>NC_090921.1:288253992-293253992 GCF_040938575.1 Ambystoma mexicanum
CAATCCCCAAACAATCCTATAAAAATCCAAAAGCAATCCAATCCTCAAACAATCCACTACAAATCACAAAACAATGCAATCCCCAAACAATCCTATAAAAATTCAAAAGCAATCCCTAAATAAATACAAAAGCAACGGATTACATCCGGTTTCCTTTTGGCTTAATGCACCCTCGTAGAGATCCAAAAGCAATGCAATGCAATCCCCAAATAAACCTTTTGAAATCCAAAAGCAATTAATGTAGTCACCAAATAATCAAAAAAACAAAGCAACCCCAAAAATATCCTTTAACAATATAGGCATTGTTTCGGTTTATGAGCTGGAAATAAATTTAGGAGTTTTACAAAAATAATGTTTACTATAATCCTGAAAAGAAACGCTTAAAAAACACATTCGGTGCACCTTGTTGAATTGGGCTTTAAAAGCCTCACTGTGGCTTAACTGCTGCCCATTTTAGAGAGTTGCATTTTGAATTGTTTAGAACTATAGTGATGACTTATTAGGTCAGTCATTTAGGTAAAATGGCCACGAAAGTCAGGACCATGTAATGGCATATTAACTATATTTAAAAAAAAGCAACATTTTTTTTTCACTACTATATTTATTAAAAAGAGGCAGAGATTCAATCGGACACTGTGTACATAGCACAAAAACACGACTGTAGCAATCCAAAACATGGGTGCTTTACAATTAAAAAATGGGTGAGAGGACCCAGAACCAGTCCAGAAAGTCACACGAGTCCGGTGGGGGCCCAGCCCAGGGACCAAGCGAGTCCGGTGGGGGCCCAGCCCAGGGACCAAGCGAGTCCGGTGGGGGCCCAGCCCAGGGACCAAGCGAGTCCGGTGGGGGCCCAGCCCAGGGACCAAGCATCCCCTCTTGTCATGTCACTCACGATTTCTCACTCTACTCACATGATATGATAATTTCTTTATAGCACGCCTATACACAATGTGTTTCAAATCGCTTCGAGGCAAGGGAGAATACAATGACACTCTTACAGGCCATGAACAGTAAGAGTTTACTCAGCCTGACGACATGTCAGATAGTGCAAAAGCTACGACATAGATAAGGAAGGGAGGGGGAGAGTGGGAAGGAAACGAAACAGTGGGCTAGTCAAGCATAGGCATAGTCTAGTGTACATCATTGCAATGGGCAGCACAGTGGGCTAGTCAAGCATAGGCTAGTGTACATCAATGCAGTGGGCAGCACAGTGGGCTAGTCAAACATAGGCATGCTTAGCTTATAGAGTAATTTAGTTGCTCTGCCAGTAAGATAAGAAGCGTGGGTGGGTAGGCTAACACAGTTTGACTGGTAGGGTAGAAACAGTTTGGCAGGTAGGCTATTGCGAAATACTACCAGTGGTAGAGACACAGTTAGTTCTATGTTGGTACTGGTACAATGGCTATATTATATATGTGGAGAGAAGGAGTGACGTTGAATTTAGCGTGCTGGGAGCAAACCTATATCAAGTGGGTGTACAGGCTGGGGTGGCGGTAACAACCATAACATAGGCGGGTGAAAAGCCACTGGCTATTGTTGGTATGTATCCAGAACGTGAGGCGGGGCAAGACTGGATTCCGGCGTTATTCTGTAATTCAACCGGACATAGCTGCTTGGCCAGAAATGGTGCTGCGTGTCCATTGACACGTGTAGGTGTCGTAGCAAGAGAGAATATGACAGATTGCGGGTAGTGGCAAGAGGAGCCTTAGCACTAGCAGGACGGAGGGGCCGCAAAGGGTAGTGTGGGGACAACATAAGTAGAAAATTAGAGCAGCAATCGCATGTGTAACACACAGGAAGGGTGGCAGAGCCCAAAAATAAAAAACTATCAATACAGGTAGGGCAGCAAAGAACTGCTTGTTCGGTATGTGTGAGCAGAACAGCCTGCATACACACACAAGCAGGGAGAGACACTTAACACAGCACGGCAGGGCCATAACAAGCTGCATCAGATCGCAACACAGGAGGAAGAAGGCTGCGAGCCAGCCAGTGCCTAGACTCCGAAACATCTGCATGGAATGTCCAGTTCAGGGACTGCAGACTCCAAGGCCTGGGAAAAGGCCATCGGATGAAACAGCAGCACACTGGGCATCGGAGGGGTGGGGGGGGAATGGCACACTGGGCATCGGAGGGGTGGGGGGAATGGCACACTGGGCATCGGAGGGGGAATGGCAGTACAGGGTAACGGAGGGGGTGGGGGGGCCTAGCAGTACAGGGTAACGGAGGGGGTGGGGGGGCATTGTAGTAGAGGATAACGGCGGGCTGGGGGGCTAGCAGGGTAACGGTGGGGGGCTAGCAGGGATCGGAGGGGCTGAGGGGGCTAGCTGCACTGGGTAACGGAGGGGGTGGGGGGATAGTAGCACACTGGGCATCGGAGGGGTGGGGGGGAATGGCAGTACAGGGTAACGGAGGGGGTGGGGGGGGCCTAGCAGTACAGGGTAACGGAGGGGGTGGGGGGGCCTAGCAGTAGAGGATAACGGCGGGCTGGGGGGGCTAGCAGCACAGGGTAACGTGGGGGGCTAGCAGGGATCGGAGGGGCTGGGGGGGCTAGCTGCACAGGGTAACGGAGGGGGTGGGGGGGCCTAGCAGTACAGGGTAACGGAGGGGGTGGGGGGGGCATTGCAGGATAACCGCGGGCTGGGGGGGCTAGCAGCACGGTGGGGGGCTAGCAGGGATCGGAGGGGCTGGGGGGGCTAGCTGCACAGGGTAACGGAGGGGGTGGGGGGATAGTAGCACACTGCATCGGAGGGGTGGGGGGGCCTAGCAGTACAGGGTAACGGAGGGGGTGGGGGGGGCCTATCAGTAGAGGATAACGGCGGGCTGGGGGGCCTAGCAGTACAGGGTAACGGTGGGGGCTAGCAGGGATCGGAGGGGCTGAGGGGGCTAGCTGCACTGGGTAACGGAGGGGGTGGGGGATAGTAGCACACTGGGCATCGGAGGGGTGGGGGGGAATGGCAGTACAGGGTAACGGAGGGGGTGGGGGGCCTAGCAGTACAGGGTAACGGAGGGGGTGGGGGGGCCTAGCAGTAGAGGATAACGGCGGGCTGGGGGGGCTAGCAGCACAGGGTAACGGTGGGGGGCTAGCAGGGATCGGAGGGGCTGAGGGGGCTAGCTGCACTGGGTAACGGAGGGGGTGGGGGGCTAGCAGCACAGGGTAACGGTGGGGGGCTAGCAGGGATCGGAGGGGCTGGGGGGGCTAGCTGCACAGGGTAACGGAGGGGGCCTAGCAGTACAGGGTAACGGAGGGGGTGGGGGGGCATTGCAGGATAACCTCGGGCTGGGGGGGCTAGCAGCACGGTGGGGGGCTAGCAGGGATCGGAGGGGCTGGGGGGCTAGCTGCACAGGGTAACGGAGGGGGTGGGGGGATAGTAGCACACTGCATCGGAGGGGTGGGGGGGGGCCTAGCAGTACAGGGTAACGGAGGGGGTGGGGGGGCCTAGCAGGGATCGGAGGGGCTGAGGGGGCTAGCTGCACTGGGTAACGGAGGGGGTGGGGGGATAGTAGCACACTGGGCATCGGAGGGGCGTATTGGGAATGCTTTGTATCTACGCGATTGTTCAGTGAAGGCGCTGATCTTGACTAGTTCAGAAGTGCGACTGTAACCAGGTAACAGTTGGCTCACAATTGAAAAATAATTCTTGACTGATGCACTGTTTGCTCGGATTTTGAGGCTGTATTATCAAAGTGAACACTTGTATATCGATATGTCGCCCCCCCCCCCCCTTCGTGCACGGGTGAAGCTGTGGTCCGGTTTCTTTTGGGGTGGCGGTGGGAGTAAATATTTAACTATGGCGTTTATTTGACAGATTTGTGAAGGGCACGAATGGTGTGGACCTGAGATGCCTAGAAGAGGAACGACTCGCAGACGGTAAGGCTAATGGGTGTATTTGACAAGTGTCTCTCGCCATATACCATTATCCTTGGTATTGAGTTACTGGAGTGCTACAATCGACGCACGGTGCTATACCTGCCATTGTGATCCATGCTTATGTAACTTGGCAAGCGGAAGATGTGACTACTGAAAGCGGTTTTTTTAAACTCCATTTATATAGGTCCATCTTGAGGGGCTGGCCAGAGCTGCAACAAATGGGGATTGCGAGCATCTAATGAGAAACGGCCAAGGCTCTCCGTTGTGAACCAGTTGCTGAGAGTGGAATATCTTGTAAAGCTGCGTTCTCACTAAATTGTACGATGGGATAATTGTTGCTTACTGTATTGGACATAAAATAAAGTATTCGAACGGAGCGCCTAAACATTGTCAAGAGCGATTTGTCAAGCAGCGCGGACCGGAACTGGTTTGGTGTGACTATGGATCGATAGGTGGGGCTATTTTTGGGAGAGTAATGGCCATGTCTGCTGCACTAAAAGGACAGCTTGCCTGCTTTTCCAAATAGCGCTGATTCGGACCGGTGGGCAGGGCAGTTGTCTGGAGGACGAGGGTTCTGTTCTGCTCAGCATGTTTAAAGGTCGTTTTTGGACGACCATGGAGCGAGATGTTATTCACAGTGCCGAGAATGGGATGTTGCGAAACCTGATGCATGCTGATAGTAGGTCTGCGTTGGGCTTTTACTGGGTGTACAATGATTATTCGGGTATGATGGAACACGGATCGTGCCTTTTCAGTGGATATCTTGTGGAGCGAATGGATCCACCGGGACAAATGGTTACAATGTATCATTCTACAAGTCTTTTCTGCAGAGCAGAACCTTGCAACGTCTAGGTCAAAGACACTGGTGCTTTATTCCCGAGATCTAAAGGTTCAGCAACCAGGCGCTAAAGGCCGCTCCAGTGTAGCGCAAATGCAACTTTCAAATCGCGAACTTGGCCCTCTTATTTTGCTTTTTTTTTTTTTTTTGCGTAGGTGTCCTTATGTTTGTCGAAGTGTGATCAAGTTCCCTGCATCAGTTGTCCCTAGGAGCCAAAAGTAGCCCTGCTTTGCTAGCCAATTTAAATAGCTGGCAACTTCAACCTACCAGCGCTTTGAGGTCCTAATGATATGTCAAGTAACAAACCATGCGGCTATCGGAATTAACCTTCTAACTGCCCAGGCAGGGAGGTAATCCCATGGACGAGATACCTTGCCCTTGACAAGGGACCAGTTGGTTGATTTGCACAAGAACTGGAAAAATGGCCCCAAAGGAGCTTCCTGCTGACCTCCACCCAATCGGGGCAGTGGTTGGTGGGGGGGGGGTTGTTACCCTGCTAACCGTGGAAGCGGGGAGGAGTCCAAAGACTACACTCCTGTGTGCCATAGGGGAGAAGAAACTAGGCCCCACGATTCTGCAAGCCCCTCAGGAATTTCATGACACTACAATAAAAAGACAAAATATTCTGCATTTGGAACTCTATGAACAAATGATGCGAACGTTTCGCTTAAGATACCCAGAATTGTATAGATTATGCCAAATGGCCATTCTCTCCAGGATACTACAGCTTCTTTGTTGGGCTGGATGCCAAAAACATTTAAGATGGGACACCTACAAGGAGGCCATCTTGAAGACTTCACCCATAGACCCCCCCCCGCCCCCCCCCCCGAGGCTCGCAAAGCGCTACAATCTACAGTGTGGAGAAGAACATGCCCCACAGGAGTTTGTGCGGGAATTAAAACGCACCTTTCTCCAAACCACCAGGAAGGGTGTGCACGAATGATAGAGAAATCCAATCAGGTAAGTACTGTCCTGGGAAACTTCCCCCAGGAGGGCAAATCCCACACATACTGGGTTAAGCTTTCCCTGGTATCCACAAAACCCCAACCTGCATGGCAACCCTTTCTTTACCTGCTTTCAGGAGCCCAGACAACCCAATCAGGGAGGGGGGGGGGGGCAAGGGTGGAGGGTTACCAAAATCCACAATTCTTAGGGTACTCTGGGGAGAACGGATAGTTATCGTTTTACCCTTCCTGAGAACAACCTAGATATGAACAGACCACCACCCAGAACGGGTGTCCCAACTGGAGCGTGGCGGCTCAGAACCCCTCATACCAAGGGTCTGGCACCCCAGAACAATAACGGAGAGAACCCTGACAATTTAACAGTTCTGGAGGAACGGGGAAGGAGGGTGTAAAGCCCTAGAAGAAGCTTCCTTCACCCGTGTGAAGCCCCTGGACACCCAGGAACCAGAACAAGTCTTTTGCCCCTGAAAATCTGGAACCCAGGGAACAGGGTGGGTAGGAGAAATGGAGAGTAAAAATGCCCATTTTGTGGAGGAGGTTGGTGTCCTCCTGTTTGAAGGGGAAGAATCCTTAAGAGGATTCTAGGAAAAAAATCTTCAGGAACAGAAGAATTCCTCCCAAAGACAAATGGGTCCCAAGAGAGCTGAATTAAGACTGGGTGGTTGTGGGGACTGATTCAGAATCGCCCATCCCTGAACCCCAGAATTGTCATACTGGTAAAAAAATAGTAGGAGGGATCCTCCCCACAAATTGGTTGTAGTGACTGCCACCCAGTAAGCAGGGGCAGCACAGGATTCCAAAATCTCCACTATTTCAGGATGCCACATTTTTATTGCAGATTCCCAGACTCCGGCACAGAAAATTGTCCAAAACTCCACTGTGTCGGAGTCCAAAATAAAGAAATTGACCACCCAGCTTGCCCAAAATGCACATTACCTTTGTCCGCTTTAGGAGAAGGGGGAGATTTTATGCCCCGGTCCAACTGCAAGGGCAGTGTACATTCTCAGCACTGGTGGACACTGGCTCCCAGGCCACTCTTCTGTCATAAAGGGCCTTTGAGCAGCTAAATTGAGGAAGAGGGGAGAGATACCAGATCACTTTCACCCCTCTTCCTGGACACCTCCAGAACTTCGAAGATGGGAATGAAATTCCTGTCAGGGGACTGCAAATTTGGAAATAAAAATGGGGTGACACAAGGTGGAACACCCTGACTACAAGGGAATAACATCCTGCGCAGGTTGTCCCCCATAATAGACTCTGTGAACAAGGTACTCTGAATTCAGACTCGCAGGCCAATAAAATTAAAACTGGGTGTCGACCATGTTAGTTTGAATGGCATATGCCACATGGTTGAACAAAAATCTGATCATATTGCGTTTTATTTCCAGAATAATCAAATACCTGACATGACAGTAATTGCTGTATGACCACAAACTGGTGATGGGAACTCTTCTCTATTCCTGAAAATCAACCTTCCTTGCGGTTTTAAGTGGCATTCCACAATGGAAGTGTGTGGGAGTGAGGGGCCAGTAGGCCCTCCGTCCCTCCTTTTCTTAGTACTGTCAAGGCTCGCTCCCGTTCCCGCCACTTGGGGGCATGTTTTGGGGTTTATTCCCTACTGGACATTTCCTCCAAACCTTATGCTACAGTGTTGTGATGAATTGGGAGCGCTAAAACCTTATTTTCCAAGTTACTTCCCTTCCGGATCCATTCCAGGTTTTTGGCAGCCAGCATGCTACTTTAATCAAATGACTATGCTTCCCAGAATGCCTGGCTCACTGCTTCACCTCCTCCCTTGCAGGACAAGATTGGGTGGAGGATAGGCAACACCTGTGGCTGCAGGTGCAGCAGGCGGCACACCTGAGGGGTGTGCTCGTTAAGCAGCTTTAAAAGCCTCAGTTTGCTTCAGTCCAGCGCTGGTCATTGTTGCAGTGTTCCTGTTGTGACTGGTCCCTTGTTCCTAGCTTTTGTGCCTAGTTCCTGTTTCTTGTTCCTCTGCCCTGGATTTCGGATTCATGTGCTTAATTTATTTCTGCTTTCTGGATTTCCCTTTGTCTTCCTCTGTCTGCAGGCAGCCTTTCTCTGTGCTTTACCCTTTGATGCAGCCCAATTTGCCTGTGTTCTGTTTCTTTGATGCTGGCCTTTGCTACTGAAAAACTTGATGCATTAGTCTTTCCCTTTTTAGATTTAGCTTTCTGCCTTTTCTCCTTGGATGGGTGGGAAAGGTTTCCTTTTGTGATATCATTTTCCCTGCTCCTGATCCTTACTTTCTATTGGGATCCATTCCATGTTTTCCATTGCACTTCTGCATTTATTTCCCATTTGATTATTTAGGTGTGGGGTGCTGTTGTAACTAGTCCCTGTGTGAATGCCTTTTGTCTTCCTCACTATTCTATAATCACAATTCCTACTTGCTCCTTGACTTGGGTCTTATGTATTTAGTTATCCCCCACCCATTGCTGTTATAGCCTTCTGGGTCCCTGTTTGATCAACTGGGTTTGTGGGCTTAGAGCTGTCAGTATCTGTAATAGCATAGTGGGTAAGGAGTTTGCAGACTTTCCTTTCAGTCATAAGGAGGTTCTAAGTGCTTAGCCCACATCCCTTTTCATATATTGGTATTATTGTTTCACTCTATTTGCACTCCTGGGTTTTAAGTTGTTCACTGTGCGATTCCCTGCACATTTCTCTTGCCATATTCATTGCCTTCTTCCTTTCTTAACAAGTACAAACTTGGACCATGTGCCTCCAATGGTGGGAGGTGCCCCCGTTGCCCTTATGCAATGTCAGCATTGGTTGGCTCTTGTGTAGATGGGACCATAGCGCAGGACACAAGGCATCCGACTTTGTGCCCCCTTGACGCCATCTTGGTAACTAGGCCTCACTGAGATACGAGAAGGCTTCTCTCCCTTTTTCAGCGCAGCGCGCACACATGGCCCCCACCTTTTCTCTCACTGTGCCTGGAGAACTCCACGGCTCCCTTCTCATGCTGAAGCCGGACTTAATTGCAACAAAGAACAAATGTAACAACTCACTCGTCCTCTGAGATCACTGTCCTGCGTGTGAACCGGCTTAAGCCAAGCATCCATCTCCACAAATCTGTCCATGCCCTCTCACCCTCGCCATTGGAAAATTACTGCAAGTGTAACTCTGTCCCTGCAAGGTATTCTTTTGATGTAGCAAATATGTGACTCCATGATGCCTGCCAAGCAGACCCCTGACTAACATTAGACCCCTGTCACAATATATCACCTCCCAATACTAAGAAATTCCAACGTGCCTTTGAGTCTTTACAAGTCCAGACCCTAGCTTCAATCACTGCTATCATGATGGTCAAAGCTCTTTAACCTGATGCTCGATATAAACCCGTTATTGACGATGTAAATACATGTAAGACGTTTATAGGTTTACAGTGATTTGTTCAAACGAATTGCAAAGTACTTATTTAGTGCATGCGCCACAAAGAAGTATTGTTAGCTTAGTTAGTGATCACCCCACCTCGCAGCAACCCGACCTTCACCCCTCCTGGACACTGACAACAGATCACATGAAGTCCATCCTCTCAGCAAACCAATCCAGATGGAACCGTATAGTCATCGCTATGTGCCTATATGGACTAACCAATCCTGCACCGCTTTGACACCCTATACTAATTGCGTCATGTATCAGTTGTACCTTTATGATGTAACTGATATTTGTTAGAGCGCTCTCGGGCAGCGAGTTCTTTGGATGCCAATTACATAAACTATTTTTGAACTCTCACAACCTGTCCTCTTAGCCTTATTCCCGTCGGGGGAGTGTCTCATTTATTCTTTTGCCCGTCTAAAGATGGGGAGGGCGCCTACAGAAGGAAATACTTTGAATTTTATACTGATTCGCAATCTGAAAACGCAATTCTATAGTCAAAAGTGATGAGAAACCAGCTCAAAGTTTAGCTGATATTCAGAAAATTAGAGAACGGTTGTTCATCCCTATTCAGTTAAATGAGGGGAAGGAGTCTGTTCTCGTCCCCATGGGTGCGTGAACAACGGCTAGAGCTTCATCGGCAAAGCCATGTTCAGAAAGCTCCCAAAAGATCCAGCAATTCCCACATTTAAATTGATAAGTGGGAAATGGGCCTGGAAACTCCCAATTCCAAACATTTCCTGCCTAGCAGGTGTATGCTCAAAAGTTGTATAGGTAACAAAGGCATAGAACATTTTGTTGGGTCGTGTGAGATGTCCCTGCTGCATTCTATTTAGGCAGTGACCTTAATCGGTTTGCCATTAATTAGGACCTGATAAATTACAAAGCCTGGTCCCGACTAGGCGGCAATCCCATGGGCTTTGATGATTTTGAAAAAGAATTTCGGTCAGCTCAATTGCTGACTTATGCAGTGGTAGTTCAAATTGGAGAGGTCACCATCCCAGGACGTACCTGACAATTGCCACTTGAATTAAAAATTAAAAGAGGAAAGAAACTGAAAAATCCTGATGCATATGTACACCTCAAGGCCCAGGTCCAACTGCAGGGGTTGGGATAAACCCAACCCCATTAGGTAAATGTAGAACGCAACACCATTCCAATAGTGGTGGATAACAGCAACCTCAGGAGTATTACTCTGCATGCAAGCACCATTAATGGAATGGCAGTTGATGATGGACATTTTTTCCATGGATCTCGGGAATGAACTGATAGGACCAATCCCCAATGACTGTTTTGACAATGACAGACCAGATCTTCACCTGGCAAGGGGGAATTTCCTGGTGTACTCTTCCTGCCCTTACAGTGAGGAAGAGGTGACCTGTGACATCAGGCAGGATGAGGTGATATTCCAGGTCCACGATGCCTGTCTCTCTTACCTGAAACCATCTGTCCAGGTCAATTCTCTAACCAGAGACCGCTCCTCCCAGCTGGAGGAGGCCGCTGAGATAGCAAAACCCAAAGTCTTTCCAGGCTTCAGGCAAATGGTTGAAGAGCGGATCAACCTAGCTGAGGCCTGTGAGACTCCAGAGCAAAAGCAAAAGTTGAAACGGGTGTTCTTAGATTTTCAATGTCTCTTTGCGGTGGACTCGTACGACTGGTCGCACCGAAATCCATACTACAACAATTCCTACAGACCCTGGAATGACTACAGTGGTGACAGAAATCATCAAAAATCCATTGGGATAATTAGTCCAGTCCACAGCACCTTTAACAATCCAGTGCTGGGGATTTTAAAAACAAATGGCCAATGGAGAGACTGTGCAGACCTTAAGGAGCTAAATAAATGGGTCCACATGTCCCAATGGCCCCGCCCATACATTGACCAAGGACTGGACCAGATCCAGGGGTCAAAGGTATACACAGCCCTTGACCTGATCAATGGGTACTGGACCGTGCCCGTCAGTAAGGAGGCCCAATACAAGATGACCTTTACGGGGGTGGGGGGCAGTACTTGTGGACTCCCTTCGGATACATAAACTCTGGCAACAAATTCAACATCTTCCTGCATAAGGCCATGCCCGATTTGGGTGAAAGAGGAACCTGACCTATGTGGATGATGTCTGGATAAAAAGCTTAACTGTGGAGGAACACATAGCGGAAATCTGTTATGTTCCTACCCATTTGAAGGTTGCCGGAGCAAAGCTGTCCTTCCAAAAGGCAGAGTGGTGCAGCACCTGTGTCAACTTCTTGGAGCATGAGATAACTCCTGAGGGTCTCTGTCCCCAGGAGAAGAAAGTGGAAGCACTCCTAAAACTAAAAGACCCCACAACTCTGTGTGAGCTAAGAAGCCTCCTTGGACTGAATAATTACAGTTGGAAGTTCATTGAGGATTACGCAGAGGTCACAAGACCCCTGATCCATCTGTTGAAGGTAGGGGTCGAGTGGGGTCCAGAACAAGCCGAGGCAGTAAAGCAACTCAAAAGAAGCCTCTCACGAGCGCCTTGTCTAGCTTACCCTGTCAAAAACAAGGAGTTCTTCTTAGAGACAAGGTTCTCAAATACATGCTTGACAGCAGTATTACCTCAAAAGCACAACAAGGTCAGCAAAGTAATCTCCTATGCATGTAAGACTTTATCCTCTGTGGAAGAAAAATTCAACGATTGTGAGAAGGCACTCCTGGCAACGATGTGGGCATTGAAAAATTACCGCCTGTTCTTCCAGGGGGAAGACATCATAGTGGAGACTCAACACCAGCCTCTGCAGTACTTCCAAAGTGACAGAATCTGGGCTGAAAATGTGAGTAATTCCAGAATTACTTTGTGGATTCTGTCAATGCAAGGCTTTCCTGTGGAGGTCAGATATGGCCAAAACAAGAAGAGTCCCCTTGCGCATGGTTTGGCTGACTTGCATTATTGTGCCAGAGAAAACTGTCTCGAGGACGGAAGTCTTAAAATCCAGGACAACATGGAGGCATGCTTGAATTCCCCGCACAAAGTCTATGAAGAAGACAAGTGCCAGGGAATGCCCACAGTTCATGTGGACGGGTGCTCCTACCATGTTGATAACAACGAGGAAAAGGAACTGGTGGCCGGCATTGGGAATTCCTGGGTGAATGATGCTCTGGAACCCTCAGCTGGGTCCAAAATCGGTCCCCGCAGTAGTTCGGTGGCAGAGTGGATGGCAGTTCATCAGGCCATTCTCACTGTCGTCCAACACCAACTCCACAAACTGGTCATAATCACCATTCAGATTCTGTCTGGAACGGGTATGTGGAGAACCTGGTTAAATGGAAAACCAGAGGCATGCTATGTGCAAATAACAAACTGCTTAAACATGGTAAGATAATACAAAATATTGATGATCTGGTCACCTCTAGTGGGATAACCATCCATTGATCAAGGGTCATTCCAGAATAGAGGGGCCAGACAAAACTGGAAACGACCTAGCTGATCAGTTGGCCAAAAACAGAGCCATCCGGGGGGTTCTCCTTGAGATTGAGTCCCTGTTGGGGGAAATCTAGGTCACTGCTATCACTAGGTCCCAGACAAATGCTCACAATGAACTCTCAACTGCCCAGTGGAGTAAGGAGACCCCCAGATGCTGATTTAATCACGGCACAAAAAGGAGATCTGATTATTGGAAGATTTTATCAACACATTGAGGACCCTGAGAACTTTCCTCTGACGGATACCGATTACATTGGGAAAGAGGACCTCAGAGTGTTGACGAAGTGTCCAAAAATGCTCAGAATCCAAGATGGTTTGTTGGTAAGGAGATCAGCTCTGGCTGTGACCAGTGGGTGGTGCCTACCTCATTCCGAAGCCTGATGCTTAGTCACACCCATGATGTGGCCACAGCCGGTCATCAGGGGTTTCATACTACTCTAGAAATCTTACGGGATGTTGCATACTGGCCACACATGGGGCAGGACCTTGACCAATACTCAAATGGGTGTCTTGTGTGTGCACAATTTCAGCCAACATCATTTGCCCACCGAGCTCCCCTCCAGAAGAGAGGGGTGACGCTGCCTTGGTTAGATTTACAAGTAGATTTCATTGGGCCTGTGATTCGCTCCTCTAGGGGGAACAAGTACATGTTAACCGTAACATGCTTGTTTAACAAATGGGTGGAATGTCTCCCGGTCCCAAATTTCAAGGCAGAAACAGCAGCTGCCCTGATGATCAACCACATCTTCTCGTGTTTCGGCCTGCACCAAAGGATTGAGTCAGACCGAGGTAGTAACTTCACCAGCGAAGTGATAAAAAAGATGTGGGAGATACTTGGGGTAAAAAGGAAACTTCACATTGCATACTACCAGTTCTCGAGTGGGGGAGTTGAGAGGTACAATAAAACCATAGTGAGCATTCTGGGCCAAGTTGGGACATCCGATTACTGCTTGTCCTGATGGCCATCATATCTACACCATCTTCTGCTACCAAGATGTCTCCATTTGAGCTAATGACTGGACGAAGGATGGTGCTACTTCAGCATCTGCTCTATAGAACACAAGAGCAGACACTGATAAACGCCTCCACAACTCATGAGCAATGTTCCCTCTAAATATTTTTATCTATGTGCGGAACTGCTTTGCTGTTGTGCGCACATTATTTTCCATGTGCGCAACTGACTAATGAGGTAAGCCACTTTGTGAGCATGCGTATTTAGTGAACTACTGTTGCAGAAGAGAGTTGGAAAGGAATTTCCTCTTCCCAGTCACTGCAATTCTTGACAAATCTTACAACACTTTTTCCAAACACATAAGCTAAAATAAAATATGTCATATGTGATTAAACAGAAAACTCATCAACCAGTCCAAGACTTCCACATCTGCCATGGTTCCTTGCAAATGTTTTATGCCACTGGAAAATCACTAATATGTACTACAAAACACAAATATCTCTTGTCATAAACTGATGTAGCTGTCAAGAAATTCTGACAGAATACATGTGCCAATTAATTAATGGCAATTAAAAGCAATGTTTCAAAAACATACTGATAGGAGTTCAAGTGCCACTTTAATGATTAAGTAATTCAAGGGCCAGAATTACATTCTTCTAATAATGTGTGTAAGGATGATTATTGCATCAGAATAACTGTATCTCAGAATATGATTTTAAAAAAATCCTGTGCCTCTGCTTACTATCCACATTCCGTGTCCTGTGGGTAGTGTTAAAACCAGCCTTACAGCTAAAAGACATATAGACCATCCATTTTTACTCCCTGAAAAAATGAAAATGTGCCCAACAAAAAGGAGAAACAATGAAAATGTTGTTGCTTCAACCCACAAAGCTCCAATGATTTTTTTTCAAATTGGTGACCAGTAGAGCAGTGGCATAAGAAGGAACTCTAATAATATTAACGCCTGATCTCAACAGGAATTTTATGGGGAAGAACATCTTTTAATAAGCAGAAAATATACCTATTAGCAGAGCTAATTACTTTTTTACTCCCTGGAAAATCCTTTGATTCCAAGTAGGGAGCAAAATCTGATTGGAGCCCAGCTTATAACCCTGACATAGGAAGTTAAATGACAGGGCACATTATAGTTTTGCCCACCCTTCCACACCACAGCCTGGATACAATTAAATAAGTGCCTTACTGAGGTTTATTATGGAGCCCTTCTGAAGAAAGTCAAATATATATCCCTTTTAAGTTAATAGCATCAATTTATCAGAGATACAACTGATTGAGTGCCTTCTTCTAGAACTATGGATCCCTCTTCTGTAATTCTTTGTTATCAGTTAAATAAGATGGAGGGGGATGCTAGAGACGATAGATACAGAGCAAATGGTTTTATTGAAAAGCCCTCAGCAGTTGAGCATAGAAAGAAAAAGAAGGAGCTGTTTAGACGGGTACTAGAATTTCCTATCCTTTAGCAAACAAGCAACACATTTCCTTCAGTGTACTGCCGAAACGTCTGATTTTGTTTTTTGAAATCTGCTGCGTTAGCCTCCAATACAAGTTGATAGAGCACTGTAAAAAGTGAGGGACTGTAGTAGTAAACACTCACTGGGATATTTGCAGACCCACAATACTTTGCAAGCAAAGCGTATTTAATGACTCAACATATTATGTGCATTTTAAGAATGCCATGACTGTGCATGTACGCAATTCTTTTGCAGCGCATACAAGATTGTTTGCAACATACTCCACCCTTATATCATTGTGTAGGATTAGACAGTGCTCAGTGAAACCTTTTTTTTATAGCAGCGAGTTACAATAAAATGTGTGAAGGCCTATGAAGGCCTATGCCCAAAGGAACTCTGTACACTTGGAAACGAGGCAGACTGTGTGAAAAGCATTCTATTGTCTGAATATCTGGTGCCCTGATACTGTGGACGAGAAATCCCAGGCATAGTTCATACCCATTATCCTTTGTAGGCAAAGTAAATTATATTGCACTGTTGCTCTCCACGTATAAGGTAATGTTAGTAATGCAACAGTAGGAGACACAGAGCATCACATTTGTCTTCTCAAAATCCTTACAGGGCAAATTAATATTTGAGTTTCATAATGTGTTAACTTGCAAGAGGGCCACTTCAAAACACTTGCGTGAAATATGTACAAAGAAGAGGAAGTATGGGATAAGGTTACACTTCCATGTAGCCTGCTTACAGTCAGTATCCGATATTTGAACAGGTAGTTTGAGTGTATTGTGTGGGTGATGCGTTTGGTAAGGCACAATGAGTAACAGAAACTCTGGCATGTGAATGTTATTCATATTATTCATATTACAAACATACATAAAACAAGTGGATGTAGGTATACATTTGCTGATCTTTTCGCAGAGCCAAGAGAGGAAGAGTCAAGGTTGTCAGGTACCATTTTAAGGTGTTCTGGGGCAGCAGTTAGAGTCATAAGGTAAAAGTGTGGTAGTAACAAGCTTAGGAGTCATGGGTGGGGAGGAAACATTATTCTGTTTATTTGTGCAGGCATATCTTGGTTAGATTCTTCTGTTCATGGAGCTAGTTTTTCATTTTAGTTTTTAGCCTGTTATGTGTGTATTTTGCTGCTAGGGTTTTTGGGTGTTCACGGTCACTCTTGCATAGTAGCGTAATGCAAATGAGCAGAATATCAAGACTAGTTGCTTATTTTAAGAGAAAGAAAATTTGAAGTAATTGCTGTGACTTGTGCCTTATAAAATAAAAAATGAATAGGTGAGAATGGTCTGTGTGCGCTGCTAAAAATCTTCTGAGCGGCACCCAGAAGGAAGTTGGGCAAGCGCACATGCGCACAGCTTAGAGGGAACACTGCTCATGAGTATGTTTAGAATCTAAGGAAACACCTTCAACATGCTTTTGCGTACACTCAGAGGAATCTGGAAAGGTCTGCAGAGGGGATGAAGACTCAATATGACTTAAAAACAACCAAAAAGAAGTACTAAGTAGGAGACAGGGTCTACTTGTACAATTTCCAAAGGAACCAGATCAAGGAGCGGAAATTATTACCGAGCCTTTGCGGTCCTTTTGAAATTGCAGATAAAATGTCACCTGTCGCCTACAGAATCTGCATCCCCAAAGGAGAGCTGACGAAAGAGAAATGGCTCCATATTAATCAGTTAAAAAGTTGTCACCCTAGGCACATGTTGCAGCTAATTGAGAAGCCCAGAGAAAAATCAAATAGAGGAGACATCTGGAGAATGAGAACCAGAAAAAGAAGAACCAGAAGGGAACAGCAAGGTTTAGAGATATAATCATTTAACAGGGAGTATTTTCTTCATTGTCTGGACAAAACGGATTCCCACAATAGTTATCTGTGCCTTGAGTGATTATTTGTCTTTATTATCTAAGTACTGTAATAATTAAATGCATGTGTGTCCCACTGCTGTCAATCTTCCTGGAAGGGAGTCAGGCAGTGGGAAAATGTAGTAACCGATTCTTATTTATTCAATAGATTTGTAGTGGCTGCGACCTTTATAGACCAAGGAGGCTTTCTCCGGGGACCTGGAAAGGAGAGATCAAAGAAAAAGCTAGGGGTGTCGCTCCACACCACAAAGAAAGACCTAAGGGAAATCTGCAGGTGTCGCTCCATACTCCGAGAGACAACGGGAGGATCTTGGCCTACCGCTCCCTGATGGAAGGGCTCCACCTGATGAACCCCGCTTTGCCCTACTCTCCCTTGACAAAAAGTTTCAGAAGAGTCGGGGGGGGGAATTTGTGGGGGACATTCACCCACTCAACAGAATTCTCATTCATGATCAAGCTGCACGCATGCAGTCAACAGCAAAATGGCTGCGTGGGCTCCTTGGAGCACCATTGCCCTGCATCAAAACTGCGTTTTGCAGCTACACTAAATAAAAATGATGGCTACACCATCTTGCCAAACTATTGGGCAAGTTGGAATAGAGAGCACACCGATAGGCCCGCCAGTATGTGTTCTTGTGTGCACCAAAAGAGCAGATTTAAAAGCAGCGCTGCTCTGCTGCTTGCAAAAAGTTCCCATTGAAAAGGATGCTGCCCTGACGCTGTTTTCATTTATTCAACATCACACTGCTTTTATCAGTGAGACTATGCCCATCCATATCCAGATTATGCTACAGCAGAAGAGAGAATTATCTCTGCATGACAGGCTGTGTCAGGCCAGAACTGGAAAATTAACAGAAGCTTTACTTTCAGCCGCACTGGAAAAAGCTTGTCTTTTGGGTTACACAATGTCAAAAATCAATGCTTCAGAGAAAGCCTAGCTTTATGGGCATATGTCCATTTCAGTGAACTTGTGTCTTGAACAAACCGCTATATAAAAGAAACTGTCTGGGGCTGCAGAACAATATTGGGAAGTCAGATGGAAGAGAAAACCTTTTAAAAAGAGAAATCCCAGCAGCATTTACCATGTGTCAAAATGGGCTTTTGCAAACCAAAAAGAAGAACAAGTTACTCTCTTACCTGGTAACGTTCTTTCGATGGGATGGTCCGACGACGTATTCCATATCTATGACGGTAATTATCACAGCTGTGCTGCTTCGGAAAATCTTTCTGCGTCCTGCATCGATGATGTCGATACGCCGTCCTCGAGGACCTCCTCCGACGGCCGACGTCACCAGATGTTATAAGTAGGACGCACGACGCCCGTAGCCTCAGTTGTAGTTTTTCCCCAGAATGTGTGGTAGCAGTCTTCTGCCAGTCTGACACACAAAGCCTTGCGGAAACGTAAGCTGCAATCACTCTGGGGCAAAATACATGGAATCCACCTAATTTGCATATGGATTGCACCAACAGAAGTGACTTAACAGAAAAAGGACATTGCGAGGAGCATCATCAGTCTTCGAAACATGGAGGCACCATGGTACCATGGTAGTGACTTTAGAATAAGTTGCCATGAGTAAGCCAAGTGGCAAATACACTTGTGGTGCAAAATACCTAAAATGCACTATTGTTATATATGGAGCAAATCTATAGTCATTAGGCTTTTTATTATAATAGTATGATAACATAAGCTTTAAAGTGAATCAGAATCACGTACAGAGCTTCAGATAAGACTCAATCTGATTAAATGAACTGCTCAGGATCGCACACTTTGGTTAAATGATGAAACTGGGATGTGGACAATTTAAGCAACTGTGCACATCTTCCCAGGTTTAGTTAATATAGATATGTATTAAGGTTTTGCTTTACATTTCATGTGCGTACATAATTATTTACAGCAGTCCCTTGGAAGCAAACCACACTACATAATAAGCTAGCCTTTCATAGTAAACTAATTGTACACTATATACATTATCATAGAACTATGTTGAGGAATGAGAGTATGACTTTGGTTTTATTCTCCCCATTCTGCATGCAAAGTCACAATAGCCTCATGCAGATTAACATGAGCCTAATAAATCCCCCTTTGGTTTTAAAGCCATAGGCATTATTTCATAAAGCATGTAGCATTATTCACCCTTCTCACTGCGGATCACTCCCCCCCCATTCCCATTTCTAAAGGGACCGAAGTCCCTGCTAATAGTCACCCCCTCCCTCCCATCAGTGCCTAATGGCTCACAGTGTATTGCTCTGTTGATACAGAGACACGTGAGGACACTCTGCTTCCTGGATCTCCTTGGGACATTGTCTTGGCAGTTGGACACCTCTACCATTCCGAAAGGGTAAGGTGTCCTGCTGCCAGGACAACAAGCATGCTTAGCAGGAATTGCTTGGCACACATTGTCCTGCCACATTTCCTGTTGGGCACCCTCTTTGAGGTGCCGAACGGGAGTGGGGTACCACTGAAAAATGTCCCGGTCTGGCCTCCGGTTCGGTATAATAATGCTTGGGATCATTTGAACACAGGAAAATATACCTTAATTTTAATGAGTCAGAATGTTGCAAGTAATTAATGAAATCAGAATAAGAAACTTAATGTGTTGTTTTAAAATTGTGCAGACATGCATTTTTTTAAATTTTATTTATTTGTTTTTGGTTTATGAGAAAACCTTTACAAAAGAAGAGTATTGAAAATTCAGATTTCATACAAAAAAATTTTTTTTCCTGCATATTTAAGAAAACAGAAAATACAAGGGTAAAATAAAAAGGGTAAAATAAAGGCTCAAAAACCAGGGATTAACTAAGTAGACTGATCCCATTGACTGGAGGGCTCGAGAACATGGCTAGTCTGTTGATAGTTCCTGGGGTAATGTGGGATGGTACCAAGTTTTCTGTCCACTTTCGGGAAAAGGTTTGGAGGGTTCACATCCACTGCAGGTTTTGTCAGTGTTATATACTCTGCTGCAAGGCTTTCTGGTCGACCATGTTGGGTGGATAATATAACCTGACCAGCAATTGTTAGGATTAATATATGCAATTGATTTTGTTGCCATTACTTTGTGTTTTAGTGGCGGTGGTGGAGGCGGCAGGAGTGGGGGATACAGCCGATCAGGAGGATCGTACTACGATAACTGAATGGTGAGTATCTATTTGTTATTCTCTCTAGCACCAGATAAATTAATGTAACCTAAAATTGGGTCTATTGCTATACCTGCAAATTTATTACGTTTCACTAGTGGTCATTTTCTAGAGGCACTGTTACCTGTTTGTTAACGGGGTGGGTTATGTAGTTTTGGTTGTTGCATACTGTTTTCTTCAGTCTTTAAAATTGTGCCTGCTTCTTGTCCTCAGCTCTCAAGTAAAAATTCTGCCTGACTCGACATCATCCTTCCAATGGCTGTATTTATAAAGATTTTTGGATCCTCTTCTGATTGATACTTTATCGTATAGTTTACCTGCAGTGGTTGCTAGTTATCCGAGCTGGCCAACGCAATACTGAGTTTATTTTTTCACCTTGAGTTATATTATTGCCCAGTCCTGATGACACAAGAAAGATGAGATGTTTGGATGCTAAAGCTGTGGAATCTCCTGAAGTACTGATAACGTCACACTTTTTATAACATTCCCTTCGTGTTGGCAAGGGGCATGTATATAATAAAGGGTTAAGTGAAGCCCCGCCTAATTCAAGATGGCAAGATAATTGTTCATTTTTTGTAAAAAAAAAATGTCTTTTTTTTACTGGAAACAATTGCATTTTCACTGTTGTAATTTAGTGGTTACGGAATTCTTGTATCCAACTCTTGGCTTCATGAAGCCCATTAAAAGACGGTCTGAAAACAAACTTTATGCTCCTGGAATTAACTACAGCATTGCGCGGTGCCGCCTTTTGGCTGGGGGGAGGGGGTGTTGGCGTCTGTCCATGTCAATCATCACTGGTAATGCGTTGATGCATGCTATGGCGACAGTGGCCCTAACTTGCGCTTTTCTGTACAGGGCGGGAGGGACTAGCCGGTTTCTAAACCATGTTTGTATTTGAGCATTGCTTTGTATTGGTATCGTTGGGCATGGCTTTACATGGCGGTGTCTGGCAATAATATCAGCATTGTTCACAGTGCCATTTGTGCCAGTAGTAAAATATGTATGTACGTCCTGCGAGACTTTGCCACCAATCGACTGGCTGCCCAGTCTGCTAGATGTGCTCAGGTATGGGAGCTGTGCGCCTGGCGCCGGGTGGTTCTCTACACATGTCTAAGCAACATCTAACGCTGTGAAAGCGTTAACATGATATAACACGTGGTGAGGTAACTAAATGTAATTGGGCTGCAAGTAACTATATTTATATATATTAGTGTCAGCTGGAAATTAGGCTCCTTAATTGTGGTCTGGGGTTACTTGCATCTAGCTGAACTGGATCGAAATCCAGACAGGATGAAAGCTGGAGCTCTTACCACGGACATTCTCCTGTTATGCCCTAGTCAAAAAGGAAGATCATCCTGGAATCATTCTGGAGTCATCCGATGACTCCATTCTAGAGTCATCCATGGAGAGTTTAGGAAGATCATCCCAAGTCTGCGTACAAGCCAAAATATTTAATGAGATGATGACTCTAGAGTTATCACAGAAACTACTCCAGGATGAGTTCGGATTACTTCCAGTGATGATCTTGGATTACTCCAGGATGACTCCATGACAACTTCATGATGAGTGGGGGATTACTCTAGGATGACTCTGACAACTTCAGGATGACTCCATGACAACTTCAGGATGAGTGGGGGATTACTCTAGGATGACTCTGACAACTTCAGGATGACTCCACGACAACTTCAGGATGAGTTGGGATTACTCCAGGATGACTTCAGGATGAGTTGGGATTACTCGAGGATGACTTCGGAATACTCCAAGACAACTCCAGGATGACTTCATGACAACTTCAGGATGACTCCACGACAACTTAAGGATGAGTTTGTATTACTCCCGGATGACTTCGTATTACGCTAGGATGGCTCCATGACAACTCTAGGATGGGTGGGGATTACTCCAGGATGGTTCCATGATAACTTTAGGATGGGTTCTGAATTGTAAATGATTAATGCAGACTACTCCAGGATGAGTTTTAATGATTTCAAGATGCTTCCAAAAGATTTAGGAAAAGTGGTTGGATTACCCCAGGATGTATCCCTTTTGAGTAACATTGGTGGCATTACTTTACAATGACTCTAGTTAGACTTCTAGATAGTTTACAGGGAAAATAAAATTATATGGAATTTTGCAGGTGTCACTTCATCTTTGCTAGAGCACACGTTAACTAAGTTCCCTCGATTTAGTGCACACAACTACAAACACCCCCACTTCCCAGGTCACAAACCAACCTGTAAGCTCCCTCATTTCAATTCTCACCTCTAGCCAGCATGGCCTCACCCCCAATAAACTCCCACAATTGCAAAGCACTGCACTAAAATACACTCTTCCAGCAGCCTACACAGAATCTGTTAAAGGTCTACCCGCATGACAGACTGCCGCTAGTCACTTCACCCAATATCAATAAGAGCAGCTAACAATTACCCAGTTCATATTATGATTGTAGCAGCTATAAATTGTTGATATTTTAATATAGTATTGCTCTTGTTATAAGATATCTTCAATCAAACATAGGCTCAGAAAGTGTTCAGCATTTTTTTATTCAACAAATTCGGTTTAACAGCATAGCTGTATTCCATAAGAATGAATAGGTTTGAAAAAAAAAAACAACAAATATCATCGATCCTGCATTTCAAAATGCAGAGTCTTCCTTAGGCCTCTTCTGGCATTGCAAATTTTGGTGGCGAGCTTCCTTATCACCCAGCCGTCCATAGTAGGCCAACTGTTAGCCTTGCAGACAGATCTCAAAGATTCTACAAAAAAAGAAAGGATATATGAACCTAAATGGACATCTGAATAGGCATTGTTAAATTCCTTATTGTAGAATACATACCAGATTAATGTTAAAATGTCAATTTACAAATGCATCACTACATTTAAATGCATTTGTACACAAAGGATGAAACGGGCTTAAAGGTAGATTTGAACTGAAAATGAATTATGGTTTTCTGTGGCTGCATTCAGAATTTTATTGTCTTTAGTGTAGCTATATTGATTTATATCAGTTAGAAATAGAAGGCATAAGTGAAAATGGGGAAATAGTCTTTCAAACCCTTTGCTAATTAACTACCTCCCCTTTTGCCCATACCATTCTTACACCCCGATACATATCTACCAACAACGCGCACATATCTTGTACCCACACTCACACTCCCATCTGCACAACCTCTGCCACCCACCCGGCTACTCGATAACTTCCTCTATGCAGTTGAAGGGGCCAAAAAGTATTAAAAAAAACAAGAAAAAAAAAACATGTTAAAAGAAATACAAATTTGAGATACTCTTCTTAAAAAAGGTAGCATATTTGCATTGGGGTAACAGACTACTTCCTCCCAAGAGTTCACTCTTGTTTTCTTTATCCATCCTACTTTCTTTGCAAATGATATATGGCATTTATAATGCGTCTATACACAAGTGTTCGAAATGCGACGAGGCAGGGGAGGGGGAACAGAGGGAAGACAGACAACGATCTTACTAGGCCAGGTGTCATTCAGATCGCACAAGTGCATGGGAAGGGGAAAAGTGCGAGGGGAAGGGAGAGGGGAAAAGTGCAGTACATGGGAGAGGGAGAAAAAGTGCAGTACATGGGATAATAGAATAAATAAGAAAAATAAAGGCGGGATGATGGCAAGTGCAGGGTAAGAGCAGACATAAGTGCTGGTGGGGGACTGTAGGGATACAGAATACAGTTCCCAGGTGCGGGGGTTGCCAGTGCAGGTGTGTAAATGGCGGGGCCTAGGCCCAAGGTCTCAAAGGGTGGCCAGGTAGCCAGTGCAGTTTCAGCCAAGAATTCAGCAGGGGATGGGGGGGGGGGGGGAGGTTTTGAGGTGCTTCCGGAACTGGAGATGGTTCTCCTCAAGTTTCAGGGAAGCAGGAAGGCTGTTTCAGGAGGAGGCCCCTGCCGAGGAGAGAGATCTACCACCAACTCGTTGCTTGGAGAAGCGAAAGACCCTGAGGGAGTTGGAGGCGGATGATCAAAGAGCTCGAGAAGGAAGATTTTTGGGAAGAGAAAGTTGAAGGTATTGCGGCCCCAGGCCCAAGAAGGCCTTGTGGACAATGCAGAGGGTGTTCAACTTAATCCTTGCAGCCACCTCGAGCCAGTGCAGAGATTTCAGTCCTGGAGAGATACGATCCCTGGGCTTGAGGCCAAGGACAAGTCTCGCAGTCCTTCTGGATAAATTGCAGAGGGCGGAGAGTAGAGGCAGGCAGACGTGACTCTCAACCTGTTTGACGGATACCTGCAGCAGGTGCATTAACCCACTACACCATGAAAGGAACCCTAAACTGCGGAAAGGAAAAGACGTCTAGCTGTTTGTGAGCCATTTTTCTTGTTTGGCTCATTTATCTCATACAGAATCACAGCTGCTGATACAGTGGCAGGGCTTTTAACGGGATAAGTTTGGGGGCTGCGTCGCCCCTGAAGTTCCCTTCAGGTCAAGCCGAGCACTATGTCAAGAATTGATGTGGTGTTCACGGGCGCCGCATGAGGTTGCTTGCTCCACTCTGGAACAAAGCCCTGACTCGGCTAATGCGTATTATTGGCCAGCAGACTCCATGATTTGACAGACACAGTGAATAGCTCAGTCGGTTGAGCACCTGTGAAAAGAGATTTACGTTCAAACAACTGGCTTGAGCTCCTTTTTAGGATTTCCTTATTCTGAGGTTGATGTTGTGAATGTTATTGAGTTTAGAGACGCCCTCAGCGACACCAATCACTTAAGCGCCGAGAAGCAGGCTAGTTTCTGGTTTGCAAATGTATACACTGGCATGACACGAACATGTGTGTGTTTGTTCAAAAGGGAAGTAACCACGTCCCCCATCTCTGAAACTCCCACCCCTTGCCCCTGGGTGCGTTATTCCTGTCCCCTGGTGGAGGGGGCGCATAGTAGGTATGCTTGCCCTGGTGGAGAATTAAAATAGAAAGCGCTCTCACCACCCAGTAGCAGCTTCATGGCTCCTCTCCCTCCTCGGTGGGTGGTCCAGTCCTTCTGTAACACAGGAGGGGGTGTGGGAGGGAAGGAAAAACAGGTCAAGTGGGCGCACATATGAGCAGACCCAGCCTCGCCCCCTCTGCCAATCCAATTCAACCTCACGCCATTATTTTGATTGGCTTTACCTGTTTTGTACATCACAAGGCAAACCTGAGCAAACATGCATATCGCACAGAAACGGTCTTTTTGAAACAAGGCACTAGTTCCAATGTTGGCAGAAAAAGGATCTGAAAGTGATTTGACAAGGATCACACCGAGTTGAAGTGGAGATAGGACTAGACTCGGTCTGCTTGGTCCAGAGCCAGCACGCTGGCAGACTGGCCACTGCACCACTTGCCGCCCGCAAAATACACACCCTGATAGAGGCATCTTGCCAGGTTGAACACATCCTACAGAATGCTGTGTTATTGTGGGCACGAGGATGAGTATCTCGGCAGGGGGCACTGAGTCTGGTGGTCAGGAGGGCATGATAATGGGAAGTCTCCCTGGTTTGGAGCCGTCCCTGCATGCAGGCAGGCACCTTGCCCCCTGACTGCAGAGGCACTTAAGAGCCGCAGCCTGAGAGGGGCAGCTGTCCACGTGCTCTTTAACATTTGAAGAGTTTAACAGTATACCCTACCAAAAAAATCTGGATTGAAAGTGGATTGCTACTGGATTTTCCCAAACATTTAAATCCTCTTTAAATCCTCTTTAACTCCAGAAACTCCCATTGTACTCAGAGGATTGCTTTTGGCTTCTTTTTGGCTTCATGCACCCTTAAATATGTTAATTAGCAATCCTCAGTGGAATGCAATCCCAAAACAATCCAAGCAATCCAATCCCCAAACAATCCACTAAAAATCCCAAAACAATCCAATCCCCAAACAATCCACTAAAAATCTGAAAACAATCCAATCCCCAAACAATCCACTAAAAATCCAAAAACAATCCAATCCCCAAACAATCCACTAAAAATCCAAAAACAATCCAATCCACAAGCAATCCAATCCACTAAAAATCCACTCCCCAAACAATCCTATAAAAATCCAAAAGCAATCCAATCCCCAAACAATCCACTACAAATCCTAAATCAATCCAATCCCCAAACAATCCTATAAAAATCCAAAAGCAATCCAATCCTCAAACAATCCACTACAAATCACAAAACAATGCAATCCCCAAACAATCCTATAAAAATTCAAAAGCAATCCCTAAATAAATACAAAAGCAACGGATTACATCCGGTTTCCTTTTGGCTTAATGCACCCTCGTAGAGATCCAAAAGCAATGCAATGCAATCCCCAAATAAACCTTTTGAAATCCAAAAGCAATTAATGTAGTCACCAAATAATCAAAAAAACAAAGCAACCCCAAAAATATCCTTTAACAATATAGGCATTGTTTCGGTTTATGAGCTGGAAATAAATTTAAGAGTTTTACAAAAATAATGTTTACTATAATCCTGAAAAGAAACGCTTAAAAAACACATTCGGTGCACCTTGTTGAATTGGGCTTTAAAAGCCTCACTGTGGCTTAACTGCTGCCCATTTTAGAGAGTTGCATTTTGAATTGTTTAGAACTATAGTGATGACTTATTAGGTCAGTCATTTAGGTAAAATGGCCACGAAAGTCAGGACCATGTAATGGCATATTAACTATATTTAAAAAAAAGCAACATTTTTTTTTCACTACTATATTTATTAAAAAGAGGCAGAGATTCAATCGGACACTGTGTACATAGCACAAAAACACGACTGTAGCAATCCAAAACATGGGTGCTTTACAATTAAAAAATGGGTGAGAGGACCCAGAACCAGTCCAGAAAGTCACACGAGTCCGGTGGGGGCCCAGCCCAGGGACCAAGCGAGTCCGGTGGGGGCCCAGCCCAGGGACCAAGCGAGTCCGGTGGGGGCCCAGCCCAGGGACCAAGCGAGTCCGGTGGGGGCCCAGCCCAGGGACCAAGCGAGTCCGGTGGGGGCCCAGCCCAGGGACCAAGCATCCCCTCTTGTCATGTCACTCACGATTTCTCACTCTACTCACATGATATGATAATTTCTTTATAGCACGCCTATACACAATGTGTTTCAAATCGCTTCGAGGCAAGGGAGAATACAATGACACTCTTACAGGCCATGAACAGTAAGAGTTTACTCAGCCTGACGACATGTCAGATAGTGCAAAAGCTACGACATAGATAAGGAAGGGAGGGGGAGAGTGGGAAGGAAACGAAACAGTGGGCTAGTCAAGCATAGGCATAGTCTAGTGTACATCATTGCAATGGGCAGCACAGTGGGCTAGTCAAGCATAGGCTAGTGTACATCAATGCAGTGGGCAGCACAGTGGGCTAGTCAAACATAGGCATGCTTAGCTTATAGAGTAATTTAGTTGCTCTGCCAGTAAGATAAGAAGCGTGGGTGGGTAGGCTAACACAGTTTGACTGGTAGGGTAGAAACAGTTTGGCAGGTAGGCTATTGCGAAATACTACCAGTGGTAGAGACACAGTTAGTTCTATGTTGGTACTGGTACAATGGCTATATTATATATGTGAGAGAAGGAGTGACGTTGAATTTAGCGTGCTGGGAGCAAACCTATATCAAGTGGGTGTACAGGCTGGGGTGGCGGTAACAACCATAACATAGGCGGGTGAAAAGCCACTGGCTATTGTTGGTATGTATCCAGAACGTGAGGCGGGGCAAGACTGGATTCCGGCGTTATTCTGTAATTCAACCGGACATAGCTGCTTGGCCAGAAATGGTGCTGCGTGTCCATTGACACGTGTAGGTGTCGTAGCAAGAGAGAATATGACAGATTGCGGGTAGTGGCAAGAGGAGCCTTAGCACTAGCAGGACGGAGGGGCCGCAAAGGGTAGTGTGGGGACAACATAAGTAGAAAATTAGAGCAGCAATCGCATGTGTAACACACAGGAAGGGTGGCAGAGCCCAAAAATAAAAAACTATCAATACAGGTAGGGCAGCAAAGAACTGCTTGTTCGGTATGTGTGAGCAGAACAGCCTGCATACACACACAAGCAGGGAGAGACACTTAACACAGCACGGCAGGGCCATAACAAGCTGCATCAGATCGCAACACAGGAGGAAGAAGGCTGCGAGCCAGCCAGTGCCTAGACTCCGAAACATCTGCATGGAATGTCCAGTTCAGGGACTGCAGACTCCAAGGCCTGGGAAAAGGCCATCGGATGAAACAGCAGCACACTGGGCATCGGAGGGGTGGGGGGGGAATGGCACACTGGGCATCGGAGGGGTGGGGGGAATGGCACACTTGGCATCGGAGGGGGAATGGCAGTACAGGGTAACGGAGGGGGAGGAGGGGCCTAGCAGTACAGGGTAACGGAGGGGGTGGGGGGGCATTGTAGTAGAGGATAACGGCGGGCTGGGGGGCTAGCAGGGTAACGGTGGGGGGCTAGCAGGGATCGGAGGGGCTGAGGGGGCTAGCTGCACTGGGTAACGGAGGGGGTGGGGGGATAGTAGCACACTGGGCATCGGAGGGGTGGGGGGGAATGGCAGTACAGGGTAACGGAGGGGGTGGGGGGGGCCTAGCAGTACAGGGTAACGGAGGGGGTGGGGGGGCCTAGCAGTAGAGGATAACGGCGGGCTGGGGGGGCTAGCAGCACAGGGTAACGGTGGGGGGCTAGCAGGGATCGGAGGGGCTGGGGGGGCTAGCTGCACAGGGTAACGGAGGGGGTGGGGGGGCCTAGCAGTACAGGGTAACAGAGGGGGTGGGGGGGCATTGCAGGATAACCGCGGGCTGGGGGGGCTAGCAGCACGGTGGGGGGCTAGCAGGGATCGGAGGGGCTGGGGGGGCTAGCTGCACAGGGTAACGGAGGGGTGGGGGATAGTAGCACACTGCATCGGAGGGGTGGGGGGGCCTAGCAGTACAGGGTAACGGAGGGGGTGGGGGGGCCTATCAGTAGAGGATAACGGCGGGCTGGGGGGCCTAGCAGTACAGGGTAACGGTGGGGGGCTAGCAGGGATCGGAGGGGCTGAGGGGGCTAGCTGCACTGGGTAACGGAGGGGGTGGGGGGATAGTAGCACACTGGGCATCGGAGGGGTGGGGGGGAATGGCAGTACAGGGTAACGGAGGGGGTGGGGGGCCTAGCAGTACAGGGTAACGGAGGGGGTGGGGGGGCCTAGCAGTAGAGGATAACGGCGGGCTGGGGGGGCTAGCAGCACAGGGTAACGGTGGGGGGCTAGCAGGGATCGGAGGGGCTGAGGGGGCTAGCTGCACTGGGTAACGGAGGGGGTGGGGGGATAGTAGCACACTGGGCATCGGAGGGGTGGGGGGGAATGGCAGTACAGGGTAACGGAGGGGGTGGGGGGGCCTAGCAGTACAGGGTAACGGAGGGGGTGGGGGGGCCTAGCAGTAGAGGATAACGGCGGGCTGGGGGGGCTAGCAGCACAGGGTAACGGTGGGGGGCTAGCAGGGATCGGAGGGGCTGGGGGGGCTAGCTGCACAGGGTAACGGAGGGGGTGGGGGGGCCTAGCAGTACAGGGTAACGGAGGGGGTGGGGGGGCATTGCAGGATAACCGCGGGCTGGGGGGGCTAGCAGCACGGTGGGGGGCTAGCAGGATCGGAGGGGCTGGGGGGGCTAGCTGCACAGGGTAACGGAGGGGGTGGGGGGATAGTAGCACACTGCATCGGAGGGGTGGGGGGGCCTAGCAGTACAGGGTAACGGAGGGGGTGGGGGGGCCTAGCAGGGATCGGAGGGGCTGAGGGGGCTAGCTGCACTGGGTAACGGAGGGGGTGGGGGGATAGTAGCACACTGGGCATCGGAGGGGCGTATTGGGAATGCTTTGTATCTACGCGATTGTTCAGTGAAGGCGCTGATCTTGACTAGTTCAGAAGTGCGACTGTAACCAGGTAACAGTTGGCTCACAATTGAAAAATAATTCTTGACTGATGCACTGTTTGCTCGGATTTTGAGGCTGTATTATCAAAGTGAACACTTGTATATCGATATGTCGCCCCCCCCCCCCCCCCCTTCGTGCACGGGTGAAGCTGTGGTCCGGTTTCTTTTGGGGTGGCGGTGGGAGTAAATATTTAACTATGGCGTTTATTTGACAGATTTGTGAAGGGCACGAATGGTGTGGACCTGAGATGCCTAGAAGAGGAACGACTCGCAGACGGTAAGGCTAATGGGTGTATTTGACAAGTGTCTCTCGCCATATACCATTATCCTTGGTATTGAGTTACTGGAGTGCTACAATCGACGCACGGTGCTATACCTGCCATTGTGATCCATGCTTATGTAACTTGGCAAGCAGAAGATGTGACTACTGAAAGCGGTTTTTTTAAACTCCATTTATATAGGTCCATCTTGAGGGGCTGGCCAGAGCTGCAACAAATGGGGATTGCGAGCATCTAATGAGAAACGGCCAAGGCTCTCCGTTGTGAACCAGTTGCTGAGAGTGGAATATCTTGTAAAGCTGCGTTCTCACTAAATTGTACGATGGGATAATTGTTGCTTACTGTATTGGACATAAAATAAAGTATTCGAACGGAGCGCCTAAACATTGTCAAGAGCGATTTGTCAAGCAGCGCGGACCGGAACTGGTTTGGTGTGACTATGGATCGATAGGTGGGGCTATTTTTGGGAGAGTAATGGCCATGTCTGCTGCACTAAAAGGACAGCTTGCCTGCTTTTCCAAATAGCGCTGATTCGGACTGGTGGGCAGGGCAGTTGTCTGGAGGACGAGGGTTCTGTTCTGCTCAGCATGTTTAAAGGTCGTTTTTGGACGACCATGGAGCGAGATGTTATTCACAGTGCCGAGAATGGGATGTTGCGAAACCTGATGCATGCTGATAGTAGGTCTGCGTTGGGCTTTTACTGGGTGTACAATGATTATTCGGGTATGATGGAACACGGATCGTGCCTTTTCAGTGGATATCTTGTGGAGCGAATGGATCCACCGGGACAAATGGTTACAATGTATCATTCTACAAGTCTTTTCTGCAGAGCAGAACCTTGCAACGTCTAGGTCAAAGACACTGGTGCTTTATTCCCGAGATCTAAAGGTTCAGCAACCAGGCGCTAAAGGCCGCTCCAGTGTAGCGCAAATGCAACTTTCAAATCGCGAACTTGGCCCTCTTATTTTGCTTTTTTTTTTTTTTTGCGTAGGTGTCCTTATGTTTGTCGAAGTGTGATCAAGTTCCCTGCATCAGTTGTCCCTAGGAGCCAAAAGTAGCCCTGCTTTGCTAGCCAATTTAAATAGCTGGCAACTTCAACCTACCAGCGCTTTGAGGTCCTAATGATATGTCAAGTAACAAACCATGCGGCTATCGGAATTAACCTTCTAACTGCCCAGGCAGGGAGGTAATCCCATGGACGAGATACCTTGCCCTTGACAAGGGACCAGTTGGTTGATTTGCACAAGAACTGGAAAAATTGCCCCAAAGGAGCATCCTGCTGACCTCCACCCAATCGGGGCAGTGGTTGGTGGGGGGGGGGTTGTTACCCTGCTAACCGTGGAAGCGGGGAGGAGTCCAAAGACTACACTCCTGTGTGCCATAGGGGAGAAGAAACTAGGCCCCACGATTCTGCAAGCCCCTCAGGAATTTCATGACACTACAATAAAAAGACAAAATATTCTGCATTTGGAACTCTATGAACAAATGATGCGAACGTTTCGCTTAAGATACCCAGAATTGTATAGATTATGCCAAATGGCCATTCTCTCCAGGATACTACAGCTTCTTTGTTGGGCTGGATGCCAAAAACATTTAAGATGGGACACCTACAAGGAGGCCATCTTGAAGACTTCACCCATAGACCCCCCCGCCCCCCCCCCGAGGCTCGCAAAGCGCTACAATCTACAGTGTGGAGAAGAACATGCCCCACAGGAGTTTGTGCGGGAATTAAAACGCACCTTTCTCCAAACCACCAGGAAGGGTGTGCACGAATGATAGAGAAATCCAATCAGGTAAGTACTGTCCTGGGAAACTTCCCCCAGGAGGGCAAATCCCACACATACTGGGTTAAGCTTTCCCTGGTATCCACAAAACCCCAACCTGCATGGCAACCCTTTCTTTACCTGCTTTCAGGAGCCCAGACAACCCAATCAGGGAGGGGGGGGGGGCAAGGGTGGAGGGTTACCAAAATCCACAATTCTTAGGGTACTCTGGGAGAAGGGATAGTTATCGTTTTACCCTTCCTGAGAACAACCTAGATATGAACAGACCACCACCCAGAACGGGTGTCCCAACTGGAGCGTGGCGGCTCAGAACCCCTCATACCAAGGGTCTGGCACCCCAGAACAATAACGGAGAGAACCCTGACAATTTAACAGTTCTGGAGGAACGGGGAAGGAGGGTGTAAAGCCCTAGAAGAAGCTTCCTTCACCCGTGTGAAGCCCCTGGACACCCAGGAACCAGAACAAGTCTTTTGCCCCTGAAAATCTGGAACCCAGGGAACAGGGTGGGTAGGAGAAATGGAGAGTAAAAATGCCCATTTTGTGGAGGAAGTTGGTGTCCTCCTGTTTGAAGGGGAAGAATCCTTAAGAGGATTCTAGGAAAAAAATCTTCAGGAACAGAAGAATTCCTCCCAAAGACAAATGGGTCCCAAGAGAGCTGAATTAAGACTGGGTGGTTGTGGGGACTGATTCAGAATCGCCCATCCCTGAACCCCAGAATTGTCATACTGGTAAAAAAATAGTAGGAGGGATCCTCCCCACAAATTGGTTGTAGTGACTGCCACCCAGTAAGCAGGGGCAGCACAGGATTCCAAAATCTCCACTATTTCAGGATGCCACATTTTTATTGCAGATTCCCAGACTCCGGCACAGAAAATTGTCCAAAACTCCACTGTGTCGGAGTCCAAAATAAAGAAATTGACCACCCAGCTTGCCCAAAATGCACATTACCTTTGTCCGCTTTAGGAGAAGGGGGAGATTTTATGCCCCGGTCCAACTGCAAGGGCAGTGTACATTCTCAGCACTGGTGGACACTGGCTCCCAGGCCACTCTTCTGTCATAAAGGGCCTTTGAGCAGCTAAATTGAGGAAGAGGGGAGAGATACCAGATCACTTTCACCCCTCTTCCTGGACACCTCCAGAACTTCGAAGATGGGAATGAAATTCCTGTCAGGGGACTGCAAATTTGGAAATAAAAATGGGGTGACACAAGGTGGAACACCCTGACTACAAGGGAATAACATCCTGCGCAGGTTGTCCCCCATAATAGACTCTGTGAACAAGGTACTCTGAATTCAGACTCGCAGGCCAAAAAAATTAAAACTGGGTGTCGACCATGTTAGTTTGAATGGCATATGCCACATGGTTGAACAAAAATCTGATCATATTGCGTTTTATTTCCAGAATAATCAAATACCTGACATGACAGTAATTGCTGTATGACCACAAACTGGTGATGGGAACTCTTCTCTATTCCTGAAAATCAACCTTCCTTGCGGTTTTAAGTGGCATTCCACAATGGAAGTGTGTGGGAGTGAGGGGCCAGTAGGCCCTCCGTCCCTCCTTTTCTTAGTACTGTCAAGGCTCGCTCCCGTTCCCGCCACTTGGGGGCATGTTTTGGGGTTTATTCCCTACTGGACATTTCCTCCAAACCTTATGCTACAGTGTTGTGATGAATTGGGAGCGCTAAAACCTTATTTTCCAAGTTACTTCCCTTCCGGATCCATTCCAGGTTTTTGGCAGCCAGCATGCTACTTTAATCAAATGACTATGCTTCCCAGAATGCCTGGCTCACTGCTTCACCTCCTCCCTTGCAGGACAAGATTGGGTGGAGGATAGGCAACACCTGTGGCTGCAGGTGCAGCAGGCGGCACACCTGAGGGGTGTGCTCGTTAAGCAGCTTTAAAAGCCTCAGTTTGCTTCAGTCCAGCGCTGGTCATTGTTGCAGTGTTCCTGTTGTGACTGGTCCCTTGTTCCTAGCTTTTGTGCCTAGTTCCTGTTTCTTGTTCCTCTGCCCTGGATTTCGGATTCATGTGCTTAATTTATTTCTGCTTTCTGGATTTCCCTTTGTCTTCCTCTGTCTGCAGGCAGCCTTTCTCTGTGCTTTACCCTTTGATGCAGCCCAATTTGCCTGTGTTCTGTTTCTTTGATGCTGTCCTTTGCTACTGAAAAACTTGATGCATTAGTCTTTCCCTTTTTAGATTTAGCTTTCTGCCTTTTCTCCTTGGATGGGTGGGAAAGGTTTCCTTTTGTGATATCATTTTCCCTGCTCCTGATCCTTACTTTCTATTGGGATCCATTCCATGTTTTCCATTGCACTTCTGCATTTATTTCCCATTTGATTATTTAGGTGTGGGGTGCTGTTGTAACTAGTCCCTGTGTGAATGCCTTTTGTCTTCCTCACTATTCTATAATCACAATTCCTACTTGCTCCTTGACTTGGGTCTTATGTATTTAGTTATCCCCCACCCATTGCTGTTATAGCCTTCTGGGTCCCTGTTTGATCAACTGGGTTTGTGGGCTTAGAGCTGTCAGTATCTGTAATAGCATAGTGGGTAAGGAGTTTGCCGACTTTCCTTTCAGTCATAAGGAGGTTCTAAGTGCTTAGCCCACATCCCTTTTCATATATTGGTATTATTGTTTCACTCTATTTGCACTCCTGGGTTTTAAGTTGTTCACTGTGCGATTCCCTGCACATTTCTCTTGCCATATTCATTGCCTTCTTCCTTTCTTAACAAGTACAAACTTGGACCATGTGCCTCCAATGGTGGGAGGTGCCCCCGTTGCCCTTATGCAATGTCAGCATTGGTTGGCTCTTGTGTAGATGGGACCATAGCGCAGGACACAAGGCATCCGACTTTGTGCCCCCTTGACGCCATCTTGGTAACTAGGCCTCACTGCGATACGAGAAGGCTTCTCTCCCTTTTTCAGCGCAGCGCGCACACATGGCCCCCACCTTTTCTCTCACTGTGCCTGGAGAACTCCACGGCTCCCTTCTCATGCTGAAGCCGGACTTAATTGCAACAAAGAACAAATGTAACAACTCACTCGTCCTCTGAGATCACTGTCCTGCGTGTGAACCGGCTTAAGCCAAGCATCCATCTCCACAAATCTGTCCATGCCCTCTCACCCTCGCCATTGGAAAATTACTGCAAGTGTAACTCTGTCCCTGCAAGGTATTCTTTTGATGTAGCAAATATGTGACTCCATGATGCCTGCCAAGCAGACCCCTGACTAACATTAGACCCCTGTCACAATATATCACCTCCCAATACTAAGAAATTCCAACGTGCCTTTGAGTCTTTACAAGTCCAGACCCTAGCTTCAATCACTGCTATCATGATGGTCAAAGCTCTTTAACCTGATGCTCGATATAAACCCGTTATTGACGATGTAAATACATGTAAGACGTTTATAGGTTTACAGTGATTTGTTCAAACGAATTGCAAAGTAATTATTTAGTGCATGCGCCACAAAGAAGTATTGTTAGCTTAGTTAGTGATCACCCCACCTCGCAGCAACCCGACCTTCACCCCTCCTGGACACTGACAACAGATCACATGAAGTCCATCCTCTCAGCAAACCAATCCAGATGGAACCGTATAGTCATCGCTATGTGCCTATATGGACTAACCAATCCTGCACCGCTTTGACACCCTATACTAATTGCGTCATGTATCAGTTGTACCTTTATGATGTAACTGATATTTGTTAGAGCGCTCTCGGGCAGCGAGTTCTTTGGATGCCAATTACATAAACTATTTTTGAACTCTCACAACCTGTCCTCTTAGCCTTATTCCCGTCGGGGGAGTGTCTCATTTATTCTTTTGCCCGTCTAAAGATGGGGAGGGCGCCTACAGAAGGAAATACTTTGAATTTTATACTGATTCGCAATCTGAAAACGCAATTCTATAGTCAAAAGTGATGAGAAACCAGCTCAAAGTTTAGCTGATATTCAGAAAATTAGAGAACGGTTGTTCATCCCTATTCAGTTAAATGAGGGGAAGGAGTCTGTTCTCGTCCCCATGGGTGCGTGAACAACGGCTAGAGCTTCATCGGCAAAGCCATGTTCAGAAAGCTCCCAAAAGATCCAGCAATTCCCACATTTAAATTGATAAGTGGGAAATGGGCCTGGAAACTCCCAATTCCAAACATTTCCTGCCTAGCAGGTGTATGCTCAAAAGTTGTATAGGTAACAAAGGCATAGAACATTTTGTTGGGTCGTGTGAGATGTCCCTGCTGCATTCTATTTAGGCAGTGACCTTAATCGGTTTGCCATTAATTAGGACCTGATAAATTACAAAGCCTGGTCCCGACTAGGCGGCAATCCCATGGGCTTTGATGATTTTGAAAAAGAATTTCGGTCAGCTCAATTGCTGACTTATGCAGTGGTAGTTCAAATTGGAGAGGTCACCATCCCAGGACGTACCTGACAATTGCCACTTGAATTAAAAATTAAAAGAGGAAAGAAACTGAAAAATCCTGATGCATATGTACACCTCAAGGCCCAGGTCCAACTGCAGGGGTTGGGATAAACCCAACCCCATTAGGTAAATGTAGAACGCAACACCATTCCAATAGTGGTGGATAACAGCAACCTCAGGAGTATTACTCTGCATGCAAGCACCATTAATGGAATGGCAGTTGATGATGGACATTTTTTCCATGGATCTCGGGAATGAACTGATAGGACCAATCCCCAATGACTGTTTTGACAATGACAGACCAGATCTTCACCTGGCAAGGGGGAATTTCCTGGTGTACTCTTCCTGCCCTTACAGTGAGGAAGAGGTGACCTGTGACATCAGGCAGGATGAGGTGATATTCCAGGTCCACGATGCCTGTCTCTCTTACCTGAAACCATCTGTCCAGGTCAATACTCTAACCAGAGACCGCTCCTCCCAGCTGGAGGAGGCCGCTGAGATAGCAAAACCCAAAGTCTTTCCAGGCTTCAGGCAAATGGTTGAAGAGCGGATCAACCTAGCTGAGGCCTGTGAGACTCCAGAGCAAAAGCAAAAGTTGAAACGGGTGTTCTTAGATTTTCAATGTCTCTTTGCGGTGGACTCGTACGACTGGTCGCACCGAAATCCATACTACAACAATTCATACAGACCCTGGAATGACTACAGTGGTGACAGAAATCATCAAAAATCCATTGGGATAATTAGTCCAGTCCACAGCACCTTTAACAATCCAGTGCTGGGGATTTTAAAAACAAATGGCCAATGGAGAGACTGTGCAGACCTTAAGGAGCTAAATAAATGGGTCCACATGTCCCGATGGCCCCGCCCATACATTGACCAAGGACTGGACCAGATCCAGGGGTCAAAGGTATACACAGCCCTTGACCTGATCAATGGGTACTGGACCGTGCCCGTCAGTAAGGAGGCCCAATACAAGATGACCTTTACGGGGGTGGGGGGCAGTACTTGTGGACTCCCTTCGGATACATAAACTCTGGCAACAAATTCAACATCTTCCTGCATAAGGCCATGCCCGATTTGGGTGAAAGAGGAACCTGACCTATGTGGATGATGTCTGGATAAAAAGCTTAACTGTGGAGGAACACATAGCGGAAATCTGTTATGTTCCTACCCATTTGAAGGTTGCCGGAGCAAAGCTGTCCTTCCAAAAGGCAGAGTGGTGCAGCACCTGTGTCAACTTCTTGGAGCATGAGATAACTCCTGAGGGTCTCTGTCCCCAGGAGAAGAAAGTGGAAGCACTCCTAAAACTAAAAGACCCCACAACTCTGTGTGAGCTAAGAAGCCTCCTTGGACTGAATAATTACAGTTGGAAGTTCATTGAGGATTACGCAGAGGTCACAAGACCCCTGATCCATCTGTTGAAGGTAGGGGTCGAGTGGGGTCCAGAACAAGCCGAGGCAGTAAAGCAACTCAAAAGAAGCCTCTCACGAGCGCCTTGTCTAGCTTACCCTGTCAAAAACAAGGAGTTCTTCTTAGAGACAAGGTTCTCAAATACATGCTTGACAGCAGTATTACCTCAAAAGCACAACAAGGTCAGCAAAGTAATCTCCTATGCATGTAAGACTTTATCCTCTGTGGAAGAAAAATTCAACGATTGTGAGAAGGCACTCCTGGCAACGATGTGGGCATTGAAAAATTACCGCCTGTTCTTCCAGGGGGAAGACATCATAGTGGAGACTCAACACCAGCCTCTGCAGTACTTCCAAAGTGACAGAATCTGGGCTGAAAATGTGAGTAATTCCAGAATTACTTTGTGGATTCTGTCAATGCAAGGCTTTCCTGTGGAGGTCAGATATGGCCAAAACAAGAAGAGTCCCCTTGCGCATGGTTTGGCTGACTTGCATTATTGTGCCAGAGAAAACTGTCTCGAGGACGGAAGTCTTAAAATCCAGGACAACATGGAGGCATGCTTGAATTCCCCGCACAAAGTCTATGAAGAAGACAAGTGCCAGGGAATGCCCACAGTTCATGTGGACGGGTGCTCCTACCATGTTGATAACAACGAGGAAAAGGAACTGGTGGCCGGCATTGGGAATTCCTGGGTGAATGATGCTCTGGAACCCTCAGCTGGGTCCAAAATCGGTCCCCGCAGTAGTTCGGTGGCAGAGTGGATGGCAGTTCATCAGGCCATTCTCACTGTCGTCCAACACCAACTCCACAAACTAGTCATAATCACCATTCAGATTCTGTCTGGAACGGGTATGTGGAGAACCTGGTTAAATGGAAAACCAGAGGCATGCTATGTGCAAATAACAAACTGCTTAAACATGGTAAGATAATACAAAATATTGATGATCTGGTCACCTCTAGTGGGATAACCATCCATTGATCAAGGGTCATTCCAGAATAGAGGGGCCAGACAAAACTGGAAACGACCTAGCTGATCAGTTGGCCAAAAACAGAGCCATCCGGGGGGTTCTCCTTGAGATTGAGTCCCTGTTGGGGGAAATCTAGGTCACTGCTATCACTAGGTCCCAGACAAATGCTCACAATGAACTCTCAACTGCCCAGTGGAGTAAGGAGACCCCCAGATGCTGATTTAATCACGGCACAAAAAGGAGATCTGATTATTGGAAGATTTTATCAACACATTGAGGACCCTGAGAACTTTCCTCTGACGGATACCGATTACATTGGGAAAGAGGACCTCAGAGTGTTGACGAAGTGTCCAAAAATGCTCAGAATCCAAGATGGTTTGTTGGTAAGGAGATCAGCTCTGGCTGTGACCAGTGGGTGGTGCCTACCTCATTCCGAAGCCTGATGCTTAGTCACACCCATGATGTGGCCACAGCCGGTCATCAGGGGTTTCATACTACTCTAGAAATCTTACGGGATGTTGCATACTGGCCACACATGGGGCAGGACCTTGACCAATACTCAAATGGGTGTCTTGTGTGTGCACAATTTCAGCCAACATCATTTGCCCACCGAGCTCCCCTCCAGAAGAGAGGGGTGACGCTGCCTTGGTTAGATTTACAAGTAGATTTCATTGGGCCTGTGATTCGCTCCTCTAGGGGGAACAAGTACATGTTAACCGTAACATGCTTGTTTAACAAATGGGTGGAATGTCTCCCGGTCCCAAATTTCAAGGCAGAAACAGCAGCTGCCCTGATGATCAACCACATCTTCTCGTGTTTCGGCCTGCCCCAAAGGATTGAGTCAGACCGAGGTAGTAACTTCACCAGCGAAGTGATAAAAAAGATGTGGGAGATACTTGGGGTAAAAAGGAAACTTCACATTGCATACTACCAGTTCTCGAGTGGGGGAGTTGAGAGGTACAATAAAACCATAGTGAGCATTCTGGGCCAAGTTGGGACATCCGATTACTGCTTGTCCTGATGGCCATCATATCTACACCATCTTCTGCTACCAAGATGTCTCCATTTGAGCTAATGACTGGACGAAGGATGGTGCTACTTCAGCATCTGCTCTATAGAACACAAGAGCAGACACTGATAAACGCCTCCACAACTCATGAGTATGTTTAGAATCTAAGGAAACACCTTCAACATGCTTTTGCGTACACTCAGAGGAATCTGGAAAGGTCTGCAGAGGGGATGAAGACTCAATATGACTTAAAAACAACCAAAAAGAAGTACTAAGTAGGAGACAGGGTCTACTTGTACAATTTCCAAAGGAACCAGATCAAGGAGCGGAAATTATTACCGAGCTGGTGCGGTCCTTTTGAAATTGCAGATAAAATGTCACCTGTCGCCTACAGAATCTGCATCCCCAAAGGAGAGCTGACGAAAGAGAAATGGCTCCATATTAATCAGTTAAAAAGTTGTCACCCTAGGCACATGTTGCAGCTAATTGAGAAGCCCAGAGAAAAATCAAATAGAGGAGACATCTGGAGAATGAGAACCAGAAAAAGAAGAACCAGAAGGGAACAGCAAGGTTTAGAGATATAATCATTTAACAGGGAGTATTTTCTTCATTGTCTGGACAAAACGGATTCCCACAATAGTTATCTGTGCCTTGAGTGATTATTTGTCTTTATTATCTAAGTACTGTAATAATTAAATGCATGTGTGTCCCACTGCTGTCAATCTTCCTGGAAGGGAGTCAGGCAGTGGGAAAATGTAGTAACCGATTCTTATTTATTCAATAGATTTGTAGTGGCTGCGACCTTTATAGACCAAGGAGGCTCTCTCCGGGGACCTGGAAAGGAGAGATCAAAGAAAAAGCTAGGGGTGTCGCTCCACACCACAAAGAAAGACCTAAGGGAAATCTGCAGGTGTCGCTCCATACTCCGAGAGACAACGGGAGGATCTTGGCCTACCGCTCCCTGATGGAAGGGCTCCACCTGATGAACCCCGCTTTGCCCTACTCTCCCTTGACAAAAAGTTTCAGAAGAGTCGGGGGGGGGGGGAATTTGTGGGGGACATTCACCCACTCAACAGAATTCTCATTCATGATCAAGCTGCACGCATGCAGTCAACAGCAAAATGGCTGCGTGGGCTCCTTGGAGCACCATTGCCCTGCATCAAAACTGCGTTTTGCAGCTACACTAAATAAAAATGATGGCTACACCATCTTGCCAAACTATTGGGCAAGTTGGAATAGAGAGCACACCGATAGGCCCGCCAGTATGTGTTCTTGTGTGCACCAAAAGAGCAGATTTAAAAGCAGCGCTGCTCTGCTGCTTGCAAAAAGTTCCCATTGAAAAGGATGCTGCCCTGACGCTGTTTTCATTTATTCAACATCACACTGCTTTTATCAGTGAGACTATGCCCATCCATATCCAGATTATGCTACAGCAGAAGAGAGAATTATCTCTGCATGACAGGCTGTGTCAGGCCAGAACTGGAAAATTAACAGAAGCTTTACTTTCAGCCGCACTGGAAAAAGCTTGTCTTTTGGGTTACACAATGTCAAAAATCAATGCTTCAGAGAAAGCCTAGCTTTATGGGCATATGTCCATTTCAGTGAACTTGTGTCTTGAACAAACCGCTATATAAAAGAAACTGTCTGGGGCTGCAGAACAATATTGGGAAGTCAGATGGAAGAGAAAACCTTTTAAAAAGAGAAATCCCAGCAGCATTTACCATGTGTCAAAATGGGCTTTTGCAAACCAAAAAGAAGAACAAGTTACTCTCTTACCTGGTAACGTTCTTTCGATGGGATGGTCCGACGACGTATTCCATATCTATGACGGTAATTATCACAGCTGTGCTGCTTCGGAAAATCTTTCTGCGTCCTGCATCGATGATGTCGATACGCCGTCCTCGAGGACCTCCTCCGACGGCCGACGTCACCAGATGTTATAAGTAGGACGCACGACGCCCGTAGCCTCAGTTGTAGTTTTTCCCCAGAATGTGTGGTACCAGTCTTCTGCCAGTCTGACACACAAAGCCTTGCGGAAACGTAAGCTGCAATCACTCTGGGGCAAAATACATGGAATCCACCTAATTTGCATATGGATTGCACCAACAGAAGTGACTTAACAGAAAAAGGACATTGCGAGGAGCATCATCAGTCTTCGAAACATGGAGGCACCATGGTACCATGGTAGTGACTTTAGAATAAGTTGCCATGAGTAAGCCAAGTGGCAAATACACTTGTGGTGCAAAATACCTAAAATGCACTATTGTTATATATGGAGCAAATCTATAGTCATTAGGCTTTTTATTATAATAGTATGATAACATAAGCTTTAAAGTGAATCAGAATCACGTACAGAGCTTCAGATAAGACTCAATCTGATTAAATGAACTGCTCAGGATCGCACACTTTGGTTAAATGATGAAACTGGGATGTGGACAATTTAAGCAACTGTGCACATCTTCCCAGGTTTAGTTAATATAGATATGTATTAAGGTTTTGCTTTACATTTCATGTGCGTACATAATTATTTACAGCAGTCCCTTGGAAGCAAACCACACTACATAATAAGCTAGCCTTTCATAGTAAACTAATTGTACACTATATACATTATCATAGAACTATGTTGAGGAATGAGAGTATGACTTTGGTTTTATTCTCCCCATTCTGCATGCAAAGTCACAATAGCCTCATGCAGATTAACATGAGCCTAATAAATCCCCCTTTGGTTTTAAAGCCATAGGCATTATTTCATAAAGCATGTAGCATTATTCACCCTTCTCACTGCGGATCACTCCCCCCCCATTCCCATTTCTAAAGGGACCGAAGTCCCTGCTAATAGTCACCCCCTCCCTCCCATCAGTGCCTAATGGCTCACAGTGTATTGCTCTGTTGATACAGAGACACGTGAGGACACTCTGCTTCCTGGATCTCCTTGGGACATTGTCTTGGCAGTTGGACACCTCTACCATTCCGAAAGGGTAAGGTGTCCTGCTGCCAGGACAACAAGCATGCTTAGCAGGAATTGCTTGGCACACATTGTCCTGCCACATTTCCTGTTGGGCACCCTCTTTGAGGTGCCGAACGGGAGTGGGGTACCACTGAAAAATGTCCCGGTCTGGCCTCCGGTTCGGTATAATAATGCTTGGGATCATTTGAACACAGGAAAATATACCTTAATTTTAATGAGTCAGAATGTTGCAAGTAATTAATGAAATCAGAATAAGCAACTTAATGTGTTGTTTTAAAATTGTGCAGACATGCATTTTTTTAAATTTTATTTATTTGTTTTTGGTTTATGAGAAAACCTTTACAAAAGAAGAGTATTGAAAATTCAGATTTCATACAAAAAAATTTTTTTTCCTGCATATTTAAGAAAACAGAAAATACAAGGGTAAAATAAAAAGGGTAAAATAAAGGCTCAAAAACCAGGGATTAACTAAGTAGACTGATCCCATTGACTGGAGGGCTCGAGAACATGGCTAGTCTGTTGATAGTTCCTGGGGTAATGTGGGATGGTACCAAGTTTTCTGTCCACTTTCGGGAAAAGGTTTGGAGGGTTCACAGCCACTGCAGGTTTTGTCAGTGTTATATACTCTGCTGCAAGGCTTTCTGGTCGACCATGTTGGGTGGATAATATAACCTGACCAGCAATTGTTAGGATTAATATATGCAATTGATTTTGTTGCCATTACTTTGTGTTTTAGTGGCGGTGGTGGAGGCGGCAGGAGTGGGGGATACAGCCGATCAGGAGGATCGTACTACGATAACTGAATGGTGAGTATCTATTTGTTATTCTCTCTAGCACCAGATAAATTAATGTAACCTAAAATTGGGTCTATTGCTATACCTGCAAATTTATTACGTTTCACTAGTGGTCATTTTCTAGAGGCACTGTTACCTGTTTGTTAACGGGGTGGGTTATGTAGTTTTGGTTGTTGCATACTGTTTTCTTCAGTCTTTAAAATTGTGCCTGCTTCTTGTCCTCAGCTCTCAAGTAAAAATTCTGCCTGACTCGACATCATCCTTCCAATGGCTGTATTTATAAAGATTTTTGGATCCTCTTCTGATTGATACTTTATCGTATAGTTTACCTGCAGTGGTTGCTAGTTATCCGAGCTGGCCAACGCAATACTGAGTTTATTTTTTCACCTTGAGTTATATTATTGCCCAGTCCTGATGACACAAGAAAGATGAGATGTTTGGATGCTAAAGCTGTGGAATCTCCTGAAGTACTGATAACGTCACACTTTTTATAACATTCCCTTCGTGTTGGCAAGGGGCATGTATATAATAAAGGGTTAAGTGAAGCCCCGCCTAATTCAAGATGGCAAGATAATTGTTCATTTTTTGTAAAAAAAAAATGTCTTTTTTTTACTGGAAACAATTGCATTTTCACTGTTGTAATTTAGTGGTTACGGAATTCTTGTATCCAACTCTTGGCTTCATGAAGCCCATTAAAAGACGGTCTGAAAACAAACTTTATGCTCCTGGAATTAACTACAGCATTGCGCGGTACCGCCTTTTGGCTGGGGGGAGGGGGTGTTGGCGTCTGTCCATGTCAATCATCACTGGTAATGCGTTGATGCATGCTATGGCGACAGTGGCCCTAACTTGCGCTTTTCTGTACAGGGCGGGAGGGACTAGCCGGTTTCTAAACCATGTTTGTATTTGAGCATTGCTTTGTATTGGTATCGTTGGGCATGGCTTTACATGGCGGTGTCTGGCAATTATATCAGCATTGTTCACAGTGCCATTTGTGCCAGTAGTAAAATATGTATGTACGTCCTGCGAGACTTTGCCACCAATCGACTGGCTGCCCAGTCTGCTAGATGTGCTCAGGTATGGGAGCTGTGCGCCTGGCGCCGGGTGGTTCTCTACAAATGTCTAAGCACCATCTAACGCTGTGAAAGCGTTAACATGATATAACACGTGGTGAGGTAACTAAATGTAATTGGGCTGCAAGTAACTATATTTATATATATTAGTGTCAGCTGGAAATTAGGCTCCTTAATTGTGGTCTGGGGTTACTTGCATCTAGCTGAACTGGATCGAAATCCAGACAGGATGAAAGCTGGAGCTCTTACCACGGACATTCTCCTGTTATGCCCTAGTCAAAAAGGAAGATCATCCTGGAATCATTCTGGAGTCATCCGATGACTCCATTCTAGAGTCATCCATGGAGAGTTTAGGAAGATCATCCCAAGTCTGCGTACAAGCCAAAATATTTAATGAGATGATGACTCTAGAGTTATCACAGAAACTACTCCAGGATGAGTTCGGATTACTTCCAGTGATGATCTTGGATTACTCCAGGATGACTCCATGACAACTTCATGATGAGTGGGGGATTACTCTAGGATGACTCTGACAACTTCAGGATGACTCCATGACAACTTCAGGATGAGTGGGGGATTACTCTAGGATGACTCTGACAACTTCAGGATGACTCCATGACAACTTCAGGATGAGTTGGGATTACTCCAGGATGACTTCAGGATGAGTTGGGATTACTCGAGGATGACTTCGGAATACTCCAAGACAACTCCAGGATGACTTCATGACAACTTCAGGATGACTCCACGACAACTTAAGGATGAGTTTGTATTACTCCCGGATGACTTCGTATTACGCTAGGATGGCTCCATGACAACTCTAGGATGGGTGGGGATTACTCCAGGATGGTTCCATGATAACTTTAGGATGGGTTCTGAATTGTAAATGATTAATGCAGACTACTCCAGGATGAGTTTTAATGATTTCAAGATGCTTCCAAAAGATTTAGGAAAAGTGGTGGATTACCCCAGGATGTATCCCTTTTGAGTAACATTGGTGGCATTACTTTACAATGACTCTAGTTAGACTTCTAGATAGTTTACAGGGAAAATAAAATTATATGGAATTTTGCAGGTGTCACTTCATCTTTGCTAGAGCACACGTTAACTAAGTTCCCTCGATTTAGTGCACACAACTACAAACACCCCCACTTCCCAGGTCACAAACCAACCTGTAAGCTCCCTCATTTCAATTCTCACCTCTAGCCAGCATGGCCTCACCCCCAATAAACTCCCACAATTGCAAAGCACTGCACTAAAATACACTCTTCCAGCAGCCTACACAGAATCTGTTAAAGGTCTACCCGCATGACAGACTGCCGCTAGTCACTTCACCCAATATCAATAAGAGCAGCTAACAATTACCCAGTTCATATTATGATTGTAGCAGCTATAAATTGTTGATATTTTAATATAGTATTGCTCTTGTTATAAGATATCTTCAATCAAACATAGGCTCAGAAAGTGTTCAGCATTTTTTTATTCAACAAATTCGGTTTAACAGCATAGCTGTATTCCATAAGAATGAATAGGTTTGAAAAAAAAACAACAAATATCATCGATCCTGCATTTCAAAATGCAGAGTCTTCCTTAGGCCTCTTCTGGCATTGCAAATTTTGGTGGCGAGCTTCCTTATCACCCAGCCGTCCATAGTAGGCCAACTGTTAGCCTTGCAGACAGATCTCAAAGATTCTACAAAAAAAGAAAGGATATATGAACCTAAATGGACATCTGAATAGGCATTGTTAAATTCCTTATTGTAGAATACATACCAGATTAATGTTAAAATGTCAATTTACAAATGCATCACTACATTTAAATGCATTTGTACACAAAGGATGAAACGGGCTTAAAGATAGATTTGAACTGAAAATGAATTATGGTTTTCTGTGGCTGCATTCAGAATTTTATTGTCTTTAGTGTAGCTATATTGATTTATATCAGTTAGAAATAGAAGGCATAAGTGAAAATGGGGAAATAGTCTTTCAAACCCTTTGCTAATTAACTACCTCCCCTTTTGCCCATACCATTCTTACACCCCGATACATATCTACCAACAACGCGCACATATCTTGTACCCACACTCACACTCCCATCTGCACAACCTCTGCCACCCACCCGGCTACTCGATAACTTCCTCTATGCAGTTGAAGGGGCCAAAAAGTATTAAAAAAAACAAGAAAAAAAAAAACATGTTAAAAGAAATACAAATTTGAGATACTCTTCTTAAAAAAGGTAGCATATTTGCATTGGGGTAACAGACTACTTCCTCCCAAGAGTTCACTCTTGTTTTCTTTATCCATCCTACTTTCTTTGCAAATGATATATGGCATTTATAATGCGTCTATACACAAGTGTTCGAAATGCGACGAGGCAGGGGAGGGGGAACAGAGGGAAGACAGACAACGATCTTACTAGGCCAGGTGTCATTCAGATCGCACAAGTGCATGGGAAGGGGAAAAGTGCGAGGGGAAGGGAGAGGGGAAAAGTGCAGTACATGGGAGAGGGAGAAAAAGTGCAGTACATGGGATAATAGAATAAATAAGAAAAATAAAGGCGGGATGATGGCAAGTGCAGGGTAAGAGCAGACATAAGTGCTGGTGGGGGACTGTAGGGATACAGAATACAGTTCCCAGGTGCGGGGGTTGCCAGTGCAGGTGTGTAAATGGCGGGGCCTAGGCCCAAGGTCTCAAAGGGTGGCCAGGTAGCCAGTGCAGTTTCAGCCAAGAATTCAGCAGGGGATGGGGGGGGGGGGAAAGGTTTTGAGGTGCTTCCGGAACTGGAGATGGTTCTCCTCAAGTTTCAGGGAAGCAGGAAGGCTGTTTCAGGAGGAGGCCCCTGCCGAGGAGAGAGATCTACCACCAACTCGTTGCTTGGAGAAGCGAAAGACCCTGAGGGAGTTGGAGGCGGATGATCAAAGAGCTCGAGAAGGAAGATTTTTGGGAAGAGAAAGTTGAAGGTATTGCGGCCCCAGGCCCAAGAAGGCCTTGTGGACAATGCAGAGGGTGTTCAACTTAATCCTTGCAGCCACCTCGAGCCAGTGCAGAGATTTCAGTCCTGGAGAGATACGATCCCTGGGCTTGAGGCCAAGGACAAGTCTCGCAGTCCTTCTGGATAAATTGCAGAGGGCGGAGAGTAGAGGCAGGCAGACGTGACTCTCAACCTGTTTGACGGATACCTGCAGCAGGTGCATTAACCCACTACACCATGAAAGGAACCCTAAACTGCGGAAAGGAAAAGACGTCTAGCTGTTTGTGAGCCATTTTTCTTGTTTGGCTCATTTATCTCATACAGAATCACAGCTGCTGATACAGTGGCAGGGCTTTTAACGGGATAAGTTTGGGGGCTGCGTCGCCCCTGAAGTTCCCTTCAGGTCAAGCCGAGCACTATGTCAAGAATTGATGTGGTGTTCACGGGCGCCGCATGAGGTTGCTTGCTCCACTCTGGAACAAAGCCCTGACTCGGCTAATGCGTATCATTGGCCAGCAGACTCCATGATTTGACAGACACGGTGAATAGCTCAGTCGGTTGAGCACCTGTGAAAAGAGATTTACGTTCAAACAACTGGCTTGAGCTCCTTTTTAGGATTTCCTTATTCTGAGGTTGATGTTGTGAATGTTATTGAGTTTAGAGACGCCCTCAGCGACACCAATCACTTAAGCGCCGAGAAGCAGGCTAGTTTCTGGTTTGCAAATGTATACACTGGCATGACACGAACATGTGTGTGTTTGTTCAAAAGGGAAGTAACCACGTCCCCCATCTCTGAAACTCCCACCCCTTGCCCCTGGGTGCGTTATTCCTGTCCCCTGGTGGAGGGGGCGCATAGTAGGTATGCTTGCCCTGGTGGAGAATTAAAATAGAAAGCGCTCTCACCACCCAGTAGCAGCTTCATGGCTCCTCTCCCTCCTCGGTGGGTGGTCCAGTCCTTCTGTAACACAGGAGGGGGTGTGGGAGGGAAGGAAAAACAGGTCAAGTGGGCGCACATATGAGCAGACCCAGCCTTGCCCCCTCTGCCAATCCAATTCAACCTCACGCCATTATTTTGATCGGCTTTACCTGTTTTGTACATCACAAGGCAAACCTGAGCAAACATGCATATCGCACAGAAACGGTCTTTTCGAAACAAGGCACTAGTTCCAATGTTGGCAGAAAAAGGATCTGAAAGTGATTTGACAAGGATCACACCGAGTTGAAGTGGAGATAGGACTAGACTCGGTCTGCTTGGTCCAGAGCCAGCACGCTGGCAGACTGGCCACTGCACCACTTGCCGCCCGCAAAATACACACCCTGATAGAGGCATCTTGCCAGGTTGAACACATCCTACAGAATGCTGTGTTATTGTGGGCACGAGGATGAGTATCTCGGCAGGGGGCACTGAGTCTGGTGGTCAGGAGGGCATGATAATGGGAAGTCTCCCTGGTTTGGAGCCGTCCCTGCATGCAGGCAGGCACCTTGCCCCCTGACTGCAGAGGCACTTAAGAGCCGCAGCCTGAGAGGGGCAGCTGTCCACGTGCTCTTTAACATTTGAAGAGTTTAACAGTATACCCTACCAAAAAAATCTGGATTGAAAGTGGATTGCTACTGGATTTTCCCAAACATTTAAATCCTCTTTAAATCCTCTTTAACTCCAGAAACTCCCATTGTACTCAGAGGATTGCTTTTGGCTTCTTTTTGGCTTCATGCACCCTTAAATATGTTAATTAGCAATCCTCAGTGGAATGCAATCCCAAAACAATCCAAGCAATCCAATCCCCAAACAATCCACTAAAAATCCCAAAACAATCCAACCCCCAAACAATCCACTAAAAATCCGAAAACAATCCAATCCCCAAACAATCCACTAAAAATCCAAAAACAATCCAATCCCCAAACAATCCACTAAAAATCCAAAAACAATCCAATCCACAAGCAATCCAATCCACTAAAAATCCACTCCCCAAACAATCCTATAAAAATCCAAAAGCAATCCAATCCCCAAACAATCCACTACAAATCCTAAATCAATCCAATCCCCAAACAATCCTATAAAAATCCAAAAGCAATCCAATCCTCAAACAATCCACTACAAATCACAAAACAATGCAATCCCCAAACAATCCTATAAAAATTCAAAAGCAATCCCTAAATAAATACAAAAGCAACGGATTACATCCAGTTTCCTTTTGGCTTAATGCACCCTCGTAGAGATCCAAAAGCAATGCAATGCAATCCCCAAATAAACCTTTAGAAATCCAAAAGCAATTAATGTAGTCACCAAATAATCAAAAAAACAAAGCAACCCCAAAAATATCCTTTAACAATATAGGCATTGTTTCGGTTTATGAGCTGGAAATAAATTTAGGAGTTTTACAAAAATAATGTTTACTATAATCCTGAAAAGAAACGCTTAAAAAACACATTCGGTGCACCTTGTTGAATTGGGCTTTAAAAGCCTCACTGTGGCTTAACTGCTGCCCATTTTAGAGAGTTGCATTTTGAATTGTTTAGAACTATAGTGATGACTTATTAGGTCAGTCATTTAGGTAAAATGGCCACGAAAGTCAGGACCATGTAATGGCATATTAACTATATTTAAAAAAAAGCAACATTTTTTTTTCACTACTATATTTATTAAAAAGAGGCAGAGATTCAATCGGACACTGTGTACATAGCACAAAAACACGACTGTAGCAATCCAAAACATGGGTGCTTTACAATTAAAAAATGGGTGAGAGGACCCAGAACCAGTCCAGAAAGTCACACGAGTCCGGTGGGGGCCCAGCCCAGGGACCAAGCGAGTCCGGTGGGGGCCCAGCCCAGGGACCAAGCGAGTCCGGTGGGGGCCCAGCCCAGGGACCAAGCGAGTCCGGTGGGGGCCCAGCCCAGGGACCAAGCGAGTCCGGTGGGGGCCCAGCCCAGGGACCAAGCATCCCCTCTTGTCATGTCACTCACGATTTCTCACTCTACTCACATGATATGATAATTTCTTTATAGCACGCCTATACACAATGTGTTTCAAATCGCTTCGAGGCAAGGGAGAATACAATGACACTCTTACAGGCCATGAACAGTAAGAGTTTACTCAGCCTGACGACATGTCAGATAGTGCAAAAGCTACGACATAGATAAGGAAGGGAGGGGGAGAGTGGGAAGGAAACGAAACAGTGGGCTAGTCAAGCATAGGCATAGTCTAGTGTACATCATTGCAATGGGCAGCACAGTGGGCTAGTCAAGCATAAGCTAGTGTACATCAATGCAGTGGGCAGCACAGTGGGCTAGTCAAACATAGGCATGCTTAGCTTATAGAGTAATTTAGTTGCTCTGCCAGTAAGATAAGAAGCGTGGGTGGGTAGGCTAACACAGTTTGACTGGTAGGGTAGAAACAGTTTGGCAGGTAGGCTATTGCGAAATACTACCAGTGGTAGAGACACAGTTAGTTCTATGTTGGTACTGGTACAATGGCTATATTATATATGTGAGAGAAGGAGTGACGTTGAATTTAGCGTGCTGGGAGCAAACCTATATCAAGTGGGTGTACAGGCTGGGGTGGCGGTAACAACCATAACATAGGCGGGTGAAAAGCCACTGGCTATTGTTGGTATGTATCCAGAACGTGAGGCGGGGCAAGACTGGATTCCGGCGTTATTCTGTAATTCAACCGGACATAGCTGCTTGGCCAGAAATGGTGCTGCGTGTCCATTGACACGTGTAGGTGTCGTAGCAAGAGAGAATATGACAGATTGCGGGTAGTGGCAAGAGGAGCCTTAGCACTAGCAGGACGGAGGGGCCGCAAAGGGTAGTGTGGGGACAACATAAGTAGAAAATTAGAGCAGCAATCGCATGTGTAACACACAGGAAGGGTGGCAGAGCCCAAAAATAAAAAACTATCAATACAGGTAGGGCAGCAAAGAACTGCTTGTTCGGTATGTGTGAGCAGAACAGCCTGCATACACACACAAGCAGGGAGAGACACTTAACACAGCACGGCAGGGCCATAACAAGCTGCATCAGATCGCAACACAGGAGGAAGAAGGCTGCGAGCCAGCCAGTGCCTAGACTCCGAAACATCTGCATGGAATGTCCAGTTCAGGGACTGCAGACTCCAAGGCCTGGGAAAAGGCCATCGGATGAAACAGCAGCACACTGGGCATCGGAGGGGTGGGGGGGGAATGGCACACTGGGCATCGGAGGGGTGGGGGGAATGGCACACTTGGCATCGGAGGGGGAATGGCAGTACAGGGTAACGGAGGGGGTGGGGGGGCCTAGCAGTACAGGGTAACGGAGGGGGTGGGGGGGCATTGTAGTAGAGGATAACGGCGGGCTGGGGGGCTAGCAGGGTAACGGTGGGGGGCTAGCAGGGATCGGAGGGGCTGAGGGGGCTAGCTGCACTGGGTAACGGAGGGGGTGGGGGGATAGTAGCACACTGGGCATCGGAGGGGTGGGGGGGAATGGCAGTACAGGGTAACGGAGGGGGTGAGGGGGGGCCTAGCAGTACAGGGTAACGGAGGGGGTGGGGGGGCCTAGCAGTAGAGGATAACGGCGGGCTGGGGGGGCTAGCAGCACAGGGTAACGGTGGGGGGCTAGCAGGGATCGGAGGGGCTGGGGGGGCTAGCTGCACAGGGTAACGGAGGGGGTGGGGGGGCCTAGCAGTACAGGGTAACGGAGGGGGTGGGGGGGCATTGCAGGATAACCGCGGGCTGGGGGGGCTAGCAGCACGGTGGGGGGCTGGCAGGGATCGGAGGGGCTGGGGGGCTAGCTGCACAGGGTAACGGAGGGGGTGGGGGGATAGTAGCACACTGCATCGGAGGGGTGGGGGGGCCTAGCAGTACAGGGTAACGGAGGGGGTGGGGGGGCCTATCAGTAGAGGATAACGGCGGGCTGGGGGGCCTAGCAGTACAGGGTAACGGTGGGGGGCTAGCAGGGATCGGAGGGGCTGAGGGGGCTAGCTGCACTGGGTAACGGAGGGGGTGGGGGGATAGTAGCACACTGGGCATCGGAGGGGTGGGGGGGAATGGCAGTACAGGGTAACGGAGGGGGTGGGGGGCCTAGCAGTACAGGGTAACGGAGGGGGTGGGGGGGCCTAGCAGTAGAGGATAACGGCGGGCTGGGGGGGCTAGCAGCACAGGGTAACGGTGGGGGGCTAGCAGGGATCGGAGGGGCTGAGGGGGCTAGCTGCACTGGGTAACGGAGGGGGTGGGGGGATAGTAGCACACTGGGCATCGGAGGGGTGGGGGGGAATGGCAGTACAGGGTAACGGAGGGGGTGGGGGGGCCTAGCAGTACAGGGTAACGGAGGGGGTGGGGGGGCATTGCAGGATAACCGCGGGCTGGGGGGGCTAGCAGCACGGTGGGGGGCTAGCAGGGATCGGAAGGGCTGGGGGGGCTAGCTGCACAGGGTAACGGAGGGGGTGGGGGGATAGTAGCACACTGCATCGGAGGGGTGGGGGGGGGGCTAGCAGTACAGGGTAACGGAGGGGGTGGGGGGGCCTAGCAGGGATCGGAGGGGCTGAGGGGGCTAGCTGCACTGGGTAACGGAGGGGGTGGGGGGATAGTAGCACACTGGGCATCGGAGGGGCGTATTGGGAATGCTTTGTATCTACGCGATTGTTCAGTGAAGGCGCTGATCTTGACTAGTTCAGAAGTGCGACTGTAACCAGGTAACAGTTGGCTCACAATTGAAAAATAATCCTTGACTGATGCACTGTTTGCTCGGATTTTGAGGCTGTATTATCAAAGTGAACACTTGTATATCGATATGTCGCCCCCCCCCTTCGTGCACGGGTGAAGCTGTGGTCCGGTTTCTTTTGGGGTGGCGGTGGGAGTAAATATTTAACTATGGCGTTTATTTGACAGATTTGTGAAGGGCACGAATGGTGTGGACCTGAGATGCCTAGAAGAGGAACGACTCGCAGACGGTAAGGCTAATGGGTGTATTTGACAAGTGTCTCTCGCCATATACCATTATCCTTGGTATTGAGTTACTGGAGTACTTGGCAAGCGGAAGATGTGACTACTGAAAGCGGTTTTTTTAAACTCCATTTATATAGGTCCATCTTGAGGGGCTGGCCAGAGCTGCAACAAATGGGGATTGCGAGCATCTAATGAGAAACGGCCAAGGCTCTCCGCTGTGAACCAGTTGCTGAGAGTGGAATATCTTGTAAAGCTGCGTTCTCACTAAATTGTACGATGGGATAATTGTTGCTTACTGTATTGGACATAAAATAAAGTATTCGAACGGAGCGCCTAAACATTGTCAAGAGCGATTTGTCAAGCAGCGCGGATCGGAACTGGTTTGGTGTGACTATGGATCGATAGGTGGGGCTATTTTTGGGAGAGTAATGGCCATGTCTGCTGCACTAAAAGGACAGCTTGCCTGCTTTTCCAAATAGCGCTGATTCGGACCGGTGGGCAGGGCAGTTGTCTGGAGGACGAGGGTTCTGTTCTGCTCAGCATGTTTAAAGGTCGTTTTTGGACGACCATGGAGCGAGATGTTATTCACAGTGCCGAGAATGGGATGTTGCGAAACCTGATGCATGCTGATAGTAGGTCTGCGTTGGGCTTTTACTGGGTGTACAATGATTATTCGGGTATGATGGAACACGGATCGTGCCTTTTCAGTGGATATCTTGTGGAGCGAATGGATCCACCGGGACAAATGGTTACAATGTATCATTCTACAAGTCTTTTCTGCAGAGCAGAACCTTGCAACGTCTAGGTCAAAGACACTGGTGCTTTATTCCCGAGATCTAAAGGTTCAGCAACCAGGCGCTAAATTCCGCTCCAGTGTAGCGCAAATGCAACTTTCAAATCGCGAACTTGGCCCTCTTATTTTGCTTTTTTTTTTTTTTGCGTAGGTGTCCTTATGTTTGTCGAAGTGTGATCAAGTTCCCTGCATCAGTTGTCCCTAGGAGCCAAAAGTAGCCCTGCTTTGCTAGCCAATTTAAATAGCTGGCAACTTCAACCTACCAGCGCTTTGAGGTCCTAATGATATGTCAAGTAACAAACCATGCGGCTATCGGAATTAACCTTCTAACTGCCCAGGCAGGGAGGTAATCCCATGGACGAGATACCTTGCCCTTGACAAGGGACCAGTTGGTTGATTAGCACAAGAACTGGAAAAATGGCCCCAAAGGAGCATCCTGCTGACCTCCACCCAATCGGGGCAGTGGTTGGTGGGGGGGGGTTGTTACCCTGCTAACCGTGGAAGCGGGGAGGAGTCCAAAGACTACACTCCTGTGTGCCATAGGGGAGAAGAAACTAGGCCCCACGATTCTGCAAGCCCCTCAGGAATTTCATGACACTACAATAAAAAGACAAAATATTCTGCATTTGGAACTCTATGAACAAATGATGCGAACGTTTCGCTTAAGATACCCAGAATTGTATAGATTATGCCAAATGGCCATTCTCTCCAGGATACTACAGCTTCTTTGTTGGGCTGGATGCCAAAAACATTTAAGATGGGACACCTACAAGGAGGCCATCTTGAAGACTTCACCCATAGACCCCCCCCGCCCCCCCCCCGAGGCTCGCAAAGCGCTACAATCTACAGTGTGGAGAAGAACATGCCCCACAGGAGTTTGTGCGGGAATTAAAACGCACCTTTCTCCAAACCACCAGGAAGGGTGTGCACGAATGATAGAGAAATCCAATCAGGTAAGTACTGTCCTGGGAAACTTCCCCCAGGAGGGCAAATCCCACACATACTGGGTTAAGCTTTCCCTGGTATCCACAAAACCCCAACCTGCATGGCAACCCTTTCTTTACCTGCTTTCAGGAGCCCAGACAACCCAATCAGGGAGGGGGGGGGGCAAGGGTGGAGGGTTACCAAAATCCACAATTCTTAGGGTACTCTGGGAGAAGGGATAGTTATCGTTTTACCCTTCCTGAGAACAACCTAGATATGAACAGACCACCACCCAGAACGGGTGTCCCAACTGGAGCGTGGCGGCTCAGAACCCCTCATACCAAGGGTCTGGCACCCCAGAACAATAACGGAGAGAACCCTGACAATTTAACAGTTCTGGAGGAACGGGGAAGGAGGGTGTAAAGCCCTAGAAGAAGCTTCCTTCACCCGTGTGAAGCCCCTGGACACCCAGGAACCAGAACAAGTCTTTTGCCCCTGAAAATCTGGAACCCAGGGAACAGGGTGGGTAGGAGAAATGGAGAGTAAAAATGCCCATTTTGTGGAGGAAGTTGGTGTCCTCCTGTTTGAAGGGGAAGAATCCTTAAGAGGATTCTGGGAAAAAAATCTTCAGGAACAGAAGAATTCCTCCCAAAGACAAATGGGTCCCAAGAGAGCTGAATTAAGACTGGGTGGTTGTGGGGACTGATTCAGAATCGCCCATCCCTGAACCCCAGAATTGTCATACTGGTAAAAAAATAGTAGGAGGGATCCTCCCCACAAATTGGTTGTAGTGACTGCCACCCAGTAAGCAGGGGCAGCACAGGATTCCAAAATCTCCACTATTTCAGGATGCCACATTTTTATTGCAGATTCCCAGACTCCGGCACAGAAAATTGTCCAAAACTCCACTGTGTCGGAGTCCAAAATAAAGAAATTGACCACCCAGCTTGCCCAAAATGCACATTACCTTTGTCCGCTTTAGGAGAAGGGGGAGATTTTATGCCCCGGTCCAACTGCAAGGGCAGTGTACATTCTCAGCACTGGTGGACACTGGCTCCCAGGCCACTCTTCTGTCATAAAGGGCCTTTGAGCAGCTAAATTGAGGAAGAGGGGAGAGATACCAGATCACTTTCACCCCTCTTCCTGGACACCTCCAGAACTTCGAAGATGGGAATGAAATTCCTGTCAGGGGACTGCAAATTTGGAAATAAAAATGGGGTGACACAAGGTGGAACACCCTGACTACAAGGGAATAACATCCTGCGCAGGTTGTCCCCCATAATAGACTCTGTGAACAAGGTACTCTGAATTCAGACTCGCAGGCCAATAAAATTAAAACTGGGTGTCGACCATGTTAGTTTGAATGGCATATGCCACATGGTTGAACAAAAATCTGATCATATTGCGTTTTATTTCCAGAATAATCAAATACCTGACATGACAGTAATTGCTGTATGACCACAAACTGGTGATGGGAACTCTTCTCTATTCCTGAAAATCAACCTTCCTTGCGGTTTTAAGTGGCATTCCACAATGGAAGTGTGTGGGAGTGAGGGGCCAGTAGGCCCTCCGTCCCTCCTTTTCTTAGTACTGTCAAGGCTCGCTCCCGTTCCCGCCACTTGGGGGCATGTTTTGGGGTTTATTCCCTACTGGACATTTCCTCCAAACCTTATGCTACAGTGTTGTGATGAATTGGGAGCGCTAAAACCTTATTTTCCAAGTTATTTCCCTTCCGGATCCATTCCAGGTTTTTGGCAGCCAGCATGCTACTTTAATCAAATTACTATGCTTCCCAGAATGCCTGGCTCACTGCTTCACCTCCTCCCTTGCAGGACAAGATTGGGTGGAGGATAGGCAACACCTGTGGCTGCAGGTGCAGCAGGCGGCACACCTGAGGGGTGTGCTCGTTAAGCAGCTTTAAAAGCCTCAGTTTGCTTCAGTCCAGCGCTGGTCATTGTTGCAGTGTTCCTGTTGTGACTGGTCCCTTGTTCCTAGCTTTTGTGCCTAGTTCCTGTTTCTTGTTCCTCTGCCCTGGATTTCGGATTCATGTGCTTAATTTATTTCTGCTTTCTGGATTTCCCTTTGTCTTCCTCTGTCTGCAGGCAGCCTTTCTCTGTGCTTTACCCTTTGATGCAGCCCAATTTGCCTGTGTTCTGTTTCTTTGATGCTGTCCTTTGCTACTGAAAAACTTGATGCATTAGTCTTTCCCTTTTTAGATTTAGCTTTCTGCCTTTTCTCCTTGGATGGGTGGGAAAGGTTTCCTTTTGTGATATCATTTTCCCTGCTCCTGATCCTTACTTTCTATTGGGATCCATTCCATGTTTTCCATTGCACTTCTGCATTTATTTCCCATTTGATTATTTAGGTGTGGGGTGCTGTTGTAACTAGTCCCTGTGTGAATGCCTTTTGTCTTCCTCACTATTCTATAATCACAATTCCTACTTGCTCCTTGACTTGGGTCTTATGTATTTAGTTATCCCCCACCCATTGCTGTTATAGCCTTCTGGGTCCCTGTTTGATCAACTGGGTTTGTGGGCTTAGAGCTGTCAGTATCTGTAATAGCATAGTGGGTAAGGAGTTTGCCGACTTTCCTTTCAGTCATAAGGAGGTTCTAAGTGCTTAGCCCACATCCCTTTTCATATATTGGTATTATTGTTTCACTCTATTTGCACTCCTGGGTTTTAAGTTGTTCACTGTGCGATTCCCTGCACATTTCTCTTGCCATATTCATTGCCTTCTTCCTTTCTTAACAAGTACAAACTTGGACCATGTGCCTCCAATGGTGGGAGGTGCCCCCGTTGCCCTTATGCAATGTCAGCATTGGTTGGCTCTTGTGTAGATGGGACCATAGCGCAGGACACAAGGCATCCGACTTTGTGCCCCCTTGACGCCATCTTGGTAACTAGGCCTCACTGCGATACGAGAAGGCTTCTCTCCCTTTTTCAGCGCAGCGCGCACACATGGCCCCCACCTTTTCTCTCACTGTGCCTGGAGAACTCCACGGCTCCCTTCTCATGCTGAAGCCGGACTTAATTGCAACAAAGAACAAATGTAACAACTCACTCGTCCTCTGAGATCACTGTCCTGCGTGTGAACCGGCTTAAGCCAAGCATCCATCTCCACAAATCTGTCCATGCCCTCTCACCCTCGCCATTGGAAAATTACTGCAAGTGTAACTCTGTCCCTGCAAGGTATTCTTTTGATGTAGCAAATATGTGACTCCATGATGCCTGCCAAGCAGACCCCTGACTAACATTAGACCCCTGTCACAATATATCACCTCCCAATACTAAGAAATTCCAACGTGCCTTTGAGTCTTTACAAGTCCAGACCCTAGCTTCAATCACTGCTATCATGATGGTCAAAGCTCTTTAACCTGATGCTCGATATAAACCCGTTATTGACGATGTAAATACATGTAAGACGTTTATAGGTTTACAGTGATTTGTTCAAACGAATTGCAAAGTAATTATTTAGTGCATGCGCCACAAAGAAGTATTGTTAGCTTAGTTAGTGATCACCCCACCTCGCAGCAACCCGACCTTCACCCCTCCTGGACACTGACAACAGATCACATGAAGTCCATCCTCTCAGCAAACCAATCCAGATGGAACCGTATAGTCATCGCTATGTGCCTATATGGACTAACCAATCCTGCACCGCTTTGACACCCTATACTAATTGCGTCATGTATCAGTTGTACCTTTATGATGTAACTGATATTTGTTAGAGCGCTCTCGGGCAGCGAGTTCTTTGGATGCCAATTACATAAACTATTTTTGAACTCTCACAACCTGTCCTCTTAGCCTTATTCCCGTCGGGGGAGTGTCTCATTTATTCTTTTGCCCGTCTAAAGATGGGGAGGGCGCCTACAGAAGGAAATACTTTGAATTTTATACTGATTCGCAATCTGAAAACGCAATTCTATAGTCAAAAGTGATGAGAAACCAGCTCAAAGTTTAGCTGATATTCAGAAAATTAGAGAACGGTTGTTCATCCCTATTCAGTTAAATGAGGGGAAGGAGTCTGTTCTCGTCCCCATGGGTGCGTGAACAACGGCTAGAGCTTCATCGGCAAAGCCATGTTCAGAAAGCTCCCAAAAGATCCAGCAATTCCCACATTTAAATTGATAAGTGGGAAATGGGCCTGGAAACTCCCAATTCCAAACATTTCCTGCCTAGCAGGTGTATGCTCAAAAGTTGTATAGGTAACAAAGGCATAGAACATTTTGTTGGGTCGTGTGAGATGTCCCTGCTGCATTCTATTTAGGCAGTGACCTTAATCGGTTTGCCATTAATTAGGACCTGATAAATTACAAAGCCTGGTCCCGACTAGGCGGCAATCCCATGGGCTTTGATGATTTTGAAAAAGAATTTCGGTCAGCTCAATTGCTGACTTATGCAGTGGTAGTTCAAATTGGAGAGGTCACCATCCCAGGACGTACCTGACAATTGCCACTTGAATTAAAAATTAAAAGAGGAAAGAAACTGAAAAATCCTGATGCATATGTACACCTCAAGGCCCAGGTCCAACTGCAGGGGTTGGGATAAACCCAACCCCATTAGGTAAATGTAGAACGCAACACCATTCCAATAGTGGTGGATAACAGCAACCTCAGGAGTATTACTCTGCATGCAAGCACCATTAATGGAATGGCAGTTGATGATGGACATTTTTTCCATGGATCTCGGGAATGAACTGATAGGACCAATCCCCAATGACTGTTTTGACAATGACAGACCAGATCTTCACCTGGCAAGGGGGAATTTCCTGGTGTACTCTTCCTGCCCTTACAGTGAGGAAGAGGTGACCTGTGACATCAGGCAGGATGAGGTGATATTCCAGGTCCACGATGCCTGTCTCTCTTACCTGAAACCATCTGTCCAGGTCAATACTCTAACCAGAGACCGCTCCTCCCAGCTGGAGGAGGCCGCTGAGATAGCAAAACCCAAAGTCTTTCCAGGCTTCAGGCAAATGGTTGAAGAGCGGATCAACCTAGCTGAGGCCTGTGAGACTCCAGAGCAAAAGCAAAAGTTGAAACGGGTGTTCTTAGATTTTCAATGTCTCTTTGCGGTGGACTCGTACGACTGGTCGCACCGAAATCCATACTACAACAATTCCTACAGACCCTGGAATGACTACAGTGGTGACAGAAATCATCAAAAATCCATTGGGATAATTAGTCCAGTCCACAGCACCTTTAACAATCCAGTGCTGGGGATTTTAAAAACAAATGGCCAATGGAGAGACTGTGCAGACCTTAAGGAGCTAAATAAATGGGTCCACATGTCCCGATGGCCCCGCCCATACATTGACCAAGGACTGGACCAGATCCAGGGGTCAAAGGTATACACAGCCCTTGACCTGATCAATGGGTACTGGACCGTGCCCGTCAGTAAGGAGGCCCAATACAAGATGACCTTTACGGGGGTGGGGGGCAGTACTTGTGGACTCCCTTCGGATACATAAACTCTGGCAACAAATTCAACATCTTCCTGCATAAGGCCATGCCCGATTTGGGTGAAAGAGGAACCTGACCTATGTGGATGATGTCTGGATAAAAAGCTTAACTGTGGAGGAACACATAGCGGAAATCTGTTATGTTCCTACCCATTTGAAGGTTGCCGGAGCAAAGCTGTCCTTCCAAAACGCAGAGTGGTGCAGCACCTGTGTCAACTTCTTGGAGCATGAGATAACTCCTGAGGGTCTCTGTCCCCAGGAGAAGAAAGTGGAAGCACTCCTAAAACTAAAAGACCCCACAACTCTGTGTGAGCTAAGAAGCCTCCTTGGACTGAATAATTACAGTTGGAAGTTCATTGAGGATTACGCATAGGTCACAAGACCCCTGATCCATCTGTTGAAGGTAGGGGTCGAGTGGGGTCCAGAACAAGCCGAGGCAGTAAAGCAACTCAAAAGAAGCCTCTCACGAGCGCCTTGTCTAGCTTACCCTGTCAAAAACAAGGAGTTCTTCTTAGAGACAAGGTTCTCAAATACATGCTTGACAGCAGTATTACCTCAAAAGCACAACAAGGTCAGCAAAGTAATCTCCTATGCATGTAAGACTTTATCCTCTGTGGAAGAAAAATTCAACGATTGTGAGAAGGCACTCCTGGCAACGATGTGGGCATTGAAAAATTACCGCCTGTTCTTCCAGGGGGAAGACATCATAGTGGAGACTCAACACCAGCCTCTGCAGTACTTCCAAAGTGACAGAATCTGGGCTGAAAATGTGAGTAATTCCAGAATTACTTTGTGGATTCTGTCAATGCAAGGCTTTCCTGTGGAGGTCAGATATGGCCAAAACAAGAAGAGTCCCCTTGCGCATGGTTTGGCTGACTTGCATTATTGTGCCAGAGAAAACTGTCTCGAGGACGGAAGTCTTAAAATCCAGGACAACATGGAGGCATGCTTGAATTCCCCACACAAAGTCTATGAAGAAGACAAGTGCCAGGGAATGCCCACAGTTCATGTGGACGGGTGCTCCTACCATGTTGATAACAACGAGGAAAAGGAACTGGTGGCCGGCATTGGGAATTCCTGGGTGAATGATGCTCTGGAACCCTCAGCTGGGTCCAAAATCGGTCCCCGCAGTAGTTCGGTGGCAGAGTGGATGGCAGTTCATCAGGCCATTCTCACTGTCGTCCAACACCAACTCCACAAACTGGTCATAATCACCATTCAGATTCTGTCTGGAACGGGTATGTGGAGAACCTGGTTAAATGGAAAACCAGAGGCATGCTATGTGCAAATAACAAACTGCTTAAACATGGTAAGATAATACAAAATATTGATGATCTGGTCACCTCTAGTGGGATAACCATCCATTGATCAAGGGTCATTCCAGAATAGAGGGGCCAGACAAAACTGGAAACGACCTAGCTGATCAGTTGGCCAAAAACAGAGCCATCCGGGGTTTCTCCTTGAGATTGAGTCCCTGTTGGGGGAAATCTAGGTCACTGCTATCACTAGGTCCCAGACAAATGCTCACAATGAACTCTCAACTGCCCAGTGGAGTAAGGAGACCCCCAGATGCTGATTTAATCACGGCACAAAAAGGAGATCTGATTATTGGAAGATTTTATCAACACATTGAGGACCCTGAGAACTTTCCTCTGACGGATACCGATTACATTGGGAAAGAGGACCTCAGAGTGTTGACGAAGTGTCCAAAAATGCTCAGAATCCAAGATGGTTTGTTGGTAAGGAGATCAGCTCTGGCTGTGACCAGTGGGTGGTGCCTACCTCATTCCGAAGCCTGATGCTTAGTCACACCCATGATGTGGCCACAGCCGGTCATCAGGGGTTTCATACTACTCTAGAAATCTTACGGGATGTTGCATACTGGCCACACATGGGACAGGACCTTGACCAATACTCAAATGGGTGTCTTGTGTGTGCACAATTTCAGCCAACATCATTTGCCCACCGAGCTCCCCTCCAGAAGAGAGGGGTGACGCTGCCTTGGTTAGATTTACAAGTAGATTTCATTGGGCCTGTGATTCGCTCCTCTAGGGGGAACAAGTACATGTTAACCGTAACATGCTTGTTTAACAAATGGGTGGAATGTCTCCCGGTCCCAAATTTCAAGGCAGAAACAGCAGCTGCCCTGATGATCAACCACATCTTCTCGTGTTTCGGCCTGCCCCAAAGGATTGAGTCAGACCGAGGTAGTAACTTCACCAGCGAAGTGATAAAAAAGATGTGGGAGATACTTGGGGTAAAAAGGAAACTTCACATTGCATACTACCAGTTCTCGAGTGGGGGAGTTGAGAGGTACAATAAAACCATAGTGAGCATTCTGGGCCAAGTTGGGACATCCGATTACTGCTTGTCCTGATGGCCATCATATCTACACCATCTTCTGCTACCAAGATGTCTCCATTTGAGCTAATGACTGGACGAAGGATGGTGCTACTTCAGCATCTGCTCTATAGAACACAAGAGCAGACACTGATAAACGCCTCCACAACTCATGAGTATGTTTAGAATCTAAGGAAACACCTTCAACATGCTTTTGCGTACACTCAGAGGAATCTGGAAAGGTCTGCAGAGGGGATGAAGACTCAATATGACTTAAAAACAACCAAAAAGAAGTACTAAGTAGGAGACAGGGTCTACTTGTACAATTTCCAAAGGAACCAGATCAAGGAGCGGAAATTATTACCGAGCTGGTGCGGTCCTTTTGAAATTGCAGATAAAATGTCACCTGTCGCCTACAGAATCTGCATCCCCAAAGGAGAGCTGACGAAAGAGAAATGGCTCCATATTAATCAGTTAAAAAGTTGTCACCCTAGGCACATGTTGCAGCTAATTGAGAAGCCCAGAGAAAAATCAAATAGAGGAGACATCTGGAGAATGAGAACCAGAAAAAGAAGAACCAGAAGGGAACAGCAAGGTTTAGAGATATAATCATTTAACAGGGAGTATTTTCTTCATTGTCTGGACAAAACGGATTCCCACAATAGTTATCTGTGCCTTGAGTGATTATTTGTCTTTATTATCTAAGTACTGTAATAATTAAATGCATGTGTGTCCCACTGCTGTCAATCTTCCTGGAAGGGAGTCAGGCAGTGGGAAAATGTAGTAACCGATTCTTATTTATTCAATAGATTTGTAGTGGCTGCGACCTTTATAGACCAAGGAGGCTCTCTCCGGGGACCTGGAAAGGAGAGATCAAAGAAAAAGCTAGGGGTGTCGCTCCACACCACAAAGAAAGACCTAAGGGAAATCTGCAGGTGTCGCTCCATACTCCGAGAGACAACGGGAGGATCTTGGCCTACCGCTCCCTGATGGAAGGGCTCCACCTGATGAACCCCGCTTTGCCCTACTCTCCCTTGACAAAAAGTTTCAGAAGAGTCGGGGGGGGGAATTTGTGGGGGACATTCACCCACTCAACAGAATTCTCATTCATGATCAAGCTGCACGCATGCAGTCAACAGCAAAATGGCTGCGTGGGCTCCTTGGAGCACCATTGCCCTGCATCAAAACTGCGTTTTGCAGCTACACTAAATAAAAATGATGGCTACACCATCTTGCCAAACTATTGGGCAAGTTGGAATAGAGAGCACACCGATAGGCCCGCCAGTATGTGTTCTTGTGTGCACCAAAAGAGCAGATTTAAAAGCAGCGCTGCTCTGCTGCTTGCAAAAAGTTCCCATTGAAAAGGATGCTGCCCTGACGCTGTTTTCATTTATTCAACATCACACTGCTTTTATCAGTGAGACTATGCCCATCCATATCCAGATTATGCTACAGCAGAAGAGAGAATTATCTCTGCATGACAGGCTGTGTCAGGCCAGAACTGGAAAATTAACAGAAGCTTTACTTTCAGCCGCACTGGAAAAAGCTTGTCTTTTGGGTTACACAATGTCAAAAATCAATGCTTCAGAGAAAGCCTAGCTTTATGGGCATATGTCCATTTCAGTGAACTTGTGTCTTGAACAAACCGCTATATAAAAGAAACTGTCTGGGGCTGCAGAACAATATTGGGAAGTCAGATGGAAGAGAAAACCTTTTAAAAAGAGAAATCCCAGCAGCATTTACCATGTGTCAAAATGGGCTTTTGCAAACCAAAAAGAAGAACAAGTTACTCTCTTACCTGGTAACGTTCTTTCGATGGGATGGTCCGACGACGTATTCCATATCTATGACGGTAATTATCACAGCTGTGCTGCTTCGGAAAATCTTTCTGCGTCCTGCATCGATGATGTCGATACGCCGTCCTGGAGGACCTCCTCCGACGGCCGACGTCACCAGATGTTATAAGTAGGACGCACGACGCCCGTAGCCTCAGTTGTAGTTTTTCCCCAGAATGTGTGGTACCAGTCTTCTGCCAGTCTGACACACAAAGCCTTGCGGAAACGTAAGCTGCAATCACTCTGGGGCAAAATACATGGAATCCACCTAATTTGCATATGGATTGCACCAACAGAAGTGACTTAACAGAAAAAGGACATTGCGAGGAGCATAATCAGTCTTCGAAACATGGAGGCACCATGGTACCATGGTAGTGACTTTAGAATAAGTTGCCATGAGTAAGCCAAGTGGCAAATACACTTGTGGTGCAAAATACCTAAAATGCACTATTGTTATATATGGAGCAAATCTATAGTCATTAGGCTTTTTATTATAATAGTATGATAACATAAGCTTTAAAGTGAATCAGAATCACGTACAGAGCTTCAGATAAGACTCAATCTGATTAAATGAACTGCTCAGGATCGCACACTTTGGTTAAATGATGAAACTGGGATGTGGACAATTTAAGCAACTGTGCACATCTTCCCAGGTTTAGTTAATATAGATATGTATTAAGGTTTTGCTTTACATTTCATGTGCGTACATAATTATTTACAGCAGTCCCTTGGAAGCAAACCACACTACATAATAAGCTAGCCTTTCATAGTAAACTAATTGTACACTATATACATTATCATAGAACTATGTTGAGGAATGAGAGTATGACTTTGGTTTTATTCTCCCCATTCTGCATGCAAAGTCACAATAGCCTCATGCAGATTAACATGAGCCTAATAAATCCCCCTTTGGTTTTAAAGCCATAGGCATTATTTCATAAAGCATGTAGCATTATTCACCCTTCTCACTGCGGATCACTCCTCCCCCATTCCCATTTCTAAAGGGACCGAAGTCCCTGCTAATAGTCACCCCCTCACTCCCATCAGTGCCTAATGGCTCACAGTGTATTGCTCTGTTGATACAGAGACACGTGAGGACACTCTGCTTCCTGGATCTCCTTGGGACATTGTCTTGGCAGTTGGACACCTCTACCATTCCGAAAGGGTAAGGTGTCCTGCTGCCAGGACAACAAGCATGCTTAGCAGGAATTGCTTGGCACACATTGTCCTGCCACATTTCCTGTTGGGCACCCTCTTTGAGGTGCCGAACGGGAGTGGGGTACCACTGAAAAATGTCCCGGTCTGGCCTCCGGTTCGGTATAATAATGCTTGGGATCATTTGAACACAGGAAAATATACCTTAATTTTAATGAGTCAGAATGTTGCAAGTAATTAATGAAATCAGAATAAGCAACTTAATGTGTTGTTTTAAAATTGTGCAGACATGCATTTTTTTAAATTTTATTTATTTGTTTTTGGTTTATGAGAAAACCTTTACAAAAGAAGAGTATTGAAAAATCAGATTTCATACAAAAAAAATTTTTTTCCTGCATATTTAAGAAAACAGAAAATACAAGGGTAAAATAAAAAGGGTAAAATAAAGGCTCAAAAACCAGGGATTAACTAAGTAGACTGATCCCATTGACTGGAGGGCTCGAGAACATGGCTAGTCTGTTGATAGTTCCTGGGGTAATGTGGGATGGTACCAAGTTTTCTGTCCACTTTCGGGAAAAGGTTTGGAGGGTTCACAGCCACTGCAGGTTTTGTCAGTGTTATATACTCTGCTGCAAGGCTTTCTGGTCGACCATGTTGGGTGGATAATATAACCTGACCAGCAATTGTTAGGATTATTATATGCAATTGATTTTGTTGCCATTACTTTGTGTTTTAGTGGCGGTGGTGGAGGCGGCAGGAGTGGGGGATACAGCCGATCAGGAGGATCGTACTACGATAACTGAATGGTGAGTATCTATTTGTTATTCTCTCTAGCACCAGATAAATTAATGTAACCTAAAATTGGGTCTATTGCTATACCTGCAAATTTATTACGTTTCACTAGTGGTCATTTTCTAGAGGCACTGTTACCTGTTTGTTAACGGGGTGGGTTATGTAGTTTTGGTTGTTGCATACTGTTTTCTTCAGTCTTTAAAATTGTGCCTGCTTCTTGTCCTCAGCTCTCAAGTAAAAATTCTGCCTGACTCGACATCATCCTTCCAATGGCTGTATTTATAAAGATTTTTGGATCCTCTTCTGATTGATACTTTATCGTATAGTTTACCTGCAGTGGTTGCTAGTTATCCGAGCTGGCCAACGCAATACTGAGTTTATTTTTTCACCTTGAGTTATATTATTGCCCAGTCCTGATGACACAAGAAAGATGAGATGTTTGGATGTTAAAGCTGTGGAATCTCCTGAAGTACTGATAACGTCACACTTTTTATAACATTCCCTTCGTGTTGGCAAGGGGCATGTATATAATAAAGGGTTAAGTGAAGCCCCGCCTAATTCAAGATGGCAAGATAATTGTTCATTTTTTGTAAAAAAAAAATGTCTTTTTTTTACTGGAAACAATTGCATTTTCACTGTTGTAATTTAGTGGTTACGGAATTCTTGTATCCAACTCTTGGCTTCATGAAGCCCATTAAAAGACGGTCTGAAAACAAACTTTATGCTCCTGAAATTAACTACAGCATTGCGCGGTACCGCCTTTTGGCTGGGGGTGAGGGGGTGTTGGCGTCTGTCCGTGTCAATCATCACTGGTAATGGCGTTGATGCACGCTATGGGGAGTGGCCCTAACTTGCGCTTTTCTGTACAGGGCGGGAGGGACTAGCCGGTTTCTAAACCATGTTTGTATTTGAGCATTGCTTTGTATTGGTATCGTTGGGCATGGCTTTACATGGCGGTGTCTGGCAATAATATCAGCATTGTACAGTGCCAGTAGTAAAATATGTATGTACGTCCTGCGAGACTTTGCCACCAATCGACTGGCTGCCCAGTCTGCTAGATGTGCTCAGGTATGGGAGCTGTGCGCCTGGCGCCGGGTGGTTCTCTACAAATGTCTAAGCAACATCTAACGCTGTGAAAGCGTTAACATGATATAACACGTGGTGAGGTAACTAAATGTAATTGGGCTTCAAGTAACTATATTTATATATATTAGTGTCAGCTGGAAATTAGGCTCCTTAATTGTGGTCTGGGGTTACTTGCATCTAGCTGAACTGGATCGAAATCCAGACAGGATGAAAGCTGGAGCTCTTACCACGGACATTCTCCTGTTATGCCCTAGTCAAAAAGGAAGATCATCCTGGAATCATTCTGGAGTCATCCGATGACTCCATTCTAGAGTCATCCATGGAGAGTTTAGGAAGATCATCCCAAGTCTGCGTACAAGCCAAAATATTTAATGAGATGATGACTCTAGAGTTATCACAGAAACTACTCCAGGATGAGTTCGGATTACTTCCAGTGATGATCTTGGATTACTCCAGGATGACTCCATGACAACTTCATGATGAGTGGGGGATTACTCTAGGATGACTCTGACAACTTCAGGATGACTCCATGACAACTTCAGGATGAGTGGGGGATTACTCTAGGATGACTCTGACAACTTCAGGATGACTCCACGACAACTTCAGGATGAGTTGGGATTACTCCAGGATGACTTCAGGATGAGTTGGGATTACTCGAGGATGACTTCGGAATACTCCAAGACAACTCCAGGATGACTTCATGACAACTTCAGGATGACTCCACGACAACTTAAGGATGAGTTTGTATTACTCCCGGATGACTTCGTATTACGCTAGGATGGCTCCATGACAACTCTAGGATGGGTGGGGATTACTCCAGGATGGTTCCATGATAACTTTAGGATGGGTTCTGAATTGTAAATGATTAATGCAGACTACTCCAGGATGAGTTTTAATGATTTCAAGATGCTTCCAAAAGATTTAGGAAAAGTGGTTGGATTACCCCAGGATGTATCCCTTTTGAGTAACATTGGTGGCATTACTTTACAATGACTCTAGTTAGACTTCTAGATAGTTTACAGGGAAAATAAAATTATATGGAATTTTGCAGGTGTCACTTCATCTTTGCTAGAGCACACGTTAACTAAGTTCCCTCGATTTAGTGCACACAACTACAAACACCCCCACTTCCCAGGTCACAAACCAACCTGTAAGCTCCCTCATTTCAATTCTCACCTCTAGCCAGCATGGCCTCACCCCCAATAAACTCCCACAATTGCAAAGCACTGCACTAAAATACACTCTTCCAGCAGCCTACACAGAATCTGTTAAAGGTCTACCCGCATGACAGACTGCCGCTAGTCACTTCACCCAATATCAATAAGAGCAGCTAACAATTACCCAGTTCATATTATGATTGTAGCAGCTATACATTGTTGATATTTTAATATAGTATTGCTCTTGTTATAAGATATCTTCAATCAAACATAGGCTCAGAAAGTGTTCAGCATTTTTTTATTCAACAAATTCGGTTTAACAGCATAGCTGTATTCCATAAGAATGAATAGGTTTGAAAAAAAAACAACAAATATCATCGATCCTGCATTTCAAAATGCAGAGTCTTCCTTAGGCCTCTTCTGGCATTGCAAATTTTGGTGGCGAGCTTCCTTATCACCCAGCCGTCCATAGTAGGCCAACTGTTAGCCTTGCAGACAGATCTCAAAGATTCTACAAAAAAAGAAAGGATATATGAACCTAAATGGACATCTGAATAGGCATTGTTAAATTCCTTATTGTAGAATACATACCAGATTAATGTTAAAATGTCAATTTACAAATGCATCACTACATTTAAATGCATTTGTACACAAAGGATGAAACGGGCTTAAAGATAGATTTGAACTGAAAATGAATTATGGTTTTCTGTGGCTGCATTCAGAATGTTATTGTCTTTAGTCTAGCTATATTGATTTATATCAGTTAGAAATAGAAGGCATAAGTGAAAATGGGGAAATAGTCTTTCAAACCCTTTGCTAATTAACTACCTCCCCTTTTGCCCATACCATTCTTACACCCCGATACATATCTACCAACAACGCGCACATATCTTGTACCCACACTCACACTCCCATCTGCACAACCTCTGCCACCCACCCGGCTACTCGATAACTTCCTCTATGCAGTTGAAGGGGCCAAAAAGTATTAAAAAAAACAAGAAAAAAAAAACATGTTAAAAGAAATACAAATTTGAGATACTCTTCTTAAAAAAGGTAGCATATTTGCATTGGGGTAACAGACTACTTCCTCCCAAGAGTTCACTCTTGTTTTCTTTATCCATCCTACTTTCTTTGCAAATGATATATGGCATTTATAATGCGTCTATACACAAGTGTTCGAAATGCGACGAGGCAGGGGAGGGGGAACAGAGGGAAGACAGACAGCGATCTTACTAGGCCAGGTGTCATTCAGATCGCACAAGTGCATGGGAAGGGGAAAAGTGCGAGGGGAAGGGAGAGGGGAAAAGTGCAGTACATGGGAGAGGGAGAAAAAGTGCAGTACATGGGATAATAGAATAAATAAGAAAAATAAAGGCGGGATGATGGCAAGTGCAGGGTAAGAGCAGACATAAGTGCTGGTGGGGGACTGTAGGGATACAGAATACAGTTCCCAGGTGCGGGGGTTGCCAGTGCAGGTGTGTAAATGGCGGGGCCTAGGCCCAAGGTCTCAAAGGGTGGCCAGGTAGCCAGTGCAGTTTCAGCCAAGAATTCAGCAGGGGATGGGGGGGGGGGAAAGGTTTTGAGGTGCTTCCGGAACTGGAGATGGTTCTCCTCAAGTTTCAGGGAAGCAGGAAGGCTGTTTCAGGAGGAGGCCCCTGCCGAGGAGAGAGATCTACCACCAACTCGTTGCTTGGAGAAGCGAAAGACCCTGAGGGAGTTGGAGGCGGATGATCAAAGAGCTCGAGAAGGAAGATTTTTGGGAAGAGAAAGTTGAAGGTATTGCGGCCTCAGGCCCAAGAAGGCCTTGTGGACAATGCAGAGGGTGTTCAACTTAATCCTTGCAGCCACCTCGAGCCAGTGCAGAGATTTCAGTCCTGGAGAGATACGATCCCTGGGCTTGAGGCCAAGGACAAGTCTCGCAGTCCTTCTGGATAAATTGCAGAGGGCGGAGAGTAGAGGCAGGCAGACGTGACCAGTGTTCCCTCTAAGCTGTGCGCATGTGCGCTTGCCCAACTTCCTTCTGGGTGCCGCTCAAAAGATTTTTAGCAGCGCACACAGACCATTCTCACCTATTCATTTTTTATTTTATAAGGCACAAGTCACAGCAATTACTTCAAATTTTCTTTCTCTTAAAATAAGCAACTAGTCTTGATATTCTGCTCATTTGCATTACGCTACTATGCAAGAGTGACCGTGAACACCCAAAAACCCTAGCAGCAAAATACACACATAACAGGCTAAAAACTAAAATGAAAAACTAGCTCCATGAACAGAAGAATCTAACCAAGATATGCCTGCACAAATAAACAGAATAATGTTTCCTCCCCACCCATGACTCCTAAGCTTGTTACTACCACACTTTTACCTTATGACTCTAACTGCTGCCCCAGAACACCTTAAAATGGTACCTGACAACCTTGACTCTTCCTCTCTTGGCTCTGCGAAAAGATCAGCAAATGTATACCTACATCCACTTGTTTTATGTATGTTTGTAATATGAATAATATGAATAACATTCACATGCCAGAGTTTCTGTTACTCATTGTGCCTTACCAAACGCATCACCCACACAATACACTCAAACTACCTGTTCAAATATCGGATACTGACTGTAAGCAGGCTACATGGAAGTGTAACCTTATCCCATACTTCCTCTTCTTTGTACATATTTCACGCAAGTGTTTTGAAGTGGCCCTCTTGCAAGTTAACACATTATGAAACTCAAATATTAATTTGCCCTGTAAGGATTTTGAGAAGACAAATGTGATGCTCTGTGTCTCCTACTGTTGCATTACTAACATTACCTTATACGTGGAGAGCAACAGTGCAATATAATTTACTTTGCCTACAAAGGATAATGGGTATGAACTATGCCTGGGATTTCTCGTCCACAGTATCAGGGCACCAGATATTCAGACAATAGAATGCTTTTCACACAGTCTGCCTCGTTTCCAAGTGTACAGAGTTCCTTTGGGCATAGGCCTTCATAGGCCTTCACACATTTTATTGTAACTCGCTGCTATAAAAAAAAGGTTTCACTGAGCACTGTCTAATCCTACACAATGATATAAGGGTGGAGTATGTTGCAAACAATCTTGTATGCGCTGCAAAAGAATTGCGTACATGCAGAGTCATGGCATTCTTAAAATGCACATAATATGTTGAGTCATTAAATACGCTTTGCTTGCAAAGTATTGTGGGTCTGCAAATATCCCAGTGAGTGTTTACTACTACAGTCCCTCACTTTTTACAGTGCTCTATCAACTTGTATTGGAGGCTAACGCAGCAGATTTCAAAAAACAAAATCAGACGTTTCGGCAGTACACTGAAGGAAATGTGTTGCTTGTTTGCTAAAGGATAGGAAATTCTAGTACCCGTCTAAACAGCTCCTTCTTTTTCTTTCTATGCTCAACTGCTGAGGGCTTTTCAATAAAACCATTTGCTCTGTATCTATCGTCTCTAGCATCCCCCTCCATCTTATTTAACTGATAACAAAGAATTACAGAAGAGGGATCCATAGTTCTAGAAGAAGGCACTCAATCAGTTGTATCTCTGATAAATTGATGCTATTAACTTAAAAGGGATATATATTTGACTTTCTTCAGAAGGGCTCCATAATAAACCTCAGTAAGGCACTTATTTAATTGTATCCAGGCTGTGGTGTGGAAGGGTGGGCACAACTATAATGTGCCCTGTCATTTAACTTCCTATGTCAGGGTTATAAGCTGGGCTCCAATCAGATTTTGCTCCCTACTTGGAATCAAAGGATTTTCCAGGGAGTAAAAAAGTAATTAGCTCTGCTAATAGGTATATTTTCTGCTTATTAAAAGATGTTCTTCCCCATAAAATTCCTGTTGAGATCAGGCGTTAATATTATTAGAGTTCCTTCTTATGCCACTGCTCTACTGGTCACCAATTTGAAAAAAAATCATTGGAGCTTTGTGGGTTGAAGCAACAACATTTTCATTGTTTCTCCTTTTTGTTGGGCACATTTTCATTTTTTCAGGGAGTAAAAATGGATGGTCTATATGTCTTTTAGCTGTAAGGCTGGTTTTAACACTACCCACAGGACACGGAATGTGGATAGTAAGCAGAGGCACAGGATTTTTTTAAAATCATATTCTGAGATACAGTTATTCTGATGCAATAATCATCCTTACACACATTATTAGAAGAATGTAATTCTGGCCCTTGAATTACTTAATCATTAAAGTGGCACTTGAACTCCTATCAGTATGTTTTTGAAACATTGCTTTTAATTGCCATTAATTAATTGGCACATGTATTCTGTCAGAATTTCTTGACAGCTACATCAGTTTATGACAAGAGATATTTGTGTTTTGTAGTACATATTAGTGATTTTCCAGTGGCATAAAACATTTGCAAGGAACCATGGCAGATGTGGAAGTCTTGGACTGGTTGATGAGTTTTCTGTTTAATCACATATGACATATTTTATTTTAGCTTATGTGTTTGGAAAAAGTGTTGTAAGATTTGTCAAGAATTGCAGTGACTGGGAAGAGGAAATTCCTTTCCAACTCTCTTCTGCAACAGTAGTTCACTAAATACGCATGCTCACAAAGTGGCTTACCTCATTAGTCAGTTGCGCACATGGAAAATAATGTGCGCACAACAGCAAAGCAGTTCCGCACATAGATAAAAATATTTAGAGGGAACATTGCTCCCCACCCATGACTCCTAAGCTTGTTACTACCACACTTTTACCTTATGACTCTAACTGCTGCCCCAGAACACCTTAAAATGGTACCTGACAACATTGACTCTTCCTCTCTTGGCTCTGCGAAAAGATCAGCAAATGTATACCTACATCCACTTGTTTTATGTATGTTTGTAATATGAATAATATGAATAACATTCACATGCCAGAGTTTCTGTTACTCATTGTGCCTTACCAAACGCATCACCCACACAATACACTCAAACTACCTGTTCAAATATCGGATACTGACTGTAAGCAGGCTACATGGAAGTGTAACCTTATCCCATACTTCCTCTTCTTTGTACATATTTCACGCAAGTGTTTTGAAGTGGCCCTCTTGCAAGTTAACACATTATGAAACTCAAATATTAATTTGCCCTGTAAGGATTTTGAGAAGACAAATGTGATGCTCTGTGTCTCCTACTGTTGCATTACTAACATTACCTTATACGTGGAGAGCAACAGTGCAATATAATTTACTTTGCCTACAAAGGATAATGGGTATGAACTATGCCTGGGATTTCTCGTCCACAGTATCAGGGCACCAGATATTCAGACAATAGAATGCTTTTCACACAGTCTGCCTCGTTTCCAAGTGTACAGAGTTCCTTTGGGCATAGGCCTTCATAGGCCTTCACACATTTTATTGTAACTCGCTGCTATAAAAAAAAGGTTTCACTGAGCACTGTCTAATCCTACACAATGATATAAGGGTGGAGTATGTTGCAAACAATCTTGTATGCGCTGCAAAAGAATTGCGTACATGCAGAGTCATGGCATTCTTAAAATGCACATAATATGTTGAGTCATTAAATACGCTTTGCTTGCAAAGTATTGTGGGTCTGCAAATATCCCAGTGAGTGTTTACTACTACAGTCCCTCACTTTTTACAGTGCTCTATCAACTTGTATTGGAGGCTAACGCAGCAGATTTCAAAAAACAAAATCAGACGTTTCGGCAGTACACTGAAGGAAATGTGTTGCTTGTTTGCTAAAGGATAGGAAATTCTAGTACCCGTCTAAACAGCTCCTTCTTTTTCTTTCTATGCTCAACTGCTGAGGGCTTTTCAATAAAACCATTTGCTCTGTATCTATCGTCTCTAGCATCCCCCTCCATCTTATTTAACTGATAACAAAGAATTACGGAAGAGGGATCCATAGTTCTAGAAGAAGGCACTCAATCAGTTGTATCTCTGATAAATTGATGCTATTAACTTAAAAGGGATATATATTTGACTTTCTTCAGAAGGGCTCCATAATAAACCTCAGTAAGGCACTTATTTAATTGTATCCAGGCTGTGGTGTGGAAGGGTGGGCACAACTATAATGTGCCCTGTCATTTAACTTCCTATGTCAGGGTTATAAGCAGGGCTCCAATCAGATTTTGCTCCCTACTTGGAATCAAAGGATTTTCCAGGGAGTAAAAAAGTAATTAGCTCTGCTAATAGGTATATTTTCTGCTTATTAAAAGATGTTCTTCCCCATAAAATTCCTGTTGAGATCAGGCGTTAATATTATTAGAGTTCCTTCTTATGCCACTGCTCTACTGGTCACCAATTTGAAAAAAAATCATTGGAGCTTTGTGGGTTGAAGCAACAACATTTTCATTGTTTCTCCTTTTTGTTGGGCACATTTTCATTTTTTCAGGGAGTAAAAATGGATGGTCTATATGTCTTTTAGCTGTAAGGCTGGTTTTAACACTACCCACAGGACACGGAATGTGGATAGTAAGCAGAGGCACAGGATTTTTTTAAAATCATATTCTGAGATACAGTTATTCTGATGCAATAATCATCCTTACACACATTATTAGAAGAATGTAATTCTGGCCCTTGAATTACTTAATCATTAAAGTGGCACTTGAACTCCTATCAGTATGTTTTTGAAACATTGCTTTTAATTGCCATTAATTAATTGGCACATGTATTCTGTCAGAATTTCTTGACAGCTACATCAGTTTATGACAAGAGATATTTGTGTTTTGTAGTACATATTAGTGATTTTCCAGTGGCATAAAACATTTGCAAGGAACCATGGCAGATGTGGAAGTCTTGGACTGGTTGATGAGTTTTCTGTTTAATCACATATGACATATTTTATTTTAGCTTATGTGTTTGGAAAAGGTGTTGTAAGATTTGTCAAGAATTGCAGTGACTGGGAAGAGGAAATTCCTTCCAACTCTCTTCTGCAACAGTAGTTCACTAAATACGCATGCTCACAAAGTGGCTTACCTCATTAGTCAGTTGCGCACATGGAAAATAATGTGCGCACAACAGCAAAGCAGTTCCGCACATAGATAAAAATATTTAGAGGGAACATTGGACGTGACTCTCAACCTGTTTGACGGATACCTGCAGCAGGTGCATTAACCCACTACACCATGAAAGGAACCCTAAACTGCGGAAAGGAAAAGACGTCTAGCTGTTTGTGAGCCATTTTTCTTGTTTGGCTCATTTATCTCATACAGAATCACAGCTGCTGATACAGTGGCAGGGCTTTTAACGGGATAAGTTTGGGGGCTGCGTCGCCCCTGAAGTTCCCTTCAGGTCAAGCCGAGCACTATGTCAAGAATTGATGTGGTGTTCACGGGCGCCGCATGAGGTTGCTTGCTCCACTCTGGAACAAAGCCCTGACTCGGCTAATGCGTATTATTGGCCAGCAGACTCCATGATTTGACAGACACGGTGAATAGCTCAGTCGGTTGAGCACCTGTGAAAAGAGATTTACGTTCAAACAACTGGCTTGAGCTCCTTTTTAGGATTTCCTTATTCTGAGGTTGATGTTGTGAATGTTATTGAGTTTAGAGACGCCCTCAGCGACACCAATCACTTAAGCGCCGAGAAGCAGGCTAGTTTCTGGTTTGCAAATGTATACACTGCCATGACACGAACATGTGTGTGTTTGTTCAAAAGGGAAGTAACCACGTCCCCCATCTCTGAAACTCCCACCCCTTGCCCCTGGGTGCGTTATTCCTGTCCCCTGGGGGAGGGGGCGCATAGTAGGTATGCTTGCCCTGGTGGAGAATTAAAATAGAAAGCGCTCTCACCACCCAGTAGCAGCTTCATGGCTCCTCTCCCTCCTCGGTGGGTGGTCCAGTCCTTCTGTAACACAGGAGGGGGTGTGGGAGGGAAGGAAAAACAGGTCAAGTGGGCGCACATATGAGCAGACCCAGCCTCGCCCCCTCTGCCAATCCAATTCAACCTCACGCCATTATTTTGATCGGCTTTACCTGTTTTGTACATCACAAGGAAAACCTGAGCAAACATGCATATCGCACAGAAACGGTCTTTTCGAAACAAGGCACTAGTTCCAATGTTGGCAGAAAAAGGATCTGAAAGTGATTTGACAAGGATCACACCGAGTTGAAGTGGAGATAGGACTAGACCAGTGTTCCCTCTAAGCTGTGCGCATGTGCGCTTGCCCAACTTCCTTCTGGGTGCCGCTCAGAAGATTTTTAGCAGCGCACACAGACCATTCTCACCTATTCATTTTTTATTTTATAAGGCACAAGTCACAGCAATTACTTCAAATTTTCTTTCTCTTAAAATAAGCAACTAGTCTTGATATTCTGCTCATTTGCATTACGCTACTATGCAAGAGTGACCGTGAACACCCAAAAACCCTAGCAGCAAAATACACACATAACAGGCTAAAAACTAAAATGAAAAACTAGCTCCATGAACAGAAGAATCTAACCAAGATATGCCTGCACAAATAAACAGAATAATGTTTCCTCCCCACCCATGACTCCTAAGCTTGTTACTACCACACTTTTACCTTATGACTCTAACTGCTGCCCCAGAACACCTTAAAATGGTACCTGACAACCTTGACTCTTCCTCTCTTGGCTCTGCGAAAAGATCAGCAAATGTATACCTACATCCACTTGTTTTATGTATGTTTGTAATATGAATAATATGAATAACATTCACATGCCAGAGTTTCTGTTACTCATTGTGCCTTACCAAACGCATCACCCACACAATACACTCAAACTACCTGTTCAAATATCGGATACTGACTGTAAGCAGGCTACATGGAAGTGTAACCTTATCCCATACTTCCTCTTCTTTGTACATATTTCACGCAAGTGTTTTGAAGTGGCCCTCTTGCAAGTTAACACATTATGAAACTCAAATATTAATTTGCCCTGTAAGGATTTTGAGAAGACAAATGTGATGCTCTGTGTCTCCTACTGTTGCATTACTAACATTACCTTATACGTGGAGAGCAACAGTGCAATATAATTTACTTTGCCTACAAAGGATAATGGGTATGAACTATGCCTGGGATTTCTCGTCCACAGTATCAGGGCACCAGATATTCAGACAATAGAATGCTTTTCACACAGTCTGCCTCGTTTCCAAGTGTACAGAGTTCCTTTGGGCATAGGCCTTCATAGGCCTTCACACATTTTATTGTAACTCGCTGCTATAAAAAAAAGGTTTCACTGAGCACTGTCTAATCCTACACAATGATATAAGGGTGGAGTATGTTGCAAACAATCTTGTATGCGCTGCAAAAGAATTGCGTACATGCACAGTCATGGCATTCTTAAAATGCACATAATATGTTGAGTCATTAAATACGCTTTGCTTGCAAAGTATTGTGGGTCTGCAAATATCCCAGTGAGTGTTTACTACTACAGTCCCTCACTTTTTACAGTGCTCTATCAACTTGTATTGGCGGCTAACGCAGCAGATTTCAAAAAACAAAATCAGACGTTTCGGCAGTACACTGAAGGAAATGTGTTGCTTGTTTGCTAAAGGATAGGAAATTCTAGTACCCGTCTAAACAGCTCCTTCTTTTTCTTTCTATGCTCAACTGCTGAGGGCTTTTCAATAAAACCATTTGCTCTGTATCTATCGTCTCTAGCATCCCCCTCCATCTTATTTAACTGATAACAAAGAATTACAGAAGAGGGATCCATAGTTCTAGAAGAAGGCACTCAATCAGTTGTATCTCTGATAAATTGATGCTATTAACTTAAAAGGGATATATATTTGACTTTCTTCAGAAGGGCTCCATAATAAACCTCAGTAAGGCACTTATTTAATTGTATCCAGGCTGTGGTGTGGAAGGGTGGGCAAAACTGTAATGTGCCCTGTCATTTAACTTCCTATGTCAGGGTTATAAGCTGGGCTCCAATCAGATTTTGCTCCCTACTTGGAATCAAAGGATTTTCCAGGGAGTAAAAAAGTAATTAGCTCTGCTAATAGGTATATTTTCTGCTTATTAAAAGATGTTCTTCCCCATAAAATTCCTGTTGAGATCAGGCGTTAATATTATTAGAGTTCCTTCTTATGCCACTGCTCTACTGGTCACCAATTTGAAAAAAAATCATTGGAGCTTTGTGGGTTGAAGCAACAACATTTTCATTGTTTCTCCTTTTTGTTGGGCACATTTTCATTTTTTCAGGGAGTAAAAATGGATGGTCTATATGTCTTTTAGCTGTAAGGCTGGTTTTAACACTACCCACAGGACACGGAATGTGGATAGTAAGCAGAGGCACAGGATTTTTTTAAAATCATATTCTGAGATACAGTTATTCTGATGCAATAATCATCCTTACACACATTATTAGAAGAATGTAATTCTGGCCCTTGAATTACTTAATCATTAAAGTGGCACTTGAACTCCTATCAGTATGTTTTTGAAACATTGCTTTTAATTGCCATTAATTAATTGGCACATGTATTCTGTCAGAATTTCTTGACAGCTACATCAGTTTATGACAAGAGATATTTGTGTTTTGTAGTACATATTAGTGATTTTCCAGTGGCATAAAACATTTGCAAGGAACCATGGCAGATGTGGAAGTCTTGGACTGGTTGATGAGTTTTCTGTTTAATCACATATGACATATTTTATTTTAGCTTATGTGTTTGGAAAAAGTGTTGTAAGATTTGTCAAGAATTGCAGTGACTGGGAAGAGGAAATTCCTTTCCAACTCTCTTCTGCAACAGTAGTTCACTAAATACGCATGCTCACAAAGTGGCTTACCTCATTAGTCAGTTGCGCACATGGAAAATAATGTGCGCACAACAGCAAAGCAGTTCCGCACATAGATAAAAATATTTAGAGGGAACATTGGTTGCAGCTAATTGAGAAGCCCATAGAAAATCAAATAGAGGAGACATCTGGAGAATGAGAACCAGAAAAAGAAGAACCAGAAGGGAACAGCAAGGTTTATAGATATAATCATTTAACAGGGAGTATTTTCTTCATTGTCTGGATGAAACGGATTCCCACAATAGTTATCTGTGCCTTGTGAGTGATTATTTGTCTTTATTATCTAAGTACTGTAATAATTAAATGCATGTGTGTCCCACTGCTGTCAATCTTCCTGGAAGGGAGTCAGGCAGTGGGAAAATGTAGTAACCAGTTCTTATTTATTCAATAGATTTGTAGTGGCTGCAACCTTTATAGACCAAGGAGGCTCTCTCCGGGGACCTGGAAAGGAGAGATCGAAGAAAAAGCTAGGGGTGTCACTCCACTCCACAAAGAAAGACCTAAGGGAAAGCTGCGGGTGTCTCTCCATACTCCGAGAGACAACGGGAGGATCTTGGCCTACCGCTCCCTGATGGAAGGACTCCACCTGATGAATCCCGCTTTGCCCTACCATTGAACCCCACTTTGCCCTACTTTCCCTTGACAAAAAGTTTCAGAAGAGTCGGGGGGGGGATTTGTGGGGGACATTCACCCACTCAGCAGAATTCTCATTCATGATCAAGCTGCACGCATGCAGTCAACAGCAAAATGGCTGTGTGGGCTCCTTGGAGCACCATTGCCCTGCATCAAAACTGCATTTTGCAGCTACACTAAATAAAAATGATGGCTGCACCATCTTGCCAAACTATTGGGCAAGATGGAATAGAGAGCACACCGAGAGGCCCGCCAGTATGTGTTCTTGTGTGCACCAAAAGAGCAGATTTAAAAGCAGCGCTGCTCTGCTGCTTGCAAAAAGTTCCCATTGAAAAGGATGCTGCCCTGACACTGTTTTCATTTATTCAACATCACACTGCTTTTATCAGTGAGGCTATGCCCATCCATATCCAGATTATGCTACAGCAGAAGAGAGAATTATCTCTGCATGACAGGCTCTGTCAGGCCAGAACTGGAAAATTAACAGAAGCTTTACTTTCAGTCGCACTGGAAAACGCTTGTCTTTTGGGTTACACAATGTCAAAAATCAATGCTTCAGAGAAAGCCTAGCTTTATGGGCATATGTCCATTTCAGTGAACCTGTGTCTTGAACAAACCGCTATATAAAAGAAACTGACTGGGGCTGCAGAACAATATTGGGAAGTCAGATGGAAGAGAAAACCTTTTAAAAAGAGAAATCCCAGCAGCATTTACCATGTGCCAAAATGGGCTTTTGCAAACCAAAAAGAAGAACAAGTTACTCTCTTACCTGGTAACGTTCTTTCGATGGGATGGTCCGACGACGTATTCCATATCTATGACAGTAATTACCACAGCTGTGCTGCTTCGGAAAATCCTTCTGCGTCCTGCATCAATGATGTCGATACGCCGTCCTCGAGGTCCTCCTCCGACGGCCGACGTCACCAGATGTTATAAGTAGGACGCACGACGCCCGTAGCCTCAGTTGTAGTTTTTCCCCAGAATGTGTGGTACCAGTCTTCTGCCAGTCTGACACACAAAGCCTTGCGGAAACGTAAGCTGCAATCACTCTGGGGCAAAATACATGGAATCCTCCTAATTTGCATATGGATTGCACCAACAGAAGTGACTTAACAGAAAAAGGACATTGCGAGGAGCATCATCAGTCTTCGAAACATGGAGGCACCATGGTACCATGGTAGTGACTTTAGAATAAGTTGCCATGAGTAAGCCAAGTGGCAAATACACTTGTGGTGCAAAATACCTAAAATGCACTATTGTTATATATGGAGCAACTCTATAGTCATTAGGCTTTTTATTATAATAGTATGATATATTAACATAAGCTTTAAAGTGAATCAGAATCACGTACAGATAAGACTCAATCTGATTAAATGAACTGCTCAGGATCACACACTTTGGTTAAATGGTGAAACTGGGATGTGGACAATTTAAGCAACTGTGCACATCTTCCCAGGTTTAGTTAATATAGATATGTATTAAGGTTTTGCTTTACATTTCATGTGCGTACATAATTATTTACAGCAGTCCCTTGGAAGCAAACCACACTACATAATAAGCTAGCCTTTCATAGTAAACTAATTGTACACTATATACATTATCATAGAACTATGTTGAGGAATGAGAGTATGACTTTGGTTTTATTCTCCCCATTCTGCATGCAAAGTCACAATAGCCTCATGCAGATTAACGTGAGCCTAATAAATCCCCCTTCGGTTTTAAAGCCATAGGCATTATTTCATAAAACATGTAGCATTATGCACCCTTCTCACTGCGGATCACTCCCTCCCATTCCCATTTCTAAAGGGACAAAAGTCCCTGCTAATAGTCACCCCCTCCCTCCCATCAGTGCCTAATGGCTCACAGTGTATTGCTCTGTTGATACAGAGACACGTGAGGACACTCTGCTTCCTGGATCTCCTTGGGACATTGTCTTGGCAGTTGGACACCTCTACCATTCGGAAAGGGTAAGGTGTCCTGCTGACAGGACAACAAGCATGCTTAGCAGGAATTGCTTGGCACACATTGTCCTGCCACATTTCCTGTTGGGCACCCTCTTTGAGGTGCCGAACAGGAGTGGGGTCCCACTGACAAATGTCCCGGTCTGGCCTCCCGTTCGGTATAATAATGCTTGGGATCATTTGAACACAGGAAAATATACCTTAATTTTAATGAGTCAGAATGTTGCAAGTAATTAATGAAATCAGAATAAGCAACTTAATGTGCTATTTTAAAATTGTTCAGACATGCATTTTTTTTAATTTTATTTGTTTGTTTTTGGTTTATGAGAAAACCTTTACAAAAGAAGAGTATTGAAAATTCAGATTTCATACAAAAAACAATTTTTTCCTGCATATTTAAGAAAACAGAAAATACAAGGGTAAAATAAAAAGGGTAAAATAAAGGCTCAAAAACCAGGGATTAACTAAGTAGACTGATCCCATTGACTGGAGGGCTCGAGAACATGGCTAGTCTGTTGATAGTTCCTGGGGTAATGTGGGATGGTACCAAGTTTTCTGTCCACTTTCAGGAAAAGGTTTGGAGGGTTAAGCATTCTGACTCCTTTGATCGTTTTAATCCAGTCCTCCATTTCTAATTTTTTTTTTAACTTTCTTAGGATTTTGTATGCGAATTTCTGTTGTTAATTCCAGCCTGTATAAAATGGAGCCTATCTTTTCTTCTAAGCCGAGAAGTTTTTTTGATTTTGCCTTTTTTAGATGTTGGTTCACGTCAAAAAAAGAGTGGATATACTGGCTGTGGTTATGTTACGATAGAGGGACAGTAGCTTCCACTCCGCACGGCAATTCAAAGAGGTCCGTCCCAACTCAAATCTCAGACTAACGAGAGGAGTGCACAATGGAAGATGGAGGGAAGATTGCCACAAAAGGCCCTCAATTTTGCTCCAATTATAGTTCCACAGAAGAGGCTTTGCCTCGAGGCCATAGGGGAGGACCGGGACAACTTTACCTATGTGGAACTTCTTGAGTGGAATTATTGAGAATTTGCAGAATCTTCCATTCAGATTTTTCATTTGTGGGATAATTTTTGATGTCTTCCCAAGAATGGAGTGTATCACCTTGTTTGAAGTCGGGTGAGCTAGGGTTTCGTATCCCAGGTATATTAACTCGTCCACGTGTGGAATTACTTTGCTGCCCAAGACCCAGTTTCTCAAGGTCACCTTTTTTTTTTAATGTTTAAAGATGAGGACCATAGATTTAGATGGATTAATTATGAGGCTGTTCAGTTTAGCATATTTGTTAAGTTTAGACAGGAGTTGTTGCAGCCCTATCACTGAGCCGTCCAGTAGCACAAGGTCATCCGCATAGGCCAACCAATGGAGTCTTCTTCCATTAATTCTCGGGCAGATTAATGATGCAGAGGCTAGGAAATCTCCAATGTCTGAAAGAAACAAATTAAAGAATAATGGTGCACCCAAGCAACCTTGTCGTACTCCCTTAAGGACTTGGATTGTATCTGATAGATTACCGGGTTCATCCAGTCTCACTCTGATGGTAATGTTCTTGTGGAGTTCTAGAAGCATAGCAAGAAGGGGTGCAGACATCCATTTTGTATTATGTCTATATACTTGTTTGAGTGGCAATAATCAAATACCAGCTCCCTTCAGCCTGCTTGCAGGCCCTCTTTAGGTCGAGGAGGTGCAGGCTTTTTTTACTGTTGGCAATGCAGAGAATTCTAAGGACCAACCGTGGTGTTATAAGTTTCAGAAGACCGACGTGTCTTTAGAATTGAATTTTAAAAATACGCCACCAGTCTTATGAAAGTTATAACAGAGTGTTGGCAATGGACTCTTGTGGTGTAGTAGTTTAGGGTTATCCCTCAAAGCCACATTCCGCTATTCCTGCACCCTGCCCCTTTCTTTCAGTTGTCATGCCCCCCCACAACATTTTCAGCAAAGTTACTCCACTGCTGAGCATTGACTTGATTGTGGGATATCTTGTATAATAACCTGAAGTCTCACTAAATTGTACATACACTAGGGGAGAATTGTTTATGTAATGCAATTGTTTCTTACTGTATTGGACATAAAATAAATTGTACCCGGACCGCTAAACATTGTCAGGAGCTATTTGTCAAGCAGCGCGGACCGGAACTGTTTTGGTGTGACTATATGGATCGATAGGTGGAGCTGTTTTGGAAGAGTAATGGCCATGTCTGAACGGACAGCTTGCCTGCTTTTGCAAGTAGTTCTGATTTGGACGAAGGTGGGTCGGCGGGGCAGTTGTATGCAGGACGAGGTTTAATCACTTACGGTCGTTTTAAAATTGGACGAGCATGGAGCGCAATTTAAGTGGTATTCACACTGCTGAGGATGGGCTGTTGAGAAACCTGATGTATGCGGAAGTTGGGTGTGCGTTGAGCTTTTAGTGTGTGTGTAGAAAAGTGATTACTTGGGTTCTAGAGCAGGATAATGGAACTGGGATCGTGCCTTTTCAATGAATATGTTGTGGAGCGAATGGATCCACTGGGACACAAGTTGGCGTCTGATTACTTTTCTGGTTAATGGTTAAAATGTAGCATTTTACAGCTGTCTTTTCTGCATAGCAGCACCTTGCAACGTTCAGTAGATGCCGGGTTAAAATAGACACTGGTGCCTTATTCCAGAGATCTAAATTAAGGTTGAGCAACCAGGTGCTAAAGGCAGCTCCAGTGAAGAGCAAATGCAACTTTCAAATTGCGACCTTGTCCTTCTTATTTTGCCCATTGATTTTTTGCAAAGGTGTCCTTATGGTTGTCTAGGCGTGATTAAGTTCCCTGCATCAGTTGTCCTGGGAGCCAAAAGTAGCCCTGCTTAAGCTAGCCAAGTTAAATAGCTGGCAACTCCCCTTGAACCACATTTTGGTGCCATCCAAGGAAACGTGACGTGTGTGAATCGCCCTAGAATGTATTACCTACCTTGCTGTGTTTCCACAGGTGTTCTGAAAACAACAGTACCTCACGTGTGGGTGCAAGGGAAAAGGCGAAACCATTGGTACACCAAAGGGCCTGGGAAGACCACGTTTTACTGTATTTTGTCTTGTGGACAACCCACAGATTTGGCCCCAGGGTGTCGCAGCCACTAAGGAAAATGGGGAACCCCATGCATTTCTGAAAAGATTCCTGTGGGAATCCAACGAGGTCTGACTTGTGTGAATCGCCCTAGAATTTATTACCCACAAGCCCTGGCAAAGTCGAAAATGTAGGCAAAAAACACAATTTTGAGACATTTGCCACCAGGAAACCACTGTAACACGTGGGCGATTACACATGTCCTACCTTGCAGTGCTCCCACAGGTGTCCCAACAAAAACAGTACCTCACATGTGTGGTGCACTGACCTGGGCGCAAAGGGAAAAGGCTAAACCATGGGTATACTCAATGCCCTGGGAAAAGCCCATTTTGGCTGGGTTTGGCCTTGTGTACAAGCCACACATTTGTCCCTGGGGCGTCGCAGCCACCATGGAAAATGGGGAACCCCATGAATTTTTTAAAAGAAGACACCCGTGGGAATCCAATGAGGTATGACTTGCGTGAACCACCCTAGAATGTATTATCCAAAAGCCCTGGCAAAGTCCAAAATGCAGGAAAAAAGAAAAGTTGAGACTTTTGCTACCAGGTAACCATGGAAACATGCAGGCAACAACGTATGTCCTACCTTGCTGTGTTCCCACGGGTGTTCCGAAAAAAAACAGTACCTCACATGTGTGGGTGCAGTGACCTGGGTGCCAGGGAAAAGTCTAAACCATTGGTACACCAAAGGGCCTGGGAAGAACAAGGGCACGATTCATGGAATTAATTGCGCCGAAAAAGGGGGACTTGCGCACGAAAACGCACGCAAGCGCTCATTTGTCGATTCATGGATCAAACTGCGTGGGGCTTACCAGAGACTTGAGAGGAATCTGTGCGGGTACAACACGTCACTGTGACACTATGAACGCCTTGCGTGAGACTCCTAGCAAAGGGATGTACTGTCTTGCACAGTCACCTAAAAAGGGGGCCGAACAAGTGGAATGGGGAACGACAAGCGAAAATTTGGGCATAACGAGAGAAGTTCCACAGTAAAATCATAGCAACGCCCATACACACGCTAACAACCCGTATTCATGGAATTGAACAGCACTCTCCGGCGCGCGGAAAAAGACGTGCAAATCCGGAAACATGTCTGCAACTCGAAAGCGTCACTGCGCACACATAAAAATGCAGTGCAAACAACCAACGCGTGTATACAGCTATGATGAATGTACCATTTCTTGCAGCATTGATTGTGGGACACCGTAGGAGGCGCAGGATGGCCAGAGCTGGAGTCTTTCTACCAAGGACCAGCCTTTTTGGTATGCTCGATGACCAGGTCTATGCTAGGTATAGGTTTCCACCACATATCATATTAGACCTGGTCATGGAGTGGGAAGATGACCTTACATCACCCACCCTGTGCTCCCAAGCACTGAGCCCCTGTCAGGGTCCGGCTTGAACGAATTCCACAGGAGCTGATGTTGGCCCCACAGACCCTCACCAGGAGTTCACCTCTCAACCCTAAAGTAAAGCTGAGCTGAGAACCCCAAGAAAGGGAAAGGGGAATTTGGATAAAATAACAACGGAGACACTGTGTCATGATCTCTGCTTCCAAAAGGTCAGGGTTTTCCCAACTCCCTTGGAAGCAGATCCATAACCCAGGTTCCGAGTGCCAACCAGTCCCAATTGGGACCTTTTGGACCCAGTCCTGGCGCCAGTGGCACCAGGCTCATAAATATGCCCAGTCCCAGCGCTGGAAGCGCCGGGCTCATAATGCTTGGGTGGACTTACCTTCAGCAGACCATGCTGCTTACTTGCCTGCCAGTTGAGCCTCTGATCCTCTTCTGTTTGGAACTACTTTTCCTGTTGGGTGGGGCTGGAGCCACTCCCTAGATTCAGAACACTGGAACTCTTCTGGAAGGCAGGAACTCTTTTCTTACCAGGAACTCTTTTCTTACTTAGGCGTGGCTGTGGAAGGAGACACCTAAGCACTACAGGAGGCTATTTAAACCACACCCGGTGGATGAATCTTGCTTTGCGTTATTCTGCAACCTCTGCAGCAGAACGCTCATCGTGTCTTCTGCATCCGGTCCTGGGCCTAAGGAAAAAGGCTTACCATCCTGAATCCAGTCTTCAGCAACACCTATAAAGACAAGAAAGAACAGGTTAGCATTCCGGCATCTGAAAGGCAAAGGCTTACCATCCTGAATCCAGTCTTCAGCAACACCTATAAAGACAAGAAAGAACAGGTTAGCATTCCGGCATCTGAAAGGCAAAGGCTTACCTACTCTTCGTGCGCTCCGGAGGTCTTCACACTGCATTCCGGCATCTGAAAGACAAAAGTTTACCAACTCTTCGCATGCTCCGGAGGCCTTCGGCGCTGCATCCCGCATCTGAAAGACAAAACAAGGTGCGTTTAAAGACATTGGGGAACTTTAATACTCACGTGCCATTACTCCTTTCCACATCTAATCCAGTGGGTATTCCGGCACCCTGCAGCCGCTCCGAACTCGTACCTGCAAAATAAAAAGACAGTTAGAGCGCATAGTGAAGCAGGCAACAAGTGCTTACTTACGTGCTTCCAGGCGCTTCTATTCATCACACGGGCTCCATCTTCAACTCACTTCAGCCCGTCATCCGCCATCGCCGGAACCCTGCAAAACAAGAGACATCATTACTAAAGACTTTAAAGACATTTGAATGACTCGAAACTTACCGTTCGTGCAGTAAACGACGGACAGCAGTCCTCTGAAGTCAAGAGGCCTGCGCTACCTATCCAGTGAAAAACTGGTTACAGCACCCTGCCCCGAGGCAGATGGAGAGCTCGGCATTCACTTACCTAAGGTGAGAGCGTTAACCTTTGGGGGTCTACAGGAGAGGAGAAGAGGAAAGAGATAGGGACACCCCAATAACCCCAGTTCATTAACCCCATATTTTCTATCTGCAGACATCTTACTCTACACGTCAGGCATACAGTGCACAGAGGTCCAGCCCAAAGAGCCAACCGGGTGCTACACATCACCTTTGAAGATACGGTAGTCGCCCAGTCAAGACCGGCGCCTCTGCGAGAATCAGGTGAGCGTTACAGAACGCAAAGCCTACCGCAAAACTCTCGCCCAGGCGCTATGGAAACCTCGGATACTGACCCCCTAGCCCGGTTACTTGGGGAACTAAGGGCAGAAGTGCATGCAGCTCGTCAGGAAACGAATGCTCTACGAAGGGAACTAATTATTTCCAAGGAGAGAACAGACAATCTTGCTAGACAAGTGCTACAGTCACAAGCCGGACAGACCCCGTTACCCGCATCAGGGGCAAATCTTCCTTCAACATCCTCTATGAATCCAGTGCAGATCAACCTACCTGGGAATGTACCTCTGGCTCCGCCCGAACGATTTTCTGGTGACCCAAAGAGGTTTGCAGTATTTATCAATCAGTGCCGGTTGCACTTCTTATGCCGGCCAGCAGCCTTTCCAACTGATCAAGCAAAAGTAGCTTTTGTACTTTCGTACCTTAGTGGCAATGCGGCAGATTGGTCGATCCCTCTAGTTAATCAAGATGATCCGGTTCTCCATGATTTTCAAGCCTTTCAGCTTAGTATGGAAAAACTGTTCGCAAGACATTCACAGGGGCAGGCCTTGGACAATGAGCTTCTTTCGTTGCGACAGGGTAATCAAGACCTTTTGGTTTATATTGCATCTTTCAATAGACTAATAGTGGAAACTCAATGGCCTGAGGACAAAAGGATTACGCTGTTTTATAGAGGTCTACGTGGAGAGCTCAAAGACGTTTTAGCCCAAGTAGTGAATCCCCCACAAGACTGTTCGGATTATATAGACTTGGTCGTTCAAATAGATCACAGGCTGCAGAACAGGAAGGCCGATCGTTCCAAGTTTGATGCTCGAGTATTTTCCAAACCGCCAACTCCTTCCAAAGGAGTAGACTCCGGGGAACCCATGCAAATAGGGGGTCTGAAAGGTCCTCTAACACAAAGGGAGCGGGAAAGGAGGAAACAGTTGCAATTATGCCTATATTGCGGAAACTCAGGGCACTTTCTTCGAGACTGTCCGGTGAAACCTGCCAAGAAGGCAGTAGGAGCTGCAGCTACCAAAGTTACAAACTCTGAGCAGGGAAACGACCTCGCCCGACAAGAATAGAGGTCCTCTTGCCGAGCGTGAAAACCAGTTCCGTGACCTCGCATTTCGTGATACCTATGGTCCTCATTAGCCCTGATAATCCGGATCGATTACATGCAATTGAAGCTTACGTCGACAGCGGTGCCATCGGCAATTATGTGGATCATGAAATGGTTTTGAGGATGAATCTAACTCTTTGTCCCAAGGCTGTAAAGGACGTCATTACTACGGTGGATGGTACGGAGATAGCCTCCGGGCCAGTAACGCATACCACTCAAGAGGTGACGCTAGTAAGTCAAGATGGACACCATGAGAAGATCGTGTTCGATGTGATCAAGGCCCCTCAGTTTCAGATTATTCTAGGAATACCTTGGTTAGAGAAACACAATCCTCTGATCGATTGGCGAGCAAGAACGGTCCAGTTTCCAGAATGTGTCTCTACTTGTCACCCTCCACCTGGTGTTGCACTGGCCGCAATTTCTTCAGAGACTCCCCAGTTACCTCCCGAATACCTAGAATACCAAGATGTTTTCCGGAAGGATCAGGCTAACTCTCTACCTCCTCATAGGTCTTATGACTGCCAGATAGACCTGATACCTGGATCTACTCCTCCTTGTAGTAGAATTTATGCCCTCACCGAGCCTGAGAACCTTCACCTTCGACAATACCTGGATCAATACCTGGCAAATGGGTTTATTCGTCCTTCCAAGTCCCCTGCTTCTTCAGCTTTGTTCTTCGTTCCAAAAAAGGAAGGAGACCTTAGAACTTGTATCGATTATCGCTCCCTGAACCAGATCACCGTTAAGAATAGATATCCGTTACCTTTGATCCCTGAACTCCTGGACCAAGTCAGAAAAGCATGCATATATACAAAGCTGGATCTTAGAGGAGCTTACCACTTGGTACGAGTAAAAGAGGGCGATGAATGGAAGACGGCCTTCCGCACCAAGTATGGGCTATTTGAATATCAGGTCATGCCCTTCGGACTTTGCAATGCCCCGGCCGCCTTTCAATATTTTATGAACGATGTCCTCAGAGAGCTCATAGATGTATGTGTTGTTGTTTACATTGACGACATCCTCGTTTATTCTTCATCGGAATCTGAACATCGGAAACACGTGAAAATGGTCCTCGAAAGATTGCGTCAACACAAACTTTTCGCTAAGTTGGAAAAATGTGTTTTCAACGTGATTGAAGTTGAATTCTTGGGATTCATATTATCACCTGGCGGAGTGCGTATGGATTCAAAGAAGGTCGATGCAGTTCTCAAATGGCCATCACCATCCTCCGTAAAAGGTGTGCAAAGCATGTTAGGCTTCGCTAACTTTTACCGCAGGTTTATCCCCGAATTCTCTCGAATAGTCCAGCCTATCACTGCCTTGTTAAAGAAAAACAAACATTTTGAATGGTCTACCGAGGCGGAACAAGCTTTCCAGGATTTGAAGACTAAATTTATCTCTGCACCAATCTTAAAACACCCTCGCCCCGAACTCCCCTACATCGTGGAAACTGATGCTTCAAGCCTTGCCATGGGGGCAGTTCTATCACAAAAGGACCCGGTAACCAATCAGTTGCATCCCGTGGCATTTTGGTCCCGCAAATTCTCGCCTCCTGAAATCAATTACACGATTACTGACAAGGAACTTCTGGCTATCAAGTCTGCCTTTAAGGCTTGGCGGCATTATCTGCTGGGGGCCCGACACACCGTTACTGTGATTACGGATCACCGAAACCTGCAATATTTGAAGACCGCAAAAGCCCAATCCTCTAGACAACTCCGTTGGGCATTATTCTTTGCCGAGTTTGACTTCATAATTACTTATCGACCTGGTACAAAGAACGGTAAAGCCGATGCCCTTTCTCGGATGGGAGTGGAAGAACACTTGGTCAACCCTAAACCTGTACCAATCATTCCCGAACAAAGAATTCTGGGTGTAATCGCCACAGAATCCATAGAGGAAGTTAAGGATAAAGCCAGGCAACTTGTAACTCCAGCAGACATACAGAATTGGCATCTGCAGGGAAAGGACTTTGCAGTAAAGGACAACTTATTGTATTTCCAAGAACGATTATACCTACCCAGCACAGATTTACAGAAAAAAGTAATCTCTTGTTATCACGACTCTTTAATGGAAGGTCATCCCGGTATAGCCAAGACCTCAGAAAAGATCAAGCGCTACTTCTGGTGGCCGTCTTGGAAAAAAGATATCAGAGACTTTATAATGTCCTGTGGAGTATGCGCCCAAAACAAGAGTCAAAAGGAAAGACCAGCAGGCCTCTTACGCCCTATTGACATCCCACCTCGCCCTTGGCATACGCTTTCTATGGACTTCATCACCGATCTACCTCCATGCTCCGGATACAATACGATTCTAGTAATCGTGGACTTATTCTCCAAGATGGCGCATTTCATTCCGCTCAAAGGCTTGCCAACAGCAGCAACTCTGGCCCGAGAATTTCTCGAAAACATCGTCCGACTGCACGGTTTTCCTTCGGTTCTAATTTCGGATCGAGGTAGTCAATTTATTTCTCATTTTTGGCGAAGTTGCTGTCGGTCGGCTCAAATTGATGCGAGACTATCGACCAGTCACCACCCTCAGACCGACGGACAAACCGAGAGGACCAATCAAACTCCGGAACAGTATTTACGCTGCATGCTGCAACAAACTGAAAAAACTTGGAAAGATATCCTTTGGATAGCCGAGTATGCCTACAATAACTCTGTCCATTCGGGAACTGGGAAAACCCCGTTTTTTCTTTTGTACGGCAGTCACCCTCGAACCTCGGAGGTGGATCCCCTCCAAGATCTTGAAACACCAGCAGTAGACTACCTGCATTCTACAATCACCCACGCCTTTAAGGAAGCTGTTTCTCACCTTCAAAGGGCTAAAGAACAATACAAGAAAGGAGCAGATCAACATCGGAAGGAAGCCCCTCACTATCAAGTAGGGGATCAAGTCTGGTTATCCATCAAATATCTATCTCTAAAAGGGCCACGCACATTCAACCCAAGATACCTTGGTCCCTATTCCATCACTACCATAGTAAACCCAGTAGCGGTCAAGTTGGACTTGCCCCCGCACATGAAGATACATCCGGTCTTCCACGTCTCTCTATTAAAACCCGTGCAACCTCAAACCCGACTAACCAAATCTCCAAAACCTATCCTAGTGGATGGAGAACTCGAGTTTGAAGTCAAAAGCATTCTGGACTCCAAGATCTCCAAATCTAAACTATTCTACCTAATTGACTGGAAAGGCTACGGCCCCCAAGAGAGATCCTGGGAACCTGCTGAATATGTCCACGCTCCTCGCCTAATCAAAAGATTTCACCGAACATTTCCTGACAAGCCAAAACCCCCGGAGAAGCCCGGTTTGGGAGGGGCCTTGAGGGGGGGTACTGTCATGATCTCTGCTTCCAAAAGGTCAGGGTTTTCCCAACTCCCTTGGAAGCAGATCCATAACCCAGGTTCCGAGTGCCAACCAGTCCCAATTGGGACCTTTTGGACCCAGTCCTGGCACCAGTGGCACCAGGCTCATAAATATGCCCAGTCCCAGCGCTGGAAGCGCCGGGCTCATAATGCTTGGGTGGACTTACCTTCAGCAGACCATGCTGCTTACTTGCCTGCCAGTTGAGCCTCTGATCCTCTTCTGTTTGGAACTACTTTTCCTGTTGGGTGGGGCTGGAGCCACTCCCTAGATTCAGAACACTGGAACTCTTCTGGAAGGCAGGAACTCTTTTCTTACCAGGAACTCTTTTCTTACTTAGGCGTGGCTGTGGAAGGAGACACCTAAGCACTACAGGAGGCTATTTAAACCACACCCGGTGGATGAATCTTGCTTTGCGTTATTCTGCAACCTCTGCAGCAGAACGCTCATCGTGTCTTCTGCATCCGGTCCTGGGCCTAAGGAAAAAGGCTTACCATCCTGAATCCAGTCTTCAGCAACACCTATAAAGACAAGAAAGAACAGGTTAGCATTCCGGCATCTGAAAGGCAAAGGCTTACCATCCTGAATCCAGTCTTCAGCAACACCTATAAAGACAAGAAAGAACAGGTTAGCATTCCGGCATCTGAAAGGCAAAGGCTTACCTACTCTTTGTGCGCTCCGGAGGTCTTCACACTGCATTCCGGCATCTGAAAGACAAAAGTTTACCAACTCTTCGCACGCTCCGGAGGCCTTCGGCGCTGCATCCCGCATCTGAAAGACAAAACAAGGTGCGTTTAAAGACATTGGGGAACTTTAATACTCACGTGCCATTACTCCTTTCCACATCTAATCCAGTGGGTATTCCGGCACCCTGCAGCCGCTCCGAACTCGTACCTGCAAAATAAAAAGACAGTTAGAGCGCATAGTGAAGCAGGCAACAAGTGCTTACTTACGTGCTTCCAGGCGCTTCTATTCATCACACGGGCTCCATCTTCAACTCACTTCAGCCCGTCATCCGCCATCGCCGGAACCCTGCAAAACAAGAGACATCATTACTAAAGACTTTAAAGACATTTGAATGACTCGAAACTTACCGTTCGTGCAGTAAACGACGGACAGCAGTCCTCTGAAGTCAAGAGGCCTGCGCTACCTATCCAGTGAAAAACTGGTTACAGCACCCTGCCCCGAGGCAGATGGAGAGCTCGGCATTCACTTACCTAAGGTGAGAGCGTTAACCTTTGGGGGTCTACAGGAGAGGAGAAGAGGAAAGAGATAGGGACACCCCAATAACCCCAGTTCATTAACCCCATATTTTCTATCTGCAGACATCTTACTCTACACGTCAGGCATACAGTGCACAGAGGTCCAGCCCAAAGAGCCAACCGGGTGCTACACATCACCTTTGAAGATACGGTAGTCGCCCAGTCAAGACCGGCGCCTCTGCGAGAATCAGGTGAGCGTTACACACTGCAGCCCTGCAACCATCTGGTAGGCTCTGGTATCTGTAGTAAACAAATACACTTAGTTACTTATACATCAGTGTAGACTTCTTATCTTAAATTATTTTGGAAACAACTGTAACTTCTTTACCTCTTAAACCTCTGTTTAAGACTTAGAGGTTAATTATCTGCATGGAGTATAGAACAATTGTAGTACTCTAGAGCATATTGTCACTAGCCATAAATCTCTTTAGAATCCTAAGTAATGACTCTTGCAAGCAGTTCACTGACTTAGATATTCTTGTTTGCTCCTTAAGAACATTAAACTCTATGAGACTTGAGTTTTAAATGCTTTTAAAAACAATGCAGTCTTTTCTAATGAAGTATTGAATTCCTTTTGCGTGAAGGTTACTTAAATGAAACTCGTTAACTTTCTTGAATGCTGCAGCTCCTGCGTCTGCGTGTGAATCTTTCCTTTTTTCAAGTGCGAACATTTTGGGATGAACACGCGAATTCACAAGGCGTGAAAATTGTCCTTGCGCTAAAAAAAGTCACACGCACACCGTATTAAAGAGAAAACACGTACACGCGCTAAAAGCATACGCGCACCTTAAATAATTCACGTACGCGTGTAAAACGTGCACGCGATGAAAAATCACATGTGTCGTAAAAATGGACTCGTGCTCTATCGCAACCAAACACCAGCTGTCGTACGCAACGCCACTCACGCGAAAATTGTACACGCGCTAAAAACAACTTGCGCTCTGTAAAAATGGGCTTGCGCTCTATCGCTCTGCATACCCGCGCGCGCCCATAACAACGTTGCTGAAGTGACGAGGCCTCACGCGCGCGCTAAACAGTCTTGAAACACTTTCCATGTAATTTATAAACTTAAAACTTGTGCGCACAGTCTTTACATTTGTCTGCTTACTGTATTTAAACTGTAAACTTCTCTCAGTTCATTTTAAAGTTCTTAACACTTTAACTTCTTATTAGAAAAGTGGAAATTCTCTGTGAAAATCTTTAAGCTTTAAAAAGAACGATCCCACCTGAGGTCTTCTTGTTCACTCTGGCTCAGCAAACAATTCTCTTACTTCTTTGGTAAATCTTCTGAACTCTGAAAGGCCTTATTTAAGGAGCTTAACTAATGTACAACCAGCCACTGAATTTCTATGGATGAAAGGCAGTTTAGAATCTTGCTCACCTCACATGAATCAAACCCATTGTCCTTTCTACCAATCAGGCAAACCAAACATATCATTGTTCCTTTAACCAATCAGATTAAGTTTCTTTCTCTCCATCTTGACTTGGGCAAGCACAATGTTAATTCTATGTACAAACTCTTTCTGATTACTAATCCAGCCAGCCCTGATAGTAGCCCCCTCTTCAAAGCCCTGTCCCAGGGCCTGACTTAGCAGGGAACTTTTTGTGAAATTGTCTTATCAATTGAGGGGCATGTACATTTGTTTGATCCTCCCAAGGTCTTTCCTGAGGCCTGTATCCACTCCAGTCAATAAGATACTGCAAAGTACCTCTAATAATCCTGGAATCTAAAATTTTCTTAACTTCAAACTCTTCTTCATTTTCCTCTGTGTAAACTGCTGGTGGTGGTTTTCCCAATCTAGTTCCTGACACACAAGGTTTCACTAAACTGACATGAAATGTAGGGTGACTTTTGATACTTGGGGGTAATTTCAGTCTGATTGCTACGGGATTTATTATTCTTTCTATTTCAAATGGACCAATAAATCTCGGACTAAATTTAGTTCTTCCCTTTAGACGTAGGTTTTTTGTGGACAACCAAACTTTTTGACCCACCTGATAATGTGGTGCTTTTTGACATTTTCTATCAGCAAATGTCTTAAACCTTAATTTACTTTTCTCTAAAGTGTCTTTAGCTTTCACTAAACCATCTCTAATACAAGTAAATCGCGGCTCAACCTCTGGATTGGAATACTCAGATGGCAACACTTCTTTCAAAAATCGTGGATGGAAGCCATAATTGCTAAAAAATGGAGAATACTTAGTAGAATCCTTGACAGAATTGTTATAGCTAAATTCTGCCAACCAAAGAAGATCTACCAAACACCCTTTTTCCTGCCAAAAAGCTCTAATATATTTTTCTAACTCCTGATTTACTCGTTCTGTCTGGCCGCTGGTCTGTGGATGATAACCTGAAGAAAGCTTTACCTCAATCCCCAACTCTGTACAGAAAGCTCACCAAAACTTAGAAATGAACTGAGAACCCCGATCTGATACAATTTGTGTTGGTAGACCATGCAATCGCACCACTATTTTCAAAAAACCCTTTGCCAGATTCCTTGCAGAAGCCTCTCCTTTAATGGGAATGAAATGCCCTGCTTTGGTCAGTAAATCCACAACTACTAATACTGTAGTGTAACCTTGATCTTTAGGAAGATCTACAATATAATCCATAGAGATTGTAAACCAAGGACTAGGGGCTACTGGTAACGGATTAAGTAACCCAGATGGTTTTTGTCCTCCTGACTTCACTCGAGCACAGACTTCACATGTTTTCACATAGTCTTCAATATCTTGTTTCATCTCTTTCCACCAAAACTTCCTTTCTACCAATTCAATTGTCTTACGAATTCCAGGGTGACCCACCAACTCTGATTCATGACATTCTTGCATAATTTCCTTTTGCAGTTCTTTACTTGGAAGGTAAATTTTAGAATGGACACATGGAAATCCATCAATTAAATGCCTTCCAGAATCCTCCGCTAGCCAAGATTGAATTGCCTCTTCTGGTAATTCCTTTTGAATTTTCTCAAGAAGCAGATTCTCTTCCTTTGTAGTACTTAGAATAAATCTATCTTTTGCAATCACTGGCTCTGGTAATAATTGATTTTCTACCTCTTCCGAAGAACCTTGTCGCGATAAAGCGTCCGCTTTACCGATTAACCGCCCAAGCTTGAATGTTATCACAAAATCGTATTCTGAAAAGAAGAGTGACCACCTAAGTTGTCGAGGTGATAATGTTCGAGCTGATTTCAAAAACAGAAGATTTCTATGATCGGTTAAAACGGTTACTGTGAATCTTGCTCCTAACAGATAATGCCTCCATTCCTGAAATGCCTGCTTGATTGCCAGGAGTTCTCTATCAGTAATCGTGTAGTTCACTTCTGCTGGAAGCAATTTCTTGGATAGATAGGCCACAGGATGCAACTGCCCAGTTTCAGGATGCCTTTGAGAAAGCACAGCTCCAACTGCAACATTAGAAGCATCTGCCTCAACAAAAAATGGCTGAGAAGGATCTGGGTGTAATAAGATTGGTCCAGATGTAAAACAGTTCTTCAATATTTTAAAAGCTTGATCCGCTTCATCCTTCCACTCAAATTTCATTCCTTTCTTCAATAATTTGGTGATAGGAGAAACAGTTTGAGAGAAATCTTTTATGAACCTCCTGTAAAAATTTGCAAAACCCAGGAAACTTTGAATATCTTTAACACAAGTTGGAATTGGCCACTGTTCAACTGCTTTAATTTGCTTCATATCCATTTCCAAACCTGTGGGAGAAATAATAAAACCTAAAAATTCCACTTCTATGGTATGAAATTGGCTCTTTTCTGACTTGGCAAATAATTTATTCTCCCTTAGTTGCTGTAACACTTTCTTGACATGTTCTTCAGGTTGTAGCAGATCTTTAGATAAAATGAGAATGTCATCAATTTATACTACTACAAAGATGTCAATAAAATCTCTCAATACTTCATTTATAAAAAATTGAAAGTCCGCGGGAGCGTTACACAATCCGAATGGCATTACTTCATATTCAAAAAGACCCAATTTTGTTCTAAATGCCATTTTCCATTCATCACCTTGACGTACCCGCACCAAATGGAATGCACCACGAAGATCTAATTTGGTAAATACTGAAGCTCCTTGAATCTGGTCTAACATTACTGAGATTAAGGGCAGAAGATATCTGTTTTTAATTGTTATCTTATTTAATGCCCTATCATCTATACATGTCCGTAAAATACCTTCCTTTTTAGGAACAAAAAATAGTGGAGAAGCTGCTGGCGATTGGGAGTGCCTGGTGAACCCCTTAGTCAGATTTTCTTGGATGTAATCCTTCAAATGCTGATTCTCTTTCTCTGTCAGGGCATAGATGCGACTGGAAGGAATGTGGGCCTCTGGTTCTAAATCAATTTTACAATCATACTCTCTATGAGGAGGTAATTCATTAGCTTCCTTTTCACTAAACACATCATTGAAATCTTGATAACACTTTGGTAATTCTCGAATTACAGCCCCTATAGAATGTACTATGGTTCCCAATTTACCAAACCTTCCACTACTTCTGAAGAATTACCACTAGAAACATTTTCCTGAACTTCTTCCTTACAGCAATTTGTAACACAAAAAGAAGAATCCAATTTCACCACTGTTCTTCCCCAATCAATCTGAGGGTTATGATACTTCAACCAAGGCATTCCCAAAATTATTTTCAACTGTGGAGTGTCAATTAATTCAAACACAATTTCCTCCCAGTGTCCTCCAATTTCCATCCCCAATGGGATGGTTTCATGTGTAATTAAACCTGATGTCAGTTGAGACTCGTCCACCGCTCTCACATTCTCTGGTATATTTTTTGCAATGTAAGGCACATTCATATCTTTAACCACATTCCAATCCATGAAGTTACCAGTGGCTCCAGAATCTATTACTACTGGAGCACTTCCCTTTAATTCCTCTTTTATATACAAGGATACATTCAGTGTAATATGTGGTGCCGCAGCTTGGATTGTATTAGCCACTTGTTGATTTCTGGAGCTGTTAGTAGACAAAGAGTTTTTTGGACACAAAGGGCAATTTCCAACAAAATGTCCTGATTTACCACAATATAAGCATAAATTATTCTGTCTTTGCCTATCCTTCTCTGTCATGATGCCTACCTCCAAGGAGCCAGGTCCGACCCAGCAACCCCAGAGGCAGGCATCATTTCCCCCAGGGGAGTGCCAGCGGGCCCAAGCCGGGGCCCTTTGGACGCAGTCCTGGCGCCTTAGGCGCCAGGCTCATGTTGGACCCCTGTCCTGGCGCCTTAGGCTCCAGGCTCATAAAGCTAGACATGTGTTCAAGTGTTTTAATGTGCACTTACCTGATGCAGACCATGCCCTCTTGAGGCCTGAATGGAACTACTTTACCTGTTGGATTACTTTCCACCCGGGTGTGGTCGGGGAAGGATACATACCTGATCGGAGGAAGGATACACTTTTGGAACTTCTTCCAAAGCTATTTAAACCACACCCGATCAGCAACTCATGCTTCGCGTTGTTCTGCTCCTCGCAGCTGGACGCTCACTGTGTCAGCTCATGCATCTGGACTTCAGCCACGCCAGTCAGCATCCTGGGTCACCTGCAAAGGGAGACAAGAGACCTTACCAGCTAAATCTGCACCACGGAGACATCACTGACGATCCTGAAAGGGAAGACATTATTTTTAAAAGCATTTCGTTACGATCGCTGCAGCGCTGCATTTCACTCACCTTTCCTGGGTTCCTCCATCTTCAGCAGCGATCATCCAGATACACAGCCACTTCCCAGAGCCTAGAGAAAAAGACAAGAATAAGAGGTGAGAGAAGGAAGGGAATAAGACTTACCTCATTTCATTTCAGGTCTTGCCGCGTCCAGGCATTTTCCGGACCCCCGCCCCTATGGGGAAAAAAGACAAAGACATTGAATGAGCATATGCAAAGACAGTTCCCGAGCGCTCATCCAGAACTAACCTGCCATTTACTGGAACTGGAACTGCACGTTTCACTTCGGGTCGGCGCCATATCTCCGGCATTCCGAACCCCGGCCCCTAAGGGGAAAAAAGACATAAGCATTAGCGCTTGCTGCAAAAAGACAATGAACATTATTATTAAGCTTGGACTTTTGAACTTGCAACTGAACTTTTACAGAGCCTTACCTGAATAGTCAAGCTTACCTGAACTCCCATCAATCCTCAATCCAGTGAAGTAACTGGGTTTCAACGCGCCCCTGCATCAGAAGCAGGATGGAGAGCTCATCCTTACGACCCTAAGGTGAGACTTCACGGGGTATCGTGGAGGGTTGGAAGAGAGTGGGAGGCTTGAGCATAACTCAGTCAGTAGGTAATACTCCCTTTTCATGCACAGGGGAATATTCCTGCAAGCCGGAGAAGCCAGAGTAGAGGGCCCTTCCTGTCCATCTTCAGAGTCCTGCGCTTCACCATTGAAGAAGCATCAGTACACGAAGCCAGACCTGCGTCTCCTTCGGAATCAGGTGAGCGTTACATTCTCATCCTTAGTTGAAGGACCTCTCACTTTATTTACTCTCTCTGCATTCCCAGTTCTCAATTCTTTATTTACAAATTCTAATCTTCCTTTATCAACTCTAGGGAAAACTCTGGGTTGCTCAACTCCTCCTCTTCTATGCTCAGCCTTGCGTTCCCCTAATCTATAACCAATTTGTATGACTAGATTAATTAAATCTTCACATGAAGTGGGTCTATTAACAATTGTAGATAAAGCATTTTTTAACTCCTCCCTCAAGCCTCTATAGAACAAAGATGATTGCTTCTCTTCTGGCCAATTGCTCTCTAATACTAAAGATCTAAACTGTGTGATGTAAGACACTAAATCTTTGGTTCCCTGTTTTAACTCTAATAATTCTCCATCAACTTCTTGAGATAATTGTCGTCTGTCAAACATCTTTTTAAATTCTAACTTGAAGGCTAACAAGTTCTTTAGTATAGGATTCTCTTGACCAACTAATAATACTAACCAGGTTGCCGCCTCACCAGTTAGGTAAGACAGCATAAAAGCTATTTTAGAAGCATCTATATTAAAAGCTTCAGGTCTACAAGGGAAATGAAGTTCACACTGTGTAAGGAAAATTTGGCATTTCTTGTCATCTCTCCCAAAACGTTCTCGAGGTGCTAAAGGAACTGGACCTATAGGTATATTCAAGCTTCCCCTACTTCTCCCCTGAGAACTCGGTCCTTCACCCAAATCCTCTCTAATTAACAGTGGTAATTCTCTACTAGGATTCTCTGAATCTCTTGACTCCAAAGAAATGTCCTCATCCCTACGGGTAACCTTAGAGTTTAACTCTTCAAACTTGAATTCCTGGTTTTCTTTTCGCACGGCCCTCATTTCCTCCTTTAACTCTGAAAACATGTCCCTAATGGAACTTGCTAATGCTTCTGTGGGATCCATATCAGCTCAGGTGGAAAAAATTATCAAGGGCCTTTCATCCTGTCAGGGTCCGGCTTGAACGAATTCCACAGGAACTGATGCTGGCCTCACAGACCCTCACCAGGAGTTCACCTCTCAACCCTAAAGTAAAGCTGAGCTGAGAACCCCAAGAAAGGGAAAGGGGAATTTGGATAAAATAACAACGGAGACACTGCAGCCCTGCAACCATCTGGTAGGCTCTGGTATCTGTAGTAAACAAATACACTTAGTTACTTATACATTAGTGTAGACTTCATATCTTAAATTATTTTGGAAACAACTCTAACTTCTTTACCTCTTAAACCTCTGTTTAAGACTTAGAGGTTAATTATCTGCATGGAGTATAGAACAATTGTAGTACTTTAGAGCATATTGTCACTAGCCATAAGTCTCTTTAGAATCCTAAGTAATGACTCTTGCAAGCAGTTCCCTGACTTAGATATTCTTGTTTGCTCCTTAAGAACATTAAACTCTATGAGATTTGAGTTTTAAATGCTTTAAAAAACAATGCAGTCTTTTCTAATGAAATATTGAATTCCTTTTGTGTGAAGGTTACTTAAATGAAACTCGTTAACTTTCTTGAATGCTGCTGCTCCTGTGTCTGCGTGTGAATTTTTCCTTTTTTCAAGTGCGAACGTTTTGGGATCAACACGCGAATTCACAAGGCGTGAAAATTGTCCTCGCGCTAAAAAAAATCACCCGCGCACCGTATTAAAGCGAAAACATGCACACGCGCTAAAAGCATACTCGTACCTTAAATAATTCACGTACGCATGTAAAATGTGCACGCGATTAAAAAATCACACGCGCACCATAATAAATAGAAAACACGTACACGCACTAAAAGCACACGCGCACCTTAACTAATTCACGTACGCGTGTAAAACATGCACGCGATGAAAAATCACATGCGACGTAAAAATGGACTCGCGCTCTATCGCAACCAAACACCAGTTGTCGTACGCAACGTCACTCACGCGAAAATTGTACACGCGGTAAAAACAACTTGCGCTCTGTAAAAATGGGCTCGCGCTCTATTGCAGTGCATACCCGCGTGCTCCCATAACGACGTTGCTGAAGTCACGAGGCCTCACGCGCGCGCTAATCAGTCTTGAAACACTTTCCATGTAATTTATAAACTTAAAACTTGCGCGTACAGTCTTTACACTTGTCTGCTTACTGTATTTAAACTGTAAATTTCTTTCAGTTAATTTTAAAGTTCTTAACACTTTAACTTCTTATTAGAAAAGTGGAAATTCTCTGTGAAAATCTTTAAGCTTTAAAAAGAACAATCCCACCTGAGGTCTTCTTGTTCACTCTGGCTCAGCAATCCATTCTCTTACTTCTTTGGTAAATCTTCTGAACTCTGAAAGGCCTTATTTAAGGAGCTTAACTAATGTACAACCAACCACTGAATTTCTATGGATGAAAGGCAGTTTAGAATCTTGCTTACCTCACAAGAATCAAACCCATTGTCCTTTCTACCAATCAGGCAAACCAAACATATCATTGTTCCTTTAACCAATCAGATTAAGTTTCTTTCTCTCCATCTTGACTTGGGCAAGCACAATGTTAATTCTATGTACAAACTCTTTCTGATTACTAATCCAGCCAGCCCTGACAGCCCCTTGGAAAAGGTGCTCAATGTACTGCATTTTTCGGCCACTGGGTCATTTCAGCAGACAACTGCCATAATTGGGGGCATTTCACAGCCCACGCAGTCATGCTGCCTACACCAGGTGTTGGCAATAATGACTGCACGCCCCTCAGTCCGCAGGCACATCTACATGCCCAGAACACCAGCAGAAAGGCAGGCCGTGGTCCAGGACTTTTACGGGGTGGCGCACTTCCCTAAAGCGCCTGGTGCCATCGATTGTACCCATGTGTCAGAACTCTCTGTAAATTCCTAGCTGGAGTTCTGCTCTGGCAGTTGAACCCGTTGTATAGCCGACGAGTTCTTTATGCCAATGTACCTCTCAGGGATGTAGAGGAAATCACCTGAGAAGTCTATTGACCCAAAGATGGATGGACGCCACAGGATCCCGCTGACCTGCAAAGGAAAGTCAAGGTTAATACTACAATGCATATTGAGAAACCAATATTCAAGACAAGATGTTTTGTACCTTATGTCCAGCAGGAGTTTCCCTGTAACTGGTTATAATTCCTGTGTGATGCTAACTGGCGTATCCTATGACAAGGACCACACAATGATTTAGAATGTGGGTTGTCTAAACAGTGACGATAGCTGTAGTATAAACAGTGCCGTAAGTAAAGAAAACACTCTTACCAAAGAACACGTTGTAGAGTTCCATAGAAAACGTAACCGTCCAGAAGTAGTTTGGTGCTGAAAAGAAACAAGCAAATGCTTCTCCTAACACCCGCCGGCACAAGGACACGTAACAGAGTTCCAAAAGGCAGTCTGAGTTCAAGCGATGTGAAGAAAAGCTCCACCTAACACCCGCCGGTACAAGGACACGTAACAGAGTTCCAAAAAGGCAGTCCGAGTTCAAGCGATGTGAAGAAATGCTCCACCTAACACCCGCCGGCACGAGGATGCCTAACACAGTTCCAGAAGGCAATCCGGGTTCCAGCAAAGTGGAGATTCCAAGATGAAATGCAGGTGGTTAAAACGCTGAAGTAAAGGAACAACAGGTTACTCGTCAGTGGTAATGAATACAAGAATTCGTGCTCAGGTGGATTCCGGGTCGATAACAATGCAGGCAGAAGAAAGTACAAAATCGGAAGACAATGCAGGTAGGAAAACGTTCCAATAGTCGTAACGGGGCTTTCTTGGATACCAGGCAGACAAGGAGCAAGACAATCTGAATACCGTGAGACGAAGCCGGGTTGTAAATCAGGAGAACAAGAAGGTTGCAAGGTTATATAAGGCTGTAGAAAACAAATTCAGAAGCAGTGAATACAAAAACAGGCGGGAAAGGTAGGAAAAATACTGAAATCACATGACACCGTGGAAACGGGTCTAACGCGAGAAAACACGTGACCTAATGAACGTGGAAGGACCGCGTTTCCACAGCAACCCCAACGCTGTAAAACAGAGACCCATCGATTAGTTGTCGACTTGGGAATACGCAGGCAACGTGGATCAGATGCTTTATTGGGTAAACGGGAGGCATACGTAGAAAAAGAACCACCTGCCTGGAGATGTGTTTTTGACCTCCCAGAATAGCTGGGCCGCCGTAGTTTCCTGACACCATGTGGCTCTACGTCCACCTAGGGTCACAGAGCACATCTATCGCAAGCACTTGCATTCCATCAACGTGCAGGTTGTATGTGATGCCAAGGTGTTAGGCAGAATCCTGTGCAGTGGCCTTGGGGACCACTACACACAATTAAGACTACAGGTGGCAATACAAGTTTTATCTTTGGTACAAGCCTGTACTACTAAGTTATAGTGGTAGCAGTAGCAGAGCAGCCAGGCTTATCTCAAGAGTATATGAGCAGTAGCAGAGATTACACAAAGGGACTACAATTACTGTGGCTCAAGCAAACACTGACTCAAGGTTTCAGGTAAAAAATATAAGTACATTTATTTTTAAACCATCAGTTATAACCAAAACACTTCCATTGAACTTTAAACAAAACCACACGTTAAATATAGTACAACTAACCAATTAACTTTGTACAGTATGTCTCAAGGTAAGTACCCTGTGTTTGAATGAACCGGTGTTATGAACAAAACACGATACCGCGGATACGGTTGCGATCACTTTTTGACAGTTCGGTCTACTCAATAAACGCGTATCCGTGACATGAAATGCTACCGGGACAAAAACACACTTAGCACCTGAGATACCAAGAGGGAGTTGGAGGCAAAAATCACAGGCAATATTTAAATTAGGCAGACAGCATCGAGAAACACTCAGAAACAGGAGTTCAAAAGTCAAAGGGTCGGAGTCAGGGTTAAGTGACACCGGAGACCTGTTGCCGAAGATCACACCGTTAGACAGTTCACGATTCAGCGTAACCCAAAAGTACTTTGATATTGTCAATGTTCGGAAGCAAAAGTTATAAGAAGGAGGGAAGACAAGGACGAGCCTTGAGGATAAAGAAAAGGGGGTTCAACCAGTTTCCTTGAGTAGAGCAGAGTACCTTATTCCAATGATGCAGCTGGTGCCCTAGCAGTTGTTCCTGTTGGTTTCCCGCAGACCCACGATTCCTGGAGCTTCGTTGTGAAGGAGGACGTCTGAAGGGGGTCTGCACCACACAGGGATGAAGCCGGCAGCAGCGACGACAAATAAAAGGTGCACTCCTTAAAAACAGGAGAGGCTCGGCAGGTGGCTATCCGGACCACTACAGCAGTGTGCAGCGATTTCGACCACGGTGGAGATTTCTGGCTGAAGAAGATGAGCTGGTTATCCCCACCAGGCTCAAGGGAAGAAGACTCCGGACTGCATCTCCTCTTAGTCGTCGAAGGGTAGATAGCTCAGGACTGCAGCAGGGCTTCACCATGGCGGGGTAGTTGCAGTAGCTGCCGTTCTCTCTGCTTCTCTTCGGTTCCTTGTAGTTCCAGAGGCGACTCTGAGTTCTAGCCCAAGAGACCTGCCTTTTATGCGCCAAACCCCCATTCACACAGCCTGACTGTCAATCACGCAGCAGGGGGGTTGTCCAGCGGGGAAAACCACCTCAGCCAATCATGGCAAAGTGCGACTTGGGTTTCCTAGGATACCCTGTGCAGGGGGTGACTACACCCCTCCCTCACATTCAGCCCACCTAGACACCCAGGTGCCTTGAGGAGGGCTTCTCTGCAGAAGCCCACCAAAAGACAGTGAACAAAGAAGGCGAACCTAGTTTGCCGCGCAAAGTAAAACACAAGAAGGACTTTAACAAAAAGAAATGGCGAATAAACCCAACCGGAGCCAAAAGAAAGACAATTTGGTCAAGCGGGTTTATGTTCGAGGCTAATATAATAGCCAAGAACAAAACCACGTTTATCTAATGTAATCGCGGTAGAAAAGTTAGGGTAGATACCACTGCCACCAGCCAAGTCTAAATGTTAAAAGAGCGAAACAATGCTCAGGGAGGTACCGACAGAAAAGGGGTACAGATTAGCCCTTTCCAGTACTCCATGTAAGATGGGATGTACTGGGTCTGTGGTAAAAATGACTTTGTAAAGTAAATGGCAACTTTACCTTTCTCTGGGGGACAGTAGTAAGCCCCAGTGAAATGGAGTCAGAGGGAAGTCTAAAAGACAACCCTCGGTTACTACACTGAGGGTGCGGTGTAACCTATACAAGAACAGGGGCACCTGGAGTGGTGTGCTCCAGTGCCCAAGATCACACAATGAGTAAAAACACATAGGCCAAAACACATGTAAGAGTGGAAAAAGGATGTACACTCTTACCAGGTGGAAAAAATAAACTCCAGAAATCCAGCAAAGCTGCTGGGGGACTCACTAGGTGAGGGAAATTAGCCGTAGAAGGAGAATTCTCCCTAACACAAGGGAATCATTACTTCTGTATATGCAAACTATCCAGGGTCCACCCATGATAGTTTCATATTCAGAATGTCACCCCTACACCGGCCCTGGAAGCTGGGAGGCATGGCAACACATGTCTCATTATGTGAGTATAATGCCCCTGCACATGCATGCATGTCACACACACAAACGCACACCACTGGCAACCATTGACACCAATACCGAACCCTGCCACACCACCCCAGGTACGATACAATGCAGCCCATATTGCAACTTCCGCTCCCTTGACCACTCTGGTGGTGAGCTGCTATATGCACCATCAGTAGTGTGCAGGATCATTGTGTCAGCATGTGTCCTGCACAATGTTGCAACACAGCGTGGCACACCAGTGGACATGGTGGGTGCCCCCACATCCCCAACCACATTCACGTCGCCTGCGCATGGTAGGGGAAAGGGCCCCTGGCAAGGCTGCCCGTACCCATCTTGTGGCTACATTTTTCACCTAAAATCCAACCCCTGTGGAGTGCACACAGCCCCTGCACATTAAAGGTGCTATGCGATGAGGACAAAGGGACAATCATCTGTGCCCACCAAACCACCCTGAGAATGTGTTCTTGGAAGTGTTACATTGTGTGCATCCCTTAGAACTTGAACAAATTCAATCTGGTCTGTACAGAAGGAACACATAGTAGAGGGAGTATGCCACTAACACTATGTCAAAGTACACTTCTAATTGCCGGTGTGTCACATAAACCCTCACACACGTCATGTAAAATGATTGCCACACTGTGCCATGGCATGCAATGTCAAATGAGATACATAAATGCCCAACACACTACACTACTGTCACAAAGCGCTCAACGATGCATGGAACAAATTGAGAAATAACATACGCTCATACAATTCCATAATAATGTTGACAGGAACAGTAATTGCCTAGTAGAACATACCATAAACACTGGACCTAACAGTGAATCTGTCTGCCAGTGACTCATCATATTTCCACAAGTGCCTCAATGTTTCGTAACTTACACAGGGCACACAGGTAGGCTTTGCGTGGCTCTGCTAATTTAAGGGGGCAGGTAAGTGCATACAGCAGGAAGTCAAACAAGAATGGAGATAGGCAAGGTAATTCATAACGACGGAACAGGAACAAAGGATTGATCTCAATGTTAAACCAAAAAGGGATGGGAACCATGCACTGGACAAACAATGAGGAATCCCACTAGGGGTGTATATGATATGGCATTTATAACGTGCCTATTCACAAGTGTTTCAAGGTACGACGAGGCAAGGGAGGGGAACAGAGAGAAGACAGACAACAATCTTACTAGGCCAGATGACATTGAGATTGCGCAAGTGCAGGGGATGGTGAAAGTGCGAGGGGTATACACAGGTTGGACTCGAGGCTGCCCACAGATATAAGGGAAGCCCAATGCCTCTGTATAAGTTACTTTTACAGGCACCACTCCTTGCAAACCCAAGGAAAGGGAAGCAGGAGTGGCTTCTGTGTCTCGACCCTAAGGCACAAACAAGGAGTGTGCTAACACGAGACAAGTCGGTATGGGTCCAGCCGGAACCTACAGTGGATGCCCTTGGAGGGAACAGAACGCAACACACTGTAACATAAATTCACAATAGACCACAGGTAAAACAAGGGAAGGGAAGGTGCACAGATTGCCTGCTGGGAACCCCAGCAGCCTAACTCTGAACAAAGGATAACAGATGCACAAGTGAGGACAAGAACGGCAACTAAAATAACTAGGGAAAATAGGCAGTAAAGTCAGCAAGGTTCAGAAGGGGAAAAGCAAGCACATTAAAATCAAATATGTGCCTGTTGGACCGGGGGGTGGAGGGCCCACCCGGGGCAGGGTAAACATCAAAACCCGCATGTGTGGATGTTGTGAAAAAAATAGCCATCCATGGTTCATGGGCTGCATGTCTATCATGGATTGGGAGGGCTTTCGCTGCTGTCGCCACTTTCCTGTGTAGCATCTGAAGGTGCTAGTGGTAAGGGAGGTTCACCCTTTATAGCCCTTACCTGGTCGCCCATGGCAGCGGCCAGGCGGGACTGAGATGAATGCATTTGCAACATGAAGCCTCTGAGATCCGCATGCAACACTTCATGGGATGCACAGAGTTCCTCCGAGATGGTACGAGTCAGCATTTGCATCTGCTGTTCAAACTGTGTACTGAGGGACAGAAGCTCTTGCCCCAGGGCTTCCCTGTGGGCCCGATCCTCTGCAAGCAGGGATGCCTGCAAAGACCTTAGTTCCGCTCGTCGGCTCTTGTTGCTGGCCTCCATGTGCAGCCTGTGTGAGCGGCATGTGGACCGCAATGCCTGCAGCTGGTGCTCTACCTGTGTTGCTGGTGGGATCATGGAATTGGCCACCCTATCCATGGCCTGAGCCAACATCTCATAGGAATCACCCTGTTGTTGTGCAACAGTATCCATGAACTGCTCCCACACTGTATCGCCAGCTGCAACATGGCTAACGAGTGTGCGGGCCCCATGCCTGCCTGACCGAAGGGAGCATGGCCCTTGATGTGATGCTGATGTCTGTGGCTGCAGGACTGCATCCCTCCCTTGCTCAGCTGTCCCAGGAACCAATACTGTGACCCTGCAGCTGTAACCACCACAGACGCACGTGACAACACTGACTGGCCCTGTGAGGGGACGTGATCCACTGCAGACGCTTGGGCTACAACAGCACCAACACTTGATGCACTCACCTGCGACAGCATGGAGGAATTCACATCCGGTTCACCACCAGAGCCACTGGTTTCATCAGAGGTGGACTCATACTCATTCATGCCCCGGATGACCTGTAGTACCAGTGGATTTTCATGGGCTGCCACAACACTGTAAAGACTAAAGGGGGGGTCTGTACTGCTGCTCTCTATATGGTAGAGGCGAGGCACAGAGGACCCCAGCCAAGATTCTCTATTGTTGGTAGCAATGGACGAGCAATCAGGTCCTAGCTTCTCAGGAGGGGATGCGGGCTGGTTCTTAAGTACAGTGTAGTCCCCAAGCACCCACAAAGGAATGTCCATACACTGTATTAGTTAAAACACAGTCTTTATATAATTAAGTTCATGGTTATGTACAATATTACAATAACTCACTTTGTACTTTGTTATCTACAATGGCAAATCTATACAGTTCTATTTGGTACCACAATTACTATTAGATCTCTTTAAAGTGCATCAAATGTACAGTTAATGTCACACAAATCCGTTTGTAAAGGAAACCAGCATGCGGTGGTGAAGTGGCAGCGTCTTTCCTAGTGGTGTTCATCGACGATGGAGCATAGACGTCTTGCAAGGAAGAAGCGTGCGAAGCACCGCAGTGTCGATAGTTCAGGACTGCAAAGAGTTTGAAGAACTCTGGCCCTGCAAGGGCGTCGAGTCATCGGCGTCTCTGTGGTCTTTAGGTGGCGTGAAACCCACCGGTGGATGCTCCTCAGCACGTCAGCCTCTGGCGGGATGAAGTGGTTGACGGTGCATAGAAGAGCGTCCTTGGATCCAATGGTCTTAGGCAACGGGAGCACAGCGGCTCCGGTTGGCAACGGCGGTCGTCGATGGTGATGGACAACAGTCTGTGTGCTTTTCCTTGGGATTCCTTGGCAGTCCCGATCTCTGGTCAGCAGCCTTTCGTAGGTCTGTCTACCAGGTAGCTTTGGCAAAGATCAGCTGGTGCACGATGGTCCCTCGTAGCTCGGGGTGAGGACTCCTTACCGGTCCTCCCTTGAATCAGTTCTTGGAGACACAACCGCTTTCAGATCGGCGAAGTAAGGTAACAGCAATTCTTCTCTTCCAGCAGGGCTTCAAGGTCAAGCTTCAGTTTCACTCCAGTTACTCTTCATAGTTTGGACTTCAGCTTTTGAACGACTTCTAGCAGTGATAGGCTCCCAGATATACTGTTGATCTCCCATTCATTCTGCTGGGTCACACTCAGGCAACCAATCACTCAGAAGGGCACTCAGCAGTCAGTCAGCCAATCAGGTGCACGGTGCATTCAGGCTATTCTTCCTCATCCAGACACTCACAACACAGAATGTGGATTCGGACAAGTACCACGCCATTCAACACTACACACTGCATTCATACCAGTTTCGGGCAGGGCTGTCTCAGTCATTGTGTCAAACACCAGATACCAGACATTCACAAGAAGTGTAGACTCGTCACACACTCCATTCACCCAGGTCCCACCCACAGGCGTACCCACAATATACAGTCATTGGGAAGGCTCCAGCCAGTCTGGTCGGCACTTCCCCACACTACCATAAATGGAACGTCCACCCAACAGCCCGTTCGGGGGAAGGGACAGAGTCAGGGCTTCCCGGGACTTTGGGAAAACCAAGGTAACAGGCGATGGAAGGCAAGAGGCCACGCGGGTACCCATCAGGAATCTACTGATTCCAATGACAGGGCTTGGCATCCCAAAATGGAGGATTCTCAAGGCAGCTGTCAATTCAGCACAGAGCTGCCACCAGCCCATACCCTGCTCTGTGGGCCACACACAGGTACCCAAAAACATACACTAGGGGCACAGGGTTGTACCCCCACCCGTGGGTGCCATAAGGGTATCCCATGGGTCTGTACACCAAACCAAAAGAGAGAGCTGCACCGCCAGGAGTCCCACATGAACTCCTGTGTGGAAAACACAACAGAACACACGATAAAAAGCAGTAAAGGACAAGGATACGAAGGCCCTGACCCTCCGATGCATTTCCAGCATCACAAACACGTCCTGCACTGGTGCTCTGTTGTGGCTGAATTTCCTGTTGCTCCTCAAACTCCTCCTCTGCATCCAGTGCCTCATCGCCTGCACATGGTCAGAAAAATACATGAAGAGCCATGTGAATAGCATAGCCCACACACATAGGTATCACAATGGTGTCCTGCAACACATTAACAAGCTATGCCACTCCTGGCACAATGTCCCGCCCATTGGCAGTGCCAATGGAAGGTATGGGTAGCATGAAACCACCCATGGATATGTGTGGATGGACTTAACACCACATGCAGTGCGCATGTGTATAGTACCTGCTTCAGACACAAGCACTTGACTGGCATAGTTCAGTCATTAACATTACTGATGTGAATATCCAGATGCCAGGTTGTATATGCATGCCAGAACTGTCTATTAGCATGAGATGGTTTTTGATGACTACTGTCCCAAAGCCATGTACAATATATGTGACATGATATGACATGATATTCATAAAGTGCATATATACAAGTGTTACAAGGTGCGACAAGGCAAGGGTGGGTGAATAGAGTGAAGCCAGACACACCGATCTTATGAGGTCAGGTGACATTGAGTTTGCACAAGGGCAGGGGAAGGAGAAAGGGGAGACTTGGGGGAGGGGGGAGAAGTGGCAGGGGGCTGTGCAGTACATGAGAACCGCTGTGAAAACACATAACAACATAAGCAATAAGTAAAATGCGTCCAGCTGGTGGCAGTGGAAGGGTAAGTGCAAACATCAGGTGTCAAGTGCTGGTACGGGGCTGTAGGGGTACAGTAAACAGTCCCCAAGTGTGGGGGATGCCAGGGAGGCAGTGCATGGGTGCAACTGGCAGGCTAGAGTCCTTGGCTGGAGATCAGAGGGTGGCCAGGTGACCAGTGCAGTTTCATATTCATCCAGGGGTTCCCGGAGGGAGGCCCCAGCTGAAGAAAGACATCAACCACCAACAGTTTGCTAGGAGAAGGAACTGACCCTGAGGGAGTAGGAGAGGGATGATTGAAGAGCTTGAGAAGGAAGATATTTAGGAAGATACAGTTGAAGGTATTGCGGCCCCAGGATCCAGAAGGCTTTGTGGACAATGTAGAAGGTTTTGAACTTAATAATCGTAGCCACTGGGAGCCAGTGCCTTGATTACAGTCCTGGAGAGACACGACAACTGGGCTGGAGAACAAGGACAATTTTCGCAGTCCTGTTCTGGATGATTTGCAGAGGGCAGAGAGTTGAAGCGGTCACATTAAGAAAGAGGCTGTTGCAGTAGCCCAGCCTAGAGAGAACCAGTGCTTTAGAGACAGTGAGCTGCTGGGGGAAGGAGAGGAAAGGAAGAATACCTCTGAGGAGGTGCAGCTGGTAGTTTGACCTCTCAGAGACGTCAGAGAAGTGAGGAGAGAAGGAGAGTGTGGAGTCGAAGATTGACCCAAGGTATCCAGCATCACAGGTGGGAGCAGGAAGAGGGCCAAGAGAGGCTGGCCAGAGAGTGACAGGAAAGAAGGGAGCAGGTGTGGTGATGAGGAGAATCTCGGTGTGCAGCACATCGTTTGTATGCAGTCTGCATGACACCAAGCATGGGTCAGTACACCATGACATGGTTCACCCATGGCAGTCATGGGAATGCAGGCAGAAGTGCTACACAATCAGAACAATTCATTCAATCGACATACACATATTCTGGATGCACACGCTTCATCACTCACCAGACATTTCCTTGTAATTTGGCAGGCCCCTCACGCCTTGGACCTGCTCCACATTAATGAACTCACTAATGGCCTTTTCATGTGGTGTGAGATTCTCGTCCTCTCAAGGTGCCCCACCTCCATTCACCAGAGTAGAGGCAAAGTTGGTACCCAGCTTCTGTTTGGTTCGACGGCGGAGGTCATTGCACGGCTTCACCACCTCACAAGCAGTGCGCCTCTCATTGCCCAAGGTGTTGAGTCTGTCCGTGGTTTCCTGTTTACTGTGCACAAAGGCATCCATAGAATGGATAATGCATACGCGTCTCACTGTTAGCCTCTGTAAATAGGGAAAAGTACACGCCAATGTGCACGCAGGCAAATCCCCAACCAAAATAAGAAGTATGCACTCTCACAGTAGTGAACAAAATGCGTGGCACCCGAAAAATCTCTGAAGTCCACACCTCTGTTCGCTCCAACTTGCACAAGTGGTGTGATATTCTCCTACGCACTCCTTTATCCCGAATCTGAACGCCAACGCCCAGCGGTCGACACGTGTCACGTAACTTACACAATTAGGCCCTTTCCTCTGATTTCACGTGTACGTTCTAATTTTGCACGCACGGAGTAACCGTCTCCCTGTTTCCGACTGCACAATTGAGTAACACTGAAGACCCACGCACTCCTACCTACGAGCCATTTTACTTGCCTCCTACTGCCCTGAGCTGCCTCCTACGAGCCATATGCTGCTGTCTGCCCACTGTGTGTGCCTGCTTCCCACCTGCCCTGCAATTTGAGTGCCTGCTGTCAAGCCATTGCCAGTGCTCCTGTCCTCGGCCCTGTGACCACCTCAGCTTATTCTGAAGACTCCCAACGTGCCAGAACATCACCACCGCTCCACAGCCCAGCCCCAGGACCATCTTGCCCACCCACACCTGCCTCGGGGGTTGCCATGTCTGAGCAAACATTTCTGGAGGCAAGTGGCAACCCCACAGCAGCGAGGCAGTGGGCTGTCAACTTCACAGCCAGTGAAGTTGACATTGTGGTGGAGCATGTCCGGGAGCATTATGATGCCCTCTTCCATGGACCAACGCAAGTCGGCAAGGAAGGATGGAAGCTAATCTGGGACCAGATCGTGGGTGCCATCAACGTAGAGGGGGTGGCACCCTGGGACTACCACCATGTGCACAAGCCCTGGGAGGACCTAAAATCCAGGACCCACATCAAGGCCCAGCGCTTTCTCCAGGCTGGTGCCGACCAAGGGGGGCGCCAGGGCCGGTTGAACACCTCCGACATGCGGGTCCTGGAGAAGTTTTACCCAGCGCTGCACACCCAGGTCAGCGATTTGCAGCACCGTCTGGAGTTGTCAGGTGAGTGTCCATGTGTTGCTGGCCTACACAGTGTATGTGCACGTTGATGTATGGTGGGAGTGTGCACCTTGGCCTTACAGTAAGTATGCCTCTTGTACGGATGTCTGTATGCATGTCTCATCCAGCGCTCTACATGTGTTCAATGAACCATGTATACTTTCAATGATCTTACTTTTGCATTGTGTGTTGTACTGCAGCATTTCCCGACGTGCATGTGGTTTCTTACATATGTCTGAGACGTGCCTGTGTGAGAGGTGTCACAGATGGATGGTGTTGTCAATCTCATGTTCATGCATGGTGTATATGTGTGTTAGGGATAATTCTCAAGAATGTGCTAATTTCCCTTACCTTTTGAGACTCCCAGCAACTTTGTTGGATTTCTAGGATTTTATTTTCACCTGGAAAGAGTGTAAGCCTTTTTCCCCACTCTTTCATGTATTTTGATGTGTGTTTTACTTTTGTGTTCTTTGGATATGGAGTTTTAAAACAACTCCATAGCATCATCTTTTTCTTATGTGTCACACAGCACCTTCAGTGCAGTGGCACAGGGATGTCTTTCAGACTTCCCAAGGTTTAAATACCTTCTCTGGGACTGACTACTGTCTCCCAGAGCATCTAAAGTTAAATTGACTTTACTAGTCCTTTTAAATGTACAGACCCAGCACACACTATTCCTTCCTATAGAGTGCTAGAGGGGTTGCCTAGCATTCCCTGAGTCTAAACACTCATGTACTCATGTAACAGTCAGATATTACCCTTTCACTCTTGAAATAGCTGGTGGCAGTGCTTTAGAACAAACTACCATGATTTTTCCCGACCGCGAACACCGGTAGCTAAAAATCGAGGTAGCCATGTTTTTCAATATGGCGCCCAAGACCTACCAGTAAAAACAGACTCTGGTCATCTTTTTTCGCCATTTCTTTAAGAAAGGGTCCTTCTTGTGTTTAACTCTGTGCGCCAAACCAGGTTTGGTCCCTTTGTTCGTTGGCCTTTGGCGGGTTTCAGTGCTGAAGCTCTCCTCTGGCGCCTGAGTGTCTGGGGTGGACAGGATGTGAGGGAGGTGCCTGAAACGTCCTGTGCTCAGTGTCCTAGGAGACCTGAATGCACTCTGGCATGATTGGCCGGCTGGTTGTCCGGCAAGGACAGCCACCCTGCTGTGTGAGTGACAACCAGGCTGGAATGAATGGGGGAAAACTGTTTAAAAGCAGGCCTCTGGGACTTGGAAAGCAGAGTCGACCACTGGAATGAGAGAACCGAAGACGAGCTGAAGGAAGACGACTGCTGCAACTCCTGGTCCACCGGTGAAGCCCTGCTGCAGGTCCGAATTGCCTGAAACTCCCTCGACAGAGAAGCCCTTCAAGGACGACTTCTTCCCTTGAGTTTGGTGGGAACAACCAACTCGCAAGTCACCTGGACACCGTCTCTATACTGGTTGAATTGTCTTCAGAGTGCTGTTGAAAACCGGGTAGCCAGTGAGAAGGATACTAATTTGTGGTCTTTAAGGCACTCACACCTTAAACTGACATTTTGCCAAGCTTGTGGCCTCTTCCCTGGGCAGTGCAGGAACCTCCCGTCATCCTCCTTCTTGTCCCCATGACTGAAGCCCAGGAACAGCGTGATCTGCAAGAACTGCCGGGAACAACTGCCTCGGCTACAGCTCTTCTTCATTTAAAAGGTACTGTGCAAGCGCAGTGAGGAAATCCTTTCTGACGCGGTGAAAGTTTGTGAAACTTTCCCAACTTTGAAGGCTTGTCCTTCCCTAAACAGACATATAACTTTTCGTCTGACGAACTACTTATAAATACTGTGGCAAAGACTTTACCGTTTATTACCAGAACTGTGCTATCCTATCCAAGACTCTGAACCATTGACTTTGGCCCATGCCGATTGAATTGAATTGCTGGTTGTAGTGAACTGAAACTATTTGCCCTATCTCTGAATGTATTGGTGTTTTTAATTATTTTAACCTTGTCTTTGTACCCCTATTTAAAGCAAATGAAGTGCCATTTTGCTTCCACTTCAGGGGAGCTGAACTTGTTCAGAAACAAATTGGTTGTGTATTGTGGTATATTAGATTGTGATATTGAGCAGCTCTTACTAGTGGAATGTTTTCCAACTGACTGTGTAAATAAATGTATATTCTTTTACCAAGAAACCTTGAGTAAGTGTTTGTTTGAATCACTGTGATTGCTAGTCCTTTGTGTAACCCCTTGTACTGCTCACTTTACTCTTGATATAAGTCTGGCTGCTCAGCCACTGCTACCACATTACTGTGTAGTACAGGCTTGTACCAAAGGTGAAATTGTACTTACACTTGTAGTCTTAATTGCGTGTAGTGTTCCCAAAGGGTACTGCATGTGATTCTGCCTAACCATGTGTATGTGTCTAGGATGTGACTGTGTGACTGGCCATCACTCCTGGATGGATGTAACAGGTGCATTGCAATGTGTGACATAGTCTTGTTGGGTGATTGCTGTTGACTCTGATGTGATAGCTTAGTGCACTGCTTGAGGACTGTCAGGTGATGTGTGTGCATCACATGTGTATGGCCCATGACGCCTGTCTGTGTATCATGGGCAATTGATAGGTTGTGACAGTGGCATGTCCACGGATGCGATTGTCTGTGGCGAAGGACAGACATATATGTGTATGTATGTACATTGCATGTACCTGTGTGTTGTGGAGGGTGATGATGGATGTACCCTTTAGCGGTGAAATTCATATGCATATTTGTTTTGCCAAACACACCCTGATGTTTGTGTTCTATGTCTCCTTATCCGCAGTTGCGTTGGAAGAAGAGGGCAGAGAAAGTGCTGTGGAGTAAGGCAGCAGGGAGGCCTCTGCCAGGCAGAGACGCAAGGCCCTGTCACGCCCCCTGGAAAGTTCATCATCGGGGAGCGAGGAGACTGGTGCTGCGTCTGTAATATCGGCCTCAGCTGCTGAGGGGAGGTCCTAAAGGACGAAGGTGGATATGGACACCTAGGCAGCGGGGGGTGGGGCAGGTGAGCAGGCACAGGGGACATCCACTACAGAAGACGCTCAGGAGTCATCCAGGTTGGCGGAGGAGGGGGCCGCAGTAACCCAGTCCAGCCCGGCGGGGGAGGTGAGGTGGGTGTGACTGGTGCATCCTGACTCAGGGGCATGAGGCAGGGCAGGCCACCATGGAGGTGCCTGTGCCACATCCTCTCCCTGGGCCAGGCTTGCAGAAGTATGCACCTGCCAGCATGCCTCAGGCCGAACCCAGCTGCAGGTGTCAGATGGTTCCGCCCAGACCAACACCCCAAAAGCTGAGGCTGTTGCCATTCAAGACAGAATGGAACCCGTACTGGCCGGTGTTGCGAGCTGTACCAGCACCATCCGTGAAGATGTGCAGGCTTGAATTTGCGTGCTTGCACATCATCTGACGTCTCCTCAACTGGCTGGCCAGAGTCGTTGTCTCGTTTTTGCTGCGTGGGCTGGACCCTATTGTGACCCCCTTCTTGTATTCCCCCTTGGTGCGCCAGTCATCCTCCGGGGCGCCTTTTGGCCCATTTACCACCAGGGCCCCTCTGCAGCTATCCCACCCATGGCAGCCCCTATGGTGGAGCTAACATCCCTACTTGAGTTGGGAGCCAACAGCAGAATAGCTGAGGTGGTCACCGTGGCGATTCAGGCTACGACAGGAGCAGTGGCAATGGAGGGAGAGCAGGCACACAGGAGCAGGGCACAGGCCCGACACCCCCAACTGATGTCATCAGCCCGGAGGGTGTCCTTACGAAGCAAGCAACGGGCAATTTGGCAGCAGCAGGCTCGAAGTAGGAGGCTACTGTACTCAGGGAATCCCATCTCAGGGAGGCAGGTATCCGGCGTCAGGCGGGACGCGAATGTGGACTTTCGCACAAGGATGTCTTCCGTGTTGGTGCGGTACAGGCAACGAATCGGGGCAGAGAGGAAGCGGGCTCAGGAGGCGAGACTCACCATAGACAGGGCGGAGAGTGCACTGCGTCGGGCAGAGAGGCGGGCTGAGGTCCTCGAGGATACTTGCAGGGAGTGGGAGGGGATGGAGAGGTCCATGTTGGAGTCCCTGCAAGCCCTCGAGAAGAGCGGAGGTCCACCTAGGGGAATTGAATGCAGTGTTCGATAATGCCCTGGCTGAGACATTAAGTGAGATTTGTGAGAAGGACTAGCCCGCTGACTTTGTAAACAGTCTTTAATTTTTATTTTTTATTTTGGTTGGCTGACGAATCAACCTTTCAAAAATATACAAAATTACAACAGCTAAATGCTTATACAAAATTACAGCAATAAGTGGCTATACAAACTGGCACTAAAACCAATAAAATAGCATTTTTACACATTTCAATGTTAATCAAAAGAAGTAAAAGAACTAAAAGACGTAAAATCTCAAAGCATGAGCATATAGCAAAGGAAACCAAAAAATGTCCAACATAGAGACGACTGGCTTCTTCATTTCCCCACAGTCATATTACATATCGTACATATGATACAAAAGGCCACCAATGTCTAACTCATACTGATTGAGATGGAATTACAACATTTACAAATTGTGCCCGAGCAACCTGTAGAAGTCTTTGCATTGGTTAGGAGGTACGCCCAAATTTGCTCACTGGAGTGGAATGTTACAGACTGACACCACTTATTAAACAGTTGGTTCTGGATTAAACTCAAAGCGGGACAGTCAACTACCAAGTGGCGCAGTGATTCAATTTGACAAGGTTCCTTACAGTATTGGCAGCTAGTTTCATCTTTAGGGATCACTCGTCTCCTGCCTAGGATCTGCCTTGTCGCACATAAATTCAACTGAATGCGCAGCATTTGACCTCTAACAAAATTAGACAGACACTTCACTAAATAGGGTTCCATGGTGCAGAGTTTTTTATGAGACAACATTATGGTACCCCCATAGACCGAACATTGATTGCGAGTGTGGATCCAGTCCACACGATACAGTTTCAATTTAGCTTTGTTTAGATTCAGTAAGAGTAGTTCAAGAGAAATATCAGCATTGATTAAAGCCTCCAACACATAATTGGTCAATTTTTTCGAAAATTCAAGACTGGATGAAAGAAGATGATTAGCAAGTATACCCAAAACATTCAGAGAGGTGGCACCTATAAGGTATTTTCTATACAGAGAGCAAAATTTCCACACCACTTGACTATGCATGGAAATGGTTCCTAATTCGTACTGAAGTAATGGAAGCGGAGTGCATTTGGGAAGCTTTAATACAGTTTTCCAGAAAAGGGTTTCATAATGATCCCGAAATGATCTTGGTTTTGGAGATGTTGTTTCTGCTCCATAGCTAATAATAGGAACCACGTTTTGTTGGTAGAAACTCATTATGTGAGTCAACGTAAATTTTCTGTATCTAAACAGCACAATTCTAGCTTGGGAAGATAGTGAGTGAATTTTTACATCCAAAGTTGCTGTATAGTTATGGTCATTTTGAAACTCTGTGAATGGGAGACCCAAGTATTTATACTGGGGAACTCTCATCACCTCCTGATTTTGAAGGGTCCATTTGTAGATAGAGGTCTTTTTCTTTCCGAAGGGCTGACAAGTTACTATTTGTGTTTTGTTTAAGTTGATCATCAAATTATTCTCAGAGACATATTCTTGGAGTTTGTTCAGCAAATTTTGCAGCCCACACAGAGAGCAGGAGAGTAATACAAGGTCATCAGCGTATAAAAGCCAGATGATTTTCTGTGGGCCTAGTTTGGGGGCATCTGCAATGTTCTCTTCAAACTTCATACCTATGTCTAATAAAAACAGGTTGATGATTGTTGAGGCCAAGATGCACCCCTGATTAAGTCCTCGATTTGTTGGAATAGAAGCAGACAATGAACCACCAAGAGACAACCTGACCTGCAGTGAGGTGTTTGCTAAATAGTCTTTTATATTTAATTTTCTGTTGATTTCTTTGATCATTTGGAGGTTGGATTTTGATCTTTACTCCATTTTTTCTGTATATAGTTATTTATGTGTATGTTTCATTTTATTTATTTTTTTAATTTGGAGTGGCCTCAGGACAATCCTCCATGTTTTCTTGTGAATAGTTTTTTGGTGTGTTTCAGGCTTACAGATGGACATATTTTTAGTATTTTCTTAGTGTATGTTTTTAAATACACATGGACATTTTTTTTAATTGTACCTGGACTACTTTTCTGATTATTTTGACAGTATGTATGGCGATAACACAACTGTTTAATATATTTTTTTGAACTCCCACAGTCAGTGTCTGTCACAGTTATTTTTGCAGTGTGCATGTTTGGTAGTCCATTTAGTAGCACTGATCCTGCCCATTGCTAGCCATGTGTGGGGTTGCTAACTTGCATGTGTTATGTTCAGAATTAATGTGTGGGGTGGTGTGTGAAGTGGGATTGTATGTGTGCACAGGCAAATGACATTTCATTTCACATGTGCAGCATCACTGTGTATTTGGCCACACTGTGCTTGTGAGTGAGGTGGGTGGGGTGACTGTGGGAGTGTTTCATATTCAGGACATTTGCACGATTTGCTTGATGCTCTGCAAAACACGGGTGGTGCTTTTCCAATTCACAGACATGTATTTCTACAGTTATCTTCATGTATGATGTTGGTCAACCTCTTGCACTGGGATACACTATTGCCATTTCATGGTATTTACACATTGGCTGCCCATTGCAGCTGACTCGGTGCATGGTGCTCTGTCTGATTGCCATGTGCTTCACACATGGCCATACCAGTGAAGTGTTTATTAGGGATTCTCTTCTGGGAATGGCAGCTCAATGAGGCTCAGGCTGTGGGGAACATGGCCAGTGTGTGTTCATGTGGCACACTTTGAGGGCGTTTGGGATTCTGTCATTGGTGAACAATTTGTCCCTGGGTATTGATGCCATCACATTGTCACTTGTCCAGCAGGCACTCACTTTTACATTCACTTGTTTCATGTGTATGTTAGGAGATGGTTGTGGACAGTTAATCTGTTTTCCCAGCGGACACACTCATGGATGTGGGCCAGGTGAATGCATTGATTTTTGCTTCCAGGATACATGTTCCAGTGGATATTCTGGCTGGTGTCACTACACGGCAGTCAAGGTGCACAACACACATTCGATGGAGTCCTGATGTGTCACTATGTCAGGCTTCATCATGCAGGTGATGTCCCATGTGGAAGGGGCTGCCTGCAGGGAGGGGTGACGGGGGCTGGAGTGTCCCATGTTGAGGGTGCTGCCTGCATGGTGGCATCACAGGTGATGGGGGCTGGGGGTATCCCATGTGGAGGGGGCTGCCTGCAGGGTGGGGTGACAGTGGCTGTGGAGTCCCATGTGGAGGGGGCTGCTTGGAGGGTGGCGTCACAGGTGAGGGGGCTGGGGGTATCCCATGTGGAGGTGGCTGCCTGCAGGGTGGGGTGATGGGGCTAGGGTGTCCCATGTGGAACGGGCTGCCTGCAGGGTGGGGACATGAGTGATGGGGGTTGGGGGTATCCCATGTGAATGGGGCTGCCTGCAGGATGGGGTGATGGGGGCTGGGGTATCCCTAGTGGAGGGGGCTGCCTGCAGGGTGGGGTGATGGGGTCTGGGGTGTCCCATGTGGAGGTGGCTGCCTGCAGGGTGGCATCACGGGGGATGGGAGATGGGGGTATCCCATGTGGAGGGAGCTGCCTGTGGGGTAATGAGGGTTGGGGGTATCCCATGTGGAGGGAGCTGTCTGCAGGGTGGGGGGATGGGGGTTGGGGTATGCCATGTGAAAGGGGATGCCTGCAGGGTGGGGTGACGGGAGCTGGGGTGTTGCATGTGGAAGGGGCTGCATGCAGGGTGGCGTCACGGGTGATGGGGTGTGGGTGTCCCACCAGGAGGGGTCTGCTTGCTGTGGATTGTGATGTGCAGTGCTACAATTTGGCCTGGGTGCGGCCGGGGATTTCGAGGTGTTTTCGCATGATTACGCTGGGGTGCGGGCGGGGATAATGGGGTGTTTTCACACGATTACTCTGGGGTGCGCACTGGGATCTCACAGAGTTTTCACGCGATTTGGCTGGGGTGCGTAATCGCGTGAAAACATTTGGAGACATTTGCCCCCGGGCAAGCACCAAAACAAGTGGGCGACAACACATGTCTTACCTTCTCGTGTTCCCACAGGTGTCCTGACGAAAATGGTACCTCACATTTGAGGGTGCACTGCCCTGGGCACAAAGAAAGGGAAAAGGCTAAATCACGGGTACACCCACCACCCTCAGAAAAGCACATTTTGACTGGATTTGGCATTGTGGACAACCAACACATTTGGCCCTGAGGCATTGCAGCAACCAAGGGAAACAGGGAACCCCATGCATTTCTGAAAAGAAGACACCAGTGGGAATCCAACGAGGTCTGACTTGTGTGAATCGCCCTAGAATGTATTACCCACAAGCCCTGGCAAAGTCGAAAATGTAGGCAAAAAACTAAATCTTTTGATATTTGCCACCAGGAAACCACTGAAACACGTGGGCAACTACACATGTTCTACCTTGCCATGCTCCCAAAGGTTTCCTGACGAAAACAGTACCTCACATGTGTGGTTGCAGTGACCTGGGCGCAAAGGGAAAAGGCTAAACTGCGGGTACACCCAATGCCCTGGGATGAGCACATTTGACCTGATTTGGCATTGTGGACAACCAACACATTTGGCCCTGGGGCGTCGCAGCCACCAATGAAAATGGGGAACCCCATGCATTTCTGAAAAGAAGATACCTGTGAATCCAACGAAATCTGACTTGTGTGAATCGCCCTAGGATGTATTACCGACAAACCCTGGCAAAATCTAAAATGTACGCAAAAAACACAATTTTGAGATATTTGCCACCAGGAAACCACCGAAACACGTGGGCAACTACACATGTCCTATCTTGCAGTGCTCCCACAGGTGTCCTAACAAAAATGTACTCACATGTGTGAGTGCGCTCACCTGGGCGCAAAGGGAAAAGGGTATACCACCCAATGCCCTGGGATGAGCACAGTTTGACTTGATTTGGCATTGTGGACAACCAACACATTTGGCCCTGGGTTTTCGCAGCCACCAAGGAAAATGGGGAACCCCATGCATTTCTGAAAAGAAGATACCTGCGGGAATCCAACGAAATCTGACTTGTGCGAATCGCCCTAGAATGTATTACCCAAAAACCCTGGTAAAGTCCAAAATGTAGGCAGGAAAAAACTACATTTGGAGACATTGGGCCTCATTACGACCCAGGCGCTAATGAGTTAATGGCGCCGTAAAAGTCTGCGGCGCCGTTAACCTATTAGCGCCTAATTACGAGGTCCCTTTGCGGGACCTGACCTTAACGGCTGGTGTAGACCAGCCGTTAAAGTAGGGACCCGCAAAGGGACCTTGGTGCTAATTACGGTGCCGCAATTTGCGGCACCGTACTTATCGCCTTCCCCATTCCCATTGCGCCCTATGGGGCAAAAATGGGAATGGGCAAGGGCCATGGAGGAAGGGGGTATTATCGCCCTGCCTACCTTGCAATGGGGTGGTAATTCCCCCTTTCTCCATGGCGGAGTCGGTAATTTACTGGCATGGACCATGGTGCTAAAAGCACCATGATCTTCCGCCAGGGTCGTAATGAGGCCCATTGGTCACCAAGCAACCACCAAAACAAGTGAGCAACAACACATGTCCTACCTTTCTGTGTTACCACAGGTGTCGGACACAGAGGCGTAGCCAGGATTGTCTAGCAAATGGGGCCTGATGCTAATGTAGTTGGGCCCACTGCACTGACACAAATATCTGTAAATGCCCACACAGCGCTGCTGAGTGGGCCTTTACAGATTTTGGGTGGGCCTTGCCCCTCAGGCCCTACCCTGCCTACACCTCTGGCCGTACAAAAACAGTACCTCATGTGTGGGTGCAGTGACCTGGGCGCAAAAGGGAAAATGCAAAACCGTGGGTACGCCCAATGCCATGGGATGAGCACATTTTGACTTGATTTCGCATTGTGGGCAAGCCAACACATTTGGCCCAGGTGCGTCGCAGGCACCAAGGAAAACAGGGAACCCCATGCATTTCTGAAAAGACACCTGTGGGAATCCAACAAGGTCTGACTTGCGTGAACCACCCTAGAGTGTATAACCCAAAAGCCCTGATAACGTCCAAAATGTAGGGAAAAAAGCAAAGTTGAGATATTTGCCACCAGGAAATCAAGGAAACATGCAGCCAATAACGCGTGTCCTACCTTGCTGTGTTCCCACAGGTGTTCTGAAAAAAATAGTACCTCACATGTGTGGGTGCAGTGACCTGGGCGCAAGGGAAAAGGCTAAACCAGTTTTTACTGTATTCTGTCTTGTCGACAACCCACCGATTTGGCCCTGAGGTATCACAACCACTAAGGAAAACGGGGAACCCCATGCATTTCTTTTTTTTCTTTTGTTTATTTATTTATTTATTTTTTCTTTTTTTCATAAACACAATACATTACAGTTCATGTGTAGCATGGCAAATTACCAACATCACAACCCTCCCAGGCCATTATTATTGTTCAGGTGGGGCTAAATGGGAAGACAACACTTTCAGCATCGTCCAGTGCGTCCCTGAGGTATCTACGCAGTGGTGCCCAAATATCCTTCCGTCTGCTCACCGCCACCACACCTCCAACATATTCCTCTTCACATTCTTGTACTGAAATCAGGTCTCGAAGCCATGCTTGAATGGGCAGGGCTTGCTTTGTTTTCCAATACATTAGAATGTTCCGTTTGGCGACAGCGCCCGCCACAGAAAAAAGCCTTTGTACTTTAATTGGGGCCTTTCCAATATCTCCTAGAAGTGCTTTAGAAGGGTGGCCAGGATCGGAATTTCCAGTACATCACTGAGTATTCTGGACACCCCCTCCCAAAATTGTCGGATCAGGGGGCATGTACATATGTAGCGAGTCTGCTTGCGGGGACTTTCAATTGGAGCAGCAAGCATGGCCGGGTCGAATTTATTAATCTTACTAGATGTGATGTGGAGCTGATTTAGCACCTTGAATTGTATTAGCCTGGAGTTGGCACAAGGGGCGTTGCTAGGGGGGGGGCTAAGGGGGATGTAGCCCCTGATCTTTTGGTTGTAGCCCCGGATAGAATCTCAGGAGCTACAGCCAAAAGACTAGCTAGCCCCCAGTCCCAACAGTTCCGACATCAGCGTAGCCCCGGGTCTTTACCAGACCTAGCAACTCCCCTGGTTGGCACTGAGAGATATGTCCTTAGTGTAGTTACAGTATTTAGCCTATTTAGTATCATCTATGATGACATTCATGTCTTTTTCACACTTGCACCTCATGTTATTTTTGGATGGGGTGTATGTTTGCACCGCTTTGGACAGCGAGGAAATGCTGCCATCGAATCTCATTTGCGATAGGGTACTGGCCAGAAACGGGTGAGGGACAGGGGCTTCCAGGAACGATGGCCACTTACTCTTGCATGCCGCCCTGAGGCGGGGGTATTGCATTGTGGTGATTAGGCCTCCCCCACCTTGTCCCGTACCTCCTCCAGTTGGACAAATGGAACCTCCGGGAAAATATCTCCCATGCGCATTTCTTTGTGTGGGACCCAGTTTTTCTGCAGTGTGGCGTCAAACGTGGGTTTCATATTGTGGAAGTGCCAAAGTGGGGTACGTGGCCAGTATGGTACCTCGCACCCAACTCTGCGAAACAGGGCCACCCAAGCCCGGGTCGTACAAGCCACGGGACCCACTTCCAACTCATCTCTCCTCGCCTTTGCAAAAATCATGGACTCCAAGGATGCCGGTGAGGCTGCACATTTTTCAGCCTGGATATGTGCATATGGTTCTGAGCTGTGAGACCAGTTCCTCGCAAAGTGGGCCTGTGCGGCCAGACAACACAGTTGGAAATCATTGGCTGCTAATCCACCAGACACGAACGGCTCACATAGCTTAGACCAGCTTAGCCTCACTATGCCCCTCCCCACACAAAGCTGGATGCAAGCTTTTGTATTCTATCAAAGAACTGGTGCCCCGGCCAGAGCGGGATATTACTGAAAAGGTATAACAACTTGGGCACCACCACCATTTTCAAAAGGGTCACTCTGCCATACATGGATATAGGTAGCTTATCCCACACTCCCAGCTTAACCTCGAGCGATGCTATGTAGTGTTCATAGTTTTTCGCATATAGGATATTCTTGTCTGTGGCTAATATGATACCTAGGTAAGGACAGTGTCTGGGGACCACCTGAATTGTGCTGTGGATGCTGAACCGGTTGTTGACAGTGTTAATGGGACCACTTCCGTTTTAGCTCGATTAATTTTGTAACCAGAAAACCTGGCAAATTTGTCGATCCCCTGAATTACCGGAGGGAGATTGATCTCAGGGTTACGCAGGTACAGCATAGTATTGTCAGCGTATAGGGATATGAATTGGGGTGGGGGGACCCCTAATGCAAATGCCTCCCCATGAGTGTTTATGCCTCGGATTCGCAGACATACCCCCTATGGTGAGTGCAAATATTAGTGGGGACAGCGGACAACCCTGCCTAGTCCCTCTAGATAATGTGAATGCAGTTCAAAGGGTTTTGTTTGTACTAACTCTGGCTCGTTGTATAGCACTTGTATAGTCCCAGTCCCAAACCCCATCTTGCGTATTATGGCATACATGTATAATCAGGACACTGAATCAAATGCTTTTTCAGCATCCAGGGCAACCGCCACCGCGCTGACTTTTTGGGTCCAGTTAGGAGGTTACTGCAAAAAATCTGCGAAGATTCAGGGCCGTTGATCGCGAGGGAATAAAGCCTTATTGATCTAGGTGAATCAGTTTGTTCATATATGGAAGTAGGCGGTTGGCAACATTTTGGTGTCAACATTCATTAATGATAGGGGCGATATGAAGAAGGATCGTTAGGGGGCATGAGCAATATCGTTATAACTGCCTCCCTCATGGAATCGGGGAGATTATCTGCGATCAGTGCTTCTTCCCACACAGCCAGCAATTTGGGAGCTAGTTCAGTACTAAAACCTTTATATAGGTCTGCTGGGAGCCCGTCAGAGCCCGGTACCTTTCCGGCGGTAAGATCCTTAATTGCCTGCAAGACCTCCTCCAGCGTGAGGGGGAGATCTAGCCTTCCGTTCTCCTCCCCATCTAGAGAAGGCAATGGGAACGAGGCCAGGTATTGCTTAAGTTTGGCTTTAGTTACCTGATCTATGTTTGCTTATAAGTCGGTGTAGAAGTTTGGGAATACTTCATTAACCTCTTGGGCCCCAGTGAGTATTGTGTCATCGGAGCCCCTTATACTCGTGATCGGTCTCATTCCATGCTCGGTTTTACTCAAATTGGCCAAGTGCTTACCAGCCTTATTCCATTCCCCATATCTTCCGGCACGGGTCGGTCAGGAGGTGTACAGCATTTCCTGGTCTGCCAGGGTCTTAAATCTTGTTAGTTGTGTTTGTAAGGGCTCCAGCGTAGTCATTCCAGGCGACCAGGAGTGTGCTAGTTCTAAGGATTTCAGCTTATTTTCTATTTGATCTAGCGCTCTTCTGATTTCGCGTAATGTGCCCACTGACAGGGACATAAGGTGCACTCTGAGCCAAACTTTAAACAATTCCCACACTAGGGCCATCACGTCTACTGAGCCTGTGTTGTGGTCGAAAAAGTCAGCTATGTCTACCCACAGTGGTTCAATTATCGCGTCGCCCCTTAACAGTGATGGGGGCATGCGCCAGAGCCTCTCTGTCTGGCTGGCATTGTCACAATCCATGCCCCTGACCCCCTCAGGTATAACAGCCCCCTAGCAGCAGTGGGGCTAAAGCCCTTCACACTGGCCCCAAGGGCCTAAAAACTCCATCAGAAACATACATGGAGTCAGTCCTTTGGTGCCAGGCTCATTACCAGGAATAAAGCAATGCCAGTTTTGGACCTTAATCCAACATGGAAGCCCATTACACAGCTTAGTTCCTTAGAACCAAGCCATGCGGTCTAGTGTTTTGGGTGTGGCTGGGCCTGAAACTACTTGGCCTGGAACTACTTTACCTGGGCTATTTAAACCACACTCAAACAGCAGAACACGATTCGCGTTATTCTGCACTCCTGCAGCGTAACGCTCACCGCGTCCAGCTCATCTGCTTCTCCGGCGGCCCGATCCTGAAGCCCTAGATCCGGATTCCATTAATAACCTGGAAGAACAAGAACAGCGTTCGCGAGCAAGAACACTTACCTGTGAAGTAACCGGTCTTGAATCCATCCTGCGCTTCGCTTACCTCGCCCATCTCCGGAGTTCGCCGCAACCTGCAAAGGTAAAGAAACAAGGACAGCATTAATAACAATTCTTACCTGGGCAAGCAGCGAGTCCTGGCAGCACCCTGCGCTTCTCTTACCTCGCCCATCTCTGGGTTTCACCGCAACCTGCAAGGGAGAAGGAACAAGGTCAGCATTAACTAAGCACTTACCTGGGCAAGCAGCGCTTCACTCGCTCATCACTCCGGAACATCACCGCAACCTGTACAAAGAAGAGAAGGGAACACAGGTTAGCAATTAAGACCAATAAACAGCGCAGTGCTCCGCGCATCAATCACTCACCATGGTCATCGCCATCAGCGCAGCAACTCCGAGATCACAAGCATCCATGTGAAAACAAAAAGAGACATTGCTAGGTAACAGCGTAGTGGAGCAAGAAGCCGAGAAGACAGAGAAAACAGAGGGAAAGAAGGAGACCGAATAAAGACGGAAAAAGACATTATAACTCACCTGGAAGACAGCAAGCAGAGTCGGTCTGGACCCGACATAAGGGCACACGGACCAGTGAAGAAACTAGGTCCATGGAACGCCTGCGCCAACCACGCGCCCCTGCACAGACACGCAGGACGAAGAGTTCAATGCACAAAAACCTAAGCTGAGCAATAACCCCAAGGGAGGGGATTTGGACCAGAGGGAGGTGGGAGTGTACCCATCACAGAACCAGTATCTTAACCCTCCATTCTCCTGTTATAGGCGCTACCCAACGTCTGGCACATAACCAAGCAGAAAGGAGTCAGAAATAGCGCTTAGACCTCCATCCAGTATCGTGTGGCGCCCCGTGGATACCAGGTGAGCTTAACAGGTGTCCAATGCGGCAATCTCCATTAGGACCGGGGAGTGATCCGACATTGTGCGCAGCAGTATGGCACACTCTTTAAACTGTGGAATTAACTCAGGGGAGCAGAGCCAATAGTCTATGCGCGAGCTGGAGTGATGGACGTGTGAATGGAATTTGAATTCATCATGTGTGGGGTGTACCTCCCTCCAGGCGTCTACTAGGGAAGTGTGGACATGATTTGGAGAATGGTTAGTGCTGCCTTAGTCTGGGTTCTGTGCCCTCTTGAAGTCATGTCTCTCACCGGCTCTAAGATTGTATTCAAGTCCCCACCCCATATCAGCTTGGCATCCTCCAACGGTGAGACCTGCGAGATTAACTGTAGGTAGAATTCAGGGGTGTCAACATTAGGACCATAGTAGTTCTTTATTGTTCCCCACATAATTACATATCTGCCATCTGAATCAATGAGGGACCTAGTGAGCTGAAAACCGACCCGCTGATGGACAATGGTCAGAAACCCCATGGCTTGGGACGAATAGTCAGTGCCCATGCGTACCGGCCCCCTGTCCTGTGCAAATGATTCCGCTACTCTCTTAGTAGCATGCGTCTCCTGCAGCAGCAGGATATCAATGCGGTGTCTTTTTGCATAGGCAAGGAGTTTCCAGGCTTTGCTGGGATTCACAAGACCCCTGATGTTCCATGTTAGGAGCCTAACCTCCTGTACCAATTTGGATTGCGCCATGTTCTCCAGCTGGCTTTGCGTCAGGCTGTATATGTACTTGATGAGTTATAACTCTGCACACGTTACCATCAATTTTCCCAGTGAAACACCCCCTCCCCGAACCCCCCAGTGTTAAGCAACAGGACCCCGCAACCCCCTTGCCCTCACCCTCACCATCACCCTAACCAGACGGTGTAACGCCATAACTATTGCAAAAACGCTGTGATTGCGGGTGCCGCTGTGTGACCAGTACTGTTCCTAGCATGTGTCAGACCGCTCCCAGGGAGCGGCCAAGCTAATTACTTGCGGTTTAAATGTTCTTCCAACTGTGATGTCTTCATTGACTTGTGGCTTGTACTCATGTACCCGATTTTGCTATCGGGCTCCCCCGCTCCGATGGCATTGGTATGTGGCTCTCTATGTATGCCATGGCCTCCTCGGGAGACTCAAAGAAGTGGGACTTTCCTGCATGTAGGTGGCAGAGCCTGGCCGGAAATAGCATGGCGTATGGAATAGACCTCACTCTTAGTGCCTTCTTGGCGTGATCAAATGTACATCTGGCTACCCGTATCCCAGCAGAAATATCTGGGTAGATATGGATGCGGGCAGAGTCATAAGATAGGGTGCCATTCTCACAGGATAAGCGGAGGATCTGGTCTCTGTCACGGTAATTGAGAAGGCGAGCTATGACCGTACTTGGAGGGGTGCCAGGCTTAGGATGGGGCGCCAGATATCCGTGTGCGCGTTTGACAAGGAACTGATGGGAGAACTGCGCCTCTGGTAACAACGGGTGAAGTGCCTCTTCCAAAAAAACCTCCATCGTCGTATTCAGGGCTTTTTCAGGCAATCCCACCACCCGAATGTTATTACTGCTGAACCTGGATTCCAGATCCTCACACTTAGCTTGGACTGCCTTAAGGCTCTTCTTGATGATCTCAATGTCTTTGCCCTGCGCCACCAAGGTGTCCTCCAGCGTGCTCACCCTTGTTTCCACCTTGGTTATTCTGTGGTTGACTACCTGGAGATCCGCTCCGATGGATGAGATGCTGCTCCCAATATCATCAAGCCTGCTATTTACTGCCACAAAACCAGCCTGCAGTGCCACCACATACGGTTCTGTGGTATCCACCGCTTGTGGCTAGCCAGGTGTCAACAGTGTCTGGGGGGAACAGACCTCGGTCTCATCGGTGTTCGTGCTTGTAAAGGCGTCTATGGGACCTTTTTTGTGCTCCTTGGCCCAGCGTGTCATGCTGCCTCTTCGCTGGGCCACCTTGCTGTTTGGGTATAAGCTGGTGGGGCCCACTTTGTGTTGTGCCTCAGCAACAAAGCCCCCGGAAATATGGTGAGGTCCCTGTTGGAGACTCAATGTTCGTATGTTTAGCCTGTGTGGTTTTCTCACTATTTTATAGCGCCTCCGGGAAACCCCTGCATTGATCCACCGGTGGAGCTGCAGTCTGGTCTGTGGGCCCTGGTGGGGAGCAGTAGGTGCCTCGGGCTGCCCCAAGGCTGTCAGGCTGCAACCCCCAGTGATATTATGGCCTCCCTGTTGGCCGTTGCGGAAGCAGGTGTGCCCCCCACACAGGGTCTGGTGCCAATGTTCAGTCTTTAGTATGAGAGGGGGCCCACAGTCACCCCTCCCCGACATGTAGCGCAGCCCGCGGGGATCAGCGGTCAAGAACGCAGCACTCACTTTGTAAACTCCGGCCTCAGCCCAATGCCGTTGGGCGCCTCTCTGCTCAGGATCTGTTGGCGGAGTGTGAGGCCCTGTGGCAGCTGCCCCCACGACCGACCTCGTTGATACACTGTCCGATGTTGGTTTTGTTTCATTGGAGCCGCGCTGGGGTGCCCGCTCCGGCGGCTTCACCCTTCCCCAGCCGTCCAGGTGTGCGCCCCTTGCAGGGGCACCAGATGTCTCAGTCCACCTCACAGCCAAACTCCCTCTCTTCTCATTGGGCCCTCCTATGCCATCCAAACCCGGATCGGGTTGGCCGACCCTCCGTGCACTGGCTGATACACGGGGCCGCGGAGGGACGCAGGGATACACCTGCAGGGTTCGGCCACCACACCCCGCAGGCATTCCCCCGTCGTGTCTCCCGACACCAAGGATGTCAATATCATGCACAGAAGTACCTGGCGCACTCTTGGTGGGCACCTCTCCTGGGCTCCTCTTGCCCGCACGGGTCTGCTGTTGTTGCTGCCGCAGATACTTTCAGCTTGCAGAACTCTGTGCGGTGCTGTCTCCGGGGGCGGTATGCCCTCCCAGTCGGGCCGCCCAAGCCTGGATTGGCACGAACCACTGACACGGTCCGGTTTCAGTGATCATGGCGTGTTTACTCTCAGAATTTCTGCTATATGCTCTGTGGATGTTCCGACGCCCAAATCAGTTAGCCCCAGCCACGAGAGTAGTTTCAAACCGCAGGATATTCCAGGAAGAATTTAAGTATTAGCGGGACTCCTCAATCAAGCGGCCATTTTCCATGGTACACAACAGCGCCCCCAAACCCCATGCATTTCTGAAAAGAAGATACCCGTGGGAATCTAATGAGGTCTGACTTGTGTGAATCGACGTAGCATGTATTACCCACAAGCCCTGGCAAAGTCCAAAATGTAGGAAAAAAGCACCATTTTGAGACATTTGGCACCAGGAAACCACTGTAACACGTGGACAATTACACATGTCCTACCTTGCCATGGTTCCAAAGGTGTCCTGATGAAAACAGTACCTCACATATGTGGGTGCAGTAATCTGGGTGCCAATAGAAAAGGCTAAACCACGGGTACACTCAACGCCCTGGGAAGAGCACATTTTGGCTGGGTTTGGCCTTGTGGAACACCAACACATTTGGCTCTGGAGCGTCACAGCCACCAAGGAAAATGGGGAACCCTGTGCATTTCTGAAAAGAAGGAACCTGCAGGCCCGGCTCCAGGAATTTCATCAGGGTGGGCGAGGGTTGTGACCAGGGGGACCCACATTCAATTGGGTGTGGGTCTAGGAGTACCCTATTCAAAGTGCTGGCATTGATCCAGATTTCGCAGATATGCAAAAATACATTTGTACCCCTAGATTTAAAAAAAGTACATAGCAAAAGAGAAGCAAGGAAAATAGTGTTGCAACATAAGTCTACCTGTCTTCCCTTCCCATCTGCTCTCCCCTTTCTGTTATATCTGATCCTCCTTCACCTTTCACCGTCCAGACACGTTCCTTCAGCTGCCCTAATGACTGTTCCCATTTACCTACCCTTTCACCTGTTCACACCAGCACCCAGCATGCATTTCCTGGCCTGGCTTAGGAGAGTTGAGGGTGATGCCTCCTCCTCTTCCTCTGAGAGGACTAAGCAGATGGTGTCTGGCCAACAATACCTTCCTGAGCACTGTGGCTACTCCCAGCAGGTCCCAGAGGGGATGCTTGTGCTCCCTCCATCCTGTTGTGAAAGACAGAGCCCCGACAATACTGAAGCAAGGAATAGAAGATTTTGTTTCGTACAAAATTACATTTTTTTCAAACTTCTTTTTATTTCAAGAACAGAACAGAACATGCCAAATCAATACAGGTAGTCTTGTTAATCTTAACAATATTTAGAGCACAACAACATATCCTCCAATAACATACACATGTATACAATCCTCCCTTCACTCACCCATTCCACAAACGCCCCCTCCTTTCCAACTGAACCCCTAAAGTAGTCTCATTCTGAATGTCTCCCATCAATGGTTCATGGCCAAAATTAAATTTTAAACACAAAATGTTATTTTTTGTTGCATTTTGCAGCACATTTTAATTGAGTTGAGAGTGCAAGGCTGTGCTAGGGTTGTAAGGACTGCATCAGGAGGCAGACGGTGCTGGTTGAGGGGTTTCCAGCCTTCTTGTATTGCTCCTGGTGGGGTATGGCATGAAGGAGCGGGTCTTGCTCCCCTGCTATGCCCCTGTACAACATTGTCTGGTATATATTGTTTACATACTGGTTATAAAATGCAATTGTCTGAGATGACTCTTTGTTTGATGTGCTTACTTTGATTTGGTATTGAATGACACAATTTTGTTCTATAAATGTGGCCTGGATTTTTTCACAATTAAGATGTGTGGTAAACCATGAGTAAGGTTTTTTGGAATAGCTTATAATGCAAACTGAATCCCTTTTAAGGGCACCTAAATTTAACAGGCAAGGCACAGTGAAATTAAAAAATATGCTCAGGATCACACACTTTGATTAAGTGTTAAAGCCATAATTTCATCATAGCCTGAAATTTAGATATTTTACCACACATCTGCGGAGCTCGAGCTGTTACAAATATGTGTTGAAGTTTGGCTTTCAATAACTAAAATAATACTACATTTTATACAGATTACTTTAAAATATGCACAAGTCGCATGATAAACCAACTTGACAATGTATTCATCGTTGTTGAAACATGGTGATGAAAAGATTAAGGTGGGGCATTTTGTTTTGAATCCTAAACTGCATACAGCAGAATCTCCTGTTTGCACTTTTTTGCAAAAGGGGCCATCCATTCATTTTAATTGTTTCCACCAAGTACTGGAAAAGTAAAGAATAAAACAGGTGAAAATCGCCTTTGCTCTTTAATTTACCACTACATGTCTTGAAAAGTGTAAATAACTTCTACAATTAACGATTGTGGTAGTCATCTGTAATGGATTCCTTTTTACTCTGTCCACTTTTACCAGGTGTCAAAATTAGGCAGATCTCATAGGAATCCATTGGTTTTCAGCCAATGTAAAAATACATGCTGGTGGAATGCCAATCAGATTTGGCAGGGGGACCTTGTTAAGTCTGATCTTTGCTTGTCAAATCATACAAAATCCTGCAACTCATACAAAGGGGACCTAATGCATTTTGCGCCACTTCTATCACTCCGCTTGACCTGGAAAATAATCCCCTATGACTGTAGCTTTACTTTCCCCATCCTGAATGGAAGCCTACAAGCTCCAGCATAGCAATCAATGAGAACTTACAAAAAATCTCTTACAGACACAAAGTGAAATGAAATGCATGTCAAGGTTATTGTTTCACACAGCTTGTTCTGTATCCCCTTAATTACTAATCACCCAACAATCACACTTAAACAGCTTCTTAAAACCCTATATCATTTTTTAAGTGCCACAGCAATGGTCACTGCCTTTTTACCTTTTCTCATCTCTGATTTAGTTATTTTTTAAATGTATTTCTAAAGTGCTAGGACAGTGGCCCGGAGGAATAAGAGCGCTGGCATGACATACAATAAAAAACATAAAGCTCAGAGAGGCCTAAGGAGAAACCTGAGAGAAACTAGTGGAGGTCAAGGATCCATTTACTCGAAAGGCAAGGTTTTCAGGACATGTTTGAACCTGGGAAGACTGGCACACAGCCTCAAATCAGGCGGGAGAGTATTCCACAAGTGAAGAATTGCGACTGGGAAGCATCCATTTTGCACCTGTACCAGTTTGGCCTTTGGGGTGAAAAGCAAACATGTGTTATTGGATCACACCTATTAGATAGCCACTTCAACGGTGCTGCCATATAAAAAGGTCTTATTCCATACATGCAAGCCTGTGAAATGCAAAGGGTACGACACTTGATTCTCTTTGTAATGGGGAGCCAATGTAATGCTCTGCTTGCTGTTGAGACATGATCTGTTTTGCGCATCCCCATAACGACCCTAACTGCGTTGTTCTGGACAACTTGCAGACGATTGAGCTCTCCTTTGCCTATCCCAAGTAGACTGCTGCCACAGAAGTCCAGGCGGCTCCCAATGATCGCCCTGGCTAGGGTGGCACAACTGGAGGCCTCAAGGAATGGTCCGAGTTGTGCCAAATGTGTAATGTAGTATGTTGAGGTAGACACTAGGCCGCTCATATGGGACCTCATTGAGAGCTCTTGATCAATAGTGACTCCCAAGATTTTAATAGTTTTTTCAAAGTGGGGAGCAGACAATCTGCGATTTGAAAGAATGAATAGGACTGATCAAGCTGGCACCACTTGCGGCTGGTGCCCAGGATAGTAATGTCAGTTTTTGAGTTATTCAGGGCTAGGCCATTATACAGCATCCAGAGCTGGATTTGGTTGTATGTGGCAAGTGTATTTGGAGTTGTCACCTGATAAAGTGAAAAGACACTCAGTATCAACAGCATATTTGGCATAGCACCTCCTGTTCTAAATAATCTGCCTATGAGACATGTTAAAAAGATACAACCCAATGGTAGGTTCAACCCTGATGTTTACATGTGAGGGGTGAGGGTAGAGAAGGAGAGGGGCATTGGCATTTGTCCCTTGTCTAAATATTAAATCCACCTCTGATTGCACTCTTTAGTAAATATTGAAATACTGATTTTTAGTTATAAAAGATGTACACCTTTTTGACATCATACTTTGCAAACCCTGTAAATTTACTCAAACAGATTGAGGTTATGAAGTCAGTACTTATCAGTTTGAATCATGAAATGTTCTGGCAGAGTAGACTAGGCTGCCAAACAAAGATACATTCTATTTATGTCGGAACCCCACTGGTAAGTATGCATGAGAAGATCTGAAACTGGTCAATACTTGCCAACCTAGCCCAATAATTTTCAGGTAAGGTATTGTTGGACCAGCTCAGTGCAGCTTGATTCCCAAGGCGTAGCCAGCAAGACACCCACAGCTGGGCATATATACATTCACTTAGGGAGATAAATGGAAGCCAACATGCATTGGCAAAGCCAACGGGTTGGGCTTTTGATTAGGCATGGATAGGCATTTGCCAGACACTGCCACAAGGGCACCACATAAGGGTACCACTTGGTCATAAAATGGAAACAGCTGGAAAATGGTGCCAGTATCTGAGCATATGATGGCATTACCTGGCAAATGTCTGCTAATACCTATACACACGCCCCAAAACAGATGGAATGTGATTGCTTGTTTAAGACAGGACGGCAGTGCAAGTCACAGAGGCATTGACAAATGTATTGCTTATAAAATCAACTGGCTGAAGACACACATTAAGAGAATTTTATTACACCAGGAGCTTATTTACAGAGGCAATTAAGTAATTAAACACTCAAAATAATGTTTAGATATAACACTGGCAGGGCCTATACAGCAACACGTTTGGTGTTACTTTGTTATAGAGCTTGCTCAAAGAGTTCTAGAAAGGTTAGGTTGTGCTGGTGAGGTATTAACACAGCCATGGCTAGTCATTAGATGGGTAAATGACTAGACACACCCATAGGATGTGTGTTTCTTCTCACATTTTATCGCCATCCTATCTGTGTTCCACTGCATGTGTTCTGGTTGTACCTAATAGGTAAAAAGTCTATGAATCAATTAGAACCACCGTCATTGCTTTGACCAGCCTTCCATACCAATGTTTGCATATCAGGCCCTGTCACTAATATCAGAAGCCCGTCCCAAACTTCAAGACCACAGGGCCTAAAAATCCATGTGGTTACTTGTGTTCCAGTGAAGATGGGAAACAGCCTAGCAATTGAGACTGAACTGCACCTTTTGGCGGCAGCACCAAAGTCATTTCCTAATGGCTTGTCCGCTTCTCTAATGATACAAACATACTGCAAAATTATGTCATGGAAGGTTGCGCAGAGCAACACTAGTGGTAATGTGTAATTCAAAGCCTTGCATCTATCACTTTTTGATTTTCCTACACTCTTCCCTCCAGAATTACATTTTTGTTACTACCAACCTTATCTTTTCACTTATACTCAAGTAGTGAATGAAGCAGAATATATACTTTGAATGTAATTTGTAAGGACCCCCAGTCAGTTGATGCACCTTGCACAGATTTCTGTGTTCAAACAACATACCTGTCATTTATATTGTTTGATATAGTTTTTTTTTTTTTTTTAAATATATTTTTATTTTATATATATAAACCACACAACATTACAACTTAAACATAAATAAACACGTTTAACAACAAACAACACTGCAATCCCCATCCCTCCCCCCTATGAGCCTGTATGGTGTTCGCCTTTGGTATCCGCTGTGGGCGAGGGGGCGTCATCACTCTCAGAGTCAATTGAAGCTGACCCCGTTCCAAACAGTTCAGCTATCAACAGTTTCCATGCCGCGAGAGAGCACATTTCCTCGTCCTCCCCTGCGATACTGGCATCTCGCCACACAGCCGTCTCGGCCTCCGCCCATTTTTGGAGATCCCTCCACCAGACCTCCGTTCGTGGCTTATGACACTCCTTCCAACCCATGGCAATCCTACGTTTAGCAAGCACATAAGCCAGATCTTTCAATTTATCGACATGTCTAAGTTTACGCGCTCTGGGATATCCCCCCAGTAAGCAGGCCCAGGCTGAATCCACTTTGAGCGTAACACCCTTTCCTGCCAGCTTCTGCGCCACTTCACCCCAATAGCTTGCAATTACTGGGCACGCCCAAAACATGTGTATCATGTCTGCATTCTCCTCGTCGCACTTGGGGCAAGCCTGGCGTCCAACACCCCGAAATTTGGATATTCTCAAAGGGGTCAGGTATGCTCTGTGCATTATATAAAGCTGTATTTGCTTAAACCTGGCATTTCTCGATACTTTTTTATGATACCCAAGGGCTCGCTCCCACAACCCATCTGCCATCGGGGCCCCCATCTCCGTTTCCCATTCCAGTCTCAAGTGCTCTAAATCGCTCCCAGCCTTCGTCATCAACATCTCGTACAACCTAGAGACCTCATGCCCGCCCTCCGATGTGTCATATAGTATCTCCACCGGGACATCCGGTTCATCGGCCAGGGTAGTTTCGGGCCACCTATTCCGGATCTCCTGCACTATCCTGTGATATGTCATATATTGACCCCTGTGCAGTCCCGACCCTGCCTCTAATTCTTCGAACTCCAAGATGGTCCCATCCTGCCAAATATCTCCCATGGTGACCAACCCCACTGACTCCCAGTATATCCGAATGGTTGCCCTGAGCTGCCCGTCTCCCTTCGCCAGTGCGACCAATGGGAACTGCAACACACACGGCGAAGGGTTGCCCATCATCCGGCAGGCCCGTTTCCACATGTTCCGTCCCAAAGCTAGCATACTAGGCCGCTCCCTCATGCATGCATTAGCCACCCAGATCACCTCTCGCAAGTAAAAAGGGGAGCAATCCTTCCCAAACAGCCTGTGTTCAGGGGTCTCTTCATCAGAGAGCCACCTGGACACATATTGTAGCTGCGCTGCCACATAATATGCCTCAAAGTTCGGCAGCTTGATTCCGCCCTTCTCATAGAAGTTCTGTAGCTTCCACAGTGCGACTCTGTTGCGCATGCCGTGCCACAGGAATTCTCTGCAAACACTATGTAGCCTCACAAAAAACTTCTTAGGAATCATGTAGGGGATGTTGTTAAAATAATGCAGAAGCCTGGGCAGCACTACCATTTTAAGCATGGCTCCTCGGCCCATCATCGCTAGTGGTAATCTTTCCCAGAACCTCATACATTTCTCGATCTTCCCCACAGCAAGTTCGGTGTTATGCTTGTGCTCTTCCACGGTCGTATGATACACATCAATCCCCAAGTATCTAAAGGATCTCGTCGCCCACGGGATCTGCAACACTGGCAACCTCTCCACTGGAGTCCCCACATAGCCCCCCAGCGGAAATAGAATGGATTTCTGAGGGTTTACCGCTATACCGGACAACCAGGCATACCTCCCCATCACCTCTAAGACATACTGCAAATTTTCTTCTGGGTATCTTAGGTATAACAGCATATCATCTGCATACAGGGATATGAGGTGACACTCTCCTCTCACATCAATGCCAACCGGGTCATATTGCTGCCGGAGGTAAATCGCTAAGGGTTCTAGGGCCAGGATGTACAACATTGGGGACCAAGGACACCCCTGCCTAGTGCCTCTGCCCAACTGCCATCTCTCTGACACCACTGCGCCCGTACGGACCCTGGCCAGTGGTGCACTGTATAACATCTCGGCCCACCTAACATAACCTGGTCCCATCCCGTACCCTTTCAGAGCCGCTAGCAGCCAAGGCCACCGAACAGAGTCGAACGCCTTAACCGCGTCCAATGCTACTATCGCCATTTCGCCGTCCTCACCACCACCCCACTCGACCACCCTGTGGAGGCGCCTGTGGTTGTGAGTGATGTTCCTATTGGGGACATAGCCCGTCTGGTCAGGGTGGATCAACTTGCCGATCACTCTACGCATTCTAGTAGCCAGGACAGCTGTCAGGATCTTACTATCTTGGTTCAGCATCGACAGGGGCCTGTAGGAGCCACAATCATGTCCCGGTTTATTTGGCTTGGGGAGCGGTATTATAATCGCCTCCCTAAGTGACTCCGGCAACCGTCCCATCTCATACGCTTCGTTGAGCATTTCCAACATGGGCGAGAGCACTTCCTCTGCATAAACTTTATAAAATTCACTGGGGATCCCATCTGCCCCTGGGGCCTTACTAGTGGGCAACTGTCTCACAATCTCCTTCAGCTCTTCCAGGGTGATCGGAGCATCCAGCTCCTCTCGCTCCTCATCGCTGACCTTGGGCAAGCCTACATCTTCCAGCACCTCGTCTATCTCCTCCTGGCTGCCCCCCTCGCAATCTTCGTATAAGACCTTATAGTATTCCACGAATGCCCTGTTCACGCCTTCTTGGGTGTCTGCCTCCTCCCCCTTTTCATTGGTTACCATTCTGATCGGGGATCGTGGGGTCTCACTCTTGTACAACCAAGCTAAGAGTCGGCCCGTTTTATCTCCCCCCGCATGCAGTCTTTCAATATACTTTCTATAGTTCAAATTACAGAGCCTGTCCCAATGTTCCGCACACTCTTGTTGCAATTTGGAGACCGCCTCCGCATCTGTCCCACCACCTTTCAACTCCTCCTCCAGCGCAGTCTCAGCTCTATGCAAATCCGCCAGGACTCCCCCCATCAATCCCTTAGACTTCGCAATGGCGATCCCCCGCATTACGACCTTAAAGGCCTCCCATAAGGTGCCAGCCGACTTAACGCTCCCTTTATTCACCTCAAAATAAGCAGTTATCTCTTCCCTAATATCCTCTCTGAAGGCGGGGTCTTTGAGCGCCTCCGCCCTTAGGCGCCATGTTGGAATACGCGCTCGTGGGGAATACAGTTGCCATCGCATGACCAGGGGTGAGTGGTCAGAGAGGACCCTCGCCCTGTAGTCTATATGGTCGCACTCCGCGACTATGTCTGGCGTAGTGAAAAAGTAATCAAGCCTCGTGTGCAGTAGATGCGGAGCCGAATAGTGTGAGTATTGTCTCGCGCTCGGGTGTTTCGCTCTCCACACATCAACTAGGCCAAAATCCGCCAGCAGCGTCTGCAATACCCTAGCCGCCGGACTGGGCCTAGCCATCTTGTCATCCGATCTATCCTCCCTGGGGTTCAACACGCAATTAAAGTCACCACCCCATATCACCGTGCCCCCCATCCCAACACTGAGCTTGGTGCACAGCGTCCTAAAATATGTCGCCGTTTCCTGGTTAGGCGCGTATGTGTTTACAATGCACACTACTTTGTTCTCTACCATCCCCCTCACCATAAACAACCTCCCATCCTCCTCCACAACCTCCTCAATTAGCTTGAATGGGACGTGTGGCGCCACCCACACCAGCACTCCTCTGGCATAGGCGGAGTACGTTGATCCTACCACTGTTCCCTTCCACTTCCTCCCTACCAGCTCCAGTTTCTCTCGCTTTAGATGTGTCTCCTGTAGCAGGGCTACGTCTATCTTCTGCCTCTTAAGATACAACATGACTTTATTTCGCTTAAGATAACTGTTAAGCCCCCTAACGTTCCACGTTAATATCCTGAGGTCTCCCATGGTCTATCAGTAGTTTCCTCCCCCCATCCGAGGCAATCCCTCCCCACTTTGCGAACACCCACTCCCGGTTTCACCCCCAGGCTCATACAAAAACTAAAACTCCCCCCCAAACCCCTACCCCCAACCACTGCCCAGCTCCATCCCTGGATCTCAGGCATCCCTGTGTTCGGTCCTCCTTGGAAACCCAAATAGAGAACCCGACAGGGTGTCACCCCACTAACAGTGACTAAACTAAACACAAAAAGGGGGTGTGAAGGGTGGCTTCAGGTGGCTCCTCATCTTCGCAACCATGTCCGCGCAAGGACCACGTTTCATAACCCCTGACGCGGGCATGTTCTCAAGCGAGTTCAGTGACTATAATCTAGTCCCAATGTTCATGACCCGACCGGGCCTACAGCGTTACTTATCTCGTCCTTTATTTTCCACCGGCCGTCTGGACATCTGACTCCTGAGGGCAGTTGTGTGCATCCAACCACTCCATAGCATCCTCCGGGGTGACAAAGAACAGTAGCTTGCTCTGAAAGAAAACCTTCAGTTTGGCCGGATAGAGCAACATGTATTTAAGCCCCGCTTCCCGCAATCTCCTCTTCACCGCTCCGAAGTTCATACGACTGCGCTGTACCTGCAGGGTGTAGTCGGGATAGGCCGTTATATTCGCCGCTCCTCGTTGTATTGTGCCTCCCTTGCGGAAGTGTTCAAGGATCCTTTCTCGGTCCCGGTAATTAAGGATCTTAGCTATCACTGGCCTGGGCGGGTTTCCCGGTGGTGGCTTCCTAGTTAAGGCCCTGTGCGCTCTCTCAACCGCAAAACCCTGCGACAGGGTGCCTCCCGTGATCTCCTGCAGTAGCATGTTTTCAATAAATTCCGTTGGATTGTGGCCCTCAGTTCCCTCCGGCAGGCCTACGATACGAATGTTGTTCCTCCGGGCGCGCCCTTCTGCCTCCTCCGCCCTACTCTCCAAGTTGCCCACGCGTTGCACCAGGGCATGGAGTTCACGCTTATGCACAGCGCAGTCTGCCGCGGTAGGGCTCAATTCTTTCTCCAAAGTCTCTGTACGCTCTGCCAGGGTACGCACGTCCTGCCTTAGGAGGTTCACGTCCTCCTGCACTGCCCCAACCTGGAGTTCCATTGCGGTCTTCAGTTCAGCCACAGCGAGCTGGAGCTTGGTCTCCCAGGTCGCTTTCAGGTCTGCGATCGCAGCGAGGACCTCGTGGTTCGCACCCCCGGCGGCCATTTCCTTGGCTTGCGTTTTGTCCTTGCTTTTGGCTCCGTCTGGGCCGGGAGGCGTTTTAGCGTATTCGTCGAGCGTGTGCTGTTTGGTCTTCGCTCTCAGGGGCTTGTTAGACATGTCTCGCGTCCTTCAATCCCCGCTCGGATCTGGGGCAGGGTTTTACAGTGCGCTCTGCGGGTGCCCCATTGTTATCACCACTTCTCTGACACAAAGTTCCTCTGTCCTCCGGCACCCCCGGCCATCTTGTCTATTACCTAGCGAAGCCAGGTCGCGTCTCACCCTCTGAGGTCCACTTTAGGCCACAAAAGGCCCGGGGCACAGTTCCCGGTCACACCGCACGATCCGGTCATAAAGTATCTTCGATCAGGCCCTGCTCCCTTCCCAGGTCCACGCCGTCGGCCTCACAGGACTGGGTGTCCTTAATGACCTCGATGCACCCGCGTCATGCACCTACACCAGATCAAGCACCCCTTTGTTCCTTTGTTCGGCGGCGGCGGCCATTTTCTCGTTCATCGCACTCTCGCCTCCAGATCTTCTTTTAGCTTTTTGTTGCGCTCTCACGGTGCAGGCCCGTATCGAAACACAACCTCACGTTCACCTGAGATTCATGCGCGCAGTCATATCAGTCTCAGCCAAATTGCATCGGTCCTTGCACTGTTTTCAGTCGGATAATGTGCGGATCTTCGGGAGCCCCCGTACAGACACGTCCTTTCACATGGCTTCCTAGCCACGCCCCCCATATTGTTTGATATAGTTAACCATTTTATTAAGCATGATGTGAAAAACCACTATATTCCTACAAAAAATAAACATACTTTAAAATACAGAAACCAACATTGTGATTGTAGGTTGAGAAAATAGTTGTAGGCAGCCTGCTTGAATACGTGTGCTACCTCACTTACAGGGGTGCATGGCCCGCTATCTCTCTGGTTATTTGTACTTTCATGGCTGTGGGGCATAAATCATTGTCTAGGGAAATAAAACAAATCCTGCAGTTCAGTCTCTCAGAATGATGTCTCTGAGGTTGCCGATGAATGTTTAGAGTGCCGTCCACCCCCCCCCACTCCCTTGATTACTAGTGGTGTATAACACCACTGACATGGCCTCCTTTCTAGGGGGGGCAGGGGTTGGCTCTTGGGGGGTTGGGCCCCACTGGTGGAGCCGGGCCTGGTCTGACTTGCGTGAACCAACTGTGATGCTGGAAATGCATCGGAGGGACAGGGCCTCCGTATCCTCGTCCTTTACGGCTTTTTATCGTGTGTTCTGTTGTGTTTTCCGCGGAGGATTTCACATGGGACTCCTGGCGGTGCAGCTTTCTCTTTTGGTTTGGTGAACAGACCCTTGGGATACCCTTATGGCACCATTGGGTGGGGGTACAACCCCGTGCCCCTAGTATATGTTTTCGACCCACAAAGCAGGGTACGGCTGGTGGCAGCTCCATGTTGAATTGACAGGTGCCCTGAGCGTCCTCCATTTTGGGATGCCCAGCCCCTGTCATTGGAATCAGTAGATTCCTGATGAAGACAAGATGGCCCCCGTGGCCTCTCGCCTTCCATCTCCTGTTACCCTGGTTTTCCCAAAGTCCCAGGAAGCCCTGACTCTGTCCCTTCCCCCTGACTGGCTGTTGGGTGGAAGTTCCATATATGGTAGTGTGGGGAAGTGCCAACCAGACTGGCTGGAGCCTTCCCAACAACTGTATGTTGTGGGTACGCCTGTGGGTGGGACCTGGGTGAATGGAGTGTGTGACGAATACGCATTCTATGTTGTGGGTGTGTAGTATCTGGTGTTTGACACAATGACTGAGACAGCCCTGCCTGAAACTGGTATGAATGCAGTGTGTAGTGTTGAATGGCGTGGTACTTGTTCGAATCCACATTCTGTGTTGTGAGTGTCTGGATGGAGAAGAATGGCCTGAATGCACTGTGCGCCTGATTAGTGGACTGACTGATGACTGCCCTTCTAAGTGATTGGTTGCCTGAGTTTGACCCAGCAGAGTGAATGGGAGATCAACAGTATATCTGGGGACCTCTCACTGCTAGAATTCGTTCAGAAGCTGGAGTTGAAACTGACATTGAAACTGAAGCTTAACCTTGAAGCCCTGCTGAAAGAGAAGTATTGCGGTTGCTTACGATCTGAAAGCTGCTGTGTCTTCAAGAACTGATCCAGAGAGGACCTGGTTAGGCACCCTCTTCCCGAGCTATGAGGGACCATCGTGCACTGCTAACCTTCGCCAAAGCGCCCTGGAAGCCAGTCTAAAAAAGACTGTCAGCCGGAGATGGGGACCTGTTGTAAAAAAGGTATCTGCTCAACCCAGGACCAGCCCTGATGACCCTATGACCCTTTTACCACCCCTCACAAGTTTGTAACTATGCGAAACACAATGTACTCAGTCTGGAAGAAACCCACTCAGAAGATGATTTTATACTTGCATTTATTTACTAATAAATCAGACTAAATTCAAGCAGCAATTTTCAATAAAATGGGAATTAAAAAATACAAGCTAAACAATGCAGGTTATTAGTTACAAGTGAGATGCAAATATCTTACGCTCCTAGAAATCACTGATCTTGATGCGATCTGGTCACACCGAGGACCCACGATGCCCTTTGTGCCCGGCTGTATTGCTCGCCCAAAGTGCACGGACAGTCATTAATCACCAATGCAATTGCAGGGCCAATACTTTAAACGCAGGTAGACGACGCAATGACTTACAACCACACGCACTCTTAGAAAATAATGAGCACTTATACGGCTATTTATTCAAAGCTTGGAAGCAATAAGTGATAACACAGAAATAAATCACAGAAAAGACAGAGAATTCAAAAGAAAATACATCACCGTGGGCGTAACTGAATCCCTCATCTCGCCAGAAGCGGCTGGAAGACCCTGATAACAGCCAGGCCGAGAGCACAACAGCCCACTGGTATGCCGAATGGAAGCGTCCCCCCTCCGACTGAGGTCTTTGTACTTGTCCCGTCTGACCATTGAGGGGTTCCGCATATATGCACTCCTGAAAAAGGGGCGGTCATTTCTCGAACCTTCTGGCAAATGCACTTGCGCATTGATGGGCAACTGTTGGTTGCCAGCTGGGTCAACCGACAGTAATCTCAAGGAGCAAAGCGCTTCCCTCCTCTAAAAACAAGCGCCACGGAAAACCGTCCCATAACTCATAACAAGACATAACAAAGCCAGCTTTCCCAGCAGAATGTCCTTGACTGCATACCAGGTTTGGAAAGCATGTTTTCGTCAGCAAAGTAAATTCAGCTCTCGGCGAAATAAGTACAGCTTTTCACTGTGGTATGAAGTAAATATCCAGTATGGCTCTGAGTGCTCCCAGAATACACTGCGCACCAGCGCCATGTTTTAGCTCAAGCATAACACTGGCACCGCTCCAGAGCCGGCCTTGTTCCAGGAGCCTGCACAGGGAGGGGATGTAACAGCAAGACCTTCTGCCTTCCAGTGCTTGGCTGGTATTTCCAGGCGCTGCTCTGTGTGCACACTCCAAACAGCCCAGGAAGAGTACCAACCCCCTTGCAAAGGTGAAGGCATCTTATTATGGCCTGCTTGTCTATCAATGTGACGTATTAGATTTTCGAGAACCTTCTCAAGGCCTGTGGACGATTTGTGGCTTCTGCTTTAAAGGGAGTCACTCAAGAAGGATCCATTGATGCCTCCTCGAGGAACTCTGCTATTCCAGGTACATTGGGGTGGTAGAAACACTTTAGAAGGAAATAAGACTAATTGGACAATTTATGGACTGGGCTGGTGGTATATCTTTCTTTTACAGGTTGCCCAGGTGAGGGGATCTCTACACAGAACTGTGTCTAGGTAACGGGGCTAGTATTCTGCCAATTCTTCTAACCAACTGCTTTCCTCCTATGTCTATTGTTGGTCACCTTTATTAATTGATTTGTCTGACATTTAACCACAGTACAGTTGATGCACTCTAATGAAATCTGCAATAAAGAGAAGGGGTACCTGTTTTAAAGTCCCTAGTTCTACAGGTCAATCTAACAGAAATATCACAGGATTTGAACTAGTAGACCAAATGCAAAGGTGACGGAGTACACAAGTGGTTTTAGATTGGTTTACAATTCCCAAGTTTATTTTCTTTAATTATGCACAAGATGCTATATCAAAAAATATATATATTCAACATTTCATATAATTCTGTGGCCCATACTCTTAATTCATTCATTCACATTTATACTTTCTTCATCAGTCTCTCATTCTACACTTCATACTTTGGAAAAATGGTCTGTATATAAAAAACAGTAAAAACATCTGTTATCTCTACATATGTTTACAATTCATTGTGAAACACATCCCCGCCAATTAGGGGTATTACACAAGTCTGTGTTCTGTTATTCCCACAGTTCTCACGTCGACACGTGTTTCAGTTGCTCTCAGCGAGCATCCACATTAATGCTCTCTTTGTATGGCAACCTTCTTCAGGACAAAACAACCCATTTTTCAGGCACATATATTGACATGGGCCACACCATCTCCTATCCTGATGGGGTCAGGAGGAACAGTGGAATCTGGAGGCCAATAATCCTCTCGTTCAAGGTAGCAACAGCCGCAGCTTCCCAGGTGAAACAGCCAGAAACGTGCCATCTCACGACCCCGCTGGCTGTTGTATGCGTCATTGTGGTGCAGGCAGGAAAGAAAATCTGTGACGGCGAGAATCGGATTTATGAACCAGAAGAAAAGGCGTTGACAGACGGATAGCTTTGGAATTATAAGCCTCCGCCTCAGACATTTCATCCATAGAACACCCCGTCTTGGATGAACCCACCTGGGAAGCTGCGGCTGTTGCTACCTTGAACGAGAGGATTATTGGCCTCCAGATTCCACTGTTCCTCCTGACCCCATCAGGATAGGAGATGGTGTGGCCCATGTCAATATATGTGCCTGAAAAATGGGTTGTTTTGTCCTGAAGAAGGTTGCCATACAAAGAGAGCATTAATGTGGATGCTCGCTGAGAGCAACTGAAACACGTGTCGACGTGAGAACTGTGGGAATAACAGAACACAGACTTGTGTAATACCCCTAATTGGTGGGGATGTGTTTCACAATGAATTGTAAACATATGTAGAGATAACAGATGTTTTTACTGTTTTTTATATACAGACCATTTTTCCAAAGTATGAAGTGTAGAATGAGAGACTGATGAAGAAAGTATAAATGTGAATGAATGAATTAAGAGTATGGGCCACAGAATTATATGAAATGTTGAATATATATATTTTTTGATATAGCATCTTGTGCATAATTAAAGAAAATAAACTTGGGAATTGTAAACCAATCTAAAACCACTTGTGTACTCCGTCACCTTTGCATTTGGTCTACTAGTTCAAATCCTGTGATATACTCTAATGAAATCTGACAATAATTGTGGTACCACTTAGAACTGTATATATTTGCCATTGTAGATTAACCGAGCACAACGTGAGTTATTGTGATTTTGTATATAACCTTGAATCTTAATTATATAAAGACTGTGTTTTAACTAATACATTGTGCGGACGTTCCTTTGTGGGTGCTTGGCGATTACACTGTACATAAGAACCAGCCCGCCTCACCTCCTGAGAAGCTAGGTCATGATTTCTCGTCCATTGCTACCATAATAGAGAATCTTGGCTGGGGTCCTCTGTGCCTCTCCTCTACAATATAGAGAGCAGGAGTGCAGACACCCCCCTCCAGTCTTTACACAGCCTTAGAATGTATTACCCACAAGCCCTGGCAAAGTCAAAAATGTAGACAAAAAGCACAATTTTGACAAATTTGCCACCAGGAAATCACTGACACACGTGAGCAACAACACATGTCCTATTGTCCCGTGTTCCCACATGTGTCCCAACAAACACAGTACCTCACATGTGTGGATGCAGTGACCTGGGCACAAAGGGAAAAGGCTAAAGTGTGGGTACACCCAACACCCCGCGAAGATAACATTTTGACAGGATTTGGCCATGTGGACAACCCACACATATGGCCCTGGGGCGTCGCAGCCAGCATGGAAAATGGGGAACCCCATCCATTTTTTAAAAGAAGACACCCATGGGAATCCAACAAGGTCTGAAATTCATGAATCACTCTACTATTAATTGCACACAAGCCCTGGCAATGTGAAAAATGTAGGCAAAAATAAAAACATTTGGAGACATTTGCCACCAGGCAACCACCGAAACAAGTGGGCAACAACACTTGTCCTACCTTCTCATGTTCCCACATGTGTCCCGACAAAAATGGTACCTCACATATGTGGGTGCAGTGACCTGGGCACAAAGGGAAAAGGATAAACCATGGGTACACCCACCACCCTAAGAAGAGCACATTTTGACTGGATTTAGCATTTTGGACAACCAACATATTTGGGCCTCGGGCATTTCAGCCACCAAGGGAAATGGGGAACCCCATTATTTCTGAAAAGAAGACACCCGTGGGAATCCAACAAGGTCTGACTTGTGTGAATCGCTCTGGAATGTATTACCCACAAGCCCTGGCAAAGTAAAAAATGTAGGCAAAAAGCACAATTTTGAGATATTTGCCACCAGGAAACCACCAGAACACGTGGGCAACTACACATGTCCTACCTTGCAGTGCTCCCACAGGTGTCCCAACAAAAACGTTTCCTCACATGTGTGGGTGCAGTGACCTGGGCACAAAGGGAAAAGGCTGTACCACAGGTACACCCAATGCCCTGGGATGAGCACATTTTTTTTTTCCACTTGAATTTTATTGAATTCCAAAAAAGATGCATATCAATAAATCACTGATGACATCCACAAGGAACAGAAAATAAAACCCACCCCCCCACCACCCTCACCCATCCCCGCTCATATAGAACTGGACCCATATGAGTAATGGAGACTCATTTACAAATCAGTCAGGGACCAAACAAGCTACAAGAGCTTTCAAAGAGGGCTCAACCAAGAAGGAAAAAAGAGGTAACAGTCACTGAAAGGCATACACATAGTGTAGATAAATCTATACCAAAAGATCTCAGAGTCTCATCGATTCACAGTCCTCGTGAAGCAAAACTACTGTCCAATCTTGAATAGAAGACTTCATAGTATCATGCGTCAAAGCTGTAAGTTTCTCATAAGTAAATATCGCCCAAAGTTTGGCCATTCAGTCTGATTTAGTGGGCACCAAGCCGCTTTTCCACTTCTGAGCCAGGGCCAATCTCCCTGCTCGTAACATGGCCTGGACCACCCTTGGCAAGGCAGCTGAGACCGCTTCCGGGGCTGAGATGCCAAGGAGACGCCCATGATCTCTTTAATCCAGCTCCAAAGGTCTGCCCAGTATACCTGTATAACAGGGCACTCCCACCATAGATGGAACCACGTTGCGCATTGGCCACATTACAGCATATACATTTTAGCGAGTCTCTCTGGCACGAGGTGCCATGCATGTAGCATCTTAAAGTTGTGCTCCATTGCTGCTGTGTACAAGGAGCCCAAGAAAAGGGATTTAAAAATAGCTGCCCAAGTAGTTTCTTCCACCACCTTCCCTACCCTTGCCTCCCATTGCTTCTTGAACCTCTGCCTACTCTCCACATCCGCTGTAATTAAGGAATTATAAAATTTAGACAGGGACCCTCTCCTCGACGTGGATTCCACAACGATTTTTTCAAGTGGCATAAGGGGGCGTGCCAGGTCTTCCACCCATTGGCTATCAGTCAGGATCCCCTTCAGCCGGATATAATCAAAGATCGATATCGGAGTATCCCCCATGGCTTCCGCCAGGCTGTCATACTCGATGAATGCACCCTGTCCAAAGAGCTGAGCAGCGCATTCCAGACCAACATCCGACCACCCCTGCATCCCTCGTAGATCTCTTTTGTCCAAATGAAGCGGAGGACCCCACAAAGAAGACAATGGAGAGGGCCAGGAAGAGAGAGACCCATTTTCTTTGTCGTCCCTCCATAGCCCTCACAAAACAGACAAGATGGGATGCTTCCTAATCTTACTTGAAAGGTTCTTATTAGGGGGCCCTATGAGATGCCTCACTTTTCTGGGGTGAGCTTGGACGTCTTCGATATAAGACCAATAGGTTCTCATATCGTCCATCGAATGCTCCAACATTACTCTTAATTGAGCTGCCTTGTGGTAGAGCCGGAAGTCAGGTAAGCCAAACCCCCGTAGGATCTCGGAAGCATCAAGGTCCCGAGTTTAACCCTTGGTTTTTTCCCATTCCAAATAAAGCGCTGGACCATAGAATGAAGGGATCTGAAAAATGAGTCTGGGATGGCGACCGGGAGGGCGGAAAAGAGGTAGAGAAACAAAATATTCATCTTGATTGACACCATGCGACCAAACCAAGAGAGTGTCAAGGGAGCCCACCAAAACAAATTAGAATTTATCTTGTCAAGGATGGGAGGATTGTTCACTTCAAAGAGGAGGGTCAAGTCCTTCGGGGGGAGAACCCCCAGGTAAGACGTAGCCTTGCGCTCGATTCTAATACCCCCCAATGACGCCCATCTCTCAACCTCAGCATCGCCTCTACCCATTGGCATCAAACAAGATTTTGCTGGGTTGATTTTCATCCCAGGAAAAACACTGAAAGATTGGATCAGATCTAGAAGGTTTGAGAGCGAGCCTTGAAGGTTGGTTATATCCGCCAGGACATCGTCCGTGAACAGTGAGAGCTAAAAGTCGAGATCCCCACAGCGGACCCCCGTAATCCCTTGATGGCATCTTATAGCTATCCCCAGGGGCTCCATCGCAAGGGCTTGGAGAAGGGGAAAAATCGGACATCCCTGTCGGGTTCCCCTGGAGAGAGAGAACGGAGCTGAGACCATCCCATTCACAGCCACTCTGGCCATTGGGCCTTTTTACAGGGCTGCAACCCACCTACAAAATCTAACCCCCAAACCCATCTTCTGCAAGGCCTTGCTCATGTAAGCCCACTCAACACGGTCAAAGGCCTTTCTGAGTCGAATGACAGGAGGTAGGCCTCCTCACCTGTAACATTTACTTCATGCATCAGATCCAGTGATTTCCTAATGTTATCTCCCTGCTGCCTCCCGGGGAGGAAACCCACCTGATTGCCATGCACCAACAAAGGGAGATGCTGAGCCAGTCTATTAGCCAGTAGTTTGGCCAAGACCTTCAGGTCCGTATTGAGTAGGGAGATAGGCCGGTAAGAATGGCAATTTTTCAGGTCTCTTCCTTCCTTCGGGATGACTACAATACGGGCTGGAAGCATAGATTGCGGGAGTCAACCTGAATCCAAGATTACGTTGAAGAGTTTAGACAGGAATGGGGCAAGGGCGGAGCAAAAGGATTTGTAAAAGAAGACAGTGAACCCGTCATACCCCGGTGTCGTGCCTGCCTCCATAGAACTGCTAGTATCAATCACTTCCTGGGGCGTAATGAGTCTCTCCAGGGGGTCCGATTTCTCAGGAGGAGGCGGGGATTGGGACGGAGTCAAGGAAGCTATCTATATCTGCTCCATACCCATTGTATTCTGTCCTGTACAGGCGTTCATAATGTAAACGGAATTGCTCCGCTATCCCAGGGTCATCCTTACAACTCGCCGCGCCTGGAAGGATCAACAAATCCACCCTCCTACTATTTCTGAGCTCTTGAAACCTCCAGGCTAGAACTTTTTCAGCTTTCTCCCCCTTCACCATGTACCTATGCTTAAGAAAGAATTGTTTCCTCTCAGTTTGCCAAACTAGAAGATCAGCGAGTTTCGCCTTTAGTTGCTGGAGCTCAGCCCACTTGCCCGGGAACATCTGGGACTTTAGTTTGCCCCCTGCTTGAATGGCCTCGGTATTGTCCCTAAGAAGCCTCTCCTCCCCACATCTCTCCGGCTTCCTCGTTGCTCCCATCCCCATAAGGACACCCCTAATTGTGGCCTTAAAGGCCTCCCAGACTCCCACCACCCTCACTTGCCCATCATCATTGATTGCGAAGAACTCTTTTATGGTAGCGAGGAGGGATTGGGACAGCTGCTTGTGCTTCAGCAGGAGATTGTCACAGGTCCACCTCCTGGGCCCAGGGGCTCTCAGGGGGATCCCCCAATTGAATCTTAACTAAGTTGTGGTCAGACCAAGGAATCGCTTTCACCCTCACTTCCAAAATCATCTCGTAGAGTGACTTGTCAACCAGGATGTAGTCAATTCTAAAGAATGACGAATGGGCTCTAGAGAAAAATGTAAATAAAGGGTCTTGGCTCTCCCGGGTCGAATGGGAATCCCTGAGCCTTAGCTTGTCATTCGTGCTCTGGAAAGAGAATGCATGTAGGGCCGATTGGATTTCCTGTCTCGATCCGGCTCCAGGTCCATATTAAAATCCCCTCCCACCTAGAGAGCGCCCTCGGTAAAGGTCATGATTTTGGACTTCACCTCCAACCAAAAGCGATCTTGGGCTTCGTTGGGGGCATAGATAGAGACTAGAGTCATCTTGGAACCCCTATTTTCCTACTTGACCATTGTATAACGACCCTCTGAATCCCTGCATTGGGCTTTCGGGGCAAAGTGCGCTTTCGGAGAGACCACTATCGACACCCCCCCTCTTCTTAGCTTGCTAAGACGCATGAAAGACTCTTTGTATTGACTTAGCTTTAAGGGACGGTTCACCACCCCTTTACCAGTGGGTTTTTTAAAGAAAGAGAAAGTCAAGCTTCAACCTGTTAAATTCTTTCACAACTAGGGACCTCTTATGGGGAGAATTGAGACCACGTGCATTCAGAGAGCCCATAGTCATCGAATGATTCAATTCAGCCATTTGGTGAGCGTTGTCTAAACCCTGATCCACTAGGAGTACAAACTCCTCTGAGGCTCTCCCCCCTGACTGATTCTCCTCCGGTCCCCCAATAAACATGTCCAGCCCCATTGAACAGAGACTCCAAACGGTTGATACAAACAGTTATAACCTCTATCCAAATGTAAGGTCCCCCTCAACCCCCCTCCCTCCCCTTTCCCGAGCGCCTGGATTGCCTGCGACATTGAACCTGCCGCACGACCAGGCCACCAAAGATCGCCTCCACCAGGGCGGCTAACCACAAAAGAACCACAACATTCTGAGCCCCCCCCAACATTTAAAACAAGGCCAACTGCTTCCTCCATCCCCACCTCCCTCCCTTCCAGGAAGTACCACTGAATACATAAACAATACCCCCATGCTGGAGACCTTTAGACAGGGGTGCCCCCTGAGCAACCCAGGGGAAAAACACCATGGGCTGAGCCCCGCTCCTATTCACTCCAGAGCAGTATGAACACAGGACCAGATCAAGTAGCAGGCTGCTCGGGAGAGGTCGGCGCCACTCTTCTGTATTTTCTGTGGCAACGGACGCATCGCCTTTCAGTGAATCTGTTAGTATTCCAGGGTTCAACCACATCCTTTCCCCTGCTCTCTTCTCCATCTCCCGTGGGGGGATTCTCCCAGGAGCTCCCGAGTCACTCTCTGTATATCGTCCTCCGTAACCAGGGAATATTTGTAACCTTCAACCTCAAACGAGTGCGAAAATGAATGACCTCACCTATATCTCACACCTCTGGACTGAAGCCACTTAGTTAAAGGACTCCATAGCCGCTGGCGCGACAATGTAAGGGCAGAAAGGTCTTGGTAGATCGTGACTTTAGAGCCTTCCCAGTCAATGGGGCCCTTCCTCTGTGCAAGCTCCAGAATCTTGGCCTTTTCGGAGTAGTAGTGAAATTTCGCAAGGATCGATCGGGGTCCTCTAGCAGAAGCACCTGCTCTGTGGGCTCTATCGATTGTTGGCTCGCTGGTGTTCCCCTCATCAAACAGCTTACTTACAACCGCATTCACTTTTCTTGAGATATCCACTTGAGTCTCCACCTCATGTTCAGGAATGCCCAGGAATCTCAGGTTACAGCGCCACTCTCTATTTTCTAAGTCTGCCAGTTTGAGGGAGACTTTCTGCTCTCTCCTCTCTAGTTCTGATAGGCGCATATGAAATTGAGTTTCAAGGAGGTCGACCAAGTTTTGATTAGCTTCTAGGGCTTGACCTCGGTCAGCCACAGAATCCACTTTTTTGACTAATGAGTCCAGCCTTTTGCTGATGTCTGCCCTGAATCCACGGATCTCCTCCAACAGGGCCGTGTTAGGGAGAATTCTCCTTCTAGGGATAATTTCCCTCACCTAGTGAGTCCCCCAGCAGCTTTGCTGGATTTCTGGAGTTTATTTTTTCCACCAGGTAAGAGTGTACATCCTTTTTCCACTCTTACATGTGTTTTGGCCTATGTGTTGTTACTCATTGTGTGATCTTGGGCACTGGAGCACACCACTCCAAGTGCCCCTGTTCTTGTTGGGTTACACAGCACCTTTAGTGTAGTAAACCAGGGTTGTCTTTTAGACTTCCCTATGACTCCATTTCGCTGGGGCTGACTACTGTCCCCCAGAGAAAGGTAAAGTTGTCATTTACTTTACATAGTCATTTTTACCACAGACCCAGTACACCCCATCTTACATGGATTACTGGAAAGGGCTAATCGGTACCCCTTTTCTGTCTGTACCTCCCTGAGCATTGTTTTGCTCTTTTAACATTTAGACTTGGCTGGTGGCAGTGGTATCTACCCTAACTTTTCTACCGCGATTATATTAGATAAACGTGGTACTGTTCTTGGCTATTATATTAGCCTTGAACATAAACCCGCTTGACCAAATCCTCTTTCTTTTGGTTGGGTTTATTCGCCATTTCTTTTTTTTAAAGTCCTTCTTGTGTTTTAATTTGCGGTGCAAACTAGGTTCGCCTTCTTTGTTCACCGTATTTTGGCAGGCTTCTGCAGAGAAGCCCCCTCTTGGCGCCTGGGTGTCTAGGTAGACTGAATGTGGGGAAGGGGTGTAGTCTCCCCCTGCATAGGGTATCCTAGGAAACCCAAGTCGCACTTTGCCATGATTGGCTGAGGTGGTTGTCCCGGCTGGACAACCCCCTGCTGCGTGATTGACAGCCAGGCTGTGTGAATGGGGGTTTTGCGCATAAAAGGCAGGTCTCTTGGGCTAGAAGTCAGAGTCGCCTCTGGAACTACAAGGAACCGAAGAGAAGTGGAGAGAACGACGGCTGCTGCAACTACCCCGTCCCGGTGAAGCCCTGCTGCAGTCCTGAGCTATCTTCCCTTCGGCGACTAAGAGAAGATCCAGTCCGGAGACTTCTTCCCTTGAGCCTGGTGGGGATAACCAGCTCATCTTCTTCAGCCAGAGATCTCCGCCGTGGTCGAAATCGCTGCACACTGCTGTAGTGGTCCGGATAGCCACCTGCTGAGCCCCTCCTGTTTTTAAGGAGCACACCTTTTTAGTTGTCGCTGCTGCCGGCTTCATCCCTGTGTGGTGCAGACCCCGTTCAGACGTTCTCCTTCACAACGACGCTCCAGGAATCGTGGGTCTGCGGGAAACCAACAGGAACAACTGCCAGGGCACTAGCTGCATCGTGGGAATAAGGTACTGTGTTCTACTCGAGGAAACTGGGCGAATCCCTTTTCTTCATCCTCAAGGTTCGTCTTTGTCTTACCTCCTTCTTATAACTTTTGCTTCCGAACATTGACAATATCCAAGTACTTTTTGGCTACACTGAATCGTGAACTGTCTAACGGTGTGATCTTCGGCACAGGCCTCCGGTGTCACCTAAAACTGGCTCCGACCCTTTGACCTTTGAACTCCTGTTTCTGAGTGTTTCTCGATACTGTCTGCCTAACCTAAATATTGCCTGTGATTTTTGCCTCTAACTCCCTCTGGGTATCTCAGGTGCTAAGTGTGTTTTTGCCCCGGTAGCATTTAATGTCACGGATATGCGTTTATTTAGTAGACCGAACTGTCAAAAAGTGATCGCAACCGTATCCGTGGTATCGTGTTTTGTTCGTAAAACCGGTTCATTCAAACACAGGATACTTACCTTGAGACTTACTGTACAAAGTGAATTGGTTAGTTGTAGTATATTTAACGTGTGGTTTTGTTTAAAGTTTAATAGAGGTGTTGTGTTTATAACTGATGGTTTAAAAATAAATGTACTTATATTTTTTTCCTGAAACCTTGAGTCAGTGTTTGCTTGAGTCAAAGTAATTGTGGTCCCTTTGTGTAATCTCTGCTACTGCTCATATACTGTTGAGGTAAGCCTGGCTGCTCTGCTACTGCTACCACTATAACTTAGTAGTACGGGCTTAAAAAAGGTATAACTTGTATTGCCACCTGTGGTCTTAATCAGGTGTAGTGGTCCCTAAGGGCACTGCACAGGATTCTGCCTAACACGCCGCCATACCTCTGCTCATTGATTGGGCATCCATAGCTTCTGGCTGGTCAGAAGCGGGCATGATACAACCGTCCCTCGACGCCACAGGGGAGTGGCGGAACCTTTGCAGGGATTTCGCCCAGTTCATCGTGGGGTTTGAGGGAGGGGAGACCTTTAAGGCTGTCCCTACCGGACGGCACAGGCAGTAACCAAGGAGAGGTGCCGTTAAAGACGCCCCCGGGGACCTCAGAAGAGCCTCAAGGGAGACACTGGGAGGGATTTGCTAAAGATCAGTTCACCGAGGCGCAGCCGGAGTTCAAAGATCTTGACTGGACCAGGGATCTCTGGAGTGTTCAGACGGACATCTGCACTGGTGGACGTGTTATGATTCACTTTCTCTCCTTTCCTCTGGATACCAGCACACCTTAAAGGAATTGGGCCTGTGTCCAGCAGGAGACCACTAGTCAGACAGCTCAGAAGGTCAGTAAGAAAGTTAGGTTCAATAAAAGGTAGTTGTGACAGAAGGGGGGAGCTCTTTGCCGCACTCCAGGAGAGCGATTGGCAGACCACTCAGGCTCACCCACAGGTCAAGATCGCAGGGAGCCCATCTCTTGGGGATTGCAGCCACACCGGGACCAGCAATAGAAATCTGAGGGAAGGTGGGTGGGTAGAAGTAGGCCGGAATCTCTGACCAGGGTAGCGGAAGAGAGGCCAGAGCCGAAGAGCAAGGCCAGTCCAGAGGCGAGCACAGACCCAGAGAGGCAAAGGGAGAGTTACCTCTAGGAGTCCCCAATGCCAGCATACAGTGTTCCAGAAAGATTCCTTCCCTCCGAGCCCACTGACTGAAGAAGGGCACCAGGGCCAGCTACAAAGAGGACAAGGCTACCACGGGGTAGGGCAAGCTAATGGCGAGCGATCAGGGGAGGTGGGAGCCAGTGCCGGGGGAGGGTGTACAAAGGCTCACGCTCCATGAACAGAGGGCCAAGTGCTTCTGATATGCCTGAAATGAAGACCAAAAAGATGACAGGAGTTGGAAGGTCCCCGTGTCCACAGCTCGGGGGGCCCACAATGGACTGGGCAAAGTGTGCTTGACTTCGCTGCAACGTGTTCGCCTCCACTGTATATAGGATGAGGCTCAGGCAAGTGAGGGAGACACCCCCACTGTGATGACAAGCAAACTCCTGGGGCCCAGGCCCCCTCTCACCCCGCAGGCACCACAAGAAAAGAAGGCTGAGGGAATGTCTCCCGGTGAGGGTGTTGGGGTCCCAAGACACCAACCTTATAAGAGATGGGGGGGCTGACAGCCCCTCGGCGCCGCAGCCCTCCTCCTTCAGTAGGGCTCTCAACGGACTCGCCCACAGCTGCTCGCCACCACCTAAGCTCACGCCCCCGGGTGGGGGGGGACCGTAGCCGCTGTAAGCGCAGCCAAGCTCCACAGAGAGCAAAGCTGGCGGGCATCCTCTAAAACCAGCAGCCCCCACCGGAATCCTGCGTCGGTGGAGGCACTTTGGCGCTGTGGCCCCAGATCCACTGGGGCCCACCCGCAGCAGCCGCCCCTCCGGGGCATGATCTCACCAGGCTACGCAGGCAGGACGGGCCTCCGCTGGCGAGCGGGGGCAGGAGCAGGCCTCCCTCGCAGCAGGTCCAGTGAGGGGCTCAGCTCAGGCACTGCTCGCCCCCTGCAGCGCCACTGTCCGAGTAAGACACAGGTCTCGTAAGGCTTGACACCGGTGCACCGGGTCAGAAAAGCAATGGGCCGCCTCAGGAGTGTGAGGAGGCAAGTATAGACGATGATCTTCCCGGCCCTCCGGGGGGGGTGGCAGCTGCACCCAAGAGACCAACACGTGCCAGCAGCAGGAAGGCCACAGTCCCCTCCCTCACCTGGGGGAACTCTCAACCGCCGTGGATCCGCCAGCGGGAAACGTCCCACACTCAACTCCCCCGATGAGCGGAGCAGGCTCAGATCTCGGGCATCCCGACACCATCAATGATCGGAGTTCCACTCATCAGATGCCTGGGGGGTCCGCACAACTTCTGGGGGGGTCAGGGCTCCTCTCCTGGAGGTCTAAGGGGGGGCTCAGATTCTTTTCTAGGTGCTCTGGGAGGAGATCGACGGAGATGTTTCAGAACATCTCGGTGCCCCTTGTGGCTCGGAGAGCACATTTTGACTTGATTTGGCATTGTGGACAACACACACATTTGGCCCTGGGGCGTCGCAGCCACCATGTAAAATGGGGAACCCCATGCATTTTTTAAAAGAAGACACCCGTGGGAATCCAAAGAGGTCTGTCTCACGTCAATCGCCCTACTATTAATGATATAAAAGCCCTGGCAAAGTCCAAAATGTAGGCAAAAAACACAATATTGAGACATTTGCCAACAGGAAACCTCTGTAACAGGTGGGAAACTACACATGTCCTCCTTTGTCATGCTCCCAAAAGTGTCCTGGTGAAAACAGTACCTCCCATGTGTGGGCGCAGTGGCCTGGGCACAAAGGGAAAAGGCTAAACCACGGGTACACCCACCACCCTCAGAAGAGCACATTTTGACTGGATTTGGCATTGTGGGCATCAACACTTTTGGCGCTGGGGCAGTGCAGCCACCAAGGGAAACGGGGAACCCCATGCATTTCTGAAATGAAGACACCGGTGGGAATCCAACGAGGTCTGACTTGTGTGAATCCCCCTAGAATGTATGACCCATAAGCCCAGGCAAAGACTAAAATGTAGGCAAAAAACACAATTTTGAGACATTTCCCACTAGGAAACTACCAATAGACGTGGGCTACTACGCATGTCTTACATTGCAGTGTCCCCAGATACCTGACAGAAACGGTACCTCACATGTGTGGGTGCACTGACCTGAGCGCAAAGGGAAAAGGCTAAACCACGGGTACACCCAATGCCCTGGGATGAGCACATGTTGACTTGATTTGGCATTGTGGACAACCAACACATTTGGGCCTGGTGCGTCGCAGCCACCAAGGAAAATGGGGAACCCCATGCATTTCTAAATAGATGATACCCGTGGGAATCCAATGAAATCTGACTTGTGTGAATCACCCTAGAATGTATTACCTAAAAACCCCAGCAAAGTCCAAAATGTAAGCAAAAAAACAAAGTTTTTGGGAATTTGCTACCAGGAAATCACCGAAACATGCAAGCAACAACGCATATCCTACCTTGCTGTGTCTCCACGGGTGTCCCAAAAAAACCAGTACCTCACGTGTGGGGGCAGTGACGTGGGCGCAAGGGAAAAGGCTGAACCATTGGTACACCAAAGGGCCTGGGAAGAGCACGTTTTTACTCTATTCTGTCTTGTGGACAACCCACAGATTTGGCCCTGGGGTGTCGCAGCCACTAAGGAAAACGGGAAACCCCATGCATTTCTGAAAAGAAGATACCCGTAGGAATCCAATGAGGTCTGACTTGTGTGAATCGCCCTAGAATTTATTACCCACAAGCCCTAGAAAAGTCCAAAATGTAGGCAAAAAACACATTTTTGAGACATTTGCCAAGAGGAAACCTCCGTAACAGGTGGGAAACTACACATGTCCTCCCTTGTCATGCTCCCAAAAGTGTCCTGGTGAAAACAGTACCTCCCATGTGTGGGCGCAGTGGCCTGGGCACAAAGGGAAAAGGCTAAACCACGGGTACACCCACCACCCTCAGAAGAGCACATTTTGACTGGATTTGGCATTGTGGACATCCAACACTTTTGGCGCTGGGGCATTGCAGCCACCAAGGGAAACGGGGAACCCCATGCATTTCTGAAATGAAGACACCGGTGGGAATCCAACGAGGTCTGACTTGTGTGAATCCCCCTAGAATGTATGACCCATAAGCCCAGGCAAAGTCCAAAATGTAGGCAAAAAACACAATTTTGAGACATTTCCCACTAGGAAACTACCGATAGACGTGGGCTACTACGCATGTCTTACATTGCCGTGTCCCCAGATACCTGACAAAAACGGTACCTCACATGTGTGGGTGCACTGACCTGAGCGCAAAGGGAAAAGGCTAAACCACGGGTACACCCAATGCCCTGGGATGAGCACATGTTGACTTGATTTGGCATTGTGGACAACCAACACATTTGGGCCTGGCGCGTCGCAGCCACCAAGGAAAATGGGGAACCCCATGCATTTCTAAATAGATGATACCCGTGGGAATCCAACGAAATCTGACTTGTGTGAATCACCCTAGAATGTATTACCTAAAAACCCCAGCAAAGTCCAAAATGTAAGCAAAAAAACAAAGTTTTTGGGAATTTGCTACCAGGAAATCACTGTAACACGTGGGCAACTACACATGTCCTACCTTGCCATGCTCCCACAGGTGTCCTGACAAAAAGGTACCTCGTACGTGTGGGTGCACTGACCTGGGCCAAAAGGTAGAAGGCTAAACCATGGGCAAACCAACACACTGAGATGAGCACACTTTGACTTGATTTGGCATTGTGGACATCAAACACATTTGGCTCTGGGGCGTCACAACCACCAAGGAAAACGGGACACCATGCATTTCTGAAAAGATACCCGTGGGAATCCACTAAATTCGGACTTGTGTGAATAGCCCTAGAAGGTTTTACCCACAAGCCCTAGCAAATTCCAAAATGTAGGCAAAAAACACAATTTTTAGACATTTGCCACCAGGAAGCCACCGAAACACGCAGGAAACAACGCATGTCCTACCTTGCCGTGTTCACACAGGTGTTCCGAAACACACAGTACCTCATGTGTGGGTGCAGAGACCTGGGCGCAAGGGAAAAACCTAAACCATTGGTACACCAAAGGGCCTGGGAAGACCAGGTCTTTTCTGTATTCTGTCTTGTAGACAACCCACAGATTTGGCCCTAGGGTGTCTCAGCCACTAAGGAAAACGGGGAACCCCATGCATTTCTGAAAAGAAGATACCCGTGGGAATCCAACGAGGTCTGACTTGTGTGAATCGCCCTAGAATGTATTACCCACAAGCCCTGGCAAAGTCCAAAATGTAGGCAAAAAGAACAAGATTTGGAGACATTTGCCACCAAGCAACCACCAAAACAAGTGGGAAACAACACATGCCCTATCTTCCCATGTTCCCACAGGTGTCCGGACAAAAACAGTACTTCATGTGTGGGTGCAGTGACCTGGGCGCAAAGGGAAAAGTCAAAACCGCGGGTACACCCAATGCCCCTTGACTTGATTTGGCATTGTGGACAACCAACACATTTGGCCCCGGGGCATTGCAGGCACCAAGGAAAACAGGGAACCCCATGCATTTCCGAAAAGACACCCGTGGGAATCCAAGAGGTCTGACATGCGTGATCCACCTATGATGGTGGAAATGCATCGGAGGGACAGGGCCTCCGTATCCTTGTCCTTAACTGTTTTTAACAGTTTTTATTGCGTGTTCTGTCCTCCTATTGTCCGCGCAGGAGCTCGTGTGGGACTCCTGGTGGTGCAGCTTTCTCGTTTGCTTTGGTGAACATACCCTTGGGATACCAGTATGGGTACAACCCTGTGCTCTAGTGTATGTTTCTGGGCACCTGTGTGTGGCCCACAGAGTAAAGTAGGGACTGGTGGCAGCTCCGTGCTTAATTGACAGGTACTCTGAGCATCCTCCATTTTGGGATGGCTAGGCACTGTCATTGGAATCAGTTGATTCCTGATGGGGAGAAGATGACCCCCGTGGCCTCTTGGTTTCCATCGCCTGTCACAGTGTTTCTCTAAGTCCCCGGAAGCCCTGACTCTGTCCCTTCCCCTGACTGGCTGTTGGATGGAAGTTCCATATATGGCAGTGTGGGGAAGTGCCAACAAGACTGGCTGGAGCCTTCCCAATGACCATATGTTGTGGGTACGCCCGTGAGGTGGGACCTGGGTGAATGGAGTGTGTGACAAATATGCATTTCTTGTTGTGGATGTCTAGTATCTGGTATGTGACACAAAGACTGAGACAGCCTTGCCCGAAAGTGGTATAAATGCAGTGTGGAGTGTTGAATGGCTGGGTACTTGTCCCAATACACATTACTTGTTGTGAGTGTCTAGAGAGAAGTGAATGGCCTGATTTCACTGTGCACCTGATTGGCTGCCTGATTGCCTGAATGATTTTCTGGATGATTGGTTGCCTGAGTGTGATTCAGCAGAATGAATGGGAGATCAACTAGTATATGTGGGGGCCTCTCACTTCTAGAAATCGTTCAGAAGCTGAAGTTGAAACTGACATTGAAACTGATGCTTAATCTTGAAACCCTGCTGGAAGAGAAGAATTGCTGTTCCTTTACTTCATCGAACTGAAAGCTGTTTTGTCTGCAAGAACTGATCCAAGAGAGGACATATGAAGGAGACCTCTTCCCGAGCTACGAGGGACCATCGTGCACCTCTAACCTTCACCGAAGCTCCCTGCAAGTCAGACCCTCGAAAGGCTGCTGACTGGAGACGTGGACCGTCGAGTAGAACGAAGAGAAGCACCGGACATTCCTTCCACCGTCGTCGACCAGGGTTCACCGGTTTTCTATAACCGCTGGAGGCCCATCAAAGTCTTGTTGCCGAGTACCGGGAACCGATTGATGCCGAACCGCTGATGACCAGAGCCGTAACGATCCACCTGATTAAGACATTGACCTTCACGGACACTCTCATCCGCACCGTCGACCACTTTGTCCCACCGGAGAAAGACCAGGCCGTCAACGCGCCGAGGAGCATCCATCAGTGGGTTTTCTGCCATTCGAAGACCGCAGAGACGCCGGAACGACTCAACACCCTTGCTGGGCCAAAGTTCTTCACAAACTCTTTGCGGTCCCAAACTATCATAGCCAAGGTGTCCAGCACGCCTCATCTTCGGAGGACATCCACGACTGATCGTCGACGAGCACCTTCAGAACCGAAGCTGCTGCCTCAACGGTATTGTTCATCATTTCTTCGAGGGATCTCGTTGATCCTTGTATCCTGCCTTAAAGGGAGCCGCTCAAGAAGGATCCATCGACGACCCATCGTTGAACTCTGCGATCCCAGGTACAATGGGGTTGTAGTACTATTGTGGAAGGAAATAAGACATATTAAACAGTACGTGGACTGGGCTTGTACAATATATCTTTATTTACAGGTTGCCCAGGTGGGGGGATGCTCATGCAGAATTGTGCCTTGCAGTAGGGGCTCAGCATTCTGCCAATTGTTCTAACCAACTGCTTTCCACCTATGTCTATTGTTGGTTCCCTTTATTAATTAATTTGTGTGACATTTGACCAAAGTACAGTTGATGCACTTTAATGAAATCTGATAGTAATTGTGGTACCACGTAGAACTGTGTATGTATTTGCCATTGTAGTTTAATGTAGCACAAAGTGAGTTATTGTGATTGTGTATATAACCTTGAACCTTAATTATATAAAGACTGTGTTTTCACTAACACAGTGTGCGGACATTCGTTTGTGGGTGCTACACTGTACTTAAGAACCAGCCCGCATAACCTCCCGAGAGCTAAGCCTTGATTGCTCGTCCATTGCTACTAACAATAGAGAATATTGGCTGGGATCCTCTGTGCTTCCCCTCTGCCGTATAGAGAGCAGGAGTACAGACACCCCCCTCTGGTGCTTTACACCACCCTAGAATGCATTACCCGAAAGCCCTGGCAAAGTCCAAAATGTAGGCAAAAAACACAATTTTGAGACATTTGCCACCAGGAAACCACCGAAACACCTGGCCAACTACACATGTCCTACCTTGCAGTGCTCCCACACGTGTCCCGACATAAACAGTACCTCACATTTGTGGGTGCACTGACCTGGGCGCAAAGGGAAAAGGCTAAACCACGGGTACACCCAATTGTGATGATTAGAAACTTCTGATTATCACAAAGGAATCTATTGCAAATGGTAAATTGACTAGGATGAGCTTAGAGGCTCTCCACAGTGCTTGCGGAGCCAGGGAGTTAGACTTTGAAGATAAGTCTAGGGCTGAGCGTATAGCTGCCCTAGTGGACTACCAGACTGATTGTGAAGCTCTTGAATGAGGGGATGCAACCATTGAGGACCCTGCCCCTGGGGTTGTTACTGAATCTGTTTCAGGGAGTGCCACCATTCCTGCTGCCTCTATCCCGAACCCCAGCAGAGTTTCTTCAGGGAATCCCTTGGAACATGAATTATTAAGGAAAGCTGAACTTAAGAAGGAGGAGCAAGTGATACTCCAAAATAGGGATCTTGAACTCAAAGACAGGGACCTTGAACTTAAGAACAACAACACTGAATGTCAGAGAATCCAGCTACAGAAAACTAAAGTGGAGACTTCAGCAAAATCAGTTGAGAGTGTCAGGTCCCCTGCCACCAAGTTTATGAAAGAGTTGGTTTGTGTGTATGTGAAGGATTCTGATATCCTGCAGTGGATTGAACAGTTTGAAATGGCTTGTGGAATCCATGATGTAGATACAAGAGATTGGGCTTATTGTTTGTTAAGCAGAGTGCCTCAGACTGGGTATGACTGTAATCTGAAACTGAGTGTAGAAGAAAGGGGCCAGTATAAGTGCATGAAGTATGCTTTGATTGCTAGGTTTGGCAAGACACCTTCCCAATACCTTAAAAGGTTCAGGGAATATAAGAAAAGAGAGAATGTGTCTTGGATTGACTGGGTCAGTGCAGCACATATGAACATGATGGGGTGGATTGATGGTTACAAGATGAAAACATTTGTTGAATTGTCCCACCTTTTGTTTTTTGAGCATTTTTTCTGAAGCCTGTTCTGTTCACCAGAGCTGCATCAGTATGTTGCTGACCAGAACATTTTAGATCCCTTTAAGCTGGCCAGGCTGGCTGACAAGTGGGTCTCCCCCGAGTGTCCTCTAGGGAACCCAGTGGGAAGGACAAGGACAAAGAAAAGGGGGCCTCTCAGAGGTCTGATGAGTCCCAAAAGCAGCCACAGTCAGGTAAACCAATACCTTCCTCTCCCAAGACCCAAAAATCTAGTGGGGATAAGTCCTATGTGGGTGGGAATAAGGGTAGTGGTCCTCCTGTTCCAATCAGGCTCCCAGTGGCTCCAGTACCGTACCCCTCATTCCTGACTCTTTTTGGGACTGTGGGGCTCTGGACCACAGAAAGAGTGACCCCAAGTGTAAAGGTAAGACACTTGGAGTCCAGGCTGTCAGCCTGACCTACCCTTACCCCATGCCTGAGGTGAAGGCCACTGTCGTGATACACAAAAGTGACAATTTGCCAATCAGGGCTTTATATGACAGCATTAGCCGCTGAAAGCCAATAGTTTATTCAAAGTATGTGCTAAATGCTGACAGTAATCTGTCGTAGCACCTCCATTATGCAGTAGTGCGCTACAAGGAATATGCAGGCCTAGTAGGGGTGGTAGGTCACATTATGCATTGTAGATAGACAGGCAGGGTGGAGGCCCCAGTTCTGTAGCTAATAGAGACATTATTGGAGTGTTTGGAGCATTATGGCACCTATATAGCGCTTAGATAGCCAATCTTAAGCGCTATGAACACTAAGCTATGAGTGCATGCCGTTTAGAGCTTGCTCACATGGGGTTAATTCATCTCGGCTTCTCTTAGAATATTCTGCCTTTCTAACTGTAGCCCTGCATGGCTTCGTAAACAAATCCTGTTTCCCTGAGAAGGCCTGGTACGGCCTTGCCCACACGCTGATAAGGACATTCCAGTGCTTTCGCAGAGAGGGCTCCAAGGGAGGGGTAGGAGCGGGCAGGGAGCATCTCAGAGAGAGTTGGGTTTTTCCATGAGCAAGCCCATATTTTACACAAGGAAAGTTCTCGAACTGTGCGTCATGGACTGACAGCACGAGATTACAAAAATGCATGCCCACATGGATCAGGAGGGAGATCGATCCGTGGACTTGGTACGAGCAAGATCAAGTGTCCGGAACTTGATGCTCTGTCGGCACCCTGCAGCGTTGTCATCTGAGCGGGGCTGGCAACGGCTAGTTTATGAGGCCAGGGTCTCCCAGCGCTGATTGAAGGGGCGTAAGACTGTGTTTCTCTATGTTTCTCTAAGTTCTATGTTTCTCTATATTTTGTATTTCTCAAAGTTTTGTGTTTTGTAATCTTCTCTAAATTGAATCCCAAAGTGCTGCTAAGTTTTGCTGTTTATGCTTTTTCTAATAAATGGTAAATATTTTGAAGGCGTCAATTGTCACTAGCATGAGTTCACTGCTCGGCACAATGGAACCTGTATTTTGGGCTGATTTGGGTAATTTTTGCTCTCAAGGGCTGGTCCTGAGGAAGATTTTCCCCTTTTCAAGACAGCCACTGCCCCCTCCTCTACAGGAATCACATTCAGTGCTCCTTTAGAGATTTCCCTAATGTCCCTTGGGGCTTGGGACCAGTATGCAGAAGTACTGGCTACAATCCCACAGAACACCCGTAGGTCTTTGAGAATGGCCAGCCTTCTACTGGTTTGAGAGACACTGGGGCAAGCATGACAGTGGTGGACAGGACCCTGCTCAGGCCAGAGGACTATGTAGGTGCTCCTCTGAGAACCATCAGGTTAGCTGGTGGGCCTCCCAAATTATCTCCTGTAGCCCCAGTCACAATCATGATTGGAGACAAGACAACAGAGCTTCCTGGTTCAGGACAATGTACCTGCTAACATTTTGTTAGGCAATGATCTAGTGGAGTTGGGGTTGATCTCCGATGGTCTCCCCCTGACTGCAGCTGCAGTCATTAGGTCACAGGTCGCATCGGGTCTGACTGCCAGTCAGGTACCCAAGCCGAAGGTGAAACCCAAGGCAAGACGGAAGAGTAAGAAGGGAAGGCCACCTCTGTGAAGGGGGCTCCTTCTCTTCCTGTTGCTTCAGCAACACCCACTGGGATTCATGCTCGGGACTGGCTGGGTCCAGTGGTAAACCCAGACTCAATTCCTGAGGAAGAAGAGCCAGAAGATACTCCTGCGGGAGAGGTGCTCAACCCAGAGGATCACCCCGACCTTCAATGCCTGCTGGCTGATGGTGAGGGGTCCTCCAGGGGAGACTTCTGCAAGGGACAGAGAGAGTGCCACTCTCTCGAGGTTCTGAGGAAACATGCCCTGGCCCAGGCACAAGGAGAAGTGCCTAGGTCTTTCCGGATATATTGGGAGGGTAAGCTCCTTTGTAGTGAGCCCACTAAGCTTGAACCTGGTGCCCTCAAGAGATTGGTGGGACCCAAGGTTTACAGGCCCTTCTTACTGCAGTTGGCGCATGAGGTGCCCTTGGCTGGTCATCTTGGGACCAAGAAGACAAAGCAAAGGCTCTTTGCCCATTTCTAAGGGCCCCGGATGGGAGTAAAAGTGGAGTCCCACTGCAGGACCTGCCCCACTTATCAGTTGTCTGGCAAGACGGGAGGCAGTGTCATTGCCCCATTGTAGCCATTGCCAGTAGTTGGCACACCATTTGAGAGGGTGGGCATCAACATTGTCGGTCCCCTTGACCCTCCCACTTCAGGTGGACATAGGTTCATCCTGGTCTTGGTAGATCATGCCACCAGGTACCCTGAGGCTATACCCCTTCGGACTGTTACTGTCAAGGTGGTTGCCTGGGTGTTCCTGGGAATTTTTACCAGGCTGGATTCCCTTAAGAGGTTGTCTCTGACAGAGGATCCAACTTCATGTCGAGTTACATGAAAACGATGAGAGTAACCTGCAAGTTCTCCACCTCCTACCATCCCCATGGTCTGGTTGAGAGATTTAATAAAACTCTCAAGGGCATGCTGGGTGCTTTGGAAGAGCCCCTCCTGCCATGCCTGCTGTTCGCTTACAGAGAGGTACCTCAAGAGGGTGTTGGTTTCAGCCCCTTTCAGTTACTGTTTGGACATCCCATGAGGGGGACCCTTACCTTGATCTGAGAAGGTTTGGAAGCCGCCCCTCCAGGTCCTGCCAAGTGAGTGGGGGACTATGTGTTAGGCCTCAGACGGAGGATAACACAGATGATGGGCCAAGCGACAACGAATCTTAAGGCCAGCCAGAAATTGAACAAATACTGGCATGACTTTAAAGCATCACAAGTGGATTGGACTCCAGGACAGGAGATCCTTGTGATGGAGCCTACCAAGCCTCCAGCTTTGGCAGATAAGCGGACTGGCCCCTTCAGGATCATCTCCAAGATGGGTGAAGTCCATTATCTGGTTGACATGGGAGTCCCTGGGGCAGCCACTCAGGTATTTCACGTCAACAGGCTCAAGCCTTTCCATAGGCGAGCAGAAGTCTCATGTCTCTTGCTAGCTTCAGAGCAAGAAGAGGGTGAGAGTGAGCCCCTTCCTGATTTGCTGCATAGCAACCCTCGGGATGGTTCAGTGGAGGGAGTACATCTCTCTCCATATCTGACACCAGAGCAGCAGAGGTCCTCTCGGGCTTTGCTCCGACAGTATGCCAGTCTGTTCACACTCACACCAGGCCTCACACCATGGTGTAGGCATGAAATTGACACTGGTGACAGAGTGCCTGTCAAAATCAGGTGCTACCGAATGTCAGACACTGTGAAGAACCACATCCAGGCTGAGGTCGCATAGATGTTGGATCTGGGTGTTATTGAACCCTCAACCAGTCACTGGTCCAGTCCAGTGGTCCTTGTCCCCAAGACAAGTTCCCGGACAGGTACCAAGGATTGGATCTACAGAGGAGTCAATGCTGTGATCAAAACTGACACGCACCCATTGCCCAGGGCTGATGAGCTTGTGGACACCATAGGTGTTGCTAAATTTGTGAGCACCTTTGACCTTACCTCAGGCTATTGGCAAATAGCTCTGATGGACCATGCCAAGGTAAAGACTGCATTCTCAATACCTGAGGGACTCTGTCATGATGCCTACCCCCGGAGCATCAGGCCAGGCCCAGCACCACCGGGAGCAGGCATCATGCCCCCGGGTAAAAGCCCAGCGCCCCTTATAGGGGCTCTTTGGACTCTGTCCTGGCGCCTTTGGTGCCAGGCTCATGTTGGACATCAGTCCTGGCGCCATAGGCGCCAGGCTCATAAAGGAAAGTGTTTGGTGCACTTACCTGATGCAGACCATGCTGCATACTCACCTGATGCAGACCATGCTGCATGAAGACCCAAGCCAAATGAGGCTTAGGAGGGACTATTTTACTGAAGGGACTATTTTGTTACTTGGGTGGGGCTGTGGAAGAATACTTACCTAGGACTTCTTCCAAGGCTATTTAAGCCACGCCCGGACAGCCACACGTGCTTCGCGTTGTTCTGCATCCCAGCAGCTGAACGCTCACTGTGTCTGCTCCTGCACCTGGACTCCAGCCACGCCCGCCTCGAACCTGGAACACCTGTAAGCAAAGAAGAGAAGAGAAAAGTGAAAACCAAGAACTTATTCAAACTTCTTACCTGCATCCGGAATCTTCACGCCAGAATTCTTGAAGAAAGACTTCCATTTAAAAGCATCGCGTTGCTCGCTGCAGCGCCGCACTTCACTCACCTGTTCTCGAGACATCTCCCGGCTCCATCGCGGCTGATAGCACCGGTCGCCACATCTCTGCACCGAGGGGAGAGAAGAAGAGACAAAAGGTGAGCAGAGGGAACACAGGAGGAAAGCCGAATTTTCAGCCATAATACTTACCGGCTTTTCTTGGTGAACCATTCCACATTTTGGGTCGGCGCCGCTTCGTTGGCAGGTACCGCACCCCGGCCCCTATGGGGAAAGGACAAAAGACATTACTGGGGAATTATAAAGACATTTAGAGGGGTCGCCCTCATCAGTAACTCACCTGATTTTACCATCGGCAATTTAACCCATCAACGCACCGCCTTCGTTCTGCACCTGAAATAAAGGACAGATCACAGGTTAGGAAGACAACATAAAAAGAGGCTCACACTTGAACTTTTGAATCTTCATACTTACGGCGTATCGCTCAGAAAAGTCAAGTGGATTTTGCCAGCGCCATTCTGAAAACCAGTGAAGTAACTGGACGAACGCGCGCCCCTGCACCAGAAGCAGGATGGAGTGTTCATCCTTCCAAACCATAAGGTGAGCTTAAACCAGGGGTTTTGGAGGAAGTCAGAGAAGAACGAAGGGGGAAAGCGGGGAGCTAGCACACTATTCTGCGGACAGTTAATCCCCTTTCTCATCTGCAGAAGGATATTCCTACAGGCCAGACAAGCAAGATTTGGGGGTCCTGTTCAATCGGTGGTCCGAGTTCTGCGTATCACGCTTGAAGAGGCCACAGCAACCCAGACAGACCAGCGCCTCCGTGGGAGCCAGGTGAGCGTTACAGAACGCGAAGCCTTCCTACAAATTCCCACCCAGGCGCTATGGAAACTTCTGAGACTGACCAGTTGGCCCAACTACTGGGGGAATTACAGGCCGAAGTACACGCCGCTCGTCAAGAGACTAATGCTCTCAGGAGAGAAGTGATTGTAACAAAGGAAAGAGCTGATGACCTGGCTAGACCGCTTTTGCAAGGTCAAGCTGGACAAACTCCTTTACCCAGTTCCGGGGGAAACCCCGCTCCTGTGCTTTCCTGTAACCCGGTGCAGATTAATCTACCTGGAAACATGCCGCTGGCCCCACCCGAATGCTTTGCTGGGGACCCCAAATGATTCGCCGTATTCATGAATCAGTGTCGTTTGCATTTCCTATGCAGACCTGGGGCCTTCCCTAATGACCAGACCAAGGTAGCCTTTGTATTGTCATATCTCAGCGGCAGTGCTGCTGATTGGTCAGTTCCACTGGTAACTCAAGATGACCCGATTCTTCGTGATTTTCAAGGATTTCAAGCAAGCATGGAAAGGTTATTTGTTCGTCACTCCCAGGGGCAGGCTCTGGATGACGAACTTCTATCTCTGCGACAGGGCAATCAAGACCTCCTATCCTACATTGCAACCTTTAATAGACAGACTAATTGTGGAAACTGAGTGGCCAGAGGATAAAAGAATCACGTTATTTTATCGAGGTCTACGCGGAGAACTTAAAGATGTCCTGGCCCAAGTTGTAAATCCGCCCCAAGAATCCTCAGAATATATATACTTAGTGGTCCACTTGGATCACAGACTGCGAAACAGAAAAGCAGATCGGTCCAAGTTTGAGACCCGGGTGTTGGTCAAAACCCACGCTAACCTCAAGGGGGCTAAAGCCTCTGAGCCAATGCAAATCGGAGGGGTTAAAGGACCTCTAACTCAAAAGGAACGTGAAAGAAGATGGCAGATGCAATTATGTCTTTATTGTGGGTCCTCTGGACATTTTCTACGAGATTGCCCGGCAAAGCCGCCCAAGAAGGTGGTAGGAGCCGCTGATAAAATCCATGAAAACTCTGTATCGGGAAACAACCACACTCGACAAGCGTAGGGGTCCGCTTGCCGAGTTTGAAAACTAACTCTCAGACCTTGCATTTCATTGTGCCAATGGTCCTCGTAGATCCGGAACAGCCTAAGCGGTTGCATGCAATAAAGGCATACATCGATAGTGGGGCTATAGGAAACTATGTGGATCGTGAATTGGTCTCCAGGATTAAGCGTCCTAAAACCATAAAAAGATGTCATCACCACAGTTGATGGAACCGAAATTGCCTCTGGATCGATAACACATTCCACAGCTGAGGTGACACTTGTAGGTCCGGACGGCCATCGGGAGGCAGTTGTGTTTGATGTAATCAAGGCTCCACAGTTTCAGGTTATTCTCGGAATCCCTTGGTTAGAGACACATAATCCTCGAATTGATTGGCGAGCAAAGAGAATAACCTTCCCGGATTGTGCACAAACCTGCTACCCAGAAAATCTGAAGATCAGTCTAGCATCAGTAACCTCTGTCTCCATGCAACTACCTCCGGAATACCAAGACTTTCAGGACGTCTTCCAAAAGGAACAGGCCAACACGTTACCTCCTCACAGATCGTACAGTTGCCAAATCGATCTGGTGCCCGGTGCACAACCCCCTTGTAGCAGGATTTATGCCCTTACTGAACCGGAGAATCTGCATTTGAGACAATATTTAGATCAATACCTAGCCAATGGTTTCATTCGCCCGTCAAAGTCTCTGGCATCCTCGGCTTTGTTCTTCGTGCCAAAAAAAGAAGGCGACCTTAGAACTTGTATCGATTACCGCGCATTGAACCAGATAACTGTTAAAAATCGTTACCCTCTGCCTTTGATCCCTGAACTCCTTGACCAGGTGAGGGACGCTTGCGTATACACCAAGTTAGATCTCCGGGGGGCTTATCATCTGGTACGAGTAAAAGAAGGCGACGAATGGAAAACGGCCTTCCGTACAAAATATGGACTATTCGAATACCAGGTGATGCCTTTCGGGTTGTGCAACGCGCCTGCTGCCTTCCAATTCTTCATGAACGATGTCCTTCGGGAACTCATCGATGTCTGTGTTGTCGTGTATATCGATGACATTCTGGTGTACTCCTCTTCGGAATCAGATCACAGAAAACATGTCAGGGCCGTCCTAGAGAAATTGCACCAGCACAAACTGTTTGCAAAGCTGGAAAAATGCGTTTTCCATACCACCGAGGTTGAGTTTCTTGGATTCATCCTGACAGCTAAGGGGTCCGAATGGGCTCACGGAAAGTGGATGCCATCCTCAAATGGCCATCACCTAGTTCGGTGAAAGGTGTCCAAAGCATGCTTGGTTTTGCCAATTTTTATCACAGGTGTATCCCGGAATTTTCACGTGTGGTACAACCCATCACTGCACTCTTGCGGAAAAAAAATGTTTTGAATGGACCGAGGAAGCTGAACAGGCCTTTCAGGAATTGAAAGCTAAATTTACGTCCGCACCTATTTTGAAACACCCGCGTCCCGATCTCCCATATATAGTCAAAACCGACGCGTCCAGCTTAGCCATGGGAGCTGTCGTGTCTCAGAGAGACCCCGAAACCAACCAACTGCACCCCGTAGCAATTTTGGTCCAGAAAGTTCTCGCCGCCGGAGATAAATTATGCAATCGCCGATAAGGAATTATTAGCCATTAAGTCCGCCTTTAAGGCTTGGCGGCATTATCTTCTTGGCGCCAGGCATACCATCACCGTGATCACTGATCACCGAAATTTACAATATTTAAAAACTGCCAAGGCTCAGTCTTCACGACAGCTCCGATGGGCTTTGTTCTTTGCTGAGTTCGATTTTGTAATCACTTACCGTCCCGGTTGTAAGAATGGCAATGGGAGAAATGGACACAAACGCAGAACCTGTGCCGATAATTCCCGAACAAAGAATTTTGGGGATAACCACTTTACAAACCCTTGAAGACATTCAAGCACGGGTAAAACAATTCCTGGACTCTTCAGCTTTGCAGGATTGGATCAAAAGGGGGTCTTACTTTTCAGTCAACGATGGCTTACCTTACTTCCAAGGACGCTTATTTTTGGCAGAAAAGGAATTGCAAGAACTGGTTATTTCCCGTCATCATGATACTCTGATGGAAGGACATCCTGGCATGGCCAAAACAGAGGAAAAAATTAAACGACAATTCTGGTGGCCTTCCTGGCAAAAGGATATTAAATCTTTTGTGATGTCCTGTGGAGTTTGTGCCCAAAACAAAGGTCAAAAAACAAAACCCGCCGGTCTTCTTCAACCCTTAGACATTCCACCAGCACCTTGGCACACCTTGTCACTAGATTTTATCACAGACCTGCCCTCTTGTAATGGATACAATACTATTCTGGTTGTGGTGGATTTATTTTCCAAGATGGCCCATTTTATTCCGTTGAAAGGATTACCTTCAGCTTTTGTTCTTGCCAAGGAATTCCTCGAAAATATCATCCGTTTGCATGGATTTCCGTCCATACTAGTCTCCGATCGGGGAAGCCAGTTTATTTCTCATTTTTGGAAAAAGTGTTGTCAACTGGCACAAATCGACGTAAGACTCTCAACCAGCCACCACCCACAGACCGATGGTCAGACGGAGAGAACGAACCAGACCCTTGAACAATATCTACGATGTATGTTGCACCAATCGGAGGGTAATTGGAAGGATATTTTATGGGTGGCTGAATATGCATACAATAACTCGATACACTCTGGAACTGGTCAGAGCCCCTTTTATACCCTATATGGACATCACCCTCGTACTTCAGACTTGGACTCACCTTTGAGCCTTGAAATACCCGCAGTGGACCATTTGCATTCTACGATTACTCAAGCCTTCAAGGATGCAACTGCACACTTACAACATGCGAAAGGGAAATACAAAAAGAATGCGGATCTGCATCGAAGAGAGGCACCTCCATACCAAATAGGGGATCAAGTATGGTTGGCTACCAAACACTTATCGCTCAAGGGACCTCAGACTTTTAATCCAAGGTATTTAGGCCCTTACTCGATCAAAGCTATAATTAACCCAGTGGCAGTCAAGCTAGATCTACCAGCTAACATGCAGATTCACCCCGTTTTTCATGTGTCACTTTTGAAACCAGTGCAACCAGGAACCAGATTAATAAAGCCACCAGAACCAATCCAGATAGATGGGGAGCCTGAATTCGAGGTGAAGAACGTTTTGGATTCTAAGATCTCAAAATCAAAACTTTTCTATCTAATTGATTGGAAGGGGTACGGGCCTCAGGAAAGGTCTTGGGAACCCAGCGACCACGTACATGCACCTCGGCTAGTAAAAAGGTTCCATCGGAATTTCCCAAACAAACCGAAACCTCCAGACGGGATGACCTTGGGAGGGGCCTTGGGGGGGAGTGCTGTCATGATGCCTATCCCCAGAGCACCAGGTCAGGCCCAGCAACCCCGGGAGCAGGCATCATGCCCCCGGGTAAAAGCCCAGCGGCCCCTTATAGGGGCTCTTTGGACTCTGTCCTGGCGCCTTTGGCGCCAGGCTCATGTTGGACATCAGTCCTGGCGCCATAGGCGCCAGGCTCATAAAGGAAAGTGTTTGGTGCACTTACCTGATGCAGACCATGCTGCATACTCACCTGATGCAGACCATGCTGCATGAAGACCCAAGCCAAATGAGGCTTAGGAGGGACTATTTTACTGAAGGGACTATTTTGTTACTTGGGTGGGGCTGTGGAAGAATACTTACCTAGGACTTCTTCCAAGGCTATTTAAGCCACGCCCGGACAGCCACACATGCTTCGCGTTGTTCTGCATCCCAGCAGCTGAACGCTCACTGTGTCTGCTCCTGCACCTGGACTCCAGCCACGCCCGCCTCGAACCTGGAACACCTGTAAGGAAAGAAGAGAAGAGAAAGGTGAAAACCAAGAACTTATTCAAACTTCTTACCTGCATCCGGAATCTTCACGCCAGCATTCTTGAAGAAAGAGTAACATTTAACAGCATTGCGTTGCTCGCTGCAGCGCCGCGCTTCACTCACCTGTTCTCGAGACATCTGCCGGCTCCATCGCGGCTGTCAGCACCGGTCGCCACATCTCTGCACCGAGGGGAGAGAAAAAGAGACAAAAGGTGAGCAGAGGGAACACAGGAGGAAAGCCGAATTTTCAGCCATAATACTTACCGGCTTTTCTTGGTGAACCATTCCACATTTTGGGTCAGCGCCGCTTCTTTGGCAGGTACCGCACCCGGCCCCTATGGGGAAAGGACAAAAGACATTACTGGGGAATTATAAAGACATTTAGAGGGGTCGCCCTCATCACTAACTCATCTGATTTTACCATCAGCAATTTAACCCCTCAACGCATCGCCTTCGTTCTGCACCTGAAATAATGAACAGATCACAGGTTAGGAAGACAACATAAAAAGAGGCTCACACTTGAACTTTTGAATCTTCATACTTACGGCGTATCGCTCAGAAAAGTCAAGTTGATTTTGCCAGCGCCATTCTGAAAACCAGTGAAGTAACTGGACGAACGCGCGCCCCTGCACCAGAAGCAGGATGGAGAGTTCATCCTTCCAAACCATAAGGTGAGCTTAAACCGGGGGTTTTGGAGGAAGTCAGAGAAGAACGAAGGGGGAAAGGGGGGAGCTAGCACACTATTCTGCAGACAGTTAATCCCCTTTCTCATCTGCAGAAGGATATTCCTACGGGCCAGACAAGCAAGATTTGGGGGTCCTGTTCCATCGGTGGTCCGAGTTCTGCGCATCACGCTTGAAGAGGCCACAGCAACCCAGACAAGACCAGCGCCTCTGTGGGAGCCAGGTGAGCGTTACAGACTCTACCAGTTTAGAGTCATGCCTTTTGGGTTGAAGAATGCACCTGCCACCTTCCAAAGATAAATCAACTATGCGCTCAGTGGGCTGAAGGCCTTTTGTGTGACCCACTTAGACGACATTGCTGTCTACAGTTCCACCTGGGAAGAGCATTTGACTCATTTGGATAAGGTGTTGCAGGTCTTGAAAAGAAGCTAACCTCACTATCACGGCCACCAAGTGCCAGATAGCTCAGGGGAAAGTCACTTATCTTGGTCATGAGGTAGCAGGGAGTCGATTCCAACCTCTCCCCAGTAAAGTAAAGGATGTACATGACTGGGATACTCCCACTACTTAACCCCAGGTGAGAGCCTATTTGGGCCTTACTGGGTATTACCGTAACTTCATGGCAGGCTATGGAACCATAGCTGCCTCTCTGACAGCTCTGACTTCGCCCAAACCACTGAGGAAGGTAAATTGGACCGAAGACTGTCAGAAGGCCTTTATTGACTTGAAAGAAAGTCTGTGTAGGGCACCTGTGTTGTGTGCGCCTGATTACAGCAAACCCTATCATATTCATCAGTAGACAACTCAAGGGTAGAGAACTTAGGTGGGCTACTGTTGAAAAGGAATGTTTTAGTATAGTTTGGAGCCTTAGGCGTTTTAGATCCTACCTTACAGGATCTACCCTCAAGGTCAAAACAGACCATAAGCCCTTAAAATGGCTAATACAGATGCAGGGTGAAAACCCTAAGCTACTCAGGTGGTCCATTAGCCTGCAAGGGTTAGACTTCACCATTGAGCAAAGGCCAGGGACGAGACATCATAATGTAGATGGCCTTTCCAGAAGGTATGTTGACCGTCTGGGTGAGGGTGTCAATCTCGTGTGCGATTAGCCCACCCTAACCTCAGTCTGGGGGGGCGACTGTGATGCTGGAAATGCATCGGAGGGACAGGGCCTCCATATCCTTGTCCTTTATTTCTTTATCATGTATGTTGGTGGTGCGGCTCTTCTTCTTTTTGGTTTGGTGAACAGACCCATGGGATACCCTTATGGCACCCAAATGTGGGAGTATGACCCTGTACTCCTAGTGTATGTTTTTGGGTATCTGTGTGTGGCCCACAGCGCAGGGTACGGGCTGGTGGCAGCTCTGTGCTGTATTGACAGGTGCCCTGCGCATCCTCCATTTTGGGATGCCCAGGCCCTGTCATTGGAATCAGTGGATTCCTGATAGGCAACAAGATAGCCCCTGTGGCCTCTTGCTTTCTATCGCCTGTTACCTTACTTTTCTAGAAGTCCCGGGAAGCCCCGACTCTGTCCCTTCCCCCTGACTGGCTGTTGGGTGGAAGTTCCATATATGGTGTTGTGGGGGAAGTCCAGAGCAGACTGGCTGGAGCCTTCCCAGTGACTGTATGTTGTGGGTATTCCCGTGGGGTGCGACCTGGATGAATGGAGTGTGTGACGAATACACATTCTGTTTTATGGGTGTCTAGTATCTGGGGTTTGACACAATGGGCCACATTACGAGGTTGGAGGTAGCCTTCCTGGTGAAACCATCAAGGCTACCCCCAAACTCGCATCTGGGTCCGGCATCCGCAAATGGGCAATTACTGGGCTAATTCCGGCCCTGCCTGACCCAGTAATTGCCCTTTCACGGGCGCCGGAACCGGTCCATCCCCATTTCCATTTGAGCCCCGCAGGGCTCAATGGGAACGGGGACGTCGGATGCACTGGCACCGTTCAAAAACAGTGCCGGTGCATCCGTCATGTTGTGCTTGGGGGTGCCGCTCTGCCCGCCAGGTCAGACCTGGCGGTCTGACAGGCACCTGCGAGCACAGTTCTCAGTATGGCGGTACGGTGGCAACGGTGCGGGAGCACTACCACCGCCGTTGTTACTGTACCACCATACTTATAATGAGGCCCAATGGCTGAGACAGCCCTGCCCGAAAATGGTATGAATGCAGTGTGGAGTGCTGAATGGTTGGGTACTTGTCCGAATCCACATTCTGTGTTGTGAGTGTCTGGATGTAGAATAATGGCCTGAATACACTGTGAGCCGATTGGCTGCCTGACTGCTTGAATGCCCTTCTGAATGATTGGTTGCCTGAGTGTGACCCAGCAGAGTTAATGGGAGATCTGTCATGGTCAGTGGACATGGTAAGCACTTGTGACACTGCCCCCAGCCCACAATAAGAACACTACACCAGAAGGCCATTTCTACGACCTCTAAAAAAACTGGACACCTGGTCCTCGTCAGGGTCATCATCGGTGAATGGCAGCAAGCCTCATAAACAAACATTGCCTTGGAACATCTTAACATGAAGGAGATGGAAGACACAGTCACATCTTCACTATGGGCAGTGCAGACTAGTGTTTTGGGTGTGGTTGGCCGCACTGGCGGGACTGGCTATATAAGCCACACCCCGACCTGAAAGCGTGCTTCGCATTGCTCTGCTTATCGCAGCGTAACGCTAACCACGACCGCTCCCGGCTCAGAGATCAGCTCCCTGCATCCACGAACCAAGACTCCGACCTGCAAAGAGACAAACACAGGAGAATATTAGAACAAGTGCTTACCTGAGATTCCCACTCTGAACTGATCCTTGGCAGCAGTCCAAATCTCTTACTCCGGTTCAAGGAGTCACGACCCCGCAACGCCTGCAAAAGGAAACAACAGGTTAGAAACATCCATAAAGAAAAACTAGCTCAGCGCTCTGTGCACCAGATACGTGCCTGCACCTTGCTGGCTGCGGCACCGCTCCTCTCTGCACTCCATCGATCTGCGCTGCAGGTCTTCGCTCGTGAGTCCTCATGACCGCCCTCACTTCAATCCAGCACCTGCACGAGAGAGAAACAACGTATAAGCCAGCAGGCATACTAAGGACTATAGAAAGCACTGAAGAGAAAGCGCATGCAAAGGACATTAGAAAGCACAGAAGCAAAAGCGCATGCAAGAACAAAACACATAAAGAATAGACAAACAGATAGTCCCAATGGACAACACGAACTGAAGCAGCAAGGCAGGAAGTCTTGCCACAGCTGGCCTGGGCACGACTCAAAGATCCATAGGACCAGTGAATTCATTTGGCTTTCAACGCCTGAGCCTGCAACGGCGCCCCTGCACACACCAGCAGGACGGAGAGCCCACCGAATATGGACATAAGGTGAGGAGCTAGGGTGAGGAACAAAGCCCTGGGAAGAAGGGCATGAGAGGGAGGCAAAAGTCTAACTGAGCATAGGTATCTCCCTAATCCCCTTCCTCGCCCCCTTAGGAGCAGCCCTCAAGCAAGTTGATCACCAGAATGACCAGACGTGACATCCATCAGAGGCCACGCCCAGACCGCTCAGCACCTCCGTAGAGACCAGGTGAGCGTAACAGAATGCAAAGCCTTTTATCAATCCTTCGGCTGGGCACCATGGAAACATCTGAAACCGACCAACTAGCCCAATTGCTAGGGGACCTGCGAGCCGAGGTACATGTGGCTGGGCAAGAAACCAACGCCCTTAGGAGAGAGTTGATAGTGAATAAAGACCCCAGAGACGAATTAGCCAGACAATTACTCCAGAGTCAATACGGCCAAGCCCCACTACCTTGGACGGTACCATCCGCCGCAGCTCCGTCAGTCACCCCGGTACAGATAGTTCTTCCTGGGGAAGTTCCTTTGGCCCCACCAGAGCCCTCTTCAGGGGACCCTAAAAAGTACACAGTGTTCATGAACCAGTGCCGCCTGCATTTTCTTTGTAGACCAGGAGCGTTCCCAAACGGCCAGATGAGAGTCACGTTCGTGCTATCTTACCTGGTGGGCAGCGCTGCGGATTGGTCAGTACCACTGGTTAACCGTGATGACCCCCTGTTAGGAGATTTAGGGGGTTTTCAATGAGAGATGGAAAAACAGTTTGCCGGCATACTCAGGGCCAGGCCTTGGACAACAAGCTTCTGTCCCTCTGGCAGGGCAGTCAGGATTTACTGACGTACATAGCCACCTTCAATCGCTTGCTTGCTGAAACCGGTTGGCCAGAAGAAAAGAGGACCACGTTGTTCCAGCGAGGCTTGCGAGGAGAACTGAAAGATGTACTAGCCCAAGTAGTAAACCCGCCAAGGGAATGTGCTGAGTTCATCGACCTGGCAGTACAGTTGGATCACAGAATGCCGGACCGAAAGACTGACCAGGTTCGGTCTGAGGGTCGTGCTGTGTATGTGCGCCTGAAAGAGAACTTACCCCGCCAATCTGAGAACCCTACAGAACCCATGCAGAGGCGTGCAAAGTCCATTGACAAAAGCTGAAAGGGACAAACGGAGGCAACAGCAGCTATGCTTGTATTGCAGAGAACCGGGCCACTTCCTCCGGGAATGTCCAGTGAAACCTCCCAGAAAAACAGTCGGAGCAATCGATAAAGAAGTTGCTGAACAGGATTCAGAAAACTCCCAAGCTCAGCAAAAGCGTAGAGGTCCGCTTGCCGAGCAGTGAGAAGGGATTGCAGACCTCGCACTTAGCTGTGCCCATGATCCTGATCAGTTACCAACATCCGTCCAGAATGCATGCTGTGGAAGCGTATGTAGACAGCGGAGCAGTTGGTCATTATATTGACCAAGATCTGGCAAAGAGGATAGGTTTTCCCCTCTGCCAAAAATCTGTAACAGAAAACGTCACAACCGTTGACGGTAACCAAATATCATTGGGTCCTGTGACATACTGCACAGCAGAAGTGACACTTCTATGTCAAGATGGCCATCGGGAAAGCATTGCCTTTGACCTTATCAGTGCTTCCTAGTTCCAGGTGATTTTGGGGATACACTGGTTGGAGGCTCATAATCCTCAAATCGACTGGCACGCAAAATGTCTGACCTTCTCCGATGATTGTGCTCACTCATGCTATAAGGTGGAAACATCTTCCAGAGGACAGACAAGACCCAAAGAGGTGGCCCTGGGTCGTATAGGTACCCTACCAAGTGAATACCAAGACTACAAGGATGTCTTCCAAAAGGAACAGGCAAATACTCTACCTACCCACACACCTTACGACTGCCAGATCGACCTCATACCCAGTGCGCAGATTCCCTGTAGTATGCGCTCACTGAACAAGAAAACCTCCACTTGAAAACGTATCTGGATCAATATCTAGCAAGCGGTTTTATTCACCCCTCCAAGTCCCCTGCGGCATCGCCTCTCTTCTTTGTGCCCAAGTAGGAGGGTGATCTAAGAACTTGTATCAATTATCGAGCACTGAACCAGGTGACTGTAAATAAAATGGTACCCTTTGCCCCTCATTCCGGAGCTACTGGACCAGGTCAAAGATGCCCACATTTATACCAAACTGGACCTCAGGGGGCGTACCATCTCATACGTGTGAAAAAGGGAGATGAATGGAAAACTGCCTTTTGTACCAAGTACGGACTGTATGAATAGCAGTGTAATGCCCTTCGGGCTATGCAATGCACCGGTGGAGTTCCAATTCTTCATGAATGACGTACTCCGTGAGTTCCTTGATGTCTGTGTGTTAGTCTACATCGAGGATATCTTGATTTACTCACCTACGCAACAAGACCACGTTGTCCACGTCTGTGCCGTCCTAGAGAAACTTCGCCAACATCAGCTGTATGCCAAGCTCGAGAAATGCTCTTTACATGTCACCGAAATGGAGTTCATAGGTTTTATCCTCACTCCAAAAGGCGTACGGATGGATACACGTAAAGTGGATGCCATTCTCAACTGGCCATCACCATCATTGTTCAAAGGGGTACAGAGTTGGCTTAGCTTTGCGAACTTCTACCGCTGGTTTTATTCCCAGATTCTCCAAGATCGTCTACTCGATTACATCTTTGTTGCGGAAAAACAGGCGTTTCCAATGGTCTGATGAGGCGGAAAATGCCTTCCAGACACTCAAACAAAGATTCACCTCAGCCCCGATACTACGACACCCCCGTCCAGAACTCCTGTATGTGGTTGAAACCGACACCGCCAGCATAGCTATGGGGGCTGTTCTCTCAGAGAAAGATCCCAAAACCAGCCACTTACATCTGGTAGCCTTTTGGTCACACAAGTTCACAGGGCCAGAATTAAACTATGCGATTACCGACAAAGAGCTCCTGGCATTGAAGGCAGCATTCAAGGCTTGGCGACATTACCTTCTAGGCGCAAGACATACCATCACAGTAATCACAGATCACTGCAACTTGCAGTATCTCAAGTCAGCAAAGGCCCAATCATCACGCCAACTCCGATGGGCTCTGTTTTATGCAGAATACATTTATGTAATCAAATTTCAACCAGGGTTACAAAACGGCAAGGCCGATGCACTGTCATGCATGGGCTCTGGAGATGAAGCATATGCAATACCCGACCCGGTAGCCATGATCCCCGAGGAAAAAATACTAGGCCTTACGGCCACCTTGTCTTTGGATGATCTGCAAAAGGAAATACAGCTTCACGACAGGCATGGGCCACAAAGAGCGAGCAACACACAATCACAAATGGACTTCCCTATTTCCAGGGGCGTCTCTATCTCGCACTCGAGAGCTACAAGACCAGGTTATTTTCGGCTACCACAATTCTCTTGTGGAAGGACACCCAGGCATTGCCAAGATAATGGCCAAAGTGAAGAGGAATTACTGGTGGCCAACTTGGTGTAAGGACATAACTCAATTTGTGCTGTCATGTGGAGTTTGTGCGCAAAACAAATCCCAGAAACAGAAACCCGCAGGTCTTTTGCAACGTCTAGAAATACCTCCTACTCCCTGGCATACGTTATCGCTCAACTTCATCACAGACCTACCACCCTATAATGGCTATACTAGCATCTTAGTTATCGTGGACTTGTTCTCCAAAATGGCCCACTTCAACCCATTCAAAGGCATACCAACTGCTTCCGTCTTGGCGAAGGTGATTTTAGAGCAAATAGTACGGCTACATGGATTCCCTTCGATTCTGATTTCAGACTGAGGTAGCCAGTTCCTTTCCAACTTCTGGAAGAGGAGCTGTGACCTGCGCACAAATTGATGTCCGCCTGTCCACGAATCATCACCCACAAACGGATGGCCAGACTGAAGGAACAAACCAAACATTAGAGCAATATCTGAGGTGCATGCTACACAAGACCGAAGATGGTTGGAAAGACATCTTGTGGATAGCCGAGTACTCATACAACAACTCGTTACACACCAGTACCGGGCAGAGCCCGTTCTACATTATGTACGGACGGCACCCATGCACTTCTAGTTTGGACCCACCCGAAGCACTAGAGATGCCCGCAGTATAAACCTTGCACGCCACCATTACTCATGTTTTCAAGATGGCAGGAGAACATCTGGCAAGAGCCAAAGAAGGACACAAAAAATTCTCAGACCAGCACCGCAGGAAGGCTCCTGCTTAGCAATTTGGGGATGGTGTTTGGTTGGCCTCCTGACATGTACCCTTGAAGGGGACCCGAACCTTTCGCCATAAATACCTAGGTCCATATACCATTCAGGACATCATCAACCCTGTGGCGATGAAGTTAACAGTACCACCAAACATGCAGATACATCCAGTGTTCCACATGTCACTCTTGAAAACTGTGCAGCCTGGTACTCGGATGGCGTCACCTCCTGACCCTGTGCTGATCAAAGGCGAAGCAGAATTCAAAGTCAAAGAAATCTTGGATTCTAAGGTGGTTAAGTCCAAATTATACTACTTGGTAGACTGGAAAGGATACGGCCCTCAGGACAGGACCTGGGAACCTAGTAACCAAATCCACACATCATGATTGGTGAAACACTTTCACCGCAACCATCCAACCAAGCCCAGGCCAGAAGGAGAGAGAGCCATCACGAGAGGGGCCTTAGGGGGTGGGGGGAGGGGAGTGCTGTCATGGTCAATGGACATGGTAAGCACTTGCATCACTGCCCCCAGCCCACAATAGGAACACTACACCAGAAGGCCATTTCTCCGACCTCTAAAAGTCTAACTGAGCACAGGCATCTCCCTTCCTCGCCCCCTTAGGAGCAGCCCTCAAGCAAGTTGTTCACCAGAGTGACCAAATGGGACATCCAGCAGAGGCCACGCACAGACCGCTCAGCACCCCCGTGGAGACCAGGGGAGCATAACAGATCAACAGTATATCTGGGGGCCTCTCACTGATGGAAATCGTTCAGAAGCTGAAATCGAAACTGATGCTTAACTTTGAAGCCTACTGGAAGAAAAAGAATCGCTGCTGCTATCCTTCGCTAATCTGAAAGCTGCCGTGCCTTCAAGGAACTGATCCAAGAGAGGACCTGGCTAGGAGACCTCTTCCTGAGCTACGAGGGATCATCGTGCACCAGCTGATCTTTGCCAAAGCTCCCTGGATGTCAGACCCTCGAAAGGCTGCCACTCTGAGATAGGGACCGCCGTGGAACCACGAAGAGAAGCGCCTGGACATTGAATTCCATCAACGTCAACAACTGCCGTCGCCGACAAGAGCTGCAGTGCTCCTTTTCCTAAGACATTTGATCCAACGACTCCCTTGCTCATCGACGACCAAGGAGAATCTGCCTGTGGGTTTCCCGCCATTCGAAGACCGCAGAGATGCGGACCACTCGACACCCTTGCTGGGCCAAAGTTCTTCATTGACTCCTTGCAGCAACGAGCCCTTGTCGTCGAGGTGCACCGCACGCCTCAGCTTGCAGGACGTTTTTGACCGATCGTCAACGAGCACCGCAAGAACCTTGCATACTTTTTTTTTTTTTTTTAAACTTTTGTTTATTGGCAAGAAATGGCAGCTGGCATAGCGCAAGTTACAACAATCCAACACACACAGTTTACATTTCTGACGTGAATGGAAAGCATAAATTCTACAGAGGGGCACATGTATTCCTTCCTAAGGTCAATTACAGTAGAAGCATTTATCAAGTGTTACGGTCTAACCTCAGTTCCGGAAAAGGGGGTGATGACAAACGTTCCAGATCCACTTTGCGGTTCAGGTAGCTACAAAACCCAGTCCATATGTTTTTAGGACGAGCATTACTGGGCAACATGTTAATATAGTCTTCTTCACAAGATTGCATCCAGGTGAGGGCTTTCAGCCACATCTCCAGGAAGGGGGGGGCTCTGCGCTTCCAGCATTGCAGAATGCATTTCTTGGCCACACTCGCCGCCACATTCAGAAATTTAGCCTCCCGTTTCGCCCCAGGCCCCTCCCAGAGCCCAAACAAAAGAGACAGGGGGTCAGGGTCAACACAGAACCCCACAATTTCGGAGAGAGTTTCAAGCACCGCATTCCAGAACGGGGTCAGTGCCCCACAGAGCCAGAACATATGGCCATGGTCCGCATCATTGGATCTGCATCTTTGACAGGGGTGGGGTTGATCCCGGGCAAACTTCCCAATCACATGGGGAGTATAGTACAGGCGATTTAGCAGCTTATATTGAACACATCTAGTTCTGCAATTAAGAGAAACCTTGCGTGTATGCATGCACATTCTGGACCACATCCCATCTTGATGTCTAATCCCAGCTCCCTGCCCCAGGCATCGCGAGCAGTGTGGGGGGGGTTCTACAGCTCGCGCCACCAACATTTTATAAAGGGAGGATACAATGCCCCTTCCTCGGGGGATTCAGGGGGCTCGTCCGGATATGACGGCTACATGTCTTGGACCGCAGCCCTAAGTCAAAAGTATTGTAGCAACTCAAGAGGGGACTTGGAGTGCCCTGGCTTCCACGTCTCCGGGGTGATGAATTTCCCATCAGGGAACAGGTCGGAGAATGATTTGTATCCCAGGTCCGACCAATGGCGCATGAGGAGCTTATCTTGTGTGGGGGTGAGGCCAGGGAACAACCAGAGGGGAAGCCATTTGTAATACGGGGGGAGCCAGAACCGGGCTTCAGAATCTGCTGCCACGCTCTTATAGTGGAGGCCACTGGGTCAGCAGGGGCCTCCGAGCGGTATGAGTGAAAGAGGATCAGGGACATGACATTCACCTCCTCAGTCGCCAGGATTTCAAGCTTAACATGCGGGGGGGGGATCGTGGTGACAGTACCAGTATGTAGCATGCTGGGCCTGAGCGGCTACCAAATACTGAGTGAGATCAGGTGCACTGAAGCCACCTCTCTCGTACGGAAGGGTCATATGCTGCCACTTCCTGCGCACGGCACCCGAGTGCCATAGAAAGCGGGCGCATCCCGCTTGCAGGTCTGCAAAGTACTGTTTCCCGGGCCAGAGGGGAACATTAGCGAATATGTAAAGGAGTTTCGGGACTATGATCATTTTTATGAGGGATAGTCTCCCCGATAGTGAGAGGGGGAGATTATGCCATTTTTCCATCCTGGCGCCGGCATATTGCGCAGCGGCCCCATAGTTATCTGACAATAAGGAGGATTTTGAGAGGGAAACTTGGACCCCTAGGTATTTAATGCCCCCCGGTGCCCATTTGAGAGGAAATTCGCAAGTAGGTTGGGGCGTTGCGGGTGTGAGGGGTAGGATTTCTGGCTTAGTTTAATTTATGGTGAAGCCCGAGAATGTGCCAATTTTGATAGTTTCGCGCATGATCGGATCAAGGTGGATCGAGGGGTCTCTAATGTATAGAAGCACGTCGTCAGCGTACAGTGATATAATTTCAGGGGTATCTTGCAGCCGGATCCCTTTGCGCACGTGGTTGTTTCGTACACTATCCGCCATGGGATCAATGGCCATCGCAAATAGCAAGGGAGAAAACGGGCACCCTTGTCGCGTCCCTCTGTGGAGGGAGAAGGGAGCCGAAAGGTGAGAATTAACTAGGACCCTAGCCACAGGGCTAGTGTATAGGAGTTTGATACAGGACAACATGTATGGGCCAATCCCCATCTTCTCGAGCACGGCCCACAGGTACTGCCACGAGACCATGTCGAACACTTTTTGGGCATCCAACGTCACGGCCACGGCATTGGCTCAGTGGTCTATTCTAGATATGACATTAAATAGTCGCCGGATGTTTAAGGCGGTGGAGCGGGCCGGTACAAAACCACTTTGATCTGGGTGGATTAGGTATTTCATGATGAGGAGGAACCTATTTTTCCCCTTAGGGGCCGGGGTCCGAAAATGCCTGGATGCGGCGCGGACCCGAAATGAAAAGGGAATGACCCAACAGGTAAGTCTTGACATAGGCCCTCATTACGACCCTGGCGGAAATCGAAAAACGATGGCGGAAATGCAATACCGCCATCAAATAGCGCTCGGTGCGATTATGACCCGTCACCGTAAAGTACGATGCCATTAGCGACACCGTAGTGAACGCCAACGCAAACTGCACCAAGTACGCGCACGCGCGCCATGCCAAACCGTAATTACCACCATGGCGCAACGGTACGCGAATTCTGACCCTAGCGGACATGTACCTAACGCCATCAAGCATGGCGGAAAGTACCATTCCGCCATGGTGAGAAGTACGGCATCGCGAACCAACCGTAAACGGCCCTACTGAGTGCCTGTACACCACTCCCTGGCCACATTGCACAACTCCTCGTAGGTGCAATGAAGTCACACAATGCAACCAGTGAAATGTACAAGTCACCCATGCCTGCCAACGAACAAATGAATCTAGGGGCTCCAAGTGCCTTGTGAGTGGCCATCCATATTTGCCATGGCACTATTGCCGCACTGATGCAGCACAGGCATGTGAAGGGTCAAGTCCAGCAACATGAACAGAAAAATGAGACAAACAAAAACAGGCCCCCCCATCGACTGACACCAGTGTAAGGCAACATTCAAAGCAGTATCCTGAGTGAGACTGCACCAGCCCTGTACTCCTGCCAGTAAACAAACCAACCATCAGAATAAGCATGTACCACACAAGTTGGCAGAGTGACTGAGCAGCCAGGCTCATCTCAAGAGGGGCCAATGGGAGCTGCAGGGCACAGATGGCACAAATACAGAAGCTATTCAAATGGACATGACCTCAGTCTCCCTCCAAGAAACGCACGCAAACACAGGCACCTGTGACCAGCCATATTCTGATAATCACATCATTCCACCAATCCACCTGGCTGACCGGCATCTGTTACACAAAAGCTAATCCCCCGCCCCTGAGCATGACATCATTAAAACAGTCATAATGGCAGCCCCTATCCCTGACCTCACTGGGCTTCGTAGGCAAACGCGCCCAGTACAGTACCACGCAACTATACTCCGAAGCTGGAACCCAATGCAGATCTCCTCACAATACATCGCTCCACAAATAGGAATATGCTACATCACTTGCAAAGAAGAACGCTACACGGTTAATATCAGAATAGAAATTTAATGCACAACAAAATCACCAAGCCCATACAGCCATTAGGTCATGAACTCCAAAATAGATTTCATTATTGTGGGCTGCATCCGCAATAAATGACCAGCTTCTTCTTGTGTGACGCCCTGTTCCTTCATGGTACACAGGGGCTACATTCACGTTCAAAAAGGCAACATGGAAGCGCCTAGAACCGCAGGGCCGTCCCATTAGGTAGGCACTAGTCCAGCTGAAAGGCCGATATGTTGCTCCTAGCCACTAGTACTGCGTAAGGGCATGTGGCCCATTGTCGATCGTCCCATAAGATCGTAATGGTGCTCCACTGATTAACACGAAGCAGCAGGTGTCGGGAGTAAAATCCATCTGCAGGAGTGGCATACAGATGGCAGTGGCAAAAGGGGAGGAGATACCTGTCACCCAAATGAAATGAAAAAGAATAGTATGGGCATCCGAACTTCATTTGAATTACTCACTTCAATGATCACACTAAATCCACAGCCATATGCATGCTAGCCCACTCCAAAGGATTATTTCCACCCAAAAACCACTTGCGAATCATAACTATATAAATCGAGGTGAAAACACTATTACAAACGAGTGTTTGTGTGCATGCGTCTGTTAAAACAGAATCCATTAGATGGGATTAGTAACGTGCATAGACACAAGTGTTTGAAGGCGCGTCGAGACAGGGAGGGTTCAACAAGGGCAGATAGACGATGGTCCCACTATGGCAGCTCTGCATCACATAGCGCAGGGGAGGTGGATAGATTCCAAAAAGCCCTGTACATGGCAAACTCTCTATTAAATCATCTGTCCATGCATCCATACATCATTCCCTCATCCCGGTATGAAAACGCCTGATTGTATACTCACATAACATGTGAAATTTCCATTGAGTCTGTGCGTTATGCAGTCTGCAAAATCCACTGTGCTCCAGCCCGTAATTCCAGTGTTGTGAAGTAACATGTATTTGGGAACGTCCGGCCTCATCGTCCACTACGCTATTGCGCATCCCATACTATTCATATCAATCATTGCATTCTCGCCATGGCCCCTGTCCCAAGGACATTGAACAATAGAACGTTATATTTGCAGTCAGACCTGTGGGCATCTCCTCGCCGCTAGCTGAAAACCGAAAGCGCCGTCCTTCGAATTCCTCATTTGCAACATCACGTCGAAAAGGCATCTGTGACCGCTTGAAATCACAAATTCATCCATGTAGTGCGGCAGTGTGTGAAAATGGCAACTGGCTTCACTCACAAATGGGACGCCCCGCCCGTCGGTGAACCTCGGTACAGTGTTGCATGAGGGTCCACCGTTAATCGAGTACTACATTCCACTGACCCTTCACAAGTTTGTTCGCGACTGCAAAGATAGTATGTGAAACAATGGGACCATAGCAGAATGAACATATGAACCAATATTTCACTGCCATCGGGAACAAATACATGATTGTAATAGCAAGATGCCATTCGTCGAATTGCAGCGTTGTGTGCGGGACGTGCTCGCCCAAAGGGGATTGCAGCTTGCACAGGTGGAATGAATCACCACAGGTGGAGGCTATACAGCCTGAAAACACATACATTGCACACCCAACCCCCTCCCACAACCACACCCACTCCAAAATGCTACCGGCAGGACTAGCGATGTTGGCCCTGGGGGACCTGATAGCACTGCAAGTACTCCAACTTCAAGAAGAAGACGAACACCAACTACTACAACAACCGGCCGCACAGAGGAGACGCAGGAGGAGGAGGAGGGCAAGGCAGGGCCAGCAAGGGCCGCCAGCACAGCCACTACCACCACGCAGGCAGCCCGCAATCCCACGCCTCCGAGCACATCCGTTCAACCTCACTGATGAGCAGATCCACACCCTCTACCGTTTGGACCGGGACACCATAACCGCCATTGTGGACATGACACAGGCTGACCTTGTCAGCATGATAGATAGCCCAACCGCCATCCCACCCCTACTGAAGGTGGTGTCTGTACTCCACTTCCTGGCCACAGGCACCTACCAGCACACAGTCGGACAGTTGCATGGCATTTCACAGCCAGTGTTCTCACGGACACTATTGCAAGTGCTCGATGCCCTCCTGAAGCACGCAGACGACTACATCTCTCTACCACGCTCGGAGCAGGAAATTACGAACACAAAAGTGGGGATCCATGCACTTGGCGGCATACCGGGTTGCATTGGTGCCATCGACTGCACCCATGTGGAATTGGTCGTCCCACATGCCATGGAGGCCCAGTACCGCAACCGAAAACAATTTCATTCTCTGAATGTACAAATGGTGTGTGACTCCAACAGGATCATTACACATTGTTGTGCCCGATTTCCTGGATCAACCCATGATTCTATGGTCTTGAGGAACTCTACAATACCACGCTACATGGAGCGTCACGCAGGGAACAGATCCTGGCTATTCGGTGAGTCTCATTTCATGCATGATAATTTGGGGTATGTGATGCGGCAATGACCTGGCAGGAAGGGGGGGGGGATGCGTACGTAGCAATGTCATTCCACAAACATCCTTTATTGTCCACATACAGGTGATGCCGGGTATCCACTGAAGAGATGGCTCCTTACACCACTCCGGAACCCACAGAACCAGCATGAGGAGGACTACAACCATGCCCACTCACGTACCCGTGTAGTCATAGAACAGGCATTCGGCCTACTGAAGACTCGTTTCCGCTGCCTCAGCAGGTCTGGCGGGGCACTCCTGTACCGCCATGAGAAGGTTGCAAAGATGGTCATGTCATGTGTCATGCTACACAACATGTGCGTACGTAGAAATGTGCCCATGCCCCCTGACGCAGAACTGCAAGCACCTGAAGATGGTCATGATGAGGGTGGGGATGTGGCAGCACCTCGAGGAGTCTGCGAGGCACAGGAGGGCCGTGACATTCGTCAGCATATCATAGATGCATGCTTCTAGCACTCACGCCTGGTGGCTGATACATGGACACGGGACTTGTGGCACTGTGTGTGTCTGGAACATGCACAATATGGACTGTACGCCTATTAAGGCCTCGTACACAAAGATCAATGTCCACACATCTCATTGGATGATCGTGCATTGTTTATGGCATATGTGAAATTATGTTACACACCCCATCGACCCGCCACCCAAGTGAGCCCAACACACCCCCTCCACCCTCCTACCTCCCCCCCGAACACCAGTGTCCGAAGATGCTCATTGTCAGTGGGCAGACGCTATTGCAAGCCCCCTCTCCGGGTATCAGGGGCACCCCTGCCTGTGGAGCGCAGGTTTCTCCCAGATCTACGTTGGGGGCTGCCCTGGACGGAACTTGCAACGGATGATGTCTCTGCCTGCTCACGTCCATGCATGTCCCTAAGGGTTTGTGAGAGCTCAGTGAGCACACGGCGCACAGCGGCAAGTTCAGCACATACGTCTTTGGACGTCGCATGCAGTTCCCCCCTCAGGCTCTCGGTGCTTCTCTCCATTTGTACTCTCAGGCTCTCAGTGCTTCTCTCCATTTGTACTCTCAGGCTCTCGGTGCTTCTCTCCATTTGTGCCCTTAGTGTCTCTGTACTTCTCTCCATTTCTGCCGTAAGTGTCTCAGTTGATGTTTCTATGGCTGCCTTAGTACCCCCACATTCATCAGCATGGTCCTTGAGGAGCGTGGCCAGTTGCTGCTGTTGCACGATCACCTGGTTGAGGGACTGTTGCCTCTGCTGTGCCATGGGCATTTGCGGTGGTGTCACAGAGGGGCTGGTCACCTCATGTTGCCTTGCCACAGGGCTTGTGGGGGATGGCCAGTCGTCGTCTTGTGGGTCCCCTGCGTGGTATCCTCATGGTGTACGGGATGGAACAAACAGGGGGATTGAGACAGGTCATGGATGGATCTTACTTCGACATCCCTGTTTTCTGTGTCGGAGCATGCTGCCATTAATGCAGTGTCACCTATGGTGCTGCTGCCACCAGAAGCAGTGCCTTCTGTGGCATCCATTGGGGGGACCTGTGGTGGTGCTGTTGTGGGCATGCTGGCTGCTGGGGTGCCTGTTGAAGTTCCCTCCTGTGTGCTGCCACTTGATTTGTGCTGCTGCCGTGTCTTGATGCGTGCAGCTGAGGTGGAGGGTCTTTGGCCGTTGGTCTTGGCCCTCTTTGCAGGTGTGCTGGTAGGGGTGTCCTGGAGCTCGTCGTTTGAATCGGACCCTGTGGTGGAGTAAAGGAGGGCGAGCGTTATTAATGGGTCTGTGGAAATTGGAATGGCAATGTATCACATGCATTGGGGTGGTACCTGAGGGTGATTTGGGTTGGGGCCTTGGAGGTGGTTTCATTTTTGTGTGGATTGAGGATGCAGTTGTTTTGCAGCCTGCAGTTAGGGTGTGCCTGCTGCACGTGTAGAGGGTGTTTTTAGGATTTTTAATTATTTATGTATTTAATGTGAGTTTTAAAGTGCGCTATCAGGCCAATGTATGTGGACGTTCTCCTGGACATGTGTTACTGTTGTACTATGTGGACACATGGTACTTCACATGATTGGACATTGTGGATTTAGCATTGTTTTATTTGGGCCACCTACCTGATTCTTCGGATGTCTGCACTCCTTTCTCCATCCCTCCGACTCCCTCTATACTCTCCATTCCAATGGTGGAGGCACAGATTTCTTCCCAGGGGGTCAACTTGATGGGTGATTCCGATCCTCCCCCGGTAGCTGTGGCAATGTTACGGTTGGCGGATAGTATGCTCCGTACGCGTATCCGCAAGTCGTCCCATCGCTTTCTGCATTGCTGTGGGTTGCGGTCCCCACCGCACTTACCCGCTGTGCCACCAGGGCCCATATGGCCTTCTTGTTCGCAAGTGCCGTCCTGGTCATTTGCGTCGAGAAGACGACGGCAGCATTCTCCTGGAGGGTCTCTGTGAGCACGGTGAGTTCCTCACGGGAGAAGTGGACCTGCCGCTTGCGGTCGCACGCTTTTTTCGCTACTTTTCCCATTTTTATTGGTTTCACTAGGGTGGATGACGGGTTGGGATGAGTCTCAGGGTAGTATTTTTAATGGTTGTGTGGAAATTGTGATTTTATAGGTGTACGGCGTGCTGTTTCCCGTTCCGGGACCATGTTTTTACTTCCGTTTCCGTATATTTACGGTCACCGTACTTTCCGATTGCCGCTCATTGCGGTGACCGCTAAGATTGGTGGCGGAATTGCACCTAGGGCGCCGTACGGCGGCGGTGAGGGCCGTTTTGGGGACATTTCCGCCATCGCGGACTTTGGACTTCCGCCATGGCGTAGTGCTCGTGCCCGATGGGTCGGAATTAGACGCACTTTGCTCCGTCATGCAATGGCGGAAACGCTATTTACGCTATGGCGGTCAGGTCAGTCACTTTCCGCCAGGGTCGTAATGAGGGCCATAGAGTTTTAGCTTCCCTTTTCTCTTCTTTCTCTCACCTTTGTTCTTGTGTTTTTCTCCCTAGGCGCGGGGGCGCGACTGCGAATCCGGATGGTCGCTGCTGAACATGGAGGCGCCCTGTAAAGGTGAGTAGAATGCGGCGCTGCAGCGATTGATGCGATGTGCTTTTAAAAATAAATGTCTTCCTTTTCAGGATTGTCGGCGAAATGTCTCTGGGATGCAGGTTTAGCAGGTGAGGCCTTTTCCTTCTTCTGTTCTCTTGTTCCCTTCCTTTGCAGGTGATTCAGGATGCTGACAGGTGTGGCAGAAGTCAAGATAAGCGTCCAGCTGCTAGATGCAGAACAACGCGAAGCACGTGTGGCTGATCGGGTGTGGTTTAAATAGCCTTGGAAGAAGTTCCTAGAATGTGTCCTTCCTCCAATCAGGTATGTATCCTTCCCCGACCACGCCCGGGTGGTAAATGAGTCCCACAGGTAAAGTAGTTCCTTTCAGGCCTCAAGGAAGCCGGGGTTCTGCAGCATGGTCTGCATTAGGTAAGTGCACCCAAACACTTTCATAATGAGCCTGGCGCCTATGGCGCCAGGACTGACGTTTTCTATGAGCCTGGCGCCATAGGCGCCAGGACGCTGTCCAAAGGGCCCCTATAAGGGGTTGCTGGGACCTTCCCCGGGGACTTGATGTCCGCTTTCGGGGACGCAGGGCCTGAGCCGGCTCCCCGGGAGCGGGCATCGTGACAGCACTCCCCCCAAGGCCCCTCCCAAGGTTGTTCCCTCCGGGGGTTTGGTTTGTTTGGGAAGAGTCGGTGGAATTTCCTGACTAATCGAGGTGCATGAACATGGTCACTAGGTTCCCAAGACCTGTCCTGAGGTCCGTTCCCCTTCCAATCGATTAGGTAGAAAAGCTTTGACCTAAACATTTTTGAATCTAAAATGTTCTTCACTTCGAATTCGGGTTCCCCATCTATTTGAATAGGTTCTGGAGGGTTGAGTAGTCGGGTTCCGGGGACCACTGGTTTCAGAAGTGACACATGAAAAACAGGGTGAATTCGCATATTAGCTGGTAAATCAAGTTTAACCGCTACTGGGTTAATTATTGCCGTAGTAGAATAAGGTCCCAGATATTTTGGGTTAAAAGTTCGAGGCCCTTTGAGCGGTAAATGTCTGGTCGCTAACCACACTTGATCCCCAATCTGATACGGAGGTGCTTCACTCCGATGTAGGTCAGCATTCTCCTTGTATTTTCTCTTGGCTTGTTGTAAATGTGTGGTTGCCTCTTTGAAGGCTCGGGTAATGGTAGAATGCAGATGTTCTAGTGCGGGCACTCCGAGGTTCTGAGGTGAGTCGAGGTTTGAGGTTCGAGGGTGATGTCCAAACAAGGTATAAAAAGGACTATGGCCAGTTCCAGAGTGTACCGAATTATTATATGCGTATTCGGCTATCCAAAGAATGTCTTTCCAGTTGCTTTCAGATTGCAGTAACATACACCGTAAGTACTGCTCAAGGGTCTGATTTGTCCTCTCGGTCTGACCATCGGTCTGAGGGTGGTGACTGGTCGATAATCTTACGTCGATTTGTGCCATTTGACAACATATGCGCCAGAAGTGGGAAATGAATTGGCTTCCCCGGTCAGAGATTAGTATAGATGGGAATCCATGTAGCCGAACAATATTTTCGAGGAATTCTTTGGCTAGGACAGAAGCTGAAGGTAAACCTTTCAAAGGAATGAAGTGGGCCATATTGGAAAACAAATCCACAATTACCAGAATGGTATTGTATCCCGAACAAGGAGGCAAGTCCGTAATAAAATCCATTGATAGGGTGTGCCAGGGTGCTGGCGGTATGTCTAGAGGTTGAAGGAGACCGGCTGGTCTTTTCTTTTGACCTTTATTTCGGGCGCAATCACCACAGGACATCACAAAAGATTTAACATCTTTTCGCCAAGAGGGCCACCAGAATTGTCGTTTCACCTTTTCCATTGTCTTGGCAATACCGGGGTGTCCCTCTATTAATGTATCATGATAACCTGAAATAACTAGTTTGTGTAAATCCTTGTGCGGCAGGAATAAGCATCCTTGGTAATAAGGTAAAACATTATCTATGGTAAAGTCTGATCCCTTTTGTATCTAATCCTGTAGGACTGTAGGGTCCAGGAGTTGTTTCACTCTGACTTGAATGTCTTCAAGCGTTTGTAACAAAGTCATGCCTAGAATTCTCTGTTCGGGAATTATTGGTATTGGTTCTGAGTTTGTATCAGATTCTCCCATTCCAATTCGGGATAAGGCGTCTGCTTTGCCGTTCTTGCATATGTAATCACGAAATCAAATTCAGCGAAAAACAAAGCCCATCGGAGCTGCCGTGATGACTGAGCCTTGACGGTTTTCAAATACTTTAAATTCCGGTCATCAGTGATCACCGTGATGGTATGTCGAGCGCCAAGCAGGTAATGCCGCCAGGCTTTAAAAGCAGACTTTATGGCTAACCGTTCTTTATCAGTGATTGCGTAATTAATCTCTGGTGCCGAGAATTTTCTGGACCAAAACGCTACGGGATGCAGTTGGTTGGTTTCAGGATCTCTTTGAGACAGAACTGCTCCCATGGCTAGGCTGGATGCGTCAGTTTCAACGACATACGGGAGATCTGGACGTGGGTGTTTCAATATAGGTGCAGAGGTAAACTTAGCTTTTAAATCCTGGAAGGCCTGCTCGGCTTCTTCAGACCATTCAAAACGTTTATTTTTCCTCAAGAGTGCAGTAATGGGTTGTACTATGCGTGAAAATTCCGGGATAAACCTGCGATAGAAATTGGCAAAGCCGAGCATGCTTTGAATCCCTTTTACAGAGCTAGGTGATGGCCATTTGAGGATGGCATCCACTTTTCTTGAGTCCATTCGGACTCCTTTGGGTGTCAGGATGAAACCGAGAAACTCAACTTCTGTGGTATGGAAAACACATTTCTCCAGTTTAGCAAATAGTTTGTGTTGGCGCAGTTTTTCGGGAACTGCCCCAAACGTGTTTTCTGTGATCAGATTCCGAAGAGGAGTACACTAGAATGTCATCGATATAGACGACAACGCAAACATCGATGAGTTCCCGAAGGACATCCTTCATGAAGAATTGGAAGGCAGCAGGCGCATTGCACAACCCGAAAGGCATTACCTGGTATTCGAATAATCCATATTTTGTACGGAAGGCTGTTTTCCATTCGTCGCCTTCTTTTACTCGCACCAGATGATATGCCCCCCGGAGATCTAACTTGGTGTTTATGCAAGCGTCCTTCACCTGGTCAAGTGGTTCAGGAATCAGAGGCAGAGGATAACGGTTTTTAACCGTTATCTGGTTCAATGCGCGGTAATCGATACAAGTTCTAAGGTCGCCTTCTTTTTTAGGCACGAAGAACAAAGCCGAGGATGCCGGGGACTTTGACGGGCGAATAAAACCATTGGCGAGGTATTGATCCAAATATTGTCTCAAATGCAGATTCTCAGGTTCGGTAAGGGCATAAATCCTGCTACAAGGGGGTTGTGCACCGGGCACCAGATCGATTTGGCAATCGTACGATCGGTGAGGAGGTAACGTCTTGGCCTGTTCCTTTTGGAAGACGTCCGGAAAGTCCTGGTATTCCGGAGGTAATTGCATGGAGGCAGAGGTTACAGATGCTAGATTAATCTTCAGGTTTTCTGGGTAGCATGTTTGTGCACAATCCGGGAAGGTTATTCTCTTAGCTCGCCAATCAATTCGAGGATTATGTGTCTCTAACCAAGGAATTCCAAGAATAACCTGAAACTGTGGAGCCTTGATTACATCAAACTCAACTGCCTCCCGATGGCCGTCAGGACCAATAAGAGTCACCCCAGTAGTGGAATGTGTTACCGGTCCAGAGGCAATTTCAGTTCCATCGACTGTGGTGATGACATCTTTGCTGGTTTTAGGACGGAAAGGGAGGTTAATCCTAGAGGCCAATTCACGATCCACATAGTTTCCAATAGCCCCACTATCGATGTATGCCTTTATTGCATGCAACCGCTTAGGCTTTTCTGGATCTACGAGAACCATTGGCACAATGAAATGCGAGGTCTGAGAGTTAGTTTTCAAGCTCGGCAAGCGGACCCCTACGCTTGTCGGGCTGAGTCGTTTCCCGAAACAGAGTCCTCATGGTTTTTATCAGCGGCTCCTACCGCTTTTCGGGGCGGTTTTTCCGGGCAATCTCGTAGAAAGTGTCCAGAGTTCCCACAATAAAGACATAATTTTAACTGCCGCCTCCTTTCACGTTCCTTTTGAGTTAAGGGTTCTTTAACCTCTCCAATTTGCATAGGCTCAGAGACATCAACTCCCTTGGGGTTAGCGTGGGTCTTGACCAACACCCGGGTCTCAAACCTGGACCGATCTGTTTTTCTGTTTTGAAGTCTGTGATCCAATTGGACCACTAAGTCTATATATTCTGTGCATTCTTGGGGCGGATTTACAACTTGGGCCAAGACATCTTTAAGTTCTCCGCGTAGACCTCGATAAAATAACGTGACTCTTTTATCCTCTGGCCATCCCGTTTCTACAATTAGTCTGTCTATTAAAGGTTGCAATATAGGATAGGATGTCCTGATTGCCCTGTCGCAGGGATAGAAGTTCGTCATCCAGAGCCTGCCCTGAGAGTGTCGAGCAAATAACCTTTCCATGCTTGCTTGAAATCCTTGAAAATCACGGAGAATCGGGTCATCTTGAGTAACCAGTGGAACTGACCAATCGGCAGCGCAGCCGCTGAGATATGACAATACAAAGGCTACTTTGGTCTGATCATTAGGGAAGGCCCCAGGTCTGCATAGGAAGTGCAAACGACACTGATTCATGAATACGGCAAATCGTTTGGGGTCCCCAGCAAAGCGTTCAGGTGGGGCCAGCGGCATGTTTCCAGGTAGATTAATCTGCACAGGGTTACTGGGAACCACAGGAGCGGGGTTCCCTCCGGAACAGGGTAGAGGAGTTTGTCCAGCTTGACCCTTGCAAAAGCTGTCTGGCCAGGTCATCAGTTCTTTCCTTTGATATTATTAATTCCCTCTTGAGGGCATTAGTCTCTTGACGAGCGGCATGTACTTCAGCCAGTAATACCCCCAGTAATTGGGCCAACTGATCAGTCTCAGAAGTTTCCATAGCGCCTGGGTGGGAATTTGTAGGAAGGCTTTGCGTTCTGTAACGCTCACCTGACTCCCACGGGGGCGCTGGCCTGGTTCGCGCTGCTGTGTCCTCGTCTAAGGTGATGCGCAGGGTTCGGAAGACGGTGTAACGCTCACCTGATTCCCGCAGAGGCGCCGGTCTTGACTGGGTGAATGCCGTATCTTCAAAGGTGATGTGTAACACACGGTTGGCTCTTTGGGCTGGACCTCTGTGCACTGTATGTCTGACTCGAAGAGTAAGATGTCTTAGGTAAGTGAACGCCGAGCTCTCCATCTGCCTCGGGGCAGGGTGCCGTAACCAGTTTCTTCACTGGATAAGGGTGCAGGCCTCTTGACCTCAGAGGACTGCTGTCCGTCGTTAACTGCACGAACGGTAAGTTCTGGGCACTTCAAATGTCTTAAAAGTCTTTTGTAATGATATCTCTTGTTTTGCAGGGTTCCGGAGATGGCGGATGGCGGGCTGATGAGAGTTGAGGATCGAACCCGCGTGAGGAATAGAAGCGCCTGGAAGCACGTAAGTAAGCGCTTGTAGCCTGCTTCACGATGCGCACTAACTGTCCCTTTTATCTTGCAGGTACAAGTTCGGAGCTTTAGAGAAGCTGAAGGGTGCTGGAATACCCACTGGATTGGGCGTGGGAAGGAGTAATGGCACGTGAGTAATAAAGTTGCCCAATGTCTTTAAACGCACCTTCTTTTGTCTTTCAGATGCGGGATGCAGCGCCGAAGGCCTCCGGAGCGTGCGAAGAGCTGGTAAGCTTTTGTCTTTCAGATGCCGGAATGCAGTGCGAAGACCTCCGGAGCATGCGAAGAGTAGGTAAGCCTTTGTCTTTCAGATGCCGGAATGCAGCACGAGGCGTTGGTGACAGCCGATGGACCAGGTAAGAGATGCGCTGCCACTGAAGACCGTAGTGCTAACCTGTTCTTTCTTTGTCTTTACAGGTGCTGCTGAAGACTGGATTCCAGGATGGTAAGCCTTTGTTCCCTTAGGCCCAGGATCAGAAGCAGAAGACACGATGATCGTTCTGCTGCAGAGAATGCAGAATAACGCAAAGCAAGATTCATCCATCGGGTGTGGTTTAAATAGCCTCCTGTAGTGCTTAGGTGTCTCCTTCCACAGCCACGCCTAGGTAAGAAAAGAGTTCCTGCTTTCCAGAAGAGTTCCAGTGTTCTGAACCTAGGGAGTGGCTCCTGCCCCACCCAACAGGAAAAGTAGTCCCAAACAGAAGAGGATCAGGGGTTCAACTGGCAGGTAAGTAAGCAGCATGGTCTGCTGCAGGTAAGTCCACCCAAGCATTATGAGCCCGGCGCTTCCAGCACTGGGACTGGGCATCTTTATGAGCCTGGTGCCACTGGCGCCAGGACAGGGTCCAAAAGGTCCCAATTGGGACTGGCTGGCACTCGGAACCGGGGTTATGGGTCTGCTTCCAAGGGAGTCGGGCAAGTCCTAATCTTTTGGAAGCAGAGATCATGACAGCACCCCCCCTCAAGGCCCCTCCCAAACCCAGGCTTCTTCGGGGGTTTGGGCTTGTTAGGAAATGTTCGATGAAATCTTTTGATTAGACGAGGCGCGTGGACATATTCTGCAGGTTCCCAGGATCTTTCTTGGGGACCGTAGCCTTTCCAGTCAATCAGGTAAAATAGTTTAGATTTGGAGATCTTGGAATCCAGGATGCTTTTGACTTCAAACTCGAGTTCTCCATCAACTAGAATAGGTTTTGGAGATGTAGTTAGTCGGGTTTGAGGTTGCACGGGTTTTAATAGAGAGACGTGGAAGACCGGATGTATCTTCATGTGAGGGGGCAAGTCCAACTTGACCGCTACTGGATTTACTATGGTAGTGATGGAATAGGGACCAAGATATCTTGGGTTGAATGTGCGTGGTCCTTTTAGAGGTAGATATTTGGTGGATAACCAGACTTGATCTCCTACTTGATATTGGGGGGCTTCCTTCCGATGTTGGTCTGCTCCTTTCTTGTATTGTTCTTTAGCCCTTTGAAGGTGAGAAACGGCTTCCTTAAAGGCTTGGGTGATTGTAGAATGCAGGTGGTCTACTGCTGGTGTTCCAAGATCTTGGAGTGGATCCAACTCCGAGGTTCGAGGGTGACTACCGTATAAAAGAAAAAACGGGGTCTTCCCAGTTCCCGAGTGGACAGAGTTATTGTAGGCAAATTCGGCTATCCAAAGGATATCTTTCCAAGTTTTTTCAGTTTGTTGTAGCATGCAGCACAAATACTGTTCCAGAGTTTGATTGGTCCTCTCGGTTTGTCCGTCGGTTTGAGGGTGTTGGCTGGTCGAAAGTCTCACATCAATTTGAGCCGACCGACAGCAACTTCGCCAAAAATGAGAAATAAATTGACTACCTCGATCCGAAATTAGAACTGAAGGAAAACCGTGCAGTCGGACGATGTTTTCGAGAAATTCTCGGGCCAGAGTTGCTGCTGTTGGTAAGCCTTTGAGTGGAATGAAATGCGCCATCTTGGAGAATAGGTCCACGATTACTAGGATCGTATTGTATCCGGAGCATGGAGGTAGATCGGTGATGAAGTCCATAGAAAGCGTATGCCAAGGGCGAGGCGGGATGTCAATAGGGCATAAGAGGCCGGCTGGTTTTTCCTTTTGACTCTTGTTTTGGGCGCATACTCCACAGGACATTATAAAGTCTCTGATATCTTTTTTCCAAGACGGTCACCAGAAGAAGCGCTTGATCTTTTCCGAGGTCTTGGTCATACCGGGATGTCCTTCCATTAAAGAATCGTGATAACAAGAGATTACCTTTTTCTGTAAATCTGTGCTGGGCAGGTATAACCGTTCTTGGAAATATAATAGGTTGTCCTTCACCGTAAAGTCCTTTCCCTGCAGATGCCAATTCTGTATGTCTGCTGGAGTTACCAGTAGCCTGGCTTTATCCTTAACTTCCTCTATGGATTGTGTGGCGATTACACCTAGAATTCTTTGTTCGGGAATGATAGGTACAGGTTTAGGATTGATCAAATGTTCTTCTACTCCCATTCGAGAAAGGGCATCAGCTTTACCATTTTTTGTACCAGGTCGATAGGTAATTATGAAGTCAAACTCGGCAAAGAATAGTGCCCAACGGAGTTGCCTAGAGGATTGAGCTTATGCGGTTTTCAAATATTGCAGGTTTCGGTGATCTGTAATCACAGTAACGGTGTGTCGGGCCCCCAGAAGATAATGCCGCCAAGTGTTAAAGGCGGACTTGATAGCTAGAAGTTCCTTATCCGTAATAGTGTAATTGATTTCAGGAGGCGAGAATTTGCGGGACCAAAATGCCACGGGATGCAACTGATTGGTTACTGGGTCCTTTTGTGATAGAACTGCCCCCATGGCAAGGCTCGAAGCATCAGTTTCAACGATGTAGGGGAGTTCTGGGCGAGGATGTTTTAAGATCGGTGCAGAGATAAATCTAGTCTTCAAATTCTGGAAAGCTTGTTCCGCCTCGGTAGACCATTCAAAACGTTTGTTTTTCTTTAACAAGGCGGTGATGGGCTGGACTATTCGAGAGAATTCGGGGATAAACCTGCGGTAAAAGTTAGCGAAGCCTAACATGCTTTGAACACCTTTTACGGAGGATGGCGATGGCCATTTGAGAATTCCATCGACCTTCTTTGAATCCATACGCACTCCGCTAGGTGATAATATGAATCCCAAGAATTCAACTTCAGTCACGTTGAAAACACATTTTTCCAACTTAGCGAAAAGTTTGTGTTGACGCAATCTCTCGAGGACTATTTTCACGTGTTTCCGATGTTCAGTTTCCGATGAAGAATAAACGAGGATGTCGTCAGTGTAAACAACAACACACACATCTATGAGCTCTCTGAGGACATCGTTCATAAAATATTGAAAGGCGGCCGAGGCATTGCAAAGTCCGAAGGGCATGACCTGATATTCAAATAGCCCATACTTGGTGCGGAAGGCCGTCTTCCATTCATCGCCCTCTTTTACTCGTACCAAGTGGTAGGCTCCTCTAAGATCCAGCTTTGTATATATGCATGCTTTTCTGACTTGGTCCAGGAGTTCAGGGATCAAAGGTAACGGATATCTATTCTTAACGGTGATCTGGTTCAGGGCGCGATAATCTATACAAGTTCTAAGGTCCCCTTCTTTTTTTGGAACGAAGAACAAAGCTGAGGAAGCAGGGGACTTGGAAGGACGAATAAACCCATTCGCTAGGTATTGATCCAGGTATTGTCGGAGGTGAAGGTTCTCAGGCTCGGTGAGGGCATAAATTCTACTACAAGGAGGAGTAGATCCAGGTATCAGGTCTATCTGGCAGTCATAAGACCTATGAGGAGGTAGAGAGTTAGCCTGATCCTTCCGGAAAACATCTTGGAATTCTAGGTATTCAGGAGGTAACTGGGGAGCCTCCGAGGAAATTGCTGCCAGTGCAACACCAGGTCGAGGGTGACAAGTAGAGACACATTCTGGAAACTGAACCGTTCTTGCTCGCCAATCGATCTGAGGATTGTGCTTCTCTAACCAAGGAATTCCTAGAATTATCTGGAACTCAGGGGCCTTGATCACATCGAGCACAATCTTCTCATGGTGTCCATCTTGACTTACTAGCGTCACTTCTTGGGTGGTATGCGTTACTGGTCCGGAGGCTATCTCCGTACCATCCACCGTAGTAATGACGTCCTTTACAGCCTTTGGACAAAGAGTCAGATTCATCCTCAAAACCATTTCATGATCCACATAATTGCCGATGGCACCGCTGTCGACGTAAGCTTCAATCGCATGTAATCGATCCGGATGTTCAGGGCTAATGAGGACCATAGGTATCACGAAATGCGAGGTCACGGAACTGGTTTTAACGCTCGGCAAGAGGACCTCTATTCTTATCGGGCAAGGTCGTTTCCCTGCTCAGAGTTTGTGACCCTGGTAACTACAGCTCCTACTGCCTTCTTGGCTGGTTTCACCGGACAGTCCCGAAGAAAGTGGCCCGAGTTTCCACAATAGAGGCATAATTGCAGCTGTTTTCTCCTTTCCCGCTCCTTTTGTGTTAGTGGTCCTTTCAGGCCCACTATTTGCATGGGTTCCCCGGAGTCTACTCCTTTGGTAGGAGTTGGTGGGTTTGGAAAATACTCGAGCATCAAACTTGGAACGATCGGCCTTCCTGTTCTGCAGTCTGTGGTCAATTTGAACGACTAAGTCAATATAGTCCGAACAGTCTTGCGGGGGATTCACTACTTGGGCTAACACATCTTTGAGCTCTCCACGTAGACCTCTATAAAACAGCGTAATCCTTTTGTCCTCAGGCTATCGAGTTTCCACTATCAGTCTGTTGAAAGACGCAATATAAGCCAAAAGGTCTTGATTACCCTGTCGCAATTAAAGGAGCTCATTGTCCAAGGCCTGCCCCTGTGAATGTCTTGCAAACAGTTTTTCCATACTGAGCTGAAAAGCTTGCAAATCATGGAGAACCGGATCATCTTGATTAACTAGAGGGATCGACCAGTCTGCCGCATTGCCACTAAGGTAAGAAAGCACGAAAGCTACCTTAGCTTGATCAGTTGGAAAGGCTGCTGGCCGGCATAAGAAGTGCAACCGGCACTGATTAATAAATACTGCAAACCTCTTTGGGTCACCAGAAAATCGTTCGGGCGGAGCCAGAGGTACATTCCCAGGTAGGTTGATCTGCACTGGGTTCGTAGAGGATGTTGAAGGAAGATTTGCCCCTGATGCGGGTAACGGAGTTTGTCCGGCTTGTGACTGTAGCAATTGTCTAGCGAGATCGTCTGTTCGCTCCTTGGAAATAATCAGTTCCCTTCTTAGAGCATTCGTTTCCTGACGGGCTGCATGCACTTCTGCTCTTAGTTCCCCAAGTAACTGGGCTAGCTGGTCGGTATCCGAGGTTTCCATAGCGCCTGGGTGGGAGTTTTGCAGTAGGCTTTGCGTTCTGTAACGCTCACCTGATTCCCGCAGAGGCGCCGGTCTTGACTGGGTGAATGCCGTATCTTCAAAGGTGATGTGTAACACACGGTTGGCTCTTTGGCTGGACCTCTGTGCACTGTATGTCTGACTCTAAGAGTAAGATGTCTTAGGTAAGTGAACGCCGAGCTCTCCATCTGCCTCGGGGCAGGGTGCCGTAACCAGTTTCTTCACTGGATAAGGGTGCAGGCCTCTTGACCTCAGAGGACTGCTGTCCGTCATTAACTGCACGAACGGTAAGTTCTGGGCACTTCAAATGTCTTAAAAGTCTTTTGTAATGATATCTCTTGTTTTGCAGGGTTCCGGCGATGGCGGATGGCGGGCTGATGAGATTTGAGGATCGAACCCGCGTGAGGAATAGAAGCGCCTGGAAGCACGTAAGTAAGCGCTTGTAGCCTGCTTCACGATGCGCACTAACTGTCCCTTTTATCTTGCAGGTACAAGTTCGGAGCTTTAGAGAAGCTGAAGGGTGCTGGAATACCCACTGGATTCGGCGTGGGAAGGAGTAATGGCACGTGAGTAATAAAGTTGCCCAATGTCTTTAAACGCACCTTCTTTTGTCTTTCAGATGCGGGATGCAGCGCCGAAGGCCTCCGGAGCGTGCGAAGAGCTGGTAAGCTTTTGTCTTTCAGATGCCGGAATGCAGTGCGAAGACCTCCGGAGCATGCGAAGAGTAGGTAAGCCTTTGTCTTTCAGATGCCGGAATGCAGCACGAGGCGTTGGTGACAGCCGATGGACCAGGTAAGAGATGCGCTGCCACTGAAGACTGTAGTGCTAACCTGTTCTTTCTTTGTCTTTACAGGTGCTGCTGAAGACTGGATTCCAGGATGGTAAGCCTTTGTTCCCTTAGGCCCAGGATCAGAAGCAGAAGACACGATGAGCGTTCTGCTGCAGAGAATGCAGAATAACGCAAAGCAAGATTCATCCATCGGGTGTGGTTTAAATAGCCTCCTGTAGTGCTTAGGTGTCTCCTTCCACAGCCACGCCTAGGTAAGAAAAGAGTTCCTGCTTTCCAGAAGAGTTCCAGTGTTCTGAACCTAGGGAGTGGCTCCTGCCCCACCCAACAGGAAAAGTAGTCCCAAACAGAAGAGGATCAGGGGTTCAACTGGCAGGTAAGTAAGCAGCATGGTCTGCTGCAGGTAAGTCCACCCAAGCATTATGAGCCCGGCGCTTCCAGCGCTGGGACTGGGCATCTTTATGAGCCTGGTGCCACTGGCGCCAGGACAGGGTCCAAAAGGTCCCAATTGGGACTGGCTGGCACTCGGAACCGGGGTTATGGGTCTGCTTCCAAGGGAGTCGGGCAAGTCCTGATCTTTTGGAAGCAGAGATCATGACAGACGGACTGGACCGGGCCCCAGATCTGGCTTGTCTGACTCGCAGAAGTATCCTTCTGTAGGTGAGAATATGGGGTTAACTGTCTGCGGGGTAATACAATCGGCCTCCTACTTACCCCTCTCACCCTCCTCAAAACCCTTCTGTGCTTCCCCGTAGCGTCTCACCTTAGGGTCTGGAAGGACGAGCTCTCCATCCTGCTTCTGATGCAGGGGCGCGTTGGTATCCAGTTACGTCACTGGATTTTCGGATGGGTGAGAACCAAACTTGCTTGGCTTCCAGGTAAGTTTTCTATAAGTGGTTCCCCTTGTGTCCATGCATTAATGTTCTAATGCTAGTGTCTTTTTCCCCATAGGGGCCGGGGTACGGAATGCCGGGGAACAGGCACCGACCCGAGGTGAGCGGTGAAATCCTTGTGGAAATCAGGTAAGTCTTTAATGAGTGTTTTGGTAATGTCTTTTCATTCACTCATTAACGCTGATGTCTTTTTCCCCAAAATGCCTGGATGTGGCGCGGACCCGAAATGAAAAAGGAATGACCCAACAGGTAAGTCTTGACATAGAGTTTTAGCTTCCCTTTTCCCTTCTTTCTCTCACCTTTGTTCTTGTCTTTTTCTCCCTAGGCGCGGGGGCGCGACTGCGAATCCGGATGGTCACTGCAGAACATGGAGGCGCCCTGTAAAGGTGAGTAGAATGCGGCGCTGCAGCGATTGATGCGATGTGCTTTTAAAAATAAATGTCTTCCTTTTCAGGATTGTCGGCGAAATGTTTCTGGGATGCAGGTTTAGCAGGTGAGGCCTTTTCCTTCTTCTGTTCTCTTGTTCCCTTCCTTTGCAGGTGATTCAGGATGCTGGCAGGTGTGGCAGAAGTCAAGATGCAGGAGCAGACAGGGTGAGCGTCCAGCTGCTAGATGCAGAACAACGCGAAGCACGTGTGGCTGATCGGGTGTGGTTTAAATAGCCTTGGAAGAAGTTCCTAGAATGTGTCCTTCCTCCAATCAGGTATGTATCCTTCCCCGACCACGCCCGGGTGGTAAATGAGTCCCACAGGTAAAGTAGTTCCTTTCAGGCCTCAAGGAGGCCGGGATTCTGCAGCATGGTCTGCATCAGGTAAGTGCACCCAAACACTTTCATAATGAGCCTGGCGCCTATGGCGCCAGGACTGACGTTTTCTATGAGCCTGGCGCCAAGGGCGCCAGGACGCTGTCCAAAGGGCCCCTATAAGGGGTTGCTGGGACCTTCCCCGGGGACTTGATGTTCGCTTTCGGGGACGCAGGGCCTGAGCCGGCTCCCCGGGAGCGGGCATCGTTACAGTGAATGAGATCCCAAACAGTATATCTGTGGACCTCTCACTGATGGAAATTATTCAGGAGCTGAAGTCGAAACGTGAGTCTTACTCTCGAAGCCGAGCCGGAAGAAGGTTAACTGTTGTTTCCCTTCTACGCAATCTGAAAGCTGCTGTGCCTTCAAGAAACTGATCGAAGAGAGGAGGACCTGGCTACGAGACCTCTTACCGAGCTACGAGGGACCATCGTGCACCAGCGAACCTTCACCGAGGCTTCCTGGAAGTCAGCCTTCGAAAGTCTGTCGACCGGAGACAGGGACCGCCGGGGAAACTGAAGAAAGGTGCCCTGACATTCCGTCCACGGTCGTCAACCAGGCTTCCGAGAATTGCAGTAACTGCTGGAGGCCCGTCATAGCCATGTTGCCGGAAGCAGGGACAGCTTGACACCGTGCCGACGCCGACCAGAGCCGAAACGTTCTGTTGCCTAAGAACACTTTGAATCAAGGTGCATTGCACGCCTCATCTTCGCAGGACGTCCACGACCGATCGTTGACGAGCACCACCAGGACCGAAGCTGCTGCCTCGACACCATTGTTCACCTTTTTCTTCGAGGGATCTCGACGATCTGTGGCTCCTGCCTTAAAGGGAGTTCACTCAAGAAGGATCTGTCGAAGTCTACTAAACCAGGTACATTGGGGTGGTAGAACTATTTTAGAAGGAGATAATACTCTGAAAAGCAATACATGGACTGGGCTTGTTTATTATCTTATTTGCAGGTTGCCCAGGTGGGGTGATCCTCACACATAACTGTGACTTAATAGCTAAAGTACTATTCTGCCAATTGCTTAACCAGTTTTTCTCCTCAAGTCTATTGTTGGTTCACTATATTAATGTATTTGTATGCCATTTTGAAACTGTTTACAGTTGATGCATTTTAATGGAATCAAAGGAGTAATAGTGGTACCACATATAGACAGTATATCTTTATCTTTACAGAATAGCCTGAGCACAAAGTGTGTTATTGTATGTGTACATAATCAAAGCCTTATTCCTATAAAGAACTGGGTTTTCACTAACAGTGTGTGCACATTCCTTTGTGGGTGCTTGGGGACTATACTGTACTTAAGAACCAGCCCGCATCACCTCCTGAGAGCTTAAGCCTTGTGTCATGATGCCTGCTCCCGAGGAGCCAGGTCAGGCCCAGCGTCCCCGGAAGCAGACTTCATACTCACCAAGCAGGACCCAGCAAACCCCTATAGGGGCTCTTTGGACCTTGTCCTGGCGCCTTTGGCGCCAGGCTCATAAAAGGCATCTGTCCTGGCGCCATAGGCGCCAGGCCCATCATGGCAGATCATATGGTAATGCTTGGGTGAACTCAGCTGAAGCTCTTCCAAGGCTATTTAAACCACGCCCGGATGGCCACACGTGCTTCGCGTTATTCTGCATCTGCAGCAGGACGCTCACCGAGTCGGCTCCTGCATCCTGGCTCCTGCCACGCCCGCCTGCACCTGGAACACCTGCAAGGAGAGAAAGGCAAGCATTAGGACATTACATACCTTCATCCAGCATCCGGATTCTGTCTCTGTCGATCGTGAAAAAGAAAGTCAAGGGTTAGAAACGCATCTCATCGCTCGCTGCAGTGCCGCTTCAGCTTACCTTCACGAGGCGCTGTCTAGCTCTTCAGCGGTCATAGGCGATATCGGCCGCATCCCAGCACCTACGGAAAAGAAAGACAATAGTTAGAAGCGCTCCGCTTCTCACGCTGCCGCGCCGCTTTCACTTACCTTCCCGTGGCGCCGGCAACCTCTTCAGCACCCATAGGTGACATCGGTCGCATTCAAGACCTACGGCGAAAAAGGACAAAACAAGGTGAGCAACAAACTAATTGCAAAAGGACAGATTACTCACCTTAAGTCTTACCTGAATTTTGTTGGGACCTCAGTTCCCTTTTCAGGTCGGAGCGGCTTTTCTGGCTTTTCCGTACCCCGGCCCCTATGGGGAAATAAGACACACTCATTAAGGTGTCGGAGCAAACCACTATGGCACACCTTCATTAAAAATACTCACCTGAGCTTACCTCGGCGAAGCCATTCCTCCACACGGATTCCTCACCTAGTCCCTGAAAATTAAACAAAGGCCAAGGGACAAATAAGACTTGATCTTTTGAACTATATACTTATGGCAGCATTTTGGTAAAGGCAAGCAGACATCGAACCCTCGCCAAATCCGAGATCCAGTGAAGTAACTAGAAATCTACGCGCCCCTGAGTCAGAAGCAGGATGGAGAGCACGTCCATACAGAAATTAAGGTGAGAGTCTGCGGAAGGCACAGCTACGGTTCGAGGAGGGTGAGAAGGGGAAAAAGGGGGGAATCTCACACACAATCTAGCAGACAGTTAACTCCCTTTTCCCATCTACAGAAGGATTATTCTACGGGCCAGACAGACGAGGTTTGGGGGTCCAGTCCAGTCCATCTTCCAAGCACTACGCTTTACCATGGAAGAAGTTGTAGCAGTCCAGAACGGGTCGGTGCCTCCGTGGGAATCAGGTGAGCGTTACAGAACGCGAAGCCTGCCAATAACTTCCTACCCAGGCGCCATGGAAACTTCCGAGACAGACCAGCTGGCCCAGCTATTAGGGGAATTACGGGCCGAAGTTCATTCCGCTCGCCAGGAGACGAATGCCCTCAGGGGGGAGTTAATTGTGTCAAAGGAACGAACTGACGATCTTGCCCGCCAGCTGTTGCAGAGTCAAGCTGGTCAAACTCCTCTACCAAGTTCAGGGGGTAGTTTCACCCCCGTGGCGTCAACTAATCCAGTGCAAATTAATCTACCTGGAAACGTGCCACTGGCCTCGCCTGAACGTTTTGCTGGAGATCCCAAAAGATTTGCAGTATTTATGAATCAATGCCGATTGCATTTCCTCTGCAGACCTGGGGCCTTCCCGAATGACCAAACCAAGGTAGCCTTTGTACTTTCTTATCTCAGCGGCAGCGCAGCTGATAGGTCAATCCCATTGGTTACTCAAGACGACCCGATCCTTCAGAACTTTCAAGCCTTCCAGACAAGTATGGAAAGACTTTTTGCGAGGCATTCTCAGGGACAGACCCTGGACAACAAACTCCTATCTCTACGACAGGGTAATCTGGACCTCTTAGCTTACATTGCGACCTTCAATAGGTTAGTTGTGGAAACAAGATGGCCCGAGGATAAGAGAATTACGCTATTCCATCGAGGTCTACGTGGAGAACTTAAAGATGTCTTGGCCCAGGTCGTAAATCCACCCCAGGAATGCTCGGACTATATTGACTTAGTGGTCCAACTGGATCACAGGCTTCAAAACAGAAAAGCAGATGGGTCCAGGTTTGAAACCTGGGTTTTTGCCAAAGCCCAGGTTCACCCCCAAGGGTGTCGATGCTACTGAACCTAGGCAGATTGGCGTAGTCAAGGGACCTTTGACCCAAAGGGAGCGTGAAAGAAGACGGCAAATGCAATTGTGCCTCTACTGTGGAACTTCAGGACACTTCTTACGAGACTTCCCTGTAAAACCACCCAAAAAGGCGGTAGGAGCCACGGATAAAGATCTTGTAGAATCTGAGCCGGGAAACGACCACGCCCGACAAGCGTAGAGGTCCGCTTGCCGAGCTTAAAAACCAACTCTTTGACCTCGCACTTCACCATGCCAATGGTCCTCGTAAATCCAAAGCAGCCTGAACGGTTGCATGCAATTAAGGCATACATCGATAGTGGGGCTATAGGAAACTACGTGGATCGTGAATTGGCTTCTAGGATGAACCCCCCTCTTTGCCCTAAAACCAATAAAGATGTCATCACCACTGTGGATGGAACCGAAATCGCCTCTGGGCCGGTAACTCACTCCACCACGGAAGTGACATTGCTGGGTCAAGACGGGCATCGGGAGGCAATGGTGTTTGACGTAATCAAGGCTCCGCAATTTCAAGTAATTCTAGGAATCCCTTGGTTGGAAACACACAATCCTCAAATTGATTGGCGAGCAAAGAGGATAACCTTTCCAGAGTGTGTACAAACCTGCTATCCACGAAATACAAGCATTGGCCTAGCTACCGTAATTCCTGTCGGTTTGCAAATACCGCCAGAGTACCAAGAGTTTCAAGACATTTTCCAAAAGGAACAGGCCAATACTCTACCGCCCCACAGGTCATACGATTGCCAGATAGATCTACTACCCGGTGCAACACCCCCTTGCAGCAGGATCTATGCCCTTACCGAGCCCGAGAATCTTCATTTACGACAATATCTGGACCAGTACTTAGCCAATGGTTTTATTCGCCCGTCTAAGTCTCCTGCATCCTCGGCTTTATTCTTCGTACCAAAAAAAGAAGGCGATCTCAGAACTTGTATAGACTACCGCGCACTGAACCAGATAACTGTCAAAAACAGATACCCTTTGCCTTTGATCCCTGAACTCCTTGACCAAGTGAAAGATGCCTGCATATACACCAAGCTAGATCTCCGGGGGGCTTACCATCTAGTGCGAATCAAAGAAGGCGATGAATGGAAAACTGCCTTCCGCACTAAATATGGGTTGTTCGAGTACCAAGTTATGCCTTTTGGACTGTGCAATGCACCGACTGCCTTCCAATATTTCATGAACGATGTCCTCAGGGAACTCATCGATGTTTGTGTTATCGTATACATCGATGACATTCTTGTATACTCCTCTTCAGAATCTGATCATCGAAACCATGTCAGGGCAGTCCTCGAGAAATTGCGCCAACACAAACTATTTGCTAAACTTGAAAAATGTGTTTTCCATGTCACGGAAGTCGAATTTCTAGGTTTTATCCTGACACCTAAAGGAGTCCTCATGGACTCACGAAAAGTGGATGCTATCCTCAAATGGCCATCACCCAGCTCTGTAAAAGGTGTTCAAAGCATGCTTGGCTTTGCCAATTCTTATCGCAGGTTAATTCCGGAGTTTTCACGGGTGGTTCAACCCATCACTGCACTCTTAAGAAAAAATAAACGTTTTGAATTGTCTAAAGAAGCTGAGCAAGCCTTTCAAGAACTAAAAGCTAAATTTACTTCTGCACCCGTATTGAAACACCCGCGCCCGGATCTCCCTTATATCGTCGAAACCGACGCATCCAGTCTAGCTATGGGAGCTGTCCTTTCTCAAAGGGACCCAGAGACTAACCAACTGCATCCCGTTGCGTTCTGGTCCAGAAAATTCTCGGCTCCCGAGATTAACTACGCCATCACGAACAAAGAACTGTTAGCGATTAAATCTGCTTTTAAGGCCTGGCGATATTATCTCCTTGGCGCAAGACATACCATCACAGTGATCACTGACCATCGGAATTTACAGTACTTGAAAACCGCCAAGGCTCAGTCATCTCGACAGCTCCGTTGGGCTCTGTTTTTTGCTGATTTTGATTTCATAATCACCTACCGTCCTGGCTGTAAGAATGGCAAAGTGGATGCTCTATCCCGAATTGGAATGGGGGACACAGTCACTAACTCAGAGCCTGTGCCGATAATTCCCAAACAGAGGATCTTAGGTATGACTTCTTCACAATCGCTAGAAAATATCCAAACTAGAGTTAAACAACTCCTGGACCCAGCAGACTTGCAGGACTGGGTTCAAAAGGGATCTGATTTTACTATAGATAATGATTTACCTAATTTCCGAGGACGATTATTTCTTCCACACACGGATTTACAAAAGCTAGTTGTTTCTTGTTATCACGATACACTAATAGAGGGACACCACGGCATTGCCAAAACTCAGGAAAAGGTGAAAAGACAATTCTGGTGGCCTTCTTGGCGAAAAGATGTAAAATCATTTGTGATGTCCTGTGGTGTGTGTGCGCCCAAAATAAAGGCCAAAAGAAAAGACCAGCCGGTCTTCTTCAACCGTTAGACATTCCACCATCGCCCTGGCACACCCTGTCATTGGATTTTATTACAGACTTACCCCCCCTGTTCAGGATATAACACTATTCTTGTTATTGTGGATTTATTCTCCAAGATGGCACACTTCATTCCATTAAAAGGTTTACCTTCAGCTTCGGTTCTAGCTAAAGAATTCCTTGAAAATGTTGTCCGGTTACACAGATTTCTGTCTGTGCTGATTTCAGATCGAGGAAGCCAATTTATTTCCCACTTTTGGCGTAGATATTGTCAATTGGCACAAATCGATGTAAGACTATCAACCAGTCATCGCCCCCAGACCGATGGTCAAACAGAAAGAACGAACCAGACTCTCGAACAATATTTACGTTGTATGCTGCAACAATCTGAAAGTAACTGGAAAGACATTCTTTGGATAGCTGAATATGCATATAATAATTCTGTGCACTCTGGAACTGGGCAAAGTCCTTTTTACACTTTATATGGGCTTCACCCTCGAACCTCTGACCTGGATCCACCTCATGATCTCAGAACACCCGCAGTGGACCTGCTGCATACCGCAATTACCAAAGCCTTCAAAGAAGCAACTGAACATTTACAACAAGCCAAGAAAAGATACAAGAAAAGTGCTGATCGGCATCGAAGCGAGGCACCTCAGTACCAGATTGGGGACCAAATCTGGCTGGCTACCAGACACTTATCACTCAAAGGACCTCGAACTTTTAATCCCAAATACCTGGGACCATATTCCATTACGGCCATAATCAATCCGGTGGCCGTTAAACTGGATTTACCAGCTCATATGCGAATACATCCTGTTTTTCATGTGTCACTTTTGAAACCTGTGCAACCTGGAACCAGACTAATCAAGCCTCCAGAACCCATTCAAGTGGAGGGAGAAGCTGAGTTCGAGGTGAAGAACATTTTAGATTCTAAAATGATAAGATCAAGGCTTTTCTATCTAATCGATTGGAAGGGTTACGGGCCTCAAGAGAGGTCATGGAAACCCCATGACCATGTACATGCTCCTCGGTTAATTAAGAAATTTCACCGGACCTTCCCAGATAAACCAAAACCCCCGGGGAAAACAACCTTGGGAGGGGCCTTGGGGGGGAGTGCTGTCATGATGCCTGCTCCCGAGGAGCCAGGTCAGGCCCAGCGTCCCTGGAAGCAGACTTCATACTCACCAAGCAGGACCCAGCAAACCCCTATAGGGGCTCTTTGGACCTTGTCCTGGCGCCTTTGGCGCCAGGCTCATAAAAGGCATCTGTCCTGGCGCTATAGGCCCCAGGCTCATCATGGCAGATCATATGGTAATGCTTGGGTGAACTCACCTGAAGCTCTTCCAAGGCTATTTAAACCACGCCCGGATGGCCACACGTGCTTCGTGTTATTCTGCATCTGCAGCAGGACGCTCACCGAGTCGGCTCCTGGAACCTGGCTCCTGCCACACCCGCCAGCACCTGGAACACCTGCAAGGAGAGAAAGGCAAGCATTAGGACATTACCTACCTTCATCCAGCATCCGGATTCTTCACTCCGTCGATCCTGCAAAAGAAAGTCAAGGGTTAGAAACGCATCTCATCGCTCACTGCAGCGCCGCTTCCGCTTACCTTCACGAGGCGCTGTCTAGCTCTTCAGCGGTCATAGGCGACATCGGCCGCATCCCAGCACCTACGGAAAAGAAAGACAATAGTTAGAAGCGCTCCGCTTCTTACGCTGCCACGCCGCTTCCACTTACCTTCACGTGGCGCCGGCAATCTCTTCTGCGCCCATAGGCGACATCGGTCGCATTCAAGACCTACGGAGAAAAAGCACAAAACAAGGTGAGCAACAAACTAATTGCAAAAGGACACATTACTCACCTTAAGTCTTACCTGAATTTTGTTGGGACCTCAGTTCCCTTTTCGGGTCGGAGCAGCTTTTCTGGCTTTTCCGTACCCCGGCCCCTGTGGGGAAATAAGACACACTCATTAAGGTGTCAGAGAAAACCACTACGGCACACCTTCATTAAAAGTACTCACCTGAGCTTACCTCGGCGAATCCATTCCTCCACACGGATTCCTCACCTAGTCCCTGAAAATTAAACAAAGGCCAAGGGACAAATAAGACTTGATCTTTTGAACTATATACTTACGGCAGCATTTTGGTAAAGGCAAGCAGACATCGAACCCTCGCCAAATCCGAGATCCAGTGAAGTAACTGGAAATCTACGCGCCCCTGCGTCAGAAGCAGGATGGAGAGCTCGTCCATACAGAAATTAAGGTGAGAGTCTGCGGAAGGCACATCTAGGATTCGAGGAGGGTGAGAAGGGGAAAAAGGGGGAATCTCACACACAATCTAGCAGACAGTTAACTCCCTTTTCCCATCTACAGAAGGATTATTCTACGGGCCAGACAGACGAGGTTTGGGGGTCCAGTCCAGTCCATCTTCCAAGCACTACGCTTTACCGTGGAAGAAGTTGTAGCAGTCCAGAACGGGTCGGCGCCTCCGTGGGTATCAGGTGAGCGTTACACCTTGGTTGCTCATCCACAGCTATCGAATAGAGAACCTTGGGGTGTTCTGTGCTTCTGCTCTGCCAAATAGGGAGCAGGAGTACAGATACCCGCCTTCAGTGTTTACAGGCTGTGAATCGCCCTAGTATGGCAAGCCCTGGCAAAGTCCAGAAAATGTAGGCAAAAAACTCAATTTTGAGACATTTGCCACCAGTAAACCACCAAAACATGCAGGCAACTACACACGTCCTACCTTGCCATGCTCCCAAAGGTGTCCTGACGGAAACAGTACCTCACATGTGTGGGTGCCCTGCCCTGGGCACAAAGGTAAAAGGCTAAACCTCGGGTACACCCACCACCCTCAGAAGAGTACATTTTGACTGGATTTGGCATTGGAGGCAAACAACACATTTGGCCCTGGGGCATTGTAGCCACCAAGGGAAACGGGGTACCCCATGCATTTCTGAAAAGAAGAAACCCATGCGAATACAACGAGTCTGACCTGTGTGAATCACCCTAGAATTTATTACCCAAAACCCCCAGCAAAATCCAAAATGTTTTTTTTTTAAAATGTTGCTACCAGGAAACCACCAAAACATGCAGGCAACAACGTGTGTCCTACCTTCCTGTGTTCCGACAGTTGTCCCAAAACAAAACAATACCTCACATGTGTTAGCAGTGGACGCATTTTAGAGGAATTGATAGTTAAGAGTGGTACCATGTAGACCTGTATATATTTGCTTTTATAGTATTGCCAGAGTAAAAAGTGTGTTATTGTGATTGTGTATATAACCTTGAACCGTATTTATATAAAGACTGTTTTCACTAACATAGTGTGTGGACATTCCTTTGTGGGTGCTTGGGGACTACACTGTACTTAAGAACCAGCCCGCATCACCTCCTGAGAGCTAAGCCTTGATTGCTTGCCACGTTTTACCAATATAGAAAATCTTGGCTGTGGTGCTCTGTGCCTCTCCTCTACCATATAGAGAGCAGGAGTACAGATACCCCCCTCCGGTGCTTTACACTGGTGGCAGCGGTGGGATGCTAATGGTTTTAAGAATCAGTGTGTAACCTTGCCACTTACAAAATATCTACACTTTGTTAAATTGAGGTTTAGCTGTGTACCAAATAACTACATTACAAGCAATGGAAACTATTGCGAACAGTAAATTGACTCAGTTAAGTTTAGAGGCTCTCCAGAGTGCTTGTGAAGCCAGCACGTTAGACTATAAGGATAAGTCGAGAGCTGAGTTGATAGCTGCCCTGGTGGACTACCAAACTGTCTGTGAAGCTCCTGAAGGGGGGGATGCAACCAATGAGGACCCTGCCCCTGGGGCTGTTGTTGAATCAGATTCTGGGAACACCACCATTCCTGCTGCCTCTGTTCCGACCTCCAGTAATGTTTCGTCAGGGAATTCCTTGGAACTTTAATTATTAAGGATGAAATTGGCCTTTGAATATAAGCAAGTACTCGTAAGTACCGCTTTGCCGTATGCTTTGGACTCCTGCTCTAATTCCTGGCCGAGGACTTCACAAATTACAGCATTCGTGTATCAGCCGTGGAAGAAACAGCGTTCATTGGGCGTTTCTTGTGACTGTGGTTGACATTTTTGAAAAACCACCCTCCGTGTGGGGATTGGCTACCGGGAAAATCCCAGCTCACCCAGCTACATTAGGCAGTTCACTCGCGCACAGCGCGCGCGCACACAATCAAGTACTCGTAAGTACCGCTTTGCCGTGTGCTTTGGACTCCTGCTCTAATTCCTGGCCGAGGACTTCACAAATTACAGCATTCGTGTATTAGCCGTGGAAGAAACAGGTGATTGACTGAACTTTGCACCTGGACTTTTCGAGCAGTGCTATTGCTTTACTGTTGTCCTGAAGCCTGTTTTCTGTTTTCTGTGTTCCTCAGCGTTCATTGGGTGTTTCTTGTGACTGTGATTGACATTTTTGAAAAACCACCCTCCGTGTGGGGATGGGCTACCGGGAAAATCCCAGCTCACCCAGCTACATTAGGCAGTTCACTCGCGCACAGCGCGCGCGCACACGAGCAAGTACTCGTAAGTACCACTTTGCCGCTGCGCCGAGGCGGCCGTGCGGTCGAGGTGCAGTACTACCACTGCAGGGTCAACCCGAGTGGAAGTCAAGGGAAACCTTGTGAATAGGTATGGCATTTTCAATGTATAATTTAAAATCACAAATGCCCCCTGCATTAGCAGGAGTAAAATCATGTACTCTGCTCTCTATCAAAGCAAGCCATGCTCCACAAGAGGACCCGCCTGTGCCAAGTTCTCAGCATGTTTGTCAAACGAATATGGCCGCGGCAGGGTCTCAGACTGAAATGAATGGCATTGCGAGCCCCAGTATCCATGGGGTCGTCAATTATGTGTTAGAGTCTACCACCAAGCCGACGCATAAGCCCCGGGGGATTTCTGACCAGACCATTCTCAAGTCACTCAAAGCATATGGGGTTTATGCCAAATGTAATAGATTACCACCATTATCCCCAATTCCCTACCCGATTGATTGTGACGATCGCTCTGGCATTTCTATCTATGCCAGTCAGTGCGAATCGCCAATCACAATCGTAGATGAGATAGCAGCTATAAATATATCTGCTCAACAGTATGTCTGCCCATCATCTGTACTTTCATCTTCCAGATCTGACTTACCTTCTTTTGCTATGCCTACACCACGTGCTAATAACAAGGTTAACATACAGTCAGGCGATGTATCTCTTCCATGCTGCTCGCATGGATACAAAGCTGAAGTGGCACTAACAGCCATTAATTCCTCACTTATTACCCTGATAAAACTCTTTGAGGTACTTGACCATAGAATAGCGACTCAGTCGTTGGATCCGGCTAAACTGTCAGGACAAATCGAGGGAAACCATGCGTTGATTCTTGAACGACTGGACAAAAACAGCTTGGTACAAAATCAACATAATTATGTCCCGGTACTTCCATTGTTTGAAGATGTCATATGCTCTGTTATAATACCTCCTATATCCACAGACAGCCCTAAAGGGAAAGATACATCATATGTTGATCTTACAGTTAATTCAGAGGACAATGATGTGGTAGAGGTAGTGACAACAGAGGGAAATGTGGTGATAAGTGCCCCAGTGCCCCAATACCACAAGATTAAAAATAAAAATACAAAAAACAAGATCAAAGGCCCGAGAGCGATAGGGAAAAAAAAACAAAAAACATGACAAATCTTAAAAGTCCTAAAAACACTCTCACTGCATTTTTTCAGGCAATTGGAGGCACTGCTCCTCTGGCAGTCATACAACCGAAAGCAACAAAACCCACAACTGAAAACAATGATAAAAGAGCTCAAACCCCACTCATCACAAAAACAAATTTAGATGCCCCACTTGGCTCTGAGGCTCCAGGAGACTCACGCCTATTGGTAATGCCTCCGGTGCACTCTCCTTTGAATCACCTGATAGACACGATCGATTGGGTGGAAATGTCTAACGGAAATAGGAGTTTACCAAATAGGGACCTGCCATGTGCAACACCCCTACTGCCAAATGCAGATGGAAACTCTGAGAATACTCCAAAAAAAAATACAGTTTCTTTCGGTGAAATACAAGAAACAACACTGATCATTCCACACAAAAATACTGCCTCTCACGACCCATCTGAAGTCATTAGAAACATGATTGAAAAGTATCTTCAAGAACGTGATAACCCGAGAGATTCATCTGCACCAAAGGTACATAACATAGAATATAACCAAACAGAAGCAAAAAACACTCCAATGCCAGGGCCATTGCCCAGTTACTGAGAGACTTTAAGGCAAGAATTAACAGAGGGAATGCCTTGTCAGTATAATTACTCACCTAGTAATGATGTTGGCCACTCTGATAACGTATCCTTTGGTGCAAAGAAAATGTTGAAACCAAGAAACAGTAAATATCATTCATTTATTCTCAAATGCAGAGAAAATGGACATACAAACTACAATTTGAACCGTCAAAGTGTGTTAAACATCTTTAGTGATATCCATTATTTTCGTGATATTGCCTCCCAAGACATTGAAGAAATTGAGTTCATAGCTGAAAGAAATAGATCAATAGTCCGCCTTTGGATCCCATCAGGAGTAGTAGCCAATTTAATTTGGCAGGCAAAGATGGATCTGTTTGATATGGGTTTCCTCTTAGCTGAAGACAGAACAAGAATGGGTAACACACATGTGATTTCTCACAAACCGAACATCTACCAACGCAACTATGGCTCTGATGCCAGAGAGGGAAATATGCAATTGCAACAACATCAGTTACCATTAGCGTTAGCATTGCCCAAAGATTTACACATTGACAGCTGGAACTCTAGGGGCAAAGCACATTTGAAAACTGCTATAGCTATGTTCCCATACATGTTTCAGATAATTGCATTACAGGAGATGTAGTTAACAAGTACACCAATTTGGGATGGCTATGAAATTGTACTTGTACCCACGAGAGTGACAGGAGGTAGACCTGCTTCTGGCTTGTTGGTGGCAGTGGAGGTAAAAGCAGGCCTCACTATAGAAAATTGGAGCGTTGAAGGAGACCATATCTTACTTGTAAAAATCAAATGCGGTGTACAAATTTACGCTTTGATAAACATATATCGGAATCCTGCAGCACTTAACAATGACATCTTTTATGCAGGATTAAGTCGCATAATGAATCTAATATATCTTTCGGATGAAATTACATATACAATTCTAGTGGGTGACATCAACCTGGATTGTCTCAATACAAAACGCCACCAGCAGCAAGCTCAGACATGGTCTGCCTTTATGGAAGAAAGGCAATACATAATGGTAAATGGAGCGATTCAAGGTGACATTCCCCCAAGTACAACATGGTTTCGAAATAATCTGACATCCACAATCGATTATATATATGTTGATCGGGTTCTGTTCAAATACCTGCAAATGTTACAGATTGTTGCTCTGCCATTCAGTGATCATAAAATGTTGGCTTTAACAATCTTGACCAAATTTCCAACTCCTAGAGTGAATATCCCTTGTCAGAAACTAATTTTAAACAAAGCTAAAAACAGGATTCAATGGACAGTACCAAAACTTACTTCATATAGTAATAGTTTGAAAGGAAATGTGCATCTAACATCCCCCAAATCATATGATGAACTATTAGATTGCTACACCAATACTATGACTATAATGAAACATGGTTGTCCGAGACATAAGCACACGTTTGATACAGCAATTGTCATTAAAAAACAGCATATCGCAAGCTACGAAGAAGCATATTAGTTGCATGCTTGCCAAATTGCAAAGAAGCTCTTAACAATGCCAAATGTACATATGAAAACTGGCTAAGATCGCATAAACACCTTATGTTTCAGAACGATGGTGAACGTATGGCACAGGCAATGGCAAATAATAATTCTGCCGAAATGTGGCAATTACTCAACACGCAAATATCTGATATCCAGGTAGATGCACAATTAAATGTGATCAGTGAAGAAAAGTGGGTCGTACAGTTTAGTGAACTGTATAACGACCCAAAGTTTTGCCCATCATTGAATCAACCCAATAAAAACCATCAGTGGAAGATGAACTTTGACAAATCCGACATAGGAAAGCTAATCACACGGGCCAGCACATCCAGAGCTGCAGGCCCAGATGGTTTGTCAAACTACATGTTCAAAGAAAATACAACTGAATGGGCTCAAATTTTATATCAGATCTTTCAACAAATAATAAAGCAGCAGCGAATTCCAAACTCATGGAAAACTTCAATAATTCTGCCAATATTCAAAAAAGGTAATTGTATGTCACCTCAGAATTATGCCCAATTGCGCTTTTAGATGCGCCGGGAAAACTCTTCACAAAGTTACTGTTAAAAGACTTTAATTTAATGCCTGGACAAGTGTTAACAATTTGCAAGACCCCAATCAAACTGGGTTCGTGAAAGGAATGGGGACACAGGTTAATCTAGCATGCATAAATGGAATAAAGGCTCAGTGTAACCACATTAAGCAACCGTTATTTCTTGCATTCGTGGATTTACACTCTGCCTTTGACTCCATTTCAAGTGTCAAATTATTTGAGAAGCTGAATAGAGACAAGTGTCCACACACCATAAGCACAATAATTCAAGAATTACACACAAATACATCTATCCGAGTTAGATTGTCTTTGGATGGCACACTTTCGAAAGAGATTCATACAGCCCGAGGTCTAAAACAGGGATGCACGTTAGCTTCATCTATATTTAATTATTACATTCATGATCTCCAATATGCCTTAAGTGAAGTTCAATCTGACTCACCCAAAATTGCGAAAATGGCTATAAAACATCTTCTATATGCGGACGACTTAATCTTGCTCTCTAAAACACAAATAGGATTGCAAAAACTGCTCATAGCATTCCAAGAATATCTAAGACAGAATGAGCTGAGAGTAAACTATGAGAAGACCGAAGTCATAGCCTGCTTACCTTCCAGAACTGTCCAGAGACAATTCAATTGGGCCGTGAACAAAATACAACTAAAAAGAGTCTCAATGTATACTTATTTGGGAACTTGTTTTGAGGGGGCTCCGAATAATAAACAGCAGATAAAGATTATTGAAAATAAAATCAACACCGCGATATCACAAACAAATATAATTATGCATCATTATGACAAGTTTTCCATTAAACCTGCATGGTCGTATTCGAAACAAAAAGCAGTCCCGGCAATTCTATATGGTTTAGAATCCTTTCAAGTGTCAGCACACTTTCAGTTTAGTAAATGGGAGGCACTATTTTGGAGACGAATACTACACTTACCCAATTGTATCCCACATGTATGGATAAGATATGAACTGGGGTTGGTCTCACTGCAAGCCCTATACAACTGGAGGTGTTGTGCAATGTTAAGAAAGTGTTTGATATCAACCAATATTAACAGTGTATTGAAACTTCTATCCACGGATATGTTTTCTTGTGGTCATCCCTTCTTGGTGAATTGGACTGAATATGTATGGAAAATATTAACAAATATAGACGTGAGCATTGACTTACTGGTATCAAACCCTGACAAAGCAAAAAAGAATCTCTACAATCTAGATTGGATTAACACATGTGACAAGTGTGCACAATATAAAGAAGGGACTTGTAGTAGATTTCCACCGAAAAAAAGGACACACTCTCATTTTACCTTCTCAGATCACCTTCACCGCAATACAGACAGGCGATAATGAGATTACGCTTTAATTTGTGGCCAGTTAGAGAGGTTATGGTTTAACGACAGCAACTAGAACCTCATGAAGGTGTGTGTAGGTTCTGTAATGATGTTAATATATCTGAAACTCTTGAACATCTAATCACTGAATGTCCAGCACTGATTTCTTTGAGGCAAACCCACTATCATAAAATTGTACATTTTTGGGCAATCTGCAATACAGTGAATGTTGGTAAATAATTATGAGTTCTGGTTTTACAGTGCTGCAGATTGCAACAGTGTATTTTTTGAATAGTTTGCAACTATCACCAATTATGAAAAACACATTGAACTGAACTGAAAGTGGATTGTCAATTGATCTTGAGTCTTTAATGAAAGATATGGGTTGAGATGCATGATATGAAATGTAAAGGGGAAAAAAAAGTAGAATCTTAATCTGTATTTTTGTATTTTAATTTGTATTTCTGTAGTTTAATTTTTGTGTGTTAGTGCCTTGTTGTCTTTTCCTTTTTCATGTTTCTTCATTGTTTGATGTATTATAATGATGTTTTAAGGGAAACTAATTTTGTATGACCAAAGTGGAAATATTGAAAGGTTGATTAATTTCAACTAAAACAATAATAAATAAATAAAAAAAATAGAAAAATCAAATGCGGTGTACAAATTTACGCTTTGATAAACATATATCGGAATCCTGCAGCACTTAACAATGACATCTTTTATACAGGATTAAGTCGCATAATGAATCTAATATATCTTTCGGATGAAATTACATATACAATTCTAGTGGGTGACATCAACCTGGATTGTCTCAATACAAAACGCCACCAGCAGCAAGCTCAGACATGGTCTGCCTTTATGGAAGAAAGGCAATACATAATGGTAAATGGAGCGATTCAAGGTGACATTCCCCCAAGTACAACATGGTTTCGAAATAATCTGACATCCACAATCGATTATATATATGTTGATCGGGTTCTGTTCAAATACCTGCAAATGTTACAGATTGTTGCTCTGCCATTCAGTGTTCATAAAATGTTGGCTTTAACAATCTTGACCAAATTTCCAACTCCTAGAGTGAATATCCCTTGTCAGAAACTAATTTTAAACAAAGCTAAAAACAGGATTAAATGGACAGTACCAAAACCTACTTCATATAGTAATAGTTTGAAAGGAAATGTGCATCTAACATCCCCCAAATCCTATGATGAACTATTAGATTGCTACACCAATACTATGACTATAATGAAACATGGTTGTCCGAGACATAAGCACACGTTTGATACAGCAATTGTCATTAAAAAACAGCATATCGCAAGCTACGAAGAAGCATATTAGTTGCATGCTTGCCAAATTGCAAAGAAGCTCTTAACAATGCCAAATGTACATATGAAAACTGGCTAAGATCGCATAAACACCTTATGTTTCAGAACGATGGTGAACGTATAGCACAGGCAATGGCAAATAATAATTCTGCCGAAATGTGGCAATTACTCAACAAGCAAATATCTGATATCCAGGTAGATGCACAATTAAATGTGATCAGTGAAGAAAAGTGGGTCGTACAGTTTAGTGAACTGTATAACGACCCAAAGTTTTGCCCATCATTGAATCAACCCAATAAAAACCATCAGTGGAAGATGAACTTTGACAAATCCGACATAGGAAAGCTAATCACACGGGCCAGCACATCCAGAGCTGCAGGCCCAGATGGTTTGTCAAACTACATGTTCAAAGAAAATACAACTGAATGGGCTCAAATTTTATATCAGATCTTTCAACAAATAATAAAGCAGCAGCGAATTCCAAACTCATGGAAAACTTCAATAATTCTGCCAATATTCAAAAAAGGTAATTGTATGTCACCTCAGAATTATGCCCAATTGCGCTTTTAGATGCGCCGGGAAAACTCTTCACAAAGTTACTGTTAAAAGACTTTAATTTAATGCCTGGACAAGTGTTAACAATTTGCAAGACCCCAATCAAACTGGGTTTGTGAAAGGAATGGGGACACAGGTTAATCTAGCATGGATAAATGGAATAAAGGCTCAGTGTAACCACATTAAGCAACCGTTATTTCTTGCATTCGTGGATTTACACTCTGCCTTTGACTCCATTTCAAGTGTCAAATTATTTGAGAAGCTGAATAGAGACAAGTGTCCACACACCATACGCACAATAATTCAAGAATTACACACAAATACATCTATCCGAGTTAGATTGTCTTTGGATGGCACACTTTCGAAAGAGATTCATACAGCCCGAGGTCTAAAACAGGGATGCACGTTAGCTTCATCTATATTTAATTATTACATTCATGATCTCCAATATGCCTTAAGTGAAGTTCAATCTGACTCACCCAAAATTGCGAAAATGGCTATAAAACATCTTCTATATGCGGACGACTTAATCTTGCTCTCTAAAACACAAATAGGATTGCAAAAACTGCTCATAGCATTCCAAGAATATCTAGGACAGAATGAGCTGAGAGTAAACTATGAGAAGACCGAAGTCATAGCCTGCTTACCTTCCAGAACTGTCCAGAGACAATTCAATTGGGCCGTGAACAAAATACAACTAAAAAGAGTCTCAATGTATACTTATTTGGGAACTTGTTTTGAGGGGGCTCCAAATAATAAACAGCAGATAAAGATTATTGAAAATAAAATCAACACCGCGATATCACAAACAAATAAAATTATGCATCATTATGACAAGTTTTCCATTAAACCTGCATGGTCGTATTGGAAACAAAAAGCAGTCCCGGCAATTCTATATGGTTTAGAATCCTTTCAAGTGTCAGCACACTTTCAGTTTAGTAAATGGGAGGCACTATTTTGGAGACGAATACTACACTTACCCAATTGTATCCCACATGTATGGATAAGATATGAACTGGGGTTGGTCTCACTGCAAGCCCTATACAACTGGAGGTGTTGTGCAATGTTAAGAAAGTGTTTGATATCAACCAATATTAACAGTGTATTGAAACTTCTATCCACGGATATGTTTTCTTGTGGTCATCCCTTCTTGGTGAATTGGACTGAATATGTATGCAAAATATTAACAAATATAGACGTGAGCATTGATTTACTGGTATCAAACCCTGACAAAGCAAAAAAGAATCTCTACAATCTAGATTGGATTAACACATGTGACAAGTGTGCCCAATATAAAGAAGGGACTTGTAGTAGATTTCCACCGAAAAAAAGGACACACTCTCATTTTACCTTCTCAGATCACCTTCACCGCAATACAGACAGGCGATAATGAGATTACGCTTTAATTTGTGGCCAGTTAGAGAGGTTTTGGTTAAACGACAGCAACTAGAACCTCATGAAGGTGTGTGTAGGTTCTGTAATGATGTTAATATATCTGAAACTCTTGAACATCTAATCACTGAATGTCCAGCACTGATTTCTTTGAGGCAAACCCACTATCATAAAATTGTACATTTTTGGGCAATCTGCAATACAGTGAATGTTGGTAAATAATTATGAGTTCTGGTTTTACAGTGCTGCAGATTGCAACAGTGTATTTTTTGAATAGTTTGCAACTATCACCAATTATGAAAAACACATTGAACTGAACTGAAAGTGGATTGTCAATTGATCTTGAGTCTTTAATGAAAGATATGGGTTGAGATGCATGATATGAAATGTAAAGGGGAAAAAAAGTAGAATCTTAATCTGTATTTTTGTATTTTAATTTGTATTTCTGTAGTTTAATTTTTGTGTGTTAGTGTCTTGTTGTCTTTTCCTTTTTCATGTTTCTTCATTGTTTGATGTATTATAATGATGTTTTAAGGGAAACTAATTTTGTATGACCAAAGTGGAAATATTGAAAGGTTGATTAATTTCAACTAAAACAATAATAAATAAATAAAAAAAATAGAAAAAAGTGAATGTGTCTTGGATTGACTTGGTGAGTGCTGCACATGTGAACATGATGGGGTGGATTGATGGTTACAAAGTGAAAACGTTTGTTGAATTGTCCCACCTTTTGTTTTTTGAGCATTCTTCTGAAGCCATTTCACCAGAGCTGTGTCAGTATGTCGCTGACCAGAACATTTTGGATCCCTTTTAGCTGGCCAGGCTGGCTGACAAGTGGGTCTCCCACCGGGTGTCCCCTAAGGACTCCAGTGGGAAGGACAAAGAAAAGGGGACCTCTCAGAAAGCTGAGGAGTCCCAGAAGCAATCACAGTCTGGTAAACCAAAACCTTCCTCTCCTAAGACTCAAAAATCTAGTGGGGATAAGTCCTATGTGGTTGGGAGTAGGAGTAGGGGTCCACCTGCTGCAAAGCAGGCTCTCAGTGGTCCTAGTACCATACCCCAAATTCCTGGCACTGATTGGGACTTTGGGGCTCTGGACCACAAGAAGGGTGACCCCCAATTGTAAAGGTAAGTAATTTGGAGTCCAGGCTGTCAGTCTGACCTACCAATACCCCATGCATGATGTGGAGGCCATTGTCCTCCTCTCCTCTACAGGAATCACATTCAGTGCTCCTGTAGAGATTTCCCTAGTGTCCTTTGGGGCCTGGGACCAGTACGCAGAAGTACTGGCGACAATTCCACAGATCACCCGTAGGTTTTTGAGAACTGTCCTCTTGAATGGACAGCCCTCTACTGGTTTGACAGACACTGGGGCAAGCATGACAGTGGTAGACAGGACCCTGCTCAAGCCAGAGGACTATGTAGCTGCTCCTCTGAGAACTACCAGGTTAACTGGTGGGCCTCCCAAATTATCGCCTTTAGCCTTAGTCAACATTACGATTGGAGACAAGACAGCAAAGCTTCCTGTCCTGGTTCAGGACAATGTACACGCTAACATTTTTTTAGGCAATGATTTGGTGGAAATGTGGATGACCACGGATGGTCTACCCATGGCTGCTGCAGCGGTCACCTGTTCACAGGTCACACCGGGTCCAGGTGTGAGAAGGGGACCCTTGCCAACAGGGAAACCCAAGGCACGAAGAAAGAAGAGCAAGAAGGCCACCTCTGCGAAGGGGACCCCTTCTCTTCCTGATGCTTCAGCAGCACCCACTGGGATTCATACTCTGGATGGGCTAGGTCCAGTGGTAAACCTGTTACGCTCAACTGATATCCCCGGGGGCGCCTGGAAGGCTCTGAGTAATGAATAATTAATCTGCAATTACAGAAGGGAGGATTTGTGATAACTGTCTCTAATGGGTGAATCTCCCACCTCCCTCTGACCAATTCCGTTCCCACTGGGTTCTTTTCTCACCTTAGTTATTTGTAAGGTGAGCTATCCGTCCTGCGTTTCTTGTGCAGGGGCGCTTGATGTTTGTTGGTGAGCTGCCCGAGTTGCTTCACTGGTGCAGTACGCCTTCCTTGGGCCGAAGCTTGCTGTGACCCCGAATCTGCTGGTAGGCAGGTAGGTTTGTTAATTGTAAGTCTTTGTTCTGTTTTTGGTGGGAATTCGTTAATGTCTTTATCTCCTTCTTTTCAGGTGCAAAGGTCTTGATACTGGTGTGCCGGATGGAGAGACACGTTTCTAGGTAAGAGAAAGCGCGAAGCGCAGCACCTTTATTGTCTTTTAAAGCTAACCTGTGTTTTCTTCTTCTTCTCCTCACAGGCCGCTGTGGTTCTGCGAGTGGATGAGAGTGCAATGAAAAACAGGCCCCCGAAATCTGTTAAGGTAAGTACAGCGTTGTGCGGTTGTTTAATATTGAAAGCGAACCTGAATATGTCTCTTTTCCTTTGCAGATGTTGCTGTGGTGCTCCGGATGGAAGCGTGACGTAGCGCGATGGAATTCAGGTAAGACTGATAGAATTCGATATTTTGGAAGCACACGTGCTAATATTGTTTTTCCCTTTCTCGTTATTACAGGTCGCAATGTTTGAACAGCAGCTGTGTTAGCGGTACGCCAGAAGTCCTTAAGCTAGTACTCACAGGTGAATGATGTTTCTTCTTCTTTCGGTTTCCACAGATTGCAGCACAGTTGAGATGCTGAGTGTTGGATGGTGTTTTCTCAGGTAAGACAGAATAATCTTGTTCTTGTGCTTGCAGGATTACAGGAAGATGCTGAAGACCAGGAGCTGGACACGGTGAGCGTCACGCTGCTGGTTGGAGAATAATACGAAGCGTGTTCTGCAGTCAGGGTGTGGTTTATATAGCCCAGGTAAAATAGTACCAGGGAAAGTAGTTCCAGGCCTGTCACACCCAAAACACTAGACTGCATGGCCTGGTTGTTAGAACTAGACTGTGCGGGTGTTTCCATGTTGGATTTAAAGGCCCATGTACATAAATGGGACCTATTTTGAACAGCCCTTCCTTCCTACATATGAGCCTGTGCCAAAGGCGCCAGGACTGGCTCCAGGAGCCCTTTTGCAGTGGTTTTAAGGCCCTCAGCGTTCTGGTGGGAGCCTGCTTGTGGCACAACTTGTGCCCCTTCAGAGTGGTCATGACAGCACTCCGCCCCCCCCCAGTCCCCTCTCATGGTATCCTTCCTGTACGGTCAGGGTTTGGTGGGGTTAACCAGGTGAAACCTCTTAATCAGACGTGGTGCGTGAATATGTTCACTTGGTTCCCAAGTTCTGTCTTGAGGCCTGTACCCTTTCCAGTCCACTAAATAGTATAGCTTAGATCTGGTACGTTTCGAATCCAGGATGTTTTTAACTTCAAATTCAGGCTCTCCATCAACTAGCACAGGTTTTGGTGGTGTTAAGACGTGGGTTCCTGGTTGTACAGGTTTTACACGTGACACATGGAAACCCGATGAATTTGCATGCTTGGTGGTAAGGCTAACTTGACGGCCACCGGATTTATCCCCGATTCGATGGTATAGGGTCCTAGATATCTTGGACGAAAGGTCCGGGTACCTTTTATGGGTACATGTTTTGATGCCAACCAGACTTCGTCTCCAACTTGGTAATCAGGAGCTTTCTATCGATGCCGGTCCGAGAATTTTTACTGTCTACCTTTGGCTTGCAGTAAATATTCATTTGCCCTTTTGAAGGCTTGGGTTATTGCTTGTGTGTAGAGTCTTTACCGCTGGCATTTCCAAGGTTGTGGGGGAGTCTAGTTCAGAGGTACGTGGATGTCTTCCGTATATTGTGTAGAACGGGCTTTGTCGTGTGCTGGTGTGTATGGAGTTATTGTATGCGTATTCCGCTATCCATATTTCCAATTGTCTTCCACTTGATGCAGCATGCAACGTAGATACTGTTCTAATGTCTGGTTTGTTCTTATTGTTTGTCCATCCGTTTGGGGGTGATGGCTAGTGGGTAATCGAACATCGATTTGTGCCATGGTACAACATTTCCTCCAGAAGTTGGATAGAAATTGGCTTCCATGATCTGAGATTAGGACTGAGGGGAACCATGCAGTTTTATAATCTGTTCAAGAAATGCTTTTGCCAGACCAGTAGCGTTAGGAAGTCCTTTGAATGGAATGAAATGTGACATTTTAGAGAACAGGTCTACAACCACCAGAATGGTATTAACACGTTTACAGGGAGGTAAGTCCATAATACAATCAAGAGAAAGAGTATGCCAGGGAGCCGGTGGAATATCCAGTGGTTGTAGGAGGCCATCTGGTTTCTGTTTTTGTGATATATTCTGTGCACATATCCCACAGGATAGAACGAATCGAGCAATATCCTTACCCCAGGTTGGCCACCAATAATTCAGTTTAACCTTGGCTAGAGTCTTAGCAATTCCAGGATGGCCTTCGATCAGGGAATCGTGATAACCAGACATGACCAATTCTTTCAGATCTTTACTTGGTAGGTAAAGTTGTTCCCTGAAGTAGGGTAATCCATACAGAACCGTGTGATGTTCCATTTGGGAATTCCATTTCTGCAAGATCTCGGGGTGTCACAGCGCATGCTCCCAGACATCAGGAGCAGACCAGCCTACCCCAGTTACCAGCACCTATGGGGACCTTTAAGGCCCCAAAAGGTTGCCTCAAGACTTTTTGGACTCTGTCCTGGCGCCGTTGGCGCCAGGCTCATAATGTTCTCTCAAGTAAGTTAGGTTGCAGGGGAAATGGAATCACATTCAGTCCAGCCTGAAGGAACTGAGCCAGTCTAATTTCAGGCATGGCTGGAGGGACTACTTTACCTGGGACTACTTGTGCAGGGTGTGGCTGGAGGGACTACTTCGCTTGGGACTACTTGTGTGAGGCTATATAAACCACACCCTAAGGACAGAAACGCTTTGCGTTATTCTGCACTCCTGCAGAGTAACTCTCACTGTGTCTGCTAGCTCTAGTCAACCGGGTCTTCAGCCACGCGCGTCTTGGTAATCGAACGATCACCTGTGGAGAAAGAAAGGAAGGAGAGAGAGAGAGAGAACAAGAACAGGAAAAAGAACAGCAGTTAAGTCCTCACCTGAAGCTCCATCTGAAAGGCTTCCTCTTCAGTCGCTCCGGAGGCACTGCACCTGTCGAACAGTAAAGAAACATAAGGTTAGCCACGCAGGGAAAAAAAACCATATTAAAGACATTTCAACATCGCGCTAGCGCTAGTACTCACCCCAAGGCTGCACTCTCCTGCGATCCATCGAGGCGTCTCCATGCGATCGCTGCTCTGAAGTCACCGCTCCTGTAGAACAGTTAAGGAACAGCAGGTTAGTCGCGCATGGGACAAGAACCGAATTTGAAGACATTTTCACTTCGTGTTAGCGCTAACTCACCTACAGGAATTCTGCTCATCACCGTGGAGAGGTCACACTCTTTCATCTGGCACACCGAAACTGCATCTGCAAAGAAACAAGCACAGTAGTGAGGACTTCGGCAACAAGAACTTTAAGCAAAACTATGCCAAGATTCTATTGGCATAGAGACTTACCTACAGAGTCACAGTTGTTCAAAACTCTACAGCAGCCCGTAGGATCAGTGACGCAACTAGATCCTAAGAACAGCAACGCGCCCCTGCATTCAGTCGCAGGACGGAGAGTCTGCCATTAATAAATCTAAGGTGAGACATAGTAGAGGGGTGCACAAGGAGGTCATGGGAGTTGGGAGACGATCCTCCCCCTTACGGCTAGTTAACATTTCGTTTCAACATTCCAGGCAAAACTTCATTCGTGACGGAAGGGTAAAAACAGAGAAGACACGTGCAGCCACTCACCGCTCTGCTTCGTGGGATGCTGGTGGAGACAGTTACCGCTCCGCTTCGTTCAGCGCCCCTGTGGAGACCAGGTGAGCGTAACAGAACGCAAAGCCTTCATACAAATGTCTACCTGGGCGCCATGGAAACCTCAGAGACAGACCAATTGGCCCAGCTTTTGGGGGAACTCAGAGCAGAGGTGCATTAAGCTTGGCAAGAAACCAACGCTCTAAGGAGAGAACTGATTGTGGCCAAGGAGCGTACTGATGATCTAGCCAGACAATTACTCCAATCACAGGCTGGCCAAACACTGTTACCTGGAATTGGGGCATTAGTCCCAACTCAGTCAAGCAACCCAGTGCAGGTGGACTCTTCCGGGGGCTATACCATTGTCTCCGCCTGAGCGCTTTACTGGAGACCCAAAACGGTTTGCGGTTTTTAAGAACCAGTGCCGCCTTCATTTGCTATGTAGGCCTGGAGCCTTTCCGAACGACCAATCAAAAGTGGCCTTTGTACTTTCATATCTCAGTGGCAGTGCCGCGGACTGGTCGGTACCACTAGTTAATCAAGACGATCCCCTTCTACGAGATTTCCAGGGGTTTCAGTAGAATATTGAGAAGTTGTTTGCCCGACACTCCCAAGGCCAAGCATATGTTACGCTCACCTGGTATCCACGGGGAACGCCCTTCTGCCCTGGTTGCCAGATTCACCCTGGACCCCTTCCGATTCCGGATGGTGCCTTCTATGGAGGTCGGGCCTGAAAACACAGGAAGACTGGACTTAGGAACAGATTTCATTTCCTCCCACCTGCCCCTGGACTCGACCCGATAGCCCACTCCTCACCTTGTTGTGATGTCTGGCGTGCTCTCCGTCCTGCCTTCTGTGCAGGCACGTGTAGTTTCCTGCGGGTGTGAGCGACCGAGTTAGCTTCACTGGTGCTAACCCATTCAAGTGTCTATAAGGAGGTAAGTCTGGTTATATCAGTCTTACAATGCTCTTGCTTTCCTTTCTTGCGATTAATGTCTTTTCCCTATTTATTCCCCCTTAGGTGGACGGAGGTTCGATGGATGCGTAGCTTGAATTGGGCTCCTACCAGGATGATGAACGCAGGAGCGTATGATGGATGGTAGGTTAGGCGTGAAGTGCGGCGCGGTAATGTCTTCTTTTGCTAAAATGTATTCTTTATTCCTTTTCAGGTCGCAATGGTCTTTCTGGGCGTGTGAAGATTTCCAGAGCAGCGCCGGCAAAGAAATGCCCAGCCAGGTGAGATTCTCGTGGTTACTGCCGTAAATGCCGTGAGTAACCGGTACTAACGTTGTCCTTCTTTCTCTCTCCCTCCAGGTACTTCGTTCCGGTGAGTGCGTGGTGTCCCGATGATACTGCCGACTTGATGGAAGACCGCGAGCAGCAGGAAGACGGACAATCGACGGATGGAAGGTTGCAGGTAAGCTGAGACTGCTAATAATGTTTTTTGTCTCCTCTGCAGGTCCGATGTTCAAGGATCGCCGGATTCTGGTCTCCGGACACGATGAGCGTCACGCTGCTGGCTGCAGAATAACGCGAAGCACGTCCTGTAACTTGGGTGTGGTTTATATAGCCCTCTAGTAAAGTAGTCGAGGTAAAGTAGTCTGGGCTACCACACCCTAAACATTGCACCGCACAGTTTGGTTCTAGGAACTAGGCTGTGTGGGGGCTTCCATGTTGGCTGCAGGCCTCCAATGAAAAAGTAGTCCTTCAAGACAGTGTTCCCACTTGAATATGAGCCTGGCGCCAACGGTGCCAGGCGCCAGAACTGACTCCAGGAGAGTCCATGAGGATAGTGAAAGGCCCTTGGGGCCCCAAGTGAACCTTGAGTCTTAACCCTACCTGGCATGTGACCATGCTAGTGGGGTTTTGGGTCACGGGTCGTGACATCATTAGATAACGAACCTCTGTCCTTGCGTCAAGGGAACCAGTATCTGTTAATATATATCACAACCTTCAACAGACTGGTGGTGGAAACCAGTTGGCCTGAAGACAAAAGAACTACGTGGTTTCATCATGGGTTGAGAGGTGAGTTAAAAGACTTTTTGGCTCAAGTGGTCGATCCACCAAGAGACTGTGCGGAATACATTGGGCCTCATTCTGAGTTGGGCGGTAGCCAAGGCGCTATTAGCGCCATGGCTGCCTCCCATGCCGGGTCCGATCTGGTGGAATGGGGACTTACCGGGACATTCCGACTGAGACGGACCCGGTAAGTCCCCATTCCAAATGCCATTCCCCATTCCCACTTGAGCCCACATAGGTCAGGCCACACGTCCTTTATGGTTCCCGCTAAGGGACCTCGGAATTGGGCGGTAAGGGATTACCGGCACCGGTCTCGTTAACCGTGCACGGTATCCCTTACCGCCCAACTTAGAATGAGGCCCATTGACTTGGTGGTTCAGCTGGACCACAGACTGCAGAACCGGAGAGCTGACCGAGCTGAAACAGACAAAAGGAGGCAACAACAGTTGTGCTTATATTGCGGGACAGCTGGTCATTTCCTTCGAGACTGTCCAGTGAAACCACCCAAGAAGGCAGTTGGGGCCGCTGACAAGGTCAGCGCAGACCAGAGTCGGAAAACTACCCCGCCCGACAAGCGTAGAGGTCCGTTTATCGAGCCAGAAGAAGGACTCTGAGACCTTGCACCTAGCCTTACCAATGATTCTCATCAGTCACCAGCAACCGTCTCGTATGCATGCGGTCGGAGCTTACCTCGACAGCAGAGCCGTTGGTAAGTACATGGATCGAGAATTGGCTTCAAGGATGAGTCTTCCTCTTTGCGAAAAGGCAACAACCAATCTGGTCACCACTGTTGACGGAACGGAGATCTCTTCTGGTCCTATAACACACTCAACGACAAAGATGACACTGTTATGCCAAGACGGGCATCGGGAAACCATTGTGTTCGACTTAATCAAGGCTCCACAATTCCAAATAATTCTGGGAATGCCGTCGTTAGAAACACACAATCCTTGCATAGACTGGCGTGCTAAGAGGCTGACCTTCTCAGAATGTGCTCATACATGTTATCAAGCAGAAGTACCCCTGACCAAACAAATTGCAACAGTAATGAGTCTAACAAATCCGCTACCCCAGGTATACCAGGATTTAATGGATGTTTTCCAGAAGGACCAAGCCAATACATTGCCGCCTCATAGACCATAAGACTGCCAGATCGATCTTATATCTGGTGCTCAGATTCCATGCTTTCGGATCTACGCGCTCACTGAGCCCGAGAATCTTCATTTCAAAAAGTATTTAGACCAATACCTGGCAAACGGTTTCATTCGTCCATCCAAGTCCCTGACGGCCTCGCCCTTATTCGTCGTCCCTAAAAAGGAAGGAGATCTAAGGACATTTATCGACTACCGCGCATTGAACAAAGTGACTGTAAAAAAACGGTGCCCCTTGCCTCTAATCCCAGAACTGCTGGACCAAGTGAAGGACGCTCCAATTTACACTAAGTTGGATCTCAGAGGTGCGTACCATCTCGTACGAGTCAAAAAGGGGGACGAATGGAAGACTGCCTTCCGCATCAAGTATGGGCTATTTGAATATCAGGTGATGCCCTTTGGGCTTTGTAACGCCACGGCGGCATTTCAATATTTTATGAACGACGTCCTTCGAGAGCTAATTGATGTCTGTGTCGTAGTATACATTGACGACATTCTGGTGTACTCCTCTTCCGAGCAGGACCATGTGAAACATGTCCGTGCTGCCCTTGAAAAACTCCGGCAACATAAGCTATATGCTAAATTAGAAAAATGCTTCTTCCATGTTTATGAAGTCGAGTTTCTTGGGTTTTTTCTAACCTCTAGTGGTGTTCGTATGGATTCGCGGAAGGTAGACGCCATCCTCAAGTGGCCCTCTCCAACTTCAATCAAGGGAGTCCAGAGCCTGCTTGGGTTTGCAAACTTCTATCGCCAATTCATTCCAGGCTTTTCACAATTGGTGCATCCCATCACATCCTTATTGTGAAAGAATAAGCGCTTTCAGTGGTTGGAAGAAGCGGAAAACGCCTTCCAAGACCTGAAAAAGAAATTCACTTCAGCTCCAATACTGAAACACCCTCACCCAGATCTCCCCTACGCGGTAGAAACTGATGCTTGCAGTCTGGCAATGGGGGCGGTCCTCTCTCAAAAAGATCCCGATCCAGATCAACTTCACCCAGTGGCCTTTTGGTCATGAAAATTCATAGCACCAGAACTAAATTACGCCATAACAGACAAGGAACTAGCCATCAAGGCAGCGTTGAAATCTTGGCAGCATTATCTCCTAAGGAACAGACACACCATCACAGTGATCACAGATCATCGCAATCTACAATACCTAAAGACGGCAAAGGCCCAATCTTCTCGCCAACGCCGATGGGCGCTGTTCTTTGCTGAATACGATTTCGTGATTACATACCGACCTGGTTGCCGAAACGGAAAAGCGGATGCTCTGTCCCGTATTGGGATGGATGAAGCATATTCAAGTTCTGACCCAGTGGCCATAATCCCTGGGAATTACTACATCTCTAACCCTGGATGACATCCACAAGGAAATTTTGCATCTCCTCGACACCAAGGCTCTGCAGGATTGGTCGACTAAAAGTAAGCACCATTCAGTCACAAATCATTTGCCATACTTTCAACGACGCCTTTATTTACCCAGTAAGGAACTTCAGGAAAAAGTAATCTCAAATTACCACAATCATTGGTAGAAGGTCATCCTGGAATTGCAAAGACCGAAGCCACGGTCAAGAGGCATTTCTGTTGGCCAACATGGCATAAAGACATCAAGCAATTTGTGCTATCATGAAGCATTTGTGCACAAAACAAAGCCTAGAAAAAGAAACCACCGGGTCTACTAGAACCTCTGGACGTACCACATACACCCTGGCATACGCTGTCTCTTGATTTTATCACTGATCTCCATCCTTGTAATGGATTAAACACCATTTTACTGGTAGTGGACTTGTTTTCCAAAATGGCCCACTTCATTCTCTAAAAGGTTTACCCTCAGCTTCAATTCTGGCAAAGGAGTTCCTAGAACAGATTGTCCGGATACACGGATTCCCCTCCGTTCTAGTTTCAGATCGGGGCAGTCAGTTTATCTCACATTTTTGGAGAAAATGTTGCAAGTTAGCCCAAATCAATGTAAGACTTTCCACTAGTCACCATCCTCAAACAGGTCAAACCGAGAGAACCAACAAAACACTGGAACAGTACCTGCGATGCATGTTACACCAAACGGAGGGTAGCTGGAAGGACGTTTTACGGATAACCGAGTACGCCTATAACAATTCCTTACACTCCAGTACTGGCAGAGTCCGTTCTATACGATATATGGGATGTATCCACGAACCTCTTACCTCGATCCACCTCAACATTTGGAAATGCCGTAAGAAGTTTGCATACTACCATCATACAAGCCTTCAAGAGAGCGACAGAACACCTAAGGCAAGCTAAGGAAAAATACAAGAGATCCGCAGATCAACATAGGAGTGAAGCTCCAAAATATCAGGTTGGGGATGAAGTCTGGCTAGCCTCGAAACACACACCAATAAAAGGAACCCATACATTTAATCCCAGATATTTGGGACCATACAACATTAAGGCCATCATTAATCCGATGGCGGGAAAATTTGAGTTACCGCTGAATATGCGAGTCCATCCCGTGTTTCACGTCTCTCTTTTGAAACCAGTGCAACCTGGAACTCGGGTAACAAAACCACCAAAACCAATCATGGTCAACAGGGAACCTGAATTTGAGGTTAAGGATATTCTAGACTGCAAACTTGTCAAATCACAACTATTCTATCTAATTGACTGGAAAGGCTATGACCACAAGAAAGAACATGAGAGCCAAGTGACCACATTCATTCGCCACACTTAGTAAAACGGTTCCATCGAAACCATCTAACCAAGCCTGGACCAGTGGAACAACCCACCTTAGTGGGGGACCCTTGGGGGTGAGTGCTGTCACCGTGCATGTTCCCAGACATCAGGAGCAGACCAGTCTACCCCAGTTACTAGTACCTATGGTGACCTTTAAGGCCCTAAAAGGTTGCCTCAAGACTTCCTGGACTCTGTCCTGGCGCTGTTGGCGCCAGGCTCATAATGTTCTCTCAAGTCAGGTTGCAGGGGAAATGGAATCACATTCAGTCCAGCCTGAAGGAACTGAGCCAGTCTAATTTCAGGCATGGCTGAAGGGACTACTTTACCTGGGACTACTTGTGCAGGGTGTGGCTGGAGGGACTACTTCACTTGGGACTACTTGTGTGAGGCTATATAAACCACACCCTAAGGACAGAGCACGAATCGCGTTATTCTGCACTCCTGCAGCGTAATGCACACTGTGTCTGCTAGCTCCAGTCAACCCAGTCTTCAGCCACGCCCGTCTTGGGAATCGAACCATCACCTGTGGAGAAAGAAAGGAAGGAGAGAGAGAACAAGAAGAAGAACAGCAGTTAAGTCCTCACATGAAGCTCCATCTGAAAGGCTTCTTCTTCAGTCGCTCCGGAGTCACCGCACCTGCCGAATAGTAAAGCAACATCAGGTTAGCCGCGCAGGGAAAAAGAGCCATATTAAAGACATTTCAACGTCGCGCTAGTGCTAGTACTCACCTGGAGACTGCACTCTCCTGTGATCCATCGAGGCGTCTCCACGCGATCGCCGCTCCGAAGTCACCACATCTGCAGAACAGTAAACGAACAGCAGGTTAGTCGTGCAGGGGACAAGAACCGAATTTGAAGACATTTTCACTTCGCGTTAGCGCTAACTCACCTCCAGGAATTCTGCTCATCACTGTGGAGAGGGGACACTCTTTCACCTGGCACACCGAAACCGCATCTGCAAAGAAACAAGCACAGTAGTGAGGACTTTGGCACCAAGAACTTTAAGCAAAACTATACCAAGAATCTATTGGCATAGAGACTTACCTACAGAGTCACAGTTGTTCAAAACTCTACAGCAGCCCGTAGGATCAGTGGCACAACTAGATCGTAAGAACAGCAACGCGCCCCTGCATTCAGTCACAGGACAGAGAGACTGACATTAATAAATCTAAGGTGAGACATAGTAGAAGGGTGCACAAGGAGGTCACGGGAGGTGGGAGTCGATCATCCCACTTACAGCTGGTTAACATTTCGTTTCAACATTCCAGGCAAACCTTCACTCGTGACGGAAGGGTAAAAACAGAGAGGACACATGCAGCCATTCACCGCTCCGCTTTGTGGGACGCTGGTGGATACAGTCACCTCTCTACTTCGTTCGGCGCCCCTGTGGAACACAGGGTTCATTAAGGTTCGAATCTTATCTTGAAGTTCACTCAGAGTCAATGTGGTGGTGAGTCCCAGTAGTTTATCACTTGGGATGATGACAACAGGGTCCGGGGTACTGTTCGTTTTCTCTTCAACACCCATACGAGACAAGGCATCGGCCTTCCCATTCGAACTCCCGGTCGGTATGTTATTACATAATCATATTCTGCGAAGAATAGAGCCCACCACAACTGTCGTGATGATTGGGCTTTTGATGACTTTAGGTATTGAAGATTTCGGTGATCTGTGATTACTGTGATGGTATGTCTGGCACCTAACAGATACTGCCGCCAGGCTTTGAAGGCTGATTTTATTGCCAACAATTCTGTTACGCTCACCTGGTATCCACGGGGCCGCCACCCAGCCAGTTGGTTGCTGGTGCCCTTCTCAGTGATTCCCTGGTGGGTTCTCGGTGGAAATCCAGCCTGGAAATGAAGACTGTGTTTAGGACTGGACGACCAAGGTAAGTTTCCCCCCACCTCCCATGTGATTTCTGCCCCTCCGGGTTCTCCTCTCACTTTGTTGTCGAAGTTGGTGGGCTCTCCGTCCTGCTTTCTGGGCAGGGGCACGTTGTCTTTCGTGGGCGTGTGCGGTCCAGTCACTTCACTGACAGCGGCCCAAGTAATGTCTTTCAGGTTTATGGTGTTGTTATTCTTGCATGCCTTTTCTCTGTTCAATAATGTCTTTTTATCTCCCTTAGGTGCGCGGAGCGTCCGCTTGGCGAACTGGGTAGGCTGGTCCTCGCTGGTAAATGATGGCGCACAATAAGCGATATGATGCAGTAAGTAGCCGCTTTGCGCACCGCTGCGACGTCTTGTCTTCGCTGACTTGTGTTTTCTCTTTTTCGTAGGTCGCCGTGTGGAGCTATGCCGGTCGAAAAGCAACCAGCCAGGTAAGTCTTTAAGCAATTTGTGGTTGTAATGTCTCTACTACCTCCTTTAATTACGTCTTCTTCCTTTCTCAGGTCCTTCAATCCAGGCAGTGAACCGTTCCAACGAAGCTGCCCAGGAGCTGCGAGCAGTGAAGGATGGAGAGTGCAGGTAGGATTCTGCTGCTAATGATGTTCTTTGTCTTTCTGCAGGTCCGGATTTTGTCAGGCTCGTGAGAAAGCTGGACACGGTGAGCATCACATTGCTAGTAGCAAAGTAACTTGAAGCGTGTTGTCTTGTTTGGGTGTGGTTTACATAGCCTCTGCAAAGTAGTCCAGGTAAAGTAGTCCTTAGGCCACCACATACAAAACACTATCTATACCGCATACCTTGGTTCTTAGGAATCAAGCTATGTGGATGCCTCCATGTTGGCTGAAAGCCTAAATAAAGTATTTCCTTAAGCAGATGTCTTTCAGTGGATATGAGCCTGGCGCCAAAGGAGCCAGGACTGGCCCCAAGAGGGCCTGAAAGGTGGATGCCCGGCCTCATTTGCGATCCGAGTCCTGACTCCAACTGGCCAATGGGCCTGCCAGTTGGGGTCAGGGCTTAGGGTCGTGACAAATTCTTTGTCTGTAATTGCATAGTTAAGTTCTGGTGTTGATAATTTACGTGACCAAAAGGCCACGGGGTGTAATTGGCCTGTCGCTGGATCTCTTTGAGAGAGAACTGGTCCCATAGCTACGCTGGAAGCATCAGTTTCCAATACATAGGGGAGATCAGGGCGAGGATGCCGTAAAATTGGCGCAGAGGTGAATCTTTTCTTGAGTTCTTGAAAGGCCTGTTCCGCCTCTTCAGTCCATTGGAATTTTTTGTTGTTTTTTCTTAGTAACGAAGTGATTGGGTGGACTATCTGTTAGTAATCTGGAATAAATCGGCGATAAAAATGTTCAGAGGGGGAATACACCGGGATGTCGTCAATATAGACCAGGGCACAGACATCGATTAATTCCCTTAATACATCATTCATGAAGTATTGGAATGCTGCGGGAGTGTTGCACAGCCCGAAAGGCATTACCTGATATTCGTAAAGACCATACTTGGTGCGAAACGTGGTTTTCCATTCATCCCCTTTCTTAACGCGTACAAGGTGGTATGCTCCCCTGAGGTCTAGTTTGGTGTAGATTCGGGTATCCTTTACCTCATCCAACAGTTCCAGGATAAGGGGCAAAGGATAGCGTTTTTTACTGTGATTTGATTAAGTGCGCGGTCATAGATGCAAGTCCTCAAATCTCCTTCCTTCTTGGGTACGAAGAATAAGGGAGAGGCTGCCGGTGACTTTGACGGGCGGATAAATCCATTAGCCAGGTATTGATCTAGATAGGACATCAAGTGGAGATTTTCGGTTTCCGTAAGTGCATAAATTTGACCACAAGGAACCTGTGCGCCAGGTATCAGGTCGATCTGACAGTCATAGGGCCTATGTGGCGGTAATGTGTTAGCCTGTTTCTTCTGAAAAACATCTTGATAATCCTTATATTCTTTTGGTAAGGTGTCTTTTGGTTCCGTGATCCCCAATGCTATTCCTTGAACAGATTTCAGGTTTGGCTGTGGTATAGATTTCGGGTAGCAAGCGTGGGCGCATTTGTCTGAAAAGGTCAGTCTCTTTGAACGCCAGTCTATGTGGAGATTGTGAGTTACTAACCATGGCATCTCTAAGATCAACCGGTACTGAGGAGCTTTGATGAGGTCAAATGTGATTGCTTCTTGATGTCCATCCTGACACAGAAGGGTTAATTCTGTTGTGCATTGGGTTACTGGTCCCGAAGCAATTTCTGTACCGTCAACAGTAGTTATCTTTTCAGTTGTTGGTTTTGTGCATAAGGGAAGTCCCATTTCTGTTGCCAGATCTCGATCTATGTAATTACCAACTGCTCCGCTGTCTATGTATGCCTCTATGGCATGCATCCATGATGGTCGTTGGTGTTTGATCAAGGTTACTGGTAGGGTGAAATGTGAGGTCTGTGACTCATCCTTCTCGCTCGACAAGCGGAGCTCTACGCTTGCCGGGCCTGGTAATTTTCCGATTCCTTTCTATCATCTTCTTTCTCTGTAGCGTCTACCACCTTCCTTGGAGGTTTCACTGGGCATTCTTTGAGGTAGTGACCCGATTTACCGCAGTATAGGCATAACTGTAGCTGTCTCCTCTTGTCTCTTTCAACCTTGGTTAAAGGGGATCGTACTCCTCCAATCTGCATGGGTTCTGTGGTATTTTCTGATGGACGTTGAACATTACCTTTTGAACGTACGTACATGGCACGATTTTCGAGTCTACTTCGGTCTGTTCTTCGATCCTGTAATCTGCAGTCCAACTGAACTACCAGGTTGATAAACTCTGCACAGTCTTTAGGTGGGTCTACCACTTTAGCAAGGACATCCTTCAGGTCTCCTCGTAGGCCCCGATGAAACAACGTGGTTCTTTTATCTTCTGGCCACCCTGCTTTTACAACCAGTCTATTAAAGGTGGCACTATAAGTCAGAAAATCTTGATTCCCTTGGCGGAGGGACAGGAGTTCGTTATCAAGAGCTTGTCCATGCAAGTGTCGAGCAAATAACTTTTCCATCTCCTGTTGAAAACCCCTGAAGTTCTGCAGTAATGGGTCATCCCGGCTCACTAAAGGTACCGACCAGTCTGCGGCACTGCCACTCAAATATGAAAACACGAAGGCCACCCACACCTGGTCGTTTGGGAAAGCCCCAGGCCTACAAAGAAAATGGAGGCGGCACTGGTTCATGAATGTTGCGTACCTTCTGGGGTCTCCATTAAACCGTTCTGGTGGTGTCAGGGGTACTGCTCCCAGCAACGTTATCTGTACTGGATTGACTGATGACGGTGTAGCGACGGATGGGGCGAATCCGGGCAATGGAGCCTGCCCCACCTGTGTTTGTAGTAGCTGTTTGCTTAGTTCATCAGTACAATCTTTTATGACTATTAACTCTCATCTTAAGGCATTTGTTTCCTGCCGGGATGTGTGTACCTCGGTGCGTAATTGTCCCAAAAGCTGGGCTAACTGATCAGTTTCAGATGTCTCCATGACGCCCAGGTGGATAAGGTTTAAAGGCTTTTTGTTCGGTTACGCTCACCTAATATTCCCGGGGGCATCTGGAAGGCTCTGAGATCTGGAACCCTGGATGCGTAGTTGCCCAGTGCTGAATAATGAATCTGCCATTACAGAAGGGAGGGTTTGTGATAACTGACTCTAATGGGTGAATCTCCCACCTCCCTCTGACCGATTCCCTTCCCACTGGGTTCTTTTCTCACCTTAGTTATTTGTAGGGTGAGCTATCTGTCCTGCGTTTCTTGTGCAGGGGTGCTTGACGTTTGTTGGCGAGCTGCCCAAGTTGCTTCACTGGTGCAGTACGCCTTCCTTCGGCCCAGGTCTGCTGTGACCCTGAATCTGCTGGTAGGCAGGTAGGTAGGTTTGTTAATTATAAGTCTTTGTTCTGTTTATGGTGGGAATTTTATCTCCTTCTTTTCAGGTGTAAAGCCGGGCCTGGTAATTTTCCGATTCCTTTCTATCATCTTCTTTCTCTGTAGCGTCTACCACCTTCCTTGGAGGTTTCACTGGGCATTCTTTGAGGTAGTGACCCGATTTACCGCAGTATAGGCATAACTGTAGCTGTCTCCTCTTGTCTCTTTCAACCTTGGTTAAAGGGGATCGTACTCCTCCAATCTGCATGGGTTCTGTGGTATTTTCTGATGGACGTTGAACATTACCTTTTGAACGTACGTACATGGCACGATTTTCGAGTCTACTTCGGTCTGTTCTTCGATCCTGTAATCTGCAGTCCAACTGAACTACCAGGTTGATAAACTCTGCACAGTCTTTAGGTGGGTCTACCACTTTAGCAAGGACATCCTTCAGGTCTCCTCGTAGGCCCCGATGAAACAACGTGGTTCTTTTATCTTCTGGCCACCCTGCTTCTACAACCAGTCTATTAAAGGTGGCACTATAAGTCAGAAAATCTTGATTCCCTTGGCGGAGGGACAGGAGTTTGTTATCAAGAGCTTGTCCATGCAAGTGTCGAGCAAATAACTTTTCCATCTCCTGTTGAAAACCCCTGAAGTTCTGCAGTAATGGGTCATCCCGGCTCACTAAAGGTACCGACCAGTCTGCGGCACTGCCACTCAAATATGAAAACACGAAGGCCACCCACACCTGGTCGTTTGGGAAAGCCCCAGGCCTACAAAGAAAATGGAGGCGGCACTGGTTCATGAATGTTGCGTACCTTCTGGGGTCTCCATTAAACCGTTCTGGTGGTGTCAGGGGTACTGCTCCCAGCAAAGTTATCTGTACTGGATTGACTGATGACGGTGTAGCGACGGATGGGGCGAATCCGGGCAATGGAGCCTGCCCCACCTGTGTTTGTAGTAGCTGTTTGCTTAGTTCATCAGTACGATCTTTTATGACTATTAACTCTCATCTTAAGGCATTTGTTTCCTGCCGGGCTGTGTGTACCTCGGTGCGTAATTGTCCCAAAAGCTGGGCTAACTGATCAGTTTCAGATGTCTCCATGACGCCCAGGTGGATAAGGTTTAAAGGCTTTTTGTTCGGTTACGCTCACCTAATATTCCCGGGGGCATCTGGAAGGCTCTGAGATCTGGAACCCTGGATGCGTAGTTGCCCAGTGCTGAATAATGAATCTGCCATTACAGAAGGGAGGGTTTGTGATAACTGACTCTAATGGGTGAATCTCCCACCTCCCTCTGACCGATTCCCTTCCCACTGGGTTCTTTTCCCACCTTAGTTATTTTTAGGGTGAGCTATCTGTCCTGCGTTTCTTGTGCAGTGGTGCTTGACGTTTGTTGGCGAGCTGCCCAAGTTGCTTCACTGGTGCAGTACGCCTTCCTTCGGCCCAGGTCTGCTGTGACCCTGAATCTGCTGGTAGGCAGGTAGGTAGGTTTGTTAATTATAAGTCTTTGTTCTGTTTATGGTGGGAATTTGTTAATGTCTTTATCTCCTTCTTTTCAGGTGTAAAGCCGGGCCTGGTAATTTTCCGATTCCTTTCTATCATCTTCTTTCTCTGTAGCGTCTACCACCTTCCTTGGAGGTTTCACTGGGCATTCTTTGAGGTAGTGACCCGATTTACCGCAGTATAGGCATAACTGTAGCTGTCTCCTCTTGTCTCTTTCAACCTTGGTTAAAGGGGATCGTACTCCTCCAATCTGCATGGGTTCTGTGGTATTTTCTGATGGACGTTGAACATTACCTTTTGAACGTACGTACATGGCACGATTTTCGAGTCTACTTCGGTCTGTTCTTCGATCCTGTAATCTGCAGTCCAACTGAACTACCAGGTTGATAAACTCTGCACAGTCTTTAGGTGGGTCTACCACTTTAGCAAGGACATCCTTCAGGTCTCCTCGTAGGCCCCGATGAAACAACGTGGTTCTTTTATCTTCTGGCCACCCTGCTTCTACAACCAGTCTATTAAAGGTGGCACTATAAGTCAGAAAATCTTGATTCCCTTGGCGGAGGGACAGGAGTTCGTTATCAAGAGCTTGTCCATGCAAGTGTCGAGCAAATAACTTTTCCATCTCCTGTTGAAAACCCCTTAAGTTCTGCAGTAATGGGTCATCCCGGCTCACTAAAGGTACCGACCAGTCTGCGGCACTGCCACTCAAATATGAAAACACGAAGGCCACCCACACCTGGTCGTTTGGGAAAGCCCCAGGCCTACAAAGAAAATGGAGGCGGCACTGGTTCATGAATGTTGCGTACCTTCTGGGGTCTCCATTAAACCGTTCTGGTGGTGTCAGGGGTACTGCTCCCAGCAACGTTATCTGTACTGGATTGACTGATGACGGTGTAGCGACGGATGGGGCGAATCCGGGCAATGGAGCCTGCCCCACCTGTGTTTGTAGTAGCTGTTTGCTTAGTTCATCAGTACGATCTTTTATGACTATTAACTCTCATCTTAAGGCATTTGTTTCCTGCCGGGCTGTGTGTACCTCGGTGCGTAATTGTCCCAAAAGCTGGGCTAACTGATCAGTTTCAGATGTCTCCATGATGCCCAGGTGGATAAGGTTTAAAGGCTTTTTGTTCGGTTACGCTCACCTAATATTCCCGGGGGCATCTGGAAGGCTCTGAGATCTGGAACCCTGGATGCGTAGTTGCCCAGTGCTGAATAATGAATCTGCCATTACAGAAGGGAGGGTTTGTGATAACTGACTCTAATGGGTGAATCTCCCACCTCCCTCTGACCGATTCCCTTCCCACTGGGTTCTTTTCTCACCTTAGTTATTTGTAGGGTGAGCTATCTGTCCTGCGTTTCTTGTTCAGGGGTGCTTGACGTTTGTTGGCGAGCTGCCCAAGTTGCTTCACTGGTGTAGTACGCCTTCCTTCGGCCCAGGTCTGCTGTGACCCTGAATCTGCTGGTAGGCAGGTAGGTAGGTTTGTTAATTATAAGTCTTTGTTCTGTTTATGGTGGGAATTTGTTAATGTCTTTATCTCCTTCTTTTCAGGTGTAAAGGTCTTGATGCTGGCGTGCCAGATGGAGAGGCACGTTTCTAGTTAAGAGAAAGCGCGAAGCACAGCGCCTTTATTGTCTTTTAAAGCTAACCTGTGTTTTCTTCTTCTCCTCACAGGCCGCTGTGGTGCTGCGAGTGGATGAGACCGCAATGAAAAACAGGCCCCTGGAATCAGTTAAGGTAACTACAGAGCTGTTGTTTAATATTGAAAGCGAACCTGAATATGTCTCTTTTCCTTTGCAGATGTTGCTGTGGTGCTCCGGATGGAAGCATGGCGTAGCGCGATGGAATTCGGGTAAGACTGATGGAATTCAATGTTTTGGAAGCGCGCGTTCTACTATTGTTTTTCCCTTCTCGTTATTGCAGGTCGCAATGTTCGAACAGCAGTTGTGGTAGCGGTTCGCCGGAAGTCCTTAAGCTAGTACTCACAGGTGAGTGATGTTTCTTCTTCTCTTGGTTTCCACAGATTGCAGCCCAGTTGAGATGCTGAGTGCTGGATGGAGTAAAACAGAATAATCTTGTTCTTGCAGGATTACAGGAAGATGCTGAAGACCAGGAGCTGGACACAGTGAGCGTCACGCTGCTGGTTGCAGAATAACACGAAGCGTGTTCTGGAGTCAGGGTGTGGTTTATATAGCCCAGGTAAAGTAGTACCAGGGAAAGTAGCTCCAGGCCTGCCACACTCAAAAAACTAGACCGCATGGCTTGGTTCTTGGAACTAGACTGTGTGCGTGCTTCCATGTTGGATTTAAAGGCCCATGTACATAAATGGGACCTAGTTTGAACAGCCCTTCCTTCCTACATATAAGCCTGGTGCCAAAGGTGCCAGGACTGGCTCCATGAGCCATTTTGCAGTGATTGTAAGGCCCTCAGTGTTGTGGTGGGAGCCTGCTTGTGGCACAACTTGTGCCCCCTCACAGTGGTCATGTCAAAACTCAAACTCAACTCCTGAGGGAGATGAGGCAGAAGATCCTCCTGCGAGAGAGGTGCTCAACCCGGAGGACCCCCCCGACCTTCAATGCCTGTTGGCTGAAGGGGGGCCCTCCCGGGCAGATTTCTGTAAGGGTCAGAGAGAGTGCTACTCTTTCGAGGGTCTGAGGAAACAGGCCCTGTCCCAGGCACAGGGAGAAGTGCCTAGGACATTCCGGATATATTGGGTGAGCTCCTTTGTAGTGAGCCCATTAAGCCTGAACCTGGTGCCCTCAAGAGGTTGGTGGTACCCCAGGTTTACAGGCCCTTCCTACTGCAGTTGGCGCATGAGGTGCCCTTAGCTGGTCGTCTTGGTACCAAGAAGACTAAGCAGAGGCTCTGTGTCTATTTCTACTGGCCCCAGATGGGAGTAGAAGTGGAGCCCCACTGCAGGACCTGTCCAACTTGTCAGTTGTCTGGCAAGACTGGAGGCAGTGTCATTGCCCCACTGCAGCCATTACCAGTGGTTGGCACACTGTTTGAGAGGGTGGGTATCAACATTGTCGGTCCGCTTGACTCTCCCACTTCAGGTGGACATCGGTTCATCCTGGTCTTGGTAGATCATGCCACCAGGTACCCTGAGGCTATACCCCTCTGGACTGTTACTGCCAAGGTGGTTGCCAGTGCTCTCCTGGGCATTTTTACCCATGTTGGATTCCCTAAGGAGGTTGTCTCTGACAGAGGATCCAACTTCATGTCGAGTTACATGAAAACAATGTGGAAAGAGTGCAGGGTAACCTACAAGTTCTCCACCTCTTACCATCTCCAGACCAATGGTCTGGTCGAGAAATTTAATAAAACTCTCAAGAGCATGCTAGGTGCTTTGGAAGAGCCCCTAAGGAGGAAGTAGGATCTCCACCTGCCATGCCTGCTGTTCGCTTACAGAGAGGTACCTGAAGAGGGTGTTGGTTTCAGCCCCTTTGAGTTACTCTCTGGCCATCCAGTGAGGGGGCCCCTTGCCTTGATCAGAGAAGGTTTGGAAGCCGCCCTTCCAGGTCCTGCCAAGCAAGTGGGGGACTATGTGTTAGGCCTCAGATGCAGGATGGCACAGATGATGGGTCAGGCAACAGCAAACCTTAAGGCAAGCCAGGAATTGAACAAATACTGGCATGACCTTAAAGCATCACACGTGGATTGGATTTAGGACAGGGGATCCTTGTGATGGAGCCTACCAAGCCTAGAGCTTTGGCAGATAGATGGACTGCACCCTTCAGGATAGTCTCCAAGATGGGCAAAGTCAATTATCTGGTTGACCTGGGAGTCCCTGGGGTAGCCCCTCACGTATTCCACGTCAACAGGCTCAAGCATTTCCACATGCAAGCAGAAGTCTCATGTCTCTTGCTGGCTTCAGAGCAAGAAGAGGATGAGAGTGAGCTCCTTCCTGATTTGCTGCATAGCAACCCTCAGGATTGCTCAGTGGAGGGAGTGCATCTCTCTCCAGATCTGACGGCAGATCAGCAGATGGCCTGCAGGGCTTTGCTCCAGTAGTATGCCCCTCTGTTCTCCTTAACACTAGGCCTCACCCTGTGGTGCAGGTATGAAATTGACGCTGGTGACAGCGTACCTGTCAAAAGCAGATGCTACAGGATGTCAGACACGGTTAAGAACCACATCTAGGCTGAGGTCGCCAAGATGTTGGATCTGGGTGTTATTGAACCCTCAACAAGTCCCTGGTCCAGTCCAATGGTCCTTGTCCCCAAGGCAAGTTCCCAGGCAGGTACCAAGGATTGACGGTTCTGTATGGACTACAAAGGGGTCAATGCCATCAACAAAACTGATGCACACCCATTGCCCAGGGCTGAGGAGCTCATGGACACCATAGGTGCTGCCAGGTTTGTGAGCACCTTTGACCTTACCTCAGGCTATTGGCAAATAGTTCTGACGGACCAGGCCAAGGAAAAGACTGCATTCTCAACCTGAGGGGCTCTACCAGTTTAGAGTCACGCCTTTTTGGTTGAAAAATGCACCTGCCACCTTCCAGAGATTAGTGAACCATGCAGTCATTGGACTGGAGGCCTTTTGCGTGGCCTACTTAGATGACATTGCTGTCTACAGTTCCCCCTGGGAAGAGCATTTGACTCAGTTGGATAAGGTGTTGCAGGCCTTGAAAAGGGCTAACATCACTATCAATGCCACCAAGTGCCAGAGGGATGCAGCAATAAAATTGCGGCAAAAATATCGCCTTTACAAAAAGTTGTGGCAAAAATGCTGTGGTTTGACCCGGTAAAGGTGTACACCATTACACCATTTAAGGGGAGCGGGGTTGTCCCCCGCATCCTTTCCATGGATTGCAGCGGCAAAACCACAGCCTTTTTGCCGCGATGTTTTGTGTAAACGGCCATTTTTGCCGCGATTCTAAAACATGGAACCTTGCCAGATAGCTCAGGGGAAAGTCACTTATCTTGGTCATGAGGTAAGAGATGGTTGAATCTAACCTCTCCCCAGTAAAGTACAGGATGTACATGACTGGGAGACTCCCACGGCTCAAACCCAGGTGAGAGCCTTTTTGGGCCTCTCTGGGTATTAACACAACTTCATGGCAGACTATGGAACTATAGCTGTACCCATGACAGCTCTGACTTCACCCAAACAACCGAGGAAGGATAATTGGAATGAAGACTGTCTGTTACGCTCACCTGGTCTCCACAGGGGTGCCGAACGAAGCTGGGCGGTGACTGTCTCCACCAGCATCACACAAAGCGGAGTGAAGAATGGCTGCACGTTCCCTCTCTGTTTTACCCTTCCGTCACAAATAAAGGTTTGCTTGGAATGTTGAAACGAAATATTAACTAGCCATAAGGAGGAGGACCGGCTCCCACCTCCCGTGACTTCCTTGTGCACCCCTCTACTATGTCTCACCTTAGAGTTATGAATGGCAGACTCGCCGTCCTGCGACTGTATGCAGGGGTGCATTGCTGTTCATAGGATCTAGTTACATCACTGATCCTGCGAGCTGCTGTAGAGTCTTAAACAACTGTGACTCTATAGGTAAGTCTTTATGCCAATAGTTTCTTGGTATAGTTTGCTTAGAGTTCAAGTTGCCAAACTCCTCACTACTTTGCTTGTTTCTTTGCAGATGCGGTTTCGATGTGCCCGATGAAGAGTGCCTCCTCTCCACAATGATGAGCAGAATTCCAGAGGTGAGTTTCAACGCTAATGCGAAGTGACAATGTCTAAAATACAAAATACGGTACTTTTCCCTCTGCACGACTAACCTGCTGTTCCTTTTCTGTTCTGCAGGTGCGGTGACTCAGGAGCGGCGATCGCGTGAAGGTGTCTTGATGGATCGCAAGAGTGTGCAGCATTCGGGTGAGTATTAGCGCTGGCGTAATGTTGAAATGTCTTTAATGTGGCCTTTTTCCTCAGCGCGGCTTACCTGATGTTTCTTTACTGTTCCGCAGGTGCGATGACTCCGGAGCGGCGATCGCGTGAAGGTGTCTTGATGGATCGCAAGAGTGTGCAGCCTTTGGGTGAGTATTAGCGCTGGCGTAATGTTGAAATGTCTTTAATGTGGCCTTTTCCCTCTGTGTGGCTAACTTGATGTTTCTTTACTGTTCGGCAGGTGCGGTGGCTACGGAGCGACTGAAGATGCGCGTCAGGTAAGAACTTCACTGCTGCCTTTGTTCTTGTTTTCTCTCTCTCCTGCTTTCTTTCTCCACAGGCGATGGTTCGTGAATCTCAGGACAGGTGTGGCTGAAGACCGGGTTGACTGAAGCTAGCAGACACGGTGAGCGTTACGCTGCAAGTGTGCAGAATAACGCGAAGCATGTTCTGTTCTTAGGGCGTGGTTTATATAGCCTCATACAAGTAGTCCCAAGTGCAGTAGTCCCTCCAACCACACACTGCAGAGGTAGTCCCAGGTAAAGTAGTCTCTCCAGCATGCCACAGACTCGGTTGAATGTGATTCCTTTTCCCCTGCAACCTGCCTTACTTGAAAGAATATTATGAGCCTGGCGCCTATGGCGCCAGGACAGAGTCCAGGAAGTCTTGAGGCAAGATTTTGGGGCCTTAAAGGTCCCCATAGGTGCTAGTACCTGGGGCAGGCTGGTCTGCTCCTGATGTCTGGGGGCAAGCACCGTGACAGCACTCCCCTCCAGGCCCCTCCTAAGGTGGTTTGCCCCACTGGTCCAGGCTTGGTTGGATGGTTTCGATGGAACCGTTTTACTAAACGTGGCGCATGAATGTGGTCACTTGGCTCCCATGTTCTTTCTTGTGGTCCATAGCCTTTCCAGACAATTAGATAGAATAGTTTCGATTTGGCAAGTTTGGAGTCCAGAATACTTTTAACCTCAAATTCTGGTTCACCGTCTACCAAGATTGGTTTTGGTCGTTTCGTTACCCGAGTTCCAGGCTGCACTGGTTTCAAAAGAGAGACGTGAAACACCGGATGGACTCGCATATTCGGAGGTAACTCAAATTTTACCGCCACTGGATTAATGATGGCCTTAATGGTGTATGGTAAACAGAAAGAGGATTCAACTTGGGAACCCTCCCGTCCCCTGCACACTTTCAAATGTTTGGATTAATCCAATACAGTTGTTTAAACTACGTTATATGCATTGTACATACATTTGTTTCTAACACATATGGTCAGACACAGGAGTGTGAGATAAAAAAATATATATCTTTATAGTCAGGCTGTATTATTTTCAGCAAGAATTATAGTTCAGACAAAGATTATTTACAGTGCATAGAAACAGTATCAATAGATAAAGCTCAAATTGAAGAAAAAATGGAGTCCAAATTGATTAGCGACGCGTTTCGAGGAAGTTCTCCTCTTCTTCATAAGGCCACAATTGGACTCTTAATGTAAAAGGAAAACATAAATTCAGTGAAGAAAATTTTGTAAGCACAATGCATAGACTGTTCATGTCATATTAAATGTATACAGTTAAAAGAATAAATGGCATTAATTGTATTTAGAACATTAATCTGTCCCTAAAAAATAGGGAATTGAAACAATGTAACATGTTCTAATATGCATTGTAATTCATGCAACATTATAAGGTTAACTAGGTTGCCCCTGCTCGAGAGAGGGGCTGAAGGTCTACTGAAGCATCTCTTCCTGCAAAATTAACTGTATAACGTCCATCATATTGTAATTTAGTAGAGTAATACCTCTAATGGGATCTATCACGTGGATGGTGAAACATAAGCTAAAGAAAATTAAATATGTAGGTAAAAAAACACTCAGATAGTTCTTAGGCTATATCAATCTAATATGGAAGAAATACAAAAATCGTTACCTCTGTGAGTAGAAAGTGCCGGAAACAGAGAACCGGACGGAGCGGTGAAAATAGATAGACAGTCTTCGTACATCAGTTAGTTCCTTAAAACATGGCTAATTCCCAAAAAGATACCAGAAATCTAAAGAAAACAAAGCCTGATCAATGCCAAGCTCAATGTTCAAACGTGACAGTCATAGGTGTGAGATAAAAAAAATTGAGTAACATACCTAGCCAAAATATGAAGGGCGGAAAATAATCAATACAGCGGCCCACATAAGGATGTAGAGCTTAAGTAATCCGCCGTCACTACAGAGGTGCCTCAGTATGTGGGAATTCTGTCATACGAATAGCCAAGCTGAACAGGAATGAAGTCCTGATTAGTATAATATACCTAGCAATCTGATATGAAGTAATGGAAACATAATATGGTGTTTAATCAAGGCAAAAAATGTAGAGAATTACCGTGGTAAGAATGTGCAAATGGCACAATTTCTCAAAGCTGATGTGCAACTGATGTCAAAATTGTGTGGCCGGTCAACAGCTGAAGAATCCGGCAGTAATAGATCAGTTAGAGTATCAACTAAAGAAAATGTAAGGAAAACAGAAAAAAAAGAATCATGAGACTAAGGAACTATTTCCCTGGTCCCTAGATAGATAAATGCACATGCATTCACGCTTACCTGGAGCATAGGGGGGCAATCCTGAACAGAGTCTGTTCAGCCGAGTGGCTTGTTGTTCACAAACCATGGAGACTACATGTGACCATGGAGATAAATAGAGGACTGAAGTAATAGGTGAAGAAGAAGGACTAAGAAGTAAATGGGCCTCAAGGTCGGCCATCTTGGAACGAGGTTATATTGTAATGGAGGTGTAGATCTCTAGGCATTCAATGACAAGAAGTAACTTAAATCGGGAAGCGTAAAGGTGCGTAACTAAATAAATTAAAAGGAAAAAATTCATACAGTACAGAAACCTATTGTGCGATGTAAATCGGACATTACAAATACTAATCCGCACATCGTAGAACGGGGAGAGGAAAGTTGAGAAAAATAGTGTACCATGTGAAATAGAGTCGAAATTAGCAATGACAAAGGGTCTTGAATCGAACGAAACGCTCGGATCTTAAAAGGGAAAAAATTAGCACGGAAAAAATGAATATAATGTTCAGATTATCTGGCTAAGGTCATTTAATGACCATGTGTAACCTATCAGTCCAAAATAGGTGGATCACATGGATTCACATTATGCAGGAAGAGGGAAAAAAAACCTTTAATCTCTCTCTCATTGCATGGACAACATAGTGCAATATAACAATCTCAATGGGGTAAATGCATTTATTTTACAAAAAATCAAAATTAAATGTGATAAGTATAACAGAATGACAAAAAATGAAAATTAAGAATAAGAACAATTTTTACACTGTGTTTACAGGCAATTATTTTTATGGCAACCATCTACTAGTCTCAACAAAGTAGTGCCTTAGATCACAGTCAGACACAGGAATAGCAATGTGACCCTCAATTTTATGTTGAAGATCAATCATTCCTTATTGTCAAATTCAAATCACAGAAAACAGTTCAATGTGAAATCTTCATTTAGACCCCAGGGCTGTAAAGAGCTTAACTTATCAATCCAATAAGCTTCTCTTTGTAGTAAGAGTGACTGATAGTCACCTCCTCTTGTAGGTCGTTTAACAACTTCTAGCACCTGGTATTTTAGTTGGGCAATTGTATGTTTTTGCATGTTGAAGTGGCGAGCTACCGGTGAGTATTGATTATTACATCTTATGTTCGACTTGTGTTCAGACAGTCTTGATTTAACAGGTCTTTTGGTCTGTCCTACATATACTTTGCCACAAGGGCACTTCAACATATATATGACACCTGATGTCAGACACGTAGAATAGTCTCTTAATTTGATTTTTTGACCATTCCTGGGGTGAGTCACTACATTACCTTTGATTGTGTTATTACAGTGTATACACCCTAAGCAGGGGAAGGTGCCTAGTTTTTTGGTAGCTAGGAAAAGTTGTTTCTCCTTTGGTACTCTTTCAGCTTTCACCAGCTTGTCTCTTATATTTTTACCCCTTTTAAAACACATCATTGGTGGTGTGGGGAACAATTCCAATAGAGTTTGATCATTATGGAGAATATTCCAATGTTTCTTTATACTTTTTGTGATCTGAAAACTCTGTCTTGAGAATTTTGATATGTATAAAAGTGGGGTATCTTTAACCTCAGATTTAGGTTTCAGTAAATCTGTACGGGGGATCTCTGAAGCTCTGTCTTTGGCAATTTCCAAAATTTCTGGTGGATAGCCTCTGTTCTGAAATTTACTAACAAGATTTGTGCATTCCTTATCTAGAACTTCTGGGTCAGAAATTATTCTTTTCAGGCGTAATATTTGACTATATGGTAGACTTTGGAGCATCGCCCTCGGGTGGAAGCTGGAATAGTGAAGCAGATTGTTTACATCAGTCGGTTTGTGGTATATAGATGTAGCTATCTTATTGTTAACAATGCTTAAGTTAACGTCAAGAAAATGTAAATAAGGGTTACCAATCTCAATAGTAAATTTAATCCTAGGATGCACTAAATTGAGGTATTCAAAAAACTGGTCCAAGTCATCTCGTGTGCCGCACCAAATGCAGAAAATGTCATCAATAAACCTCTTCCAGGTTAAAATGTATGCTGCCCATGTGGGATGTTCCAGTACATGCTGACTTTCGAACTGAAACATAAAAGTATTAGCGTACACGGGCGCCATCGATGATCCCATCGAGGTACCCGATGTTTGTAAAAAGTATTTACCCTGATGTCTAAAGTAGCTATTGTAGAGGATTAAGTTAAGTAGCTCCAGAATGAATTGAGGATTACCTTTCACACCTGAATTGTTAAGTAACAACCATTCAACAGAATCTATACCTTCACTATGGGGTATTGAGGTGTATAAGCTACATACGTCCAGGCTGAATAGTATGCAGTCTTCACTAATAGCTGAAAAGTCTTTAAGTCCATTAAGGAAGTCTGTTGTATCCTTTAGGTATGTGGATGATGCCTGTATAAGCGGTTGTAGTAATCTGTCAATGTAGACTGCCAGTGGGTCGAAGATACTTTCTGTCCCAGCAACAATCGGTCTGAGGGGTGGATTTTGTTTATCTTTGTGAATCTTAGGGAGCCCATAAAAGACTGGTGTAATCGGATGGGAATTAGTGAGATATTGATATGTTTTATCATTAATCCATTCGTTTTCTTTGGCTTTTAACAGAGTATTGTTAATCAGTTCTCTGATTTCTGGTAACGGGTCCCTATCTAGTATGGCATAGGTGTCTGTATCGTTAAGGAGTTCAATGCATCTTTTGACATAAAAGGATGTGTCCATGATTACGATTGCTCCCCCTTTGTCAGCCGGTTTAATCGTAATGTCTTCACTTTTCGCCAATTTATCTATTAGATCTAGTTGGCGGTTTTTGATATTAATGGGTGTTTTTCTTCTATAGTCAATTCTGCTTAAATCTTGTAGGACACTCTTCTCAAATAAATTCAAAATTGAATTTTGTACCTGTGGGTCAAATGTACTCTTGGGACGTATTACCAGTAAATCACTTTCTGGTAGTTTAGATTCCTTTTCAGGTTGCGAGTCAAAGAAAATTTTAAGTCTTAATTTTCGCATCAATCTGTGTAGACAGATTTTTTCTTGAAATAATGAAGTATTGCACGTAGGAACAAACGATAATCCTTTGTTCAAAATGTTAAGTTGTTCTATTGAAAGAATCTTGCTGGAAATATTCACCACTAGATTATTGTCCTTTATTTGTTTCTCTTTTTTGTTTGTGGCTTTCTTCCCTCTCCGGGTCTTTCTCTTATGCCTAAAAAAGCCCCCGTTGATGTATTAGGTTCAGCGTCTTTATTAGTTGGAGATGTGGACACCCCTGGTCTATTGGTGTCTTCTGTTTGTTCACGTTCACTAGTGCGGTCTGTGGAAGGCCTCTGGATGGGTTCACCAACACTGCTGTCGCTACTGTTACCTGAGTTTGCGAAGTTAGAGTCTTGTTGGTTATTACGATTAAAATTTCGCTGTCGGTAATATTCTTGCCAATTGTATACTATATCATTGAGATAGTCAAAGGTGTCTCTTTTAAATTTTCTCAATTTCCTCTGTTCAATTTCAGTCTTATAGTTTGCCAATTTCAGGTTGATATCCTCTAGTATCTCAGAGAGATCTTTTGCCGATTTAAATTTAGATATTTGGTCTTGGAGAGTTTTAATTTCAGAATCAATAGTTACAAGGGATTTTGACAGCTCCTCAATAGTTAGTAGTATAAGGTCCAAAGAACACTTATTCAAGATCTGGTCCCATTTTTGTACAAATATCTTATTTTCACTACAAAGTGTTGGTCTTAGGTAAACCCTCAGACCTCTGGGAATTTTCTTAGCTTTATAATATTCCACTAGTGTGCTAGCATGTAATTTTTGGGAGATCTCACGTCTAATGAGTTTTTCTAGTTTCTGAATAGTTTTTTCGGGGTTGTCTTCACTTTGTAAAGTTTTTTCAGTATCTTTGATGAGACCTAAGATACGGGTTGCTTCTTCTGCACTGAAAGCTAGTGTTGTGGCGTGCTTGTCGGTTAGCTCATTTAACCTTGAGAAGGACATTCTAAAGTTAAGTAGTTAGTTGATTTAAATGTGGGTGCACCCTATGGTTTGTGCCACACTAGATGACTAGTGAACAAAATAGCGAAGGGTTTAGATAGAAGTGCACACCTATAGTAAGTAAGATTAGTAAAGAGATTCGAGGATTATGTTGTATAAACTTTTAGGTGCGGGGGGGAAAACTGAGGTCATGGCACAAGACCCCGACAATAAACAGTAAACAGAAAGAGGATTCAACTTGGGAACCCTCCCGTCCCCTGCACACTTTCAAATGTTTGGATTAATCCAATATAGTTGTTTAAACTACGTTATATGCATTGTACATACATTTGTTTCTAACACATATGGTCAGACTTTGAGAAATTGTGCCATTTGCACATTCTTACCACGGTAATTCTCTACATTTTTTGCCTTGATTAAACACCATATTATGTTTCCATTACTTCATATCAGATTGCTAGGTATATTATACTAATCAGGACTTCATTCCTGTTCAGCTTGGCTATTCGTATGACAGAATTCCCACATACTGAGGCACCTCTGTAGTGACGGCGGATTACTTAAGCTCTACATCCTTATGTGGGCCGCTGTATTGATTATTTTCCGCCCTTCATATTTTGGCTAGGTATGTTACTCAATTTTTTTTATCTCACACCTATGACTGTCACGTTTGAACATTGAGCTTGGCATTGATCAGGCTTTGTTTTCTTTAGATTTCTGGTATCTTTTTGGGAATTAGCCATGTTTTAAGGAACTAACTGATGTACGAAGACTGTCTATCTATTTTCACCGCTCCGTCCGGTTCTCTGTTTCCGGCACTTTCTACTCACAGAGGTAACGATTTTTGTATTTCTTCCATATTAGATTGATATAGCCTAAGAACTATCTGAGTGTTTTTTTACCTACATATTTAATTTTCTTTAGCTTATGTTTCACCATCCACGTGATAGATCCCATTAGAGGTATTACTCTACTAAATTACAATATGATGGACGTTATACAGTTAATTTTGCAGGAAGAGATGCTTCAGTAGACCTTCAGCCCCTCTCTCGAGCAGGGGCAACCTAGTTAACCTTATAATGTTGCATGAATTACAATGCATATTAGAACATGTTACATTGTTTCAATTCCCTATTTTTTAGGGACAGATTAATGTTCTAAATACAATTAATGCCATTTATTCTTTTAACTGTATACATTTAATATGACATGAACAGTCTATGCATTGTGCTTACAAAATTTTCTTCACTGAATTTATGTTTTCCTTTTACATTAAGAGTCCAATTGTGGCCTTATGAAGAAGAGGAGAACTTCCTCGAAACGCGTCGCTAATCAATTTGGACTCCATTTTTTCTTCAATTTGAGCTTTATCTATTGATACTGTTTCTATGCACTGTAAATAATCTTTGTCTGAACTATAATTCTTGCTGAAAATAATACAGCCTGACTATAAAGATATATATTTTTTTATCTCACACTCCTGTGTCTGACCATATGTGTTAGAAACAAATGTATGTACAATGCATATAACGTAGTTTAAACAACTGTATTGGATTAATCCAAACATTTGAAAGTGTGCAGGGGACGGGAGGGTTCCCAAGTTGAATCCTCTTTCTGTTTACTGTTTATTGTCGGGGTCTTGTGCCATGACCTCAGTTTTCCCCCCCGCACCTAAAAGTTTATACAACATAATCCTCGAATCTCTTTACTAATCTTACTTACTATAGGTGTGCACTTCTATCTAAACCCTTCGCTTAATGGTGTATGGTCCCACATATCTGGGATTAAATGTGTGGGTTCCTTTTATTGGTATGTGTTTCGAGGCTAGCCAGACCTCATCCCCAACCTGGTACTTTGGAGCTTCACTCCTATGTTGATCTGCGGATCTCTTGTATTTTTCCTTAGCTTGCCTTAAATGTTTTGTCGCTCTCTTGAAGGCTTGTGTAATGGTAGTGTGCAAACTACTTATGGCTGGCATTTCTAAATGTTGAGGTGGATCGAGCTCAGAGGTTCGTGGATGCATCCCATATATTGTATAGAACGGACTCTGCCCAGTGCTGGAGTGTAAAGAGTTGTTAAAGGCATACTCGGTCATCAATAAAATGTCCTTCCAGCTGCTTTCTGTTTGGTGTAACATGCATCTCAGGTACTGTTCCATTTTTTGGTTGGTTCTCTCGGTTTGACCTTCTGTTTGAGGATGGTGACTGGTGGAAAGTCTTACATCGATTTGGGCTAACCTGCAACATTTTCTCCAAAACTGTGAGATAAACCGACTGCCCCGATCTGAACCTAGAACAGAGGGGAATCCGTGTATCTGGACAATCTGTTCTAGGAACTCCTTCGCCAGAATCGAAGCTGAGGGTAAACCTTTTAGCAGAATGAAGTGGGCCACTTGGGAAAACAAGTCTACCACCACTAAAATGGTGTTAAATCCATTACAAGGGGGAAGATCAGTGATAAAATCAAGAGACAGTGTAGGCCAGGGTGTAGGTGGAACGTCCAGAGGTTGTAGTAGACCCGATGGTTTCTTTTTCTGGGCTTTGTTTTGTGCACAAATGCCACATAATAGTACAAATTGTTTGATGTCTTTACACCATGCTGGCCACCAGAAATGTCTCTTGATCTTGGATTCAGTTTTTGCAATTCCAGGATGACCTTCTACCAACGATTCGTGGTAATTTGAGATGACTTTTTCCTGAAATTCCTTACTAGGTAGATAAAGGCACCTTTGAAAATAAGGCAAATGATCTGTGGCTGAATGGCATTTGCTTTTAGTAAACCAATCCTGTAAAGCCTTGGTGTCGAGGGGATGCAAAATTTCCTTGTGGATGTCATCCAGGGTCAGCAATGTAGTAATTCCCAGGCTCCTTCCACCAGGGATTATGGCCACTGGGTCTGGACTTGAGTAGGCTTCTTCCATCCCTATGCAGGACAGAGCATCCGCTTTTCCGTTTCGGCAGCCAGGTCAGTATGTAATCACGAAATCGTATTCAGCAAAAAACAACACCCATCGGAGTTGGTGAGAGGACTGGGCCTTGGCCGTCTTTAGGTATTGTAGGTTACGATGATCTGTGATCACTGTAATGGTGTGTCTGGCTCCTAGGAGATAATGCCGCCAAGCCTTGAATGCTGCCTTGATGGCTAGAAGTTCTTTGTCTGTTACGCCGTAATTCAGTTCAGATGCTGTGAACTTTTGTGACCAAAAGGTCACTGGGTGAAGTTGACCTGTCTCAGGATCTTTTTGAGAAGGGACCGCCCCCATTGCCAGACTGGAAGCATCAGTTTCTACCACTTACGGGAGATCTGGGCGAGGATGTTTGAGGACTGGAGCTGAGATAAATTTATTTTTCAGGTCTTGGAAGGCCTTGTCCGCTTCTTCCGACCACTGAAAGCGCTTATTCTTTCGTAATAAGGATGTGATGGGATGCACCAATTGCGAAAAGCCTGGAATGAATCGGCGATAGAAGTTTGCTAATCCAAGCATGCTCTGGATTCCCTTGATTGAAGTTGGAGAGGGCCACTTGAGGATGACATCTACTTTCCGCAAATCAATACGAACACCACGAGGGGTCAGAACAAACCCAAGAGACTTGACTTCATAAACATGGAAGAAGCATTTTTCTAATTTAGCATATAGCTTATGTTGCCGGATACTTTCAACTACAGCACGGACGTGTTTCACATGGTCCCGCTCGGAAGAGGAGTACACCAGGATGTCGTCAATATATATGACGACACAGACATCAATTAGCTCTCGAAGGACGTTGTTCATAAAATATTGAAACGCCGCAGGGGCGTTACTGTAACGCTCACCTGATTCTCGCAGAGGCGCCGGTCTTGACTGGGCGACTACCGTATCTTCAAAGGTGATGTGCAGCACCCGGTTGGCTCTTTGGGCTGGACCTCTGTGCCCTGTATGCCTGACGTGCAGAGTAAGATGTCTGCAGATAGAAAATACGGGGTTAATGAACTGGGGTTATTGGGGTGTCTCTATCTCTTTCCTCTTCTCCTCTCCTGTAGACCCCCACAGGTTAACGCTCTCACCTTAGGTAAGTGAATGCCGAGCTCTCCATCTGCCTCGGGGCAGGGTGCTGTAACCAGTTTCTTCACCGGATAGGTAGCGCAGGCCTCTTGACTTCAGAGGACTGCTGTCCGTCGTTTACTGCACGAACGGTAAGTTTCGAGTAACTCAAATGTCTTTAAAGTCTTTAATAATGATGTCTCTTGTTTTGCAGGGTTCTGGCGATGGCGGATGACGGGCTGAAGTGCCTTGAAGATGGAGCCCGTGTGATGAATAGAAGCGCCTGGAAGCACGTAAGTAAGCGCTTGTTGCCAGCTTCACAATGCGCTCTAACTGTCTTTTTATTTTGCAGGTACAAGGTCGGAGCGGCTGCAGGGTGCCGGGATACCCACTGGGTTAGATGTGGAAAGGAGTAATGGCACGTGAGTATTAAAGTTCCCCAATGTCTTTAAACGCACCTTGTTTTGTCTTTCAGATGCGGGATGCAGCGCCGACGGCCTCCGGAGCGTGCGAAGAGTTGGTAAGCTTTTGTCTTTCAGATGCCGGAATACAGTGTGAAGACCTCCGGAGCGCACGAAGAGTAGGTAAGCCTTTGCCTTTCAGATGCCGGAATGCTAACCTGTTCTTTCTTGTCTTTATAGGTGTTGCTGAAGACTGGATTCAGGATGGTAAGCCTTTTTCCTTAGGCCCAGGATCAGATGCAGAAGACACGATGAGCGTTCTGCTGCAGAGGATGTAGAATAACGCAAAGCAAGATTCATCCACCGGGTGTGGTTTAAATAGCCTCCTGTAGTGCTTAGGTGTCTCCTTCCACAGCCACGCCTAAGTAAGAAAAGAGTTCCTGGTAAGAAAAGAGTTCCTGCCTTCCAGAAGAGTTCCAGTGTTCTGCATCTAGGGAGTGGCTCCAGCCCCACCCAACAGGAAAAGTAGTTCCAAACAGAAGAGGATCAGAGGCTCAACTGGCAGGCAAGTAAGCAGCATGGTCTGCTGCAGGTAAGTCCACCCAAGCATTATGAGCCCGGCGCTTCCAGCGCTGGGACTGGGCATATTTATGAGCCTGGTGCCACTGGCGCCAGGACTGGGTCCAAAAGGTCCCCATTGGGACTGGTTGGCACTCGGAACCTGGGTTATGGATCTGCTTCCAAGGGAGTTGGGAAAACCCTGACCTTTTGGAAGCAGAGATCATGACAGTAACCCCCCTCAAGGCCCCTCCCAAACCGGGCTTCTCCGGGGGTTTTGGCTTGTCAGGAAATGTTTGGTGAAATCTTTTGATTAGGCGAGGAGCGTGGACATATTCAGCAGGTTCCCAGGATCTCTCTTGGGGGCCGTAGCCTTTCCAGTCAATTAGGTAGAATAGTTTAGATTTGGAGATCTTGGAGTCCAGAATGCTTTTGACTTCAAACTCGAGTTCTTCATCAACTAGGATAGGTTTTGGAGATTTGGTTAGTCGGGTTTGAGGTTGCACGGGTTTTAATAGAGAGACGTGGAAGACCGGATGTATCTTCATGCGCGGGGGCAAGTCCAACTTGACCGCTACTGGGTTTACTATAGTAGTGATGGAATAGGGACCAAGGTATCTTGGGTTGAATGTGCGTGGCCCTTTTAGAGATAGATATTTGGTGGATAACCAGACTTGATCCCCTACTTGATAGTGAGGGGCTTCCTTCCGATGTTGATCTGCTCCTTTCTTGTATTGTTCTTTAGCCCTTTGAAGGTGAGAAACAGCTTCCTTAAAGGCTTGGGTGATTGTAGAATGCAGGTAGTCTACTGCTGGTGTTTCAAGATCTTGGAGGGGATCCAACTCCGAGGTTCGAGGGTGACTGCGGTACAAAAGAAAAAATTGGGTTTTCCCAGTTCCCGAACGGACAGAGTTATTGTAGGCATACTCGGCTATCCAAAGGATATCTTTCCAAGTTTTTTCAGTTTGTTGCAGCATGCAGCGTCAATACTGTTCTAGAGTTTGATTGGTCCTCTCGGTTTGTCCGTCGGTCTGAGGGTGGTGACTGGTCGATAGTCTCACATCAATTTGAGCCGACCGACAGCAACTTCGCCAAAAATGAGAAATAAATTGACTACCTCGATCCGAAATTAGAACCGAAGGAAAACCGTGCAGTCGGACGATGTTTTCGAGAAATTCTCGGGCCAGAGTTGCTGCTGTTGGCAAGCCTTTGAGCGGAATGAAATGCGCCATCTTGGAGAATAAGTCCACGATTACTAGAATCGTATTGTATCCGGAGCATGGAGGTAGATCGGTGATGAAGTCCATAGAAAGCGTATGCCAAGGGCGAGGTGGGATGTCAATAGGGCGTAAGAGGCCTGCTGGTCTTTCCTTTTGACTCTTGTTTTGGGCGCATACTCCACAGGACATTATAAAGTCTCTGATATCTTTTTTCCAAGACGGCCACCAGAAGTAGCGCTTGATCTTTTCTGAGGTCTTGGCTATACCGGGATGACCTTCCATTAAAGAGTCGTGATAACAAGAGATTACTTTTTTCTGTAAATCTGTGCTGGGTAGGTATAATCGTTCTTGGAAATACAATAAGTTGTCCTTTACTGCAAAGTCCTTTCCCTGCAGATGCCAATTCTGTATGTCTGCTGGAGTTACAAGTTGCCTGGCTTTATCCTTAACTTCCTCTATGGATTCTGTGGCGATTACACCCAGAATTCTTTGTTCGGGAATGATTGGTACAGGTTTAGGGTTGATCAAGTGTTCTTCCACTCCCATCCGAGAAAGGGCATCGGCTTTACCGTTTTTTGTACCAGGTCGATAGGTAATTATGAAGTCAAACTCGGCAAAGAATAATGCCCAACGGAGTTGTCTAGAGGATTGGGCTTTTGCGGTTTTCAAATATTGCAGGTTTCGGTGATCCGTAATCACAGTAACGGTGTGTCGGGCCCCCAGCAGATAATGCCGCCAAGCCTTAAAGGCAGACTTGATAGCCAGAAGTTCCTTGTCAGTAATCGTGTAATTGACTTCAGGAGGCGAGAATTTGCGGGACCAAAATGCCACGGGATGCAACTGATTGGTTACCGGGTCCTTTTGTGATAGAACTGCCCCCATGGCAAGGCTTGAAGCATCAGTTTCCACGATGTAGGGGAGTTCGGGGCGAGGGTGTTTTAAGATTGGTGCAGAGATAAATTTAGTCTTCAAATCCTGGAAAGCTTGTTCCACCTCGGTAGACCATTCAAAACGTTTGTTTTTCTTTAACAAGGCAGTGATGGGCTGGACTATTCGAGAGAACTCGGGGATAAACCTGCGGTAAAAGTTAGCGAAGCCTAACATGCTTTGCACACCTTTTACGGAAGATGGTGATGGCCATTTGAGAACTGCATCGACCTTCTTTGAATCCATACGCACTCCGCCAGGCGATAATATGAATCCCAAGAATTCAACTTCAGTCACGTTGAAAACCCATTTTTCCAACTTAGCGAAAAGTTTGTGTTGACGCAATCTTTCGAGGACCATTTTCACGTGTTTCCGATGTTCAGATTCCGATGAAGAATAAACGAGAATGTCGTCGATGTAAACAACAACACACACATCTATGAGCTCTCTGAGGACATCGTTCATAAAATATTGAAAGGCGGCCGGGGCATTGCAAAGTCCGAAGGGCATGACCTGATATTCAAATAGCCCATACTTGGTGCGGAAGGCCGTCTTCCATTCATCGCCCTCTTTTACTCGTACCAAGTGGTAAGCTCCTCTAAGATCCAGCTTTGTATATATGCATGCTTTTCTGACTTGGTCCAGGAGTTCAGGGATCAAAGGTAACGGATATCTATTCTTAACGGTGATCTGGTTCAAGGAGCGATAATCGATACAAGTTCTAAGGTCTCCTTCCTTTTTTGGAACGAAGAACAAAGCTGAAGAGGCAGGGGACTTGGAAGGACGAATAAACCCATTTGCCAGGTATTGATCCAGGCATTGTCGAAGGTGAAGGTTCTCAGGCTCGGTGAGGGCATAAATTCTACTACAAGGAGGAGTAGATCCAGGTATCAGGTCTATCTGGCAGTCATAAGACCTATGAGGAGGTAGAGAGTTAGCCTGCTCCTTCCGGAAAACATCTTGGTATTCTAGGTATTCGGGAGGTAACTGGGGAGTCTCTGAAGAAATTGCTGCCAGTGCAACACCAGGTGGAGGGTGACAAGTAGAGACACATTCTGGAAACTGGACCGTTCTTGCTCGCCAATCGATCAGAGGATTGTGTTTCTCTAACCAAGGTATTCCTAGAATAATCTGGAACTGAGGGGCCTTGATCACATCGAACACGATCTTCTCATGGTGTCCATCTTGACTCACTAGCGTCACCTCTTGAGTGGTATGCGTTACTGGCCCGGAGGCTATCTCCGTACCATCCACCGTAGTAATGACGTCCTTTACAGCCTTGGGACAAAGAGTTAGATTCATCCTCAAAACCATTTCATGATCCACATAATTGCCGATGGCACCGCTGTCGACGTAAGCTTCAATTTCATGTAATCGATCCGGATTATCAGGGCTAATGAGGACCATAGGTATCACGAAATGCGAGGTCACGGAACTGGTTTTCACGCTCGGCAAGAGGACCTCTATTCTTGTCGGGCGAGGTTGTTTCCCTGCTCAGAGTTTGTAACTGTGGTAACTGCAGCTCCTACTGCCTTCTTGGCAGGTTTCACCGGACAGTCTCGAAGAAAGTGCCCTGAGTTTCCGCAATATAGGCATAATTGCAACTGTTTTCTCCTTTCCCGCTCCCTTTGTGTTAGAGGACCTTTCAGACCCCCTATTTGCATGGGTTCCCCGGAGTCTACTCCTTTGGAAGGAGTTGGCGGTTTGGAAAATACTCGGGCATCAAACTTGGAATGATCGGCCTTCCTGTTCTGCAGTCTGTGATCTATTTGAACGACCAAGTCTATATAATCCAAACAGTCTTGTGGGGGATTCACTACTTGGGCTAAAACGTCTTTGAGCTCTCCACGTAGACCTCTATAAAACAGCGTAATCCTTTTGTCCTCAGGCCATTGAGTTTCAACTATTAGTCTATTGAAAGATGCAATATAAACCAAAAGGTCTTGATTACCCTGTCGCAACGAAAGAAGCTCATTGTCCAAGGCCTGCCCCTGTGCATGTCTTGCGAACAGTTTTTCCATACTAAGCTGAAAGGCTTGAAAATCATGGAGAACCGGATCATCTTGATTAACTAGAGGGATCGACCAGTCTGCCGCATTGCCACTAAGGTACGAAAGTACAAAAGCTACTTTAGCTTGATCAGTTGGAAAGGCTGCTGGCCGGCATAAGAAGTGCAACCGGCACTGATTGATAAATACCGCAAACCTCTTTGGGTCACCAGAAAATCGTTCGGGCGGAGCCAGAGGTACATTCCCAGGTAGGTTGATCTGCACTGGATTCATAGAGGATGTTGAAGGAAGATTTGCCCCTGATGCGGGTAGCGGGGTCTGTCCGGCTTGTGACTGTAGCAATTGTCTAGCAAGATCATCTGTTCTCTCCTTGGAAATAATTAGTTCCCTTCTTAGAGCGTTTGTTTCCTGACGAGCTGCATGCACTTCTGCCCTTAGTTCCCCAAGTAACCGGGCTAGGTGGTCAGTATCCGAGGTTTCCATAGCGCCTGGGCGAGAGTTTTGCGGTAGGCTTTGCGTTCTGTAACGCTCACCTGATTCTCGCAGAGGCGCCGGTCTTGACTGGGCGACTACCGTATCTTCAAAGGTGATGTGCAGCACCCGGTTGGCTCTTTGGGCTGGACCTCTGTGCCCTGTATGCCTGACGTGCAGAGTAAGATGTCTGCAGATAGAAAATACGGGGTTAATGAACTGGGGTTATTGGGGTGTCTCTATCTCTTTCCTCTTCTCCTCTCCTGTAGACCCCCACAGGTTAACGCTCTCACCTTAGGTAAGTGAATGCCGAGCTCTCCATCTGCCTCGGGGCAGGGTGCTGTAACCAGTTTCTTCACCGGATAGGTAGCGCAGGCCTCTTGACTTCAGAGGACTGCTGTCCGTCGTTTACTGCACGAACGGTAAGTTTCGAGTAACTCAAATGTCTTTAAAGTCTTTAATAATGATGTCTCTTGTTTTGCAGGGTTCCGGCGATGGCGGATGACGGGCTGAAGTGCCTTGAAGATGGAGCCCGTGTGATGAATAGAAGCGCCTGGAAGCACGTAAGTAAGCGCTTGTTGCCAGCTTCACAATGCGCTCTAACTGTCTTTTTATTTTGCAGGTACAAGTTCGGAGCGGCTGCAGGGTGCCGGGATACCCACTGGGTTAGATGTGGAAAGGAGTAATGGCACGTGAGTATTAAAGTTCCCCAATGTCTTTAAACACACCTTGTTTTGTCTTTCAGATGCGGGATGCAGCGCCGACGGCCTCCGGAGCGTGCGAAGAGTTGGTAAGCTTTTGTCTTTCAGATGCCGGAATACAGTGTGAAGACCTCTGGAGCGCACGAAGAGTAGGTAAGCCTTTGCCTTTCAGATGCCGGAATGCTAACCTGTTCTTTCTTGTCTTTATAGGTGTTGCTGAAGACTGGATTCAGGATGGTAAGCCTTTTTCCTTAGGCCCAGGATCAGATGCAGAAGACACGATGAGCGTTCTGCTGCAGAGGATGTAGAATAACGCAAAGCAAGATTCATCCACCGGGTGTGGTTTAAATAGCCTCCTGTAGTGCTTAGGTGTCTCCTTCCACAGCCACGCCTAAGTAAGAAAAGAGTTCCTGGTAAGAAAAGAGTTCCTGCCTTCCAGAAGAGTTCCAGTGTTCTGCATCTAGGGAGTGGCTCCAGCCCCACCCAACAGGAAAAGTAGTTCCAAACAGAAGAGGATCAGAGGCTCAACTGGCAGGCAAGTAAGCAGCATGGTCTGCTGCAGGTAAGTCCACCCAAGCATTATGAGCCCGGCGCTTCCAGCGATGGGACTGGGCATATTTATGAGCCTGGTGCCACTGGCGCCAGGACTGGGTCCAAAAGGTCCCCATTGGGACTGGTTGGCACTCGGAACCTGGGTTATGGATCTGCTTCCAAGGGAGTTGGGAAAACCCTGACCTTTTGGAAGCAGAGATCATGACAGTTACAAAGCCCAAAGGGCATCACCTGATATTCAAATAGCCCATACTTGGTGCGGAAGGCGGTCTTCCATTTGTCCCCCTTTTTGACTCATACGAGATGGTACGTCCCTCTGAGATCCAATTTAGTGTAAATTCGAGCGTCCTTCACTTGGTCCAGCAGTTCTGGGATTAGAGGCAAGGGGTACCGTTTTTTTACAGTCATTTGGTTTAATGTGCGGTAGTCGATAAAAGTCCATAGATCTCCTTCCTTTTGAGGGAAGAAGAATAAGGGCGAGGCCGCCGGGGACTTGGACGGGCGAATGAAGCAGTTAGCCAGGTATTGATCTAAATATTGTTTTAGATGAAGATTCTTGGGTTCCGTGAGGGCGTGCATGGCATCTGAGCGCCAGGTATAAGATCGATCTAGCAGTCGTATGGTCTCTGAGGCGGCAAAGTATTGGCTTGGTCCTTCTGGAAAACATCCTGGAAATCCTGGTATTCCTGAGGTAGAAGATTTGTCGGACTCATGACTGTTGCAATTTTTTGGTCGGGGGTTCTTCTGCTCGATAACAAGTATGAGCACATTCCGAGAAGGTCAACCTCTTATCACGCCAGTCTATACAAGGATTGTGTGTTTTTAACCACGGCATTCCCAGAATTATTTGGAATTGTGGAGCCTTGATTAAGTCGAACACAATGGTTTCTCGATGCCCGTCTTGGCACAACAGTGTCATCTCTGTCGTCGAGTGTGTTACAGGACCAGAAGAGATCTCCGTTCTGTCGACAGTGGTGACCAGATCATTTGTTGCCTTTTCGCAAAGAGGAAGACTCATCATTGAAGCCGATTCTCGATCCATGTAGTTACCTATGGCTCTGTTGTCGATGTAAGCTCTGACCGCATGCATATGAGACGGTTGCTGGTGACTAAAGATTATCATTGGTAAGGCTAGGTACGAGGTCTTAGAGTACTTCTCACTCGACAAGCGGACCTCTACACTTGTGGGGCGTGGTAGTTTTCCGACTCTGGTTCAGCGCTGACCTTGTCAGCGGCCCCAACTGCCTTCTTGGGTGGTTTCACTGGACAGTCTCGAAGGAAATGACTGGCTGTCCTGCAATATAAGCACAACTGTTGTTGCCTTCTTTTGTCTCTTTCTGCCTTGGATGGCGGTCCCCGTACTCCTTCAATTTGCATGGGTTCGGATATGTCGGGGGTTTTGGAAGTGTTGTCTCTCCGACTCACAAACACCCGATTCTCCAATCTAGCTCGGTCTGCTTTCCGGTTCTGTAGTCTGTGGTCCAGCTGTACCACCAAGTCAATGTATTCCGCACAGTCTCTTGGTGGATTGACCACTTGAGCCAAAACGTCTTTTAACTCGCCTCTCAACGCACGATGGAACAACTTAGTTCTTTTATCTTCAGGCCAACTGGTTTCCACCACCAGTCTATTGAAGGTTGCAATATATGTTAACAGATCCTGGTTCCCTTGACGTAGAAACAGAAGTTCGCTATCTAAAGCTGGGCATTGTGAATGTTGGGCAAACAACTTCTCCATATTCTGCTGAAACACCTGGAAATCTCGGTGAAGGGGATCGTCTTGATTAATTAGTGGTACCGACCAGTCCGCGGCACTGCCACTGAGGTATGAAAGTACAAAGGCCACTTTTGATTGATCGTTCGGAAAGGCTCTGTGAAGGATATGCCCGTGCCTCGGGCCGCCCCATTCACTCGCACGCATGCACTCACGCAATGAGACACTGTACACACGTCCGCAGCTTATGAGGTCCCGGCAGCAACTGCCGCACGGACACTCTTTATTCACATCGCGCATGCGCGGCCTGGCACGAGGCTCGCGCATGCGCACATTCACTTAAAGACATAACAGGCTCCAGGCCTACATAGGAAATGTAGGCGGCACTGGTTCATAAAAACCGCGAACCGTTTTGGTTCTCCTGCAAAGCGTTCTGGTGGAGCCAAAGGTATAACTCACGGAAGGACCACCTGCACTGGGTTGCTTGAATGAGTTGCGACTGATGCCTCCATTCCAGGTAACGGGGTGTGGCCAGCCTGTGATTAGAGTAATTGTCGGGCTAGGTCATCTGTACGCTCTTTGGCCACAATCAGTTCTCTCCTTAGAGCGTTGGTTTCTTGCCAAGCTGAATGCACCTCTGCTCCGAGTTCCCCCAAAAGCTGGGCTAATTGGTCGGTCTCTGAAGTTTCCATGGCACCCAGGGAGAGATTTTGTGTGAAGGCTTTGCGTTCTGTTACGCTCACCTGGTCACCACAGGGGCGCCGAACGAAGCTGGGCGGTGACTGTCACCACCAGCATCACACGAAGCGGAGTGAAGAATGGCTGCACGTGCCCTCTCTGTTTTAGCCTTCCATCACGAATGAAGGTTTGCCTGGAATGTTGAAACTAAATATTAACTAGCCATAAGGAGGAGGACCGGCTCCCACCTCCCGTGACTTCCTTGTGCACCCCTCTACTATGTCTCACCTTAGAGTTATGAATGGCAGACTCTCCGTCCTGCGACTGTATGCAGGGGTGCGTTGCTGTTCATAGGATCTAGTTACATCACTTATCCTGCGGGCTGCTGTAGAGTCTTGAACAACTGTGACTCTGTAGGTAAGTCTTCATGCCAATAGTTTCTTGGTATGGTTTGCTTAGAGTTCAAGTTGCCAAAATCCTCACTACTGTGCTTGTATCTTTGCAGATGCGGTTTCGGTGTGCCCGATGAAGAGTGCCTTCTCTCCACAATGATGAGCAAAATTCCAGCGGTGAGTTTCAACGCTAACGCGAAGTGACAATCTCTAAAATACGGTACTTGTCCCTCTGCGCGACTAACCTGCTGTTCCTTTTCTGTTCTGCAGGTGCGGTGACTCCGGAGCAGCGATCGCACAAAGGTGTCCCTAGTTGGATCGCAAGGGTGTGCAGCCTTCGGGTGACTACTAGCGCTGGCGTAATGTTGAAATGTGTCATGATGCATACCCCGGGGCATCCAGACCACGTCCATCAGCCCCGGGAGCAGGCATCATGTTGCCTTGACAAAACCCAACAACCCCTGCTAGGGGCTGTCTGGGTTCAGGCGCCAGGCTCATATGGGACATCAGTCCTGGTGCCATAGGCGCCAGGCTCATAGGTGCGCACTTACCTGATGCAGACCATGCTGCAAGAAGATCCAAGCCCATGTGAGGCCTGGAAGGGACTACTTTACCGCAGGGATTATTCTGTTACTCGGGTGTGGTCGGGGAGGAATACCTACCTGGGACTACTTTGGAGGCTATTTAAACCACGCCCGAAGAGCAGCACACGCTTCGCGTTATTCTGCATCCAGCAACGTAACGTTCACCGTGCCAGCAGCAGCATCCAGCCTTCTGCCACGCCCGCCTCGAACCTGGAGCACCTAGAAAGAAGGAAAGAAGCAAAGGTTAGAACAATAGTATTACCTGATTTCTTACCCGATTCCGGATTCATCACATCTTCAAACCAGAGGAAATACTTTGTTTTAAACACGTCGCATCGCCAGCAGTAGCGCTGCGCCATACTCACCGTTCCACGCAGCATCTCTTCGATCCGGCGCTACCTCCATCTTTACATCGCCGAATCCCAGCACCTAAGGGGGACAAGAAACAACAAGGTGAGCAGAGAGAACAGACAGAGACAATCTCTTTAGCCGCCATATGCTTACCTGATTTTACCGCCGGAGGTATTATTCATCAGCACGCCACATCTTCTTATGCCGCACCTGTAAGAAAAGGAGAAAGCAGCAAGTTTAACCCTTGGCATAATTTACCGGACAGTGTTGGGTAACACAGACCTTTACCGGAGCACTTTCAGCTGTTAATCGTCTTATTGGGTCAAAGCTGCAAGATAAAAGAGGAATTGGACAGGAGTGAATTCCAGACATTTTGAACTCTATGAACTATATACTTACGGCTCTTCGCCAGGACCTTTTGGAGTCAGGATTCGTCTACAACTCTTCCAATATCTTCAGGCTAGTGAAGTAACTGGTCATCAACGCGCCGCTGCGTTCTTCGCAGGATGGAGGGCTCATCCTTCAAGAACATAAGGTGAGATTGCTGAGAGGGCACTTCAGAGGTGATTTGTGGGGAAGACAGTGGGGGTGCTATCCCTTGAATCCACAAGTGGCTAAATCCATCTCTCCACTGGTAGGAGAATATTTCTACGGGTCAAGCAGACAAGATTAGGAGGGCAGATCCAGTCAGTCATCGCTGCACTACGCATCACGTGGGTGGAGGCCGCAGCAGTCTGGGTCCGATCAACGCCCCTGTGGGAGCCAGGTGAGCGTAACAAAATGTCTTTAATGTGGCCTTTTCCCTCTGCACAGCTAACCTGATCTTTCTTTACTGTTCGGCAGCTGCGGCGGCTCCGGAGCAACTGAAGATGGAGCGTCAAGTAAGAATTTAACTGCTGTCTTTGTCCTTGTTGTCTCTCTCTCCTCCTTTCTTTCTCCACAGGCGATGGTTCGTGAATCGCAGGACGGGAGTGGCTGAAAACCGGGTTGACTGAAGCTAGCAGATACGGTGAGGGTTACGCTGCAGGAGTTCAGATTAACGCGAAGCGTGCTCTGTTCTTAGGGTGTGGTTTATGTAGCCTCATACAAGTAGTCCCAAGTGAAGTAGTCCCTCCAACCACACCCTGCAGAAGTAGTCCCAGGTAAAGTAGTCCCTCCAGGATGCCTCAGACTGGGCTAGATGTGATTCCTCTTCCCCTGCAACCTGCCCTACTTGAAAGAATAATTTGAGCCTGGCGTCAATGGCACCAGGACAGAGTCCAGGAAGTCTTGAGGCAACCTTTTGGGGACTAGGCATTTTAGGCCCTACCTTACGGGGTCTACCTTCAAGGTCCAAACCGATCATAAACCCTTTAAGTGGCTTGTGCAGATGAAGGGGGAAACCCCGAAATTGCTCAGGTGGTCCATTAGCCTGCAAGGGATAGACTTCACCATAGAGCAAAGACCAGGGAAGAGTCATGATAATGCAGATGGCCTTTCCAGAAGGTATGCTGACCGTCTGAATGAGGGTGTGAATCTCGTGGGAGATTAGACACCCTAACCTCAGTCTGGGGCTTGGGGCGACTGTGATGCTGGAAATGCATCGGAGGGAGAGTGCCTTCGTATCCTTGTCCTTTATTGCTTTATGATGTGTGTTCTGTCTTATTTTCATGTGGGACTCCTGGTGGTGCGGCTCTTCCTCTTTTTGGTTTGGCGAACATACCCTTGGGATACCCTTATGGCACCCAGGGGTGGGAGTACAACCCTTTACTCCTAGCGTATGTTTTTGGGCACCTGTGCGTGGCCCGCAGAGCAGGGTTGGGCTGGTGGCAGCTTCATGCTGAATTTGACAGGTGCTCTTAGTATCCTCCATTTTGGGATACCCAGGCTGTGCCATTGGAATCAGTTGATTCCTGATAGGAAACAAGATGGCCCATGTGGCCTCTTGCTTTCTATCCCCTGTTACCTTATTTTCCCGAGGTCCCAGGAAGCCCTGACTCTGTCCCTTCCCCCTGACTGGCTGTTGAGTGGAAGTTCCATATATGGTAGTGTCGGGAAGTCACGGCCATACATGCTGGAGCCTTCCCAATGACTGTACGTTGTGGGTACGCCGTGGGGTGGGTCCTGGATGAACGGAGTGTGTGACGAATATGCATTCCGTGTTATGGGTGTCTGGTATCTGGTGTTTGACACAATGACTGAGACAGCCCTGCCCGAAACTGGTATGAATGCACTGTGGAGTGCTGAATGGCTGGATGCTTGTCCAAATCCACATTCCGTGTTGTGAGTGTCTGGATGAAGAAGAATGGCCTGAATGCACTTTGAGCCTAATTGGCTGCCTGACTACCTGAATGCCCTTCTGAATGATTGGTTGCCTGAGTGTGACCGAGCATAGTGAATGGGAGTTCAACAGTATATCTGGGGGCCTCTCACTGATGGAAATCGTTCAGAAGCTGAATTTGGTACTTGATGCTTAACCTTGAAGCCCACTGGAAGAAGAAGAATTGCTGCTGCTGTCTTTTGCTAATCTGAAAGCTGCGTGACTGTCAAGGAACTGATCCAAAAGAGGAACTGGCTTGGAGACCTCTTCCCGACCTACGAGGGACCATCACGCACCAGCTAATCTTTGCCCAAGCTCCCTGGACGTCAGACCCTCAAAAGGCTGCCGACTGCAGACGGAGACTGCCGCAGGATCACGAAGAGAAGCACCAAGACATTGAAGTCCACCACTGACGAAGACCACCGTCGCCGACCGGAGACGCAGTGCTCCTTTGCTTAAGACATTTGATCCAAGGACTCCCCTTGCTCATCACCGTCGTCTGCTTTCATCCTGTCGGTGAAAGTGAAGGCTGCGATGACCAAGGAGAATCCACCAGTGGGTTTCCTGCCACCCAAAGACCACAGAGAGACGTGCCGACCCGACGACCCGACGCCCCTGCCTGGCCAAAGTTCTTCATCGACTCTTTGCAGCAACGAACACTCGTCGTTGAGGTGTACCGCATGCATCCGCTTGCAGGATGTTTTGGACCGATCGTCAACGAGCACTGCAAGAACCGAAGCTGCTGCTGCAATGACAGTGTTCACCCTTTTTCTTCATCGACTTTTGACGACCCGTGTCTCCTGCCTTAAAGGGAGTGCATGTCATGATGCCCTCTCCCGGGGAGCCGGTTCAAGCCCTGCATCCCCGAAAGCGGACATCCAGTCCACAAGGAAAGACCCAGCAACCCCATATAGGGGCCCTTTGGACAGTGTCCTGGCGCCTATGGCGCCAGGCTCATAAAAGACATCAGTCCTGGCGCCTATGGCGCCAGGCTCATTATGGGAGTGCTTGGGTGCACTTACTTGATGCAGACCATGCTGCAGGATCCCAGCCTCCTTGAGGCCTGAAAGGAACTACTTTACCGGTGGGACTAATTTACCATCCGGGCGTGGTCGGGGAAGGATACATACCTGATTGGAGGAAGGATACATACCTGGAACTTCTTCCAAGGCTATTTAAACCCCACCCGAACAGCCACACGTGCTTCGCGTTGTTCTGCATCTAGCAGCTGGACGCTCGTGTCTGCTCCTGCATCCTGACTTCTGCCATGCCTGCCAGCATCCTGGATCACCTGCAAAGGAAGAGAAGAAGAGAACAGAAGAAGGAAAAGTCCTTACCTGCTAAATCCGCATCCCGGAGACATCTCGCCGACAATCCTGAAAAGGAAGACTTTTATTTAAAAGCTCATCGCGTCGATCGCTGCAGCGCCGCATTCCACTCACCTTTACAGGGCGCCTCCATGTTCAGCAGCGATCATCCGGATTCACAGTCACGCCCCAGCGCCTAGGGAGAAAAAGGCAAGAACAAAAGGTGAGAGAGAGAAGGGAATAAGGAAAGCTAAATCTCCATGTTAAGACTTACCTGTTGATTCATTCCCTCTTCATTTCGGGTCCGCGCCGCATCCTGGCATTTCCGGACCCCGGCCCCTAAGGGGAAAAAAAAGACATCAGCGTTTATGAGCCGATGAAAAGACATTACCAAAAAAACGCTCATTAAAGACTTACCTGATTTCTACAAGGATTTCACCTCTCATCTCGGGTCGGTGCCTGTTCCCCGGCATTCCGTACCCCGGCACCTATGGGGAAAAAGACACTAGCATTAGTACATTAATGCATGGACACAAGGGGAACCTCTTATCAAAAAACCTACCTGGAAGCCAAGCAAGTTTGGTTCTCACAATCCGAAAATCCAGTGAAGTAACTGGATACCAACGCCCCCTGCATCAGAAGCAGGATGGAGAGCTCGTCCTTCCAGACCCTAAGGTGAGACGCTACGGGGAATCACAGAAGGGTTTCGAGGAGGGTGAGAGGGGAAAGTGGGAGGCCGATTGCATTACCCCGCAGACAGTTAATGCCCTATTTTCGCCTACAGAAGGATACTTCTGCGAGCCAGACAAGCCAGATTTGGGGGCCCGGTCCAGTCCGTCTTCCGAACCCTGCGCATCACCTTAGAAGAGGTCACAGCAGCGCGAACCAGGCCAGCGCCTCTGTGGGAGTCAGGTGAGCGTTACAGTGCACTCAAGACAGGCCGGTCGATGTCTCACCGAAGAATTCTACGCAACCAGGTACGTTGGGTTCGTAGAACCTTTAGAAGGAATCAAGAATATATTAAGCATAATTGGACTGGGCTTGTCAATACACTTTATTTACAGGTTGCCCAGGTGGGGGGAATCCTCGCACAGAACTGTCTCTTGGTAGACGGGAACTGTTCTGCCATTGCTTGATTTAACTTGCTTTCTTTCTGTGTCTATCGTTGATTCATCTTACAATCTTATTCGTATGCTATTGTGGGGCTGTTAGCTGTGGACGCATTTTAAAGGAATCGATAGTTCAGAGTGGTACCACGTAGACCTGTATATATTTGCCATTATAGTATTGCCAGAGTACAAAGTGTGTTATTGTGATTGTGTATATAACCTTGAACCTTATTTATAAAAAGACTGTGTTTTCACTAACATAGTGTGTGGACAATTCTTTGTGGGTGCTTGGGGACTACACTGTACTTAAGAACCAGCCCGCACCACCTCCTGAGAGCTAAGCCTTGATTGCTCGCCACGTTTGACCAATATAGAGAATCTTGGCTGGGGTGCTCTGTGCCTCTCCACTGCCATATAGAGAGCAGGAGTACAGATACCCCCTTCCGGTGCGTTGCATCGCCCTAGAATGTATTACCCAAAAGCCCTGGCAAAGCCAAAAAAATGTAGGCAAAGAACACGAACGCCCAGGGATGAGCACACTTTGACTTGATTTGGCATTGTGGACAACAATCGCCATAGAATTTATTACCCACAAGCACAGGTCCAAAATGTAGTCAGAAAACACAATTTTGAGACATTTGCGACCAAGAAACCACCGAAACATGCTGTGTTCCCACAGGTGTTCGAAACAAACAGTACCTCATGTGTGGGTGTAGTGACTTGGGCGTAAGCAAAAATGCTAAACCATTAGTACACCACAGGGCCTGGGAAGGCTGAGGGCCCAATTCATGGAATTAATTGCGCGGAAAAAGGGGGACTTGCGCGCAAAAATGCACGCAAGCACCCGTTTGTCGATTCATAGAATGCAATGCGCGGGGCTTAACCGAGACTTGCGATGAATCTGCGTGGGTACAACACGTCACTGCGACACCACAAACATCTTACACAAGACTGTAATGTAATGTTTTCCGTATCTACCTTCCTGTATATTAATGTTTCACATTCTGTATATTGTAACTATGTACTCTAGAAATCCGCCCAGTTACCCTTGGTTTTGGCGCACTATATGAGCAAATAAAACAAATAAACAAACAAAGAAACTGCCAGCAAAGGGGTGTACCGTCTTGCACAGTCATCTAAAAAGGACGCTGAACTCGTGGAAGGGGGGAAAACAAGCAAAAATGTGGGCGTAATGTGGGAAGTACAACAGTAAAATCCTCACAACGCCAATACATCCGCTAAAAACACATTCATGGAATTGAACAGGGCTCTCTGGCACGTGGGAAAAGATGAGCAAATCCAGAAACACATCCACCGCGCGAAAGCAGGCGTAAGCGTCATAATACGCATGACAACTGATGCATTAAGAGGCCACGCAATTAACCAATGCGTGTTAGAAAGAAACCTGTGCAGTTCCCTCTGGGACCACTGCAAAAGATTTAAGACTACAGGTGTTTGGCAGTAAACCCACTTGGTAGCAGTCTGTACCACACAGATTCACTTGGTAGCTGTGGCTGAGCAGTCAGACTTCCCTCAAGAAGAGTTAGGCAGTATACAGAGTATTCACAATAGGTCAAGAGGACACAATAGAACAAGTAAACACTGACCAGGGCTTGGTGTAAAAGAGATAATTATTTATTTAAAAACCACATCTAGAAAAACACACAGGCACTAATAGTAAGTAATTCAAAAACACGGTCACTAAAAGATATACACTCCCTTAAAAGAATATTAGACAAGTCTTAAGTAAAGCCCCACTTATTTTCAGACAGCGGTGAGCGCTTAAGGTAGATGGCACTCTAATAGTTCGTTTTAAAAAGGGAGAGAAAAGCAGAGAACAAATTGAACAGATCCCAACACTTTTACAAGAACATAACAAGAGAGGAAGGCAAAGTAAAACCGTGAATTCAGAGTCAGTAGGCTGGATCCGCTTTAAGAGGATCGAAACGAAATGTGTCCAAGGTCACACGGTTGCAGTGCACAAAAAAGTCTTGTAATGGTTCAAAAAGGAGTTAGACCAAAGAAAGGGACCAGTTACAGGGTCAAGGCGGCCAGCCCAGTCCAGAAGGTTAAGGAGTTATTATTACCTTGTAGCAATCTTTAGAAAGGGAGGCATGGCGGACACGGTACCTTAAAGTGGTGAGAACACTCCAGCGGGGGCCGTTGTTCCTGGCAGCGGATGCAAGTCGGTGCTTCTTCCGGGGGAAGAGAGGATCTCGTTGTGGAGGAAGACAGGAGTCCATTGCACTGTCAGGGAAGAAACCAGCCGCAGAGTTTATCAGGTACAAGGAGCGGTCCGTTGATTCGCGGTTCAGTGGTGAGTGGCTATCCGGCCGCCGGGGTGCTTGGCACGGGCAGTTCGACCACAAACCGGTCTGGGGTGCGAAGAAAAGAAGGTAAACTGGTTGTGCCCACCAGTCAGGGGAAGAAGCCTTTCCAGCCGGGAGATCTTCTCTGTCGTCGGAAGTGGTGAGTCGGTTCTGCAGGGCTCCACCGGTGGTGTCGTTGTGGTAGGTCGGCTCAGCTTCTCCTTCGTCGGATTCTCAGGTCCTGTGGTGACTTCTGAAGTTCCAGTCCCCAAAGCCCTGCTTTTATGCAGCATACCCCCATTCACTCAGCCTAGCTGTGAATCAAACATGCTAAGTGTGCCAATCACACAAGAGTGCGACTTGAGTTACCAAGGTAACTCAGTCCAGGGTGCCTAAACCCCCTCCAACACCCCCTGTGGTACCCAGACGGAGTGGCACCACTTTTGGAGGCTTCTGTGGAGAAGCCCGCCAAAAAGTGGAACAAAGGGCTCGACTTGGGTTGGAGTCACAGAAGAGAACACAAACGCCATTTTAGAATCGAGTCTTGGCAAAAAATACCAACCGGAGAATTAATATTAATTAAATAAACCAACGGTATGTTCGAGGCTATGAGAATTAAATAATTAAAGTTGGTAGCCTCGAACAATTGGAAAATCCCATAGGCAAACATTCACGGTCGAATATAAAAAGTAGTTTCCACTGCCACCAGCCAAAACTCGATCAGGGGGGACGGAGACGTGCCCTCCTCGACTAACAGACCCCGGGGCAATCGAATTACCCTGACCAGTATGTCCACAATATGATGGTTTTTTACCGGTTTCTGTTAATAATTTGGGACTAGTAACGCCAATGGTGACTTTACATGCCCTGGGAGACAGTAGTCAGTCCCAGGGTATGGTGTCTATGGTGGGGGTCACTATGACACCCCTGTGTTACTGCACGGAGGGTGCTGTGTAACACACATAGTAAAAACACATGAGACCCTATGGAGTAAAGGACCCCATAGCCCATAAAACACATAAGCAGTCAAATGAACACCATAAATCATGTCCACGAGTGGGAGAAAAAGAGTCTCACTTTTGGCAGGAGGAAAGAAAAAAACAAACTCCAGAAATCCAGCAAAGCTGCTGGGGGACTCACTAGGTTAGGAAATTCAGCCTAAGGAGAGAATTCTCCCTAACACTCGCCCCCCCTCCCCCAGACTAAGGGACAGGAGGATTTAATCCACTCCTGGATGAATCTCATACCTCTAGTCGATGACATACATCCTAGAGAGACCATCAGCATTTTGGTGGTGACACCCTGACCTGTGCTCAATGGTGAAATCAAACTCTTGCAGGCAGATTGACCATCTCAATAGTTTTGAGTTTTCCCCTTTCATTTGCATTAACCATCTCAAGGGTTGGTGGTCAGTCTGAATGAGAAAAGTAGAACCATACAAGTATAGCCTAAACTTCTTCAGAGCTCACACAATAGCAAAACCTCTCGTTCAATGGTTGCCCACCTTGTTTCAGGATCCTTCAGTTTTCTACTGATGAATCAAATGGGGTGCTCCCTACCTTTCCCATCCAGTTGACTGAGGACTGCACCTATTCCTACATTTGAAGCATCTGTTTGCACAATGAAACTTTGGTGATAGTCAGGAGCTCTGAGTACTGGGGCTTGGCAAAGAGCCTTTTTCAGGGTTTCAAAGGCCTGATTGCATTCCTCACCCCACCTAACCTTTTTAGGGAATTCTGGAGAGGAGATGACATTCAGTGGAGAAGCTATGGACCCATAGTTCTCAATGAAATTCCTGTAATACCCAGTGAGACCTAAGAAGGCTCTCACCTGGGTCTGAGTAGTAGGTGTTGTCCAATTTTGCACAGCTTCAATCTTACTCGGCAAAGGCCTGATTTCTCCACCTCCTACCTCATGTCCAAGGTAGACCACTTTACTCTGTCCAATCTGGCATTTACTTGCCTTTATGGTCAGATTGGCCTTTGCAAGAGCCTGCAAAACATATCTCAGGTGGTCCACATGTTCTTCCCAGGAATTGCTGAACACTGCTATGTCATCAAAGTATGCCATGCAGAAGTCCTCCATCCCATTCAGAACCTGGTTTACCATCCTTTGAAACATAGCAGGTGCATTTTTCAATCCGAAAGGCATAACCTTAAACTTGTATAAGCCAACTGGGGTAGAAAATGCAGTTTTCTCCTTGGTATGGTCTGTCAGGGCTATTTGCCAATAGCCTGACATCAAGTCAAATGTGCTGAGGAACTTGGCTGCACCAAGTCTATCCACCAACTCATCTGTCCTTGGCAAAGGGTGGGCATCAGTCTTGGTGACTGCATTAAGAGCTCTGTAATCCACACAGAATCTAAGTTCTTTATATCCTGTCTTTGGTACTAACACAACTGGGCTAGACCATGGACTAGCAGAGGGCTCTATTACCCCGAGATAAAGCATCTTGTTGACCTCACCTTTGATGTGGGTTCTTACATTCTCTGACATTCGATATCCTCTGCTTTTGACTGGCAGACAGTCACCAGTGAGTATGTCATGCTGTCCCCAAGGGGTCAAGCCTGGTGAAAGTGAGAACAGAGAGGCAAACTGATTTAACATAGATTTGCACTCTTCCTGTTGCTCAGGTGTCAGATTTGAAGAGAGATTTACTCCTTCAAACTTTTTCCTCTAAAGGTAAGCCTCTGAGGAGATCAGGAAGAGCTTCACTCTCTTCTTCTTCCTCTGATGATGCTAGAAGCAAAGCTCCTACATCAGGTCTGGAGACATACGCTTTTAGCCTGTTGGTGTGGAAGACTGTCGGAGCCTCCTTGGGGTTGCCCAAGTCCACCAGATAGTTGACCTCTCCAGGTTTACCCACAACTTTGAAGGGTCCCATCCATTTGTCTTGCAAGGCCCTCTGCCTTGTTGGAATCATAACGAGAATTAGCTAGTCCTGAGTAAACTCGACCATGTTAGCCTTTTGGTCATGCTAGTGCTTGACCAATGCTTGTACAGCTTTCAAGTTATCACTTGCTTCTGCCATCATTTGTGACATTCTCCTCCGGAGACCTATCACATAGTCAGTCACTCTGACTGGCTTGGGTGAAGGAGCACTCTCCAACCCCTCCTTCTCAGGGCCAATGGACCTCTGACCGGATGACCATAAAGAAGTTCAAAGGGAGAATAACCTACTCCCTCCTGAGGGACTTGTCTGTAAGCAAAGAGAAGGCATGGCAGTAGAAGGTCCCACTTTCTTATAAGGGGGTCCTCTAAAGCACGTATCATGCTCTTCATGGTTCTGTTGAACCTTTCAACCAGCCCATTTGTCTGAGGGTGGTATGCGGTTGAGAACTTGTAAGTAACTCTGCAGGTTTTCCACATGGCTTTCATGTAGTGGGACATAAAATTTGACCCTCTGTCAGAGATTACTTCCTTAGGAAACCCAACCCTGGTAGAAATACCAAGGAGGGTCTTAGCCACAGCCACAGCTGTAACAGTCCTCATAGGAATTGCCTCAGGGTATCTAGTAGCATGGTCTACTACAACAAGTATAAACCGGTTGCCTGAGGAAGTTGGAGGATCAAGGGGACCAACAATGTCAGTCCCTACTCTCTCAAATGGGACTCCCACAACTGGGAGAGGCACTAAAGGTGCCACATTCTTGGAGCCAACCTTACCAGAAGTCTGGCAGGTCCTGCAGTATTTGTCTACTTCAGCCCCCATCTTTGGCCAATAAAAGTAGAGTGAGAGCCTTTCCTTAGTCTTCTTGAAACTCAACTGACCAGCCAAAGGAATCTCATGGGCTAACTGCAAGAACGGTGGTCTGTTCTCTTGGGGTACTACAAGTCGTTTGTTGTCCCCAGGTGCAGACTCGGTTGGTTCACTGCAGAAGAGGCCATCTTCCCAGTGTAACCTATATTTCCCAGGCTCTTGCCCTTCAGCCTGAGCATCTGCCTGGTGGCGATGACCTTCCAGAGTTGGACATTCTCTCTGTCCCTTACTGAAGTCTGCCCTGTTGGGTCCACCTTCTGCCAGTAAAGACTGCAGCTCAGGATGGTCAACAGGATCCAGATATCCAATGAGTTCCTGGCCTTCCACTAGCTCTTCTTCAGAGTCTAGTTCAACCACACAGGGTTGTACCTCCCTCTCAGCCTTAGCTGGAGGGGGAGTTACTGGTGTAACTTTGGACAACCTAGGGGAAGTCCTTGTTGGCTGCACTGGAGTGCTGGCTGTGAGGTTCTTTTTAGAAGCTTTAGGTTTCCCTTTTTCTTCTATTTTCTTAGAGACAGCAGCTGACATCTCCAGTGGAGCAGGGGTGATCTCTTTCTTCATCATCCCCTTGGGAGTACCTCTCATGGCTCTCTCCCTTGCAGGTCTGGTGAGCTCATGTAACCTTTTACTAGGAGATCTGCTGGTGTGTGACACTACTCCAAGAGTTTTCAAGTCATTACCCAGCAGAACCCTTCCTGGCACCTCACTTTGTATGCTGACAGGTATCTTCACAGTCATGTTATTACACTGGATGAGAACTGGTAATTGGGGAAGCATCTGCACAGGCCCTCCAGCTAACTTGGTGAGGCGTTTGGGTGCCTTAGCAACATCCTCAGCCTGAAAAAAACGATTTGTCAACCACAGGTATGCTGGCCCCAGTGTCCCTGATGGCAGGAGTCTCCTGACCATTCACCTGGACACTGGCCCTCATTACGACCCTGGCGGAAATCGAAAAACGATGGCGGAAATGCAATACCGCCATCGAATAGCGCTCGGTGCGATTATGACCCGTCACCGTAAAGTACGATGCCATTAGCGACACCGTAGTGAACGCCAACGCTAACTGCACCAAGTACGCGCACGCGCGCCATGCCAAACCGTAATTACCACCATGGCGCAACGGTACGCGAATTCTGACCCTAGCGGACATGTACCTAACGCCATCAAGCATGGCGGAAAGTACCATTCCGCCATGGTGAGAAGTACGGCATCGCGAACCAACCGTAAACGGCCCTACTGAGTGCCTGTACACCACTCCCTGGCCACATTGCACAACTCCTCGTAGGTGCAATGAAGACACACAATGCAACCAGTGAAATATACAAGTCACCCATGCATGCCAACGAACAAATGAATCTAGGGGCTCCAAGTGCCTTGTGAGTGGCCATCCATATTTGCCATGGCACCATTGCCGCACTGATGCAGCACAGGCATGTGATGGTACAAGTCCAGCAACATGAACAGAAAAATGAGACAAACAAAAACAGGCCCCCCCATCGACTGACACCAGTGTAAGGCAACATTCAAAGCAGTATCCTGAGTGAGACTGCACCAGCCCTGTACTCCTGCCAGTAAACAAACCAACCATCAGCATAAGCATGTACCACACAAGTTGGCAGAGTGACTGAGCAGCCAGGCTCATCTCAAGAGGGGCCAATGGGAGCTGCAGGGCACAGATGGCACGAATACAGAAGCTATTCAAATGGACATGACCTCAGTCTCCCTCCAAGAAACGCACGCAAACACAGGCACCTGTGACCAGCCATATTCTGATAATCACATCATTCCACCAATCCACCTGGCTGACCGGCATCTGTTACACAAAAGCTAATCCCCCGCCCCTGAGCATGACATCATTTAAACAGTCATAATGGCAGCCCCTATCCCTGACCTCACTGGGCTTCGTAGGCAAACGCGCCCAGTACAGTACCACGCAACTATACTCAGAAGCCGGAACCCAATGCAGATCTTCTCACAATACATCGCTCCACAAATAGGAATATGCTACATTACTTGCAAAGAAGAACGCTACACGGTTAATATCAGAATAGAAATTTAATGCACAACAAAATCACCAAGCCCATGCAGCCATTAGGTCATGAACTCCAAAATATATTTCATCATTGTAGGCTGCATCCGCAATAAATGACCAGCTTCTTCTTGTGTGACGCCCTGTTCCTTCATGGTACACAGGGGCTACATTCACGTTCAAAAAGGCAACATGGAAGCGCCTAGAACCGCAGGGCCGTCCCATTAGGTAGGCACTAGTACAGCTGAAAGGTCGATATGTTGCTCCTAGCCACTAGTACTGCGTAAGGGCATGTGGCCCATTGGCGATCGTCCCATAAGATCGTAATGGTGCTCCACTGATTAACATGAAGCAGCAGGTGTCGGGAGTAAAAGCCATCTGCAGGAGTGGCATACAGATGGCAGCGGCAAAAGGGGAGGAGATACCTGTCACCCAAATGAAATGAAAAAGAATAGTATGGCCATCAGAACTTGATTTGTATTACTCACTTCAATGATCACACTAAATCTACAGCCAAATGCATGCTAGCCCACTCCAAAGGATTATTCACACCCAAAAATCACTTGCGAATCATAACTATAAAAATCGAGGTGAAAACACTATTACAAACGAGTGTTTGTGTGCATGCGTCTGTTAAAACAGATCCCATTAGATGGGATTAGTAACGTGCATAGACACAAGTGTTTGAAGGCGCGTCGAGACAGGGAGGGTTCAACAAGGGCACATAGACGATGGTCCCACTATGGCAGCCCTGCATCACATAGCGCAGGGGAAGTGGATAGATTCCAAAAAGCCATGTACATGGCAAACTCTCTATTAAATCATCTGTCCATGCATCCATACATCATTCCCTCATCCCGGTATGAAAACGCCTGATTATTTACTCACATAACATGTGAAATTTCCATTGAGTCTGTGCGTAATGCAGTCTGCAAAATCCACTGTGCTCCAGGCCGGAATTCCAGTGTTGTGAAGTAACATGTATTTGGGAACGTCCGGCCCTATCGTCCACTACGCTATTGCGCATCCCATACTATTCATATCAATCATTGCATTCTCGCCATGGCCCCTGTCCGAAGGACATTAAACAATAGAACTTTATATCTGCAGTCAGACCTGTGGGCGTCTCCTCGCCGCTAGCTGAAAACCGAAAGCGCTGTCCTTCGAATTCCTCATTTGCAACATCACGTCGAAAAGGCATCTGTGCCCGCTTGAAATCACAAATCCATCCATGTAGTGCGGCAGTGTGTGAAAATGCCAACTGGCTTCACTCACAAATGGGACGCCCCGCCCGTCGGTGAACCTCGGTACAGTGCTGCATGAGGGTCCACCGTTAATCGAGTACTACATTCCACTGACCCTTCACAAGTTTGTTCGCGACTGCAAAGATAGTATGTGAAACAATGGGACCATAGCAGAATGAACAAATGAACCAATATTTCACTGCCATCGGGATTAAATACATGATTGTAATAGCAAGATGCCATGCGTCGAATTGCAGCGTTGTGTGCGGGACGTGCTCGCCCAAAGGGGATTGCAGCTTGCACAGGTGGAATGAATCACCATAGGTGGAGGCTATACAGCCTGAAAACACATAAATTGCACACCCAACCCCCTCCCACAACCACACCCACTCCAAAATGCTACCGGCAGGACTAGCGATGTTGGCCCTGGGGGACCTGATAGCACTGCAAGTACTCCAACTTCAAGAAGAAGACGAACACCAACTACTACAACAACCGGCCGCACAGAGGAGACGCAGGAGGAGGGCAAGGCAGGGCCAGCAAGGCCCGCCAGCACAGCCACTACCACCACGCAGGCAGCCCGCAATCCCACGCCTCCGAGCACATCCGTTCAACCTCACGGATGAGCAGATCCACACCCTCTACCGTTTGGACCGGGACACCATAACCGCCATTGTGGACATGACACAGGCTGACCTTGTCAGCATGATAGATAGCCCAACCGCCATCCCACCCCTACTGAAGGTGGTGTCTGTACTCCACTTCCTGGCCACAGGCACCTACCAGCACACAGTCGGACAGTTGCATGGCATTTCACAGCCAGTGTTCTCACGGACACTATTGCAAGTGCTCGATGCCCTCCTGAAGCACGCAGACGACTACATCTGTCTACCACGCTCGGAGCAGGAAATTACGAACACAAAAGTGGGATTCCATGCACTTGGCGGCATACCGGGTTGCATTGGTGCCATCGACTGCACCCATGTGGAATTGGTCATCCCACATGCCATGGAGGCCCAGTACCGCAACCGAAAACAATTTCATTCTCTTAATGTACAAATGGTGTGTGACTCCAACAGGATCATTACACATTGTTGTGCCCGATTTCCTGGATCAACCCATGATTCTATGGTCTTGAGGAACTCTACAATACCACGCTACATGGAGCGACACGCAGGGAACAGATCCTGGCTACTCGGTGAGTCTCATTACATGCATGATAATGTGGGGTATGTGATGCGGCAATGACCTGGCAGGAAGGGGGGGGGAGCGTACGTAGCAATGTCATTCCACAAACATCCTTTCTTGTCCACATACTTGTGGCACTGTGTGTGTCTGGAACATGCACAATATGGACTGTACGCCTATAAAGGCCTCGTACACAAAGATCAATGTCCACACATCTCATTGGATGATTGTGAAATGTTTATAGCATATGTGAAATTATGTTACACACCCCATCGACCCGCCACCCAAGTCAGCCCAACACACCCCCTCCACCCTCCTACCTCCCCCCCGAACACCAGTGTCCGAAGATGCTCATTGTCAGTGGGCAGATGCTATTGCAAGCCCCCTCTCCGGGTATCAGGGGCACCCCTGCCTGTGGAGCGCAGGTTCCTCCCAGATCTACGTTGGGGGCTGCCCGGGACGGAACCTGCAACGGATGATGTCTCTGCCTGCTCACGTCCATGCATGTCCCTAAGGGTTTGTGAGAGCTCAGTGAGCACACGGCGCACAGCGGCAAGTTCAGCACATACGTCTTTGGACGCCGCATGCAGTTCCCCCCTCAGGCTCTCGGTGCTTCTCTCCATTTGTACTCTCAGGCTCTCGGTGCTTCTCTCCATTTGTGCCCTTAGTGTCTCTGTACTTCTCTCCATTTCTGCCCTAAGTGTCTCAGTTGATGTTTCTATGGCTGCCTTAGTACCCCCACATTCATCAGCATGGTCCTTGAGGAGCGTGGCCAGTTGCTGCTGTTGCACGATCACCTGGTCGAGGGACTGTTGCCTCTGCTGTGCCATGGCCATTTGCGGTGGTGTCACAGAGGGGCTGGTCACCTCATGTTGCCTTGCCACAGGGCTTGTGGGGGATGGCCAGTCGTCGTCTTGTGGGTGCCCCTGCGTGGTATCCTCATGGTGTACGGGATGAAACAAACAGGGGGATTGAGACAGGTCATGGATGGATCTTACTTCGACATCCCCGTTTTCTGTGTCGGAGCATGCTGCCATTAATGCAGTGTCACCTATGGTGCTGCTGCCACCAGAAGCAGTGCCTTCTATGGCATCCATTGGGGGGACCTGTGGTGGTGCTGTTGTGGGCATGCTGGCTGCTGGGGTGCCTGTTGAAGTTCCCTCCTGTGTGCTGCCACTTGATTTGTGCTGCTGCCGTGTCTTGATCCGTGCAGCTGAGGTGGAGGGTCTTTGCCCGTTGGTCTTGGCCCTCTTTGCAGGTGTGCTGGTAGGGGTGTCCTGGAGCTCGTCGTTTGAATCGGACCCTGTGGTGGAGTAAAGGAGGGCGAGCGTTATTAATGGGTCTGTGGAAATTGGAATGGCAATGTATCACATGCATTGGGGTGGTACCTGAGGGTGATTTGGGTCGGGGCCTTGGAGGTGGTTTCATTTTTGTGTGGATTGAGGATGCAGTTGTTTTGCAGCCTGCAGTTAGGGTGTGCCTGCTGCACGTGTAGAGGGTGTTTTTAGGATTTTTAATTATTTATGTCTTTGATGTGAGTTTTAAAGTGCGCTATCAGGCCAATGTATGTGGACGTTCTCCTGGACATGTGTTACTGTTGCACTATGTGGACACATGGTACTTCACATGATTGGACATTGTGGATTTAGCATTGTTTTATTTGGCCCACCTACCTGATTCTTCGGATGTCTGCACTCCTTTCTCCATCCCTCCGACTCCCTCTATACTCTCCATTCCAATGGTGGAGGCACAGATTTCTTCCCAGGGGGTCAACTTGATGGGTGATTCCGATCCTCCCCCGGTAGCTGTGGCAATGTTACGGTTGGCGGATAGTATGCTCCGTACGCGTATCCGCAAGTCGTCCCATCGCTTTCTGCATTGCTGTGGGTTGCGGGGTGCGGTCCCCACCGCACTTACCCGCTGTGCCACCAGGGCCCATATGGCCTTCTTGTTCGCAAGTGCCGTCCTGGTCATTTGCGTCGAGAAGACGACGGCAGCATTCTCCTGGAGGGTCTCTGTGAGCACGGTGAGTTCCTCACGGGAGAAGTGCACCTGCCGCTTGCGGTCGCACGCTTTTTTCGTTACTTTTCCCATTTTTATTGCTTTCACTAGGGTGGATGACGGCTTGGGATGTGTCTCAGGGTAGTACTTTTTATGGTTGTGTGGGAATTCTGATTTTATAGGTGTACGGCGTGCTGTTTCCCGTTCCGGGACCATGTTTTTACTTCCGTTTCCGTATATTTACGGTCACCGTACTTTCCGATTGCCGCTCATTACGGTGATCGCTAAGATGGGTGGCGGAATTGCACCTAGGGCGCCGTACGGCGGCGGTGAGGGGCGTTTTGGGGACATTTCCGCCATCGCGGACTTTGCACTTCCGCCATGGCGTAGTGCTCGTGCCCGATGGGTCGGAATTAGCCGCACTTTGCTCCGTTGTGCAATGGCGGAAACGCTATTTACGCTATGGCGGTCAGGTCAGTCACTTTCCGCCAGGGTCGTAATGAGGGCCACTGTCTTTATAATACTCTTTAGTATTATCTGGGATAGAATTATAGACATCTAGGTTCTGTTGTTCCCACAGACCCAGAGACAGTAAAGAAACACTGGCTGAGACTCCAATGGGTTCATCAGCCAATAATAGAAAGTTTCCACTTGCCATTTGTACTTCCTCCTCTGTAGCGAAGGCTAAGAAGACCAGCTGGACCCCTGAAGGTTTACCCTTACATCTGGGATCTCCTTTCACATGGTCAGTAGAGCCACAAACAAAGCATTTACCAAATGCTTTCTGGAATGGTGGCTTGTTCTGACCTCTTTCTGGTTTGGCACCAGGAGGTACACTAGCCTGATTTGGTTTCCTTGGTGGCTTACCCTTTTGGTTCTGTTTGGGGCCCTCTTTGGAATTGGAATTATTGGAATTCTCTTTGGAGTCCTTTTTCAGCTGTTTTCCCTCATCTTTTTTCTGAGTAGCCCCAGAATCCTTGTGAGTGGCCCTGTGGGCAACCCACAAGTCAGCAGCCTTAGCTAACTTCCTGGAATCTAATTCCTTTGAATCAGCCAAGTGCTGCCTGAGCTCATGAGAGCAGGCATCATAAATTGACTCCAACATTACAAGATTCTTCATTCCTTCATAAGTGTTAACTCTGTAACCCTTAATCCATCCCTCTAAGTTTTTCAAACTTTCACTCACCCGGGTAGCCCAAGGGGTACCATCATGCTTTTTGAGGGTCCTAAACCTCTTAAGGTACTGGGAAGGGGTCTTCACAAATCTAGCTATCAAAGCTAATTTCACACATTCATAATCCTTCTTATCCACCTCCCCCAACTCCATTACCACATCAGTTGCAACAGGGGGAAGCCTAGAGAACAACCAGGGGAGTAACTCATTCCCTGTGATGTCCTGGAGCCCATGATTATACTCAAACATGTTCAACCAATCCAACACATCCAATCTAGGTTCATACATACCCACTAATTCTTTAGGCATCCGGGGTCTTTTGGGACTGGAACTCCTAGAAGAACAAGAGGAGAGAGAAGCATTTTCCACAGACAACTTTTTCATTTCTAATTCATGATTAAGCTCTATTTCTCTGAGTCTTAACTCAGCTTGCTTCTGCTCATCCTGGGCATTCATTCTTCTGAACTCTAGCTCTTGGTTTCTTTCAGATTGAGCAATAAGACATGTGTACTCTAATTCAAGCATCATTTTTTCAAGTTCAAAATAAGCAGGGTTACATGTAGGACCTGGTGTAGGCCCAGTAGGTACAGTAGGTAAGGCAGACATAGGCTCAGAGTGGCTAACTTCATTAGGTTCACTTTCCTCTGCTGACTCATTCTCAACACTTTGATTCAGATCAATACTATCACTGTTTTCTACATTTGCTGGGTGGGGGGGTAGATTCCTCTGTACCACCCAGACTTTGATTTTCTAACAATCTTTCTATAAGTTCCATTTTCTTGCCCTTCTCAGAGAGATTCTTAGGTCTACACAATACTTTTAAGCAATCAGCAGTTTTGGCAGACAATGATTCTAGGGTATAACTCTCTATAGCAGACATAGTTAGAAAATCAGCTTTTTAGTGCTAAGCTCTGTGGTTAGTTGTCCTAAAGTGTTCAACAAGCACTCTAAAGTGTATACTCAATACAAATCCCACCGCTGCCACCAGTGTTAGAAAGAAACCTGTGCAGTTCCCCCTGGGACCACTGCAAAAGATTTAAGACTACAGGTGTTTGGCAGTAAACCCACTTGGTAGCAGTCTGTACCACACAGATTCACTTGGTAGCTGTGGCTGAGCAGTCAGACTTCCCTCAAGAAGAGTTTGGCAGTATACAGAGTATTCAGAATAGGTCAAGAGGACACAATAGAACAAGTAAACACTGACCAGGGCTTGGTGTAAAAGAGATAAAATGATTTATTTAAAAACCACATCTAGAAAAACACACAGGCACTAATAGTAAGTAATTCAAAAACACGGTCACTAAAAGATATACACTCCCTTAAAAGAATATTAGACAAGTCTTAAGTAAAGCCCCACTTATTTTCAGACAGCGGTGGGCGCTTAACGTAGATGGCACTCTAATAGTTCGTTTTAAAAAGGGAGAGAAAAGCAGAGAACAAATTGAACAGATCCCAACACTTTTACAAGAACATAACAAGAGAGGAAGGCAAAGTAAAACCGTGAATTCAGAGTGCACAAAAAAAGTCTTGTAATGGTTCAAAAAGGAGTTAGACCAAAGAAAGGGACCAGTTAGAGGGTCAAGGCGGCCAGCCCAGTCCAGAAGGTTAAGGAGTTATTATTACCTTGTAGCAATATTTAGAAAGGGAGGCCTGGCGGACACGGTACCTTAAAGTGGTGAGAACACTCCAGCAGGGGCCGTTGTTCCTGGCAGCGGATGCAAGTCGGTGCTTCGTCTGGAGGAAGAGAGGATCACGTCGTGGAGGAAGACAGGAGTCCGTTGCACTGCCAGGGAAGAAACCAGCCGCAGAATTTCTCAGGGAGAAAGGAGCGGTCCGTTGATTTGCAGTTCAGTGTTGAGTGGCTATCCGGCCGCCGGGGTGCTTGGCACGGGCAGTTCGACCACAAACCGGTCTGGGGTGCGAAGAAAAGAAGGTAAACTGGTTGTGCCCACCAGTCAGGGGAAGAAGCCTCTCCAGCCGGGAGATCTTCTCTGTCGTCGGGAAGTGGTGAGTCGGTTCTGCAGGGATCCACCGGTGGTGTCATCGTGGTAGGTCGGCTCAGCTTCTCCCTCGTCGGATTCTCAGGTCCTGTGGCGACTTCTGAAGTTCCAGTCCCCAAAGCCCTGTTTTTATGCAGCATACCCCCATTCACTCAGCCTAGCTGTCAATCAAACATGCTAAGTGGTGAGCCGGCCGGCTCACCACTTGGGCCAATCACACAAGAGTGCGACTTGAGTTACCAAGGTAACTCAGTCCAGGGTGCCTAAACCCCCTCCCACGCCCCCTGTGGTACCCAGACAGAGTGCCACCATTTTTGGAGACTTCTGTGGAGAAGCCCACCAAAAAGCGGAACAAAGGGCTCGACTTGGGTTGGAGTCACAGAAGAGAACACAAACGCCATTTTAGAATCGAGTCTTGGCAAAAAATACCAACCGGAGAATTAATATTAATTAAATAAACCGGCGGTATGTTCGAGGCTATGAGAATTAAATAATTAAAGTTGGTAGCCTCGAACAATGGGAAAATCCCATAGGAAAATATTTGCGGTCGAATATAAAAAGTAGTTTCCACTGCCACCAGCCAAAACTCGATTAGGGGGGACGGAGACGTGCCCCCTCGACTAACAGACCCCGGGGCAATCGAATTGCCCCGACCAGTACGTCCACAATATGATGGTTTGTACCGGTTTCTGTTAATAATTTGGGACTAGTAAAGCCAATGGTGACTTTACATGCCCTGGGAGACAGTAGTCAGTCCCAGGGTATGGAGTCTATGTGGGGGGTCACTATGACACCCCTGTGTTACTGCACGGAGGGTGCTGTGTAACACACATAGTAAAAACACATGAGACCCTATGGAGTAAAGGACCACATAGCCCATAAAACACATAAGCAGTCAAAGGAACACCATAAATCATGTCCAAGAGTGGGAGAAAAAGAGTCTCACTCTTGGCAGGAGGAACAAAATAAACTCCAGAAATCCAGCAAAGCTGCTGGGGGACTCACTAGGTTAGGAAATTCAGGAAATTCAGCCTAAAGAGAATTCTCCCTAACAATGCGTGTTTACAGCTATGATGAATGTATCATCTCTCACAGCAGTGACTGTGGCACACCGCAGGAGGAGGAGAATCGCCAGGGCCAGCATTTTTCTACCAAGGACCAGCCTTTTTGGGATGCCTGATGACCAGGTCTATGCAGGTATAGGTTTCCACCTCATATCATATTAGACTTGGTCAGGGAGTGGGAAGATGACCTTACATCACCCACCCTGTGCTCCAAAGTTGTTCAATGTACTGCATTTTCTGGCCACTGGGTCATTTCAGCAGACAACTGCCATAGTCTGGGGCATTCCACAGCCCACGCCGTCACCCTGCCTACACCAGGAGTTGGCAATCATGTCTGCATGCCCCTCAGTCCACAGGCATGTATACATGCCCAGAACACCGGCAGAAAGGCAGGCCTTGGTCCAGGACTTTTACGGGGTGGCGCACTTTCCTAAAGTGCTTGGTGCCATCGATCGCACCCATGTGGCCCTATGTCCACCTAGGGCCACAGAGCACATCTATCGCAATCGCAAGCACTGGTATTCCATCAACGTGCAGGTTGTATCTGATGCCAAGGGAATCATTATTTCTGTATATGTAAACTATCCAGGGTCCACCCATGATAGATTCATAGTCAGAATGTCACACCTACACTGGGCCCTGGAAGCTGGGAGGCATGGCAACACATGGGTCATTGGTGAGTAGAAATGGTTCTGCAAATGCATGCATATCACACACAGACAAAAGCACACCACTGACAAACCTTGTCACCTCTACAGGGGACAGTGCCTACCCTCTGAGCAGCTACATGATGACGCCAATAAGGAACCCTGCCACACCACCCCAGGTAAGATACATCGCAGGCCATACTGCAACTCGGGTCATAGTGGAGCGCACATTCGGAGCGCTCAAGTCACGCTTCTGCTCCCTTGACCACTCTGGTGGTGAGCTACTATATGCACCACCATTAGTGTGCAGGATCATTGTTGGAGCATGTGTTCTGCACAATGTTGCAACACAGCGTGGCGTACTGGTGGACATGGTGGTGCCCCCACATCCCCAACCACATGCATGTCGGCTGCACATGGTCGGGGAAAGGGCACGTGGTGAGTCTGCCAGTACCCAGCTTGTGGCTACATTTTCCACCTAAAATCCAACCCCTGCGGAGTGCACACAGCCCTGGCACATTCCAGGTGCCATTCAATGATGACAAAGGGACACCCATCTGTCCCAACCTTACCACCCTGAGAATGTGTCCTCAGAAGTCCTACATTGTGTACATCCATTAGAACTTAAACTAATTAAATCTGGGGTGTACAACATGAACACATGGAAGATGGAGTATGCACTAACACCACGCCAAAGTACACATCTAAATGCCGTTATGTAACATAAACCCTCCCACAAGTCATGTTAAATGGTTTGCACACCATGCCATGGCATGCAATGTCAAAAGAGATAAATAAATTGACAACACATAACACTACTGTCACAAAGCGCTCAACAGGGAATGGAACAAGTACAGAAATAACACATGCTCACACATCAAAATAATAATGCAGACAGGAACATCAATTGCCCAGTATAACATACCAGAAACACTGGACCCAATAGTGAATCTGTCTGACAGTGACTCATCATATTTGCACAAGTGCCTCTATGTGTCGTAATTAGCACCGGGCACCTTTTTTTTGTGTGGCTCTGCTAAGTAAAGAGGGCAGTTAAGTGCATACAGCAGGAAGGCAAACAATATTGGAGATAGGCAAGGTAATTCATAAGGCTGGAACAGGAACAACGGATTGATCTTAATGTCCAACAAAAAAGAGATGGTAACCATGCAATGGACAAACAATGATGAATCCCATTAGGGGTGTATACACAGGTTGGACTTGAGACTGGCCACAGATATATTGGAAGCCCATTGCCTCTGTGTAAGTTACTTTTACTCCAGCACTCCATGGACAGGGGAAGCGGGAGTGGCTTCTGTGTCTGGACTCTGAGGCACAAACAAGGACTGTGCTAACACGAGACGAGCCGGTATGGGTCCAGCCAGAACCTACAGTGGATGCCCTTGGATGGAACAGAATGCAACACACTGTCACATACATTTCACAATGGACCACAGGTAAGACAAGGGAAGGGAAGGAGCACAGATGGCCTGCTGGGAACCCCAGCAGTTTAACTATGAAGAAAGGACCAACATATGCACAGGTGAGGACACAAGAATGGCAACTAAAATAAACAGGGAAAATAAAATAGGCAGTAAAGTCACCAAGGTCCAGAATGGGAAAAACAAGTAATACAAAATAAAAAATGCCCATGATGGACGGGGGGGGAGTTAGGTTAGCCCACCCAGGAGGGAGGAGGGGGCAGGGTACACGTCAACACCTACATGTGTGGATGTTGAGAAAAAAAAACCTCCATGGGTTCATGGGCCGCACAGCTTTCATGGAGTGGGAGGACTGTCGCTGCTGTCGCCACCTACCTATGTAGCATGTGAAGGTGGTACTGGTAAAGGGAGGTTCACAATGTATAGCCCTGGCCTGGTCCTCCATGGCAGCGGCCATGCAGGACTGAGATGAATGCATCTGCAACATGATGCCTCGGAGGTCCTCATGCGACACCTCACGGGATGCACAGAGATCCTCTGAGATGGTACGCGCCAACATTTGCATCTGCTGTTCAAACTGTGCACTGCAGGCTGCCTCTAGCACTTCCAGTATAGCTCTGAGGGCCAGAAACACTTGCCTCAGGGCGTACCTGTGGGCCCAACCCTCTGCAATCAGGGATGTTCGCAGAGACCTCAATTCCGCCCATCGGCTCCTGTTGCTGGCCTCCATGTGCAGCCTGTGTGAGCAGCATGTGGAATGCAATGCCTGCAGCTGGTGCTCTACCTGTGTTGCTGGGGGGATCATGAAATTGAGCCAACATCTCATAGGAAGCACCCTATTATTGTAGAACATTAACGCCTATCCAACCCAAGGGAGCATGGCCCTTGATGTGATGTCGCTGTCTGTGGCTGCAGGACTGTATCCCTCCCTTGCTCAGCTGTCCCAGGACTAGGAATCAATACTGTGGAGCGTGACCCTGCAGCCATAACCACCACAGACGGACGTGTGAACAATGACTGGTCCTGTGAGGGGACGTGCCCCCCCTGCAGATGCTGGGGCTACAACACCACCAACACTTGAGGCACTCACCTGCGAAAGCATCAAGGAATCCACTTCGGGTTCACCACCAGAGCTACAGGTTTCATCAGAGGTGGACTCATACTGAGTCAGGCCCATTATGGACTGTAGCACCAGTGGATTATCATGGGCTGCCACACCACGTCCTCCGCTGCTGCTCTGTGGCGGCTCAGTATCCCGTTCCTCTTCAACCTCCTCCTCTGCATCCAGTGCCTCGTTACCTGCACATGGACAGAAAAAAACATGAAGAGCCATGTAAATAGTATAGCCCACACACATAGATATCACAATGGTGTCTGCAACACATAACCATGCTATTTCACTCATGGCACAAAGTCCCATACATTGCCAGTGTGGATGGAAGGGATGGGTAGCATGAAACCAGCCATGGACGAGTGTGGAAGGGCTTAACACTACATTCAGTTCATGTTGTATAGCACCTGCTTCAGACACAAGCACCTGACCTGCATAGTTGAGTCACTAACATCACTGATGCAAATACCCAGATGCCACACAGCATTACCATGCATGAACCGTCAAATAGCATGAGACGCTTCTTGATGACTACTGTCCTCGAGCCATGTACAATGGATGTGACATGATATGACATGGAATTCACAAAGTGCTAACACACACGTGTCACAAGGTGCGACTATGCAAGGGTGGGGGAATAGAGTGAAGCCAGACACACCGGTCTCATGAGGCCAGGTGACATTGAGATTACGCAAGTGAAGGGGAAGGGTGAAGGGGAGACTTGGGGGTGGAAGTGGGAGGGGGCAGTACAGTACATGGGAATGGCATGAAATGAAAATTTAACAACATAACTAGTAAGTAAAATGCAGCGGGCTGGTGGCAGTGGAAAGGTAAGTGCAAACATCAGGTGTCAAGTGCTGGTAGTGGGTTGTAGGGATACATAAACAGACCCCAAGTGCGGAGTATGCTATAGAGGCAGTGCATGGGTGCAACTGGCCGCTGAGCGGCCCATGCCGGAGATCAGAGTATGGCCAGGTGACCAGTGCATTCTCACAGTCAGGCAGAACTACAGCAGGGAAGAGAAGTAGAGAAAGCACAGCACAAGAGGAAGTATCAGATGTGCTTCCAGACCCGGGGAAGGTTCACCTCAAGTTTCATTGTGGCAGGGAGGCTGTTGCAGATGGAGTCCCCACCCGAAGAAAGCCATCAACCACCAACTTTTTACTAGGAGAAGCAACTGACCCTGAGGGAGTAGGAGAGGGATGATTTAAGATCATGAGAAGGAAGATACTTAGGAAGATACAGTTGAAGGAATTGCGTTCCAAGGACCCATAAGGCATTGTGGACAATGCACAGGGTTAATTAACTGAACAGTTGTAGCCACTGGGAGCCAGTGCCAAGATCACAGTCCTGAGGAGATACAATACCTGGCCACAAGGCAAAAGGACACATCTCACAGTCCTGTTCTGGATGAGTTGCAGAGGGAAGAGAGTTCAAGCACTCAAATTAGAGAAGAGGCTGTTGTAGTAGCCCAGCCTAGGAAGAACCAGTCCTCTGGAGACAGTGAGCTGCTGGGTGAATGAGAGGAAAGGAAGAATTCCTCTGAGGAGGGGCAGTTAGTAGTTTGACCTATCAGAGACGTCAGAGATGTGAGGAGAGAAGGAGAGTACGGAATCAAGGATTATCCCCAGATATCCAGAATCACATTCGGGAGCTGGAAGAGGGCCAAGAGAGCAAACATCTATGGTAACAACTTCAAGGATTTAAGAGCAAGGGGCTTGCAGCCCACGTATATGTCAAAATCTCTTTGCAAATTCAGGCGGCAGGACTTTTTACGGATCAGGATGAATCTCTATCCAACAAAGGAGGTCCTGGAAGCTAGGAAACCAACGGAGATTCAGGATTTATAAGTGTTGTTTGTGTGCCCACGACCGTGAAACTTTATTCCATCTTATTCTGTACTGTCCGGGTTGTAAAAGTATCTGATCGAAATGGCTGGCCAAGTTTTTTATTCAATTTGTAACTCTGACGGCAGAGGAGTGGTGGGGTAGAATGATGTCTAGCACACAAACATCGCTGACCCTGGCTTTGTTGGCTTTTGTCAATGAACATTTTGAAGTAATAACAGCAAATTAAACTGGAGTTTTGGAGGTTTTAAATCATGGGAGCATCGGTTGCACTAACAGGTCTAAAGTGTCTGACCGAATTTTATCTGCAGTTGTAGAGCAAGGAGTATGGGTGCTACTGGTGAAGAGTTATTATTTTTTTAAATTAACTGATGTTAGTGATTTTGTAGGCGATTACGAATTGTACTTTGTTGTATTGTTTTATCATATGGTATTACCAAGGCAAAGGTTTAAGTTAAAAAGCAAATGCTAATTAAAAAAAAAAAATGGAAGAGGGCCAAGAGAGGCTTGCCGGAGAGTGACAGGAAAGGAGTGAGCAGGTGTGATGCTGAGGAGAATACCAGTGTGCAGCAAATTGATTGTATGCAGTGTGCAGGACAACAAGCACGGGTCAGAACGCCATGACATGGTTCACCCATGGCAGTCATGTAAATATAGGCCGAAGTGCCAGACAATCATAACACTTAATTCAAGCAACATACACATGTTCTGGATGCACATGCTACATCACTCACCGGACATTGCCATGTAATCTAGAAGGCCGCCCACGCCTTGGATCTTCTCCACATCAATCAGCTCACTAATGTCCTCTTCCTGTGGAGTGAGATCCTCGTCCTCTTGTGGTGACCCACCTTCAGTCACCAGAGTAGAGGCGAAGTTGGCACCCAGCTTCATTTTGGTTCAGCGCCGGCGGTCCTTCCAGCGCTTCACAACCTCACGAGCGGTGCGCCTCTCTTTGCCCAAGGCGTTGATTCCATCTGTGACTCGCTGCCAGTGGGCCATTCGCTGAGCACGCGTAGGTGTGCTCCCTGCCTGCACGAGCATGTCACAGTAGTTTTTACGCATGTAGTCTACGAGGATCTGGATTTCTTCATCATTGAAGCCCACTTCCTCGACGTGGCGGTCTCCTGTGCCATGCCTTGGGTTTGAGCCTCTTCCGCTACCGCACGCTTCGCCTTCTTGGAAGGTTGTGCTGACCCTGTGTGGCTGGGGGCCACTTGGATCAGTAGGGGCTGGACCACTAGTGGCCTGGGCCATTGCATCACCCAATGATGTTGGCACGGTAGGTTCCCCGGCAGGTAGCCGTACCTGTATGCTGATGCCAGGTCCTTCCAAGGCACGACCCTTCCCCTTTGACACACGGATGACATCTGACCCTGCGCCTCTGTGGACCTGGGCGGTGACCACTACAGCCATGGCTGGGGGACCATGTAACACTCACCTGGCTCCCACGGAGGCGCTGGTCTAGTCTGGGTTGCTGTGGCCTCTTCAAGCGTGATGCGCAGAACTCGGACCACCGATTGAACAGGACCCCCAAATCTTGCTTGTCTGGCCCGTAGGAATATCCTTCTGCAGATGAGAAAGGGGATTAACTGTCTGCAGAATAGTGTGCTTGCTCCCCCCTTTCCCCCTTCGTTCTTCTCGGACTTCCTCCAAAACCCCCGGTTTAAGCTCACCTTATGGTTTGGAAGGATGAACTCTCCATCCTGCTTCTGGTGCAGGGGCGCGCGTTCGTCCAGCTACTTCACTGGTTTTCAGAATGACGCTGGCAAAATCCACTTGACTTTTCGGAGCGATACGCCGTAAGTATGAAGATTCAAAAGTTCAAGTGTGAGCCTCTTTTCATGTTGTCTTCCTAACCTGTGATCTGTCCTTTATTTCAGGTGCAGAACGAAGGCGATGCGTTGAGGGGTTAAATTGCCGATGGTAAAATCAGGTGAGTTAGTGATGAGGGCGACCCCTCTAAATGTCTTTATAATTCCCCAGTAATGTCTTTTGTCCTTTCCCCATAGGGGCCGGGGTGCGGTACCTGCCAACGAAGCGGCGCCGACCCGAAATGTGGAATGGTTCACCAAGAAAAGCCGGTAAGTATTATGGCTGAAAATTCGGCTTTCCTCCTGTGTTCCCTCTGCTCACCTTTTGTCTCTTCTTCTCTCCCCTAGGTGCACAGATGTGGCGACCGGTGCTGACAGCCGCGATGGAGCCGGGAGATGTCTCGAGGACAGGTGAGTGAACCGCGGCGCTGCCGCGAGCAACGCAATGCTTTTAAATGGAAGACTTTCTTCAAGAATGCTGGCGTGAAGATTCCGGATGCAGGTAAGAAGTTTGAATAAGCTCTTGGTTTTCACCTTTCTCTTCTCTCCTTTCCTTACAGGTGTTCCAGGTTCGAGGCGGGCGTGGCTGGAGTCCAGGTGCAGGAGCAGACACGGTGAGCGTTCAGCTGCTGGGATGCAGAACAACGCGAAGCATGTGTGGCTGTCCGGGCGTGGCTTAAATAGCCTTGGAAGAAGTCCCAGGTAAGTATTCTTCCACAGCCCCACCCAAGTAACAAAATAGTCCCTATGGCGCCAGGACTGATGTCCAACATGAGCCTGGCGCCAAAGGCGCCAGGACAGAGTCCAAAGAGCCCCTATAAGGGGCCGCTGGGCTTTTACCCGGGGGCATGATGCCTGCTCCCGGGGGTGCTGGGCCTGGCCTGGTGCTCCGGGGGTAGGCATCATGACAGCACTCCCCCCCAAAGCCCCTCCCAAGGTCGTTCCCTCTGGAGGTTTCCGTTTGTTTGGGAAATTCCAATGGAACCTTTTTACTAGCCAAGGTGCATGTACGTGGTCGCTGGGTTCCCAAGACCTTTCCTGAGGCCCGTACCCCTTCCAATCAATTAGATAGAAAAGTTTTGATTTTGAGATCTTAGAATCCAAAATGTTCTTCACCTCGAATTCAGGCTCCCCATCTATCTGGATTAGTTCTGGTGGCTTTATTAATCTGGTTCCTGGTTGCACTGGTTTCAAAAGTGACACATGAAAAACGGGGTGAATCCGCATGTTAGCTGGTAGATCTAGCTTGACTGTCACTGGGTTAATTATAGCTTTGATCGAGTAAGGGCCTAAATACCTTGGATTAAAAGTCCGAGGTCCCTTGAGCGATAAGTGTTTGGTAGCCAACCATACTTGATCCCCTATTTGGTATGGAAGCGCCTCTCTTCGATGCAGATCCGCATTCTTTTTGTATTTCCCTTTCGCATGTTGTAAGTGTGCAGTTGCATACTTGAAGGCTTGAGTAATCGTAGAATGCAAATGGTCCACTGCGGGCATTTCAAGGCTCAAAGGTGAGTCCAAGTCTGAAGTACGAGGGTGATGTCCATATAGGGTATAAAAGGGGCTCTGACCAGTTCCAGAGTGTATCGAGTTATTGTATGCAATTCAGCCACCCATAAAATATCCTTCCAATTACCCTCCGATTGGTGCAACATACATCGTAGATATTGTTCAAGGGTCTGGTTCGTTCTCTCCGTCTGACCATCGGTCTGTGGGTGGTGGCTGGTTGAGAGTCTTACGTCGATTTGTGCCAGTTGACAACACTTTTTCCAAAAATGAGAAATAAACTGGCTTCCCCGATCGGTGACTAGTATGGACGGGAATCCATGCAAACGGATGATATTTTCAAGGAATTCCTTGGCAAGAACAAAAGCTGAAGGTAATCCTTTCAACGGAATAAAATGGGCCATCTTGGAAAATAAATCCACCACAACCAGAATAGTATTGTATACATTACAAGAGGGCAGGTCCGTGATAAAATCTAGTGACAAGGTGTGCCAAGGTGCTGGTGGAATGCCTAAGGGTTGAAGAAGACCGGCGGGTTTTGTTTTTTGACCTTTGTTTTGGGCGCAAACTCCACAGGACATCAAAAAAGATTTAATATCCTTTCGCCAGGAAGGCCACCAGAATTGTCGTTTAATTTTTTCCTCTGTTTTGGCAATGCCAGGATGTCCTTCCATCAGAGTATCATGATGACGGGAAATAACCAGTTCTTGCAATTCTTTTTCTGGCAAAAGTAAGCGTCTTTGGAAGTAAGGTAAGCCATCGTTGACTGAAAAGTAAGACCCCCTTTTGATCCAATCCTGCAAGGCTGAAGAGTCCAGGAATTGTTTTACCCGTGCTTGAATGTCTTCAAGGGTTTGTAAAGTGGTTATCCCCAAAATTCTTTGTTCGGGAATTATCGGCACAGGTTCTGAGTTTGTGTCCATTTCTCCCATTCCAATTCGAGATAGCGCGTCCGCTTTGCCATTCTTACAGCCGGGACGGTAAGTGATTACAAAATCGAACTCAGCAAAGAACAAAGCCCATCGGAGCTGTCGTGAAGACTGAGCATTGGACTTTTTAAATATTGTAAATTTCGGTGATCAGTGATCACGGTGATGGTATGCCTGGCGCCAAGAAGATAATGCCACCAAGACTTAAAGGCGGACTTAATGGCTAATAATTCCTTATCGGTGATTGCATAATTTATCTCCGGCGGCGAGAACTTTCTGGACCAAAATGCTACGGGGTGCAGTTCGTTGGTTTCGGGGTCTCTCTGAGAGAGGACAGCTCCCATGGCTAAGCTGGATGCGTCGGTTTCGACTATATATGGGAGATCGGGACGCGGGTGTTTCAAAATAGGTGCGGATGTAAATTTATCTTTCAATTCCTGAAAGGCCTGTTCAGCTTCATCGGTCCATTCAAAACGTTTATTTTTCCGCAAGAGTGCAGTGATGGGTTGCACCACCCGTGAAAATTCCGGGATAAACCTGCGATAAAAATTGGCAAAACCAAGCATGCTTTGGACACCTTTTACCGAACTAGGTGATGGCCATTTGAGGATGGCATCCACTTTCCGTGAGTCCATTCGGACCCCTTTAGGTGTCAGGATGAATCCAAGAAACTCAACCTTGGTGGTATGGAAAACGCATTTTTCCAGCTTTGCAAACAGTTTGTGCTGGCGCAATTTCTTTAGGACGGCCCTGACATGTTTTCTGTGATCTGATTCCGAAGAGGAGTACACCAGAATGTCATCGATATACACGACAACACAGACATCGATGAGTTCCCGAAGGACATCGTTCATGAAGAATTGGAAGGCAGCAGGCGCGTTGCACAACCCGAAAGGCATCACCTGGTATTTGAATAATCCATATTTTGTACGGAAGGCCATTTTCCATTCGTCGCCTTCTTTTTCTCGTACCAGATGATAAGCCCCTCGGAGATCTAACTTGGTGTATACGCAAGCGTCCTTCACCTGGTCAAGGAGTTCAGGGATCAAAGGCAGAGGGTAACGATTTTTAACAGTTATCTGGTTCAATGCGCGGTAATCGATACAAGTTCTAAGGTCGCCTTCTTTTTTTGTCACGAAGAACAAAGCCGAGGATGCCGGAGAATTTGACTGGCGAATGAAACCATTGGCTAGGTATTGATCTAAATATTGTCTCAAATGCAGATTCTCCGGTTCAGTAAGGGCATAAATCCTGCTACAAGGGGGTTGTGCACCGGGCACTAGATCGATTTGGCAATCGTACGATCTGTGAGGAGGTAACGTGTTGGCCTGTTCCTTTTGGAAGACGTCCTGAAAGTCTTGGTATTGCGGAGGTAGTTGCATGGAGACAGAGGTTACTGATGCTAGACTGATCTTCAGATTTTCTGGGTAGCAGGTTTGTGCCCACTCCGGGAAGGTTATTCTCTTCGCTCGATCATCAATTCGAGGATTATGTGTCTCTAACCAAGGGATTCCGAGAATAACCTGAAACTGTGGAGCCTTGATTACATCAAACACAACTGCCTCCCGATGGCCGTCTGGACCTACAAGTGTCACCTCAGCTGTGGAATGTGTTACCGGTCCAGAGACAATTTCGGTTCCATCAACTGTGGTGATGACATCTTTGCTGGTTTTAGGACGCAGAGGGAGGTTAATCCTGGAGACCAATTCACGATCCACATAGTTTCCTATAGCTGCACTATCGATGTATGCCTTTATTGCATGCAACCACTTAGGCTGTTCCGGATCTACGAGGACCATTGGCACAATGAAATGCAAGGTCTGAGAGTTCGTTTTCAAGCTCGGCAAGCGGACCCCTACGCTTGTCGGGCGTGGTCATTTCCCGATACAGAGTTTTCATGGATTTTATCAGCGGCTCCTACCACCTTCTTGGGCGGCTTTGCCGGGCAATCTCGTAGAAAGTGTCCAGAGGACCCACAATAAAGACATAATTGCATCTGCTATCTTCTTTCACGTTCCTTTTGAGTTAGAGGTCCTTTAACCCCTCCGTTTTGCATTGGCTCAGAGGCTTCAGCCCCCTTGAGGTAAGCGTGGGTCTTGACCAACACCCGGGTCTCAAACTTGGACCGATCTGCTTTTCTGTTTTGCTGTCATGATCTCTGCTTCCAAAAGGTCAGGGTTTTCCCAACTCCCTTGGAAGCAGATCCATAACCCAGGTTCCGAGTGCCAACCAGTCCCAATTGGGACCTTTTGGACCCAGTCCTGGCGCCAGTGGCACCAGGCTCATAAATATGCCCAGTCCCAGCGCTGGAAGCGCCGGGCTCATAATGCTTGGGTGGACTTACCTGCAGCAGACCATGCTGCTTACTTGCCTGCCAGTTGAGCCTCTGATCCTCTTCTGTTTGGAACTACTTTTCCTGTTGGGTGGGGCAGGAGCCACTCCCTAGATTCAGAACACTGGAACTCTTCTGGAAAGCAGGAACTCTTTTCTTACCTAGGCGTGGCTGTGGAAGGAGACACCTAAGCACTACAGGAGGCTATTTAAACCACACCCGATGGATGAATCTTGCTTTGCGTTATTCTGCATCCTCTGCAGCAGAACGCTCATCGTGTCTTCTGCATCTGATCCTGGGCCTAAGGAAAAAGGCTTACCATCCTGAATCCAGTCTTCAGCAACACCTATAAAGACAAGAAAGAACAGGTTAGCATTACGGTCTTCAGTGACAGCTCTTCACTTACCTGGTCCATCGGCTGTCACCAACGCCTCGCGCTGCATTCCGGCATCTGAAAGACAAAGGCTTACCTACTCTTCGTGCGCTCCGGAGGTCTTCACACTGCATTCCGGCATCTGAAAGACAAAAGCTTACCAACTCTTCGCACGCTCCGGAGGCCTTCGGCGCTGCATCCCGCATCTGAAAGACAAAACAAGGTGCGTTTAAAGACATTGGGGAACTTTAATACTCACGTGCCATTACTCCTTTCCACATCTAACCCAGTGGGTATTCCGGCACCCTGCAGCCGCTCCGAACTTGTACCTGCAAAATAAAAAGACAGTTAGAGCGCATCGTGAAGCAGGCAACAAGCGCTTACTTACGTGCTTCCAGGCGCTTCCATTCATCACACGGGCTCCATCTTCAACTCACTTCAGCCCGTCATCCGCCATCGCCGGAACCCTGCAAAACAAGAAACATCATTACTAAAGACTTTAAAGACATTAGAATTACTCGAAACTTACCGTTCGTGCAGTAAACGACGGACAGCAGTCCTCTGAAGTCAAGAGGCCTGCTCCCCTTATCCAGTGAAGAAACTGGTTACAGCACCCTGCCCAGAGGCAGATGGAGAGCACGGCGTTCACTTACCTAAGGTGAGAGCGTTAACCTTTGGGGTTCTACAGGAGAAGAGAAAGGGAAGAAGAGAGAGACATTCAATAACCCAGTTCCTTAATCCCATATTTTCTATCTGCAGACATCTTACCCTTCGAGTCAGACATACAGTGCACAGAGGTCCAGCCCAAAGAGCCAGCCGTGTGTTACACATCACCTTTGAAGATACGGTATACGCCCAGTCAAGACCGGCGCCTCTACGGGAATCAGGTGAGCGTTACATTTTCAGTCTGTGATCCAATTGGACCACTAAGTCTATATATTCTGAGCAATCTTGGGGCGGATTTACAACTTGGGCCATGACATCTTTAAGTTCTCTGCGTAGACCTCGATAAAATAACGTGATTCTTTTATCCTCTGGCCACCCAGTTTCCACAATTAGTCTATTAAAGGTTGCAATGTAGGATAGGAGGTCTTGATTGCTCTGTCGCAGAGATTGAAGTTCGTCATCCAGAGCCTGCCCCTGGGAGTGACGAGCAAATAACCTTTCCATGCTTGCTTGAAATCCTTGAAAATCACGAAGAATCGGGTCATCTTGAGTTACCAGTGGAACTGACCAATCGGCAGCACTGCCGCTGAGATATGACAATACAAAGGCTACCTTGGTCTGGTCATTAGGGAAGGCCCCAGGTCTTCATAGGAAATGCAAACGACACTGATTCATGAATACGGCGAATCGTTTGGAGTCCCCAGCAAAGCGTTCGGGTGGGGCCAGCGGCATGTTTCCAGGTAGATTAATCTGCACCGGGTTATTGGAAAGCACAGGAGCGGGGTTCCCCCCGGAACCGGGTAAAGGAGTTTGTCCAGCTTGACCTTGCAAAAGCTGTCTAGCCAGGTCATCAGCTCTTTCCTTTGTTACAATCACTTCCCTCCTGAGAGCATTAGTCTCTTGACGAGCGGCGTGTACTTCGTCCCGTAATTCCCCCATTAGTTGGGCCAACTGGTCAGTCTCAGAAGTTTCCATAGCGCCTGGGTGGGAATTTGTAGGAAGGCTTCGCGTTCTGTAACGCTCACCTGGCTCCCACGGAGGCGCTGGTCTAGTCTGGGTTGCTGTGGCCTCTTCAAGCGTGATGCGCAGAACTCGCACCACCGATTGAACAGGACCCCCAAATCTTGCTTGTCTGGCCCGTAGGAATATCCTTCTGCAGATGAGAAAGGGGCTTAACTGTCTGCAGAATAGTGTGCTTGCTGCCCCTTTTCCCCCTTCGTTCTTCTCTGACTTCCTCCAAAACCCCCGGTTTAAGCTCACCTTATGGTTTGGAAGGATGAACTCTCCATCCTGCTTCTGGTGCAGGGGCGCGCGTTCGTCCAGTTACTTCACTGGTTTTCAGAATGGCGCTGGCAAAATCCACTTGACTTTTCAGAGCGATACGCCGTAAGTATAAAGATTCAAAAGTTCAAGTGTGAGCCTTTTTTTATGTTGTCTTCCTAACCTGTGATCTGTCCTTCATTTCAGGTGCAGAACGAAGGCGATGCGTTGAGGGGTTAAATTGCCGATGGTAAAATCAGGTGAGTTAGTGATGAGGGCGACCCCTCTAAATGTCTTGATAATTCCCCAGTAATGTCTTTTGTCCTTTCCCCATAAGGGCCGGGGTGCGGTACCTGCCAACGAAGCGGCGCCGACCCGAAATGTGGAATGGTTCACCAAGAAAAGCCGGTAAGTATTATGGCTGAAGATTCGGCTTTCCTCCTGTGTTCCCTCTGCTCACCTTTTGTCTCTTCTTCTCTCCCCTAGGTGCAGAAATGTGGCGACCGGCGCTGACAGCCGCGATGGAGCCGGGAGATGTCTCGAGGACAGGTGAGTGAAGCGCGGCGCTGCAGCGAGCAACGCAATGCTTTTAAATGGAAGTCTTTCTTCAAGAATGCTGGCGTGAAGATTCCGGATGCAGGTAAGAAGTTTGAATAAGTTCTTGGTTTTCACCTTTCTCTTCTCTTCTTTCCTTACAGGTGTTCCAGGTTCGAGGCAGGCGTGGCTGGAGTCCAGGTGCAGGAGCAGACACGGTGAGCGTTCAGCTGCTGGGATGCAGAACAACGCGAAGCACGTGTGGCTGTCTGGGCGTGGCTTAAATAGCCTTGGAAGAAGTCCCAGGTAAGTATTCTTCCACAGCCCCACCCAAGTAACAAAATAGTCCCTATGGCGCCAGGACTGATGTCCAACATGAGCCTGGCGCCAAAGGCGCCAGGACAGAGTCCAAAGAGCCCCTATAAGGGGCCGCTGGGCTTTTACCCGGGGGCATGATGCCTGCTCCCGGGGGTGCTGGGCCTGGCCTGGTGCTCCGGGGGTAGGCATCATGACAGCACTCCCCCCCAAAGCCCCTCCCAAGGTCGTTCCCTCTGGAGGTTTCCGTTTGTTTGGGAAATTCCAATGGAACCTTTTTACTAGCCAAGGTGCATGTACGTGGTCGCTGGGTTCCCAAGACCTTTCCTGAGGCCCGTACCCCTTCCAATCAATTAGATAGAAAAGTTTTGATTTTGAGATCTTAGAATCCAAAATGTTCTTCACCTCGAATTCAGGCTCCCCATCTATCTGGATTAGTTCTGGTGGCTTTATTAATCTGGTTCCTGGTTGCACTGGTTTCAAAAGTGACACATGAAAAACGGGGTGAATCCGCATGTTAGCTGGTAGATCTAGTAACAAAATAGTCCCTTCAGTAAAATAGTCCCTCCTAAGCCTCATTTGGCTTGGGTCTTCATGCAGCATGGTCTGCATCAGGTGAGTATGCAGCATGGTCTGCATCAGGTAAGTGCACCAAACACTTTCCTTTATGAGCCTGGGGCCTATGGCGTCAGGACTGATGTCCAACATGAGTCTGACGCCAAAGGCGCCAGGACAGAGTCCAAAGAGCCCCTATAAGGGGCCGCTGGGCTTTTACCCAGGGGCATGATGCCTGCTCCCGGGGGTGCTGGGCCTGGCCTGGTGCTCCGGGGGTAGGCATCATGACAGACCATGAGCCTGGGTGGTGTGGACTGCAGCTGCCCCTGCAGCTTCCCGACCCTGGCTGATGTGGACAGCAGATAACCCTGCAGCTCCCGGACCCCGGGTGCTGGTGCCAAGTCCTTTCACTGCACAGCCCTTCCCCTTTGATGCATGGACGACATCTGACCCTGCGTCTCTGTGGACCTGTGCTGTGACCACTACAGCCGTGGCTGGGGAACCCTGAACCTGGGGGGTGGGGACTGCAGCTGCCACTGCTGCTTCCTGACCTTGACTGGTGTGGACAGCAGCTGGCCATGCAGTACCCTGATCATGGGTGCTTGGGATATCAGCATCACCTGCAGCTCCCTGACCAGGTTGGGTGGGGGTATAGCTCTCCCTGCACGTCCCTGACCCTGGATACCTCCGCCCCCTCAGCCACCCTTCCCTCTTGTGCCCTTCCCACTCATGGTACAGATTAATTTGTACAATGGAAGGCACACCAAGCAATTGTCCTGGGCAATTGAAGAGAGGAGGAAGTGTACGAGATGTTAAACATACTAGTATGGTCCAACAAGGCTCATTATTACCCCTGGTGAAAAAATTAAAGGTACGCGTAACGTACAGGCACCCGAAATATCAAAAATACGTGTACGTGACCCCTCGGTAGCTCACGTGAAAAAAAATAAACGTTACGTTGTACGCTGTGGCATCCAGCAACAAGAAAAATGCATATGCGCGGGCCACATATGCTACTCTGATGTTGAGAATGGGGGGTATGCGTTGCAAATGGGCAGCCAGAGTATGGATAATGCATACGTGACTCACTGTTAGCCTCAGAAAATAGTGAAAAGTACACACGCGTGTGCGCTGAGGTCAATCCCCCACCAAAATAAGAAGCTCGCACTGTCACAGTAGTGAACAAACTGCATGGAACCCCAAAAATCTCCAAAGTCCACACGTCCGTCAGCACCAACTCACACAAGTGGTGTGATGTTCTCCTACACATTCCTATATCCCGATTTGGAACGCCAATGCCCAACGTCCAGCGTGTGTACGTAACTAATGCGATTAGGCCCTTTCCTCTGATTTCACGTGTACACACTAATTTCGCACGCACCAAGTAACCGTCACTCCGTTTCCAGCTGCCCACGTGAGTAACATGGAAGATCTACGCGCTCCTGCCTAGGAGCCATTTTACCTGCCTCCTACTGCCCTGAGCTGCCTCCTACGAGCCATCTGCTGCTGCCTGCCCACTGTGTGTGCCTGCTGCCCACCTGCCCTGCAATTTGAGTGCCTGCTGTCAAGCCATTGCCAGTGCTCCTGTCGTCGGCCCTGTGACCACCTCAGCTGATTCTGAAGACTGCCAACGAGCCAGACCATCACCACCGCTCCACAGCCCAGCCCCAGGACCACCTTGCCCACCGACACCTGCCTCAGGGGTTGCCATGTCTGAGCAAACATCTCCAGAGGCAAGTGGCAATCCCACGGCAGTGAGGTAGAGGGCTATCAGCTTCTCAGTCAGGGAAGTTGACATCCTGCTGGAGCATGTCCTGTAGCAATATGATGCCCTCTTCAACCCCACAACGCAAGTCGGCAAGGAAGGATGGAAGCTGATCTGGGACCATATTGTGGGTGCCTTCAACACAGAGGGGGGCACCCTGTGACTTCCAGCATGTGCACAAGCCCTGGGAGGACCTGAAGTCCACGACCCACAACAAGGCCCAGCGCTTCCTCCGGGCTGGTGACAACCAAGGGGGCGCCAGGGCCGATTGAGCAAAACCGACAGGTGTGTCCTGGAGAGGTTTTAACCAGCACTGCACACCCAGGTCAGCGATTTGCAGCACCGCCTGGAGTCATCAGGTGAGTGTCCATGTGTTGCTGTTCTCCACTGTACATGTGCATGTTGATGTATTGTGTAAAGACTGGAGGGGGTGTCTGTACTCCTGCTCTCTATATGGTAGAGGAGAGGCACAGTGGACCCCAGCCAAGATTCTCTATTTGGTAAACGTGGACAAGCAATCAAGGCTTCAGCTCTCAGGAGTTGATCCGGGCTGGTTCTTAAGTATAGTGTAGTCCCCAAGCACCCACAAAGGAATGTCCACACACTATCTTAGCGAAAACACAGTTCTTCATATAAATAAGGCTTTGATTATGTACACATACAATAACACAGTTTGTGCTCTGACAATTCTAAAATGGTAAATATATACAGTCTCAATGCGGTACCACAATTACTCTTGATTCCATTAAAATGCATCAACTGTACTCAGTTCAACTGTCATACAATCAGTTAATAAAGTGAACCAACAATATACATAGGAGGAAAGCAGGAGGGTTAAAACAATAGGCAGAATACTGTGGCCCTAACCCTAGGCACAGTCCTGTATGAGGATCCCCCCACCTAGGCAACCTGTAAATAAAGATATAATACAAGCACAATCCATATATTGTTTCTATGAGTCTTATTTCCTTCTAAATAGTTCCACCACCCCAAATGTACCTGGAGTAGCAGAGTTCTTTTATGAGGCATTGATGGATCCTTCTTCAGTGGCCCTCTAAGGTAGGAGCCACGGATCGTCGAAATGCCTCAAAGAAGGTGAACCTTGGAGTCGATCGTCGTCGATGAAAAGGTTTGATGGCTTCGATGCAGCGCCTTCTGTCCTGGCGGTACTCGTCGATGATTGGTAGTGGACGTCCTGCAAAGACGAGGCGTTTGGTGCACCTCAACGACGATGGTTCGTTTCTGCGAAGAGTCTATGAAGAACTTTGGCCCAGCAAGGGAGTCCAGTCGTCTGGCGTCTCTGCGGTCTTCAGGTGGTGGGAAACCCACAAGCGGATGCTCCTCGGCACGTCGGCAGCCTCGGCTTTCTCCGGCAGGACAAAGCAGTCTACGGTGCATGTGAGAGCGTCCTTGGATTCAAAGTGTCTTAATCAGGTGGAGCAGTGCGGCTCCGGTCGTCGGCAGCACGGCTTCAAGCGGTCCACGCTTCTTGGCAACACTGCTTCGACGGGCCTCCAACGGGTATAGTAAACCTGCGAAACCTGGTCGACGTCCTGTGCTTCTCTTCATTCTCCTCGGCGGTCCCCGTCTCCGGTCGGCAGCCTGTCGAGGGTATGACTTCTAGGGAGCTTTGGCGAAGGTTGGCAGTGCTCGATGGTCCCTCGCAGCTCGGGGACGAAGCTCCAGGAATCGTGGGTCTGCGAGAAACCAACAGGAACAACTGCCAGGGCACCAGCTGCACCATTGGAACAAGGTACTGTGTTCTGTTGAGGAAACAGGGTGAATCCCTTTTTCTTCATTTCCAAGGCTTGACCTTGTCTTCCCTCCTTCTTATAACTTTTGCTTCCGAACATTGACAATATCGAAATACTTTTGGCTTCGTTGAATCGTGAACTGTTAGACCGTGTGATCTTCGGCAACTGGCCCCGGTGTCTTTCGACCCTGGCTCAGGCCCTTTGACTTTTGAACTCCTGTCTCTGAGTGTTTCTTGATTCTGCCTGCCTAACCAAAATATTGCCTGTGATTTTTGCCTCCAACTCCCTCTGGATATCTCAGGTGCTAAGTGCGTTTTGCCCCGGTAGCATTTCATGTCACGGATACGCGTTTGTTTAGTAGACCGAACTGTCAAAAAGTGATCGCAATCGTATTCGCGGTAACGTGTTTTGTGCCTAACACCGGTTCATTCCAACACAGGGTACTTATCTTGAGACTTACTGTACAAAGTGAATTGGTTAGTTGTAGTATATTTAACATGTGGTTTTTATTGAAGTTTAATAGTAGTGTTGTGTTTATAACGAATGGTTTAAAAATAAATGTACTTATATTTTTCTACCTGAAACCTTGAGTCAGTGTTTGCTTGAGTCAAAGTAATTGTGGTCCCTTTGTGTAATCTCTGCTACTGCTCATATACGCTTGAGATAAGCCTGGCTGCTCCGCCACTGCTACCACTATGACATAGTAGTACAGGCTTGTACCAAAGGTAAAACTTGTATCACCATCTGTAGTCTTAATTGTGTGTAGCGGTCCCTAAGCGCACAGCACGGGATTCTGCCTAACGATTGGCAGACCAATGCAGCAGTCTCGGTGTGTGGCGCACTGTCTGATTGCCATGTACTCAATTAGAACTCAAGTCATTCCTCTTTGCTTGTGCTTTCTGTCCTCCTCTACCCTGCTGAACTCCTGTCTGAATCTGCACTGGTCACCTGGCTACCCTCTGACCTTGGGCTAAGGTCCCATCGCCCGCCACTTGCAGACCCGCACTGCCTCCCTGGCATCCCCCCGCACTTGGACTGTTTTTCTGTATACCAACAGCCCCCTACCTGCACTTGACACCTGATGTCTGCACTTAGCCTTGTACTTGCCACCAACTGGCCGCAGTTTGATGATTTTCTTAGTTGTTGTATTTCTTTCGATGTCCTTCCCATGTACTGCACTGCCCCCTCCCCCTTTACCCCCACACTTTTCTTCTTCCTCACTTCCCATGCACTGGCACCATCTCAATGTCACCTGGCCTACCAAGATGGTTGTCTCTGTCTTCCCTCTGTTCCTCCTCCCCGGACTCCTTGCACCTTCAGACAATTGTGTATATGCACATTATGAATGCCATGTCATTTAATATGATTTCATGTCACGTCCTTCACACATGGGAGGAACAATGATGTGTTTATTAGGCTATCTGTTCTGGTCATGGCAGCTCATTGAGGCGGCTCAGGCTGTGACATGCCTGGGCAGTGTCTGTTCATGTGGCACACATTGAGGCTGCTTTTTATTCTGTCACTGTGTGACTATTTCTCGATGGGGCTAATTGACATGACATTGTCACATGGACAGCAGGTCTTCACTTTACCATTAACTTGTCAGATGTGTATGTTGGGAGGTTGTAGACAGCAATTGTGTTTGAGCAGCTGCCACACTCAAGGTTGTGGCCCAGGTGTATGCATTTATTTGTGTTTGCAGGATAGATTTTGCAGTGGATGTTCATGGTGGTGTCACAACATGGCAGTCAAGGTGCACGGCATGCCATCGATGGAGTGATCATGTGTCACCATGTCAGCGTCCTGCATGCAGGTGATGTCTGATCTGGAAGAGGCTGCCTGCAGGGTGGGGTGATGGGGGCTAGGTTGTCCTGTTTGGAGGGGGCTGCCCGCAGGCTGGGGTGATGAGGGCTGGGTTGTCCCATGTGGAGGGGGCTGCCTGCATGCTGGGGTGATGGAAGCTGGGGTGTCCCATGTGGAGGGGGCTGCCGGCATGCTGTAGTGATGGGAGCTCGGGTGGCCCATGTCGAGGGGACTGCCTGCGTGCTGGGGTGATGGGGGCTGGGTTGTCCCGTGTGGAGGGGGCTGCCTGCCTGCTAGGGTGATGTGGCCTGGGGTGTCCCGTGTGGAGCGGGCTGCTTGCAGGCTGGGGTGATGGAGGCTGGGTTGTCCCATGTGGAGCGGGCTGCCTGCAGGCTGGGGTGATGGGGGCTGGGGTGTCCCGTGTGCAGGGGGATGACTGCATGCTGGGGTGATGGGGGCTGGGATGCCCCGTGTGCAGGGGGCTGCCTGCAGGCTGGGGTGATGGGGACTGGTGTGTTCCGTGTGGAGGTGGCTGCCTGCAGGGTGGCTTCACGGGTGACTGGGGCTTGGGTGTCCCATGTGGAGGGGGCTGCCTGCAGGCTGGGGTGATGGGGGCTGGGGTGTCCCATGTGGAGGGGGCTATCTGCGGGGTGACGCGTCACCGGTGATGGGGGTGGGGTGTCTCATCAGGAGGGGCTGCTTCCAGAGTGTTGCGAGGTGCAGATGCACTATTTGGCTGTGGTACTGCCTGGGATCGCAGGATGTTTTGGAGCGATTACGCTGTGGTGCGGCCAGGGTACGCGCATAGTTTTCACACGATTATGCTGGGGTGCGGCCGTGACACTCACTGTGTTTTCACGCGATTTGGCTGGAGTACGGCCGGGGTATGCACTGAGTTTTCAAGCGATTTGGCTGGGGTGCTGCTGGGGTACGTGCAGATTTTTCACGCGATTAAACTGGCGTGTGACCGGGGAACGCGCAGAGTTTTCAAGCAATTTGGCTCGGTTGCGGCCGGGATACATGCAGATTTTTCACTGCATTACACTGGGGTGTGGCTGGGGTATGCGCAGAGTTTTCACACTATTACACTGGGGTGCAGCCAGGGTACGTGCAGAGTTTTCATGCAATTACGCTGGGGTGCGGCTTGGGATTGCAGAGAGTTTTCATGTGATTTGGCTGAGGTGTGGCCAGGTTACACGCAGAGTTTTCACACGATTCCGCTGGGGTGTGGCTGGGGTACGTGCAGAATGTTCACGCGATTATGCTGGAGTGTGGCCGGGGAATGCTCAGAGTTTTCACGCGATTACGCTGAGGATCAGCCAGGGAACGTGCAGATTTTTCACGCGATTATGCTGGGGTGCGGCCGGGGTACGCGCAGAGTTTTCACGTGATTACGCTGGGGTGCGACCGGGGTACGCACAGAGTTTTCATGCAATTACTCTGGCGTGCGGCTGTGGAACATGCTGAGTTTTCACGCAATTCCATTGGGTTGCTGCCTAGGATCGCGCAGACTTTTCACGTGATTTGGCTGGGGTGCGGCCAGGGATTGCGAGGTGTTTTCGCGCGATTTGGCTAAGGGGGGGGGGCTTTATGCTGGACCAGGGATGGCGCGCAGGCTTGCGCTCTGTTAGGCATTTGACTTGCTTTTCTCTGCACGTGGGGGTGTGTTGGGGGCGTTACTGGCGCAGCTTACTGTTCCTTGCGCCACGACTAATGATGCCTCGGGAAATCCATGAAAACGCGTGCCACGCAATCTTTTCTCTGCACCACGGTTGGCACATGCTACTTCTCACGCGTGGCGCTTGCTCCTTATCTGCGCCAGATTCTATGAATCGAGCCCCAAGATTTTACTGTATTCTGTTTTGTGGACAACCCACAGATTTGGCTCCTTGGGTGTGGCAGCCACTAAGGAGAACAGGGAACACCATGCATTTATGAAAAGATGATACCCGTGTATCGCCCTAGAATTTATTACCCACAAGCCCTGGCAAAGTCCAAAATGTAGGCAAAAAGAAAAACATTTGGAGACATTTGCCACCAGGAAGCAACAGTGCTCCCACAGGTGTCCCGACAGAAACAGTACCTCACATGTGTGGGTGCACTGACCTGGGCCAAAGGGAAAAGGCAAAACCACAAGCCCTGTGATGAGCAAATTTTGACTTGATTTGGCATTGTGGACAACCAACACATTTGGCCCTGGGGCATCGCAGCCACCAAGGAAAATGGGGAAACCCATGCATTTCTGAAAAGAAGATACCCGCGAGAATCCAACAAAATCTGACTTGCATGAATCGCCCTAGAATGTATTACCCAAAAACCCAGGGCCATCTTAAGCAATTTTGGGACCCTGGGCACGGACATCTTTGGGGCCCCCCTCCACCAAACGAAAAGAATTGACTGTTCAAGAATATCTGGTCGCACCTCCCCTCGTCGCAAACACAACCTGTAACGTATAGGTTTATATGCTGCCTCGAAACCTACAAAATAAGCACGTTTACTCCCTTTAAGTCCCCTTATCCTCTTCATTCTTGCTCTAATCTGAATGATAAACAAGTAGCATTTGACGACCAACATTAACAGTCTACGGAGTGGTTACTTCTTTTCTAGTATAGATACAGGATACTTTATTTATCAATAGTATCCAGCAAGGTATGCAGCCTGTAGTATTAATGCAGGACCATGTGTAAAATGTACTTGTAACTCAGAATAGCCTCACAGAATGCAAAAGTACTCAAGCATGGACAGAGGAGACCAATTGGAAGGAAAGAGAAAGCTACCCACACTATAGCATGGATAGTGGATGTAGATTAGAAGCTACCTGGAGGGTATCTGTATCCAGACAGACTGAGATTCGAAGTGGGGCATGGCTTTCAAATCGTGTTGCCATAGAGATCAAAAGAACACATGCTTGTGGTGTGCAATATATCAATGCTCACTAGTATAGTGGAAGCAACACTTTAGCCAGTGAACCAATGAGTGAGGCTTTTTTGAAGATCATACCCTGAGAAGGAAATCACTCTGAGGGCTGACAATTTTGAAAGGTTTAGGGACTGGCAGTGTTCAGAGGATCGGAAATACAAGATTAAATGAGATGCCCAGGATCTCACATTGGCTATGGGGTGAAGCTGGGATGTGTGTCAACTCTGCAATTTCGCATTTGAACACTTTCTTTTCCAGTTTTTACCATGAACTAGAACAATCTCATTTTATAAAACAGACTTGGAAAGTGCACAAATCACATTCCCAAACGTGACCATTTTTTAAAACAAAATATTATAGAAGGGTGTTTTTCGTAAAATGGGAATTATTCTAGCTTCATTTTCTCCATCATCAAGAGAAGTAAATAAGTTCCAGTATATCAACTGATGTGATTTAACAGATTTAATCTGGGTTTGGCTTGTGAAATTGCAGAAAAACCTTTGACTTTTACGCAAAAGCTCTCATTTTTTGTGTCAAATGAGCATACCTTAAAATGTGCTTGTAACTGGTTGCCCCGGGTGTTGTGCCAAGATCACTGAAAATTAAGTATTGTACTAGAAATGTCATATGGAGTTTTTATTGAAAGTGTGCCTCCTTAGTGGCATGTGCTTCGAGCTGACTTCACTCTTCATCAAACTTGGGTACAAGGTAAACTGTTCGCACAAACGTAAGAGGATTATTCCTCTTCAACATTGATGGCAACGCTATCAAGGTTGCAAAGGAAGTAAAAACGCTTGCATTCTACCTTGGCTCTACCCTAACCATGAGTAAACAAGTCAATTCCTTAGCGTCCACATCAGAATATATATGCAAATTAATCAGGGCCTGTAGACCTCATCTATCCTCAACTAGCTGCATTACCTTAGCAAACACCCTCATACTTTCAAGATTGGATTATTGTAATGCTCTTTACTTGGGGGCTAACAAGTACATCTTAAACAAGAACCAAATGCTACAAAACAACGCCTTAAGAACGGCATTAAATATCTCAAATAAAGATCACATATCTTTGATCAGAACACACAACCACTGGCTGACAATAAAAGACTGAATCTTGCTAAAAACAACTTCCCTGACCCACAAATGCCTCAATAATGCTGCACCACGGTACCTCTCTGATCGGATAGCCAAGAAAACAACTACTCGCCTGACTAGGTCTTCCAACTCATGCTGCCTCAGTGTACCTCGTTTCAATCTATCCAAATCTGGCGGCAGAAGCTTCCCAGTCATGGCAGCTCAAGCATGGAACTCACTCCCCTACTCACTCCGGGCTGACCAAACGTACCCCAGCTTCAGACATAACATACAGAAATGGATCAGAACCAATGACGATCACCCTAGAACTTAGTGTTAAACAACATACTAAGTCTAGTACCTGTTATCATATAATCCTGCAACTGAAACTACACCCTATATTGCTCTCTGTAATGTAATTGTACATATTGTAATGTAACTGTATATATCTTTAATTGCTCACCTGCAACATGTGAACTGTAATTATCTCCATCTTTGTACCTGTAATACTATGACTGTAATTCTATGTATCTCAAGCCTAAAGCCTCCTTGTACTGCTTGCGCCCAGTTACCTTCGGGTTTGGTGCGCCATATAAAACAATAAAGAAACAAACATAAGTTAAGTAGCACACAAATTGGGAACAAAGTTTAATGGTTGTATAAACCATTAGTGCACCCTGAGTAGCAACAGACCAAAGCTTTGCTATTAGCCTAGCTTGGCACAGAGAGGGGCACAATTACCACAAGCTCTTTCTGTACATTAAAATATGCTTGACCGAGGCCTACAAAATCTGATCCGCTCTCTTCCGTCTACCACCCCTTCCACTCAAATGGCATACATAAGAAAAAAGATCAAGTAATGGGCTAAACGATGCCACCAGCATGCGATACGGCAAACCTCACAGAAGACAGCACAGTAATGTAAGAGATATTAGATGATTTGACCAGGATCACTGTATCATCTGCTAGCAAAGCCAGGATACAAGCATGAACGCTTTGGTTCCACAGTCTTGAATTTGGATACTTATTCACCTCTTAGACTAACAGTTTATGCTCATCGATGGAGGTGATTGCCTAGGTTTTACAACACCCCATCTGAAGAAACCAATTTCGAGACCTTCACCATACGGATGACAGGTTTGTTTTTTATAGCAACCTCTATCTGGTGCAGGTACATTGCTGATAATAGCACCTGTTGTGCTGCAAAATCAAATACATATGCAGGCAGGTTTATAAACTTCAGTCATAGGAAAGACTCAGCCAGTCTTGTTGGAATGTGCTATTCTAATCTTGTATATGAACACATATCTCTGCAATGAGTGCTTAACGCACTGAGCTAATTTCTGAACCATTGTGACACTCAATTTATCAGCATTAATATCAGCTTTGGCTATTGCACACGATCAACATAATTCCCCCAGGAAAAAAAGAATGCTACATGAGTTGTGCAGTAGTGAACACACAGACTATGCATACCACAGTGAACACAGAAAGCATTACATGATAATTCGATAAAGGCAGAATGTACTTGTCAACAACTGGCAGGCAATAGGATTAGAGCCTCAGCAGCATGACATAAAATATCCTACCATGTGCTAAACAATGTAATCTTACTTCTTTAGATCAGGCAGCCTTGTGGGGCCCCTCTCCAAGGTGGGGCCCCAGGGCAAGTGCCCCTTTTGCCTACCCATAAATACGCCTCTGCAAAAACCCCAGCAAAGTCCAAAATGTAGACAGAAAAACATAATCTTAAGATATTTGCTACCAGGGTATCACCGAAACATGCAGGCAACAACGCATGTCCTACCTTCCTGTGTTCCCACAGGTGTACTGAAAACAACAGTACTTCACATGTGTGGGTGCTTTGACCCATACACCAAAGGGCCTGGGAAGACCACGTTTTACTGTATTCTGTCTTGTGGACAACCCACAGATTTAGCCATGGGGTGTCGCAGCCACTTAGGATAACCGGGAACCCCATGCATTTCTGAAAAGAAGATGCCCGTGGGACTCTAACAAGGTCTGACTTGCGTGAATCGCCCTAGAATGTATTACCCACAAGCCCTGGCAAAGTCCATAATGAAGGCAAAAAAAACACAATTTTGGGACATTTGCCACCAGGGAACCACTGTAACACGTGGGCAACTACACATGTCCTACCTTACCATGCTCCCAAAGGTGTCCTGATACAAACGGTACCTCGAATGTGTGGGTGCACTGACCTGGGCGCAAAGGGTAAAGGCTAAACCATTGGTACACCTACGCCCTGGGATGAGCACACTTTGGGCCTCATTACACGTATGGCGGTGGACCAAGGTGCTATTAGCACCTTGGTCCATGCCGGTAAAATACCGGCACCGCCTTGGTGGAAAGGGGAATTACCGTCCTATTCCAAGGTTGGTGGGGCGGTAATTCCCCCTTCCCCCATTGCCCTTCCCCATTCCCATTTTTGCCCCATAGGGCATAATGGGAATGGGGAAGGTGCTAATTACGGCACCGCAAATTGCGGTACTGTAATTAGCTCCCTGGTCCCTTTACGGGTTGGTTTTTAACGCCTGCAAAAAGCAGGCGTTAAATTCTCCAACCAGCAAAGGGACCTCGTAGTAAGGCGGTAAGGGTTTATCGGTCCCGGTAAAATACCGGTACCGGTAACCCTTACCGCCTACCGTATAATGAGGCCCTTTGACTTGATTTGGCATTGTGGACAACAAACACATTTGGCCCACCAAGGAAACCACCAAGGAAAACGGGACCCCATTCATTTCTGAAAAGATACCCGTGGGAATCCAACGAGGTCTGTGTAAAGACTGGAGGGGGTTATCTGTACTCCTGCCCTCTATATGGCAGAGTAGAGGCACATGCACCCCAGCCAAGATTCTCTATTGTTGGTAGCAGTGGACGAGCAATCAAGGCTTAGCTCTCAGGAGGTGATGCGGGCTGGTTCTTAAGTACAGTGTAGTCGCCAAGCACCCACAAAGGAATGTCCACACACTATTTTGAGCGAAAACACAGTCTTCATATAAATAAGGCTTTTATTACGTACACATACAATAACACACTTTGTGCTCCGACAATTGTAAAATGGTAAATATTTACAGTCTCAATGTGGCCACAATTACTCTTGATGCCACTGAAATGCATCAACTGTACTCAGTTCAAATGTCATACAAATCAGTTAATAAAGTGAACCAGCAATAGACATAGGAGGAAAAGTAGGTTGGTTAAAACAATAGGCAGAAATGTACTTCAGCTACTAAGTCACAGTTCTGTTTGAGGATCTCCATACCTGAGCAACCTGTAAATAAAGATATAAAACAAGCCCAGTTCATATATTGTTTCTATGAGTCTCATTTCCTTCTAAATAGTTCTACACCCCAATGTACCTGGAACAGCAGAGTTCGACGTTGTGTCATCGACAGATCCTTCTTGAGCGGCCCCCTTTGAGGCAGGAGCAAGCGAGTCCTTGTTTAAATGTTCTTAGGGAAAGGAGATCTGTGGCTCTGGTTGTCAATGGTGATGGACTTAATGTCTGGGCGCTTCTCTTTGTGATTCCGGGGCGGTCCCCGTCTCCGGTCGGCAGCCTTTTTGAAGGTATGGCCTCCAGGGAGCTTTGGCAGGGATTAGCTGGTACACGATGGTCTCTCGTAGCTCGGGAAGAGGTCTCCTAGCCAGGTCCTCTCTTGGATCAGTTCTTTAAGATACAGCAGCTTTCAGATTGCAACGAAGGGAAAAGCGGTTCACCTTCTTCTTCCGGCTCGGCTTCGAGAGTAAGCATCAAGGATCAACTTCAGCTTCTGAACGATTTCCTTCAGTGAGAGGTCCCCAGATATACTGTTGATCTCCCATTCACTCTGCTGGGTCACTCTCAGGCAACCAATCATTTAGAAGAGCATTTAGGCAGTCAGGCAGGCAATCAGGCTCACAGTGCATTCAGGCCATTCTTCTCCATACAGACACTCAAAACACGGAATGTGGAATCGGACAAGCACTCTGCCATTCAGCACTCCACACTGCAGTCATACCAGTTTTGGCCAGGGCTGTCTCAGTCATTGTGTCAAACACCAGATACTAGACACCCATAACATGAAATGCGTATTCGTCACACACTCCATTCACCCAGGTCCCCACCCAAAGGGAGTACCCACAACATACAGTCATTGGAAAGGCTCCAGCCAGTCTGGCCTGGACTTCCCCACAACACCATATACGTAACTTCCACCAAAGAGCCAGTCAGGGTTAAGCAACAGAGTCAGGGCTTCCCGGGACTTCAGGAAAAGTAAGGTAACAGGCGAAAGAAAGCAAGAGGCCAAAGGGGCCATCTTGTTTCCTATCAGTGTATCACTAAGGTAATTGGGGTGTAACCTACATAAGATTGCGCTAGTCACCCTGAATTGCAAAAAATGTCCAGTGCCGCAGCCATCAACACACAAAGCCCCCCCAATTAGGTCTAGAGAACTAATATGTTACAAGATCTGTTGGGTTGTAGAAATGCGCAGGGACTCAAAAATGAATATACAGTACTGGTAATCACTTCAATTAGTCTTAAACACATTTAATCATGTGACCAACACATCCACTTTATTGTATCAGCCGACACGTGTTTCGACCTATCGGTCCTTCTCAAGGCAAAATATTGGTATTAGTCTTTACCCATAGAGTACGGAGTATATCCTGTTTAGAAGTGTAGCCCAATTCAATTTTAAACCTGAATCAGTCCTTGAAATATAGCAATCAATATCACGTTATCCAGAGAATGCCGACCTTCCCATAGTCGGATTTGAAATGCAGTCCAAATGAACCAGTGCCGCAATTCAAACACTATTTACATGAAAGTCTAATGGGGCTTTATCCCCTTTGATTGAAGATGCGGGTATCTGTAACAATATTTAATGATCCTTACATTTGGAGCTACTAACGTAACTAGTGTTTGAATTGTGACACTGATTCAATTGGACTGCATTTCAAATCTGACTACGGGAAGGTTGGCATTCTCTGGATAACGCGATATTGCTTGCTATACTTCAAGGACTGATTCGAGTTTAAAATTGAATTGGGCTACACTTCTAAACAGGATACAGGATATACTCCGTACTCTATGGGTAAAGACTAATACCAATATTTTGCTTTAAGAAGACCGATAGGCCAAAACATGTGTCGGCTCGTACAATACAGTGGATGTGTTGGTCACATGATAAAATGTGTTTAAGACTAATTGAATTGATTACCAGAACTGTATATTCTTTTTTGAGTCCCTGCGCAGTTCTACAACCCAACAGATCTTGTAACATGTTTCCTATCAGGAATCCACGATTCCAATGACAAAATGCCCTCCCAAAATGGAGGATGCACAGGCCACCTGTCAATTCAGCACAGAGCTGCTACCAGCCCATACCCTGCTCTTTGGGCCACACACAGGTGCTTTGACAATGTGGTCTTTTTGCTTGCCTATACATTTATTTAAGTACAATGGGGAGCCCTATTAAAGTCTAGGTATAGAAGCAGGAAGTGAAACCTGTATAGACTTTCCCCTAATCTTTCTGTATGTTGGTTTCCTAGGTGTGACGAGGAGGAGGTGGAACCCAAAGGTTTCAGTTGGGCGTATTAAGAACAGCTGATCAAGTGAAAAACTAATCCTGCGCCGTTGCGAGGATTTCAGCGGTTGAAGAGTAAATATGTTACTGTTGCCAGATGATGTTGACAAAGGAGTTTGTCAAGTCAAAGCAGACTAAGCAGCGCCGTTGCGCTCCTCCATACCGGGTGAGACCGCGACCGTTGTTGCACGTTTTACAGTAGGAAGAGGGAGAGAAGCGCTGTGACGCTTTGGTGAAGGGGAACGAAGCGATCGCCTAACGGGGACCGAAGACGGCCTTCCGAGGTCAGAGAAGGAAGAACGAGCTTCGGAAGATAGCAGCCGAAGGAAGGAAAGGGGGCGGAGCCAAATTCCCAGTCCACCGGCAACAGCCGTCGAGGTTCCTCAGGTAACGCTATGCGGGCTGAAAGAGGACGGGCGTAGAGTGAGTGCTGATACTGACGCATGAGAGGCTGAATAGACCAGAGCAAGCTGTGTCAGGGACCAAAGCAGCAAAACTGAAAGTACTGGAGAAACAAACGCTTAAAGAAATATGAGGCCCTTGAGCTCCGGAGAAAGTGAGAGAGATCTGTAACAAGGGCGCAAACCTATTTATATTTTGTAGAGTCATAGATACTGACATTTGAATAAGATTCGTAAGAGCAGAGCTGTACATCAGCCGACGGCACCATCAAAGGAGTGTTATGCCCATTACACTGGAGCTGAAGGAACCAACAAAATAAAGGGAAGCTCTACACAAGGCGAGCAAGGCAGAAGGGGGAAAAGACAAAAGGAGTGCTAGCTGGAGACAAAGAAGGGTTAACATAGACTGACAAGTGGGAAGAGTTAAGAAATGCACAGAAGCAAGAGAAAGACAAGGACATTAAAGGAGAAGAGAAAAGAAAAGAGTGAGTGTACATTCTGCCGAACAGAACTTACCTGTTGAACATTTCCACGTGGATGCCTCCACATCCTTGAAGTATCCTATTTCTTGGTTGATCTAAAAAGAAATAAGAAATAATAGTTGGTTAATAAATGAATTGGGCTCTCTTTCAGTCCAAACAAACTACCTAAAGGCTGAAGACTCGTTTTTGTTGTACTTGACATTGGAAATATCACAGTTTGGTGTCAGAAGTGGTATACTGAGAACGCCATGGAGGACCTCATTAAGACCCTAACCGAAGGTCAACAACTGTTACAACAAGCCTTGCAAATGCAGTCACAACAAGCCCAGGCCGACAGGTTAGCCTTTCAACAGGCATTACAAATGCAGCAGGCTCAATTGCTCGAAATGTCGAATGTAAGGAACCATCCTCAGGTCCCTACCTCTGTGTTGCAAAAGTATTCAGCAGGTGAGGATCCAGGTCACTTTTTCGTGAATTTTGAAAGAGTAGCTCGAAATGCCCAGTGGCCCGCAGAGAGATGATGTCATTACATCACACCATTGATGACCGGTGAAATGCAGTGTGCATACCAGGTGGCAAACCCTGCGGGCGACACCAGCTATGGGGACATGAAGAAGGTAGTGCTGGAGCGAATGGGACACGACGAGGAAACGTATCGAGTCCAGTTTAGAGAAGTCAAGTTGAAGGGGGAAGAAACCCTGAGACAGTTATTTTACAGAGTAAAAGAGATGGCGGAAAAATGGTTGCAGCCTGGTACGTCCTCCCCTGCAGAGATGACAGAAAAGGTTTTTTTTAGAGCAGTTCATCTGAGCTCTTCCTGGCCCCGTACAAAGATGGGTCAAGCAACATCCCAGATTGACATTAAGAAAGGCGGTAGAGGTAGCGTCAGCTTACCAAAAAGCGGGACAAGGCAAGGTGTTGACTTATACGACGACTTATAAACCACCCCTTATGATAAATAAGTCGGCTACTCAACCAAGATGGCCACACTCTATGATACGAAGACCGGAAGGAGAAAATGTACATTCCAGACCCAACAGTGAGGGTCCTATAAATTATCGTCAAACTCTACCCACAATTAGGGGTCCTCAGTGCTTTGACTGTGGGGACTGGGGCCACCTCGCAAGGTTTTGTCTGAAGAAACCAAAAGCTGAACCAATGGATGTTGGACATTTCGAATCCCAAAAGGGAAATGAGGCCCCGGAGCAGGTAACTGGGAGACAATCGCAATATCTATACACCTGTGAAGCAGAGGTGGATGGAAAACCCACCACCGCATTGATCGACTCAGGAAGCCTACAGACGGCAGTGACACCAGAGCTGGTAGGTGAAGATTATTATTCTCCAGGGAAAATTCCTATCCGCTGTGTCCATGGGGATATAAGGGTTTATCCCTCAAAGGAAATCCAAATTAAGATGGTTGGGGAGACAATGGGGATGAAGGAAGCAGTGTTACCCTGTTTACCTAAACCACTTGTAATTGGGTCAGATATACCAAAATTCTCAGAATTAGTTCATAAAATTGAGAAGAGCTGGTTAGAAACGGCCCTTTTCCATAGAGAGGAAATATCTAGCCTGTCTCCCAAGACACAATAGAGCAGGAAGTTCAAGCGGTTCCTGAAGAAAGAGTGGAGAGCTAAAAATGTTTTCCCTGTAGCAGTTGATTGGAGACTAGAGGAAGACGGGGACAGCTTTAGGTCTGCACAAGAGCTAGATCCTGTGCTGCAATATGCCCGGGAGCATGCCCTCGAAGAAACAGCCGGACAGGGACCTTGTTTCATAAAGGAAAATGGATTGTACTATAGATTGAGTAAGTCCAGCAATGGAGAAGATCTGAAACAATTACTGGTACTCCAGAAATACTATAAGACTATACTGGAGGTCGCCCACCTTCAAATTGGTGAAGGACACCTAGGAACAGAGAAGAAAACTAAGAAAATTCTGGATAGGTTCTATTGGCCAGGAGTGTACCAACAGATAGTTCGGTTCTGTCAGTCATGTGACGAATGTCAGCTGAAGAATAGGGCCAATGTGAGGAAAGCACCACTTCAGCCTATGCCTCTAGTCATGGAACCATTCAGCAGAATAGGAATCGATATGGTGGGACCTTTGGAACCAACCCGGAGGGGTCACAAATACATTCTTGTGGTGGTGGACTATGCAACCAGATACCCCGAGGCGTTTCCCATAAAAGCAACAAATACCCAACAGATTTGCGACGCACTAATACCATTTATTGGCCGAGTTGGGATACCCAATAGTCACCGACCGGGGGTCGAATTTCATGTCCAAGGTACTCCAACAAGTCTGTGAGATGCTAAAAATAGAACATTTGAAAACAGCTGTGTACCACCCACAGACTGATGGGTTGGTAGAATGTTACAATCAAACCATCAAACAAATGCTGAAAAAAAACAGCTTCCCCGGAGAGTAAAGACTGGGATAGAGTTCGCCCCTGGATTCTAATGATGCTTAGGAACACCCCTCAGTCATCAACTGGGTTTTCACCCTTTGAATTGCTGTTCGGAAGACCCGTTCGTACTCTGTTACACTTCTGAAAAGAAAGTTGGGAGGAACAACTAAATCGTGAACTAACACTAACAGAGTACGCTTCTCAGCTACAAGAAAGAGTAGAGAGACTACAAAGTATTGCCAGAGATAATCTCCTTCAAGCGCAAATAAGACAAGAAAAATGCTACAATCAGAGGGCTCAGTTACATTCTTTCAAGAAAGGAGACCAAGTACTAGTAGTAGTGCCTACATCAGAAAACAAAATGTTAGCTACCTGGAAGGGTCCTTATGAAATTCAAGAAGTGCTGGGTCCGGTGACGTACAGAGTGAAACAGATGGACAGTAAAATTCCCTATCAGACGTATCATGTCAATTTACTTAAAAAATGGATATCGTCAGTCCAAGCAGTGGCCATGATATCTCTGGACGCGACAATAGAACATTTTCCGCAATTGAAAGAGAAAGCCGGTTTAGAGGGTCTAAACATCAACCCAAGCTTAACACCTGTTCAAAGGAATGAGTTATTTAATTTAATACAAAGGTTTTCGCATGTATTCTCCTCCTTACCAGGGAAGACTAACTTAACAGATCATCGTATAGTCACTAAGCCTGGAGCCATTGTGAGACTAAGGCCTTATCGAATACCTGAGTCAAAGATCAAAGCCTTCAACCAAGAGGTACAGGAAATGCTAGATATGGGAATGATAGAACCATCTCACAGTGACTGGTGTTCCCCTGTAGTCTTCGTGCCGAAACCTGATGGCAGTGTGAGGTTCTGCATGGACTTCCGGAAGTTGAATGAAATCTCTAAATTTGACGCATACCCAATGCCTAGAATAGAAGATCTGTTAAATAAGCTAGGTAAGGCGAGATTTTTGACCACAATTGACTTAACTAAGGGGTACTGGCAAATTCCATTACTACCGTCAGATAAGGAGAAAACAGCTGTTGCCACACCTGCTGGTTTATATCAATTTACGGTGCTACCCTTTGGGTTACACGGGGCACCTGCCACGTTTCAGCGACTGATGAACCATATTATAAAGGGGCATGAACAGTATGTCTGTGCCTATCTCGATGACATCATAGTTTACAGCAACACCTGGATAGAACATCTGCAACATCTTGGTAAAATACTTGAAACACTACATATAAATCCCAAGAAATCTCATGTGGCCACCTTTCATACGAAATATCTGGGATACTATGTGGGCCAAGGGATCATCAGGCCCCAAGAAGAGAAAATCCGAGCTATCAAACAGCTGAAGTTCCCGGAGACTCCAAAACAAGTGCGAGCTTTTCTGGGGTTTGTGGGATATTATAGGAGATTTATTCCCCACTTTTCTACCTTAGCCTCTCAACTCACAGATCTCTTAAAGAAGAGCTCTTCAACAAGGAAAGTCTGGAAAACGATGGAAACCTCGCAGGCCTTCAATTCTTTAAAGGAAGCCCTCACCGAAAGAGCTGTGTTACACTGCCCAGACTTTAGTGCCCCATTTTTCCTTCACACGGATGCTTCTGGGACGGGACTCGGAGCTGTACTATTCCAGAACCAGGGAGAGAAGGAAAGGCCAATACTATTTATCAGTCGGAGGTTGTTACCCCACGAACTAAGTTATCCGACCATAGAAAAGGAGTGTTTTGCAGTAAAGTGGGTTATTGACGCTCTGAGGTATTATCTGCTGGGGTGAGAGTTCACATTAGTAACCAACCATGCTGCATTAGTCTGGCTTGCTCGTAACAAAGACTCAAATCAGAGAATACTCAGGTGGTTTCTTTCTCTCCAGCCCTTCTCTTTTACAACAATTCATAAGCCTGGAAAATTCTTAGCCCAAGCTAATTTCTTATCTAGGGCAGAAACCCTTCCCGATCGTAAGGGCTTAGTAGTGGGGGCGTGACAATGTGGTCTTTTTCTTGCCTATACATTTTCTAAGTACAATGGGGAGCCCTATTAAAGTCTAGGTATAGAAGCAGGAAATGAAAACTGTATGGACTTTCCTCTAATCTTTCTGTATGTTGGTTTCCTAGGAAACCGGGGGTGACGAGGAGGAGGTGGAACCCAAAGGTTTCAGTTGGGCGTATTAAGAACAGCTGATCAAGTGAAAACAAACTAATCCTGCACCGTTGCGAGGATTCCAGCAGTTGAAGAGTAAATATGTTTCTGTTGCCGGATGATGTTGATGAAAGAGTTTGTCAAGTCAAAGCAGACTAAGCAGCGCCATTGCGCTCCACCATACCGGGAGAGACCGCGACCGTTGTCGCACGTTTTGCAGTAGGAAGAGGGAGAGAAGCGCTGTGACGCTTCGGTGAAGGGGAACGAAGTGATCGCCGAACGGGGACCGAAGACGGCCTCCCGAGGTCAGAGAAGGAAGAACAAGCTTTGGAAGATAGCGGCCAAAGGAAGGAAAGGTGGAGTAGCCAAATTCCCAGTCCGCCGGCAACAGCCGTCGAGGTTCCTCAGGTTACGCTATGCGGGCTGAAAGAGGACCAGCGTAGAGTGAGTGCTGATACCGACGCATGAGAGGCTGAATAGACCGGAGCAAGCTGTGTCAGGGACCAAAGCGGCAAAACTGAAAGTACTGGAGAAACGAACGCTTAAAGAAATATGAGGCCCTTGAGCTCCGGAGAAAGTGAGAGAGATCTGTAACAAGGGCGCAAACCTATTTATATTTTGTAGCCTCATAGATACTGACATTTGAATAGGATTCCTAAGAGCAGAGCCGTACATCAGCCCACAGCGCCATCAAAGGAGTGTTATGCCCATTACACTGGAGCTGAAGTAACCAACAAAATAAAGGGAAGCTCTACACAAGGCGAGCAAGGCAGAAGGGGGAAAAGACAAAAGGAGTGCTAGCTGGAGACAAAGAAGGGTTAACATAGACTGACAAGTGGGAAGAGTTAAGAAAAGCACAGAAGCAAGAGAAAGACAAGGACATTAAAGGAGAAAAGAAAAGAGTGAATGTACATTCTGCTGAACAGAACTTACCCGTTGAACATTTCCATGTGGATGCCTCCACATCCTTGAAGTCTGGGAGAGTTGAAAAGAAGTATCCTTTTTCTTGGTTGATCTAAAAACAAATAATAGTTGGTTAATAAAAGAATTGGGCTCTCTTTCAGTCCAAACAAACTACCTAAAGGCTGAAGACTCGTTTTTATTGTACTTGACATTAGAAATATCACAGTGCCTAAAAACATACACTAGGAGTACAGGGTCGTAATCCCACCCATGGGTGCCATAAGGGTATCCCAAGAGTCGGTTCACCAAACCAAAAAGAGGAAGAGCAGCACCGCCAGGAGTCCCACATGAACTCCTGCGTGGAAAAAAAGACAGAACATACATAATCAAACAATAAAGGACAAGGATACGGTGGCCCTGTCCCTCCGATGCATTTCCAGCATCACACAGGGCTTCCCAGGACTTTGAAAAAGCAAGGTAACAGGCAATAGAAAGCAAGAGGCCACAGGGGCCATCTTGTCTCCTATCAGGAATCAACCGATTCCAATGGCAGGGCCTGGGTATCCCAAAATGGAGGATACTCAGAGCACTTGTCAAATTCAGCATGGAACTGCAACCAGCCGATACCCTGCTCTGTGAGCCACACACAGGTGCCCAAAAACATACACTAGGGGTACAGGTACCCACCCATGGGTGCCATAAGGGTATCCCAAGGGTCTGTACACCAAACCAAAAAGAGGAAGAGCTGCACTGCCAGTAGTCCCACATGGAATCCTGTGCAGAAAATAAAACCGAACACATGATAAAAGGACTACAGAACAAGGATAGGGATGCCCCGTCCCTCCAAAGCAAATCCAGCATCACAGTCTGACTTGTGTAAATCGCCCTTGAATTTATTACCCCCAAGCCCTGGCAAAGTCCAAAATGTAGGCAAAAAAACACAATTTTGAGACATTTGCCACTAGGATACCACCAAAACATGCAGGCAACAACGCATGTCCTACCTTGCTGTGTTCCCCCAGGTGTTCCGAAACAAACAGTACCTCATGTGTGGGTGCAGTGACCTAAGCGCAAGTGAAAAGGCTAACCCATTGGTTCACCAAAGGGCCTGGGAATACCACGTTTTTACTGTATTCTGTCTTGTGGACAGTGTTTGAAGTGTATGAAAAGAAGTAGTGGAACTATGTTCCCTACTAGCCTGCACCGCTCCCCACAGACCCCAACGCCGCACCGCCACCCATGCACAATAAAAACCCCAAAATGCATGCGCCTGCTCTTTAAGGAAACGTCCTGTGCAGTGCACTGAAAGTGCAAGTTTCAACTTCTTCCTATACTTTTATTTTAAAACGAAACCGTTACGGAACGGTTTCTTTTTAGAATAAAAGTATAGGAACGGTACAACTTAATTAAAAGAAGTAGAGGAGCACCGCTCCCAACCACTCCCGCCCACTTCGACCACTGCTTGTGGACAACCCACAGATTTTGGCCCTGGGGTGTCGCAGGCACTAAGGAAAACAGGGAACCCCATGCATTTATGAAAAGATGATACCCGTGGGAATCTAACGACGTCTGACGTGTGTGCATCGCCCAAAATGTATTACCCACAAGCCCTGGCAAAGTCCAAAATGTAGGCAAAAACAAAAATAATTTGAAGACATTTGCCACATGTCCTACCTTCTCGTGTTCCCACAGGTGTCCAAACAAAAATGGTACCTCACATGTGTGGGTGCACAGCCCTGGGCACAAAAGGAAAAGGCTAAACCACGGGTACACCCACCACCCTCAAAAGAACACATTTTGTCTTTATTTGGCATTGTGGACAACCAACACATTTGGCCGTGCGGCATAGAAGGGAAACAGGAAACCCCATGCATTTATGAAAAGAAGATGAAAAGAAGAATCCAATGAGATCTGATTTGTGCGAAGCCCTGGCAAAGTCCAAAATGTGGGCAAAAAGAACAACATTTGGAGACATTTGCCACCAAGCAACCACCGAAACAAGTGGGCAACAACACATGTCCTACCTTTCCGTGTTCCCACGGGTTTCCGGACGAAAACAGTACCTCATGTGTGGGTGCAGTGACCTGGGCACAAAGGGAAATGGCAAAACCGTGGGTACACCCAATGCCCTGGGATGAGCAGTTTTTGACTTGATTTGGCATTGTGGACAACCAACACATTTGGCCCTGGGGTGTCGCAGCCACCATGGAAAATGGGGAACCCCATGCATTTCTGAAAAGAAGATACCCGTAGGAATCCAACGAAATCTGACTTGCGTGAATCGCCCTAGAATGTATTACCCAAAAACCCCAGCAAATTCCAAAATGTAGGCAAAAAAACATAATTTGGAGACATCTGCCACCAGTTAGCCACCGAAACAAGTGGGCAACACCACATGTTCTACCTTCTCGTGTTCCCAAACGTGTCCCCAAGAAAATGTTACCTCACATGTGTGGGTGCATTGCCCTGGGCGCAAAGGGAAAGGCTAAACCATGGGTACACCCAACACCCTGGAAAGAGCACATTTTGGCTGGGTTTGGCCGTGTGGAGAACCCACACATTTGGTTCTGCGGCATCGCAGCCACCAAGGAAAATGAGGAACCCCATGCATTTTTTATAAGAAGACACACGTGAGAATCCGACAAGGTCTGATTTGCATGAACCGCCCTAGAATTTATTACCCACAAGCCCTGGCAAAGTCAAAAATGTAGGCAAAAAACACCAATTTTAGACATTTGCCACCAGGAAACCACTGGCAAACGTGAGTAACAACGCATGTGCTACTGTCCCGTGCTCCCACATGTGTCCCAAGGAAAACAGTACCTCACGTGTGGGTGCAGTGACCTAAGCGCAAAGGGAAAAGGCTAAAGCGTGGGTACACCTAACACCCTGCAAAGAGCACATTTTGACAGGATTTTGCCTTGTGGACAACCCACACATTTGGCCCTGGGGCTTTGCAGCTGCCAAGGAAAATGAGGAACCCCATGCATTTTAAATAAGAAGAAATAAGTGAGATTCCAACGAGGTCTGACTCACGTGAATCGCCCTACTATTAATTACACACAAGCCCTGGCAAATTCCAAAATGTAGGCAAAAAGAAAAACATTTGGAGATATTTGTCACCAGCCAACCATCGGAACAAGTGGGTCAACACCACATGTCCTACCTTCTCGTGTTTCCCCAGGTGTCCTGACAAAAATGGTACCTCACATATATGGGTACAATGCCCTGGGCACAAAGGGAAAAGGCTGAACTACATATAAACCCACCACCCTCAGAAGGGCACATTTTGAATGGATTTGGCATTGTGGACAACCAACACATTTGGCCCTGGGGCATTGCAGCCACCAAGGGAAACAGGGAACCCATGCATTTCTGAAAAGAAGATTCCCGTGGGAATCCAATGAAATCTGACTTGCGTGAATCGCCCTAGAATGTACTACCCAAAAACCCCAGCAAAGGCCAAAATGTAGGCAAAAAAACAACATTTTTAGAAATTTGCTACAAGGAAACCACCGAAACATGCAGGCAACAACGCATGTCCTACCTTCTTGTGTTCCCACAGGTGTCTCGAAAAAAACAGTACCTCCCATGTGTGGGTGAAGTGAACTGGGCGCAGTGAAAAAGGCTAAACCATTGGTACACCAAAGGGAAGACCACATTTTTAGGGTATTCTGTGAACAACCCACAGATTTGGCCCTGGGGTGTCGCAGCCACTAAGGAAAACGGGGAACCCCATGCATTTCTGAAAAGAAGATACCCGTGGGAATCCAACGAGGTCTGACTTGTGTGAATTGCCTTAGAATGTATTACCTACGAGCCAGGGCTATGAAAAAAATGTACGCAAAAAACTCAGTTTTGAGATATTTGGCACCAGGCAACGACAGAAACACGTGGGCAACACCACATGTCCAACTTTCTGGTGTTCCCACAGGTGTCCGGACAAAAATGGTACTTCATGTGTGGGTGCACTTTCCTGGGCGCAAATAGAAAAGGCTAAACCACGGGTACACCCAATGCCCAGGTAAGAGCACATTCTGGCTTGATTTGGCCTTGTGCACAACACACCCATTTGCGTCACAGCCACCAAGGAAAACAGGGAAGCCCATGCATTTCTGAAAAGAAGAAACCCGTGGGAATCCAGCAAGGTCTGTCTTGTGTGAACCGCCCTGGAATTTATTATCCACAACCCCTGGTAAAGTCCAAAATGTATTGTATTTATTATGTTTATATAGCGCTTTACTCCAAAACGCTGCACATTTTAACAACAGGATACATATAACATTAACATAAGAACAGTATAACTGTAGAAGCAATTTACAATTAATAATCATTACAACAAAATAGTAAGTAGAGCAATTAAACTGAAGGGAAGAGGGAAAGTAGTGAGGTAGAACTGAAAGGGAGAGAGAGGGGTGGGGAGAAGGAGGGGGAATAGGATGGGGTAGAAATTTGAGAATGGGGTGCAGGGGGGAAGGGAGATGATCAAGGTGAAACGAAAAAAGGAGGGAGGGAGAGCAAGAAGTGGGAAGGTTTTCCTGGTGGGGAATGGAGAAGAAGAGATTTCAGGGATGTGCGGAATGAGGAAAAGGTAGGAATAGAGCGGATAGAGAGAGGTAAGGAGTTCCAATGCAGGGGAGCTGGAAGGAGCGGAAACGGGAGGCGGCACAAGGGGATGGAGGAACAGTGAGTAGGCAGTGGTCAGCAGAGCAAAGGGAGTGGGAAGGAGTGTAGAAAGAGAGGAGGGAGGAGAGATAAGGGGGAGCAAACCATGGAGAGATTTAAAGACTAAGCAGAGAAAATGAAATTTCAAAAATGTAGGCAAAAAATGTAGGCAAAAACCACAACTTTGAAACATTTGCCACCAAGAAACCACCGTAACACGTGAGCAACAACACATATCCTACTGTCCCGTGTTCCCACATGTGTCCCGAGGAAAACAGTATCTCACATGTGTGGGTGCAGTGACCTGGGTGCAAAGGGAAAAGGCTAAACTGCGGATAAACCCAACACCCTGAGAAGATCACATTTTGACAGGATTCGGCCTTGTGGACAACGCACACATTTGGCCCTGGGGCGTCGTAGCCACCATGGAAAATGGGGAACCCCAGGTATTTCTTAAAAGAAGACACCCGTGGGATTATAACAAGGTCTGACTTACGTGAATCGCCCTAAAATTCATTACACAGAAGCCCTGGCAAAGTCCAAAATGTAGGCAGAAAGAAAAACATTTGGAACCATTTGCCACCTGGCAACCACCGAAACAAGTGGACAACAACACATGTCCTACCTTCTCTTGTTCCCGATGGTGTCCCGACAAAAACAGTACCCTCATATGTGTGGGTGCACTGCCCTGGGCACAAAGGGAAAAGGCTAAACCACAGGTACACCCACCGCCCTCAAAAGAGCACATTTTGTCTGGATTTGGCACTGTGGACAACCAACACATTTGGCCCTGTGGCATTGCAGCCACCAGGAGAAAAAGGGAACCACTATACATTTCTGAAAAGAAGACACCTGTGGGAATCCAACGAGGTTTGACTTGTGTGAATCGCCCCAGAATGTTTTACCAACAAGCCCTGGCAAAGTCCAAAATGTAGGCAAAAAACACAATTTTGAGAACTTTGCCACTAGGAAACCGCCGAAATGTGGGCAACTACACATGTCCTACCTTGCAGTGCACCCACAGGTGTCTCAACAAAAAAACGGTACCTAACGTGTGGGTACACAGACCCTGGCGCAAAGGGAAAAGGCTAAATCACAGGTACACCCAATGCCCTGGGTTGAGTACATTTTGACTTGATTTGGCATTGTGGACAACCAACACATTTGGCCCTGGGCGTCGCAGCCACCAAGGACAATGGGGAACCACATGCATTTCTGAAAATGTGCTACTAGGAAACAACCGAAACATGCAGGCAACAACGCATGTCCTACCTTCCTGTGATCCCACAGGTGTCCCGAAAAAACAGTACCTCACATGTGTGGGTGCAGTGACCTGGTCGCAAGGGAAAAGGCTAAACCATTGGTACACCAAAGGGCCTGGGAAGACCACATTTTTACTGTATTCTGTCTTGTGGACAACCTACTTATTTGGCCCTGGATTGTCGCAGGCACCAAGGGAAACGGGGAACCCCATGCATTTCTGAAAAGAAGATACCCATGGGAATCCAACGAGGTCTGACTTGTGTGAATCGCTTTGGAATGTATTACCCACAAGCAAAAGTAAAAAATGTATGTAAAAAACTACATTTTGAGATATTTCCCACCAGGCAACGACCGAAACATGCGGGCAACAAGACATTTCCTACCTTCTCGTGTTCCCATAGGCGTCCTGAAAAATAAATCATACCTCATGTGTTTGTGCACTTTCCTGGGCGCAAATAGAAAAGGCTAAAGCACAGGTACACCCAACGCCCTGGGAAGAGCACATTTGGCTGGATTTGGCCTTGTGGATAACCCACACATTTGCGTCACAGTCACCAAGGAAAACAGGGAATCCCCCTGCATTTCTGAAAACAAGATACCTGTGGGAATCCAACAAGGTCTGACTTGTGTGAACCGCCCTGGAATTTATTACCCACAAGCCCTGGCAAAGTCCAAAATGTAGTCAGAACTTTGAAACATTTGCCACCAGGAAACCAATGTAACATGTGGGCAAGTACACATGTCCTACCTTGCCATGCTCCCAAAGGTGTTCTGACAAAAACGGTACCTCACGTGTGGGTTCATTGACCTGGGCGCAGAGGGAAAAGGCTAAACCACGGGTACACCAACACCCTGGGATGAGCACACTTTGACTTGATTTGGCATTGTGGACAACAAACACATTTGGCCCTGGGGCGTCGCAACTACTAAGGAAAACGGGACCCCATGCTTTTTTGTAAAAGAAGACACCTGTGGGAATCCAACGAGGTCTGACTTGCGTGAATCGCCCTACTATTAATTACACACAAGCCCCAGCAAAATCCAAAATGTATGTTAGGACTGATTTTCTGTACTCTGGCCTGGTGGACAGAGAAGGCCAACCTATATTGTGACAGGGACAACTCTTGGAAGCTGTAGCCAAACCAGTTTAGGTAGCAGTGACAGGCGGTCTAGGCTAAGTTCTTCAGAGAGGTGAGTTTGTAAAGGGTCCACAATGAGGTCACACAATGGGAATCACAAATTGCACTTAGACAGGATGTATAAAAATACAGTTATTTATTATGGCGAAAACACACTATAAGAAAATTAATACAAGCATGTAGACTTATCAACCAATACCATCAAACTAAATACATATATACATTCATTCACAGGTTCAAATGCACAATACAAATCAAAATACTCCTGCAAAGGAATGAATAAGTAAGTATCATACACAAAAAGGTCCACAGAGATGATCCTTAGCTAAAATTGTCCAGCCCTAAGTTGTTTGGGGTCTTGTGCCTTGTGTTCAGTATACAGTTCCACAGAAATTAGGATGCAAGAAAAAATGTAGGTAGGGTCTCTGGGGTCCAGTGATGGATTCTTAGTGTTAGGGTTCAATGTAAACAAGTGCCCACAATTACCCCCAAGAGTCAGAAGTCTTGCCAAGGCAAATAATGGCAAAGCCAATAGTATAAGAAATAGGATTATTATAAACCCATTGACCTATAATGGGAGTATAGGGGTTTGTTAAAAGCTCTGTAACTTACCCCCTTACTCTGAATCTTCCCAAGTCTTTGTGGAACAAAGGAAGGGTGTCCTGGCTTGCTTTTCCCGACAGAATCCGCGGTCCTCGATTTCCAGGGGTTGCAGGTTCGAGAAGGAACAAGTTACTTACCTGTAACTGTTGTTCTCCAGCATGGGTCTGGCATGGATTCACATGCTCATGAATATTCCCCGTCGTCAGGCTGGGAATCCTCGGTAAAGAAAAAACCAGTATCAGTTTCGTTTCTGATCTGTCTTTCGTAGTAGTAACCAATCACTGGTCTCTGCGTCATACTGACCACAGCCAATGACTGCCCTCTACCTAAGCCCCGCGGGAGGGTCCGTATGTGAATCCATGCCAGACCCATGCTGGAGAACAACAGTTACAGGTAAGTAACTTGTTCCTTCTCCAGCATGGGGTCTGGCATGGATTCACATGCTCATGAATAAAGAATACATAGCAGTACACACATGCACAACCACGGGAGGTGGCAAAGGCTCAACATTAAGCATTACATCAAACTCAACATCAAGCAATCTTACCTCCTCACCAGGCTCACCTCAGGCGAACAGGTTGCGCAGCACTGCTTGGCCGACCCTGGACTCCTCCCTGGAATCCCGATCGACGCAGTAGAATTTCGTGAAGGTGTGCGTCGACCTCCATGTAGCAGCCCTGCATATGTCCAGCAGGGGCACACCAGAAAGGAACGCCGTGGTAGCTGCGATCGCTCTGGTGGAATGGGCTCTCGGACGGCCAGGCAGCGGTCGGTTTGGCAACCGATGACAGTACATTATACAGCCGGAGAGCCATCTGGAAATGGAAGCCTTCGAGCGAGCCTTCCCCTGATTGACAGGTCCAAAGTTCACAAAGAGTTGTGACGTCTTCCGAAAACACTTCGTGCGGTCCACGTAGAACTTCAGCGCTCTAGCCACATCAAGCGAGTGCAAAGTCCTCTCAGCCGGCGACGAAGGAAAAACACAGGCAACACCAAGGGTTCTTTGAGGTGGAAGTCCGACGGCACCTTGGGCATGAAGGAGGGGTGCGTCCTGAGCACCACCCTCGTGTCATGAAAAGTCAAGTATGGTGGCTTGCAAGATAGGGCCTGGATCTCTCCCACTCGTCGTGCGGAGGTGATGGCCACAAGAAACGCTGTTTTCCACGACAGGAACTTCAACGGGGCCGAGTGCAGAGGCTCGAACGGAGGTCGCATGAGCTTGGTCAGCACCATGTTGAGCTCCCACGCCGGGACCGGAGCCTTCACCGGCGGGAACGATCTGAACAGTCCCTTCATGAACTCTTCCACCAGACGATGAGACCACAAGGACGTCCGCCCCATGGTTCTGGTGTATCGGGAGATCGCAGCAAGATGAATCTTGATGGACGCGTGTGCCAGTCCAGCCTTGGCCAGCGTCAACAGGTATGGCAGCACTTGGGGGGCCGTAATCCCTAGAGGGTTAATCTTCTGTGCGTGGCACCAGACAGAGAACCTCTTCCATTTGTGTCCGTAGTATTTAAGAGTCGAGGACGCCCTGGCCTTTGCAAGAACTTCTCTGCAGTCGGCCGGTATGTCGTATCCCCCAAACTCTAGCGCTGCAGGAGCCAGGCCTGCAAGTTCAGCGACTTCGGGTCGTGGTGGAGGATGGCGCCTCCTTCCCTGGAGAGCAGATCCGCGTCCACTGGCAGCTTGATTGACGGGGAAGTCCAGAAGGTCCGGGAACCATATCTGCCTCGGCCACGCAGGTGCGACGAGGATCATCCTGCACCGTGACCTCTTGAGCTGGTTGATGAGCCGGATCAGCAGTGGCAGAGGAGGGAACGCGTATAGGAACAGGCCTTCCCAGGGGAACGAGAAAGCATCGCCCATGCTCCTCGGCTGGGGAAACCTGCTGGCGAACCTCTGGCACTTGGAGTTTGTCGCCATCGCGAACAGGTCGATCTGGGGTGTGCCCCACCGTCGGAAGAGGCGATCCACTAGATCCTGCCTTAGTTCCCACTCGTGGCACGAGCGTAGCTCCCTGTTGAGTGAGTCGGCGATGGTGTTTTTTATCCCTGCCAGATGAAACGGCACCAGAAACATCCTTTGGGCGACGGCCCAATGCCACAGGTCCTGCGCCTCCTTGGACAGTGCTGGGGACCTGGTTCCGCCCTGTTTCCTGATGTAAAACATGGTGGTGGTGTTGTCGGTGAAGATCCTCACCACCTTGCCCTTGAGGGACGGAAGGAAGGACCTGAGGACCCAAAACACTGCACGGAGCTCCAGGACGTTGATATGGAGGGACTTCTCCGTCGGGAGCCAAAGGCCTCTCGCGTGCAGATTTCCGGTGTGCGCTCCCCACCCTTCCAGGGAGGCATCCGTGGTCACTGTCTCCTGGTGGCCTGGGGTCCGGAAGTCCATGCCCGCCGTCAGATGCGCGCGGGTGCCCCACCACCGGATCGCTCGTCGGAAACTCTCGTCGAGTGTGATCCTCTCCTCGAAGTTGCCCGTCGTTTGGATCCAGCGCGCGTCCAGGAACCCCTGCAACGGGCGCATCCGGAGCCTGCACATGGGGATGAGGTAGATGCAAGAAGACATCATTCCGAGGAGGGACTTGATGGACCTCACCTTGGCCGCGTCGGCAACCAACATCCGCTGTACCTTGCCCAGGATGGCCCTGGTCCTTTCCTCCGACGGGGAGGCCAGAAGGGACACTGTGTCGAGCTTCGCTCCCAGAAACAGTGCGACTTGCGCGGGTACCAGGTGGGACTTGGCGTAGTTCACGGAGAATCCCAGGTCCGTAAGAAGTTGGACGGTCCTTGCCGTGTGCTCCACGGCGAGCTCCCTCGTCTTGGCTCGGATGAGCCAGTCGTCCAGGTAGGGGTAGACGTGGATCCCCTCTCGGCGCAGCTCGGCCGCCACTGGTGCAAGGCTCTTGGTGAATACCCTGGGTGCCGACCGTAGACCGAAGGGAAGGGCTCTGAACTGATAGTGACGCCCTTGGACCACGAACCTGAGAAATTTTCGGTGCCCCTTTAGGATGGGAATATGGAAGTAGGCATCCTCCAAATCCAACGACGACAGGAAGTCGCCCTCCTCCAGCTGACCCAGGACGTGCTGGAGGGTGACCATCCGGAACTTCTGCGCCTTGATGAACTTGTTCAGCCGTCGTAGGTCTAGGATGGGGCGCCATCCTCCCGTCTTCTTCTTCACGAGGAAGTATCTTGAGTAAACTCCGGAGCCCCGAAGCCTCTTTGGGACGATTTCGATGGCACCCTTCCTGAGCATCGCCTTTACCTCCAGGAGAAGCTGAGGGAAGTGAAGCTCTTTCCTGGCCACAGGGGGGACGCGCGGGCACCTTCTTTGAAACTCGAGCGCGTGACCCTGGGCTAGGGCGTCCAGCACCCAACGATCGGTGGAGATGGACTCCCACACGCTGACGAAGCTCGCCAGCCGGCCTCCCACCGGGGTGCTTCAGTGGAGGCCCGACCCCACGGCCGGTTCAATCCTGCTTAGACGAGGCTTTGCCGCCTTGACCTCCTTGGCGACGACGGCGGGGTCCGCCTGACTTGCCTCGTCCCCTGTAAGCTTCCTGAGACGATGAACGGGCCGCTTGACGGTAGGTGGAAAATCCGCCGCCGGAACCTTTGGAGGCGCCCTCGCCTCCGCCGCTCTGAAAGGGCGGCCACCGTTGCTGGAGAACCCCGAGAGCCCGGGCCGTCTCCGTGTCCGCTTTAATGGCTTGAAGGGAATCGTCCACTGTTTTCCCAAACAGGTTGTTCCCATCGAACGGCATGTCCAGGACTCTGGTCTGCACGTCTTGATGGAAGTCAGTAGCCTTGAGCCATCCACGCCGCCTAAGGCACACGCCGTTGCCCAACTGGCGAAATCCAGTGTCGGCGATGTCAGTCGCAATCGTGATGGCGTGGTCCGACGCCACCTCACCTTCCTGCAAGATCTCCAGGGCATCCGCCCTCTTGTCGTCCGGTAGGAAGTCCAGCAGGGGAGCCAGTTTGTACCACAGCTCCCTGTCGTAGCGGGCTACGATAGCTAAGGCGTTGGCCGCCTTAATCGTCGTCGCTGCAGACGCGATGACCCTGCGCCCCATTGTGTCCAATTTCTTTCCCTCGCCGTCCGGCGGGGAAGTCGACGTGGAGGCCGCACCCCCCCCCCCGCTTTCTTCCTGGCCGCCGCGGAGACGACGGAGTCCGGGGTAGGCTGTGCCCGGAGGCACAAGGGGGGCGCGTCCGGGACCCGGTACTTCTTCTCGTACCGGTCTCTTCTAGCCGGCGTCGTGGATGGGTTCTTGAGGAGGACAAGGCCCTCGTCCCAAATATCGTCCAGAAGAGGTACCGCGAGGACCGTCTTCCTCTTGGCCTCGCGCCGCTGATAAAGGAAACCTTCCTTCTTCTTCTCCTCAGGGCAGAGCTGGAAGAGCTCGAATGCCCTGGCGATCCTGGAGTGAAAAGATCCAATCTCGTCGGGCGGGGAAGCCCGGGTGGGAGGTGACGACGGAGATCCACGTCGTACACCTCGTCATCCGTACCCGTCGCGGCCGTGTCAGTCCCCGTGTCATCCCCTCGAGTCGTGGACGGGGAGGAGGGCTGAACGGGGCGCGACGGCTGAAAGGGAGGAGGGTGAATCCTTCTTTTCTTAGGAGGGGGGCTGCCCGACAGGAGTGGCTCCTCCACTGGTAATGGCAGTCTCATCCTTATCTCTGAGTATAAGGACTGTATAGCCAACAAAATGGCCGCCGAGTTGTCTTGCGCCGCTGGTAGAGGGGAGTCCGACGGGCAGTCAGGGGCCCCGTCGGTACCCTCGACGATGTCGTTGTCTCCTGCGTCGGGATCCCTCCCGACGGGCTGGTCTTCTTCCACGCCAACGCCGTGGCTTAAGACCTCGATCAGTTCCTCCTCAGAGGTTGAGGCCGAATCCACGACGACCTCCTGCCCCCCTTTTTTTTTTTCTCCATCGGAGGTTTCACGGGGGTCCTGTTGATGGGCATAAAAGAGGACTCCCTCTGCGGTGGCAGGGAGACGCTGAGCCCCGAGGTCGCCACCACTGGTGTAGCATCCACAGGCTGAGCCAGGGCCGCCGCGACTGTCTCGATAGAGGCCTTGGCCGGATGGATTAAGGCTTTCACCACCTTAGGTGCGCTCACCGCCTTCTCCTTGAGGGGGGGGGACACTGCCTCGCTCCCCCTCCGCCTTCGAGCTCGACCGGGGCCTCTCCAGGAGCTTCGCCGGGTGCTCGGCCTTCCTCTTACCCGACCCAGAGCGTTGGCTCGTGGTTGATGGTGCCGGGGAGGGCGCGCCCTGCCTGGCACCCGTAGAGCCCGACCGTTCGGCACTCCCGGTGCCAGCTGACTTGCGGTGCTTGGCCTTGTGTTGGACCCCCGTCGCCGGGGCGTCCTCAAAGGTCTTAGAAGACCGCTCGGATTTCTTCCTCTTCTTCTCGCCGGACGGGCTCTTCCCTTCCAGCCAGTTGGCGAGACGGTGATGGCGGTCCTTCATGGTCCGCTCTGACATGTTGCCGCAAAACGCACAGTCCTTCTCCACGTGCGTCTTGTCCTCATGTAGGCAGTAAAGACAAAAGGAGTGTTCGTCTTCCTTAAAGACATTCTGCAGCTGGCATCCAGGGCAGACCCTGAACAGCTTTCCGGGCGTCGAGCTTCCCTTCTCCTGGGCCATGACCGAGATGGGCCTGAGAAACTTCTGGAATCCTCCAAAAGTGTAGCTCGATGAAATCTTCACCCTTGAGGGGCGTAGACGAATCCGACACGGGTCCCCGTTGATCGGATGGAGAGTCGGTGGAGTTGAGGCTCTTTTGACCGAAAAAACAAAGTTTTTGAGAAAAAACGTGAAAAAACAGCACTAACGCTCGAGAGCAATAGCACGAGGATCCCAACACATGAACGTGCGGTAAAAATCTGAAGATGGCTAGCAGAGGCGGGGCTTAGGTAGAGGGCAGTCATTGGCTGTGGTCAGTATGACGCAGAGACCAGTGATTGGTTACTACTACGAAAGACAGATCAGAAACGAAACTGATACTGGTTTTTTCTTTACCGAGGATTCCCAGCCTGACGACGGGGAATATTCATGAGCATGTGAATCCATGCCAGACCCCATGCTGGAGAATTACTTCGGTTGGGATCTTTTGCTGGTGCAAGGGCTCTCGGTGAAGATTGCAAAAACAAACAATGCAGCACCCCTCTAAGGACTGGACTTGTGTCAGAAAAACAGGTTTTGGACGGTGCATGCCGCGCACATTGAGTCAACAGGACTCAATAGCCATGGTCGGACTTTCCGGTCTTTCTCCGGTCCCCTTGGTGCTAGGATGCTGACATTTTGCAGAGAGTGTTGTTGCTGTAGCAGCTGAGGGTGCGCCATGTTTCAAGTCGAAACCCAGAACGGCGACAAAGTTAACCCGGTAGCTCAAAAACCAAGCTGGTCAGCCACAGCACAATTCCTGGGCACTTCCGAAGGCGGTTTTTGTGCTGGGCACCGACTACACGTCGGGAATGGATGGTCCCTCCACTCCAAGGGTCGTAGCACCTTCGCAGGCCTACAGAAGATCACGAGCAAGACAGGGCTCCACCGGGACTGCAGCAGAAGTCGGTTGCAGGCCTCCTTCAGTCAGGTTTCGAGTTTCTTCGCAGGTCTCGCAGTGGACAGGATTCTTGGCTCCTTCAGGTTCTTCCAGGATCTCTGAAGAATGCATGCAGGGGTCCTCTTCTTATCCTAAACGTCAGGTAGGAGTCAAAACAATAGCAGAACTAGCTCACACACACACCCCACAGTGGGAACACCCATGCATCCCACTCAGACACACAAAAACCAGGATGTGGATTAGGATCAGACGACCCAGCCCACATCCTGCCTGTCAAGCACGCAAGGCCCGACAGTAGCCCACCAAAGCTGCTGCTTTCCCGGGCACTGGAAGTCCTTATAAGGATCTTCCTGGACTCTGAGGCCAGGAAGAAGGCTAAACAACAAGATGCAAAAAGAATGGGCAAAAAACCTTGTGGCACGGCCATGTTTGAGCAGTAGCCACAGTCAGTAGCCAAATGCGGTAAAGCTAAAACGAAATTCCCCAAAAAGTGGGGAAAAGTCACTGCTGCCACCAGCACATCTAAGCACATCTAGAGTAACCAAAAAAATCCTTTGAGTGTTAGTCTAGGGAAAAACAAAAATGCACCCCAATACACTGCAGTGTAAGCTGCTTTGTACAATGATAAAAAGTTACCACAAGGGATACAAAAGTAACCAGAAGTAGCAACATAGTAACACGACCAAGGGAAACACTGTTTCCCAGTACGATAGCATTAAGGATATATCAGTTACCCCATAAAATGTGAGCAAAGGCCAGTGCAGTGAAGCTTAAGGCTTCACTGTAAAGGCTTCACTGTACTGCAAGAAGTACAGGTCAGATTAAAAAATAAAAGCAAAAAGTTTGGGGGTTCCATAAAGATGGAAGGAAAGGTGCAGTAAAGAGAATCTTTCCTAACAATGTAGGCACAAATAAAAAGAATTGGAGACATTTGCCACCAGGCAACCACCAAAACAAGTGGGCAACAACACATGTCCTACCGTCTCATGTTCCCACAGGTGTTCCGACAAAAATGGTACCTCGCATGTGTGAATGCACTGCCCTGGGCGCAAAGGAAAAAATCTAAACCAGGGGTACACCCAACACCCTGGGAAGAGCACATTTTTACTGGATTTGGCCTTGTGGACACCCACACATGTGGCCGTGTGGCGTCACAGCCACCAAGGAAAACAGGGAACTCCATGCATTTCTGCAAAGAAGACACCTGTGGGAATCCAACGAGGTCTGACTTGTTTGAATCGCACTAGAATGTATTACCCACAAGCCCTGGCAAAGTCCAAAATGTAGGCAAAAAATACAATTTTGAGACATTTGCCACCAGGAATCCACCGTAACACGTGGGCAAATACACATGTCCTACCTTGCCATGTACCCAAAGGTGTCCTGACAAAAATGGTACCTTACATGTGTGGGTGCACTGACCTGAGTGGAAAGGGGAAAGGCTAAACCAAGGATACACCAACGCCCTGGGATGAGTACACTTTTACTTGATTTGGCATTGTGGACAATGAACACATTTGGCCCTGGGGCGTCGCAACCACCGGGACCCCATGCATTTCTGAAAAGATACCCATGGGAATCCAACATTTACCGAAGAATGAAATCGTGTGTTACTACATGATAGCCCCCACATGTACTCCTAGGAGGACCACCAGACCCAGGTTAGATTCAGGGAGTCTATGGGCCTCATTAGGACCCAGGCGGACTTCGCGGTGCTAAATGCACCGCGAAGCATGGCGGAAAGCCGCCGATAGCGCCATGGGGGTTGGCGGATTTACCGCCCCATTCCGACCTCGGCGGAGCGGTAAATCCCCAATCCCCATTCTGCCCTTCCCCATTCCCATTTTTGACCCATAGGGTATAATGGGAGTGGGGAAGGAGTTAATTACGCCACCGTAAAATACGGTGGCGTAATTAACAACGAGGTCCCGTAGCGCCATGGTTTTCTCCGCCTGGTAAAACCAGGCGGAAAAGGCCGCCATGGCGCTACGGGAACTCGTAGTATGGCGGAGAGGTACGCCATGCACTACGCTGGCGTAACACCCTCTCCGCCAGGGTCCTAATGAGGCCCTATATGTCTGGAGCCTCAATAGACAGAGTATAATCTGAAGTATAGACTATGTTATGAGGTTGATCAGATTCAATGCACTAACAATAAAGTATTTAAAGTTCTCAATTAGAGAATGTAACAGCATGTAAATTATACAAAGTCAAGAATCTTTCGTCGATAAACTTCCTTCACCAAACCATAGAAGTCAGTTTGAAAACAGGGTTTTTTAATACAAATGATAAAGAAATAAATATCTCAGCAAACTGTTCAATTGTGACTTATTCCAAGCATGTCACATACACCAAATATACATCAAATCATATGCATATTCCACATAAAAAATGGATTTAGCAGACAAGTTATTTTCTTGTCTGGATAAAAAATTTGATTCAACATAAAAAATGCAGATGATTTCCATAGAACAAAGTTCAGTGTATGAGACAAAGCAAATATTGCGACTTGTGTTAACAACATCCACACAAAGCCGTGTAAAGAAAGCTTTGTTGATTCAACTAAATTATCCCAAATAGCACCATTAGGTCTATTCTGTTGCCAACGCATTTTGGATTTACAATAAATCCATCTCAGGGCTAGGTTAGCTATTGGTTCCGACTGATGAAATTATTCAGGGTATGGGTACCTATAGAAGCATAAAAAGAACAATTACTAAAGACTCAAAGTGGGAGCTCAATCAAGTGCCTTGAAGTAAAGGGAACCATTACCAACCTTCCAATCCACAAGAGAGGCGGGGAACGAAATCCTGTCAACCCACGGGCTATATCAACTAATACCAGATTCAATTACGTAACATCTCTCCTTACTCAGCGTGCTGGAGTGCAGTCGCACACTGCAGCAGGCCCAGATACGTGACAGGTGGTATGGCTGGAAACCGAAGTCCCTAAAAAGGGATGGAAGGTAAAGTTGTATGAGCCACTAGGATCAAACCAAGTGGCAGAACGACACAATTGCGTGTGTGACTGTTCTATAATATGCGTTGGGTTGAAAGCCGTATTCAGATATCCACTCATTCTCCACTAAGCATTCAGGTTGCTCACCAAACACCATAAAACCATCAATCGCAGTGGCCAATAGATCTAATTAACGGGTGTCTGTGTGTAAAAACGGGATATAAAGCCGTGCATGGTTACGGTAGAAACATCTAACAAACATGTCTCTGTGTAATAAAGCGGAGTCTATTTCAGAAGCAATGGTTATTCCTAATATAGTACGTCGCCCCTCGAAGGAGAGTGGAAACAGCCATCTTGTAGAAACTACTGTAACAGAAGACCCATAATGGAGGAGGCGTGGTCTGTTACTGAACAGCACGCACTGCGGCCATCCCTCAGCCACATAATAAACTTACTGATCTTTCTAATGCTCAACCTGATTTGTACGAATATACAGCGATCATGTCTCAAATAAATGTATTCAGACTCACCCAAAAGGAGAGAATGACAGGGAACAGCCACAAGACGCAAACGCGCGGTGCCGAATCTCTGATGTTATGTTGGTAACCATGGTAACTCAGCGCATGAGCGCTGGTACCATGGTTGTTGGGGGTTTGTCCTTGGCCCCATGCGTGCCCGCAAGCCCCCACCCTGAAAGGACCACAGAGCTCACACGTCCTTCCAGTTTGGGCTTCCCGGTCGCTCTGCTGCGGCCGGGAACGCCCCGTTTATTTATGCAGCACGCGGCGGCGTGCAACGTCACACCGCCGCGTGCGCGTCCCACACGGGGCAGCGCCACACTCCTCCTTTTTCGGGAGGACACACAACTGCTTTTCTTACTAAACACTACAAACCACACAACACAATAACAGCAACATTTTACGGCCATATCCCTTTAATGTCAGCCACCCGGGTCCCCCTTATTCGGGCATACTGTCCACATGTCCCAGCACGTATTCGCTGAGGTAAGCGGGTTTCCCTCGCCCAGCCCTCTGGGGGTACCTCCCGCTTACATCCGGCACAGGAAGTCCTTCCGCAGCAGTTTCCTGGACAGGGGAATACGGTGTGCACAAGGGACCTCCGGCGTCCTCCGGCACCTCTGCCACATCCGGGTCCAGTGGTGGTTCAGTTCGTGGATCACCCAGCTTCTTAAAGAAACTGATGCTTCGGGTGACGGCAGATTTTCCATCGAAGGCCGTCACCATGGACCCCTTTACGGCTACCACGTCCAATGGCTCCGGCTCATAGGGGAGCGAGAGCTTCCCATGGCGGTGTCGGTTTCGAATGAGCACCTCGTCTCCCGGTTCCAGCCGCTGGGGGCGAAGACCCCTTCGCAAGTTCTCCTGGTCAATCCTGACCCGCCTGTCAGCCTCACCCTGCTGGTTGTCAATTACTCCCGGCTCCTTCTCCCGGACCTCGGGCAGTAGGCCCCGGGGACATCGCCTGAACAGAGCCTCCGCCGGGGCTACCCGCATGGAGGCATGTGGGGTGGTGCGGTACACTCGCAGGAATTGGTAGAGGGCTTGTTGGAGTGGCTGCCCTTGTCCCTGGGCAATCCTGAAGGTCTTATTGAGTGTCCGCATCAGTCTTTCAGCGTCACCATTAGCTCGGGGCCACAGCGGGGATATCTTCCTGTGCTGAATCCCGCAGCTCTCCAGGAACTCTGAGAACCGCTCACTTTGGAATGGCGACCCATTGTCCGAGCACAGAGTGATGGAGAAGCCATGGGCCGCAAACACCTTCTCTGCGCCCACGACCACGTGCTCGAAGGCCACCGACTCCACAAACTTCACTTCCGGGTATTGTGAGTACTCATCAACGATTACGAGGAAATGGGTGCCTACGGACGTCAACCCAAAGTCCGCATGGACGACCTCCCAGGGCCGGGTCCCCCGGGGCATCGCCTCAATGGCCGGCTCTCGTTGCATGGGAGAAGCCGCCTGGCACCACACACAAGCCGCAACAAAGTCATCCACCCTTCTCTCCAGTTCCGGGAACCAGACCTTCAGCCGCAGTCTCGCCTTGGTCTGGGCGGCGCCCTGATGTCCATGGTGGGCCAAGGTGATTACCTCCATTATCTTGGATTGGGGGACCACTATGCGATCACTTCAGAGTAGGAGACCCGATTCCGAGAAGGACAGCTTGTCCTTGACCTTCCCCAATTGCTCGAGCCCTGTCCTAGCCTCCTGGGTCCGCCCCGCCAGAGCCTCCAAGATGGATTTCCAGGAGCCGTGCTGCATTGAGTGCTTTAGGATCTGGAAGCACTCATCCTCGGCCGCGGCCGCCTCCAGGTCCGACAGGGGCATTGCATTAGGCGTAGCTCCCTCCACCACCATTCGAAACATGGTCGTCGGCCTCCTCCGCACAGGTGTCGTACTGGTGGAGGACAACCTGATGATATCCTGCTCGAAGGTCTAACTTGGAGAAGAAACGGGCCCCTTGTACTTCAGCGATAATGTCATCGATGGTAGGGGTGAAATGCCGCTCCCTCTTAATGGCCTTGTTGGGTAGCCTCATGTCCACACAAATCCAGACAGAGACAGGTTGTTTAGGTTTTCTAGCCACCACAATGGGAGACACCCAGGGCGTCGGGCCCTCGACCTTCTCGATAATGTCCAGACTCACCAGGTTGTCTAACTCCTTGTCCACCTGCTCCCTCAGATGGAACGGTACCCTGCAGTGCTTCAGGACAATTGGCTGTACGGAGTCATCAATGTGCAGACTGACCGGGTCACCAGTCATCTTTCCAATGCCGTTGAAGAGGGCAGCGTACTTATCAAGGAGGTCATTGATGTCTTCCAAGAAAACCAAGTACGCGAAACTGACAATTCTGAGAGCCTCGGCAGCACAGCTTAGGAGAGTGTTGTTACTCACAGGGGTCACATAGAACCGAACCCTGATCCGGGAGCCCTCATGCTCTACACTTGCCACAAAGGCACCGTCCAGCGGTATTGGATGTAGTCCTCCAAAAGCGAATATGCGGGCTCTCGGCGTAGCCAAGTCCGGGGGCGGGTCAAGGGTGTCATAGTGTCCCCTGGCCATTACATTGACCGACGCCCCCGTGTCCACCAGCACCGGGACCGGAGAGTGGTTAACCTCCACCACACACCTCGGCTGCCTCCTGCTCTTCCTCTTCAGGACTTCCACACTCGAATCAAAGAAGATGTTCTCTTCCTCTTCCTCATCTGCCTCGTCCACCTGGGCCTCCTCTTCACCTTGCTCTACCTGGGCCACATTTGGTGGTCGGCTCTGGCGCGGAGTCCATGTCCGGGCCGGACCTCTCGGTACCATCATGGGCAGGGCCGCCTTGCACACTCTAGAGAAGTGGTCAGGCAGGCCGCACCTGCCACATGTTCTTCCCGCTGCCGGGCACTCGGTCAGGTGGGGAAGGTCATAGCCACACTTCTGGCAAGACTCCCCTGATCTTCCTGCTCTGTCCCGGGGTCCTCCGCCAGGCCTTCTCATTCCTCTGCTGCCTCGCCACACAGCACACACCTCCTCCGACTTTATTGAGCGGGACCCCGCCTCCATCTTGCTTGCGCGAGCCTCTGCCACCTCATGACATCAGCCCAGTTCCAATATGCGGGGCAGAGTGATGCCCGGCTCTCTCAGGACCTGCCTCCTGAGCTTGCCGGAGGAACACGCCTGAATCAGCATCGTGCGCATCATGTCCTCCGCGTCCCCCCATGCACAGCCCAGGGAGAGGCGGCGCAGGCGACCATAAAAGGTGTCCAGTGTCTCATCGTCCTTTTGTTTGGCCGACAGCATGACAAATCTTTCATAGTCCACGTTGGCAAGGGGCAGAAAGTGCACAAGGAGCACCGCCTTGGCCGCATCATAGGATTGGTCCACCGGAGTAAGCGACTCAAACATTTCATGGACCGCAGGCCCCGCCGAGTACAGCATAGTGGCCACCATGCTGTCGTCGTCCGTCACCTGAGCAGCCCTGAAATACATGTCCAGGCGGCCAACCCACCTCCTCCACCGGGGCCCAATGCTGGAAGGTGGGCCCGATGCATCAAATTCGGGGATGGGCTGCAGGGCAGCCTGGGCTCGTGCCTGAGCCATGACAGGGAGCCCTTGCTGAGCACCTGGCTGTGCCACCGGCAGCACCTGGGGTGCAGGAGCCTGAACACCTACTTGCGGGGGCAGCTGTAGAGCCACCGCTGGTTGTTGAACTGGAAGCACTGGGGGCTGCAAAGCCTGCTGTTGCGCCGCTTGGCCACCGTCCTGATGAAGCTGTGCAGCTACAGCGGCCTCACCCTCCTGATCATCAATGTCACTCATGGGCTTGAGCGCACAGGCACCCCCACCTAGTGTCCTGAGGGCCGCAACTCAACCACCCACCACCACCATGCAGACCAAAAGCCTCCCCCCTCTTCCAGGCACAGCAACAGTCCAACCTGGGGGAGAGGCGGTGGTGACTTGTCCCTCGCTCACCTGGGACAGCTTCCAGCCACAAGACCCATGGAGGAGAAGAAGATACCCACTGCAGCCATCATTGTGATGATGAAGGGGACAAAGAAGAAGCCACAGCATCCTGATGATGAAGGGGACAAAGAAAAACGCTGCGTTTCCACCTTGCCACCTTGTGGATGTTCCAAAAATTAAGTTACAATTGTGGAGTGGACTAGACAGGCCCTGCCATGTTAGTCCTTCCCCTAGCTTTCACTCAACGTAGGAGTCCCAAAACTGGAGTACAATTCACAAACCAGGCATGGGCGTGCAGGTTAGTCTGCCTGCAAGCAGAATATCAAAAAATTAGACCTGGATCACCTTCACCCTCCAAACCGGAGCCTGATGAAGTTTCACGGCTTCAGAGACAAAATGGCCGCCGGCCACGTGTACGATCCGCAGCCACGGCATTAAACGAAACATCCAAATGTTCCGTTTCAGGGAAAAATTCCGGAATGCCTTCACCGCCGGGCCCGGGCATCCGTTGACACTCGTCGCCACTGTTGGGGGTTTGGCCTTGGCCCCATGCGTGCCCGCAAGCCCCCACCCTGAAAGGACCACACAGCTCACACGTCCTTCCAGTTCGGGCTTCCCGGTAGCTCTGCTGCGGCCGGGAACGCCCCATTTATTTATGTAGCACGCGGTGGCGTGCAACATCACGCCGCCGCGTGCGCGTCCCACACGGGGCAGCGCCACAATGGTACACCATCTTGGTATGGGAATGCTTAGCAGGGGAACAGACCCGACCCGAGTGCTCCCATCCACAGTAGTATATGGGAATGTCAGCGCCTCGGTCCTTCCCGGAACATTAGTTGGTAAGCACCGGCATACGTGGCTTAACATAAAAAATCTTTAGACACGGTCTGTCACCACAGGGGCAACACGTGTCACATTGTCAATCGGAGGGCATGGGGGAAGTGCAGAGATTAATCTGCTCTGGCCCTCATGCCTGCTGCATTCATACTACGAAGACTAATTGGAGCCTATGAAAGCTACTTGCTGCTCAATGACAAGTTACAAACCTGGGCGAAAAGCCTAAGCTAGATTGCCTCAACTAGTGGGCACATGGAGGACACAGAGCAAGTGTTGTAAACGGGCCAAAGGTACAGGCAAATAAGCATATATAAAGACATACTCTTAACATCACAGTATTCTCATGGTGTCGCTCGCAGGCATCAGCCTGCTAACATGTCCAAAAATCTCACTGGGGCATATCATTCATATTGTATAAGGAAACTTACAGTTGTGAAACTGCTCACATTCTTAGTGGAGGATAGAAGGTGTGCCAATGCTGTTGGTATTGGAACTCACGTGAGCACAGGTTTCTAACTGTTCACACTCTAATGATATTAGTGGACATGTTAACAGCCACTACGCTTGCGGAGATTACCTGCGCTCACATTCTATAGCAAGTAAACTTTGTCAGCATTTCACACAAAACACATCAGGTCAAATTCATAATTCATGCCCCTAGGGCTAAGGCAATCCAGTAGATCAATCCATAGAATTTCCCTTTGCTGAAGATTCCTTACTAAGTCACCACCACGGGAACCTTATTTCACTTGTTCGAGTATCACACATTTTAATTGTGCCACAGTGTGCATGGCTTCTGCAAAATGAATCGCTACAGGGGATTTCTCACTGTTAGTACGAATGTTGTACTTGTGTTCCGTCCAACGTGTTTTCACTTTTCTTGTGGTCATGCCCACATAATAGAAACCAGATGGACATTTCAAGCCATGGATAACATTCATGCCATCGCAGGTGTAGTGGAAAGCATTTAGACACTAGCGTTAACCTACTGGGCTAACTGTGCTTTCTTGGCCTAAGGCTTGTTGCACATATATTCAGCTTGTTCGAAGAGTGTAGAGAAATGCTGTTCAAGCACATGATCGGGGCGAGCCCGTCTGTGCTTGTGAGGGGGTTAACTGAAAAAAGCCCCTCAGTGCGTAAACATCTCTTTCTTGCAAGAGGCTCTGCGCAGACATTTGAAACCCGGCACTGCCTTGCACCGCTTCTGATAAGAATGGAATGTAGAGAAGCACAGCTTCCCAAAACAAGGTGAAGAGAGCTTGAGAGCCAAAGAGCTTGGACATTTCCTATCAAAACATGTTTTTGTGCACTGAGGGCTTTGTCAAGAAGGTTCTCGAAAATCTAATATGTCTCATTAATAGACAAGCAGGCCATAATAAGAAGCCTTCACTTGAGCAAAGGGGGGAGGGACTCTTGCTGGGCTGTTTGGAGCATGCACACAGAGCAGCCCAGAACTGAAAGGCAGAAGCTCTTGCTGTTACATCCCGTTCCTGTGCAGGCTGTCAGAGCTAGGCCAGTTCCGGAGCGGTGCCGGGCACAAGGGCGGCGTGGGTCCTAGATGTAACCAGATTGCATCAAGATCATTGATTTCTAGGAGCGTAAGATATTTGCATCTCACTTCCAACTAATAATCTGCATTGTTTAGCTTGCATTTTTAATTCCCATTTTATAGACAATTGCTGCTTAAATTTAGCCTGATTTATTAGTAAATAAATGCAAGTATAAAATCTTCTTCTGAGTGGGTTTCTTTCAGACTGAGTACATTGCGTTTCGCATAGTTTCAAACTGGTGAGGGGTGGTAAAGGGTCACAGGGTCCTCAGGGTAGGTCCTGAGGTGAGCAGATAACCTTTTCCAATACATTTGGCGTGGTCCTGGCAGGATTTGCGATCATAAAGCCATTCTGGAAGAAACAGGGGAAAGATGAATGCAATGAAGGAAACAGTGCACTATGTCACATTCCGGTGTGGCCGGCAACAAATGCATGGTCATCTGTGGCAGATATATTGCATCAGTATTCTGCGCCGAGGGCATGGGACATGCTTGAAAATGATGTTTCCCCAGTGGTAATTAGTGAGTGTTTGGAGAGTTTACCGCAGGGAAAAAGTCATAAGGAGCTAATGGCCATAGGGAGCATAGGCTGGTTGTTCCTGCAGGCGCTCAGGAAAATTCATGAGAAAGACTTACTTAAAGATGTACAAATTCGAAAATTAAATTGTGAGATTTCCCTGCCCCAAGAGCAACATATCGTAATGAGAGAGACCCTTGAATCGTCCGTGAAACGGGCCGATCGGATGGAGGACAGATGTGCCTCTTTAGCTGTGTGCATAGCCACACACAAGCGCAGGCTGAGAAAAAGAGAGCCGTCAAAGATAAGAATTCGGGCATTAATTAGGAAAGATACATGGGATCTAAATGTATGGTCTGGCGATGTAAGCGACAGTGCGGGAGAGCAGACCTTTGACTGGGATGAGCCGCTTGAAGTGAGGATTGCAGAGCTAAACTGTTCCGATGGAGAGGAACTGGAATGTGTTCAGAAAAGATTTGCTTATCCAGCGCGGCCGTTAATAACTAATAAATCAAAAGGCCAAGCTGGCAGTGGAAATATTTAGAATACTAGGATTGACAGAGATTACACCCAGACAGAGTTGTTAGACATTGTCAAGTTGTTTAGACAAAGAGCTGGCGAACCGATTTTGAAGTGGCTTCTCAGGGTCTGGGATACCGGCAGTGACAGCATCTTCTTGACCCCAGAAGAATTATTGAAGATGGGCTCAATTACTACCAATGTCATGCTGGGTCAGATTTTGCGCAGCGCATTAGGGCAGCAAGGTTTACATTCATTGTTTAATTGGCTTCAGACTGCTTTAACAAATTTGTATGCAAGCCCAATGGATATGGAAGAAACGTGGGGCCATTGGGGTTCCCTACTCGAAGCGACAGATCAGCTTAGGCAGATGGGTTTACAGTGCGCAATGTACAGTGCAAATTTTGCAGGACCCGAAAAGGAACTTTTCACTGCAGACATGCAAGCACGCTTATTGCGAAATGCCCCTGGCCACATGAAAGGAACATTACTCTCATTGCTGGGTCCAGCGCAGGGCAGAGCCATTAGTGAAGTTGCACTGTTACTTGGGCAATTAGAAGGGCTAGATGAGCGTAAAGCAGCACATCTAGTGACTGCAGGTATTGATTTGGAGAAATAGCTTGGCAAAAATGCAAAGTCTAAAGAGAAAACTGACACTATTGAAGTTACACGCAGACAAATGTGGGTGGACCTGCTAAAAGCGGGAATTCCAAAAGGAAGAGATAGACGGTAAAGCCACATCTGTGCTGCTTGAGAAATGGAAAAGGTTACAGAAGCAGGGGTCAAGCAAAACAAGGCCTACTGCACCCCCGGAGGAAGAGGTATTGAAGCCCAAAGTGCAGGCAAAAATGTATCCGGATTTGTCAAAGGAGAAATGGGAGGTCCCTGAGCCCATTTTTGATAGTGTAACGCTCACCTGGTTCCCACGGAGGCACGGCGTCGAAGGCGCAGAACTCTGAAGATGGACAGGAAGGGCCCCTCTATTCTGGCTTCCCTGGCTCGTTGGATACCCTCCTGTGCGTGAAAAGGGAGTATTACCAACTGTGGAACAATGCTGAAGCCTCCCACTCCCTTCCAACCCTCCACGATACCTCCTCCACGATTCCCCGTGAAGCCTCACCTTAGGGTTTGGAAGGATGAGCTCTCCATCCTGCTTCTGATGCAGGGGCGCGTTGAAACCCAGTTACTTCACTGTATTGAGGATTGATGGGAGTTCAGGTAAGCTTGACTGTTCAGGTAAGGCGCTGTAAAAGTTCTGTTCAAAAGTTCAAGCTTAATAATAATGTTCGTTGTCTAATTGCAGCAAGCGCTAATGCTTATGTCTTTTTCCCCTTAGGGGCCGGGGTTCGGAGTGCCGGAGATATGGCGCCGACCCGAAGTGAAACACTTCTGGATGAGCGCTCAGGTAATGTCTTTGCATTCGCCCATTCAATGTCTTTGTCTTTTTTCCCCATAGGGGCCGGGGTCCGGAGATGCCAGGAAGCGGCAGGACCCGAAATGCAGTGGGAATAATCCAACAGGTAAGACTTAAAAGGAAACTGAGCTTTCCTTATTCCTTTTCTCCCTCTCACCTTTGTTCTTGTCTTTTTTCCTCTAGGCGCCGGGGCGTAGCTGAATCCGGAAGATCGCTGCTGAAGATGGAAGCGCCTTGCAAAGGTGAGTAAAATGCAGCGCTGCAGCGATCGAAACGAAATGCCTTTAAAATGATGTCTTCCTTTTCAGGGCCGTTGGAGAAATGACTCCGGGATGCAGATTTAGCAGGTAAGGGCTTTTCCTCTCCTATTCTCTTCCTTTCTCCCCTTGCAGGTGTTCCAGGGTGCTGACAGGCGTGGCTGAAGTCAGGATGCAGGAGCTGACACGGTGAGCGTCCAGCTGCTAGGTGCAGAACAACGCGAAGCATGTGTGGCTGTTCGGGTGGGGTTTAAATAGCCTTGAAAGAAGTTCCTGGTGTGTATCCTTCCACCAATCAGGTATGTATCCTTCCCCGACCACACCCGGGTGGTGAAGTAGTCCTACAGGTTAAGTAGTCCCATTCAGGCCTCAAGAGGGCCTGGATGAAGCAGCAAGGTCTGCATCAGGTAAGTGTGCACCCAAGCAATTAAACACATATCCTCTTCTATGAGCCTGGCGCCTAAGGCGCCAGGACTGGGGTCCGCTATGAGCCTGGCGCCTAAGGCGCCAGGACTGAGTCCAAAGGGCCCCGACTTGGGCCCGCTGAGACTTCCCTGGGGAAAATGATGTCTGCCTCTGGGGTTGCTGGGCCCGGCCTGGCTCCTTAGAGGTAGGCATCATGACAGTACCCCCCTCAAGGCCCCTCCCAAGGTCTTTTCCTCCGGGGGTTTTGGTTTGTGCGGGAATCTTCGATGGAATCTTTGAATTAATCGTGGTGCGTGAACATAGTTACTGGGTTCCCAAGATCTTTCCTGAGGTCCATATCCTTTCCAATCAACAAGATAGAAGAGTTTCGACTTAACTATCTTGGAATCTAAAATGTCTTTCACTTCGAATTCTAATTCTCCATCAATTTGGACAGGGCCTGGGGGCTCAGACAGTCTGGTTCCAGGTTGTACTGGTTTTAGAAGAGATGCGTGAAAAACGGGATGAATCCGCATGTTGGATGGTAAATCGAGTTTAAAGGCCACTGGGTTGATAATAGCTTTGATGGGGTAAGGCCCAATGAATCTGGGATTAAAAGTTCGCTGACCCTTGAGGGGTAGATGTTTAGTTGCTAGCCATACCCGATCTCCTACTTGGTAAGGAGGAGTTTTACTTCGGTGCAAATCAGCGTTTTCTTTATACTTTTTCTTGGCTTGCTGTAAGTGGGTTGTAGCTTCTTTGAAGGCTTGGGTTATTGTGGAATGTAGGTGATTTACTGCAGGCATCTCCAGGGTCAGAGGTGGATCTAGGTCAGAGGTCCGAGGATGGTGACCATACAGGGTATAAAAAGGAGTCTGTCCGGTTCCAGAATGCACTGAATTGTTGTATGCATATTCTGCAATCCAAAGGATGTCCTTCCAATTCAACTCGCATTGGTGTAACATGCACCGCAGATATTGCTCGAGAGTCTGATTGGTTCTCTCGGTTTGTCCGTCGGTCTGGGGGTGGTGGCTGGTGGATAACCGCACGTCTATTTGTGCTAGTTGGCAACATTTCTTCCAAAAGTGGGAGATAAATTGACTTCCACGGTCTGAGACTAATATGGAAGGGAAACCATGTATCCGCACTATATTTTCCATAAATTCCTTGGCCAAGGTGGAAGCTGACCGCAATCCTTTTAAAGGGATAAAATGGGCCATTTTGGAGAATAGATCCACTATTACGAGAATCGTGTTGTAACCACCACAAGGAGGCAGGTCAGTTATAAAGTCCATTGACAAGGTGTGCCAAGGTGCTGGTGGAATGTCCAAAGGTTGAAGTAGGCCGGCTGGCCTTTTCTTTTGACTCTTATTTTGGGCACAGATTCCGCAAGACAACACAAATGACTTTATGTCTTTTCTCCAAGAAGGCCACCAGAAGTGGCGTTTGATCTTTTCTTCTGTTTTCGCGATACCGGGGTGTCCTTCCATTAATGATTCATGATGACGGGTAATGACAAGTTCCTGCAATTCTTTACTTGGCAGAAATAACCGCTCTTGGAAGTAGGGTAAATCATCCTTAACGGTGTAGTGAGGACCCTTTTGACTCCATTCCAGTAAGGCAGAAGAGTCAAAAAGCTGTTTTACTTGAGCTTGGATGTCCTCAATGGTTTGCAATGAAGTCAAGCCCAGAATTCTTTGTTCCGGTATGATTGGCACAGGTTCTAAACTCGAATTGGGTTCTTCCATGCCTATCCGGGATAAGGCATCTGCCTTACCATTCTTGCAGCCAGGGCGATAGGTAATTACAAAATCAAATTCCGCAAAGAATAAAGCCCATCGGAGTTGTCGCGAAGATTGAGCTTTGGCCGTCTTTAAGTACTGCAAGTTTCTGTGGTCCGTAATTACGGTGATGGTGTGTCTTGCACCGAGAAGATAGTGACGCCAAGCCTTGAAAGCTGATTTAATAGCCAGTAGTTCTTTGTCGGTAATTGCGTAATTGAGTTCAGGTGGAGAGAATTTTCTGGACCAAAAGGCTACAGGGTGTAGTTGGTTAGTTTCTGGGTCTCTTTGCGACAGGACAGCTCCCATGGCCGAACTGGATGCATCGGTTTCCACAATGTAAGGGAGATCTGGGCGCGGGTGCTTCAATACAGGTGCAGAGGTGAATTTGGTTTTCAGGTCCTGAAAGGCTTGTTCAGCCTCAAGAGTCCATTCAAAGCGTTTATTTTTCTTTAGGAGAGCTGTGATGGGTTGAACAGTTAGAGAAAATTCCGGGATGAACCTTCGATAGAAATTGGCAAAGCCAAGCATGCTTTGCACTCCCTTCACAGAGCTAGGAGATGGCCATTTGAGAATGGCGTCCACTTTCCGCAAGTCCATTCGGATTCCTTGAGGTGTCAGGATGAATCCGAGAAACTCCACTTCTGTGGTATGAAAAATGCATTTTTCGAGCTTGGCAAATAATTTGTGCTGGCGCAATTTCTCAAGAACTGCCCTAACATGGTTTCTGTGATCAGATTCTGAGGAGGAATACACCAGGATGGAACAAGTTACTTACCTGTAACTGTTGTTCTCCAGCATGGGTCTGGCATGGATTCACATGCTCATGAATATTCCCCGTCATCAGGCTGGGAATCCTCGGTAAAGAAAAAACCAGTATCAGTTTCGTTTCTGATCTGTCTTTCGTAGCAATAACCAATCACTGGTCTCTGCGTCATACTGACCACAGCCAATGACTGCCCTCTACCTAAGCACCGCCTCTGGCAGCCATCTTCAGATTTGGAAGCACGTGAAGTGGCAGTATGACCAAGTGAAGAGCCGCAGAGGGGTAGGCGGGAGGGTTCGCATGTGAATCCATGCCAGACCCATGCTGGAGAACAACAGTTACAGGTAAGTAACTTGTTCCTTCTCCAGCATGGGGTCTGGCATGGATTCACATGCTCATGAATAAAGAATACATAGCAGTACACACATGCACAACCACGGGAGGTGGCAAAGGCTCAACATTAAGCATCACATCAACTCAACATTAAGCATCTTACCTCCTCACCAGGCTCACCTCAGGCGAACAGGTTGCGCAGCACTGCTTGGCCGACCCTGGACTCCTCCCTGGAATCCCGGTCGACGCAGTAGAATTTCGTGAAGGTGTGCGTCGACGCTCTCGGACGGCCAGGCAGCGGTCGGTTTGCCAACCGGTGACAGCACATGATACAGCCGGAGAGCCATCTGGAAATGGAAGCCTTCGAGAGAGCCTTCCCCTGATTGACAGGTCCAAAGTTCACAAAGAGTTGTGACGTCTTCCGAAAACACTTCGTGCGGTCTACGTAGAACTTCAGCGCTCTAGCCACATCCAGCGAGTGCAAAGTCCTCTCAGCCGGCGACGAAGGCGACGGGAAGAACACAGGCAACACCAAGGGTTCGTTGAGATGGAAGTCCGACGGCACCTTGGGCATGAAGGAGGGGTGCGTCCTGAGCACTACCCTCGTGTCGTGGAAAGTCAAGTACGGGGCCTTGCAGGAAAGGGCCTGGATCTCTCCCACTCGTCGTGCGGAGGTGATGGCCACAAGAAAAGCTGTTTTCCACAATAGAAACTTCAACGGGGCCGAGTGCAGAGGCTCGAACGGAGGTCCCATGAGCTTGGTCAGCACCACGTTGAGCTCCCACGCCGGGGCCGGAGCCTTCACCGGCGGGAACGATCTGAACAGTCCCTTCATGAACTCCTTCACCAGACGATGAGACCACAAGGACGTCCGCCCCGTGGTTCTGGTGTATCGGGAGATCGCAGCAAGATGAATCTTGTGGACGCGTGTGCCAGACCAGCTTTGGCCAGCGTCAGCAGGTACGGCAGTACTTGGGGAGCCGTAATCCGTAGAGGGTTAATCTTCTGTGCGTGGCACCAGACAGAGAACCTCTTCCATTTGTGTCCGTAGCATTTAAGAGTCGAGGACGCCCTGGCCTTTGCAAGAACCTCTCTGCAATCGGCCGGTATGTCGTATCCTCCAAACTCTAGCGCTGCAGGAGCCAGGCCTGCAAGTTCAGCGACTTCGGGTCGTGGTGGAGGATGGCGCCTCCTTCCCTGGAGAGTAGATCCGCGTCCGCCGGCAGCTTGATCGGCGGGGACGCTGACAAGTCCAGAAGGTCCGGGAACCATATCTGCCTCGGCCACGCAGGTGCGACGAGGATCATCCTGCACCGTGACCTCTTGAGCTGGTTGACGAGCCGGATTAGCAGAGGCAAGGGAGGGAACGCGTAGAGGAACAGGCCCTCCCAGGGGAACGAGAAAGCATCGCCCATGCTCCTCGTCTGGGGAAACCTGCTGGCGAACCTCCGGCACTTGGTGTTCGTCGCCGTCGCGAACAGGTCGATCTGGGGTGTGCCCCACCGTCGGAAGAGGCGATCCACCAGATCCTGCCGTAGTTCCCACTCGTGGCACGAGCGCAGCTCCCTGCTGAGTGAGTCGGCGATGGTGTTTTTTATCCCTGCCAGATGAAACGGCACCAGAAAAATCCCTTGGGCGACGGCCCAATGCCACAGGTCCTGCGCCTCCTTGGACAGCGCTGGGGACCTGGTTCCGCCCTGTTTCCTGATGTAAAACATGGTGGTGGTGTTGTCGGTGAAGATCCTCACCATCTTGCCCTTGAGGGACGGAAGGAAGGACCTGAGGGCCCAAAACACTGCACGGAGCTCCAGGACGTTGATATGCAGGGACTTCTCCGTCGGGAGCCAGAGTCTTCTTGCGTGCAGATTTTCGGTGTGCGCTCCCCACCCTTCCAGGGAGGCATCCGTGGTCACAGTCTCCTGGTGGGCTGGGGTCTGGAAGTCCATGCCCGCCGTCAGATGCGCGCGGGTGCCCCACCACCGTATCGCTCGTCGGAAACTCTCGTCGAGCTTGATCCTTTCCTCGAAGCTGCCCGTCGTCTGGATCCAGCGCGCATCCAGGAATTCTTGCAACGGGCGCATCCGGAGCCTGCACATGGGAATGAGGTAGATGCAGGAAGACATCATCCCGAGGAGGGACTTGACGGACCTCACCTTGGCCGCGTCGGCCACCAACATCCGTTGCACCTTGCCCAAGATGGTCCTGGTCCTCTCCTCCGACGGGGAGGCCAGAAGGGACACTGTGTCGAGCCTCGCTCCCAGAAACAGTGCGACTTGCGCGGGCACCAGGTGGGATTTGGCGTAGTTCACGGAGAATCCCAGGTCCGTGAGGAGTTGGACGGTCCTTGCCGTGTGGACCACGGCGAGCTCCCTCGTCTTGGCGCGGATGAGCCAGTCGTCCAGGTAGGGGTAGACGTGAATCCCCTCGCGGCACAGCTGCGCCGCCACCGGTGCGAGGCACTTGGTGAATACCGTGGGTGCCGACCGTAGTCCGAAGGGAAGGGCTTTGAACTGGTAATGACGCCCTTGGACCACGAATCTGAGGAATTTTCGGTGCCCCTTTAGGATGGGAATGTGGAAGTAGGCATCCTCCAAATCCAACGACGATAGGAAGTCTCCTTCCTCCAGCTGACCCAGGACGTGCTGGAGGGTGACCATCCGGAACTTCTGCGCCTTGATGAACTTGTTCAGACGTCGCAGGTCTAGGATGGGGCGCCATCCTCCCGTCTTCTTCTTCACGAGGAAGTATCGCGAGTAGACTCCGGAGCCCCGAAGCCTCTTTGGGACGAGTTCGATGGCGCCCTTTCTGAGCATCGCCTTTACCTCCAGGAGAAGTTGAGGGACGTGAAGTTCTTTCCTGGCCACGGGGGGGACGCGCGGGCACCTTCTTTGAAACTCGAGCGCGTGGCCCCGGGCCAGGGCGTCCAGCACCCAACGGTCGGTGGAGATGGACTCCCACACGCTGACGAAGCCCGCCAGCCGGCCTCCCACCGGGGTGCTTCGGTGGGGGCCCGACCCCACGGCCGGTTCAATCCTGCTTGGACGCGGCCTTGCCGCCTTGACCTCCTTGGCGACGACGGCGGGGTCCGCTAGACTTGCCTCGTCCTCTGTAGGCCTCTTGCGACGACGAGCTGGCCGCTTGACGGTAGGAAGCGAAACCGCCGCCGGAACCTTTGGAGGCGCCCTTGCCTCCGCCGCTCCGAAAGGGCGTTCGTCGTTGCTGCAGGACTCCAAGGGCCCTGGCCGTCTCAGTATCCGCCTTGATGGCCTGAAGGGAATCGTCCACTGTCTTCCCAAACAGGTTGTTCCCGTCGAAGGGCATGTCCAGGACTCTGGTCTGGACGTCCTGCCGAAAGTCCGTAGCTTTGAGCCATCCACGACGTCGAAGGCAAACGCCGTTGCCCAGCTGGCGGAACCCAGTGTCGGCGATGTCCGTCGCCACGGTGATGGCGTGGTCCGAGGCCACCTCACCTTCCTGCAGGATCTCCAGGGCCTCCGCCCTCTTGTCGTCCGGCAGAAAATCCAGCAGGGGAGCTATCTTGTACCAGAGCTCCCTGTCGTAGCGGGCCACGATAGCCAAGGCGTTGGCCGCTTTAATCGTCGTCGCTGCCGACGAGATGACTCTACGTCCCATAGCATCCAATTTCTTTCCCTCGCCGTCCGGCGGGGAAGTCGATGTGGAGGCCGCACCCCCCCCCGCTTTCTTCCTGGCTGCCGCGGAGACGACGGAGTCCGGGGTAGGCTGGGCCCGGAGGCATAGGGGGGCCGTGTCCGGGACCCGGTACTTTTTCTCGTACCGGTCTCTTCTAGCTGGCGTCGTGGAAGGGTTCTTGAGGAGGGAAAGGCCCTCATCCCAAATGTCGTCCAACAGAGGCACTGCGAGGACCGTCTTCCTCTTGGCCTCGCGTCGCTGATAAAGGAAGCCTTCCTTTTTCTTCTCCTCAGGGCAGAGTTGGAAAAGCTCGGAAGCCCTGGAGATCATGGAGTGGAAAGATCCGATCTCGTCGGGCGGAGAAGCCCTGGTGGGAGGCGACGACGGAAAATCCTCGTCGTATGCCTCGTCGTCCGTACCCGTCGCTGCCGTGTCAGTCCCCGTATCATCCCCTCGGGTGGACGGGGAGGAGGGCTGGACGGGGCGCGACGGTTGAAAAGGAGGAGGTGGATGGATCCTTCTTTTCTTGGTAGGGGGAACACCAGAAGGTCCCGGTTCTGGATCCCCCGACGGGAGAGGTTCCTCCGTCGGTAACGGTAGCCTCGTCCTTATCTCGGAGCATAAGGACTGTATGGCCAACAAAATGGCCGCCGAGTTGTCTTGCGGCGCTGGCAGAGGGGAATCCGACGGGCGAGCAGGGGCCCCGTCGGTATCCTCGACGATGTCGTCGTCGTCACCTGCGTCGGGGTCCATTCCGACGGGCTGGCCTTCTTCCACGCCTAGGCCGTGGCTTAAGACCTCGATCAGCTCCTCTTCTGAGGTTGAGGCCGAATCTACGACGACGCCCTGCCCCCCCGTCTTCTTCCCCATGGAGGGTTTCACGGGGGTCCTATCGATGGGCACAAAGGAAGACTCCCTCCGCGGAGGCAGGGAGATTCTGGGCCCTGAGGTCGCCACCACTGGTGTAGCCACCACAGGCTGAGCCAGGGCCGCCGCGACCGTTTCGATAGAGGGCTTGGTCGGATGGATCAAGGCCTTCACCACCTTAGGTGCGCTCACCGCCTTATCCTTGAGGGAGGGGGCACTGCCACGCTCCTCCTCTGCCTTAGAGCTCGACCGGGGCCTCTCCAGGAGCTTCGCCGGGTGCTCGGCCTTCCTCTTACCCGACCCAGAGCGTTGGCTCGTGGTTGATGGTGCCGGGGAGGGTGCGCCCTGCCTGGCGCCCGTAGAGCCCGACCGTTCGGCGCTCCCGGTGCCAGCGGACTCGTGGTGCTTGGCCTTATGTTGGGCCCCCGTCGCCGGGGCGCCCTCAAAGGTCTTAGAAGACCGCTCGGATTTCTTCTTCTTCTCGCCAGACGGGCTCTTACCCTCCAGCCAGTTGGCGAGACGTTGATGGCGGTCCTTCATGGTCCGTTCCGACATGTTGCCGCAAAACGCACAGTCCTTCTCCACGTGCGTCTTGTCCTCATGAAGGCAGTAAAGGCAGAAAGAGTGTTCGTCCTCCTTGAAGACGTTCTGCAGCTGGCATCCAGGGCAGACCCTGAACAGCTTTCCGGGCGTCGAGCTTCCCTTCTCCTGGGCCATCTCCGAGACCGGGCCTGAGAAGCTTCTGGAGTCCTCCGAAGCGTAGCTCGACGAAATCTTCACCCTTGAGGGGCACAGATGAATCCGACACGGGTCCCCGTTGATCGGATGTAGGATCGGTGGAGCTTGAGGCTCTTTTGACCGAAAGAATCGAAGTTTTTTGTGAAAAAGCGCGAAAAATAGCACTAACGCTCGAGAGCAATAGCACGAGGATCCCAACACATGAACGTGCGGTAAAAATCTGAAGATGGCTGCCAGAGGCGGTGCTTAGGTAGAGGGCAGTCATTGGCTGTGGTCAGTATGACGCAGAGACCAGTGATTGGTTATTGCTACGAAAGACAGATCAGAAACGAAACTGATACTGGTTTTTTCTTTACCGAGGATTCCCAGCCTGACGACGGGGAATATTCATGAGCATGTGAATCCATGCCAGACCCCATGCTGGAGAAGTCGTCAATATAAACGATGACACAAACATCGATAAGTTCCCGAAGAACATCATTCATGAAGTACTGAAAGGCGGCAGGTTCGTTGCACAAACCGAAGGGCATTACTTGATATTCGAAGAGCCCAAATTTGGTGCGGAATGCAGTCTTCCACTCGTCGCCCTCTTTTATACGTACCAGGTGGTAAGCTCCTCGGAGATCTAGCTTGGTGTACACACGAGCATCTTTTACTTGGTCGATAAGCTCAGGTATCAGGGGCAAAGGGTAACGATTCTTAATCGTTATCTGATTTAGGGCGCGGTAGTCAATACAGGCCCTAAGGTCTCCTTCCTTTTTAGGTACGAAGAACAAAGCGGAAGAGACTGGTGACTTTGATGGGCGAATGAAACCATTGGCCAGGTATTGATCCAAATACTGGCGCAAATGCAGGTTCTCAGGTTCAGTAAGAGCATAAATCCTACTACAAGGTAGTTGTGCATTGGGTACCAAGTCGATTTGGCAATCGTAAGATCGATGGGGAGGTAAGGTGTTAGCCTGCTCTTTCTGAAAAACGTCTTGGAATTCTTGGTATTCAGATGGTAGCTGTACAGGGGTGGAAGTTACAGAGGCTAGACCCATAGCTGGATTCCTTGGGTAACAGGTTGGTTCACAATCAGGAAAAGTTATCTTCTTTGCTCGCCAGTCTATTCTCGGATTATGTGTTTCTAACCAAGGGATTCCAAGAAGTACTTGAAATTGTGGGGCCTTGATCACATCAAACACGATTGCTTCCCGATGTCCGTCCTGACCCACCAGAGTGATTTCAACTGTGGAATGCGTTACAGGCCCTGAGGCTATTTCGGTTCCATCAACTGTAGTAATTACATCTTGGGTTACTTTCGGGCGGAGAGGAAGCTTAATCCTGGAAGCCAATTCACGGTCTATGTAATTTCCAATAGCTCCACTGTCTATGTATGCTTTTATAGCATGCAACTGCTGAGGCTGTTTTGGGTTCACAAGCACCATTGGCATGACAAAATGCGAGGTCAAAGAGTTTGTTTTCAAGCTCGGCAAGCGGACCCCTACGCTTGTCGGGCTAGGTTGTTTCCCGAACCAGGTGTCAATAACTCGTTATCAGTGGCTCCAACCACCTTCTTGGGTGGTTTAACTGGACAACTTTGAAGAAAGTGACTGGAAGTTCCGCAATACAGACAAAGTTGCATTTGTCGCCTTCTCTCTCGTTCCTTCTGCGTTAATGGTCCTTTAACACTGCCAATTTGCATAGGTTCCGAAACGTCAGTACTCTTGGAGTTAACGTGGGTCTTGATAGGTACTCTGGTTTCATACTTGAGCCGATCTGCTTTTCTATTTTGAAGTCTGTAATCAAGTTGAACCACTAAGTCTATGTAGTCTGCGCAGGCCTGGGGTGGATCTACTATCTGAGCTATAACATCTTTAAGCTCTCCGCGCAGGCCTCGATGAAACAATGTGATCCTTTTATTTTCAGGCCATCCGGTTTCCACAACTAGTCTATTAAAGGTGGCGATATAGGACAAAAGATCCTGATTACCTTGTCGTAAGGATAGCAGTTCATTGTCAAGGGCCTGTCCCTGCGAGTGTCGAGCGAACAGTCTTTCCATGCTGGCCTGGAAGCCCTGGAAATCCCGGAGAATGGGATCATCCTGATTTACCAATGGAATAGACCAATCGGCAGCACAGCCACTGAGGTAAGATAGTACAAAGGCTACTTTGGTCTGGTCGTTGGGGAAGGCCCCGGGCCTGCATAAAAAGTGTAAACGGCATTGGTTCATAAAAACGGCATATTTCTTGGGATCCCCCGCAAAACGTTCCGGCAGGGCCAAAGGCATGTGTCCAGGTAGATTGATTTGTACCGGGTTATTCGAACCCATTGTTGTAGAAATATCTCCGGAAACAGGTAAAGGAGTGTGCTCTGCCTGGCCCGGCAATAACCTTTTGGCCAGATCATCAGTTCTTTCCTTGGATAGGATTAGTTCCCTTCTGAGAGCATTAGTCTCCTGGCGGGCTGAGTGCACTTCTGCCCGTAATTCCCCTAAAAGATGGGCCAGCTGATCTGTCTCGGAAGTCTCCATAGCGCCCAGGTGGGAAATTGTGGTAAGGCTTCGCGTTCTGTAACGCTCACCTGGTTCCCACGGAGGCGCGGCGTCGAAGGCGCAGAACTCTGAAGATGGACAGGAAGGGCCCCTCTATTCTGGCTTCCCTGGCTCGTTGGATACCCTCCTGTGCGTGAAAAGGGAGTATTACCAACTGTGGAACAATGCTCAAGCCTCCCACTCCCTTCCAACCCTCCACGATACCTCCTCCACGATTCCCCGTGAAGCCTCACCTTAGGGTTTGGAAGGATGAGCTCTCCATCCTGCTTCTGATGCAGGGGCGCGTTGAAACCCAGTTACTTCACTGGATTGAGGATTGATGGGAGTTCAGGTAAGCTTGACTGTTCAGGTAAGGCGCTGTAAAAGTTCTGTTCAAAAGTTCAAGCTTAATAATAATGTTCGTTGTCTAATTGCAGCAAGCGCTAATGCTTGTGTCTTTTTCCCCTTAGGGCCGGGGTTCGGAGTGCCGGAGATATGGCGCCGACCCGAAGTGAAACAGTTCTGGATGAGCGCTCAGGTAATGTCTTTGCATTCGCTCATTCAATGTCTTTGTCTTTTTTCCCCATAGGGGCCGGGGTCCGGAGATGCCAGGAAGCGGCAGGACCCGAAATGCAGTGGGAATAATCCAACAGGTAAGACTTAAAAGGAAACTGAGCTTTCCTTATTCCTTTTCTCCCTCTCACCTTTGTTCTTGTCTTTTTTCCTCTAGGCGCCGGGGCGTAGCTGAATCCGGAAGATCGCTGCTGAAGATGGAAGCGCCTTGCAAAGGTGAGTAAAATGCAGCGCTGCAGCGATCGAAACAAAATGCCTTTAAAATGATGTCTTCCTTTTCAGGGCCGTTGGAGAAATGACTCCGGGATGCAGATTTAGCAGGTAAGGGCTTTTCTTCTCCTATTCTCTTCCTTTCTCCCCTTGCAGGTGTTCCAGGGTGCTGGCAGGCGTGGCTGAAGTCAGGATGCAGGAGCTGACACGGTGAGCGTCCAGCTGCTAGGTGCAGAACAACGCGAAGCATGTGTGGCTGTTCGGGTGGGGTTTAAATAGCCTTGGAAGAAGTTCCTGGTGTGTATCCTTCCACCAATCAGGTATGTATCCTTCCCCGACCACACCCGGGTGGTGAAGTAGTCCTACAGGTTAAGTAGTCCCATTCAGGCCTCAAGAGGGCCTGGATGAAGCAGCAAGGTCTGCATCAGGTAAGTGTGCACCCAAGCAATTAAACACATATCCTCTTCTATGAGCCTGCCGCCCAAGGCGCCAGGACTGGGGTCCGCTATGAGCCTGGCGCCTAAGGCGCCAGGACTGAGTCCAAAGGGCCCCGACTTGGGCCCGCTGAGACTTCCCTGGGGAAAATGATGTCTGCCTCTGGGGTTGCTGGGCCCGGCCTGGCTCCTTAGAGGTAGGCATCATGACAGATAGAAGGGCTGGCTCTGTCTTTGAGATACGGTTAATAAAGAGAACCAGTCCCAGAGACAGACGCCCTTTTGTGCCACTTACATTGTATTTAAATGACAAAGTGAAAAATGTTTTGGCTCTATTAGACACAGGAGCTGAAGTGACAATTCTGAATGGCAATCCCAACAAATTATCTGGCCCCAGAGTCCTGGTCAATGGCTATGGGGGGCGGAGACTGTTGCAAAATCCTTTAATGTAAAGATGTCAATTGGCGGGGGATTGGCTTTCACTGCAAACGTGTTGATTGCTGAAATACCCGAGTACATACTGGGAATGTACGTGTTGTTAGGCAAAAGTGTGACTACAGATTTAGGTGAATTTGTTTTTGGCAATCGGAAAATTCATGTGAGAGTTGTGAGCCCTGTTTTGGTTGGGCATGCAAAGTGGACCCCCTTGCATTTACCTCCTCCTGCTGAGCCAGTGTGCATGAAACAGTACAGACTGCCGGGAGGGCACAAAGAGATTGGTGAAACCATTGAGTCATTAGTGAAAGCTGGCATAATGAGGCCAGCAGTCAGTCCATTTAACTCTCCGGTTTGGCCCCTCTGCTGCCCAGATGGGGCGTGGCATCTGATTGTTGATTTTCGCACCTCGAACAAGAAGGTGCCGCCTTTGGCTGTGGCTGTGCCAGACATCATTACTTTGATTGAAAATCTCACTAAAGAAGTGGGTGAATGCCATGTGGCAATTGATTTGGCCAATGCATTTTTCTCCATTGATATTGATGCTGAATCACAAGATCAATTTGCGGTAACTTCGTGGGACAGACAATTTACCTTCACTAAATTGCCCCAGGGGTACTTGCACAGTCCCACTCTGTGTCATGGATTGATTGCCAGAGACTTGAAAATAGTGCAGTTGGATGAAGTGTATGTTGCCCATTATATAGATGATATAATGTTAACCAGCAATGATAAAACACATGTGGAAAAGGCTGCTGAAAAACTGATCAGGCACATGCAGGACCGTGGGTGGGCTATAAATCCTAAGAAAGTACAGGAGCCCGCTCAAGAGGTGACATTTTTAGGTGCAATCTGGTCTGGTTCAGTAAAGAAAATCCCTGAGCTGGTGATAGGCATTGTACAGCAAATGATCCAACCAGTGGATAAAAAAGAGGCGCAAAGATTCATTGAGTTAATGGGTTTTTGGAGAAATCACATACCTCATTTAAGCTTGATATTGAAACCAATATACAAAGTTACAGGAGAAAACAATTTTGAATGGGGTCTAGACCAGTAGACTGCCTTCCAACAGGCTGAAGACGCTTTGCAGGATTACATCACGATGGGTCCCATGACAAAAGATGATCCTTTTGAACTGGAAATTCTTGTCTATAATGATGTTGCTGTGTGGAGTTTGTGGCAAAGGCAAGGACAGAAAAGAGTGCTGCACGATTTTTGGTCCAGAAAACTCACAGATTCTATGACAAGATATACTACGCTTGAAAAGCAAATTGCTGCAGTGTACTGGGCACTAGTCGAGACTAAACGACTTACAGACGAGCAACCAGTGACAATTTGCACACAAATTCCAATCATGGGCTGGGTGCGCGAAGCTGCTGTGCGTGGAAAGAGTGGCAGGGCGCAAGACGCCACTCATGTCAAGTGTAAATGGTATCTACAGCACCATGCATAAATTGGCCGCACAGCGGTTTCCAAGCTGCAAGAACAAATGCTGGAGGCAGTAGATTTGGAGGCAATGCCTGAACCAAGCACCCCTGTCGCGTTGCCAGAATCTTCCTTCAAAGTCGTTCCCGCTTATGATACATTGACGGAAGAGGAACAGAATTCTGCATGGTTCATGGACGGCACTGCAAAATATGATAAAGGGCAGAGACACTGCCAAGCTGTTGCAGTCCAGCCCCACCGCGAAACACTGCTAATGAGATAAGGAGTGGGGGGTTCCAGTCAATATGCTGAATTACAAGCAGTGGCCTATGTGATTGAACAGGTGAAAGACACTGAAACTGCATACATATACATGAACAGTTGGGCTACATACCAAGGCCTGACTCATTGGACACCGGCATGGAGAAGAGACAGCTGGCATATTAAAAACACTCCAATATGGGGAGGACCTGCCCTCTGGATCTGCATCGGGCATGTTCATGCACACATGCCACCTGACACTTCACTGGCTGCACTGTTCAATAATTAAGCAGATCAAATGGCAAAGATTTGCCCAGTAAGAACACCTGAAGAAACAGAAGTGCTGCAGGGAATGGCTGACTGGGCGCACCAGACCTCAGGACATTTAGGACAACGAGGAACCTATGAATGGGCTAAGAGAAGACAACTGCCCATTTCCATGGATCATGCCAAGCAAGCTGCCTACCATTGTCCTGTGTGCTGTGAAGTAAAGCACTATCCACTGGAAAGGAAGCCTCAAGGCACTTTGAGAAGAGGTGTAAAAGCAGCCAGCATATGGCAAGTTGACTACATTGGACCTTTGCTGCCAGAAAATGGAAAACATTATGTGCTGACAATGGTAGACATATTCTGGATTGCTGTTGGCCCATCCAGCCACCCATGTAGATCAACGGGCTACCTTACAAGGAATGGAATATCTCATTAGACACTATGGCATTCCAGATGAAATCCAATCAGATCAAGGCAGCCATTTTGCAGGACACAATGTGCAGAGTTGGGCTCAGGAACAAGGCATCAAATGGACGCTGCACATCAGTCGGTATCCCAAAGTTTCTGCTCTCATTGAATGTAGCAATGGCTTGCTCAAACAGCAAATAAAGAAACTGACTCAGACTCACACACTCAAGGGGTAGTTCAAGCACCTGACACAAGCCTTGTTTGAACTGAATAATCGTCCTTTGGGAAACCGGCAAACACCCTTTGTGAGACTGACAAATGAAAAGGTAGAACAACAAAGACTCTTATCGTTTGGAAAACTGACATGGAAGCAAAGCTGCATGTGCAAGCTACTGCGGGCAGTATTGGACTTGATTTGTCAACCTATGAAGAGGATGTAATACCAGCAGGGCAAACCAAATCAATATCGCTGGGCATTGGCATCAAATTGCCGGGTGGCACCTATGATCGCATTGCTGCACGATCCAGTCTGGCAAAGAAAGGCATTGAAATTTTGGGAGGTGTGATTGATCCTGATTATCAGGGAACCGTTTCGGTACTTTTATGCAACACTGGTTCATCTGAGGTACCATTGACCAAATATGACCGCATTGCACAATAAATTTGCGAGCAAGCAGTTGTTCCCCAAATGATTGAAAGTAAACAAGCCCCAGACACCACACAAAGGGGTGATGGTGGTTTTGGCAGCACTGGGGAAAAGGTGTGGGTTCATCATCCGAACAAAAAGCCTCAGGCTGGGGAAGTATTGCGCAAAGGTGTGGGAAGTACTTATGTTGTACTGTTGCAAAATTCTGACATGCCTGTTTATATCCCTGCTACTAGACTCACACCACAAATGTAGTGCTACATGATGGGGATGGGACTTGCTTTGCTGTGGGTGCTCCTGGCCTGCCAAGGAGATGCTTTCTCTGTAAAGAATGGGTTGATGCAAGACGCTACCTGGACTCAGAGAATTGTTTGCACTACACCTGATGCTCCAGTCCTGCGTGATGATAACAATTGCACTGCAACCTGTGAGAGAAGCGCTACAAATGAGTATCCATATGGAACTGCTAAAGTACTGACTTGGCACATTGTTGGACACCTCTTCTCACTGACACATATCACAGGCACATATGAAATTCTAGGCCCAAATGTTTCAGTGAATGGATCCAACAATTTGTTTGATGTTTCATGTTTCTTTTGTCTAAAGGAATTTGGCAAGTGTGACCGCCAAGATTTTGTGGACTATAACTTGACTAAATGTGATAAATATAATTGTGCAAGGAAACAGCCACTACCGGCTGGTAGTATGGTGTTTATATCAAAATGTAACATTTTGTATGGCAGGCATGCCACATGGAGAATGGTGTTCTTTAAATCCCAAAGAGTGGAAACCGTTTGTATGTTAGATTTTCCAGTAGTGAGGCAACACTTAAATTGCAGACCTGTAATGCATGCTTCGGTTATTACTGAAGTACAATTACATATTGATTTGTCCAGAGGTAATGTTTCACTGTTTCAACCAAGCTGCTACAAATGGAGTCAATTTTTATGGCCCATTGCTAAACTGCACGTAGCTAGGGGGTTGGATTAATTAATCGCGGGAGCAGCGGGGGTGGAAACGGGAGCTTTAAATGCTTTTGACATAGCAATTGTACGTAACAAATTATCCACCATGGGTTCAGATGCCAGCGCTGCTATAAAACTGTTGGCACAGTGGGGCCCACTGATAAACCCTGCCCTGCGAAATGCTGCCAAGAGTATAGGTAACAATTGGAGGTGGCAGAACTTTAGCTATGAAGACATTTTTTCAGCAATAGGGCCGGTGAACAAAACTTCCAAAGACAACACAATGTCCCTCATTACGACCCTGGCGGAAATCGAAAAACGATGGCGGAAATGCAATACCGCCATCGAATAGCGCTCGGTGCGATTATGACCCGTCACCGTAAAGTACGATGCCATTAGCGACACCGTAGTGAACGCCAACGCTAACTGCACCAAGTACGCGCACGCGCGCCATGCCAAACCGTAATTACCACCATGGCGCAATGGTACGCGAATTCTGACCCTAGCGGACATTTACCTAACGCCATCAAGCATGGCGGAAAGTACCATTCCGCCATGGTGAGAAGTAGGGCATCGCGAACCAACCGTAAAAGGCCCTACTGAGTGCCTGTACACCACTCCCTGGCCACATTGCACAACTCCTTGTAGGTGCAATGAAGTCACACAATGCAACCAGTGAAATGTACAAGTCACCCATGCATGCCAACGAACAAATGAATCTAGGGGCTCCAAGTGCCTTGTGAGTGGCCATCCATATTTGCCATGGCACCATTGCCGTACTGATGCAGCACAGGCATGTGAAGGTTCAAGTACAGCAACATGAACTGAAATATGAGACAAACAAAAACAGGCCCCCCATCGCCTGACACCAGTGTAAGGCAACATTCAAAGCAGTATCCTGAGTGAGACTGCACCAGCCCTGTACTCCTGCCAGTAAACAAACCAACCATCAGCATAAGCATGTACCACACAAGTTGGCAGAGTGACTGAGCAGCCAGGCTCATCTCAAGAGGGGCCAATGGGAGCTGCAGGGCACAGATGGCACGAATACAGAAGCTATTCCAATGGACATGACCTCAATCTCCCTCCAAGAAACGCACGCAAACACAGGCACCTGTGACCAGCCATATTCTGATAATCACATCATTCCACCAATCCACCTGGCTGACCGGCATCTGCTACACAAAAGCTAATCCCCCGCCCCTGAGCATGACATCATTAAAACAGTCATAATGGTAGCCCCTATCCCTGACCTCACTGGGCTTCGTAGGCAAACGCGCCCAGTACAGTACCACGCAACTATACTCAGAAGTCGGAACCCAATGCAGATCTTCTCACAATACATCGCTCCACAAATAGGAATATGCTACATCACTTGCAAATAATAACGCTACACGGTCAATATCATAAACAAAATTTAATGCACAACAAAATCACCAAGCCCATACAGCTATTAGGTCATGAACTCAAAAATATATTTCATCATTGTGGGCTGCATCCGCAATAAATGACCAGCTTCTTCTTGTGTGACGCCCTGTTCCTTCATGGTACACAGGGGCTACATTCACGTTCAAAAAGGCAACATGGAAGCGCCTAGAACCGCAGGGCCGTCCCATTAGGTAGGCACTAGTCCAGCTGAAAGGTCGATATGTTGCTCCTAGCCACTAGTACTGCGTAAGGGCATGTGGCCCATTGGCGATCGTCCCATAAGATCGTAATGGTGCTCCACTGATTAACACGAAGCAGCAGGTGTCGGGAGTAAAATCCATCTGCAGGAGTGGCATACAGATGGCAGTGGCAAAAGGGGAGGAGATACCTGTCACCCAAATGAAATGAAAAAGAATAGTATGGGCATCAGAACTTCATTTGAATTACTCACTTCAATGATCACACTAAATCCACAGCCATATGCATGCTAGCCCACTCAAAAGGATTATTCCCACACAAAAATCACTTGCGAATCATAACTATATGAATCGAGGTGAAAACACTATTACAAACGAGTGTTTGTGTGCATGCGTCTGTTAAAACAGAATACATTAGATGGGATTAGTAACGTGCATAGACACAAGTGTTTGAAGGCGCGTCGAGACAGGGAGGGTTCAACAAGGGCAGATAGACGATGGTCCCACTATGGCAGCCCTGCATCACATAGCGCAGGCGAAGTGGATAGATTCCAAAAAGCCATGTACATGGCAAACTCACTATTAAATCATCTGTCCATGCATCCATACATCATTCCCTCATCCCGGTATGAAAACGGCTGATTATTTACTCACATAACATGTGAAATTTCCATTGAGTCTGAGCGTAATGCAGTCTGCAAAATCCACTGTGCTCCAGCCCGGAATTCCAGTGTTGTGAAGTAACATGTATTTGGGAACGTCCGGCCTTATCGTCCACTACGCTATTGCGCATCCCATACTATTCATATCAATCATTGCATTCTCGCCATGGCCCCTGTCCGAAGGACATTAAACAATAGAACTTTATATCTGCAGTCAGACCTGTGGGCGTCTCCTCGCCGCTAGCTGAAAACCGAAAGCGCTGTCCTTCGAATTCCTCATTTGCAATATCACGTCGAAAAGGCATCTGTGACCGCTTGAAATCACAAATCCATCCGTGTAGTGCGGCAGTGTGTGAAAATGGCAACTGGCTTCACTCACAAATGGGACGCCCCGCCCGTCGGTGAACCTCGGTACAGTGCTGCATGAGGGTCCACCGTTAATCGAGTACTACATTCCACTGACCCTTCACAAGTTTGTTCGCGACTGCAAAGATAGTATGTGAAACAATGGGACCATAGCAGAATGAACATATGAACCAATATTTCACTGCCATTGGGATTAAATACATGATTGTAATAGCAAGATGCCATGCGTCGAATTGCAGCGTTGTGTGCGGGACGTGCTCGCCCAAAGGGGATAGCAGCTTGCACAGGTGGAATGAATCACCACAGGTGGAGGCTATACAGCCTGAAAACACATAAATTGCACACCCAACCCCCTCCCACAACCACACCCACTCCAAAATGCTACCGGCAGGACTAGCGATGTTGGCCCTGGGGGACCTGATAGCACTGCAAGTACTCCAACTTCAAGAAGAAGACGAACACCAACTACTACAACAACCGGCCGCACAGAGGAGACGCAGGAGGAGGAGGAGGGCAAGGCAGGGCCAGCAAGGACCGCCAGCACAGCCACTACCACCACGCAGGCAGCCCGCAATCCCACGCCTCCGAGCACATCCGTTCAACCTCACTGATGAGCAGATCCACACCCTCTACCGTTTGGACCGGGACACCATAACCGCCATTGTGGACATGACACAGGCTGACCTTGTCAGCATGATAGATAGCCCAACCGCCATCCCACCCCTACTGAAGGTGGTGTCTGTACTCCACTTCCTGGCCACAGGCACCTACCAGCACACAGTCGGACAGTTGCATGGCATTTCACAGCCACTGTTGTCACGGACACTATTGCAAGTGCTCGATGCCCTCCTGAAGCACGCAGACGACTACATCTCTCTACCACGCTCGGAGCAGGAAATTACGAACACAAAAGTGGGATTCCATGCACTTGCCGGCATACCGGGTTGCATTGGTGCCATCGACTGCACCCATGTGGAATTGGTTGTCCCACATGCCATGGAGGCCCAGTACCGCAACCGAAAACAATATCATTCTCTTAATGTACAAATGGTGTGTGACTCCAACAGGATCATTACACATTGTTGTGCCCGATTTCCTGGATCAACCCATGATTCTATGGTCTTGAGGAACTCTACAATTCCACGCTACATGGAGCGACACGCAGGGAACAGATCCTGGCTACTCGGTGAGTCTCATTTCATGCATGATAATGTGGGGTATGTGATGCGGCAATAACCTGGCAGGAAGGGGGGGGGATGCGTACGTAGCAATGTCATTCCACAAACATCCTTTATTGTCCACATACAGGTGATGCCGGGTATCCACTGAAGAGATGGCTCCTTACACCACTCCGGAACCCACAGAACCAGCATGAGGAGGACTACAACCATGCCCACTCACGTACCCGTGTAGTCATAGAACAGGCATTCGGCCTACTGAAGACTCGTTTCCGCTGCCTCAGCAGGTCTGGCGGGGCACTCCTGTACCGCCATGAGAAGGTTGCAAAGATGGTCATGGCATGTGTCATGCTACACAACATGTGCGTACGTAGAAATGTGCCCATGCCCCCTGACGCAGAACTGCAAGCACCTGAAGATGATCATGATGAGGGTGGGGATGTGGCAGCACCTCAAGGAGTCCGCGAGGCACAGGAGGGCCGTGAAATTCGTCAGATTCTCATAGATTCATGCTTCTAGCACTCACGCCTGGTGGCTGATACATGGACACGGGACTTGTGGCACTGTGTGTGTCTGGAACATGCACAATATGGACTGTACGCCTATAAAGGCCTCGTACACAAAGATCAATGTCCACACATCTGATTGGATGATTGTGAAATGTTTATAGCATATGTGAAATTATGTTACACACCCCATCGACCCGCCACCCAAGTAAGCCCAACACACCCCCTCCACCCTCCTACCTCCCCCCCGAACACCAGTGTCCAAAGATGCTCATTGTCACTGGGCAGACGCTATTGCAAGCCCCCTCTCCGGGTATCAGGGGCACCCCTGCCTGTGGAGCGCAGGTTCCTCCCAGATCTACGTTGGGGGCTGCCCTGGACGGAACTTGCAACGGATGATGTCTCTGCCTGCTCACGTCCATGCATGTCCCTAAGGGTTTGTGAGAGCTCAGTGAGCACACGGCGCACAGCGGCAAGTTCAGCACATACGTCTTTGGACGTCGCATGCAGTTCCCCCCTCAGGCTCTCGGTGCTTCTCTCCATTTGTACTCTCAGGCTCTCGGTGCTTCTCTCCATTTGTGCCCTTAGTGTCTCTGTACTTCTCTCCATTTCTGCCCTAAGTGTCTCAGTAGATGTTTCTATGGCTGCCTTAGTACCCCCACATTCATCAGCATGGTCCTTGAGGAGCGTGGCCAGTTGCTGCTGTTGCACGATCACCTGGTCGAGGGACTGTTGCCTCTGCTGGGCCATGGCCGTTTGCGGTGGTGTCACAGAGGGGCTGATCACCTCATGTTGCCTTGCCACAGGGCTTGTGGGGGATGGCCAGTCGTCGTCTTGTGGGTGCCCCTGCGTGGTATCCTCATGGTGTACGGGATGAAACAAACAGGGGGATTGAGACAGGTCATGGATGGATCCTAGATCGACATCACCGTTTTCTGTGTCGGAGCATGCTGCCATTAATGCAGTGTCACCTATGGTGCTGCTGCCACCAGAAGCAGTGCCTTCTGTGGCATCCATTGGGGGGACCTGTGGTGGTGCTGTTGTGGGCATGATGGCTGCTGGGGTGCCTGTTGAAGTTCCCTCCTGTGTGCTGCCACTTGATTTGTGCTGCTGCCGTGTCTTGATCCGTGCAGCTGAGGTGGAGGGTCTTTGGCCGTTGGTCTTGGCCCTCTTTGCAGGTGTGCTGGTAGGGGTGTCCTGGAGCTCGTCGTTTGAATCGGACCCTGTGGTGGAGTAAAGGAGGGCGAGCGTTATTAATGGGTCTGTGGAAATTGGAATGGCAATGTATCACATGCATTGGGGTGGTACCTGAGGTTGATTTGGGTCAGGGCCTTGGAGGTGGTTTCATTTTTGTGTGGATTGAGGATGCAGTTGTTTTGCAGCCTGCAGTTAGGGTGTGCCTGCTGCACGTGTAGAGGGTGTTTTTAGGATTTTTAATTATTTATGTATTTAATGTGACTTTTAAAGTGCGCTATCAGGCCAATGTATGTGGACGTTCTCCTGGACATGTGTTTCTGTTGCACTATGTGGACACATGGTGCTTCACATGATTGGACATTGTGGATTTAGCATTGTTTTATTTGGCCCACCTACCTGATTCTTCGGATGTCTGCACTCCTTTCTCCATCCCTCCGACTCCCTCTATACTCTCCATTCCAATGGTGGAGGCACAGATTTCTTCCCAGGGGGTCAACTTGATGGGTGATTCCGATCCTCCCCCGGTAGCTGTGGCAATGTTACGGTTGGCGGATAGTATGCTCCGTACGCGTATCCGCAAGTCGTCCCATCACTTTCTGCATTGCTGTGCGTTGCGGGGTGCGGTCCCCACCGCACTTACCCGCTGTGCCACCAGGGCCCATATGGCCTTCTTGTTCGCAAGTGCCGTCCTGGTCATTTGCGTCGAGAAGACGACGGCAGCATTCTCCTGGAGGGTCTCTGTGAGCACGGTGAGTTCCTCAGGGGAGAAGTGGACCTGCCGCTTGCGGTCGCACGCTTTTTTCGCTACTTTTCCCATTTTTATTGTTTTCACTAGGGTGGCTAACGGGTTGGGATGTGTCTCAGGGTGTTATTTTTAATGGTTGTGTGGGAATTCTGATTTTATAGGTGTACGGCGTGCTGTTTCCCGTTCCGGGACCATGTTTTTACTTCCGTTTCCATATATTTACGGTCACCGTATTTTCCGATTGCCGCTCATTACGGTGACCGCTATGATGGGTGGCGGAATTGCACCTAGGGCGCCGTACGACGGCGGTGAGGGGCGTTTTGGGGACATTTCCGCCATCGCGGACTTTGCACTTCCGCCATGGCGTAGTGCTCGTGCCCGATGGGTCGGAATTAGCCGCACTTTACTCCGTCGTGCAATGGCGGAAACGCTATTTACGCTATGACGGTCCGGTCGGTTACTTTCCGCCAGGGTCGTAATGAGGGCCAATGTATTTTGTGGCAGACCCTGATAAATCAACAGGTGTTGCCTTTTCGTTCTGAGTGGAGGAGACTGTCCTCAACCCACTGGCACACAGAATTACATTTACCTGCAGACATGTGGATTAAACCGCTTGCTTTTGATTGCGTGAATAATACATGTCACGCTTTAATGCAAGTTAGCAGGACTGCTTATGCTTTAGAAATATGATGTCCTTTCATTATTTTGCCTATGAAAATAAATGGCTCCTGGTGGGTTCCACAAATACGAGGGGAATGGTTAGACAGCCAGAACTACACAATCCACAGTCATACATGTATGCCCTGGGATCAGGCATGGGTGTGTCCCCAAAGTGGCAGGATCCCAGACCCATGCATGCATCCCATAGCGGAGGAGTGCACCTGGATGCAGTACCACATTAATGGAACTGACATTTTTCAGATAGATCAACAAATGGCCTACATAGTTACCAATCATTCTTTGCTTATTAACAGTCATAGGTTGCTGGGGAACGTGAAAAGTGTTCTGTGTAGAGCAGGTTGTGAGTATCCTAGATATCACTACTTACACCTTATATTCATTTACCCAGTGGGCTCACACCTCCTTGCATGCAGAGCTTACGCATATGCTTAATTGGACTCTACCTTATGGGGTAATTACCTCCAGGCTTCAAGCTATAAGACAATTTGCTCACGCATCTTTCAAAGCCTTTCAAACCTTAGCCACCTTGGTTATTTCTGCGGTGTGTAAAGTGACTATAGACAAAGATCAGCTAATTAAGACAGCTGATCATCTGCAATCAGTTACTGCTCATCACTGGTGGGACGTATTTACCGGATGGTCGCCCTCCGCTACTAAACTGCTTAATATAATGTTGCAATTATTGCTGTGGCTGCTTATAGCCCTGATACTGATTGCTATAAAATTCATTGGACTTTTGCGCAGAATGACTTACTGTCTTGATATTGGGAAAATCGTCCTCGGGACCAGCCCTTGGAGCAAAAATTACCCAATTCAGCCCAAAATACAGGTTCTATTGTGCCGAGCAGTGAACTCATGCTAGTGACAAATGACACCTTCAAAACGTTTTAGTATTTATTCTAAACAGTGAATTTCAGCAACATTTTGGGATTCAAGCTAGAGAAGATTACAAAGCACAAAACTTAGAGAAATGCAAAATATAGAGAAACATAGAACTTAGAGAAACATAGAGAAACACAGTCTTACGGCCCTTCAATCAGCACTGGGAGACCCTGGCCCTTATAAGCTAGCTGTAACAAGCTCCGCTCAGAGGACAGCGCTACAGGGTGCCGACAGAGCCACAGATTCTGGACACTTGATCTTGCTCGAACCAAGTCCACAGATCGATCTCCCACCTGAGTCATGTGGGCATGCATTTTTATAATCTCGGCTGTCAATCCATGACGCACAGTTCCAGAACTTTCCCTGTGCAAAATATAGGCTTGCTCATGGAAAAACCCAACTCTGTGAATTTCCACTGTGCTCCTTTTCTGTGCCCCTCCCTACTTGGAGCCCATCTGCGCGAAAGCTCAGGAATGTCTTATCAGTGCCTTCTCAGAGAAAGAGGATTTGTTTACGAAGCCATGCAGGGCTACCATTAGAAAGGCAGAATATTCTAGGAGAAGCCGAGATGAATTAACCCCATGTGAGCAAGCTCTAAAAGGCATGCACTCATAGTTTAGTGTTCATAGCGCTTAAGATTGGCTATCTACGCGCTATATAGGTGCCATAATGTTCCAAACACTCCAATAATGTCTATTAGCTACAGAACTGGGGCCTTCACCCTGCCTGTCTATCTACAATGCATAATGTGACCTACCATTCCTACTAGGCCTGCATATTCCTTGTAGCTCACTACTGCGTAATGGAAGTGCTACAACAGACTACTGTCAGCATTTTTGGCACATACTTTGAATAAACTATTGGCTTTCAGTGGCTAATGCTGTCATCTAAAGCCCTGATTGGCTAATTTGCAATTTTGTGTATCACTACACTCCACCCCTATTCAAAGTGTGTGCGACAATGCTGACTAATACCCATCAACATAGCATGTAGTGCAGTGATAAAGACCTTGGGGCTTTGCAAGAGGTTTAAGCAAACTGTCTTCTAGCGGTTAGTGAGCATGGCATGCAAGGTTAGTAAAAACACTACCTAAACAAAAATGTACACAAAGTGAACAGTGACATATACCCTTGCCAAAACCTGGCCTACACAAAAAATACCTACACAAAGTGAACATGGACATTTACTCTAGCCAAAACCTGGCCTACACAAAAATACCTAAATAATTATTGTATAACTGATTGTCAGTTAAAAAGCAGCATGCAGTTAGAATGTCAAGGCAATCCGGTGTAGTCTAATCTCCAATGCACTATTTCATTTATGTATGATTACCAATTCTAAACCCTGGCAGCCTTTCACTCTAAGGGCCTACCCTCCCCCTGATCCCAGGGCATTCAGACGTGACTATGGGCTGTGTGATTAGACACTTCCCCCATGTATGTGGAACCCAACCAAAAACCATCTAATTTCATGAGCAAGGTGAACCCATGGGCACCAGGTTATCTAAATAAAAACAATTCTATTAATTTGCATTAAAGCATGGCATGTGTTATTCATGCAATCAAAAGCAAGCAATTTGATCCATATGTTTGCTGGTAACTGTAGCTCTGTGTGCCAGTGTGTTGAGGATGGTCGCCCCCACTCAGAGTGAAAAGCCAACACCTGCTGATTAAACAATGTTTGCCATAAAATGCATCGTGTGTATTTAGTAGTCTTGTTGACCTGCCCTATGGCAGAAAAAGTGTCTTCATAACTAAAGTTTTGCTATCTGCAGTGGTTGCCAATACTTGTAGCAGTGTTGGGCGTATTAATGGGCCCCACTAGGCCAGAGGTTTTCTAGCAGAGCTGGCATCAGAACCCATAGTGGCTAGCTTATTGTGCACAGTTTCTATGTCAAAAGCGTATAAAGCTCCTGTTACTCCCCGCTGTTCCCGCAATTAATGAATCTAGCTCCCTAGCTACGCGCACTCTGGTGATGGGCCATAGAAATGGACTCCATTTGTAGCAGCTTGGTAGTACTAAGGAAACATTGCCTCATGATAAATCTATGGGCCTCATTACACGGATGGCGGTAATGGTTAACGGTCACCGTTAATGGTAACGGTGACCGTTAACCATTACCGCCTTACTACGAGGTCCCTTAGCGGGTTGGTGCTTTAACGCCTGCTTTTTGCAGGCGTTAAAAACCAACCCGCTAAGGACCCTTGGTGCTAATTACGGCACTGCAAAATTGCGGTGCCGTAATTAGCACCTTTCCCATTCCCATTATGCCCTATGGGGCAAAAATGGGAATGGGGAAGGGCAGTGGTGGAAGGGGGAATTACCGCCCCGCCAACCTTGGAATGGGGCAGTAATTCCCCCTTCCACCAAGGCGGTGCCGGTATTTTACCGGCATGGACCAAGGTGCTAATACCGCCATCCGTGTAATGAGGCCCTATGTCTAAGTGTATCACTGTAATAATAGAGGTGTGCATTACCAGCCTACAATTTAAATGTTGCCTTACTACTGGAAAAACTAACATGTTCACAGTTTCTACCTTGTGTGACTTGGAGAATACACTTCTCCAAGTAGGATGCCTACCATATACAATATTAGTTTTTAGCTACAAACACCATACTACCATTCGGCAGTGGCTGTTTCATCACACCATTGTGTGAAATGCATTTAGTCAAGTTATAGTCCATAAAATCTTGGCGAGAACACTCGCTGCAGTTCTTGGTCAGAAAAACAAATCGTTGGATCCATTCACTGAAACATTTGGGCTGAGGATTTCATAAACACCAGTCATATGAGTCAGTGACAAAAGATGCCCGACAATGTGCCAGGCCAGTACGCTAGCAATTCCATGTGGATACTCATTTGTAGCGCTTTTCCAAAGAATTATTCTAAATGTCTACAATCAAAAGGTGACTCTTTGCATTAGTGTGCTGGAGACAGCTGTCCCCACAAAAACATGAAACTGTTTGGTTTAACAAAAACCGTGTCACACTATGTGTCATAAAATCAAACATCAAGTCAGTCATGGTTTCATTTACCCGCCTTAAGGCTGGCTGTAAAAGTATCCAGTATTTCAAAGGTTACCATCTCAAATTAGAGCTCACACACTTGGCAGCATTACTTCCAATTAAGAACCTTAACCTACGCACAGCTGACTTTGGTGTGCGCACTCATTTTATCTCAAAATATATTACGCTCCTGCTTGCATAATCCTGCTGCCCCAACAATTCATAAATCATTTTCCTGCCTACGTGCAACGTAGAAGTTTTTTTTTTTCAAAAAAGCAAAGCATCTCTGGTTAAAGCAATTCAGTTGGAAAAGCAAAACATTTCGTTTTTTCAGATTCATCTCAAAAATGCATTTAAAAACCATTTTTCAATGTGTTAGCATTCAAGTGCTGTGTCACACAGCTGTTTGTGGTGCATGATGTTACAGTCCACAACCCATTGTCCACAGTCCTTTAAACAAGAAAGGCAAAACATATCAACCAGGTTATGTCCAGCAACTGAATCATTTGAATGTGCAGCGTCAAATATTTGATAACTAGCCAAGTCTGCACCGTGCCAGTTCAGCAAAAGATATTACTCTGTTGGACACCTTTCGCAGGTTGCAGAAGAAATGTCCTCATATGTCATGCATGTTAGCAGCATTGAGTGCGGTGCAGGACAGGTTCAAAGTTCACATATCATCTCGCAGTGACTCGCTTTCTCTGAGAATGCGTCTGCTTGACTGATCAGTGTCACCCGCAAATTGCACACATCTACTCCAATCATGGCATGCAACTGTCTTGGTTTTTTTGCCTAGGCAAAATACAAACAGAAATGTTAGGATTTCATCAAAAGTACAATGTCATTATTCTTCACGTTAGGATGTCATCAAAACTTCAATATCAGCGTTATCCACCCCTTCCCTTAACACCACCCCCACCATCAGAAGTCTCATCAGGTAACTACACACTTTATCATTGCTACCACAATTATTTGTCACCCTTCTGTATGTTACTGGGGGCTTATTTGCACTCAACCATACGGGGTGTAACTGCCTAATCACAAACTCATTTGTGCAATGTGATCCTAGTTGGTCAATGGTACTTCAGACTGATCTGTGATTTTACAAAAGCCATATAATAAGTACCCAGGTCGCACTTCTCAATGGATCAATGCTTTTCTTTGTCACCAGAGCGATCACGAATGCCAGGCGCCAACTTGCTTCCAGTGTCTCATGATCTTGATTTAGGTTGCCCTGTTGGCATCACTCCATTTTTCAAAGGTAAAGTCCTTCAGTCCAATACCGCCTGCAGTTGCACAAGCAGCTTTGTTTATTTTTCTCCATACAGCTAGTGTCTTTCAAGCCTCTGGTTTTCCACTTGTCATTTTCCCAAAGGGTGTCTGCTGATTTCTTGGGCCACCCCTTTGAGCGCGATAGTCTAAGTCAGTTCCTTTATTTGCTTCAATAAATCATTCATTCTTGCACTAAGCCGTGAGGCTTCTGGATCATGGCTAATGTGCAGTGTTCATGTTATACTCAGTTCTGCATGTTGTCTCTTGCAAAACGGCTACCGTTGTCAGTTTTGCTTCCATCTGGAACACCATAATGTCTTTGTCAGTTACTCCAGCCCTGGCAATGTAGCTTGCATTTTTGCCAGCTGTGTATTTTCACTTCTCAAAGCGCCTAGAGGTTTCTTCTCCAGTGCACAGCGCTTTACTTCAGTTGACATCACATGGAGCACTGGGATGCAGCCTGCACGGCAATGTCGCTTTACTTCAGTTCACATCACATGGCGCATGGGGATGCAGCTTGCACGGCAATGTCTCTTGAAATGGGCAGCTGTCTTTTCTTAGCCCATTCACAGATGCACAGGTTCCCCAAATGTTCAGATGTGATGTGCCCATTCTGCATGCAGCATTTTCCTTCCCGTGTTGATACTGGTCAAATTCTTTACTTCTGATCAGCTCTGTTATTGCATGCCAGTGTCAGCATGCGTACATCAGCATGTGTAAGGTAGATTGTGCTCTTTTTCATCTTCTCACTCACAGCAATTATTGCCTTCAGTTCTGTTTCAGCATTCTGTCTTTGCACCCCCCTCCTCAGTTTTTGCTCACACTGACGGTGTCTCTCACAGGGGATGGAATGCAGGAATGTCATTGTTTATCTTTCCTGGCAGCAAGCTTGCCTCTTTGCTCTTAGGCCTATAACTCTTAAGCTGGGGCGGCTCCAATGGAAGGCACTCGGTTCAGACAGTTCATCCAGATTAACTGTTTCCTGCACTGCTTCAGCAACTCAGAAAAGCTCCCATATCTGCCAGCTTCTGTAAACACCATTTCACTGAACAGGAGCGCAGTATTCTGCTTTTCTGCCTTCCTCCAACAGTTTTTTTTTTTCTTTGCGCACCTCGCCCAAGACAGTGCAAGTTATCTTCAAGGCACAAGCTCTGCACAGCAAGACTCTTATTTTCAAAAGAGGCACATTTCTTGTCATCAGATTCAACATGTAATTTTTACAAAATGTCAAAGCGTCTTTTAGCCTGTTTTGAACTGATAATTGTCCCATTTAAAGGCTTATGTTTTTCTTTTTCCTCGTAACCTTGTAGTTTGGCTTCACAAACTCACTCCAATGCAATGTGCGATCTTTCAAAAGAACCCGCAACCCACTAAATCTTTGTGCTGTCTTATCACACACAGATTTTTCATTCTGTTGTACCATTGCCAGAATATAACCACTTATTTCAGTGCATTTAAAACATCCCATGTGTAGTGCAGCTCCCTGCACTTTTTTTTTGCAAAAGCAACCCACACTCTATATTGCTTGTGGGCTGTTAATGTGTCAACAACATTTCTCACCATGTATCACAGTCAACAGGTCACTATTTTCAAAACATACATCACTTATAACGCAACAGTACAAATCCATGGCATAGCGTGGGAACAGTCAAAAATACTCCAGGGGCAATTTAGGGGCAATTTAGAAAAATATAAATTGTCTTTTTCCCCCCAAACCATTGCAAACTGATTCTGCAATTCTAAATCAATCCAAATACCATTCACTCACTTTCTTTTTTAAGTGAGTCTCTCACCCATTGTAAGCATGGCACAGCTAAAATGTAATGTAGCCATTTTAGTGTGTTTCCTTTAAACAGAATGCACCACCAGCACATGGAATTTACAGTTGCCAAAAGAAAAACAAACCCTTTAGGCTCTCAACACAGATGTTACTCTTTCCCCTAAACACAGCTCATTCCCACGTTATCTTCAGGAATGTCAACACTTCAAAAGCATACATTAAAAAAGCGAACCTTCACCTCCGTACATTACAGCCACCCACTCGCTAGCACACTGGGGCTGAATCAATGGTTGAATGTCATGATCTCTGCTTCCAAAAGGTCAGGGTTTTCCCAACTCCCTTGGAAGCAGATCCATAACCCAGGTTCCGAGTGCCAACCAGTCCCAATTGGGACCTTTTGGACCCAGTCCTGGCGCCAGTGGCACCAGGCTCATAAATATGCCCAGTCCCAGCGCTGGAAGCGCCGGGCTCATAATGCTTGGGTGGACTTACCTGCAGCAGACCATGCTGCTTACTTGCCTGCCAGTTGAGCCTCTGATCCTCTTCTGTTTGGAACTACTTTTCCTGTTGGGTGTGGCAGGAGCCACTCCCTAGATTCAGAACACTGGAACTCTTCTGGAAAGCAGGAACTCTTTTCTTACCTAGGCGTGGCTGTGGAAGGAGACACCTAAGCACTACAGGAGGCTTTTTAAACCACACCCGATGGATGAATCTTGCTTTGCGTTATTCTGCATCCTCTGCAGCAGAACGCTCATCGTGTCTTCTGCATCTGATCCTGGGCCTAAGGAAAAAGGCTTACCATCCTGAATCCAGTCTTCAGCAACACCTATAAAGACAAGAAAGAACAGGTTAGCATTACGGGCTTCAGTGACAGCTCTTCACTTACCTGGTCCATCGGTGTCACCAACGCCTCGCGCTGCATTCCGGCATCTGAAAGACAAAGGCTTACCTACTCTTCGTGCGCTCCGGAGGTCTTCACACTGCATTCCGGCATCTGAAAGACAAAAGCTTACCAACTCTTTGCACTCTCCGGAGGCCTTCGGCGCTGCATCCCGCATCTGAAAGACAAAACAAGGTGCGTTTAAAGACATTGGGGAACTTTAATACTCACGTGCCATTACTCCTTTCCACATCCAACCCACTGGGTATTCCGGCACCCTGCAGCCGCTCCGAACTAGTACCTGCAAAATAAAAAGACAGTTAGAGCGCATCGTGAAGCAGGCAACAAGCGCTTACTTACGTGCTTCCAGGCGCTTCTATTCATCACACGGGCTCCATCTTCAACTCACTTCAGCCCATCATCCGCCATCGCCGGAACCCTGCAAAACAAGAAACATCATTACTAAAGACTTTAAAGACATTAGAATTACTCGAAACTTACCGTTCGTGCAGTAAACGACGGACAGCAGTCCTCTGAAGTCAAGAGGCCTGCTCCCCTTATCCAGTGAAGAAACTGGTTACAGCACCCTGCCCCGAGGCAGATGGAGAGCACGGCGTTCACTTACCTAAGGTGAGAGCGTTAACCTTTGGGGTTCTACAGGAGAAGAGAAAGGGAAGAAGAGAGAGACATTCAATAACCCAGTTCCTTAATCCCATATTTTCTATCTGCAGACATCTTACCCTTCAAGTCAGACATACAGTGCACAGAGGTCCAGCCCAAAGAGCCAGCCGTGTGTTACACATCACCTTTGAAGACACGGTATACGCCCAGTCAAGACCGGCGCCTCTACGGGAATCAGGTGAGCGTTACAGAACGCAAAGCCTACCACAAAACTCCCGTCCAGGCGCTATGGAAACCTCGGATACCGACCAGCTAGCCCAGTTACTTGGGGAACTAAGGGCAGAAGTGCATGCAGCCCATCAGGAAACGAACGCTCTAAGAAGGGAACTGATTATTTCCAAGGAGCGAACAGATGATCTCGCTAGACAATTGCTACAGTCACAAGCCGGACAGACCCCGTTACCCGCATCTGGGGGAAATCTTCCTTCTACATCCTCTATGAATCCAGTGCAGATCAACCTACCTGGGAAGGTACCTCTGGCTCCGCCCGAACGATTTTCTGGTGACCCAAAGAGGTTTGCAGTATTTATCAATCAGTGCCAGTTGCGTTTCTTATGCCGGCCAGCAGCCTTTCCAACTGATCAAGCTAAAGTAGCTTTTGTGCTTTCGTACCTTAGTGGCAATGCGGCAGACTGGTCGATCCCTCTAGTAAATCAAGATGATCCGGTCCTCCATGATTTTCAAGCTTTTCAGCTCAGTATGGAAAAACTGTTCGCAAGACATTCACAGGGGCAGGCCTTGGACAATGAGCTTCTTTCGTTGCAACAAGGTAATTAAGACCTTTTGGCTTATATTGCGTCTTTCAACAGACTGATAGTGGAAACTCAATGGCCTGAGGACAAAAGGATTACGCTGTTTTATAGAGGTCTACGTGGAGAGCTCAAAGATGTGTTAGCCCAAGTAGTGAATCCCCCACAAGATTGTTCGGACTATATAGACTTAGTCGTTCAAATAGATCACAGACTGCAGAACAGGAAGGCCGATCGTTCCAAGTTTGATGCTCGAGTATCTTCCAAACCGCCAACTCCTTCCAAAGGAGTAGACTACGGGGAACCCATGCAAATAGGGGGTCTGAAAGGTCCTCTAACACAAAAGGAGCGGGAAAGGAGAAAACAGTTGCAATTATGCCTCTATTGCGGAAACTCAGGGCACTTTCTTCGAGACTGTCCGGTGAAACCTGCCAAGGAGGCAGTAGGAGCTGCAGTTACCAAAGTTACAAACTCTGAGCAGGGAAACGACCTCGCCCGACAAGAATAGAGGTCCTCTTGCCGAGCGTGAAAACCAGTTCCGTGACCTCGCATTTCGTGATACCTATGGTCCTCATTAGCCCTGATAATCCGGATCGATTACATTCAATTGAAGCTTACGTCGACAGCGGTGCCATCGGCAATTATGAGGATCATGAAATGGTTTTGAGGATGAATCTAACTCTTTGTCCCAAGGCTGTAAAGGACGTCATTACTACGGTGGATGGTACGGAGATAGCCTCCGGGCCAGTAACGCATACCACTCAAGAGGTGACGCTAGTAAGTCAAGATGGACACCATGAGAAGATCGTGTTCGATGTGATCAAGGCCCCTCAGTTTCAGATTATTCTAGGAATACCTTGGTTAGAGAAACACAATCCTCTGATCGATTGGCGAGCAAGAACGGTCCAGTTTCCAGAATGTGTCTCTACTTGTCACCCTCCACCTGGTGTTGCACTGGCAGCAATTTCTTCAGAGACTCCCCAGTTACCTCCCGAATACCTAGAATACCAAGATGTTTTCCGGAAGGATCAGGCTAACTCTCTACCTCCTCATAGGTCTTATGACTGCCAGATAGACCTGATACCTGGATCTACTCCTCCTTGTAGTAGAATTTATGCCCTCACCGAGCCTGAGAACCTTCACCTTCGACAATACCTGGATCAATACCTGGCAAATGGGTTTATTCGTCCTTCCAAGTCCCCTGCTTCTTCAGCTTTGTTCTTCGTTCCAAAAAAGGAAGGAGACCTTAGAACTTGTATAGATTATCGCTCCCTGAACCAGATCACCGTTAAGAATAGATATCCGTTACCTTTGATCCCTGAACTCCTGGACCAAGTCAGAAAAGCATGCATATATACAAAGCTGGATCTTAGAGGAGCTTACCACTTGGTACGAGTAAAAGAGGGCGATGAATGGAAGACGGCCTTCCGCACCAAGTATGGGCTATTTGAATATCAGGTCATGCCCTTCGGACTTTGCAATGCCCCGGCCGCCTTTCAATATTTTATGAACGATGTCCTCAGAGAGCTCATAGATGTGTGTGTTGTTGTTTACATTGACGACATCCTCATTTATTCTTCATCGGAATCTGAACATCGGAAACACATGAAAATGGTCCTCGAAAGATTGCGTCAACGCAAACTTTTCGCTAAGTTGGAAAAATGTGTTTTCAACGTGACTGAAGTTGAATTCTTGGGATTCATATTATCACCTGGCGGAGTGCGTATGGATTCAAAGAAGGTCGATGCAGTTCTCAAATGGCCATCACCATCCTCCGTAAAAGGTGTGCAAAGCATGTTAGGCTTCGCTAACTTTTACCGCAGGTTTATCCCCGAATTCTCTCGAATAGTCCAGCCCATCACTGCCTTGTTAAAGAAAAACAAACGTTTTGAATGGTCTACCGAGGCGGAACAAGCTTTCCAGGATTTGAAGACTAAATTTATCTCTGCACCAATCTTAAAACACCCTCGCCCCGAACTCCCCTACATCGTGGAAACTGATGCTTCAAGCCTTGCCATGGGGGCAGTTCTATCACAAAAGGACCCGGTAACCAATCAGTTGCATCCCGTGGCATTTTGGTCCCGCAAATTCTCGCCTCCTGAAATCAATTACACGATTACTGACAAGGAACTTCTGGCTATCAAGTCTGCCTTTAAGGCTTGGCGGCATTATCTGCTGGGGGCCCGACACACCGTTACTGTGATTACGGATCACTGAAACCTGCAATATTTGAAAACCGCAAAAGCCCAATCCTCTAGACAACTCCGTTGGGCATTATTCTTTGCCGAGTTTGACTTCATAATTACCTATCGACCTGGTACAAAGAACGGTAAAGCTGATGCCCTTTCTCGGATGGGAGTGGAAGAACACTTGATCAACCCTAAACCTGTACCAATCATTCCCGAACAAAGAATTCTGGGTGTAATCGCCACAGAATCCATAGAGGAAGTTAAGGATAAAGCCAGGCAACTTGTAACTCCAGCAGACATACAGAATTGGCATCTGCAGGGAAAGGACTTTGCAGTAAAGGACAACTTATTGTATTTCCAAGAACGATTATACCTACCCAGCACAGATTTACAGAAAAAAGTAATCTCTTGTTATCACGATTCTTTAATGGAAGGACATCCCGGTATGGCCAAGACCTCAGAAAAGATCAAGCGCTACTTCTGGTGGCCGTCTTGGAAAAAAGATATCAGAGACTTTATAATGTCCTGTGGAGTATGCGCCCAAAACAAGAGTCAAAAGGAAAGACCAGCAGGCCTCTTACGCCCTATTGACATCCCACCTCGCCCTTGGCATACGCTTTCTATGGACTTCATCACCGATCTACCTCCATGCTCCGGATACAATACCATTCTAGTAATTGTGGACTTATTCTCCAAGATGGCGCATTTCATTCCGCTCAAAGGCTTGCCAACAGCAGCAACTCTGGCCCGAGAATTTCTCGAAAACATCGTCCGACTGCACGGTTTTCCTTCGGTTCTAATTTCGGATCGAGGTAGTCAATTTATTTCTCATTTTTGGCGAAGTTGCTGTCGGTCGGCTCAAATTGATGTGAGACTATCGACCAGTCACCACCCTCAGACCGACGGACAAACCGAGAGGACCAATCAAACTCTGGAACAGTATTTACGCTGCATGCTGCAACAAACTGAAAAAACTTGGAAAGACATCCTTTGGATAGCCGAATATGCCTACAATAACTCTGTCCATTCGGGAACTGGGAAAACCCCGTTTTTTCTTTTGTACGGCAGTCACCCTCGAACCTCGGAGTTGGATCCCCTCCAAGATCTTGAAACACCAGCAGTAGACTACCTGCATTCTACAATCACCCAAGCCTTTAAGGAAGCTGTTTCTCACCTTCAAAGGGCTAAAGAACAATACAAGAAAGGAGCAGATCAACATCGGAAGGAAGCCCCTCAATATCAAGTAGGGGATCAAGTCTGGTTATCCACCAAATATCTTTCTCTAAAAGGGCCACGCACATTCAACCCAAGATACCTTGGTCCCTATTCCATCACTACCATAGTAAACCCAGTAGCGGTCAATTTGGACTTGCCCCCGCACATGAAGATACATCCGGTCTTCCACGTCTCTCTATTAAAACCCGTGCAACCTCAAACCCGACTAACTAAATCTCCAATACCTATCCTAGTTGATGGAGAACTCGAGTTTGAAGTCAAAAGCATTCTGGACTCCAAGATCTCCAAATCTAAACTATTTTACCTAATTGACTGGAAAGGCTATGGCCCCCAAGAGAGATCCTGGGAACCTGCTGAATATGTCCACGCTCCTCGCCTAATCAAAAGATTTCACCGAACATTTCCTGACAAGCCAAAACCCCCGGAGAAGCCCGGTTTGGGAGGGGCCTTGAGGGGGGGTACTGCCATGATCTCTGCTTCCAAAAGGTCAGGGTTTTCCCAACTCCCTTGGAAGCAGATCCATAACCCAGGTTCTGAGTGCCAACCAGTCCCAATTGGGACCTTTTGGACCCAGTCCTGGCGCCAGTGGCACCAGGCTCATAAATATGCCCAGTCCCAGCGCTGGAAGCGCCGGGCTCATAATGCTTGGGTGGACTTACCTGCAGCAGACCATGCTGCTTACTTGCCTGCCAGTTGAGCCTCTGATCCTCTTCTGTTTGGAACTACTTTTCCTGTTGGGTGGGGCAGGAGCCACTCCCTAGATTCAGAACACTGGAACTCTTCTGGAAAGCAGGAACTCTTTTCTTACCTAGGCGTGGCTGTGGAAGGAGACACCTAAGCACTACAGGAGGCTATTTAAACCACACCCGATGGATGAATCTTGCTTTGCGTTATTCTGCATCCTCTGCAGCAGAACGCTCATCGTGTCTTCTGCATCTGATCCTGGGCCTAAGGAAAAAGGCTTACCATCCTGAATCCAGTCTTCAGCAACACCTATAAAGACAAGAAAGAACAGGTTAGCATTACGGGCTTCAGTGACAGCTCTTCACTTACCTGGTCCATCGGCTGTCACCAACGCCCCGCGCTGCATTCCGGCATCTGAAAGACAAAGGCTTACCTACTCTTCGTGCGCTCCGGAGGTCTTCACACTGCATTCCGGCATCTGAAAGACAAAAGCTTACCAACTCTTCGCACGCTCCGGAGACCTTCGGCGCTGCATCCCGCATCTGAAAGACAAAACAAGGTGCGTTTAAAGACATTGGGGAACTTTAATACTCACGTGCCATTACTCCTTTCCACATCTAACCCAGTGGGTATTCCGGCACCCTGCAGCCGCTCCGAACTTGTACCTGCAAAATAAAAAGACAGTTAGAGCGCATCGTGAAGCAGGCAACAAGCGCTTACTTACGTGCTTCCAGGCGCTTCTATTCATCACACGGGCTCCATCTTCAACTCACTTCAGCCCGTCATCCGCCATCGCCGGAACCCTGCAAAACAAGAAACATCATTACTAAAGACTTTAAAGACATTAGAATTACTCGAAACTTACCGTTCGTGCAGTAAACGACGGACAGCAGTCCTCTGAAGTCAAGAGGCCTGCTCCCCTTACCCAGTGAAGAAACTGGTTACAGTACCCTGCCCCGAGGCAGATGGAGAGCACGGCGTTCACTTACCTAAGGTGAGAGCGTTAACCTTTGGGGTTCTACAGGAGAAGAGAAAGGGAAGAAGAGAGAGATATTCAATAACCCAGTTCCTTAATCCCATATTTTCTATCTGCAGACATCTTACCCTTCAAGTCAGACATACAGTGCACAGAGGTCCAGCCCAAAGAGCCAGCCGTGTGTTACACATCACCTTTGAAGATACGGTATACGCCCAGTCAAGACCGGCGCCTCTACGGGAATCAGGTGAGCGTTACATTGAATCACTGTTCACAATTTGCATGTCAAATCCTTGCAACTATTTTCCTGCCCTCATGACAGAATAGAGTTGAGAACTCAGTCTCACTTTGCATTTCAAATTACAACTTCAAACTTGGGGAAACCGCATGATAAAATTCTTTCCTAATTGAACATAAATCTTTCTTGACCATTCATCGGAGCGCTTTAAGCAAAGCCATTTCCCGCTTGTTTATCGCCATGTGCTCCCTGGCTCCATTCCCAAGCAATAAGTCAGTGACGACTGATTTACTGAAGGGAGTCTTAACCACACAAGCTATCGGCCACGGCAAGCCGACACAACGTTGCTGTCTTTTGTGTCTCAGAGCTGCAGTGAGACCACCAAGGAAATGCGACAGCCGGCTCCTCACTCTGCACTGTGTTCTCTCACACAATTTGTCATTTCACAGCAAGGCACTGCTCTGCGCAAATCCCCAAACTGCCACCAAATGTCTTGATATTGGGAAAATCTTCCTCGGGACCAGCCCTTAGAGCAAAAATTACCCAATTCAGCCCAAAATACAGGTTCTATTGTGCCGAGCAGTGAACTCATGCTAGTGACAAATGACACCTTCAAAACGTTTTAGTATTTATTCTAAACAGTGAATTTCAGCAACATTTTGGGATTCAAGCTAGAGAAGATTACAAAACACAAAACTTAGAGAAATGCAAAATATAGAGAAACATAGAACTTAGAGAAACATAGAGAAACACAGTCTTACGCCCCTTCAATCAGCAGTGGGAGACCCTGGCCCTCATAAGCTAGCTGTAACAAGCCCCGCTCAGAGGACAGCGCTACAGGGTGCCGACAGAGCCACAGATTCCGGACACTTGATCTTGCTCGAACCAAGTCCACAGATCGATCTCCCACCTGAGTCATATGGGCATGCATTTTTATAATCTCGTGCTGTCAGTCCACGACGCACAGTTCCAGAACTTTCCCTGTACAAAATATAGGCTTGCTCATGGAAAAACCCAACTCTGTGAATTTCCACTGTGCTCCTTTTCTGTGGCCCTCCCTACTTGGAGCCCATCTGCGCGAAAGCTCAGGAATGTCTTATCAGTGCCTTCTCAGAGAAAGAGGATTTGTTTACGAAGCCATGCAGGGCTACCATTAGAAAGGCAGAATATTCTAGGAGAAGCCGAGATGAATTAACCCCATGTGAGCAAGCTCTAAAAGGCATGCACTCATAGCTTAGTGTTCATAGCGCTTAAGATTGGCTAAGCGCTATATAGGTGCCATAATGTTCCAAACACTCCAATAATGTCTATTAGCTACAGAACTGGGGCCTTCGCCCTGCCTGTCTATCTACAATGCATAATGTGACCTACCACTCCTACTAGGCCTGCATATTCCTTGTAGCTCACTACTGCGTAATGGAAGTGCTACAACAGACTACTGTCAGCATTTTTGGCACATACTTTGAATAAACTATTGGCTTTCAGTGGCTAATGCTGTCATCTAAAGCCCTGATTGGCTAATTTGCAATTTTGTGTATCACTACACTTACCTCTACGATAGAATGACTGAGGTGGAAAAACGGTTGACAGGCCTACAGCACACCGTATCTGCTTCTAAATCCAGGAACTAAACCAGCATTTTCCAGCCCACACTTCTAGAGGGGTGGAATGTAGTCGAAAGCATTTAGACACTAGCGTTAACCTACTGTGATAACTGTGCTTTCTTGGCCTAAGGCTTGTTGTACATATATTCAGCTTGTTCAAAGAGTGTAGAAAAATGCTGTAAACATTCTGTAAACATCTCTTTCTTGCAAGAGGCTCTGCGCAGACATTTGCAACCCGGCACTGCCATACACCATTTCTGATAAGAACGGAATGTAAAGAAGCGCAGCTTCCCAAAACAAGGTGAAGCGAGCTTGAGAGCCAAAGAGCTTGGACATTTCCTATCAAAAACATGTTTTCGTGCACCGAGGGCTCTGTCAAGAAGGTTCTAGAAAATCTAATACGTCACATTGATAGACAAGCAGGCCATAATAAGAAGCCTTCACCTGAGCAAGGGGGAAGGGACTCTTCTTGGGCTGTTTGGAGCGTGCACACAGAGCAGCGCCTGGAGTGCCAGCCAAGCACGTAAAGGCAGAGGCTCTTGCTGTCACATCCCGTTTCTTTGTAGGCTGGCGGTGCTAGGCCAGTCCCGGAGCGGTGCCGGGCACAAGGGCAGCGTGGGTCCTAGGTGTAACCAGATTGCATCAAGATCAGCTATTTCTAGGAGCGTAAGATATTTGCATCTCACTTGTAACTAATAATCTGCATTGTTTAGCTTGCATTTTTCATTCCCATTTTATAGAAAATTTCTGCTTAAATTTAGTATGATTTATTAGTAAATAAATGCAAGTATAAAACCTTCTGAGTGGGTTTCTTCCAGACTGAGTACATTGTGTTTCGCATAGTTTCGAACTTGTGAGGGGTGGTAAAGGGTCATAGGGTCCTCAGGGCTGGTCCTGAGGTGAGCAGATACCCTTTTTCACTACAGCAGGTTCACAAATGTTTTAACCAAATTGGTATACCTGAGTGAGGATGTCTAATACTGTTACCCTTTATTATGTTCGCACAATGCTGGCAATTCAAGCAAAATGTAGACCCCTTAAATGTTTTATTGCCCGTTGTGGGGGTCAGTATTTCAGCTTTAATCAGGCTGTTTCTTTACGCAAAGGTATGTGTTTGGGGAAAGAATTGTTGTAATTTAGGGTCCATATGTAGCATCGGCCAGTGCTTCTGGATAATCCTCTTTATCCTTCTACCCTCTGTAGAGTGTCTGGTTACATATACAAGTGTTTCCCTGCTTTTGGGTGGCTTCGGTATCCATAGGGTTTCTCTTTCTATAGTATTTACTCTTTTGTCCACACCATCAATGAGTACATCATTGTAACCCCTTGCTTTGAACTTAGTTTGTAGCAAAGAAGATTGTCGTGTATACTCTGCCGGTTCCGAGATGTTTCATCTGTACCGGATGAAACTGACTTAGCGGTACACTGTCGAGAGTTCTTAGTGGATGAAAACTTGTGGCGAGAAGCAGGCTATTCCTATCTGTACTTTTTGTGAAAATGTGTGTTTCCAGTTTCAGTTCTTTCATGTAGACTTCAACATCCAAAAAGTGGATATAGGACTGGCTGGTCACAGTAGTGAACTTAATTCTTGGATGTATTTGATTCATCATAGTAAAAAAACTCTTCCAGCTCTTGCATAGGCTCGGACCAAATGCCAAATAGCTCTTCAATGTATCTTACATACAGGGCCAGGGCCAGATGTCGGGACCACCTTGGTGACGTTATCACATGTTCATGTTCGAGGAAGTACATATATGTTAGCATAACAGGGGGCCATCGCTCCCCCATACTAGTTCCTGAGATCTGTAGAAAGAACCTATCTCCAAACTTGAAAAAATTGTTCATTAAGACCAATTTGAGTAGGGTAAGAACGAATACACGGTCGCCTTGGCAATATTCTTATCTTAATAGTAGCTACTAGACTGGTGAACTATATTGGTGTAGAATGACGTGACGTCCATGGTGAACAATATGTTACGTCCCTCCACAAATTGTACATCTTTAAGTTTTCACAGGAAATTCATCATATCGTTTAGATACGTGGCTGTATTCTATATAAAAGGCTGTAGAATTTTATCCAAATACTGTGCCAAAGGCTCGAGAAGGCTTTCTGTGGCAGCGATAATTAGGGTGTCCAGGAGGTTTAATAAAACAGCTTGTGAATTTACGGGAGTATATAGAGTACCAGTGTTATAGGGTACTTGTTTTCCAAGAATCTGCAAGTTTTTTCGGATATTGCTTTCCTCCTCTCTGCCTCATCAAGTGTTTCCTGTATCAGGGTCATCACCTGTATAGTCGGGTTAAAGGATATTTCCTTGTATGTTTCCTTGTCGGACAGCTGTCATTCTATTTCTTCTAAGTAATCCTGTCTGTCCATCAGGACAAGGGCTCCACCTTTGTCCGCAGGTTTAAAGATAATCGTATCATTATCCAACAAGTTCTTAAGAGTCTGTCGCTCCTGTACTGAAAAGTTGCCATAACCCTTACTTTTGAATTGCAGTTTTTTCGTTGTCCGGTTAAAGGTGCGATTACAAAAGTTTTGAATGCAATAGGTTCGGGTACATAGGACTGAAAACAAAAAGGTTTGATTTTTTTTAATTATATATTTATTTTTGGGTTTCCGTACAGGTTAAAAAAAGTGGTTTTTACCACAAAAACAGGGGTTGGGGGGTCCCCACCCAAAAAAAAAAAAATAGTAAAAAAAGAAATCTATGTTTTTTCGAACCTTTTGTTTTCGGTCCTTTTGTTTCGAACCTATTCTATTTCAAAACTTTTCATTTGCACCTTTAACCTATAACCGTTTTTTCAAATCTTGAAGTATGGTTTTTTCAAAGGTTGACAGGATGTGATTCTGTACCGGCGTGTTGAAGGAACTCGTTGAGTTCAGTTCCAGGAACTCTGATGATTCCTCCGAGCTCTGTTCTTCCTCAACTCATCAAAAAACAATTTCAGCTTCATCTTTGTTAGTAGTCGGAAGAAATCAATTTTCGCCTTCAAAAGTGTACTATTATTCTGTGGGACGAAAGAAAGCCCTTTCCTGAGGACTTGCATTTCCATGCGTGAAAGTGAGTAGGATGTGTATGGGTGGGAAGGTCTTGAGGACCCCCTCTCGCCTCCATTCTACTCCAACATGCAGCCAATGACTCGCCCAACAGCCATTCATGCACCTGGGCCCGGGATGCGGGATGGCTGCGGGCTGACACATGGGGCTGCCCCTCTCACCCTGTAGCATAGTACCAACTCCATTTTGTGACACCCTTAGACTCCATAACAGATTTATGCCTCACTAACACAAGCAGTCTGCAGGGCTGCAGCTCTCTCCTCCTGACTGCACACAGCAAGCCCAGTGCTCCCCTCACCCTCCTCCTCTTGGCGGCCCTGCTGCAAGCCTGTTCTCACGGGAGACTAGGCACAAACAAGCTACATTACAAATACTGTATCTTTCACCTTCCGCAGTCCATCATTGACCTACAGATGACCGGGCTGAAGCTGGGTCTAAGAAAAACAAGCAGCTTCCATAAAACTTGCCCTGTCCTCTTGCAGACCCCCACATTTATGATATATGCTGTGGATAACCCCCAACCCTGTTCCTCGTTTGAAGTGCCAGACTTGTATACTAAACCCGTGTGCCACCCTGTTGCACCCATGCAGCTAAGCCATCTGAAGGGACAATAAATTTGCTTCAAGTCCATGAGATTGATTGTACATATTGGAATAAGATGGCCCTCACCTTTCCCAGATCACACACAGGGTTACGAAATGTATGGTCGGACCTTTTCATTACTAATTACGGATTACTGTTACCGCACAATACATAAAGCAATATATGATATCCATATGTATTCTATGATTTCCTAAAAATGTATTAGGTTACAAATAGACAAGTGTTTCAATATGTATGGATTTTAGTGTAACGAGTGCTGGCTGTATAATAGAGTGTCATTTGTAGCATTTGTTTATCCTCTGAGCATTGAGCCAAACAAGTCACATTATAAACAGAACGATTGCAGACTCTTCCCTGTACCAGTGCACACGCTAACCTATTTCTACCTCATTTGAATGTATGCTCTATGTATGCCCCTCACAACGTAGTGAATGCACAGCCCAGCGTGAGAGGGGGCCAGCTCTTCTCCCACCTACCCCCCTCTCTCCTGGTTGGGCCAGGATTCGAAGCTTCAACCCTGTGAATGAGATGATGCTCTAACTATAATCTCTCACCCCTCTCGCTGAGCCTGCACCAAGCATGCACCCTCCCTTCCACCCCCGTAACTCACGATGCTACCATGACTCTGCCTGATGTCCCCAGACTCTGGGTAATGAAGTATGGACAATAAGCCCCTCGTCTTAATGGGCACGCCTTTTGAAGTAAGAATGCATGCCCTCCCTGAAGTGCACTGTCCCAGCTCACCCCTGACCCCCTGTGCGGCAATATATCCTTCTCATACAAACAAACAATAAATAATTGCCTTAGGAGATCTAACAGAATGATTGGGGAATGTGACACTCTAATCTTATGAGTAATTTTGCCACCTGGACCCATGTGTTCTCACTTTTATTGTTCCTGTCAAACATTTAAAAGTATGACTCTCATGTGTTAAACTTAGATAGATGATGGTCAAAGTATGTGTGGCCACAAGGGCAACTGTTATGTAGCATAGATTGTAGCAGCTCGAACTTCCACGGACCCAGCACTCCACCCAGATGAGCCCAGCTGACCCGGGCACCCTACACTGGCACCACGTGGATCTCCGCCAATCGTGGAGCACCGCCCACACGTCCCACATAGGATCCAGTCTTCGCCACCCAATCCCCATGTTTATGTGCCCCCTATAGCTTACCCCCCCCCTCGATGACGTTATTTTGTAATAAATATGAATGTCTTTCTATTGTCCGAAAGAGCGCTCTCGGAGTTCGCAGAGTTCTCTGCTTGCCCTATTTTGGTTTGGATAAACTTTGACCTTTTACCTTTACCCAAACTTGGTCTTGGTCTCATTCCCATTTGGGGTGTGTCCATTATTGACTCTCACTGTGGAGTTTTAAATGCCTTTTTGGGGGACACTCACGTTTAAGTGGTGACCCCTTAGATGTGATTTCTCCTTTCGTTCCTTTTGGCATGAGACTTCCCCGGCCACAGCGGAGATGCACAGCGCGCCACCTAAAGAGAGCTGCCCGCCTACGGCAACTGGTACGCTTAGACGTGCGCACGCAGTAGGGCGAGAGGGTACGGGTCCCACTTCACAAAACCCATCGTACCGCTCGCCTGGGGCGGCCATTCAGCATGGGGCAGTGCCGCCTGGACGGCCCGGTTCCGAGGGTCTCGAATCAAGACCAGCACGTGAGTATCAAGTGCGAGCAAAATTAAAAGGATGTGGATGTAGAAAGTAGTATACAAGGTCAAACTGAGTTAAGGGGGGCTCTTGGGAGTACAATAGATACTATCTTATTTTTTTTTCTTTTTCTGCATATGGCCATTAGGATGAGTTAAGGAGATTACAAGGTGAAAAGGGAAGGCGGGAACCTAGCTCTGCAATGGGGTAGAAGGCGGCGCTGCATAGTGCTATCTTGACTAGTACTGGGAATAAGTGAAAAATAGAAGAAATCAGTGGGAGTCTCAAATAAGGGGAAGACTCGTAGTACAATTTACAAACGCTTCATTCTTTTTCTTTTCCTAAATATATGGGAAAATAGTCAGACACTTTAAGGGTTAAGGGGTGTAACGGGCTGGGGTAAAAGAGATCCATTAGATAAAAAGTAGGGGAAAGAAGACAGGGAGGTGTATGTTACATGTTGTATATGAATTGTCTGTCGATCAATGTTATGTATTGAATTGGTTATGTCTACTGTGATCACAATGTTTTGGTAAAAAGTTAAAATGACTGTAGTTGTTCTATGAATAAGCGGTCATTGTAAGTGTGACCTTTCAAAGACCCAGTATATGTGGTACACAGAAGTGGTATATTAGTGGTAAGATATTGGCATCATCAGCTTTGTGAAACATAACACCCACCCACACACTAACGAGGAGTACAAAGGGGGAGGGGAAAGGAACATGGGTGCAGAAACACCACTGCCCATATTTGTCAGAACTTGCCAGGTTATGCGGAACGTATAACCAAATACCATGACCAATGGGTAACAGAATTAAAAGGGGAAGGGCTACCGCAGGTGTGGCCTCAGGGAGGATAATTTGACAAAAGTGTGCTGGACATGGTGGCCACATGCTTATTTGTAAAATATAAAGGAAATCAATTACAAAATAGAAGAGAGATTTTAGACCTATGGAGGTTATTTGAAGTGGTGCCTCCAATAAAAAGAAAAGAGCAAGTAAAAGAACAGATTGCATCTCCCCTGGCAACCGAGAGTAGAGAAAAAGAGAGCGAAGGAAAGGAAGGGCCAGTAGACGTTGCACGGATATACCCCCTCCTAAAAAACCAGTGCCTGCCGAAGGATATAGTGACCCGGTGTATGTGTCAAAACCCACTCCCCAAACCACACCACGGCCCACAGCACCCCCACCATATGAATGCCCAAGAATGAGTGGACAGGTAAGTACCCTGGCAATAAATATCACAAAAATTCACAGAAGATTTAGACTCCAGGTTATCAATGGCCCGAAACAAACTGTCCAGATTAAGAGATATATGTGAACAAAGCGGATCAACTACTTCTAGGGTCGATCGAACACAAAGGGCACAGACACCCGACAGGTCCATAGAAGAAGGGTGGAAAAAGGGGGAGATACTATTCGAATACAGGATGAGCCAACAACAATAATAGAGCTAGAGCAACACACACCTGAAGGAGACACAGTGGGAGACGGCATGACCTCGGGAGGGGCGGAAGAGTTATGGTGTGACATAGAGGAAGATGAGCTGGAAGGAAGAAGAATATGGTTCGAAGCAGGAGGGGCGCCAGTGAGGTTAGATGAAACACCTCTGGGGAAGGCAATGGAAGAAGAATGGAATGGAAGATTAAGAAGCAGAGTAGGAAGGATGGCAGTATTGGGAAAACGAGGAACAATGGTGAGTACGGGGAAAGGAAAAAAAGGAATGTTGCAGCTGCCCCTGATACATCGGGGAGGAGGGAGGCCAAATTACATACCCTGCGCACAGATGGATAACGCCAATCTGTTGAAGTTATTGCCCCCGTTGTCAGGAGCATTTAAGAAACACACTGCAGGGGTTCCTTTGGCAGTAGGTGACATTTGCTAGTGTCTGCAGTGGGTGATCAAGCTTATCGAGTGTGGGCGAAAGCAGGCTTCCCAGGAATAACATTAGATTGTGACAGACATTATGGTGTTTCTTTTAACACAGTAAGAGCAAGGGTATGGGACACATTGAGAGACACCTTCCCAGACACACCAGATTTACAGTCAGTGATTCAATGCACAATGAATGATTAGGAAGATGCAATGGCTTTCATTTTACGGGTGCAGGAGATGTGGAGACGGGCACGGCCTGGGACCAGTCAACGTCCCTGTTTTACTTTATGATAAAGAGAGGGCTCCCGAAGGAAGTTCAGAAAGCGCTTGATAAAATAGCTGGGATTGAAGCTAAAGGCCGGCCCTAGATACAAAGCATTATAGTACACCATTGCAAAAGGAGCAAAGAAAGGGAGAAGGAGATAGCACAGAGAAGACTGGCAGACGAGGCAAAATTAATTCAGACAAAACTAGTGAAGGTCACAACAGCTGTAGCCGCACTCCCCACAGACAGAGACAGAGAGGATGAGGAAGAGTCAACAGCAATACAAGCTAGAATGGCAGCTAATTGGGCAGGAAACTGACAGGAGCAGTGGAATGGTAAGGAACAATACGGAGGGCCACAGTGGCAAGTATGGAGCGCCCGTGGAGGAAGAGGTGGGTATAGAGGGCAGAGTGGGGTGGCCCAGGGTCCGGAGGGTATGGCGGGTACAGAGGTCCAGGTCCAAGGGGAGGAAAAGGAAATTGTTGGAATTGCAGAAGATGGGGACATTTTTTTCAAGAGAGTGTAGGAACAGACCCATTAATATTTATCAAAACAATGTATATTTATCAAATCGGACAGCAGTATGGTCACCCCCACCTGGGAAGCCCACATGGGCTACCAATGGGTGATGGAGGGAGAGGGGAACAACAGGATCAGAGATACACAGATGAACGCAGGGCACAGCCACGTAATGTTGAACAGCACCCACAATACTGCAAACACATGGCGCAGGTACCGGCAACCCTTTTGTCACAACGGCAAATGATGCACCTGCACCCTTTGGTGGAGTGGCCGTGATATCAGGAAATGTTTTTGACAATGGAGGAACAACAAGGCATCCAGCATAGGACAGCCCACAGAGAGCACTTGTGTGTCCAATACTATCAACGACCCTCGATGCAGCAGAGGAACCATTGGTGGGGGCGGAGATAGGGAATAAACAATTCATTTTTATGGTAGATTCGGGAGCTGAAAAATCATGCCTACGAGAAGGCAGGTTTCTGCTATCTAATTGGTAATTGGTAAACACACCCTGTTGCACCCATGCAGCTAAGCCATCTGAAGGGACGATAAATTTGCTTCAAGTCCATGAGATTGATAGTACATATTGAAATAAGATGGCCCTCACCTATCCCAGATCACACACAGGGTTATGAAATGTATGGTCGAACCTTTTCATTACTAATTAAGGATTACTGTTACCGCACAATACATAAAGCAATGTATGATATCCATATGTATTCTATGATTTGCTAAAAATGTATTAGGTTACAAATAGACAAGTGTTTCAATATGTATGGATTTTAGTGTAACGAGTGCTGGCTGTATAATAGAGTGTCATTTGTAGCATTTGTTTATCCTCTGAGCATTGAGCCAAACAAGTCACATTATAAACAACAGAACAATTGCAGACTCTTCCCTGTACCAATGCACATGCTAACCTATTTCTACCTCATTTAAATGTACACTCTATGTATGCCCCTCACAACGTAGTGAATGCACAGTCCAGCGCGAGACAGGGCGAGCTCTTCCCCCACCTACCCTCCCTCCCTCCCTCCTGGTTGGGCCAGGATTCAAAGCTTCAACCCTGTAAATGAGGTGATGCTCTAACTTTAACCTCTCACCCCTCTCGCTGAGCCTGCACCAAGCATGCACTCTCACTTCCACCCCCATAACTCACGATGCTACCATGACTCTGCCTGGCGCCACCAGACTCTGGGTAATGAAGTATGGACAATAAGCCCCTCGTCTTAATGGGAACGCCTCTTGAAGTAAGAATGCATGCCCTCCCTGAAGTGCACCACCCCAGCTCACCTCTGACCCCCTGTGCGGCAATATATCCTTCTCATACAAACAAACAATAAATAATTGCCTTAGGAGACCTAACAGAATGATTGGTGAATGTGACACTATAATCTTATGAGTAATTTTGCCACCTGGACCCACGTGTTCTCACTTTTATTGTTCCTGTCAAATGTTTAAAAGTATGTCTCTCATGTGTTAAACTTAGATAGATGATGGTCAAAGTAAGTTACCCTTGTGGCCACACAGTTATGTAGCATAACTTGTAACAGCTTCAACTTCCACGGACCCAGCACTCCACCCAGATGAGCCCAGCTGACCCAGGCACCCTGCACTGGCACCACGTGGATCTCTGCCAATCATGGAGCACCGCCCATACGTCCCAGATAGTATCCAGTCTTCGCCACTCAATCCCCACGTTTATGTGCCCCCTATAGCTTACCCCCCCCCCCTCGATGACGTTATTTTGTAATAAATATGAATGTCTTTCTATTGTCCGGCAGAGCGCCCTCGGAGTTTGCAGAGTTCTCTGCTTGCCCTATTTTGGTTTGGATAAACTTTTACCTTTTACCTTTACCTGCACTTGGTCTTGGTCTCATTCCCATTCGTGGTGTGTCCATTATTGACTCTCTCTGTGGAGTTTTAAATGCCTTTTTGGGGGACGCTCACTTTCAGATGATATGTTGACCACTATGTCTTTTTTTGTGCCTTCTTTCTCTGTGGATTTCTTTTTTTGTGCACGTCTGGTGGGTCCTTTTCTAAAACACGTGCCTCCCCAGCAGTTGGTGCGTTCTCGCGTGAACTCGTGGGTTACACAGTGTCAAAATTCGTTACGGGGTCCAGTTCTGTACTAGAGGCATCAGATGATGTGGTTTTTTGCGAACCTGATTTAGATGTTTGGCCTTGATAGGGATGGCTTGGGCGATGTCCGTAGTAGTCCTGCCATGTATAGACAATATGAAGCTTATAATCAAGCGTGTCACGCCTGGATTTCCGTATTTTCTTAGTTTCCAGTTCCTGCTTGTATCTTTGTAATTTTTGGTTAGTGTCTTCAAGTACCTGTTGGAGTTGGTCCGCTGAGTAGCATTTACTCAATGATGTTTTAAGATTAACAATGTCTCCATCTAGAGTTTTCAGACTCTGTGCAAGCTCCTCAATAGTGAGGAGTATCAGGTCCAAGGAACACATTGAGAATCTGCCGCCATCTCTTCACGAAAGTAGGATTCTCTTTACACAGTGTAGGTTCTAGATTTACTCTGAGCGCCCGGGGGATCTTCTGGTTTTTTGCTAAGGTTGATGCATGGAGTTTGAGATTGATCTCCCTGCGAATTTTCCACTCTAGTTGTTTTATAAGTTCTTCTGATGTAATTAGCTCATAACCTGTTAATTTAATGAGCGAAAGAATCCGTTTAGCTTCATTTGCACTGAAGCCTAAAGTCTAGAGGCACGGCTACCGCCAAACTCGCTACCGGGACCGCCACCTGCGATTGGGCAATAACCGGCCCATTACGAGTTGAATGGGCTGGTAATTGCCCATTCGCGGGTGGCAGTATTGCCGGGCTCCCAATCCCCATTCTGCCCAATACGTCAGAATGGGGGTGGGGAGCATGGTTGCACTGGCACTGTTGATAACGGTGCCGGTGCAATTACGAGTTATGCTCGCGGGTGCCTGACAGCCCGCCAGGTCAGACATGGCGGGCTGTCAGGCACCCGCAAGCAGGACTCGTAATTCGGCAGCACAGTATGAACGGTGCCGGTGCCTTACCAGCACCGTTCATACCGTGTCTGCCAACATTATGATGAGGCCCAACGAAAACAGGGGAAAGAACTGGGAAGCACTAGCTGTTTGTGATATAGCTATGAGGTAAATAAGAGCACTAGTAAATTTAAAATCAATTTTAAAGTAATTTCAGGTGCAGAGGGGCAAATGTCACGAGGCCACTCGGGACTATTAAGAAAACTGAAGAACGAAATTGTGTGTTACCACACGATGGCCCCCACATGCACTCCTAGGGGGACCACCAGTCCCAGGTTAGATTCAGGGAGTCTATATGTCTGAAGCCCCAATAGACAGGGTATAATCTGAAGTATAGACTATGTTATGAGTTCGATCAGATTCAATGCACTAACAAAAAGTATTTAAAGTTCTCAAATAGAGAATGTAACAGCATGTAAATTATACAAAGTCAAGAATCTTTCGTCGATAAACTTTGCTTCATCAAACCATAGTAGTCAGTTGAAAACAGGGTTTTTTAATATAAAGGATAAAGAAATAAATATCTTTCAGCAAACAGTGTTCAATTGTGACTTATTCCAAGCATGTTACATATACCAACTATACCTCAAATCATATGCATAATCGACATAAAAAATGGATTTAGCAGACACAGTTTCTTGTCTGGATAACAAATTTGATTCAGCATAAAAAATTGAGATGATTTCCATAGAACAAAGTTCCATGTACGAGACAAAGCAAATATTTCGACTTGTGTTAACAACATCCACTCAAAGTCGTTTAAAGAAAGCTTTGTTGATTCAACTAACGTATCCCAAATAGCACCATTAGGTCTATTATGTTGCCAACGCATTTTGGATTTATAATAAATCCATCCGCAGGGCTAGGTTAGCTATTGGTTCCGACTGATCAAATTATTTAGGGTGTGGGTACCTATAGAAGCATAAAAAGAACAATTACTAAAGACTAAAGTGGGGGCTCAATCAAGTGCCTTGAAGTAAAGGGAAACATTACTAACCTTCCAATCCACAAGAGAGGCTTGTTAGGAAGATCAGACCTGTCAAGTGTTAATGTTAAATGTTAAATGTATTTGTACCGCGCACCGTCACCAACGGAATTGGTCCGCAGGCGCTCAGGCGGATCTGCAAACGATAAAGGTGGGATGGGTTAGTAGGTTGAAGAAGGGAGTATGATAGTGAGAGAAGTGGTGTGCTGTTGGCAGCTTCAATTCAGTATACACCGGGTGCTGAGCTTTGGTGCAGGTATCGGATTGGAGTCAGTCCACGTGTGCTGTTGTTCCGGTTTATGTGTTGTTGCAGTGTTGTGAAGTGCGTGCGGTTTGTTGTGCGAGAGATGGTTGTGTGAGTTTTTGAGTGAGATAAGTATGCGGAGTTTGAGCTTATTGGTTAGTGGGTTACCTGACCTTTACCAATGCTAGTACTCGCGGTTCTGGGGAGAGTGGCACTTGTTGGCCCTCGCATTCCCATCTAGGCGCGGCGCAAGCCAATGATTGGGGCTCCATACTGGTGTGATCATGCCAACATTCACACTTTTATCTGGTCACGGCGCAGGCTAGTCTTTAGAGATCGGTCCAGGAGTGGGCAAGTTAGCATTCACAACTCAATCCGAACGCCACGCAGGTTGGTGTTCACGGCTTTGATTGTGGCATAAGCTAGCATTCACGTTTCCTAGGCGCGGGCGTGTTATCCTTCGAACAGTCCTATCCACATGCGACGCAGGCCAACGTCCATCTAGATGCGTCTGCCAGTCTGGCTGTGTTCGTCCGGTGCGTAAGAGCGGGAGAGTGTAGGTCCAGGTTTCGTCTGGGTCTAGTTAGGTGGTCAGTCTCTGTAGCCTTCCTTTGCGGCTGTCTTCCATGATGTCTTATGCCCTGTCGAGTGGTTGGTTCTTTGGCTTGAGCGTTTGTTCAATTTGAGAGTGGCCGAAGTTGGGGTTATTTTCATCATTGTTTTAGTGTATGGGCATTCCGGTGCGTCTCCGTAGTGGTTACGCTTTGAAGAGCCATGATTTTAGGAGTTTCCTGAATGCTAGATGGTTTGTTGTATTCCGTATATTCTTAGGTAGGTGGTTCCAAGTTTTGGGTGCCTGGTGAGAGAAAGACGATCCTCTGAATTTTTTCCTGTTGTAGCGTTTTGGTTCCATGCGTATGTCTGTGCTTGATCTTAGTGTTCTTTTCGGTTGATGTAGGCGCAGTTTTGCGCTTAGGAATTCTGCGCCTTGTTTGTGTATTGCTCTGTGCGTGATGCACATGGCTTTGAACTTTATTCGCTGTTTCAGCGGTAGCCAGTGTAGTATTTTTAGCGCTGGTGTGATGTGTTCTCTTCTGGGTTGCTTGAGGAGAAGTCTGGCTGCTGCATTTTGTATGCGTTGCAGTTTTTTTAGAAGTCGTTCGGGCATGCCCATGTATAAGCTATTGGCATAGTCTACTCTGGACATGATCAGAGCGATGATGGTAAGTGTTTTGTTGGCGAATGACAGGAACGGTAGGATCCTTTTTGCTGCTTGCAGGAGGAATAAACATTTCTTGATTACTGAGTTTACTTGTGGCTCCAGGGTGAGGTTGTTATCCATCAGGACCCCCAGGTTTTTTACTGTAGATGAAGGTTCTGGTGTGGTGCCGAGCTCTTTTGGCCATGGGATGTAGTTGATGTCTCCTCCCTTTTTTGAAACAATCATTATCTCTGTTTTACCTGGGTTGATTTTGAGATGGTTGAGGTTCATCCAGTTGAATATGTCTCGAAGGCAATTCTCTAGTGGGGTGCTTTCTTCTCGGGTGTCTTGTATGTTGAAGATTATTTGCGTATCGTTGGCGTAGTTGTAGCTTGTGAGGCCGTGTTTTTTGATGAGTTTGATTAATAGGTACATGTAGATGTTGAATAGAAGTGGGGAGAAGGATGATCCTTGTGGTACTCCGCACGTGGAGACTCTGGGTTTGGATTTACAAGGTTTCATCCATATTGTTTCTGTTCTGTTTGTTAGGAAGGATTTGATCCATAGTAGGGCAGTGTCCGTTATCCCTAGTCCTTCTAATCTCTTTATGAGGATGGCGTGGTTCTCGTGTCGAAGGCTGCAGACAGATCAAGGAGAATCAGGGCGGTGCTATTGTTTGAGTCTGCGTTTGTTTTTAGGTCGTCCCATATTGAGAGGAGAGCCGATTCTATTCGTCTCATGGGTCTAAAGCCAACTTGTTTGTTTGTTTGTTTATTTATTTATTGTGCGCACCAGACCCTAGGGTAGCAGGGCGCAAGAGAACAAGGAGGTTTACAGCTTAGTTAACGTTTACAGGTTACAGATTAGTTAACGTTACAGGTTACAGGCATAGTGGACATTTCGAATCTGCAGGGTGGGGCAAGTGCAAGTGCAGATAAGGCGTAGCTAAACAGTCAAATCTATGGCGATCAAACAGTAAAAGCAGGTTAGTACAAACATTATAAGAAGACGTTACGTATAAAGTGACATACGCTATGTCGCATTCTCAATAAGCCATTTTATGGTGTTCTTTCTGAAGTTATTGAAGGTTTGGTCAGATCTGAGTGCAAGGGGTAGGGAGTTCCATAACTGTGCTGCCTTAACTGGGAAGCTGGAACCTCCAATGGTGGCTAGTTTGAATCTGGGCACTAGGAGGCAGTTGGGGCTGGCTGTCCTTGTGAGTCTCGTTGGATTTTTCCTGTTGAAGCGTTCTGAGAGGTATCGGGGAGCTTTGTTGTTTAGGCATTTGTGGATAAGGGACGCAGATTTAAGGTTGATTTTTTCTTGGGTGGAAAGCCATTTGTGTTTTCGTCTTATTTCTGAAATGTGTGCACTTCTGGGGATACTTAGGGCCGCTCTAAGTGCATTGTTTTGGAGCACTTGGATTCTGTGGATGATTTGTTTGGTAGTCCCTATGTAGAGGGCGTTGCAATAATCTAGTTTCGATAAAATGAGGGCTCTAGCTAGAATAAGACAGCTGTCCTCTGAAAGGAATGGTTTCCCAGCTCGTATTAACTTGCATGTATAGGCAGTGGATGATGACAGTGAGTTCACCTGTTTGGTGAAAGATAGTGTCGCATCAAGGTAAAAACCTAGGGTTTTTACTTCTCTGGCGACCTTGATAGTGTTGCCATCGATGATGAAGGCGGAGTAGTTTTGGTTAAGTTTGGAGATACGGGCTGCCGTGCCCAGGATGATGAGCTCTGTTTTGTCATCGTTCAAGCATAGGCCATGGTTGGCCATCCATGCCTGAACGATGCTGTAGACTCTATTCACCAGAGCCAGATCTTCGACGTAATCCCCAGTAAGTGGTAAGAGAATCTGAGTATCATCTGCATAGTTAGTGTAGGTGATACCCAGATTATCAAGATCGTCAAAGAGTGGCTTGGTGAAGATGTTATAGAGTGTCGGCGAGACGCAGGATCCCTGGGGCACTCCGCAGGTGATTGGGATAGGGTCTGCTGCCGCTGCGGGGGAGAACACCCTCATGGTCCTGTCACTAAGAAATGATTGAATCCAGACTATAGCCTCCTCTGAGAAGTGGGCAGCCGAGTCCAAGTGATTACATAGGACTTTATGGTCCACCAGATCAAAGGCGGCTGAGAGGTCTAGAAGGAGGAGGAGAGCTAGTTTTCCCTCGTCTCTGAGTGAATCTATTTGGGCTTTTAGGTCGATAAGGGCAGTCTCTGTGCCGTGTTGCGGACGGAAACCGGATTGGCGGGTGCCGAGGAGATGGTTCATCTCAAGGAAGTTCTGGATTTGGGTGTATGCTACCTTGTCTAATATTTTTAGAAGGAAGGGAACCGTGGTGATGGGCCTGTAGTTAGTAGGAATGTTGGGGTCCAATGTTTGCTTTTTTAGGAGGGGGAGTACCCAAGATTCCTTTAGATTGCGGGGGATGGTGCCCGTAGTAAAGGAGGCATTGATAAGTTTTGTGATAAAGGGGGCTAAATCCCTAGCCGCATCCTTGATCAGTTGTGCGGGGCATTGGTCGCCTTTGCAATTAGAAGGTTTGAGAGTCAAAATGGTCTTCTCTACCTCAATTACTGAGACCTTGGAGAAACGGAATTGGGTGGATTCTGGGTTGTTGGATGAGGGAATTTTGACTATCAGAGGTTGAGTTGGCAGAGAGGCTTTCTTTAGGGCAATTTTTGTTTGGAGGTTGGATACTTTGTTGGTTAGTGCCAGTTGTATGTCTGTGCACCAAGTTTTGTCTTTGATGGAGTCATCCTGTACTGTGATAGGAGTTTCCAATTCCTTTAGGATGGAGAATAGCTCCTTCATGCTGGAGTTGGATTGGGAGATCCTATTATTATAGGTTTCTTGTTTGGCCAGGATGATGTCTCTTTTGTATTGCGAGGAGATGTTAATTAGGTTAGTTTTATTTTCAGCGGTCGGATGTCGGTTCCAAGCTGTTTCGCATTTTCTCTTCTGTAGTCTTAGGTTTTTTAGGTGGGGTGTAAACCATGAGTTCAAATGCTTTTTAGGTTTACTGATCCGAAGTTTAAATGGAGCAATACTGTCAAGAGCAGAGCACATGGCTGCGTTGAATGCATCCACTAGGATGCCTGGGTCGGAGTGGTCAGGTAGGGAATTTAGTTTGGGTAGGATGTGGGGCAGAATATTGTCGGCTGTGATGTTTTTCTTGTTTCTCGTTAAGGTGGGTGTGGCTGGCGTGGGTGTTAAGACTGTGGGTCTTTTGGTGTTGAGGGTGAAAGAGATAAGGTAATGGTCAGACCATATTTGGGGGGTGATGGCTGTTATAGAGGGGTAGCAGTTGTGACTGGCAATCCAGTCTAGTGTTCTTCCCTTGATATGTGTGGAAGTATTCACGAGCTGCGTGAAGCCTAGCACTGACAGAGTATTGCCTGTGGCAGTAGCATGATGGTCGTTGATATCGTTGAGCCCTAGATTGAAATCTCCTAGTACTAGTGTTTGGGAGGATTCTTTTAGCTTCTCAGAGATAACAGTGGTGATGTCTTCAGTGAAGGTGCTGACGGGGCCAGGGGGTCTATAGATAAGGTGGATATTTAGTGTTTGGGAGTTTGCAGTCGGTAATTTGATAGAGAGAAGCTCGCAGGATTTGAGGGAGGGTGTGGGTGTGATTCTCATAGAGAGATTAGATTTGGCGATAATTGCAATTCCTCCACCGCGCGAGTCTGGTCTGTCAGCTCTGAGAATGGTATAATTCTCTGGGACTGCCAGAGTGAGAGCCGGACCTGCTGCATCGTGGAGCCAAGATTCAGTAATGGCAATGAAGTCAAGGCTATTATCCCGTATGATATCTGCTATGTCAGTGGCATGGGCGACTAATGATCTGGCATTGATTAGAGCAGCTTTTAGTTCAGGTTCTAGCTGTGCTGTGAGCGGAGGTTTGGCTATAAGTTTATTGATTTTATGGTGTGGTTGGTGTCTGAGAGGGGCGGTGATTACCAGTGGTCGGCATATTTTGGGTCGGAGGTGTTCTAGGTTAATGTTATATTTAGTAATAGGTTCGAATATTTTAGGTAGTCGAGTCCGGAGTCTAAGCTTCCTTTGTTCTAAGTTGCAGGGTTTAGAGATGAGTTGTATGTGGGCACCAAGGCCCTCTGTAGGCAGAACTGTGGGCATGGTCGTGTAGATGATGGTAAGGATAATTGTCAGTTTGGAGAATTGTGCAAGGTGAACTGGGTTGGGCATGTGGAAGTACATACTGTTGCTACTAGCTGAGCTAGGTGGGCTGGAATTAGTTGCCGTGGATGGATACGGGGCAGAGTTGGCAGAGTACAGTTCACAAATACTTAGCGAGATTAATGCAGCAGTGACGTACTAGTCTGAGAGTAGCAGTCAGATATTGGGCTAAGTGCGACGGTCAGATGTAGGTCTAAAAACCGAGGTCAGATACTGGGCTGAGAGTGATGGTACAGTGGTCTCTGGGCGACCACAAGGCACTACACAATAATACAGTGGTCTCTGGGCGACCATGAGGCACTACACAATAATACAGTGGTCTCTGGGCGACCATAAGGCACTATACAATACTACAGTGGTCTCTGGGCGACCATAAGGCACTATACAATACTACAGTGGTCTCTGGGCGACCATAAGGCACTACACAATAATACAGTGGTCTCTGGGCGACCATGAGGCACTACACAATAATACAGTGGTCTCTGGGCGACCATGAGGCACTATACAATACTACAGTGGTCTCTGGGCGACCATAAGGCACTACACAATAATACAGTGGTCTCTGGGCGACCATGAGGCACTACACAATAATACAGTGGTCTCTGGGCGACCATGAGGCACTACACAATACTACAGTGGTCTCTGGGCGACCAACTTGTGCCTGGTCTAGTAGGCAGTGCTCTTCTATGAATTCTTGGGTTATTTGGTAGACGTAAGTTTCTAGCAGTTTGGCTGTGTAGGGTATGTTGGAGATGGGTCTGTAGTTAGATGGGTCCTCCACGTTTCCTGTTGTGTCTTTAAGTAGTGGCTTGATGTAAGCCGTTTTGAAAGCCTGTGGTACTTTGCCTGTTGAGATTGAGAGGTTGAGGAGATTCTGTCATGATGCCTACCTCCAAGGAGCCAGGTTCGACCCAGCAACCCCAGAGGCAGGCATCATTTCCCCCAGGGAAGTGCCAGCGGGCCCAAGCTGGGGCCAAGCTGGGGCCCTTTGGACACAGTCCTGGCGCCTTAGGCGCCAGGCTCATGTTGGACCCCTGTCCTGGCGCCTTAGGCGCCAGGCTCATAAAGCTAGACATGTGTTCAAGTGTTTAAGGTACACTTACCTGATGCAGACCATGCTGCTACATCCAGGCCCTCTTGAGGCCTGAATGGAACTACTTTACCTGTGGAACTAATTTCCCCTGGGTGTGGTCGGTGAAGGATACATACCTGATCGGTGGAAGGATACCTGGAACTTCTTCCAAAGCTATTTAAACCACGGCCGATCAGCAACTCACGCTTCGCGTTGTTCTGCTCCTCGCAGCTGGACGCTCACCGTGTCAGCTCCTGCATCTGGACTTCAGCCACGCCTGTCAGCATCCTGGGTCACCTGCTAAGAGAGAATTGGAGAGAAAGAAGACCTTACCTGCTAAAGCTGCATCACAGAGACTTCACACCGACGATCCTGAAAGGGAAGACATCATTTTAAAAGCATTTCGTTTCGATCGCTGCAGCGCTGCATTTCACTCACCTTTCCAGGGCATTTCCATCTTCAGCAGCGATCGTCCGGATCCGCAGCCACTTCCCAGAGCCTAGAGAGAAAAAGACAAGAACACAAGGTGAGAGAAGGAAGGGAATAGGAAAAGCTCAGTTTCCTTCTAAGACTTACCTGTTGGGTCATTCCCATTTCATTTCGGGTCCTGCCGCATCCTGGCATTCCGGACCCCGGCCCCTATGGGGGAAAAAAGACAAAGACATTGAATGAGCGAATGCAAAGACATTACCCGAACGCTCATCCAGAACTTACCTGTCATTTACTGGAACTGCACGTTTCACTTCGGGTCGGCGCCATATCTCCGGCATTCCGAACCCCGGCCCCTAAGGGGAAAAAGACATAAGCGTTAGCGCTTGCTGCAATAAGACAAAGAACATTATTATTAAGCTTGAACTTTTGAACTTGCTACAGAACTCTTACAGCACCTTACCTGAATAGTCAAGCTTATTTGAACTCCCATTAAACCTCAATCCAGTGAAGTAACTGGGTTTCAACGCGCCCCTGCATCAGAAGCAGGATGGAGAACTCATCCTTCCAGACCCTAAGGTGAGACTTCACGGGGAATCAAGGAAGGGTATCGTGGAGGGTTGGAAGGGAGTGGTAGACTTCAGCATTGTTCCGTCAGTAGGTAATACTCCTTTTTCACGCACAGGGGAATATTCCTGCAAACCAGTGAGGCCATCTTCAGAGTCCTGCGCTTCATCAGCACTCGAAGCCAGACCAGCGCCTCCGTGGGAATCAGGTGAGCGTGACAGAACACAAAGCCTACCCACAATTTCCCACCCGGGCGCTATGGAGACTTCCGAGACAGATCAGCTAGCCCAGCTTTTGGGGGAATTACGGGAAGAAGTGCACTCAGCCCTCCAGGAGACTAACGCTCTCAAAAGAGAACTGATCCTATCCAAGGAAAGAACAGATGACCTGGCCAAAAGGTTATTGCAGGCCCAGGCAGGGCACACTCCTTTACCTAATTCCGGAGATACTTCCACATCAATGGGTTTGGATAACCCGGTACAAATCAATCTACCCGGACACATGCCTTTGGCCCCGCCTGAACGTTTTGCGGGGGATCCCAAGAAATATGCCGTCTTTATGAACCAATGTCGTTTACACTTTCTATGCAGACCCGGGGCCTTCCCTAACGACCAGACCAATGTAGCCTTTATACTATCTTACCTCAGTGGCAGTGCTGCCGATTGGTCTATTCCATTGGTAAATCAGGATGATCCCATTCTCCAGAATTTTCAGGGTTTCCAGGTCAGCATGGAAAGATTGTTTGCTCGACACTCTCAAGGACAGGCCCTTGATAACGAACTGCTATCCTTACGACAAGGTAATCAGGATCTTCTGTCCTACATTGCCACCTTTAATAGACTGGTTGTGGTAACTGGATGGCCAGAAAACAAAAGGATCACATTGTTTCATCGAGGCCTGCACAGAGAGCTTAAGGATGTTCTAGTTCAGATAGTAGATCCACCCGAGGTCTGCGCAGACTACATAGATTTGGTGGTTCAACTTGATCCCAGACTTCAAAATAGAAAAGCAGATCGGTTCAAGTACGAAACCCGAGTACCGATCAAAACCCACGCTAACTCCAAGAGTACCGACGTATCCGAACCTATGCAAATCGGTGGTGTTAAAGGACCATTAACACAGAAGGAACGAGAGAGAAGGCGGCAAATGCAACTTTGTCTGTATTGCGGGACTTCCGGTCACTTTCTTCGAAATTATCCGGTTAAACCACCTAGGAAGGTGGTTGGAGCCACTGATAATGATTTATTGACAACTGATTCGGGAAACGACCTAGCCCGACAAGCGTAGGGGTCCGCTTGCCGAGCTTGAAAACAAACTCTTTGAACTCGCATTTTGTCATGCCAATGGTGCTTGTGGACCCAAAACAGCCTCAGCTGTTGCATGCTATAAAAGCATACATCGATAGTGGAGCTATTGGAAATTACATAGACCGTGAATTGGCTTCCAGGATTAAGCTCCCTCTCCGTCCGAAAGTAACCCAAGATGTCATTACTACAGTAGATGGAACCGAAATAGCCTCAGGGCCGGTAACGCATTCCACTGTTGAAATGACTCTGGTGGGTCAGGATGGACATCGGGAAGCAATCGTGTTTGATGTGATCAAGGCCCCACAATTTCAAGTAATTCTTGGAATTCCTTGGTTAGAAACACATAATCCCAGAATTGACTGGCGAGCAAAGAAGAAAAGTTTTCCTGATTGTGAACCAACTTGTTACCCAAGAAGTCCAGTTATGGGTCTAGCCTCAGCAACTTCCACCCCTGTACAGCTACCGTCAGAATACCAAGAATTCCAGGACGTTTTTCAGAAGGAACAGGCTAAAACGTTACCTCCCCATCGGTCTTATGATTGCCAAATCGATCTGGTACCCAATGCTCAACTACCTTGTAGTAGGATTTATGCTCTTACAGAACCTGAGAACCTACATTTGCGTCAGTATTTAGATCAGTACCTAGCCAATGGTTTTATTCGCCCGTCCAAGTCTCCTGTCTCCTCAGCTCTGTTCTTCGTGCCGAAAAAAGAGGGCGACCTTAGAACATGTGTAGACTATCGCGCCCTAAATCAAATAACGATTAAGAATCGTTATCCTCTGCCCCTGATCCCTGAGCTTATCGACCAGGTGAAAGACGCTTGTGTGTACACCAAGTTAGATCTCCGAGGAGCTTATCACCTGGTGCGTATAAAAGAAGGCGACGAATGGAAGACTGCATTCCGCACCAAATTTGGGCTCTTCGAATATCAGGTGATGCCCTTCGGTTTGTGCAATGCACCTGCCGCCTTTCAGTACTTTATGAATGATGTTCTTCGGGAACTTATCGACGTCTGTGTCATTGTTTATATCGATGACATCCTGGTGTACTCCTCTTCAGAATCCGATCACAGAAAACATGTCAGGGCAGTTCTTGAGAAATTGCGCCAGCACAGACTATTTGCAAAGCTCGAAAAATGCGTTTTTCATACCACAGAAGTGGAATTTCTCGGATTCATCCTGACTCCTCAAGGAGTCCGAATGGACTTGTGAAAGGTGGACGCCATCCTCAAATGGCCATCTCCTAGCTCGGTGAAGGGAGTTCAGAGCATGTTCGGCTTCGGCAATTTCAATCGAAGATTCATCCCGGAATTTTCCCGAACAGACCAACCCATCACAGCTCTCCTAAAGAAAAACAAACGCTTTGAATGGTCTCTTGAGGCCGAACAAGCCTTTCAGGACCTGAAAAACAAATTCACCTCTGCACCTATATTGAAGCACCGGCACCCAGATCTCCCTTACATTGTGGAAACCGACGCATCCAGTTCAGCCATGGGAGCTGTCCTGTCGCAAAGAGACCCAGAAACTAACCTACTACACCCTGTGGCCTTTTGGTCCAGGAAATTTTCTCCTCCTGAAATCAACTACGCAATTACCGACAAAGAGTTACTGGCTATTAAATCTGCTTTCAAGGCTTGGCGTCACTACCTTCTCGGGGCAAGACACACCATCACCGTAATTACGGACCACAGAAATTTACAGTATTTAAAGACGGCCAAGGCTCAATCTTCACGACAACTCCGATGGGCTCTATTCTTTGCGGAATTTCATTTTGTAATTACCTATCGCCCTGGCTGCAAGAATGGTAAAGCGGACGCCTTATCCCGGATTGGCATGGAAGAACCCAATTCGAGTTTAGAACCTGTGCCAATCATACCTGAACAAAGAATCTTAGGCCTAACTTCATTGCAAACTATTGAGGACATCCGAACGCAAGTAAAACAACTTCTAGACTCTTCAGCCTTACTGGAATGGAGTCAAAAGGGTCCTCATTACACCGTTAAGGATGACTTACCCTACTTCCAGGAGCGGTTGTTTCTGCCTAGTAAAGAATTGCAAGAACTTGTTATTGCCCATCATCATGAATCATTAATGGAAGGACACCCTGGTATCGCTAAAACGGAGGAAAAAATCAAACGCCACTTCTGGTGGCCTTCTTGGAGAAAAGACATAAAGTCTTTTGTATTGTCTTGTGGAATTTGCGCCCAAAACAAGGGTCAAAAGAAAAGGCCAGCCGGCCTACTTCAACCCTTGGATATTCCACCGGCACCATGGCACACCTTGTCAATGGACTTTATAACTGACCTGCCTCCTTGTGCTGGGTACAACACTATTCTTGTAATTGTGGATCTATTCTCCAAAATGGCCCACTTTATCCCTTTAAAAGGTTTGCCTTCAGCTTCCACCTTGGCCAAGGAATTTCTGGAGAATATAGTTTGCATACATGGTTTCCCTTCCATATTAGTCTCGGATCGTGGAAGTCAATTTATCTCCCATTTTTGGAAGAAGTGTTGCCAACTAGCACAAATAGATGTGCGGCTATCCACCAGCCACCACCCCCAGACCGCCGGACAAACCGAGAGAACCAATCAGACTCTCGAGCAATATCTTCGGTGCATGTTACACCAATCCGAGTTAAATTGGAAAGACATCATTTGGATCGCAGAATATGCATACAACAATTCAGTGCATTCTGGAACCGGACAAACTCCTTTTTATACTTTGTATGGTCACCATCCTCGGACCTCTGATCTAGATCCACCTCTGACCCTGGAAATGCCCGCAGTAAATCATCTGCATTCCACAATAACCCAAGCCTTCAAAGAAGCTGCAACTCATTTACAGCAAGCCAAGAAAAAGTATAAAGAAAACGCTGATTTGCACCGAAGTAAAACTCCTCCTTACCAAGTTGGAGATCAGGTATGGCTAGCAATGAAACATTTACCCCTCAAGGGCCTGCGAACCTTCAATCCCAGATTCATAGGACCTTATCCCATCAAGGCTATAATCAATCCTGTGGCCTTTAAACTGGATTTACCGTCTAACATGCGTATTCATCCAGTTTTTCATGCATCACTTTTGAAGCCAGTACAACCAGGGACCCGACTGTCCAAGCCCCCAGACCCAGTTCAAATTGAAGGGGGATTAGAATTCAAAGTTAAAGACATTGTAGACTCCAAGGTGTTAAAGTCCAAACTCTTCTATCTTGTTGACTGGAAGGGATATGGACCTCAGGAGAGATCGTGGGAGCCTAGTAACCATGTTCACGCACCTCGATTAATACAAAGGTTCCACTGGAGATTTCCGAACAAGCCAAAACCCCCTGAGGGAACAACCTTGGGAGGGGCCTTGAGGGGGGGTACTGTCATGATGCCTACCTCCAAGGAGCCAGGTCCGACCCAGCAACCCCAGAGGCAGGCATCATTCTCCCCAGGGAAGTGCCAGCGGGCCCAAGCTGGGGCCCTTTGGACACAGTCCTGGCGCCTTAGGTGCCAGGCTCATGTTGGACCCCTGTCCTGGCGCCTTAGGCGCCAGGCTCATAAAGCTAGACATGTGTTCAAGTGTTTTAAGGTGCACTTACCTGATGCAGACATGCTGCTACATCCAGGCCCTCTTGAGGCCTGAATTGAACTACTTTACCTGTGGAACTACTTTCCCCTGGGTGTGGTCGGGGAAGGACACATACCTGATCGGTGGAAGGATACCTGGAACTTGTCTTCCAAAGCTATTTAAACCACGCCCGACCAGCAACTCACGCTTCGTGTTGTTCTGCTCCTCGCAGCTGGACGCTCACCGTGTCTGCTCCTGCATCTGGACTTCAGCCACGCCTGTCAGCATCCTGGGTCACCTGCTAAGAGAGAATTGGAGAGAAAGAAGACCTTACCTCCTAAAGCTGCATCACAGAGACTTCACACCGACGATCCTGAAAGGGAAGACATCATTTTAAAAGCATTTCGTTTCGATCGCAGCGCTGCATTTCACTCACCTTTCCAGGGCATTTCCATCTTCAGCAGCGATCGTCCGGATCCGCAGCCACTTCCCAGAGCCTAGAGAGAAAAAGACAAGAACACAAGGTGAGAGAAGGAAGGGAATAGGAAAAGTTCAGTTTCCTTCTAAGACTTACCTGTTGGGTCATTCCCATTTCATTTCGGGTCCTGTCGCATCCTGGCATTCCGGACCCCGGCCCCTATGGGGAAAAAAGACAAAGACATTGAATGAGCGAATGCAAAGCCATTACCCGAACGCTCATCCAGAACTTACCTGTCATTTACTGGAACTGCACGTTTCACTTCGGGTCGGCGCCATATCTCCGGCATTCCGAACCCCGGCCCCTAAGGGGAAAAAGACATAAGCGTTAGCGCTTGCTGCAATAAGACAAAGAACATTATTATTAAGCTTGAACTTTTGAACTTGCTACAGAACTCTTACAGCGCCTTACCTGAATAGTCAAGCTTATTTGAACTCCCATCAAACCTCAATCCAGAGAAGTAACTGGGTTTCAACACGCCCCTGCATCAGAAGCAGGATGGAGAACTCATCCTTCCAGACCCTAAGGTGAGACTTCACGGGGAATCAAGGAAGGGTATCGTGGAGGGTTGGAAGGGAGTGGGAGACTTGAGCATTGTTCCGTCAGTAGGTAATACTCCCTTTTCACGCACAGGGGAATATTCCTGCGAACCAGTGAGGGCATCTTCAGAGTCCTGCGCTTCATCAGCACTCGAAGCCAGACCAGCGCCTCCGTGGGAATCAGGTGAGCGTGACAGATTCCTGTGGTATTCCATGGGGGTTCCTTGTTTGAGAATTGTTTTGTATATGTCCGGAGGGCAAGGGTCTTCAGGAGAGCCTGATTTGTTGCTTCGGTTTACCAGTTTGACGAAAGCCTCAACTGATATTTCTGGGTAGTTTCGTAGCTTGTTTGTGTGTTCCTCGTCTGTGTCGGTGGGGTTTGAGTTGTGGACGCTCGGATGGTTTCGTATGGTGTGTTGGATGGAGGTTATTTTGTTTTTGAAGTGGTCTCCGAGGTCCTCGCAGAGTTTTGTCGATGGGATTGGCGTGTTGTTGCAGGCCGGCGGGTTTTTTATTTCGTTTATGATTTTGAATAGTTCTTTTTGAGCGTTTGGTGCTCTGGTGATTCGGTTGTCGTAATGTTTCCTCTTCGCTTTTTGTATTTCCTTTTTATATGCGCGGATCTGTTGTAGGAATTTCATTTTGTTTGCAGTGGTGTTGTTGGTCCTCCATTCAGCTTCTAGTTTTCGGTTTTTCCTTTTCATGGTGTTGAGTAGTGGGGTGAACCATTTTGCTGATGTTTTCTTGCGTGATGGGGTGTAAGGCTTTTCTTTGGCGATGTCGTCAAGGGTTGTTGTAATCCAGGTATGAAGTAGGGCAACTTTTTTGTCTAGGTCTGCTTCTTCCATTGTTGATGCTTGTGGTTTGCTTAGTTCTAGGAGCTCGGTTAGGTTGGAGTTTTTTATGGTTCTCCAGTTTCTTTCCATCACGATGGGTTGTTTTTCTTGTTGCTTTTTTGTCGGAGCGGCCGTTGTGATTATGAACGGAATAATGAGGTGGTCGCTCCAAAGTATTTGAATTGGGGGTGCCGTGGTGATGAGATCCTTGTTGGCGAAGATTGCGTCAAGTGTGTGCCCTGCTGAGTGGGTTGCTCCTTTGACTAGTTGTTGCAGGTTCATGGTTGCTAGTTGGGCGGTTAATGATTTTTGTGTGGTTGTGGTTTCTTTGTCGAGCCAGATGTTGAAATCTCCAAGGATGATCAGATGGTCGTGCTTGATGGCTAGGGTAGTGATTGCTTCCGTGAAGGCTTCTATGAAAGTCGCATCGTAGGTTGGTGGTCTGTATATCAGTATGAATTTCAGGTTGGTTTTATGGTTTACTGAAAGTCGTAGTATTAGGGATTCGCATTTGTCGATGTTTAGTGGGTCTTCCATTTTGATGGTCAGTTGTTCCTTGTGGATGATCGCTAGTCCCCCCTCTCTTTTGGATTTCCTGTTTGTTTGGATGCATTTGAAGTCTTCGGGCAGCCAGTTGTTGAGGGTGATCTTGTAGTTGTCGTCTAGCCATGTTTCGCTTACAAATAGGATGTCCATGTCTCCTTCTGACAGCAGGTCGTATATTTCCGTTGAGTGTTTGGCCTTTGACCTTGCGTTTCAACCCACGTGCTATATCAACTAATACCAGATTCAATAACGTAAAATCTCTCCTTATTCACCGTGCTGGAGTGCAGTTGCACACTGCAGCAGGGCGCAGATACGTGAGAGGTGGTATGGCTGGTAGCCGAAGTCCCTAAAAAGGGATGGAAGGTAAAGTGTATGAGCCACTAGGATCAAACCAAGTGGCAGAACGACACAATTGCGTGTGTGACTGTTATATAATATGTGTAGTGTTGAAGGCCATATTCAGATATCCGCTCATTCTCCACTAAGCATTCAGGTTGCTCACCAAACACTATAAAACCATCATTTGCAGCGGTCAATAGATCTAACTAACGCGTGTCTGTGTTCAAAAACGGGATATAAAGCTGTGCATGGTTACGATAGAAACATCTAACAAACATGTCTCTGTGTAATAAACCAGAGTCTATTTCAGAAGCAATGGTTATTCCTAATATAGTGTGTCGCCCCTCGAAGTAGGGGTGGAAACAGCAATCTTGTAGAAACTACTGTAACAGAAGAGCGATAATGGAGGAGCCGTGGTCTGTTACTGAACAGCACGCACTGCGGCCGCCCCTCAGCCACATAATAAACATACTGATCTTTCTGATGCTCAACCCGATTCGTACGAATATACAGCGATTGGGTCTCAAATAAATGTATTCGGACTCACCCAAAAGGAGAGAAAGACAGGGAACAGCCACCCAACGCGAACGCGCGGCGCTGGATCCCAGATGTTATGTTGGTAACCATGGCAACTCAGCGCATGGGCGCTGGTACTATGGTACACCATCTTGGTATGGGAATGCTTAGCAGGGGAACGGACTGGGGTGCTCCCATCCACGGTAGTATATGTGAATGTCAGCACCTACTTCCTTCCTGGAACATTAGTTGGTAAGCACCAGCATACGCGGCTTAAGATAAAAAATCTTTAGACACGGTCTGCCACCACGGGGGCGACACGTGTCACATTGTCAATCGGAGGGCATGGGGGAAGTGCAGAGATTAATCTACTCTGGCCCCCATGCCTGCTTCATTCGTGTTATGAAGACTAATTGGAGCCTATGAAAGCTAATTACTGCTCAATGACAAGATATAAACTTGGGCAAAAAGCCTATTTTAGATTGCCTCAACATTTGCCCCCATGTACCAACCGAACACGTGAGCAACAACACATGTCCTACCATCTCGTGTACCCACAGGTGTCCCAACAAAAATGGTACCTCACATGTGTGGGTGCTCTGCCCTGGGTGCAAAGGGAAAAGGCTTAACCAGGGGTACACCCAACACCCTGGGAAGAGCAAGTTTTCACTGGATTTGGCCATGTGGACACCTACACATTTGGCCATGTGGCGTCACAGCCACCAAGGAAAATAGGCAACCCCATGCAATTCTGTAAAGAAGACACGTGGGGAAATCCAAAGAGGTCTGACTTGTGAGAATCGATATAGAATTTATTACCCACAAACCCTGGCAAAGTCCAAAATGTAGGCAAAAAACACATTTTGAGACATTTGCCACCAGGAAACTACCGTAACACGTGGGCAAGTACACATGTCCTACCTGGCCATGCTCCCAAAGATATCCTGACAAAAACGGCACCTCACATGTGTGGGAGCACTGACCTGGGCGCAAAGGGAAAAGGCTAAACCACGGGTACACCCAATGCCCTGGGATGAGCACACTTTGACTTGATTTGGCATTGTGGACAACAAACACATTTGGTCCTGGGGCGTCGCCACCACCAAGGAAAACGGGACCCCATGCATTTCTGAAGAGATACCCGTGAGAATCCAACATTTGCCACAAGGAACCCACTGAACATGTGACCAACAACACTTGTCCTACAGTCCCGTGTTCCCACAGGTGTCCTGACAAAAATGGTACCTCACATGTGTTGGGGCTCTGCCCTGGTCGCAAAGAGAATAGGTTAAACCATGGTTACACCCAACGCCCTGGAAGATCACATTTTTACTGGATTCGGCATTGTGGACAACCAACACATTTGGCTCCGGGGTGTCAGAGGCACCAAGGAAAACAGGGAGCCCATGCATTTCTGAAAACAAGATACCCGTGGAAATCCAACAAGGTCTGACTTGCATAAACCACCCTAGAATGTATTACCCAAAAGCCCTGGTAAAGTCCAAAATGTAGGAAAAGGTTTTGAGACTTTTGCCACCAGGAAACCACAGAATCATGCAGGGAACAATGCATGTCCTACCTTGCTGTGTTCCCACAGGTGTTCCAAAAAAAACAGTACCTCACATGTGTGGGTGGAGTGAACTGGGCACAAGGGAAAAGGCTAAACCATTGGTACACCAAAGAGCCTGGGAAGACCAAGTTTTTACTGTATTCTGTCTTGTGTACAACCTACTGATTTGGCCTTGGGGTGTCGCAGCCACTAAGGAAAACCGGGAACCCCATGCATTTCTGAAAAGAAGATACCCCTGTTCCCACATGTGTCCCAACGAAAACAGTACCTCACATCTGTGGGTGCAGTGACCTGGGTGCAAACTAATACATTGTGCGGACGTTCCTTTGTGGGTGCTTGGCGATTACACTGTACGCAAGAACCAGCCCGCATCACCTCCTGAGAAGCTAGGTCATGATTTCTCGTCCATTGCTACCATAATAGAGAATCTTGGCTGGGGTCCTCTGTGCCTCTCCTCTACCATATAGAGAGCAGGAGTGCAGACACCCCCCTCCAGTCTTTACACAGCCCTAGAATTTATTACCCACAAGCCCTGGCAAAGTCAAAAATGTAGACAAAAATCACAGTTTTGACAAATTTGCCACCAGGAAATCACTGACACACGTGAGCAACAACACATGTCCTATTATCCCGTGTTCCCACATGTGTCCCAACAAACACAGTACCTCACAAGTGTGGGTGCAGTGACCTGGGCACAAAGAGAAAAGGCTAAAGTGCGGGTACACCCAACACCCTGCGAAGATCACATTTTGACAGAATTTGGTCTTGTGGACAACCCACATATTTGTCCCTGGGGAGTCGTAGCCACCATGGAAAATGGGGAACCCCATGCATTTTTATAAAAGAAGACACCCCTGGGAATCCAACGAGGTCTGACGTGCGTGAAACGCCCTACTATTAATTAACACAAGCCCCGGCAAAGTCCAAAATGTAAACAAAAAGAAAAGGAATTGGAGACATTTGCCACCAGGCAACCACAGAAACAAGTGGGCAACAACACATATCTTACCTTCTCATGTTCCCACAGGTGTCCCGGCAAATATGGTACCTCACATGTGTGGGTGCACTGCACTGGGCGCAAAGGGAAAGGTCTAAACCATGGGTACACCCAACACCCTGGGAAGAGCACTTTTTTACTGGATTTGGCCTGTGGACACCCACAAATTTGGCCGTGTGGTGTCACAAACACCAAGGAAAACAGGGAACCACATGCATTTCTGTAAAGAAGACACCTGTGGGAATCCAAAGAGGTCTGACTTGTGTGAATCGCCCTAGAATTTATTACCCAGAAGCCCTGGCAAAGTCCAAAATGTAGGCAAAAAGAACAACCTTTGAGAAATTTGCCACCAAGCAACCACCGAAACAAGTAGTCAACAACACATGTCCTACCTTCCCGTGTTCCCACAGGTGTCCGGACGAAAACAGTACCTCATGTGTGGTTGCAGTGACCTGGGCACAAAGACAAAAGGCTAAACCACGGGTACACCCAATGCCCTGGGATGAGCACATTTTGACTTGATTTGGTATTGTGGACAACCAACACATTTGGCCCTGGGGCGTCGCATCCACCAACGAAAATGGTGAACCCCATGCATTTATGAAAAGAAGATACCCGTGGGAATCCAACGAACTCTGACTTGCGTGCATCGTCCTAGAATATATTACCGAAAAACCCCTGCAAAATCCAAAGTGTCAGTTTTTAGAAATTTGCTACCAGGAAACCACCGAAACATGCAGGCAACAACGCATGGCCTACCTTCCTGTGTTCCCACAGGTGTCCCAAAAAAAACTGTACCTCAAATGTGTGGGTGCAGTGACCTGGGCGCAAGGGAAAAGGCTAAACCATTGGTACACCAAAGTGCCTTTGAAGACCAAACTTTTACGGTATTCTGTCTTGTGAACAACCCACAGATTTGGCCCTGGGGTGACGCAGCCACTAAATGAAATGGGGATCCCCATGTATTTCTAAAAAGAAGATACCCGTGGAAATCCATTGAGGTCTGACTTGTGTGAATCGCCTTAGAATGTATTACAGACGGGACCCGGCAAAGTAAAATAATTACGCAAAAAACAAAATTTTTAGATATTTGCCACCAGGCAACGACCGAAACACGTGGGCAACAACACGTGTCCTACCTTCTCGTGTTCCCACATGTGTCCCGACGAAAACAGTACCCCACATGTGTGGGCGCAGTGACCTGGGTGCACGGAAAAAGGCTAAACTGTGGGTACACCCAACACCCTGCGAAGATCACATTTTGACAGGATTAAGCCTTGTGGACAAACCACACATTTGGTCCTGGGGCGTCGCAATCACCAAGGAAAACGGGACCCCATGCATTTCTGAATAGATACCCGTGGGAATCCAACATTTGCCACCAGGAACCCACCAAGCATGTGACCAACAACACTTGTCCTACTGTCCTGTCTTCCCACGGGTGTCATGACAAAAATTGTACCTCAAATCTGTGGGTGTGCTGTCCTGGTCCCAAAGGGAAAATGTTAAACCATGGGTACACCCAACACCCTGGGAAGATCACATTTTTACTGGATTTGGCATTGTGGACAACCAACACATTTGCCTCCGGGGTGTCGCAGGCACCAAGAAAAACAGTGACCCCATGCATTTCTGAAAGCAAGATACCCGTGTAAATCCAACAAGGTCTGACTTGCGTGACCCACCGTAGAATGTATCACCCAAAAGACCTGGCAAAGTCCAAAATGTAGGAAAAAAAGCAAAGTTTTGAGACTTTTGCCACCAGGAAACCACGGAAACATGCAGGCAACAACACATGTTCTACCTTGCTGTGTTCCCACATGTGTTCTGAAAAAAACAGTACCTCACATGTGTGGGTGCAGTGACCTAGGCGCAAGGGAAAAGGCTAAACCATGGGTACACCAAAGGGCTTGGAAGACCAGGATTTTACTGTATTCTGTATTGTGTACAACCCACTGATTTGTCCCTGGGGCGTCGCAGCCACTAAGGAAAACCGGGAACCCCATGAATTTCTGAAAAGAAGATACCCGTGTTCCCACATGTGTCCCGATGAAAACAGTACCTCACATGTGTGGGTGCAGTGACCTGAGGGCAAGGGAAAAGGCTAACCCGTGGGTACACCCAACACCCTGGGAAGAGCACATTTTGGCTGGGTTTGGCCTTGTGGACAACCCACACATTTGGCCCTGCGGCGTCGCGGCCACCATGGAAAATACATGCATGCATTTTTTAAAAGAAGATACCCCTGGGATTCCAATGAGGTCTGACTCACGTGAACTGCCCTACTATTAATTACACATAAGCCCTGGCAAAGTCCAAAATCTAGGCAAAAACATTTGGAGACATTTGCCACCAGGCAACCACCGACACAAGTGGGCAACAACACATGTCCTACCTTCTCGTGTTCCCACAGGTGTCCCGACAAAAATGGTACCTCACATGTGTGGATGCACTGCGTTGCGCACAAAGGGAAAATGCTAAACCACAGGTATACCTGCCACCCTCAGAAGAACACATTTTGACTGGATTAGGCATTGTGGACAACCAAAACATTTGGTCCTGGGGCATTGCAGCCACTAAGGGAAACAGGGAACCCCATGCATTTCTCAAAAGAAGACACCCGTGGGAATCCAACGAGGTCTGACTTGTGTGAATCGCCCTAGAATGTATTACCCACAAACCCTGGCAAAGTCCAAAATGTCGGCAAAAAACACAATTTTGAGACATTTGCCACTAGGAAACGACCGAAACACGTGTATAACTACACATGTCCTACCTTGCAGTGCTCCGACAGGTGTCCCAACCAAAACAGTACCAAACATGTGTGGGAACACTTTCCTGGCCGCAAATAGAAAAGGCCAAACCACAGGTACACCCAACACCCTGGGAAGAGCACATTTTGGCTGGATTTGGCCTTTTGGACAACCCACACATTTGCATTCCAGCTGTGATGCAGGAAATGCATCGGAGGGACAGGGCCTCCGTATCCTTGACACAATCACTGAGACAGCGCTGCCCGAAACTGGTATGAATGCAGTGTGTAGTGTTGAATGGCATGGTACTTGTCCGAACCACATTCCGTGTTGTGAGTGTCTGGATGGAGAAGAATGGCCTGAATGCACTGTGCGCCTGATTGGCTGACTGACTGCTGAAGGACCTTCTGAGTGATTGGTTGCCTGAGTGTGATCCAGCAGAATGAATGGGAGATCAACTAGTATATCTGGAGGCCTCTCACTGCTAGACATCTTCAGAAGCTGGAGCTGAAACTGACATTGAAACTGAAGCTTAACCTTGAAGCCCTGCTGGAATAGAAATATTGCTGTTGCTCTACTTCATCGATCTGAAAACTGCTGTGTCTTCAAGAACTGATCCAGAGAGGACCTGGTTACGTGCCCTCTTCTCGAGCTATGCGGGACCATTGTGCACTGCTAACCTTTGCCGAAGCGCCCTGGAAGTCAGTCTACGAAAGACTGTCAGCCAGAGACGGGGACCACTGACGAGAAATGAAGAGAATTACCGGACAGCCGTCCACCATCATCGACCAGGTTCCGCAGGTTTGCTGTAATCGCTGGAGGCCCGTCGAAGTTAGTTGCACAGAAGAGGGGACTACTTGATGCCGTGCCTCCGACAACTGGAGCCACAACGCTCCTTTGCCTGAGACTTTTGATTCCCGGACGCATTTGTCTGCACCGCCGACCGCCTTATCCCGCCGGAGAAGGCCAGGTCGTCAACGCGCCGAGGAGCATCCGCCAGTAGGTTTCCCGCCACCGAGAGACCATAGAGACACTGAACGACTTGACGCCCTTGCTGGGGCACAGTTCTTCACAAACTCTTTGCAGTCCAGAACTATCGACATCGAGATGCCCCGCACGCCTCATCCTTGCAGGACGTCTTCGACTCATCATCGACGAGCACTGTCATGATCCCTGCTTCCAAAAGATCAGGACTTGCCCGACTCCCTTGGAAGCAGACCCATAACCCCGGTTCCGAGTGCCAGCCAGTCCCAATTGGGACCTTTTGGACCCTGTCCTGGCGCCAGTGGCACCAGGCTCATAAAGATGCCCAGTCCCAGCGCTGGAAGCGCCGGGCTCATAATGCTTGGGTGGACTTACCTGCAGCAGACCATGCTGCTTACTTACCTGCCAGTTGAACCCCTGATCCTCTTCTGTTTGGGACTACTTTTCCTGTTGGGTGGGGCAGGAGCCACTCCCTAGGTTCAGAACACTGGAACTCTTCTGGAAAGCAGGAACTCTTTTCTTAGGCGTGGCTGTGGAAGGAGACACCTAAACACTACAGGAGGCTATTTAAACCACACCCGATGGATGAATCTTGCTTTGCGTTATTCTGCATTCTCTGCAGCAGAACGCTCATCGTGTCTTCTGCTTCTGATCCTGGGCCTAAGGGAACAAAGGCTTACCATCCTGGAATCCAGTCTTCAGCAGCACCTGTAAAGACAAAGAAAGAACAGGTTAGCACTACGGTCTTCAGTGGCAGCGCATCTCTTACCTGGTCCATCGGCTGTCACCAACGCTTCGCGCTGCATTCCGGCATCTGAAAGACAAAGGCTTACCTACTCTTTGCATGCTCCGGAGGTCTTCGCACTGCATTCCGGCATCTGAAAGACAAAAGCTTACCAGCTCTTCGCACGCTCCGGAGGCCTTCGGCGCTGCATCCCGCATCTGAAAGACAAAAGAAGGTGCGTTTAAAGACATTGGGCAACTTTATTACTCACGTGCCATTACTCATTCCCACGCCGAATCCATTGGATATTCCAGCACCCTTCAGCTTCTCTAAAGCTCCGAACTTGTACCTGCAAGATAAAAGGGACAGTTAGTGCGCATTGTGAAGCAGGCTACAAGCGCTTACTTACGTGCTTCCAGGCGCTTCTATTCCTCACGCGGGTTCGATCCTCAACTCTCATCAGCCCGCCATCCGCCATCGCCGGAACCCTGCAAAACAAGAGATATCATTACAAAAGACTTTTAAGACATTTGAAGTGCCCAGAACTTACCGTTCGTGCAGTTAATGACGGACAGCAGTCCCCTGAGGTCAAGAGGCCTGCACCCTTATCCAGTGAAGAAACTGGTTACGGCACCCTGCCCTGAGGCAGATGGAGAGCTTGGCGTTCACTTACCTAAGGTGAGGGTGTTAACCTTTGGCGTTCTACAGGAGAAGAGAAAGGGAAGAGGAGAGAGGCACCCAATAACCCCAGTTCATTAATCCCATATTTTCTATCTGCAGACATCTTACTCTTCGAGTTAGACATACAGTGCACAGAGGTCCAGCCCAAAGAGCCAACCGTGTGTTACACATCACCTTTGAAGATACGGCATTCACCCAGTCAAGACCGGCGCCTCTGCGGGAATCAGGTGAGCGTTACAGAACGCAAAGCCTATCGCAAAACTCCCACCCAGGCGCTATGGAAACCTCGGATACCGACCAGCTAGCCCAGTTACTTGGGGAACTAAGAGCAGAAGTGCATGCAGTCCGTCAGGAAACGAATGCTCTAAGAAGGGAACTGATTATTTCCAAGGAGCGAACAGACGATCTCGCTAGACAATTGCTACAGTCACAAGCCGGACAAACTCCGTTACCCGCATCAGGGGCAAATCTTCCTTCAACATCCTCTACGAACCCAGTGCAGATCAACCTACCTGGGAATGTACCTCTGGCTCCGCCCGAACGATTTTCTGGTGACCCAAAGAGGTTTGCAGTATTTATTAATCAGTGCCGGTTGCACTTCTTATGCCGGCCAGCAGCCTTTCCAACTGATCAAGCTAAGGTAGCTTTCGTGCTTTCGTACCTTAGTGGCAATGCGGCAGACTGGTCGATCCCTCTAGTTAATCAAGATGATCCGGTTCTCCATGATTTTCGAGCTTTTCAGCTCAGTATGGAAAAACTGTTTGCAAGACATTCACAGGGGCAGGCCTTGGACAATGAGCTCCTTTCATTGCGACAGGGTAATCAAGACCTTTTGGCTTATATTGCGTCTTTCAACAGACTGATAGTGGAAACTCGATGGCCTGAGGACAAAAGGATTACGCTGTTTTATAGAGGTCTACGTGGAGAGCTCAAAGATGTGTTAGCCCAAGTAGTGAATCCCCCGCAAGACTGTTCGGACTATATTGACTTAGTCGTTCAAATTGACCACAGACTGCAGAACAGGAAGGCCGATCGTTCCAAGTTTGATACTCGAGTATTTTCCAAACCACCAACTCCTACCAAAGGAGTAGACTCCGGGGAACCCATGCAAATAGGGGGCCTGAAAGGACCACTAACACAAAAGGAGCGGGAAAGGAGAAAACAGCTGCAATTATGCCTCTATTGCAGAAACTAGGGGCACTTTCTTCGAGACTGTCCGGTGAAACCAGCCAAGAAGGCAGTAGGAGCTGCAGTTACCAGGGTCACAAACTCTGAGCAGGGAAACGACCTCGCCCGACAAGAATAGAGGTCCTCCTGCCGAGCGTTAAAACCAGTTCCGTGACCTCGCATTTCGTGATACCTATGGTCCTCATTAGCCCTGAACATCCGGATCGATTACATGCGATTGAAGCTTACGTCGACAGCAGTGCCATCGGCAATTATGTGGATCATGAAATGGTTTTGAGGATGAATCTGACTCTTTGTCCAAAGGCTGTAAAGGACGTCATTACTACGGTGGATGGTACGGAGATAGCCTCCGGACCAGTAACGCATACCACCCAAGAAGTGACGCTAGTAAGTCAAGATGGACACCATGAGAAGATCGTGTTCGATGTGATCAAGGCCCCCCAGTTCCAGATTATTCTAGGAATTCCTTGGTTAGAGAAGCACAATCCTCAGATCGATTGGCGAGCAAGAACGGTTCAGTTTCCAGAATGTGTCTCCACTTGTCACCCTCGACCTGGTGTTGCACTGGCAGCAATTTCCTCGGAGGCTCCTCAGTTACCTCCTGAATACCTAGAATTCCAAGATGTTTTCCGGAAGGATCAGGCTAACTCTCTACCTCCTCATAGGTCTTATGACTGCCAGATAGACCTGATACCTGGATCTACTCCTCCTTGTAGTAGAATTTATGCCCTCACCGAGCCTGAGAATCTTCACCTCCGACAATACCTGGATCAATACCTAGCGAATGGGTTTATTCGTCCTTCCAAGTCCCCTGCTTCCTCAGCTTTGTTCTTCGTTCCAAAAAAAGAAGGGGACCTTAGAACTTGTATAGATTATCGCGCCCTGAACCAGATCACCGTTAAGAATAGATATCCGTTACCTTTGATCCCTGAACTCCTGGACCAAGTCAGAAAAGCATGCATATATACAAAGCTGGATCTTAGAGGAGCCTACCACTTGGTACGAGTAAAAGAGGGCGATGAATGGAAGACGGCCTTCCGCACCAAGTATGGGCTATTTGAATATCAGGTCATGCCCTTCGGACTTTGCAAATCCCCGGCCGCCTTTCAATATTTTATGAACGATGTCCTCAGAGAGCTCATAGATGTGTGTGTTGTTGTTTACATTGACGACATCCTCGTTTATTCTTCATCGGAAACTGAACATCGGAAACACGTGAAAATGGTCCTCGAGAGATTGCGTCAACACAAACTTTTCGCTAAGTTGGAAAAATGTGTTTTCAATGTGACTGAAGTTGAATTCTTGGGATTCATATTATCACCTAGCGGAGTGCGTATGGATTCAAAGAAGGTTGATGCAATTCTCAAATGGCCATCGCCATCCTCCGTAAAAGGTGTTCAAAGCATGTTAGGCTTCGCTAACTTTTACCGCAGGTTTATCCCCGAATTCTCTCGAATAGTCCAGCCCATCACCGCCTTGTTAAAGAAAAACAAACGTTTTGAATGGTCTACCGAGGCGGAACAAGCTTTCCAGAATTTGAAGACTAGATTTATCTCTGCACCGATCTTAAAACACCCTCGCCCAGAACTCCCCTACATCGTTGAAACTGATGCTTCGAGCCTTGCCATGGGGGCAGTTCTATCACAAAAGGACCCAGTAACCAATCAGTTGCATCCCGTGGCATTTTGGTCCCGCTAATTCTCGCCTCCTGAAATCAATTACACTATTACTGATAAGGAACTTCTAGCTATCAAGTCCGCCTTTAAGGCTTGGCGGCATTATCTTCTGGGGGCCCGACACACCGTTACTGTGATTACAGATCACCGAAACCTGCAATATTTGAAAACCGCAAAAGCTCAATCCTCTAGGCAACTCCGTTGGGCACTATTCTTTGCCGAGTTTGACTTCATAATTACCTATCGACCTGGTACAAAAAACGGTAAAGCTGATGCCCTTTCTCGAATGGGAGTGGAAGAACATTTGATCAATCATAAACCTGTACCTATCATTCCCGAACAAAGAATTCTAGGTGTAATCGCCACACAATCCATAGAGGAAGTTAAGGATAAAGCCAGGCTACTGGTAACTCCAGCAGACATACAGAATTGGCATCTGCAGGGAAAGGACTTTACGATGAAGGACAACCTATTATATTTCCAAGAACGGTTATACCTGCCCAGCATAGATTTACAGAAAAAGGTAATCTCTTGTTATCACGATTCTTTAATGGAAGGACATCCCGGTATGACCAAGACCTCGGAAAAGATCAAGCGCTACTTCTGGTGGCCGTCTTGGAAAAAAGATATCAGAGACTTTATAATGTCCTGTGGAGTATGCGCCCAAAACAAGAGTCAAAAGGAAAAACCAGCTGGCCTCTTACGCCCTATTGACATCCCGCCTCGCCCTTGGCATACGCTTTCTATGGACTTCATCACCGATCTACCTCCATGCTCCGGATACAATACGATCCTAGTAATCGTGGACCTATTCTCCAAGATGGCGCATTTCATTCCACTCAAAGGCTTACCAACAGCAGCAACTCTGGCCCGAGAATTTCTCGAAAACATCGTCCGACTGCACGGTTTTCCATCAGTTCTAATTTCGGATCGAGGTAGTCAATTTATTTCTCATTTTTGGCGAAGTTGCTGTCGGTCGGCTCAAATTGATGTGAGACTTTCGACCAGCCACCACCCTCAAACCGACGGACAAACCGAGAGGACCAATCAAACTCTGGAACAGTATTTGCGCTGCATGCTACAACAAACTGAAAAAACTTGGAAAGACATCCTTTGGATAGCCGAATATGCCTACAATAACTCTGTCCACTCGGGAACTGGGAAGACCCCGTTTTTTCTTTTATACGGTAGTCACCCTCGAACCTCGGAGTTGGATCCACTCCAAGATCTTGGAACACCAGCAGTAGACCACCTGCATTCTACAATCACCCAAGCCTTTAAGGAAGCCGTTTCTCACCTTCAAAGGGCTAAAGAACAATACAAGAAAGGAGCAGACCAACATCGGAAGGAAGCCCCCCAATATCAAGTAGGAGATCAAGTCTGGTTATCCACCAAATATCTACCTCTAAAAGGACCACGCACATTAAACCCAAGATACCTTGGTCCCTATTCCATCACCACCATAGTAAATCCAGTAGCGGTCAAGTTGGACTTGCCCCCTCACATGAAGATACATCCGGTCTTCCACGTCTCTCTATTAAAACCCGTGCAACCTCAAACCCGACTAACTACATCTCCAAAACCTATTCTAGTTGATGGAGAACTCGAGTTTGAAGTCAAAAGCATCCTGGATTCCAAGATCTCCAAATCTAAACTATTTTACCTGATTGACTAGAAAGGCTACGGTCCCCAAGAAAGATCCTGGGAACCTGCAGAATATGTCCACGGGCCTCGTCTAATCAAAAGATTTCATCGAACATTTCCTAACAAGCCCAAACCCCCGGAGAAGCCCGGATTGGGAGGGGCCTTGAGGGGGGGTGCTGTCATGATCTCTGCTTCCAAAAGATCAGGACTTGCCCGACTCCCTTGGAAGCAGACCCATAACACCGGTTCCGAGTGCCAGCCAGTCCCAATTGGGACCTTTTGGACCCTGTCCTGGCGCCAGTGGCACCAGGCTCATAAAGATGCCCAGTCCCAGCGCTGGAAGCGCCGGGCTCATAATGCTTGGGTGGACTTACCTGCAGCAGACCATGCTGCTTACTTACCTGCCAGTTGAACCCCTGATCCTCTTCTGTTTGGGACTACTTTTCCTGTTGGGTGGGGCAGGAGCCACTCCCTAGGTTCAGAACACTGGAACTCTTCTGGAAAGCAGGAACTCTTTTCTTAGGCGTGGCTGTGGAAGGAGACACCTAAGCACTACAGGAGGCTATTTAAACCACACCCGATGGATGAGTCTTGCTTTGCGTTATTCTGCATTCTCTGCAGCAGAACGCTCATCGTGTCTTCTGCTTCTGATCCTGGGCCTAAGGGAACAAAGGCTTACCATCCTGGAATCCAGTCTTCAGCAGCACCTGTAAAGACAAAGAAAGAACAGGTTAGCACTACGGTCTTCAGTGGCAGCGCATCTCTTACCTGGTCCATCGGCTGTCACCAACGCCTCGCGCTGCATTCCGGCATCTGAAAGACAAAGGCTTACCTACTCTTCGCATGCTCCGGAGGTCTTCGCACTGCATTCCGGCATCTGAAAGACAAAAGCTTACCAGCTCTTCGCACGCTCCGGAGGCCTTCGGCGCTGCATCCCGCATCTGAAAGACAAAAGAAGGTGCGTTTAAAGACATTGGGCAACTTTATTACTCACGTGCCATTACTCCTTCCCACGCCGAATCCAGTGTGTATTCCAGCACCCTTCAGCTTCTCTAAAGCTCCGAACTTGTACCTGCAAGATAAAAGGGACAGTTAGTGCGCATCGTGAAGCAGGCTACAAGCGCTTACTTACGTGCTTCCAGGCGCTTCTATTCCTCACGCGGGTTCGATCCTCAACTCTCATCAGCCCGCCATCCGCCATCGCCGGAACCCTGCAAAACAAGAGATATCATTACAAAAGACTTTTAAGACATTTGAAGTGCCCAGAACTTACCGTTCGTGCAGTTAACGACAGACAGCAGTCCTCTGAGGTCAAGAGGCCTGCACCCTTATCCAGTGAAGAAACTGGTTACGGCACCCTGCCCTGAGGCAGATGGAGAGCTCGGCGTTCACTTACCTAAGGTGAGGGTGTTAACCTTTGGCGTTCTACAGGAGAAGAGAAAGGGAAGAGGAGAGAGGCACCCAATAACCCCAGTTCATTAATCCCATATTTTCTATCTGCAGACATCTTACTCTTCGAGTTAGACATACAGTGCACAGAGGTCCAGCCCAAAGAGCCAACCGTGTGTTACACATCACCTTTGAAGATACGGCATTCACCCAGTCAAGACCAGCGCCTCTGCGGGAATCAGGTGAGCGTTACAAGCACCGTCAGGACCGAACTGTCTGTCTACACATTTGGCCATGTTGCCGATCATTGACGCCAAGTTCACTTTCTTCGAGGCACATTGACGATCCGTGGCTCCGGCTTTAAAGGGAGTCACTCAAGAAGGATCCATCGACGCCTCTTCGAGGAACTCTGCTATTCCAGATACATTGGGGTGGTAGAAACACTTTAGAAGGAAATAAGACTACTTGAACAATATATGGACTGGGCTTGTGGTATATCTTTATTTTACAGGTTGCCCAGGTGGGGGGATCTCCACACAGAATTGTGCCTAGCGCTATGGGCCAGTATTCTGCCAATTGCTCTAACCAACTGCTTTCCTCCTACGTCTATTGTTGGTTACCATCATTAATTGATTTGTGTGACATTTGACCAGAGTACAGTTGATGCACTTTAATGAAATCTGATAATAATTGTGGTACCGCTTAGAACTATATATATTTGCCATTGTAGATTCACTGAGCACAAAGTGAGTTATGGTGATTGTGTATATAACCTTGAAACTAATACAGTGTAGGGACATTTCTTTGTGGGTGCTTGGGGACTACACTGTACTTAAGAACCAGCCCACATCACCTCCTGAGAAGCTAGGCCTTCATTGCTCCTCCTTTGCTACCAAAAATAGAGAATCTTGGCTGGGGTCCTCTGTGCCTCTCCTCTACCATATAGAGAGCAGGAGAACGGACACCCCCCTCCGGTCCTTTACAACAGCCACCAAGGAAAACAGGGAATCCCATGCATTTCTGAAACCAAGATACCCGTGGGAATCCAACTGTGAACCGCCCTGGAATTCATTACCCACAAACCCTGGCAAAGTCCAAAATGTAGGTAAAAACCACAACTTTGTGGGGGGCGCTGTTGAGCAGCCCAAAGATGGATGCCTAGCCTTTGTGCTCCGCGTTGAGCCGACAGTATATTATAAAATATGGCAATTTCCCATGACTACTGGACCTGAGAAGCAAACTGCTAACTGGTGAAGGTGCTGAGCGGCTGCAGTTCCGGTTTGGTGCGCATTGCCTGCTCCATTGAGAAGAATTGAGCTGCTGCATGGTGCGTGGAGCGGTGGTGAATGCAGCGGCTGCCTGGGCCTGCACGCCCTGGGGAGAGCTGACACAGCTGTGCACCCTATCGCCTGGATCATACAGACTGGCTGTATTGGAGGCAAGAGCCCTGTCTTGACATCACTATAGCCCCGACCGGGGCCGCGGGCACTCCTGCTACTGCTCGGGCTTGCGGGGTACGTCCGCTGCTGGGGCCGTCGCAAGGGAGTCTGCTCTACGGCCTGGAGGCTGGCCCTGTCTGTGCCCGTGCGGCGGCTGAGAGAGACCTCCTGCCCCTGCATGCGCCCGGGCGGGGGCCGCCTCGCTATACAGCCTTGCAGGACTTCACCTGAGCTGTACCGGGGGACCGTTGAGGCACCTGGCGGCCCCTGTGCCACCTCGACAACACGTCCTGGCGGCGTCTCCCCAACGGTGGATCTTGGGGGGGGGCGCCTGCCGCCGACACCCATACTGTGGCACTGGCCCTTGAGGGCGCGCACACGACGGTGTGACGTTCACTCCGTCGCGTGTACCGTATAAATAAACTGGGCGTTCCCGGCGGCCGCAGAGCCACCGGGGAGCCCACACGAGCAACATCACATCTCCATGTCAGTGTGTGTATGCGAGCCGGGGGCTCACGGTAATGCAGTCCGAGTGACTGCCAACAGTGGCGACGAAGGATCGGACCCATCCCCGGGACAGGCGGTGATATTTGCATAATGCATGGATGATCCGAAGTGAGTGTATTTTGCAAAATCATGCCGCAGAGAGGGGTATGAGACACGCGGTCGGCGGCCATTTTGTTGAACAGGCCCTGGATGGTCACGGCTTCGTAACGAAGCGCCAGTGAGCCATCCAAGCCTAATTTCTGGACGATCCAGTGGCGGATAGCCACTAGAAGCAGCACTTGTCATTTTGATAATGATTCATTGACATTTTCACTGTTTTTCACCGAGTATATGGGTGAGGCACCTAGAGAGGCCTGCTGGATGCACGTTTTGGGGCCCACCCTGCTCAATTTTTGGATCCTCCACTTCTGCCTGGTTACCTAATCTCCAATTCGTGGAACTGCCTATGCCTGGCTGTCATTGGAGGAACATTGGCATCCGTGGGCTGCCTCTGGCCACATTCAAGGAGCCATCCACTGTGGAAGAACACTTGTGTGGGGTGGTGAGTTGCGGCCCCATTATTTGTACATCCCTGGGGTGCCTGTGCGCTTACCACCATGAGCCAAGCTGCGGCGACTGCGGCTGCTGCTCAACAACTGGCTGCTCCTGCACCACAGCCACCACCCATCCTGCCGCCAAGACCTTTGTTCAAGCCACCTGGTGCCCTACAACCAATGCCTGAGTTTGATGTCTCGGGCACGCCATCAAGTCTGGGCCCAAGGTGGAAGATGTGGATGGACATACTTGAGATGTATTTCAGGGCCACTATGGAGACTAGTGATGACAGTAAATTGGCCACCTTCCTATACTCAGCAGGCCCTGCGGTACATGAGATATTCCTGTCCCTACAACCAGCGGATGGGTCATTTGCGGCGGCGAAGGATGCGCTCCACAACCATTTTCTGCCGATGGCGAATGCAGATTATGAACGCTTCCTCATGGGGGCTGCGTGACAAAAGGATGATGAGACTCTTGATGTCTTCTATGGGAGGCTGCGCAGACTTGTGGTGCCATGTGCATGGAATGACCCAGACACCATGATTCGTAACCAACTCATATAAGGGTGTGTGTCTGGCAAACTGCGGTGCCAGATCCTGCGAGAGCCTGCCATCACCCTTCCCCGCATCCTAGAACTTGGCGGGTGCCATGAGGTGTCCGAGCTGCGGGCAACTAGAATGGAGGCCGGAGTGCGCCCCAGCAAGGTGGAAGATGTCTGCGCAGTCAGCAGAGTTTGTGGTGTGAGACGCCCGGTGTGTGGCCAGGGACCAAGAGCGCAATCAGGGAACAACTCATGCCTGAAATGCGGATACGATCTCCCTCACCCAGGAGAGTGCCCAGCCACAGGTGTGAAGTGTGGCCGGTCTGGGGGTGCGGACCATCATGCCAGGATGTGTAGGACCACAGCTCTGAAGGTGGTTCAGAGGGGACCCGTCCGACTGGTTTCTTCTGCCCCCAGAGGTCGTCTAACGTCACCCAGGTGGACCAGGGTGAGGATGGTGCCCCTCAGGAGGGTGACGAGGAGGAGGAGGACGAAGAAAACATGTCCAGCGTTGGCGTGCTGAGAAACCACTCCAAGAGACAGCCCAGGTGTAACGTGTTGGTCAACGGGTACTCGATACCAATGCTAGTGGACACCGGTGCATCAGTGAATGTGATGGCCAGACAACACTATGACTCTATGCAAACCCTGCCAGCTCTGGCAGCGCCAATGGCACGTATCTTCACTTTTGGGGGCGACCAGCCAATTCCCCTCGACGGAGTGTTTGTGGCAGGGGTTCAGTACGGCAACTCATCAGTCCGTGCCAGGTTTTACATCACACCGGTGAGCAACAACACACTGCTATGCTGTGCGGCAGCAGAGGCCCTTGGTATTGTGACGTTTGCATACTCAGTATACCTGGACGACATACAGGTGTTGCTGGCCAAGCACGCTTCCCTGTTTGAAGGAATAGGACAGATGGTGGGTGAACCTGTAAGGCTACATATCGATGAGTCAATTCAACCAGTGGCGCTCAAACATCGGCGAGTGCCCTTCCACCTTAGAGATCTGGTGGACCAGGAGTTGGACAACCTTGTCGGTTTGGGCATCATTGAGAAGGTCGAAGGCCCCACCCCGTGGGTTTTCCCCCATTGTAATTGCCTGCAAGCCCAAACAGCACGACGCAGTGAGAATCTGTGTGGATATGCGCCTCCCCAACAAGGCCATAAAGAGGGAGCGGCATCTAACCCCCACCATTGATGACATTATAGCGGAACTGCAGGGGGCGAGATTCTTCTCTAAGTTGGATCTAAGAGCAGGCTATCATCAGGTGGTCCTGCACCCCGAGTCCCGCTATATAACAACATTCACCACTCATCGGGGGTTGTACAGCTATAAGAGGCTGAGTTTTGGGGTCTCATCGGCAGCGGAGGTGTTCCAAAACATCATCAAATGGGCATTGGTGGACCTGGAAGGAGTTCTTAACATCAGCGATGGCATCCTGGTGTACGCCAAGTCATAAGCGGAACACCTGGCACGCCTGGCCAAGACATTTGAGCGCCTTAGCTCGCTGGGACTCACCCTGCACAAAGACAAATGCGATTTTCTCAAAACTACCATTGAGTTTTTCGGATTTGTTTTCAAGGCGGACGGCGTGTCACCTGATCCCCTCAAGGTGAGGGACATAAAGGAGGCCCGACCACCGGAGAATGTAGCTGATGTGAGAAGCTTCCTGGGCATGGTCACGTATTGTGGCCGCTTCATCCGGAATTTGGCATCCCGCTCGGAGCCACAGAGGACACTGATGAAGAAGGACACCGTGTGGCAGTGGGGGCCGCTTGAACAGGCAGCGTTCGATGACATCAAAAGCACCCTGGCTGCTGAGGACACCATGGCGTTTTTTGATCCGAGCCTACAGACAGAGATCGTCGTAGATGATAGCCCCTATGGCCTGGGGGCAGTTCTCACCCAAGTCGGGAGGGATCAGGAAATCCGCCCGATAGCGTATGCCAGCAAGGCACTCTCCGATATCGAGCAACGGTATTCGCAAATCGAGAGAGAGGCCCTGGCGGTGCTGTGGGGTTGCAGACATTTTCGCCTATACATCTTGGGGCGACCAGTGACTGTAGTTACAGACCACAAGCCTCTGTTGCCCATCATGGCTGGGTCCTCTTCTAGGCCACCAGTGAGGATAGAGCGCTGGATGCTTGCGCGCCTCGAATATGGAGTGTTGTTGGTATATCGTCCGGGGAGTAACAACGCTGCATACTACCTCTCCAGACATCCGAGAGGGGGCTCCCAGTTATCCACGTCAGCAGAGGAGGCAGATGAACACGTTCGGCTTGTCATAGAGGCGGCAACCCCGAACTCGATGCAGCTGGAGGAGGTAGAGCACGCGTCAAAGAAGGATGAGTGTTTTGAAATATTGAAAACGGCCATGGAGCAGGGTGCCTGGAAGACTGTGTTGGAAGTTTTGGGCCGAAGAACAAATGAGGCCAAAGTGGCACTGGAGCAACTCTGGCGCGTGCGTGAAGAATTGACATTCTCGGAGTCTGGGCTTCTGCTGAGAAGAGACAGGATTGTGGTCCCCCAGGCCAAGGTAAAGCAAATTATCGCCCTGGCACACCAGGGTCATCAAGGCGCCCCCAAGACAAAGGCTTGTCTCTGTCAGAAGGTGTGGTTCCCGGAGCTGGAAAGGAGAGTGGAGGAGTTTGTGGCATTGTGCGTGTGGTGCCAGGCTGCTTCACCGGCCCAGCACGAACCATCCATCGAAACGAAGCCCAGAGGGACCAGACCATGGGACTTTGGGTCCACAACCAGGGGCACTCACTTCCTAGTGATGGTGGACGAGTGGTCCCGGTACCCCGAGGTCGAGTTTGTGGAGTCAGTGGCGTTTGACAAGGTGGTGAAAGCACTCGAGAAGGTCTTTGCCGCTCATGGCCTACCCACTGTCGTATGCCCCGACAATGGGGCGCCCTTCCCAGGAGAGAGCTTTGCAGACCTCATGAAGGACTACGGCATTCGTCACTCCGCTCTGGCCTCGGGCCAACGGGGAGGCAGAGCGCATGATGCGCACCCTAAACAAAGTGTTTAGTATCGCTCAAGGAAAAGGCGAGTGCCTACAAAGGATGCTGTATGTGTTCCTACGGGGGTACCGGACGACACCCCACTCCTCCACGGGTGTAGCACCAGCAGAGGCACTGTTCCAGCGATGCCCGAGAGACATTATACCTGAGGTGGGGGAGCGAGAGCTGGCTGTCATTGACAATGACCAAGTGGAGGAAGAGAGAAGGGCAAGGACTGAAATGGAAAACAACAGAAGAGGTCTGAAACCCCCAAGGATTGCCCCGGGAGACGAAGTGCTAGTGAGGAATTATCACCCACAGGGCAAAATGTCTCTCACGTATGAACCGGCTCCTTTGGACGTAGTGGCGGTCAAGGGTTCTATGGTGACTGCATCCGATGGGACAGCATCAGTGACTAGGAATGCCAGCTTCTTTAAGAGACTCGGTGAGCCGAGGGCCGAGGCCATGGAGGACAGGTGCCTTGAAGATGCACTGGACTAAGGTGGGGGTCAATCCCCCACAGTGGACTCTCCGGCCCGTGGGGGGCCAGGTGAAGGGACACCGGCCAGAGAGGCAGGCAGGAGGTACCCCCTGAGGACAGGGCGTGGGAAACCTGCCCGTCTTACAGACTATGTGATGGACTGAGATGGGAAGGCTGGTCGGTGGATACGCCCAGGCCGTTGGGCAAAGTGCCATCGGGGGATCCAGGGTGGCTGCCATTAAACAGGGGACTGTTGGGTGTTCTAATGTGTGCTGTTAAATGTGTGGTAGTTTAGATCCTCTCTTTTCAAGTTTGGATGTTATGGAAAAGGAGGACTGTGGCGCTGGCCCTTTAAGGGTGCGCACACGATGGGGTGACGTTCACTCCATCGCGTGCGCTGTATAAATAAACTGGGCATTCCTAGCGGCCGCAGAGCCACCGGGGAGCCCACACGAGCAACATCACGTCTCCGTGTGTGCATGCGAGCGGGGGGCTCACGGTAATGCAGTCCGAGTGACTGCCAACACATATTACATCATGGCCGCGGGCTCGCACAGGAACGCCCCTTCCGCCTGGGTGCCCGCACCCTGCCGCTGGGTTGGCGCCGATCGAAGTGCCTGGCCCTTCTACAGCGCTTCCACTGTTGGTGTCCGGCCCGCTTGCTGATGCACCTGACAGGGCTACGAGGGCAAGAAGATCTTTAAGGAGGAGCGGGGGGCCCACACTAACACCCTGCATCTTGGATGGTTGGAACTGAACATAGTGCGAGGGGCTAATTAACTGACACAAGTAAGTGCAGAGATCTGGAGGTGGCAGTGTGACGCCAGGACCTTGCTGTTCTTCGAGGGGTGTGGAGGACTGGTCGCTGGGGGTCTAATACACACATCTGAGCGGGGGTGGCTACTACTTACACCCCTGAGGAGGGAAGTGCCTCCAGACAGCCTCATAACAGCTGAATCCGCTAGACGAGCACATCAGGGGCACGACTGGGTCCAGTGCTGTGCCCGATAACATATTGAAGCAGTGGCCTCGACCCCATCTGAGCTGCACTAGTGGCCACGTTGGTACACTCTGGCAGACTGCCGAGGGCCACTCTACCAGGATCCCGGCCATATGCATTGAAGCTACGTTACACATCCTTACCCATCATAGGGTCCCACGGCCTCTGCCTGCTGATACAGCTTTTCCAACCCCAAAAATGGATGGTGTGCTTCCACATTAACTTACACACCTGTACAGTGGAGATTAACCCTGCTGCATCCTTCCGACACTCCAGAACCCATAGCACTGTGCTGGGCAACACCAGCCTGCCCAGCGCCGATCTCCTAGAGGCGACTGACACTGATCCTTCTGCTACTGTAGCATCACTGGTTTCTCCTTCCTCGGCCAACGGCCCTGACTGGGATCACCTTTTCCTCGCAATGACTACCACTGAAAGTACTAACTTGCTATTCCAGGTCCGCCTCTCTCAGTAGCGGGCCAACCGCTGAGTGCTTTATGCAACAACCGCACATATCCCACCCTCTTGTGCCTGCTCCAGGCTGTTGGCCCAGCCCTCATGAGCTCCTTGGGTGAACCACCTCACTGAACAAAGCCCGCACACTACTGGCCTGATTGCGACTACGGTACCACGCGGACGAACTGACCGTGGGACTCAGATCGCGGTCCTCCCCTTCCTGTGGCCTGATCTGGGTGTTGCTGTGTCGGGCATCCCTACTGAACCTGCGAGATGATTCGCCGGCTGAGTGAACTCACCTACCCGTTCCTACCATGTCTAACATATCTCGAGGGGCCAGCAACACCGGAGCCATGGACAAGTATGCCAAGGAGCCACCTAGGCCTGACCAGGAGTGTTCTCCTGTGGATCAGGAGGGTACTGATCTATTGGTGAATCCCCCCCTCCCTGATTTATCAGCCATGATGGAATCTATGGGCAAGAACTTTTTGTTCTTTCATGAAAAACTTGACGACATCAATCCTAATGTGGCATCCCTCAAGACCAAACTTGACCAACATGGGACTAGGATTGCTGAAGCAGAGACCTGGATTGGCGTGAACGAGGATGGGGTACATGCACTTCAGGACACTGTGGCCATGCTCACTCGTGACATGAAATTTGTCAAAGCCAAGTGCGACGACTTGGAATCTAGATCGCGCAGAAAAGACATTTGCATCGTGGGGGTCCCTGAAACCGCTCTCAAGGGATGCATGGAGCTTGCAACAGAACACCTCCTGAAAGACATACTCGATAACCCCAAACTCTCCCCGTTCTTTGCTGTTGAGCGCGCACACCGTGCACTGGCCCCTCGCCCAAAGCCCAGAGATTTCCCAAGGCCTATCATTGCGAAGATCCTCAGTTATAGAGACAGAGACCACATACTTCGGCTGCCACGTGAAAAGGGAGAACTCAGACTGGACTCCCAAGTCATCAGAATCTTCCCGGATTTTTCCACCAAGGTACAGCAGGAATGACGACAATTCAATGGAGTGAAGAAAATGCTTCGGGAAAGGAAGGTGGACTATGCTATCCTGTTTCCCGCTCACCTGAAATTCACCCACTGTAATAAGCTTTATTTTTTTACTGTCCCAGAAGAAGCGGTGAAATTCATAGAGGCACATATCCCACTGAATAATCCAGCTGATGATTTGATGGAGAATGACTAATGTTGTGGTCATCCATATCTATATGAGGACCCTGCTCCCCATAGACTTTTGCCCCACCACGGGCTGATTGGTTGACGCTACCATCCCCTTTGCCGTCCTCTCATGGGCAGAGGCTGCATCACTGGTTAACGGGAGCGGGCACTGGCCCCTGTGATCATAATTCAAATGCCAGGTTTGTCTTGTATTCAGTGGCTTATTTGGTAACTTGGGAATAGAGACTCCTTCAATGGGTGGTGGGGGGTGGTATGCACCAAATTGTTGCTAGAATGAGGCCTCTCGCGACGAGTGGCCCAGTACAAGGGGAGTAGTTATCCCACGCTCTCATGTGTTCCAAATACCCCTGGCGGATGGAGTCTGTCCTTCGGGCTGAAGGGTTGATGTTCTTTGTACTGATTGGCCCTGAGGCACTGCCCCATTGATGCTACCCCAATACAATCATGTGTTAATAGATATATGGGGCATGTCCCAGATGGCTTGCACCCAGCACCCTGATTCTGATTTGCTGTGCCGCCAATGTGAGGGCTTGCGTCAGCATGTGTACGCTTGGGGGCTGACACTCAACTTGTATGTCCCCACTAGACAATAGAGAAGCTCAAAATCGCCATAGTGTACAATGAGTAGTGGCAACACTACGTCCACTTAGTAGTCGGCTACGCGGCGCACTCCATTGCGGCTGCAATGGTTTGTTTGGAGGTTGTACTGCGCGCCAGCCCCTGTTGGGCCTCAGACACGAGCGGGCCGAGTTGGGGGAGGCTCGCAAGTGTACGAACGGGGAGGGAAGTGAGATACATTGATAGTTGGGGAAGGGCGGTGAGGGAGGGTGGTGGTAAAGTTGGGATATGTTATGTAGAAAATGGCGGAAGTGAGGTGGCACTACACATAGTGGGCAGACATCAAGCCCATATTGGTTGCACAATCTTGTATGTACAATGTTGGTACGGTTGTGCTGGGAGCGGCCTGATGCTGCATGAGCCTCGCACGGCCTGGGATGTGCCTTGAGATAGAATCATGGCTGTACGTATAATGTCCTGGAATGTCAAGGGGATAGGGAACTAAATGAAAGCTTGTAGGATCACAGTGTATGCCCAAAGACAACAGCGTGAAGATTCTACTGTTACAGGAAACCCCTGCCCGGGGCCACCTTGCATCATATATAGCACCTTCCTGGGGGCCCAGTAGGTTTTACACCACTTACTTCACACAATCAAGAGGGGTAATGACGCTAGTGCATAAGTCGGTTAAATTCATGCTCAAGAGGAGCCATATAGACACTGAGGGGAGGTATGTCATTCTACACTGTGTGGTGATGGGTGCTGAGTAATTACTGATGAATACTTATGGCCCAAATGTGGGCACCCCTGATTTTTTGATGCTGTGGTTTCCCTACTGATGGGGTACATTGGGGTCCCAATAATCTGGGGTGGAGATATGAACTTGATATTGAATACCAATCTGGATAGAACGGGAACAGCACCCAGAGCTCTATCCCGATCTGCTAGGAGACTACACTCACATATCCAATTACTTGGCCTGCAGGATGTATGGAGGACCAGAATTTGGAGGTAGCCATGCTGGGAATGATGGCATGGCTACCTCCAAACTCATAATGAGGCCCATAGTCTTTAAGGCAGAGATACTATCTGACATAAAAACATTTTTCGAATGCAACACTGACAAGGATAATACCATGGGGGTCCGCTGGGAGGCCTCTAAGGTGTACATAAGGGGTATGTCCATTTCCCAGGAGGCGGGTGTTTTAAAAACCATCAGGAGCGATCTACATCGCTCCGAGACTAAACTCAAGGACTTGGAACGTGAGTGCGCTACTGCTGCCAGTCCTCTTAAATTAGTGCAAATTATGGAAGAACTAGAGGTGTTTGAGTCACATGCCCTGAGGGAAATACGATACCTCGCCTGCCCCTATGCAGCAAGGAGATATGGGGAAGGCGACAGACCAGGGAGAACACTTGCAAGGATGGTCCGGGCTGAGGGAGATAGGGTCCAGATTGACTGTATTAGAGATGAACACGGCACCCTACAATGGTCGGACCAAAAGATTTTGGAGAGGTTTTCTGACTTCTATGCCAAACTATACATGCCATCTCACGAAAATAGCACCCGAGACATCCAACAACTCGTAGACCAAATCCACATGACACATATCTCCCAATCTACTAGGGAACAACTCGATTTGCCAATCACACTAGATGAAATAGTCACCGCTATAACCGACCTTCCGAAGGGTAAAGCCCCGGGTCCGGACGGACTCACCTCCGAATTCTATCAGGAGCATGTGGCGCTGCTGGCGCCCAGGCTACTGGAGGTCTGGACCGAGTCACTTGCTGAGTCATTCCTTCCTCCATCGTTGCGCGAGGCAATTATAACCGTCTTGCTCAAGCCTGGAAAACCCAGCGATGATTGTGGATCCTACAGGCCACTGTCACTTAGGAATATTGACACCAAAATATTCGCCAAGACCATTGCAAATAGGTTTATCCCAATCATGCCGCACCTCATACATGAGAACCAGAGCGGATTTGTGCCCGGGCGATCAACCTCTCTTAATATCAGACGGCTTTTCAATGTAATGTCTACGATCGACCAGGGAGCCACTGCCGTGGTGGTCACACTCGATGCCCAAAAGGCATTCAACATGGTTTCATGGCAAAATATGTGTCAGGTCCTTGAGAAGATGGGAGTGAGCCCTTCCATGATACATATATTAAATTGCTGTATACGAGTCCCACTGCCAGAGTACTGGTCAACTCCATTACCTCGGCATCTATTCCCCTACTTAGAGGCACCCGACAGGGATGCCCCTTTTTCCCCATTCTATTTGCAATGGCTATCGAGCCAAAGGCAGACTATGTCAGGGCAAGGCATTCTCTGAAGGGTGTACGTCTAACAGACGCACCAAAAATAATCTCCTTGTATGCAGACGACGTACTACCATACGTTAGGGACCCACCTCTCACCTGAACTCTATCCTGACATAATGAAGGTTGGAACGTTCTCGGCCTTCACTATCAACTATTCAAAATCTGAGATATTCCCGCTCACCGCCTCGACGCAACAACCACCTTACGAGGACCCTCTCCACTGGTCCCCTGATGGCATCCAGTACCTGGGGGTACAAGTGTCGCTGTCCAGATCGTCCCTGTTTATCGATAATTACGTTACAACTGCACAACATTTCAAGTCTAGGATGCTGAGATGGCGATCCCTACCTCTGTCACTGGCTCGGAAGTTGTCCTTGCTCAAAATTATATTGGTCCCTAAGCTCCTGTATATCTTCGCCAAAGTCCCGATTTGGCTTGGGAAAAAATACTTCGACAATTTACACAAGAAAAGCACACAATTCCTGTGGCACTCGGGTGCGGTCCAGAAAAAATGGGAACACATGACTTCACCATATGATAAGGGGGGTTCCGCTGCCCCTGATCTAACCCTGTACTGGTATGCGGCCCAAGCCCAGTATGCTATGCATTGTTACAAACACCCTACAGCCCCACCTCATGTCAAACTTGAGAAGCTGGTGACAGCTAGGACGCACACCATGTCTTTAGTCCTTCATTGTAGTTATGAAACTGAGGCAGCAGCGGATCCCGTTGTGTCCACACTAAGGGCATGTCACTGCCTTATTGATGTGTCATCAGACCCGCAACCATACCATAGATGGCTCCCCATCTGGGAGTTCCCCGGGCTGGAACCCGCACATGATAAACTTTTGTCTTGCTGATGCCAGGAATTGGGATACCTGGCTTTATCCAATCTATTCCCTGGGGGTAAATTTATAACACCACAAATGTGGCGATGTGGCCATTCCAGATCCGCCTTGGAGATGCTGCAGTACTACAGACTGCGTGCGGCAGTCCGCGCCATGTGGTCTTCATACCCGGACAAGCTCCCTGAAACGCCTGAATTGCGATATATAGCCAACTCTAGTGACAGTCGTGGGCTGGTCTCCTCCAAATACAGAAAGCTACTGACAAAGTCCGCGGACCAGCCGGTCTGAGCCCGCAACGAATGGGCGGGCGAGCTCGGCCTTCAGATCTCGGATGGCCTACAGAAAAAGATGTGCGCACACAGACGTAAGGTCTCCCTTAACTTCAAATTCCAGTGTGCAGTATAAACTATTGAACAGGGTATATTAAACTCCTCACAAGTTAAACAAGTTTGCCAGGCTCCAGACACACACCTGCCCCAGATGCCAGCTAGAAGGCGGAGACCATATACACATGTTCTGGTCATGTCCTAGGCTGAATACTTACTGGACTGAGATCTTGGGGGCTCTTTTCCCGTGATAGTGGATACTGTGGTGGACCCGGACCCTCTGGGTGTGTTGTTCGGGGTGTGGGACAATGATGATGTCAAGAAGGTGTCCAAGTTTTTGAATAGAAGCACCATGGTGGCCAAGAAATGTGTATTGCAGTTTTGGAAACGGCCCTCTCCACCTACCTTTACAATGTGGTTGAAAGCACTCACTTGGACTCAAACATGTGAGGAGGAGTACTTTGCGCTGTTACCGGAGACCTCATGCCCCAAAAATGTATGGACTGCATTCTGTAGCTACCTTAATAAACGTGCCGATTAGGCCATGGACCCCCCCACTTCCCCTGGAACGAACAATAGGACTGAGCCATGATGCTACTACCGTATCATGTACCCGCTGCATCCTTCGCTGTGTATCCTATATCACTGTCTAATGACATGTAAAATGCATTATTTCCTGATTGTAAGTGCTTATTGTGTGGAACTGCTACTAACTTTTGCCAACTGAAAATAACAGTTAAAAAAAAAACACAACTTTGAAACATTTGCCACAAGGAAACCACCGTAACACGTGAGCAGCAACACATGTCCTACTGACAAGTGTTCGCACATGTTTCCCGATGAAAACAGTACCTCACATGTGTGGGTGCAATGACCTGGGTGCAAAGGGAAAAGGCTAAACTGCGGGTCCACCCAACACCCTGCGAAGATCACATTTCGACATGATTTCGCCTTGTGGACAACCCACACATTTGGCCCTGGGGCGTTGCAGCCACCATGGAAAATGGGGAACCCCATGCATTTCTGAAAAGAAGATACCAGTGGGAATCCAATGAAATCTGACGTGCATGCACCGCCCTATGATGTATTACCCAAAACCCCAGCAAAGTCCAAAATGTAGGCAAAAAAACAAAGTTTTTAGAAATGTGCCAGCAGGAAAGCACCGAAACATGCAGGCATCAACACATGTCCTACCTTCCTGTGTTCCCACAGGTGTCCTATAAAAACAGTACCTCACATGTGTGGGTGCAGTGACCTGGGCGCAAGGGAAAAGGCTAAACCATTGGTACACCAAAGTGCCTGCGAAGACCAAGTTTTTACGGTATTCTGTCTTGTGGACAACCCACAGATTTGGCCCTGGGGTGTTGCAGCCACTAAGGGAAACGGGGAACCCCATGCATTTCTGAAAAGAAGATACCCGTGGGAATCCATCGAGGTCTGACTTGAGTGAATCGCCATAGAATGTATTAACCGCGAACCCCGGCAAAGTAAAATATGTATGCAAAAAATCTCCATTTTGAGATATTTGACACCAGGCAACGACCGAAACATGCGGGCAACAACACATGTCCTACCTTCCCGTGTTCCCATAGGTGTCCTGACAAAAATAGTACCTCATGTGTGGGTACACTTTCCTGGGCGCAAATAGAAAAGGCTAAACCACAGGTACACCCAACGCCCTGGGAAGAGCACATTTTGGCTGGATTTGGCCTTGTGGACAACCCACACATTTGCGTCACAGCCACCAAGGAAAAGGGGGAATCCCATGCATTTCTGAAAAGAAGATACCCATGGGAATCCATCGAGGTCTGATTGTGTGAACCGCTCTGGAATTAATTACCGGCCCTGGCAAAGTCCAAAATATAGGCAAAAACCACATCTTTAAAACATTTTCCACCAGGAAACCACTGTAACACGTGAGCAACAACACATGTCCTACTGTCCAGTTTTCCCACATGTGTCCCGAAGAAAACAGTACCTCACATGGGTGGGTGCAGTGACCTGGGAACAAATGGAAAAGGCTAAATTGCAGGTACACCCAACACCCTGCGAAGATAACATTTTGACAGGATTTGGCCTTGTGTACAACCCACACATTTGGCCCTGGGTCGTCGCAGCCACCATGGAAAATGGGGAACCCCCTGCAATTTTTAAAAGAAGACACCATTGGGAATCCAACGAGGTCTGACTTGTGTGAATCGCACTACTATTAATTACACACAAGCCCTGGCAAATTCCAAAATGTAGGCAAAAGAAAAGGAATTGGAGACATTTGCCACCAGGCAACCACAGAAACAAGTGGGCAACAACACATATCCTACCTTCTCGTTTTCCCACAGGTGTCCCGACATAAATGGTACCTCACATGTGTGGGTGCAATGTCCTCGGCGCAAAGTGAAAACTCTAAACCATGGGTACACCCAACGGCCTGGGAAGAGCACATTTTTACTGGTTTTGGCCCTGTGGACAGCTACACATTTGGCCATGTGGCGTCACAGCCACCAAGGAAAACAGGGAACCCTATGCATTTCTGTAAAGAAAACACCCGTGGGAATCCAAAGAGGTCTGACTTGTGTGAATCGCAGTAGAATTTTAATACCCACAAGCCCTGGCAAATTCCAAAATGTAGGCAAAAAACACAATTTTGAGACATTTGCCACCAGGAAACCACCGTAACACATGGGCAAGTATGTCCTGCCTTGCCATGCTCCCAAAGGTGTCCTGCCAAAAACGGTACCTCACATGTGTGGGTGCACTGACCTGGCCACAAAGGGAAAAGGCTAAACCATGGGTACACCCAACACCCTGGGAAGATCACATTTTTACTGGATTTGGCATTGTGGAGAACAAACACATTGGCCCTGGGGAGTCGCAGCCATCAAGGAAAACGGGACCCCATGCATTCTGAATATATACTCGTGGGAATCCACAACTTGCCACCAGGAACCCATCGAACACGTGAGCAACAACACATGTCCTACCGTCCCGTGTTCCCACAGGTATCCCGACAAAAATGGTACCTCACATGTGTGGGTGCACTGCCCTGGGCGCAAAGGGAAAAGGCTAAACCATGGGTACACCCAACACCCTGGGAAGATCACATTTTTACTGGATTTGGCATTGTGGACAACCAACATATTTTCCCCGTGGCGTCGCAACCACCAAGGAAAATGGGACCCCATGCATTTCTGAATATATACCCGTGGGAATCCCAAATTTACCACCAGGAACCCACCGAACACGTGAGCAACAACACATGTCCTACCGTCTCGTGTTCCCACAGGTGTCCCAATAAAAATGGTACCTCACATGTGTGGGTGCACTGCCCTGGGCGCAAAGGGAAAAGGCTAAACCATGGGTACACCCAACCCCCTCGGAAGATCACATTTTTACTGGATTTGGAATTGTGGACAACTAACATATTTGGCCCCGGGGCGTCGTAGGCACCAAGGAACACAGGGACCCCATGCATTACTGAAAACAAGATACCCGTGGAAATCCAACAAGCTCTGACTTGCACAAACCACCCTAGAATGTATTACCCAAAAGCCCTGGCAAAGTCCAAAATGTAGGGAAAAAAGCAAAGTTTTAGACCTTTGCCACCAGACAACCACGGAATCATGCAGGCAACAATGCATGTCCTACCTTGTTTTGGTCCCACATGCGTTCTGAAAAAAACAGTACCTCACATGTGTGGGTGCAGTGACCTGGGCGGAAGGGAAAAGGCACTAGCACTAACAAGTTCAACATGCAAGTGGAACTGTATAAACTGGTCCGCAAAATTATACTCAAGACTTTCTTCGCAGAACTACCACAAACTACAGATAAACCAGGAGAATCGGCTGAATATATAGAATTTAAACCAAAAAGTACCTTTTGCGCTCCAATCAATGTGCCATCAAGTGACATATTCAAAAACATGGTTCTGAGCAATTTGAAGAAAGTACAATTCCATTCACCTAAGTGGCACAACCTCAACAGAGAAGAACTTTCGCAGATAAAAAACTTGTTCTCAGATGACTATCACAATCCGACCAGCGGATAAAGGCGAAGCTATAGTGATCCAAGACACCGAACAGTATCACCAGGAATGTCTACGACAACTCTCGGATAGCGGTACATATGCTCAACTAACACAAGATCGAACTATGGAAATAAAGAAAGAGCTAGAGACAATACTAGACATGGCTCTAGACAGAGAGTGGATCACTGTCAAAACTAAATCCTACCTACTCACAGCGCACCTCAAAATGCCTCATTTATACACATTACCTAAGATACACAAAAGACTGCACAACCCCCCCGATTGGCCGATTGTAGCCGCAACCGAAAGTATTCTGCAGACCTTGGGCACCCATATAGACTACTTTCTCCAACCTATTATCCAAAAGACTTCAACATATGTCAAAGACACGACACACTTTCTCCAAATACTAGATCAGATTGTATTATCTGAGAGTGACATATTATTTACCATCGATGTTGTTAGTCTATATACTATCATCCCTCACAATCTAGGACAGGAAGCAGTTGATAAATTATTACTGGAAGCAGGACCGATAGGAGCAAGCAAAGAATTCCTAATGATTCTACTGAACTTTATTTCAATGCATTCATGCTTTGAGTACAGACAGACGTACTAGTTACAAACATCGGGAACGGCCATGTGTGCCACTATGGCGCCTGCATATGCGAATAGCTTCATGCCTTGTTTTCAGGTTACACACATTATGGAAAATCAACGATGGAACCACCATCTGAAAAAACGGGTACGTTATATCGACAACATATTTGGTGTATGGATAGGAACTAAAAACGAGTTGGAAGAATTTTTGGTCTATCTCAACAACATTGACACACAAATACAATTTACAATGGAAATTGGCAATCCAAATATACATTACCTTGGAAGTATGTTTATGTTTATTGAGTTTATATAACGCTTTACTCCAAAGCGCTTTACAGAATAACAACAGTACATAGAGAAAGAAGCATATTTACAAACTTGAAACAAACAAGTGGTACAGTATATAGAACAATTTACTCAAAAGGAGGGGGAGGGAAAAGAAGGGGGGGTTCCCAGGTAATCTTAACGCCCTTAGGTGGTTGCAGCATCCAATATGAGGTCATCGGGCGGAGGGAGAAGGAGGGAGGGAAAGGGAAGGATGCAGAGGGTTGAGGGGGAGAGGTTGGGAAGGAGAGTCAGGTGGGAGTGGAGCAGATAGGGAGAGGTAGGGTGTTCCATTGGAGGGGGGCCAAGAGTTGGAAGGAGCGGAAGCGTGAGGAGGCACAAGGGGCTGGGGGTACAGTGAGAAGGTATAGATCAGCTGAGCGGAGAGAGCGGGAGGGAGAGTAGAATGAGAGGAGGGAGGAAAGATAGGGGGGCCAGGTCATGGAGAGATTTGTACACAAGGCAGAGGAATTGAAATTTCAATTGTGAGAGGAATGGGAGCCAGCCGAGTTGAGAGAGTAAGGTAGAAATAGAGTCTCGAGGGCGGAGAAGACATAGAGTATGGATAGAGGAGTGGTAGATGGATTTTAGGGGAGTCAGGTGAGAAATAGGGAGGCCAAAAAGAAGAGAGGAGCAGTAGAAGAGACAGGAGAAAATAAGCGAGGAGATTAGGAGTTTAGAAGCGTGAAAGGTGAGGGAGGGGCAGATCTTGCGGATGTTGAAGAGGTGGTGCCGACAGGCAAGAGAGGTTAGAGAGAAATGGGTGGAGGAGAGAGAAGAGTCAATATGGAGGCCAAGGTTGCGGGCACAGGTCGAGATGGGGAGATTGGGAGAGGGGACAGTAATCAAAGGAACTAAAATAACGACAACCCTAAACACCAAACAAACTGATCGGAACAATCTGCTCTGCCGGATGAGTTTTCACTCTTCCAACACTCTATGAAAGCTGCCCTGTGGGCAAATGTTAAGGATCAAGCAGATTGTTAGTGACCCAGAAGATTGTTAAGTACAATTGCAAAAATTACAAGAGAAATCACAATTGAGAGGTTATCCAGAGACAGACTTATCGACAGCCCGAACTAAAACCAACTCACAAGAACGTAATTAACTCTTGTTAAAAAATACAGACCATTAGAGTCCGGATTTAGTGTTTGTGACTAAATACAGTATGCCCCCTTTTCATCCGGGCACCCCCCGATTTACTGGGGTTTCTGCTGTGGAACTGTTGTAAAAGTCGGGGAGCATGAAGATGCTGTCTGGGTTCCCAGGTATGTTCTGATACAGAGTATCCTTTCCAATGTACCAGGTATTGTAATATACCTCGGTGATACCTGGAGTCTACTATATGAGAATCTTCATATTCCTCTGTTTCCTTAGGTGTCCGCACCCAAATCTGACGTCTCTTCCTGAGATAGAGATCTGGATTAAATTGTTTCAATGGTGAGGAGTGAAATACTGGGTGCACTCTTCCCATCTTCAAAGGGAGTTTTAGATTGTAGGCAACTGGGTTAACCCTTTCCAAGACAGAGAAAGGACAGATGTATCTGGGGCCAAACTTGCCTAGATGTAACCAGCGAGGTAAATACTTGGTTGAGAGCCACACTAAGGTTCCAGGTGACCAATCAGGATTGGCTCGTCTACTGCGATCAGCTTCTTCCTTATACCTCCTTCTGCTCTCTTCCAGGGCCTTAGCGGCTTCCTTCTGGGAGTTGCATAAAGATTCCAAGAGGCCATCAACTGTTGGAGAATTGGAAGGGGCGCAATTCCTCCATGGTAAGTGGGAAGGGTGGAAGCCATAAGTACAGAGGAATGGGCTCATCTTTATGGCGGTGTGATAGGTGTTATTGTAGGAGAATTCCGCCAAAGGGTAACAAGGAAAACCAGTTATCTTGTTGACTGTTACAAAAGCATCTTAAGTAATGCTCGAGGGTTGCATTCAGTCTTTCTGTTTGCCCATTACTTTGTGGATGGAATCCAGAGGAAAGTGCTCTCTGAATGCATAACCGTTGCACATAGTAGAGCAGAATTTGGAAGTGAATTGCGATCCCCTATCAGAGAGGATGGTCCTGGGTAATCTGTGTAAAAGGACGATGTCCTTGAGGAAGACTGAAGCCATCTGGGAGGCAGTAGAGAGCCCAGAGTGAGCAGTAAAGTGAGCCAGCTTACTAAAAGTGTCGAAAGTTACCTTCAGATTCTGCAAGGTCTACAATCAAATCTGTAGAGACATGTTCCCAAGGTTGAGAGGGCAGAGGTGGTTGTTGTAATAGACCTAAAGGTCTACCCAACCATGATTTCCCCGTAGCACATATGGGACAGGTGGACACATATCGCTGCACATCTTGGGACATGGTCGGCCACCAGAAGTGTCTCTTGACTAATTCCAGGGTGTTCTTCAAACCCTTGTGACCTGCTAGAGTAGTATCATGACACAAAGTTAAGACTTGAGTTTGCAGATCCACGGTGGGAATAAATAAGGCTGTCTTATGATACAACAACCCTCCTTTGAGAACCAATTTGGGATTCTCCTTGTCCTCCGGTCTGAATCCTTCTTGGACTGCCTGTAAGAATCCTGAAATCAGTGATACAAATCTCTTGTCCGACAAGAGCAATTCCCTTCTCTCATGTGTGTCATCTTCCGTCTCCCAGCTCCTGGATAGAGCATCCGCCTCTATATTTTGCGAACCTGGGATGCATGTGATCTGGAAATCGAACTGAGAAAAATAATACGTCCACCTGGCATGTCGGGAATTGGTACACTCCATTTGCTTGGGTACCCTTAGATTGCGATGATCCGTTCTTACGATTGAAAGGCTCAACGGACCCCTGTAATAGATGCCGCCATTCCACACACGCCTTTTTTTTTTTTTGAAATTTCAATTTTATTGGTTTTACAGGTACAACAGTGACATCTCTTCAATGCAAACATTTGCGTGGAAAGGGAACATATATTCTTAATACGCAAGAAGCCATATAAACGTGTGGCATTTGATACACTAGTGACAACAAAAGAAAGACATCCCTGACAGCAATCACCCCTCCCTTTCATTTGCATTCCAGATACAAATAGGGACGTTTCTACTGTTACTTATTAAAGTTCTTTACAGAGTTCGGATGTCAGCAATAGGCACGAGTGTCCAAGGGAAATGAGCACAGCGTGTTATTCATACAGGCATCAGATCAATCAGCGAGATCATAGTAAGGCCTTACACACACCAATTTTCAAATATTATATTGTGCACGGAAGGCGGCCCATTCCGTTTCCACCGACGTACTATGTCCGTGTAGGGCAGCTGTCAAACTCTCCATTCTGAAGATGTTTCGTGCGACATTCACCCATTCCGTTTTATTGGGGAGGGATGGTCTTTTCCATGCCATTGTGAGGCAAGCTCTTGCGGCCATCAACAAACCCAGAGTGGGGCCTTTAAGATCTTATCGTCATCTTCAATTAATCCAAAGAGGACCAGTATGGGATCTTTTCCTCTGTCTTCATCATCTAGCTCTTTTATCCAACTGAGGACTTCATCCCAATATGTCTGCACCTTGTTACAGCCCCACCACATGTGCCAGTAGTTTGCTTCTTGGCCACAGCCCCTCCAGCATTGTGGGTTGACCCCTTGGTACATTTTAGCAAGTCTGAGCGGGTCGTACTGCCATCTGTGGAGGAGCTTGAGCGCGTGAAGTTTATATTGGCATGATATCGATGCTTTAGCTGTCTGCCTGCACATGCGTAGCCACAACTCGTCATGTAGGGGTCTTCGTAAGTCTGTTTCCCACCTGATCCTCAGCTTGGTTGAGGGGGCTATGTTGGTTGTTATCAGGGCGTTATACATGGCACTTATCAGACCTTTAGAGCCCTTCCAGGTGTCCAGAATTTTTTCAAAGGGTGTAAGGTCTCTCTGGAGCTGTTCTTTCCACTTTCCTCGAGACATTACTCCTTTCAGTTTTAAGTATTGGAAAACAGATAGAGGGCCTATATTGAGTGCCTCCTCAAGTTCTTGTATGATTATGAAGGTCTTATTTCTCCACAATTGGCCTGCCCGCTCTAGGCCTGCTTCGTACCAGGACTGGTAGCTTAGTGGTTCTGATATGTCGTCGCATATTCCCGGGACCCACAGGTGTCCCAGGGGAGAAGGCCAGGTTGTAATCCCTTTCATGTCCTTGTTCGGTTTCAGAATAGACCAAATGGTCCCGATTATCGGGTGATTTCTGATACTGTTTCGCAGTTTTGGTCCGGGTACCCATATCCATTTGCCTACAGTATACGGACGGAGGTGAAAATTGTCCAACGCTATCCAATGTAAATCCGTCTGTTGTCTCAGGTGAGGGATCAATATTCGCAGTTGTGCCGCTCTGTAATATGCCTCTAAGTTCGGGAGGCCCACTCCCGCATCATCCTTTTTAAGATACAGAAGTGCCTTGGGGACTCTCGGTTTTTTACCTTGCCAAAGAAAGGCCAACAGGGACTTTGTTACTTCGGTGAAGAATTCTTTAGGCATTTTTATAGGCAGCATCTGAAATAGGTATAGTATCTTCGGGAGGATTACCATTTTAATGCATTTAAGCGTCCCATCCATGAGATTGGCCCACTTTTTCATATCGTTTTGCAATGTTAGTGACAAGGGCGGGAAGTTAGCTTGGTACAAGGTATGGCGGTCTCGAGTGACGTTGATGCCCAAGTATCGTAGGGTGGTCAAGCTCACCTTCATTCCTAATGGGGCGAATCTTTCTACTTCATCGTCCCTGCTCTTGTCAAGCGGGAGCAGGATAGATTTCCCAGTGTTGATTTTCAAGCCTGCCATCTGTCCATATTCTTCGATAATCTTTAGAGCTGCAGGGATAGATTCGAGTGGGTAGGTGAGATGAAGCAATATGTCGTCGGCATAGAGACCCAGCTTATATTCCTTGTCTCCGACTCTGATCCCTCGTACTCCGGTGTCTTGTCTCAGCCGTTGCGCCAAAGGTTCGAGGGAGAGGACGAACAGGATGGCTGACAATGGGCAACCCTGTCTCGTTCCCCTCTCCAGGGGGAACCATCTAGAATAGCCACCATTGACAGAGACAGATGTTTGCGGGGATGAGTACAAAGCTTTTATGGCAAGGCGGAGCCTCGGGCCAAGTCCCACTTCGATGAGTACCTGTTCTAAAAAGTCCCAGTCCACCCTGTCAAAGGCCTTCTCGGTGTCCAGTGACAGGAGGGCGGGGTCCCCTGGCATGCGCCGTGCTTCGTGTATCAGGTGGAGTGTTTTCCTCATGGTGTCTGCCCCTTGTCTTTGGATCACAAAGCCAACCTGATCCGGATTCACCAGTCGTGGCAAGTGGACTTCCATTCGGGCTGCTATGATTCTTGCGTATATTTTGGCGTCTATATTCAGAAGCGATATGGGACGGTATGATTCACATAATTTCGGGTCTCTGCCTTCTTTTGGAATAACCGTTAACAGTGCTTGTGCGAAGGAGGGGGGGACTTTCCCTGTTTCAAATATTTCATTGAAGAGCGTTGTTAAAAAGGGGGCGATGTACGCGGTGAATGATTTATAGAAGCCAGGGGTGAATCCATCGTCTCCCGGAGACTTCCCTGCCTTGAGCCTCTTGATAGCGTCGGCAACTTCTTCTTCGCTAACAGGGACATCGAGCGCCTCAGCTTCAGCACGTGACAGCGATGGCAATTTGACTCCTTTGAGATAATCTTCTATGACACCCGGCGGGGATGGCGGGTCACATGTGTATAGGTCTTCGTAGAAAAATGCGAACGCCTCTTGAATTCCTTGGGGTGAGGTGTCGATGGTGTTTAGGAGCGTGCCGTCCCTTCTCTCTATTGCATTCACCCACCTTTCAGCTCTCTGTGCGCGTAGTCTTGCTGCTAGAAGAGCATCAGCCTTGTCGCCTTTTTCGTAAAATTTTTGCTTTAAATACTGCAGAGTTTGGTTGATTTTGCCGACTTCTAATATTTTTAGTTCTTCCCTGAGTTCCCTGGCTTCATTGTGGTATTTCGCTCTTTCTCGTGGGTTTGATTGTGCAAGTTTCTCTGCTTCGCTCAATTTCTGCCTGATATTTTCTTCGATCAAGGTTCGCTCTCTCTTTTTGGGGGCCCCTTCTCTAATGAGAATACCTCTCCATGTTGCTTTTGCAGCCTCCCATACCGAAGTCTTTGAAATCTCCCCAGTGTCATTGGAGACGAATAATTGTTTGATTTCATTTTCGAACTCATCTCTGAACGCCGTGTCTGACCAGAGAGAGTCGTTGAATCTCCATTTTGTGTTCTGGGGGGTGTGTGTCGCCCAATGTATCTCTGTCAGTACCATATCGTGATCTGACCACGAGATCGGACATATTTCTGCAGCAGAGGTTTCTCGTAGCAGGTTTTCGGACAGGAACACATAGTCAATCCGCGTGAGGGTGCCATGGGGAATAGAGCGGAAGGTGAAGCCGCTGTCCGTGGGGTGGAGATGACGCCAGCTGTCAGTTAGCCCAAATGTCGAGAGTGCTACTTTCATATCAGTGTCTTCAGCCGAGTGTGGCGGTTTAGGTGTGTTTGTTGCACTTTGTCTGTCCAGGGCGGGGTCCATCCACATATTGAAGTCTCCTCCAAGGATCGTTTGCCCCTTCGTCATTTGAAACACTTTTTCAAGTGCTTTGTGAAGAAACCTCTTTTGACCCTGATTGGGAGCATATACCGTGGCCAGCGTGACAGACTCGTTCTGAATGAGGCCTGTAATAATTGCTATTCTTCCTTCTGTGTCCACCCACGAGCCTTGGACCGACATGCGTAGATTCTTGCGAGTTACTATCCCCACTCCTGCCTTTTTTGTTATACCGGAACTCCATAGGGTATGGCCAATATGTCTTCCCGGGATTGCCCTCTCTTGCCCTTTCATGTAATGCGTTTCTTGGACGAATAAGATGTCAATCTTGGAGCGCTTAAATTCTCTTGCAACCAAGGAACGTTTCGTAGGGGTGTTTAGCCCTTTCACATTCAGTGTGCCCATGCGTAGATGCTCCATGTTGTGTGTGGCTGCCATCAGGGCTTACTTAAGAAGATTTCGCTATTCTCTGTGCCTGTCGTGTTGCATTTGTTGATTCTCGTAGGCCAAGTGGTCAAAATGCGCTCCTTGTCACATTGCGTGAGTGCTATTAGATCGATGCCTGTTTGCATGTGTATCCTGCGTTCTGTAAAAGGAACCTGTAAAAGTCCAACTTTTCTACCCCAAACCCCCACCCTCCCGCCATGAACAAAGTATCCCGTTAAAGGGTTACCCCTAGACTTTCCCTCCCTCGGCGTCCGATGCAGCTGGTTGGACATCACCCAACTGTTATCGAACCACCAGTGTGAACCGCACAACAAACGGTCCGTACTCAATCAAAACACCTCATAACTTAAACTTTCGAGCCCCCCAATCTCATCATTCGATGCCTGAGGGAAGGAGGCCCTCCATATTAACGGTTAACATCGTCTCAAAGACGGCCCTCCCCGCCCAGGCCTATTCGATATCTTAATCATTTCCCCCCCTTTGATCCCACCCTGTACCTCAGTTCGCGTGACACAGCCTGCAGACCTCTTACATGGGTCCAGTTTGGGAGTCAACGTAGTAAAGGTGGCACCCAATTCGCTTCTGTCATTCGCGTTGCCTTTTCATAGTGGGTGTACAGAATAGAGGAGAAGTCAATGTTCCATGTCTGATGAGGCGTTCATTCTCCTGAATTTCCTGGAACCTTGCATTCTCCGTCTCCGAGGGCCTTTAGATTGCCAATTTTCTTCCGGGTTCTTCTTTGTCGGAATGGGAGTTCCATCCGCCTGCGGGCCTAGTAATTCAGTGATGGCGTTGGAAATGTCTCTTTCTGATGTGAGTTTCATCTTCGCGCCATCCCATTCGAACGTTAGTGAGAATGGGTAGCCCCACCGATATCTGGCACCTTTATCTTTGAGAAACTTGGTAATTGGTTGGCATTTCCTTCGGAGTGCTAGCGTAAGGGAGGATAGGTCCTGGAAGATGGTGATACGTGACCCCGCCAGGGAAATCTGCGGTGCGAGCCTGGCTTTGTCTAGAATCCGGGCCCTGTCTGCGTAATTGTGGAACCGGGCCAGGATGGACCTCGGGCTGCCCGGTTTTCCTCCAGCTCTGTGGATCCTGTCAATTTTGGGTGCGTCTATTCCGTCGTCTTCGAACAGGAGTTTCAGAATGTCGTGTAGGGTTTGTTTGAGGTGTGTCTCTGATTCTCCGTCCACTTCAGGAACACCAAAGACCTGTATGTTGTTCCGACGCTCTCTATTTTCTAAATCATCGACTTTTAGCCGGAGTTCCTCCTCTCTGCCCTCAATTTCCATTAGGCGGTGGTCGACCTGCATTTCAAGGATGCCTGAGGAGGTCTGGTTATGCTCAACCTCCTCAATTCTTTCCTCCATCTTGTCGATTCTGCTCGTGATCTTGTTGCCTATATCAGCTCTCATCCCTTTCATTTCTGAGAGGAGGTCAGCGATGTCGCCCCTTGTCAGCGCCGCCTCTGGGTTTTTGGAGGCCATGATGGAGGGTTCGCGCAGGGGCGATGCTTCAGGGACCTGGTTAAAGCGAAATTTGGCCAATTTCTGTGTAAAGTTCATAGATCTAAAGTAGGCCTGTGCTCCGTTAGGCAGGGTCCCAGTGTCACTGGAACGAGTCTGTAATGCACCAAAATGGCGGCGGGGGGAGTTCTATGCCGCACTTTGTGGCTCCGTACCTGGGCAACCTTGTGCGTAACACGCGGATCGCCTGATTATCGGAAGTGGGAAAGACTCGTCGCCACACGTGGGGGGTCTATCTACCGACGTGATGGGCTGGGGCAAGATGTCCAGTGTTTCCGAGGAGGGCACACGCCCCAAGGTTTTGTGGGCCCAACCCTCGGCTTGCCAATTGTCAATTGTCACAGCAAACGGGCGAACCTTTATGGAGACACCGTGTAGTTATATGGATAACCCGTGGGTCTGGGTTACCTTTCGACTTTTCCCCGTGGATGTCTCTTATGGATCTTGACCGTGGGCTTGCAAGTTGCCGAGCTGTGGAGTCGGATCTCCTGGGGGTCCGCGGCCGTGCGCGCCACCAAGAGGGCGTGGGGTGGTGCAGTGTGGCCTTTCGAGCTCCAGCTCCGAGGTACTGTCCGGGGGTCGTCCAGAGGGCTGCGCGTGTCCCCTTTACATCGCACAGGCCGCGCTCAGACGGGGCCTCCGCGACGACCGGGAGCGCACCCCTGCGCACCGCCGGCGCTCTGGTGTCTGCGGCTTCCTTTGCAGATCTGCCACCCGAAACGGTTTGGTGGGGGAGGGCACGGTATGTGCGATGTGTCGTTACAGCCTTCAGTTACTCAAGGTTGTCTGTATTCGGGAGCAAGGCCTCCGCTGGGCACCTGCTAGGCGGGGCCTGCGCTGGGCTCCGCGCGATTCGTGTTTTTTCAAAGTGGAGACGGGGAAGAACTTCAGACGGTCGGTTCAAGGTGAAAACTCCACCGATTCGCTACGGGTTTTTTGCCACTGGCGGGGGGCACCTTCCCAAAGCCTCGTCTCAAGTCTCAGCCGTGGGGGGGGTCCTAGAAGTGGGGGCTCAGACCTCTCGCAGGACCTCTGATGAGCGAGCTCAGACGGGGCACGACATCACCCGTGCGCCCCCTGGCGGCCGACTCACACACACGCCTTTTTAATGGCCAACAGCTCATTTTCCAAAATGGAGTAGTTCCTTTCACTGGCAGTCAGTGACCTCGAATAGTAAGCAATGGGATGTTCCAACCCGTCAACCGACTTCTGAAGGAGGGTTGCTCCTATTGCTCCATCTGAAGCGTCAGTCTCCAGTATAAAGGGTTTGGCTTGAGATCTGGAGAGAAAATCAAGATGTCATCCAGATAAACCACCGCAGACAAATACAGCAGGTCGGAGAAAATCTTGTCCATATATCTCTGAAAAATAGCAGGTGCATTAACCAGGCCGAAGGGCATTACCTGATACTCATAGAGTCCCAAGGGCGTGCGGAACGCAGTCTTCCACTCATCTCCCTCCTTAATTCTAAGTAGGTGATATGCCCCCATAAGGTCTAACGTGGTAAATGCCGTAGAAGCCTGGACTGCTTCGAGAATGTCTCTGATTAGTGGCATAGGGTAATGAACTCATAGAGTGATGCAATTAAGACCACGATAGTCTATGCAAGGACGTAATTCAGAGCTGCCTTTCTTGGGTATGAAGAATAAGGAAGCTCCTCCTGGGGATCTGGACTCACGGATTAGGCCATTTTGCAAGTTTTCCTCCAGGTATTGTTTCAGAGCCTTTTTCTCTGGAAGGGAGAGCGGAAACATTCTTCTGAAGGGTACCACCGCCCCTGGCAGCAGCTCAATTACACAGTCTTCAGGTCTATGTGGAGGCAATAATCTTGGTACTCTGTCCTCAAATACTCCTGCGAAGACCTGGTAATCTACTGGAATGCTTGACACCACAGTTGAAGGAAGTGTAATGTTCAGACCCAACTGTTCTCCCTGTGTTGGTGGGTGGAGGCAATTTTCTAGACAATAGTTAGAATCAAAACTTAGGGTATTCAGCATCCAGTCTATCCAAGGGTTATGCCTCTTTAGCCAAGGTATCCCTAGTATCACCGGAAAATGGCCGGCTCGTATCCCATCAAATATAACAGTTTCCTGATGCATACCCATCCGATGGTTATGGGTTCTGTCTCTAAGACTATAGGTCCTGACGTAAGAGGGGAACCGTCCACACCCTCCACAGGTATAGCTCTATGCTTGTTCAGGACTGGAATGCCCTGTTCCTTCACCCAGGCGACATCAACAAAATTACCTGCGGTTCCGCTAATCAGCATCGCCAATACCTCCACACTTCTTCTAGAAGTGATCTGTAACTGGAGAGAAAACACCATTAATCGGGAGTCCTTGGTGGTCCTTATTGCTTGAGTGTGGTTGCAAGGTTGTCTTCTATATCTCCCGAAGTCACCCCTGCACTGACCCAGAGGGTAGCGTTTCCTTTTCTCCTAGGAGGCACCTCTGGACAGTTGTGGAGTAAGTGGCCTGAAGATCCGCAATACAAACACAGACCTAATTCCCTTCTTCTCTTTCTTTCCTCTGGTGTGAGAGATCCCTGTGCAGATCCAACCTACATTGGTTCGTCCATGGTACCTTCTCTCTTAATTGATTCCTTAGAAAGGAGGGGGAGGTTAGGTAGGGAAGAGTACCCTCTCTGTCGCCTTCTTTCTTGTCACCTTTCCCTCAGTCGATACTCAATCTGAAAGGTCAAAGTGACTAGTTCCCAAAATGATCCAGGTCTGGGAACCCTGGCCAACTCATCTTTAAGATCTTCGTGGAGACTCACTCTAAAAATGGTTTGTTGGGCGGAGTCGGGCCAGCCGGAATCTACAGCGAGCTACTGGAACCTAGACACATAGGATTGGACATCTGACCCTCCTTGTTTAATGTCCAAGATTGCTTCGTAAGCAGAAAATTGAATTTCGGGTCGGTCGAATCTGGTCTGAAAAAGTTGAGTGAATTGATCAAAATTCTGCAACGCTGGGTCATTGTTTGTCACCAGTGGAGTGGCCCAGGTCAGTGCATTCCCTACCATATTTAATATGAGGAACCCCACCCGGGCCTTGTCGGACTCGAAAGACTTAGTACAAAATGTGAAATATACTTGGCAGGCGTCCATAAACTCCTTCCAGGTTCTTGGATTGCCATCATATTTACCAAACGACAGTGGCATGGGAGGTAGATCTCCTCTTTCCTCGCTCCAAGCCGTCACCTGCTGTCTGAGAGCTGTATTTTCGGCCTGGAGGTTCTGCATCTGAGCAGTTAATCCCTGGATGGCTGCCACCAATTCCTGATACTGCTCTAAAGAAGCCATAGAGGGTTGTGGGCTTTGTATGCTGTCGTGGCTGGAAGAATCAGAGGTACTTTCCCAAGACACCTCCTCACCTGTATCTTCAGGGGAACTGTTCCTGGTTTCAGGAGTTTCTTTCCTTCTGGTCTTCTTCTCCTGCGGGACCTTCTTGATCTTGACCTTCCTCTCGTGCAGGTAAGGACGGGCTCCACCGGAGGCCACCTTGACAGGATATAGCTTCCTGACCCCAAGTGACCCCCAGAAAGCCTGCTTCAATTATACAGGGAAAAAGCTTCTTGGCACCAATAAACCCTGTGGTGGCTGGATTACTTGCTGCGGTTCTGATATTCCCACTGTTGCTGCAGGGATCCACAGAGAGGCTGGGATTGTGGTCAAGGGAGGCTGCAAGGGCAGCGGAAGGTACGAGATAAGGATCAGACAGATGAAGGGGAAACAGGCACGTGAATGCCAGAATGGCTGTAGCGTGTGCAGGAGCACAGACAAGGAGGAACAACCAGGACGGCTTACAAACCGCACCGCTGAGGAAACGAGCAGTGCCGGAGACCCGACACGAGGAAAAGGTAAGAGCAAGAGAGGCAGATAAAGCCACTGAGAGGCACAGCCAAGCAGGAAGAGGGGCTGAAGAAATACGGAGTAAGTGTTCCTGTAAGTAGACTAACAGGAGACGGCAGAAAAGCCAAGCGGGTACCAGCGTGAAAGATACAACGCGCCGGAGTGAAGGGTGGGAGCGTTGATATGGAAACACTGTCGCCGTCGGCCATCTTGAGAGAGGGCTAGACCACTGCTAGCACTTCTATTCCCCTTGCAATGAAGTTACCTGCGATGCACGGAGGTCCACCGATACCATAACTTCCAAGTCCGCGGCATGACATCTTCGTAGTTTGGACTTCAGCTTCTGAACAACTTCTAGCAGTGAGAGGCCCCCAGATATACTGTTGATCTCCCATTCATTCTGCTGGGTCACACTCAGGCAACCAATCACTCAGAAGGGCATTCAGCATTCAGTCAGCCAATCAGGCGCACAGTGCATTCAGGCCATTCTTCCCCATCCAGACACTCACAACACAGAATGTGAATTCGGACAAGTACCATGCCATTCAACACTACACACTGCATTCATACCAGTTTCGGGCAGGGAGGTCTCAGTCATTGGGTCAAACACCAGATACCAGACATCCACAACAAGAAGTGTAGATTCATCACACACTCCATTCACCTAGGTCCCACCCACAGGCGTACCCACAACATACAGCCGTTGGGAAGGCTCCAGCCAGTCTGGTCGGCACTTCCCCACACTACCATATATGGAACTTCCAGCCAACAGCCAGTCAGGGGGAAGGGACAGAGTCAGGGCTTCCCGAGACTTGGGGAAGATCAAGGTAACAGGCGATGGAAGGCAAGAGGGCATGGGGGCCATCTCCTCCCGATCAGGAATCTACCGATTCCAATGACAGGGCCTGGGCATCCCAAAATGGAGGATGCTCAGGGCACCTGTCAATTCAGCATGGGGCTGCCACCAGCCCCAACCCTGCTCTGTGGGCCATACACAGGTGCCCAAAAACATACACTAGGTGCACAGGGTTGCACCCCGAACCATGGCTGCCATAAGGGTATCCCATGGGTCTGTACACCAAACCGAAAGAGAGAGCTGCACCGCCAGGAGTCCCACATGAACTCCTGCATGGAAAACACGACAAAACACACATTAAAAAGCAGTAAAGGACAAGGATACGGAGGCCATGTCCCTTCGATGCATTTCTAGCATCGCACATCCTGCCGGAGCAAAGCCCAGCAGGCCCTCTGCTGCTCTGTCATCAGATCTGGAGAGAAATGTAGTCCCTCCACTGAGCCATACTGAGGGTTGATATGCAGCAAATCAGGAAGGGGCTCACTCTCATCCTCTTCTTGCTCTGAAGCTAGCAAGAGACATGAGACCTCTGCTCACCTATGGAAAGGCTTGAGCCTGTTGACATGGAATACTTGAGGGGCTAACCCAGAGACTTCCATGTCAACCAGATAATTGACTTTGCCCAACTTGGAGATTATCCTGAAGGGTCCAGTTCATTTGTCTGCCAAAGCTGGAGGCTTGGTAGGCTCCATCACAAGTATCTCCTGGCCTGGAGTCCAATCCACTTGCGAGGCTTTAAGGTCATGCCAGTACTTATTCAATTCCTGGCTGGGCTTGAGATGTGCTGTCGCCTGACCCATCATTTGTGTCATCCTCCGTCTGAGGCCTAGTACATAGTCCCCCACTTGCTTGGCAGGACCTGGCTTCCAAACCTTCTCTGATCAAGGCAAGGGGACCCCTCACGGGATGTCCAAAGAGTAACTCAGAAGGGCTGAAACCAACACCCTCTTCATGTACCTCTCTGTAAGCGAACTGCAGGAATGGCAGGAGGAGATCCCATTTCCTCCTCTCCCAAAGCGCCTAGCATGCCCTTGAGAGTTTTATTAAATCTCTCAACCAGACCATTGGTCTGGGGATGGTAAGAGGTGGAGAACTTGTAGGTTACCCCGCACTCTTTCCACATGGTTTTCATGTAACTAGACATGACGTTGTATCCTCTGTCAGAGACAGCCTCCTTAAGGAATCCAACACGGGTGAACATGCCCAGGAGAGCCCTGACAACTACCTTGGCAGTAACAGTACGAAGGGGTATAGCCTCAGGGTACCTGGTGGCATGATCAACCAAGACGAGGATGAACCGATGTCCACCTGAAGTGGGAGAGTCAAGGGGACCGACAATGTCGATGTCCACCCTCTCAAATGGTGTGCCAACCACTGGCAATGGTTGCAGTGGGGCAATGACACTGCCTCCTGTCTTGCCAGATAACTGACAAGTTGGGCAGGTCCTGCAGTGAAACTCCAGTTCTACTTCCAACCGTGGCCAGTAGAAATCGGCAGAGAGCCTCTGCTTAGTCTTCTTGGTACCAAGATGACCAGCTAAGGGCACCTCATGTGGCAACTGCAGCAGGAAGGGCTTGTAAACCTGGGGTACCACCAACCTCTCGAGGGCACCAGGTTCAGGCTTAGTGGGCTCACTAACAAAGGAGCTCACCCTCCCAATAGATCCGGAATGTCCTAGGCACTTCTCCTTGTGCCTGGGACAGGGCCTGTTTCCTCAGGCCCTCAAGAGCGTGGCACTCTCTCTGTCCCTTACAGAAATACGCCTGGGAGGGTCCCCCTTTAGCCAAAAGGCACTGAAGGTCGGGGTGGTCCTCTGGGTTGAGCACCTCTCCCGCAGGAGGGTCTTCTGCCTCTTCTCCCTTAGGAGCTGAGTTTGGGTTTTCCACTGGACCCAGCCCGTCTGGAGCATGGATCCCAATGGGTGCTGTAGGAACAGCAGGAAGAGAGTAGCCCCCTTCACAGAGGTGGTCTTCTTGTTCTTCTGTCTTCTTGCCTTAGGCCTTACCTTTGGCTAGGGTACCTGACACACAGCCAGACCCTGTGTCACCTGTGAACTAGTGACTGCAGCAGCAGTCATGGGTAGACCATCTGAGATCAACCCCAACTCTACTAGATCATTTCCTGACAGAATGTTAGCAGGGACATTGTCCTGAACCAGGACAGGAAACTTTGCTGTCTTGTCCCCAATCATGAGTGCGACTAAGGCTAAAGGTGATAATTTGGGAGTCCTGGTGCTTCTCAGAGGAGCACCTACATAGTTCTCTGGCTTTAGCAGGGTCCTGTCCACCACTGTCATGCTTGCCCCAGTGTCTCTCAAACCAGTAGAAGGCTGGCCATTCAAGAGGACACTTCTCAAAAACCTATGAGTGTTCTGTGGGATTGTCACCCGTACTTCTGAGTAGTTGGCCCGATTACTGGGAGAGTTATGGGCTGAAGTTCGTGCCTCAATACAGATAACCAATGCCCTAAGGAGGGATCTAATTGTGAACTGGGAGCGGACAGATGAACTAGCAAGGCAAATGCTCCAAGCACAGGCAGGCCAGGTCCCACTGCTGGAGTATGTCCCTCCTGCCGCACCTCCACAGACCACGCCAGTACAGGTGGCTCTTCCGGGGGGTTCCCCTGGCCCCACCAGAAAGCTTCACATGCGATCCAAATAAGTACGCCATCTTTATGAAACAATGTTGCCTACATTTCTTGTGCAGATCTGGGGCATTCCCCAACGATCAAGTTAGAGTGGCATTTGTACTCTCATATTTGGGAGGTAGTGCAGCGGACTGGTCAATACCTTTGGTAAACTAGGATGATCCTTTGCTTCGAGCCTTCAGAGGTTTCCAGTGTGAAATGGAGAAACTATTTGCACGGCATACTCAAGGGCAGGCTCTGGACAATGAACTGTTATCACTACGGCATGGTAATCAAGACTTACTAACATATATCACTTCCTTCAATCGTCTGATTGCACAAACTAACTGGCCAGAGGAGAAAAGAACTGTGCTTTTTTATCCAGGCTTGCGAGGGGAATTTAAGGACGTATTAGCCCCAGTAGTAAATCCCCTGGAAAGATGTGATGAATACATCGACCTGACAGTGCAGCTCGATCGCAGATTGCAGGATCGGAAGATGGATCGGGCCAAGGCTGAGGGGCGGTCGCTCTACGTGCGACCCCGTGAGAATCAAACCAAATCATACTATCAGTCCGAGCCAATGCAAATCGGAGGCTTGAGGAGCCCACTCACCAAAGCAAAAAGGGAGAAAAGGAGACAGCAGCAGCTTTGTTTGTATTGTGGTAAGGCAGGTCACTATCTCCGAGAATGCCCGGTGAAACCACCCAGGAAGGCAGTTGGAGCAACTGACAAGGGTGAAGAAGAGGAACAGGACTCAGGGAAACTCCAACGCCCGGCAAGTGTAGGGGTCCATTTGTCAAATGGTGAAAAGGAACCTATACAGATCTCACATCTAGTCATCCCTGTTCTCCTGGTAAACCACAAGCAACCGTCGAAAATACATGCCTGGGAGGCATACATTGACAGTGGGGCTGTGGGAAATTACATGGACCAAGATCTGGCTACCCGGATAGGCCTTCCTCTCCGACAGAAGCAGGTTTCGGAAAACGTCTCAGCAGTTGATGGATCTCAGCTATCATCCGGCCCAGTGAAGCATTTCACCGAGAAGGTCACCCTTCTGTGTCAGGACGGTCACCAAGTGGACATCACCTTCGATCTCATCGATGCTCCTCAGTTCCAGATGATATTGGGAATGCCCTGGCTGGAGAGCATCCCAAGATTGACTGGCGTAAACGAGTTCTGACCTTTCCCCAAGACTGTGCCGACACCTGTTATAGCAAGGGATTCTCATTAAAAGGTCTTACCAACCCAGGTTCGTCAGAGAAATAAACCATACTGGGTCTCACCAGTTCACCACCACCTGAATACCTGGATTACTAAGATGTCTTTACAAAAGTGCAAGCAAACACCCTACCTCCGCACAGACCGTATGACTGCCAAATTGATCTGGTACCTGGAACTCAAGTTGCCTGCAGCCGGATATACGCCCTAACAGAACAGGAAAACCAGCATCTAAAAACCTACCTCGATCAGTATCTGGCAAATGGCTTCATTCGTCCGTCCAAGTCTCCTGCATCCTCGCCCCTCTTTTTTGTGCCTAAAAAGGAGCGAGACCTGAGAACTTGAATTGACTACAGAGCGCTTAACCAGATCACTGTAAAAAACGGAACCCTTTACCGCTTATCCCTGAGCTCTTGGATCAAGTCAAAAACGCTCAGATATATACAAAACTAGACTTACAAGGGGCCTACCATCTAGTAAGAGTCAAAAAAGGAGACGAGAGGAAGACGGCCTTTCGCACGAAATATGGCCTTTATGAATGTCAGGTTATGCCCTTTGGACTATGTAATGCCCCGGCGGCGTTTCAATTTTTCATGAATGACGTGCTCTGTGAACTGTTGGACGTCTGCGCTCTTGTCTATATTGATGACATTCTTATCTATTCGACCACCAAGGAGGACCACGTCAACCATGTCCGGGCAGTTTTGGAGAAACTGCGTCAACACCGGCTGTATGCCAAATTGGAGAAATTCTTCTTTCATGTGACAGAGGTAGGATTCCTCGGCTTTATTCTCATACCACGGTGTGTACGCATGGACACGCGCAAGGTAGACGCTATCCTTAACTGGCCCTCACCGACATAAAGGGAGTACAGAGTGTACTCGGGTTTGCCAACTTTTATCGCCGGTTCATTCCCAGGTTCTCCCAGATCGTCTACCCAATCACCTCTTTACTACAGAAAAATAAACAATTTAATTGGTCCTCAGAGGCCGAGCAAGTCTTCTAGGAGCTAAACAAGCATTTACCACAGCACCAATTCTACAGCATCCTCGACCAGAACTACCATACGTGGTTGAAACTGATGCTTCCAAGATAGCAATGGAGCAGTCCTGTCACAACAAGATCCCGAAACAGGTCAGTTGCATCCTGTGGCATTCTGGTCTTGCAAGTTTTCAGCCCCTGAATTGAATTATGCAATCACTGATAAATAACTGCTAGCAATTAAGGCAGCGTTCAAAGCCTGGAAACATTATCTTCTTGGTGCTAGACATACAGTCACTGTCGTCACTGATCATCGCAATCTACAATATTTGAAGATCGCTAAAGCACAATCAACATGCCAACTCCTCTGGGCTCTCTTCTTTGCAGAAGACGACTTCGTCATCACCTATAGACCCGGAGTACTCAATGGAGGCAAAGAGGGCGCCCTGTCTCGCATGAGTGAGGAAGAAGAGGCATTCACTACACCAGACCCTGTGGCCATCATCCCTGAAGGACAAATCCAAGGCATGATTGCTGCAACCACCACTCTAGACAACTTAAAATCTGACCTGCAACACTTGATGAGTCCACCAGTGCAACAGGAATGGCTAGGGAAGGTTGACCGGTATACGATCGTGGACAACCTACCATACTAACAAGGACGGTTGTACATACCGAATAAGAAATTACAGAATCAAATCATCGCAAACTATCATGATTCATTAGTAGAAGGGCATTCAAGAATAGCCAAAACCCAAGCTAAAATAAAGAGAAATTACTGGTGGCCAACTTGGTGAAAGGACATTGTCCAGTTCATTGCAACCTGTGGCACCTGTGCACAACACAAGCCCCAAAAACAAAGTCCTGCAGGTCTGCTACGTCCTTTAGAAGTACCCCCAGCACCTTGTCATACGCTATCAATGGATTTTATTACAGACAATACCATCTTAGTCGTCGTAGATCTGTTTTCCAAAATAGCCCACTTTATTCCCCTGAAAGGTCTCCCAACTGCTTCTACTCTGGCTACCATGTTTTTGGAACAGATCGTCTGGCTACACGGGTTCCCATCAATATTGATATCAGACCGAGGAACTCAGTTTGTCTCTGCATTCTGGAAAAGGTGTTGTAAAATTGCCAAAATTGACCTCCGGTTATCAACAAGCCATCACCCCCAAACTGACAGCCAGACCGAATGGACTAACCAGACCCTCGAGCAATACATAAGGTGTATGCTGCAACAAACCGAGGATACCTGGAAGGACATACTTTGGTTAGCAGAATACGCATATAACAACTCCATTCACACCTGTACGGGACAAAGCCCATTGTACATAGTGTACGGTCGTCATCCACGGACATCCGTTTTCGGCCCACTCGAATCATTAGAAATGCCTGCTGTAACGACCTTACACAAAACCATCACCAAGGTTTTTAAGGAAGCAGCAGAGCATCTTGCCAGAGCCAAAGAGAAACAGAAGCAGTTTGCAGATCGACACCGAAGGGAAGCTCCCAACTACGAAGTCGGAGACAAGGTTTGGTTAGCATCCAAAAACATCCCCCTGAAAGGACTACGGGTGTTCCGTCTCAGATATCTGTGACCCTACACTATCAAGGCTGTGATCAACCCTGCAGCCATGAAATTAGAATTACCGGCCCACATGCGGATCGATCCGGTGTTTCATGTCTCCCCCCTAAAACGATTGAGACCATGTAGGCAGATCGATACTCCACCGGTTCCTGAAATAGTTCAAGGAGAACCAGAATACGAAGTTAAAAGGATCTTAGACTCTAAGATGGTCCGGTCCAAGTTATACTACCTTATAGACTGGAAAGGTTATGGACCCCAAGATCGGACCTGGGAACCCAGTGAATATGTCCATGCTCCACGATTAATCAGGCAGTTCTACCACAATAACCCCACTAAACCAGGGCCAGGGGGGAAACCACCCATGAGAGGGGCCTTGAGGGGAAGTGCTGTCATGGCCACAGACCCCAGAACACTAAAACCACACCATCTAGTGATGGGGCAGTGGATCACTTAACTCACTTATGTGCCTTTGGGACCCATAAACACAGGGGCCCTGGCAGGACTCAGTCCTGATGCCTTTGACGCCAGGCGCATATAGAGATGTGAGCAGGAACCCTTTATTTCAGTGCAGGAGTGCTTTTACTTTATTTCAGTGCAGGAGTGCTTTTATTTTACAAGAACTTTCCAGGAGCTGAAAGCCTTTATTCCAGAGAACATCCTCATGTGCTGACACATCAGGTGTGGCAAGGTGTGGCAGGCAGGCTAAACCTGGTGGGCGTGGCTTCAGAAGCTCAGCTATATAAGCTGCTCTATCCTTAAGGACGGTGCTTCGCGTTACTGTGAACTCACATGCAACGTGACACTCATCGCTGCTTGGACCAGTTTACTTACCTTTGAAACTAGGCGTTCTCCTGCATACTCACCTCCAGGAAACCAGTGCTTCATCGCTTCATCTGCAGACTCATCTCCTGACATTCAGTGATCTTGACCTCGATGCCGTAGCACTGAACTCCGCATCCACAAACTCGGACCCTGTGAAGAAGAAGAAAGACAAGGTTAGAACACACGTCCTAGGGCCGCGCCGCATTTGAACCCTGCGCAACCCTTAGTGGACAATTTACCAGCTACTGTACCGCTACAGCTTTGTTCCTCATTCCCTCCGGCTGCTGCCTCGAGCTCCGCAGCTTCTGCCGGGCCGGCAACATCACCTGCAAGGGAAGAAAGCAAAAGAGCAAACATCAAAAGTGGAACGGACAGCAATACAAGACGAGGAAAGACAAAGGCAAGCAGGATCACTTACCTGAAGTAAAGTGGCTTAGTCTCAACAGGACCGGACTACCACGTGCAAGGGACGAGTGAAGGAACTCTGTTCAGATCATACAAGCGCCCCTGCCAGAAGCAGCAGGACAGAGTGCTCGCCAAAACTAATCAACAGGAGCAGTCCCGAGCAGCATCACCTATTACAACCAGCCACCACATAAGCACAGAGGGCGAAGTCAGACCCGAGCGACCTCACCCCCGGGAGGGCTGCAACTGTGCCCCAACGCCTCCGCAGAGACCAGGTGAGCGTAACATGTCTGGACATTCCTTTGTGGGGGCTTGGGGACTACACTGTACTTAAGAACCAGCCTGCATCACCTCCTGAGAAGTTAGGCCTTAATTGCTCGTCCATTGCTACCATAATAGAGAAACTTGTCTGGGGTCCTCTGTGCCTCTCCTCTACCATATAGAGAACAGGAGTACAGATACCCCCCTCCAATCTTTACAGTAAGCATTTGTCACAACCTGGGGGAGATGGCGTGTGTGGAACCAATGGAAACGGGGTCCGCCATTGAAGGTTCCATCATGTACATCGCAGCGTCGTGTGCAGGTCTAGTTTATATTTTGCTTCGCGTCTGACGCCGTTTGTTATCAGCCATCACTTCCGGCCCTCGGACGCGTTGCATCGTCCTAGGATTTTCTGTCGCTTGCTGTTGCCTTCGCTCCCTTGTTCTACATCCAGCGTTTTTCTGCCTGCCTACCTACCCTTGCTTTTGCTATTTTTCTCTTGGTCCTCCCTTCCGCCTGCTTTATCCTGCTCTCTTTCGTTTCCAGTCCTCCCGTCTCTGTCCCTTTCCCGTTCTGTCTTCGGATCTCTGCCGGATCCTTTTCTCTATTCTTTTTCCCTTTTCCTGCTTTTGCTGTCCTGCTCTCCAGTGTACCGAATTTGGCCTGCTCTTGGACTGCCTCTGCTCAACCTTTTGTATCGTGCTACTTACCCATGTACCGGACATTTGCCTGCCCTCGGATTGCCTCTGCTTGATCCATTTGTGCTGTTTACTTGTCGGGGTACCAGACTCCGTACCTGCCCTCGGATTTCTGCTGATTTCTCACGTTGTGCCACTGCTCACCCGATTCATCGTACCCTTGTATGTCCTCGACCTCCTGACTGCTCACGTGAGTTGTGCTCCAGGGTGTATCCGGATCCTAGTACTACCTTTGGCATTCCTTGGAGACTTCGCTGGGGTTTTTTGTGCCTCTGGCTTTTTCCCCACATCTTGATACCACGGAGGGTTGCCCAGAGCCCACCTATAAGGTGACACTGTGGCGTCCTTCTGTGGGCGCCCATATCTACATAAAAAAAGGAGAGACCCAGACCCAAAGGGAGAAAGAAGCCGGAACTCAAGTGGAAAAGTAGAGGTGAGGAGGAAGGGGAGGTGGGAGGGATGGAGTCCTCTTTTAAAGAAGAGGATATAACTGACCAGTGTGACAGATTGCAACGCCTACAACCCAACATGGCTACTCCACAGCAAATACAGGAACTAGTGGCAGCTGTTCAGAATCTTAACCTGGAAGTCCAGAATCTCAAGAGTGCCAACGCTACCCTACAACAACGGATGACCGAACGGGAACAGCCGTCGACAGACCTACCCCCACTTCCGTTGGTATCAGGAAAATCTTAAGGCACGCCAAAAAAGGTGAGAGTTCTTGGACGCCTCTAACTTGCAATTTTCATTTCGGGCTTAAGCATATTCATTTGATCATGCCAAGGTAGGGTTTATGATCACACACATGACCGGAAACGCCCTGGCATGGGCCACCCCATTGGTCAACCAAACCGATCCGGTACTGCAGAATTATAGTGCCTTTAAAACTCTGATCCAGCAGACTTTCCTACGCACGCACTTGGCTTCCGAGGACCTCCTGGACATCAAACAAGGAAGTACCGATTTACTGTCTTACATTACTTCTTTTAAGCAAATAGCTGCTGAAGCCGGATGGCAGGAACAAGCACAATGCGCCATTTTTCGGAGAGGTATAAGAGAAGATTTAAAAGATGAGCTGGCCGGTATTGCTCAACCTCCCACATTTGCTGAGCTTGTTACCGCCACTCTCTGTATTGACTTTCGTTTAGAGGAACGCCGAGCGGAAAGAAAGAAAACCAAAAATTATGGCTCTTCCCCCCTGGAGACCCTTCCTCCTCTGCAGCCTTCGACCCCACGCATATCCCGAGATGAGCCTTTGAAAATAGGTACCACCTGTGCCCCTCTTACCCATGAAGAAAGTAAGAGGCGCAGAGATGGAAGTTTATGTATGTACTGAGGCGCATCTACACATTTGCTCCGGGATTGTCCAGATGTTCCACCCAGACGCTCGGGAAACGATCGCCCTCGGTGAGTGTTGGGACTCACTACCGAGGGGCAAATACCAGTCCTTATGCCACTCTCTCTGTTACTTCCTCTGACAGGACAGAGGATTCTCGTCTCATGGTTGTTGCGGTGACTGTACATATCGGAGGTTCCGAAATACAGTCCCAAGCCCTGCATGACTGTGGGGTGGCTGGGAACTTTATTGATACCCAGTGGGCTGAGCAGTGAGGATTGAACCGTATCGCCAAGACAGAAGACCAGAAGGTAGAGGGTGTAGATGGTGAACCCTTGAGCTCAGGCCTGATTACCCATACTACTGAGGAGCTCACCATGTCTATTCAACAACATTCTGAACGCATCATCTTTGACATTATTCGAGCTGCACACTTCCCTCTTATCCTTGGTATTGGTTGGCTATGCAAGCACAATCCCACCATCAATTGGTCCAAGAATCTCTTAAGTTTCCATTCATCTCTCTGCAAGGCCGAATGCCTACCCGACCCAAAGTTTGAGACCATAAAAACGGTGTGCAGCACTGAGTCCAGAGTCATCCATTGTCTGCCTAACCATCTAATGGATTACGCTGAGGTGGTTGCTGAGAAAATTCCATTAGAATTACCACCCCACCGACCTGAAGATTGTTGTATCGATCTCAACCCAGGAGCCCTGGTACCTTTCTGACGCATGTTTCCCTTATCAGTGGAAGAGAAGCAATATCTCAGAGAATACTTGGATAACAATCTTGGCAATGAATTGATCCGCCCATCGAAATCTCCGGCTGGAGCCTCATTATTCTTCATCACCAAAAAGGGGACACAAGAGCTACGACTTTGCATCGACTACAGGGGCTTAAACAAGGTGACGATTAAAGATCGATATCCCATGCCACTGATAACAGAGATTATCCAAGCTGTCCAAGGAGCTACCATTTTCACTAAACTCGACTTGCGCAATGCTTATCATCTGCTCCGGATTCAGTCGGGAGATATATGGAAAACCGCCTTTCGCACCCCTTTCGGCCTTTATGAGTACCAAGTGATGCCCTTTGGGTTAGTTAATGCTCCTTCAATATTTCAACGCTTCATGGACTGTCTTTTCATGACATCTTGATATTCTCTCGCACTCAAGAAGAACATATCCGGCATGTTAAAGAAGTCTTTCAGAGATTACGTGATAACCATCTTTCCGTGAAACACAACAAATGTGTCTTTTCTGCTTCCTCCATTTCTTATTTGGGATTCATACTTTCCCCTGAAGGCATTTCAATGGATCCTCAGAAGATCATTTCCATCCTAGATTGGCCATCACCTAAGACTTTTAAAGATGTCCAGAGATTTCTTGGATTGGCGAAGTTCATACCTAATTTTTCTCAACAGATATTGGTTACGCTCACCTGGTTCCCACGGGGGCGTCGACCGGAACTGGGCCGCTGTTGTTTCCACCAGCGTGACGTGTAGCGCCGAGATGACTGACTGGACTGGCCCGCTCACCCTAGTTTGTCTGGCTCGCAGGAATATTCTTCTGCAAAGGAGAAGCGGAATTAACCACCCGTGGAATTGAGTGTCAACCACCTTCTCCACTCCCGTTGTCTTCCCACAGATCACTCTTGATGTCCCCTCCTGTGTCTCACCTGATGGTTTGGAAAGATGAGCTCTCCATCCTGCGTCGACTGCAGGGGCGAGTTGATGACCAGTTACTTCACTGGCGTAGAGGAATTGGTGAGTTCCAGTATTGACTCTAAAGTCCAATTGTTCATAAGAGTTCAAATGTCTGATCTTCACTCTGTCCGATTCCTTGCAGGTTGCCGATTAATCCACTCGAAGATTTCCAAATGGCAATTGGTAAGATTCAGGTAAGTCTATTGTGGTTTTCCCCTTAGGGGCCGGGGTACGGCGATGAAGCAGAGTTGACTGTGCCGACCCGAGATGAGGTGAGACCCCTGTGGTAAATCAGGTAGGTTTTGTGGGGGGTAACTTGTATTGTCTTTGCTTTCTCCCCTTAGGGGCCGGGGTACGGCGATGAAGCAGAGTTGACTCGCCGACCCGAGATGAGGTGAGTACCCCCCGTGGTAAATCAGGTAAGTCCTTGGGGGTAGCTTGTATAGCCTTAGAGAGTCCCCTTGCTCACCTTGCTGTCTTTGTCTCCTTAGGCGTCGGAGGGCGGCCGCGAGATGGAGAGAGCGTGATGGAATGCTGAAGTACCGCCAAGCAGGTGAGTTCAGCGCGGCGCCGTAGGAATGCGAAGCGATGCTTCAAAGACTTCTGTCTTTCAGCTCCGTTGCGAAATGGATCAGGATTCAGGTAAGGATTAAAGTTAAAACTCCTGTTCTAACCTTTATCCTTCTTTTCTTGTTGTTTCAGGAGTCCCAGGACTGAAGCGGGCGTGGCTGAAGACTGGAGCTGCTGAAAACACGGTGAGCGTTACGCTGCAGCAAGCAGAATAACGCGAAGCACGTGTGGCTGTCCGGGCGTGGTTTAAATAGCCTTGGAAGAAGATCCAGGTAAGTATTCTTCCACAGCCCCACCCAAGTAACAAAATAGTCCCTTCAGTAAAATAGTCCCTCCTAAGCCTCATTTGGCTTGAGTCTTCATGCAGCATGGTCTGCCTCAGATGAGTATGCAGCATGGTCTGCTTCAGGTAAGTTATCAATAATGAGCCTGGCGCCCATGGCGCCAGGACTGACTTTAGCTTTATGAGCCTGGCGCCATAGGCGCCAGGACTGCACCCAAACAGCCCCTAACTGGGGCTTTTGGGCATGCTCCAAGTGGCATGATGCCTGCTTCCGGGCTGCTGAGCCTGGTCTGGTCTTCCGGGGGCAGGCATCATGACAGCATTACCCATCACTACTCTCCTTAAGAAGTCTTTCACCCCATTTTTTGGTCCCAGAATGCCGAAGACAGCTTTATTCGTCTCAAGCAATCTTTTTGCTCTGCGCCCATTCTGCGACAGCCGGATCAACATCTCCCTTTCATCTTAGAAACTGATGCTTTAGCTGCGGCCGTAAGGGCGGTTCTGCTGCAAAGACACCAGGATAAGGATCATCCGGTATCCTACTTCTCGAAGACACTTAACACCAGTCAAAAGAACTATTCTGTCATTGAACGCGAGCTACTAGCCATGAAATTGGCTTGTCTTGAATGCGCCATCTGCTTCAAGGTGGAGAACACCCTTTTACCATCCAGACCGATCATAAAAATCTACAGGTCTTACGACAGTTCGAATGCTACAATACCCGTCAGGCGAGATGGGCTCACTTGTTTGCCCAGTTCAACTTTAACATCACCTACATACCAGGCGAACAGAACTTGGTTGCAGATGCCCTTTCCCGACGCAGTGATTACTCCTCTGAAACCGAACATGCTAAAGAGATGATGTTCCCAAAAACCAAGAGGATTGGAGTACTATCCACCTTCCTTCAGCAAGTAAGAGACGAGTCTGGAGGACACTTTGAGGTTGACAGACATCACAAGAAGATCGACTATGACATACAGGATGGACTCTACTTTGTTAAGGGGAAACTGTATCTACCTACACAAACTCTAAGGAAGACCGCATTCACTTGGTGTCATGACTCCAAGATCTCAGGACATCGAGGCAGTAAGGGTACTCTCGACTATCTTCGAAGACACTTCTATTGGCCAGATATGAAAGAAGATACTACTCAATATGTGCAGTCATTGCTACGCTCACCTGGTTCACACAGGGGCGTCGATCGGACCCGGACAGCTGCGGTCTCCACCAACGTGATGCGTAGTGAAGAGATGACAGTCTGGACTGGCCCGCCTAATCTTGTCTGCTGGACTCGTAGAAGTATTCTCCTGCAAGTGGAGAAAGGGATTTAGCCACCCGTGGACTTTAGTGATGGCCCCCCAACAGTTCTCGTTCTCCCCACTAATCACCTCCGATATTCCCTTTTGGTAACCTCACCTTATGTTTTTAAATGATGAGCTCTCCATCCTGCATGGCATGCAGGGGCGCGTAGATACCAGTTACTTCACTGGGTTGAAGGTACTGGAGGAGTTCCGGAGGAATATTGACTCCAGTGTTTATAAAGTTCAAAGAGTTCAATATGTCCGATGTTACCTCTTGTTCCATTCCCTCGTTAGATTGCAGCTGGGTCCAAAAGAATATTGCCTGGAGGCAGCTGATGGTGTTCAGGTAAGAGTCTGTATTACCAAACACTGTCCGGTAAAAGTTGCATGAGTTTAACTTGCTGTTTTCGCTCCCTTTATAGGTGCGCCATAGGAAGATGCAGCGAATTAAAGAATAATGCCTCCGGTGGCAAAGAGATTGTCCTTGTTGGTTTTCTCGGCTCACCTTATTATTTCTTTTGTTTTCCCCCCAGGTGCTGGGTTTCGACGAAGAAAATGATGGAGGCAGCGCAGAGTCGAAAGATGCGGTGGACTGGTGAGTATAACGCAGCGCTGCTGCTGGCGAAGCGACGCGTGCTGAAATAATGTCCTTTCCAGGCTCAGAGATGTGCTGGGTCCGGAATCAGCTAAGGAATCAAATAATGTCTGTGATCTAACCTCTTCTCCTTTATTTGCCTTTTGTCTAGGAGCTCTGGATTCGAGGCGGGCGTGGCAGAAGACTGGATGCTGACTTGCAGACACGGCGAGCGTCACGCTGCTGGATGCAAAATAACGCAAAGCATGGGCTGCTGTTCGGGCGTGGTTTAAATAGCCTGCAAAGTAGTCCCAGGTAAGAAGTTCCCCAGAACCACACCCGAGTGAAAAATAGTCCCTGTAATAAAATAGTCCCATCCAGGCCTCACGTTGGCTTGGACTCATTTGCAGCATGGTCTGCATAAGGTAAGTAAAGGCTATGAGCCTGGCGCCTATGGCGCCAGGACTGATTTCTATGATGAGCCTGGCGCCTAAGGCACCAGGACTGAATCCAAACAGCCCCCAGCCGGGGCCGTTGGGGTTTTAATGAATATCTGGATGCCTGCTCCCTGGGCTGATGGACTTGATCCGGATGCCCGGGGGTAGGCATCATGACAGCCATGCCCTACTTGCCTCCACAACAAAGCACCAACTCAAAGACCTTTGGGATTATTGGAGCCATGTGCCATAACTACGAGCCCCTGGAGTACCATTTCGACTGATTTTATTGTCGACTTATCCAGATCCCAAGGGTGTACCTGCATAATGGTCGTTGTGGATTCTTTTTCGAAATTGGCTCATTTCTCACCCCTGCCAGGAATTCCCTCGGCTACTGAGATGGCAGAGGTCTTCCTAAAAGATGTGTTCAGACTACATGGGATACCAACCAAGATTATCTCGGATCGTGGTAGCCAGTACACCTCCCGATTCTGGAAAGCCTTCTGTGAAGGGTTGGGGATAGAAAGAGCATTTCCATCCCCAATCCAATGGGCAAACCGAACGTCTTTACGGTACCCTTGAACAGTATCTTCGGTGTTTTGTTAATCAGCAACAGGATAACTGGGTCAGACTCCTTCTCACAGCAGAATTCTCTTACAACAACTCCATCCATTCCACTCTTGGGATGAGTCCTTTTTTTTTGCACTTATGGTTACCACCCACGTTCTGTTCTACCCCTAGCGGGCCTTTTTTACTCAAACGTTCCCTCCATTGATTCTTCCCTCACACTCATTCATGAGGCCCACGAGAAGGCCAAACAGAGTCTCCAAGAGGCTCGAGATCGCAACAAGACCCAGGCCGATAAACACCTTAGACCAGTCCCAGATTGGGAGGAAGGATCTCAAGTACTGCTTTCTACCAAATTTTTACCCCGATGGGTACGCCCTTCCAAACTGTACCCTAAATTCATCGGGCCTTATAAGAGCACCCATAAAATAAACGCAGTGGCTTTTCGTCTTCAACTTGCTGCGGGTCTACAAAGAGTCCATCCAGTGTTTCACACCTCCCAGTTGAAACCATTTCAGGTCGATAAGTGGACACATATCTCCCAAAACACCCACTTGCCCCCTAATTCTTCCAGGGAAGAATACAAGGTAGCGGAGATATGTGACTCTAGATATCGTCGGGGACGGTTGGAATACCTAGTGCATTGGAAAGGATATCCCTGGTCAGAGAATTCGTGGGAACCCAAATCCCATGTAAATGCCCCACTTTTGTTACATAAGTTCCACCTGAGTCATCCGGGTAAACCTGGGGGAGTGAGTCTTGGGAGGGGGGATACTGTCACGACCTGGGGGAGATGGCGTGTGTGGAACCAATGTAAACGGGTTCCGCCATTGAAGGTTCCATCACGTACATCGCAGCGTTGTGTGCAGGTCTAGTTTATATTTTGCTTCGCGTCCGATGCCGGTTGTTATCAACCATCACTTCCGGCTCTCAGACGCGTTGCATCGTCCTAGGCTTTTCTGCCGCTTGCTTTTGCCTTCGCTCCCTTGTTCTACATCCAGCGTTTTTCTGCCTGCCTACACTCCCTTGCTTTTGCTATTTTTCTCTTGGTCCTCCCTTCCGCCTGCTTTATCCTGCACTCTTTCGTTCCCAGTCCTCCCGTCACTTTTCCGTTCCCGTTCTGTCTTTGGATCTCTGACGGATCCTTTTCTCTATTCTTTTTCCCTTTTCCCGCTTTTGCTGTTCTGCTTTCCAGTGTACCGAATTTGGCCTGCTCTTGGACTGCCTCTGCTCAACCTTTTGTATTGTGCTACTTACCCGTGTACCGGACCTTTGCCTGCCCTCGGATTACCTCTGCTTGATCCATTTGTGCTGTTTACTTGTCGGGGTACCAGACTCCGTACCTGTCCTCGGATTTCTGCAGATTTCTCACGTTGTGCCACTGCTCACTAGATTCATCGTACCCTTGTCTGTCCTCGATCTCCTGACTCCTCACGTGAGTTGTGCTCCAGGGTGTATCCGGAACCTAGTACTACCTTTGGCATTCCTTGGAGACTTCGCTGGGGTTTTTTGTGCCTTTGGCTTTTTCCCCACATCTGGCTAGCAAAGAGGATTGCCCACAGCCCACCTATAAGGTGACACTGTGGCGTGCTTCCGTGGGTGCCCATACCTACATTAAAAAAAAGGAGAGACCCGGGCCCAAAGGGAGAAAGAAGCCGGAACTCAAGTGGAAAAGTAGAGGTAAGGAGGAAGGGGAGGTGGGAGAGACAGAGTCTTCTTTTGAAGAAGAGAATATAACTGACCAGTGTGACAACATTTCAGAGTTCAAATCGTGACTACCTTACCACGTTTAGGCCCAGGACACAGAATATTGTGCGAAGCAGAGAAGAGAGGGAGACAGCAAATGGCGAATAAAACAAAATGGCTTCTCAGTTGTCACTTTCACGATCAACTATTCACAATGCTAAAGTGTGATGCGAGTGTGCTTCAGGCCAACATATTGTCAGACGGTATTATAGCAAACATGTTTTCACAAACCCTCCTTTTGGCCTTAATCCAAGAGCATCACTCAAATACAGCATCCTCATCAGACCATGTGTCGTCAGTAGAATATTCTGAATCATTGTAAAGGGATTACTGGCATCTTTAGGACTAGATTTGGGTTTCAATTTTGCCATACTGATTGCTTTCACACAACTGCCCCCTAACATGGAGCAGATGGCTGGTAGATACTGGATGCAACAACAACAAAATAATATGATACAACTTAGATCTTCTAACCCCATGATCGCAACAAATCCCAGAGCCATGCGCAAAGATTCCAGTTACCTTCGGGAATGTGTATTTCTGTACTCAGGACATGTAACCTTTTTATTACTTCCAATACTGCGGGGGAGGAATCAGGTACGAAAACACAACATGCGGATCCTACTAATTTGCAAACACCACCACAATCAGCCAGGATGATGTCAAGCACCATTCGGTTTTGAAGTGCAACCAATCTGATAGCTTTTTGTTCTAATGTCATATTGTAGTGGTTTTGTTAATAGTTTTCTCTAAAACTCTGGATAGTCTCCTAATGTTCTGCAAGTTTATTATCTGCCCCCATCAAGTTGCAAAGGATTTGGCTATGTCCCCGAAAACCTGCCAGGCCGTGTCACCTTTGTCGTCCCATCAGGGACGAGATTTGAATATTTCAGCAGTAGTGGCAAGATATACATCAGGTAGGAGTATCCCCAAGTAACATGTACCTTCCCAGTCCCTTGTTAACCATGGATATGCTTAATCTCCACATACAAAGTAAACGGGTCCTCCTATGTACAGTGGCTTCTCCTTGTGTTCCAGTATTGCAGCGTTCATGTATCTATCAAATGTACCCATTGGTTGAGAGCCCTTCTTTCACATTAAAAATGGACAGAATGCGGACTGTGATTGATGGTGTTGGTAGGAGGCATGGCGTCCTTATTACCTACCGGAGCCATCTTGAAAGTGATCTTGGATTGATAAGGTCTGGAGAGTCTATCAATAGGTCTAGTTGAAGCAACATTCATCTTACTTCTATTGGCGAATACAGAAAAACCCAAAGGTGTCAGTACTAGTCTTTCATCAAATTCATTTATATTAGTTACATCAAAATTCCCGGAAATGCTGTCATTCCATCTACTGAAAAATAGTGCTCTAAGTGAGGCATAACAGGCAGTGCTAAGAGGTAAAGGATGTATATACCAACCAAACCATCTTTCCCCAGGCTGGGGTAAGTGTGAGCATACCTAGCAGTTGGTTTTATTCAGGATAGCATGTGTTGCAGTCATAATCAAAGGATATTATCATAGCCCCCTCTGTGTCTAACGTCTCGAGGATGAAGAGTATGAGAAAGCACATGTGGCGGAATCATAGTAATAACATTAGCAGTTGGCAGCAGAGTATCAAGTGGATGCTTGTGTTCTAGGTACCAACACACGTGTATCAAAATCATTGCACTACAAACAATCACTGTGATCAGTATCCATTTGGTCTTGGAGGACCATGGCCCTCTAGGGACAGGGCCAATTTCAACAAAGTGATCAATATCCTCATTGGTGCGAGTGGCGGCCCCAAATGCGGGCATAGTTTTACAAAGTTTCACAGCGTCCGTTAAGAAGCCTCACTGTTAGGCTTTTATAGTTCATCCGTCGGTGGCACTTGACCACGTGGCCGATCTTGCTTCCAGGTAATTCAGTCTGTTCTTATCAACCCCTGCATCTTTTCATCCAGTAGAGGAACGACAAGGGGCTGACTCAACGGTGGTATTTCGAGTGCCGATCAAAATGTATTCCAAAGCACTATGGTGTCGGAACAGTGACCTCCTGATTGTCCCCACAAGAGGCAAAGTCCTTCACCTCAAACAAGGTAGCACTGGGAAAACGCATGTCAGAGCCTTGTCCCCAGCTCATACACGGTTGTATCGTTCCCTAACCTTCTTCCCCCGGCCCTTCAAGTGGCAGGGCCAGAGGCAAAGGCTGCTGTGGTCATTTCCTGTTCCGTGGACGTAGATCGGATCTTGTGATACCAGGCACAGAGTGGTCTGAAAATAACATGCTGTTGTCATCTGCAGGGGATGCAGAATCAGTATCGGTCGATGATGAAGACAACAAAGAAGGCTGTGATAGTGGTGTTGCAGTCTCCCCAGTCCCCACGGGCTCGGGAGGCAGATTCAATTCAGATTTAGTATCTTTGCTGTTGGTCAGAGCTGATGCATTCTGGGAGTTAGAGTCATCAACGTCTTTTTCGTCCCACTTGTCGTATGACAAAGGAAGAGGAATTCTTTTCACATGTGTTGTGTGGATCCAGTGTTGTTTGCTGCTTACTCGGACAGCTGTCTGCATTGCCAGGAGAATTTGGAAAGGGCCTTTCCATCGAGGTGCAAGACAGGTACCTCTCTCAAAGTTCTTGAAGAGGACCCAGTCCCCTGGCCGCAGATGATGACCTGGCCCCTCATATGTGACAGGAAGGGCCGATCGCACCTGCTGATGAATCAAACGCAAGTTTTGAGTCAACTGATCACAGTATCTATCAACAAGGGATACTCTATTTTCCCCCATTTCTTAGGCCTGGGTGCATTCCACACATTAGCTGGTCGCCCCATCACAATCTCGCGAGGAGAAAGTCCTGTTTTTGACTGTGCAGTCGTTCGCATTGACAACAAGGCTATCGGTAAAGCATCGGGCCATTTGAGTTTACTATGGCACAGATTTTTGCTAATTTGTTTTTCAATATTTCGTTGTGACGTGCCACAAGTCTGGCACTCTGGGTGTGACTGGCCGAGTGGAAACGCTTTTCAATCTGTAGGCCTGCACATATCTGCAGTATTGCAGCTGCGATAAAATTTGGGCTATTGTCGGACCATGTGACTCGCGGCAAGCCAAACCTCAGAAAATATTCCTTCAGCATGGACTTGGCCGTTGAAATTGCTGTGCAATCTTTGAGCAGGTATGCCTCAACCCACTTGCTAAAAGCGCAGATCACTACGAGAACATACTTGTAATTTTGGCAATGTTCCATCTCAATGAAGTCAAAGTGAATGACCTCAAAGGGCATGGAAGGAGGACCAAAACTTGCCCTTGGTGTAGGTGTTCCCTTCCCAATATTATGTTCTATACAGATCATACAATTCTGAACCAATCGTTTAGCAATCTTTGGAATGTTTCTGTTGTACTAGACAGGGTCTAATTGCTGAAAAATCTTTCTAGCACAGATGTGCGTCGGGCCATGGGCCATGGTGACTATTGCAGTTAAATAAGCATTGGGCAGCATCCATCTTTGTCATTATCCACCCAACAACCCTCACCATCTAATTTCGCTGGATCCTATGACCGTTGTTTAATTTCCTTGGGAGTGGCCTCAGCCTGTATCTCTTTTACGCTGTTAATCCCTTCATCCACCATACAAGTGTTAGCAACCCATTTTGCTGAATCAAGGATGTACATTTTCGAATGTAAATCATTAGCAGCCTGTTTGGCAATTCTGTCAGCAAAAGTGTTTCGTTTCCCTATGTCGTCCGTCACTTTCTGGTGTGCGGCACATTTCATTATTGCTAATCGTGTAGGAAGCGCAAGTGCAGACAACAATTGTGTAGATTGTGTACTAGAGGACCATGCTGAATTTTTGTCCCATGTGATGTCAGGAATCCCCTCTCAGCCCATAGGCGGACAAAGTTATGAACCACCCCGAAGGCATACTGGATGGCTGTAAAAATGTTTACGTTGAGCCCTTCGGAAATCTCACATGCTCTAGTCAAGGCAATTATCTCAGCAACTTGTGCTGGGTTGTGCGGGATTCGCTTACTTTCTACAATAGTGGTCAATGTGGTATTTGCATAGGCAGCAGTACATTTGCCATTCTGTAATTTAAAGCAAGAGCCATCACAAAACAGCTCTCCATTTCAATCTTTCAGGGGTATGTCAGTTAAATCAACTCTCCCCTTCGTATCTTGTTTGGTTACAAAAAGACAATCATGTGATGTACTGTCACTATCCGCCGTCTCTTGCGGAGAAGACTATAATTCAGCTGGATTCAAGGAACAACATCTCTTAATTTGGATATGCGGTGCAAAGAAGATCAGCTTGTATCTCGTTAATCGAGCAGATGTGCGATGTTGTGTCTGCTTTCTATTTGGTAGAACGTCCACTGAGTGGGGTACCAGCACGGTTAAAGAATGACCTAAAACCATCCCCTCACTTTGTTTAACTGACGCAGCAGCTGTCGTAAATCTCCCCCTGTCTCACCTGGGATCGCTTCTTGATCTGTTCCGCGGGAGCATTCCTCTTGTGGACGGATCGGGTCTTGTATAGGCTCTCTCGAGTCTTGTCCAGCTGCAGAGCGTGTTCAGAGTTCCGGGAAGGTCACAGTTCCAGGATGACCAGGAAAAAGGTAGCGGTCGCTAGGGATGAGGATTCCGGGAGCAGAATTAGAGGGAAGGGGTGAAAGGAAGGAAGAAGGAACCAGGAAACTAGGAATAGTGGACAGCACACACATGTCAAGTCACTACCTAATGATAGTGTTGAGATGCTCGGGCCGTGGCCAATTTATAGAACGTGCCGTATGCGACGTGAAGGCTGGTGCGAGGCAAGACACTTGGCACGGCCATGTTGGGAGTAACAAGGAATACAAGCCCCGTCGCGATAGGACCAGGAAGTCCAGAAGGGGCAAGTTCTGTGGGTCATGATAGCATGCCTCCTCCGAAGACCTGTTCCACCAGGTTTGCCCGGGTGTATGAGATGGAATCTTCTAAGTAATCGAGGGGTATTTAAGTTAGAAACTGGTTACCAGGTTCTCTCGCTAGGAGGATATCCCTTCCATTCAACCAGGTATTGAAGTCGACCCCGTTTATAACTGGAATCGCATATTCTGGACACTTCATATTCCAGCTGATCGTCCACAACAACAGGACTGAGTCTGCAGGATTTTGGGGTGGATTGGATGTAGGGTTTCAATAGGGAAGTGTGAAAGACTGGGTGTATTTTCTTCCAGGAATCAGGTAGCTTGGGTCGGAATGAGACAGCATTGATGATTTCCTTTATGGAAAATGGTCCATAGTACCGAGGGGCTAATTTGTTTGGCCGTAGATGTCGCGGTAATAGTTTTGAGGACAACCAGACTTGATCACCAACAGAATAAGAAGGCGCTGGTCTTCTTTTGGAGTCTGCATAATGCTTAGTGCATGTCTGGGCGTCTTTCAATTGTGCCTTGGCTTCCTTGTGTATGTTGATGAGAGTCTGAATCCATGAGTCGAGAGTAGGTACTGGAGTGGGAAGTGGAAGAACACAAGGTAAAACGGACGGGTGAAAACCTTGACTGCAATAGAAAGAGCTGACCTTGAGTGCTGAGTGATCGGAATTGTTGTAGGCAAACTCGGCCAGGGGTATGAGGAGAGACCAGTCATCCTGAACCTTGGTGGCAAAACAACGAAGATATTGCTCCAGAGTTTGATTTACACGTTCCGTGGCTCCGTTGGTTTGTGGGTGATAACCTGATGAGAGAGCGCGTTGGATCCCTAGAATACGACACAGATGTTTCCAGAATTGTGAGATGTATTGAGGTCCTCGGTCCGATATGATCTTGGAAGGAAGTCCATGAAGACGGAAAATGTGTTCCAGGAAGATTCCAGCAAGTTCTGAGGAGGATGGTAGTTTATACAAAGGTGTAAAATGAGCCATATGAGTGAACATGTCTATGGTTACCATGATGGTCGTGTATCCTCGGGAAGGTGGTAAATCCACAATGAAGTCTGTAGCAATAAATTCCCATGGTCTTGTTGGCAGCGATGGTTGCAGTAGAAGACCCCCGGTCTCTTGTTATCATGTTTGTTTTGACCGCAGATAGCACAAGCCTTGATGTACTGTTGTACGTCGGTCTTCATTCCAGGCCACCAAAACTGTCTTTGTTTAAGACGGAGGGTGTTAGTTATACCACGATGACCGGAATGATGGGTATCATGGCAGAGGTTTATTATCCTTTGTTGTAATTTCTGCGTAGGAATGACCAGTGCATTGTCCTTGAATAAATATCCTTCCTTAACTCTTAGATTCCATGGATTCTTCCTTGATATATCCTTCCAGAGCTCAGAGGACTGGGTTTGCACTCGGATTTCTTCCAGGAGGTTGACTGCTTGAGCTACAAAGATAGTGTGGGGAAACATCTTAGGCTAGGCCTTGTCTTCAGTGGCTACGTATCAGGACGTCGAGATAAGGCATCAGCAATCATGTTTTGTGATCCGGGAACATGAATGATTTGGGATTGGTACTGGGCAAAGAAGTAGGTCCAACGTGCCTGACGACTGTTCCTGCACTCCAACGACTGTAGAATTTGGAGATTCCGATGGTCTGTGCGGACCTGAACTGGATATCTAGCACCCAGAAGTAGGTGTCGCCATTCAGTGAAGGGTTGGCGGATGGCCAACAGTTCCTTCTCCAGGACGGAATAGTGTGTCTCGCTGGGAGTCAGGGTTCGTGAAAGGTAAGCAATGGGGTGTTCCAGTTTATCCTCAAGTTCCTGTTTCAAGACCGCTCCTATGGCGTAGTTAGAGGCATCCGTTTCCACTAGGAATGGGCGATTTATGTCGGGTTGGGCCAGGATGGGGGCTTGCGTGAACTCGGTCTTCAATCGTTGGAATGCTTTATCTTGCAGGGGAAGACCAGATAAAGGGGGTGTCTTTCTTCAAGAGAGCAACAATCAGCTGAACGATCTCGGAAAAGGTAGAAATAAACTTCCGGTAAAAGTTGGCAAGCCCCAGGAAGGATTGAACTTGTTTCACAGATGTGGGAGTGGGCCAAGCCAGTATGGCCTTTACCTTTGAAGGGTCCATACCAATTCCTTCTGGGCTAAGGATGAATCCTAGGTAGTGAACAGAAGTAACGTGAAACAAGGATTTTTCGGGTTTGGCTAAAAGTTTGTGTTCATGAAGTCGTTGTAGTACTGCCTTTACATGTTCTTCATGCTTTAGAGGATCCTTGAAAAAAATCAATATGTCATCCAGATAGACAATGGCGAAGAGGAACCACATATCAGCGAACACCCTATCCATAAAACGCTAAAAGATTGCGGGAGCATTAGCTAGTCCAAAGGGCATGACTAGATATTTATAGTGACCAAAGGGTGTTCTAAAGGCTGTTTTCCATTTGTCTCCTTCCCGGACACGACTTAAGTGGTAGGCACCCCAGAGATCCAACTTCGTGAATATTACAGCGCCTCTCACAGCTTCCAGGATATCCGAGATCAGGGGCAGTGGGTACCGATCTTTGAGGGTGCATTGATTTAAGCCTCGATAGTCGAAGCAAGGTCTGAGTTCCTTGGTATCCTTCTTGGGAACGAAGAACAACGAAGTACCCGCTGGAGATTTCGAGGGTCTTATGGTGCCGTTTTCAAGATTGATGTCTAGGTATTCCCGAATGGCCTTTTTCTCAGGTTCGGAAAGAATGAACATTCTGCTGAAGGGAATTACAGCGGAGGGATCTGTATCTATGGCACAGTCTTCGGGCCTGTGAGGGGGTAACGCTTGCAATATGGCAGTAGAAAATACATCAGCATATCCCTGATAGACCTCTGGAACTAACTGGATATTGGAAACCATGAGTGGTGTTTTTTGGTCTCTTGGTTGTTCTTTAGGAGGTGTCGAGGAGGGATCCAGGGATAGACAGTAGGACATACAGAACTCTGAGCCCAGGAATAATGATTCTGCTGTCCAATTGATATACGGATTGTGCTTTTGTAACCAGGGCATACCCAAAACCATGGGGTAATGGGCTGACTTAATGATGTCGAATGTAATCCGCTCTTGATGATGGTTTATGGAAAGCTGGATCTCTTTAGTCTGCAGGCTTATGGGTCCTGAAGAGAGGGGTCTTCAGTCAATTGCTTCCACCGGCTGCATGGTGTTTCGTGTCTCGTATGGAATATGATGACTAACAACCCAGTCTTGATCGATGAAAATTCCCATAGCTCCGCAGTCCACCAAGGCCAGAATGGGATAGGTCTTGTTCTTGGAGGGTGACAGGAAGGCCTGTAGTATCACCAAATTGTTTTGTCCAGGAGAGTTCAAGGATGGAATTGATGTGGAGCAAACATCTCTCTCCCGACACCTCGCTCCATCTAGGATCGGGAGCTGGCATTTCCCGAACGCCGTGGAGGGGCTAGAGGGCATTCTCTAACAAGGTGTTTATCCGAGGCACAATATATGCACAGGCCTGTGTGGATCCTTCTCGTCCTTTCTTGGGGGGAAATAGGCCCACGGAAGGCTTCTATTTGCATGGGTTACGGATCTATGTCAGGGGTTGGGGCAGGATCGGTTTTTACAGAAGTCTCAAGGGAATTCTTTTGAAAGGGTATCTTGGTCTTTCTTCTTTCAGCCTTTCTTTCCTGGATTCAGAAGTCTATTTGCATGGCTAGATCCATAAGAGCCTGGAATGAGCTAGGACGAGCCACCCTGGCTAATTCGTCCTTAATATCCTCGTTTAGAACCCTGCGAAATAGATTGAAACTTGCTTCTGAGGACCAATCCGCTTCCTTGGACAGTTGTTTGAATCTAGTAACGTACGTTAGCATATCCTGAGATCCCTGTCGGAAATCAAGTAACTGTTCCTGAACACTAAAAACCTGTTCTGGGCGGTCGAACATAGTCTTGAGTGCCTGAATGAATCCATCATAATCATCCAGGAGGGCATCTCCTGAGTTGACTAAGGGAGTGGCCCAGGTCAACGCGTTCCCTGTGAGGTGTGCGATTATGAAGCCCACCTTCACCCCGGAAGTTGAAAAATAATAGGGCTTAAAAGTAAAATGCACCAAGCAGGAATCCAGAATCCACGTAAGGATTTTGCCGAGCCATCATATTTGTCTACCACTCCACCCAGTAACACACTGTCCTTGTTAGCGGGGTCGCAAGGCAAAACAAGCTGTTTTAACGCAGCATTCTCAGCTTTTAAGTTCTGTACTTCAGTTGTGAGTTCTTGCATGCCACGCATAAGGTCCTGGAGTGCTTTCTCCATAGCAGTATCAGTGTCGTTCGTTTGGCATCTCAAACTGTCGTAAATCTCCCCCCGTCTCACCTGGGATCGCTTCTTGCTCTGTTCCGCAGGAGGATTCCTCTTGCAGACGGATCGGGTCTTGTATAGGCTCGCTCGAGTCTCGTCCGGCTGCAGAGCGCGTTCAGAGTTCCGGGAAGGTCGCAGTTCCAGGATGTCCAGGAAAAAGGTAGCAGTCGCTAGGGATGAGGATGCCGGGAGCAGAATTAGAGGGAAGGGGTGAAAGGAAGGAAGAAGGAACCAGGAAACTAAGAATAGTGGATTCGCCGAACAGCACACACACACGTCAAGTCACTACCTAATGATAGAGTTGAGATGCACAGGGCCACGGGGGCGAGGCCAATTTATAGAATGTGCTGTATGCGACGTGAAGGCTGGTGCGAGGCAAGTCACTTGGCACGGCCATGTTGGGAGTAACAAGGAATACAAGCCCCGTCGCGATAAGGACCAGGAAGTCCAGAAGGGGCAAGTTCTATGGGTCATGACAGCAGCAGCTGCAACAGCTCTCAAACAACGTGGTAAAGTGCATGCGACAGGGTCCAACGTGGAGGAAAAATACCCACACAGTCTATTTATATCCCTGTGGTCCTGTGTGAAAACAGCCAAAGCACATCCATCACGTTCATGCACAAATAAAACAAAACACTTCTAATAATTACGCGTGCCCAGAACTGGGGTTGAACACAATGCAGCCTTGAGCAAATCGAATGCAATCCATGTCCCATGGCAAAGGCGAAGGAATATCCTTCTTCGTCAGTGCCAGTATAGGCTTAACAATACAAGAAAAATTTGGGATCCATTGTCTACAATATGAAGCCATGCCAATTAAAGCCCTGACTTCCTTCTGCGTATTTGGAATAGACATATCAGAGATGCTTTGTATACGTTCAGGTGTTAAACGTCTACCCTCCTTTGATAGGAGGTAGTCGCGATAGGCAAACTCCTATTGACAATACTGAAACTTCTTCAACGAAGCCTTGTGACCATGATCTGCTAAATGAATCAGTAGTAACACTTTTCCCTCCTTGCAAGCTTCCTCGAAATCTGCTGCAATAAGCAGATTATCAATATACTGCAATAATGCACACGAGGAGGGAAATTCAAGTGTATCATGTTGTTCTTTCAAAGCCCTACTGTAAATACTTGAACTCTCAGAGTAGCCTTGCGGAACACGTGCGAATGTAAAAGAGTGTCCCTCAAACATGAACGCAAACAGATACCTACTATCAGCATGCACGGGAATACTAAAGAACGCATTCTTCAAATCGACAACACTAAAATTAGTAGCCGTGGCCAGAATCATGGTCAAAATGGTAGTGACATCGGGAACAATCAGGAATTAGCATAAATCACCCAATTCAGCCCAAAATACAGGTCCTATCGTGCCAAGCAGTGAACTCATGCTAGTGAAATGACACCATCAGTATAAATGTAGCATTTATTAGACAAAAAGCATAACAGTAAATTTGTGGAGAAGAGTACAAAACTCATTAGAGGAATCACAAAATTTAGAGAAACACAAAACTTAGAGAAACATAAAACGTAGAGAAACACAGTCTTACGCCCCTTGAGATGGTATCATTAATCAGCGCTGGAGACCCTGGTCATCTTAAGCTAACTGCTGCCAGCCCCGCTCAGATGACCGCGCTGCAGGGGGCCGCAGAAGCCTGTTCCGGGCACTCGCTCTTGCTTGAACCAAGTCCGCGGATTGATCTCCCGCCCAGTTCGAGGTGCGTGCACCTTTTGTGCTCTTGTGCCATAAATCAACATGACGCACGGTTCCAGAACTTTCCCTGTGCAAAATATAGGTTTGCCCGTGGAAAAAACCAGCTCGGTAAATTTCCAACCTGTTCCCTTCTCTGCCCCTCCCTACTGGGAACCCCTCTGCAAAAGCACAGGAATGTCTTATCAGTGTGAGTGCAAAGCCGTAGCAGGCCTTTTCAGGGAAAGAGGATTTGTTTACGAAGCCATGCCGAGCTACAGTTGCAAGAAACAGAATATTCTAAGAGAAGCCACAATTACTTAACCCCATGTGAGCAAGCTCTACCAGGCCTGCACTCTTAGCTTAGTGTCCATAGCGCTTCAGAGATTGACTATCTAAGCGCTATGTAGGTGCTATAATGCTCCAAACGCTCCAATAATGTCTCTATTAGTTACTAAACTGGGGCCTCTGCCCTGCCTGTCTATGCACAATGCATAATGTGACCTACCACCCCTTCTAGGCCTGCATATTCCTTGTAGCTCACTAATGCGTAATGGAGGCACTACCACGCATTACTTTCAGCATTTAGCACATACTTTGAATAAACTATTGGCTTTCAGCTGCTAATGCTGTCATCCGACGCCCTAATTGGCAAATTTGGCACTTTGTATTTCACGACAGATTCCTACATCATTATCATTCACTGCCCTCAAACAGGCTGCAACCTTACTTAATTCATTTGGCAAAGGCAAAGGCAGAAATTGCAACACAGGATTTTGTTGTGGCGAAATCGTCAAATTCACTCCATCTGGAGAACATTAAATCACAGCATTCGGTGCCGGCCACAAGACCGGACAAACCACTGGAATACCTGAGAACCCTATGGAAACATTGCTTTGCCCTGAAAGTGGTATATCTGGAACCCGCTGATGGTCAATAGAACACTTTTATGCCCCTGTATCTACAAAAAAGATATGTTCCCTATTCCCAACTTTCATCTCAACGTAGGGCCCCTTCTGATCAACGGGAATAAGCACTGGTTCCAGATCCTGCTTCGGGCTTTCCTAGTGAAACAATACATCATCAGATGTAAAATCTTCAGAATAGTAAGCATTGGAAGGATTATCAAAGACATTCCCTCCATTCGTGGTGTTCTGCTGTTGATTCCCTTGGTTGTCCATGGACTGTGATTGAGAATTATGCGTGAACAGATTTCTATTTGGGCCCCCCATCCCTGGGCGCCCTCTAGACCTTCTAGTAATGGTGCCATTTGATCTATGCTGGAGAAACGGGCATTGTGCTTGCCAATGACCTTCTTGTCTGCAATATGCGCACTGGTTAATAGTCAATGGAACCATCTGTCCATTACCCTGTGGTGTATACTGGCCTCTAGATTGTGTGTTTCCCCCTCTAGCTCTTTTTGTTACCTGCTGTAGCAAGACTCGTCTTCAATTCGCCTTACTTCTTAGCTACTTTCTCTTTCTCATCATTATCTCTATTCTCGTAATACTGAGCCATGTGCTATACTTCAGACTGAGATTTTGTTTGCCAAGCACTCTCGGAGGTCATAATTAGTGCTTGTATCTCTGGCAACAATCCTCGTACAAACTTATCGAGAAACAACCTCTTCTCTGGTTCCGTACTCAAATCAACCACTAATATTGGCAAGCACTTCCTCAAATCTATGAAAAAATTCCATAGCACCCTCTGATTTGCCCTACATACAGGCTGTAAGTTTGTCCCAAATTATTCTCTTCTGAGGCATCAGATTCTTCAATTTAGTCACTATGCACTAATGCAGTGTTAAAATAACCACAGGTTTCTCGCCAGCATTCCTCTCTTTATCAACTCGACTCAAAGCAGCCCACGTATCATCCAAACCTTGCGCATCGTCTACGGATCTAATTTGCTTCCATATGTCACCAGGAAGAATCACAGGGAACAATAAGTCAATATCACCCAGGGTAAAAACAGAAGAATTCATTTTTCCTTATAAAACCCAGCTGGATTCTTTCTAATGTCAGGAACCAAGACAGTAATTGTTCCACTACTGGATGCGCTGCTAGCTAACACAGATTATGCATATGATTGATTAATGATTACAAATGTCGCAATTTATGCAAGCCAATATACACAAGTCCTTGTCAAAGGAGACTCCAATAATTGATTGGCGGAGTGGTGTGAGATTGGGCAGTCTGTGGCAGTCCTTCTCAGTCTTTCTACAGTGGCTACAGTGTTCTTTTTGGCGCCATTTCCCTTCAAAACCAGAAGGCAGCAGCGAAGCGGAGCAGAGTAGTGTGAGAGTGGGCAGTCTGTGGCAGTCCCTCTCAGTCTTTCTACAGTGGCTACAGTGTTCTTTTTGGCGCCATTTCCCTTCACAACCAGAAGGCAGCAGCGAAGCGGAGTGGAGTGGTGTGAGAGTGGGCAGTCTGTGGCAGTCCCTCTCAGTCTTTCTACAGTGGCTACAGTGTTCTTTTTGGCGCCATTTCCCTTCACAACCAGAAGGCAGCAGCGAAGCGGAGCGGAGTGGTGTGAGAGTGGGCAGTCTGTGGCAGTCTAATGGCGGCTAGGGCGGATGGTGGAGATGCCCTGGACCTGAGACATAACATCTCTGAAGGCGAAGACGAACCACGAAGGCTGCGGAGTGCCAACAGCTCCTCTGCCCTCTTGTTGGCTTCCTCATCCTCCAATGACGCTCATTCTTCTCTACAACCTAACATCTTATCCTGCGCAGGCTCTCTAAAGCGGCCAGTAGGCAAACTACAAAATATTCCATCTAGAAAGCTGCCTAAACTAATAGCTCAACATCATACTACAAAAAGTAACCATCTTCCTCAGAAGCACAAACAACAACTCTTACCAGAGGGGTGGATCGAGCATATGTCCGGTTCCTCCACGACTGGGGACGCTGTTAATAAGATGAAACAAACAGAGGAGCTTGGCGCTTGCGAGCCGGAGACGGGCTGCAGTAGCAGAAGAACCGTGGCGCTCTGGCCCCAGCCTGTGACGGTGGACAGCGCGGGGGGACCCCCCCTCGTAGGAGGAGAGGCCTCCTGTGTCGGAAGCCGGGAGGAGCTGGGGTCGGGCTGCGCGTGTGGCGAGTCAACGAATGGGGCAAACTGTGGCTCCACGGGACAACGGAGCTGTGGGGAAGCCTCACCTGATCTGTCCTCGGAGGTCGAGGCCGGACGCGGGGGAAATTTCAGCGGAATTGGGCAGCCTGAGGCCCAGCACCTTTGCCCGGCAGATGACGTGGAGGAACCGTCCCTTGGAGGAGTGGGGGCCACCCGGGTCAAGGGCTGGGGGGGAGCCGCGGCCGGGCTGCGGAGGTCCCGCTACACCCTTGGAGGCTCGCCATGTAGCCCAGCGTCCCGACTATGAAACCAGAGTCTCTGGGGTAGAGAAGTCTTTGAACTCGACTTCTCCTGGCGCAGCTGCCCCACAGTGCCTCCTGGTGGCCACAGACATTATTACAGCTTCTCCTTTGCCAAAATCAACAAAGGCTCAAGTTCACAATATCTCGACTTCACCACCAGCAAAATGTGCCGAAAGAGACCATCATGAAAAAAACAGCCCGCAGTCTCCAGAGGGGGGGCCCAAGATTGCTGGGCATTCAAACGAGACGATTCCAATCTCGCCCGCACCACCATCTTCTCCCTTGGCCCCCTTACTCCCCGAGACTACTGAACCTGAAGCTGCCAAATCCATGGATTCGAGAGAAGGTATCAAACAGGGGGCTCCTACTCGACAATTACATGGAATTCCATTTAGGCTGCTATCAAAGAAAAATGTTGATCTCCCCACGACTACCAAGAGAACAGCAGCAAAAAAGCCTCCGAGATCCTCTACCTCAGCAACTCCACTGGCGAGCCAGCGTCTGGAAAACTCACTAAAAACGCTTTTTCAAAGACAAGCCAAAAAGAAACTTCATCAATCAGGGCTTGGTGAAATTTTGGATGCAGAATTGTTAGAAGCACTTTTAGAACCTCTACTCACAGCTTCATCTGGTTCCCAGAAGAATAACCCTAGCAGCGGGACCATTGTTCCGCCAGCACATCAAAAGGAGCAACCAAAAGACACTCTTAATCCTGGGCCACCGGTTTTACCAATTATTTTGGAACTACAAGAAACTCGGCTAGAGGAAACTCTAACCCTATCATCTTCGCCAGTTTACAACGAGTCTCGTAGCGAAGCCCCCGAGTCTGACAGTGAAGCTCCAACCTTTTTGGGAAGTAGGAACTCTTTGCCCCAGTTAGACTGTATAGGCTCGGCAACCGCCGTACTAGTGTCATCGGAAACAAACAGCTCGGGGTCATACGACAACGTAAGCCCAACGCTTCAAAACTTTGAGAAAAGGAACTTGGCGATTAAGTCCACCCCCCTGTGGTTCCCTTAGATAGTGAAGCACACTAGGGAAATGGAAGCAAAGAGGCTTTGCTAGATCCCCGGGAGGGTTCTATTCCGAGTTTGCCGACTCCTCAACACAAACCAAAGCAATTGCCGCGGTTATGGCCGCCTTCAACACCTGTGAGCTCCTCATCTAATAGAAGAGCAAGTGAGTCTTCTTACACTATCCCAAAGGAGACTCCGTCAAAAAAAGCAGACTTGATGTACATCATGTCTGCTGTAACAATTGCATTAGCGCCATTTTGCAAGCTTTACAAGGCAATTAATGACTCCTTGAAAGATCACACATCCATCTTTGCGATGATGAACTCAAAGCTCATCTACTTAGAGGATTATATTAATGCTTTGGAGAGAAGAAAAAATGACCCAGTCAGCACTTCCTACTCACATCAAGTCGAGTCTATGGAAGCCCTATCAGGCTTAAGAAAAACCAACAAAGACAGGCCAAGGATGGATGCAAGCTCCCAAACAACAGTACTAGACACTCTGCGGCATGATGCCTCCAACATGGACTGTGGGATAAGGCCAAAATCGGGTTCAAGCACCTTGCTAGGCCTCCTCAGCACATCACCAACTAGATCAAATTTGATATATAACAAGCTGGGAGACAATGATGTGATGTGTTTAGATGACATTCTCCCACACAATGATCAGTCAAGAACGAAATCCACCCAAGGCCCAAGCCAAAAACCATCGGGCGCAGGGACGTCCCTCGAGGGAAACTTAGACACGAGACCTAAACAACAGACTCTCAACTCCCATATATGCCTAAAAACGGCACCTCTGTTTAAGCCAACCTCTGTGAGTCAACAACCCGATCTCCGACTGAAGGATCCCCTACCAAAGAAGACTCAAAGCCTTGGAGGGAAGAATTGAGCTTTAACAAACGCTATAGATACTGACAAACTTCCAGAAGTTCTATCTCAATCACCAAAATCAATAGAAGATTTCCTTACACACAAAGACTTGATGGATTTAAGTCAACATCTTGACGATTGCACTGACAGTCAACAGAAAGGTGCGACTTCTCATCTGACCAAGATGTCATCCAGCCATCAGACAGTTACTAGGGACCTCTCAGGTTTCAGCTCTCTAGATGATCGTTTTAAATCTTTACGAAGCAACGACGGCGATCAAACCAGAAAGCCTACGGAAAAGCGTACTGATCAAAATCCAGACTTGGTCTCACCTCTTCGTCGGCCTCAAGTGGAATATAGATCAAGTGTCCATACTCAAACAAAACCTGACCTATCGGACAAATCTAAGGACTCTATGTATTCACATCAGACAAAGGGATTTCAGGATTATAAACAACAAGAGAGTGGGGATTATAGTCTTCACAAGAAGTCGTACCAAGACCCTAAAAGCCACAAGTTGAATCCAACGGTCAAAATACGGCAACGGTCTGGCAACCAAAAATATCTGGTCCTAAACAGACGCACAGTGTTTAGACTGCTACACAGTCTCTCCTCCTTAAGAAACCTAAAATCAGAAGACCTCAAAACGGTGGAACCTTTTCACGAGGGTCACAAAGCATATTGTCTGCTATACACACCATCAGTCAATGTGACCACTTCTCTGTCAGCAGCAGCGGAGGCATTATTCAGACAAGGGTTCGAGCTAACTTTACTCAGACCACCTACAGTAGGCCATGAGAAGACAAAGGACCGTACAACGGAGGACAGACCTACAAATGAAGAACGCCAGCACACTAGCTCAAGGGACGATCCTGCAAGGAAACCACCAGCAACCCTCCGGTCCAACATGGTCCACTCGGCACCTCAGGGGCAAGACATCCCCCCTTGTAACCCTTTAAATACAAAGGCGACCACATTACTAGAGGAGAACCAAAAGGTGACTCAGGCCAGACCGACTCTCGAATCTTCTACATGGGCCTGGTTACCAAAAGCTTTGTCTACACGCCTCCACAGATAGCCATCAGAATTTACAAAAACTGACCACAAGCAACATTCACTGTCTCTGGTGAGCTGGAACACAAGAGGGTTTTTACACTTGACAACTCCTGGTGATATCAACTTAGGGGAATTTGATATCCTATGTCTTCAAGAAGTTTGGTTACAATCTAAACCAACACTCAATGGCTTCGAGATTGCCTTTTAAGAAGCATTAGCAGGATCTGAAGGAAGGTCTTCCTCAGGGTTAATCGTTGCAGTCCGGATGGGCGTGGGACTAGAAATAATTAAAATCATTCTGAAGTCCCCTTACGTCACCGCGGTACTCATTTCTTGGCGGCGAAGGGAGTCTGCGGAAGAACAGTATTTGCGCACCTTCTTGCTGGTAATGTCCATCTATTGGAACCACAAAGCGATTCAACAGACCTCACTGTTCGACATAGTGACTTCTACACTGTACTCAGTTTACTTAGAGTTCGGGGTATGTGATGTTATGGTATGTGGAGATCTAAACATCAAATGTCCAACGGCTAGTCGGACCACCATAGGTTCCACACAGAGTAATCCCTGCAAACAAGGTTTAGCCTGGCATAAGCTGATGATGGCCAGACAACTTTTTAACACCGCAGCCTCACTTCCTGATTCTACTACTCTACCATCATGGAAACGAGGCACAACCTACTCAACAATAGACTACATCTTTGCTTCTGAATTTCTGTTAGCTCGGTTGACAGATTTCAGCATTTGCCAGACCAGCCAAAGAGACCATAATTTGATGGCGATTAAATGGGCCTCCACAAAACCAGCTCCAGCCCATTACTCTGGAAGAATTGAACCGGAAGGAAAAGGCAACCGTGTAAGGATCACTCAGGCTAACATTCAAGCAATCACCTCTTCATATGGAAACAGCAAGGAGGCTGCGAAGGTTGACTACAGACCACTCCTGGAACCTTACAGAGCCATGATAAAAAGCTTGAAGGGGTCAAATGCAAACCAAACACACCATGCACACAATTTCAACGCCTTCTTGGTGGCACAGCGAAATATCCTTCGTAGAGCGAAAAGGATGGCCTTGAGAAACAACACGCCCTCCAATAGGGCGCATGCAAAGGAGACAACAAGAGCCTATAAAAGCTGGCTACAGGCCCATCGTCTAAAATTACATCAACACGACTCTGAAAATATGTTGGAACAAATCGAAAAGTCCAATTCTAGAGACTTTTGGAACCTGGTTAACCCATGAGCTAAAGAGGCATCCACAATGATGCTAAACAGCATCTCGGAAGCATCATGGACTGGGTTCTACTCAACACTCTTCAGATCTCCAGATTGTGCTGAGGGCCCTGCACCACCTCAGATGACAACACGGTGGGTTGATCTCTCTGATAGAATTGAAATTTTGGACAAAATATCCAAACTAAAGAAATCAAGGGCACCAGGGCCTGACGGTCTGTCTAATGAGAACTTGAAATCTGCCCCAGAAGAATGGGCAAACCTGCTGAGTCTAATTTTCTACAAATGTACAACCTTCCACCCAATCCCGCCTACTTGGACCTCAGCAGTCATCATCCCCATATTTAAAAAAGGAAGGAAGGATGACCCCAGGAACTTTCGCCCGGTGGCCCTCCTTGATGTTATAGGGAAGGTCTATGGTTCCCTTTTTCTGGATCACTTCAATCAGTGGGCAAAAAGTGCACCCTGTAATGACCCTCTCCAATCGGGGTTTAAAAAGGGAGTAGGAACTAGCACAAACATCTTTATCCTCAGTCTCTTAAAAGCAAAAGCTCGTGAAACCAATCGGAACCTATACCTGGCATTTATAGACCTCTCCCAGGCCTTTGACTTGGTCAACCGTAGGAAACTCTGCGAAAAACTTACCAGTTGGGACTGTCCTCAGGAGATTCTGAATCCTATCAAGGCTCTACATGCTTCCACATCAATGCAGGTACGACTGAACACCAGTGGCCTACTCTCGTCATCCATAACAACTGACAGAGGGGTTAAACAAGGCTGCCCATTAGCCCCAGACCTCTTCCTGTCATATTTTGGGGACTACAAAGAAACTTCAATCAGGTCACTAGCATTTCCCCCAGAATTGGGTAAAGAGAAGATCCCAAGACTCTTATATGCAGATGATCTTATTCAATTGGATCAGACCCCAATTGGCTTACAACTCCAGCTGTCTGCACTGACTACATATACAGCTGCTAATGACCTAGAGGTAAATAAGCAAAAAACGAAGATCATGGTGTTTGAAAAAAATCACAAAAAGAAAAAGAACTCGTGGTTCCTGTCTGGAAACAAAATCGAACAAGTGACAGAATGCAAATATCTTGGAGTCCTCATTGACTCCACGGCTAAAGACTCAGCGATGCAACATCATCTCTTGGAAAAAATGAAAGCTCTAGCCTCGCAAGCAAAAATATTGGATAATAAATACGGACGCTTTTCATTGTTGTTTACTTAAATTCTACAGGGGCAAAGTTATCCCAGCTATTACCTACGGAGCTGATGCTATGCCATCTTTACCCAATTTTCTATGGGCTAAACTGGAGAGTCTCTTCTGGCGCTCAGTACTGAATCTACCATCTTCTACTCCGATCGCCTTGATAAGACGTGAACTCTCCCTCTCCTCTCTAGAGTCAATAGTTAAAAGAGCGACAGTCATGCTATACTGGAAGATCTAAGATCCCTCTTCCTCTGCAATTTTTACGATGGTTCAGGCGGAGATGAATTCAAGTAAATCCATGCTATTGTCCAAATGGGAGCTAATGTGCCTACAGCAACTCGAAATCAGCGGCAGCTCCATGGAAGAACTCTTGGACAATCCAACAAAAACTAAATTACGAATTGAAGAAATGGATTGGATTAGTACATTGGATAAGGCATCTGAGTACAAGCTAACTAGTCACTTACCTCCAACACGCAGAAAATTGAATGTAATTCAATCCTTTCTGATAAAACATCCAAACAGAAAAACTCAGAACACTCTTCTGCGTGCGAGGTTAAATCGGTTACCCACGAATGAAATCCTGCACACAAGGGGTCTTTCTCCAACTAATACTTGCCGCTTTTGCAATAACACCGAACAAAGCGAAACACTACGGCACCTCTTATTACTGTGTGCAGGAACAGACAAATTCAGATCACCATACATACTCCATCACCTAAAGAATGCCTACCTGAAGGAAGAAGAACTTTGGTGGGAGCGTTTAATAGGAGGATTGAGACCATCTTGGACTATAGCAGCCACTAAAATTTTGGACCATATCTTTGCACACGCACCTCTGTGCTAGAGTGAGCCGATACAAACAGAAGGTGGGGAGTGTTCTCACTTTGTGCTTTTGCCTCCGCTCTCACCCTCGCTATTCTCTTCTTGACCTTTACCACCATCTTCATCTTCATTTTACTTTTGAAACCTTATAATTTCTTCACAACTTTTCGTTTCATTTTTTTTTTTGATTGGACAAATATGCTGTGAAATTTCTGTTCATCTTCTTGTAAAAATCACTACGGTGATTATATACTCGTATAATAAAAAAAAAAATAATTGCGTGTTTTATTCTGTTCATTTGCCGTGTTCATTTTATCAGAGTTATGTCAGGAAGAAACTGTGCAATATAATGTGCTTCATGTACGAGCTAGAGTCTGCCCAACGGCAGGAATCTCTACCGTCAGAACAAATGTCAGAGGCACCTCTCTCATGGGCAATTGCAAAGTGGGAAGATCCAAATGTCTATTAAGCAGTAAGGCCAAATCGAGCGACAGGGATGTCAGTGCAGTGTCAGGTGCAAATGCTCTTTTATGAATGACCATTAAATCCGCAGGACAACATACATTTCTCTTCATACAATCGTCCTGCAAATATTCTACCATTACTTGCAACACTTTTCTTTGCATTGCCGGTGTATATTGACAAAACGTATCATGCACTTCAATGGGAGAAATAATGGCATCTGAAATTCATCTGAGTGCGTTTCTCGTACAAATACGCATTTCCACTATGAGGTTTCAATGGGGGAAGGAATCGCTTTTGCACCTACAAAGTATGTTGTTCATGCTTAGCTATCACATCTTTATGTAAATGATCAAGTTCTCTCTTACACACAAATATCCGTGCTACATGTTGTCGTACTTTCGCTGCGCTATCTCTCGAACGGGCAAGGAAAATCAAATTGCGCAAATCTTGTGGCACAACTGTATCAGACAAATCACCCCAAACCTCTGCAAGATAGGCTCACATTCTTTCAATCAGTACCTGCTGTTCGGGAATGCTCCCATGATCAGACATCGCATTCAGAGCAGCGGTTTCGTTACCCCCCTCTATATACGTTACAGCCCACTGTTTCAGTTCGTCCTTTTGTTCTTTGCTGATCGTACTACGAGTCTGTCTAGAATCAGTACCTCCTTTATTAATGAGTACTACCGGTGGAGCAGAACCACTTGGCAAAGATAACATATACAAATCATGCTCTGTGGGTGGTGAGGAAATGACGCTGTCAGTGCAGATGGAACTATGGGGATGGAGGCCGCAACAATTGACACGGGTGCTGGTGCAGAAATAGCAACGGGAGGGGACACATAGGGAGGCAGTGCAGTCGGGTCAGTACTTGGAGCAGCTCTATGCTCATTCAATATTTTGTTTATTAACTTGTCTGTTGTATGCAAATCTTGAGATGGGTATATCTTCTGCCCATCTAATTGGAAGGCCCTGTCCATGCTTGGAATCGCTTCGGATTGCTTCTGCTGATCATGCACTAACGCTTTCTCTGCATTTGCAATATGTCTACGCGCATGCTTCTTTCTGCTTTTCAAGTGATGGGTTGCTTCCTTTCTCCAATCTCTAACAGCGTCAAATGCTACAGGCCTAGCCTTTTTCTGTAATAACGCAGACTCTAAATGCTCTATGCGGGCAAGCTCAAAACTGCCAAGATCCGGCCACTGTAGTTCAGGTACATGTCTGGTTTGTCTATGCCAAATTGCATTGAATACGATTGCCCCTAAACCGTGTCAAACATACATTTCATATGCTGGTGACGCCTCGGGTGGCGCGGGCTGGCCATGTTCCAAAGATTGACTTTCGCAATGGAAAAATCTCACAAAGCAGGATGCTAACTAACCAGGCATAGTTAATTCCCACTCTTACCTGGGCATTTGTTCTTGATATTTACGAATTTGGGCATGACTGGCCTGATTCCAACCAATCGTCCCAAGGACGCAAGTCATCGTGGCTGGCGTGTCTGGCAAAACAAGCCTTGAATCTAGGACCCTTGCCGCAATGGCCAAATAGGCATGGCCCGTCATCCAGGGATCAGCTGTGTGCAGATCTGCAGAGGAATCACTTCTCACTTTGCAGGGGGTGCACCCCGTCACTTCTCACTTTGTGAAGGGGTGCAGGGGCGCCCCGTCACTCCCCGATCCCGGAATGACGGCCTCGTCTTCGACTCGTCCTCGACTCTGCGATGGGGCATCACTCGGAGGGTCACTGTTCGGGCGCCATCTTGTTAAACCATATAAGGAATTAAGTCTTACACCCATTGTAAAGACGCCGGTGGGGGGTGTCTGTACTTCTGCTCTCTATATGGTAGAGAAGAGGCACAGAGGACCCCAGCCAAGATTCTCTATGCGGTAGCTATAGTCGAGCAATCAAGGCCTAGCTTCTCAGGAGGTGATGCGGGCTGGTTCTTAAGTACAGTGTAGTCCCCAAGCACCCACAAAGGAATGTCCACACACTGTATCGGTTACAACACAGTCTTTATATAATTAATATTCAAAGGTATATACAATATCACGATAACTCACTTTGTACTCCCAAAATCAGCAATGGTAAATATATACAGTTCTAAAGTGGTACCACTAACGTTATCAGATCTCATTAAAGTGCATATGGTCAGAATGACAAACAGATCTAAATAAAGAGAACCAACAATAGAAAGAGGAAGGAAAGCAAGAGGCTTGAACAACTGGCAGAATACTGGTTACTACTGTTACACAGCTCTGTGTGGAGATCCCCCCACCTGGGCAACCTGTAAAGCAAAGATGTATCACAAGCCCAGTCCATATATTGTTCCCACTAGACTTTCCAATAGTTCTGCAACCCCAAAGTACCTTGGTGTTGTAGCGTTCCTCGTCGGGGAATCGACGGCCCTTCTTAAGTGCCTTCCTTTTAAGGCAGGAGTCACGGGTCGTCGAACGTCTGACAGAGAGCAGGTCGAGCTATGACGTTGAAGTGGCCGTGTCGTTCCTAGCGGTGCTCGTTGACGGGGAAGCATAAACGTCCTGCAAGGAAGAGGCGTGCGGGGCACCTCGGTGTCAATAGTTCTGGACCGCAAAGAGTTTGAAGAACTGTGGCCCAGCAAGGGCGTCAAGTCGTCTGCGTCTCTGTGGTCTTTGGGTGGCGGGAAACCCACCGGCGGATGCTCCTCGGCGTGTCGACGGTCAGGCCTTCTCCAGCAGGATACAGCGGCGACGATGCGGACGAGAGCGTCGTTGGATCAATTAAGTTCTTAGGCAAACGGGAGCACGCCGGCTCCGGTCGGCGACGGCCGTCACCAACAGTGGCGGACAACAGTCCGGGTGCTTCTCCTTGTGATTCCGCAGCAGACCCCGTATCAGGCCGGCAGCCTGTCGAAGGTCTGTCTACCAGGGATCTTAGGCAAAGATCAGCTATGCACGATGGTCCCTCGTAGCTCGGGAAGAGGGCACCTTACCAGGTCCTCTCTGGGTCAGTCCTTGGAGACACAGCCGCTTTCAGATTGTGAAGGAGAGCAACAGCAACTCTTCTCGTCCAGCAGGGCTTCAAGGGCAAGCGTCAGTTTCACTCCAGTTACTATTCATAGTTTGGACTTCAACTCTGAACACTTCTGAACACGATTCCTAGCAGTGAGAGGTCCCCAGATATACTGTTGATCTCCCATTCATTCCGCTTGGTCACACTGCATTCAGGCCATTCACTTCTCTCCAGACACTCACAACAAGTTATGTGTATTGGGTGAAGTATCGAGCCATTCAACACTTCATACTGCATTCATACCGGTTTCGGGCAGGGCTGTCTCAGTCATTGTGTCAACCACCAGATACTAGATATCCACAACATAGAATGCATATTCGTCACACACTCCATTCACCCAGGTCCCACCCACAGGCGTACCCACAACATACGGTCGTTGGGAAGGCTCCAGCCAGTCTGGTCGGCACTTCCCCAAATAACTATATATGGAACTTCCACCCAACAGCCAGTCAGGGGGAAGGGACAGAGTCAGGGCTTCCCGGGACTTCGGGAAGATCAAGGGAACAGGCGATGGAAGGCAAGATGCCATGGGGGCCATTTTGTCTCCCTCAGGAATCTACCGATTCAAATGACAGGGCCTGGGCATCCCAAAACGGAGGACGATCAGGGCACGAGTCAATTCAGCACGGAGCTGCCACCAGCCGGTACCCTGCTCTGTAAGTCACACACAGGTGCCCAAAAACATGCACTACGGGCACAGGGTTGCACCCCTACCCATGGGTGCTCTAAGGGTATCCCATGGGTCTGTTCACCAAACCAAGAGAGAGAGCTGCACCGCCAGGAGTCCCACATGAACTCCTGCACGGAAAACATGACAGAACACAATAAAAAGCAGTAAAGGACAGGGATACGGAGGCCCTGTCCCTCCGATGCATTTCCAGCACCACACCCATATACTAAGGATACACCAGTCACGAGGTTCAAAGGCAAAACATGTTTTTATTCTAAGTACACATTTGGCCAAGCGTATCTCAACAGCCCACGACGTGTGCACGCAGACACCGTGAGAGGAGAGAGAGCGAACATCAGGAAAGCTTCAACATGTATACAGGTCAAGTCACAGTATCAAAGCATTGTCCAGCCCCCTGCACGTAATTCTTAAGCTAGGGTTCACAAATCATATACGTAGTTAGTTCCCCTAAACATTGCACATTCCTTGCCGCCGTTTCCAAGATGATTTACTATCTGGGAATGAGGCACATCTGCATGTCGAAGAATACCTTTTACTCTCGCTAGGTGACTGTAGTGTGAAGGAAGTTGCATTTTCTTTGGGTGCATTAGCCTGCTGAGATAACCATATTACATATTAGGTCCTTAGATGGCTGCATTAACAGCTAAGACTAACAGCTTATTCAAAGTGTGTACTAAATGCTGAAACAGACCTTTATAGCTGGATTAGTAATTCTTAGTAGCGCCTACATACCAAGCATAGTGAGCTACATTGAACGTGCAGGCATCAAAGGGGTGGAAGGTTACATTCATAGCTTGCAAAAGGCAGGGCAAAGGCCCAAGTTTAGTAGCTAATAGAGACCTTTATTTCAGTGTTTAAAGCATTATAGCGTTTAGATAGCCAGTCTTATAGCATTCATAACCACCGTGGCACTACCAGCTTCCCTAGACAGGCCCTCACTCGCATGAGAAGAAACGGCACGGCCTTGTCCGCGCTGATAAGAGACATTCCTGAGTTTTCAGATGGATTCCGAGGGGGGAGGAGGGAGTACCTTGGAGAGTAAGCTAGCTGAGGTTTTATCCGTCAGTAAACATGTGTTGCACTGAGAAGGTTCTAGAATATTGCATCACGCTGACTGACAGCACGAAGGTACAAGAATGCATGCACACATGACCCGGGGGTGGGGGATTCATCTGTGGACTGCTGTGTTCCCGGAGCTTGATGTTGCCCCTGCAGCTCTTTGTAGCACTGTCATCTAAGAGCTGATTGAAGTATATGAGGGAAGCCACCTGGTTGATGGGCAGCAGTTTGTTTAAGATGACCTGGGTCTCCTGCGCTATTGAGATCAAGGAACATGAGACTGTGTTCTAATTATTTGTGATTTCTCTAACTTGCATTTTCATTGTTTCCAAATTGCTACTAAATGTACTGTTCTTTTATATTGTGCTTTCTTTCAAATAAATGCTAAATTTATTCTGAAGGTGTCATCTCTCCGACATTGTGTTCATGGCTGTCGCGCACAGTCGGACCTGTATGCGGGGGGTGATAGGGTGTTTTATTGCACTCAGGGCTGGTCCCGGGATGAGTAAATGCCCTTTTCACTACAGTGACATTCTACTAACTAATTTAGGCTAAGGTCAGACAGTTCTAAAACACAGAAAATACCAGCGTCCGTGGAGGAGCACATACAGCCTCACATAATTCGTATTTTACTGCCCTCTACAATAGCACTAACGAGACTGGATGGCACCTGGTTTACTGATTAGTCGCGCTCATGCACATCATCAAGGTTCCACGATGCAAGACAAACAATATATTACAGTTGCTTCACATTCCTGCCTATTTAAGCATTTCAGAGTTCAAATTGCGGCTACCTTGCCACGTTTATGCCTAGGACACAGAATATTGTGCGAAGCAGAGAAGAGTGAGAGACAGAAACATGGCAGATAAAACAAAATGGCTTCTCAGTTGTCACTTTCAGGTTCAACTATTCGCAATGCTACAGTGTGATTCGAGTGTGCTTCAGGCCAACATAGTGTCAGACGGTATTATAGCAAACATGTTTTCGCAAACAGAGACATTAAGAAACTGAGAGCACAACAGGAAGCTTTCTGAATAGAGAGATTGGACTCTCTGACACCAGGTGGAATCAATGAGGAGTTTGATTTAAGCTGCTTCCTATAGAACTGGGGCAGAAGACTAAAGGATCGATTGATAAAACCTGGATATGACCCACGATGAAACATTTAAATGCCTGTTCATGATTCTTATGACTATTCCTTTCATTTAAGTTTAAATTAATTGATATGTTGTCACCGTATAGGTAACAAGGAAGATTCTCTAACGTTCTGCACAGTATATGCACAGTAAGAGGTGTAGAAATGTTAATGACCATGCTGGTAATGATGAAGATTCTTGGACTTTTTTCTTAATAATGCCATTTAACGATAAGTTATGGGGCTACCATGCAAACTGAGTTATATATGTTGTTCAGGGGATATTATTTAGAATTATTATTCACTCTCACAGTATTTTACATGAGTTTTACAGATTGATATTCAGAATGGTTCAATGCAAGACATATACTGTGGCTTGAATGTCATCTTGCAATCAAAAGCGGAATGATAACACGGTGTTGAAATAGAACAGCATTCAGAATGTACCCGCTATAAAGTCAGAGGGCCTCATTCCGAGATTGGTGGTAGTCATGGCGCTATCCACCAATAACGGGTCCGGACACTTACCGGTGTAGTCCGACCCTGGCGGGACCGGTAAGTCCCTATTGAAGAAACCATTACCATTGAGCCCTTATAGGGCTCAATGGGAATGGGGAGGGCGCTAATAACGGGCTCGCGACTTGCAAGCCCGTTATTAGCACCCTGGTCCCTTAGCGGGACCCGTAAGGGATGTGTGGTCGGACCACACATTCCTTACAGTCTCTGCCAAGGGACCTTGGAATAGGGCGGGATTACCGGCACCAGTCTCCTTACCGGTGCCCGGTGTCCCTTACCGCCCACTTTGTAATGACCTCCAGAGTCTTTGTCAGATGAGTTTCTTAATTCTATGTCAAGACTCGGAGGCTCAGATTATGCTCTCTCTTCTATTTACTTACTCAAGCAGCAATTTAATCAATAACATGAAAAACAAATAAACCAACAAAACTACAAATCCCAACAAAAATCATCACATTTGTAGTTCGTTTTTCATAGGTTGTTCCCATCACGTGACTTCCTCAACCATTTTACTCTTTCCCATCCTCTATAACACCAACTGCCCCCAAAGTCCTTCCTCTTTCTTTGCTGTTCGAGCAGCCGAGATAAGTGCTTTGATTTTATCTTTATATTAATTGTGTTTATGTGTATGTCAAATACTTGGTTTAGGAGGTGCACGCGCGCGGTGAGATATATGAGGCACACAGCGCAGCAAGGTTAATTGGAGGAGCTTATCCGCTTGAGAGGACGAGACGGGACTTTCGTTCGGGCGTCATTTCGCCCTGTTAGGAGGCACTGCAGTAATGGAAGTTCACAACGGCGCGACGGACTCTGTGGGTTCCGGCGCCGTTGTGAATTTAGTGTTGAAGAGCGGGAGCATTAGTGCGAGTAGGAAAGGATCGATTAACAACCCAAATAAATTTGAGCAGCCGCATTTTGAAAATATATTTGGAGAGTGGGAGGCTCCACTAGAGAGTCCGCGAGCGCCACCTGGTGGTCAGAAGTGGCACTGCAGACTGAATGAAACACTGCTGCACAAAGAATGGGCCCAGCCCAGGTAAAGTTGGTTTGACCCCTCATTATTCTGCCTGCTGGGGAGGACATATTAATGAGATTGTCAAATATCTCAGTGCGGGCTCAGTCCCAAGGAAAACTGTCAACATATACCAAGACTCACCAGACTTCAGTTAAATATATATTTTGACCGGGGCAGCCCAGGTAAACTGCAGATACAATTGTAAGACACTGCAAAAAGATGAGTGATTACTCAGAAGGTTCTGAAGGTCCTCATGTAAGCGGCTTACGTATGAGCAAAGCAGTCCAAGAATGGAGAGTGCCGAGAGGCCCCCTAGAGAGAGGGGCATATTACAAGATCTGGCTGCGTTGTCGCAGAGTAAGGCATACAGGAAAAAGGGAGAAGTAAGGTTAAAACCCGCAGGGACCGTAGCGCCCTGACCCCCCCCCGGGTTCACCTCGCAGATCCAGAGCAGGGAAAAGGAAGGCAAGGTCTCGTGAGAGACAAGTCACAAGCTCAAGTGAGTCGGTTGACGATTACTGCAGAAGCAGTTCAAGATCTGAGGATCTGAGGAACCTCAGACCTCCCCAGATGAGAATGAATGGGAACCTAAAAGTAAGAGAAGCAGGAGGGAAGAGGAGGACCCACTGAAAGATGAGTTTGACCCAGACGACCTGGTCCATCCAAGGTCCAATGAGTGGGATCCTCCGGAAAAGATTGCGGAATACATCAGGAGACGGTTGAGGGCACCGTTGAGTAGACAAGCAAGAAGCAAACTGAAGGCAGAATGCCCGAGGCCGAGAACGCCGGATGGGGTAGCTGAGACTCTGGAGATTGATGACAGGATCCTCACGTTCCTGGGCAGATATGGCAGGGACGTGAAGAAGGGCATTGACAGGTCCTGTCTAGATACATTGTTGGACATGTTGGGGCCGATTACAAAATTCTGGCAGCTGGCAGAAGAGGCAAAAGCTAAGAAGGAGCCCATGGATCCGGACATTGTAGCTGGTTGGGCACAGAGGACACTCTGCCTGTTGGGTTACGCTAATACATCGCTGTCCACTGAGAGGAGGAGGTCCATTTTGATGAAATTGGACACCAGGCTGGGGGAGATGGCGACATCAGAACAGGCGATGGCAGTGAAGGGCAAGCTATTTGGGGACATGTTTATTAAGGATATGGCAAGGTTTGCCAGCACATATGTGTCTATGGACAGAGCTCAATCTTCCTTGAAGAAGATTTTTGGCCAAAGAGTTTTTGACAGGGCTGGAGGAGGAAAGGGCCGCTCGTCCAGCCATGGCCAGTATGGAGGAGCCTATAGGATATATAATTGGAAACAGGAAGATCGGAGGTCCAACCCCTTCTTCCCTTCCAGGGGAAAAGGTAGGGGTAGAGGTTGGAGAAGTAATAATAGACAACACCAGAATAATTCAGGTGAGAGAAGTAAAAACAGTGATAAAGGCGGATGTGAGTATTCCTCCTGTAGGAGGGAGAGTGGAATTGCATGTAGAAAAATGGGAGGAGTTGTCCTCAGATTCATGGGTGAGACAGACTGTGAGAAGTTTCCAGTTGGAGTTCTGGAGAGAACCATATCAAGTAAGGCTGCTAAGGCAAATAAGGTTCCGCAAACAGGACGAGGAGCTTCTAGACAGAGTGGTAGAATTACTCAGGGTAAAGAATGCAATAGGTCCAGCCTCAGAAGGTCTGGGAGGTTTCGTAAGCAATTTGTTTTAGTCAAAGGGAAAAACAAGTTAAGACTGGTGATAAATCTGAGAGGATTGAATTATTTTCTAGTCTACAGGCACTCCAAGATGGAAGAGATCCATCTTTTGAGAGATGTCCTCCAGAAGGGGGATTGGTTGGCGAGGATAGATCTCAGAGATGCATACTTGACGATTCCGATCCAAAGAGATCAGAGGAGGCTATTGCAGTTTATTTGGAGAGGACAGAAGTGGGAGTTCAAGTGTCTTCCATTTGGACTTGCGTCAGCTCCATGGTGTTTCACCTAGCTGTTGAAACCTGTGGTAAGATATCTGAGAGAGCAGGGGTTCAGAATGATCATTTATCTGTACGATATCTGTCTGATGTGTCAGGACAGGGAGATTCTAGTAGACCAGGTTTGGATAACTACAGATTTGTTACAACAACTGGGGTTTTTGATAAACTGGGAGAAGTCAGAATTAGAGCCAGTGAAGGAAATGGAATTCCTAGGCTTCAGTTTGGAGACGGTACATGGTACTCTCAAGCTTCCATTAGAGAAGGTGAATTCAATAAAGAAGGAGATCAAGAATATTATGACAAAGCAGGAGATTTCATTGAGGGAAATAGCGAGATTGGTAGGACGTCTGTCATCATCAATTCAGGCAATATTGCTAGGACCTCTGCATTACAGAGCGTTGCAGAGGCTGAATATAGATCATCTCAGGAGAGGTCCATCTTACGAACAGAAGGTGGTTATGTCTCAGGAGGTGAGATTAGAACTGGAGTGGTGGTACTACCATATGGAGGCATGGAATGGCAGAGGATATTTGGCTCAACCCCAGACCTGGTGATAGAATCGGATGCCAGTCGGTGGGGATGGGGAGCAAGATGTGGAGACCAATCGACAGGTGGGAAATGGTCGAGTGAGGAGATGGGTCTTCACATCAATTGCCTGAAGCTTCTGGCGGGATCCTTCGCAGTCAGGTGTTGGACCAGGGAAGGAGTGAAAGGTGCCATTCTGTTAAAGATGGATAATGTTTCGGCAGTCAGATATATAAATCAACTGGGCGGAACGAGATCGAAGACGCTTACGGAGATGGCCAAAGAGTTTTGGCAGATATGCCTCCAGAAAGGAATAAGTGTGAAGGCGGAAAACCTGCCGGGGGATCTCAATCTGGTAGCAGATTGGAATTCGAGCAACTTGAGGGACACCAGTGATTGGCAACTGGACAACTCAGTATTTCAGGAGATAATGCATCGCAGGGGTCCATGTCAGAAAGATCTGTTCGCCTCCAGATTGAACAAGAAGATCTCCAGGTTTTACAGCTGGAGACCGGATCCGGAAGTAAGTGACAGATGCATTTCTCCAGGTTTGGGGAACAGCAAGAGAATATGCTTTTCCTCCGTTCGCCATGATAGCGCACACAGTGGCGCAATTTAGGCGACAGGAAGCTACAGTGGTTCTGGTAACACCAGACTGGAGAGGTCAGGCTTGGTTTCCATACCTTCTGGAGTTGTCTTTCGAGGCTCCAATTCTGTTGCCACACAGAGAGGATATATTGTTAAATCCAGCAGGAGAAACTCATCCTTTGGTGAGGTCAGGGATTTTGAACCTCATAGCTTGGGTGATTTCAGGGAAAATTGGTCTAAGCCAGGACCTTCATGGACAGCTCAGGAGTTTATTAGAGAGTCATGGGCCCCAGCTACCAGGAAGGCGTATAGAGTGGCATGAAATAAGTGGAGTGATTGGTGTGTGGAGAGAAAGGTTGATCCCGTACGAACAAATGTATTTTACATAGTGATTTTTTTAGCAGCACAGGCGGCACAGGCAAAGGCATATAGGACCATTAACAACTATAGATCAGCGATATCGGCAGGTCATGTGTACATTGAGGGTAAGCCGGTAGGTGAGCACCCTCTGGTATGTAGACTCCTGAAAGGGATCAGATGCATGAGACCACCCAAACCCAAATATTCTCATTTGTGGGATGTGAGTGTGGTATTAAAGATGTTTGAGACTTGGCTAGACAATGAGTATTTGTCTGGGAAAGCACTGTGGGCTAAGTTAACTACTCTGTTATGTTTGATTTCAGGTAAGACAGTGTCTGATGTGAAGGCTTTAGAGGTAAATAGGAAGTCCTTTTCACCTTCAGGAGTAGTATTTTATGTAGAGAAGAGAACAAAGACAAACATTAAATCCGTTGAGTACATGGCCTTTCCGGGGAAACCTAAATTGTGTCCAGTTAGATGTTTAAAAGTGTATGAAGAAAGACCGAATAGGGTGAGACCTGATGGAGAATATCAATTGTTGATAGCTATTAGGAAACCTTTTGAGGCAGTAGCATCAGCCACTTTGCCTAGATGGTGCATGGCAGAGGCAGGTATAGATGTAGGTCAATTTGGGGCGCAAGGGGTGTTATGGAATCGTCTGCTTTTAAGGCAGGAGCCCGCCTAGAAGATATTTTGAAGGCGGCAGACTAGTCTAATGAACAAACGTTTAAGAATGTTTATTTTAGACCGGTAGAACAAGTAGCGTTGTTGGTGGAAAGTAAGCTTTAAACGAGCATAATCTGAGCCTCCGAGTCTTGACATAAAATACAGATTTTCCATACATTTGTTACAGAAAGTCATGATTCTATTAAAGACTCAGAGGCGAAAGATTATTCCACCCATTTCAATTGCTATAAGGAAATGTGTATATATGCTATTTGTAAATAATGTGATGTTGTATCTTGATATGGTAATGTTCTCGTTATGCGATTGCCCACACGTTCATGATGAGTTTGGTAATGGTTATATTTGTTTTAGCAGGGATGGAGCAGAAAACGACACCTTGATAAGAAAACAAGAGGAAGTTAAGTCCTCTACCGGTTGGGGCACAAGTTTGGATTTCGTTCAGCAAAAGAAAGAGGAAGGACTATGGAGACAGTTGGTGTTACAGAGGATCGGAAAGTGTAATTGGTTGAGGAAGTCATGTGATGGGAACAACCTATGAAAAACGAACTACAAATGTGATGGTTTTTGTTGGGATTTGTAGTTTTGTTGGTTTATTTGTTTTTCATGTTGTTGATTAAATTGCTGCTCGAGTAAGTAAAGAGAAGAGAGGGCATAATCTTTCGCCTCTGAGTCTTCAATAGAATCATGGCTTTCTGTAACGAATGTATGGAAAATCTGTATTCTATGTCAAGACATTGAGCCCCCATAGGGAATTGAGCCCCCATATGGAATGGGGAGGGCGCAAATAACGGGCCGACGTATGCCAAGCCCGTTATTTGCGCCCAGGTCCCTTAACGGGTCCCGTCCTTAACGCCTGGTCATACCAGGCGTTAAGGAAGTGGCCCGCTAAGGGACCTCGTAGTAGGGCAGTAAGGGATTACCGGCACTGGTCTCCTTACCGGTGCCCGGTATACTTTATCGCCCTACTCGGAATGAGGGCCAAGTGTCTAATGTAGATTCTATCACCTTTTCAGCACATCATTCGCGTGGTTCACACGTGAATTTCGAATCTTGATACATACACTGCATAAACGCTGGTAAGAGGCGCATTAGATGTGCGGACCCTGTCAGTACGTGTACAAGTGAATATTGTCTTTATCTTTACTTACATTTTTACTTACATTTTTTAATCACATTTGCCATTTTACAGAGCTGTCACCTACGCGACAAACAATAGGTTAGTTATAGCGTGAATTAAGCATAGTTGTCACCACGTGAAATATACGTGAGAGCTGACCTTTTTTCGGACCTTCTTTCTGATTTCTTCTCTTTTTTACCTTTTTATATCGTCACTGGCTTCTCATCACACGTATGTTTACATGCTGTATATGTATATGTTTTGCACTGATGAATGTTATAATCTTGCAATGATTTACACATATCGGAATTCCAATGTAAACATAATAATGCGGATGTGACACAGGTTCCATTTTCGATTTATTGAATAACATGGTGAAATTTGTGAGTGTTCAATATATGGCGTATATGATCCGATCTAACTCTTGCAATATGGTGGAAACTCTGGAATTTTCCTTCTTTTTGGACATATTTGAAATTATTGTGTCGTTTTTTGTGTTTTTTTTGGTTAAATGAAATGGCAACGCTCTGGATTATTGGGTGAATTAACTGTCCTTTAATGTAGACTAAAACAAGTTGGTATATAAATAGAATACCTGCTTTTGGCCCTGGCGAAGGTTGTGAGAATCCGAAGTGCTGGGCCACCAGCTTTTTGAGGCATCTGCAATCAGTGAATTCTAACTATAAAATACCAGTATAAAGAAGAAATATTTTTTCCTTTTGAAATACAACTACTTGTGTTACATCTTATTTTGGATACAATCAAGAGAATAAACACCACATTGAAGTGGTATTTGGGAGTGCACCCCCCACCGCTGACTTCACGGCCAAGGTCTTGTTTTTGTTCTAATTTGGAGTGCCATTTCACAGAGGCACCTTACCAGTGGGTTTGCACCCCACGCAAAATCATTAAGAAATGTTCTTGACTAATTAAAGTTTGAAAAAAATTAGGTTGTGCATTCTCCCCTCACCCTAAACCATGGGTACACCAAAGGGCCTGGGAAGACCAGGTTTTTACTGTATTCTGTCTTGTGTACAACCCACTGATTTGGCCCTGGGGTGTCGCAGCCACTAAGTAAAACCGAGAACCCCATGCATTTCTGAAAAGAAGATACCCGTGTTCCCACATGTGTCTCGATGAAAACAGTACCTCACATGTTTGGGTACAGTGACCTGGGGGAAAGGGAAAAGAATAGACCGCGGGTACACCCAACGCCATGGGAAGAGCACATTTTGGCTGGGTTTGGCCTTGTGGTGGGCAACCCACACAATTGGCCCTGGGGTGACACAGCCACCAAGGGAAACGGGGAACCCCATGCATTTTTGAAAATAAGACACCTTTGGGAACCCAGCGAGGTCTGACTTGTGTGAATCACCCTAGAATATATTGCCCCAGCAAAGTAAAACATGAGTAAAAAAAATAATTTTTGGGACATTTGCCACCAGGAAACCACTGACACAAGTGAGCAACAACCCATGTCCTACTGTCCCATGCTCCCACATGTGTCTCAACGAAAACAGAACCTCACATGTGTGGGTGCAAAGGGAAAAGGCTAAAGCGCGGTGCACCCAACACCCTGCAAAGAGCACATTTTGACAGGAATTGGCCTGGTGGACAACCCACACATTTGGCCCTGGGGCATTGCAGTGGGCAACAACATATGTCCTACCTTCTCGTGTTCCCACAGGTGTCCCGACAGAAATGGTACCTCACAAGTGTCGGTGCTCTGTGTTGGGCAGAAAGGGAGAAGGCTAAACCACGGGTACACCCACCACCCTCAGAAGAGCACATTTTGACTGGGTTTGGCATTGTGGACAACCAACACATTAGTCCCTGGGGCATTGCAGCCACCAAGGGAAATAGGGAACCCCATGCATTTCTGAAAAGAAGACACAATTTTGAGACATTTGCCACAAGTGAACCAGCGACACAGGTGAGCAACTACACATGTCCTACCTTGCCATGCTCCCAAAGATGTCCTGACAAAACCAGTACCTCACATGTGTGGGTGCACTGACCTGGGCGCAAAGGGAAAAGGCTAATCCATGGGTACACCAACGCCATGGGATGAACACACCTGACTTGATTTGGCATTGTGGACAGAAGACACATTTGTTCCTGGGGCGTCGTTACCACCAAGGAAAACGAGACCCCATGCATTTCTAAAAAGATACCTGTGGGAATCCAACGAAGTCTGACTTGTGTGAATCGCCCTAGAATGTATTACCCACAAGCTCTGGCAAAGTCCAAAATGTAGGAAAAAACAACATTTTGAGACATTTGCTACCAGGAAACGACCGAAACATGTGCGCAACTACACATGTCCTACCTTGAAGTGCTCCGACAGGTGTCCCGACAAGAACAGTACCTCACATTTGTGGGTGCACTGACCTGGGCGCAAAGGGAAAAGGCTAAAGCGAAGTACACCCAACACCCTGCGAAGAGCAAATTTTGGCAGGATTTGGCCTTATGGACAACTCACACATTTGGCCCTGGGTCGTTGCAGTGGGCAATAACACATGTCCTACCATCTCGTGTTCCCACAGGTGTTCGAAAAAAATGGCCTCACATGTGTGGGTGCACTGCTCTGAGCACAAAGGGAAGAGGCTAAACCACGGCTACACGCACCACCCTCAGAAGAGCACATTTTGACTGGATTTGGCATTGTGGACAACCAACACATTTGGCCCTGGGCCATTGCAGCCACCAAGGGAAACAGGTAACCCTATGCATTTCTGAAAAGAAGACACCCATGGGAATCCAATGAGGTCTGACTTGTGTGAATCGCCCTAGAATGTATTACTCAAAAGCCTCGGCAAAGTAAAAAATGTAGGCAAAAAAGCACAATTTTGAGACATTTGCCACCAGGAAACCACAGAAACAGGCGTCCAACAAAACATGTCCTAACTTCCCGTGTTCCCACAGGTCATCCGATGAAAATGGCTTCTCACATGTGTGGGTGCAGTGACCTGGGGACAAAGTGAAAAGGATAAAACCGCGGGTACACCCACCGCTGTAAGAAGAACACATCTTGACTGGATTTGGCATTGTGGACAACCAACCCCTTTGGCCCTGGGGCGTCGCAGCCACCAAGGAAAACCGGGAACCCTATGCATTTCTCAAAAGAAGACACCCGCGGGAATCCAACGAGGTCTGACTTGCGTGGATTACCATATATTATCCAAAAGCCCTGGCAAAGTACAAAATGTAGGCAAAAAAACACTATTTTGAGACATTTGCCACCAGGAAACTAAGAAACACGCAGGCAACAACACATGTCCTACCTTCCCGTGTTCCCATATGTGCCCCGAAAAAAAACAGTACCTAACATGTGTGGGTGCAGTGACCTGGGCGCAGGGGAAAAGGCTAAACCATTCTCTGTGATAACCTGGGTATCACCCATCAGGCCATGGCCCGGCTGACCTAATTCCTCTCTGATCGACCCTCCCAGGTCCAACTTGTGTTCTTCCTTTCCTCTATCTCACTTTCTACCTGTGGTGTTTCACAGGGGTCTAACCTCTCTCCCTAACTGTTAAACCAATACCTGGCACCTCTCGCCCAGAGCATTGCTGCTCTCTGCTCCAACTTTCAGTGCTATGCAGATGACACTCCGCACGTTTTCAGGCTCCCCTCTGCCACCTCTTCTCCTTATCTTATCTCTGTCTTTCTGCTATCCAGGAGTGGTGTGCCGCCAACAATCTCTGCTTTAATGCCAGTAAGACGGAGATTCTCTTCATCAGCATACCTGCACCCTCCTTTCCTGTCACTCTGCAGCCTGCCTCCCTTGGCCCTCTTCCTGTTCCCACCTGTAAGGCTAAGAACTTCTGGGGCATCTTCCACTCCACACTCTCCTTTTCTCCTCACATCTCTGACGTCTCTAAGAAGTCAAACTACTAACTGCACCTCCTCAGAGGTATTCTTCCTTTACCCTCCTTCCCCCAGAAGCTCCTTGTCTCTAGATCTCTGGTTCTCTCTAGGCCGGACTGAAACTTGAGGAGAACCATCTCCGGTTCTGGAAGCACCTCAAGACCTTCCTCTTTGCTTCTGCCTTCTCTCTTCCTTTGCCCTGCTGATTTCCTGTCTGATACTGCACTGGTCACCTGCCTACCCTCTGATTTCAGGCCCAGGTCCCTGCTCACCCAGTTGCACACCTGCACTGCCGCCCAGCAACCCTTGCTCTTGGGTCTGTATCTGTAACCCTACAGTCCTCCTACCTGCACTTTTGGTCACCTGCTGTCTGCACTTACGCTTGCACATACCACCTGCTGGCCGCACCGCACCACACACCGTGGGTAATAATAAGCAGCGCTCAGATACCTGAGGGTTTGTAGCACTATATAAGTGCCTAATTATTATTATTAATTAATATTATTATTATTTATTAATTATTACCTGTTGTTGTTGTTTTGATCCCATGGACAGCACTGCTTCCTCCCCTTTCCCCTGGCACTTTTCCCCTCCCTCCTCCGCTGCACTTGCGCGATCTCATTGTCAATTGGCCTAGTAAGATCGTTGTCTCTGTCCTCCCTCTGTTCCTCCTTAATTGCCTTATGACGCCATGAAATACTTGTGTACAGGCGTGTTACAAATGCCATATCATATCATATCATACCATATCATTGGTACACCAAAGGGTCTAGGAAGACCATGGGGGTCATTGCAAGGTTGGAGGTAGCCATGCCGCTATTTGCGGCATGGCTACCCCCATACTGCATACCGGGTCCGGGTTCCCTGAATGGGGAAATACCGGGCCATTCCAACCTTGGAGGACCTGGTTTTTCCCCATTCAGGGAACACATCCCCATTCGAGCCCTCATAGGGCTCAATGGGAATGGGGACCATGCTAACAACGGGCCCGTTAATAACGGGCCCGTTGTTAGCATGCTGGTCCTTTAGCGGGTCCCGCTAAAGGACCTCCTAATGCGGCGGTAAGGGGTTGACGGCTATGGCACCTTTACCGGTGCCGTTAACCCCTTACCGCCAACCTTGTAATGACCCCCCATGTTTTTACTGTATTCGGTCTTGTGGATAACCCACAGATTTGGCACTGGGGTGTCGCAGCCACTAAGGAAAACAGGGAACCCCATGCATTTCTGAAATGAAGATACCTGTGGGAATCCAACTAAATCTGACTTGCGTGAATCGCCCTAGAAATTATTACCCACAATCCCAGGCAAAGTCCAAAATGTAGGCAAAAACACACAATTTTCAGACATTTGCCATCAGGAAACCACCAAAACACATGGCCAACAACACATGTCCACCTTCCCCCATTCCCTCATGTGTCCCAACAAAACCGGTACCTCACATATGTGGGTGAACTGACCTGGGCGCAACGGGAAAAGGCTAAACCACAGGTACACGCAAAGCACTGGGATGCGCACATTTTGACTGGATTTGGCATTGTGCACAACTGTAAAGACTGGAGGGGGGTCTGTACTCCTGCTCTCTATACGGTAGAGGAGCGGTACAGAGGACCCCAGCCAAGATTCTCTATTGTTGGCAGCATGGACGAGCAATCAGGGCCTAGCTTCTCAGGAGGTGATGCGGGCTGGTTCTTAAGTACAGTGTAGTCCCCAAGCACCCACAAAGGAATTTCCACACACTGTATTAGTTAAAACACAGTCTTTATATAATTAAGTTCACGGTTATGTACAATATCAGGATAACTCACTTTGTACTCGCAATGGCAAATCTATACAGTTCTACGTGGTACTACAATTACTATTAGATCTCTTTAAAGTGCATCAACTGTACGGTTAAATGTCACACAAATCAGTTCGTAAGGAAACCAGCAATAGATATAAGAGGAAAGCAGTTGGTTAGAACAATTGGCAGAATACTGGCCATGTTACCTAGACACAGTTCTGTGTGGAGATTCCCCCACCTGGGCAACCTGTAGAATTAAGATATATCACAAGCCCAGTCCATATATTGTTCACAAGAGTATTTGTATTTATTTTATTTGCAGAGCCCATCCTTGCACTGGGGCTTCTGGGCGCGTAGTTACAAGAAGGTGGTTACAAGAAGGTGGTTACAGGCAGGCATAACATGTTCCCCAGTGGGGCAATCTTACAGAGAGAAACTTACAATGGTACCGCTAATAACATAGCAACGCAGATTAGACATAGTTACTCTAACGTCAAGCGGAGGCTAAGGGCTAAGTTTGAGAAGGAGAGGAAGAGAGAGCAAAAGGAGTTAGAACAGGGAATGAGGTGCTAGCATGCTCTGAAAGCACCTATGATGAGGGTGTGGTACGTTCAACAAGCTTGTGCAGCCAGAGTTTGGTGTTGGTTTTGAAGGAATGGAACGTGGGTTCTGACCTGAGTGTGGAGGGGGTGGAGTTCCATAATTTAGCTGTGAAGACTGGGAAGCTTGATCCCCCAGCAGACTGTAGCTTAAATCTGGGAATGGAGAGTGTGTTTACATAGGCTGATCGCAGCGGTCTGTGCGTAACATGCTGTGAGAACCTGCTGGTCAGATAGGGAGGTGCCAGATTATTCTGGGCCTTATCAAGGCTAATGTTTTGAGCGAAATTCGCTGTACGACAGGGAGCCAGTGGAGGTTACGTCTGGTGTCTGAGATATGGGATCTTCTAGGGATGTTGAGGGCAGCCCTGATGGCATTGTCTTGTGTAACCTGTAGCTTGTCGATGTTTTTTAGGCTAGTCCCTAGGTAGAGTGCATTGCAATAATCTAATTTTGTCATGATTAGTGTTCTAGCTAAAGTGATGCAGTTCTCAGTGTTCAGGAAGGGTCTGCAGGCTGAGATGAGTTTACAAGTGTAGGCTGCTGCAGACACTACGGCATTGGTTTGTCTGGTTAGCGATAGAGTGGTGTCAAGATAAATGCCTAGAGTTTTAGCAACATTCGACACTTTAATGATGTTGCCGTCTATGGTGAATGATTTGTATGCAGGGTCAAGTTTAGCTAATTTGGTGTGCGATCCAAGGATGAGTAGCTCCGTTTTCTCATCATTGAGGCAAAGCCTGTGATGAGCCATCCAGGCCTGGATGATAAGGTAGATGTCATTAAGTGCTTTTGCATCCAGGGCAAAGTCGCCAGAGATTGGAGTGAGTATCTGGGTGTCATCCGCATAGTTGGTATATGAGACACCCAGATAGTCGAGTATGTCGAAGAGAGGTTTAGTAAACACATTGTATAATGTGGGCGAGACACAAGAGCCTTGGGGGACTCCGCAAGGGACAGGTGCAGGTTCAGCTGAGGCTAGAGGAGAAAAAACCTCATAGTTCTGTTTGCTAGAAAGGAACTGATCCAAGATGGTGCTGAGTCCGAAAAGTGTGCAGTGATTTTGAGGTGGTGGCGAAGAATTTTATGATCGACCAGGTCGAATGCTGCTGTCAAGTCGAGCAGGAGGATGAGTGCCAACTTGCCCTTATCTTTTAGGTCGTTGATTTGGGTTTTTAAGTCAATCAAGGCAGTTTCTGTGCCGTGTCTAGGACGGAAGCTAGATTGACGAAGTAATTGGTTTGATTCAAGATAGTCCTGTATTTGCATGTATGCAGCGCGGTCCAGCATTTTTAGAAGGTAGGGTACAGTAGTGATAGGCCCATTGGCAGGGTTGCTTGGGTCAAGGGAAGGTTTTTTGATTAATGGGATAACCCAAGCATCCTTGAGGTTATCTGGGGCAATGCCCGATCTAAAGGAGGCATTTATAAAAGTGGTAATAAATGGTGCAAGATCATGCGCAGCTTCCTTGATGATAGATGCTGGGCATGTGTCGCCTTGACAATTTGAAGGTTTAAGCTTTATGATAATGTTTTCCACTTCCTCAATGGACAGCGGAGAGAAGTTAAAAGGTTTTAGAGGGCGTGTGAGGACAGGGAGGTCGAATGGAGGTATGTTTGGGGTGAGATCGGTTAAGGTGTTCTTTTTAGCATTGATTTTCATTTGCAGTAAGGCAATTTTATCTAACAAGGCCTTTTGAATATTCGAACACCAGGCAGTGTCAGGGGAGTAAGTCACCAAGGGGGCAACGGGAGACTCTAGTTCCTTGAGGATCTTAAAGGGTTCCTTTGTGTTTGATTGGGCCAGCCTGATGCGTTTGTTATAGACATCTTTTTTAGCTACAAGAATAGCAATTTTGTAGGTAGAGGATGCTAATGTTAGGTTCTTTTTGTTGACAAGGGAAGGTGTATTTTTTCAGAGGGACTCAGCCTTTCTTTTTTCTAAGCTAAGTCTCTAAGATGTGGCGAGAACCAAGAGTTCAGATGAGAATGAGGTTTCTGTTTACGCAATTTGAGCGGGGCAATAGTATCAAGGTTTTTGCGCAAGGCCTGGTTGTAAATGTCCACTAAGACTGTAGGGTCTGAGTTAGTGGTCAAGGAGTTGTTTAGAAGAGGAAGGATGATAGGAAGAAGTTTCTCAGTAGAGATATCCTTTTTATTGCGTGTTTGAATAGCTGGGGCTAGGTTAGGTTTGCGATTTTAAGGGCTGGAATTAATAGCAAATGTAATTTTGTAATGGTCTGTCCACAGGCAAGGGCTCACAGAGATCAAGTTAAGCTTGCAATTTAGATCAGCAACCCAATCGAGCGTGCAACCTTAAATGTGAGTGGGCTCTTTGATGTGTTGGGAGAGTCCAAAGTCAGTTAGAGTGTTAGTAGGTCAGTAGCTTTAGGATCATTTGCATCTTGGTAGCCTAAATTAAAGTCACCAAGAAGAAGGATTTGGGAGTTGGGCTTGGTGCTCGAGGTAAGAATGTAAGATTGGTCATCAATAAATGAGGTGATGGAGCCTGGGAGGCCTATATATGAGATGCGCTGCAATAGTTTGGTTAGGGATCTGGCTGCTCATCCTAAGTTCAAGTGAACTTTTGAAGATGACGGCTAATCCTCCGCCCTTGGATTGGTTAGAGTCCCTGTCTTGTCTAATGGAATATTGTCAGGCAGGGCAAGGGAGAGTGAAGGGCCGGAAGCATTATCTAGCCAAGTTTCAGTGATAGCCAGGAAATCAAGATTACTGGCAATGTCAAGGGCATGTGCCCAGAGGGATCGGCATTGATCAGGGCACCAATGAGTTTCATATTATTTGCCTTGATAGAGCCTAAGGTCAGTGGTGATGAAGGGATACGGTTTGTGTCTGGTGCTAAAGTGGGGATGTGTGTTGGAGAGTGGTCAGTGGCTGGTCGTGAGAGCTTAGGGTTGGTGTAAAGGCCCTGGTGGCACGACCCCGACGGAGTCTGGATGCTAGTCTCTGGTTTCTGGCAAGTGAGGTGCAAGGTTGAATCACGTGAGTACAAGTCTGGGTCAAAGATGATGTGGACTGGAGAAGCAGCTAACGTGGTGATGGGTAGGTGAGGGTGACACATGTAGTCTCGTGGCTAGTCTCAAGTTGCGAGCGTAGGTGGCAGTGGGCTGAGTCGGTGGTGTGGCTAAGCTAGCTAAACACGGGGATTGAATGGTGGGGGCGCGATAGCGTCTAGAGCCTAGTCTTGAGTTTCTGAAAATGGTAGTGCATGGTCGATTCGGTGTGGGTTTAGTGGCAAAATAACCAGATATTGGTTGGGGGCAGCCATGGTGGATAGGGCTGGTGGATACTGTGGGCAGGAAAGAGGAGTGACAGATGTGGGCAAGAAGTGCAGCTGCACACTAGTGGTGCTTAATGACCAACTCAGGAGCAGAAAAGACAGTAGGGCACAGGATCTGAAGTGCAGAGAGAGGCAATAGGTAGGCTGCAGCCTGAAAGACCAAGGCGTTGGCCAGGAAGCAACTAGGGTTGGTAGCATTTTACACTCAATCACCATGGGCTAAATGCAATAACAAAGGTATAGGAGATTCAATGCAGGCTACACCTACTAAGTAAAATGGCAAAATGCTAAATGCGAGATTAGGCGCAAAGGCTAAATACACTAGCAAAATGCAAATGCAACAATAATGGTATAGCGGACTCAATGCAGTTACTCATACTAGATACTTTGGCAGAGTGCTAAGTATAAAATTAGGCGCAGAAGGCTAAATACACTGGCAAGGTGCAAAACCAGGCGCAGAGAATAAATACAGTGGTAGAAAGCTAAATGCACAATTAGTGGTATAGAAGAGTCAATACGGTCAACTCATAGTAAATACAATGGAAAAATGCTAAATGCGAAATCAGGTGCAGAGGCTAAATACACTGGCAAAATACAAATGCAGAATCAAAAGTATAGAAGGCACAATGCAGTCTATTCATACTAAGTGCAATGGCAGAATGCTAATGCAGAATCATGCGCAGAAGGCTGACACCATGACCAAGTGTTGGATTCTAATGCAGAAACGAAGGTGCATGCCTAGAAGCAAGGCAGCGGCTAGTTGCGGTGGGCTGGATGTGATCCCAGTGGCAGCAGGCAGAATGTGATGACCTGCGCACAACAACGAGGCTCATTGCAGAGCAAACTAGGGCACAATGGGGCAGCTGCACACATTTTCAGTCTGATAAGCTAGGCTGCGCGAACGTGAGGATGTGTGCACATGGCAGTGAGTAGAGTTTTAAAAGAAATAACGTTTTGATGAAGCTGGTGCCAACCGAATATAAGTCATAATGAGCTGCAATGCATTCAAGTAGATCATAGGTAGGTAATCTGCATGACATACACAACAAAAGTATATGGGCAAATGTGCAGCGTGTTGTTGTAACGGAGGCGACACGTAGGTACAACTGTTAAGGTCACTGAACAGCAGTCAAAGATGGACGAAGCACGGGCAAATTGCACATCAAATGAACGATGGGTGGGGGGGTCCAAATAGTCGACAATTGACTTTGGTAAGGTGTACACGTGGCTCAGAGACGACTTAGGGCTTCTTACCCGTTTAACAGATGAGGGTGTCATGGGATGGGTCGAAAGCAGATTTAAGTTTCTCTGGCAGAGTTCCTGGCCCTGGCCTCTGTCGTCTCTGGACAGGGTCAGGACAGGAGTTGTTCCTTTCTGAGTGGGTTCCTTAGTGGGTGGGCCGGCGCTCGACTGCCGGCGAGGGATTGGTCCACAAAAATGACAAATGGCTAATCAGGGCGGACTGCAGGACCTGGAGGCAGTCGAGGCCAGGCTGCATCAGAGGAGTGGGGCGGCGACCATCTTAAACTGGGGCAACCTTGTGGATTGCGATGGTGTCTCAATGAGAAAGCAGCGTTGAAGGCTATATTAAAGCCAGATGGCAATTACTGACGAATGGATGCGCAGGTATAGAATTACCATGCGTTTTTCAGCAAATTCGGCAGAGCTGAAAACTGCTCTGAGCAGAGGGGGCAGGACAGCCAAGGGGCCTACCTTTGCTGCAGATGAAGCTCCAGCTCATCTGGGGAGCGAGGCACTGCTCCTGCAGTGACAAAAGGCTCCTGCTCCTCCAAGGTGGGCACCCAGAGTCTTTCCAATAGTTCAGCAACCCCAAAGTACCTGGTGTTGTAGAGTTCCTGGTCGGGAAATCGACGGCCATTCTTGAGTGTACTCCCTTTAAGGCAGGAGCCGCGGGTCGTCGAACATCTGGCGATGAACAGGGTGAGCTACGGTGGTGAAGTGGCAGCTTCTTTCCTAGCGGTGCTCGTCCATGATGGAGTATAGACTTCCTGCAAGGAAGAGGCGTGCGGGGCACCTTGGTGTCAATAGTTCAGGGCTGCAAAGAGATTAAGAGCGTCGAGGCTTCGGCGTTTCTGTGGTCTTTAGGTGGCAGGAAACCCAACGGTGGATGCTTCTCGGCGCGTCAGCGGCCTTGACTTTCTCGGGCGGGACAAGGTGGTCGAAGGTACAGACGAGAGCGTCCTTGGATCAAATGTTCTTAAGCAATGGTGTCACGGTGGCTCTGGTTGGCGATGGCGGTCGTCGACGGTGATGGACAACAGTCCGGGCGCTTCTCTTTGGTGTTCCTCGGCAGTCCCTGTCTCCGGTTGGCAGCCTTTCGTAGATCTGTCTAACAGGGAGCTTTGGCAAAAATAAGCTGGTGCACAATGGTCCTTCATAGCTCGGGCAGAGGTCTCCTTACCAGGTCCATCTTGGATCAGTTCTTGGAAACACAACCGCTTTCAGATCGGCGAAGTAGAGCAACAGCAATTCTTCTCTTCCAGCAAGGCTTCAAGGTCAAGCTTCAGTTTCACTGCAGTTACTCTTCGTAGTTTGGACTTCAACTCCTGAACGACTTCTAGCAGTGAGAGGCCCCCAGATACATTCTGCTGGGTCACACTCAGGCAACCAATCACTCAGAAGGCCATTCAGCAGTCAGTAGGCCAATCAGGCGCACGGTGCATTCAGGCCATTCCTCTCCATCCAGACACTCACAACACAGAATGTGGATTTGGACAAGTACCAGCCCATTCAACAATACACACTGCATTCATACCAGTGACAGGCAGAGCTGTCTCAGTCATTGTGTCAAACACCAGATACCAGACATCCACAACAAGAAGCGTATACTCGTCACACCCTCCATTCACCCAGGTTCCACCCACAGGTGTACCCACAACATACGGTCGTTGGGAAGGCTCCAGCCAATCTGGTCAGCACTTCCCCACACTACCATATATGGAACTTCCACCCAACAGCCAATCAGGGGGAAGGGGCAGAGTCAGGGCTTCCCGGGACTTCGGGAAAACCAAGGTAATAGGCGATGGAAGGCAAGGGGCCACGGGGGCCATCTTGTCTCCATCAGGAATCTACTGATTCCAATGACAGGGCCTGGGCATCCCCAAATGGAGGATGCTCAGGGCACCTGTCAATTCAGCATAGAGCTGCCACTAGCCCGTACCCTGCTCTGTGGGCCACACACACGTGCCCAAAAACATACACTGGGGGCACCGGGTTGTACACCCACCCATGGATGCAATAAGGGTGTCCCATGGGTCTGTACACCAAACCAAAAGAGAGAGCTGCACCACCAGGAGTCCCACATGAACCCCTGTGTGGAAAACACAACAGAAAACACAATAAAAAGCAGTAAAGGACAAGGATACAGAGACCCTGTCCCTCCGATGCATTTCCAGCATCACAGTCGACCCCCCCAGACTGAGGTTAGGGTGCCTAATCTCCCACGGGATAAACACCCTCATCCAGACGGTCAACATACCTCCTGGAAAGGCCCTCTGCATTATCGTGACTCTTCCCTGGTGTATGCTCTATTGTGAAATCTAGCCCTTGCAGGCTAATGTACCACCTGAGCAGTTTCGGGTTTTCACCCTTCATCTGAATAAGCCACTTCAGGGGCTTATGATCTGTTTGGACCTTGTAGGTAGACCCGGTAAGGTAGCGTCTAAAATGCCTAAGGCTCCAAACTATACTAAAACACTCCTTTTCAACAGCAGCCCACCTAAGTTCTATACCCTTTAGTTGTCTACTGATGAATATGATCAGATGGGCTCTTCCTTTGTCATCTAACCGGGACAAGACAGCTCCAATTCCGGTGTCGCAGGCGTCAGTTTGATAAAGGGTCGGCTGTAATCAGGCGTACACAACACAGGTGCCCTACACAGACAGTGGCCTCCACCTCAGGTACAGAGTAGGGGTAGGTCAGGCTGACAGCCTGGACTCCAAGTGCGTTACCCTTACACTTGGGGTCCTCCCTTCTGTGATCCAGAGCCCCACAATCCCAACAAGTGCCGGGAATGCAGGGTACGGTACTGGAGCCACTGGGATCCTGCTTTCAGCAGGCGGACCACTACTCTTACTCCCACCCACAACAGACTTATCCCCACTAGGTTTTTGGCTATTAGGAGAGGAAGGTTTTGGTTTACCCGACTGATTGCTTTTTGGATTCCTCAGCTTTCTGAGAGGGCCCCTTTTCTTTGTCCTTGTCCTTCCCACTTTAGTCCTTAGGGGACACCCGGTGGGAGACTCACTTGTCAGCCAACCTAGCCAGCTTAAAGGGATCTAAAATGTTCTGGTCAGCAACATACTGACGCAGCTCTGGTGAACAGGCTTCCGAAAAAAAATGCTCAAAAAACAAAAGGTGGGAGAATTCAACATAAGTTTTCACCGTGCAATCATCAATCTACCCCATCATGTTCATGTGTGCCGCACTCACCTAGTCAAACCAAGACACATTCTCCCTTTTCTTAAAATCCCTGAACCTTTTAAGGTATTGGATAGGTGTCTTGCCAAACCTGGCAATCAAAGCAGACTTCATGCACTCATACTGACCCCTTTCTTCCACACTCAGTTTTAGAATACAGTCATATCCAGTTTGAATCTCTCTGCTTAACAAACACTTAGTCCAATCTCTTTTATCAACGTCATGAATTGCACAAGCCATTTCAAACGCTTCAATCCACTGGAGGATATCGGAACCCTCCAAATACACACCCACTAAATCTTTCATAAACTTGGTGGCTGGGGACCTGACACTCTCAACTGGTTTAGCTGAAGTCTCCACTCAAGCTTTTTCTAACTGGATTTGCTGACATTCAGTGTCCTTGCCTTTGAGTTCAAGATCCCTGTTCTTGAGGTCCAATTGCTGTGCCAACTCCTCTTTCTTAAGTTCAGCATCTATTTCCAACTTGCGGTATTCAAAGACCAATTTCATCCTTAATAACTCAAGTTCCAAGGAATTTCTGGAGGTCGGAACAGAGGCATCAGGAATGGTGGCATTACCAGAAAAAGTTTTGGCAACAACCCCAGGAGCAGAGTCCTCATTGGTTGCATTCCCCCTTCAAGAGTTTCATCATCAGTCTGGTAGTCCACCAGGGCAGCTATCAGCTCAGCCCTAGACTTATCCACAAAGTCTAACTCCCTGGCTTCACAAGTACTCTGGAGAGCTCATCCGAGTCGACTCACCATTTGCAATAGATTCCATTGCTTGTAATACAGTTATCTTGTTCAAAATGAAACCTCAATTTAACAAAGTGCAGATATTTTGTAAGTGGTATGATTATACACTGATTCTTAAAACCATAAGCAGCCCACCGCTGCCACCAGTGTAAAGACTGGAGGGGGGTTCTGTACTCCTGCTCTCTATATGGTAGAGGAGAGGCACAGAGGACCCCAGCCAAGATTCTCTATTGTTGGTAGCAATGGACGAGCAATCAGGGCCTAGCTTCGAAGGTGGTGATGCAGGCTGGTTCTTAAGTACAGTGTAGTCCCCAAGCACCCACAAAGGAATGTCCACACACTGTATTAGTTAAAACAAAGTCTTTATATAATTGTCAGGAAAGGAAGAAGGCGATGGATATGGCAGGGGAAATGTGCACAAAATACACAGTAAACAACCTTGAATATAACAACGTGCATTCAATACCCAAGACTCGTGTATACCACTATATGAAAAGGAATGTAGGGTAAGCACTTAGAACCTCCTTATGACTGAAAGGAAAGTCGGCAAACTCCTTACCCACTATGCTATTACAGATACTGACAGCGCTAAGCCCACGTAGAGGGCAAGCAGGGACAGAATCTGTAAGCTGACACTCTAGACGGTACTGAATAAAGAATTTGGAAACAGTACTCACGAAGACCGAAAAGACCACTTGGATGTCCGTATTCACGAGGACCGGAAAGACCACTCAAAAGTCAGTACTAACCCACAACCCTGTAAATCAAACAAGAACCCAGAAGGCAGTAAAGGCAAAGAGTGAGGATGACTAAATACCTAAGCCCAAGTCAAGAGGCAAGAAGGAATAGTACAGAGTGGAAAACAAAGGATAATCACACAGGAGCTAGTTATAACAGCTTCCCACACCTAATAATAAATAGGAAATAAATGTAAAAGTGTAAAGGAAAACATGGCATGGATCCCAATAGAAGGCAAGGATCAGGAGCAGTGATACCAAAAGGGAAACCTTCCCACCCATCCAAGGTGAAAAGGCAGGAAACTAAACCTGTAAAGGAAAGATTAATGCAACAAGTCTTTCAGTAGCAAAGGACAATTTCTAGGAAACAGTGAACACAGGCAATTGGGCTACAGCAAAAGGAAAGCTCAGAGAAAGGCTGCCTGCAGACAGAGAAAGGGAGAAAGGGATTTCCAAAAGGCAGAAATCAATTAGGCATACAAATTCGAATTCCAGGACAAGGAACAAGAAACACTAACTAGAAACTGGGCACAAAACTAGGAACCAGGAACAAGGGACCAGTCAAGACAGGAACGCTGCAGCAATGACCAGCGCTGGACTGAAGCAGACTGAGGCTTTTAAAGCTGCTTAACGAGCACACCCCTCAGGCGTGTCGCCTGCTGCACCTGCAGCCACAGGTGTTGCCTATCCTCCACCCAACCTTGTCCTGCAAGGGAGGAGGTGAGGCAGTGAGCCAGGCATTCTGGAAAGCATAGTCATTTGATTAGAGTAGCAGTAGCATGCTGGCTGCCAAAAACCTGGAATGGATCCGGAAGGGAAGTAATTTGGGAAATAAGGTTTTAGAGCTCCCAATTCATCAGGACACTGTAGCATAAGGTTCGGAGGAAATGTCCAGTAGGGAAGAAACCCCAAAACATGCCCCCAAGTGGCGGGAACGGGAGCGAAGGGAGCGAGCCGTGACACTATACCCCCTTCCACGGCCAACTCCAGGCGGCCGTTACTCGCACAAAACATCTTCTTTCCATGACAGGAGCGCTTTGTCTTCAGAAGTGGCACTGACGGAAACGATGACCCACGGGCAGAAGCAGAAGGACTGGAATGAATAGAATCAGGCCGCAGTCTATAAGAGCCATAGGTGGGTTTTCGGTGAGGAAGAGACTCATGGGTCGAAGAAAGGCATGAAGGACTTGCAGGACCCGAAGCAGAGTTGGAAGGTCCAGGAAGCTTAGTCACTGGAAGAGGATATGCATACATCCTTGAGGAGAGAGGCAGGCTGGTGCTACATGCCTTAGACAACGGTAGAAGTTCTGTTAGCCTCACTGCCGAGAGTGGACGCACAGGAGGTGAGGAAACAGCAGGTTTCAGGAAATGTTTATGTTCGGAAGAGGAAGGTGGCGGCTGAGGTAGAGGTTCGGATACTCTGTCATCCATCTGGGTAAAGGTTTGTGGTTGAAAGTGACAAAGATTCGCCTGCATAAGTTCCTTGCCTTGGAGGTCTGAAGATCCAATGGGTTGTACGAGGCTGGCACTCCCATTGACAGTCATGTAGCCAGTCAAGTAGCCACCTTGTTGCACGTGGGATACAACCGCAGGAACGTTTGGCATACTGATAGGAGTGTTAGACACAGTACTCGGAACATCAGGCATACTAGCAGCGGGAGCAAAAACAGGCACATCTTGAACTGCAGCAGACATTCCCCTCCTTTGGCTACTAGCACCCAACTGGCGCTGCAGCTGGAGGGCCGTGCCCGTCCCTTCCCTCAGGCTCATTTGGGATCCGGCAACAAAAGGATTGTCAAGCGGTTGATCCAAACCGGACTCCAAACGCGGACCGTCCAGCCCGCTATCCTGGTCGGCTACTCGTTCGGTGACTGGGCCGTGGTGGATGGCATCCGTTTCTCTCTCGTAATACTCCAGGCAAGTCCAGCGGCCTCGCATGTAAGGCCCTCCCGGGTCGTGAGCCGGCTTGATGTTTCTGAAGAGAGATCTGGCAGAAGTCTCAGGCTCAGATGTTGCATATTCGGGAGGCGCTGATGCTACAGTCAAGTAGTTGGGAGAATTGTTTTGTGTACAAGGCAGACATTCTGGTGATCCCCCTGAAGCATAAGAAGGGCAAGATGGACGTTCATCAGTAAATGGTTGGGATTCAGGAGGAATCTCTGGAGCAGAGGAATATGCAGCAGGATCTGACAGTGTAGACAGGTACACCTCCGATATTGGCAGCGAGGCTGAGCAGGATACAGGTCTCATGAACTGAAGCCAAACTAGCAGTAGGCTCTGGGACCGAAGACATGCACTTAGAATGTACTACCGGAGGCTCCATGGCTGAAGGATAATCTGCTGGATGAGTCACTTTAGCCGAAGACAAACATGCCAGAGGAAATTCTGAGGCTGAGGGCATGCAAGCTGGAGCCGTCTTGTTAGCTGAAGACAAACTTGTCAAGGTCTTTGGCTCTGACTGCGTACATGGTGAAGGCTCTTGAGTGACTGGCAGACATAGCACTCCTTTATTGATCGAAGATACGTGTGCCAACGATGACTGCAGAGCTGTGGACAGGATTATTGAAGAGTCAATGGTAGTAGGAGGACAGTCTGAAGTCCCAGAAGTCGACAGACACACTTGTGGTTCAGGAACGGAAAGCCCCTTTAAGGCAGTTGACCCCTTGGCACCAGTAACCAAAGTCTGAGCTGTACCCCTGCAGTCCCTCTCCTTAGTGGATGACGCAGAGTCTCTTCCTTTGTAGAAGTCAAAATCAACCAGAGGAATCACCATAGTAAAGTCTCTGTTAATCAGGATTTCGTCAATTGACCATTCCTCTGTCTTAGCTTCTGAAAGTGGCTGATTAACAATCAACAGTTCAGGGATCGCCTGCCGGGTTTTTGGTTCAGTAATCTGTGGAATGAGTCCATCAAAACATGAATTGTGCACTGTCTTTGACTGCTCGTAGTGACCGAAATTGGCAGAAGGAAGAGCGAACACAGAGGTAGCATCGTTTTCCACATCAGCTTGAATGTCTACTTCAGTCTCAGCAGCTAGATCAAGGGCAGAACCTAAGCCTACAGTTGTGACTGATTCTGTGTATGCCACCATTGTGGATTGTGTTTGGAAATCAGAAGCATGTATGTGTTCAAGCTCAGAGTTATGACAAACTGCTACACAGGAAGCTTCAGGTAAAGGAGTGGCTTGTGAATCTTCAGCTAACAGCAATTCCTGACAAACGGTAGGACAGTTGTCAGAACCTGTGCCCTGAATAAGCGCTGTGCTTGAAAAAAGACTTTCACTCCCAATAGATCTTACATATTGACAAGTATCATGATTTACAAAAGTCTCCGCACTCAGGGACTGAACAGTATTCACTTCATCAACGGATAAAGTTGGAGGTGTATTCAGAAAAGACTAACATCTTATTCTCCTCTTTTAAGGAAATGTATTCTTGTTTTAACTCCTCAAATTCTGCTTTTAGCATGTCCCGCGTTAACTGTACATCCCTATCAGTAGGCACAGGGGAAGGCATGGTGGCATCAAGGCTGGATCCTGCACTAGCCATCTGGAAGTGCATTGATTGTATATTGTCATCTACTGCTTGCAGGTCTTGTGATCTACACTCTCTCTTACCGACGTGGTCTGTGTTTCTTTTAAGCAGACTATTGGCATCAGACCCCTTGGCATTAGTGACCACAGTAAGAATCTGTGCAGAGGAGTAAGCTGTAGACTGAGGGCAGAAAACAGAAGATATGCAAGGAACCCCTCCATTCTTCATGCTTGAATCATGAAACTGTTCAATCTGAGGTAAAGCACAACCGGAGTCATGGGGTTCAATAACAGAGGTACTTGTGTGTATAAATTCTAGCAGTGTGTTGTTTTCCACTGCTAAGGCTTGTGCGGACATAGACTCTGGATCAGAATTAAAGACAGAGCTAGGATCAGGCAATGTACGATGGGCCACCCAGTGGGAAAAATACTGTGCACGTAAATACCCATTCGTGTCAAGGAGTTCATTTAAGTCAGGAGCAGAGATTCGATTTTCACGGGTAATTGTAAGGGAGGCTTTCTGTATAAACTTGTTAGAGGCCTTGCTGCCTTTCCTTCGTAATCTGGCCATGTTCAAACGGGAACAACGGCTGGTCATTCTGTCAGGAAAGGAAGAAGGCGATGGATATGGCAGGGGAAATGTGCACAAAATACACAGTAAACAACCTTGAATATAACAACGTGCATTCAATACCCAAGACTCGTGTATACCACTATATGAAAAGGAATGTAGGGTAAGCACTTAGAACCTCCTTATGACTGAAAGGAAAGTCGGCAAACTCCTTACCCACTATGCTATTACAGATACTGACAGCGCTAAGCCCACGTAGAGGGCAAGCAGGGACAGAATCTGTAAGCTGACACTCTAGACGGTACTGAATAAAGAATTTGGAAACAGTACTCACAAGGACCGGAATGACCACATGAATGCCAGTACTCACGAAGACCGAAAAGACCACTTGGATGTCCGTATTCACGAGGACCGGAAAGACCACTCAAAAGTCAGTACTAACCCACAACCCTGTAAATCAAACAAGAACCCAGAAGGCAGTAAAGGCAAAGAGTGAGGATGACTAAATACCTAAGCCCAAGTCAAGAGGCAAGAAGGAATAGTACAGAGTGGAAAACAAAGGATAATCACACAGGAGCTAGTTATAACAGCTTCCCACACCTAATAATAAATAGGAAATAAATGTAAAAGTGTAAAGGAAAACATGGCATGGATCCCAATAGAAGGCAAGGATCAGGAGCAGTGATACCAAAAGGGAAACCTTCCCACCCATCCAAGGTGAAAAGGCAGGAAACTAAACCTGTAAAGGAAAGATTAATGCAACAAGTCTTTCAGTAGCAAAGGACAATTTCTAGGAAACAGTGAACACAGGCAATTGGGCTACAGCAAAAGGAAAGCTCAGAGAAAGGCTGCCTGCAGACAGAGAAAGGGAGAAAGGGATTTCCAAAAGGCAGAAATCAATTAGGCATACAAATTCGAATTCCAGGACAAGGAACAAGAAACACTAACTAGAAACTGGGCACAAAACTAGGAACCAGGAACAAGGGACCAGTCAAGACAGGAACGCTGCAGCAATGACCAGCGCTGGACTGAAGCAGACTGAGGCTTTTAAAGCTGCTTAACGAGCACACCCCTCAGGCGTGTCGCCTGCTGCACCTGCAGCCACAGGTGTTGCCTATCCTCCACCCAACCTTGTCCTGCAAGGGAGGAGGTGAGGCAGTGAGCCAGGCATTCTTGAAAGCATAGTCATTTGATTAGAGTAGCAGTAGCATGCTGGCTGCCAAAAACCTGGAATGGATCCGGAAGGGAAGTAATTTGGGAAATAAGGTTTTAGAGCTCCCAATTCATCAGGACACTGTAGCATAAGGTTCGGAGGAAATGTCCAGTAGGGAAGAAACCCCAAAACATGCCCCCAAGTGGCGGGAACGGGAGCGAAGGGAGCGAGCCGTGACAATAATTAAGTTGACGGTTATGTACAATATCACGATAACTCACTTTGTACTTGGTTATCTACAATGGCAAATCTATACAGTTCTACATGGTACCACAATTACTATTAGATCTCTTTAAAGTTTATCAACTATATGGTTAAATGTCACACAAATCAGTTTGTAAAGAAAACCAGCAATAGATATAAGAGGAACCAGTTGGTTAGAACAATTGGCAGAATACTGGCCCTGATACCTAGACACAGTTTTGTGTGGAGATCCACCCACCTGGGCAACCTGTAGAATAAAGATATATCACAAGCCCAGTCCATGTATTGTTCACAAGAGTCTTTCCAATAGCTCAGCAACCCCAAAGTACCTGGTGTTGTAGAGTTCCTCGCCGGGAAATTGACGGCCCTTCTTGAGTGCACTCCCTTTAAGGCAGGAGCCACGGGTCGTCAAACGTCCGCCGATGAACAGGGTGAGCTACAGTGGTGAAGTGGCAGGTTCTTTCCTAGCGGTGCTCATCGACGATGGAGTGTAGACGTCCTGCAAGGAAGAGGCGTGCAGGGCACCTCGGTGTTGATAGTTCAGGATCGCGAAGAGTTTGAAGAACTGTGGCCCAGCAAGAGCGTCGAGTCATCGCCGTCTCTGTGGTCTTTAGGTGGGGGAAACCCACCGATGGATGCTCCTCGGCGTTGTGGTCAACGGTGCAGACGAGAGCGTCCTTGGATCAAATGGTCTTAGGCAACAGTAGCACAGCGGCTCTGGTTGGTGACGGCGGTCGTCGACGGTGATGGAGAACAGTCCAGGCGCTTATCCTTGGGTTTCCTTGGCAGTCCCTGTATCTGGTCGGCAGCCTTTCGTAGGTCGGGGAGGGGTCTCCTTGCCAGGTCCTCCCTTGGATCGGTTCTTGGAGACACCACCGCTTTCAGATCGGCGAAGTAGAACAGAAATTCTTCTCTTCCAGCAGGGCTTCAAGGTCACGCTTCAGTTTCACTCCAGTTGCTCTTCGTAGTTTGGGCTTCAACTTCGGAACGGCTTCTAGCAGTGAGAGACCCCCGGATATACTGTTGATCTCCCATTCATTCTGCTGGGTCACACTCAGGCAACCAATCACTCAGAAGGGAATTCAGCAGTCAGTCAGCCAATCAGGTGCATGGTGCATTCAGGCCATTCTTCTCCATCCAAACACTCACAACACAGAATGTGGATTCGGACATGTACCACACCATTCAACACTACACACTGCATTCATACCAGTTTCGGGCAAGGCTGTCTCAGTCATTGTGTCAAACACCAGATACCAGACATCCACAACAAGAAGCGTATACTCGTCACGCACTCCATTCACCCAGGTCCCACCCACAGGCGTACTCACAACATACGGTCGTTGGAAAGGCTCCAGCCAGTCTGGTCGGCACTTCCCCACACTACCATATATGGAATTTCCATTCAACTGCCAGTCAGGGGGAAAGGACAGAGTCAGGGCTTCCAGGGACTTCGGGAAAACCAAGGTTACAGGCGATGGAAGGCAAGAGGCCACGTAGGCCGTCTTGTCTCATATCAGGAATCAACTGTTCCCAATGGCAGGGCCTGGGTATCCCAAAATGGAGGATACTTAGAGCACCTGTCAAATTCAGCATGGAGATGCCACCAGCCCATACCCAGCTCTGTGGGTCACACACAGGTGCCCAAACACATACACTAGGGCCACAGGGTTATACTCCCACCCCATGCCATAAGGGTTTCCCATGGGTCTGTACACCAAACCAAAAAAGAGAGCTGCATCGCCAGGAGACCCACATGAACTCCTGCGTGAACACACGTTAAAAGGCAGTAAAGGACAAGGATACGGAGGCCCTGTCCATCAGATGCATTTCCAGCATCACATCAACCAACACATTTGGCCCTGGGGCGTCGCAGCCACCAAGGAAAACAGAGAAGCCTGTGCATTTCTGAAAATAAGTTACCCGTGGGAATCCAATGAAATCTGACTTGCGTGAATCGCCCTAGAATGTATTACCCAAGAGCCCCAGCAAAGTCCAAAATGTAGGCAAAAAAACACAATTTTGAGACATTTGCCACCAGGAAACCAATGAAACAAGTAGGCAACATCGCATGTCCTACCTTCCTGTTTTACCTAAAGGTGTACCGACAAAAACAGTACCTCCCATGTGTGGGTGCAGTGACCTGGGCGCAAAGAGAAAAGGCTAAACCATGGCTACACCCAACACCCTGCGAAGAGCACATTTTGACTGGATTTTGCCTTGTAGACAACCCACATATTTGACCCTGGAGCATCGCAACTGTAAGGGAGGGTAGGTCATTAGGACCCCCCTCACATACATCTCCGACCCAGGTGGAGACTCATGACTCGTCAGCAGCCCCCTCGCCCTAAGGGCCCAAGCGGCGGGGTGGCTGCGGATCGACACGTGAGGCTGCATGACTACATTGTAAGACATAGCATCGACCCCATTTTGTATTAAGACAACTCCATTTTGTGTAAAAAGGTACTAAAATCCAGTCCATACAAAGTTGCTCGCACACTCACACACACAGAAAGCTACCGCCTGACCCCTGCTTGATTGCGCTCACAGGAGTATACACTCCCCCCAGCCTCCGCCTCATGGTAGATCCGCTGAAGGCCTGTTCTTACGAGCAACCAGACACAAACAAACAACAAAATAAACACTGTATCACTTGGCCTTCCGCAGTACATCATTTGCCCCAGCCGTGACCGGGCTCGGTAGAAAGTAACTGAAACCAGCCCAACCCTGCCTGACCTGACCCTGTACCCTGCCCCAAGGAATATGTGGCACCCTCCACCCCTCACCCCCACCAACCCCCGAGGGACCTTGTATAACGAAATAAGCATTTGTGTAATATATGTCATGTTGACTAACGTTTGCTGCTATTATGGAGACGTATGATTTAAGAGTAATATGTGATTGCTCCTGTACATGATGTAACAAAGCACGTTTGTAATGCACGATGATCAGCCGAGGCAGTGGAACCAGATTGTACTGTGATGAAATATGCATTGCTCTCTCTTACACGCAATCCAACCTAATGCTACCTCATGTTCGTATGTCAACTACTAATGTGAAATACTGTATTAAATGGCAAAACCCTCTCCAGCCTGTGTTCCCATATTAATGTAAATATATGTGTATAATACCAGAAGCTCCAAGTGTTGCCACCCACCCTTGCCAAAAGTACGATGCACCGCCCCATGCAGGGAAGCAGGTCCAGAGTGGCAAGGTCGTCTCCCACCTCCTCCCCTCCCAGGCCCGCCAGGGATAGCTGGTGCTCGAACAGCACAGCCTCGCCTCCCCTCCCAATCTCGCTGGGCCCGCTCCAAGCATCCACCTTCTCCATGGCAGAGACCGCCACAGCCAGGCTCTATGAGTTATGAGCTACCTGGTCCTAAATCCCACCATATCCAGGGCACCAGCTACATGCCCCCCACGGCCCATTGGTATCCCCGCTAACCCCAGGTTAATCGCCCTCGAAGGGGGGCGCCCACCCTTGTACTAACAGATCATAATTCCGTCCTTCATTGTAGCCACCAGGACAGGGCGATCGAATAACCCCCCTCTGTAGCCCTGGACATGGATTTGTGGGACTACCATACTTGAACCCAAGGTGTCACTACAACAGATGGATAGGGATACCCCCTAACACATATCCATGTCCCTGTCTCCCCCTTGAGCTAAGGTCAATGTATTGCAGGATTTACAAGACACCTGACATTGTAGAATGTGATGAATGATTGCGAGTGTGTGGCCACAAGGGCAAGTGTTAGAGCAGCCACCAATCATCAATACACGTTGTGTCCGGCCAGCAGCTCCACCCCGAAGAGCCCAGCTGACCCGTCTACCCCACGTGGCACTGCACCGACGTCTACCAAACCTGGAGCAGCAACTATAAACATTGTATAGTATCTAGTCAATGCCACCCATTCCCTAAGACTATGTGCCCCCTATAGCTAGTGACATGTATGACATAGTTTTGTAATAAGTAGGACTGCCTTTGCTATTGTCAGACAGAGCACTCTCGGAGTCTGCAGAGTTGTTTGCATGCCCTATTTTGGTTTAGATAAAACTCCTTCTTACCCGCACTTGGTCTTGGTCTCATTTCCTTCTGGGGAAGGTCCTTTATTGCCTCTCATTAAGGGGGGTGCGCTTTGGGGACGTTTACTTTCAGTGGTGACCCCAACGTGATTTGACTTAAAATTGTCCCCTCTGACACGAGACAGCCCCGGCCGCAGTGGAGACGAACGGCACGCCCGCTCAACAGAGCCGCCCACCTACGGCAACTGGTACGCAGAGTCGTGCGCACGCAGTTAGGGCGAAAGGGTACGGGTCCCGCTTGAAAAAACCCCAGTACTGCTCGCAGAAGCCGAGTGGGGCCATTGAGTGCGAGGCAGCGCCGCTTGGACGGACCAAGTCCGGAGAAGTCTCGGATCAAGACGGGCACGTGAGTACTAAGTGCAAGTGATATTAAAAGGAGGCTAAAGGGTGAAATAGGGGGAAAATAAGGGGAATTTCTATCTTTAAGACTTTATCTTTCTTTGCATATGGCCATTAGGACACAAGGTGAAAAAGGGAAAAGAGGATGGGAACCTAACTCTGCAAGGGGGTAGAAGGCGGTGCCGCGCAGTGCTATCTCGACTAGTGCTGGGAATAAGTGAAATAAATAAAGGTTGTCTAAGAGAAAAAGAGACACAGTAAAGATATTAGAACTAGCTTTTTCTTTCCAAGGGTAATTACGAGGTATAGGTAAGTTAGTAACACAGAAAGGGGAAAAGATTACGTGAGGGAAAAAGGGGGGGTGGCGCCATAGACAAAGGCGCAGGGAGAGCACAGGGAGGATTAATGTTATATGTTGTATGCTAAGGTGTGTTGCATGTTTGTCTTGTGTTGTGCACGATTATGTTGCTTATGCATTGTCGCTGATTCAATTTATTTCAAGGTGGTATTGTCAATGTAAATGTGACCTGGTAAGACTTAATAGAGAAATGTTTTTGAGCAGAATATAAGTTGGCCATTGAACGTCCGATAGTAGAAAGGTCCCCACTTACACAGCTCCACACGAAGAGTGATAGAAAATATTGATTCAGAAGGCTGACATAACAAAAGTCTATCAATGGGGGCAGAGACACCTTTAGCGCACATCTGTAGAATTTTACCAGGATATGCAGAAAGGATAACAAAATACCATGATCAGTGGGTCACAGAACTGAAGGGGGAGGGTCTCCGTCAAGTATGGCCACAAGGAGGATCATTTGATAAGAGCGTCCTGGATATGGCAGCCACATGTATCTTTATAAAATACAAAGGAAAACAGTTTCATAACAGAAGAGAGATATTAGATTTGTGGCGGTTATTTGAAGAAATACCCCCACCAAAGAAGGCAGAAGCAACTCTCGATCAACCCACCCTCACTGTCACTCCATCAACAAAAAGAGAAGGTGGTAGAGAGAATGGGGAAGAGGGATCAGTAGAAGTGACCCGACTATACCCCCTCTTAAATAGGCCTGTGCCTGCGGTAGGATATAGCGACCCCGCGTATGTGCCCACCAATACCCCTGCCCCACCACACAACCCACCGCACCACCACCATATGATTGCCCTCGGACGAGTGGACAGGTGAGTACACCCCCTGTGAATATATGCAAGCTAACAGAGGACTTAGATACAAGGCTCTCAATAGCCAGAGAGGAATTGTCGAGAATACAAAGCATATGCGAACAAAGCAAGCCAAGCACATCGAGATCCGAGAGATCAGCCCGGTCACAAGCCTTAGAATAATCAAGTGAAGAGGGGTGGAAGAAAGGGGAGATACTATTCAGGATACAAGAGGAACCCACTAGGATAGTAGAGTTGGGGGCACCCAATTTTGGAGGAAGCACGGAGGGAGAGGAAGCTGTGGTCGAGGAAAGGGAAGAGCTATGGTGTGATGTAGAGGAAGATGAGCAAGAGGTTGGAAGACTGGGGGTGGCTGCAGGGGGAGATTTATTGAACTTTGATGAGACACCAATGGGTCGAGGAATGGAAAATGAATGGACAGGGAGGTTAAGGAATGGGATGGGGAGAACAGCGCTAGTCGGGAAGAGAGGTCCGAAGGTGAGTATTGGCAGAGGAAGCAGGGGAAGACTACAACTCCCGTTAATACACAGGGGGGCAGGACAACCAAATTACATACCCTGGGCGCAGATGGATAAGGCAAATTTGTTAAAATCATTGCCACCGTTATCAGGAGGAGCTAGTAAATGGATATACGTATTTGAGAAACACACGGCAGGGGTACCCTTGGCTATAGGGGATGTCAAAGGTTTACTTGTATCAGCAGTGGGCGACCAAGCAGACAGAGTGTGGGCAAAAGCAGGTTTCCCGGGAATAACACTGGACAGTGAACGACATGATGGCGCTGCTTTCAACACAGTACGTGCACGAGTGTGGGATGCATTGAGAGAAAAATTCCCAGATACACCAGATTTGCAGTCAGTAATGCAATGCACGATGAATGATGGGGAGGAGCCTATGGAGTACATTTTCCGGGTGCAGGAGATGTGGAGAGCGGAAACGGGTACACCTCATGATCAATCAACGTTCCTATTTTACTTCATAATAAAGAGAGGGCTTCCAAAAGAAGTTCAAAAAGCTCTTGATAAAATAGCAGGGATAGAAGCAAACGGCTGGCCAGAAATACAGAGCATAATAGTGCACCATTGCAAGAGGATCAAAGAGAGGGAGAAGGAGGTGGTACAAAAAAGGCTGGCAGACAAAGCCAAATTAACACAAACTAAACTGGTGAAGGTCGCTGCCGCTGTAGCTGCACTCCCCCACGACAGAGACGTTGAGGAGGAGGGACTGGTAGCGATACGGGGAGGATGGCTGCAAATTGGGCAGACAACGGGCAGAGACAGTGGAATGGACAGGAGGATTACGGAGGACAGCAGTGGCAAGTTTGGTACCCCACGAACAGTAGAGGTGGGTACAGAGGGCGCAGAGGAGGTGGTCAAGGGTATGGAGGGAATGGTGGTAATGGGGGCCCAGGACCTAGAGGGGGGCAGGGAAACTGCTGGAATTGTGGGAGGCGGGGACACTTTTCACGTGAGTGCAGAAGCAGACCGAACCCAAGCTACCAAGATGAACAGTACTATGGGCACCCACACCCACGGAACCCCTATGGATTACCCAGGGATGGGGGGCAAGAACAACAGGACCCAAGAAGCCAAGAGCAATACAGGGAGCGCCCACATAATGCTCAACAACACACACAAAGCAGTGAGCACATTCCTTACACACAGAGCAACCCCTTCACCACAACACCAAATGGCGCGCCAGCACCGTTTGGAGGGGTAGCAGTCGTATCTGGTAATGTTTTCAGCCAAGAGGGAACCACCAGACACCCGGCATAGGACAGCCCACAGGGAGCACTTGCATGTCCAATACTGTCGACGACCTTCAATGCAACTGAGGAACCATTGATAGGGGTGGAGATAGAAAATAAGCAATTCATCTTTATGGTTGATTCCGGAGCCAAAAAATCATGCATATGTGAAGGTCGGTTTCCGCTATCTAATCGTAAATTGGAGACGCAGGGGTTCTCTGGGGCGGGGGTCGAAGTTCCTTATACAGAAGATTTGGATGTAACAGTGGGGGGAAAAACAGTAAGAGCTCCCTTATTGTATTATGAACAATTCCCTGTCAGCTTGCTGGGGAGGGATCTCCTCAGCAAGTTAAACATGACCATCTCATTTACAAAAAGAGGAGGAATAGTTTGCTCAACACCAGGTATATGCCCCATGCGAGTAATGTTAGTGGTGTATTCACGAGCAACATGCCCAGAAATATGCAGCATACCCGTAGATGAAGGCATGTTCCTTCATGGGTTAAAAACATTGGCCTGGGTGGTCCCAGAGTTAAAAAGATTGGAGTGGAGGGTACCGGCAGAATTTGTGTTTCGTCCGGTGGCCCGCCCTGAGGTAGTGCCAGGGACAGTGATGTCCCTGGACATACATGCATTACAGATCTCAGCCAAAAGAATAGCTGTAATTGCAATGGACATGCATGGCTGCGAGTGACGTACAGTGTTATGCATAAACACGGACATCGCACTCCAAGATTTGTCAGACCAAGAGCTTTTCACAAATACTGAAAGTGATGGAGAAATAATAATGGAAATAACTATCCCCTGTAAAATAATGATACAGCAAAGACAGGTACCAGTACAGCTGATGGCAGTAGTGGGTGCCCCTCCTTCCTTCTTCACTGATGACATGCAATCAGTGCCACACAAGTTATGGACAGCAGGCCCACACGATGTGGGACTACTTCATGGGGTCACCCCAGTGAAAATAAACCTCAAGCCTGGGGCCATACTGCCCAGGGTGAAACAATACCCCCTGTCCCGGGAGGCAGAGGAAGGGATAAAGGAGACAATAAATGCCTATTGACCCAGGGAATAATAGTATCCTCAAACTCCCCATGCAACACCTGTATATACCCCATCAAAAAAGCAAGGGCAGGGGCGTGGAGGATGATCCAAGACCTCCGCCCACTTAATGACGTCATCCAGAAAGAATTCCCTTTGGTCCCAAATCCTGCTTCTATCCGATGCAGTATCCCAAAAGATGCACCCCACTTTACACTAGTGGATTTGAAGCATGCATTCTTTTCAATACCACTCCCAGAAGAAAGCAGATACCTGACAGCATTCACCCTAGGGGGGAGGAGATACGAGCACTGCAGATTACCGCAGGGTTATTGTGAAAGCCCCAGCATATTCAACAGAATACTACATGAAGATCTTGGAAACATGACGTCAGACAGCACGATAATTCAATATGTGGACGATCTGCTGATCTGCAGTAAAAACGAAGCAGATTGTAGAAAAGACTCCATCGACCTCTTGATTTTGCTAGCCCACAAAGGGTACAAGGTTGACAAGGAAAAATTGCAATATTGTCAACGCGAGGTACTGTACCTGTGGCAACTGATTTAAAAAAATACCAGACAGGGTAGCAGCCATCACAGCTGTAGGAAGACCAAAAACAGTGAAGGATATGCAAAAATTCCTAGGCATGTGCAACTACTGCCGAGCATGGATATTAGAATATGCAGCCTACACCAGACCCTTGCTCCAGAGTCTCAAAGAAGCGCAGAAGGAAAACACAGAAATACAGTGGGATTCAGAATTGTGTGACGCCTTTGGCTCACTCAAGGAACTTATATCGAGTGCCCCAGTACTCGTGAACCCAGACTATGAACGCGAGTTCTACCTGTTCTCCCACTGCAAGGGGACACTCAAGACAGCGGTCCTGACACAAAAAACATCCGTAGGACACAAACCTCTGGCATACTACAGCGGAACACTTGATGCGGTAATGCAGGGACACTTCGCGTGCGAACAGGCCCTCGCAGCTGCCGTGTTCGCCATTGAAAAAAGTGCCACCATAGTGATGGGGTGTTCATTAACACTGTACGTCGAGCACAACTTGTTCGCGATACTAGAAAGATCCAAAGGCACACTAACTACACAGAGAGCCACTGCATATGAGGTAATTCTATCGAGCGCCAATATACATGTAGTGAGATGTAATGTGGTTAACCCGGCTAGATTCATTTCAGAACCTTGTACTGTGGAAGATATACAAGCTCATGATTGCATAACATGTCAGGGAGAGGATTAGGGAGCAGTGCCTGTGAGTGAGAACGCATTAGCTGAAGGTGAAATATTTTTCACAGATGGCTCAGCATCCAAAAATTCAGAGACAGGAGAAAAGCATGGGGGAATAGCTGTCGTGCGGTTAGAAGAAGGTGAGTACGAGGTACTAGTACAACAGCGCCTGCCCGCCCACTTCTCAGCACAAGCAGCAGAGCTTATAGCACTGATTGAAGCACTTTGTGCTGCAAAGGGGTGTGCAGTGACCATTTACACAGATTCAGCATACATGACGACAACAGTACATGGAGGACTTGCAAGGTGGGGTAGGGGGATTCAACTGAGCTGACGGGTCACCCGTGCAACATGCAGAACTCCTGAAGGAACTCATAGAAGAATTAAAAGACCCCACCATGGTAGCAATAGTGAAATGCCAGGCCCATACCACTAACACAGATTTTGTCTCTTTGGAAAATGCGGCAGCAGACGCTGCCGCAAAAGAAGCTTCATATTTGATAAAAGAAAGGACAGGTGAGTACCTGATGAGAAAACAAATGGAAGATGACCTTCCAGATGGCTACAACAGTATGCCAGCGTCCCAGATACTAGAGCTACAAGAAGAGGCAACAAAAGACGAAAAAGAATTGTGGGAAAAGCGGGGATGCAGCCAGTCAGCACCAGATTTGTTATGGCGACAGAACAACTCAGGGAAGGTGGTCATGCCAACCATACTGTTAGAGATAGCATTCCAACAGTTACACTTCCCAGCACACAATGCAAAACAACACATCGCTGCAGAAATACAGAAAAATTGGTTCATCCCTGGGTTACAGGAACAACTTTCAAAACTAGCCATGGAATGCACAACGTGCCAGATATACAACTCTGGAATGACTGTAAGGACACTAAAAGGAACGATACCCAAACCAATAGGCCCTTTCAGGGAGCTGCATATAGACTATGCAGACATGGGAGAAAGATGCAACGGAGCCAGATACATGATAGTGATAGTCTGCCCATTTTCCAGGTGGGTTGAGGCGGGGCCGTGTGCTCGACCTGATGCAAAATGCACTGCAAAGTTTTTAGTGAGGGAGGTACTCCCATGCTGGGAAATTTGTGACGTAATTTGCTCTGATAACGGCACTCACTTTGTTAATGACCTCTTTAAGGAATTAACATCAATGTTGGGCATTAAACAAAAACTGTGCTCGATTTATCACCCGCAAAGCAACGGCGTTGTGGACAAAATAAATGGCCTGCTTAAAGGAAGACTCTCAAAACTATGCTTCACCCTGTCATGATGCCTACCTCCAAGGAGCCAGGTCCGACCCAGCAACCCCAGAGGCAGGCATCATTCTCCCCAGGGAAGTGCCAGCGGGCCCAAGCTGGGGCCCTTTGCACACAGTCCTGGCGCCTTAGGCGCCAGGCTCATGTTGGACCCTGTCTTGGCACCAGGCTCATAAAGCTAGACATGTGTTCAAGTGTTTTAATGAGCACTTACCTGATGCAGACCATGCTGCTACATACAGGCCCTCTTGAGGCCTGAATGGAACTACTTTACCTGTGGGACTACTTTCCCCTGGGTGTGATCGGTGGAAGGATACATTCCTGGAACTTCTTCCAAAGCTATTTAAACCACGCCCGATCAGCAACTCACGCTTCGCGTTGTTCTGCTCCTCGCAGCTGGACGCTCACCGTGTCAGCTCCTGCATCTGGACTTCAGCCATGCCTGTCAGCATCCTGGGTCACCTGCTAAGAGAGAATTGGAGAGAAAGAAGACCTTACCTGCTAAAGCTGCATCACGGAGACATCACAACGACAATCCGGAAAGGGAAGACATCATTTTTAAAAGCATTTCGCTTCGATCGCTGCAGCTCTGCATTTCACTCACCTTTCCTGGGCACCTCCATCTTCAGCAGCGATCATCCGGATCCGCAGCCACTTCCCAGAGCCTAGAGAGAAAAAGACAAGAACACAAGGTGAGAGAAGGAAGGGAATAGGAAAAGCTCAGTTCCTTTCTAAGACTTACCTGTTGGGTCATTCCCATTTCATTTTGGGTCCTGCCGCTTCCTGGCATTCCGGACCCCGGCCCCTATGGGGAAAAAAGACAAAGACATTGAATGAGCGAATGCAAAGACATTACCCGAACGCTCATCCAGAACTTACCTGTCATTTACTGGAACTGCACGTTTCACTTCGGGTCGGCGCCATATCTTCGGCATTCCGAACCCCGGCCCCTAAGGGGAAAAAGACATAAGCGTTAGTGCTTGCTGCAATAAGACAATGAACATTATTATTAAGCTTGAACTTTTGAACTTGCTACAGAACTCTTACAGCGCCTTACCTGAATAGTCAAGCTTATTTGAACTCCCATCAAACCTCAATCCAGTGAAGTAACTGGGTTTCAACGCGCCCCTGCATCAGAAGCAGGATGGAGAACTCATCCTTCCAGACCCTAAGGTGAGACTTCACGGGGGATCGTGGAAGGGTATCGTGGAGGGTTGGAAGGGAGTGGGAGGCTTGAGCATTATTCCGTCAGTAGGTAATACTCCCTTTTCACGCACAGGGGAATATTCCTGCGAGCCAGAGAGTCCATCTTCAGAGTCCTGCGCTTCACCATTGAAGAAGCATCAGCACTCGAAGCCAGACCTGCGCCTCCGTGGGAATCAGGTGAGCGCGACAGAACGCGAAGCCTACCCACAATTTCCCAACCGGGCGCTATGGAGACTTCCGAGACAGATCAGCTGGCCCAGCTTTTGGGGGAGTTACGGGCAGAAGTGCACTCAGCCCGCCAGGAGACTAACGCTCTCAAAAGAGAACTGATCCTATCCAAGGAAAGAACAGATGACCTGGCCAAAAGGTTATTGCAGGCCCAGGCAGGGCACACTCCTTTACCTAATTCCGGAGGTACTTCCACATCAATGGGTTTGAATAACCCGGTACAAATCAATCTACCTGGACACATGCCTTTGGCCCCACCTGAACATTTTGCGGGGGATCCCAAGAAATATGCCGTCTTTATGAACCAATGTCGTTTACACTTTCTATGCAGACCCGGGGCCTTCCCTAACGACCAGACCAAGGTAGCCTTTATACTATCTTACCTCAGTGGCAGTGCTGCCGATTGGTCAATTCCATTGGTAAATCAGGATGATCCCATTCTCCAGAATTTTCAGGGTTTCCAGGCCAGCACGGAAAGATTGTTTGCTCGACACTCTCAAGGACAGGCCCTTGATAACGAACTGCTATCCTTACGACAAGGTAATCAGGATCTCCTGTCCTACGTTGCCACCTTTAATAGACTGGTTGTGGAAACTGGATGGCCAGAAAACAAAAGGATCACATTGTTTCATCGAGGCCTGCGCGGAGACCTTAAGGATGTTCTAGCTCAGATAGTAGATCCACCCCAGGTCTGCGCAGACTACATAGACTTGGTGGTTCAACTTGATCGCGGACTTCAAAATAGAAAAGCAGATCGGTTCAAGTACGAAACCCGAGTACCGATCAAAACCCACGCTAACTCCAAGAGTACCGACGTATCCAAACCTATCCAAATCGACGGTGTTAAAGGACCATTAACGCAGAAGGAACGAGAGAGAAGACGGCAAATGCAACTTTGTCTGTATTGCGGGACTTCCGGTCACTTTCTTCGAAATTGTACGGTTAAACCACCTAAGAAGGTGGTTGGAGCCACTGATAACGATTTATTGACACCTGATTCGGGAAACGACCTAGCCCGACAAGCGTAGGGGTCCGCTTGCCGAGCTTGAAAACAAACTCTTTGACCTCGCATTTTGTCATGCCAATGGTGCTCGTGGACCCAAAACAGCCTCAGCTGTTGCATGCTATAAAAGCATACATCGACAGTGGAGCTATTGGAAATTACATAGACCGTGAATTGGCTTCCAGGATTAAGCTCCCTCTCTGCCCGAAAGTAACCCAAGATGTCATTACTACAGTAGATGGAACCGAAATAGCCTCAGGGCCTGTAACGCATTCCACTGTTGAAATGACACTGGTGGGTCAGGATAGACATCGGGAAGCAATCGTGTTTGATGTGATCAAGGCCCCACAATTTCAAGTAATTCTTGGAATTCCTTGGTTAGAAACACATAATCCCAGAATTGACTGGCGAGCAAAGAAGATAAGTTTTCCTGATTGTGAACCAACTTGTTACCCAAGAAATCCAGTTATGGGTCTAGCCTCAGCAACTTCCACCCCTGTACAGCTACCGTCAGAATACCAAGAATTCCAAGACGTTTTTCAGAAAGAACAGGCTAACACGTTACCTCCCCATCGGTCTTATGATTTCCAAATCGATCTGGTACCCAATGCTCAACAGTGTCCAGTCATTTGGTCGACTACAAACTGGTCGACTGCAATTTGGTCGACGCAATTTGGTCGAAAACCAAATGGTCGAATTTTTTTTTTATTTATATATTTTTTTTTCGGGTTATCGTTTTGTAAAAAAAGGGGTTTTTAGAGAAAAAAAGTGGGTTGGGGGGGGACCCCCCCAAAAAAATAAAAAAAAGGGTTAAAATAAAAAAAAAAAAAATTCGACCATTTGGTTTTCGACCAAATTGGTTCGACCATTTGTCTGGTCGACCAATTTTTTTCGACCAAATGTCTGGTAACCTGCTCAACTACCTTGTAGTAGGATTTATGCTCTTACGGAACCTGAGAACCTACATTTGCGTCAGTATTTAGATCAGTACCTAGCCAATGGTTTTATTCGCCCATCCAAGTCTCCTGTCTCCTCAGCTCTGTTCTTTGTGCCGAAAAAAGAGGGCGACCTTAGAACATGTATAGACTATCGCACCCTAAATCAAATAACGATTAAGAATCGTTATGCTCTGCCCCTGATCCCTGAGCTTATCGACCAGGTGAAAGACGCTTGTGTGTACACCAAGTTAGATCTCCGAGGAGCTTATCACCTGGTGCGTATAAAAAAGGCGACGAATGGAAGACTGCATTCCGCACCAAATTTGGGCTCTTCGAATACCAGGTGATGCCCTTCGGTTTGTGCAATGCACCTTCCGCCTTTCAGTACTTTATGAATGATGTTCTTCGGGAACTTATCGATGTCTGTGTCATTATTTATATTGACGACATCCTGGTGTACTCTTCTTCAGAATCCGATCACAGAAAACATGTTAGGGCAGTTCTTGAGAAATTGCGCCAGCACAGACTATTTGCAAAGCTCGAAAAATGCGTTTTTCATACCACAGAAGTGGAGTTTCTCGGATTCATCCTGACACCTCAAGGAGTCCGAAAGGACTCGCGAAAGGTGGATGCCATCCTCAAATGGCCATCTCCTAGCTCGGTGAAGGGAGTTCAGAGCATGCTCGGCTTCGCCAATTTCTATCGAAGATTCATCCCGGAATTTTCCCGAACAGTCCAACCCATCACAGCTCTCCTAAAGAAAAACAAACGCTTTGAATGGACTCTTGAGGCCGAACAAGCCTTTCAGGACCTAAAAACCAAATTCACCTCTGCACCTATATTGAAGCACCCGCACCCAGATCTCCCTTACATTGTGGAAACCGATGCATCCAGTCCGGCCATGGGAGCTGTCCTGTCGCAAAGAGACCCAGAAACTAACCAACTACACCCTGTGGCCTTTTGGTCCAGGAAATTTTCTCCTCCTGAAATCAACTACGCAATTACCGACAAAGAGTTACTGGCTATTAAATCTGCTTTCAAGGCTTGGCGTCACTACCTTCTCGGGGCAAGACACACCATCACCGTAATTACGGACCACAGAAATTTACAGTATTTAAAGACGGCCAAAGCTCAATCTTCACGACAACTCCGATGGGCTCTATTCTTTGCGGAATTTGATTTTGTAATTACCTATCGCCCTGGCTGCAAGAATGGTAAAGCGGACGCCTTATCCCGGATTGGCATGGAAGAACCCAATTCGAGTTTAGAACCTGTGCCAATCATACCTGAACAAAGAATCTTAGGCCTAACTTCATTGCAAACTATTGAGGACATCCAAACGCAAGTAAAACAACTTCTAGACTCTTCAGCCTTACTGGAATGGAGTCAAAAGGGTCCTCATTACACCGTTAAGGATGATTTACCCTACTTCCAGGAGCGGTTGTTTCTGTCAAGTAAAGAATTGCAAGAACGTGTTATTGCTCATCATCATGAATCATTAATGGAAGGACACCCTGGTATCGCTAAAACGGAGGAAAAAATCAAACGCCACTTCTGGTGGCCTTCTTGGAGAAAAGACATAAAGTCTTTTGTATTGTCTTGCGGAATTTGCACCCAAAACAAGGGTAAAAAAAAGGCCAGCCGGCCTACTTCAACCCTTGGATATTCCACCGGCACCATGGCACACCTTGTCAATAGACTTTATAACTGACCTGCCTCCTTGTGCTGGTTACAACACTATCCTTGTAATTGTGGATCTATTCTCCAAAATGGCCCACTTTATCCCTTTAAAAGGTTTGCCTTCAGCTTCCACCTTGGCCAAGGAATTTCTGGAGAATATAGTTTGCATATATGGTTTCCCTTCCATATTAGTCTCGGATCGTGGAAGTCAATTTATCTCCCATTTTTGGAGGAAGTGTTGCCAACTAGCACAAATAGATGTGCGGTTATCCACCAGCCACCACCCCCAGACCGACGGACAAACCGAGAGAACCAATCAGACTCTCGAGCAATATCTTCGGTGCATGTTACACCAATCCGAGTTAAATTGGAAAGACATCCTCTGGATCGCAGAATATGCATACAACAATTCAGTGCATTCTGGACTGGACAAACTCCTTTTTATACTTTGTATGGTCACCATCCTCGGACCTCTGATCTAGATCCACCTCTGACCCTGGAAATGCCCGCAGTAAATCATCTGCATTCCACAATAACCCGAGCCTTCAAAGAAGCTGCAACTCATTTACAGCAAGCCAAGAAAAAGTATAAAGAAAACACTGATTTGCACCGAAGTAAAACTCCTCCTTACCAAGTAGGAGACCAGGTATGGCTAGCAACGAAACATTTACCCCTCAAGGGCCCGCGAACCTTCAATCCCAGATTCATAGGACCTTATCCCATCAAGGCTATAATCAATCCTGTGGCCTTTAAACTGGATTTACCGTCTAACATGCGTATTCATCCAGTTTTTCATGCATCACTTGTGAAGCCAGTACAACCAGGGACCCGACTGTCCAAGCCTCCAGACCCAGTTCAAATTGAAGGGGAATTAGAATTCGAAGTTAAAGACATTGTAGACTCCAAGGTGTTAAAGTCCAAACTCTTCTATCTTGTTGACTGGAAGGGATATGGACCTCAGGAGAGATCGTGGGAGCCTAGTAACCATGTTCACGCACCTCGATTAATACAAAGGTTCCACTGGAGATTTCCGAACAAGCCAAAACCCCCTGAGGGAACAACCTTGGGAGGGGCCTTGAGGGGGGGTACTGTCATGATGCCTACCTCCAAGGAGCCAGGTCCGACCCAGCAACCCCAGAGGCAGGGATCATTCTCCCCAGGGAAGTGCCAGCGGGCCCAAGCTGGGGCCCTTTGGACACAGTCCTGGCGCCTTAGGCGCCAGGCTCATGTTGGACCCCTGTCTTGGCACCTTAGGCACCAGGCTCATAAAGCTAGACATGTGTTCAAGTGTTTTAATGAGCACTTACCTGATGCAGACCATGCTGCTACATCCAGGCCCTCTTGAGGCCTGAATGGAACTACTTTACCTGTGGGACTACTTTCCCCTGGGTGTGATCGGTGGAAGGATACATTCCTGGAACTTCTTCCAAAGCTATTTAAACCACGCCCGATCAGCAACTCACGCTTCGCGTTGTTCTGCTCCTCGCAGCTGGACGCTCACCGTGTCAGCTCCTGCATCTGGACTTCAGCCACGCCTGTCAGCATCCTGGGTCACCTGCTAAGAGAGAATTGGAGAGAAAGAAGACCTTACCTGCTAAAGCTGCATCACGGAGACATCACACCGACGATCCTGAAAGGGAAGACATCATTTTTAAAAGCATTTCGCTTCGATCGCTGCAGCTCTGCATTTCACTCACCTTTCCTGGCCACCTCCATCTTCAGCAGCGATCGTCCGGATCCGCAGCCACTTCCCAGAGCCTAGAGAGAAAAAGACAAGAACACAAGGAGAGAGAAGGAAGGGAATAGGAAAAGCTCAGTTCCCTTCTAAGACTTACCTGTTGGGTCATTCCCATTTCATTTCGGGTCCTGCCGCTTCCTGGCATTCCGGACCCCGGCCCCTATGGGGAAAAAAGACAAAGACATTGAATGAGCGAATGCAAAGACATTACCCGAACGCTCATCCAGAACTTACCTTTCATTTACTGGAACTGCACGTTTCACTTCGGGTCGGCGCCATATCTCCGGCATTCCGAACCCCGGCCCCTAAGGGGAAAAAGACATAAGCGTTAGTGCTTGCTGCAATAAGACAATGAACATTATTATTAAGCTTGAACTTTTGAACTTGCTACAGAACTCTTACAGCGCCTTACCTGAATAGTCAAGCTTATTTGAACTCCCATCAAACCTCAATCCAGTGAAGTAACTGGGTTTCAATGCGCCCCTGCATCAGAAGCAGGATGGAGAACTCATCCTTCCAGCCCCTAAGGTGAGACTTCACGGGGGATCGTGGAAGGCTATCGTGGAGGGTTGGAAGGGAGTGGGAGGCTTGAGCATTATTCCGTCAGTAGGTAATACTCCCTTTTCACGCACAGGGGAATATTCCTGCGAGCCAGAGAGTCCATCTTCAGAGTCCTGCGCTTCACCATTGAAGAAGCATCAGCACTCGAAGCCAGACCTGCGCCTCCCTGGGAATCAGGTGAGCGTGACACACCCTTAAAAAGAATTTGGTGCACTCTCCCCTTGGCCTCGAGCTGAGAAATCAGCCCAGCAAGGACCACCATCTGTCACCACATGAAATTGTGACAGGAAGACGGATGCACACTGCACACTCAGCACTTCGTAGACATTCAGATGCCCACAGGAGCGCCACTGTACTGGGAGAAGAGTTCAACGAATACCTGACAAAACTCACTAAAGCAGAACGCATGATTGCAAGACAGCTCGCCCCACCCTTCACAGGCGAGGGGGAAGCAGAAACACAAACGGCTGAACAGGAACACCCAACGGGCCAGCTAGAGCCAGGAGAAATGGTGTATGTCAGAAGTTTTGTGCGTAGGTGGAATGCCCCAAGATTTCATGGCCCATATGAGGTAATTTATTGCACGCCCACGGCGGTAAAAGTGAAGGGCCTGAGATATTGGATACATTTAACAGACGTAAGGAAAGCTCATGACAGTGTGAATACAACTAACAGCATTGAAACAGATCAAGTTCAGGATACACAAGAGTAGGAGGGCAAAGGCATAGCTGCACTAACGTTCACATAACTGTGCACATGAAAATGAATGCCGATATACGATGACGAAAGTACAAGTAAAAAAAAATAAAATTGGTTGAAGAGAAGAAAGTGTAAATAAATGAAATGTATAAATATTCCATGCGTGCAAATCATTAAGAAGAAAGTGTAAATAAGTGAAATTTTGCTTAATACCCCTTTATGTTTCAATATGTAGGAGAAACCATGGCAACGAACAGGCAGCCTGCAACGACTAGAGATAGGGAACTTAGGAATAAACATGTAACATTCAATCTGCGTACTTATTCATACAAGTGTGGCTTGACTGTTTGTGCAATTATATTTTTCACACTAATGTTCGGGCTTGTCATTTACTGGGCGGTTGCATTTATCTTTATTGAGATAAATGAGGGGGGTGGAAATGGAACAAGCATGGAGAATGAAACGAAAACGTTTAAAGAAGGCAATTATTTGGTTTGGCACAGGTTCCAGCTTGTATGGGCGTACGGCGCTCACCCCGACCAGGAAAAACGCCAAAATGAGACCAACAGTGGCCCAACCCAGCTTCCAGAATCCCAGTACAATGCTAAAAATGTTAGTGTATATGATTTAAATGATCGAAACCCCTCTGTTATATCATGGCTATATGACACCACCGCTACCCCGCCCACACCAACGACCAGTCCACCAACAGAAAACAATGACATAACAGATAGGAGGAAAGAAAATGTGGAAATGGCTAACAACTTCATTAGCCTGTATGATGGGTGGGAAAAGGGGAGGGGCGGGGGACAGAGAGACAGTACTTCGAGCAGCAAGGGACGCCAAAAAACTCCTTAAAAGCACTAGAAGGAGGAGAGAAGTGGGGAGGAAAAGGTATGACGAATACTCCGGCCTAGGGCTGGATACAATAGAGGACCCAGACACCCACACCAGTCTAATAAATGGTATGCAGACATGAGCTCCACAGCAAAGCAAACAACAAATGAGAGTTGCTATGTGTGCTCATTGATCCCCCATGCCTCAGGTACACCTAAGGTCTTGCTGCCACAAGAATTGCCTCTCACAGATGCCCAGCGTCTCCTTCATCTTACCCTGTGCAGAATTAAGAACACCTTCTAGGCACACACGGTATCTTTTGAAATGATGCAAAATGAGAAAACATGCTACTCCTGAGCGAAAGGAGTGGTGTGCATGAAAGAACCTTTTTTCATCATAAAAGGAACACTGTTTGCTGAAAACAAATGGAAGGATGACGTGATAACATGCAAAGCAGAAGCGCTGCGAGGATTGCCAACAGAAAAATTACAGTGGATCGAGAAAACATGCACCCCTGGTCTGGATTGAACATATCTCTAAGCTAACATGGGTGATAGCAATCAAAAAACCATTCAAACTTCAAAAAGAATTGGACTATGAACTGTGCTTCCACGGGGAAGGAAAAATGGACATAGGAAGAAACAAAAACTGCAGTGAAACACTCACGATTCCTGATATGAGGAAGGGAACGGCAGCACTCATGGACAATTACTGGGTATGCGGCAAACAAGCATACCTGCACCTCCCGCCATCTTGGAGGGGCACATGCTCTCTTGCGACGCTGCACTCTGCTCTAATGGTAATCCCAGAAAGCCACATCGGAGAAGGGCGAACACCAGCAGTTCGAGACACAGAGAGTGCACGACCAACCGAAGAGCCACCACTGTATGCCCTGTTGAAAGACAACATCTAAGGGGTCGTATCCAGGAAACGAAGGTTGTCTAACTACATATCCAAGGCCTCATCCGAGCTACTTGCACAAATCCCAGACCGGTACAGACTGTTCAGCTCTGCCGAAACTTTCTTTTCATCCCTTGTCCCAAGCATCCAGGCACGAACAAATGCAAAGTGACTCCAAATCACACGTTGGGAGCTGATCCAACTAGCCAATGACACTGAAGAAGGGTTCAACGTGATCAAGGTGGAATTAAGGGCTTTGAGGCTAATGACGATGCAGAACAGGTATGTCCTAGACCTGTTGACGGCGATGGATGGAGGTGTTTGCTGAAAAATCGGGAGCACGTGCTGTACATTCGTACTTTCTGAAGACGCAGAGAATGGGACACTATCACACGTCATCACTGCAGTGCACAACCTGGGGGAACGCATGAAGAAGGAAGACGGTGCAGAGTTAAGCACATGGTTCGACAATATTTTTTCATGGGTGCCTTCCTGGATGGGACTCGCCGTCAAGATACTGATTCCCCTCATCGTGTTTTTTCTCTTAATTTTTTGTGTGTGCCAGCTGGGTCTTCGCTGCTGCGCAAACACAGTTCCTAATGGAGCAATGATGATGGTGACAATGGGCAACGCTAGAGGAGTGGCACGAATAAAACAAGAGGCACAAGTGCAGACAGGTGAGAACTCTGAACCCAAATATAGAATGGTCCCGATGTACTATGATGAAGATATAGTGGATAGGTTATATGACACTACGATAAAGGAGAACTGCGTTTTTCGTTACTTAAGTAACGAAAGGGGGAAAGGTAAGGGAGGGTAGGTCATTAGGACCCCCTCACATACATCTCTGACCCAGGTGGAGACTCATGACTCGTCGGCGGCCCCCTCGCCCTAAGGGCCCAGGCGGCAGGTTGGCTGCGGATCGAAACGTGAGGCTGCATGACTACATTATAAGACATAGCATAGACTCCATTTTGTATTAAGACAACTCCATTTTGTGTAAAAAGGCGCTAAAATCCAGTCCATGCAAAGTTGCTCGCACACTCGCACACATACAGAAAGCTGCCGCCTGACACCTGCTTGACTGCGCCCACAGGAGTATACACTCCCACCAGCCTCGACCTCATGGTAGATCCGCTGAAGGCCTGTTCTCACGAGCAACCAGACACGAACAAACAACAAAATAAACACTGTATCACTTGGCCTTCCGCAGTACATCATTTGCCCCAGCCGTGACTGGGCTCAGTAGAAAGTAACTGAAACCAGCCCAACCCTGCCCGACCTGACCCTGTACCCTCCCCCAAGGAACATGTGGCGCTAACCACCCCTCACCCCCACCAACCCTCGAGGCACCCTGTATAACGAAATAAGCATTTGTGTAATATATGTCGTGTTGACAAACGTTTGCTGCTATTATGGAGACGTGTGATTTAAGAGTAATATGTGATCGCTCCTGTACATGATGTACCAAAGCATGTTTGTAATGCACGATGATCAGCCGAGGCAGTGGAACCAGATTGTACTGTGATGAAATATGCATTGCTCTCTCTTACACGCAACCCAACCTAATGCTACCTCATGTTCGTATGTAAACTACTGATGTGAAATACTGTATTAAATGGCAAAACCCTCTCCAGCCTGTGTTCCAATATTAATGTAAATATATGTGTATAATACCAAAGCTCCAAGTGTTGCCACCCACCCTTGCCAAAAGTATGATGCACCGCCCCTTGCAGGGAAGCAGGTCCAGAGCGGCAAGGTCGTCTCCCCCCTCCTCCCCTCCCAGACCCGCCAGGGATAGCTGGTGTTCGAACAGCACAGCCTCGCCTCCCCTCCCAATCTCGCTGGGCCCGCTCCAAGCATCCACCTCCCCCATGGCAGAGACCGCCACAGCCAGGATCTATGAGTTATGAGCTACCTGGTCCTAAATCCCACTGTATCCAGGGCACCAGCTACATGCCCCCCACAGCCCATTGGTATCCCCACTAACCCCAGGTTAATGGCCCTCGAAGGGGGGCGCCCACCCTTGTACTAACAGATCATAATACCGTCCTCCATTGTAGCCACCAGGACAGGGCGATCGAATAACCCCCCTCTATAACCCTGGCCCTGCACATGGACTCGTGGGACTACCATACTTGAACCCAAGGTGTCACTACAACAGATGGATAGGGATACCCCCTATCACATATCCATGTCCCTGTTTCCCCCTTGAGCTAAGGTCAATGTATTGCAGGATTTAAGAGACACCTGAGATTGTAGAATGTGACGAATGATTGCGAGTGTGTGGCCACAAGGGCAATTGTTAGAGCAGCTACCAATCATCAATACAAGTTGTGTCCGGCCAGCAGCTCCACCCCGAAGAGCCCAGCTGACCCGTCTGCCCCCGTGGCACTGCACCGACGTCTACCAATCCTGGAGCAGCAACTATAAACATTGTATAGTATCTAGTCAACGCCACCCAATCCCTAAGACTATGTCACCCCTATAGCTAATGCCATGTATGACATAGTTTTGTAATAAGTAGGACTGTCTTTGATATTGTCAGACAGAGCGCTCTTGGAGTCTGCAGAGTTCTTTGCATGCCCTATTTTGGTTTAGATAAAACTCCTTCTGATCTTACCCGCACTTGGTCCTGGTCTCATTCCCTTCTGGGGTGTGTCCTTTATTGCCTCTCATTATGGGGGGTGCGCTTTGGGGACGTTTACTTTCACAAACACCATGGAAAACGGGAAACCCATGCATTTTTTAAAAGAAGACACCTGTGGAAATCCAACTAGGTCTGACTTGCGTGAATCGCCCTACAATTAAGGATTTTGAGACATTTGCCACCAGGAAACTACCAAAACATGTGAGCAACAACACATGTCCTACCTTCCCGTGTTCCGACAGGTGTCTTGACGAAAACAGTACCTCACAGATGTGGGTGCAGTGACCTGGGTGCAAAGGGAAAAGGCTAAACCATGTGTACACCCAAAGCCCTGCTGTCGTGCAAAGCCTCTAGGCGCTTGCAGTAACCTGCACTTGCACTAACCTACTGAGCTATCTTGTGTGTATTACAGCTTATTCAATGTGTGGAGGAAAATGCTGAAACCAGCCCGGCCTCTCGATCTGAGTGAGCCAGCATGCTTGCGAGTGGTTAACTACGAAGGCCCTTCAAGACATAAACATTTGGTTTTACATGAAGGCCTGCGCAGCTTGTAGGAGCCAGGCACGGCCAGCCTCTTCTGCGCTCTGCAAAGTCAGCTGCACTGATAACACAGGAATGTAGAAAGGCGCTTCCCACAACAACGTGCACTGAGCCTGAGAGCCAAGACTGACAGTAACTTTCCAGGGGAAAATATGTTTGCTGCCTGGAAGGGTGAGCCTAGAAGGTTCTTGAAGAGCTGGTACGTCATAGTGATTGACGTACAGCCGGGCAATAAGAGAACTATACCTGGGCCAGTGAGGGAGGGACTCATCCTGGGCTGTTGGTGAAACGCACGCACGAAGAAGAACAGTGCCTGGACGACCAGCCGTGCACTATCTGGGCTGAGACTCCTAGCATCACATCTCCGCTCTGGTGCAGGCCTGTGGGGGGCTTGGCCAGACCTCCCCTTCCCTCTCTCGGGGTGCCGGGCACTTCGAGTGGCGAGGGTCCTGGGTGTGATCCAATCCCATCTACAATATCTAGGAGCGTAAGATAAATAATTGCATATTCATCTGTGACTGACAATTGGTATTATTCAGCTTGCACTTTCAGTCCCATATTTTTGTAAAATGCTGCTTAGTTCTCATTAGAAACTGTAGTAATAAATGCAAGCATTATATATTCTGTGTGATTGGCTGGCCCCAGGAGAGGGTGGGGGTTCCCTCTTTTCACTACATTTGGCGCTGTAAGCAGGGTTTGCAAGCACGATGCCTTTCTGGAAGAAACAAGCAAAGGATGAATGCAATGTGGGGTATAGTGCACTCTGTCACATTCCAGGATGGCCGGCAACAAATGCCTGGTTGGGTGTGGCAGACATTTTGCATCGGTGCTCGGCACCGAGGATATGGGACATGCTTGAAAATTATGTTTCCCCGCCGGTGATTAGTGAGTGCTTGGAGAGTTTACGGCTTGGGAAATGCAGACGGGAGCTAAAAGCAGCAGGAAACATAGGCTGGTTATTCCTGCAGGCACTCAGGAAGTTGCATGAGAATGAATTGCTTAAAGATGCGCAGATTCGCAAATTAACTGATCAGATTTCCCTGCTACAGGAGCAACAAATCATTATGAGAGTGACCCTTGAATCGTCCGTTAAGCGGGCCGATCAGATGGAGGACAGGTGTGCCTCGTTAGCTGTGCGAGTAGCCACACACAAGCGCAGACAATGGCGGAGCAATCCGTCAAAGATAAGGAAAGATAACTGGGACCCAAATTTATGGTTGGGTGAAGTTAGTGACAGCGAAACTGAACAAACATTTGACTGGGATGAATCAGTTGAAGTCAGGTTTGCAGAGTTAGACTGCTCTGACGAAGAGGAGCTAGAATCTGCTCCAAAGAAATGTGTTTATCCAGCGTGGCCGTTAATCACTAACAAGTCAAAAGACCAATCTGGCGGTGGAAACATTCAGAATATTAGGATTGTCTGCGATTATACACAGACAGAACCTTTAGACATTGCTAAGTTGTTTATACAGGGGGCAGGTGAACCGATTTTGAATTGGCTTTTAAGAGGATGGGATACAAGTGCAGATGGTATCTTCTTATCCCCAGAGGAACTGTTAAAAATGGGTTCAATCATTACTAATGTATTGCTGGGACAGATGTTTTGTGGCGTACTCGGGCAGCAAGGATCGCATTCCTTGTTTCATTGGCTTCAGACTGCCCTAATAAATCTGTATGCGAGTCCGATGGACATGGAAGAGAATTGGGACATTTGGGGGAAGCGACAGATCAGCTTAGAGAGATGGGTTTACAGTGCAAATTCTGCAGGGCCTGACATGGAGTTGTTTACAGCTGGAATGCGCGCGTGCTTGTTGAGAAATGCTCCGAGTCATATGAAGGGAGCATTGCTTTCATTGCTGGGTCCAGCGCAAGTTAAAGCCATTGGTGAAGTGGCATTTCTGTTAGGGCAATTAGAAGGGCTGGATGTGCGAAAAGCGGCGCGCCTTGTGGCGGCGTATAATGATTCCGAGAAAAAGCGTGGCAAAAATGTAAAGTCTAAAGAGAAAATTGACACCATTGAGATCACGCGCAGACAATTGTTGGTGGACCTGCTAAAAGCGGGAATTCCAAAGGAAGAGATAGACGGTAAACCCACACCTGTGCTGCTTGAGAAATGGAAGAAACTGAGAAAACAGGGATTGGGAAAAATGAAGCCCTCTGCACCCTCTGAAGAAGAGGTGTTGAAGCCCAAAGTGCGAGCAAAAGGTTACCCTGATTTGGCAAAGGACAAGTGGGAGGTCGCAGACCCCATTTTTGATTGAAGGGCTGGCTCTGTCTTTGAGGTACGGTTAATAAAGAGAACCAGTCCCAGAGACAGACGCCCTTTTGTGCCACTTACATTGTATTTGGATGAGAAAGTAAAACACGTCCTGGCTCTATTAGACACGGGAGCTGAGGTAACCATTTTGAATGGCAATCCCAATAAATTATCTGGTCCCAGAGTTTTACTCAATGGTTATGGGGGATTAGAAACTGTTGCAAAAGCTTTTAATGTAAAAATGTCAATTGGCAAGGGATTGCCTTTCACAGCAAATGTCTTGATTGCAGACATACCGGAATATATTCTGGGCATGAATGTGTTGTTGGGCAAAAGTGTAACTACAGATTTAGGTGAATTTGTTTTTGGCAATCGGAAAATCCATGTGAGAGTTGTTAACCCTGTGGTGGTTGGGCACGCAAAATGGTCCCCTTTGCATTTACCTCCTCATGCTGAGCCAGTGTGCGTGAAACCGTACAGGTTGCCAGGAGGGCACAAAGAGATCGGTGAAACTATTGAGTCATTAGTAAAAGCTGGCATAATGAGGCCGGCAGTCAGTCCATTCAATTCTCCGATCTGGCCTGTCTGCCGCCCAGATGGGGCGTGGTGTTTGACAATTGATTTTCGCACTTTGAACAAGAAGGTGCCACCCTTAGCTGTGGCGGTGCCAAACATCATTACTCTGATTGAAAAGCTTACGAAAGAAGTGGGTGAATGGCACGTGTTCCTTGACTTGGCCAATGCATTTTTCTCCATTGATATTGATACTGAATCACAAGACCAATTTGCTATCACTTGGGGAGACAGACAATTTACCTTTACTAAATTGCCCCAGGGGTATTTGCATAGTCCCACTCTGTGTCATGGATGGATTGCCAGAAACTTAAAAATGGTGCAGTTGGATAATGTGTATGTTGCACATTACATTGATGATATCATGCTGACCAGTGCTGAGAAAGAACATGTAGAAAAAGCTGCTGAAAGATTGATTACACACATGCAAAACCGGGGGTGCGCCATAAATCCCAAACAGGTACAGGGGCCTGTTCAAGAGGTGACATTTTTAGGTGCAATCTGGTCTGGGTCAGTTAAGAAAATTCCCGACCCTGTAATTGACATTGTCCAGCAGATGGCTCCACCAGCAGATAAAAAAGAGCCAAAAAGGTTCATTGGGTTAATGGGTTTTTGGAGAAATCACATACCTCATTTAAGCCTGATACTGAAACCCATCTACAAAGTCACCAGAAAGAAAAATGATATTACATGGGGCCTAGAGCAACAGTCTGTCTTTCAGCAGGCTAAGGACGCTTTGCAGAATTACATCACGCTGGGCCCCATGACAAAAACTGATCCTTTTGAACTGGAAATTCTTGTCTACAATGATGTTGCTGTGTGGAGCTTGTGGCAAATGCAAGGACAGAAAAGAGTGGCGCAAGGTTTCTGGTCAAGAAAGCTCACAGATCATATGACAAGATACACTCCGATTGAGAAACAAGTTGCTGCAGTGTACTGGGCTCTAGTCGAGACTGAAAGAATCACAGGCGAGCAACCAGTAACAATGTGCACAGAAATTCCGATCATGGGCTGGGTGCGCGACACTGCAGCAAGCGGAAAAAGTGGCAGAGCGCAGGACGCCACTAATGTCAAATGGAAATGGTATTTACAGCAACGTGCGAAAGCTGGCCGCATAGATGTTTCCAGACTGCAAGAACGAATGCTGGAGGCAGTGAACTTGGAAGCGATGCCTGAACCGAGCACCCCTGTAGCGCTGCCAGAAGCTCCCTTCAAAGACGCACCCGCCTATGATACATTGACAGAGGAAGAACAAAAGTCTGCATGGTTCACGGACGGCACTGCAAAGTATGATAAAGGGCAAAGACACTGGCAAGCTGTTGCATTCCAGCCCCACCTAGAAACACTGCTAATAAGAGAAGGTGTGGGAGGATCCAGTCAATATGCTGAACTGCAAGCGGTGGCCTCCGTGATTGAACAGGTGAAAGAGACAGAGACTGCATACATATAGACGGACAGTTGTGCCACATATCAAGGCCTGACACATTGGGCACCGGCATGGAGAAGAGACGGCTGGCAGATCAAGAACACTCCGATCTGGGGAGGGTCGGACATCTGGGAAGAGATGTGGTGCGAAGGTGAGAGGTGCAAAATCTGCATTGGGCATGTCGATGCACACATGCCCCCTGACACCTCACTGGCTGCTCTGTTTAACAACGAAGTGGATCAAATGGCAAAAATTCGCCCAGTGACAACACCTGAAGAAGCTGACGTACTGCAAGGAATGGCGGACTGGGCACACCAAACCTCAGGGCATCTAGGGCAAACAGGAACTTATCAATGGACTAAAAGGAAACAATTGCCCATTAACATGGATCAAGCCAAGCAAGCTGCCTCCCAATGTTCTGTGTGCTGAGAAGTGAAGCACTACCCTCTGGAGAGGAATACTCAAGGCCCTTTGAGAAGAGGTGAAAGAGCTGCTAGTGTATGGCAAGTTGCCTACATTGGCCCTTTACCGCCCGAGTATGGAAAGCATTATGTGTTGACCATGGTAGACACATACTCTGGACTGCTGTTAGCTTATCCATTCGCCCATGCCGATCAACGGGCTACCTTGCAAGGCATGGAATACCTCATCAGGCACTATGGCATTCCGGATGAAATCCAATCAGACCAACGCAGCCATTTTGCTGGACACAATGTGCAGAACTGGGCACTAGAGCAAGGCATAAAATGGACACTGCGCATCAGCCGGTACCCAGAATCCTCTGCTCTGGTGGAGCGCAGCAATGGGCTGCTCAAGCAACAAATAAAGAAGCTGACTAAGACTCACACTCTCAAGGGGTGGTCCAAACACCTGGCACAAGCGCTGTTTGAACTGAACAATCGTCCGTTGGGAAACCGGCTGACCCCCTTTGTGAGTCTGACAAGTGAGAAAGTGGAATCCACAAAGACTCTTGTTGTGTGGAAAACCGACAAAGAAGCAAAGCTGCCTGTGCAAGCCACTGCAGGCAGCATTGGGCTTGATCTATCTACCTGTGAAGATGATGTTATACCAGCGGGGCAAACCAAATCCATATCGCTGGGTATTGGCATCAAATAGCCGGCTGGCACTTATGGACGCATTGCTGCACGATCCAGCCTCGCGAAAAAAGGCATTGACATTTTGGGAGGTGTGATTGATCCTGATTATAGAGGGACTGTTTCGGGACTCTTACATAACGCTGGTGCATCTGCAGTACCATTAACCAAATATGACCGAATTGCACAATTGATTTGTGAGCAAGCAGTTGTTCCCCTAGTGGTAGAAAGTAAGCAATCCCCAGACACTACACTGAGGGGGGAAGGAGGCTTTGGTAGCACGGGGAAAAAGGTGTGGGTTCACCCTCCAAACAAAAAGCCTGAGGCTGGGGAAGTGTTAAGTCAAGGTATTGGAAGTACTTATGTTGTACTTTTGAAGAATTCTGACATGCCTATTTATATTCCCGCTATTAGGCTCACACCACAAACGTAGAGCAGTATGAAGGGGATGGGACTTGTCTTGCTGCGGGTGCTCCTGACCTGCCAAGCAAATGCTTTCTCTTTAAAGAATGGGTTGATGCAAGACGCTACATGGACTCTGAGAAGCGCATGCACTACACATGATGCTCCAGTCCTGCGTGACAACTACAACCACAACGTAACCTGTGAGAAAAGCACTACAAATGAGTATCCACATGGAACTGCAAGAGTTCTGGCTTGGCACATGTCAGGCATCTTTTGTCACTGACTCATATGACTGGCGCTTATGAATTCTTAGGCCCAAACGTTTCAGTGAATGGATCCAATAATTTGTTTGATGTTTCATGTTATTTCTGCGCCAAGAACTGCAGCGAGTGTACTCGCCAAGACTTTTTGGACTTTAATCTGACTAAATGCATTTCATCCAATTGTGCGTTGAAACAGCCACTGGCGGATGGTAGTATGTTGTTTGTATCTAAAACCAATATTGTATATGGTAGGCATCCCACTTGGAGATTGGTGTTTTTCAAATCACACAAAGTAGAAACTGTGAATATGCTAGATTTTCCAGTAGTAAGGCAACACTTAAATTGCAGACACGTAATGCACGCGTCTATCATTACAGAGGTACACTTAGACATAGATTTATCACAAGGCAATGTTTCCTTAGTACTACCAAGCTGCTACAAATGGAGTCAATTTCTATGGGTCATCGCCAAATTGCGCGTAGCTAGGAGGTAGATTCATTGATTGCGGGAGCAGCGGTGGTGGGAACGGGAGCTTTAAATTATTTTGACATAGAAACTGAGTGCAATAAGTTAGCCACTATGGGTTCTGATGCCAGCGCCGCTATAAAACGTCTGGCCCAGTGGGGCCCATTGATAAGCCCTACCCTGCGCAACACTGCTACAAGTATTGGCAACCACTGGAGATGGCAGAATTTTAGCTATGAAGAATTTTTTTCTGCCATAGGGCAGGTCAACAAAACTGCTAAATACACACAATGCATTTTATGGCAAACTTTGTTAAATCGCCAGGTGTTGGCTTTCCGCTCCGAATGCGGGCGACTATCCACAACCCACTGGCACACAGAGCTACAGTTACCAGCAAACATATGGATTAAACCGCTTGCTTTTGATTGCATGAATAACACATGCCACGCTTTAATGCAAGTTAGTAGAACCGCTTATGCTTTAGAAATATGGTGTCCTTTTATAGTCTTGCCTATGAAAATAAATGGTTCCTGGTGGGTTCCATAAAGCCTGCATAGTTACTAATAATTCCTTGCTTATTAACAATTATAGGTTATTAGGGAATCCTCAAGTATTTTGCGTAGATCAGGTTGTGACTATCTTAGACATTGTTACTCACACCTTATATTCATTAACCCAGTGGTCTCACACTACTCTGCATGCGGAGCTCACGCATTAGCTTAACCGGACTCTACCCTATGGGGTGATTACTGCCCGGCTTCAAGCTATTAGACAATTTGCTCAAACTGCTTGGAAAGATTTTCAAACGCTAGCTAAATCAGTTATCTCTGCAGAGTGCAAGTTGATGATAGACAGAAATCAATTAATTAAAACTGCTGACCATCTGCAATCGGTTACTACTCACCACTGGTGGGATGTGTTCACTGGATGGTCTCCCTCCTCCACCAAGCTGCTTAGTATAATGTTGCATCCATTGCTGTGGCTGCTGATTTCCCTAATATTTATTCTTATCGTTTTCATTGGGCTCTTGCGCAGAATGTCTTTCCTCTATAATAGAATGACTGCGCTAGAAAAACTTTTGATCGGCCTACAGCACACCGTACACGTCTCTAAATCATGGAACTGAGTCAGCATTTTCAGGCCTCACTTTGAAAGGGGTGAAATGTTGTGAAAAGCCTCTAGGCGCTTGCAGTAACCTCCACTTGCACTAACCTACTGAGCTATCTTGTGTGTATTACAGCTTATTCGAAGCATAGAGGAAAATGCTGAAACCACCCCGGCCTCTCGATCTGAGTGAGCCAGCATGCTTGCGAGGGGTTAACTGCAAAGGTCCTTCAAGACATAAACATTTGGTTTTACATGAAGGCCTGCGCAGCTTGTAGGAGCCAAGCACGGCCAGCCTCTTCTGCGCTCTGCAAAGTCAGGTGCACTGATAACACAGGAATGTAGAAAGGCGCTTCCAACAACAACGTGCATTGAGCCTGAGAGCCAAGACTGACAGTAACTTTCCAGGGGAAAACATGTTTGCTGCCTGGAAGGGTGAGCCTAGAAGCTTCTCGAAGAGCTGGTACGTCATAGTGATTGACGTGCAGCCCCTAATAAGAGAACTATACCTGGGCCAGTGAGGGAGGGACTCATCCTGGGCTGTTGGTAAAATGCGCGCACGAAGAGGAACAGCGCCTGGACGACCAGCTGTGCACTATCTGGGCCGAGACTCCTAGCATCACATCCCCGCTCTGGTATAGACCTGTGGTGGGCTTGGCCAGTCCTCCCCTCCTCTCCTCTCTCGAGGGGTGCCAGACACTTCGAGTGGCGAGGGTCCTGGGTGTGATCCAATCCCATCTACAATATCTAGGAGCGTAAGATAAATAATTGCATATTCATCTGTGACTGACAATTGGTATTATTCAGCTTGCACTTTCAGTCCCATATTTTTGTAAAATGCTGCTTTGTTCTCATTAGACACTGTAGTAATAAATGCAAGCATTATATATTCTGTGTGATTGGCTTTCTTCCAGACTGAGTTCACTGTGCTTCCCATAAATACTTACTTGTGTCGGAAGGTGATTAGGAGTGATTATTGCACTAAGGGCTGGCCCCAGGGGAGGGTGTGGGTTCCCCCTTTTCACTACACCTGCAAAGAGCACATTTTGGCTGGATTTGGCCTTGTGGACAATCCACACATTTGGCCCTAGAGCGTCGCAGCCACCAAGGAAAACAGGGAACTCCGTGTATTTCTGTAAATATGATACCTGTGGGAATCCAACGAAATCCGACTTGCATGAATCGCCCTACTATTTATTACCCACACGCCCCAGCAAAGTCCAAAATGTAGGCAAAAATAACAATGTTGAGACATTTGCCACCAGGCAACCACCGAAACACGCGGGCAACAACACATGTCCTACCGTCCCATGTTCCCACAGGTGCCTGGAAATAAATGGTACCTCACATGTGTGGATGCACTGACCTGGGCACAAATGGAAAAGGCTCAACCACGGGTACACCCAACGCCCTGAGAAGGGCACATTTTCACTGGATTTGGCATTGTGGACAACCCACACATTTGGCCCTCGTGTGTCACAGCCACCAAGGGAAACAGTTGCCCATGCATTTCTTAGGGAGAATACAATTAGTTGTAGTGAAATGAAAGACAGACAGGGGTTACCGATCCATAATAACTAGTAGCCCGGTATGGATGTCTGGGAGCGGCAGGTGGATTCTTAGCCTGGGAAAGTCGAGAGAGGAAAGGGACTGCCCTAGGGCTACTATTCCCCAGTCCCTTTGACCCCAAAAAAAGAATCAGGAATCAGCTATTCTGACAATTTATTTTAATACACACCCTTGGATTTTATTCAAAGAGTCTGCATGGTTATTTGTGGCGGGAGAACTCGTCACATGGGCCTATCGCAGGCTTCTTTCAAAACTCACCTCTTAGCCATGACATCTTACTCCAGGGGTACTGGAGCTACATCCTTTGTCTCAGATCGGCAATAAAAACCTTCATGAAGGGGTTGTTGTTGGCTTCCTGACTCCCTAGGGAACTTCTAACACTCCCTCTCCTATCATTGGTTATTTGCTGGGAAAATAGGGAATATGCCTTTGTTCACCCAGCATCACACTCACTCCTTTCACAGCCTCTCACTCCTGACCCTGTACTATACAGAACCTTTTTATGTATTGTTTTCCTCCCAACACATCACTGTCCCTCCAATCTCGCACTCGCCTGTCCACCTCCACCCTTCGTTCTTACTTCTTTTCCCACTCCTGATCTTACTACGGCTGATATCTCCCAATACTTCTCTACCTCTGTTCTGTATACTCCCTCCTTCCTCTCACCCCACTTCTCTGCTTCCTACTATTTCTTTAATCCTAATGCCTCTTCAACTCTATACCAATACCTACTCCTATACCCCCACTCACTGTCGCTCTTCCAGCTACGACCACAACTACTGTTCCTACTCTGCTACTACCACTACCTCTCTCTGTTTCTACTATTCTAAGATAAGGTGTGCTGTGCACCACTGTCACTGTTGCGGACACCCGGTATAGCGTGCCCTGCTCACCCTCTGTACTAGCCCCTGTTCAACCTTCCGGGACTTCCTGGTATATGGTGCCCTGCTCGCCCAGGGATATGGTGCCCTGCTCCTCCTTCTACTTCTAACTCCTGCTCTAGTCCTATGCTAGTTACTCCCACCACCTACTACCTCTACTCCCAACCACTACAACCTCAGTCACTACTACTACCCCACTCCACTACTCCTACTCTACCTCTACTGCTCACACGCCTTTTTCTCTCACATAAACACTCTACAGACCCCCTCCTTAACAATATCCTCTGCACTCCAAAACGCTCTCGTCTTCACTGGTCTCTTGGACGTCCTCCACCTCCTCCTGTCCTCACCCACTTAACCCATACAGACACACACTTTTTTAAATACCCTACCCGCTCTCAGGATTGGCCACTTACCTTAACCAATAGCTTACCTGGCTCCAGGAGATGCGACAGGGGAAGGACCTAGGAGGGCTTAAAAGGGCTGGTAAGCCCCGCCCCTTTCCAATATAGACCCTGCTGGGTCCTGGGACGCTGGACCCCTTCTAAAGCCTGTAGTCTTTTAAAAATAATTATTACCTAAATCCCTGATGGCATAGTGGATTGAGGCCTCATAAGGCCTTTTTTCAATTTAAAATATTCCTGGTGGGTTAATGGGGGCCTCCCCCAGAGTCTTTTATTATTGTTTTAATATTCCCTGGTGGGTTAGTGGTGGCATCTCTGTGCGGGCTCCAGCTGACAGCTGGAGCTGTGCTCCTTTGCTGACTGGTGTTGTGCTGCCTGGTGGCACCCTGTGAAAGGGATGCTGCTGCTCAGTCAGTATTCTGTTGTGCAGTGACCCCCCCCCAGGCCCTCGTTGTCGGTGCAGGTAAGGAGGGTTGGGAGGGGGCCATGGGGTTGGGGTGGGTGCCCTACTGTGATGCTAGAAATGCATTGGAGGGACAGGGCCTCCATGTCCTTGTCATGTACTCCTTTTTCATTTGTGTGTTCTGTGTTGTTTTCCAGACTGGCTGAAGCCTTCCCAATGACTGTATGTTGTGGGTACACCCGTGGGGTGGGATATACATTTCATGTTATGGTTGTCTGGTTTCTGGTGTGTGACACAATGAATAAGACAGCCCTACTCGAAACTGGCATGAATGCAGTGTGGTGTGCGGAAAGGCTGGGTCCTTGTCCCAATCCACATTCCTTGTTGTGAGTGTCTGGAGGGAAGTGAATGGCCTGAATGCACTGTGAGCCTGATTGGCTGCCTGCCTGTATGAATGCTCCGCTGAATGATTGGCTGCTGAGCTTGGCCCAGCAGTGTGAATGAGAGACAGAACAGTATATCTGGTGGCCTCTCACTTACTGGAATTGTTCAGAAGTTGAAGTTGAAACTTGATGCTTACATTGAAGCCCAGCTGGAAGAAGAAGGCTTTGCTGCTGCTTTCCTTGGATGCAATCCGAAAGCGTTCATGTCTCAAAGAACTGATCCAAGAGAGGACCTGGCTAGGAGACCTCTTCCCGAGCTACGAGGGAATATTGTGCGCCAGGTCACCTTCACCAAGGCTCCCTGGAAATCAGTCCTCGAAAGGCTGCTGACTGGAGACGGAGACCACCGAGGAATCTGAAGTGAAGCGCCAGGACGTTGAGGCCATCGATGACCACCACCATCGACCGAGGTTCGGAGGACCGATGTAACCTCGTCGACCGAAGCCGCAGTGCTCCATTGCCTAAGACACTTTGAAATCAAGGACTCCTTTGCTGATCACCGTCAACCGCTTTGTCCTGCCGGAGAAAGTCAAGTTCACGGACGAACCGAGTAGAACCCAGCGGTGGGTTTCCCGCCACCCGAAGTCCACAAAGACGCTGACGAAGATCCAAAAGCCAGCTGTGGTCGAGTCCTGATCACTGATGCCAATGCTGATGATCTGATGCCCTTGCTGGGCCTATGTTTTTCATTGACTCTTTGCAGCAACGAACTATCGTAGTCGAGGTGCACCACACAACTGTTCTTTGCAGGACGTCCACAACATCAACAACATCCTTCGTTCACCATTTTCTTCGAGGGATCTCAACGATCCTTGGCTCCAGCCTTAAAGAGAGTTCACTCAAGAAGGATCAATCAACGACTCAACGTCGAACTCTGCTAAACCAGGTACATTGGGGTAGTAGAACCTTTTTAGAAGGGACCAAGACTAACTTAAACAATATATAGACTGGGCTTGTTCATTTACTTTATTTACAGGTTGCCCAGGTGGGGGAATCCACACACAGAACTGTGTCTAGTAGTAGGGACCAGTATTCTGCCAATTGCTTAACCACTTGTTTTCCTCCAATGTCTGGTGTTGGTTCACATTTCTATTAGACGTGTATGTCATTGCAACTGTCAGCAGTTGATGCATTTTAATGGAGTCAAGAGTTAACTGTGCTACCACATAGATATTGTACAAATGTATCATTCTAGCATTGCCTGAGCACAAAGTGTGTTATTGTGTGTGTATATAACTTGAACCTTATTTTGTGGGGGCTTGCGGACAACACTGTACTTAAGAACCAGCTGGCGTCACCTCCTGAGAGCTCTCACCCGTTGTCATGGTCGCCCATAGCTTACTGGCAAGAAAGAGGTGTAAAGACTGGTGGGGGGTGTCTGTACTCCTGCTCTCTATATGGCAGAGGAGAGGCACAGAGGACCTCAGCCAAGATTCTCTATTCGGGAGCTATGGTCGAGCAATCAAGGCCTGGCTTCTCAGGAGTTGATGCAGGCAGGTTCCTAAGTAAAGTGTAGTCCCCAAGCACCCACAAAGGAATGTCCACACACTGTATTAGTTAAAACACAGTGTTTATATAATTAAGTTTCAAGGTTATATACACAATCACAATAACTCACTTCGTGCTCAGTTAATCTACAATGGCAAATACATCTTTTTTAAATTTATTTTTATTTGTTTGGCTGAAAATATCAACCTTTCAAAAATAAATATGTTACATGCTACATAATACAATGAAGTAAAGAAATGTTTACAAAAAATAGTAACTAAGACTCTCATTGACAACTTGAGTATGATGTCAGTACATTTCTGTCAAAGTAGTGAACCCCAAGTTATGTTAAACAGACAAATCAACTTCTTGAGGAGTTAGATCTAACCCTACAAGACATCATACAGTTGACAGTACAGTTAGAAACCAACAATTCTAACTTTCCATGGACACAATGGAGTGCCCAAGATAGCACAATCCTGTTAAAACAAGGACAGACCAAGTTATGCTTTCGTTTAAGGTCCCCTAGTAATTAGACATTCAATCGTGATGGAAAAATTGCATCAAGAAAGTGAACTATGACAATTTTGATAGTAAGCTTGGAGTTGGAAAATAAATGCTGCCATATAGTTTTAGAGTCCAAAGGTCGATAAATAAACATCACATTTTTAAAGTACAGTTGTCGTTTCCTTGCCAAATCTTGACAATCTACAATTAAATGCTGTAGAGATTCTTGTTGCAAGTGATTAGCAAAAAACCGACAAAAGTTCTGGTCACTTGGAATCTGACCTCTCTGTGCCAGCACGGCGGTAGTTGTCCATAGATTAAGCCTGCATCGTAAGTATTTATAACAGATGTACGGGGCTGGACATTTTGCTAAATAATCTGCCATGCTACAAAAAATGTTATAACCAAAAGGAGCCTTTTAAAGTCTCGAAGAGAGGCACATTTAGCACGATTACTGATCCAATCAAATTCAAAAAGTTTGTTTTTTGCTCGCAAAGGATTCTGCAGTAGGATATCTTGAGTTATAGAGGCATCAGATAAAGCATCCAATACACAAATCCTCCACTTCCAAGAGATAGTAGGCAACAATGCTCAAGATATTATTTGAGCTAAGTCCTAGGAGACATTTGCGTAGCAGCGTGGACATTTTCCATAAAACGTGTACATATAAGGAAAGAGAGCCCAATTCATAGTGTATAATAGGAAGAGGTGAGCAGTTTGGGAGTTTTAGAACTTGCCTCCAAAAACGAGCTTCCAAGCGATCCCAAAACTTTTGTGCGCGCGGAATTCTGGCTTAAATCCCATATAATAGAATTGGTACAACTTTTTGTTGGAAAAATATCATTACATGTTTGCATGAAAATTTGCCATATTTATACATTAGAATCCTAGCCTGTGAGGTCAATGTTGACAATTTTAACTCCAAGGACTGATCAAAAATGGAATCTGACAGTGAGTTAGTGAAAGGTACTCCCAGATATTTATATTGCGTGACCACCTTAAGTTCAGCACCTTGTAACAACCACTTGTATTTGGAACAGGTTGATTTTGTCGAGAAGCCATTGCAAACAACTATTTGTGTCTTGTCTGTATTTATAATCATGTTGTTGTCAAGAACATACTTATCCAAGCCATCCAGAAGATTTTTAAGTCCTTTGGGGGTCTGGAATAGTAGGACGAGATCGTCTGCATATAAAAGCCGTATGATGCCTTGAAGGCCTAGTTTTGGGGCATCAGACATGATAACAGTAAAGGTTTCGGCCATGTCAAGGATAAACAGGTTAAATAGAATGGAGGCCAAAATACACCACTGTTTAAGGCCATGTTTGGTCGAAAGGCTGGAAGACAAAAGCCCCTCTAGGGAAAGCCTCACCTACATGGTCGTGTTTGTGTGCAACAATTTAATTAAAATTAGAAGCAAACCGGGATATTTGTAGCATGCAAGTTTCTCAAACAATAAAAGGCGATCAATGGAGTCGAAGGCCACTCGGAAATCCACAAAAGCTAGATATAATGGCTGTTTTCGAGTGGCGTAGGACGACTTGCTCATGTTCAATGCACTCAGGTTAAGCGAGGTCCCTAGACCGGCTACGAATTCGGATTGAAATGGTTCTCTCAAGTTCATAGTTAAGGACTATTTGTTAAGATCACGTAGAATGATACGAGAGAAGATTTTTCCCGGAGCGTCCAATAGAGCTGGACAATATTGGACGATAACTAGCAAGTTTGCATCGGTCGCCTTTTTTGTAAATTGGAAGAACTATTGAGTGCTTCCATGATTGAGGTACCCGCTGAGAAGAGTTTACATGGCAAAATATATTATACAGCACTTCAGCCCCGATTTCTGGATGTTGTTTGAAGTGGGAATTTGAAAGACCATCCGGTCCCTGAGCTAGAGACCGACTCACTTTATGAATGAAAAATAAAACATCTTTCTTATCGAATAACAACTGGAAATGTGAATGTTACGCTCACCTGGTCTCTGCGGAGGCATTGGGGCACGGTTGCAGCCCTCCCTGAACTTAAATCACCCCGTTCAGGCCTCTCCCTCAGTAGAAAAGCTGTGAGCGGTGGTATGTGGTGATAGTGCTCCTGCGTGGAGATAAGAGTGTGTGAGTGAGCCAATCTGTGATTGTTGTACCTCTCAAACCCTTCACCCCCAAGTATGGTTTCTGTGAGCATACGCCGGCCCATAAAGCTCACCTGTGAATTATGGAAGATAAGCTCTCCATCCTGCTACTTCTGGCAGGGGCGTGTCAAATGGGATCTAGTTCCTTCACTGATCCCTGATAAGGATTAGTCCAGTCCAGCTACGACTATGCTTTTCCTTATGATTGGTAAGTCTTTCTTGAGCTCTTGTGATGCTGTTTGTTCTGTTTAATGTCTTTATATGTTGCTCCTATTATATGTCCACAATAATGTCTCTCTTCTGTTTTCTTCCCTTAGATGGAAATGCGGCCTCAATGCAGCTGTGAGACGCGAGACACAGCCTGATGGAAAGTGGATGCTACTGCAATGTTCGACAGCATGTAAGTGATGGTTTAAGGAAAAGAGGGAAGCGCAATCTTAAATTGACAGTTTTTTCGATGCCTAACCTTGTCTTCTGTTTTTCCTTGCAGGCGCTGCTCTCGATGGTGGAGCGTGTCATGCTGCGGTGCCAAGATGAAGATTTTGGCGTTCCGGAAAGTGTAAAGATGAATACTTGGTTCGCCGAAGAGATGTACAGGTAAGAGCAGCTTCCCTCAGTTGGTAAGTATGCTAGCAGGAATCAGGATGTCCAGGAAGCAGGATCTTCAAAGGTAAGTCTGACCTGTAAGGTGACAGTGAGCGTTATGCTGCTTGCAAGTGCAGAATAACGCAAAGCTTCTGTCTTGAGGATCAGGGCAGCTTGTATAGCAGAGATCGTGGGCACGCCCATTAAAGCCGGCTTACCAGCCACACCCTGCCACTCCTAGAGAGTGAGCACGTGCAAAGGCAATCCATTAGCAGCCACACCCAAGAATACACTTGGGGCTGTTTAATGGATGGAATTTTCAAGGCTAATGCATCCTGCTTAATGGATGGAATGTTCAAGGTTAATGCATCTGAAGTGCTATGTCCATAATAAAAGCTTTTGGTGTTAAATGGATGTTCTTGTTTACTTTTGTTCATGAGCCAGGCACCAAAGGCGCCAGGACAGTGTCCAGCCAAGTCTCGTGTGTATGCGACCCCTGCATGCTTGTGCCCCTGACATCATGACCATGACAGCACTCCCTCTCAATGCCCCTCTCAAGGGTGGTTCTCCTCCCGGTCCTGGTTTGGTGGGATTATTGCGATGGAACTGTCCGATTAAAAGCGGAGCATGGACGTGTTCACTGGGTTCCCAAGTTAAGTCTTGAGGTCCGTAACCCTTCCAGTCAATTAGGTAATACAATTTTGATCGAACCACCTTGGAGTCCAGGATGGATTTGACTTCATATTCTGGTTCTCCATCTATTACTTCGGGCTCTGGCAGAGAACTAAGCCGTGTATTGGATTTCATGGGTTTGAGCAGAGAGACCTGAAATACGGGGTGAATTTTCATGTGAGATGTTGACTCCAATTTCATGGCGACAGGATTGATCATGGACTTTATAGTAAAGGGGCCCAGGTATCTTGGGTGGAAAGCTCTTGGCCCCTTCAGGGGAATATATTTGGATGCTAACCACACCATTTCCCCCATCTGGTAGGCGGGAACTTCCTTCCGATGCCGATCAGCAAACAGTTTTTGTCTTTCCTTAGCCTTGGTCAGATGCTCCGTCGTCTCCTTAAGAACTTGAGTGATGGTTTTATGCAAGTTTTTTATGGCTGGCATTTCCAGGGTATCGGGTGGATCAAATACTGATGTCCTCGGATGTCTTCCGTGCACAGTGTAGAATGGAGTTTGCCCTGTGCTTGTGTGAACTGAGTTGTTGTATGCATACTCAGCCATCCAGAGTATATTTTTCCAAGAATCCGCAGACTGTTGCAACATACACCTGAGATATTGCTCTAAAGTTTGGTTGGTTGGTTCGTTCAGTTTGCCCATCAGTTTGAAAGTGATTGCTTGTGGACAACTGGAAATCGATTTTGGCATGGTACAACACTTTCTCCACTGGTCTCGTGCAGAAGGGATGTGACCTAGCAGTTCAGGCTGGACTGCCCCTTTTGGGGTAGGACCAAGCCTGATTTGCATATGGTTTTTCCCCTTTTGTAATGGCTTGGCAGGCTGAAAAACGTTGGTCTGTAGGGTTGCCCAGAGCTTTGCCCGTGGTTATGATCAATTCAAAACCTTCCAGCCATCACCTTTCTTTTTTGCCAAAGTCACCCCGAGTGGGATGGGTATGCCCAGACGTGCGTCCCGAGTCTGCCGGGCTTAGAGACCCAAGCTACTCCTCACTGATGACGCCCAACAAGGCTGAAACTGTCAAGGAGTTCCCCCTTCTCACCTGAATCCGTTCTTTACCAGTGTTCTTGGAGGCTGGCTTCTTCGGATGGATCGGGTTTTGAAGAAGGCGGCCCGTGTCTCTGCCGAATCCAGAATGCGTTCAGTTTTCCAGGAGGTCGATTCCAGGAATCCAGGAGGCAAGGTAAGTTCGCTAGAACTAGAATCCAGGAGGATAGAGAAGGTGGGGGTTCGAGGAAGGGATAGCGGAGTGGAAAGAAGAAGAACCGCGAGCTACGGAGCACACGTCTGGTCGCTAATCGCTATAGCATTGAGACGCGCGGAGCCGCGGAAGGCGTGGTCTAGAAATAGAGAAGGTTACGTCCAACGCATGGAGCGAGAAGGGAATGCGTTGGATGGCCATATTGGAGGTATTAGTTAGTTTAAGTCCGTTGTGACAAGGACCATGAGGCCCAAAAGGGGCGCACCCTGCGATTCATGACAGCATGCCTCCTCCAAAGACCCTTCCCTCCTGGTTTGCCGGGGTGGATGAGGTGGAACCTTCTGAGCAGCCGTGGGGCCTTGATGTTTGAGAGAGGTTCCCAGGTTCTTTCGCTAGGAGAATATCCTTTCCATTCAACCAGGTATTGAAGCTGGCCCCTTCTATACCTGGAGTCACAAATCCGAGATACCTCATATTCCAATTGGTCATCGACCAGTACAGGAGGAGGTCTGGAGGGTTTTTGGGAGGATGGATACTAGGGTTTCAATAAGGATGTGTGAAACACTGTGTGTATCTTCTTCCAGGATTCAGGCAGCTTGATCCGATAAGAAACAGGATTTATAATTTCTTTAATGGAAAATGGACCATAGTACCGAGGGGCCAGTTTACTAGGCCGTAGATGTCGGGGTAGTAATTTGGAGGACAACCAGATCTGATCACCGACTGCATAAGAAGGGCCAGGTCTTCTTCTGGAATCTGCATATTTCTTGGTCTGTTTCCTGGCCTTCTCCAAAAATTCTTTGGCTTCTTTATGTATGTTGACAAGGGTTTCGATCCAGGAGCCAACTGTAGGTACTGGTGTAGATTGGGGAAGAACAGAAGGTAGGACCGACGGATGAAATCCTTGACTGCAATAAAAGGGGCTGATCTTAAGTGCCGAATGGTCAGAATTATTGTAAGCGAGTTCAGCCACGGGTATCAGGAGTGACCAGTCATCCTGGACCTTCGTGGCGAAGCATCGAAGATACTGTTCCAGGGTTTGGTTGACACGTTCTGTGATTCCGTTGGTTTGAGGGTGGTAACCAGACGAAATGGCACATTAGATCCCTAAGCATTGACAGAGATGTTTCCAGAATTGTGAGATGTATTGAGGTCCGTGATCTGAAATGATCTTGGAAGGAAGTCCATGCAAACGGAATATGTGTTCCAGGAAGATTCCTGCTAGCTCAGAAGAGGATGGTAATTTATGCAGGGGCGTAAAATGAGCCATATGAGTGAACAGGTCTATGGTAACCATGATTGTGGTATACCCACGGGATGATGGCAGTTCCACAATGAAGTTCGTAGCGATGATCTCCCAAGGCCTATTTGGCAATGTAGGTTGTAGTAGAAGGCCCGCTGGTTTCTTGTTATTGTGTTTATTTTGACTGCAGACAACACAGGATTGAATGTACTGCCGTACGTCGGGTCCCATCCTAGGCCACCAGAATTGCCTTTGTATCAGACGGAGGGTATTGGTGACACCACGATGTCCGGAGTGTAGGGTATCGTGGCAGAGATTAATTATTCTTTGTTGTAGTCTTTTTGTAGGGATGACCAAGAGATTGTCTTTGAACAAATAACCTTCCCGGACCTTTACATTCCAAGGGTTTCTTTTGGATTTGTCCTTCCCCAGATCAGAGGATTGGGTTTGGGCTTGGATTTCTTCAAGGAGGTTGACTGCCTGGGCCACAAAGATCTTGGGGGAAAACATCTGAGGATATGCCTTGTCTTCAGTGGGCTGGTAGTCTGGTCTTCGAGATAAGGCGTCAGCGATCATGTTCTGTGACCCAGGAACGTGAGTGATATGGAACTGGTACTGGGCAAAGAAGTAGGCCCAACGTGCCTGACGAATGTTCCTACAAAGGTGAGAGATTATAAAACCCACCTTGGCCCTGGGGTTCGCAAAATAGTAAGGCTTGAAGGTAAAATGAACCAAGCACGAATCTAGGAATACACAAAGGGTCTTTGCGGAGCCGTCGTATTTATCCACGACTCCGCCCAGTATAACACTCTCTTTTGTAGCAGAATCCCGCGATAGCACCAATTGTTTGAGAGCGGCCTTCTCCGCTTTCAGATTCTGTACCTCGGTTGATAGTTCCTGCATACTACGCATCAAGTCCTGCACGGCAGCCTCCATGTCGATATCGCTTTCGATTGGGTGGCGTCTCAAACTGTCAAGGAGTTCCCCCCTTCTCACCTGAATCCGTTCTTTACCGGTGTTCCTGGAGGCTGCCTTCTTCGGATGGATCGGGTTTTGAAGAAGGCGGCCCATGTCTCTGCCGAATCCAGAATGCGTTCAGTTTTCCAGGAGGTCGATTCCAGGAATCCAGGAGGCAAGGTAAGTTTGCTAGAACTAGAATCCAGGAGGATAGAGAAGTGGGGGGGTTCGAGGAAGGGATAGCGGAGTGGAAAGAAGAAGAACCGCGAGCTACGGAGCACACGTCTGGTCGCTAATCGCTATAGCATTGAGACGCGCAGAGCCACGGAAGGCGTGGTCTAGAAATAGAGAAGGTTACGTCCAACGCATGGAGCGAGAAGTGAATGCGTTGGACGGCCATATTGGAGGTATTAGTTAGTTTAATTCCGTTGTGACAAGGACCATGAGGCCCAAAAGGGGCGCACCCTGCGATTCATGACAGAAACATGTCTGGGGATGCTTGTGGTCTCTTGCAGAAGGGATGTGACCTAGCAGTTCGGGCTGGACTGCCCCTTTTATGGGTAGGACCAAGCCTGATTTGCATATGGTTTTTCCTCTTCTGTAATGGCTTGGCAGGCTGAAAAACAATGGTCGGGAGGGTTGCCCAGAGCTTTGCCAGTGGTTATGATTAATTCAAAACCTTCCAGCCATCACCTTTCTGTTTTGCCAAAGTCACCCCGAGTGGGACGGGTATGCCCAGACGTGGGTCCCGAGTCTGCCGTGCCTAGAGACCCAAGCTAATCCTCACTGATGAAGCCCAACAAGGCTGAAACATGTCTGGGGATGCTTGTGGTCTCGTGCAGAAGGGATGTGACCTAGCAGTTCGGGCTGGACTGCCCCTTTTGGTGTAGGACCAAGCCTGATTTGCATATGGTTTTCCCCCTTCTGTAATGGAGTCATCATTGAATCATGCAATGAAGCCTTTCCGCGTGGCAGGCTGAAAAACGATGGTCTGGAGGGTTGCCCAGAGCTTTGCCTGTGGTTATGATTAATTCGAAACCTTCCAGCCACCACCTTTCTGTTTTGCCAAGGTTTTCCCAACCCCCACGCCACCCTCCAACCCCCAACCCTAACCCAAGCCCCAACCCTAACCCTAACCCAAGTTTCGAAAGGCAAACTTTCACATTTTTTTTCGATCAAATTGTCATTCGAAACTTTTGTATTTCGAAAAAAAAGATTTGAAAGTTTGCCTTTCGAAACTTTTCTATTCGAAAAAATTGACCGGACACCTGATGGCTCTATAGTCGATGCAAATTCTTAAATCTCCCTCCTTCATTGGCACGAAGAATAAGGGCGAGGAGGCAGGTGACTTGGATTGGCGAATGAAACCGTTCGCCAGGTACTGATCCAGGTAAGTTCTGAAATGCTGATTTTCCTGTCCTGTCGCAGTGTAAATTCCGCTGCAAGGGATCTGCGCTCCGGGTACAAGATCTATTTGACAATCGTAGGGTCTGTGCGCAGGCAGAACGTTGGCTTTCTCTTTTTTGAAGACAGCCTGGTAATCTTGGTATTCAAGCGGTAAGGAGCTGATGAGGCCCAAATCGATTCCTTTCTTCGGTTTCAGATTAGTGTCATCTTTTTTGTAACATGTGTTGGCACAATCATGGGGAAATGTCAGCACTTGTTTTCGCCAGTCGATCCTAGGATTGTGGGTCTCCAGCCAGGGCATTCCCAATATCATCTGGAACTGAGCAGCACCGATGAGATCGAAAGTAATGTCCTCTCGATGCCCGTCCTGACACAGAAGCTTGACTTTCTCGGTGTATTGTGTCACCGGGCCGGATGATAGCTGAGAACCATCCACAGCAGTGCAGTTTTCTGATTTCTGCATCTGTCTGAGAGGAAGGCCTATTCAGAGAGCCAAATCTTGGTCAATGTAGTTACCCACAACTCCACAATCAATATATGCCTCCAAAGCTTATATTTTTGATGCTTGCTTGTGATTCACCAAAAGCACTGGAAGGACTAGATGTGAGGTCTGTATGCATTCTTTTTTCATGCTCGACAAGCGGACCCCTACACTTGCCGGGCATTGGCGTTTCCCGAGCTCTGTTCTTCTTCTTCATCAGTTTTGTCTATTGCCCCAACTGTTTTCTTGGGTGGTTTTACCAGGCAGTCACAGAGGAAGGGACCTGTTTGTCCACAATATAAGCAAAGCTGTTGTTGTGTTCTTTTTTCCCTTTCTGCTTTGGTAAGGGGACTTCGTAATCCACCAATTTGCATTGGCTGAGACTGTTCATGTGGTTTAGTCTGATTCTCACGAGGTCGTACGTAAACTGACTGTCCCTCTGCTCAAGCTCGATCCCTTTTCCGATTCTGCAACCTATGATCGAGTTGCACCATCAGTTCCATGTAGTCCGCACACCTCTCAGGGGGATTCACCACTTGCGCCAACACATCCTTAAGTTCTCCACGTAACCCTCGGTAAAAAAGTGTAGTCCTCTTCTCTTCTGGCCAGTTGGTCTGGGCTATGAGACGATTGAAGGTTGCAATATAGGTTAATAGATCTTGACTCCCTTGTCTGACACTCGTTGTCCAGAGCTTGACTTGAGTATGATGGGCAAAAAAATGTCTCCATCTCATGTTGGAAATTTCCTAAAGTTCCGGGGGAAAAGGGTCATCTTGATTTACCAAAGGTATAGACCAGTCCGCCGCACTACCACTTTGGCTCGGTCATTGGGAAAGGCTCCTGGTCTGCACAAGAAATGAAGGCAAAATTGGTTCATAAATACAGCAAACTTGTGTGGGTCGCCGATGAAGCGTTCGGGAGGGGCTAGAGGCACTGCTCTTGGAAGAACCACCTGAACCGGTGTTGATTGTTGTGGTGTGGAAGAATGAGAAGAATGGGTCACTCCAGGCAGTGGAACCTGTCCTGCTTGTGCTTGTAGCCTTTGTCTTGCCAATTCATCAGTTATTTCTCAAGTTACAATAAGATCCCTCCGTAATACATTGGTTTCCTGTCTTGAAGCATGTACTTCAGCCCGTAATTCCCCTGGTAAGAGGGCTAACTGATCTGTTTCTGAAGTTTCCATAACGCCCAGGCAGAGAGTATTAGAGGCTTCACGTTCTGTTACGCTCACCTGGTCTCTGCAGAGGCATTGGGTCATGATTGCAGCCCTCCCTGAACTTGAATCACCCCCTTCAGGCCTCTCCCTCAGTAGAAAAGCTGTGAGCGGTGGTACGTGGTGATACTGCTCCTGCGTGAAGATAAGAGTGTGTGAGTGCGCCAATCTGTGATTGTTGTACCTATCAAACACTTCACCCCAAAGTATGGTTTCTGTGAGCATAAGCCGGCCCATAAAGCTCACCTGTGAATTATGAAAGATAAGCTCTCTGTCCTGCTACTTCTGGCAGGGGCGCGTCGAATGGGATCTAGTTCCTTCACTGATCCCTGATAAGGATTAGTCTCCAGCTGCGACTATGCTTCTCCTTATGATTGGTAAGTCTTAACAGAGCTCTTGTGATGTTGTTCGTTCTGTTTAATGTCTTTATATGTTGCTCCTATTTATGCCTGCAATAATGTCTCTCTTCTGTTTTCTTCCCTTAGATGGAAAAGCGGCCTCCATGCAGCTGTGAGACCCGAGACACAGCCGGATGCAAGATGGATGCTACTGCAATGTTCGACAGCAGGTAAGTGACGGTTTAAGGAAAAGCACGAAGTATGGCAAAGCGCCACCTTAAACTGACTGTTTTTTCGATCTCTAACCTTGTCTTCTGTTTTTCCTTGCAGGCGTTGCTGTCGATGATGGAGCGTGTCGTGCTGCGGTGCCAAGATGAAGATTTCGGCATTCCGGAAAGTGTCAAGATGAATACTTGGTTCGCTGAAGAGATGTACATGTAAGAACAGCTTCCCCCAGTTGGTAAGTATGCTGGGAGGAAGCAGGATGTCCAGGAAGCAGGATCTTCAAAGGTAAGTCTTACCTCAGGCGATGGTGAGCGTTACGCTGTTTGCAAGTGCAGAATAACGCAAAGCGTCTGTCTTGAGGATCGGGGCAGTTTATATAGCTGAGATCGTGGGCACACCCATTAGGGCCGGCTTACCAGCCACACCCTGCCACTCCTAAAGGCAATCCATTAGCAGCCACACCCAAGAATACACTTGGGGCTGCTTAATGGATGGAATGTTCAAGGTTAATGCATCCTGCTTAATGGATGGAATGTTCAAGGTTAATGCATCTGAAGTGCTATGTCTAAAATAAAAGCTTTTTGGTGTTAAATGGATGTTCTTGTTTACTTTTGTTCATGAGCCCAAAGGCGCCAGGACAGTGTCCAACCAGGTCTTCTGTGCATGCGACTCCTGCATGCCTGTGCCCCTGACTTCATGACCATGACAGTAATAGGAAATCCATTTCTGTTCTAGGACTCCTTGCGATTGTAAAGCAATCTGTGGGCCTGACAATGCATTGTTAATAGCTGACCAGATTTCGGCTGTATTTTTAGTCTGAAGTACGCTCAGCATTTTCGCTCCATCACATTGATATAAGAGAGACTTGCAACTGCGAAGCCAGTTTTTATACCTGGTTTTTGACTGTGTCCAGACAGTACCCCGAGAACTTCGCGTTTTTGACGTCGATGTAATGTTTTCTTTTCTCTTAGGTCTTGATTGTTTACATGCAATATAAGAATAGTTTGAGGGTGTGGACGCAAATTGGGTTGAAAGAGCTGAATTAGGTCACAATATATGACTTCATGAGCAGTTTCCCCACTGATTTCTTTGGCAATTTCTGATGCTAAATGATTGCTAAAATGGAGCAAGGAGGACTCTGACCAGCAAAGTCGATTATAGCTAGAATTAACTGTCAGGGAGCCCTTAAAATAGTTCTGTGAGCTAGATGTAAGCTTTTCAGCAATCCATCTCATTTGAAGCATATTGTGATCACTCAGGTCTGTTGGCAAGACCCGAAAGTCAGTGACCTGAGTAGCAAGACAGGAATCAGTATAAATGAAGTCAATGGGCCTCATTACACAGACGGCGGTAACGAGTCTGCCATGGTGAATGGCGGAATTAGCGCCCTATTCCAAGGTGTGTGGGGGCGGTAATTCCCCATTCAACATGGACCTTCCCATTCCCATTTTTGCCCCCATAGGGCTCAATGGGAATGGGGAAGGCAGTAATTACGGTACCGTAAATTGTGGTACCGTAATTACCTCCTAGGTCCCTTTGCGGGTCCCGTCCTTAATGGCTGGTAAAACCAGCCGTTAAGGTAGAGTCCCACAAAGGGACCTTGTAGTAAGGCAGTAAGGGTTTACCGGCACTGGTACCCTTACCGGTACCGGTAAACCCTTACCGCCATCCGTGTAATGAGGCCCAATGATTGCTAAACTCTTTCCCCTGTGCCAGGTGGGCTGTGGTGGTTTATCGGCTTTAAAAGAGCCATTAAGCATCTGGAGACTTCGAGTTTTAACAAAATGATGCCATTTGGCTAGTCTTCCCACAAAATGGTTGGTATTTGGTCTAAGACAATGCAAATTCAGATCCCCCGCAATTATTGTTTTTGAGACACTTGGATCAAAGGAAATGCGATTCATCATGGCATTAAGATCTTTGAAAAATCGTTTATTGGAAATCCCCAGAAGGTTCCAATAAACGTTGACCAGCGCATATGTTGTCCCAAAAAGATGGATTTTAATCATCTGGATGAAAGCATTTGGGGACACTCACAGCTCGGTTGAGATGTGTAATTGTTTTTTAACAGCAATTAATAATCCTGAGGATGGGCGACCTCACAAGGCTTTGGATGTGATGCCAAGTTCAAATGTACATCGTGATTATCCCAGATGGGTACCGAGGTGAGCCACGTCTCCTGGAGAAAGATCACATCATGGTGATTGAGCTCCAAAGTGCAGTTGTTTAACAGATGTTTAAAGCCCCTGGAATTCCAGCTGAGTAACAAGATCAACATCTAGTTATCGCTGGACTCCGAACCACTTACACACACATTGTGAGGCAACCTGTGTGGCAGAATTTGGGCCTGGTTTCGGTACTGGGGTTTGGACAGGTGTTGGCAAGGAATTGGTTGGTCCAGAGTTGGCAGTAGTAGAAAGCGTGGAGCCAGCCAATAGGATAAAGCCCATAGAATAAAGTTGGGACTTGGCAAGCCATATGGTGTTTTGTACAAGTCGGGACTTGATCCAAATCCCGACAGAAGATAGGTTGCTTTCTTGCATAAATTCAACCAGCTCAATATCTGAGGAGACAATGGGGGTCATTATAAGGTTGGAGGTAGCCAAAGCCGCTATATGGGCTACCCCCATACCACATACCGGGTCCGGGTTCCCAGAATGGGGAAATACCAGGCCATTCTAACCTTGGAGGACCCGGTATTTCCCCCTTCAGGGAACACATCCCCATTCCCATTCGAGCCCCCATAGTAAACCATTAGTAACGGGCCCGTTGTTAGCATGCTGGTCCTTTAGCGGGTCCCATTAAGGGTGCCTGGTAATGCGGTGGTAAGGGGTTGACGGCTCTGGCACCTTTACCGGCGCCGTTAACTCCTTACCGCCAACCTTGTAATGACCCCCAATGTCTTCAAGTGCTGGGACATCCGAAAAGATTTCCATGATAGATTGCTGATTCAGATCGTACAGAGGAAAGGGAGCTGGGCGTTTAATGGGACGAGTGGGTTGGTTATTTGACAGAGAGGACAAAGGTGGATTTCTGACCGATTTGGCCAGTAAGGGGTTTCGAGTGTCCCGATTGTTTCTTAAAGCAGAATCAAACAAACGTAATATCTCAGGTGTAAGAGCTGTTAAGGTGGCCGATTTTTCGTGATGTTGAGAGGCCAAGTCAGATATGCAAGGTGTTTTTTGGGAAAGGACAAGTGATGGAATATAACTTGCTGTTGCAGTGGGTTCGCTTGTATTTGCACGAGAGGAATCTGAACTCGCCTGCAAGGGGATGGTAGATTGACAAGGAGTGCCACTTTGTATTCTGACAGGCTCGCCCTTGTTTGTGGCAACGGTACCAGAACTCACCCGTGGATTGAGGGGTCGTAGGGCAAGGAACAGGTCAGTCTCTTTGAGAACCAGCGGGGGTAGAACGTGTTGTTGTACTGGTTGAGTAGCCATGTATGAATTGACTGCTTTCCGTATTTCTTGTCTAAACAAGTCATTTATAGATTGAGACGAAGTTTTATTGAGTGGGAAAACCTCAGGTGAAGTATTAGCCTCACCTAGAGTCGGCTGGGAGTCTTCTCCAACAGAGGTTGTAACTGATACTGCAGTAACCAGTTGGTCAAGTGGAGCATAGGGAGGGATGAACAAGCTAGATTTGCCGGCGGTTTGCATCTTCTTGTCGTGGGCTAGGCAAGCATACTTCTGTGTAACAACTTGCAGGGATAGAGCCATTTTGGGTTGAGTAATAGTTTTAAGAAATTGTTTAGTTTTAGTCGATGAGATTTTTGCAGCTTTCATATTTTTAGGCTTTGTTTGCAAATTGGAAGGAGGCTTAACAGCATCAGAAAGGAATTTATTTGCTTGAAAAATTGTGTAGGCAGGCTTGATATTGGGAATAGAAACAGCGGGGGCAAGATTGTTGTTAGTATTAGATGTGTGGGCAACATCAATAATGGGGAAGGAAGCAGAACCATTAACATCGACAAAGTGAGGAAGGATCGGAATTAGACTAGGCGCGCGGGCAGACCTGTAAAAAGGAATCTCACAAGTTACATCAGGCACACATACAGTGGTTTGGCAGGCGGCCGAAGACATGCCGATGATTGGCCGGCAGAAAGCAGTTGGCCCACGTATCTCTTGTTTTTGAGAAATGCTAAAATGTTGTTGCCATAGTACAATCCGGTCCAATTGGGCAGACTGGGAAATTAGTTTTGCATCTAATGTGTCGAAAAGTTTGGTCATGGAATGTATGGCCAAATTCATAGCAGTAAGAGTGATTTCCAACACTTTTAAGGAGGAATCAGATTGTCTCTGGGAATTTAAGTGCAAGGAGGATTCACGCGGTTTACAAGGAGCCAGGGCTGCATATGAAACCAACAGAGCAGAGTTTGGGTGAATAGAATCAAGGAAAAGGTCTGGACACCTAGAAAAATTATGAAAGGAGTCATGGACAGAGACACACGAGCCACGTCAATCACCGGCATGTCAATTGACCCCGGAGGATCGAGATTAGAATCGGCCACTGTGACTGGAGCAGTGCGAACATTATTTAATAAGGCACTGTCAGTGATAGATTTGAGATTATGAATGGGGTTAGCTACATGCGCCAGGGAGGGCGTAATCACAACAGATTGCAACGGATAACTGCAATTAGAAGCAGTTTTATCACTTGAAGGCAGTGAATCCGTGGAGATTGGGGCAGGGGCTACATGTGTGCTTTCGGGATGATTCATGGGAGCACTAAAGGGAGTAGAGGAAGGTCTTGTACTTGGATCTACATCCTTATAAAAGGAGTGAATCTCCGTGTATGAGGTTGCTTTGCACAATGATAACATCAATTTTTTGGTGGAGCGGATCCGCGGTGTGGAGCAAGATTGAGTCGTGCCCTTCCGCTGACGAGGTGCAACAAGCGTATTTTGTTGCGCGTTCCCAAGTATGAGTGCAGGCGGAGGCATCCCAGTTGTTAAAGTGAATACGCCTCGATTCATAGATTAAACAGCAAACAAAAGGTTAAAGCAGGACGTTGCACGATCCCTCACCTGGGGCAAAGTGACTGTACTACGAAGAGACCAAACTACTAGAGCTCCAAGCAAAAGTACAAGCACTGCAAAGCGGCCAAGCAGGTACTTCCAGGTACTTCGCTTAGGTGCGCGCGTGCAGTAGCACGCGGCAGCTGCCTTTTGTAGAAATTCAGGCAGGAAGAATGAGGCGTGCTGGGCCCCTTGATGTCAATACTTCAGGACCGCAAAGAGTTTGTGAAGAACTGTGGCCCAACAAGGGCGTCGAGTCGTCCAGCGTCGCTACGGTCTCTGGGTGCCGGGAAACCCACCGGCGGATGCTCCTCGGTGCGTCGACGGCCGGGCCTTCTCCGGCAGGGATAAGGCGGTCGGCGGTGCGGACGAGTGCATCCGGGAATCAAAAGTCTAAGGCAAAGGAGCGTTGCGCCTCCAGTCTTCGACGGCATGGCTTCAAGCAGTCCCTGCTTCTGGGAAACTAACTTCGAAGGGCCTCCAGCGGTTATAGCTAACCTGCAAACCCTGGTCGACAACGGTGGACGAAATGTCCGGTGCTTCTCTTCGTTCTCCTCAGCAGTCCCCGTCTCCGGGTGACAGTCTTTCGGTGACTGACTTCCAGGGCGCTTCGGCGAAGGTTAGCAGTGCACGATGGTCCCTCGTAGCTCGGGAAGAGGGCGCCTAACCAGGTCATCTCTGGATCATTTCTTGAAGACACGACAGCTTTCAGATCAATGAAGTAGACCAAGAGAAATACTTGTCTTCCAGCAGGGCTTCAAGGGTAAGTTTCAGTTTCAATGTCAGTTTCAAATCCAGCTTCTGAACGATTTCTAGCAGTGAGAGGCCCCCAGATATACTAGTTGATCTCCCATTCATTCTGCTGGGTCACACTCAGGCAACCAATCACTCAGAAGGGCATTCAGCAGTCACTCAGCCAATCAGTCGCATGGTGAATTCAGGCCATTCTTCTCCATCCAGACACTCACAACGCAGAATATGGATTCGGACAAGTACCACCCCATTCAACATTACACACTGCATTCATACGAGTTTCAGGCAGGGCTGTCTGAGTCATTGTGTCAAACACCAGATACCAGACATCCACAACAAGAAGTGCATATTGGTCACACACTCCATTCACCCAGGTCCCACCCACAGGGCGTACCCACAACATACAGTCACTGGGAAGGCTCCCTCCAGTCTGGCCTGGAACTCACCACAATACCATTTTTATTATTAATTAATATATATGATATGATATGATATGGCATTTGTAGCGCGCCTATACACAGGTGTTTCAAGGCGCGACGAGGCAGGGAGGGGAGGAACAAGGGGAGACAGACAACGATCCTACTAGGCCAGGTGTCATTCAGATCGCGCAAGTGCAGGTGTGGGGGAGGGGGAAAAGTGCAAGGGGAAGGGGAGGGGGGGAAGTGCAGTACAAGGTAAGTGGCGTAAAGTAATAAATAAATAGGGCCAGCTGGTGGCAAGTGCAAGGTAAGTGCAGAACAAGTGCTGGAAAAGGGGGGGGCTGTAGGGATACAGAGACAGTCCCGCAGTGCAGAGGGGTTCCAGGGCATCAGTGCAAGTGGAGAGTGGCTGGGCCCAGGACCGAGGCCGTTAAGAGTGGTCCAGTTGCAGAATCAGTGCAGTTTCAGTGTAGAATATTAGCTGTTCAGCAGGGGAGAGGGAGAGAGAAAGCAGAAGCAAAGAGGGAGGGTTTGAGGTGCTTCCGGAACCGGAGATGGTTCTCCTCAAGTTTCAGGGAGGCAGGAAGGCTGTTCCAGAGGGAGGCCCCTGCCGCGGAGAGAGATCTACCCCCAGCTCGTTGCTTCGAGAAGCGACTGACCCTGAGGGAGTTGGAGGCGGATGAGCGAAGGGCTCGGGAAGGAAGATATTTGGGAAGAGAGAGTTGAAGGTATTTAGGACCAAGGCCCCAGAAGGCCTTGTGGACAATGCAGAGGGTTTTGAACGTTATCCTCGCAGCATATGGAACTTCCACCCGACAGCCAGTCAGGGGGAAGGGACAGAGTCAGGGCTTCACAGGACTTTGGGAAAACAAGGTAACAGGCAATAGAAAGCAAGAGGGCACAGGGGCCATCTTGTTTCCTATTAGGAATCAACTGATTCCAATGGCAGGGCCTGGGTATTCCAAAATGGAGGATACTCAGAGCACCTGTCAGAATCAGCATGCAGCTGCCACCAGCCCATACCCTGTCTGTGGGCCACACACATGTGTCCAAAAACACACACTAGGGGCACAGGGTTGTACCCCCACCATGGATCGGTACACCAAACCAAAAATAGGAAGACCTGCACTGCCAGGAGTCCCACATGGACTCCTGCGCAGAAACCAATACAGAACACAAATGAAAAATAACTACAGGACAAGGAAGGGGAGGCCCTGTCCCACCAATGCATTTCCAGTATCACAAGAGGGTTTCGGTGCTCAAGACATGGGTGAGACGCAGCTGCTGTGCTGCTCATTGAGTCTGCAGTTGGGGAAAATTGGTGTCATCTTACAAGTACATTCCTTAACATTCTTTGTAGGAGTTATCCCAGTGCAAGATGGAGACAATGGGCCGTATTATGACTCTGGCGGTAGCCGTGCTGGTAAATGCCAGCACGGCTGCCGCCGGAGTCATTTTCTTTCCGGCGCCTGGGAATGGGGAACTACTGGGGCATTACAGCCATGGCGGTCCCTCTGGCCAGGCGCCAGAGAAAAGAAAATCCCCATTCCCATCGAGTCCCATTGGACTAAATGGGAATGGGGAGGACGGATGCACCGGGACTGTGTGAATCAGTGCTTGTGCATCCGTCAAGATCTGCGAGCGGGTGCCGTTCCGCCCGCCAGGTCAGACCAGGTGGGCTGAAAGACACCCGCTCGCAGTAGTTTGCCTGTCCGGAAACAACAGTACCGGCAAGATTACCAGTACCGTTGTTTCCTGACCGGCAAACTCGTAATGAGGCCCAATGACACTCAGCGCTTATTGGTTTGTTCCTCCCAGTGAGGTAGTTTGGAACCTTGTTGCGAATTGTCATTACTAAACTGTGTGCGAGTTAATGCGCAATCTTTGTGAGTCGTTCGGGAGCAGAGGGTGTGAGCGTTACAGCCAGCGCAGGCCTTTAGAGAAAAATACCTACATACAAGCTAATACGTGATGCGTCATACCAGGAAGCCGGTTCCTGAGGTAAAAATGTTAGTATTCAAACGCTGAGTTTTGGTTGCTTTTAGGAGCTGCGGTAAGCTCTATTTTTTTCATTACACCGCCAGAAAGGTTTCCAGGTTGCGTGGAACAGAATGACGAGTCGTCAAGATTTTCTGAAGTACGGCGCGAAGGTCACGTGCAGAGCATTCAGGAAGGTGAAAAGCTTCAGTTGTGAAATAGTTTATTTTAAACAAGAATATGCCAGTTTAGAGCTTCCTTTCAGGTCCCTATACACTCTATACAGGACATGTTTTGTGGACGTTTCAAACCCATCCAGCCAAAGGTTAATCCGCACCCCGCCTCCTCCCCCAGCAGGTTCTGGTGCTTCCATTGCAAGTGGGGCCTCCAGCTCTGTATGGGAAGAGGGCCCCTGAGATATCTAGGTCCAGGGTGTAGTGCAGAGGGTATATGCAATCGAATACAACTCCTTGCCCCCTGGAGTTGGGTGTAATTGTGACCCCATGGCCCATACCCTCTTCAAGAGGGTGTCCTGCAGCTGTTACTGAAGGGAAATGTTCAAGCACTGTCCATTCGGGAGAAGGGGGCTTGGGCTCTCCTCCATCTTGTTTCTCGTTAAATCTCTCTAGAGTGGTAGCACATTATTAACTTCAGGAATGTGAATAAATACAACAAGAACATCCTTTTTAAAATGGAGATTCTCCAGCATTGGATCTTTCACATGCTCTGAATATTCCCTGTTGTCAGGTTGGGAATCCTCGGTTACCTTTATTTGAATACCTTTTTCTCAAGGAAAACTTTAACAACTTTTGCAGCCGATCCACCATTTTATGGGTGCCTATGATCCCCCACCAATGGGACATTGAGTATGTAGCTTCGCCCAAACAGCATTCCTTCAGATTTCAACCGTCTTTCTTGCTGATAGGCGTCCCCAAGTTTCTCTCTTCACAGAGGTTTTCTTCAACAAAAAGAAAGTGGAAGAATTTGGTCCAGGAGGAACAACGGAGACAGACAAGTCTTTTATCTGGTCGAATTATGGAAAGCTTATCCAAGAAGTAACTGTTTAAGCCCTGTGCCACCCGTGGCCACATACATTTCTTTAAAGGGGACAGTACCCCAACCACTCTTGGAGGACTGTGGCATATGCCAAGTGGTTAGCTCCAAAACCCTAAAAGACAGGAAACAACGCTTGGTCTGTTGGCTGAATGAGGGAAGCTATTCCGCCTCAGAAGCCTGGTCCTCAAGGAGTGCCGTGGTACAAAAACAAGTAGAGAAAAGACCCTCTTTCCAATACAGAGCAAGGTCAGAAGAGAGGCCAACTAAAAAATAGAAGCACAGGGACAGACAGGACGACGAGTTCCCTGCTGCGGGTGAACCTTTGCAAACATTGAAGCTGTCGACGGGGTCGTCAACAGGAGGAAGATGCATTTACCAATCAACTTCATCATCAGCGCACAAACATCAGGCGTCAATGTCAGGGCCTAGTAAAAAACATGATGGGCACGTTCGTCGTCGCCAGCAGCTCCGTCATCGTAAAAAGCAGGCCCAAAAAAGTAATGTCCGTCGGCAAACCCGTCTACTATGTGATCACTGATGGCAACCCCTTTCGATGACGCAGCCATCCACTCAAAAACCGGACAAGGTAAACATTTGTCAGTGACGGCCCCGTCAACAACACTGTTAAGATGGATTTCTAAACTCTGACCTGGTGGGCAAAAGTTTAGGAGGCCACCCTAGTTCAGTGGAACAAGGGAACCTTCTGGACAAATCAGACCAATCTAAGGTAGCTTGGCAGGCGGTCAAGACCAAGGGCCTCATTACGGGTTTGCTGGTACAGTAACAACGGTACCAGTAAGCTTGCCAGTACCGTTGTGACCGTACCGGCAAACTATGAGTTCTGCTCGCAGGTGCCTTTGCAGCCACCAGGTCTGACCTGGTGCCAGTACCGGTACCCGTGGGCAGAACATGACAGTAACATCAGTACCATTTAACGGTACTGGTGCTACCAACTTCCTCAATAGGGCACAATGGGAATGGGGAAGAATGTTTCCTTCCAGAGTCCAGTAACGGGCAATTACTGGGTCTGGCAAGGTCGTAATGACCCGGTAATTGCCCTTTTCAGGGTGCCGGAAAAAGATGAATACAGGCGGCAGCCGTGCCTGTACTACAGGCATGGCTACCGCCAGCCTCGTAATGAGGACCTAAGGCTCAGGAGGGGTGAGAGTGATCAGAGGCCCACAGTGAGCACACACAGTAAAACTCTACAGATAACTCTTAGACAGATGTGTATCAAAAATGTATTTATTATAGGCCGTTATAACAAAACACGATTAAAGCACAGTATCAAGAAAACAGTTACCACACACGCTTATTCACTGTTTAACATATATACAAAAATGCATTTAGCCTAATGCTGATGAAAGGGGAGCAAATAACCACAACCTGCAACAGAAAGGGTTAAGTTCAAAACAGATATTGCATTAGGCAGTTCTTCATAGTCAATCCCTAGCATTTTCCGTCCAGACCTAAGAAGTGAGGAGCCTTATGCTGTTAAAGGATTTGTGTGCGTAAAAACAGATGGATGCACCAGGGGACCACAGTTAAGTAATGAAAGCACTCACGACCCTTGACACAGTCAGAACCAAACTTTGCCAGTTTAGCCCACTTTGCTAGTAGGTTTCACACTTGCAGTTACAGGACGCTTCAGGTATCAGCGGCTTTGGGACGGGATGATCGTCCATAGCGGGACAATAGACTTTTCTCAGCTCTCGAAGAAAAGAGGATAGTGCCGGTGCAGCACGTCTCAGGACCCAGTGGGGCAGGTCTGCAGGCACTTAAATTGACAGTCACCACAGCAGGGCGATACAGGGACTGCAAATGCTTGCAGCATGTCGCACTCTCATAAATCACGACCTAGAGGATCCTTGGCGGGAGAGGGTGTGAGAGGGCCCAGGACCACGAGATTCCTAAAGTCTCGAGTCTCAACTCGGGACGGCAGCGTTCCTGTGCAGTACCCCGCGTTCAATTCACTGGCTGGCCCAGGAACACTTCTGAAGAGGCTCTTTGCGAGGGCAAATAGGAGGTGCCGAGAGTAGTTGTTCCCACTATTCCAAATGGTCAAAGCACCCTTGCAGGCATTCTTGGTACGATGCAAAAGCAGGGATCTGACAGGACAACAGCGGGGTCATGGTGCAGGGACGTCATTTCATCAAAATACCAGGGGTAGCGGACGTGACTTCACACAACCCATGACCTCTTATCACAGGAAGTGATGTCATTTGACCACACCCCAAAGTGACATCACAGGATGCGATGGCACACAACCTTTCACCCCTTGACAAAGCAGGAACTAGCATCACATAGCATTGTTCCCAAGTACACTATGAAAAATACGGTTACGATATCACTGTAATGTGATATACATGTGATACAAGAATGGATCACCATATGTATCATTAATATCAGTGTGTATAGGCCCATATTACCAAATTACTGTGAATACAAGCAGATGTCCAAGGTCAAATGCTAATGATGTGTCATTGTGTAGCACTTACGCTTAAGCGCTTTATATAGAGCAAATGTGAATACAATATCACCCATCCTGTGTTGGTACTCATGTATCAACCTCAGAAGAATGAAAGGCTGAGTTGGCCTTGCTAGGATTTGAACCTGCAATCTGCAGATCACACACACATCGCAGCAGTGAGTGCTCAACCCACTGAGCTATCTTACCAGCTATAGTAAAATTAGCAATTACATGCCTGAATGGTCTCAAAGTCAGAAAGCAAACTACCCTCTCTAGTGAATACAATTAAACTGGTAACTGTGAACAGAAGGTCAGTTCATCTGCAGGTCTGGTGAAAATATAGCCAAATGTCAAGCTTGCATGGATCTACTTTTCAGGCTTCACAGGTTGGCAAAATGCATGCCTTTGGGAGGGTTCATAACTGTGATTTAAGAATTTAGAGTAGCACAGGGAAAGCAGCGCACTCACACAGCATCTCGTACTCTGGACACTCGTTACCTCATACACGCAAACAAACATCCTGAACAACATGCCATGGAGAAGATAGACACATTACAACACAATGAACTCAAGGGCGACTTCTTGTGCTATGGTCTAATATTTGTACACTGTACACAAGGTTTAGGCACAAGGATTTTGTCAGGTGACCGAGGACACTGAGATGGAATGTCTTGTGTTGATCTTAACAGAGACAACAGCAGAAAAAACAGGCTATAACTGCAACCTGCAAAAGCAAAATACATAGGGCCTCATTACACTGATGGCGGTAAGGATTTATCGGTACCGGTAAAATACCGGTACCGGTAAATCCTTACCGCCTTACTACGAGGTCCCTTTGCGGGTTGGGGGATTTAACACCTGCTTTTTGCAAGCGTTAAAAACCAACCCGCAAAGGGACCCAGGGAGCTAATTACGGTACCGCAATTTGCGGTACCATAATTAGCGCCTTCCCCATTCCCATTGAGCCCTATGGGGCAAAAATGGGAATGGGGAAGGGCAATGGTGGAAGGGGGAATTACCACCCCGCCAACCTTGGAATGGGGCGGTAATTCCCCTTTCCGCCAAGGCGGTGCCGGTATTTTACCGGCATGAACCATGGCGCTAATAGCGCCATGGTTCTTCGCCATCCGTGTAATGAGGCCCATAGTCTGAAATGGATGCTTATTCTATTCTAAATGCTTTTTGGATGTTTTTGTCTGCATTGTGAAATTGAGGTGTTTAAGAACAGACTAAATCAGTGACTCAACCCCTGAAGTGTGGCTAAAATAAACCTTTAATGAGTCTAGCAGTTATTATATAGAATTCCAGAAAGACACATTATTTACTGTTCCTATTCTTTTTTATTTAGAGTCACTGTTATAAGTGTGGTACCACCCTGTTTTTCAGAAGGCCTGAACAAGAAAGGCAGCCACTCCAGAAACTAAGAGCCACATAGTGCTGGCCACAGCCGAATAGCAACTTTTTGTTTTTTTTAGGGGTAGCAAAGGAGACCACCAGGGTAGCAAGTGAGACCACAAGGGTCGCAACTGCGACTCCTGGCGACCCCCAAATGATGTCCCTGTCAGGATGCCAAACCTTCCTAGCACATCTCCGGTGGTTCCTCGAGTCTGCTCTTTCATTAAGGATACTTGGCTCCTTCTGTAGTTCGATGTGAACTTCAGGTGATCGACTTGGAATGGAAGCTGAGCCCCTTCTCTTATCCAAGATTTGTTTCACGCTCAAATCTTAGATAACCAATGGAAGATCTGCTCTCTTGCGTGCAAGCCAGGTGTGGGCCAATCGTGGCCCACAGTGGTTCCAGTCATTCAGGCCTACCAGACATACTGGCATACGTAGTGTGGATTGGGCCCAGACAGTCCCAACCCTCTTTCTGGGAACTAGCACACGTGACATGCAGGAGCCCACGAAAGAGGTGGTTTTTGTGTGAGGCTGCATGCCTAAATAAGGAATACCCAGGCCTGCTCGACCTGGGCGAAGACAAAGGGACAACATGGGCAAAGGACAGAACAAAAGACTTTGTGGCACAGCCATTTTCGACACTGGCCACAGTATTGGGCCAACGCAGTAAACTTTGTATGGTCCATAAAAACAAAGTAGGACGTGTCAGTTTCCTTATAACAAATGAGGGAAAGCCCAGAGGAGTGCAGCTGAAGGCTGTGCTCCACTGGAAAACGTCAGGTTAGGTAAGCCATGTTAGGCAGAAACCTGGGCAGTTCCCTTAGGGACCACAAGACTACAGGTGTTTGGCAGTAAACCCACTTGGTAGCAGTCTGTACCATACAGATTCACTTGGCAGCTGTGGCTGAGCAGTCAGACTTCCCTCAAGAAGAGTTAGGCAGTATGCAGAGTATACACAATAGGTACAGGGACACAGTAGTACAAACAAACACTGACCAGAGCTTTGGTGTAAAAGTATATAATTATTTATTTAAAAACACACTTGTAATTTACACTAGCAAAACGAGGTGAGTAAATTCAGCACACGGTCACTATCATGTATATACAACCCTATTCAATTATTAGACAAGTCTTAGTGAGAAACATCACTTATTTTCAGACAGAGGTGAGCGCTTAACATAAGATGACACTCTAATAAGTTGTAAAGTAAGGGAGGAAAAAGGCAGGGTTAAGGAAGCACACAAGTTTCAATACTTTTACAAAGAACCACAGTAAGGCAGGATAATCAGAGTTCTACTGGAGAGCAAGGAAATCAATTGCAAGGCCCACTCTTGGAGAGAGCAAGCAGAAGGGTCCAGGTTCACACAGTAGGGTTATGCCCAAAGAGTCTCGTAGATAGTTCGCACAAAAAGGATGAAATTCAAGTCAGGAAAGGTTAGCTAGTTTGTCCCAGGCTAGCCCAGGTTTGAAGGTTGAGGCTTTACTGTCACCCTGAACGATCTGTCGCAAGGGAAGCCAGGCGGGACACAGTACCTTAAGTGTGAAGGAAGCTCCAGCGGGGGCAGTTGTTCCTGGCAGCAGGTGCAAGTCAGTGTTTCGTCCAGAGGAAGAAGAGGTATCGCCGTGGAGGAAAGATGAAGGTCGTTGCACTGCCAGGGAAGAAACCAGCCGCGGAGTCCTCCGGTTAAAAGGTACTACCCTTCTCTTTGCGGTAGTGGTAAACCGTGGTATTCCGGTTGCCGGGGTGCTTGGCATGGGCAAGGCGGCCACGAGATGCTCCAGGAAGGTGAAAAGAAGGCAAAACTGGTTATCCCCACCAGTCAAACGAAGAAGACTCTCTGGACTGGAGATCTCCTCTGTCATCGGGAAAAGTGGTGAGACGGTTCAGCAGGGATCCACCGGTGGTGTCTGTAACGCTCACCTGATTCCCATGGAGGCGCTGATCCCGGCTGGGCTGCTATTGTTTCTTCAATTGAGAAGCGTAGAGCTCGGATGACTCTCAGGACTGGGCTTCCTCTTATCGAATGTCTGACTTGCAGGGTTAGTTTTCTGCAGATGGAAGAAAAAGGGTTAATCACCGTTTGATGGGATTCCTTCTCCCACCAATCGCCAGTTTCTCCCACAGCCTAGCTTTCTCCTTGTCTCGGCAAGCTCTCACCTTAGGCGTATAAATGCTGAGCTCTCCATCCTGCGTCTGGTGCAGGGGTGCGTGGATTCCAGTTACGTCACTGGATGAGTTCAGTGTTGAGGCTCAAGTCTTTTGCGGCCTTAGTTGTGGCACTGGTGCTGGGATGCCGAAGAGCGATGCCTCCGTTACTGCACGAGCGGATGCCTGTAAGTATACTGTAGTCTTTAGGCTTTAAAAGATGGGCACCTCAATAATGTCCCTTTTCCTTTGTTTCAGGCCTCGGGATGCTGTGGGCGTAGTTTTCCGTTGCCGCTGCACGTGCCGATGCACGTAAGTATAATGTTCGTCGGCCGCTTTTAATGGCACCTCTAATAATGTCCTTTTTCTAGTTTTCAGGTGCCGGGATGCTGCGGGCTTTATATCCGTTGCCACTGCACCTGCCGATGCACGTAAGTATAATGATCGTTGGCCGCTTTTAATGGCGCCTCTAATAATGTCCTTTTTCTAGTTTTTAGGTGTCGGGATGCTGCGGTTGATGCGGCCGCTTCTGCGCGTGCAAAAACTGGTAAGTTAAGATGAATGCGACTGCCTTCACCCGAACCCCTTTTAAATTATGTCCTTTGCCTTTCAGGTGCAGAGAAGCCGCCGAAGAGAAGGCCGCGGTTAGCTCCGTTGCAATCACGGATGGATCAGGTAAGCGGGCGCGGCTGCGAGCGAGTTGCACTTTTCTAACCTTATGTTTATTCTTTGCAGGTTTTGCCGGTGACTGGATTCCGGGATCTGGTAAGTATTGTTCTGTGTCTTTCTTCATCCACAGGTTGCTGCGCGGAAGCTGAAGATGACTCTGGACCTGAAAGGCAGGAGCCGACTCGGTGAGCGTCCTGCTGCTGCTGCAGAATAACGCGAAGCACGTGTTTTCCATCGGGCGTGGTTTAAATAGCAGAGAAGTGCTTCCAGTGTGTGTTCTTCCACCGGTTCCACCCAGGTAAGAAAAGAGTTCCTGAATGGAGGGAATAGTTCCTCCCAGCCCTGATGGCTGGGGACTTCAACCAGACTGGATTGTTCTGGGTAAATATGCAGCATGGTCTGCCTCAGGTAAGTCCACCCAAGCATTATTACACTGTTTATCAATATGAGCCCGGCGCCTATGGCGCCGGGACTGAAACTCTTCATGAGCCTGGCGCCAAAGGCGCCACGACACGGTCCAAAGGGCCCCTGTAGGGGTCTGCTGGGTCCGGAGTAGTGGAAGACGGATCTGCTTCCGAGGGCGCTGGGCCATGACCTTTCCTGAGGTCCGTAGCCTTTCCAGTCAATTAGGTAGAATAGCTTAGATCTGATGATTTTAGAGTCCAAAATGTCTTTTACTTCAAATTCGGGCTCCCCATTCACTTGAATGGGCTCTGGAGGATTGGTCAATCTGGTTCCAGGTTGCATGGGTTTCAAAAGAGATACGTGAAATACAGGATGTATTCTCATATGGGTTGGCAATTCTAATTTAACGGCCACTGGATTAATTATGGCCGTAATTGGATATGGTCCCAGGTATTTGGGGTTGAAGGTGCGAGGCCCTTTAAGCGATAAATGTTTGGTGGGCAGCCAGACTTGATCCCCAACCTGGTATTGAGGGGCATTGCTTCGGTGTTGATCTGCTCCTTTTTTGTACCTCTCTTTGGCTTGTTGTAGATGTGCAGTCGCTTCCTTAAAAGCTTGGGTAATAATGGTGTGCAATTTATCCACGGCGGGTGTTCCAAGATCTTGAGGTGGATCAAGGTTGGAGGTTCGAGGATGAATCCCATACAAGATGTAGAAGGGACTGTTCCCGGTACCCGAATGAACTGAATTGTTGTAAGCATATTCAGCTATCCAAAGGATGTCCTTCCAGTTACTCTCCGACTGTTGTAGCATGCATCGTAAATATTGCTCGAGAGTCTGGTTTGTTCTCTCGGTTTGCCCGTCGGTCTGGGGATGATGGCTGGTCGAAAGTCTTACATCGATTTGAGCTAATCGACAACAGCTACGCCAAAAGTGGGAAATAAACTGGCTCCCCCTATCTGAGATTAGTACTGACGGGAAGCCGTGTAGCCGGACGATGTTTTCAAGAAGTACTTTGGCTAGGACTGATGCTGAAGGTAAGCCTTTTAGCGGAATGAAGTTGGCCATTTTAGAAAACAGGTCCACAATAACAAGAATGGTGTTGTACCCAGAACAGGAGGGTAAGTCTGTGATGAAGTCCATGGAAAGGGTATGCCAGGGACACGGTGGGATGTCTAATGGTTGCAGAAGACCAGCCGGCCTCTTCGTCTGACCCTTTTTTGAGCGCACACACCGCAGGACATCACGAATTAGTTTATGTCTTTTCTCCACGAAGGCCACCAGAAGTGTCTCTTCACCTTTTCTGTGGTTTTGGCAATGCCAGGGTGACCCTCAATTAATGAATCATGATAGCAGGAGATTACCTGTCTTTGTAAATCGGCGTGTGGTAGGAACAATCGTCCTTGGAAATAAGGCAAGTCATTGCTTACAGTGAAATCTTTTCCTTTTTGTAACCAGTTCAGTAAGTCTGGTGAGGTTATAAGTTGTTTAGTTTTTTCTTCAATATCCTCAATGGATTGTGAAGAAATCAGACCCACGATCCTTTGTTCAGGAATTATTGGTACAGGTTCTGGATTGGCAACGTTATCTCCCATTCCAATTCGGGAAAGAGCATCCGCTTTGCCGTTCTTGTTGCCGGGGCGATAAGTGATCACGAAGTCAAATTCAGCAAAGAATAGAGCCCAGCGAAGCTGTCTGGAGGATTGAGCCTTGGCGGTTTTCAGATACTGCAGATTTCGATGATCGGTGATCACTGTGACGGTGTGTCTGGCCCCGAGGAGATAATGCCGCCATGCCTTAAAGGCTGATTTAATCGCTAGAAGCTCTTTGTCTGTGATGGTGTAGTTGATCTCAGGTGCCGAGAACTTCCAAGACCAGAATGCCACAGGATGCAGTTGGTTAGTCTCTGGATCTCTTTGTGATAGGACTGCTCCCATTGCTAAGCTGGAGGCGTCGGTTTCAACGATGTAAGGGAGGTCCGGGCGTGGGTGTTTCAGTATTGGCGCCGAGGTGAATTTAGCCTTTAGCTCTTGGAAGGCTTGTTCTGCTTCTGCGGACCATTCAAAGCGTTTATTTTTTCTTAAGAGGGCGGTGATGGGTTGTACCACTCGTGAAAACTTTGAAATAAATCTACGGTAAAAATTGTCAAAGCCTAGCATGCTTTGAACGCCTTTCACGGAATTAGGAGACGGCCATTTGAGGATAGCGTCTACTTTTCTGGAGTCCATGTGGACTCCTTTGGGTGTCAGAATAAATCCCAAAAATTCGACCTCAGTGACATGAAAAACACATTTTTCGAGCTTGGCAAAAAGTTTATGTTGGCAAAGTTTTTCAAAGACCGCCCTAACATGATTTTGATGGTCAGCTTCTGAAGATGAGTACACAAGAATGTCATCTATGTAGACGACAACACAGACATCATTCATAAAATATTGGAAGGCGGCCGGTGCATTGCATAGTCCAAAGGGCATCACATGGTATTCAAATAGCCCATACTTAGTGCGAAAGGCCGTCTTCCATTCATCTCCTTCCTTGACCCGTACCAAGTGATAAGTTCCCCGGAGATCAAGCTTAGTATAAATACAGGCGTTTTTTACCTGGTCAAGGAGTTCCGGGATCAGAGGTAAGGGGTACCGGTTTTTTACTGTTATCTGGTTGAGAGCACGATAATCTATACAGGTTCTGAGGTCACCTTCTTTTTTTGGTACGAAGAACAGAGCAAAGGATGCAGGGGTCTTCGACGGACGGATAAAGCCATTGGCCAGGTACTGGTCTAAATACTGTCACAGATGAAGGTTCTCAGGCTCGGTAAGGGCGTAAATCCTACTGCAAGGGGGAGTTGCACCGGGTAGCAAATCTATCTGACAATCGTATGATCTGTGGGGTGGCAAGGTGTTACCCTGTTCCTTTTGAAAAACATCTTGGAACTCTCGATACTCTAGAGGTAATTGTGGACCGTCAGCCGTTACTGACGCTAGGCCAATGTTGGGTCATGGATAACAAGTTGGTGTGCACTCTGGGAACTTTATCGTCTTTGCTCGCCAATCAATCTGAGTATTGTGTTTCTCCAACCAAGGAATCCCTAGAATTACTTGGAATTGAGGAGCCTTGATCACGTCGAACACAATTACCTCCTGATGCCCGTCTTGGCCTAGTATTGTCACTTCAGTAGTGGTATGGGTCACTGGTCCGGAGGCGATTTCCGTCCCATCCACCGTGGTAATGACGTCTTTAACCACCTTTGGACAAAGAGGTAAATTCATCCTGGAAGCCAATTCGCGGTCCACATAATTTACAACTGCTCCGCTATCAATCTATGCCTTAATTGCATGCAAACGATCCGGTTGCTCTGGGTTTACGAGGACCATTGGCATTATGAAGTGCGAGGTCAAAGAACTGGTTTTTACGCTCGGCAAGCGGACCTCTACACTTGTCGGGCGAGGTCGTTTCCCGGCTCAGGCTTTTCAGAACTCTTATCAGAAGCTCCCACTGTCTTCTTAGGTGGTTTTACCGGGCAATCTCGAAGAAAATGTCCTGAATTTCCACAATAGAGACATAGTTGCATTTGTCGTCTCCTGTCGCGTTCTTTCTGGGTTAGGGGACCCTTTACAACCCCAATTTGCATAGGTTCAACGGCTTCAACTCCTTTGGTGTGACTTTGAGGCTTAGGGAACACTTGTGTTTCAAACCTGGATCGATCCGCCTTTCTGTTTTGTAGTCTGTGATCCAATTGGACCACCAAATCAATGTACTCTGAACAATCCTGAGGAGGATTCACTACCTGGGCAAGGACGTCTTTGAGTTCGCCACGCAAACCCCTGTGAAAAAGCGTGATTCTTTTGTCCTCAGGCCATCTGGTTTCCACAATTAGCCTATTGAATGATGCAATGTAGGCCAAAAGATCTTGATTGCCCTGTCGTAGGGAAAGGAGTTCGTTGTCCAGGGCCTGCCCCTGGGAATGCCTTGCAAAAAGTCTTTCCATATTTGCCTGGATGGTCGGGAAATCACGAAGGATCGGGTCATCCTGTGTAACCAGAGGGATCGACCAATCAGCGGCACTGCCGCTAAGATACGAAAGCACAAAGGCTACCTTAGTCTGGTCAGTCGGAAAGGCTGCAGGTCTACAAAGAAAGTGCAATCGGCATTGATTTATAAACACTGCAAACCTTTTAGGGTCACCAGAGAAGCGTTCAGGCGGTGCACATTTCTGGGTAGGTTGATTTGAACAGGATTGGCTGAAGCCGCTGGGATATAGCTCCTTCCTGAATTAGGTAGCAGGGTTTGCCCCGCTTGTGTCTGTAATAACTGTCTGGCGAGGTCATCAGTTCGTTCTTTTGATATTCTCAATTCCCTCCTAAGGGCATTTGTTTCCTGGCGGGCAGCATGAACTTCAGCTCTTAATTCCCCTAATAGCTGGGCCAGTTGGTCTGTGTCGGAAGTTTCCATAGCGCCTGGGTATGAGGTTATTGGTGGTGCTTCGCGTTCTGTAACGCTCACCTGATTCCCACGGAGGCGCTGATCCCGGCTGGGCGGCTATCGTTTCTTCAATTGAGAAGCGTAGAGCTCGGACGACTCTCAGGACTGGGCTTCCTCTTATCGAATGTCTGACTTGCAGGGTTAGCTTTCTGCAGATGGAAGAAAAAGGGTTAATCACCATTTGATGGGATTCCTTCTCCCACCAATCGCCAGTTTCTCCCACAGCCTAGCTTTCTACTTGTCTCGGCGAGCTCTCACCTTAGGCGTATAAATGCTGAGCTCTCCATCCTGCGTCTGGTGCAGGGGTGCGTGGATTCCAGTTACGTCACTTGATGAGTTCAGTGTTGAGGCTCAAGTCTTTTGCGGCCTTAGTTGTGGCACTGGAGCTGGGATGCCGAAGAGCGATGCCGCCGTTACTGCACGAGCGGATGCCTGTAAGTATACTGTAGTCTTTAGGCTTTAAAAGATGGGCACCTCAATAATGTCCCTTTTCCTTTGATTCAGGCCTCGGGATGCTGTGGGCGTAGTTTTCCGTTGCCGCTGCACGTGCCGATGCACGTAAGTATAATGTTTGTTGGCCGCTTTTAATGGCACCTCTAATGATGTCCTTTTTCTAGTTTTCAGGTGCCGGGATGCTGCAGGCTTTATATCCGTTGCCACTGCACGTGCCGATGCACGTAAGTATAATGATCGTTGGCCGCTTTTAATGGCACCTCTAATAATGTCCTTTTTCTAGTTTTCAGGTGCCGGGATGCTGCGGTTGATGCGGCCGCTTCTGCGCGTGCAAAAACTGGTAAGTTAAGATGAATGCGACTGCCTTCACCCGAACCCCTTTTAAATTATGTCCTTTGCCTTTCAGGTGCAGAGAAGCTGCCGAAGAGAAGGCCGCGGTTAGCTCTGTTGCAATCACGGATGGATCAGGTAAGCGGGCGCGGCTGCGAGCGAGTTGCACTTTTCTAACCTTATGTTTATTCTTTGCAGGTTTTGCCGGTGACTGGATTCCGGGATCTGGTAAGTATTGTTCTGTGTCTTTCTTCATCCACAGGTTGCTGCGCGGAAGCTGAAGATGACTCTGGACCTGAAATGCAGGAGCCGACTCGGTGAGCGTCCTGCTGCTGCAGAATAACGCGAAGCACGTGTTTTCCATCGGCGTGGTTTAAATAGCAGAGAAGTGCTTCCAGTGTGTGTTCTTCCACCGGTTCCACCCAGGTAAGAAAAGAGTTCCTGAATGGAGGGAATAGTTCCTCCCAGCCCTGATGGCTGGGGACTTCAACCAGACTGGATTGTTCTGGGTAAATATGCAGCATGGTCTGCCTCAGGTAAGTCCACCCAAGCATTATTACACTGTTTATCAATATGAGCCCGGCGCCTATGGCGCCGGGACTGAAACCCTTCATGAGCCGGGCGCCAAAGGCGCCACGACATGGTCCAAAGGGCCCCTGTAGGGGTCTGCTGGGTCCGGAGTAGTGGAAGACGGGTCTGCTTCTGAGGGCGCTGGGCCAGTCCTGGCCCCTCGGGAGTAGCGCCCATGACAGTGTCGTCGTTGCAGGTCGGCTCAGCTTCTCCCTCCTCGGATTTTTAGGTCCTGTGGCGACTTCTGAAGTTCCAGTCCCCAAGGCCCTGCTTTTATGCAGCACACCCCCATTCACTCAGCCTAGCTGTCAATCAAACATAATAAGTGCTGAGCCGGCCGGCTCACCACTTGGGCCAATCACACAAGAGTGCGACTTGAGTTACCAAGGTAACTCAGTCCAGGGTGCCTAAACCCCCTCCCACATCCTCTGTGGTACCCAGACAGAGTGGCACCACTTTCAGAGGCTTCTGTGGAGAAGCCCACCAAAAAGTGGAACAAAGGGCTCGACTTGGGTTGGAGTCACAGAAGAGAAAACAAACGCCATTTTAGAATCGAGTTCTGGCAAAAAATACCAACCGGTGAATTAATATTAAATAAATAAACCGGCGGTATGTTCGAGGCTATAAGAATTAAATAATTAAAGTTGGTAGCCTCGAACAATGGGAAAATCCCATACAGAAATATTTGCGGTCGAATATAAAAAGTAGTATCCACTGCCACCAGCCAAAACTCGATCAGGGGGGACGGAGACGTGCCCCCTCGAACAACAGACCCCGGGGCAATCGAATTGCCCCAACCAGTACCTCCACAATATGATGGTTTGTACTGGTTTATGTTCATAATTTGGGACTAGTAAAGCCAATGGTGACTTTACATGCCCTGGGAGACAGTAGTCAGTCCCAGGATATGGAGTCTATGTTGGGGGGTCGCTACGACACCCCTGGGTTACGGCACAGAGGGTGCTGTGTAACCCACATCAAAAAAACACATGAGACCCTATGGATTAAAAAAAATAAACCCCAACAATCCAGCAAAGCTGCTGGGGGACTCACTAGGTCTGGGAAATTAGCCTTACAAAGAATTCTCCTTAACACTCGCCCCCCCCCCACCCAGACTAAGGGACAGGAGGATTTAATACACTCCTGGATGAACCTCAGACCTCTAGTGGATGACATACATCCTAGAGAGTCCATCAGCATTTTGATGGTGACACCCTGACCTGTGCTCAATGGTGAAATCAAACCCTTGCAGGCATATAGACCATCTCAATATTTTTGGATTTTCTCCCTACATTTGCATTAACCATCTCAAGTGAGTATGTCATGCTGTCCCCAAGGGGTCAAGCCTCGTGAAAGTGAGAACAGAGAGGCAAACTGATTTAACATGACTTTGCACTTTTCTTGTTGCTCAGGTGTCAGATTTGAAGAGAGATTTACTCCTTCAATATTTTCATACAAGGGTAAGCCTCTGAGGAGATCAGGTAGAGCTTCACTCTCTTCTTCCTCTTCCGTTGAAGCCAGACGCAAGGCTCCTACTTCAAGTCTGGAGACATACACCTTTAGTCGGTTGGTGTGGAAGATTCTGGGAGCCTCCTTGGGATTGCCCAAGTCCACCAGATAGTTCACCTCTCCAAGTTTACCCACAACCTTGAAGGGTCCCATCCATTTATCTTGCAAGGCCCTATGCCTTGTGGGAATCATAACTAGAACGAGCTGGTCTTGAGTGAACTCAACCATGTTAGCCTTCTGGTCATGCCCATGCTTTACCAGGGCTTGTCCAGCTTTCAGGTTATCACTAGCTTCTGCCATCATGTGTTTGATTCTCCTGCGGAGACCTATCACATAGTCATCTCAAGGGTTGGTGGTCAGTCTGAATGACAAAAGAAGAACCATACAAGAATGGCCTAAACTTCTTCAGAGCCCACACAATAGCAAAGCTTTCTCTTTCGATTCTTGCCCACCTTGTCTCAGGATCCTTCAGTTTTCTACTGATGAAGCAAATGGGGTGCTCCCTACCCTTCTCATCCAGTTGGCTAAGGATTGCACCTATACCTACATTAGAAGCATCTGTCTGCACAATGAAAGTTTTGTGATAGTCAGGAGCTCTCAGTACTGGTGCTTGGCAAAGAGCTTTCTTCAGGTTTTCAAAGGCCTGATTGCATTCCTCTTCCCACCTAACCTTTTTAGGGAATTTTGGAGAGCAGATCACATTCAGTGGAGAAGCTATGGTCCCATAGTTCTCAATGAAATTCCTGTAATACCCAGTGAGGCCTAGGAAGGCTCTCACCTGGGTTTGAGTAGTAGGTGTTGTCCACTTTTGCACAGCTTCAATCTTACTGTGCAAAGGCCTTATTTCTCCACCTCCTACCTCATGCCCAAGGTAGACCACCTTACTCTGACCAATGTGGCATTTACTTGCCTTTATGGTCATATTGGCCTGTCCAAGAGCCTGCAAAACATACCCCAAGTGGTTCACATGTTCTTCCCAGGATTGTCTGAACACTGCAATGTCATCCAAGTATGCCATGCAGAAGTTTTCCATCCGATTCAGAACCTGATTCACCATTCTTTGCAATGTAGCAGGTGCATTCTTCAATCCAAAAGGCATCACCTTAAATTGGTATAAGCCATCTGGGGTAGAAAATGCAGTCTTTTCCTTGGCATGGTCTGTCAGGGCTATTTGCCAATAGCCTGACGTAAGGTCAAATGTGCTGAGGAATTTGGCTGAACCAAGTCTAACACCAACTCATCTGTCCTTGGGAAAGGGTGGGCATCAGTCTTGGTGACTGCATTAAGAGCTCTATAGTCCACACAGAATCTCAATTCTTTGGATCCTGCCTTTGGTACTAACACAACTGGGCTAGACCGTGGGCTAGTAGAGGGCTCTATTACCCCAAGATCAAGCATCTTCTTGACCTCCACTTTGATGTGGGTTCTTACATTTTCTGACATCCTATATCCTCTGCTTTTGACTGACAGACAGTCACCAGTGAGTATGTCATGCTGTCCCCAAGGGGTCAAGCCTGGTGAAAGAGAGAACAGAGAGGCAAACTTAACATGGCTTTGCACTCTTCTTGTTGCTCAGGTGTCAGATTTGAAGAGAGATTTACTCCTTCAATCTTTTCGTCCAAGGGTAAGCCTCTGAGGAGATCAGGTAGAGCTTCACTCTGTTCTCCCTCTTCCGTTGAAGCCAGAAGCAAGGCTCCTACTTCAGGTCTGGAGACATACACCTTTAGTCGGTTGGTGTGGATGACTCTGGGAGCCTCCTTGGGATTGCCCAAGTCCACCAGATAGTTCACCTCTCCAAGTTTACCCACAACCTTGAAGGGTCCCATCCATTTATCTTGCAAGGCCCTCTGCCTTGTGGGGATCATAACTAGAACTAGCTGGTCTTGAGTGAACTCAACCATGTTAGCCTTCTGGTCATGCCAATGCTTGACCAGGGCTTGTCCAGCTTTCAGGTTATCACTAGCTTCTGCCATCATTTCTGACATTCTCCTGTGGAGACCTGTCACATAGTCAGTCACTCTGATTGGCTTGGGGGAAGGAGCACTCTCCAACCCCTCCTTGATCAGGGCCAATGGACCTCGGACCGGATGGCCATAGAGAAGTTCAAAGGGAGAATAACCAACTCCCTCCTGAGGGACGTCCCTATAAGCAAAGAGAAGACATGGCAATAGAGGGTCCCACTTTCTTTTAAGGGTATCCTCTAAAGCACCTATCATGCTCTTCATGGTTCTGTTGAACCTTTCTACATACCCATTTGTCTGAGGGCGGTAGGCGGTAGAGAACTTGTAAGTAACTCCACAGGTTTTCCACATGGCTTTCATGTAGTGGGACATAAAATTTGACCCCCTGTCAGAGATAACTTCCTTTGGAAACCCAACACTGGTAAAAATACCAAGGAGGGCCTTATCCACAGCCTGAGCTGTAACAGTCCTCATAGGAATTGCCTCAGGGTACCTAGTAGCATGGTCTACTACAACAAGGATAAACCTGTTGCCTGAGGAGGTTGGGGGATCAAGGGGACCAACAATGTCAATCCCTACGCTCTCAAAAGGGACTCCCACTACTGGGAGGGGCACTAAATGTGCCACATTCTTGGACCCAACCTTACCAGAAGTCTGGCAGGTATGGCAGCTCTTGCAAAACTCATCTACCTCAGCCCCCATTTTTGGCCAATAAAAGTAGAGTGAGAGCCTTTCCTTGGTCTCCTTGAAACTCAAGTGACCAGCCAAAGGAATCTCGTGGGCTAGTGGCAAGAACTGTTGTCTGTTTTCTTGAGGTACTACAAGCCCCTTGTAGTCTCCAGGTGCAGACTCAGTTGGTTCACTGTAGAAGAGGCCATCTTCCCAGTGCAACCTATACTTCCCAGGCTCTTGCCCATCAGCCTGAGAAGCTGGCTGTTGGCGAAGACCTTCTAGAGTTGGACATTCTCTATGTCCCTTACTGAAGTCTGCCCTGTTGGGTCCACCTTCTGCCAGTAAAGACTGCAGCTCAGGATGGTCATCAGGATCCAGATCTCCAATGAGTTCCTGGCCTTCCACTAGCTCTTCTTCAGAGTCTAGTTCCACCATACAGGGTTGTACCTGTTACGCTCACCTGACTCCCACGGAGGCGCTGGCCAGGATCGTGCTGCTGTGACCTCTTCTAAGGTGTTGCGCGGGGCTCAGAAGATGGACTGGACCGGACTCCCAGCTCCTGCTTGTCCGGCTTGCAAAAGTATCCTTCTGTAGGCGAGAATAAGGGATTAACTGTCTGCGGGGAATGCTACCAGCCTCCCCCTTTCCCCTCTCACATTCCTCGAAACCCTTCTGTGCTTCCCGTGGCGTCTCACCTTAGGGTCTTGAAGGGCGAGCTCTCCTTCCTGCTTCTGATGCAGGGGCGCGTTGGTATCCAGTTACTTCACTGGATTCTTGGTTTTATGAGAACCAAACTTGCTTGGCTTCCAGGTAAGTTCCTTGAAAGGTTCCCCTTTTGTCCTTGCATCAATATGCTAATGTCAATGTCTTTTTCCCCATAGGGGCCGGGGTACGGAATGCCGGGGAAAAGGCACCGACCCGAGATGCGAGGTGCAATCCCTGTAGAAATCAGGTAAGTCTTGATGAGCGTTTTTGGGTAATGTCTTTTCATTCGCTCATTGACGCTAATGTCTTTTTCCCCATAGGGGCCGGGGTCCGGAAACGCCTGGATGCGGCGCGGACCCGAAATGAAAAGGGAATGACCCAACAGGTAAGTCTTAACATGGAGGTTTAGGTTTCCTCATTCCCTTCTCTCTCTCACCTTTGCTCTTGTCTTTTTCTCCCTAGGCGTGGAAGCGTGGCTGCGAATCCGGGTGATCGCTGATGAACATGGAGGCGCCCTGTGAAGGTGAGTGGAATGCGGCGCTGCGGCGGTCGATGCGATGTGCTTTTAAATTAAGTGTCTTCCTTTGCAGGATCGTCGGCGAGCTGACTCCGGAATGCGGATCTTGCAGGTAAAGTCTTTTCCTTCTCCTATTCTCTCTTTCTCTTCCTTTGTAGGTGATCAGGATGCTGGCAGGCGTGGCAGAAGTCCGAATGCAGGAGCAAACACGGTGAGCGTCCAGCTGCTAGATGCAGAACAACGCGAAGCATGTGCTGCTCTTCGGGTGTGGTTTAAATAGCCTGTAAAGTAGTTCCAGGTATGTATCCTTCCACTCAGATATGTATTCTTCCTCAGACCACACCTGAGTGATAAAGTAGTCCAAAAGATAAAGTAGTCCCATTCAGTCCTCAAGAGGGCCTGGATGTAGCAGCATGGTCTGCTTCAGGTAAGTGCACATTAAAACACTTACACACATGTCTTGCATTATGAGCCTGGCACCTAAGGCGCCCGGACTGGGATCCAGAATGAGCCTGGCGCCAAAGGCGCCAGGACTGCGTCCAAAAGGCCCCAACTTGGGCCTGCTGAGACGTCCTTGGGGAAAATGATGTCTGCCTCTGGGGTTGCTGGGCTGGGCCTGGCTCCTTGGAGGTAGGCATCATGACAGTACCCCCCCACAAGGCCCCTCCCAAGGTTGTTTCCTCCGGGGGTTTTGGCTTGTTCGGGAATCTACGGTGGAACCTTCGTATTAATCGAGGTGCGTGAATATGGTTACTAGGCTCCCACGATCTCTCATGAGGTCCATAACCCTTCCAGTCAACAAGATAGAAGAGTTTTGACTTTAACATTTTGGAGTCTAAAATGTCTTTCACTTCGAATTCTAATTCCCCATCAATTTGAATAGAATCTGGAGGCTTGGACAGTCGGGTTCCTGGTTGTACCGGTTTCAAAAGTGATGCGTGAAAAACGGGATGAATACGCATGTTGGAAGGCAAATCCAGTTTAAAGGCCACTGGGTTGATTATGGCTTTGATGGGGTAAGGCCCAATGAATCTGGGATTGAAAGTCTGTGGGCCCTTGAGAGATAAATGTCTAGTTGCTAGCCAAACCTGGTCTCCTACTTGGTAAGGAGGTGTTTTACTTCGGTGCAAATCAGCGTTTTCTTTGTACTTTTTCTTGGCTTGCTGTAAATGAGTTGTAGCTTCTTTGAAGGCTCGGGTTATTGTGGAATGCAGATGATTTACTGCGGGCATTTCCAGGGTCAGAGGTGGATCTAGGTCAGAGGTTCGAGGATGGTGACCATACAAAGTATAAAAAGGAGTTTGACCGGTTCCGGAATGCATAGAATTGTTGTATGCATATTCTGCGATCCAAAGAATGTCTTTCCAATTGTACTCGGATTGGTGCAACATGCACCGAAGATATTGCTCGAGAGTCTGATTTGTCCTCTCGGTTTGTCCGTCGGTCTGGGGTTGGTGGCTGGTGGATAATCGCACATCTATTTGTGCTAGTTGGCAACACTTCCTCCAAAAATGGGAAATGAATTGACTTCCACGATCTGAGACTAGTACAGAAGGGAAACCATGTATTCGAACTATATTCTCCAGGAATTCCTTGGCCAGGATGGAAGCTGAAGGCAATCCTTTTAGAGGGATAAAGTGGGCCATTTTGGAGAACAGATCCACGATTACTAGGATAGTGTTGTAACCACCACACGGAGGCAGGTCCGTAATGAAGTCCATAGACAAGGTGTGCCAAGGTGCCGGTGGAATCTCCAAGGGTTGAAGTAGGCCGGCTGGCCTGTTCCTTTGACCTTTATTTTAGGCGCAAACTCCGCAAGACATCACAAAAGACTTAATGTCTTTTCTCCAAGAAGGCCACCAGAATTGGCGTTTGATCTTTTCTTCCGTTTTAGCGATACCAGGGTGTCCTTCCATTACCGATTCATGATAATGAGCAATAACTAGTTCTTGCAATTCCTTACTTGGCAGAAATAACCGCTCTTGGAAATACGGTAAGTTATCCTTAACGGTGAAGTGGGGACCCTTTTGAGTCCATTCCAGTAAGGCTGAAGGGTCAAAAAGTAGTTTGACTCGAGTTTCAACGTCCTCGATGGTTTGCAATGAAGTCAAACCTAAGATTCTTTGTTCAGGTATTATCGGCACAGGTTCTAAACACGAGTTGGGTTCTTCCATGCCAATCCGGGATAAGGCGTCCGCTTTGCCATTCTTGCAGCCAGGGCGATAGGTAATTATAAAATCAAATTCTGCAAAGAATAAAGCCCATCGGAGTTGTCGTGAAGATTGGGCTTTGGCCGTCTTTAAATACTGCAAATGTCTGTGATCCGTAATTACAGTGATGGTGTGTCTTGCACCGAGGAGGTAATGACGCCAAGCCTTAAAAGCAGATTTAATGGCCAGTAACTCTTTGTCAGTAATTGCGTAATTAATTTCAGGAGCTGAGAATTTCCTGGACCAAAAGGCTACAGGGTGTAGCTGGTTAGTTTTCGGATCCCTTTGCGACAGGACAGCTCCCATGGCTAAACTGGATGCGTCAGTTTCAACAATATACGGGAGATCAGGACGCGGGTGCTTCAACACAGGTGCGGAAGTGAATTTGGTCTTTAGGTCTTGAAAGGCTTGTTCGGCCTCTGGAGTCCATTCAAAATGTTTATTCTTACGTAAAAGAGCAGTAATGGGTTGGACTATTCGTGAAAACTCCGGGATGAATCTTCGATAGAAGCTGGCAAAGCCAAGCATACTCTGAACCCCTTTCACTGAACCGGGAGATGGCCATTTGAGGATGGCGTCCACCTTTCGTGAATCCATTCGAATTCCTTTAGGAGTCAGAACAAATCCGAGGAATTCAGCCTCAGTGGTATCAAAGACACACTTTTCCAGCTTGGCAAATAGTTTGTGCTGGCGCAATTTCTCTAGAACTGCTCGAACATGTTTTCGATGATCTGACTCAGAAGATGAGTACACCAGGATGTCGTCGATGTATACGATGACACAAACATCGATAAGTTCTCGCAGAACATCGTTCATGAAGAATTGAAAAGCTGCAGGCGCGTTGCACAAACCGAAGGGCATAACCTGATATTCGAAGAGCCCGTATTTGGTGCGGAAAGCTGTCTTCCACTCGTCACCTTCTTTTATTCGCACTAGGTGATAAGCTCCCCGGAGAGCTAACTTGGTGTATATACGAGCATCTTTTACTTGATGAAGAAGTTCAGGGATCAGAGGCAGGGGATAACGATTCTTTATCGTTATCTGATTTGAAGCGCGGTAGTCAATACAAGTTCTAAGGTCTCCTTCTTTTTTAGGCACGAAGAACAAAGCGGAAGAGACCGGGGACTTTGATGGGCGAATAAAGCCATTGGCAAGGTACTGATCCAAATACTGACGCAAATGCTGGTTTTCAGGTTCAGTGAGAGCATAAATCCTACTACACGGCGGTTGAGCATTGGGAACTAGATCGATCTGGCAATCGTAAGAACGATGAGGGGGTAGCGTGTTAGCCTGTTCTTTCTGAAAAACGTCCTGGTATTCAAGGTATTCTGCCGGTAGTTGAACAGTGGCGGGGGTTACTGTGGCTAAACCAATAGCTGGATTTCTAGGATAACAAGTGGGACCACAATCTGGAAAAGTTATTCTCTTTGCTCGCCAGTCTATTCGAGGATTGTGTGTTTCTAACCTAGGAATTCCGAGGATTACTTGAAATTGTGGAGCCTTGATTATATCCAACACTATTGCTTCCCGATGTCCATCCTGATTCACAAGTGTCACTTCTGTGGTGGAATGCGTTACCGGCCCAGAGGCTATTTCGGTACCATCAACCGTAGTAATGACATCCTGGTTTATTTTTGGATGCAGAGGAAGGTTCATCCTGGAGGCCAATTCGCGGTCCACGTAGTTTCCGATAGCTCCGCTGTCGACGTATGCTTTGATGGCATGCAACCGTTGGGGCTTTTTTGGATCCACGAGCACCATTGGCAAGACAAAATGCGAGGTCAGAGAGTTCATTTTCAAGCTCGGCAAGCGGACCTCTACGCTTGTCGAGACAGGTCGTTTCCAGAAACAGGTTCCATTAAGTTGTTGTCAGAGGCACCAACCACCTTCCTAGGTGGTTTTACCGGACAATCACGAAGAAAGTGACCGGAAGCCCCGCAATAGAGGCATAGTTGCTTTTGTCGCCTTCTCTCGCGTTCCTTCTGAGTTAACGGCCCCTTAACTCCCCCTATTTGCATAGGTTCCGAAGCTTCGGTATTCCTGGGGTTTACGAGGGTTCTGATCGGTACTCGGGTTTCAAACTTGGACCGATCTGCTTTCCTATTCTGAAGTCTGTGATCCAGTTGTACCACAAAGTCAATATATTCTGCGCAGCCCTGGGGTGGATTCACTACTTGGGCCAGAATGTCTTTTAGCTCTCCCCGCAGACCCCGGTGAAATAAAGTGATCCTTTTATTTTCAGGCCATCCGGTTTCCACCACCAGTCTGTTAAAGGAGGCTATATAAGACAAAAGATCTTGACTACCTTGTCGTAGAGATAGCAGTTTGTTGTCAAGGGCCTGTCCCTGCGAGTGTCGAGTGAACAACCTTTCCATGCTGGCCTGAAAGCCCTGAAAATCCTGGAGAATTGGATTGTTCTGGTTCACCAAGGGAACAGACCAATCGGCAGCACGGCCACTTAGGTACGATAACACGAAGGCCACTTTGGTCCTATCATCAGGGAAGGCTCCTGGTCTGCATATAAAATGTAAGCGACATTGGTTCATAAAAATGGCATATTTCTTTGGGTCCCCCGCAAAACGTTCAGGCGGTGCTAAAGGCATGGATCCCGGCAGATTGATCTGAACAGGGTTACTCAAACCCAACGAAGTGGAAATTCCCCCGGGACTAGGTAAAGGAATTTGTCCAGCCTGACTCTGTAGCAATCGTTTGGCCAGGTCATCAGTTTGTTCCTTGGAGAGAATGAGTTCTCTTTTGAGGGCATTAGTCTCTTGGCGAGCTGAGTGTACCTCTGCCATTAATTCCCCCAACAGCTGGGCCAGCTGGTCTGTCTCAGAAGTCTCCATAGCGCCCGGGTGGGAAATTGTGGGTAGGCTTTGCGTTCTGTTACGCTCACCTGACTCCCACGGAGGCGCTGGCCAGGATCGTGCTGCTGTGACCTCTTCTAAGGTGTTGCGCGGGGCTCAGAAGATGGACTGGACCGGACTCCCAACTCCTGCTTGTCCGGCTTGCAAAAGTATCCTTCTGTAGGCGAGAATAAGGGATTAACTGTCTGCTGGGAATGCTACCAGCCTCCCCTTTCGCCTCTCACCCTCCTCAAAACCCTTCTGTGCTTCCCGTGGCGTCTCACCTTAGGGTCTTGAAGGGCGAGCTCTCCTTCCTGCTTCTGATGCAGGGGCGCGTTGGTATCCAGTTACTTCACTGGATTCTTGGTTTTATGAGAACCAAACTTGCTTGGCTTCCAGGTAAGTTCCTTGAAAGGTTCCCCTTTTGTCCTTGCATCAATATGCTAATGTCAATGTCTTTTTCCCCATAGGGGCCGGGGTACGGAATGCCGGGGAAAAGGCACCGACCCGAGATGCGAGGTGCAATCCCTGTAGAAATCAGGTAAGTCTTGATGAGCGTTTTTGGGTAATGTCTTTTCATTCGCTCATTGACGCTAATGTCTTTTTCCCCATAGGGGCCGGGGTCCGGAAACGCCTGGATGCGGCGCGGACCCGAAATGAAAAGGGAATGACCCAACAGGTAAGTCTTAACATGGAGGTTTAGATTTCCTCATTCCCTTCTCTCTCTCACCTTTGCTCTTGTCTTTTTCTCCCTAGGCGTGGAAGCGTGGCTGCGAATCCGGGTGATCGCTGCCGAACATGGAGGCGCCCTGTGAAGGTGAGTGGAATGCGGCGCTGCGGCGGTCGATGCGATGTGCTTTTAAATTAAGTGTCTTCCTTTGCAGGATCGTCGGCGAGCTGACTCCGGAATGCGGATCTTGCAGGTAAAGTCTTTTCCTTCTCCTATTCTCTCTTTCTCTTCCTTTGTAGGTGATCAGGGTGCTGGCAGGCATGGCAGAAGTCCGAATGCAGGAGCAAACACGGTGAGCGTCCAGCTGCTAGATGCAGAACAACGTGAAGCATGTGCTGCTCTTCGGGTGTGGTTTAAATAGCCTGTAAAGTAGTTCCAGGTATGTATCCTTCCACTCAGATATGTATTCTTCCTCAGACCACACCCGAGTGATAAAGTAGTCCAAAAGATAAAGTAGTCCCATTCAGTCCTCAAGAGGGCCTGGATGTAACAGCACGGTCTGCTTCAGGTAAGTGCACATTAAAACACTTACACACATGTCTTGCTTTATGAGCCTGGCGCCTAAGGCGCCCGGACTGGGGTCCAGAATGAGCCTGGCGCCAAAGGCGCCAGGACTGCGTCCAAAAGGCCCCAACTTGGGCCTGCTGAGACGTCCTTGGGGAAAATGATGTCTGCCTCTGGGGTTGCTGGGCTGGGCCTGGCTCCTTGGAGGTAGGCATCATGACAGTACCTCCCTCTCAGCCTCAGCTGGTGGTGGAGTTACAGGTGTAACTTTGGACAACCTCAGGGAAGTCCTTGTTGGAAGCACTGGAGTGCTAGCTGTTGGCTGTTTCTTGGAAGTCTTGGGTTTCCCCTTGGCTTCTTTTTGTTCAGTGATAGCAAGTTGTAACTCCAGTGGAGTAGGAGTGATATCTTTCTTCATCATCTCCTTGGGAGTACCTCTCATGGTTCTCTCCCTTGCAGGTCTGGTGAGCTCCTGTAACCTTTTACTAGGAGGTCTGGGGGTATGTGATAATACTCCGAGAGTTTTCAGGTCATTACCCAACCGAACCCTTCCTGGCACCTGACTTTGTATGTTGACAGGCATCTTCACAGTCATGTCATTAGACTGGATGAGAACTGGTAATTGGGAACGCATCTGCACAGGCCCTCCAGCTAACTTGGTGAGGCGTTTGGGTGCCTTAGCAACATCCTCAGCCTGAAAAAAAGATTTATCCACCACAGTTATGCTGGCCCCAGTGTCCCTAATGGCAGGAGTCTCCTGACCATTCACCTGGACACTGGCCTTATAATACTCTTTAGTATTATCTGGGATAGAGTTATAGACATCTAAATTCTGTTGTTCCCACAGACCCAGAGACACTAAAGAAACACTGGCTGAGACTTCAATGGGTTCATCGGTCAGCAGTAGAAAGTTTCCACTTGCCATTTGTACTTCCTCCTCTGGAGCAAAGGCTAAGGAGACAAGCTGGACCCCTGAAGGTTTACCCTTACATCTGGGATCTCGTTTCACATGGTCAGGTGAGCCACAAACAAAACATTTACCAAATGCTTTCTGGAATGGTGGCTTGCTCTGACCTCCTGGTTTACCACCAGAGGGTACACTACTCTGATTTGGTTTCCCTTGTGGTTTACCCTTATTGTTCTGTTTGGGGCCCTCTTTGGGATTGGAATTATTAGAATTCTCTTTGGAGTCCTTTTTTGGCTGCTTCCCCTCATCCTTTTTCTGAGTTACCACAGAGTCCTTGTGAGTAGCCCTGTTGGCAACCCACAAGTCAACAGCCTTAGCTAGTTTCCTAGAATCTAATTCCTTTGAATCAGCCAAGTGCTGTCTGAGCTCAGGAGAGCAGGCATCATAAATTGACTCCAACATTACAAGATTCTTCATTCCCTCATAAGTGTTCACCTTGTAACCCTTAATCCATCCCTCTAAGTTCTTCAAACTTTCACTCACCCAGGTAGCCCCAGGGGTACCATCATGCTTTTTGAGGGTCCTAAACCTCGTAAGGTACTGGGAAGGAGTCTTCCCAAATCTAGCTATCAAAGCTAGTTTCACACATTCATAATCCTTCTTATCCTCCTCCCCCAACTCCATTACCACATCAGTTGCAATAGGGGGGAGCCTAGAGAACAACCAGGAAAGTAACTCATTCCCTGTAATGTTCTGGAGCCCATGATTATATTCAAACAAACTCAACCAATCCAACACATCCTACTTAGGTTCATACATACCCACCAACTCCTTAGGCATCTGGGGTCTTTTGGGACTGGAACTCCTAGAGGATTCGGAGAGAGAAGCACTTTCCACAGACAATTTTTTCATTTCTAGCTCATGGTTGAGCTCCATTTCTCTGAGCCTTAGTTCTTGGTGCTGTTGTTCTGTTTGAGCATTAATTCTTTTGAATTCTAATTCAAGCTTCATTTTTTCTAGTTCCATATATTGAGGATTAAGTGTGGGACCTGTTAAGGGTCCAGTAGGTACAGCTGGCAGGGCAGGTAGAGGCCCAGGGGAGACAACTCTAACATCTTCCACTTCCTCTTCTGCTTCTGACTCAAAGTTATCAATACTAACATTCATATCAATATCAGTGCTGTTATCTACAGTTGCTGGAGTGGTAGGTTCCGCTGAACCACCATCCAAACTTTGGTTTGCTAACAACCTTTCTATTAGCTCCATTTTTTTGCCAGGAGATTCTTATGCTTACAGAGAACTCTTAAACAATCAGCAGTTTTTGTAGCAAGGGACTCTTGACTATACCTTTTCATAGTTGACAGGTCTTAGAAAATACTTCTTTTAGTGCTAAGCTTTGTGGTTAGTTGCACTAAGGTATCTTTAAGCACACTAAAATGTATACTCAATACAAATCCCACCGCTGTACACCAGTGTTAGGCAGAAACCTGTGCAGTTCTCTTAGGGACCACTGCAAAAGATTTAAGACTACAGGTGTTTGGCAGTAAACCCACTTGGTAGCAGTCTGTACCACACAGATTCACTTGGTAGCTGTGGCTGAGCAGTCAAACTTCCCTCAAAAAGAGTTAGGTAGTATGCAGAGTATACACAATAGGTACAGGGACACAGTAGTACAAACAAACACTGACCAGAGCTTTGGTGTAAAAGTATATAATTATTTATTTAAAAACACACTTGTAATTTACACTAGCAAAACGAGGTGAGTAAATTCAGCACACAGTCACTATCATATATATACAACCCTATTCAATTATTAGACAAGTCTTAGTGATAAACATCACTTATTTTCAGACAGAGGTGAGCGCTTAACATAAGATGACACTCTAATAAGTTGTAAAGAAAGGGAGGAAAACGGCAGGGGTAAGGAAGCACACAAGTTTCAATACTTTTACAAAGAACCACAGTAAGGCAGGATAGGCAGAGTTCTACTGGAGAGCAAGGAAGTCAATTGCAAGGCCCACTCTTGGAGAGAGCAAGCAGAAGGGGTCCAGGTTCACACAGTAGGGTTATGCCCAAAGAGTCTCGTAGATAGTTTGCACAAAAAGGATGAAATTCAAGTCCGGAAAAGTTATCTAGGTTGTCCCAGGCTAGCCCAGGTTAGAAAGTCGAGGCTTTACTGTCACCGCGAACGATCTGTCGCAAGGGAAGCCAGGCGGGACACAGTACCTTAAGTGTGAAGGAAGCTCCAGCGGGGGCAGTTGTTCCTGGCAGCAGGTGCAAGTTGGTGTTTCATCCAGAGGAAGAAGAGGTCTCGCCGTGGATGAAAGATGAAGGTCATTGCACTGCCAGGGAAGAAACCAGCCGCGGAGTCCTCCGGTTAAAAGGTACTACCCTTCTCTTCGCGGTAGTGGTAAACCGTGGTATTCCGGTTGCCGGGGTGCTTGGCACGGGCAAGGCGGCCACGAGATGCTCCAGGAAGGTGAAAAGAAGGCAAAACTGGTTATCCGCACCAGTCAATGGAAGAAGACTCTCCGGACTGGAGATCTCCTCTGTCGTCGGGAAAAGTGGTGAGACGGTTCAGCAGGGCTCCACCGGTGGTGTTGTCGTTGCAGGTCGGGTCATGTTCTCCCTCCTCTGATTCTTAGGTCCTGTGGAGACTTCTGAAGTTCCATTCCCCAAAGCCCTGCTTTTATGCAGCACACCCCCATTCACTCAGCCTAGCTGTTAATCAAACATGCTAAGTGGTGAGCCGGTCGGCTCACCACTTGGACCAAATACACAAGACTGTGACTTGAGTTACCAAGGTAACTCAGTGCAGGGTGGCTAAACCCCCTCCAAAACCCCCTGTGGCACCCAGACAGAGTGGCACCACTTTCGGAGGCTTCTGTGGAGAAGGCCGCCAAAAAGTGGAACAAAGGGCTCGACTTGGGTTGGAGTCACAGAAGAGAACACAAACGCCATTTTAGAATCGAGTTCTGGCAAAAAAAAACAACCGGTGAATTAATATTAAATAAATAAACCGGCGGTATGTTCGAGGCTATAAGAATTAAATAATTAAATTTGGTAGCCTCGAACAATGGGAAAATCCCATAGAGATATATTCGCGGTCGAATATAAAAAGTAGTATCCACTGCCACCAGCCAAAACTCGATCAGGGGGGACGGAAACTTGCACCCTCGACTAACAGACCCTGGGGCAATCGAATTGCCTCGACCAGTACGTCCACAATATGATGGTTTGTACTGGTTTATGTTCATAATTTGGGACTAGTAAAGTCAATGGTGACTTTACATGCCCTGGGAGACAGTAGTCAGTCCCAGGGTATGGAGTCTATGTTGGGGGGTCGCTACGACACCCCTGGGTTATGGCACGCAGGGTGCTGTGTAACCCACATCAAAAAAACACGAGACCCTATGAAGTAAAAGACCCCATAGCCCATAAAACACATGGAAAGTTAAAGGAACACCTCAAATCATGTCTAAGAGTGGGAGCAAAAGAATCTCACTCTTAGCAGGAGAGAAAAAAATAAAACCCAAAAATCCAGCAAAGCTGCTGGGGGACTCACTAGGTTTGGGAAATTAGCCTTACAGAGAATTCTCCTTAACAAGCCAAACGATGCTGTACCTAGTTTGTCCAGGGAACAGCCAGAATACACTGGGCAACACCGATCCATTGTCTCAGAGTTCTTGCCAATTAGATATTCGGATGTCATGCCTGAAGACACCCTGCAACATGAGATCACTTCTGACTTTGAGGCACAAAGAACACACTTCCTCAGTGTTTTTGGATTCTGATTCTGATCAGTTGCTATTATGCAGGATAAAAGGACCCCGAAGTCGTCAATTGAGCCCCCCACGGGTCTCTAAGATTACCAAGGTCTCCCCAGGTATCAGGCTATCTTGATATGGGCCAAATCGTCCTCGGGACCAGCCCTCGGGAGCAATAATTACCCAATTCAGCCCAAAATACAGGTTCTATTGTGCTGAGCAGTGATCTCATGCTAGTGACAATGACACCTTCAATAAGTTTTAGTATTTATTCTAAACAGTGAATTTCATATACATTTGGTATTGAAGTTAGAGAAGATTACAAAGCACAAAACTTAGAGAAATGCAAAATATAGAGAAACATAGAACTTAGATAAACATAAAGAAACATAGAGAAACACAGTCTTACGCCCCTTCAATCAGCACTGGGAGACCCTGGCCCTCATAAACTAGCTATAAGCCCCGCTCAGAGAACAGCGCTGCAGGATGCCGTCAAGAACTTGAAATTCCGGGCACTTGATCTGGCTCGAACCAAGTCCACAGGACGATCTCCCACCCGAGTCATGTGAGCATGTGTATTTTATAATCTCGTGCTGCCTGTCCGTGACGCACAGTTCCAGAACTTTCCCTGTGCAAAATATAGGCTGGCTCATGGAAAAAACCCAACTCTGGTAATTTCCACTGCTCCTTCTTCTGAGCCCCTCCCTGGCTCCCTGGAGCCCATCTGCCAAAGCTCAGGAATGTCTTATCAGTGCCTTCCCAGAGAAAAGGAGATTAGCTTGGGGCCATGCAGGGCTACTGTTAGTGAGGCAGAATATTCTAAGGGAAGCAGGGATGTATTAACCCCATCTGCAAGCTCTAAAAGGCATGCACTCATAGCTTAGTGTTTATAGCGCTTAAGACTGGCTATCTAAGCGCTATATAGGTGCCATAATGTTCCAAACACTCCAAAAATACCTATTAGCTACAGAGCTAGGGCCCTCTCCCTGCCTGTCTATCAACAATGCATAATGTGACCTATCACTCATACTAGGCCTGCATATTCCTTGTAGCTCACTACTGCATAATGGAAGTGCTACAACAGACTACTGTCAGCATTTTTAGCACATACTTTGAATACACTATTGGCTTTCAGCGGCTAATGCTGTCATCTAAAGCCCTGGTTGGCAAGGTTGCAATTTTGTGTATCACTACATTCCACCCCTATTCAACGTGTGTGCGACAAATGCTGACTAATACACATCAATATAGTATTTAGTGCAGTGATAAAGACCTTGGGGCTTTGCAAGAGGTTTAAGCAAACTACCTTCTAGCGGTTAGTTAGTGTGGCATGCAAGGTAAAACACTACCTAAACAAAAATGTACACAAAGTGAACAGTGACATATACCCTTGCCATAACCTGGCCTACACAAAAATACCTATACAAAGTGAACATGGGCATTTACCCTAGCCAAAACCTGGCCTACACAACAATACCTAAATCATTATTGTATAACTAATTGTCAGTTAAAAAGCAGCATGCAGTTAGAATGTCAAGGCAATCCAGTGTAGTCTAATCTACAATGCACTATTGCATTTATGTATGGTTATCAATTCTAAAACCTGGCATCCTTTCACTCTAAGGGCCTACCATCCCCCCTGATCCCAGGGCATTCAAACGTGACTATGGGCTGTGTGATTAGACACTTCCCCCATGTATGTGGAACCCAACCAGAAACCATCTAATTTCGTGAACAAGGTGAACCCATGGGCACCAGGTTATCTAAATAAAAACAATTCTACTAATTTACATCAAGCATGGCATGTGTTATTCATGCAATCAAAAGCAAGCAATTTCATCCATATGTATGCTGGTAACTGTAGCTCTGCGTGCCAGTGTGTGGAGGATGGTCGCCCCCACCCAGTAAAAAGCCAACACCTGCTGATTAAACAATGTTTGCCATACAATGCATCGTGTGTATTTTGCAGTCTTGTTGACCTGCCTTATGGCAGAAAAAATGTCTTCATACCTAAAATTCTGCCATCTTCAGTGGTTGCCAATACTTGTAGCAGTGTTGGGCGTATCAATAGGCCCCACTAGGCCAGAATTTATATAGCAGAGCTGGCATCAGAACCCATAGTGGCTAGCTTATTGTGCACAGTTTCTATGTCACAAACATATAAAGCTCCTGCAATTAATGAATCTAGCTCCCTAGCTACGCGCACTCTAGTGATGGGCCATAGAAATGGACTCCATTTGTAGCAGCTTGGTAGTACTAAGGAAACATTGCCTCATGATAAATCTATGTCTAAGTGTATCACTGTAATAATGGAGGTGTGCATTACCAGCCTACAATTTACATGTTGCCTTACTACTGGAAAATCTAACATGTTCACAGTGTCTACCTATTGTGACTTGGAGAATACCCTTCTTCAAGTGGGATATCTACCATATTATTAGTTTTAGCCACAAACACCATACTACCCTCCGGCAGTGGCTGTTTCATCACACCATTGTGTAAAATGCATTTAGTCAAGTTATAGTCCATAAAATCTTGGCGAGAACACTCGCTGCAGTTCTTGGTCAGAAAAACATCACATTAAACAAATTTAAACAAATCGTTGTATCCATTCACTGAAACATTTGGGCCTATGACTTGATAGACACCAGTCATATGAGTCAGTGACAAAAGATGTCTGACAATGTGCCAGGCCAGTACGCTAGCAATTCCATGTGGATACTCATTTGTAGCGCTTTTCCAAAGAATTATTCCAAATGTCTACAATCAAAAGGTGACTCTTTGCATTAGTGTGCTGGAGACAGCTGTCCCCACAAAAACATGAAACTGGTTGGTTTAACAAAAACCGTGTCACACACTGTGTCATAAAATCAAACATCAAGTCAGTCATGGTTTCATTTACCTGCCTTAAGCTGGCTGTAAAAGTATCCAGTGTTTCAAAGGTTACCATCTCAAATTAGAGCTCACACACTTGGCAGCATTACTTCAATTAAGGATCTTAACCTACGCACAGGTGACTTTGATGTGCGCACTCATTTTATCTCAAAATAAATTACGCCCCTGCTTGCATAATTCTGCTGCCCCAACAATTCATAAATCATTTTCCTGCCTACGTGCAACGTAGAAGTTTTTTTTTTTTTTTCAAAAAGCAAAGCATCTCTGGTTAAAGCAATTCAGTTGGAAGAGCAAAACCATTTCGTTTTTTCAGATTCATCTCAAAAAGTGCATTTAAAAACCATTTTTCAATGTGTTAGCATTCAAGTGCTGTGTCACACAGCTGTTTGTGGTGCATGATCTTACAGTCCACAACTCAGTTTCCATAGTCCTTTAAACAAGAAAGGCAAGACATGTGAATTAAGTTATTTCCAGCAACTGAATCATTTGAATGTGTAGCATCAAATATTTGATAACTAGCCAAGTCTGCACCATGCCAGTTCAGCAAAAGTTATTACTCTGTTGGACACCTTTCGCAGGTTGCAGAACAAATGTCCTCATACGTCATACATGCTAACAGCATTGAGTGCGGTGCAGGACACGTTTAAAGTTGACTCGCTTTCTCTGAGCACAGTTTGCTTGACTGATCAGTGTCACCCGCAAATTGAATACATCTACTTCTGTACATGGCGCGCTATTGTCTTGCTTTTTTGCCTAGGCAAAATACAAACAGAAATGTGAGGATGTCATCAAAACTTCAATATCAGCGTTATCCACCCCTTCCCTGAACACCACCCCCATCTTCAGAAGTCTCACCAGGTAACTACACACTTTATCATTGCTACCACAATTATCTCCCTTCTGCATGTTTCTGGGGGCTTATTTACACTCAACCATACGGGGTGTAACTGCCTAATAACAAACTCATTTGTGCAATGCGATCATAGTTGGTCAATGGTACCTCAGACTTATCTGTGCTTTTACAAAAGCCATATGATAAGTACCCAGGTCGCACAATGCTTTTCTTTTTCACCAAAGCGATCACGAATGCCAGGCGCCAACTTGCTTCCAGTGTCTCATGATCTTGATTTAGTTTGCCCTGCTGGCATCACTCCATCTTTCAAAGGTAAAGTCCTTCAGTCCAATACCGCCTGCAGTTGCACAAGCAGCTTTGTTTATTTTTCTCCATACAGCTAGTGTCTTTCAAGCCTCTGGTTTTTTTCACTTATCATTTTTCTCAAAGGGTGTTATAGTCTAGGTCAGTTTCTTTTGTTGCTTCAACAAATCATTCATTCTTGCACTAAGCCGTGAGGCTTCTGGATCATGGCTAATGTGCAGTGTTCATGTTGTACTCCATAGCCCCGCTCTGCATGTTGTGTCTTGCAAATCGGCTAAGCGCTTTTTGTCAGTTTTGCTTCCATCTGGAATGCCATAATGTCTTTGTCAGTTACTCCAGCCCTGGCAATGTAGCTTGCATTTTGCCAGCTGTGTATTTTCTCTTCTCAAAGCGCCTAGAGGTTTCTTCTCCAGCACAGCGCTTTACTTCAGTTCACATCACATGGAGCACTGGGATGCAGCTTGCACAGCAATAGCGTTTCACTTCACATCACATCACATGGTGCATGGGAATGCAGTTTGCATGGCAATGTCTGTTGGAATGGGCAGCTGTCTTTTCTTAGCCCATTCACAGATGTACTGTTCCCCAATGTTCAAATGTGATGTGCCCGTCTGCCATCCTGCATGCAGCCTTTGTTTTCCTTCCAGTGTTACTGGGCAAATTCTTTACTTCTGATCAGCATTTCTGTCTTTGCACCCCATCTCCTCAGTTTTTTGCTCACGCTGCGGTGTCTCTCACAGGGGATGGAATGCAGGAATGTCAATCTTTATCTTTCGCGCAGCAAGCTTATCTCTTTGCCTATAACTCTTACTGTGGCGGCTTCAATGGAAAGGCACTCGTTTCAGACAGTTCATCCAGATTAACTCTTTCTTGCATTAAACAGGAGTGCAGTATTCTGCTTTTGTTTGCCTTCCTGCACCTCGCCCAAGACAGCTTCAAGGCACAAGCTCTGCACACACAGCAAGACTCTTATTTTCAAAAGAGGCACTTTTCTTGTCATCAGATTCTACTCCATGTAATTTTGCAAAATGTCAAAGCGTCTTTTTAGCCTGTTTTGAACTGATCAATGTCCCATTTAAAAGCATACGTTTTTTTTCTCTTCTTTTTCCTCGTAACCTTGTAGTTTGGCTTCACAAGCTCACTCCAATGCAATGTGCGATCTTTCAAAAGAACCCGCAACCCACTAAATCTTTGTGCTATCTTATCACACACAGATTTTTCATTCTGTTGTACCATTGCCAGAATATAATCACTTATTTCAGTGCATTTAAAAAATATGCCATATTAGTGCAGCTCCCTGCACGGTTTTTTCTGCAAGAGCAACCCACACTCTATATTGCTTGTGGGCTGTTATTGTGTCAACAACATTTTTCACCATGTATCACAGTCAACAGGTCACTATTTCCAAACATGCATCACTTATAAGGCAACAGTACAAATCCATGGCATAGCGCGGGAACAGTCAAAAATACTCCAGGGGCAATTTAGAGGCAAAATATAAAAATATAAATTGTTTTTCCCCCCAAACCATTGCAAACTGATTCTGCAATTTCAAATCAATACACAAAAATCGAAAATCCAAATAACATTCACTCACTTTCTTTTTTAAGTGAGTCTCTCACCCATTATAAGCATGGCACAGCTTAAAATGCAATATAACCATTTTAGTGTGTTTCCTTTAAACAGAATTCGCCACCACTAGCACATGGAATTTACAGTTGTCAAAAGAAAAACAAACCCTTTAGGCTCTCAGCACAGATGTTACTCTTTCTCCTAAGCACGGCTCCACGTTATTTTTTCAGGAATGTCAACACTTCAAAAGCATACATCAAAAAAGCGAACCTTCGCCTCCCAACATTACAGCCCCCCACTCGCTAGCACACTGGGGCTGAGTCAATGGTTGAATTACTGTTCACAATTTGCATGTCAAATCCTCGCAATTATTTTTCCCTGCCCTCATGACAGAATAGAGATGAGAACTCCGTCTCACTTTGCATTTCAAATTACAACTTTAAACTGGGGAAACCGCATGATAAAATTCTTTCCTAATTGAACATACATCTTTCTTGACCATTCATCGGAGCGCTTTAAACAAAGCCATTTCCCGCTTGTTTATCGCCTTGTACTCCCTGGCTCCATTCCCAAGCAATAAGTCAGTCACGACTGATTTACTGAAGGGAGTCTTAACCACACAAGCTATCGGCCACGGCAAGCCGACACAACGCTGCTGTCTTTTGAAGTCTCAGAGCTGCAGTGAGACCACCAAGGAAATGCGACAGCCTGCTCTTCACTCTACACTGTGTTCTCTCACACAATTTGTCATTTCACAGCAAGGCACTGCCCTGCACAAATCCCACAAAGCTGCCACCAAATGTCTTGATATGGGCCAAATCGTCCTCGGGACCAGCCCTCGGGAGCAATAATTACCCAATTCAGCCCAAAATACAGGTTCTATTGTGCTGAGCAGTGATCTCATGCTAGTGACAATGACACCTTCAATAAGTTTTAGTATTTATTCTAAACAGTGAATTTCATATACATTTGGTATTCAAGTTAGAGAAGATTACAAAGCACAAAACTTAGAGAAATGCAAAATATAGAGAAACATAGAATTTAGATAAACATAAAGAAACATAGAGAAACACAGTCTTACGCCCCTTCAATCAGCACTGGGAGACCCTGGCCCTCATAAGCTAGCTATAAGCCCCGCTCAGAGAACAGCGCTGCAGGATGCCGTCAAGAGCTTGAAATTCCGGGCACTTGATCTGGCTCGAACCAAGTCCACAGGACGATCTCCCACCCGAGTCATGTGAGCATGTGTATCTTATAATCTCGTGCTGCCCGTCCGTGACGCACAGTTCCAGAACTTTCCCTGTGCAAAATATAGGCTGGCTCATGGAAAAAACCCAACTCTGTTAATTTCCACTGCTCCTTCTTCTGAGCCCCTCCCTGGCTCCCTGGAGCCCATCTGCCAAAGCTCAGGAATGTCTTATCAGTGCCTTTCCAGAGAAAAGGAGATTAGCTTGGGGCCATGCAGGGCTACTGTTAGTGAGGCAGAATATTCTAAGGGAAGCAGGGATGTATTAACCCCATCTGCAAGCTCTAAAAGGCATGCACTCATAGCTTAGTGTTTATAGCGCTTAAGACTGGCTATCTAAGCGCTATATAGGTGCCATAATGTTCCAAACACTCCAAAAATACCTATTAGCTACAGAGCTAGGGCCCTCTCACTGCCTGTCTATCAACAATGCATAATGTGACCTATCACTCATACTAGGCCTGCATATTCCTTGTAGCTCACTACTGCATAATGGAAGTGCTACAACAGACTACTGTCAGCATTTTTAGCACATACTTTGAATACACTATTGGCTTTCAGCGGCTAATGCTGTCATCTAAAGCCCTGATTGGCAAGGTTGCAATTTTGTGTATCACTACACAGGCCAAGGGGAATTCCAACCCCACAAATGACAACTGGCCCTTTGGGGGAAATCCCAGGCCATCTAGCCTCCCAAGCCTACCCATTATTGAGTCCTCAGTTGCTTTTATTATTCAAGTTCTCTCATCACTGCAGAGCCTGCTCATACAGTTCAATTCCAGGCTCCCTCCACAACAACTGGCGCAGGGAGCTCCAGCTCTGGCAGATCCACAAAGGTCTCCAGTGACACGCAAAAGATCAGCATCTGGTGGAAGGTCAAGATCCCCACCATGCCCCAGGGAGTGATCAAGTTCACGGTGGCAAGTGTGCCCACAATGTAGTAGGCAGCATTCCAGATCAAGATCACATCGATCACAGCAGCTTCTCAGACTGCATACGTCGCTGTCAATACCAGAATCTCTGCATCGACCAGAGGCAGGAGTGGGGTGAGCTAACGGATCCAGATGCTAGACCACAGGACAAAACCTCTACCACGACAGGTTTGCCACATAAAGATGATCACTGGGACACAGAAAATATTATGTGGGATGAACCGCCAAATAGTCCCTCACAACCAACGCCGCCAGATGATATTGGAGCTTTCCCCTTCATGATCTCCAAGGCATACCAAGAATTTGGCCTGACACCAGTGGAAGAAAATAAAGACTGTTTTCTTTTCAACCACATGGGAAAACGACGCAAAACGATGGTCTCCATCTCTATCCTGGACCACGTCTGGGAGGAAGGGGTGCATACAGTGAGGCATCCCTTCACCCAGCCGACTGTGAAAGGTAGATTGGAGAAGAAATGTAACAAGCTCTGGAGTCTACTCCTAAATGCCTCACCTCTCAGCCCACGCAGTCAGTGGTATCCACTGCGGCAAGCAGGAAAGCATACACACAGTCGCAGAAATGTGCTGTGCCGCCTGAGAATGGTGTGAGAAATCTAGCCGCTTTCGGCAAAAAAAGTCCCAACAATCGGGCCATGATGGTAAAGGCTGCGAATTCCCTTGCCACTGTGGGCCTTTATGACTGCAAAATGTGGCATAGAATGGCCCCCATTCTTGAGCATCTGCCTGAAGACCACCACAAAGATGCTCTGGCTGTCTTAAAGGAGGGAGAGGAGCCATTGCACCCCAGCACTTGCGCGATCTCACTGACACTTGCCTTGTCGCTCCTTGAAACACTTGTGCATAGTCATGAAAAAACAATGAAGGAAATAAATGAACTTAAAGAAATAATTGAAAAACTAAACCTTCCAGAGATGACGTTCTCAATAAATTTACAGAAGAAATTAAGAACAAGAAGCAAAAAACCTTTAAAAGGGATGAAATAGACTACAAAATTGGGAGAATGTATACCTATCAGCGGAAATATGACATCAAGGGTAATCAAACATTTAAACCTAAAGCGAGTGCAACAACTAATGCTGATACACCAACACAATCATCAGATTCTGAAACAAATAGTGAATCAGAAAAAGAAAGTACTTCAAAACCAAGCACGTCTACAGACTCGCAAGACCCTTCTTTTTTAGAAGAATTTCGAAGACACAAACTAATAAATCGATCATATATTCAACAAACAATGTTCTCGAAAGCAACAGGAGATATGCTAATGTTATAAGGATGGAACAAAAGATCTGAATGTATGGATCAAATACATGGAGCAACCAGAAAATATACTAAATAAATAAATCAAATCACTTTGAAAAACTGAACGCAATTCTTTTCTGGGGATCACACCTCTCAGGAGTACCAACTATATTATTTACTTATTTGGTGTACATATTGTCTCAGCCACAGTATAGGCACTCCAAGTGCAGACCCTGGAATCTTAAAATTTAAGTGGCACAAAGGATTCGCTTTGGAGAGGAATCAAAGCTGACATTGGCTGAAAAATTAGATTTTCAAAATACTTGTGCATAGGCGCATTATCATATCATAGCATTAACATCGTAATGGACTTTGCATAAGCAGGGATTTTGCCAATTGGGAACGGTGTAGTTCTTAGACGGCAAGGCTGGCTTCCATGCACAGACTTTAGGAAGGAGGTGTAACACGTGGTGGTGTACATGCCGTTTGACAGTGACAACTTGTTCAGCCCCAAGATAGATGAGTCTTGATTCTGATACTGTGCGGTCGCTTACAACGTGACAGGGAAGGAAGAGTTTTCGTCCCTTTAATGGGGCATCAGGGCGAGCAGATGATCCTCTACTAGGGGCGCAAGAGGTTACTCCAGAAGCACCTATTATTCCCAAGGATAAAGACGAAATTACCAGTCTTACCAGCGATCCAGGAATATCATCAGCCATAGTGACATAGAGATTCTGCCAACTCTCAGAGGAGAAGACAGAACAAGCCCCAACTATGACTACAGGCACAATACACAATCCATAGGGGGAATATCACACATTACATCGACAAGCGGCATGTAGTAACAGACAAGTGGGTGTTAGACGTCATCTAACTATAATCCAGCAGGGTCATCTGATGGAATTCAAAAAATAACCAAAGCACATTCCCCCAGGAAACATGCACAACCACACTTACAAGTGCTCCAATAAGACGTGCAACAAATGGTCCCCGGAATATCCATCCAGAGGGCCTTGAAGCATCTCAGAGGAAAAGGGGTATACTCCTGATATTTCGTTGTGAAAAAACCCAACAGCAAGTGGTGCCCCATACTCGATTTGAGATGGCTGAACATATTCATCAAAAAGCAAAAATTCAAAATGGTCACATTGCAGGAGATAGTAAGAGCATTACAGCCTCAAGAATACCTGGCGTCATTGGATCTGCAGGACGCCTATTTCCACATCCCAATCCACAAGAGTCACAGGCAATACCTAAGCTTTCTAGTAGGGGACTTTCAATTTCAAGTCCTGCCCTTTGGCCTAAAGTCAGCACCCCGGACATTCACCAAATGTCTTGCTCCCATAGCCGCATAACTCTGACGACAAGGCCACCGCATCTACTCATATCTGAAAGATTGGCTGGTTCGAGCACCAACCTTCAACCAAGCAAAATACAATTTTTCCGAGACGAAAGGCTCGTGTTCAACAGTTGGGATTTACAATAAACTGCAAAAAGTCTTGTACACCGCCCTCCAAGACACTGGTATTTTTGGGACATGGTTTTCCGCGGGTGAAACATTGATGAGACCATCCACCAAAGAGTCCAAGTGCTGAGACCCTTGATCTCAAATTTCAGACCGAACAAATGGGTATCAGTACGCAAATCCATGGCACTTCTGCGCACCGTGTCCCCCTGCATCTTGATAATTCCTCACTGCAGGTTGCACATGAGGCCCCTGCAAGAACTTCTCGCCAACAGGTGGTCCCAGAACGAGGCATTATGTAAGGCAAAATTTAAATCACCCCGTGCTCGCAAACAAACTACAGTGGTGGCCCAGCACACAAAATATAACAAGGTACATGCCTTTTCAAGAACGAATTTCTTAGGCCACGCTGGTTACAGATGAGCCACTGTCGGGATGGGGCGTGAACATCGGCCCCAGTCATGTCAAGGGTCTCTGGTCCGAGGGGAAAACATCCCTACACATAAACTTCTTGGAGCCGAGGGCAGTCCGGTGGGCACGCAATCGTTCCTGCCGATAATACGCAAATCCACAGTGAGGGTCCTCATGGACAATGGACATCACCACCATGTATTACCTGCTGAAGCAGGGAGAGCAAAGTCAAAAGCATTATCCCAAAAAGCACAAAAGATTTGGCATTGTGCTATACTCAACGGGATATCTCTCCAGGCGTATCACCTTTCGGGGATACTGAACCAAATAGCAGACAGTCTAAGCAGAGCCAATGCTCAGTGCCACAAGTGGGAACTCCATCACATTCAGGCCCACAGGATTTTTGCTCAATGGGGTCACACATCCATCGATCTGTTTGCTACCAGGAGCAACAAACAAATGTCGTCAGTTCACAAGCTGAACACCACAACAGGTAGACGTGTTCTCTTTTACATGCCCCAACATCTTTGCCTACAGGTTTCTCCCATTCCAATAATCTGGAAGATATTGCAGATGGTTCGGGTATATACCTGTCGAATAATCCTGATAGCACCCACCTGGCCGAGGCAGACGTGGTTTTCCGACCTTCTTCAGCTGTCCGGAGACAAGCCAATTGACCTGGGGGACCAAGTGGATCTACTGTCTCAGGGCAATGGCAGAATCTTACATCATGACCCATGATCGATCAAGATACGTGGCTCATGATTTCAGCTAGTTCGGAAAATTAAACATCCCACAGGAATGCCAGAACATGCTTGCAGCGGTGAGAGCACTTTCCACAAACCACTCATATGTAAAAAAAAAATGGACCGATTTTGCGACTAGTGTTCACAACAGTAAAATCTGCTGCCAATGTTGGCGCAGCCGGAACAAATTTTCCCATATCTGCTATCGCTCGCTAAAAGTGGACTGTCAACCTCATCCATAAAGGTGCCCCTTTTGTTTCCATTTCTAGATTCACTAGAAAAAGGAACAATTAAGCTTTTTCTGAGGGGGTTATTTCACTCTTTACGTCCAGTAAAAAAGTTACCACTGGAGTTGAGTTTGATAGTCCTGGCAGGGCTTATGAATGCACCTTTTGAATCTTTAGCTGCAGTGCACATAAATTATGTCTAATAGAAGGTTGTGTTCTTGGTGTCCATTACATCCTCCAGAAGGTTTTTGGAATTTCAGGCACTGGTAATAGATCCACCGTACTTAAGGTTTGCAAAGGACAAAGTGGTTCTGAGTACCAACCGTCACTTCATCACAAAAATACCCACTGAGTTGCACAAGAATTCAACCATTACGTTCCACACTTTCTTACAGAACTCTACGGCTACAGCAGTCCGGGAACACTCCACAAGGGCCACAGCGGTTTTCACAGCACTTTGTACTGGCACTTCCCTAAATGAAATATGCCAAGCAGCTACATGGGCAGTTCCCCACACCATCACACGGCATTAGCACCTGCAGAGTCAGCATGCAGCAGACACCCGGATGGGAAAGGCAGCCCTGCAGCGTTTATTTCAGTAAGTTTAGCCCCGCAGCTCCAGGGGTCAAGCTTTATTCACTAATCATCTGGTCAGTTTTTTAGCTACTTTCTCCCCCTGGCAAGGGCTAATACTGCTGTAGAATCTATTCACAGCATCCAAATCTATGAAAGATCCAATGCTGGAGAAGGGAGTAGTTGCTTACCTGTAACTCCATCTCTCCAACCTTGGTATCTTTCATAGATTCACATGCACCTGTCAGCCTTCCCCAGAGGTAAAAACGCTTTAGCAGACAGCTGGCCATATACCAGCAACCGTTGGTTAAAATCTGAAGGGGGGCTGCACTGACGGAGAAACATACTCGAGTATCATTGATAGGGACCAAGCACCCATAGAAAGGTTGATGGGCTGCAACAGTTGTTAAAGTTTTCGTTGGGAACAGAATGATAAAATATAGGTTCTCAAGCATTGGAGCTTTCATAGATTCACATGGTATGAATATTCTCTGTCATCTGGCTGGAATATTCGGTAACATAGAGCAGTTTAAACTTAAACTCAAACTTTCAGTCACTTTTGTGGTCTATCGTAGTCATTTTGGGACATACTGCTCACAACCTATAGGAACACCTCCCTTAACTCCTCCCTTGCCGGCCATCTTCAGACGTTTTACTGCACGTGTAGGGAGTCCTCAACAATCGTCTCCTCAACATTTTTATCAATAATGTATTTATTTTAACATCTTTTCCACATACAATAGATACTTTTTGACGTCTAATCCACGACCGGCATTGGCAGCAACAGTGATATGATATGATATTTATAACGTGCCTGTACACAATTGTATCTAGGCATCACAAGACGGGTGGGGGAGACAGATGGAAGACAAAACAAACAATCCTTCTAGCCTTTGTGGCATTCGGATCGTGCAAAGCGACAATGAGAGGTGCAGGGGAAGGGAGAGGGAAAAGTGCAAGGGAACGTTGGGGGGGAATACAATCAGGGCAGCATGGCTCATGCTCTGAGTAAGTGCAACCAGGACAGCGCGGCTCTGGGTTAGTGCATGGGGTGGGGGGGGGCTGTAGGGATTAGAGTTACAGCCCCTAAGTGTGCAGTAGGCCAGGAGGCAGTGCAAGGGAGACTGGTCATGGAGGAGCATGATACCCAGTGAGACTCTGTGCATAAGCAACCAGTCGGCACAGCAGAGAAATACGTTAGTAAGGAAGTAAGAGAGAGAAGGCAGAGGAGAAAAGAAAGGTCTTCAGCTGCTTCCGGAATATCAGGTGTACCAGCTTAAGTCTAAGAGGGGCAGGGAGACTGTTCCAGAGGGAGGCACCTGCAGAGGAGATATATCTACCCTCCACTCGCTGCTTGGAGAAGCACCTGACCCTCAGAGAGTTAGAGGTAGCTGAGCGAAGGGCTCTAGAATGAAGGTATTTAGGCAGAGAGTTGGATATAGTGAGACAGCGACCTCAGAAAGCCTTGTGGATGATGCAGAGGATCTTGAACTTGATCCTTGCAGCCACTGGCAGCCAGTGGAGAGATTTCAGGGCTGAAGAGATGCGGTCCCTGGGCTAGGATAAGTCTTGCAGTCCTGTTCTGGATCAGTTGCAAGGGACAAAGAGTAGAGTTAGGTAGATTGAGAAAAAGGCTGTTGCAGTAGTCCAGTCTAGAGCGGAGCCAGGGCTCTGGAGACAGTGAGCTTCTGGGGGAAGGTGAAAAAAGGTAGAATACCTCTGAGGAGGTGCAACTGGAAGTGATCCTTCTTGGCAAGGTCAGTGATGTGAGGAGAGAAGGAGAGCGTGGAGTCGAAGATGACACCAATGTTCAGGGGAGTTGGTAGGTCTGGAAAAGACCCGCGGCTAAGCTGATGTTGGAACTGTTGGGACTGGGGCTAGCTAGTCTTTAGGCTGTAGCTCCTGAGATTCTATCCGTGGCTACAACCAAAAGATCAGGGGCTATAGCCCCCTTAGTCCCCCCCTAGCAACGCCGCTGCCAATGTTTTTTGCCTTACAAGAAGGCGAGGGTAGAGGGCCCAAACAGGGTGGCCAGAGTGAGAGAAAGAAAGCGGGAGCAGCGGTCCCAATGAGAAGGATCACAGTCTTACTGCCATTAAGCCAGTGCTAGCTCCATAGACAGTTCCCGCCACCGGAAGTTGGGCCACCTCATGGAATACATGAGGAAGAGCCTGTTTAAGGCCTGTGCCTGCTGAGGAAGGAAGAAGGCCACGTGGTGGATCTCCATGACGACTGCCTCTACTATCTTCACCCTCGCCATCCAGGAATGCAAAATCTGCCAGTCGTCTTCCAACAAAACAATGAGGGATTGTCACCAGCATCTTGTCGCATGGCTTGAGGGCACTGGTGGGGCCTCTGACTCTGCTTCAGTACGGAGACATGCCTCGTTAGGGCGGGGCAGTATGGTCCAGCGAACCACCTCTAGTAAGAGGTCTGGGTCGCATGAAGTTCAGGCTACCAGCAAGAAGAGGCATAGAGACACCTCTGGCGATGAGCCCATATTCTCACACAAGGACCGGTCTTTACCAAAGGCCAGTGCCCAAGGGGTATCGGCAGGGGAGGAAAGCCAAGGTCCTTTCCATCGCCCCAGGGAGGTGACATCTTCTAAGTCCACGACACAATCTGGTGGCCACTCTTTGCCTTACATGTCAAAAACTTTCTTGTTGTCGAAATCAGTGACAAGGCCATCATCGTCGATGGCCAAGCCTCCCTCCAGGTCGTCTACCCCAAGGCAATCAATGCCGTCCATCATCACCCCATCAACAATTGGTGTCCACAACCACGACTACGTCACCACAACCATCAACCAAGCCATCAATGAACATAACCACAACTAGCTCATCATCAACAAAACCACCATCGGCCATGAGTACCACGTCATCGACGAAAACGTCAACGGCCATGAGGATCTCGTCACGGCACCTACGTCCATGGCTGTGAAACCCTCATTGACAACACCGTCGACGACCCCGTCAACAGCCAAAAGCGGTTCCTTCCATACCATTGTTGCCACTACCATTGTCACTGGTGTCTCTGACGCCCACACCAGCACAGTGTCCACAGGCATCATTCGCTAACCTTGGGGTGGCCTTGCTGTCGGGTGGTATTGTTGTGTCAGAGCAGAGTCCCTCCCAATCAGAGGATGTGGAGGAAGCAGAGGAGGAGGCCATTATGTCCCTGCCATCGTCGCCAGCATGCAGGACATCGCCTCCCAGAAGTTCATCACGGCATGCTCATCATGCAACCACGTTTACCCCGTCTGCATTCGGCTCAAGCCATCCTTCTACCAGAGCCATTGCTGCCTCCACAAAGAGACATGTCACTGGATATTTTATCTACTTTAGCCACTCTGATGGCAACCTTGCACAACAGCTGCCTGCACCAGCCCTGGTTGCGGAGCCTATTAGGCGACCTTGCACAGATGTCCACGGGGTAATGAATGGCATCCCTTGTCTCCCCAGAAGGGGTAAGCACCAATTAGTGCCACAGAGGCTATCGGATACTGAGACAGACACAGACCCTGAGGACGTGCTCTCCACACACTCAACCCACGCTGATGAATTTGACGATTTCATCACAGCTGATGGGGAACCAGATGATATTCCAATCAGCGACTCGCCCCCTGATAAAGTAGGGGCTTTCCACGTGCTCATGTCCAGGGCGGCCACTATGTTCGGCCTAGTGCCGGAGGAGCAGCAAAAGGAGAGTGTGCTGTACCATCGCAAAGAGTAGTGCAGGAAATCTGTCATGTCTATCCCACTGTTGGAAGATGTCTGGAAGGATGGCTTGATCACCCTAGCATATCCCACAACTGCCCCGGCTAAGAAAGACCGGTTTGACAAAAAGTACAGAGCCCTAGAGAGCACTGACGCCTGCCTCCGCACTCAACCCACACCAGACTCTGTTGTCTCTGTGGCTGTCAGAAAGAGGTCAGCTAACCCATCGTCATCCTGCTCTGTGCCTCCAGCCAAGGAAGGCAAACAGCTTGACACCTTTGGTAAGAAGATCATTACCACAACTGCCATTACTGTCATGGTGGCTTATGCAATGGTCATACTCGCACGTTATGATTGCGAGCTGTGGTACAAGTTGGGCCCCCTGCTAGAATTCCTACCGGATGACAAGAAGCAGGAGGCCTTGGATATCTTCCATGCAGGCGTGTTGGCATCAGACCGTGCCGTTATGGTCTCTGTGGACATCGCTGATACTGTTTTTTTTACCAGCTTGGGAATCGAGTGGTCCCAAGCAGGCAGGGTTGGGTCAAGGCCACAGAATTATTACCTGATGTCCAGTCCAGTGTCTTGGATATGCCATTTGATAGATCTGCTCTTTTTGTGAAGAAGGTGAATGAGGCTTTACAGTCCATAAAAAAGGACATGGAAACGGCTCGCTCCTTGGTCACACTACAGCAAAGGTGCCAGTCCTTTCATTCAGGAAAAGGGTGCTATGGCAGGACTTTGCGGGATAACCACACCATGTACCAGTCTTCCTCCTCTTACAAGACCCTGTCCTCATCAGGGGTCTAGTACAGGAAAAGGTCCTAGTCCTACAGGGGTTCGCAACGATGCTGTGGCTCCTCTCAATCTAGGGGCCAGTCTGGCAAACAGACGTGACCAGTCCAGGGTCAGGTCCTCCCGGTTCAGCACCCCGGTGGGAGGACGACTGTCAAGATTCATCGAAGAATGGACGCACATCACGACCGGCGAATGGGTGCTATCTCTACTCAAGCAGGGCAACTTGCTGGAGTTTGTGAACTATCCACCAGACATTCCTCCCAAGCACAAACCAGAGCTGGGATAGGTCCTGGTAAGAATAAGTGACTGCACAACAAATCAGTGGGTTGGAGGCCCATATTAGATCTCAGGGTGCTCAACAAGTTCCTCAAGGCACAAAAGTTCTCCATGGTCATGCTACAACAGTTGTTATCCCAGCTACTATAACAAGGAGGTTGTCCTACCCTCTATGAATCAAAGGAGTCCACACAATCCATCAAGTGCACACTAGTTTTTAAACCCTTTTGGGTGCCCATGCAACTGGGGCAACCGTTATTGAAAAAAACATGCTTGCTGCTGACAAACACATATCTCAAACCTGTATGAAAGTATTAGCTTTTATTAGTTTTAGCTGATTCTTTTTCTGCAAAGTATTTTAAGTTTTTGTATATACATAACAGTACATAAGGACCGTTGTGGTAAACAAACACATAGTTCTGTTGGAAATACAGTGTAACATATTTACAGTTGACATAAGGTGTAAAACATCCATTTACACATTTTAACAGTCAACTTGCTTGTGAATAAAATATCCCATGTGATTGGGTATAGGAAACACAGGATGAAAGTGTGAATGGAGGAGACGTTGATAGTAGGTTTCTTATGTCCGGCTAAAGTCTGACCTCATATTTGGTCTACGTCTGAGTAAGATGTTAGGAGTAAGAGTGCAGCACTAAATACAACCCATGAAGATTATAGGTCTATGTGCTGCTGACGTTTCGGCAGAAATAGATGGAAGCCTTCTTCTGGGGCCAAAAAAGTCAGGAACTCACTGGTCGTGCTTCGACTGAGAGCAGATGAACCCAAGAGGTTTCATGCTAGGGCAGAAGAGACACCACATTAGGCGTTGGTTGTGAGGGCATCCGGCATATGGGCGGGCGGCCTGGGGGGATCATGCAGTGTCCCCTGGTAATCAGTGCAAGGTCTGGCTGGATTCAGAAAGTGACGAACCTGAAGGTAACTGAAGACATGGGTCCAATGTAGGAGGGTGGCTGGATCCAAAAGAGCCAGAAGTGAAGTCATCTAAACTGGATGGCTCATAAATATTTTCTGTCTGGTTCGCCTGCAAAAGTCGAGGCAAACTGGAGCAGGACCGGCGTCTGGAAATGGCGCCTGTGTTCTCCCAGCTACAACAAGGAGATTTCTTGGCGTCCCTCGACTCTACATGGTGGCAGGAGTACATTATAAGTTCAAAGGCCTTCCATTCGGCCTGCGGTCTGCTCCGCGGGTATTTACCAAATGCCTTGCGCCAGTGGTGTCTCACCTGCAGCAGAGTAGTGTTCACATCTACCCGTATCTAGACGACTGGTTGGTAAGAGCCCCCCCTCTATCCGCTGACAGAAACCAACACCGCCTCCACCATCCACTGTCTACAGCAACTGGGTTTCATCTTCAACTTCCCAAAGTCGTGACAGGTTACATTGTAACAGGCATTCTATCTCAGAGCAATACTCGACACCTAAACCTGAACCGCCAGACCCTCGGACAAAAGGGTGGCAGCTCTTATAGACCAAGGCGCGCTGTCTCAACGGCGCCCACGTAATGCCAGTCCGCAACTACAAATTCCTGCTGGGGATGTTGCCATCATGCACTCGGTTGATCACCAACATGCTGGGTACACATGCAACCCTTGCAGGAATTCCTGGATGCCTGCTGGATCCAAGCCTCAGGGCCCTGAAGGTCTTTCTTCTCCTCCTGACGGGAAAGATGGTACAGATTTACACCGACAACAAAACGTTGATGTTTTATAGCCGCAAGCAACGAGGAACAAGGTCACCACAGCTTTCCAGGGAGGCCCACGCCCTGTGCCATTGCGCTCTACAGCAGAGCATGTTTCTCATTCCCCGTAATCTACCGGGATGCTCTCTTGCCACGATTTGGACCTGCACAATGACCAAACTTCACTTGTTGTTTGAAACGTGGGGCACTCCGGAGAACAAGCACTTTGCCACCCACGACGACAGTCGCTGCAAGGACTTTGCCAGCCGCTTCCCCCATCCAGAGAGCTTGGGGGATGCCTTTGCATTTCCATGGGAAGGGAAGTTTCTGTATGCATTTCCGTCAATTCCTCTGGTGCCTCGAGTCCTACACACCTTCAGACTGTATCGGTGCAAACTGATATTAGTGGCCCCTGCGTGGCCGAGATGGTTTTGGTACTTTGACTTCTTTGCCCTATCCAGACACCAACACTGATGAAGCTGTGCCCACACCTGTCGCTCCTGTCCAGGAATCAGGGAGTGGTACTGCACCATGACCCGACTTCTCTCAATCTGACGGCCTGGCTCCTGTGTTCTTAGAGTTCGGCGCTCTGTCCCTTCGGTGAGATTTCCAGGTGATACTGGCCAGGGCTACAGCTCCATCCACCTTGAAATGCTACAAGAGTAAGCAGAAGCGTTCTCAAGTATGGTGCAGAAACCAGCAGCAGCGACCTCAGACCATCCGGCCAGAGGATCTGTTGCCCAAATCTATTGTCCATGGCTCAAGCTGATATCTCCAGGTACAGCTGTGCTGCAGGGTTGTCATCCCTGTGGTCTCACCGGCTGGTGAAGGAATTTTTGCGTGGGATGTTCTGGTCTTTCCACCTGTTGGTCGCCCAGCTCCAGCATGGGAGCTCAATGTGCTACTCACAAGACTTATAAAACCGCCTTTTGAGCCCAGGCACCAAGCATCTGTTAAACATCTTTCTTGGAAAACAGCATTCTTGGTAGCCATAACTTTGGCCAGGCAAGTGGGTGAAATCCAAAGTTTTCTGCAAAACAGCCCTATTTGACGTTTCACTGACCTTTGTGTCAAAGGTGTCATCTGCTTCGAATCTAAATGAGCAGGTGATTTTGCCCGTATTGTTTGGGACACCAACGCCTCCAGCAAAGCAAACACTGCACTCGCTGGATGTGGTGCACGGCCTCAAATACTATGTGGCGTGTACTAAGTTATTCCATACAACAGATCAACTGTTTGTTTCATTTGGACCTTCTGGGCCCGGGAAGGCTCTCTCAAAGTCCTCTCCCAAGATGGATTGTTTCCTGTATCTAATTGTGCCATCAGCAAGCCGGCCGCCCGCTTCCCGGCAGGCCCGGATCTCACTCTACCAGTGGCAGCAACCACTGCTTTCCTCTCTGGAATTCCGCTGTCTGACATCTGCCCTGCAGCCACCCAGAGATCACTACACACGTTCACCAGGTTCTACTGTGTCGACAGAGATTCGGCAGAAGAGTCTAGAGTCGGCCAATCAGTTCTGCAGAACCTTTTTACATAAAGTGAGTAGGTTATACTGGGAGCTTGCCTCCGCCCATGGGTATTGTTGTAATACTGATTTGTAATCTATTCACAGCATGTGAATCTATGAAAGATCCAATGTCGGAGAAGGAATAAGTTACTTACCTGTATCTCCGGTTATGAAAGATATCAATGCTGGAGAACCAGAGTTACAGGTAAGTAACTTATTCCTAACTGAAGATTCCCACCCTGACAACGGGGAATATTCAGAGCATGTGAATCTATGAAAGATACCAATGTTTGGAGAAATGGAGTTACAGGTAAGCAACTACTCTCACCTTCAGGGCATCTTCACATTTGTGCCCAAGGGCGATTTCCGCTCTTCCTTGGATTGCAATGATGCGTATTTCTACATGCCTATTAGAAACGGTCACAGATATTTCCTTAAGTTTACTCTAGAGGACAAACATTTTCAGTTTGAGTACCTCCTTTCAGTCTCCACTGAGCCCCCAGAGTTTTCACAAAGGTCTTGGCTCCCCTGTCTATTCTATTCTATTGGATTTTTGTATAGCGCCAACACGCCGGCAGGTCTCATGGCGCTCATAGAACAGTACAACCCCCGTCAAACAGGTAAGTCTTCAGTGCTTTCTTAAACTGTGCAACTGGTGGAAGTTGTCTGAGTGACTTTGACAGTGCATTCCAAGCCCTCGGAGTCCATGAGTTAAAACTTGAGCGTCCAAACTTCTCTAATAGAAAGCGTGGCTGCAACAGTAAGTCCTCTTTTTTACATCGCAGTATGCGTCGGAAAGGCAGTCTCCTAAACCGTAAACTGAGGTATATTGGGGGGTCACCAGCCAGGCATTTGCAAACCAGATTTAGTGCTTTAAAGTGAATTTGCACGCGGACAGGGAGCAAGTGCAGCTCCCTGCAGGCAAGAGTATCGTGGTCTCGAAGCTTCAAATTAGGTACGGCTCTAACTGCATGGTATGGAACCTTTTTACATTAGCTCGTGAAGTTCCAACCAACTGCCCATTACAATAGTCTAGCCTTGTGGCCCATCTCCACGCCCATGCCATCTATCTCCACCCCTACACGGAAAACTGGCTGTTTCATGTCTAGTGCCTTAGGGAACACAACTATTTCACGGTACCTCTTAGGTTTAGGTGATGTGTAAATCTGCAGAAGTTATGCCTGGCTCCCACCCAGCTGTTGGAATTTGTAGGTGGTCTTTTCAACACTGGAGTGTGTCGTGAAAGAATACTCACAGACTATTCCAATGAATTGGTGAATGATTTTATTAGCATAAGCAAAGCCACAGGACAGCAACACACCAACAGCAATATGAAACTCACAGCAACAACACGTTGATCCTCCAGGCTTGGGCTTCATTTAACAGAACACATAAGACTATCAATGGAGAGGGAGACGTAGAGATGGCAAGTTCTCTTTAAGAAACAATGGGCCTCATTACAAGTCTGGCAGTAACCCGCTGGTGTTAATGGCGGTTTGCTGCCAGACTCGTAACACTGTTTCTGCTGCCTGAGTTCCCGATGCCACCGGGACATTCCAAGTCCCGGTGGCCCAGGATATCAGGCGGTGGAAAGTGTAAGTCCGCATTCCCATAGAGTTCCATAGGACTCCATGGGAATGGGGACACGGAAGCACCGGCACCATTGTTAACGGTGCTGGTGCTTCCATGAAAGGTCTGCAGGAGGGAACCATGGCCCCTGCGTGCAGAGTTGTAGTGTGGCAGACCAGCAGACCAGCACCTTTATTTTCCGGACTGCCACACTTGTAATGAGTCCCAATGTGTCAAGTGGAAGCACGGTGTCCCAGCATACAAGTCTAAGGCAAAGGTGTGATGCTGTAAATGCATTGGAGGGACACGGCCTTGGTACATATCCTTGTCCTTTATTGCGTTATCATGTATGTTCTGACTTCATTTCCGCACAGGAGTTCACGTGGGACTCCTGGCAGTGCGGCTCTTCCTCTTTTTGGTTTGGTGAACAGATCCTTGGGATACCCTTATGGCACCCATGGGTGGGGTACGACCCTGTACTCCTAGTGTATGTTTTTGGGCATCTCTGTGTGGCCCACAGAGCAGGGTACGGGCTGGTGGCAGCTCTTTGCTGAATTGACAGGTGCACTGAGCATCCTCCATTTTAGGATGCCCAGGCCCTGTCATTGGAATCAGTGGATTCCGGATAGGAAACAAGATGGCCCCTGTGGCCTCTTGCTTTCTATCGCCTGTTACCTTACTTTTCCCGAAGTTCCGGGAAGCCCTGACTCTGTCCCTTCCCCCTGACTGGCTGCTGAGTAGAAGTTCCATATATGGTGTTGTGGGGAAGTCCAGGCCAGACTGGCTGGAGACTTCCCAATGACTGTATGTTGTGGATATGCCCGTGGGAAGAGACCTGGGTGAATGGAGTGTGTGACTAATACGTATTCTATGTTATGGGTGTCTAGTGTCTGGTGGTTGACACAATGACGGAGACAGCCCTGCCCGAAACTGGCATGAATGCAGTGTGTAGTGCTGAATGGCAGAGTGCTTGTCCGAATCCACATTCTGTGTTGTGAGTGTCCAGAGGGAGAAGTATGGCCTGAATGCATTGTGAGCCGATTGGCTGCCTGACTGCCTGAATGCCCTTCTGAATGATTGGTTGCCTGAGTGTGACCCAGCAGAGTGAAGAGAGATCAACAGTATATATGGGGGCCTCTCACTGCTAGAAATCGTTCAGAAGCTGAAGTGGAAACTGATGCTTAACCTTGAAGCCCACTGGAAGAAGAAGAAATGCTGCTGCTGTCCTTCGCTAATCTGAAAGCTGCGTGACTGTCAAGGAACTGATCCAAGAGAGGACCTGGTTAGGAGACCTCTTCCCGAGCTACGAGGAAACATCGTGCACCAGCTGATCTTTGCCAAAGATCCCTGGTAGAGAGACCTACGAAGGACTGCCAACCAGAGACGGGGCCCACCGCGGAATCACAAAGAGAAGCTCCCAGACATTGAAGTCCATCACTGTTGCCGACCGCCGTCACCGACCGGAGCTGCAGTGCTCCCTTTGCCTAAGAACATTCTGATCCAAGGACTCCCTTGTTCATCATCGTCGACCGCTTTCGTCCTGCCGGAGAAAGTCAAGGCAGTCGACAACCGAGGAGAATCCACCGGTGGGTTTCCCACCACCCAAAGACCGCAGAGATGCCGGGCAACTCGACGCCCTTGCTGGGCCACAGTTGTTCAGTAATTCTTTGCGGCAACTAACACTCACCGTCGAGGTGCGCCGCGTGCCGAAGCTTGCAGGACGTTTTCGACCGATCGTCAACGAGCACCGCAAGAATCAAAGCTGTTGCCGCAACGACCGTGTTCAACCTTTTTCCTTGTGGGATCTCGATGATCCATGGCTCCTGCTTTAAAGGGAGCCGCTGAAGAAGGATCCGTCGAACTCTCCTATTCCAGGTACATTGGGGTGGTAAACCTATTTAGAAGGGAATAAGACTCTTGTGAACAATATATGGACTGGGCTTTTACGATATACCTTTATTTGCAGGTTGCCCACGTGGGAGGATCCTCATACAGAACTGTGTCTAGGTAATGGGGCTACTATTCTGCCAGTTGTTCTAACCAACTACTTTTCCTCCTATGTCTATTGTTGGTTCTCTTTATTACTTGATTTGTGTGACATTTAAACTAAGTCTAGTTAATGCACTTTAAAGGAATCAAAGTAAATGTGGTACCGCGTAGATCTGTGTACATATTTGCCATTGTAGATTTACTGAGTTACTGTGATTGTGTATATAACCCTAATTATATAAATACTGAATTTTAACTAATACAGTGTGTGGACATTCCTTTGTGGGTGCTTGGGGACTACACTGTACTTAGGAACCAGCCCGCATCACCCCCTGAAAAGCTAGGCTTTCATTGCTCGTCCATTGCTACCAACAATAGAGATTCTTGGCTGGGGTCCTCTGTGCCTCTCCTCTGCCATATAGAGAGCAGGAATACAATCCCCCCGGTCTTTACACTGGTGGCAGCGGTGGGATGTATTTGGTTTTAAGAATCAGTGTGTAACCTTGGCACTTACAAAATATCTACACTTTGTTAAATTAAGGTTGAGGTGTATACAAGATAACTACATTTCAAGCAATGGAATTTATTGTGAATGGTAAATTGACTAGGATGAGCTTGGAGGCTCTCCAGAGTGCTTGTGAAGCCAGGTAGTTCGAGTTTGTGGATAAGTCTAGGGCTTAGCTGATAGCTGCCCTGGTGGACTACCAGAATGATTGTGAAGCTCTTGAAGGGGGGGATGTAACCAATGAGCGCCCTACCCCTGGGGTGTTGTTGGATCTGATTCTGGGAATGCCACCACTCCTGCTGCCTCTGTTCTGAACCCCAGCACTGCTCCTCAGGGGGAAGCCCTGAAGATTGAACTTTTAAAATTGGAGCTACAATAGGAACAGTTATCCTTTCAATACAAAAAGTTGGAAACATAAGCTGAGTTAAAGAAATAGGAGTTGGTGCAACAAGTGATACTCAAAGACAGGGACACTAGAGAAAGCTAGAATGGAGACTTCAGCGAAACCAGTTGAGAGTGTCAGGTCCCCAGCCACCAAGTTTATGAAAGATTTGGTGGGTGTGAATGTGGAGGGTTCTGATATCCTCAATGGATTGAAACATTTGAGATGGCTTGTGGAATCCATGATGTTGATAAAAGAGATTGGGCTAAGTGTTTGTTAGGCAAAGTGCCTCAGACTGGATATGACTGTATTCTAAAACTGAGTGCGGAAGAAAGGGGTCCGTATGAGTGCATGAAGTATGCTTTGATTGCCAAGTTTGGCAAGACACCTACCCAATACCTTAAAAGGTTCAGGGAATTTAAGAAATGAGAGAATGTGTCTTGGGGTGACTGGGTGAGTGCTGCGCACATGAACATGATGGGGTGGATTGATGGTTATAAAGTGAAAACGTTTGTTGAATTGTCACACCTCTAGATTTTTTAACATTTTTCGGAAGCCTGTTCACCAGAGCTGCGTCAGTATGTTGCTGACCAGAACATTTAGATCCGTTCAAGCTAGCCAGGCTAGCTGACAAATGGGTCTCCCACCGGATGTCCCCGAAGGACACTCGTAAGAAGGACAAGGACAAAGAAAAGAGGACCTCTCAGAAGGCTGAGGAGTCCCAAAAGCAATCACAGTCGTGTAAACCAAAACATTCCTCTACTAAGATCCAAACATCTAGTGGAGATAAGTTCTATGTGGGTGGGAGTAAGAGTAGTGGTCCACCTACTGCAAAGCAGGCTCCCAGTGGTACCAGTACTGTACCCCGCATTCCAGGCACTTGTTGGGACTGTGGGGCTCTGGATCACAAGAAGGGTGATCCCAAGTGTAAAGCTAAGGCACTTGGAGTCCAGGCTGTCAGTCTTACCTACCCTTACCCCATGCTTGAGGTGGAGGCCACTGTCCTCCCCTCCTCTACAGGGATCACATTCGGTGCTCCTGTAGAGATTTCCCTAATGTCCCTTGGGGCCTGGGACCAGTGCGTAGAAGTACTGTCGACAATCCCAAAGAACACCCATAGGTTTTTGAGAAGTGTCCTCTTGAATGGCCAGCCTTGTACTGGTTTGAAAGACACTGGGGCGAGCATGACAGTGGTGGACAGGACCCTGCTCAAGCCAGAGGACTATGTTAGTGCTCCTCTGAGAACCCCCAGGTTAGCTTTTGGGCCTCCCAAATTATCACCTTTAGCCTTAGTCAACATTACGATTGGAGACAAGACAGCAATGCTTCCTGTCCTGGTTCAGGACAACGTGCCGGCTAACATTTTGTTAGGAAATGATTTGATATAAATGGGGATGATCTCGGATGGTACACCCATGGCTGCTGCGGCGGTCACCCGATCACAGGTCGCACTGTGTCCGGCTGCGAGTCCGGTACCCACGCCGACAGGGAAACCCAAGGAACGAAATAGGAAGAGCAAGAACATTGCCTCTGCGAAAGGGACCCCTTCTCGTCCTGCTGCTCCTGCAGCGCCCATTGGGATTCATCCTCTGGATGGGCTGGATCCAGTGGTAAACCCAAACTCCACTCCTGAGGGAGAAGAGGCAGAAGACCCTCCTGCTGGAGAGGTGCTCAACCCGGAGGACCACCCCGACGTTCAATGCCTGTTGGCTGAAGGGGGACTTCCATAGGGGTCAGAGAGAGTGCCACTCTCTCGAGGGTCTGAGGAAACAGGCCCTGTCCCAGGCACAGGGAGAAGTGCCTAGGACATTCTGGATCTATTGGGAGGGTGAGCTCCTTGTTAGTGAGCCTGCTAAGTCTGAACCTGGTGCCCTCAACAGCTTGGTGGTACCCCAGGTTTACAGGCCCTTCCTATTGCACTTGGCTGGTCATCTTGGTACCAAGAAGACTAAGCAGAGGCTCTCCCATTTCTACTGGCCCCAGATGGGAGTAGAAGTGGAGTCCCACTGCAGGAGCTGCCCAACTTGTTAATTGTCTGGCAAGACTGGAGGCAGTGTCATTGCCCCACTGCAGCCATTGCCAGTGGTTAGCACACAATTTGAGAGGGTGGTCATCGACATTGTCAGTCCCCATGACCCTCGCAATTCAGGTGGACATCAGGTCATCCTGGTCTTTGTTGATCATGCCACCAGGTACCCTGAGGCTATACCCCTTCGGACTATTACTGCCAAGGTGTTTGCCAGAGCGCTCCTGGGCATTTTCACCCGTGTTGGATTCCCTAAGGCGGTTGTCTCTGACAGAGGATCCAACTTCATGTCGAGTTACATGAAAACAATGTGGAAAGAGTGTAGGGTAACCTACAAGTTCTCCACCTCTGATCATCCCCAGACCAATGGTCTGGTCGAGAGATTTAATAAAACTCTCAAGGGCATGCTAGGTGCTTTGGAAGAGCCCCTAAGGAGGAAATGGGATCTCCTCCTGCCATGCCTGCTGTTCACTTACAAAGAGGTACCTCAAGAGGGTGTTGGTTTCAGCCCCTTTGAGTTACAATTTGGCCATCCATTGAGGGGGCCCCTTGCCTTGATCAGAGAAGGTTTGGAAGCCACTCCTCCAGGTGCTGCCAAGCAAGAGGGGGACTATGTGTTAGGCCTCAGACATAGGATGACACAAATGATGGGTCAGGCGTCAGCGAATCTTAAGGCCAGCCAGGAATTGGCGACAGAGCAGCAGAGGGCCTGCAGGGCTTTGCTCTGGTAGTATGCCTCTCTGTTCTCACTGACACCAGGCCTTACACCGTGGAGTAGGCACAGAATTGACACTGGTGACAGTGTGTCTGTCAAAAGCAGGTGCTACCATATGTCAAATACTGTTAAGAACCACATCCAGGCTGAGGTCGCCAAGATGTTGTATCTGGGTGTTATTGAGCCCTCAACCAGTCCCTGATCCAGTCCAGTGGTCTTTGTCCCAAAGGCAAGTTCCCAGGCAGGTACCAAGGATTGGAGGTTCTGTGTGGACTACCGAGGAGTCAATGCCGTCACCAAAACTGACACGCACCCATTACCCAGGGCTGATGACCTTGTGAACACCATAGGTGCTGCCAGATTTGTGAGCAGAATCGGTCACAGAGTCTTCTTGTCTTCGTGTCCTTCGTGTACGGCGTGACGGACGGCCTGTGCACTTGACAATCACTTCTGGAGAACCCCCCAGCTGGAGTACGAAAACCGGGAACCAACGTCTTCTGCAAAGCAATGCTGCGCTGGTAAACTGGGAAAGGTCTAACAGTGCTTACCAGTGTGTCCTGGTGTCGGGCGAGGAGGGGGGAGTGGGCGTTATGCTAACGTGTTCAGCGTTTTGCAGTTTCCAGTCTGGCGCAGCCTTCATCCCTCCCCTTGTCCGTCCCAAGTGCTGCATTCAAAACAAATTGTATTTAAGCCTTCCTACCTGGCGAGTAATCTAGCCATCACCTTCCCGCCTGTAGACTGAAACAGAAAGTACTTTGAAAAAAACCAAAGGTGTTTTGGGTGAGCAAGATTTCATCAAACAGTTTCAAACCCGTTTGGTGGCAGTCCTTTGGGAAACAGCAAAAAAATGCTTGGGAGCCACTAACCCAATAAAGCGAACTTACTTACGTGGCTTTAACACGATGAAACTTCGCAGTACCCTGCTCTCAGAAGTAATAAATACTCCTGAATGGGACGGCTCCTACTTAGAGCAAGCCACATGATCCGGGAATTTAGCAGCATTCACAAAGACAACAGCAGCTTTACACAACTCCACCATTACGACCCGGGCCCAAGGGTATGTGCAAGACCCCCCCTCCATCCTCAACAAAATGAAGGGTTAAGTGAGAATGAAGTATTTACTTACCTAACACAAGGCTGGAAACTGGAAACGTGGCCTAGAATACACTGGCACAACCAAATAAATCCAAAGGAAAATTAAAGACCACTTCAGTAGAAATAGAAATAAAAGCTTGAATGATGTGGAAGAGGTGACTATACTTGCCCCCCTGCACAAGTTATGCAAGATGGAGGAGATGGGGTAGAGTCCCCTACTAACAGTCTCAGGAATGCAAATGGTATAGATGAGCTAATACGAGGAGAGGTTGATCTGACTGCCATGCAAAATCCTCCAGAGACTGAAACAAGATTGGAAAACGTATGCTCTCAATAGACATTAACACAGACCAATGAAAGTACACTCTCGGCACTGAATTTTGTGCTAAATTCTTTGGTCTCAGTGTTTGAGCTCTTAAAGACGGAAGTACAACCATAGGCTGGTATACTCTTGGAACTCACCAATGAAACAGCTAAATGTGAGTCCACAATGGTGGGCCTCAGCACTGTTGTGAACACCATCATGGTCCCCACAATGATAGATGTTCGAAATGAGGTGGCAAAACAAGGCCTTGACATCTCCTCAATCCAAACCCTCCTCAACTTGGGAAAAAAGGATGATAAAACTACTCAACAGCTAATAAAAGATCTATTGGCGCTCTTAAAAATACATTCAGTTGCTTGTCAAGATGTGGATGAAGGGGGCACCGATATTCGATGGAACCCCTCTCTCCGAGTCAACTTTAGAAGAATTTCGGAGACTGTCAAATGTTGTGGAGGCGGTAGATGTGATGATTAACAAAGCTTCACCTCCAAATGGTGAAGGGACCCAGAACAGAGCCAGCCTGGATGTCTGCAATATGTCAACACTATAGAGGAAGAAGAAGATTAACAAGGAAAGAAGGAGGGAAAAAGAGATCGAGAACACTACCTCCTCAGCCAAAGAAAGAATAAAAAAAGCAAATAATTAGAGGAACCCCTGTGTAAAGAACACAGATACAAACCGTTTCTTGAAAAACATAACTCTCTCTTCATACAGTGAAGACACAGAACTAGAATCCATAGTTATTTCATCCTCATTGGGATTAGATTTGAATCCAGGTGCACCCCCCAAACGGGGGTAGCCAGCAGAAACCAGGGAAATGTGGAAATAATGCACGGAAAAGTAAAAAAGAAGCACCCTGAAACCTGAACAAGACCTCAAAGGTAAGCATGGGCCTTCAAACAGAATTACATGATAATCAATTGAAAGAGGTAGTGGAAACTGGGGAGATACTATCCAGGTACAAGGGAAAGCAAATATCAATAACTGTTTGGCTCCTGTGTCAGTTGGCGCCAAGATAGCACCAATATTCCTGAAGAACAAGTTATCCGTTTGTAAGCAGATTTCAGCTGAAGTGAACCAGCAAAATAGCTTGGTGGGGGCACCAACAAAACTGGCAACAATCTTCCAGAAACCACATTCAAAAATTCCCCTGGCTCCTAGTATTGATCCCCCTCATTCAAGTATAAGAACGGGAATGGAGGAAACCCAAGGGAAATCTTCCATCCTTATGGAATGGCTCAGGGAAATCAAGGGAGATTGAAGTAACCACGGAAAAGAGTCTTATGGAAGAGCATGTTGGAATTGGTGATACATGCATAGCACCAAAGGAGGAAGAGGAAATCACAGATTTTGTGATCCCCGAAACTATGGATTAGACTAACTGTGAATATTAAAGACCACAAATCGCTGTGCAGAACCGTGTATGGGACAATAGGTCTATAGGACCCCCTCCCCAACATGCCCCACCTGCGTGAGGTTCGTGACTCGTCAGAGGCCCCCATGCACCTGTGCTCAGGTGGCAGGGTGGCTGCTGATCGACATGCAGGGCCAATCAGCTTGTACTGTAACACACCATGGACACCATTTTGAAGGCTTCAAGACTCCATTTTAGATATTAGCGACCAAAACCCCAATGAAACAGCCTGCCTGCGAAAGCTGCAGCTTGCCCCCCGCTCCCTGCACACAGAGAGCCATGCACTCCCCCTGCGCCTCCACCCCATGGCAGATCCGCTGAAGGCTCGTTCTCACGAGCAACCAGACACGAACGAGTATCAGAACAAACACTGTATCATATACCTTCCATAGTACATCACCATCCCCAAAGTGACCTGACTCATTTTTCAAGTCTGGAAAATAACAGGAATCATCCCAATTGAACAGACCTCGACCTGGCATCTAACCCCTAACATTTAAAATATATGGTGTCAATAACCTTCCAGTATGAACCCCTGCCCACGTCCCCCCAAATGAAGTGTTAACTGTATACCAAAGCCTAACGATTCACAGAGTTGTTGTGTAAATTATAACACAGGTGTTCGGAAAGGGATAAAAGCTTACAGTACTGATAAAGCAAGAGTGACCACAGCCCGTTATACGACACCATGTGCTTTGAAGACTCAATGAAAGGGCTTGATAGAGCCCACCGAGTGCTAACTAACGATTGCTGCTAATGTACAAAGGAAGGCGAAAAAGCATTACTGGGAGTACTTGGCGTCTTACAGTGGGACACGTTTAAGTGTTATGAACAAGAATGCAAATGTACAATCACATATGAACGTATTGTTTCTATGCTCCTGAGTACATAACCCAAACTGATGCTACCTCATGTGTTATCCATCTGTTGCCTTACGTAATTACCAAAATGTATTCAACTAATGTTATGTGATATATGTGACACTGCCAAACTCTCATAGTCGCACACGAAGAAGTACATGAATGTATAACCAATAGAAGCCTGTAATCGTCCTAATGTTTCTAACTTTATTAACTGTCCCCTCGTATGGTATACTGTGCAGCCCAGGCACCGGGAATCGCGCAGAGCCACAAGGCCATCTCCCCCTCCTCCCGCCAAGGCCCGCCAGGGCTTGCTGGTGCGTGGGCAGCATAGCCTTTCCTCCCCTCACTCTGCTGGACCCGCTTCAAGTATCATGATCGGCCAAATGAATAATTTACAACCTGGTCCTAAACCCCACCGCCTCACGGGGCCAGAGGTGCACCCTCGCTGATCCAGTAGTACTCCAGTTCACACCAAGTTAATGGGCCTTGGAGATAGGTATTCAACCCTGGACTAACATATAAAGTAATTCCTCACCACATCTAACAGAACAGAGCGACAAGGCAGCTCACCTTGTGGCCTCAGACCAGACACCCAGGTTTATGACACCCGGTCAACAGGTCAAAAGCAACAGTGCACTGATGTATTGGTGAAGCTTCACATTACTTGTTGTTTCTCTGGTCTCCTATTATTTCTTAGAGTAACATACTGTAGGATCTACAGGACAACTGGAATCGTCTAAAGGATGTGTATGTGTGGCCACAGGGCAGAGTGTTAGTGCAACCATCAATCATCGGCATCGACCGCGCCTGGTCTGGCAGCTCCACCCCGACGAGCCCAGCTGACCCATCCACCCCACGTTGGCACCATGCGGATGTCCACCAATCCTGGAGCGGCTCATCACTGTATCGTCTATAGCTTAGTCGACGCCACCCAATCCCTGAGACTATGTGCCCCCTATAGCGTGTAGGATTTATGACGTGGTTTTGTAATAAATATGACTGTCTTTGCTATTATCAGACAGAGCGCTCTCGGAGCTTGCAGAGTCCTTTGCATGCCCTATATTGATTAGATAAAAACCCTTTACATTCACCCGCACTTAGGGCCTCATTACAACTCAGGCGTTAAGGGTTAACGCCATTGTTAACCCTTAACGCCTGATTCCGATTTTAAAGGCTGCTGTTAGCAGCCGTTAAAATCCATGGCGCTAACCTGCCATGATGCTAATTACGCCACCGTAATTTACGGTGGCGTAATTAGCGCCTTCCCCACTCCCATTATGCACTATGGGGCAAAAATGGGAATGGGGAAGGGAAAATGGGAAATGGGGATTTACCGCCCCACTCACCTTGGAATGGGGCGGTAAATCCGCCATCCACCATGGTGTAAACGTAGTTTACACCATGGTGGTAAAGTTGGCGTAATTACCGCCTGGGTCGTAATGACCCCCTTAGTCTTGGTCTCATTCTCTCCTGGGGTGTGTCCTTTATTGCCTCTCAATGCGGGGAGGGTACTGCCTTTTGGGGGACGCTTGCTTTCAGTGGTGACCCCGAAGGCGTGATAGATTCTTTCATCGTCCCCTCTGGCACGAGAAATTCTGGGCGGCAGTGGAGACGCACGGTGCGCCCGCTCAAGAGAGCTGCCCGCCTATGGCAACTGGTACGCTTAGACGTGCGCACGCAGTAGGCCAAAGGGTACGGGTCCCGCTCCAAAAAAACCCTTTAATACCGCTCGCCGGAGCCGGGGGGCGGCCATTGAGTGTGAGGCAGCGCCGCTTGGACGGACCCAGTCCGGAGAATCTCGAATCAAGACGGGCACGTGAGTATTAAGTGCGAGTGATTATAAAAGGTGAAGGGGAGGGAGTCGGATATTACGAGGTCAGTTAACGGGTACTTTCATCTATTAATGCTATTTTCTTTCTCTGCATATGGCCATTAGGACAATAAGGTGAAATAAGGGAAGATAAAGACGGGAAACTAGCTCTGGTAGAAGGTGGCGCCGCATAATGCTATCTTAACTAGTACTGGGAATAAGTTGAACAGTGGAGAATAAAATAAAGGTGCCTGAGAATAGGGAGACACGGTGTATACATTAGAAACTGTTTTTCTTTTCTTTTTCATTCTGGGTACCTCAATACTAGAGAAAGTGTCATAGCTCGTAAGGGTAAAGGGGCAAGTAGGGGGTAAAGGTTAGGAGTTCTTGTTGGGAAGATAAGGGCACGGCAAGAAAAAGGAGAGTGGGTAATTGTTATGTGTTGTATGTTAAAAGTCTGTTAAATGTCGGTTGCATATTGCACATGTTAAGCGTGTAATGTTTTAGGCAATTGTATTGCACAAGAAGTGATATTAAATTAGAGATGTTAAACGGTTCTGTGATATGGTCATTGTAAGTGTGACCCGGTGAGCTTCTAGGATAGTAACTTTGTGAACAAGTTAACAAAAAAAACAAAAACAAAAAAACAATCAAGAATTGTTAGAAATAAGAGACACACGTACACGAGTCACGGTGAGAGTTACAATTAACACAGGAAGGTGAGCAACGAACATACAGTATGAGGGCAGAAACACCCCTGGCCCACATTTGCAAAAATCTGCCTGGTTATGCAGAACCGACTGCACCGCCACCGTACGAATGCCCCAGACAGTGTGGACAGGTAAGCACCCCAGCAGTAGATATTGAAAAGTTAACAGAGGACCTAGACTCCAGACTCTCAATGGCCAGAGATGAACTGACTAGAATAAGAGACATATGTGAACAGAGTGGAAACAGTGTTACAAGAACAGAGCAAACACCTAGGGCACGGGCACTCGAAAATCCATCAGAAGAGGGATGGAAGAAAGGGGAAATACTATTTAGAATTCAGGAAGAACCAACTCAAATAATAGAACTTGGGCAACAGGAATTGGAAGACAACACAGGTGAGGAGGGAATGGCTATTGGGGGGATGGAAGAGCTGTGGTGCGATATCGAAGATGAAGAACAGGAAAGTGGAAGGTTAGGTGTGGCGGCGGGAGGAAGATTAGGTAGAGGAGACGAGACGCCTCTGGGAAGAACAATGGAAGAGGAGTGGAGCGGGAGATTAAGGAATAGAATGGGAAGAATGACCACGTTAGGGAGGAAATGAGTGAAGGTGAGTACAGGCAAAATGAAAAGGAGCAAACTACAACTCCCATTGATACATAGGGGAAGTGGGAGTCCAAATTACATACCCTAGGCCCAGATGCATAAAGCCAATTTGTTAAAGTCCTTGCCCCCGCTGTCAGGAGGGGCAAGTAAGTGGATATATGCATTCCAGAAACACACAGCAGGAGTGCCATTGGCGGTAGGTGATGTTAAAAGCGTACTGGTGTCGACAGTAGGTGATCAGGCAGATAGGGTGTGGGCAAAAGCTGGTTTCCCGGGGGTAACATTGGATTGTGATCGCCATGATGGAGCATCTTTTAACACAGTGCGTGCAAGAGTATGGGATGCATTAAGAGAAACATTTCCAGACACATCAGACTTACAGTCAGTGATGCAGTGCACTATGAATGATGGGGAGGATGCTATGGACTTCATGTTTCGGGTGCAGGAGATGTGGAGAGCCGAGACGGGTGCGCCCTGGGACCAGTCAACATCCGTATTTTACTTTATAATACAGAGAGGGCTCCCAAAAGAAGTACAGAAAGCACTCGACAAAATAGCAGGTATTGAAGCAAAAGGATGGCCAGAAATTCAAAGCATAATAGTTCACCATTGCAAAAGAATAAAGGAAAGGGAAAAAGAAATTGCACAAAAAAGATTGGCAGATGAGGCGAAGTTAGCACAAATGACACTGGTGAAGGTCGCCGCAGCTGTAGCAGCACTCCCCCAAGACAGGGAGGGGGAGGAAGAGGTGGGGCTGGTAGCAATACAGGGGAGGATGGCAGCAAATTGGGCAGGCAACGGGCAGCCACAGTGGAACGGACAGGAGCAGTACGGAGGACCGCAGTGGCAAGTGTGGGCCCCCCGCAGAGGATTAGGTGGGTACAGAGGATGCAGAGGGGGTGGTCAAGGGTATGGGGGAAATGGAGGGTATGGAGGGCAAGGTCCTAGAGGGGGACAAGGGAACTGTTGGAATTGCGGTAGGTGGGGACATTTCTCACGGGAATGCTGAAGCCGACCAACTAATGTGTACCAAGACGACCAACCCTATGGACACGCACACCCGGGAAGCCCATACGGATTACGCATGGGAGGGGCACAAGGGCAACCAGAGCAAGGGTATGTAGAGCAACGGAGAGAACCACCTCACAATGTACAACAGCATCCACAAAGCCGCGAGCATATGCAATACACACAGGGCAACCCTTTCACAACAACAACTAACGGCGCACCTGCACCGTACGGAGGAGTGGCAGTGGTATCGGGTAATGTCTTTAGTCAAGGGGGGAACACGAGACATCCAGCATAGGACAGCCCACACGGAGCGCTTGCGTGTCCTGTACTATCTACGATCTACAATGCAGCAGAGGAACCATTGATAGGGGCGCAGATAGGGAACAAGCAGTTCATATTTATGGTGGACTCGGGAGCTGAAAAATCATGTTTACGTGAAGGCCGGTTTTCGCTATCTAATTGTAAATTGGAGACGCAGGAGTTCTCTGGGACTGTTGTTGAAGTTCCTTACACAGAAGATTTAGATGTCACCGTGGGGGGTAAGACAGTGAGGGCACCCCTACTGTACTACGAACAGTCCCCGATTAACTTACTGGTAAGGGACCTCCTCAGTAAGCTTAATATGACTATCTCCTTTACGGAGAGATGGATAGTTTGTTCAACTCCAGGGATCTGTCCCATGCGCGTAATGCTGGTAGGGCTGACAGGTGTGTGTGATTCTGATTAATTGCCTGACTTTGCCTGACCCTTGTATTGTAACATGTCAGGTAAACAGCTGTGGTGTTAGTCCATTGTCTTGGTGTTGTGTGAAAGTGTTCAAGTTGGAAAAGGGGGGGCAGTGGTTTAGAATGTCCTACGGAAGCGCATAGGGAAAATGTATAAAAGGAAGGGGATACCGCGTCTCACTTATCGGTATCCCACTCCCCGAGGACCCCCATCCAGGTGATACTCCCTCACTGGTCCACCCCCAGGAACTGGATCCAATAGTGATGGATGTGTCATGGCCACCTGGATGACAGGTCCCCGGGGACTAGCTAGGGAGACACCTTCAGGTTTCTCACAGTGTGCATCAAGTGCAGGTACTTGAATGTCATGGAAGTGCTCGTGGCGTAGGAAATGAGAGAGCACACACAGTTCCCATTGGATGTATGTCCCCCCACTCTAGTCATGTGCTTATACCACATATCAGTTACTTGGGCAGAGGTGGCCATGTTGGCGTTTGTGTCTGAAATTCTCAGCACTTATTCTCACTCTTAATTTGTTTAATATTAATAGAGAAAGGGTGGGTTATTGCTTCATTTAGCATAGAAATGGGGCCATGTTAGTATACACTGGTTTAGGTACACCATAAAAGACCTGTTCTTGTAGTACCATAAAAATAAATAAGTAGAGACAGCAGAAGGTGAAAAATGAAGCTACGATCATTACTGCTAGTGTGTCCACATGCTGTAAGGGTGCACACAAATTAAGTGGAATGTGTTCCAAAATCCTGTATTTAGCAAAAATTAAAAGATCAATTCCCCCTCCCCGTTGCTGGATACTTTCATGCTGATAGACAAACGATCAATTCCTACAAGAAAGACTGCCCAATTATGGCTTTAAGAATCCTTTCCAAGATGAACCTCTTTTAGGGTCTATTAATAGAGCAGCACTCAGTACTTTAGTTGTCTTGAAGGCACAAAGGCGATCTACTATAAAAGAAAGAATTGCATACAGTAATACTCTTGAGTGGCAACATTGAGAGTTCATATCAGTCTCTCAGAAGTGTGTGTGTTTTCTTATTATGCAGGTAAAGGTTCTTGGAGAAAAGTTCACTCGAGCTGGTTGGTTGGTGTGTGTAAACAAAGACAGTATTATTTTTCTTCATCTGCTGGTTGCTGTTTGCTTATTGTGACTAATTGCATATGTACCCTCATTTCCTATTCTTCAGCTTCAACGTCTAGAACTAGTGGTAGGGAGGTCTTGCCTTTGCAGGGTTTAATGTTGTCGAGATGGAGCCATGCACATCTTTCTTGTATTTTGACAGCCGTGGGGGTAACTTGTTCTACTACATAGAGCCCTTAGAACCTGGGTTTGTGCCAGGTCCTCATGACATTTTGTATATAAATCTAATCTCCAATACATAGGGTGGGGGGCCTGAGCAAGGTTTGTAAATTAAGCTGTTGGCTGTCTTGATTCTTCTTTGACCCCTCCTGCCGGTTTCGAAGCTGTTGGGACATAAAAGTGACACTTGCCTTCATAGCATCCTGGTAATCATGCATTTCAGATCCATGAACAAGAGCGGCACGATGGGCATCAGTTCGTGCTCCAGTGGGAGGAGCAAGAGGTAAATACATACAGCGTCTTGTCACCAGCTCATGAGGAGTCTGAGCCCGGCTGCTTGTGTATTTTTTATTTGGCTATTCTCTCTTTGAGAAGGCCATTGATGCGTTCACAAATTCTGTTTGCCTGCGGGTGATAAGCAGAGGAAAATGTATGCTTAATACCCAGTAATATTTTGATATGCTCAAACAATCCATTGTCAGACTGAAGGACTTCGCACACTCCTCATCTTGGAAAGACACGTGCGAGGAATTTTGCATCACGTGGTGTCAGGTTGTGTGCATGGACCTGCTTCGATCCATCTGTAGAAAGGACATATGACTGCTAGCATGTAGCTGTTACAAGCTTGGAGCATGTCCACGTAGTAGATATGCAAATGCAGAAAGGGTCCAGTAGGACATGGTATTGCTCCTCTCCCTACTCGCACTGTGTGCCCTGCTATGAACTTTTGGGGCACAACACAATTCACATTTAATGCAGCAACATGCACTGCGAGGATGGGAATGAAGCGCAAGATTTTCATGTGTTGTGTGCGTGGGATAGTTAAGCTGGTTTGGCGCTACTTTAAGTAATGCGAGAGGCATGACTGGTTTGCCGGTGCTGTGCTGCCACCATAGTGCATTGGTGGGGGACAATGAACACCCCCTACGTTTCCACAGTCCAGCTCTTCTGGTGGTGCAGGCTCTGCAATTCTGTTATCTGTGCAAGGGGCAAGGAATTCAAGTCGCCTTTCATTACCATGCATGCACGCTCACGTGTGCTTATTAGGTGGTATGTCAAAATCATATATTTTGTGGAAAACACACAGCTTTTTTAGCCTATGTCAGCGGCATGTGGGAAATCAAATCTCTTCTAGTATGGGCCACACACTTCACCATGGTCGTTGTAGTGCGTCAATGTCATCCATGCTTAGGAAGCCCAGCCTTTTCCAATGTGACAGTCCTGCGTGTACTGTTGATGTCACATAGGGAGAGTCTAAATGCACTGATTTCCTCATCTTCATGTGTTTTAAGGGCTACAATAAGTGATACTAATTCTACTGTTTGTGCTGAAAAATATAAAGGCAATCTTGCACTCGCCACTGTCTCAAAATTGCCATTCTGCATTAATCTATACCTCTTTACCACTATGGTCCCAGTGTGCCTTCCACCACATTCTGCTCAATTGATGAAGAACCATCAATGAAGAGGATTTACCCCCTCTGAGGGCATTTTCTCTTATATAGGGTATATCATCATAGTATTCAGTGTACTTGGTGCAATCATGCATGTGATCTCCCTCTGCTGGCTCTGGCCTGAATGTCGCCTGATTCACTACTCTACATCTGTCAATCTTGATTGCTTTATTTGAGATGATAACCTCGTATCCAGATGCTCTCTGTGTGGTCATTGTGCTTTTGGGTTTCTCAAGAATGACAAATAGGGCTTGCTCCAAGTATAGAAATACTTCACAGCCAATCGTAATACTGGCAGATTTCTCAATTGCAAAGGCGGCTGCAGCCAGTGCTTGTTCACTGTGATAATGACCTACCATCACTGGATCTTGGATCCCACTGTTATATGCTAGTGGCTTGTGCCCCAGGTTAGTCTTCTGTGTACGCATTGCTGTAATTACCATCCCATTCGAATGCAAGAATAGAAAGATTCTTCACTGTAATTGGGGATCCCTAGAGCGGGGGCTGTACATATTGCTTAATTGAATGCTTCTGTCATCATACTCATCCAGGCTATGGTACTGTCATCTCTCTGAGATTCTTTGAGTCCTTTTAAAAGGGGTCTGACATATTTATTATAATCAAAAACTCACACCCTGCAGTAATGGCAAAGGCCCAGAAATGTTTGCATTTCCCTCACTTTCTTTGGCAGTGGTGTTTTCATGATCGCTTCTGCTCTTTCAGGGGTCACCTTTCTGCCTTCTCGAGATATTAACTGCCCAATGTATAAGACCTCTTCCTGACAACATTGTAGTTTTTCCTTGTCTACCTTGCCAAAACTGTCATCAATTGTATTGTGTCTGCACTGCTCTTCCTTTTCGCTGCAAACCATACTGTATCACTGTACTGTCAAGGTGCACGTTTGCAAGGTCTATTTAGAGGACCCTGTTGAATATTGAGGAGGACTCACAGTGCCCCTGAGGTAACCTTGTATGTTTCCACTTTTTGTCTATATGAAAATGAGGAAGTAAGCATTCTTTAAATCGATCACTGTAAAATATTTAGCTTTAGATGGGATGTTGCAAAATGTCGTGGCTGGGTTCTGAACCAAGTGAAATTCTGCTTCAACAATGTTGTTCAGGCAGGGCAACTCCTGAATATACCTCCACGACTCTCCCTTTGATTTTTTTACTGGGTAGACCGCTGTGTTGCAAGGGGACTAATATTCCCTGCTGTAATAATGCTGAAATGGTCTCATAAATACCCTCATCTGTTTCTTTTAACATTGGATATTGTTTCACTCAAGACTGCTCCTGTCTTTAATTTGATCTTTACTGCACCTACTCCTTTTAACAGGCCAATGTCACAAGAACATAATAAGAACTGCTGGTCGACAGTGTGCTTGATACTTGTGCCAAATCTTCTTGGAATAATTGTGTACTTGTTATCAATGCCTTTCTCTGTGGCACTTCCCTGTTCTCATTCTTCACCCAATAAATGGGGCTTATGAAGAAAACTACTTCATCCGAATTATTGTCTTTGAAGAGTTCCTCATCTGTCAAATCAGTCAGTTTGTGTCATTCGTCAAGAGATATTACTGCTTGCAAAGCTTTCTTTTGTCATTAGTCACGTGAATAATCATTCTTTATTCCCTCACTATAACTGCTTCTACTTCTAGTGGAAACACATATCCTTCCTCCTCATCCAAGGGCACTTCTGGCCTGAACAAAAACTCTGCAGGTATCCTCAATATTTTGCCTATTATCCCAGGAAGCCATGCAAGAGGTGTAGGTGTAACCCATACTGAAGAACTTGGGGATATATGGGCATACCCTGCTGTGCTTTCTGCCCATAAAATTCTGAAGCAAATTATTGTACATTCATAAAGTAAATACCTGGAGTTGAGCACACTATCCCCTAATCTTTAAATTATATGGTCGTATTGAGCTTACTTATATCTCTCACCCTTATGTTGACTGGCATCTGGCTGGAGTATAAAAGTGGCAGGAAAGGTCATGTTCTCCTATGGTGATAGGCAAATCGTCAGTGAACAGAGCCAAATTTGCATCCCCAGTAAAGCCTTGGGTATTCATGGCAATGCCTGATATTGGGTATCTCCCCTCTCTAACACAGGATCTGGTTGTCCCCGTATCTACAAGGAAGGAAAATGTTTTGTCAGCTATGGTCACGCCGACCCATAGTTCCTCTTGTGGGTCTGATGTAACAGATAGGATTGAATACATCAAGTCAATCTGTGGGCTGTCCTATTGTGTGTACAGTTTCATCACTGTCCCGGTGAAAGGATTCCCTCCCTCTATGGTCACACTCCCTATTCTGGGTGCAGGCATCTGTGTGCCTGGACTTGCATTCCAAGTGCAATGGTGTTCTGTTGTACCAGTGCTTGCTGTTACATCTGTGTTTGTTGTGTCTGTATGGGTGCTTGCTGGTTTGTGCTGCTTGCGTTTGCGCTTGCATCAGTATCTGTTGTGTAGGTTTTATTTGTGGTGCATTTGTCTGATACTGTGTGTGATTCTGGCCATAATATTCAGGTTGGCTCTGCACTATATGGTGGCGGATGCACCATCCCCCCTCTTGGATCCTCCAAAATCTGTTGCATCCCTCCCCTGCTTCTGCGTACCGAGGCGATGTGTCCCATTTTTCCACATGTCCAACATTGCTGGGGTGGTCCTCCAAATCTAGGCTGTCCCCCATTAAATCCTCCTCCTTGTGGAGACAGAAATCCAGCCCCACTTCCTCTCTGTGCAACCCCTCTTCCTCGTGGCCAGTGATTATATTCTCCCCTTCGTGCAAAACTCCCTTCAGTCATTGGTTGTAAAAGCTGTGCGATTTGTGTAACCACTGCCTTTCCACTTGTCCACATGCCTTCTACTGTAAATTTTGACAGCTTTTTCTGAACTAACTGTAAAGACTGAAGGAGCGGTGTCTGTACTCCTGGTCTCTGTATGGCAGAGGAGAGACAGAGAGGACCCCAGCCAAGATTCTCTATTACGGTAGCAACGGACGAGCAATCAAGGTCTAGCTTCTCAGGAGGTGATGCAGGCTGGTTCTTAAGTACGGTGTAGTCCCCAAGCACCCACAAAGGAATGTCCACACACTGTATTGGTGAAAACACATTCTTTATATAATTAAGGTTCAAGTGATATACACAATCACAATAACTCACTTTGTGCTCAGTTAATCTACAATGGCAAATATATACAGTTGTAAGTGGTACCATAATTATTATCAGATTTCATTAAAGTGCATCAACTGTACTCTGGTCAAATTTCACACAAATCAATTAATAAAGGGAACCAACAATAGACCTAGAAGGAAAAGCAGTTGGTTAGAACAATTGGCAGAATACTGGCCCCTACCACTAGACACAGTTCTGTGTGGAGATCCCCCCACCTGGGCAACCTGTAAAATAAAGTTATACTTCATGCCCAGTCCATATATTGTTTAATGTGTCTTATTTCCTTCTAAAGTGTTTCTACCACCCCAAAGTACCTGGAATAGCACATTCCTCGAGGAGGCGTCAATGGATCCTTCTTGAGTGACTCCCTTTAAAGCAGGAGCCACGGATCGTCGATGGGCCTCGAAGAAAGTGAACTTGGCGTCGATGATCCTCGATGAAAAGTTCAGTGTCATCGAGGCAGCAGCTTCGGGTCTGGCGGTGCTCATCGACAACGAGTCAAAGACGTCCTGCAAGGAAGAGGCATGCGGGGCACCTCGATGTCGATAGTTCAGGACCACAAAGAGTTTGTGAAGAAATGTGGCCCAGCAAGGGCGTCAAGTCTTTCGGCGTCTCTACGGTCTCTGGGTAGCTGAAAACTCACCGGTGGATGCTCCTCGGCATGTCGATGGCCTGGCCTTTTCCGGCGGGATAACAGTGCGGATGAGTGCGTCCGGGAATCAAATGTCTTAATCAATGGAGTGTTGCGGCTCAGGTCATCGACAGCACGCCGTCAAGCAGTCCCCGCTTCTGGGCATCTAACTCTGATGGGCCTCCAGCGGTTATAGCAAACCTGCAAACTCTGGTCAACAATGGTGGACGGAATGTCCGTTGCTTCTCTTCGTTCTCCTCAGCGGTCCCCGTCTCCGGTCAGCAGCATGTCGAGGGTCTAACTTCCAGGGCGCTTCGGCGAAGGTTAGCAGTGCATGATGGTCCCTCGTAGCTCGGGAAGAGGGCACGTAACCAGGTCCTCTCTGGATCAGTTCTTGAAGACACAGCAGATTTTAGATCAACGAAGTAGAGCAGCAGCGATACTTCTCTTCCAGCAGGGCTTCAAGGTAAGCTTCAGTTTTGAATTCTAGCAGTGAGCGGCCCCCAGATATACTGTGGATCTCCCATTCATTCTGCTGGGTCACACTCAGGCAACTATTCACTCAGAAGGGCATTCAGGCAGTCAGTCAGCCAATCAGGCGCACAGTGCATTTAGGCCATTCTTCTCCATTCAGACACTCACAACACTGAATGTGGATTCGGACAAGTACCATGCCATTCAACACTGCACACTGCATTCATACCAGTTTCGGGCAGGGCTGTCTCAGTCATTGTGTCAAACACCAGATACTAGACATCCACAACACAGAATGCATATTCGTTACACACTCATTCACCCAGGTCACAGGCGTACCCACAACATACGGTCCTTGGGAAGGCTCCAGCCAGTCTGGTCCGCACTTCCCCACACTACCATATATGGAACCTCCACCCAACAGCCAGTATGGGGGAAGGGACAGAGTCAGGGCTTCGCGGGACTTCAGGAAAACCAAAGTAACAGTCGATGTAAGGCAAGAGGCCATGGGGGCCATCTTGTTTCCATCAGGAATCTACTGATTCCAATGACAGGGCCTGGGCATCCCAAAATGGAGGATGCTCAGGGCACCTGTCAATTCAGCACGGAGCTGCCACCAGCCCGTACCCTGCTCTGTGGGCCACACACAGGTGCCCAAAAACATACACTATGGTCACAGGGTTGTACCCCCACCCATGTGTGCCATAAGGGTCTCCCATGGGTCTGTACACCAAACCAAAAGAGAGAGCTGCACCACCAGGAGTCCCACATGAACTACTGCGTGGAAAACACAACAGAACACACAATAAAAAACAGTAAAGGACAAGGATACAAAAGCCCTGTCCCTCCGATGTATTTCCAGCATCACAGTCGTCCCCCTCAGACTGAGGTTAGGGTGCCTAATCTCCCACGAGATAGGCACCCTCATCCAAATGGTGAAGATACCTTCTGGAAAGGCCATCGGCATTATCGTGACTCTTCCCTGGTCTATGCTCTATGGTGAAGTCTAGCCCTTGCAGGCTAATGGACCACCTGAGCAGTTTCGGGTTCTCACTCTTCATCTTCATAAGCCACTTCAGGGGCTTATGATCTGTTTGGAGCTTGAAGGTAGACCCCGTAAGGTAGGGCCTAAAATGCCTAAGGCTCCAAACTATGCTAAAACATTCCTTTTCAACAGTAGACCAACCTAAGTTCTCTACCCTTGAGTTATCTACTGATGAATATGATCGGATGTTCCCTCCCTTTGTCATCTAACTGGGACAAGATAGCTCCAATTCCAGTGTTGCAGGCATCCGTCTGGACGATAAAGGGCCTGCTGTAATCAGGTTCCCACAACACAGGTACCCTACACAGACTTTCTTTCAAGCCATCAAATGCCCTCTGAAAGTCTTTAGTCCAATTAACCTTCCTAGGTTGTTTGGGTGAAGTCAGAGCTGTCAGAGGTGCAGCTATGGTTCCATAGTCCACCATGAAATTGCGATAATACCCAGTGAGCCCCAAAAAGGCTCTCACCTGGGTTTGAGTAGTGGGAGTCTCCCAGTCATGTACATCCTGTACTTTACTGGGGAGAGGTTGTATTTGCCCCCTCCTACCTCATGACCAAGATACGTGACTTTCCCCTGAGCTGTCTGGCACTTGGTGGCCTTGATAGTGAGGTTAGGCCTTTTCAGATGTGTCAAATGGTCTTCCCAATTGGAACTGTAGATGGCAATGCCGTCCAAATAGCCACACAAAAGGCCTCCAGCCCACTGAGCGCATGATTGACCAATCTCTGGAAGGTGGCAGGGGCATTCTTCAACCGAAAAGGCATGACCCTAACTAGTAGAGCCCCTCAGGTGTTGACAATGCCGTCTTTTCCTTGGCATGGTCTGTCAGAGCTATTTGCCAATAGCCTGAGGTAAGGTCAAAGGTGCTCACAAATTTGGCAGCACCTATGGTGTCCACAAGCTCATCAGCCCTGGACAATGGGTTTGCGTCAGTTTTGGTGACGGCATTGACTCCTCGGTAGTCCACACAGAACCTCCAATCCTTCGTACCTGCCTGGGTACTTGCCTTGGGGACTAGGACCACTGGACTGAACCAGGGAGTGGTTGAGGGTTCAATAACACCGAGATCCAACATCTTGGCAACCTCAGCCTTGATGTGGTTCTTAACAGTATCTGAGATACGGTAGCTCCTGCTTTTTACAGGCACACTGTCACCAGTGTCAATTTCGTACCTACACCACGGTGTAAGGCCTGGTGTCAGTGAGAACAGAAAGACATACTGCCGGAGCAAAGCCCTGCAGGCCCTCTGCTGCTCTGTCATCAGATCTGGAGAGAGATGTACTCCCTCCACTGACCCATCCTGAGGGTTGCTATGAAGCAAATCAGGAAGGGGCTCACTCTTGTCTTTTTCCTGCTTTGATGAGAGTAAGAGACACAAGACCTCTGCTCGCCTATGGAAAGCCTTGAGTCTATTGACGTGGAATACTTGAGGGTCTACCCCAGAGACTCCCAGGTCAACCAGATAATTGCCTTCGCCCATCTTGGAGATTATCCTGAAGGGTCCAGTCCATTTGTCTGCCAAAGCTTGAGATTTGGTAGGCTCCATCACAAGGATCACCTGGCCTGGAGTCCAATCCACTTGCAAGGCTTTAAGGTCATGCCAGTACTTATTCAATTCCTGGCTGGCCTTGAGATTTTCCGTCACTTGACCCATCATCTGTGTCATCCTCCGTCTGAGGCCTAACACATAGTCCCTCACTTGCTTGGCAGGAACTGGAGGGGTGGCTTCCAAACCTTCTCTGATCAAGACAAAGGGCCCCCTCACGGGATGTCCAAAGAGTAACTTAAAGGGGCTGAAACCAACACCCTCTTGAGGTACCTCTCTGTAAGGGAATAGCAGGCATGGCAGGAGGAGATCCCATTTCCTCCTTAGGGGCTCTTCCAAAGTACCTAGCATACCCTTGAGAGTTTTATTAAATCTCTCAACCAGACCGTTGGTCTGGGGATGGTAAGAGGTGGAGAACTTGTAGGTTACCTCGCACTCTTTCCACATGGTTTTCATGTAACTAGACATGAAGTTGGATCCTCTGTCAGAGACAACCTCCATAGGGAATCCAACAAGGGTGAACATGCCCAGGAGAGCCCTAACAACCACCTTGGCAGTAACAGTCCAAAGTGGAATAGCCTCAGGGTACCTGGTGGCATGATCAACCAAGACCAGGATGTACCGATGTCCACCTGAAGTGGGAGGGTTAAGGGGGACCAACAATGTTGATCCCCACCCACTCAAATGGTGTGCCAACCTTTGGCAACGACTGCAGTGGGGCAATGACACTGCCTCCAGTCTTGCCAGACAACTGACAAGATGGGCAGGTCCTGTAGTGGGACTCCACTTCTACTCCCATCGGGGGCCAGTAGAAATGGGCAGAGAGCCTCTGCTTAGTCTTCTTGGTACCAAGATGACCAGCTAAGGGCACCACATGCGCCAACTGCAGCAGGAAGGGCCTGTAAACCTGGGGAACCACCAACCTCTTGAGGGCACCAGGTTCAGACTTAGTGGGCTAACTAACAAGGAGCTCACCCTCCCAATAGATCCAGAATGTCCTAGGCACTTCTCCTTGTGCCTGGGACAGGGCCTGTTTCCTCAGACCCTTGAGAGAGTGGCACTCTCTCTGACCCTTGCAGATGTCCGCCCGGGACGGTCCCCCTTCAGCCAACAGGCATTGAAGGTCGGGGTGGTCCTCCGGGTTGAGCACCTCTCCCGCAGGAGGGTCTTCTGCCTCTTCTCCCTCAGGAGTTGAGTTTGGGTTTTCCACTGGACCCAGGCTGTCCTGAGCATGGATCCCAATGGGTGCTTTAGGAACAGCAGGAAGAGAAGGAGCCCCCCCCCTTGCAGAGGTGGCCTTCTTGTTCTTCCGTCTTCTTGCCTTAGGCCTCGTCTTTGGCTCGGGTACCTGACTCACAGCCAGACCCTGTGTCACCTGTGACCTAGTGACTGCAGCAGCAGTCATGGTGAGACCACCGGAGATCAACCCCAACTCTACTAGATCATTTCCTAACATAATGTTAGCAGGGACATTGTCCTGAACCAGGACAAGAAGCTTTGCTGTTTTGTCTCCAATCATGAGTGTGACTAAGGCTACAGGCGATAATTTGGGTGTCATGATGCCTACCTCCAAGGAGCCGAGTCCAACTCAGCAACCCCAGAGGCAGGCATCATTCCCCCCAGGGAAGTGCCAGCGGGCCCAAGCTGGGGCCCTTTGGACACAGTCCTGGCGCCTTAGGCGCCAGGCTCATGTTGGACCCCTGTCCTGGCGCCTTAGGCGCCAGGCTCATAAAGCTAGACATGTGTTCAAGTGTTTCAATGTGCACTTACCTGATGCAGACCATGCTGCTACATCCAGGCCCTCTTGAGGCCTGAATGGAACTACTTTACCTGTGGGACTACTTTCCACCTGGGTGTGGTCGGGTAAGGATACATACCTGATCGGTGGAAGGATACATACCTGGAACTTCTTCCAAAGCTATTTAAACCACGCCCGATCAGCAACTCATGCTTCGCGTTGTTCTGCTCCTCGCAGCTGGACGCTCACCGTGTCAGCTCCTGCATCTGGACTTCAGCCACGCCTGTCAGCATCCTGGGTCACCTGCAAAGGGAGATTAGAGAGAATTGGCGAGAAAGAAGACCTTACCTGCTAAAGCTGTACCATGGAGACATCACACCAACGATCCTGAAAGGGAAGACATCATTTTTAAAAAGCATTTCGTTTCGATCGCTGCAGCGCTGCATTTCACTCACCTTTCCTGGTCACCTCCATCTTCAGCAGCGATCATCCGGATCCGCAGCCACTTCCCAGTGCCCAGAGAGAAAAAGACAAGAACACAAGGTGCGAGAAGGAAGGGAATAGGAAAAGCTCAGTTTCCTTCTAAGACTTACCAGTTGGGTCATTCCCATTTCATTTCGGGTCCTGCCGCTTCCTGGCATTCCGGACCCCGGCCCCTATGGGGAAAAAAGACAAAGACATTGAATGAGCGAATGCAAAGACATTACCCGAACGCTCATCCAGAACTTACCTGTCATTTATTGGAACTGCACGTTTCACTTCGGGTCGGCGCCATATCTCTGGCATTCCGAACCCCGGCCCCTAAGGGGAAAAAGACATAAGCGTTAGCGCTTGCTGCAATAAGACTATGAACAATATTATTAAGCTTGAACTTTTGAACTTGCAACAGAACTCTTACAGCGCCTTACCTGAATAGTCAAGCTTATTTGAACTTCCATCAAACCTCAATCCAGTGAAGTAACTGGGTTTCAACGCGCCCCTGCATCAGAAGCAGGATGGAGAACTCATCCTTCCAGGCCCTAAGGTGAGACTTCACGGGGAATCGTGGAAGGGTATCGTGGAGGGTTGGAAGGAAGTGGGAGGCTTGAGCATTATTCCGTCAGTAGGTAATACTCTCTTTTCACGCACAGGGGAATATTCCTACGAGCCAGAGAAGCCAGAGTAGAGGGGCCCTACCTGTCCATCTTCAGAGTCCTGCGCTTCACCATTGAAGAAGCATCAGCACTCGAAGTCAGACCTGCGCCTCCGTGGGAATCAGGTGAGCGTGACAGAACGCGAAGCCTACCCACAATTTCCCACCCGGGCGCTATGGAGACTTCCGAGACGGATCAGCTGGCCCAGCTTTTGGGAGAATTACGGGCAGAAGTGCACTCAGCCCGCCAGGAGACTAACGCTCTCAAAAGAGAACTGATCCTATCCAAGGAAAGAACAGATGACCTGGCCAAAAGGTTATTGCAGGCCCAGGCAGGGGACACTCCTTTACCTAATTCCGGAGGTACTTCCACATCAATGGGTTTGAATAACCCGGTACAAATCAATCTTCCAGGATTAAGCTTCCTCTCCGCCCGAAAGTAACCCAAGATGTCATTACTACAGTAGATGGAACCGAAATAGCCTCAAGGCCTGTAACGCATTCCACTGTTGAAATGACACTGGTGGGTCAGGATGGACATCGGGAAGCAATCGTGTTTGATGTGATCAAGGCCCCACAATTTCAAGTAATTCTTGGAATTCCTTGGTTAGAAACACATAATCCCAGAATTGACTGGCGAGCAAAGAAGATACGTTTTCCTGATTGTGAACCAACTTGTTATCCAAGAAATCCAGTTATGGGTCTAGCCTCAGCAACTTCCACCCCTGTACAGCTGCCGTCAGAATACCAAGAATTCCAAGACGTTTTTCAGAAGGAACAAGCTAACACGTGACCTCCCCATCGGTCTTATGATTGCCAAATCGATCTGGTACCCAATGCTCAACTACCTTGTAGTAGGATTTATGCTCTTACGCAACCTGAGAACCTGCATTTGCGTCAGTATTTAGATCAGTACCTAGCCAATGGTTTTATTCGCCCGTCCAAGTCTCCTGTCTCCTCAGCTTTGTTCTTCGTGCCGAAAAAAGAGGGCGAACTTAGAACATGTATAGACTATCACGCCCTAAATCAAATAACGATTAAGAATCGTTATCCTCTGCCCCCGATCCCTGAGCTTATCGACCAGGTGAAAGACGCTTGTGTGTACACCAAGCTAGATCTTCGAGGAGCTTATCACCTGGTACGTATAAAAGAAGGCGACGAATGGAAGACTGCATTCCGCACCAAATTTTGGCTCTTCGAATATCAGGTGATGCCCTTCGGTTTGTGCAATGCACCTGCCGCCTTTCAGTACTTTATGAATGATGTTCTTCGGGAACTTATCGATGTCTGTGTCATTGTTTATATTGACGACATCCTGGTGTACTCTTCTTCAGAATCCGATCACAGAAAACAAGTTAGGGCAGTTCTTGAGAAATTGCGCCAGCACAGACTATTTGCAAAGCTCGAAAAATGCGTTTTTCATACCACAGAAGTTGAGTTTATCGGATTCATCCTGACACCACAAGGAGTCCGAATGGACTTGCGAAAGGTGGACGCCATCCTCAAATGGCCATCTCCTAGCTCGGTGAAGGGAGTTCAGAGCATGCTCGGCTTCGCCAATTTCTATCGAAGATTCATCCCGGAATTTTCCCGAACAGTCCAACCCATCACAGCTCTCCTAAAGAAAAACAAACGCTTTGAATGGACTCTTGAGGCCGAACAAGCCTTTCAGGACCTGAAAACCAAATTCACCTCTGCACCTGTATTAAAGCACCCGCGCCCAGATCTCCCTGATATTGTGGAAACCGACACATCCAGTTCGGCCATGGGAGCTGTCCTGTCGCAAAGAGACCCAGAAATGAACCAACTACACCCAGTGGCCTTTTGGTCCAGGAAATTTTCTCCTCCTGAAATCAACTACGCAATTACCGACAAAGAGTTACTGGCTATTAAATCTGCTTTCAAGGCTTGGCGTCACTACCTTCTCGGGGCAAGACACACCATCACCGTAATTACGGACCACAGAAATTTACAGTATTTAAAGACGGCCAAATCTCAATCTTCACGACAACTCCGATGGGCTCTATTCTTTGCGGAATTTGATTTTGTAATTACCTATCGCCCTGGCTGCAAGAATGGTAAAGCGGATGCCTTATCCAGGATTGGCATGGAAGAACCCAATTCGAGTTTAGAACCTGTGCCAATCATACCTGACCAAAGAATCTTAGGCCTAACTTCATTGCAAACTATTGAGGACATCCAAACGCAAGTAAAACAACTTCTAGACTCTTCAGCCTTACTGCAATGGACATGTGTTCAAGTGTTTCAATGTGCACTTACCTGATGCAGACCATGCTGCTACATCCAGGCCCTCTTGAGGCCTGAATGGAACTACTTTACCTGTGGGACTACTTTCCACCTGGGTGTGGTCGGGTAAGGATACATACCTGATCGGTGGAAGGATACATACCTGGAACTTCTTCCAAAGCTATTTAAACCACGCCCGATCAGCAACTCATGCTTCGCGTTGTTCTGCTCCTCGCAGCTGGACGCTCACCGTGTCAGCTCCTGCATCTGGACTTCAGCCACGCCTGTCAGCATCCTGGGTCACCTGCAAAGGGAGATTAGAGAGAATTGGCGAGAAAGAAGACCTTACCTGCTAAAGCTGTACCATGGAGACATCACACCAACGATCCTGAAAGGGAAGACATCATTTTTAAAAAGCATTTCGTTTCGATCGCTGCAGCGCTGCATTTCACTCACCTTTCCTGGTCACCTCCATCTTCAGCAGCGATCATCCGGATCCGCAGCCACTTCCCAGTGCCCAGAGAGAAAAAGACAAGAACACAAGGTGCGAGAAGGAAGGGAATAGGAAAAGCTCAGTTTCCTTCTAAGACTTACCAGTTGGGTCATTCCCATTTCATTTCGGGTCCTGCCGCTTCCTGGCATTCCGGACCCCGGCCCCTATGGGGAAAAAAGACAAAGACATTGAATGAGCGAATGCAAAGACATTACCCGAACGCTCATCCAGAACTTACCTGTCATTTATTGGAACTGCACGTTTCACTTCGGGTCGGCGCCATATCTCTGGCATTCCGAACCCCGGCCCCTAAGGGGAAAAAGACATAAGCTTTAGCGCTTGCTGCAATAAGACTATGAACAATATTATTAAGCTTGAACTTTTGAACTTGCAACAGAACTCTTACAGCGCCTTACCTGAATAGTCAAGCTTATTTGAACTTCCATCAAACCTCAATCCAGTGAAGTAACTGGGTTTCAACGCGCCCCTGCATCAGAAGCAGGATGGAGAACTCATCCTTCCAGGCCCTAAGGTGAGACTTCACGGGGAATCGTGGAAGGGTATCGTGGAGGGTTGGAAGGAAGTGGGAGGCTTGAGCATTATTCCGTCAGTAGGTAATACTCTCTTTTCACGCACAGGGGAATATTCCTACGAGCCAGAGAAGCCAGAGTAGAGGGGCCCTACCTGTCCATCTTCAGAGTCCTGCGCTTCACCATTGAAGAAGCATCAGCACTCGAAGTCAGACCTGCGCCTCCGTGGGAATCAGGTGAGCGTGACAGAACGCGAAGCCTACCCACAATTTCCCACCCGGGCGCTATGGAGACTTCCGAGACGGATCAGCTGGCCCAGCTTTTGGGAGAATTACGGGCAGAAGTGCACTCAGCCCGCCAGGAGACTAACGCTCTCAAAAGAGAACTGATCCTATCCAAGGAAAGAACAGATGACCTGGCCAAAAGGTTATTGCAGGCCCAGGCAGGGGACACTCCTTTACCTAATTCCGGAGGTACTTCCACATCAATGGGTTTGAATAACCCGGTACAAATCAATCTACCTAGACACATGCCTTTGGCCCCGCCTGAACGTTTTGCGGGGGATCCCAAGAAATATGCCGTCTTTATGAACCAATGTCGTTTACACTTTCTATGCAGACCTGGGGCCTTCCCTAACGACCAGACCAAGGTAGCCTTTATACTATCTTACCTCAGTGGCAGTGCTGCCGATTGGTCTATTCCATTGGTAAATCAGGATGATCCCATTCTCCAGAATTTTCAGGGTTTCCAGGCCAGCATAGAAAGATTGTTTGCTCGACACTCTCAAGGACAGGCCCTTGATAACGAACTGCTATCCTTACGACAAGGTAATCAGGATCTCCTGTCCTACGTTGCCACCTTCAATGGACTGGTTGTGGAAACTGGATGGCCAGAAAACAAAAGGATCACATTGTTTCATCGAGGCCTGCGCGGAGAGCTTAAGGATGTTCTAGCTCAGATAGTAGATCCACCCCAGGTCTGCGCAGACTACATAGACTTGGTGGTTCAACTTGATCACAGACTTCAAAATAGAAAAGCAGATCGGTTCAAGTACGAAACCCGAGTACCGATCAAAACCCACGCCAACTTCAAGAGTACCGACGTATCCGAACCTATGCAAATCGGCGGTGTTAAAGGACCATTAACGCAGAAGGAACGAGAGAGAGGACAGCAAATGCAACTTTGTCTGTATTGCGGGACTTCCGGTCACTTTCTTCGAAATTGTCCGGTTAAACCACCTAAGAAGGTGGTTGGAGCCACCGATAACGATTTATTGACACCTGATTCGGGAAACGACCTAGCCCGACAAGCGTAGGGGTCCGCTTGCCGAGCTTGAAAACAGATTCTTTGACCTCACATTTTGTCATGCCAATGGTGCTCGTGGACCCAAAACAGCCTCAGCAGTTGCATGCTATAAAAGCATACATCGACAGTGGAGCTATTGGAAATTACATAGACCGTGAATTGGCTTCCAGGATTAAGCTTCCTCTCCGCCCGAAAGTAACCCAAGATGTCATTACTACAGTAGATGGAACCGAAATAGCCTCAAGGCCTGTAAAGCATTCCACTGTTGAAATGACACTGGTGGGTCAGGATGGACATCGGGAAGCAATCGTGTTTGATGTGATCAAGGCCCCACAATTTCAAGTAATTCTTGGAATTCCTTGGTTAGAAACACATAATCCCAGAATTGACTGGCGAGCAAAGAAGATACGTTTTCCTGATTGTGAACCAACTTGTTATCCAAGAAATCCAGTTATGGGTCTAGCCTCAGCAACTTCCACCCCTGTACAGCTGCCGTCAGAATACCAAGAATTCCAAGACGTTTTTCAGAAGGAACAAGCTAACACGTGACCTCCCCATCGGTCTTATGATTGCCAAATCGATCTGGTACCCAATGCTCAACTACCTTGTAGTAGGATTTATGCTCTTACGCAACCTGAGAACCTGCATTTGCGTCAGTATTTAGATCAGTACCTAGCCAATGGTTTTATTCGCCCGTCCAAGTCTCCTGTCTCCTCAGCTTTGTTCTTCGTGCCGAAAAAAGAGGGCGAACTTAGAACATGTATAGACTATCACGCCCTAAATCAAATAACGATTAAGAATCGTTATCCTCTGCCCCCGATCCCTGAGCTTATCGACCAGGTGAAAGACGCTTGTGTGTACACCAAGCTAGATCTTCGAGGAGCTTATCACCTGGTACGTATAAAAGAAGGCGACGAATGGAAGACTGCATTCCGCACCAAATTTTGGCTCTTCGAATATCAGGTGATGCCCTTCGGTTTGTGCAATGCACCTGCCGCCTTTCAGTACTTTATGAATGATGTTCTTCGGGAACTTATCGATGTCTGTGTCATTGTTTATATTGACGACATCCTGGTGTACTCTTCTTCAGAATCCGATCACAGAAAACAAGTTAGGGCAGTTCTTGAGAAATTGCGCCAGCACAGACTATTTGCAAAGCTCGAAAAATGCGTTTTTCATACCACAGAAGTTGAGTTTATCGGATTCATCCTGACACCACAAGGAGTCCGAATGGACTTGCGAAAGGTGGACGCCATCCTCAAATGGCCATCTCCTAGCTCGGTGAAGGGAGTTCAGAGCATGCTCGGCTTCGCCAATTTCTATCGAAGATTCATCCCGGAATTTTCCCGAACAGTCCAACCCATCACAGCTCTCCTAAAGAAAAACAAACGCTTTGAATGGACTCTTGAGGCCGAACAAGCCTTTCAGGACCTGAAAACCAAATTCACCTCTGCACCTGTATTAAAGCACCCGCGCCCAGATCTCCCTGATATTGTGGAAACCGACACATCCAGTTCGGCCATGGGAGCTGTCCTGTCGCAAAGAGACCCAGAAATGAACCAACTACACCCAGTGGCCTTTTGGTCCAGGAAATTTTCTCCTCCTGAAATCAACTACGCAATTACCGACAAAGAGTTACTGGCTATTAAATCTGCTTTCAAGGCTTGGCGTCACTACCTTCTCGGGGCAAGACACACCATCACCGTAATTACGGACCACAGAAATTTACAGTATTTAAAGACGGCCAAATCTCAATCTTCACGACAACTCCGATGGGCTCTATTCTTTGCGGAATTTGATTTTGTAATTACCTATCGCCCTGGCTGCAAGAATGGTAAAGCGGACGCCTTATCCAGGATTGGCATGGAAGAACCCAATTCGAGTTTAGAACCTGTGCCAATCATACCTGACCAAAGAATCTTAGGCCTAACTTCATTGCAAACTATTGAGGACATCCAAACGCAAGTAAAACAACTTCTAGACTCTTCAGCCTTACTGCAATGGAGTCAAAAGGGTCCTCATTACACCGTTAAGGATGATTTACCCTACTTGCAGGAGCGGTTGTTTCTGCCAAGTAAAGAATTGCAAGAACTTGTTATTGCCCATCATCATGAATCATTAATGGAAGGACACCCTGGTATCGCTAAAATGGAGGAAAAAATCAAACGCCACTTCTGGTGGCCTTCTTGGAGAAAAGACATAAAGTCTTTTGTATTGTCTTGCGGAATTTGCGCCCAAAACAAGGGTCAAAAGAAAAGGCCAGCCGGCCTACTTCAACCCTTGGATATTCCACCGGCACCATGGCACACCTTGTCAATGGACTTTATAACTGACCTGCCTCCTTGTGCTGGTTACAACACTATTCTTGTAATTGTGGATCTATTCTCCAAAATGGCCCACTTTATCCCTTTAAAAGGTTTGCCTTCAGCTTCCACCTTGGCCAAGGAATTTCTGGAGAATATAGTTCGCATACATGGTTTCCCTTCCATATCAGTCTCGGATCGTGGAAGTCAATTTATCTCCCATTTTTGGAAGAAGTGTTGCCAACTAGCACAAATAGATGTGCGGTTATCCACCAGCCACCACCCCCAGACCGACGGACAAATCGAGAGAACCAATCAGACTCTCGAGCAATATCTTCGGTGCATGTTACACCAATCCGAGTTAAATTGGAAAGACATCCTTTGGATCGCAGAATATGCATACAACAATTCAGTGCATTCTGGAACCGGACAAACTCCTTTTTATACTTTGTATGGTCACCATCCTCGGACCTCTGACCTAGATCCACCTCTGACCCTGGAAATGCCCGCAGTAAATCATTTGCATTGCACAATAACCCGAGCCTTCAAAGAAGCTGCAACTCATTTACAGCAAGCCAAGAAAAAGTATAAAGAAAACGCTGATTTGCACCGAAGTAAAACTCCTCCTTACCAAGTAGGAGACCAGGGATGGCTAGCAACGAAACATTTACCCCTCAAGGGCCCGCGAACCTTCAATCCCAGATTCATAGGACCTTATCCCATCAAGGCTATAATCAATCAAGTGGCCTTTAAACTGGATTTACCGTCCAACATGCGTATTCATCCAGTTTTTCATGCATCACTTTTGAAGCCAGTACAACCAGGGACCCGACTGTCCAAGCCTCCAGACCCAGTTCAAATTGGAGGGGAATTAGAATTCGAAGTTAAAGATATTTTAGACTCCAAGGTGTTAAAGTCAAAACTCTTTTATCTTGTTGACTGGAAGGGATATTCACCTCAGGAGAGATCGTGGGAGCCTAGTAACCATGTTCACGCACCTCGATTAATACAAAGGTTCCACCAGAGATTTCCGAACAAGCCAAGACCCCCGGAGGGAACAACCTTGGGAGGGGCCTTGAGGGGGGGTACTGTCATTATGCCTACCTCCAAAGAGCCGAGTCCGACCCAGAGCCAGGCATCATTCCCCCCAGGGAAGTACCAGCGGGCCCAAGCTGGGGCCCTTTGGACACAGTCCTGGCGCCTTAGGTGCCAGGCTCATGTTGGACCCCTGTCCTGGCGCCTTAGGCGCCAGGCTCAAAAAGCTAGACATGTGTTCAAGTGTTTCAATGTGCACTTACCTGATGCAGACCATGCTGCTACATCCAGGCCCTCTTGAGGCCTGAATGGAACTACTTTACCTGTGGGACTACTTTCCACCTGGGTGTGGTCGGGTAAGGATACATACCTGATCGGTGGAAGGATACATACCTGGAACTTCTTCCAAAGCTATTTAAACCACGCCCGATTAGCAACTCATGCTTCGCGTTGTTCTGCTCCTCGCAGCTGGACGCTCACCGTGTCAGCTCCTGCATCTGGACTTCAGCCACGCCTGTCAGCATCCTGGGTCACCTGCAAAGGGAGATTAGAGAGAATTGGGGAGAAAGAAGACCTTACCTGCTAAAGCTGTACCATGGAGACATCACACCGACGATCCTGAAAGGGAAGACATCATTTTTAAAAAGCATTTTGTTTCGATCGCTGCAGCGCTGCATTTCACTCACCTTTCCTGGGCACCTCCATCTTCAGCAGCGATCATCCGGACCCGCAGCCACTTCCCAGTGCCTAGAGAGAAAAAGACAAGAACACAAGGTGAGAGAAGGAAGGGAATAGGAAAAGCTCAGTTTCCTTCTAAGACTTACCAGTTGGGTCATTCCCATTTCATTTCGAGTCCTGCCGCTTCCTGGCATTCCGGACCCCGGCCCCTATGGGGAAAAAAGACAAAGACATTGAATGAGCGAATGCAAAGACATTACCCGAACGCTCATCCAGAACTTACCTGTCATTTATTGGAACTGCACGTTTCACTTCGGGTCGGCGCCATATCTCTGGCATTCCGAACCCCGGCCCCTAAGGGGAAAAAGACATAAGCGTTAGCGCTTGCTGCAATAAGACTATGAACATTATTATTAAGCTTGAACTTTTGAACTTGCAACAGAACTCTTACAGCGCCTTACCTGAATAGTCAAGCTTATTTGAACTTCCATCAAACCTCAATCCAGTGAAGTAACTGGGTTTCAACGCGCCCCTGCATCAGAAGCAGGATGGAGAACTCATCCTTCCAGGCCCTAAGGTGAGACTTCACGGGGAATCGTGGAAGGGTATCGTGGAGGGTTGGAAGGAAGTGGGAGGCTTGAGCATTATTCCGTCAGTAGGTAATACTCTCTTTTCACGCACAGGGGAATATTCCTACGAGCCAGAGAAGCCAGAGTAGAGGGGCCCTACCTGTCCATCTTCAGAGTTCTGCGCTTCACCATTGAAGAAGCATCAGCACTCGAAGCCAGACCTGCGCCTCCGTGGGAATCAGGTGAGCGTGACATTGGGTGGCCCACCAGCTAATCTGGTAGTTCTCAGAGGAGCACCTACATAGTTCTCTGGCTTGAGCGGGATCCTGTCCACCACTGTCATGCTTGCCCCTGTGTCACTCAAACCAGTAGAAGGCTGCCCATTCAAGAGGACACTTCTCAAAAACCTACGGGTGTTCTGTGGGATTGTCACCAGTACTTCTGCGTACTGGTTCCAGGCCCCAAGGGACACTAGGGAAATCTCTACAGGAGCACTGAATGTGATCCCGGTAGAGGAGGGGAGCACAGTGACCTCCACCTCAGACATGGGGTAAGGGTAGGTCAGCTGACAGCCTGGACTCCAAGTGCCCTACCTTTACACTTTCAGTCACCCTTCTTGTGGTCCAGAGCCCCACATTCCCAACAAGTTCCAGGAGTGCAGGGTACAGTCCTGGAACCACTGGGAGCCTGCTTTGCGGCAGGTCGACCACTACTCTTATTCCCACCCACAGAGGACTTATTCCCACTAGATTTTTGGGTCTTAGGAGAGGAAGGTTTGGTTTACCCGACTATGATTGCTTTGGGGACTCCTCAGCTTTCTGAGAGGTCCCCTTTTCTTTGCCCTTGTCCTTCCCAATGGAGTCCTTAGGGGACACCCAGTGGGAGACACACTTGTCAGCCGGCCTGGCCACCTTAAAGGGATCCAAAAGGGTCTGGTCAGCAACATACTGATGCAGCTCTGGTGAACAAGCTTCAGAAAAATGCTCCAAAAAAAAGGTGGGACAATTCAACAAAAGTTTTCACTTTGTATCCATCAATCCACGCCATCATGTTCATGTGCGCAGCACTCACCCGGTCAACCAAAGTCACATTATCTCTTTTCTTGAAATCCCTGAACCTTTTAAGGTATTGGGTAGGTGTCTTGCCAAACTTGGCAATCAAAGCAGACTTCATACTGACCCCTTTCTTCCACACTCAGTTTCAGAATACAGTCATATCCAGTCTGAGGCACTCTGCTTAACAAACACTTAGCCCAATCTCTCTTATCCATGTCATGAATTGCACAAGCCATTTCAAACGCTTCAATCCATTGGAGGATATCAGAACCCTCCACATACACACCAACCAAATCTTTCACAAACTTGGTGGCTGTCATGACCACTGGCCCCAAGGTGTCAGACCTAGCCCAACATCCTTGGAAGCAGGGTCATGATCCTCATTCCAGGCACCAGCCGGCCCCCGTAGGAGCCTTTTGGACCTTGTCCTGGCGCCAGTTGCGCCAAGCTCATGCTCATAAAGGGACCCAGTCCCGGCACTGGAAGCGCCGGGCTCATATAAAAGGGATTGGTGCTTGGGTGGACTTACCTGCTGCAGACCATGCTGCCTTCCTTACCTGCAGGATGGACTCTTCATCCAATCCTGCTGGGACTACTTTAACTGCTGGGTGGGGCCAGCACCACTCCCAAGAACCACATACTGGAACTCTTTTCTTACCTCTGGAGGCTGTGGAAGAAGACGCCTAAGCACTACTGAAGGCTATTTAAACCACACCCGATTGGTTTCACGTGCTTCGCGTTATTCTGCAATAGCAGCAGGACGCTCACCGTGTCGGCTCCAGCTGATCTTCTTCTTCTGCACCTGAAAACAGGACAATCTTCAACTTACCTTCCTGAAATCCAGCTCCAGCCTTCCGTGACATCTGAAAAGGAAAACGAGAACATTAGAGTAGCACGAGAAAATACCAGAGCTGCTCTTACCACCCGTCGGCGCCTTCCAAGGCCCCGTGCCGCGATTCTTCGTTCTCCAGCCATCTGCAACAACAAAGAATACAGGTTAGCGATAACGCGTTGATATCTGCTTACCTGTGCCACGGTCTCCGCAAGCTCCGTTCTGCGCCATTTGTCCGCACCTGTAAAATACAAGAAGGACATTATTAGAGCTCAGGACTCCATTTCTACTCACGTGCCTCAAGTGGTCCTCCGGCACAATCCTTCGGCATCAGTCTTCATCGCCGGTTGCACCGCGACTTGAAAGAAAAGGGGAAAAAGACATTTAAAAGTGCATTTAACTTCAGATGAACCTTTTGCTTGCCTGCAAAAAACTCCGGACTTTTCCACTTACCGGATCAACATACCGGACCTGCAAAGAGGCAAGATTCTGAAAGGACAATAAAAGACTCAAATAAGGCACTTACCGTTCGTGCAGCTAACGACGGTCTTGCCTTCTGGACTCTACCTCCGCAATAAAAGGCTGAACTATCGCCCAGTGAAGTAACTGGCTACAGCGCCCCTGCACAGACGCAGGATGGAGAGCGCCGCATTTACTTACCTAAGGTGAGCACGTGCGGCCTAGGGGAGTCGTAGGAGTGTCAGGAAGGGGAAAGGGCCGAAACCCCGTCAGGCAGACGTTAACCCCTGTTTCCTCTCTGCCCGCAGACACCTCACTCTCCGGATTAAGATCACAGTAAGGAGGGGCCCTTCCAGGGTGGTGCCAAAGACCTGCGAGTGACTCTGGAAGGTTCGGAGAACGCCCAGACCAGACCCGCGCCTCCGAGGGATTCAGGTGAGCGTTACAGAACGCAAAGCCTACCACAAATATCCCACCCAGGTGCAATGGAAACCTCGGATACAGACCAATTGGCCCAATTGCTTGGGGAGCTGAGGGCCGAGGTACATGCATCCCGTCAAGAAACAAATGCCTTACGAAGGGAATTGATCGTTTCCAAAGAGCGAGCGGACGACCTGGCCAGGCAATTGCTACAAATTCAAGCTGGGCAAGCACCTTTGCCTACCTCGGGAGGGAATTATCCACATACAACCTCAAGCAATGCGGTGCAGATTAATCTGCCAGGGAACGTGCCCCTGGCTCCACCAGAACGTTTCTCAGGTGATCCTAGACGCTACGCAGTATTCATCAACCAATGCCGCTTGCACTTTTTGTGTAGACCCGCTGCATTCCCAACTGACCAAGCTAAAGTAGCGTTCGTACTTTCTTATCTTAGTGGCAATGCGGCTGATTGGTCCATTCCTTTAGTGACACAGGATGATCCGATCCTCCAAAACTTCCAAGACTTTCAGGCCAGTATGGAAAAGTTGTTCGCACGGCATTCACAAGGGCAGGCCTTGGACAATGAACTCCTATCGCTAAGACAAGGTAACCAAAATCTCCTGGCGTACATAGCATCTTTTAACAGACTGGTGGTTGAAACCAGGTGGCCTGAAGACAAAAGGATCACGCTTTTCCACAGGGGGCTACGTGGAGAACTTAAAGATGTCTTAGCACAGGTGGTAAATCCTCCGCAAGAGTGCTCCGATTATATCGACTTAGTAGTTCAATTAGAGTATCAACTACAGAAGAGAAAGGCCGATCGCTCCAGATTTGAAACCAGGGCGTTCTCAAAGACTCAAAACCCTGCTAAAGGAAATGATTCCGTGGAACCCATGCAGATAGGCTCGTGAAAGGACCTTTAACTCAAAAGGAACGAGAAAGGCGAAGACAGTTACAGATATGCCTCTACTGTGGGATGTCTGGACACTTCCTTCGAGATTGTTCAGTGAAACCGGTCAAGAAAGCCTTAGGAGCTTCCGAAAAGGATGCAAAACAACAAGAATCGGGAAACGACCTCGCCCGGCAAGCGTAGAGGTCCGCTTGCCGAGCGTAAAAACCCGTTCCTTGACCTTGCATTTCGTACTGCCTATGGTCCTCATAAGCCCCGACCAACCAGATCGTATGCATGCTATTAAGGCATTCATTGATAGCGGATCAATCGGTAACTACGTGGATCAAGATATGGCAGCTAGGATGAATCTTCCTTTGTGTCCTAAATTGGTAAAAGATGTAATCACTACAGTGGATGGTACAGAAATAGTTTCCGGACCAGTCTCTCACACCACAGTGGAAGTGACGCTGCTCTGCCAGGACGGACATCGGGAAGGAATCGTGTTTGATGTAATCAAGGCCCCGCAGTTTCAAGTAATTCTAGGAGGTCCTTGGTTGGAAAAACACAATCCTCATATCGACTGGCGAGCCAAGGTAATCCGGTTTCCAGAGTGCGCCCAAACTTGTTATTCTCGGCCCGACATCAGGCTGGCAGCCATCGCTTCGAGAACCTCCAATTGCCTCCTGAATATCAAGAGTTTAGTGATGTCTTCCAGAAAGATCAGGCCAACACCTTGCCTCCGCACAGGTCATACGACTGCCAGATAGACCTGATACCCGGATCCACTCCACCGTGCAGTAGAATATATGCTCTTACTGAGCCAGAAAATCTTCACCTCAGACAATACTTGGACCAGTACCTGGCTAACGGATTTATTCGTCCCTCAAAATCTCCAGCTTCTACAGCTTTGTTCTTCGTCCCGAAAAAGGAAGGTGACCTGAGAACGTGTATAGATTATCGCGCCCTGAACCAGATTACAGTCAAAAACAGGTACCCGCTGCCTCTGATTCCCGAACTATTGGACCAAGTAAAGGGCGCCTGCATTTACACAAAACTAGATCTCAGAGGAGCCTACCACTTGGTACGAATCAGGGAGGGGGACGAATGGAAGACGGCCTTTCGCACAAAATACGGATTATTCGAGTATCAAGTAATGCCTTTTGGACTATGTAATGCACCGGCCGCCTTCCAGTTCTTTATGAATGACGTTCTCCGAGAGCTTATTGATGTTTGTGTAGTCGTCTACATTGATGACATCTTGGTATACTCCTCCTCAGAAGCTGAACACCGACGACATGTCACCGCAGTTTTGCAGAGGCTTCGCCACCATCGTTTATTTGCTAAATTGGAAAAGTGTACCTTTCATGTAAAGGAAGTTGAATTTTTGGGGTTCATTTTATCACCCAACGGTGTTCACATGGACACAAGAAAAGTGGATACTATCACCAAATGGCCGTCTCCGACTTTGGTAAAAGGAGTACAGAGCATGTTGGGCTTCGCTAATTTTTACCGAAGGTTTATCCCCGAATTCTCTCGAATAGTCCAACCTATCACGGCTCTCCTAAAAAAGAACAAAAAATTCGAGTGGACTCCAGAGGCCGAACAAGCCTTCCAAGATTTGAAAGCCAAATTTATTTCTGCTCCAGTCCTGAAACATCCTCGTCCAGACCTTCATTATATCGTCGAGACCGACACATCTAGCCTTGCACCCGATTGGTTTCACGTGCTTCGCGTTATTCTGCAATAGCAGCAGGACGCTCACCGTGTCGGCTCCAGCTGATCTTCTTCTTCTGCACCTGAAAACAGGACAATCTTCAACTTACCTTCCTGAAATCCAGCTCCAGCCTTCCGTGACATCTGAAAAGGAAAACGAGAACATTAGAGTAGCACGAGAAAATACCAGAGCTGCTCTTACCACCCGTCGGCGCCTTCCAAGGCCCTGTGCCGCAATTCTTCGTTCTCCAGCCATCTGCAACAACAAAGAATACAGGTTAGCGATAACGCCATGATATCTGCTTACCTGTGCCACGGTCTCCGCGAGCTCCGTTCTGCGCCATTTGTCCGCACCTGTAAAATACAAGAAGGACATTATTAGAGCTCAGGACTCCATTTCTACTCACGTTCCTCAAGTGGTCCTCCGGCACGATCCTTCGGCATCAGTCTTCATCGCCGGTTGCACCGCGACCTGAAAGAAAAGAGGAAAAAGACATTTAAAAGTGCATTTAACTTCAGATGAACCTTTTGCTTGCCTGCAAAAAACTCCGGACTTTTCCACTTACCGGATCAACATACCGGACCTGCAAAGAGGCAAGATTCTGAAAGGACAATAAAAGACTCAAATAAGGCACTTACCGTTCGTGCAGCTAACGACGGTCTTGCCTTCTGGACTCTACCTCCGCAATAAAAGGCTGAACTATCGCCCAGTGAAGTAACTGGCTACAGCGCCCCTGCACAGACGCAGGATGGAGAGCGCCGCATTTACTTACCTAAGGTGAGCACGTGCGGCCTAGGGGAGTCGTAGGAGTGTCAGGAAGGGGAAAGGGCCGAAACCCCGTCAGGCCGACGTTAACCCCTGTTTCCTCTCTGCCCGCAGACACCTCACTCTCTGGATTAAGATCACAGTAAGGAGGGGGCCCTTCCAGGGTGGTGCCAAAGACCTACGAGTGACTCTGGAAGGTTCAGAGAACGCCCAGACCAGACCTGCGCCTCCGAGGGATTCAGGTGAGCGTTACAGTGGCTGGGGACCTGACACTCTCAACTGGTTTCGCTGAAGTCTCCACTCTAGCTTTCTCTAGCTGGATTTTCTGACACTCAGTGTCCTTATTCTTGAGTTCAAGGTCCTTATCTTTGAGTTCAAGATCCCTATTCTTGAGCTCCACTTGCTATGCCAACTCCTCTTTCTTAAACTCAGTTTCTATTTCCAACTTGCAGTATTCAAAGGTCAAATTCACCCTTAATAACTCAAGTTCCAAGGCATTCCCTGAAGAAACACTGCTGGAGGACACAACAGAGGCAGCAGAAATGGCGGCATTGCCAGAAATAGATTCAATGGCAACCCCAGGGGCAGAGGTCTCAATGGTTACATTCTCCCCTTCAAGAGCTTCACAATCAATCTGGTAGTCCATCAGCTCAGCCCTAGACTTAGCCACAAAGTCTAACTCCCTGGCTTCACAAGCACTCTGGAGAGCCTTTAAGCTCATCCTTGTCAATTTACCATTCACAATCGATTCCATTGCTTGTAACGCAGTTATCTAGCACACAACTAAACCTCAATTTAACAAAGTGCAGATATTTTGTAAGTGGTACGTTATACACTGATTCTTAAAACCATAAGCATCCCACCGCTGCCACCAGTGTAAAGACTGGATGGGGGTGTCTGTACTCCTGCTCTCTATATGGCAGAGGAGAGGCACAGATGACCCCAGCCAAGATTCTCTATTACGGTAGCAATGACGAGAAATCAAGGCCAAGCTTCTCAGATGATGCAGGCTGGTTCTTAAGTACAGTGTAGTCCCCAAGCACCCACAAAGGAAGGTCCACACATGGTATTAGTGAAAACACAGTCTTTATATAATTAAGGTTTAAGTTATATATACAATCCCAATAACTCACTTTGTGCTCAGTTAATCTACAATGGCAAATATATACAGTTCTAAGTGGTACCACAATTATTATCAGATTTCATTAAAGTGCATCAACTGTACTCTGGTCAAATGTCACACAAATCAATTAATAAAGGTAACCAACAATAGACCTAGGAGGAAAAGCAGTCGGTTAGAACAATTAGCAGAATACTGGCCCCTACCACTAGACACAGTTCTGTGTGGCGATCCCCCCCACCTGGGCAACCTGTAAAATAAAGATATACTGCAAGCCCAGTCCATATATTGTTCAGTGAGTCTTATTTCCTTCTAAAGTGTTTCTACCACCCCAAAGTACCTGGAATAGCAGATTCCTCGAGGAGGCGTCAATGGATCCTTCTTGTGTGACTCCCTTTAAAGCAGGAGCCACGGATCGTCGATGGTCCTCGAAGAAAGTGAACTTGGCGTCGATGATCCTCGATGAAAAGTTTGTTGTCGTCGAGGTAGCAGCTTCGGTCCTGGCGGTGCTCGTCAATGATGAGTCGAAGACGTCCGGCAAGGAAGAGGTGTGCGGGGCACCTCGATGTTGATAGTTCAGGATCGCAAAGAGTTTGAGAAGAACTATGGCCCAGCAAGGGCGATGAGTTGTTCAGCGTCTCTACGGTCTTTGGGCAGCGGGAAACCCACCGGCGGATGCTTCTCAGCGCATATACAGCCTGGCCTTCTCCGGCGGGATAAGGCAGTCGGCGGTGCGGACGAGCGCATCCATGGATCAAATTTCTTAATCAATTTCTCCTCGGCGGTCCCTGTCTCCGGTCGGCAGCCTGTCGAGAGTCTGACTTCCAGAGAGCTTTGGCGAAGGTTAGCAGTGCACGATGGTCCCTCGTAGCTCAGGAAGAGGGCGCCTAACTATGTCCTCTCTGGATCAGTTCTTGAAGACACAGCAGCTTTCAGATCGACAAAGTAGAGCAACAGCAATACTTCTCTTCCAGCAGGGATTCAAGGTTTAGCTTCAGTTTCCATGTCAGTTTTGACTCCAGCTTCTGAACGATTTCTAGTAGTGAGAGGCCCCCAGATATACTAGTTGATCTCCCATTCATTCTGCTGGGTCACACTCAGGCAACCAATCACTCAAAAGGGCATTCAGGCAGTCAGTCAGCCAATCGGGCGCACTGTGTATTCAGGCCAATCTTCTCCTTCCAGACACTCACAGCACAGAATGTGGATTTGGACAAGAATCACACCATTCAACACTACACACTGCATTCATACCAGTTTCGGGCAGGGCTGTCTCAGTCAAAAAGTCTTCGTTTCTTAGTATATGTGAACTTCGTTCCTTCTGGCGCAAATTTGCTGACCTTCACAAAGTCTCTTATTTCTTCATCAGTCAGGTCTCTGGGCTTTCACCCTGGTTCGACATCAACCATTATTTTCATCCCTATGGCTTTCTTTGCAGTTTTCTGGCACTGTGTAATGATTATCTTGATAACACAGAATCCTAGCAGTACCATTGCTAGTAAATCTCCCAGAAACTTGAATATATCTGCCATCCATTGTGGGACCCACCAGAACAGGGCTCCAAACCAGCTTTCATCGTCCACTTCATCACTTTCATCGATCATCTGGTTTTTCAAGTTTGTCAACATACTTATGACCTCTGTTAGGGTTCCGTTTTCTGCATCGTGTGATGGTACAAATGTGCAACATGATTCTCCGATTTTTGCACAAATACCTCCATCCATTGCTGTGATCATGTCAAGCACATATCTGTTCTGGAGGGTCATCAGTATGATTGCTCTCAGCTCTTCTTTGATTGCGTTAAATCACTTTATAGTGGTATTGATGGTCTGCAATAACTCCCATCTGGTTATCTGCAACCATTTAGCATTCACTCCAATTTGGATGTGTGGCAAGAGCATTGTGGCGAATACTGTTGAGGTGAGGCTGAGCAGCCTGTGTTCATATGGGATTGCATGGAATGCCTCTTCTGATTTGGTAGAAAAGTAATTTTCTCTCTTCATTCTGGATACTAGTTCCACAGATCTCCTTCTCCTTAGATGAGCATCTGCTTTTGGGAAACTGTCCAACTTCAGGTCATTCTTAGGGATCACTAGCGCGGGAATGGGGACGTTCACCAGTGTGCATATGCCTCCCCAGTTTTTCGATAGTCTTATGTATGCCTTGGATCCACACGGCCAGTAATGGTCCATAATAACTGTGGTTCCTTGTGTCATTCCTGGGGCTTCAAAGATTTGTCCGCAGTTTACATTCCCTCCCATCTTCCTCGTGCATTATTTCGGAAGCATAGTTTTGGGCTTTCCAGTGGTACTATCTGCAGGGGTCCTCCTCTGTCTTCGACCCATTTTAGAAGCTTTACCAGTTTTGGCCATAGAGGTTTGCACAACCTCTGCAAATTCTCTGTTGCTTCTTGGCATGCTCCAAAGACAATCCAAGCTCGGCAGATTACTACTCCTTCTTCCCATCCGTCTGGGGAGACCACTGTTCCCCAAATTTACCTCTGTTCTTCCAGGTCTGAGCATCTTCTGCAGTTTTTCCTTGAACGTTCAATCTTGGGTTTATTACCCAACGTGTTCCTGATCCTTTGATGCCTGGATTCTCGTATCTGATCACGTGATTCCTTGTGTGCACCCTGTTTCTTGTTTTAATGTCCTGGACGTAGCCATCTTCATCAGGGTAATCCTTTTCGTTGGCCCATACCAACGAGGCGTCTCTTCCTATAAATTGTCCTCTGTTGTTGCACATTGCTACATGTGACATACAGTGTGCTGTGGGTACATCAATTTCTACAGCCACGAAGATCTTGGATTTTCCCATGCTGTATGGTAGAAGAGCACTGACGAAGCATTCTCCTTCAGACTGTCTTCGTCCTACTTCCTTCATGTGCTGGGACCATATGTTATTTCCGAGATGGGCTTTGCTGTCCAGGTAATCATTGAGTTCATTGTTGTCTTCATGTGGGTTTCTCTTGATCCTCAATGTCCTTTTGTAGTTAGCTATAACCACGTCTCTAAATGCGTCTATATAACTCTTTCTTGCTGGAGGATTCTTGGGCATGCTTGTTAGCGGAGCGGGTTTCATTACCTGTATCGCTGTGGTAAGAGAAGGTTTAGCTTTTCTTTTCCTTTCCTTTTGTAATTTTCCGTCGATGTTCTCTAACCGCCGTTGGCTCACCAACTCCCCAATGCTCACTGTTATAGTCTCTGTAGTTCTATTTCTCAGTTCCTCGTGCAGTTTCTTTGCTCTGACTATGAATGGGAACAAGTAATCTATCAGTATTTGTGTTTTCTCTGTGAGTTCCCTGTGGCTACTTCTGTTCTTTTGAGGGATTTTGCAATTCCCTCTTTCATTGGTTTCTCACTTGGTTCTCCTTGGTCGCTTCCGCTATTTTCTGGAACTGATTGTTCGGCAGGCAATCTCCCCTTCTCTGCTGCCTTCGTTGGAGGCCCTGTAGCCATAGACACTTGCCCTTGTCTGTGTGCATTCTGTGTGTGGGTGCGTGCAGTGGTCAGTGCTGCGATTTCATTCAATCCATGCGGACCCAGTCTCCCGCTTTTCTCGTCATTCGTTACCTCAAGTGTGTCTGAATCACTGCTAATTATATTTAATTTTAGTTTGTTAACTTTACTATCAGATTTTCTTGAGACTGGGATGACTATATAGGGTCTGGGTGCTTTCGTAGGCCCCAGACGTTCATAATTTGGTGGGTGCATGAGATTGGGACACTTCGTGCACCAATAAAGAAAGCAGTTCTGATAGTCAACGACAAAAAGACAATGATAATTACTACGCATATACACATAATAGACTTAGAGGACATCTGGCAGCATTTCCTTCCAGGGAAGTGGGGGCGCCCCTGTGCTGGTGGTAAAACCAGGTTACTGTTCTGTCCCCCCATTTCAAACAAGTCCATAGTCAGTTATTTATTCCTCTTCCTGCTCTGATCTCGTAGCTCATGAGTTTATTACTACTAAAGTGATGAGTGCTTTTCGTGTGTTCCCCCTCTTGCGGGTGCTGTCGGTAATCTCTGGGTATGTAGTACAGTTCCTGTGCTAGACTATGGAAAAGTGTTAGACTAGCAACTTTTATACATCATATTTATAATGCATATTTACTGTAGGTAAAGACCCAGTGCATTCCTCGAATTTGCCTTGGTCCTGAGGACATGCTGGAACCTGTTCAATGTGAAGGAATGAAAAGGTGGAACTGCTAAAAATCACACAAAAATAAAACGTAGTAAAAATAAAAATAAAAATAGAAATAAAAGTGAACATCAAAAATAACAAATAAAAATAAGGAAAAATAGAGGAAAAAGCAAAACGAGAAAATAGGATGGTGTAGTTCTTGTCTCTGCTCTCCTCGATCTGTCTTGTGGCGGGAAATTGAAGAACTGTGTCTCTGTCCTCGATTTGTTCCACGACGAAAAGATAAAGCACTGTCTCTCTGTCTCCATGAGCTGTCCCACGGCGGAAAGTCTCACTGAAACTTCCTATGGTATTCTTGCTGGAAGTTAGATAGCTCCACCTGGAGCATTATGCCGTGGAGGAGTGTGCCCATGTGTGGGGTGTTGGCTGGATCTCTAAGGAAGGTGATGACGTCAACATCTGCAGGCCTCCCTACGATTTCCGGATAGTCTGTGACTAGTCTAAGCAGGACGTTGTGCGACAGCCGGGTGTCCTCTGGTGATAGGGACATTTGTCCTGTTTGGCAGGGTCCTTGTCATGAGCTTTTCTTTTGATTAGCACAGTCTCTGCACCTTACTGTTGCGTGGACTACCACAAGGTGATTTAGCTTAGTCCACAGTTGGCTCAACTGAATTAGGTTTCTTGGGTCTCTGATGAAAGTACGTGGGTTAGTTGTTTTCCTGATGAGTCCTGGGCATTTCTCGATTATTTGAAAGAACAAAGTAAATGTGAGTTTGTCGATGTCTACTGGCGGTGGAAGCATTTGTGTCTTTTTCACTGTGCTCAGGCAGCTCGGCGAAGGCTTCCGCGATGACAGCCAGTAGTTGCCAGATTATTTTCTTGTCAGCAGGGTCTTGAATAAAGTCTGTGACACTGGTTTCTCTCCCTATGAGTGACGGATATGATATTACCACCAGTTGAAAGTGGCTTAACCGATCCCACTTGAGGTTTCTGCTGGGAGATACCATAAGTTCTGTGAACAAAGTCTCGACAATGGTTGCTTCCAGGACGCTGTGTTATGCTCTCAAGAAATGTCTTTCATTTTCTTTCCAGTCTATTAGAGTCTTGATTCTTTATATTACTTGAGCATGACGTTATTTCAAAAGTTTGTTTTGTCAGCGTTGGTGTGGCTTTGTGTATGCAGTTCTCTTCTTTAACCTGCAACTGTGGTGCACAGAGTGTCTGTATTATTGTTCCTTTTCACCTTTCTCTGGTTTGGGGAAATGTTCTTATTTAAAAAGTCACAAATTGAAACAGATTTCTTTGTCATTGTGTTGCTGCTCATGTGTCCTTCTTCCTCACCATGGATCTTGTCTGCATGTGCTGAGGTTCTTCCCCGCTGTCTGTGGTTTCTTTGTGGTTGGATGCAGCTGGAGGGCTTTCTCCTATAAAAGGTTTAATGTCATTCAGGAAGAGCCATGCCCTTCTGCCCTGGACTTTGACGGCTGAAGGTGTGCAGTCCTCTACAATGAAAGGGCCATTAAATCGTGGCTCATCCCACTTCTTCCTTGTAAAGTTCCTTATGAGAACAGCGCCCCCAGGAAAGATGAGAGGCGCCCATAACCCTTGTGCGGCATCTGTTTCAGCACTTCCTGTTGCATTTTGTACTGTGCTACACCCTTTTTGCCGTCGCTGCAGCTGGCCCGAAATGACAGAGACGCTGGATGTCATACAATGCAAGTACTCCTGCATCTCTGTCCCCATGACCTCACTGGTTGGCTGGGAATCACATCTAGCTCTATCTCGGGGGTAAGAGGGGTCCTCATCCTTCTGCCTGTGACTATCTCGTGTGGTGTGAGATGATGGTCGGAGCCTGGTTGGTTCCGAAGTGCATACAATGCCAGTGGCAGACAGTGCAAACATCCCTTTCTTAATGTGAGTTTCAGCTTGGCTATCCTCTCCTTTAACAAGCCGTTGAGCCGTTCTCATATGCCATTCCCCTCTGGATGATACGCCGACAAGAACTTGTGCTTTATACCAAACAACAAGCTGATCTGCTCAAAAACTGCATCAACAAAATGAGCCCCGTTGTCTGACTTCATTACCTCGCACACCCCCCATCTTGGGAACACTTCCCTCACTAGATATTTGGCAGCGCAGGTAGAGTCTGGGTGTGCGCAGGGACCTGCTTCTATCCATCTAGAGAATGGACACACCACCACAATTAAATACCTGTACCCGTTGTACACTTGAATCATGTCGACGTAGTCGATATGCAAGTGCTGGATGGCCCATTTGGCCGGGGGATAACTCCTCTTACTACTTTTAGTGTGTGCACAGCGGTGAATTGCTGGCAGATTATGCAGTTGCCTTACCATGCGTCTGTACCATGCATGATTAATGTGTCCAATGTGCCATTCTGGGAATCACTAGTACCACTTGTGGGTAGACAACCTCCCACATGGTCACAAAAGTAACGCTTGTTCCATTGTAATACCTTTCATATATGCTCATCAGGCTAGGCTGCACATTTGCTGTTAGACGTCTGAACTGCTATTTGTCATACTTCATGCAATTTGCTGTATGGTCTAGTTAGCCCACCCAAGTTTGCCATTGAACTGCCCTGACTTAAATCCCAGAACATACATAGATGTTGCCTTGCCAGTATTTGTTGGAGGGCCTGTAACACACTGCGTAACTTTTCTGAATACTCTAAGGCTGATCACAGGCTCTACGCTCTCAGACAATCTGTCCCATCTCAAATCCAGATGCTACCAATGTATTCCAGTCATTCCGACTAATATCAAATCTAGGTGTTATTCACATAGCCTATAGGGACTGCCTGTAGTCATACTGTTTTATCCCTTATGTAGATGTTGCCAGTGCAATGCTGCCTGCTGCTAAACCTAGGTGTCACTCATTGCCTCCAGCCATGCTGCTTTATCTCTAAACTGGATGTTGCCAGTGCATTTCTGCCACACTGCCTGTTGTCCACTCTAAGAGTTCTCACTGCCTCTAGCCATGCTGTTTTGTCTCTAAACTAGATGTTGCCAGTGCATTTCTGCCACACTGCCTGCTGTTAATTCTAGCTGTTGCCAGTGCATTTCTGCCACACTGCCTACTGTTAAATCTAGGTGTTCTCACTGCCTCTTGCCATGCTGTTTTATCTCTAAACTAGATGTTGCCAGTGCATTTCTGCCACACTGCCTGTTGTTAATTCTAGTTGTTGCCAACGCATTTCTGCCACACTGCCTACTGTTAAATCTAGGTGTTCTCACTGCCTCTAGCCATGCTGTTTTATCTCTAAACTAGATGTTGCCAGTGCATTTCTGCCACACTGCCTGTTGTTAATTCTAGTTGTTGCCAGCGCATTTCTGTCACACTGCCTACTGTTAAATCTAGGTGTTCTCACTGCCTCTAGCCATGCTGTTTTATATCTAAACTAGATGCTGCCAGTGCATTTCGGCCACACTGCTTGATGTAAAATCTAGGTGTTACTCATGGCCGCTAGCCATGTTTTATCTCAAATCTAGGTGCTACTAGTGCATCTTAGTAACATTGTCTTATCCCAAATTGAAGTGCCCCTCAATGCTTTGTAGTTAATTCGCTCAGCACTACCCAGGTGTGACCTAAATGGAACTCAGCCCAATTGTGTTATCCTAACCAGGCATCACAGTAACATATGTCGGCCTAACCGGTGTTAACCTAATCATCTCCCCGATCACCCATCACTCTTGCCTTTTACCACTGAGCATGTGTACATTAATTACCAACCTGCTTGCCTGCATCTTGATCCTCATTAACATTGCATCACGGCCCAATAGGGCTCCTCAGCTACCTAACATGCAATACTCAACCATGCCCAACACCACGTTCTCATACATAGATACAACTGACCCCCAACCATTGCAATCTACTAGTCTCCCTCGCTCCACTATCGATAGGAACCTAGGACTCAGAGCCAGATTACCCAAAATTCACGAGCCCCTAGCCCGCTCACTGCCTACCCCACAGAATTCCAAAATTTTACCTAGGTCCTCCACTAAAAAATCCAACTTGTCCCAAAACTTTAAGCCTAAACCCTCTCCGAGCTCCCTTATTCAGGCTACACCTGAGTCAACACAGGACAAGCACCACACTACTACCACTAAAAACATAACCAGCCCCAAAATAAAGGGAGCCTTGATCAATGCCAGATCGTTAGTAGCTCACGCTACAAAAATTGCCGACTTAATCCTCAAAGAAGACCTCGACCTCCTTGCCATTACTGAGACCTGGCTGCACCCAGCAGCAGGCCCCATGCTTATGTTGGCGGTCCCAGATAATTACTCTATCTTGAGACAAGATCGTCCTAACTCCAGAGGAGGAGGTGGTACCATTATCCACAAATGCAGTCTTACCATGAGACCAGCAACACCTACCAACGTCCCATCATGCGAAACACTATCAGCCAAAATCCCACTTACCAACACCCAAACTCTCAACATCCACTTGATCTACCGCCCGCGAGGCCCCATTGGCACCTTTGATGAAGATATTAACACTATCCTCTCCAGTAACCTTACCAGTTCCACCCAAGTCCTTACCCTGGGTGATTTCAATATGGGTTACAATGATCCTGAAGACCATTCCGCTAGCACTATGGTCAACACTCTCTCAGAACTAGGATTCGCACAAAGAAGCATGGCACCTACTCACTCCAAAGGCAGAGCACTCGACTGGGTGGGCGACTACAACTGTCTAGCGAACATCACAAATATCTCTCCACTAGCCTGGACCCACCACCACCTGGTCTCGTTCCTGCTCTCTACTGACAGACCCCCACCCATTATCAGGGCCCCGCCTATCCTCACCAGAAATAAGAAGAATATGACAGCTGAAAGACTCATGCCAAACCTACTCCCTACACTCAACACACTCCCAGACAACCTGGACCCAGAGACCCTGGTTGAAGAATATAAGAAAATCATGGCCACATCGCTGGACCTAATTGCCCCCGTTAAATTGAGACCAAGTAAACCGAATACGCACCTAAACAAATGGTTCACACCATTCCTTAAAAACTTAAGGCAGCAAAAAAGGAACTGTGAGGCCACTTGGAAAAAATCCCCTTCAGCCGCGAATAAACTCAAACTTTCCAAACTAGCTACACTTTACAAAAAAGAAATCTACTTGGCTAAACGAACCTCCTTTGACTCTCGCATATCCCAAGCAAAATCAAACATGAAGGAACTATTCTCCATCCTTAAAGAAGTTGAAACCCCCATAGCACCTCCTGACACCTGTACTAAAGACAAAAACTGGTGCTCAGAAATCTAAAGCGCCCTAGCCAACAAAATCGCAACCCTCCAAAGTAAAATCTCCCGTAAAAAAGTGTCCCTCAATGACGCTCCCCCCTTAAAAATACCAGTTATGCCCACGCCCTCAGATCTCCCTCGCTTTAACTTCTTTAAAGTTATGATTCTCAAAGTAGCAAAAATCATCCTATCTCTGAAACCGTCCAACTGTCAGGGTGACTTGTGCCCAGCACAGCTCATTAAAGATGCCGCCCGCGACCTCTCCCCCTTCATCATAAAACTGATTAACGCCTCCTTCACCACTGGCTCCATCCCCACCAATCTAAAACAATCCTGGGTACTTCCACTATTAAAAAAACCCACACTCGACCCATCCACGCCCACTAACTACAGACCTATAACGACCGTTCCCTTCCTACTAAAAATCCTGGACAAGGTCACCTATGTACAAATACAGAAGTATTTGGAAGAACACCAACTATTAGGCTCAAGACAATCAGGGTTCCTCCCTCAACATGGCACCGAAACAGCCCTCATCGACTTCAAAGCTCAGATCGATTCACTTAGAGACAATGGCCAAGTTGCCCTACTCCTCCTCCTCGATCTGTCTGCAGCTTTCGACCTGGTCGGTCACTCTGTCCTGTGCACACACCTCCACACATCGGCCCACTTCTCGACTGAGGCCATCACTTGGATTACCTCTTTTCTTAATGGTAGAATCACGAGGGTCTTCTCACCTACTGCGGCAGCTGACCCCATACCCATCACCTGTGGCGTCCCGCAGGGCTCTTGTGTCTCCCCCACATTATACAACATATTTACCAAGCCCCTTTTCGATGATTTGGATCATCTCGGTATCACCTACACCAACTATGCAGATGATACCCAGATCCTCCTTCCGCTTTCTGGAGATTATGGAAAGGATTTGGCCTTGCTAAATAGGGTGTACATCATCATCCAGGCATGGATGGCCAAACATGAACTATGCCTGAATGATGATAAAACTGAACTTATCATCCTAGGCACTACATCCACCTTAAAGAAACTTGTCCCTGCCTACAACTCTTTCACGATCGATGGGAATAACATCAAGGTCGGACAAGAGGTCAAAACTCTGGGCTTTTACCTGAACTCTAATTTCTCCTTCAGAAGACAGGTGAGCACCTTGGCCTCCTCCACTGCATATAGGTGCAAATTAATCCGCACAGCTAAACCATTTCTGTCTGACACTAGCTGTCTTACCCTCGCTAGAGCCCTCATACTATCCCACCTAGACTACAGTAACGCCCTCTATCTGCGATCATCAAAGGCTACCACTAGCAAACTACAAACTCTCCAGAATAATGCCCTCAGAGCGACTCTAGGCATCTCCGGAAGAGAGCATATCGCAGGATTTAGTGAACAGAACAACTGGCTATCTACCAACGACAATATTCTCTTAACAACCGCATCGCTCACTCACAAATCCCTTAATAACGCTGCCCCTACTTACCTGATAAACAGATTCCACAGACAACCCTCCCTGAGACCTACCAGAACTGCGTACAAAGATTGCCTTTCTGTCCCCAACTTTAAACGTGCCACCATAGGGGGTAACAGATTCCCAGTGAAAGCAGCCAAACTGTGGAACTCCTTACCGCCAAATCTCAAGCGGACCTGCCCAACCAGAACTTCCGATCTAAGGTAGTTTCTTGGCTGAAAACATAGGACGCCAGAGATACTCAAGCGCCAGGCCATCCCCTTCTCGTGTCACCCGCACACACTGTAACCTCATGCGCTCACTTTTCGATATGTATATAATATCTATGTAATTCATTGTTCATATTTATATAAGATCCATGTAATTCATTTTTGATATGTATATAATATCGATGTACCTTCTTGTCTCTTTGTATATTCTATGACTACTGTAACCAAGCTTCGCATATTCTTGTAAAGGCTGCGCCCTGATACCCTCGGGTACACTTGCGCAATACAAATAATAAAACAAAAAAACAAACAAACAGTTCATCATGAAAAACGCAACATGCTCTGATATATTCAGTGTAAACCAGTCTTCTGCAAGCTTTGCAGAAAGATTTTCTTTTGACATATGTATTGGGTAGTGTAATTGCTCCAATGCTACTTTCAGTAGGGCGACAGGCATTACTGGTTTACCAGTACTGTCTTGCCTCCACAACCCATCAGAGGGGTTTAAGGAACACCCTCGATGCTTCCACACATTTTTATCCTCCTGAGGTGCCTCCCCTTGTATTTCCATTAGCTGAGTCTGCCCCATGTTGCTATAGGCTTCGGGTGTGGCTCGTGCTACCATCATATGCTCATGGGTACGTGCCACCTCCACGTCCATGATTGCTTCATTCTTGGATGCCATGCGCTTGGTTTCCTTGTCCGCTTCATGATTTCCACGTGACACAAAATCTGTCCCTTTGGTGTGGGCGGCGCATTTTACGACCGTAATGCCCACTGGGAGTTGTAGCGCCTTAATCAGCCTGTCCAATAAGGCTGCATGTTGCACTGGCGGGCCATCCGCTCTGAGGTATTCCCTCCTTTTCCAGCGCGCTAAGCCTGCGTGAACGGTAGATATCACATAGGCAGAGTCACTGTACACCGTTACTTCCTGGTCTGCATGATTCTCAATGGCGAGTATCAGCGCCAATAGTTCTGCAGCTTGTGAAGAATAGTGAGATGGTATTCGTGCACTGACGAGTACCTGGAACTCTCCATTCGCTAGGTGTTTTATCACGGCCACGCCCTTGTATCTTTGTCCATATTCTTGGTCGATTCTTGATGAGCCGTCAATAAACACAATCTCACCACCTGCCAGGGCGTTTTCCTTTACCCTGGGGATTTCATCATAGAATTCCTCATAATTCGCGTAGTCATGTACGGGTTCTTCCTCTGTGACCGGCTCAGCTATGAACGTAGCTGGGGTCACAGTCTTACATCGCACTATTTTGATCGATGGGTTAGAGATAATCACTTCATATGCAGATGCTCTCTGAGATGTCAGCGTGCCTTTTCACTTCTCTAATATGGCGAATAACGAGTGCTCGACAACAGCGAACACGGCAGCAGCTAGATTTTGTTTGCATGGGAAGTTGCCCTTCATGACCGGGTCCAAACTCCTGCTGTAATATGCTTGGGGCTTGTACCCCAGTGAAGTTCGCTGCACGAGCACTGCCGTCATAAGATTACCATCGGTGTGTGAGAACAAGTAGAATTCCTCTGCATAATTAGGAATTCCGAGAACTGGGGCCTTACAAATCGCCCCATTGAGTTCTGCAAACCCCTTTTCCATTGCCTCAGTGTATTCAATTTTTTCACTTGTCATCTGGGCCTTCTTTAGGACCTGATGCAAGGGCTTGGTATACGAGCTGCAGTCGAAGACCCATGCTCTGACATAATTAGACAGGCCTAAGAAGCTTTGCATTTGTTTTATCGTGAGCGGTTTAGCCATGTTCATGATAGCTTCAACCCTTTCTGTGAGATTAGCTGTCCTATGTACTGCACCTCCCACTGACAGTATTGTAGCTTTTCCTTGTCAACTTTATATCCTTTCCCAGCCAGGATAGTCAAAAGCTGGACAGAGTCGCGCCTGCATTGTTCCTCAGTGACGCTGCAGATTAGAATGTCATCCAAATACTGCAAAACAACACTGTTTAGTGCAATATTGCTTAGGTCCATCTGCAGGACTCTGTTTAAAATGGATGGAGACTCACAGTATCCCTGTGGCAGCCTTGTGCTTTTCAGGCGCATTTGCCTGAAAGTGAATGACGTCAGGTCTTGTGAGTCACGGTGCAACAGGATTGAGAAAAACGCATTTTTCAAGTCAATCACCCTGAAATATTTTGCCTCAGTGGGTATGTTGCATAGAATTGTGGATGTATTCAGGACTAGAGGGAACTCAGCTTCAACTATATTGTTTAATGCTCTTAAATCTTGGATTAGACGCCAAGACCCTCCTTTTGATTTCTTGACAGGGTAAATCACCATGTTGCAAGGTGATTCTAACGTCACTAGGATGCCCTGCTCCATTGTGGCGGAAATTGTCTTTGCGATCCCTTCCTCTGCCTCTCTGGACATAGGATATTGTCGTGCTCCTGGTAAAATTGCTCCTGGTTTCAGTTTAATTTTCACTTCACCTGCCCCCTTCAGGAGGCCTACGTCATAGGGCCCTGTAGTCCATACTGTGACAGGCACTTGGGCCATGTCATCTTCGTAGTATTCTGGACGTATCAGTGCCAGCATCATTCTCTGTGGCACCTCCCGTTTGATCATTTTGACCCAAAATATGAGACTCACTTCCACCCTTGTCTCTTCTAGGTCAGGGTGTTCTTCGAACAAATCGTCATCAGTGACGTCAGTCACTCGATACCCTTCTTCAATGGCACACCATTGTCTGCCTTCGTCGTCATATCCTTCAACCAATACCACTTTCCCTTGCACTGCGGCAGATTGTATCATTAAGGGAAATACTTGTCCCTCTTCTTCATGCATAGGTATTCTTGGTCTGAATAGAAACTCATCAGGTGTTCTCATAGTTCTATCAGCGAGGCCTGGCAATCCCGCCATGAGCACCCACACGCCATATGCGAAGACTTCCGGCTCTAATGGTGTAGCTCTCATGGCTATACATCCGGAGTATGCTGGGATCATTTCACACACGTTCGAATAATGCATTCCTGGAGTGGAGCACACTATACCATTCTCGGTAAACAAGATTGTCATATTCAATGTAGTCATTAAGTCCCGACCTAGAATGTTTACTGGGGTCTGACGTGAATATAATAAGGGTACATTCATCTCGCGCTCTCCCACGGAGACTGGGAGCGTGTCCGTAAAGGGAACTCTACTATGAGTTCCCTTGAAACTCTAAGTATCTATGGCTTCACCGGACAAGGAAAACGCCTTCTCGTATGCACGAGCATGTCGCACCTGTGTCAACTAAGAAGGAATATTCTTTACCCCCTATGACGACATTCTCCCTAGGTTCCCTATTAGGGTCTGGTGTCACTGATAGGATAGAACACATCAGAGTCCCTCGTGAGCTGTCCTATTTCATGTATAAGTTCGGCCCACTGTATACATTCTGATTTCCCCCATTTCCAGGGTTGACTCCCCTCCGGAGCTAGGGCCCTGCAACATTTGTGGTGGTGCCTGCTGGGATTGTTCCTGCGGTACGTTCTCCATGTGCAGGGGTTGAACCGCTTGCTGTGCACCCTGCTACAAGCCTGGCGCCTGCTGCTGCACTGTGTGATTTTGTGCACCGCCCTGTTGCGGGACGGCTGGCTGATTCACCATGCCTATCCCCATTCCTTGGCCGTTTTGCCACATGCCTTGGCTTCCGCACATGCGCACTACATGTCCTGTCATTCCGCACAGCCAACACACTGGCGGTGATCGGGCCATCTGTCCATCTAGCGTAGCTGGCCTGCCCATCTGTACGTTCTGAAAGCCATCTTGATTACCTTGAAACCCACCCCGATTACTCTGCCATCCTCTTCCTCCGAAACCACTTCCTCTCGGGTAAAATCCCGCTCTACCCTGATTATTCAGCAATGGGTTAGTCACTTGCTGTGCGTGTGGTTCAGCTGAGCTTGTCAGCATGACTCCCTCGAGAGCATACTTTGAGAGTTTCTTTTGCACCAGCTTCGCCTCCTCACCCTTACGAGTTACCTCCTTTTTTTCCGATTCTTTTCTTGCAACAATCTACAGTAATGTGCAATTGTCAACTGTATTTCAGCCCATGGTTTGGCTTCTATTCCTACCAATTTCTTGAGCTGTTTTTGCACTGGCTCGGGCAACCCTTGGCATAATATGTGGTAGAATACAGGGATAGATTTTGTCCAGGACTCATGCGTTTCGAGCACCCATGCGTCTTGAAAATTCTCGATATAAATCAGCGGATCCTCTGACTCTTTCATTTTTCGAGTCATTATAGCTCCCATATCGGAAGTGTCTGATATAGCGTTCGCAGCGCTTTCCACACTGCTGCCCTACAATTATTGAATGGCGCTCCATCATGGGAGGTGTTAATTAGGGCTACTCTAGGGTAGCCTGCCCGTTTCCATACATCGTCTGCTCTTTCACCAAGTATGGCAATTAGGAGGCCCTTAATTTCCCCTACAGCTAGGGTGACACCCCCGTCATTTTCTTTAACTTTTGCACAGGAGCTCGGTGAGTAGCCAGGCCCCTCCAGGAGCGCCTTGTTTTTTGAATTTATTTGAGGCCCTGAGGCCTTTCTGTGCCCCACTGCAGCCCGCTTCCACCCACTCCCTCTTCCTGTTTTCTCCTTCCCTCCCGCCTCCCGACCCACCCAGGCCCGCTCTGATTGGTCATTTGGACCGAGCCACAGATGTCCAGCAACGCGCAACCTCACCGGCTCCATTTGCACAGGAGCTCGGTGAGTAGCCAGGCCCCTCCAGGAGTGCCTTGTTTTTTTAATTTATTTGAGGCCCCGAGGCCTTTCTGTGCCCCCCTGCAGCCCGCTTCCACCCGCTCGCTCTTCCTGTTTTCTCCTTCCCTCCCGCCTCCCGACCCACCCAGGCCCGATCTGATTGGTCCTTTGGACCGAGCCACAGAAGCCCAGCAACGCTCTACCTCACCGGCTCCATTTGCACAGGTGCTTGGTGAGTAGCCAGGCCCCTCCAGGAGTGCCTTGTTTTTTTTAATTTATTTGAGGCCCGAGGCCTTTCTGTGCCCCCCTGCAGCCCGCTTCCACCCGCTTCCTCTTCCTGTTTTCTCCTTCCCTCCCGCCTCCCGACCCGCACAGGCCCGCTCTGATTGGTCCTCTGGAGCGAGCCACAGAAGCCCAGCAACGCGCTACCTCACCAGCTCCATTTGCACAGGAGCTTGGTGAGTAGCAGGCCCCTCCAGGAGCGCCTTGTTTTTTAAATTTATTTGAGGCCCCGAGGCCTTTCTGTGCCCCCCTGCAGCCCGCTTCCACCCGCTCCCTCGTCCTGTTTTCTCCTTCCCTCCCGCCTCCCGACCCGCACAGGCCCGCTCTGATTGGTCCTCTGGAGCGAGCCACAGAAGCCCAGCAACGCGCTACCTCACCAGCTCCATTTGCACAGGAGCTTGGTGAGTAGCAGGCCCCTCCAGGAGCGCCTTGTTTTTTAAATTTATTTGAGGCCCCGAGGCCTTTCTGTGCCCCCCTGCAGCCCGCTTCCACCCGCTCCCTCGTCCTGTTTTCTCCTTCCCTCCCGCGTCCCGACCCGCCCAGGCGGCTCTGATTGGTCATTTGGACCGAGCCACAGAAGCCCAGCAACGCGCTACCTCACCGGCACCATTTGCACAGGAGCTCAGTGAGTAGCCAGGCCCCTCCAGGAGCGCCTTGTTTTTTTAATTTATTTGAGGCCCCGATGCTTTTCTGTGCCCCCCTGCAGCCCGCTTCCACCCGCTCCCTCTTCCTGTCTTCTCCTTCCCTCCCGCCTCCCGACCCGCGCAGGCCCGCTCTGATTGGTCCTCTGGACCGAGCCACAGAAGCCCAGCAACGCCTACCTCACCGGCTCCATTTGCACAGGAGCTCAGTGAGTAACCAGGCCCCTCCATGAGCGCTTGTTTTTGTAATTTATTTGAGGCCCTGAGGCCTTTCTGTGCCCCCCTGCAGCCCACTTCCACCCGCTCCCTCTTCCTGTTTTCTCCTTCCCTCCCGCCTCCCGACCAGCCCAGGCCCGCTCTCATTGGTCCACCCACACTTCATCACTGGTCCTCCCAGGGCAGCCCTCTGCCTGGCAGCCCCCTGCGGCTAAGGGCCCCTAGGGCAAGGGCAGCTCCAACAGAGGCGGCTCTAGGAGGTGTCCGCAGGGGAAGCGAGTGGCCAGCCGTCAACCAGCAACTACAAGGACCAGTAAGGTAGGGTGGCTTGGGTTGGGGAGAGATACAGCTCTACCCTAGATACCTGACCAGTAGGCTAAACCAATACTTGCCAAGGTGATCACCCCCCACATTGCCTCAAACTACATTGATAGCAGGGCCTCTGTGCCCAAATAACATGATCTCCAACCTGCATTGATAGGCCTCTCTCCCGCTATACAGGTGTCTCAAACTTAGCAGGGCCTCTGTGCCCAAATTGCATTGTCTGACCTCCAAACTGCATTGATTGCATTGTGTGATCCCAAACTGCATTGATAGCAAGACCTCTGTGCCCTAATTGCATTGTCTGATCTCCAAACTGCATTAATTGCATTGTGTGATCCCAAACTGCATTGATAGGCCTCTCTCCCACTATACAGGTGTCTCAAACTTAGCAGGGCCTCTGTGCCCAAATTGCACTGTGTGATCTCCAACTTGCATTGATAGGCCTCTGTCCCACTATACAGGTGTCTCAAACTTAGCAGGGGCTATGTGCCCTAATTGCATTGTCTGATCTCCAAACTGCATTGATTGCATTGTCTGATCCCCAAACTGCATTGATAGGCCTCTCTCCCACTATACAGGTGTCTCAAACTTAGCAGAGCCTCTGTGCCCAAATTGCAATGTGTGATCTCCAACCTGCATTGATAGGTCTCTCTCCCACTATACAGGTGTCTCAAACTTAACAGGGGCTATGCGCCCTAATTGCATTGTCTGATCTCCAAACTGCATTGATTGCATTGTCTGATTCCGAACCTTCATTGATAGGCCTCTCTCCCACTATACAAGTGTCTCAAAATTAGCAGGGGCTATGCGCCCTGATTGCATTGTCTGATCTCCAAACTGCATTGATTGCATTGTGTGATCCCAAACTTCATTGATAGCAAGAACTCTGTGCCCTAATTGCATTGTCTGATCTCCAAACTGCATTGATTGCATTGTGTGATCCCAAATTGCATTGATAGGCCTCTCTCCCACTACACAGGTGTCTCAAACTTAGCAGGGCCTCTGTGCCCAAATTGCATTGTGTGATCTCCAACCTGCATTGATAGGCCTCTCTCCCACTATACAGGTGTTTCAAACTTAGCAGGGCCTCTGTGCCCAAATTGCATTGTCTGATCTCCAAACTGCATTGATTGCATTGTCTGATCCCCAAACTGCATTGATAGGCCTCTCTCCCACTATACAGGTGTCTCAAACTTAGCAGGACCTCTGTGCCCATATTGCATTGTGTGATCTCCAACCTGCATTGATAGGCCTCTCTCCCACTATACAGGTGTCTCAAATTTAGCAGGGGCTACGTGCCCTAATTGCATTGTCTGATCTCCAAACTGCATTGATTGCATTGTCTGGTCCCCAAACTGCATTGATAGGCCTCTCTCCCACTATACAGGTGTCTCAAAATTAGCAGGGGCTATGCGCCTTAATTGCATTGTCTGATCTCCAAACTGCATTGATTGCATTGTGTGATCCCACACTGCATTGATAGCAAGACCTCTATGCCCAAATAACATTGTCTGATCTCCAGCATGCACTGAAAGGCCTCTCGCCCACTATACAGGTGTCTCAAACTTAGCAGGGCCTCTTTGCCCAAACTGCATTGTCTGTTCTCCAAACTGCATTGATTGCATTATCTCAGTCCCAAACTGCATTGATAGGCCTCTCTCCCACTATACAGGTATCTCAAATCTAGATCACCCGCAAACTGCGGGGGGGCCTCTCTGACTAGGGCCTATCGCACCACACTGCATTGATAGGCCTCTCTCCCACTGTACAGGTGTCTCAAAATTAGCAGGGGCTATGCACCCTAATTGCATTGTCTGATCTCCAAACTGCATTGATTGCATTGTTTGATCCCAAACTGCATTGATAGCAAGACCTCTGTGCCCTAATTGCATTGTCTGATCTCCAACTGCATTGATTGCATTGTGTGATCCCAAACTGCATTGATAGACCTCTCTCCAACTACACAGGTGTCTCAAACTTAGCAGGGGCTATGCGCCCTAATTGCATTGTCTGATCTTCAAACTGCATTGATTGCATTGGCTGGTCCCCAAACTGCATTGATAGGCCTCTCTCCCACTATACAGGTGTCTCAAACTTAGCAGGGCCTCTGTGCCCAGATTGCATTGTGTGATCTCCAAACTGCATTGATTGCATTGTCTGATCCCCAACCTGCATTGATAGGCCTCTCTCCCACTATACAGGTGTCTCAAAATTAGCAGGGGCTATGCGCCCTAATTGCATTGTCTGATCTCCAAACTGCATTGATTGCATTGTGTGATCCCAAACTGCATTGATAGCAAGACATCTATGCCCAAATAACATTGTCTGATCTCCAACATGCACTGATAGGCCTCTCTCCCACTATACAGGTGTCTCAAACTTTGCAGGGCCTCTGTGCCCAAACTGCATTGTCTGTTCTCCAAACTGCATTGATTGCATTATCTGAGTCCCAAACTGCATTGGTTGGCCTCTCTCCCACTATATAGGCATCTCAAATCTAGATCACCCGCAAACTGCCGGGGGCCTCTCTGACTAGGGCCTATCGTACCACAAGTCGAAAGTCCAAGCTGCGCCCGTCTAAGCCACCCTCCAACCAGCAGACACCCTACCCAACCCACACAGCCTGCTCACTACAATGTACCGCGCTCAGGGAGACGGACAGTAAAGAGAGCCACCGATAACAGTCAACTTAATAACCCTTACCTCCCCCCTTTCCCCACCTAGGACAGCGACTGAACGAATCCAACTCCAGCCGGTATACCACCTACAGACAGAGCCCAAACTAGTAGCGGACACCCCCTCACCCGCCACTACACCACAAGACAACAAGACCAAAGCAGGACCAACTAGACGTCACCAAACAAAGACAAAACAACTCTCAATCTTACAATGCTGCGCAAACGCCCCATCCCAAGGAAAAGATGAAGAGATGAAAGAACAAACACTCCAGAACACCAATTTAGAACAACAACCATAGACTGGACCCCCACAGACAAGAAAACAAACCGAAGCAACTCTGAGAGAAGAGAAAAATCCCTCTACCTAACTCCATACCTCGCAGACAACTGGCCACCACGGCAACCCAATCCAACTCTAGAAGCAGCAACATCAAACAAGCTAACACAAGCAAGGAGAAGAGGATGACCAACACAAACAACAAACAGACGACCGACGCAATAACCCCCTACATCACCAAAGCAAGAGGAACTTCCAATCAACAACCACAACTCCCGGAAGACGAACCCGATGAAAACACAAAGACCCCAAGACAAAACCTAGAAGAACTCTTCGAAGACGCTGACACCCCGAATCTCACAGCCCAACAAGTGACCGACCAGGAAGGAAACCTCAACACTGAGCAGAAGAAGACCGCGACAAAGCCCAAACCAAACAACACCTCCAAACTTCACTGCAATCTAATAAACGCAAGATCCATGTCAAAACACTCAACAGAGATCTTCAACCTACTTGACGACAATGGCATTGACATCCTGTTCATCACAGAAACATGGCTGGACGACAAAATCACACTCCAAAGCTGCCTTCCAACCGACTTCAAATGCCTACAAATAAACATAAAAAAACAAAAAAGGAGGAGGCATCGCTATAGCATTCAAAGAACACCTGAAAATAAAAACTGACGAACCACTCAACATCCTCAACTGCAAAACCATGGTCATACACCTAAAGGTGAGCCCGAAAACCAACATCACATTCATCCTGGTATACAGACCGCCCACATATGATGCAACATTCGTCGAGAACTTCATAGAAGCCATCACCAACTTAGCCATCAACCACAAACACCTAATCATCCTGGGGGACTTCAACATCACGCCAACTCCCAAAACTCACTATTTGAACAACTCAGCACCATGAAACTACGACAACTAGTCAAAGGAGCAACGCACTCGGCAGGACACACCCTAGACGCAATTTGTGCCAAAGAAAAACTCATCACCACGGCAACTCCTATACAAATACTGTGGAGCGGCCATCTCATCATCCCATTCGTGATCACTCTGCCTACCCAAGCCTACATTCAACATCTGAAACTCACAACCACCACAAAAAGAAACTGGAAAAACGTCAAAGAAAGCAACCTATTCGAACAACTGGAATTAACGAAACCCTCAACTACAGAACTGGAACTAGCGGACCTAGACGGGAAAGCAGAGATTCTGCACAAATGGATCGAGGATACAATAGACAAGATCGCCCCGGAAAAAACGTTCACCCCATCAAGAAAAACAGCAACGGCAAAATGGTTCAGCCCACTATTAAGCGACATGAAAAAGGAAAACAAAAAGACGGAATTGGAATGGAGGAAAGAATACAACCCAGGAAAAAAACACTGTACCAGAAACAAATCCGCGCATACAAAAAAGGAAATTCAAAAGGCAAAGAGAAGACATTACGATGACAGAATCAACAATGCCTCCAACACCCAAAAAGAAATGTTTAGCATCATTGAAGAAATGAGAAACCCACCAGGCTGCGATAACACCAACCCCCTCAGAAAAACTATGCAATGACCTGGCAGACCACTTAAAAAGAAAATCAATGACATCCGACAAACCATACAAAAGCGACCAACCGACCACAACATACAAACCAACGAACCTAACACGGAACCACAGCACAAACTCCAACGCTTTCCTGAAAAAAGCAAAGCTGGTAAAACAAAGCAAGAAAGCGGGATCACCCATGGACCCATGTCCCACAGACATCTACAAATCAATCCTTGCGCAAGGATCGCCAGCAGAACACTATAGAAACCTTCTAAATCTATCACTATCAACAGCGAATGTACCGAAGATCTTCAAAGCAGCATACATCAAGCCACGCCTGAAAAACACAAATGGTGACGTATATGACCTCTCCAACTACAGGCCGATCTCTAACATCCCGTACCCAGCAAAACATCTAGAAACCTACGTATATAAACTAACCCAAGAACACGTAGAAAAACACCATCTGCTGGACCAAGCTCAAATCGGTTTCAGACCAGCGAGAGGAATGGAAACAGCACTACTATCCATCTGGGACAAACTAAAAACTAACACAGACTCAAACACTACCTCAGCCCTTATTCTGCTCGACCTCTCTGCAGCCTTTGACACAGTTAGCCATGACACCCTGACAAAAAGACTAGAAGACATAGACATAACAGACACAGCACTAGGCTGGACCAAATCATTCCTAGCAGACAGAACAGAAACCGTATGGATAAAACCTTTCAAATCCACTCCACGAGTTAATGACTGTAGAGTGCCACAAGGATCCTCACTATCTCCACTATATTTCAACATCTATCAGACTCCGGTCATCAGAATCTTCAAAAAATACAACATTACATGTTACAACTACGCTCAGATCATCTACAAAAACAAAGACACCGATGCCGACCATTCAACCCTAACCGACTGCCTAAAAGAAGTCTTCAACTGGATGGATGCCAACAACCTGAAAATCAACCCAGGAAAGACAGAAATCATGATTGTATCCAAAGATCAAGAGAACAAAACCACCATCACATGGCCTACAGAAATGGGAAACGCACCAACACCATCGAAGGTAGTAAAAAATCTGGGAGTCCTAATGGACAACACTCTAACCCTGGAACCACAAATAAATGCAACAGTGAAGAAATGCTTTTTCCTCCTCCACACACCAAGAAGAATTCTACCTTTCCTCTCCTTCAAGCGTCTGACCATCGTATCCCTCAGTCCCCTGGCAGCCGTTTTTCGCACTGTCTCCCTTCCTCGTGTGCCTCATACTCTGTTTCCCCACCGGAGTCAGATTATGAATACTCCCAGTTTAAACAACTCCTTGCATCTTCTTCGTCCTGCCCATCTCTAGTCTGTATAGGGATAGTCCCCTGTTCCCACTACTTCGGGTGACATCCTCTGTGTCATATAGTTGAGTGCTCTCCAGGCGCTCGTCTTCCCTTCCCCCATGGGATCTCTGTTCTAGCCCCATCTCATCGTATTTGTTATCAATCGTTTCCCCGATGCTTCTGGTGTTGAAGTCATCCTCGATATTTGTCCCACTCGTACCTAGTACTGAGTCATGTGCAGGAGAGAATTCTTCCCATTCTACAACAGGATTGGGGTTTTTAACTTCCCGCTCCAAATATTCAAGATCTTGTGCCCTCTGTCTGCACTTACGTTCTGCTTCCTCATCTATTTCCTTGCGCTTCCTCGCTTCTTTTCTAGCCTTGTCTACTTCCCTCATCCTTTTGTTTCTACGTTCCTTTGCCCTTCTAATTTCCTCATCTTCTCTTCTCTTCACTCTCTTCTCTCGCACCCTTTGCTCTTCTTCCAACATTTGCTTATTTTGTTTGTACTGGTCATAGGTTGCCTTCTAGCTGGGATCAAGCTGTTTTTCTTGCTCTTCGCGATATAGTTGTTCTCGCTTCAGCCTATCCTTCCTTCTTGTTCAGCCTATCCTTCCTTCTTGTCCTTTCATCCCTCAATTCCTTTTCCTTTTCTCTCTCTCTCCTTGGCGTCTCATCAGACCTCTCTCTTTGCCTTTCATCACTGCGGAGGCAAGATTAATTTCCTGGTCTTTTTCTTTATTGTCGTCTTTACTATACGTAGGCGACTCATATGCAGGGGTGCTATACCCCATGGCTGCCTTTAGTTCTCTTAACGGGTAGAGCCCCTCTGTCTTGTTACCCTCTGTCTTGCTACCCTCGATGGCTGGCTCAGGCGGGGCTGGTGGCACGGTAGGCGTCTCACCCCCCTCCGTGCATACATTTAATATCCAATCTGCAGGAGGCTCTTCCTCCGTCTGCTCAAACATCTTCCATAGTTCTAGAACAGTTCTAGAACAGCAAGAGGTTTCTCTAGCTTCTTGTCTGTGTATGTGGCATGTAGATAAGTCGTCATGTGCTGTAAGACGGCTTTGGATAGGGACCCATTCTATGGCCAAGGCATAAACATCCTGTGGGTGGTACCCTTAACCCACTCTGTGCTATACTTTAATTTAGGTGCATGCTTAGGTAGTTGCTAGCATAGATGTGCAAGTGGGGTGACCTCCTCCTTTTTAATTCTGTTACCAACAATATTTATACAGTTTGTTATCCTTCTACTAGTATGAGCGAGCACCAGATACGCAAGCTCCAATCCAATCTTTTCCCGCCAAAATGTATACTATCAATTAACTGAAAACCATCAATTCATTGGCGATTCCCTCTTCTTCACAGAATCGCGTAAAATCAAATTTCATCTCATACAATCAACAATACAGTTCTCTTACATTCCGCATACACAGAACACATAGGACAGACACTTGACAGACTAGACGGACACCAGCTGGTCATACATATACCTGCCTTCTAATCAATACCCTGTCATGGAGTTTAAATGAACTCCTTTAATGCATCCTTAAACATCATCGTAGTCTAATTGTCCCTTATTATATGGGCTATGAGTTCACGTTTCTTCTGACCGCTGTATTAAAGTGCAGGAACAAGGCGAATCCTTACGTTTTTATCACAGGTGCCCCCCCCGGTAACCTTATGTTTTTCTCTAGGGTGCCCTCCGGTAACCTTACGTTTTTCTCTCAGGTGCCCTCCCGGTAACCTTACGTTTTTCTCTCGGGTGCCCCCCCGGTAACCTTACATTTTTCTCTCGGGTGCCCCCCGGTAACCTTACATTTTTCTCTCAGGTGCCCCCCCACCCAGTAACCTTATGTTTTTCTCTATTATATTCGAGTCATTAACCCATTAACCCTTATATATATGCAGTCTTCTCTACTTTTGACTATTTTATTTTTCTCCAACTCCCTCCGTTACCTTTCCCTTGCTTGTTCTAATGCCTACAAGACATTTGCCAAAGTAACGAGTTTGTTGTTTCACTTACCGACCGCATCTTTTCCTCTCTGGAGCTTCCTCTTCAGCCTCTTGTGGTTGCTCGTCCGATTGGCTGCCCGTGGGAATGAGAAGGGTTATGCTTTGAAAGGCAGGTTCCTTCAGACCCACTGCAGATTTTATGGACTTACTCTATCATTGTCCACGGGAAGCTTCTCAGCCTACTCAGCCGGAATGGCGAAAGGACTTATGATATTGCCGAAGGCCTAGAGTTACTTTGTGCCGTCGGTCTATAGATGTCTTATAACTATATTAATCAATAATCCATAATCGATGGCCGAAACCATCCTCACGCTGCCAAGTGTACAGGAGGGTGAGATGACCACCAACGGGCCCATAGGTCGGTAGCTGCACCACGTGAGGGATGGGAGTGCAGGATTCACTTACTCCAACACGACTCCAATAATGAGGACTCAGTAGTTTGGCAAAGGGAAGTCAGTTTAATGACAAGTACATCAAACAGGGAAGCAGTTAGGAATCAGCATTGTTGCGACCACCCGTCTCACTCCGACTTCCACGAACTTCAGTTGAACAGCAACCTTTATGCATAAAACACATCATAATTGATGTCTAATTCTACAAAAAACTAGACATGCAATATAATTGGTTATGAAAGGTAACTTAAGTATAGGTGCAATATCTATATATGATAATAGAGCGTGCGGATTGAATAATTCTTATCGGGTGGGCGTCCACGCCTCTCCCTCAACATCACACGTGATAGACGTCACTACAAGAACGACGTCTCATTGGTTCTACGATATATAGGATCCTAGATAACTTGGTCCATTGTGATTGGGCAGGTTACACCCCTAGACATAAATTTCCACTTTTAATTAGCAGCATGCAGAATGGACACCCAGGTGCTTGGTGTCCCAAGTTTCACCCTGCCTCCCTTCCATCAATCAGTATCTTGGGGCTATGTGTCAATTAGTTGGCTGGGCATGGTCTCGAAACTGTAGCCTCTTATCTGGAGAAGTTATGGCACCCTTGGATCTGGGTGACATCAGACCTTGGTAATTCTTTGCGCCTGTCTTGGTCACATGTCTGTTCACCGTGAATCTGCTTCAGTTTCCATCTTTTAGTGTATTTAATTCTGTTTTCGGCCTCGCCACCTGCATGGGCCCCCCTTATCTTGACCTTCATGGGGCAGACTGGTCTGCTCTGAAGTTTGAGTCTTGTTAGCTGACGCTCTCCTCCCTTTCCTGACCTCGATTTCCTAGGCATGAGCCGCTCTTTGTTGGGTTTCGATTCCGCTCCTTTTCTTGACTCTGGCTGGGTTTATGAAACTTGGCCTGTTAGGCCTCTGGCAGCCTGGGTACATTTCTGCTTTACAAAATGGAGTCGCACTTGTATAGCATGCCTTATTGAGGTAGATATAGTTGGTGCTTGCCGCTCTATTCTACTACTAAGCATTGCAAGCAGTATCGTGTTCTTAGATTCTTGTGTTCCAACCCTATTTACACGTGTTTAACTGGTTAGTTACTTCCATCTTGTCTCATTGCAACGTTTCCTCACGTTTTAACATCGTCTCTTTCCTGTGTCCATTACATCTATTTTCATAGATACTCGCACTGGCATGCTATCTTCGATAGATGCTTTCGTCCATTCGCCAGTCTGTCCAGGCCCTTGTGTCATTTCCACCAGCCTTCCATTACAGCTCTTTGGGTCTCTTCATGGACCGTCTGTAGGTACTCTTCATTTCGTCTCAGCAGCTGGTACGGCTGTCTAATATGGTATTGTGCTGCCCAAGGCTGTCTGGTTATGGGCACTTCTACCGGTATGGATCTTCAGATGTACACTGGGCAGAGTCCCAACGGAGCTCTTTGTTGGTTCATCTGCTCCTCATACTTCACATACCTTGGCGAGTCCGTTCCTGGTACCTCGAAATGAGGGGCAGGGGTGCAGGCCATGTCTGGGACCTCCTCTACAGACTATAGAGTTCTTAATGCAGTCACAAAGACTGATGCCCACCCTTTTTAAAAAAAAATGTTTTTATTTTTTTTATTGGAACACCAATCTGACATGCCTCAATGCGAGCATTGTGACATCAGACTTTTATTACAATGTAATCATATATATCCAAAAAGAAAAAAAGGACTTCTCCAAAACAAAACAAAGGTCCATCACACTATTACCGTCCCCTTGAGCCACCTCAAAAAATCCTGGATGAAACATTGTTTCAAATGAAGTTTATGTCGAGACGTAGGGAGTCCATGTAATCAACTACGGCACAGCTTAATTTTATACAGTGTCCGGCTGCCGCATATGACCACCAATCTCGACTGTTACAGTCCACTGGAATAAAAACTCCCAGATGCATCATCCGTTTGGCGGTGGTTTCTTTGCATCTAGTGAGGAGATGTTCAGAAGTTTCGGATCCACAGTGACAAAAACGACATATATTGTCACTCACTTCTTTAAAGTGACGGCTCCACATCATTTCTTTTGTTTTTACGGCATTTAAACGAAACCTTAAAAACTGCTCACGATGATGTTGAGACGGGCAGTGTTTTAGGTAGTTGCTTGTAACATTTAGCTTAAGTGCCCCAACTCCAGCGTCTAAGGTGGTCGGGTTCAAAAGGCGTGAATCATTGTTCGAAATCCAGCACCATTGTTCGAACTTTTTTTTGTTGCTATTTGTGGTCTCTCTACTAGATCGTTCAGGTTGAGGTCAGCAGTGGCTAGAATTGACTGCATGATTTGCTTCCCCTCATCAAGAAGTTTCGAATTCCCTGTATTACCTGTTACAGAGAAAATTTGGAATGCAGGGGCTGTCGGAGACAAATTCATCTTTCGCATTACTGTTAAAGACTTCCACATTACATGAGAATGTAGAGAATTCAGTGAAAGTTCGTATCTGATTTGGGTCATTGATATATACGTCGGAAGCCTCAGAACACGCCGCCAGAAGATTCCTTCCAATTTTTCCCAAAACGAGACATCTATGTTCCAGCCGGATTCTGATCCAAAGGTGATTGCTGGAACTACCTTTTGGGTATAGAAAATCAAGACCGGTGTTAAAGTGAACTTGCCAAAAGTTCTATTCAGCAACTGTCCCTGAATGCCAAATTGAGCCATACGATTGACCATGTCAACCTTCCAGTGATGTTCGTGGACTGAGTTGTTAAAGATGGTTCCCAAATATCTGATTGAATTGACTGTTTCAAGACAAATATCGTCAACTTTCCACTTGAAGGTTTTTTGTCTTTTCGGGCGATTTTGGCCAATAATAATGATCTTAATAGATTTTTCAATATTTAGCTCCAGGTCATTTTTGTGCAGGTAGTCCTGAAGGTTTGTTAGTTGGCGTTGCAAGCCTATCTCGGTCCTGTCCAGTAAAACCACATCGTCAGCGTATATAATGCATCCTACTTCGGTGTTATTCGATTTTGGTGGAAAACATCGCACATCTTTGCGATGAGCAGGGATGTCAGAGATAAACAATTTAAAGAGTTCAGTAGCTAATGGGCATCCCTGTTTCACACCTATGCTAGTTGGTATCCGCTTGGATAGGGTGCCTTCATTGTTTAGTCTTATGCTGACGGTGGTTTGCATGTGTAGTGCTCTAATTGGCTCGATGAGGTTTCTTGGACAATTCCAATTTGCCAGTTTTTGCCACAGCTTGTTACGATTCACACTGTCAAAAGCACCCCTCAGATCTATGAAGGCGAGGAATAATCTCGTCTTTGCCTTTTGGCTTTCTAATTTAAGAATGTTTAGGAGAACCAGATTCACCTCCACCCCCACACCTTTGGTAAAACCTGTTTGCCGGATGTCAAAGATTTGTTCTGACATAGACCACGCAGCTAGCCTTTGACGTAAGAAAGATGCAAAGATTTTACCTATAGTGTCCAACAGGGCAATCGGGCGATAGTTGGTTGGATCCGCCCGATTGCCCTTTTTATAGATTGGCACTATAATCGCGTCGCGCAAGGAGTCAGGTATCGTTGCTGATGTAAGCACACGGGCGAACAATAGTTCAATGAAAATTGCCCATTGCTCCTCGTTCTTTTTCAACATCATGTTTGATATTAAATCTGGGCCTGCTGCGTGAGAATTTTTCAAAGATCGTATGGCGAGTCTTATGTCTGGTCCTGTTATTCGAGGTTCCCAAGATATTGTCTCTTGTGCAGGTTTACTAGCGTCCACATTAGATGTTTTGCAAAAGATGTTGCCATAATGCTGTTCCCATGAGTCAGAATCAATCTCGTTCGATGGTAGTGACTGGTGCTTCGAGTTTCCTCCGTTCAAAATTGCCCAGATTTCTCGGGAATTCTTTTGGCCTAAATGCCTCATCAGATGCTTAGCTTGATCTTGCTCAATTATCGATTTTTGCGATTTTAACCAATTACGGTATTTTTGGCGACGTATGCGTATGACGTTGTTGATTGCATTTGTGTCACTGTCCGATTTGTGAGACTTCTTTAGGGTTCTTATATCTCGTCTCATCACCTGTTTTGCTTGTGTCAGGATTGAAGATGAAAGGTGTTTATGTTTAGAGCCCATTGTACGATCAGCAGATTTAACTGTGATGAAATCAAATAGTAAAGGTGCATAGTTTACAGACTGTTCTGAGGTCTGCCGTAATTTCTGGCTTATTTTCTCTATCTTTGGTCTATCCATCTTCAGCCGGTTTCCGCCACTGTTTACGGAAATTACAAGATCGTATTTTCTTTGCTCAATCGTCCATTCCACCATACAGGCCAACCGAAGCAGATTGTGATCACTACTTGACATAGGGCTTATTGATAATCTTAATTCACTTTCAAAGAGACTTTGTGATACCCAAAAGTAGTCAATTATTGATTGGGCGTTTGGGGATGACCAGGTTTTTTGGGGTGGTTTGTCGCCCGGAACTTGTCCATTTACCATGTAGCAATTTCTATTGCATAGCGCCTGCCTCCATTTGGACTCCCGACTTTTTACTTCCTCATGTGATGATAATTTGAACTGCTTGGTTGCATGATCGAATTTGAACCAGGAGCAGTTTAAGTCACCTGCACAGATTATTGATAGATTCTTGTAGTTTAGCAATGTCTGATCGATGCAGGTTGTTATTGAGTCTATGAATTATTTGGTGCTTATTTTTGCCGGCTTCCAGTAACTATTTATGATAAGCAGATGTTTCCTTGTATCCTGATCTTCATCGGTAGTTTGGAGCAGTGCACTTTGCACGAACGGATTAGGGCTGAAGGAATCAACAAGGCGCCACCTGATGTTTATTTTGATCATGATGACCAAACCAGAAGAGGGTCGCCCCTTTGCATTTTCTATTGCAGGATTTAATAGAGTCAGGAATCCATCCCTCGATGGTGGCTCGCACAACCATGTCTCCTGAAGGCAAATGACAAAGACCTTTTCTAGGTCAGCCTCAAATTTGTTGAATAGATGGGTGAATCCTCTAGTGTTCCATGAAATAAATTCACAAATGCACTTTTTACCGCTGACTGATGGCTAACATCGACCAGAGATGTTAGTGTGGCTTCCATTTTTCACTGGGTGATTAAGATTTGTGCATGAGGTTTCTGTGATTGCCATTTCTCTACGAAGCTCAGCACGTCGTTGTTCTTGGGTCCCTTGAAAGGTGTCTTTTGTATTGGACATCTGCGTGTCGGACCTGAAGGTCGTCGGTTCCACCGATATGTCAAACCCAAACATTAACAATTCCTCTAGTGCATTCAGAATGTATTTCAAACTGATACTGAGGAAATGTGTAGCAGAACCTGGTCGCAACACTTTTCAGAAGCGTACTCAACTATTCGAATATCCTCAGACAAAATCGTTCTGAGGGATGGAATGCAAGAGAATAGTTTCAGTACGTTTTTGCGGTTCAGGTTCAAATCGTGGTCTTCCCGATGTAGATTTTGTAGTTTCAATTTGCAGTTTAGTGAGCTAGCTCCAGATCTCAAAGATGTGGATGCTTTTGATGAGTATCGAACCTGCTTTTTTTCATGATGTCGTGGATTTTTTGGGTTGAGGCATGTAGGCAGATTTAAACAGTCCTCAGGCTTTGTCAACCTGTTCTCATGATTTGTCTCCTGTCCCGCTCTTGGATTTAGCCTATGCGGGGATTCACGCTGGATGTCATCGGTGGCCATATTAAAAGGGACGATTGAGTGATCGGCTGTGACTTCATCAGAGTAAGTAGAAAAGTTGGATATATCAATTACTGATCCCGATGACTTGCTCATGGGACTTTCACGGTCTGCGTCAACTCTTTGTCTCTTGCTTGCCGGAGCGACATGACGGCCTCCTCCACTGTGGTTTGTGACTTCCTGAACAATTTTTTGGCCATCAGTTTTTGGCTGTTCAGTTCTTTCGAATAGGCCAGCTCTAAAGTCGTGAGTCACGTTTCTGATGAATTTCTGTGACTTTGAATGCTGTACATGTTTTTTAGGGTCTGGCAATTTTTTCCCAGGCACTGACTGCCTACCTTTCGGTTTCTGGGTTATTTGAACTTGCCTCGTGGAAACCTTTAACGATTTTGCTTGACCTTCAAAGATTCCAAATGAGGCTGTAGATATTTCGGAAGTCAGTTTTGGATTGAAACAGTTTGCTTGTTCTTTCGGTAAAGACACAGAGCCACACTCGGGAGGTTGCACGACCTGAACTCTAACTCCTTGCTGGACGGTCGTAGCTGAAGATTCGCTAGCTGCATCAGTGTTGTTCGAAATTAAAACATTAGCATTTGTATTCTGTGTTTGAACTTGCAGGCTGTGAGAATCTTTGCTCGATCGTGAAGGCACTTGAAGCTTTGTAGGTTCGATGCTTGGGTTCATCATGGCTGAAGAATGTCTCATCCATTTTACGGCTTTAAGTAAACCGTCGGACAAAGAGTCATTCTGGCAGTGGTGACGCGCTGCAAGGTCACTTAGGCGCTCTTGCCATCTTAATGTTTGTTCTGCTTCTTGTGTCGACTGTAGTTGCAAGAAGTGTGTCACAGAGTCGAATTTGTCAATTTTTTCTTTTAGAGTTATTATGAGTGACGTCTGGTCTTTGTAGGCCTCGTGGTGTGACTCATACATTTTCAAAAACGGAAGGAGTGCCGCAGACGAGGCTGCTAGAACATTATTGTAGATCTGAATTGCAGCTGCTGAGGACAAACTTGCTTTTGACTCAGTGCTGGCTTTGTCTGACAGACTTAAATGTGAACTGTTTGAATTCTCCAAATGGGGATCGTTTGCCAGCGTCGAAGTCGCGGCTGTGGTAATAGGTAATTCCTGAGGAAATTGTAATGTTGTAGACTTTAAGTTCACATTTCTCAATTTACTGGAGGGGTCCATGTTAAATGTTTGACCTCCAGGCTTGACGTGAGGTGTGCTCGAGGTACTTTCTCCTGTACCACCGCAATTTCGTTTGTCATGTATTGACGAACAGATTTTGTTAAAATGACCCATCTGCATGCGTCCCATGTTGTCACACGATCTGTGAAGGAGATCAGCATGGTCGTTATAATTACGACTATGTCGTTGGAATGTATGTTGCTGACTGCCTTTTGGAGTCGTGTAGCCATGGAGAGAATGAATGGTATAAGATGTTGTGTGTTCCTTGGATTGTAGAAACCGAGAAGCTCTCAGCGGCGTATCACCAATTGCCGGAATGGTTCTTACAGTTGCCTGGTCTGTGTCTGAAGTCTGTGTAGTTAGTATTATTTCATCAGATTCAAGTAGGCGCCCGTTTCCTTCCTCATCTTGTGAGACTTCCATTAGTTCTGCATCCGTAAGTTCAAAATGGGAAAAAAATTAATCAGCTGTTTCTGAGGTGATCTGGTTGGGCATGGCTTCAGATGTATTGTTAAATGAAAATGTTCGTGACAAATTGAGGCTAATCGGAAGTAAGTTGTCAAGGGTTAGTAGTGGCCTTTGTTGAGGTACATTTGTGTGTGGAACGGCCTTCTCTAGTAAATCATTTATTTCGGCGTCCCCAGGCATGAGTTGAGTGCCGGCACAGATCCCTCAGACCCCGCAACTCCCACTGCCCCCTCAAGGATGGCGTCAGACGTAATATGTCCATCTCCGTCAGCTAAATGATTACCAACAGTTTGTAGTGGCAATACGGGCAGCGCAGGAGGTAGCGCAGGAGCAGTAGGATTAACCTGGGCAAGAATTGACAGGGTAAGAGGATTTTCTGAGTTTCCTGGTGACAAACAACAGTCATTTGTTACTCGTTCTGCCACCTCTTTGCTGCCGGCTGCGCACATCGTGTTCGTTGTTGGAGCATCAAAAGATTTATCATGTGAGGGAGAAGTCACAGAGGGATTGGAAGGGGACACAGCAGCTGACACTGATTGCTTTTTTCCTGTTAGATCAACAGTTTCAGGTAGCACTTTAGACGCGTGTTTCCGTGAAGCAATGCTTACCTTTGAAGTGTCTGGAGCCGCGTCTGCCTTCAAGGGTGTCCATGGATTCTGCATCCGTCGTTGTTGAATCGTTTTTCTCCTTGTTTGGAGGCCCCCCTGGCCTGATTGAGCAGCCATTGCAGAGAGTAACAGTAATGCTAGCCATAAGCAGACACAACTGGATCCACCTAGAAGTGCTCAAGATAGCCTGTGCGCGCTGTACAGAGAAAGTGGGCGCTCAGAAGGGATCAAAGAGGTAATTCCTCCACAGTCTCCCTGATTAATGCGCCACCAGCGCCAAACAGCCGCTCAACAGCCTCCTGGCCTTTACCCCTGTCGGGCTCAACGCCGCAAGGGTGGTAGCCTCTGTCCTTTGGAGGAGCCCACAATCACGTGATCAAGTCACATGTCCGATGTTGCCCCACCTCCTGGCAGCACGGTGATGCAACGATGTCGGCAAGAGCCTAGAGGCAGCTCGCAATGCCGGGTGAGTAAATAGCAGCTTCTTGACAAAACGAAAAGTTCTTGAGTAAATGGTTATTTGAATCACTGTGATTGTTGGTCCTTTATGTAGCCCCTTGTACTGCTCACTTTACTCTTCAGATAAGTCTGGTTGCTCAGCCACTTCTACCACAATACTGTGTAGTACAGGCTTGTACCAAAGGTGAAATTGTACTGACACTTGTAGTCCTAATTGCATGTAGTGGTCACAAAGGGTACTGCATGTGATTCTGCCTAACACAAACGGTGAGTTGAAGGCAACTGTGTAAAAACTGGCTGCGTATGAACAAAGGTTACGGGCGGCAACAAAGCATCCTATGAAGTTGAATGGAAAAGGTGTTCAATGAAAGACGCAAATGCAAAGGGAAAGCTGATAATTGTTTTCTGAACTTTGAGAAGTGAACGCACAATACTAAGTAGCAGAGTGGTTCGGCACTGCATTTGTTCCCAATCGAATGATCTCTGCCTGAATGTATCCTGCTAACAAAACTTATGAAATGTGACTATGATTTATGGGGAAGAGAATCAAAGTGGTCCTGCAAGGGTTTAAGTCAAATCCTTTGCACAATCGAATGTCTTCAGTTTGTAATGAACTGTGAAATAAATAGGAGTCTGACCCCGACAGATGGGGACTCAAAGTGAAAGGTGAAAGTGGTGTGAATTGAGAACAGAATCATACAGAGACCTGAGTCAGACGGAGAGAGGCCTGTGGTAAATTGTAAAGTGAAAAGGGAGCCTGAGCCCGGCCGAGGGGGACCCAAAGTGGAAGTAAAGACTAAAGTTGCTTGAAAAGTAAACTCCTGAGGAAAAGAACTTTGAAAATGTTTTCTTGAACTTTTGACTTGCAGCAGAGAAGCCTTCCTTGATTAGGCATTAGACATTGGTTGCAGAGAGCTGATATATGAACTGGAACCATGCCCTTGTGCTTAGCCGAACTGAAATGTGTTCCAAACCCAAGTGTGCCACCTGGTCCTGTGGTGAAAACGTGGGGCAGGCCAACCAACTATCCAGCCATCTTGGTGTAGAGGAGGTTCCAAATGTAGCCCGCACTCCAAACGTCCATTTTAAAGTACCAGGAATGTTCATGCCGAAATATGTGATGTATGATGAGCAAATACACCAGCAGAGAGCCGCAGTGGGGCTCTGTCCAGTACCTATCCGAAGATCACCTCCTATTGAAGTACCGATACCAAGGAAACCTTGGACAGTAAGGTACCCATCAAGAAAACCATATCAACAAATGAAACGAAATGAAGATCATCTAAGTTCAGTCACTGAAGAAACCAAAAAGGTCTTAATGGAAGATGAATGGTGACATCACGAGAACCCGGACTGACTCACATATAGAAGAAATGACGACCAGAGAATGACGTAAAGAGACAAAACGACATGGGCTGAACCTAAAGTGAAAGGAAGATGTCAAATGTAAGAAGCTTAAGCCATGAGCATGATGAAGATATTCAACCAGTTTACGCATGTACATGTGCTTGGAACCGCAAGAAAGCTAAGAAAATCGTGTGGCTTGCTATGCTTATTAGAAAGATAGTGCGGCAAGCGCCGCCTATACATATCTATCTGAAACGAAGCACGTCATATAAGTATGCATCCACTTTGCACAAGAAGCAGAATTAACCAAAGGTTACTAAAGGTCACACGATGAGGGCTTCATATTTAGCAAAATCAAGAATAAGTGGCAGAAAAGAAACCCAGCAGAGGCAACTCGTGCCAGGAAAACCAAGGTCGTATCAGTAGAATAGACGAACAGTAGCTACAATTAATTGAAGCGAAGAACAGAATATCCTGCTCTGAAAGGTCAAGATAAGAAAACGGAGGCAGGTGGTGGGTGAAACGAAAATCAAATACATTAATTACATAAAGAAGAGGCAAATTCACAGTGTCTGAATCACATGACCAGCCGAGCAAAGAGAAGTGAGACCTTCACACCTACGCATGGCAATAGGCCAGGTGAAGATATCAGAACTTTTCCAGACAGGAGATGCAGTCTCGAAGCCAACCACAATGAAATAATTGACACATGGCCACTAAAGTGATGATTGATTGTAAAAATAATTGGAGGAAGGCTGGGGGAGCTAAGGGGCACCCTGCACCTGGCCGACCATTCTGTGTGCTGCTAAGCAAAGTGGAAAAGTATGAGTGGGGTTGATGCCAACTCAATCAAAATGGACCAAGTAATCTAGGGTCCTATAGTTAGTAGAACCAATAGGACATTGTACTTTTAGTGACGTCTACAGTGGCCATTTTGAAGGACGGGCTTAGATGCCCCACCTGACAGTGTTTACCCAATCCCCTTACTCAGTTAACATATACAGATATAGTACATATATTAAAGTTACCTTTCCTGAACCAATCGAAGTGCATGTCAACTTTTAAGTGTTACATGTCAATGATGACGAGTTTTCAGTATAAATATTATGTTTTTTATGAAGTTCGTTGGAGTTGTGAAGCGAGAGAGAAGATCACGCATCCGCTGATCTTCATGAGACTCCCCGTTTTTTGTACTTGTCATTAAACGGACTCCCTTTGCCAAACCGTTGAGTTGTCATTATTGATTTGGTGTTGGAGTATTAATCTGCACCCCCATCCATCTCAAGGGTGCTGCTATCTCTATTGGCCGGTTGGGGGTCCTGGAGCACACTTGGTAGCAGAGATCGGATTGTTATCGATTATCGATTAGAATAAGACACCCATTGACTGTTGACATAAAGTAACTCTAGGTCCTCGCAATATCACAATTCCTTTTGCCATCTGGCTGAGTAGACCGTGAAGCTCCCCGTAGACAGTGGTTAGAGTAAAAAGTAGAATCTGAGACAGAGGTCTGAAGGGTCCTGTGTTTCCCCAAATAACCCCTTCCCACTCCTACGTGCAGCTGAGCGAGCGAACGGCAGGAGAGGCGGTGCCGAAGGCGGTGATCCCGAGCACCCAGAGAGGAAACATGTGAACGGTGAGTGAAAAAAAAGAATTGTTTTGTCAAAAGTGCATGCTTTAGAACAAGTGAGGGAAAGGTAATGGAGGGAGGCGGGAAAACAAAGTATAGTCAGAAGTAGAGTAGGATGTATATATATATATATATATATATATATATATATATATATATATATATATATATGGAAGGAAATAGTGACTTAAAGGGTGATTAAAAGTAGTAAAAGAGGATACCGGGGAGGACACCCGAGAAGAGAGAGGATACCGGTGTGGACATCCGAGAAGAGAGAGGATTCGCCTAATTCCTACGCTTTAATATAGCGGCTAGAAGAAACTTGCATCCATAGTCCTGAATAAAGAGGAACAAATAGGTCACCACGGCGGTTAAAGACGCTCATGAAAGGGATGAGTTTAAACTCCATATTGGGGTAATATTAGAGACAGAAGTATGTGTAACCAGCTGGAGTTTGTCTAGTCTGTGAACGTCTGTCTTACGTGTTACTTGTTGTGATGTCATAGGACGAAAATTGTTCCTTCGAGGAACTTGCATAAAAATTACGTGATTAGATACTTCAAATATTGTAGAATACAGCCTGATGTTTATTGAGTAAAATAGAAGATATCACATTTTGTGAAAAACTGGATTGGAGCTTGTGACGATTGGTGCCCGCTCATATTGTTGGAATTGTTTAAATAACAAAAGACATAACAAGTGTTGTATAAAGAGAAAGTGAACAGATTTTAATATGGAAGACATAACTCCATTAGTACACCTGTGCAAACAGTTGCCAAAACATGCACCTAAACTAAAAAAGTACAGTGCAGAATGGGTTAAAGGAACCGCAATCAAAATGTTTATGCCTTGTACCCAGGGTGGATCATTATCTAAAACAGTCCTACAGCACATGACGACAGATCTGCATGCCACATACACGGGCAAAAAGTTAGACAACCGCCTAGCTAGTCTAGAGTTGTGGAAAATGTACTAACAGGATAAAGAGGAGGAGCTGCCATTAGATTGGATACTTAACGTATGCACAGAGGGGGGTGAGACGGCCTCAGCACCACCCACCCCGTCTGAAATGAAAATTGAAGACAGTAAGGAAGAAGGTTATACCCGCTGAGAGAACTTAAAGCAGCCACATGGTATAGCAACACTGCAGATGAGTCACCTACGCAAAGTGGTCATGAAAATCTAGACAAAGATAAAGATAGAGATATCACTTCCAAAGTCCTGAGGGACAAGGAGAGACGCGAGAACAAGAGAAAAAACCAGACACAAGCAAGTACATCTCGCGATACAGACAGAGAAGGCAAAAGATGGAAAGGAAATGAGGCTAGAACTGATGAGATATTATTCGCACAAAACAAATGGATGGGAGGTCAGATTTTATTGAAACTCAATGGTAAAGGCATAGATGACGTGAAACCAAAGGAGAAGTTAGATGATTTACAGAGAAAGGAGAAGGAAAAAGAAAAATGATTGAGAGACAAAAGAATAAGGAAAAGGGATAGGCAGAGACGAGAACAGTTATATCGCGAAGAGCAAGAAAGGCAACGCAATCGTAAACAGAGAGCATCCAATGATCAAGACAGACAGGAGCAGCGAAGGATTGAGGAAGAACAAAGGATACGGGAGAAAAGAATAAAGAGACGAAGGGATGAGGAAATCCGAAGGGCAAATGAACATAGAGACGCAAAGAAAGAGGAAGAAGATAGGGTCAGAGAAGAAGCGAGAAAGCACAGAGAATTCAATGACGATGTAGAATGTTAGCGAAGACAGAGAGCACGCGATCTCGAATATCTGGAAAGGGAGGTTAAAAAACCTGAGCCAGTAGTAGACTGGGAATATATAGACTGGGAAGATATAGAAGAATTCTTTCCTGAGTAAGATTCTGTACCAGGCACGTCTAGGGCGAATATCAAGGATGACTTCGACACCAGAAGCATCAGAGAGACGATCGATAGAATATATGATGAAATGGGGCTGGATTAAGTACCCCAAGAGGAGGGGGGAATATGAGCGCCTGGAGAGCACTCAGCTTTACGATATCAAGGACGTCTCCCGAAGTAGTGGAAATAGAGAATTGTCCGTAGATAGTTTGGAAATAGGTAGGAACAAAGAGGATGCAAAAAGTTGCACGAGTTGGGCGCAGTCAATGTCTGACACCGAAAGAGAGGAGCATGAAGAAAAGGAGGAAGAGAGAAGATGCGAAAAATGATTCTCAGGAGGGAAGGGGATAAGATGGTTAGATTCTAGTGGGTCTGCACTGAGGGCATCAGAATCGGCCACACAGTCAGACCGACACGAAGAAGTATCTCACTGTCAGAGTGGGGTGTCTCCACCACCCTATGTGAACCAGCTAATGACATTGCCGGTAGGCGGCGATGCAGGAATATTACTCCTGCAATAGACAGGAGAACAATGAGAGAAGAGAAAGAGGGCTATGCATCCCAATTTCTGTTGCTTGAGAAAGGTGGAACAAGTCCACAGTATATTCCATGGCCACACATGGATCGGAAAAACCTGAAAAATAAGCTTCCATTGTTGACATTGGGAGCCGGAAAATGGATACACGAGCTAGAAAAAATGACGGGAGGGAACACATTAGCTATAGGGGATATCAAAGGTCTCTTAATCGTCATACTTGGTAATAGAGCAGACGATGTGTGGACACGGGCAGGGTACCCTGGTGTGAACACAGTTAATACCGTGCGTGACGGAGCTGCGTTTAACAATTACAGAGCCGCAGTACGGAAAGCATTACAATTGCTATATCCCGATACTTCCGACATGGGAGCTATCATGACTCGAAAAATGCAGGAGTCAGAAGACCTGTTGCTTTACATCCATAATTTCTAAGACGCATGGGTACTCGAGACTCGGGAATCTTGGGCAAAATCTATACCTGTGTTCTACCATATATTATGCCAAGGGCTGCCAGATCCGGTATAGAAACAGCTGAAGAAATTGGTAGGAATCAAGGCCAAACCATTGTCGGAAATATAGCAGACCTTCGCACACTATTGCAGGCTACTGCAAGAAAAGAATCGCAAATAATAAGCTGCACGAAAGGGTGAAGAGGCAAAATTAGTGCAGAAGAAATTGTCAAAATACGCCCTTGAAGGGGCATTGAAAACTAGCACAGACGGATCGAGCATGCAACAAGCCAATAATCCACAACAGAATAATCAAGGCAATACAGGGTTTTACCCCCGGGGAAGAGGATTCAGAAGAAGAGGATGGCAGAGTAATCAGGGATGTTTTAAGAATAATAAGGGAGGCTTTCAAAACATGCAAAATGGCAATCAAGATATGTCAAATGGGCAAATAATCAGACCACCGCCAGTATGTTGGTTGTGTGGAATGACAGGGCATCTAGCACGGACATGCAGAAATCAGGGCATGATGCAAAACCAAGGAACAAGAGCAGGTATGGTGAATCCATCTGTGTTTTTACAGCAGGGAGGAAAAGGAGTTGCACAGAATCATACGGTGCAACAACAAATGCCAGGAGCACAGCAAGGCTAACAACCTCAGAATTCAATGAGTTTTCCACAAAGACAGTCTCAACAGTCGCTGATGCAAATGTCACAGACTGTAAGTGCAGGATAGGCTGCGAACCCTGGAATAAGGAGTAGCACTGGTGATGGGGGTAGTCCATTCGCACAGGGTGGAACAAAATTATATATGGACTAGGACAGCTCATTGGGAACCTTAATGTTTCGATCCTATCAGTGACACCAGACCCTCACCAGGAAGGGTGGATGTTGTTATAGGGGATAAAGAATATTCCTTCTTAGTTGACAGGGGTGCAACACGCTCATGTATACGTGAAGGCAAGTTTTCCTTGTCCGGCGATGCTATAAATACTCAGACTTTCACAGGAGCTACAAGCCATGTTCCTTTTACAGATGCACTTCCAGTCTCTATAGGAGAATGTGAGATGAGTGTACCTCTATTATATTTGGGACAAACCCCAGTAAACATCTTGGGTCGAGATCTAATGACGAAGTCAAACATGACAATCTCATTCACAGAGGAGGGCATAGTATGTTCAACTCCAGGAATGCACTATTTGAACGTATGCGAAATTATTAGAGCATATGCAGGACACACAGCTATGAGGGCTGTACCATTAGAGCCCGAAAATATTTGCGTACGGAATATGCGTGCCAATGGCAGGGCTGCCAGGCTTTGCTGAGAAAACCATGAGGACCCCAGATGAATTTCTGTTTAGGCCAAGAATACCTATGCACGAGGTAAAGGGAGAAGTATTTCCCTTGGTGATACGCACAGCTGCAATATGAGGGAAAATGGTTTTGTTTGATGGTTGTGACGATGAAGGCCGACAATGGTGCACAGTAATCGCCATTGAAGAAGGGTACAGATTGACTGATATCACTGATGACGATCTGTTGGATGAGCAAGCAGATATGGGAGAAAAATCAGTTGAGGTAAACCTCACTTATTGGGTGAAAATGATCAAAAGAGAAGTGCCGCAGAGAAGGATGTTGGCACAGAACCGTCCTGAATATTTCGAAGACGACATGGCCCAGTTGCCTGTCTCAGTGTAGACCACATGTCCCTATGATGTAGGCTTATTGAAAGGAGTCTGAGAAGTGAAAATTAAAGTGAAACCAGGAGCAATTCTTCCAAAAGCACGACAATATACCATGTCTGGGGTGGCAGATGAAGGAATTTTTAAGACAATTTTCAGCTATGATGGAGCAAGGCATCTTAGTGACTTCAGAGTCGTCATGCAATACAGCAGTTTACCTTATCAAAAAATCAAAGCAAGGATCTTGGAGGCTAATTCAAGATCTGAGGCAGATAAATGATATTGTGGAAGCCGAGTTCCCTTTAGTCCCTAACCCGGCTACAATTCTATGTAATATACCTGTTGAGGCAAAATATTTTACGGTGATTTACTTAAAAAATGCCTTTTTTTCAATCCCATTGCAATGAGACTCGCAAGATCTGACATAATTTACGTTCAGACAAATGCATATGAAAAGCACGAGGCTACCCCAGGGATACTGTGAGTCCTATTTTCAACAGAGTCTTGCAGATGGACCTAAGCAATATTGCATTAGAAAGTGCTGTCTTACAATATGTGGATGACATCTTAATTTTCAGCACGACAGAAGAGAGCTGCAGACACGATTCTGTTCAGCTATTAACTATAGTGGCTGAAAAAGGATATAACGTTGACAAAGAGAAGTTACAATATTGTCAACAAGAAGTATTTGTATTTATTTATTTGTAGTGCGCACCTTGCACCGGGGCATCTGGGCACATGTTTTGAAAGGCATTTACAGATTACAGCAATACATACAATTTTACACATATTTACAAACAGTTAAGAACTTCGCATAGAGAAGAGCGGAGCGGGCCTAAGTATACAGTATAAACAGTCTATAAACAGTGAATAGCCAGATCGCAGGTGAGAGTATTAACAGCTGTTTGGATTATAGAGAGGTGGCCAGGGCATCCCGTTCATGTAGCCACAGTTTGGTTTTAGTTTTGAAGGAGTGGATGTATGGAACATTTCTGAGAGCATTGGGTAGGGTGTTCCAGAGCTTAGCCGCAAGGACTAGGAAGCTCGAGCCACTGGCTGTCTGTAGCTTGAAACTGGGAATAGTCACTGTGTGAGCCTGAGCAGATCTCAGGGGTCTGGTTGCTGTATGTTGAGTAAAGCGGGTGGGTAAGTAGGCAGGGGCTGCCTTGTTCCTTGTTCTGGGCCTTGTGAGTTAGAACGAGTGCTTTGAGAGATATGCGATGAGTGATGGGTAGCCAATGCAAGTTGTGTCTAGTGTTGGAGATGTGAGAATGCCTGGGTACGTTGAGAGCTGCTCTTATGGCATTTTCTTGAGTGACCTAGAGTTTATCAAGGTTTCTTTGACTGGTCCCTAAGTAGAGGACATTGCAATAGTCGATTTTGGACATGATGAGAGTTCTGGCAAGGATCAGGCAGTTGCCCTTTGTCAAAAAGGGGCGGCACGCTGTGATTAGTTTACAGGTATAAGATGACGCTGAGACTACTGCATTGGTTTGTCTATTGAGGGACAGAGTAGAATCTAGGTAGATTCCGAGTGTTTTAGTGAAGTTGGAGACTTTGATATCGTTCCCGTCAATAATAAAGGATTTGTATTTGGGGTCAAGTTTAGTGAGTTTGGAGTGAGAGCCTAGAATGAGTAACTCCATTTTTTCATCATTAAGGCAGAGCCCATGATGAGCCATCCAGGCCTGGATGATGGTGTAGACTGCATTGAGTGCTTTGGCATCGGTTACATAGTCGCCAGTGATAGGGATGAGTATCTGGGTGTCGTCTGCATAATTAGTGTAGGTGACACCCAGATAGTCACGTATATCAAAGAGCGGTTTAGTAAACACATTGTAAACTGTGGGAGATACATAAGATCCTTGTGGGACTCCGCACGGGGTGTGTGCTGGATCGGCTGCGGCTAAGGAAGAGAAGACCCTGATGGTTCTGTTTGCCAGGAAAGAGCTGATCCAGGATGTGGCTGCGTCCGAGAAGTGAGCAGCAATCTTGAGGTGGTGGCAGAAGATTTGATGTTCGACCAAATCAAAGGCTGCTGAGAGATTAAGGAGGAGCAGGAGCGCCTGTTTGCCCTTGTCTTTCAGGTCCTCGATTTGGGTTTACAAATCAATTAAGGCTGTCTCTGTGCCGTGTCTGGGACGGAAACCGATTTTGTCTAAGCCCTAATAGATTGTTGGTTTCGAGGTAGTCCTGGATTTGGAGATAGGCCGCTCGATCCAGAATTTCTAAGTAGGTATGGCACCGTGGTGATGGGCCTGCAGTTGGAGGGGTTACTGGGATCGAGATTAGGTTTTTTGATTAAAGGGATGACCTACGCCTCCTTGAGGTTGTCAGGTACAGTGCCCAATTTGAAGGAGGCATTAATGAATGAGGTAATGAATGAATGAATATTAATTGTGTGCGGCTTCCTTTATGATCGGTGCAGGGCAAGCATCACCTTGGCAATTGGAAGGCTTGAGCTTCATGATAATATTTTCGACTTCCTTAATGGTAAGGGCTGTAAAGCTAAAAGGTTTAAAGGAGTGTTTAGATGAGGGGGTTTTGTAAGACGGGGGTTACCCATTGAGTCAGAAAGGTAGCTTTACATAGTGCTTTACAAAGTGCTATACATAGGCCAGCCGATCTCACATGAGGGGAAAAGAGTTACCCCAGAGAGAGCTGAAGCCATACTGAACACGGCTAAGCCACACAAGATAAAACGGATGCAGAGTTTTTTAGGTCTTTGCAATTATGTCAGGGCATGGGTCTTCGACTACAGCTCATATACCAAGCCGTTGCTACAGGCCCTAAAGAAGGCACAAGTGATGAAAGAAAAGATTGAATGGTCTGAGACCATGGAGGAAAGATTTGCTGAACACAAAAGAGCCATTTGCACGGCACCAGTTTTAGGGATTCACAATTATGCAGAAGAATTTTACCTGTTTTCACACGCGAATGACGGCAGTGCTCACACAGAGAACCATGTTGGGGTACAAGCCCCAGGCATATTATAGTGGAAATTTAGACCCAGTGATGAGAGGTAATTTCCCTTGCGAACAAAGTTTAGCTGACGCAGCGTTCGTCATCAAGAAAGCTACAAGCATTGTAATGGGATGCTCAATGACATTGTACGTCAAGCACTCGCTATTTGCTATTCTAGAGAAACCAAAGGGCACACTGACATCTCAGAGAGCTTCTGCTTATGAAGTGATCATATCGAATCCACCGATGCAAGATAGTGAACCCAGCTATGTTCATAGTGGAACCAGTCACTGAAGGAGAGCAAATACATGACTGTGCAAATTATGAAGAATTCTATAACGAAATTCCCAGAGTGAAAGAAAATGCATTGGCAGAAGGAGAAATTGTCTTTGTTGACGATTCATCGAGAATCGATCAAAACGATGGACAAAGATATACAGGCGCTGCTGTAATGAAACACACAGCAAATGGAGAATTTCGAGTGTTTCTTAGTGCATTATTACCATCTCATTATTCAGCACAGGCTGCAGAATTATTAGCGTTGATGCTCGCGATTGAGAATCACGCAGACCAGGAAGTAACGGTGTACAGTGACTGTGCCTATGTGACATCAACAGTACACGCAGGCTTAGCACGCTGGTAAAGGAGGGGCTACCTCCGAGCGGATGGCACGCCAGTGCAGCATGCAGCCTTATTACAGGCTGATTAAGGCACTACAGCTCCCATTGAGCATAGCGGTCGTGAAGTGCACTGCCCACACGAAAGGGACAGATTTGATCTCACGTGGAAATCAAGCAGCAGACACAGAAGCCAAGCGTATGGCATCCAAGAGCAAGACGATCATGGATGTGGATGTCACAAATGTGAATGAAAAAATTATTGTCGCACTGAGTGAGCCTGAGAGCTACAATAATATGGGACAAACACAGTTAATATAACTCCAAAGGGTGGCATCACAGGAGGAGAAAAACCTCTGAAAGCTTGTGGCAACAAGACAGCACTGGTAAACCAGTAATTCCTATTGCCCTGTTAAAAATAGTGCTAGAGCAGTTACACTATCCAGCACACATGACAAAAGAGAATCTAGCGGCAACACTCGCTGAAGACTGGTTCATACCGAACTTAGCAGAGCATGTTGCATTTTATATGGTGAACTGTATAATTTGCCAACAGTTCACGGCTGGGCATACACTAAGAGTAATTGGAGCAGTCATCCCAAGGCCGAATGGATCTTTTCAGCACTTGCATGTCGATTACGTCGATATGATTCAAGTATGTAATGGGTAGAGGTATCTAATTGTTGTGGTGTGTCCATTCTCTAGATGGATAGAAGCAGGTCCATGTACACCCCCACACTCTACCTCTGCAGTGAAATTTCTAGTGAGAGAGGTATTCCCAGGTGGGGGTATGTGAAGTCATGAGATCAAATAACAGGACTCATTTTGTAAATGAGGTTTTCGAACAGATTAGCTTGTTGCTTGGTATAAAGCACAAGTTCTCGTCAGCGTATCACCCGCAAGGTAACGGGATATGTGGGAAGCTCAATGGCTTATTATAGGAGAGGATAGCCAAGTTGAAGCTTCTCTAAAAAAGGGACGGTTACAATGCCTTCCTTTGGCACTGTGTGCACTCAGGAACCAACCCAGTTCTGACCATCATCTTACGCTGCACGAAATAGCCACAGGAAGAAGAATGCACACTCCCCTGACACCCCGAGACAGAGCTAGATATGATGCCCAGCCAATAAGAGAAATCTTAGGGTCTGAAATGCAATTGAAGGGCCCTGAAGACCCTCGCGCATGGAACAAGGCACGATCACCATACACTAACTGATATGCCAGACATGAGGTTCAATTCCCAAAATCTACGGTTTATTGCAAAGCAAATAGTCTCAGTCGGCCGACTGGAACTCACGTCTCGCAACGTGTGTCACCCAGACCTCGTGAAATGCAAGCGAGCGAGCATTCTACAACAGTCACATATATACAAAAAGATCATCATATTATCAGTTAGTGACACGTCAAAACCGCCCATAATGTATCTTCTTTAGCAAGGGTTCGGTGATTGACAATTATGACGAGTATGACACCTTCTAAGACATTTATTCAACACCAATTTGCAATCTGCGAAGGCGCAGACACTGTTCTTTGTTACAGAGAACATAATGCTCTTGTTCTGTGAGCGAGCTGTGTTCGTAGAAGAGACACATTCCAAAGCATGCTATCTTCTAGTTTCTATTTGTGTGCTAAGGGCCAGCTTGATCTAAAGGGGCCCAGTAAGGGGGGCCGTGAAAGAGAGTATAATTCATGACTTTATCTGTCTATTTCTACAGTTTCTGCAGTTTCAGAGAGACCAGCTGGCACCTACTTGGTGATTAGATGCCTCTCTGCTCGTCTTCAAGGACTCGTGAGAGAGGAAAGCAATGTATTTCTGTCTGGGCTAGTCTCTCAACATGTAACTTGTGGCCTCGATCTGTGCAGGGGCAGACCGAAATAGAATTCATTTTTGCAAAGCGTTTGAACAGAAAAGCAAGAGAAAGCAAAATGGCGAATTCTGTTGGTAGAAAATGTACGCTCTATGGTTATGTTGACGATTCTGTACTGGCGGTGCTTGGCATACGATGCGGTTGGTTTTCGGCCAACATAATATACCGTCTATGCTATGGTAGAGTATTTTCTAGAATAACAAGGCCAGCTGCAGCGACGACGAAAAGGGTGCAGGCAGCACGGAACACAGAAGGAGATACTACTGCAGGCACAGATCAAGGACTACGTCTTCCATCAATCTTCACTGGAGACACCGTCCTGGTGAAGAACCACACGAGGAAAAGGTGGGACGAGCCAAGGTTTAACGGTCCCTTTACAGTGGAAGACTGCACTCCCTCTGCAGTGAAACTACAAGGAAGAAGAGCTTGAATCTTTTTGGGTGACATCAAGCCATACATCGGAGAAGGCCCTCTGCCTGCACTCCGCGGCGAAGAGACTATGGACGACAGTGAAGAACCATAGCACGTGCAGACGGGATCCATGACGAGGAAGAAGGAAGCATAACCAGCAGCAAGAAAAGACAAAGAACTTTTGTGCAGAAGTTGTGGCTTTATTTTGGACATTCCTCTGAGAGAAAAAAAGGGGATAAGGACATAAAAACGGACACTCTGTGCATGCTAGTTGCAGGGTGAAGAAGAAAAATTGCACTTATAAGCCACAACATAGTATGTTAACTTTGAACATTGGACTGAGGCACACTGAAGACTTGATTAGAAAGGAATATGTCAAATTTTGATCGAGGACACATAAATTGGAAGAAAATACAGTATCCAGATTCTTTCCACACAGAGACCTTGTTCAGAATCACTTATGGTGTCCCACAGTAAAAGAGGCTGCTTAATGTAATTATTGTAATTGCCGAACAGTTCCTTCTACTTCCGGAATACAGCAAGGTAAAACCAAATGTCCCAAGTGGAGGAAGAAGCGAATAGGCTTGTTAATGCACTGTTCTTTCGCCTAATTGAAGACTGTCCAGATCTTGTTGGAAGAACTACAGATGTATTGACATTTCTTCGAGATCCAGCAAATACAGAACGTCTTAGTATAATCCTAAACGGAATTGTTATTGAAGTTGCTCTTCACGCACACTGAAATTGCAGGAACTGTTCACAGTAAGTGAGAGCCAACAGTCCCAAACTTCATCAAACGCAGGACAAATGTCACCAGAAGACGGCAGGTTGCCGAGTAATGTTTTCTTTCGCCTAATCGAGGATTTTCAAGAGCTTGTGGGGAGACCTGTCGATGTTGACGTCCTCACATTCATCAGAGTCCCCGCTAATTCTATGCAGATGAGTATGCTCCTATATGGTACCCTGTTTGTTAGGGAGAATTCTCCTTCTAGGGCTAATTTCCATCACCTAGTGAGTCCCCCAGCAGCTTTGCTGGATTTCTGGAGTTTATTTTTTCCACCTGGTAAGAGTGTACATCCTTTTTCCACTCTTACATGTGTTTTGGCCAATGCATTTTTACTCATTGTGTGACCTTAGGCACTGGAGCACACCACTCCAGGTGCCCCTGTTCTTATATGGGCTACACAGCACCTTTAGTGCAGTAACCCAGGGTTGTCTTTAAGACTTCCCTCTGACTCCATTTCGCTGGGGCTGAACTACAGTCCCCCAGAGAAAGGTAAAGTTGCCATTTACTTTACAAAGTCATTTTTACCACAGACCCAGTACATCCCATCTTACATGGAGTACTGGAAAGGGCTAATCTGTACACCTTTTCTGTCTGTACCTCCCTGAGCATTGTTTCGCTCTTTTAACATTTAGACTTGGCTGGTGGCAGTGGTATCTACCCTAATTTTTCTTACGCGATTATATTAGATGAACGTGGTACTGTTCTTGGCTATTATATTAGCCTCGAACATAAACCCGCTTAGCCAAATTGTCTTTCTTTTGGCTCCGGTTGGGTTTATTCACCATTTCTTTTTGTTAAAGTCATTCTTGTGTTTTACTTTGCGCGGCAAACTAGGTTTGCCTTCTTTGTTCACCGTCTTTTGGCAGGCTTCTGCAGAGAAGCCTTCCTCTTGGTGCCTGGGTGTCTAGGTGGGCTGAATATGAGGGAGGGGTGTAGTCACCCCCTGCACAGGGTATCCTAGGAAACCCAAGTCGCACTTTGCCATGATTGGCTGAGGTGGTTGTCACGGCTGGACAACCCCCCTGCTGCGTGATCGATAGCCAGGCTGTGTGAAAGGGGGTTTTGCGCATAAAAGGCAGGTCTCTTGGGCTAGAAGTCAGAGTCACCTCTGGAACTACAAGGAACCGAAGAGAAGCAGAGAGAATGACAGCTGCTGCAACTACCCCGTCCCGGTGAAGCCCTGCTGCAGTCCTGAGCTATCTACCCTTTGACGACTAAGAGGAGATACAGTCCGGAGTCTTCTTCCCTTGAGGCTGGTGGGGATAACCAGCTCATCTTCTTCAGCCAGAGATCTCCGCTGTGGTCGAAATCGCTGCACACTGCTGTAGTGGTACGGATAGCCACCTGCTGAGCCTCTCCTGTTTTTAAGGAGCACACCTTTTATTCGTTGTCGCTGCTGCCGGCTTCATCCCTGTGTGGTGCAGATCCCCTTCAGACGTCCTCCTTCACAACGGAGCTCCAGGAATCGTGGGTCTGCGGGAAACCAACAGGAACAACTGCCAGGGCAACAGCTGCACCATTGGAATAAGGTACTGTGTTCTACTCGAGGACACTGGGTGAATCCCTTTTTCTTTATCTTCAAGGCTCGCCCTTGTCTTCCCTCCTTCTTATAACTTTTACTTCCGAACATTGACAATATCAAAGTAATCTTGGCTACACTGATTCGTGAACTGTCTAATGGTGTGATCCTTGGCAACAGGTCTCCGGTGTCACTTAACCCTGGCTCCGACCCTTTGACTTTTGAACTCCTGTTTCTGAGTGTTTCTCGATACTGTCTGCCTAACCTAAATATTGCTTGTGATTTTTGCCTCCAACTCCCTCTTGGTATCTCAGGTGCTAAGTGTGCTTTTGCCCCGGTAGCATTTCATGTCACGGATACGCGTTTATTGAGTAGACCGAATTTCTCATAGTAGGCATTCTCTTCTTCTCCCATGCTTCGGATTGTGGTTCTGCAGATATTGACACTAGGCCTGGCATGTGTGCATTCAATGTTTGCGTGCGTGTGGTTGTCAGTAACCTTTTTCCATTCATACTCTGCCGACCCTGTTTCCGGCTTTTTGATTTGCTTGTTACCACAAGTGTGTGTGTGTCATTGCTAATCAACTGCTGACTCGAATGAAGAGACTTACTTTTCTGCCAAATCAGAAGAAGCTTTTCATGCGATCCCATATGAACACAAGATGTTCAGCCTCACCTCATCAGTATTCACGACAATTTCAAGATTTCAAGTTGGAGCAAATACTAAATGGTTGCAGATAACCAGATGGGAGTTACTGCAGACCATCAACACAACAATAAAAAGATTCAACGCAAGCAAAGAAGAGTTAAGGGCAGTCCGACTGATGAATCTCCAGAACAGATATGTACTTGACATGATCACAGTTATGGATGGAGGTGTTTGTGCAAAAATTGGAGAATCATGTTGCACATTTATACTATCTCACGATGAAGAAAATGGCACTCTATCGGAGGCCATAGGTATGCTGACGAAACTACAGAATCAGATGATTGATGAAACTGACGAAGTAGACGACGAAAGTTGGTTTGGATAACTATTCTCATGGGTTCCACAATGGATGGCAGATGCAGTCAAATTCCTAGGAGCCTTGCTAGTGATGATATTGCTAGGATTCTGTGTTATCAAGTTAATAATATCCCAGTGTCAGAAAACTGCGATAAAAGCCATTGGGATGAAGATCATGATTGATGTCAAGCCAGGATGGAAGCCCGAAGACCTGACTGACGAAGAAATTAGAGACTTTGTAAAAGCCAGCATTCATGCACCAGAAGGAACAAAGTTTCGATATCCCAGGAAGCATAGAAATTATGTGGGAAGATGGGTTTACTGTAGTCCAAATGGACAGTGTTAATTGATGATGTGGAACAAGGACGAACACGTGAAAACAGCAGGAAGTTTAAAAGGAGTAATAAAGATATGGACCCCAAAGAGACATTTCTTCAAACCATCATGGGTAGACCCAGAAGATGAAGAAAGAATGAACCCAGATGATGAAGTTAAGGTGAATACAGTCACGACTGCTGGCAGCTGGCGATTCTGGCGGAGGTGGAAACTCCGTCGCCATTAGACTGTTCCGCCTATTTTCCCTGAAATGCTACACTGCGGTCTAGTCTTTTTCCAACATGGCCGCCGTCAGGTATAAAACCTTCAGTTACTCAATGGATCAGCGCGTTGCAACTGTGCTTTCCCGTGTTGCGTGTGCTCTATTTCTATTGTTAATCAGTAGTCCTTGTTCCACTTCCCCCCCTTTTCCTCCCTCTTCCATTTTCCTTGCTCCAGTCTATCCGTAGTTCTCGCCACTTCCTCCTGGATCTCCTCCTTCTTCTTCGTTTTGTTGCTTGTGATATTGTTTACCATCCTCACATCCGTCTTGGAGAGCTCCTCCGGAGAAGATTACCTCTCATCGGATCCGCCGATTCGACAGCCCTCTTCAAATCATTGTGGGGTTTTTTATGCCTTTGTGGCTTTTTCCCCGGAAATATATCTGGCTGTCGCGGATGGGAGTCACTGTGTATTTCTCTATATAGAGTCATGGTGGCTTCCTTTTGAGGCAGACCGTATCTGCTCACAAAGAAGAAGACTCCAGTACGGCAATCCCGAAGAAAGAAGCTAAACTATTCTACCTCATCAGGTGAGGAGGAGGAAGGGTTTTGGGGGCTGTGCAGTAATTTTAGCAGTGAAGAGGATATAGCAGATTCTGAGATCAATCCGGTAAAAGATTCTGCTAGTCCTGACAGCTACAGAGGAACCAAAGAAGATGGATCCAAAGAAAAAGGTGAAATTGGTTGATGAATCGCCCAGAGGGGGGAGTGTACAGGAGGTCCCAAATGCAGCCCGCACTCCAACCGTCCCTTTTTGAAGTACCAGGAAAATTCACGCCGAAATATGTGATTTATGATGAGCAAATAAACCAGCAGAGAGCCGCAGTGGGGCACTGTCCAGTACCTATCATAAGAATAGCACATATTGAAGTACTGATACCAATGAAACCATGTACAGTAAGGTACCCGTCAAGAAAACCATATCAACAAATTAAATGAAATGAAAATCGTCTAAGTACAGTACCTGAAGAAACCAAAAAGGTCTTAATGGAAGACGAAAGGTGACGTCACGAGAACCCGGACTGACTCACATATAGAAGAAATGACGACCAGCGAATGACGTTAAGAGACGAAACACCATGGGCCAGGGATATCGTGAACCTAAAGTGAAAGGACGATGTCAAATGTAAGAAGCTTAAGTCATGAACATGATGAATATATTCAACCAGTTTACGCATGTACATATGCTTGGAACCCCAAGAAAGCTAAGAAAAACGTGTGGCTTGCTATGCTTAGTAGAAAGATAGTGCGGCAAGCGCCACCTATACATATCTACCTCAAAGTAAGCACGTTATAGAAGTATACATTCACTTTGCACAAGAAGCAGAATTAACCAAAGGTTACTAAAGGCCACACGAGGAGAGCTTCATATTTAGCAAAATCAAGAATAAGCGACAGAAACAAAACTCAGCAGTGGAAACTCGTGCCAGTAAAACCAAGGTCGTATCGGTAGAATAGACAAACAGTAGCTACAATTAATTGAAGCGAAGAACAGAATATCCTGCTCTGAAAGTTCAAGATAAGAAAACGAAGGCAGGTGGTAGGTGAAACGAAAATCAAATACACAAATTACATAAAGAAGAGGCAAATTCACGGTGTCTGAATCACGTGACCAGCCGAGCAAGGAGAAGTGAGACCTTCACACCTACGCATGGCAACAGGCCAGGCGAAGATATCAGAACTTTTCCAGACAGGAGATGCAGTCTCGAGGCCAACCACAATGAAATAATTGACACATGGCCACTAAAGTGATGATTGATTGTAAAGATAATTGGAGGAAGGCTGGGGGAGCTAAGGGTCACCCTGCACCTGGCCGACCATTCTGTGTGCTGCTAAGCAAAATGGAAAAGTATGAGTGGGATTGGTGCCAACCCAATCACAATGGACCAAGTAATCTAGGGTCCTATAGTTAGTTGACCCAATAGGACGTCGTACTTCTAGTGACGTCTACAATAGCCATTTTGAAGGACGGGCTTAGATGCCCCACTTGACAGTGTTTCTCCAATCCCCTTACTCCGTTACCATCTACAGATATAGTACCTATATTAAAGTTACCTTTCCTGAACCAATAGAAATGCACGTCAACTTTTAAGCGTTACACGTCAATAATGATCAGTTTTCAGTATAAATGTTATGTTTTTTATGAAGTTCGTTGGAGTTGTGAAACGAGATAGAAGATCACGTATCTGCTGATATTCATGAGACTCCCCGTGTTTTGTACTTGTCATTAAATGAACTCCCTTTGCCAAACCGTCGAGTTGTCATTATTGATTTGGTGTTGGAATATTATTCTGTACTCCCATCCATCTCAAGGGTGCTGCTATCTTGTCATAAAGTGCTTCTGGGCAAACCCCGAATCTAAGGGCCGGTTGGGGGACCCGGAGCATATTGGCATATTGTTTCATGACACACTTTTTGTTATCTACAAAATTTCCCACACTGTTTATTGTTTAGAAGTAGGGATTGGCAATTGTTTTTTTTTGTATAGGCCTTTTTATTTTGACGAAGACACTATTAGGACTCTGTTATCTTTATTTTGATGTTTGAACCTTGATCCCATCCTTAGATTTAGGTTAAGATAGGTGTTTTCCCAACCCACTTAAGTTCAGTAAACACTCTTGAACTGTGAGCACTCGTGTCTGTCCTCACTGTTTGATACCATGCCATCCCGACAGAAAGGACCTTGGCTGCTCTCTTTGGCCCATGGAGGTTCACTTCCTTTCTTCATATATGAGAGTTAACCCCAAGATTCCATCTGATTAATTGAGTTAACTTCACAGCATGCTGTGGTTTCATTTAACTTGTGTTCAGTTGCTTCAGAAATTCTGCACGCAGTGGTTTTGAATGATTGCACACTTCCATTCTATGCTAAGTTCAACTTGCAGCGTTTAATTATCAAGTTCATATTCAGTTCAGTATTCTTCGGGCATTGGTGTGGCTTACGATCTTGTTTTCATTCGGCCTGCTATAAAATATTTATGCCTTTCATTTTAAAATAACTTCCCAATTCTCAGAGACTTTCAAAACCGTCCTGCTTTAAAATACGCAACCATTCCAATACAAGGTATTTCTTGTGCTTTAACGTACAACAATGGGGAAAGTCAAGGACCGGAGACCTTTGAAAACATGCTCTTCTGATGCACATGACGACTACATTACTAGATCCAAAGTATTTCAGCACAATAGAATGCTTATTCACTTGTGCTTCACGCTCCGGGTTTCTTATTTCATAGAAACTCACCGGCCGCCTCATTAGCTGTACTTGTAATGCAGAGCACACGAACTGCAGCTTTCTGCTGCCAGGAGTCCAACTTCTGCCCCTTTAACACCCCTGGCCAGTCTGCCTAGCAATAGGCAACAAGCACTTTGATTGAATGGGAAAGGGGCAGCCTTTCCACCCAGCTCGCTTATCCACTGCCAGTCCGCTACACGGAGCTCCTGCTCCCACGTCAGGCTGCCTCAGACCACCTCTTATTGCAGTCTCCAGCGTCTCAGCGTGCTATGAACCATGGACCTTCCCACAGTAATTCCCTCTAATGGCTCACCTCTCTTCCAATGAGGTTCTCTCCTGATCACACAGGCTTCCCTGCTGCTCTGTGTTGCTTTTTCCTCCTCTTTTTATAGACCTGCAACTCTCTAACAGTTTGCAGATGTGCTCTCTCAATCAGCCTTGCCTGACCATGATTAGGAGGACATGCCTGTCCATCACCACCTTGCAGGCATGTTCTTCGTCCCCGTACCAAAGTGCTGAAAGTGTGTAGTGTTCATTACTCTCAGTTGCCACTTCCTCGTCTCAGTACTAGAGTGGTGAGAGTGTATGGTGTTCATTACTGTCAGTTGCTTCTTCCTCTTCTTCTCAGTACTGTCAAGTGTCCCATAGGGTGAATTGAGCTGAACTGACTTAAAATAACCCATAAAGGGCAAGGGAGGGTTAGGTTGTTCATCACTAGAAAAAGGGGATACCATTGGCCTCATTATAAGTTTGTCAGTCTGGAAACAAGGGTGCCGGAAAGCTCACAAGCACCCTATGGGTCTGCCTGCTAGACCCGCTGTGCCCAACAGGTCTGACCATGCCTGCCGGAGCGGCCACGGTAAGCAAACTGCTCACAGAAACAACGGCACTGTTGGCAACGGTGATGGTGCTTCCGTGTCCCCACTCCCATAGAGTCCTAACGCACTCTATGGGCCTGGGAATTAACAAATATACCGTCGCCTGACTTCCCAGTCGCGGGACTCATAATGAGGCGGTGGCACCAGGAGCGCAAGTGCGATAAATTATTCTGAGTCCGGCGGCAACCCACTGGTAGCACCGGCAGGGTTACCGCCAGACTCAGAATGAAGCCCCATGTCTCGCCTGAGATCATCCCACTCCCAATCCTCAAGGACCTTCTACCCAGGTGATCCTCCCTCACTTCTTTGGTTAGGATCCAAAAGTGATGGCCTTTCCCTGGTTACCTGCGTGGAGGATCCAAGGGGAGTAGATGTGAGGACGCCCTCAGGTTTCTCACATATGCTGATGAAAAGGATATGATACTAGTTATGGGAGACTAAAATGCTTGAACTACTGGCTACCAAACTCAAGAGGATAGCTCAGGGGCAACATGCTCGCCTTGGAAACAAGAAAACACGGAGCAACACAGGTTTGATCCCCGGGTCCGCGCTTAGAAACCTCTGAGTATTAAGCGCATTACAAATAACCTATTATATCATACCCTGTCACCCTCTCAGATGCAGTGTGGAGAATTTAGAAGTAATATCTGTAATGAGGCAAAAAAGTACTAATTCCCAGGGGGGTAGGTGGTCTGATTTTCTGGAGGACTGGTCAATAATGCTAAACGGGAGAACTAAAGGTGATGTGACAGATGAATATATCTGGAAAAGTGGAAAGAGGAAATCAACCATAGAATACATTTACTGCGATTATGGGTTTACTTCCATGGTAGAAAATATGAAGATCAATCACAACCAATCATGTTTTGTTGAATATTTCAGTCTCTGGGGTGTGTTCACCTGTACGTTTGCCCAGTATTGGAGCAGCGACGGTGAATGCTCGGGTGAATAGAATTTCTTGGACGGACACAAACATTTACATGATTAGGCTGCATGTTGCTCAATTGAGGAAGCTTAATTTCAAACCAAACCCCATCCCGGTGTGCCTTCCCGCTCCTTCATTGCCCTCAAGCTGGCCAACTCTGCTTGCGTTGCATCCAATGCTTCTTCTAATTCTTTCTGTGACTTGCTACCCCGCAGTATAATCGTGTTAGGTTCTGGGTGATATGGGGATGGTGCTGTGGCAGGGGAAGCCACATATGTCGGGTTGGGGTATCCTATAGCGGGTCGGCCGCGAACGGGTATAGCCCCACTTGTGGCTTGGGCAACTGTATCTTTCGGGGAAGCTGGATGCACTATTCTTGGGGTTGGAATGCTACCATCCAGGGGTCTGTGCTCCTCACTCTCCTCAACGTCCTCTACCATCTTCCACAGCTCTAAAATCTCATTTCTTTTCTGACGTTTTTACCTTTGTATTTACTGGTTAGAAACATGCTTGTGTGTTCCAATATCTCTCTGTTATTAGCACCTTGTTCTGGCCAGGGGGGGGACATTCTTCCTTGTGTCTCTGCTACCCACTGTTTGTGATATCGCTGTAGCTTACCTTTATATAATGGCAATGCACTATACATGCACTCCAACAGAGGTATTACACTATATTGTACACTATATTGACAAATGTATTACTAAACAAAGTTTTAATTATGCGCCTCGCACAATGCTATTAGAAATTTCATTACTAGTCCTCTGTACCCACGTCCTAGTCACCCTCTATTTGCACCCTCACCCCCCACTCCCACACACATGCTCCTTCCGTGGGCCTGTGAGAATGGCCTTTAATACATGAATAACACTCAGAGCCAATACGTAGGTTGTTTGGATTACAACGAGAATCCAATTCTTTTATTAATGTAATATTCACTTTCTTTCTTTCTAGGTACTGAAAAGGATACAACTTCTCTTGATGACTTCCAGCTTCATGTGGACGGAGGTTTTTGGTCAGCAGATCAGGTAAGAGTCTATAGTTTCTTCCTTATAAAGTTTCAAACTTCAGTCACAAACATATAAGTCTCTTTCTCAAGGTTTCTCTTTTCTTCTTTCTCTTTATGATCTCCACTTTTGAGTTGTTCTTCTCTCCTTTCTCTGTCTTGGTTTCTAACTATTTATCTTTCCCTTTTTTCTCCCTTCCTCAACTTCACACTCGTCTCTTCTTGTTCATGTGCTCTGATGTCGCCTTTGACTGTAATGTGATTCAGCTTCCTTTTGTTACTCAGCCTCTCTCAGAGGGGAATGTTCTTTCCCCCTTTCATAACGAATCACTTTATATATTAAATGTATACTCTTCTAATAAACCCTGTAGTGCCTGGATGCTAATTTTCTTCACACTGGTATAGTCTTAAAGCTTTTCTTTTCTTAACAGTTCCCAAACGTTGATTGCGCAACGACGCATATTTAAACTTATAACAATCCTTTCAACTTGGTTGATCATACTAATGTCTCTAGCCAAAAAGCGCAACGGCGCTAACTTCCTTATGGTCTTTCGAGCGACAACGGTCGCCTTTTCTGTACTCAATCTGCCTCTGAGTAAAGCGGTAGAGTTTTCCTTTCTCTCTCTCTCTCTTTCGCTCACTCAACTCCGACTACGTATTTTCAGTCAGCCTTGATTACACAGCTGACGGCCGCAACTGACTTTGCATCGGGCTCGACTGAATGTTCACCTTGTCGCTTTCCCTTTTCAGGTTTTCATACAGCCTTGGTTGTCGGGGAACAGCGCTCCTGAATAAAATTGTGATAGCTCGCTACGACCAGCTTCACACTCTTGGGTCTTCTCACACACCCCCATACAGGCCCGCTTCCGACTCCCCTCTTCAGGTCTATCCTCTCCGCTCTTCAGTACGCCCAGGATAAACCGTCCGTCTCGCTCCCGTCCTCCCGCTCTTTCATCTCCTAGGCGACCAACAACAAAGATTTTCAGGCATTAGAGGAAAGGCCATACAGTAGGGACTTCCTGGTTCTCAATATCATCACAACTCGGTATAAGTGTCTATATAAGTTACATCAGAACGTCACAGGGCCCAACACCTGTACCACTTCTGCAGGCCCTCCTTTGGTCTCCACCTACTACACAATAATAATTCAAGACAACAAAACAACAAACTAAAACAATAAGCCAAAATAACAACCACTGTCTTGTCTCCTTCCCCCACTTGGAATATATTGGGCACAGGAATCCGAGCTCTCTAATTATGCAGAGCTCTTACTTTTGTATCCCTTTACCACAATAAAAATATGGTACCACCTTCTCCCCTTACTCGGAAAGGATCCCACACTCCTGATTTTCCTCCTCGTTATCCTCTCAATAATAATAATAATAATATTAATAATAATAAATACAAAAACTGCCACATGGCCTTTAATGCTCTCCCTTTATGGCCACACATACTACATCCCCCCACTCACTCTTGCCCCCATAGTTGTTGCTCGCAAGAGGTGCACTTACATCTGCGTGTTCACCCGCGCTCCTGCGTCACGGGTTCCCCATAACAGCCTGCAGCCTCCTAGGAGCCGTGTCCCGCTCCAAAGAGCAGACAGGAATTCAGTTAAAACGGCTCCTATACACCACTGTGGGTTGTGCGCTTGGAACTGGTCACTGCAGGTGGGTGCGACCCCTCCAATGATGTAGCCTGGAAATCACCATCTTCATGGGGGTCACAGGGATCATGTCGGGGCCACCAAAAATGTAGAAAAAACCCTCAACGCTCACACCAGAAAAAATGCAACCAACTAGTGAAAAGGCCCAGCACACCTCTTGCAAGGAGAACAAGGTTTAGTTCCACAAAAATAGAGATGTGTCGTGGAACATACTGGCAAAATTAGTACAAGCAATGCATTAAAAAGGCACACAGCCTCATCAGTGATGTAAGTTACATAAGGTACAAATCCGAGTGGCTGGTTGGCTTGACCCTATACATAGGCTACCTGCTCCATAAGGGATGCCAGGCCATTGGTCCCAGCCCCGTCTGTCCATCTTCTTCCATGTGGGCTTTGGCTTGTACGTCATCAAGCACGAGGCTACAGTTAAAAACAATACAGTCTTTATCTCCAAGCTGGTGTGTACCTAGGACTGCAGACAAGGGCTAAGCGGACACTTCGAGGTCATTGTAAAGGACAATCCTTAACTCCACTCCAGACATGTTGGCACCCTTTCAAAGCTTTCCACCCTCATTTTAGTTTTGTTAGTTTGCCCCATCGTCACCTCACAGCACAAATCATTCGACCCATGGTGAAGGCAGCCTGTCCCTGCTTTTTGATCTTTTCTGATCGATTGGGGTCTAACAATTTTATGGTCGGTGGTCTGCGACCGACTGGTACCTTGAAATGTTGGGGTCTTGGGACAGGGGCAGCTGGGCACTATTACTTAGAGCTGGGATGGGGTTAAGGTTGGAGGCTTGTGCCCTCCTCCTTGTGGGATCGCTTTTCACAGGGAGCTCTCAACCCCACTTGGCACCTTGCAGGGCACATTTTTCCTAGGATACGAAATGCTGGCAATATAACACAATGAAAGGTCTATGAATCTTTGCAGCTCTTGCCTTTCTCACCAGTGCCCATGATACAACCTACTCGTGCATGCATACACTTATTTCCATGTTTGTGGCCTAGGCCTGCAGTCCCAGCTGCACTGCAATGTTAGGCCTCGGTTTCAATATGGCTGCTATTACCTAAAATGGGGTCCGATTCCCGGTGTGTTCTAAACCCACAACATGCACCACCCACCCCACACGATAGCCCCTGCTGTGACCCCCCCCATCCTCCCTGAACACTCCCCAAGCCCCTATCATACACTTCCAGGCCTTTGCCTCATCCGAAACCGCTTTGGGGTCTGGGACGATCGTCCCCCTTCTCAACACTCATCAGTGTTAATTATTGGTTGCAACCATGCTCCCCACCCCTATTCTGCCCGATGGAGCAGAATGGGGATTGGGAGCCCGGCATTACCGCCACCCGCGAATGGGCAATTACCGGCCCACTCATCTCGTAATGGGCCGGTTATTGCCCAATCGTGGGAGGCGGGGCCGGAGGCGAGCATGGCGGTAGCCGTGCCTGCCATACAGGCACAGCTACCGCCATGCTCGTAAGGAGGCCCAATGACAAACTAGATTATTATGTGAATAATGGAAAATGGTAATGTGACATGATGGGAAAATAATATAACATATTTATTGTTTGAACAATGCAAAAAGTGAAGACTTTTACAATGCAAAATGTTGCAATAGTTACATGCAAGATGTTTGGGATGTTATGAGTATTATATTTTAAGCCATTTAATGTGACAATATGGAAATAAATGTTATGGAATTGAATTTGAATTTTGAAGGAAGGAAGTTTAGGGTCATAGTAATACCCTTGTGTTAAAATATAATGAGGAAATGCTTATGAAATTAGGAAACAGTATTGGGGTCATGGTAATACCCTATGTTTGAAACGTATGGTGAAATGGACAGTATATAGATATCCTGCAAGGGTGTTGGGCCATTGTCTTGTGGCGTTTGTGAAATGTTGTGGCCCTAAGTGTTAAATATGTCATCCCGATCATGACCCATGTGTTGATGTTCATGGTCGAAGTGCAGGGTAATCTAAAATGTCATATATATGATATGAAATTCAGTTTTGGAGGTATTTGGAATAAGGATAAGGAATTCCAATTTACCACTTTCATGGACAAAAGTTTCTGTAAGGGTCTGCTTCACGGTTGTGGTGGCACCCGGGTCCGTCGTGGTGCAATGTGTGGTCCCCCCTCCTGTTGCCCACCTGCATGTATGATTGTTGTTCCTCTGTTTGGTTGTGTGCCAAGCCCTGTGTCTGGATGTGGCAGGTCCAGATGGAAGGTTGTTAGTTGTGGTTGGAAGGCTTTTGTGTGAAAGGAAGATGTTGTGTTTGTGATCTGATATGAAAGGGAGATGTTGTATTGTAAGTCTTGTCTTGTCACTGGCCAGGAGTGCTTGCTATTAGAATGTGATGTATGAATGCAGCTCACGAGAATGTTGAGTGGATCTGTGAGTGAATGTTCCAAGAGTGTCAGTTGTGGGCCTGAGCTGGGATGATAGGATGGCCAGTGGGTCTACTCCTCTCTATTTAGTGTTATTACCTATCCCTGTTTCTGTCCGGTCTCATGAACTGCTGTATATACACATGTGTAACTGGATTATGTACATACTGTACATTATGTATAATAAATCTCTACCTGGACCAATCAGAGACTCCACAGCTGGTCTGTGGCTGATTTGTATGTATTACCCCATGAAACTGCTTGAAAAGGGTGTGCCTTTCTACCCAATTTTTCATAAAAAGTGTGCGGCAAAATTAACCATTTTAACCCATTATTTTCAAACATAACTCGGGCGAACCCTCACAAACCACACTGACTTGTTCAGGCTCCATTACGATGCCCCGTTGCTCCTGTATATTCACTGGAAATATTTATGCCCCATCAGTGGCAGTGAAAGAATTCACCAGACGCCACTGTTTATATGACGTCTTAGTCTCGGGATGATAGCTCAGGGGCAACGTGCTCGCCTTCGAAGCAAGAAGACAGAGAGCACCACAGGTTGGATCCCTAGGTCCGCGCTTAGAAACCTCTGGGTATTAAGCGCGTTATAAATATCCTATCATATCATATCATGAGCTGACAAGAACAGTCACAAGTTGTCGCGGGTCGGGCCAGCAGTTCTGCAGCGACTGTTTGCATGAGTTGAGACTTGTTAAGAAGTCTTCTTTTGTCTGCAAAAACCTGAGTTCTTCTGGCAGGCAGATTTGAGCATGTACATACAAATAAACATATGTGTTAAGAGTGCTTACTTTCTACTCTGTGCCTTATTCTCTTTGTTCCTAAGGAGGAGAATGCAGGCATGATGGGCATCCTCAAGTTCTAAACCAGTGAAAACCAGGATAAGCCTAGTCACCAGAATCACAGGAAGGAAGTGGCCACAGCCAACCACATTGAAGCCGTACCCTACAGACACAACATCAACTATATGCAACCCCTTCGTTAAATTAAAGATTACTGAGCCTCATCACGAGTTGGGCTGTACCCCTTAAATGCGGCGGTAATGGTATTACTGCCACATTAATGGCTGGCCCTATCATGAGTTGGGCGCTAAATGGGCTGTTTTACCTCCAGCTTTTTTCTGGAGGTGAAAATCCCAATTAGTGCCCTGTATTACCATGCAGCATTAGTGCCGAGGATTCCCCGTTGGGTTGAAGGACCCAATGGGGAATGTGATTTACAGCCAAGGTCCAACCCGTGATCCGGCGATAATACCGCCGGACCGGTGGGCCCTAATGCTATTACAGTTGGGCGGTATTACAACCGTGATACCGCCCAACTCATGATGAAGCCCACTATGTCCTTATAGTATTTGGATTGTAACTGCAGTGCAGCATTTGTCTCTCATTAGCACGTGAAAGAATGCAATTTATTTAGTGAAATTTTTTTATCTACTTGTGAAATCTGAGGAAAAAGTGACTTACCTGTAACTCCTGTTATCCAGCATAGGATCTTTAATGGATTCACATGATTATTGAATATTCCCTATCGTCAGGCTGGGAATCCTCAGTAATATTAAAGTAGCTTTGCTTTCAAACTTAGAACTGCTTGTAACATATAGCCTATTGCAGTCACGTTGGGTCATACTGTCACAGCCAATGACATTAGTCCTCCTCAGCTCCACCCCTGGTGGCCATCTTCAGATTTGGAAGCGCACGTAAAGAGGCAGTAGGAACCAAGAAGAGCCAAAGAGGGGTAGGAGGGAGTGTTGCATGTTAATCCATGAAAGAGACCAATGCTGGAGAACAGGAGTTACAAGTAAATAACTTGTTCCTTCTCCAGCATTGGATCTTTCATGGATTCACATGCTTATTGAATATGATTATACCGCAGTACATATACACAACCAATGATGCAGTACAGCTCAACAAAAGCAATTGAGACTCAAGCGAAAAGGTTGTGATGCACCGCCTGGCGGACACGTTACTCCTCCCTGGAGTCACCGTTGATGCAGTAGAACCTTGTGAAGGTTTTGGCAGAACTCCATGTGGCTGCCCAGCAGATGTTGACCAGGGGAACACCACACAGGAACGACATAGTAACTGCCAGGGCTCTAGTGGAATTTGCCCTCAGTCTACCTGGCAGGGGCCCGTTAGCAGGCTGATGGCAATGTTAGATACAGCCAGATAGCCACCTAGTAATGGAAGACTTTGCCAGGGCTTTGCCCCCAGATCTGAATGCTACAAACAGCTGCAAGGTTTGTCAGAATTCCTTTGTGTGGGTGACATAAAACTTCAATGCGTGCGCGCCATCCAGCGAGTGTAAGGCCCTCTCTGCTGGGGAAGAGGGGTACCAAAGAAAACAGGGAGAAGAAGCAGTTCATTCAGGTGAAAAGCTGATGGAACTTTTGGCATGAAGGAAGGATTCGTGCGTAACACTGCGGGCAGCCTGCGGAAAACAGCTTACAGTTCTCCTGCACGCCTGACAGACGCAATGGCCACTATAAAAGTTGTCTTCCATGATAGGAACTTCAACAGAACCCAGTAAAGGGCATCACTAGACATCCTCTTTATACAGGAGACAAGACTGAAAACAGGGTAGGAAAGACCACTGAGAGGAGTGGGAGTGGGGCATACCCATTGGGCATCAGGTACACAGAAGAAAGGAGGAGGAGGGCCGATTTTGCACAGGCGGCTCTGCCTGGTTAATCCGGTGGTGCATTCCCTGATGGGGGGCAGACTATTATTGGTCCAGGGAAGCTGGGACAGGACAAGGGTAACGTTTGCCGCAGTATATACCCCAACCAGGGCCAGAACGCATTAAATGAAGAGGCCCTGTCTATTATAATGGCCAGGAGTCGAGGTGCGGTTATAATCAGGGTTGATTTTAACATCTGTGCTGACACACATATGGATAGACAAGCAACAAGAACTGAGCAATTGGGCCAACCACAGGGAGGGGGAGATGAATTCAAAAAAGTCTAGAGATTAGGGGCCTAATAGATGTATGGAGGGTCCTACACCAAGATCAAAAGGGGTACAAATTCTTATCAGTAACACACGCGACTTTCGCTAGGATAGACTACGTACTATTAGGCAAGGAATACAGGTTTTGTTTAAGAAGTAGTGTGATTCGACCAGTGGGCTGGTCAGACCACGACATGGTCGCCATGGAACCCGACATAGGGGGCAAGAACGAAAAGGACTCAAGTTGGCGCTGCAACAAATTCCTGTGGCGAGACAAGCTCTTTGACCAGCAGTTAAAGGTAGCGCTGAAGAATACTTCCAGGTTAACGACAGCGAAGAAGTAGGTGAGACCACACTCTGGGAAGCAGGGAAGGCCACTTGGAGGGGAACCCTAATAAGTAGGGGACCCGGAAAGAAACAGGAACGAAAGTTACAGGAAGAGAGGCTCCACAAGGACATTTTAGAGGTTGAAGGTAGATCACAGGTCCAGGGGAATTATAAAGAAAGGGAATTCGAGATACTCAAGCAGAAGAGGATAGAACTTAAATCGCTCGGAATTGGAGACACGATTCGAAAGTTAAAATTCCTAAAGCAAAAATTCTATGAAAAAGGAGATAAAGACGCCAAATTACTTGCAGCCAGTTTGAGGGGACAGAGAGCGGACAGATGGGTGGACCATATTCAGGGGGAGGAGGGACAATGGGCCACAACCCCAGAGGAGGAGGTGAACCACATTGCCAAGTTCTATGAAGAGCTTTATAAAAGTTAGGGAATGGGGGATCAAACTGGGTTGGAGCAGTACCTAGACAGGAAAGAAGTAACACAACTGAGCCCGGAAGAAAGGGATTTTCTAGATACTCCCTTTACACTCAAAGAAATAAGGGCGGCCATAGACAGATTACCAACAGGAGGTGCCCCAGGAGAAGATGGCTACACCATGGGATTCTACAAGACGTTTGCAGGGATTTTTGTCCCCCACCTGGCCAGACTATTCAACCACATATGGGAAAGAGGGCTAGCCCCCCCTTCATTTGAAAGGGCACTCATCATAGTCATCCAGAAAAGTGACAAGGACCCAACCAACTGCAAGTCATATCACCTATTTCCCTCTTAAACACAGACGTAAAGGTGTACACCAAGACCCTAGCCACCCGACTGGAAGGAATCCTACCCCGCTTAATACACCCAGATCAAGTGGGCTTTGTGAAGGGAAGGCAGTGAGCAGACGCCATGCGCAAAACTCTGAACATTATGGAACACTCCAGGGGGGAAGAGGGAGACCATGTCTTGCTTAGAGTGAATTCAGAGAAAGCCTTTGATCGGGTGGAATGGGGGTTTCTCTTTACCACACTGGAGAAATATGGTTTTGGGGAACACTTCTTGATAGAGATCCGGGGGATATATAATACCCCAAAAGAAAGGGTAGCAGTCAATGGGAAAACCTCTAGGGAATGCTGCCTAAAGAGGGGAACTAGACAGGGCTGCCCGCTCTCATCCCTCCGGTATGCCCTCTCCATAGAGGTCCTGGGTAATATGATCAGGAAAGAGTCAAGCATAGAGGGAATTAAGGTGGGGAAGCAGGAATACAAACTAGGAATGTATGCTGACAACATGCCTCTCTATCTGGCCAACCCTACCTCATCTATACTGAAAGCCCTTCAGGCCATAAAGGAGTACAGTCAGTGGGCGAGAATTAAGGTCAATATAGAGAAATTCACATTGTTTCCATATAGCAGCCCGGCTAAGAACATGGGGAACAAGCTCCTAGATCTGGGAATTCTATTTGCACCGACTATGCATAAATATTTGGGCGTGCACATCACAAGGGACACCAAAGACATCTATGCAGAGAATTTCCCCCCTCTCTTGGCTGAGCTAGCTACCGAATTGGACAGATGGTCCAAACTGACAATGTTGTGGCTGGGATGCCTCAAAGCAGTCAAAATGTCAATTCTCCCCAGAATCCTCTATTTATATCAGATGTTGCCAATAGCCATGCCAGGAGACTCCTTTACGGAACTAAAGCGCGTAATTAACAGATTTCTATGGCAAGGGAAGAAGCAGAGGATAGCATAAACCACCCTAATACACACTAAAGAAGAGGAGGGAGTTAGCCTGCCGGACATGTATACATATTACTGGGCAGCACAGTCCTGAGCGCTGGTCCCACACCTGAGAGGAGAAAAGGACAAGCAGTGGGTGGAAATAGAAAATCACCTGTTGAGGCTCATGACACTAGGGGAATGGCTATGGGCACCAAAATCAGCATTCCCGCGAAAAGCTCTAAAGCACAGAATAATGGACCCACGTTGTGGTGGAACAAACGCAAAATGAAGGGAATCACATCATGGCCATCCCCGATGAGTCACCTATGGGCACAACCAATTAGAGACAACATTCAAGAACCACTGCGCTTTCAAAAGTGGTTTGTGGTGGGCCTGGAGAGGGTCGGAGAGATAATGCATGGCAACACCTGCATTTCCCTGCAGGAACTGGAGGAGGGACAGAAAATAGGACCCCTATCCGTTTTTTCACTGCCTGCAACTGAAGGAGGTTTTGATGTCATCGAAATGGGGGAATAACTTACAAAGGGAACTAACACCACTTGAGGGTATATTGGGCGGAACCACGTCCTCATTGGGGCTAATCTCACAAATGTACAGAGCCCTATCGAGTAAAGAAACAGATACGAAGTAAGCCCTCAGGAAAAGGTGGGAAAGGAACTTGGGTGGACCTATCCATAAGGACCTAAGAAAACGCCTCTGCACTAACACCCATAAAACCTCTATCTCATGCCAATACAAACTAGATGGTCTAAAACTCCTCTATAGATGGCAGTACGATCCGGTTCGCCTCTCCAAGATTTTTCCAGAATCTAGTCCATTATGCTGGATTGGGTGCGACCAACAAGCTGACTGCTGGTATATGTGCTGGTCTTGCCCGAAAATTCAAACATTTTGGAAGGAGGTTTTGGGCTGGATAAAAAGCGTATATGGCATTGATAGAAACTGTGATCCCTGGTTAGTGCTATCTGGGCTGGAAGAAGTAAAAGGACATTGGGTACATCTCTCGCACATGCCACACTTCCTCCTGTTAGCTGCAAGGGTTTGCCTAACGATAAGGTGGAAAACACCAAAGCACCCCACAGAAGGAATGTGGGCCCAAAAGGCCAAAGAGATCTATGAGATGGAAAAGATCACAGGGGCGCTACATGACCTCTCGCCCTCAAGAGAAATTGAATGGTTACTCTTCCTCAATGCATACAGATGAATGATACCCACGTTCTACCCCGTATTCATTCCCTCATCAGCCAATCACTAATGACTCTAACTTGAACCGCTGGATCATCTTGTCTGTTGCGGGGGGAACTGGGTGGCATGGGGGTTAAGAAGACATTTATGATTTAAGTTTTTAAAAATCTTAGCCGATGCCGAAATGCCAAATTCATGTAAAATTGTACTATGACAAAATATGTAAGATGTGCACCTTGAATAAGGCCTAAACAAAGAATTATTTTTTTAAAATCACTTTATTTAACATTTTCAACAACACAATTCAATAAAACAATCTCCATATCATAACATTGCATTCAAATTGCAATACCTTATAATAACATTAGAACTAAGACTAATACATAACAATATGGACATCCATAACACATGTAGAATAACGTTTTTCAGTTTCATAAAAGATCCATGACACACAATCAAAAAGACAAAACAACAGAAAAACGCACAACTAACAGTCCCCCACCACTACAAAAAACATCCCCCACTCAAGGTATAGGCCATCAAACACTGGAACCTGTACAATCAATCATACAGGTCATTAACCTGAGTCGGGAATTGATCCTCCCGATATAAATTATCATAAAATGTCCTAAAACTCTCGCATATCTCTCCCTTTTTGATAATATGTTCATGTAAGCGTGTACTCTCTATGTTTTATGAAATAAGTACGCTGAGACTGAAAGTAGATGTTTTCCTGTTAGTGGAACAACTTTTATTTTTGTTTTAACTTTCTTTTCTTTCTCTATTTTAGGAAAAAGGATACGTTTTCGTCTTGGTCGAGGACTTCTTCGGTTGACAGTTTCAGGCAGCGGACTTGGTACCTTCAGGTAAGCCTCTAAAGGTAGAAATGTTCTATTCTCATTTTTCTTCGAGTGTCTCTCCTGGTTTCTGTCAGTTAATTTCACCACAAACGCCTTTGCCTTTGCCTTTTCTTGTTAATTCACTGCGAATGTTCCCAGTTCTGTGGATCTTACAGTCTTTTTTATCAACTAGCTCTGATGCTTCAGACTCTTTCCGGATGGCAATTTCTTAATCCTTTAACATCTTGTTTAGGAGACTCTTTCAATGGGGAACAGTCTTTTCCGTTGGCAATATCCAATGTACACATACACATGTCGGCTCACACTTCACTTGATTGGTTTAATGTTTTCCCTTGAGACTGGCTTGCAGCGTCTCTCCTCATCAAGACTCTAGTCCCTTTTATACGCTGCAGGCTTGTTCAGGCTTCTGCCTTCCAGTCGCACTCCCTTTTATTGCCTCGGCAGTGGCTAGAAAGCTCGGCCCCCCAGCTGACTGTTGAATGAGCCTCAGTGACACCATTGCACTCACCCAGCTGCTACGCAGGAGTTCCGCCCCTTCAGCGGTGTTGCAATCTTAAAAAAACACAGCGTTTCTGCCCCTCGCCTTCACTTCATGTAACAGCGCGTTCCTCACTTCATGTTACACTCCACTTCGTTGTATCGATCTTCGGATCGCCTGTTTCGGAAGGGATCTCCCCCACCGCACTTGTCTAATAGGGGCGTCGCTGCTCTCGCTCCTCCTCCCCTCTTTATACTAGCTTGACGGCCTCTCTCTCACGTTGACACGCTGATCTCGGCGTGAAGATCTCAGAACTGGCAGCACACAGCGATTGACGATCGCTCCATGAACTTCAGCAACATTTTTTAACATAAGCGCAACGGCGCAACTTTTACTACTTTAAGTTAAAACGTTCTTCCTTGTTTTCTTTCCGGACCTCCTCAGTAAGCCCAGCTGTAACCGTCGTTTTCCTCCTCCAGCTCCTCTGTTCCCTAGCAACCACCAAAACAAGAGAACAAGGTCAACAGCTTGAATCTCTGCTGTGATTGGCTAAACACACTGTCAATTAACCTCTCCAGCTGATAGAAATATTTAACCCTTTGATGCCCTGCTTATCCTGCTTATGCTGGTATTGCCAGAGCCAACGCCTGACGGAAGATCTCCTGTGCACTTCAGAGTGGATCCATCACAGTTCACCATTATCATCTACCAGTTTCTGGACAAAGGAGGCATCCGTTAGTCCCCGCAACCTATTTGCCAGCAATTTTCCATTTTTATCACCTTGCTCCTAGAACTTTTGCTTCATAAAGAACATACCCTTCTCATATTGGAAATCCATATTTTGCTTGAGTTGTTCTTTAAGCCTTCCTACCACTATCCTATCCTCAACATTCTTAGAAATAGCGAAATTTTTCTGTGCGTCTTCTAATTCTCTTTCCAATTTCTGAAGCGCAGTCAAGCCTTTTTTCCTAACACGTTATGTAATATTCATCAGCTCCCCCCGCACAGTCACCTTATAACTTTCCCAAACCATGACATCAGAAGCCGAGCCAACATTAATATCAAAGTAATTCTTTGTGAAACTCTACAGAAAATCAGCCAATAAAGAATTTTTTAAAAGAGAGGGTCAAACGGAGGGCCTATTAACTTGCAGAGAACCATATTAAGTTTCCACGCTGGGGCTGGAGCTTTCACAGGAGGAAATGTCCAGAACAGACCCATGAGGAACTACGTTACCAGCCTCTGTTACCATAGAGAAGGCTGGCCTGTAGTGCAGGTGTAGCAAGAAATGGCCGCCAAATGCACCTTAATGTATGTGTATGCCAGCCCAGCTTGGGCCAGAGATTGAATCTATGGCAAGATCGGCCCAGCTTTTATCTAAAGAGGGTTTAGCTGTTGTGAATGAAACCATATGGTAAAACGTTTCCACGTGTGTTTGTAGCACACCATTAGCCTTTGCCAGAATTTGCCTGCATTCTAGAGGTAATGCAAAGTGTCTGAATTCTAGAGCTACAGGAGCCAAGCCGTCAACTTCAGGGATGCTGGGTCATGGTGTAGCACAGATATTTGTCTCTGGAGAGCAGGTTTGACAGAGGAGGCAGCTTGATGCAAAGGGCCACCGACAGGTGAAGCAGGTCGGGGTACCAAATTTGGCGTGGCCACGCCAGAGCAATTAAGATCATCTTGCAGCGGCCCTGTCTGAGTCTCAAATGATGTGCGGAAATCGGGTTACGGGTGCACACCTATTTTCAATAGAATAAGAGTTTCTTCTTTAGGATCCAGCACTGCTGGTTTAAGATATTGAAGGTGCAGGGGAGGAACTGAGGCATTGGCACAAGGCCTCCACTATACACAAGAGAGGGGAAGAGGATCCAAGGTTGGAATCCTCCTGTCCCCTGCACACTATATGCTACCGCCTATAAGACTGTTAGTAATTCAGTTTAGGCAACGGTACTTCAGTATTCAATAATACACAGTTCCAATAACCAAGTTCATGAATGATCCATAGAGCCAGATGTTCTAGTACAAAGAAGGTAATTTAATCGTGAAGAATATGCAAGCACGATGTGTCCATTAATCCATTATAATCGGTTGACCCATTTCGATTAGATTCCTCTTCTTCCTAAGCCTAATCAGACTGTGGAGAAAATATCACATGAAAAAACACAATACGTATGTTGTAGTCCGTGTCTACAAAGTCAGATCATTATATGTAGGGAAAAAAAATCAAGGATGCAGAACAAGAGAATCTAACAGACAATTCTAATATACTCAATATAACATCAATCAATTGAGGACTTCATTTTATACAGAGGAGCAATTATACAGGCAAAATGAGAGTATAGCTGGATTTATGTATGGCTAGACGTTTGGAGCCCAATTGAGTTCAGACTGTGGATCGGTACCCATGTGTGAATACACCTAGATAAACAATAGTGCCCCTTTTGTATTAGGGATGAGAGTAATATGGATGTGTTAGACACCGCTTGGGGAGAAATTCAGTCTCAAAGAAAGCAGAAGTGGAATTGGAGAGAATGTATAGTGCAACATACTTTCCCAATCGAATGAGAAGGCATCCCCCAGACTCCTTACTTGAGGGTATTGGCTAGCAGACAGGCATCACTTGCAGTTTGCCGCTGTGGCGAACAAGTAAATCTCTGGGCAACCCAACCGGGAGAAGAAAGAGAGAACTTGGTTCTGGTAAAGCTCCCATTCATAGCAGGACCGTAGCTCCCTGCTGAGGGAATCTACAATGGTGTTGTGGTTCTCGTGCAAATGGAAAGGGAGGAGATGCTCATTCTGTGATATTGCCAAGCTCCATAGAGCTTGAGCTTACCGGGACAGTACCGGAGAGCGAGTACTGCCCTGTTTCCAGATATAAAACATGGCGGTCGGTGAAGATACACATCACCTTGTTCCAGAGTTGAGGCTGAAAGGATTTCAGGCCCCAGAACACTGTTCTGAGCTCCAGGACATTTATGTCTAGGGCCTTGTCTTCAGGTTGCCACAGCCCTGGTGTGTTGTTGGCCCATGCAAACTCCCCATCCCTCTAGTGAGTCATCGGTTGGTACTGTGGCCTGGTGCACCGGAAGGCAGAAAGGAGCGCACTGTGTGAGATTCTTGTGATGGTTCTACTGCTCGAGAGTTTGTCGGTGTGAGGGCAATTGTGTCATTCCAGGAACCGACACTTGCTGCCACCGAGCATTTAGGAACTCTTTGAAAGGCCTCATATGAAGCCTGCAGTATGGTACCAAGGGGATGCAGGAGGACATCATTCGTAGCAGGGATTTGATGAAGTGGACTGTCGCTCTTTGTAATATGGATAGCTGTCGAATCTTGCAGAGTATGGAATCGAACCTCTTATTCGAGGAGATAGCTAGACGTGTCAGGCTGTTTAGCCGTGACCCCAGCAACAGAGCGTTCTGAGTGGGCGATACATAGGACTTCGGAAAGTTGATGGAGAACCCCAGAGATGTTAGGCACCGGATAGTTTCCTTAGTGTGCTGAGTCGCTAGTGTTAGGGATGGTGTGCGCCCCAGCCAGTTGTCCAGGTAGGGGTAGCTGTAAAAGCCTGTGCAGAAAATTTCGTGAACACTCATAGTGCTGATTTTAGGCCAAAGGGTAGAGCCTAGAATTGATAATGCTTTCCTTACACTACGAATCGAAGGAAGCGTCTGTGTTTTCGATGTATGGGGAGGTGAAAGTAAGCATCCTCCAAATCCGGAGAGGAAGTCTCCCTATTCCAGCTGGTTCAGTGTTGTAATGCGACCATTTGACGTTTTTGTGACTTTAGGAACTGGTTTAATTGTTTGAGGTTGCGTATGGGCTTCATCCCCCAGAATTTGCCCCACCAGGAAGTAGCTTTACTACACCCCAGAGTTGTGATGATATGACTTCTATCACTTCCTTTTTAAAAAGAGACTGAACTTCCTGAAGGAGGAGGGACTTTTTATTTATGGGAAGAATGGCAGGCCAATTTCCCATGAACTAGAGGGCGCGACTGACGAATGCTGTTGAGCATCCACTTGTCGGTGGAGATGTCTTCCCACACAGAGTGACAAATTCGTACCACCAACCTCCCAATGGGGTGCTGAAGTGGGGGTTCATGTCCCGGAGCTGGTCAGGCCTGCTTATGGGTTTGTGTTCTTCATGACGATCCACGCTGTGTCTGGGTTCCTCTTTACTCCTGCAACCTCCCCCTGTACGCTTCTTGCGAGACATTTGTTGGCGATATGATGGCCTGTATTCTCTGGAGGTCCTTGAGAACCTTCCCTTTCCAGACCAAAAGGACTGCCAGCATTGCTGTATAGTGCCCAGAGAGTGGGCAATGTCAGTATCAGCCTTTATGGCCTGGAGGGTTTCGTCCACTTTCTTTCCAAAAAGATCAACCCCATCAAACAGCATATTGACCACTTTAGATTGCACCTCTTGTCTAAAGTTGGTTGCCTTTAACCATCCCTGGTGTCTTAGCACCGCTTTGTTCCCCATCTGGCGAAAGCCAGTGTCTGCGATGTCCAATGTGACTGTGATGGAATGGTCTGAAGCGGCATCCCCTTTACGCAACAGCACCAACGTTTCCTCCCTCTTATCACTGGGTAGAAAACACAAGATGGGACTCATTTTGTACCACAATTCCCGGTCATAACTGGAGAGGATTGCCAATAAGGTGGCCACCTTGATGGTGATTGCAGCCTTGGAAATAACCCTTTTGCTGAAAGTGTTGAGTTGTTTACCTTCCTTGTCAGGAGGCCACCATGCATGGGGAAGAAGGGATCTCTTACGAGCCGCAGCAATACCACTGAGTCTGGGTAGGGTTGGATGCGCAGGAACTTAGGGGCCTCTCTGGCACTTTATACTTCCCCAGGCGGTCCTTCTTAGGAGCAGCCGAGAATGGATTTTTCATTACAAGTAGCCCCTCCTCCCAGATGTCTTCTAGCATGGGAATTGTGACCACTGACATTCTAGAGGCTTCATGTTTTTGGAACAGGAAACCTTCCTTTTACTGTTACTCCGGAACAAGGTCGAAAAGCTTACCTGTACATGTCATGAGTGTGTGGAAGGTGCCTATCTCATCTGGTGGTGGTAGAAAACATTTCTTTAAAAGCATCTTTTCCTTCACAGTCTATGCGTGATGCTAGAAATGCACTGGAGGGGCCTGGCCTCCCTGTCCTTGTCCTGTACTCCTTATTCATGTGTGTTCTGTGTTGTTTTCTGCACAGAGTCCATGTGGGACTCCTGGCAGGGCAGCTCTTACTCTTTTTGGTTGTGGTGAACAGACCCTTGGAATACCCTTATGGCATCCATGGGTGGGGGTACAAACCTTTACCCCTAGTGCATGTTTTTGGGCACCTGTGTGTGGCCCACATAGCAGGGTATAGGCTGGTGGCAGCTCCATGCTGAATTTGACAGGTTCTCTGGATATCCTCCTTTTTGGTATACCCAGGCTCTGCTATTGGAATCAGTTGATTCCTGATAGGAGACAAGATGGCCCCTGTGGCCTCTTGCTTTCTATGACCTGTTACCTTGTTTTCCCAAAGACCTGAGAAGCCCTGACTCGGTCCCTTCCCCTGACTGAGTGTTGGGTGGAAGTTCCATATATGGTATTGTGGGGAAGTCCAGGGCAGACCGGCTGGAGTCTTCACAGTGACTGTATGTTTTGGGTACACCCTTGGGGTGGGACCTGGGTGAATGGAGTGTGTGACCAATATACATTTCATGTTATCGGTGTCTGGTTTCTGGTGTGTGACACAATGACTGAGATGGCCCTGCCCGAATGCAGTGTAGTGTGCTGAAGAAGGGGTGCTTGCACCAATCCACATTCCTTGTTGTGAGTGTCTGGATGGAGAAGAATGGCCTGAATGCACCGTGAGCCTGATTGGCGACCTGCCTGCTGAATGCCCTTCTGACTAAGTGGTTGCCTGAGCCTGGCTCAGCAGTGTAAATGAGAGACAGAACAGTGTATATGGGGACCTCTCACTGACTAGAATCGCTTAAAAGCCGAAACTTGATGCTTAACCTTGAAGCCCAGCTGGAAGAAGAATGCTCTACTGCTGCTTTCCTTCGACACAATCCGAAAGCTGTCGTGCCTCCAAGAACTGATCCAAGAGAGGACCTGGGTAGGAGACCTCTTCCTGAGCTACCAACGTGCACCAGCTTACCTTCACCAAGGCTCCCTGGAAGTCAGTCCTTGAAAGGCTTAACCTTGAAGCCCAGCTGGAAGAAGAATGCTCTGCTGCTGCTTTCCTTCGACACAATCCGAAAGCTGTCGTGTCTCCAAGAACTGATCCAAGAGAGGACCTGGGTAGGAGACCTCTTCCTGAGCTACCAACGTGCACCAGCTTACCTTCACCAAGGCTCCCTGGAAGTCAGTCCTTGAAAGGCTGCCGACCGGAGACAGGGACTGTCGAGGAATCCTGAAGTCAAGGCCATCGACGACCATCTCTGTGGACCGAGGATCAGAGGACCAATGTGACATTGTCGACCGGAGCCGCAACGCTCCATTGCCTAAGACACTTTGGAATCAAGGACTGCCTTGCTCATCACCGTCGACTGCTTTGTCCTTCCAGAGAAAGTCAAGGTCGCTGACGAACTGAGGAGAATCCGCCAGTGGGTTCCCCAACACCCAAAGTCCTCAAAGACGCAGACGAAGATCTGAAAGCCAGACGTGGTTGAGTCCTGATCGCTGACGCCACACGCTGATGACCCGATGATCTTGCTGGGCCTACGTTCTTCATTGCCTTTGCTTTGCGGCAACGAACACTTGTCATCAAAGTGCACTGCATGCCTCGTCTTTGCAGAGTGTCCATGACCGAACATCGACGAGCACCCACCGCAAGGACCGAAGCTGCTGCCTCAACGACATTGTTCACCTTTTCTTCAAGGAATCTCGACGATCCGTGGCTCCTGCATTAAAGGGAGTTAATTCACGAAGGTTCAGTCGACGATGCATCAAACAACTCTGCTAAACCAGGTACATTGGGGTAGTAGAGCATGTAGATGGGAACAAGACATTGCTAAACCATATATGGACTTGGCTTGTCAATATACTTATTTACAGGTTGCCCAGGAGGGGGGATCCTCACACAGAACTGTGTTTTTGGTAGGGACCAGTATTCTGCCAATCGTTTAACCACTTGTTTCCCTCCTATGTCTGATGTTGATTCACATTGATATTAGACTTGTATGTCTTTGTAACTGTCTGCAGTTCGTACATTTTCAAGTCAAGAGTGAATTGTGGTACCACATAGATATTGTACATATTTATCACTTTAGTATTGCCTGAGCACAAAGTGTGTTATTGTGTGTGGATATATTCTGAACCTTATTTATGTAAAGAACTGTGTTATCACTAACATAGTGTGCACATTCATTTTTGGGGGCTTGGGGACCACACTGTACTTAAGAACCAGCCCGCATCTCCTCCTGAGAGCATAAGTCTTGATTGCTCGTCCATTGCTCCTGCATAGAGAATCTTGGCTGGGGGTGCTCTGTGCTTCTACTCTGCCATATAGAGGGCAGGAGTACATATACCCTCATCCAGTCTTTAAACTATGGACCCTCAAACTTTATGCATTTGTTTCTTTATCCTAAACTGACTTTTTACAGTGGAGCACAGCCTTCAGCTGCCCTGCACTGGGCTTTAGCTCCTTTTTATGGGGAAACTAACATGCCCTAGACACACTCCAAAGACTTTTCTTGGCATTGTACAATGTGCTTTGGAACAGAGTGGTGGAAGCAGTAGGTTGTTCTTTTATTTTGGTAACTTTTTACTGAGCCATACTGTGTTTACTCCATTTGGCTCATGACTGTGGCTAGTGTCTAGAACGGCAGTGCCTCAAGGCCTTGTGCCTGTTCCATTGGCCATTTTGTCACTTGGCCTTCCTCCTGTCCTTCCAGGGCTGGGATTTCCTTATTCGGGCATGCCGATGCCCGCAAAAGCTGCGTGTGTAGATACCCAGGAAGTGGGGTGAGACAGTCTGGTCCCAATCCTCAGTACAGGTGCCCGGGTGTCTGGTGTGCATGAGTGCATAAGAACCCCAGTGGTCCCCGATTGGACCACTGCTGGTGTGCATGCATGGAACAGATCTTGCCATCGGTGGTCTGGGTGTGAGAACTCACCTGACTGTGGAGGGTTTTGTATTAATTACAGGAATTTAGCAACAGATTAAAATGGATCTGACAAAGGAACCAAGCATCCAGAAGAGACGAGCAGAACAAAGGCTGATCGTGAGACGCACTTGAAGAGGGCTGGCACCCGAATCATGTGGTTTTCCATGTCAGCCCTTATTTGTTTCGGATATTAGAAGACATGTGAAGGTGCTTCGAACCCATGGAGTGGTCGGACTAGTCTCTCTCAACGTCTCTTGGTAATCCTGCAAGTAAGCCTGTTTGGAAGTGTCTCTGGGCCATCCTGTGGGCTGTCCAGTTCAATCCTTGGTTGCTGTGTAGGAGCTTTGCTGTTTTAGCCAGAGATTTTGGGAAATCTCAGCATATCCCCAAAAGCACCATTCTGCCGAATTTCATCAGCCCAGCACCATTGGGCCGTGAGATAGGCGGCTGAACCATACCGCAGGAGTTGGGCTACCCTGCGTCACTGTCCAACAGTGACAGTCACTGAAGGTGATTTTCCACTTTCCTTGCAGTGCTCTCGGGCTTGCGCCATTGGTGTTTCCTTTGTTCTTCCTCCGAATCAAGAGTAGCATCTCCTGTCCCATAACGGGCCTGTGTCTGCACCCGCAGTGCCTGTGCACCTGTAAACCGAACCCAGGGCGGGAAATCGTACCTCTGATGACCACCTCTAGCCCTGCCAAGTCTGGACCACAAACAAGCTAAGGGCAGGGAGTAGGGAAGTCACTTACCGGTGGCACTTAGTTCATCCAAACGCCTTTATGTATTGAAGGCTCTTTTTGGCCTTCCTGTTGGTTTGGGTAGTATTCGCTTGCTAATGCCCTCCTAAAGTCAGAAACAGCTTTTGTCATCGTAGCAGATCCTCACCTGACTTTTTAAATCTGTTTAACCCCTTCAGATTTATTCCCCAACTTTTTCCTGCTCAATAAGAAGTACTTTGTGAACTTTACGCATGACTATGCACTTTTATGCACGCATTTAACATTGAGCACAAGGCTCCATTCATCTTAAGGCATGACTTATAATGTTAGGGTTGCCATCTGTGAAGATTGTTGGTGCTACTTATCTTATTCACCCTTTTCATTTGCAGGTATTGATGGAGCTATTAACTTTCTCGCAATGACCTCAGTGACTGTATATTTATTACATAGTGTGCTGCTTGTGTGATGTTTTACTATTGCATTGCCTGATTCTTTCGTGTTATTGGGCCTATAATAAATAGTATATTTTCGTATATACTACTGTCTTGGTGTTTTACTTTGTGTGTTCATTGGAGACCCCTGATCACCCTCACTCGTCCTGAGATTTAGCGTTGACTGCTCTCCAAGCTACTGTGAATTGTTGCTATATTCCCAGATGTGTCCCCTGTTTCACTAACAAGGGTGGCCTCCTAAACATCTGTCTATCAGGCCAGAGTTTAGAAACCCATACTAACAAATTGGTGTACAGCGGTGGTGAGAATACAATCTGAGGTAACCCAGTGTTGCACACTGGTGTAGTGCCAAAATTACAGAAACACTGTTTTGATCGCTTAGTAATTATAAATCACCTACTAAACTTATAATATGGAAACGATCACTGCAACTTTTTTAAATGCTTCAAATACTTAAAATGTAAGAAAGCTATGTTGGGAAAGAGGTAGATCTACCTCTGGTACCAAAGCTGAGTTAATCCCAAAGACTGTAGATTGGCAAGAAAGTAGGTTTGTACCTCTTCCCTCTATTGATTGTTCAGAAGGTGTAGGGGCTGCTCCGATTAACAGTGAAGGTATCCTTGTTGCTGCCACCTTTGAGAGAGAAGAGGAGGAGAATGACCTGTCCTATATTATATCTGTCTCCTCTGAAGAAGAAGCCACCCTAAAGCTTAAGAAACAGAAGCTGAGACTCATAGAGAAAAGGCTTGCGTTCAGCATGACTGTAGTGAAAAAGGAGAACCAGCATCCCCCTGGGACCAGCCCTTAGTGCAAAAAATCACCTTCCCACACAAGTAAGTTTATGCAAAAGCGCAATGAACTCAGTCTGGAAGAAAGCCAATCACACAAAATAGATGATGCTTGCATTTATTTTCTACAGCGTGTAATGAGAACTAAGCAGCATTTTACAATAATATGGGAATGAAAGTTCAAGCTGTATAATGCCAATTGTCAGTCACAGATGAATATGCAATTATTTTGTTTTACGCTCCTAGAAAATGTAGATGAAGGTACGATCAGATCACACCCGGGACCCTCGCCGCTACAGGTGCCCGGCACTCCTCGAGAGAGGAGGGGAGGACTGGCCAAGCCCCCCACAGTCCTACACCAGAGCGGGGATGTGATGTTAGGAGTCTCGGCCCAGATAGTGCATGGCTGGTCATCCAGGGGCTGTTCCTCTTCGTAAGGGCGTTTCACCAAACAGCCCAGGATGCGTCCCTCCCTCACTGGCCCAGGTATAGTTCTCTTATTAGGGGCTGCACGTCAATCACTATGACGCACCAGCTCTTCGAGAAGCTTCTAGGCTCCCCCTTCCGGGCAGTAAACATGTTTTCGCATGGAAAGTTACAAGACTGGAAACAGCCAGTCTGGGCTCCCAGGCTTTGTGCACGTTGTTTTGGGAAGGCCTGACATTCCTGTGTTATCAATGCACCTGACTCACAGAGCGAAGACAAGCAAGGATGTGCAAAGCTGTGCCTGGCTCCCAAGGGCTGTGTAGAGCCTCTTGCAAAAGCTAGATGTTTATGTCTTGAAGAAGGGCCTCGCAGTTAACCCCTTACAAGCGTGCAGGCTCACCCAGTTCGAGAGGCCTGGCTGATTTCAGCATTTTCCTCCACGCTTCGAATAAGCTCTAATACACACAAGATAGCTCAGTAGGTTAGTGCAAGTGCAGGTTACTGCAAGCGCCTAGAAGCTTATCACAACATTCCACCCCTTTCTAAGTGAGGCCTGAAAATGCTGATTCAGTTGCATGATTTAGAAGCATGTACGGTGTGCTGCAGGCCGATTAAGCGTTTTTCTAGCGCAGTAATTCTAGTATAAAGGAAAGACATTCTGCGCAAGAGCCCAATGAAAATGATAAGAATGGATATTAGGGAAATCAGCAGCCACAGCAATTGATGCAGCATTATATTAAGCAGCTTAGTGGAGGAGGGAGACCATCCAGTGAATACATCCCACCAGTGGTGAGTAGTAACCGATTGCAGATGGTCAGCAGTTTTGATTAATTGGTTCTTGTCTATCATCAGCTTGCACTCTGCAGAGATAACTGAGGTAGCAAGCAGTTTGGGCAAATTCTCTAATAGCTTGAAGCCGGGCAGTAATCACCCCATAGGGTAGAGTCCAGTTAAGCAAAGGCGTGAGCTCGGCATACAGAGTAGTGTGAGACCACTGGGTTAATTAATATAAGGTGTGAGTAACAATGTCTAGGATAGTCACAACCTGATCTATGCAAAATACTTGAGGATTCCCTAATAACCTATAATTGTTAATAAGCAAGGAATGATTAGTAACTACGCAAGTTTTATGCTGATCTATCTGGAAAATGTCAGTCCCAATAATGTGGTATTGCATCCAGGTGCACTCCCCTGCTACGGGATGCATGCATGGGTCCGGAATCCTTCCAGTTTGGGGACACACCCACCCCTGATCCCAGGGCATGCAGGTGTGACTATGGATGGTGTAGTTTTGGCTGTCTAACCATTCCCCTCGTATCTGTGGAACCCACCAGGAACCATTGATTTTCATAGGCAATACTATAAAAGGACACCATATTTCTAAAGCATAAGCGGTTCTAACTTGCATTAAAGCATGGAATGTGTTATTCATGCAATCAAAAGCAAGCGGTTTAATCCATATGTTTGCTGGTAACTGTAGCTCTGTGTGCCAGTGGGTTGAGGACAGTCACCCCCATTCGGAGCGGAAAGCCAACACCTGCTGATTTAACAAAGTTTGCCACAAAATTCATCGTGTGTCTTTAGCAGTCTTATTGACCTGCCCTCTGGCCGAAAAAATTTCTTCATAGCTAGAATTCTGCCATCTCCAATGGTTGCCAATACGTGTAGCAGTGTTGCGGAGGGTAGGGCTTATCAATGGGCCCCACTGGGCCAGGAGTTTTATATAGTGGCGCTGGCATTAGAACCCATAGTGGCTAACTTATTGCGCACAGTTCCTATATCAAAAGCATTTAAAGCTCCCGTTCCCACCCCCACTGCACCCGCAATCAATGAATCTAACCCCCTAGCTACGTGCAATTTGGAGATGGGCCATAGAAACTGACTCCATTTGTAGCAGCTTGGTAGTACTAAGGAAACATTGCCCCGTGATAAATCTATGTCTAAGTGTACCTCTGTAATGATAGACGCGTGCATCACGTGTCTGCAATTTAGGTGTTGTCAAACTACTGGAAAATCTAGCATGTTTACAGTTTCTACTTTGTGTGACTTAAAGAATACCATTCTCCAAGTGGGATGCCTGCCATATACAATATCATTTTTAGATACAAACACCATACTACCATCCGGCAGTGGCTGTTTCAACGTACAATTGTATGAAATGCATTTAGTCAAGTTATAGTCCAAAAAATCTGGGAGAGTACACTCGCTGCAGTTCTTAGGACAGAAGAAACATGAAACATCAAACAAATTATTGGATCCATTCAATGAAACTTTGGGCCTAAGATTTCATAAGCACCAGTCATATGAGTCAGTGACAAAAGGTGTCCGACAATATGGAAAGCTATCACTTTTGCAGTTCCATGTGGATACTCATTTGTAGCGCTTTTCTGACAGGTTATGGTGCGGTTGTAGTTATCACGCAGGACTGGAGCATCAGGTGTAGTGCATGCGATTCTCAGAGTCCATGTAGCGTCTTGCATCAACCCATTCTTTACAGAGAAAGCGTTTGCTTGGCAGGCCAGGAGCACCCACAGCAAGGTAAGTCCCATCCCCTTCATACTGCTCTACGTTCGTGGTGTGAATGGTGAACCCACACCTTTTTTCCCGTGCTACCGAAGCCTCCTTCCCCCCCTCATTGTAGTGTCTGGGGATTGCTTACTTTCTACCACTAGGGGAACAACTGCTTGCTCACAAATCAATTGTGCAATTCGGTCATAGTTGGTTAATGGTACTGCAGATGCACCAGTGTTATGTAAGAGTACCGAAACGGTCCCTCTATAATCAGGATCAATCACACCAAAATTTCAATGCCTTTTTTCGACAGGCTGGATCGTGCAGCAATGCGTCCATAAGTGCCAGCGGGAAATGTGATGCCAATACCCAGCGAGATGGATTTGGTTTGCCCCGCTGGTATAACATCATCCTCACAGATAGATAGACCAAGCCCAATGCTGCCTGCAGTGGCTTGCAGAGGCAGCTTTGCTTCTTTGTCGGTTTTCCACACAAGAAGAGTCTTTGTAGATTCCACCTTCTCACTTGTCAGTCTCACAAAGGGTGTCTGGCGGTTTCCAAGCGGACGATTGTTCAGTTCAAACAGCGCTTGAGCCAGGTGTTTGGACCACCACTTGAGAGTGTGAGTCTTAGTCAGTTTCTTTATTTGTTGCTTGACCAGCCCATTGCTGCGCTCCACTAAAGCAGAGGATTCTGGGTATCGACTGATGTGGGGTGTCCATTTGATGCCTTGTTCTAATGCCCAGTCTTGCACATTGTGTCCAGCAAAATGGCTGCCTTGGTCTGATTGGATTTCATCCGGGATGCCATAGTGCCTGATGAGGTATTCCATTCCTTGCAAGGTAGCCCGTTGATCTGCATGGGCGACTGGATGAGCTAATAGCAGTCCAGAGTATGCGTCTACCATGGTCAAAAGAGAGAGGCGAGAGTGCACAGCTTTTTTTACTGATGATTTCCTTTTTTTCTAGTAGTTCATGGTCCTGTAGATTAGTTTGTTAGTGGGGTGCAGCCCACTATCTTGTGCCACCGTGTAGGGCACAGAAAGTGTACATGGAGAAAAAAGACATAGGCTATTGTGCCTTCGGTGTGGGCCGCACATCCCAAATTCCCACTTTGGGTTGATCGATTACTCTTTGTTTCTTAATAAACTCAAAAGACCAACTTTGGTGATTATTCAAAAGTATAATCTTGTTTAATGTTCAGAAATATGGATTCTTTAGGTACAAAAAGGTTTTGCTCTTAATTGGTTAAACATCACCAAAAAAGCTATTGCTGTCTGTTAAGGCAAAAACAGAAAACCCATCCGGCTAATACATTTCAGAGTTAATCCTTCTTCAGAGCCAGGTTGTTACTGTACTACATACATTATAATTGTTATGTATTACAATATCCATTAGACATGTCCACAATGTTCAGTTCAAGGTTCAACAGTGCACCCTGCACAAAACAAGTTTTAAAAAAAAATATATAAATTAAACAGGGCGCCCACAAGGACAAACAAATGTACAACATAAATTTGAGAGAGAGAAAAACAAAAAGAAACAGAGGAACTTTCATCAATGTGTATACTCATTCCGAGGTATTTTACGTCATATCAAGCATTTAATAACGTGTATCATACGTGTGAACTACAGTGTATAGCACCGTGACCTCTCGTGTTAATTGAATTGCTAAATATTCTAACTTTCAATGTGAGTCTTAACGTGCTAAGGTGCTTAATGGCCGGTATACTTAGTGCTGATACCATGTGACTATGCATTACGATGTGTGTTTAGTGTCACTGACCTGTTAGCCAAGATATGCCAAAACGCGATTTGTACGCGTGTTGAATTATTCCAAATAACACTTCCTGACATAGAGAGAGGAAGCGTGTTACCTTCTGTCATCCTTCTTATGCACTGACAATAAGTATTAATGCGATCAGAGATCGCACATCTTCATTCTGTCTATACCTCTTACCTGGAGCCCAGCAGGAAATGTCCTGCTCTGTCTCCTACGAACAGCATCTGATACTCGCGGTTCGTGGCATTGCCCTAGGCAACGTTAAGTAAACATTATGGCCGCACATAGGCTTACGTGTCGGCCATATTGGTTGTGGCTAACATAGTTCAATTCAATTTCTTACAGGTTGTACGTGTGCCACGGTCTGCACTACGTACTGACGCTTAGGAGGATGTATCTGTATCAATATATCGACTTATATGTTAACACTAAGTGTACTAAGACATGTGAAAGCACGTGGTATCGAGAGTGACGGCTGCTTTAGTATTAGTATATGAGTACTACAGTGCTTCTATTGATATTAAAGGATATGCTCGAGTAAGTTGTGAAAATAAAAGTGTGTTAGGGTAAGATATGTGATACCCGAAACCTAAATGCACAGTAAACGATTCATGTAAATATGTAATTAGTGCATAAATCTGTGTACAAGCAGAAATAAATAAACTATAGACAATGTCTATCTAAAAATTGGTGAGCGGCCACGGAACAATTAAAAATAAGCAGTGGCCTCTCCAATATTTTGCCAACTGATTAAAATCTGGAACAAACTTTTTAATAGCATAGTGCATATGTAGCATTGTGATATATGCTTTCTTGATGAACATAGAACATTGCAATATTATTATTTTTTACATTGCATGGTGAATAGAAGGCTTAATTGTTACAAAAAGCAGTTTAGATCGAATTCCTTATTCAGTCCTCGCAGTGCCAAAGCTTCAAGGCGATCTATCCAATAGGCTTCTCTTTGTTGTCTTCTTTTTTTCGAGTCTGTATGTGTATTTGGTGCTTCAAGAGTTTCCAAGGCTTGGAACTTGACTTGGGAAATGTTATGTTGTTTTTCATTAAAGTGTCTTGCTACTGCTGAGTTGGTATTTCTATTTCTTATACATGACTTGTGCTCGTTAATCCAGATTCTCGGTTTCCGTCCCGTTTCTCCAACATAGTAAAGTCTGCATGGACAACGTATGCAGTAAATGCAATTTTCAGTGTTGCAAGTTCCATAACTTTTTATTGTAATCTTCTCTCCCGTGTATGGATGCGGGACTAGTCCCCCTTTAATGATGTTATTACAATTGCTGCAATTCAAGCATGGAAATGTTCCTGTTCTCTTTGGTTTACTCCTTTTGATTCTAATGTCTCTTGTGTTGACCAGGAGATCCCTTAGGTTGCTTGATCTTTGGTAGGCAAACGTTGGAGCCTCTAAAAAGAGGTTTTTAGTTCTTTCATCACTTTTCAATATTGTCCAATGTTTGTTTATTCATCTCTTGATCTGCATGCTTTGAGAAGAATATGTTGACACATATACCAGTGATGGAGATAGTTTGGTATCCTTTGGCACAAGGGTACTAGCTCTTGTTATGGCTTGTACCTTCACTTTTGCGGCCTGTAGGTCTTCATTCGGGTATCCCCTTTCTTTACGTTTTCTACTTAGTTTCTCAAGTTCTTGTTCGCATTCTCTTTCATCACTGATGATTCTTTTTAGTCGCAGCATTTGTCCATAGGGTACATTTTTCAAGGTGTTCTGTGGATGGAAACTCATGCGATGTAATAAATTATTTCTGTCGGTGGGTTTAGTAAACAAAGAAGTAGGGATCTGTTGGTTGTGTACATTGATTTTAATATCCAGATAATGTATACCTGGGTGGGTTCCAATTTTTGAGGTGAATTGAATTTGCGGATCAATACTGTTAATGTAAATCATGAAATCGTCAAGTGACTATCTTGTTCCTTGCCAAATGCCAAATATGTCGTCTATGTAACATACCCATTTTTTCAATTTGTTTTGCCATTCAGGTTTTTGCAAGATATGGGTCATCTCAAATTGATACATAAATGCATTCACGTAAGCTGGTGCCATTGTGGCTCCCATGGCCGTTCCGGAGGTTTGGATGTAGAATTCTTTGTTATATTCAAAGTAAGAGTTCATTGAAATAAAGGAGAGCAGTGACAAAATAAATTCCTTAACTGCTCCTATATCTTCTTCCTGTAGTAGGAGCCACTCTACGGCCTCCTGCCCCAGATCATGTGGGATACTTGTGTAAAGGTTTACCACATCTATAGTGAACAGAATGTCATTTTCTGTCAGTTGCACTTCTTTAATGATATTCAGGAAGTGTGTGCTGTCTTTCACATACGTTGATGTTTTCTGTATTAAAGGTTTGAGAAAAAAGTCAATATAGGTGCCTAATGGTTGCAGAATCCCGCCTGTGGCAGCTACTATTGGTCTTCCAGGTGGGCTAATGAGGCTCTTATGAATTTTAGGCAACAGGTAGAAGTGAGGTATGTTGGGTTTCAAGTTGAGCAGAAATGCCTTCGTTTTGCTTGTTATCATATCTCTTTCTTCTGCTTTGACAAGGAGTTCCTCTAACAGGGTAATTCATGGAAATTCGCACAAAAGTGGCGCTGGCGGCTGGCGCACAGTGTTACCGTGCGATAGACTGCGCAGGCCGCGTGCGATAAAATCCATTTCAGCGCACAGCGTATTCATGGATTTTAGCCTCCAAATCCAGCCGTGGCACAGAGTGACGCAGCGACCCTGCAGCAGCGCCAGTTACGCCCCCAAGAACGCCCTTGCGCAAGGAAAAGGCATCAAAATCCCCAATCCAGCGCAAAGGTCTGCGCCAACCCAAAACCAGTTTACCGGACTGCCAAACAGCAAACGGCAAGCGGGGAACGTGTATTACGGGTTTCGCGGTAACTTCCACACGCGAAAGGGCCTGTGCGAGTGGGGTACGTGTATAACTGGGGTTCGCGGGAAGTCTCACACGCGAATGGGCTGGGTACGTGTATTCCAGGGATGCAAGGGAAGTCTCACACGCGAATGGGCTGGGTACGTGTATTTCAGGGGTGCGTGGCAAGTTTCACACACGAATGGGCTGGGTACGTGTATTACAGGGGTGCGCGGGAAGTCTCACACGCGAATGGGCTGGGTACGTGTATTTCAGGGGTGCGCAGGAAGTTTCACATGCGATTGGCCTGGTTACGTGTATTTCAGGTGTGCGCGGGAAGTTTCACACACGATTGGCCTGGGTATGTGTATTTCTGGGGTGCGCGGGAAGTTTCACACGCGAATGGGCTGGGTACGTGTATTTCAGGGGTGCGCGGGAAGTTTCACACGCGAATGGGCTGGGTACGTGTATTTCAGGGGTGCGCGGGAAGTCTCACACGCGAATTGTCTGGGTACATGTATTTCAGGGGTGCGCGGGAAGTTTCACACGCGATTGGCCTGGGTACGTGTATTTCAGGGGTGCGCCGGAGGTTTCACATGCGATTGGCCTGGGTACGTGTATTTCAGGGGTGCGCGGGAAAATTTTCACACGCGAATGGGCTGGGTACATGTATTTCAGGGGTGCGCGGGAAGTTTCACATGCGAATGGGCTGGGTACGTGTATTTCAGGGGTGCGTGGGAAGTCTCACACGCGAATGGGCTGTGTACATGTATTTCAGGGGTGCGCGGGAACTTTCACACGCGATTGGCCTGGGTACGTGTATTTCAGGGGTGCGCGGGAAGTTTCACACGCAAATGGGCTGGGTACGTGTATTACGGGGTGCCGGGGAGTCCTACACGTGAATTGGTAGTGTGGGTCCTCCCAGGTGTTCCCTCTGCACCCTCCACGGCCCCTGCAGGCAGCCCACACCACAGGGGACTACCCTGAACCCCTGGTCATGTCCCGCAAGCAGCCCATCCACCATGGGCATGCCCCCCAGCAAAGCCACATGTCACCTTGCACTACTGGTCACCAACTCATATCCCCCTGCACCCCCACCCCCCAGCAGTGCAGGGCACCTGCCAGCAGGCCCCCACTCATGTCCCCCTGCACCCCCACCCCCAGCAGTGTGGGGCACCTGCCAGCATGCCCCCACACATGTCCCCCTGCACATCCCACCCCCCAGCAGTGCGGGGCACCTGCCAGCAGGCCCCCACTCATGTCCCCCTGCACCCCCAGCAGTGCGGGGTACCTGCCAGCAGGCCCCCACTCATGTCCCACTCATGTCCCCCTGCACCCCCACCCCCAACCAGTCAGGGGCACCTGCCAGCAGGCCCCCACTCATGTCCCACTCATGTCCCACTCATGTCCCACTAATGTCCCCCTGCACCCCCACCCCCCAGCAGTGAGGGGCACCTGCCAGCAGGCCCCCACTCATGTCCCACTCATGTCCCACTCATGTCCCCCTGCACCCCCACCACCCAGCAGTGAGGGGCACCTGCCAGCAGGCCCCCACTCATGTCCCACTCATGTCCCCCTGCACCCCCCTCCCATAAGACAGGGGCACCTGCCAACAGGCACCCACACATGTCCCCCAAACACCACGCCATGACTATGCAGACCCATGGCCCTAATGCCAACCCAAATCCCAACCCTCCACCCCCCAGTGCAAACACCCAACGATCCACTGCACCCACTCCCTAGTAAACCACCCATTCCATGATAGTCTGAAAAGAACCAGCATGCCCATCAGCAAATGTCCTACAGAGCCACACAGTTGCAACACATGACTGTGCCAATGCTCATGGAGACATGCACCAAAACATCACTGTACACCACACCAATAATGTAGAATAAATAAATGTATTAAAAAGTACAACAAATGTCAAAATGAAAAGCACACATGCAAAAGAAGAAATCATTTTTGAAATAAGAAAAAGAAAGTCAAATACAAGCAAGAAAAGAAATCCAAAAAATTAAAAAATATAAGTGGTGCATCCCCAAAGTCCATAGAACGAAATCCAAAGATGAAAAGCATAAAAAAACATTACTCTATGTGAATATGACTAAAAGAAAGTATATACATGTCCTGAAAATTGAAAAAGAAAGTCTGAAGGGTCCATTATCCCAAAAGCAAATGAAACCTAACAAAACCCCTATCTAAAATACAACTATATACAAAAAGTGGAGCAAAGTCCGAGGACCCCAAATCATAATAATAAAGAAATTAAACCTAAACCTAAATAACTATATACAAAGGTGCCGGGCTAGTCCGACGGCTCACTGGTTGATGTCATGGGCCAGGGCATCATCAAACTCCTGTTCAATGGCTTGGAGTCGGGCATGTTCACTGACCCCGAGGTCTCGCAGGGATAATGCAGTGTCCAGCTCCAACTCCCTGCGAATACCCTCGAGGCACTCAGCACGCCTCAGCGCCCTCCGCATGGAGTTCTCCGCCCTGACCATTGTGAGCCGTTCCTCCTCCGCCCGCTGCCGCTCCGCACCTATCTGCTGGCCCAACCGCTCCCACACGGAAGACACTCCCATTCCTGGGTTCTCCTGCCCTCCGGCCGATGCCGGCCCCTCTGATGTTGATGGCCCCGAGCCATGATGCCTCCCACGTTGAGCCTGCCGCTGCCTCCGACGCAACTGCCTCTGCCAGCACAACGGCATCCAGGCTGATGGAATCCACCAACGCCGTTGTGCACGTGCTCTTCCCGATGATGCCGTCACATCCTCCATCTGCTGGGGTCCAGTTGCTGGTGTGTTCACCCCTGCTGGACCTCCGACTCCCGACTGTGGGAGGGATGGGATCCCCACCGAGCTGGCTGCGTTGGTCAGGGCAGGTCCACAGGGTGCCCTGGTGGCATCTGGGCCGGAAGACGGCATGGAGAACGACTGGCGCATAGCCTCCACAGAGGAGGAGAGGGTCGCCAGAGTGCTCGGCACATATAGGAAACCCCCGACCATGGTCCCTCCCAACTGGGCCACGTTGGCACGGTGCTCTTCGTGATGACGTGCATGCTCCCCCCGGAAAGCACGCACCTCATCACGAATGACACCCGTGCGCAACGAGCCACCAATCAGGACATTCTCCATACGGCCAGGGGTCCCCTCGTCCGCAGGTAGAGGAGTGTCAGATGACATGGACATCCCCCCTACCTGCGGACGGGCCTGGAATGGGGCATCCCTGCTGGTGCATGGTGGTGCAGTCACAGTGTCAGGGACAGTGACATGCACAGGCCCCTCCACGGCGACCTGTGCTGCCTCCTGTCCCTGCCCCTGGACTGCACCACTTGCACCAGTGGTACCACCCCAACCAGGCCCCATGTGCGGCTCAGTAGCGGCCTCCTCCTCCTCCTCTGTGGAAACCACCAACCTGGATGGCTCCACACCGTCTTCCGCCGTTGCAAGCCCCTGTGGGGGCTCACCCACCCCTTCCGCTGCAGCAGTGGGGGCATCCCCGCTGCTTTGCTCCACAGCGCCATCTCCGTCCTCTTCTTCACTTGCCGCTGTGTAGAGGGAGACATAGAACACAAGCATCAGGGTACTGTACAATGGTCTCCTAGACAGGAGGCAATAGCAGATGAGTGGCACTGTCAAACATCACTTCCATCATGTCCCTCCACAACACATGGGTCAGTGCAGGCAAAACACATGCAGTAACAGGCATGGCGCATGCCATGGACATTAGCATACATGTCCAAGGGACTCTTGAAACATACAATGTTGGTTTGAAACTCACATGCATCATGGGTCATGCCTATCACATGCACACACCTCACCGTAGTTTCATCCATCTGTACTCGTACACCCCAGACACAGTGGATACAAGGATGACTAGGCTGCATCAGTGAATCCAAACATTGTCACAGACATGTGTCATGCATCCATGGCATTTACAAGTCATAGACATGCAGGTCAGACACACAGACATGGACACCATACATGTACATGGCATCAGCACCCATCCCTCACCCCGACCCATGTCCAGGAACAGAGACTGGCATGTTTTCATGTGTCCATTCCGCATAGAGCTCCCCATGTTGCATTTCAACACATGCACCAACCATGTGGTTCACACATTACTGGTCCCACATGCATGACCATGATGTCCCTGCACACACACATACGTACATGGCCTATGTCACACATACAGGCAAGTATCAGACAACCAGCACACTGCAACATGCCCTGTCTCACACGGCAATGCTTGGCCACTTACGGCTCAACTCCAGACGGGTCTGCCTCTCAATGATCTGGGCGTGGAGCGCTGGGCATATGCGTTCCAGGACCCTCAGCTGGATGGTACTCATGGTGCCCCGGCCCCCCTCCACGAGACGCCGGGCCTTCATGAGGGTCCTGGACCTCAAGTCCTCCCAGCGCTTCCTCACTTGCTTGATGTTGCGGGTTGCCGCCCCTCCGCGTTGATGGCAACCACAAAGTCGTACCAGATCCTGTCCTGTCCTTCCTTGTTGGCGCGTGATGATCCGAAGAGGGCATCATAATGCCCCAGGACAAGCTCCACCAGGATACCAACTTTGGTGGCAGTGAAGCTGGTGCCCCTCTGCCTCTCTGGCTGGGGGTTGCCAGTGCTGCCAGATGGTGGTGTGCCTGACATGGCAACCCCAGAGGCAGGCGTGGGTGGGCAACTGGGTCCTGGGGCTGGGCTGTGGAGCGATGGTATCCCAGTCAGGAGTCTTCATTTCCAGCAGGGGTGGACACAGCAACTGGACCCCTGCAGATGGCTGATGTGCAGGCACCAAATAGTAGGGCACATGGCCAGCAGGCAGTCAGGCAGCAGCAGATGGCAGGTGGGAGGCTGCTCGGGGGCAGTGATTCGGCCTTTTGGGCAGGAGCGTGGTCTTCCGTGTGTTTTCGCGTGGCCAGCTTGATACGGAGTGATTTGGCACGTGAAACAATTCTGTGACGTATTGTGCACGGGCATTGCCCTTTCGCATGTAGAACTTCCCGCGAACCCCGTAATACACATACCCTGCAGAAATCACGGGTGAAACTTCCCACGAACCCCACTAATACACGTACCCCGCTCGCTCGCACAGGCCCAATATTCCTGGGGTTCGCGTGAAGTTTTACACGCGAAAGTGCCCTGTTGGAGCGGGGTACGTGTATACCTGTGGTTCGCGTGAAGTTTTACACGTGAAAGGGCCCTGTTGGAGCGGGGTACGTGTATTCCTGGGGTGCGCGTGAAGTTTCACACGCGAAAGGGCCCTGTTGGAGCGGGGTACGTGTATTCCTGTGGTTCGCGTGAAGTATTTACATGTGAAAGGGCCCTGTTGGAGCGGGGTACATGTATTCCTGTGGTGCGCTTGAAGTGTCACACGCGAAAGGGCCCTTTTGGAGCGGGGTACGTGTATTCAAGGCGTGCGCGTAAAGTTTCACACGCGAAAGGGCCCTGTTGGAGCGGGGTACGTGTATTCCTGGGGTGCGCGTGAAGTTTCACACGCGAAAGGGCCCTGTTGGAGCGGGGTACATGTATTCCTGGGGTGCGCGTGAAGTTTCACACGCGATCTCAGCAGGGTACGTGTATATCTGGGGATCGCGGGAAGTTTCACCCGCGATTGATGCAGGGTACGTGTATTACGGGGGTGCCGGGGAGTCCTACACGTGATTTGGCAGTGTGGGTCCTCCCAGGTGATCCCTCTACACCCTCCACAGCCCTTGCAGGCAGCCCACACCACAGGGGACTACCCTGCACCCCTGGTCATGTGCCGCAGGCAGCCCATTCACCTTGGGCATGCCCCCCAGCAAAGCCACATGTCATCTTGCACTACTGACCACCAACTCATGTCCCCCTGCGCCCCCACCCCCCAGCAGTGCGGGGCACCTGCCAGCAGGCCCCCACTCATGTCCCACTCATGTCCCCCTGCACCCCCACCCCCCAGCAGTGCGGGGCACCTGCCAGCAGGCCCCCACTCATGTCCCACTCATGTCCCACTCATGTCCCCCTGCACCTCCACCCCCCAGCAGTGCGGGGCACCTGCCAGCAGGCCCCCACTCATGTCCCACTCGTGTCCCCCTGCACCCCCACCCACCAGCAGTGAGGGCACCTGCCAGCAGGCCCCCACTCATGTCCCACTCATGTCCCCCTGCACCCCCAACCCCCAGCAGTGCGGGGCACCTGCCAGCAGGCCACTACTCATGTCCCACTCATGTCCCCCTGCACCCCCACCCCCCAGCAGTGAGGGGCACCTGCCAGCAGGCCCCCACTCATGTCCCACTCATGTCCCCCTGCACCCCCTCCGCCCCAGCAGTGCGGGCACCTGCCAGGAGGCCCCCGCTCATGTCCCCTTGCCCCCAGGTCATGACGATCCTAAATCATGGCCCTTATGGCCAGCCTACCCAGCACAAAGACCCAACCAAGTATTGCATCCACCCACATCGAAAAGGCAATTACATGATACAACCCCAATGGCAAGTATGTAAATGAACACCTGTCCGTCACACACACACACACAATGGGTGCAAGTGAATCTCAAAACACAAATCATGACATGCATGAAACCAATGAGATAATACCACAAATGGAAGTATTAAAAAACATATATTGAAGATAACATGAACGTAAATCAAATCAAACACACAACAATGGGAATAACAAAAGAAATGCTCCATGTCCGGTAAATAATGAAAAACAAGAAATAATAAGCCAAAGAAATCCAAATAGGAATGGTGTCCAAAGTCACAGTCCAAATAATAAAATGCAAGGTTTAAACAAAGTAAAAACCATTGCTCCATGGTGAACACAAAAAAAAATATAAAAAAAAGATGAATCCAATGTAGAACTATGTACAATCGAAGAATCCAGGGTCCATGATCCCAACTCAGTAAATTAAACCTACAAAATACTACTACCTAATAAAAATGACTATATACAAAAATGGGGTTCAGTGTTCAAGTGGTCCAAAATAAAGAAAAAATGAAAGGAAACCTAACACTAACTAACTAACTATTTACAAGGGCAGCGGGCAAGTCCAATGGCTCACTGGTTGATGTCCCGGGCCAGGACATCATCGAACTCCTGCTCAATGTCCTCTTCCATGGCCCCGAGGGTGCGCAGGGACGATGACATCCGGATCTCCAGGTCCCTGCGAATGGCCTCAAGGCACTTGGCCAGCCTCAGGGCCCTCCGCATGAGTTCTCCGCCCTGACCATCGTGAGCCATGCCTCTTCCACCCGCTGCTGCTCCGCATCTATGGCATGGCCCAACCACTGCCACACGGAAGACACTTCCCGTCCAGGGTCTTCCTGCCCTCCGGCCGATGCCTGCCCCTCCGATGATGAAGGCCCCGAGCCATCATGGCTCCCACCTTGTTGCTGCTGCTGCTGTGCGGCTGCCTGTGCCCTGGCTCTTGCTGCCTGCACATCCTCCTCCGGCTGGGGTGCAGTTGTTCATGTGGCCACCCCTGCTGGACGTACGACTCCCGACTGTGGCAGGGATGTGTCCTCCACCAGCCTGGCCGCAGGGTCAGAGGCAGCTCCACAGGGTACCCAGGTGATACATGGGTGGGAAGATGGCATGGAGGATGACTGGGGCATAGGGGGTTTAGTTGAGGGGGGGGTCGGAACAAGGTCCAGAAAACGGAGGAATCCGGCCCTGGTGAGCTGGCCCACTGGGTCAACGTGGTCAACGAGCCATGCGAGAAGACGTGCAGTCTCCTCATGAAAAGACTGCAGGTCAGCTTGCATGGCACGTTGACGCAACGCCACCCCACCCAGGACAGGCTCAACCCGGTGCCGGATAGCCACATCCGCAGGGAGAGGAAGGCCAGTTGGTGTAAGCCAATCCCCTCCCTGGGAACGGGTTGGATGTAGGCCTCCCTGCTGGTGCAAGATGATGCAGTGACAGGATCAGTAACAGGATTGCACACAGGCACCTCCGCGGCGGCCTGTGCTGCCTCCTGTCCCTGCCCCTGCACTGCACCACTAGCACCAGTGGAATCCCCACCTCCAGACCCCGTCTCTGTCCCTTGCACTTCCTCCTCCTCCACCAAACCCCCCACCAACCTGGATGACTCCGTGCCATCTTCCTCCGTCAGACCCTGTGGGGTCTCAGCTGCCCCTTCTGCTGCCGAGGAGTCCAACTCCGACCTCCGCCTCTTGGACCTCCCCTCGGAAGCTGCGACCTGGGACGCGGCACCGGACTCCTCACTCCCCGACGAGATGACAACCTGGGAGGGGAGCCGGGCCTTGCGTCTCCGGCTGGCGGTGCGATCCCTGCCGCTGTGCCCCACAGCACCCTCACCGCCCTCTTCATCTGTTGACGCTGCAGACAGGGAAAGATAGGAGCACTGTACAATGGACTCATACACACATGACAGTTGCACACTAGTGTCATTGTCAAACTTCAGACATGGCATCACAATCCCCGACACACATGTCATTTAAACTCACACACATGAGCTATTCCACAGCCATATTGCAACAGCCAGCACCATCCATACACATACAACAGCATGACAGCCAAAGGTGAGCCTGACATCACATTAAACACAAGGGGCCTCATTCTGAGTATGGTGGTAAGGGATAGCGGCTACCGCTAACGAGAGCGGTGGCGGTAATCCCTTACCACCATACTCCGAGTTCCCTTTGCGCCATGGAGGTTTTAACACCTGCTTTTAGCAGGTGTTAAAATCCATGGCGCTAAGGGACCTTGATGTTAATTACGCCACCGTAATTTACGGGGGCGTAATTAACGCCTTCCCCAATCCCATTATGCCCTATGGGGCAAAAATGGGAATGGGGAAGGGTAAATGGGGATTGGGGAATTACCGCCCCGCCAACCTTGGAATGGGGCGGTAATTCCGCCATCCACCAAGGCGCTGCCGGTCCGGGTACGGCGTCAACCAAGGCGTTAATAGCGCCATTGGTTAGCGCCGTACTCGGAATGAAGCCCAAGCGGTGCACTAGACACGCACACACGCCACCACACTCACATGCATGTATACACCTCCGACGACGGTCGCAGTGATGAGATTTGCACCCATGTGATATCTGGCAATCAATCTTCTACACATCAGTGTCCCAGGCATCCATGTTGCATCACTGTTGCACCCCTTGTCAAATACACACACATGCACATGCACACAGTGCAGATACATGCAGCTGGAACCGACATCCATGTGTGACACCACAACCATCCCAACTTACATACACAGTCATCCAAACATGTGTGCCCACACATCAGCATTTTGCAAGCAAGCTCACACACACATGCACCATCCATGTGTCACACATGAGAGGCCTCGCATGTGTCAGCCTCACGGCCCTGTACATACATGGCCCGACAAAAACACATGTGCAACCTGCACACTACTGGCACACCACCACACGCACAGCATACAATCAGTATGCATGTACACTTACCGCTCGACTCCTGACGGGTCTGCCTCCCAAGGACCTGGACGTGGAGCGCTGGGGATATGCGTTCCAGGACCCTCATCTGATCTTCCGACAGGTGGCCCCGGCGCCCCTTAGCATCCGCTGCCTTCAAGAGGCGCCGGACCTTGCTGAGGGTCCTGGACCTGAAGTCCTCCCAGCGCTTCTTGACATGATGGAATAGGCGGACTGCCACCCCCTCCGCGTTGATGGCAGTCACGATGTCTGTCCAGATCAGGGTCCGTCCTTCCTTGTCGGCGCGAGAACTTCCGTAGAGGGCATCATACTGCCCCAGGACTTGCTCCACCAGGACACCAACTTCGGTGGCAGTGAAGCTGGTGGCCCTCTGCCTCTCTGGCTCGGGGTTGCCAGTGGTGCCAGATGGTGTAGTGCCTGACATGGCAACCCCAGAAGCAGGAGTGGGTGGGCAACTGGGTCCTGGGGCTGGGCTGTGGAGCGAGATAGTACTTCAGTCGGGAGTCTTCGGTTCCAGCAGGGGTGGTCACAGCAACTGCACCCCTAGCTGATGTGCAGGCAGCAAATAGCAGGGCACGTGGGCAGCAGGCAGGCAGGCAGCAGCAGATGGCAGGTGGGAGCGTGCTCGGGGCTCTGGTGGGCAGTAATTCAGCTTTCTAGGCAGGAGCGTGGTCTTCTGTGTGCTTACGCGTGGCCAGCTTGATACAGAGTGATTTGGCACGTGACAATCTTGCACGTCAGTGTGTAATTCGAGGAAAGGCCCTTAGCTCGTAAGCGCGTCAGCACGCGTACGCGATTTCATTGGACCAAAGGCCCTTAGCGCGTAAGCGCGTCAGCACGTGTACGCGATTTCATTGGACCAAAGGCCCTTAGCGCGTAAGCGCATCTGTGACGTGCGTGCGCAGGCGTTTCCCTGTACACGGGTGCATGTTACACGTCCAAGGACTGCACGTCCGAGTGTCAGCTCGTGTAATTGGAGGATAGGGCCTTAGCGCGTATACGCGGAAGTGAGGTGGGACGTGTGGGCCGGTTCAAAAGGCACGTGTCGGACGTCATTTCCTTGTACGTGCTTTTCTTGGAGAGCGAGTGGGTGAACTCTGTACTTCTTGTCGGTTCACACGCGATATATTTCACAGCGTTTCTAGTTCGTACTCCCTGTTACCTCTGACAGCTTTTTTCTGATTGTTGGGCCTGTTTCCTCAAACAGCGTTCACTTCTTCTTTTGTCCTGTCTCCTCAGACAGTGTACAATTCTTACGTGTGGCGGTGAAAATTGGTGTCACCAGGCCACGTGGTTCAGGGGCAGCTATGTCATCTGCTGCCCCGAGTAGGCAGGGTGGGGAGGCTGCAGGGGCAGCTGCAGGGGCAGCTGCAGCTCCATCCACCCCAGCTCTGACTCTCCCAGTCAGGGCAGTGTTGGTCCCAGTCCATCTTGCTAACGTTCCCCCTTACTACGTAACACTTCAGCCAATGCCTGCACCAAGTCCCATGCTCAGTGTGCATTCCCACACTCCAACTACCCAGTCCACCGGTGCTTCTGCCCCTAGTGGCCAGAGGGGCATAGGCCACTCAGGATCCCCACCACCTTCCAAAAAAAAGAGGAAGAGTGCTCGCAGTCCGGCAGGTAAAGGAAGCCTAGCTTCAATGATGCCGAACGTGATGCACTTGTGCAGTATGTGTCTGCACACAACAGCGAAATGTTGATCACTTCAGGGTGCAAGACCACACCTGCCCGACGTCAGGCATACTGGCAGACCGTCGCGGACATCATAAGTGCCCTTGGATCAGTGAGGCGCACAGCTGGTGAGTGCTACAAGCGCTGGAATGATCTTAAACGCAGGGCAAAGAAAAAGCTGGCCACAAGTCATGCCGCTACTCTGGTGACTGGAGGTGGGTCTCCACAAGAGGACATTGAACTCACTGTACATGAGTCTGTTGCTGGGACCTACGTCACAGAGGAACAGATTCAAGGTGTGGGAGATCTGCCAGATTACGAGGCATTGTCCGGTGAGTGCACATGCATGTGTGTGTGTGATCCATGTGTATGTTGTGTGTGTGAGGGGTTCTGATTGAGTGCCAGGTGAGGGTGTGTGTGCCTGAGTGGTTTGGGTCACCCATGTGCTTCATCCAAAACATTCTGTGCCCCTGGATTTGGGTATTACAGTATCCCTTCTGCCCACAGTAGAGTTTTTGTGCAACATCACGCCAGTTGCCCTTGAAGTGGCATCTTACAACAACATTGTTCCGTATTTCTCATTGTTCATTCAGGCTGATTGTTTCGATCCCCCTCTTTCACTACGCGTATCTGAGCCCTATTGTCAAACGATATGTGACATGCCTATGGTACATGCCATCTGTGTGATGGCATGGTCATGTATGTGGATTGGACATGCCACTCACAGGCCAATGTGTGATGGCTCTGCTAGTCAGCATGCAGCCAATGTGTTGCTCTTCCATCTTGGTGTCATCAGTGTCTGACATTTTCCTCCCCTTCAAACTAAGTGACAGTGCATGCATGGGAGGGTTATAGTCATGTGGGACATGTGTCAATCAAGTACTGGTTCTGTACCTCGTGAGGCCTAATTGTGTGCCATGGTGCTAATGCCTGTTTCCATGTTTTGTCTTTCATGTTTCTGCAGGGGATGACGCAGTTGATGCTGTTGAGGGAGAGGAGATGGTGCAGACCCAGGAGGGATCTCAGGCACGACCGTGCACCAATGGGGGACAGGGTGTGGTGGTGGGTGAGAACCCACTCTTGCTGCAGACCGTTCTCCCCAGGGGTGTCCCTGGGTGCGCCTCACCAGACCTCTTTTCGGGTGTTGACTTGGATGATGAGACCTATGTGGCTTCGCAGGTAGGTGTTTCTGGGAGGGATTCTGTTCTGTCCGACCCACCTGCACCAGGGGTACAGCCCACTATGGGGATGTCAGTGTTGGTAGGTCCGCCTTTGGTGGTTACGGATGCAGGGCCACACTCCGCAACATCTGATCCTGTTCCTGGGCCAGCAGATCAGAGGGGGAATGCAGTCCTGCAGCCTCAGGCAGTGCCGACACAGCAAGGCACAGTTCGCCTTGCCCAGACAGGTGTGGTGCCCGCCAACGCGGTGGCCGTACGTACCAGGCAATACCGCATGGGAGAGATCCATATACGGTATGGCAAACCAACAGGCAGCAGCATCTGAGATGATGGCTCAAGCTATGGAGAGGGTTGCCACTTCCATTGTCCACCCAGAGAGGCAGATGGAGCAACTACAGCAGGCAACAGACTCCATTTGCAAATCACTCAGGGACAACATGTTGGTGTCCAACAGGGACAGACAGGCGGCCCTGGACACTCTGCGGGAAGCCATTTCTTTAGAGTTCCAGTGCCAGAGGGAAGCCCTGAGGGTAGAAGTCCGTAACCTCAGGCAGACTCTTGTGGAGCTTGAGGCTTCCACTGTCACGAGGACAGAACAGCTGCTGGAGCGTGTCACAAGTACGCTCTCAGCAGAGATGCATGCAACTCGAGAGGAGGTCCGGGCATCACGTCAGGTGGTGCATGGGGATCTCCGCACCATAATCCTCCAGAACGAGACCTTCCACACCCGCATGCTTGCTGCCATGGAGGACCAGACTCGGGCTTTGTGTGGGCTGCCTCCCATAGCACCACCACCTCCTGTGGCGGCAGCAGCACAGGGTGATGAGAGCGAGCACAGTGATTCAGAATCTCTCACATTAGCGTAGCCGTGCAGGCCATGAGCCCATGGAGGTGTTTTTATTTCGCAACATCCACACAGGTGGCTGTTGGTGTGCACCGTGTCCTCGGACCTCCTGGGTGGCCTCCCCCACCCCCCCTGCCCCCCACATGGCCATTTTTGATTTTTGATTTTTGATTTTTGATTTTTGGATTTTGGTTTTTGATTTTTGCTTTTTTGTTACAGTGTGTTGCCTTGTGTGGCTCCTGAGGGCATCCACTGTATTGCGGCTGGGCACATGCAGGCTTGTCCTGAGTTTGGGTTAGATGCTTGGGTTCGTGAGACACACACCCCTCCTGCTTCCCGTTACCATGGGCTTGCAAAGGGTGTGCCCAAGTGACAGTAACTTACACAGTGAAGTTGGACTCCCATGACATGTGTGGGCAGTCTGTAGTCAATGCTGTGTATACATTCCTAGTTCATATTGTTGTAGTATTGTACACTGCATGGTGTATTGATGTGTGCTTGTGCATACATGTCTCCCTCATAATTTGCAGGTTCATTCCACATGTCTTCACAAGGCCGTCTACTTTGGAGATGGAGTTCATGTTGTAAGCAGTGCACTTCCAGATTTGCGTGGCACCAACACTGTACAGTTGGGGGTGGTCGATGTGCTAGCATCACCAGGTTGTAAGTCTACGTATCCTTTAACTAAATACTGTCATGTGAATGCTATGTTTGGGGTGGCTAGCTGCATTGTATTGTGGTAAGTCTTTGGTCATGTGTGTTGTCAGTTCTACATTAATGGGAGCACATTGTGTGTAGCCATTTTCCCATCGGGACACTGTACTTTGTGACACTTGTGTCATGTTTTGGGGATTACTTTGTTTGCTCTCACATAGCATGACATGCCATGGTGTGTTGGGGTCGGTGCTGGGGAGGTGTTGAGTGACATGGCACTGTTGTCATGTTGTATCTTGCAAGGGGGTAATGATTTTAGCAGCATAGAAGTGTGTCTTTTGATGACACAGCATTGGTGGTGTTTGTGTAGGTAGGGATGCAAACAATGGAACACTACCAGGTGAACAATCTCAAGCTGGTATGGTTGTGACAGTTGACTGTCAGTTGACTCATCATCATTGATAGTCAGCTGGTATGTGCCAGGGCTGTGTGCACTCCACAGGGGTGTGAGTTTAGGTGAAGCAATTAGCCACCAGCTGCGTACGGGCTGCCTCACCCTGTGCCCTTTCCCCTCCCATGCGCAGCGGGCGTGCATGTGGTTGGGGATGTGGGGGCACCACCATGTCCACCGGCAGGCCCCTGCGTGTTGCAACGTTGTGTAGGACACATGCTGCCACTATGATCCTGCACACTACTGGGGGAGCGTATAGCAGCTGCCCACCAGAGTGGTCAAGGGAGCGAAAGCGTGACTTGAGCACTGCGAATGTGCGCTCCACTATGCCCCGGGTTGCAATATGGGCTGTGTTGTATCTTACCTGGGGTTGAGGGGTTCCGAATTGGCGTCATCATGTGGGTGCTCAGAGGGTAGGCACTGTCCCCTGGGGAGGTGGTATAGGGTATCATTAGTGGGGTTGTGACATTACTCAGTATCTGACATGCATGCATGTGCTGTGACACCAACCAGCCATGTATCGCCATGCCGACCAGCTTCTAGGTCCCGGTTTAGGGTTGACCGTCTGTAAATGAAACTGTCGTGGGTGGACCCTGGATAGTTGGCATATACTGAGGTGATGATTCCCTTGGCATCATATACTACCTGGACGTTGATAGAATGCCAGTGCTTGCGGTTTCTGTAGATGTGCTCAGTTGCCCTGGGAGGACGTAGAGCCACATGGGTGCAGTTAATGGCACCTAGCATTTTGGGGAAGTGTGCCACCCGGTAAAAGTCCTGGACGGCAGCCTGCCTTTCTGCAGGTGTTCTGGGCAGGTATATGTGCCTGCGGACTGATGGGCGTGCAGTCATGATGGCCAACACCTGGTGTAGGCAGCGTGACTGGTGGCCTGTGACACCCCCCCACTATGGCACTTGTCCGCTGAAATGATCCAGTGGCCAAGAAGTGCAGTACATTAAGGACCTTCACCAAGGGGCTGAGTGCTTGGGAGCAGAGGGTGGGTGATGTGAGGTCATCCTCCCACTCACTGACCAGGTCAAGTATTATGTGAGGTGGAAACCTATACCTCCCATACACGTGGTCATCAGGCATCCCAAAAAGGCTGGTTCTGGGTGTAAAAATTCTGGCCTTGTCTATCCTCCTCCTCCTCCTGCGGTATCCCACGGCCACTGCTGCTAGGAACGGTATATTCATCCTGGCGTCTGAGCTTGTTTGTTGTTTGCGCGCACTTTTTTGCTGCGCGGGTCTATGTACGCCTGCTTCCTGCTTGCGTACGTGTTTCTGGATTAGCGCGACTTTTTTTGCGTGTGCGTGTGGGCGTTCCGCGCATTTGCCTCCTGTACTTCCACGCCCACCACAGTGATACACGTACCCCGCTCGGCCAGGCCCAATCGCGTGTGAAACTTCCCGTGAGCCCCTGAAGTACACGTACCCCGCTCGGCCAACCCCAATCGCGTGTGAAACTTCCCGGGAGCCCCTGACGTATCCCGCTCGCCCAGGCCCAATCGCGTGTGAAACTTCCTGCGAGCCCCTGACGTACACGTACCCTGCTCGGCCAGCCCCAATCGCGTGTGAAACTTCCCGCAAGCACCTGAAGTACACGTACCCCGCTCGCCCAGGCCCAATCGCGTGTGAAACTTCCCGCAAGCACCCGAAATACATGCTATTTTTGACACAGCGGGTGTCCGTGTTTGTTGCGTACCCCTTTGCACGTCATTTGTCCTAGAGGGCCACAGTATGGGACATTCATCGAGCTGTATATACGGCTTTTCGTTAGCTAACATTTTTTTAATGCACAGGGACGCTACCGCCTGCCTTCATGTGGCGGACATGTGTTGATGTACATAGTTGACTTTTTGTTTGTGTCATGGGATCGCCATTTCACTGCTGGGGGGTGGTTGTGCAAGGGGACATGAGTGGGGGCCGGCTGGCAGGTGCCCCGCACTGGTGGGGGGATGGGGGTGCAGGGGGACATGAGTGGGACATGAGTGGGGGCCTGCTGGCAGGTGCACCGCACTGGTGGGGGTGGGTGTGCAGGGGGACATGAGTGGGGGCCTGCTGGCAGGTGCCCCGCACTGGTGGGGGCACAGGGGGACATGAGTGGGGGCCTGCTGGCAGGTGCCCCGCACTGGTGGGGGGTGGGGATGCAGGGGGACATGAGTGGGACATGAGTGGGGGCCTGCTGGCAGGTGCCCCGCACTGGTGGGGGGTGGGGGTGCAGGGAGACATGAGTGGGACATGTGTGGGGGCCTGCTGGCAGGTGCCCCGCACTGGTGGGGGTGCAGGAGGACATGAGTGGGGGCCTGGTGGCAGGTGCACCGCACTGGTGGGGGGTGGGGGTGCAGGGGAACATGAGTGGGACATGAGTGGGGGCCTGCTGGCAGGTGCCCCGCACTGGTGGGGGGTGGGGGTGCAGGGGGACATGAGTGGGGGCCTGCTGGCAGGTGCACCACACTGGTGGGGGGTGGGGGTCCAGGGGGACATGAGTGGGACATGAGTGGGGGCCTCCTGGTAGGTGCCCCGCACTGGTGGGGGTGCAGGGGGACATGAGTGGGACATGAGTGGGGGCCTGCTGGCAGGTGCCCCGCACTGGTGGGGGTGGGGGTGCAGGGGGACATGAGTGGGGGCCTGCTGGCAGGTGCACCGCACTGGTGGGGGGTGGGGGTGCAGGGGGACATGAGTGGGACATGAGTGGGGGCCTGCTGGCAGGTGCCCCGCACTGGTGGGGGGTGGGGGTGCAGGGGGACATGAGTGGGACATGAGTGGGGGCCTGCTGGCAGGTGCCCTGCACTGGTGGGGGGTGGGGGTGCAGGGGGACATGAGTGGGGGCCTGCTGGCAGGTGCCCCGCACTGGTGGGGGGTGGGGGTGCAGGGGGACATGAGTGGGACATGAGTGGGACATGAGTGGGGGCCTGCTGGTAGGTGCCCCACACTGGTGGGGGGTGGGGGTGCAGGGAGACATGAGTGGGGGCCTGCTGGCAGGTGCACCGTGCACTGGTGGGGGTGGGGGTGCAGGGGGACATGAGTGGGACATGAGTGGGACATGAGTGGGGGCCTGCTGGTAGGTGCCCCACACTGGTGGGGGGTGGGGTGCAGGGGCACATGAGTGGGGGCCTGCTGGCAGGTGCACCGTGCACTGGTGGGGGTGGGGGTGCAGGGGGACATGAGTGGGACATGAGTGGGGGCCTGCTGGCAGGTGCCCCGCATTGGTGGGGGGTGGGGGTGTACGGGGACATGAGTGGGGGCCTGCTGGCAGGTGCCCCGCACTGGTGGGGGGTGGGTGTGCAAGGGGACATGAGTGGGGGCCTGCTGGCAGGTGCCCCGCACTGGTGGGGGTGCAAGGGGACATGAGTGGGGGCCTGCTGGCAGGTGCCCCGCACTGCTGGGGGGTGGGGGTGCAGGGGGACATGAGTGGGACATGAGTGGGACATGAGTGGGACATGAGTGGGGGCCTGCTGGCAGGTGCCCCGCACTGCTGGGGGGTGGGTGTGCAAGGGGACATGAGTGGGGGCATGCTGGCAGGTACCCCGCACTGGTGGGGGGTGGGGGTGCCGGGGGACATGAGTGGGGGCCTGCTGGCAGGTGCCCCACACTGCTGGGGGGTGGGTGTGCAAGGGGACATGAGTGGGGGCCTGCTGGCAGGTGCCCCGCACTGCTGGGGGGTGGGTGTGCAAGGGGACATGAGTGGGGGCTGCTGGCAGGTGCCCCGCACTGGTGGGGGTGGGGGTCCAGGGGGACATGAGTGGGGGCCTGCTGGCAGGTGCCCCGCACTGGTGGGGGGTGGGGATGCAGGGGGACATGAGTGGGGGCCTGCTGGCAGGTGCCCCGCACTGGTGGGGGGTGGGGGTGCAGGGAGACATGAGTGGGACATGAGTGGGGGCTTGCAGGCAGGTGCCCCGCACTGGTGGGGGTGCAGGGGGACATGAGTGGGGGCCTGCTGGCAGGTGCACCGCACTGGTGGGGGGTGGGGTTGCAGGGGGCATGAGTGGGACATGAGTGGGGGCCTGCTGGCAGGTGCCCCGCACTGGTGGGGGGTGGGGATGCAGGGGGTCATGAGTGGGACATGAGTGGGGGCCTGCTGGCAGGTGCCCCGCACTGGTGGGGGGTGGGGGTGCAGGGGGACATGAGTGGGACATGAGTGGGGGCCTGCTGGCAGGTGCCCCGCACTGGTGGGGGGTTGGGGTGTAGGGGGACATGAGTGGGGGCCTGCTGGCAGGTGTACCGCACTGGTGGGGGGTGGGGGTCCAGGGGGACATGAGTGGGGGCCTCCTGGCAGGTGCCCCGCACTGGTGGGGGGGTGGGGGTGCAGGGGGACATGAGTGGGACATGAGTGGGGGCCTGCTGGCAGGTGCCCCGCACTGGTGGGGGTGCAGGGGGACATGAGTGGGGGCCTGCTGGCAGGTGCACCGCACTGGTGGGGGGTGGGGGTGCAGGGGGACATGAGTGGGACATGAGTGGGGGCCTGCTGGCAGGTGCCCCGCACTGGTGGGGGGTGGGGGTGCAGGGGGACATGAGTGGGACATGAGTGGGGGCCTGCTTGCAGGTGCCCCGCACTGGTAGGGGGTGGGGGTGCAGGGAGACATGAGTGGGACATGAGTGGGACATGAGTGGGGGCCTGCTGGCAGGTGCCCCGCACTGGTGGGGGTGGGGGTGCAGGGGCACATGAGTGGGGGCCTGCTGGCAGGTGCACCGCGCACTGGTGGGGGGTGGGGGTGCAGGGGGACATGAGTGGGACATGAGTGGGGGCCTGCTGGCAGGTGCCCCGCACTGGTGGGGGGTGGGGGTGCAGGGGGACATGAGTGGGACATGAGTGGGGGCCTGCTGGCAGGTGCCCCGCACTGGTGGGGGGTGGGTGTGCAAGGGGACATGAGTGGGGGCCTGTTGGCAGGTGCCCCACACTGGTGGGGGTGCAAGGGGACATGAGTGGGGGCCTGCTGGCAGGTGCCCCGCACTGCTGGGGGGTGGGGGTGCAGGGGGACATGAGTGGGACATGAGTGGGACATGAGTGGGACATGAGTGGGGGCCTGCTGGCAGGTGCCCAAGACTGCTGGGGGGTGGGGTTGCAAGGGGACATGAGTGGGGGCCTGCTGGTAGGTACCCCGCACTAGTAGGGGGTGGGGGTGCAGGGGGACATGAGTGGGGGCCTGCTGGCAGGTGCCCCGCACTGCTGGTGGGTGGGTGTGCAAGGGGACATGGGTGGGGGCCTGCTGCCAGGTGCCCCGCACTGCTGGGGGGTGGGTGTGCAAGGGGACATGAGTGGGAGCCTGCTGGCAGGTGCCCCACACTGGTGGGGGTGCAAGGGGACATGAGTGGGACATGAGTGGGGGCCTGCTGGCAGGTGCCCCGCACTGGTGGGGGGTGGGTGTGCAAGAGGACATGCGTGGGGGCCTGCTGGCAGGTGCCCCACACTGGTGGGGCGTGGGTGTGCAAGGGGATATGAGTGGGGGCCTGCTGGCAGGTGCCCCGCACTGGTGGGGGGTGGGGGTGCAGGGGGACATGAGTGGGACATGAGTGGGGGCCTGCTGGCAGGTGCCCCGCACTGGTGGGGGGTGGGTGTGCAAGGGGACATGAGCAGGGGCCTGCTGGCAGGTGCCCCGCACTGCTGGGGGGTGGGGGTGCAGGGGGTCATGCGTTGGTGATCAGTAGTAGTAGTAGTGGTGGTGCAAGCTGACATGTGGCTTGCCTGGGGGGCATGCCCATGGTGGATGGGCTGCCTGCGGAACATGAAGTCCCCTGTGGTGTGGGCTGCCTGCAGGGTCCGTGGAGGGTGTAGAGGGAACACCTGGTAGGACCCACACTGCCAATTCACGTGTAGGACTCCCCTGCACCCCAGATATACACATACCCCACTCGCACAGGGCCTGTCGCGTGTGATGATTCCCGCGCACCCCCGAAATAAACGTTCCCTGCTCAACCAAGGCCAATTGCGTGTGAAACTTCCCGCGCACCCCAGATTTACACGTACTCAGCCCAATCGCGTATGAAACTTCATGCGAACCCCAGGAATACACGCACCCCACTCGCACAGGGCCTATCGCATTTGAAACTTCCCGCGAACCCCTGGAATACACGCATCCCGCTCCCCCAGGCACGATCGCGTGTGGAACTTCACACGTACACACGAAATACACGCACAAGCTAATTTTTCACACAGCGGGTGTCGCTGTTTGTCGCGTACACCTTTGCACATCATTTGTCCTAGGGGGCCACAATATGGGACATTCATCAGAGCTGTTTATTCGTGCTTTTTGTTAGCGCACATTTTGGCGCACATTTTTTTCCTGCGCAGGGATGCTACCGCCTGCCTTCCTGTGGCGGACGGGTTGGGGTTAGTGCGCGTCTTTGCCCATGCGCTGGTTTGCCCTATTCGATCCCATGAATACGTGTTGTATGCGAGCGTGTGGGCGTTCCGCGCACTTGCCTCCTGTACTTCCCCCCGTGACGCCCACATTTTCACGAGTTGTTCCCCATTACGAGTGTTCCGCCCCGTGTTCCGCCTACTTTTGTTATGTGCACCGGGCTATGTGTGCTTTCGCTGTGGCCTTGGCGCACACCGTTAGATGACCTGTGCGCCGGTGTGCGCCGTGCACTTTTTCAGCGCACATCCATGATTTTACTCACGCACTGACTTCCATGAATAGATGTGCGATGGTTTCCCTGCGATACTCGCACTTGCACTGTGACTTTTGCTCTTTTACTTGCTCATCGCACGTTTTCGCATGCTTGCGCCGGAATTTTCGGCGCACATTGAGTATCTCCATGGTCGGGTCATGATCTATTTTTGAGTAAACGTTGTGGTTATGCAATTGTCTCTCACATTCATTTTCATAATCTGAGGTGTTTTGTAGCACTAATGCGCCCCCTTTGTCGGCTGGTCGTATAGTGATCTTTTCATCAGAGTATAAATTTTGGACAATTGACATCTCTCCTCTGCTGAGGTTTCTGTTTTTCGTTGCTCCATATTTGATCTTTTTGAGATCTGCTATAACCATTTTTTCAAAAAATGTCTATTGATGGAACACTAATTGGTGGAGAAAAAGTACTCTTGGGTTTAAATTCAACCAAATCTGATGGTTCTGTTGCAGGGTCAGTATTTTCCATTTCTGGAAGTTTTAGTTTTCTGGTCAATTTGTGTAACTCTACTTTAGTGTTGAATAGGTTAGTATTATAAGTTGGTACAAATTTGAGACCTTTCTGTAGAACTTCTTCTTGCTTGGTGAGTGTTCTGTTCGGAATGTTCACTACTAGGTTGTTTGTGCTTGAAATCTTGTTTGCACTCCGGTGCCCCTTCCTCTTGCCCCTCCTCGTTCGTTTCTTCCTTGTTGGTTGTCTAAAAAAGACGTTTGTCGTGATGGTGCACTGGTGCTGGGGGTTGCCCCACTGGTGCCGCTCCCTCCTTCTGCTCTTTGTTCCTGAGTTTGCAAGGTCTGTTTGTCTCTGTTGGAGTCTGTGTCTGAACTGTTGTTTTCCGAGTTCGGGTTAGGGTTGCGTGGTCTCTGAGGTTGATGTTGGAATTTATCTGCCCATGTGTAAACTTCGTCTCGCAAATAATCTAACGTGTCTCTCCTAAATTTCCTTATTTTTCTTGCTTCCAGGTCTGTTTTGTATCCTTCTAACCTTGTATTAATGTCTACTAGTATTTCGTCCAATGACTCCTTACTTGTAAGTTCAGCGATTTCTGCAGATAAAGTTTGTATCTCTTGTTCTAGGGTCCGTAGATTAACAGAAAGTTCTTTGATTGTAAGTAAGATCAGGTCGAGTGAACATTTATTAAGCATCTGCTACCATTTTTGCACAAACTCCTTACTTTCTTTGCATAAGGTAGGCTTAAGTCCAATTCTTAAGCCTCTTGGTACCCTTTGTGCCTTGTAATAACGGCCTAGTGTCACTGCATGCAATTTACGATTTATCGTTTTTCTAACGGTGTATTCGAGTTGTTTTATCCTTCTGTTTGGATCTGCGTCCTTTAGTATACTACTGGTTTCCTTAATCAAACCTAGGATTTCGTTTGCCTCCTCTGCTGAAAAGCCTAAAGTTGTGGCTCTTGTGTCAGTTCGTTTTTCAATTTCCTCATGTGACATTCGCGTGCAAACTCTCAATATTACACGGAAGTGAAAATAATGGTGAAAAGAGAGAGGCGAGAGTGCACAGCTTTTTTACTGATGATTTCCTTTTTTTCTAGTAGTTCATGGTCCTGTAGATTCGTTTGTTAGTGGGTTGCAGCCCACTATCTTGTGCCACCGTGTAGGGCACAGAAAGTGTACATGGAGAAAATGGTCAACACATAATGCGGTCCATTCTCGGGGTAGTGCTTCACTTCGCAGCACACGGAACATTGGGAGGCAGCTTGTCATGGCTTGATCCATGGTAATGGGAAATTGTCTCCTTTTAGCCCATTGATATGTTCCTGTTTGCCCTAGATGCTCTGAGGTTTGGGGTGCCCAGTCCGACATTCCTTGCAATACCTCAGCTTCTTCAGGTGTTGTCACTGGGCAAATCTTTGCCATTTGATCCACTTCATTGTTGAACAGGGCAGCCAGTGAGGTGTCAGGGGGCATGTGTGCATTGACATGCCCAATGCAGATTTTGCACCTCTCACCTTTGCACCACATCTCTTCCCAGAGGTCCGGCCCTCCCCAGATCGGAGTTTTCTTGATCTGCCAGCCGTCTCTTCTCCATGCCGGTGCACAATGCGTCAGGCCTTGATACGTGCCCATGTATATGTATGCAGTCTCAGTCTGGTTCACCTGTTCAATCACGGAGGCCACCGCCTGCAGTTCAGCATATTGACTGGATCCTCCCACACCTTCTCTCATTAGCAGTGTTTCTCGGTGGTGCTGGAATGCAATAGCTTGCCAGTGTCTTTGCCCTTTATCATACTTTGCGGTGCCGTCCGTGAACCATGCAGACTTTTGTTCTTCCTCTGTCAATGCATCATAGGCGGGTGCGACTTTGAATGGAGATTCTGGCAGCGCCACAGGGGTGTTCGGTTCAGGCATCGCTTCCAAGTTCACTTCCTCCAGAATTTGTTCTTGCAGTCTGGAAACCCTTGTGCGGCCAGCTTTCGCACGTTGCTGTAAATAACATTTCTATTTGACATGAGTGGCGTCTTGCGCTCTGCCACTTTTTCCGCTTGCAGCAGTGTCGCGCACCCAGCCCATGATCAGAATTTCTGTGCAAATTGTCACTGGTTGCTCGCCTGTGATTCTTTCAGTCTCGACTAGAGCCCAGTACACTGCAGCAACTTGTTTCTGAAGCGGAGTGTATCTTGTCATAGGATCTGTGAGCTTTCTTGACCAGAACCCTTGCGGCACTCTTCTCTGTCCTTGCTTTTGCCACAAGCTCCACCCAGCAACATCATTGTAGACAACAATTAACAGTTCAAAGGATCTGTTTTTGTCATGGGCCCCAGCGTGATGTAATTCTGCAAAGCGTCCTTAGCCTGCTGAAAGACAGACTGTTGCTCTAGGCCCCATGTAAAATCATGTTTCTTTCTGGTGACTTTGTAGATGGGTTTCAGTATCAGGCTTAAGTGAGGTATGTGATTTCTCCAGAAAACCCATTAACCCAATGAATCTTTGTGCCTCTTTTTTATCTGCTGGTGGAGCCATCTGCTGAACCATGTCAATTACAGGGTCGGGAATTTTCTTAACTGACCCAGACCAGATTGCACTTAAGAATTTCACCTCTTGAGCAGGCCCCTGTACCTTTTTGGGATTTATGGCCCACCCCCGGTCATGCATGTGTGTGATCAACTTTTCAGCAGCTTTTTCTACATGTTCTTTCTCAGCACTGGTCAGCATGATGTCATCAATGTAATGAGCAACATACACATTATCCAACTGCACCATCTTTAAGTCTCTGGCAATCAATTCATGACACAGAGTGGGACTATGCAGATAACCCTGGGGCAATTTAGTAAAGGTAAATTGTCTGTCGCCCCAAGTGATAGCAAATTGGTCTTGTGATTCAGTGTCAATATCAATGGAGAAAAATGCATTGGCCATGTCAAGGACCACATGCCATTCACCCACTTCTTTCGTAAGGTTTTCAATCAGAGTAATGATGTCTGGCACCGCCGCAGCTAAGGGCGGCACCTTCTTATTCAAAATGCGGTAATCAATTGTCAGACACCACACCCCATCTGGGCGGCGGCTAGGCCAGATAGGCGAGTTGAATGGACTGACTGCCGGCCTCATTATGCCAGCCTTTACCAATGACTCAATAGTTTCACCGATCTCTTTATGTCCTCCTGGCAACCGGTACTGTTTCACGCACACTGGCTCAGCAGGAGGGGGTAAATGAAAGAGGGACCATTTGGCATGCCCAACCACAACGGGGTTAACAACTCTCACATGGACCTTCCGATTGCCAAAAACAAATTCACCTAAATCTGTAGTCACACTTTTGCCCAACAACACATCCATGCCAAGGATGTACTCCGGTATATCTGCAATGAAAACATTTGCTGTGAAAGGCAATCCCTCGCCAATTGACATGTTTACATTAAAGGCTTTTGCAACAGTTTCTGCTCCCCCATAACCATTGACCAAAACTCTGGGACCAGATAATTTACTGGGATTGCCATTCAGAATGGTTACCTCAGCTCCTGTGTCTAGTAGAGCCAAAACATGTTTTACTTTCTCATCCAAGTACAAGGTAAGTGGCACAAAAGGGCGTCTGTCTCTGGGACTAGTTCTCTTTATTAACCGTACCTCAAAGACAGAGCCAGCCCTTCAATCAAAAATGGGGTCTGGGACCTCCCACTTGTCCTTTGCCAAATCAGGGTAACCTTTTGCTCGCACTTTGGGTTTCAACACCTCCTCTTCAGAGGGTGCAGAGGGCTTAGTTTTTTCCAATCCCTGTCTTTTTAATTTTTTCCATTTCTCAAGCAGCACAGATGTGGGTTTACCATCTATCTCTTCCCTTGGAATTCCTGCTTTTAGCAGGTCCACCCACATTTGTCTGCGTGTGATCTCGACAGTATCAGCTTTCTCTTTAGACTTTACATTTTTACCACGCTTTTTCTCTGAATCATTGTTTGCAGCCACTAGGCGCGCTGCTTTACGCACATCCAGCCCTTCTAATTGCCCTAACAGAAGTGCCACTTCACCAATGGCTTTGCCCTGCGCTGGACCCAGCAATGAAAGCAATGCGCCCTTCATGTGACTCGGTGCATTTCTTAACAAACGTGCGCGCATGCCAGCTGTAAACAACTCTATGTCAGGCCCTGCAAAATTTGCACTGTACAGTGCACACTGCAAACCCATCTCTCTAAGCTGGTCTGTTGCTTCAGTTAGTGATTGCCAACCGCCCCAACTCTCTTCCATATCCATTGGACTCCCATACAGAGTCATTAAGGCAGTCTGAAGCCAATTAAACAAGGAATGAGAACCTTGCTGTCCGAGCGCACCGCGCACTATCTGTCCCAACATCACATTAGTAGTGAGTGAACCCATCTTTAACAGTTCCTCTGGGGTTAAGAAGATACTATCGCACCCGTGTCCCAGAGGCGAAGGAACCATCTCAGAAGTGCTTCACCTGGCTTCTGTCTAAATAACTTAGCAATCTCTAAAAGCTCTGTCTGTGTATAATCGCGGACAATCCTTGTATTCTGAATATTTGCACCGCCAGCTTGGCCTTTTGACTTGTTAGTGATTAACGGCCGCGCTGGATAAACACATTTCTTTGGAGCACATTCCAGCTCCTCTTCATCAGAACAATTTAATTCAGCAAGTCTAATTTCAACAGACTCATTCCAGTCATATGCTTGCTCAGTTTCACTATCACTGACTTCACCCGACCATAAATTTGGGTCCCAGGTATCTTTCCTAATTAGCGCGCGAATCCTTATCTTTGACGGATTGCCCCGCCGCTGTCTGCGCTTGTGCGTGGCTACACGCACAGCTAAAGAGGCACACCTGTCCTCCATCTGATCAGCCCGTTTAACAGACGATTCAAGGGTCTCTCTCATAATAATTTGTTGCTCTTGGAGCAGGGAAATCTCATCTGTTAATTTGCGAATCTGCGCATCTTTAAGCAATTCATTCTCATGCACCTTTCTGAGCGCCTGCAGGAATAACCAGCCTATGTTTCCTGCTGCCTTTAGCTCCCTTCTGCATCTCTCAAGCGGTAAACTCTCCAAGCACTTACTAATTACCGCCGGGGAAACATCATTTTCAAGCATGTCCCATGCCCTTGGTGCCGAGTACCGATGCAAAATATCTGCCACACCCGACCAAGCATTTGATGCCGGTCATCCTGGAATGTGACAGAGTGCACTATCTTCCCCATTGCATTCATCTTTTGCATGTTTTTTCCAGAATGGCATCGTGCTTGTAAATCCTGCTTACAGCGCCAAATGTAGTGATAAGCAGTACCCGCACCTCCCTGGGATCCAGCCCTTTGTGCAAAGTAAATCACTCCTAATTACCTTCCCACACAAATAAGGTTTAAGACGCACGATGATCTCAGTCTGGAAAAAAGCCAATCACACAGAATATATGATGCTTGCATTCATTATCTACAGTGGCTAATGAAAACTAAGCAGCAATTTATAATAATGTGGAAATAGAAAGTGCAAGCTATATAATGCCAATTATCAATCACAGATGAATATGCAATTATTTGGTCTTACACTCTTAATGAAATGTAGATGAAGGTACGATCTGATCACACCCAGGACCCTCGCCGCTACAGGTGCCCGGCACTCCTCAGAAGAGGAGGGGAGGACTGGCCAAGCCCCCACAGTCCTACACCAGAGCGGGGATGTGATGTTAGGAGTCTCGGCCCTGATAGTGCACAGCTGGTCGTCCAGGCACTGTTCTTCTTGATACGCGCGTCTTTCCAACAGCCCAGGATGAGTCCCCCCTTCCCTGGTCCAAGTATAGTTCTCTTATTAGGAGCTGCACATCAATCATCATGACGTGTCAGCTCTTCGAGAAGCTTCTAGGCTCTCCCTTCCCGGCAGTAAACATGTTTTTTGCTTGGAAAGTTACAAGACTGGAAACAGCCAGTCTTGGCTCCCAGGCTTCGGGTACTGTGTTTTGAAAAGATCAGACATTCTTGCCTTATCAGTGCACCTGACTCGCAGAGCGAAGACGAGCAAAGCTGTGCCTGGCTCCCAAGGGCTGCATAGAGCCTCTTGCAAATGCTAGATGTTTTATGTCTTCAGAAAAGGCCTTCGCAATTAACCCCTTGCAAGCATGCAGGCTCACCCAGTTCGAGAGTCCTGGTTGTGATGTCAGCATTTTCCTCCACGCTTCGAATAGGCTCTAATACACACAAGATAGCTCAGTGGGTTAGTGCAAATGCAGGTTACTGCAAGCGCCTAGCAGCTTATCACAACACACGTCGGCACCTGTCTTAAAGCATCCATGCCCCGAGCTCCCATACATAGTTGAAACCAATGCATCCAGTTTAGCCATGGGGGCTGTCCTGTCCCAGAAGGATTCAGAAACCGGTCAACTTCGTCCAGTAGCATTTTGGTCCAGAAAATTCTCGGCCCCCGAATTAAACTATGCGGTTACCGATAAAGAGTTGTTAGCCATCAAATCCGCCTTAAAGGCTTGGCGGCATTATCTTCTCGGTGCCAGGCATACCATTACTGTAATCACCGATCACAGGAACTTGCAGTATTTAAAAACAGCCAAGGCCCAATCATCGCGTCAACTTCGATGGGCCTTATTCCTTGCCGAATTCAATTTCGTGATCACTTACCGACCAGGTTGTAAGAATGGTAAGGCAGACACTTTGTCCCGAATCGGGATGGGAGAAGCATATTCGAACCCGGAACCGGCGCCTATAATTCCTGAACAAAGAATTCTTGGGATAACTACTCTACAGACCTTAGATGATATTCATTTAAAGATCCAACAACTTTTCGATTCAGCAGCCCTGCAGGACTGGGTTAAAAAGGGCCAAGATTATTCAGTTGTCAATGACCTACCTTACTATCAAGGGCGTCTATTTCTACCAGATAAGGAACTACAAGAACAAGTAATCTCCAATTACCATGAAGGTCTGATGGAAGGGCACCCAGGTATTGCAAAAACTGAAGCTAAAATTAAAAGACAATTCTGGTGGCCCACCTGGCGGAAAGATGTAAAGTCATTTGTACTGTCTTGTGGCATCTGCGCCCAGAACAAAAGCCAAAAGAAGAAACCAGTTGGTCTTTTACAACCTTTAGATATTCCACCCACACCATGGCACACTTTGTCTTTAGACTTTATTACAGATCTACCGCCATGTAATGGATTCAACACCATTCTAGTTACTGTGTATCTTTTTTCCAAGATGGCCCACTTTATTCCTTTAAAAGGATTACCTTCTGCTTCAATCTTGGCCAAGGAATTTCTCGAAAATATTGTTCGAATACATGGATTTCCTTCCGTATTGATCTCTGACCGAGGTAGTCAGTTCATTTCACAATTTTGGCAGAAGTGTTGTCAATTGGCACAAATCGACGTAAGGTTATCAACCAGTCACCATCCCCAAACCGATGGTCAGATGGAGAGAACCAACCAGACTCTTGAACAATACCTACATTGTATGCTCTACCAAATCGAAGGTAATTGGAAGGACATTTTATGGATTTCTGAGTACGCATACAATAACTCTGTACATTCAGGAACCGGACAAAGCCCCTTTTATACCATATATGGACATCATCCTCGAACCTCAGAACTCGATTCGCCCCAGCATTTAGAAATGCTGGAAGTAACTCATCTGCATTCTACTGTTACACAAGCCTTTAAAGAGGCAACAAAACATTTGAAACAAGCAAAAGAGAAATACAAGAAAAAGGCTGATCAACATAGAAGTGAGACCCCACCATATCGAATCGGAGACCAAGTTTGGCTGGCTACAAGACATATTCCTCTGAAAGGAACTCAGACTTTTAATCCTAGATATTTGGGACCTTACACCATTTAGGCCATTATCAACCCGATGGCCGTCAAATTTGAATTACCCTCTAATATGCGGATTCATCCTGTCTTTCATGTTTCACTTCTAAAACCAGTTCAACCCGGGACAAGATTAACCAAACCACCTGACCCCATCCTAATAGATGGAGAACCTGAATTTGAGGTAAAAAAACATCCTGGACTCTAAAATGGTTAAATCAAGACTTTTTTATTTAATCGACTTGAAGGGTTACGGGCCACAAGAAAGGTCATGGGAACCTAGTGACCACGTTCATGCTCCTCGATTGGTGAGAAAATTCCATCGGGACTTCCCAGACAAGCCAGGGCCAAGGGGAAGAACAACTTTAGGAGGGGCTGTCATGATGCCTATCCCCGGGCATCCGGATCGAGTCCATCAGCCCAGGGAGCAGGCATCCAGATACTCATTAAAACCCCAACAGCCCCGGCTGGGGGCTGTTTGGATTCAGTCCTGGCGCCTTAGGCGCCAGGCTCATAGACTTTACTTACCTTCTGCAGACCATGCTGCAAATGAGTCCAAGCCAACGTGAGGCCTGGATGGGACTATTTTATTACAGGGACTATTTTTCACTCGGGTGTTGTTCTGGGGAACTTTTTACCTGGGACTACTTTGCAGGCTATTTAAACCACGCCTGAACAGCAGCCCATGCTTTGCGTTATTCTGCATCCAGCAGCATGACGCTCACCGTGTCTGCAAGTCAGCATCCAGTCTTCTGCCACGCCCGCCTCGAATCCGGAGCTCCTAGACAAAAGGCAAAGAAAGGAGAAGAGGTTAGATCACAGACACTATTTGATTCCTTACCTGATTCCGGACTCAGCACATCTCCGAGCCTGGAAAGGATATTATTTCAGCATGCGTCGCTTCGCCAGCAGCAGCGCCGCGTTATACTCACGAGTCCACCGCATCTTTCGACTCAGCGCTGCCTCCATCATTTTCTTCGTTGAAACCCAGCACCTGGGTGGAAAACAAAAGGAATAACAAGGTGAGCCGAGAAAACCAACAAGGACAATCTCTTTGCCACCATAGGCCTACCTGCTTTACCACCGGAGGTATTATTCTTTAATTCGCCACATCTTCCTATGCCGCACCTTTAAAGGGAGAGAAAACAGCAAGTTAAACTCATGCAACTTTTACCGGACAGTGTTTGGTAATACAGACTCTTACCTGAACGCCATCTGCTACCTCCAGGCAATATTCTTTTGGACCCAGCTGCAACCTAACGAAGGAATGGAACAAGAGTGAACATCGGACGTATTGAACTCTTTGAACTTTATAGACACTGGAGTCAATATTCCTCCGGAACTCCTCCAGTACCTTCAACCCAGTGAAGTAACTGGTATCTACGCGCCCCTGCATGCCATGCAGGATGGAGAGCTCATCATTTAAAACATAAGGTGAGGTTACCAAAAGGGAATATCGGAGGTGATTAGTGGGGAGAACGAGAACTGTTGGGGGGCCATCACTAGAGTCCACGGGTGGCTAAATCCCTTCCTCCACTTGCAGGAGAATACTTCTACGAGTCCAGCATACAAGATTAGGCGGGCCAGTCCAGACTGTCATCTCTTCACTACGCATAACGTTGGTGGAGACCGCAGCTGTCCGGGTCCGATCGACGCCCCTGTGGGAACCAGGTGAGCGTAACACCTCCACTCACAACCATGCCTGTCTAGTCCAATTGCCACAATACGTTTTGCAGAAGCTTGAAACCCTTGCAGACCAAGAGATAAAATGGTGCCAGGCACTATCTCGGGGGTTGCTACTGGGAAAAAAACAAAATGAGAGGGCTCTCTCCAATCCTTACGTGTAATCTCCGGAACCACTGAACTGAGGGATCGCCCCAGCCCTTTAAGACAAAGTAGCAGTACTATGAGATGAATGGGGATGCAGAGGTTACTCAAACATCAATAATCGAAACGACTCAGGTAGTTGGCAAAAAGGTTAACTGTTTTAATATCAATTATCTAAAACAGGGAGTACAACGGACATCAACGGATGTCTCATAGCATGGTCTCTCTGATTTTTATAAAAAACATACTTATAGTAAAAACTCGTAATTGATGACGTGAACCTACGTATTTACTAACGTCATCCGACGTGGCAAACTACAAAAACCTATTGAAGAGATTGATTAGGTCTAAGGGAACATCTAAGTATAGGTTCCATACTAGTCTAAGAAAGTGATAGGCTCCTTAACATTAGGTGGGGCAACTAAGCCCTCCCCGCAAACAGGTCACTATGAACGTCACTAAATATACAACGTCCCATTGGCTACACAAACTATAGGGCCCTTAATTACACGGCCCCCTACAATTGATTGGTAATCTTATATCCGTCAGTACGTTTCCACCTACGTTAGCAGCATGCAGGCCGGACTTCCAGGTGCTGGTGAGCTGGTCATAACCATAAGTTTCCACCAATTAACATATCATCTATCATCACCTCAGTGGTCTGCTGTCAATTAAGGCTTTGAACTTGTCCATGGAAATGTTCTTTGCTCTGGAGAATTCAAGGGAGTGAAGGCACGCTCTGCCTTCATGCGTAGGTGTGGTTCATCATATTTGTCCAACTTCATACTTCCACGTGACTGAAGACCACAAATTTGAGCTCTGGTGCATTTAAAACCCTATTTTTTAATAGACCCCTAACGTCTTTCTTGTTTTTGTCCATGTCTTTTGAACAGGAGTTTCATTTTTTCACACGATTTGTAACTACTTTCTGATCATCTCAGTCCGATAAGACCTTGGCTTCTTTGGGCTGATCCAGCCTCGCCTTTCTGGGATCTGCTTCTTAAATTCAATTGCTTTTTCAACTGCGACACACTGGGAAAGAGGCCTTCCTTCTCTGGTCCAGCTCAGCTATAACACGAAGTGGAATCATCTATTCTTTACTTACTCCAATATACTACTACTACTTTGGCACATGCCGCAATCTATTCACTACTTAGCTAGCGTCAAGAATACTTTGTCTGCTTGCGTTTCTTTGCATATGTACATGTGCAAAATGACTTGATATCTTCATCATTTCTGTAGCATACGTTTCTTCATCTTGAGCCCAAGATGTCACTTATCTTTGATACTTTCTTGATGCCATATATAATATCTTCACTTCTCTTGTCTCTGCATCTCTTCCATGTACGTCAGACTTGCTTCGTGTGACATCACCATTCCTCTCTTTCATTCATTGGTCCTGTTTCTTCTGGGATTTCATCCAAATGGCCCTCATACTGTTGTGTATGCAGGTATGGCTTTCTCAATGGGAACCTTACTTCCAGAAGTCGCCTTGGTATCGGTATTTTCAATGGTACTGCACGTGTCTCACACTCTGCTTCCCAACATATAGGCAATATGGGTGAGCTGGTTGAGGTGGGGGTACTTGGCTCCTTCTCCACTCTCCACACTCCCCCCTCTGGGCGATTCATCAACCACTCTCCCATCATCCTTCACATCCAGACATCGGGCATCATCATAAGTTTGCCGGTCCGGAAACAACGGTACCGGTAAGCTTGCCGGTACCGTTGTTTCCAGACCGGCAAACTACGAGTTCTGCAAGCTGGTGCCTTTCAGCCCACCAGGTCTGACCTGGCGGGCAGAATGGCACCCGTGCGCAGAACTCGACGGATGCACCGGCACCATTCATGAATGGTGCAGGTGCATCCGGCCTCCCCATTCCCATTGAGTCCAATGGGACTCAAAAGGGAATGGGGAGTAATATTTTCCCGCGCCCGTAAATGGGCAATTACCGGGTCTGCCCTGGCTGTAATGCCCCGGTAATTGCCCATTCCTGGGTGCTGTAAAATTAATGACTCTGGCGGCAGCTGTGTCAGTATTTACCGACACAGCTACAGCCAGAGTCATAATGATCCTAATTCTCTTTTGAAAAAATGCTTCTTTGGTATCCATATTTTTATGACTCCTTTCAGGCATCCAGCTAGTTTCACATGCTCAACATTGTTCCACATCATGGGTATGCACTGTGCACTTGGGCTACATTAGATCAATTTTCCCACATACTTCTTATGGTTCTTTGGATACAGGAACTTCGTTCCCTCAGGTGCATGGATACTGGTCTTCACAAAGTCTCTGATTTCTTAATCTGCCAGATCTCTGGCCATCCATCCTGATTCGACATCGATCATGATTTGCATCCCTATAGCTTTATTAGCAGTCTTCTTGCATTGTGAGATTATTATCCTAATCACACAGAATCCAAGCAACACCATCACGATCAGTGCTCCAAGGATCATGAACATGTCTGCCATCCATTTTGGAACCCAAGAAAAGAGTGCTCCAAACCAGCTATCATCAGCAATGTCTTCTACTTCATCTATCATCTGGACATGTAGCTTCGTCAGCATCTCTGTGGCCTCTGTTAAGGTCCCATTCTCATCGTCATGAGATGGTATGAACGTGCAACATGATTCCCTGATTTTTGCTCAAACACCTCCATCCATAGCTGTAATCATGTCCAGGACATATCTATTCTGGAGTGTCATCAGTTGTATGGCTCTCAACTCTTCTCTGTTAGCATTGAATCCCTTTATGGTAGTGTTTATTTTTATTATGCATTTTTATAACGCTCACACAGCCCGCGGGCATCGAGACGCTGTTACAGGAATTGTTTGTTTTTTAGTTGCGTAATTGTTTTGTCGTGGTTGCATATTTATAATGTGCTTAAATACCCAGAGGGTTCTAAGCACGGACCTGGGGATCGAGCTTGTGTTGCTTCGTGTCCTCTTGCTTCCAAGGCAAGCACGTTGCTGCTGAGCTATTGTCTGTAGCAACTCGAATCGGGTAATCTGCAGCTACTTAGTATTTGCTCCAACCTGGATTCTTGGCATGAAGTTCATCATGAAGATCGACAAAGTCTAACTGAACAGTCTGTGTTCATATGGGATGGAGTCAAAAGCTTCTATTGACTTGGCTGAGAAATAGTTCTCTCTTCATTCGATTTATCAGCTCCACAGATCTCTTCGTCCTCAGGTGAGCATCTGCTTTAGGAAATCTGTCAAGGCTCATGTAACTTTTAGGAATCACCAATGCTGGAACATGGACATTTACTAGTGAGCATAGTCCTCCCCAATCCCAGTAATGATCCACAATTACTACTGTTCCAAGTTTCATTCCTGGTACATACAAATTTCGACCACAGTTCGGTTCTTTCCGACTATTCTTGTGCCATTGTTTCTGAAACACAGCTTTGCACTTTCCAGTGGAACTATCTGCAATGGTCCTCCTCCATCTTCGAACCAGGTCATTAGTTTAGCAAGTCTTGGCCATAGAGGTTTGCATCCGTTCTACACTACGTCAATGGTTGGCTGATAACTACCGATGACGACCCAGGCTCTGCAGATGACCACTCGTTCTTCCCATCCATCTGGTGATAGCACTGATTCCCAGATCTGCATTTGACCTCTGTTCTTCTGTCTACAAACTTCATCTGCAGATTTTCCTGGACTCTCAAGTCTTCTGTTTACTTCCCATCTGATTTCAGCTCCTTTTACTCCAAGCTTTTCATATCTGATCACATGATTCTTGGTATGCGCCTTGTTTCTTGTCTTTGTATCTTACATATGGTCGTCTTAATCTGGATCTGTCAATTCAGTTGCCCTTTTGAGATAGGCATCTCGGCCCATGAACTGGCCTCTTGTATGGTAGAGTGCTATGTGTGATAGACAATGTGCTGTCTGGACATCTATTTCAATAGCTATGAAGATTTTAGACTTCCCCATGCTATAAGGCAGGAGTGCACATACAAAGCATTCCTCCTTTGAGGTCCTCCTTCCCACTTCTTGTATATGCTGTACTGTCCAGGTAATCATTTAACTCATGATCATCCTCCCTAGCACTTCTCTTAGGTCTTATTCTTTTCTTATGAGCTTCAATAATCATCTCATGTAATATGTTAGCATAATTCCTTCTTACTGGAGTCATCATAGAACCATGTGTCAGTGGGCTTGGTGTTTTTACATGTGCTACCTGTGTAGGAGAAAGTTACAAAAACCTTTTTCCTACCCTGATGCCTTTTAATAGCAGCAGAGAAAAACGTCCATAGAGAGTCTACTATAACCTCCGTATGTGACCTCACTCCAAAAGGAAGTCCTGCTTTATCTATTTCAGAACTAGGTACTGCCATATGTATTTCCAATGTAGGAACAATCAAATAAGGTCTCAGCTGCCTTGTAGTTGCCACATCTGTACTCTCCTTCTGCATAGAAAGATACGCAGGAATCTTTGCTCTATTTGGATCAAAATAGTAAGCAGTGCACACTGTAAGTGAAAGAAGTATCACTATAAACAAAATGCATGTGTAAATAACATACAGGTAAGCCCATTTCTTACAACAATAGCTTCTTGCACATCGTGGAGGTCTCTCCTTGTTGGCCATTACATTGTTTCTATTGAAGCTGCCCATTTTTTATCTTTTTTAAGGAAGGAAACATCAGCTTTCAATCAGGCAACATCATGCAATACTCTGGAAGCTGCCAAATTTTCTCCACAAGTTTCTCGATCAACTGTTTGCCGCTAGACGATTAACAAAGTTCCCAATGAAGACAAAGGAATCGTCCTTTCACCAGACAAAATGAAGATTCTCCTTCAGCAAGAAGTAAATGATTACAGCTATTAGACTCTGGATCTCTTCCTTCAAAAGTCTCATTCTGGTCTCAGTGTTCTCTCAGAATATAGATTGACTTGTGTTATTATATCTCGTAACAATTAATTAACTGCCACATTATTCCTCAGTTCCCTCTAAAACGTGCGAATACCGGTTGGTATTCAAACAAGATGCTGGAATTCCTCAGTCAGGGAATAGAACACCATGCTAACCAGTCTATGCATATTGTCATCCGATAGGGGCATTTGTGTTTTCCCCACTATATTCAGGAAGCTGAAGAACTTACTCTATTATGGCTGGAAGCAATCTTCTCACGATTGGACCAGATTTAGAATCTTACAGAAAATGACAAATGTCAAAGGTTCTCCCCACCAGCGCAGGGCAAGAACGAAGAATATAGATAAAAACAGCAAAGATGATCCGATGAACGTTGTCATTGGGCACCACCATGGGCACCTCCCAAAAGAAACTCAGTGGGAAAGGAATTGGGGAACTGTTCTCTCTTCCAGTCGTCAAAAAAGAACTACAAATCTGGCATGCTTTCCTTCTCGATCAAGACTTAAACATGTCTCAGTGCAATGTCAACAAACTCCTGTGGCTCAAGAAGAAATAGCTTCCCTTGACTCCTTTTTTGTAGCTGAACAGAGTGTCCGGAAACAAGCCACAGTCCAATGTACTCCTTATCTGTTTTATTGAACAGTTTCCGCGTAATGGACCTAGTCTGCAGGTTCTTCCCCAATGCTTGCTTCCGACAGGGGTGGGGGTAAACGGGGTTCTCCAGCGTAGATCTTTAGGTCTCCAAGAAATATCCATGCACGTCTGCCTTGTACTTTTACTGCAGACAGTGTCACGTGTTCCACTACGAATGGGCCGTTGAAACGCAGCTCGTGTCATTTGCGTTTGAAGTTCCTGATCAAGATCTGATCACCGGTGAAATGTTTGGGAAGACGTAGTTCTTCAAATCCGGTTGTTGTAACATCTCCTTCTGTGTTCTGTGCCCCACACCCCTTCAGTTTGAGCTGATCTGAAAGGACAGATACTTGTAGCCATACATGTTAAGTAATCACGTAACTCCTTTTCTAACAATTCTGCTATTGACTGGACATCACTTCTAGTTCTAGATGGAGGTGTGAGGGGTGTCCTCATCCGCCTCCTTGTCACTATTTCATGGGGGTAAGATGGTGGTCGGATCCTGGCTGACGCATACAATACCAGTGGTAGACAATGCAACCATCCTTTCTTCAGGGTAAGCTTCAATTTGGCTATTCTTTCTTTAAGAAAGCTATTGAGTCTCTCACAGACCCTGTTCGCTTACGGGTGATAAGCTGATGAATACTTATGCTTTATACTAAGCAACAAGGTTATCAGTTCAAAGACTTCATTAACAAAATGAGGGCCATTATCTGATCTTAATACTTTACATATTCCCCATCTAGGAAACACTTCTTGTACTCGAAATTTCTGTTTGCAGGCAGAATCTGGATGTGTACATGGACCAGCCTCAATTCACCTTGAAAAGGGACATACCACTACAATCATATATCTGTATCCATTACAGACTTGCAACATGTCGACATAGTCGATATATAAATGCTGGAAAGGACATTAAGGTCTGGGAATAACTCCTGTAACTGTACGCAGTGTGTGCCCAGCAGTAAACCTTTGACATATGATACAATTTACTACATAAAATGCAACGTGTTCTACCAAATTCGTTACGAACCATTCGTCCACTATCGTTCTGGTGAGGCTCTCTCTAGTAACAAGCGCAGGGTAGTATAGCTGTTCTGTCACCCTTAATAAGGCTACAGGTATCACTGGTTTACCAGTGCTGTCTTGTTGCCACAGTGCTTTGGAAAGGCTTAAAGAACATCCCCTTCACGTCCACAGGTTTTTCTCATCCTGAGGAGCTTCCTCTTGAATTTCTACTAGCTGAGTCTTGGATAGATCGTTATAACAATCAGGCACACTCATCATCACCACCATGCTTTCATTCACATCAGGCATGTCAGACTTCATGATGTTCTCTGAATATGCAACTTGTTTTGCTTCCTCGTCTGCTGCTTGATTTCCACGTGAGATCAAATCTGCCCGTTTAGTGTGAGCTGCGCACTTAATAACTGCGATGGCTACTGGGAGTGGTGGTGCTCTAATAAGCCTATCCAATAAGGCGGCATGTTGCACTGAAGTGCCATCCGCTCAGAGGTAGCCCCTCCTTTTCAAACGTGCTAGTCCTGTATGCACTGTTGATGTCACATAGGCAGAGTCACTGTACACGGTTACTTCCTGGTCTGCATGATTCTCGAGTGTGACAATCAGCGCCACTAATTCTGCAGTCTGTGCTGAAAAGTGAGACGGTAGTCATGCACTTATTAATTCTTCAAACTCCCCATTGGCCATGTGCTTTACCACAGTGGCACCTGTATATCTTTGTCCATCATTTTGATCAATGAATCGTCAATGAAGAGAATCTCTCCAGCTGCCAACGCAATTTCCTTCACCCTCGGGAGTTCATCATAGAATTCCTCATAATTCAAGCAATCATGTGCATGCTCATCTTCTGCCAGTGGTTCTGCTACAAACGTGGCAGGGTTCACTTTTCTGCAACAAACTATTTTAATTGCTTGATTCGATATGACTACCTCATAGCCCTTTGAGAAGTCAACGTGCCTTTAGATTTTCCAAAATGGCAAACAATGCATGTTCAACAAATAACGTCATGGAACACCTCATTACTATGTTTGCAGCCTTCTCAATGGCAAACGTGGTGGCTGCCAAAGATTGTTCACAAGGAAATTGGCCCCTGATTAGCGGGTCCAGAATCCCACTGTAATATGCAAGGGGTTTGTACCCCAACGTGGGTCTCTGTGTGAGTACTGCTGTCATAACAGGGTCCATTTTTGTGTGAAAACAAAAAGAATTCCTCAGCATAATTGGGAATCTCTAAAACTGGAGCTGTGCAAATTGCCTTTTTACACTCATCAAACCCTGATTCCATCTCCTCAGTCCAGACAATTATTTTCTGAGTTGCCTGTGCTTTCTTCAGAGCTTGTAACAAGGGCCTTATGTATGAACTCTTGTCAAAGACCCATGCCCTCACATAATTACACAGTCCCAGAAATCTTTGCATGTGCTTAATCGTGTGTGGCTTTACTGTATTTAAAAGAGCCTCAGCTCTTTCTAGAGTAACCTTCATTCCTTCATGTGAAATTAACTGACCTACATATAACACTTCTTCTTGACAATACTGCAATTTCTCTTTGTCTACTTTATATCCTTATTCTGCGAGAATAATCATCAGTTGAACTGAATCACGTCTGCACTCTCCCTCTGACGTGCTGCAGACCAATATGTCATCCACGTATTGCAACACAACACTTTCCACATCTGCAGGACTCTATTGAAAATCGATGGAGACTCACAGTACCCCTGGGGCAGGCGAGTACTTTTCAGTCGAGTTTGATGGAAAGTAAATCATCAGATCCTGTGAATCTTTATGCACTGGGATTGAGAAAAACACATTTTTCAAATCACAGGAAATATTGTGCTTCAACAGGGATACTACATAAGATTGTTGCAGGATTAGGAACTAGAGGGAACTCGGCCTCTACAATTGGATTAATCAGGCAAAGGTCTTGTATTAAATGCCAAAGCCCCCCCTTTACTTTTTTTATCGGATACAGTGGGCTTCATTAGGACCCTGGCAGTAGCCATGCTGGTAAAAACAGCACAGCTGCTGCCAGAGTCGTTTTCTCCCGGTGCCTGGCAATGGGGAAATACCGAGGCATTACAGGCCCAGTGGCGGTCCCGGTAATTCCCCATTGCCAGGTGCCGTAAAATATTACTCACCATTCCCATTCGAGTCCCATGGGACTCAATGGGAATGGGGAGGACGGAAGCACCGGCACCATTGATAACAGTGCTGGTGCTTCCATCAAAGTCTGCGAGCGGGTGCTGTACCGCCCAACAGGTCAGACCTGGCGGTAGGGTCGTCACCTGCCAGCAGAACTCAGAGTATGCCGGTCCGGTAAAAACAGTGCCAGTAGCTCACCAGCACTGTTGTTACCAGACCAGCATACTCATGAGGCCCACTGACGTATTACACGGTGACTCTGACATCACTAAGATACCTGTTCCATCATGGCGGATATCGTCTTGAAAATACCTTCATCTGCCTCTCGAGACATGGGATACTGTCGTGCTCGAGGTAAAATTGCTCCTGGTTTCAATTTAATCTTTACTTCTCCAGCCCCTTTAAATAGGTCTACGTCGCAGGGGCCTGTTGTCCATAATGAAATTTGCACTTTTCAGCATATCCTCATCGAAGAACTTGGGGCGTTTCAATGTTAGCATCATTTTCTGAGGAACCTCGCGTTTGATTGCTCGAACCCAATAAGTAATGCTCATTTCAAATACTACTTCGTCATCAACGGATGGTCTCTAAATACATCTTTGTCAGTGACGTCAGTCAATCTATAACCTTCCACTATGGCAATCACTGTGCACCATCGTCTGCATTCATAATCTGTTCCATCAAGCAAAGCCATTTCTCCTCGCACTAAGGCTGCTTGTAATTCTAAAGGAAAGACTTGTCCTTCCTCTTCATCCATAGGTATCTTTGGCGTGAATAGAAATTCATCAGGTATTCTCATCAACCTGGTAGCCATGTTTACAGAATGCGTTCCCCATAGTGAAAAACCTCTGGTTCTAATGGCACTCCTTTTATGGTCACTTGTCCTAAAAATGCCATAATAAACTCACTCTTGTTTAAATAATGCATTCCTGGAATTGAACGCACTATGCCTTCATCAGTGAACAAAATCGTCATGTTCAACTTTGTCATTAAATCTCGACCGAGTATATTGACAGGTGCCTGTCTTCAATATAATATTGGCACAGACATGTTACAATCTCCCATAGAGACTGGTAATATTTCAGTAAAATGAACTCTACTTGTAGTTCCTGTAAAAACTTGAGTATTCATGGCATTTCCAGACATTATACTTTTCCCCTCTCATATACATGAGCGTGTTACGCCCGTGTCTACTAAAAAAGAAAAGGATTTGCCCCCTATGTTAACGTCAACCGTGGGTTCCATTTGAGGATTGGGCGTTACAGATAGTATCGAATACATCAAGTCTCCCAGTGAGCTGTCCTATTGTGGATACATTTTCATTCCTGTACCTGTGAAAGGATATCCTCCATCAACAGTGACACCCGCTATCCTCAGAGTTATCAATTGTCCCGTGCTCGTGCCATGCTGTGTCTGCATGGGTGAATGCTGTGACTGCCCCGGCGGCGGATTCATTATTGTCTGCTGCGTTTGTACATCTGGCTGTACTCTCTATGCCTGTGTTTGCTGCACTGTCTGATTTTGAGCAAACCCATCTCCAGTCTGTTGAGTGCATGCAGGCGGATATGTGCCCCCCTCTTAAGAATTGCCCTTTTTGCACAAACCCTTGGCTTCTAATCTGCCCATACTGCATGCCTTGACTATCATTCTGTGTGTTTTGAAACCCACATTGGTTATTCTGGAAATTTCCCTGATTTTTCTGGAATCGTCTACCTCAGAAGATTCCCCTACCTCATGGTACAAATCCATTATTACCTTGATTAAACTGTCTTAGGTTATTCACCTGTGGCATGCCAGCTGCAAACCTGACCCTTCTCCACTAGTCAACATTGCCCCTTCAATGGCATACTTTGATCATTTTTTCTGCACTAATTTCGCCTCTTCAGCTTTACTAGTATCATCTTTCTTTCGAGTCTTCTCTTGCAAAAGTGCAATAATGCGCAATGGTAGGCTGAATTTCTGACCATGGCTTTGGCTTCCATGCCCACCAATTTCTTGAGCTGCTTCTGTGCTGGCTCTGGCAGCCCTTGGCATAGTATATGATAAAATAGAGGTATAGATTTCCCCCAAGGCTCGCGAGTCTCCAAACTCCATTACTCCTGAAAATTCTGAATGTAAACAAGAGGATCATCCCCTTCCTGCATCTTTTTCGTCATAATACCTCCCATGTCTGACGTGTCCGGATACAGCACTCTAAGCGCTTTCCAGACTGCCGCCCTACAGTTACTAAACGGTGCTACATCATGAGCAGCGCTCAACGCGGTAACACTCGAATACCCTGCTCTTGACCAAATGTCATCAGTTCTCTCCCCAAGGATAGCGACTAGGAGACCCTTAATGTCCCCCCCTAAAGTTAACATGTTTCCTCCTGTCATTTTCTCTAAATCATGTATCCATTTCCTAGAGCCAGAAGTTAAACTCGGGAGTTTACACCTTAAATTATCATTATCCATCTGTGGCCAAGGTATGTACTGTGTCTGGCTCCCCCTTTCTCTAACAAGGGAAACTGCAAAACCCCAAGACTTACATTTGTCCCCCATTGTCTGTCTGTCCATAGCATGGACAATGGTTTTGCAGCGTCTGCTCACATAAGGTGGTGAGTCCCCCCCTCGCACCATGGGATCACCGTTGATCGAGTTGCGTCAGAGATTCTGATGCCCGAGATATAGGTTGGTCTAGATCCGACCATCTTACTTCCATGTCCATTGAAAAATATCCTTCAGGACCACATGCATTAACTCCCTCCTCCACATGGAAGGTTTCTCTGTCCTCATCTGACATATCCTGTCCCCAACTTGTATGGCTCCTCTCCTCTTCGTCTCTATTCAGAGACAGTCTATCTAAAGACAGCTCTTTAGGTTCAAAACTACACAAGCCTCTCCTTTTTGAGATCTGTTTCTTAAATTCAATTGCTTTATCAACTGCGACACACTGGAAAAGAGGCCTTCCTTCTCTGGTCCATCTTTGCTAGAACACGTAGTGGAATAATCCATTCTTTACTTACTCCTGTATATGCATACGTTGGCGCATGATGCAATCTATTCACTACTTAGCTAGCCTCAAGAATACGTTGTCTGCTTGTGTCTCTTTGCATATGTACACGTGTAAAATGACTTGATATCTTCATCGTTTCTGTAGCATAAGTTTCTTCATCTTGAGCCCAAAATGTCCCTTATCTTTGATACTTTCTTGATGTCTTATAGAATATCTTCACTTCTCTTGTCTCTGCATCTCTTCCATGTACGTTAGGCTTGCTTTGTGTGATGTCACCATTCCTCTCTTTCATTCATTGATCCCGTTTGTTCCGGGATTTCATTCAAATCTCCATCATACTGTCGTGTATACAAGTATGGCTTTCTCAATGGGAACCTTACTTTCAGAAGTCTCCTTGGTATCAGCATTTTCAGTGGTACTGCACGTGTCTCACACTCTTGTTCCCAGCATATAGGCAATATGGGCGAGCTGGTTGAGCTGGGGGTACTTTGGTTTGCTCCTTCCCTACACCACCCTTGCTAGCACTTGCATACCATTAATGAACATGTGTGCATTAGTTAATATTCCTCTGACAGATATCTCATTTGCCAGTGTCTGTATGAGAAGCATTGCTCGCATGTCCATACAGGCTACCTGGGTGTGGGTGTCCATATTGTTGTTCACTGCCATAGCTCTGTATGTTCTGATAATTAGCTTCAGGCCAAATACGACATTCCCTGGAAAAGTGTCCCCACCTTCCACATGACCAACATGGTCCAGGGCTACCTCCCCTTGGTCCTTGCCCTCCGTATCCATATATCCATACGCACCCCCTCCACCTTGTGTTCCTTGATACCCACCTTGTCCTCTTGCCGGTCTTCCCTGCCATTGGGGTCCTGTGTACCGCTCCTCTCAGCCCCATTGCTCCTGTCCATTATTTACCCACACAGCTGCCATCCTGACCGGTAGTACTGGTGACCCCTCTCCTTCTTCTCCTTGCCGTTCTGAGGGAGGTACAATGGATATCGCTGCAACCTTAACTAACTTACTCTGCACCAGCTTTGCTTCATCTGGTAATCTCCTCTGAGCTATTTCTTTTCACTTTCTTTGATCCTTCGACAGTGGTGTACTATAATGCTTTGTAATTCTGGCCACCCTTTGGCTTCTTTCCCAGAAATATTATCTCGGGCCTTCTGTACCTCCTTTCGGGAGGCCTTTTCTGATAATGAAATAGAACAGTGAGGTGGATTGGTCCCACGCCATATCCGTCTCTGCCTGCCTCATCTCCTGCTTCTGAAGAATGAACTGCAGAGCCTCTTCATTGTCCCCCATAGTGCACTGCATCACAGTATAAATCTGGGGTATCAGAGAAGGTCCTTCGCAGTGCATCCCATACTTGTGCTCTCACATTGTTAAAGGACACCCTGTCATGTCTTATCGTTGCCCATGGTCACTGCTGGGAACCCTGCCTTCACCCACACTGAGTCAGCTTGGTCACCTACTGCTGACACCAAAAGGCTTTTGATATCCTCTATAGCTAAGGGCACTCCTGCTATGTTTTTCTCAAATGTGTATATCCATTTTACCACACCCCCCGAGAGTGGTGGGCGGGCCTTCAATAACATACTTCTAATGCATCAATCTTATTCTTCAATTATTCACTTTTCAAATACGTAGGAGCCAAGCAGAGTCTTTGGAGCTGAGTGGAGATGAACAGAGTATTTTTTCCATCTCCATACTTTTGGGTGTGATTCTGCTAAATACTGACTTGTGGAGTTAAGCAGTCTTTGGAGCTGAGTGGAGCAGAACATAGTATTTTTTCCATCTCTATACTTTTGGGCGCAATTCTGCTAAATACTGACTTGCACCACGGATTGTAGTATTATTTAGCGTGTTTTTGGAGTGCAGCACCACTGCATGGGATCAATGTATTGCTATAATGCGGTACAGCAAGCCATGTGTTCCCAATGTAACATATGGACGTGTAAATGAAGACAGGCTACACATGTTAAAAACAAACCATTTTTTTCACATTTGAAAGCGCACATTTTTTCTCTTCTCTGTTGAAATGTCTCACTCATGGAGACACATTAGATACTTAATTATTTATCCTAATTAACAAATACTAACACAATTTTAACTCATTCATATTATAATGTGTTCTCCGTGTGCAAAATGAGGCAGGCTGAGACTCATTTTAAACGCGCATTCAGAGATTTTTTTTTCTCTCTCTTTGCCCTGCCACGATCTTCGCAGGAAGCAATTGCAGGAAATTATATGATACAGTTGCCTACTGTAAAAGTGAGCTATTGTTTAAAGAAGGAGGGTATGACATGATGGACTTTGATTAGGTACACGTCATTTTAGGGGTTGTGACAGAGGTTTCTTGAAGCAGCTCGGGGAGAAGGAGAGTTAGTGGACATTTTGCAGAGCTTCAGTGAAGACTTGGCTGGAGTTGCTGTGGGGTTGCCTGGGTGGGCTGCTGGGAGGCGTTGTTCCAGTGCACTGCTGACCTTCGGAGACTGGGGTTTCCAGTCAATTAGCACCGGCTTGGGAACAGAAGATTGCAGATTGGAACTGCATGTTCTCGCTGGGTGCTTTAAAAAGAAAACCCTGAGACACTTATCGCAGTCGATCAGCCAGGAGATTTCGCGTGCTGAAAAGCTACAAATTGCTGGTAATTATCTCGTACAAGTTAAGGGAGCGATGTGTGCATGAAGTCCATTGTGTTTAAATGCCACATTCTAATGTTGCCATCTAAATGCAAGTCAATTGATGTACTTTTTTTATTGTTGCAAAGAACTTAATGAAATGCCTTGTAGTTTTCAATTGTTTCTCTTCTGTTTATTCTAGAAAAGACTGCCTCGCAAAACTGGTAATGTATAATTTTGAAATGAAACTGGTATAAATCACAACCTGTGTCTTTCTCTGGTCCATTTAGCCCATGTCACATAATAAAAGGGGAGGTTATTAGGTAATATATGTGCCAAACTTCCTATGTAGATAAAGTAGTTATGAACAATTATAAACAGCTGTGTGCGTGGTTCCACTCAGTGTATATGAGTGTGTGGCTTCTGAGTGGAACATAACACAATAGTCTGCTGGACGTACATGAGTCAGCAGAGAGAGGCCTCTGGAAATATAATCTCACTAATGTAAATACATTAGTGATAATACCACATGTTATTGTGTACACTCCATGGAAACATAATTTCACTTATGTAAATAAATTAGTGATAATACCACAGGGGTTGGTGAGTGCTATATGTGTAAATTGTGGTATCCATAAAATGTAGGCCCAACGTCTCTCTGGTGATCACACGAACAGACCAAGCAAGAAAAAGGGGGTTTTGTATATTGGGGACCATTGGTAGAACCGAAAATCATGCTCATCACTACACCACAATGAAATGTATACCAACCAAATATATTTGTGTACTTAAATAATGCATAGCCACTATACCATTATAATACCAAACCCAATCTAAATGCAAGGAGCGATTATTGCTAAATTATTTTTGTTTTTGGCGGTAAGAAAAAAAATACTGCTCAGCTCTAAATCTACATAAAATATCCAGCATATTTATGGTGCGTTGCAGGCCGGGAAAGTGATCATAGAGCACCTACTGGGCTTGGCAAGTGTGTCTCACACCGCCATCTGTACATTAAAGGGAACCCATTTCATAATAGCAGTGTGTCACTAAAAACGAATTTCAGAATGTCTCAAAGGGAAGCCACATTCTCAGACCTAGTGCAATATTTAGAGGCAAAATTATTTGCACATGGGACGTGGTCATTGAATAGTACCTAAGAATGGCACACTTTCATGGTGAGGTGCAGAAAGAAAAACTAGACAATATTTTTGCAGAAGGCAGCATAATTCAGGTCTGCCTTCTAAGGTTATTAAATGCAGCCGATAAAAATGCAGAGAAAGACTGTTTGATACGGCTATGCGCCAAGATCTGGTTTATTTTGAATAGGTCCCTGCGAATGCAGGAACATTATACCCAGCTAATTAACAGGTTAAAGACTGACTTAGATGGGGCAAGTAAGAAAGAGGAAATGTTAAGAGCGGAATTGGATGTATGTCAAAAAGATATGCAGTTAAAATGCAGAGATTGTGATATTCAATTGTCCAAAAGCAAGAAACAGTTTGAAAACAGTGAGCAAGAATTGGTACACTTAAATGCATTGGTGGACCACATTAGACAAGATAAAGATGAGATGGTTTTAGAAATGCCTATGCCCAATGGCTGAAGGGGCTGAAAATTCAGCTGCATCAGCAGAATAGTGAGCAAATGCTCATCCAACTGGTAAAGAGATCGACCAGTGGCATTTGGGCGTGCATGAACAAGCCCACAAATAGCGCTTCTGAGTAATTCAGTACAGAAAGCAGATTGGAAAAGGCACTTTGAATATCTTTATGAGTCACCCTTTAAGAATTTAGACAAAGAGTTTCATCTGCATTCCATACCATGCACTTTCCAAATCAGACTGAGTGACATCTTAACATGCATCAAAGGCTTGAGCAACTCCAGAGCCAGTGGACCTGACAGTCTGCATAATGGCATGTTTAAAGCGAATCCGTATGAATGGGCCTGCATTCTTATGCAAATATTTCAAAATGCACTAACAACCATGCAAATACCACCTACCTGGAAACAATCCATAATAGTGCCAATATTCAAAAAAGGCAATAGAGCGGATCCGAAAGCCTATAGGCCTATAGCTCTCTTAGATTGTCCTGGTAAAATCTTTGGACGATTTAGAATTTAATAAATGGCTGGATAGCGGTTACTTGCGTGATACCTTCCAAACAGGTTTTATACCGGAAGTAGGTACAGGAATAAACATTATCACCTTAAATAGTATCATTTATCGAGCACAAGAGAAGAAGGAACCGCTATATGTCGCCTTCATTGACTTTCGAACGGCGTTTGACGCTGTCCCCCGAGAACTGCTGTATTTAAAACTAATGAATAAAGGTTGCCCATGGTCAATCCTTAAATGGATAATTGAATTTCACACGGACACCTCAATTCAAATCAGACTGAACAGTACAGGTCACTTATCAGAGCCAATTAAGACCACTCGTGGATTGAAACAAGGATGCCTCCTAGCATTGGCTTTGTTCAATTTTTTTATTGCAGATATTAAAGCACGATTCGATTTGATCGTGACGGATTCTCCAAAAATAGATAATGTTCATGTTAAGCACTTATTGTATGCAGATGATATGGTGTTGCTCTCTAAAACACAGAATGGCTTACGTGTTTTATTAAATGCCTTGGGGGTTTATTGCGAACAAAACCATATTTCTATAAATGTTTCAAAGACAAAAGTTATTCAATTTGGCACTCCCAGACAGAGACTTGAACATCATCAATGGCCTTTACAATCAGAAAAATTAGAGTCGGTAAATGCTTATGTCTATCTGGGAACACTAATTACCCACCATCCGAGTCCCTTGGGTTATGAAAACCATATAAAGAAAAAAGCAATCATGACCCTATCCCAGGCACGAGTAATTAAGGCCAAGTTTTGTAAGTTTTCTCTGAAACCTATCATAATATATTACAAGCAGAAATTTGTGCCGGTTGTCACATATGGCAGTGAAACGTCTAAGATTAAAACCTATGAGTACTGGACCACCTTGGAGAGTACCTTTTGGAAACGAGTTTTGAATCTGCCAATGTCGATTCCCATAGTGTTATTAAGACATGAACTAGGGCTATTGTCATTATATGCAATTTACAAATGGAAACTTTGCGCAATGTACAGAAAATGTTTGATAGCAAATGCTCGAACACATAAAGGATTGATGTACATCGTAGCGAATTACTTGCTAAATTCAAAAGATAGTTTCCCAATATTATGGCGGACAAAAGCGCTGAGAACTCTAAAGCAACTAAACATCTCTGATGCTACGTTAATTAAGAGGCCCAACGCGGTCAAAAAACAATTATGGAAATTAGACAGGATAAAAACAAGGGAGGCTTGCTCCATGTACAAATCTTTTAAAAACAATCCATTTAAATTAAAACGATATGGCATGATTGAACATTATATGATACATTTTCCAAACTCGCGTCAAAGAGATGATTTCATGCGCTTTCGTCTAGACATATGGCCCACTCATGAGGTATTATGCAGAAGGAAAATATGGCCACCAGATGTGCTAACTTGTCGATTTTGTTTATCCGCTCCTGAAACCCTAAGCCATATTTGCACAGAATGTGTAGAATTGCTGACAGAGAATCATACACTTCAAACCTTTATTTGAGGGATCATTAATTGAATCAACATTGGAGTTGTGGCACCTATTATACCATACAACAAGAAAATCTGTTAGATATGCAATATTAAATTTTCTTTATGGTTTGAAACTATGCAATCGAAAGCTGAGAAAGAATGATAACTGATATAATGTTATAATATTTGGAAATGTTTATGAATTCTGTTTATGTTTATGAATTTTAACTGAATTTGACACTATTGAATTTGATATGAATTAATGTTGAAAAAATCAAGTATTTTTATACTTGATTAAAACAACAATAAAAATAAAAACAAATGCAAGTATTACAAAAAGAACATTTTGAAAAAGAAAGTGACCTCCAAAATGCAGAACAAGAATTGGTTATAATGCTTCAAGAAAGGGACAAGAGAAATAAAGAATTTAATGAATGCCAAATGCAAATGTGCGACATGCGGGAGGTAATTAATAAAATGAGTGATGAAAACAACTATTTGCAAAACGAAGCAGACAGGCTCCTTAAAAAGTGTAAGGACTTGGAACAGCAAATGTGCATTCCCAGGTCCCAGTAGAGGCGGCAGGGCACCACATTCAATGGAGTTGAGGTGAATTCTATTTCTACCCAAGGAGCTAGTGCCCTAGTGAATGGGCCGATGACTGAACTTGGTTGCAGCACCCTTGGGGGATTTGATACTCCCATTGGGGGCCGCCACCAATCCCATACATCTGGAACCAGGGTTGAGTCACCAAGTAGTGCAATTCCATGCATTGCAACAAGTAGCCCCATAAAGATAATGAAATCCATTAAAGCCCTGATCAAACCATTTAAAAAGGGAGGCCAATGCTGCATAGAGGATCACTTAGAAGCGGTTCATGACATTTTTAAAGCCCTCCAGATACCTAAGGAACAGTACAGGCAGTATTTTCATTTAACTTTAGATGCTCAAACGGCCAGTATCATAAGAGGATTGAATGAACAGCAGAATATGACATGGGCAGAGTTTGAAAAAAGATTAGGCATCATTTTTCTCCTTTCCAGTCATTGCAGGAGGCAAAGAAAGTCGCTTACACAATCACTGCTGGGCCTAATAAATCCCCTCGCCAGTTTTTACAAGAGTTAAAAAGAGCATTTTCTCGCTTTGATGTATCTTTTGACCCCAATTCCAATGAGTTTAAAACTGCCTACTTCTATGGGCTACAGAAAGACATCATATCCCAATTGGTCCGTGAATTTGACCGTGACAAGTCCATTGAATGGATTGTACACCAAAGCACAAATCTGTATGAGGTACTCTATTGTCAGGGTAGAGAAAGTGATAAAATGAAAGATACTAGACCTAAATCTAAAGAACCCTCAGCAACAGTAATGGAAATCAGGTCAGCCAAAATGTCCTTTGAGTCTGCTCAAAGTCCAAGTAAAAATATTTTGGCACCTGAACAAAGGGGTAATCAACAAAGGTCGTCACACCCTGCACCAATGTTTCAATCACATGATCCTAGTAATAGGGAGAGCTACATCAGCCCCAGGTACTTAGGAGATAGGCCCCGGGCAGGCTATCGACCTGATATGTCAGGTATGAACATTAACCAGAGACAAAATCAGGATCAAAGAGATGATGGTCCTTATCAGACATTGGGGACACAAAGCGGATTTGATCCCAATACCATGATATATGGTAATCAGGATAGACCCCGATATGTGGATCGATTTGCTGATAATGGGAATCAACATAGAGGCCAGTACCCACAACATGAGAGACAGGACATGAGGCAGAGCATAAACTACACTCCACGTCAGTACAATGATTCCCCACCAGGGGACTACAACCAAAGGATGGGTGCACCCCGATCCCCTCCACAAATGAATCAAGAGTTCAGGAACCATCCCAATAGAAACCATTCCCCTGAGAGGCATCAGAATAGATCCAATCAGGGGGAAAACAACCAACATCGACCTAGGCCACAGAAAGAGGATTCTAGAGAGATGGAAAGGTTCCAGTGCCCCGAGGCCCAAGTGAAAATGTTAGCTGAACGAATAGGAAAGCTCTGTACAGCACGAATACAGTCATCAAAGGAGGGGGCAGAAGGCCACAGCAATGACCGGGGGGCTTCTGAAAAGTGACTAAGTACTTATGATACCTGCAGTGCCAAAAAGACAGATTGCTCTGATGTAATTTTGCATAATGACTCTGAGATGCCTAATGATTTAAAAATGAAAATACCAGTAAATGAACATGTAACAGAAAATGCAAATACTTCTAAAAGAGAGGTACAGTTTAACCTAGAACTAAATCAAACATTGGAGATTTGTACAAATGAAATAGGAAAACCTGAAGATCCAAAAGAACAAAGAGATAGATTTAAGAAAAATGACTCATGCATGGGGAATACCAGTGAACCGGGAGTAAGTGGCGATGCTATAACTACTTCTGTGGGCAATCAAAACAATGACCAAAATACAGGCAGGAAAAAGAAATGCTCAAAAGGAGGGTAAAGGTCAATCACCTGAAGAATTCTTTGAGCCACATATTTTTGAAGAGGTTAAAAGGTCTGGTACCATACTGAGTAATCACAAATGCACAGAATTAGACAATCACAAATTGCCAAGTGATGTTGTTACACATGTTCAGTTGGAGGGTTGTAGTGTGACCTCTGATGATACCTGGATGGATGGGCGAACGGTGGCCACACTCCAAAAAACCTCTGAACATGGGGAAATGAATAAAGTCTCTCACACAGGAATGGGCAAAGAGGAGGGAAAAATGTCTTTCCATTTACCAATGTGCTTAGCCAAAAGTGAAAAAGGCCTGAGAAAGGTGAGCCCTGAAATCAGTAAGAATTTGCACTTCTTATGTGTGTTAGAGGAAGTTGAGGACAGGTATTATGCTCCCATCACTGTAGAAGAAAAATGCAATACATTTGCAATGATTGACACTGGCGCACAGGCCTCAATTATGTCTAGAGAATTGGTAAAGAGTATCAATGAAGGGAGATCCCCGCAGAATCAGGTCACAGTGAAGGAAAGTCAAGGTCCAGTGCATAATTTTAATGGGGAGGAGGTGCCTATTATAGGCGTCACCGAGGTTGACATAAAGATAGGTAAACACAGAATGAAACAGGAGGTATTGGTCACATCCATTTGTGAAATTCCATTTTTGATGGGAACAGATTGCCTGAAAAGATTATCTCCTCTCATAGATGGGGTGAATGGAGTACTGTGGTCCTTAACCAAAAAAACATTGAGACCTAAAAAACTAAAATCACAAAACAGCAATATAAATTAATGTCACACCGTTGCCAAAACAAATGATGCAGTGGAGGTATATCTCCAGAATAGTTGCATACCTAGCGTCACTGTTATGTTAATGTGTCAAGATAAAATGCAGAGTGAAGATGAGAAACAATCTGTACAGATATACTTGGACCCAAGGAAAAGATGGCAAACTGCCATAGATGAGCACACATTACGCTTTTATTTAAAAGAGAAAACATGCAAACAGGATATTGCTCCTGAAGCAGAGTCAGAAAAACACATCACCACTCTTGCTGAAATACACATGGAAGATGAGCAACCATGGGTTCACATTGGGATAAATGACTATTCTAAAACAATAAAAACCAATTTAGCGCTTGAACAGGAAAGGAGCTTCATTAATGAGAAATTGTTGCAAAAAATAATGGAAAGGCAGGAGATCCCAAAGTGTAGGATTAAAAACCAGTATGTCTCTGGTTTGGACGGCCCAGACTTTGAAAACCGAATTGCAGGTAGATGCCTGCTGAAAATTAGCATTGGACAAAAAACAATTTACCATAATGTTTGGATAGTGAGTGGAACACAAAATGACTTTTTACATGGGCAATGACATCATGCACAGAATGTGTGTGGTGTTAGATTTCCTTAATCAAAAGATATGGTGACGCCTAGGTGGGCCGGCACCTGATTTTGAAGGCAAAAGAAGGGCTTATCATTGCGCACAACTGGTCCCTGATGCAATTGAATTACAAATGAGGAAAGATACTATTATCCCTGCATTCACAAAGCAGTTTGCAATAACACTGAAATGCAAAAATGGACCGCAGATGAAAGATTCTGATGCATTTGTGTGTCTGAATGAATCCATAAAACAGCAAGGCCTGGATTATGAATACATTCCATTGGTAGATGTGGGTGAAGGGTCTGTAAAAATGATGGTGAATAATAAAGGTTGTCAGGATTTTTATTTAGAGGAAAACTCCCCATTAGGAATGGCCATACAAAAATCCCATTACACAGCAGATCTAAATAACATGGTGATTGGAAATATCCATGAAAAGTATGTAGATGCTAAGGGTGAATTGCCAGAATACCTGGACTCTCAGCCCAAAGGGATATTTAAAATTCATTCTGTGTACCCTTATGATTCAAGCGAGACAGTGTGCTGTCATCAAGAGGATTGCATAACATTTAACTTAAATGAAAATGAAATAGAAAATCAGCCCATTGAAGTGGAAGCTGATATTCCAAAACATTTAAAAGTGGCAGCTTTACAAAGAGACACAGCCACACAATTAGAGGAAAGTGCCGAGATTCCCCTGCCAGAACGTTTTCCAGAATTCTCCAAAATGGTAGAGGAGCAGATTTTATCAGCGGATGCATGTGACAACGATGAGGATAGAAATGAACTGAGGAAGATATTTATGAAGTTTAAAGATGTATTTGCAAAAGATGCTTATGATTGAGGGCTAACTGATTTACATGTGGCCACGCTACCGGAAGGGTGTAACAGAAGTCCAATATTTGTGCGTCAGTATAGATTACCACTGGCATGTTTAGAGTCATTGGCAGAGATTATTAAAAATTTGGAGTCGTGGGGAATCATCAGGTCCATTCATAGCAAATCCAATACACCTATTTTAGGTGTGTTAAAGCCAAATGGTCAATGACGACTGTGTGCAGATTTGAGGGAGTTAAATAAAAGAGTGCCAGTATCCAGATGGCCACTGCCATTCATTCATCAGGGATTAGCTCAGGTACATGGTTCAAAAGTATTTACCACATTAGATCTCACCTCTGGATATTGGTGCGTGCCATTGGCAGAGGCGATACAGAATTTATTTTCCTTTTCATTTGATAAGACTCAATACGCATGGGTTAGAACTCCATTCGGGTAAGTCAATAGTGGGAGTGAATTTGGCATATTTTTGAGAAAAGCTATGCCTGATGCAGCAGAAAGAGGAACCATAGTTTATGTGGATGATGTGCTGATAAAAAATGAAAGCTTGAAAAGCCATTTTGATGAAATAAGACATGTGCTTGGCCAATTGCAGAAAGCAGACGCCAAAGTATCTTTACAAAAAGCACAATGGTGCAAGAAAAAAGTGAACTTTCTAGGCCATGAAATGACTGAACATGGACTAAATCCACAAAAGAAAAAAATAGAGGCCATACAAAAACTAAAAGACCCTAAAAATGTGAAAGGGGTAAACAGTTTATTAGGAATTACAGGCTATAACAGAAAGTTCATTGAAAATTATGCTGAAATCACTCAACCATTGACTAAACTGCTTAAACTGAATACACCCTGGAAATGGGAAAAAGAGCAGTCTGAGGCAGTGGCTAAATTAAAGGAATGGCTTGTAAAAGCACCGTGTTTAGCATATCCCATAAAGGACAGGGATTTCTTTATAGAAATAGGTTTCTCTGAACATTGTATGTCAGCAGTGTTATCACAAAAACCTGATTTGAATCACAAAACCATTGCCTATGAAAGTAAGGCGTTTTCCTAAGTTGAAATTAAATTCAATGAATGTGAAAAGGCCCTATTAACCACTGTGTGGGCGCTACAACATTTCCGCCCCATTGTTCAGGGAGAAAAGGTGATTATTGAGACAAATCATCAACCTTTGCAGTTTTTAGAGAGTAAAATAATTAGGTCAGGTAATCTAGCACAGTCCAGAATCACTTCATGGACGCTGGCATTACAGGGTTTTCCTGTAGAAGTGAGATATGGCCAAAATAAAAAAGCCCAATTGCTCAAGGTTTAGCAGATTTACATGACTGTGCAGCTGAACAAGTATCAAACGAAATGGAAGTGGAACTTAATTTACAGGAATTTGAACAAGCTTTTGATGAAAAGACATGCAAGGACTTGCCAACTGTATATGTTGATGGTTGTGCTTTTCACATTTAAAATGACAGTAATAAACATTTAGTGTCAGGAATAGGAAATGTCTGGTTGAAATGTGAAGGCGTCCCTAGTATACGGATGAGAATTGGAGCTAGGAGCAGTCAAGTAGCAGAATTGGCAGCCATTTATAAAGCAATTGCTACTGCGGTTGATAATAAATTCAGTGAAATTGTCCTGGTGACTGATTCTGACTATGCACGAAATAGCTTTGTGGAATATTTACCTGGCTGGAAAGCGAGAGGCATGATTACATACAACAAAAAGCCACTTAAACATTGAAAAATGATACAAGCCATAGACAAATTGGTGTCAGAGAAAGACTTAACAATATACTGGAGGAAAATTTGTGGGCATCTAAAAACTCCAGGAGAAGATAAGGAGGGGAATGATAAGGCAGATCACCTGGCTACAATTGAGGCTGTGATGGGAGAATTGCTACCTATTGAACATTTACTTGGTGAAATACAAATTGATGCAGTAACACGTTCTAAAGCACCAAAGGAGGTAGATCAACCAGTAGTACAATGGAGTTATGATACACCAGATCAAGATCTGATTGAGGCACAAAAGGATGATCGAATTTTGTGAATCTATTATAATCATTTGATAGATCCTGAACAAAAACCTTAAACAGAAAATGATTGTATAGGAAAAGAAGAGTTGAGGGTGCTATTAAAGAATAAAAATCGAATTAGACTACAGGATGGACTCATGATTAGAGAGTCCATAACAGGACAGATACAGTGGGTGGTACCCCTTTCATTCAGAGGGCTAATGCTACACCATGCACATGATGCAATAACTGCAGGCCACAGAGGTTCACAAAAAACATTGGAAATACTAAAAGATTATGCCTACTGGCCACATATGTCCCAAGATGTGGAATTATATACTAGAGGATGTCTAGTATGCGCCCAATTTAAACCTGCTTCAACAATGCATAGAGCTCCATTAATGAAATGAGGCCTAACTCTTCCATGGTCAGATTTGCAAATAGACTATGTAGGGCCTGTAAAGAGGTCGAGCAGGGGGAACCGTTATATTTTGAGTGTGGTGTGTTTGATGTCGAAATGGATTGAGTGTATTCCTGCACCAGATTGTAGTGCGCAAACAGCAGCCACGTTATTGGTGAATCATGTGTTTTCAAGATTTGGGTTGCCACAAAGGATAGAATCAGACAGAGGAAGTCATTTCACAAGTGCTCTAATGAGTTAGGTATGGCAAATACTGGGTGTGAAAAGAAAACTACATATTGCATATCGGGCGGCTTCTTCGGGTGGAGTTGAACGCAGTAATAGGTCTGTTGTGGACATATTAAAGAAGTTTGTGGCAGAAGCAGGTTCCAGCTGGGATTTATGTTTACCTTTGGTTTTGATTGCAATCAGATCAACTCCTGCCAAGGCAACAGGTATTAGACCCCATGAGGTTTTGACAGGTAGGAAAATGGTGTTATCACAACACCTGCTATACAGAACACATGAGGAGACACTTGTGAGCACGTCCACAGTTCATGAATACATTGATGAACTGAGGAAGCATTTACAACATGCATTTGCTTTTGTACAGAGAAATCTAGAGAGAGCTGCTCACAGTGCAAAGTCATATTATGATAAAAAGACATCAGTGAAAGAGTATTGTGTGGGCGATCAGGTGTATAAATTTCATTTTGAAAAAAGTAAACAGAAAAATTCCAAATTTCTAGCAGCATGGAAGGGGCCATTCCGAATTGTAGATAAGATCTCTCCTGTGGTTTATAAAATTTTGAAGACTGAAGGTGAAACAGCAACAGAACAGTTTGTTCATGTGAATCAAATTAAACCATGCCACCCCAGACATGAGATTAAACAACTTGAGCGTGTAGAAACAGATAAGGTCCCTTGATGTAACGCTCACCTGATTCCCGTAGAGGCGCCGGTCTTGACTGGGCGTATACCGTATCTTCAAAGGTGATGTGTAACACACGGCTGGCTCTTTGGGCTGGACCTCTGTGCACTGTATGTCTGGCTCGAAGGGTAAGATGTCTTAGGTAAGTGAACGCCGTGCTCTCCATCTGCCTCGAGGCAGGGTGCTGTAACCAGTTTCTTCACTGGATAAGGGGAGCAGGCCTCTTGACTTCAGAGGACTGCTGTCCGTCGTTTACTGCACGAACGGTAAGTTTCGAGTAATTCTAATGTCTTTAAAGTCTTTAGTAATGATGTCTCTTGTTTTGCAGGGTTCCGGCGATGGCGGATGGCGGGCTGAAGTGAGTTGAAGATGAAGCCCGTGTGATGAATAGAAGCGCCTGGAAGCACGTAAGTAAGCGCTTGTTGCCTGCTTCACGATGCACTCTAACTGTCTTTTTATTTTGCAGGTACAAGTTCGGGGCGGCTGCAGGGTGCCGGAATACCCACTGGGTTAGATGTGGAAAGGAGTAATGGCACGTGAGTATTAAAGTTCCCCAATGTCTTTAAACGCACCTTGTTTTGTCTTTCAGATGCGGGATGCAGCGCCGAAGGCCTCCGGAGCGTGCGAAGAGTTGGTAAGCTTTTGTCTTTCAGATGCCGGAATGCAGTGTGAAGACCTCCGGAGCGCACGAAGAGTAGGTAAGCCTTTGTCTTTCAGATGCCGGAATGCAGCGCGAGGCGTTGGTGACAGCCGATGGACCAGGTAAGTGAAGAGCTGTCACTGAAGACCGTAATGCTAACCTGTTCTTTTTTGTCTTTATAGGTGTTGCTGAAGACTGGATTCAGAATGGTAAGCCTTTTTCCTTAGGCCCAGGATCAGATGCAGAAGACACGATGAGCGTTCTGCTGCTGAGGATGCAGAATAACGCAAAGCAAGATTCATCCATCGGGTGTGGTTTAAATAGCCTCCTGTAGTGCTTAGGTGTCTCCTTCCACAGCCACGCCTAAGAAAAGAGTTCCTGCTTTCCAGAAGAGTTCCAGTGTTCTGAATCTAGGGAGTGGCTCCTGCCCCACCCAACAGGAAAAGTAGTTCCAAACAGAAGAGGATCAGAGACTCAACTGGCAGGCAAGTAAGCAGCATGGTCTGCTGCAGGTAAGTCCACCCAAGCATTATGAGCCCGGCGCTTCCAGCGCTGGGACTGGGCATATTTATGAGCCTGGTGCCACTGGCACCAGGACTGGGTCCAAAAGGTCCCAATTGGGACTGGTTGGCACTCGGAACCTGGGTTATGGATCTGCTTCCAAGGGAGTTGGGAAAACCCTGACCTTTTGGAAGCAGAGATCATGACACTTGAACATAAAACAGTAAGGTAAATGGGTCTAGTCAGAATGCAGCGGCAGAGAAGTTAAATAAAGATGGTTGATTATTATAATGGAACATAAATACTGTGATATATGTATGTATATAAAAAAAATATATATGTATATTTAAAAAAAATAATGGAAGCTGAAATTAATGGAGTTGGTTTGCAAAATGAAAATGTATTAAATATTGAATGCTATTTTTATGTATGTTTGTCTTTTCTTTAACATGTGCTTAATTTCAGAAGGCGAGACAAAAAGGGCGAAATGTTTTGCAAAATATGTTTTATTTTTGGCAAAAGGGTGAAGTTAGTATTGTGCTATGTGCTTAATTTGTTTATTTTATATTTAATTTAGATTATTAACACACATTTTGAATTGCTGGTCACGGGAGACGATGGAGTCCTGGAGCCCATGCGGATGGATTCGGGAGAAGCCCCGGAAGGGGGCGAAGACCAAGGCTGCAAAGCAATCAGCATTGATGATGACGCCAACAATATGGATAATTATGATGATATTCGGAAGGAACTTCAAAAATTTAGAAGTACAGGATGTCATTGAGCCTGGACCAGCATCTGGTATTGCGGTAGAAAAAGCACCAGGATTCATCATGAGTGATAGAAGGATGATACTCTGATAGAAAAACATTTTAACAATACTGGAATTAAAGCTGAGCAGACTAAAGAGTGGCTGGAACTAAGAAAAGAGGACGCTAAGCAGTCAATAAGAGATATATTGATGCAATTGGAGAAAACATTTGTGAATTCAGCAGACATTAATAAGAGGAGGGAAAAAGAGGAGCAGTGATGCTTGCGATCTCATTGGTAATGTCTATACTTGCAGCCATAATAGGTACCACGATATCAACAGCCAATGCCATTTCAGTAGGGACGCTGAGTACTAAAGCACAACTGAGTGTTGACCTGGAAACAATACAAAAAGCATTAGATGGGATTAGAGGGGGATTAGATGAACAAGTAAGGTTCATAAATGAAACTGCGGTCATATTGAATGAACAAGTGGATGTAATGCAACGAGCGACTAAATTGATTATTAAGCATGACAGAACACTTAGTGAAATCTTGAATATAATGAGTCCTGTTGATAGACTGTTAACGAATTATATTCTGAAATTTCACAATTGATTCAAGGACATCTACCATTGTACTTCGTTTCACAGGATATTATTCATCAAATGATAGAAAGGTTGACCAGGCGGGAGATTGATGTGGTACAGGTAAAAATTGCATTTGAAATGGGTAATGCAATGCCATTATATGTGGACTTGGAAAGATTGGAAATAGGGTTTTTACTATGCATCCCATACGTAGCTCCTGAACTCATTTATCAAACCAAAGGGGGTACACAATGTGGGATTTTGGCAAGAGGACAAATTTATTAAGATTAAGACTCCAGAAGTGGTGGCATTTCAGTCATGGGAGCCTGAGGTTTACTTGATACCAAATTTGGAAACATGTGTCAAATTTAAAGAACAAAATTATATGTGCCCAGGTAAACCGTTTATTCCTGATGCTACAGTCGCTATTTGTGGTTTGAAATCTGTCCCAAGTATATCAGAAGGATGTGAAGTAATTATTAGCAATATGGGGAGTGAAGAATTGGCACAAGCTACGATGGTCAAAGGTAAATTGTTGGTCAGCACCTGTTTAAAAAACTTGATAGTAGTACACTTAAATCATGGAACATTTGTGGTCAAACAGGTGAAATATAATGTATTTTACTTACAGGTTCCAAAGGACACAATTGTGTCGATTGGAGGATTAACATTATTTCATGTTACAAATGACATTTGGGAAAGCCAAGTAGAAAATATTGAATTTTTTCAAAGGGATGCATTTCCAATAGATCCGGATCTGGAGTTCTTATTGAATCATAAAGAGAAGCATGTAGTGAAAATGAATCTAAGAAAGAACAATATTACAGTTAGTAACCTGGGTATAATAGAAGTGGAAAAATGTAATTGGGGAACCTGGGGGGAACGCTCTATAGTGGGTTTAGCTGTCCTGGTGCTACTGATGGGGGTATGGTTGATTGTTTTGTCAGTGAAGATGAAGATGTTGATCATGTTAGTAGATACAACGGGGAGAGAATGATATCCAAATACGCATAGATTTTAAAAGAAGAAAAGAGGCAAGTTGGCTTTCTTCCAATTGTGGCTTGGACCATAGCCAAATTCTCAGAAAAAGGAGGGAATATGTAGTATTATTTAGCGTGTTTTTGGAGTGCAGCGCCACTGCATGGAATCAATGTATTGCTATAATGCGGTACAGCAAGCCATGTGTTCCCAATGTAACATATGGACGTGTAAATGAAGACAGGCTACACATGTTAAAAACAAACCATTTTTTTCACATTTAAAAGCGCACATTTTTTCTCTTCTCAATTGAAATGTCTCACTCATTGAGACACATTAGATACTTAATTATTTAACCTAATTAACAAATACTAACACGATTTTAACTCATTAATATTATAATGTGTTCTCCATGTGCAAAATGAGGCAGGCTGAGATTCATTTTAAACGCGCATTCAGGGATTTTTTTTCTCTCTCTTTGCCCTGCCACGGTCTTTGCAGGAAGCAATAGCAGGAAATTAGTTGATACAGTTGCCTACTGTAAAAGTGAGCTATTGTTTAAAGAAGGAGGGTATGACATGATGGATTTTGATTAGGTACACGTCATTTTGAGGGTTGTGACACAGGTTTCTTGAAGCAGCTCGGGGAGAAGGAGAGTTAGTGGACATTTTGCAGAGCTTCAGTGAAGACTTGGCTGGAGTTGCTGTGGGGTTGCCTGGCTGGGCTGCTGGGAGGCGTTGTTCCAGTGCACTGCTGACCTCCGGAGACTGGGGTTTCCAGTCAATTAGCACCGGCATGAGAACAGAAGATTGCAGATTGGAACTGCATGTTATCGCTGGATGCTTTAAAAAGAAAACCCTGAGCCACGTATCGGAGGCGACCAGCCAGGAGATTTCGCGTGCTGAAAAGCTACAAATTGCTGGTAATTATCTCGTACAAGTTAAGGGAGCGATGTGTGCATGAAGTCTATTTTAGGCAGGCAGCGTAGCGATAATTACTATTGGGGAATCACTGTGTTTAAATGCCACATTCTAATGTTGCCATCTAAATGCAAGTAAATTGATGTACTTTTTTTAAAAATTGTTGCAAAGAACTTAATGAAATGCCTTGTAGTTTTGCAATTGTTTCGCTTCTGTTTATTCTAGAAAAGACTGCCTCGCAAAGCTGGTAATGTATAATATTAAAATGAAACTGGTATAAATCAAAACCTGTGTAAAGGTTTTTTTGCTTCTGACTTTCTCTGGTGCATTTAGCCCATGTTACATAATGAAAGGGGAGGTTATTAGGTAATATATGTGCCAAACTTCCTATGTAGATAAAGTAATGTTATGAGCAATTATAAATAACTGTGTGCGTGGTTCCACTCAGTGTATATGAGTGTGTGGCTTCTGAGTGGAACATAACACAATAGTCTGCTGGACGTACATGAGTCAGCAGAGAGAGAGGCCTCTGGAAATATAATCTCACTAATGTAAATAAATTAGTGATAATACCACATGTTATTGTGAATACTCCATGGAAACATAATTTCACTAATGTAAATAAATTAGTGATAATACCACGGGGGTTGGTGAATGCTATATCTGAAAATTGTGGTATCCATAAAATGTAGGCCCATGGTCTCCTAGTGATCACATGAACAGACCAAGCAAGAAAAAGGGGGTTTTGTATATTGGGAACCACAAGTAGAACCGAAAATCATGCTCATCACTATACCATAATGAAATGTATACCAACCAAATGCATTTTTGTACTGAAATAATGCATAGCCACTATACCATTATAATACCAAACCCAATCTAAATACAAGGGGTGATTATTGCTAAATTATTTTTGGCGGTAAGAAAATACCATTAGCCCCTAAATCTACACAAAATACCCAACAGGATCGGTCACAGAGTCAAGCAGAGTCCTTGGAGCTGGAGGAGCTGAGCAGAGCGGAGTATTTTTTTCATCTCTATACTTTTGGGCATGATTCTGCTAAATACTAACTCGCACCTTTGGACTCCTTGGACTTCCTTGGGCAATCTGACATCTGCGGAGGACATGCAGCGCTTCCTCCTTCGACGGAGAAATGAGTAATGCTGCCACGCATCGTAGCCACCGAACACAAGATCACAGCTGCGCCGCGTCAACTTGGGGCTACAGCTGGGAGGAGTTGTGGAAGGAGTTGTACTGCAGCCAGGTCAAGTAAGTTCACCCTTGTTGCCCACAAGCATAATAACTAATAATGTGCATACACCATCACAAGATGCCTGCTCCTCCGTCCACACTGAGCATCTGATTGGCCTTGAGGAAAACAGGAGCACGCTGCCCTACGAACATACAAAGGGGGGGCGCTTAACAACAATTACAAAAACAAAACATTGTACTGACTCTAACGTCATGCTTACCGTCACCTCCACCCTCTGCAACGATGACGGCAATTTACACGTGGAGTGGCCGGCGGGCTATGGAAAGTGCCCCAGCTTCACGTACTCGTGTGGCATGCTCACAATGAAGAGAGAAAGTTTGTCTGCAATGCAGGCGAGCAACGATTTGCCATTTAACAGAATGATGTGGGTTAGGAAAGAACACACGTAGACTTGACCAGGGACCCTCAACTGATCCACATAGCCTCGCCTCATGTACTTTGGGAACATGACCTGAAGCCACAAGCTTTCCTCAATTTAATTGAAAAAAAACTGTGCAAACGGAGATGACGTCTTCTGCCCTCCCTCAGCTCACACTTTCTTAGCTGACTTTGGGCATGAGGGCGTATCGTCTCATGACAATAGACGGAACTCTCTTGAAGTAGTCAACAAGATACTACATGATCTATTGCAAATAAACAGGACTCACAACCCTACAAGTAAAGACGACATTATCGAGCCCATAACACTAACGAAGTGTGCTGAAGTCACTATGCCAGAGAAAACATCAGAGAACACAGAGAAAACGCCAACAAACTGGTGGAAAAGTGGACAACTAAAAGGCAGAAGAATTGAAATTAGTGTGTCACCCAATATTAGCTGCTCGCAACATAAAAACAGGAAGACACATGACCCCACAATAGAGCTTGACAAAACTGTCCAACTGAACCAGGGTTTAATGAGAAAAAGCGATGAAAGGAAGACCTCATCATCTGAGCTGTCCACGACCGACTCGTCAATCATGGAGCGCGAATACCCCAAAATAAGGCAAACCAAGACTGGCACTAAGCCTAGATCCTATGCCAGGTGTCATGAGCCTGAAATGGAACAAGGAAAAAAGCTACTACAGGAGCTATAACCAACACTGATGTTCTGAATGGCAATTACAATGGCTCCATTTATAAAACTATACAAGCAACTGAATGATAAAGGATCTGACAACACTGGTTACCCTTAATAAACTAAAAAATAGTGTATCTTGAAGGGAATAACACATCTTTCAAACAAACATGCTACGATTTGAACAAAATGATTGGCGTTTCCTCAAATGAACTAGTGTAGCAAAAGAAAAACAGTAGCATTGAAAAAAAAAAAACTATTTGCAGAAATTGCCAAATTTAGAAAATCAACATCAGGCCCCACGAATAAACATGAGAGTCGAGCATGCGTTTGCTTACAGGCGAAAGGGGACGGGGTAGCGCAACAATCTCTCAACATCGGTCCCACCAAAGAGTGCAATTTGGGGTGTGGATACACGGGCAATTCGGGGTGTAGACATACAGGCGAACCTTACAGCGTTACCACTCACTCAAGTAGTGATTTGGAATACAGTGCCACTTTACAAGCACCTGCACCTGGGTTGGCAGATCATCTGAGTATGGTGAGACCAGACACAACTCCAACAGAAAGCCCCAAAGAGAGGTTAGGGAAGGATGATAACAACGACAACAACAAAGAAGATATTAACACATCAAAAACGACAAAAGAAATTACTGAAAAGAGCTCAACTGTAGCAAGAGTGTCTAGCGTGGTCACCTTAGCTCCATCACAAGGAACCATGATGGATTCTTCTTTCTCTAGCGTGCACACAACTAGTATGGCAAGAGGAAACCTTGCGATCACAGACCCCCAACTTCAGCTAATATGGAAGGTTTCAGCATACAATCAAATGGGACACCCGACAATACCTCTCACGACAAAGGAAATCATAATGGGTTATTCGCCATATTTAAGGGTGCCAACTGTGTAGACACAAAAACGATAAAAGCCTTAGGCAGAAAACAAACACAAGTAAAAAAAACCTAAAAATCAAAGTATAAAGAAACCACGGCGGTGTAACAACTCAAGAAAATTCCTACGAAATATCAAGCCTGTTAATGTCGCAGTCAATAACAATGAGACTATGGCAAAATCTAAAAAAGCAGATGAAGTACATGCACAATCCATGCCACAATCAAACAAGCTAGATGAAACAGATTACATTGATGAAACAGCAATTGACCTAATGGACATGTCGGTCTATGAAGATGACCCCGAGGTCGAAGAACTGCAGTCCATCTCACCAGCTCCAGAAGGAAAAAGGGAAACCACCGGAAATGAGCGTGGAGGTGTGGACAATGGGGTGAAAACAGCAAACCCTGTAAGAACTTGTACTTTGATACAAGTGAAGGCTCAAGCTGGCGAGGAGCGCTTCAAAACATCAAACCCGACATTCATTACGTTAAAAGAAAGGCGGGAAAAATTGGCAATCAAGCAACGCGCAATGGACACGAACAAAGGATGCAAAGAATTATCAGTAGTTCACACTCGCACAGAGCAAAACTAATACGGTGACATCATAGATGGCTTTAGAGCCTCAACAGTGTCCCAGCCTTTTGCAACAAAACCTGATTGTGTGCAGAGAGCACAGATAAGAAACTCACACAGCAGCCTAGCAAATTATAACAAATCACAACTAAAAAACAGTAAAAAATGCAAGCGCTATACAGACTAAGGCTAGAACATATTGATAGTAATGACAACGTCATACTGAACCGTAACAATGTCTTACGTCTGTTTCACTGTTTGCCAAGTCTAAGGACCAAAGAATCTGACAACCTTAAAACTGTAGAATTTGTGGAAGAAGTTCAGAATGATAAAGTGGTCCTGCACATTAAGTCAAAAATTGCCCTTGACATTGTGTTAGAAGCAGCATCTGCCCTTATGTTGCCGGGGTTCGACATATTTGAAGTAACAGACAAATTGAGTTGCAGCACCAAAGATGAGAGACGCGAGACAAAGACAACGAATGCCCCCACACAGAGATGCAGTGGAGAGGACACAAACAATGCACAGGGCCGTAAGAGCCCAAGGAACTTCGCACAAAACGCCAACAACGAAAAATCTGTGTGCATCACAAGTGATGACGCAGAAACAATACAGAATCTACGAAAAGGAGAAAAAATCAAAATAACCAAAGATTGTGCATACAGAATTGAGGTTGACACCCTGGATGGAATTGACTTTCAGAACAAAGTAGGGAAGTCAAATGACTGAGTGTTCCTGTTCAATGCTTCAGCCAACCAACACTAAAGTTAATGTCAGGAAGGAGAGGCCCAGTCTGTGCACGCCTTTGGATCATGGAACACCAAAGGCTTTTCGCCTCTTTTTCAGAATAACTGGCTGGACGGTTTAGATGTGGTTTGTCTGCAAGAAACCTGGCTGGAGGATTGCCCTCTTTCAGAAGACTGAAGTGGTAATAAACCCGGCCATCAAAAAAGCAAAAGGAAGACCAATGGCTGGCTTGTTAACCTTTGTAAGGAAAAGCTGAGGCTACAGAATCACTAAATCCAAGAACATATCCTCTTATATACAGGCAACTGCTGTCACATAAATGCAGAAAATGGGACAATTTAAATCCTTAACTTATATTGGAACCATTCAGCGGCTGGTACAACAACCTTCATAAATCAAGTCTCATCACTGATAATTGAGAAATATGAAGAATTCGGAATAACAGGCATAATATTATGCAGAGACTTAAATATCAGTTGCATAAACATAAACAAGGAAATAATAACAACAAGCAAGCCTCTGACCAACTGGCGGAACAGTGGTGTCTAGAGATGGAATTAAGGAACCTGTTTATGTTAAATGGAAATACAGTCTGAGATATTCTGGCTAACACGACATGGAAAAGACTCAGGCAAAAATCTATCATAGACTTCTTTGTGTCTGAGATCATACACGAAAGTGTAGTAGCCTTATAGGTGATTCCCAAGCCCCATAGCGACCATGACATGGTGAAACTGATCGTTTCTGAAAAGAAAAAACCACATACCATGCAACCACCCCATCACAGTAGAACCAAACTGTGTTAGACTAAAACTCCAGAAAGCTGACGTGAGACAAATTGCAAGAAAGTATGGTGTGGAACAAGATATGGTCGAATATCGCCACTTGCTAACTCAATACGTGGGAAATAAACACGGACTGAAGAAACGAGCATTTGTCTCCACATAAATTTGACCTGGAGATACTGAAGAAGAAACGCGAAATGCACAGTGAAATCAGACAAATACGAAGAGGCGATGTTGCATCCTATTCATTAGCCAAACGAGCGGCAAAACAAAAGTATAAGAATTGGATTAAAACACACAAAGCATTAATGTAACAAAACGACTCGGAGCTAATGATGGTGAAGATGAAAAACAAAAACTCATCTGAGTTTTGGAAAATAATCAACAACGAAAGGGCAACACAGTCTTCGCTACAGACCAACATGGTGTCTGAAGAAACTTGGACATCATACTACACTGAGTTGTACAGTAAAAAAGGAAATGGGAATGAGCCTGACCTGTCCAACCTCGATTATTGGAACTTTGAGTTTGATACAGACAACATTCTCACCATCATTAAAAGGGTCAGCACATCGCGGGCCCCGGCGGATTAACCAACTACACTCTAAAAGAAAATCCAGAGGGATGGGCCGAGATATGTAATGTTATTCAGTAGAATCGCTGCCAAATCCTTAACACCAAAATCCTGGAAAAGTGCGGTCATTGTACCGATATTTAAAAGGGGGAATCGAGCTGACCCAAAAAACTATCGTCTGATAGCCTTATTGGACGTCTTGGGGAAAGTCTTTGCAACACAAACTGCTCAAATGGATTATGGACAGTGATCATGTTGATCCAAGACCGTCAGGTTTTGTGAGGGGTGTTGGCTGTGGTCTGAACTTCTTAATACTAAATCTTATAAAAATGGAGGCTCTAAGAACTGGAAGCAAGGTGTTTCTAGCCTTCATAGACTTTTCACATGCTTTTGACAGCATAGACCAGGAAATACTGTGGACAAATATGAAGAACTGGGATTGTCCACCAGGCCTGCTAGCAGCAATCAAAGAACTACACACTGAAACAAACATTAAGATACGGCTAGATCAGGCAGGTACATTGTCAGCAGCTATCAGCTCCTTTCGTGGAGTAAAGCAAGGATGCCCCCTGGCCTCAATTATATTCAACCTTTTCTTATCTGACAGTGTTGAGGCAATTGAGGATATCTGTTCTTTTCCACCAAAAATACATGGGTCCCACGTGAGCTGGATGCTGTATGTCGACAACCTGATATTCCTATATGCAACACCAAATGGATTACAGCGGAAAATGGACGCAGTGAAAGAATATGTCAAGATAAATGGCCTGCACGTTAATAAAGATAAGTGAGAGACAATGTCACTGCAAAATCTGAGGACCTCCAAGAAATGTAACAACAAAAAACCTGAATGGCATCTGAGAAAGGAAACCCTAACAACTGTAAATAACACCAGATACTTAGGCATGCAAATCAGTGCAAACATAAATGACGGTCCATGGGCAGAAATGACCAAAATCAAATGCCAGCAGTTTGCATGTCAAGCCAGTATCTTGAACAAAAAATATGGCACATTTTCTTTAATACCTGTGATCACATTTTATCAACTAAAAGTGGTCCCAGCGTTGACATTCAGAGCTGAAAATGCCTTCGGTTGCTCAAATGACCTATAGCCAACACTGGAAAATATATTCTGGGTAAAGGTGCTCCAGCTACCTGAGGGAACATCGACAGTTTGCATACGTTATGAGTTAAACCTGGTATCTATCAATGTGCGCATCAGCTTGAACATGCTAACTCTCTTCCGGAAAACAATCATGAAAGATGTTGCGCCACAGTCCAATATTTTGCACAAGCACGGCAACGGTAATTCAGAGTGTTTACTTACACTATGGAATAACCGATGTGAGGCTCGCTTAAAAGAGTATGAAATTGACATAACTCTGCATGAAAATCCAAATTTAGCAAAGGCTAAACTATGGAGACTTGAATGGATTCTAACAGGTGAAAAAAGGAGGAACTGTAGAATCATGAAAGATGTGCCTAGTGAAGCCAGAGAACTTAACAAATTACAAAGCTATGTGACACTCTTCCCTAATCATCACCAGAGAGCGTTGCACATGTGTTTTCGCCTCAAAGCATTCAAAACCAAGGACAGAATAAAGACCTGGTCAAAATCTGCCGAGGCGACTCAATTCTGTTGATTCTGCACCCAGCAAGATGAGACATTAAAACATCTCACACTCTTTTGTACTGCCTTACGACCTCATGTCAAAACATCTAGGGCCTTTGATTACAAAGCAGCAGTCGCTAAGTGCAGAGAACTGGTGGCAGCTGATGTTTGATGGATTGGAAACACACGTTTGCCTTATTTTTCTTTTTGGTAGAAGTAAGGTCTCTTCTAGCAGCCACAAAGATGGAACTTGACCACGGAGTGTAACTTGTCGTACATATGGTGATGTTGTCAACAGAAAACTGATGGACTTGATGAGTTTGTTTTAATTGTGAACTTCAACCATGTGAATTTGCACTGGAAATTGGTTGTTTTTAAAGGTTTGAACAAACTGTATAAAATAAAAATATATACTTAGGTACTTTAAGAAAATATTAAGTACACATTTTCATATCAGTTACATAGAAACAATAAACATCTTCACAGGATAAACGAACAGTTTTACTGACAACATTGAACAAAGAACATGAAATACTCTAAAATAAACCCACTTGCATTTAGGGCCCCATTCACATAATGTAAAGATAACATGTACTCACTTAATATTAGAGGTGGCCTTAGGTGGAGCCATCAGATATGACCAATGAGAAAACAAACCCCTGTGCATGATATACATAGATGTTTCTCCTAACCAATCCCTCCTTCCTGCAGCCCCGCCCACCTGGTGCATTCCTGCCGGCCGCTCTTTTTCACCACTTAGCAAGCCTCGCCCAATTGGTGTCTTCCTGCTTGCCGCTCTTTTTCACCACTTAGCAAGCCCCGCCCACCTGGTGCCTTCCTGCTTCCCGCTCTTTTTCACCACTTAGCAAGCCACGCCCACCTGGTGCCTTCCTGCTTGCCGCTCTGTTTCGCTACTTAAGGAGCCCTCCAGCTTCTTTTGCTTTGCAGATGGGGAGCAGGTTCAAGTGGATCTAGGTCACCTGGCCTAAGCCCCACCCAACTGGTACCTTCCTGCCTGCTGCTCTTTTACACCACTTAGCAAGCCCCGCCCACCTGGTGCCTTCCTTCACCATCACTGTCTTGTGGCCAATGCTGGATTTGACTTTTATGGACTTCATTTGTTCACGGTGCATCACTCTTTCTCAACTCTCATGCTGGACTTCCTTTGCATCTTGTACTCATGGTGGCCCTGAATCATGCTGTTCCCATCTTCATCTTGTATCCTGGCTTGCAACATTATGTGTTACTACTGACTTCTGCAACTGTATTCGCTCTCCACTCTTGCTTCTCCACTCTTTTTGACTGCTTACTCTTTTCTCTCCTCCTTTCCCTTCTCCATTTTTCCTATCTCCTCCCCTTACTTTCTTCTATGCACTTACTCTATCAGAATTGTCCCTGGACCTCATATGATAGCAACCTCGTCTGTTTCCTCCACCCTCCCATTACTGTTTTTTTCCTCCCCACCACGCCTCCAGCACCATCTGAAATGTCGTCAGGCCTAGTATGATAGTCGCTTGTTTTGTTCCTCCCCTCGCTTTCTGCACCCCTCTCCCTCACCTTTTGTTATTCTCCGGCTCTACCAGAAATGTCGTCAGGCCTAGTACGGTAGTCGCCTGTCTGTTTCCATTTCCTTCCGACTTTCCCCCTCCCTTCCTTATCTATGTCTTAGCTCTTGCACTATCTGAAATGTCGTCAGGCTGAGTATGATAGTTAATTTCACATCCTTACTGTTCATGGCCTGTAAGAATGTGGTTGTATTTTCCCTTGCTCCATCCCTTGCCTTGAAGCGCTTTGAAACACATTGTGTATAGGTGCTATATAAATAAACGATCATATCATAACAAAGAATGTAATGTGATGTATTTTTTACTTTTAAACTGTTGTCAAGAAGGAGGAGGGCGTAAAGACGATTCATGTTCACTTTTGTCCCTGGCAACGAGGGCCACACCCATTCCACTCGCACTTAGCATGTGGACCCTCACCCTCTGCACCCTATGCAATCCCTGGCACTCGGCCTAGTCCTCCCCACTTGCACTCTCTTCACCCTGCACTTCTCTCCCCACCCTAGCACTTCGCGTTCACGCTGACCCGCACTCTTTTCCCAACTCCCTCGCACTTCTTGTTACTGCACTTGCATGATCCAAATATCACATGGCTTAGTAGGACCATTATTGTTATCTTTCTCCCTTGTACCCCCTCCCCCCCTTTTGTATCTTATGGTGCCTTGAAATACTATTTATTCTTGGTGTTGCACTTTGATGGATTTGGGGGGTAGGAAATGAGTTGCACTTAATAGGATTGTTGGGGTGGGAAGGGTGTTGCACCTAAACCGATTTTAATGGGTGTAGGGGGGGGGTGAGTTGCACTCTTTCGTTAGCCTGTCCACACACAAATTTTAGGATGTCCTGTACCCAGCACTCTGAAGATCATAGGGAGAACCAACCCTATGCGCCTAAAGCCCTTTGAGGACTGATGTATTAAGATTACCCCTTATGTGCTCAAAAATCCATAACGATAGCTTGCCACTGCTCCAGGACCTTGGTACTGCACCTGTATTGTATAATGATACGCAGGTGCAATACCTGCTGAGAAAACTACATTGGGCACAAGTGTGTAGCTTGCAAAGGCAGGACAGAGGACCAGGTTTAGTAGCTAACAGATGCATATATTGAGTACTTGCAGACCTGCAGTGTGAAAACATAGCGTCTAGATGGCCAGTCTTGTAATACTATGACACTAACTAGCAGAGTGCAGGGCTTGCCCACTAGAGGTTAATTGCAATGCATGTGTTTCAGCTTCCCCTGAAACATTTTTTCTTTCGCAGCAGTGGCTCTGCCATCCTTTGTAAATAGGCATTAATTTGCACGAGAGAAAACAGCTTGACCCAAGCACTCCTGATAAGAGACATACCAGAGATTTTGCAGATAGGTCCCAAGTTGGGAGGGGTAGGAGTGCCTTGGATCGATACTGAGTGGGGTTCTTCCACCAGCACAAACATGTTTTCGCACTGAAGGAAGTTTCTGGACGAATGCGTCACTCTGACAGCCTTTCCTTATAAAAATGTGCACATAAGTTGATGGGGAGGGACTCATCCGTTGAGCTTTTGCTGAAGTGCACACCGCGAAACGCCAGGAACCAGCAACAACTCCATTGCAGGGGTTCCTAGCAGTCATATCCTACCTTCGTGCTGGTTCCAGAGAGGGACAAGGCCGGTCCCGCAGAAATAGGCGCCAGGGTGGCTTGGATCCTAGATGCGACAGATCGTGCCAAGACCAATGATTCTAGGAATGTACGGTCCAATTGTGTTCAAAAGTGCTTGTGATGCTTGACTTGTATTATATCTCATTCTGCTCAAAACTGCTTAGTTATATAACTGGCTTGTTGTAAAATAAAGGCAAGTATATCACATTTTATGGTTGAGTTTCCTCCAGAATGAGTTCATTTTGTCTTGCATAATATTCAAACCTGAGAGGGAAGGCGGGAAAGGGTGTCAGTGTAAAGATGCTGGTCCCAGAAGTGAGCAAACACCCTTCATACAACAACCTGACAGTTTGATATTAGCCCGATTACAGTACCTGTAAGGACAGCTATGGGGTTACAACTAGATATGCCTGGCATTGCGACTATTAGAAAGCACATGCAGGTTAAGACATTGTTACCCTTAGACCATTTATGCCTACAATGTTAGCCCACCCAAGACGCTCGAAGATACATGTTGGTCACGCTCCATTGCACTTGTAACTGCTCAAGTTAGCCATTTTAACGCAGTGTTTACATGCAGGTATCTTTGATATTGCATATATTAGACTGCTTTAGTTAGCTTATGTAGACCGTGGAAGATATGTAGTAAGACTATAAAGGTAACCTGTCTATTGCTCTCAGAGAATCCCATAAGCATATCTTCTATGGTAGGCGGTCTGTCCCAGCAAGAAGATGTTCTATGATTGAACTTGGTAGACTAATGTATAGCATGTCCATAGTGCCTAGAAAAGTCTACAAAAGGAGCTGGCTCCCCCCTGTGCCCCACCCCAGAAGATGGGATGGCACAGCGACAAGCTTAAGGTATGTATAAAAGCACTACTTCGGTGGACATCTGTCACAGGCACAGTTATCCACCCACACACTCTAGAATGCAGCTACAACTAAGACAAATTTGGTCTAGCTGGTGATATAAGCGCTTCACACTGAAACACCAGATTTGCCCTCAACACCAATGCCATTAGAATACAGCGACAACATATGACAAATTTCGGTCTAGCAGGGTACCTATCAAGAATCCTGCACTATTTGTCATGACCTCAATCCGCACCCACCCGTCCAACTTCTTGGTTGCTTCCTCAAGCCTAGCTAGCCCGCCCAAGTCCTAATCTTGGAGAAATGCACACATGCATCTTAAGGCTCTCCTCTTAGAACTTCCCCATACCTGGACTTCGGCCCCTGATGGCTTAGTTCCGAGATTCTTCTAGCTGATGTGATAGCAATCAAGAATGCCAACTTCCACGAAATGAATTTTATGTCGGACGTGGCCATAGGCTCAAAAGGCGGTTTCATTAAGCCTGCCAACACTGTGTTGAGACTCCAAGTCGGGGGGGAAAAACTCGAAATAAACCCCTCATGAAGTGTTTTACAAGCCTGTCGCTAAATAGAGGAGACGACTGCCTTTTCCTTGTGAACCTCGAGATGGCCGCCAGGTGCACCTTTATCGATGTGAAGGATAATCCCCTCTCCGCCAAGAGGAGCAGGTAAGGTAGAACTTGTTCCGGCGTCACCGACAACAGTTGTAGGCCCTGTTGTCCCCTACACCATTCACAGAACCTCCGCCACTTATAGGAGTAGGATTTGTTTGTAGAAGGGGCTCTAGCCGCCTGCAGAATTTTTTGACACTCCTCCGAAACGTCTAAAGCACCGAACTCGAGAAAAGTCAGGAGCCAGGCTGTAAGGTTGAGACTGTTCGTGTCGTGATGCCACACCGTGCCTTTGTCCCGGGATAGTAGGTTTGGGACTTTCGGAAACCCTATGGGATGTTCCAGCGACAGGTGAAGCAGGTCGGAGAACCACGGTTGCCTTGGCCAGTATGGTGTCACTAGAATTACCCGGCAATTGTATCTGCGTATCCACTGTATTGTCCTCCGTATGAGGGGGAACGGGGGAAAAGCATAGAGGAACATGTCCGTCCATGGGAAGGAGAATGCCTCCCCCCTGGAGCCCTCTTGAGGCCATCTGCTTGCGAATTGCTCGCATTTCTTGTTGTCTTTGGTCGCGAAGGCGTCCAGAGGGGGGTGACCCCATTTCTCGAACACTTTCATCAGGTGAACTGTGTCCATTTCCCACTAGTGTATCTGGGCCATGCTTCTGCTGAGGGAGTCTGCTTGGGAGTTCCTCACTCCTGGAAGGTGATGAGCCACGATGGAAATTTCGTGCTTAAATGCCCAATGCCATGTTTTCTGGGCTTCTATGGAAAGAGTTCTTGATCGCGTCCCTCCTTGTTTCCTCAGATAAAACATGGCCGTTGTATTGTCGGTCAGTATTCGTACTCGCCAGCCCTTGATGTGTGGTAGGAATGCCTTCAAGGCCCATCGTACTGCTCTGAGCTCTAACACGTTTATGTGAAGGAGTGACTCCGTTGGAGACCAGCGACCTTGCGTTTGGAGAGCACCCATGTGAGCTCCCCATCCCGGTTAGGGACGCATCCGTGACTATGGTTCGCTGAAACTCCGGCTGCTGTAGGGGTACGCCGTTGTTCAGATTGTGGAAACTCTGCCACCACTGAAGGGTCCGAAGCAGCTTGTCATCGTCGATGGTTATCTTGTCTGACCACGATCCTTGAGCCTGCGTCCATCGGTCCGCGAGGAATTCCTGGACTGGCCGCATGAATAGGCGACAGTTTTCCACCAGATGGATGCAGGATGCCATGGCCCCTAGGACCGAAACATATTTTCTCACTGAGATCTTGGTGTTTCGCTGTAGTCGGCATGCTTGTTGATTGAGTCTTGAGGTTCTGTCGAGAGAAGGTTTCACTAGCCCTAACTGGGTCTCGAACTGTGCCCCCAGGAATACCAGCGATCTCGATGGCTGCAGAGAGGATTTTTCGAAGTTTATGGCGAATCCCAGCTGTTGTAGAAGCTGCATGGTGGCTTGTAAACTTGTGTTGGTCGACGCTGGGGAGGATCCCCTTACCAGCCAGTCGTCCAGGTATGGGTATACAAGGTGGCCTTGCTTCCTTAGCCAGGCCGCTACTGGAGCCAGGCATTTCGTGAACGTTCTGGGGGAGGTCTTGAGCCCAAAAGGAAGAACCGTGAATTGGTAGTGAGTCCGCCCTATTACAAATCTTAGGAATTTCCTGTGTTTCCGACACATTGGAATATGGAAATACGTGTCCTGTAAATCCAGGGACGCTAGAAAATCCCCCTCTTGAACGGCGCGGATCACTTCCTGTAGAGTGAGCATCTTGAATTTTAGGCTCTTTAAAGACTTGTTGAGATCGCGTAAGTCTAAAATGGGACGCCATTTGCCGTTCGGCTTTTTTACGGCGAAATATCTTGAGTAGACTCCTTCACCTCTCTGTGATGTTGGAACAAATTCTATCACGCCCTTTGCTAACATGAGTGTTACCTCGTGTTGCAGTATCTTCAGATGGGAATGAGCGGTGAACGCAGGTGGAATTTGCAGAGGGCTGTGTTTGAATTGTAGAGCGTGTCCGTTTCTTATAGTATCCAGCACCCATTGATCCGTCGTTATTCGTTCCCATTCGTCGACATATGCTGAAACTCTTCCCCCCAGAACGGTGTGTTGCATGTCACTGCTGATCTTTATTTTGCTTGTCTCTCGACGACGACAGATATGATGGTCTTTTCCTGGAAGTCTGGAAGTTCCTGCAACGGTTTGCCGTTTGGGAGGCACCTCTGTATCCCTGGGAGGGGTAAGCTGATCTGCCAAAGGATCTGTCTCCAGATGCAGAGAATCTTGAATTACCTGAAGCCCCTCTAAAGGGACGAAAAGACTTGTAGTTTCTGCCACTCTGGAGGGCACCCAATGAACGTGCCGTGTCCGAGTCCTCTTTCATTCCCTTTAGGGCTTCGTCCACCTTCTCACCGAAAAGGTCTCCCTCAAAGGGCATATCTAAATACTTTGTATTGAAGTAGGTACACTTAAGCCATGACTGTCGACGTAATACAACCCCATTATTGACTTGCTTGAAGCCTGACTCAGTGAGGTCCACCGCAATGTTTATTGCGTGATTTGAGGCTTCCTCACCTTCTCGGACGAGTAACATCGCTGCCTTCCTATGCTCTTCCAGAAGATGATCAAGCAACGGAGCTAGCCTGTGCCACATCTCCCTATCGTATCTGGCAACAATTGCCAGAGAGTTTGCGGCCTTTACTGTGGTCGCTCCCACGGATAGCACTTTTTTGCCAAAGGCATCTTGGCGTCTCGCTTCGTTCTCAGGAGTCGTCGTGCACTTGTGCTGGGCCTTCGCCTTCCTCGCCGCTGCTGCCGACACCACCGAGTCTGGCGTTGGTTGGGAGGATAAACACTTGGGGGTAGACTCTGGAGCCTTAAACTTTTTTTCCAGGCGTCCTTTCACTGCCGGCTCTGAAAACGGGTGACGCATTGTCTGCAACCCCTCCTTCCATACATGGTCTAGTATTGGTATCGAGAACACAGACCTTCTCTTACCCATGTGGTCGAACAAAAAAAGTCCTTTTTCTGTTCTTCCTGGGACAAACCAAATTCTTTGCATGCCTTCTCCATCATAGAATGGAATGACGCAATGTCGTCCGGAGGGGACGGGTGAGCTGGGCTTCTATGGGTTTCCAACTCCACCTCTGACTCCCAGGTTGGATCCCTGGAGGGGGATGATGAGATATCCGACATGGCTCCCCTGTCAGACTCCGAATCTGGCAGCTCACCTTCCTCTTGTGCCAGTGCTGAGATTGGCGTGCGTAGGTGCGTCGGTTGACGGGACGGGCTCGGCTCGTCGACGGGTGACTGTGGCAGGTTTGCCTGAGGTAGTCTCTGGTCCAACGACTAACGACTGAAGCGTGGACAGAATTTCCAACGACAAAACAGATTGAGGATTGAGAAGAGGGGCAGATACCGGTATAACGGATCCCCTCGTCGACGACTTGTCAGCCACTCGTAGCCCTAGGTCTGCTGGGCCAGCTATTCTCTCATTCTCGTCCTCCGAGGACAGCAACACAGCCTGTTCTTGTAAAGTATCCGGGGGATCGGATCAAAAACTTCAGGCCTCCAGGCCTCCTGTAGAACCCCCGTCGACGGTGGGACGGTGGATGCCACCTGCGTAAGTGGCAGAGTGGAGGCCGATGACTGGGCCGCCGTCGACGACGCTGACTTAGCAGGTGGTTTTGGCGGTCCCGCCTTTTCCACACTTGGCTTGCTTTTACTCGACTCTCGACTCGTGGTCGATCTATGATGATCGCCCGAGGAGGATTTCCTTTCTTTTTCATGCTTTTTTGATGTAGATGATTTCTTTGACGAGGAGTCTCTAGTTGAGTGACTTCCAGACGACTCTTTTTCCGTCGGTCGAGATTTCTTCACCGGTGGTTCCGACGAGGTAGCGCGGCGTGATGTTTTTGCCGATTGTGTGGAGCCTGCCTCCGAAGGGGGGTATGCCCCCGCTCCATCATTCAGCCATGCCACCAGTCGTCGACTGCGGTCTTTGAGGGTTTTTTGAGAAAACCCTTTGCATATGTCGCAGTTATCCGCCTAATGATAAGGGTGGAGGCAATATATACAATCCATATGTCCGTCCCCCCCGTAAACTTTTTTCAAGCCGCACGTCGCGCATTGGCGGAACAGCGCTTTTCCTGACACGGAGGTCATTTTCTGTACTCAAATTCCAGTAATGCAACCTTGTACAAAATAGTAAGACAACGTGAGGAGATCCCACTACTTTGGAGACGGTTGAAATCTGAAGGGGAACCGCGGGGGCGGGCCTCTTATACAGGGACGGCCTACGGAGCATGCGTAGGCGGGTCCTAAAAGGACGTAGATAGGACACAAAAGTGTCAGAAGTTTTCCTATTGGAAAAGGCTATATATGTGTACCGAGGGGTCCCAGTCTGACGACGGGGAATATTCTAAGCATGTGAATCCATGAAAGATCCAATGCTGGAGAAGTTTCTGGACGAATGCGTCACTCTGATTGACAGCCTTTCCTTATAAAAATGTGCACATAAGTTGATGGGGAGGGACTCATCCGTTGAGCTTTTGCTGAAGTGCACACCGCGAAACGCCAGGAACCAGCAACAACTCCATGGCAGGGGTTCCTAGCAGTCATATCCTACCTTCGTGCTGGTTCCAGAGAGGGACAAGGCCGGTCCCGCAGAAATAGGCGCCAGGGTGGCTTGGATCCTAGATGCGACAGATCGTGCCAAGATCAATGATTCTAGGAATGTATGGTCCAATTGTGTTCAAAAGTGCTTGTGATGCTTGACTTGTATTATATCTCATTATGTGATGCTTGACTTGTATTATATCTCATTCTGCTCAAAACTGCTTAGTTATATAACTGGATTGTTGTAAAATAAAGGCAAGTATATCACATTTTATGGTTGAGTTTCCTCCAGAATGAGTTCATTTTGTCTTGCATAATATTCAAACCCGAGAGGGAAGGCGGGAAAGGGTGTCAGTGTAAAGATGCTGGTCCCAGAAGTGAGCAAACACCCTTCATACAACAACCTTACAGTTTGATATTAGCCCGATTACAGTACCTGTAAGGACAGCTATGGGGTTGCAACTAGATATGCCTGGCATTGCGACTATTAGAAAGCACATGCAGGTTAAGACACTGGTACCCTTAGACTATTTATGCCTACAATGTTAGCCCACCCAAGACGCTCGAAGATACATGTTGGTCACGCTCCATTGCACTTGTAACTGCTCAAGTTAGCCATTTTAACACAGTGTTTACATGCAGGTATCTTTGATATTGCATGTATTAGACTGCGTTAGTTAGCTTTTGTAGACTGTGGAAGATATGTAGTAAGACTATAAAGGTAACCTGTCTATTGCTCTCAGAGAATCCCATAAGCATATCTTCTATGGTAGGCGGTCTGTCCCAGCAAGATGTTCTAGGATTGAACTTGGTAGACTAATGTATAGCATGTCCATAGTGCCTAGAAAAGTCTACAAAAGGAGCTGGCTCCCCCCTGTGCCCCACCCCAGAAGATCAGTTGGCACAGCGACAAGCTTAAGGTATGTATAAAAGCACTACTTTGGTGGACATCTGTCACAGGCACAGTTATCCATCCACACACTCTAGAATGCAGCTACAACTAAGACAAATTTGGTCTAGCTGGTGATATAACCGCTTCACACTGAAACACCAGATTTGCCCTCAACACCAATGCCATTAGAATACAGCGACAACATATGACAAATTTCGGTCTAGCGGGGTACCTATCAAGAATCCTGCACTGTCATGACCTCAATCCACACCCACCCGTCCAACTTCTTGGGTTGCTTCCTCAAGCCTAGCTAGCCCGCCCAAGTCCTAATCTTGGAGAAATGCACACATGCATCTTAAGGCTCTCCTCTTAGAACTTCCCCATACCTGGACTTCGGCCCCTGATGGCTTGGCTTTTCTATCACAAAGCGCTTTGAGATCATACAAATGTGAAAAGGCGCTATATAAATGACAATACTAGCAAGCCGCGCAGAGCAATACAATCTTAACATTGAGGGACTTGCTTTTACTCTTTTCTAGCCTGGTTAGGAAGTACTGTTTTTGCTTGTGAAATCATTGATCCATCTTTGTGGCCCAGGACTTCATCTCTTATATAGCGCTTTGGATTAAGGCGCTATATAAATAACACATCATCTCCCAGCTGTTACTTATAGACCGGTAACACAATGAACACCGCCCATCTAATAGGGATAGCAAGGACAGGACTACTGCTCTAATTGGTGATTGACAGAAATTCCTGACAGAAATTCCTGGTAGCAGTGCCTATCTTGTCACTCACGAAAGAGGCACAATCTAATGTACATTGCCCTTATTTAACAACCTTACACTTGTGTCTGACCTTTTTAATAATTAAATTCTTTGAGGTATATGTGTATACTTGTTTGGTAGGAAGAATCTTCTTGCTATCCCTTTTAGATAGGCGACGCACCATCGGACCCCTAGGGAGAGATCCTCAGGATAGGGACAGGGTGTTCTTCCCAGTAGGGACAGCCTGCAAGTATGTTTTGTTGAACAAGAGTTGTTCTCCGTTTTAATATTTTCTCCATAGACCGTTCATTGTGTTACCAGATATTGTCCTAACGGTAAACCCTAGGTGTTTTTGTTACTTACAGACTGTCGGGCGCGCCCAAGCAGGTATGTGCCAGTTAGTTTTGGGCATGTGGTGCACAGTGGTGCTACTTGGTCAACTGCTAAGACTCCCTGCACATATTTAGCAGTGGCCTTATTCTTTCTTCACCCTGTGTAATACAACTAGGAGTCATCAACCTGAACTTAGCCCATTTTTTCTACCCGCGCAGGAGGCAATTATTAGCAAGTATTTAACACCTTCTACCCCTCCTGAACAACTTATGGTCTCTTCCTCCGAGCCAGCTTTCCTACCTCTTTTGTTAAAGCAAATCCCATTTTCTTCTGTTAGCGAGTTGGGCTGTGCCTTACATGATGTGCATGGCAGCTCCCCCGCCCCCAGCCAGTTCAACCTCAATGAAGCAGATATTATGGCCACCTAGAGTAGTTTTAAAGACTCCCCTCCGGCTACATTACTTATTAAGTTGGGGCCCTGACTGATTCTCTGATGCCAATAAAGGCTTTAGATGTAAAAATCATTAGAGCATCTCTTAAACACATGGTCATTAAGAAAACAGCGTTACTGTTAAATATCACTTCCCACAATGCAGTCATGATCCGTTATTTCTAACAGAAACCTGGTTTTAGATTCAAGCAGACCTAAAATGTATTTGACTGCCCCTGAGAGCTAGATTTCTTCTCCCAAAACAGGAAATTTGGTAATGGAGGCGTTGCAATATAGTCAAGGAAGAAGTGCAGCTCTTTGAAGTACCCTGTGCGTGTAACGACTGAAATTATACACCTCAAACTAAAGCCAAATTAAAATAGCTCCATCAATATTATTCTCCACCAGCCCCGAAAAGCTATGTCCAGTTTCAAGGATATTATCCAATTATTAGAGTACTTAAATAAACCAAACTATGATACTCTAGTACTCTGATGGTGTGACGACACCGTGGATAAAGAAGCAATATGTTTAGAATGATAAGTCATTTTTCCCCCGGGTTAGTTTAATTAAAAATGTTAATCAAAAACTCAGGTAAGGGGATAATATGGGTAGGGGTTTGGGATGGATATGGAAGGGGCGCCTTGGGGTCGAAACCCCAAAATATAAGTATTTTGATTAAATATATTCCTTAAAATCCTGGCAGCAAAAGGATATGGAACGGTTTAGACTAAACCTTAACATCGAATTCCTAGTCTGGAACAAAAACCCAACATTGGACTGGGTGGCTACATTTTTAATATCAAACCGTGCATTTGGTCGGACCACTTTTTCGTGGACCCTTCCAGTACATTTGAAGATCAAAACTAATTTACATAAAAAATCTTTAGTAGGAAGTACAAAACAGTAAAACCGTAACCTTTATGAGTGCACCAATACTCTTTCTGAAGCTACCAAGGACTCTGATTCAAGTACTTTGGCAGCGTCATACAGAACAGACATGACAATGTTGGATCACATAGCACATGAGTAAAAGGTGTAAGGGATGGACTTCCCCATAATAGTTGTTTCACCCCCAACTCTCCATTCTGCATGTTGGACAATCGTGCTTTCCACCAAACCATGGTACAGAAAGTGCCCTGCTCGATCTACTGACCCACATGAGAGATATTCTGGACCGAAGTAAAAGTGGACTGTTCTGCTTGACTTGTCAGCAGCTTTTCATCTCCTTGATCATGAACAACTCTCAAAGTAGGGAAATGTTGAAAAACAAACAGCACTGCCTGTATTCATTCATTCCTAAATAGGAAATCCACAGTACATTGGGAATGGGAATTGCACTGCATGGCTACACATTGGATGTGTCTTAACAGCACCAAAACATAACTTATGGTTTTTGGGCCATCACATGCCAGGTCTAAACTGGACTCTAGGATTCAAGCTTTGCTACAGAAACAATCGAAACCCCAGTAAATTGCCACCACAAGTAATGTACAGAAACTGAAGTGAATCAAAATGGTTTGCTCGGTTAAGGGCGTTCCTCACGAAAAGTATCTCCTAATTCAAGAAAGATCTTCATTGGTTGCACGTAGCTGCCACAGTACAATTTTAAATGATTACCGTAAAGCAAAAACGAATCTATGGCTAGGCCCCCTGCTTAAGACTAACTAGACACGAACCAAAAAGAACTTAAGTTGTCATGCAATACCATTCTCCTTTCATGCCCCAGAATAAGACGGGTAAAAGTTGGTTGCCTTTTCGGAAACGCCTGAAAGCTCTTCTATTTGAATGATCTGCCTGCTTATCCTCTTTCCCGTTGTGGCTTGTGCACCCTGATGCCTATGGGCAATGGCGTGTAATACATTGTGAAGAGTCAATGATGAAAGTAGTCTAAATAGGACAAACTACATTAAGAACAAAATAGAGTCCCAACATTTGAATGTGTGGTAACAAATCTGAAGATTGCCACTAGGGGTGGAGCCAAGGACTAATGTAATTGGCTGGGGCAGTAAGACCCAAGTGACAGTCGTAGGCTATACAAGTTACAGTTTTATGAAAAACGTATTAGCAAGAATTACCAGCCTGACAAAATATTCAATAAGCATGTAAATCCATGAACGACTCAATGCCGGAAAATGTACATTGCGGTGAACTGAATATGGTGCGTTTGTCAGTGTTTTAGGTCATTCCTTTTATAGTCCAACTGCAATACATTGCCCAATTAAAATGGTAAGTTGATCCATGTCCTGTTTATTTAAGCCACCTCCTTTTCACATGCCTTACCAGATCAACCAATCCTCAAATAGTTGCCCTTGGTGCCCCCAGCAGGGGGACAGTACCCCATACCGAGGTACACTTGGCTTGAAGAAGTCACCTCCGCTACAAAGAACAGTACAGGTGCCAGACCCATGGCTGCCTTGATCACAAGGAAAGTTTCGAGGAAAATAGGAGGGCAGAGATCTGTGTGGACTGTACTCCATAGTAGCCTGGTTCACTAGGCCTTCTGTGCTCACGTTTACTCAAAGGGAATGGTTTGCCCATTTTTATGGAGTTTCTACACTCTGAATTACAGGAACAAAGATGATGGTGGGTGTAAGCCACATGGGCAATATTGGAAGCGCATTGCTGCCCTAGTAAGGGTACAAGAGAAGATGGGAGAAAAGTTAGCCTTTTCCATTTATGGGGGGTCCCATAGTTGCCTTCAGGGTAATGGGGGCGTGTTACTCTGCCTGTTATAGCTATATGGTAGCTGCAGTGTGGTTAAAAGAAATATTAATTCAAGAACAAGAGGCCGTATTACTAATTGACAATGTAATGCAACTGCTTGAAAAGGGCAGCACTAAGGAGCAAGACAAGTCCTGGTTTAGTGAAAAAGGGAAAAGACGAGAACCAAGTATACAAGAGATTGCACATGAAGAATATTTGTGCATTGTTCCGCTACCAACTCTGCTGAATCCATGATATGGATAGGTGGGCAGAACTTTTATTAGTAACAAAAACACAGTATGCCCCAGGGGTATCCTGGTACTGAAAAAGGGGCTCCACCCGCTGGGACAAGAGGAAGGAGGCATTTACAATTGAAAAAAAGGGTTCATGGATGTCCGGAAATGAGCGTGGCCTCTAAGCCTCAAATGCTGGGGGGAAGAGTTTTCCTAAGTGCTTGTGCCGCCAATCTAGAACTTAAGAGTCTATTACCTAGGTACAAGATAAACCTAGGTACAAGACCTGCATTTGCAGATTGAGGGGTTCTTGCCGGAGTACGGAATAACCTGCTCCTGGAAGTAGAGCTCGTTTATTTATGCAGTGCTCGGTGGGTCAAAAAGGGCTTTAAAAAGACATGTGCATATCTAGACAGGCCAACCGCTATTAAGCGGTCAATTTTCAAGTCTGCCAATACAGTATTTTGGCTGGCCAGTGTAGCATCTGAGTAATTGTTTGCCTAAAACTGCAGAGGCAACCAACAGCCCTCTCAGTAGACGTGACAAAAAGGTACCAGCTTAAAAAAATGTAAATCCAGCATTGCACTCGCCTGCAAATCGAGGGACAAAGCTGCGGTTACCTCCCCGAATGCATTAGCGGACCCAAGTACACTGTGTAGCCAATCTTCCGATTTTGATACCCAGGTTGCCTACTGTCCAGTGTGTCCTCAAGCAACTGTGCATACCAAGAATCATTGCCTGAAAGAGGATGAGTTGGGATGGAGGTAGAAAGAGGCACTGTTACGGTGGATGAGCATTGGGGGGACAAGAAAGGACGCAGAGGAACATCAGATGGGTGGTTCAAGTCAGGGGAAGTTAAACATGGAGGCAGAAGAAATCAGATGGCGTTACAAGAGGGTAGCGTACAAGAGCAATGCGAGGTAAAGTTGGAAGTGCAACCCAGAAAGGGTTGGAGGGATTCCCATGGAGACGGGGTAGCACCCTAGGAGATGCATTGTTATGGATAGGTCTGGTAAGACATGTCGGATGTAAAATTTTCCAAACCTCACCTCCCCACCTCAAAACATCACACCCACAGAACTTTAATGCTGCTGTGGTAGTGAAAGTGCTAATAGTGCAAACTCCTAGGCAGCAGTTCGAGACTGATCTATTAAGCATTGGACAAGTCAAGTCTGTTCCATTCAGGGGAGTAGCCATCAGATGACCAGATTGCATAGGCAAGGACTAAACAGATTAGGCCAATATGCAGGGTTTAGTGCTAGTGGGTCTATATCAGGGTTTTCGGCACCAGATAACTGCCGAAAGTCACCAACTCGGCCATAACCAAAGCTGACACCTAGCTGGGCTTTGTCCAGCACATTGCCACCAGCTTGAAAACGTGAAGCAATTAGTTATGTTTAAGCTAGTGTCCAACTCTCCATAAATACACTATCTTGCAAGATGGCGGATTGCAACCGTTCAGTGAAATAGCACCTTTGTCAGCCCAAGGCAGAAGTCTAAACGCCACGGATGTAAACTGGAATTTTTAATAAGTATGTATAAACTAGAAAGCACCCAATCGCGCTCCGAACAAATTGAATCCACCCGAAATGGCCGGATGCTCTTCTTTCCCCTACAAAGCAGTGATATGGCCTACACGCATTGGATGGGGCAGTTAAGACCCAAGTGACAGCAATGGGGTATATAAGTTGGGACAAGTTTTTTCCATTATGGGGCGATCCCTATGTTGTAAAACAACCCAATATTTAGTTCAAGAACAAGTGTCCGTTTTACTAAAATTACCAATGCAACTACTTGAATAGGGCAGAAGGGAAAGACCACGCTTAGCGAAAAGGGCAAAAGAAAAAAAACGAGAACCAGGTAGATTGTACATGGAGAATGTATTGTTCCATTATCAACTCTGCTGAATCCATGATAGATGGGAAGAACTTAGTAACACGTACACAGAATATCAGAGGTATCTGGGTGCCGAGAAAAGGGGCTAGACCCGCAGAGGCAAATGTTAATACAAGTGAAATGGATTTCCGGAAATAGCATGTCCGCTGTAAGCCTCAATGCTAAGGGGGATGCGAAGGTTCCTAAGAGCTGGAGCCGCTACAGAGAAAGCAGCGTCATCCAAGGCACAGGGCATGCATTTGCCGATTGAAGGTAACCCGCTAGCGAAGGTTAAAAAGCTTGTTTATGCTGGACTAGGCACCTTTTGAGCACCGACCCAATTAATACACTTGAAGTGGCCTGGCGCTTTTTCCTCCACCAGTCCTTAGCAGTGATATGGGCACATCTCATTGGCTGGGCATTGAGTGACAATTTGAGTGGGCTTTACAATTTGGGAAAAGCTTTTTCCATTATGGCGGGATCCTCGATGTGTGGTCAAAACATTAAGTGGCTGTTGACAATGCACTTATTGACAGTGTACTAAAGGCGAGAACCAAGTGTATCACAAGAGATGCACATGGAGAATGCGTGTGCATTGTTCCATTACCAACTCTAGTGAATCCATGCTGTGGATAGGTGCAACTTCCTAGTTAGTAACAAAGTATGTCAGATATCATGTGCTGAAAATCCACCAGCTGGGACAAGAGGGAGGCATTCACAAGTGAAAAGGTTGGTGAATTTTCGAAGAATGGCCTCCAAGCCTCAAATCCTGGGGGGGGGGGGTAAATTCCTAGGGTCTGGTGCCGCAAGAGTGCCACCCATTGGTTTTAACTTACAAAGCCTGCATTGCTGGAGTAGGGCATAACCTGCCAAAGAGCTCCTTTATTCACACATAAAAACTCGGTACCACATTGCCTTTTCCATTATGAGGTGATCCTACGGTTGCAGGGGTCAAGGGGGTGTTATTACACTGCAGCTGGCAGTAAGTGTCCGTTGCTAAAATTGACAATGTGCTCCAACTGCTTGAATAGGGCAGCCGGGCTGAACTATTGTACATGGGAAATGTGTGCATTGTGCCTAGAGGTATCCTGGCAATGAAGGGCTACACCCGCTGGAACAGGAGGTGGGGGCATTTACAAGTGAAAGAGAATTTCTGGAAATAAGCACGTCTGTTTGTAAAGCCACAGTGCTGTGGGAAGAGGTCCAACTCAATGAGGTCACTACAGGACCAAGCCAGCTAGGTTTCTGCTGTTGCAGAGCCCCAAGCCATACATACTAATGCAACTAGCTTGGCTACCCGATTACCAACTAGAGGCCACAAGTAGTAGATCGCGAGTGCATGGCCATCAGGCTCACAGCTTCCAGGGTGGACAAGCTTGGCTTATAGGCAGTCAGAAGCACAAGTAAATATAGCTTTTAAACAAAAAGGACACTAAAGAGCTACACCAGTCAAGCAAGTCACAAGCAAGCTAAACGAACACAAAAGTCATTTGACCGTTTTTATTAGGCTTTCTTGAAGCCAAAGAATTGGATACAATAATTCCTTAACCACTTGAACATTGAATATGCATGTATTCCAGTAAAAAAAGGGCAATAAGAACCTTTCATGGAAAGCTTCAAGAATCGGAGTAGTTACTTTACAGTAAAAAAAAAACTCGTTCTCTTTAGGTTTGTCAGGTCGGTATACCATGGCGATTCTTATGTACACGTTTCCAAGGCTATACCTTGCTACACTAAAGGAATGTTGTAAAACACGTTGAAGTCAATAATGCACTTGTTTCAGAAGATTCCACAGCTTGCTTAGTTCCCATTGAATAGTAAACATTGCTCCGATGATCGATCTTAACTTAACGCAAGGCGTATCGCATCAAACTGCTCTGGTGGAGGACGGGCAGAAAAAAAATACTGAATATTTTGCTTTTGGACTGGATAACAGTGCGAAAATGCTGGTGCACTAAGAAAACAAAATTAGCAAAGCTCCAAAGTCTTTATAAATACAGCCATTGTAAAGAGGATCTTGACATCTGGGTCTAAGGAGGGAGAGATAAATAGGGCGTTAGAACGTGTATAAGTATTCGCTTTATTACTTTGTGGCAAGCCACCGCGGCAACAGATTTTCATGGGCAATTACACTACATTCGTGGAGGAGGGAGGTCGTAAGGGAAATTTGGGAGACATTGACAAACATTGACTAACAGTTGTTCACCAAATATAAGAAACTAACGTACCGTTTAGTTGTCATAATAGGATCCTCCTGAGCGATCATAACCACCACTCCTGCCGCCGCCACCGCTGGAAGAGAGAAACATTTACATTTAGAGGAAGCATATAGGCAGGGGCGCAAACAGCCGGGTAAAAAAAAAAAGGCAGGAAGTGGTACAATGGTACAAAGTGGAGAGCATTTGGGCGGAACGAAGAGATAAGGCACCAAGGAGCGGGGGCAAATGGAGTAAGGGGCATATCAAGAAACTCAAGGTACAGGCAAATTTGTAATTCTTACCCGCCATAATAGTCTCTGGAGCCGCCACCATATCCTCCACTTCTTCCATAGCTGTCACCGCCACCTATAAGACAAAACTCAATGTTCACTAACCCGCTTAACAGGGCACTCTTTGTGTACCACCCAGCCCCAAAACTAATGCAGAGAGGTAGCGTAGCTATTGACACACTACCTCTGGAATATCCGCGCCCACCTCCGGAGCCTCCTCTGTATCCTCCTCCGCCACCTCCTCGTCCACCACCTGAAGATTTGCCTGCGAGGTCAACTCTGATTTGGCGCCCATCAAGACTCTGATGAAAGATATAAAAACGCCATGAAGACGAAGCCTTATACCTTTAAAGTATGAAAACGTATACACCGGTCTGTTACTTTTCGTTAACGGCATAAGCTAGTGGTTAGCCAATCTCAACACGTCCATTTGAGACAGTCATTTTTAGAAAGTGGCAATTGAGATGAAGTCGTGTGGGTAACTATAGGTGACCCGTAAACCGTTCAAGCCGAATATATTATGAGATGACTGGTGAACAAGGCCTCACCTCTCCATTCATTGCATGCAAAGCTTCTTTGGCGTCACTCGGATTCCTGAACGTTACGAAACCAAAGCCTCTGGATCTGCCAGTCTCACGATCTTTCACGACGACAGCTAAAAACCAAAAAGGCTCAATATTTACAAAAACGAACAGTAGTTTGCCGTCACAACTTTAAGATATTTACATGCAATAAAACCGTACTCACCATCGCATACGTCGCCATATTTACTGAACGCAGACTCCAAGGAATGTTCATTCGAGTCGAAACTCAATCCTCCAACAAAGAGCTTCCCTTCATCTGACGAAGACATGACTTAGTTCTCTCTGAGGGAGAAGAAAATACAGAACGAGTTTGAATATTGAAAAACTAGCACGTTGGGAGCACAAAGGCTTCATCAAATTGCATAAGTTTAACTACAAGGTGCAGTCGCTTCAAGGGGGCATCATCGTATACTAGTAATCATGCATTACCAAATGTAATTACTTAGAGAAATATTTACTACTAATGGGTTATATTCCCTGCAGAGACCCATTAATATAACCAACAAGGTCGGACAGGGAACACCGCTCAAGATGGCGACCCGGCGCGTGGAGCGGCCATCTTGGCGATGAGGCGGACGCACCTTTATGCGCATTTTCATTCATTTCCCAAAAAGTCAATCGTTCAATAAAAGAAGTTAAGACGATGGATTTACAGGACAGTACCAAACGCAATAATGAACATTTACTTAACCCATTGGATACATTCTACTCCCAATAAGAGACAATGGAGGGGGGGGGGGGTCCTCCGCGTCTTCGAGAAGCCGTTTAACAATCCAAACCACGCGCCGCTCCAGTCAAAAGACGCCTCTTCCAGTCAACTACAGCTAAACTAGGCAGTTGAATGAACTGGCGTGTTGATATCTAACAAACATTTACAATCTCCCACTAATCGCATCATACCAAAACCCCTTACGGAAAGGCTGAAGCGAAGTCCCACTCGTGTGAAAACACTGGCACAACAAAAAAAAAGGCGAAGTCGCCTTCACCTCTACGGTTCCCCACTTACCGGATCAGGAGCACTGGGAACGGTGGAATCTCAAGAAGTGAAGGAACGATCTATCGGGCACTGCCCTTTTATACAGCAAATCGGCCACTTCAGTGACGTATTTCCCGCCGCCAAGGGGGCGTGCTGTGGGGGATGGGCTAACGTGTCCATTCACGGCATGACGTAGTTTCCCACGTGAGTTGTGGGTCGAATCTGTACTAGGCGCGCCTCATTGAGCAAACAATAGATATGGCGCATTCTGTACGACGCAAATAGAAAGGGTCGGTATCCACCGATATTGTATCGGGTTCTTACCACTGCCGGGGTACTCAGGTTTCCCATCGTTTCAACCAAAAGCCTCTTTAAAATACCTGATCACTTAACCAACCATTCCCCACTCTTCTTTACGAATGAGTGTGAAGCGGCAGCTCTTTGCTCGAATGAGACCACGTCCGTTATTTCATGCTCCAAAGTCCAAACACGTTTTGATTCAACTGTAAACGTTGAATAGTAAAGTGCAAGGTTTTCTCGTTGCTGCGGTATGCCAATCTTGTTATGGCCACAGTACTTAATTACAAGCATGCAAAAGCAGAAGATAAATGACAAGCTGGTCCTATGCTTGTCTCAACACCAGTCTGATGTGCATACCTTTGATGGGGGGAGGAGAGAGCCTGTGGCGCTTGCTTACCTTAAAAAGTAATTATCAAGGTTTACCATCTTAATAGCGCCATTTTTCGTTTTCGTTGCTCTCGATGTGCATGCGTGCCTCTAAGAAAAGTGAGTTTGTAGTGGGCTAGCAGGCTATGCAGCTAGATCATCCATACCAACTCTCCAGATCTGGGCGGGAGACGATTTTTTCATCTTAAATTGGGCTATTTGTTACTTTCTCCACCCTGACATATTTCTAACCTCAGTTCAATATAATGGGAACATTCACTTCTCCCGATTTCTGTTAGAAAATATCTGAGGTGCCGCAAATTGTTGACATGTGGAGAAGTGTAGATGTGTTAACAGTTAGGCTCATGGTAGTCTGTGCCGGTTTTGCGCACGTAAAGTACAGTGGTAGGGTATTTTAGGGGCGTTGGTCTGCCTAGGTAGAGCAACCTGGTGTACTTCTTGCAGTCTTGGAGACAGCTCCCCTTTCACTTACATTGAGCGTGCTGTGCCTCCCTTGTATATCCTGTCATCCAAAACACTACTTATTCACAGACCTGCCTACATTGCAATGTGTTTTTCTGTTATGTATAGATGGATATGTAGTACGTTTTGTTGTAAAAAAATTCATGTAAAATGCCATTTTGGGAATGTTTTAGAGTAGCGCGGATCATGCTCATTACACACTCCCAAAACATGATATCATTCACCAAGCTGTCTGTCTTCTTCTTGCTGATAGATTTTATCCCTCAGCTGTGATTTTGGATATGATATGGCATTTATAATGCACCTATGCACAAGTGTTTCGGCGCAACGAGGCAAGGGAGGGGAAACAGGGAAGACAGGGACAGTGATACTACTAGGCCAGGTGACATTGAGATCGCGTAAATGCAGGGGAGGCGGTAAACGCGAGGGGGCAGTGCAGTACATAGGATAACAGTAAAATATATAAAGACAAATAAATAAAAACTGCAAACATCAGGTGTCAAGTGCTAATGGGGGCTGTAGGGATACAGCAACAGTCATTGAATGCAAAGGTTGCCAGGGGGTCAGTGCAGGTGTGCAACTGGCGGGAGGGGACCTGGCCCGAAATCATGGGTAGCCAGGTAACCAGTGCAGTTTCAGATTCAGCCAGGAGATCAGCAGGAGAGGAGAGAAAGCAGAAGCAGAGAGGAAGGTCTTGCTGTGCTTCCAGAACCGGAGATGGTTCTCCTTAAGTTTCAGGGAGGCTGTTCCAGAGGGAGGCCCCAGCAGAAGAAAGAGATCTGTCACCAACTTGCTGCTTGGAGAAGCAACTAACCCTGAAGGAGTTGGAGGCGGATGAGCAAAGAGCTCGAGAAGGAAGATGTTTAGGAAGAGAGAGTTGAAGGTATCGAGGCCCGAGAAGGCCTTTTGGACAATGCAGAGGGTCTTGAACTTCATCCTCGCCGCCACTGGGAGTCAGTGCAGATGTTTCAGTCCTGGAGAGATACGATCCCTGGGCTTGAGGCCAAGGACAAGTCTCGCAGTCTTGTTTTGGATGAGTTGCAGAGGGCGGAGAGTAGAGGCAGTCAGATTTAGAAAGAGGCTGTTGCAGTAGTCCAACCTAGAGAGGACCAGAGCTCTGGAGACAGTGAACTTCTGGGGGAAGGAGAGGAAAGGAAGAATAACTCAGGAGCGGTGCAGCTGTTAGTGTGACTTCTTAGAGACGTCAGAGATGTGAGGAGAGAAGGAAAGTGTGGAGTCGAAGATGACCCTGAGGTTTTTAGCCTCACAGGTGGGAGCAGGAAGAGGGCCAAGAGAGGCCGACCAGAAAGTGACAGGGAAGGAGGGAGCAGGTGTGCCGATGAGGAGAATCTCGGTCTTACTGGCATTAAGGCTGAGACCGTTGGCGGCACACCAATCCTGGATGGCGGACCAACAGTCAGAGATGAGAGAAGGAGAAAAGGTGGCAGAAGGGAGCATGAAAATGAGTTGAGTGTCATCCGCATAGCACTGAAAGTTGGGGCAGAGAGCGGCGATGCAGTGGGCAAGAAGTGCCAGGTATTGGTTGAACAGCCAGGGAGAGAGGTTAGACCCTGGGGAACATCACAGGTAGAGATAGATGAGACGAAGGACCAGAGTTGGACCTGGGAGGGTCGATCAGAGAGGAAGGAGGTCAGCCAAGCCGGGTCCTAATCGGTGATACCCAGGTTATCACAGAGACGGTTGAGCAGGATGGCATGGTTGACCGTGTCAAAGGCAGAAGAGAGATCAATTAGGATGAGGACACAGGGTGTTGGAATCAAGGTTGGAGAGCAGGGCTCCACAGATGTTCAGGAAAGCAGTTTCCGTGCTTCTGGCAGCTCTGAAGCCAGACTGATGGTCATGGAGGCAACCAACAGATTCAGAGTGAAGATTAAGCTGGGAGATGGCCAGCTTTTCCAGGAGTTTGCCTAGGAAAGGAGTGATGGAGATTGGGCGATTACTAGCTGGGCAAGAAGGGTCGGCGGAGGGTTTCTTAAGATGGCGCACAAGGGAATGCTTCAGGGGGAGGGGAAGACTCCAGTGGCAAAGGAGTGATTGCAGCAATCAACAGGAGCCACAGTGTCAATGTGGTCCTTGATGGTTTTGGAGGAACAGTGGTGAACCTGTTTTGACAAGACTTTCATAGATCAGACTTGTCTAGAAACATCGTCTGAGGAGAACATGGGAAAGGCAGAGAAGGGGGGAGAAGAGGTGGCCGAAGAAGGGCCAGGGGAAGGTAGAGATTCCAGGATGACCTGAGTTTTAGAGATAAAATAAGAAGCCAGGGCCGTGCAGAGGGCTTGGGAGGATACATGAGAGGTAGAGACTGCAGCAGGATTGCCAGCTCCTTGCAGATCATAAAAAGTTCGGCCGAGCTGTTAGATGCCATGTAGACTTGGATGTGGGTTCTCTTCTTTGTGAGGACAGATAGCCACTATTGCCTTTGGAGCAGGCGGCAGGCCAGTTTGTCAGGGGATGTACCGTAAGCACGCCATTTCCTCTCAGTCACTCTGCACTTGCGTTTAAGGGTGACGATGTCTGCGTCATACCAAGATTTGCACTTGACTTTGATCTTCAAGTGGATCCTCATGACAGGGGCAAAGACATTGAGAGTATCAGATATTGCAGAGTGGACCATGGAAAGGGCTGTGTCAAGGTGTGAGTCAGCCAAGGGCGGAGGGGGTGTAGAAAGTGGCAGCAAAAGCCTCAACTAATACACACTTCATAGGCCAGATAACCGAGAAGGTAGGTGGCAGTGCTGGAGTTGGCGTGACCTGAGGGCTAAAGAGGGTGACATGGGAGGAAAGGAGAAAGTGATCACTCCAGGAGAGAGGAGTGGTGAAAGGGATCGAAAGGGGAAGGTCTGAAGAGATCAGAACATCCAGAGGATACCGAGGCTTGAGCCTCATTACTCCATCTTCTCGGGTTGAGTATGTAGTCGTGGGTTCGGATTCTTCTTGGTCTTTGTGGACTCGTCAGAGTAGGGCTGGTTTCACAGGGTCTTTGCTGTGATGGGCCGCTGTTCACCCAGAGTGTGCTTTGAATTTTTTTTTTAACATGGGGGCAGTAGAGGTGTGCGTGGCATCAAGTAGCATGATTTTCTCAGGGTTCTCGATTTTCAAATTTAGGCAGATCTGAACTTATTAAAGCTTTGGGTGACAGTATATTCAAGGCCTGCACAGCCTTCTCAGCAAAAGAAGCTGTGCAACCAGCTTCACTTGCTGAGGGGGCTGTGCATCCCTTCAATATACTGTCAACCAAAACATGGCGCTTGTTTGTTTTGCGGATGACAGGGCCTCATTACATGGATGGCGGAGAACCATGGCGCTGTTAGCGCCATGGTTCATGCCGGTAAAATACCGGCACCGCCGCGGCGGAAAGGGGAATTACCGCCCCATTCCAAGGTTGGTGGGGCGGTAATTCCCCCTTCCATCATTGCCCTTCCCCATTCCCATTTTTGCCCCATAGGGCATAATGGGAATGGGGAAGGTCGCTAATTACGGTACCGCAAATTGCGGTACCGTAATTAGCTCCCCGGGTCCCTTTGCGGGTTGGTTTTTAACGCCTGCAAAAAGCAGGCGTTAAATCCCCCAACCCGCAAAGGGACCTCGTAGTAAGGCGGTAAGGATTTACCGGTACCGGTAAATCCTTACCGCCATATTGAAGTTTAGGCACTGAGAGGTGTAGGTATCTGCTTTGTTAAGCTGAGCTCGAAGTGTCTACCAGTGTTATTTCAAATCAGACTTCCAAGACTTTGGGCCCGATTCATGGAATTTTTTGCACGGTTCAAATATTTTTGCACTGCCGAAAAGTGACTTTGCATGGCCGACACAAACCCTGATTCATGGAAATTTGCAAAGTGTATTTTTGCAGTGCAAAGTGAGTTTGTACTGCAAAAATGACTGGATTGACTTTTAACTGCAAAAATACACTTTGCACAGTTCCATGAATCAGGGTTTGTGTCGGTCGTGGAAAGTCACTTTTCAGCAGTGCAAAGTCAGTTTGCACTGTGGAAAAAATCCATGAATTGGGCCCTTAATGGCATAAATGAGTCTTTAAATCCACTACTGGTGTGATAGAAATGTCTTTACCAAGTGTGCCTTCAGGTACTTGATTAGTTTAGTTTCGTTTATTATTTGTAAAGAGCACCCAACCCTGAGGTAACTGGGCCCATAAACTTGAGAGAAAGATGCAGAAAACATACAGATAATTGTTATGTGTGCCCCTCCCTGAAGTCCTATTAAAAAGAATCATTGGAAACTCCAACAGTTTTGGCATGTGTGCAGGTATTAGATAGGCATTTTCCACACACTGTTTTATGTCCAGGTACTCATTACTTTCCGGATGCTACCATTAATGGCCTGTTAGTGCCATTATGGCCATTCTTTGCCTATCCCATGCTTTCACAAAAGCCAAAACTGTTGATATTTGACAAGGAGGATGCTGTGCCAGGCAAGGTGAGGGTGTGTGAAGAGCTGCGGAATGTTGTGCCACCATGAAACAAGAGGAGGAAAAAAAAAACAAAAAAAAGAAGCACAGTCGTTGTCTGGTCTGCCCCACGTTATAGGTGAAAACTGTTGTTGGGAGTGTGAAAGCTCGCTCCTTCCCCAAGCATTGCTAGGTACAGGTGAGCAGTCTGGGTCCTTGCAGGCAGGAAGCTATGATGCCATAGCAGAGAGGTCAGTGTGCTTTCTAACTTTTGGGGAGCGAAGAGCCAATATGCTGCTCTCTGGCCTCTGCTGTGCATGTTGGCTTGTACTTCACAGGCAGGCATGTGGCTGTCCCTGCTACATCAGGCTTATTTATTTTCATTTTGGGGTGTCTTTTCTTGACTTTCACATGGCACATCTTGGCTGGGTGTGCACGGGACTGCTGTGCTTGTGAGTGGAAACGGACCCATTCTCTATACTATAAAGCTGTAGCGTTGGAGGATGATGTGTGCACAGCATTGCACATATACTGTGTGTTGGGTGAGAATCCACCTCAACGTGGGAATTCGCTCCTTTCGAGTAATGCTGAGGGCGATGCTAGGGCGATGGAAGATATGTGGATTAAGGGCTACATGGTAACTTAGAGCCTGACTCCATAAGGCAGTGAGTCAAAGGTCCATGTTAAGCGCCGAACTGACTCCCACACCACTCTACAATAGCACACTCCAACTCGCTCGCTCCCTGTCTGATATCACACATATCAAGCACTCGCTAAACTGCCTATATTACACACTCTTGCCACCTTACCATATCCCTACACTAACCTGCAAGCAGCTAATGGGCCCTGGTTTGTTGAATACCAACCTAGAAAACCATAATGCATACCGCACACGTGAACATTCATGTAAGCGATGTTTAAACACAGACGATACTAGTAGTCTCTGCTCTCACTGACTCTTGATACCCCCCACCGCCCACACCCCTCCACTGCTTTCTATGGCCACGTTTCCAGAGGGTATGCTTTCGATCATGCCTTTCCCTGGCCTTGCCAAGCTACCTACAGTAGCCACTGGAGCTGGCGAGAGGCCAGGTCCATTGCCCACTTTATCCCTTAGCGGGACCATGGGCTACTCGCTGGCCATGCCCAGTACCTGCCTAGCCGCTGCAGCCACTACCAAGCCACCCAAAGTAGCCATTGTTCTGGCCACTTTAGCCTGCTTGTGGTTCAATGGCCAACTGTTTGTGGCCGCAATAGCCACGTTTGCCTGGGAGATTGGCTTCATTGTCCCATTGACCACGCATGCACTTTGGCCATGTTGTAAGACCCACCAAGACAGCCACTGCCATTCATGGGTGATGTCCATGTCTGCTGACGGGGTCCGAGAGCTGGGTCTGTGCACTCTGCAGTAAAATCGGCAGAATATTTTGCCATTTCGGGGAATATTGTAACACCCACGCTCAACCTTGCCTGGAGGGAGGTGGTGGTGGGGGGAGTCTTGAACAGGAGGCTGCTCTATGCCACTTTAAAAAAAATGTAGCACAGAATCCCACAAATGGACACCAATAGCAGCAGTTTAAGACATTTTACAAGCTTGCCAGCAAGTAGATCCGACATTTCATAACTGTGTGAACACCCGGAATTCCAGGGCCCAACGGCAACCCCCTGATATCGAGCATTAATGTCTGCCAACTTTTTGGCACTTTAGCATAAACCGCTCAATACATCGGTGTGAAATGTGTTAGAGCGCACTTTCAGGACCAGACACATCTTTCGCACGAAAGTGTGTTCGATGCAAATACCGTCCAGCATATTGGGCTGCAGGCATGACAGAACATGTGTCCATGGAGAATGAATGGGAACACATGCGCTTTGGAACTGCCCTATGACTTTGCCTTCTCCCCCCCCACCCTCACCCCTTGACAAAACGTGTAGGCTCAGTAACAAATATTGAAACGTTGAGGGGGTGAACATGAAGTTGAATTCAGAGATTCAGTTGAGAGGTGTGCAGTTCGAAAAATGCTGTACTCTCTGCACAGCAGATTAGGTATAATTACTAAGCTTTGTCATCAGTTTACCAGGGATGCCCCAAACACGTTTAGAGAACTAGAGGGCCAACCTAGCTCACAGGATGTGCCAGCACTGGTCATTCTCGTCCTTTCTGTGCAGCTCAACGCGTAGAAAACAACTCTGGAATGTGATATATAGCATGGGGTAATGTACCATTTAAAGATCAGTGCACATCGCTATGGATAGTACCGTCAGTGTATCCCAAAGGCAGGAAAAGAGATGTTGATGGTTCCTTTGCTTAGCTTACTGATTGCGCGCACGATTCTAGGGTGGCTGCAGCTCACTTTAATCCAACAATGGGCCTGATTCGCAGACGCGTTTTATAATGGTGCAATTCCATAGGAAAACGCTATGTCATAATGTCAACCAGGCCCTATATGTCACGTTTTTCTCTGCTTGCCAACCATGCAGCATATATACAAGTATATCGTACTTTAGGAACACTTGTGTCAACTAAAATGCAGAAATGCAGTTAGTGTACAGCAACTACAATGACTTCGCTGGCATTCGTTCCCACGAAAATCTGATTTGGCCAGGATCACACATTTTATTCAGCTGATCGAGCCATTTTTAAAATTCGGGAGCCATCCGGACAACTCGAAGGAGCCAAGTCCACCATCCGGAGTCATACGTTGAAGCTGAAGGAAGAAAGCAGGGATCTGAGACCTACAGCTCTTTAGTGTTTTGAACTACAAATCCCACGATATCTCGCCCTTGACAGTTCTAGCTATGGCTGATGATATTTGTAGTCTCCATATTTGAAGACGCAAAGTTTGCAAGTCCCTGCCTTAAAAAAAAAATGGGCACACTACGTCCTAACGTCTCCCACTAAAGCAAAAAAAGTAGTATGCAAACACTTAAAAGCAGAACTATGGGCGACACGTCTTAGAGGGAGACAAAGGCGCCCGGGGCCCCAATGTGGGCAAATGGCTATGGAGATTTTTTGGCCTGGCCTGGACCATTTGCTAAGTAGCTGATAAGCTCCTTTTGTTGGCGCTGTAGCCGCGGGGCGGGAGAGGGAGGGGGCTTGCATACTTCTGAGTAGATTAGGCCTTCCTGCCTCCAGTCTGATCTCTGCTCATTGGAGGACCCGTCTTTGCCAGACCCCATGCCGCACAATCCCACTCAGGTGCGAAGGAAGCCCTGGTCTGCTCATTGTACAAGAACAAAGGTTTTGGAGGAGGCAGAGACATGCAGATTGCGGTCACACCCGTGTGTGTGCAACACGTACAGTGCTTGATGTCCGAGGGGCCTCCAGAAGCTCTGGGCTCCTCCCATCACTCCGCATACGAACTCCATTACTTGGCCTTTGCCCCCTCCCTGGGATCTCTTCTTTTGTTTCAGTTCTTTGTTGTGCATAACATTCCATCAACGCAGACATTTCGACCACCTATAGTGAGAAGGGACGGAAGTGTGGTGCTGGGCTGAAATGGGGGAAAAAACACACGCATTTGCTGGCTTACTGAACTTCGTGAAAGCACACTACTTACATCACAAATGTGATTTAAAACACGAAGTGGAATGGTTATGTTTTAAAGCCCCACCCAAGCTTGCAAAACTAAGCCGCTCGTGACCCTGAATCTGGCCCAGATCTTGCAACTTCTTCTAGACACGGGCAAGTTACGATCAGGAGCCATCGCTGGCGAAAACCCAATGCTAGCAGCATGCAGCTTGGAATAACACGCACAAACAAGGCAGCATTTTCACGAATGAAAAATGAAACTGACACCATTCGACGCCAAAGAAGCCGCACAAAGGAAAATCTCGTGTTGCGAAAAAGTTGTCCGCAATTAAGTCGCTATGTAAATGTCATGGCTATCAATTAATAAAACCTTTTTTCCCCTACGGTTCTTCCTAAATACGTTTAAACATGCACTTTTCTGAATATGCCCCGCCTTGTGTTCTGAACTTGCCTTGGTTTTCAGATCCATCCCTACAGGACTGCGATGTTGTGGGAAGCTTTCCTTCACCCCCTGTGCACATTATACACAGTTCTCTGCAGCCACAGCCACTGTGGTTCTGTGCAGATATTGCTCGGGTGAACACGCAAACTACATGAATATTTTTTTTTCCCGTGGCCCTACGGTATTCTATGAGCATCACTTCTTTGGGGAGATGGGTGGTGTCAATATTCTGACGATGAAGAATATGCTCGTGGGAGTTCCTGCATCAAATCAATGAGTCAGGCATAATGACCTCAACCGTGGCACTTGCCAAGGCACACAGTTAGTTGGTGCTCCTGGAGCAACTGTTTGAGCGGAATTCAGGAACTTCCCAAAAATATTTGTATCTATCTATATCGCTGGGAAATGTATGTTAAAATATCCCAATTGGTCCCATTTTCTTTCAGAAAAACATTTTAGGAAGTCCACGCGTATAAAAAACATTGCCCTGAAAAATTTCAGAGGTTGGCAGTGATCCAGATTTCTCTTTCAAACGTTGGTGATTGTAATTGTACGGCAAAGGGGAGAGCGCTGGCAGGGTGACACCGGGGCGCAGTTTCTCTGGCGCGATCCCGCCGGTGTCCCTTTCAGCGGCGCACTGGCCTACATGGAAGTTTGGGATTTCTCGCTGGGCCTCTTATCTGAGAGCACTCGGAGTTTGTTATATTGCCGCATGCAGCAAACACACTTACGATGCTGTGTGTTGTATTCCGACAGGCGTCGGAACGCTGTAATCAAAATAATGAAACCGTGCTAATCATGCAAAGTAATAATACCCGGGAGCCAGGGGATGTGCTTCCAAACTCCTTTAATCATAAGCGCAAAACTGGCGCTTCGGACAGTAGATCCGCCCATCTACTTCCCGTGGGGTGCAGCCCACTCACACACACACACACACAACAATAGAAAGGTGACTTGGCTCCCCTAAACAGGGCAATTGAACTAAAGAGAGGACGCAACATCTCCCCGCAACTTAAATAAGAAATGGGCTCAGTTCATTTCTTCTATCCATCGAGTGGGTCTGCGTATGGTCCGTTTCGACGGGCTTCATCTTGGTGTCACTGTCCAGTTTGCTGAAGTGTCGCTATCGCTGTCGTTAGCGTCCCTTTCTTCCTCTTGGTATTCAGACTCTATGTCTGATGAGTCATAAGTGTTCGTGGCAGAGTTTCCCACAGGTTCGGTATACCCTTCAAAAGTTTTAAAGAATGAAGAGTTTCTCGTGATGGTTCCACGTGGGCTGGCGGCCGTTATCATGGACCCGTTGGTGTGGGTCACGGTCATGGGCTCTGATCTGAACGCCGGGGTGTCCTTGGTGCTTTGATCTTGTCTTACTAGTACCACGTCGCCCACTTGAATGCGGCACGGTTTAGCCTGTCTCCTTTGATCTGCATAGATTTTTGTCTTTTCTTTGTTCACTTTGTCTCTTGTTCGTGCATCATCAACGATGGTCGCGGGTGGACGGACACGGGGGTTGTGTGGAAGTCGTGTCTGTATGATCCGGCCAAACATTAGAGTGGACGACATACGCCCGTGGTACTGTGTGGGGTGTTCCGATATTCTCTTAGTAGTGTGCAAATTGCTTGCATGAATGACCCATTAGTGATGGAACAGACTTGCAGGGTCCTCTTGAGATTGCTCATAAATTGTTCAGCCATTCCATTGGCTAGTGGCCATAAAGGTGTTATTGTCCTGTGTTGGAAACCTAAGTGCTCTGCGAACATTGCAAAGTCATGCCCGCTGAAAGGAGGCCCATTGTCCGACTTTACAGTTGAGGGAATACCATAATCGGCAAATGTTTTGTCAAGTGCAGGTATTACAGTCTGTGCGCTGGTTGAGTGTATGAGATGCACTTCAGGGAAGCGTGACATTTCGTCCACGATTACTAGTGCGTACTTCCCATTTTCTAAAGGTCCAAACATGTCGACTGCCACCTCGTCCCACACTTGCAGAGGCATTTTAGATGGCCGTAGTGGAGCTGGGAACGTTCTCAGGGCTACTGCCTGACATGTGAGACATTTGCTCATGAGTCTTTCCACCTGCTCGTCCATTTTTGGAAACCAGACCTTGGTCCTCAGCTTTCTTTTTGTGGATACCACTCCACATTGTCCTGCATGTGCTATGTCCAGTATTTGTTTTTGTATGCCGGATGGAATTACATGCCTGTTTTCTTTGAGAAGCAAACCCTCCGGGGACACGGACAAGGTGTGTCGCACTAGTTTGAAGGTGCAGAGTTGTGCCTCCTCTTGAGCAGATAGGCTCGATGCGAGTCGATCTTTCATGTGCCACCGACCTGACTGTAGGGACTCTTGTACGATTTGCAAGAGTTTATCTGTGCTAGTAGCTTCCACGAGTTGAGCTGTGGAAATATGCTTTGGGAGCGCATTGTTGACAAGGTAGTTGACATACTGATTCGCTTTTGTGGATTGTCTTTCTTCTTGTGCCGGCAAGGGGTATCTAGATAGAAAGTCTGCTGGGTTGTTGTTTTTCCCTGGCCGGTGAATGATGGTAAATGAGTATTCTTGTAACCTTAAACCCCATCTGGCAATGCGGGGTGGCATCTTGGCGGTGGGTTTTCCATAGATCGTGGTGAGTGCCTGGTGATCCGTGACAACTGTGAACGGGCGCCCGTATAGAAAGAGGTGATAATGCTCGCACGCCCACACAACTGCAAGACTTTCTTTTTCAGGTTGAGAGTATGCACACTCTGCAGGTGATAGACTTCGGCTGGCGTAGGCCACTATGTGTTTCGGTGAGTTCGGTGATGCTCCTGGTCTAGATTGAGCTAGTATTGCTCCAAGACCGACTGGACTGCATCCACGGTCAGTTCAGTGTCATATGCAGGATCGTAATATGCCATACATGAGACCGAGGCTATTCGCCGTTTGATCTCTTGAAACGCTTCCTCACACTCTGCTGTCCACTGGAAGTCTCGATCTTTTCCTGTGGAGTCTTAGTGGGGTGCCCACTGACGCAAAGTCTTGTATGTATCTGGTGCAATAATTGGCCATCCCTAGGATTGAGCGTATGGCTGATGGAGAAGTGGGGGTGGGGGCATCGACCAGTGCTTGCACTTTCTCTGGATCTGGACGCATGCCTTTGCTTGAAAATATGTGTCCAAAGAATTTTAACGTGGTTTTACTGATTTCGCACTTCTCTGGGTTTAGTGTGAGATGGGCATTTTCTAATGCTATGCAGACTCTCCTCAGGGTGTCATCGTGACTTTCTTGTGAGGTGCCAAAAACAAGATGTTGTCGCTATAGTTCAAGCTCTTTGTATTGACACTTTGCGGTAAACATGCCTTTGCAGTATAGCGGTTTATTGGAGCCGTAAGGGTATATCAATGTGTCAGCTTTCCGTAAATCTTTCTTTACTTCGAGATCCTTGTATACTATATCACTTATGACGTTGACAGTAGCACCTGTATCAATTAGAAATTCCAAAGTTTGTCCATTGAGTTGAAGTAATAACGTTGGGCTGTATTCAGCTGCTGTGTCGTTGCCTATGGCATGTACGTATGCTCGTTTTCTTTCTCCGCTGGATGATGATGATCTGGTGGTTCTTCTTTCTTGTGGTGACTCATCCAGGTATCTAATTCTTTGTCTTGATTTGCAATACGGGGAGTGATGTCAGCTCTTGTGCTGGTTAGAGGTGTCCTTCCTTTCTTCCCGCCAACAAGTAGATGACATGTGTTCTCTGGATGGGCTGGGTGAGCGCCACCTGCTGGGCACGGTAGATTGACTTGAGTATCTGCGTGGACGTTCCCGCCTTAAATGTCTGCCATCTTGTTTCCAGGATTCTCTGTTAGTCTCTGCATTGTGGAAGAATTTTATATTTTTGCAAACGGACTGGAAATGGTTTTCTCCCCCGCATTTATCGCAGTGATGGCCTATCGCAGGGCACGGCCCTACGTGAGGAAATCGGAATCCGCATCTGTAGCATTTCTTCTGATCCGATGAGTCAGCAGGAGTGCGAATGGGACATACTGTTGTTGTGTTGGCATTCTGTGTGATGGTGATGTTCCCAAGCGATTCGGTTTGTAGTGTTGGAGCAGCATCAGCCCTCGCTATTTGAAGGATTTCTTCCAGTGTCCTGCTTTTCTGCAGCAATTTTTTGCGAAATTCAGGCGATCCACACCCTGCAATGGCTTGAGATTTGAGAGCTTTGTCAGTGGAATATTTGTCGAAGTCACAATATTTGGCTCTCTTTCTTAATCTCATGACAAAATTGTCCATGCTTTCTTCCTTGTCCTGGGTAGTTGTGTGAAAGACATGTCTCTAATAATCGACATTCCTCAGTGGTCAATATAGGTGTTCAAAGAGTCAATGATACCTTGGAATGAGTCAGTATTTGAATCAGGCATTTCAAAGACGATATCACGTACCGTGGGACCCATTGAATGAAGCAGAATTCCTGTCAGCCGACGCTCTTCTCTCACTCCGGAGGCGTCAATGTAGATATGGAGCTCTTCAGCTCCATATCTAGCCATCTGGCCCACCTAGGTGCCAGACTATTTGTATCTGTCATGTCAAAATGCGGCACTGCCTGCAGTTGCAGGGATTCAGAGGTACCTTCTTCTCTGATGCCAACCGGTCTCGGGGTGGAGCTGGTTTGGGGGCTTTGAAGGCCACTGTCCAGGTTATCTTCTGACATAATGGCAAACACGTGTGATCCGCTGTGTTCTGACGTGCTCTGATGCTGGTCACACCCTGTAGTTCCAGACGGCTGGTAGCGTTAGTGATAAGTCGGTATGTGGGGCCCACATGGCTTATGTGGAATGTTTGTGTCCCAGGCTGCACTTTCCTCCGTGGCGGTGCCTTGAAAACTGTGCGTGCAGGCGAGCGAACCTTGTTTCCTCGCTGCTGCCTGGGCACGCAATGACACGATCGTGCAAGGCGGCAATGAGGCTGCAGGCTTGTAGGTGCGGCCTTCGCGCCGTGCCGCCGCGCGGTGAAATGGGTTCAGCTGGGCTTAACAACCCAGTAAGAATACCTTTGTTGCCACTGTTGTATTCCGACAGGCGTCGGACACTGCAATCAAAATAATGAAACCGTGTTAATCATGCAAAGTAATAATACGCGGGAGCCAGGGGATGTGCTTCCAAACTCCTTTAATCATAAGCGCTAAACTGGCACTTCGAAAAAATTCATAATACAGGATCCAACTTCATATTTGCAAAAATACTTATTTTTACTCGCGTGTACGGTACCATCTTTGTGGGGACTTGAACGCGTGTTACCATCCTTGTGGGGACTTACTTTATTATTCTTATTTGGGATGGATTTCACCATAAGCAAATGGAAAAATGCTTACTTTATTGTACTCAATCGACATTATACAATTGTATTTCTACAAGTGAGTACCTGCCTGCATTATAGCTATCACAACAGATGGATTTCGATGGTTGGGGATTTCCTACAAGATGTTTAATTTGCATGCAAAACTTAAAAAGGCACTTAGTTTCAGGCATTAAACACTATTATAAACACTGAAAATGTTCCAGAAAAGATAACTGGGACAGAGGAGATGACTTGATTGACCCAGGCTCACACATTGTGGCCAAAAAGGAATAAATAATTCAAATTTAGATTTCATTCTTCACAGGCATCACCTCCCTGCTAACTCATATCTCCTCTTTAGAAATGGTCTAATGGAAATGATGTTGCTTTCTTCTTTTGGAATGTGTATACTAATTGTGGAGTTAACCTTCCTATAGGGGTCATGTTTGATTATGGAAAAGTTATTTTCCACAGAGATCATGTGCGATAATCATGAAACGATCCCCACAGAGACAGTGTGTACTTGCAATCATGTTGAGGTCCCCACAGAGATGGTGTGTGATTGCAATGATCGTAAGATGCCCATAGAGATGGTGTGTGATTAGGACTATACTCAAGTCCCCACAGCGACAGTGTGTAACTATTGTGCTGTTACGTGCTTGGGCATTAGCCACTATATAAATCTAAATAGAATACAAAAAATACAAATACAAAATATGGTCCCCACAGATATGGCAAGTGATTATGATAACACTAAAGTCCCCACAGAGCTGGTGTGTGATTACAATGATGATAAGGTCCCCATAAAGATGGTGTGGGATTAGGACTATACTCAAGTCGCCACAGAGACTGTGTGTAATTATGATGCTGTTAAGCATTTGGGCATTAGCCGCTATAGAAATCTAAATAAAATACAAAAGAAAATACATATATAAAATAAGATCCCCACAGATATGGTAAGTGATAATGATAACACTAAAGTCCCCACAGAGATGGTGTGTGAGTATGAAAAAACTCAAGTCCCCACAGAGACAGTGGGCATCATTACTCGGTAGGTGTTAAACCAAGGTGCTATTAGCACCTTGGTTGACACCGGTACCATACCGGTACCACCTTGGCGGAAAGGGGAATTACCACCCCATTCCAAGGTTGGTGGGGCGGTAATTCCCCCTTCCTCCAAGGCCCTTCCCCATTCCCATTTTTGCCCCATAGGGCTCAATGGGAATGGGGAAGGTGCTAATTACGGCACTGCAAATTGCGGTACCGTAATTAGCTCCCTGGTCCCTTTGCGGGTTGGGTTTTAATGCCTGCAAAAAGCAGGCGTTAAAGTACCCGACCCGCAAAGGGATCTCGTAGTAAGGTGTTAAGGGTTAACACTCACCGGCACCATTAACGGTGACCGTTAACCCTTAACACCTACCGTGTAATGAGGCCCAGTGTGTAATTATGATGATGTTAAGCGCTTAGGGTTAGCCGCTATAGAAATCTAAATAAAATACGAAAAAATGACAAGTACAAAATAAGGTTTCCACAAATGAACACTAAAGTCCCCACAGAGATGTTGCGTCATTTCTAAGATGTTGAGGTGCCCACAGAGATGGTATGTGATAATGATAACACTAAAGTCCCCACATAGAAGGTGTGTGATAAGAATATTGCTAAAGTCCACCCAGGGGCCACACAGAGGTCAATAAAAAACTGGAACTTAAAAGTGTGAGTCTAGTATTCAACTGCTCAAAGGTTGTCCTAATAAATCATCACCCCTTCCACATATTAAATGATGTACCCCTCCTTCTCCTACCACTTACACTACACACACGTATTACACCTCACACATGGCAGCATTATGTCTATTAATACCAAATTAACCTGATGAAGACTTGCCAACGCTATCATCTCTATTTATTTGACTCACCCCCCTAAGGCAGTGGCAAATCAAGTATCACAGTGCTGCCATTTAATAGATTTGGGGCTTTCCCGTCTGGATAAAAGAGAAATCCAAGTGCCACTGTCACAAACCACACAGACCCATACTGGCACTGAGGACTCAGGCACTGCCTCTGGCCTCCACACATCAACAATGCTGGTTTTGAATATGATTCCCCTCTAACCCACTATGACTCCGACCCCACCAGTTTTCTAGAAACATTGCATGCAATAAAACCACCAAAATGCAAAAGGTTCACTACGGAAGACCACATTTCAGTTCATGTATTGAGTGTGAAAATTATGTTGAAGTCCCATACAGATGGTGTGTGATTATAACGGCTTTATGGTCCTCACACATATTGTGTGTGATGATGGTGATGATTAAGTCCCCACAAAGATGGTGTGTGATTATAATATTGTTAAACTCACCTTATACATAGTGTGTGATAGAAATGAGGTTAAAGACCCCACAGAGATGGTGTTTGAATATAGTGATGTTAAAGTCTCCACAGCGATGGTGTGTGTTTATAAGGGTGTTCAAGCCCCTACAGAGATGGTGTGTGATAAAAATAAGTTTGAAGACCCCACAGAGATGGTGTTTGATTATATTGATGTTTTAGTCCTCACAGCAATGTTTTGTTTGATAATGGTGCTATTAAAGTCTTCATAGTGGTAGAGTGGGATAATAATGATGTTAACGTCTACACAGAGATGATGTGCAGCAATGTTAAAGTCAGAGATGGTAGGTAACAATGTTTGGTAAATGGATCTTGTATAATGTGGCTTAAGCTGTTTTGGAGACTTCATGGCATTACGTACTGAAATAGAGGAAGGTGGGTATTGGTGGAAGCAGAGCAAATGTGATCTGCAAATCCTGAAGGGTTAATTAATACAGATGTGGAAGTACATGCTTTGCTTTCTGTGAACTGGTAAAGATACAGGGTGAGTTGGACATGTGGATTTTGTGTTGACATATGGGCCCTAGATGTGTTCCATGAAATACTAACAGGATTAATCTTATGAACATGGGTAGGTGTGTCAATGCAACATGGTGGGGGGGATCACAGAACAGATAAGGGCGGTTTCCCTTTGTGGGTGTTATGACTGGCCATGCCACTGTGAGGGGAGTTTTAGTTGGTTGATATACAGAATTTAAGATGAACGAGGGAGTGTGAAGGTCAATAACTTCACAAAAATGATTTTAAAGACCCCACAGAGATGTTATGTGATGTTGGTAAGGTTAAAATCTCTGCAGAGATAGTAGTTGATGATGGGAATGTCAAAACCACTACAAATGCGTTCTAAAATGGAAATGTTTAATGTTATATTTTGCCCTCATTGTTAATGTGTGATGATGGTTGTTTTACACATCGCATAGACAAGTTGTTGAGAGATGATGGTGATTTTGTTGGTCCCAGAAAGGTGCTGTGTGATGACAGAAAACTGAGGAAGCTGAATTAGAAGTCGGGTGTCAGTGATACATAGTCGCCAAATTAGCATGAAGACCACATCGCCTCAAGCCAACAGACATCTTCTCCACAGCAATTGTTTGATCATATTGGTGCTTTCATCTACATTGCTTTGAAATGTTGTTTTAAAATTGTGTGTACGGCACCATCTTTGTGGGGACTTGAACATGTGTTACTATCCATGTGGGAACTTGCATCATTACTCTGTTTTGGAATCCAGTGCTTTCATTTTCAAATGTAAATATGCATGGTTTATAACAACACACATTAATTACACAATTTTCTCTTCATATACAAGTAATTTTAAGACACTTATAGGGTTCTTACTGAATACAGTTTAATGATTTTGAATTTTCTACCAGATAAGTCATGTTTGCATGTTCACTTAAAGACACTAATGTTGACAGGAAGCCACATTCCAAGTGGGACAAGTTGATTGGGATTGGCCTAGGATCATGCTATGTGGCAAAGATAGGATACTGGGAATTATATTTCGGTTTTATGGCTCCATAGACACCATCTTAATCACGAGAATAGATTCTCTGCACAATAATGGTATGATTATAAATATGTTACTCCCTACTTTGGGATGATGCATTGCGACAGTGAGATGTATGTCTCCAGAGGGATTTTATGTAGTGTGATGAAGTTGATTTAAAGTCCTCATAGGGCTGGTGTATGATGATAGTGGGATTAAAGTTCCCATAGGGATGGTGCGTACTAATGACATTAAAGTCCACACAGAGATGAAGTGTGAATATAGAGGTGTTGAAGTCCCCAGATAGATGGTGTATGATGACAATCAGTGAAGAGAGATGTTAAGATCAAACACAAATGTTTACGTGACCATAGATATTTTGTGCAATATTAGAATGTATTAAGTTTCAACATAGGGGGTGAGTGAGGTGGGAGATTGCAAAGTCCTCCGAGAGTTGATGTGTGAGGATTGCGTTATTGAAGTCCCCACAGAGATGGTGTGTGATGATTGTGGCATTGGCGTCCCGAAAGAGGTGGTGTAGTTGTTGGAGATGTTTGAGTCACAACATAGAGTGAGTGTGATGAAGGGTCTGGTATAGTCCTTACAGAGGTGATGTGTGATAATAATGCAGTTGAAGTCCCCACAGACATAGTGTGTGATAATAATGCCATTAAAGTCCCCACAGAGATGGTGTTTGACAATAGTGCTTCTGAAGTCCCCATATGGATGTAGTGTGATGAGAGTGAAGAGTAACATTAATAACCAAAAGAGATGTTTAACTGACTGTAGATATTGGCCCTCATTATGACCCTGGCGCTAAGTGAAAAACGATGGCGGTAAATGATTACCGCCATTGTTTTCCGCTAGGTCCGATTATGACCCGTGACCGTTAACTACGATGCCATTAGCGGCATCGTAGTTAACGCTGCCGCTAACTGCTCCAAGGAGGCGCGCACGCGACCTCCCACACCGTAATTACTGGCATAGCAGAAAGGTACGCAAATGCCGACCCAAGCGGACATGCACCTAACGCCATCACCCAGCCCGTTAAGTACCTTACCGCCATGGTGCTAATTACGCCATCGCGAACCAACCGTAAATGGCCATGTAAAGTGAATCCAGCTGCCACAGGTGCACAGAAACAGCACAGGTGGAGGCAATACAGACTCAGGAAGTACAAAAAGAGCACACCCCACCCCTTCCCACACCCAGTCACACTCCACAATGATACCAATAGGACTAGCAATGTTGGGGCTGGAGGACCTGATAGCAATGCAAGTGCTACAACAACAACAACAACAACAACAACAACAGGCAGCACAGAGGAGACGCAGGAGGAGAAGGAGGGCAAGGCAGGGCCAGCAAGCCCCACAAGCACAGCCAGTGCCACCACGCAGGCAGCCCCCAATCCCACGCATCAGAGCCAGTCCATTCAACCTCACTGCCGAGCAGATCCACACCCTGTACCGTTTGGACCGTGACACCATCACCGCCATCGTAGACATGACACACAACGACATCGTCAGCATGATAGAAACACCAACCGCCATCCCACCCCTACTGAAGGTAGTGTCTGTACTCCACTTCCTGGCCACAGGCACCTACCAGCACACAGTGGGGCACTTGCATGGCATTTCACAACCATTATTCTCAAGTACACTTATCCAAGTGCTCGATGCCCTCCTCAAGCACACAGACGACCACATCTCATTACCACGGACTGCCCAGGAGATTGCAAACACCAAAGTGGGTTTCCATGCACTAGCCGGCATACCTGGTTGCATTGGTGCCATCGACTGCACCCATGTGGGATTGGTGGTTCCACATGCCATGGAGGTACCGTACCGCAACCGGAAACAATTCCACTCAACCAACGTGCAAATGGTCTGTGACTCCAACAGGATCATCACACATTGTTGTGCCCGATTCCCCGGAGCAACCCATGATTCAATGGTCCTGAGGAACTCCACAATACCACGCTACATGGAGCGACATGCAGGCCCAACATCCTGGCTACTCGGTGAGTCTAATGTCATGACCATGGAAATGTGAAGTGGGTAGGTGAATGATGTACCAATGCATACTCCACCTGGCTGAAAGTGGGGGGGGGGTGATGCATACTCCACCGGGCTGAAAGGGGGGGGGGAATGATGCATACTCCACCGGGCTGAAAGGGGGGGGATGATGCATACTCCACCTGGCTGAAAGGGGGGGGGGTGATGCATACTCCACCTGGCTGAAAGGGGGGGGAATGATGCATACTCCACCGGGCTGAAAGGGGGGGAATGATGCATACTCCACCGGGCTGAAAGGGGGAGGGGGGATGATGCATACTCCACCGGGCTGAAAGGGGGGGGAATGATGCATACTCCACCGGGCTGAAAGGGGGGGAATGATGCATACTCCACCGGGCTGAAAGGGGGGGAGGAATTATGCATACTCCTCCGGGCTGAAAGGGGGGGGGGATGATGCATACTCCACCGGGCTGAAAGGGGAGGGGGGAATGATGCATACTCCACCGGGCTGAAAGGGGGGGAATGATGCATACTCCACCGGGCTGAAAGGGGGGGTGATGCATACTCCACCTGGCTGTGAGTAGCAGCGACAACAGAGCCAGATCATACCCTAAAACAACCCAAACTTCACCCAACACCAGTAAACCCCATACATGATGTATGCAGCCCTACCATGTGAATGAGGTTGTGTCCCAACCATGACACAACCATCTGCAAGTGCATTGTACCAATTCAGACCACATTGACTACAACGAAATGCACCTACATGCACGTCACCAAACACCATCAACCGAAAGGCCTGTCCCCCATAACTGCGCACGAAGGAGGCACATGACGGACAGAAACATCAACACACCATTACACAGACAGCATGGCCCCCAAAATGTCCCTATCAACATCAGTATTGCTCACTGGGGTCATGATGAGGCCGACAGCAATGTTGCAATGATGTGAGCATTGACATCACAGGACACGTGCCAGGCCACCAAAACAAACGGCATGAACGAACACAGTGGATGGGCACTCACAAGGCACTCGACCCCTCTGCATACATTGGTTGATGGCATGCAAAACAGGCCATGAGAGCCATGAGCATATACCGGTCGCATAGTGTGAATCAATTAGTGCATTTAGAAGTGGTCCAAAGTAACAGTTGGATGCAAGCCATGGTGGCACATCATGTTCTGAATTAGACGTCATGACTGACACATACATTCTCGCCCACATACAGGTGATGCAGGCTATCCTCTGAAGAGGTGGCTCCTTACACCAGTCCGGAACCCACAGAACCAGCATGAGGAGGACTTCAACTGTGCACATACACGTACCCGTGTGGTCATTGAGCAGGCATTCGGCCTCTTGAAGGCACGGTTTCGCTGCCTCAGCAGGTCTGGCGGGGCACTCCTGTACCGCCATGAGAAGGTGGCAAAGATGGTCATGGCATGTGTCATGCTACACAATATGTGCATCAGACGAAATGTGCCCCTGCCCCCTGACGCAGAACTGCAACCACCTGACGATGAGGATGAGGAGGGTGCAGATGGGACCGCACCTCATGGAGGAGGCGATGCACAGGAGGGGTGTGAAATGCGTCAAAATATCATCGACCAATGCTTCTAGCACACACGGCTGGTGTGTATCACATGGAGACGGCACTTGGGGCACTGTGTGTCTCTGGGTCAAATACACTGTGGACTGTACACCAATAAAGCACACATACGCAATGAAAATGTCCACACATTTGATTTGGGAAAAAGGAAAATGTGTATTTCAATTGTAAATTCTTGTGACAAACCCCCTCCCCCCTGAACACCCCAACACACCCCCTCCCCCCTGAACACCCCAACACACCCCCTCCCCCCTCCCCCCTGAACACCCCAACACACCCCCTCCCCCCTCCCCCCTGAACAACCCAACACACACCCTGTGAGTGGCTAAAGATGCCTGTAACAGTGGGCACACGCTATTGCAAGCCCCCTCTCCCGGCCCCCGGGGCACCCCTGCCTGTGGAGCGCAGGTTCCGTCCTGATCGTCGGACGGGGCTGCTTTGGGCAGAACTGGCAACGGAGGATGTCCCTGGCTGCTCAAGTGCATACATGTCCTGAAGGGTGTGGGACAGCTCCGAGAGCACACGGCGCACGGCGGCAAGTTCCCCACAAATGTCCCTTGAGGTGGACTGCATTGCAGCCCTCAGGGTCTCCGTGCTCGGCTCAATTTCGGACCTTAGGGTCTCCGTAGATTGTTCTATGGCTGCCCTAGCCCCCCACACATTCCGCAGCATGCTCATTGAGGAGCGTGGACAGCTGTTGCTGACGTGCAATGACATCCTCAAGGGACTGTTGCCTCTGCTGGGCCATGCCCATTCCAGGTGGTGTAACGGAGGGGCTGCTCCCCTCCTGTGGACTTTCAGCGGGGCATGGGGTGGATGGCCAGTCCTCTTCCTCTGGGTGCCCCTGTGTGGGATCCTCATGGGGGCTGGTATGGGACAAACAGGGGGAATGAGGCAGTTCAGTGGGGCGTCCAACATCGGGCTCCTCTGTATCGGAGTCAAAGCATGCTGCAATGGCAGCTGTTTCCCCTATGGTGCTGCTGCCTGCAGAAGCGGGTCCTTCGGTGGTGGACAATGTGGGGACGTGGGGACAGCTGCTGCTGCTGGCCTGCTGCCTGCTGGGGTGCCTGTCGGTGGCCCGTCCTGTGTGCTGGCAGAGGATTTTGCCTGCTGTGGGGTCTGGCTCACTGCAGCTGAGGTGGAGGGTCTGTGCACGGTGGTCTTGGCCCTCTTGGCTTTTTTTGTGGCAGGGGTGTCCTCATCCTCGGGGTTGGATTCTGAGCCTGTGGTGGAGCAAAGGAGGGAGAGCGTTATTGATGGGTCTGCGGACATTGGAATGGCAATGATTGACATGATTTTGGTCACTAGATGAGGCACATTTGAGGCAGGGGCATGCAGGTTGTCTCCTTTTTGTGTGGAATAAGGATGGAGGTATGTGGGTGCCTGCAGTTAGGGTGTGCATGGTACATGTATACAGGGTGGAGGTCGCATGTGGCTGTGGGCAGTGTCCAGCTGATGTGTTGCATTTACACTCTAGGGCAACATTGTGTTACACATGAATGGACTTCAGTGACTATAGCATGTCTTGATTTGAGGCACCTACCTTCATCGCCTGATGTCGGCGCTCCTCTTTCCATCCCTCCTACACCTTCGATGCCTTCCATGCCTATTGTGCTGGCACATATTTCCTCCCATGGTTGGAGTTTGATAGGGGAGTCAGATCCTCCCCCAGTAGCCAGGCCCAGGTTGCGATTAGCGGAGATGATGCATCTGACACAGAGCCTCAGGTCATCCCACCGCTTCCTGCACTGCTGTGGGTTGCGGGGTACGGTCCCCACCGCACTGACACGCTCTGCCACCAGGGACCATATGGCCTTCTTTTTGGCTATTGCCAGCCTGGTCATTTGCGTAGAAAATACTACGGCAGCATTGTCCTGAAGAGTCTCAGCGAGCATGGTCAGTTCCTCCCGAGAAACTCGGTCCTGACGCTGCCGATCGCATGCCTTCTTCACAACTTTGGGCATTTTTATGTAGGTAATTGGGTGGGTGATGGGTTGGGACAGGTCTCAGGGTTGGATCTGGTATGGTTGGGGAGGATGGCAATGGATTGTGTTTTTCAAGATGGCCGCCGTGCTGTTTCCCGTTCCGCCGCGATGACGCTACTTCCGGTTCCGCTTATTTACGGTGACCGCTAATTACGGTGACCGCTAACTACGGTGTCCGCTCACTACGGTCGCCGCTAAGATGGGTGGCGGTAGAGCACCTTGCGCGGCGTACGATGCCAGTAGGGGCCGTTTCCGCCATGGCGTAATTTACATTACCGCCATGGCGTAATGCTCGTGCGCGATGGGTCGGAATGTGACGCTCTTTCCGCCATCGATGCACGGCGTAAACGTTCATTACGCCATGGCGGGAATATCAGATACTTACCGCCTGGGTCGTAATGACCTCCATTGTGTGGTATTAGAAATGTTTGATACCCAAAAGAGGTGTTATTGAGGAGGAGGGTGCTACATCCTATTAGTGATAGCATGTGAAGATAAATTGCCAACACGCTGACCTATCCACAAAGGATGTAGATTGGGGATGTCTGGGGTTGTAAGCAAGTCTAAACCAGCTGTAACCACACACCGTGTGTTTAGGTATAGGCTCTGGGTGAGCCCACAACAGCACAACAGCCATTTTAGACCTGCCTTCTCGTGCCCAGAGAGAGAGTAATGGCTGGGGAAAACTGCAAGATGTCGTCTTTTCCTCCTGTGACACAAAGTGGCTTACAAAACTTTCAATGCAGCAAATGATACATTATTTTTTAGGAGAAATGATCTTTCAAATGTAAAGAACACCAGTCCTTGAACTTAGTAGAGATGTACATTTGCTCCTCATGGGCAGCTCGTATTCCTAATGAAATGGCAGCAAAATTTGCAATGGAAATAATGTATCAAGTATATAACAGAAAGCTACAGTACTGCAAGCGCTTCCCATGATAACACTGGCGGAAGCCGAAAATAAAAAGTACTCAAAATTCTATTCCGAGGAGGAAAAGGGGTGTATTATCATCTGTTCAACGGTGGGGAGTAGGAAAGAGGACAAGATGTGAAATGGTGGTCTTCGGGTGGGCTTGGGAGCCCATTTGGGGTAGAACATTTTTGGCTTATTGGTGGAATACCTGGGGAATCTCGCGAGATTAACGCGGCAACATCGCAAGACCTGCTTGGAAAAGAAAGAGCTTCACACTAAACTAAAAAAGTGAAAGGGGTAGTAGAAGAGGGTCAAGGAGGGAAAACATAATGGTTGTGGTGGGGACCCAAGAAAAAAGAGGGGGTGACATGGTGAGTGCCAGTGAGGATGGGGAAGACATTTTAATTTTGATACTTTGTCTTGTTACATTGCCGGGAGTGGGAATCTGGATACTCTGGTGGTATCATCACAGGAATAGTAATAGGGGGGGGGAGTCCCTTGAACTCCAATTTAAACCTCATTTAAGCACAGATCAGGGGGGCAAAGGGTCTTTGGGAAGACTTGAAACAACATGTTAAATGGACACAGCTGTGGCCAGTGAAATACAGTGGACACAGCTGTGGCCAGTGGACCTGAGACCATCAGTCATGGCTACTGGCCCACTGGAAATGGCCAAAGGGAAGTGGATCCTGAGATACCTAGGGTGTTATGGGCCTCAGCGGGTAGACCAGTGCAAATGGCCATGGTCTGGCCAGTGATCTTCCCTCTTTTAAAATCATTGGTGCAACATGCACAGTGGCCACGACCGGAACTGACTTCTAAAGTGATGGTTTCCTCTTTCCTCACAAGATACTCTACATGGGTATGTTCCATGACATAGTTGGGTGGCTTGAGTACCTGCAGGAGGGTTTGGTGTGAACATGCAATTCACTGGTTCAAATGATGATAGAGCTGTCTCAGTCTTTATTCTTTGCTAATGATAAAATGTGTACCAATGAGTTAACAAGTTAATACAATCTATTATTTTTTTTATTCACGTCTATAAAACCAGCATATGTACCAAGAGCTGTAACAAAGTGCTAGAAAGAAACAGTTATCAGGACATTACATGTTTTAAAGATTACAGCAATTTATTGAAAGACATGCAGGGCTGAAAGAAGACGTTCAAGGGGCCATTTCAAAAAGTTGTTTGGGTCCTCTTGCCAACAGTTGGGAAAACTTGCCTGCATATGTTAACATAAATTATAGATCTGATATAATGTAAGGCCTTTAAATGGAAAAGGGCAGTGGAAAATGGGCACACATATTTTCGATTGGTGCAGTTTTGTATTCATCGAGTGTCTGATCAAACAATGTGTTATGAGGTCTTTGAAGAAGGAAATCAGTGGAACATATAAAGGACTTCAAGTGGGGTAGGCAGCTGTGTGGTGAATAGATTGTTTCCTAAAGCAGTTACAATGGGTGATTTCCGTGGTTGAGGTTGCGTACCATGAGCCTCCTTGAAGCTCATTAATCTCCAAGCCTACTTACTGCCCCCACACCATAGAGGTGAATGCAGAGCAAAATACTTTCAGGAGATTCATCTTTGGCCAGCAAATGCACAGCTTTTAGTTTGTGAGACTTATGCTTTCATATGAGCATACCTTCAGTCCCATCTTGTAGCTTCATGTTATGGGAAAAACCTAGATAAAGCAATGGAGGCAAGGGGTTATAGCTGCAGGTCATCATGAGACTCTTTATTGACTTCTGGCCAGCAGAACAAGCAGCCAGTGCCTAGCTGAAACCTTCAATGATCACCTAAGAAAAGGAACTAAACCTTCTTCTTCAGAGTCACAAGAAGCACCCAAGGCTTGGGGCACAATTTCAACACGCATACTGTTCACCCAAGCAGACTATCATCTGACTATCATCATGAGAGCTCTACTTCTACTCTTCTGCATCAGCCCTTTGCCTTTTTGTCCGCTCTTCAAATGGTAAAGTCCAAAAGTAAATTTTGATTTTCAGGCACATTGCACGACAAAAAATAAAAATAAAACACATCTTTTAAAAACAGTTTGCATTGTGGACCTTTTATCAAAAGGCTAAAACAGCGAGAAATGTGGACAACAAAAATGTAGAACAAGTTTTATAAACAAGGTATATTTTACAAGATCAGACCAGTTGCAATTCAGTAAAAAAAATACAGGTGCAGAACAACGATTCAGCACAGCTCCAAAAACCTTTAGAAATACAGCTATTGTATGGACGAGCTTGAGTCAGGATTTTTTTATCGTTGCAAGCATTAGTTATCATAACTGTCTCTATACGATCCACCTCCATAGCTGCCACTGCTCCCACCACCACTGCTCTTAGAGTCCTGGGATCTACCATATCTGCCTCCTTATCCACCACCTCTATATATTCTGCTTCTGGATAAATACCCTCTCCTACCATAACTATCGTCACCCCGCCCTCTTCCTCCACAAGAAAATCCACTCCCAGTCCCTACTCGGTACCCTCCACGGCTTCCGTCCGATTTGCCTCCATGGTGCACTCGGATCTGGCGCCCATCCAGGGCCTTGCCGCCCATGCCCTTTGATGCATTCTTTGCATCATCACAGGAATGCAAACCCTCTGGATCTCTGTGTTTCACGGTTCTTTATTGCTACAACCTCATCGATTGCGCCATATTTGCTAAATGTTGCTCAAAGTCATGTTCAGTTGTATCAAAACTGAGTCCGTCAATTAATATCTTGCCTTCATCAGAAGACATTGGGCCTCATTACAAGTATGGTGGTCCAGAAATAAGGGTACCAGTAGAAACGTACCGGCACCCTTTCCAGACCGCCATACTACAACAATGCCGGTAGGTGCCACGGATCCGCCGACAGGCCTGACCTGCCGGGTTTTCAGGCACCTACCAGCAGGGTTGTCACTGAAGCACTGGCACTGTTTGCAGCGATGCCAGTGCTTCAGTGACCCCATTTCCATGGAGTCCTAGTGGACTCCCTGTAAATGTGGAATTATAGTTACCGCAGCCACTTGTGATATCCTGGTGGCACTGGGATATCAGGCAGTGGTAACGGTATTACGGGGTTACCGCCACCCTCGTAATGAGGCCCATTGTGTCACTGTTGGTTTTGAAAGTAAAAGGCGATGTAGGATTTCCATGAAGAACAGCTTCATTATGAGTTTGGGTTTATCATTGGGCTTCATTATGAGTTTGATGATAATTTGGCCGTAAATCTGCCAAATTACCACCAAACTCATTTACCGTTACTGCCACTTGGTCTTGTGGGTTTACCACAGGATTACACGTGGTGGAAGCACAATGTTAATCCCCATTTTTGGATTTCGTAGGACTCAATGGGGATTCTAGTGGAATTTCTGGAAGCGGAAATTTAGCCGATGTTTGACCTTAAATAGGCAGATTTAACTGCAGCATGATGCTCGAGGAATATCTTAGACTTCAAGCCAAACTTGTAGTTTGGGGGTGGGGGGCGGTAAAAAGGCTACCCTTTCTGTTGCTGACCAAAAAAGTGGCTGTTACAGAATTTCCACCAGTTTCTTCCTGAAATCGCTGCCCTTTTGTGCTAATATCCACAGACAGCTCTGTTAGTGGAGCTCAGTCCTAATGTATCCGCAACACGTTTGTCAAATGTGGGCATAATAACAATAACAATTACATGGTTGTATTTATGTCAGATTTCTCCCCCTTCTATAAGCTGAAATAATAAGAGGTATAATGACCTAAATTAATGGTATGCACTTTATTGATATTGGAATTATGAAAGACTGAGCCAGTCCTGCCAAGATTTAAATCTTTTACTGTAGATTGCACACCCATGTCTTCAGTGAGCCTTTTCTTCACTGAGCAGTCTCTCCCTGGATTTGCACACTATTCTGCCAATGCAGCTCTGTTCTGACATTCAATGCGACATTTCTATTTCTTTCATTGCTTCACACAGCTGAATCAATGCACCTTAATCCTGATGCGGTGCTCGATAGTTTCTAATGCTCACCTAAATGTTTATATGCTATATGTATGCTGCTGATCATGTTTCCATATCTGCAGTATGTCCACATTATCGCTCGGAGAGCGTGTACAAAAACAGTTCTACCAAAGGACCTCTGCTTTGGTCACAGTGTTCCCGTTCCCGATTGCTCACAGCACGCATAGGCTTTAACTAGATCTGTTTTCTTGGACACACAAGCAAAGGTGATACATTCCTGTGGGTGTAAATATTCCCTGCGGCTGTAAACTGAAAAGCACAATTTCATCTCCAAAACTTAAAGTAACTCAGTGAACTTTCCGCCTGTAAACTGTGACCTCTGGACATTTACAATTTCATGATATAAACTGACAAGCAAGGTATTTCCTTTTCAGTGTGCCCGCCTGATTTTCCCTTGTGTTCTGGGCAACCCCTCTCCCTTGCATATAAGCTCAAATTGCCATGGCTACCAGGCGGCTAAGGTGTGAACGGCAGCCATCAAGTTCTGAATGACAAAGGCTGTGTGCATTTGACTCTGCTTTGCGCCCCTCACCCACTCTCATCCCTTCCTGGCTGCAAAACAAAGTGCTTCACGTGAATGAATGAAAGCACTCTTTACTTGGGCGGCAACTTTAAATATGAATCAAAGCAATTGCTGCATCATCTGTTTCAAAACAAGGAATTCATGACTTGAAAGACAAGCACCTCAGTGAACTTTTGCTCTAACTTTCCTATAAAAATAAAAACAAATCACATCTCGCAAAAACATATATCGGGGTATCATAGGAGATTGCTCTATTTGCGAGTTTGACATAAGGATCAACCTATTGTAGCAACAAAAATAGTAATGAATTGCTCAAACAATTACATGTTTAAAAATAAACGGGTACACGCATCTGTGGTTTGCCTAAAACATATAATGTTAGCTAAGTTGATATTTTTATAGCAGTAAGTATCATGCCAGCACTCGCATTTAGAGTTCACGGTGTAAGTACGGGTTTTTAGAAACCCTGAAGTTTTAAATAGTTTCCACGTGATGTTTCAATAAACAGATCAGATGAATAAAGTATTAGAGTATTATCCGTAAAACATGACCTTAAAATAGCAAATCAGCGCACTCTGTGAATGTCTGGGCCATGCAAAATCTGTGGCTGACATAGCATGGCGCTTGTCCCAATTGAAGTAAGCAATAATTTGGAAAATGTGTCACTATAAAGCACATTTAAAACATAAATTCTGCTGGGTGTATACGCATGAGCTAATATAGATTTGAGAGCTTTAAGCGAGAAGTTTACATCAACTCTTCATGAATGAAAGTCATCATTTGCCATTAAAAACTGACAGTTTTGGTTTTAAAGCAATGGTGTTTCCTGTTCTATTGAGAAATTCCTTTGCTTGGTATATTCTTTTTCAACAGAAATTATCTAACTATATTTTACTGCCTTTAAATAAAATATAATTTGTATTGTGTTAATGCATGTATTTGATTGAGAGTTAAACATTAAAAATAATAGTGACTTTTTTTCAGCCTCAACATCCCAAAAATACATGTTATGGTGCACAGTTGTTGAGTCAAATCAAGCATGTATATAACAAATAAGTCATCAGACATGAAAAATTAGGAACTTTCCTTAATACTAGCTCATCCCTGATATTATGCATCGTATCCAATGTGGTGACTATAGGCAATTGGATCATTATGCCGATTCAGATTTTCTGTATATATGATATGATATGACATTTGTAACGCACCTATGCACAAGTGTTTCAGGGAGCGACAAGGCAAGGAAGGGGGAACAGAGGGAGGACAGAGACAACGATCTTACTAGACCAAGTGACATTGAGATCGCGCAAGTGCAGTGCCAGGGGGGGAGTGGAAAAGTGCCTGGGGAAAGGGGAGGGGGCAGTGCTGTACATGGGATCAAAACAATAACAAGAAGTGCAGCCAGTGGCAAGTGCAAGGGTAGATGTAGACAGCAGGTGTCTTAAAGTGCATGCAGGGGGACTGTAGGGTTACAGATACAGACCCAAGTGCAAGGGTTGCTGGGAGGCAGTGCGGGTGTGCAACTGAGCAGGCAGGGACCTGTGCCCAAAATCAGAGGGTAGCCAGGTGACCAGTGCAGTATCAGACAGGAAATCAGCAGGGGAGATGTAGAGAGAAGGCAGAAGCAAAGAGGAAGGTCTTGAGGTGCGTCCGGAACCATAGATTTAATGATTTAATAATAGAATTGCATCAGTTCGAGTGCTCTTTAATATCCATGTTTTCCTTTTTTAGTGTTGCTAAGTGTGGTTGATCTACATTTTGAAGTGTTTTTATTTTGCTTTTATTGTTCTTCAGTGGTTATATATTCCTATGGAAAGAGGAATTTTGTTCTTGTGCTCCAAATAGCATGTCGGCTTGTCTGACTACTTTGTCCACAAGGACCTGGAGCTCTGTAACACTGAATTCACTTGCAAGGCAATGGGGATAGGTGTCGGGTGCAAATCAATAAGCAATTGTAATAAGTATTTATTAATGTATTTATTTACAGGAGGAACAATGCTCTTTTGATCACAAAAGAATGTACAATAGATAAGAAATTAGATTTGCCGGGAAGCTGTGAGCTTCTTACAATGGGAGCTTGAGGGACATTCTGACCAGGTTGTGGAGGGGAGTAAATGGAACAGTCACTGGGTACAATGCATAAGTGGACATTGTGACGAATCCCAGGAGGTGAGGCCGCTATCCGATAGTCCCTGTGGGGATGACATTCTGAGAGTGGATCTCATGGAACGGGAAAACCCCTATGGGACCAGTGGCGACTATAGTGGGAGCACGCTGTATCCACCTTGACCCACCTGTCCTTCACCCCCACTCTCGTCAACCCTACCCTCCTATCCTATACATTTCTGTACTATGGAAGCAGTAGGAAGGACTGATATGAGGAAGAATAGGGATGATTAAAATGAAGATCTGAAGCAAGAAACTGTGACAAGGAAGAGGCACAGAGCTGCACAGTTCACTCAGAAGACTCTATCTGAACAGTCTAGTCTTCAGTCACAGAGCATACTGGTTGGGAGCATAAAGACTGACAACGGACTTGTCAGATGCTCCGGGGAGGAATCACGAGAGGGACTGAGGCTCGGAGAGAAAGTCGGCAAAAGTAGATCCAAGCACGGAGACGATAAAGGGGCGATCTCTACTGTTACCGCTAAACAAAACGAGAGGCTGGCTGTGGGAAGTGTGAGCAGCACAGTCTAACAGGAACACGTGGTCTGATGAAGAGGGAGATGCTAAAGTGGGTTTGGAGCCATTGCAGCAAGCGGACAGGAATGTCAGAGAACCAGCAAAGCAGAAAAAACACAGGGTAGCCCGCGACCAACCGGAAGGCTGCAGCCAAGATCCTGGCGGTAAATGGATGGCTGAGCCTTTGGTTGGGGGTCCCCATAAAGTGAAGGAAACCCTAAAAAGCATGAAGACTGAAAAGTGGGGGAAAGAGGACAGCCCCTACGCAATCCTAAGAGACGGTTTACCAAGACACAGTAATAAGGGAAAAGGACATATCCAGTGATAAGAAGGCATAATCTTCTTCATGGCAGTACTTGGAGTGAGGGTGACCCAGGACTGTCACATATGAAAAAAACACAAAGAGAACTGTGAGTGTAATATATCTGAAGACAGTACTTGGCAGGGGAGTAAACTAAGTCTGTATGTAACATTAATAGACGATAAACATAACTATGAGAAGAGTACAAAGGAACACAGAGCTTGGCAGGCCTTTGAACCAAGTTTGTGTTTGAAACTAAGAGATCTGAGGAAGGAGGAAACCAGGTCTGCCAATCAGGGTTAGGGACCAACCACAGCTTGGAGGAAAATTCAAGCCACTCTTCTTGGTTGCAGTGCCTGGTAGGAGAAAACCAGGTCTGCCAAGCAGTGTCAGGGACCCACCTCACCTTGCAGGAGTATCCAAGCCACTCTTCTGCATTGCAGTGCCTGGTAGGAGGAAACCAGGTCTGCCAACCAGAGCCAAGGGCCCACCTCAGCTTAGAGGAGCATCCAAGCCACTTGTGTTCTCTTCTTCATTGCAGTACTTGGTCAAAGGAAGCCAGATCTGCCAACCAGGGTCAGGGACCCAACACAGTTTGGAGACATACTGTGGCTCTTGTGAAATCTGATCCCCAGTGCAAACCCAAACCGATGGCATTCATTGAGAGACAAATAATCTAAGCAACATCTCCCTGCTGTTGCCCCCCCACTGCCCGCTCATGCCCCGTGTCTCTCTCCTGTTGCCCCCTACCCCCCGCTCATGCCCCATGTCTCTCTCTCCTGTTAACTCCGACCCCCCGCTCATGCCCCGTGTCTCCCTCGTGTTTCCCCCACCCCCGCTCATGCCCCGTGTCTCCCTGCTGTTGCCCCCCACCCCCCGCTCATGCCCCGTGTCTCTCTCATGTTGCCCCCCACCCCCGGCTCATGCCCCGTGTCTCTCTCCTGTTACCCTCACACCCCTCTCATGCCCAGTGTCTCTCTCATGTTGCCCCCCACCCCCGGTCATGCCCCGTCTCTCCCTGCTGTTGCCCCCCACCCCCTGCTCATGCCCGAGTCTCTCTCCTGTTACCCTCAACCCCGCTCATGCCCCGTGTCTCTCTCCTGTTAACCCCCCACCCCCCTTTCATTCCCCGTGTCTCTCTCCTGTTACCCCCCACCCCCCGCTCATGCCCCGTGTCTCTCTCCTGTTGCCCCCCACCCCCGCTCATGCCCCGTGTCTTCCTGCTGTTGCCCTCCAACCCCGCTTATGCCCCGTGTCTCTCTCCTGTTAACCCCCACCCCCTGCTCATGCCCCGTGTCTCCCTGCTGTTGCCTCCCACCCCCCACTCATGCCCGTGTCTCCCTGCTGTTGCCCCCCCACCCCCCACTCATGCCCCGTGTCTCTCTCTTGTTACCCCCCCACCCCCCCTCTCATGCCCTGTGTCTCTTTCCTTTTACCCCCCACCCCCCAGTCATGCCCCGTGTCTCCCTGCTGTTGCCCCCCACCCCCCGTTCATGCCTCGTGTCTCTCCTGTTACCCCCCACCCCCACTCATGCCCCGTGTCTCCCTGCTGTTGCCCCTCACAACCCGCTCATGCCCCGTGTCTGTCTCCTGTTACCCCCACACCCCTGCTCATGCCCCGTGTCTCCCTTGTGTTCCCCCCACCCCCCGCTCATGCCCCGTGTCTCCCTGCTGTTGCCCCCGACCCCCGCTCATGCCCCCTGTCTCTCTCCTGTTGCCCCCCACCCCCCTCTCATGCCCCGTGTCTCTCTCCTATTGCCCCCCACCCCAAGGTCAAGCCCTGAGTCCCTCTCCTGTTGCCCCGACCCCCCAGCCATGCCCTGTGTCTCCCTGTTGCCCCCCACCCCCCGGTCATGCCCTGTGTCTCCCTCCTGTTGCCCCCCACCCCCGCTCAGGCCCCGTGTCTCTCTCCTGTTAACCCCCACCCCCTGCTCATGCCCCGTGTCTCCCTGCTGTTGCCTCCCACCCCCCACTCATGCCCCGTGTCTCTCTCTTGTTACCCCCCCGCCCCCCTCTCATGCCCTGTGTCTCTTTCCTTTTACCCCCCACCCCCCAGTCATGCCCCGTGTCTCCCTGCTGTTGCCCCCCACCCCCCGTTCATGCCTCGTGTCTCTCCTGTTACCCCCCACCCCCACTCATGCCCCGTGTCTCCCTGCTGTTGCCCCTCACAACCCGCTCATGCCCCGTGTCTCTCTCCTGTTACCCCCACACCCCTGCTCATGCCCCGTGTCTCCCTTGTGTTCCCCCACCCCCCGCTCATGCCCCGTGTCTCCCTGCTGTTGCCCCCGACCCCCGCTCATGCCCCCTGTCTCTCTCCTGTTACCCCCCACCCCTCTCATGCCCCGTGTCTCTCTCCTGTTGCCCCCCACCCCAAGGTCAAGCCCTGAGTCCCTCTCCTGTTGCCCCGACCCCCCAGCCATGCCCTGTGTCTCCCTGTTGCCCCCCACCCCCCGGTCATGCCCTGTGTCTCCCTCCTTTTGCCCCCCGCTCATGTCCCCTGTCTCTCTTCTGTTACCCCCCACCCCCCGCTCATGCCCCATGTCTCCCTCGTTTTCCCCCCACTCATGCCCCGTGTCTCCCTGCTGTTGCCTCCCACCCCCGCTCATGCCCCGTGTCTGTCTCCTGTTACCCCCCACCCCTCACTCATGTCCCGTGTCTCTCTCGTGTCGCCCCCACCCCCCGGTCATGCCCCGTGTCTCCCTCCTGATGCCCCCCAACCCCCGCTCATGCCCCGTGTCTCTCTGCTGTTACCCCCACCCCCCTCTCGTGCCCCGTGTCTCTCTCCTGTTACCCCCCACCCCCCTCTCATGCCCCGTATCTCTCTCCTGTTGCCCCCCACCCCCAGTCATGCCACGTGTCTCCCTGATGTTACCCCCACACCCCGCTCATGCCACGTGTCTCTCTCCTGTTACCCCCACCCCTCTCTCATGCCCCGTATCTCTCTCCTGTTGCCCCCATCCCCGGTCATGCCCCGTGTCTCCCTGATGTTACCCCCACCCCCCGCTCATGCCATGTGTCTCTCTCCTGTTACCCCCACCCCCCTCTCATGCCCCGTGTCTCTCTCCTGTTGCCCCCTACCCCCCGCTCATGCTCCGTGTCTCTCTCCTGTTACCCCTCACCCCCCTCTCATGCCCCGTGTCTCTCTCCTGTTACCCCCAACCCCCCACTCATGCCCCGTGTCTCTCTCCTGTTACCCCCCACCCCCTGCTCATGCCCCATGTCTCTCTCCTGTTGCCCCGCACCCCCGGTCATGCCCCGTGTCTCCCTGCTGTTGCCCCCACCCCTCGCCCATGCCCCGTGTCTCTCTCCTGTTACCCCCCAACCCCCTCTCATGCCCTGCGCCCTGCCAAAGTATCCCTGAACTCACAGGCACCTGCACTAAAGAAGAAAGAATGGAAAACTTAGGATCAGGCAATGGGAAACTCATATTGGACCCCCGGTGAATCCTATGTTAGTTTCATGACAGTCCTGCTCTCCCTGGTTGCAGGATGAAGATCAGCCGGGGCCTCATCTAGGGTTTATTCCTGACCCAGCGATCAACCCTGTACCAAGTCAGGCTCCCTATATTCCAGTGGAGGAATGGGTAAGGGTAACCTGCCACATCCAATTTACCAGGAGCAATGGGATCAGGATTAGTCTCGAAAGAACACTCTGAGTCGGGTTCACGTCCTCTTCTCTTACTGCCAGTGTCAGCTCAAACTCATCCTGGACTTGGAGCAGATGGTTCCATTGCAAGGTCTTGATGTTTCCTGGCTGTCCTCATACCCATAGTCAGTAGACAGGCAGCACTACTAATTGATGCTCAATGTTGAATGGTTGAGACTCCCACTTGTTACTCAGCTTGTTCTGTCCACTCTTTTTCCAGGCTGTGGATCAACACACAATCACCAGGTGGAAGACTTGCATCAATGTGCAAGATGCAAGGCAACTGAGGATCTGTGTAGCCCAGAATTGGTTTGAGTATTCGAGGAGCTCAAGTAGTGAGGATCTGCCTCAGCTCCTTGAATGCCTCCTGGCATTAGTCGGTCCACCTATCATCAAAGGGCTCATGTGGATGGTGTAAATGGTCTGCAGAGTAGTCCTGCCGCTCCTCTAGTTAGGCAGGTATCCTTTGATGAGGTCCACAAGCGGTTGCACGATGTTGGCATATCCCACAACAAATCTCCAGTAGCTGTTAAAGAAAGGAAACTCTGTAACTCCTTCAAGTTCTGAGGTCTTGACCAGGTGAGGAAGGCTTCCGTCTTTGCGGGATCTACAGGAATGATGTCTGCAGAGATGATGTTTCTGCTGTATTTGCTGCTTGTCCAGCAAAACTGGCACTTGTTCACACTGACCTTTAGCCCTTGCTCCCTTAGGCAGTAATTCTGCCAAAAATGCCCCATAGAGTCCAATGAAAAAAGGGATCATACTCTGCCACCACCACGTGTAATCCACCTGTAAATCTGCCAAACTAAGTGGTGGCAACGGTAAGTCCAGTGGATTTACAGACAGAATACTGCCCAACTCGTAATCACCCCCATTGTCAGGTGAGATTTCGTTCAATTTCTGATTTGGCCATGTACTAAGCAGAGCATGATGTAACATTACCATTACATGAGTTCATGTTAACATAAAACACACTCAGGCCTATAAATACTTTCTTAAATGATTTCAACATCTTCACAAAACCTCTCTTTTACTTCCTTGAAGCATTACATATCTGTAAGGCATTTAATGTCAAAGAGCCCACATACAAAATGTTTAATATCATAATACATCTTCATTAAGGAGACTTCAACATCATCACACACCATCCATGTGAGGACTTCAATATCATCACATATCAACCCTGTGGGGACCTCAACATCAGCACACACCACCCATTTGAGGACTTAAATATCATCACATATCAACCCTGTGGGGACCTCAACATCAGCACACACCACTCATTTGAGGACTTAAATATCATCACATATCATCCCTGTGGGGACCTCACCATCAGCACACACCATCCACGTGAGGACTTCAATATCACCACATATCAACCCTGTGGGTACCTCAACATCAACACACACCATCCATGTGAGGACTTCAATATCATCACATATCATCCCTGTGGGGACCTCACCATCAGCACACACCATCCATGTGAGGACTTCAATATCATCACATATCAACCCTGTGGGGAACTCAACATCAGCACACACTGTCCATTTGAGGACTTAAATATCATCACATATGATGCCTGTGGGGACCTCACCATCAGCACACACCATCTATGTGAGGACTCCAATATCATCACATATCATCCCTGTGGGGACCTCACCATCAGCACACACCATCCATGTGAGGACTTCAATATCATCACATATCATACCTTTGGGGACCTCACCATCAGCGCACACCATCCATGTGAGGACTTCAATATCATCACATATCAACCCTGTGGGGACCTCAACATCAGCACACACCATTCAGTTGGAGGATTCAATATCATTGCATTGCATTTCTATGGGACCTTGAGCATAAATACACACTATTCTTATATGGCCTTCTATACAATGACACACCATCCCTGTGAGGACCTCTATGTCATCAAACAACATCCCAAAGGAGACCTCAACATGACCACACACCATCCTTTTGGTGGACTCAGTACCATCATATCAGCTCTATTGGGACTTCAGCATCATTACATACTATTCGTATTCACATACCCTTGTATGGCCAATTGGGTGCATCTGTGGCTTCATTTGCATCACCTGAATGCATTTTCCTTCACCATTTGGGTATTTTTGGTTGAATTGGCCACTATTTTTGGCAGTGTTTCGTTCAGTATTTTTACCTGAAGATAGGATGGAATTAGCATTTTTATTTCCAGCTCTAATTCCACTGGAGGATTTAGCCCCGGGGGAATTATCACTGGTTTTCATTACTTATTCCTCCAGCGCTCATTTCTTCTGGGTTAATTTCACCAGAGGAATTAGTGTCCATTTTCAATAACCCTTATATCAGCAGATTGATCAAAGTGGCGCTAATTCCATTACTGCCACTTTTTTCCCTTAGAGATCAACTTGTAAGGAAACCAAATGAGTATCAATTAAACATCAACTTTGTGAATGTTTTTTGAATAATCAGACAAAATGTGATGCCAACATTCAATTAATTCACATATCAGACTATAGACAAGATGACATCCGTGCACATAATGTGTTGTCTTGACAGTGTAGAATTCAATTTCATCACACACCACCCATATGGGGACTTCAACAAAATCACAGAAAAATAAGAAAGTAAAGTAAGTCATATTGTGATTCGTTTTTTTACAAAAGTAGTCAATGCTTGAAATGAATCTGGAAGTGTGTTGTGCAATCAATGAGGGAAGATTTACATTGCATATCAATTATATCCAATTCTGTAAACATACAAAATACACAAAAAACAGCTTAATTTCATTATTTTACATTTAATTGCAGAGTTCAGGCCATTTAAAACACAATTGTATTTGTGTATAAATGGTTCCCATGAATCTGCTGTCTGCTGCCTAAGCATGTAGGGCATCTGATTTATCAAGTGTGTTTAAATTCCTGTCCGTGTGTTGATGACTGCAATACCAGACCCACCCTGCGGGGGCAGAGCTGAGTAAAAAATCAACACACCAAAATAAACACAGGTCCCCACAAAGCCATTTTTTAAAAAGTTCTAAAAATTGGCACAGATGTCTTTTAAGTTGTTTTAAGTCATTTGGAAGGCATTACCATGTGGGGACTTGGGTTTAGGTCCCCACAGTGAAATCAAGTCCCCACAGCGTGTGCATGTTTACACACCCAAGTCCCCACAAGGATAGTAACACAAACTCTCACACACACACACACACACACACACCCTCCCCACCCCCCCAATTGAAATGAAGAGGGGATGCAACACTATGTTCGCTTCCACATTGTAAAAATCGGCCACTTTGGAAGAAAAAGAATCCAGGGTCTCCTTTGGTTCCCAGTCCACGCGGTCCCCTTTGTGCACGAAGTCTGAGCATTAGATGATCAGCCATTGCAACAGATGACCAGTGTTGACTATGAATCGTCTGCATCCCCAGCTGTGATGCTGTCCCGCCTCCTTGGTGTTGCTTTTTGGATTTCTTTGCTTGGAAATACAGGGAGAGACACGTTTTGTAGGTCGTCATTGAGGACGAGCCATGTATGTTTCTTTTCCCTTTTCTGTGTATTACAGCCTGTGCGCTGGTTGAGTGTATCAGATGCACTTCAGGGAAGCGTGACATTTCGTCCACGATTACTAGTGCGTACTTCCCATTTTCTAAAGGTCCAAACATGTCGACTGCCACCTCGTCCCACACTTGCAGAGGCATTTTAGATGGCCGTAGTGGAGCTGGGAACGTTCTCAGGGCTACTGCCTGACATGTGAGACATTTGCTCATGAGTCTTTCCACCTGCTCGTCCATTTTTGGAAACCAGACCTTGGTCCTCAGCTTTCTTTTTGTGGATATCACTCCACAATGTCCTGCATGTGCTATGTCCAGTATTTGTTTTTGTATGCCGGATGGAATTACATGCCTGTTTTCTTTGAGAAGCAAACCCTCCGGGGACACGGACAAGGTGTGTCGCACTAGTTTGAGGGTGCAGAGTTGTGCCTCCTCTTGAGCAGATAGGCTCGATGCGAGTCGATCTTTCATGTGCCACCGACCTGACTGTAGAGACTCTTGTACGAATTGCAAGAGTTTATCTGTGCTAGTAGCTTCCACGAGTTGAGCTGTGGAAATATGCTTTGGGAGCGCATTGTTGACAAGGTAGTTGACATACTGATTCGCTTTTGTGGATTGTCTTTCTTCTTGTGCCGGCAAGGGGTATCTAGATAGAAAGTCTGCTGGGTTGTTGTTTTTCCCTGGCCGGTGAATGATGGTAAATGAGTATTCTTGTAACCTTAAACCCCATCTGGCAATGCGGGGTGGCATCTTGGCGGTGGGTTTTCCATAGATCGTGGTGAGTGCCTGGTGATCCGTGACAACTGTGAACGGGCGCCCGTATAGAAAGAGGTGATAATGCTCGCACGCCCACACAACTGCAAGACTTTCTTTTTCAGGTTGAGAGTATGCGCACTCTGCAGGTGATAGACTTCGGCTGGCGTAGGCCACTATGTGTTTCGGTGAGTTCGGTGATGCTCCTGGTCTAGATTGAGCTAGTATTGCTCCAAGACCGACTGGACTGCATCCACGGTCAGTTCAGTGTCATATGCAGGATCGTAATATGCCATACATGAGGCCGAGGCTATTCGCCGTTTGATCTCTTGAAACGCTTCCTCACACTCTGCTGTCTACTGGAAGTCTCAATCTTTTCCTGTGGAGTCTTAGTGGGGTGCCCACTGACGCAAAGTCTTGTATGTATCTGGTGCAATAATTGGCCATCCCTAGGATTGAGCGTATGGCTGATGGAGAAGTGGGGGTGGGGGCATCGACCAGTGCTTGCACTTTCTCTGGATCTGGACGCATGCCTTTGCTTGAAAATATGTGTCCAAAGAATTTTAACGTGGTTTTACTGATTTCGCACTTCTCTGGGTTTAGTGTGAGATGGGCATTTTCTAATGCTATGCAGACTCTCCTCAGGGTGTCATCGTGACTTTCTTGTGAGGTGCCAAAAACGAGATGTTGTCGCTATAGTTCAAGCTCTTTGTATTGACACTTTGCGGTAAACATGCCTTTGCAGTATAGCGGTTTATTGGAGCCGTAAGGGTATATCAATGTGTCAGCTTTCCGTAAATCTTTCTTTACTTCGAGATCCTTGTATACTATATCACTTATGACGTTGACAGTAGCACCTGTATCAATTAGAAATTCCAAAGTTTGTCCATTGAGTTGAAGTAATAACGTTGGGCTGTATTCAGCTGCTGTGTCGTTGCCTATGGCATGTACGTATGCTCGTTTTCTTTCTCCGCTGGATGATGATGATCTGGTGGTTCTTCTTTCTTGTGGTGACTCATCCAGGTATCTAATTCTTTGTCTTGATTTGCAATACGGGGAGTGATGTCAGCTCTTGTGCTGGTTAGAGGTGTCCTTCCTTTCTTCCCGCCAACAAGTAGATGACATGTGTTCTCTGGATGGGCTGGGTGAGCGCCACCTGCTGGGCACGGTAGATTGACTTGAGTATCTGCGTGGACGTTCCCGCCTTAAATGTCTGCCATCTTGTTTCCAGGATTCTCTGTTAGTCTCTGCATTGTGGAAGAATTTTATATTTTTGCAAACGGACTGGAAATGGTTTTCTCCCCCGCATTTATCGCAGTGATGGCCTATCGCAGGGCACGGCCCTACGTGAGGAAATCGGAATCCGCATCTGTAGCATTTCTTCTGATCCGATGAGTCAGCAGGAGTGCGAATGGGACATACTGTTGTTGTGTTGGCATTCTGTGTGATGGTGATGTTCCCAAGCGATTCGGTTTGTAGTGTTGGAGCAGCATCAGCCCTCGCTATTTGAAGGATTTCTTCCAGTGTCCTGCTTTTCTGCAGCAATTTTTTGCGAAATTCAGGGGATCCACACCCTGCAATGGCTTGAGATTTGAGAGCTTCGTCAGTGGAATATTTGTCGAAGTCACAATATTTGGCTCTCTTTCTTAATCTCATGACAAAATTGTCCATGCTTTCTTCCTTGTCCTGGGTAGTTGTGTGAAAGACATGTCTCTCATAATCGACATCCCTCAGTGGTGCAAAATAGGTGTTCAAAGAGTCAATGATACCTTGGAATGAGTCAGTATTTGAATCAGGCATTTCAAAGACGATATCACGTACCGTGGGACCCATTGAATGAAGCAGAATTCCTCTCAGCCGACGCTCTTCTCTCACTCCGGAGGCGTCAATGTAGATATGGAGCTCTTCAGCTCCATATCTAGCCATCTGGCCCACCTAGGTGCCAGACTATTTGTATCTGTCATGTCAAAATGCGGCACTGCCTGCAGTTGCAGGGATTCAGAGGTACCTTCTTCTCTGATGCCAACCGGTCTCGGGGTGGAGCTGGTTTGGGGGCTTTGAAGGCCACTGTCCAGTTTATCTTCTGACATAATGGCAAACACGTGTGATCCGCTGTGTTCTGACGTGCTCTGATGCCGGTCACACCCTGTAGTTCCAGACGGCTGGTAGCGTTAGTGATAAGTCGGTATGTGGGGCCCACATGGCTTATGTGGAATGTTTGTGTCCCGGGCTGCACTTTCCTCCGTGGCGGTGCCTTGAAAACTGTGCGTGCAGGCGAGCGAACCTCGTTTCCTCGCTGCTGCCTGGGCACGCAATGACACGATCGTGCAAGGCGGCAATGAGGCTGCAGGCTTGTAGGTGCGGCCTTCGCGCCGTGCCGCCGCGCGGTGAAATGGGTTCAGCTGGGCTTAACAACCCAGTAAGAATACCTTTGTTGCCATTGTTGTATTCCGACAGGCGTCGGACACTGCAATCAAAATAATGAAACCGTGTTAATCATGCAAAGTAATAATACGCGGGAGCCAGGGGATGTGCTTCCAACTTCCTTTAATCATAAGCGCTAACACACACACACACACACACACACACACACACACACACACACACACACACACCCCCCACCCCCCCAATTTAAATGAAGAGGGGATGCAACACTATGTTCGCTTCCACATTGTAAAAATCGGCCACTTTGGAAGAAAAATAATCCAGGGTCTCCTTTGGTTCCCAGTCCACGCGGTCCCCTTTGTGCACGAAGTCTGAGCGTTAGATGATCAGCCATTGCAACAGATGACCAGTGTTGACTATGAATGGTCTGCATCCCCAGCTGTGATGCTGTCCCGCCTCCTTGGTGTTGCTTTTTGGATTTCTTTGCTTGGAAATACAGGGAGAGACACGGTTTGTAGGTCGTCATTGAGGACGAGCCATGTATGTTTCTTTTCCCTTTTCTGTGTATTGTAGACCTATAGTGAAGCCTGCCGTGCCTCATGTAGAGCAGTGGACTGGCCTCTGCACCATAAGCCTTTATTTCCATATTTTCAATAAAAAAGGGGCCGGGCTTGCCTTAAATGTCTAGAATGAGGCCACTAATACAATTATTTCCATGGCCTCTTTTGGTTCCCAGTCCACCCCTGCTCCTGTCCCAGGTGAACGCCCGTGTTCCCGCCTTTTCCCTTTCCCTATTCTGTAGGCCCGAGATAAAACAGGCAATTTTCCAGTGTTCTGCCCCGGTATTGTGGGCACGCTGTGAAGGTTTCTTTCCTTGACCATGCTTCCCGTTCCTGCTCTTTATGCTGCAGACCTGGGGGGAAGGGCCCTAAACCTCGATTTTGTCTCCTGCCTCTGTTTACTTGGCACATGGTGGAAGGCCTGGTTCCCACTTAATCCATGCCTGCCAGTATGTCTGTGAAGGACGTTCCTGTACCATGCTCGTGCTCCTGCCCTACTGTGGGCCTGCACTGAAAGTATTGGTCACTCAAACCCAGCTACCCTACTCCGCCTTCCCACTCCATCCCTAGGGCTGTGGTGAAGATCCATGTAACAGAACTGTGTCTCAGCCTGCGGAATGATTGGTGTCGCTTCCACCTTGCTCCTCGAGTAATATGAGAGATGCGGGTGCGGAGCATGTATGCGTGAAGAGCGGTAGCGTGCACAAGGCATTCTACTGTGGTGCTGGGACTGGAGTGGATGCTCTCTCCAGCATGCTCCACATTGTATTTGTATTTTATTTATTTATATAGCGCACCAGGCCCAAGGGCATCCAGGCGCATCACTTAGGTTACAACAAAGTGTAAGCATAAACAAGAGCATTTACAGAATTATATATATGCAGATTGTAAGGACAGTAATTACATATTTACACAAGAGTGAGCCGTAGGCAAGAGCATAGGAGGTCGCTAGGGAGCAGTCTGAATCAAGGGCAGGTCTTGGGCACACAACCAGGTTTTGGCCTTGCTCTTGAATGCCAGGAAGGAGGGTTCAGCTCTAAGTGGGTTGGGGAGCGGATTCCAGAGTTTCACCGCCATGACTGGGAAGCTGATCCTGCCAGATCGCTGAAGGTTGAAACGGGGTATGGAAAGGCAGTTGGTCTGGGCACTTCGGAGGGTCTATTGGAAGTGTGGATAGAGAATCTATTGGCCAGATAGCTGGGCGCTTGGTTGGTGAGGCATTTATGAGTTAGGGCAAGTGCTTTCAGAGAGATTCTTTGTGTTACTGGGAGCCATCGGATGCTTCGTCTGGTGTCAGAAATGTGTTAGTTCCTGGGGATATTTAGAGCAGCTCTAATGGCATTGTTTTGGATGATCTGTAACTTATTGATATCGCAAAGGTTGGTACCAAGATAGAGGGCATTGCAATAGTCAATTTTGGACATCACCAGTGTCCTAGCTAGTGTGCTACAGTTGGCTGGTGATAAGAATGGACGGCAAGCTGTGATTAACTTACATGTGTATGATGCAGCAGAGGAGACTGTGTTAATTTGTCTGGCAAGAGAGAGGGTGGAGTCAATATAGATGCCTAACGTTTTAGTGTCATTTGAAACCTCGATGATATTGCCATCAATGATGAAAGGTCTAATTTGTTGAGTCTTTGGTCAGAGCATAGGATGAGACGCTCTGTCTTTTCATCATTCAGACAAAGTTCATGTTGCGCCATCCAGGCTTGACTGACTTGGTAGATGGAGTTATCAGCAAGAGTGTCAGTTGTGTGATCACATGTAATGGGGATGAGTATCTGGGTTTCATCTGCCTAATTAGTGTAGGTGACACCCAGATAATCCAGGATATCGAATAGTGGCTTCGTAAACACGTTGTACAGTGTAGGGGAAACACACAATCCTTGTGGTACCCCACAGGTGAATGGCGATGGTTTTGCAGAGGGAGAGAATACCCTCTTAGATCTGTTATCCAGGAATAAACTGATCCAGGCCGTTGCTTTGTCAGAAAAATGGGCAGCTAGTTTGAGGTATCGACAAAGTATTTGGTGATTTACAAGGTCAAACGCCACAGATAGATCTAGTAGAAGTAGTAGGGCAAGTTTACTCTTATCTTTTAGGTCTTCAATCTGTGTTTTAAGATCAATATGAGCAGTTTCAGTACCGTGCTGTGGACGGAACTCAGTTTGCCTCAGTTCCAGGAGTTTGTTGGATTCCAGGTAATCTTGGATCTGCAGGTAGGCAGCTCGATCAAGAATTTTTAGCAAACATTGCACTGTAGTGATGGGCCTGTAATTGGTTGGTATATTTGCATCCAGTGATGTTTTTTTAAGGAGCGGGATGACCCAGGCATCCTTCAAGTTGTCAGGGACAATCCTAGAGCTAAATGAGGAATTTATGTGAGTAGTAATGAAAGGAGCTAGGTCATGAGAGGCCTCCTTAATAATAGGAGTAGGGCATAGGTCACCCTGACAGAAGGTTTTAGGTTGTTAATAATATTTTCAACTTCAGCAATGGAGCGGGGTGAAAAGCTGAATGGTTTCAGCGAGTCGAGATTGGTGTTGTTTTTGACCATAGGGTAGGTTGCGGGTCAATCTGCTGAGAGGTTTTTTTGTCATTGATTCTAGTTTGGCGAGAAGCTATTTTCCCTAGAAGCACCTTTTGAATGTTGGCACACCAGGTACTATCTTTGGTACAGGTGTCAGGTGGGGTGACAGGGGATTCCAATTCTTTTAGTATTCTGAATAGCTCTTTAGTATTAGATTTAGCTTGTTCGATATGCTTGTTATAGGTGTCTTTTTTCGCCTGAAGTATGGCCTCTTTGTAGTTCAGAGAGGCTAGAATAATACTTGCTTTAATTGAACGTGTCAACCAGGACCGTTGGATCAGTGCATGAGGAAGCGTGTTCGTTGAGAACTGGGAGGATTAGTGGGAGTAGTTTTTCACAGGTTATGTCCCGCTTATTTCTTGTGGAGATCGCAGGAGCGATGTCTAGAGTGGTACTAATAATTCTGGCGGGGATATTAAAGGTAATTAAATGGTGGTCTGTCCACGCAAATGGTTGGTTAAAATCCATGTTCATTTCACAATTTAGGTCAGCTATCCAGTCCCAGATTCTGCCCTTGGAGTTTGTAGGCTTGTTGATATGTTGCATGAAGCCTAAATTAGAGAGCAGATTATTGATATCATAGGCTGGGGTATCATTAGTGTCTTGGAGACCCAGGTTGAAGTCTCCTAATACGATGATTTGTGATTTAGTTTTAGTGTTATCGGCAAGAATGTCGGATAGGTCTTCAGCGAAGGTGGATATGGGCCCAGGGGGCCTATAGATAAGGTGGAAAGTAATAGTCTGATTCGGGGTTAGGGCTAATTTAGCTGTCAGTACTTCTGCTGATGTGATTTGATGCACATGGGAAATGCGGAAGTTTATAGAATGTGTATGTATGATGGCAATACCACCTCCCTTGGTTTGACTGGTATTATGATCGCATCTGATGATGGTGTAGCCTGTAGGAATAGTTAATGAGAGTAGCGGTCCTGAGGCAGCGTAGAGCCAGGTTTCTGTGATGGCAATGAAGTCAAGGTCATGTGTTATGATAAGATCAGCCATATCTAGTGCATGAGCCGTAAGGGATCTGGCATTAATCAATGCTCCCTTGATTGTGGTTTTGGGAGCAGGTGGGGTGCTCTCATTGCGGTTAGTGTCTGTGATGGGTGTAGGTAGAGCGGTGGTGTGAGCTGTTACAGTTGGAAGTGAATGGTTAGTATGTCGAATAGAGTTCATATGGTGGTGGGAGGTGTGAGGGAGTCTAGAACCAAGTCTGGAATTCCTCACGGATACCGTACATGGTTGGTTAGGTGTAGGTCTGGTGGCAAAGTGTTGGAGCCAGAGGGCTGGGGAGTTGAGGTATGGGTTGGTAGAATGAGTAAGGGTGGCCATAGCTGAGGTAGGGTGATGGTGTAGGTTGATCAACAGAGTAGTGCTAGGGCTTTGAGCATGTGAGGTGGGAGGTGTGGTGAACGTTAGTTGCGGGACGTAATGGGGCAGTTGATGTGTGTGCGTCCAGGTGTGTGATAGGGCTAGAGGTAGGGAGTTGAGATAGAGAGAGGATACCTCAGTTAGTAGTAGTAATTTAAGGAGGAGAGGCAGGGCGAAGTGATTGGCCACAGGGGAAGGGCTTTGCCAGTGCATAATAACTGTAGCCTCAGATATGTCCACGGGTTAGGTAGGTTTGGACGAAGTACAATTTGCAAGGGTCTAACGGAGATGAATAATTAGCATAGGCTAGCAATGTGTCTTGGGAACTGCGTGGCAGGCATAGCGAAGATTGCAGGGTCCAAGGCACGTTAACAGGCACATCCGTGACAAAAGGAGTAGTGCATCAAGGATGGGCTACATTCAAGTTAGCAGTAATACGCATAATAAGTGAGCAGATAAAATGCAATTTGAGGCTAGGTAACAGGCAATTGGTCAATACATTCAGGCAAATTGGCAATTAGTCAATACATTCGGAATGTAATGTAGAGCATGGTGGGGATAGAATGAGCAGAGTGGATAGCTTTCAAGCTGTACTAAGCTATTCAGTATCACAGAGTCGCTTACCAAAAGGGGTAGAGGCATAGGGGCCAAGGCAGAGATAACACGCCTTGTGATAGCCGGTACTATTGAAGGCCAGTTTTGAGATCAGGCATATACGAGCAGGCATATAAACAGTAGAGTCGTGGGCAATAGGCGATAACTAGATGCCAGAGTGGCACAATATGCGTAGGTTTCAAGATATAATATACATAGTGGTGGTGTGGGTAGCAATATTAGGGTCCGTAACGTGGACAACTTGCAAGAATGTCATAGGTAAAAGGCAACAGGGAATGTGCAAGTAGTCTCTTGAAGGGTCTCACGTTGTGATGTGATGCACACAGTACAGTGGTACATGTAGGACAGCGTTATTCTGTGAGTGCAACAGAGTCTCACCGTATGTGCCTCGGATGGCCAGGGGTCCAGGCTGACAGGCTTGCAGGCCAGAGAAAGGACGTACGGTAGAACAGGATGGTGGAGCTTAAGGACCTGGAGCAGCACGCAGCACGGCACACTCGGTCAGCTCAGTCAGGAACCTTTTTCCTTACACCTTCTTCCGTGGGCCGGCGCTCGCCTGCCGGCGTGGTGTGTTTGGATTTATGATGACTGCTGCAGCCTATCCAAGCGGTCCTATGCTTGGTGGCTCAGGATGGGGGAGGTTGCATTCAGCAGGGCGGCCATCTTAAAGAGGGATGACATTGAAAGGACAAATCCTCCTTCCCTAATGCTTATGGCTACTTGTTACATAATAAAACTAATGGTTCTTACACTTAGCTATTACGTTTTCATTTCCAGGGCTACGACACCACAATTGCAAATGAGTTGGTTTCCACACCACTGGCAAGTGCTCCAATACCTGGAACCATGCAAGGTGCAACTCATCCGCTGCCATTTATTCCAGCTCTGTAGATTCAATGGCTGCTTCTTTTAGGACTTTATTTCAAGGTGATGGACTCGGAGGCGCTGAGTATGCTGCACGTAGGAAGAAAGCGATTTTGCTGAACACACCAGATGTGGAGGGTCACAGCATTATCAGAGATATATACCAGTGTTTCGCCAGCAATCCCAAGATTTAAGACAAGTCAATTCAAGAGAAAGCTTTCGCTCGACGAGGAAAATCAGATCTCTAGAACTGTCGAAGAAAAATCATTTATGAGGAAGGATGTGCCCGCTCCACTACCCATATTCAAAGAGCATAATGTTTGTCCCGAAATAGGGCACTGATGCACCGTGATCATGTGCACATGCAAAGAAGACAGTCACAGAAAGCATTGTATCGTATTTGTAGCTGCAAACATCATCTCGCCAAATGACTGTATATGCCCTGCGAGGTCGAAAGAATATTTGTGGTCAGAAGGGATACTTTGTCAAAGTGTCACCAAAAGTTCAGGAAATCCGTTACTACAATGACCAGTGAGGGTCTCAATAACAATTCACCCTGGCAAGAAAAGCACATTGTTAGCCATCGAAGCAGGAAGGAGCCCGAACCGCACTGTCGGGTTCAAGTAGATGGGAATTAAGTAAACCTCATGGCCAACGCTGGACCAGACTTCACTTATTTATATGTCTACATACAACGAGATAGTTTTGATAGACACCACCACAGTGATGAAGATGAACTTTGAATTTGTTGTATACTGAAGAATACACATAAAACCGCTTTGTTACAAGAAATTGAATTTGTTTTGTGCTTCAAGTTGGAATATGCACAACTAACATCTATTTTTGCAAAACTTAGACCAGCGATCCTCAGATATCACAGTCAGGCAAAACCTGAAAAAAAGTGCTCTGTTTGGAGATGGTATGGTGCGAAGACAGAATGGTCCACCACAACAACGTATTCTCTAAGATGTTAGGTTGTGTAGCTGTGCCTGTGAAACACAAATTTCAACCTGTGCTTGACACATCCCTCTTAGCTTTGAAAGATCCACTATAAAGGCCAAGGGTGTGAGGAAGGGAGCTGCGAGGAATCAGAATTCCTTTTGGAGGCCTGCCTATTGATGGTACTCTGACTCTTTCTTTTATAATACTGACACAGCCAAGCCGGAGGCCAAAGGCGAGACAGCTGCAGCAAGGACTCTGAGTAACTGCAGACCTGCAAGGAATCGGAATTCCCTGTAAGCGGGCCGCCCATTTGTTATCCACCGACCAATGCGCTTTCACGCTATAATGCTGGTACTCCCAAAGCTTAAGGCAAGGCAGTTTCTGGCAGGCCGCAGGCGATACGACTGGAAGGTGCTGAGAAGTTCAAATTCAGGACTCCAATCTTGGGTGAAGTTAGTTTGCTAAAAAATGTAATATCAATACTTCTGGGCAAACACAGAAATGGACAAGATGCTTTCTCCAAACAATCACAAACTGTGTTACCCCAAACAGCAATTTATATATGTTTTTTAACACACTTATTCTAATGCAACCAGTGGAAGATTTATATTAGTCCTTAAGGGAGGATTTCATTCCTTCCAATTAACACAATAAACCTCGATGAGGAGACGGTTAGGACTTGACCATACAACGATTCTTCTGCCGCATTCAAGAGATACCAGCACAGATGTGCATTCATTATTCAATTCAAGCACATACACTATTATCACTACTCGTTTGAAATAGTTTCACCTGAAACATAAATGCCCTCTGACAAGGCCAGCAACTTTACAAAAAGTGTGGTGAGGCTGCAATTATCTAGCATGTCTGTAAAGAACTGCTTCTGTGAGCCAAGTTTCAAAGCTCCATTCTGACAGCGAGAATTTATGATTCTGAATGGTGTCTCTCCAACTATACAAAGCAGGTGAGCTGAATATAAGGAATAGTACTGTTGAATAATTATATTTTTTCATTTGAATCAATTTACAATTCTTTTGACCTTCAACAACTACATATATATCTGCGGCCTCTGTATTTAAAAAAAATATGTACAGAATATTTGATGGAGAAGAAGGTGTAATTTTCTTTCAGGATGATGTATTAGTGTACGCTGAGAACAAAGAAGAACACAAAAGGAGATTAGAGAGAGTTCTCAAGAAACTATGTGATGTTGAAATGGCCGTAATGGAAACATGAAAGACCAATAGAAAAGAGATTGCATATTTAGGGCATGTGATCTCCAAAGAAGGGATATCTCCTAAGAACGACCTGATCAATACTAGAACACATGGCCACTCCTAATTGCAAGGAACATGTTATAACATTTTTGGGAATGGCAGAGTACTATTCAAAGTTTGTCAGAGGAATCGCTGATCACACAAGTGCCTTGAGAGGAGTGTTAAAGACCAGCGTAAAGTTCATGTGGCACGACAATTGTGAAGATGAATTTCAGTACATTAAGAGGGCGTTAGCAACGGCACTGGTGTTGCATAACTACAAGAGGGGGCTACACACTGCAATTACTATGGATGCAAGTAATGTGGGGCTAGGTGCTGTTCTTATGCAAATTAAGGAAGGAAAGGAGCATATAATAGCCTTTGCCTCATAACTGCTAAAGGGACCCGAAAGAGCTTATGCAACCATAGAAAAAGAGGCTCTAGCCATTAAATGGGCTATGGATAAGTTCAGAAGCTTTGTTTGGGGTACCAGCTTTGAATTACATGCAGATCACAAACCTTTGGTTGAGGTGTTTTCCACGAAAGGTCTGGGCAAAGTTTCAGGGAGAATAAGAAGATGGGTGTCCAGGTTGCAAGAATTAGATTTTACAATTCAATACATCCCTGGTGTGAGAAACTATGCCGCAGATTGTCTGTCGCTGATAACTACAAATGTGGAAGTTAGAGGTGTAGATGAGGAACAAGGCACAGTTTGTGAAATAGTGGAAACCTCGATTTCGAAACAGGAATGGCATGTGGAAGGTGAAAAGGATGCTAAAATGAAAATCGTCATCAATGATTTGGTGGAAGGAGGACTGAACGGAGAATCTGCACAAAATGCAGGAGTCAAAGGATTCTGGAATGTTAGAGAGGAATTTTGTGTTCAAGATGGTATTCTCATGAGAGGGGACAAACTGGTCCCTCCCGAAGGATTAAGGGAGTAGGCAATCCATCTCGGACATGAAGGACATCAAGGAATAGTGACAACTAAGTGAAGGATAAGGAACAGCTACTGGTGGCGGTGTGCGATAATCATATTGAGAAGATAGCCAGAGACTGTATTCTTTGTACAAACAGTGATAAGGTGTGTGTGAGTGAGAAGTGTCCCATGGCTCTTACGGATATTCCAGAGAAGCGGTGGGAGAATCTAGCAATTGATGTGATTGGGCTGGTATGGAGTGATGGATGTCAGACTTATTGTATTGTTGTTGTGGATGTTTTGACAAGATGGGCAGAAGTGATGATGACACCCCATGTCACTACTAAAAGAGTGATTGGGTTCTTGGAGAATTTGTGTGAGCGTGAGGGGTACCTGGAAGTGATTCTCACTGACAATGGTCCACAATTCAAATCAAAGGAAATGGAGGTATACTGTGAGGAAAGGGCCATTGTTCACAAAACCAGTGCCATATATCATCCACAAACCAATGGGATTGTGGAAAGCTATAACAGGATAATTAAAGAAGCCATTAGATGGGCATGGTTAAATGGAAGGGATTGGAAAAAGGTGGTAAAACGAACTATGGTTGCTAGCCGGTTCATGCCACACAGCACTACTGGGGTTTCACCCTTTGAACATAGTAAAGGAAGGAAGGAAGGGTGCTACGAATTTGTTTCCAGGTTGGATCGGTGGATGACTGGCATGGGAGTGAGGTTTGATGAAGTGAAAGACAACATCCGACACAATCAGATGAGGAACAAGGCTTTGCGAGATAATAGGAGATTCAGGAGGCGTCCTCTCCTGAGAGTTGGAAGCTGGGTCAGGATAAGATTACCAGTTGTGTTGAGAGGTGCTGGTTGCCAACGGTCAAGCCCATTTGAGGTTATTGGGATTTTCAAACATGCTGTATGAAACCTGGAAAGGGTGATGGTGGTAGGATTGAGACAGGGCAACAGAATGTGTGAAGGAGAAATTGGTGTAGAAAAGGAAAAACTTTGTAGTGGTGGTTTTTCATTGTCACATACAGCAGATATGTCTCCTACATCGAGATGTGGAAGAAGCTACCGAAGACCGAGATATCTGGATGATTACACCCGATAATGAGAGAGAAGAACTTTTGTGAAAGAAAAGGAATGTGTAGCGTGCGGCACACACTGTGTCATGGAACCCAGTGACACAGTGTGGAATGAGGAGCTGAGCAGCAGGATGCGCGTGGAGAGGAACTCAAGTCAGCGACAGTTGGAAGGACCTGGAGAGGCAGAGCTTGCATTTCCCAGACTCAATGTAACTTACAATAAAACATAAATATAATATAATTACATTGCCTACATGCCCTCATTGGACACTACAGTGCTGTTCCTGTTTATATGCAGATAACGCGCTGTAAGCCTGTTTCTTTATCCAGCGATGTTCCTGCTATATTTTCTCCACTTTTAAAGCAGTCCATACCAACATTTCTCCCTCAGAGATCCCCTAGCTCGAGTTCTGACTTAATCAGTAGCCAGCTGACTAACTGTCTTAAAAAGGGTATGATAAAATGAGTGTCTTGAATTCCCAATATGAGCTGTTGTCAAATGTAATCTTAGCCCAGCATGAGGAAGATGATGGCTGGGCTATTCTGGGACTTCAGCCTGAGTCAAACATTTAACTATGGCAACTCTCTCACCGTAGCTACTGTTTTGTACAGTTCTGGACTGACAAAAACATAATGAGCAGACGGTTGGTGCGCATTTGAGCAAGGCTTGCATATAGGAGAGTCCACACATCTAGCCACATCATCTATATTCTAGTCGATCTGGCTGGTTAGGGTCTACCTGAGGTCTTAAAGGTGATCCTGTGAGTCGAAAGTGACCAGGACAACCTGGTTTTGACCATTCATACTCTCTGATATTATGAGTAGATGTATTATAATGGAAAACAAAACATAAAGTTAATGTTACTTCTACTTGGGAGCCCACTGGCCAAATCTAGACTTAATGTTATGACATGATAGTTTATTTATATAGCGCATATACACAATGTGTTTCAAAGCGCTTCACTGCAAGGGAGGGAACAAGGGAGAATACAATGACATTCTTATAGGCCATGAACAACAAGAATGTGAAATTAACTATCATACTCGGCCTGACGACATTTCAGATAGTGCAAGAGCTAAAACACAGATAGGAAGGAAATGGAAAACAGTAGGGGACTACTTGCATACTAGGTCTGATAACATTTCTGGTAGAGCTGGAGATTAACAAGAGGTGAGGGAGGGTGGAGGAGAACGGACGGAACAAAACAAGTGACTATCGTACTAGGCCTGACAACATTTCAGTTAGTGTGGGGGATTGGAGGGGGACAAGTAAAAGGAGGGAGGGAGGAGACAAACATGTGTTGCTATCATGCTAGGTGCAGGGGCAATTCTGATAGAGTAAGTGCATAGAAAAAAGTAAAGGTGGTGGGAAGAGAGAGGGAGAAGGGAGAGGAGGAGAAAACAGAAAAAAAAGTAAGAAAAGAAAATATATAACAATGCATTACTTACCGTAAAAGCATTTCTGATGGTTGTATCTTCTTAGATTCACATGCTGTGCATAGGTCCGACATCCAGTGGTCACTGCGGAGTATTGCATTTTGTTTTTCGTAGTCGAAAAAGGGGACGTCGACAAGGCGTGTCTGTAACACTATCCCTATAGTGACGTGCGTTGTACCCACAATCCCTCACGCGTCGAGGTCCCTCTGTTTGTATTTTTCTGCCCTGAGGGAGCCTTGTAGACGTGAGTGAGTACAGAAAAGAGAGAAATATAGAAAAGGATGTCTATGTTCCTTCCATCCGAGCGGGGAGGAAGGGTGGGCGCATGTGAATCTAAGCAGATACAACCATCAGAAATGCTTTTACGGTAAGTAATGCATTGTCTTCTGATGTTTGTTAATCTGCTTAGAATCACATGCTGTGCATAGACTAGCGAGATATACCTGGAGTTGGCGGTGGGTTATGAGAAGGAACAGTAGAGAAAATATGTCTTAATACTGCCTGTCCCACCTGGGAGTCAGATCTAGAGTGTGCATCTAGACAGTAGTGTTTTGTAAAGGTGTGCACAGAACTCCAGGTAGCCGCTTTGCAGATGGACTCAAAGGGAACATTTGCAATGAACGCTATGGAAGCCCCAGTGCCTCGAGTGGAATGTGCTCTTGGCTTGAAGGGTAGTTCTCTCTTAGCAAGAGTGTAACAGAGAGTGATGCATTAAACAATCCATCTAGATATAGTGGACTTTGAAACTGCATCTCCTTCTCTTCCTGCTGCCACAGAGACAAAGAACTGATTAGTCTTTCTCAGTGGTCTGGTTCTTTCCATGTAGAACATGACAGCTCTGCGTACATCTAGTGTATGCAGACTTTTTTCTCCCAAGCTGGAAGGGTTTTGAAAGAATGTTGGTAGTTCTATTGACTGGTTTACATGAAATTTCGAGATGAATTTTGGTGCAAACCTTGGGTGTGTGCGTAGAACCACCTTATCCTTGTGAACTGTTACGAAGGGCTCTAGTACAGAAAGAGCCTGTAGTTCACTTACTCTCCTAATGGAGGTGATAGCTATTAGGAAAGCAGTCTTAAGAGTGAGGTCTTTAAGAGTTGCCTTGTGCATGGGTTCGAAAGGAGGGCCCATGAGTCTAGAACGTACCACATTTAAGTCCCATCCGGGAGCTGGGTTAGCTATCGGAGGGTGTATTCTCTTTACCCCCTCCATGAAGGCCTTGATAACTGGTATCTTCCACCACGACACTTTAAGTTGGGAAGTGGTGTATGCAGAAAGTGCCGCTAGGTGGACTTTAATGCAATTGAAGACTAGACCTGAATCCAGTAAATGGGTCAAGTACAGAACAATGTTAGTGGGAGAGCAGTCAACCGGGTTGATGCTCTTACCTCTACACCAGATGACAAATCCTTTCCACTTGCTAGAATAGCAGTGGCGAGTATTAGGTTTTCTGGCTTCCCTGAGGATGTCCATACATCTCTGCGGGAGTTATAAATGTCCAAATTCTATGATCTCAGGAGCCAGGCTGCTAAGTTCATGGTCTGAGGGCATGCATTCAGTGTCCTGCCCTTGTCCTGTGACAGCGTGTTGTATGGGCAGGGAAGTTTCACTGGGGGAGATAGGGACATCTCCATCAAGTGAGCGAACCATGGCTGCCGGGCCCACATTGGGGCCACTAGTATCATGGTAACCTGCTCCTGGTGCATCTTGTGCACCACTTTGTTGAGAAGGGGAGTCGGGGGAAAGGCGTAAACACATTTCCCTGACCATTGAATCGACAGACCGTTCCCCTTGGACTGGTTCTGGGGGTACCTGGAGGCGTAACTTTGGCATTGTGAGTTCTCCAGAGTTGCGAACAGGTCTATTTCCGGGAACCCCCATTGCGTGAAGACGTCTAAGATGATGTCTTCGTGCAATTGCCATTCGTACTCTTCGGGCAGGGGGAAGTCTCTGCTGAGTTTGTCTGCTAGCAGATTGAGTTCCCCTGGTACATGTTGTGATAGTAGGAACATGTTGTGTTTGAGAGCCCACTTCCATATATTCTGGGAAAGCTTGGACAGTCCTGGAGAGTGAGTGCCCCCTTGCTTGTTGAGGTAGTACATGGCTGTGGTGCTGTCTGTGAGGACCATCACTGTCTTTCCTTGTAGGTGTTCCTGAAAGGCTTTCAGTGCTTTGAACACCGCTAGTAGTTCCAGCAGGTTTATATGCTTGGATGCTAAGCTCGGAGTCCACGCTCCGTGAGCAGTCTGATGGGATAGGTGAGCCCCCCATCCTGTAAGGGATGCGTCTGTGGTTAGAGTGGCTTCCACTGCGGGTGTGGCAAAAGTTTTCCCTAATAACAGGTTTTCTTTTGTCCACCACCGTAGCGAGAGAACCAAGGCCTGCAAGACCACCACTAGATCGTCCCATTGTCCGCTGGCCTGACACCACTGGCTGTAGAGCCACTCTTGCATTGGGCGCATGCGCAGGCGCGCGTGAGGTACCAAATAAATACATGACGCCATCATTCCTAGCAAGCGCATTGCTTTGCGTACCGTCACCTCTCGACCTGCCACATAATGGGGGATCTGAAACAGCTTGTTTTGGACCCTCTCGATGGAGGGGAAGACGAGGCCGTCCTTTGTTCAAATTAGAGCCCCTAGGAATTGTTTGATTTGGGTGGGGTCTAAGCTGGACTTCTTTTCGTTGATGGAGAAGCCCAGTTGGGACAAAAGGTCTACGGTCTTTTGGGTATTGGAGAAGCATGTTTCGTAAGAATCCCTGTAAGAGGATTCAATTCAACACTACAGCTAAGTCAATGCCTAGTCTGGGATACTGAATGAAAACCCTTATTGCTATATCTTTATGTCCAGTTCATGAGTTCTGGATGACTACCCCTATATAACACCCCTCTCTTGGAATCCCCCTGACCCCGCTAAGCCAAGAAGTAGTTCTGTTTTGCAAGTTAAAAAGTTTATTTGAGAATTTCAACAATATATATATATATATATCACACTTTATAATAAATTAATAATTGAATATCACACTTAATCTGAGCAGTAATCAATAATGGATAGTCTGGCACTAGCACGCTTCTTTATAATCAATGATGAGTGGTTATAGGATGGATAAGATAGCAACAATACTTTTATGGTTTCAAATGGATGCAAGGTGGAATGAAAATGCAGTACAGAAAAAAAAACTTGATATGATTTCAACAAAACAATGTAATCACTTTTCTCTGGCAATCCACTCCCCCCCTTATGCAATGTAAGGAAATGAATAGGAGAGCCCACAATTCTTAGAAATACAATCAAATAGAATTCAGTTCAATTCCCCCTCAGCAGCTTATACAACAATAGGAGTTTTGAAACACAGGCAAAATGCTTTGAATATGGTGACAATGCAGTGAGAAATATGCTGAAAATGCTTTTAATTCCCTTCAGGAGGTTCAGGGTGAGTGAGAGATACTAGGGATGAGTTCAGGCTCACTTTAGCAATGATTCAGAGATGGTGATTAAGAGGCAAACGAATTTTTAGCAAGTAAAGAGATGACTGCTGATGGTTACACGTGGCTGGATTTTTAACCAAATTGCAAATCGCGGTAAAATTCGCGAGTGCGAGAATCGTGATTACGGCAAAAGTATACAGATTAGCAAGTCGATTCTAAGCTTGTTGGAAAGCTGAGATTCTAAGCTTTCAGAGGAAAGTTAAACCAAGTTCCTAGCCCAAACGGTTCCAGAGATACGGACGATTAAATAAAGGTAGTTTTTCGGATTTGAAATTTTAAAAGTTCAAAGCGACAGGTTACAGCTTGCAGCTAGAAAATGACAGGTGACAGCTTTGCAAATGACAGGTGACAGTTAGGAGGCAGTTCTACTTAGATTAAAATAGTTTGGATTAGATTATTTTAACTAAGAGATTGGTTCTGCACAGTTCTGCTAGGTACTCACAATATAATTAGAAATAGAATGGGCCTCGCCACGGATCTGGTCAACAGGTTTTCTTCACTCGCCACGGACGGTCTCTACGCACAGCGTCTGGGTCAGCTCTACTCTGCTGGTCTGGTCTGGGTCTCTGGTTCTGATCAGGTCTGTGGGTCCGGATACAGCGGTCTCCGGTTCAGCTGGTCTCTCTCTGGATACAACACTGCTTTCTGGCAAATGGCAAGAGTTCTTGCAAAGAATTCAAACAGCTCGCCTTGCTGTGAATAGTGGCAATGATTTGAGGCCTGCTAAAGAGGGATTTAGCTTGTAGTTGACCTCTCTGCTACAAATTCTGAAGTAAAGTCTTGGTCTCTGAAGGTGGATAGATTGAAGTCTCTATGTTGGCTCTCTGGAGGTTGATGGAGGTAAAGTATGGATTTTCCCGGCAGAGCGTCCCGCAGCAGATGGAATAGAATGTCCTTATCTGTCCTGACTGTCTGCTTTTATGTGTTTTGAAAGTGGGTGGAGAGGCTAGCTTTCTAGGCCCTACCCCTCTCCACTTGTCATTGGCCACTTCCTCCTCTTCCCCTTGATTGGGGGAATGAAATGAAGTGTCATCATGATGAGGTCTGTTTATGATACAGAGAACCCACCCCTGTCAACTTTACACACAATCTATATTTAACCAAAAAGACATATTTCATAGATACACAGTTGTTTGGCATTGCATACACACATCATGCATTTACTGATGGTAGCCCCTGTTCCAATTCTGTCGTTTCTAGGAGCTTGGGTTCAAAAATGGCAACATATTTCACTTTTTGGTCGGGTTACCAATATTGGATTTGTCACCGCATTTACACAAATGTTCGCAAAGCATGTGGGCATTAGGTGGTGGAGTGTCAGATTTTTAACGTACATACATTTAGAGTAATATCCTCTTTTCCGCTAAAAACCCCCCTGAACATACCACCGGGTCCTGACACGTCTTCAAATGTGCACCGAAAAATCACAAGAATAATGATATCACTTATAAAATTTTCACAAGTCCGCTCTATGAATGATCCATCTTTTTAGATTTATGTTCTGGCCCCAAAGGGGTGTGGTTTCCCCCAGCACAAGGTTGAATTTCTGTTTTTTCCAGTTCTGCCAAGCCAGCTTGCTCTCACAGGCAGTGCTCCTCCCCTTTCCTTCCAGGAGGAAGCCACTTTTACGACCCCCATAATAAAACATTTGCCTGAGTCAGGACAGGGCTTTGTTCAATTTCCTGCAGAGCCCAGGTAATTCAATCAGAGAAGTGTCATATCCCTTTTGGTGGGAACAGCAAAAGGCAGGTAGGCCTGGGAACACAGCTGTTGTGCAAGTCTCAACTCCTGTCGGGGGTAGCTGGTGGGCAGAATTCAGTTTCATTAAGCCAGGTTTCAGATAAAATGTCACTTTTTGTTCCCCAGTTTAAGTCAAGACAATTTTTACATATGCAGCTAGAATGCTGATTCTAAGTTCAAAACTATGACATTTCAACAGTGACAAACTATGTGACACTCTAAAGTAGGTCACTCATTTAATTTAAACATTTACGATTTTTGGTAGTTTTAAATCCAGTTTCAGTTAGGCTGCTGCAGACCTGCAGAGCTCAGCCAGTCTTGTTATGAACATTCAAGTCACTTCAGAATATAACTTTACATTGTATCCACCTCTCAGTAAGTCTTTCTTTGGTCTGCTTTGGGTTCATTTATTCAGTTTTACACAAAAGTCTGGTGGTTTTAAAACGCCGGCTTTCTGATAGTGGTGAGTACTGGTAATGCAACCATTTTTGGGATCTTTCTTGGATTAATGCATTCCAAACAGGAATGGTTCTTACATGGTAGTAAATAATCCTTGCTTAACATTGTTTTGATGGGGCTCCTTACAGTAAAATGGTTATGTGGAACCCCACAAAAGGGTTGAATCTTTAAAGTGGTCCGGTGAGCCACGATTTCAGCAACTTTTTGACATCAGTAACAGTGGATTTTGTTAACAAAGATCTTTCTTTACACTGGTGGGTGGCAAGTGAGGTAACCATTTTGGTGTGCGCACAAACTGCGTGGTTCTCCTGGATTCTGGCGCACTTGTGGGCTTTTTGGCCATCTTGGATTTTCTAAGCCCACAGCACCAAATGTTGCAGCATGATAGCTCGAACGTGGGTCAGGACACCCGACATCCCCTGTTATGAGCCAGTCGTCGAGGTAAGGGTATACCGGGATGGATAACCTGCGCAGGTGGGCCGCTGCCACTGCCAGTACTTTCGTGAATACCCTTGGTGCAGATGCTATCCCGAAGGGTAGTACTCTGAACTGGTAGTGTTTGTTTTCTATCTTGAACCTGAGGTATTTTCTGTGCGCTGGCAACATTAAAATATGAAAGTATGCATATTTCATGTCTAGTGTTGTCATGTAATCCCCTTGTGATAACAGTGGGATTACTTCCTGCAAGGTCACCATACGAAACTTTTGGGGTTTGACAAACTTGTTCGCTGGGCGCAGATCTAATACAGGGCGCATGGTTAAGTCCTTTTTGGGTACAAGGAAGTACACTGAATAAATACCTTCTGTTACCTGAGATAGGGGGACAGCCTCTATAGCCTCTTTTTTCAGTAGCTCTTCTACTTCTTGAAGAAGAATGGTGAGGTGTTCCGGTGTCATGCGTCGGTTCCGTGGGGGTCTGTACTTCGGGGAACCGTTGAATTCGATGCAGTATCCGTGGGCTATGGTGGATAATACCCAGCGGTCTGATGATATTCCCTCCCATGCTGAAAGGAACGATGTTAGCCGGCCCCTGACCGGTGATGCATGGGAGGGGACCTGAATCTTCGGGTCATTTGTTGGTATTGGGCGTGGAACCTTTGGGGCTGGAGCCGCGACCTCTTCCTTTGCCACGGCGTTGGCCTCTTTGACTGAACTGGGTAATGTTACCCTGGTTAGAGGGCCAGGTGGTAGCAGAGTAAAATTGCTGTTGGTTTTGCTGCTGGCGTTGGCCACGAAAGGAGCTTCTATTGCCATAGCTGCGTCTGTTAGGGGGCCTAGAAATTTGGTCAAGAGTCTTGATGGTATCAAACTCTTTCTTCGCATGTTATAGGGCCTCATTAACTGCTTTCCCAAAACCGATGTGTTTGTTCTATGGGCTTATTTATCAGGGAAGCCTGGGTTTCCGGCTTAAATCCCGAATTGCGCAGCCAGACATGGCGTTGGAGAAGTATTCCCTGAACCAGGGAACGGCCAGCCGTCTCTGCGGCATCTAAGGAGTTCTTTACGATGCCCTGGTTTACAAGAGTTCCCTCTGAGATTATAGCTAACAGGCGTGAACGCAGGGGTTCTGGTGAGTCCTCTGCTTCGCTGCGCAGCTTGCTCCACTGTGCATCTGCGTAGCTAGCTAGTAGGGAATTGTTATTTGCAATCCTAGTTGAGAAGGCGGCGGAGGTCGTGATTCTCTTCCCAAGTGCATAGAGCTTCTTGCCCTCTTTGTGAGGTGGTGCCTCACTAGTGGATAGTGGTACCCCCGCTCTTTTTCTTGTATAAGTAACTACGAGGGAGTCCAGAATAGAATGTCCTCTGATGTACAAAGAGTCAGAGGACGAAGGGCTGAAGAGCTTTTCTATCCAAGGGTTGACCCCTCTGACTAAGGCAGGATTGGAAAGGGAAGGAGTTATTCTTCTCTTTATAGAAGCCAGGAGCGGAATAGACTGTCTAACAGGGGCTTTTTCTTTAATAACTTTCTCTACAAAGTCTATGGGCCTCATTACGACCCAGGCGGTAAGTTACCGCCTGGGCCGTGACTTTACCACCATGGCGTAAACTATGTTTACGCCATGGTGGTTGGCGGACTTACCGCCCCATTCCGACCTTGGCGGGGCGGTAAGTCCCCAATCCCCATTTACCCTTCCCCATTCCCATTTTTGCCCCATAGGGCATAATGGGAGTGGGGAAGGCGTTAATTACGCCACCGTAAATTACAGTGGCGTAATTAACTCCATGGTCCCTTAGCGCCATGGATTTTAACACCTGCTAAAAGCAGGTGTTAAAAGCGCCATGGCGCTAAGGGACCTCGTAATTGGCGGTAAGGGGTCGGCGCAGCTAACGCTGGCGTAAACCCCTTACCGCCAGGGTCGTAATGAGGCCCTATGTCAGGAAGAGTCTCCCCTGTGTCTATTTCAAAATGCGCTGCTGCCTTGCGTGTAAGGATCTTCTTCCAACCCCTCTCCCTCATGTTCTTCCTCTCCACCTAAACACTCCTCATCTTCCTGGAGGCATTGCTCCTCTTCAGTGAGGTCATATATGTCTGTAGAAGGGGGAAACAGCCTAGGAATCTTGACCCTAGGGACATCCTGGGGCCATTCTCTTGGTCTTTTGGGTGTGGGTGGGTTTTGGCTTCCCAAAAACCTTTCCATTTTCTCCATACAAGAATGGAGTCTTTCAAGGGTCTCATGGGGGACCCCTTAATAGTCTAGAGTCACCTTCAAAACGCTTAGAACGCTCCCACAACGTCGAAGAAAGGTTGTCGTCGCCCTCTGAAAAGCCCTCTGGTAGTTCAGAAGTGCCCTTAGATGAAGGGGGCAGTTCCTGGCTACTCTTGCGCTTTTTCGGCGTTTCCATAGCTTTTTGTGCGGTATTCGACGTTTGTTTCGTCGTCCGCTTACGTTTGTCTTCGGAAACAATTCTCGCCAGGCTCTCGACAACAAGTTTGTCAGTAGAGGGCTCTGGTGTCGACGTTGCCTGCGTTACGTGTTGTTCCTCGACGGCCGCTCTATGGAGCGTTACGTCGGATGATTTTGAGGTAGCGCCCGTGTTTGATGAAAGCCCAATCGCTGGTCGCGGCTGCGTTTGCGGGGGGGGCTTGAGACCCTTACGGTCTGAGGTAGACGCCTGAGTGCCCTGCGTCCCCTTCGGCGCTGATGGATCCTTCGTCTTTGACGAAGAAGAGCCGTGGGTTGTGTGCTTAGGCCTATGGGGTCTATGTGCGTCCTTGTCGCCGGGGTGTTCATCCCCATAAGCAGGGCGTGAGCCGAGCCCGTCGGGGCTGGGGACGGACGTCGAGGAGCGCGAGCGCTCCTTCTGGGGGTAAATGACTTCCGTAACGGACGTCGAGTTATCACCCTCTTCGTCACTTTCTGTAACAGCAGCGGCGGGTGAGGAAACTGACTTCGACATAGCGTAGTCTGCCCACCTCTTAACTTTCCGTTCTTTAAGAGTTCTTGGTTTCAAGAGCTTACAGGCCGCGCAGCTGTCCTCCTTATGATCGAGGGGCAAGCAACGATTACAGAGCTTGTGTTTGTCCTTCCAAGTGTATTTGCCCCTACAGCGTGGGCAAAACTTAAAAGGTGTCCTCTCCATAGCTGAGGCAATAATAACTGGTGATAACAACCCCAAGGGAAAGATAGGGGAGAAAGAAAGACATTCTCAAAGAGAAGATAAAAGTTCAAACCCCCACTCTCCCTACTGTATGTTGGCCGGCGAGGCCAGGCCACGTGTTCGGCAGCGCCGAAGGATCTCCTCCGTCTCTTCCCCTCCGTCGAAAACTTGCTCGGCGGAGAAACAGCTTCACAGCTAACGTCGAGGGGAGGGATCTTTAACAATATAATAAGTATAATTAAGGACCGAGGTCCATAGTAAGTATTTGCAATGTCTCTCTAGGAGCTCCGCGTAAGGCGACCAGAAGCTGGGCGGAAAAAAACAATCTGAGGGACATCGACGCGTGAGGGATTGTGGGTACAACGCACGTCACTATAGGGATAGTGTTACAGACACGCCTTGTCGATGTCCCCTTTTTCGACTACGAAAAACAAAATACAATACTCCGCAGTGACCACTGGATGTCGGACCTATGCACAGCATATGATTCTAAGCAGATTAACAAACATCAGAAATATAAATATATAAAATGCAGGTGCCAACCTTGAAGCTGTATTTCTGTGAGGTTCCAATACATCTGAACTTCAAAACTGCAATGTTCAGCCAGTGGCTCTGCATCACTGTTCTCATCTGAGGCTGTTCCTGGTATGAGAGTAGTGCCATCTTTATACAGTGACCTCCTTTCTGTGATTGAAATGTTCTTTTGTATCCCCTGACCTTGGAAATTGTCCCAATGGTAATTTATGATCGATTTGTGTCAACTGTCAAGCCTTATGTCACTGCAGATAGTTCTGTGATTAGAAAGATGGAAACAGAAGGTAACAGTTTGATCTTACAAAAAATAGCTTGAAGCAGCAGTAAGCAACATTATTCCTATTTCAATAATGATATCTTAAAACATACATGCACATAAACATACTTAGGAGTCCTTTTTAGTGCTTCAGGACATTTCCCACAAACCAAGAAAGCACTTCAGGAGAATGCATCATGGGCATGGCATGTCATGTTATCAAAACTTATCAGACTGAATCCATAGACACAGCTCTGCATAACAATGTTTTATTCCCTCATTAAGGCGATTTTACTATATGGAAGCAAGGGCTGAGGATCAACTCAGAAGCGAGAACTTGTCAAGTGGGACAAGACTCAAACAGAAAACATGCACCAACGTTCGGCAAACCAATACCTAAGGTCCACATTAACACACCCAACAGTGCATGAAGAGCAGAATTGGAGATGTAGCCCCTACTGCTAGACATTAAAAAAAGGTGTTGAAGTTCTGTACACTGCTCAATGAAAGCGAGGCTAGGTCATTCTAAAGAACACTGGCTAGTCCAGTGGTACTCCCAGATTGAGAGACGGAACAACATTCAATTTTATAGACTACTAAATAGAGGATACAAACTCAATGAGAATACCCGCTACCAAAGATAGCAAACTGAGACAAATAATTACCAGATCTAAGTTGAACAATAACATTTGAGATTGAAACAGGTAATCCTAGAAGCATGAGGAAAACAGTATCTGTAAACAGTGCAACATGAAACATAACCAAGAAGAAACACACTTTCTCTTTCATTGCACCAAACAAAAAGACACACGAGACCCTCTTTTGGAGCGCTTCAAAAGATCACAATCTTACCAAAACTAAAAGATGAACAGAACGTGCACATTCGCATGAGTTTAGATGGTAAGAAGGCAGCACAGACAAAACAGCACAATAATTAGCATCATGTCACAATATGACACCAAAAGACCCCAAAACCACACTGAGCAAAACCATAGGCTCTCATTTTAAAAGAGGTGGCTCATAAAAAGCAAGTGTAAAAAGCATTTGTGGCAGTGTTACACATGCATTTTACGAACGACCTCACATTCGTGGATTGAGCGTGGGCAAGGATCATAGTTTGTAAATAGTCACACCCATTTGTTCCACCATAGAACTACGATAGCATTTCCATCTGCATTAGATTAAAAAAAAATAATCATTCATTAATCAACAAAACAAGATGCAGTGTACCACAGATGTTATCGCAGTACTACCACGTGTTGCAATGTTAAGCATGAGCATACCAGAATATAATTCTTCCATATTATTAGAGCCAGGTCTATGAACCACTTGTTGTGAGAAGGGGCATCGCTTGACATCGAGTATTTCAGTAAACGGCGTTTGGCAATCAAACAAACAAGATTAAATAATTTACATATACATTCAGGGACTTTACCTATATTTTCAAGGAGGTTTTCTGCTGGAAGAGGGGTATTGGGAATGGATGTAAAACCAGATAAAGTGCTTGCTAATCTGTGCCAGAATTCCAAAATGTGGGGATAAGACCAAAGCATGTGTAGATAATTAATGTCCTGCGCGACACATCTAGGGCACCCATTACAGCAATTGGGGTCAAATTTGGCTAGCCTGGTTAGTGTAAAATACAATCTATTTAGGACTTTAAATTGGATCAGAAGATATTTGGAATTGGATGATACGCAATTAGTTAACAGACATTACTGTTTCCAGTATTTTTTTGAAATAGGGGCCCCAGGATCTTCCTCCCATCTACTGTGAGCTCTAACTTGTGTAATTGACATATCTAATTAACGTTATCACCTGAATTAGATTTTGGTGCAGGTGGAGATTCTGTGGATTCCTATAGAATACACCAGCTTTTTCCACTTGCTTGAAGCTAATGGATTCCATAGAAATAGAGGTAAATGTCTCCCACCATTCACAATGAGAGCATAGGCATATTTACGACTGTTTGCACTATGGATTGTAAACATTGACAGAAACCCAGGTTCGCCCAGATTGCAGATTTCAAAGCATTATTTGCACTTTGTAGAGCAAACAATCAATTTAGCACAGAGGGAACTGCATTGCTAATAACGGGAACCTCCGACATGAGGCTATCAGTCCTTAGTGCAACAGAGGGAAACAATAGAATCAAATCAGATACTAACCTACTGTATATAAACAATATTCACCAAAGGATTTGATAGAGATGATTCTTTTCAGCTTTGGCAATTCTCCTTTGTCTGATCCTGGACGCCTGCATCAAAATGCTATGGTATTTCTCCCCCTTACCCTGTCTGTCTACATATCACGTTGGCCTGGATTCACAGATAATGCCCCTCCAACCTCTTTCACTGACTGTATACTGAAGGGCTGAGTTCCTGTGCCTTTTCATGAAAAAAAATGTCAAAGAAAGGAGCAAAGTCTTCCCGCTGAAAAGTAATGAATTGTGGTCTGCCATTTCAGTGACCTCTTGGTGCTAGGTGGTTTAAGATATTGGTGAATGGGAAGCTAAGGGGAGGAGAGGGAGAGGCAAGATGCTGTACTGGAATATTAAAGAAAAACACAATAATGTGCGATAGAGGCCCATGCTTCAAAGGAAGTTTTGCTTAACTGGTATGATATGCTATTTATAACGTGCTTAACAGCCAGAGGTTTCTAAGTGCAGACCCGAGGATCGAACCTGTGTTGCTCCATGTCGTCTTGCCTCCCAGGCGAGCACGTTGTCCCTGAGCTATCCTCCCGAGACAACTATGAGGTTAACACAAATGACCCAAGGTAGTCAAAGGCAGCAGCGCTTATATACAGTAAAAAGAGGGCTGGTTAGTAATTAATTACATAGCAGTGCACATAGACCAGCGGTATTCAAACTGTGGGGCACAGCCCTGCAGGGGGCTGCGTCGCATCCCAGGGGGACCGGGAGAGGCTAGCATGAAATCTAAAAAAAAAAAAATATATATATATATGCATATATATATATATATTTATGTTTTTATATTGAAGAAAATGGCTTTGGCTGCTCACATGGTCGGGCAGAAGCATGAAACTGTCTCAGACACCAATGAAAAAGTGGCCTGCAGTTGTAAATGGATATTCATTCCTTTAGTCACAGACTGTTTGAATAGTACCCATGGGGATGCTTTGTGTTAAAATGTAAGTAAATTGTGATATTTAAAGAATATTTATTCATCAACAATGGTCAAAATTACTAACGGCTCAATGGTCAAAATCTAACTGCATTGTGAAGTAACTCATCAAAGCGGCCCACATTGGCCAAAAAGGTGGGCCATGTTAAATGGCCCGCACTAGCATTTTGCATTTTTGATACATGCATTGCCCTATTGGCCAGTCCGAGCCTGGCGGCTCATCCATAATGGCGAGGGGGCGCCCACCCAGTGGCCCCCTCACCCATTATGGGGGAGCTAAGGAGCCAGCCCAGTTAAACAATGAGCACTCCCTCAGCTGCTTTTTCCAGATGAGGGAATGCTCCTCGGCTGGTTGAACTGTCAAAGGGAAACACTATTTCCCTTTGACAATTCTGTTCAGTGCCCCAGCCGCACATGCTCACTGAGCCATGAAAGGCCGGGGCGTTTTGCTTCGCCAGCATTGCATAGCTCATTGGAAATGCTGACTGGGGCACTGCGTGTCTGTATGTGCGAGGGGGAGCTCCTGCGCCTCCTCGCACATACGGACAGAGCAGTCTGGAGCGGGGCATTTCAGCACCCACGCTCAGGCACCTGCAGAAGGTACGTTTATGTTCATTTTTTTAAATGTAAACATGTGTATGGATGCATGTATGCTTGTGTTATGAGTGAGTGTGGGGTGATGGATGCTTGAGTGAATGATAAAGTGATTGCTGTATAAGTGTGTGTGTGTGTGTTAGTTTGTTTTGGTCCGTTGAGCTGATTTTGGCAAGTGGTGGATAGAGGGGGAAGGAGGGGTGGACAACAAAGTAATTTCAAGAATGCCTAAATGGGTTTGGTGCACAATCCCCCTACCCACCTGCCAAAATCAGCTCTCTGTCCAGTAAAAAATGTCCTGCCTGCCCCCTGAGCCCCACTGCACCAATTGCAAACTGTTTGGCTATTTACCCATTTCTTTTTTTAAAGTATGCTCTACAATGCAACATTTTAACCCATTATTTTAAAAAATAATCACGGGGGAAAACCTCCCGATTCCCCCTTGATTGGTTCCGGCTCCCTCACTGACTCGGTCGCTTAGGCATTTTTGGGGGAAATTGTTATGCCCCGCCACTTCAAAAATTCACCAGCTGCCACAGGCCCTCATACTGTGTTGGGAACGGGATGGGCGGAGCCTAGGGACTGTGGTGGGAGAAGGATGGGCGGGAACCATGGCGTAGTGGTGGGAGCAGGGTAGGGAAAACCTATGGTATGTGATGGGGTAGGGAGAGCTCAGGGACTGGGTAGGAGTGGGATGAGGGAGCCCAGTGACCGTGATGGGAGCAGGTGGGGGAGCCCAGGGACTTTACTGGGAATAGGGTGTGGTGACAGCACGCAATAGTGGTGACAGCCCAGGAGGATAGCTCAGCTGCAACGTTTTCGCCTTGGAAGCAATACGACACGAAGCAACACAGGTTCGATCCCGGATCCGCGCTGGGAAACCTCTGGGTATTGAGCATGTTATAAATAACCTATCATACATACTGTCCATTGGGCATTTTTGGGGGGGTCCTGGCCTGCCCACATTTTGCTCCAGGGGTGCCCTGGCCAAAAAAGTTTGAAGACCACTGACATAGGGCCTCATCACGAGTCTGGTGGTAACCCTTAAATGCGACGGTAGTGCTATTACCGCCACATTTAAGGGTCCGCCAGATCATGGCTTTGATGGATTTCCCCCCAGCTCTGGGGGGAAATCCGCAGTAAATTTGCCGATTTTCGGCACAATTACTGCCGGCGGGAAATCCGCCGGCGGTAATAGCGCAAGTTTTCCCCATTGGGCCCAATGGGGAATGGGCAATAACCCTTCTGCCAAACCCGTGTTCCGGCGCTAATAGCGCCGGGGGGTTTGGCGGTAGGGCTATTAGCGCCGGCGTTACCACCCAACTCGTGATGAGGCCCATAGACAGAACCTTTCACCCAGGTGATCCGCCCGCACTGGTCCACCCCCAAGAACTGGATCCAAAAGTGATGGCCATTTCCTAGCCACCAGGATGACAGATCCCCGGGGACTAGTGGGCAAGACACCGTTAGGTTGCTCACAGAAGATGATAAACAGATACCTATCAGAGCTTGATTGCTAGCATTTCATAGACATTTTTGAATAGCTTGTTTACAAAATGCGACTCATTATCAGACTTAATTTGCAGATACCACACCTTGGAAATACGTCTCTCACCAGGAACTTGGCCGCACTTTTAGCATATGGGTGAATGCAAGAACAGGCTTCTACCCACTTGGAAAAGTGGCACACTACCAGGATTTGCTTAACCATGTGGTTAACACAAATGACTCAAGGTAGCCAAAGGCAGCAGTGCTTATATACAGAAAAAAGAGGGCTGGTTATCAATTCATTACAAAGGAGTGCACTAAAAGAACAATAGTAGGTACACTTTCCATTTACATGTCCTTGTCAGGAAGGACTGCCCTTGAATTAGTAACTAAACCAAGCACAGGTGAGCACATGAAAAACGAGACCTTATGTCACCCTTCCCCAAACCACAAACATTAACCTGATCCTCTACACAAAATGTATGCCAGCATTAGTACAGACACTAGACAAAATCAAAATAGGCACCCATTTAACTAAGATAGCCGGAAGAGACAAGATGGTTGTTAAGATACTTTGGGCCTCATTATGAGTGACCACATTTTGGTCGTTTGGTGTACATATCGAATGGTTTTAGGTTGAAAAGGTGCAGTGAGTACTAGCAGGCAGACTGCTGCATTGCATTGTGGGTAGCCAACGTGTAATATATACGGTGGAAAGAAAAAGAAAGAAGAATTGTGAGCTGGTTATTGAGTGCTGGGATAGGCCCAGCATGGGGGGTGGGGCTCTACATGCATAAATGATCCTGATTCGGATAGTAGCCTTAAGCCAGGAGAAAGTTCCTGTTGTCTATTGTGATGGGTAAGTGAGCGAGTACCAAACCACACCTGTGCCCACCATCTGATAATTTGGGAAGGCACCTGGTCCACTTTGTCTCCCACTAGATACCCCCAGAGCCAGGCATGGGACCTCTTGACATATATCCCATTCTTCTTTTTGGCACCCACAGGGCCTTGCCTGTGTGCATGGTTCAAATTAATCTCAAGTTTGGATTTAGTGTGGACAATGAAAAAAGTTGCAGCACTAGGAACCATCTCATGACTCTGAGGTTGGTGGCCTTTGTTCGAGACAACTAAGTGAGCGGGGCGTGGTTGGTGGGCAATATGAATGTCCGTCCTGTTAAATAGTATTTCAGAGCCTCTATGGCCTTCTGATGATTAGACACTCAAGTTCAATCGCGGTATAGACCTCCTTGTGACGAGTGAGGTTTCTAATGGTAAAAAGAATGGGTTGTTCTACCCAATTACAAAGCTAGGAGAGCCATGCTCCCAACCTCACAAGGGAGGCATCTGTTTTTAGGAATAATTTGTCATCTGCCGCCGCCAGGATTGGCGGTTTCTTCCGCGTTGTGGGTGGCAGCACAGGGGCAGAGTGTTTTAGTCCCCTTTCTATGGACATGGTGCGCAACTCCGTCTTTCAGAGGCGGTGCGTGCCGGGAGCTTAAAGACCTCCTCTCCCCGGCGGACACCCTGTTGCAACCCCAGTCGGATGTTTCCGCTTCCGGGTTTTTCACTCCTGAGGCTTGGCGCTCTGTTCCTGTTACTGCCCAGCCTCTCTTCCTAGTTCCCTGTCTTTGTCGCTCTTGCGAAGCTTTCCTTCCCTTGCTCCTGTCTTTCTTCCGATGCCTTCCGGTGGTTTTTCTTGTGCTTTCCCGGGTCTCGTTTCCTTCCCGGCCTGATCCGCCTCTCATTCCCTCTCCTCGGATTTCTCTGCTTTCTGTTCAGTCTGCTTGACACCGGTTTCCGGGTTTGTCATCTTTTCTTTCTCTCACCTGCCTGGTTCCAGTGTTCCGCTCGGAGCCGCGGCTCTACCACACCCTCGCCAGTTGTCCTCTGGGCGTTCCTGTCCGGCAGCTGTATTCCTCCTCATCGCTTCCTTCCAGGGATCCGTGCTTACACCTACCAGCACCATCGCCTTTCGATTTGGCCACGATCTCTTTTCTACGAAGAGTGAAGAGGAGATTCCACTTGATCCGAAGGTTTTTTTCTTCCCCATTGGGTTTTTCCCTTCCTCCGGCTTGATTCCGGAAAGGGAGCCACAGGACTGCTGTTCCCTAGCGGTCACTGTAGCTTCCTTCCGTGACAAGCACATCCACCCAAGAAAAGAGAAGGACTACTTAACCAGGCGGCATTTACAGACTACCGACAACGATTCCAGCAGCTCAGGTGAGGACGGTCCAAAAGGAGGGGGAGAAGAGGGAACCAAGCGACCAGAATTATCACATAATTGTTCATCAAAGTTTGGATTTATGAGGATAATAGGACAAGGAGCTGTGATTGGTTACTCGTGATTGTGTCACCAGTGTTTAATTTAGACTCATCAGAGTAGTCCAATACTTTCAAAGGCTAGGCTGCCATTTTGAATAGTGCTTTTCTTTTCTGGCACAAAGCCTGTTCACTTTAGAGTAGGCATTCTCCACTTTGGAGCGATTTGGAGAAGGTAGATAAAAGACTGTTTGTCCTGCTCCCCATTCCCTACAACCACACAAGTGGACATCGCTACAGAGAAGGGTCTGTGGTTTTAACTCTTGACGTCCTGGCCCTTTTCATGAGTATCCGTTTGAAGCCCACATCCAAGTGCAACTCTTGGTAGGATTCCAACCTCACCACCCTTAAACGCAAGTGCAGGGCGGCTGAGAGGAAGTGGAGGGCATCAAGCGCACCCTCTGACAAACTGGCCTGCCACCTGCTCCAAAGTCAGTACAGACTCTCTGTCCTCTCTAAGAAGAGAGACTACATCCAATCCTGCATCTCTGCGGCCTCAAGCAACTCAGACAAACTTTTCAAAATCTGCAAGGAGCTAGCCAACCCTGTTGCAGTCTCTACCTCTCCTATTCCCTCACAGACCCTCTGCACAGCTCTGGTTTCTCATTTCACCAATAAAATTCAGGACATCTTGTCCACTCGCTCTTCCCCTACCTCCTCCTCTGCCAACCTTGGCCCCTCTTCGGCCATCTCTCCTCCGTTCCCCTCTTCAGCCCAGACAATGTTTCTAGACAAGTCTGATCTATGAAAGTCTCATTAAAGCAGGTTCTCCCCTGCTCATCCAAAACCATCAAGGACCACATTGACACCCTTGCTATAGTCTTGGCCGATTTCTGCAATCACTCTTTTGCCACTGGAACCTTCCCTTCCCCCCCTTAAGCACTCACTTATGCACCCCCTTCCAAGGAAGCCCTCTGCCGATCCTTCCTCCCCGCAAACAATTGCTCGATCTCCATCACTCCTCTCCTGGACAAACTCCTGGAAAAGCTGGCCATCTCCCAGCACATTCTGCACACTGAATCTGTTGGGGGTCTCCACGACCACCAGTCTGGCTTCAGAGCAGCCAGAAGCACTGAAACTGCTCTCCTGAACACCCGTGAAGACTTACTCTCTAATCTTGACTTTAACCTTCCTTCTGTCCTCATTCTCTTCAATCTATACTCTGCTTTAGACATGGTCAACCACGCCATCCTGCTCAATCACCTCCGCGACAACCTGGATATCTCTGGTCAGGCCCTGGCCTGGTTGACCTCCTTTCTCAATGACTGACCCTCCCAGGTCCAACTCGGGACTTTCCTCTCTTCTATCTCTCTTTCTACTTGTGGTGTTCCCCAGGGGTCTAACCTTTTTCCCTGGCTTTTCAACCACTACCTGGCACCTCTTGCCCACTGCATCTCTACATTCTGCTCTAACTTTCAGTGTTATGCGGATAGCACCTAGCTCTCCCCTCAGCCCCCTCAGCTCCTTCTCTCATACCAGATTGTCTGGCCGCAATTCAGTAGTGGTGTGCCGCCAATGATCTCTGCCTTAATGCCAGTAAGACTGAGATCCTCGTCATCGGGACACCTGCTCCCTCCTTTCTTCTCTCTCTCTGGCCGACCACACTAGGCTCTCTTTCTGCTCCTTCCTGTGTGGCTAATAATCTTGGTGTCATCTTCGACTTCGCCCTCTCTTTATCTCCTCACATCTCTGACATCTCTAAGAAATCACACTATCAGCTGCACCTTCTCATAGGTATTCTGCCTTTTCTCACTTTCCCCCAGAGGCTCAATGTCTCCAGAGCCCTGGTCCTCTCTAGGCTGGACTATTGCAACAACCTCTTTCTAAATCTGCCTGTCTCTACTCTTCGACCTTTACAACTTATCTAGAACAGGACAGCAATACTTGTCCTTGGCCTCAAGCCTAGAGATCGTATCTCTCCAGCTCTGAAATCTCTCCACTGGCTCCCCGTGGCTGCAAGTTTCCTGTTCAAGACCCTTTGCATCGTTCAAAAGGCTTTCATGGGCCTGGGACCACACTACCTCCAACTTTCTGTTCCTAAACCTCTTCCTTCTTGAGCCCTCCAACCATCCACATCCAACTCTCTGAGGGTCAGACACTTGTCTAAGCAGAGAGTGGTGGGGCAAGAGTGGGGGGGATCTCTTTCCGCAGCTGGGGCCTCTCTCTGGAACAACCTCCCTGCCTCTCTCAAGCTTAAGCAGAACCACCTCCAGTTCTGGAAGCAACTCAAGACCTTCCTTTTCGCTTCCGCTTTCCCTCTTCCTCTCCCTTGCTGATGTCCCTGACTGCTCCGCACACTGATCACCTGGCCCCCCACTGAAACTCGGGCCCAGTATCCTGCATTTCCGGTTAGCCTTGCACTGCCTCTAGGTGCCCTCAGCACTTAAGGATCTGTATCTGCAACCCTACAGTCCCCTGTCTCTCTGAACTTATGAGCCACCCTCTGACTGCACTTATTGAGTTACCTGCACTCCATCCCCCACCCCTGGGGCACATCTCCCCCTCGCTTCTCTCCGCACTTGCGCGATCTGAATGACACAAGGCCTAGTAAGGTTTTTGTTTTGTCCTCCCTCTGTCCCCCTCTCCTTGTCTTGTCGCGCCTAGAAAAACTTGCGTACAGTTCCGTTATAAATGACTTATTATATTATTTCAAGTTGTTCACTTTGCTAGCAGATCATGGATTGCAAGAGCAAGCTGGTTCAGCTGTGTTTGTGCTTCCATGAAGTGAATGCGTGTCACTCTCATCCATGGACCTCTGGGGTGTCCTCACTGAAAAGTATGTATTGGTTTGGGAGTTGCACAGACTTGCAGTGCAGTCCACATAGGAGCATTCATAGTGTTACTGAGTTCGACACACACTAGTTCTGTGGATTGAGTGGCAATGTGCAGTCTTATTCATGTGCCGGAGTGGTTTCTTGGTAACTATATGCAAGTAAAATGGGGAAAACTCTACATAGTTCCTTTGGCCTGCAGTACATTGCTCTCCGGAAGGGTTGGTGTCTCTTAGGCAAAGTTTGTATGCAGTACTGTTTGGGACCACTACACACAACTAGGACTACAGGTGTAAGCAAACCAACCTTTGGTATAAGTCTGTACTACACAGGTTTGACAGTGGATCTGAGCAGCCAGGCTTATCTCAAGAGGGGAATGTGAGCAGTAATGGTGATGCACATAGGTCTACAATCACAAGTGTTCAAATAAACTCTTATACTCAAGGTTTCTTTGAGAAATACTTATTAATTTATTTATGTCAGTTATAAAACATGCATAAGCAGGAGGCAATATAATCACACACAAATATACTTCAATAATATTTCAGAATACTTTTCAAGAGGAGTAAAAGGCAAAGGACATGAACATGAAAGGTTACAATTATTCTTAGACAGTGAAAATACTTTGAGTTTACTAAAAGAGTCAATTCAATTCAATAGGCTAGGCGAAAGTCAATGGGCTAAAGTCTTGGATAGGATAAAGCGGTTCTGGTAAGTAAACGGTAAAGTCTCTGCACAAATTCTTGGAAGTAGTTTGTAAAAGGAAGAATCATATGTTGGGTCACAAGCTGATTAGGCCCACGAGTTGCAAGAATTTCAGGCACTTTCACTGCGACAGGTAAGTACTCTCAGTCTTATTTCACAGTACCTTGCAATGAAGAAAGAGATGCAGCTGATGACTTCTATTCCTGGCAGATCCTGCAGATCTCGCTGTTCCGGTGTATCAGTCGTGGGGACAAGAGGGAGGACATCGGGTGGGGGACTCCTGCACTGCACTGGGACTGGCCAAAAAGCTAGCATATGGCAAACTTCAATTTTGGTGGCTGCGAGTAAAGCACACACACTGGTGTCCCTCTCCCTGGTTCTACCGTTTCCTGTAGCAACTCTTAGGAAATTCAACCAGCTCAGAGATAGGTGTCCAGGTGGCTTACTTGTGAGTTGATTGGTCCCACCAACTCAAAGGGAGAAGTCGTCCTTGCAGGGGCTTCGCTGTCGATGTGAACTTGGCGATTCGGACCTGCAGCAGGGCTTCACCGGGCAAACCAACGGTCCAGGAGTTGCAGCAGCCATCCTCTTCAAGCTCTAATTCTGTTCCTTCGTTCCAGTGGTCGACTCTGCTTTGCAAGCCAAGAGACTCGCCTTTTACTGAGTTCTCTCCCATTCATTCCAGCCTAGCTGTCACTCACCCAGCAGGGTGGCTGTCCTTGCCGGACAGTCAGCCAGCCAATCACCACAGAGTGCATTTGGGTCTCCTAGGAGACTAAGCACAGGGAGTTTCGGGCACCTCCCTCACTTCCTGCCCACCCCAGACACTCCGGCGCCAGAGGCGGGTTTCACTCCTGAAGCCCGCCAAAGGCGAATGAACAAAGAGACCAAACCTGATTTGGTGCGCAGAGAAAAACTCTAGAAGGACGTTTCCAGAAAGAAAGGGCGCAAAAAAAGACCAGGACCTGTTTTAACAAAGGGGGCTCAGACACCATCTTGAAAAACATGGCTCCCACGATTTAACGTTACCGGAGTACGACTAGTTCGCGGTCAGGAAAAATCATGGTAGTTCGTTATAAAACCACTGCCACCAGCCATTCTGAGAGGAAAGGGTAGCATTTGACTGCTACATGAGTATATAGACAGTAGACACAGGTAAGTAATCCCTCCAGCACTCTATTGTAAGATAGGGTGTGCTTGGTCTAGGAATTTAAAAGACTAGTAAAGTCAATTTTACTTTACTTGCTCTGGGAAACAGTAGTTTATCCCAGAGAAGATAGTAAAACCTTGGGAAAGCCTGAAAGGCTTCCCTGTGTCACTGCACTGAGGGTGCTCTGTGACACAATTGCAAAAAGATGATGCCTATGGAGTTGGTTAGATTCATAACCAAAAGAAACAAAAACAGAAAACAATTAGAATTAAAAGTACAAAGTCCCAAAGTTCAGCAAAAGAGCTGGGGGCCTCTAAGGTACAGAGGAATTAGCACATTTTTGAGAATTCTCCCTAACAGTGTCAGCCTCTATACAAGCCCCTAACATGTGACTCGTCACTCCTTGTCGACAGGTAAAAGGTGAGATAACCAATGGCGTTTGTCCCCCAGGGTAGGAAAAGAATCCCTTAAAGAAACAATGTCATATCCCCTGCCATAAGTGGGTGCAAAGTGGGGTGATGACCAAGAGATCCTCTCCATACCACCCTATGCCCATCATCCGGTAGTCTGGGGATGCACCCAGTCCCCTCAGTCACCTGGCTGGATGTCCCCAGAACCGGTTAGAGGACTTTGTCACAGTACTTAAAACACACACTTTTGTTTGGGCAAGGCTTTACATTTTTCTAGCGCCACTGAGTTTTGCTGTTGGGTGTTGGACTTTTTTTTCAGCCTCACGTTCTAAGCCATCAAATTGTTACCTTACCCTTTAATCCACTGCTTAGTTTCATTGTGGGATTTGTGCCCCTTATTGGTAACCAGGAACGTAGTCAGCGTTGAGGAGATTTTTTTGGGAGCGGCCCCAGGCCTTTGATGATATGAGAAAGGAAGCCTGAATTATCTGTTAGCGTTACCTTGCTTTGCATTGCCCACTTTTCCAAAGTAACACAACAATTCTGGGCTGAGGCCGCCAACAGCACATCACTGCTCTTTTGCACTTCTCCAGCTCATCACACTAACTGCCCCCAACCCCTCCCTTTTTTTCAGAGCCGCCAGCAAGCCAGGGGACCACTCCGGTGGTGGTAGTGCGCGGTACAAATATCCTTTAACATTAACATGTTTCATGTGCCAAGTTTTAAAAGATTTCAGGGCCCAAATCCCCAAATGGTAGCACTTTTATTATTGTATTCACTTACTGATCTGAAACGCCCCAGGTGGTATACACTTGCGGTTACTTTGCCCCACTTCTATCCCATCAAAGTGCCGAGCCAAAATCTGTTCCCAAGTGGCATCCAGGGAATAGTGGAGTTAGACAAACATCAAAAAAATCACAGTGAGCCAATCAAAGACCAGACGTATTGGGTGCAAAGATTATGATGCAAGCATCAGGGACACGTTGTACTTTGGCACAACTTTCAGTGTAGATGTCAAAAGGATGTAACCATAAGCAACACAAAGTGGTGCAAATATCGCAATGAGTACCAGAGTGGCACAGCCAGAAATAAAACACAGTGAGGCTCATTTGGAATTCCAGCACCGTACATTGCCGTCAAATTACAGTCATGAGCAGAATGATCTCCAGTGTTTGCAAATAGCATAATGAGAGTATCAGAGCTGCACAACAGTGCCCATATCATTTCGGTGTAGCAAGAAGCAAGCATCACATACAGCATGGTTCCGTTTCCCAGGGGCCAGGAGAGGTGCCATCACTGGGCTTACTTATGCAAGACGATGAAAATCACACAAACAGCCAGCCAGGAAGCATGTTCTATGTAAACAAACTCTCCGTGTGCAGTTAGAAAAAACGGAAAACAGTTAATAGATATGCACTTCATCAATGACCCAGTTGATGGACTGAGAATTGTTACAGCTTTGTATGTATTGATTACCCCATGTAATACATTTTGTGAATATTCTGTATGTCTATCACATGTACATTGAATTGATTTGTTTGTTACTGTTAGTTTATGTAGATTTACACACATAACAATTGGACAATAATACATTATTGTATTGATTTTTAACTACATAACGGTAGGGTATTTCTTACTAAGGCTAAAAGATGAGCTGGTTGGTCTGGCCATATGTATTCAGAGAATAGCATATATTTTCTATCAGCATATAGAGAGTTTGTGTACATAACATTATATATGTAATGCCGAACACGACCATCTGAAGTGATTGAACCTTTCAACCCGATGTCTAATGCTCAATGGGATCCCGAGCAATGACGCCACTGAATAAATACGCTCATTAAGTCACTACTAAGTGAACGCACGCTCGAAATCCGCAATAGCAAACTCCTTAGATCTTAACTCCACCCAAACTCAAACCCCCATATCACTATGCTTACTCTCTACTCTAAACCATTAAGCAGTTAGAGTGCAGCTACACCCCTCAACCAATGTCAGCCTAGCTGCTCACATAGGAACATCACCCCATGATAACCTCAGCATTCTAATAAAACACAGCTACATCCCATGACAAACCGGCAAAGCTGCACACATAAGCGTCCTACACAGGCCTAACCCAGCCAGTACCAAGTCTAGGAGTCCACCCTCCAGACTGCACACATTCAACTGATATCAATGCCACCACACCTATCGCTAAGATGCAGCTACCATCAGGCATTTGCATCACCTGCACACATAACTGGTGCACCCAAGCACCGTATGACACCTCACTCTCTCAAACTGACCTGGACTACGGTTCACAAGGACATTCAACCTACCAGCGCTTTAAGGGCATAGCAATGATATATAGAGCGCTATATAAATGCCAAACAAAATATCATAACAAAACATATGGCATCATTACGAGTTTGGTGCTATTCCTGTGGCAAATCTGCACAGAGAATTACAGAATTACAGTTACCGCCAATTGGTCCGGTGGAATTACAGCCAATTTTCTTCCTTAATGATGGCAACCTCGGATGATCACTGCATCTCTTATTTAAAGGGTTGTCTAGCGGGGGTCGCCAATAAGAAAAGGTTTGGCGACGACTCCAGGCTGCTAAAAGCCAAGGCCTTTTTTTCCTAAAGCCTGAAGTTCTCGCATGTGAACGAGCGCTTATGACTTTAGAAAAAAGAGTTGCAGGCATCATAACCCTCTCTCCCGGGGTGTGAGGGTGAAGATCCTGCATCTCTTAGTTAAAGAGGTGCCTGGCAGGGTTCAGCGTCACAATGAAGGAAGAATAGGTGTGGCATATACCCCCGCCAGGCATCCCTTTAGATAACCACCTGTTTCCTGGAATAAAAAAAATACTTTTCTTGTCAATATTATTGTTGTATTCACTATATACTTTAAATATTTGAATGATTTAGGACCTGAGCTTCCATCCAAACATACAGCGCTAGTCTGAACCCATCATAAGTATTACCCTGCCTTCCTCCCAAATATCCATACGTTTTCATTTGGGGGAGGGGCACAGAAGTGGGAAGAAACAAAACTTCGACCTACTTACAAATAAGGGCAGATTATGGGGAGTAGAAAATGTGTTTGTATTTGTAAATATACTAAACTTACAAATACACTCATCCAAACAAAGGTGCCACTACACACTGTAATATATTGTGTCAGTGTAATCTTACAAGAGGGCCATGGGCTTTCAAGTGACTTTTATGATTAAGCTAGGTGAGAAATTACTTTGTTGTGTGCAATATATAATTGATCACAAATAATATATGTGAAGGAACACTTTACTCTATTAAACCATGAGAGAATGTTTTTAGCATTGCATACATGTTCTAGGGACTTACCATTTTGGCACATAGGTCACAGTGAAATCTAATGATTTGTCCCAGCATCACACATACGGTCAAGTGGCGAAGCCGGGATTTGAGTGCCTTCTGCTATTTATGTACCTGTGTAATCATATGTTTTATAATGACAAGAAATAAAAACGAGGTCCTTCACCACAGATCTTTCGCTTTGACGGATAATGGTGTTTCAAAATTGCAGGTTCACTGAGTAGTAGTAGTCCTTCTCTTATTGGAAGGGGGCTTCCACCCATATGTCATATTGACTACCACTTGCCATCCCATTCATCCTATACTATCACTTAGGGTAGTAGCCTAAATCTATTTACCAGTATTCGGGGTAGTGATTTGTATCTACTTTGGTCTGATTCCCTTGTTTTTCCTGGACACACGGAATCAAATCCCAAACAGCCTGCACCCCGCTTCCCTTTCCCCACCACCCCTGTGCTGCCCTCACGCTATTGGATCCATTGAGGGCCTGTGGGCCAGGCCTTTCTCCAGAAACCAAGGATAAACAGGAATCATTTCTCAGGCAGCCGGTGATGAGAAGGTTGTCTTGTTCTAAATCAAAATCTGGACTAACATAAGGCACTGATTCTGCTAATGAGTTTAGTCAAAAACAAATGTGTGATGCAATACCTATGTGATCCTATTCATCATCATCATCATCACTTTATTCGGACATGGGGCCATTAAAGTACAACATCACATATATAACAACAATGCAACAATTATAACAGATAAGCTACCCATCCCCATAAATATTGGAGCGACCACTACTACCTCCTAGAACAAGTACTAGCCCATAGATACTCTTCCCAATTAGGGTCTCTTTCGATGTGAATATGTCTTCAATAGTGACTTCTAGTGGCCTCGCTTTTTCTTCCAGAATAGTGGTACCAGCCCTCCTGCATCTCTTAGTTAAAGGGACACCACCAGTATGGAAGAAAAGGCCTTTGTTTCTAAAGCTTGAAGCTCTCTGCTTATCATTGCAGTGGATCAGAGGTACTATGCATGACTGGCCCTTCCGCAATGCATTATAAGTAGAAATGCCTCTAGGTGCTTAAATAACAGGTGTTACTTACTGCCTGCAAGGTTGCAGAAGTAAGGCTTGGAAACAATGGTGACATATTTTTGAATAAAGGCTTTTATTAACAAAACCCGGGTTGGAAAAAGGCCTCTCTATCCCTAAAGCTAAGAGGGGTTTCCCTGCCTAAAAAGAAACTAGTGAAATTGTCAGGAAGTCCAAAACTATGAGAAGACTATGTTTTGTAAGTTGCACAAGGAAGGATGCTATGATGAACAATGGGGAAATTTCTCTGATCTTTATGGGTGAAATGTGCTTCATTTGAGAATTTTCGGATTGGTCTAGATTACTATATATGTTGTGGGTTGTGGGTGTTTGTGTTTTGTTTTATGTTGTCGTTTGTGGTCTTGTATGTATGGTCATTGATTGTACTTCTTATTGGGATGTTATATAGTTTGTAGTTCCTTTTTCCTTAATTGATATCTCTTACATAATGTTCTATGTGAATTTCACTATTGACCTAGTCATTGTTATTTTGTATTTACTTTGTTTTTCTGTAATTGAAAATGAAAATAAAGTGAATAAAAAAAAATAAAAGGTCTGTCACGGTCGTGTCCAAAAACATACTTCTGACCCTAAAATTAATAATATGAGATAACTGTGCAAGGATGGTCCCTTCTCAAAGCAAAAAGCGTTCCTTGTGTTTTCAAACAACAGACACGTTCCCAGGTTCACTGGTATTAAAGGTTATGCAAAATGCAGGATTCCAAATGCTATGGTTGTTCTCCTTTGACCTAGACTTCTTCTCATCTTAGGTAACAATACAATTCAAGACATATTATTTATTAGCTTCACGTTCTTGTATCCTTTCAGCTTGGCATGTCGCTACCAAGCGTAGAACTCCCTCTCTTTTATTATAGGGTTCTTAGCCCTCTTATTCCCTTTTTCTCAGGGTCTCAGACCCTCTTGTTTTGGGTGCGGATCCTAGACTCGCACGGTTGTGTTGTATTCGTTTAGTTCACTCTCCTCCCAAGTATATAACTGTCTTTTATTCACTTTAGGGTCCTAGCCCCTCTAATTAGGGTCCATAAAGGTGCAGAAGCAAGAGTCTTGACACAGATGTAACATTTTGTTTTCTATAGACTTTTATTTATTCAACATCGAAAGGAAAAAGGGTTGGGGAAAGGCCTAACTGTCGCTATCAACTAAGAGGGGTTGCCATCCATATACAAAATAATACTATGGACCCAGTCAGGATGTTCGGCAAACAAAAATATTCACCATACTGTGTCGGGCAAAGGATAGCACAGGGACAGCACGCTGGTCTTGGAAGCAAGACCACGCAGAGCAACAGAGGTTAGAATCCTGGATCTGAGCTTTGAAACCGAACTTAGGTACAGTATTAGGCGCACTATAAAAACCAATAAAATAAATAAATAAACCTATTTCCGTCCCTTACACTTTCAATTTAACTAAAGAAGGTGTCTTCTTAGTTCTAGAAGGAGGTCTCTCTTGTTCTGGATGCTGACACAAAAGCACAGTTCTTATGCAAAAGAATATTTATAGCTTAATGTTCACTCTTCACAAGTTCAGCCAACCTTAAAGATAACCCAGTTCCTCACACTCCTCGGGGAACCTCTTCCTGGGTTCTTGGTTCCACAAAACAAAGTTCCTCAAAATCTGGCCCAGCTCCATGAATTTCCATCTGGGTGGGCCAGGGTTTTGACCAGGGTGCCCATATTCGATTAGGTGTAGGTCTAAGAGTACCCTGAGCAATGTCTTGTTTGGTACTCTTAGGCCCACACCCAATGATCCAGATTTCCCAGATCCGGGATCCAGCAAAACATTTCTTCCCAGATCTGCAAAAATACATTTGCACCCCTCTAAAAAAAAAAAGTACATAGATAGCAAATGAGCAAGGGAAATAGTGTTGCAACATCAATCTACGTATCTTCCCTTGCCATCGGCTCCTCCACCTTTCTGTTACATCTGATCCTCCTTCACGTTTCTCCAGTCACCTTCCTTCAGCTGCCCTAAACACCGTTTACCTCCCTTCCCACCTATTCACACCAGCACCCACCATACCTTTCCTGGCCTGGAGTGGGAGAATTGAGGGTGATGCCTCCTCTTCCTCCTCTGAGAGGGCTGAGCATGAGGCCCCCAGTCTTTGTACCATCTCAGATGGTGTCCGCCCAACAATACCTTCCTGAGCACTGTGGCTACTCCCAGCAGGCCCCGGAAGAGATGCTTGTGCTCCCTCCATCTTGTTGTGAAAGACAGACCCCCCCCACCCAGAATACTGAAGCAATGAATAAAATATTTTGTTTCCTACAAAATTAGTTTTTTTTTTCAAACTTCTTTTAATTTCAAGAACAGAACATATCATGTCCAATCAATACAGCAAGTCTTGTTGATCTTAACAATATTTAGAGCACAACAACATATCCTCCAATAACATACACATGTATACAATCCTCCCTTCACCCACCCATTCCACAACCCCCCCCTCCTTTGCAACGGAACCCCTACAGAAGTCCCATTCTGAATCTCTCCTATCAATGGTTCATGCCCAAAATTACATTTTAAACACAATATGTTATTTTTTGTGGAGTTTTTGCGGCACATTTTAATTGAGTTGAGAGTGCAAAGGAGTGCTAGGGCTGTAAGGGCTGCATCAGGAGGCAGACAGTGCTGGTTGAGCAGTTTGCAACCTCCTGGTATCCTCCTGGTGGGGCATGCCCCTGTACATCATTGTCTGGTACATGCTGTTTACACACTGGTTATTGTATGCAAATGTCCATGATGACTCTTTTGGTGTGTGTGTGTGTGTGTGTGTGTGTGTGCGTGTGTGTGTGCCCTAATGTCTGTGCTGCCCATCTATTAAACCATGAGTGAGGCTTTTTGGAATAGCTTATAATGCAAACTGAATCACATCTCGGGACACCTAATTTTAACAGGTAAGTCATAGTGAAATAGAAAATTATGCCCAGGATCACACCCTTTGGTCAAGTGATAAAGCCATAATTTGGGCCCAGCCTGATATTTAGATACTTGACCACACATCTTCCGAGTTAAAGTTGATACAAATATGGGTTTGAAGTTTGGCTTTGAATACCTAAAATAATAGTAAATATTATACTTTATAAATTACTTTATAAATGCACAAGTCACATGATAAACCAACCTGGCAATGTATTATTGTAGAAACATGTTGATGAAAAGATTAAGGGGGGGGTTTGTTTTGAATCCTAAATTGCACAGAGTAGAATTCGCCTGTTTGCAGTTTTTTGCAAAAGGGGCCGTTCATTAATTTTAATTGTTTCCACCAAGTACTGGAAAAGTAAAGAGTAAAACACAGGCAAAAATTGCCTTTGCTCTTTACTACTTGTCTGAAAAAGTGTAAATCACTTCCAGAATTAACGATTGTGGGAGCCATCCACAATTCCTTTTACCAGGTGTAAAAGTCAGAGAGATCCCATAGAAATCTATTGGTTTCTGCCAACGTAAAAATACATGCTAGTGGAACACCAGGATTTGGCAGGGGGAGTCCGATCTGCTCTCCAATGTTGCCTGTCAAATCATACAAAATCCGACAGCTCATACAAATTGGACCTAAATGCATTTAGCGCCACTTCTTCCACTCCGCTTGACCTGGAAAATGATCCCCTATGACTGTAGCTTTATTTTCCCCATTGTGAATGGAAGCCTACAAGCTCCAGCTTGGCAATGAATGAGAACGTACAAAAATTCTCATACAGACACAAAGTGAAATGAAATCCATGACAAGGTTATTGTTTCACACAGCTTGTTCTGTATCCCCTTACTTACTAATCACACAACAATCACACTTAAATAGCTTCTTAAAAACCTATATAATTCTTTTTAAAGTGCCACAGCAATGGTCACTGCCTTTTTACCTTTTATCATCCCTAATCACTTCCTGTTGTAAATAATCTGCCTCTGAGACACGTTAAAAAGATAAGATCTCACTGGGTGGGCCTGTTCAGCCCTGCTATTTGTATTTGAGGGGCAGAGAGAAGAAGCAGGGGTGGGTGCATTGGCATTTGTCCCTTGTCCAAATGTTAATTCCACCTCTGATTGCACTCTTTAGAAAATATTTAAATACTGCTTTTTGGTTATACCAAATGTGCACCTTTTATACTTTGCCCGCAACATTATAGAACATGCTCTTCTTTTTTATTATTTTACGGTTGTTCATGTTTTATTTCCGGCACTGCCTAAACACCAAGCACCCAGGACTGACATCACACTTTACAAACAAATCCCACAACACACATGACATATTCTGTTTGCATGCAAACTCTGTAAAGGTACTCAAACAGAATGAGGTTATCAAGTCAGTACTTATAGTTTGAATTATGAAATGTTCTGGCAGAGTAGACTAGGCTTCCAAACAAAGATACATTCTATTTAGGTCAGAGCCCTACTGGTAAGTATGCATGAAAAGATCTGAAACTGGTCAATGCTTGACAACCAAGGCTTATCATTTTCAAGTAGGGCCTTGTTGGAACAGCTCAGTGAGGTGCAGCTTGATTCCCTGTGCGTAGCAAGCAAGACACCCACATCTGGGCATATACACATTCACTTAGGGAGACAAACGGAAGCCAACATGCATTGGCAAAGCCAACAGCTTCAGCTTTTGATTAGGCATGGATAGGCATTTGCCAGGCACTGCCATAAGGGTACCACCTGACCATAAAATGGGAACAGCTGGGAAATGGTGCCAGTAACTGGGTATATGATGGCCTTGCCTGGCAAATGCCTGCTAATACCTATACGCTAGCCAGAACTGCTGGCTTTGTGATTGCTTGTTTAAGACAGGACTTCAGTGCAAGTCACAGAGGCAGTGACAAATATATTGCTTATAAAATCAACTGGCTGAAGACACACATTAAGATAATTTTACTACACCAGGAGCTCATTTACAGAGGCAATTAAGTAATTAAACACTAAAAAGAATGCTTAGATATAACACCGGCAGGCCCTATACAGCAACACGTTTGGTGTTACTTTGTGATGGAGCTTGCTCAAAGAGTTCTAGAAAGGTTAGGTTTTGGTGGTGAGCCATTGATATAGCCATGGCTAGTCATTAGGTGGGTAAATGACCAGACACACACATAGGATGTGTGTTTCTCCTCACATTTTATTGCCACCCTATCTGTGCTCCACAGCATGCATTCTGGTTGCACCTAATAGGCACACGTCTCTGAATCAATTATAACCACTGTCATTGCTCTGGCCAGCCTTCTATACCATTGTTTGCATGCCTTGGCCCTTTCAGTAATATCAGAAGCCCATCCAAAACTGCTAGAACGCAGGTCCTAACAATGCATGTGGTTGCTTGTGTTCCAGTGAAGATGGAACACTGCCCAGCAATTGAGCCTGAACTGCATACCTTTTGTGTGGCAGCACCAAAAGTAATTTGCTAATGGCTTGTCCCCTTCTCTAATCACACAGGCATACTACAGAATTATGGCATGGAATGTTGCGCAGAGCAACAGTAGTGGTAATGTTTAATTCAAAACCTTGCATCAATCACGTTTTGATTTTACTACACTCTCCCCTCCAAAATTACATTTTTGTTACTTCCAACCTTATCTTTTCACTTGTACTCAAGTAGTTAATGCAGCAGAATAAATACTTTGAATGTAATTTGTAAGGCCCCCCAGTCAGTTAACGCACCTTCTGCAGAAATCTGTGTTCAAGAAACTTTACCTGTCATTTATTGTTTGATATAGTTAAACCATTTTATTAAGCATGATGTGAAAAACCACTATTTTCCTCCCATTACAGAACCCAAAATTGTGATTTTAAGTTTGAGAATATAGTTGTAGGCAGCCTGCTTGAATAAGTTAGATGTGTGAATGGCCCTCCATCTCCCGGATCATTTGTACTTTTATGGCTCTGGGGCATAAATCATTGTCTAGGGCAAGAAAACAAATCCACGCCAGGCCTCCTACAGTGCAGCCTCTCAGAATGATGTCTCTGAGATTGCTGCTGAATGCTTAGAGTGACATGCAACCTCCACTCCCTAAGTTACCAGTGGTGTATAACACCACTGACATGGCCTCCTTTCTAGGGGGGGGGCAGAGGATGGCTGTGGGGGGGCCCGGCCCCCGTGACCCCCCTGCTGGAGCCGGGCCTGCTCAAAATCCTCTGGGGAATTCCTCCTCACAAGTCCGTAGCACAAAATGATCCTTTCCAGCCTCTTGTCAGGTCTAGTTCGCTAACCTGCTGGACCTCACCGTAGACTTTCCAATGGTACACCAAGTCTGGTTTACCCGCCTGCCAGACCTGATTTCCACAACTTTCAGTTCCAAAGATATTTGCGTTTTGGGCTCCAGCCCACTGGTTATAACTGTAACGCTCACCTGATTCCCGCAGAGGCGCCGGTCTTGACTGGGTGAATGCCGTATCTTCAAAGGTGATGTGTAACACACGGTTGGCTCTTTGGGCTGGACCTCTGTGCACTGTATGTCTGACTCGAAGAGTAAGATGTCTGCAGATAGAAAATATGGGATTAATGAACTGGGGTTATTGGGTGCCTCTCTCCTCTTCCCTTTCTCTTCTCCTGTAGAACCCCAAAGGTTAACGCCCTCACCTTAGGTAAGTGAACGCTGAGCTCTCCATCTGCCTCGGGGCAGGGTGCCGTAACCAGTTTCTTCACTGGATAAGGGTGCAGGCCTCTTGATCTCAGAGGACTGCTGTCCGTCGTTAACTGCACGAACGGTAAGTTCTGGGCACTTCAAATGTCTTAAAAGTCTTTTGTAATGATATCTCTTGTTTTGCAGGGTTCCGGCGATGGCGGATGGCGGGCTGATGAGAGTTGAGGATCGAAACCGCGTGAGGAATAGAAGCGCCTGGAAGCACGTAAGTAAGCGCTTGTAGCCTGCTTCACGATGCGCACTAACTGTCCCTTTTATCTTGCAGGTACAAGTTCTGAGCTTTAGAGAAGCTGAAGGGTGCTGGAATACCCACTGGATTCGGCGTGGGAAGGAGTAATGGCACGTGAGTAATAAAGTTGCCCAATGTCTTTAAACGCACCTTCTTTTGTCTTTCAGATGCGGGATGCAGCGCCGAAGGCCTCCGGAGCGTGCAAAGAGCTGGTAAGCTTTTGTCTTTCAGATGCCGGAATGCAGCGCAAGGCGTTGGTGACAGCCGATGGACCAGGTAAGAGATGCGCTGCCACTGAAGACCGTAGTGCTAACCTGTTCTTTCTTTGTCTTTACAGGTGCTGCTGAAGACTGGATTCCAGGATGGTAAGCCTTTGTTCCCTTAGGCCCAGGATCAGAAGCAGAAGACACGATGAGCGTTCTGCTGCAGAGAATGCAGAATAACGCAAAGCAAGATTCATCCATCGGGTGTGGTTTAAATAGCCTCCTGTAGTGCTTAGGTGTCTCCTTCCACAGCCACGCCTAGGTAAGAAAAGAGTTCCTGCTTTCCAGAAGAGTTCCAGTGTTCTGAACCTAGGGAGTGGCTCCTGCCCCACCCAACAGGAAAAATAGTCCCAAACAGAAGAGGATCAGGGGTTCAACTGGAAGGTAAGTAAGCAGCATGGTCTGCTGCAGGTAAGTCCACCCAAGCATTATGAGCCCGGCGCTTCCAGCGCTGGGACTGGGCATCTTTATGAGCCTGGTGCCACTGGCGCCAGGACAGGGTCCAAAAGGTCCCAATTGGGACTGGCTGGCACTCGGAACCGGGGTTATGGGTCTGCTTCCAAGGGAGTCGGGCAAGTCCTGATCTTTTGGAAGCAGAGATCATGACAGCACCCCCCTCAAGGCCCCTCCCAAACCGGGCTTCTCCGGGGGTTTGGGCTTGTTAGGAAATGTTCGATGAAATCTTTTGATTAGACGAGGCGCGTGGACATATTCTGCAGGTTCCCAGGATCTTTCTTGGGGACCGTAGCCTTTCCAGTCAATCAGGTAAAATAGTTTAGATTTGGAGATCTTGGAATCCCGGATGCTTTTGACTTCAAACTCGAGTTCTCCATCAACTAGAATAGGTTTTGGAGATGTAGTTAGTCGGGTTTGAGGTTGCACAGGTTTTAATAGAGAGACGTGGAAGACCGGATGTATCTTCATGTGAGGGGGCAAGTCCAACTTGACCGCTACTGGATTTACTATGCGAGTGATGGAATAGGGACCAAGGTATCTTGGGTTGAATGTGCGTGGTCCTTTTAGAGGTAGATATTTGGTGGATAACCAGACTTGATCTCCTACTTGATATTGGGGGGCTTCCTTCCAATGTTGGTCTGCTCCTTTCTTGTATTGTTCTTTAGCCCTTTGAAGGTGAGAAACGGCTTCCTTAAAGGCTTGGGTGATTGTAGAATGCAGGTGGTCTACTGCTGGTGTTCCAAGATCTTGGAGTGGATCCAACTCCGAGGTTCGAGGGTGACTACCGTATAAAAGAAAAAACGGGGTCTTCCCAGTTCCCGAGTGGACAGAGTTATTGTAGGCATATTCGGTTATCCAAAGGATATCTTTCCAAGTTTTTTCAGTTTGTTGTAGCATGCAGCGCAAATACTGTTCCAGAGTTTGATTGGTCCTCTCGGTTTGTCCGTCGGTTTGAGGGTGGTGGCTGGTCGAAAGTCTCACATCAATTTGAGCCGACCGACAGCAACTTCGCCAAAAATGAGAAATAAATTGACTACCTCGATCCGAAATTAGAACTGAAGGAAAACCGTGCAGTCGGACGATGTTTTCGAGAAATTCTCAGGCCAGAGTTGCTGCTGTTGGTAAGCCTTTGAGTGGAATGAAATGCGCCATCTTGGAGAATAGGTCCACGATTACTAGGATCGTATTGTATCCGGAGCATGGAGGTAGATCGGTGATGAAGTCCATAGAAAGCGTATGCCAAGGGCGAGGCGGGATGTCAATAGGGCGTAAGAGGCCAGCTGGTTTTTCCTTTTGACTCTTGTTTTGGGCGCATACTCCACAGGACATTATAAAGTCTCTGATATCTTTTTTCCAAGACGGCCACCAGAAGTAGCGCTTGATCTTTTCCGAGGTCTTGGTCATACCGGGATGTCCTTCCATTAAAGAATCGTGATAACAAGAGATTACCTTTTTCTGTAAATCTGTGCTGGGCAGGTATAACCGTTCTTGGAAATATAATAGGTTGTCCTTCACCGTAAAGTCCTTTCCCTGCAGATGCCAATTCTGTATGTCTGCTGGAGTTACCAGTAGCCTGGCTTTATCCTTAACTTCCTCTATGGATTGTGTGGCGATTACACCTAGAATTCTTTGTTCGGGAATGATAGGTACAGGTTTAGGATTGATCAAATGTTCTTCCACTCCCATCCGAGGAAGGGCATCAGCTTTACCGTTTTTTGTACCAGGTCGATAGGTAATTATGAAGTCAAACTCGGCAAAGAATAGTGCCCAACGGAGTTGCCTAGAGGATTGAGCTTTTGCGGTTTTCAAATATTGCAGGTTTCGGTGATCTGTAATCACAGTAACGGTGTGTCGGGCCCCCAGAAGATAATGCCGCCAAGCCTTAAAGGCGGACTTGATAGCTAGAAGTTCTTTATCAGTAATAGTGTAATTGATTTCAGGAGGCGAGAATTTGCGGGACCAAAATGCCACGGGATGCAACTGATTGGTTACTGGGTCCTTTTGTGATAGAACTGCCCCCATGGCAAGACTCGAAGCATCAATTTCAACGATGTAGGGGAGTTCTGGGCAAGGATGTTTTAAGATCGGTGCAGAGATAAATCTAGTCTTAAAATTCTGGAAAGCTTGTTCCGCCTCGGTAGACCATTCAAAACGTTTGTTTTTCTTTAACAAGGCGGTGATGGGCTGGACTATTCGAGAGAATTTGGGGATAAACCTGCGGTAAAAGTTAGCGAAGCCTAACATGCTTTGAACACCTTTTACGGAGGATGGCGATGGCCATTTGAGAATTGCATCGACCTTCTTTGAATCCATATGCACTCCGCTAGGTGATAATATGAATCCCAAGAATTCAACTTCAGTCACGTTGAAAACACATTTTTCCAACTTAGCGAAAAGTTTGTGTTGACGCAATCTCTCGAGGACCATTTTCACGTGTTTCCGATGTTCAGTTTCCGATGAAGAATAAACGAGGATGTCGTCAATGTAAACAACAACACACACATCTATGAGCTCTCCGAGGACATCGTTCATAAAATATTGAAAGGCGGCCGGGGCATTGCAAAGTCCGAAGGGCATGACCTGATATTCAAATAGCCCATACTTGGTGCGGAAGGCCGTCTTCCATTCATCGCCCTCTTTTACTCGTACCAAGTGGTAGGCTCCTCTAAGATCCAGCTTTGTATATATGCATGCTTTTCTGACTTGGTCCAGGAGTTCAGGGATCAAAGGTAACGGATATCTATTCTTAACGGTGATCTGGTTCAGGGCGCGATAATCTATACAAGTTCTAAGGTCCCCTTCTTTTTTTGGAACGAAGAACAAAGCTGAGGAAGCAGGGGACTTGGAAGGACGAATAAACCCATTCGCTAGGTATTGATCCAGGTATTGTCGGAGGTGAAGATTCTCAGGCTCGGTGAGGGCATAAATTCTACTACAAGGAGGAGTAGATCCAGGTATCAGGTCTATTTGGCAGTCATAAGACCTATGAGGAGGTAGAGAGTTAGCCTGATCCTTCCGGAAATCATCTTGGAATTCTAGGTATTCAGGAGGTAACTGGGGAGCCTCCGAGGAAATTGCTGCCAGTGCAACACCAGGTCGAGGGTGACAAGTAGAGACACATTCTGGAAACTGAACCGTTCTTGCTCGCCAATCGATCTGAGGATTGTGCTTCTCTAACCAAGGAATTCCTAGAATAATCTGGAACTGAGGGGCCTTGATCACATCGAACACGATCTTCTCATGGTGTCCATCTTGACTTGCTAGCGTCACTTCTTGGGTGGTATGCGTTACTGGTCCGGAGGCTATCTCCGTACCATCCACCGTAGTAATGACATCCTTTACAGCCTTTGGACAAAGAGTCAGATCCATCCTCAAAACCATTTCATGATCCACATAATTGCCGATGGCACCGCTGTCGACGTAAGCTTCAATCGCATGTAATCGATCCGGATGTTCAGGGCTAATGAGGACCATAGGTATCACGAAATGCGAGGTCACGGAACTGGTTTTAACGCTCGGCAAGAGGACCTCTATTCTTGTCGGGCGAGGTCGTTTCCCTGCTCAGAGTTTGTGACCCTGGTAACTGCAGCTCCTACTGCCTTCTTGGCTGGTTTCACCGGACAGTCTTGAAGAAAGTGCCCCGAGTTTCCGCAATAGAGGCATAATTGCAGCTGTTTTCTCCTTTCCCGCTCCTTTTGTGTTAGTGGTCCTTTCAGGCCCCCTATTTGCATGGGTTCCCCGGAGTCTACTCCTTTGGTAGGAGTTGGTGGTTTGGAAAATACTCGAGCATCAAACTTGGAACGATCGGCCTTCCTGTTCTGCAGTCTGTGGTCAATTTGAACGACTAAGTCAATATAGTCCGAACAGTCTTGCGGGGGATTCACTACTTGGGCTAACACATCTTTGAGCTCTCCACGTAGACCTCTATAAAACAGCGTAATCCTTTTGTCCTCAGGCCATCGAGTTTCCACTATCAGTCTGTTGAAAGACGCAATATAAGCCAAAAGGTCTTGATTACCCTGTCGAAATGAAAGGAGCTCATTGTCCAAGGCCTGCCCCTGTGAATGTCTTGCAAACAGTTTTTCCATACTGAGCTGAAAAGCTTGAAAATCATGGCGAACCGGATCATCTTGATTAACTAGAGGGATCGACCAGTCTGCCGCATTGCCACTAAGGTACGAAAGCACGAAAGCTACCTTAGCTTGATCAGTTGGAAAGGCTGCTGGCCGGCATAAGAAGTGCAACCGGCACTGATTAATAAATACTGCAAACCTCTTTGGGTCACCAGAAAATCGTTCGGGCGGAGCCAGAGGTACATTCCCAGGTAGGTTGATCTGCACTGGGTTCGTAGAGGATGTTGAAGGAAGATTTGCCTCTGATGCGGGTAACGGAGTTTGTCCGGCTTGTGACTGTAGCAATTGTCTAGCGAGATCGTCTATTCGCTCCTTGGAAATAATCAGTTCCCTTCTTAGAGCATTCGGTTCCTGACGGGCTGCATGCACTTCTGCTCTTAGTTCCCCAAGTAACTGGGCTAGCTGGTCGGTATCCGAGGTTTCCATAGCGCCTGGGTGGGAGTTTTGCGGTAGGCTTTGCGTTCTGTAAAGCTCACCTGATTCCCGCAGAGGCGCCAGTCTTGACTGGGTGAATGCCGTATCTTCAAAGGTGATGTGTAACACACGGTTGGCTCTTTGGGCTGGACCTCTGTGCACTGTATGTCTGACTCGAAGAGTAAGATGTCTGCAGATAGAAAATATGGGATTAATGAACTGGGGTTATTGGGTGCCTCTCTCCTCTTCCCTTTCTCTTCTCCTGTAGAACCCCAAAGGTTAACGCCCTCACCTTAGGTAAGTGAACGCCGAGCTCTCCATCTGCCTCGGGGCAGGGTGCCGTAACCAGTTTCTTCACTGGATAAGGGTGCAGGCCTCTTGACCTCAGAGGACTGCTGTCCGTCGTTAACTGCACGAACGGTAAGTTCTGGGCACTTCAAATGTCTTAAAAGTCTTTTGTAATGATATCTCTTGTTTTGCAGGGTTCCGGCGATGGCGGATGGCGGGCTGATGAGAGTTGAGGATCGAACCCGCGTGAGGAATAGAAGCGCCTGGAAGCACGTAAGTAAGCGCTTGTAGCCTGCTTCACGATGCACACTAACTGTCCCTTTTATCTTGCAGGTACAAGTTCTGAGCTTTAGAGAAGCTGAAGGGTGCTGGAATACCCACTGGATTCGGCGTGGGAAGGAGTAATGGCACGTGAGTAATAAAGTTGCCCAATGTCTTTAAACGCACCTTCTTTTGTCTTTCAGATGCGGGATGCAGCGCCGAAGGCCTCCGGAGCGTGCAAAGAGCTGGTAAGCTTTTGTCTTTCAGATGCCGGAATGCAGCGCGAGGCGTTGGTGACAGCCGATGGACCAGGTAAGAGATGCGCTGCCACTGAAGACCGTAGTGCTAACCTGTTCTTTCTTTGTCTTTACAGGTGCTGCTGAAGACTGGATTCCAGGATGGTAAGCCTTTGTTCCCTTAGGCCCAGGATCAGAAGCAGAAGACACGATGAGCGTTCTGCTGCAGAGAATGCAGAATAACGCAAAGCAAGATTCATCCATCGGGTGTGGTTTAAATAGCCTCCTGTAGTGCTTAGGTGTCTCCTTCCACAGCCACGCCTAGGTAAGAAAAGAGTTCCTGCTTTCCAGAAGAGTTCCAGTGTTCTGAACCTAGGGAGTGGCTCCTGCCCCACCCAACAGGAAAAGTAGTCCCAAACAGAAGAGGATCAGGGGTTCAACTGGCAGGTAAGTAAGCAGCATGGTCTGCTGCAGGTAAGTCCACCCAAGCATTATGAGCCCGGCGCTTCCAGCGCTGGGACTGGGCATCTTTATGAGCCTGGTGCCACTGGCGCCAGGACAGGGTCCAAAAGGTCCCAATTGGGACTGGCTGGCACTCGGAACCGGGGTTATGGGTCTGCTTCCAAGGGAGTCGGGCAAGTCCTGATCTTTTGGAAGCAGAGATCATGACAATAACTCTTCCTGTACAATTGTTCTCGACCCTTATATGATATGATATGATAGTTTATTTATATAGCGCCTATACACAATGTGTTTCAAAGTGCTTCAAGGCAAGGGAGGGAACAAGGGAAAATACAACGACATTCTTACAGGCCATGAACAGTAAGGATGTGAAATTAACTATCGTACTCGGCCTGACGACATTTCAGATAGTGCAAGAGCTAAGACATAGATAAGGAAGGGACGGGAGAGTGGGAAGGAAATGGAAACAGACAGGCGACTACCGTACTAGGCCTGACGACATTTCTGGTAGAGCCGGAGGAAAACAAAAAAGTGAGGGAGAGGGGTGCAGAAAGGGAGGGGAGGAACAAAACAAGCGACTATCGTACTAGGCCTGACAACGTTTCAGAGAGTGCTGGAGGGCGGGTGGGGGGAGTAACAGTAAGGGGATGGAGAGGGACAGACGAGGTTGCTATCATACTAGGTCCAGGGACAATTCTGATAGAGTAAGTGCATAGAAGAAAGGGGAGGAGGGGAGGAGATAGGAAAAGGGGAAGGGGGAGAGAACAGAGAGTAAGCAGTCAAAAAGAGTGGAGAAGCAAGCGGGGAGAGCAAATACAATTGCAGTAGTCAGTAGTAACACATAATGTTGCAAGCCAAGATACAAGATGTATCGGTAAGATTGCCGGTAAGATAGCTCAGCGGGTTGAGCGCTCGCTGCTGCGATCTGAGTGTGGTCTGCAGGTTGCAGGTTCGAATACCAACAAGGCCAACTCAGCCTTTCATCCTTCCGAGGTCGATAAATGAGTACCAACTTAGGTTGGGTGATAGTGTATATAAATATGTGCTCTGTAAAGCGCTTTGGATAAAGGCGTTATATAAATAGCACATCATTATCATTATTACAAGATGAAGATGGGAACGGCATGATTCAGGGCCACCATGAGTACATTCCACTGGTGGGCTTACACTTTTTCATCTGGATCCCAGACGCTGTTCCTTTGTCTTTGTGGAATCCTTGTCCCTTTGTTACATAGTGTCCAATTGGACAGATACTCCCCTGCCAGGTACTGTCCCACCTAGGTGTACTCTCAATGTTTGTATCCGATTGTCTGCTTTTTCTGCGATTCCATTGTGCCTCCCAGTGCATGTGTATCTGCTTCACACACTTTGTATTATTTTGTATATTCTCTTTGTCACACCCTTGTGCTCTTCGGGATGTTCCTAATTGATGTATAAAGTTTTCGGGCTGTTTTATGAGATTTGCAAAGATTGTATTAAGTTTTATAGTATCCCTTTCCTCCCCTTGGGTTCTTCGGGATGTTTTCATCAAGTTTCTCAGCTCCCTCATTGATCCTTCATTGCCCCCCTGACCGGTCTGGTCCTTTCCCTACCTTTGGGAAGTCTTGGGGTGGTCTTTGGTCTCTTCAGGAGGTGGAACAAGGCTTCTCTGTTCCTGCCGCGCTCATTGTTCTCCTTCTATTAGCTCTGCAGGGCTGCCCGCTCAGCTTTCTCCTTCTCACGTTAGGACCTCTTGGATACCTGTGACTGTCTGCGTCCCGGCTTCCAGTCTCTGGGTTCCTCGATACGGGACCAGCGTCTCTTTCCCTGTTCCTCCAGGGCTGGCTTTTCGTAGTGGGAATGAGTCCCTTTTCCCTTTTTACCACCAGGCTGGCCTTTGTGTGTGTTGGTTCCGCAGTGGGTTTTCGCCTCCTTGCTTCATCTTCCTCGTCACAGTGATATTTTGCATCAGGCTTGGGTGAGTCTCCCTCTTCCTCGTCTCAGTCTTATTAAAGATGCCCTCTGCTAAACCATAACAAATAGTGATTGGTGTGGGGACCAGAGGGATTTGAGTGGGGGTTAAGGAAGGTGAGGACACCAAAGGAGTGAATGAAAACTGCGTTCTCCCAGGGCCATTGTCATCAATCCCATGAAGGATTTCCCTTCCCATGAGATCCACCTGCTGAGTACCACCTCCAGTGCAGGTCCCAGACTTTCACGGTCGTGTTGTATCCACTTGGTTCACTCTCCTGCCAAGTATAAGGCTGTCTCTGATTCTTTTCAGTGTCCAAGACCCTCTCTTTTACTAAGGACCCAGGCCCTCTTGCTTTTGGGTGCGGGTCCCAGACTTGCACGGTTGTATTGTATCCGCTTGGTTCACTCTCCTGCCAAGTCTACAACTGGCTCTGATTTGATTCAGGGGCCAAGACCCTCTCTCTCCAGTTCCTGAGCTCACCCCAATGCTTCCCCAGTCCTCTCACAGGTCCCTGGCAACCTGCGTACCTGCCTGCCTTCTTCTTGGCTGTACCAGTGGTTCCCGGGCAGCTATATTCTTCCTGGAGTCTCCCGTAGCGTTAGGGTGTCCAGCGGGCTCTGCAGCGTCCTTGCAGACTGAGGCTTCCCTTTTGCTGCGTGCTCTGTCTCTTGCACACTTCGTTTTGCATCTGGGTATGGCTCCAGCTATTCCTCTTCGGGGGATGGCTCTCACTCTCTCGCATCTCCTCAGCACCTTTGTTTGAGTTTGAACGCTGATGGAAATCCGACGTCGGACTAATGTATTCTTGGAGCCAATCACTGGTTGTTGGGAACTAGACCGCTCGCTCGGTTCCTCGCGAGTGAGCATTCTCCTCCCGGGCATCTTTTTTGTCACAGTACCAGCCTTAAAGTTATATGCACAATACTTTGTATCATATAGGTTATCATTGGTGTTATGTAATTTGGGTTGGCTAGCCTGGCAACAATATATATTAGCCATCTTCTTCGTCACAGTACCAGCCCCATAGCTACATGCACACTACTTTGTATTATCTGTTTTTTCAGAATTGTTAGATAAGTTAGGTTGACTAACTTGGCAGCAATATATATTAGCTTCATATAGGGAGGGAGTAGGGGGGTTTGTCAAAGGGTTTGGACGTGGCAAAGCGTCTGTTTGAAGAATACATTCTTTCGTAAAGTTGTGTACTTTCAATACCGGGTCAATACAAATGATAGATTTTAACATGTTGAAACAAGCCTGGTTGGTGTTATCCCATTTAAGTTTTTGGGGCTCTGCATTCCTTAACTTGTCGGTAAGGCAAGTAGTGATGGAAGAATAATTCGGTATGAACCATCTGTAATATTCCACCAAACGGAAGAAGGCTCTTAAGTCTTGTTTGGTTTTGGGTATTAGTGTACCCTATACTGCTCTTACTTTCTTGGTTTGGGGTTGCAGTAGTCCATTACCAAAAAAAATAAATACTTAAGGCAGTAAGACCGGCCTTTCTCAGAGCTAAGTGTTCTTCACAAGTGTTCTTATGAATAACTGTGTCATCCAAATAGGGCACGCAGAACCGAGAGAATGATCCATTAAGATGTGAAAGGTCGCGGGTGCACCATGCAGACCAATTGGCAGAACCTTAAACTGCAACAATCCCACATGAGTGGCGAGGGCTGCCTTTTTCATGTCAGATGGATTGATTGGTACTTGCCAATAGCCCTTCGTTAGATTAATAGTGGAGAGGAAGTTTGCAGATCCCAGTTGATCAATAGTTCATCTATTCACAGCATAGGATAGTTGTCGAACTGGAATGATGCATTTAACTTTGTAAAGTCAATACAGAATCTCCATGACTGATCCGGTTTTGCTACTAATACTATTGGCGAGCACCAAGGACTTTGTGATTGCTTCTCTATCTCTAATATATCAGAAGCCAGCATTTTCTCCACTTCCTGTCCACTTCCTGTCAAACTATTCCTCTACGAGAGTCAGGTATCCGATAGGCTTTTAAACTGACAACTTTATTGGGAGTACGGGTTGCAATTACCCTGCAAGTCTCTGAGATGGGCTCCCCATCCTGACAGGGACATATCCATCCTTAGAAGAAGTGTAGAAACAGGGGCCTGAAAAAGGCATGAATTGCTCTAGGTTATGTAGAGCTTGGTGGAAAGGGTGTGACCGGTGTGACCGGTGGAAAATGTCTTCACACGAGACCGATGCTTGAATCCATTGTCAGTTGAGTTCTTCCTGGATTGGTCTCATTTTCAACCTGCAAGTAGGAACCAGCAATATACAAGATGACAGCATGCCCAGCAGGGACTTGTAGTGACACACCATGCTTGTGCGTTTTCTTAAAACCCACTGATCAGCTGGGAGAGCTGTTTTTCTCTGGGATTAAGGTCTGACTTGTGGAATGCAGGTGTCTAGTTCTGCTTTAGGAAGAGGGCATTCTATGCTAGCATAACTGCTGACTTTTCATGATTGATGGAGAAACTAGATTTGTGATGGTTTCGTTCATCTGATGGACCACTCGATGTTCATACCTTTGTGTTTGCTTTGACAAGCTAATTGTCAACGTACGGAAAGACCTCTACACCTACTCTTGTTAGGTGCGCTGCCCCACCGGGGCAAACATTTGGTGCAGATCCTCATGACTGACCGTAGGCCAAAGCATCCAGAACTGATAATGCTTGTCTCCTACTGCAAACCCTGGTTAGCGCTTATGTACTGGATGAATGGATATGTGGGAATACGCATCCACTAGGTCGATTGCAGCTAGAAGATTGCCCTTCTGGAGCCAAGAGAGGCCACATTGGGGTGTGGTCATTTTGAAACTCATGCGATTAACCTATTTGATCAAAATGCGCAGGACTAGGAGCGGGCGCCACTGTCTTTATGACTAGAATTCCTTCCCTCCTTGATTGAGAGGAATGGCCTCCATAGTGGCTTTTTGTAGCAATTTGTCCACCTCTAGCTTGAGCTGACCCATGTGGCGTGTATTGTGTGCACGTGGAGGTAGGGCAGGAGTCTGTGTGAGGAATTCTGTAGAGGAACAGACGTACACATCCGCAGGAGATCCTACACCCCTAATTTTCCTGTTTTGGAGACATAAGACAGTGCCCTATCTAACACCAACTAATTTACCAATACTGCAGCGAGTATTTAGAAGATGGTATCCATTGAGTCAACCATATCGAATGTACCCTTGAGTTGATGACAACCTGCAGAAGTAGATCCCTGAAGGAATATGGGAAAGAGCTAAGAAAATGGACTCATGATGTCATAAGAAAGTGTGCACAAAGTCCTGAAATACTGAGTGAAGACAATGTATGAATCATAGAGGAGAAATGACTAATTAAAGAATCAAGTGAACCTTAAAAGTGTAAAAGAAGATTACACGTTAGAAAGTGCTGCAGAAATCATAAGTATAATGAATGTACATACAGTGAAACGCAAGATAGATCAAGTCATCGTACAGGCTAGCTACAAGTAGTGAATAGAATACAGGCGCAGCCTACATTGTACAGAAACTGGACATTGGTATCAGGAAATAAGTAAGCCAATGAACCATGAAGAGAAAATGAAAGGCTGTGTCGCAGTAGAATAGCAGGTTGTTGGATCTGCATTGGGAGGCTGGCTGGCCTGAAGTCAAGAACTGAGAAGTCGAGGTCAGCTATCTACGCTGAAGAGGAACATGTGTGCGGAGGATGAATCTTCTCACGTGAAGGTGTAAGAAAGAACACAGAAGATGTTACGTTATGTTACTTTTGCATTTATATAGCGCCTTATGTATCATTGGTATGATCTCAAAGCGCTGGTAGGATGAACGCCCCCGGGAACCGTAGTTCAAGTCAGTTGAGAGAGAGGGAAATAGAGTCGTAAGGTGCGTGGGTGCAGCTGGTGAGGCGTTGTATGATAGCTGCTTCTTAGCAGTAGGTGAGGTGTTTGGGAGCTTAGGAGAGTGTGTTCATTCTGGAGGGTTGACACCCAGATTGATTTCTGGCTGCGTTAGGCCTGAGGAGACGCTTAGACGAGCGGTGAGTGCTCAGCTAGCTGTGTTTAATTAGGATGTTGAGGAGTAAGAGGCAGGTGTTAGTATGAGAACAGCTATACCGAATGTGTCATAGTATCGCTGTGTTCTAGTTGAGTGGTGGTGTATAGGAGAGAGTAAGCGTGGTAGTGTGATATGGTGGTTTCCGATTCCGTACATCCACTCGATTCCTTCTGTCCGTTCCGTGTACTCCATCCGTTCCGTGTACTCCATCCGTTCCATTGGTTCCATCCATTCCATCCGCTCCATCCACTCCATCCGTTCCATCCACTCCATGCTTTCCAGCCACTCCATCCGTTCCATCCACTCTATCCGTTTCATCCACTCCATCTGTTCTATCCGTTCCAATGGTTCCGTTCCGTTCCATTCACTCCATGCGTTCCATCCACTCCATCTGCTCCATCCATTCCATCTGTTCCATCCATTCCATCTGTTCCATCCACTCTGTCTGTTCTATCTACTCCATTTGTTTCATCCCCTCTATTTATTCTATCTGTTCCATCCACTCCATCCACTCCATCTGTTCCATCCACTCCATCCGCTCCATCTGCTCCATCCACTCATCCGCTCCATTCACTCCAACCGCTCCATCCACTCCATCCGTTCCATCCACCCCATCCGTTCCATCCACTCCATCCGTTCCATCCACTCCATCTGTTCCATCCGTTCCCTCCACTCCATTGGTTACATCCACTCCATCCATTCCATCCACCCCATCCATTCCATCCGTTCCATCCACTCCATCCGTTCTATCCACTCGATTCCTTCCATCCGTTCCGTGTACTCCATCCGTTCCGTGTACTTCATCCATTCCATCCATTCCATCCGCTGCATCCGCTCCATCTGTTCCGTCAACTCCATCCGTTCCATCCGTTCCATCCACTCCATGCGTCCCATCTACTCCATTCGTTCCATCCACTCTATCAGTTCCATCCATTCCATATACTCCATCTGTTCCATCTGCTCCACCCGTTCGATCCACTCCATCCACTCGATCCACTCCATCTGTTCCATCCACTCTATCCGTTTCATCCACTCCATCTGTTCTATCCATTCCATCCGTTCCGTTCCATCCACTCCATGCGTTTCATCCACTCCATCTGCTCCATCCGTTCCATCCGCTCAATCCGTTCCATCCATTCCATCTGTTCTATCTGTTCCATCCATTACATCTGTTCCATCCACTCTGTCTATTCTATCTACTCCATTTGTTTCATCCCCTCTATTTATTCCATCTGTCCATCCACTCCATCCGCTCCATCTGCTCCATCCACTCCATCCGCTCCATCCACTCCATCCGCTCCATCCACTCCATCCGTTCCATCCACACCATCCGTTCCATCCACTACATCCGTTCCATCCACTTCATCCACTCCATCCACTTCATCCACTCCATCCGTTCCATCCACTCCATCCATTCCCTCGACTCCATTGGTTCCATCCATTCCATCCACTCCATCTGTTCCATCCGTTCCCTCCACTCAATCTGTTCCATCTACTCCATCCGTTCCATCCACTCACTCCATCCGTTCCAACCGTTCCATCTGTTCCGTTCCAGTCGCTCCATCCGTTCCATCCTCTCCATCCGTTCCATCCACCCCATCCATTCCATCCACCCCATCCGTTCCATCCACTCATCTGTTCCATCCACTCCATCGTTCCATGCTTTCCATCCACTCCATCTGTTCTGTTCCAATCGCTCCATCCGTTCCATCCACTCCATCCGTTCCATCCCTTCCATCCACTCCATCCGTTCCATCCACTCCATCCGTTCCATCCGTTCCATCGACTCCATCTGTTCCATCCACTCCATCCGTTCCATCCACTCCATCCGTTCTATCCGTTCCATCCACTCCATCCGTTCCATCCGTTCCATCCATTCCATCCGTTCCATCCACTCCGTCTGTTTTATCTACTCCATTTGTTTCATCCCCTTTATTTATTCTATCTATTCTATCTGTTCCATCCACTCCATCTGTTCTATCCACTTCTCCTGATCCATCTATTCCGTCTACTACATCTGTTCCACCCACTCTAATCCGCTCCATTCGTTCCATCTGCTCCATTTGTTCTATCCATTCCAAACTTTTTGTTCAACTCGTTGTGTTTCGTCCACCCCTTCTGTTCCATATACCCCTTCTGTTCCATGCACCCTTTCTGTTCCATCCACCCTTTCTGTTCCATCCACCCCTTCGGTTCCATCCATTGTACCTGTTTCATCCATTCTACCTGTTTCGTCCACTCTACCTATTTTGTCAAATCTACCAGTTCCACCCATTAAATCTGTTCCATCTAATCCATCAGATCGATCCACTCCTTCTGTTCCCTCCGGCTCGTTTGATTCATCAACTCCAACTGTACTGTCTACTGTATTCATTATATCCATTGCATCCGTTCTATTCATTTGATTTGTTTGTTCCATCCGCTTCGTCCGTTCTATCTACTTCATCCATCTGTACCATCCCTTTCATCTACTTCGTCCCTTCAGTCCGTCTCATACCTTCCGTCCGCTTCGTCCCTACCGTCCGCTTCATCACTACCGGCTGCTTCCGGCCGCTTTGTCCCTTCTGGCCGCTTCGTCCGTACTGTCCACATCATCCGTTCCATCCACTTCGTCCGTTCCGTCCACTTCGTCCGTTCCGTCCACTTCGTTCGTTCCGTCCATTTCTTCTACTTCGTTTGTTCCGTCCATTTTGTCCGCTTCATCCGTTTCATCTACTTCGTCCGTTTCATCTCTTCTGGCCGCTTCATCCGTACCGTCCACTTCGCCCGTTCCGTCCACTTCTTTCGTTCCATCCACTTTGTTCGTTCCGTCCATTTCGTCCACTTCGTTTGTTCCGTCCATTTCGTCCGCTTCATCCATTTCATCGGCGTCATCCGTTCCACCCGCTTTGTCCATTCCATCCGCTTCATCCGTTCCATGCGCTTCATCCGTTCCATGCGCTTCATCCGTTCCATGCGCTTCATCCGTTCCATCTGTTCCATCCACTGCCTCCGTTCCATTCACTTCCTCCGTTCCATTCTCTTCCTCTGTTTCATTCACTTCTTCCGTTCCATTCACTTCTTCCATTCCATTCACTTCCTCTGTTCCATCCACTTCCTCAGTTTCATCCACTTTATCTGTTCCACTTCATCTGTTCCATCCGCTTCGTCTGTTCCATCCACATTGTTTGTTTCTTTCACTCTGTCCGTTTCATTCATTTTGACTGTTTCATCCACTTCATCCGTTCCATCCACTTCCTCCGTTCCATACACTTCATCTGTTCCGAATCATCCGTTCCATCTGCTTCGCCCATTCCATCTGCTTCATCCTTTCCATCCACTTCAACCATTCCATCCACTTCATCCGTTCCATCCACTTCATCCTTTCCAACTACTTCATCCGTTCCAGTTACTTCATCTGTTTCATCCATATCGTTTGTTTCATTCACTTTGTCTGTTTCATTCACCTCGCCCGTTCCATTCACTTCATTCGTTCCATCCACTTCATCAGTTCGATCCACTTCATCCGTTCAATCCACTTCCTCAGTTCCATCCACTTCACCTGTTCTGCTTCATCCATTCCATCCACTTCATTCGTTACATCTGCTCTATCGATTCCATCTGTTCCATCCACTCCATCCGTTCCCTTCATCCGCTCTATCGATTCCATCTGTTCCATCCACTCCATCCGTTCCATCTCCTTCATCCGTTCCATCCACTTCACCCATTCCAGTCACTTCAACCCTTCCATCCAGCTTCAACGCTTCCATCTGCTTCCGTTATACCTATTGCATCTGATTCATCCACTTCATCCGTGTCATCTACTGCATCCATTTCATCTGTTTCATCTGTTGTATCTGTTTCACCCATTGCATCGGTTTTATTCATTTCATCCATTTCCTTTCTTTCAACTACTTCATTCATTTCTTTTTAGTTATCCGTTTTAATTTACACTGGCAATTTTAGTTTTCCATTTGTCACGATCGGGTCTCGATGCTTTTTGATTCGGCAACCTTGGGTTACTGACTATTGTTGCTGATTAAACTGTTTGTGATGAGAGTCGATTTTTATGGGAAGAGCCACGTTTTCAGTGATTTGCGGAAAGACATAAGGTCTTCAGTGAGTCGGCTGTGGGGTGGAAGTGAGTTCCATAGAATGGGGGCCACTGCTGAGAATGATGATCCACCTAGCCTAACTGAGTTGGTTTTTGGTATCACTAGGAGATGGGCAGAGCTTGATTTTACAGTGCGTGGTGGATGGTAGGGTCTAAGTTTGACCTGTAGATATTGAGGTCCAGTTTTATGCATTGCTCGGTGTGAGATGCATAAGGTTTTGAAGGTCACCCTTCGGCTAACCGGGAGCCAGTGCAGAGTTTTGAGAGCTGGGGCGGTGTGATCCCTTAGGCCAAGAGCTACTAGCAGTTTGGCTGCGGCATTTTTAGTTTAGTCAGGTGGTACGCGTGGACTCCGAGATAAAGGGAGTTAGCATTGTCTAGCCTTGACATTACAATTGATTGGACCGCAGTGAGTCTGTTGGGAAAGGAGAGATATGGAAAAATGCTCTTAAGAATTTTGAGGTGGTAGTGGCAGGACTTAGAGACGTTGTTGACTTGGTGCGAGGTGGTTAGGTCAGAGTCCAGAGTGCATCCAAGCTTTTTTACTGAGGTTGAGGTTGTCTGGAGTTGCCCATTGCTGGTGGCCAGGGTAGAGGGTGCGGAAGAAGTTCGGTGTTGCCACACACCATGATTTCGGTTTTGGAGGGGTTCAAAAGGAGATGGTTTGTGGTCATCCAGTAGTCAATGTCAAGGAGGCAGGCAGCTAGGTTGTGTTGGCAGCTGGGTTTTGAGTTAAGGAGTTGTAGGATTAGTTGGGTGTTGTAGGCGTAGTTGTAGCACCAGATATTGTGCAAGCGGATTATTCGTGGGAGGTTGGACATGTGGAGGTTAAAGAAGAGGGGGGCTGATAGGCACACTCCTTGTGGAACTCCGGTGTTGGCTGGTCGGTCGGCGGAAGTGAAGGAGGCGAGGAGGGTTATTTGTTTCCTATTGTTAAGGAAGGATGCTATCCACTTGAGTGCATTTCCACAGATTCCTAGGCACTGGGGGCGGTCGAGGAGGATAGAGTGGTTGATTGTGTCAAAGGTAGTGGATAGGTCAAGAAGAATTAGTGCAGCGCATCCCGCAGAGTCTGCAGTGTTTTTAAGGTCATTCCAGACTGAGGTCAGGGTGGTTTCGGTTCCGTGTCGAGGTCTGAAACCTGATTGAGCGTGTTCTAGGAGATTGTTGGCTTCGACAAGGGCGTTTAGTTGGGAGTTTGCAGTTTGGTCGATGAGTTTGGCAAGGAACCTGGTGTTTGAGATAGGGCGATAGTTTTTGTGGTCGAGAGGGTCGAGGCCTGGTTTTTTTAGGAGAGGTTTGACATGAACAGTTCTGAACGCGTCAGGAAAAATTCCAGAGGAGAGGGACTCGTTTATTATGGTTCTCGCGTATTCTCCTGCGCAGGTAGATGCAAATATTTCTTTGAGGGTTGAGGCTGGTCAGGGGTCTAGCAGGGAGCCGGATGGTTTCCGGGCGGAGAGAAGTTTGGTAAATTGGTCATTTGATATTGGTGTGAACAACGCGAACGTTGGTTGGGTTGTAGTTGCAGGCAGAGGATTGGCGGGTGGGGTGGGTGGATTGTGCGGTGGGTGCAGGAGGGCCAGTTTTTTGAATAGGGAGTTTGTTCTTTCGAGAGCAGTGGTGTAGAGAAGTGCAGAGAGAGTGAGTCGCAGATTGATTGAGAAGGGGTTATTTGGGTGGTGGTACATGACGGTTTGGTGAATTCACAGGTGATTTTGTGGAGTTCTTTGCTGAGGTTTCCACTGTTGAGGATTCGAGAGTTGTAATGTTTTTTTTTTGCTTTCCGGATTTCGGCTTTGTAGTGGCGGTGGTGCCGTGCTAAGGTGGATCTGCTCAGGGTGGTTTTATCATTCTGGCACTTGCGTTCGAGGGAGTTGTTTTGCCAAGTCTTAATTCATTAAAATATTTAAAAGATTGCAGAATCAACAGAATCATGGTCTCTTGTCACGTGTGTCAAAGCTGAAAATAGGGATTGAACTTGGGAGTTCCAGACACAGTAGCGAGTGCCCTCACTCTCGTTGCAGTCATAGGACTAGAATACTCTGCAAGGCCAAGTACAAAGAGAATTTTATGGCAGAAGGCATGGCTGATGAGAGATGTTGGGCTAATTGGGTGGTAGGACAGCGCCATGTCCTATCTGCTTGCACCTGAGTCTTGGCCTATGTGCTTCTAATTGAATTGAATGTTCCAGACATGGCACAAGCATGACAAAACAATTGTATTAGTCTATATAACGAAGGAGCTTATAGTTGGAGAATCCAATGAAATACTGTGTAACTGATTTTTCTTATTACACATATGAAGAGGTAGTCATAAATTGTCCACCTGATGTCTGGCAGTCAATGACAAACCTACCTCCTATATGAGTGTATATCTAGATGTGTCCCTAAACCAATCCCAACTCTTGATAGGTTTTTCACTATTGCCACGTAGCATGACATCATTCTGACGCAGAAAGAAAGTATATGATTGTATTTCATGTGCAAATCACTGAGAGAATGAGCGTGCGTACATCCGTTGATGTTCGTTGTAACTTCCCTGTTTTAGATAATTGCTAATAAAACAGCAACTTGCCATCTTCTTGAGTTTGTCCAGTTATTTTCTTCCACCATTAGCTGGAAGATCGTGGATTTTCCCGTGGAGAGCGGCCGATAGAAATAAACTTGCAAGAAAAACCGAGACAGTGGGCAGGTCCCTCTTTGAAGAAATCCTTGCTTGGTTTCCAAGGGTGCTCCGCGGACGGAAGGCAGAGTGGTCGGATTGGAGGAGGAGTCGATTAAATGGATGAAAGTAGACTAAGGGAAATGGCAATATAAAGGGGCAGGGTTGTGATATTTTATGAAAATAAGTTGCTTGACAGGAATTTTGTGTAGATAAAGGAAGGCCTAGGTAATACTACTTCAAGGGAGATAGAAGAAGACATCTCAAATTCCATTCGGAATATTAAGAGAGAGGATATCCACAGTGAGAATCATGGAAGGAGACGTCTTAAGCTCTGTATGGGGTAATATAATTGGAGGCGTAGGAAGAATACCTCTTACTATAAATATTATAGGGAAAAGATAAGGTGATAATGTTTTTTTTTAATGTGCAGTGTTATTATTTTAATTATTATTTGATGTATGAAGTTTTGAAAAGTGATACATTGTGAAGTTTGGAACTGAAGTTCTTTTGAGTTAAGTTTAGTAAACGGTTGGCGCCGGTCAGAAGACCGATAGGTTGTTGAGACAAAAGAGGATTGAGCAGTGATTGATGGTACTTGCTCATATTTATTGTTTTTTGTGTTTAGAAGTGGTAGCCAATAAGCTTTGAGATAAGTACAGATGTATTAAATATAACAAGGTAACGATCTGGTAAGTATCGACAGTTAATTGTGACTTGTCATTATGGAGGACACTTCTCTTATACACACCTTTGTAAAACAATACCACGACATGCGCCCAAGCTCAAACAGTACAGTGCAGAATGGGTAAAGGGCACAGAAGATAAAATGTTCATACCATGGCCACAAGGGGGATCATTGTCAAAGACAGTATTACAACACATGACCACATATGTGCACGTTGCGTACACAGGAAAGAAATTAGAGAGAAGACTGGCAGTTTTAGAAGTCTGGAAAATGTTTTAAGAGGAGAAAGATGACCCGCCACCGGAGGAGTGGATGCTTAATCATCATAAAGGGGAGGGCATCGAGCCTCTTACTCCACCTGAAACTAAGAATGTAGATGCAGAAAAGACTGAATTTTATCCTTTTAAAGAATTAAAAGCAGTGGCGGCGTCTAATAACCTAGTATATGCACCCCGCCTCCCGCTTATAGTGGTGATGACAGTCTAGAAGAGAGTAAAAAGAAGGAAGACGTGAATAGGTTCATACAAGATAAAGAGGAACAAGGCGAGTCATTCAATATATCAACAGATATAGACAAGGCAATTATGAGATGTAAAGGGGAGACGGATAGGGCCGATGAGGTAACTCTTGTACAGGACGAATGGATGGGAGGACAGATATTACTCAAGTTAGATGGGAAAAGCATCGAGGAGGTTAGGCAAAAGGAAGACAAAGACGAGCAAGAAAAGAAGGTTACGGAATGAGAGAAGCGGTTTAGGGAGGATGAGCAAGGAAGGAAAAACAGGTAAAAGATATATAGAGAAGAACACAAGAAAGACGAACGTGGGCAGAAGAACAAAGGAAGTATGAAAGTCGGAAGAAAGAAAGGGAAGAAAGGGATAGGAGAGGAAGAAGAGGCACAACGAGTGAAGGAAAAAAGATTACAGAGAAGAGAAGAAGAAGAATGAAGAGAAGAAATAAGAAGGGAAGCACAAAAGCCAGAAGAAGTGAGGGTAAGAAGAGATGCGAGAGAGCAAAGGGACGTGGAAGAAGGAATAAAACAGCTCTTGATGAGGGATACAGATCGACTGATATAACAGATGAAGGTATGTTCAGAGAGGAATGTAGAGATGATGACCTAACGTTTTTCATAAGCATTACATATTGGATAAAGATTGAGAAAAGGGAAGTCCCACAGTGAATGGCACTGATGTGGCAAAGACCAGCGTTCTTTCAGGAAGACACAGAAAGGTACCAAGTGTCCTAAGGGCTACGGGCCCATATGACATTAGCCTATTGAAGGGAATAGGGGCGGTTAAAATAAAACTCAAGCCAGGAGCAATTTTACCCCAATCAAAACAGTACCCCATGTCCCGGGAAGCTGATGACGGCATATTTAAGACTATCTCAGCGTTCATGAAACAGGGAATCCTAGTGCCATCGGACTCCTCATGCAATACTGCGGTGTATCCGATTAAACAATCAAAAGGGAGGTTGTGGAGATGTATCCAGGACTTGCGCCCTCTTAATTAGATTATAGAAGTAGAATTTCCATTAGATCGGAAACCTGTGATAATATTGTGTAGCATTCCAGTTGAAGCTAAGTATTTCACTGTGTTTAATCCCATTGCACAAAGACTCACAAGACCTTACTTCCTTTATGTTGAGACAAAAAAGACTAAAACATACTTATTTGCCTCAGGGTTACTGTGAGTCCTGTCGATTATTAATAGGGTACTACAGATGGATTTAGGTAATATTGAACTCAAAAGTACAGTAATTCAGTGCGAAGTTGACATATTCATCTGTAATGAAACAGAGGATGAATGTGGGCAGGACTCTGTTCAGTTAGTGACTGTATTGGCAGACAATGGATACAAAGAAGGTAAGGAGGAATTACAGTATTGCCAGGAAGAGGTGTTGTACATAGGCCAGTTAATTTCACATGCAGGAAAGAAAGTGACACCTGAGAGAGCTGAGGTTATTATGAAAACACCAAAGCCAAATACAGTGAGGCAAATGCAGCAATTTCTGGGCCTATGCAATTATCGTAGGGCCTGTGTGTTTGACTACAGCACATACACAAAACCACTTTTGCAACCACTTGAGAAAGCACAAGTTGGTAAGGAAAAGATGGAATAGACTGAAGAAATGGAGGAAGGATTTGAGGAATGAAAAAGAGCAATTTGTACAGCTCCAATTTGGGGAATTCCCAATTATAGTGAAGAGTTTTATTTGTTTTCACACACAAATGGATCAGAAATGACAGCAGTACTCACACAAAGAACAACACTAGGATATAAACCTTTGGCGTATTACAGTGGGATTTCAGATCCAGTTATGAGAGGACATTTTCCATTCAAACAATCTTTGGCTGCTGCTGCATTTTCGATTAAGCAGTCCACAAGTATTGCTACAGGCTGTGCAATGACACTACATGTGGAGCATGCCTTATTTTACATTTTAGAGAGACCCAAAAGTACATTGACGAGACAAAGAGCATCTACATATAAAGTAATGATTTCTAATCCAGCGATTATTATTGTGAGATGTAAAATAGTGAAGGAATGCAGGAAGTTGGTGGGCACCACGTGGTTTGTTTAATTGCTTATATCCACACTCTAAGTGTAATATGTTTTGAGTTACTATGATTGTTCTAGCCTGGAGCTACAGTAAGAGAAGGTCCTATGGCATCAGGACCAAAAAGTATGCAAAGAAGAAAATAAGGTGAATCCACCCTATTAAAACTGGTGCTCTCAGTTCGCCCTTCTCAGGGCTTCACAAATATGTGGTTTAGTACTTGTAAAGTTAGAAAAAATATATTGATCAAAATGGTAATTTGCTTCCAAAAAGAATTTTAATTGTTCATAGGAATTGTTTATTCACATTCCTATTTGTGTACTACTTTGAGTACTATGGTTTCATATTTCATGAGGCCAGGCAAATATAATGGTTGGCTGTTACATGTACATGTGCCAATGCATTTCGGTTATAAACCATCTTTAGGGCTGTACATATTCTCTAGGTTCAATATTAAGCTTTGCCCAACATCCACTTTCATTGCCAAACGTATTTATAAAAAGAACAACAAGGTTAAACAAAATACAATTATATTCATACACAAAAGGAATATTAAGCACATACCAATCGTTTTTATATCCGCGATTATGTCCCAGATTGTTAGTTTAAAGAAAAACAAAAATAAAAACTTAAAGTCAGCAATGCTATCGAGATTCTAATGGTATGCACGGTAAATCTGGTTAAAGGATCGAAATTCAGCATAGGCAGCAGAATTGGTAGTGCTTGATGCTGCGCTCGAGAAACACAAAGATCAGGAAGTGACGGTGTATTGTGATTCTGCCCATGTGACGTCAACCGTACACGCAGAGCTGTCATGTAGGAAAAGGAGGGGTTATCTCCGCGCAGACGGCAGTCCAGTGCAACATGCTTCTTTATTGGACAGGCTCATTAAGGCACTACAACTCCCAGTGGCCATAGCAGTCGTAAAATGTGCAGCGCATACTGAACGAAAATACTTTATTTTTCCCGGAAACAAAGCTGCAGATTTAGAAGCTAAAAGGGTTGCATAGTGCTCCGAAATTTCAAGTTTCGAAACTGAAAATGTTAAAGAAGTATCAAATAGAAGCATTGGTACAAGGGGGGTTTAATATGCTGTTGATTATGCAACTAATAGAGATACAAGGAAGAGCCCCACAAGAAGCGCAGGAGCTATGGAGATGTAGGGGGTGTTCTTTATTATTTATTATTTATTTATTAATAAGGAGACAGGAAAGCACTGGAAAGCCAGTGATGCCAGCGACAGTACTGAAAGTCGCACTTGAGTAGCAGCATTACCCCGCGCATATAACCCGAGAAAGTCTTGCTGCCACTATTGCAGAGGGCTGGTTTGTTCCCAATTTATTGGAACACGTTGCACAGTTCATTGTGAATTGCATCGTGTGTAAGAGGACTCTATGGGAGTGGGGACCCGGAAGCGCCGGCACCATTGCTGACAGTGCTGGCCCTTCTGTGAAGAGTCTGCCTACTGGGCCGCTGTGCCCGGCAGGGTCAGACCTATTGGGCGCAGCAACCAGGCAGGCAAACACGTTCTTTGCCAGTCCAGAAACAAGGGTGCCAGTGTGCTTACCAGCCCCCTTGTTTCTGGATCGGCAAACTCGAAATGTTGCCCAATGAGTTGAAAGTGTAAAATAAAATCTAAATTTCATGAGGCGTGCAGGCAAGGACTCCGCTGACATGTACATGGATCATCCAAAGAATGTCATTTACGCAACTTTCACCTCAGTTCATAAGTGACACATGAGCCTACAGCAAAAAGGAGGAATGGCGGAAAACCTCTGAAAAAGAGGGCCATAAATGCCTACACTTTCAGAAAAGGTCACTAGGTGATTATCAGACTAACACCCTAGGACAGATTAACCAATTCCAGGTACCTGTCACCCGTAAAAGTAGAAAAGGTATACCAAAACAGAGTAACACACGGCATCAGAAACAACATGCTGAAAGGGGAAAAGGGCAAAAAGAGCAAGTAGCAAGTTACAGTATAGGCCATGGGGCCACCAACTCTAGTAAGAAGGATTTTCGAACAACTGCCTGAAGAAGGGACCAACATATTTAAAGAGCAAGAGTCAAACTACAGGGTATCCAAGTTAAGGGAGCTTATGGCGTTGGAATCAAAAGGGTACAAATGACAAAGACTGTAGTGCATATTCCAAGACTTTGAGTTGAACTATACATTACAAACTCACAAACTCTTCTTCTTACTGTAAGAAAAGAGAATGATCCATTCCTCTATTTGTTGTTAGTACTGGGGAGTGGTAAGCAGGCTATTTCTGCCAAGAGGAATGGATTTAAATGGAAACCCTGGAGCAGGAAAGAATACAAGTTAATGTGAGGGGTTAGAAATGCAATGCAGACATTTTTGTGAAGGTTTTTTCATAAAAGAGGATTCCCTGCCTATCAAAATAAACGAAAAGAAACACTCTAACAAAAGGAATCTGTCCCTTACAATTATACATACAACAAACATATAAAGGAAATATATGGCAATTCAAATATAACAAATATTACAGTTATGTTCAACATAAACTCAATAACTGTTTCTTCTTGTAACCTGAGTGATGTTCCCTTCCCCAGATCAAAGCAGGAATTTGTATTGACAGTTGCAGATTACTAAAGTTCCATTTTACAACAAAAATTCCGATGATAAGTTTCTTCTTACTCCAAAAGTCTCTCTCTTGGACTTTCCAACAGTTCAAAAGAAATAACAAATCTTTTTATCTCCACTTGTAGCAAAGAGCACAACACAACTTCTTCTTTGGAAACAAAAGCACTTCGACAGTTCGGTTTTAGCGACAGCAAGGTTTTGTCTGATTTCACAAAACAAAGTAGTGGTCTTTGCCACTTCTTCTTCTCAGTCTTTAACCACAACACAGTACTTCAACAACAACTGGCCCTGTCACCTGCCAGGTCTACCACTCAAAATATTTCCCTTGTGCTGGTATACTCGCCTGCCAAGACAAAAAACTTCTAACTATGCTACAAGCACTTCTGTGGTAAATTTCACGTCAAACAATTTAGCAATGAATACTTCTTCTGAAAAGACATGAAACAGATTGGTGCTGTTTATGCCACATGCAACACAGGTTATGCTTCTCTCCTCCTAAATGCTTTATACCAGGAGGGCTGCTCTCCTGCCACAATAAAGTCTTTTGGCTTTCAACAATATCACAATCAACAACTTCAGTATAGGCTACTGCTTCCTCCATTCAATAATGACATGCGCTTTAAAGTGCGCAGAAGACAGACATTCGCATTCACCTGCTGGGAACAGCTGTAAGGGGATCCGCATTGCATGACAGGGTCATTCATGATCTTGTCTTGCATTGATTTATTTTAAACGTGAACAGCAGTGGTATGAACCACTGATGTCATTGTTAGATTGCGATCCCTCAAACAGGGACAAAAATGCTTAGCATTTCACAGCAACAGACCCTTAATAATCCTGTCACTGTGAAATGTACGCGGGTGCTGGGACTCAGTCATACATTTGTGTTGGGAGCGCACTCCTGCTAATATCCTATACACCTTTTGCTCTTTTATCCATCCTCCCTCCTTGAGAATAAGGCAACTTTTGCAGTTCTAAATGCAAATTAAAAAAGCATGCCCCTGCTCTTTTTTATTTATCTGTCTTAGATTTTTAGAATTGGGTCCAAAAGTCGCAACTTTGTTTGGTGAAGTTGTGCTAGCGCCTTCATTAAAATGGGCCATAACACGTCAGTCCATGACAGCAGGGACGTCATTTCACCAAAATGCCAGGGGTAGCGGAAGTGACATCACACGACCCTTGACCTCCCATGACATGGCTGGAAGTGATGTTATTTGATCAACCCTGAAGTCATATCACGGGAAGCAGTGGAACATGACCTTTCACCCCTTGACAAAACAGGAAGTGGCATCACAAGTTCACTACGAACAATATGGTTACGATATGACTATAATGTAATATACATTTCATACAAGAATGGATCGACATATGTATCGTTAAAATCAGTGTGTATAGGCCCATATTACCAAATTACTCTGAATGCAAGCAGACGTCCATGGCCAAATGATAATGATTATGTTATTATATAGCACTTACGCTTATGCGGTTTATATAGAACACATATACATACAATAGCACCGAACCTGTGTTGGTACTCCTTATTCGACTAAAGAAGGATGAAAGGCTGAGTTGAGGTGTTGAAGAACATACTAATTCTGTGACTCACCCCCTGAAGTGTGCCTGAAATAAACCTTTAATGAGTCTAGCAATTATTGTATAGAATTCCAGAAAGAAAGTCAAATTATTTGGTATTCCTATTCTTTCTTATTTAGGGTCTCTGCTGAAAGTGTTAACCTTAGAACCCCTGTATTTTATTTTGGAGGCCTGAACAACAAAGCCTGCCACTCCAGAAGCAAAGAACCAAACCAGGTGCTTGAGAAAGTAACTTGCTCCCAAACCAAAGAATCACAACTCTATCTTGCGCTTACTGAATCAGTTAAGACGACTGGCGCAAGGCTTGTCTGTGTCTTAAGGGTCCCAAAGGCTTTGCTGCCCCAGCATTCTCATCTTTATCCTAGTAAGTACTTCATTGGAAGCTCTGAGCATGTGCAATATAGCAGCCCAATTAATAGAGAACCCTCACCAATCAGAAACATTACTGGAAACTCCAAGATCATGCCTCGCGTTTGCTAATTGCTACAATGCTGTTAAAGGAGACACAACAAATCATCCAAAAAGGTAGAGTTACGGAAAACCATAACATTTGTTTTTTTTTTACCTGATATTCTTAAATGTCCGACCTGAAGATGTGGGCGCCATTTCAAAGCTCTGGATACTAGAATTCCTGGATACTAGAATTAGATAAAAGCATCATTAGGGCCTTCGATCATTACTCTCCAGTGGCTAATACGTTTAATTCCTGTGGCCACAATGTTATTGCAAAAGTTTTAAAAAAGCAGACACCCGAAGAGTGATGACAAGTACAATGGACCTTATTACAAATATGGCGGGCAGTAAAAGAAAATTTGGCAATGGATTTACAGCAATTTGTATTGCACTGCCATATGACAAGTTCAGAGGGGAGTTGGAGGAAAAACCTTGAGATAAACTCGAGATCTTTCCTCCCGGATAATGGAGGCTTTACCACCAGTAAAATTACTAGATGCGATAAATCTCCAAATGAGAATAGCGTCAACTCTGAAGGATTTGCCTCCAGTTTCAAGGCAGTAATCCCATCGCCACTGGTGAACAGTATTCCGGTCTGGAGGATTTATCACATGTAAATCCTCCAAAATTCTTAATGAGGCCGTTGTATGCAGTACTGGCACCTTTCTTATTGAATTACTGTAAACATGAAGACAACCACGAGGTGTGCACGGTATGCGTCTTGAAAAAAGTCCCCAATTTCTGTGTAGTGCAGGAAATATAGTGTTTTGTTTTCTTACATTCAAAATCAGCCCTGGTGGGATGGGGGGCGTGACCTGGCCAGAAGGGTAAGCGATCCCTAAGGCCAGAGCTCCCCTTAGCCCTGCTACATGAAGTGAGGCCCTGCCGCGTCCCCGACCAGCTAACTGCCACATGCGAGCTGGATGTCGGAAGAGCCTGGGCATAATATGCTGCATTTGTGGCGCAGCTGATGCAGTGATTGAGCAGAATCATTTGGTGGAACACCCAGTCGGTCGGCCGGCTCGCCGTCTCTCCCAAGAAGGCTGCAGCATCAAGATAATAGGACGTGCCATGTTTCCCCGCCCAGCAGCAATACACCAAAGATCCTGCAAATAAATCGAGGAACAGGGAACCCTGGCTGTTAGGACAGTTTTTCTGAAGTCCAACTAAGGGCTTAGTAAAACTATTCAACTGAGGCAGTACTAGACTCCACTCTTAGTAATAAGGCTGTACCACCAGAGTTCATGGTAGCATAGACAGAGCAGCCAGGCTTACCTTAGGAGGGAGAAAGGGCTGTAGAATTAGTACAAAGAAAATTGCAATACAAATGTTCCAATGAAACACTATGCATGATATGATATGGCATTTATAACGTGCCTATACACAAGTGTTTCAAGGCGCAACAAGGCAAGGAAGGTGGAACAGAGGGAGGACAGAGACAGCGATCCTACTAGGCCAGGTGGCATTGAGATCACGCAAGTACAGGGGAGGGGGAAAGGGGAAAAGTGCAGTGGGAAAAGGGAGGGGGCAGTGCAGTACATAGAATAACAGTAAAAAAAATAAGAAAGACAATAAATAAAACTGCAGCCAGCTGGTGGCAAGTGAAGGGTAAGTGCAGACATCAAGTGTCAAGTGCTAGTAGGGGCTGTAGAGATATAGAACAGCCCCCGAGTGCAAGGGTTGCCAGGGGGGCAGTGCAGGTTTGCAACTGGTGGGGGGGACCTGGGCCCAAGATCAGAGGGTAGCCAGTTAACCAGTGCAATTTGAGATTCAGCCAGGAGATCAGCAGGGGAGAGGAGGAGAAAAAGTAGTAGTGAAGAGGAAGTTCTTGAGGTGCTTCCAGAAGCAGAGATGGTTCTCCTCCAGTTTCAGAGAGGCAGGGAGGCTGTTCCAGAGGTAGGCTCCAGCAGAAGAGAGAGATCTGCCACCAACTCGCTACTTGGAGAAGCGACTAATCCTGAGGGAGTTAGAGGCAGATGTAAAAATAAATGATTTCTTTAAATACAAGTAGGCCCAGATAAATCTAGGGGTAAATAAGTACTATCACATAGTATATGTAATCACAATTATCAAAACAAAACACTATGCTTGAAAGTCCACAGACCAAAGTATAAACCTTATTTGGAACAACTAACTGTAGTTCTAGGGAAGTCAAACCTTTTCATACACATTCAGTATATGTCACACCTATTCTTGGACAGTAAACATCAATGGTTACTTTCACAATGACATTCAGTAATGCAAGGGCAGTAGACCCTACCAGTTGTACAGTGACTATCAGTACAAATCACATAATCAGTCAACTGGACAATATACTTTTAGTAAATAGTGAAACACTTATTCTAGGTACAGTAAAAACCTATAACTCCTTTTGCGATAACATAATTATACTAGGCGAGTAAAGCCTAAGGATGTAATATTCAATTACAGGTGCTTTTGAGATCAGTGAAACACAGATAGAGATATGCAGTGACTCTGGTAATTTAATTTTGGATGGCACACAGCTAATTAAAGGTAAGTAAAACCCATATACTTTTTATCCTCACAATGGAGTCCAGGTTAGATCTTTCCTAGCTAATCAAGTACCTTATGTATGACTTATTGGGGGACAGTTAGAACCACAGACTCTTCTTGTGTCTGTCTAAACAACACAGGGAAAGCAAAACCCAATGTTACACTTTACTGAATGACTCAAAGTTATTTTAGGTAGGCAACATCCTAATACAGACTTATTCTGGACAGGAAGGCTAGCAGTAGGTGAGGCAAGACCCAGTTTGGGGACACGCATACAATTATCCTAACAGGACTAATCTGGCGATACCAACAGTTGGAGTACACTCATGCAATTATCCTGCAGGAATAATCTGGTGAAACCAACATCTTACTTTTGGGAAGAGGCACAACCTAATCACAGGAAAGTAATATACCTTCAGATCTACTTTCTATTAGAATGGCAACACGGTTTCTAAGGAAAGGAAGATGTTAACCATACTTTTAAGAATAGTGCATCACACATCCAAGGTAAGTAAGAACTTTTGTAACTGTTCACTCTTAGAGTTACAGTTACCAACAAACTCTTTTTCAAGTAAGTAACTATTAAACACTTATTTTCTTTTATAGGCAAAAGGCCCAATACTTAAAAAGTAATTCCCTTGTTCTTGGAGCATGAATGTTCTCAGTGGCAGAAGGGGGTGGAGGATAACTATGTGCTAGTGACCAATAGACAGTGTCAGAATAGGTTCTTGAGTAGCAAAAGTCAGAGTTCCTTAGGAAGACTGGGCAAACAGGTGAGTACTTTACTTCTCGATTTAGAAGAGGGTCCAGGGACTTCGCAGAAGACACCCTAGCATTATTCTAGCAGTGGGACTGGATTCACTGGAACACCCCACAGCTACACAGAAATCCTAAGAGACTTAAGATAAGTACATAGCCAAGCCAACACAGTACCTCAGCATTGAAGAAGATTTTGCAGCAGGAGGACATCAGGATCTGCAGCCAAATACCCCGTCAGTGGATTCCTTGTCGTGGTGACTGAAAACAAGACCTCAGAAGGAAGTTTGCAGCAGGGATCGATGGAGAAGGCTCTAGGCAAGGTTGTCCTCGCGGTTGTATGCGGTTCTGTGGATTTGGCACCTTTTCAAGGAGCACAGAAGAAGACAGAAAATCATACTTGAATTCTCGTCATTACAAAGGTCCAGCACTCTGTTGAAGGGACTTTTAGGACTCAATTTGTGTCTCTGGAAATTCACCAGGATGCCCACGAAGTTTCAGCGAGATTCGTAATTCAGAAGACCGTGCACCACACAGTGGCTCCGGGTCCTTGGGTATTGAGGTATTGCAGCAATGCGTGGGATGACTCAAAATGCAGGTCTTCTTGAGTCTACTGGGTCTCACCAGGCTCTGGGTCAGGGTCGTCGTTTCCAACAGGCTCCGGTTACAGAGCAGGTTCTCCCATGCTGGAAATCGTTTCAGCTGCTTTTCCTTCATCATCCTCTTTGGTTTCGGTTCCAGTGGTCGACTTGTCTTCAGTTTCCAGGTTTGCAGTATTTAACAGGAAATACAGAACAAAATCTGCATTCTCTCCCTGCATTTTACAAGAAGGAGCGGTCTGGTTGTCCAAACAGGACAGCCAGCCTCCTATTGGGTTTTGTACCCATTCAGGCGAGGAGGAAGACAAAGGGCTGTGGAGTTATGGACTCCTCCCTCACTTCCTGCCTTCACAGACAGACTGGAGCCTTGGGTGGGGTGCCAGGGGAGTCCAAGGGACTCCCGCCGAACATAAAAATCACACAAAGGAATTTCCGTCCCTGGATGTCAGGGGAAGGAACATGAAAGGACAAGAAACACAAAAATGGCAAAAAAGAAGACAGAGGCCAATTTAGTAAAATGAGCACCCTTGGGTGCCTTTACTGCAGCTGTGAACCCAGCCCGTAGTAAATGTGCAACAAATTAATACAAGGTATCACTGCCACCAGCCATTGAAGGTAAGCTTGTCCCTGTAACAGAATTGTTACAGTTTTAGTGTGAAAGGGGATATATTGTATCTCCAAGCACTCCACATAAGGTGGGGGTGCTGGCTTCACAGAATAAAAAGTAAAAGGGATCCAAAGATCCTTTCTACCCTTGGGAACTGTAGTTCTCTCAAGGTTAGCAAAATAAAGTTAAAAGGGTAGCCCCTAGGGCAACTAAGCAACAACAGGCACTTATTGCCAAAATGTTGTTAAAGAGGATAACTTTAAAAAGACATTATGGTGAGTCAAAACAAATGACACCCATAAAAAGCGTTAAAGATTCTGTGAGTGTGGAAAAAGGTTCGCACTCACTGATGTATTAAGGAAAAATATCCCACTAGTAAAGAAAAAGTTCTGGGATTGACCCAGGTCAGGAAAATTTACAATTTTTATGAAAATATTACCTAACACCGGCCCGCTCACTCGACTAGATCTGTAAACCGTCTTGCATATGCTAGAGCCCGAAGCGAGGAGTGAGAACTGCCACCCACCACGGCAGTAATCTGTGCAGGGAGAACGCGGGCAGCAGTAGACCCTGTGCACACAGCGGAGCCGGTGGGTAGCGTATTGCGGGTTTCCCACCCGCTGGGGGCTCTTGGCTGGCTGAGACCCCTCAGCTTTGTGCGACCTGAACACCCGACTGCATATTCTGCCTGTGTTGGGAGCCCGGAAGGAAGCCGGCCCAAGATTCCCGTTCTGTAAGCCCACAAACTACCTTGTTCCGCCAACGTGCACTTGCAGGACCCTCCTCCCTACAATGTTGTATAAATGGAAAGCTGAAGATTGAAGAGTCTGATGGTTTCCACTTTAGAACTCTCTTTCTTCCAACATCTTCGGCACCTAGCTAAACTCTACCAATTACTTCCACAGCAATCGGAAACCTAGCAGTGCACACATATCCTGCACTGCTCTAACTCCATCTTGCCCAGTGCCTTGTAGCTTCATTGCGCGTAGTGTGACAGAGACAACCACAAAACCAATGAAAATAAAGGAAATAATTGAAGCCATGAAACAACATCAGACTGAGAACAAGACGCTAGCATTGGCGACACAAACAAGCACTTATATCAAGAAAGACAGGTTTAGGGAATGGAAAATGGAAAGAGCGTAGAAAGCTGCTTGAGGGTAAGGTTAAAATCCAGCCTGAAAGAGGTCAGTAAGGATATTTGAAGTTAAGAGTTAACGCTCCTTTTATGAAGCATGGAAAGGATCCAGACTACTGACTGATGGAAGAGTGTGTATGGTCATGATCCAGGAGGTGCAACCTGATCATCTCAAAATGTTTTGGGCATTGATTACTGTGCCCATGACCACTTACTTATTATGCTGGCTGCAGCTGCTGAGAGTTGCAGTGCAAAACATTTGAGAGCCAATGGTTGCTGATGCCAATTAAGATGATAACTTTGTAAAGGATAACAACCAGATTTTGGGGATGAGGGTGAGCTGCAATCAAGATGGCCTCCTGGACCTTGAGCTCCACGACATGAAGTAAATCCTTAAGAGATATTCTGCTGCAAGCAGACACTGAATCGATCCCGTCTGCTGTCTTATTCAAATACATTTTTGCTGCTCCCAACCAACACACAGCAACCTTGTTGTGCGATGTCTGCAGATTGAGCCTAACATCGAAACTAGGGCTTAGACCAGAATGGCTGCACAATGAAATCATCGCGACTAGCTGTCTGCACCAGGTGTACTCCATGCACAGGCTCTTGAGCCTGCATGCATCCCCTGTGCTCTTTAGCCTGCAGGCCACTGTGTGTTTGTGGCCTTCCCTGAAATCATTTCCTCCAAAGATTGGAGGAAACAATAAGCAAGCTCCTGTTTCTTGGCAAACCAGGTGATGGGTGCAAAAAGAAGCTACTAGTATATACAGATGTCTTTGTTAAACTGTGACTTAAAGGTATTTGGAATAACCCGGGCACCCCATATCCCAAAGGAAGGCAGATCCTGCACCCAGATCAACAGCGGCTCATTAAGGGGAGATCCTTACACAGCCACATGTTCACTGTTTCCTCTGCAGTCATTTAGTTATTATTAAACAAATTCCGTCTGGAAGGATTGGGGGACGACACCTGGAAAGCATTCAATGGGGTGCCCTATGTTTGGGTCACTTTGTCAAATATAGGTTCCAGGCAACAGTGCTTGGAGCAGGTCAGGCATTTTACAATAACAATAATAGTAAATGGGTCCTGTTCCTATTTTGTTGTTTCTAGAGGAGTGATGCATGGCTGTCACACCTTTGATGTCTTCGTAGGATCTTTGCTGAATTATCTAGGAAAGTTAGCGCTCCACCTCCACCCTTTATGTAAATTGAAAATTTAATGTTATGCAGATGATAGTCTGGTTAGCTCCTGGGTAAATTACTAACACATAGTTGTTTGTGGGGTGTGTCCATTTATCAGGTTGCAAAGTAAATGGAGCAGAATCAGGGTACATGAGCGCAACCCTTAATTTATTATATAAGGATTCCATGCGCCAATAAGTAGGTCTTCAGGGAGTATCCCTACTGGCAATTCATAAAGACTAAAAGTGTGACACATAGCCAATGGACACACCTGTCACAACCAGTCATAGGGAGATACAACATTGTTGAAATGGTGCCTTTACCTAGATTTGTATGTAACACAACCCTGGACTAATATCACAGCCCTTTTCAAAATATTACAAGGCACCATTTCATCATTTATTTAGATAGGAAGATTGGCACAGTGGTATTGGGTATGTTTTGTACAGCCCAAAAAAAACTAGGGGTCCTTGCTTTATACAAGACTTTTGATTTAGTTTCTAGAAACACCAGTTAAAATACTTACAGTTTTTCTGAAATGGTGGAAAAGGCATCTAATATGTGATTGAAAAGTGCAGTACTTGCTGCCTTTTGTTCTCTACATTTATACCCTGCTGTGGATGCCAAATTTGCCCCTGGCTATGCCTGAGTGCAAATGTACAGGTCCCCGCTGTCAAATTATGCCTGGAGCAAAATTAGCTCCATAAAAGCCTTACGTGAGGCTTTTACGTCTTTCATTAACGTCAGGCCCTGAGAATGATGCCCAAATGTGAATCAGTTTTTGAAGGACTTTTTACTTTGTTTGTTTACAAAGATTCGACCAAAGCTTCTGGTAAAGGAGGGATTAAATATAATAGAACAACTTCTAAAGAATGACTTGAAATCCCCAGTACTATTGAGGCATGGACAGTAAATTAATAGGCTTTAACTATACGAGTAATGTTACTGAGTTACCTCAATACTAAACATTTTCTTAATATAGCGCTGATACACCCTGCATTGCTTAACTTCAAATCTTTGCATTAGCCATCAATTTTATGCAACAAACTGGCCTCTAAAATCATTTTTTTCAGACAATACAATGGACATCTTATCAAATAATATCACAGAGTAACTATGGAATGATTGGTTATATGTCTAACTAGCTGGGGTACCCACCTGGGGTGCCCATGTCTTGATTGAGTGGTGCCTCATGTGTCCTGGTGGTTACTAATATTACACCTATCAAGGGTACACAAAAGGAGGTGAAGTCTATCCCTATCCTTGCTCACTACTTTCCTGTCTGCTAAAATGTTGCACACATCATCAAGGTCGATATTTTTACTTTATTGTCATCTCCTTGGATCTGTGTGGCTTGCAGTACTCAAAGCCTTGATTTTACTAATCAAGGAATTTCTAAAACCAATAAACAGCTACCAATCTTGTTGGGGGTGCTTATCCTAAAAAGATGCTACTATGTCTGTGCCGTGTCTACCACTTCCGTTTGTATTGAACACGGGATCTAGGTCATCACTCCTGGATCTGTTGTCTACCGGTTTCAGCGGTATCTCATTACTTCCCGCTTTCTTCAGGACATATAATGATTTAGCTTTACTGGTCTCAATTATTAATAACAGAACAGCAGAGCAGAAAAACAACAAGTATTCCTGTCCTGTGTGGCCACATTTATAGGTTGTGGATCCTTTTCCCCAATTTTCTGTAGGCCGTGGCATTCTGGTCACGTGCCCTGTCTTCCCTTTGGTACAGATGATCTTATGTGTGCTTTTCCCAAAAGTGTAATTCAGGTATATGGTGTGTACCTGTATCTTCCAGGGTCTGTAATTTCCTATTCTCCAGTTCTTTTCATCTCCCCGCGTGTGTGCGTGGTTATGGATAAGCCAGGCTTCTACCTTCTCGCCGTGCTTCCCACTGACTAGCGTTCAAGTTCCGCAGGCACTGCTCTGGTGCTCTTGTCCTCATGTCAGCAAGTCTTGCTTCAATGTGCTCTGGTGTCTCATGTGCCCAGGAGGATGTTGCCTTTGTCCTCATGTCGGCAAGTCTTGCTTCAATTTGCTCTGATATCTCATTTGCCCTGGATAAAGTTGCTCTTGTCCTATGGTCAGCAAGTCGTGCTGCTGTTTGTTGTGTTTCAGAAGCTCTTGATATTGATTTTCGCTTTGCATCAGATGTAGCTTTTCCAAGTGATGTTCTTTTTTTGTAAGGCATGTTTCATTCACTCAATGGCTTCAGCACATTTGAGAAAGTGTCCAAGATTGATTGATTGTGCTTTCTTCTTGTAAATGAATTGAAGTAAACTGTAACCCTGCCATTTCCCATATTTGGATTTGTCTATTTTCTTATTTTGTTTAAAAATGCTTTAATAAACACTTTCAAACTGTATACAGTAGTAATACATTTCAAAACAATAACCAACACATCGAACATTTTGTTTCAGACAAATGTTGCCTCCTTCTATAACCTACTGCAGTGAATCGGTGAGCATCGGTAAACGAGGTTGTCTACGGATTGAATTTTTTAAATTCAAACATAGACTACAATCTTGCCCCAGCCAAATGAGGAATCCATGCAAAATTTGGTAGCAGTGGGTTCAACGGTGTGGATTTGTATAGCCAGACAAACACACACACACACACACACACATCCAAAAATGTTTTTGCATATAGGATTTTTGTATTCAAACATAGTCTGAGATCTTTCCCCAGAACAATGAGGAATCCATGCAAAATTTGGTAGATGTTAGTTCCAACAGTGAAGATTTGTATAGCCGGACAAACATACACACATGCATTCGCTTTATATTCAAAGAAGAAAGATGGACTGCTCGAATCCAAGTGATTGTTCTGTATTAATATTAACGGTAAGTGATGAGCTATCGCCACCTGGCGGTAGGCCGGATGTATTGTTAGTCTTCACATTTAAATGTTAAATGTTTTTTTCCATTTCCTAAATTTATTCTTCCTTTATTCATTTATTTTTTGGTTCTTCCTTTCTTCCTTTGCTTTATTGCACTCTGAACTCCTCTGCTCTCCCTGACCTAGAATTTCAACACCTCCTCCCGCTCTAGTGCCTGCCCCACGTCACCATCAAATTAACCAATTCCCCCACCCCCTCTATCATACTCAACAGGCTGACGTCCACCTTATCAGACTAACAGGTCGAGAGGTCTAGCCTGTAGAGAATAATAAATATTGTGTTCTAATCAGTGCCATACAAGCCTGCTCATCTGCAACTAACATAAAAGTCTCTCCCAGTGGTCATTTGAATAACTATTACAGGAGTCAGAAAGAGGATGCAAGCAGCTATGGGCTGTCTGTTCAAGTGAAGTTAAGACCCATTTCAATTATTTCCGAGGTAGTCAGTATCGCTCTAGTTCAATCTGAAGGTAAATTGAGCTTCTTGTTAGTTACTGATTGCAAGAATGAATATTATGACATATTGACTTTCAGAAAAACTTGGTTAGGCACACAATGGTGGAGAGAAAAGAGAGGGCCACAACCAGAGAAATGCCTGACACTAAAACAACACATCTGGTGCTGGAAAGAATGGCTGAATAATCAAAACTGCCATCTGTGCTTAGTTCGTAGGATTAGAAAGTAAAAGAAGTCTGGTCTAGGTATATTTATGATTTAGAAATACTGTGACACAGAACGCTAGGTGGCCGGTGTTTGTCAAAATGTATCTCTTATGGTATTGTAAGAGGATTATAGGACTAATGGCGGAGATGTAAGGTTTAGATATGGAGAAGCTAGCATGGCCATATCTGTGGAATGTGGAGATAGGAGGAGGAATGAAGTCAATGGGGAGAATCAAATAAAAACGCGTTGGGGCAAAAAAAATGCCAAGCCAAAATCCACTTGTCTGTCCCCATCCTAAAGAGAAGGATAGCCTGCAGTTAGTGATTCTTAAGAAGAGGAGTTGGAGGAAGAAATCCCACTCAGCCTGCTCTATGCGACTGATACATGGCACTGTTCTTACTTAAGTACTATACTGTATCCCTGTGTGCCTAAGACGAAATATAACAACTTTAATACATTTCCTTAACCAAATCTAACAGTTTCTGCGTTTTCATTGCTGGCTTGAGTACCTGCGAGCGTACATTACCCAATCTAGGTTAAGTCTCAATTGGCTCTGACCGAATCCCAGATACACTGCATTGGGAAGTCCAATTGAAGTTCCAAATTAGCTTGCGACTTGCTCAGAGAGGAGGGAGAGAGAAACGTGCACAATATACAACTACGACCATCGCCTGGAGTTACAAAATGTGGCAGTCATCACAGATGCGCAAGACACACAGGAGCTCTTCTTTCTAATTAACTGTAACGTCAATGTATGACGTAAAAGACTTGCTTGAGGCTTTTATGCCATGAATTAACATCATGGCTAATTTCTGTCCATTTGTATGGCAGAGAGGAAGGGCAGAATGCAACATGTGTATCCACCGCCTACCATCCTCTCCACCATACACATTCCCCAGCATTGGATGGATTTTCATGTTGGCGCAAATGTTAAGGATCCCTATGGGGTGCGCCTATGGGGTGAGCCAATATCAGAGAGACCAAGAGCGTATGCCAAACCGTCTGGTCATTAGCTTCACTTATTGTCTGGATCTTCACTGCTATTGGCCATCTTGGATTGGTGACATTCACATACTGTGGCCATCTTGGATCAGTGACAACACTTCCTGCGGCCATCTTGGATCAACCCTATCTCCAGCGAAGGCCACAAGAGGCTCCTCTGGGAACACCAATCAGAAAGAATTTGCCTCGTCCCAGCAACACCTGACCTCACCCCTGCTCCAAGTCCCACCTCAACAAATACCTCTCCTTCCAGACACACATAGCTAAGAAAACTCGGACAGCTTGGTATCAGCTCTCCCTCCTGTGGTAAGTCAAGCCCCTGCTCCCCCCCGGACAGCTTTAGGTCCACCATTCAAGCACTAGTCCTATCCCACCTGGATAGGGGCAATGCACGCCTCAAAGGCCTCCCGTCGTCCTCCATTATGCCCTTGAGAAGTGTCCTACAGGTGGCTGCACGCCTCATCAAGGGTCTACGCAGATATACCTACATCACCCCGGCCCTCATCAACCTTCACTGGCTTCCACTACACGCACAAACTCAGCACCTCTGGCGGACAGCACACCAGCAGAACTCAGGACACGTCCTGACTTGAAATCCGCCGCTGCACAAAGGAAAGAACCAGAAAACAAGCCTTCTCTGCCTGCGCCCAAGACTATGGAACCTCCTCCCCATCAGCATCAGACACAGCCCCATGCTCCTACAATTCAGAAAAGAACTCAAGACCCACCTCTTCAAGGAATATCACCTCAACACCTAGGCCATCACATCTCCCCTCGCGCCACCTGACGCACTAGACGCCATCCGCTGTATATCTGTTCTGTTATTACCTCTGAAATGTGCTCCGTTATGCATTTGTACTGTTGTATACCTCTGTAAAGCTCTCTGTTGCTTCTCAAAGCTAGGTACAAGCTCAATAATAACACAATTATAAAAATAATAATAATAATAATACCACCAGAGACAATATCAGAGAGAACTGATGGACTAGGCGTGTGTCATCCCTTCTGAACTTCCTAGGTGCGTCCCGCCAGGGGTGTCCCAGTTAAGAGTGGAACAGTGAAGGGTGAAGAATAGCCATTGACCAGCCTCTTTCCTTCTTTGCCTCTGAGCCTATGTGTTTGACTTTCTCTCTGTTGCACCTGTGAGTACTCCAAGCTACCTAATGACTGTACTGTCTCTCCTCACCTATAATGCATTCACACCTGCTCCTCCTGCTGCTCCTCCTCACCTCTCCCTACACTTTCTCCATTCACGCTACAACTTCCTCCTTCCAACAAACAAAAGCCAACCATGCCTCCTATAAAACCCATCCACCTCGCCTCTCTTCCTCTGAGACTCAACTTCTCTACTGTTCCTTACCTTATCAACTGAACATTGCACTCTGGAATGCTCAGTCTGTATGCAACAAAACGTCAGTTATCACTTTATCACTGACTACTTTTACTCCAGCTCTCCACTCGTAGACCTTCTTGCTATCACTGAAAACTGGATTTCTCCAAGCGACACTGCCTCTCTGGCGGCCTGACACAATGCCAAACTATCTTTCATTCACTCTCCTCGACTGATTGGCAGAGGTGCAGGCGTCAGACACCTACTCTCTTCCTGCAACAATGCCTCACAAATCTCCAATGCCACACCCTCTCCTATCTCTTTTGAATTCACCATCTCTACTATTGCTCTGCCTCACTCAGTTCACATCATCTCCCTCCTGATCCCACTGGACCATTCTTTGATGATCTTGGGCAACTCCTTGATTCTCTTTCCACTAAACATCACCTCATTCTCCTAGGTGACTTTGACCTTCACTCTCCAACCACTTCTAAGAAATCTGAAATTCAGTCTTTTCTTATTGACCACACTCTCCATAGTATCCATAACCTACCTACCCACGCAGGGGCTAACTCTTTGGATGTTGTATTCATCTCCACCTCTCTCTCAGCCACTAATACTACTATCACACTATCCATATCTGATCACTCAATTGTTTCCACCACAATCTCCTTTCCACCCTCTGACATTTCCTCACCACTTGCTTCACCTATTGCTAAAAGGAAATGTAAAGCTTATACCATTCCCCCCTTTCTCTCTGACCTACAGTTCTCATTCTCCTCCTTCATACATATTGCCTCTTCCACCAACACTGTCTTCTCCAGCTTCTAATCCCTATTAGTACCCGGCAAGAGTCAAGCAGAATGCAACACGCATTCTGATTGGCTCTTGCCGGGTCGTTAACCGGCTGAGAATCCCTCGATTCTTGGCTGGGATTCCAGCGGCCTTGTCCATGGCGGGGGGCGTGGCAGCCCCTCAGCCAATGATGAGGCTCGAACCGGAGCCATCCCCGCTCCGAGCCTCCCCACGGCTGAGAAGCTGTCTTCGCTCCCCGCAAGGGACTCAGGTAAGTGTTTTTCGCCCTTCCTTCCACCTCCCTGCCCTCCTCAACCCACTTACCTTCTGCCTCCTTTGTCCACGGCGGGGGGCGATGGCAGCCTTGAGCCGTGTGGAGGCTCGGAGCGGGGTCCGTGCCTCCACATGGCTGGAGCCTACCATCGTCCTCCGCCGGGGATTCTGGTGCGCCTTTTTTTCCCCATCCCTTCTCCACCTTCACTTCCCCCTCCCAACACCACTTACCTTCTTCTCTGTCGTCTTTCGGGAACAGATGCGCTGGGAACACTTCTGTTCCCAGCGCGTCTGCTCCCGATGGCCGCCATGGAAAGGGAACCCAGACTCTGTTTTCCCTTTCCTGGTGGCCATTTTCTTGGTTGTTTCTTTTTTTCTTTTTTTTTCTGTCCCGTTTCGGGACAGTAAAAAATGCTTTTAGTGCCCCGGTCACGCATATCTTGCGGGCTGGGGTACTATTAGCTATATGCCCCTCACGGCAGGGGCATTACCGACTCAGGTAATGCCCTGGGCCTTCATTAAGGTCCTCGCTTCACTTGTGCCTATAACTATGGGTCCCGGGGCATTAACTGAGTCAGTAAAGCCCCTGCCGCTCGGGACATATTGCTTAACTATAAGATTAATTCTCCGCTCACTTCCCACTGCTTACCTTCACCCCCAAGTCTCAGCATCCTCAGCCATGGGTCACCCCATTTGCAAGCTCTATCCGCACAGCCATGCGTCGGCTGCTGCGCAAATGGAGGTGTACCCATTCACATGAGAACCTGCAACTCTACCTCTCTGCCCAGAACTCTCTCAAGTCCACTCTTGATAGAGTGAAAAGGATATTCTACTTTACCCTCATTGACTCTCACTACAACCATCCTGGCCGGCTACAGGGCACCCCAAACTCACTCCTCCCTCGTCCTATGTCTATGAATATCAACTCCACTCTCACAGCTAATAACCTAGCTGAAAACTTTGCTGCAAGAATGACCAAAATGAGAGACAGTCTCCTGACCTTCCTCACTCCCCCTCCTACATTTTACGCTCTGCCTACTCTACCATCATCTTCTGTCTCTATCTCCCACTTTAGTCACAATAATACTGACACAGTGCTATCTCTACTGATGAATGCTAACCCCTCTTGTGCCCCATCAGGCCCTCTTGCTCCTCAGCCAGTTACACCTATTGCCCCTTTAGTGGCCTCTGACCTCGCTGAACTCTTCATCACGTCCTTCGACTGCACTTGCTTTCCTTGGATTTTCAAAACGGCCACAGTCAGCCCTCTCCTAAAAAAGCAAGGGGCTGACCTGAACCATCCGGCTAACTTTTGCCATGTATCTCTCCTTCCACACTACTCTAAAGTGCTCAAAAGGATTGTGTTCAACCGTCTTATCAATTTCTTAGACAACAACAACCTTACCCCCTAAAGGCAGGTTTCTGCTTCTGTCACTGCACAGAAACAGCTCTCATGAGTGTGTCCAGTTTCATCGCCTCTGCTAAGCACTCCAACCTATCCTCTATCCTAATTCTCCATGACCTGTCTGCTGCCTTTGACACTGTCGATCACTCTTTCACTCTGATCTCCTTAATACTCTCTTCTTGGGATTGCCTGTATTGAATCGTACCTTGCACCTCACCAGGTCTGTCTCCTGGAGCACCAACACCTCTCAACTCACTCCTCTAACTGTTGGTGTTCCACAATGATATGTCTTGGGTCTGCTCCTCGTAACACTCTACACATCTGCTCTTGGGGCACTAATCTCCTCCTTTGGGTTCTCGTACCAACTCTTCGCAGACGACACCAACTATTCCTCTCTTTTCCTGAACTGGCCTCTGATCGCTGTATCAAAATTTCCAACTGTCACTCTGCCATTAAATATTAGATGGCTTTGCACTCTCTGATGTTAAACTCTACCAAAACAGAGGTGCACTTTTTCATCTGCCAAATGCTCTCTCTCATTTCTTCCTCTGCCTATCCAGTTCCCACCCAACGTGCTCCCCTACTCTTCTTCAGCTATAAATTTCAGCCTCATGACCCATCTCACACCTTCTCTTCTTTCATCTCCAAAACTGGAGCAGCAGTTGCTTCAGCCTCTAAATATGTGACGATTTTGATATTCTTCTTAATAGAGTTCAGACTAGTGCCTCCTTCTCGAAGAAGTATGCTGACTCGATTCTATTGTTTCCCTTGCCTCTAACCTGCATCTGTCCCTCACTTTCTCTGCCTCCACTACATCACTCCACCCATTATGGTCACATCCCGGGCACATCTGGCCCTACTGCTTACCTGCACTTATAAATGTCCAATGTTCGTTGTCCTTAATCTATGTATGTCCCCTTAATATTGTCCCTGTTGACTGTTCCATTTACTCCCCTCCACAACCCGGTCAGATTGTCACTCAAACTCAACCCCACTGTAAGAAGCTCACTGCTTCTTGTCAAATTTAATTTCTTATCTATTGTATGGTCTTCTGTGATAAAAAGAGCATTGTTCCTCCTGTGTATAAATAAATATTTAAATAAATAAATTGTAAACACTGCCTGCCATGTGCGCATGCCAGGTAGCATTTAATTATAATTGTAAACGCTTACATTTATGTTTACAATTACAATTAAACATTTACAAATAATTTTACAATTACAGTCACATGCAGCCTGCCATGCATGCTTGTATGCTGCCTTTTGTCCTGCACTTTTGCACTCTGCCGTGCAAATTACCAAAATTTAGTGGCGGGGAACCATTTATGTTGCAGTGGTAACGTAACGGCTCCCCAGCCCCACATCACAGCCTGGAGCAAAATGAGCTCCACTATTCACATTACTTAAGCCTGTGGCCAAAGTGTGAATCTATTTCAATGAAATACAGATGTAGCACTAGAACTCAACTTCAGCTGGCATCTCTCCCATCTTTACCAACCTGCCAAACCCAATACCCAGCGTGCCTGAAAATAATACTTTCAAGGAACCACAATGAGGCACAGAAAACATGGCTGCCTAACTGTGCAGCGCTCGAACCTGAACTTGGACCTAAGGAAATATAGCAGTGAAACGGGACTTATACACATGGATTTCTGAGGTCTCTTGAGTGGAGATCTCCAGCAGTGAAAGCACTATGTTTGGGGCTCTGACTAAGAAGTGACACCCTGATGATGCCCGGGGGTCAGAGGCATCTCACAGAACCAGGGAAAGGGAGGTCCAGGGTTCTACAGCAAAGCATGGCATATAGGGCTGGGAAACTCTACTACTTGCTCGTCTGGATGGAGTTGGGCAGCGAAAGCTCTCCATGCCTGAACAGTGATCAGAGAGAGGACCCAGACGGAGGGGTGGATGCTGACACTGTGCTCCGGTGAAGCTGAAGCAGGGGCACAGAGCAGACACGAGACGGTGGGGGAGAGGTGAGTCATCTGGCGGGACTGCTGACCTGGGTGATCTCCTCGTTCTGTTTCAGAGTGCCATCTACAGAGTTGACTGTGCATTGTGCAGCGCAGCGTGCTGGTACTGCTGCACCTGTGGTCTTTGATTGGTTTTCGGATTCAGTCAGTACAACGCCCGATTCAAGGGCCTGGAAAAGTGTTGTACAATTGACCAATGTACTTGGGCCAATGGTCAAAATCCTAGAATTGTGTTCAGCTTCTCACCTTCCCCCTCTGTAATTCCGCTCCTTTCCTTCGCTGAAGTCTGTGAGGCGGAAGTGCTATCTTTCTGTGATAAAGACACAGAAATCTACCAGCTGCCCAAGAGATCCATGTCCATTTAAATTCGTAAAGTCTTGTGCTTTGTCCTGCTGATTACCAATTTTGTTAACGCTTCTTTCTTGTCAGCTTCTGTCCCTATGAGTATCAAGCAGGCTTGAATCACCTCGCTACTAAAAAAGACTTCAGTTGATCGTAACATTCCCACTATTGATAGCCCCATTACGAATGTTCCGTTTCATCTGAAGATATTAGACGGATTGGCCTATTACAGGTTCAGGCTCACCTTGAATAACACAACCTCTTGCGTGCCAGACAATCAGGGTTAAGAGCATCCGATGGCTATGAAGTTGCTCTTCTAGATATTAAGTCCAGTATGCTGGAAATCATTTTATTAGATCTGTCGGCTGCATTCGACTGTGATGATTTTGATATTCTTTTTAATAGAGTTCAGACTAGTGCCTCCTTCTCGAAGAAGTATGCTGACTAGATTCTGTTGTTTCTATCTGGTAGATCGGCTAGAGTCTTTTGCAAAGCGGCCATGGCACTACCCACAGAACTGTTGTGTGGTGTTCCGCAAGGTTCCTGCTTGTCACGCACTCGCTATAATATTTTCACAAAGCCCCTATTCGATCTGTTGGATGACAAGGATATTCTTTACACAATTTATGCTGATGGCATGCAACTCCTTCTCCAACTTACAGGTGATGATAGTTCTGACCTGACCACAGTGAATGCCATCTTTGAATTGATTCAAAGCTAGATGGCACACAAGAATCTTGCTCTTAATGACCCCAAGATCCAACCTTTACTGGGTGGCACCAGACAAAGGGCCTCATCACGAGTTGGGTGGTAACGCCAGCGCTATCTGCCCTACCGCCAAACCCCCTGGCGCTATTAGCACCGGATCACGGGTTTGGCGGTAATGGAATTCCCCATTCCCCACTGAGCCCATTCGGGAATGCCCCATTCCCCATTGAGCTCAATGGGGAATTTTCGCGCTAATACCGCCGGCGGATTTCCCACCGGCGGTATGAGCACGAATTTTCAGCGGATTTCCCCCCAGCTCAGAGATGGGGAGAAATCCGTCGAAGCCCTGATTTGGAAGACCCTTAAATCCGGCGGTAATAGCGCGATCGCCGGATTTAAGGGTTACCTCCAAACTCGTGATGAGGCCCAAAGACTTCTCTTCTTCATTTAAGAAATGTACCATCACTGGTTGCCCCATCAGTGGTCTTTCCAGGGTAAAAACCCTAGGAGTATATCTTGACTCCACCCTGTCATCAGCATATTATTTAAAGTTGCTTTGTTGGACCCACCCTTTCATTTCTGCTGAAAACTGTGCAGTGCTTGCCTGCACCATAGGTGCCAAATTAGATTACTCTGGCAGTTTACTGGCTGGTACCTCGCAGAACAACCTATCCAAACTTCAAGTAGTGCACAGTATTGTGAGGATTGTGGCCCGACCTAGTGAAAGAGCACATGGTACCTCCCTCCTTCAATTTATTAGCCCCTTACCTTTGGAATAATTTGCCTTTTTACATAAGAGCAGAATCACCACTCTCTTCTTTTTTACTTGAATATTTTTTTATTGCCTTTTACTGATTTTACTTAGCTTTAACCTGACTTGTTTTTATCTTATGTATGCCTTTTTGGGTGTCTTATTTTGTTTTTACTGTTGTGGTACATGTTTGCCTGTTTGGTATTGCCCTCGTTTGCTTTCGGGCCTAAGGTGCATAGTAAATGTATAAACATAAACATGTACGTAGTGGTACGTCCTGGAGCCTTGCCGAGACCCTTGCCTCACACTTGTATGCTAAACTGGACTGGAGGGCTTCCTTTGTGTACCCCATCAGGCAAGAGTGCAGGTACAGGCCAATTTTGTGACTCTTAAGCGAGAAAGAAAGACAGAGGTAGCAAAATGTCACTACTTCAGCTATAAAATGGTGTATGACAGGAGCGCTGAGAAGCACGATTTGTTAGATTTCGAGGGAGCAAAATTAACTCCATCCCAAGGCCTATCTGTGGCAACATTGGATTGGAGCAGGCTCTATAGGCCCGAGGTTCATGGCTTGTGGAGGAAGGAACCCATTATGGATGCAGCTTGCCGTTTTCGTTATTCTTTGAGTACAAAGGTAAACAATATAAATTGGAGGGCACTGATGATGCCTCACAATTGCTATGGGAACTACAGGGAAAACGTGCTACAATAGAACAATGAATGGGAAACTGTTGCCCGAGAAGGTGCCCACAGCGCTAGTTCACAGAGGGACTTGGAGAAAGATGTACAGCACCAAGAGGTTCAGGAAGCTGAACACCCCATCTCCAAAGAGACCTTGAAAGGGCTGTGTGTTGAAAGGGGGGTAGATTGAGGGTGGAGATGATGTGGGTCTTTGTTGGGGAATAAAATCTGGCTGTTGCTTTTGACATAACTGGTCAGGTTGCGGGGCAGTGAATTGCTTGTTGCTGTAAATAGGCAATGTGCTACAGCAGCTAGGACCCCTTATAGCCTTATGGAAGGGGTCCAATCTTGCAGCTGTTTCAGAGTCTTCTGTCTGGTGATGTCATACTCATGGTACTTTATCTGTAGGAAATAGGGAAGGGGCAACGAAAATGTGGGAGCCCTGGGAGGATCCAAGATGGTGGGACGCTTCTGAGGACTGATGCTGATCTCTTCTGGCTATTCTAACTCTGCAATCGCTCCTGTCTGCCTACATCAAATAGTCTGCTAATTACCATCCCGGTGTGAGCTGTCCTTTCTCTTCACAGGGCTTGCCAATCCCAGCTAACCCCCTGGCATGATTTCTTGTCTCCTGGAAAAGGTGACAAGCCTTCACAGAGATATCAATATGAGTGTGGGATTCCGTGGTTGAAAGCGAGCTCTCAAATGCTGATACACCTAGGCCCTGTAAGTGAATCACTAGCAACCAAAGTGACAATAGTATGACATCAATAGGTTTTGGATTCCAAGAAACCATCATGTCAAAACCAGACATGGCTAATATTTATTAGTACCTGGCGAGGGGGGTGTGTGGCCTCCCAGCCAATGAGGAGGCTTGGAACAGGGTCTTTACCACACCAGGAAAGACCCCGTTCCGAGCCTCCTCAGAGCGGGAGGCCGTCATCTTCCCTCGCTGGATGATGATAAGTGCAACGGCCAAACCACACTGATGCGCTCAATCTTGTCTGCTCTCGGAAGCTAAGCAGTGTTGGGCGTAGATAGTACCTAGCGCCATGGTTCATGCCGGTAAAATACCAGCACTGCCTTGTCGGAAAGGGGAATTACCGCCCCATTCCAAGGTTGGCAGGCGGTAATTCCCCATTCCATCATTGCCCTTCCCCATTCCCATTTTTGCCCCATAGGGCATAATGAGAATGGGGAAGGCGCTAATTACGGTGCCGCAAATTGCGGTACCATAATTAGCTCCCTGGGTCCCTTTGCGGATTGGTTTTTAACGCCTGCAAAAAGCAGGCGTTAAATCCCCCAACCCGCAAAGGGACCTCGTAGTAAGGCGGTAAGGATTTACCGGTACCGGTATTTTACCGGTACCGGTAAATCCTTACCGCCATCCGTGTAATGAGGCCCCATGTCTTCAATTCAAGCAAAAAGATTTAAACCAACTGCCCAAATATCCACTAAAGTTTCCCTCCTACCATTACAGAGATCTTCTCCTCAGCGTGCGTTTAAATATTCTCACAACGGGTTGAGTAAAACTAGCTAGGGGACAAATAAGGTTGGAACAATCACACTGTCGATTTTGTGATTCGCAAGAAGTAAGTGAATCTCTTTATCATTTGGTAACTTCGTGTTCAGCTCTCCATCATCTGCGCACAAAACATTTACAAACCTTTTGTCTCCAGCAAGTGATACCCCTTTGATTTAGAATGGTGGCAATGGGTTCTAATGGGAGAGAGAGTGAGTCTATGGGCCTCATTCCGAGTATGGCGGTAAGGGATAGGGGCCACCGGTAACGAGACCGGTGGCGGTATTCCCTTACCGCCATACTCCAAGTTCCCTCTGCGCCCTCGCCTTTAACGCCTGCTTTGAGCAGGTGTTAAAGTCGAGGGCGCAAAGGGGCCTCCAAGCCAATAACGGTGACCGTAATGAACGGTCACCGTTATTTGCATCTTCCCCATTCCCATTGAGCCCTATGGGGGCTCATTTGGGAATGGGGAAGAGCCTTGGTGAATGGGGAATTACCGCCCCGCCAACCTTGGAATGGGGCGGTGATTCCGCCATCCACCAAGGCGCTGCCGTTCCGGGTACGGCGTCAACCAAGGCGTTAATAGCGCCATTGGTTAGCGCCGTACTCGGAATGAGGCCCTATGTCTTGCTGTGCTTAAGTTCATTGAAATTGCATTAGTGCAACCTGAAGTAATTGAATGATCAAATTATGGAAGGACAAAGTGATCTCAAAATCACAGTATATTTAAGGGATTAACTCAGTACCAGCTAGTGAAGCAGAAACATGACTTGTTGCTAAAACAAAGTGGTTTTTTGATGAGTGATTTGAAGGGATGATACATTTGAAAAACAACTGTAAAAGGTAAGTCCTCAAATATGTTTGAAAACGTGATTGTTCTGTTCTTTTCTTCTTTTGCTGTCTGTTCTGTTTTTAAGGTACACGGCTTTTGATGTTTCAGAGACTGTCGTGGATTTTTGTTATGTATTTATGTAAATGGTTAATTTACTTAATCTTCTTTTAAGTATAACCAATAAACAGTTCAACCTACTCCAGCGTCCCCTTTCCCCACCCTCCTTTTCCACATCTCATCTCCCCCTCCCTACCCCCATCCCACTTACCTGCGCTGCTCTGTCCTTTCCTGCACCGGGACCAGTGCTCTGTTGAAGCACCAATCCGGCAATGGCCTCCATGGAAAGGGAGAAGGGACTCCATGTAGTTCAATTCTCCCCGATCTATGGTGGCCATTTTGTTTTTTAGTTTTTCCAAAGTTGAGAAACAGTTTACATGCTGTTTCTCAACTTGAGAAAAATAAACTATTAGCACCCTGGTACAACGTGCGTGCCGGATTACTAATAGCTATAGAACCCTCAGCGGGGGGAATGGGGGATTACTGGTCTGGTAATGCCACAGGGCTAACGTTAACTGATACCCGTGGGCACTACAAGACCGGTAATGCCCCCCCCCCCCTCCTCGGTTTCTATTGCTTTAAAGTTTCATCTGGCTCCATTTTGGTTTCCATCAAGTTGTTGGCAGGTATGCGCATGTCACTTTGTAACTGCAATGTTTCCAAACTACAAGGCAATTGCTGCGCAGTGTCAGTAGACAGGCTTAGCAGTGTTACTGTTGGCACTGTTGCACTGTGTTTTTCAACATGAAGCACTATGGAAGTTGGTTCTGACTAGCAGACAACACTTTCCCAGGCAGATTTACCCCAATCATTGAAAATTAAATATAAAACAATTCAGGCCATTCTGCCCTCACAGATCGCAATGTTATAGCAACCCTCCAATGGCACAAGACCTATCATCCGTTTTGTTGATCAACACTTAAGGTGAAGTCATTATGGCACAATGTAGGGATAATATGATAATATGATGTAGTCATCCAGATGCAAATCAGTCTGAGGCAAGGTGCCCTCTCAATAAACTGCAGATCAATTAAAGGAAATCTTGAGGGGGCTTCCATATTCTTAACCAACCAATCCCAATGAACAAAATGTACCCATATTTGCCTGTAGGATTCCTGAGGCATTCATTGGTTTAGCAGAGAAATCAGGCAGAACACTCTCATTCTTCGATCTCATCCCTGGCTCTCACATTAATCAAATCCAGTGGGTCTTGGCCATTTTCTGGATTGGATACGGTACCAGCAGCCCCGGAAACCCAAAAAGCAAACCAACCCAGAGTAGGTCTACAGCAGATTAACAGGGGCCCAATCTAAGAGCAGATGACCTGGGCCATGGTCCAGCAGCACATGCACTTAGGCAAATGCGAAGCAGATGAATCCGTTCTATGTCATTATCTCGAATATTAAAGGCCGCACCAAAAAAACTCAGATTTTTTTTCAGCCGATTTTGGGCGGCTTTTTATTATTCGAAATATGTTCTATTCGAGTTCTAGTTAGATACATACAAAAGTATCATGCCGGGTAAATTTCATTTATATACATCTTTACAGATTAAGGAATTACAACTACTTTTTGGTAAGTAGTTTGATTTATTACAAGTTATCAGATATAAGTATCACCCAACCTTTTTGGGATGTCATGTGTCCTAGGGTGTTAGGACTTTGGCTGATTATTACACAATGTGCTCTGTTACAGATACGTGACGGAATACAACAACGTTCAAGGTATTTCTGCCTTCCGCTCAATGGGTGGCATTGTTGTGACACTTTTCACTAAGCATAAGGCATAAGGTGTAATGATCTGTTATAGTAACCGGCTATTATTTTCTTTTTCTCCCTTTTCTCTTTTGTTCTTTTTACCTCAAATGTGCGATTTAATATTGGTTGTTTCTTCCTTCTTTGTCTCCTTTTCATGGTGTTTTGTGCATTTATTTTGTTGGGGTATGTCCATGAATCATCAATCCAATCATTATGTAATCTGTTTTAAATTGCATTATACTCGTCAAATAACAATATGTGTGGCAATTGTTTGACTAATCTTTATAATGACCTGAATGGATTGTTGTCAGCTCTTGGTTTCACTGGATTTGATTTGACCTGGTGTATTCTGTGCACAATTGTGATATTATATGATATGGCATTTATAAAGCGCCTACACGCAAGTGTTTCGAGGCGCGACGAGGCAACGGAGGGGGAACAGTGGGAAGACAGACAACGATCCTACTATGCCGGTGTCATTCAGATTGCACAAGTGCATGGGAAGGGAGAGGGGAAAGTGCACTACATGGGATAGTAGAATAAGGGAATAGTTTCTTACCTGTAACTCCATTTCTCCAGCATTGGTATCTTTCATGGATTCACATGCTTTGAATATTCCCCGTCGTCAGGCTGGGAATCCCCGGTACATTATATAGACCCTTTCCCGTAGGAAAACTTTTTCGACGCTTATGCGTCCTATCCGCCTCGTTTTGTATCATGCGGGCCCGTGCCGTCAGGACGTCATGATATAAATACAGGCCCCGCCCCCGCGCTCCCTCAGATTTCGGCCCCCAAAGTAGTGGGGGAACCGGTTTGCATGATCAGGGGAGGCAGGTGGGCGCATGTGAATCCATGAAAGATACCAATGCTGGAGAAATGGAGTTACAGGTAAGAAACTATTCCCTTCTCCAGCATTGGATCTTTCATGGATTCACATGCTTTGAATAGATTACATAGCAGTACTACCCCCAAGAGGAGGTGTGCATGCAAACCCATATACTTTCTTCGCCAAAGGCCGTTCCCTATGATCATGTATACATCAGTAATAGTTTACATAGGAAAAAACGGACCACATACAGTCATAAAATTCCACAGGATGCAACCCCGCAGCCGGGGCTTACCTTACTGGAATAGGTGTCGAAGCACTGCCTGTCCCATCCGGGTGTCTTCGGCATGTTGCTGCGACAGGCAGTAATGGCGGGTAAAGGTGTGTGTAGACGCCCAGGTAGCCGCCATGCAGATGTCCCCTAGAGGGACTCCGGCCCACAGTGCCGTCGACGATGCCGCTGCTCTAGTTGAATGAGCTCTTGGCCGTCGTAGAAGAGGCTTCCCTGCCCTGGAATGGCAGTACGAAATGGTAGATGACACCCATCTTGATAGCCCTTGCTTTGAAATGGCTTTTCCTCTAGCACCCAACCCATAGGCCACAAACAGCTGTCTCGTTTCTCTGAACGGTTGCGTACGATGAAGATAAAACTTGAGAGCCCTTTTTACATCCAATGTGTGTAGCATGCGCTCCGCTCCCGAGCATGGCTCCGGAAAAAACGTAGGCAACACGATAGAAGAGTGTTTATGAAACACCGAAGGAGCTTTTGGTACGAACTGTGGGTTAGTGGCTAGGACTACCTTGGTCTTGAAAAATCTTAAGTATGGTGGGTCCACCATTAGAGCTTGAACTTCTGAAATACGTCGGGCTGAAGTGATGGCCACCAGGAAGGCCAATTTCCACGACAGAAACTTTAGAGACGATGATGACATTGGCTCAAAAGGAGGTTTCATAAGAGACGTTAAGACCAGATTGAGACTCCACTCCGGTGGAAATTTCTTCTCTGGAGGGAAACTCCGAAAGAGGCCTTTAAGGAAGTGCTTAATCAGGCGGTCGCTGAACAATGGCGCCGAGTGCCGTCGACGAGTAAACCTGGAAATGGCTGCTAGGTGTACTTTTATTGACGACACCGACAGGCCCTTTTGAGCTAATAACAGCAAGTATGGAAGGAGCTGTTCCGGCCTAATCGATTGCGGGGCCAAACCTGGTTGATCCTCACACCATTGACAGAACCTTTTCCATTTGTACGCGTATGAGGCGTTTGTGGAAGGTGCTCTTGCCGCTTGCAGGATACGTCGACAGTCCTCCGGAATCGTTAGCTGACCAAATTCGGCGAAGTCAGGAGCCAGGCCGTCAATTTGAGGCTGTCCGGGTCGTGATGCCAAACGACACCCTCCTGTCGAGACAGAAGGTCGGGGGTCTTCTGGAATCTCATCGGTTCCGCCGCCGCTAAGTGTAGTAGGTCTGAAAACCACACCTGTCTGGCCCAGTATGGGGCCACCAGAATTACCCGACATGGGTACCTGAGGATCCATTGCAACGTCCTCCGGACAAGGGGAAAAGGAGGAAATGCGTACAGGAATTTGTTCGTCCATGGGAATGAGAACGCATCCCCCAGTGAGTCCTGCTGAGGCCATCTGCTTGCGTACTGATGGCATTTCTTGTTGTTCTTCGTTGCAAATAGGTCTATGGAAGGGTGTCCCCATTCCTTGAATACTTGTTGAAGTTGTTGGTCGTTCAGCACCCATTCGTGAACTTCGTTCTTTTCTCTGCTGAGAGCATCGGCTTCCACGTTTTTCACTCCTGGTAGGTGAAACGCTAAGATTTGCATGTTGTGTTGCAGGGCCCAGTGCCAGATTTTCTGTGCCTCCGTCGATAGGGACCTGGAACGTGTCCCTCCTTGTTTCCTCAAGTAGAACATCGTAGTGGTGTTGTCCGTCATGACACGCACCACCGAGTCCCTCAGTTGCGGAAGAAAAGACTTCAGAGCCCATCGCACTGCTCTCAGTTCTAGCAGGTTGATATGCAGAGAGGACTCCTGCAAAGACCACTGGCCTTGTACCTGTAACGAATCCAGATGAGCTCCCCATCCGCTCAGCGATGCATCCGTCACCACCGTCTTTTGGAACTCTGGTTCCAGTAGAGGCATCCCTTTCGTTAGATGAGTAGACACTTTCCACCAGCCGAGTGCTTGAACTAGTTGTTCGTCGACGACCAGTCTGTCGGACCAGCGACCTCTGCTCTGAGCCCAACGGTCCGCTAGAAATTCCTGGCAAGGCCTCATAAACAGACGGCAGTTGTTTATTAACGGAATGCAGGACGACATGGTCCCTAGCAGGGACATGTACTTGCGCACAGAGACCTTGGTACCGCCTCTCCATTCCGACGCCTTGTTTTGAAGTTTCTGAATTCTTTCGCTGGATGGTTTCACCAGGCTTGTGTGTGTATGAAACTCCGCTCCTAGAAAGACCAAGGTCCTCGAAGGCTCTACTGAGGACTTGTTGAAGTTTATTGCGAAGCCCAGTTCCTGTAATATGGACATTGTGGCTCGTAGACTGTCTCGTGTTTGTTCCCTGGATGACCCTCTGACTAGCCAGTCGTCTAGATATGGATAGACATGATGACCATCCTTCCTTAAATGGGCCGCTATAGGGGCCAAGCACTTGGTGAACGTCCTGGGGGAGGACTTGAGTCCGAACGGGAGGACCTTGAACTGAAAATGCTTTTTCCCGACGACGAATCTTAAATATCTCCTGTGTCGTGGGCGTATTGGGATGTGAAAATAAGCATCCTGAAGGTCTAGTGATGATAGATAGTCCATGGGTTGCACCGATCTGATAACCTCTTGGAGTTTTAGCATTTTGAATTTTTGGCTCTTTAGCCACTTGTTGAGTACCCTTAGGTCCAGAATGGGCCTCCATTTGCCGTTTGGCTTTTTGACAACAAAGAACCTGGAATAAACTCCTTGGCCTTCCTGTACTACAGGAACTCTCTCTACCGCCCCTTTTCGCAACATAAGCGCCACCTCTTGTCGTAGGATTTGGAGGTGGGGCTGTGTCGAGAATAAAGGAGGAAGACGCGGAGGCTTGTCTTTGAATTGTAGCGCATGACCCATACGAATCGTGTCTAGGACCCATCGATCTCTGGTTATGCATTTCCATCGGTCGAAGTGATGAGAGACTCGACCCCCCAGGACGTTCCGAAGGCCGTCATTGGTTGCTGGTTTGCTTGTTCTTCGTTGACGACGGACCTGAGCCTCGCCGCCTGGAGGATTGATAGTCCCTGCTTCCACGTGCCGACTGGGACGCTCGTCTGAACCCTTGTGAAGAGTACGAGGGCCTGTTAAATCCACGGTCCCTAGAGGCACCAAAGCGGGAGTTTCCAGAAGCACCTCTGAAGGGGCGAAAAGAGCGAAAATTTCTACCCGTTTGAAGGGCGCCGAGGGATCTAGCAGTATCCGTGTCTTCTTTCATCCCTTTTAGCGCTTCATCAACCTTTTCGCCAAACAAGTGCTCCCCTTCGCATGGCATGTCCAGGACTTTGTACTGTACTTCAGGACGGAAAGTAGTACATTTGAGCCATGCTTGTCGACGAAGCACTACTCCATGGTTGATTTGTTTGAAACCAGACTCTGCTAGGTCAACTGCGATATTAATAGCGTGGTTCGAGGCCTCTTCGCCGTCCCGCACCAGTAACATAGCTGCTTTCCGGTGTTCATCTGGCAGGTGTTCTAGGATAGGGGCTAATTTGTGCCACATTTCCCTATCATATCGTGACACGATCGCTAAGGAATTGGCTGCTCTTACCGTCGTCGCACCGACCGAGAGCACCTTCTTTCCAAATGCGTCCTGCCTCCTAGCCTCGCTTTCCGGTGGCGTTGAACATTTTTGCTGGACCCTGGCCTTCCTAGCCGCTGCCGCCGACACCACCGAGTCAGACAGAGGCTGTGATGTTAGACATTTTGGAGTGGACTCTGGAGCTTTAAACTTTTTCTCGATCCGTCCCTTTATGGCTGGTTCCGAGAACGGATGGCGCATCGTCTTGAGACCTTCTTGCCACACGTGGTCAAGGATTGGAATGGCAAATACCGATTTTCTCCTTTGACCCATATGGTCAAAAAGGAAACAGTCTTTCCTCTGCTCCTCAGGAATCAAGCCGAATTCCGAACACGCTTTCCCCATCATTGCATGGAAGGCTCCCACATCATCAGGGGGGGATGGCTGTGTCTGGCTCCTCGTAGACTCCAATTCTACATCCGAATTCCATGTCGGGTCCCTCGACGGTGACAGGGAGATGTCTGACCCCGAATCATCACGTATAGAGTCGGACTCCGACAGCTCACCCTCCTCCTGAGCTCGAGGACGATCTTTCGCCGCCTGGGGAGCCGATGGGTGTTTCGTCGACGGGCGAGCAGTACAAGTTTGCTCGTCGACGGAAGGTACAGACAAAAGTGACGATGACGTCCCAGGTTGAGGGAACTGCGTATCCATCCGTTGTAGTAGCTTCTGAAGAGTATTAAGCACATCCAGAGACAAAACCGTTTGGGGGGTCAGTAACGTGGATGATATAGGTACCATACCCCCGCTCGCACTCGTCGCCGTCGTCGTCGACGTGGAAGGCCTTAAGCCTAAATCCGATGGCTGCAGAACCCTGTCACCTTCCCCTTCCGCCAAGCAGGCCGTGTCTGGCTGCAGTAAGACCTCAGGGGGGATCGGGTCATAGACCTCAGGCAGCCAAGCCATAGACTGAGCCTCCGTCGACGAAGGAATCCCAACCGCTGCTTGAACGGTAATAGGCATCGTCAATGACACTGAGGTCGACGAGCAAGTCGTCGTCGTCGAGCCCTTAGACTTCGTCGTCGATTTCGATGCCGACTTCCCGGCTGAAGCTTCCCGACTCACGGAAGACCTGGGACGGTCCCCTGAGGAGGATTTTGACAGCGCTAGCCTCTCCGTCTTAGATGATGAGGAGGAGGAGGGCTTTTTATGTGATGAGGAGGATCCAGCCTGTTTCCCCTTATGCTTGTCCTCAGCGCGAATTTCTGCTGGCCGCACCTTCTTCGATGGAGGCTCCGACTTGCTCCTGGAGGCCGTGGAGCCAACTTCCGAAGCCGGGTAGGCACCCGCTCCGTCATTAAGCCAGTCGACCAGCCTTCTTTTTCGGTCCTTAAGGGTTTTTTGGGAGAAACCCTGGCATATCTCACATGTATCCGCCGTGTGGTGCGGGTGGAGACAGTAGATACAGTCCATGTGGCCGTCTCCTTCATAAACCTTTTTGAGGCCACAAGTTGCACATGGGCGAAATAACGCCTTTCCAGACATAATTCTTCAGAATTTGAACTTCGCTTACGCGAAACAGACAAAAAAATAATAAACAACCTAGTTTTCACTAGTAGTAAACACGAGGATCCCACTACTTTGAAAGACGGTTGAAATCTGAGGGAGCGCGGGGGCGGGGCCTGTATTTATATCATGACGTCCTGACGGCACGGGCACGCATGATACAAAATGAGGCGGATAGGACGCATAAGCGTCGAAAAAGTTTTCCTACGGGAAAGGGTCTATATAATGTACCGGGGATTCCCAGCCTGACGACGGGGAATATTCAAAGCATGTGAATCCATGAAAGATCCAATGCTGGAGAAATAAGATAAATAAAAGCGGCCAGATGGTGGCAAGTGCAATCTAAGAGCAGACATAAGTGCTAATAGGGGGATTGTAGGGTTACAGGAAACAGTCCCCAGGTGCAGGGGTTGCCAGGGAGGCAGTGCAGGTGTGCAATTGGCGGGCCCTGGCCCCGAGATCAGAAAGGGTGGCCAGGTAACCGGTGCACTTTCAGCCAGGAATTTCAGCAGGGTAGAGAAAGCAGAAGCAAAGAGGAAGGTTTTGGGGTGTTTCCAGAACCGGAGATGGTTCTCCTCAAGTTTCAGGGAGGCAGGAAGGCTGTTCCAGAGGGAGGCCCCTGCCGAAGAGAGAGACCGACCACCAACCCATTGCTTGGAGAATGACTGACCCTGAGGGAGTTGGAGGCGGATGAGCGAAGAGCTCGAGAAGGAAGATATTTGCGAAGAGAGAGTTGCAGGTATTGCGTCCCCAGGCCCCAGAAGGCCTTGTGGACAATGCAGATGGTTTGAACTTAATCCTCACAGCCACTGGGAGCCAATGCAGAGATTTCAGTCCTGGAGAGATACGATCGCTGGGCTTGAGGCCAAGGACAAGTCAGAGAGCGGAGAGTAGAGGCAGGCAGATTTAAATAGAGGATGTTACAATAGTCCAGCCTAGAGAGAAACAGGGCTCTGGAGATGGTGAGCTTCTGGAGGAAGGAGAGGAAAGGAAGAATACCTCTGACGAGAGGTGCAGCTGGTAGTGTGACTTCTTAGAGACGTCATAGATGTGAGGAGAGAAGGAGAGTGTGGAGTCGAAGATGACCCCAAGGTTTTTAGCCTTGCAGATGGGAGCAGGAAGAGGGCCAAGAGAAGCCGGCCGGAGAGCTGTAGGAAAGGAGGGAGTGGGTGTGCCAATGAGTAGAATCTCAGTCTTACTGGCATTAATGCAGAGGTCATTGGCGGCACACCACTCTTGGATAGCAGACAGACAGAGATGAAGGAAGGAGACAAGGAGGCCGAGGGTAGCCTGAAAATGAGCTGGGTATCATCCGCATAGCACTGAAAATTGGGGCAGAGAGTGGCGATGTGGTGGGCAAGGAGTGCCAGATATTGGTTGAACAGCCAGGGAGAGAGGTTAGATCCCTGGGGGACACCACAGGTAGAGAAAAAGATATCAGAGAGAAAGGACACAAGTTGGACCTGGGTGGGTCGGTCGGAGAGAGGAAGAAAGTCAGCATCGCCAGAGCCTGACCAGTGATACCCAGGTTATCATGGAGACGGTTGAGCAGGATGGAATGGTTGACAGTGTCAAAGGCAGAAGAGAGATCAAGCAAAATGAGGACACATGGGGTGTTGGAGTCAAGGTTGGAGAGCAGGACATTGAAGCGTTACGTCAGCCACAGGGGCATACACAGCCTACAAAGGTCCACTAACCAGAGCTGACACAGAAGGGCCTTTACAAGGGTCTACAGACATTAAATGCCATGTACAACAGTCGTGGAAGCCACTATTGATGTAAGCACAATGTCCTCTTGCTCGGGGTGCTACTAGTGTTTAATGACATTTAAAAAGCATTCTCCACCATGACAGGGTGTAAAGGGTTGTGCACCTTTACATCGAATGGGAATGCATTTAATCAAAATGGGCATGTAAGAGGGGAACTCAGGAGCAAACCTCATCTCTCTTACTGTGGTGGTGGCAGAGACGGAGTGGTGAATGGTGGAGACCAGGAGGCGTGGCGGATCAAGGTGAGTGAGGGTGCCAGGGAGATAGCAACAGCATGTGGAATGCTGCCTGACCGGGGACAGCCTGAGGACAGAGCCCAGTGGATGGGGGAGCTGTGTCCAGCTTTCTTGGAGCATGGGCAAACAGTGAATTGAGCCAGACGATCCCAAGAGCTGAATGTTGGGTTCCATCTTGCTGGAAGTAATAACTAAACATCAGGAATGAATTCTGCTCTCACTGCCTGCAGGGAATAGAGGTTTCACTATGGTATAGACAACACGTGCAGAACAGAGTATTTAAGTGGGAGGTCAGAGAATCAACAAAGACAGGCCAAATACCTGAACTCTCCATCTGCCCACCCACACTGGCTTCATACACCTTCCCAAACTTCAAAAGAAATATACCTCGTGTCTCCTATTGCAATTCATACATTTGCTGTGCCTTCCCCCAGTTGTCCAGTAGAACGCTGATACTTGATCCGTTTCCTCATGCCGACTCTGCTCTAAAAAACACCCTGTAATCCATTAACCACCTCCTGACCCTTGCCAACTCTTGACCCAAGATGCTATGGCTCCTCCCATTTTTACACAGTCACAACAGAGTAATGTATTGTAAATGATATGTTATGGACAAATGCAGCTTCAGAAGAAGAGCAGTGGCTCGAAACACATGTCAGGCTGTCCCAGCATATCACCATATTTATGCAACTCAGCATTAAAATTTCTTTTGATACACGTGCAATGTGAATACATTCTTGTTTGTAGAAGTTACTTGTTGGTAGGGTTTGAGCAGTAAACCCCACAAATGTTGTCATTCACCTGCTGCGATTTGTGTGAAATAATTTGTCTGCATATCCAATTTGGATATTATCTTTGTGTACAAGCGCTATCGCTATAAATGTCAATATCAATATCAAAGCCCATCAAGTGAAGCTAATTTTTCAAAGCAAGGGCCACCCTACTGTTGCTTTTAGTAAGGAAAAAAAATTGCAATAAGATGCTATGCGGCCTGCAACACAGAGAACTGCATCTACTGCATACGTTGTCCTTGTGGGCTATACTATGTGGGAGAGACGGGTCGGAAACTGCAAATTCTCATGAATGAACATAAATCATGCATACGGAATAAGAACATTAATTCAGCAGTCGCAAGACATTTTAACGAAAAGAAGCACAATATATCACAAGTGAAATTTCAGGCCTTAGAAACCATTGAGGTCTCTGGAACACACATTGATATGAAGAAAAGAAGACAACAGAGAGAAGCCTACTGGATTGATCGATTGGAAGCTTTATCACCACGAGGAATGAATGAGGAGTTTGATTTAAATTGCTTTTCACAATGTAACATAAAAAATTGTAGTGACTAGGGATGAGGTTGATGTCATTATCCTCGCACGATGTACTGAAATGTCTTACAAGATTAAGATATTTCTTCACAATTAAGTGGTGGCATGATTGATAAAATATCTTAGACAAACCAGACAGGTAGTATTATCCACATAACTGCACTTGACAAGAACAGTGTATAACACGGGCCAAAGAGCATACTTTTTTCTTGCTAGAATGGGATGAGCCATGCGATGAGCATACATAGTAGCGCAATCGCTACTTATTGAACAAGAAACGACCGATACACAAATTAATTAGTAACGATCAGATAGGCCAGCCATACTTAATGCCTTATGCCTGGGATATCAATACTTATTAATTGTTGAATATCTGCAGAGAACAACACAATAACCATCATAAGCAATCCTTAGACATGCTCAGATTCAGTATGATCTACCACGAAGGATAACACACACTACAGCAATATGCAATGACTTCTACAACATACTTTGAAACGCACTGAGTTAACTGCCCACACCAACATGGCCGACGCTTCTTGTAGCGAGCGGCCATATTGGTAAACAAACGTTGCCGTGATCTACGTACAATCTTTCAGTTACTGCCGGCTGTCACAGCGGCTTCTGACACAGACGGCTGCAACAGCAGCACCGCGAGCGCCATGAATAGATAGAAACTCATGCTGTTAAAGGTAAGCGTATAGCCCTCATATACTGTCCACTAGTACAGTGGCACAATGTGGAAGGGTAAAGCGAATCTTGTACTCAGAGAGTAACAAATATGTTTGCCTGCATTCTCAGCTCTGTGAAAACGCAGATTGAATGTACATCAGGCGCAGTTACTAAGCAGGGATGATTGCTGCTGACAGGTCAGTGTAACTGACACAGTGAAGGGGAGTGATAAACCAGCTATTACAACAGTGCACGATTGAAGGCACTACATATAAGCATGACCACGACATTGAGCATGCTTATTATGCACCAAGTCAACTCCTCCGGCAATAGCTATAAGCACTTTTGATATTGATATTTTATTTCTATCGCGCTCGTACACAAGTGTTTCAGAACGCGACAAGGCAAGGGAGGGGAACAGGGGAGAACAAAACAGCAATCTTACTAGGCCCAGTGACATTGAGAATGCGCAAGTGTATGGGAGAGGGGGAGGGGAAAAGTGCATGGAAGGGGGGAGAACAGATAAATAACAATAAATAAATAATAAAGGCAACAAATTTGCAAGTGCTAGGTTTAAGGCAGCAGACAGGGTAGGTCTGATAAGTGCAGGAAGAAAAAGGGAGGGCTGTATGGGTACAGATACAGACACCAGTGCAAGGGGTGGCCCGGAGGCAGTGCGAGAGGGTGGCAGGGTGAGCAGGTACCTGGGCCCGGAGGACAGAGGGTGGCTAGGTGCACAGTGCCAAGAGAGAACAGATCAGCAGGGTAGAGGAGGAGCGAAGGCAGAAGAAAAGAGGAAGGTTGTGAGGTGCTCCGGAACCGGAGACGGTTCTCCTCAAGTTTTAGAGTGGCAGGGAGGCTGTTCCAGAGGGAGGCCCCAGCCGAAGACAAAGATCTACCCCCAGCTCGTTTCTTTGAAAAACGACTGACCCTGAGGGAGTTGGAGGTAGAGGAGTGAAGAGCTCGAGAGGGGAGGTATTTGCAGAGGGATAGCTGAAGGCATTTTGGACCCAGGCCCCATAAAGCCTTGTGGACAATGCAGAGGGTTTTGAATTTAATGCTTGCATCCACTGGGAGCCAATGGAGAGATTTCAGAGCTGGAGAGGTACGATCCCAGGGCTTGAGGCTAAGGACAAGTCTTGCAGTCCTGTTCTGGATTAGTTACAGAGGGCGGAGAGTAGAGTCAGGTAGATTTAGAAAGAAGCTGTTACAATAGTCCAAGCTAGAGAGAACCAGAGCTTGGGATGCCATGAACTTCTGGGGGAAGGAGAACAAAGCCAGAGTACCTCTGAGGAGGTGCAGTAGGAAATTTGACTTTTTAGAGACCTCAGAGATGTGGGCGGAGAGGGAAATGGTGGAGTCAAAGATGACCCCGAGGTTCATAGCCTCGCAGGTGGAGGTAGGAGGAGGGCCAAGGTAGGCCGGCCAGAGAGTGAGGGGAAAGGATGGTGAAGGTGTGCCGATGAGGAGGATCTCCGTCTTGCTGGCCTTCAGACAAAGATCATTGGCGGCACACCAATCTTGAATGGCAGTTAGGCAATCAGAGATGAGAGAGGGAGAGGAGGTGGCAGAGGGCAGCCTGAAAATGAGTTGAGTGTCGTCAGCATAGCACTGGAAATTTGAGCAGAAAGTGGCAATGCAGTGGGTGAGAGTTGCCAGTTATTGGTTGAAAAGCCAGGGCGAGAGGTTAGACCCCTGGGGAACACCACAGGTAGAGGGGAAGATAGATGAAAGGAAGGACCCAAGTTGGACCTGGGAGGGTCGATCTGAGGGGAGACAGGTCAGCTAAACCAGAGCCTGATCAGTGATGCCCAGGTTTTCACGGAGACGGTTGAGCAGGATGGTATGGTTGACCGTGTTGATGGCAGAAGAGAGATCGAGGAGGATGATGACAGAGGGAATGTTAAGAGTCAAGGTTGCAGAGCAGATTTTCACGGATGTTCAGGAGAGCACTTGCACAGACATCTTCATACACTGACACCATAGCGTGTTGACAGCAAACTGCACTAGTCACGTTAAATATCCAACGCATCCTAGGTTAAGAGCCAATCAAATAAAGTTCATTTTTCAAAGCAAGGGACAACCTACTGTTGCTTTTTGTAAGGTCACTGAGTAGATGTGAAAGATTAGAATATCTATGTGGCATTTTGGGAAGCTGATATTGATTGTGTTCAATTTATTTTCTCTTTTGTGTTATATGTTTGTTCTCACTTGTGGGTACCCTGTCTTAAATTGTATAACGCTATTGTGATTGTGTTAATGGTATACTGTAATAGAAAAGCATTGTGTCAAAACCCGGCTCTGAGGAAGCATTTATTCCGAAATGCATTAGCCAGAGGGTTTTTGTTTGCTACAAATTTAGTGTCAGTCTAATTGCTGCAGTTTAACCAATTATTCTGAAGTAAGAAAATATGAACAAATAAATGGACTTGAAACACTCCAGAGTTGGTTCACATTGTTTCCAAAGACTTAGTCAAGTTATTTAACCCCGAGTGGGAAACACGGGTGTGAGGCCCACACCGAAGGCAAATAAGCCTAGGTCTTTTCTCTCCTTTCAGTCAATTTTAGTGCCCAGCACGGTGGCACTATATAGTGGGCTGCACCCTACTAATTACCAGTAAACTAAAGTGAAAACCAAGCAACAAAATAGAAGAGAACGATTTAAAACAAGCTGTGCACTTACTCCAACTCACCTTTACTATCAGTGTCACAAAAGGAATGAATAGCCATTTGCAACTGTGGACCACTTTTTTTTGGTGACCGAGACACTTTTATGGCCCAGTCCGACCCTGCCTGTAACCTGTCTTCCCCTGCCCATCTCGGTTAGCCTGTCAGCTCCTGCGCGGACTTGTGCGCGGCAGGGGCGTGACAGTTAAGATTTAGAACAAAACGCTCTGAGCAATCACTTGGGTCCTGGGAGCCTGTAATACATTAAGTCCCGAGAGTGCCCCCGCCCCAAAACTAATATATTCAAGGAGGCTGCGCTCTTTTAATTTGTGCACATTTTTGAGAATCTGCCATAAATCTTTTTTTTTTAATGAAAAACATCCTCCAAGTCTTGAGAATGTCCCTGCAAAAATGTCGCCTGAAAATCCACTTTTTTTTGCAGGGACATTATTACATTGAACATGCAGGGGACAACCCTGCAACACTCCCAAAACCTTTTTGTTTTTCAAGAGGAGCGGGGGATACTCCCGTAATCCCAGCTCCCCTTGACCCCATATACATGGTCACCATATATAATATTGCCACAACCTTTTCCCGGCAACATTTTGTATGGCGACCATATATGTGGGGATAATATTACCGGATACCGTTCACACGTGGTTTTTCAAAGCAAGCACCACGGAGGCACTCGAAGCTGTCCTAAATAATCCTCATGCGAGAGAAATGTCACATCCGATGGGTCCCAAACAATGCAATTGTTAAAGGGACACTGCTGTGCCCCATCCCCATGTCTGCAACCGCTTTTCCTGCTTTTCCTTCAGATTAAGGGCTGGTTTCCCAGGGAAAGGCCGCAAAATGCCATTTTACGGACAAGGATGGGCGGTTGAGACTACTATTGCGTGGTGATTTGGTGTGATAAAAAAGCATAATAATATTGCACAACATATAGCCCGTGGAGCAAGATATCAAACATTAAATGCATTATCAATGAACATAGAGCTGCTGCAGCATACTCATTTAAATTACAGTTTACATTGCATTAAAATCACATTGTAATGATCAAATATAGGCAAACTGAGATTAATTATAGTTATTAATAATCTACTCATTTACTATCTATGGAAAAGCGGGAGGGAAGGAGGGCCTCAGCAGAGTAAAAGGTGGACCTTCACCCCATTACAATGCTCACCATTGCTTATCTGATTCACATTGAGTTTATGAAAATAATTACTGCTCTCATATAGCACTTGGTGCCAGATTACTCCCACCCTGTCGCAGGACTTGAACTTGCGAAGTGCAGGTTGCCCGTATAAAGAGTGCAAACTTAACCTGTGGGCTATTTACCCGGCCCAGACCAATATATTGTTTTGTGGTTTACAGATGTACGAGTAAGAGATACAATACCAACTATCAGTACATGCCACAATATGACACATATCATTCAGCCTACATCAGGCTGACAGGGCCCATCATGAGTAATCCATGCTCCCACACAGTACTGGGAAGTATCATTCCCACAGACAGCATGACATGTTCTCACGAAAGTTAAAAAGGGAAACGAAAGAGAAATGGGGTGGGTGAAGTTAGTGGCCCAGCAGAGTAAAGTGTGTGTGGGGGGGGCATGCCAATGTCCCATCCGTGCAGTTTTACTAATTTCTAACATGTAGTGGTAGAAAAGGTGTTAAATCAGCTTTTCTTTTCCATTACACTTGATAAACATTTTAAATGCCTCCCACAACCTATGACTGCAGGAGGCATTTACAATATATTCCTATGGAATTTGCCAACTTTCATCAGATGTAAAAAGCAGAATAATTCCATAGGAATCCATTGTTTTAACTCCAACATGAAAGAATATAGGATGCATGAGGGAGACAGGTAGTCCATTCAGTGCCCCCCCACTCTCAAAACAAAGAGACAATCTACCCCATCAGCAGCGGGTCAGAAAGAAAGGTGTTAAGACAGGTGTAAAGACAGGGGTGTTAACTTGGAACACCAGACTTTACCTCTTTTTTTCCTTGATTAAGGGGACTTGCCCCCTAGTTGGGGTTGTAGGGGTAAACGACATCCCAAAAGGGCATCTGCATTTGCGCATCTATAAGGCACACATTGGGGGCAAATTCTCCCCAAAAATGTGGGCATAGGTTCACCTATTCTGACAGGGTATGTGTGCCTCAATCAAATATTTTCGTTTACCGCCTTTCTACATCTGCGCAAATCAAGGGCAAATCAAGGGCAATGTCTTCGCTTTTGGAAGCGCATCCTATATTCAATAATGGCATGCGCTTTAAAGTGCGCAGAAGACAGACATTCGCCTTCACCTGCTGGGAACAGCTGTAAGGGGGACCGCATTGCGTGACAGGGTCATTCATGATCTTGTCATGCATTGACTTTTTTAAACGTATGAACCACTGATGTCTTTCTTAGATTGCGATCCCTCAAACTGGCACAGAAATGCTTAGCGTTTCACAGCGGCAAACCCCTAATAATCCTGTCACTGTGAAATGTACGCGGGTGCTGGGAGTCAGTCTTACATTAGTGTAGGGAGCGCACTCCCGCTAATATCCTAGGCAGAGAGACTGTCCAGCACACCCTTTGCTCTTTTCTCCATCCTCCCTCCTTGAGAATAAAGCAACTTTTGCTGTTCTAAAACTAATGCAAAAATAAAAATAAAAGCGTGCCCCTGCTCTTTTTTATTTATTTGCCTTAGTTTTGGAGAATTGGGCCCACAAGATACAACTTTGTTTGGTGAAGTTGTGCTAGCGCCTTTATTCGCTTGGGCCATCACACGTTTTGTTAAGGGGCCCGTTTCAGTCACTGACAGAGCATACTTTGAGTCAATAGGTTATCTGTTGAAGAATGAGAAAGTAACTCGCTGCCAAACAAAAGAACCACAACTCTTGTGCTTTCTGAGTCAGTTAAGACGACTGGCGCAAGGCTTGCCAGTGTCTTATAGGTCCTAACGGCATTGCTGACCCCGCATTCTCAGCTTTATCCTAGTAAGTGCTCCATTGGAAGCTCTGAGCATGTGCAGTATAGCAGCCCAGTTAACAGAGAACCCTCACCAATCACAAACATTACTGGTCGCACCAAGACCATGCCTAGCCGTTAAAGGAGACATATAAAATCACCCACAAACCTAGAGTTACACAAAACCATAACATTTGTTTTTTTACCTGATATTCCGAAATGTCCGACTTGAAGATGTGGGCGCCATTTCCCGGCCCTGGATACTAGAATTCCTGGATACTAGAATTAGATAAAAGCATCATTAGGGCCTTCGATCATTAATTTCCAGTGGCTAATACTTTTACAAAATGTTTTTACAACAGTCAAAAAAAGCAGACACCCTAAGTGCGGTGACAGGTACAAATGTGGTGGGCAGTAAAAGAAATGTCAGTAATAGATTTACAGCAATTTGTATTGCACCGTATTAGGCAGGAATTGATGTTGTAACCCTGGGGGAGACTACACAACCCTTGTCCTCTTGGTGTTAGGTAGCCCACCTATTGGTATAGGCCTGTACTACATAAGTTGGTAGTTTGACTGAGCAGCCAGGCTTATCTCAAGAGGGGTAAATATGAGCTGTAGAGGTGTAGTAATTAAATCTACAAATATAAGTTGCCAACACTTATACTCAAGGTTTTAGTTAAAATAATAATTTATTTATTTAACAGCAGTTTTTAAATAAGCATTCTTTAAAAAGGGCAATGTATGTAGCAATCAAATACACTTTAAATACTTTCACAGAATCAGCACAAAGCTAGTAGATACTCTTTAGAGATGCTTCTTACACACTTCCTACACCCTGAGGTGACTTCACTAACTAGGACAGTAATGGCATTTATATATCACTAGTACACTTTGTAGATTTCGAGGTTTGCAGAAAGGAACGGTTAAGGGAAGGAAAAAGGTTAAACAGGTTCTCAGAGCATGTGCGCACTTTCAATCTTCCAATGACGTCTAGATAAAAACCTTACCCAGCAATATTAGTTTAAAACCAAAGTATCACCTATGAGGGACAGTAAGTACCAAGGTCAATGGTATAGAAGAGTCTACAGGGAGCCAGGACAGCCAAAGTCAATTGGAGCAAAGTCTATGGAGCTGAGGCACTTATTAGATAGTAAAAGTCTTGCACAAAGTTAGAGTTTGTTGAAGAAAAATCACTGTAGGGTCACACGCTGTTACACTTGTGAAGGTTAGAGCTGAAATCAAGGCTAACAAAGCAGCTAATGCAAGTCTCAACTGAGAAGAGCATGCTACAGACACTGAGGTAAGTACCCCAAGTCAGAACAGTACCTTTGGTTAGAAGAACAGTGATCCAGCTGGCTTCTGTCTGGTTGCAGCGATGCAGATTCCGTGTTCCTGGACCTCAGTTGTGGGGACAAGAGGGAGGGCATCTGCGGACTCCTGTGGCAGCAATTCGGAGGTCGGCGGCAGCTACAGGCTCTTCTCAGATCAGTGGCACTTCACGGTTTTAGCGCTCAGTAAACAGCACCACTGCGGATCTTGGATACCAGTTGGGCTTCCTTCACTCCTTGATTCCTGGACTCTGGTGAGGGGACTCGAGCTCTGGTCGTCCTACCTCTGGAGGATCCTGGGGAGACTCCTGGAGCTTTTGGCCAGATCACAGACGTTGCACTCGACTACAGATTTCTCAACCCCTGGCACTCGGTTCCTGCAGCAGCAAAGAAGTACAGTCAGTTGGGGAAGGCGATCCAGTGAGTTCGTCTTGAGGTTAGTTTGTCCCACTAACCCAAGGGAAGAAGTCGTCCCTTCCGGAGATTCTCTTGTCGATCAGAAAAAGGACTTACAGCACAGCAGCCTGGCTTCACCCGCCAGTTCAACGGTCCAGGAGGATGTAACAAGCTTCGTTCACGGTTTCTTCATTGGGTAGTTCTCCCCAATGGTCGACTCTGTCTTCAGTCCCAAAACCCTTGCCTTTTACGCAGGTTCCTTCCATTCATGCACAGCCTAGCTGTCACTCAAACAGCAGGGTGGCTGTACTGCAAGGACAGTCAGCCAGCCAATCAGAGGACAGGGAAGCTTCGGGAACCTCCCTCACTTTCTGCCCTTTCAGACAGACTGGAGCCAGAGGAGGGTTTCAGTACTGAAGCCCGCCAAAGCCAAAATGACCAAAGGGCTCAAACCTGGTTTGGCACGCAGAGTAAAACCCAAGAAAGACCTCACAAACAGAAAATAGCGAAAAAAGAAGACTGGGGCCATTTTGACTAAATGGTCACCCATGGGTCCTATACTGCAGCTGAGGATTCAGCCTGCGGGAGTGAACTGGATAACCAGCCCTTTAAGATGAGTAGCAATTACCCTGGAGATGGACGGGGATGCAGATTTTTATTCATCCATCAATAATCGAAACGACTCGGGTAGTTGGCAAAAGGAAAACTGTTTTAATAATAATTATCTAAAACAGGGAGCATAACAAACATCAACGAACTCGCACGATCCTCTTACTCAATGCATTTAAGAAAAGACGGAGATCTTATACACAAAACTCGTCATCAATGACGTTAGCCTACGTTTCTCTGACGGCTGACGTCATCCTACGTGGCAAACTATAAAAACCTATGAGTATGGGTGATTGGCTCTGAGTGAACATCTAAGTATACGATCCATACTAGTCTAAAAAAGTGTGAATATATGATTGGTTACTTAACATCAGGTGGGGCAACTAAGCCCTCTCCTAAAAATGACCACTATGAACATCACTAAATACACAGCGTCCCGTTGGTTCACACAACTATAGGACCCTTAATTATGTGGTCCTCTACAATTGGTTGGCATTCTAACCTCCGTCAGTACTTTTCCACCTACGTCTAGCAGCATGCAGGCTAGCCATCCAGGTGCTGGTGAGCTCGCTTTAACCATTGCTTCCCAACAATTATCATATCAATCCAACATCACCTCAGTGGTCTACTGTCAATTAGGCTTTGAAGCTTGGCCTTGAGAGTGTTCTTAACTCTGAGAAATTCAGGGAGTGAGAGCACGATCTGCCCTTGTGTGTAGGTGTGACAATCTTGTTCGTCCAACTTCATCCTTCCTTCTGACTAGAAACCATGGAATTGAGCTTCTAGTGCATTTTAATATTATTTTTTAACAAACCTCTAACGTCTTCCTTGTCTGGTTCATGCCTTCTGAACAGGAGTTCTGTTCTTTCACACGATTTGTATCCAATGTCAGTTCACTCCAGTTTGAGAAGACCTTGGCTTCCTTGGCTCATCCAGCCTTGTCTGCTGAGATTCACTTCGTAATTCAATTTGCTTTTAAACTGCGACACTCTGAAAATGAGGCTTTCTCGCCTTCTTGTTAAAGTCCAGCACTGCTATAATGCGCAGTGGAAACATCCATCCTTTACTTGTCCATATGCATATATATATATTGGCGCTTGCCGCAATCTATTCACTATAAAGCTAGCCTCAAGATTACTTTGGGGGTCATTACGAGGTAGGTGGTAATGGATTACCGGCACCGGTAAGGACACCGGTGCCGGTAATCCCTTACCACCCTATTCCGAGGTCCCTTAGCGGGTCCCTTCCTTAATGCCTGGTTTTACCAGGCGTTATGGAAGGGACCCGTTAAGGGACTTCAGTGCTAATAACGGTACCGCAAATTGCGGTACCGTTATTAGCTCCATCCCCATTCCTATTGAGCCCTATGGGGGCTCCAATGGGAATGGGGAATGGTTCTCGGAATGGGGACTTACCGGGTCCTCCAAGGTCGGAATGACCCGGTAAGTCCCTATTCTGGGAAAACGGACCCGGAATGCGGTAAGGGGGTAGCCATGGCTACCTCCTACCCCATAATGACCCCCTTTGTCTGCTTGTGTTTCTTTTGCATCTGTACACGTATGATATAGCTTAATGTCTTCATCTGTTTCTGTGGCATAAGCTTCTTCACCTTGATCCCAAGATGCCACTTATCCTTGATACTTTCTTGATGCCTTATAGAATATCTGCATTCTCTGGGCTCTGCATCGCTTCTATGTACGTCCGCTCAACTCTGTGGGACGTTTACTTGGTGATGGTTGGTGACGTCACCATTCGATTTGACCATTTATTTTCTCTGCTTCTTCAGGAATCTCATTTAAACAGCCATTATGCTTCCTTGTATGCAGGTATGGTTTCCTCAATGGGAATCTTGCCTCTAGGATTCCCTTTGGCCTTTGTTGTTTCAACAGCTTCGTGTATGTTACATACTCTGGTTTCCAACATACAGGCAATAGGGGCATAACGGTTGAGGTGGGGGTACTTAGCTCCTCCTCTACAGGAGGAAAGCACACTGGTAGGAAAAGTAAACCACTGCCACCAGCCATTTAAATTAGTGAAGGTAACATAAACATTTTTACGTGAGTAGGTAGGACAATGGGCTACTAAGTAATCCCCCAGCACTCCATATAAGATGGTGTGTGCTGGACCTACAAAGAGAAAAGATAAGTAAAGTCAATTTCACTTTACTATTCTTGGGAACAGTAGTTCTCACAAGAAAAGGTATCGGAGAAATCTAAACGATTTCTCTGTGACACTGCACTGAGGGTGCTGGGTGTCACCATACAAAGAGTAGATGCCTATGGAGTTTGTCAGACTCCAAAAACAGAGGAAACACATAATCCAAATCAGATAAAAACGCGTGAGAGAGTGAGAAAAAGGGCTCACTCACTCCAGGGTTAAAATGAAAAAGTCCTAAAGTACAGCAAAGAGCTAGATGTCTCTAAGGTTGGAGGAAATTAGCACAGAAATGAGAATTCTCCCTAACACACCACCATATCATATGTTTGGAGGGGAGTTGGAGGAAAAAACCTCCAGATAAACTGGAGATCGTTCCTGCCGAATAATGGAGGCTTTACCACCAGTAAAATTACTGCATGCGGTAAATCTCCAAACACCAATGGAGTCCAATGGAGAATAGCGTCAAATTCTTAATGAGGTTGGCGTATGCAGTACTGACACCTTTCTTATTGAGTTACTGTAAACACGAAGACAACCACGAGGTGTGCACAGTATGTGTCTTGAAAAAAGTCCCCAATTTCTGTCTAGTGCAGGATATATAGGGCCTCATTACGACTTTGGCGGTAGCCATGCCCTTAATAAGGGCATGGCTGCCACCAAAACCGGGTCCGGGTTCCCTGAATGGGGAATTACCAGGCCATTCCTAGTTTGGAAGGCCCGGTAATTCCTCCTTCAGGGAACCCGGGCCCGGACCTTCCCCATTCCCATTTGAGCCCCCATAGGGCTCAATGGGAATGGGTGCAGGGAGCTAACAACGGGCCGATTACGACCGGCCCATTGTTAGCTCCCTGGTCCCCTTGCGGGACCCTCGTAATCAGGCGGAATGGTTTTAACGGGTCCGCATCCATTAGCGGCACCAGTTAACCCATACCGCCAGGGTCGTAATGAGGCCCATAGTGTTTTGTTTTCTTACTTTAAAAACCAGACTTGCGGTGGCCTGGCGGAAGGGTAATTTATTATTTTACATTTTTACATTTGTATAGCGCACAAACAGCCCATAGGCATCGCAATGCTGTTACTTGCAGGGAGCTTAGTTACAGGGAGATGCAATATACATATTTTACATAATTTACATTGGTAACACATTAATGCAGTCAGCTAGTTGCAAATACATTTTTAGGTTTATAGGGAGAGGTGATGGAGCCCTAAAACCAGAGCTCTCCTTAGCCCTGCTACATGAAGTGAGGCCCTAGGGGGTCCCAGACCAGCTAACTGCCACATGCGAGCTGGATGTCGGAAGTGCCTGGGCATGATATGCTGCATTTGTGGCGCAGCTGATGCAGTGATTGAGCAGAATCTTTTGGGGGAACACCCAGCCGGTCACCCGTCTCGCAGTCTCTCCCAAGATGGCTGCAGCATCCAGATAATAGGATGTGCCACGTTTCGCCAACCTGCGGCAATACGCTGAAGATCCCGCAAATAAATCGAGGAACAGGCAACCCCGGCCCACTCCCTCGACTAGCGGTGTCAACCGTCTTGCATATGCTGGAGCCCCACAGGAGGAGTGAGCCCTGCCATCCACCTCAGCAGTAATCTGCACAGGGAGAATGCAGGCAGCAGCAGACCCCGTGCATACAGCGGAGCCGGTGCATAGCGCATTGTGGATTTCCCACCCACTGGGGGCTCTTGGCTGGCTGAGCCCGGCTGATCTCTGTGAGACCTGGACACCTGACTACATCTACTGTCCGTGTTGGGAGCCCAGAGGGGAGCTGGCCCAAGATTAAGACCAGTACCAGTCTTCCTCTCCCAGGTCTAACCACCATAGGCCCAACATGGTGGATCACCATCTCGGCGGCCTTCACAGCAGCCTGTGAAGCACAGTGATAGAAGTACTACCCGTGCTGGTCGTTCTCGTGCAGTGGCAGCACTAATACAGACAGCATGGTTTGGAGGGGAGCAGGGTTTGATCTTGGGGGTACACATTTTGCTATCTGTGCTGCAGCAGTGAGCCCAAGTCTGCACGATTGTGGGTAGGCATGTTGTTGCTGGGGCTGCAGAGGTGTGGGAACCCAGGCCCGCAGAATACTCCTCTCCAAGCAATTGATTCCAGTGGCAAGCTTCTAGGTCATAGCGGAAGCTCTCCCTCTGTGAGCACCTTGTTCGCACGGCTGGCTCGGGTGTCACCCCCCCATGCATCTTGATTATCTAGCTGTGTATCCAGGCAAGAGGGTGCAGCTGGTGATTGGGGTATTTTAATTCTGTTGAGGAGGGGGTACACACTGGGGGAGGCAGCAGTGGGAAACCAAGTGGTCTGTCCACCTTTTATAGGACTTCCACTAGCCCGACTTGGACTGGAGATATCTGAGCCCCCTGGGCTGCGGATGAGTGTAGGACTGCAGAGTCTGGAATCATGGGAGTTCACCATCATGAGTAAGGGGGTTACGCCAAATTGTCAGAGGGATGGTGTGTGACTTAACCATGAAATCCTACAAGTCCAAGAATAAGCCCACAGTGTCTATTATGGATCTGCCGCAATCCTCCAAATTGTCGTCAACTAGGCAGTTGGCAATGGACTCAGCTTTGTCAATGGACTCCAACTCCCAACCCGCCACTAAAGCAGCTATTACTCAACTATTTCAATCTATACAGACGGAGATGGCGTCCACTCTTCAAGAGTTGAAATGATCCTTACAGCCATTGTCAAATACTGGCCAGCAAATGGAACATCGGCTGAGTGATCTGGAAACTGCTTTCTGTGACCACGCCAATTGCCACGATCAGCTTGAGCAAAGAGTGGCGGCCTTGGGATGCGCAAGAAGATTACGGATTCGGAAGACAGTGAGAACTATTGTCCGGATCAGAGGCATTCGAAGGGAAATCATAGAATGGGATTTGGAGGCATATGTGAGGGATTTCTTTTGCAGCATTCTTGGGGACGAGGAGCAAGCATATTTGATGCTAGATTGTACTCACTGGCTGTTCTTCAATTTCCAGCAGCATCAGAACCTTCTCCCAGATGTATTGTCCAGAGTCCACTTTTTTCCGACCAAGAAACTCCTATTCCAAAAACTCAGGGCTCAACGCAGTGTTAGTTTTCGAGGTACCGACCTACAGATATTTCAGGACTTGTCCCAAGGAACTGTTCAGTGTCGTCAGCAGTTGAAACCGCTTACCCAGTGGCTGATAAACTAAGGCATCCAGTATAAATGGGCTATCCTTTCCGGGTAATGTTCTCCTATAAGTGGACTCAGCACCAATTTGTATCACTGGGTGCAGCGCTAGATGTATTGAGGATCCCCTGTGCAGAGCTACAACAGCGGCCCCACAAGGGACTGGTCCAAGGCGCGCTTCGGGAGGGGCAGGCCCAGAGATCGGCGGAGAACCTCTATGGACAGGCGTGAGAGGAGTAGGGGCACGGAGAGGCCTATGTGATTATTTAATGTCACCTGTCCCCCTTTTCTTGGGGCTGTTTTCTCATCTTTGGGGCTTGTCTTGGAGAAGTTGCTATTGTTGTTACTCTGGTTATGGATGGCTGGAGCTGAGGCAGCTGCAAGTCTACTTGCTGTTTCAGGTTTTTGTGTACAAAAGTAGGGCATCAGGAGTACCCACCCTCATTAGGTTAATTAATGACCCAACGTTATTCCGTACGGGATGGTTTCTATTTTTCTTTGCTCGCTTCTTTGTTGAGTTTTGTTTCATTAAGCTGTTTCCATTCTATATGCAACTGGACCTGTTTCTCCGAAGTTATATCCTGGCTACTTCACAATATGTATTTGGAGCGTGGTTTTGTGGTTTGGAACTGGAGTGGCATGGTGGGTTAGATTGTAGCTCCTATTCTAGGGGTGGAGCTGGGATGGGGGTTGGAGGGATTTAATAGCATTGTGGGATGCTCTTCTGAAGGAGTGACCTTAAGGTGCTTTCATTAAATGTCCAAGGGCACAACTCTCCCAGGAAAAATAAGAGCGTATTGTCCAAGCTGATAGAGTCCAAAGCTGATATTGTTTTATTGCAAGAGATGCATTTATTGTGAACAGACTGGTTTAGGCTTCGCTCCAAATGGTTTTCCCGCCAATATATTGTATCCTCTCCGACCAACAAGCAGGGCTGGCTGTTCTATTTGCTCATTCCTTAAACTTAACCCTGGTAAAAATGGAGAGACCAGCAGAGTTGCTACTTAGGCCTTCATCGTCGGCTTGGGGGTGTACACCTCACCCTCTTTTCTATTTATGGTTCTAATAAATCTCAAGATGCCTTTTATGTCCACATTATTCTGCATATTACTCATTTCCAGGTGGGGGGACTCATACTGGGAGGCGATTTCAATGTGGTGCTGGAGGGAGGTTTAGATAGGTCTGGCAGGGCAGGGGGGTGGGTAGAGCTGAGTCTGAATCCCTTGGACAAGCGATAAGAGAGCTGCAGCTGGTGGATATTTGGAGATCGCATCACCCCCTTAAAAGGGATTATACCTATTTCTACTATGTACACCACACCCACTTTCGACTGGACTTCTTTTTGGTTTCTCATTCCTTGGTTCCGAAGGTGGTAGACTCCTCTATAGGGCTGGCAGTAATATCACATCACACTCCGATTATTATTTGTATTGATGCACTAGCGCTGGGATCTAGGAGAAACAGTATCTGGAAAATCAATGATTCATTGTTAACGGACATGGCCTATAGCCCTGCCACTTCAGATAGAATTGGCCAATATTTCCAATAAATTCTTACAGGCGACGTACTGTAGAGGAGGTCCCAATTATGGCCTGCACTCCAGCCACCAATGTCGAGATGCCAGAAGCATACTCGCCAAGATATGTGATGTATAAGGGCAAATGAACCAACAGAGAGCCAGGGTGGGGCTCTGTCCAGTACCTGTTAGAAGGACATGTGCACCTATTGAAGAGCTAATAACCAGACAACCGTGGGCTGCAAGGTATCCATTGAGACAACCATACCAGCAGTTAACACGAAATGAAGACTACTTGCAAACTGTCCCCGAAGAGACCCAAAGAGCCTTAATGGAAGGCGAGTGGTGATGACCCAAGGGCCCGGACAGTCTTACAGATGAACATAACCGACAATCGAAAGATGACACATAAGGACGGAATGTGAAGAGTAATGATGTAACGGACTTGTAAGAAGAAACAATGTTGATATATAAAGAAATGTAACCATGAAATTAGATGAAATATGCAACTAACTGACACCTGTAAATAGGCTTGTAACGCAAGAAGCTAAGAAGACAGTACGGCTTGCAATGCTTAGTAGAAGAATAGAGAAGCAAGCGCCAACTATATACAATTATATGTCTACCTCAAGAAGCACATTATACAAGTGCGACTCCATTTTACGAAAGCAGAATTAAGCCCAGGATGGTAGAGCCTAACAGGCCAGGATTCATGTACCAGCACAAAGTCGAACGAAAGAGCCGAATCGAAACTTAGCAAGAAGCAGCTCACGGCTAGGAATTCGAGGTCAACTCCAGGAAGGCAGGAGAGCGGCAACTCCGAAGAAACGAAACTTCAGGAGCATAGCAGCCAGCCAGTGAAGGTCGAGATAAGGAGGCCCCAGGCAGGTGGCGAGGCCGAACAAAGAATCAAATACGCAAATAGATGGGAAATGAAGCTGCTTCGCAGTGTAGAGACACATGACCAGCCAAGCGCAAAGCGGTACCAACGTCTGATGTCACCCAGAACCTGAGGATGCCATAACTTTTCCTGATAAGAAGCCACAGTTCGAGGCCATCCTCAGCCAACTAATTGACACATAGCCCTAAACTACTGATTGATGGAAGGGGGGCAGGGTGAATCTTGGGGCACGCAGCATTTGGGTGTCCATTCTGCATGCTGCTAATTAAAGTGGAGATTTATGCCTAGGGGTGTAACCCACCCCATCACAATGGACCAAATAATCTAGGGTCCTATAGCTACTAGAACCAATGAGACGTCGTATTTGTAATGACGTCTATCACGAGTGATGTAGAGGGAAGGGCGTAGACACCCACCCGATAAGAGTTATCCAATCCTCACGCTCTGTTACCATATACAGATATAGTACCTATACTTAAGTTACCTTTCTCAACCAATAGAATTGCATGATAAACTTTTAAGTTTACACGTCAATGATGACGAAAATGTACTATAACTATTGCTGTTTGCATGAAGAATTTGGGAGTGGAAGCAAGACAGGCGATCGCAACTCTGATGATTTCCATTTGTTTCCCCGTTTTTTGTACTTCTCATTAAACGGACTTCCCTTTGCCAAACCATTGACATGTCCTCATTGATTTGTGTTGGAGTAAGAGAATCCTGCACCCCATCCTCCTCAAGGTGCAGCTATCTCGTTTTAAGGTGCCGCAGGGCGAGCTCTGAATCTCATGGGCCCGTTCAGAGGTTGCTCCGCCCTCCAGTACAGTACCCATTACGACGGTGTGGGATGCCCTTAAGCCCACGCTATGGGGGAGCTTATCAGTCTGGCAACTTCTAGGAAGCGCATGCTGATGTCTCAGCAGGAGGGGCAGAGAAGAGGGTGTTGGAGCTAGATAAACAGTGTAAGTAGGGGTCTCCGGAAGGGTATACAGGCAAACTTCAAGTGGCCAGGTCTGAGCTTAGGGTGCTTTGGGTAGCAGATATCTTATAAACTGCTGCAAACAAAGCAGTTATACTTTAGCACTTCTAATAAAGCTTTGCACCTTCTAGCCTATAAGTTGAAGCCCCAGAAGGCTGTGAATAACATTAGTTGGCTGCAGGATAGCGCTGGTCAGTTAGTGGACGACGAAGCCTCCAATATGCGCACTTTGGTGGGGTATTACTCGCCCTTATTTGGGGCAGAGGCTTTGGACCCAGAAGCTCAGAGAGATTTAGTAGCTAGAGCGCACCTGCTCTCCATCCCAATAGAAGATCGGCAACGTTTGGAGGACCCAGTCACGTTGGAGGAGGTTACTCAGGTTATTAGGTCCTTCCCTAATAACAAAGCCCCTGGGCATGATGGGTACTCATTTCTCAGAAATGTGTGGGCTTGCTTGCACCCCATCTTGTTACCCTATTCAATAGCTTCACTACCACCACAGCAGTCTCACCTACCCTGTTGAAGCTTATTGGGAAACCAAACAAAGACCCTACCCTTTGCACATTTTATGGGCCCATCGCAGTGTTGAACTACAATGCCTGGATCTATTGTAAGGTTCTGGCGGTTAGATTGGCAGGTGTCCTCCCCACCATAGGTCAGATGGACCAGACAGGTTTTGTTCCAGGACGACAGACATTCGATAATGCCTGCAGGACCTTGAATGTGACCAAGTATGTAAAGCAATATCGCCAGGAGCTGGCCGTGCTATCTATTGATGCTGAGAAAGCCTACAATAACATGCAATGGGCCTATCTCTCTGCGGTGCTGGCCAAGTTTGGGGTTGGGCCTCTGTTTATTAAAACAATACTATCTAATTTTATTCACCACTCATCAATTTCAATGGCGCCCTGTCGGACCCACTATCCTTATCAAGAGGGACTTGTCAGGGTTGTCTATTATCACCACTTTTAATTTCACTATCGATGGAGCCCTTGGCAGCCCGGATAAGGTTGGCCCGAAATATTCATGGGATTCACATTGCGGACTATGAACATAAAAATGCCCTTTACACTGATTATCTGTTATTTTATATGCATTGTTGCCAAGAAACCCTGCCTCAGGTGGTTTCTCAGCTTGACTTGTTCCTCCGAGTTTCCGGCTTCAAGATCAATTAAGCTAAATCCACCATTTACAGCCACAAGTGAAGCGAGACCTTCGGCAAAGGTTTGAATTTCAATGGTCTGACGAGTCTTTAAAATACATAGGGGTTCAGATTACGCCCTCCCATTCTCAACTTTATGCTAAGAATATCCCCTACCTGACCTCTTCGGCTAAATCGGACCTGCTCCGATGGGATCAATCAGATACCTCCCAGCTGGGGCGAGTGGCTTTTCTTAGGATGACCCTATTGCCACAACTACTGTACATCTTCCAGGCCATCTCGAATGATTGGTGCTGAAGGTCTCCTATGGCTCGGAGGCTAGGGTCTAGGCTTTTGCCGTCAACCCAGGTCTTGATTACCTTTTGGGATAAGGCTGCCCTGAAGTACCAGTAGACTATATTCCCATCGCTCTCTAACGCAAATCTGGAACACTCCTGAGTTTCCGCCTGGTCGCAAGCGAGGTAGATTTGTGCGTTGGATGGAGGGGGTGCTATAACAATTAGCCCAATTGTTCGATTCTGAGCAACCTTTCACTTTTGATAAATGCAAGCAGGTTTTCATGGTGCAGGACGTTGACAAATACACTTACAGACAACTATGCCACTGGACATCCACTGCTAGAGTACACCAGCATGCTAAGTGGGACTCAACCCCATTCGAGGACCTTGTCATTGGGGATCCCCCGGCTCGAAAGATCTCAGCACTATATGGAATTCTTACTGTTTGCCCATTTCGGCCCCCCACACACTTATATGGTGAACTGGGAGGAGGACCTAAATGCCCCGGTGGGGGACCTTACATGGTATACTGTATGGACTAGGACTAGTAAATCATCCAGATGTGTTGCATTACAGGAGAATAGCTATAAATTGCAATTTCCATGGTATCTCACTCCTGTATGGCTTCACAATATGAACCCTGCTGTATCATACCAATGTTGGAGGTGTGCACAAGCCCCGGGACCCTCTTCCACATATGGTGGTCTTGCGCATTAATTCAAACATATTGGAAATACATTCTGGCCCAGATTAAGCTGATCACTTGCGTAGAACTTCCCGTGGAGCCCTTGGTCATATCATGGGTGATGAAGGCTTAGAATGGCATTATAAATGAACTATCTGGCAGATCTGCCCAATTGCTCACGCATTTTTGGGTGGCAGCCATAGTGGTGGTGGCGTGTAACTGGAAATCCCCCACTGTGCCAGATCTTAGTGAATGGTGGGTTAAAATACGGTACGTGGTAGCCATGTACAATGAGACTTGTGTATTCATTTTGTAGCCCGAAATGATAATTCGGGCCTGCACCACAGGCCAAACACATGTAATCTTTCACGCTTTTATAATCCCGATGTCCACCCGTGCTCAGCAGGTTGTCCTCCAATGCCACTCGATATGTGTGAGACAGATGTTGTTTCTGTATATCTCTATAGTTTATATCATGTTTTACACTGTGTAGTAACAGGCTTTCTCTCATTAGGATTTTCACACAGAACATGGAAAATGCGATATATGATTTGCTGCTGATCAATGTATGTTATGGTTTTGATTTCTATATCTTCTTGGTGTTTTTTTCCTGATTTGTAATTTGCTTTCCTGTTTTATTTTCTCCACAATAAAATATGAATGGCAAAAAAAATAGCCTTGTAAGTCTTTGTGCTAATTCCACCATACTTGCGTGTTGATATAGCTCTACGTGTGTATGAGGGAGGGTGTCTCCACTGAGATGGTGAAAGCCATTTTGATCTTTTTTCACAGAAAGGGTACCAATCATCAATTAACCGGTGAGTGTTGAGTAAATACATATTTGTGTTGAACGGTTGTAAATAAGGGGATAATAGATTTAATTGATTCAACCGTTTTTTCTTTTTCTTTTATTTCTAGGGAGAATTTAATAAGAAAGCATGGTCTTTGGTGGACCATTTTCTACTCTTTTTTCTAAGCACCATTTCTCCATCGCTGCGCACCAGAATGCGTTTAGTGTGTTCCATTTATATTTTCATTCATTTTGTTTTGTTGAGTGCTTTCCTGCTTCCCCTTCCACAATTCCTGACTCCTTTTCCCCACTTCTGCCTGCATTCCACCCCAGCGTTCTGATTGGGCTGCATGACCAATTTAGGATAACTTCCCTCAGGGCAGCCCCTCGATTAAGGGCCCCAAGACAAAGGGCAGTTCCCGAAGAAGCAGCTCCAGTCCGTGTTTGCTCGTGTTCGCCTGGGAAGCCAGCCACCGTCGACTAGCTGCGACTGATAACGACTCTTATTACCTTAGATACCACACCACATCAATGTTAGGCAGCAAGTAAGTCGTTTTCCAATCACTGCTGTTTCTCAATTGTAGGTGACTCTCAAATTTAGGCAGGTCCGTCACGAGGGAGGTTCAGGGGGCAAACTGCCCTGGGCCTTGCACTTGCGGGGGGGCTCACGGCCCCCTCTCCTAAGTGGAAGGCAGCAGTCTCCCGCGTCCTTTATTCACACGGGGCACTGTGCTGTCTGCTCTATGCCCCTGCAATGATTTTGCTGTTTGTTGCGAAGCTGTTTGGCTCTGCAACTTACAGCAAAATAATGGGAGACAGCAGGGCTCAGAAGTGGGCTCTGCTGCCTCCCGTCATTCAGCTGAAAACGTGGACATGCTGAATGACAAGAGAGGACTCCTCTCCTGTCAGTCAGTGTGTTCACGTTGCTCAGCGTGACCTCGCTGACTGATGGGAGAGGAGTTCTCTCTTGTCAATCAGTGTGTTCACGTTGCTCAGCGTGACCACGCTGACTGATGGGAGAGGAGTTCTCTCTTGTCAGTCAGTGTGTTCACGTTGCTCAGCATGACCACGCTGACTGACAGGAGAGGACTTCTCTCCTGTCAGTGTGTTCATGTTGTCAGCATGACCACGTTGACTGACAGGAGAGGAATTCTCTCTTGTCAGTCAGCGTGTTTACGTTGCTCAGCGTGACAACGCTGACTGATGGGAGAGGAGTTGTCTCTTGTCAGTCAGTGTGTTTATGTTGTCAGTGTGATCACGCTGACTGATGGGAGAGGAGTTCTCTCTTGTCAATCAGTGTGTTCACGTTGCTCAGCGTGACCACGCTGACTGATGGGAGAGGAGTTCTCTCTTGTCAGTCAGTGTGTTCAAGTTGCTCAGCATGACCACGCTGACTGATAGGAGAGGACTCCCCTCCTGTCAGCCAGTGTGTTCATGTTGTCAGCGTGATCACGCTGACTGATGGGGAGGAGTTCTCTCTCGTCAGTCAGTGTGTTCACGTTGCTCAGCGTGATCACGCTGACTGATGGGAGAGGAGTTCTCTCTCGTCAGTCAGTGTGTTCACATTGCTCAGCGTGAGCACGCTGACTGATGGGAGAGGAGTTCTCTCTTGTCAGTCAGTGTGTTCATGTTGTCAGCGTGATCACGCTGACTGATGGGAGAGGAGTTCTCTCTTGTCAGTCAAGTGTGTTCACGGTGCTCAGCGTGACCACATTGACTGACAGGAGAGGACTCCTCTCTTGTCAGTCAGTGTGTTCACGTTGCTCAGCATGACCACGCTGACTGGTGGGAGAGGAATTCTCTCTTGTCAGTGTGTTCACGTTGCTCAGCATGACCACGATGGCTGATAGGAGAGACTCCCCTCCTGTCAGCCAGTGTGTTCATGTTGTCAGCGTGATCACGCTGACTGATGAGAGAGGAGTTCTCTCTTGTCAGGCAGCATGTCTACGTGTTGACTGCGTAGATACTTTTTAAGGGTGCCTCGAAGTAAGGTAAGTGTTTTTATTTTAAATTAAAAGTGTATAGGTGTATTTAAATTAGTATGTATAGGTGTATGTATGAATGCATGCGTGCATGTTGGTGTTTGTGTCAATGCTGTGTTTGGTTTTATGTATACATGCATGTATGGAGTTGTGTAACTGGTGGATGAATGCATGGGTGAAAGTGTTTTTTGTGAGTGTGTGTTCAGCACCACCCCTAAATGTAGCCGCCCTGGGGGCCACTTCATTAAGGGGCGGGTTCATGGCATCAGAGGTGTACCTAGGCTAAAATGTCAGGAGGGAAAGGGGACTAACAGTTCAAATGTTGGGAGAGGCGCTAATGTCAGAGGTTGTGAGGAAGGGACAAACCTCCTTGTGTGGAGGCACCTAACATCTTTCCACATTTTGAATGAGACTATTCTGGTGAAGCTTCAATGTTACAAGCAGGCTGCAGCTACCTCTTGCCTTCATTTCTGAAACGTCACACTTAAGGACTGCTGTGAGAATTAGATGTCTCATGTCACCACTTCCCTTCTAATCACTTCCCTAGCATGCAAGTGCTAACCCCACATTACGATTTCAATTACCTAAAAATGTATGGATATGAATGCAGGTGCTAACAGTGAAATTACTTCTCATGGCCATGCTAATCCCTATGGCAATTCTCACCCAGTTCCTGCCCTCCCCACCCAAAAACATCAAACGTTGCCCTCAATGTGCCTGCAAGTGTTTCCTCAAAGGAGTCTTCTGAGAGTTCATGACTTCATTGGAGTTGTAAACACGTAACTGGTGTAATAAAAATGTCTTAATCAGGTCTGCCTTTGGCCACTCAATTTTAAAACACCCTGCATGTCTTTCGCTGAAGTTCTTTTAAAAATAAGCATTGGCAAAGCCAACAGTTCTGGCTTGTGTATAGGTATTAGGCATTTACCAGGTACTGCTATTAGCTGCTCAGGTACTCAAACCATTTTGCACTGGGACTATCAATGGCCAGCTAATACCAATACAGAAGTGCCTTTCCCATGCCTACACGAATGCCCAAGCTATTAGCATTGCCAGTGCTCTTTTTGCTTTACCCTTGATGCACAGGACTATGCATCAAGGTTAAAGCAAACATACTACTTGGCTAAATTGGCCCACATTGAATGTAGGCCAATCTAGCCAGCAATAACACGTATGGTACACAGTCAGCCTGGATATACTTTCTGTGGCATGGCATTTTTACTGACTGGGAGTCCGTACATCGCAATAATGGCATATATTGATGCAGCCTGCATTGACATAATTAGAACAACCAGCATGAATATATTTTTATACTAGCATATCTCGCTTGGAAAGGCGGCATGAAATGTATTGGAAAATGTTCCTATGCACAATTTGTGATTTGCATCAATTGGGAATTTTCATGTGCTTCCATACAAAACCAATTGCAAACTGTATGGATTTCTACCCAATTTTGCAAAGAAAGTGCTGTAAAATGCATACTTTTAACCCAATGTTTCAAACATTTTCTTGGGAGTGAAAATCCCCCTCAAGCAACCCTTGTTTGGTTTGGGCTCCCTCACAGTGCTCTGTTGATCCTGCCTAATTGGCACAAACATTTAATCCTCTTAAGTTCAGAAATGTACCAGCCTCCACTGTACATCATTTGTCACTGTGTATGATGTGTGTTTTAATGCGCACACAGGGGCAGGGTGCTCCTTAATGATATGATATGGCATTTATAACGTGCCTGTACACAAGAAGTGTTTCTAGGCGCGACAAGGCAAGGAGGGAGAAACAAAAGAGTAGGACAAAACACAGATCTTACTAGGCCTTGTGTCATTCGAATCGCGCAAGAGCAGCGAAGGGGGGAGGGGAGAAGTGCTGAGGGTGGGCTAGGATGCAGAAGTGCAGGAACAAAGGAGAAACAAGAGTGCAGCCAACGGGTGGCAAGTGTGGGTACTCATAAGTGCAGCCAACGGGTGGAGAATAAGAGCAAGAGCGGGGACTGTAGGGTTACAGATACAGACCACAAGTGCAGGATAGCCAAGAGGCAGTGCGGGATTGCAACAGGACAGGCAGGGACCTGGACCCGAATTCAGAGCTTGACCAGGTGACCAGTGCATGGATCAGGTAGGTGATCAGCAAGGGAGAGGAAGAGAGAAGACAGAAGCAAAGAGACAGGTCTTTAGGTGCTTCCGGAACCAGAGATGGTTCTCCTCAAGTTTCAGCGAGGCAGGGAGGCTGTTTTCAGAGGGAGGCCTCAGCCGAAGAAAGAGATCTGCCCTCAACTCTTTGCTTGGAAAAGTGACTGACCCTCATAGAATTGGAGGTGGCGCAGTGGAGAGCTCATGCCATCTTATATATGTTTATTCATATGATAAAAAAGTTAGTCTGGCATGAACCTTTCTTCAGTAGAGAAATCTAACTTTGCTGTAGTTGATTTGGAGTTGTAGTAATAAACCATATTTGGGATCCTGCACACAAACTCAAGGGTAGATTTCTCGAGTCTCCTGTTTGCGGATGTGCCGCCGCAGGCCGAGTGCAAAATATTGTAAGGGGGCCTCACCAAATGTTTCGCCCCGGGCCTCACCACATCTTCTGACAGCCCTGAATTTAGGCGTAATTTCCCACTTGCCATGTATCTCACATCTAGATGTTTTCTACTTGTTACGGTATCTCAAACGTATGTGTCTATTCCCACTTGACAGGTATCTCAGAACTAACTGTTTTCTACTTGCTACTGTGTCTCAAATGTATGAGTATTTTCTCCCAACTTGCCAGGTACCGCAGGGGCGGTGACTGCAGAACACCAATATTTGCGATAGGAGAAGGGATATGGGCCACAGTTAGTCATAACAGCGGGGGTAGGAAGTTTTGGACCGATGGGCTTCAGCAACTCATCTTTGACAGTGACAGGAATCAGCACATTCGTAAAGGGTTTCATTGGGTGTTTTACAAATAAACGTATTGTTTGTTATATATCAAATAAATGTAATTGGCAATTTTACTTTAATACCTTAATTCTGCCATCTCTCTATGGGTTTGAGCAAACACCAACCTTCTAGGTACCAGCCATAGCACAGACAGATTGAGCCACTGATGCTACTTTAGGAAACAGTTTAACAGACATGCTGAAATATCAATTGGAGCAAAATAACCTTTGTGGCTTATATTGGAACTCCCTGTACTTTGCCAGCGCGGACCAGTTACTTTTGCATGCACAGGTCTCCACGTTGGAATTTTCCTCATTTTCATGGCGGAGTGCAACAGTGGAGTAGAAAAAGGCAGCATACATGTTTGTACGCTGCCATTTTGAACTCTGCCATGCAAATTAAGTAAATACCAGTAGGAATCCACAGCATTTGCGCCGGCATAGTAGTATTGTATGGCATAGAGGAAGCGGGTGGCGGACGTTATGATCCATCCCTCCTTGCCGCCATACCAATGCATGAAAATTGAGTGTGACATGAATGAAATGCATAAAAGCCTTGAATGAAGCTTTTATGCCTTTCATATACGTTGCACCCCAATGCAAAATTAGCTGCTTTGTGTTTATTGTCCTTAGAGTAGAGTGCACGTAACGCAGGAACTCTGCCCAGCATGTTGGCCAAGTCACTACTGTGGGCCCGATCATTGCCATCACCCCGCCCACATGGGCCATTTAGGGACTTTCACGTGATCCCCTCACGTGACTCTATATCTAACAGCGTTGTCGCGCTGTCCCTACCACACCACTGCACCTACCTGAAGGCTGATGCTCCATCTACGCTGTGCTGTTGGACGCTCTGGACCTCGCCATTTCATCTGGTATGCATATTCCTGTTCAGCACATACTGTAAATACACAGGCATACTCCTCATACTATCAATCTCTCTAATCTTACTTATCCTATTATCTGTCTTAATGTTCCAATTTAGGTTAACTTTGGTCTCTAGAATGCATGTTCCCTTGTTTCCAAAACTGAACCTTGTTTTTCTTAGTCAATTTAAATTTTTTCAGTATCTATGAAACTTGGTTATTTTTTTTAATTATTGATATAGTTGAATTAAATCAACTTTCCAAAACGTTACAATGTTTAAGAAGAGAACAACAGTACAATATAATGCAATAATAACATATATTGAAATACAGATGTTATATAATAAAAAGGAAAGAAAAGAAAAAGGACACATTCATAAAACATAGATTGTTAGAACACAACTTGAAAAATAAAATATTCAGAAAGATCAATTCATTGCATGTAAAGAATTGACAATTGCTATTTGAAGGGAAATATTCGTAGTACATAATAAGGAAGACCATCTTTGTACTGGATCTAGTATCCCAAGATGATTACAATGGACTGAGAAAAACTTTTGATGCTCACTGATTAAAGCTGGACACAGAGATAATATGTGTTCTAGGGTTTCCATAACATTTGTATCGCAGCAGAATCGACAATAGGCTAGATCTGATGAGATGTGATTGCGTTGAACAAGCAATTCACGAGTGTGCCACAGATTTAGACGCATCCTTAGAATTCCAGTGCGTATTTCTTTACATGGAAACTTAAGGAGGTAAAGTTCTATAGAACCTAGACATTTATGTTTGAATTTGTCAGGAATGGGCGATTTGTACTTTAAGCATTTGTCTCTGGTGTTAATCCAATTGTAACGATAAATTAGATTCTTAACTTTGTCAGGATTGGTAAGCAACATCTCAAGGGTTACTTCAGCTTGGACTAAGATGATATAAGCGGATCGCAACCAGCATTTGATAAAGGTATGGTTGGTTTTAAATATGTAGTCAGAGAGAAGTTTTAAGATGTTATTTTCACTCGCTGACAACAAACATTTGCGGAATAGCGCGCAAACCGTCAAAGAGTATTGTGCATGTAAGGAGGTTAAACCTAATTCATAACGCAAATAGACTACTGGGATGCATTGGGGGGGGCTGGGGAATTGCTTTCCAAAACTTGCCTTCCAAGTTATCTAAGATTTTTGACGACCATGGTGGTTGGGATTCGAGGCCATACAGAATGCATGGAATAGCTTTTTGTTTCCAATACAACACAGCTTGCTTCATGGTGAAGGCACCATAGCGATGTATGATGACGTTGGACTGAGAGATAGTTGTGTTTAGGTTTTGCTTTACAACATCTAGATGGCCAGAAACTGAGGCATTACCATTGAATATCATTCCCAAGTAGACATAATTTTGGACTGTTACCAGAGGAATTTGGTTAATTGTCCATAATGATTTATGTCTTGAAAAATTATTTGGTTTATAGATGACAATTTGAGTTTTAGAGGTATTGCTTCGCAATTCATTTTTTTCTATATAACTATTAAATGCATTAAGGAGGTTTTGAAGACCACTGGGGGTTTTTGAAAGCAGTACCAGATCATACACGTACATAAGAGTCTGGATTTGGATATTATTTAGTTTGGGAGAGACAGAAGGTATTGCCTCAAAAACCTGGCGTACGTCATGCATGAAGTAGTTAAAAATGGCTGAAGCGAGTTAACAGCCTTGTTTGAGGCCACGGGCAGTTGGAATTGCCAAAGACAACAACCCTTCTAAAGTTAGTCTGATACGAACTGAAGTATCACAGTGTAACGCTTGGATGATTTGTTGTAGTGTGTAAGGACACTTATCTCTTGTCAATTTAGAAAATAACAGGGGGTGAGAAATGGCGTCAAAGACTGTGTGAAGATCTACAAAGGCAAAGTAGATTGCCTGCTTTGACGACTGCGCTTGGGATTTGACTGTACTGAGGCAAAGCAAGTTAATGTTTGTGCCCATGCCTGCTAGAAAACCCATCTGGAAAGCATCTCTTTTAAGGGTGGTTTTTGTCCAGCTGTTAAATCGCGGAGGATACGTTTAGCAAAGAGTTTCCCAGGCGCATCTAGCAGTGCAATGGGCCTATAGTTACATGGAAGAGTCTGATCCCCTTTTTTATGGATTGGAACTATTATGGAGCTTTTCCACGAGGTAGGAATACAGCGTGATGTAATGATCTGCTGAAATAGATCGTTCAAGATTTTGACCAACATGACGGGATTTGAGTTAAACATAAAGTTACTAAGGCAATCCAGACCCATGTCTCTTGAGGAACTGATGTGCTTAATATATCCCTCGAGAATAGTCGAAGAGCATTCTAGAAACCATTTGCCTTGTCCTTCTTGTCTGTAGGCGGCGTTAGAAAATTTAGGATCAGCATACAATTGGGTATAGTGTTGGATCCACTGTGCCTCAGAAACACTAAGAATTTGCATATAAGGTTGAGTCTGGTGGGCACACTGATTAAAGACGGCCCATGTTTCTGCGGTGTTCTTGTTTGCAATTAATCTAAGCATGTGTTCGCTATCATGCTGCAGGATATGGGCTTGATGTTGCCGCTTCCAGTTGCGATATTTACATTTGGCAGATTTTAGTTGCTGATTACGAGAGGGCGAATTTGATTTGCAAATTAGTCTCTTTTCACGCTGATATTCGGTCTTCCTGGCTTTAACCAGGGGATTAAATGAGTGTTTGTGTAGGGCTCCTCGGCGATTAGCGGTATTTACTGGACTTTTGAAGGTGAACAAGAGGTTTGTATACTGCTTTAGATTATAGTAGTTATTGTTACAGGTGACACATTTAGAAAAAGCTAGAAGATTGGTCTCAGACCAACGAAAACGGGATTTTGCATTGTTAACAATTAAAATTTTGCAGAAATAATGTATGAATTGAAGGTGCAGAAACCCATTTTATGGTTAATACTAGCAAATGATGATCACTATGTATTTGGGGAATGACTTCAAAGGATTGTATGTGGCCATTCAAGTTGGTATGACTGTACTGTCGTGATAAGCTGCTAGGCGCTTGCAGTAACCTGCATTTGCACTAACCCACTGAGCTATCTTGTGTGTACTAGAGCCTATTCGAAGCGTGGAGGAAAATGATGACATCAACCAGGACTCTCAAACTGGGTGAGCCTGCATGCTTGCAAGGGGTTAATTGCAAAGGCCTTTTCTGAAGACATAAAACATCCTAGCACAAGAGGCTCTGTGCAGCCCTTGGGAGTCAGGCATAGCTTTGCTCGTCTTCGCTCTGCGAGTCAGGTGCACTGATAAGGCAAGAATGCAAAACACAGTGCCCGAAGCCTGGGAGCCAAGGCTGGCTGTTTCCAGTCTTGTAACTTTCCAAGCAAAAAACATGTTTACTGCCAGGAGGGGAGAGCCTAGAAGCTTCTCGAAGAGCTGACACGTCATGATGATTGACGTGCAGCTCCTAATAAGAGAACTATACTTGGACCTGGGAGGGGGGACTCATCCTGGACTGTTGGGAAGACGCGCGTATCAAGGACAGTGCCTGGACGACCAGCTGTGCGCTATCTGGGCCGAGGCTCCTAACATCACATCCCCGCTCTGGTGTAGGACTGTGGGGGCTTGGCCAGTCCTCCCCTCCTCTGCTGAGGAGTGCCGGGCACCTGTAGCGGCGAGGGTCCTGGGTGTGATCAGATCGTACCTTCATCTACATTTCATTAGGAGCGTAAGACCAAATAATTGCATATTCATCTGTGATTGATAATTGGCATTATATAGCTTGCACTCTCTATTTCCACATTATTATTAATTGCTGCTTAGTTTTCATTAGTCATTGTAGATAATAAATGCAAGCATCATATTCTGTGTGATTGACTTTTTTCCAGACTGAGTTCATCGTGCTTCTTAAACCTTATTTGTGTGGGAAGGTAATTAGGAGTGATTTACTTTGCACAAAGGGCTGGATCCCAGGGAGGTGCGGGTACTGTTTATCACTACATGTACATATAGTCAATGGTGCTAGACACGGTTTCTCTCTGCCACGTCGGGTGAGCTGAAATGTCACTGTGTATAGCACCATTGGTCATATGGAAATTTCGTTCCAGCATGAATGTGGACCAACACTTAACTTTGGCAATGGTATTTTTGCCTTTAGGATGTAAACAGTCAAGGTTAAGGTCTCCAACAATGATGGTATCTGTGATGCCCGGAGTGATAGATATGAGGTCAAGCAATCTGGACATACCACCGTAAAAGGCTGTTTCTGTTAGTCCGAGAGGGTTGCAATAAATGTTAATCAGAGCTAATATGTGAGATGGGCATGAAATGTTCACAAGTTGGATATAGGTCGACACCGAATCCCAACTTGGTTATGTCATTATGACTCTGATATTTGGTCTGCTCTCACATCTTCTCAGTCTTCTTTTCTGCACTCCCCTGGGCTTTCCGGCCCAGGCTGAGGCATTTGTTTACTTGTTTACTTTTTCATCCTCGCTGGATTCAAGCTTGTTCTTCAACTCCTCACAATTTCCTCATACAAATTTCCTTTTCATTATTTCTTTCACCTTTTACCTGCTTCAATTGCTATTTTAACACTCTATCAGCCTCCTGGACTCCAAGGGCCATTTTATGAGGACTTTGATACCTTATTGTCTATGTTATCCCCTTATTCTTCTTCCTTCTTTATTGCTATTTAATATTAATATTCTGCCATCTGGGTCTTTTCTTACCCTCTGTTATTCTCTTCTTCTGCACACAATCGTTCCTTAGTTCCTTCTCTCCCTACTCATGTTAAAGGTGGCACCTTAGACCTCAACTTGATCTCAGCCGGCATTTCTATCTAATCATCTGTTCAGACTCATATGATCCCTTCGGCTGATCACTGTATACTGTCTTCTTCTTTACCACACTTGTGCCCTACTGTATCCTCTTTACTTTCTTCTTTTCTACCTTTTTCCAGTGAGATCTCCGGAATCTGAACCCTCCCCCTGACCTTATTGGGTTTATTTCTTCTAAACATCCATCCTCTGGTCATGATTCGCCAGCTAGTCTGGATGCCATGATCGCTGATTTCATCTCTGCAGCTCTCTCATCGCTTGATGCACTATGTCCTCTGTCACCATTTACCCCTAAGGGGGGAACCCCTCATCCCTGGCTGTCCATTTCCTTAAAATAACAAAGGATTTGTCTACGCAGGTCTGAGCGGAGATGGCTGATTTCTGACCCAAGCTAAGTCAGACTATTTCCATTCCCTTATTCAGACCCAGACATCCTCTCCTAGATTCTTCTTCTCCCCTCTCAATAAACATTTGGCTCCTCTTACTCCTAATCCCTCATTAAAGTGTAGTAATAATTCTAATGATTTTGCTATTTTTTTCTTAACAAAGATTCTTAATATGTGTTGTTCTCTTGATCACTTGGGTACCCACCATCATTCTGTTCTTCTAGGGTAGTTAACCCAGCCATTTCACTTTCTTCCTTTACTCCTGTTCTAGATAGTGACATGTTAGCCATCATTTCTTCATCCTACTTCTACTTCCTCTGATCCTCTCCCAACCATCCTTCTTTCTTTTGTTCCCTTTCTTTAATTTAATTTGTCCTTATCACCTGGCTTCCTCCCAGGTTCCACAGCTCCTTTACTGAAAGAACCCTCACTGGATGCATCAGATGTTGCACATTTTTGCCCTTTTTCCCTCTCACTTTAGCTGTCTAAAATTCTAGAGCGCATCATTCATCTCCAACTTACTTCTGATTTAAGTTACCATCATAATCTTCCCTCACATCAATCTGGTTTCCATCCATGTTACTCATTGGAAACTTCACTTCTGTTTCTAATTCTGTTCTTCATGCCTGATACCTTAAGCTTTCTAGTTTTATTAGACCTTTCTGCAGCATTTGAAACAGTAGACTGTTCTATGCTGCTCTCTACGTTGTCTTCTTTGTTGGGAATTTCGGGACGGGCTCTTCAGTGGTTTTTTTCTTACCTTTCCTGTTGTTCGCTCACGATGTCCTGAAAAACGTCTTCTACTCAATCTTACCCTCTATCATTTGGTGTTCTGCAAGGGTCTGTCCTTGGACCCTGTCTTTTTACTCTTTACGCCTCTCCTTTGGCTTCTTTGATTTCTTCTCAAGGGTTTCAGGTGCACTTTCATGCCGATGACACCCACATCTTTCATTCCTGTCCTTCCTGTGACTGTTACTCCACATTTTTCTATGGTATTTATCATGTGAGTAATTCATCTATTAAATCATCCATTGACCATGTATTAATTTATACATTTATGCTGAAATAGGCAGTTTTAACACTATGGGTTTGCTTAAGCTATAATGGTTCCATGTTTGCTGAAAGCCATGTGATTTATGTACACCTGTCATTTTAGTATAGCAATGAGTAGTGCTTTAAGGCGCTAGAGAAAGCTGTTCTTCCTTTGCCATTCTGAATCGGCTTTGCTGTGCGGGGAAGGATTGTTGTTGCACAGTGTGGAATGGAAACAATTGTCTTTGCCAGTAGCTGTTTGGCCCGGGAAGATGGTCTTGGCTGGCAGTTGCTGCAGGCTTAGGAGAGAATGTGCTTTTCGGTTTGAGAGAAATGTATTCGCTGACTGCAGAGATTCATTATTTTGGGTTTCGCAAATAAGCTGTCTCCATGTTTCGAGGGAAAGACACGATATGATGTTCTGTCCTTGTAACATAGAAATTTAGAAATGTCACTGTGAACTATGTTCATGCACGTAGATAGACATGCTGTCTTGAAGAGAAATGCTATGCTGACGAATTGTATATATTACCCACATGTAGCCATAGAAATGAACAGACTGCCATTTGCACCATTGCAATGTATAACTGTGGGGTCTCTGTTGAGTAGGTTCTGTCTGCCAGGAGACTAGGAGACTGTTGAGGGTATCTGACGGAGTAGATGCAGGGCTGTCGGGAGATGCAGATGCAGATGAGGGGAGTAGGAGTGTGTTGGAGAGCTAATGCTAGACAGAGCTAGAGGGAAGGGAGCTGTCTCATTAGAAGGTTTGAAAGAGTTGCCTGGGGACAGAGACATGCTATTTAGGGGTTTTGCTATTTGCTAATGCTAGGGAAAGCATTGCTAGAGATGCAGTAGGTTAGGCTCAGCTGGTCTGAGAGCATTGCTAGGAGAAGCCAGAGGGCCTGGGCTAATTGCACTTATGCTTAAAGAGTGCTGATTTGCTCGCTTTTGTAGTGATTTGCTGTTGTTTTGTCGTGTTTGTTTGTTTGTTTTAATATTTATAATGCGCACCAGACCTGAGGGTATCAGGGCGCAGAAAGCAACAAGAAAATGTTCAGCTTCGGTTACAGTGCTGTACAGTTATAAACATATATGGGATACATTACTCACCGTAATCGCATTTCTGATGCTTGTATCTGCTTAGATTCACATGCTTTGCATAGGCCAACATCTAGTGGAAGCTGCAGAGTATTAATGTTTGTTTTTCGAAACTCAAAAAGGGGAGTCGAACTAGAGCGTTCCAGTAATAGTATCCCTATTGTGACGTCCACTGTACCCTTGATCCCTCACCCGTGTAGAACCCTCAGATTGTATTCATTCTGACATGAGGTAGCATGAGAAGTAGAGTGAGTACAGAGTATCCAAGCAGATAAGATAGATAAGACTAAAAGCACCCATGTGCCTGTTCTCAGAGGGGAGGGAGGGCGCGCGCATGTGAATCTAAGCAGATACAAGCATCAGAAATACGATTACAGTGAGTAATGTATCCCTTCTGAGGCTTGTGGAATCTGCTTAGATCACATGCTGTGCATAGATTAGTGAGCAGTGTTAGACGAAGGAGGTGGAATGTGAGAAGGGACATGAGCAAAATATGTCTTAGAACCGCTTGTCCCACTTGAGTATCTGTCTTGGAATGAGTGTCAATGCAGTAGTGCCGAGTAAAGGTGTGAATAGTGTTCCATTTAGCTGCTTTGCAAATGGTGTCAAGGGGTACATTTGCAATGAAAGCCAGAGTGGCCCCAGTACCTCTTGTAGAGTGGGCCCTTGGCGTAAAAGGCAGTGTTTTATCTGAAAGGGAGTAGCAAAGTTGGATACATCTGACTATCCATTTAGAGATGGCACCTTTAGAGACGGGATCTCCTTCTCTGCCTAGAGCTACGGAGACAAACAGTTAATCCGTCTTTCTTAGCGGTCTGGTCTTGTCCACGTAGTAGAGGACCGCTCTCCTCACATCTAGTGTGTGGAGTTTCACTTCAGCAGAGCCTTTGGGTTCTTGTAAGAAGGCTTGTAGCTCAATGGACCGGTTAACATGGAATTTTTAAATTAACTTAGGTGAAAACCTAGGGTGAGTGCGTAAAACCAGTTTATCCTTATGAACAGTAAAGAAAAGATACTGGACTGACAGAGCTTGAATTTCACTGACCCTTCATATGGATGTCATGGCTGCTAAGAAGGCAGTTTTATAAGTCAGGATTTTGAGACTAGCTTTATGCATGGGTTCAAAGGGAGGTCCCATGATTTTAGCAAGCACCACATTAAGGTCCCAACCTGGTGGTGGGTTAGAAATTGGAGGGTGGAGTCTCTTTACCCCTTCCAAAAAGGCCTTGACAACTGGCACTTTCCACCAGGACACCTTGTTATGGGATGTGGTGTAGGCTGACAGCGCTGCCAGGTGTACTTTGAGTGAATTAAATACTAACCCTGCATCCAGTAGGTGGAGCATATAGGTGACAATATTGGAAGGAGTACGATCAATTGGGTTGGTTATTTTATTCTGGCACCAAATAACACATATTTTCCATTTATCAAAGTAACAGTGCCTTGTGTTAGGTTTTCTTGACTCTTTTAAGATATCCATACATCTCTGGGGTAAAGTGAGATGGCCGAACTCTATGACTTAATGCTGCCAAGCTCATCGAGTTGGGTTGAGGATGCACTGTCTGTCCTTCGTGCTGGGAGAGTAGGTTGTACCAGCAGGGGAGTCTGATGGGGTCGCACACCGCCAGTTTGCGTAGGTGTGGAAACCATGGTTGTCTCGCCTACATAGGAGCAACTAGGATGAGCGTCATTGATTCCCTGTGTAGCTTGTTGACCACCTTCCTCATCAGAGGGGTTGGTGGAAAAGCGTAGGCAAACATCCCTGACCAATTCATCCAAAGAGCGTTCCCCTTGGAGCCTGGCTGGGGGAACCTGGATGCGAAGTCTGGGCATTGTCTGTTTTTGCCTGTGGCAAATAGGTCTATATTGGGGAAACCCCACTGAGAGAAGAGATCTTCTACGACTTCTTCGTGTAATCACCATTCGTGTTCCTTTGGGAGGGGATCTCTGCTCAGAGCGTCCGCTAGTGAATTGAGATCCCCTGGAACATGTTGGGATGACAGGTAAATCTTCCGTCTGAGCGCCCATTTCCAAATTTCAATTTTCTGGGCAAGCTTGGACAGATTTGGCGAACGAGTACCCCCTTGTTTGTTTAAGTAAAACCTTGCCGTCGTGCTGTCTGTTAGGATTTGCACTGACAGGTTGGATAAAAGGGATTTGCATGCCCAAAGTGCTCTGAAGACTGCCAGAAGTTCTAGCAGATTTATATGGTTCTGAGCCACTGTGTGAGACCAGAGACCCTGAGCTGTGTGGTGAAGGTAGTGAGCTCCCCATCCTGCCAGGGTGGCATCTGTTGTGACGATGGCTTGTATCTCTGGATCGTAAAAGGGTTTCCCCATGTAAGATTTTCTCTTGTCCACCAGCGAAGACTTTGAACTAGTGTTGGCGAAACAACCACTATATCGTCCCACTGACCACTTGCTTGAGACCACTGTTTCGCGAACCATTCCTGCATGGGTCGCATGTGCAGGCGCTGGTGGGGAACCAGGTAAATGCAAGATACCATCATGCCTAGCAAACACGTCGCTTTGTGTACCCTTATTTGGCGACCGGACTGATATTGGTGAATTTGTAACAACAGATTTCGAATTCCTTCCTCTGATGGAAAGGCCAACCCCTCTTGGGTGTTTAGGACAGCTCCTAGGAACTTTTTTAAGGTACTGGGCACCAGGCTTGATTTTTTTCTCATTGATTGAGAAGCCCAAATGGAAGACGAGGTTGATTGTTCTTTGAATGTTCAATCTGCAAATTACGGGGTTTTCCCCTGTGATGAGCCAGTAGTCCAGGTAAGGGTACACTGGGATTGCCTCTCTGCGTAGGTGCACCGCCACCACCGCCAGTACCTTGGTGAATACCCTTGGAGCCGAGGCTATTCCGAAGGGCAGCACCTTGAACTGGTAGTGCTGGCTGTCTATTTTGAAACACAAGAATCTTCTGTACGCTGGGAACATAGAAATATGAAAATAGGCATCTTTCATATCCAATGTTGCCATGTAATCCCCCTTTTTTAGTAGGAAGATTACCTCCTGGAGTGTAGTCATGCAGAATTTTTGTGGCTTGACATACTTGTTTGCAGGGCGCAAGTCTAATACTGGGCGCATCGTTAAATCTTTTTTTGGCACAAGGAAGTAGGTTGAATAAATACCCTTGTTTACCTAGTTGCCCGGGACGAGTTCTATTGCGTCCTTTGCAAGAAGAATGACGATCTCCTTAAGGAGGATTCTTTGGTGCTCCAAGGAGTGTACTTTCTGTCTTGGAGGATGGTTGCAGGGGCGATCTAGTAGCTCTATGCAGTATGATCCGGACACTGTGGACTTCACCCATCTGTCTGAAGTGATCCCTTCCCATGCGTGGTTGAAGGTGGAAATGCGCCCCCCTACAAAGGATGCATGGGAAGGGACCCAGAGCGGAACGTCACTGTTTATTGGGTGGCATACCCAAGCTGCCTCTACCCCTAGTGCGACCCCTGCGTTGACCTCTGGTGAAACCCTGAGTGGCCTGGGATTGATTACTGCCCCATGAGGGTTCCTTGACCTTGATAGTAATTAGAACCCCTCTGGGGGCTTTGGCCGCGAAAGCGACAATAATTATTATTTCCCCTTTGACCTGAGGGCTTATTTGTTAGTTGGCCGAGGGATTTCAAGGACTCGCATTCGTCCTTAGTGCCTCCTCCACTGCCTTCCCAAATAGGACGTTCGGCTCTACCGGCATGTCTACTAGGGTGGCTTGGGTCTCGGGCTTGAACCCGGATTGTCTTAGCCAAGCATGCTGTTTAATTACTGTGCCTTCTGCTATAGTCTCCCTGCATTATCTGCTCCTTTGAAGTTTGCCTTAAGGATGCATCCAGACACAGATCTTCCGTCTGATGCAATTCGGGCCAACTGGTCCTTTAGAGGTTCAGGTGCAGAAGCTATTAGTGCAGTTACTAGTTCCCATTGGTGGCAATTGTAGCTTGCTAACAGAGTGGTGGTGTTGGCAATCCGTGCTTGGTATGCTGACGTGGGGGCCACCTTCCTCCCCAGAGCATATATTTTCTTGCTCTCTTTGTCAGGGGGTGCTTCTGAAGAAGCTAGTGGTGTGCCCTCCCTCTTTCTGGTGGTTGTTACTACCAATGTGTCGGGTTTTAACTGACACCTTATGTATAAGGGATCGGAGGGAGTGCCCCGAAATAATTTCTCTACTCGTGGATTAATCGCCCAAGTAAGATTAGGGGTTACCAGAGAAGGATCGATTCTGCGCTGGATTGATTTTAATATGGGGATAGCTTGGGCAACGGATTTCCTGTCCCCTAGGATTTCTTCTGCAAAATCAATCTCTTCTTGGACACCCTGTGTGTCTATTTGAAAATGGGCTGCAGCTTTAGCTAGTACCTCATTAAGTAATGGTTGATTATCAACCGGTGAGTCATTCACTGGGGGATCTATAGGCTTCCGCCTCATCTTCCTCTTCCTGGTCCTCATCATCCCCACAGTAATCAACCCCTGTCTGGTCTTCCAGCATCTGTATTTCTGACTCCTCACCATATGGCTGGTAAGTCTGAATTATAGAAGGGTCTGACACCAAACCCTGAACTGGAGTCTCAGAACGGAGCCTCTTAGTAGGGGGTTGAGGGTCTTTGGATCCCAAAGGGGCAGAGGTAGCTGGTGTACTATGATAGCTATGAAAATAATTTGTGTACTTTTCGTAAAAATCTACAAAAAAGGACATCCTCCTAATTACTCTATCAATGTCCTCTGAGTTCTATTGCTTGGAACTGGGGATAACCCTCTCCTGCTGTGGTTCCTCAACCATGTTTTTATCCTCAGGAGTGGGAGGAACAGAACAGTATTTTCTTTGGTGATAGGGTCAGGGACCTTAGATTTTCTTTTTGTTTTTCCTTCTGAACCTGATGTTCTGAGGTTTTTTTTATGTTGTTTTTCCCCTTTCCCATGACTAGAGGAATATTTTTCTGAGCCTTTAGGGTTGTCGAATGTTTCAACGCTTGGTGTTGAGATTCGGAGGTGGTGTCACGAGATTCGGGAGTCTTGGAAGAGGGGCGGTGAATCTCGGAAGCAGACGTCGAACGTAGTACAGAAGTAGACATCGAACGTGCTACTTGGAGGAAGAGATGGGATTCGTCTTCTGACGACCGGGCCTCAATGACTTTTGGTAATGTGGCACCTTTTGCAACCATGGGCGGTTGCTGTGTGTCATGAGGCGAATGTGACCTGGAATGCCCAGAGGACACCGAATCGGTGGAACGTTCTCTCGATGCCTTTTTTTGCCGATCACTCGACATACGTGTCAAATCTCGGCTGGGGTTAGTGTGTTTGGTGGAAGAGATGTGTGTTGCGCTCTTGCCGCCGGGTGTTGTCCCCATAACTGAACCACCGGTCAGTCCTCCAAGGTCGGGGGCTTGCGCGTGGGTGCCTGACGTCACCCCTGTGCCCTCGCCATCCGATAAGGTGGCGTCGCTGCCATCGCTGAAGGAACCCACGGCGTCCATGGCCTCTAGCTGCCTGGCGTAGTGGGCCCAGCACTTTGCCGAGTGGTCCTTGAGTGTCTTGGCCTTGAAGAGCTTACAAGCTCTACAATTAGCCTCGGGATGGTCTTGTGGGAGACATAAGTTACACGTATTGTGTTTGTCTACCCAGGGAAACTTACGGTTACACTTTGGGGAGAATTTAAAGGGAGTACTCTCCATATGTTACTAATTGGCAGCGGGCGGGTATATGTAGGAAACGAGTGTGTGCGACCACCCCCCATTCTCCCTACTTGCACAGGGCTGAAGCCAGAGGCCTTCCGAGGCCCAAAGTCTGTTGTGTAGTCTCGACGGCTGTTTTCCTCAGTCTCGATTTACCGACATCGATCTTCGGCATAGGATTGGAGACATTTTGTAATTATATTGATAAATGGCTAAAACCAAGGGAACTCCGCGATATGCTTCCGACAAGTATGGCGGAAAAAAACAAACTGAGGGTCCTACACGCATGAGGGATTATGGGTACAGTGGACGTCACACTAGGGATAGTATTACTGGCACGCCTTAGTTCGACGCCCCTTTTCGAGTTTCGAAAAACAAACTGTAATACTCCGCAGCTTCCATTAGATGTCGGCCTATGCACAGCATGTGATCTAAGCAGATTCCACAAGCCTCAGAAATACATATACAGATTATATACACAGGGAGTGGCTTAGGTAGCTGGGTTAGTAGAGGCAAAAGGCCAAAGATTACAAAACACGATAGGATGGTCTGTACAGGCAGAGAAGATGTAAACATGGAAGGTATAGTGGTGCTGGTGTGGGGCAAACTATGTATTAGCGGTCATTATCCTTAATCCAGTGAACGAAATTGTGCCTAAAGTGTGCCTAATGCAAGGCATGAATAAAGTGTATCATGTTTCGAATTCAACTGATTACTGTGTTTCTTTTTGTGTCTTACTTTGTGATCTTTTCATGTTTGTTTGACCCATAGCATGGACATTTTGCTGTAGTTTCTCAATTCACCTCAGTAACACAGTGCACCATTGTTTTTTTAGTTTTCTGATGACAACACCATCCATCAGTGCCTTTCTCACTGTCTTCTGGCGATGAAACATTGGTTGGCCTCTCGGTTCCTATGTCTCAACCCAAAGAAAACAGAATGTATTTTCTTTCCTGCTTCTCTTTCTATTACTTTACTTTCTTCTATTTATTTTCCCTCTCATGACCTTCTTATTTTTCTTCATGCCCATAATTTGGGATTTATTTTTGATTCTGCATTTTCCCTTCAAAATCAAATCTCTACTATCTCTCAGTCTTGACGTTTCTGTCTTCATAATACCAAGAGAATGCATCATATTTTAACTTTCTCTTCTACTAAACTTCTTTCACAAACCTGTGTTCTCTCTCACCTTAATTATTGTTGTTCCTTATGTGTTGGATTACCAGCATATGCTCTTTTCTATTCTTCAGTCAACAATCAGACACTTGTTTGGTCTGAAGTATTCTTGTAATATATCCCCTTCTCTAATTCAACTTCGATGGCTCCCTATTAGATTTGATTTGAATTGCACTTTCTTTGCTTTGTGTTCATGCTCTGGCTTCAGACTATCTGGTTTCCTTAATTTCCATCTATCACCCCTATAGGGTTCTTCGCTACTCATCGCAGTTTCTCCTCTCGGTTCCTCACCCTCATTGCGCCTCATCCCACTTCTGTTCTTTTCAATTACTTGCCCCTAAATTATGGAATCCCTTCCTTTTGACATAGTGTGCCCGATTCTCAACTAGGTCTTAAGTACCGAAAAGGTTGTTAAAATGGTTAACAACCTTTTCGGTACTCAAGACCTATTCTGAAGGTGACGCATTCTTCCGAAATCGGTAGGAATGCGCCACTTTTGGAATACATGTGGCGGTTCCTAGAATGGGTTGGAAACCAACCTAGCAACCGCCACATCCATTACCTGCCACTTTGCACCAGTATTCTTGTGGCACTCCTCCAGTTTTATATGTGCGCTAAAGGCGCGCACTTATACAGTACCATTTCAGTGCCTGTATTCTGGAGGAGTGCCACAGGAAGCCAGTCGCAGTGGAGGTGGGTAAGCAGCTTCAACGAGAACGTTCAATGTTGACAACCATCAGCCTGTGTATAGCAAGCATAATTATTGCACATGAATATAAATATCAAAGGAGCTATAACACGAGTTTGTCTTTCTGAACTTACAATATTGGGCATGTTAGTTGGGAAAAGTAGATACGATGATTGAGACAGAGAATTGAGATCTTTAAAGATAAATGACATAACCCTTATTATAATCAAGATGACAATTCCCATCCTGTGGTTGCAACGAATATGTCGTTATTTTACAAAAATGCTGCCGTGATTTGAGGAATGCGTCCATTGTGCCGATAAACAGGCGCAATGCTCACGGTGCACTGTCGTGAACTACGAGGACGCTCAGGCCCGCTTGAGAATAGTGGTGGAGACTGGGCGTCCCGATTTGGCACAGTGAATCGTGTTCTTTAGCAGGTTAACTGCAGCAATTTAAGAATTGGGCCCTCAGTCTTGTCCTAATCACGTTCTTTTCAAAAGACGCCTTAAACTAAATCTCTTGCATTCTGCCTTTCCTTGTAATGTGTTTTCCTGATTTTAAGCTGTCTCATGTTTTTTCATTCTTCTTCATGCATTGTCATTTTTCATATGCCTTTTGTACTGTTTTAGCTTGTACAGCACCTTGGATAAAAGCGCCATTTAAATATGAGAAATACATGCAAATCACAGTTTCATTCCAGGGGAAATGCCTGGAATTCACCTCTGAACATTTTCACCACTACTAAAGTGTAGTCCTGGCAGCCACTGTCAAAAGTTAGTCCTACTTTATGTTGGTGGTCTGTCTCGGTTTTATATTTTGAAAATGTAGTCACCTTAGGCTTACAGAAAGCATGTGTATATTGTGTAGTTTAAATGGATCCCTTTTTAATGCTACCAGTCCTATTGGGTACAGCCCAGGCTTCCTTGGGCTTATGCATAATGAATTAGCCCGACTTGTGGGCATCCCTATTTACAATTTCAAATAAAAATAAAAATAGATGTGCAGCGGAACAGAGAGCTGTGGTCAGTTGCCGCCTGACTCTCCTTCTAGGAGGGCCATTCTGTTATTGATCACCCCCCCTAAAGGGGTTCTCACTTGTTGCCAAAGTACCTTGTTGATCGTTGCCAGCATTTCAATGCCCCGCGTCCAGTATTCACTGTAGCTGCGTAATGTCTCTTTTACTTTTTATCTCTGCCACTTTACCTCTTTCTCTCTCTTTCTTCCCAGGCATATTTATGCCAGCTGCCTAGGTCTTGCTGTATGCCTCACTAGTGCCACCTTCCTGCTGGGCCACTCCTGACATGCATGGCCTGGGATTTTGAAAACTCTGCCAGCCCGCCTCCTGCTCTGCTCCACTGAGACAGTGCCTGGCATAAGTGGCCCGGGGTGCTAAAGACTTCTTGCTGCTATTACCCCAACCCATCCAATCCACCCGCCATGCTTTTCACAACCCAAGCCGGTCCTGGGATATGTGGGCCGGGGCTCATGGAACTCCTGCTAGCCCGCCTCAGGCAATCTGGTGTTCTTCCTGTGCTGCCAAGACCTCATCCACCTGCAGAAGCGATTTGTTAAGGGCATCTTGGAAATCATGCAGCCCTGGCCAGGTTCCCAGCTTCGGGACAAATAATAAGCTAGCTTGGAACAAGTTGCTTACCTGTAACTCCTGTTCTCCAGCGTTGGTGTCTTTCACGGATTCACATGCTCATGAATATTCCCCGTCATCAGGCTGGGAATCCTCAGTAATAATAAAGCAGTTTTGCTTTAAGCCTTTTAAAAAAAACTGCTTGGTACTTGTATAGCCTATTACTGTCACTTTGGGGAATACTGCCCCAGCCAATGACAGTCCTTCTTAGCTCCACCCCTGGTGGCCATCTTCATATTTAAAAGCGCACGTAAATTGGAAAAAGGAACCAATGAAGAGAAATAGAGGGGTATGCGGGAGGTGGCATGTGAATCCATGAAAGATACTAACACTGGAGAAAAGGAGTTACAGGTAAGTAACTTGTTCTTTCTCCAGCATTGGAACTTCATTGATTTACATGCTCATGAATACGATTATATAGCAGTACATACACAACAACCAATGGAAGGCGGTACAAGTTTCAACAGAAGCAATGGAAACTCACCTCTGGAGCATTCACCTCAAGCCTGGCCTCCAGTGAGTGTTTCTTGGGGGAATTGTGTATTTTTGATTTCTTTTGTGCCCGCGCTCCGAGTGCTTGTTTCTCCCCCGTCCCCCGTCCCCCTGCAGCCACTTCCTGATCCTCCCTCCCTCCCGCCTCCCTGGCCGCCCACGCCCCCACACCCTTCCTATTGGGTACCTTCCTGGTTTTACTGACCATCCTAGGCAGCCCTACTGCTCGGCAGCCCCCTCGGCTAATGGCCCCTTAGGCAAAGGGCAGCTCCCACTGCTGCGGCTCCTGTCGTGTCTGCAGGTGTCCGCAGGGGATGCCAGCCGCCAGCCCTCTCCCTTCGTCCTCCTGCTCACCCAACCTTTCGCCCACTAGCTGTTAACTTCTGCTGTTCTTCATGGTCAAATCCGCTTGACTTAGTACCGCATTGTTCGAACCTAGGCCTTTTTTCGCTCTCTACGATTCTCAAATTTAGGTGGCACTTAACTATTGTATTGCTACCACCACTATATCTGCACTGTTGAAACCTAGGCCTTTTTTCCCCTCTCTAGGATTCTAAAATATAGGTGGCGCTTAACTTAACTATTTGTATTGCTACTACCACTGTATCTGCACTGTTGAAACCTAGGCCTTTTTTCCCTCTCTAGGATTCTCAAATTTAGGTATGTCTTCTTTCCTGTCTTGAATGTCCTGTGCCTTTCTACGCTCACCTCCTTAGTGCCATCGTCTTGTACCACTCTCCTGCACACTTGCCTCTCGCTGTCTTGTCTGTCTACCCCCTGAATCCCCCTCCACCCCAACCTACTCTATGGTGCTCTCTGTCTCCCCTATTTTTTCAAACTGCTTCTCTATTGACTATCCTGCTCTCCTCACTAAGTCTGGTAGGAAAAAGTTTAAAAAGGACATCGTGGTCTCCAACCCAGGCCTCCCTATCGCCGACACCTACATCAGTGCCTCCTCCAAGGAAACTCTCACAGACATCCTCTTTGTCGTTCCTTCAGCAGATCTATGGACCCCCCATATGGTCTCTGTTCTCTCTCCTTTCTCCTTTTCTACCATTAATCGTGGCACCCGTTGGGACGCCCTCCTGGCCTCCTTCCTATCCTCTAAGGTCATCATTAATGTCTACTCTAATGGGACCGTCTTGGTCCAAGTCCCTCAGGCCAACCTTCATCTCTTTGATAGACGCTTTCCGCGCCTCATCAACTTCCTTTCCTCTCCTGCTGTGCCCTCCTCCCTTTCCTTGGCTACCTTGCCTTCCCCCTTCCTCTCTGCCGCCTCGCGGGCGCTCTCTACACATCCGCAGGACGTACCTCTGATCTGTACCCCTCCTCGGAAGTCTTTCAAGGTGGGCAACCTTCTCCACATTGCCACTCTTAACCCTCGCTCCGCTGTCAAACACTCCTCTGATATCTTCCGCCTTCTTGAAGAACTTGACCTCGATGTCCTCGGTCTCACTGAGACATGGTTTACGGCCAGCTATGTCAGCAGATTTGACACGCTCCTACCTGATGGCTACAAGATCCTCTCTGTGCCCAGGCCCAATCGCTCTGGGGGTGGCGTAGCACTATCTTCCCTGAGTGGATTCCTGCCTCTGTCATCCCTAGGCAGGCCTACTCCTCTTTTGAATGCCTCGTCTGCAGGCTCTCTCTTTCGCCTAGCCACTCCCTCACTGTGGATACCATCTATCGGCCACCTGGTCAGGTTTCTTCCTTCCTCTCTGAGTGGGCTGACCTCTCCTCCTCACTCCTGGCCTCAACCACTCCACTCCTCCTTCTTGGAAACTTCAACATCCACCTGGATGCCTCCTGTCCCCCCTCTGAACTCTTTCATGACCTCTGCGACTCTCTCTCACTCACCATTCTCCCCTCTGGCCCGACTCATTCTGCAGTGCACACTCTTGATGTTCTGATCTCTTCAGACCTTCCCCTCTCTGTCCCTCTCTCCACTCCTCTCTCTTGGAGTAACCACTTTCTCCTATCCTCCCACCTCACCCTCCCTACCCCGCAGGTCAAGCCACCTCCTTCACTGCCACCCACCTTCTCGGTCACCCGACCCATGAAGCTTGTGTCAGTTGAGGCTTTCGCCGCCACCTTCTCACCCCCTCATCCCCCCCTGGCTGACTCCCACCCTGACACAGCCCTCTCCACGCTCTACGCTTCTATATCTGATACTCTCGATATCCTTACCCCTGTCACGAGAATCCGCCTGAAGCCCAAAGCCAGGTGTAACTCCTGGTATGACTCAGACCTCGTCACCCTTAAACGCAAGTGTAGGGCTGCCGAGAGGAAATGGCGTGCTTCAGGTTCATCCTCTGACAAACTGGCATGCCGCCTGTACAAAGGCAATACAGGCTCTCCGTCCTCACCAAGAAGAGAGCCCATATCCAAGCCCGCGTCTCTGCGGCATCTAACAACTCGGCTGAACTCTTTAAAATCTGCAAGGAACTGGCCAATCCTGCCACAGTCTCTACCTCTCCTGTCCCTTCCCAGGCCCTCTGCACGGCATTGGCTTCTCACTTCATTAAAAAAACTCAGGACATCCTGTCCTCACTCTCCCTCTCTCACCCCCGTCCCGCTATTCCCTGCTCATCCTCCGGCCCTTCTGCTGCCACCCCTCCTCCCTCCTTCTCTGCCTTTCCCCTTTTCTCTCCAGATGAGGTTTCTAGACAAGTCCGATCTATGAAAGTCTCGTCGAAACAGGTTCACCCCTGTTCCTCCAAAATTATCAAGGATCATATCGACTGCCTGGCGCCTGCCTGGCAGATTTCTGCAATCACTCCTTCGCCACTGGAGTCTTCCCATCCCCCTGAAGCACTCCCTTGTGCACCCTCTTCTTAAGAAACCCTCTGCCGACCCCTCCTGCCCGGCTAACTATCGCCCAATCTCCATCACTCCCTTCCTGGGCAAGCTCCTAGAGAAACTGGCCATTTCCCAGCTCAATCTCCACACTGAATCTGTTGGTTGTCTTCATGACCACCAGTCTGGCTTTAGAGCTGCCAGAAGCACGGAAACCGCTCTCCTGAACATCCGTGAAGACCTGCTCACCAACCTCGACTCTAACACCCCTTGCAATCCTATCTTGCTTGATCTCTCTTCTGCCTTTGACACGGTCAACCATGCCACCCTGCTCAACCGTCTTTGTGATAACCTGGGTATCACTGGTCAGGCTCTGGCGTGGCTGACTTCTTTCCTCTCCGACCGACCCTCCCAGGTCCAACTTGGGTCCTTCCTCTCTGACATCTTTTTCTCTACGTGTGGTGTCCCCCAGGGATCTAACCTCTCTCCCTGGCAGTTCAACCAATACTTGGCACTCCTTGCCCACCGCATTGCCACTCTCTGTCCCAAACTTCAGTGCTATGCGGATGATACCCAGCTCATTTTTAGGCTACCCTCACCCTCCTCCTCACCTTCCCTCATCTCTGACTGTCTGTCTGCCATTCAGGAATGGTGTGCCGCCAATGACCTCTGTCTTAATGCCAGTAAGACTGAGATTCTACTCATCGGCACACCCACTCCCTCCTTCCCTGCAGCTCTCTGGCCGGCCTCTCTTGGCCCTCCTTCCACTCCCACCTGCAAGGCTAAAAACCTCGGGGTCATCTTCGACTCTGCACTCTCCTTCTCCCCTCACATCTCTGACGTCTCCAAGAAGTCACACCACCAGCTGCACCTCCTTTCCTCTCCTTCCCCCAGAAGCTCACTGTCTCCAGAGCCCTGGTCCTCTCCAAGCTGGACAACTGTAACAGCCTCTATCTAAATCTGCCTGCCTCTACTCTCCGCGCTCTGCAACTTATCCAGAACAGGACTGCGAGACTTGTCCTTGGCCTCAAGCCCAGGGATCGTATCTCTCCAGGACTGAAATCTCTGCACTGGCTCCCAGTGGCTGCGAGGATTAAGTTCAAAACCCTCTGCATTGTACACAAGGACTTCTGGGGTCTTGGACCGAAATACCTTCAACTCTCTCTATCTAAATATCTCCCTTCTCGAGCTCTTTGCTCATCTGCCCCCAACTCCCTTAGGGTCAGTCGCTTCTCCAAGCAACGAGTTGGTGGCAGATTACTCTCTTCAGCAGGAGTCTTCCTGCATCCCTGAAACTTGAGGAGAACCCTCTCCGGTTCCGGAAACAACTCAAAACCTTCCTCTTTGCTTCTGCTTACTCTCCTCCTCTCCCTTGCTGAATTCCTGACTGTACCTGCACTGGCTACCTGTGCCACCCTTTTGATCTCTGGCCCAGGCCCCGTCAATTACCCACCTGCACGGCCTCCCTGGCAACCCCTGCACTTGGGACCGTTTCCTGTATCCCTTCAGTCCCCCCCTACTAGCAATTATGTCTGCACTTCCTTGCACTTGCCACTAGCTGGCTGTTATGTGTCATATTTATTCCACTTCCCATGCACTGCACTTTTCCCCTCTCTCTTCCCCCTGCTCACTTTTCCTTTCCCCCCTTCCCATGCACTTGCACGATCTGAATGACACCTGGCCTAGTAGTATCGTTGTTTTGTCCTCCCTTTGTCCCCCCCTTGCCTCGTCGCGCCTTGAAACACTTGTGTATAGGTGCGTTATAATGCCATATCATATCATATCAAGCAAAAATTTTGCAAAGCACCGCCTGACCGACAAGGAACTCCTCCCTGGAATCCCTGCAATGCAGTAGAACTGCGTGGTTGGACCGCCACGTAGCAGCCCTGAAGATGTAAAGCAGGGGAACACCAGACAGGAAGAACGTAGTAGAGGCCCCGGCTCTGGTGGAATGCGCCCTTGGTCTGCCTGGCAGTGGTCTGTTCGACCAGCCAATGACTGTAGGAGATGAAGCCAGATAGCCACCTGGAAAGGGAAGACTTTGACAAGGCCCTCCCTTGTTCAACACGTCCAAATATTACAAAATGTTGTCAGGTTGTGCTAAAGTCTTTTGTGCATGCGATATAAACCTTTAACGCACGGGCAACATCCAGTTAATGCAATGCCCTCTCCGCCGGAGAAGTGGGAAAGTCAAAGAATACAGGTAGGACCAGAGGCTCGTTCAGGTGAAAAGTCGATGGAACCTTTGGCAGAAACGAGGGATGAGTGCGCAGTACCACCCTGGATTGATCGAAAGTAAAATACGGTAGGTAGCTTGGAGTAAAGAGCTTGCAACTCCCCAACATGTCTGGCAGATGTAATAGCCACCAGAAATACAGTCTTCCACGAGAAACTTTAGACGGTCAAGGTGGAGAGGCTTAAAAGGTGAGCCCATGAGCTTGGAGAGAATCACATTGAGCTACCACGCTGGAGCTGGTGCTTTTATTGGAGAGAATATCCAGAACAGGCCCATGAGGAACTCGTTAACCAGCATATGAGACCACAGGGAAGGCTTGTCCGCTGTGCAAGTATAGCAAGAGATAGATAGACCTTTAAATTTATGGATGCATGTGCCAGCCCTGCCTTGGTCAATGATAGAAGATATAGCAGTATGTCATTAGTCTTGATTAGAAGAGGGTCGCGCCCTTGTGAATGATACCATATGGTGGAACTTTTCCACTTGTGCTTGTAGCAGGAGAGAGTGGATGGAGCTCTAGCGTTTGCCAGAATTTTCCTGCAGTCTAAAGGCAATGTGATGTGACCAAATTCAACTTCAGAGAAGCTGGGTCATGGTGCAGAACAGACCCTCCTTCTCTGGAGAGCAGGTTCAGACGAGGAGGAAGTCTGATGCAAGGTGCTACCAACAGATGTAGAAGGTCACAATACCAAATCTGCTGTGGCCACGCAGGAGCAAAGAGGATCATTTTGAATCGGCTCTGTTTGAGTGCATTGATTACTCATAGAAGAAGAGGAATTGGAGGAAATGTGCATAGAAACCGGTCCTCCCAGGGCATGTAGAAAGCGTCCCCCAGATTCCTCCCTTGCAGGTACCTGCTGGCAAACTGGTTGCACTTGGAGTTGGCTGCTGTGGCGAACAAGTCGATCTGTGGGTGACCCCATTTTGAGAAAAGACAAACTTGATCCGGATGGAGTTCCCATTTGTGATAGAATCGCAGTTCCCTGCTGAGGGAATCTGCAATAGTGTTGTGGGTCCCTGCTAGGTGAAAGGGAAGGAGGAACAAGCTCTTGGATTGCATCCAGTGCCACAGTGTCTGCGCCTCCTTGGACAGAACAAGAGAGCGAGTCCCTCCGTGCTTTCTGATTTAGAACATTGTGGTGGTGCTGTCCGTGAAAATGTGAACCACCTTGTTTTGGAGCTGGAGTTGGAAGGACTTGAGAGCCCAAAACACAGCTCGAAGTTCCAACAATTTGATATGCAGCAGCTACTCTTCCGGCTGCCAGAGTTCTGTGGCATGGAGACTTTCAGTGTGCGCCCTCCAGAGGCGTCTGTTGTCACAGTGACCTGATGTGCCAGTGGGCAAATGGGGGTGCCTTGTTTAAGGTGCTGTCGATGACCCCAGCAATGCAGAGTCTGGCGAAACGCAAGGTAGAGTGAGATCTTCTTGTTCCAGGAGCCCGACACCGGTTTCCAACTGGTATCTAGGAACTCCTTGAGAGGTCTCATACACTGTCTGCAGTGAGGTACTAGAGGGATGCATGAGGACATCACCTCGAGTTATGACTTGATTGAGCAAACGGTTGTCTGTTGGGAGGGAGGACAGCTGCTGAATCTTGCAAAGTATGGCCTTGACCCTCTCCTCCGAGGGGGTAGCATGTTGAGTTGTGAGCCCAAGAACAGGGCGTTCTCAGATAACGACACGCATGACTTCAGAAAGATGATGGAGAATCCAACCAAAGTTAGGCATTGGATGGTTTGCTATGTGTGTTGCAGGGCTAGTGGGAGGCATTGCGCCAGGATTATACAGTTGTCCAGAAAAGGGTAGACGTACACGCATGTGAGGCGTAGCTAGGCAGCCACTGTTGCTAAGCACTTGGTGAATACCCTTGGTGCACACTTTAGTCCGAATGGCAGGGCCTTCAACGGGTAGTGCTTCAATTGTACCACGAAGTGAAGGAGATATGTGGAAGTATGCATCCTCCAAGTCCAGGGACGAGAGGAAATCTCCCTGTTCCAGTTGTTCCAGCACATGCTGAAGCGTGACCATGTGGAAACCCTGCAATTTTATAAACTTGTTGAGGTCCCTGAGGTCAGGGGTGGATCTCCACCAACTAGACTTTTTTCTCACCAGAAAGTATCTGGAGTATGTGATGGAATGGCTTCTATGGCCCATTTTTTGTAACAGGGACTGAACCTCTAGTAGGAGTGGCAGATGTTCTTCTTGCCTTCGAAGTGGAGGAATGGAGGGACATTTGTCTAGAAATTCCAGCATATGACCGTGGTGGATGATGTTGAGCACCCATTTGTCGGTGGGGATGATCCGCCATTAATCAACAAACTTTGATAGCTGGTCTACCACTGGGGTGCTGAGGTGGGGGCTCGGGATCTGACACTGGTCAGACTTGTTTTGGGGTTTGCGTGCAGGTGGAAGAACCGTATTGCCACTGCATACCCCTATACGTCTACAATATTAGGCCAATAATCTCTGAAAGTCCTAAAGAATCAGCCCTTCCAGACCGAAGAACTACATTATCTGCTGTAAGGTACTTGGGGCTGAGCAGGAACTGTATCCATTTTGATTCTAACCCCGTCTCATCAACCTTTTTCCCAATGAGGTCCACGCCATCAAATGGCATGTCCATAACCTTCGATTATACCTCAGGACAGTAGTTTGTGGCTTTTACCCATCCATGGTGCCTTAGGACTGCTCTGTTGCCCATCTGGATCACTATCATTGGCTGTAGTCGTATGACCCAAAGTTAAAGCAACAGGCTATTCATGTACAAAGCAGTTTTAAAAAAAAGTTTAAAGCAAAACGGTTTTATTATTACTGAGGATTCACACCCTGACGACAGGGAATAATAATGAGCATGTGTATCCATGAAAGATCCAATGCTGGAGAATTTAAGACGACCAATTTCTAAGGTGTGCACTTTGTTTTTTCTAATATGCTTTGCAGCTGCTCAAATGATCAGTCCACTAACACTGCAATCTCGAATTGGCAGTGTATCTAGATCATTGCTAGGTAAGGATGTGTGCCAGAATTCTTTAAAAAGCTACATGCAAATGCTAAATGATGAAACAAGGGCAAAAGCATGTAGGGAGTACTCATCTCATTTTAAAAGATGTCCTTAGGGCGAGATAGGGGGGTGCTGTCAGCAATGAACAGAGGATAGCACAGACGCAACATGCTGGTCTTGAAAGCAAGACCATGCAGAGCAACAGAGGTTCGAATTCCAGATCGCGCTTAGAAACTGAAATCAGGTATGGTATTAGGTGCACAAATTAGCAATGAAATGGCCCCACGACCAGTGGTCGAAGGGCACAAAAAGAAGTAGTGGAACTATGTTCCCTACTGGCCTGCACCCACTCCCATTTAAGGGAACGTTCAGTGCAGTGCAATTTTCGACTTCTTCCTACACTTTTATTTTAAAATGAAACCATCCCGGAACGGTTTCTTTTTAAAATAAAAGTATAGGAACAGGAAAACGTTTAAAGTAGAGAAGCACCACTCCCATCAGCTCCTGCTCACTTCGACCACTGCCCACAACTCGTGGGCCACATGTGCACTTTCATATGAAACAGAGGAGGTGTTTTAATAGAAATAGAAAAGAGCAGCATTGTCACTGAACCTTCTTCTAGAAGCGCCATTCTGCTTGGTGCCCATTCTATTATTGATAGATCCCAACATGGGAGGCCTCGCTATTTGACAAAGTACCTGGTTGAACGCTGCCAGACGTTTCCTCTGCTCTGCAGCACTCTATGTGACTGCGGGAGTGCGGCACTCTCTCACCACTGCAGCCCATGTATAGCGCGTCTGCAAAGCCTTACTCTCTCTCTTCGCCTGGGCTGCTCCCTGATCCTAGCAGCCCGGGACTTACTGTACACCACGCCAGTGATTGACAACCCACGCCGCTCCTGCCATCCGCCTTTTACAGGGCCCACCTCGTGCTCTGCTGCTCCTCGGAAGCTCCTGACATATGCGGCCCGGAACAGAGAGGAATCCTGACGTGGGCCTGCTGTTCTCCAGACCCTTGGCCACTCCTGGCCTACCTAGCGCAAGATTCCATAGACTTAATGCTGCCCGCCCCCTGCTGCACTTCACAACTGAGGCGCTCCTAGCATATGTGTTCCAGGACTGTGGTAACTAATGCTGGCCTGCCTCATGGCTGTGGCGTTGCCCCGTGAGGGTCTGCGCGCGCGGCGGCGTGACGTTGCGCGTCACCGCGTGCGGCTTAAATAAACGGGGCGTTCCCGGCCACCACAGAGCGACCGGGGAGCCCGAACTACACAGACGTGTGCCGAGTGAGGTCTGTGGGTTGAGGTTGTGATGTAGCGGGACTCTGGGTGGAGGACAACTTGATGGTATCCTGCTCGTAGGTCCAATTTGGAGAAGAACCTTGTCCCTTGAACTTCTGCAATTATGTCATCAATGGTCGGGGTCAGGTGCCGCTCCCTCCTGATGGCCTTGTTGGGCAGCCTCATGTCCACACAGATCCGGACAGAGTCTGGCTGTTTCGGTTTCCTCGCGACCACGATGGGGGACACCCAGGGCGTTGGGCCCTCCACCTTCTCAATTATGTCCAGGTTCACCAGGTTGTCTAGTTCCTTGTCAACCTGGTCCCTCAGGTGGAAAGGGACCCTTCTGTGCTTCAAAGCCACCGGCTGCACCGACTCATCAATGTGAAGCCTCACCGGGTCACCATTCATTCTTCCAATGCCCTTAAAGATGGCAGCGTACTTATCCAACAGGTCGTTTATGTCTTCTAAGTAAACGGAGTACGCGAAACTCACGATGCCAAGAGCCTCCGCCGCCACACAACTCAAGAGGGTGTTGCTGCTCACTGGAGTCACGTAGAAACGGGCCTTGATCATGGACCCGTCATGCTCTACCTTTGCAACGAATGCGCCGTCCAGTGGCAAGGGCTCCCGCCCACCAAACGCAAAGATGCGGGCCCTCGGCATCGCCAGACTCGGTGGTGGTTTGAGCGCGGCATAGTGTCCCCTCGCCATTACGTTGACTGATGCCCCAGTGTCGACCAGCACCGGGACAGGCAAGCAGTTCACCTCCACCACGCATCTCGGCTGTCTCCTGCTCTTCCCCTTGAGGACTTCCCTGCTGGAGACAAAGAAGATGTTCTCCTCGTCCTCCTCCTCAGCGTCCTCCGCCGGAGCATCTTCTTCTGCGTGGTCTACTTGAGCCACATTGGGCGGCCGATTCTGGCGAGGAGCCCAAAGCCGGGGTTGTCCTCTCGGAGTCAGTACAGGTAGGGCCGCCCTACATACCCTCGAGAAATGGTCGGGTACCCCACATCGGCCACAGATCTTCCCTATTGCCATGCATTCAGGTGAGTGGGGGAGGTCATAGCCGCACTTCTGGCAGGACTCCACAGGCTTTCCCGCTCTGTCTCTGGCTGTTCCACCGGGCCTTCGGACCCCTCTACCGCCCCGCCAGACGGCGCACACCTCATCAGGCCGCGCGGTACGGGATCCGGCTTCCATTTTGTTGGCTCAGGCCTCGGCTACCTCATGACATCGCCCCAGCTCAAGAATGCGGGGTAGAGTGAGGCCGGGCTCTCTCAGGACCTGTCGCCTCAACTTGCCAGATGAACAAGCCTGGATTAGCATGGTCCGCATCATGTCCTCAGCATCTCCCCACGCACACCCTTGGGAGAGGCTGCAGTCGCTGGGACTCACCCTCCACAAGGACAAGTGCGAGTTCCTGCGCCTGACCATTGAGTTCTTTGGGTTCGTGTTTAAGGAGGGCGGTGTGTCGCCGGACCCGAGGAAAGTCTGTGACATCAAGATGGCACAACCGCCTGAATCGGCATCGGACGTGCAAAGCTTCCTGGGTATGGTGACATACTGCGGGCGCTTCACCAGAACCTGGCCTCAAGGTCGGAGCCGCTCAGGGCCCTGACGAAGAAGGAAACAGCTTGGCAGTGGGGTCCGTTGGAGCAGTCGGCGTTTGAGGACATTAAGGGTGCCATGACGGCAGAGCACACCATGGCTTTCTTCGGCCCGGCTCTCGAGTCGGAAATTGTTGTGGACGCAAGCCCATTCGGTCTGGGAGCAGTGCTTACTCAGGTGGGCCGAGATGGAAGGATCAGACCAGTGGCCTACGCCAGCAAAGCCCTCTCAGAAACAGAACAGAGGTATTCCCAAATAGAACGCGAAGCCCTGGCTGTCCTTTGGGGCTGTAGGAATTTTCGTCTGTATGTGCTGGGAAGACCTGTAACGGTGGTGACTGACCATAAGCCGCTGCTCCCGATCATGGCTGGATCATCATCAAAGCCTTCGCCCAGAATCGAGAGGTGGATGCTTGCTCTTTTGGAATATGGAGTCACCCTGATATACCGGCCGGGTGCCAACAACGCGGCTGACTACCTGTCCCGACACCCGGGAGGGCGTGGAGGTCCAGTGCAGGACACCTGCGCCGAAGAAGCCGATGATCACATCAGAATGGTGGTAGAGGGTGCCACCCCCAACGCGATGCCGCTACCAGAACTGGAGGCAGCTGCGGCCGACGACGAGTGCTTCCGAATATTGAGGAGCTCGATGCGGTCGGGATCCTGGAAGTCTGTGCTGGAGATGGTGGCGGGGCGCACTCAAGAGGCCAAAGTGACCCTAGAACAGCTCTGGAAAGTGAAGGACGAGTTGTCCTTCTCGGAGTCCGGCCTTCTGCTGCAGGGCGATCGCCTGGTGGTGCCTGGTTCCAAAATCAATGAGGTTATCAATCTGGCACACCAGGGGCACCAGGGAGCCGCCAAGACAAAGGCGAGGCTGAGGCTGAAGGTGTGGTTCCCCGAGCTAGAGCGGAAGGTGGACGACTTCGTGGCGGCCTGCGTGTGGTGCCAGGCGGCCTCCCCGGTGCAGCGTGAACCTGAAATCGAGATGATGCCACGAGGGACCCAGCCGTGGGAGATCGTACATGCGGACTTTGGGTCCACGGCAGTGGGCACCCACTTCCTGGCCATAGTGGACGAGTACTCCCGGTACCCCGAAGTAGAGTTCGTTGAGTCAGTGGCGTTTGAGCACGTGGTGGGAGCAGTGGAGAAGATCTTTGCCACCCATGGTTTTCCGGTGACTCTGTGCTCGGACAATGGATCCCCGTTCCAGAGTGCACGGTTCTCGGAGTTCCTGGAGAGCTGCGGAGTGATACACAGGAAGGTCTCCCCGCTGTGGCCCCGTGCAAACGGGGACGCGGAACGGCTGATGAGAACACTGAATAAAACGTTCCGGATAGCCCAAGGGCAGGGCCAGCCCCTCCAGCGGGCATTGTATCAATTCCTGAGGGTATACCGCACCACCCCACACGCCTCAACTGGGGTTGCCCCAGCTGAGGTCCTATTCCGACGATGCCCCCGAGGCCTCCTGCCGGAGGTACAAGAAAAGGAGCCCGGCGTGATAGACGATCAACGGGTGGAGGCTGAGCGACAGACACGGACAAATCAGGAGAATCTGCGGCGGGGCCTCCGTCCGCAGCGGCTAGAGCCGGGTGACGAGGTACTGATCCGGAATCGACATCCTCATGGCAAGCTCTCGCTCCCGTACGAACCGGAGCCACTGGACGTGGTAGCCGTAAAAGGGTCAATGGTGACGGCCTCGGATGGGAAATCGGCCGTCACTCGAAATGTGAGTTTCTTCAAGAAGCTGGGTGACTCTCGAGCAGAGCTCCCGCCGGACCCCGATGAGGTGGACCTCCCGGATGAAGACACACCCCGGGGGGAAATCCCGGTGTCGCCACATCGAAGGACTGGGACGATGGGGAGTCCTGCGGTGGAGGTAGGCGGGAGGTACCCCCAGAGGGCTGGGCGAGGGAAACCTGCCTACCTCGGTGACTATGTACTAGGACCGGTTGAGTGCCTCCCGGATTGAGGGGACCCGGGTGGCTGATATTAAAGGGGCATGGGCCCTGAGTTTTAGTTATTGTTTTGTGTGCGGTGCAACATTGAGAAATGTGTGGTATTGTTGTTCCTCCCGAAAAAGGAGGAGTGTGGCGTTGCCCCGTGAGGGTCTGCGCACGCGTCGGCGTGACGTTGCGCGTCGCCGCGTGCGGCTTAAATAAACGGGGCGTTCCCGGCCGCCACAGAGCGACCGGGGAGCCCGAACTACACAGACGTGTGCCGAGTGAGGTCTGTGGGTTGAGGGGCTCACGGGCACGCATGGGGGTGCCGACCGACTCCCAACAATGGCCAAAAACAGTACATTGTAGCCTAAACAGCCACCAATCTGGGGAACCTCCTGCACTGGAAGTCAGTCCGCTGGGACAGGGAAGAGCTGCTAGGACCTCATCCACTGCCAAGAGTACATATTAAACAACATCCGAGATATATTGCAGCCCTGGCTGCCAATACCAGAACTAACAGTAAGCTTGCGTTTTAAGACTACTTTTTTCAAATCGTGCACTTTATGAAGCTCATTCTGCTCCAAGAGATAATTTGACGGCAGTGACCTGCCACGTTTGCACTGAGGAGTAGCCAGGTCACTGCTGCCAAATGTACATCGTTTGCACTGCGGGATACAAATGTAAAGGGCAAAAGGCTGCATACAAGCGTGTTGGGAGTGTTTAATTTCAGTTGTGAACACTGCTTACCATGCGAGCACGATAAGCAGTGCTCACTAATACAATGAAACCCTTCCAGACATGCAAGCATATCGGGGCCAGTTTAATTGTAATTGCACACACTCCCTGTAGCATGTACAATGGATCCCTATGGGGTCTGTCTTCTTTATGCTTGTGCATAAAGCAGGGGGACTCCACAGGGATCTCCAGCATCTGCGGCGACTTGAAAATCAATGCAGGCACAGATGCTGGAGCATTTGTAGGGTGGGTGGAAGGGAGCGGCGAAATCCAAGTTGCGCTCAGACCTTCCACTCCACAATACAAATGTTTGAAAATAAGCAGCGGCATGAATGGAAGGCGTTAAAGCCTTACCGAAGGCTTTTACAACTTTATTCACGTTACAGCTTTCATGAACATGAGCCTTTATGTCTTGTATAATATTTTGTAGCTGCTATGCAGGTCAGGTTATTTTAAAAGTATATAGAGTTAAGGGTTTTACACATATTTATTTTTGTAGAGATGAAAGGTTTACATTTTCCTGTTTGAACACTTACAGACCATTACTCTGCTTTGTTGTTTAAGGACTAAAGTGTCAAAATATGACATACTTCCAAATAGCTGCTTTGCCCACAGTCACCCTGGGGCAAAGCTGGAGATCACCTCCAGATAGTGGCCATATCGGGCCTTTTTACGCATTTAAATTAAATTTTCAAATACGCCACATTTCACTTGTAAATGCATACCATTTATGTAGAATTGTTACTGCAGTTCTTTATTGAAAAAAAGTCCTTTTCCGCCAGTAGATGGCAGTGCAGTATGAACCATTACTTCTGCACACATCAGCCTTGCGAGCAGATGCTGCAGTGGCACTCCCAATATTCCTTTCGTCTTGGCAGGCTGCCTAGAAACAAGCAGGGCCTCCACACGAGCAGTATTTTCTAAAGGTTTGTGAGCAGACTCTGCCAGTGACACTCCCAAAAATCCTTTCGACTCTGCGTGCTGTGTAGAAATGAGCCCCATTTTCTAAAGTATCATTTTTGTGTCTCGGGAGAATAGCTCAGGGGCAATGTGCTCGCCTTGGAAACAAGCTGACACGGGTCTGCCCTTAGAACCCTCTGGGTATTAAGGACGTTATAAATAACTTATCATGTCTAAGTTAAGCTTCTGGCTGAGTGCATGCCCTGCCCTGGTAGTACCCAACCCCTTTTTATATTGGACTTGTCAGCGTTGCATATTTGTGGCTGCATTTTGGTCTCACAGCATCAACTCATTGAAATGCAGCTCCTCTGCAGCCTGTCAAGGAAACGCATGGTGATCTGAGCTTGAAGCGTTAACAACCCTTATTATATATCATCAGCTCGCTGAAAGTTTTTTTTTGTTAACCAGCAGTGGCAAGTGCCAGGTTCTTCGAATAATCTACCTGGGCCCTGTCCCTTTCACTCCCAAATGAAACAGCAAATCGTTTGGATTTTTGGGATATCAGCAGACTCTGAAAAGATGTCGGAGTCGCAGCACTCAGATCTACTACTCTCCTCACGTACATGACACTCTCCAGACACGTCATCTGTGTGCTGATCACCTGACGTTTATTGACATTTTAATACCTGTTTGAACGATTTCAAAACCTCAATTTGTACTAGCAAGCAGTGGCGTAAAGGGGGGGCCTAGGGGCTAGTGCCCTCCCCTGGCATCCTTTGCCCCCCTTACCTAAGGCGAGCAGTGACTGTGTTCTCTGTTCCTGGTGTTATTTGTGCCACTCACTGAGGCAAATGTCTGCAGATCACAGAGCAATACTCTTTTTGTCTCAAAGCAAGCGGTGATGGAGCAGCTTGCAAAATGTAGTCCATGAACGTGCTAATGATGGGCCATTAGTGCTTTCGTACCTGCATTCTGATGGGAGGGGAAGTACAGTGGGGTATGGGTAGTTGGTGTGCACAAAAGCCTCTCTGCAGGAGTGCTTGGGATGTCATGCATTACCTTTCTTAGGTCCCCCCCACTTTTGTCTGTGCCCCCCCTACTTTTGTCTTTGTCCCCCTCTGTGCCCCTCCTAAATTTGATTCCTGTGATGCCACTGCTAGCAAACAGTGGTCTGAAAATGGGTGTGTGGATGCAAGAGTGTGTAAGAGAAACATAGGGGATGAAAGGCAAGTGTGTTAGCGTGCAGGGTGTGCAGATGTGAGGCTACGTGAGACCTAGCACAAGTGCATACATGCCAACCTTTTAGATCTCCTGAGAAGGAGATTTGTTCACAAAAATCGAGAGCATGACATTTCCCCATCCAATTGCATTGGAGTTAGGGATATTTTAGGCAGGACACAGTAAAACATAGCAACTTTTTTTTACAGGAAAATCTGGAGTCTCCCGCCTAAATCGGCAGGGTTGGCATGTATGCAAGTGTGATAATGAGCAAGGGTGCGTGAGTGTGCAGGCGTGTAAGTGCAAAGATGGTGTAAAAGCGAGCAAAGGATGTGAAAGCGCAAGGATGCATGCAAAGGAAGGTGCAAGAGAGGGAGCAGGAGGAGCGATGGTGTGGAAGAAAGCGGGTGAGAGGGTGGTGCACTGCATGGGTGGAATTGAAGATTGAATCAAATTGTTGTGCAGAAAGGGCAGTACCCTGGGCCTAGTACCACAGATAATGGTACGTGACTCCATCATGGCAGCAAAGGCCTGACTTGGGCCTGAAGAGAGGTTCTTACTGAGACAAAAAACGGCATTACTGGGCTCACACAGCACAAGTTTTCTTACAGTAAGCAGAACGTTCAGGCACACGGTGGGAGGGGCAAGGTTGGTGGTACATACAATGCCCTTTCATTAAGGTTTCCTTTATAGTGTCAGTAATGGCGTAATTGGGCTCAGGCAGCACTGGTGTTCCTGCATTGGGAAATACTGGCCCCAATTGGCAATGGCATCCCTAGTGTTCTTTCAGTGCATGTTGCACTGTGCATATATTTATACAAAATTCAAACACCGGCCACAATGAGCTCCAGAAGACAGAGTTCCTTGGACAGCCAGACACCCGGGGCCATGGAGGTGACCGGAGATGCCTGGTCACCCTGTATCCCCTTCTCACCTTAGGCGTGCATCCCTCAGGCACTATACCATAGTTAATTGCAGCCGGTGCTCTCTTTATCATTTGATTGTGCCTGTGTTGCCACTGTGTTTTATTGCTCTTATATTTCAATGTGTATCCGCTGATCATTCCCACAACCTGATTGGAACGCTTTAAGCGGGGTAGGTGTGACTGAATTTTGCTTCAAGGTTCGGTTCTCCCGATACTGTGAGTGAGCTCCTTTTCTGTAGTGCTTTTATCAGTTGTTGCTGGACACAAGACATCGCGTCTTTTCAGGATGCAAGCAGAAGGTGTGCCCTCTTGTATGGCATTGCTCCTGAAAGCAAAGGTATTTTAAGAACCCTGCACTTGTTTGTAATACAATAAGACAGCTAATTAGGTTTAGCGCCAGCTCCCGAGAGCTGCATGTATCCTGCAGGTCACAGGGTCTAGGCCCTCAATGCTGGCTCAGCCTTTTATCTTTCTAATCTCTGATTATTCCTATGCCGCGTGTTGTTAAAACATCAGGTGAGACATTAAGTACCGGAGTGCAATGGGATACCTATATTATGTGAAGCCAGCAGATAGCAGGGCTTTGTTACAAAGTCTACTTTCAGGCAGTTGGGGCGACTTGGAGACCAGACAAATATGTAAACTGGCAAGTGCATGTGTGTGTCTTTCTGTCTGTGTAGAATGCCATTGCATGCAACCTGAAAACTGAAGCAAGTACATGTTTACCCGATTGGGATAATGTACCTGCTGCAGAGATCGTGTTATTATCGGAGGTTCACGAGTTTGAAACCTGGCAAGCATGCGCCTTTTTATTCCGTCATTAAAAGCGCCAGCTTCCTCTCTGTATTATTGGGAACCCTTGACCTGGTAACATTTGCACAATCATTCGAAATGAGAATCCCCTTTGGTTCATTTGATTTTCTTCCTCATTGGAGCTTTGCGCCACCCTATAAAGGTATGCAGTGATAAAATCGTGGCAAAAATGTTGCCTGTACAAAAGATCGCAGCAAAAATGCTGTGGTTTGAACCGGTAAAGGTGTACCCCATTATACCATTTAAGAGGAGCGGGGGTGCCCCCTGCTCCACTTAAATGGTATAATGGGTCAGAGGGTTGCAGGGATGTCCCCCACATCCTTTACATGGATTATGGTGGCACAACTATTGCCTTTTTGCCACGATATGTTGTGTCAATGTCCATTTTTGCTGCGATTCTAACACATGGAACCCCTATAACTAGACCACAAACTGCTGCTGCAGTCTGTGGACACAGCTGGTAGGTACAGCGCGCCCAAACTGCGCACTCTGTGCATTTCCATGAAGGCTGGAACACTGTTGGCGCAGGAACTATTCCACTGTGCAGCTTACCACACCTCACCCCATGGTCCAGTTACCATCTCAGTGCTGGTAGATTGGTTAGTCAAGGTCTGCAATCATGTCTTAACACCTAATTTCTATCACTGGCTGAATGAAGGAACTAAAGGTTTATCCCCCAAATGTCTGAACATTTCAGATACATATTTCTCTCTTGTGAAGGAGAAAACGAATTTGACTCTCTTGAAATTGCATTTACTCTCTAATTGTAAAAACAGGGAGTAAACTACTCCCATCTGGAGCACTGATAAAACCACAAATAGACAGTGCACCAGATCCTATGGTTGACACTGTCTGCCTTGAGTTTGTTTATTAGTGTAAATAAGAGTTAACATTGCTTTCTCTACATTTAAGGACTTGGTGATCTTTACTCTACCCTGCCATCCAGCTTCCCGGCCTACCTTGTCACAATCACTGAGCGGTACGAGATCATCGGGACCAGTGGAATTTTGGGGAGACAGGCAAGGGGCTGGCAAAGATGATTTATAGTGATACTAGTACAAAAGCCTGTGAACACTGGCTAATGTGCGTTAAGCAAGACATTTTCAGAGTGTTAATACATATGAGGTCAAATAAAGTTTAAAACTTACATGAAGAATAGCATTGATATAGTAATACATACCAAGAAATATTACAATTAATAATTACATAGTACATTGAAAAATGAATTTCTGTTTATATGTTTTTTTCTTAAATGGATATATTTTCTTAGTGTTCCTTTTCTGCAGCTAAGTGTATGTTATCATTGTTGAAATAACACATTTTGTTTGCCTGGAAGATGAACTTGAAATCTTATTGTTGTATGAGTAAGGCAACATCTCATCTAACAGTGATAACAGGCGAAGCGCGCAGGACGGCTTCAGACAAACATACATCTAGCCTTTTATTATATAAAATGATCATTTAAAAAAGTGTTTACTGTTTGCCTTACCAGTCTGGGCCTGTCTCTACCTCCTCAAACCTATATGTGGGTGCACTTGTTGTTTACCAAGTGTCGCCTCCTTACCTCTTTTGGAACTGCTAATCTGAAAGTCAGGAGCTGGCAGATCTGTCAGTCCAGGTGTGGGGTGGGGAATGCAGTGACCGAGTCTTTGTGACCTGGCTGGACTAGGATTGCTTTGCTTTGCCTTGCTGAACAGGAGGGTGGGCCTCATAAGCCATGGTGGCATGACTGCTGAGGAGATGGGGCCTATATGCGGCAATCAAAAAGTGGCACCCCTATTTGATGGCTAATACAATACAGTGACCTTCTTGTGGCAAGGTGCTATAATCTGCCAGATACACGTGGGGGGTAACTGAGTGTGACCCTGTAAGTCATAGGTTAACTATAACAAAAACTAGTGTTTTTCTTCACGCTTGGCAAGTTAAATCACCAGCACAGTTGCAGCTGTCAATGCCATGGCAAACCTGTAACAAGAAGGGCTGGTCTGAATCTACAAACGAACATGGGGAAATTCTGATAATGGCCTGGGTCTGTATGTTGGATGGATCTAGCTGTGGCAGCTATGAGTGGGATGTGGGGGACTCCCTTTCCTGACAAATGCAGATCTCGAGGAACACATTTTGGATGATATCATAGATGGATATGATAGTTTATTTATATAGCACCTATACACAATGTGTTTCAAAGCGTTTCATGGCAATGGAGGGAACAAGGGAAAATACAATGACATTCTTACAGGCCATGAATAGTAAGGATGTGAAATTAACTATCATACTCGGCCTGACGATATTTCAGATAGTGCAAGTGCTAAAAGATAGATAAGGAAGGGAGGGGGAGAGTGGGAAGGAAATGGAAACAGACAGGCAACTACCGTACTAGGCCTGATGACATATCTGGTAGAGCCAGAGAAAACAAAAGGGAGAGGAGAAACAAAACAAGTGACTATCGTACTAGGCCTGACGACATTTCAGATAGTGCTGGAGGGTGGGGGGGGGACAATTAAGAGGGGGATGAGGTTGCTATCATACTAGGTCCAGGGACAATTCTGATAGAGTAATTGCATAGAAGAAAGTAAGGGGAGGAGATAGGAAAAGGGAGAGGAGAAAGGAGGAGAGAACAGAGAGTTAGCAGTCAAAAAGAGTGGAGAAGCAAGAGGTGAGAGCGAATACAATTGCAGAAGTTATTCAGAAGATGGTAATGTAAAGGTGACAAAATGTAGAGCCTTGCATACTATTTTTTTTTTTTTTTACTTGATTTAATTGTATAAAACAATTTTTACAAGGTTTTGAATCCTTGAAGTCAAAAGATGAAAAGAAGAGACAGAAAAAAAGAGAAAGACCTTGATGATAAAAGGATCTCACAATCAGAAGAAAGGACAGAAAGCAGCAGACGGAGAGGATAGAGAGAGGAGTAAGGGCGGGGAGGACTGCAAAAGTCATGTTGTTTCTCTCTGGTCTCCCACAATAGCAATAGAGAGATGATTTTCGAGCCATGATTTCCATTTGCTTTCTCTTCCTTATTGAGTTATTAGGCCAATAGCACGGAAAAAGCCCACCACTGCTATGACCCAGGACGTCTTTTCTCCGCTGATTAGGCGACACCACCATTCCTCTTCATCGTAAAACTGCAGATTTCTGAATAGAGGACCGAGGTGTAGTGTGCGTGCTGTCAGCACGGCCGGACAGTTCATTAACAGGTGCTTAATAGTTTCCACCTCGTCCCCAATTTCACAGTATCTGCACCCTTTTTCTTCCGACTTATTCCTTCTTAACAGAATTTCCTTTGTATGAATAATATTCAATCGAATTCTCAGGAAGGACTCGCGTATTTTTTTGTCAGGACATTTCGACAAGTACTGTTTAGTAGAATTAACTTTCTGCCAAATTGGGGGTAGGTCGGATATCAATTTCGAGCTCGATGCCTTCTCCAATGTGTCGATCCAATCTTGCTCCTTAATGCGCATTTTCACCTTTACCGGGTTGTTAATGAGTTCGTCACTAGAGCTGCTTGCCCAGTCTAAGAAAGTTGTCATTCTTAGTGACCAGTCCGACAGCATTTTGCACGACCCTGTTATTATTTCTTGACGTATTTCTTTTAGTATCAACGGCGGAGAGGGTAGTAGCATTTTTCGATAAAGCATGATTTCATTTCGAGCCACAATGGAGCTCAGCGATTGAAGTGACAACTCTCTCCTTATTAATACAATTGGGAGCGACTGCGGCAGATTGAGCAGGTGTTTCCAAAAGAGTCCCTCCACTTTTTCCCAAAAGTTTGATGGTAAATTGGGTAGGGCTTCAACTCCATACGTCAAAGTAGGGACTACCTTCGCTCTGTAGAAGGTCAGGACTGGTACTAATGTGAAACGGCCGTATTTGGTCGCTACTGCTCTTGCCTGGGTTACAAGAAGGCGGGTTTTAGTCAGTATGTTATCTTGCATTGGGACTTCTTTTGAGCTTTTGTTTAAGATAACCCCAAGGTACTTGAAGTTAGTCACTTTTTCCAGCTGTTGGTTGTCTACTGCCCAGACGAATTTCTCCGCATCACGAAACGATTTTCCAAACGTCATTATTTTGGTTTTATCGAAATTCATCTTGAGATGGTTTTCTTTGAGATAGGCATTAAGATTGTTGATCTGTCTTTGGAGGCCTATGGGTGTAAGGTCCATGAGAATAATATCATCTGCATACAGCAGGCGCGCTATTTTGCTTGTTCCCAATGCCGGGGGAAAGCTACGAACTCTCTCCTCATATTCCTTGTAATCCGCTATATAGGCGTTATACAAGGCCGGAGCCAGAGGGCAACCTTGCTTAACGCCTCTCTCTGTCTTGATCTCGGAGGAGAGACGGCCCTGATTGTTTAATCGCACATACATTGAGGTATCTGAGTACAGGGCCTTTATTGGATCCAGAATCTCAGATGGGCAAGCGTGATGATATAATTTCTCCCAGAGTAATCCTCGATCCACAAGGTCGAAGGCCTGGACCAAATCAATAAAAGCCATATATATCTTAGGCCGTCCCTCTGAAACCTTGGCTTTCAGTGTGCTCAAAGCGAATATGTTTACCGTCGTGCCAATGTTTTTCACAAATCCTCCCTGTAAAGGATCAAGGAGGGCTGATGTAAGTATCCAAGATTGAAAATTGTCCAGCAGTAGAGCTCCAAAAACTTTGCCTATGGAGTCTAGCAGCGCGATTGGGCGATAGTTCGAGGGAGTGTCTCTAGAGCCCTTTTTAAAGATGGGTACCACTAAAGCTTTCTTCCATGATAGTGGGATCTCAGAATGCTTGACACATGCCATGAAGACCTCTTTAATGAAGATTGACCATGCTTTCGGATTTTTTTTCAGATCATAGTTCGTGATGCCATCCGGGCCGGCAGCTCTGGAGCTATTAAGTTTTTTAATTTTCCACTCAATCGTCTCGATATCTGTCGGAACCGCCCAAACGATCTTTTTTGTCTGCTGAGCTGCAATAGGTAGGTTTTTAGGTGACGATGGGACTCCATAGAGGTCTAGAAAGTGAGATACCCAACTTGCATCGCTTATTGAATTTTGAAGTGCTTGATTCAGGACTTTCGAGTCCCCCTTAATTAGGGACCAGAAGTCTCGCGCGTTCTTACCACAAATAGTTCGTAGCATGAGCTCAGCGTCGTCTTGAGCACGCTGGTATTTCGATGACCTTAACCATGATTTGTAGTTGATCGCCGCCAGAGATGCTTCTTCTTTTTTCCCTGGAGAGTCCGATATCGCTGCTGCTCGCTTCAATTTTCTCAGCCATTTTCTGCGTTCTACTAATTGCGGGTTGAATACGTGATTAAATGGCTTTGCTATTGGCTGCTTCTTTCCTTTGTTACAGGCAAATGTCGAAAGAACTGAGACGTAATCTGTCGATGCCTTGGTCCCAATAAGGTTCACATTTTTCTCTTCTTTATACAGACGTGTCAACTGAGCAATTGCAGATACGGACATCTTCAGCCGTGTGCCACTTTGGTTAACTTCCAGATTTGCATTTGTGTAGCGGACTTCTGCTCTTGGTGAGGCCCAAGAGAAACTCACGATATTATGATCGCTATATTTAGTCCTGGTCACTTCAAAGGATTCTTTTATTGCTAAAAAGCTCCTTGATACCTGGATGTAATCGATGATGGCCGTTTGATCATTTCTCTCCCAAGTTGGAATAGCCTCTGCATTAGGGGCTACTCTTTGTAGCAGATTATGTATGTCTCTAGCCTTTATTAGGTTTGTCCATCTGCGAGATCTTTCCGTAGCCGAGTTTAATCCTTTGGTTAAGTCGACGTTCAGGTCGCCAACCAAGATCGTGTAGTTGGCAGTGCTCGAGATTAAATAATCATCGATAATCGTCTCCATTTGATTGATGTAATTATCACAGGTCACCCGTTTAGGGTTCCAATAGGTGTTCACCAGTAGAATGTCAAGCTGCGTGGCCTTGTCACCAACGTTACGGGAAGTGTTCCAAGTAATGATTACCGCTAATATAAACTCTGTAGTTTTGAGTATCTTTTTCAGGTAAAGGCCACTTCCCGATCTAATGGCGATAATGAGCCCTGATCTGGGTCTGCCCGTGTTTTCTTTAAGGGCCGGCGAATGGATCAGATGGTAACCATCCAAGGTAGGTTTCTCCCTTAACCAAGTTTCTTGTAAACACAACACATCGAAACCTGTGAGGTCGACGTCTGACTCCACAGTCAGATGTTTGTAGCCTCTAGTGTTCCAGGACCCTAGTTTTAGAGAGGGGGGATCCCATATTGACGGTACCTTGGCATCCCCAAAGAAGTCGGTGATTAATCCTTGTGGTGGCTACTTGCTTCTTTGTGGACCTCTGCTGAATTCTGGCTTATCTCCGTTTTGGTCATTGAAATTCAAGGGGTGCAGATCACGTGGGGGCGTCCTGCGAACCCCTCTGTCACTCAATTGATGTTCAACTAGATGGAAAGTTCGACGAGTAGAAGATATCAACTTCTCGTCTGGTTCCCATTCCCTCTCATTTCTGCCTCTTCCGGTAGATAGTTGCTGGAAGCACTTTCTTGCTAGTGGGGTGTCCTCTATCTTGCCAAATTTAGTGAAGCCCCCCTCTTCGCTTCGCGGTTCGTGTCTTCGCGTGGTTTGCAAGATCGGCCTTTGGCGACCGTAGTTTCGTTCGTTCACCTTATAGTTTGCCGTTTTTCGTGAAGCACCCTCTTCGGATGGTTTGGGCCCCAGAATGCCGTCTGCGACATAGAGCAGCTCGAAGCCCAAATTCCAGAGGTTGGACCTTTCCCCCCAGATCTGTTGCTGTGTATAGTTTGAATCAATGTGGAGATACGAGCTGTCTTTTCTTCCATTAGGATTTGGTTCGAGAATGTTAATCTCCTTTGTGATGTTGATTTGCGAGAGGCGAGCCTTGCTAAATAGTTTTGCCAGGGCTCTGCGGTTCAGGGTCCAACTGTCCTGTTTTTCCTGGATCCTTTGGAGTTTGAAAGTCCTGGTAGTCTTTTCTTTTTTTCCTGGAGGATCTATATCCCCAGCTACTCTTCGTGAGAGCCCCTCCGACCCGACTCCCCTTTCATTCCACCTCTGCTCATGGACTCGTGATTTATAATGCGGATTTAGAATTGCTGTGGAGGCTCTTCCAGCCTTTGATCTCTCTTTAAGGTCTCTTGCTTCCCTCGGCGACCTATCTCTTAGAACTACAGGAGCTCTTTTGTTGTCTCTATCACACTTTTTCCTGGTAGTAGGCCTGGGAGAGCGCCTATCTTCCGTGGGTTTGTGTGAGAATTTATCCTTCTTGATTCTCAGTCCCTCTGGACCTGTCTTAGAGGTCTGGCTCAAGTTCCTCTTGTTCTTGGCCCGAGGGGAGCAAGTTGACGAGTCCATGAGGAAGGCTTTTGTTTTTGGTTCTTCCGCAGCTCTGTTTTCACGAGTCTCTGGGATTTTTCGTTTTTGCTGGATTGGGGGCGACAGATCTATCTCTTCCTCTTCCACCGAGTATGTACTAAGGTCGATAAGATCAATTGAGTCTAAGTCGCTAACAGATTCCGTGTCACCGGGGTCCTCCTGATTTTGATCGACTAGCTTTAGTTTGAACACTTTTCTGTTTTGCACAGGTGTTGGGTCATTTGCCGTCCTTGATTCTCTTATATTATTCGGTTTCAGCTTTGCTGTTTTTCTCGAATCAGTTGACACTGGTTTGGCCACCCTCTGGGCTTTTTTTCTTTCTTGGGCCGGATAAGGAGCTCCTACATGCTTAAAGATTTCAAAGGTTGACGGGATCCGGATAGCTGCAAAATTGGGTCCCTTCTCTGCAGGTTGAATCTGACCATCTTCCGGGGGGTCAAGAACTACCACACCGTTTTTCGTGCCTGCTGAGTTCTTTATTTGCGGGTTTGTTGAAACTGCCTCGATCCTAGGGGGCTGGGAGAAGATTGCGTTTTCACTTAGGGCCCTCAGATCAGCTGAACTGCAGACATCCTCCGTTGTTTGGGACTCCTGGTTACTTAAGGAAACCTGTTTGGGCGCCATCGATGTATCAATCAGGTCCCCGTCCGCATGTTGAGGTCTCTTATTAGCCAAGGTATTTTGAAAGTCAGGTCCACAAGTCCTGTGGGCCAGCACGAAGCCCTCCAGATAGATAAGTTTGGAGTGCATCAATGCTATTAGAGTGTTTTGATCTTTAAGAGTTTCATGGATCGATTCGTACAACTTCCCAAACGGAGCCAATGCTATCGTGACGGTGGACAAGATCGTCATTGGGTCTAGCTTTTTCCCGGGTGTTTCTGGCATCGGTTTGGCAGTAAGTTCGCTAATCCGTCGAGGAGGCACAGGGGAGTTCAAGTGCTGTGCGTTCCCGATGCATTTATCTACGCCGCTTCCTAACCCTGTCTCCTTGACTCCTTTAAGGGAAGGGGGGAAAGTCGAATCAAGGGGCGGCGGAGGGAGGGATGATTTGAACGAGGAGGCTGCTTCCTCTTCCGAGTCATGAAGGAGCGAGGGCTTCTCCTTCCACTCCCGCAGGCTCCTCCTGTCCTTATCCTGAACTTCCTGGGGCTGCTGACCGGGGTCCTGGGTTTTAGCAGCTAGAGAGCGCTCTCTTTCTCTGGGGGCAACTTCAAGCACGTCACTTGTCACTAAAGGACTTCTTCTCGCATCCGGACCAGCCTGAATATCTCCTTCCTTGCCAAGCCCGAACTCAGACTCTGGTAACAAATTGCTGGGAAGGACGTTTGCAGGGTCGGTGGGTAGCTTCACTGGCCCCGTCTTGTTAATGACCTCTTCCATCTGAGGTTTATGTTTGGGAGGTAGAATTAAATTTGAGAGATGTAGGGCCGTGTCTTCCATTATGGCCAGCAGCTCCGCGTCAGAGAATTCCTGCTGTCCCCGCCCTTCACGGCGAGATTTTTTGCCAAAAAAGTCTTTGAGGGTGATCATTGCATTTGAAGGATTCTGATACTGGGTTTTTTTCCCTCCTACTCCCCCCCTCTTGAACGGAACTTTTAAGCACGCTTTTAAGCACGCTGGTCTTTTGGGGAGCGTTTTCTTTAAGTTCCCCTGTGTCTTTAGGTAAGCAGAGGGTTCCGTCCTCCTTCTGTCAGATAGAGGACTCGATGGTAGGATGATCACTGGAGAAGCGATGGATAAAGGACTTGCGTTCGGCTGGGACAGCGCTACCGGGCTAAGGGGTGCTGTGGTAGCCGAGGCGCTGTGGTCCTGGGGAGTTGGAGAGTCCCTTAAACTGGCCTTTCCTTGAGGCGACAATGATCTCGCCCTGTCCGCTGGCACCAGACTCTTCAGGGAGGTGGAGGGACTAAGTTCTAGAGCTACGGAGCTAGCCTCTAGATCGATTGGTGATGTGGGAGGGGAGATCTCCTCGCCGCCTGGCGGTGTTCGCAGGTCGTCCATTTCCCCCATCGTATGTATCATTATTTTCACTTGTTCTCCCCCCATAAAAGGCATATCGGGTGGGCCCGCTCCCAGGGCCCCCTTCCTCCCGTTGGCGTCCATTGGCTCTCTCTCTGGAACGAGCGGGCGTAGATGGTTCTCTGGTCTAGTGGGGGGGGGGTTCCAACCGTGGGACTGGACTAGTCTTAGGTGACACTTGGGGTTCCCTGCTTCCTCCTTTTACCACATGGGGCGAATTTTTGGGCGTGGGTGTTTCGCTAGTCATAGAGAAGTCTGTAGCACCCTTCCCCGAGGTGAAGATTTCCTCCCCCCTCCTCTCAATCGTGAGGAAATTGAAGACACACTCTGAGTGTTGTGATTGAGTCTTTGCATTATTCGAGAATGTTGGTAAGGGGAGGTGATGATGTATATCCAGCAAAAGGCCAGATTCTGTTACCTGTTCTGCTGCATCGGTAGAGCTGCTGTTTAAAAGCTCTGGACAACGCTGCTTCTTACTCCGTAGATTTCTCGGCTCGAGATCATTCACCGATGGTTTCCTTTTGGCTCTCTGCATCAGCTCAGTCATGGTAAGGAAAGGCCCTTCCCTCGACACGCGCTGATTGAAGACCTCTCCTTCCTCCTCCCGCCGACCGCGGACTGCTGACTGCCCTTGTCAGTCCCTTCGCGGTCCGCTTCGCGGAGGGAAGTGGTTATGTGCCAGAGGCTCACCAGAGCACACGCCTCTCAGCACACGCCTCCAAAAGAAAGTGAGGAAATACTGCGCTCTCGAACAGCGCTCACTGCTCACACTGCTGACTGCCCTTGTCAGTCCCTTGCATACTATTAAATATCTCAGAACATGGAATACCTGAGATGTAAGACAAAGGAAGTTGAGCAGCATGTGTCTGTGAATACGAATACAGAGCTGGCATACTCGTTCAACACCGTAATGTGGTGTGTGCTAGGCCGGTGGTCAAACTTTATGATTTGGAGAATAACATTTGCCACCTTTGAGTGCCAAAGGGGATAGGACAGTGTGTGATGGAGTAGTCATTGAAATTCCAGCCTAAATATTTTACAAGAAATGCTCTGATTCAAGATCTCTCAGTGGACAAGGATCACTGCACCTCATCACAAAGACTGTTAATGGGCTCCCTTTAAACAATGATTTGCCTTCTTCAATACATAGAAAAAGTAAAACTCCACATGGCTGTGAGACTGGTGAGGTAATGTGCAACATGCATAAACTATTGCTTTGCTCCGGGTTAGTCTGGCCACTCAAATGACCATGAAGATCTGTAATAGCATTTAGAAAATGCTCATGGAACAATGAATTGGGTATCATCTGCTGCCACCAACTGGCCTCTAGCTTGCTGTTAATGGCCATTAATGGTGAATGGATTTTTGACTACCGGTTGGCACCACTGCAGTACGTGAAGACTCTGGCCTTAATGCCCACGTACCTAATATCAGTCTGCCCATGTGGTCCAGATATACCAGTAGGCAGATGTGCTGCCTCTCTAGGCAATTCTTCCCTGAGAGCAGCGACTACTGGCAGAGCAACTCCTCATCTGTGTCAGCCGCCTGCCATGAAGCCAGAGAAATGGCAAATGTTATGCTTTACAAATAGCATTTAGCATAATGTTTGTAGGAGGTTGTAGTGTTAATGGACAAGGTATGCTATATTGGTAACTAAGCTCAGTGTGATGGAGCGGAAGCACAAAGGCCTCTTGAATTGTGCTTGTAATCCTCTTTAGTGCTGGTTCCTCTTTCTCATCCTGATGTATAGCATACTGGTTTGGAATCCTAAGAAAGCGACCTCGCATTTTTAGTTCTCGACAATCTTATTTCTTGTTTTTCTTTATATTAGCGTTAAAAGTGTTTCAGGTTAGCTGAGTTTAATGGAACTTGTGTGTGAAATCCTAGTTTTCAGGGATTCCCAGTAGGAAAGTAGGTTTTGGGCCATTTTTGGGTATTATGTTATTCAACATCTTAGACTCCCACGACATAGCATACACCAACTATGCTGAAGATACCAAAGTCCTCCTCCCACTCTCCGGCAACTATGAAACTGACACAGTCTACTCCACCATTCAGGCCTGGATGGCAGCCAACAATCTGTCTCAATGGTGAAAAGACAGAAATCCTCCTAGTAGGTCCAAGTCAAAACCTGAAGATACTTTCCAGCCAATACACCGCCATTAATATCGACAACATCCAGCTTCCCGTCTCTGCCTCGGTTAAGACCCTAGGAGTCTACCTTGATGCCACCATACCCATGTCACATCAAGTCAGCACCATTGCCTCCTGAGCGTCCTCCTACACTAAGCTGATTAACGCAGCCAAACCATTCTTGTCCACTGAGAACTGCCTCTCTGTTGCTAGAGCAATAATAGGCTCAAGACTGGATTATTGGAATGTCCTCTTTGCTGGCACATTCCTGAAAAACCTAAAGACACTCCAATTAATTCAAAACAATGCACTCCGAGCTGCCCTCACCATACCAAAGAGAGAACATATCTCTGCGGCCAGATGCGAATCCCACTGGCTCCCCATCAAATAATGCATTCTATTCAAAACCTTGGCCATAACTCACCCAAGCAGTCTCCCCCCACCCCTCCTCAAAACCAGTCCGAGCCAGCTCCTGCAGACCCACTAGAACACCTTACTCCCACCAACTCACCATCCCCAGAGTCAAACGGGCCAAAGCAGGTGGTGCTAGCTTCCCATTCATTGCGGCCAGACAATGGAATACCCTGCCACCCACCCTCAGAAGCGTACCATCCCGCACTGCCTTCCGTAAAGCCCTCAAAACCTGGCAGTTCCGCTAACATTTGCACATTCCATGCAACCTACCTAACTGTATACATTTGTTCTGACAATTCCCTACCACTGCAACTAAGTAACCGTTTCTATAATTACCATTATACACAATGCTTGTCCCACTGTAACCATACCCATTGCTTGTCCCACTGTAACCATACCTATTGCCTGTACCACTGTAAATAAGTAACCATTGCTTATCCCACTGTAACCATACTCAATGTCTGTACCACAGTAACTAAGCAACCTACTTTCTGTAACAACACCACAGCGCCCACAGGCCGTTTTGGCACTATACAAATGAAAAACATAAAAAAAATTCAACTGAAGCTATATCTGGAATGAAGGTTTGATGACAATATATATTGGCTTAGATCAGTGTACTTCACTGGTAACAAGTACAGTGTAACATGCCAGATGTAGTACTGCTATCTGGGAACCCAAGAGGCATCCATGGTTTATTAAGCCACCAGTTTTATGCTACTTGTGTAGGAAGGAAGTTAAAAATTAAATAACCTTCCTGTAGGACAGGTCTAAATTAATGTACAGCATTTGAGGTTTAGGGCAAAATGGGGGCAACAGCAATATTTGTCCTGCTTCTCATCTATGAGGGCATACTTATCTAGATAGATTAATTTGTTGCTGATTCATTGTTAGGGGAGGAGTCTGAGATACAATGGTGCAAGTGATGTGCTGTATGGGAAGAATATATTACTATTAAATGTTTATTCTCCAAATACTAACGATGCAACATTCAATTAAATTTTTTTTTAACATGTTTATTAAGTTTTGATCAAACAACATCAACAAATAACCCCCTATATGCACACCGTCTCTCCCTCTTCCCAAATTCCCCTTATACGCTCCCACTGCCCGGTCCAACCCCAGAAAAAAACACTATACCTCCTATTGCCGTTGTCCTTTAGGAGGGGTTTTCCTTTTCTTTCACACACCCAGTCCTTTAATAACTTTTTAGTTCTGAGTCTGTTGCACCTATGCGTGCCCTCTCTCAAACGTTGAAGGGCGGAGGTCATCTGGTGAAGTTTGAATGTCACTGAGTAGGGCACCCCATTGCAGTTCCAAGGCATCCGAGTCCTCCTCTGATATTGGCCCCTTTATTGCTTTTTCCGCAGTAGTCCAGGTTAGAACATCTTGTGACCATTGTTGCAGTAGGGGAACTTTAGGGTTTTTCCATTAGATGGCTAAGCAACGCTTTGCTAGCCCCAACAGAAAGGATGCTATCTTATTGGAATACTTCCTTTCTTTCCTTTTCCCTCCCGGGAACATCCCCAGCAGGAACACACCCCAGGAGTGCACTCCAAGTGTCTCCCCACTACATTGTTTATTTTGTCAATAATCTCATGCCAATACTTTGCTATGCACGGGCAAACCCATACCATGTGCCAGAAACCAGCGGATTCACCACTACATCTTGGGCAAGTATGTGGATTCTGTGCGTTCATAGTGTGCAGCTTTTGTGGTGTTATGTACACACGGTGTATGATGTTACATTGTATCAGTTTAAAACATGCGTTGCGAAAGACCTTTGCTATGTAGGTGCAGATTTTAGCCCACCTTTTCTTTCCTAGTGGTTCCCCTAAGTCCTCCTCCCATCTTGCCTTCACCTTTAGTGGGGGCCATGATCTATTGTCGTGCATTGCCGTGTATAGTAGTGTGATTGCATGCCTTTCAGCTCCTTTTCATTTTGGTTGGTGTGCTCTCTCCCACAGCACCAATTGTGCCGTTGGATGTGGCACACACCTTACCATGACTGCTGAGCATCCAGCCCAGTCCCATAGCCCGGCCCAACTTGGAGTGTGACTAAAAGGTACTCCCCCCCCCTTTTTCATTCAAATCATTCTTACTTTTTCCTGCACACCTCATTTATTCTCCAATTCACTCCGCAGTGTGCTTCAATTTTACTTCTTCTCACTTGCACGAGCACCCGCTCCACCTAGCCTGTGGTGCTGGCGTTTTTCTGCGCTCCTTTTTGTGCACGGGTTTGTGTGCATTCTTAATCCACCCAGTCATTATGTCTATCGTCTCCTAGTTAAGCTTCACTCATGCCTCTTTACCACATTAGCCTTTTTTCCTGTCGCTCTGTATTTGACCACATTTTCTGGTATTCATGCTCAACAGACTTCGTCTGGTTCTGAGTGCGGGCTCACGGACAACACCTACTGATGTGTGTTTGTAGTAACCTCCAAAGGCCTGCCCCAATCCTGAGGCCCTCTCTTCCTGTCTACTTTTGTCTTTACAGCTGCTGTACCTCTGCATAGCAAGTTCAGAACCCTGGCCCAGGTTCTCTCTCTTTTCCAATCTGGCTGAACCGTTTTACAGTGCAAGAATTCTGATACACTGGGAAAGTAGCGTCTACGGACTCCACCCTGTTCCTTAAAATTTGTACTGGGTGAGTGACCCGTGTATCCACGACAGCAGCCCCTCTAACACTGATATTCCTTTGAAGTTGTCTATATAGAAGTTTGTGTTTGTAACCTATGTCCCCTCTATCTCTGCCCCCTTTAGGGTGATACTAGTAAATCACATCAATCCTGCCCTGAGGAAGGCCTCTACAATTGATGCCCGTCTGGCACGCCGAAACGTGATATCCATGTGTGTTGTTCCCTTTGGGAACAAGTTTATGATCTTTTCCTACACGTTGGCAGACAACCATGCAAATTTAGCTGAGTGAATACTCCCTCTCTATACCTACCAGGGTAATTTTTTATACACCCTGGTAGGCTCTATGTTGTAGGAACAATTAGTATCCTGCAAGGATTGTTCTAAGTTTCCCCAACAATCCAATTTGTTATTTGATGAACATGTTGTTCTTTAGTATTTTATGTATATATGATGAACGTTAGGTTTCATGTCTTTCTTTGTTTTTTCAATTGCTTCATTTAACTTTTGTAAAAATTCTGAATAACTAAAAACTGTGCTCTTAACAATAAATCTATTGCCAGTACTCTATAGACTTCTTCTTTGGTTTACCCTCAGTGACCTTTTCTGTAAACACTATCCTTGAATTATTATGACGATATTACCTAAATAATCGACAGAATTTAGCACTGTCCATAGCGTGAGTACCCTTTTGTCGGTTCTGTTTAAGCTGCCTTTCAGCTCCTATCATTAGGGCGGTGTGGAGAGCCGGGGTGGTTGGGCGTGCTTCCGGTATAGAGTCTCATTTCGTAGCTAGGATCCTTGTCAAACAGGTAAAGTTCGAAAATTGCCCTTCTGGCATATTACATTTTTGGCTCCAATCTGTAAAGGGTATCAGGATCCCTCCCTCAAACATATCCGCCAGTGTGGTGAGCCTGGTGCTTACACATTTGCTGGAGCATTAAGTCGCTCATGATATTTGCGATTTCAGGATATGCTCTTTGCAGTATATCAGGGCTGTATCCCTCCCCCAACTTCAGTTTAATACATGCTTGTCTCCAAACCCGCTGGGCTACTGTTGTTATGCATGTAGTTTGGAGTCCCCCTATGTCCCTACATAGGAATTCCAGCCCGTTGTGATGTCTCAGGGGTTCCCACAGTAAGAGTCTGTCCATCCTACCCACCCGGCTGTCCCATTTGGCTGCGCGTTGAAGCTGGGCTGCTATGTAATATAATTAGAAGTCTGGGTGAGAGAGCATGCCCTCCAGATGACTTCTCTGTATCCAAGGATACACGTCTCCTGCCCCCAGCCCACAAGAACTCTGAAACTAAGCTATCCAGCTTTCGAAAGAAGTGGGGTCTGACCAGATGTGGTATTTTCACAAAGCAATATAGGAATCGGGGTAAGATGGTCATTTTACAAACAGCTAGCCTGCCCATGAGTGAGAGGGGCAGGTTTCTCCAGAATACAGTCCTGTCCTCCAGGTCTGTCATTGCCCTGCCCACGTTGAACTGGAAGGTGTCTCCCACCATATGGTGTATCTGTATACCCAGGTACTCGAAGGATTCTGTTTCCCATTGCAAGCCCACTTTCGTCAGGACTGCTTGCGATTTCCCCCTCACAGAACCTAATGGAAATGCGATCTATTTTTGCCTGTTGATACGGAACCCTGATACTTTCCAATATTAGACATTACTTCTAACATGTAGGGTATGTGCCTACTGGGGGTGTGGACGTAGAGGAGGATGTCATCTGCATATAGGGAGATGACCTGTGCTTGTTGTCCGCCATAATTCACCTGTCCTGAAACTGGTTCCTGAGGACATTTGCCATGGGTTCCAAGGTCAGGGCGAAGAGGATAGGGGAGAGTGGGAAACCCTGCCGTGTGCCCCTTTCTATTTGCCACTGGGGAGAGTTTGCTCTACCTGTTTTCACTCTGGCTAAGGGGCGCTGATACGTAAGTGTTATCCATGTTCGCATGTTCTGGCCCAGCCCTATCTTAAGCAGTATCTGGAAGAGACACTCCCACACCACAGAATCAAGTGCTTTAACTGTGTCTATGGCTACCACTGCCAACTCCCCCTGCTCGTCCTCAACACTCTCCATAATGTGGTGCAGGCGACACAGATTCATTGTCGTGTTCCTCCCCTCTACAAAACCGCATTGGTCGGGATGAATTAACCATGCCGTTTGCTTTGCCAGTCTGTTTGCTAAGATTTTGCCCAGGATTTTCCTCATCTGCATTTAACACAGCAATCAGGCGATATGACTCACACAGGTGTGGGTCTTTCCCCGGTTTTGCCAGCACCACTATTAGCGCTTCCCGCATGGAGTCTGATAGAGTACCTTTGTTAAAGGCCTCGTGGTACAGTTTCTTTTTCAATTTGGGGGTCAGGAGGTCCGCATAAGTTGCTTAGAATTCTATGGGGAGGCCATCACCCCCTGGTGTTTTCAAGGTCCCCAATGAGTTTATCGCCATCCTTATCTCTCCTTCTGTTATATGAATATTGGCCAATATGGTGTGTTAACTGCCAAAGAGACCTGCTGTTGACGACCAAACTATTGAAGTTGTTGGAAGTATATGATTACCTAGGGATAAAAATTGATAGCTCAATGAACTGGAAACCCCAACTATACAGAAGTACATACACTCTAGCCGTAGAGCGCAAACACTGATATTCTTCAAACAATACAGAGAAAGGGCAATATCAAGTGCAGTGGATGTACACCATATGCAGGCAATATCAGCCACAATTTACAGATCTGAACTATGGGTGCATAATAACATTGAACTGCTGGAAACTAGGGAAAATAAAGTTTTAATGAGATTGTTGGGACTACCATATAACACACCATCACTCCCAGTAACGATGCAACTGGGGCTATATGGCATTGAATATACTGTGGGACTAAGGCCTCTTTTATACTGGGTGAGGATCTGGCATTGTATGAACCTCAGGGTCTATTGTGAACCACTTCAAAACCTCCTGCTTACCCTTACAGGTTGGAAATATGCCAAGGCTCCATTATATTAAACAAATGTTAGGTGCTATTAGTCTATTGGTACTCTGGGGCAATCCATGCTGCCATAGAAAGCACGCAGAAATCATGGTCAAAGAAGAATTTTAAAAAATGGGCATCACATGTGGCCTGGTCAGATGAATCTTAAATGTACACCAGGTTTAGAGAACTATCTCGATATTCTAGACAACAAAGAAGGTGCCCTTATTCTAAAATTAAGGCTCAGGATTTTGCTGCTACAAACCTTTATTGCACAGTGGGGGAGGGACAAGACTACTAATTGCAAATACTGTGCACCATGTGATGAAACAGAAGTTCACTTCCTATTTCTTTGCCCTCTTTATAGAACAACAAGGGAGCGATGGCTTATACCTCTATTTAAGGAGGAATTAACAACGTATGAGATGTAATATTCTTGTGTAAGGACACACATGACCAGGATACACTAAATATTTGAGCTCTTTCGTGGTAGCTACATGGCACAAACGATTAAGATTCACAAAAACAATGACATAACTGTGTTGTACTATTTAAATAATGTTTTTGTCTCCTCTGAAGTATTGGTATACGAGAATGGTAATGTGTATATGGGGTACCAACATAGGAACCAGTGAAAAGAACTTGTAATCCTCTTTCACTCTAATTTTAAGTGCTTTGGAGTTTTAAACAGAAGCTTCATGCTGACTTTAGAGAAGATGGTGAATTAGATAATACTGACAAACGTATTGTGACGAGTGATGTATTCCCCTGGTGACAGGAAGAGAGATGAGGCAGCTTGAAGGCTTTTGCACTCTCTCCACTATAGGCAGCACCCATGCTTCCCTGTGGTCCCAGATGTAGCTCATGAAGGGTCAACTTTGAGAGGCTTCCCTGTGGTCCCAGATGTAGCTCGTGAAGGGTCAACTTTGAGAGGTGCACAGTAATGACTGTGGACAGTAATGGTGACAACCTCAACGAATAAAGGAGATCCATCAAGGTCTACATGTCTGGTTGAATACGCTCAGAGCTTGGGAGAATAAGTTGTCTAAATACAGGTAAACATGGAGAACATCCAATCTGATATGAGCTGCAATGGCTAATATCCGGTTTGCAAAAACATAGGGTCCTCAACGAACATGACAGGCCAGTACCTTCAAATAAGGCACTTGGTGTTACATGAAAGGATCGAATCAGTGGCTTGCAGACCCCTGCCAAGGTTTGGAACACTCATAATGAACACGGCCTCACCCAAAGCCATAATATCAAACATGTATAAGATGTTATTAAAGCTAAACTTGAACCAACACACCTCCTACAGAACAAAATGGAGAGAGAGGCCTAGGGGAGTCCACGGTATGAATTGATGTTTGTAACCTGACCAAAGAAAACGTTGATATGTGTCCAACATAAGGAGGTACTCTATACCTTGATGCATAGTTGGTACATTCCCCCTACACAGATTGAACAATATTGACCGAAATATCTCGAGCAAATTCTGGTTTAAATGTTGGAGGGCACACACCCACTTTTTTGGTTATAGTTTGTCTCCTTATGTTAGAGAGAGTATGCCCAGACAGGGGTCCTCTGCTCGCTGAGTCATAGGGAACCAAGCTGCACCTCACTGAGGAGGCCCAACAAGGCTGAAACATGCCTGGGGTGGTTACCAGAGATTTCGTCGAAAAAAAATGGTCGACAAGACATTTGGTCGAAACCATTTGTTCGAATGACAAATGGTCGAATTTTTTTTTTTTATCTCTTTTTTTTGGGGGGGTGGTCCCCCCCAACCCCCTTTTTTTTCTAAAAAAACCCTTTTTCCCTAAACTAAAACCTAAAAAATATATTATAAATTAAAAAAAATTCAACCATTTGGTTTTCGACCAAATTCCGTCGACCAAATGTCTTTCGACGAAATGTCCGGACACCGCCTGGGGTTGCTTGTGTTTCCGTGCAGAGGGGAGCTGGCCTAGCGGAACAGGCAGAGCTGCTCCCAATGGTGGCAGTACCTGACTGATTTGCATATGGCTAGAACCCTTTTGCAATGGCCCAGCCGGGTTAAAAAACTGAGGTGTGGAAGGTTGCCAAGAGCAGTGGCAGTGGTTCAGATTAATTAAAAACCTTCCACCCATCACTTTTCTGGCTATAGTTTGTCTCCCTATGTGAGAGAGTGTATGCCCAGATGTGGGTCCCTTTCTCTCTGAGCCCGTTTTGCTGATTCTCAGCATTAAACTTGTGTGTAAAAAACTCAATCAAAATGCATTTTAGAAAATAATCATAGGGGAGGCATTCAGGCCACATTGAAGTGCCCTCTGCTGGAATTGCCCTTTGCCTATCAAAAACCCCAGGCATTGGTGATGAGAGCTCAAATGGGAAATAGGAAGGTAGGCATTTTTCATATCCATTGTACAGATCCAGTCTTCCTGTGCAAGGCAGATCAACTCTGCACTAAAAGAATCATCTTGAATGTTTCTTGGTGTAAGAAAACATTGACTGAGGAGAGAACCAGCACAGTACACAGACTCATATGTGTCTTTGTTTAGGGACTGTGGAAAACCCGTAGAAGCTCAAGCCCCTCTTCCAGAGTTGGACCTACTCCCAAGCTCCAACATCTATGAACTTACTTGAAAAGAGAAGTCAAACCTAGTTGGAGAAAAGCAGTGTGGGAGGGAGGATATAGAGGAAGAGGAAGCCTGCATCCTTTCCCTACAACGCAGAGCACCACAGGTTCGATCCCCGGTCCGCGCTTAGAAACCTCTGGGTATTAAGTGCGTAATAAATAACCTATCATATCATATCATATACCAACAGAATCCAAAGGCCTTTGGAAATCTCAGACCAAGCCACCAGATGTAGCTGATTACATCCTCCAACTACGGTCAGATGAGCCATGCAAGCACAGCCTTTATCTGAATAATCAAAACATACGTTAGGTGTTGTTTGCTGCTGCTTTTTTCTTTTACATGCCAGAAGACCTCTCTGCTTGTCTGTGCAGATTTGAAAGCCGCAAAATGCACCCGTGTACATGGTACTGTCTCGTCTTTGGCCGTAGGTGCTTAAAGTTTAATTGAGAGCCATCTCAGTAAACACTACCAAGGACTTGGCAGTCTAGATAGGTGTTTTCCACTTGCAGAGTTCCTCATTTACCCTGGAGTGAAAAAGAGCCACATTATCTAAAGGATTGTCAGGTATTTTGTCATGGATAGCCAACATATCAATGCCTAGTAGAACGCGTTCACTCCAGTGCTCAAGCAGCCTAGCAGCTGTGTCCATAGGATGGACTGAGGGCTTTAGGAGGTCGGGACCACCCTGTGCTGCCTAGATGAGGCCTGCACAGAAGTCTGCTTGTCTATAAAGGCAGAACTTACTCAGATTCGGCTAACGCTTTCCAGAGTTTTTGGTCGCAGGTTGGTGTACCACAGGAGCGAAAAGTCTGGAACATTTTTCACCTGAACAAATATAGGAATTTCCCCAGGTAGTGCAAGGCCAATGGAGTAGTGAAGATGGTAGAAAAGTAGTGATCGCGTCGCAGCACAGCCAACACCACCATGGAAAACTGTGCTTAGAGATGCAGTTACATGCCTGTATCAAGTGTTGGTGCATTTATTTACTGGTAGTGGATGCCAGACCTACTGCACTTTCTGTGGGACTGAAGCCAGAATTTGTTAAACGTGGACAAATTGGCAGGCAATATCATCCTTGATGTCTCCAGAAGTGTCTCGTCGATAGTAATGCCTATTTAATCCTACAAGATTTCTAATCAAGGAGTATTGTACATAAAGTCTGACGACGGACCCATCAGGGACAGAGGTTGAGGGACCAATTCCAGAGGGTCCATTGGAAAAGCCAGAGCCACTAGAACGAGCACCGACATTAGAGTTAAGATTATAGTTGTCACAGTGGTATAAATCGTAGTCTGTGCTGGCATAGTGGGAGTTGGCACCATAAAGGTGTTGAGCTCATTAGGAAAATGTACTTACCTGTAACTCTTGAATATTCCGTCGTCAGGCTGGCAATCCTTGGTAATATGAGAGCAGTTTTCATTTGATGAAAAACTGCAGTCACTTAAGTGCTCTTAGTCATTTACCCTTGCAACAGTAAGGAATTTTCTGTGGCGATGATGTATCAGGAACTTAAAACAGGGAAGACAAGAAACACCCTTGACTGAAGATGTGTTGAAGCATGACCATCCTGTAGGTATGGGACCGGATGAACTTGTTTAGGAGACAGAGGTTTAAAATTAGTCTTCAGCCGCCTGCCTTTTTCTTTATCAGAGAGTATTGCTAGTAAATGCCTTGTCCCGACTGGTTGTGTGGAAAGAGTGCTATTGCTCTTTTTGAAAGGAGCTTTGAGAGACGTTTGTCAATCTTTTTGGGGTGTGAAATGTTAGGCTATGTTTGTAAAAACTCCAGAGCATGGCCGTGTCTCAGTTAGGAGAGCACCCACTTGTCTGGGGTAATTTGGTGCCACTGAAAGGAAACTGGAAAGACTCCCTCCTGCTGGGGAGAGGACGTGGAGGAGCGGGCCGGTGTTGTGGTCAGGCCTGTTTATTGGGCTGGCCTCTTGCCTGGGAGGATCCATGGCATCACTGGTTGCCACTGTACGACTGATTTACCTCTGAAGCTGTCTCATATACTATAAGCACAGGTTCTATAAGATGCTGAACGATAGGCTGGATGATAACCCCTGGACGTTCTGGGGAACCCGGATCGATTGGACAGAAGGGCTGCTGACATTGCTACAAGGTGCCCAAGGATCGAGCAGTGTCAGTATCTGTTTTGATGGTCTGAAGGATATCATCCATCTTCTTCCCAAAGAGTTCTTCACCATTGAAGGGCATGTCGATGACCTTTGCCTGGGAATCCGGGCAAAAATAAGTGGGTTTGAGGGACCCTGGGCGTTTCGGATCTACACCATTTCTCATCTGGAGAAGGGTATTAAGTATAAAAATAGTTTTCAAATGAGCGAGAAAAAAGAAAAAAAAAGATTGATTTAGAAAGACCGCTCTGTGACCGCACAAAGCAATCTTTCTAAATCAAACGGTAATGCCCCTTCTGCACACAAGTGCGCGCAGGGGCTGACAGGCACGCGAGGACTAGGAAGAGCCATTGCGGGAGAACAGGTAAGTGTTTATGTGTGTGTGAGTGTGTTGCGTGTTTGTGAGTGTAGAGGATAGGGGTATGCTTGGGTGGGGAGGGATGCAGGGACGGTTCTATGTGGGCGCAGCCGAGGAGGTGAGTTTGGGGGTGAAACCCGTTTATTTTATAGACAGCCAGTGAGGGGTATAGGGGGTGGGCAAAGGGTTGAAATATTTTCACTTTTTGCGTGCCGCTGAAAATCAGCCAAAAAAAACCCAGTCTTTTTGGTAGGCGACCAACAAAAAGGGAAAACATGTGAGAACCAGAGAAAGTCGGTGTGAGCGATGTCAAATGCCACCGAGATGGTGTGATTGGACACAGCTTCTCCCTCATGAAGCAGTTTGAAAGCTTCCTCCTTTTTGACATCAGGCAAGCAATCCAGAAGAAGCCGCATTTTATACCACAGCTTCCAACTCTGCAGCTTGCCAAGCTTAATGCCCGTTCTGCCATCAAACACTCCTCCAACATCTGCCTCCTTCTTGAAGACCTTGACCTTGATTATCCTTTCTCTTGCAGAGCAGAGACGTGGTTCAAGGCCAGCTCAGTCACTGCTTATGACTCCCTGATGGCTATTAGATTATCTCCAAGCTTCGCCCTGACCGTGCAGGTGGTGAGGTTGCTCTTATCTTCCCTGGGTGGGTCCCTTCTTCCCTCATACCTACCCAACCTTACTCCTCCTTCGAGAGCCTGGCTTGCAAGTTGGTCATCTCTCCTACCTCCTCCCTGACCATTGCCACCATCTACAGACCACCTGGCTCTTCCACCCTGTTCCTCTCTGAATTGGCTGATTACTCCTCCTCTCTCCTCACTTCCACCACTACCACCACTAAACTCCTTCTCTTGGGCGATTTTAACATCCACCTAGAGTCCTCAATCACAGCCTCCACTCTCTTCCAGGACCTCTGCACCTTACTCTCCCTCTCCATTCTCCCTTCTGGTCCTACCCATTCGGCTGGACACACTCTGGATGTCTTCATCCACACCCACCTTTCACTCTCCTCCCCACTCTCCTGGTCAGACCAATCTCTCCTCTCCTCGCACCTAGGTCCTCTCGTCCCTCTGACCATGCCTCCCTCAGCAATGCCAACCTCGTTCATGACCATATGTCTGATGAAACGAGTGTCAGTTGCTGCCTTTGCATCTACCTTCATCCCCCTCTCTCCCCACTACAGACTCTACCTGACGCCGCTCTCAGCAAACTCCATCTTGCCATTACTAATACCCTTGACATTCTTGCCCCAGTCATTAGGATCCGCCCGAAATATGCCTTTGTGCGTAACACTTGGTATGACTCTGAACTTGCAGTCCTGAAAAGCAAGTGCAGAGCTGCAGAACGGAAGTGAAGACCTCAGGCTCACCGACTGACATACTGGCATGTCGCCTGCTCCAAAGGCAATACAGACTCTCGATTTGCACCAAGAAAAGAACCTCCACCCAGGCCCGCATCACTAGTGCATCCAACAACACAGCAGAACTCTCTAACATCTGCAGGGAACCAGCCAACCCCTCCGCAGTCTCCGCCTCATCTCTTTCCTCCCAGGCCCTTTGCAACACACTGGCTGCACACTTCACTAAAAAATCCCAGGACATCCTGAGTATTCTTTTATCCCCCTTCTACTCCCCTTCGCCCATCCACTTGCCTCCTATGGCCTCCCTTTCTCCCTCTGCCTCTCCACCTTCTGTCCTATCACACCTGAGGGGGTCACCAGAGTTGTCCGCTCCATGAAGGTCTCCTCCAAACAGGTTTCCCCCTGCTCCTACAGAACCATGAAGGACAATATTGGCTTCCTTGCCCCTGCATTTGTCGATTTCTGCAACCACTTTTTTGCTACTGGATATTTCCCCTGCTCCCTCAAGTACTTCCTTGTGCGCTGTCGCCTGAAAAAACTTTCTGCAGACCTGACTTGTCCAGCCAACTACCGCCACATAGCTATCACCACCTTCCTTGTGAAACTCCTGGAGGAGCTGGTCTTCCCCCCAACTGGCCCAGCACACTGAACTAGTTGATTGCCTCCACGACCACCAATCTGAATTCCAAGCATCCAGAGGCATGGAACTGCTCTTCTGAACACCGGTTAGGAACAGCTGCATCTCTTGATTCCAACTCTCCAGCTGTTCTCTTTCTACTTGACCCCTCCTCTGCATTTGATGCAGTCAACCACTCCATCCTCATAAAATGACTCCTTGATAACCTAGGTATCTCAGAGTGGGCACTGGACTGGCTCACCCCCTTCCTCAGTGAACGTCCGTCCCAGGTTATTTTGGGCTCTTTTTCCTCCCCCACCTCTATTCTCCACATGTGGCGTCCCCCAGGGCTCCAACCTTTCCACCTGGCTGTTTATAAATTATCTTGCTCCGCTTGCACACTTCATTTCCCACTTCTCTCCAAACTTCCAGTGTTATGCAGACGACACACAACTCTTCTTCAAATTTCCGTCTGATCCTCTTCTTACTTCCTCCATCATTCCGGACTGCCTATCTGTCATTCATTCCTGGTATACTTCCAATGATCTCTGCCTCAACGGCAGCAAGAGTGAGATCCTTCCTATCGGGAGTCCTGCTCCCTCTTTCTGTCCCTCACTCTGGCCATCTTCTATGGGCTCTCCCCCTTCTTCATCTGAAGCCAGAAACCTTGGAGTCATCTTCGACTCCTCTCTTTTCTTCATCCCTGACTTTGCCAAGAAGTCCCACTTTCAACTCCACCTCCTCAAAGGAATTCATCCTTTCCCCACTTTTCCTCAGAAGATCAATGTCTCTAGAGCTCTGGTTCTCTGTAGGCTAGACTACAATAGCCTTTTCCTTAATCTACCCTCTTCTTCTTTACTACCCCTCCAGCTAATCCAGAACAGGGATGCAAGACTTATCCTTGGCCTCAAGCCCAGGGACTGCATCTCTTCAGCCCTAAAAACTCCCAACTGGCTCCCAGTTGCTGCAAGGATCAGATTCAAATCCCTCTGCATCATCCACAAGGCTGTCTGGGATGGGATCAAGCTACCTACAACTTGTTCTCACTAAATACTTTCCCTCCATATCTTAACAATTCTCCAGCACCAACTCTCTGTGTGTTATGCACTTTGCTAAACAGCAAGCTGGTGGCTAATCTCTTTCCTCAGCAGGCGCCGTCCTAGGGAATAGCCTCCCCCTTCCTCTTGAGCTGAATCTCAAATTCCGGAAGCTCCTCAAGACTTTCCTTTTCACCTTCTCCTTATGTGTCCTCCTGGGTCCTAGCCATCCACACCCAATCGCCTACAGCCTCCAACCCTCCCGGCACTTTGCCTTGGCACCCACTGATGTCAGGAATCAGGGGTTGTGGTGCAGGAAAAGACGTGTAATGTACAGATAAGGGGGAAAAAACTACATTTCCCAGCAGGCACAGGGAAAGTGTGTAGTTCCCTGTAAACGCGCCTGTCCACAGCTGCAGGCAATTGTGTATCAAGCGGGTGTGCTCTTAACGACGGTCCGCCCGTGCTCCGGTGCTGATGATTGATGTTGGAGAGCACGGGCGGCAGCAGCTACAGAGCAACGATGCAGGAGGAGGAGGTTGGCAAACGCGACGCAGCTTAAGGAGAGAAACGCTGGACCATGAGCGGCGGCAGACTCACACCTCAGGCCGCGGCGGTGAGCACTGGCTGATCTGAGCTTGCATTCTTTCTTCAGGACCGGGGCAGCCGTAGGAGACGCCCTGACACTCAGTTAAGTGCTTTGTGTGTGTTCTACAATTGAAGGCCGATTTCCTCCTGGGTCGCGGCGGTGATTGATATTGCCTAACGCTTCACTTTTTGGGTGTCCGGACGTTCTGAGGAGACGTCCGGACAATCAGTTAAGTGTATTCTTATATGTATTTTGGTGTAATTATGGACCTTGGGATGTTATGATACTGCCTTGCTGAATTGAGGGGCAGGGATAGGCTGGCTAACCAGGGGAGATCAGCTACGCCTGGACTCACAAGTCACAATGACACTCTCTACAAGTGGAGGGCGTTGTTCCATGTAATGTTGCTTGTGTCTACCCAATATTGGGGCATTTCGTTGTCTCAGTGCCATTGCTTGCTCTATGTACGTTCCATATGCAGCACCACAATGTGTTACATGTCCACAAGGCTTGCTTTATGATGGTTCGCGTTGCTTTTAAGTCATGCTTTGTAAGTCATGCTCACTAACATTCATGGTTCATGTATTGTGCTCAGTGTGTTTCGTGAGAATTATGTTATGTTTCCCTAGCTTATGTGAATAGGGTCAGGTTTCAAGATATTCCAGTATCAAGTCAGGAATTACCAGGGTAGCAATACAGGTGTGTAGTTTTGAGTTTTGCTCTTTATGCATTGTTTTCCCTTTCCTTCCCTTTATTAGTCCATCCCCTTTCCCTAACTCCTTCCCCCCATTGGCTGCCACGTGGCTTCCTGTACTTCAAAATATCCAGGCGCCCGTGCCAACCACGGTGGGAGGGTCGATCCATTCGGCTTCTGTGGTTCGGGAGAGGGGATTGATATCCTCCTCCTTTAGTTATATTTGTGACAACTGACCTATGTCACTGCAGGCCTGCACTTAATTATTTTGACGGCTGACCACTCCACCTATGCACGCTCACTCCCTAGCACTTCCCTCTCCATACACCTACCACTTACACTCCCCATTCCCTCAGCACTTTTCTCCCTTTGCACTTGCATGTTCTAAATGCTTACAAGGCTTAGAAGGTCAGCCTCTATCTTTGATTGTTGTATATGTTCCTTCATTCCCATGTCCCCTCCCTGTTGCCCTGTGGGCACTTGAAAAACACAATTTACTTGTTGTATAAGAGCATTACAAATGCACAATAAAATAACATTAAGAAAATAAACTGTATTGGCACGGATAGCAAGGAAATTAGCAGACAAAAGTAGACAAAATGTGCTTGCCAAAAGAATCTAATAGTCTCCCTTCCCTTTGTGGAGGCACAAGGGGAAGTGTGGTTGGCCAGTCTCTTGGCAGCAGCAGCGGATACCACAGACTCAGGAGTGGGTTGAGCACACAGACACTTGAGAGCAGTTTCAGGCGCCCACTATTTCTTTCTCTGAAAATGTTTTTGGAAGGAGCAGTAGATGGGTTTTTCATGGTCAGTAGACCAAACTCCCAGATGCCGCCCTGAAAAGGAATGGACGCAGCAGTCTTCCGAGATTGCTCTCTACTCTGGTGAGAGGAAACCCCCCTTCCTCCGCTTGGTGGGGAGAAGGCCAAACATCTTGGCGGCTTTGGACATGTGAAATGTTCCAATCTCATCAGTAGAAGGATCCCTGAATGGAAAGCCGCCAGCCTCACCATGTGCTGGGACCAAATTGTCAAACTCATCCGTGGTAGAAGAGTGGGTGGACCATCTGTCTGTCATGGGGAATGTCTCTCATCTGGCCTCCATCCGACTCAGAATCCGAAGGGACTACTGAGACAGGAGGTGGGGCCAAAGCAATGTGATGTTGCCGTCCAGGCGAAACAGGAGGCAGATCTTGCAGAGGAAAATGGAGGGAACTCTACATTGCAGTTCCAATACCAGTGTTTGCAAGGTTGGGAAAATAGCCATTGAGAGGCAGTGGACCTCTAAATGGCTGGCACCAGGAACCGGTTGGGCGAGTACAGAAAGCGCACAAGGTGGCTGCGTCAGAGGCAAAATTGTCAAGGGTGCACAAGGTAGTGGCGCAGGAGGCAATGAGGAAAAGTTGTCTTCTTCCTCCTCAGAGAAAACCCCTTGTGGGCCAACAAGGTCGGGGTCAATCACATGCTCCAAAATGTCCTCTGGAGGCACATGGGTGGGACCTGAAGTAATCGGGGTAACAAGGCACCAGGGTGAACAGCTGTGCCTTCAGTCTCTTTGGAGAGCTTGGTGTAGTAGTAGATGGAGAGCGTGGACGAGCACAAGTTATGGTAGTCACCGAAGAGACAGCCGTTGAGTGTTATTGATGGGATTTCTATCATCGACGTGGTTGTCACTGCCGTTGAAGGGGATTTCATCGGTTGCTGTCGCTTTCGACAGGATTTTGACAGAGCCGATTTTCTAGGCTTATCCACCATCGACTGGGAAGGCATAGAAGGACAAATCGCTTCAGGGGTCTTCAATGAGTGCATCTTGGATGATGGAGGCATGGACGCTGGGGGAGTCATTGAAGTAGCCGTCACTACGGCCTAGGTCGACAAAGTAGGTTGGTTATGTGAGGATTTCTGGGGTACGGCTGATTTTTTCTGGGGCAGAATGAGCTAGGGTGACATGTCCCTTCTTCACCCTTTTTCCACAGGAAACCTCCTGGTGTTATCTCCACATTAGAAGAGGGAACACGCTCTTGAGGTTTGCTGTGGCAGAGTGAAGCATGACTTCTAACGGTAGCTGAGTCTGAGGCCACAGTCACCTCATCTAGCCAAGCCACTAATCTTCTGTGACAGAATTCTATGTTTTTATTTGAAAACGAGTGGCAGATGGAACACAAGTTAACTTAGTGGTCTGGATACTTGCCTAGAAAAAGCTTTCTCTGTACTTGGAAACAGTCATGGTGGGTGAAGGAAACCCACTCCACATGCCTCAATCCTGGAAAATGGGCGGGGACCCAATGGATGAAGAATTTCCTTCAAACCCCAAATCGAAAGTTACTTATCTGAGCTTTCCAGCAATATAAGTAATCTGTAAACTCGGAAAAATTATAGACAATTGCAAAATTAAAGTAGAGAACTTGAAGAGGACTCCCAACACTTGTCTGAAGATGGCCTCAAGGCGTGGAGCTAATGGAGGCACTGCTTATTGGCTAATGGATCAGATGACTCAAAACAACTATAGGAGAACAGGGAGAACGTTACTGCAGTTTTTCAAATTCAAATGACAACTGTTCTAATGTTACAGAGGATCGCAGTCTGACTATGGGATTATACAAATCGCATGTGATTTTACTTAAGATGTAATGCTGGAGAAATAAAGTTTATGAATGAACGCTTAATTGATGACAACGTCCTAAATTTGTGGAATTTAGAAAATAATCTTTCCTGAACTGATGTTTGAGGATAGACAGACCTGCTGATTTACTTGGTTCGGAAAGCCAAAAGGGACCCCTTGTGGTTTCAAGTAATACAAAAAGCGGAACATTAGATATAGGGGATGACATTCGGGCTGAAGTGGATTGAATCCAGTATTTGCAAGTTCTAGACAGCAAACAGAATGAATATTCCCTCCAAGTTGGAAGATTCATTTCTGTCTCTGAATGGGGCACTAAAACCTTTGTGGTGGTGTATATTATTCTCATGAAGAGGTTGAATAGAGGCCAATCGAATTAGGGTGCATGACCTTCCAACTCAAGTTCTTCGCTTCACCTCCAACTCCCTCGGGGTCAGTCGCTTCTTCAAGCAACGAGTTGGTGGTAGATCTCTTTCTGCGGCTGGGGCCTCCCTCTGGAACAGCCTCCCTGCCTCTCTGAAACTTGAGGAGAACCATCTCAGGTTCTGGAAGCACCTCAAGACCTTTCCTCTTTGCTTCTGCCTTCTCTCTTCCTCTCCCCTGATGATTTCCTGTCTAATACTGCACTGGTCAACTGGCTACTCTCTCATTTCGGGCCCAGGTCTCTGCCCGCCCAGTTGCATACCTGCACTACCTACCGGCAACCCTTGCACTTGGATCTGTATCTAACCCTACAGTCCCCCTACCTGCACATTTGGACACCTGCAGTCTGCACTTATCCTTGAACCTCCCACCTGCTGGCTGAACCTCTTGTTATTGGTTTTATCCCATGTACAGCACTTCCCACCTCCCATTACCCCTGGCACTTTTCTCCTCCCCCTACCCTGCACTTGCACGATCTCAATGTCACTTGGCCCAGTAGGATTGTTGTCTCTGTCCTCGCTGCGTCTCCCTCCCTTGCCTCGTCACGCCTCGGAGCACTTGTGTGTAGGCGTATTAAAAATGCCATATCACATCACATCACATTGGAAGCTGGCATGGAAGCACCTAAAATGGCGCACTCCTAGGCGAAGGGGGTCTTTTTCCATACCAATCTTATATGTGCTGGTGTGTCAAATTACAGAGCAGCACTCGACACAGGAGAGGCGTCCTGACAGCCCTTTGGCGGCATCCATTGGAGGGTGAGTGCTGGACCTCAGGAGGGAGCCTGGTGGCACTCAATGAGCCCTCTAGGCCAGAAGAGCTAGAGCATGTAATGACTTCATATCTCTGCTTTGTGCAAAAGCAGGGTTGCCTTAAAAAGTATCCCTTGCGTGTGGGGGGCTCCGATCAAAAGGTAGGAAGCCTCTCTTACTTTCTTTTTTCAGCATAAAAAGTTCATAAAGGATACTAAAACTGGACAGTTGACTTTCCCCTCCCTCCTTTTGAGCCCATCTCCAAACATGTGTGTTGAAATCCTGAATCAGAGAACGCAAACATTACTGTAAAGAGAGTTTGGATCCGTGGCAAGGATCATTTTCTTCTAGGAAAGATTCTATTCTGTTCTGTGTGGCATAGAGCGGGGGAGATTCAGAGACCAGGAAAAAAAGAGTTTGATACAAAAACTGAGATTGGCACAGCAAAAATATCTGACCCAGTACAATCCGTCCAAGCTAGATGGTACAGTAAAAAGAACTGGCAAGTGGGCAGAAACATGTGTTGCTGCACATGCACCATGGAGGCTGGGGAGGAAAAGTCAATTAAGAATTTTGTTGTGCAAAAAGGCTCTGGTACCGTGAACAGGCATCACATATTAAGTAGGAAAGGGGCGAGAGCATTGGAGTAAATAACTTCCATTTCCATATGACCTGCCCTCAATTGACCCTGTAATGTCATCTTGTTTTCCAACTGTGACGAGCGTCAACCTCTATCTCTTCCACAATTGTCTACTTGACTGAACGGAAAAAAGACAAGATGATTTCTACATAGACATCATACATGGATGCTACTACAGCTCTGCCCTGCTCGACAGCTATGACAGAAATCTCATAATTTGTTGTATACATTGAATGAGGCTTGTCTAGCAACCCGAACAAGTAGACATATACTTTACCGTTAGTTTTTTTCATCCCTGTTTTGGAAGGTTTTAAAACCCGACCAACCTGAGGAAATTGTTTCACACTAACACATCCTACTGCCACGCTAAAAGTTCAGGTTTTGTAACCTTCCGTGACACCAGACAATACTACTCGAGTGTAGTTTAAAAAAGGAAAGCAGAAGCATATCTTGGTTTACTATCACAACCATTGGAACGGCTCTCAAGCAGCCAAGTTACCCACTTTCACACTACCCTTTAAATACTTTCCACACATCTAAGCTAACACCCAGAAGTTCTGGACTGACCCAAATTATCAAAAACCAGCATCGTGTCATCAAAGGTTGCAAAACCAGACCATACATGGAACTATTCACATTGAAAATCATACTCCCATGTAGAAGGTTTACAAAACCTGAAAACCACTCTACTGGAACATTGACACAATGGTGTTTAAGGTGGAAATGTCTAACCACAATGAGGGAACTTGTCCACACACTGACAGCCAATCGCGTGTAGCCCTCAACTAGCCCACACTTGCAAACCACATTTTGTTGGTGCTGGACAATGCAAGGCCAGGTCAGACAGCACCAGGCAAATGGCATCCAAGGGAATACTGTGTTGGATATATTGTAATCTCTACCACCCAGACAACTTTAAAAACCAAGAGGTCATGCAAGTAATCAACATCACGCTTTACAAATATTTCCTAAGCACACATCCATCTCACCTTTTCCAACAAAGCATTACAGTTGTGATATTTCATGTGTGATATTATTGGACCAGCGCAAAGGCATAGTGCAGTTTCCAAAGATCTATGAACTCTTTCCAAGATGAATTGGGGCAACAGCTTTGTTTCTCTAGGATTGCCTTAAAAGAAAATCTCTATATTTGGTGCTGTCATTTGAGACACCCCAAGCCTTGAATGTGCCTACACATCATTGTTCTTTACCCGTGGCAGGTTCAAACCATTTCCTAATTTGGAAAGCCTAGTTTACTGGTACGCTATAAATAACTCAACTATTCAAAATGTTTTCAGCCTCTGTGAGCCTTGTGCTTTCTAAACTAGTTTCTATTGTTGGTCTACAACTATGTAATGGTGAGCATCTAATTGCATTTTACCATCATCAATGGCACCCCATAACTTCACTAAACATGAATTGGGGTTCACCAATGTCTTGCTTCTGATGCTACAGGTGCACTGGTTGAGGCGCCCCGTCTCAGCTGCTGAAAGGAGAGTTCATGGCCATCTCCATGAATATTTATATACAGTCCTTCTGTTTACACATTTCACCATGCTGCCTAGATCTACATCCGTGACTAGTGAGGGCATTTGGGCCAACCTTATGACTCCTATGTATCATCCAATGGTACTTTAGTGTGCCATGTCACCCTTTCCATCAACCCTTTTATCTTACCTATCTCCTTTTTCCAAAAAATATGAGATTCACTCCTTTCACTCTGGTACCTCTTCATTAAGTCAGTTGGCTCACTTGTTTGTAGCAAACTCTGTGGATCAGGTCTATTTGATTGTGGTCTGTTTTATAGCAAGTTCAGCTCAAATTATAGTGTTAGCTAGCCCTTCACCTTGCCCACAAATTCAACTTTGAACATACTGCCAAAACACTCCTATGCACTACACTAATTTCTCGAGGGGTCAGAGGAGTACTGCAATACAGAGCTCAAAGGCAAAGCAGACACTCCCTAGAATCAGCATACTCACTAAGGAACTGGGGATAGGCAACCTCCTTCCAAACCGTGCTCCCGCGCTGCACCAAAGATCAACACCAGGATGAACCCCTCAGTACTACACTGGCTTCCTTCCTCCAAGACCCAAAATGCCACATCAAGTGCCCATCAGGTGCATCCTGTGGGTCCACTCATGCTCCCACTCCACCCGCTGGGTAACCCTCACACCAATTAACCATTTGACAACTCAAATCCCAGCTCACATCCAGAACATGTAACCAACACAGGGCATCTAATGATACTGGCAGGGAAAACACTGCAGTTTGATCAATGCCCGCTCCATCTCTAAACATTAAACAGAGGTTCATGATATTCTTAGTACAGAAGGAATCGACTTGCTCTTGGTAACAGAAGCCTGGTTACCAGACGACAAGATAATAGCACAAAAGTCCATACCCGCCAACTTCAAACCTATCTAACAAAACCAGGCCGGCAAAGGAGGAGACCGTGTCACTGAGGCACAAAACAAACATCTCAAAATCTTGACTTCACACCAGATTGACTTCACCGTCTATGGAGGGCTCATGATCCACCTCACATTCAACCACCAAACCAACTTCTCCTTCCTGCCTATTTACAGATCACCATCATACAACCCAAACCTTGCGGAAAACTTTGCAGAAGTAATTGCTTATCTAGCGATACAACACAAACATCTAACTGTCCTCACAGACTTCAATGTTTGGTTTGAGGCGCAAACAGAATCAACATCCACAAGCTAGAGCTCCTACAGTGCCAGCTTTCATCTTAAACAAATAGTCAAAGGAGTTGCACTCATTGTAGGTCACATCCTCAAATAAATCTTTTGTGAAGAAGGCCTAATACGTTCCACGTTCCTGTAAGATGGAGCAATCATCTACTGATTGCTTTTACTATCAACATGCCAAAGTGGCAACTTCCGCCAGGAAAAGCTGATAAACTCTAAAGTTGAAAGAACTTGGAAATATCATTGAAGAGACAAAAGCCCAACCCCAATGAGCCAGAACTCTTACGACCAGAAAAAACTTTAGTGACACTAGAAATCTAGATAACCAAATCACTAGAAAACTTCATCCCATTAAAGCGCTTTACCCGCTCAGAAAAAAAAGACTTGAGTAAGATAGTTAAGACCCTACCCACGAACACTGAAAACAATACATTAAATACTTGAAAAAATAATGGTGGAAACACTACAACCCTACAGCCCTAAACAAGACACATCCACCATTACAAAGCAGAATTCCTAAAAGCAAAGGGGTGTCACTATCCCAAACGAATCATCCAAAGAAAGAACTTTACCAAATAATTGACGTAAGAAACCCAGCTCCCTGCAGCAAAGTATCTTCACTTACCCAAAAACGAAACAAACAGCAAGCCATCAGCACTGCAATAAGGAACGGAAATGGAAGCATAAAACAAATACCATGCAATGCCATTCAGCCTACAACCTCAGCAATGAGCATCTTTGAACCAATATTTGAAGTAGACTTAAAGGAATTCGGGGACGCTAGCAACAAAGTAGGCTCTTCGATTGACAGCTGCCCCCTCCAAACATCTACAAAGAGACCATTGAAAGGGAAACGCTAGCTTGCTACTTTAGCAAATTAATGAACTGCTCACTCAAATCCGGAATTATACTAAAGGTTTTTAAGACAGCCTATGTCAAACCACTTATAGAAGACCACTCCAACTTTCCTCCTATCTCAAACATACCATACCCAGCCAGAATTCTCGAGAGAGCTGCGTATATAGCCAAATATTGGAGCATGTAGTCTAATAACTTACTAGATTGCTCACAGTTAGGCTCCATATGTGAACTAGTTTCCATTTGGAACAACCTCAAAATGTCATCAGACATCGTCACCTAGCACTCATACACCTCAACCTCTCAGGGCCTTCAAAAGTGTTAACAACAGTACACTAATGGAAAGGCTTGAATTAACCGGGTTCCGTGGCACGACTCTACAATGGATGTGATTGTTCCTAACAAACAAAACAGAAACCTCCTTGCTCCTCCCTTCAGTACAACCCCACACCACATTACCTGTGGCGTTCCCCAGGGATCAAGCTGCTCGTTGATTATCTTCAACGTACATGACCCATTTGAAGATTATAAAATCGTATTGGCTAAACTGTTCTAACTATGCAGAGGCTCCCCATATAATTTACCAAATAAGCAAATGGATGATCGACAACTATGTAAAAATGTAAATGATAGTCTCACTTCCCTCCGCACCTGAAACATCTCTGCCAAGGCCTTTGAAAATAGGTAACTGCCTGAAACCAAAGCAAGTGATCAGAAACACCTGGCATATTAATGGCAAGTGGCAGATAGACTACTACGTATAGTCATAAGGAGGTAACACCTAATTCCAACTCTCAGAGCACTCCACAGACTACCAATGAAAAACAGAATTCAGTTGAAGGGCCTCTGGATCGCCCACAGAGAAATTGTATATCAAAGATCAGAATTCCTTCAAAAGCAAGTCTTAATCTATCAGCCATGAAGAGACCTACGATGGACAAATGACATACTATTAGAAAACAGAATATTTTCAAGACGAAAAAACAGAGGCTCTGCCATTACAACTATGGTGAAGAAACACTGGAACCTACTAACAATGGAAATCTGCACCCTCTACCTCTACAAGACCATCTGAAAATGAGGAAACGTCTATCATCCTGGCTCTTTAATGCTAACAGACAAAGTTTAACCTACACCCATCAAATACTGGAAACAACACTTCTCAATAACCTAATGGAACGTTATACCGATCCGACCATCTGTCTAGATCACAACACACAGCATAGTAAACAATAACGATTAGAAGCCGTGCACTGTACAAATCCTAATAACATAATACTGAAAACACAAACTTCCCACACAGTTCGATGGACGTGCTCAATGGTAATTTATTGCCCACAGGGACCTGGAGACACTAGCTCTGAACTGGTTTTGATTTAAGATCACATGGTTTATCGCTGCACATAAACAATGTTATATTGTATATTTTTATATACCAGCATGACTGATGTTGACTGTTCAAGGTTTAACCAAACTCTGTACATTGTATAGCAATTGCTTCTTCATGACACCACTATGGCTGCTCAAGCATGCTTCTCTTCGTCCCCCAATCACTCTTTCCCTACCCTTCCCCTACTAGTTGTGCACACAGCCTTCTAGTCCTTCTGTACTCATGCTACCCCCATCCACATCCCTATATTTCCCATGTCTTCCAAACCTTATTCAAACCTCATCCACTCCTTTTGTCTTAAGAGGTGCTTCGCTCTCCTCTTCACCCACCGACTTCACATTAGGTCTCAAGAATGCACAATTACGCTATAGAATGACCTCCGGGTCTACTTTGGCTCCCACATCCCCATTATCAACAGCAAAAAAAATTTGATTAACCCTCATGACAATGCTACATGTGCTGCTTTACACACTGACACCTCTAACTTCTCACATTGCACTCCCATTACCTTACAAAAAGAGGTAGTCGTGTAGGCTTTATGATTAAAGCTCATGCTTATCCACCTTATTCCTTCATAGACATTGCTGTTCAACTTCTCACACAAATCCATCTCACAATAGTTCTCTGCTACCGACGCTTTGGCACTCAACCCCTTCTAAAACCTGGACCTACTACTTGAACCCTACCCTCCAAGGTCATTGCCACGCTCATAGGGGACATAACATACCAAACATGACCACAGATCCCTGACTGGCTCATCTCTTTCGGACCACTTTTTGGTTTGCCTTCACCACCAGCAATCTTGACAAACGACTTTTTGTATTTTATTTGAATTTATATAGCACTTTTGCCAAAACGGTGAACAAATTAAAAAAACAGTACATTATGTGTCAAAATGGGAGAAAATCATAGTTAAAAACTATTAGTAGGCTAGAAGATGATATTTTAGAATGAGCACGCAAAAGAGAATAGGAGGAACGAGACAAAGGGCCAATGAGTCGCATTCCATTGTAGCGGGGCCATGAGAGCAAAGGAAAGAAAGCAGGATTGAGCGCAGGAGTGAGGGTGGCGGGCAGACCGTAATAAGGAACTGTGACTGTAAATGGAGATAACGAGTGGGGGAATAAAAAGGCAGATGGGAAAGGTTATGAATAGACTTAAAGACTTGGCGTAGGGAGTTAAACTTAGGACAATAGTGGAAAGGACGCCACAGCAAGAACGAGAGCAAAAGATATGGATTTACAAGAGGACACAGAAAATAAGAAACAGATCGAGGAGTTGCAGATAGATATCGGGAGGATAGAGGTTCCATGTGTTCAAATCGCGGCAAAATTGAGCGTTTACACAAAGAAATTGCAGCAAAAAGGCTGTGGATTTGCCGCCGCCATCCATGTAAAGGATGCGGGGTACACCCCTGCAACCCGCAAACCCATAACACCCGCTTCCTTTACATGTTATAATGGGGTACACCTTTACCAGGTCAAACCACAGCATTTTTGTAAAGGCGACATTTTTGCCGCAATTTTATTATTGCATGCCAGGGCAGCTCATGGCCAACGTATCTGTCTTTGAAGAACAACAATGCAGAGGAACACTGGTTCGAATCCCGGTTTATGGTATTAAGCACGTTATAGAAGATTAATTAATTCATAGATCTAAGTGGATTACGAGAGAGACAGGGAGACCAAAAAGAAGACAAGAGCAGTAGAAAAGGTTTTGGGGAAAGATTAGAGAAGAAATGAAGCGCTTAGTGGCATGGAAGGAGAGAAAGGGTCAGGCTCTATGGGTGTTAAAGAGGCGAGTTCTGCACGAGCAAGAAAGAGAAGAAATATGGTGAGTAAAAAGAAAGAGAGGAGTCCAAATAGACCACAAGATTGCGAGCTGCAGACGAGGTGGATAAAGCACACGGAGGAAAGGAGATAGCAGATTGGAGAGAGGAAGGGATAGACAGAGCAGGAAAGAAAAGAAGGTCCGTTTTGGAGGAATTAAGGACAAGATAGTGGTCGACCATCCATGATTGTCTGGCCAGTAGACACAAGGTTACGGTAACGTGAATGTCAGCAGAGAAAGTGGAAAAAGAGAAGACAAAAAGCTGGGTGTTGTCTGCATAGAAAGGATGAGAAAGTCTGAAAGAAGAGATGATAGCCGCACAAGGACAGGTGTAAAGAGAGAAGGGGACCAGGACAGAGCTTTGTGGAAAACTGTGGCTAAGAGGTAAAGTTGGAGAGGTGTTACCTGCCCAAGAGACAGAGTATGGGTGAGTAGAGAGATAGGATTTAATGCAAGTAAGGAGAGTGCCAGAGAAACCGAAAGAAGAAAGGGAGGAAAGTATAAGAAAGTGATCGACAATTTTGAAAGCTACTGATAGATCAAGGAGAATTAAGAGTTAGGAGTGCTTTGCATGTCCAGCTGAGAGAAGAGTTGCATACTGAGAGTAAAGCAGTTGCAGTAGAATGATAGGAACGAAAGCCAGGTTGAAAAAGAGGAAGCAGTGAGTTGGAATTGATAAAAGATGAAGTTTGTGAATAAACAGAATGTTCCAGAAACTTTGAAAGGTAGGGGAGAAGTGATATAGGACGAACGTTGATTGGAAGAGAGGGGCTCTGAGAGGATTTTTCAAGATTGGCAAAATAGAAGTGTGTTTAAAGGAAGAGGGAAAGACAAAGGTAAAAAGGGAGGTATTGAAATGTGCAGTGAGATAAGGAAGGAGAAGATAAAACGTTTAGTAAAAGTGAGGATGGGAGAAGATCAAGAGTGGCAGAAGTGTGGTGTGCCTTAGTTAAAAAAGCAGCAGCATCAGTATCCCAAAGAGGGATGAAGGTTAGGGAAGCCGCAGATAAAGGCAGAGAGGGGGAGGACAAGGAAGATGCAGAAAGTGTAACAGTAGAACAAAGGAGAGTGACCGTGGAAGAGAAGTACACAGCAAGATCGCCAGCAGAGAGGGATGAGGAGAGAGCATGATCAAGGAATGGAGGATAGAGGATCCGAGAAAGAGTTTGAAAGAGCCGACAGGGAAGAGTGGAGGAGGAGGGAAGGTGATCAGAGAATTAAGAGAGAAAAGTGTGGGAAGGTCGGAAGGAGCAGGGTACTTGCACCATCAACCTTTGGCTCGGCCGAAATTGCACAGTCGGGAACAAAGCTGCGGTGTGAGCCATGGCTAGGGAGGCTTTCGTATACATATGATCAGAGATGCAGAGTATAAGGAGTACAGAGCCACAGATAGAGAAGAGGAAAGAAGAAACAGCTAAATCAACGGACAGAAAAAAATCAGATACCAAGGGGAGAGATGAAATGCAAGCAGAAATGTAGGATGGGGCGTAGAAGACACAAAGATCTTGAAGGATAAAGGATTTGGTAGGGGGCAACAGAGTGAGGGCAAGAAGGACAGAGAACGAAAGGTGATGGTCAGAGGAATAGACTGGGAGAGCAGAAACAGGTGGTAGAAAGTGAAGATGGCATTTTTTTATCAAAATAGTCAAAAATCGAAGTAAGAGGAACACTAGTGTGGGAGGAGGAGATGAAGACTGAAATTGCCTAGGAGAATAAGGGAAATATCTAGAGAGCGAAGGATCAAAAGAAGTGTGTGAAGATCGTTGCAGAATGTGTTTACCGGACCAGGAGTATGGTAGACCAAGAGAAAAGCCATGGAGAAGGGACCCTTAAAGTAAGAGTACTGATATTAAAAAGTTGAGAATAAAAGAAAATCAGCGGGGGGAGAAAAGGAGGAGTGGTAAAGAATATCACACCCTCCCTCTCCACCAGTTGGATGGGGTGTGTGCATAAAGGCAGTAAGGTGTTGTTGAGAGAGCCACAGATGTAGCAGTGTTGAGTGGCCTCATCTTCCACCCTCGATGTTACTGTCCCTCCTCCCCCACCTGCACCACTCCCTTCATTGTTTCTGTATCTTTTTTCAATCCCAACTCTTTGCTATCAACAAATGTAATTTTAAACTTTGCTCCTTGGCACCCTGTTGTAGCCAAGTTTGGTTGTCCCTCAAAGCTCTCTCACTGGATCCATTAAGCACGCCTTCCTGGATTTCCATTCAGCACTTGTCACTCACTTTCTCACTAGCATGTTCGCTCTTCCTCTCACTCTCAACACTGGAACTCTCCAGCAATTTTGACAATGTGGCCAATTATTCACAAGCTATGTCCATTGTTTAGAAACTCCAGCAGTTGAGATATCTGTATCCCATACAAGGAATCTGTATGTGCTTTCTCCATACATATGGCTCAGCAAGTCTTACTATACCAGATGTAGCCCCTCTTCCCGCTTTTTATGCTCCTCCCTGTCAGCTGAGGACTTTGCCTAATAATTTTTCAAGCTTTTGAAACAGCGAGACATTCTGACTGCCATCCTTTCCTCCCCTCCTACGCTCCATCAACTACACCCTCTTCTACCTATGGGTTTTCTGTTCTCTTATGGGTTTTTTGTTCTACCATACTTACTGAACTAGCATATATCAAATACTCATCTTAAGTGTGTAAACTATAGCTCGCCTTTGTGATTTTACCAGACTGTTTCGAACAGGTCACTGTCTTCTCCATCCTGTAGAAATCAACAACTGGTCCAACCAATCATGCAAACTATTGACATATTGCTCTTCTATGTCACTACTCAAAGGCTCTTGAACGTGTGGTCTTCAATTGTAGTATTTCTTGCTTGGAAAAAAACGGATTGTGAAGCCCACTTAGCTGGGCTCTTTAGCAGACCCTCCACAGAAATAGCACTGACATGCATCACAAACTTGGTCACTACTGTACATCACTCTCGCCTCTCATCCATTCTCACCCTCATCCTCTCTTCACCACTGATCACCCTTCTTGCACCCTGACCCTAACAAATGTTGACTTTAAAGACAATGTATATGGCTTCCTGGCTGAGCCATCTCCTGCAACAATGGCACCTTCTCAGACACCCCCTCATCTTGCAGGTGTCCCTCGAGGATCTGTCTTTGGCCACCGATTTTCACACACTATGCATTCTCTCTTGGTAAATTCCTCTCTTCCTTTGGTTTCCCTTACCATTTTCTTGCTTGTGGCACTCAAATGTTGTGCTTCTTCATCTCCTTTATCCCCAACGTACCTTTACCAAGTGTATCTCCACCATTCGTCACTGGATGCTCAAATCCTCTAAGACGAAAATGTTCTTTGTTACAATATACTGGACTACAATAACACAAACCTTCCGGCCTTTCCTTCCCCCTTCATCTCCTCATGATATCCCTGACAGCTCGCAAACTTGGGCTCTTCAGTTCAACAGATGGCAGTCTTAATCTCCTGGGCTTCTGTAAAATCCAGCCACCCTCACCTACTATTCATCTAAGATTCACTGTAGACATGGCCACTCCCAGGGCAGATGAAACTACCTTGTGCTGGCCAAGATGGGATAGTCATCAGAGAAATGGCATTGGATTTGAAAACTAGGCATTTAGAAAAGGTTTCTGTCACAAAACAACACAAATGCCTCCCTTAAATACCTTATACAAACTTTACTATCACAACACATTTTAGAGAGCCCTTTTAACACTAGAAAGGCTTACTTCAGTGTTAACAGGCCTGTATCTTCCTTTATTCAATGAAATAATTCCACTGTAACCTATTTAGATAAGCGTGCATCTTTTCATCGATATCTTTAACACTATTACCATTTAATGATAAGAAAAACAACATTTGTGAGTGTGTATCTATATCGCTTTATTGTATTTAAATTATTTTTAATGCGCACACATATTACCAGTACAAGTGCAGTTTTGAGGCGTTATGTAATACATCAAACAATAACATGCCATATTTAAAAGACACCAGGCACTTTTCTTTGAAAAAGAAATCACCACTAAATGTGTTTTTGAATTTTAATACAAAACAGAAGCAATTTACACCTTTCTTCAAGGCTCAACAATGATTGCTTTTTAGAATTGATAAATCTTTCTCCCCTTATTGTCTTAAAACTTTTGTATTTAAATCATATTTAGATTTATAAAGCTCTTTCATCAAAGCTCCAGGCAAAATCTTACAACTTATTACACAAAATTCAGTCAGTAAGGGAGAAGGTGCGTTGTTAGGTGGGTATGAAAGATGTGATAAGAGGGGGAAGAATGGATGAGGTAGGGAGCTGCATTATTTTGGGGCAAGGAGTGACAAAAACAGATTTGGGAAGAAGCACCAGGGTTTGGGAACGTAAAGAAAAAAGAGAAATTGAGACTGGAGCATGCAAGAGGGGGAGTGGAATGAGAGCAAAGAAGAAAGGTAGGGATGGGAAAGGCAATAAAGACATTTTGGAACGACGCAAAGAAAATGGAAGGGAAGACAGGAATCAACGGGGAGAAGTGAGGCAGATAGGAGGGAGCATGATAGAGGAGCGAGGTGGTAGTTAGAAAATACATTGTATCGCTCAGTTGTAGACAGAACGAGGGGTACGATGAGAGCGGAGAAGACCAAATAGGATGGCACAGCAGTAGTCAAAACAAGAGAAGAAAAGGGAAGATATAAGAAGCTTGGTAGCGTGGAAAGAGAGATACCGGCAAGTCTGAATAAAGGTTATAGAGCTAGAAACAAGTACATGCAGTGTTAGAGATAAAAAGGGATAAGGAAATAGAGATATGACCGATAACACTGAGGTTGCTAGCTGAAAGGGAAAAGTGGCGATCGGAAAGAGGAAAAAGAAGGTCAGTAGGATGGAGAGAAGGCAAGGGAGATGAAGGGGGTAGGAAAATAATTTTAGTTTTAGAGGGTGCAACATTGGATGGCCATAAGACAAGAGAAAAAGTGGTGTTGAGGGAATCAGAGAAGGAAAGGAAAAAATGTGTCTTTCATCGGCATAGCTATAACATGAAAGATTAAAAGAGGTAAACAAGGTTTAGAGAGGAAGAGTGTAGGAAGAGAAGAGTAGGGGCCCATGCACAGAAACCTTGGAGGACACCAAATAGTAAGGGACATGAAGAAAAAAGATGGCGATCTAGGAAACAGAATCGGAACGGTCAGAAAGATAGGAATGAAGCCACTGGAGGGCAGAGATGGAAAAGTCAAGTGAGGCTAGAGAAGACAGGAGAGTAGGGTGGTCAACAGTGTCACATGCTGCTGAAAGGATGATAAATATGACTACAGAAGACAACGTGTTAAGTAGACAAAAGGGAATTAGACATGTAATAAAACCATTTTGGTAGAGTGGGATGGGCGGAAACAAGATTGGTAGAGAGGAAACAGAGGGTGTAGATTACGAAAAGAGGAGAATTGGGTATTAACAACTGTTTCAAGGAGCTTGGCCAATAAAGGGAGGTGAGAAATAGGTTGGAAATTAGAGGTAAGTGTTGGATCAAAGGAAGGTTGCAAATTTGAAAGAAGTCGGAAAGGTGGAAAAGGAGAGAGAAAGTTGAAAAGACTAGTAAGATAATGAAGCAGAAGATGAAAACACTGGCTATTAGAGAAGAATGTCGAGGGAGGAGAGAAGCAGTTGGTCAAGTCCGGGATTGGAAGGAGGCAGTGTCAGAATCAGAGAGGGGGGCGAAGGAGGAACAGTTCAGTTCTTTATTAATTTTGCAGCTCAGCTTCCAGGGGCTAAATTGGCTCATTTCAATTTCTTTTCAGAGATAGCAAAGTTATTCTGCTGTTGCATATTCTACGTTAACAAAATCCTTTAAACTTTACTTATGAAAAATGATTAATACATCCTTCACAATGTAAATTCTAACAGCTGTAAAACATAATTGAAATACTTGTGCATTCATACATTACTGAAAGGTAACCCAGAATAAAAGCTGTCCATAAAATGTTTAGTTTAGCAGTTTTGTATGTCTAGGTGGCTGTGTATTATGCTGGCGAAAGTGCTGTTCTAATACAGATTTCATGTCTGATTTCATGCCTGTTTAAATCAACCTGCTTCAAACTTGCAGGGCTAAACAAATGTAGTTTACCTTACCTTTATCATTTTTCATCGAAAAACGCCACCATCTTGGCATTTTAGGGGCATGCCTTGTTCATTGTAAAGATGATTACAATCGTTCAGTCTTACAATCAGGCAAAACAATGGTTGATACTCTGTTCTATGCCCTTTAAGGTTGCAGAAAACCAAACACCCTTTACGAAAATCAAAAAAACGGTTGCAGTGCATTTAATTGCTGATGGTTTAAATGAAACCTAAAGACGATTGGCGCTTACATTCATCAGTTCACCCTTCCATATGTGTTCATGTGTTTAGGCAACACAATCTATCACAATAAGACTCAACATTTCATTGAGTCATACATCACTTCCATTCAAATCTACCACACTGAATTACTGCTCCAGCCTTCTCCTGCGACCCCACCTGTATAGATTTGCTCCTTCAAAAAACCTTCTGAACTTTGCCACCTGGACTCTCTAAACTGACACAATCCTCATCCACTTCAGCACATCATCTTCACGTGGGTTGATCTGACATACAAATAGACTCTTCCTTAATGGCCCGAGGCCTGCCCTTAACTTGAGGTCATTGATGTCTGAGTGTGTTGTTCTGACCAAAGTCGCCTCATCTACAAGTCACTGTAATGTGCATTCCATCCTACCAGGAACTAGTTGACCATGACTGGCTCCTGATACCAAGGTTATGTAAAATGTCCTCTTATTATGATGTCTATATATATATATGCCAAGCAGGGAATCACAGACTTAAGAGGCTCTAATGATAAAGTGGTTATCCAAGTCTGTTTCCCCAATGCCACTGGTCGGTTAAGCCTACTGTAGTAGCTAATCACTAACCTGGAGTGTGTGCTTAGATGTATGGAAGAAGACCATAGCACTTATTACAAGGTTGGCAGTATTATTCTTGAAATCCTACCAAACTAGTTTGCGTTACCACCACACACAAGCCGGTAAGCTAGAACAGCGAGTTGAGCGCTCGTTCTGACATCTGGTGCATCCGGTTTGAATCCTGGCAGCGCCAATTCAGCCTTTCATCCTTCCGAGGTTCATAAATTGAGTAACACACTGTGGGCTAATGTCAATTGTTATTTCAGTGCTTAGACTCCTATTGGTTTGTGGCGTTATATAAACCAGATATTAAAACACAATATGGTAAAATGTGAGAGATTATGAGGTGTGGTACAGCGTAGTTAGTGGGGATTTGGAGAATATTTCCACAAGAGCTCATTTGGCCTGTGGTTAAGTCCTCCATTTTTTAGACGGAAAGCCAAGTAGAACCTCCAGCAAAATTCTTGATGTATGTCCTCCACATCACTATGAACCTCATAGTTCAGTAGTGCGGCAACAGTGTCAATAACGGATATACCTACATTTTGCTGTCACTGTTTCCTGCACCGCCGAAATGTATGATGAGGGTTCTCATGTCAGCAGGCTTTTTACTCCTCCGATAGATGTGGTCTTCTGACTGTTAAGAGCGTATATGTATTAGCTTTGTATCATTAGCATCTCATTTTCTATTGTCTTTGTCTGGTGGTGTCACTGGGTTTGTGTACTCTCCTAGAGCACGGAAGGGACAGTCTTCTCCAGATTCTGTTGCATTAACTAACATAATGTTGCATCAGTGGGGACTGTGAGAAGCCTGAAGGTGCCTCCATGTCTAAACATCGAGGATCCGTGACCAGGACACGGCCATCACTTTTGGATCCAGTCCCTAGGGGTGAAACAGTAAGGGAGGATCACCTGGATGTGGGGTCCTGAGGAGTCAGAGTGGGACATTGACGGGTGAGGCGCGGTATCCCCCTTCCTTTGACACCTTTTTCCCAGCCTCTCACATAGGACATTCGAAAACACTGCCCCACGCCCCCTTTTACACCACGAACACCTTTGCACCACACAATAGACAACTAATATGCAACCTGTTAACCTGATAGGTCCAACCCGAGGGTCAGGCAGAGTCAGGCAATTAACCAAAATCACACACACCTGGCGTACCTTTTCCCTTCCCCACAGGGATAAAACGTGGAGTAAGAGAGCACAATACGAACACAGCAGACAGCACAACGAGACGGCTAATCAAGCGCAGCAGTTCAAACGAAGAAGGAAGACTGCAGGAATCAAGAGGGTGGCGAGCAGAGAAGTGACCTTGCCCTTTTCGTCCCAGAACTGCAGAACCTTCGGGGAAGAAAGCCTAAGATTGCGAACAATAGCACAAGTGTCTTGCAGCAGATTTCAACGGTACACGGGGCATGCCTACGCCGATAAGCATGAGCGAGGGAAGCTCCCGCGATCGTGGTACCGCCATGACTACAATGAAGAGGAAAGCCAAGCGGTTCATCACAGCCAGTGAGTTTGGGGGGGGAGCCAATAAGAACCGGGTTGTGTTAAGTGATAATCGTAAAGTGGCAAAGTCCTAGGAACTTTGAAAGAACTGTAAAGTGTTAAGGGGAGACCAGATGCAGAGGGAAACCTGCACCACGTGGGTGCTAAACTCAAGAGACTCTGGTCGATCCCTATCTCAGCCAAACTACAATTACCAGAAGGCCGTAGGAAGCCCAGCACAATAGGTCAAAGTGGTCATTACAGGCGGTCAAGCAATATCCCTGTACAACCGACTTTGTTCTACAAGCAGTCTGAAAGAAAGGGAGGTGAATCCTGCAAACATTGAACTGTGTAAAAAGAGGGATCAGCGTCCAGAAAAGGGGGAACCCAGTGATGAGTCACTATCCCCCTAATCAAGAGCCACAGTAAACCCAGCGAAGGGAGGCTAAGAATCGAGAGGGGTCGGATGCCTGGCAGAGGGGGACTCAAGGGTGAAACTTTGTCACCCCAAAATTCAGACAAGTGAAAGCAAAACTTAAGTGACGGCTAGAGTGAACCCAAAGGAGGGATGCCAAAGAAGGAGGGTCCAAGCCCGGCAGAGGGAGATCCAGAGATGAAGCTATCACCCAAGTACTAGCAGTCAAGAAAGGTCCAAGCCCGGCAGAGGGAGAACAAGAGGTTTGTTTGTTTGTTTGTTTATTGATTTGTATAGCGCACCAAACCCGTAGGTAACTGGGTGTGTTGCAAGAAATGTCAAGGTTACAGTTACACACATAGATAATTGCAAACATTGTACACAAAAATTCAGCAGGTGACAAATAGTATAAAACAAAAAGAAAGTACATTACATTAATCTAAACAGTGATAGTATCGAGAGTAGTGGATGTCGTGATGGAGGTCATTATGTGATTCGTAACTAGCCAGCTTTTCGTATTTTTCCTAAAGCTGTCAAAGGTCTGGTCAGTTTGCAGATAAGAAGGGAGGGTGTTCCAGTATTGGGCGGACAAGACCGGTAAACTACTCCATCGGCCCTTTTCAGTTTAAATCCGGGAACTACGATGCAACAGGAGTTAGCGGTCCTCGTGGGACGTGTTGAAGATTCTTTGACAATTTATTCTCTTAGTTACAATGGGGCAGCATTATTTAGACATTTATGGGTGATGGAAACTGTTTTGAACTGAATCCTATCCTTGATAGCCAGGCAGTTGCACATTCTACGAGCCTCAGAGATGTGTTGTCTCCTAGGAATACTTAATGCTGTCCTGAGTGCATTATTTTGTAGCATTTGAAGTTTTTTCGTAATGTGTTTGCTAGCACCTACATACAGTGCGTTACAATAATCAAGTTTTGAGAGAAATAAGGCTCTCGCTAAAGTGATGCAACTCTCAGTGGATAAGAAAGAAGGGTTCACAGGCATGTATCATCTTACAAGTGTAAGCTGCTGCAGAGGCCGTAGCATTAACTTGTTTGCCAAAGTTCAAGGCTGAATCTAGGTAGAAACCTAGGGTTTTTGCCTCCTTAGCAACTTTGAAGACAATGCCATCAATATTGAAGGATGTGTATTTGTTGCTGAGTTTGTTGAGGTTAGTCTGGGCTCCTAGGATCAAGATTGCTGTCTTGTCGTCATTCAGACACAGGCCATGGGCTGCCATCCATGCCTGAGTGATTAGATACATTTTGTTGACTAGGGCCAGGTCTGTATCATAGTCACCAGAGAGGGTTAAGAATATATGGGTGTTATCTGCATAATTAGTTTAGGTGACACCCAGATGGTCTAGGTCGTCGAACAAAGTCTTCGTAAATATATTATGCACCGTGGGTGATACGTAAGAACCTTGCGGTACTCCACTTGTAGTAGGTGAGGGGTCAGCAGCGACCGAGGGTGAGAAGACTCTCATTGACTTATCATTGAGAAAGGATTGAATCCATGCTGTGGCTTCTTGGGAGAAATGAGCAGCAGCGGACATGTGTTTACAGAGCACTTTGTGATCTACCAAATCAAAAGCAGCTGATATGTCTAATAGAAGTAATAGAGTGCTTTGCCTTTTATCTTTAAGTTGATCAATTTGCATTTTAAGATCTATCAGTGCAGTTTCTGTACCATGTAATGGTCTGAAACCTGATTTCCTCAGTCCTAAAAGATTATTAGTCTCCAGATACGTTTGGATCTGGAGGTATGCAACTTTATCTATTATCTTAAGTAAGAACGGGGCTGTTGTAATAGGCCTGTAGTTAATTGGGATAGTTGGGTCCAAGGATGTTTTTTATTTTAGAAGTGGTAGAACCCACGCATCCTTGAGGTTTGTGGGGACACTGCAGGCTCGAAATTAAGCATTTATCAATTTGGTGATGAATGGAACCAGGTCTCCGACAGCTTCTTTAATGATCTGGGCTGGGCAGATGTCTCCCTGGCATCTTGATGGCTTGAGCGAGGCAATTATCTTTTCCACCTCTTGGGTAGCGACTTGGGAGAATTTGAAACCCTGGAGGGGTTTAGGAGAGTATTCTTGGGGTCTGTGGTGGGTACCTAATTTAGTGAGGTTGCGCCTTTCGACTGCAATTTTATTTTGGAGGGAGGCAATTTTATTGGATATTGCATTTTGGATGTTAGTGCACCATACTTTATCTTTTGTACACAAGTCTTCAGGGGGAGAGGGGATTCAATTTCCCTTAGGATAACAAAAAGTTCCTTGGTGCTGGAACTGGCTTTGTTGATCCTATCGTTATTTTCGCGTTTAGTTCGCCGTATTTCTGCTTTATATTTAGTGGACATTTCGTTCAGGTTGTGTTTGTTCTCTTTGGAAGGAATATTTTTCCACAGGACTTCCAATTTTCTTTTCTCAGCCCGCAAGGCTTTTAGCTGGGGTGTGAACCATGAGTTTAGATGGGCTCTAGGTTTACCTTTTCGTATTTTAAGTGGAGCGATAGTGTCTAGCGCTTGTGTGATGGTAGAATTGTATAGATCTACTAGCAAAGCTGGGTCAGAGGTATCTGGTAAGGAGTTCAAGGGAGGAAACAAAAGGAGCAGTAGCTTATCTACTGTGATATTCCGTTTGTTCCTAGTGAGGAGGGGCGGACCTATAGGGTTGGTCTAAATTGCCAGTCTACTGGCTAGCATGGTGAAAGATACTAACTAATGGTCTGTCCACGTCAGAGGTTCGACAGAGGTGATTATGGTCTTGCAGTTGAAATCTGCTACCCAATCTAAGGTTCTGCCTTATCGTGGGTAGGTTGGTTGACTCTTTGCGTGAGGCCAAGTTCAGTGAGAGTATTCGACAATGCCCCTGCATGTTGATCGTTGGGATCGTGGAAACCCAGGTAGAAGTCGCCTAGCGTTAATATTTGCGAAGTAGGTTTAGTTTCCCGAGAGTATTGTTGTGATGTCTTCCTCGAAGGACCCAATGGGACCAGGAGGTCTATAAATTAAGTGAAGAGTGAGTTTACTTGAATTGGTAGTAGTTAGTTTGACTGTCAGTAGTTCACACAACTTGACAATGGGTGAGGTGGATACTCTAAGCCCTAAGCTCGACTTTGACGATGGGTGAGGTGGATACTCTAAGCCCTAGGCTCCACTTCGCAATGAAGGCAATGCCACCTCCTCTAGAAGTTTCTCTATCTGCTCTCAAGATGGTGTAGTTGTCAGGAATGGGCAGTAACAGTGAGGGTCCTTCCGCGGCGTGAAGCCACGTCTCGGTCATAGCTAGAAAGTCTAATTCTCCAGTACTAATTATGTCAGCTAAATCTATGGCATGGGCAACCATAGATATGGCATTTATTAAGGCAACTTTGATGTAGTGGCTAGTAGTTTTGGAAGGGTTAGGACAACACTTTCTTCGGTTACCTCAAGTTTTATTTGTGTATTTTGTATTAGGAGTTAGGTTCTTTGCCACCAAGGGCAGACTAACTTTAGCTATGGGTCTAGTATGTGAAGAGAAGTATCTGGTAAGTCTAGAGCCAAGCCTACCATTTCTAACTTCGATGGAGCAAGGTTGGTTAGGTACTGGTTTCGTGACATAGAGGTTAATCCATTGGCTAGGAGTTATGGTACCTACTGAGCCAATGGGGATAACAGAGTCGGTATTATGTGACTTCATTCCTAGATTTAATTCTGGTAGGAATGTAGTAGGTCTAATGGTTGTATGAAGTAGGCTGTGCTTCAGGGGTGGGAGAAATTTAGTAGTTTTAATCCCTGCTAGTGGAGAAGGAGGAGTGGTCATAGTTGTGAACTAAGGCTCTGATTGAGAGGAATTGACCGCTATAGCATTGTAGTTGGCGGCATTTGAGGTGCACAGAAGGATTACAGTAAGGCAGCTGGAGGTATGCATCATATAAGAGAATGGGTTAGCTAGATGTGGGAGAGCGGCAGTCAGTGCCCGAGGTGGATGCTCTGCCGTGAGCCCTAATATCGCTTGGCCCCTGTTATCAGAATTCCTTAGAGTAGGGGAATAGGCTGATGATCAGAAACTATATGCAGTATGTAGCAGGCTTGGTCATAAGCTGCAGGGTGTTGGCAGACAGTGTAGGCCGTATGCCTAAAGAGACTTTCATTATAGAAATGCATTTGGGCTGCAAAGTACTATAAGAGGCGCAGTTACAATGAGGTAACAGACTTCGTAATGCATTTTAGGCACCAAAAACACAGGATTCGGCACAATAAACAAGGTTAGCTGAGTGGTAATTGCTGTCAATATTGGCGGTACTACTTATGTTAGACTATACAGTACAATCAGGCATCAATTATAATAGGTAACGCAGTTAGCCATATGTTGAGCTTACTATGGGCTGTGTTAGAGGGGCCCAGAAATATGCACAGAGGACTGAGGCAGATGTATGTGGAGGCAAGTTAAGGCTAATGTCACAGTGCATATAAATGGCAGTTCACGTACAGACAGAGATAATTGCGTCTACCAGGCTCGTAGACAGCACATGTTAACTGATCCTCATTAGATAGAATAGGTAAAAACAGAAACGTTCTAGAGTGCGTAATATCTCTGAGCCGCATAAAGTGCCCAGATCAGATTACATAGCAGCGGGAAGGTAGGCAATGTGCGCTGATCAAGTTTAACTATACTAAGTGTAAGGCAGTGGTCGCATAATCACTCATACGTATAGCGAGTGTAGGTCAAGGTAAATACACATAGGTGAAATGCATTGTTTGCAATAGTCTATTCACTCAAATATAAACGTCAGATGTGCATGGCACGCTAATCTTCATAGGGGGGAAGTGTAGAAATTGCAGATTTGGAGAGGATGTAAGAGTTTAGAGATTGCAGGTCATAGTTCAGGAGTATACACTTCAGTCAACATCCACCTCTAATGGGACTGGTGGCGGAGGTCAGAGCAAAATATGCCTGACGGTGAAGCTACTCACTTGTTGATGGTCGTTAGGGGGGTGGCCACGGCACGGACTTCCACCGACAGGCATAGACAGGCGAGCAGCCTTTTGTATCGGCCTTCTGTTTACAGGCCGGCTAATGCCTTCTGGTGCTTCCAGGGCATTCAAGTAACACGGTGCGCCCAATCGTACGGCGCATCTTCTGAAATGGGGTTGCTAGGCAACCAAATAACAAAAGGCATGGGCCATCTTAGGAGGCGGTGCACGTGTAAGTTACACGGCTATTCAGCTCTAATACGGCAGAAAGCAGCTGACTGAAGAATGCAGGTAAACGAAGAGTAGATGGGGTCTCCGGATCTCAGGTGGCAATGTGGATATGGGGATTCACATTAAGGAAGCGATGCTGCGGCATGCACGCTTGTCCTTACCCCAGTGTTCACGTGTTGCGGCAGGGCAGGATGATGTGCAGTTCTCTCCGGTCGGTAGTGGGGTTAAGGAAGGGCTCCAGCCCTCCATCCCTTGATGGATATATACAGCAGAATGTGGGTCGCAGACAGGCGAGCAGCCTTTTGTATTGGCCTTCTGTTCACAGGCCGGCTAACACCTTCCGGTGCTTCCGCGGCATTCAAATAACACGATGCGCTCAATCATACGGCGCAGCTTCTCAAATAAGGTTGCTAGGCATCCGAATAACAAAAGACATGGCGGCCATCTTAGGAGGTGGTGCACGTGTAAGTTACACGGCTATTCAGCTGTAATATGGCAGAAAACAGCTGATTGAAGAATGCAGGTAAACGAAGAGCAGATGAGGTCTCCGGATCCCGGGTGGCAATGTGGAGATGAGGGTTCAAATTAAGGAAGTGATGCTGCGGCATGCATGCTTGTCCTTACCCTAGTGTTGACGTGTAGGGCAGGATGATACACGGTTCTCTCCGGTCAGCAGTGGGGTCAAGGAAGAGCTCCAGCCCTCCCTCCCCTGATGGAAATATACGGCAGAAGGTGAAGCTATTACCCGAGTACTGACAGTCAAGAGGGGTCCGACCCTGACTGAGGGAGATCCAGGGGTGAAGCTATCACCCAAACTGAAGTAAGAAAAGAACTGACATATAAATTAAGGAATGCGATACGTGAAAGGTCAGCGCCTAGAAGAGGGAGACCCAGAGGTGAACCGTTATCACCCTAAAGGAACTTTTGGTTTTGTTATTTTATTGAAGACATAAAGACCTGAAGGCAAGAGACTCTCAAAGGAAACAAGACTTAGCCATCGACGGTCCTGAGAAGCCATCCACGGTCCTGAGAACTGCCATTGGAACTGTCGTCTCGTGCTGGAGAAGCTAGACACTGTACTGTGCTCCTAACTCTCATCTTACCTGTCAAAACGTGGGGAAGGGAGACCCAAGCTACTGCACCCTGACATTATTTGAGAACACTTCTTTCTTTTGTTTCGAACTATTCCACACCCCTTTATTGTATTAGTTGTAAGGTTTGGCAATAGGTCTCTCTCTTATTATAGGCCCTTTTATTCTGACACAACACCACTAGTACTGCCTTATTTTTAATTTGATGGTTGACACTTGCTCCCATCTTAGATTTAGGTTTAGATTAGGCATTTTTCCAACCTGCATACAGCATTTGATTGTCCAATAAACACCCTTGAACTGTGATCACTTGTGTCTGTCTTACTTGTTGACACCACGGGTTTCTCACATATGGTGTGAGGGGTGGGATGTGATTCAACTGACAACATTTTCAAACCCATGCTAATAATGGTGGTGCCACCAGAAGGGGAAAACAGGCTAGTCGATCTCCTAGAATCTGACCGCGTGTCCACATTGAAAGAGGTGTTATCCTCACTGTTAATTATTCCATCTGGTCAACAGGATCTATTCTTCAAGACTCAAGTCTTACTAGCGACCCTTCCTCTCTCTCATCATAACCTACAACCTTGGGACCGGATAGTTCTCAAAGTACGACAATTTCTTTCTTTCATCTCCCTCCCTCTGAACCCTTTCTTTTTCAGGGTAGTCAGTCTTCATCTGTAGCGGGACCATCAGGTTTACAAATTAATTTATCCCGGTCACCTCCTTCGACAGACTCAGATTCGGAGGACTCTGAAGTTATTGAGACCTTATGCAGCCTAAACCACTGGATCCTTGCATTATCTGTGCTCCTGACTCACTAGAAATCTGAGGTAACACTGGTGTTTGGCATGAATGAGATGGAAAGGTGCACCTTGTAGTTCCAGGGAGAAGAACATGTTACTTACCCCTGGTAACGTTCTTTCGACTGGATGTTCCCCACACATATCCCAAATCTTTGATATTCAATATCCAGCCTCAGCTGCTTCAGAATTCTTTTTTCTGCAGAGGGCTCTGTGTGTTGAGTCGTTGTCCCTCGAGGGCCTCCGTCGAGGATGATGTCTTCGAAGGGTATATATAGCACGCTCTGCCTCAGTTCTGTTTTTCCCACCTCTTGCAGCAGAGACACCCGTAAAACACAGGAAAGACCATACTCAGACTTTATGGGACGGTAAATGTAATAGCACAGGAAATTCTACTATGGGGTAGAATGGGAGGGCAATGAGGAATACGTGGGAGGAACATCCAGTCGAAAGAACATTACCAGGGCTAAGTACCTTGTTCTTTGGATGGATTGTGTCCTCCAATGTATTCCTCATCTTTGACAGACTCCCAAAGCAGTGTTATGATTTGACAGAAGGAGTAGAATTCAATATACACATTCTTCATGGATAGATTGAAGGACTGCCTTGTTAAACGAATCATCCTGGCCAAGGAAACAATCCAATTGATGTTTAGTGAACGTGTGTATGGACGAGCACGTTGCTGCTTCACAAATTGTTTTAATTGGTATGCCCCCTTGAAGGGCCGTAGATGTAGCCATGACCCTGGTGGAATTAGCTGTTAAACCTTCAGGAGTGTCTTTCCCTGCTAGCCTGTAGCATTCTGATATTGCGAGAATTATCATCTAGATAAGGTCTGTTTGGAAACAGCCTGACCTAACTTATGTCCTGTGAATCCTATGAAAAATTGATCGTCAACTCGCAATTTAAACATTCTGGAGATGTAAATGTTTAACGCTCACCTAGGGTCCAATCTAAGGAGTCTTTCCTCTTCCTTACCAAGATGAGGTGCAGGATAGAAGGATGGAAGAACAATTTTCGGACTCAAATGAAAGTCAGAAATGATTTTGGGCAAAAAGGAGTTTGTCCCTTAAAACCACCTTGTCCTCTTGGAAGATGGTAAAGGGTGGATTGGATGAAAGTGCCTGCTACTCGCTCACGATACGGGCTGATGTCAGAGCTATCGATAGGATTGTCTTAAAGGTTAACAACCTTACCGGACATGTGTGCAGAGGTTCAAATGGAGCACACATCAGGAATTTCTAAACCAGATTAAGGTCCCAAACTGGTACCTGGAATGGAGATGGAGGTAACACATTAGTGACCCCCTTTAGAAATGGAGTCACCAGTGGTATTTTGAAATAGGAGCATTCCTCTGACAAGCGCTTAAAGATGGATAGCGCTGCCAAGTAGCCTTTAATGGTACCTATCTGAAGGCCCATATTAGCTAACGATAGAAGAAAGGATTGGGAAATTTTACAAAGAAAAGGATAAACATTCTTTTCCTTGCACCAGTTGCAAAACGTATTCCAACGGCAACGGTACAAAGATTGTGTTGCTGGTCTTCTGGCCGAAAGCAACACCTCCACTACGTCATCCGGGAGGTCCCAATCCTTGTATCTCAGCCTTTCAGAAACCAAGTGTGAAGGTTGAGAGTTTTGACCTCTGGATGGAGAACCTTACCCTCCTCTCGCGAGAGAAGGTCCTCTCTTTGTGGAAGGCGCATCGGAGGACAGATGGACATTTCCAGAAGGTCCGGGTGCCACGTCCTCCTGCCCCAATCTGGAGCAATTAAGATCATGTGTTTCCTGAATCTTGTCAGCCTCCTGGTTACATGAGCAATGACAGGGATCGGAGGAAATGTGTACAGGAGTGGAAAATCCCAGTCCACCACAAACGTGTCTCCTAGAGCTCCTCTTGGAGGAAAGTCCCTGGAGCAGTACAGTTCGCACTTCCGGTTGACACCGGGCGCCAACAGATCAACTTGAGGTGTTCCCCAAAGGGTGAAGATCTGTTGAAGGACCTCCTGAGCTAGTTCCCACTCGTGGGAGACTGCTCTGCCTGCTCAGAGCATCCGCCGCATGTTCTCCTCTCCGGCTAGGTGAACTGCTGATAGGGAGATTGCTTCTTGAATTGCCCAGTACCAGAGCTGCATTGCCTCTCTGCACAGTGGTAGAGACCCTACACCTCCTCTCTTGTTGAGGTAATGCATGGCCACTGTGTTGTCTGTCATTATCAGGACATTCTTTCCCGGGACAGAGGGCAGGATGGCCTTCAGTGCTAGTCTGAATGCCCTCAGCTCCAAAAGATTGATGTCTAGTTTGGACTCCGATGGAGACCAACGACCACTCACTGTCAGATCGTTGGCATGGGCTCCCCCACCCACTGAGTGAGGCATCCATCACTACTGTAATCTCCGGCCATGGTTGCCAAAAGGGTTCTCCTTTCAGAATATTGTCCCCACAGGCCCACCACAGAAGATCCTGTGAGACCCTGGTTGGAATCTGAAGTCGGTCCGACATATTTCCTGAGAACTGGGACCACTGTGTCCTTAGAGCCCACTGAAAGGATCTCATTCTCAGACAGGCCTCCAGCACCAGAAAAATGCAGGATGCCATAAGGCTGTGCAACCTCAAAAAAGAAAATTGAAGGCCCGCAGATTCTGGGCACACTGAAATTTGGTAACCTCTGGCGGTGAGCTCTTTCACAAGGATGTGTCTAGCACAGCTCCGATGTACTGAAGCAGTTGGGAAAGTGTCATATTTATGTAAATGAGGGAGAAGCCCAATCTGTGAAGAGAGTGGCAGGTGACTTTGAGATGATCCAGAGCTTGTTTGGGAGTACAGCCAATCGTCCAAGTAGGAGTAGACATGATTCCCCCTCTCTTGAGATTCGCTGCCACCACTGTCATCAGTTTGGTGAAAACCCTCGGGCAGAGGTCAGCCCGAATGGCAGAACTCAAAACTGATAATGAGAACCGCCAACCGCGAACCTCAGGTATTTTCTGTGATTGAGATGGATTGGCACATGAAAATAAGCATCCTGAAAGTCCAATGACACCAACCAATCCTGGAATTGGAGGGCCTGAAGGATGTGAGAAGACGTGACCATCTTGAACTTGTCCTTCCTGAGGAACTTGTTCCAAGTATCTCAAGTTCAAGATGGGTATCAGTCCTCTGCCCTTTTTGGGAATCAAAATATATGGGGAGTACCATCCCTTGTTCCTATACAGGTACTGGTTCTATAACACCTTTCTCTAGCAGGGCTAAAATGAACAGCAGAAGGATCAGATTCGGTATCCTCAAGAGTGGTTCCCTGGTTGATTGTTCTAAGGTCTTCTTATAAAAGGAAGGCAATAACCGTGGACTAATGTTTCCAAAGCCCAAGCATCCTATGTAATGTTCTTGCCATTCCTGCAGATGCTGAGACAGTGTGCCCCCCACTAGTGAACTATGGCTCAACACCTCAGAGTGGTTTTGTGGTGGCTGCTGCAGAGGCCGATGGTAAGGAGGCTGCTGCTTGAGCTGGCTTTGCACCTCTATCTCGTCCACCACAATGAAATCTTCTCTGGCCTCTTTGACTGGCCATTGCTCTCGCCCTTCCAACTGAGGAGTAGTAGCGAAAAGATCTACCCCTCCAAGGTTCCCCACAAGGACGAAAAGGCTGAGGCTGCTTAATAGCGGCACCTAAAGATTTGACTGCCGCCGTTGAGGTCTGCAACTTCTCAAGGCTCTCGTCACCCTTGTTGCCAAAAAGATGAGACCCGTCAAAAGACATGTTGAGAAGCCTAGATTTCACATCTGATGCAAAACCTGACTTCCTCAACCACGCAAATCTGTGCACGACAGTGCGGGTAGCCATGGATCTGCTGATGCTATCCTGATTGAAGGGACTCACACATGGCCTGTTTGCCATCCTTAACAATAGCTAAGAAGCTGACCATTTCATCCCCTTTGGGAATGTGATCTGCCACCATGAGGATACAGTCCCAGAGAGTATACAAAAACTTAGCCAGGGCACAAGTGAAGTTCGCAGATTTCAGTGCCATGCTCCCTGCAGAAAATACCTTCCTCGCCCATCCATTTACACACTTGACGTTCCTATCAGGAGGGATGGAAGGGTACACTGCTTGTTTATAAGTAGCCGTAGCTGCCTGCACCACCAGACTCTCCGGAGTGGGGTGTTTTGACAGGCAGTTGGGGGTCGCTACTGGAGCTGTGGTATTTTTTTGTCAGGTTCTTGTTGACTGCTGGATTAGACTCCAGTCTCCCAGTTCCTAGCCACCTTTTTTGTAGTGCCACATGAAAGGACAAAATGGGATTAGTCTGAGGACCCTTGTCCAGAATGTATGTGATGACATCATGGTCAGAGGGTACTGAGCGCCTACTCCAACCTAAATACTCACCTAACTTTGACATAAGCTGACGATAGGAAGAGTCAGCATGTTCCCCTGGTTCAGGCTTTCCGGACTCAAGTTCTGGGGAGGTATCTACCCCACTTGCTGTTTGCAAGTTTTCATACAAATCCTGCATTCCGTTTTCCTCAGAGATAAAGCTCTCTGGTTCATTGGGCGTACTGGATTGTAATCCAAATGCATCCTCATTATCAGAATGCTCCTCTTCAAAAACAGAAGTAAGGGACTTCATTGTGACTGGTTTTGTAACCACAAGCTTCCACGTCGTCGAAGTTGTCGACATTTTCTTTGTCAACGTCGATTTCGGAGGGGAGCTAGGCGCTGACAGCATAGCTGGTAAATGTGGCACAGCCGGCGTCGAAGACTTCAGCGCCAATGTCGACATTGAGGACTTACGAGGCATTGAGGGCCTGACAACCTTGACTTTTCACCATGTCTCTTGTGATCCTTGATTTTTCAGATCGGGGCCATAAGGGCTCCCGATGCTGATCAGGAATTTTACCCGGGCTTGAGGGCGCAGAGGTTTTCGATCGAGACCTCTCCTTTCTGTCTTCATCCGAAGGCTGGGTCAGAGCATGGCTTTGTTTGTCAAATATTTTCAACATTTGCACCCTCACGGCTTCCCTTTCAGCCGGTGTTAAAAAAAATGTGAAGGGCATGCAAGCCTTTCAGAGGAATCGTCAGATGAAGAAGTCGACAAAGGCGACCTTCGGTGCCTCCACTTTGACTTTTTCGAAGACGAAGTAGAGTGGTGGGAACCACTGCACGACCTAGAACCATTGGCCTTCTTCCTCCGAGGAGTACTCCCTCGACCCATCGGTCGAAGGCAGAGCGGTTCGGGTAGGTGACTTTTTGGGGATTTTTCCTACCTTAAATTTCCCCTTCGGTTCCCGCAAGGCTTTTCCCATCATGGATCGGCATTTGGAACAATCGGTGGCTCTCCCCGAGGCACCACAGGCAGATGCGGGTCAGTAAGTGATATTTTCGACCCACAATCTCTGCTTTTCTTTAAACCAGACTTTGGCGTTGACGGTGTCAAAGAAGAAGACATATTATCGATTATTTTTGTAACAAACGTCACAAGATGAGGTGCGCCAAATTGCATTCGAAGCAAACGCTAAACTGAACTGAGGCCAACGGGCGCTGCGCGTGCTATATATACCCCTCAATGACATCACCCTCAAAGAAGGCCTTCGAGGGACATCGGCTCGACGCCAATTTCGAAGCAGCTGAAAGCTGGACAACAAGTGTCAAACATGAGGAGTACGTGGGAGGACATAATCCATTCGAATATAAATATTTGGCACCAAATCGACTTGAGGAGGCTGCGGTCCATGGAACAGGAATAAACTCTCATCCCCATGCCGTTGCAGACAATTTCAGCAACCGCCTTCTTCAGCAGGCATTGGTGCGTGTTGTTGTGCACCATTGCTCGTGGTGGCTGTGAAAGGGGTTTGCGGACAAACTCTGCAGTCTGGCCCGAGTGTAAAATCTGCAGAACTAATTTGTCTGAAGTGCTTTCCGCTCACTCCAATGAGATAGTCTGCACCCTCACAAATGGGGAATCAGGCTTGTTTCTGATGTGTTATTTACTACTGTTCACCTCTTTCCTCAGCCTGAGCGTGTATGTGTCCACTTTGAGGGCTCTGATGTTGGCGCCTGTGCTGTTGCTGGGATTGAGAGATGCAATGCATTTCCCTGAAGGACCAGTATCTTCGCTCATAATATGTACTCTGTCTGATCTCAAAGCCGTACAAGCAGTGTTGCATTTTATATTAGCATTTTCTGTCTGGACATCTGCTAGCACTTTTCTAAAAAGCTATTCCCCATTGATATTCAGTACTTTGGGCTGTACATCAAGCCTAAAATCTGTGCTTTCTGAGTACCTGGCCATTGCAAATGTTGCTGAATCTGACATCTGCCACATTCAGAGTTGCTTTCATTGCACTCTTTGAGGCAAGCCTACACTTCTGCGTCCTTGTACTTGACTTCTGGTTAAAAAAAATGCCAGGGTTTGCTGTTCTTTCCCCGTTGGTGTGTATCAAACTTCCTGAGAACGGAACCGATTTAACTAGCATCTTTTCCCAGTGTGGTAGATGCTTCCGGGTTAGCAGATCTATGCCGAACTACAGACACCACTAGAAGGGGGGTCTTCAAACTTTGCCTTCAATATGTTTTGGGCAATAGCCTAGCCATCATAGTCAATTGACAGTATACATAGGAGTTATCAAGAGCCTCACCTAGATTATAGAAAGATGAGACCCCGAGGCATATGGATGCATCTTCTGTAGCTTTGTATTTCTTCTTCATTCAGAGGGAGCAGCAGGGTGGCACTGGGGTACTGAATATTTTCTGACTTCTGTCCCACAATAGGGACTATCCGTTTCGAAAATACTCGTTTTTCGCGTTCCTTCAGTAGTGCATGTACGTTACCATCTCATTCCTTCCCCACTTGAAGACCAAAAGCTTCTGTGCCGTCACCTTTTGCATTAGGGCGATATACAAGATTCTGAATCCTCGAATGTGGAAACTGCGTGAACATTGAAAAATAAGGTCTTTGGTAATTATATAAACCTCCCAAGGGTCATCCCCTGGTTGATTGCTAGGGGAATGGATCTGCCCGATACCACTTCTCTTCGCCTTCTACAGGACAGACCACACCTAGAACCAGACTGTTAAGTATGTCTATTTCTCCTCCATGAAAAGAGTGAGTTCAACCTCCACTCTTTCTTGTCATATACACAGTGATGATTGTTCACAGAGAGACAGTATTGTATTCAGAGGTAGCTGAAAGTGGGTCCCTTGGTATTGCTGGGACTATATTTCTACTTCTCTTGTTTTTCGACTTTTGGAAATTTCTCTCTACTTATGCATAGATTACTCTTTAACTAGTTAATGCTGTATTTTTCTCTCTTTCCTGTTGTTTGGCTCTCCTGTAATCCTATTCACTATCGTGGTCTCATTGATGTTTTTTTCCAGCTTGCAGCGGTCTAACTTACTTTGTCAGGGAGACGTTCAACTTGCCTTTGTCCCACTGAATTACATTGGACCCAAGAAAACCACTAGGCGCAAACTGATTACAATTGCGACTTGTGCTGACTCCGCCTATCTTGGACAGATTTTTTTCACAGGAACTGCAAGTTTTCTTTTGGGTTTTATCCCATTGACTTACATTGGCTTTTGCAAACAATCTGAAAACCCTAAGCAAAACACTGCATTCTGAACTCTAAACCACTTTACTTACCTGAATATCTACTGACGTCTTGTAGACAATCTCCTATAGTGGTTTTATGGCTCTTTTTCTGGACTTTAGGACTTTTTAATTTAAACCCTGGAGTGAGTGAGCCTTTTTTCTCTCTCTCATGTGTTTTGACCTGATTTGGATTATGTGTGTCCTTTGTTTTTGGAGTCTGACAAACTGCATAGGCATCTACTTTTTGTATGGTGATACACAGCACCTTCAGTGCAGTGTCACAGAGAAATCCTTTAGATATCTCTGAAGGTTTAAATACCTTTTCTTGTGTGAACTACTACCTTTTCTCTTTGTAGGTCCAGAACACACCATCCTGTGTGGAGTGCTGGGGGGTTACTTAGTAGCCCCTCATCCTACCCTACTCGTAACCCTACTTGTAACATTTTTTATGTTATCCTCACTACTTTAAATGGCTGGTGGCAGTGGTTTAATTTTCCTACCATGGTGCTTTTCTACCACAGGCTGAATCCTCAGCTGCAGTATAGCACCCATGGGGGACCATTTTGTCAAAATCACCACAGTCTTTTTTGCCATTTTCCAGTTGTGAGGTCTTTCTTGGGTTTTACTCTGCGCACCAAGCCAGGTTTAAGCCCTTTGCTCGATTTGCCTTTGGCGGGCAGCAGTACTGAAATCTGCCTCTGGCTCCAGTGTGTCTGGAAGGGCAGGAAGTGAGGGAGGTTCCCGAATATGTCCTGTCCTTTGTCGTTAGGAATGCCTGAATGCACATAGTCCTAATTGGCTGGCTGACTGTCTTTTCAGGACAGCCACCCTGCGGTTTGAGTGACAGCTAGGCTGTGCATAAATGGGAGAAACCTGCTTAAAAGGCGAGGGTTTTGGGACTGAAGACACTGGGAAGAACAACCCGATGAAGAAACTGAACGAAGTTTGCTGCATCCTCCTGGTCCTTTGAATTGCCCGGTGAAGCCCTGCTGCTGTGCAAAACTCCTTTTTCTGATCAACAAGATAAGCTCCGGAAGGGCCTTCTTCCCTTGGGTTACTGAACCAACTAACCATGAGACGAACTCCACTGGACCACCTTTCCCGACTGGCTGTACTTCTTTGCTGCGGCAGGAACTTAGTGCCAGGGGTCGAGAAATCCATAGTCCAGTGCAAGGTCTGCAATCCGGCCATAAACTCCAGGAGTCTCCTAAGGAACCTCTAGAAGCAGGACGACCAGCACTCGAGTCCCCTCACCAGAGTGCAGGACTCAGCCCCAAAAGGACGCCAATATGACACTAAAGTGTCGTAGATTTCCTAAGGAAAACGCTTTTTAAAAAAAAGACTGGGGGTTCCAAGCCTGACAACAGGGAGTATTCTAAGCATGTGAATCCATGAAAGACCCAATGCTGGAGAAGCGAAGGAAGCCAAACCGGTATCCAAGATCCACGGTGGTGCTGTTTACCAAGCGCTGAAACCGCAAAATGCCGCTGATCCGACAAATAACCCGTAGCTGCCGCAGATTTCTGAATTGCTGCCACAGGAGTCCTCCAGACGTCCTATCTCTTGACCCTGCGACTGAGGTCCAGGAACCCAAGATCACTGCAACTAGACAGACGCCAGCTGGACTACTCTTCTTCTAACCAAAGGTACTGTACTGACTTGGGGTATGATGATATTTTATTTATATCACGCTCGTACACAAGTGTTTCAGAGCGCGACCAAGCAAAGGGAGGGGAACAAGGGAGAACAAAAAATAAAAACAACAATCTTACTAGGCCCAGTGACATTAAGAACACTCAAGTACATGGAGAAGGAAAAGGGGGAAAGTGCGTGGAAGGGGGAAAGGTGGAAAGTGCAGAACAGAGGAGAGAAAAGAATAAGTTAAATAAATGAATAAATACAGGCAATGAAAAAGTGGTAGTGCAGCCAGCTGGGGACAAGAGGGGCAAAGGCAGAAGCGAAGAGGAAGGTCATGAGGTGCGCCTGGAACCGGAGATGGTTCTCCTCAAGTTTCAAGGTGGCCGGTAGGCTGTTCCAAAGGGAGGCCCCAGCCGAAGACAGAGATCTGCCCCCTGCTCGTTTCTTTGGAAAACTTACATCAGTGTCCTTAGCTTTGCTCTTCTCAGTTGAGACTTGCAGTAGCTACTTTGCTAGAGTTGATGTCAGCTCTACCCTTAACAAGTGTACCAGCTTGTGACCCTACAAGTGATTTTCCTTCAACAAACTCTCTAACTTTGTGCATGACTTTGTTATCTAAGAAGTGCCTCAACTCCATAGACTGCTCCAATTGACCTTGGCTGTCCTGGCTCCCTGCAGACTCTTTCTAGTCCATTTGACTTTGATATTTACTGTCCCTCAGAGGTGATAACGTGTTTTATTTTAACTACTATTGCTGGGAAAGGTTTTTGTCTAGACTTCATTGGAAGATTTAAGTGCTCACATGCTCTGAGAACCTGTTTAACCGTTTTCCTTCCTCTACCTTTTCCTTTCTGCAAACCTCAGAATCATCTGCAAAGTGTACTAGTGATAAATGCCATTACTGTCTTTATTAGTGAAGTCACCTCAGGGTTTAGGCAGTGTTTAAAAAGCATCTCTAAAGAGTATCTACTAGCTTTGTGTTGATTCTGGAAAGGTATATTTAATTGTTACCTATATTGCCCTTTTTAAAGAATATTTAAAAAAGGATGTTAAATAAATAAATAACTATAACTAAAACCTTGAGTCCATGTGTTACTTGCCCTTTTTAAAGAATATTTAAAAAAGGATGTTAAATAAATAAATAACTATAACTAAAACCTTGAGTCCATGTGTTACTTGGCTACTTGTATTTGTGAATTTCATTGCTACAGCTCTACAACTCACATTTACCCCTCTTGAGATAAGCCTGGCTGCTCAGTCACACTACCAACTTGTGTAGTACAGGCCTATAACAAAAGGTGGGTTACCTAATACCAAGTGGACAAGGGTTGTGTAGTCTGCCACAGGGTTACTACATCAATTCTTGCCTAACACTCCCAAGGAGCCAAATGTATATAGAGAAGACCTGCAACATAGGTATGCATTGATCTTCCTAAAATCAGGGTCTAGGAAAATACTTCTATTACTTCCTAAGACCTAAACGGGAGATGACACTTCAAGGCTGATGGAGGGTGCTGTATCATGGTGGATGCTGCCCCTGTCCAAAATTGCACCACTGTGGCAGAAGTGGACAGCAGTGAATGTCTACAGTTTAAGCCCTAGGGGTGGACAAAGCCAGCACTGGACATCTCAGTTGCTAAACTGTATGTAGCTGCCAAGCAGCTCCCCAGAGAAAGCCCCAGAATAGTCAGTGAATAAGGCCCAAAGGGCACCCTGGAATTGCCTCTAGCAGCTCTTTTAGAGATTCTGAGGCAGAAGGTCCTGTAAAACAGCCAACAGTGGGGGGAAGACATGGGGAATGTGGCACCCACTGCTGGGTGCCCACGATGAAACAAAGGAAGACTTACCTTTCACCCTTGCATGGTCATTAGCTGTGTTCACTCAATCACAAACAAGGGCAGCAAAGTACAGTTGCCAGGCTACTGTATTTCACAACACTAGACACTCAGTTTTGGCAGCCTCCGGGAAAAACTGGAAACTCTTCGCCAAAATGGCTACAACATGTGCAGCCGCTATAAAATACACTGCCATCAACCAGACCCAGTACAACTGTGTTGATGCACGTTTGGTGTAACCACACCTTTATAGGCCATGAGGCTCCCCAAAGGGGCCACACATATAAAAGAGCTACATCCCCACACATCCCCAGTGCGATCAGGTTGCAAATGACGGGATAATGGTCACAGTATCAAAGAACACAAGAAGAAAATGCAATAAACCCCAATAATGGGAAACACGTAGACTTTCCATTTTACCCATGTAGTCTAGCACCCATCCTTACAGAAATAAATCTGTACTATAGATGTTCTGATAACTAGTTTTACATCGCGTTTGCTTCCTTGCCAATTGGTAGCATTGTAAATAAGAGTTATCATTATAGAAATCAATTGAACTTTATTTATCAACTTTGCGGGGGTGACATGCAGAGTTAGCCCTGCATAAAATGTGAACATGTGACTTGTATCCTGGACACACATAAGAGCAGCATGTACCTCAAGGTGGTGACTGAACATAGGTGTGAGTGGGGAGAAACATTCAGGGTTCTAAGCTTAACTTCGTGAGATAAGACTGCAGCTGAGAAAACGCAAGGCAAATAGGGAGTTAGCTTACCAAAGACATGATATGAGAGACAGGGTGAGGGTTGAGTACTGTAGTGCGGGAAGAGAAAAGAGTTGTCAATTCACAAAAATATGCTTATGGGCTACCAAGACACTTTGTCGGGGTGATTTCAACAGAAGAGGTGAGTACAAGAATACCTTTTTACTGCTCATCTTCCTTTCTCATCCTTCTGACCCACTCCCTTTTTCTGTACCACCGCAGCTACCTGAAATGGCCTTTAGACAGCATGAGTCACAGTCCCACTGTGAATCATGTCATGTCCCTCCTTTTCACTTCTATATGCCAAGAGAGCATTTTAAAGGTCCTCTAGAGTAGAGTAGGCATTATATGAAGTTACCAACATAATCTCCTGGATGGGTAGTCTACGCAGGTATTTGCTATCCAGATAAGAATCTACTACACTAGCAGTGGCATAATTTTTCATCCAATCTGTGGTATTCTTATTTGCAAACAAGTTAACTTAAAGAGCTTGTGATAGTTTCATTCATACACATTGGACCTTATTACGGTCTTGGCAGTAAGCCTGCCGGAGCTACTGGCGGGTTGTCGCCGGACCTGTAATATTTTACTGGTGCCTGATTTCCTGGTGCCACCAGGAGATTACAACTGCGGTGGCCCGGGAAGTCAGGCACTGGTAAACTGTAAGACCCCATTCCCATAAAGACCCATAGTTGCTAACGGTGCCAGTGCTTACGTGACCAGTCTGCCTACCTGGCCACAGTGCCCTGCAGGGTCAGACCTGTCGAGCTAAGTGGCCACGGCAGGCAGACTCAAGAGTTTACCGATCCGGAAACAAGGGTGCCGGTGAGCGTACCCACACACTTGTTTCCGGACCAGCAAATTCTTAATGAGGCCCAATTATCTGCAACGTGCAACGATTCTTAGCTCTCAGCTGTAACAAAACACCAACTTCTCTTGTTTATCATTTGAATTCTGTAATTGATCTGCTGAAACATGAAGCGTATAGACAAATGCGCCATTCAGCAAATCTAGATAACCCAGAATGTGGTGAGACTGCTAATCATACCATCAAAAGACTAGCGTATTCAGTAAATAAAGCCATGCATGAAGAGCTAGTTTATCGAACTGATTACGAATACCAGATTGGATGGTTGCTTCAAGTAATTATGGTTTGTTTGCAACTAAAGCTTAATTAAATCTTGCTGGGATCGCCCTTGGGGCATTGGCAATCCTATAGCAGGTGCCTTATGTGACATTTAATGGAGCTACCATTAACATCCCCAGTCAAGAACAGAACTCGCTCAATTGCATAAATAACTGATTCCATTTAATCTATTGAACAGTGGAGACACTAAGGGCCTGATTCTCAACTGGGTGGCAATTGCCAAAAATGTTGTTAAAAGGGCTAATGACATTTTCGGTAATTACACCCTATTCTAAAGGTGGCACAATATTCCGAAGTCGGAATGATTGCGCCACTTTAGGAATATGGGTGCCGGTTGCTAGGAAGGGCTGGAAATCAACCTAGCAACCGGCACTCTCGTTAACTATGCATTTGATTGGTTATTCTTGTGGCACTTCTCCAATTTCGCAAGCGCTTGAAATTGGCCCTGAACTACAGTACACAATTGGTGCCTTACGGAGGAGTCCTACAAGAAGGCCTTGTTTGGTGTGAATGGAAGTGTCCATATACACCCGTGTTGTATATGGACACTTTCATGTACACCAAAGCAAGCAGCTTCAACGTTGCTGCAACGTTGAAGCTGATTTCTTTGGTGTACATGAAAGTGTTCATATACACCCGTGTTGTATATGAACACTTTCATTTACACCAAAGCGAGCAGCTTCAACGTTGCAGGATGCAATGTTGAAGCTTCTCGCTTTAAATGAAAGTGTTCATATATACTGCAGGGGTGTATATGAACACTTATTTAAACCAATGCCAGCAGCTTCAACGTTACATTCTGCAACGTTGAAGCTGCTGGCTTTGATGTAAATGAAAGTGTTCATGTGGGTGTATATGAACACTTTCATTTACACCAAAGCTAGCAGCTTCAACGTTGCAGAATGCAACGTTGAAGCTGCTTGCTTTAAATGAAAGTATTCATATACACCCACATGAACACTTTCATTTACATCAAAGCCAGCAGCTTCAACATCCTGCAATGGTGAAGCTGCTCACTTTGGTATCAGCAGCATTTTTGTTAAATAACGATTCCCTCGTTATGTAACGAAAGAATGCTGCCGAGATTCTGCAATCGGCCTGCTTCCATTAGAAACAGGTGGATTACAGCGAAAGCACTGTCGTGCTTTGCGAAGACGCCCAGTCCCACATGAGAATAGCAGTGGTGCCTGGGCGCCAAGATGAGAATCGGCCCTAAGAGACAAACAGCCTCACTTTTATGGGGCAGAGTGGTAAACCGGAGCATAGAAGAACAGTGTAATGCTTTTACGCCTCTGCCCCATTTAGCAGCAGTGACAAGACGGAGGAGGAGCACAGACTTGAGAAAAGATCTGCGATGTTCATTCCTCCTCTGCATGCCAGTGCATTTCCTTTCAAGCCGTATGGCATTTTCATGCAGGCCTGAAACGAATGAATTCCTATGGAAAATGCCTAGCTGTAGCACCTGCTAAATGTCAGGTGGATTCCATAGGAATCCATTCATAAATGTCCCCAGGCCAAGCGAAATTTGCAGGAATACTACTGGTTTTACTCTTTAGTGTTTCACTCAGTCTCGGGAACTTTTACAATTGCATGCAGGGCACCAAGCAATACGTTAGTGCAAACATTTGTGGGCCCACCATGTAATTTATATTTTTTAATAAATTGACCCTGAAGGTGATGCCACCTAACCACGGCCCTTATAATTATGGCTTGCACCACACTCCTCATAAAAGGCAATTTGCTGCAATCCTCTCTGCAGAGAAACAGAGTCATAGATACTCACTGCCATCTGTGCCCTGGAGCATATCACCAGCCTGTACATCTTGCAGACCTCCTTTGCCAAAGGCAGTAACAGGACATGCTCCGGTGGGATTCATCACGGTTACAAAAGTAAAAATTTGAAGGAACTGTGCAACAAAGGGGTGGACCAGAGTTGGTTTCAAACTTTTTTTAATGCAGCGTCATGAAAGCAAAATAAAAATGGTACAATCTATTTATCACTTCCAATACAGAACGATGGAATACAGTTGATCATTATTAAAAAAAGAACAGTCAGAAGGTGGCTTCAGAGCAGTTTTAAGGAAAAAAGATAGTGAACATTAAAATGTCTTTAGATATACCAATGAGGTAGGACTTATTACGTAAGTGTACCTAGGCTGCAACTCCTACTTTTCTGCACTAATGGAAAAGTTATAAAATGCTTTAAAACTACTGTTGGCTTCCAGTGAAGAATTACAATGCATGATAATGTAAAAAACAAAATCTCAAGTTCTCCTTCTAGCGAACAGGCCAGATTCTCACTAGAAGCTGGGCTGTCCGACAAGTTGAAATCAGATTAGCAGTATGAAAATACTCATATGAACTACTCAGCGGTGCTCCAAATATCTTTTTAAAGTCGGCCATTGGAAGGATGATCTTGAACCAGGAAGGACAGTTACTCGTGAGCTGAGGACAAGAAGCAGGCACAACATGTAAAGGTACTTTAAGGAAACATTGTTCTAGCATCCACTCCGAATTAGGCTGTAGAGCAGAAGACCCCAAAGCGTGCAGGTATAGGGTGCCACACTATCCAGTATCAGATCATACAGAGAAAGTAAGGCGAGTGGCGTCTGAGTTACACCAACTGAAGATAAAACAATGTGGGCATCCCAATAAGGTAATGTTCACTCAAAATGTTTTGCTCCCCTTCCTGTTACGAATAAGCAATGTTACTGCACAAGATCAATTTGAAAAGGTCTGGTTATCCCAGTGGGTGACCTATTTAAATGATCTAGCAGTTTACGTTAATAAATCTCTAGAAAGCATTAAAGAAATCCAATCATGGGGTGGGCCATAATATTTAAAATATGTGTATTTTAACAAAGTGATTGCCCTTTCCTGCACACCTGTGCAGGAGAATAAGGCATATGAAAAAGGAGACAGCATATATTAGCAGCTTCAAGGAAAAATGCCTAAAGTGTATATGGTGCAGTAAAATAGCGTTCACTTACCATTAGTTGTAACTATCTCTGTAGGATCCTCCTCCAGACTGGTCATAACCGCCACTCCTGCTAATGTAGAAATAGTTTTAGACTGTTAAAAGCAGCCACTTTCAAGTAGGACACTCAAAAAACCAATTCCTGCCTCATTCATGGGACTACTAATGAGCAAGGTAGATCTTCCCCTCAAATGTCAGGGGGCTCTTGTTGTGAGTGTTTACCCGTTGGATTTGTGCTCTTGGATGTTTGTGCTGGTAGCATGCCAATTCAATATCAATGGAGCCATGTCTTTTAAGGTACTCTACAGCACTCCATTCCAACATGTTGTGCAAGGAGGCTGAAGTTGCTTTGATGCAAAATGTTGGGGTCAATGTAAAACACCGGATCAAGTCTCCAAGAACTACATTAGTATACAGAAAACCTTTGACAGACATCAATTAAAAAAGAACAGGATTGTACCAATGGGTATGCGGCTTTAATGAGCAGTTCACACTGATGGGCAACAAATGCAGATCACCAAACAGAGCTACTCAAATGATGTTATGCTCACTCATCTACTGGCTTCACGACAGGTGTGCCACTGCATCACATTCCCTTTATTAGAGAAGAGGATCGTTTTGTTGTCACCATTCACACAGAACCAAGCTTTTTACTCCTTCCTGGTTGCAGTTGGACTAACATTTTGACTAAAGTGATGTTTGTTGTTGGTCCTTCATATTTACAGGTTATTAAAAAGCCAGCATCACTTGGCCAAGAATAATTTTGTCTTCAGACGTACTTCTACTGGAGAAAAGCCATCTTTTATTTTGATGCTCTAGATTACAACAAATCATTAAGTGTTGGGATCTCTGTGCATCAATCTGATTGTGTTGTTTTTTCCACTGAACATGCGTGCAGTAGTTATGTATAATTTCAAGTAAATGTAGCACTTGTTTGAAAGGCGTGCAAAGAGGTTCTTCAGGTAGCAGAAGCCAAGAGACCACGCGGGGGCTACAGTGCCTGGTATAAGAAACTTTAACATAACATAAGTACCAAAAACCACTGACATCATGGTAACGTTGCATTCTTTTGTATAACATGGCTACATTTCACGAGAAGGGTTTATATATGTAAACACTTCTAACAAGTCCTCTAACCATGAGTCATACTGCTATATGAAGAAAATGATTCTATCAGACCCTTAAACATATGTTGCATTTCCTATGCTGCTATGTTCTTAAGTAGGTACAATAAACAAATTAAACCTATAGCAGCAAGGGTTTCAGCAGGCACTTGCCAATTGGCCCTGTATTACAAAAAATACAAATACTTTTTTAGTTCATAATGGCAACAAAAACAGTTGCCAGGTCAATAGGTTAACAGTAAGATGCGAGTTTATGTAACTGAAAGTCAACTACTATTGGGTGCCAGGAGTAAAGTAACTAATTCTTCAAAAATGTTTCAAAACTTTGCAGTTGTAGAACGTGTTAGGGACAATTCTTATTTCTGTGCTAATTCCCTTCAACCTTAGAGACCCCCAGCTATTTTGCTGGACTGGAGTGAGTGAGCCCTTTTTCTCCCTTTTACCATGTATTTTGATCTAATTTGGATTATTTCCTTTGTTTTTGGAGTCTGAGAAACTCCATAGGAATCTACTCTTTGTATGGCGACACACAGCACCCTCAGTGCAGTTTCAGAGAAAACCTTTAGATTTCTCTTAAGGTTTAAATACCTTTTCTTGGGTAAACTACAGTTCCCAAGAATAGTGAAGTGAAATTGACTTTACTTACTTTTTCTCTTCGTAGGTCCAGCACACACCGTCTTATGTGGAGTGCTGGGGGGTTCCTTGGTAGCCCCTTATTCCTACTTACTCACGTAACATTTTTTATGTTACCCTTACGACTTGTTATGGCTGGTGGCAGTGGTTTAATTTTCCTACTATTGTGCTTTTCTACTGCAGACTGAATCCTCAGCTGCAGTGTAGCACCCATGGGCGACCATTTTGTCAAAATGGCCCCAATCTTCTTTTTTCGCCATTTCTTGCTTGTGAGGTCATTCATGGGTTTTACTCTGCACGCCAAACCAGGTTTAACCCTTTTGTCCGGTTTCCCTTTGACAGGCTTCAGTACTGAAACCTGCCTCTGGCACCAGTGTGTCTGGCAGGGCAGGAAGCGAGGGAGGTGCTTGAAACTCCTTGTCCTTAGTCTCCTTGGTAACATGAATTCACCCAGTCATGATTGGCTGGCTGGCTACCAGCCACCCTGCTGTGTGAGTGACAGCTTGGCTGTGCATGAATGGGAGAAACCTGCATAAAAGGCGAGCCTTCTTGAACTTAAGACAGATTTGACCACTGGAAGAAACATCCGATGAAGGCATCCTGACAAGAAGCTTGCTGCATCCTCCTGGACCGTTGAACTGCCCGGTGAAGCCCTGCTTCTGTGCTGAAACACCTTTTCCGAATCGACTAGAGAAGTTCCAGAGAAGGCGACTTCTTCCCTTGGGTTGGTGGGACCAACTAACCCCAAGACGAACTTTGCTGGAAGACCTTCCCCAACTGGCCGTACTTCTTTGCTGCTGCTGGAACCAAGTGCCAGGGGTCGAGACATCCGTAGTCGAGTGCATCGTCTTTAAGCTGGACCAAAGCTCCAGGAAGATCCTGAGGACCCTCCCGAAGTAGGACGACTGAAGCTCGAGTCACCTCATCAGAGTGCTGGACTCAAGGAGTGAAGAAAGCCCATCTTGCGTCCAAAATGCGCGGTGGTGCTATTTGCCGGGAGCTGAAACCGCAAAGCGCCACTGAACTGAAAAGGGCCCGTAGATGCCGCCAACCTCTGAACTGCTGTGCAGATGTACTCCCTCTTGTCCCCACGACTGAGGCCCAGGAACACAGGATCTGCAAGTCTGCAACCAGGATAATAATCAGCTGGAGCCACTTCTTATAATCTAAAGTACTGTTCTGACTAAGGGCCCTCTTTGTCTGTAGCTTGCTTGTCTCCGTTCAGATTTGCAGTAGCTGCCTTTCTAGAGTTAGTCTAGCTCTAACCTTTCACAAGTGTAACAGCTTGTGGCCCAACAGTGATTTTCTACAACAAACTCTCTAACTTTGTGCAAGACCTTTTGCCTCAGCCCCATAGACTTCGCTCCAAATTGACTTTGGCTGTCCTGGCTCCCTGCAGACACTTCTAACCCATTGACTTTGATTCTTACTGTCCCTCATAGGTGATACATTGGTTTTTAACTAATATTGCTGGGAAAAGTTTTTATCTAGACTTCATTGGGAGATTTAAAAGTGCTCACATACTCTGAGAACCTGTTAACCGTTTTCCTTCCATTAATCTTGCATTGTTCCAACCTCAGTATTTGACCAAGTACAAAAGTGATAGATAAATGCCAATACCGCCCTAGTTAGTGAAGTCACCTCACGGTGTAGGAAGTGTATATGAAGCATCTCTAAAGCTTTGGCTTGATTCTGAGAACGTATTGTGAAGTGGATTTATATTGTTGCACATGGCCCTTTTTAAAGAATGCTTATGCTTATTTAAAACTGACTGTTAAATAAATAATTATTTTACTCGGAATCCTTGAGTTTAAGTGTTAAAGGAATACTTGTATTTATAGATTTCGATGATACAGCTCACATTTACCCCTCTTGAGATACGTCTGGCTGCTCAGTCACACTACAAACTTGTGTAGTACAGACCTATACCAATAGGTGGGTTACCTAATACCAAGAGGACAAGACTAGTGTAGTCTCCCACAGGGTTACTGCATACAATCTTGCTTAACAGAATCAGTTATTTTAACCGTATTGGTTTTCAGACATTTCCATCTCCATTTTGGAATACGTATTGTTTAAAAGTAGTATCTGTTTTTTTCACTAGTATTGTCCTGCTTTTCTTTTTAGAGACACCAAAAAAATGCCAGTCAAAGCATTTTTACATATTAACCAAGGAAGCATGCTCATTTGAGTGTGCCCTTTCATGTTAGGCTGACTGCACTGCAGGTTTTTCTGCAGTCTAGAAAGGGTGATCACCTTCCTGCTCACTGCCTATTCGGGCCTGGTAGGGCATCACTGCCACCTCATAGTGCATACTCAGGTCTTGCCCTTTGTTTATCCTGTCCTGCCCTTGTACTTTTGTGAATACAGAGAAGGAAACAACTTATCTCGGTCTTTACTGGACTGAATTCAATTGTAAAAAAAAAAAAAAAAAAGTAATCCATGAAGCCCTATTTATAACTGCAACCGTTTGGGTAGGGCAGTTCCCAAAGGGAGGAAAGGGCACTGCTGCAGTAACAGTAGACTCTGCTCTCAGACCCAGAGATACATCAGTGTCACTTCACCCAGCAAATAAGCACTGTGCTTACATTAGAAACAGTGGGCCCATCGTGTGGGCCTGTATGTAATTCTTTCTCCCCCATTGACATCCTCCTACAGAACAAATGATGATGACAAGCCATGATGCGGGATCAACATTGAACGAGTAAGGTAAAGCAAGACTGGGGCAGAGAAAATAAGTAGGAAGCAGAGGTGGGTGCAGGAACTGTATTTTAGAGAGGGAAGGGAACAAAACGGAAAATATAATCAAGAGAGATTTAAGGAAAGCCTAGTTGTGTGCCTGGTTGGAGATAATAAAAGGGACACTTTCGCGAAGAAGAAACAGAGGGTGCAAGAGAAAGAACGCATATCTGGAAAAGCAGATTCACAAACGGTAGGGAGAACGTGTAAAGAGGGAGGTGGGAACCTGAAAAACTTGGAAAGGGGAAAGAAGAATACCAGAGAAAGCATAAATGGCGAAAGATTGAGAAACAGAAAAAGAGAATTCAGACAACAAAGGGAAAGTGGGAAAATATGGGAAGGAGGGAGAAAGATTAAAAGTAGTAATATAAAGAACAAAGTAGTATCCATAATGAGTGAGACAGTAGGAGTGAGAAAAGAAAGATATAAGGGAGTGTGCCAGAGAGCGTAGTCCATGATGAAACCTGGCCTATCAACTCCAAAAATGCCTATCCCTTAACCATACTAGGTAGGAGACTGCCAGCTATCGCCAAAGTTTGGCTCTCATAACATGGTGGTTTGTACATTAATCAACTTACAATAGCTATTGTAGATTGTGCAGAGGTATTTCTCATGTTAGAAAGGACTCATCGCCTTATCACAGATGCAACAAAATAAAACCCAAGTTTCATAAACTAATTAATCTGAGCCTTCAAGTCTGCAAAATGCCTTTAGCTGTATGAGTGGGAGGGAGATGTCATGCCGGAGGGATCGAAAAACAACTCGAAGCCAGGCTCAAAAGGTTATTTAGTTGTTATTAAACAACACAAAAGGCAAAGGGATTAGGCAAAACTGAAAATAAGGTACTGAGGAACATTGAATTGTGACTAACAAATCCGGCTTTCTAGAGGACTGTACTCAGTCCTTCCATCTCTTCCTTACACTCTGCCAATTGGCAGTGATTGGTCACACACAATCTCTGGAGTTGAAGTTTTCTGGCACCCCTTTGTCTTGCGGTTTGAAGCTTGTGTTTTGCATAGGTTGTCATGATGTAATTCTCCTCTGTAGGGGCAACCACCATCTCTGATGCTTAGGGTCTTTTGGATGTGAGCAAGACATCAAGTCTCCTTGCGATCTTAGACAAGACTGCGGCGAGTCCTCAGACTGTCAAGCATAACCCTTTTGGTGATGGTGGCAGGCACTAACACAGCAGCCACCAGCACTCAGGCGTCAGCCTCTGCCTTGACTCTTCTCTCTGAAACCACCACTTGAACTCTCTGCCTTTATCCTCAGGCTGCTCATTTTTGTTCTCCCCGGTGATTCAAAATGCTGTGCCCCTTCTCTCTTCCTCCTGGTCAAACCAACTAGCGTGCCCCCTTTTCAGGCTTTATGCTAATACCTCTGTTTTCGTCCTCCTCTCCACTCCATGTTTTCTTTCCCACCTCCACCTACACATGATGTGTTCTCATCTTTTCCTACACTGTGCTCTACACCTCTTTCACCACCTTCTCTGCCACCTCTTTACCACTTCTAACCTCATTGCTGCTCCACCATGCCCTCTCCTACTCTCTACAAATCCAACACAGGACTCCCACACCTGTCCCAACCTTTTGTGGCCTATAATGGTAAAGTAGTTTGGTTCATGAATGTCCTGATTGGTCAATTAATTTCAAGGTAGGCTTCCGGGCTCAGCAGGCGTGATTTGAGTACTCACTTCTGTAGTATGAGGCCCAAGCTGTTCTCCATTGCATTACTTATGACAGCACGGCCCCACAGTTTCATAGCGGTAGGCCGTAAATCTTGACATGCTGCCCACTGGTTGCTCTAAGCCTGTAGACAATCTTCTTTCATGGGATTTGGTGAGTGTTCACGTCACTTTCTATGGTCATCTGTAAACCACAGTTACAGGCACCTGCACAGACAGCATATGGAATGCCTTTCGCCACCACTCAAACCATCTGCTATTTGCTGTGTTTGTCTGGCTCCCGGGACTCCAGCGGTCCAATCGGTGTATGCACTTGGAAGTTTCTAGATTGTTTAAATGTATTCTCTCACTAACTCCAGCTCCCCATGGAGATAATGTTAATACGAGCTGGTCGTCTAACACATACGCCATACTTTGTAACAAGGCAGACAGTTACCTTCTGCAGAAAGGGAGAGGACCCCACATTAAAGGGCGGGGGAGTTCCCTGGATTAGGGATTGATTAAGGAGACAGAGCTCGATGCAATATTTCCTCCAAACTACTGACAACTATATGCGCCCCCTTTTTCCCTGTTGCCAGTTAGCTGAGGGGAGCAGGAACATTCTCTTCCCGTGTTACATATTAAGATATCAGTTTTATGGTATCTTTTCTGTCTGCTTCTACCCATATTTCTTTGGTTGGTCATTGTATCTATTTTTATCCACATTTATTTCCAATTAAAAATATATATATAAATTTCCAAAAATAACAACATCACTGTGACAGCGACAGCCCTCCAATATTCCAAATAAGATGCTCGACTCAAATAACTGAGTAGGTTTAAAAATGTATGTTATTAGAAAAGCGGTATGCTAGAAGAAATACACCATGAAAGACGCATTTCGCACCAATCTTGGTGCTTGTTCACATACACGTGTGATTTGTTAATTCAACTCTAAATAAAATGTAGTTCCAGATGTGACACATATCAAAGAGGTTAAGAGATGTTTTATGGCGGCCATCTTGGAGTGGCTATACTCATCACCCACGTGCTTCATGCAACAAAATAAAATGCTCTACAAATGACATGAAATTACTTGTTAAGCGCTTAGTGTGAAAAGAGTATTACATTCTGTGTAAACAATTTTAGTATAGAGATCAATTAGCTTCTAGGTGAACTGAAATTCTGTTCATCCCAGTTTGCATTGTGAAATATTCTAGCATAGCGCTTATCACAATGTAGGTATATATAAAAATGAAAGATTGTTGCAAATAGCTAATTAAAAGACATACATTGGGCCTCATTACAAAGTGGGCGGTAAGGGATTGCCGGCAACGGTAAGGGCACCGGTGCCGGTATTCCCTTAGTGCCCTACTACGAGGTTGGTTTTACCAGGCGTTATGGAAGGGACCCGTTAAGGGACTTCAGAGCTAATAATGGTACCGCAATTTGCGGTACCGTTATTAGCACCTTCCCCTTTGTCCCCTATGGGGGCTGAAATGGGAATGGGGAATGGCTTTTTCAATGGGGATTTACTGGTCCCGCAAAGGTCGGAATAGACCGGTAAGTCCCCATTGAACGAGACCTGATACGGTACCGGTATTGGAGGTAGTCATGGCGCTAATAGTGCCAAGACTACCTCCAACCTCGTAATGAGGCCCACTGTCATGTAGAATGAATGGGACGCATTATCAAAAACCTTAAATCTTACCAAATATAAAATTCCTACACTGGGGTTACAGAACTTTGCATGAAGTGTTCGCACAGTGCAAAACCTAATAAGGCTGGACATATTCCCTACTGTCACAAGATAAAAGGTTATATAATGCCATACCTATGAGAGCAGTGAGTATGTTACAACTATCTAACATAGAGCATGTAAAAATAGTAAATTGCAAGAGTATACATTATACAAATATTGCACGACAAGAGCCTGTTTCTAGTACAAGCGAAACAAGGAACAAGTTACTTACCTGTAACTGTTGTTCTCCAGCATGGGTCTGGCATGGATTCACATGCTCATGAATATTCCCCGTCGTCAGGCTGGGAATCCTCGGTAAAGAAAAAACCAGTATCAGTTTCGTTTCTGATCTGTCTTTCGTAGTAATAACCAATCACTGGTCTCTGCGTCATACTGACCACAGCCAATGACTGCCCTCTACCTAAGCACCGCCTCTGGCAGCCATCTTCAGATTTGGAAGCACGTAAAGTGGCAGTATGACCAAGTGAAGAGCCGCAGAGGGGTAGGCGGGAGGGTTCGCATGTGAATCCATGCCAGACCCATGCTGGAGAACAACAGTTACAGGTAAGTAACTTGTTCCTTCTCCAGCATGGGGTCTGGCATGGATTCACATGCTCATGAATAAAGAATACATAGCAGTACACACATGCACAACCACGGGAGGTGGCAAAGGCTCAACATTAAGCATTACATCAAACTCAACATTAAGCATCTTACCTCCTCACCAGGCTCACCTCAGGCGAACAGGTTGCGCAGCACTGCTTGGCCGACCCTGGACTCCTCCCTGGAATCCCGGTCGACGCAGTAGAATTTCGTGAAGGTGTGCGTCGACCTCCACGTAGCAGCCCTGCATATGTCCAGCAGGGGCACACCAGAAGGAACGCCGAGTAGCTGCGATCGCTCTGGTGGAATGGGCTCTCGGACGGCCAGGCAGCGGTCGGTTTGCCAACCGATGACAGTACATGATACAGCCGGAGAGCCATCTGGAAATGGAAGCCTTCGAGAGAGCCTTCCCCTGATTGACAGGTCCAAAGTTCACAAAGAGTTGTGACGTCTTCCGAAAACACTTCGTGCGGTCCACGTAGAACTTCAGCGCTCTAGCCACATCCAGCGAGTTCAAAGTCCTCTCAGCCGGCGACGAAGGCGACGGGAAGAACACAGGCAACACCAAGGGTTCGTTGAGATGGAAGTCCGACGGTACCTTGGGCATGAAGGAGGGGTGCGTCCTGAGCACTACCCTCGTGTCGTGGAAAGTCAAGTACGGGGCCTTGCAGGAAAGGGCCTGGATCTCTCCCACTCGTCGTGCGGAGGTGATGGCCACAAGAAAAGCTGTTTTCCACGATAGAAACTTCAACGGGGCCGAGTGCAGAGGCTCGAACGGAGGTCCCATGAGCTTGGTCAGCACCACGTTGAGCTCCCACGCCGGGGCCGGAGCCTTCACCGGCGGGAACGATCTGAACAGTCCCTTCATGAACTCTTTCACCAGACGATGAGACCACAAGGACGTCCGCCCCGTGGTTCTGGTGTATCGGGAGATCGCAGCAAGATGAATCTTGATGGACGCGTGTGCCAGACCAGCTTTGGCCAGCGTCAGCAGGTACGGCAGTACTTGGGGAGCCGTAATCCGTAGAGGGTTAATCTTCTGTGCGTGGCACCAGACAGAGAACCTCTTCCATTTGTGTCCGTAGCATTTAAGAGTCGAGGACGCCCTGGCCTTTGCAAGAACCTCTCTGCAATCGGCCGGTATGTCGTATCCTCCAAACTCTAGCGCTGCAGGAGCCAGGCCTGCAAGTTCAGCGACTTCGGGTCGTGGTGGAGGATGGCGCCTCCTTCCCTGGAGAGTAGATCCGCGTCCGCCGGCAGCTTGATCGGCGGGGACGCTGACAAGTCCAGCAAGTCCGGGAACCATATCTGCCTCGGCCACGCAGGTGCGACGAGGATCATCCTGCACCGTGACCTCTTGAGCTGGTTGACGAGCCGGATTAGCAGAGGCAAGGGAGGGAACGCGTAGAGGAACAGGCCCTCCCAGGGGAACGAGAAAGCATCGCCCATGCTCCTCGTCTGGGGAAACCTGCTGGCGAACCTCCGGCACTTGGTGTTCGTCGCCGTCGCAAACAGGTCGATCTGGGGTGTGCCCCACCGTCGGAAGAGGCGATCCACCAGATCCTGCCGTAGTTCCCACTCGTGGCACGAGCGCAGCTCCCTGCTGAGTGAGTCGGCGATGGTGTTTTTTATCCCTGCCAGATGAAACGGCACCAGAAAAATCCCTTGGGCGACGGCCCAATGCCACAGGTCCTGCGCCTCCTTGGACAGCGCTGGGGACCTGGTTCCGCCCTGTTTCCTGATGTAAAACATGGTGGTGGTGTTGTCGGTGAAGATCCTCACCACCTTGCCCTTGAGGGACGGAAGGAAGGACCTGAGGGCCCAAAACACTGCACGGAGCTCCAGGACGTTGATATGCAGGGACTTCTCCGTCGGGAGCCAGAGTCCCCTTGCGTGCAGATTTTCGGTGTGTGCTCCCCACCCTTCCAGGGAGGCATCCGTGGTCACAGTCTCCTGGTGGGCTGGGGTCTGGAAGTCCATGCCCGCCGTCAGATGCGCGCGGGTGCCCCACCACCGTATCGCTCGTCGGAAACTCTCGTCGAGCTTGATCCTTTCCTCGAAGCTGCCCGTCGTCTGGATCCAGCGCGCATCCAGGAATTCTTGCAACGGGCGCATCCGGAGCCTGCACATGGGAATGAGGTAGATGCAGGAAGACATCATCCCGAGGAGGGACTTGATGGACCTCACTTTGGCCGCGTCGGCCACCAACATCCGTTGCACCTTGCCCAAGATGGTCCTGGTCCTCTCCTCCGACGGGGAGGCCAGAAGGGACACTGTGTCGAGCCTCGCTCCCAGAAACAGTGCGACTTGCGCGGGCACCAGGTGGGATTTGGCGTAATTCACGGAGAATCCCAGGTCCGTGAGGAGTTGGACGGTCCTTGCCGTGTGGACCACGGCGAGCTCCCTCGTCTTGGCGCGGATGAGCCAGTCGTCCAGGTAGGGGAAGACGTGAATCCCCTCGCGGCGCAGCTGCGCCGCCACCGGTGCGAGGCACTTGGTGAATACCCTGGGTGCCGACCGTAGTCCGAAGGGAAGGGCTTTGAACTGGTAATGACGCCCCTGGACCACGAACCTGAGGAATTTTCGGTGCCCCTTTAGGATGGGAATGTGGAAGTAGGCATCCTCCAAATCCAACGACGATAGGAAGTCTCCTTCCTCCAGCTGCCCCAGGACGTGCTGGAGGGTGACCATCCGGAACTTCTGCGCCTTGATGAACTTGTTCAGACGTCGCAGGTCTAGGATGGGGCGCCATCCTCCCGTCTTCTTCTTCACGAGGAAGTATCTCGAGTAGACTCCGGAGCCCCGAAGCCTCTTTGGGACGAGTTCGATGGCGCCCTTTCTGAGCATCGCCTTTACCTCCAGGAGAAGTTGAGGGACGTGAAGTTCTTTCCTGGCCACGGGGGGGACGCGCGGGCACCTTCTTTGAAACTCGAGCGCGTGGCCCCGGGCCAGGGCGTCCAGCACCCAACGGTCGGTGGAGATGGACTCCCACACGCTGACGAAGCCCGCCAGCCGGCCTCCCACCGGGGTGCTTCGGTGGGGGCCCGACCCCACGGCCGGTTCAATCCTGCTTGGACGCGGCCTTGCCGCCTTGACCTCCTTGGCGACGACGGCGGGGTCCGCTAGACTTGCCTCGTCCTCTGTAGGCCTCTTGCGACGACGAGCGGGCCGATTGACGGTAGGAAGCGAAACCGCCGCCGGAACCTTTGGAGGCGCCCTTGCCTCCGCCGCTCCGAAAGGGCGTCCGTCGTTGCTGCAGAACTCCAAGGGCCCGGGCCGTCTCAGTATCCGCCTTGATGGCCTGAAGGGAATCGTCCACTGTCTTCCCAAACAGGTTGTTCCCGTCGAAGGGCATGTCCAGGACTCTGGTCTGGACGTCCTGCCGGAAGTCCGTAGCTTTGAGCCATCCACGACGTCGAAGGCAAACGCCGTTGCCCAGCTGGCGGAACCCAGTGTCGGCGATGTCCGTCGCCACGGTGATGGCGTGGTCCGAGGCCACCTCACCTTCCTGCAGGATCTCCAGGGCCTCCGCCCTCTTGTCGTCCGGCAGAAAATCCAGCAGGGGAGCTATCTTGTACCACAGCTCCCTGTCGTAGCGAGCCACGATAGCCAAGGCGTTGGCCGCTTTAATCGTCGTCGCTGCCGACGAGATGACTCTACGTCCCATAGCATCCAATTTCTTTCCCTCGCCGTACGGCGGGGAAGTCGATGTGGAGGCCGCACCCCCCCCCGCTTTCTTCCTGGCTGCCGCGGAGACGACGGAATCCGGGATAGGCTGCGCCCGGAGGCATAGGGGGGCCGTGTCCGGGACCCGGTACTTTTTCTCGTACCGGTCTCTTCTAGCTGGCGTCGTGGAAGGGTTCTTGAGGAGGGAAAGGCCCTCATCCCAAATGTCGTCCAACAGAGGCACTGCGAGGACCGTCTTCCTCTTGGCCTCGCGCCGCTGATAAAGGAAGCCTTCCTTTTTCTTCTCCTCAGGGCAGAGTTGGAAAAGCTCGGAAGCCCTGGAGATCATGGAGTGGAAAGATCCGATCTCGTCGGGCGGAGAAGCCCTGGTGGGAGGCGACGACGGAATATCCTCGTCGTATGCCTCGTCGTCCGTACCCGTCGCTGCCGTGTCAGTCCCCGTATCATCCCCTCGGGTGGACGGGGAGGAGGGCTGGACGGGGCGCGACGGTTGAAAAGGAGGTGGTGGATGGATCCTTCTTTTCTTGGTAGGGGGAACACCAGAAGGTCCCGGTTCTGGATCCCCCGACGGGAGAGGTTCCTCCGTCGGTAACGGTAGCCTCGTCCTTATCTCGGAGCATAAGGACTGTATGGCCAACAAAATGGCCGCCGAGTTGTCTTGCGGCGCTGGCAGAGGGGAATCCGACGGGCGAGCAGGGGCCCCGTCGGTATCCTCGACGATGTCGTCGTCGTCACCTGCGTCGGGGTCCATTCCGACGGGCTGGCCTTCTTCCACGCCTAGGCCGTGGCTTAAGACCTCGATCAGCTCCTCTTCTGAGGTTGAGGCCGAATCTACGACGACGCCCTGCCCCCCCTTCTTCTTCCCCACGGAGGGTTTCACGGGGGTCCTATCGATGGGCACAAAAGAATACTCCCTCCGAGGAGGCAGGGAGATTCTGGGCCCTGAGGTCGCCACCACTGGTGCAGCCTCCACAGGCTGAGCCAGGGCCGCCGCGACCGTTTCGATAGAGGGCTTGGTCGGATGGATCAAGGCCTTCACCACCTTAGGTGCGCTCACCGCCTTATCCTTGAGGGAGGGGGCACTGCCACGCTCCTCCTCTGCCTTAGAGCTCGACCGGGGCCTCTCCAGGAGCTTCGCCGGGTGCTCGGCCTTCCTCTTACCCGACCCAGAGCGTTGGCTCGTGGTTGATGGTGCCGGGGAGGGTGCGCCCTGCCTGGCGCCCGTAGAGCCCGACCGTTCGGCGCTCCCGGTGCCAGCGGACTCGCGGTGCTTGGCCTTATGTTGGGCCCCCGTCGCCGGGGCGCCCTGAAAGGTCTTAGAAGACCGCTCGGATTTCTTCTTCTTCTCGCCAGACGGGCTCTTACCCTCCAGCCAGTTGGCGAGACGTTGATGGCGGTCCTTCATGGTCCGTTCCGACATGTTGCCGCAAAACGCACAGTCCTTCTCCACGTGCGTCTTGTCCTCATGAAGGCAGTAAAGGCAGAAAGAGTGTTCGTCCTCCTTAAAGACGTTCTGCAGCTGGCATCCAGGGCAGACCCTGAACAGCTTTCCGGGCGTCGAGCTTCCCTTCTCCTGGGCCATCTCCGAGACCGGGCCTGAGAAGCTTCTGGAGTCCTCCGAAGTGTAGCTCGACGAAATCTTCACCCTTGAGGGGCGCAGACGAATCCGACACGGGTCCCCTTTGATCGGATGTAGGATCGGTGGAGCTTGAGGCTCTTTTGACCGAAAGAATCGAAGTTTTTGTGAAAAAAGCGCGAAAAATAGCACTAACGCTCGAGAGCAATAGCACGAGGATCCCAACACATGAACGTGCGGTAAAAATCTGAAGATGGCTGCCAGAGGCGGTGCTTAGGTAGAGGGCAGTCATTGGCTGTGGTCAGTATGACGCAGAGACCAGTGATTGGTTATTACTACGAAAGACAGATCAGAAACGAAACTGATACTGGTTTTTTCTTTACCAAGGATTCCCAGCCTGACGACGGGGAATATTCATGAGCATGTGAATCCATGCCAGACCCCATGCTGGAGAAATAAAATGCCTCTTGTCCATGTGCGCTGGGGGGGTTCCAGTCCATACCACCACCATAACCCCGACCCCTGAGTGTGCAATGTATATATCTGCTGGTACCGCTGTCTCTTCCACGGCACCTGTGAGGCTCTCGTCTGACCTGTGTGCAACCAAGAAAACTCAAATCTCACAACTGGAGCCAGGGGAACGGATTGGAAAACAGACATGAAAAGGACTGGGATTTTTCCTGTCCAAAAGAGATGAGACACCCAGCACCGACCTACCAACCTGTAGGCTGCACGCACAGAGGGTAAATACATAAATAGATTTTACTGAGTAAAGATTAACATAATAAATAGAGGGGTGGGTAAATCAAGTTGCTGTGATGTGAGCCCCACTGGACGTGGCTCTCTTCACCCGCTCAGCGCTAACCGCTGACTCCTTGTTTACATTCCAACGCCACCTCCTCACTCCTGGCGCGTGTCGGCTTCTTGTGGCATGTAATATGAAGCTGATACTACATATCCTCCCTTCTTCACAGTGATTCCCGAACACTTGGATGCACTCTTCTCAGTCAAATAAGTACTCAGCAAGTCGTTGAGGTCTGCGATAGGATCTTCCGCACTTCGGGCGACGAACGCTTGCTGTGTTTTCCCCAGGAAAGGAAAAATCGGAACTCCGTTCCCTTCCCCAATCACTACACATGTCCAACACTCTGTTTCCTTACAGGTGGTACATTCGGGTCACTCACAGCTAAGTTCTTGTTTGACTCTTCAACTGAGGCACCTGACACACCCTTCACCGCACATACTCTTTCCATGTTCCATACACGTCCATCATCTACCCTCAGAGCGTGTTTGAACATTTCCACCACTGCTGTAGGTTTGGGCCATCCCTAAGAGCAAGGGGTAGCTTGATTCTCACTGTGTCTCCTACAACGGGTGAAATGTTTTTAGACCTCGTTACACCCGTACTATCATGTGCCAATTTATTTTTAACTTGAACACTCCTGATGCGTTCCTTGACACATCCAGGTCTCACGTTTGTCCCTGTACTTCTTCCTAACCAGGGCAGTATCAGCTTGGTATTGATCTTTGGTCGTACATTCAAAGGTGGGATGATTTTGTCTCCACGCATCAACAAACCCTTGTGGACACTCAATTCGCTTTTGACGTTCCAATAAGGTGCTAGGCCTGCTTCTCAAAGACAGCTTCTTTTTTTTTTTGTTTCCACTACTGTCTCGTATTATTTCTTACAACTTGTTCAGAGACTCATCTTCCCTCATCGCCCTCTCCCACTCTTCTTGTGGGAATCAGTGCGGTATTTATGTTGAAACCTACTTCCTCATCAAGGTCTTCCTTGTCAAGATTCCATTACATTTGTGAGTATGGATAGACAATCAGCTGACCTATTCATGATGCTGGGTACATATCTGACCACGTAATTCAATTCTTGCATCTGTGTGACCCACCTTCTGAGTCGTCCAGACACCTTATCCAAACCCTTCGATGTGAATATTTCTACTAGGGGTTTGTGGTCAGTGTGGAACTCGAAATCTGTACCCCATATGAAATTTCTAAATTTGTCAGCTGCCCATTTAATGACGAAGGCTTCCTTTTCGATGGTGGCATATGTTCTTTCGGCATTCTTCAATAACCTAGACGCAAATGCTAGAGGAATTCCTTGCCACTGCTTTTTTGAATGAGGACGGCACCTAACCCTACGTTGCTGGCGTCGGTGGTGACAATGGTCTTACAATCACTTCTGAAATATTGCAGAACGGAAGCTTTGGCTAAGGCTGACTTGGGACCCTGCAAACATGTATTTCCGCTTGATAAGTTCGCGCATACACACAGTATGTTCTGCAAAGTTTTGAATGAACTTTGAATAATATTTGGCCATCCCAATAAAAGTGCGGACTTCCTCTTTGGAAGTAGGCCTGGGCATCTTCTCAATTGCGTCGAATAATTGCTTCTTAGGACGTACGCCCTCTGCTGAAATAATGTGACCCAAATATTCATTTCATCTCTGTACTGTTGATTTTGCACTTCTCTCTGCTTAGTCATACCTGCACCGTCTAGTCTTTGAAACACATATTTCAGCCTCTCATTGTGGCGTTCCAGATTGTCGGCATGCACAAGTATATCCTCTTGGAAACATATAATTCCATCTATGCCATCGAACAACCCGTGCATTATCTTCTGAAAGACCAACGCCGCGGAAACTAAGCCAAAAAGCATTCTCTTGTATTGCAACAATCCATCCGGCATTATGAATGCAGTGAGGGTTCTTGATTCTCGATGCAGTTTAACTTGATGGCAGGCAGACATTAGATCTAACGTGAATATTGGGAAGCAGGTGTCTCTCTGGAATCACACATTTGTTTAATTCACGCATGTCAACACATATTCTGAGTTTCCCTGTTTTCTTTCTTAGGGCGACCAAAGGCAAGAGACCCATTTGCTTGCATCTATTCTCTCGATGATGCCTTTTGATTCCAATTTTCTCAATTCGATTTTAACTTCATCTCTCATGGACAGGCGAATGCCTCATAGCTTTTGCACAACGGGTTGATGAACCTCCTTCATCTGAATCTTGTGGACAAATCCATGCAGGCATCCAATTTCATTTTGAAATACTCCTTCAATTGCGCTCTGCATCACATCATTTGCATCTTATTGGGTTCTGCATCTCTCCACAGGAAATACCGACTCCTCTGCGTTGGGATCCAGTCTGACTTTGAGTTTTTGTTGGTGAGTCCAACTCAATAAGGAGTCCTCCCTTTTCATGTAACATCGATTTTTCCTTTAGCTGTTCTCCCTTTGAATTTCAGATCACCCAACCGATTATATTGATCGCCTCTGTATGCTTTAGGGTTGATGTCAGTTTCATGAAGATACTTCTGTTTAGACTGGTCCCAATGGCTTTTTGGTAGCAATGTGTATTTCTATCATCATATCTATCTCAGTGCCGTCTATGATTATTGGGGATTTAGGACCTTCGATTTCCTGTTCATCTTCATCCTTATGCACATTCTTCTTCCTCTCCCTCGCTGTGCTCATCACCAATATAATTTGTGGTTGCCTTCTTTACTTTGCAACACTTTGATAGATGTCCTCTTCCTTTGCATAACTTGCAAATAATTTTCAGGGCCGGGCTTTCGAGGTCATCCGCCCAGTGGCCTATGTTGTCACACCTGTAACACCTGCTAGGACTGCTCATAAGCCCTCGAAATGATGCTTTATCTCTTCTCTTTTCTGCGACCTGCTCTGCGTCCCCTTTCATGGTACCTTCTTCCTAAGGAGTCGTCCACAGGCATAATATTATCGCTGGTACTTGTGACGTGTGCATGCATGGTTTTTTGTTTGGCGTCGTTGTTGGGGATGTTCATGTTTTTCACTCTGCCTTTTAACATCTTGATGCAGATATCAGTGTGCTCCACTTCCTTTGCCACTCGTAATACTACATCCAGCGACATCCCCCGACCAAAGTCTCTCTTACTTTAGGGTTATTGCACTCAAGCGTAAATTGGTCCCTAAGATGCTCATCTAGTCGGTCGTTGAAATTGCATGTTCTTGCCAATTTCCTTAAACTTGTAATATACTGCTCCATACTCTCGTACTGAGCTTTTTATCATAGTGCTTGGCAATCTTCTTCACAGTTTTCTCATATTCATTGATGTTAGCTCCTTCCTCTTCAGTGAGATCTGGTAAGTCTTCGAACAACTTTTCCTGACCTGCTGGCTCCAAACAGTGTAGTAGGAGGGATTTCCGCCTTTCTATACTGCAGTTTTGTCCGCAAACTATGTTTGCGTATTGTTCAAATTACTTTATCCACCTTTTCCATTGGATGGTGGGTTCACCAACTTCGGGCAAGAAAAATACTGGGGGCGGCACACTGCTAAAAGCCATATTGAGCTGGGGTCATCAGGGATGTCCGTGCTGGGATTATGATACTGAAAATGTATGTATAGAGTCTTTGCCAGTTCTGGAGAAGATTGCAGGTATTGGTAAAGCTGTGGCTTGCAGTGGAGCCTGTTTGTGTTGGTCTGTTATGGTTCCAAAATCAGATGCAGACTGTTGAAATTGGCTTCAGTCACGTGCTTGGTTCGTTGATCATAGGTATCTTTCTTGTTGGGTGGGCACATGAAAGGCGTTCAGCACAGTGTAAAGTCTCTATTAGTATTGGGCTCTTACTACGTGCGGCGGTAACCCCTTTACAGTGGAGGTTTTAATGTGACTCCTTTTCCAGTGCACTTCTATTATGTGGAGGTGGTAATCCTCATGTTTGGTACGTGAACGTATTGCGTAAGTGTGGGCAGGGTGGCGGCAGCATTATTTGAGGTGAGGTTTGAGGGAACTTCTCGATGCCGCACCATCGCTTCTGCTAGGCGGCACCGTGGAGGAAGATATATGTCTCAGCCCGACAAGGGTAAGATGTGCGTGGCTGGCTGCAGTGGGCTCTCTGAAGCGATTTGTGAATCCTCGTCGCCACTTGTAGGATGCACGCGCAGAGGGTCAATACATAAATAGACTTTATTGAGTAAAGATTAACATAATTAATAGAGGGGTGGGTAAATGAAGTTGCTGTGATATGAGCCCCACTGGACATGGCTCTCTTCATCCGCCCTGCGCTAACCGCAGACTCCTTGTTTACATTCCAACGCCGCCTCCTCGTGGCATGTAATATGAAGCTGATACTACACAACCCTAGACGGATCCCATGGGAATTGTGGGAAAACAGAAAACGAACTGGGTGTGAGAAGAGCCTGCAGGGAAGTCACAGAAATCATCCCCAAACACAAATAGAAAACGCCCTCACCCGTGCATGGTGAATGCAACAAGGAAAACAAGCAGCATAGGTGCATGGCTGTCACGCTGCAAATGGTGATTGTGAAGGGGTGAAGGGGTGGGCCTTTTTAAAGCAGCTTAGCCAGAGATTGGCCAATGGGAGCATTTCACCAGTGGGACCTGTGGGCGCCGGGAGAAGTGTTGGAAGAGGGAAGGCTGGGCTATAAAAGCACAGCCAGCACAGAGGAGATTAAAAGATGTTCAGGTGGGGCAAGTGAAATGGTGGTGGATCAAGAGACCAAGCAGAGGGCGGACGATGGAGAAGTGTGCTGAGGCGACTGTGACAGTGTTTTGTGTGAGTGCAGGTATGGTATTGTGTGTTTATTTATTTACCTACACATTAAGGCTTTGTATATCATATAACATCAAGTCTAAAAACACACAAAATCTAAAACAGTTCACTCTATATATTTACACAGTTAAAAAGGGCTATAGTGCCTACAGACAAGTTGCTAAGAATACTCGGACATAAATCCTAAAATGTCATCATGTGAAAGATTAAATTCACATCATTTCCATTTAAAAAGTTTGGTCCACATTTCGTCAACATGTACAGGATCACATGAGTTGTCATATGCTTTCAAATATTTCCAACGTAATTGATTCAGACTCTCAACAGTGACATAAAATGTGTTCTGCAGTTTAAATTTTCGCAACACCACATAGTCTACATCATCGGTATTGTGTGTGCGAGAGGTACCAATTGTGTGTAGTGAAGTGAGGTTGTGTGTGAAAGCAGAGTGAAGATAGAGAGGGAGAAAGAAAGCATAGATGGGATTTGAGAGAGACTGAGTGATCGAAAGAAGGTATGATTATAAGGTGTGAAGAGAGTGCAAGGAGGAAGTGGGGTAGTTGTAAGGGCAATGCAATTCATTGTCTACCTTCCCCTGTCCCCACCCTGTTTGCCGTGTGGGTGCCATGAAACAGTTTTGCTAATTGCATAAGAACCTAACAATTGACCAAAAAATAAATAAAATGAAACAGGAAGAGGAAGCATAGTTGGAGGAGAGTGGTGGAGAGTTTGACAAGATGTCTTTCCTTCAATGTTCTTATTCAGCCCACTTGATGAGTCTGTTTTCTCTGTTAACCACTCAGGAGGCGTTCACACTTAAAAACACTGACCTGGTGCGGAGCACGCGCGGTTTGCGGTCAGTGGGTTTGGTACTGGCGGTGTTGGCAGAGAACGCCTACAACGTTATTACATTTTGCCCAGAAATAACGTGTTGGCTTCAGGAGTCTTTGCTTCAATTTTCTTATTCAGTCCATTTGAGGAGTCTGTTCTCTCTGCTAACCACTGAGGAGGTGTGCACACTTCAACACTGACCCGAGGCAGAGCACGGGCAGTGTGTTTGGCATGAGGCGATGGCAGCTGGCTCTTCAACCGGGGAATAAAAAACTTTGGAACTTTGCAACAAATTTTGGCGAATAGATTATTTCTGTGTACAAAATGGCGTGATCCCACAACACTTTGGTCTCCCCTCCGCCGCACAAGACAGCGGTGAGAAATGTGACTTAGACATTGTGGTGGATTAATCTACTGTATGGCATACACTTTATGCACCAACATGCCAAGTAGAAGAGTGATATCTATGACTAATAAGCCAACTGGTAATATAATTAAAGACACTCTGACAGGCGCAGTACGAGATACTATGGACCAACGGGAGGAAGCCAATGATATTATTAACTTGGATGAAACACTATTGATGATTAAAGAATGGAGTAATCCAAATCCAACATGCTCCTTGACCCAGGTGGTAGTAGGAGGGAAACAACCAGAGACCTATGTTCAGCAACAATATATACCGAGTAAAAATGTGGGTGTAAGCTCAATGGTCATTAAGGGTACAGATCAAGAGATAGGTACGACTATAAAAACCTTATCAACCACTGTGCAACAAACACTGATACAAATCAAAGAGTCACTTCCTAATCTCTATACGCCAGTTGAAAACTGAATGCCTAATGACCCGGAAGACTCTTGCTCCTTGGATCACTTAGATCCAGAAGACTTGGAGAATTGCCCACATAAAGACCTTATATTGAATGTGTCTCTACTAGCGCCAACTGAATCCCGAGCATTAGCAAAACAAGTGCGCCTCTCATTGGAACTTGAGACGGCCCACTCATGTAATCGGGACAGAAGAGAGAGCGTATGTCTGCAATGGACTTGGATCGGACTCAGACATTATTTCTGGCCTAATCATCCCCGACAGACCCTACAATAAGAAAAGATTATACTGGGGCCCTTAAACAACAAAATATGAAGCACAACACCTCTACACAAACTATGGGCCAAGAGGGGAATGCTCCATTAGGGTCCGAATTAAGTCATCAGAACACACAAGTAAATGCAATAAACAAAGAGGTAGTCGATATATTGTCCTTCCCTAGATTGCCAAGGATCTTGGACACAATGGATAAAGGCCATGATACCTTACAATATGAATTACGAGAAGTAAGGTGGACTTTGAAAGACCCCACATCCAAAATGTTTGTTTATTTGTTTTATTACTTGTAATGCACGCCAGACCCGAGGGCATCAGGGCGCAGGAGGCAACAAGAGGAGAATTTTCAGCTTGGGTTACATTGCAGTGTAGTCATATATAGGTATAAATTATACAGTCAAAGGAACAAGGAGTCATGTACAGGTATAAGATATGCAGGTAGAGTATACAGCAAAACAATTGCAGGATATTTACAGACATATTTACAGACAGGAAGTTAGGGAGGGGTGGGCAAAGAGGGTGTCGTGGGTAGTGAGTCAAGGTGTTACAGTCATTTTCCTTGAGCCGGTGGATGAGGTTGAGTCTAAATTGTAGTTATGATTGATTAGCCCTAAGGGCAGGGGGGAGGGTGTTCCAGTGTTGTGCCGCTTTTACTGGGAAGCTACTTCCCCCAGTTTTGACACGTTTGAATCTAGGCACCGTCAAGAGGTTCAAATTGGCAGTTTTAGTGGGTCGGTTAGAGGACTGTCTCTGAAATCTATTAATGAGTTATTGCGGGGCGGTGTTGTTGAGGCATTTATGGATGAGGGATGCTATTTTGAGTGAGATTTTGTGTTTTGTGGTGAGCCAGTTGTGGGCTCTCCTTATGTCAGATATATGGGCTTTTTTAGGGATGCTCAGTGCTGCTTTGAGAGCATTTTTTTGTAAAATCTGGATGTTGTTGGTGATGTATTTTTTGCTCCCTAGATATAGGGCGTTACAATAATCCAGTTTTGACAAAATTAGAGCTCCTGCCAGGGTGGTACAGCTGTTAGAGGAGAGGAAAGGTTTAGCTGCTCTGATTAATTTGCATGTGTAGGCTGTTGAGGACACAGAGTTGACCTGTTTGTTGAGTGTGAGGGTGGCATCTAGATAGTAGCCTAGAGTTTTAACTTCTTTGACTACCCTAATGGTATTGCCACATATAATGAAGCTAGAGTAGTTGGGACCGAGTTTGTTGATGGTGGGGGTGGTGCCAAAGATTATGAGTTCCGTCTTGTCATCATTCAGGAATTGACCATGAGGGGCCATCCATGCCTGGATGATGAGGTCCTCTCTGTTCACCAAGGCCAAATCCTTGTTGTGATCTCCCGGCAACGGTAGGTGGATCTGGGTATCATCGGCATAGTTAGTGTAGGTGATACCGAGACCATCGAGATCATCAAAAAGGGGCTTTGTTAATATGTTGTACAAGATGGGGGAGACGCACAAGCTCTGGGGCACTCCGCAGGTGATGGGTATGGGGTCAGCGGACGCAGCTAAAGAAAAGACATGCATAGTCCTGTTGTTTAGGAAAGATTGAATCCAGCCTATTGTCTCCTCGCTGGCCCAAGAGGTGGCAGGGGGTACCGACGGGGAAGCAGGGGTCTGTTGGAGCCACAGCGTACCCTGTCCATATGAACCCACAGGAAAGTTGCCCTGCGCAAATGAAGGGTAGACTGTAGGCCACGTATCTGGTTGTAACCAGTCCCACCTTGACACTCGTTCTTCACGGAATTCGTGGAATGGAGTCGGACGGGTGCCCCTGTCTGGTGCGGCGGCCATTTTGCCGAGCTGCCTGCCACGTTCCTGCGATGTGTTGCCCAGCCAACTGGGTCCGGCCTCGTCCAAGACTCTCGCTTGTGGATCACGAGGCCTACCCTGCTCCTCGGGTCTCAGCCCGGTAGGTGTGACACTCTGAACCCGGGGGTCAGTAGAGATGCGTTTAGGCACCCCATCGGACGTATTGCCAGTATTAGGGTGTAGCCCCTCGGACATATTGCCGGAGTTAGGGCATAGCCCCTCAGCCATTGCGCCTGTAAAAGGGCGTAGCGCCTCAAGTGTAGACCCGGTACAAAAACCTTCCGGTCCCTCACCACTGCTCCCGGGAGGATCCGAGGACCCCTCGACCCGAAGGCCGGTAGCTGTAGCAGCCTCGGTGCATGTGCCGGTAGAAGGACCTGGCCGGTTCCTCCCGCGCGGTGAAGTCTCTGGGAAGCAGTCTCCCTTGCGGAGTGCGCTGGAAAATATCGGCTCTGAGGACAGCGAGTCACACGCCGAACATGATTGCCAACTGTGGTCTGGGCCAAGGCAACGTAGGCATAGGGCATGGGGGTCTGAAGTGGGGGAAGAGCCTGTTGCAGGATGGACACCTTCTGAACCCTGTAGAGGTTGACATGCGCCGCAGAGGAGCGTGACGCCAGAGGACCGAGTACCTGAATGATAGAAAAGACAAAAAAGACAAAGAGAAGAAGTATCCGCGCGTGGAATTACATGGCCGAAGCCAAACCCAGGAGCGCTGGTGAATTGGGCCCGTTCCCGTCGACGCAGAAAAGGGGACTGAGGTGTGGCGCTGGAGGGCCGATTCAAGGCAGCGCATGCTCCTTGGGCAGCGCCCCAGCACGCCTCTAGATTTAAAGGGGTAGAAGGTTTTTTCTGGTGAAAAAGGTTCAGTCTCCCGTCCCTTGGAAGGGACGCCCATACAGTATGAAGGAAAGGGGATGGGACGTAGGAATAAATCATTGATAGCGAGATGATGTGATGATGATTTTTAATTACTTGATTGTGATGCTTTATGTGTTTTTTTAAACATTTGGTCACCATGTGAAAAGTTTATAAATAAACTGTAAAACAAAAAATAAATGTTTAATAACGCACAGTAAAACTACTCTCTTCATCTCTGAAATAGGACAGCCCAGCAGAATAATATTAATAATTTATTTTTTAGATAGAGCTTTTATCTAAAGTGCTTCACATAGGACATATTTACATACATTAATATTATTACCCAATCGAAATTGGTACTCATTTATTGACCTCGGAAGGATAAAATGCTGAGTTGGTCTTGCCAGGATTGGGACTTGCGACCTGCAGGTCAAACACAGATCACAGCAACAAGCGTTTAACCTGCTGCGCCATCTTACCTGTCAGCAACTAACCCTGTCATGAACTCTTGAATTCATGAGGAACAAGAGGGGGCTTATCTGCAGTGTGTGATAGGACAATCTAGGCCTTGTAGATACCTGACGAAGATGTTCAGTTCATTGCTCTGAACACTTTCCTGCTGCTCCTCTCTTCTATTTTCGTCCGATCTATCAACATTTCTAATCAATCTGTTTTGCAGTCTGGGACAAAATCTAGGTCGGTCACTCTTGGTCCTACAGCAGATAAATATACCTTACTTTTAAGTCCCTCTTGCCCCGTTAACCTGTACAATAGCTTCTGTGCAAGCTAAACTGTACCATAAACTGCACACCCAATTAAATATTTTTAGATGTTCTGCAAGAGGGACTACTTACACCGGGAGCCTCAAAATGTGTAAACTTCAGCAAGAACCTTATTATTTGTTATCCCAGGTTCAAGTCTGCCTTTGGTCCCAGCATGATAATGAAATGATCACATACACAAAATATAGCCCCTTAGATCGTGCCAAACCCCCTTCCACAGAACCCCATGGAACATGTTGGGAAGTCAGGAATATATATCCTGTTTGAGTGCCCATTTTCATATTTTCTGTGCTAGCTTGGACACATTTGGAGAATGTGTGCCCCCCTGCTTGTTGATATAGAACATTGCAGTGGTGCTGTCTGTGAGAATTTGTACCGACTGATTTGTGAGGAGTGCTTTGAAGGCTTGGAGCCCTCTGAAAACAGATGTTCCAGCAAGTTGATGTGGTTCTGTGCTGTGATGTGAGTCCATAGACCATGTGCTGTGAGATGAAGGTGATGGGCCCGCCACCCGGAGAGTTATGCGTCTGTTGTAACTACCGCTTGCACCGCCGGGTCGTGGAAGGGTTTTCCCTTCAACAGATTCTTCATTGTCCACCAGTGTAGAGCTTGTACTAGTGTTGGCGAAAAGACCACTGCATCTGGCGTATGCGCAATCGTGAATGTGGGACAAGATGCCATCATGCCGAGCAAACGCATAGCTTTGCGTACGCTTAGCTGGTGACCGGCTTGATACTGAGGTATTTGCAGCAGTATGTTTTGGATTCTTTCCTTTGATGGAAAGACTAGCCCTTCCTCTGTGTTTATGACAGCTCCTAAGAACTGTTTGGTCTTGTTTTGTGCAAGGCTTGATTTTTTCTCGTTTATCGAGAAGCCCAATTGGAAAAGAAGGTTGATCGTTCTTTGTGTATTTTGCTTACAAATTTGGGGTGTCTCCCCCGTGATTAGCCAGTCGTCCCAGTACCTTGGTGAGTACCCTTGGAGCAGATGCTATGTCGAAGGGTAGGACCTTGGATTGGTAGTGCTGGTTTGCTATCTTGAAACGCAAGAATTTTCTGTGCACTGGGAACATTGAAATATGAAAATAGCCATCTTTCATATCCAAGGTTGCCATGTAGTCCCCTGTAGTCCCCTTGATTTAGCAGTGGGATTACTTTCTGTAGCATTGTCATGCTGAACTTTTGTGGCTTTGCAAAGTATTTTTTAGGGCACAGATCTAATACGGGGCGCATTGTAAGATCTTTTTTGGGCACAATGAAGTACATTGAATAGAAACCCTTGTTTACCAGGTTCGCCAGGACGATTCCGAAGGTGTCCTTTAACAGCAGCGCTGCAACCTCTTCCAGAGGTATGCACTGTTCCTCCTTTGTGGTGGTTCATTTTCGCAGGGGATGATAGGAGGGTCATTGCAGTAGCTCCATGCAATAACTGCCCGCTACGGTAGAAAGCACCCACTTGTCCAAGGTGATTCCCTCCCATGCATGGGTGAAGTGTGTTATGCATCCTCCTACTGGAGTGACATGGGAGGGGACCTGAATCTGGTGGTCATTGCTTTGAGGGTGTGGATCCACCACTGCAAGAGGTGGATCTGCCCCGGCCGCGAGATCTCCACTGGCCCCTCTGGAAGCCTTGTGAGGATTGGCCTTGATTGGAACCCCAGGATGAACCCTGACTTTGGTTGTACCCGAAACCCCTCTGAGAGTTGTGTCCCCTGACGCGACGAAAATTAAATCCGCCCCTTTGACCAGAGGGTTTGTTGGTGAGCTGGCCCAAAGACTTTAGTGCATCCTTTACTGCCTTGCCGAATAGAACATTAGGCTCGATCTGGATATTGAGGAGGGTTGCTTGTGTCTCTAATTTAAAGCCTGACTGGCGCAGTGATGCGTGGTGCTTTATAAGTGTGCCCTCTGTGATAATTCTTCCAGCATTATCCGCTGCATCTAAATTATTTTATAAAATGCAGTTAGACACAGCCTTCCCTTACGCTACTGCAAGGGACAGTTGGGATTTTAATGGCTCTGGGGCTGAGGACATTAATGTGGCTATTCTCCCACTTGTGGCAGTTGTAGCTGGCCAGTAGAGTGCTGTTGTTGGCAATTCTTGCCTGATATGCTGCAGAGGTGGCCATTTTCTTACAGAAAGTGTATATTTTTTTGCTCTCTTTATCGGGTGGTGCCTCTGCTGAAGCGAGAGGTGTTCCCACCCTTTTCCTTGTCGTGTTAACGACCAATGAGTCTGGCTTTAATTGACTCCTGATGTAGAGGGGGTGCAAGGGCGCGGGACAGAATATTTTTTCAATGCAGGGGTTTACTGCCCGCCTTAGGTTAGGGGTTACTAGAGGGGGTTGTATTCTTGTGTGTACGGATTGCAATAAGGGGATAAAGTGGGCTACTGCTTTCTTTTCACCCAATATGTCTTTGACAAAATCTTTGTCGACCTGTGTTTCCTGTGTCTGAATTTGAAAGTGATCAGCTACATTTAGTAGCCTTTAGTTGAATTGGAGTTGGTTATCCACCGGTAAGTCTGCCACCGACGGGTCTACATGATCTGGAGAAGGTAAGACGTAAAAGTCTTCTTCGTCGTCATCATAATAATGATCTACCTCCCCTATGTCCCCCTGATCCTCGGAATCTGTATTGGGGTCATAGAGATCAAATTGGTCTGGGTCATGCTGAGGGATGTCTGCTTGAAGGGTGTCTGGCCGGGCTCTTTTTGCAGGGTGTTGTGACAGTGTCGCTCCTCTAGCTGGTGGCGTGACCTGTACGTTTCCTATGGCTTGAGGTTTTTCTCGAATAAAATCGGCCAAAAAGGACATGCGTCTCATTACTCTGTATATATCTTCAGTAGACCACTGTGACGAACTTGGGATAGTTGCAGGAGTGGAAGGTAGCTCAGGTGTAGGCTGCCTCTTGTGTTTCATAGTTTCAGACATAGTCCCCTCCACTTGGTTAACACTCTCTTTCTCCCTATGGGATACACTATCTTTCTCCCTATGGGATTTGTGGCTCTTCGATGTGTGGTCTTTCAAAGTCCGCCCTTTCAGCAGTGTTTCAGGGACATGTTTTTTTACAAGATGAGACCATTTCAAAGTCTCCAGGGATTTAGCCGATTTCGACGTGAATGTCGAGTGTCATTTTTCGGCGGATGAACAAGCCGGGGCCACGTCTCTCGACGTTCGGTCTTCGGCGATAGTATTGGACACAGCGTCCATATCGGATCTATCTCTCGACTTTGGCGGCATGTCATGAGGCGAACGCTATCGCGAATGCCCGAGGACAGGGTACTGGTGGACCTTCCCCTCGACGCTGTGTGTGGCCGTGTAGCTGGTGTTGACTTCGATTTATGGCCTTGGGTTGTGTGCTTTGTGTGGGATGACTTGTCTGTGCTGATGCCGCTGGGTGTTGTCCCCGTAACAGCGCCGTCAGCCTGTCTGGTGGGGTCGGGGGCTTGCACGTGGGAATCCAATGGTTCCCTTTCGCCTTCGTCGTCACTGAAGACGCTGATGCTGCCGTCGCTAGAAGCACCCTCAACGTCTATGGCGGCCTCGGCCTGCATGGCATGGTGGGCCCAGCGCTTTGTTTTTCGGGCCTTTAGGGAGTTGGGCTTAAAAAGCTTGCAAGCTTTACAGTGGCCTTCGTGATCCCTCGGAAAATAGATGTTGCAAATGTTTTGTTACAAGTGCGACAAAATTTAAAAGGTGTATTTTCCATGTCTAATTGGAAGTGCAGCTTGGCGATTAGAAAAGGGAGAAGGGGAAATATGCATTCTCTTAGTTAGCTAAGATATGTACCACCCCCACTCGCCCTACTGTATGGGCTGAGGCCCAGACAGGTCTTCCAAGGCTGTGTGGAGGGTTGTCGAGGCAAGTTCTGCGTCCAACACAGTTTGTCCTCGAAACCGTTGTCAAAGTTCAGTTGTCGAGGAACCGCTATAACAGGACAGAAAGAGTAACTAGCTCTAATTTCTTTGATAATAAATGGAGTTAGCCGAAAAGGAACTCCGCTTTTAGCGTCCGACAATGATGGCAGAAAAAAACAATCTGAGGGACCTCGACGCATGCAGGACCATAGGTACAGTGGACGTCACACTAGGGATAGTATTAGGCCCTGTCGATGCCGCTTTTCAAGTTTCGAAAACAACAACTGTAATACTCTGCAGCTTCCACTAGATGTCGGCCTATGCATAGCATGTGATCTAAGCAGGTTCCACAAGCCTCAGAAATATATATATATACATATATATATACACACAACAGGGAATAAATTACTTGGTGTAATTGTACAAATTAAGTAAAGAAATCAAATGTATTTTGTGAAATGGAAATGTCATGTTATAAGTTGTTGTTGTAAATACCATGTAAATCTTCCTGCGGAAAAATGTGTGTAAAAAGTACCAAAACTCTTTCTATCTTTTATTAGAGAACTAACCTCCTCAACTTCCAGCCTGGAGGTGAGAGTGGAGTCCAGTGAGAACCCCAGGGACCTGGAAAGGAAGAAAGAAAGGGGGTGCTGTGCCACGCCCTCCAACCCAAAGATGGAAGGGGAGGCTGGAGTGCCCACTCCCAAAAGAAGGAAGAAAAGAGGGTGCCATGCCATACCCCCAACCCTGAAATGGAAGGAGACAGGAGTGCCCACTCCCTGATGAAGGATATTACGCCCAATGAAACCCCACTTTGCCGTGCTCTTTTTCTTCCCCAACAAAGAGTCATGGAAGAACACGGGGGGCGGCATGTGGGGTGCATTTAAAGGCCCCACACAGAAGTCCCTTTCACATGAGTAGCAAGATTTGAAAGACTGAAACAAATACAGCCTGGCCTTTGTTTTTGCTTTTCAAGTAAAATTAAAGAGCCATGTGGAAAGGGGCCTACCTGTCATTACCAATGGATAAACAGCATTTTAATTTACAAAAGAAGGAGGAATCAAAGATCCCTGTCACATGGAAAACAGGATTTTTAAACATTGAAAACAAAAATGGCCTGCACATGTGTGTGCACATAAAAACGTTTTTAAAAAGCAAAAGTGAAAAAAATATCACTGCTCACAGGAAAATAAATGTCAGGAAAACAAAACATGATGTGCAGGTTGACCAAAAGCAATGTATATTATGTTTCACCTACCAAAACCTCCAGTGAAGAGCTACTTTGTCTTCATGGAAAACGGTAGCCCAAGGCAGACTCTTTTGCTGGCTGTGGGAAAACGTCACAAGAAAAACTCCCACTCTCAGCCTGGATGTCACATCTCCCATTTAATGACCAAATGCAATAAATGTCCTGCTAAAGGTGTCGAAATTCAGTGCTCTCCAGACCTATTAGCTCTGAAAGCATTGACTTCAAGAAAAAGTCACCCTTGGCTGGAGCACGAATAATATGTGTGAAAATGGAGGCACCCACTTCAAAGAGCAAACTTCCAACACAAAGGAGATTGATAAAAAAAAAAAAAAACTGTGGGCACAGGCTGGCCCAGTGAAAACAAATGGCCGGAAGGCAGGAGTCTGGGCCATTTGTCCCACATGAAGAATCACAATTCATTTAAAAGGATTATTATCTTTTAGGCCTTTTTCTCAGCCATCATAAGGCGATGGATTTCATCTATGTACCATTTTTATGTCATTTCCAGGCGATTTTGGGGATATAAAATTCATCCACGTGCGACTCATGGAACTGTAATGGCTATGATGTGCTTCTGGCTGATATGAACATGTTCCAAATGTGAGAGTTGGTGAGCGGGTGAAAATGAAATTAGGGATATGCTTAATAACTTACATATTCATATCTGTTGTGCTTTTTATGGAAATGGCAGAAAGATGCTAAATGGCCGTGGTCAGCTTATCTAATTCCCCATGATTAGCAGATACAGAAAATATGTTTAGTCTGGCAGTTGCTTGTAAAATTATGAAGTTGTGATACATAACTAGTTTTTTGCCAAAGATTTGAAAGGACAACAAAGGATGATGACAAATGGAAATTGCCATATGTTGCTCCAGACCCCTAAATCGATCCCGATTTGGAGGCTGTTTTTGGGAGGAGAGAGATGGGTAACGGTCCAATCCTAGTGGCAAGGATTATTGCAGGGTACTTCCCCAAGATTGTATAATTGGTGGTCTCATCGCTGCTATATAAGGGGGACTGCACTAGGACAAAGGGACAGAAAAAGGAGAACGACAGGAAGGAAAAAGGAGAAGGAGGGGAACAGACAGACAAGAGACAGGCCATCAGAAAGGCTGCTGAAATCTACCATCTGACAGCTGAAAGGAGACACCAGAGGAGATTGCTGAGAGTGCTGGGTCCTATGGTGGAGCAGGAGGACATCTTTGAGAGTGGAGTGACCAGACCCCTACCCTATTTTTCCACAGTGTCCTGAGATGCATCTGGCTTTCCTCAACCTTAAACAGAAGCTTGCTATGTAAGTAGTACTGAGCCCTGAGAAATCAAAAGGTGGGGGAGTCTGCTTGCCTTGAATCCCTTCCCTTTATAATGGGCAGGGGGGGCAACACTGTGTAGATCCTTAGCATATTTAACCAAAAGTATTAATTTAATTAATTTCCCATTTGGCAGAACACTACAGGGTGAATTTTGTTAAAATTCTTAATTAATAAAGCTCACTTCCCAGTGTGCACTAAAAACGATAGCCTATACATTAATTGGCTAATCCTTGTTGTCCAGCTGACCCCGACATCTTTAAGGAAGAGGGGTATCTTTGTGCTTAAATCAGTCCAACCTTTTTATCCAGCTTCCCCAACACAGACGCTGTTCAGTAAGGGGGGGTCTGAAATCCAAAATGCACCAAATCATTCCAATATTTCTGTCTGACTTCCAACATAGCCCAAAGCAAGGGGGGTCTGAAAAACAAACTGCTAAATCACCCTGTGTTTATTTCCAACCAAAAGTGTGGGTGAAATCATAATTGCCATTTGAATTTGAACCAATCTTGAAATCCTACCGCTAGCCTTTTAAGCCGGCAGGAAAATCAAAATCGCACAACATCACATGATAACTGCCTTTGTGACTGATCAGTGTAATTATTTCAGGTATTGAAATTTGCAGAAAGGGAAGAATTGTGATTGTGTTCTTTTTAACCCACTTTTGTGATTTATTTATGCTCAGGCAAGTTGATTGTGCTGTGCCACGAATAAAGTGGTTTTTGTCATTTTCGTGCTAATTTCTATTACTTTTAATTTAAATAAATACCAATATTTCCCGTGCACCAGCCTGGTTCTTGGCTCATTGTTAGCTCAGGGGAGAGGGATCCATGGGGCATGATATGTGTCTGAGAGAAGGAACTCACTGTGTTGAGGGTGGCTTCTCAATAAAGCGTTACACTCCCTTAGCTGATTGGTAGGAAAGAGGGACTCCACCTGAAGGCAAGACATCATTCGAATGTCTGCGATGCGCCAACGTTTAAAATTAAAAGGCAATTGGCCTGCTGATGATAGAAGCCACCACTACTTAGCTCAGGCACTCTTTGCAGCCTTTTTCTAGAACTAATATATTTCCTTCTGAACTATTTCAAGTGCTACATTGATGTGGTAAGTCCATCTACAGCATCTTCTGATTATGTAATTTGGATGTGATTGGTTTGTTCTAAAGGAAATGAGCGCATACAGGTCAAGTTAACACTTTATTTTTTTTTATTTGGGTCTTTAGAGGGCACTACATCCTGCAGACATCGAGGCGCTATAGCAGAGTTTAAGAAGGCTTTATTTAGGGTTACAAAGAAGCCGCCCAATGAAAGACTTGTTACAGTGCAGAGTCAATGGTTACTTAGTAGCCGAAATACATGTTATACAATCAGACAAAGAGATTTGTTTTGATGGCATTGCGAAAGGCAGAGTGTGATTCAATAAGCCTGATTTGGGGTTGCAAGGAGTTCCAGAGTGTGGGGGTCACCGTCGGGAAACTGGAGCCGCCTGCACAAACTTTTTGTGTTCTGGGAACGGATAACAGGTTGGAATAAGGAGTTCTGGATGGTCTAAGAGTGGTGGGTTTGGTGATCCTTTGCGCAAGGTATGGGGGGCCAAGTCATGGAGACACTTCTGAGTAAGGGCGAGAGCCTTAAAGATGATCCTTTCCTTAACTGGAAGCCAGTGGACCTGTCTTCGGAGCTCTGAGATGTGTTCTCTACACGAGAGACCAGTGGCGGCTCTGGGCACGGTGTTTTGTACAATTTGGAGCTTGGCAACATTCTTGACTGGTGTGCCTACGAGCAGAGCGTTACAGTAATCAAGCCTGGAGCGGATTATGGCCCTGGCGATGGTGAGGCAATTTTGTTGGGACAGGAAAGGTCTAACTGAGTTGATGAGTTTGGCGTGGTAGGCGGAGGTGGATGCTGTGGCGTTAACCTGTCAAGTCAGGTTCCAGGTAGAAACCTAAGGTTTTAATGGATGGTGATACGGCGATGGGGATATTGTCAATGGTGAAGGAGGAGTATTGGTTGTCCAACTTGCTCAAGGTGGAGGGGGAGTCAGTTTTCTGCCATCCATGATTGGATTGTTGTGTATATAGAGTCCAGTGTGTTCTGGTCGGACAGGTAGTCACACAATAGGGGGATGAGTACCTGGGTGTCATCCGCATAGTTTGTATATGAGAGACCCAGGGAGTCCAAGATTTTAAACAGTGGCCTTGTGAAGAGGTTGTAGAGGGTGGGGGCAGTGCATGAGCCTTGCAGAACCCCACATTTGATGGTGCTGGCGTCAGCGCACGAAGAGTCAGAGAAGACTTTCATTACTCTGGCCTTGAGGAAGGAGGCAATCCAGTTGCAAGCACGGTCGGAGAAGTTGGCTACTGAGGAGAGGTGCTGGCATAGAGTTTTGTGGTTGACCAGATCAAAGGCCGCCGACATGTCCAGGAGCAGAAGGAGCGCAGGTTTGCCTGCGTCTCTGAGGTCATCAATCTGTTTTTTTAGGTCAAGGAGAGCCGTTTCAGTCCCATGACGTGGCCTGAACCCTGATAGTCTTAAGTCCTAGGAGATGATTGTCTTCTAGGAATTTCTGTATTTGCAGGTAAGCTACTTTATCCAAAATTTTTAATAGGAAGGGGACGGTGGTGATGGGCCTGTAATTAACTGGGATGGAGTGGTCAAGTGAGGGCTTTTTAAGGAGTGGACAAACCCACGCTTCCTTTAGTCCCAATGGGACGTAGCCAGATCGAAAAGAGGCATTAATAAATGTGGTGATGATAGGGGCTAGGGAAGGTGCACAGTCCTTGATGGCTTGTGCTGGGCAGGCATCGCCTTTGCAATTGGAAGGTTTGATGGAGCGGAGGAGTGTGATGACCTGCGTCTCACTCATGTCTTGAAAGTCAAACAGGGGGGAGTTAGTAGAGCTGGCTGCTGGGTTACCTTGACTGCTGGCGACCAGTTTGGTGAGATTACCGTTGGTGGGCAAGGATTTTGGCCTGCAAAGTTTCCAGTTTGTTTAGCATGGCGGAATGGATGGAGTTGCACCAAGTTTCATTCCTCACGATAAGTGACGGAGGGGAGGAGTGGGTCTCAAGCTCTCTGAATATGGCAAAGATTTTTCTAGTTCCATATTTAACATTGGCTATCCTTGTATTGAAGGGGGCGACATTGGCATTGGTGATGGCGATTTTGTATTGTTTAGAGATAAATTTGAAGGCGATTCTGGTAGCCTCTGTGGGGTTGTTAATCCAGTGGTGAGTGCTGCCCTTTTTCTCCCACGCATCTGTAGGAGATCCTGGGTGAACCAGGCATTGGAATGCTTAATTCTTTTGGCTTTTTCGGGGGTGAGTTGGGAATCATTTTGGAAGGGAAGGTTTTAGTACTGTCAACATGGGAGCATTTGAGAGGTAATCCCTTAGCAGGGTCATTCACCTCGTTGGCAGTGGCAATTTGACAGTGATGATTTTACATTCTGGTGGTATAATTTCATGAAAGACTGGCATGCAATCATCCCTCAGACATCACCTATTTATAAAAAGGAAGCCAATTTCACTTCCAACCAAGGTATCCAGCTGGGTCCGCTACAAATCTGGTGTTAAGATATACATATTTATAGTTAGGCCTCAAGGGTGGAAAGAGGTTGAGTAATATTTTCAAGGTTCCAAAGAGTACCCAATCCGGTTATAAAAAGGCCATATGTAGTGACCCCTGCCAAGTCCTAGTCTTGGATGGGCACAAGGTGTGTCTTCGCCCACCATTGGGGCACCCGGGGCAAGATTGCAAAGTGGGGGTTTAACCCTCCCACCCCCAAGTTCGATCACAGTTAAAAATAGCAGCACTAGTAGATTTAGAAATATTTTGCAGAGACAACTGAAAAAAATAGGTAGATTCCCATTTTCAAACCACCAAAAAGTAAACATACAAAATCTATCCATAAAAGCCTAATGGCTACAGGGCACATATCACTCGTCAGACACAAATTCATACATTACCAGATTAGAACAAGCAAAGTCTTAATATGCAAGCATGTGTTGCTAGCCACTAAGAAAAGGTTCAGAATGTATAGAAATTATGCACTGGTTCAGGTATTCATATACCTGCTGTAATAGTCCCTGGATCCACCGCTATAACCACCTCTCCTGGATTCGAACCGGCTACTACCATAACTGTCACCATCTAAAAGCAAATTGGAGAATTAAAAGAGTAAGAATTAAGCCCATAAAAATATAACACTGCTGTGTCCTTGAATCCTAGGCCATAACCGTTCAGTAGAAATTGCCAGCAAATCAGACATGCGCCCCTTAGTGAGCAACAATGCTTCTCTGCTGGTGGAAGTCAACCAGACTGCTTCATGTATCATTACAAAATGTTAAAAGGAAATTACTCCGTACCCTTACCCCCACCATACCCTTCTACAGTGAGATCATCTGCACTACCTACAAACCCGCCACCCCAAGCCATACCCACCTAATATCCTCCACCGGCACCATGAAGCATCTTGCCGCTAAGGGTTTAATATAAATCACCAATAAAAAAAAGTCTTGCCTCTTCCACTGCCGCCACGGTAGTAGCCTCTGCCACCACCAGATCCTCCTCTGTAGCCACCACGGCTTCTGTCTGGCGTTTTTCCTGCCTGATCAACTCTGATCTGACGCCCATCAATAGTCTGTGGAAGGCCAAACATATTTGTATATTATATGAGAACAGTAAAATATTAAGAAACATGTTTCAAATTCTGAGCATGCACTCCATTTCAATGGAACTAATTAGCAGCTGGAAAAAGCCTGCCAGAAAACTTAACAGATGAGAAGGTTATTTCTGTCACTACTGTGAGGATGATCAACGAGTCAGTGCTTGGGTGTGGGGACACCCCATTTCGAGACACTGACACTTATGGATTTCTCATGACACCTCTGCTATGTAGAAGGCCCAGAAAATGTCATATTGCAGAGAGGTGTAATATATGCCACCATTGTAAGCCCTCACCAATGCATTTTTACAGATTGTGCCTTAGTTCATCACACCCAATGCCTCTTTCACCAACACTGCCTTCTCCAGCTTCCAATCCCTACTAAATGACTGATTCTCCTCTCACTTCCCACTGCTTACTTTCACCCCTAAGTCTCAGCATCCTCACCCATGGGTCACTCCATTCTTACGCTCTCTCTGCAGAGACATGTGTCAGCTGCTGTGCAAATTGAGGGGGACCCACTCGCATGAGGACCTGCACCTCTACCTCTGCCCTGAACTCTCTTGATAGAGCAAAAAGGAAACTCTACCTAGCCTCTCACTCCAACCATCCTCCCGGCTACAGGGCACCCTTAACCCACTCCTCCTAAGTCTATGACTATCAACTATACTCTCACAGCTAATGGCCTAGCTAAATATTTTTCTGTAAACATTTCCAGAATAAGACACTCTCCTGATCTTGCACGTGCTCCCTCCTCCTACATTTTACACTCTGCCTACTCTACCATCATCCTCTGCCTTAGTCACACTAATACTGACATAGTCCTATCTCTTCTTGTGCCCCATTAGACCCTCTTTCTCCTCAGTTAGTCAACCCTATTGCCCCTTCAGTGGCCTCTCACCTCGCTAAACTCTTCGATCTGTCCTTCGACTCTACTTGCTTTCCCTCTGTTGTCAAAAAAGCCAGTAATCCCTATCCTAAAAAGCAAGGGCGGACCCGAACATACCGGATATCTTTCGCCCTGTGTCTCTCCATCCACACTACTCTAAAGTGATTGTAATATAATTGTAAAGTAATGACCTTTCATTATAATTTTTTGCAGTGAGCGCATCCTAAGTAGGGAGGTAACAGCAGACCCCCTTCCTGAATCAGGTGATTACGTATCACTAGAATCATGTACAAGGTAAGACAGAGTGTCTGTTTACTCTGCATTGTTTTTGAAATATCTAGCAGTTTGGGAATAGAGGTACACTGCACCATATGGACAATATTTAGATACACATCATTTTATTGTAGATTCTCCTGTACACATGATTGAAAAACAATAAATAGTGGAGCACCTCACTGAGTATTCACAATTTCTTGCAATTACCACATGGTAAGACCTCCTCATGTTTCCTATTAGTCTTTAGCCGCAGCATATACATAACATACAGGTGGTGCTTAGCTAAATACTATTATGTTTCTGAAAAATTCAGTGAACCATTTTGCTTTCAGAAAGGCACTGAAAACATATTTGTTTTAGGATTATGGTTGTTGGGTATGCTGATCTCTCTCCTTTCCCAGCGCCATGATGCCCTAGGGAGAACGAGTCTTAGAACAATATTGTCCCCAATTAGAGGCAAATCCACTTTCAACCGAAGCAGAGCATTCGGGGAACGCTGCGGTAATGAGAGTAAGTTCATTAAAAACGTATTGTTCACAGTTTCTAAGGGCACATGTCTCGAAATGCCCCCAGATGTCTACACCATACAAGGCTACTGCTTTTGCCTGTTTTTGGTACATTTCAAAGGCAGGTGAAACAGCACCCTTACCATACGTATAGTAAATGTTATTCACACCCCGACTGTATTTATCCAGAGTAGCTTGAGACTTGTCCACCTGGACACACCAGGAGCTAGACTCAGAAAACTGGATACCCAAATAAACAAAGTATATGCTTGCCTGAACAACAAATCTGTGATTCAGTTGCCTTTTCGATATCATGGGGGCATTGAAGTTGAATAATTTAGATAGATGTCATTCGAGAACTGAAAGGCAAGAGTAAGTCAAAAGAGATCAGAAACACCGAGGATCACCACAAATTCAGTAAATTACTGAAAACCTGGCTCTTCAAAACCACAGACTCAACCTGAAAATCGAAACAACAGGGAAAAAAAAGAATGACGGAACTGGAAAGGACACTAACATCCCTAGAAATGATAGGGAACCTCCCGCAATGCCGGACAGGTGACACAGAAAAGACAGAAACACAGGTGACACCCACTGAGACAGTCAACTACTCCAGCCAATCCCTTCACTCTACCTCAGTTGCTACCATGTACCAAAATATCAATTGGATTGCAGGGGCACTGGCAATCGCCACACTAGCTGATAGTTGGACATTGGCAGGTGAGGAGGACAGGAGGGGTTATGATGGAGGCTGATGCAGTTTAGATGCAGGCTTACCTGCACTGGCCACAATTGCAGGTAAGGAGGACAGGAGGGGTTATGATGGAGGCTGGTTGAGGTGGGGGCCAGATGTGAAAGAGAGCATAGTGCAAGATGGACCCAGATAAGGACAGAATAGCATCAGCAAAGACTTCTAAAGATGCCAACTAACAAATGTTACTAACAATTTCCACCTCTGAACACACCTCTCAAACACCTAACCAAACACAAACACAAACCTACAGCACAACAAACCGCACAAACCTCACTACACTGCAACTACAAAACAAAAACACATAGACCTCCACAACAGTACACGACGACTACCGGCTGCAAACACCCCAGGCCCAGCCAACGGACCCACCGGGCTGTGGCCGTCAACAGCACATCACTGCTCTCTTGCCCTTTTCCTGCATCCTCCCACTAACTCACCCTCCCATCCTTTTCCAGAGCTGCCAGTGCGCCAGGGGACCACTCCGGTGGTGATAGTGCGCGGTACAAATGTCCTTTAACATTAACATTAACACTTAGGGCTCATGGCCTTGATATGTTGGCTCCTATTACCATAAAAGTCAATCCCAAGATATGAGCACTGTGACGAATCCTGAGGTATAATCAATGCTTTATGTGGGGAAGCCCTATCCCATGAGGCCAGGGAGGTGAGACAACAACCCTATAGTCCCCCTGGGGGTGGTACACAGCAGGAGGATCTCATGGGGAGTAGGGCCACATTGAGAGTAGTAACAATTCTGGGAAAAGGCGGTACCACTTTGACCCTAACACCTCACCTCATAAACCCTCCATTTCCACACTACCTTGTGCCCCCATGTATTTTTGTTGAATATCCCAAGTAGGGACCACTGGAATGAGGAAGAGGCCTAGAGCAATGAAGATCATGAATGCGAACAAACACACCCGCTCTTGTCTCTTGAATGATCCCATTGGCAAGCTGTCCTCCAAACCAGAAGGGAAGCGAACAATGGTGTCTTCGGCTCGGAACGGACAAGAGAGCTTGGCAGGCTATGCACAGAGGAGCAGAGCAGAGAAGCAGACAGTGTCGGGGAGAGAGGCGCACTCACGGGAGACCCACGATGCAGAAGGCAGACCGGAGAAGAGGGAAAATACTTGCCGGTGAACGAGGGTGCTACAGTGCAGTGAAATCACTGCGGAACTGCAGAGATGCGCAGAAGACCGGGGAAGGTCCCGTTGAACCAGAGAAGTTGCAGAATATCCTGGGAGACCAACGAACAACCAGAGGGTGATGGCCAAGACCCTTAAAAGTGCTAGGGTGGCTAAGCCCGGGGTTGGAGACACCAAGAGGATACACAAGGTCCAAAAGTACTGAACACATCTTTACCGGGACAGAGTAACAAGTTGAAGGGGGTCTGGGACCCATTTTGAGGGAAACGCTTCCCGAACAGAAGTAAAGAAGAATACGGATGGTACTCATAGACCTTAGCAGGAGTGTAAACCAAGGCTGTGGTTTGAAGAGAAGTCAGATAAAGAGAACTTGTGAGAGTAACCAAGTGAGGAGGGTCTGGGACCCATACTGGGGAAATGCAACCCTAACAGCAATAAAGAGGAATACAAATCTTGCATGTACTGGCAGGAGAGTAAACCAACGATGTGGCTCGAAGCAAAGTCAGAGAAAGAAAACTGTGAGAACGAAAACACAGAGAACCCTATTTGGCAGGAGAGTGGACCAGGGGGGTAGGGGGGGGGGGGGGGGGCGGGTGGGCGGTCTACTGAGAACAGGGTCTGGAACCAGTGGCAATTGAGAGGAAGATCTGAAGCTATTATTATTCGTCGCAGTACCTGGAAGTCGGGTCTGCTCACAAAGAGTCTGGGATCCTCAACACTAACTAACTAACTAAATAAAGAGGTTCTTGTATAGCGCAATCACCCACCCAAAGGTCTCAGGGCGCTTACATAACAACACAAACAGATAACATAAATTGGAAAATAAATGGAAAAAAGAAACGGCCGCGATGGCGATTAACACATCCTGAGAGAAAGCCAGAGATCTTTAGGGCAAACGGTGGTGATTAGATATCAAAAAGAAAGGTTTTAAGACGTTTTCTGAATTGTTGCAATGTGGTGGACTGTTTAAGGTGGAGAGGGATTATGTTCCAATTCTTAGGGCCCCAGGCCCCAAAGCTTGCTTCACCCACTTTCTTCAGAAGGGTACGAGGTTGTGCCAATAGCAAGAGACTGTTTGAGCGTAGCGTGCGCTTTGGAATCGCTGTCTGTAGCCTAGTTTTTAGATATTCCGGGGCTTTGCCTGAAAGACATTTAAAAACTATAACTAGTCCTTTGAATTTAAGCCATTGCTCTATAGAGAGCCAGTGTAACTTTCTTCGATGTTCTGAGATGTGCGTTTGGCGACTTAGGCCACATACAGCTCAAACAGCTCCGTTCTGTATAGTTTGGAGACTCCTAATGTTTCTTTTTGAGGTGCCTATCAGGAGGCTGTTGCAGTAATCCAGCTTGGTGTTAATTATGGCTGCTGCAATGGATGCTCTATTACCTTCGGACAGATATGGTCTTATTTGCCATAAGAGATGTGTGAAAAAGCTGCAAGATGACTTGAGGTAGGATACGTGCTTCTGAAAGTATCAAAATATACTCACAGCGTTTTTACAGAATCTGATACATGAATGTTGTTACCGCCAATTACGAAGGCTGTGTAGTCTGTGTCTATGTTTTTGTGCCTAAAAGGTGTACTGATAATCTGTTTTTTTATCATTGAGTGTGAGAGAGTTAAGAGCCATCCATTTTTGAATGGTATCATAAATTTCATTTACAGTAGCCAAATCATCCTTGTAGACACCAGATAGATTAATCACTATCTGCGTGTCGTCGGCGTAGTTAGCAAATTGTATGCCCATTGATTTCAGTAAATCACATAGGCATTTGATGTAGATATTAAAAAGTAGTGGGGATAAGCAAGATCCCTGTGGGACACCACAGGTCACAGGAATTTTTTGAGATTTAAAAGATCCCTTCGAGACACAAGCATTCCTAGGACCCAGGAAGGATTTTAGCCACCATACCGCTTCGGGAGAGCATAGGCCGGTTTTTTGGAGTCTATCAGCAAGTAATTCATGGTCGACTAGGTCGAAGGCAGAGGAGAGATCCAGCAGGAGCAGTAAAGCAGAGTTACCCTCCTCAAGTATCTCCGTTATATTGGCCTTAAGATCCAATAACGCCGTCTCAGTTCCATGGTTGGCTCTAAAACCAGACTGTTCCCTTGCAAGAATGTTATTATTTTCGACAAATTTCTCCAGCTGGATATAGGCTATTTTGTCCAGTATTTTAAGTATAAAGGGAACATTTGTGGTGGTATGATAGTTCTCGGGTAGCAAAGGATCAAGATTGTCCTTCACAGCTTGGAAAAGGCATCCAGGCTATTCTTACTTATCGCAGGGCGTCAGAGCCAGGTCTACCAAGCAAAGACAAGGATCAATCTCATAAACCAAAGACACAGAGACAATATGGATAAAACATGGAAAGACTCAGGGGAAAAGAATCAACCCCTTGAGCCTTGGTGAAATTGATTTCTTTTCTGCACCTTTTTCGAACTTTTATTTGAAACTACAAAGCGCGGCTGCAGTTGGCCAGCCAAAAGACATTTCCCTTTTCGCCTTATGTTGAGTTTAGCTTGTGAGGGTAGATTAGGATTCGGACACAGGACGGCAAACTTTTCTTTGGGCATTCTGACACAGACATTTTCATTAGCTAGTTTTGTTGAGGCTGGGAAACACCTCCTAGAGGGAGGGTTAGTTAGGATTTCCTCCAACCTCCCCCCCCCCCGTTTTTGTTATTAATAAAGTCTTTGCCAATCAACATGCCACCCTTGTGTCCGAGTCTTACTCCTGTACCCTCACAGCACATATTTTGTATAATTTGTTTAATGAAATCTTGTGGTCAAGATGTCTGCCTCCTTACATGGAAATGTTCCTATATCATTCTGATTTTTAAAAAGGGGAGCGGTCGGATCCTACCAACTATAGACGATGCTGCAAGTACAATCTTTGCATCTGTATTGTTGCGAGAGTTGGAATTGTGGGTCAAGAAACTCAATATTTTGAGTGTTTTCTAGGTATGTTTCTGTTAGAGATTGGGCAAATCTCTCAATGGACTCACTTACGAGTCTCAGCTTTGAAGTATACCATAGGAGCAGTGTATGTAGCCTCTACGGATCGGTCTCGTGCATTCAACAGGGTCAACTGGCAAAGACTCTGGTAGAAATTACTCATGTGGGGAGTGCCTGGTCCGTTGTTAAAGGCAATTTCCCTACTTTCTTCTGACACCTATGTGCCGATTAGATTGGCAAGGGAGGGGGAATTGACTTGCCCCATTAATACATTGGTGGGGCTTAGACAAGGGTGCGTGATGGACCCTCTACTTTAAATTTCCTATATCTCTGATATCAAGTTCCCGTGGGAGTTACTGAACTCCTTTCCGGTAAGATTGGGTACTCTAAAATTACATTGGCTTGCTTTCACTGATGATATCATGCTTTCAGATCAAACCCCGATCGGATTTCAGAGAAAGCTGTCGCCATTTGCTCGATATGCAGAGGATAACAACCTATTGGTGAATGCAAAATAATTCCAGATGGTCATCTTCACCTGCAAGCATAAGCCAAAGACTATGTCCTGGGCTATGGATACAGCAAGCCTTGAGCGTGCTTATCATATAAATTATTTGAGATTTGATATTGCAAATAATAATTCCTAATAAAATATTTGCCCTTAATAGCACACATGAAACCGATCAGTTTGGCCGTGTGTAATTTCACACGAATTTGGGTTGTTTGCCTGTAACGGAAATGTTTGCGGCCAAAAAAACTGTAGCTAACTTGCCCGTTACGGTCAAACAACCCATCAATTAGGAATACTCTCCCCCCATCCCCAACAACTTACCTATTTGCTGCACGCCCCCTTGGGTGCTGCCGCCAACTCCCCTGACTCCCTGCGACACCGGTAATCTGCAGTCTGCTAGTAGGGGCAGTGAACGACGGGCAGACGCCACCTGCCTGGAGTTCAGGCCTCTACCGGCAGAGTAATCACTGAAGCACCCGGCAACATTAATAACGGTCGCACCGGCGGGTTAACGTTAGACTCGTAATGAGGATCTATGTCTTTATCTGATAGAAATTGTCCTCTCTACAATAATAAAAGTTTAGAAACATTAAAATATATTTTACTTTATTGTAAAGTTACAACATCAATTAAGCATAAGCACTTTAGAATCCTAGATAATTCCCATACTGTTTTGGGGAAGAAACGTTATGGGCCAATTGGATGATAGGGGGCAGTATTTCACGGTTGTTAAGCTTATATTGGATGTTATTAGAGATATTTAAGATGCTGCAAGTTAAGATTTAGTTTTCTAATTTACTAACATGTATTCTTCATTTTTTCTTTTTTTAGCTTTTACATTCTGATGACTTGATGAAATTAAAATTTCCATTTGATTGTGTATTTTCTAAACATTTTATGTGTGACATTATGGAATGGAACTACGTGAAAAGGTTTAATTTTGTAAACCAACTCACTAATAAATTGTTTTAAAAACAATGTTTTTGACACTGGATTTGAGTGCCTCTGGTGGTTTGTTGCAGCCTATGTGTGAAAAGATTCTTAAAGCTAGCAGAGTAACAGTGTTTTTCATACCACAATCTCAGACATAGGGCCTCATTACACGGATGGCGGTAAGGATTTACCGGTACCAGTAAAATACTGGTACCGGTAAATCCTTACCGCCTTACTACGAGGTCCCTTTGCGGGTTGGGGGATTTAACGCCTGCTTTTTGCAGGCGTTAAAAACCAACCCGCAAAGGGACCCAGGGAGCTAATTACGGTACCGCAATTTGCGGCACCGTAATTAGCGCCTTCCCCATTCCCATTATGCCCTATGGGGCAAAAATGGGAATGGGGAAGGGCAATGGTGGAAGGGGGAATTACCGCCCCGCCAACCTTGGAATGGGGCGGTAATTCCCCTTTCCGCCAAGGCAGTGCCGGTATTTTACCGGCATGAACAATGGCGCTAATAGCGCCATGGTTCTCCGCCATCCGTGTAATGAGGCCCTTAGACTTTTTAAGTGTTATCACATTTGATTCAAAATATTACAACTGTGTACCCCAGCAGCCCTGAGGCAGATTAAGATGTAAATATAAGCCATGTCTTGATATGCCATTGTGGCTTCTGAAATTATTTTCTTGCCTCCAGAACTTGGCAGCAACATCCTTGTGCCCCTGATCCACCGGAGGAGGCAGGGTCCATCTAAGAGACAGGTCAGGTCCTTCCTGTCTGACCCGGTCTGGGCCTTGAAGGCTATGGGCCCGCTAACACTTCTCTGGTTCTGGCCGTCACTGCTGCTCTGCAGCGCTCCTTTGATCTTTCATCCCGGTCTAGTGCTCCTAAGGTAAGAGCAACAACGAGTGTTATTCTCTCAAACTGCTTCCTGATCTGCCTTGCACCGGGTATACCCCACCCTTACTACTGCTGCACACACTCTGTTGCCTCTGCTCTTCACCCGCCTGAGTCCCAGCACACCCTCAGCTAGTAGCATGTTCCTGGTGCGCATTCCACTCCACTTGGCCGCTGCAGCTTCCCTCACATGCACTCCACCTTGGTGGTAACCCCTCCAATACCCATGCCCGGGTCTGGAGCCCTCCCTCCCCAACTACATTCCATGATTTCATGTGCCCCCCCCCCGGTCGGAGCCTGTCCTTTTTCCTTGTACTTTCCCCCTCTGCAACTCATGTCCGCACTACTCGCACGATGCTCCGATGACTGTCAGTCTACCTTGGTCTTGTAACCCCCGACTGCAATTTGAACTCTTGTGCGTTTCCATCTCTGCACCCTCCACTGTGCACTGCACTTTGTGCTCTCTGGGATTCGAACTCTGGTGTATTTTGTTCTACATCAACTTCAACTGAACACCTCGCCCCCCGTTTTTCATTGCACTTTGCACTTGTGTGCTGTCTGGGCCATTTAGAATCTAGGTGCCTTTCCATCTCTGCATCCTTCAGTTTGGTACTGCATATGTGTGCCTCTTTCGGTTTTCCGCTTTTCTATCTCGCTATCTTGTCCGTCCCTTCTCCCCTTCCTCTCATTTATATCATTGTCATTTATATAACAGCACTCTCTGAAATGCCGTCATGCCTAGTACGACAGTTTTGTTTTATGTTTACTTCGTCATCTTGTCTGCCCTTCACCCTCCCTAGCGCTTTGCACTCTCTGAAATCCCATCAGGCCTAGTACGACAGTTTTGTTTTATGTTTTGTAAAACAGTCTCTCGTGTTCTGTGGCCGTGCCATTATTAACACTTATAGCACTTGCCCATTCCGAGTGACTCAAGGCCCAATAAGAACATTTTATTGCATTTACCCCTTGTTCCCTCCCCTGCCTTGAAGCGCTTTGAAACACTGTTTATGTGTATAGGTGCTATAAAAATGACCAATAAATAAATAAATATACAGCCACAAGCATTGCATGTCATTATTGTTAGCTTGGTGAGTAGAAACTCATTCTTGACTGGTCCTGGTGTGCATTAACTGTCTGGCCTGGGTGTACCCACAACCACATGTTGGTTCCTGCCCAGTAAGTCTCTTTTATCCCCGTAAGAGGGTTGACACCTACCTCCAGGGAACAGAAACCACCCATGGGAGATTTGCCCGTAATCAAGTGCTTTAAAGACAGTCCTGTCAATAGCCACCTCACACCAGGATGCAGATTGCTGGATTCCTTTTGATGTAGGCAGACATGAGGAGCGATTCAGTCCACAAAGGGATCTCAGCATCTTGGATTTTGTTAAGGCTCCCAAACTTCCTGTGACCCACCTTGTCCCCCAGACTTCTTGCAGTTAAGGCACTCTGGATATGAAATCGCAAGACAGGGGACACATGTTACAGCAGCCAGGAGTTGACCAAGTGGTGGCTGCTGAGTTTTTTCATTGGTGGGGCGTAAACGTTTCCCATGAATATGTGAGAGTGACTAAGCCTAGCAAGGGAGACGGAACCAACCAAGGGTATCCAGTGATTTTAACGAAAACCTTTTATTCGAGGCATGTTTTACCGAAAAGAGTACCGGAACAATACTGCATTTAAAATATATGTATAGGGGTAGTGTTATAAGGGGATAAAACAGGTGAGGAGGGAGTTTGGGGGGTTAAAAACACGGGGAAACGGAAAGGCTTGCGGTGGTAAGCCCCCCAAATAAAAAAATAAAATGTAAAAAAATTGGTTTTTTTCAGTAAATTAGCTTTGGTAAAAAATGGTTTGAATAAAAAGTTGTAGGTAAAATCACAAAGAACCCCAACCAATAGAGGCTCTGGGAGGGGTCCCCCAGAAGACAATTTTAAATATTGGGTTAAAATCATGCATTTTCAGCAAACTTTCTGTGAGAAATTGGGTAAAAAGCCACAGTTGTCAATCAGTTTTGTAGGTGAACACACGAAAAAATGCAATATATTCAAATCACCAGCAGTGCACAGAAGTATTTTCCAACTCATTTTCATGATGCCATTGACCACAATATATGCCAGTTCAAAAACCTATTTGATGCTGCCTGTGCCCAAACGTGCCCATAGAGGCTGCGCCAATAAATGCGAGTATTTACAAATAAGAACATACTCCTGTTGAATTTACCACTATAAAAGACCATGCCACGGTAAATGGCATTTTATAGTGACGAACTACGTGTGGCCCGCACTGGCCAGTCCAGACTAGAGCCACCAATGTGAGCCAGGACCAGATACAAACACTTATCATGTTGCCTTCACCTGTAATGCCCACTAGAAAATGCCATGCCACAGCAAAGAAATGTGTCTATGAGTCATCAAGACTCAAAGGTCAGGGAACATTGCGGACTGCAGTCTAAGCTCCCCCCTCGTCAATGCCCATACGTGAAACCGGCCATGTCAGTGCTGGGCAGGTACATGTGAGTGACTTAAGACCAGGACCAGAAGAGGTAAGGGAAATGACGCGTACATCTATAGCTCATCTCCCCTGCGAGACAGTGGTAAAACAGCAGCATATTTAGAGAGAGAGAACTGCACAGGGATATAGAGAGACACCGCGAGATTGGGCCACAGTTAGAGGGAGAACAGGAGAGACACAGGGGCAGAGGGTAATGAGAGCGAGGCAAAGAAATACAAATCATAGTCATTGGTTGATAGGGAAATAAAGATGAAAATAGCAAGTGAGGAGGGCACTGAAAGAGACGGAGAAGTTGGGAAAACAAGAAACTATTTGAAACCGGGTACAAAAACCGAGCAGTATGAAAGTAGGAGACAAAAGAGACATAGTACTTCCAGTTTTATTCCTTCAATTGCATGAATGCCGAGACTGTGCGTGTTTTCAGCATGCTAAAACAGGATTCGAACATAGGTTGTTAGGTTGCCAGTACTCCACACAGACCATGACCACATGGAACGTCAATGAACCTGACTAATATTTCTGGCCTTGACATTTTTTTTTGTTGAAAAGGACGATTCCTATAAAATTGCTGTCAAAATGAAGGGTTTTCAGCTTTTAATATGGTCTTTGCAACGCAAATGCCAAAACGAGATATTTTACACAGGTTCAGTGCAATTCCTAAGCTGGCAAATTGACGATTCTGAGCTACCACTCTTAAAACACGTAAAGCCATTCATACAACTGACGGGAAAAAGGTCAACTTTATCAAAAAAAGTGTTGTAACCCGGCCCTCTAAACTCACGTGCGTAGGCTCAACTTGTCGGCACGAGAATGATAAAGGCTGGGACTAGGCAGGGAAGAGTGTGTCAAGTAAGGGTCCATTAGGGCCGGGAATGAGAAATTAATGGAAGGATTCATGAAGGGAGGTCTGGGAACTCCCTGCAAGTATTACAATTAGTCTGCAAGAGGGGTAGAAGGAGGTGGAGAGGTATGACGGAACTGCAAAGTGGTGCAACTTGCAAAGAAAGGTAGGGATCAGCAGGTGAACAAGAAATGCAGAGAGTCAGAGCAGTACACAATCAGTAGGTTTCAAAGACTATTGAGAGAATAGGAGAGAGGATGTTGGTTTCCGCGGAGGCCATCGGCTCGAACGGTTTGTGCGCCAGGGACCCAACACTATGTTGAAGTCCCACACCGGGTGCAGCCTCTTGACATGCGGGTAAAGCCTTGCAAGCCCATTCAGATGTTTTTTGACAATAGGATTGGAGGAGGAGAAGATACCCTCCTCCGAGTTCCTGTAAGCTCCGATGGTTACAAGGTATGTGCGGCAGGTGTCAACCTGCACACCCGAGTGGGCGAGGCATGCCGAGAAGGAGAGCATGTCGTCCAAAGTGCATGCCAGGGGATCCATTCCCTTAGAGTCTGCCCAGTGGCAGAATCTGGTCCACTTGCTTTAATACTGGGCCCTGGTAGCCTTGCTCCTTGCGCCCTGTATGATCTCCAGATTAGCCTGTGAGAGGCTGAGGTGCCGCAGTGTTACCTGCTCAGGTACCACACTGTGAGAGCTAGTTTCTGTGGCACTGGGTGAATGACTCTGCCCCCCTGCTGCGCCAAAAGATGTACAGAGCCTGTCGGGGGCATCTCAGATAGGCTGAGCAGCTCCGAAAACCATGGCCTGACTGGCCACCATGGAGCTATTAGAATGATGTTGAGTTGGCGAGACTCCTTGATTTTGCAAATTACTCTGTGAATCAGCAGCTTGGGCGGGAAGGCGTAAGCCAATAATGCCGTTCCACTGAAGCCGAAATGCGTCGCCCAGAGAGCCGGGGCCCTGTCCCGGCCAGGAGGTGCACTGAGGGCACTTCTTGTTGTGCCAGGTGGAAAAGAGATCCACCTGGGGATGACCCCACCTGTTGAATATCTCCTGAATAACGGGTTGTTTAGCTGCCACTCATAATTGTCAGTTCCCAGCCTGCTGAGCCTGTCCGCCTTCAGGTTGGATTCCCTCGGGAGGTGGACTGCCTTGAGGTAGATGTCATTTTCCAGGGCACACTCCCACATGCTGATTGCCAGTCTGCACAGAGGAGGGGATCTGGTGCCTTCCTGCTTGTTGACATAGTACATGCTGTTCGAGTTGTCTGTCTGGATGGGGACAAACTTCCCCTTCAGAAGTGGTAGGAATGCCTTGAGCGCTAGCCAGATGGCGCTCAGCTCTAGCCAAATGATGTGTAATTCCCGCTCCTGTCGAGTCCAGGTGCTGTGGACCGAGAGATCGTCCAGGATCGTCCTCGAGCGAGGAATCCGTGGTGACGGTGGCCTGTGGAGGGGGCGGCCGGAAGGGCTTGTCCGTCCGTAGGTTGCAGTCCGTGAACCACCATGTTAGTTCCGGGTGGAAAGATGGAGGAACGTTGATTATCTCGGATTGAGAGCCCCGTTCTTGGTTCCATGAGGCCGCGAAGTGCAGCTGAATCCTCCTCAGCCTCAGTCTTGTATGCGGAACAGCTATTAGGACTTCTGCCAATAGACCCAGGAGATGTTGGTACCACCATGCCGAGGTCACCTCTCTGCTGAGGAAGTGAATGGTGGCTCTCTTGATGTCTGAAATACCGTCTCTGAGTGTGTTTCCCAGATGAGGCCCAAGAATGTGAGAGTCTGCGTGGGCTGCAACTGTGACTTCTTGAGATGGAGTGTGAATCCCAGATCGTGAAGTGTGTTCATAAGGGCATGAGAAGAGTGGTGAACCACTTCCAGAGATGTAGCCCTGACGAGCCAGTCGTCGAGGTATCGGTAGATGTGGAGGCCCTGCACTCTGAAGAGGGCCGCCACCGTATTCATGAGCCTGGTAAAGACCCTGGCGACCGAGTTGAGGCCAAAAGGAAGGACGATGGTAGCCCATGATCCTGAACCGTAGGAAAGAACGATGTGGCTTCCAAAACGGGATGTGTAAGTACGCGTCCTTCAGATCCAGGGAGCATATCCAGCCTCCCTTGCACAATGTCTCTGCTAGGACAGCTGGCGTAACCATCTTGAATTTTTGCAGGGGTAAGGAGAGGTTGAGGGTGGAAAGGCCCGCCTGATTCTTCTTCTGAATGGCAAAAATCCTGGAGTAAAAGCCCAAGCCTCGCTGAGAGGCTGGGACTTCCTCCACTGCCTGGCTCTCTACGAGCAACTGGATCTCCGCCAAAAGAGTTGCTGTCCCAACATATGGGAGTGGAGCGCATGAGAGGCTGGGATAAGGAAGCGGTACCAAGTGGATACTACGAAGAGAATCCAGCGGTCCGTGAAATTCTGGCGCCAGAAATGTGCGTGGAGAGCAAGCCTGCCCCCGACTGGAGACACGTGGACTGGAAGGCGCGTGTCATGCTTTCTTTCCCACAGAGGCTGTCGCGGAGTAGGGTAACTGGAAAAAGCCTTTACCCCCCCCCTTTTTGTTGCTTGCGCCAGTTCTGAGACGGCGAGCGGTCCAGCTGCCTGGATCTCCGTTCCTGGTAGCCGCAGAACCCTCCGTATGTACGTCCTGTCGGAGCGCTGCTGAGATTGGGTGTACTATTTGGGCGTGGTCTTTGTCAGGATGGATAAAGACTTGGCCGTTTGTGAGCTGTTTTTCTTCTTGCCCAGCTCTTCGTCCGTGGAGGAGTGGAAGAGGTCTCCCCCCTCGAACGGTAGATCTAATATGCGTTCCTGGACGTCCAGGTTGAATTTTGTTGCCCGGAGCCAAGCTGTCCTTCTCATGTCCGTGGCGATACAGATGGCACGGCCAGAGGTGTCAATATGGACCACAGTGGATTCTATGAGGTTGTGCGCCACCAGCTTGACCTCGGCCAGCCCCGCCTTAAAGCGTGATTGGCTCTGCATAGGGAGTTCTGGGAGAAAGTCTGCAATTTCCCGCCATAACCTTTGGTTGGCGGCAGCCAGCATGGCATCGGTGTTGACCTGACGAAGATGCAAGGACGCGTTGGAATATAGCTTCTTCCCATAAGCCTTCAAGATCTGTCATGATGCCTACCTCCAAGGAGCCAGGTCCGACCCAGCAACCCCAGAGGCAGGCATAATTTCCCCCATGGGAGTGCCAGCAGGCCCAAGCTGGGGCCCTTTGGACTCAGTCCTGGCGCCTTAGGTGCCAGGCTCATGTTGGACCTCTGTCCTGGCGCCTTAGGCGCGAGGCTCATAAAGCTGGACATGTGTTCAAGTGTTTTAATGTGCACTTACCTGATGCAGACCATGCTGCCACATCCAGGCCCTCTTGAGGCCTGAATAGGAACTACTTTACCTGTTGGACTACTTTCCACCCGGGTGTGGTCGGGGAAGGATACATACCTGATCGGAGGAAGGATACACACTTGGAACTTCTTCCAAAGCTATTTAAACCACACCCGATCAGCAACTCACGCTTCGCATTGTTCTGCTCCTCGCAGCTGGACGCTCACCGTGTCAGCTCCTGCATCTGGACTTCAGCCACGCCTGTCAGCATCCTGGGTCACCTGCAAAGGGAGACAAGAGACCTACCAGCTAATCTGCACCACAGAGACATCACCGACGATCCTGAAAGGGAAGACAGCATTTTTAAAAGCATTTTGTTACGATCCCTGCAGCGCTGCATTTCACTCACCTTTCCTGGGTTCCTCCATCTTCAGCAGCGATCATCCGGATACACAGCCACTTCCCAGAGCCTAGAGAAAAAGACAAGAATAAGAGGTGAGAGAAGGAAGGGAATAGGAAAAGCTCTGTTTCCTTCTAAGACTTACCTGTTGGGTCATTCCCATTTCATTTCGGGTCTTGCTGCTTCCAAGCAGGACCCCGGCCCCTATGGGGAAAAAAGACAAAGACATTAGATGAGCGAATGCAAAAACATTACCTGAGCGCTCATCTAGGACTTACCAGATCTTTACTGGAACTGCACGTTTCACTTCGGGTCGGCGCCATATCTCCGGCATTCCGAACCCCGGCCCCTATGGGGAAAAGACATCAACATCAGCGCTTTGTTGCAAGAAGTCTCCAAAGGAATCTTCATTCATCACCTGAAAAAAGACAACAAACATTATTATTTAAAGCTTGAACTTTTGAACTTGCAACAGAACTTTTACAGCGCCTTACCAGTATAATCAAGCTTACCTAAACTCCCATCCAACCTCAATCCAGTGAAGTAACTGGGTTCAACGCGCCCCTGCGTCAGAAGCAGGATGGAGAGCTCGTCCTTTCAGACCCTAAGGTGAGACTTCACGGGGAATCGTGGAAGGGTATCATGGAGGGTTGGAAGAGAGTGGGAGGCTTGAGCGTAACTCAGTCAGTAGGTAATACTCCCTTTTCACGCACAGGGGAATATTCCTGCGAGCCGGAGAAGCCAGAGTAGAGGGCCCTTCCTGTCCATCTTCAGAGTCCTGCGCTTCACCATTGAAGAAGCATCAGCACTCGAAGCCAGACCTGCGCCTCCGTGGGAATCAGGTGAGCGTTACAAGATCTTCTCCTCTTTGCCTAGCAGCTCTGCAGAGGAGGAGGCTGAGGACGACTGAGGCTTGAAGTATAGTGATGCTGCAGCGATCACTGAGGAGTGTGGTTGAGGATGGGCAGAGAGCAAGAGTGTATCCCGCTCCATCTGCCTGTGCTTTGCGTCCAGGCGTCGACTGACCGGCTGTGCCGAGCGGGGCTTGAGCCAACCCTTCTTGGTGAGGGAGGTTTGCAGTGAAATCTCCGTTTTGGCAGAGGGGCGTCATGTGAGGACTTCAGCCAGGACCCCCTCTGCCAGCTACTCGACCTTGGCCGGGGAGGAGTGTGACGTCTGAGGACCGAGTACCTAAATGATAAAAAAGACAAAAAAGACCAAGAGAAGTATCCGTGCGTGGAATTACATGGCCGAAGCCAAACCCAGGAGCGCTGGTGAATTTGTCCCGTTCCCGTCGATGCGGAAAAGGGGCTGAGGTGTGGCGCCGGAGGGCAGAGTCAGGGCAGTGCATGCTCCCTGGGCCTCTAAATTTAAAGGGGAAGAAGGTTTTTTCTGGTGAAAAAGGTTCCGTCTCCCGTCCCTTACGCCCAAGCATTATGGAGGAAAGGGGACGGGGCGTAAGAGTACTGGCAATTTATAAGTAACCTGTGAAGTGGTTTGGCAAAACAAAACACATTCTGTTCACTGCTTTACTTCAAAATGAAAAGGTAAAGCAGACAGCATATTAAAGATGACTCTTAATTTTAAACACAATAAATGGGCAGATAGTTTGCATTTCAGATTGCTTTCCTGCTGACCACTGGGGTGGTGGCAATTGGCACTTTGTGCGTGGCTATGTTTGAACCTGATAGAGTGAGGGGCCTGGAGCTAGGATGGGGCCAGGACACAAGAATGTGAGAGCCAGAGAGACAGGGATGACTGACATGGAGAGCAAGCACGAGACAGTGCGGGTCACAGGGTGACTAAGGGGCATTAGAGAGGCTCAGGATAGGGACAGAATAGCTCGGATGATGGGCACTACGAGAAAGTGAGGGTCAGGGAGAACCAGGGATAGAGTGAGGGGCTTGAGGCAGGGGGGAAGCATGGGGAGGAAGAGTGGCAGAGTCACCATGACTTGCCATGAACTTACCTCCTCGAGGCGAGTAGGTCCATGGGTGCTTGGTTTCTTGCATAGCCACTTGCTGAGCTCAACTGGGCTCAGACTACTCCACACCCGCCCAGTCACAGCAGCTCCACACACCCCTGTTCCCCGTACATATCACATTTCAAAACAGCCAATAAAATGTGAGGATGTTTCACTAACATTGAGTCAAAACGAAAGTGACAAAAGAAGCTGTGCTATTTGAGCATGAATCAGACTGGTATGGCCACACCTCTGGCACACCGCCAGACGCCTGATCTAAATATTATAGGAACACTTACAATATCTGCACAACGCTTTTGAGCATCATGCAAGATGTGGAAAACGCGATTATAATGGGATGCGCCCCTGCGCCTGCACACCATAACCAGGCCCACCCACAATTATTTATTTAATTTAGAAAGAATAAACCTGCAGCATGGACTGACGAGTGCTTACCTGCAGTGTGCAGTCAGATTCAGTGCACACTGCAGAGGCTATCTGCATTATGGGGAACGGTGCCCCCGCCCTAAACAACCCCATGCCACTCATTGGACCCTTAACTACAGGGTTGTTGTTTACCAATCCTCTTGAGCCTTTGTCTTTACAACGGTTGGGGGGGGAGGAGGGTGGAGAGCTCCTCGTTAGCAGATTCATCTTTGGAAACTGCTTGAAGAAAGACTTACTGGAACCTGAATGGCAATACAGTCTACTCCAAAATCCTCTGCCAGAGAAATCGAGACCAGGAGCTCCAAGGAAATTGTCTTCCCAATCATCCGCACGGGCGTATTTGGGATGACAAACTTCCTGGACAAGGGTTTCTGAGACACTGACACCCAGTACCCTGCCCGCTGGAGTGGCAGAACCATGCAGGTGCTCTATATAAACCTGGGAAAGGTTGATTGGGAAGGGCAGAAAAAAGGACTTACTTTGGCACACTGAGTCCCTAGAATGGGTTTCCCAGCAACCAAAGAAGCGAGAAAGCAATCCTCGTCTCCCCCTGTATCTCTGAACCGCCTCCAAGCCATTTTGGAAAACTTCGGCACGGTCCAGGCTGCAGCAAGGGAACAACCAGTCATCTTAGACCTAGACTCTAAACCACAACTGCTTCTCTGAGTTCTCTTGATGCCATCTCTACATCTGAGACCCACCAAGTCTTCTAGTATCCCCAACTCTACACCGCCTGCTGGCTACCAGCATCTCTGAGCTCCAAACAACAATGCAGTCCCCCAACACTGTTGAGCCTGTCAAGCTGCTTGCTGCCAATGGCAGGTTTTCCCTTCTATGCATCCGAGTCCACTGCGTATACAAGTGCTGCAGACTCGCCTGTCATCTACCAGCTTCTTCGACCCTCAAGCAATCATTGCTGCTGAACTGAACCAAATCGTTGGAACCTTTCGCCAATGCTCCTAGAGTGGACCCTCAAAGCTCCCTGACTCAAGGTTTGATAATGAAAATCCTGGCTGGCTGCTGATGAGACCCAAAGACAGGACATCATGTATTTGAAGAGGCCCTTTCCCAGTGGTCCACCTTAAAGGACCCCAGTGTCTAGCTAGTGTCAGACATACTCAAACACTTTGACTTTTGCTGCTGAAATCTTTGCCTGAGCACTCCTATTTACAAACCCAGAATGCCCTTGTATTCTGAAAATCTACTTCTCTGTTTTCCCTTTACAGGGTTGGGCCATGGTGTTTTTATTAGTTGTGTGCATTTTTGCTACTTTATTTAAAGATCCTAATTTTAAAGAACCTTTGTTGAACATTCCTTTATTTTGGTAACACCCCACAGTGTTTGGATTGCTTCTGTCGCAGCTCATAAACCTTCTGAAAAGTACAGCCTGCCCTCAGTTGGCACTACAGAGACAAAGGTATACCTATTGGGCTATGCCGGTTTCAGCTTTATGATGGCGATTGCTGCTGGTTTAGTTGTAGTGTGGGGCTAAGTTGCCACTTTAGCCACTCCTTATCCCTGTACTCCTGCAGAGCAGTTGTCCTTTCGTCACACATCTGGGCTGGCAAGACCTGTGCAGAACGAAGAAAAGGCCTTAATGCCCTCTTCAGTACAATAATACTCCTGTCTTGGTTGAAGGGGCAAGGGATTCCAGCACTGAAGCATTGGCAGTAGCTACAACAAGTGCATTGGTAGGCCTGAAGGATAACAGAGTGCCAGAAGAAACCAAACTGACTGTCACTAAACAAACCCGCAGCAAGTTCATAATCCTGGAGAGCAGCTTTGGGGTCTGCAGGGGGGACAGCCGGGACATGTGCAACACACATGACACCTTCTCTTTTGGATGCCATATCAGACACATTTGTATACCTTACATCAAACATTATAACCAAAAATGCGACTTAAAAACCACACATCACAAAGGACAATAAATCATCTAATACGGACAGGTGGTCCAGGCGGACCACGCCCTGCGCCCTTCAGGAAAGTGCATGGTGGTGAAGCCCTATTCCCTCCCCACCATGCCCCGTTGTGTGGGGGGGGCGATCCAAGGAGGCCGACTATTTGTTACAAAACTTGCCTCTTAACCCCACCCCACACCCTCTCCCCTGCCGGGACCGCCGGCAGCAGTCCATGAATTCTGCACAGCGGCATACTGCGCCATCCACTACCCATAATTCCAGCTCCGGAGTCTAATGTCTCTGTGGTCCTCCTCATTCCCCTCCTACCCCCCCTCCGAACTGCGACATTCAGGGTGGGTGGGATGGAAAAGTACTCTGGTGGAGGCAGGGCGCCAGCACGGGCCCGGACGCAGGAACACAGCAGCATGAAATCCCCCAGGGTAAGGCAGAGAACTGTGCTCCTTTGCACTCTTGCCCCCCCTGTCATGGGGCATTTTGCGCCACTGTGCGCCTCTGCCAGGCTACAACCCACGAAACCTGCCTGTCCTCCAACTGCGGAGCTGGTTCCACTTGGCGCCTCCAGCTTCCTGTCCGCCCCAGCCCCTCCCACGACTTCCAGCCGTCCCCCGAATCGCCCAACCCGGCTACTTTTACCATTCCACCACCCACACGGGGCCTAGTACACACATTCCCTTACCTATCTCAGAGGTCAGCGGTTGAGGAAAAATGCCACTGTAGACTGTGGCTCTGGACCCCTTCCTTTTGCCTGCATGTGCTGAAGACAACTCTATAGGGACACAATTGCAATTCCAGCAATGAAAACACAAATGCACCATATGTGAGACAGACTGTACGGGTCTGCAGCTGAGAGGGTGCATGTGCACCGCCATTATGCTTTGAAACCAGTGACATGCATCATGCGACCTCTGGTGGTAAGAGAAAGGAATTTAGAAAAAGTTTAATATAGTTATGAAAAAAACTAAAACATTTGGTTTAAAAAAACAGTAGTCTGCAGGGCAAGGCCTTAAAAAGAAAAAACACAAAACTAGTCACAAAACACAAAATGGTACAGAGAGAGTGGAAGATTGCACCCAAAATAGCAGAAAAGACTGCTAGATAGGAAAAAAGAAACGGACCGTTAAACATGTCATTCTATTTGATAAGGTACCCTTAGTGCTTCAAAACAAATTAAACATTTTCCATGAGTACTGTGTTCTGAACAATATGACAATCAATTCAGCTAAATCTCATATTATAGCCTTTTTTTTTTTTATTTGCATTTAGTTCATTTACAAGAATAATTTCGAGTAGAACCTTTGCAAAAGAACAAGTTAAAATCCATGTAAAAAAGAAAAAGAAAATTTTAAACATTTGAAATTACACATTTTTTTTGCATTAGTACACAATACTTTAAAATACTTCAAGATACAATTTAAAATACAGGTGCAAGAGAAAATATATCAATCAATTTACCAACTAGACATTTCATTCTCCAGTCAAAATAAGTTCTTTTTCTATATGCTTACAAAAACTTACTAATTCATAAATTAAACGGTTGTGAGTTCCTTGCATCATGCGAGACCATAAAGATCATAAAATCGACCAACTATAATCATAATTCAAGAGTCGATGAAAACAGAACCACTACTTATCCCTGGTTATGTTACTTTTAACTCATTAGCTAAGAGACATCTATCAGGCCGCCCATCTGGGGGCTTATCGATTGCAATAAATACTTAATTTAAAGCCCAACCTAATCTAGTTTGGAACTCTCCGAGTTTACTAGGGGTTCATCTTAATATACCCTCAATCAGATATCCATCATTAATTATCATCTCACTATATTGGAACCCTGCCAATTTAACTATTGAAGAGATGTTTGATGATCTTGAAGCAGAACTGTGAGATCATCCTTGGTGGCGATTTTAATTGTGACTGTAGAAATGTGAATGAAACTAGCCTATCTAAACTCGCAACCCTAGCATGCATTAGAGGAGCCAAGTTTAGAGAACTCTTAACTGATTGGGACATGGATCTCTTGGCAACACACGATATGAAATCAAAAATTACATGGGAAAGAGGAGTTAAGAAGTCAATGATAGATTTTATCTTTGTATCTCGTAATCTTATAGCTTACATGGCCCCATTAGTAATAGAGCCTATATTGATCGGTGATCATGCACAACTTATAACATCATTGAAATTGAAATGTCAAATGCTAGGGGCAAATAGTTCACTAACAGCAGTAGAAGTTGATCGCCCTCAGCACTCAATCAGGTGGAACAATGCCTTGTGCGATCAGATTGTTAAACACATATCTCGAGAAACACTGCGAGTTGACTAATATGGTGCCAACTTAAGAATAAAATTATCTGATAGGGATTACTCCAAAATAGTTGACACCGTTTTGCTCAAATTTTGTAAAAACCACAGTAGTGTGAAACATACACACATCTACGATCAGAAATGTAAACTGTTGAAAAGGGAAAAAACAAAGCACTAAGACAACTAAAATATAATGTTTTAGGCACTGAAAGTCTCAGAGAAAGGCGGAATCAAATCATCTCACAGTACAAACAAAACTTAAGATTCGCCCGGATCTCGAGACACAATGAAGAGAACTGTACTTTAATCCGTGCCATCACTTCACATGACACTCGAGTTATATGGCGTACTCTAAAAGCTGACCCAAAAAATGTCGTGCCATCTATGCAGAATTGTATTTCTGATCAGACATGGCAGACGTATATAACTGCAAAATATCAACTACCTTATAAGTTCCAATTTCTTCCTGGTATATTGCTAGACTCTACCAGGATCCCTCGGTTTAATTGGAGCATTAGAGACATAATTTGGTCAATCTCGAGGCTGTCGTATTCTAAGGCTGCAGGACCAGACGGGCTTCCCCCTTGTCTCTATAAAGCGGACCCTGCCATGTGGGCAGAAATTATAAATACCAAATTCGAAACCATCTTTAACTCTGGGGAAATTCCACCATCTTGGTTAACTGCAAACATAGTCCCGATATTTAAGAGGGGTGATCCTTCCTGTCCTGAAAATTATCGCCCGATTTCTCTAATCGACACCGAGGCTAAAATCTTTGCGATTCTACTTCTTCACGATTTGGAGAAAATTATTGAGTCCAAGGGTCTTTATTCTAAATTTCAAACGGGTTTCAGAAAGAATACGAGTACCACTCTAAATGCAACTATCCTTGCACACGTTATTGCTGGAGCAAAAAATTATAGCCTTTACGAACAAGAAGAAAACTTTGAGATTTAAGTATGTCGTAAACTCACAACCAATCATGATGAGGGAAGAGATCATGTATTTGGGTTGCCATATATCAAATGGCATGTCTGTCGGCAAGTGGCGCACAGTGCTGGATACCAAGCTTAACCATCTATCTGCCCAGATGCGAATTATTTTCTCTAGGTATTGTAGATACTCCCTTATGCCACTGCTGTACTATTACACCATGAAAGTAGCGCCTATTTTACTCTACACCTTGGATGCCTGTTTGTTGAATATGGGGCCATTATTAAATCTTCTGCAAGGCAGAATTTGGAAAAGGGTCTTAGGTCACCCTGGTTATTTGCCTAATGCAATTCTCCTACATGAATTGGGACTATATCCCCTGGCAGCCAAATATGATTGGCGTATGATAATCTCATTTAATAAAATGATCTCGCCTCCAGCCAATTCTCTTTATGAGGATTTTAGGTTAATGCTTATTGAAGAACACCCGGCATCTATTGTCGAATTTAAGCTACGTATGTCTGCGATTTTGAGAACTTTGAATATGTCGCAGCAGGACCTAATTGACTCTCCGGGGAAAGCCAAAACTAGATTCTTTAGGAATGCATAGGCGCGTAATTCTGACTTAATCTCAGGCTACTCTTCATTTAGCACTTATGCAAAATTTAGCCATGCCATTTCTCCACGCTTGCCCTATGTCTTGCGTTTTCCTGACAAATATGCTAGAAGGACATACATGAGATTCCGCCTGGATCTCATCCATACGGGATCTCGTATCAGGAATTTGTCAGGTTATAAAGAGTTGTGGCAGTGTGAGCGTTGCCAGTTTTGTTCCATAGCTGGGGAATCTGAAGTTTTGGAACATTTTCTTATGTATTGCACACACTTTGAGCAACATAGGATTCGCTGCTTGGGACCTTTTTTGGTTTCATACTCCAGCTTTGAGCGCCATTTGATTTGGCTGCGCTGTATGTGGGGCCAGTCTAATTCCATCATGCTAGCAACTGTACGACTTGTGAACATGATTGAGGAAGACCTCTCGCTATTAAACAAATCCATGTATACTGTGAAGGCCATAGATGCCGTACTGGCACCTAAATCGTATTTATACCATCAATTGCATTATAACTGGCATCATGGAGTTTGGTATCATAAAAGGAGAGACAAGCGTTCCTCTCTATTGATGACCACAGGTGAGATTTTTGAATGTATATGAATATTCTTCTAAATTGACGACTCAGTAAATTTTAATTATAAAGAGTCTACTAGTGTGGTGGAGGAAACTGAAATTATTATGAAAAAAAACTTGGGAAAAAATAAATAATTAGTTTCAGATTGTATTATATTTAAATATATGTTTATGAATTTTAGATTTGTTGTATTATAACCTTTGATGTATAAGTAGTTTTATATCTTGTGTTTTATACAAAAGAATACTTTGATTTTGTTATGAAATGTGTAATTTTATTTTACACATTTTTGTAAAGGTGTAAATTAAATTTTGCTACCAAAAACAAATCAAAAAGAAAAAAAAAAGAAACGGACCGTTGTCGTTCTGGGGCCTATTGTATAGAGGGGGCTCATCACTGGCACATACAGAGAGTTCACATACTGCGATTCCATTTTCCAAATGTTTAGCAACTATGGTCAATTCCTGTGGAGTATTTTTCCAGCTAGACCTGCTGCAGAAGAAGCATGGATAACCAATGGACAAGGAGTTATTAAAGCCACAACTATATGCTGAAGAACCACTTGAAATTAAAAAGGTACTCAACCATGATTCCAAGCAATACTTTTTAAAAAGGGCAGTGTTATGGGCAGTGCTCAAAGCATATCTTTTTGGTGGTCAAAGAGCGTTGCCAATGTAGGTAGGTCAGAGCTTCTGAGATTCCATTAGCTTACCAACTGGGAGCAGTGTGGAGCAGTGTACAGAAAACCAAGACCTACCTTTCAGAGGTGGAGTGGGGCAGACTAGAGAGAGGACAACAGTTATTTTGACTAAATTAAATGTTCACCCAGAGTTTTTTAATGTACTTCATTTATCTTTAAAGGAAGTAAATGTTTTCTGCACAAGGAAAGGCAAGTTTAAACCTAAAAAGTGGTTAAATCTTAGGATGTTCGCTCCTAATCGATATGGTTAGCCACAGGATGACAGGCAATTCTAGGGTTTACTCTGTACTAGCGGTTGTACAATGATGGTGTTCCCCATATGAAAGTAGACTGGACCAGTCTCCACTCACGCATAATAACTACTGCACCAGATATATACAAATCTCGCCCCTTTTCCTCTCTATGTTTAAATGGTCCTGGTCATTGTAGCCTGTAACTATTGGCCCTGTGACTCGTTAATGCCCTCGCAGCACAGAGATTATTGCTTAAGTGCTGTTCGGTAGAAGAAATTCCAGCAGATCTGTTAAGGATTCCAAGTCAAGATTGTTCCAGTTTCTTTTCCTTGTGGTGTGTGATATTGCATTTCCGGGTAGTATGCAAGTTTGAAGTTTCATGGAGAATGGTATCAGGTAGTGATTGCTCCATACCATTGGTATCGGTGCGGCAGTTACACAGAGCCCTTCTCTGCAGAAGATTGAATCCAAGGTGTTTGCAGCATTGTGGATTGATCCGTTTACTATTTGCTTAAAGTGAAGGGTTTCAGGAGGGCACACAGTGAGTTAGCTGTGGTTTCATTCTCTCTTTCAAACTAGATGTTGAAGTCTCGCAGGATGATTAGTTTATCCTAGTAGGTAGAAAGGTTGGTGACTGAGTCAGTGAATTTCATTGCATATTTTGGGTTGTAGGACGGCGGCCTGTAGATCAGAAGGAACACTATGTCGATGAGGGTTGATCTTGAAGAGGAGGGATTTGCAGTCTTCTATTTCAGCTGAGGAGAGTGGCGCAGCGCAGATGTGCTCTTTGTGCATCATTGTGATTCCGCCTCCTCTTGGGTTTGCTCTATTGGTATGTTTTAGTTTGAAATTGTCCAGTATGGCTTTCTGCATGATTGTCTTGTAGTTATCTGCTAGCCAGGTTTCTGTGAGGAAACGTATGTCTGCGCCTCCCTCGCTTCGGAGATCTTACATTTCTGTTTTGTGTTTTGCTATAGCACTTACATTGAGTATGCTGCAGTGCAGTTAGTCTCTTGGGCGTTGTCTATTTTTTCGTGTGTCCTAGCCGGTGTGGTTTTTGTCAGGTTTTCATTGCTTGGAATTCTCTCTTGGATGGGGCTGTTAGTTGAAATTGTTCTTGGGTGTTCTGTCTCCTCTTTGAATAGTCCAATTAGGTTGATGGCAGGGTTGCTTAGTTTTGGTTTGTGCCAGCTGAGTGGTTATTTGTGTGTGGGCACTTTTTTCCAGTCTTTGGTGATGTAGGGAGTGTTAATAGTTATGGACACGAGCTTGACCCTGATTCTTATTGGGGTATTGTCGAAAGTGTTTTCCGAGTTATTGTGTTTTGCGTTTTGGTATTTATGGTTTGGCGTCCTGGTGGGATCCAGGTTTGTTTAGGTTCTTGCTTGTGGGGTATTTGACGGTTGTCTGATATTTATTGAGTTGGAATCATTGGTGGAGAAGTACCGTGGGATGTATTCTGTGTTTGCTCTTTTCTTGTTCTGTATCCTTAGACCGTTAAGAGGTGTCCCCACTGGGTACCAAGGTGTTCTAAATTGTGGTGGGTTGAGGTTACCCACCTGTTTCTGTTTTCCTTTCTTGCTTCTTTGACTTTCATGTATCGAGGCATGTCCGTGGTATGTGTTTATTATTTGGGTTAAGTTTGTGATGTATGTTGTTTTCCTGGGCCGTGTGCCCTCTTGGGTAGGTTATTTCCTTGTCTCCAGTTATGTTTCTATGCTTTCCCAGCTTCCTTTAGGCTGGTGTGTGCCATGCTGTATATAAATCTGCTTCACTGTGGTGCAGGCCTCTATATTCTCTGTATTGAGTCGGGTACATAAGGGCAAGGCCTCTGTGTGTTGTTCCAGTATTGCTTCACAGTGGCAAAGGCCTCTCTGCGGTCGTTGGTTTTTGTGCTGGTGTCGGGTTCACACAGATGAAGATTCCTTGTGGTCACCCTGGGCTGCCTTGTGGTGGCGAAGGTCTCTCTGTGGTTGTTGGGTTTTGTGCTAGAGTGTGGGTGCCCAGGGTTGATGACCGGTCAATGGTGATCAAGTGCTAGGTTGTGGGTTGTAGATGGACTAATGTCAGGTCTGCCCTATGGGGAAATGTACAACGCACTGTAATTGGGCGTAGTAACGGCCCGTAGGGTTTGGGTCTGAAGTCGTGTTGGGAATTGAGCTGTGGAGTGTAGATTCAAACAGTGGCTGGGACCAACCTTTGTGCACATCAAGTATTAAACAGTCACAACATCTAGATGCAGCAAGAATTAAACAGCGAGGCAGACCATGAGGCTAAGTAAGAGTGCAGCAGAATTGAAAGCAGTCACGCTGTGTAGTTTGAGTGTAGCAAGGTTCAAACAGTGGCTATGTCAGAATAGTAACTCAAACCACTGTTTGCAGCAAGAATTAGAGCAGTCACAATGTGTACTTCAGAATGCAGCAAGCATATCGGCGAGAGGAATCACCAGCATGTTAACCTTTGGGTGCAGCAGAATTTAAAGCAGTCACGGTGTGTGGTTTGAGTGTAGCAAGATTTAAACAGTTGCACGGTGCAACAGTGACTTAAACCTTTGTGCGCAGCAAAGAGTTGAACAGTCACAATGAGTAATTCTGAATGTGGCAAAATTAAACAGCGAGAGGAGTCAACATGAGATTAAAGCTTCGGGCGCAGCAGAATTTTCAGAAGATACAATGTGTTGTTTGGCATAGCCTTAAATACGTCTCACTTTAAGAGTGTGAATTCTGTGACTCTTCAACTTCACACATGCTTCTATAACAATTAAAAATGATATCCAAATGTTTCTTTGCCTTTTGGAGATATGTGTGAATCTTATTTTATACAATCATGTCAAAAGCTGAATGAGCCAGGGTTATGAATACATTGTAAGTGAGATGATGGTGCCTTCAATTAGGATGATACTAATCTAAATTGTTTTATATACACAAATATATATTATATATGCCCAATGCAGAGGTTCTGCCACACTTCTGCCATCCACCCATTCGCATAGGCTCACACACTACATATGCACATTAAAGAGAAACAGAGAGATTATGGAGGACAGCTCTGGATTCTTGCAATTGCCGATATGCTGCTGCAGATAGCCCTCCGAGGCAGGAAGCAGGAGGTGGTATTAAGCACCTCTCCCTTCCCGATTCCTGATATTTCTGGTGGCTCCGGTGCACCAACTTGCAGACCCAGGCTCTCAAAGCACAGGGAAACGCTGGAGCACCCCTTCACACTTTTTTGAAAGCAGTAAGCCTGTCTCTGTAAGCCTACTGGGCCATCCAGTGCTCGAGAAGCAAAAGGCCCTCGGCCTTGCATGGCGCATTGCCCATGGACGCCCCAATATTGTAATCTGAAGGAAACCACCTTTCCCTAACAATATAAAACCAGCCCAGGAGCGCATCCGCAGCTCCTCGCTGCAGCTGGGGAGCCCATAGTATTTTCAAGGGGTTGGCTTCAATAACGAATAGCATGTCAGCGCCTCGTCGCCCATTATAAACCAGCCGTCCACTGGAGTTTTGGAATGTGTATTGAGTAGCATTAGGAAACAGCTAGACATGTAAAAGCATAAATGGTCATATAAAAAAAAGATAAAAAATAATGATTTGAATTTCATTTGGAAGTTACATTTATGGCACACTATTCAATTGCTCCTGCTTCCACAGGGGTCGTTTCAGCTCGCAGAATGATGCTCGATACCCAGTAGCTGCTTTTAGCTCCTTCTCATTAAATCTTTATTTCGATCCCTGCATTTCCCAACTAGTCTAAAATTCACAGTAAAACTATGTATTTTCATTTTACCAAGCAAAGGTTAAAAAACAAAGCTCACCTTTCCATTCATAGCCTGCAATGCATCCATGGCGTCATCTTTACACTCAAAAGTGATAAAACCAAACCCTCTGGACTTGCCTGTCTCCCGGTCTTTTACTACCACAACTGAAAGAAGAAAAGAAAAGGGGGGAAATGTTATTATGAACCATCTGTTATGCCAGCCAGCCTAGTAGTGGAATGATTATTTTACGATATACTCCATACAAGGCTAATAGGAGGAGTCACTTCGGGAGACAATTGACAGTTTTATAATTATGAACTACTACGTTACGCCCCCTTTGCTCCATGCTTGTGGAAGGTTGCCTCGAAAGGGGTTGGAACTGGAGGTTGAGGCAGAGCAGTAAAGAATTCAATATAAAACAAGCATTGGCAATGCCAACAGTTTTGACTTTTGTGTTGGCATGGGAAAGGCACGTGCCGGGCGCTGTCTTAGTGGCATTAACTGGACAGTGATGGTAGCAGTTCCAAAATGGTACAAGTACTTGGGCATCTAATAGCTATGTCTGGCAAATGCCTAATACGTATACAGAAGCCAAAACTGTTGGTTTTGCCAATGCTGTTTTTAACAGGACTATGGTGACGGACGCACAGAGTACTTATAAATCAAGTGGCTGAAGGCAGACCTGGTGAAGAAATTTGTATTACACCAGTAGCAAGTTTACAGCTCCAATTAAGTCACAGGCCTCATTACAAGTTTGCCGGTATCTTGCCAGTAAATCGGGCAGGTCATTGGCAAACAGTAATACCGATACCGGCGCCTGATCTATCTGAATTACTAGCAGATTACAGGTGCTGGCCCTGGTATGTTAATCCCCATTCTATAGGCCTGCATGGGGGGATTGTCAGTATCACCGGAAATACTGGTGCCAGTAATACCAGCTGTTATTTGCCGCTGGGGGGCCTGACTTACCTCCAAGCTCTTGGCTGGAGTCCGAACACCCCACCGGCAAACTTGTAGTTTGCCAGTCTGGAAATGTGCAAGTAACTGGAATTATCAGCACGTTAATTCCAAACTTGTAATGATGCCCAAACAACTCTCACAAGAGTGCTTTGAAAAAACACTGACAAGCGAGTGCAACGTTTGATGGTACGGCTTGATTAAAGCAAGCTCAAAGAATTCCCATGAAGAGATGTTTTAGGTGGGGAGGGGCAGGAACTGGGTGGGAATGGCCATAGGGATTAGCATGACCATGGGCAATAAATGGTTGGCAAATAACCAAACAGCACCTACAAGCTGTGTGTGCCTCTCCATATGCCATTTCTCCCTATTTGTACTCTGATGCAATAGTTTTGGTTTATAGACAATCGCCACCTAATAGCCCAAACTAAAATGAATGCAGGTGTGACATGTACAGAACCCTCTGTTGACATGCTCCCTGCTCTAAACACCAATCCGTGTGTACATAACATAACGTGTATTTGTGGAGCACGCGTTCACCCTCAGAGGGGCATCTTGGGGCTATTGACAGATAACATATGTTTATTAGCAGGAGCTTTTTGTGGAGCAGTGTACGTTTTTCATGTGACACACCTACATTTTCTCATTAGTAACCAGCTCTATGGCCAGGGTTAAGGATTTTATAGAGTGCAGTCCTGTGGTAGACATTTTTCTGCAGTGGACATGCATTCACATGTGAATCTATAAAAGATACTGATGCTGGGGAACAGGTGAAACATCTAAGTAACCTTTTCCTTCTCCAGCATTGGATTTTTCCTAAATTCACATGTTTCAATACAATACATAGCAGTACATAAACATACTTCGCTGCATATAATGCAAAACGTGAGGATGATAGATCTCTCCTTTGGGTGACAAAACGTGAGGAGGATAAAGCTCTCCTTTAGGTGAAAACATGTCAAAGGACTGCTTGTCCAACTTTGGACTCCTCCATTGAGTTTCTTTTGTTGGTACAGTAAAACATGGTATAGGTATGAAGGGACCTCCAGAGGAGCATCGGAGAAGAAGGCAGCAGTAGATGAGACAGCCCTTGTGGAATGTACCTTAGGCTGACCTGGAAGCGGCCTGTTAGCAACTTGGTGGCAAAAGGAAATGTAAGAAGAAAGACATCTGAAGATGGAAGACTTAGACTTTTCCCATAGCAGTCTGACCAATTGCCACAAACAGTTGTGAGGTCTTCCATAATGGCTCGGTATGGGCAGCATAGTACCTAAGAACTCACATGACACCCAGAGAGGAAGCATTCAGCAGGCTTAGAAGGACAGACGAAGAACACTGGCACCACCAGAGGCTCCTTCTGGTTAAACAAAGACGGTACTTTAGGCATGAACGTAAGGGTCATCATCATAAGGACTGTGCATCTGGGGAAAACAAAATAGGGTGGTTTGGAGGATAGAGCCTGGACTTCGCCAACCCTCCTGGCTGAGGTGATGGCGACCAAGGCATCTGTTTTCCATGAAAGGAACTTAAAGTCCGGCCTTATGTAAAAAGCTCAAATGGATGGTCCATTCATTTGAAGAGTATGAAATTAAGTTCCCCTGCAGTAGCGGGTGCATGCATTGGTGGAAAGGCACTAAAGGGTCCCATAAGAAATTCCTTGATGGATCGATGGGACCACATTGATTGCATTAGCTGAGGAGTGCGTGAAACGAGATATCGTGGCCAAGTAAACCCGATAGAGGCATGGGCTCTTGAGTAAGTACTCCAGAACATGTTGCGTTTGGAAGTGGAGAGCATCCACCCCAAGAGCAGCACACCACACAGTGAAGCCTTTCCATTTACTGTTATAGCATGAGAGGGCAACAGGCGCTCGAGCCTTCGCCAAGATGTCTCTGCAGTTCTGGGGCATGTCAATGTGGGCGACCTCTAGGGATGCAGGAGATAGCAATATAAGAGTTTTGGTATGAGCGGGAACGGGGCAAAAAGTCCATAGGAACTGGTCTCTCCTCCGAAACATGAAGGCATCGCCCAGGCTGCCCGGTAGCAGGAACCTGCTAACGAATGCAGGCAACTTTAACCTGTCCTTGGTGCCAAAGAGATCTATGTCTGGTGTCTCCTATATCTGGAATGGTCTCACGTTGTTACCATAAAGTAAATTACTATGTGGTAATTTACTTTGTGAACATTACATTGGCAGCTTACTTTCTAATGTATTTTTTTGTGGGTTAAAGGGCTAAAGGGGTAGTGGGCAGAGGTTTGGAGTAAGGGTTATAGTGAAATGGGGTGGGGCTTTGAGGGGACCTTACATTTCGAAGTAAACTGCAGAAGTTATTTCCACAAAGTAAATTACCACAAGTAATTTACTTTGTGGAAATGACATGGAACCGTCTGGAATAGAAGTAGAACTTGACTGCGGGGGTGTTCCCACCACTCATGGCAAGAACGGAGTTCACTTCTGAGGGGATTTGCCATGAAATTGTGGATATCTGGCAGGTGGAACAGGGATAGGAACATCCCATGCAAAATGGTCTACTTCCATAGAGACTGGCTATGGGTGGCAGGAAAGGAGATCTGGTGCCGCCCTGTTCCCAAATATAGAACATGGTGTCTGTGTTTTCTGTGAACACACGAACCACCTTCCCTTGGCATGTGGGGTAGGAAGTACTTCAAAGCCCAGAAGGATGCCCTTAGTCGAGGACTGATGTGCAGGGACTTTTTCTCTAACTATCAGAGGCCCCTGGCATGAAGATTTGTGGTGTGGGCTCCCCACCCTTCCATGGACGCATCTGTTGTCACTGTTACTTAGTGAGCAGGGATGATGAACAGAGCTCCCTCTGGAAGTTGAGTGATATCCGACCACCAACTCAGGGTATCGTAGACTGGACCTGAGGAATATTTTGCTGTCCCAATGGCCAGAGATTTGTTGCCAGTCGGCATCCAGGAGCTCCTGATCATCGGAAAGGACTGGAAGTGAAGAAACTTGGACTTATAATATGGGCCCCCAACCACCTGATTTCTTCTTGACAAGAAAAAAGCATGGGTTAGAGCCCTGGTTCCACTAAGCACTGAGGACCAGCTCTGCTGCTCCTGTTGAAAAAAGTTCAAACCGTCTTGCTGGAGCGTGTGAAGCTGTTTTTTCCGTTTTCTTGGTGGATAGGCTGGTGGGAAGTTGGTGGAAAATTCCAGTATATGGCCCTGGGCTATGCGTGAAAGCAGCCATTCGGCCATCGTAATGTGTTTCCATTGATGACAGAACAAGGAGAGTCACCCTCCCACTAGGGTTGAGAAGTGGAGGGGAGGTGCTATGTCAGAGTCAAGATTGCTTGCTGGGTTGGCCCTTGCCCTGTGAAGATCATCAGTGCCGTTGATGGCCTCTGTATGACTGTCACCTGATTTTGAAGTAGTCATCTGATGAATAGGTCACTCCTTTGTAGGACTGAGAGTGGTCCATAATCACGGCCCGAACTGAAGCAATGGATCTGTTTGCACCAAAAGGACTGGTAAGTGAAACATTGTTGCAAAGCGCCCGTCGGATCAGGGAGTATTGGTGTCCGTTTTAAAGGCCTGTAGGGTATCATCTACTTTCTCCATCGAAAGGCATATCTACAACCTGGGCCTGGACATCTGGGCGGATGTTGATGGCTTTCAGCCAACTTTGCGACGTAGCACCACTCCATTGCCATTTGACAGAAACCAGTATCAGCAATGTTCACAGCCACAGAGATAGCATGATCTGATGCAGATTCACCATTATGAAGTAACGCAAAGGCTTCCTCCTTATCATCGGGCAGGGAATCAAGGATGGGGCCCGATTCATGCCATAGTTCCTGATCATAACTGGCCAAAAATGGCGAGATAATTGATAGTTTGGATGGTATTGGCTGCAGCTGAAATAATCTGTTTGCTGAAGGCGTCCAGCTGTCTTCCTTCCCTGTCCCTGAAAAAACAGCCAAGTCAGGACTGGGCTGGACGCTGAGACATTTGGGGGAATTGGCTGGTTCCCTATATTTTTCGACAAAATGGTCTGTGCTGTTAACAGATTCTTCATAGTAAGTAAGCTGTCCCCCCAGATGTCATCTAGAGCAGGACTAGACTAGACATTACAGTTTTGTAAGCCTGTTCATGTCATTGATAGAGGAAGGAGGGTTTCCTCTGTTCTGTGGGGTGATCAAACATTTTTGCTTTTTTATCTGGAGGAGTGACCCTGATCGGGCGCTCCTCTGGTTTGCCATCTGCGGGCAACAAATCATCGAAGGCATCCAGGGTTAACAGTGAGTGGAAGCAGCGTCCACAGGAGGAGCCGCGTCAGAATCTGACAGAGGCTCTGGAGAAGGCGGTGCTAATGAAAGACCACATACTCGCACCAGCTGGAAAGCAGTTCTCAACTCCAGCGCTTAAATGTTAGATTTTAAGCATGGCCCAGTTATTCACACATTGTTTTGCATGTAAGGTTTAATGTGCTCACACATTTAAATAAAACAAGTCTAATCAATGGGACAAAGTATTCAAAAAAATGTATGTTATTGTAGGGCTTCCATAATGCAATATTAAAAAGGCACAGTGTTTCAGACATTCCTCCTAGTCTAAAGAATTTCAACATGTTCAGTAGGCTTAATATTCCCTGTTTTAACAAGCCTCCAGTTTAGATCTTCCTAGCAATCACACCCAAAACAGTTTAGTTACCTGTAGTGATAGCAATGCCCAAACAATTGACAAAGATACACCACACCAGTGTTTTGAAACGAAACATTTTCAGTGGCAATTGCATGTTTCTGCCGGCTCCATGCTGCCTTAAGGCCGTACAGTGGGCAGCAAGCGCTATTTATGCTTACTACTAATCTGCAATTGATGGAGCAATTCAGAAGTGTTCCCATAGTTTACATGGTTCAATGACAGATTTCATCTCAGCGTGCCTCATGCTCGCCTATGCCTTAATGGCTTACATACAAAGTGGCAAACTCGAACCTGAACAAATAACTTCTAGTTAAGAGGGCAAAAAGGAAAAAAAAAAATGGTTCTACGTTATTTCGTCAACCACTTTTTCATCGTGGGACTTTTCATCGCCTACATTTTTATTTTTTTATTTATGGGGGCTGCACCCCCCCAAACCCCCCTTACTTAAATAATCATACCCCAACTCGCACAAACAACCCCCCTAAACATTTTTTTTTTTAAATGTTGGCGATGAAAGGGTCGGGGATGAAAAGTCCCACAATGAAAAAGTGGCTGACGAAATGCGTGTATACCAAAAAAAATACATGATGGGCCAACTGGTGAACTCGATGAACCAGCATTCCAGTAACCTTTGAGGGCACAGACAATCAAAGAACAGTGAAAGCTGAAGTTAAATGTCACTAATTTTGTAAAAATTGGTCAGTCAATTAAATTCAAATTAAAAAATAAAGTGGCAAATAAAAAATACATTATTACTGTTAGAATTGTGCAATGTCCGCTATTGCTCGACAATGACCAATTATTTGAGCATAGACATACGCATGCTGTGTACTCAGTCATTTGGGGTCCTGAAAGAATCATTTTCAACAGCTGTATGTGGGAGGATGTAATGGGAAGCTGTCTTCTGGCAAAGTTAAAATGATTGCCTCAACATTTGCCATAAGTGTGTCATAAATCATATGACCATGGTCAGGTAGTGGTTTATCTTAGGTTCAGCATCTTCAAGTACTTAAATATATGGGAGCGACCTACAATGACCAAACAGGTCTGTGGACATGAATATTAGCACTATCCCCACCTGGTCAAATAGGATAAATTAAATATGCAAACGTTTCAATGTGAGGGTTTACAAGTGTAGTTTAAACTGTCGGTTCAGACCTGTGTGCAGGTTGCAGAGAAAGAGGGCACATAAAGAAAATGGAAGAGAAATCACAAAGGTTACAGAACTCGAGCAAGTCAAACTCCACAGCCACAAATGACTTGTGTACCTTAAAGAAATGATAATACAAGAAAAGGGATTGCCTTTCGTCACGAGGTAACGTAATAATAAATTTCACATTGAGCATCAGATACGTGTAAGGAAAATCAAACTGAAATTGCATTTCAAAGATATCCAGTTAGATTATCCTTACAAAAGAATTTAGGTAAAGAACAAGCCTATACCGACTGTTTTAAATATAGCACTTGATACATTTTTGTTAAACAGCAGAGAAGGAAGGTATCTACTTCACCTGGACCCGTCCAAGGAGAAACTTAGATTGTACTATCATAAATTAAGTTACAGATAATGGCAAATAAATTGATATCATGGAACAGAGACCCTACCGCTAAAATCAAGCAACTAATTCTGAACAGAATCTAAATGGATTTAATCATTTCATAACAAGCGACTGGACATTTTTTTACAAGCAGAACATCCGACTACACCTGACTACGTTTGACCCAAAACGTATAACAACCTACGCACAATGCTGCCCTATCACATCCTACTGGAATGGCTAACTTGAACCCACTTCCAAATAGATGGATTACTTTTTATAACATTTAACAACTAAAGATGAGCATTGCATAAAAGATTTAACAGATTTCCCTAGACAACATCATGTAATTATCAACCTAGACAAAACTTCAACTCTGGGGAAAAGTGCATACAGGGACAAGTCTTTCTAAGAACCAATAAAAGCTCCACAGAAATCATTGGAGACAGTAGCTCGTGGTTGTGTAACGTTTTTATTAGATTGAGTGTTACACAACTAAATAAAACAAGGTTCTCATCTTGCACCAGGCTGAGAGAATATCTAGAGAAAAACGTTACCAATCAAGAGCGACAAAAAGGGGCCATGTACTTGTTTCGTGACATTTGACACTAGAGAAATTACTTAATTTCTTAAAATAGGTCCATACTATCCACCCATCAACAACATTTTCCATTTAGTTACTCTGCAGACAAAATACCTTCCCTAGCAAGCAATGTTAACCATATAAACAGATAGAAATACATTGCTTTCAGCAACTCTATGTCATCCTGAAACTTTATAATCTGCCTTAGCTAGTTGCTAAGTGTTTGAAGAATAAAAGTGGAAGAATTTAAACAATCAGCTAGTCATATGACTGATCTATTTAAAGTGCAAACACATTAAAATGAAAACTGTTCCAGGCTCATTGGCTAAAGGTGGAGCAAATCAATTTCTGAGAATAAGCAAAATTTGATTTGCGTATAAACGCATGGTCCAATAAGTGCAAGATTTAAACAATAATAATTCTTAAACATTGTAACATATTGCAACATAAAGATATGGAAACAATAGCGAAACAATTGCATAAAAAAGGATAAGCAATCTGGCAGCTATATCAGTAAAACTAGTTTCTATACAGTTCAAAATAACAACAATGTACACAACCTCTCCCTTCGATGAACACATATGTGTGCTCATCCTGTAACAAAGCATTGAAAGGATCGGCATGTCCATACCTACAAACTGGCTAAGTTTGACTTATAATAATTTAACAACCTACAGCATGCATGTCATTATTTGCTCATGCGGACTTGGAGCAACTAAACACGGACTGCACACATTATCAGTAGCCTTTCCAATCTGTGGCCACATGGTGGCGCAGTTGCATTTTACCATCCTCACATTTTCAGTAGGTACACCCTCTTTTGATGCTGCTGTTTCGACGCTGGCCGTTTCGCCCACTTCACCGCAGCGGTCGATTTGACGGGCCCATTTTGGCGCAGGAGCCTTTCTGGCGCGGCCGATTTGGCGAGAGGGACGTTTGGGAGTCCACCAGGGCACAAGATGCAGTCATGCTTGTGTGGAGCATGGGGTAGCAACCAGGCGGTGCCAGGCAGCTAACCCACCCAGCTCAAAACCCATGCCCATTTCGGCGCCAAAACATCCCAGCAGCGAAATGGTTGCGCCGAAATGGGCATGCCAAAACGGGTTCTGCGGCCAATCGGCTGGCACCGATATGGCTGCGCCAAATCGACCTGCTATTTTCACCTCATCCCCAGAAAAAAGACAGAATTAATATTAAATCCTCACGTTTTAGATATTTTATTCAAAATGTTTAATGGGTGCTAAGTGAAGATTTTTCATTCGAAGTTCATCTCTAAAATGTGTACACGAATATGACCTAACAGGACCTTAAGACGTGGTTCTTCTAATATGTCTGACGATTTATTTACAACCATAATGGGGGATACCAATACCAGGGAACCTTCTGGTTCTGGCTGAGAATGAATAGCCAGCTCGAAGACAGCTGAAAAAACGTGCAATATGAACAGGTGATTGTACATCAAATTGTGTACATTTATTGTACAATATCATTAGACGATTCACAAATGAGCAATGTTTGCTATTGTTTTAAAGCTCAACTTAAAATAAATGTCTTCCCTGCCTGAGTGTTGTCAGAAAAGCTAGTCGCGAATGTAATTTTAAATCTATACAAAAACTAAAATACAATCGAGGAGTAACTGCAACTCAGTTAGTGTGATAGATGTCTTCATGTGGTATAACAATGAACCCCAGGGAGGAGGAGTTCAAAATTCATCACAATTTCTATATAGTATGTTAGTTACTGTTACTCAGTGCAATCTTCCAGAGCTCCAACATCAATAGGAGCCCGCAGCGCGTGAGCACTGTAGGGGACATGGGCCAAGCCAGCGCCATTTCGTACCATAGAATTTGACACAAGAAGGGGAAGGGATTAGGGTGACCAGACGTCTCAAGAGCATTTTTCAATTTGAAGAGCCGGTCAGTGGTGCAGGTTTTTGGTAGTAGGTCTTCAATAGCTGCTGCCAGCAGGCAGGAATGCACAACCCCACACAGCAGAAATGCTGTATCTTACAAGTTAAGATAGTGTTCGTTTGCGATAGAATGGGCACATATATTATAATTCATTTAGCAGTAACACCCTAAAGGTAAACAACCCCCTGGCTACGAACCACCAAACTTCTAGTTACATGCTGTAGCACTTAGCGGGTACATGTGATGTTAACGAATGAATAAACAAAGAATGCATTTTTAACAAACCCAAAACAACGAAAAAATAACATTTTTATTTTTATTTGCGCCCCCAACTCCCCGTTTCCCAGTGTTTAAAACCCCGCCCCCAACACCTGCCCACCCATTTTAACACCTTACCCCACACCCATATATATTTTTTAATTCGAGATTTTTTTGTTTTTGCATTCGTTAAAATTTCATTCTTTGTTTTCAATGCGACAAAATCACTGCATACAACACTAACCAACTGCACCACAGAAGCTGCTTGTTGAACTTGTTCAGACATGCCTGCAATAACAATCAGAAGACAAGCTCTATTTGTTGTATTATTATCATTATCTGCACAAATTGAATATACTAGGGCCAAACCTTATATTAAGATAATGTATGCACGGCAAGGCACGTTGTTATATATCCTAGGTGATGGTTTGAGGGGCGGAAATATGGTGGCTCTGTATACCTTCCAAAAGAAAAATCAGGATCTCTTTGAGAAATGCGTTTACCCCAAAATGGGAATATGGTGAGGGGGTGGTTTTTAAGGCCCTGAAAAACTCACTAGAAAAGTGGGATTGGGTTAGAAGCAATGATAGGGTTGAGGAAATATAGCTCCCCATCAACATAAGCTAAATTACCCTTTCTCTATAAGAAACCACAGTTCTATTTAAAATTGCTGCCTTCAAAGGTAAATAGAAAAATATTCTAGGACATGAGGCTGAATCCTCTTAATGTTCTGGGCGTTCAGCAATCTTGATTCAAATACCGGCTGAAAGGCGGCTGTGTAGATTGTGCTGTGATGAAATGGAGGTTGAAACCATTAGCTTACCTGCTGTATAAGTATGAGACCTGTATATGAGAAATATTTTGCTAAGTATGATTATGATATGACTTACAAACTTTTGGCTCCGATGTTTAGCAGGCTGGAATAGGAGCCCAATTATTGCCACTACTCAGATATGGAAGATCGTGAATTCTCGTCTTAGGGACGTTGAAGAACGTGTTAAGCTATTAGCTGAACTATGAGTACAGTGTGATCATTTTCCTTTGCTTGCCCTATGTGGAAAAAAAGGAACATTAAGTGTTTATTTATTAAGATTTGTATGTTCCTTCTACGGTGCTGTTTTAATATGTTTTTAGACATGAGGATTTTTTCTTTTTTATACATTATTGTGGAACGAATTCACAAAGATATTATTCTCCTTTGTTATCATTATCTTTGTAAATATCTGTTTTTTAATAATTCTTATTTGAAATCTGTAATTGTATCATTGCTGATGTCTGTATGTTTTCTTCTTTTCTATACGATTAGTGAAAATTTCTTTGAACTATAACACAATAAAAAAAAATATATATATTATGGAGAATGCATGACACAAACCCCCCCTTCTTCCCCAAACGCAGAGGTGTAGTGCCTTGACAGCCACTGTCGAAAGTTATTCCTACTTTTTATGTTAGTTGTCCTGTCTCAGTTTTTTTTATCTTGAAAATCTGGTCACCCTAGGAAGGAGAGAACTGTCAAAAAATCAAGAGGCATAACATGTTTCTGTGAAGTAAATAAACATGTAAAAAAAAAAAGGACCTGTCACTTTGGGGAGAGGTTGAAGAGTGAAGGAATTGGGCAACTTGGCAGTGTTAATATATAGGGGCTCATTACATCTGTAACGGTGCATAAAAAAAGTGCTGTTATTTCTGTAGAATGGCAGTTTTCCGGACCGGCAGAGTACACGTTTGCCGGTGATCTGCTTTACCTCCAGCTCCAGGCCCCCACCGGCAAATAAAGTCAGTATTACCGGCACTGGTATTACTGGGGCCGGTAATACCAGCATGCCCCTCCATGGCGTCCTATTGGACTTCATTGAATGTGGATTTACCACCCTTCCCGCCACCTGTAATATCCCAGTAATTTCGGGATATCGGGCGGCAGAAACGTTAATACTGTTTGGTGGTATCCTGCCGGATTTGGATACCACCAAACTAATAATGACACCCATAGTACGGCCAACTGAACGCACATAGTAACATCATACTTGGGCAGTGATATGGGACAACTAGGTCAAGGAAGGATAACAATGGGTAGAGGGAGAATAAGCGGGGAACAGGGCAGGTACTTGGAAAATAAAATAAATGGGGAGAGTCTGTGAGATTTGGTCAGGAAGGGTCCATGCCTGACACATAGGAAAAGTGGTAAAAGTGGAAAATAACCTCCGTGTTTAATATTGCTACCTATATACTGTAGTCCACAGACCTTTCATGCAGTACATTGGCGCTACATAAATCGTCTAAAAACCTCACGTCAGGCACTACCACTTACCATCTTTGATTGCTCCATGACATTGAAACGCATCTGACAATCCATCTTCGCTTGTCGAAAAATTGAGGCCCCCTACGAAGAGTTTTGCTTCATCGGAAGACATGGCGACTGTTCTGAAAATTAAGCAAATCTTCCATTAAACCGTAATCACTTGACCACCGTCATTGCGAGCGGTCACCTAAGAAAACTGTCAGGAACATCCCCTTCTACTGTTGGTCACCAGATCAGCCGAGGCTGGGGAACCAGTCAACAGGACACTTGCATAAAGAGACAATGCGCAACGTCGTAAATGTGACACTTGCCTCACCACCTCAGCGTTAGCCACCAGCAAAGCCCTGTGGAAACTTTCTGCGCCACAACATGCATAAGGAGCAGGTCATTTGAAGAGCCACGCCCACAACTTCAGATCGGGAGTCGGACACTCATGCCATTTGCAGAGCAGCCTTAGTTGTGAACCGGACAGCGCCGCCTCCCTCAGCGAAGACTAACAGAGCCAAGAAGACCGCCCAATATGTCCGCCGCTGGTCGCGATCGACGCCATTTCGTGAGCTCGAGACACTACAAGTGTGCGTACATTCACAATCGCAACAGCCGTGAGCTCGTCCACACCAGATCGCGCCTATACTCATGACTCGAGCCCAAACTGCGCTAATAGTTCTAAGCGTCCTACGACTTCAGAAGTTACCCGCTGGCTGCTGGGACTCCAGTGTACAAAAATAACACCACGCCCTAACCATAGATCCCAACCTTTTTTGTCACTAAGGCAGGTGAAAACACCCGGTTTTCTTTTTGGCGGGTAAGAGGCCCATAAAAGTGAATGGGCGTATGAGGGACTTGTCGGGTGATTCGTCTGCTTTGAAGGAGGGTGACAACCGCGGGTGAGTTAACAGCTATGCCTAAACTGCTTTACAGCCGTGCGCCCCGCCCCCCCTTCACCCGCTCTCGCCCGCTCACAATCATATACTTAGTACCTGTTAAGGAAAGACGGAACAGCAGCGACGGAATGGGACGTTCAAAGAGGTTGTGCTGAGCCCGCTCGCTAGTTTATATATGTTCTGCTCATTAATATTCACTCTGACTTCAGAAAGCTTGTTTGCGCATGATTTTAACACCCACCTTAAAGGCAGAGCCAGTGGAAGAACCCCGGGCGTGGCATCGCACATTTGGCAATGCCAACTGTCCCCGAGCAAGACGCCCTCCTTTGTAGGCACGCCCACACAGTCAGTCTGGTGTTGGAAGAACTCTGAGGAGAATGAGAACTTATTTTTTTAGTTACCAAGAAATCTGCAGTTCTAAAATATACAAGTAATAATAGGTGTTATGGTCATGCGGTCACACATTTTCGAGGTTATACCATCGTGTGCCCCCTGTGGTCTAGCTTGTGACCCCTGTATTGACAAATATATATATATATATATATTCTATGTCAAGACTCGGAGGCTCAGATTATGCTCTGAACTTCTCTTTACTAAACTCGAGCAGCAACCAAAACAAACAATATGGAAAACAGGAAAACTACAAATCCCAACAACACCCAGAACATTTTGTAGTCCGTTTTCCATAGGCAATAACATGTGATCCATTCTACCAATCAGCATCTCTTCTCTCCTATAATTGTCCATGTTCCTGAAGTCCTTCCTCTTTCTTTGCTGCTCGAGAAGCCGAGATAAGTACTGTTTATTTTTTCTTCATAAATGTTGGTTTATTGAGTGTTTAGACAGGTTTCATAGCGCGCCCCTAGCAACGAGCGCGCAGGGATTGGCGGAGCATATCCACGGGGTATACGCGACGGGACTCTCGTTCCGGCGTCAATCTCTCGTTAGGAGGCACTGTGGACTCGGAAGTTCGCAACGGCGCGACGGGACCTTGGGAGTTCCGGCGCCATTGCGAACTTGCGAGTCAGGAGCGCGGTGCCTCACGGAGTGTTTTTTCAGAATCCTGCCATTCCCTGCATATTAAGGGCCCGTTGTTCGGAGCGGACAGCTCCGTATTATGAAACATCAGGGCTCCAACATCTTTTAGCCCGGCACGCCACCTAGTGGCCATAACGAATAACGCAGACTTCAGATCTGCTTAAAGACTGCACGTTGGGAAGGCAGTTAAATACACATCAACCCCTCATTCTGCTACTGGGGAGGAGGTGAAGGAGGCTACAGTCTCTAGTAACGGGCTCAGTCCCAGGTAAGACTGCTATCATTTACGTGGACTCGCCTAGCTACCTAATTGATATTTTGACGGGGGCAGCCCAAGCAAAGTCGGCAATATGAGCGACTACACCGACGATTCAGATGGCCCGCATGTCAGCGGCCGCCGCATGAGTGAAGCAATGCAGATGCTGCAGAGTGCCGAGAAGCCCCGGGAAGAGAGGGGTATTTTGCGAAGCCTGGCAGCTTTGTCTCAGGGCAAGGCTCGCAAGAGAGGGGGTAGCAAACATAAAACCCGTAGGGACCGTAGCGCCCACACCCCCCCGGGTTCTTCCCGCAGTTCGGGGAAAAGAAAGGTGAGATCCCAGGAGAGACATTTTACTACCTCGAGCGAGTCAGACGAGGACTACTGCAAAAGCAGCTCGAGATCTGAGTTTTCCACCTCCTCGGAAGCCCAATCCTCCCCGGAGGAGGAGGCAAGCCACCCTAAGAAAAAAAGCAGGAGGGAAGAAGAGGATCTGCTCAAGGAGGAGTTCGATCCCGATGACCTTATCCACCCCAGGTCCAATGAATGGGACCCGCCGGCGAAGATCACAGAATACCTCAGAAGGCGCCTGCGGGCTCCGTTAAGCAGACAAGCCAGGTCCAAACTGAAATCAGAATGCCCTAGACCAAGGGTCCCGGACGGAGTAGCGGAGATCGACGAAAGGATCTTGACGTTCCTGGGCCGGTATAGCAGTGACGTAAAGAGGGGCATCAATAGATCATGGCGGTCCTGTCAGGACAAGGTGCTTGACATGCTAGGACCGGTCACCAAGATCTGGCAGCTGGCCGAGGAAGCGAAGGCCAAGAAAGAGTCCATGGACCCGGATATTATATCTGGCTGGGCTCAGAGAATTATCTGTCTGCTGGGTAACGCGAACACAGCGCTAGCGACCGAAAGGAGAAGGTCGATCCTGATGAAGCTGGACTCCAGACTGGGAGAGATGGCGACGTCAGAACAGGCCGCAGCCGCGAGAGGCAAGCTCTTCGGGGACCTGTTCATCAAGGACATGGCTAAATTCGCCAGTACTTATGTATCGATGGACAGGGCCCAATCTTCCTTGAAGAAGATTTTCGGCCAAAGGGTTTTCGATAAGGCTGGAGGAGGAAGGGGCCGCTCGTCCAGCCGTGGCTAGCACAGAGGGTCCTACAAGGACAGAGCCTGGAGACAGGAAGACCGGAGGTCCAACCCCTTCTTCCCTTCCAGGGGAAGAGGCAGGGGTAGGGGCTGGAGAAACAACGGCAGACAGCAGCACCAAGGTACCTCAGGTGAGAGACATGGTAGTCACGGAAGGGCAGGTGGCAGGTATCCCTCCAGTAGGAGGGAGAGTGAGATTGTGTGTCAAAAATTGGGAAAAATTGTCTTCAGATGCTTGGATAAGGCAAACCGTAAGAGGGTTTCTGTTAGAGTTCTGGCAAGAGCCTTATCAGAAAGCGTGGCCGAGGCAGATAAAGTTCAGCAGAGAAGACGAGGATCTCCTAGACAAGGAGGTAGAGTTGCTAAGGGTAAAAAAGGCAATCGGTCCAGCTTCAGAAGGCCCAGGGGGTTTCATCAGCAATCTGTTTTTAGTCAAGAAGCGACACAAGATCAGACCAGTAATAAACCTGAGGGGTTTGAATTTCTTTCTGGTGTACAGACACTTCAAGATGGAGGGCATCCATCTCCTGAGGGATGTTCTCCAGCAAGGAGACTGGTTGGCGAGGATAGATCTCAGGGATGCATATCTAACGATTCCAATTCGGTCAGAACAGACCAGGCTCCTCCAGTTCCTTTGGAAGGGACGGAGGTGGGAGTTCAAGTGTCTTCCCTTTGGGTTAGCGTCGGCGCCTTGGGCTTTCACCAAACTTCTGAGGCCAGTGGTAGCACGCCTGAGAGAGCAGGGGATCAGACTGATTATTTACCTGGACGACATATGTCTGATGTGCCAGGACAGGGAAGTCCTAGTCCAGCAGGTCCACCTAGCCACGGGGTTGCTTCAACAGTTGGGTTTCCTAATAAACTGGGAGAAATCTCAATTAGAACCAACTCAGGATATGGAAGTTTTGGGGTTCAATTTAGAGACAACCCAGGGCATTCTCAAGTTACCGCTGGTCAAGGTCAATTCTGTCAAGAAGGACATAAAAGGGATGATCACGAAGTTTCCTTAAGGGAAATAGCGAGGCTTATAGGACGCCTGTCATCATCGATACAGGCGATTTTCCCAGGGCCCCTACATTACAGAGCCCTGCAGAGGCTGAAAATCAGCCATCTCAGGAGAGGTTTTTCTTACGAACAGAAAGTCAAACTATCCCAAGAGGCGAAGCTGGAGTTAGAATGGTGGTATTGCCACATGGAAGCCTGGAATGGCCGGGCGATATTCGGCTCATCCCCGGATCTGGTCATAGAGTCCGATGCCAGCCGTTGGGGGTGGGGAGCCAGATGTGGGGATCAATCGACAGGAGGGAGATGGTCCAGAGAAGAGTTGGGTCTCCACATCAATTGCCTGGAGCTTCTAGCAGGCTCCTTCGCGATTCAGTGCTGGACACAGGAAGGTACAAAATCGTCCATCCTCTTGAAGATGGACAACGTTTCGGCAGTCAGATATATAGCGCGCACAGTGGCGCAGGTCAGACGTCAACTAGCAACAGCGATTCTGATAACACCAGATTGGAAAGGTCAGGCTTCGGTTCCGGACCTTCTGGAATTGTCGTTCGAAACCCTTATCCGGTTGCCAGTCAGGGAGGACATTTTGGTAAATCCGGCAGGAGAGTTTCACCCGTTAGTCAGGTCAGGGAGTTTGAGGCTTCTGGCTTGGACGATTTCAGGAAGAACTGGTCTAAGCCAGGACTTTCAGGCCCGGCTCAGGAGTTCATCAGGGAGTCATGGGCTCCGGCAACAGGAAAAGCATATAGAGTGGCATGGCATAGATGGAGTGATTGGTGTCTGGAGAGACAAGTTGATCCCGTATGTACAGATGTAGTACACGTAGTAAATTTCTTGGCAGCTCAGGCAGCGCAGGCGAAGGCTTACAGAACCATCAATAATTATAGGTCGGCGATCTCTGCGGGACATGTTTACATAGACAATAAGCCGGTGGGTGAACATCCTTGGTGTGCAGGCTTTTGAAGGGCATCAGGTGTATGAGACCTCCGACTCCCAAATACTCGCGTTTATGGGATGTGAACGTGGTCTTAAGGATGTTCGAAGCTTGGCCGGACAATGAATTCTTGTCTCGGAAGGCGTTGTGGGCCAAGCTGACTACCCTTCTGTGTCTTATTTCTTGTAAAAGGGTCTCTGATGTGAGAGCACTGGATGTGAACAGGAAATCTTTTTCACCTTCAGGGGTAGTATTTTTCATAGCAAGGAGAACTAAGACGAATATTAAATCTGTGGAGTACATGGCTTTTCCTAACAAGCCTAAGTTGTGCCCAGTTAGGTGTCTGAAGGCATATGAACGGAAAGCGGATGAACGGAGGCCAGGAGGAGAGAATCAACTATTAATAGCAATTAGAAAGCCTTTTAGGGCAGTAGCGTCAGCCACCCTAGCTAGATGGGTCAGGTGGTGCATGTCAGAGGCAGGGATAGATGTACAGCAGTTTGGAGCACATTCTACAAGAGGAGCTATGGCATCGTCTGCCTTCTTGGCAGGGGCTCGCTTGGAGGACGTTCTGATGGCGGCAGATTGGTCTAACGAGGAGACCTTTAAGAATTTCTATTTTAGACCAGTGGAGCGAGTGGCATCGTTGGTGGTAGGTAAGCTTTAAACGAGCATAATCTGAGCCTCCGAGTCTTGACATAGAATACAGATTTTCCACACATTCGTTACAGAAAGTCATGATTCTATTAAAGACTCGGAGGCGAAAGATTATTCCACCCAATGTCAATCGCTATTGTATAAGTTATGTTGCCATGTTGTAAATAATGCAGTTTATTTAAATAATGCAGTCTTGTTTTGCGATGATAATAGTATTGCTATGCGATTGCCCACCCATCCATGATGGGGTTTTCTAATTGGTTTATATCTGTTTTTGGAACGGAGCAGAAAGGGACAACTTAAGGAGATTACGGAATTCTAGTTGCCTACCGGTTGGGGCAGGAGTTTACCAGATCAGCGAAAGAAAGAGGAAGGACTTCAGGAACATGGACAATTATAGGAGAGAAGAGATGCTGATTGGTAGAATGGATCACATGTTATTGCCTATGGAAAACAGACTACAAAATTTTCTGGGTGTTGTTGGGATTTGTAGTTTTCCTGTTTTCCATATTGTTTGTTTTGGTTGCTGCTCGAGTTTAGTAAAGAGAAGTTCAAAGCATAATCTTTCGCCTCCGAGTCTTTAATAGAATCATGACTTTCTGTAACAAATGTGTGGAAAATCTGTATTATTCGACCGAAAGCCAGCGAAGAGGATGTGGAGCTTCACTGCTGGTGGGAAGTGCCTGTTGGGCTTGAGGGACATGTAACTGCCTTCACCACTGCTGTGGGCCGGCCGAGCCAGACCTCTGCTGCCAAATTTCGCAGAGAGCAAGTGTCAGTGTCGCCCGGCGCCACTGAATGAGTAAACGTCCCTGCACAGACCGTGACATGAAACTGCAACAATTAAAAATCCTGAGAGGGGAGGCGTGAATCCCCGTCGTGCCCGGCTCATTTATCTCCTCGCAGTCTGTAGCAAGTTAGATATTCACACAAAAAAGGGTAATTAAATTAAGCACGGGCAGACTTGCAATGAATTTCCTTTGCAGGACCAAGCTCCAAGGACACACAGTGTGCTGCAGCAGGCATTGTTAACTTGCATTGCTTCATTAAGTACCCTGGTTGTTGTATCTTTTAATACTATTAAATCGAACTGATACAAGGTTGTCACATCCAATACAATTGGAGGGTCTTCTGTTTTATCATCAGTAAGCACTCACTGGTCCCCCGGATGTGGCGTCCCGCTCTCGAGGCACCAGAGCGGGACACATAGTGCACCGGGATCACTGAGTGCCAAATCTGCCGACAGGATAGCTGCGCTCACGCAGCAGATCACACTACTGGGGTCACCCTGTGGGGGTTGGGAGCACCCAACCTTATGCCAGTACTGGGGTCACCCAGCATACGTGATCCTCGGCTCTGAGGTCACACAGGCCATGGGCACACGGAAAGCACACAATAAGCACAGACAGGGAGATAGAGATGCTACTTCCTGGGTCTCTGCTACAGGGCCCACACGTGCACACAGAGGCCCCTTTTATTGCCTTGAGCCATGACTCCTGTTCTTAATGGGGCAACACGCCACAGTTAAAGGGGCGACACACCACATCCCTCCTTTATCATAACCAAACAAAACAGTCACATTGGCCCTACAACTGAGCGCAAAACTTTGGTGCATTCCGGTATGCACACCACTACTATTATGCATGTATCTAACCACAGCAAACCTCGGTGCTTTCCAGTCCGTGCACCCACACGGTTAATGTCTTTAGCAGACCCGCCCCCCCCCCCACAACCCACTTGAATCACAGCAGCTCTATATGCCTCGATCAAAATGTCCACCTCGGGAATCATGCTCCGGTCATCCTTCCTTTGCTGGAGACGCCCAGAGGCTTAGGCAGGGTAGGGCCTGAGGGGCAAGGCCCACCCAAAATCTGTAAATGCCCACTCGGCAGCACTGTGTGGGCATTTACAGATATTTTTGTCAGCGCAGTGGGCCCAACTACATTAGCATCAGGCCCCATTTGCTAGACAATCCTGGCTACGCCTCTGGAGACGCCCCTGGCTACTTGTATTGCTGCAGGACAGGAAGAATACATCCTCGTCTTCGTCATCCTCAGCAAAGTCAAACTGCATTCTCTGTTGCTCTGCCAGCTGGATCGCGGCTGTTTTGGGCGCTTTCCTACCCGTTGTTTGTCTCATCTCCTCCCTGGAGGTGCTCCCTGCTGCTGGCCCCACTGGGCTGGCTGGTGATGGGGCTGGGCAAACCCTTGCGGAATGATCTTCTTTCCCGCACCTCCCGCAACTATTTCCTTTGATTGGGTACTCATGTGCGTGTGGCAGGCCTCATCCACACTGAGGGCATAACATTGCGCCCGTCTCCTTTCGCGGGCACTCCCCTTTTCTTGCCAGCTTACTTCCCTGTCACTTGCCCAGGACACACATGTCCTCCAGGGATGTCATTTCACCAAAAGTCCAGGGGTAGCAGAAGTGACATCACACAACCCTTGAACCCCTGATGACATCACAGGAAGTGATGTCATTTGACCTCGCCCCGAAGTGATATCGCGGGAAGCGATGGAACACAACCTTTCACCCGTTGACAAAACAGGAAGTGGCATCACATAGCATTGTACACTACGGAAAATATGGTTACAACATCACTATAATGTGATGTACATTTCATACAAGAATGGATCGCCATTTGTATCATTAAGATCAGTGTATATAGGCCAATATTACTAAATTACTGTGAATGCAAGCAGACGTCCATGACCAAATGATAATGATGTATTATTATATAGCCCTTACGCTTAAGCGCTTTATATAGAAAAAATGTACACCCATTATCACAACACCTGTGTTGGTACTCATTTATCGACCTCAGAAGGATGAAAGACTGAGTTGAGGCATTTAAGAACAGACTAAATCAGTGACTCTCCCCCCGAAGTGTGCCTGAAATAAACCTTTGATGAGTCTAGGAATTATTGTATAGAATTCCAGAAAGACACATTATTTGGTTATTCCTATTCTTTCTTATTTAGGGTCAGTGCTGAAAGTGTTAGACTTGTGCCACTCCTGTTCTTATTTTTTTTTTTATTTTTTAAAGGGGCCAGAACAAGAAAAACTTTTTTTTTCTTTTTTTTTTTAAGACAGAGGTCGCAAGGGAGACCTCAGCAGTCACAGTTTCGACCTCTGGCAACCCCTAAATGATGTCCCTGACGTCCTCCAACTTCACCCGCTGCACAGGAGCTTGCAGCTTGAACTGCTGGAGATGTCCATGGCCGAGGCACGCTCCTCCGCCAACTTCTGGCCGCGTCCCAGTTCCAGGATTCAGTCCAGAGTTAATCCTGGCTCCTTGAGGACTTGCGTCCGCAGCTTGGCAGAGCTGCATCCATACACTATTTGAGCCCTGACCTCGTCATCCTCAAAGTTACCCAGAGCGCAGGACAGCGCATTGTTCCGAAGTTTGCCATGAAACGCATCTAAGCTCTCCCCTTCCTCTTGTCTCGTGCATCTCATCCTGAACCGCTCATAGTCTCGATTGATCATGGGCATAAAATGTTAATTCAGTGTGGCAATCGATGCGGCATATGTCTGGTCTCTGGGCCGCAAAGTCTTGTTTCTGCGCTGCTGGGCCTGCTGAGTATAGCAGAGTTGTCAGTTTCGCCCTTTCCTTGATCTCAACTGCCTCAAAATACAGCTCAAGGTTCTCAACCCACTGTGATGCTAGAAATGCATTGGAGAGTCAGGGCCTCCATGTCCTTGCCCTGTACTCCTTTTATCATGTGTGTTCTTTGTTATTTTTTGCACAGAAGTCCATGCGGGACTCCTGGCAGTGCAGCTCTTCCTCTTTTTGGTTTGGTGAACAGACCCTTGGGATACCCTTATGGCACCCATGGGTAGGGGTATAACCCTGTATGCCTAGTGTATGTTTTCGGGCACCTGTGTGTGGCCCACAGAGCAAGGTATGGGCTGGTGGCAGCTCCATGCTGAATTAGACAGGTGCTCCGAGTATCCTCCATTTTGGGATACCCAGGGCCCTGCCATTGGAATCAGTTGATTCCTGATAGGAAACAAGATGGCCCCTGTGGCCTCTAGCTTTCTATTGCTTGTTACCTTGTTTTCCCCTGACTCTGTCCCTTCCCCTGACTGGCTGTTGGGTGGAAGTTTCATATATGGTAGTGTGGGGAAGTCCAGGCCAGACTGGCTGGATCCTTCCCAATGACTGTATTTTGTGCGTACGCCCGTGGGGTGGGACCTGGGTGAATGGAGTGTGTGACCAATATAAACTTCATGTTATGGGTGTCTGGTTTCTAGTATGTAACACAATGAATAAGACAGCCCTGCCTGAAACTGGTATGAATACAGTGTGGAGTGCTGATTGGCTGGGTGCTTGTCCCAATCCACATTCCTTGTTGTGAGTGTCTGGACTGAGAAGAATGGCCTGAATGCACTGTGAGCCCGATTGGCTGCCTGACTGCCCTTCTGAATGATTGGTTGTCTGAGTGTGACCCAGCAGACTGAATGAGAGACCAAACAGTATATCTGGGGACCTCTCACTGATGGAAATCGTGCAGCAAGCTGAAGTCGAAAACTTGATGCATACCTTGAAGCCCAGCTGGAAGAAGAAGGCTTTGCTGCTGCTTTCCTTCTCCACAATCCAAAGGCTGTTGTGTCTCCAAGAAGTGATCCAAGAGAGGACCTGGCTAGGAGACCTCTTCCTGATCTACGAGAGAACATCATGCACCAGCTAACCTTCACCAAGGCTCCCTGGAAGTCAGTCATCGAAAGGTTGCAGACCAGAGACGGGGGCCACCGAGGAATCTCAAGCGAAGCGCCCCGACATTGAAGTCCATCACTGTCGACGACCATCATCGCCGATGGGAGCCGCAATGCTCCATTGCCTAAGACATTTGAATCAAGGACTCCCTTGCTCATCACCATCGACTGCTTTGTCCCGCCGGTGAAAGTTAAGGTCGCCACCAAACTGAGGAGAATCCACCAGTGGGTTTCCCACCACCCCAAGTACACAAAGCCACAGACGAAGATCCGAAAGCCAGCCGTGGTCGAGTCCCACCAACCGCCCATGACCCGACGCCCTTGCCGGACCTACGGTCTACTTTGACTCTTTATGGCAACAAACTATCGTCGTTGAGGTGCACCACATGCCTCATCTTCGCAGGACGTCCACGACTGATCGTCGACGAGCACCGCAAGGGCCGAAGCTGCTGCCTCAACAACATTGTTCCCCCTTTCTTCGAGAAATCTCGAGGATACGTGGCTCCTGCCTTAAAGGGAGTTCACTCAAGAAGGATCTGTCGATGACCCGTCGTCAAACTATGCTAAAACAGGTACTTTGGGGTAGTAAAACATTTGTAGAAGGAAATGAGACTCTGCTAAACAATATATGGTCTGGGCTTGTCAGTATATCTTTATTTACAGGTTGCCCAAGTGGGGGGATCCACACACAGAACTGTGTCTAGGTAACGAGGCAAGTATTCTGCAAATTGTTTAACCAACTTGTTTTTCTCCCAAGTCTATGGTTGATACCTTTTGCTATTAAGTTGTATGCCATTTGAAACTGTCAGCAGTTGGTACATTTTAATGGAGTCAAAGAGTAATTGTGGTACCACATAGAAATTGTACATTTATCATTATTGTATTGCCTGAGCACAAAGTGTGTTATTGTACGCGTATATAACTTGAACGCTATTTATATAAAGATCTGTGTTATCAGTAACATAGTGTGTGGACAATCCTGTGTGGGGGCTTGAGGACTACACTGTACTTAAGAACCAGCCCGCTTCACCTCCTGAGAGGTTAAGCCTTGATTGCTCGCCCATAGCTACCAAAAAGAGAATCTTGGCTGGGTTGCTCTGTGCTTCTACTCTGCCATATAGAGGGCTTGAGTAGAGATAACCAGTCTTTACACCCACACTGTCCAACAGGGTCCCAGACTGGCAGGTGCTTCTACCACATGAAAGGCGTACAGTGGCGTCAGCTGTCCATTCTCCACATGTTTAGGATTGTCAGAATGCATGTAACTTGTTTACTGTACTAGCAGGCTCGGACACCCACTCATCACCTCATGTGTTTATTGTATTCCTCTGTAACTAAGCTTGCCACAAGAAACTGCGCTGCAATGCCTTTGGGCTGTATGTGCGCTATACAAATGTAAAAAAGAAAAATAAATAGAATTCTGTCGATACGCCCCTTGGGCGTCATTCTCCTCATCCCCCATGATCAAGGCCGAAGTTGCACTGAGCCCTGTCATAAGAGTGCCCAAGCACTCACTGGGAACCACTACCATGTGGTGTCCACTCACCCGCGTATCACCTCACTCGCACTGCCTCCAGGATCCCTGGGCCCCTCCATGTAATCACTTCACTTGGATGTCCCAGAGGTCTCCTGCTACTTGAGCGGGCAGAGCACAATCATCCACGGTGCCCATGCACTAAGATCAGGCCTGCATGTGCCCCTCTGACCGCACCCCCACCAGGAAGGAACATGTTCACCCTCCCTCTCAGATCTGGGGCTGCGGGGGTCTTCTCCCCTTCAGGGTTGTCCAACGCAGAGCACAGTGAATCTCACCTCTGGGCAGCCCAGTCAAGAGGCTGTATATGGTGTCCTTTTTCTGTTTTCCTGCTCCAGGTACAGCCAATACTGGGCACGGGCATCCACGTGATTCTTGCCTTCCCCTTCTTACCGGGATTGCTGGCAACTGCAGACGAAAGGCTCCAGCACAAGGCATCCATACACCCCTTCACCGCCGCTCGGCTCAGGCTTGGTTGGGGTGGGCTCAAACAAACACGTGGCTCCTCCACCCCCGCTTCACAGGGACATGTCAGTGCTTGGTCCAGGCTTGGTGGGGATGGCCACAAGCGAACACTCAGCTCCTCCACACTCCACTGCGCAGGGAAATTGGCCCACTTTGACTGACAAAATTTCCCTGTTGGGGGTGGGGGGGTGGCGATTGGCATCCAGCCAGCCCCGCGGGGTGTTATGGGACAGAAATCAAGGGGTTGCCGTGGAACACCTGCACTTAAGTGGGGGCAGGGCGGGCCATACCCGGACCATGCAGACCCTTGCCACCTTGCTGGCACCAGGGTCCCACGGCATCATGGCTTGTAGGCCTGTGCTCACACGGTGCGGGCTTGCAGGCCTAAATGAGACACAGGATCAGTCATTCCCCTATGGAGTCTGCAGCCGACCTGACGCATGTTCCTGCAGTTGCTCCTTTTATTGGCTTGGGCCATGACACAGTTATACACGTGGGAGGGCCACACATAACACTAAGCCTCTTAAAAGGGCAACACACTTGGGAGGGTTACACACCACAGGTCCCACACTGGCATTTTGTGTTTTTGGTTCGGGCATTGCCATGTAGGCCAGTCCGAGCCTGACACTGCACTTGCACATGATGTAAAGAGCTTGGCTCTCTGGGGCAGACGGCTGCTTGAATATCCTCATTAATTTGGCTGTTCCATTTAAGTATCATGCACAGTCACTTTCCCGAAGCCTGCCACTGTTTGGTAATTTCCCTTGTTCTATCAACATTAGACCAGAAGTTCTAAGTAATTGTGTGTCGTGTTCTCAAGAGACCAGTCCTGAAATAAGGAAGTATTTATTTTTATACTGATTTTGACAGTGCAACATCATCCCATTGACTTCCATGTACGTTCCTCAATTTTTCACATGCCACAAAGGCATTTTTTGAGGTAGCTCCTTCGTCAAAATCTATAAATGGCTTTCTCTCACATAAGTCGCTTATCAGGAAAGTCGCTTACTAGGAAGTTTAAAAGTCAACAGTTAAATGAAAAGGGAAACCTTTGGTACTGTTGTGGTGGTCAGAGAACACAGTCACATGCCATTTGGCTCTGAGTAAATGGTGTCTCCACTCCAAAAGCATTTTTGACTGCAAGTATCTCCTTCTCAGTGACCCTATGATGCAACTCAGATGGTGAAAACGTGTGAAAGTGGTAAGCCACCGGATGTAGTAGTCCAGAGTTCGAGCATGCTTTAGACAGGACTGCACCTAGGACAAAAGAAGAGGTGTCGGCCCCCCCAACAAACAGAATATCTACATTGAGGTGCTGTACTATCGGGGCAGAGGTAAATGCAGTCTGAATTGTGTCGAATGTGGGGCGCTGTTGCACGGCTGGGAAAATGGCTGCTGCCTGAGAGAGCTCTGACACAGGCCGAACAAATCCTGTTTATTATCCTGCATTGCGACTGTACTGGATAATATAATCCTGAGTGCGGTGCACTGGAAGACGTGGTGCTGCAGTGGAGAGGTTCCCTGTCTCCTACGAACCTGCTTTTCTGTGAGTGGGCCTTGTCCCTCCCAGGAGCGCAACTCTCTGGATTGAAAGCAGGAACCCAACGTTTTCAATTCGCCCCTGCACGTCAACCCTTCTCCGCCCACTCATACACAGTGACTCTGCCTCTGAGCAGACCACACCACCCAAGAGCCCTGGGCGAGAGAAAGAGTCTGCCGAGCTGATCTGCTACTGACTTCCGAAGCCCAGATCGGCTCCACCGACCTAACGGTCCATGCGCCCTGATATAAATCTCCTACAGCTGCAAGTGTGGATTGCGGCACCCGTCAGCCACGGGCGGGATTCCATCCTGCGCTGCTCTGCTCCGAGCAGCTTCGGGCCTGGCTGGCTCAGGTGACCCAGCGACTCTTGCGCCCGCCCTCACATAGTGACTTTGCCTCCGAGCAGACCCACCGTCCAACAGACTAGGGCGTGAGAAGAAGCCAGCTGCTCCTGATTTCTGAAGCCCTCTGATCGGCTCCACCGACCTGTTGGGGGTCTGTCCTTGGGCCCCCTATGCGTGCCCGTGAGCCCCCAACCCAACAGAGCTCAGACGCACACGTCCGTTAGGTTCGGGCTCCCCGGTCGCTCTGCGGTTCCGGGAACGCCCCGTTTATTTAAGCCGCACGCGGCGACGTGCAACGTCACGCCGCCGCGTGCGCAGCCCTTACGGGGCAACGCCACACTCCTCCTTTTTCAGGAGGACACACAATTACTTAATTAGAGAAACATAACATATCACACATCAGACAACTTGCCCATCCTGGACCCAGGCCTCTTTTACTGTCAGCCCCCTCACCCCGGATGACTCTCCAGCTGTCCCAACACATACTCACTGAGGTAAGCGGGTTTCCCTCGCCCAGTCCTCTGGGGGTACCTCCCGCTCACCTCCGGCACCGACAGTCCGTCACCAGTAGCCTCCCGACACGGAGAGCCCGGGGCACCGAGAGGGGGGCCATCTTCCTCAGGGGTCTCGGCAACACCAGGGTCCAGAGGGGGTTCAGTTCTCGAGTCCCCCAACTTCTTGAAGAAGCTGACGTTGCGGGTGACAGCCGTCCGCCCATCGGAGGCCGTCACCATTGACCCCTTCACAGCGACCACATCGAGGGGCGCCGGTTCATAAGGCAGTGACAACTTCCCGTGAGGATGGCGGTTCCGGATGAGCACCTCATCCCCGGGTTCCAGCCGCTGGGGCCGCAGGCCCCGTCGCACGTTCTCTTGGCTGATCCTGGCCAGTCGGTCGGCCTCCACCTGCTGGTCGTTGATAACCCCAGGCTCTCTCTCCTGTACCTCCGGCAGTAGACCCCGGGGGCATCGCCGTAACAGCACTTCCGCCGGGGCGACACCAGTGGAGGCATGGGGGGGTGGTGCGATACACTCGCAGGAATTGATACAAAGCCCGTTGGAGGGACTGGCCTTGTCCTTGCGCAATCCGAAATGTCTTGTTTAGTGTTCGCATCAGCCTCTCTGCATCGCCGTTGGCCCTCGGCCACAGCGGGGATATCTTTCGATGTTGGACTCCACAGCTGGCCAGGAACTCCGAGAAACGTTCGCTTTGATATGGCGACCCATTGTCCGAGCACAGTGTCAGGGGAAACCCATGGGTTGCAAAGATCTTTTCCACGCCGACCACTACATGCTCGAATGCCACCGATTCCACAACTCCACCTCGGGGTATCGGGAGTACTCATCGACTATGGCCAGAAAATGGGTGCCCACGGACGTGGACCCAAAATCGGCATGTACGACCTCCCAGGGCCTGGTCCCCCGAGGCATTGCCTCGATAGCCGGTTCCCTCTGCACCGGGGAGGCGGCCTGGCACCATACGCAGACCGCCACAAAGTCATCGACCCTTCTCTCTAGCTCCGGGAACCAGACCTTCATCCGCAGCCTCACCTTCGTCTTGGCAGCACCCTGATGTCCGTGATGGGCCAAAGCGATCACCTCACCCACTTTGGAGTGGGGGACCACTATGCGATCCCCCCGGAGCAGGAGCCCCGACTCAGAGAAGGACAGCTCATCTTTCACCTTCCATAGCTGTTCAAGGGCGGTCTTCGCCTCATGGGTCCGCCCTGCGAGCGCCTCCAGGACGAGCTTCCACGACCCGCTCTGCATCGACTGTTTCAGTATCTGGAAGCACCAATCCTCGGCTGCCGCGGCCTCCAGCTCCGACAGGGGCAGTGCATTTGGTGTTGCTCCCTCCACCACCATCCTGACATGGTCGTCCGCTTCTTCTGCACAGGTGTCTCCTGCCACTCCCCCACCTACTCCGGGATGCCGGGAAAGGAAGTCCGCTGCATTGTTGGCCCCTGGCCGGTATACCAGCGTGACCCCGTATTCCAGCAATGCAAGCATCCATCTTTCAATTCTGGCCGGGGGCTTAGATGACGAGCCCGCCAGAATCGGGAGCAGGGGTTTATGATCAGTCACCACCGTCACCGGACGTCCCAGCACATATAGGCGAAAATAACGGCATCCCCACAAGACCGCCAGGGCCTCCCTCTCGATCTGGGAGTATCGCTGCTCCGTTTCCGAGAGCGCCTTACTGGCGTATGCAACGGGCCGGAGGTTTCCTTCACGGTCCACCTGGGTCAGGACCGCCCCCAGGCCAAACGGACTGGCGTCGACCACGATCTCCGAGGGTAGCGCCGGGTCGAAGAACGCCATGGTGTCCTCCGCTGTTAGGGCGCCTTTGATGTCCTCGAACGCCGACTGTTCCAGTGGACCCCAGTGCCAGGCAGTATCTTTCTTGGTCAGAGCTCTGAGCGGCTCAGACCTCGAGGCCAGGTTTTGGATAAACCGACCACAGTAGGTCACCATGCCCAGAAAACTCCTCACTTCTGACACGGATTCCGGGGGCTGTGCACTCTTAATGTCCTGAACCTTCCGTGGGTCGGGTGACACCCCACCCTCCTTGAACACGAACCCAAAGAATTCTATTGACGGGCGCAGGAATTCGCATTTGTCCCTGTGGAGGGTGAGACCCAACGATTGCAGCCTCTCGAAGGTTTTGGCCAGGCGCTTCAGATGGATCACCTCCGTGTTGGCAAACACCAAAATGTCATCACTGATGTTGAGCACCCCTTCAAGATCAGCAAGTGCACCCCGGATAATGTTCTGAAACACTTCGGCAGCCGACGAGGCCCCAAAACTCAACCGCTTGTACCTGTAGAGTCCCCGGTGGGTGGTGAAAGTCGTTATATACCGGGACTCAGGATGGAGGACAACTTGATGGTACCCTGCTCTGAGGTCGAGTTTAGAGAAGAACCTGGCCCCCTGTACCTCAGCAATTATGTCATCGATGGTCGGGGTCAGGTGTCGCTCCCTTTTTATGGCCTTGTTGGGCAGCCTCATGTCTACACAGATGCGAACGGAGTCCGGCTGTTTTGGTTTCCTGGCCACGACAATGGGGGACACCCATGGAGTTGGGCCTTCCACCTTCTCGATGATGTCCAAGGCCACCAGGTTGTCCAGTTCCTTGTCGACTTGCTCTCTCAGATGAAAAGGAACTCTCCGGTGTTTCAGGGCGATAGGTTGTACTGAGTCGTCAATGTGTAGCCGGACTGGATCACCGGTCATTCTCCCAATGCCATTGAACAGGGCTGCGTACTTGTCCAGTAGGTCGTTGATGTCTTCCAGGTATACTGAGTACGCAAAACTCACTATCCCGAGCGCCTCCGCAGCCGCGCAGCTTAGCAGGGTGTTATTGCTTACAGGGGTGACGTAGAATCGTGCTCTGATCTTCGATCCTTCATGCTCCACCTTCGCCACGAACGCTCCGTCCAGCGGTATGGGCTTGAGTCCACTGAAGGCGAAGATGCGAGCTCTTGGCGCAGCCAGGCTCGGCAATGGGTCAAGAGCGTCATAATGTCCCCTGGCCATAACATTGACCGATGCTCCTGTGTCCACCAGCACGGGGACAGGCGAGTGATTCACCTCCACTACGCATCTTGGCTGCCTCCTGCTTTTGCCTTTTAGGACCCCCATGCTTGAGACGAAGAAGATGTTTTCCTCCTCCTCCGTTTCAGCCTCCTCTGCCTGAGCCTCCTCTTCCGCTTGATCCACCTGGGCCACGTTGGATGGCCGGGTTTGACGCGGAGTCCAGACCCGGGCAGGACCTCTGGGTACCATGACAGGTAGCGCCGACTTGCACACTCTCGCGAAGTGAATCGGCAGGCCACATCGGCCACATGTTCTTCCTGCGGCTGGGCACTCTGTGGGGTGGGGGAGGTCATAGCCACATTTCTGGCAGGATTCCCCCGACCTTCCTGCCCTGTCTCGGGGGGGCTCCGCCAGGCCTTCTCGTTCCTCTGCCGCCCCGCCACACAGTGCACACCTCTTCGGCTTTGATCGAGCGTGATCCTGCTTCCATCTTGCTCGCCCGTGCCTCAGCCACTTCGTGACATCGACCCAGCTCTAGTATACGGTGCAGAGTGATTCCCGGCTTCCTGAGGACCTGTCTCCTCAGTTTGCCGGAAGAGCATGCTTGGATCAGCATTGTCCGTATCATGTCCTCCGCGTCCCCCCACGCGCACCCCTGGGAGAGGCGGCGTAGGCGGCCGTAAAACATGTCCAAAGTCTCATCCTCCTTCTGCTTGGCCGACAGCATCACAAATCTCTCGAAGTCCACGTTGGCAAGTGGAAGGAAGTGCGCAAGGAGAGGCGCTTTCGCAGCACCATAGGTCTGGTCCGCCGGAGTCAGCGACTCGAAGATCTCCTGAACCGCGGCTCCCGCCGAATACAGCATGGTGGCTACCATGCTGTCATCATCATCCACTCGAGCAGCCCTGAAGTACATGTCCAGGCGGGCCACCCACCTCCTCCATCGGGGCCCCAAACTGGATGGAGGGCCCGTAGGATCGAATTCTGGTATCGGTTGCAGGGCCGCCTGGGCTCTAGCTTGAGCCATGATGGGGCCGACAGGCTGTGCCCCCTGACCTTCTTCCTGAGATTCCTCCCCAGGATCCGCGGTGTCGCCGTCCTGTTCACTGTCGGACATGGGACTGAGCGCACAGGCACCCCACTACCAGACCTGAGGCCGCAACTCAGATTCCCATCACCACCATGCGACAAAATGAAGATGCTGAAGGATGCAGAAGACCTCTGAAAACTGCCACCACCTTGTGATGATGAAGAGGATCAAAATAGTGTCCTGATGATGAAGGGGGCGAGGAAGTGCCTTGTTGCCACCTTGCAGCAAAGCACTGCTGTGTAGAGGTCCCAAAAATTGAGCCACATGGATGGACTAGGCTAAGCAGGCCCTGCCATTATAGCCCTCGTCCTGGCTACCACTCGACGTAGCGATCCCAAAATTTAATGAAAACTCACAAAATGGGCATGGGCGTGTGGATCATGTCCTCAGCACCCACACGATCCAAAAATTAGACCCGGATCACCTTCTCGGCCCGAACCGGAGCACCGAGAAGTTCCGCGGCCTTGTCTACAAAATGGCCGCCAGCCGCATGTGCGGTCGGCAGCCACGGCATGAAACGAAACGTCCGTGAACGTTCCGATCGTTTCAGCAAAAATTCCGGACGCCTTTCACCGCCGGGCCCGGGCATCCGACATCACTCGTCGCCACTGTTGGGGGTCTGTCCTTGGGCCCCCTATGCGTGCCCGTGAGCCCCCAACCCAACAGAGCTCAGACGCACACGTCCGTTAGGTTCGGGCTCCCCGGTCGCTCTGCGGTTCCGGGAACGCCCCGTTTATTTAAGCCGCACGCGGCGACGTGCAACGTCACGCCGCCGCGTGCGCAGCCCTTACGGGGCAACGCCACACGACCTAACGGTTCATGCGACCTGATAGATCGACAGCCACAAGTGTGGACTGCGGCACCTGCCAGCCACGAGAGGCAGCCCATTCCCTGCTGTACCACTCTGCTCCGAGCCCCTACGAGCCCCAGGTGGCTCGGGCAGCCCAACGACCCTGGTGCCCGCGATCACCAACTCCTCCAGCCTTGACCGGAGGATCCTGAGCACGACGCGGCTGCCGTCACCATGGACCAGTCTCCCGAGCAGACGTGATCCCATATCCGGGCGATCCAGTGTATTAGGAGACTAATAATCCCTGCCAGACGTCCCGTGAGTACATGGGGGCAAGAGGGACATATTCATATATTCATTATGCCTGACAAACTCCAGTGCACCTTAAGCCCCTCTCCCCTCCTCACCTTTTGTGACCAACTATAACAGATGGGAAGGAGGGCCTGCACTCAAGTTCTGCGCAGAGCTTCCCTCCGCCCCAACCACGAGGCATGAGCCATCCTCACCTTTGGCATCCCCAGAGTATTCTGCTTCTGCTCCCCAAACTCAACGGAACCCTGTATCTTAGCCCATACCATCCAGACACAAGCCATCCTCCAACCGTGGTCTCTGCCTAAGAGTGAGAAGCCTCCTCGGCCCATCAAACAGTACGAAGCGGATTAGCCCTATAACTCTGGGAACTCATTGCTGTGAATGTTTGTGTAGTGTAGGCTTGCATTGCATAAGGCAGTGCAAGCCATGGAATGCTGGTCAGCCTGGAACCTTGTGTTCCCTCAGGATTCAGGGACTACAGTTGGGGATTCAGGATGGGAGATGCTACTAGAAGGGTGCCTATACTTAGACTCTCCCCATTACTTCTGGCCTATACCCTGTAACCATAATAAAGCACTTATCTTTTGTACTTTCCAGCTTCTGCGTCTTCACTGCGTCCTGTCTACCATTCTTGGACTGAGACACTGCAATTTTGACGACGAGGATTGCTGGCACCACCCATGTGTATTTTGAAGTGCCCTACTTTAACACGAGGGATATCTGCATTGTTTATGTTCTAAGGAGTATGGATGTGTCTATCTTCTTACATGTTATGAAAATAATTTATGAATTCACTTTAAGTTAACGATATTATATTAATACTGGTATCAGTGGGTGTGACCCGATTCATAATAAATATTATATTATATATGTGCCACCCTATTTGATTGTGAGCCAATGACTTTAAAATGATATGCTTTTAAACTTGAGTTATTGTTGATGAGTATGATAGTATATTATATATTGAAAGGCGATGGGCGAAATTAATGAGCATGTGAGAGTGCTATGTTTGTGCACGAGAAAACAAAACATTTTACTGGTTATTTGCATGCAAATGTTTTATTTAATTTTTTTGTTTCTCTTAACACGTCGCAAGAGTAATTAACCTGTGCCTGTGTTTCTTGATGCAATGTTTCTTCTACACTGCAATCTGTTTCTATGTGCTCTTTGTTTTGTTTGTCGCTTTTCTATCCTTTCTCATCTTTTCTGTGTGCTCTTTGGGGAAGCATTGTGCTGGAATGGGTCTGTGTACGTGGTTGTTTTGATTTTCATACGGGTGGTAACAGGACCCAGTGTGGATGTTCAGTTTGGTGTGTTTGGTTTGGCTTTATAAGGGTGTGAATGTTTCAGCTTGAGTATGGAATACGATCTTGTTTGAGATGCGACTGAGTCTCGCGGATGCGCTCATGTGTGGCAGACCTGAGACCCCATGTGGCAGGCGGGGTAAGTGGAGAATACGCTGTGATGGTTCTGAGTGTAGTATGGTGTGGAAGGTGCTCGAGGGTGGCAGCTTTGAGATCTGGGAGTCACAGTCCTGGATAAGTGGTGGTATGTTTATGTATTGGTCTGGACCGTTAGTTGCGTGATTGTGATTTACGTTCTCAAGGTTGCAAATGTGGTTTGTTATGAGGAGGTTGTTGTTGGGTGTGCGTGATGAAGGATTCTGCCCGGTATGATGTGAGGTTGTGTTTTGACTTTCCGTTTTGACCTTTTCTTTATAAGGAAGGGGGATGTGTAGTGTAGGCTTGCATTGCAGAAGGCAGTGTAAGCCATGGAACGCTGATCAGCCTGAAACCTTGTGTTCCCTCAGGGTTCCGGGGACTACAGCTGGGGATACAGCATGAGAGATGCTACTAGAAGGATGCCTATACTTTGACTCTCCCCATAACTTCTGACCTATACGCTGTAACCATAATAAAGCACTTACCTTTTGTGCTTTCCGGCTTCTGCGTCTTCACTGCGTCCTGTCTACCATTCTTGGACTGAGACACTACAGTTCCCTACTCTCCAATGTCTGTTTATCTGCCCGGTGTGACAACACGGAAGCCCCTGGAGTGGCACTAGTAAAGCATATCTCAAAGTCCACCGCTTGTCCCACTGAAAGGACTACATATACTGTCACCGGATCCTATCGGGAACCACAGAAATAGATCTGCAACCTGATGTCCTATTATGGGCAACCCTATGGGGCAGGCAAAACTTGACCAATTCGCCAGATCAGAGCAGATACCCCCACCCACCCCCCACTGAGATGCCGGGACCATCCCAAATGGATGTCTTTGCACTGAACCAAACACTGCGAGCCCCAAAAAACAGTACAGACAACCCAGGGGCAAAAATAGACTCACTTACCTGCAAGGTAGATATCTCTGCAGTCCAAATTGATAAATTATGCAGCCGAATGTCAGAAGCGGAGCAAAGAATTGGCGATGGGGAGGATAAAATGGTGACCCTTCAACGAGAAGTTTCAACCCTACAATAAAATATTAAGAAAGTGATGGCCAAGAATGACGACCTCGAAGGGAGATCCAGGAGGAACAACATCCGAATAACTGGAATACCTGAATCTACCCCCATAGACAATATGGAGTCATTCACTGAGAAACTACTTATGGAGGTCCTCGATAATCTGCTAGTCATAAACATGTCTATGGTGGAGCGAGCACACAGATCTTTGGCGGCTAATCCACCCTATTCCCCAGGGGCACCGGAAAGAGCAATCATAGCTCGAATTTTCACCTACCGAGACAGATATCCTACTCCGAGCTGCCAGAGAATAGAAGGTGTTATGCTGGGGATCAGCCACCATTCGCCTTTTCCCCAACTTTAGCACGCAAGTACAAGACCAAAGGAGAACATTCCAAGCAGTAAAAAATATCCTAAGAATAAAGGAGGTATGCTACTCTGTGCTGTTCGCAGCCAAGCTCAGGGTGGTCTATGATGGTAGGGTGACCTTCTTTAGATCCCGCTTGGATCGTCATGTTCAACTTCTCGTGAGTCATGTACTTGAAGATTAGCTAGCCACTAGACAACACAGCGGGCCAAAGAAGTTTGCAACCCTCCACCCGGTGGTAAGTAAACTGTTGGCCATGTCATTAACACGGCAACTTGGCCTTCAACATTTCCCAGGACAGTGCTTCAGGTCGGGGGACTGTCTTAGAACTGCCCGTTGGATGCAGGGCCTTGTTGTATCCTGCGGGTACTGGTAGGCCATGCTGCATCGGCACTCGGCTGTGGCTCAGTCTCACCTAAGTGCTAGCCTAGCACGAGAGCCCAGCCGAGCATCGATGGCCTGGCTCTGTACACGGTGCTCCAGAATGAATTGCTGTGGTCTGTGGTGGTCACCCACTGCCAGCGAGTGACCACCACAGACCACAGCGTGACGTTTAGGTTGCTGAAATAGATGATTTTTATTCAGTTGAGTAACTTTCAGAGACTGCAAGTTAACCTAACTTGCAGTCTTTACATTAAGTTACTTAACTGAATAAAAATCATCTATTTCAGCAACAGTGCGTGCATGCACTGCAGCAGCGGCAGGCCTTATCATTCCCCAGGACAGTACTCCAAGTCGGAGGACATCCTAGCACTGCCCTGGGGAATGCAGGGCCTAGTTGGACCGTGCTGTGGCCCGTGGACAGGCGGAGTCCGGGTAGGGTATACCCTGCTGCATCGGCGCTTGGCTGTGGCTCTCTCTCACCTAAGTGCAGAGCCCAGCCAAGCGTTGATGGCCTGGCTCTGGCAGGGTGCTGTTTCTGGCAGGCACGAGACGCCAATGCAGGGCAGTGTGCTGTTTCTGACAGGCATGAGATTCCAATGCAGGGCAGGGCGCTGTTTCTCATGGCCACGAGAGTCCAGTGCGGGGCAGGTTGCTGTTTCTCACAGACACAAGACTCCAGTGCGGGGCATGGTGCTGTTTCTGGCAGGCATAAGACTCCACTGCAGGGTAGGGTCAGGCGCTGTTTCTGAGGGGCACGAGACGCCATTGGGGGGCAGGGAGGTGTTTCTGATAGGCATGAGAGTCCATTGTGGGACAGGGCAGGGTGTTGTGTTTGGTGATACCCGCGGTGTGCAGCGGGCCCAAGTGATCTAATTCAGACTAATGAAGTGGAATCCAACGAAGCACAGCAGCAGTGAGCTGGCCCAAGCCAGATGCAACCTTTTTATTAAAAAAATAAGTGTTTTCCTGTGCACCTACACAACATGCACCTGCCCAATTGAATATTTTGGGTCACAGAGAACCAATGGTTGCACAGCAGACTAGTAGCCGTTGCCAGATTCAATATATTGCTGTAAAAGAAAGATCATTAATTCGTTGCCAGGTGATAGAAGGGTCATCACTGTCCCCTCCCTTCAATCCCACCGTATTACCCCCTCTCTATCCTCATTGCATCAACTTTGGACTTAGAAGTTCCTGCTATTTCTGATTTCTTATTTTACGCCAGTTTTCTCCTCAGTAGTTCCTGATCTAGTTGCACCTTTTCCTTTCACGTTCACCGTTTAGCAGTTCTTATTCCCCCTGTCTGATAGCTTTCTTCTCACCTACCCATGGCTGCTTTGCTCTTTTTATTTAACAGTCCCTTAACCATATTTGGATTTTTTCTGCTCCCTGCTTCTCCTCTCTCCTCTCAGTGACATGGGACCAGACATAATAAACTGCAGCAGAGTAAATGTGCAGGTTCTACACACAAGTTGGAAAAAATGTCCAAATAAAAACAAAGAGCACAAATCTGCTTTCAGATCAAAATGAACTCATTTCCCACTTTACAAAACTGTGACCGATTACTGAATGTCCTCCTTGCTCTCCGCCCAGATTCTCAAAGTGCTTCTCTAAGTTGTTACATTAAGAGGCATTTATGTTATTTTTTTAAAGGCTCCTAACCAGGTGTTTAAATTTGGAAACGCTGAGTTTATTTAACGATACAATAATGCAAGTTGTCTGAAGTTGCCATGTGAACCCAACAACTTGAAGTGAACGTACCACAATCCTTTATGTTGGAGAGTCGGAGGCGGTTTTACCATGTTGTTTTTTGTTCATTTTATTCATTCCAATTAACAAAGCACACCCTACTCCCAAGGAAATACGGCATTCTGTACAATAACTAATACACAAATATTGCAACGTTTATGCACACACAAGTCAATCACAAACGTAACCGATTTAGGAAACATAAATGTTTTGTATATCAATGAAAAGGCAACAAAGAGAGGAGCAACCGGAAGTGATCCTGTACTCACTTGTCTCTGTCGGAGACAGAGGCTCATGGTATGTATGTTAAGACTATCATTTTATATGGACATTGAAAGGGTTTTGCAACAGATTTTCCTAAGACAGGAAACTGGTCTATGGACATCATTTTCGAGGTGAAGACTAGTCCAGTGCCATCTCTCAAGATACATTATTTTTGTGTGACCTAATAATAGAGCTGAAATGCAGTTTCAGTATTCTGTGCTCGGAAAGAATAAGTGTCTGGTGCACATGCAGCAAATCTGGTTTTCAAAAATGGCAGAAGCCTAAGCACAAAAAGGCCACATAATCTTGTCTGTGAGGAGGTGCCCACTCGGGAGGGTCTACAACCACGCTTTAGCTCCCTGTACCTTTCACAGAGAAGAAATATCTATTTGCATATCAGTCTTTGTCCCACCCACAAGGACAGTGGCGTCGCCAGGAATCAAATTTAGGAGGGGCACAGAGGGGGCCAAAGACAAAAGTAGGGGGGCACAGACAAAAGTAGGGGGAGAACATGGTCACTGCTCGTCTTCGGTAGGGGAGAGACAAGGGGGGCACAGGGTTTCACAGGGGGGGCCCCGGCCTTCCCAGGTCCCCCCCTACCGATGACAGTCCAGCACCAAAATGCTAGGCAATTCTCTTCTTACTCTCACTTCACTGTTTCCCTGAGTGTGAAAAGAAAGACCCCAGAAGCTAACGAAATGTTCCGTGGCATTCAGGGCCTACTAAACACAAAGTCAACATGGTCTAATTATCTACAATATAGAACCATTTCAGCAGACGATGCATCATGCCCACAGTATCCAGATGTCTGCCCTGGAGCTTTCCCAAGAGCCCCAACGCCCTACCTCCCTACCCACCTGCACAGCCCTCAGGCCACCCACCCAACTATTTAGAATTCCCAAGCACTTAATGTTCACAAACGTTTATGCCATCTAGCTCACTGCAGTTCGCCGATTACCATCGAAATGTCACTGTACACCCGCTATATCCCTTATCTGTTCTTACACCGTTTCACTGAACTGAACAATTCTTTAACCTATGGACCAGGTTATGAAACAGCAGTAAAGCTCCCCTTTCCCACCCTGCCCTTTAGCATTGTGGCAGGTTTAGATCTGGAAAGAGGCCTTCGACTATTCCAGAGCTGTGGCTGTCTGGAGGACTCTGTGCTGACGCAAAATGATGGCAATGCCAATGCGTGCCTCTTAATCCCGACATGGAGGGGTCACATCACACGGATCACTCAGGACTTGGTGGGTGGCGGGGCTGGCGTGGGCCCGTGGCTGTCAGCAGGTTGAGGTCTTGAGAGACACGACAGTGAATAGCCTCCCGAACTGTTCCTCGCAAGTGTGAATAGCAGATCCTGCCACGACTCATTTCCTTGCACCCGTGACTCGTGGCCCTGCATTTCAATGTGAATAACATGCAAGAATGCATAGACACAAAGAGTATAAGAAGCAGGACTCGCACCTAGCATAGCGCATAGTCAGATCTCTTGGGGCTTCTACCTGTGGCACACGGAACATCTTTCATTGTGCTTTGAAACTTCCTCTGCATACATTATAGGCAACGCAAGCTGGGCGTCGTCAAGCACGAGCAGTGTATACCTTCATTTTCCTGCATTTTGGCACCTGTAGTTGTGTACATCGTGTTGCATAAACAAAAAGGTGTGTGTTTTGGAATGCAAATAAACACACACGGCAGCATGAACTGCTTACACTTAAAATGTCATTTCCTATATGTGTAGGGTACCCCTCTTTAGTTAGTTGCATTTGCTCCCCAAGATGAATGTGACATTTGTAAGTCACTATTTCTTTTTTTTTTCGTTTTTGGTTTGTCCTACCCTGGTCTATCTTCCAAGCCTGTTGACTTGCTCTATGTGCCATGGTATCCATGATGCTTGCTTCTCATGATGAAGCTCCAACGTGGCCTCGGGTATCTTGTGTTCACTTGCAGAAGGGATATGGCAAAGCATTTGGGGCTGAGCTGCTCCCGTAGGTTGCAGAATAAAGACTAATATGCATATGGCGAGACCCCTCAAGTAAGGGAAGAGTGGAGATAGAAAATGAGAAATTAAAGCTGCCCAGAGGAACGTACAGTGGTTATGATTAATATAACTCCTTCTGTGCATCTCCTTCTGCCATTTGCAAGATGGTTTTCACTCAGAGAAGGGGAAAGTGCAACGCTGACATCGGTTATTCTTGTAATTGCTCGAGATTGTTTTCCCCTTTTTCTTGTGCAGGGTCAGTTCTCAAATGTGCTTGGAGACCACAGACTAGATATTAACAGTCAGCCATTGTGTTTCCTCTTCCCAATGCCCAGGCTTCATGGATCCAGCCAATGGGCTGGTGAGGAGGAGAAGCATGCACAACCTCTTCAACATATTCATGGGTGGTACCATGAGCCAGGTGTCGCTGCTCAGCAACGAACGACCCCATCTTCCTTATGCACCATACCTTCATCGACAAGTGAGGCCATGCTGTTTAAACGCTTGCTCGCTCAGTGTCTGCATGCTACTCGCCGGGGAGTTGAGAGGCATACTCACGAGTTCAAGCATTATTCCTGTCACTAAGAAACTGCTGGGGAATTCAGACAGCAGCCCTTTGCACGGGCGTCTTCCCATGAGTATTATGCAAATCAACCTCTGGGGTGTCCACAACGCTATCCCGCAGCCCTAGGTGACAGAACTGCCAGATGGTGGGAGTGGGTCTTAAGACCTTCATCTTGCTGCTTCATGAGCGGTTCAAGCGTGTCCGTGATGGCAGGGGGCACGTCTTAATAACATACATGTGCGCCAATGTACCACCAAGTGTGTTTGTGTTTGCATGAGTCTTTGTGTGTGTACAGACATGTTTGTATACATGTCACAGCAGGTTAGGTTACAACAACTGCCACAGCTATACTATGGAATTGTTACCTCAGCAGCACTGGCTCTCAGAGCCTCCTACACAGAGTCTCTCTCAGAACTTCGGTCTTCAACTTCGGGCCAGGCACTGAGGTTGTCCGGTGTGCGGTGGTGTGATGTGACTACTGATGACAGTCTGCTGCTGTCCTGCATTGTGTCAGTCGTGGGCTGGCTGCCATCCCATTGCCAAAAACATCATACCCAGCAGGGTCAGGGAGGCCCGCCGCCCAACTAATACCCTCTCTCTCAATCCGTGATGATTACCATCACGTGACTCTCTCTCCAGCGAGAGAGAGTCACGTGATGGTAATCATCACGAATTGGTGGCACAGAGTCTGTATCATCCCCAGCCTACAGGTACAAGTTGCTTTCAACTTTGCGAAGTGTAACACATTTGTTGTTGTGTTACTTCCTGCAAATTTAAAAGCAACTTGTTATTAGAGTGAACTGGGGGAGATGTGGCGTGGCCGGGGCCCAGCCCTGCAGGCAGGAGGCAGTCAGGCCAGCCTCAGTAGGTGTTTATTAGCACTTCACTTCATAGAGTGAGCCGGGGCGGGCCGCGGGCCCAAGGCGAGCACGGAACACCAGCCGATTCAAGTGGCTGCACGGCGCCCTCTGCTCTGATGCATGCATGCATTCATAATTAATTATGATGCATGCATGGAAATCAAATCATCAAAGCAAGGTAACAACGTGTGTGTTGTTACCTTGCTTTGATGAATAATTATGCTGCACATCCCAGGCCCCACCCCCCCTCAGAGTCAGAGAGAGCGTGTCAGTTTCCTTTCTGGCGCCCGGCGCAGCCCTGAGCCTCAGGCAAACTGCTGCTCGGGCTGCGCCCAGGTCGCCACGGCAGTGACGGCACACACATACTGCCATCTACAAAATTTCCCATGAGTTCAGACATCAACAATTTAATTTTTAAAAAAAATGGTCCAGCTTGCGCCGCTTGGCCCGCAGCAGACATGAGTCGCTGCAAATATGTTTTTTACTAAACATTTTAACAGCAAGAAAAACGGCCCTGGGGTGGTATCATAAAAACCGACCCCCAGGTCTTCAAAGGTCATCAGCCAGTAACCGACCCCCAGGTCTTCAAAGGTCATCAGCCAGTGGCCGATGGGCCGATGCCGCCAGTCCAACCCTGCCAGTCACTCACACTTTCTCTTACATCGACTCATTGCATTCTCTACACAGACATACACCCACCCACAACATTCAAAGACACACTTCACATCACTTCTCATTCACCCACCATTCACATACATACATCTGACACGCACTTCACATATGCAAAACACACATCATATTACAAAAATAAGCCTTCTTACCTTTTTTTTGCAGCTTCGGTCCGTCGTTCCATGCCCCCTCGGCTCCTCATGCTGCTTACAAACAGGTACCAGGAACCTGCGAGGGCTTCCTGGTTTCTGTATGTGAGCTGCAAGGAAGCCGAGGGAGAAGGTGTTGGAGATGAGCATGGCATGTGACATGTGCCACATGTCACGGTCAGCTCCAACCCCTACTAAGTGCCTCCCCGGCCCAGCCTTTACCCTGACTGGAGTGCACCCCTGTTCCTTCTTCGTCAGCCGCGCACCATGTGGCATTGCCGGAAGCCAAAATGGAGGATCATGTTGCCAGCAAAACAACTCCAGTCCGAAGCGTCACAGCCACTGTCCCTAGTCCTCATTGGCCTCCCAGGCCTGCCTGCTCCTCCTCCCCCACCTTAAAGGGAGAGGAGGGAGACCAGCAGGCGAAGCCGTTGGGTGAAGGCCAAGGTTCAAGGACTCTCACATTTTCTGCAACTCTGCTGCGAGAGCCTCTGCCAGGATGCAAAGAAACCGCCTTGAAGAAATCCCCAGGGGCACTGGAGTGCACCCCTGTTCCTTCTTCTTCAGCCGCACACCACGTGGCATTGGCAGAAGCCAAAATGGCCGATCACGTTGCCAGAGCAACCAACAGCAAAACAACTCCAGTCCGGAGCGTCACAGTCGTTGTCCCTAGTCCTCATTGGCCTCCAAGGACTGCCTGCTCCTCCTCCCCCTCCTTAAAGATAGAGGAGGAAGACCAGCAAGCGAAGCTGTCGGGTGAAGGCCAAGGGTCAAGGCCTCTCACACTCTGTGCAGGTCTCCGCTGCTCGAGGATGCCATGTGCCATCACACTATCCCGGAAAGGTAAGGAATGTACCCATCCATTCCCGTGCTGCATCATCTTGCCCTGCCGTTTCCCTACACTATCCCATGGCGCCCGCATTAACAGATAGGAGGACACACCTCTGTGCGCGCATCTTCCAAGCAACACTTGTCTCTCTCCTGCCACCTCCGCATATAAGGAACGTACGCCTAGGGGCATGATTTACATTCCAACCTATGAGCACACACAAAGTGACTACTCACAAACCATCACACGTGAAATCCTCTGCACTGGTGCCAAACAAGGAGTCACTGCCACATGGAACCCTGTCAGGTCCACAACGTGAGGTCTATCCAATACTAAACATGACAAGCTTTAAGCACCAGGTCAGCCCTATCATGCCTCATACGGTTACACCCAGCTGTGTCAATGATGACACAATATATGCACATTTGGCACCATCTGGCTTCCAGGCTGCAGGGTACACCCCGCAAACACTACCTATTGCCAACCATACACTGCCTATGCCAAAAACTGCTGCAACAGTTTTACCCATGCCCAACAATGCTGATATTGCACTGCCTGCTCCCAATAATATTGATACTGTATCACATGTGCCTGATGGGCTGCCACAGTTATGCCTATGCCCAACAATGTTGATGTTGCACTGCCTGCTCCAAATAATGTTGATACTGTATCACATGTGCCTGATTGGGCTGCCACAGTTATGCCTATGCCCAAAAATGTTCATCTTGCACTGCCTGCTCCCGATAATATTGATACTGTACCACATGTGCCTGATTGGGCTGCCTCAGTTATGCCTTTGCCCAACAATGTTGATGTTGCACTACCTGCTCCCAATAATGTTGATACTGTATCACATGTGCCTGATTGGGCAGTCACAGTTATGCCTGTGCCCAACAATGCTGATGTTGCACTGCCTGCTCCCAATAATATTGATACTGTATCACACGTGCCTGATTGGGCTGCCACAGTTATGCCTTCTCCCAATAATATTGATACTGCATCACATGTGCCAGATTTGGCTGCCACTGTTATGCCTATGCCCAACAATCTTGATATTGCACTGCCTGCTCCTAATAATATTGATACTGTATCACATGTGCCTGACAGGGTTGCCACAGTTATGCCTATGCCCAACAATGTTGATATTGCACTGCCTGCTCCCAATAATATTGATACTGTATCACCTGTGCCTGATAGTATTGACACAGTACTGCCTGTGATTAATAGGGTTACGTTAACACCGCCCATGCCAGAAACGATTGGTACTACGGCTCTCCATATAGCTATCCCATCACCAGTATCCAACACCATCCGGAAGGCCCATCCTATTACCTCCCTTAGCTGCGCCCTCATCAACGCACGTTCTCTCCCAGCCCATGACCTTGATGTCCAGGACCTAATCACCAGCTGTAACCTTGATCTCCTGTAAGTTAGTGAAACCTGGCTTAACAAAGCCTCTGGCCCCGCGCTGGCCCTTGCCATCCCATCAGGCTTCAGTATCTTCAGACAAGACCGCCCACTCCAGTAAGGTGGACGGGTAGCTCTCATAGCCAAAGAAACCATCCCTATCACAAGGATAGAAGGTGAACTAGGCTGTAATAGTGACTATCTTCTTATTCATGTTAACCCCTCCCCCAACTGTACCATTGCCCTCCATCTTATTTATCGACCACCAGGACCAGTCGCAGACTTCCAAGATACCCTTATTCAGACCCTCTCTGACAACCTAAAAAAGTCTACCAAATCCATCCTCCTGGGTGATCTCAACCTAGGCCTCAATGATCTGAATGACTCTCAAGCAGCCTTCTTCAATAAAGCCCTACCTACCTTAGGGTTCATACAGACTATTACAGAGCCCACTCACATCAAAGGTTGCACCCTTGACTGGGTTGCACAGCATAACTGCCATCTCATTGTCACAGACATCTCACCTATTACCTTGTCGGATCACCACTCCATACGATTTTATCTCAACATCACCAAGAGCTCCCCAAACCCCCTCCCACCTGCACTCACCAGAAGCTCTCTTCACTTTACTAAGGAAAAGCTCACACCCTACCTCCTGGTAGCTGCCCTTCAGCCCGTCTTCTCCAGAAACCCAGAAATTCTAGCTAGCACCTTCAAAACCATCATCTCACAAGCTGTTGACACCATCGCCCCGCTCAAACACACTTTTAAAACTATCTCCAAGCAATACAAAACCGCCACAATCAAAGCTAAAGCCACCTCATTCAACACTAGGATAGTCAATGCCTAGTCTGGGACCAAAGACATTTTTGCCAGCTTCTGGGAGTTGGAAACACCTGCCCCCCCCCCGCTGACCCTCCTTAAAGACGTAGACTGGTGTAATAATAGCCAATCCGCTATGCTGGACAAACTTGACAGAATATCTAACCTCCAGAGTTGCACATTGGGTGACTCCCAGCCCTTTGACTTCAAGGAAATGAGCGAACAAGACGTCATCGCTCTCTGCAAATCCATAAAACCTACCCCCTGCAAAGGGGACACCTGCCCGGCTCAACTCATCATAGATTGTTCCCCCTCCATCACCCCTTTCCTTACAGTCTTCATCAATGCCTCCTTCACCACAGGCCATATCCCAACTGGCCTCAAGGAAGCATGGTTGCGCCCGCTCCTTAAGAAGCCCTCACTTGACCCACTCGCCCCAGGGAACTACAGACCCATCACCACGGTTCCCTTTCTATTAAAAATCCTCGACAAGGCAGCTTATCTGCAAGTCCAAAAATTCCTCGAGGCTAACAACCTCCTCGGCCTCTGCCAGTCAGGCTTCCGCTCTGGACACGGGACTGAAACAGCACTTTTAGACCTCAAAAACCAAATGGATGATTTCAGAGACGCCGGCAAACCAGTGCTCCGTCTGCTCCTTGACCTGTCTGCAGCTTTTGATTTGGTGGATCACAATACACTGCCGCCATCTCTCTTCCGCTGCCAATGTCTCACCTAAGGCCACAGTTTGGATCACCTTGTTTCTCCAGGAAAGGGTAATGAAATTATTCACTGATTCAGCCTGTGACCACCCGAGCAACATAAAATGCAGAGTCCCACAGGGCTCTTGCCAGGGGCGTTGCTAGGGGGGGGCTAAGGGGGATATAGCCCCTGATCTTTTGGTTGTAGCCCCGGATAGAATCTCAGGAGCTACAGCCAAAAGACTAGCTAGCCCCCAGTCCCGACAGTTCCAACATCAGCGTAGCCCCGGGTCTTTTTCCAGACCTAGCAACTCCCCTGGTTCTTGCATCTCACCCACCCTTTACAACCTGTTCACGAGGCCACTGTTCAACATTCTGGATGCATATACCAATTATGCTGATGACACCAGATCGTTATAGCCCTTACCAGCGATTAGGAATCCGACACAAAAACCCTCAACTCCATCAAAACCACCATTCAAACCTGGATGGCAGAAAACTGGTTGTGCCTTAGTGGCGAAAGAAAACAAATTTCTGATAATTGGTTCTCCTGCAACCATAAAGAAATTGGACAATTAATACAGCTCCTTCACGATAGATAAGATACCTATCTCAAGCTGTCAAAACCCTGGGTGTCCACCTGGACTCCAACCGCTTGATGAGCGGGCAGGTCAAAGCCATTGCATCCACAGCAGTTTACCATTCTAAACTGCTCAATGTATCTAGACCTTGCCTGTCAGAGCAGAGTTGCTTCACTATAGCTAGAGCAATAATTGGGTCTCTGCTGGACTATTGCAACGCCCTCCAAGCGGGGACATCCGCTAAAAACATAAGAAAACTGCAAACTGTCCAGAGTAATTCCATCAGGGCCGCCACTGGCATTTCTAAAAGGGACCATATTTCAGAGGCCAGGAAAAAGGTTCACTGGTTCCCAATTAGGGAGCGGATTGTTTATAAAACTCTCCCCCATATGCACAAATGCGTCCATGACATGGCTCCCCTCTACCTTTCTCAAAGAATAGCTAAACCTATCACAATCAGGCCTACAAGAATGGTTGACAACAACAGAATCGTCACACCTAAGACCTGGAGGATTCACGCAGGAGGTGCCAGCTTCCCTGTCTTGGCCGCTACCCACTGGAACACGCTACCACTTCACATCAGAAGTATTTAGTCACATCTAGCCCTCCACTAAGCGATGAAAACTTTTCTGTTCGTATAAACCTAAGCCTATCTGTCCCGTTGCTGACTGCTTTTCCCATATATGAGATGTATCGACAGTGCTTGTATGATTTACTAAACTTGTAGACACCTATGTATGTAACCTTAGCAATGCTACACGCTCACTGTAACCATACGCAAAGTATTCCTCCTGTAACTAAGGCACTTTCTTGCAGCAGCGCCTCGATGCCCACGGGCTGCTTGTGCGCTTTACAAATCTAAAAAATAAAAATAAAAATAAAAAATATGTTAACTCATGCATAGATAACATTGACAATTATACCCAACTCAACTGTACTGGTTACTGACAAGTACAACTGAGTTGTGTATAATTGCAGATGTTATCTGTGCCTAGTACCGACAAATTATACTTCTGTGTTATTAAAGAGCATACCTTTGAACAATCACTACATGATCCCATATACATATTTACATAATAGTTTTGCTTATTAACAGGTGTCACTCTTGCTGAAAATGAATTCAGTGGATCAATTTCTCTCAAAACCATTTTCTGGACTCACAGAGTGAAAAACTGGAGGTGAAACGACTAGGGCCCTCATTACATTGTCTACACAGGCACACACCCATCCACCCAGAACATTCAAAAACACACATCACATCACTTCTTATTCAACCACCAGTCACTCACACTTTCCCTTACATCCTCTCATTACATTCTTGGCGCACAGGCACAAGCCCACACAACCACCCAGAACATTCCAAAACTCACATTACATCAATTCTCATTCATATACCAGTCACTCACACCTTCTCTTACATCCACTCATTGCATTCTCTACACAGGCACACACACACCTACCCAGAACATTCCAAAACTCACATCACTTTTCATTCATCTGCCACCAGTCACTGACACCTTCTCTTACATCCACTCATTACATTCTCAACAAAGTCATACACCCACCCACCCAGAACATTCAAAAACACTCATCAAATCACATATCATTCACCCACCAGTCACTCACACCTTTTCTTACGTCCATTCATTGCATTCTCTACACAGGCACACACACACCCACCCAGAGCATTTCAAAACTCACATCACATCACTTTTCATTCACCCGCCACCAGTCACTGACACCTTCTCTTATATCCACTCATTGCATTCTCAACAAAGTCATACACCCACCCACCCAGAACATTCAAAAACACTCACCACATCACTTCTCATTCACCCACCAGTCACACACACCTTCTATTATATATACTCATTGCATTCTCTACACGGGCACACAGCCACCCACTCAGAACACTCAAAACAAACACATCACTTCTCATTCACCCACCAGTCACTCACACCTTCTCTTACACCCACTCTTTGCATTCTCTGCAAAGGCACACACCCACCTACCCACCCCTAACATTCAAAAACACACATCACATCACTTCTCATTCACCCACCAGTCACTCACACCTTCTCTTATATCTAGTCATTGCATTCTCTACACAGGCACACACCCACTCACCCAGAACACTCAAGAACACACACATCACTTCTCATTCACCCACCGGTCACTCCCACGTTCTCTTACATCCACTGATTGCATTCTCTACACAGGCACACACCCACCCAGAACACTCATAAACATACATCACATCACTTCTCATTCATCCACCCACCAGTCACTCACACCTTCTCTTATATCCACTCATTACATTGTCTGCACAGGCACACACCCACCCACCCAGGACATTCAAAAACACACATCACTTCTCATTCTCCCACGCTTTCCCTTACATCCCCAATCTTGCAACTGTATGTAATAACAAAAGAAATCCTGAAACCGCCTGGAAAAACCACCCATCAACCGCCAACAAAGACATTTTCTCAAAAGCCGCCAATTGTTATAAGTTAGCCATCCGACAAACTAAAAGTGAAACCTATAACAACAGAATCACTAATGCTGAATCTTGCTCTAAAGAGCTATTCACAATCCTTGGAGAGCTTGAATCTCCCATTTCCCCCACTGAGACTTGCTCCAAAGATAAGACTTGGTGTACGAAGATACAAGCAGCCCTCCTTGATAAAATATTGATGCCCCAAACTAAAATTGAAAAAAGAAAACTGCGCATCAGCCCCAACCTTGCCCTTCATGAGTCTCAGCCTCTAATGGGGAAACCATGCAACCTCTTCAAATTTACCCCCTTATCCATTATTGAAGTTGAAAACATAATATCCAGCCAGAACCCATCTAGATGCCAGGGCGATATATGCCCTGTGACCATCATTAAAGAGGCAGCAAAAGAACTTGCACCCGCCATCACGTCATTTATAAACTCCTCCTTTGAAACCAGTACAGTCCCTACCAACTTAAAAGATCCCTGGGTCCTTCCACTGTTGAAAAAAACCTAACATTAACCTGGACACTCCAACAAACTATATGCCCATCACCAAAGTGCCATTCCTGCTGAAAATTATTTATAGGGCAACCTATCTTCAAATACAGGCTCACCTTGAAACAAACAATCTACGGGGCCTTCGACAATCAAGGTTCAGACCTAGACACGGTACTGAAACCGCGCTTATAGACCTGAAAATGCAAATAGACGACCACAAAGATAAGGGCATCATAACACTCCTCATGCTGCTAGATTTATTAGCCTCCTTCAGCCTCGTCAGTTATGAAGTCTTGTGCAACCTCTTGTCATCAGCTCACTCCTCTGAGAAAGCTACAGCCTGGAAACAAACCTTTCTGGATAAAAGAACAAGGAGAGTATTCTCTCCTACCGCATCTGCTGACCCAGTACAGGTGACGTGTGTAGTACCACAGGTGTCTTGCGTGTCACAGATGCTGTATGATATATTTACCAAGCCTCTGTTTGATGATCTTGACCTCTTGGGTGCCACCTACACTAATTATGCAGATGACACCCAAGTCTTCATCCCTATCTCTGGTAACCATGACAGCGATACCAAACCATTGAACAAAATCTACCTCATCATTCAGGCATGGATGGCCACACATGGCGTCTACCTCAATGATGAGAAGAACAAATTACTACTCACTGGCTCCAAAGCCAAACTAAATAAACTGGACACTACATATAATTAATTTACCATAGACAGCATTAACATCCTGGTCTCCAAAGATGTCAAGACACTCGGCTTCTATCTTGACTCATCCTTAACCCTGACCAAACAAGTGAACGCCATAGCCTCTGCCACGCCCTACACGTGTAAATTTATAAACGCCTGTAGACCTTTCCTCTCACCAACAAGTTGTTCCACGTTAGATAGGGTGCTTGTCTTATCTAAACTGCATTACTGTAATGCGCTCTTTCTAGGAATCAACAAACAAAACTTTACAAGTCCTGCAAAATAACACTCTCAGAGCCGCCTTCAACATACCTACATCTCACCACATAACTGAAACTAGACGCAACTCCCGCTGGCTGTATGCCAAGAACAGAATATCGCTCAAAACTCTGACCCTCGTCCACAATTGTCTGTCTAACTCAGAACCCAAATACCTGACCTGTAAATTCTCCAAAAGCCAATCTGACCGACCTACCAGATCGGCACAACTACATTGTCTTACAGTCCCTAGGTACAACCTCCAGAAATCAGGAGGCAGCAGCTTCCCTGTCCTAGCTTCCAAACTATTGAACTCCTTACTTATAGCTCTAAGAGCAGAACCATCATTCTCCCAATTCAGGGCAAATGTAAAATGTGGCTGTCCATTCAGGAGACCAGTTAATTGCCTGCTACCTCTTGCTTCTCCTATTCAACTATTATTCCCATACGTAGCTATTTGACTCTACCCACATTGTTTATATGTAACTTCTCCTATGCCTGTACATAACCTCATTGTATAATTTCTGTATTCACTGTAACCTGCTACTGTAACCATGTACAAATGTAACTGAAGTAATGCGCCCAGATACCCGAGGTTTAGGTTCGCTATATAAATAAATAATACAATACAATACACACCCACTCACCCAGAACATTCAAAAACACACATCGCATCACTTCTCATTCACCCAGCAGTCACTCACACTTTCCCTTACATCCTCTCATTATATTCTCAGTGCACAGGCACACACCCACACACACACCCATAACATTCAAAAACTCACATCACATCACTTCCCATTCACCCACCAGTCACTCACACCTTCTCTTACATATGCTCATTGCATTCTCTACACAGGCACACACCCAACCGCCCCATAACATTCAAAAACTCACATCACATCACTTCTCATTCAACCACCAGTCACTCACACTGTAGGGAAGGAGCCAAATACCCCTACTCCAACCGCGCCGCCCATATTACCTGTCTGTTGGAAACCAGATTATGAGACATACCTGGAGCAGTTGAACAGACAAAGAGCAGAGTATGGACTCTGTACAGTACCAGTGAGTGTAACAATACCTAAGAAGATTGGGGAGGCAAGGCACCTATTGAGAAAACCGTACCTGCATACAAGACAATAGAATGGCCATTTAAATGAGATTCCTGAAGAAACTGAGCAAGTGAAGGGCAAGTGTGAATGGTGACATCACACAGAAAGAGATGGCACATGTAGAAGAGATGCAGAGACCAGAGAATGCAGATATTCTATAAAGGCATCAAGAAAATACCAAGGATAAGTGACATCTTGGGATCAAAGTGAAAAAGCTTATGCCACAGACACAGATATTAAGCTAGTTTATACATGTACAGATGCAAAAGAAACGCAAGCAGCAAAGTAATCTTAAAAAGCTAGCCTCAAGCTTTATAGTAAATAGATCGCGGTAAGCGCCTATATATATATATATATATATGCATATGACTGAGTAAAAAATAGATGTTTCCACTACGGATTATAAGCGGTACTGAACATTAAGTAAGAAGGCCTCATTTCAGTGTGTCGCAGTTAAAAAGCAAATTGAATTTACAAATTAATCTCAGCAGATGGAGTTGGATGAGCCAAGAAGACAAGGGGCCTCATTACGAGCCTGGCGGAACGGGTTAAACGGCGCTGTAAAAGGCTGCGGCGCCGTTCAACCCGTTCCGCCACATTACGAGGTCCCCTCGCGGGACACGTTAAGCACGCCTGGGAAAACCAGGCATGCATACCGGGTCCCACGAGGGGAAGACGGAGCAAACAACGGGCCATCTCGTAATGGCCCGCTGTTTACTCCCTCTCCCATTCCCATTCAGCCCTATGGGGGCTGAAATGGGGATGAACCGTGTCCGTGTCCTTGAGTGAGGAATTACTGGGCCATCCGAACTCGGAATGGTCCGGTAAGTCCTCATTCCAAGGACATGGACACGGATGCGGTTTTGCCGGCAGCCATGCCGCCAATAGCAGCATGGCTACCGGCATACCTCGTAATAAGGCCCAAGGTCTTATCAGAACTGTAATTGGCAGACATTGGATACAAATTGTGTGAAAGAACAGAGACTCCTGTTCAGAAGGCTTGAGCAAAACAAAAGACGTCCGAGGACTATTAGAAAATAATATTAAATACACAAAAAGGCTCGATTTCATGGTGTCCAGTCATGTGGAAGAAGGAAGTTGGACGATCGAGGTGGTCACACCTACGCACGAGGGCAGGATGTGCCCACACTCCCTAAATTTCTCAGAGCACAGTACAAACTCAAGGCCAAAGTTCAAAGCACTAATTGACACTGGACCATTGAGGTGGTGCTGGATTGATACATTAATTGGTGGGAAGCTAGTGTTAATATGACCTCACCAGAACCTGCCTGTTCAGTCTGCATGCTGCTAGACGAAGATGACAAAGTACTGATGGGGGTTAGAAGCCAACCAATTGTAGAGGACTGCGTAATTAAGGGTCCCATAGTTTGTGTAGCCAATGGAACGTTGTGTATTTAGTGACGTTGATAGTGGCCATTTTGAGGGGAGGGCTTATTTGCCCCACCTGATGTTAAATACCCTATCACTCTCCTTCACGGTTCTGTGCTGATATGGAACTTATACCTAGATATTGACTTAGAGCCTATCACATTCCTCGATAGGTTTTGTAGTTTGCCACGCAGGATGACGTGGATAAGGGACGCAGGTCAGCACGTCACTGATGATGATTTTGCATGATATAACCTCTGTTTTTACTAAAATGAGTTGAGTAAGAGAATTGAGCGAGTGCTGATGTTCGTTGTACTCCCTGTATTAGATACTTGATATTAAAACGGACCCCCTTTTGCCAAACTCCCTGAGTCATCTTGATTATTGATGTATGAATAAATCTGCATCCCCATATATCTCCAGGGTATTGCTACTCATCTTAAAGAGCTGGGCAACCCAGTTCACTTGGTAGCAGAGAGATGATGATTTATAAAAGAATCCATCGACCGTCGACATAAGTAAACTTTAGAGTCTCTGTTATATCGCACAACCTTTGCGATTCAGCTGACAGGACGTGAAGCTCCCCGTAGATAGTGGTTAGTGTAAATTGAAAATATCCTTGCAAGGAGTCCCCTTAATTTCCTTCAGAATCCACTCCCACGTCTACATGAAGCGGATCAGACTGATAGATCAGCAAAGAATATCAAGGCTTAGTACCACCAAAAAACGAATCCGCTAGTAACAAAGTCAAAGTTATGAATATAACTTTATTCTGTACAGATTCAAATATCAAAGCAGATAGCTATCTGGCCCCGAAGCGCCTCGCAGTGTTTACTAGCAGACACTGTGAGGGGAGTAAGTGCTGGTCATCACAAAGCATGCAGTATTTATACACAGTCCTGGTCATAGCTCAGCCCTTCTCCAAACAAATAAGTTACAAATTTGGGTTTGTGCCCAGTTCACATAACAAATATAACAATATTAGTATACACATTTGACATGTTGTCCTATCCTTGAAGATTCAATGGTGATGTTGGTTCTCCAGCTTAGATTGATCCTACTTTCAAGAAACAAATTCAACAGTTTATTGCTAAGGCACATAGTTTTAGTTCTCTACCATTCAGTTCTGATGTTTATATATGGCTGATGCTATTGATGCAGACACCACTTTGAATTGAAGTTCACTGTGGCTCCAAGGTTCCTTAAACATACTGGCATTCTTTGTTGTATCCAGCTGTGTAGATCTTTCCTTGTTTCTTGAGCTTTAGGATAAGACCTGTTCCAAAATATGCACAAAGGATTTCTCCCAAAACTCACAGCATTAGTTGCTTTGCATTGTATGCCACTGTTTGAGGGTGGATGAGTCTGTAGACATAGATAACACTTTCGATGAGAGTTCATTCTGACTACAAGTTCTCTTTGCACAAAACAAATAATCTGCTCTTGGCACCTCTAGTGGTGACATTGGACATATGCTCAAAGGTCAGTCGCCCTGGCAGCTGAACACATGGTTAATCATTTCTGAACAGAGAGCAAGACACAGAATCAAAATGGCAGATGCTTTCCAAAATGGTGGCAAAGTCAATTCTGTCTAGGTCTAGTTAAGCATAGGTGTTTAATACAAATGCGAAATGGCTTAGGCTAATGTTTAGAATCAGGCCGAAGCCAAGAGCATAATTCAAACATTCTGACCATACGATGACCATGTATCATAATCAGAACACTCTGAGTTGCTGGATTCAAAAACATCAATTGCCATTAACTCTTTAATAGTTATTTCCTGCATTACTAAGGCATTGGTTGCTTTTTCTGGCATTTGTACCTTAGGTCCTATTGTAGCTACTGCTTGTGCACAACATCCTCCTATCATGGGACATATGACAGGGAGTCATTGTACACAACAACAACAGAGGAGGAGAATACCAAGAATCACCATTAAGACTGTAAAGATCTTCCAACCCCATAATCGTAACAAGTCCCAGAACCAAGTACTAAGATTCCAGTTTCCCTCTGGGACATGTACTTCAGTACTCACGGTATTTAGATTTTGAATTGCCTTGAATATGGTAGGGTAGGAGTCGGGTACAAAAACACAGCTTGCGGATCCTACCATTTTGCATACTCCACCACGCTCAGCTAGAATGACGTCTAACACCATTCTATTTTGAAGGGCTACTAACTGAATCGCCTATTGCTCTAGCATCATGTTGTACAAAATAATATCCTCAGAATTCATTATATGTCCCTAAAATGGCACAAAGAATTTTGCTACATCACCCAAGACTTGTGAAGGAGTATCTCCATTCTTATCCCGCCTTGGACGAGCTCTAGAGACTTCAGAGGTGCTAGCCACACATGCCCCTGGTAACAAGATACCCAAATAACAAGTACCCTGCCAATCTCTAGGTAACCAAGGATAAGCTTCATCGCCACAGACAAAGTAAATGGGATCACCTACATACAAGGGTCTGTGCTCATTAGTTATGTTTGTGATGTTGGTAGAAGCCTAGCATGTACCCATTGGCTGAGAACCATCCCTATGATTAATAGTATAGGAAAGAGGCATGGCATCCCGGTTGCATACGGGAGCCATCTTGAAAGAAATCAGTGATTGGAAAGGTCTAGAAAGTCTATTAGAAGGCCTAACAGAAGCAACACTAAGTTTGGTCCTATTTGCAAAGAGGGAACATCCCAAATGTGTCAGGACTCGTTTTTCAAATTCATTCACATTAGTCCAATCGAAGTTCCCAGAAACACTGTCATTCCAATGACCAAAGAATAGTGCCCTTAGTGAGGCGCAGCATGCAGTAGTCAAAGGAAGAGTATGAATATACCAGCCCAACCCTTTTTCCCCATGCTGTGGCAAATGTGAACACACCCAGCATTTTGTTCTGTTTAGAATCGCATGGGTCACATTCATGATTAGTAGGGGAAGTGGAAGTGAAACGGTTACTATTGATAAATATGTATTGGAACCCTGTTATGATATCTACAGACCTATTTATCCCTTCTGTCACATCGATCATCGATCAGTGTTTAATAACTCTCTCAAACCTTACCATAATAATTTGTGGAGACTTTAATTATTCATGGTATGAAGATCAACAAATAGTTTCATCTGTTATCCCAACTAGATTGTCAAGAGGTGTCCTTTGGAGTCAAGCTCTAAAAGCAAGAAACTGTGAAATGGTAAATGGTAGAGTACAAAGTGACATCCCACCTGGTTCCACATGGCAGAGAGGGAGCTGTAAGAAAACATTAGATTACTACTGGATCAGCTCTTCTTATTGGTCGAAAATTGATCGCTTAGACATACACAAGTCATCTAAAAGCGACCATTATGCTTTCGAGTTAACTTTACTGATGGGAAGGAGGGGTAGAAAACTAACCTATAACTACCCACTTGAAATAAATCAAGGAGCAAATAGACTTAGAATAAACAACCAACGAATTGAGATGCTGAAGAAAAACTTAATTAATTCAAATAATGTTACAGCCAAAAGATTAAACTTTGCCCCCTTGCTTCAGCAATTTTGTACCAAAAAAAACCAGCAAAGGAACTCCAGTCAATCCAATAAATAAGCACGTAGTGCGTTGGTAAGCACTGAGAAAAAACAACTGACCAAAGATATAAGATTGCTGAAAAAAAGTGGAGGCTGTCACATGGTGACCAAAATCCGAAAGCGTAAGTTAAAATATCGAAATTGGCTCAAATCATTTAAATTGATAAGAGATCAAGAATGAGCCGAACTTATGCTAAAGTTGATCATACAACATAATGTAAAAGACTTTTTGACAATTTTGAACACAGGTTCAATATGCCAAGAGGCAAGATTAGCGAATGGAATCTCTGCATCTGTCTGGGAAGACCATTTCACTCTAGTCTTCAATAATAAACTAACACAAAGTGAGAAAATATTTTTAGATTGTCCAGATCCCTGTGATTCAATGGAATCAAAAGATAAAATTTTGATACTGATACAACATCTAAAAAATTCACGTGCGGTAGGCCCTGATGGTTTGTCAAACATAATGCTAAAAGAAAAAAAGGAACTTTGGGCTGACTTCATCAAGACCTTTTTCAACTGATATCGAACTCAAAAAGCATTCCAACATCGTGGACAACATCGGTTATAGTGCCAATTTTTAAGAAGGGTAATAGGGACGATCCAAACAACTATCGCCCTATTACCCTCCTGGACACCATAGGTAAAATATTTGCAACCTGCTTACAACAAAAGTTAACATCTTGGGCACATGCACGTGGCCTAATGGATTGTCGTCAAACAGGTTTCACTAAAGACACTGGAACAGAGGTGAATTTGCTGATACTAAATGTATTAAAACTTGATACTATCAACCGTGGCAAATTATGGACAAAACTACAATCATGGTCCTGCCCACCAGCCCTGCTTCAACCATTGATTGCATTACATAATGATACTTCTATAAGAGTGCGCTTGGATGCATCTGGTCACCTTACAAATGAAAGAAAAACGTCTAAGGGCGTAAAAGAGGGATGTCCATTAGCTGCCCTACTATTTAAATTATTCATTTCAGACATCTCAAGCAGTCTAGGTAAAATTCATTGCTTTCCACCCAAATTGAAAGGGCATGAAATCAGCTGGGCATGTTATGCAGATGATATCGTGCTGTTTGATTTAACCCAAATTGGTCTGCAGCGACTTTTGACAAAATTAGTTGCATATTTTCTAGAAAACGACCTTGCCATTAACACGAAGAAATCCAAAATTATGGAAATAAGAGCAGGATCGAAAAAGAAATCCAAACAATTCAAATGGTTTGAAGCAGCGAGACTATCAAGACTGTTTCAGCAATTCGATATTTGGGCATGCTTACAAACAGCTCGATCTGTGAATCAGCTTGGGTGGCAGAGTTTAAACATTGTATGTCCATACTGACAATGCAGGGTCGCAAGCTTCATTTTGAATATGGTAAATTCACTCTTTACCCACTACGGACTTTCTATATACAGAAAGTAATTCCTATAATAACATATGTGGCAGAAGCCGGATTGAATATTGACAGCCGAATTTGGGCTAGTATGGGAGGCTAGTTTTGGAAGAAAATTCTGCGACTCCCAAGTAGTACCTCGATTGCTGCAATAAGATATGAATTAGGTCTGGAGCCCATACATGGAATTATCCAATGGAAATCAATTTCTGCCTTACAAAAAATGCAGCTATCCAATATAGCCCCAGCATATAAGATTTTTGAGTCTACACTTAAGAATCCACATGCAGGAATTCTTTTGACCTGGGCAAATAAAATCAAGAAAACCCTAGAAATAGCTGATATTCCATGGCAAATGGTAATAGCAACGCCCCAAATTGCAAAAAAAAACTAAGGCCATGGAATTGGGTTTCGAATGAAGAACAGCGTTCCTTAATGTCTTCATCCTTGAACTTTGGTTTATCTCATAATTGTCTAGATAAGTATCCAAGATATCTATCAAGATTTCCCTCCAGGTGGCATCGGAATAAGTTTCTGAGGCTACGTTTGAACGTTTATAAAACCAAAGAAGTTCTTTGGAGAAGAAAAGACTCGAAGATTGCCGACAATCTTTGTCGATTCTGTTCAATGGGAATAGAATCGTTAAAACATTTAATAATGGAATGTTCTACAATCACTACTCAACGGTTATGTTTTCTGGGCAGATTTGCACCTCCTGACATCAACTTGGAAGAGTGGTGGTGGAGGTTGCTGTCTGGAAATAATGTGACGTTAACCTGTGCAGTGATTGATTTTCTGGAAAAAATTCTGGAGTAGTATGATGTTTCTTATTTGATTTTAATCAGCTTGGTAGCAGCATTCTAGCAAAATATTAATCGTGGTCGGCCTTACTGATCAAGCTGCATTGGATAAATCATACGATGGGCGAGTGGGAAGTCATTACAAATAGTCACAGTAATAGAATACTGAAGAAGTACTAATGGCTAACCTATGTGTTTGGCTGGATCTTAATATGTTTGACTGGATTTTTTGTGTTTTATCTTGTAGTGATGTGTTATGTGATGTTATCGCCCATGTTTTGTAATTAAAGTTTGTAAAAACTAATTGTTACAATAATAAAAAAACAAAATTAGTAGGGGAGTGTTATTGTGATACATCTGTCTATGTTGGGAGTCCCTAGGAGGAAGAGTGTGCAGATGCACGAAAGGTGAAGACACAGTGGGAACAATTGAAGTAGGTAAGAAAGTCTCAAATGGATGCACCCCTTCCAGATACCAAAACCCAAGTGAGAATACAATTGTCAGAGAAATTAGCACTGTAATCAGAAAATAATGGGTCCTCAAGGACCACGATCTTTGATGATCAGATTCTTTGTCAGCCACAAGACCAATAGCTTGTTCCGTACGAGTAGAGTTAGGAAAGTTAAGAAAGGACATTGTTTCTCAGAGTCTGTTTAGAAGCCTATCCGTTAGCCTCTTTTAGTACATCCTGACCACGTCACCTATCTTGCTTGAAGGTGCCATTGCCGGTCACTGTCTCTTATTTACGCTTCAGCGAGAAAGTGGCGATGCTGTGCTGTAAGTCTAGCGCCTTGGACGCAGATCGTACCTCAAAACTCCAGGTACAGCGTGATCTGTGGAGTGTTGTAGCTTCCTGATGGAAGTGGTGAAGCAGAAGCCAGATTGCTCAATGATGCAGAAAGATCCAAAGAAGAAGTCGAAGGCAAAACAGCAGTCTTCCCAGGCCCCACGGGCTCAGGAAGGGTTTCAATGACACCCTTGGTGTCGGTCAGAATAGACTTGTGATGAGTAACAGAGCGGAAAATCTCCTTCTCTTCTCCTTCGTCATGCAGCAGAGGAAAAGGTGTCTGATTGATGTGTGTTGCGTGAATCCAGTGTCTCTTTCCGTCTACTCGTACAGCGGTATGTGTGGCCAAAAGGACTTGAAACGGTCCTTTCCAGCGCGGTGCGAGACAGGATTCTCTTTCAACAGCCTTCACGAGTACCCAGTCGCTGGGTCGAAGTCGGTGACCAGGCCCCTCGTATTTTACTGGGAGGGCTTTTTGCACCTGTTTGTAAATCAAATACAAGTTTTGAGTTAACTGGTCACAGTACTCAGAAAGAAGTACATTTTCAACATCTTCCAGTAATTTGGGCTCTGGTATCCTAAAAAGGCATAGAAGGGAGGCCTAAACTACCCCTGCGTGTCGGTGTTCCTTTCCCAATATTATGCTGTAGGCATACCATGTAATTTTGGAAAAAATGCTCAGCAGTCTTTGGAATATTTACATTAACCCAGACATGTTCTAATAGTTTACAAATCTTTTTGGCACATACATGAGTTGGACCATGAGCCATTGTCACCATAGCGGTAACATAAGCATTGGGCAGCATCCATTCATATTGTTCAGTGTCTACCCAACAACCTTCATCATCTAAACTTGCTGGACCCTCAGCCCACTGTTTAATTTCATCTGGCGTAGCGTCAGCCTGAATTTCCTTTATGCAACCAATCCCTTCATCTATCACACAAGTGTTAGTGACCCCTTTTGTAGGGACCACAACATACATTTTAGAATGTAAGTCAATGGCAGTTTGTTTGGCTATCCTGTCAGCAAAAGCGTTTCCTCTCCCCACATCATCTGTTACTTTCTGGTGTGCTGCAACTTCATTATTTCTAGGTAAGTAGGAAGCACACGTGCTGAGAGTAGCCGAACTAGCAAAGTGCCATGTTGAATCTTGGTACCATGTGAGGTCAAGAAACCTCTTTCTGCCCATAATCTACCGAAGTTGTGAACCACCTCAAAGGCATACTGCCTATCTGTAAATATATTCACACTAAGCCCTTCAGAAAGTTCACAAGCTCGAGTCAATGCAATAATCTCTGCGGCCTGCACAGAGTTATGCAGAATTCTTTTGGTTTCCGCAATAGTGCTTAATGTAGTGATGGCATAAGCAGCAGTGGATGTACCATCCGGAAGTTTGAAGCAGGAGCCATCGCAAAACAGTTCCCCTTGTGGATATTTTAATGGTGTATCATTTAAATCAATTCTGCCTTTAGTCTCTTGTTCTGTGGTATAGAGACAGTCATGTGACATCTTGTCACTGCGAGCAATTTCTTGCGGAAGAGGCAATAGTTCAGCCAGATTTAATGCGCAACATCTCTTAATTTGGATATGCGGTGCAAATAGAATCAGCTCGTATCTTGTTAACTGTGCTGATGTGAGATGTTGCGTTTATGTTCTGTTTAATAGAACGTCTACGGAGTGGGGTACCATCACGGTTAAAGAGTGACCTAAAGCCATACCCTCACTTTGTTTTACAGATGCAGCGACAGCAGCAACAGCTCTCAAACATCTCGGCAAAGCGCATGCAACAGGGTCAAGCGTGGAGGAAAAATAACCGCACGCATCCATCACATTCATGCGCATACAACACAAAGGCCTTTTCATAATTTGGTCTGTCCAAAACCGGTGCTGAACACAACGCAGCCTTGAGCAGATCAAAAGCTTTCTGGCAATCCAAGTTCCACGGTAAAGGTAAAGAAATGCCCTTCTTTGTCAATGCCAACATTGGTTTTATCATTAATGAGAAATTACGGATCCACTGTCTACAGTACGAAGCCATGCCTAGCAAAGCTCTGACTTCCTTCTGTGTATTTGGGACAGACATGCTAGAGATGCTTTTAATCCATTCAGGTGTCAGTCTTTTCCCCTCCTTCGACAGGAAGTAGCCTAAATAGGCGACCTCCTGTTGACAATATTGAACCTTTTTTAGTGAAGTCTTATGCCCATGTTCTGCTAGATGAGTAACCAGCAACACGGTGCCCTCCTTGCAAGCAACTTCAGAATCTGCAGCTGAAAGTAGATTGTCCACATACTGTAACAACATGCAAGCAGAAGGTAACCCAAGTGTATCAAACTGTCCCTTCAATGCTCTACTATAGATGCTTGGACTCTCAGTGTACCCTTGTGGCACTCAAGTAAATGTATATGAGCGTCCTCCTAAGGTCAATGCAAACAAATATCTACTGTTAACATGTACGGGAATACTGAATAAAGCATTCTTTAAATCCACAACACTAAAATATGTAGCTGAAGCTGGAATCATTGTCAATATTGTAGTCAAATCAGGTACAATCGGAAACTGTGGGGCAACAACCTTGTTTATGGCGCGCAAGTCAATAATAAAACGAAAAGGAATCACATTATCCCCTTTCTTCTATACAGGAGAAATCAGACTATTACACACACTCCCTGCAATTTCCTCAATCACACCAATGTGTACAAGATCAGAGACAATACTCTTCAAAGCCTGCTCACCTTCAACCGAAATCTTATATTGCGGAATACATGGTAGTTAAACACCTGGTTTCAACACAATTTTAACTGGTTCAATTTGCAAAATGCCAACATCATTGTCATTAACTGCCCATAGACATGTCGGAACCTTATCAAATTCAGATGGTAATGGTCTTGACAAAAACTGTGAGACAGAAGTTTGTTGAGGCAAAATTGTTAAATGCACTCCATCCGGAGAACAGTACATTACGGCATTCAATTCTTTCAACAAATTTAACCCCAACAAATTTTCACCACAATCTATCATCAAAAGAAATGGACACAAATCAGTTAAAGGCCCCAGTGCAATAAGTACCAGCTGAGAGACCAGACTAACCACTGGTGTACCAGAAAACCCTAGAGAAATGTTGTTCGGCCCTGACAGAGGAATATCCAGAACCCGTGAATGGTCTATGGAACACGTCTGTGTTCCTGTATCTATCAAAAATAGATGCTTCCTATTCCCCACCTGCATCTCAATGTAGGGCCCTTTCTGATTGACGGGAATAGGTACTGGTTCCAGACTCTGCTTCGGGCTGTCCTAACGGAACAGTATGTCATCAAATGCGAGCCTCTCAGGGAAATAAACAGTCAAAGGATTATTTAAAATGTCCCCACTATTGACACCATGTTAACTGACTTCTGCCAGGACCCCCTATCCCAGGACGGCCCCTGGATCGTCTTCCCATGGCACCATATGTGCTATTGGACCTCTGCAGAAGGACCGGGCATTGTGCTCACCAATGACCTTCCTGTCTACAATATGCACATTGGTTCATGTGTAGAGGACCCAGTTACGCATTACTCTGTGGTGTAAATTGACATCTAAACTGTGTATTCCCACCTCTGGCCCCTCTAACAATCTATTGCAGTAGTACTTTAGTTTTCAAGTCTCCCTTCTTCTTTTCTATCCTCTCTTTTTCAGTATTGACTCTATTTTCATAATACTGAGCCATGTGCAATACTTCGGACTGCAATTTAGCTTGCCAGGTGCTTTCAGAAGTCATAATTTGTGATTGGATATCAGGCAACAATCCACGCACAAATGTGCCTACAAACAGCCTTTTTCCTGACTCAGTACTTAAGTCCTGACTGCTAAAATCTGAAAACACTTGTGCGAATCAATAAAAAGAAATTGGTAGCGCCCTCAGATTTCCCCTGGATGCAAGCTGTAAGCTTGTACCAAACTATTCTTTTCTCTGGAACCAAAGTTTTCAATTTAGTTACTATTCTGTCTGGCAGTGTCAATATCACCTGTGACGGTTTCTCACCAGCCTTCCTTTCGCCATCTATCCGTACCAATCATGTATCACCCATCCCTGCCTGATCATCTACAGTTCTAATCTGTTTCCATAAATCAGAAGGTAGGATCACAGGGAGCCTCAAATCTATATCACCCAGTGTGAAAACTGATGAATGCAAAGCAGATTCAATTTTTTATGAAATCCTGTTGGATTCTTCCTAATATCTGGAATTGTTTGTCTAACGTTATTCACTTCCTGTTTAGAAAATGGTACATGCACAAACTGTGAGACATAGTGTGCTTCAATAGTAGTAGCTGGTGTGCCTGCCAGGGTATCAGCAGGAATTTCTACTTTGGGACGCAAATGTCGGAGGAACCTCCCTCATTGGCAATTGCAAAATAGGCAATTCTGAACGTTTATTAAGCAACAAAGCTAAATGTAGCAACAAAGTAGTCAAAGCAGTATCAGGTGAAAATGCTCTCTTATAAATGTTCATCAAATCTGCGGGACGGCAAACCTTTCTCTTCATAAACTCCTCTTGTCGATACTCTACCATCACCTGTAACACTTTCCTTTGCACAGCCGAAGCATAAGAGCGTCTCTTGTGAAAATGTGCATTTCTTCACTCACTGGTTTCAATGAAGGAAGAAACTGCTTCTGCACATATGAGGCTTCCGATCTATTACTATCCAATTCATCTTTCTGTAACCGATCTAGCTCCCTTTTAAACTCAAATAACTTCTCAAAATGCTCATGTACTTTCTTTGCAGTGTCTCTTGAGTGGACAAGGACATTCAAATCCCGCAACCCCTGTGGGACTTTCATGTCCGTCAAATCAATCCAAATATCAACTAAATGCATTCCCATCCCCTCTATCAAAATAGCCTGTTCGGGAATACTTTTTTAAACAGAAATCGCAACTAAACCAGCAGATTCTTCACCTTCTTCTATATATTTCTTAGCCCATGCATACAATTCTCTTTTTCTAGCTTTCGATACTGCCCTACGAGTCACTATTCTTGAATCAGCACTCGCTTGTTCAATGACTGCAAGTGGAGCAGAACCACATAGAAAAGGAAATTCAGGCAAATCCTGTTCAATAGGTAGTAGAGACACTACTGCTGGCGGTGGAGACGGAATTAAGGGAATGGTAACTATCGGTATGGGTGGAGGTGCAGAAGGGGGGACAACAACAGGAATTGGAGCAACGACTGGAGGAGGTGCAACAGCGGGAAGAGGTAAAACAACAAGGATTGTCACATAGGGAGGTGGTGCAGTAGCAAAAGTCCTATGCTCATTTAAAAGCTTATCGATTAGTTTGTCCGAGCATGAAAGTCCTGAGACGGATATATTTTCTGTACCTCAAGTTGAAAAGCCCTCTCCATACTTCTAATAGATTCCCACTGTTTCTGTTGATCATACAATAATGCTTTCTCTGAGTTAGACATATGTCTACGTGCATGTTTCCCTTTAATCTTAAGTTGCTGCATAGCTTGCTTTCTCCAATTTCTAATTACATCAAATGCTGCAGGCCTGGCCTTTTTCTTTGACAATATAGATTCTAAATACTCAATACGGGCAATTTCAAACCTACCATGAACTGGCCACTGAAATTTGGAAGCATGTCTAGTTTGTCTGTGCCAAGTATCGTTGAATACTATACTACCAAGGCTGTCCTTACAGTACATAGTACACGCAGACGACCCCTCCGGTGGTGCAGGTGGGCCATATTCCAGAGATTGTCTGCCTCTGCGGAATAAACCCCTGAAACAGGCAGACAATTTCCCAGGCATATCAGATCACTGGTGTTACCTGGCATTGTTTGAACCTGCAGGTGAAAATCTACAACCAAATATCAGGATACTTAGGAATTGGGGCACGACTCACCTGATTACAAAGAACAAAGGAGGTCTGATCAGACTACAAAGGATCGAAGTGACTGGCGATTCCAGCAAAAATACCCACCTCGATATGGGGACCCTCGTCAAGATGTCCTCTCGAACCGCTTGCTCACCGTTCAGGGATAAGATCGCTCAGTACTGACGAGGTGTCGCGTCTCATACAAAAAGGAGCCCCTTTCTCATGCTCCGATCCTGGTCCGGTAGCCGCGTCCTTGATTAGCGAGGTGACATCAATCTTGAGGGTGCCTATTCGGGCATCATCTGATAGATCAGCAATGAATATCGAGGCTTAGTACCACCAAAAATTGCATCCGCCAGTCACAAAGTCAAAGTTAGGAATATAACTTTATTCTGTACAGATTCAAAAATCAAACCAGATAGCTCTCTGGTTTCCAAGCGCCTCGCAGTGTGTACCAGCAGACACTGTGAGGGGAGTGAGTGCTGGTCATCACAATGCATGCAGTATTTACACACAGTCCTGGTCATAGCCCAGCCCTTCTCCAAACGAATAAATTACAAATGTGAGTTTGTGCCCAGTTCACATAACAAATATAACAATGTTAGTATACACTTTTGACATGTTGTCCTATCCTTGAAGAGTCAATGGTGATGTTGGTTCTCCAGCTTAGATTGATCCTACTTTCAAGAAACAAATTCAACAGTTTATTGCAAAGGCACATAGTTTTAGTTCTCTACCATTCAGTTCAGATGTTTATATATGGCTGATGCTATTGATGCAGACAACACTTTGAATCGAAGTTCACTGTAGCTCCAAGGTTCCTTAAACATACTGGCAATCTTTGTTGTATCCAGCTGTGTAGATCTTTCCTTGTTTCTTGAGCTTTAGGATAAGACCTGTTCCAAAATATGCACAAAGGAATTCTCCCAAAACTCACAGCATTAGTTACTTTGCATTGTATGTCACTGTTTGAGGGAGGATGAGTCTGTAGACATAGATAACACTTTCGATGAGAGTTCATTCTGACTACATGGTCTCTTTGCACAAAACAAATAGTCTGCTCTTGGCACCTCTACTGTTGACATAGGACATAGGCTCAAAGGTCAGTCTGCTCTGGCAGCTGAACACATGGTTAATCATTTCTGAACAGAGAGCAAGAGTCAGAATCAAAATGGCAGATGCTTTCCAAAATGGTGGCAAAGTCAATTCTGTCTAGGTCTAGTTAAGCATAGGTGTTTAATACAAATGCGAAATGGCTTAGGCCAATGTTTAGAATCAGGCAGTATTTAAGCGAATATGGTTTAACACACCCTCCTTTTGGCTGAAGCTAAGAGCATAATTCAAACATTCTGACCATACGATGACCATGTATCATAATCAGAACACTCTGAGTTGCTGGATTCAAAAACAGCAATTGCCATTAACCCTTTAATAGTTATTTCCCGCATTACTAAGGCATTGGTTGCTTTTTCTGGCATTTGTACCTTATGTCCTATTGTACCTACTGCTTGTGCACAACATCCTTCTATCATGGAACATATGACAGGGAGTCATTGTACATAACAACAACAGAAGAGGAGAATACCAATATCACATTAAGACTGTAAAGATCTTCCAACCCCATAATCGTAACAAGTCCCAGAACCAAGTACTAAGATTCCAGTTTCCCTCTGGGACATGTACTTCAGTACTCAAGGTAGGTAGATTTTGAATTGCCGTGAATATGGTAGGGTAGGAGTCGGGTACAAAAACACAGCTTGCGGATCCTACCATTTTGCATACCCCACCACGCTCAGCTAGAATGACGTCTAATACCATTCTATTTTGAAGGGCTACTAACTGAATCACCTATTGCTCTAACATCATGTTGTACAAAATAATATCCTCGGAATTCATTATTTGTCCCTAAAATGGCACAAAGAATTTTGCTACATCACCCAAGACTTGTGAAGGAGTATCCCCATTCTTATCCCGCCTTGGACGAGCTCTAGAGACTTCAGAGGTGCTAGCCACACATGCCCCTGGTAACAAAATACCCAAATAACAAGTACCCTGCCAATCTCTAGGTAACCAAGGATAAGCTTCATCGCCACAGACAAAGTAAATGGGATCACCTACATACAAGGGTCTGTGCTCATTAGTTATGTTTGTGATGTTGGTAGAAGCCTAGCATGTACCCATTGGCTGAGAACCATCCCTATGATTAATAGTATAGGAAAGAGGCATGGCATCCCGTGTGCATACGGGAGCCATCTTGAAAGAAATCAGTGATTGGAAAGGTCTAGAAAGTCTATTAGAAGGCCTAACAGAAGCAACACTAAGTTTGGTCCTATTTGCAAAGAGGGAACATCCCAAATGTGTCAGGACTCGTTTTTCGAATTCATTCAGATTAGTCCAATCGAAGTTCCCAGAAACACTGTAATTTTAATGACCAACGAATAGTGCCCTTAGTGCGGCGTAGCATGCAGTAGTCAAAGGAAGACGATGAATATACCAGCCCAATCCTTTTTCCCCATGCTGTGGCAAATGTGAACACACCCAGCAATTTGTTCTGTTTAGAATTGCATGGGTCGCACTCATGATTAGTAGGAGAGTGTTATTGTGATACCCCTGTCTATGTTGGGAGTCCCTAGGAGGAAGAGTGTGAAGATGCACGAAAGGTGAAGACACCGTGGGAACAATTGCAGTAGGTAAGAAAGTCTCAAGTGGACGCACCCCTTCCAGATACAAAACCCAAGCGAGAATACAATTGTCAGACAAATTAGCACTGTAATCAGAAAATAATGGGTCCTCAGGGCCCACGATCTTTGATGATCAGATTCTTTGTCAGCCACAAGACCAATAGCTTGTTCCTTACAAGTAGAGTTAGGAAAGGACATTGTTTCTCAGAGTCTGTTTAGAAGCCTCTCCGTTAGGCTCTTTTAGTTCATCCGTCGGTGGCCCCTGACCACGTCGCCTATCTTGCTTGAAGGTGCCTTTGCCGGTCCCTGTCTCTTATTTACGTTTCAGCGAGAGAGTGGCGAAGGACTAGCTCAACGTGGTTCTTTGTGGGCACAGCCGATGCTGTGCTGTAAGTCTAGCGCCTTGGACGCAGATCGTACCTCAAGACTCCAGGTACAGCGTGATCTGTCATGGCTTCCTGATGGAAGTGGTGAAGCAGAAGCAAGATTGCTCAATGATGCAGAAAGATCCAAAGAAGAAGTCGAAGGCAAAACAGCAGTCTCCTCAGGCCCCACGGGCTCAGGAAGGGTTTCCGGGACACCCTTGTTGTCGGTCAGAATAGACTTGTGATGAGGAACAGAGCGAACAATCTCCTTCTCTTCTCTTTCGTCATGCAGCAGAAGAGGAAAGGGTATCTTCTTCATGTGTGTTGCGTGAATCCAGTGTCTCTTTCCGTCTACTCGTACAGCGGTATGTGTGGCCAATAGGACTTGAAACGGTCCTTTCCAGCACGGTGCAAGACAGGAGTCTCTTTGAACAGCTTTCACGAGCACCCAGTCGCCGGGCGAAGTCGGTGACCAGGCCCCTCGTATTTTACTGAGAGGGCTTTTTGCACCTGTTGCTAAATCAAATACAAGTTTTGAGTTAACTGGTCACAGTACTCAGAAAGAAGTACATTTTCGACATCTTCCAGTAATTTGGGCTCTGGTATCCTAAAAAGGCATAGAAGGGAGGCCTACTCTACCCCTGCGTGTCGGTGTTCCTTTCCCAATATTATGCTATAGGCAAACCATGTAATTTTGGACAAAACGCTCAGCAGTATTTGGAATATTTACATTAACCCAGACAGGTTCTAATAGTTTATAAATCTTTTTGACACATATATGAGTTGGACCATGAGCCATTGTCACCATAGCGGTAACATAAGCATTGGGCAGCATCCATTCATATTGTTCAGTGTCTACACAACAACCTCCATCATCTAAACTTGCTGGACCCTCAGCCCACTGTTTAATTTCATCTGGAGTAGCGTCAGCCTGAATTTCTTTTATGCAACCAATCCCTTCATCTATCACACAAGTGTTAGTGACCCCTTTTGTAGGGTCCAGAAAATACATTTTAGAATGTAAGTCAATGGCAGTTTGTTTGGCTATCCTGTCAGCAAAAGCGTTTCCTCTCCCCACATCCTCTGTAACTTTCTGGTGAGCTGCGCTCTTCATTATTGCTAGTTAAGTAGGAAGCACACGTGCTGAGAGTAGCCGAACTATCAAAGAGCCATGTTGAATCTTGGTTCCATGTGAGGTCAAGAAACCTCTTTCTGTCCATAATCTACCTAAGTTGTGAACCACCCCAAAGGCATACTGGCTATCTGTAAATATATTCACACTAAGCCCTTCAGAAAGTTCACAAGCTCGAGTCAATGCAATAATCTCTGCAGCCTGCACAGATTTATGCTGAATTATTTTGGTTTCCGCAATAGTGCTTAATGTAGTGATAGCATAAGCAGCAGTGGATGTACCATCCGGACGTTTGAAGCAGGGGCCATCGCAAAACAGCACCCCTTGTGGATCTTTCAATGGTGTATCATTTAAATCAATTCTGCCTTTAGTCTCTTGTTCTGTGGTATAGAGGCAGTCATGTGACATCTTGTCACTGCCAGCAATTTCTTGCGGAAGAGGCAATAGTTCGGCCAGATTTAATGCGCAACATCTCTTAATATGGATAAGCGGTGCAAATAGAATCAGCTCGTATCTTGTTAACTGTGCTGATGTGAGATGTTGCGTTTATGTTCTGTTTAATAGAACATCTACAGAGTGGGGTACCATCACGGTTAAAGAGTGACCTAAAACCATAACCTCACTTTGTTTTACAGATGCAGCGACAGCAGCAACAGCTCTCAAACATCACGGCAAAGCACATGCAACAGGGTCAAGCATGGAGGAAAAATAATCACACAGTCTATTCTTCCCTCCATGCTTCTGCGTCAACACAGCCAAAGCGCATCCATCACATTCATGCGCATACAACACAAAGCCTTTTCATAATTTGGTGTGCCCAAAACCGGTGCTGAACACAACGCAGCCTTAAGCAGATCAAAAACTTTCTGGCAAACCAAGTTCCACGGTAAAGGCAAAGAAATGCCCTTCTTTGTCAATGCCAACATTGGTTTTTAACATCAATGAGCAATTAGGGATCCACTGTCTACAGTACGAAGCCATGCCTAGCAAAGCTACAACTTCTTTCTGTGTATTTGGGACAGACATGCTAGAGATGCTTTTTATCCATTCAGGTTAGTCTTCTTCTCTCCTTTGACAGGAAGTAGCCTAAATAGGCGATCTCCTGCTGACAATATTGAACCTTTTTTAGTGAAGCCTTATGCCCATGTTCTGCTAGATGAGTAACCATAAACACGGTGCCCTCCTTGGAAGAAACTTCAGAATCTGCAGCTAACAGTAGATTGTCCACATACTGTAACAACATGCAAGTAGAAGCTAACTCAAGTGTATCAAGCTGTCCCTTCAATGCTCTACTATAGATGCTTGGACTCTCAGTGTACCCTTGTGGCACACGAGTAAATGTAAATGAGCGTCCTCTTAAGGTGAACACAAACAAATATCTACTGTCAACATGTACAGGAATACTGAAAAAAGCATTCTTTAAATCTACAACAGTAAAATATGTAGCTGGAGCTGGAATCATTGTCAATATTGTAGTCAAATCAGGTACAATCGGAAACTGTGGGGCAACAACCTTGTTTATGGCATGCAAGTCAATAATAAAACGAAAAGGAATCACATTGTCCCCTTTCTTCTACACAGGCGAAATCGGACTATTACACACACTCCCTGCAATTTCCTCAATCACACCAATGTGTACAAAATCAGAGACAATACTCTTCAAAGCCTGCTCACCTTCAACCGAAATCTTATATTGCAGAATACGTGGTAGTTTAAAACCTGGTTTCAACACAATTTTAACTGGTTCAATTTGCAAAATGCCCACGTCATTGTCATTAACTGCCATAGACATGTCGGAACCTTATCAAATTCAGATGGTAAAGGTCTTGACAAAAACTGTGAGACAGAAGTTTGTTGCGGCGAAATTGTTAAATGCACTCCATCCGGAGAACAGTAAATTATGGCATTCAATTCTTTCAACAAATTTAACCCCAACAAAATTTCACCACAATCTGTCATCAAAAGATATGGACACAAATCAGTTAAAGGCCTCAGTGCAATAGGTACCGGCTGAGAGACCGGACTAACCACTGGTGTACCAGAAAACCCTACAGAAATGTTGTTCTGCCCTGACAGAGGAATATCCGGAACCCGTGAATGATCTATGGAACACTTCTGTGCTCCTGTATCTATCAAAAATAGATGCTTTCTATTCCCCACCTGCATCTCAATGGAGGGCCCTTTCCGATTGATGGGAATAGGTACTGGTTCCAGACTCTGCTTCGGGCTGTCCTAACGGAACAGTATACCATCAAATACGAGCTCCTAAGGGAAATAAACAGTCGAAGGATTGTGAAAAATGGTCCCACTATTGACACCATGTTAACTGACTTCTGCCAGGACCCCCTATCCCAGGACGGCCCCTGGATCGTCTTCCCATGGCACCATATGTCCTATTTGACCTCTGCAGAAGGACCGGGCATTGTGCTCGCCAGTGACATTCCTGTCTACAATATGCACATTGGTTCATGTGTAGAGGACCCAGTTACGCATTACTCTGTGGTGTAAATTGACCTCTAAAATGTGTATTCCCACCTCCGGTCCCTCTAACAATCTATTGCAGTAGTACTTTAGTTTTCAAGTCTCCCTTCTTCTTTTCTATCCTCTCTGTTTCAGTATTGACTCTATTTTCATAATACTGAGCCATGTGCAATACTTCAGACTGCGATTTAGCTTGCCAGGTGCTTTCAGAAGTCATAATTTGTGATTGGATATCAGGCAACAATCCATGCACAAATGTGCCTACAAACAGCCTTTTTCCTGACTCAGTACTTAAGTCCTGACTGCTAAAATCTGAAAACACTTGTGCGAATCAATAAAAAAAAATTGGTAGCGCCCTCAGATTCCCCTGGATACAAGCTATAAGCTTGTACCAAACTATTATTTTCTCTGGAACCAAAGTTTTCAAATTAGTTACTATTCTGTCTGGCAGTGTCAATATCACCTGTGACGGTTTCTCACCAGCCTTCCTTTCGCCATCTATCCGTACCAAGTTAACCCATGTATCACCCATCCCTGCCTGATCATCTACAGTTCTAATCTGTTTCCATAAATCAGAAGGTAGGATCACAGGGAAAATCAAATCTATATCACCAAGTGTGAAAACTGATGAATGCAAGACAGATTCAATTTCTTTATAAAATCCTATTGGATTCTTCCTAATATATGGAATTGTTTGTCTAACGGTATTCACTTCCTGTTTAGAAAATGGGCCATGCACAAACTGTGAGGCATAGTGTGCTTCAACAGTAGTGGCTGGTGTGCCTGCCACGGCATCGGCTGGAATTTCTAATTTGGGAACAAATGTCGGAGGAACCTCCCTCATTGGCAATTGTAAAATAGGCAATTCTGAACGTTTATTAAGCAACAAAGCTAAATCTAGCGACAAAGTAGTCAAAGCAGCATCAGGTGAAAATGCTCTCTTATAAATGACCATCAAATCTGCGGGACGGCAAACCTTTCTCTTCATAAACCTATCTTGTAGCTACTCTACCATCACCTGTAACACTTTCCTTTGCACAGCCGAAGCATACTGGCTAAACGCGTCATGCACTTCAATGGGAGAAATTGAAACATCCGAAATCCATCTAAGAGCGTCTCTTGTGCAAATGCGCATTTCTTCACTCACTGGTTTCAATGAAGGAAGAAACTGTCTCTGCACATATGAGGCTTCCAATCTATTACTATCCAATTCATCTTTCTGTAACAGATCTAGCTCCCTTTTAAACTCAAATACCTTCTCAAAATGCTCATGTACTTTCTCTGCAGTGTCTCTTGAGTGGACAAGGACATTCAAATCCCGCAACCCCTGTGGGACATTCATGTCCCTCAAATCAATCCAAATATCAGATAAATGCATTCCCATCCCCTCTATCAAAATAGCCTGTTCGGGAATACTTTTTTTTAACAGAAATAGCAACTAAAACAGCTGATTCTTCACCTTCTTCTATATACTTCTTAGCCCATGCATACAATTCTCTTTTTCTAGCTTAGGATACTGTGCTACGAGTCACTATTCTTGAATCAGCACTCGGTTGTTCAATCACTGCAAGTGGAGCAGAACCACATAGAAAAGGAAATTCAGGCAAATCCTGTTCAATAGGTAGTGAAGACACTACTGCTGGTAGTGGAGACAGAATTAAAGGAATGGTAACTATCGGTACCGGTGGAGGTGCAGAAGGGGGGACAACAACAGGAATCGGAGCAACGACTGGAGGAGGTGCAACAGCGGGAAGAGGTAAAACAACAAGGATTGTCACATAGGGCGATGCTGCAGTAGCAAAAGTCCTACGCTCATTTAAAAGCTTATCGATTAGTTTGTCCAAGGCATGAAATTCCTGAGACGGATATATTTTCTGTACCTCAAGTTGAAAAGCCCTCTCCATACTTCTAATAGATTCCGACTGTTTCTGTTGATCATATAATAATGCTTTCTCTGAGTTAGACATATTTCTTGCTTTCTCCAATTCCTAATTACATCAAATGCTGCAGGCCTGACCGTTTTCTTTAACAATATAGACTCTAAATACACTATATGGGCAATTTCAAAACTACCATGAACTGGCCACTGAAATTCTCTAGTTTGTCTGTGCCAAATATCGTTGAATACTATACTACCAAGGCCGTACTTACAGTACATAGTACCAGCCGGCGACCCCTCCGGTGGCGCCGGTCGGCCATATTCCAAAGATTGTCTGCCTCTGCGGAATAAACCCCCTAAACAGGCAGACAATTTCCCAGGAATATCAGATCACTGGTGTTACCTGGCGTTGTTTGAACCTGCGGGTGCAAATCTACAACCAAATATCAGGATACTTAGGAATCGGGGCACAACTCACCTGATTACAAAGTACAAAGGAGGTCCGATCAGACTACAAAGGATCGACGTGACTGGCGACTCCAGCAAAAATACCCACCTTGATATGGAGACCCTCTTCAAGATGTCCTCTCGAACCGCTTGCTCACCGTTCAGGGATAAGATTGTGCAGTACTGTCGAGGTGTCGCGTCTCATATCATGCTCCTGGTCCGGTAGCTGTGTCCTTGATTAGCGAGGTGACATCAATCTTGAGGGTGCCTATTCGGGCATCATCGGGCATCATCTGATAGATCAGCAATGAATATCGAGGCTTAGTACCACCAAAAATTGAATCCGCCACTCACAAAGTCTAAGTTATGAATATAACTTTATTCTGTACAGATTCAAATATCAAAGCAGATAGCTATCTGGTTCTCAAGCGCCTTGCAGTGTGTACCAGCAGACACTGTGAGGGGAGTGAGTGCTGGTCATCACAATGCATGCAGTATTTACACACAGTCCTGGTCATACCCAGCCCTTCTTGAAAAAGAAATTGAATGCTTTTTAATTGTATTTGATGGTTGTTTTTTAGCAAGATTAAAGTAATTCTGTGAGTAACAGGATTGGAGCTTGCGACGGTTGGTGCTCGCTCATATTGTTTTCTTGAAACGTGTTTTTAAACCTGTGATTAAAGCAAGCAAGCATTAGCAAGCTAAGAGTGTAAAGTTAAGAATGGAGGATGTTACTCCATTAGTGCATCTCTGCAAGCAATTGCCGAAACATGCACCCAAACTTAGACAGTACAGTGCAGAATGGGTTAAAAGAACCGCAGATAAAATGTTTATGCTGTGGCCGAAAGGAAGGTCACTATCGAAGGCAGTCTTACAGCATATGACAACATATGACAACATATTTGCATGCAGCATATACTGGGAAGAAGCTAGACAATCGTACAGCGAGCTTAGAGCTCTGGAAAATGTACCAGCAGTGAGATGAGCCGCCTCCTTTAGATTGGATACTTAATGCCCTCTGCTCCACCTGCCCCGTCTGAAATAGAAGGCGGAGTAAGAAAGACGATGGGTTATACCAATTAAGGGAACTTAAAGCAGCGGCAGGATATAGAAACTCAGCATATGAGTCACCTACGCAAAGTAGTGACGAGAGTCCAGAAAAAAATACTGAGAAAGATGTCATCTCTAAAGTCCTGAGGGACAAGGAGAGACGCGATAAGGAGAGAAGCAATCAAGCAAGCACATCTCTAGATATAGAAAGAGAAATAAAGAGATGGAAGGGTAAAATAGATAAAACTGATGAGATAGCGCTCTTTCAAAATGAATGAGTGGGAGATCAGATTTTGCTTGAACTCGATGGTAAAGGCATCAAAGACATAAGACAAAGAGAATATCAAGACGAGCAAGATAAAAAATGATAAGGAAAGAGAGGAACGATTGAAAGACAAAGGAGTGAAAAGGAAAGATAGAGAAAGACGAGAGCAGTTATATCAAGAAGAGCAGTCAAGAAAACAAGAGAGAGCAGAAGAACAAAGAAAGCGAGACAACAGACAGTGAGCAATCAATGAGCATGAGAGGTTACAACAAAAAAGAATCGAAGTGGAGGAACAGAAGTTAAGGGATAAGAGAATGCAGAGACAAAAGGATGAGGAGATATGCAGGGCAAACGAGAGAAGGGATATGAAAAGAAAAGAAGAAGATAGAGTGAGAGAGGAAGCGAGGAAATTAAGAGAATGTAAAAGAAGGCAGAGAGCACACAATCTCGATTACTTGGAAAAAGAAATAAGGAATCCTGATCCAAAAGTAACATGGGAGGATATAGAGGAATTTTTTCCAGAATACGAGTCATTACCAGGCCCATCTAGAGCAAATCTTGAAGACGAGCTTGACTCGAGGAGCATTGGGGAAGCGATTGATAAAGTATACCATGAAATGAGAGCTCAGAAGGAGTGAAAGGAGATGGGAAAAAATGACCGTCTCGAGAGCACTCAGTTAGTTGTATGACACGGAGGAAGCCTTGTGTAGTGCGAGACATGAGGAGCTATCTTTAGACAGACTGACTTAAAATAGAGATGACGAAGAGAGAAGTTGCACAAGTTGGGCACAGGAAATGTCAGACGAGGAAAGGGAACCTTCCATGGGGAAGAGAGAGATCATGCATGTGGTCCTGAGGGATGCTTTCCTATGGATAGGGAAGTAAGATGGACAGATTTAAATGTGCCTGTATCTAAGACGTCAGAGCCATTGACAAAGTCAGACCGACCTAGGGAGCAATCTCATGGTGAGAGGGGGGAGCCGCCGCCTTATGCAGGTTAAGATCATTGCCAGGTAGACAGCAATGTGGTAATATTACCCCTGCAGCAGATAGACACATGATGAGAAATGAGAGCCAGTTTGGGGCTTCACAGTTTCACTTGCTAGAGAAAGGAGGAACAAGACCACAGTATATACCATGGCCTCAAATGGATAGAGATAATCTAAAGTATAAACTCCTGAGTTTAACTTCTGGTGCTGGGAAATGGATACATGAATTAGAGAAAAGGACGGGAGGAAATACATTGGCTATAGGGGACATTAAGGGTCTCTTAATCGCCATACTTGGTGAGAGAGCTGACGACGTGTGGACAAGGGCAGGGTACCCTGGTGCGACTACAGTCAACTCTACTCACGACAGAGCACCATTTAATAACTGTAGGGCAGCAATCTGGAAAGCGCTTAGAGTACTGTATACGGACACGTCCGCTATGGGAGCTATAATGACGAAGAAGATGCAGGAAGGAGATGATCTGTTGGTTTACATTCAAAATTTCCAGGAGGCTTAGGCCTTGGAAATGCACGAATCTTGGGGAAAATCCATACCGGTATTCTATCATATATTATGCCAAGGGCTGCTAGACCCAGTACAGAAGCAGTTCAAGAAGTTAGTGGGTATAGAAGCTAAACCGTGGTTGGAGATTCAGCTGACCATGGCGCATTACTGCAGACTCTTGCAGGAAAAGAATCGCAAAAAGGACGATGCTCGTAAAGGCGTGGAGGCAAAGTTAGTGCAGAAAAAATCATCCAATGCGCCTTTGAAGGGGCAATGTTGACAAGTGTAGACGGATCGAATTCACAGCAGATAGTGAACATGCCGCAGGTGAATAATCAAAGACAGTTTGATGAAAACAATAGTGGATATGCTCCATGAGGAAGAGGATTCTGAGGAAGGTGTTGGCAAGGCAATCAAGGGAATTGGCAGAATAACCAAGGTGGGAAACCAGAGTATGCAAAATGGGCAGGTTGGGAGACCACCGCCTATATGTTGGACGTGTGGAATGATGGGGCATTTTTCTCGCACGTTTGGAAATCAAGGGATGGTGAAAAATGGCCAGTTTTCAAGAGGGGTGATGTCAAGTCCACCTGCATATTGTCCGCAGAATGGAGATGGATTTGCGCAGAATCAAACAATGCAACAGCAAGCACCGAGAGTGCAGCAAGGCTTGCAACCACAGCAGGTAGGTGTTAATCCGCCACAATCATCTATGCAGCTTCAGCAAAACACAAATACAGCTCAGTAAATGACTCCTTTTACAAATAATGGGATGAGGCAGTACCCACAATAGGACAGCTCACTGGGAGACCTGATGTGTTCCATACTATCCGTGATGCCAAACCCGCAAGAGGAACCAAGGGTGGATGTCAGCATAGCGGGCAAAGGTTTTTCATTTTTAGTAGACACAGGTGCAACGCGCTCATGTATACGAGAGGGAAAGTTTTCAATGTCTGGCAATGCCATGAATACTCGGGGGTTCACAGGAGCTACAAGCAGAGTTCCTTTCACTGAAGAATTACCAGTTTCTATAGGAGAATGTGACATGAAGGTGCCACTGCTATATTCGAGGCAAACACCTGTCAATATATTGGGATGAGATTTAATGACTAAGTTGAATATGACAAGCTCGTTCACTGATGAAGGTATAGTGTGTTCAACACCAGGAATGCATTACTTAAATGTATGCAAAATGATTATGGCATTCGCAGGACAACTAGCCATAAGAGCAATTCCATTAGAACCAGAGGTTTTCCAGTGTGGAGTATGCATTCTGATGTCATGGCTACCAGGCTTAGCAGGCAGAGCAAGGAGAACTTGTGATACATTTTTGTTTAGACTAAGAATACCTATGCTCGAAGAGAAGGGACGAGTTTTTCCCTTAGAGATACAAGCAGCCATAGTGCAAGGGGAAATGGTTTTGCTTGATGGACACAATGATGAAGGAAAACAATGGCGCACAGTAATCACCATTAGGGAGGGTTACAGATTGATCAACGTCACTGATGAAGATCTGTTTGGAGATCATCATCTGATGACAAAATAATATTTGAGATGTGCATCACTTATTGTGTAAGAGTAGTTAAAAGAGAAGTTCCTCAGAAAATGATGATAGCACAAAAAGGTCCCGAGTATTTTGATGATGACATGGCGAAAGTGCCAGTTTCATTATGGACCACCGGCCCCTATGACGTAGGCCTACTAAAGGGGGTTGGAGAAGTGAAGATAACATTGAAACCAGGAGCAATTGTACCTCAAGCACGGCAATATCCTATGTCCTGAGAGGCAGATGAAGGTATTTTAAAGACGATTTCCACCATCATGGATCAGGGCATCTTAGTGACATCAGAGACAATGTGTAATACGTCAGTGTACCATGTGAAAAAAGTAAGGGGGGGTCGTGGTGTTTAGTGCAAGACCTTCACCCAATAAACCAGATTGTAGAGGGCGAGTTCCCTCTAGTTCCTAACCCGTCTACGATCCTATGTAATATACCTGTTGAAACACGATATTTCACAGTGATTGACTTGTAAAATGCATTTTTCTCAATCCCATTGCACAAAGACTCGCAGGATCTGACATCATTACCGTTCAGACAAACACAGTTGAAAAGCACTTGTTTACCACAGGGGTATTGTGAGTCTCCATCAATTTTCAATAGAGTGCTTCAGATGGACTTAAGCAATATTGCTTTAGAAAGCATTGTGTTGCAATACATAGATGACATTTTAATTTGCAGCACCTCAGAGGATGAGTGCAGAAGTGATCCTGTCCAGCTGATGATTATACTCGCTGAAAAAGGATATAAAGTTGACAAAGAATAGTTACAATATTGTCAACAAGAAGTGTTGTATATAGGCCAATCGATTTCACATGAGGGAAAGAAAGTTACTCCGGTAAGAGCTGAGGCTATTTTGAAAACTGCAAATCCACACACAATAAAACACATGCAGAGATTTTTGGGATTATGTAATTATGTCAGAGCATAGTTCTTTGACTACAGCTCATATACAAGGCCTTCATTGCAGGCTCTAATGAAAGCAAAGGCAACGCAAGAAAAAATTGTGTGGACTGAGGAAATGGAAAAATGGTTTGAGGAATTGAAAAACAAAATTTGCATGGCTCCAGTTTTAGGGATTCCTAATTATGCTGAGGAATTATTTTTGTGTGAACAAAGTTCAGAAGCCGCCGCGTTCGCAATAGAGAAAGCTGCAAGCATATTGATGAGATGCTCCATGACGTTATTTGTTGAGCACGCACTATTTGCCATTTTAGAAAAACCAAAAGGCACGTTAACTTCTCAAAGGGCTTCTGCCTATGAGGTAGTCATATCAAACCCAGCAATCAAAATAGTTTGATGTAAAATAGTGAATCCTGCCATGTTTGTAGCTGAGCCAGTGACAGAAGGAGAACCTGTACACGATTGTGCAAACTATGAAGAGTTCTATGATGAACTCCCCAGAATAAAAGAGAATGCATTAGCAGGAGGAGAGATTGTTTTTATTGATGTTCCTTCAAGGATCGAACAAAATGATGGACAGAGGTATACATGTGCTGCTGTGGTAAAACGCACAGCAAATGGGGAATTTCGGCTGCTTATTAGTACTCGATTGCCATCTCATTATTCAGCACAGGCTGCAGAATTATTGGCTTTGATACTCACGATCGAGAATCACACAGACCAGGAAGTAACAGTGTACAGCGATTCCGCCTATGTGACGTTAACGGTGCACGCAGGGTTAGCACATTAGAAAAGGAAGGGCTACCTCCGAGTGGAAGGCATGCCAGTGGAGCACGCCCCTTATTAGATAGGCTTATTAAGGCACTACAACTCCCAGTAGGCATAGCAGTCATTAAATGCACAGACCACACTAAAGGGGCAGATTTTATCTCACGTGGAAATCAAGCAGCAGGTGCTGAGGCCAAGCGCGTAGCAATTACAGATAAAGTGAGGATGAATGTTGAGACTTTTGATCTGAATGATCCAAGGATTGTTATGATGACTGTATCTGAAGGATACACCCACTTGTCAAAAATGCAGTTAATGGAGATCCAGGTGGAAGCACCTCAAGAGGAAAAGAATTTGTGGACGCAAAGAGTGTGTTCTTTAAACCCCTCTGAAGCATTGTGGCGACAGGACAGCACTGGTAAACCGGTGATGCCTATAGCCTTTTTAAGGGTGGTGCAGGAACAGCTACACTACCCTGTGAACACGTCCAGGGAGAACCTTGCTGCAACTATTGCTGAGGATTGGTTTGTGCCAGATTTATCAGAACATGTTACATTATTTGCAGTGAACTGTTTTGTGGTCAACAATTCACGGCTGGGCATACACTGCGCCCAGTTAGGGGAGTCATTCCGAGACCTAATTGCTCATTTCAGCACTTGCATATCGACTATGTCAACATGATACAAGTATGTAATGGATATAGATACCTGATCGTAGTGTGTGTCCTTTCTCAAGATGGATAGAAGCAGGTCCATGTACACACCCAGATTCTACCTGAGCAGCAAAATTCTTAGTGTGAGAAGTATTTCCTAGATGGGGAGTATGTGAAGTTACGAGGTCAGATAATGGTCCTCATTTTGTGAATCAGGTATTTTAACAGATCAGCTTGTTGCTTGGTATAAAGCACAAGTTTTCTTCGGCTTACCATCCGCAAGGAAATGGGATCTGTAAGATGCCCAATGGCTTGTTTAAGGAAAGAATAGCCAAGTTGAAGCTTACCTTTAGGAAAGGGTGGTTGCATTGCCTACCACTGGCATTAAGGAACCAACCGGGTTCTGACTAGCATCTCACACTCCATGAAATAGTGACGGGGGGGCGAATGCGAACACCCCTAATACCTTCATCCAGAGTTGGAAGTGATGCTAAGCCAACTGTAGATTTGTTAGGAATGGTATTGCATGATTATTTGAACTGTATGGCTTCTAGTATTTCTGTCATTTCAGGACAGCTGCAGCGACACAGGTGTAGGGCAGTACAGAACACAGAAGTAGATGCTTGGACAGACCAATCTCAGAAACTTTGTGTTTGCCAATTATTCTGTGGAGATGCGATTCTAATACGCAACCACGTAAGGCAAAAGTGGGACGAACCCCGTTTTAACGGTCCGTTAATTGTGAAAGACGTCACGCCATCTGCTGTCAAAGTGCAGGGCAGGCGTGCTGGGATTTTCCTTGGGGACGTTAAAATCTTTGCTGGAGAAACCTCTCTGCCCGCACCCCTACACAAAGCAAGTACAAGCATCGGGGAAGAACCACAGCACGTGCAGACTAGATCTATGACGAGGAAGAAGGACGTAGAAGCTGACAAGTAGAAAGACAAACAGTTCAGTGGACTGTGGCTTGGTTCAGGACACACCTTTTAAGCCATTCATAAAACGGTTAAGGAAAGCAAATTCAAACACTCTGTGCATATCAGTTGCAGGGTTAAGGGAGGATCTGTATTTGTGAAGCCACAGTAGCTTATTGACTTTGGACTGAGGCATGCTTAAGCTTGATAAGAAGAGGATTATGCCAGATTCTGACTGTGCAAACAGCAATTGGAAAAGGGTAGGGTACAGTACCCAGATTCGTTTAACACTGAGTTCCTGTTTGATTTACCTGTGGTGTTACCCAGTGATGACCTTTCTAGGCACTTTCTTACATATTTCGAGTTGGTGGTGCACTCTTTCCCTTTGTTGGTGGCGAGAACTACTTGAATACCAGCTTTCTAGCAAGATCCTAGGAATGGCCCAATTATAAGAACATTGCTCATTTTTTTTAAAACGTATTTTATTGATTTTGGTGAGAGAAAAACGTGCAATACAACGAGAAATTAAACAGTGGTTCAAACAAGAGAGGGGACGGTGCAGGGGGGACAGGGTAGGGGGAGGGAACAAACTAATCAACAACAGTCTTCATGTTGCAGCAAACTTTCAGTGGATGGATGGGTTAGGGCCGGTGACCCAGAGTTTTAGAAAGCAGGGGGGGTCACTTACAGGGGCTGTCCTTCCAGTACTGGCAACAGAGGATAGTGCCAGTGTGATGCTATGAAATTTCAGGGAGGTTTGTAGTCGGCGCTGAAGCGTATGTCTCTGAGGAGGGCCTTCCACGATTCCAGGGTGCCGCACTCGGTTTCGCCGCTTGACGTGATTCCTTCTTGCCAGACCCTGGTTTCAGCTACTGTCCATCTCTCGAGTTCTTTGAGCCATCGTTCGTGCCTTTGGGCCCGACGGCGTCTTCCAGGCCATTGCAATTGTTCTTTTAACCAGGATGCATGAGATGTCCATTAGTCTGACAGCATGCTTGGACTTGCTAGGTCTAGGATACTTCCCCAGGAGGCACTCGCCGGGGGTCCATTCGAACCTCGTCATTCCGGCGTCCGTGCAGGTCTGTTTGGCTTTGGACCATAGTGTCATCGCCTTAGTGCAAGTCCAGAACATGTGGATCATGTCCGCTTTATCGTTCCCACACCATGGGCATGCAGGAGAGGATGTCTTATTGAAGGAGGCGACCCTGTGTGGGGTCATGTATGTCCTATACAGGACGTTCAATTGGATCTGGCCGAATCTGGTATTCCTAGACACTTTTTTGGGAAATATTAACGCTCTCTCCCATTCTTTATCCATGATCGGGGTCTCAAGGTCCGCTTCCCATTTCGCCCTCAGATTTTCGCCTTTAGGGTTGGGTTTGTCGCATAGTCTGCTGTAGAGCCTGGAGACTGGCCTCCAGCCATCCGAGAGGTCATGCATTTCTTGAAGTAGAGGGTCAGGGGAGGGTTCCTCCGGCCAGCCGGTCCATTGTTTCTTGGCAGTCTGTTTAAGGCGGTGGTACCATAGAAACTGGCCCAGGGGTATTCCTTCGGTTGCCTTAAGAGATTCAAAGTCCCTGAATTCCCCTTCCTCGTACATGTCGCCCCATGTGTATATGCCGGCTTCTTCCCACCTCCTTGCTGTAGAGAGGTCTGCATCCGTTCGGCAGGTATCTGCTAAGATAGGGTTATCCCGAGAGTATGGGTGTTGTACTCGCCTGATGTAGCAGGACCTGGCCCATATCTTCCTTCCCAGGTCAATCACTTGTGAGGTGATCGGGAATTGCCGTGTGGGGTACCATATGGTTTCCTTGGGGACCACATTGTTTGAGGATTGCCTCAGTAGCTCCGTCTCAGCCGAAGGTTCGTCCGAGAGCCATTTCGTTATGTGGCTCAGCTGGGCAGCCAGGTAGTATAACTGGAGGTCCGGTAGCTTTATTCCACCCTCCTTATGTGGGAGGGAGAGAACAGATAGCGGCAGTTTATGCCTGTGGGGGCCCCAAAGGAAGTCCCTGATGATAGCCTACACCTTCTTGAAGAAGGGCGGTCGGATGTAATGGCAAATGTTCACGAAGAAATATAGGAATCGGGGGAGTACGATCATCTTGACTATCGCTGCCCTGCCCACCATGGCCAGTGGAAGCTTAGACCAAAATTTTATGGAGCGTCGAAGACTCATGATGGCGACCTCCGTATTGTGTTCGTGCGTGAGTAGTGGGGTGTGGCTTACGTTGATCCCCAGATAACGGAACTTGACCAGTTGCCAACCTATTCCTATCACTGGGAGATTGCTTTCTGGAATGTTGCGTAGACCCGCCAGGGGGAATGCGGAGGACTTGCTCCTGCTGAATCGGATCCCCGAGTACTTCGCGTAGTTGTCTAGTATCTCCAGTGCTGTCGGTGCGTTAACTTCGGGAGTTCTTAGGTAAAGGAGAACGTCGTCTGCATATAGAGATATTATATGGTGTACATTGCCCACCTTGATGCCAGCATCGAAAAGCTGCTGTCTGAAGTATAGTGCGATCGGCTCCAGGCCCAGTATGTACAGCATGGGCGATAGCGGACACCCTTGTCTTGTTCCCCTTTGTATTTCCCAGGCCGCTGATACCATTCTTCCCGTTTTCACTCTCGCCATGGGGGAATTATAGAGGACCTCTATCCACCTGATGAAGCCCCCTCCAAAGCCGAATCTTCTCAGGACCTCCCTGATCCATTCCCAGTATATGGAGTCGAAGGCCTTGATAGCGTCGAGCGACAACACCGCCAGGTCCTCATCCCTCTCATGTGTTTCAGCCATGACATGTTGTAGCCTCCTGAGGTTAGCAGTGGTGTTGCGCCCCGGCACAAATCCGTTCTGGTCTTCATGGACGATGGATCCCACCACTCTGGCCAGCTTGCGGGCTAGTATGGATGTGAGGATCTTGGCATCGTAGTTTAGCATGGCCAGATGGCGATAGGACTCACAGTCGGTGGGCGATTTGTGTGGCTTGAGCATAGGGACGATTATGGTTTCTTTCATAGTATTGGGGAGAACCCCGTTCGTGTATGCCTCCTGGTAGACCTCGTGGAGAACTGGGGTGAGGATGGACTCATACGTTTTATAAAACTCCGGTGGGAGGCCGTCGCTGCCAGGGGCTTTGTTGTTAGAGAGGGACCTGATCGCCCCTTGTACGTCCTCAAGAGTGATCTCCATCTCCAGTTCCTCCCTCTGCTCGAGTGAGATACGGGGAAGATCTATCTCCTCAAGTGTGTCTGTAATGTCTTCGGTAGGAATTTGTGTCTTGTGGGCATATAGTTCGGTGTAGAATTTGGCGAAGGCTTCATTGATCCCTAGCTGGGTCTTCTGGGATGTCCCATCGGGGTCCCGTATCTCCACTGGGAGGTGTTTGGGGTGTTCCCGCTTGCAGAGCCAGGCCAGTAATCTCCCTGGTTTGTCCGATTCTTTGTGGGATCGGGTGGTGTGCGTGGTGAAATCGAATTTCTCCAGTCTTTCCCATGCTCGTTGACATTCTGCACGGGCTTCCTTCAATTTGTTCTCGGCCTCTGTAGAGTCGTCGTGAGCAGACTCTAGTCGGGAGATCTCAGCTTCCTGTGCTTCAAGCGTTCTCTGCAGTTGCCTGCGAGTTCCGCCGGCTCTCGTTATGATTTCACCTCTGGTCACCACCTTCATGGCTTCCCATAATGTGCCCCAGGAGGATACCGACCCCATGTTGATTTCCAGGTAATCTTCCAATTTTTCGGCAAGGTTTTCCCTGAACTCGAGGTCTTCAAGTGCCGCCGTCGGCATTCTCCACATGGGGATCGGGGGTCTGGGGCCCCTCAACTGCCATAGCATAGTCAGTGGGGAGTGGTCGGAGATCGTTCGCCTAGGTACTCTGTGGCTACAGTACGTGGGGCGAGCTCCTTGTTGATGAACAGGTAGTCAATTCTTGTATGGACTCCGTGTGGAGCTGAGTAGTGGGAGTAAGTCCTGTCGGCCGGATGGTGTTCCCTCCAGATGTCCACTAGATTGAGCTGCTCCATTGTTTCCTTCAGGGCACGGGATGCGAGGTTGCTCGGGTGTGGGGGAGGCAGCGATCTGTCCGCACTTGTGTCAGCAACACAGTTGAAGTCCCCTCCCCATATGAAGGTGCGGTCCCGGTGCCGAGTCAGCTTTGTAATCATTGTGGCGAGGTACGCCGGTATCCCGTGATGTGGGAAGTAGGAGTTAACCAAGCAGACTGGGGTCTGTTCCATTGAGCCCCAGATCACTACGTATCTCCCTTCTTTGTCTTGTTCGCTCCCCTCCATTTGGAAGGGCACGTCCGGGCTTATCCATATGAGCACCCCTCTAGCGTATTTGGAGAAGGGGGACTCTCTCACAGTCCCCGCCCATCGGTCTGCAATCTTGGACATGGCCTCCGTCGTGAGGTGGGTCTCTTGAAGGAGTGTAATCGAGATTTTCTTCCTTTTGAGATAGGATTGTATACGATTGCGTCTGAGGTATGAGCCCATACCCCTCACATTCCATGTAATCACGGTGTACTGTGCCGCCATCGGGTCTGAGTTTCGGATCTAATGCGGGACTCCGTCACCGGAGTCCTGCTATGCTTTTGTCCTCCGTGGGTGGGCTGCGGGGGGAATATCACTGACTTCCGGTCGTCGGGGTCACGTCCTGGACCCATCTCGATCTTTGTTGGCGAGAGAAGCATGAAGACTGTACAACTAATGAAACTAATAACAAAACTCAAACTGGTGCGCCCAGCGACTACAACATTGTCGCGGTGCTCAGGCGCTCTCGAGCCGTCGAAGCCCATCCGGGAGTCAGGCGCGAGATGGGTCAGGCGAGTGCCTGAACCGAGTGAATTCTGCGCTGGGGGTGGGGCGAGGGCCTGGCGGCGGAGCCGAGCGAGGCCGTTTCCAAGTGAAAAACTGAAGTTGGATTACCTTCTGTGTTCCGGCGTCATATACGTTACTCGGGGGTCGCTTGTGGGATCTGGGAGGGTTAGGCCTCATTCCGTAAGTTGTCCTTGCCATCCGCCAGGTTATTATCCTCTAGCCACATGTTGGCTGCCTCTGGATTATCGAGGAACACCGCTCTCTCTTTGTAGATGACCCTGAGGCGTGACGGATATAGTAGTCTATATTTTAGGTTCAGTTGTCGGAGCCTAGCTTTTATCGGGACAAAAGAGTTACGCTCTCTTTGAACCTTCTGCGTATAGTCCGGATAGACGGAGATTTTGGAGTCCCCTCTTTCGATGGGGCCCCCCTCCCTGGATCGCCGTAAGATAGTTTCTCTGTCCTGAAAGTTCAATATCTTAGCGATTATAGGTCTGGTGTGCGATCCAGGGGGGGCGCCGCTGGAGGGATCTATGGGCCCTCTCGACTGAGAATCCCTGTGTCAGTTTGCCGGCCCCTATTTCTTGCAGCAGAAGGGTTTCGACGAAGGATGTGATATTTGCCCCTTCATTCCCCTCCGGGACGCCCAGGATCCTGATGTTGCTCCGTCTGGCCCGACCTTCGGCTTCCTCCGCCCTTTCCTCCAGGAAGGCAACTTTCCTCCTCAGGAGGTCAACTTCTGACTTCATAGCTGTGGTGGCCGTAGATGTTTCCTCTGTTGACTGTTCGACGGTCGTGACCCTCTCCGCTAAGTTGCGAGCGTCTTGGCGAATCAGCTGAATATCAACTTTGAATTCGTCGATCTTAGAGTCTATATGCGTTTTTAGTGAAGCTATGGCATCCAATATCTGAGAGTGGCTATCGGCGGCCACCCCTTCGCTCGCCTGGGTGACTTCAGAGGAGCTGGCCCTGGCTTGAGTGGGGGTCTTCACCTTGGTGGAAACAAAGGAGTCCATGGTGGCGGCTCTGGTCTTATTTTTGGCGGCCATCTTGAGGTGATGATTGTGGATGTCCTGGGCCCCAAAGGTTAGGTAGCTAGCGGGGTTGCTAGTGAGGCCCACTTCTTAGCCGAATTTCGGGCCGTGAGCTGTATTTTGCCCCCGTGTCTGGTTGTGCGGCCCACAGAGGCAAATATCAGAAGAGTAGGGGTAGGCGGGAGGCCCCCCTCACGGGTGATGCGGGATCTCACGCACCTAGTCCTGTGGGGTTAGGTCGGTGGAGTAAACCTGAGCCAGGCCAATCTTCTGTCAGACGGGCGGCACTCGGAGGGGTCGTTTTCCTTTCTCGTGCTTCCGCTTCTCCCCACCAGGCCTGGAAGTCCGTTGGGGGAGGGACACCACTCGTAGGATCCGCTATGCGATGCGAGGCGCCATCTTGGATCCGATCAGAGCGGGAGGGGGGAGAGCCGTTTCAGGGCCACAGCGGCGTCTAGGGGGTCCAATTCGGTGGGCCCGATGGTTATTCAGATGCAGGACCGCTTACCCCAACCGCACGTTTCTCTGGAAGGGCTGGGGTCGCGCGTGAGCCGGAGAAAAAGGATCAGGAAACGGAGTCTCGGCCGGAGCTCGGCAGATCAGCTACCGCTCGCCATCGGCGCCAAGCCCAAGAACATTGCTCATAGGCATTATTGAACAATTCTTGCAACTACCTGAGTCCATCGAGGAGAGTACAAATGCCCCTATCAACTGATGCAGCTCATAGACTAGTCAGTGTGGTATTCTTTCATTCTGATTGAGGAGAACCCGCATCTTGTTGGAAGGCACACTGATGTGCTCACCTTTCTAAGGGTTCCGAGAAACACTGGAAATCTGAATGTGAGCTTGGAAGGAATTATTATACAAGTGAGCATTTATTCTGAGCGAAATCACAGGTCGGTGTAGAAACTTTCCTTTGAGGAACAGATCGAAAGGTTGCTGATGAAAAAAGACTGTCAATTCATGCTGAAAGAAATTTGACATCTCGTCTGGGCTGAAGCAGATTCGAGGCATAGATTGGGAGATAGTCTATGTCATTGAGCTTGTTTAGACTTACTAAGGTCGTTTTTCTTCATACTAAAGAGGCATCTGCAGTTCCGCTGGTGAAAGACTGATTCCAGAGATACAGAGAAAGTTGTTTTTGTCATCCAGTAAGCAGACAACTGATCGAGGACGAGCTGTTGAGTCACCACAACAGCTTCCAGAAGCAGTTCTCAATGCTGATGTATTATAGCTTCAGTTTTTCCTTCCTTAGGTAATCAAGATGGGGAATCTCAGTAGCAATATAATATGACTGCATGAAGAGAGACGCTCACGTTGTCCAAAAAGTAAATGTTGTAGGGTGACATATCTCTGTGTCATCTATACTTGCATTGTGTTCATACTCATACTGCTTTCATTGACTGTACAAATGGCATTCCATATTAGTGCAAATGGAGCTAAGACTCATGTGCAGGCTCCTGAGTAGAAGGAAAATGTACGTGTGACAACTACTAGGCAGCCTAGACCCTATGTAATCATTCATGTTCCAAGGAATGATGGCAAATCGCATGAGCTTGAGATGGATGTCACTAACAATCATACACATGCAAAGAGTGTCTTAGAACTTATTTTCGGACACCAGAGACAGGCTTGGCAAAACTGGCATTACAAGGGGTTGTTAGAGGGTGAGCCTACACAAGTAATACATGCAAAAACACCTGGTCCAGTGACAATTGACCCAAACACAGTTTCAAAAAGAAGATCCCAGATGGAGATTATGCAAGACATGTTAATGTGTAAATGTGTTGCTGAGCAGATGAGACATTCTGAACTTTCTCCAACTCAGGGAGCACATGTAGGTGTAGCCCGTCCACTGATAGATGTTCCTGTGATTAATCCAGAAAGAAGAAGCTATGTTGGTACACTTCATGATATGATTATGGAAGCTGACATGAAAAGGATGAGACCTAAAAGAAGCACACAGGAAGATAATAATGAATCAACCTGGTCAGCACGGCACATTTGGGAAATAACATATGGTACCAACACATGAAGGAAGTTGGGATAAGAACTTCAAAGGAGGAATGCTTCGTATGTGCATTTCTGCCATACAGCATGGGGAAGTCGAAAATCTTCATAGTTGTTGAAATAGATGTCCAAACAGCACATTGTCTTTCACATGTAGCACCTTGCAAAACCAGAGGCCAGTTTATGGGTTGTGATGTTTCTCTCAAATGGGCAACTGAATGGACAGATCCAGATGAAGATTATTATATTCAAGATATAAAGACAGGAAACAATTCCAAGACGAGGAATCATGTGATCAGATACGAAAAACCTGGAGCAAAAGGAGCTGAAGTCAGACGGGAAGTGAATAAAAAACTGAAGATTGCAGGAAAATCTGCAGTAGATATTCGAATTTGGAAGAACAAAGGTCAAATGCAAATCTGGGGATCAGTGTTATCACCAGATGGATGGGAAAAAGGAGTGGTAATCTGCAGAGCCTGGATGGTAACTAATTGTCCTGAATCAACTATTTTGAATGCACAGGAGCAGTGTAAATAGTTATGGTCAAGATTTTCTAAACTACTGACAAGGGTCGAAGATAGAGGAGGACCCTTACAGATAGTGCCTTTGGAAAGTTCAAAGGTGTGGTTCAGAAGTAATGGTACAAGAACAATTTGGGAAAATCAGAAATACGATCTTATCTTTGATACATTAGGAATGATACATGTAACAGCAGTAATCATGGATCATTATTGGGCTTGTGGATCCAAGGCATACATAAGGCTACCTAAAGACTGTGGAGGAATATGCACATTGGTGAATGTCCATGTTCCAGCATTAGTGATTGCAAAGAGTGATCTGAATCTCGACAGTTTTCCAAAAGCAAATGCTCACCTGCGGAAGAAGAGATCTGTGGAGCTGATAAAGAGGATAAAGAGAGAGAACTATTTTTCAGCAGAATCAATAGAAGCTTTTGACTCTATCCCATATGAACACAGACTGTTCAGCCAGACTTATTCATTGTTCACGTTGATCTTCATGCCAAGAATCCAGGTTGAAGCAAATACCAAGTGGCTTCAGATAACCAGATGGGAATTGCTGCAGACAATTAACACGACCATAAAGGGATTCCATGCAACCAGTGAAGAGATGAGAGCCATAGGACTGATGACTCTCCAGAACAGATACGTCTTGGACATGATCACAGCTATGGATGTAGGTGTTTGTGCAAAAATCGGAGAATCATGTTGCACATTCATACCTTCTCATGATCACGATAATGGAACCTTGACAGAGGCCATAGACATGCTGACAAAACTCCATGGCCAGATGATAGATGAAGTAGAAGACATTGCTGATGACAGCTGGCTTGGATCACTCTTCTCTTGGGTTCCACAATGGATGGCAGACATGTTCAAGTTTCTTGGAGGCCTGATAGTGTTGGTGTTGCTTGGATTCTGTGTGATCAAGATAATAATCTCACAGTGCAAGAAGACAGCTGAGAAAGCCATAGGGATGAAGATTATGATTGATGTTGAACCAGGATGGAAGCCCAAAGATCTGGCAGATGAATAGATAAGCAACTTTGTGAAGGCCGGTATCCATGCACCTGAGGGAACAAAGTTCCTGTACCCAAAGAACCATAAGAAATATGTGTGAAGATGGATCTATTGAAGTCCAAGTGGTCAGTGCATTGTCATGACATGGAACAAGGATGAGCATTTGAAATCAGCAGGATGCCTGAAGGGAGTCATACAGATATGGATCCCAAAGAAACATGTCTTTAGACAAAGATGTCTAGATGTGAAGAATGATGAGAAAGTGGTCGATGAATCACCCAAAGGGGAGTGTAGATGAGGAGCCAAGTATCCCTACTCCAACTGCCCCACCCATATTACCTGTCTGTTGGAAACCAGAGTATGAGAGATACACGGAGTAGTTGAACAGACAAAGAGCAGAGTATGGACTCTGCGCAGTACCAGTGAGAGTACCAATACCTAAGAAGATTTGGGAGGGAAGGTACCCTTTGAGAAAACTGTACCTGCATACAAGACAATATGATGGCCATTTAAATGAGATTCCAGAAGAAACAGAGCAGATGAAGGGCAAAGGTGAATGGTGACGTCACACAGAAAGAGATGCCACACCTAGAAGAGGTGCAGAGACCAGAGAATGAAGATATTCTATAAAGGCATCAGGAAAGTATCAAGGAAAAGTGACATTTTGGGATCAAAGTGAAGAAGCTTATGCCACAGAAACAGATGAAGATATTAAGCTAGTTTATGCATGTACATATGCAAAAGAAATGCAAGCAGCAAAGTAATCTTAAAAAGCTAGCTTCAAGCTTTACAAGAAATTGATTGCAGTAAGCACAGATATATAACTATATAGATACATAAGAACAAGTAAAAGATTGATGTCTCCACTACTCATTATAAGCAGTGCTGAACATTATTTAAGAAGGCGTCATTTCAGTGTGTCGCAGTTAAAAAAGCAAATTGAATTTACAAATGAATCTCAGCAGAAGGAGTTGGATGAGCCAAGAATCCAAGGTCTTATCAGAAATGTAATTGGCTGACATTAGATACAAATCGTGTGAAAGAACAGAGACTCCTGTTCAGGAGGCTTGGTCAAAACAAAAGACATCAGAGGACTATTAGAAAATAATATTAAATTCACGAAAAGGCTTGATTTCATGGTGTCCAGTCACGTGGAAGAAGGAAGTTGGACGATCGAGGTGGTCACACCTACGCACAAGGGCAGAATGTGCCCACACTCCATAAATTTGTCAGAGCACAGTACATACAAACTGAAAACCAAACCTCAAAGCACTAATTGACACTGGACCACTGAGGTGATGATGGATTGATACATTAATTGGTGGGAAGCTAGTGTTAAGACAAGCTCACCAGCACCTGGATGTTCAGCCTGCATGCTGCTAGACGTAGGTGGAAAAGTACTGACAGGGATTAGAAGCCAACCAATTGTAGAGGACCGCGTAATTAAGGGTCCTATAGTTTGTGTAGCCAATGTAACGTCGTGTATTTAGTGACGTTCATAGTGCCCATTTTGACAGCAGGGCTAAGTTGCCCCACCTGATGTTAAATAACCTATCACTCTTCTTCACGGTTCTATGCTGATATGGAACTTATACCTAGGTATTCACTTAGAGCCTATCTCTTTCCTCAATAGGTTTTGTAGTTTGCCACGCAGGATGACGTGGGTAAGTGACGCAGGTCAGTACATCACTGCTGACGTTTTTGCATGATATAACCTCCGTTTTTACTAAAAAATGAGTTGAGTAAGAGGATCTCGCGAGTGCTGATGTTCGTTGTACTCCCTGTTTTAGATAATTGATATTAAAACAGACTCCCTTTTACCAAACTACCTGAGTCGTCTTGATTATTGATGTATGAATAAAATCTGCATCCCCATCCATCTCCAGGGTATTGCTAGTCATCTTAAAGGGCTGGGCAACCCAGTTCAACACCTTCTCTTACATCCACTCATTGCATTCTCTAAACAGACACATACCCACCAACCCACAACTTTCAAAAACACACATCACATCACTTCTCATTCACCCACCATTCACATACATACATCTGACACTGTCAGGAGTAGGGGTTGGAAGAGGGGAAAAGGGTGTTCCGGACTACGAAAAGCCTAGACAGCTGAAATATGGCAGTAAAACTACCTTTCCCAGCAGGCTGTGGGACATTTGGTAGTTTTGCCGTACACGCGTGTGGCCAACTGACATTAATGAACAGCAGTTTATTAAGGGCCAACGGCGTACGGCAGGTGTGGCTTTTTTTGTTCTTGGGGCGAAGCCATGCCGGAGGATTAGGAGACTACGAGCGCCTGCAACCTTTTTTCCTTGAGCAGGAATCTGCAGATGACGGACGCATGCTACGGGGGTTTTCCACATCAGGTGTTTGGTGCTCCTGAGCGAACACGTTTCTCGTGCAGCAGCGGAAGGAGGACACGCGCTGCTGCTAAGGGCTACTAAAGATTGCGTCCGGGAAGGCTTGCAAGCTTCCCGGACGAAAGATTGGAAACCTCCATATCATATGGGCAAAACGCTGATGCTATGGTCATTGTGTGTTTTCATTGTGTGGGAGCAATAAGTGTTGGGCTAAGCATTTCATGCGAATTATGAACTCATAAGTTATACGTTTTCTCGTGCAAAAAGGGACAAGTGCTTTTGCATGTGAGGGGCTCTCAGGGCGCATTGCCAACTTTAGTCACAGTCAAAGGGAATCAGGAACATGCAGAGGGAGACAATAACTACAGTCCAATGGCTGTTCTGTTCCATGTCTAATACGCTTATGTTGTATGTTTTGTAAGTGTTGCCTATGCTTGCCCAGTGGGCCATGTGTTATGTTTTTTCATGTGGAGAACACCTCTCCTATGTGTGTTTCATCCTGCTTGCTTACATGTAATCCAGTCAGCTGTATGTTCATCTGTGCCTGTATCAAGGGGTACTAGGAGTACAAGTAGTCAAGAAACAGTACATCAAGGCCTGTATTAAGGGGGTTGTGGGTGTGCTGGATGTGGTGTTTATGATCTATGCTAGTTGTCAAGGCATTATACAGTGTAGGGTTTTTTCCTGTTCTTTCCCCGGTCCTATCCACATTAGGTATTGCTCTAAACCTCTTTCCGGTGTTCCTATATTCCCCTTCCCGTCCACAACCTCTCCCTAAACCCTCTTCCCCCCATTGGCTGCCACGTGGTATCCTGTTGTTTTATATATCAGGTACCTGTGCCAACCACGGGTGGAGGGTCGACTTCATTCGGTTTCTGTGGTTCGGGGGAGAGTATTGACACATCTTCCCCCATTATTGTGTTTGACATAATAAGCCACCCCTAGATTGGGATACTTATAACCACCCAAGCCAAATGGAAGCGACTACTCCTGCCTTGGCCGATGTGCTAAAGGCGCTTCAAGATATTCAGGTAGAGTTGGTACAAGCAAAACAGGAATCGGATAATTTAAAGACACAAGTACAGAGTTTGGTAGCCCAGAGAACTCCATTGGAAGGGGCTAGTGCATTAGGGGGTTCCTTGAGTCAGAATCCCACGGTAGTCGTTCAGGCTCCTAGTAGTGTTCCATTGGCAGCGCCAGAACGCTTTTCAAGGGATCATCGGAAATACATGACATTCCTGACCCAATGCAGACTTCTTTTTTTGTGTAAACCGTCGGCGTTCGAAACCATTCAGGCCAGGACGGCTTTTGTAATTTCATATTTGACAGGAGATGCAGCGGCCTGGGCCATGCCGCAGGTACAGAAAGATGACCCATTGCTATACAATTGTGATGATTTTCTATGGGAATTTGGTAGATTGTTTGATCACCGAGAGGTTTCATTAGCACAGGATAAGGAACTGCTAGGGTTAAGACAGGGAGGTCGGGACTTGGTAACATATGTAACACAGTTCAACAGGTTGATAATTGAGACCGAGTGGCCAGTGGCTAAACAAACAGTGTTGTTCTATCAGGGATTACGTGAGGAATTGAAAGATGCTATTGCTCAAGTAGAGCCGCAACCAAGAACTTGCACGGCCATGATTGATTTAGCCTTGAGGTTGTATCATCGTATAAATGAGCGGAAGGGAGATAAAGAGAGACCGGAAGCAGTGCCTTTTGTGCGTTTAGACAGGAGTAGAGGAGGACGGAGTAATGAAGTGGAGCCCATGCAGATTGGTAGTGTACGGGGACCTTTGTCAGCAGCAGAGACGGAACAGCGTAAAATTAATACATTATGGCCCTCATTCCAACCCAGGCGTTAAGGGTTTAACGGTGCTGTTGGACCGTTAAACCCTTAACGCCTGATTTCCACCTTAACGCCTGCTTTTAGCAGGCGTTAAATACCAAGGCGCTAAGCGTCCTTGGCGCTAATTACGCCACCGTAATTTACGGTGCCGTAATTAGCGCCTTCCCCACTCCCATTATGCCCTATGGGGCAAAAATGGGAATGGGGACGGGTAAATGGGGATTGGGGATTTACCGCCCCACTCACCTTGGAATGGGGCGGTAAATCCGCCATCCACCATGGTGTAAACATAGTTTACACCATGGTGGTAAAGTAGGGAACTTACCACCTGGGTTGGAATGAGGGCCTATGTCTTTATTGTGGACAAGCAGGACATTTTATACGTACCTGTCCAAATATACCACAGAAAAGGGTGGGAGGTGAGAGGAGTACGAAGGAGGTGGGAAAAGAGATGGGCCGGCCTTATGGGGAACACAGGTGCCAGGCCCGATGGATGTAAGGTTCCCCAGATGGGTTGCAAATACAGTAGAAATACATTTTGGTGACGTTATGTTTCGCGTTAACTAAGCAGGAGGTTTTGGCAATGGTGGATTCAGGGGCTACAGGCAATTTTGTGGCCATTACTTTGGCTGCACAGTTAGGATTACCTTTGTTGGACAAGAGTAAGGTGGAAGGAGTTGTGGATGGTTCACCATTGGTATCAGGGCCCATACGAAAGCAAACAGAAAAACTGGACATGATTTGTGTACATGGTCAGAGAGGAAATCACATTTGATTTAATAGCAGCACCTCAATTTGGATTGATTTTGGGAATGCCCTGGTTAGTTCTTCACAATCCAAGAATTGATTGGGAAAGGCAAACTGTGTGGTTTGAGGAGGAGGAGAGATGTCAGGAACACATTTTTCCAGAGGAGGACCAGCAAACTGGTTAGTGAAACAGAGGCCAGTAGAACAGATTGTGGGAGCGGTAATAGAAGGAATTCCAGCCCAATATTTGGAATTTAGTGACATTTTTGATAAAAGAATAGCTGAGCAGTTACCCCCACATAGACCTTATGATTGTGTTATTGACTTAGAGCAAGGAGCAAAATTGCCTTGCACGAAAAAGGAAAATCAGTATCTACGAGAATATTTAGATGAGATGTTGGCTAAGGGTTTTATTAGACATTCCACATCCCCAGTCTCCTCACCTTTATTTTTTGTTCCCAAGAAAGAAGGACCCTTGCGTACATGCATTGACTATCGTGCATTAAATAAGGTAACCATCAAGAATAGATTTATGTTGCCTTTGATTTCAGTTCTTTTAGATCAAGTGAAGGCTGCCAAGATTTATACTAATTTGGATTAAAGGGGTGCTTACCATTTGATACGGGTAAAAGAGGGGGATGAGTGGAAAATAGCTTTCAGAACGAAGTTTGGTTTGTTTGAATACCTGGTAATGCCTTTTGGTTTATGTAATGCTCCAGCAGCTTTTCAGTTTTTTATGCAAGAAGTATTGCATGAATTCACTGATATTTTTGTCATTGTTTATATTGATGATATTTTGATTTATTCAGAATCTCAAGAGCAGCATGTAAAACATGTGAGGACTGTGTTGCAAAGGTTACAGGATTATCAATTGTGTGTCAAATTGGAGAAGTGCGTCTTTCATGTGACGCAGGTGGAGTTTTTGGGATTTATATTGACTGATACTGGAATTGTGATGGATCCCAAGAAAGTGCAGGCGGTTAGAGATTGGCCTTCTCCACAATGCATCAAAGATATACAATCTTTTCTTGGATTCTTATAGGCAATTTATTAGCAATTTCTCTAAAATTGTCACTCCCATCACGCATCTATTAAAGAAGGCGGTGAGGTTTAGTCGGAGTTCTGAAGCAGAGAAACCCTTTCAGGAGTTGAAGGTTGCCTTCACTACGGCTCCAGTGTTGCAACATCCCAACACTGAGAGGGCATTTCAGGTTGAAACAGATGCAAGTAATGTGGCGATTGGAGCCATTCTGTCACAGAAAGATGAAAAGGGAGTATGGCATCCTGTAGCTTTTTATTCCAGAAAACTGTCAGGGTGTGAACAGAATTACTCCATCACTGATAAAGAGTTGTTGGCGATTCGGTCCGCTTTCCTTGAATGGCAGCATTATTTACTGGGAGCTAGGCATCAGGTGGTGATGGTAACTGATCACAAGAATTTGCTAATTTTAAGACAGCCCAAACCCTCAGTCCTAGAGAACTACGATGGTCTCAGCACTTCAATGAATTTGATTTTGTGGTGACTTTTAGGCCGGGTAGTAAGAACGGAAAGGCAGATGCTCTTTCCAGACAACAAAATTTGGAAATTCAGTATGTGACGTAAAGACCATCCTTTCACCAGACAAAATTGTTGGGGCCATTACAAAGCAGGTCCTTGAATTGGTTAAGAAAGCTTTACCCTCACGACAATTGCTAGAGTGGCAAAACAGTTATCCGGCATGAACCACAAGGGAGGGACTGCCGTATCATCAGAATCGGTTATATTTACCAACTGCAGAGTTACAAGATAAGGCTTTAGTCTGGTGTCATAAGTCTACCTTAGCAGGGCACGCAGGTCTGAAAAAAATGAAGAATATGTTGGACAAATATTTTTGGTGGCCCACATTGAAACAGGATATGGAGAGATATGTGGACTTATGTGAGAATTGTGCCCGGAATAAGGCAGAGCATGTTAAGAAAAGAGGTTTACTGCAACCGTTACCAACCCCTGAGAGAGCATGGACACACATTTCTATGGATTTTATCACGGATCTGCCCCCCGATAATCAATGTGATACCATTTGGGTGGTGGTAGATTTTCTATCGAAACAAGCCCATTTCATTCCGTGTGAGGGGATACCTGGGGCAGGTAAATTGGCTGAGCTCTTTTTACAACATGTGTTTCGGCTGCCTGGATTGCCAAAAAGCATTGTCTCAGATAGAGGGTCGCAATTTACATCCAGATTTTGGCATGCTTTTTGTCAAATGCTAGGAATCAACTGTGCTCTTCCCCCCATTGGCTGCCACCTGTTTTATATATCAGGTACCTGTGCCAACCACGGGTGGAGGGGCGACTTCATTCGGCTTCTGTGGATCGTGTGTGTTGACACACCTTCCCCCATTATTGTGTTTGACAGACACACACTTTACCCCGGCAAAACACACATCATATTACAAAAAAAACACCTTCTTACCTTTTTCTTGCAGCCACGGTCCGTCGTTCCAGGCCCCCTCAGCTCCTCCATGCAGCTCACAAACAGGAACCAGCAATCTGCGAGGGCTTCCTGGTTCCTCTATGTGAGCTGCAATGAAACCGAGGGAGAAGGGGTTGGAGATGAACGTGGCATGTGACATGTGCCACATGTCATGGTCAGCTCCAACCCCTACTGAGTACCTCCCTGGCTCAGCCTTCACCCTGATGGGTGATGACTGAGCTGGGGAAACACCGGACTGGGTGTGGCGGGCCCCTCCGCTCCACGAGAGGGCCTGCTACACCAGGAGCACACATTTTTTTGTGCAAAATTTGTTTTTCTTTTTTCTTTTTATTTTTTAAATTGGGTTTGCAAGGGAGTCTTAGGGGTTGCAACTGTGGCTCCCAGGGGTTGCAGCTGCGGCCCCCAGAGATCCCCAAATGACATCCCTGGCTAACATGATTCTTTTGTAGTGTTGGGTGCTCAGGGCACTCCAACTCTGTTTGGGTTCTTTAGTAAAGAAGGCATGCAGCTATCTTGCTTAAAACAATTAGAAAAGAAGCCCATGTTTGTGGGGATCAAAGAGGTGGGGAAAATCAGATGAACAGTACAGACTAAAGAATGGTATCGATGGCTAGCTGAAAGGGTGCCATGTGAAAATGGAAAGTCCTAAGACATATAATGCCAAGAAGTTTGCTTATGGGTCAACGGAAGCAAACCTATTGTCCATTTGGAAACTGTTTTTTAAAGGATAGGACTGGGTGGTGGGTCCCACTTACCTCATGATGTCCTGGTATTTTCCAGTTGAATGGTATACAGTGATTTCAGTTTTACAGTTGAAAAATCCCATGACCTTTGAAACATCAGAATGCCTTCTTTCTTTACCATGGCTCCCACAGTCCTTGGGAGGGTTAGGGGTTGTGATGCAGTCCGAAAAATCTAAGTGCATTTCTCCCCACACTGTAAACAATGTTTTTAGAACAATATTAACAGAACAAACTTGCCTTATTTCTTCCATACGCACTCATTTGCCAAACAAGCTGCAATACGTACTGTGTGGCTGGTGTCACAGTTGCTAATGGGCATGTATGTTAACTCATGCATAGATAACATCGGCAATTATACCCAACTCAACTGTACTGGTCAATGACAAGTACAGCTGAATTGGGTATAATTGCAGATGTTATCTGTGCCTAGTACCGACAAATTGTACTTCTGTGTTATTAAAGAGCATACCTTTGAACAATTACTACATGATCCCATATACGTATTTACATCATAATTTTGCGTATTAATTGGTGTCACTCTTGCTGAAAATGAATTCAGTGGATCAATTGCTCTCAAAACCATTTTACAGACTCGCACACAGTTAAAAACGACTAGAGCTTGATCGGCCAGATTTAAAAATTTAACAGTCTGCAAAAGATAGGGGAAAGGCCTACACACGCACATTTTCCATGGTTTGGTATGAAAAAAATACATGGCTCACTGGTGGCGTTGCTAAGCGGTCTTTGCTCTGCTTTCCACTGCCTGCTGTTTGGAGGTGAAACAGCCTGGATGAAAACAGGAGTCACTGACTTAAAGCATTTGTCAGAAAAAAGCAAGAGACATGAATCATGCAAATCTCATATTGAGAATATATTACAGATGCGCATGTTGGGAACTGTAAACATTGCAACACAGTTGAACGATGCCTATCGCCGGAGCGTGATAAAGCATAATGAGGATGTGGATAAAAACCGATACATCTTGTCAAAGTTAATGTCATGACGCGCGCTCCATGGAAACTATGGAGCCGATGGAAGGGCTGATTCCGTTCCTCTACCAGCGGTCTAGTCTCCCACGCACTGCACGTTACCGTCATGACGCATATATATAGGCGTCACACACGGTAATCGATGCGTTGCAACCTTGCTTTCCTCGCCAGGTTTCGTACGCTAGTGCTCCTCTCTGACTCCCCTTGTTAATTCCCGCTTGTTTTCTCTTCTCAAGTCCTCAGTGATTGCCCGCTCAGCTCCTAGCCTTTGATCTCTCATGGTGCTTCCTCCACTCCTCTGTTCCTCCCGCTTTGTAGTCCTTGTTCCTTCTTCCGCTTTAGTGCTTTTCCCTAACTTGTTGTACATACATCTACGATTGTATGCTCCTTCCCACCGCAGCCTTCTGCAGACCTCTTCTTCATTCCTCGGCTACGGTCTCCATCCAAACAGCGCTACGTACACTAGCTCGACTCCAGCAGTGTCTTCTGGGAATTGAAGTCCTCTCATCTACTTCAACGGAAAGCTTTCAGCCTTGATATTCGTAGTGCTACTACATCCAAGCACACCAGGGTTTTTCAGCCACGCTTTTCCCTGGAATTGGGGGCGCACTCCCTGAGGGTCCCTTCTGCCTTGCTGTTTGACAGCGGGCAGGGTGGCTTCCAGTGGAGCTCGTCCCAAACTCAACAGGAAATGACTGGACCTCTGGAGAGAAAGGAGAGCCATAGACACAGACAGTTCCTCAGAAGAACTCAGCACAGGTGAGGAGGAGGAGGAGGGAACCAAGGAGGGTATTTGTCAAGCAACTAATACTTCATCGCATGACAGTTTGCAACGCCAAAGGATGGCTAGCTTAGAGCAGTATCAAGAACTGGTCAATGCCATACAGGGTATAACTGCTGAGCTCCAAACCATGAGGGTAGAAAACACCGCCCTTATGGCTGACAATGCCGCTCTGAGACAACAAATGATTCTGAGAGAAGAAGTTCGGGGAGATCTCCCACCTATGCCCTTACCTTGTGGGAAGTATGAAGGGAACCCCAAGAAGATTAAGGAATTCCTCGATGCCTGTAGAGTATACTTCACTTTTCGCCCAAAGATGTATGAATTCGACAAAGCAAAGGTTGGCTTCCTCGTCTCAAACCTTGGGGGTAACGCTCTAGCATGGGCCACCCTGTTGGTTACAGAAACTGATCCTGTGCTGAATGATTACAATGCCTTTGTATTACAATTCAGAGAACGCTTTGAAAGGACCGAGACTTTGTACGCGTCCTATGAAAACATACCAGACCTCAAACAGGGTCTTGTTGATGTACAAACCTATGCCTCGAACTTCCAGAGGATAGCTTTGGAGACAGGATGGCCTGACTCAGTTAAGCAGACTCTCTTTCGGAGAGGGCTATATGAAGACTTGAAGGATGAACTCTCTCGAGTAGCAAGACCCTCCTCCTTCCAAGAACTGGTCGCTCTGACCCTCCAGATGGAATTTCGAATTTCCGAGAGACGAGCAGAAAGAAGGAAGACCAGATCCAATCCGCCTTCTACACCATCCTCCTACACGCCAGCTACTCCAGACAGATCTTTTTCCCAGACTGAAGAGCCCATGCAAATAGGTGCAGCAAAAGGGTCCCCTCAGCGCAGCAGAAAGAAAGAGATGAAAAGACCTGCACTTGTGCATGTATTGCCGTTCTGAGAAGCACCTTCTAAGAGACTGTCCGGAAGTACCTCCCCGAAGATCGGGAAACGACAGACCCCGACCCTGAGCAGGGACACGGAAGGGGCTTCTCTTGCTAATCCCTGTGTTACAAATCCACTATACCATGTACCCCCTCAAACCAACTTATGGTCCTAAAGATCGTCCTGGAATGGACCTCTACTCAAGCAGTTGAGTGTCTGGCAATGCTTGACTGTGGTGCAGCTGGGAACTTTATGGACGACCAATGGGCCAGTAGATACGCCATTCCTAGGAGAGAAAAGCCTCAACCCATACCTGTAGAAGGAGTGGATGGTACCCCCTTGTCTTCCGGTCTTATCCGACAAGAAACCACAGAAGTCATGGTTAAGATGAAGACTCACCATGAAACCGTGATATTCGATCTGATTAAGGCTGCCCACTTTCCAGTGATACTCGGGATACCCTGGTTAAGAAAACACAATCCGGGAATCGACTGGGTAACTAACATTATTTAGTTCAGGTCAGACCTTTGTATGCAGTCCTGTTTGAAGGAGAAAGGGCAACATTCACATCAGGGTGACACAGTGTCAGCAAGGAGTATTAACTCCATTCCTGTTGCCTATCAAGAATTTACCGACATATTTGCAGACACTCTTCCCAGACCTCTTCCTCCACATCGAGCCGAGGATTGTAAGATCGATCTTATACCTAATGCGGTGGTTCCATTTGGGAGAATGTATCCCTTATTCCTCCCGGAGAAGGAGGCATTAAGAGACTACCTAGCCAGCAATTTACAGAATGGCTTGATACAAGAATCTACTTCCTCTGCTGGAGCTTCTCTGTTCTTTATACCAAAAAGGGCAACCAAGGAACTCAGACCTTGTATTGACTTCAGGGGCCTAATTAGTCAAACCATTCGAGATCGATACCCGATGCCTCTGATAAAGGAGATCATGGAAGCAGTAAAAGGGGCAAAATGGTTTACCAAACTAGACCTCAGAGGGGCTTATCATCTCCTACGAATCAAACAAGGGGACGAATGGAAGACCGCATTTCGTACTCCATTAGGTCATTTCAAGTACAAGGTAATGCCCTTTGGGTTGGTTAACGCGCCAGCCCAGTTCCAAAGATTTATGGACAAGGTCTTCAGTGATCTTCTGTTTAAGTCCACTGTAGTTTACTTGGATGACATCTTGGTTTACTCTCACACTTTCGAACAACATCGTCTACACGTAAGAGAAGTGCTCAAGAGACTTCGAGACCACCACCTATTAGTCAAGCCAGAGAAATGTCTTTTTGAGGTTTCTACAGTTTCATATCTGGGCTTTATTCTGTCAGAAAACTGCATTGAGATGGACCCTAACAAGACTACATCTATTAACAATTGGCCTGTTCCCAGTTCAGTCAAGGACATCCAGAGGTTCTTGGGGCTGACAAATTTCTATCGAAAATTCATCACAGGCTTCTCCAACATAGTCCTACCTATCACAGCTTTGCTAAAGAAAGGGGTGAAGTTCCGTTGGACGCCAGAAGCAGATTTCGCTTTTCATCAGCTCAAACAAGCATTTACCTCCGCACCTATCCTCAGGCAGCCTGATCCGTCTCAACCCTTTATCGTAGAAGCTGACGCCTAACAAGGGGCTATTGGAGCAGCTCTACTACAAAGGAAGGAGGATCAACTCGAACATCCCATTGCCTATTATTCCAGAACACTCACCTCCAGTGAAAGAAACTATTCGGTGATTGAAAAGGAACTGTTGGCAATTAAACAGGCTTGTGAGGAATGGCGCCATTTGTTGCAAGGAGCGAAATACCCGTTTCAGGTACGAACAGACCACAGGAACCTAAGTATTCTCCAACAGATGGAATGCAGGAACTCTCGTCATGCTCGTTGGGCTTATTACTTCTCCCAATTTGATTTCATACTCACATACCTACCGGGTAAAGACAATCACTTAGCTGATGCACTCTCCCGCAGCCATCAAGAAGGATCAGGGAATCACCCCGAACAGGAATGGCTGCTCAATGGGAAGAGATTCATAGGAACAGTAAATAATTATTTACAACAGGTTCTGCCAGCCCAAAAAACCACCTCTCTTCCAAGAGACCCCTCTCTATCCTACAAAGGAGAATACCCGTTTAAAGATGACTTGCTTTACCTACCCACCCAAGATCTCCAGAACCAAGCTCTTTCGTGGTGCCATGATCTGCCCATGGCTGGTCACATGGGCCGTACTGCTACACTGGAACTACTGAAGAGGCATTTCTGGTGGCCAAAGATGAATAAGGATGTTGTGGAGTATGTCTCTTCCTGTCCAGTCTGTGCTCAGAGCAAACACAGTTCGGCTAAACCATTGGGGCTGCTACAACAAGATGAACCACCTGCCGGACCTTGGCAACATATATCTATGGATTTTATCGTTGAGTTACCCAGATCGGGAGGATGTTCTGCTGTCATGGTAGTGGTCGACTCCTTCAGTAAGCTGGCTCATTTCATTCCTCTTAAAGGCACTCCTTCTGCCACTACCACAGCAGACGTGTTCTTAAAGGAGATAGTCCGTCTCCATGGTCTACCTTCCTCAATTGTGTCTGATAGAGGAACCCAGTTCACCTCCAAGTTTTGGACAACCTTGTGTAAACAGTTGCAGATTCAGAGAGCGTTGTCTTCTGGCTTTCACCCAGAAACTAACGGACAGACCGAACGCCTCAATGCTACACTTGAACAGTTTCTAAGATGTTACTGCAACCAGACTCAGGATAACTGGTATCATCTCTTATCGGTTGCAGAATTCTCGTATAACAACACCAAACATACTGCAATAGGAATGAGTCCTTTCAAATGTACATATGGGTACGAACCCAAACACATCCCATTTCCTACTATTCAACCCACTAATGTCCCTACCGTAGACCTACTACTGGACACTCTGAAACAAACTCATAAGTTTGCTCAAGAAACCCTATTAGCCAGTCGCCAGACTTACAAGAGATGGGCTGACAAAAAAAAAAGACCTAATCCTGATTGGAAGAAAGGAAGCAAGGTATGGTTATCCACTAAATACCTTCCCCGGAGAGTCCACCCAGGTAAATTCACTCCGAGATATATTGGACCGTTTTCCATAAAACAACGGATCAATCCTGTGGCCTTTCGGCTAAACCTCCCGCACTCTCTTCGAAGAATACATCCAGTGTTCCATACCTCGCTTCTTAAGGAGTATAAACCTGATCCTTTTTTGAGAACCTCCAGAAGAAAGATACCCAGTGTGGATGATGACGCCAAAGAGTATGAGGTTTCACGCATCTTAGACTCACGTTACAAACACGGAGTCCTACAATACCTCGTACTGTGGAAAGGATACCCTTGGACGGAAAGATCTTGGGAACCAGCCAAAAATCTACATGCCACCAGACTCCTACGCATATTCCACAGACACCATCCAGGCAAGCCTGGAGGACGGCCTTGGCGAAGGGGTTATACTGTCATCACGCGCGCTCCATGGAAGCTATGGAGCCGATGGAAGGGCTGATTCCGTTCCTCCACCAGCGGTCTAGTCTCCCACGCACTGCACGTTACCGTCATGACGCATATATATAGGCGTCACACGCGGTAATCGATGCGTTGCAACCTTGCTTTCCTAGCCAGGTTTCGTACGCTAGTGCTCCTCTCTGACTCCCCTTGTTAATTCCCGCTTGTTTTCTCTTCTCAAGTCCTCAGTGATTGCCCGCTCAGCTCCTAGCCTTTGATCTCTCATGGTGCTTCCTCCACTCCTCTGTTCCTCCCGCTTTGTAGTCCTTGTTCCTTCTTCCGCTCTAGTGCTTTTCCCTAACTTGTTGTACATACATCTACGATTGTATGCTCCTTCCCACCGCAGCCTTCTGCAGACCTCTTCTTCATTCCTCGGCTACGGTCTCCATCCAAACAGCGCTACGTACGCTAGCTCGACTCCAGCAGTGTCTTCTGGGAATTGAAGTCCTCTCATCTACTTCAACGGAAAGCTTTCAGCCTTGATATTCGTAGTGCTACTACATCCAAGCACACCAGGGTTTTTCAGCCACGCCTTTCCCTGGAATTGGGGGCGGACTCCCTGAGGGTCCCTTCTGCCTTGCTGTTTGACAGCAGGCAGGGTGGCTTCCAGTGGAGCTCGTCCCAAACTCAACAGGAAAGGACTGGACCTCTGGAGAGAAAGGAGAGCCATAGACACAGACAGTTCCTCAGAAGAACTCAGTACAGGTGAGGAGGAGGAGGAGGGAACCAAGGAGGGTATTTGTCAAGCAACTAATACTTCATCGCATGACAGTTAATCATCTGGGTGCATTTTTGCGGTACCTTTGAATTGGCTTTACGTGGCCATAATAAAACTGAAGATTCTTTGAATCCTGGTACATTTAGAGGGCTGGTGGGTTTTGTATCCAGCATAGACAGTGTAATGGAACTGCATTTACAGACAGTATTTAAGGGCACTTCAAAAACAATTCAGAATGAGCTGCTAGACTGCATGCTCACGGTAACTAGAGAGATCATTGTAGAGCAGTTAAAACGCACAGATTATCTGGCTCTGCAGGCAGATGATACAACCGATGTTTCCACTAAGACTCAGTCTGTGCTAGTCTATCGCTACATTGATGAACAATTCAGAATAGTTGAAAGGTTTTATGGATTTACTCAGCTGAAAGACTCTAGTGTGCAGACCATTGCTACTGCCATAATGGGAAAATTGGATTAAGTATTCCTTGAAGATTGCCACAAAAAAAGTAATTGCGCAAACATTAGATGGTGCGAATGTAATAAGGGGCTGTCTGGTGGAGTCCAAAAGAAAGTAGCTGTGTTTCCAAATGCCCATGATGTACATTGCAATGCACACCAGCTTAACTTCATCATGGAACAAGCTGTTTCCAAAATATCAGAAGCTCAAATTTTCTTAACTGATATCTCTTGCTTCTTTACATTTTCTTCTCATTTTCCAAGAAGAACCGAAGTTCTAGATGATGATTCAGATAAAACACTACCAAGACCATCTCGCATCGCTGGAGCTACCATATTCAGGTAATATAAACCATTTATCAGCATAGGGATGCACTCCATAGGTGCTATGAGATCATTGAAAAACAGGATGATTTTAAGGGAGTTACTGTGCATGATGCCCTGGGATTCATTAGAACTCTGAAAGAGAAGGAGTTCCTTTTCTTCCTTTTTTTGTTCAATTACATAATGCCCCATGCTGACATTCTTTATAACTAGCTTCAGATGCGAGATATTGATTCTGTGTATGTGCAGAAAGCTACTGCAACTTTTATCAAATGCATTGGCAGAGAACGTGAAAGCACTGACCATTTGGAGGCTAACCTTCCACCAGAAGCAACTTTGCAAGTCGCAATATAAATATGACCTCTTTGAAACATTTTGCAAAAGAAGTATATGATATCATAGTTACACAAGCCCAAGAATGCTTTGCATTTACTAAACACTTGGAGCGGGCCAAATTGTTGCCTAAAAGATTGGCCTATTTCAAACACATGGACAGTCTTTTCCCAATGATGCACTTACTGCACCTGTCCAAGAATACCCGATGTTAAACAAGGTAGACTGTGCACTGAGCTTTCAATTGTTTATGAGAGACCGGAATTCTGTAGTGCAAGTGGGGCAATTTCTTTATTAAAATTGTTCATTGAAAACAATCTCAAATAAGCATTTTGTGAGACGATGCAGTTATTAAAAATTCTGATTACTACACCCATGACAACAGCTGAGTCTGAGCGTTCTTTATGCACCCTGAAGCGAGTTAAAACATTCTTGAGAAACACAATGATTGAGGATCGTCTGAATGCTTTGGCCATGTTGTCCATGGAAAAAGAACTCATTCAAGAGATCCCTGACTTCAATGGTATGTCCCGGGAGGATAGCTCAGCGGCAACGTGCTCGCCTTGGAAACAGGTCTGCGCTTAGAAACCTCTCGGTATTTAAGCACGTTTTAAATACGCAACTAAGACAAGCAACTACGCAACTAAAACAAACAATTCCTGTAACAGCGCCTCGATGCCTGCGGGCTGTGTGAGCGCTTTAAAAATGCAAAATAATAAAAACAATTGTACCACCATTAGTATGTAAAACCTATTGCTTTTTATGTCATATTTGGATGGGTTTGGACAATAAATTACACACTTTGGAGGGCATTTTTCAAAAATGTTTGCGGGGGTGAGAACCCCCTCCATGCCTCTAGGGTGGTGTCAACTCGCGCGCTGCTGGCACTCGCACCAAAATTCACCACAGGAAATGTACTTGTAATGTAATGTAATTCATATTTTTTAATTACTTATGGTCTTCTCTTCGACTCATAGCATTACCCCTGATACCATTTTCTTAAAATAAGCTCTTCTGCCATTTATGTTTCTTTTCTAGATCTTTAGTTTTCAAGATGGCATTAAATGTCACGGTCATAGACCGTGAAAAGAAAAAGTGACTCTTTTTTAAAAAGAGTCATACATTTACATCAGAATTTCTTAGAGTAAGAACTAAAGAGGCTCCATCCACTTCTAAAAACCTGTAATCTTTTCATAGCTCACATGCAATGCAACTCCCAAAACCGCCGCTGTCTGGCAGAGAACATGCTTGAACTGGTTAGGCGGGAAGATGGCTCGCGGCACTCAGGCTTGGCTCCAGCAGCGAATTCCAACGGCTGAGGTGATTGCCTCTCGTGTTGTCTGGTTGTCATGAGGCAGGAGGGCGCAGGTTATTCTCTCACAATGTTGGCAATCACCTCAGCCGTTGGAATTCGCTTGGAGCCAAGCCTGAGTGCCGCGAGCCATCTTCCCGCCTAACCAGTTCAAGCATGTTCTCTGCCATCGTGAGCAGGCAAATACAGCAGACAGGAGAGGAGACACTAGCGCAGTATTTTTGCCCAAAAATGTTTGTGAGGGGTATTAGGAGAGACGACAGGGCGATTTTATTTTGCATGATAACATGATGTGGCACGCCCTGAAGACAATTCTATACAGGCCCATCTCTAAAAATCAATATTAGGGCCCGGATGTGGGGGCAGTGTTGCAATTGGACAACATTTATTGGGGGACCTCCTCCCCATCCATCCATCCATCACGCGCGGGTCTCGGGTCGACGCTACACAGAAAGGCACTCTGGCAAAATGTTATTTTAGTTGGAGCACAGCTCCATCTTGGTCCTGCCCAATAACTTTCCTGGGTGGGAGATGGGTAGTTTAAGGGCACAAATAGAAGACGGGAGCAGGGTGGTGCCACAACCAATAAGGATCAACAGGACCAGCTGCTTTAGGTAAACAAATATTTATTTATTTAAATTAATTTATTTAAATTTATAGAGCGCGCAAACAGCCCTTAGGCATCGAGGCGCTGTTACATGTGATAATCTTAGTTACAAGAGGCATACGAATGGCATTTAAACATAATTACAATTTAATACAGATATTACATATATTACAGGCAGGCGTAATGCTAGTGTTGTATACAGATTGTTGTATACAGATTACAGGGTATACAGAAGGCACATAGTCCGGATTAGGTGAAGAATAGTGTCTTGACTTGCGGAAGGCTATGTGGGAAGTTTCCGCTCTTAGGGACGGTGGAAGGGCATTCCATTGCAGGGTTGCTAAGTAGGCAAAGCTGGGGCCGCCCGCTCGGTCTCGCTTAATTTTGGGTACTGTGACCATGTTAGAGTATGGTGTTCTGGTTGGTCTGGAGGAGGCAGCTCCGTGTATTCTTTGGGACAGGTAGAGGGGGGCCGTTTGGTGGACACATTTGTGGGTTTGAGCAAAAGTTTTAAAGAGGATGCGCTCTTTGATGGGTAGCCAGTGTGCCAGTCTCCTGGCGGCAGAGATATGTTCCCTTCTAGGGATACCTAGGGCTGCGCGGAGGGTGCTGTTTTGGATTATTTTTACAGCTTCTCCATATTATTTACTGACGTGCCTGCAAAAAGGGCATTACAGTAGTCGAGTATTGCCCCTGTTATAGCTCTGGCGATGGTGAGGCAGTTTTACATGGATAGGAATGGTCTGGCAGCATTTAGCAGTTTTCCGTGGTATGCTCCGGCAGAGGCGATAGCATTAACTTGCACAGACATAGAGAGGTTTGAGTCAAGGTATACTCTAAGGGCCTCATTACACGGTATGCGGTAACCATGGCGCTATTAGCACCATGGTTGCCACCGGTATTTTACCGTGTCTGCCTTGGTGGATGGCGGAATTACCGCCCTACTCCAAGGTGAGCGAGGGCGGTAATTCCCCATTCACCAAGGCACTTCCCCATTCCCATTTTTGCCCCCACAGGGCACAATGGGAATGGGGAAGGAGCTAATTACGGTACGGCAAATTGAGGTACCGTAATTAGCACCAAGGTCCCTTTGCGGGCCCGTTCCTTAACGGCTGCTAAAACCAGCCTTTGAGGTCGGGTCCGGCAAAGGGACCTCATAGTAAGGCAGTAAGGGTTTACCGGTACCGGTGCCCTTACTGGTACGGTAAACCCTTAGCGCATAACGTGTAATGAGGCCCTAAGTGTTTTACTGTTTCGGAGACTGAGATTTTGATGTTATCAATGGTAAAGTGGCTGAATTGGTTGTTGAGTTTTTTAGAGTTTCGGCCAGCACGTCAGGCATAGTACGATGGTTGCTTGTTTTGTTCCTCTCCTCCTCCCCCGCCCCACTCCTCTTGTCAACTCTCCGGCACTACCAGAAATGTCGTCAGGCCTAGTACGATAGTTGCTTGTCTGTCTCATCTCCTACCTGCCCACCCCCTCCCCTTCTTACCTTTGTCATAGATCTTTTACTATCTGAAATGTCATCAGGCCTAGTACTATAGTAATTCTTTTCACATTTTTAATATCTCAAGTCCTTGTAAGATTGTCATTGTATTTTCCCTTGCTCCCTCCCTTGCCTTGAAGCCCTTTGAAACACATTGTGTATAGGTGCTATACAAATAAACAATCAATCAATCAATCATGGCCCAGTTAAAAATGCTAGATAGTCAAAGAGAGTCCCTTTAAAAGATGCAATGTGATCCATATTCGCAGAGTACAGGGGGAATGAGGCACCTTCCCCCTTAGTTATTTAGCAATGGGGGCAGAAACATCACGTTGGCCCATAGAGGTGCTTACAGTTTTCAGTTTCTGGGTGTACATCCTTTATGAGACTGTGCGCAGTGTCAGTGTGGCTGGGGATGAAAACATCAATTGGCTTCAAATTCATGTGCATGAACTGCACTATTGATAGTGCAGTGATTTCGGCACATTCGGGGAGCCATATGCAATTTTGAATTCTTTTAAGGTAGTCTACGTCATGAAGTAGGAAGCTACCAAGGTAACTCGGCAGGTTAAGTACCTGTTTCTGAGATGTTATAGGTTTATAGGTTTAAAGCTGGCTGTAAATCTTATGGCTTTTTGCAATTCCTTATAAAAAAAAAATACTTTAAAACCCACCATTCGGCCAGAGGATGGGTTGGGCTGGACTTTTGCTCAGATGGAGGGTAGGGCCATTTCTGTCCCCATAGTGGCACCAATGAAAACACTGCTCAGATTCCTAATAATTGCCATCAGCATAATGAAAGCATTTATTTTTGATTGAGCAGTTTGAGAAGCAAATAACTTCAGAAGTATACCCTTTGATAAAATTCAAAGGAAGGGGCACACAAATCAGAGGGTATTTATGGGAGTGGTCAAACGAAAAAACTAAACACATTTTAAAGAAAACCGACAGATTTAAGTTTGAGAGGTATGATTGACTTTGGCAGGTGTTTGTTTCTGTCACACCATAAGCTGTAGATTTAGAAAACAATGTCCCAGTATGTGAGAAGCCTGGCTTTAACATAGATGGGCCCCACCTCAATGATATTAAAAGCCCAACCAACTCTTTGGCGTCTGCATCAGGCCAGAAGCAAGAACAGTCTCAGCAAACAAAGGGACTATAAACACGTGATTCACTGCTGGTGTACGGAGCACCTTTAAGAACCCTGAAAGTGTTCTTTGCAAAAGGGGGGCAAGGTAGCAATTGGGGGGAGCAGTTGTCCCTCTTTGCCACCACTTAAGGACACCTATGCTCTTGGGGGCCCATTTCAAAATGATGTTTGGATGTCCCATTGCCTACAACCTGGAAAACAAGTCTGAGGCACATGTGGGGTGCATAGAATATAATGCTCCAGGAAAGGCAACCTGTAACTTGCACACTGCAAGGCCACATATAATGTACTGAAATAAGAAGTATTTTGCTTTGTCATAAGACTGCAATGTCTCCATGCCCCACAGAGGCTCGAAGCACATTGCAATAGGGCAATGAAAAATCTAATTTTTTTGGCAATAATTTTGTCCTCTCTTGTCAATATGTTGCAGATAAATTATGGGTTTCCAAACAAGGTTATGATGATGTGTTTTGCCATAAGCCCCACAAATATCTTCTCTCTCTGTGGCATAAGGATGACTGATAAGGCTCTATGGCATTTTCTTCAAGCTTTCCATTAAGAGCTAGCGTGGTCAATATCGTCAAAGTAATCCCTCAACCAACGGTTATAAAAATTGATATTGTTGCTCATGCAAAAAAACTTCTCACTCAATTGAGCTATAATACATATTACTGATCGTCCTTCCTCTTAGGATTTCCGTAGGGTACTACTACATATTGATATTTTGCTGTTACTGCTTACTGTAATTTTGAAGATAGGATACTAAACATTGTGGTGTAATTTGTACATGCCAACCACCATGTCTGTTCACTCCGGCACCAATTAATGGATCTGCAGATGTTAAACATTTTAAAGGCTTCTCTTGGTATGTTTTGATGAGTGACGCTCCAGCAACTTGAGTCGGTGGGCAGCGGTTGTCAAAAAGGTGATCCTGTTGCTACGATGTGCAGTTAGGCGAATCAGCAGTTGGAGGGAAATTTGCGTCGAGTCGAGGTGTAATGCCTGGCAAGAGTCAGCAAGTTGATTTGAGCCTAGCAGATCATGGGCTTTGACGGCTGCCTGACTGGTTCTGAGGCAGAAGAACAGGGTGCCTTGGCAGATCTGGTCCGCCAGATGCTGTGAGACCCAATCCAGGGGCTAGAGGACAGGGTGAGTTCTTCCAGGGTCTGTTCTCCTGACTCTGGTTGATTATGGTGCAGAATGGCAGTTTCTGGTCCACAGCAAGTTTTATCCTCAACGTGCCCAGGGCGTTGGTAGGGGGCAGAGCTGCCTTCTGCTTTGGGCTGCTCCTTTTTCACCTCAATTGTTGAGGGCCTTGAAAAGTGTAACCCTCCCAAAAGAGGTCCAATGAAACACTCTCAGATGTTGTTCCAGAGAGCATCAAAGAAGTGGTGGCAGACCCCATCTTTTCAAGCTCAACATCCAATGGTGATTGGACTAAAAATAACCTGTTTTAGGGTCCAATCACTGCTCTTGAAATTAGTGGACTTTGCCCTTCTAACATCACACCCAAAGTATTTTGTTCTAGAGGAATTGGAGAGGCCAGGAAGGAGAGGCAGAGGCAGAGAGAAACAAGATGGTGGAAACCTCCCACAACTGTACAGTGCTCTCCCTGTCTACACTAACCGCACCCCTTACTTTCGTAATAGGATCAAAGGCCTTACAAAGGAGCAAATAGAGGCAATCCTGCAGTCTACATTCCTGCCGGTAGGGCAAGGTCCAGCTGTCTGGGTAGAATACACATAACCCCTCCACAGCTAAACTTGGCCTTCAAGTTTGGCACATGGGTCATATCAGTTTTATGTGGCTGCAACGACTATGAGCAGTGATATGCACCATACACTAACTCAGGCATGGCCTATATTTAGGGTGTACCTTGCCACTAGCATGGGCTACTTACAATCATTAGAGTTCGGTACAGGGGTGCATATTGTAAATCCATACCGTGCGCTGCAGAGACTTAGCTTTCACAGCAGCTGCCAAAGGGACATCTGTGACCTCTGAACCTGCTGTGTGCCACTAGTAGAGCAGGCACTGTAGATGAGGATACTGATGTAGTAGAGCAGGGCATATGTACACACTATGCTTTTTGCATAGAAAAGTATGGAAGAGGAATCTTGATCGGCAGATTTCCCTTTCAGAGATGGAATTAACTGCATAATTTTAGTAAATTCATAAAAATCAAAAAAGCCAGGGCTTCTACACCCTTCCCAAAGGGCAATCCGTCACGGCCGCATACTGTGCCATGTTAAAGAGGGGAAAATGGAATCCACCTGACCAATGCCTTGAAGTGGAAAGAGCTTGGACTAACACCTAGGAAAGGCAGTCTTTGCAGCCTCTTTCCATTTCCTTGTGATCACATATTGGATGCGCTACAACAGTGGAAAAACAGTGTTCTGGACATACACAATGGCTACAAGCATTAGAGACAGCCTCAGTGACTGGAGTGGCTGTAATGTCATTCAAATAAGAGTTATATGGCTTGAGGCACCGACGATGCGGACGCCTCACTGAGAGCTCCGTGGGATGCCCGGTGTTTGTCGCCATAAATGCCTGTTTAATTGCATCATCCCTGGCACGGAGTAAGCGTGAGGGATGGCGGAGCACCTCGGGAGTCTGCGGCTGGACTGGGAGGTGAAATCAGAACGGGGAAGCCCCTCCACCCTCCGGCTCCAGGAGCCCAGCCCGGGGCTGAAATCCACCTCCAAGATGGCGGTTCCTGCGGACCTGCACTAAATCCCCCCACTGAACCGACCAGACCAGCATGGACCCCGACGGTCGGGGTCTCAGGACATCTTGAATAAAGGTGTTGAGGCGGCCGCAGCTCCTGTTTCGTCCCTGCTCCCTGAGACCAGCGACAGAGAGGGGGATCGGCGCCTGGTGGAGAGGGGTGGTGGATGCCCTCCCCGTCCGTGGAGGTTGGACTGTTGGACATTGCGAGGGGTCTCCTGGGCCCGCCTGCCTTACACCGCAGGCCCACTCTACATAAACCCTCTGCCTGACCGTTGCGGACGTCCCGCCCACAGCAGACGTGGAGGCGGAGAGCGGGCCGCATCGCCGGCAAGGAGCCGGCACAGTAGCACGCACCCCTGCCGTGCCTGACTTCTGGAGCAGCGGGGAGCTGTGGAGGTGTCCCCAGCCACCCACCATCAGCCACACCAACACCCCGCCCTGACTTTGGCCACGGGACCACATGCAGTGTCAGTCCCTCTGCCCGCACAATCCCCCCAGCGGACCCACCATGCTAGCCCTGGGACCCTGAGGAGGGAAAGGAGGCCTGCAGCCCACGTGCCCACCAGCACAGGTCCAGCACCAGTTGGGGCCTTCCCATCACCAGACCAGCACTACGCCTCTTGGCCTGTGACAGGCCTGTGGACACTGACATCGGACTGGGGAGGCACGAGTCAGCCCTCCTTGGTCTTCAATTGCCCCATTTAATGCCCCCCTCGGGGCCCATCCACCCTGGTCCACGTGGACCCAACGGGCAACACCCCGACCACACGCCTGAAGCCTGCGGACCTCCGCCACTACAGGCAACACTGAAGGATCTGCCTGGGTGGCCCCCCTGCACAAAAAGGGAAACATGGAGAACAGCAGCCCAAATGAAATTGACAATGCAGTAGAAAATATCCCAACCACTGCAGTAAACCTCAGCAAACACTAGCCTATATAGGCTGCGGAGAGGTCTGTGGAACTTGCCTGGAACCCTTACCAGCAGTGACCTGACAGGTGGCATTGTTAAGGTATGGCCTCCCCCCAAGACACCCTGCAAGGATCCACGTGCCCAGCTGGGGCGAAAAGGGGGTCACAACCGAAACTGCCCCCCCAATAACAGCTTGTTACTGTTACCGTAACCCGTGCAGACGGCGACCCAGACACCAAGATGTCTAAGCAGAAGGGGCCAAAGTCAGCGGATATAGCCAATTTACTCCACTTGAAGGAGAAATCTAAACAGCCTTTCCCCCCACCCCGACCCAGCCTTCCTCGCCCACAAGGGCCCAAGGACAATGGGCTACAAAAGACGATATTCAGGGCCTCCTCGCCGACATCAAAATGGAATTCTGCAACTGCATGGCAGAGGTTACAACCAAGATAGATGGCCTGGACAACCTCGTGGACGAGGTGGAACATAGGGTCGGGGACACAGAAGACCAAGTCCTGGAACACATGGCGCAGATTGCGGAGCTGCGACAGAAAACCCAGATTCTGGAGAACAACGCAGAAACTATGCACCGCAAACAGGAGGACCTGGAAAACAGGACCCGCAGAAACAAAATCCGTATCAAAGGGGTTCCCGCCTTGATCCCGGACCAAGCCCTCCCTGCCTACATCAGAGATCTCTTCCAGACTCTTCTCCCGGACGGCGATAAGTCACTACTTCTTCTCGATCGCACTAATAGACTGCGAGGCCGCAGGAATACCCCATTGGCGGCTAGCCTTGAAGTGATCACTAGTACATTTTTTCTCTACGAAACAGGAGATCATGACAGCGAGCCGCTCACAAGGCGACCTGACATACCAGGGAGCCGCCATACAGCTGTTCCAGGATCTAGCCACCTCCACAGTCCAACGGCGGAGAGCCCTTCGGCCTCTAACAACCTTTCTGCAGGATCAGAAAATCAAATATCGTTGGCTCTACCCGGCCTCGCTTCAGTTCACAATTGAGGGCCAAACAAGAGTAATTCACGCCCTGGAGGAGGCAGGCAGCATTATGGGGAGCGAGCCCTCGACACCTGGGGAAGATACAACTACCTCCCCGACAGGTAAACCACGCAGCTCAACACCAAAGCCCCAGCATAGCCGCTGGATGAAATTTCCAAAAGGAGGGAAAACTCCTGTCGCACATGATTAGTAACCGACCATCAGCACTCCATGCCGGAACCTGCATTCTTGGCACCCAGGCGTTCCACGCAATGCCACAGCCGAGGGATTGACAGTCACTCCGACCCAAAGCCTGTTTGAGCCGGTTTAGTTAATTTTTGTTCCTTCCTTTCTTCTCGTTGGGCTGGGACCTTCCCCAGACCCCTTGGTTACTGGGGCCCTGTTGGCCTTGAGTTGGACAAAGTTAAAACTCGGTTGCAGCTAAGTCGGGCCGACACTGGCTTCCCGGTGGACTCCCCTGACCATAGGATTAACCCCCCCACCTGAATCCTAATGGCACCCCTCTGACCTCCCCTCCAGCGCACACCATACTCTGCTACATCTCATTGAATGTCGGGGGCCTGAACTCTCCCACAAAACATAAGTCCATCCTTTGACGCCTGCAGGACCTTCAGGCCTCGGTGGGGTTCCTCCAGGAGACCCACCTCTTAGCAAAGGACTTCACAGACTGTGGTGATGAGCGTTCCCAACATAATACCTGGCCTCTGGCCCCAGCAAGAAAGGGGGCACAGCGATTCTGCTAGCGAAAGGCATCCCCTTTAAAGAGAAGGAGACCCTGTTTAGCCCAGATGGCAGATTTGTAGCGATTAAGGGGAATCTCTACCACCAACTCCACACGCTGATCGCGGTCTATGCACCAAACGACGGTCTTCTACACAGCCCTGGAATCCACTCTCCTCCCCTTCTTCGAAGGACGGGTGGTCCTGGGTGGGGACTTCAATGGGGTGCCCAACCTCTCACTGGACAGGACAGGCGCCCCGTCCACCAGGGACTTCAGGTTAGCTTTGGGCCTCCGCCACCTGTTCAAAACACTAGGCCTGGTGGACACCTGGCGGGTCCTTCACCCGGACACCACAGACTACTCTTTCTTCTCCCACGTCCACCGCTCCTCATCCCGAATAGACCTGATTCTAGCTAGCCCACAGCTTCTGCAGTTCACGGATGATGTGGAAATCGGTGCGAGGGTGCTGTCGGACCATGCCCCAATTCTTCTCAACGCAAGGGTCTTTGACCCGGATCCCCCAGAAAGACGCAGATGGTCTCTATATGAGCCAATGCTGCATGTGTGTGTGCGATGCTATAGCCAAGGCGATCAGCAATTACTTTAAGGAAAACCCCCCCGACTTCACCTCTACAGCAACGAGATGGGAAGCCATGAAGGCCGTAATCAGAGGGGAACTGATAGCTCAGGCTGCCGCATATACGAGAAGGCGAACCATAAACAGAAACAGCTAGAGAAGGAAATGGCAGAGGCAGATGCAACCCTAAAAAAGAAGTGCTTAACCAAAGCGGCCAAAATGGTTAGATTAGCTCGCACGAAGCGGGAAGCTCACTATGCGGAGGACACAGCCCAGACCCTGCTCCGGACCAAACAGAGCTATTACGTGAATGGCAATAAAGCTAATAAATATCTGGTGAGCAAACTAGCCACGGAACGCCGACGGAACCACATTACTGCACTGAAGGACCCGAAAGGTAGAACCCTGTACGGAGAAGGGGCGAAACTACAGGTGGCGGCAGCCCAATTAGCTGACACCCTGACCTCAGCCCCCCGCCCACAGGCCCTCCAGGAACAATATATAGCAGACACCCAGCTACCACACATCTCAGAAGCGGACAGAGCTGCCCTGGAAGCCCCAATTATAAGGTGGAAGAAATACTAAAAAATCTGAAACCCAGGGCTCCAGGCCCAGACGGCTTTCCACCAAAATTTTACAAACTCTTTCGCCCAATGTTGCTGTGCCCAATGACGGAGCTATTTAACTCTTTTCGGGACACGGGCACTATCACGCCCTCTATGCAAGAGTCTACCACAATCATGCTATTGAAACCCGGCAAGGACCCAAAGAAGTGCTCTTCGTATAGGCCGATATCTCTGCTCAATGTGGAGGCTAATGCATACTCAAAGGTACTGGCGAACAGGTTGGCGCAAATCCTTCCAACTATCATAGACCAGGACCAGGCAGGGTTTATCAGAGGGAGAATCACCATGGACAACATCCGCCGAGCGCTCAATCTCATCGAAGGCGCGACCCAAGAATGACGGGGCCTGGCGGTCTTAACTCTGGACGCCACCAAAGCATTCGATAGGGTGGACTGGAACTTCATTCGCCTCACCCAGGAGGCATTCCGGTTTGGCCCGATATTCCAGAAAATGGTGTTAGCAAACTATAAAGCCCAGAGAACATCACTCCGGCTAAATCAGAAGACCTCATCCCCGATCTGGCTCTCGTGCAGGACAAGACAAGGCTGTCCGCTCTCCCCGCTGATCTTTGCTCTGGTCATGGAACCATTCGCCCAAAGGACACAAGCCAACGAGCACATCACTGGGCTAGAAATAAACGGCGAACGATTCAAGATCTCCCTGTACGCCGATGACGTGTTGATCTCCATCACCAACTGTCAATCCTCCTTACCCGCTACCCTAACTGAGCTGGAGGCATTCGAAAGAGTGGCTGGATTCCAGGTGAACTACTCCAAATCGGAGGCACTGAGCGTCAACCTGGGTGCTCCCCTTGTAGCCAACCTCCAGGCATCCTACCCGCTAACATGGACCACCTCCTCAACGGCCTACCTGGGAATACGCCTCACAGCAGACCCCAAACAGCTCTACACTGATAATTTCCCCCCGGTGCTCAAGGAACTGGAGGAGGACCTCCAATGATGGGACAACCAAGAGATTTCCCTATTGGGACGGGTCACAGCATGCAAAATGAACATCCTCCCTAGACTGCTGTACCTGTGCTCCGCTCCCCTACCCCCCCCAAAAGAGGCCTTGGAACAACTACAGACAAAGCTTGTGAAATTTGTGTGGAGGGGACGCAGACCAACCTGATGAACTATTTCCTGGTCACCCAACTAGCGAGCGATGTGGCCTGGGGAGTACTGCATCGAGCAATCAAGATGCCAGCCACAACTACACTCCCTACTACATATCCAAGGGTCTCACCGGACCTACGGACCACAGATGCTATCGTCTATCAAAGCGACCCTCGAGGCATGGGCGTGGGCCCGACAGAGGAGGAAGGCGCCCAGGGGCAGAGCCTGCTCTCCCCGGTCATCTGGAACCCTGACTTCAGGCCAGGAATGGAGGCAGCTTGCTTCAGCCGATGGACCACAGGAGGCCTCCGATCCCTCTCCCAACTCTATGAGGCCAACAACCCGCTCAGCTTCGAGGAATGCAAAGACCGCTTTCAGCTGACGGAAAGAGAGAGGTTTGCATATGTCCAACTTAGCCACTGGATCTCGCAGCCCACGGTCGATCTGGGAGCCACCCGGGACCCTCACCCACTTGAACAGGCTATGGGGGAAGGCACAGGCCGGGGTCGGATCATCAAATTGTACCGCCTCCACCAGGAGGATATGCTAAAAGTTAGACCGCCATACATGTCCGGATGGGAGGCGGACCTGGGGCACCCCGTAGAAGATCAGACATGGGTGGAGATATGGTCCAGGATCAACTCGACATCCAGATGCGTTACAAACAAGGAATGCGTCCTAAAGCTCCTTCACCACTGGTATTACTCCCCAGTTCGCCTGCACCATTGCAACGCTGACATAGACCCGAGGTGTGGGAGACGTTGCGGCGAGCGGGGATCCTTTTTCCACATGTGGTGGGCATGCTCGACAGTATCGTCCTTCTGGAGGGATGTCCTGCGGATCGCTGAAGACATCACCTAACGCAAACTACCGATGGACCCGGAGGTAGTCCTTCTCAGGGTGGCAAGCACAGACTACTTTCCCAAAACAGGATGATCTGCCAAACTGCTCACACACCTACTGCTAGCAGGTAAGATCACAATGGCACGGAAGTGGAAAGCTCAGGAGGGTCCTCTTTTGGCCCTCTGGTGGATAAAAGTTTGGGAGATCCTGGTGGCGGAGAAGGTCACAGCGGCTAAGGAGGGGTCTCTCCACCGCATTCACCGACTGCTGGGCCCCAGTACTGGACTATCACTCCCGATTCCCGGCGTTAACATTTCAATCACGCCTGGAACCTTCTGTTTCCCCAAAGCCCCGACGGGTCTCCAACCCATCAGAGCACCACAGACTAAATTGGTGGTAGAGGAGGGACCACTGGGAGGGGGTAATGGTCAAGCCGCATGCATATTAACTGTAAAGGGAGTCACAATAACACATGTAATGCATAGATAACGCTGTAACCCAAATAAATAAAGTTGTTAAAAAAAATCTGAGTTATATAATATAGGAGATGTGGGGCTCCCACTGTGGGGCAAATCAAAAGTCAAGGAAGTATGCCTGGGAATACAGTGGAAGGTACTGAACCGGTCCACCGAAGTGTGACACATCTCATTTAATTTCATTCAAAGGCCCTGTCTGTGCCTCACTTTCGTTCTCACTCCCGACGAGCAGAGGACCCACCATCCATTCCCCACATGAGGCTGCTGTGGGGCTTTAACAAGCACATACAACCAGGCCTAGCCCTGTGGAGAGGTAAGCCCAGTTGAAACTCAGCATTTTCCTTTCCTCAAGGGGAGCATGGTGAAGTGTGTCATCTGTCTTTGTGTGATATTGCAGTCACTTTAATTCACATGCCTACGACTAAGGGACTGCTTCTCCTGCCTGGTCTCTGCCATAAGGTGCTCACCTCCATCGCACCTTCCATCATGTCCGCCATTGTTTCTATCTAGCACCATTTGATGCAGTCTGCCCTGCCTCCTCACTGGATTGGCCACTTCAATACACATCTTGGCCAATCGTGAACCGAAAGGCGTTAGCCGGCCCCGGACTTCGAATGCCCACACTCAAAGGCCCTGTCTGTGCTTGTCCGGGCCTGCCTGGGCTCAGCGGCATGCATCGTTCTACAGGTAATGAAATACAACTTGATGCTGGGTTCATCTTCCATGCACCCTCAGACTATGGCATCCCCCCTACTGACATTACGTGAATGCTGACTGTTTGCTCCATTGCCTGGTGCATCTCTTCTTGACTCTGTGCCTGTGCCACTCCTGACATTGTCCCTGTTCTATCCCAGCTGGCATTCCTCCCCTTTACTATATGCTCAAAACCTTTTACTTTGTCTTCCTAGTCAAAAATGTTTTGTGTCTGCTAGTCAAAAATCGAATTTAGATGTTTTGTGTCTGCTAATCAAAAATCAAATTTAGGTGTGCTCTCATCTTGCACTGTTTTGTGTCTGCTAGTCAGAAATCGAATTTAAGTGTTTTATGTCTGCTAGTCAAAAATCAAATGTAGGTGTTTTGTGTCGGCTAGTCAAAAACATTGAATTTAGGTGTTTTGGGTTTGCTAGTAAAAAATTGAATTTAGGTGTGCTCTCATCTTGCACTGTGTTGTGTCTTCTACTCAAAAATCGAATTTAGGTGTTATGTATCTGCTAGTCAAAAATCGAATGTAGGTGTTTTGTGGCTGCTAGTCAAAAATCGAATTTAGATGTTTTTGTCTGCTAGTCAAAAATCGAATTTCGGTGTTTTGTGTTTGCTGGTCAAAAATCAAATTTACGTGTTTTGCGTTTGCTAGTCAAAAATCAAATTTAGGTGTGCCCTAATCTTGCACTGTGTTGTGTCTACTAGTCATAAATAGAATTGAGGTGTTTTGTGTCAGCTAGTCAAAAATGTAAATTAGGTGTGCTCTCATCTTGCACTGTTTTGTGTCTGCTAGACAAAAATCGAATTTAGGTGTTTTGTGTCTGCTAGTCAAAAATTGAAATTAGGTGTGCTGTCATCTTGCACTGTTTTGTTCCTGCTAGTTAAAAATCGAATGTAGGTGTTTGTGTCTGAGAGTCAAAAATCGAATTTAGGTGTTTTGTGTCTGCTAGTCAAAAATCGAATGTTGGTGTTTTGTGTTTACTAGTCAAAAATCGAATTGAGGTATTTTGTGTCTGCTAGTCAAAAATCAAATGTTGGTGTTTTGTGTTTACTAGTCAAAAATCGAATTTAGGTATTTTGTGTCTGCTAGTCAAAAATCCAATTTACTCCCTTGCCGTCTATATTGTTTCTGTTTTGCTCACTTGCACCCCCTAGATCTCACTGTTTTTCGCCAGTCCTATTGTGTACTTCCTTATGCGCTTGTGCCCTCCTGTCAACTCCCTCCCCTGTGCCTCAGCTGTTCACCCTGTTTAAGTGTACCACACTCTTTGCCTGCTTACAATGGCACTCTCTATGCCTCCTATCTTCTCTAACTGGGACACACTTGTCTCCAACCAAGGCCTTCCTATCGCTGACACCTATGTCAGTGCTTCTGCCAGAGAGACTCTCACCGACATCCTCTTTGTCATTCCGTCTCTCGACCTATGGACTCTGCATATGGTCGCTCTGCTCTCTCCCTACTCTTCCTCACATATCAATGGTGGCACCCGCTGGGAGGTCCTTCTGGCTTTCTTCTCGACCACCAGGTTCATCATAAATGTCTATCGAAATGGTACCGTTTTGGTACAGGGTCCTCAACCCAACCTCCTTCTATTTGATAGGCTTCTCCCTCACTGTCTCAACTTTCTACCTTTCTCCTCATTGGCTCCCTTGCCATCTGCCCCTACAACCTCCCTGGCTGCCTTCCTTGGTAGGGCTACCCTGGCTCCATCGCCCACACTCTCTGCACATACAGTCTCATCAACCACTCCCACGCTGGTGCCCTTGCCACCCACTGCCGACGCATCTGGGGCTCCCTTTCGTCATGCGGCCCCTCCTTCACTGGCTCACTTGCCATCTACCACTGTCCCAGCGCCCTTGCCTGCACTCTCTCCACTAACATCTTTGTCATCCTCTGCCCCTCTGCCTTCTCCTGCCTCTATATCGCAGGCACTCATGCCGCTTATGCTGGGGTCCTGTCACCTGCACACCCCCTCGTAAGTCTTTCAAAAATGGAAATCAGCTCCATGTTGCCACGATTAACTCTCGCTCTGCAGTCAAGTCTTCCTCTGACATCTGCCACCTCTTTGAACACCTGGACATTGATGTTCTTGCCCTCACTGAGACATGGTTTAATGACAGCTCTGTCATGAGTTTTGACACACTTCTCCCTGAAGGCTACAAGATCCTCTCTGAGCAAAGGCCCAACAGGCCTGATCTTTCCTGAGTGGATTCCTGTTTTCATCATTCCCACTCAGGCCTATTCTTCCTCTGAATTTCTGCTCTGGAGGCTCTCTCTTGCCTGTCTCCTCTCTTACTCTGGCCACCTTATATAGGCCGCTGGGCCTATCCACCCTCTTCCTCTCGGAATGGGCTGACCTGGCATCTTCTCTCCTTTCCTCCTCCAAACTCCTCCTGCTGAGGGATCTTAACATCCACTTGAAGCTTTCTGCACCTTTAACACTGGCAATCTCTGCATCCCCCCCCATTCAAGGTCACCCGACTCATGAAAAGAGTGTCAGTGGCTGCCTTTGCCTCCTCCTACTCTCCTCCTCCCACTCTTACGGCTGACTCCTACCCTGAAACAGCCCTCTCTAAATTTCACCTTTCCATCTCCAACACCCTTGCCCCTGTCATGAGGGTTCGACTGAAGCCTGAAAAATGTGCAACTCTTAGTACGACTATGATTTGGCTGACCTTAAACGCAAGCACCTTCTGCAAAGGAAATACAGACTCTGCATCCGGTCCAACAAAAGAGTCCATATTCAAACCTGCATCTCTGCGGCATCCAACATAACCGCAGAACTTTTCAAAGTCTGCAAGGAACTAGCTGTTAGGAAAGATTCTCATTGTATGTGAGGTTTTCCATCCAGTTGTGTACCCCCCAACTTTTGGCTGCTTTTTTTAACACCCTAGTCTGACTTTACCAGAGGAGCACACCCTTCTGCTGCGCTCCCCTGGGCTTTTCACTCACTTTATTATGGGGAAACTGGCATGCCCTTACAGACAGTCAGTACTGGGAGACTTTGTTTCCCTTAGTCATTGTCATTGTTGCAACCTTTCTGCAACATGTTGCAAGTGCACAAAGTACCTTACAGTACAGTGTACTTGGGTCTTCCTGTCATTTCTGAAGGCCCTAGATACTCTTGAAGGATTTTTTAGGAGAAGTGCAGATATGCATTGGACAGGGCTGATGGCAGTTTATCTATTCTCATATTTGTAACCCTTTCCTCCCAGGTAAACCGCGTTTACGGCGTTTGGCACAAATAGGTGGCCTGGTTCCAAAATGGCCATGACACAAGGTTCTTTGTCCTGTCCTTTGGCCATCTTGCCCCTTCACCTTCTCCAGGTCGTGCCGACCTGGTTCAGTCCTTATTTGGGGCATGTGTTTTCCTGCAAAACTCCAAGTTTTTGCAGGCTTCTGCATGCCTTGTGTGTGTGCTTCCAGGATGTGGGTTGGACTGTCTGTTCCAATGCACATCCTGGGTGCCTGAGGGTCTGGTGTGCTGTGAATGCCTGGGACCACCGTGGTCCATGATTGGTCCACGTATGGTGTGCATGTATGTGAGCAGATTTCCAATTGGATACTCTTTGTTTTGACGTGAAGGAGATTTTGGATAATAGAAGGTTCCAAACACCCATACCATGTCGATCTCTTGAGTTCTCACTGAATGAAGGATAGGATCCAAGTATCCTGAAACTAAGGAGCCGAGTCAAGGAAATGCTGGTGACCCGCTGGAAGGTTTGGCACCCTGAGCCCGGTGTCATCCTGCTGAACCCCTCTGCATCTGATAAAATTAGAAGGTCTGTGAAGACGCTTCGACCCATTAGAATAGTGGGACCAACTATTCTAGGCACCTTCATCAAACCCTGCAAGTAAGCCTTCTCGGAAGTGTCCCTGGGCCAACCAGTGGGCTGGCTAGCTTACGCAGGACCTTTGCTCTGATACCACCGCCGTTTCAAGGAGACCCTTGAAACTTGGTACATCGCAAGCTCTGTCTTCATGGCACTCTCACACTGAATTTTGTACACTTGGCATTCCCAGGTCTGGAGTAAAGAGAGAGCGCCCGAAACGGAGTACATGCGGTTACCGTGTTGCCCAGCCGTGGTGACAAACTTTGCAAGTGCATTGCAGCTGTGCCCCTTTGTGCCCTGAAGCCTGCTACAGCACAAATGGCCTGATCCATCCACCAGGAGCGGATAAATCGCCACTGTCCCATTTAGGAATCAACTCTGTAACTTAGTCGCTGAAAGCCGCGGAGCCGCAGAATTGCCACATTTGAACCTGCAACCGAATTGGACTTGACTGCCAAAGTTTGGTCCGGAGTGCACCTGTGGTTGGTGAGTACTTGCAACCCTTACCGGTGGCCTCTAGCGCATCCACCTGTCATTACACACAAGTGGCCCCTGAGGGCCCCTCTCCTTTCCACAAATAGCCTGAGCTATCAAACTATTCCCAACTTCTGGAACCTGTTCTTCCTCTTTGGGTAGACCGTCTACAAATAGTGGGAACATATTCTGCATCACCTCATCCACCTTCCTGAGCTGCTACAGACCCTACAAGAGACCCCGTTTTCGCCCATCTGCACTACCACGTGCACCAGCATTGCAAGTACATTTGAGCAATAGGCTCCTCTCTTCTTAGAGACTGGACTGCCTTTCAGTTAGGATTGTGAATACTGCAGAACTGCCTATAGACTCTTTGCACTACCTGCTTCCTTCCCTTTCTAGGTTGTGGACCCATTTCGTGCATTAACCCTTTAGGCCACTTGGTCTTGTATATATGTATTTTAGAACAATTGTGTTGGTTTAAAAGTGTTACTGTTAATAACTATTGTGTTGAAACTCAAAGGCCTTAAAAATGTATTTGTATTTTTGATAAATATATACACCTGACTGGGAGTGATTTGTAAGTGTCCTTTACTCCGTGTGCTCATTGAGGTCTTTCAGTCACCATCACCCCTCCTGAGACCTAGTCTTGACCGCTGCCAATGCTATCTTGATTGTTCTGGCTTGTCCAGAAGGTTACCCTTTTCCAAGCCAAGAAACTTGGCTGGCCTTCTGAACCTCTGCCCACCAGGTCAGAGTTCAAAAATCCCTCTTAATACTAACCAAACCTACTGCAGCCTCATCCTCCACTGCACTCAGCCAGGCCCTTTGCTCTGCCGTTGCTGCACACTTCACCGCCAAAACACAGGATATCCTGTCCTCTCTCTCTTCCACACCCACTCATGCACCATCATCTCTTGAGCCACACTCGGCTGCTCCCTCCCCTCCCCCTCTACTCTCCTCCCTCTCCCCTGTCACACCTAAGGAGGTTTCCAGGCAAGTCTGGTCTATGAAAACCTCTTCCAAACAGATGGACCCCTGCCCCTCCACAACCATCAAGGACAACATTGAATCTCTCGCTGCAGCCTTGGCAGACCGCTGCAACCTCTCCTTCCCCACTTCTTTCAAGCACTCTCCTGTGCACCCTCTGCTAAATAAAAAACTCTCCCGACCCTTCCATTCCGACAAACTATTGCCTGATCTCTATCTCCCCTTTCCCTGCCAAACTCTTGGAGAAGCTTACCCTCTACACTGAATCAGTTGGTTGTCTCCATGACCATCAGTCTAGCTTTAGAGCACCCAGAGGCACGGAAACTGCTCTTCTGAACCCTTGTGAAGTCCTGCTCTTAAATCCTGACTCTAACTCTCCCTTTGTCCTCATCCTTCTTGACCTCTCTTTTGTTTTTCGATACAGTAAACCACAAAATCTTGATCTCCCATCTGTGTGATACCCTGGGCATCACAGAGTAGGTGCTGGCGTGGCTAGCATCCTTTTTCTCAGATCGTCCTTCCCAGGTGGAACTTGGGTCATTTCTCTCTACTATCACGCTCTCTACTTGTGGTGTTCCCCAGGGATCTAATCTATCCCCCTGATTCTTCAATGTCTACATGGCCCCTTTGGCCCACAGGATCTCTGCCTTCACCTCCAACTTTCAGTGTTATGCGGATGACACACAGCTCTCTTTCAGGCTACCCTCTGCCTCTTCTTCCTCCTTGCTCATCCTGACTGTCCGCAATTCAGTCCTGGTGTGGTGCTAATGATCTCTGCCTTAATGCCAGACAGAGATCATCCTCATTGGACCCCTGCTCCTGCTTTTCCACTTGCACTGTGGCTGGCCTCCTTTGGAGTGCGCCCTCACTCACCAGTAAGGCAAAAAATCTGGGGGTCATCTTCGACTCCACTCTCTCCTTCTCTTCTCAAAACACGGACATCTCTAAAAAGTCCCACCACCAGCTGCACCTCCTCAGAGGTATTCTACCCTTTTCTCACTTTCCCTCAGAGGATCACCGTCTCCAGAGCCCAGGTTCTCTCTAGATTTGACTACTGCAACAGTCTCTTTCTCAATCTTCCTACTTCTACTCTCCGACCTCTTCAACTTATCCAGATAGAACCGTGAAATGTATCCTTGGCCTCAAGCCCAGGGGCTGCATCTCTACGGCGCTGAAATCCCCCGACTGGCTCCCAGTGGCTGCAAGGATCAAGTTCGAGTCTCATGCCTGGTCCACAAGGCTTTGTGGGGCTGGGACCCGCACTACCTACAACGGTCTCTGCCTAAATACTCTCCTTCTAGAGACCTCCGCTCGGCCTCCTCCAACTCTCCGTGGGTGAGCCGTTCCTCCAAACAGAGATTTGGGGGTAGAATGTTATACTCTACAGGTGCCTCCCTCTGGAACAGCCTCCCTGCCTCTCTCCATCTTGAGCTGGACCGCCTCAAGTTCCCGAAACTCCTCAAGACCTTCCTCTTCTCTGCCTCTTTCTTTCTCCTTCTCCCCTGCTAACTTCCTTTCTCCTCTTTCTTGCTTCCCTCCTCCTTTATCCTCCCCAACTCTGCTCAGTTTCACTGACTGGTCGCCTGGTGCACCTCCAGAACCTCACAGGTCCCAGGCTCTCCCACCATTCCACACTTCTTTCCGGGCCTCTGCACTCTGCTTCGCACTTCTGCACTTGGAATACATTCCATGTAAGGGGCAACCTCTCCGTGCTTAACTCAGGCCCCTTATGGCCTGGGCGCACTTATTCCCCCTCAACCTCTCTTGCACTTCCTGTCTGCGGACTTGCATGATCTTGAATGCACAAGGCCCAGCAAGATTGTTTTTCCTGTCAACCCTTGGTCTCCCCTCCCTAGCTTGGTTGCACCTGAAACACTTGTGCATAGGTGCATTATTGATGAAGACCTATCATCAGTCAATCTGAATGTTGCCAGGCGTCGTTTATTGTTCAGTATGTCCTTTCCCCCCTCCTCCCCTCCTCCTTCTCTCCACACTCCATGTCATTCACTTTTACTACCTGAAAACTCGTTAGGCCTAGTACGGCAGCTTATTGATTGTATGCCCCCCGCCTTCTCTCCTTCCCTCCTGTCTTGCACTAGTAGAAAGGCCTCAGGCCTAGTATGCTAGTTTTTTTTTTTTTTTAAACTTTATTTTTGAAAATTTACAGAACAACAGAAAACACAAGCACACCATCAGGGTGCACTAACGTAGCAAGGCGAAACAGAGGAGAAAAGGGGACGAATTGAAGAGAGGGTAGGGAAAGGAAGGGAATAGAATAAAGCGAAAAGAAAACATAACATTTCCCGCTCCCGGGTTCGACCGCGGAGCCGCCCCACCCCACTCATGACCACAACAACAAGCATCAGGACTTTCCTGGTTAATTGTCAATCACCATTAAGGCACAAATATATAGTGTCTCCCAATCTCACAGATCTGTTTCGGAATCAGGAGCTCTCAGTAGTGGAAGGAGCTGCCCTGTTTAGCAGATATGTAATATACGGCCCCCAGATGTCGGGGGATGGAGCATGCAGTGGTAGGGTTCTTATAAATTCGCTCTCTACATCCTGACAATAGGTAATGTCTTTTTTCCAATCTTCAATTTTGGGTCAGGGGCCCCGGCTCCAGGCCATAGCTATCCGCCTACGGGCCAACACCAGGAGGAGCGCTGCCAGTCTGCGTGATGCGGGGCGTAGGTATTTTGTGAGGCCGAGGAGGGCCGCCAACGGTAACGGGGCCATTTGTTCCCCAATAATATCGGCGACGATCTGCAGGACTGAGGCCCAGAACCGCTGGATTCCGGGGCAATCCCATGCCAGGTGAAAAAAGTCGGCATGCGCCGCTGTACAACGTTCACATTGGGCCGATACTTCAGGGTGATGATGGTGTTTCTTGGCAGGGGTGTAATATGTTTGGTGCACGTAATTAAAGTGTATTAGTTTATATTGTGTATTCACCGCGACTTTCTGGGTTTGATATAGAATGTAGGACCAGTCCCCAGCCTCTATCGTCATCTGGAGGTCTGATTCCCATCTTTGTTGAGTTCTGGCATTGGGTGGCCCGGTGTCTGCCACCAGGGACCGGTAAAGTGCCGAGACCAACTTCTCCTCTCCCCCAGCCTGGATGGTTTTGTGCAGCAGATCCCATGTGGGGGGTTGTGCAGGAAAAGAGGGCAGTATTTTTTGCAGGGTATAGCGCAGACTGAAATAAAGAAAGATGTCTAGTGAGGTGCTTCCGCCCCTTTCTTTGGCCATCTGAGGCGTTAGGAAGGTGCCTCCCGGGAAGACATCACCGAAGGAGTGGATATTAAGTTTGTCGGCCCATATTAAAAATACTTTTTCATTCGTGAGCGGAACACCCGGGATGAACCTGATCGGTAGCAGAGGGGAGTATCTCACGGTCACCCCATACTTGGCAGCCATTTTCTTCCAGACTGCATACGTAGAGAGGACTGTATTTAGAGTGTTGTACGGAACTGGGATTTGACTAATGATAACGGCACTGAGCAAGTCGGGAGAGGCCAGAGCACGTTCCACCTGCACATGAGGACGCACGAAGTGGATCGTGTACCAGTGGCTTAAAAACTGTGCCCGAGATGCCCAATAGTACTTCTCAATGTCCGGGAGAGCAAGGCCTCCTTTTGACGTCGGCGGAACCAGGGTGTCGTAGGCCACGCGTGCCGGTTTACCGGCCCATAGCAGTTCCAGGACTGCAGCCTTGATTTTCAGGAGGAAGGATTTGGGGAGGAGTAGCGGGATATTGGTAAACAGGTACAGAAGCTTGGGGAGTATAACCATCTTCGTAAGAGAGGTCCTACCCCACAGTGTTAGTGGGAGCATTTTCCACCTGTGCACCCGTTCCTGAATGGAGGTGAGCGTGGAGACATAGTTGTCTTTATATATTTCGTGATGGTTACGTGACATGAATATACCTAGATAGCGTACCCCTGTGTTCTCCCATTTAAAGCCGTGGTCATCAGCGAATTGCACCGTGTGAGGGGTCAGGGGGAATATCACAGATTTAGAGTGGTTGATTTTCAGTCCTGACATTTGCCCAAATCTTAATACCTCCCGCATAACTGGGTTAAGGTTCTCCTGGGGATTGCTGACAAATAATATAACATCGTCAGCATAGAGGGAGACAATCAATTTGTGGGGGCCTAATTTGAAGCCTCTGTGTATTTGGAATTCGCGTAGTCTGGAAGCCAGGGGTTCCATAATGAGAGCAAAGATCAGAGCTGAAAGTGGGCATCCCTGTCTCGTTCCGCGTTCAAGTGAAATGCATGTGGATCTAGTGTTCCCTAATGTAATATAGGATCGGGGGCTGTTGTACAATAATGACACCAATTTAATAAAGAAGTTGCCAAAACCCATTTGTCTAAGCGTTGCTAGCATGAATGGCAGTTCCACAGAGTCAAATGCCTTCTCGGCGTCAGGAAGCACCGCTATTGCCTGTTGCGATGGGTCCAGGGCCTCCATGATGCCAAACAGACGCCTGATGCCATAGGTGGTGCTGCGCCCTGGGATAAATCCGGCTTGGTCTCCAATCACTAGAGCGGGCATAAGGGGGAGGAGCCTGGAAGCAAGAATTTTGGCCAGGATTTTATTGTCTAGGTTGATCAAAGAAATTGGTCTATAGGATGCACATTCGTCAGCGGGTCTGCCGGCTTTGTGTAGGAGAATTATGTTGGCTTCCCGTTGTGTTGGGGGAAGGCATCCGCTTTCAATGGATTCTTCATATACGCGTAGCAAGAGAGGGGCGAGGGAAGTTGCGTAGGCCTTGTAAAACTCTCCAGTAAGTCCGTCCGGACCTGGTGCCTTGGAGCTCGGGAGGGATTTTATTGCTTCCAGTATTTCTTCTGTTGTTATCGGGGCGTTGAGAGGTTCTCGTAGCTTTGCCTCCACCCAGTACAGCTCAGTGCCGTCTAGGTATGCTTTCAGAGATTCAGAGTCCGAATTGCCTCTAGAGCTGTACAGGTCTGGTAGAAGTCTCGAAATGCCTTGGCGATGTCCACTTCTGCATAGACACGCTGGCCTTGTGCATCTTTAACACATTCCACCCGGGTCAAGGTTTTGTCCACCAATAGTAATCGGGCGAGCAGGGCTCCTGGTTTCTGACCCTCTCCATATTGTCGGAACTGGTGTTTCCGCCCTAGGAATTTTAGCTCTCTTTCGGCTGTTTCCCTGAACCTCTGGAGCTCCTTCTTCAGTTCTGCCTGGATTTGCGGGCTTGGAGCTGGACGGCCTTCATCTCTAGATCCTTCAGACGGATTTCGCTGTCTGAGAGTTCACTGCGGATCAGCTTCAGTACACCATTTTCCTTACCCAAACATATTCCGCGCACAAAGCACTTCAGCGTCTCCCAGATGGTGCTGGTCGCCTTGACTGAGCCTTGATTTCTCTCAATGAAGGATGTTATTTCCTCGCGCAGTTCATCTGCAAAAACTTTGTCTGAAAGCGCACCCAGCTTGAATCTCCAGTTCAATCCGGGGACCGTTGCGCCCACCATGGAGGCGTCAAGTGTGACCATTGAGTGGTCGGATAGCGTGCGTGGTAGAATTTGGCTCGTTCCCCAGGCAAACGGACAATGGGTGGAGGCCATGAGGTAATCTATCCTGGAGTTGGTGTTGTGAACGGGCGAGTAGAATGTGAAGTCTTTCGCATCTCGATTGAGATGCCGCCATGTGTCAGACAGGTCGAACGCTTGACATATCTCGTGAACTTGGCCACTGGCTTTGGACCGATTCCCAGTGGTGTTATGGGATTTGTCTAGAGTAGGGTCTATCGGTGTGTTAAGGTCTGCACCCCATATGATTGTTTCTGCGTTGGACTTCCCTAGTTGGGACATCACTCAGTTAAAATTGTTGGGCCCATCAGTGTTGGGAGCGTAGGAATTTACAATCACCACTTCCTTCCCTGCAATTATTCCCCTCACCAGCAGGCCCCTGCCTTCAGTGTCCTTCACTGATTCAATGAGACTGAAGTTTGTTCTCTTATCAATCAGAATGGCGACCCCTCTGGCAAAGGACGAGTACGATGAAAAGTACCTTTGACAACCCCAGGACTTGGCCCACTGTGATTCCGATGCCGGCAGGAGATGGGTTTCCTGAAGAATGGCGATGTTAACCTTGTGTCTACGGAGACACTGAAGGATTTTCCTGTTCTTTGCCGGCTGGTTGCCGCCGCGGATGTTCCAGGTGGCAATTTTAAATGTTATGGCTGGCATTCCGAAGGCTGGGTGAATTCTCGCCTGTCAGGACGTGAAAGCGAAAATGGTGCCTTGAGGTAGTGGAGTGGCTAGTGGGTTTGGCTTCCAGGTTATCAAAGTGATATAACATCAACGTTGCGAAACGAGAGCGGGGTGAGTAAAGCGGCCACGTCTGGCCCAAGTCCCTTCCTTGTGTGGGCAACCCCCAACTGGCCCACAGTAATCCCCCCATGTAGAACAGAGTTGCAAGCATAGCCGCGCTAGGGGCACTAGTAGCCTGCCAAGAGGGTACCGGGCTTCCTATGGCGACGTAATTTCGTTCCTGTGATGTATATTGAGCATAGAAGCAGAAGGTGCGTTGGTCACGACTGCCAATTACTGTGATTGTAGATTACGGAGGGTCTCTTCTCGCTCGCTCTTCCCGACGGGGTCTCGGATTGTTCCCGCCATGTCTGCAGCCAGTCCGGTCCAGGTAGTCATTGGCTTCTTCGGGGGAATTGAAGAATTGGGCCTTCCCCTCATGTTGGATACGCAGTTTCGCTGGGTATAGCATGGAATAAAGGATCTGATTGTCCTGCAGGCGTCGCTTGACTGCCGTAAAGGATCTTCTCTGCGTTTGCACCGCCTGTGAGAAGTCTGGGAAGACTTGAATGGAGTCGCCGTCGTATTGAAGTTTCCCCTTATCTCTGGCTGCCCTGAGCATGGCGTCGCGATCCTTGTAGTTTAAAAGTCTTGCAATGATTGGTTTTGGGTGCGCGCCGGGCGCCGGTCTAGTGTTCGGGATTCTGTGCGCTCTTTCTACCACAAAAAGCTGAGACAGCGTTTCTCTACCGAAAAGAGCTATGCAGATCTGTTCCACAAAGTCTTCCATTTTACCTGGGATTTGTCGCTCCCTCACCCCTATGATCCTGATGTTGTTCCTGCGGGAGCGGCCCTCCAAATCCTCATTCTTGGCGCACACCACCTTCATCTGGGTTTCGAGCACAAGGACACGGGATGTCAGTGCCTCTGATGCAACGTCCAGGTCGGACACGCGTTGTTCGACATTGTCGAGTCGATCGGCTTGTTTATCTAGCATGTGCTGAAGCTGGTCCACCTTCGTCGATAGGGTGTCCAACTTGCATCCCAGGCTGCTGATACCGGCCTTCAGGTCCGTCAGAATCTCCCTTATATCAAAATGTGGGCCCTGGTCCTCGGCTGACATCGTGTCAGGTGGCGGGGAGTTGGGTCTGCTGCTGGTCGCGGGTCTGGCCTGTGAGCTGGCTTCGAAAGTCAGCTTCTTCTGATTCTTGTCTACTTTCCTCATGGTAGCTTGGGGAGAGTGTCCGTGCTGAGTTGCGACTGTCTTGGTTTATGGCGGTGCTCGGTGGACCTGGACGGCAGCCGCACCGCATACTTTTCCGGATGTTAGCATGATGCCTTTGGTGCTTGGTGTGGAGAGTCCGTGCACCGAGCGTGGAGCCTGCATGGCGCGCTGCCAGAGTTTGCCACAGGCCTTCTATACCAGCTGCGCCGAGGGGCGGCGGCAGACGGTGCAATCAGCGGCGTGTATCAGAGCGTCAGGCCCAGCCATCTCGGGTCGGCTGCATCTTCTTATGCCCAGGATCAATGCCGCCGGGGTTTACTAGCTTTCAGATATCCCGTTAACCAGACAAGGCCTCTCCGCATCTGCAGCTGAACGGATGGGCGTCGTGGGAGGTCTCGCCGGGACGGGTGCCGTGCCTCAGGTTTCTAGAAAGCGGCCCTGAGTGTGGTTAGCTCCTACGCGCTGCACACCAGGTCTGGGCCACAGTGCGGCCAGCCATTGGTGGGGGCCGCGCAGATTAAGCCGCGTCCGGCGGCGGGACAGGCGGGCCCACCCAGCGGCCGCGCCGAGCCCGCCCGCGTTGCAGTCTGCTCCTACCTGGGTTGTCTCGGGACTCTGGCACCCCGGCTCGTCGCTCCACTGCCCTCGTGACGGGCTGCCGTGTGGGACGGAGACCTCCTCGTCTCGCGGGTGCCAGTACGCACACGTCCACTCTGCTTGCACGGCGCTGCTCCTGGTCCCGCTGCCGAGACTCCCGCCAAGTGCCCGCCTCCGCCGCTCCGCACACACGTAGGGGCCGCACCGCCCACTCCGTCAGCCGGCCGGCCTCAGATTTGCGAGCGAGTATCTCGGGCTGTAGGCAGGCGTCTGAGTCGAGATTGATCTCAAAATGATCAGTGGAGCTTCATGAAGGTGCACAGCTGTAGGATGGGTCATTCCAACCATCACAGGAGCATCGATGTTACAGGATTCATTAGAGCCCTACGGAGCTCACTCAGGAAGCAGCCATCTGGGTTGGCTCTCTAGCGCCCAAGCCTAGTATGCTAGTTCATTTTGTTAGATCATTCGGAAACTTCAAGGCCTAAGAATGACTACTGTATTCCCTTGTTCCCTTCCCACCTTGAAGTGCTTTGAAGCACTTCACTTGGGTATAAGCACTTTGCAAATAAACAATTACAATACTGAGCTGCACCTTATACAAGGCATGGAGACTGCCTCCGTGTAAAGCTAGACACATCATTTTAAATAAATATACATTTTCCTCAGTCATTTGCTTCCTTGAAAGGCTGCACTGAAAGCATGTGAATTGTCCATGTTGCAATGGAACATTGTCACATCCAGATGTCTGAAATGTAATTACAAACAAGAGAACCCAGCTTCTGCTGCTAAAATATTACTTTTGAAGAAAGTACGAGTTATATGAATAATCCTGCGATTACCCAGAATGTTGCTTTGTTTTTCAATGTTATACCAAGAACAAAATGCAACTGTGTATTTTCAAAAATTCAAAAGCTGACTACAATGTTGTTTTCTTTCTCCAACAATACCATATTATTGTGCAAAGCCATAATTACTCATTGAATGATTTAAATTAATATATAATCAATGCACATGATTTGAAAATCCATATGTTGTGTATTCATGTCTGCATCCTAATGTGCTATCACAGATCAAGTGATCTGCATTTAAACTCTGAGCAAAATCTCTCCCACTTTTGGGACATTTTCATGACCAATGCTTTGAAAAATAAGTGATAACGTGTATTAAAGAACAGACATCTTGCAATTGGGGCAGAGAGATTATTACCTGTGATGAACAGATGAGGTTTTATGGCACACTTTAATGTAAATGCTCCCATTAAAAATATATTGTGAACTTTGCCAGGCTTTATAAACGTGGCCACATATCTAACTAATGCAGAAAACAAAAGACCCCTGTCACGTCAATCGTCTCCTGAACTCCTTATAAAATCTGTTTACTTGAGTCATTCATAGAACCAGCAGGAGATGTCATTCACAGGACATATGTGGACTTGTAGAAACCACTCAGGAAAGCTGTAGCAATGAGGCACCCAAGGTGAAAAATGTGGCATTTCAGTTAGGTGCATTGCCATATTAAGTTAATAAATATCTATAGCAAAGTTGACACAAAATAAAAAACAAACAACAGAAATGAATATGAACCAGCGATTGAAAAATGTCGAAACCTGAAACCAATTGTGTTTTGAAGATTACAGACCCTTTTTTGTTTTGACACCAAATTTGACTTGCCTACAATATCTTATAATTTATAAAATTATTAATAGTTCATAGAATTACGGCCGAATATGCTACCAAGTCATGCCACCTGTCTCTGCATGCCTTTTGGAGCATAGAGTTTGATTATGTTGGTTTCATTGACTTGGCATGTTGATGTCTGACATTGTAGGACGTAGACAATATTGTTTTCAGTCAACAAAACAACAACACCGGCCCTACAACTAAGCCCACAACTTTGGTGCATTCCAGTCCCACACCACTACTATTATGCATGTATCTAACCACAGCAAACCTTGGTGCTTTCCAGTCCGCGCACCCACACTGTTAATGTCTTAGGCAGACCCTTCCCACAACCCACTTGAAGCACAGCGGCCCTATATTCCTAGATCAAAATGTCCACCTCAGGGAATCATGCACCGGTCCTTCCTTTGCTGGAGACGCCCCTGGCCACTTGTATTACTGGAGGACAGGAATAATACATCCTAATCTTCGTCATCCTCTGGATAGTCGAACTGCATTCTCAGTTGCTCTGTGAGCTGGATTGTAGCTGTTTTGGGCGGTTTCCTACCCGCTGCTTGTCTCATCTCCTCCCTGGAGGCACTCCCTGCTGCTGGCCCCACTGGGCTGGCTGGTGATGGGGCTGGGCAAACCCTTGTGAAATGACCTTCTAACCCGCACCTCCTGCACGTCACGTATGCCCTTTGGCTGGGCACTCATGTGCATGCAGCAGGTCCCATCCACACTGAGGGCATATCATTGCACCCATCTCCTTTCGTGGCCACTCCCCTTTTCTTGCTGGCTTACTTCCCTGCCACTTCCCTGCCACTGGTCCACATCCTCCAACTTCACCCGTTGCATGGGAGCTTCCAGCTTGAACTGCTGCCTGGAGATGTCCATGGCCAAGGCACACACCTCTGCCAACACCTGGGCACATCCCAGCTCTGCGATTTGGTCCAAAGTTAACCCTGGCTCCCTGAAGATCTGCTTCCGCAGCTTGGCAGAGCTGCATCCATAAATTATTTGAGCCCTGACCTCGTCATTCTCAAAGTTGCCCAGAGTGCAGGACAGCACAATGTTCCGAAGCTTGACATGAAACTCATCTAAGCTCTCCTCTTCCTCTTGTCTTGTGCATCTCATCCTCCACCGCTCATAGTCACAATTGATCATGGGCATAAAATATTAATTCAGCGTGGCAATAGCTATGGCATATGTCTGGTCTCTGGGCCGAAAAGTCCTAAACAGTTTCAGGCACTGCTGGGCCTGCTGAGTATAGCAGAGTTGGCAGTTTCTCCCTTTCCTTGATCTCAACTGCCTCAAAATACAGCTCAAGGTTCTCCACCCACGCCGTTGAACAGGGTCCCAGACTGGCAGGTGCTCCTACCACATGAAAGGCATACAGTGGCACCAGCTGTCCATTCTGTCGACGCCCCTTGGCCGTCAATCTCCTCATCCCCCATGATGGGTGCCCGACGTTGCACTGAGTCCTGTCACAAGGGTGCAAAAGTACTGACTGGGAGCCGCTACCCTGTTGCGTCCACTCACCCGTGCAGGAATAACACCTCACTAGCGCTGCCTTCAGGATCCCTGACTCCACCCATGTACTCACCTCACTTGGATGTCCCAGATGTCCCAGAGGTCCCTGCTTGAGCAGGCAGAGCACAGTCATCCACAGTACCCCTACACCAAGATCAGGCCTGCATGTGCCCCGCACCCCCACCAGGAAGGAAAATGTTCTCAGATCCGGGGCTTCAGGGGTGGGGGTCTTCCCCCCTTCAGGGTTGCTCCAACACAGAGCACAGTGAAACTTACCGCTGGGTGGCCCGGACAAGTGGCTGTATGTGGTGTCCTTTTTCTGTTTTCCTGCTCCAGGTACAGCCAATACAGGACACAAACATACACGTGATTCTTGCCTTCCCCTTCTTCAGGGACTGCTGGCAACTGCAGGGCAAATGCTGCAGCACAAAGCACCCACACACCTCTTCACCGCCGCTTGCCCCAGGCGTGGTAGGGGATGGGTTCAAACCAACATGTGACTCCTCCACTCCGCTGCGCAGGGACATGCCGGCGCTTGGCCCAGGCGTGGTAGGGGATGGGTTCAAACGAACACGTGACTCCTCCACTCCGCTGCGCAGGGACATGCCGGCGCTTGGCCCAGGCGTGGTAGGGGATGGGTTCAAACGAACACGTGACTCCTCCACTCCGCTGCGCAGGGACATGCCGGCGCTTGGCCCAGGCATGGTGGGTATGGGCGCAAGCAAACACGTAGCTCCTCCACACCCTGCTGGGCAGGGAAAAGAGGCTGACCGGCTCCCGCAGGGGGTGCTAGAGGGAAGGCCTACATAGCAGACTGTCCCCTCTGGCCACCCCCTTCCGGTTGCTGGTCATGCCTCTCCTCTTCCTCCCCTCCCCCTCAGTGAGGCAGAAGAGGTCTGGTCTCCCCGGGGACACTTATAAGGGCAGGAGCTGCGGGCCATCAGTCTCTTTGCCCAGCAGCTCCCGCCTTGTGTGAATACGTGCAGACCGGTAGTAAGAGTAGGATCATGGTGAGGCTTTCGCATCATCAATAGAAGTAGTAAGGTGCACATAGTAGAAGTATTGATAAGATGAGCTTAGTGTGTTGTATGATTTGTTCCTAATTTCTCTTCTCTTGTTACAGGCGGAGTATCGGGCGGTCCTAGCCAATGAGGGACTTCATGCTGCAGCTGCAGTGGCTCGGGATTGGCCGGGCTCGAGACGATCCCTCGACGGGCACTGACTCCCTTCCTTAGGGCTCTAGGCCAACAATCTCCTGGTCAGTGCCCCTGAGTGTCCCGCTGTTAGTACCAGTGTAGCTGGAGTAACCAGTAGTTTTGTCAGTTTGGCCGGTGGCTAAAGAGGTGACATGGTTCACCCGTATCTGACTGTTTTTCGTGATGTAGCTGGGACCGTCCGAAGTTGTCTTGCTCCTAATAAACTGTGACCGTGTATTTTCCAAAGAACTTTAAAAAAGTTGTCTGTGTATTCATTTCATTGTGTTATTATACTGACCAAAGGAGGTGGGGGTGTCCAATGGGGATCTCCCCGCTATGTCGGCGGCCACCAGCCTCGCCACAGAGCTCCTCTCTCCTTCACCTCTGGTGGACCCGGGAGCTTCCCGACCAGTCCAGCTGCTCCTTTCTTTGATCTGCGGCCGTCACTGCGTTGCTCCGTTGGCGGCCAACACCGCTTCCCCACCTCATCCATGGGAACTAGGTAGCCTGCAGGCTACGAACTCCACACCAATGGGACACGGGGCCTGGACACCCTCGTCGCCAATGTGGCGTCCCGCACATTCGGGATCACCCGGTGCCGACAGGATGACTGCGCTTACGCTTTGGATCACACTGCAGGGGGTCACACTGAGGGGTCATCCTGCGGGGTTCGGGAGCACCCGACCTGATGCCAGTACTGGGGTCATCAGCTCTGTGGTCACACAGGCCGAGGCTTCGACACAGACTGTGGGCACATGGTAAGCACACAATAAGCACAGACACAGAGTTGCTGCTTTCTGGGTCTGTGCTGCGGTGCACGCAGAGACCCCCTTCATTGCCTCGAGCCATGACAAAGTCATGACTCGTGTTCTTTAAAGGGCAACACGCCACAGTTAAAGTGGCGACACACCACACAGGATACCGTGCTAAGTGCTACCCAGATCATGTAGACTTGAGAGGAAGCCACAGCCTACACAAGCCAGCATTTTGTTAATGTTCAACTCTGCACACACCTTCTGCTGATGCAGACCAAAATAATTCTGGCGTGCACAGACAAGAGATGCAATTATCCATTCTCCTACAACACCACATCTCAGCAGAGGGAATTGGCATGGCAGAAAGGAAAGCATGATGAATGCAGCTTGGAGGTATTCATGTCTGTAGAGTTGGCAAGTGGGCAACAGCCTTGACTGTGTAAATCTGTCAAACACAGATAAAGGCGCAGAGAAAAGACAAGACAATGGGCTCTCCTCCCCCGAGCACCAGAGCGAGGCTGGATAACCACAGACACAGCGGAATGGCGTTCAAAGTTTTTTTTAGAAATGACAGACAACTGCTTCGAAAATGTATGGAAATATAAATGCACTGGTGCTAAGATCCTGAATGTACTATTCACTAGAGCAGAGGGAGCCAGGGAATTCATTGGAGTAGCCGGGCCAGGGGGTCTGGTGTGTCTCTAAGCGCCAAACACGGTCCAAGCCAGGAGAGCGGCCGCATGAAACATGTGATGCAATGCTTTGCAAAGTCATGGTTCAGAGGCTAATCAATACATATGATATGATATGATATGATTATTTATTTATATAGCGTCTATACACAATGTGTTTCAAAGCGCTTAAAGGCAAGGGAGGGAACAAGGGAAAATACAACCACATTCTTACAGGCCATGAACAGTAAGGATGTGAAATTAACTATTGTACTCGGCCTGACGACACTTCAGATAGTGCAAGAGCTAAGACATAGATAAGGAAGGGAGAGGGAGAGTGGGAAGGAAATGGAAACAGACAAGCGACTACTGTACTAGGCCTGACGACATTTCTGGTAGAGCCGGAGAAAAACAAAAGGTGAGGGAGAGGGGTGCAGAAAGGGAGGGGAGGAACAAAACAAGCGACTATCATACTGGGCCTGACGACATTTCAGATAGTGCTGGAGGGGCGGTGGGGAGGAAAAAAACAGTAATGGGAGGGTGGAGGAAACAGACGAGGTTGCTATCATATTAGGTCCAGGGACAATTCTGATAGATTAAGTGCACAGAAGAAAGTAAGGGGAGAAGATAGGAAAAAGGGAGAAGGGAAAGGAGGAGAGAAAAGAGAGTAAGCAGTCAAAAAGAGTGGAGAAGCAAGAGTGGAGAGCGAATACAGTTGCAGAAGTCAGTAGTAACACATAATGTTGCACGCCAGGATACAAGATGAAGATGGGAACAGCATGATTCAGGGCCACCATGAGTACAAGATGCAAAGGAAGTCCAGCATGAGAGTTGAGAAAGAGTGACGCACTGTGAATGAATGAAGTCCATAAAAGTCAAATCCAGCATTGGCCACAAGACAGTGATGGTGAAAGAAGGCACCAGGTGGGTGGGGCTTGCTAAGTGGTGAAAAAGAGCAGCAGGCAGGAAGGTACCAGATGGGCGGGGCTTAGGCCAGGTGACCTAGATCCACTTGCACCTGCTCCCCATCTGCAAAGGAAAAGAGACTGGAGGGCTCCTTAGGAAGGGAAACAGAGTGGCAAGCAGGAAGGCACCAGGTGGTTGGGGCTGGCTAAGTGGTGAAAAAGAGCAGCAAGCAGGAAGGCACCAGGTGGGCGGGGCTTGCTTAGTGGTGGAAAAGAGCGGCAAACAGGAAGGCACCAGGTGGGCGGGGTTTGCTAGGTGGTGAAAAAGAGCGGCAGGCAGGAAGGCACCAGGTGGGCGGGGCTTAGGCCAGGTGACCTAGATCCACTTGCACCTGCTCCCCATCTGCAAAGGAAAAGGGGCTGGAGGGCTCCTTAAGTAGGGAAACAGAGCGGCAAGCAGGAAGGCAGCAGGTGGGTGTGGCTTGCTAAGTGGTGAAAAAGAGCGGGAAGCAGGAAGGCACCAGTTGGGCGGGGCTTGCTAAGTGGTGAAAAAGAGCGGCAAGCTGGAAGGCACCAGTTGGGCGGGGCTTGCTAAGTGGTGAAAAAGAGCGGCAGGCAGGAAAGCACCAGGTGGGCGGGGCTTAGGCCAGGTGACCTAGATCCACTTGCACCTGCTCCCCATCATACATGAGAACCCTTCATGTGTGTATTGTGAAAGTTAGCGGCAGCACCAGCTACCCCTAAATAGCGTCTCTGGTTAGCAACGGCCAGTGGGAAAAGGGGTTTGTTAAAGGGGGGGTTTGGTAAAGGGAGCGCTGGCGCAGCAAGAATGGAGACGGACACGGAGCTCTAGCCTCTAACTTCATGCGTCTTCCATATTTAACATTACACCGGAACTGCCCTTTTCCCCGCCTACGTCACTTCCCTTCCCTTGGCTTCCCTTGTTTCTCCCGCCCCCCGTTGCTATGGCGACATCAACGTGACAGGGTTTGCACGTGGTATCAGGGCAAAAGTGTTCCTGAGCACTGCAGCCCAGTGTTGCCAGGTCCGCTTATTATAAGCGACTTTGGGCTTGTTTTTGCCCAAAGTCGCTTATAATATTTGGAAGTCGCTTGTCGCGGTTTTCGTCCGCTTGTTGGACCGTCTGTGCGCGTGTAATTGGGCTTGTTTATATTGCTGTTAAGCCCATTACACGTCGCACAGAGCGTCCTGCACTGGGCTGCTGGCAGCATTTGACGGCAGTTGCTGCTGTGTCTTGCTCTCGGGTGCGAACTGTATTTTGAATATGCTTAAGTGTTTGGCACTGATGGGATCGTTACTTGCCCACCAGGTGGCCCATCAATGCCAAATTCCGAAACATATGCAAAAAAAACGCACTTTAAAAGTTTTGTCATGCAGGCAGACACACTGACATGTAAAGATGTAAAGAAGGGGATTGGTTTAGTTTAGCAAGCGTCACTCTATAGCAATATTATCCTGGTGATATCCCCAGTGCTGACGCATTATCCACTAACATCCTTTATTTATTTATTTTTTAAAAACTTTTTTTTGCAAGACTGGGTTAGAGGATTATTCGAATCTATATACAACATTTTCTCAGAAAGATGTATTCAGGAAGACCATGTTTCTTTTCAGCTTCCAATTGGCCATGTTACAAAATTATATAGCGCCTTGGATTAAGGCGCTATATAAAACAATAAATACAAATATTTCAGGGCCGTATTATTTTGCAATCTGGGACTTCTAGTCACCATGCAATAAAATATTGTTGTTCTAACACACTATGTCAGTGTTCTGTCTATGTATGTTTTTCTTGTTGTGTTATGTTTCTTACTTTTGAGACCTTTCCACAACTTTTTAGGTGCACGCTTGTTTTTTCCGCTTATTTGGATGGGAGTCAGCTTGTTTTGGGCTTGTTTTTGAAGGGCATTCAGCTTATTTTTTCCTTCCGACCTGGCAACACTGCTGCAGCCACTTGCTCATGCGTGTGCTTTGTATGCAAAAGTGGGGGGCTGGTAGTTGGGATACCAGAAGCAAGTATAAGGTAGGGTCAGTGATCAGTGTATCTGCACTTGCACATGGGCATAGCACATTGTTTTAGACTATTTCTGCTCTGCATCATGTTCCGGTCCAGCCCTCAGAGTGCACAATACACCCTGAGTATGGAGGGGACTATCCTCACTGAGCCCAATGTCGAGATTTGTTGAATTATTTTATTTAGGATATTTTGCGGTATATTTTGCGTGTATTTTCCTAAATGTTTCTTGGCGTTCACTGCCTCGGAGTGTACATTCACAGTAATCTCTACGCAGCAGCGTTGTGTTTAGATATGTGTACGGAGCGCTTCTCACATGCATATGCTGGCATGTCTTTGTGCTCCACTGCATTTAAAAATTCATAACTGTAGGCCGCGTCAGAAAAACAAATTGAATTCAGTTTAGCAAAATTCACAGTTCCGCAGCACATACTTCAAGTTGTGCCCAGTTGTATTTGCTTTTCAGCCACGCACCCGCTTCTGCGAATTCCAACTTGCACTTGCACCATTCAGAGACATTTGTTTTGACGCCAGGGTTGGACTGGCGCATACAATTGTCACAGGCACCAATGAAAAAGTGTCCCACCGCTAAAAAATGGCAATTCATTCCTTTTGTGACAGACTGCTGAGTAGTACACAATGGGGGGGGAGGGGGGTTTGATAAAAAAGTGAAGCAATTTGTGCAAAATGACTAGCCGCATGCACATGGTGAACTAATTTATCAAACAAGCCCACATGGGCTAAAAAAGTGGTCCACTTTGAAAAAATTGGCCTGTTGGAGGGGCGGGCTATTGGCATCCACCTGCCCCCCCCCCCGTGCTATGGGACACCAGCACCCTGGAGGCCCAGTACCTCAAGGCGTTACCAGGGAACACCTATGCTTAGGTGGGGGCAGGGCGGGCCATACCCGGAACACGCGGACCCTTGCCACCTTGCTGGCACGAGGGTTCCCACGGCCCTGCAGGCCCAAATGAGACACAGACTCAGTCATTCCCTTATGGAGTCTGCACCCGGCCTGACGCACTTGCCTGCAGTTGATCCTTTTATTAGCTTGGGCCATGAGAGTCGTGGCCCATCTTAAAAGGGCAATGCACGTGGGAGGGCCACACATAACAATGACCCTCTTAAAAGGGCAACACACTTGGGAGGGTCACACACCACAGGTCCCACACTGGCATTTTGTGTTTTTGGTTCGGGCATTGCCATGTAGGCCAGTCCGAGCCTGACACTGCACTTGCACATGATGTAAAGAGCTTGGCTCTCTGGGGCAGACGGCTGCTTGAATATCCTCATTAATTTGGCTGTTCCATTTAAGTATCATGCACAGTCACTTTCCCGAAGCCTGGCACTGTTTCCTAATTTCCCTTGTTCTATCAACATTAGACCAGAAGTTCTGCGTTATTGTGTCTTGTGTTCAAGACACCAGTCCTGAAATAAGTAGGTGTTTATTTTTATACTGATTCTCACAGTGCAGCATCATCCCATTGACTTCCTGGGATGTTCCTCGATTTTTCACATGCTACAAAGGCATTTTTTGAGGTAGTTCCTTCGTGTACATCTATAAATGGCTTTCCCCACACATTAGTCACTTATGAGGAAATTCACTTATCACATTTTATCAGGAACCTTAAAGGTCAAAAAGTTAAGGGAAAAGGGAAAACTTTGGTACTGTTGGGTGGTCAGAGTACACTGTCACAGGCTCTTTGGCTCCGAGCAAATGGTGTCTCCTTGATTGCGAATAGCTCCTTCTCAGTGACCGTCTGATGCAACTCAGATGGAGAAAACGTGAGAGAGCGGTAAGCCACCGGATGTAATAGGAAGGAGTTCAAGCATGCTTGGGACAGAACTGCACCGAGGACAAAAGAAGAGGCGTCGGCCTCCACCACAAACATTATGTCTACGTTGGGGTTCTGTGGTATCAGACCAGTGGTAAATGCAGTCTTAAGTGTATCGAATGCGGGAGGAGCTGTTGCGCGGATTGGAAAATGGCTCCTTGCTGAGAGAGCACTGGCACAGGCCGAACAAATCCTGTTTATTATTCTGCATTGCAACAGTACCGGATAATATAATACCGAGTGCGATGCACCGGAGGACGTGGTGCTGCAGTGGAGAGGTTTCCTGTCTCCTACGACCCTGCTGTTCTGTGTGCGAGCCTTGTCCCTCCCAGGAGTGCAAGCATTAAACTCTCTGGCTTGGAAGCGGAAACCCAACGTTTTCAATTCGACCCAGCACGTCAACCCTTCTCTGCCCGCCCTCACACTGTGACTCCGAGCGGACCACACCGCCTGACAGCCCTGGGCGAGAGAATGAGCCCGCCGAGCTGATCTGCTCCTGACTTCCAAAGTCCTGATCGGCTCCATCGACCTAACAGTCCATGCGCCCTGAAATATATCTCCTACAGCCGTGAGTGTGGATTGTCGCACCCGGCAGCCACGGGCGGAGCCAATCCACCACTGCGCTGCTCTGCTCTGAGCCCTTTCGAGTCCCGGCTGACTCAGGTGGCCCAGCCATCCTTGCGCCTGCCCTCACATAGTGACTGTGCCTCCAAGCAGACCACACCACCCAACAGCCCCGGCTGTGAGAAAGAGCCAGCCACACTGATCTGCTCCTGATTTCTGAAGCCCACATTGACTCCACCGACCTAACAGTCCATGCGCCCTGAAACATCTCCTACAGCTGCGAGTGTGGACAGCGGCACCCTGCAGTCTCGAGCGGGAGCCCATCCCCTACTGTGCCGCTCTGCTCCGAGCCCAACGAACCTGGCACATGATGTCACCAACTCCTCCAGCCTTGACCGGGGGATCCTAAGCATGGTGCAGCTGCTGTCACCGCGGACCAGTCTCTCGAGCAGACGTGTTCCCCTACCCGAGCGATCCAGTGGACTAGGAGACTAAGAAACCCTGCCAGACTTCCCGTCAGTACGTGGGAGCAAGAGGGTATATTCATTATACCTGACAACCTCCGGTGCTCCATAAGCCCTCCTCACCTCTTGTGGCCAACTATAATGGGCTGGAAGGAGGGCTTGTTCTTAAGCTCTGCGCCGATCTCTCCTCCGCCCAACCATGAGGCCTGAAACACTTGTATATAGGCGTGTTTTAAATTCCTTATCATATCATATCCTCACTTACGCTTGGCATCCCCAGAGATTTCCGCTTCTGCTCCCCAAACTCAACGGAACCCCAAATCTTAGCCTGTACCATCCGGTGAACTCATTGCTGTGTATGTTCCCTATTCCACACTCTCTGTTCATCTTCCCAGTGTGACAGAACACTCAAGCCCCCTGGAGTGGCAGTAGTAAAGCACACCTCAAAGTCCACCGCATGTCCCACTGAAAGGACAACGCATATTGTCACTGGATCCTATCGGGAACCACACAAATAGATCTGCACCCCTATGCCCTATTATGGGCAACCCTAAGAGGCAGGAAGAAATTGGCCAATTCGCCAGATCGTATCAGATGCCCCCCCTCCCACTGAGATGCTGGGACCATCCCAAATAAACGTCTTTGCACTAAGCCAAACATTGCTAGCCCTGAAAAACAGTACTGACAACCTAGGGGCAAAAATAGACGCACTGACCTGCAAGGTAGATCTATCCGCAGGCCACATTGATAAATTATGCAGCCGAATGTCAGAAGTGGAGGAAATAATTGGTGACCCACCAACGAGAAGTTTCAACCCTACAAAAAAATATTAAGAAAGTGATGGCGAAGAATGACAACCTCGTAGGGAGATCCAGGCGGAACAATATCCGAATAACAGGAATACCCAAATCTACCTCCATAGACAATATGGAGCAATTCTCTGAGAAACTACTTATTGAGGTCCACGAAAATCCACTGGTCACAAACATGTTTATGGTGGAGCAAGCATATAGATCTCTGGTGGCTAAACCCCCCCCACCCAGCAGGGGCACCGGAAAGAGCAATCAGAGCTCGAATTTTCAGCTACCGAGACAGAGATATTCTACTGTGGGCCGCAAGATAAAAGTAGGAATTATGCTGGGGATCGGCAACCATTCGTCTTTTCCCCGACTTTAGCCCGCAAGTACAGGACCAAAAGAAATCATTCTAAGCAGTAAAAAATATCCTAAGAAAAAATGAGGTACGTTTCTCTGTGCTGTTCCCGGTCAAGCTCAGGGTGGTGCATGACGGCAGGATGACCTTCTTTACATCCCCAGAGGCTGCAGAATGCTTTGCATGGGACAGCCCAGACACAAGAGGCTTGCCCCGCAGATCTCCGTAACAACCTACGTCACTGGATATTTCCAATAACGCTCTTTTTCCACAGCGCCCAGTCCAAGGGTGTAAACTCAATCTTAAATATTTGAAGTAAGGTACACTTCAATAGGTGACAGCAAAGCAACTAAAGTACTACCTGGCCTCTTTCACATGGAGCGATCCCAGTCACCGAAAGCTACCCGTGCCTGAAGGCAAACGCTACAGTTTTTTTTTTTTGTGATTCTTGGGGTATGTACTGGGTGGGGGTGGAGACTATGGGGCCGGTAAGTTTATGTTTCTTCGGTGGGGTGGGAGGGAGGGGGCCAGGGTTATGTTTGCAAGTTGGACACGTTTTTTGTTCTGGGTTGGAGGGGATAAGAAGTGCAGTTCGACGAAGCATGTGAATACAGTTAGCACTTTGAAGGAGCGGAAGTTCACGCTCTGGTTAGATACATCCCTACTAGGTTCAGGAGCATTGCACAAATATTTACAGGGGAACATGGTCAACTCACAACATGGGAACCCCTGATACACCTGAGGACACAATTTGAACTTGACATTGTTAACTTGGAATATACAGGGTTTTACTAAAGGGGAAAAAGTACGGCTGATCTTGAACTATGCAAAAAACCATGGGCCAAACATTTCATGTCTACAAGAAACCCAAATGCATGAAATAACATTTCCAACTTAGCGGGGTGAGGTGTCCATAGATACAGCTCATCCTATTCGACACATTCCCACGGTGTAGCCACCTACATCCATCAATCATTAGAATTCAAACTGCATACTCAAACTGGGGATGAGGAGGGACGTTAACTATTGCTTGCAGGAGAAATAGCAGGATAGTGGGTTCTCATCATTGACATATATGCCGCAAATAACAACATTTCAGACTTTTTTCAGTGTTATGCCACACATTTACATACATTCCCAACCGACGAGGTCATGTGGGTGGGAAGACTTCAATGTAGCCATCTCCCTGGATTTAGGCAGATCCTCATCGGCCCAGCAATCCCTCCCGACAGCAGCTCAGAAATGGTCAGCCATAGCCGGCTATCATGACCTCCACGACTCCTGGTGACTACTACACCCCACAACCAGGGAATGCTCATACCACTCAGGAGTACATGAGCGCCCAGATACTCCCCCGAACCCTCTCCGACCACTCTTCAGTATGAGTAGGTTTTCTGGGCCCGACGCGCCCCCCTAGACACATGCGATGACGTTTTGAAGCCCGTGCCCTGGAAGACGCTGTTTTTCGAGACGAAATTGGATGGGATATTGAAAAAATGTTTGTAGTAAATGTGGGTTCAGTATCAGACCTTAGGGTTGTATTGGAAACCTTTAAGGTATATATTAGAGGATGTTACCTGTCAAAAGAGGGCGGTGTCTTGAAAACCATACATATCTCCATATCCTCCCTTGAACAGGAGATAAAAAATGTAGAGTCGTGACAGGGCCTTTAAGACTCTTAGGAAGCCCGGTCCCTACTCCAAACAGACAGAGAAGAAATGACCCTCCTGACAGCTAGAGAGGAGGGATACTTAGGTGACCCCATTGCAGCTCCCTCATATGCTGAGGTAGGCCACCCGAGCCGAGCTCTGGCCTGGGCGATTAAACACGAGCGCCAGTTGGAATCTATAAGGGAAATTGAAGATTCAGAGGGAAACTTCACTAAAGACGGCACAGGAACCAATAATGTGTTCAGTGACTACTATGAGAGACTATATACTTCTCAGACACAGTCCGGACACAATTCTATTGTGCAATACTTGGACAGGGTAGCCCTGGGCTGGCTAGACCCTGCTGTAGGGATGGCCTTGAATTATCCCCCCACTGACGAAGAGTTCCATAAAGTAATTCTCTCTCTCCCTAATGGTAAAGCCCCAGGTTTAGACGGGATTACAGCAGAATTATACAAAGCATACGCTAATCTTTTGATTCCCCATCTACGCGATATGTATGAAGCTGACAGGATCACTGGGGGTGCTACCAGAATCCACTAGGACCGCCCTCATCACTGTTCTACTGAAACCCGCCAAAGATCCATGTAAATGTGCCTCATATAGGCCATTATCACTAGTCAACACAGATAATAAGATCCTAGTGAAGATCCTGGCCGACAGGCTCTTGCCTCATATGGCGGTGCTGGTCCTTCCAGATCAGGCCAGCTTCATTCCAGGCCACTCCATCCAGAATAATTTGCGCGGTTTATTCTCTTTCATGCATAATGCGAACCCCGAAATCTCAATTGTTGTGGCAGCGTTAGATGCCAAGAAGGCCTTTGATTCAGTAGAATGGCCTTTTCTATTTGAGGTCCTTTGGCGCTTGAGTATAGGAACTGCCTTGATCCAATGGGTACAATTATTGTACATGGGATCGAAAGCAAAAATATATACTAATCGTATATTATCCGATTATATCCTCCCGACTCGGGGCACTCGTCAGGGCTGCCCCCCCTCCTTTTTGCATTGGCGATTGAACCACTGGCCTGCACCATATGGAAATATCACGCTCATCGAGGGGTCAAAATGTATTCCCATCCCTCCATAATCTCCCTCTATGCAGATGATATGATGCCAATCGTAATCCGCTCCGATATTGCCAAAGCCTTTCGCTGGTGTCCCAACGGCATACAGTATTTGAGTATACTGGTGACAACCTCTCCAATAGAACTGTATAAGACTAACTACGTAGAAACCCTAGAAAAATTAGAACACAGGGTGGATGCATGGGCTTTCATGCCCATCTTCCAGGTGGCCCAAATGTCACTGGCAAAGATGGTAATTCTTCCAAAACTCCTCTACATCTTTAATAACATCACCGCTTGGCCCTCATCGGGATTTTGGTCCCGTCTAAAGAGTCTTATGATTCACTTGGTCTGGGCGGGAGGGCAGGCTAGGGTCTCTTACGACACTCTGACCTTGCTATATGAACAGTTCGGCCTGGAGTACCCTTACCTGTGATTCTATTTCCTAGCGGCACATATTCAATACTCGGTATGGTGGTGGTCCCCAACATCTGAACTCCTGCATAGTCTACTCGAAAAGGTAACCACTCACCCAAACAACATGAAGGGACTGCTCTGGGGCTCTTCAACTAGGGAGGAGAACTTCGAGGTACAAACCTGTAGCTATCACCCGCAAAGCGTGGGACAGGCTATGACACATAACTGGACTAGAGGGTTAGTTCCCCCCCGAGTTAGCCTTATAGCTGATAAGTGGAGTACCTCTCACCCATGAGAACATCTTCCAACATCACTTTGAGAGACTGGGGAGTCACACATTAGGCAACCTTCTTCAGCAAGGTAACTTTATCACATGGGAAGCCCTGAAGGGTAGAGGGGAATGTACAGCAGTTACTATGCTGTTATATGCCGATTACGTGAAGTACTTAGGTCTAAATGGCCACATTTTCCAGCTCGCCCCCCCCTCACCAATTCTTAAACATATTACATCCCACCACCACAAAAAAACATGTTTCATCCTTATAACAGTGTATTAGATCTCAGAAAGTAAATCATATCTATATAACTTCAAGGTTAAATGGGAAACCGCACTGGGGAGGGTACTAACAGAAATACAATAGAGGAAAATTGGCATCATACAGACATGCAAAATATCAATGAACAACCGCCTTCGGTTGATAGATTTCAAATTAATTCACCAGATGTACTACTCCCCAGGCCCCTTACATAATTTCTACCCTGATAGATCCCCCCAATGTATTAGATGTAGAGATGAACCAGCCAACATTCATGTCTCATGGAGCTGTCCACTGATATGCCCTTTTTGAAATAATATAGAGATGACTCTGTCCCTGATACTACAGGTAACGCAATACACCCCTGAACTCTGGTTAGTAGCCGTAGCCGAGCAGGAATCAAGGGTTGAAATGAAATTAACGGCGATGGACTCTGTAGTGGCCAGATCTATAATAGCCCAGTCATGGGGGAAACGCAAAGCTCCCTGTCTGCAGGAATAGATAAACAACATGAGCATGTGCGAAAAGAGGGAAACTCAATATGCTATGAATCTCCCAGAGGGCTGCAAGACTCTAGACTTTTGGGACCCATTTAGGAGGTATTTGAACCAAGAATGGGTAGACACGCCATGAAAGTCCCCCAAATGATCAAGCTGTACTATGATTAACCGAACCGAACCCTAATCATGCCCGAGGTACACCCAATGGTATAAAGAAGTGACACTGTATGATACACAACCACTGTATATGTTTTTCTTGCTCTGTTAATTTGTAGAGTCTTGGCACGTTAGTTGGGGGGAGAGTGGGATGAGAGGGGTATTATTGCGGGAAGTGTCTGTAACTTCTAGAATGTCTCTTGAAAAAAATGGAATAAAGACAGTTTTAAAAAAGTGTGTTGAATGCTTCTTGTTAAAGCATGGTCCAGACAAAAGGCACTTTAGGACTCGTAAGCTTAGTGAAGGGAGAAACAATAGAGAAACCGGAGATAAAACGCAAGTAGAAGTTAGAGAAACCCGGGAAGGATTGTAAGGCTTTAACCCTAGTGGGAATGGGCCAGCCTATCATGGTCTTGAGCTTGGCATTCATAGACAACCCCTTGGCCATAATATGGAACCAGAGGAAGTCAATTTCGGTCACATGAAACATGCATTTTTCTGCCTTGGCATAGAGGGAATTGTTCTTGAGGCGTGAGAGAACGTCCTTCACGTGTTCTATATGGGACTGATAAGATGGTGAGAAGATCAGTATGTCATCTAGGTAAACAATAACATAAGTGTCTATGACATAGTGGAAGACATCATTCATAAACCTCTGGAATGTGGTGGATGCATTACACAGCCCGAAAGGCATTACTGTTTATTCATAGAGACTGTGCTGAGTGCAGAAGGCGGTTTTCCATTCGTCACCTTTCTTTATGCAGAACAGATTGTAGGCCCCTCATAGGTCCAGTTTGGTGAAAATAGTTGCCAGTCTTAGTTGTTCTAATAACACTGAGATCAAGGGAATGGGGTATCTGTTCTTTATGGTTATTTGGTTCATTAGTCAGTAGTCAACACACATCCGAACCAGATCTACGGGCAATCATAAGGACGGTGAGGGGGCAAGACCTCTGCACTGCCCTTGTCAAAAACATCAATGAACACCTGGTATTTCCGTGGAATGCTAGCCATAACAACACCCACCAAGTGAGCCGCTTCAAGCAGAACCTTACAAGGGGAACGGAACGATAAAGCAGCCAAGAGCCAATGTTCCCGACAATAGGAGATACAAACTCTATAGAGCCCTGAGTCCAATCGACTGACGGATTGTGTTCCTTCAACCAAGGAATCCCCAATATGATCCCGAACTGGGGGGTTGTTATAAGGTCACAAGTCAACATTTTTGAATGCATATCCTGGATCGTAAGGACGAGAGGTATGGTCTGTTGTTTTATGGGACCAGAAATCAAGAGGGCGCCGTCCACCGCCTGCACAGGCTCAGGTTTTAATATGTTCTACAAGGGCAGATTGAGGGACGTAGCTAGGGTTATGTCAATGTAATTGTCAGTAGCCCAGAATACACCACCAAGTGGACAGCAATGTGATCGAGCATCAAAAGGACAGCATTGATCACCAAAGGGACAGCAGGCCAGGATAACTACTTTGGCAAAGGGGGCGTTGATTCTGGGCTCATTCGTGCCTCTTACTCTAAGGATGAGCCTTCTGAAAACCTGAGGTTCTCTTGGGTCGTTTGGGGCATTCTTTCACAAAATGCCCTGAGTGACTGCAGTAGAAACAGGCATTAGTCAAGCAGCACCATTCGTGCTTGTTGGGAGTCAATGGACCATGGACCCCCCTACATGGGTTCCCTAGAGGTTTCAGAAGATGACGAAGGCCCAGAAAACGAAAAGCTATGAGTCTTAAGGGAATCCACCAGTAGTGCCAAATCCACTAAATCAGGGTACTGAACAGGCAAAGCAGGGCCTTCAGCCAAAGCGTATTTCATGGTGTCATTATGACCCCTGTGAAACACTGCAGCTTTCTTGCTCACAGGACATAAGGTCTCTGCAGCTAGTTGGTTATATCTGGTGCTTTAGTCCAACACACTGGCTTTAGCCTGAACCAAATCAAGAAGCTCGAGATCACAGGCCTGAGCCTTAAAAACGTGTATCAAACACTCTGGTAATTTCTGCAACCAGTAGATCAAAGTCATAGAGGATAGGACTATTGCATTCTAGAAGCGGGTTTGCCAGGTGGCAGCCATCCCGCTTACGTGGGAGAGGGTAAACACAGCTTTCGTGGTGTAATTGTGGAAAGCCTTGAGACCTTCATAGGAAATGTAGCTTGCATTGGTTTAAGAATTCCTAACTCCATTAGAACCAAAATACCATGTGACCTTAAACATAGGAACTCCAAACTATGCTCGAGACTACCTAAAATATATGAACCGCCTGCCAGATGCCATACTCTATGTGTCTATCGTAGAAATCATCATGAGGACTCTACCAAACAAAACTACCCCTCACCAAGCGCCACGACCAATCACAATCACAACCACAAAACAGACAAACATCACAAACGATGAACTAGTCCAACTAAACACAATAGCCCTGCCCTACCTACGCTACCAATATCAAGCCCCACCCTTAAAGGAGTACTTATTAATGCCAGGTCATTAATAGCCGATGCTACAGAAATTGCTGACATTATACAAATAGGTAACTATGACTTCTTAGCCATCACCAAACTTGGCAACACCAAGCGGCTGGCCCTGCCCTGATGCTCGCTGTGCCCACCAATTACACTATCTTTAGAGAAGACAGAACTAACTCCTACGGAGGAGGCATAGCTCTCATAGCCAAAACTAATCTGTCAATAAAAATAGAAACACCCCTGCACATCAAATCTTGCGAGTCCTTAACTGACAAGCTCCTAACATCTAACTCACAAACTATTACCATACAACTTATATACAGGGCACCAGGCCCCATTGGCTCCTTCGAAGAGGACATTTCTATGATCCTCTCAGATAACCTAAAAAACTCATCACCAGCCCTTCTACTAGGAGACCTGAACTTGGGCTTCAACAATCACAAAGATGTACAGGCTACAAACAGAGCCAATGCCCTCTCAGAGCGTGGCTTTACCCAAAGAGTGACACAGCCTACCCACGAGAAAGGCTGAACACTTGACTGGGTGGCTGACCATAAATGCAACACAACCATCATCTCCATGAGTCCACAAGCATGGAAGATCACGCTCTTATAGCCTTCTCTCTAGACGCTAAAATCCTCCAACTCCAAAATAATACTCTAGCACCCCCTATGCTAACAAGGATTAAAGAAAATATAACTACAGACAGGTTCTTACCGTTAATTCTCCCCACCTTAAACTCGCTGCTTGACACACTAGATCCATCCACCCTAGTTATTGAATTTAGCACAGTCATGGCCAATGCCCTGGATAGCATTGCCCCATAAAAAATGAGAAACAGTAAACCTAGAGCACACCTAAATGCCTTGTTTACCCCATACCTTAAATCACTAAGGAAAGAAAAACTAAGTATGAATCCTCTTGGAGACTACTACCATCAGAGGCAAATAAAGCTACCCTTATCAATACCTCTACAAAATACAAAACTGAAATACGGCGATCTAAAAAAGAAAGCTTTGACAATAGAATAATGCAAGCCAAATCAGGAACCAATGAGCTCTTTACAATATTAAAGGAAGTGGAGAACCCCACACCGGTACCTGACAACTGTGTCAAAAATAAAACATGGTGTTCTAACATTCAGAAGGCCCTTAGTGACAAAATTGCCACCCTCCAAGTCAAAATCGATAAGAAAAAACTAAACATACCTCTCACAAATGCCCAAATTGACAAATCACATGCTACTGCCAAACCAGAACAACGATTTAACTTTACGAAAGTCTCCATACTGGAGGTTGAAAAGATAATATTATAGCTTAAACCATCAAATTGTTGAGGTGATATCTACCCTGCACAAATAATAAAAGACGCTGCAAGACATTTATCTCCATTTATCTCTAAACTTATCAATGCTTTATTCTCCTCAGGCACTATGGGCCTCATTACAACTCAGGCATTAAGGGTTAACGCCACCGTTAACCCTTAACGCCTGATTCCCACCTTAACGCCTGCTTTTTGCAGGCGTTAAGTTCCATGGTGCTAAGGCACCTTGGTGCTAATTACGGCACCGTAATTTACGGTGCCGTAATTAGCTCCTTCCCCACTCCCATTATGCCCTATGGGGCAAAAATGGGAATGGGGAAGGGAAAATGGGAAATGGGGATTTACCGCCCCACTCACCTTGGAATGGGGCGGTAAATCCGCCATCCACCATGGTGTAAACGGAGTTTACACCATGGTGGTAAAGTTGGTGCACTTAGCACCAAGGTTGTAATGAGGCCCTATACCGAGTAATCTCAAGGAATCTTGGGTCCTCCCCCTCCTTAAGAAGCAATCACTGGACCCGTCTATACCTACAAATTACAGGCCTATCACCACAGTGTCATTCCTACTAAAGATATTAGATAGAGTGGCCTCTTACCAACACCTAGGCACCCGGCAATCAGGTTTCAGACCACAACACTTATTGATCTTAAGGCCCAGGTCGATGAGCTTAGAGACCAAGGAAAAACTGTCTGCTTTCTCCTTTTGGATCTCTCAGCAGCGTTTGACCTGGTGGACCACAAAGTGCTCTGTAACCATTTAGAATCAGCAGCACACTTTTCGTCCCAAGCTATAGCATGGATCAAATCATTTTTAAGTGAGAGAACTATGAGGGTCTTCTCTACCTCAGCAGCTGCAGACCCTGCTCCCATTAGGTGTGGTGTACCCCAGGGATAAGGCGTCTCCCCTACCATGTATAACATCTTTACCAAGCCCCTGTTTGATGATTTGGACCCTCTAGGTGTCACCTACACTAACTATGCAGATGACACCCTGATTCTCATCCCACTTTCTGGGGATTACAAACAGGATTTGGCCTTAGTGAATAGGATATACCTCATCATCCAGGCATGGATGGCACTTCACGGTCTATGCCTGAATGATGACAAAACGGAACTCACCATACTGGGGACTACACCTAACATTAAGAAACTCAGCTAAGACTACACAACCTTTGTCATAGACGGCCACATAATCAAAGTTGATAAGGAGGTAAAAACACTAGGTTTTTACCTCGATTCCAGCCTTACCCTGGCAAAACAAGTGAACGCTATGGCATCATCCACAGCCTACACTTGTAAGATGATCAGATCAGCAAAACCACACCTCTCCACAATCAGTTGCACCACTCTGGCAAGAGCACTTGTACTGTCCAAACTGGATTACTGCAACACTCCCTACTTGGGATCTAATAAATACATTACTCAGCAAATTCAAATACTGCAAAATAATGCCCTTAGAGCAGCTCTAGGAATTTCTAAAAGAGAACATATCTCAACAATTAGAAGACAATCCAACTGGCTCTCTACTGTTGACAAAATTAAACTTAAAACTGCATCTCTAACATTCAAATGCCTCAATAACTCAGCACTGATCTACCTGACAGAAAGGTTCAAAAGAAGAGTCACACCCAGACCCACTAGAGCAGCCTATACAAACTGCCTATCAGTTCCCCCCTTCCAGATGACTACAACCAGAGGGAATAGCTTGCCCTTCAAAGCAGCCCAATTGTGGAACTCCCTCCTGCCCACCTTAAGGACTTACCAATCCTACCCACACTTTAGATTAAACATCATGAAGTGGCTTAAAGGAAACAATCTGTAGTTCCAGCATTACCTGCTAACTGACTTAGTAACCAAACTGGACCTTGTTCTTCTACTGTGAATCCATACTTGTAAATGCATATGTACTACGATCTGTATTTGTATTGACTTGTGACAGCATGAACATTTGATCTGCCGTGCCTTTCCCCCATTGCGCACTAGACTGTTTGAGCTTGGGCATGTGCTTTGGTAATGTCTTACATAAATGCATCAAAGGAGTATCTCCCATAATGCCAAGTCTCAATTGACTGTCAATACTTACCAGTTTTATAAAACAACCTATATACTTTTGCGTAAATCACTACTTTTTCAATGTTTTAAAACAACAAATATGAGTGTGCACCATCAATCGCAGCTCAAGCCTCTAAGTTCTTAATTAGCTATCTCTACTTTTGGATTGGTACCATTCTCTTTGCTAGGTTAACCACTATTGCCACTCAACTTTTTCCAGTTACTTAACAACTTCTATCGCTCTTCGATATTTTTACTCAACAAACATGCAGCCTAGTCGACTTTACACATTAAAAAGCTCTGTGATCACCTTTTTTTTCTTTTGCCTTTTCTATATACCCTGTATAGGGTTTGAGACGTCACTTTACGTGAACCTGTTCAAGCGTTATATATTTCTGTTCTACCCCCGTCGGGATTTGAAACGTCTCCTTCTGAAACTCCCTAGAGCCAGGACTCTAGGCGCTATCTTTTCTTCATTCAATATTTCCTGTTACTCAAAAATGATCACAATCACATCCCCTTCAATTGCCATTCCCCTTAGTCTACTCACCATTCGTTCGTTAATTCACTCAAGGTCTTCAGTATCGACTCCTTCTCCAATCTGACCACTTTGCCTTCCGTCCGCAGAGCGCCCGTGGAAACTGGGCAGGGATTTCGTCAAAGGGGGACCTGCCCACCGTCTCATTTCTTCTTGCAAGTTTGTTTCTATTGGGCGCTCTCCACAGGAAACCTTGCAAACTTCCGGCAAGTGGCAGAGAAAACTTGATCATCCGAAAAACAGGGGACAAACCAGTTTGGCTCTTTTAACCATCCACACTGCTACCACGTGAGCGTAGAGCCCTTTGGGTATTGTGCTTTCAGTGGATGGGGATGCAGAATAACTACGACACCAATAATCGAGCGAACTCAGGAAGATGGCAAATGCACGTTTTACTATCAATTATCTAAAACAGGGAGTTACAATGGACATCAACGGATGTTCACTCCGGCTCTCGATACATTTCACATAAAAACAGCCTTTTATACAGAAAATACGTCAAACGTGACATCATACTACATGGCAAATGATAAAACCTACAAAGGATTCTGATAGGCTCGAGGGGAACATCTAAGTATACTTTCTATAAGGGGTGGGATTGTTATTGGACATCTACTATCAGGTGGACAAATTATGCTTACCTCGAAAACATGTAATCTTTAACGCTATTAAGTACACAGTATATCTTTGGTCTTCAAAACTATAAGGCCCTCGGTTACACGCCGGTCTACAATTGGTTGGCCCGCTCATGCCGTGTCAGGAACATTCGGTTCACTTGGCAGCACATGAACTCAGACCCAGATGACAAAAGGTGGACTTGACTTTACCTCCCCTCCCAATTAGCCCAATATCTCTCATCACTCATGCCTTCTGCCCTGAAGATTGTCTTTGAACCTGGTGTTGCAGTGTATTCTTGTCTCTGAGAATATAAGGGAGTGTGAGCACGTTCTATCGCAGTTCTAGGACTCCATGCCCAACTCTATTTCCATCCTTGGCTCACGTGATAGGAGACCATGATTTTAGTCCATTTTGCAGCATTTAAATGTCTTAAATGAATAAAACTGGCACAATTGGTGTTCTTTCTTTGCACCTTAACAAGGGATGATTCAACTTCTCACGTTCAATGACTTTGAGAATAGATAACCTGCCTTGGCTGCTTCAACTTCGATACCAGGCCAAACTAAATTCATGATACTGATGTCCATCTTCTATATAATGGAGGCTTTGCCTGCAGTCTATTCACTACGTATAGCCAGCTTCTATGATCACTTAGTCTAATTGCGTTACAGCGTCTGTACAGTTATTGAACGGCTTGCATTTTCTACAGTGCGTCACACACGTGCAATCTTCTCTTTGCATATGAAATTTTACTTGATTCTTAACTTCGTTAGCAGTTTCTATAAGGTCCATGCATTCTCTTTAGCCAGTATTCTCAGTGTATCACACTCATCTCTCGTGATGACACCATCTCCTCTTTCACTTGTTTTCATATTCCTTCAGGGAGTTCCTGTCTCAAAACATCATCTCTTCAGGAATACATTTGATAGGGTTTTCTCAGTGGATATCTTCTATTGAATGTTTGCCGTGGTATGGTCACAACAGCTGGTGTCAAGCATGGCACAATCTCAGGTTTCCAAAATACAGGAGGTAGGGGCGGGATTTCCTGCAGAGGTATGCAGCTGCTCCTCTACACCTTCCAGATCTTGTCCAACTGAAACTGAGAAAGAACGTCAGCTGCGGTTTTAACAGTACCCAGCACATGGCCCGCCATAATTTCAATAATCTGGTACAAACAAATATCCACAAGTTTCCTCAGCAAAAGTACCACAACTGGACATGATGCTGACTGTAAGTCAATGGACTACACAATCACCCTGTTATCTAACCAAAAATGCACCCTCCTGTTTCTCAGCTTGCCTGGCCACAGCAAGAGGGTTACCAGAATTGAGAACAGGTCTAGGCCATGATATTGTTAGTCCTTCCTTTTATCTGCCATTGTGTCGGCCACTTCTGCGCACACCATTCCGGACCTAATATGACCCCAAATCGGTCCCTAACTGACACATCCGACTACATTAGGAGCTTGCTGCTGGTCACCCAAGGGGCCCTCCATAACCGTATCCAGTTGAACCCTACTAGGAATGAGCGCACATGCACAGATCCCCCTTTAGGGCTGAGCTGAATCTGACATGATGATGCCCATGCGTGACCACTGCCGTTGCCCTTGCCAACCTCCTAGCACATACTCTACCCGCCGGGATAACCCTTGAGGAAAAGTTCAACTTGCCCAGCAATTGCTGCACCTCCTCAAGCGTGGTACTGTCCTTCGCGAAGTTATTCTCAATATCCGTGAGCAATCCCGCTACCTTGTCAGCGGTCAACCTACAGGCCCCCGTGACTGTGTCTATTCCAAAACCCAGGAACATGATCTCTTCCGCCAGAGCCTGTGTCTTCTCACGTGTCAGGAGGATCCCCATCCTGCCCATCAAACTCTGAAAGGAGGCCAGCGCACCTGCACAATCTCCCTTGGCCCTCTTCCCCACAAATAGAAAATCATCAAGGTAGTGAACGATCCCCCCTCTCTGCTCTTCCTTACGCACTGACCAATCAAAAAATGAGCTAAAAGCCTCAAACAATGCACAAGACATCGAGCAGCCCATGGGTATGTACCTGTCGAAATAGAACATATCCTCCTACCGAAAACCTGGTAGGTGAAAGCTATTCGGGTGAACCAGCAAGAGACGAAATGCCGATTCATTATCAACCTTGGCCAGCCATGCACACTTGCCCATCTCAGCCACCAGGTCCATTGCCTGATCGAAGGAAGCCTATGTCATTGAGAATTACTCTGGGTGCAACCAGTCTTTCACTGACTCTCCCTTGGGATACGATAAATAATGTATCAATCTGTACCTCCCATGTTCCTTCTTAGGTACTACACCCAGTGGTGACACTATAAAATTAGATAGAGGGGGTGAAGTGAGAGGGCCCGCAAACCTACCTAACTCCTTTTCCTTCGTGATCTTTTTTTTTACAACATCAGGGAACTTCTCGACCAAAGGTAAGTTCTTAGCAGTCCTCACTGTTAACAGCCCCTCGTAAGGGATGCAGACCAATCTCTTAAACCTTTATACAACAGTATGCGCTCCTTGTCTTTCGGGTAGTCATGCAAAATGTCCTGTAGCAGGGGTCTGTTAACCGGAGAGGGCCGTATTGTCACCTTTATCCTATTGCGCCCTCTGTGTTGCCCATTACCTCGCTATAATCACTAGTGTTACGCTATCACCGTTCCCAACAGCCCCAAGCTGCTGCCCCTCCTTAATCCCGATGCTCTCAATACCCACAACTGCCACTATCCCACTTGTAACTGCACTGCCTGGCTGCAAGAGAGGGGCCTCTAGGACCTCTGTCATGGCTGTTCTCCCCCTACCTCCACTTTTGTGACCCAGTAAATCAATCATGACAGCCGGGGCCTTCTTCAGCAAGTGCAAAGCCCTGATGTCTACCCCACCATAGGCTCCAGCTAAGGCAAGGGGGATGAGTTCACCCACGTTCTCCGCGACAGCAGCAGGCTTGGGGGGCCCCTTGCACACTCCCCTGGGACTGCTCCCTGCCCCCACCTTGTTTGCCAACTGGGTAAAGCTCCTCGTCACTTTCACCATCTCCTGCAAAGCAGCCGCTACTGTGTCCTTCACCAATTCCTGACCATCTGTAATCCCTGCTCGCTCCCCCTGCTGCCAGCTGGTGCTCTCAGGGGCAAGTGCAGTAGGGCTCTAGGGGGCGTGTGCCCCCAAAACCTGTCACCCCACAGCTGACCTTTTGCTGCATGCGGCCTTACCTCTTGGTTGTGGAGCAGCACTCTCTTTTTGCACGGGTATCTGCCAGCCCCTCAATTGCTGGTGGGATCTCCATCATGATGGTGGAGCTACCCTGGGCCAGAGCAACCCCTTCCTGTGTTTGCACTTAAACTTCATGCCCAACCTGTTCCCTTATTGCGGACCTTCTTTTGGAATAGTGCCATGGGCTCGGCCTCTTCGTCGTTATCCCGCCCGCTCCTGTTGCTGGAGCTGCTCTCGCCACTAGAAAACATGACTGGAGACCCCTGGCTTGACATTCCACCAGTGACCTATAATAAAGAAGTAAAGCTAGATCTCCTCAAAATTGTTCCTGGCCAAATACTAGCGATAAAACAGGAAACTGTAAGGCCACTTTAAAGTTCAAAGGCATTTCTTATCCCAGTAATATCAGTACTTATGCCTGTAAAATCTTGCTCCCTCTTGCCCCTCGAGCATGCTATTTAGACCCCATGCCCTTGAAGCAATTCTGAAACCTTTATCCCCGTGCGAATGTCCAACACTGTTCCAAATATCTGGGCACTTTTGCTGTATTCCTGAAACAAACCTAAGGCAGTCCTCCTCGTCCTCAGATAGTTCCTTTGCCTATGATAGCACATAAACATAAGCCCGATAGTATTGACCCTGCAAGCACCCAACAATTATCGCCAGCTATCCCTATCGGTAGTGAAGGACCCTCATCTGGGTAAGTGAAAACCCTTTTTTGTAAATTTCGTTTTTTACATTTTCTGTACGGACTGTTTCGGACAGCGCCTTGTTGTTTATCCTGTTTATCAAACCTTAAACTGGTATTGTGGGGGGTATGTATCCCTTTAATCCGCCACCGGCTTGTAATATGCATGCCACACTGGGCAGACATTTACACCCACCAATCAGACACCAAAACTGGGCCCCCCTGTGCCAAGCACAAGAGGCACAAAGAAATACAGAGATGCACTGAGTTAACACACAGTCAACAACATTGATAAGGAGGAACTATTCCTAATTCAGTTAAAGCAAAAATTGAAATAGCTAAATTGTCTTGTCAACTTAAAAGGCCTGGAGACTGATGGCCATAAAGTAAAACATATATATTATTTGCACCCGGGGAAGGGTGCTCAGCCAATCAGGTGGCTGGAATAGCGGGCGAGAATACATAATCCCTGGCCACTGTTCCAGCCACCCGAGGTCTGTCCCCTGGTGGCACATTTATTTCATTTCTTTCAATGCGGGGAGGCAACAGGGAGTCTCTCCCTGTTGCCCCCCCTCAAAATGATCCGAATCCCTCCCCACCCCCTCCACTTACCCACAGCACCTCCCGTCTGGCCGCCATGGACACGGAAAAGGGACTTAATCCCTTTTCCATATGGCGGTTGTTAAGATGGATTTCTGAAGTCTGAGGTTCAGAAGGCCAGCCTAGTTTCTTGGAACAGGGTAACCTTCTGGACAAGCCAGACCAATCAAGGTAGCATTGACGGCAGTCAAGACTAGGTCTCCGGAGGGGTGAGGGTGATCGAAAGTCCACAATGAGCACACACACAGTAAACAACACCACAAATTATTCTGTCAGGTGTATATATCAAAAATACATATACATTTATTGAAGGCCTTTTAAATCAAACACAAAGCAAATCCCAGCCGTATTAAGATAACCAACACAACACTAACTATGAAACATATAAAGCAACAAAATTCTTTGTTGAAGGGCCATTATGGTTAAGTTGCGCTACTACAAATATTTTACCTTCACTGAAAAAACTATGCTAAATGAGATTTGTGATGGCACCTTTGATGTCATAGGTGTTAGTCCTTGCAGTGCACTGTAACCATAACGTCCCTTTAACAATGTTTTTTCATTGGATTTCATAGGTTTTTGTCAGTGCAACTTAACCATGATGTCCATTCATCAAAGTTTTTTGTTGGTTTATTGCATAGGTTTTTAGTAGGGCAGTGTAACCAGAAAGTTACTTTAGCATCGTTTTTTCAGTGAAGGGAATATGTTTGTAGTAGCGCAACTTAACCATAACGGCCCTTTAACGTTTTTTGTTGGTTTATTTCATTGGTTTTTAGTAGGGCAGTGTAACCAGAAAGTTCCTTTAGCATCGCTTTTTCAGTGAAGGTGACAGGTTTGTAGTAGCGCAACTTAACCATAACGTCCCTTTAACAATGTTTTTTGTTGGTTTATTTAATAGGTTTTTGTATGCTTATGTTTATTGAGTTTATATAGCGCTTTACACCAAAGCGCTTTTCAGAATAACAACAGATACAGTAATGAATGAAGCATGATATACAAACGTGAAACAAATCAGTGAAACATTATCTAGAACAATTTGCTCAGGGTAGGGAGGGGTGGGTGGGGTGTGGAGCCCTCAGGTGACCTCCTACGCATTATGGTGGTTACAGTGTCCAATATGAGGCCGACGGGAGGAGGGGAGGGGAAGGGAAGGGAAGTGAGGGAGGGGTATGAGGGGGGAGAGAGGTAGGGAAGGACAGTCAGGTGACCTGCTACACACTATGGTGGTTACAGTATCCAATGTGGGGTCAACTGGAGGGGGTAACAGGGGAGGGGGAGAGAGGTAGGGAAGGAGAATCAGTGGAGGGGGGCCAGGAGTTGGAAGGAGTGGAAGCGTGAGGAGGCACAAGGGGATGGGGTACAGTGAGAACGTAGAGATCGGGTGAGCCGAGAGAGCAGGATGGAGAGTAAAATGAGAGGAGGGAGGAGAGATAGGGGGGTGAGGTCATGGAGAGATTTGTAGACAAGGCAGAGGAATTGAAATTTCAATTGTGAGAGGAAGGGGAGCCAGCATAGTTGAGAGAGTGAGGTAGAAATGGAGTCTCGAGGACCGAGAAGACGTAGAGTGCGGATATAGGAGTGGTAGATGGATTTTAGTGGAGTCAGGTGAGAGACAGGAAGTCCAAAGAGGAGAGAGGAGCAGTAGAAGAGACGGGAGAAAATAAAGGAGGAGATTAAAAGTCTAGAAGCATGAAAGGTGAGGGAGGGGCGGATCTTGCGGATGTTGAAGTGGTGGTGCCGACAGGGCAGTGTAACCAGTGTAACCAGAAAGTTCCTTTGTCCTAGTTTTATCAGTGAAAGTGATATGTTTGTAGTAGTGCAACTTAACCATAACGCCCCTTTAACAATGTTTTTTGTTCGTGAATTTCATAGGTTTTTAGTAGGGCGCTATAACCATAACGTTGTTTTTTCATAGTTTTTTCAAGAAAGGTGATAGGCGCAACTGAACCATAGCGTCCCTTTAATAATGTTTCTTTCACTGAATTCCATTAGTGTTTAACAGGATACGCTTAGTTTGTATAGATTTACTGTACAGCATAGTGAAGCTGGTGGCTCTATACTAATAGTCACAGTGCGTGGGAACACTGCGTCTGTTCGCGGACATCGGGTGGAGTCCAACGTGCAGAGAAAGAGAGAGGTAGTCATAAAAAGTGGTAAAATATAGCAAAGACAAAAAACACACAGCAGAAACAGCAGCAAGTGCGTGAATGGGAAGGGAAAATGCAGTAGCTGTACAAAGTCTGTACTTGCGCAACAAAGAGTGCAAAGGCAGAGGGTACACAGCATAATGGAAAGCACCAACAAGAGAAGTGACGTTTACCATAATCAACGTTACCGCACACCTGATTCACAATCCAACAAAGGACGAAGAGGCAGAGTTAGAGACGTCCACTACTGAGAGCAGAACTTCACTGCAACGTGGTGAGTACACGAAAGTGTATGCTGTAATTTCACTGGCCCTGTAGTGTACAATAGTAGGAAAGCATGATATTTTCTGTTTGTGCGCAGCCATGGCTACCACCCTAGAATGGCTGGAGGAGAATTATCTACATGAAGAAATGAGTGAGGACGATCGCCCCCATTGGTACCCGCCGCCAATGTTCCCTCTAAGCTGTGCGCATGTGCACTTGCCCAGCTTCCTCTGGGTGCCGCTCAGAAGATTTTCAGCAGTGCACACAGACAATTCGCACATATTCAAAAAGATTTAATAAGGCCCAAGCCACAGCAATTTCATGAAATGTTCTTTCTCTTAAAATAAGCACCTAGTCTTGATATTCTGCTAATTTGCATACCACTACTATGCACCTAAAATCCCTAATAGGAAAATACAACACAAGAGGTTAAAAACTAATATGGAAAACTGGCTCCATGAACAGAAGAATCTAACCAAGATATGCCTGCACACACTAACCAAAAATGTTCCCTCCCCACCCACGACTCCTAAACCTGCCTCAACCAGGCTTTTATCTTATGACTAACTTCTGCCCCACAGTACATTAAGATACTACCGGACAACCTTGACTATTCCTCTCTTGGCACTGCGAAAGGGTAGCAGATGTGTACCTAGATGCACTCGTTTTATATTTGTTGTAACATGAATAACATTCACGCGCCAGAATTTCTGTTACTGATTGTGCCTTACCAAAAGCATCACCCACACTATATAACCTAACTACCAGCTCAAATATCAGATACTGACTCTCAGCAAACAGGCTACCTGGATGTGTAACCAAATCCCTTACTTCCTCTTCTTTGTACATATGTCACGCAAGTGCCTTGAAGCGGCACCTTGTAATTTAACGCATTATAAAACTCAAATATGAATTTGCCCTCTAAAGAATTTGAAAAGACAAATGTGATACTCAGCATCTCCTACTTTAGCATTACTAACATTACCCTATGAGTAGAGAGCAACATTGCAATATCATTTACTTGGCTTACAAGGGATGATGGGCATGGAGTATTCCTGGGATTACTCTTCCATAGTATCAGGGCACCGGATGGATATTCAGACAGAATGCTTTTCACACAATCTGCATCGTTTCCAAGTGTTCAGAGTTCGGTTGGGCATAAACCTTCACACATTATATGGTAACTCACTTGTATACAAAAACAGGTTCACTGAGCATTTGTGTAATCCTACACATGAAATAAGGGGTGGAGGGGTATGTTGCAAACAATCTTGTATCCATTGCAAAAGAATTGTTGTGTACATGTAGAGTCATGACATTCTTAAAATGCACATCATATGTTGAGGCATTTAAATATGCCTTTGCTTGCAAAGTATTGTGGGTCTGCAAATATCCTAGTGAGTGTTTACTACTACAATCCCTCTCTTTTTACAGTGCTCTATTAACTAGTGTTGGAAGCTCGCACAGGGGCCAGGAAAAGGTATTGGTGGAAGCATCACTCCTTGTGGGTGATGAACAAAGCAGCACATTTCAAAGACCCAGTCAGACATTTCGGCAGTACACTGAAGGAAATGTGTGCGTGTTTGCTAAAGGATAGGAAATTCTAGTACCCATCAGACAAAAGCACCTCCTTTTTCTTTCTATGCTCACCTGCTGAGGGCTTTTCAATTTAACCATGTTTTCTGTGTGTACAGTCTCTAGCATCTCCCTGCTATTTTACTGATCACAAAGTATTTCAGAAGAGGGATGCATTGTTACAGAAGAAGGCACTAAATCATTTGTATCTCTGATGAATTGATGCAATTAACTTAAAAGGCATATATGTGTGATTTTCTGCAACAGGGCTCCATAATAAACCTCTGCAAGTTTCTTGTTTAATTTTATCTAGGCTGTGGTGCGGAAGGGTGGGCAAAACTATACAATTTATTTTGTGCCCTGTCATTTCACTCACTATGTCAGTGGTACAAGCAGGGCTCTGATCAGATTTTGCTACCTATTTGGACTCAAATGATTTTTCAGGGAGTAAAAAAGTAAATAGCGTTGCCAACAGGGATACTTGCTGCTTATTAAAAGATGTTCTTTCCCCATAAAATTCCTTTTGAGATCGGGCATTAATATTAATAGAGTTCCTTCCTTCCTATGGCACTGCCCTACTGGTCACTAATTCAAAAACATATCAGTGGAGCTTTGTGGGTTGAAGAAATAATATGTTCATTGTTTCTCATTTTTGTTAGGCACATTTTCCCTTTTTAGCGATTAAAAATGCATGGTGCATAATCTCTTAGCTCTAAGGCTGGTGTTATTACTACCCACAGGAGAATGTAATGTGGATAGTAAGCAGAGGCAGAAGAATTTTCGATCATTATATTCTAAGCTGCAGTTATTCTGATGCAATTATCACCCTTACACAAATTATTGGAAGTATGTTCTCCTGGCCCTTGAATTACTTAATTAAAATGGCACTTGAACTCCAGCATGTTTTTGGCACATAGCTTTTAATTGGCATTAATCCATTGGCAAATGTATTCAGTCTGATTTTCTTGACAGCCACATCAGTTATGACAAGAGATATTTGAGGGACACAAATGCCAGGGACGTTGTTCTCAGCAGTAACAGTCTGACAAGCCAGCCTATTGAAGGAGTGGTACCCACCTACCCCAACCCACCACCAGGAGCCAACCTACCTAACGGTCAATGAACAATAACACACCAGCCTTGATAAAGACTCCTTGGGTCGAAACATGTGTCGGCTGACCACAAGATTATCGCATCAAGAGTAAAATTCCCTTTTTTTGAAAAATCAGAATACAAAGAAACATTTCTTTAAGAATAAATATTGTTTGTACAAGTTATCTGGGAACACAACTAAGAGATTTTTGTGTTTTGTAACACAAATGAGTGATTTTCCAGTGGCATAAAACATACAGGGCCTCATGAAGACTTGGTGCAGTATCCTGGCATAAATCTACCAGAATACAGCCCAAACAAATTACTGTTACCGCCCCTTGTTCCAGAGGAAATTCCGCCGGATTACAACTGGTGGTGGCGTTGTAATTCCCCATTCATATTGAGTCCGTATTGAGTCCATTGGATTCAATGTGGCTTTTTTGCAGAATTACCGCAGCGGAAATTCCAACGATTCTGGCGCTGAGTTGGAGGATTTACTTCCAGGATTTTCCTAGAGGCAAATCTTCCACTCCAGGCCCAAAATCGTAATTTGGAGTAGTGGTAAAGTTGGCGGTAACGGAGTTACCACCAACCTTACCATTTACCACCAAACTCCTAATGAGGCCGACATTTTTCTCTGCGAGAAGCTCTTTTGCAAGGTACTGTGGCAGATATTGAAGTCTTGGACTGGTTGTTGAGTTTTCTGTATAATCACATATGACATTTTATTTTAGCCTATGTGTTTGGAAAAAGTGTAAGATTTTTAAAGAATTGCAGTGGCTGGGAAGAATAAATTCCTTTCCGAACTCTCTTCTGCGACGGTAGCTCACAAAGTGACTTACCTCATTAGTTGCACACATGGAAAATAATGTGCGCACAACAGCCAACCGGTTCCGCACATGGAGAAAAATAATTAGAGGGTACATTGCCTGCCACACTGTGAAAAGGGAAAGAGTTACTGCAAGGGCAAGCACCCTAGAATGGCTGGAAGAGAATTTGCTGCATGACGAAATGAGTGAGCACAGTAACCCCATAGGTAGGGAACGTGGTGGCAAGATTAACACAAGTACACTATAGTGCTTCATGTAAAGTAACCAAATTTGTTGTCCTTTAACAGAAGATACGGGAATGCAAAGGAGTACACCAGAAGCGGCACCTTTTGCACAGCAACATACGGCCACCGAAACTGAAGTAAACGCTGGACATATAAAAGTACACCGCCTGGATGCCAAAATGGATGAATTGCTTCTCCAATTTGCCGCCTTGAAAATGTTTGTAGAATAACATATTATGGGAAAAATAAGATATCACTGCCCGACTTGCACATGCCCACCTTCCCCATTTCCCAGCCTCTCATCCCCGCAAATTGTGTGTCATGAAAGATGCTTCAATGAGACCTCAATCCCTTCTTCCCCTCACCAGCAGGTTGTTGAAATGGCATAATCCTCATTATATGTATCTATTTCTGGTCCCCCTTCCCTTTCCGAATAGTGGCTATAAAAGTGTGCTAATAAAGATTGATATGTTAAATTGTACTGATAGTATATGTGCCTTTTCCTTTGTGTTAAGAAGGCCATTGTAAGTGTGAAGGGCAGAGCAGTAGTGGGATGATTGCAAGTGAGGAAAATGGAGGAGTCGGACACCCGCCACTCCTGGCTGCCCTATGCGCTATCACAATGAAAGCATTCGTAGGACGCCAGTACGAGCCGCATGTTTGCATACACAGAACTGTGAAACCTGATAGTATGGAGAGGCCTGGTTTGTTATCATTATGGAATCATTACTCATTGTTATGGAATCATTACCCATTATTACCCATTTAGGGATCCAGTTATCCATCATACATTCTGATTAGTATATGAAGTAGCATCATTAGACTATCCACATTATTCTGCCACTTTGTATGCAGTTGCAATTTGCTTATAGAACGAGGCCTGTTATATTTGAAGAGCCATGTAGAGACACAGTACACGTGTGGAGATATGTAATATGTATGCATTGTAGAGAGACATGCATTGAGTGTGCACTTAGAATATCCATTGAGCTTTAAGTATAGTGCTTGGTGTGAATGAATGTGTTAGGCACTAGATTCGAGAATAGAAAGCATAAGGCCTTTGGCATTATAAAGCCATCCTGAATTGAGAAACACAGAAGCTGTTTGATCCACGGGGTGCGGAGAAGATTGTTATGAGTTAGTGTACAAGTATTCATAAACATTTGCTTGGCAGACACAGATAACATGAACCTTGTCTAAGTGGAGAAGGCATTGTGCCTTATCAGCATGGCTGGCTGTGCTTTGCAGACAGAGAAAAGGTGTGGGCAGCGCCATGGAGAGAGGGAGAGCTTGTTTACCGCAGGCAGAAGAAGGCGATGATATAGATAGGCCGAAATGTCACATTGACAAAGAACACGCAGTGATTGCAAAGTAAAGTACATGCAACACAGACATTTAGGAATGGCTCAGATCTAGAAATGCTGACACACAGAGAAACGAGGGAATGCTTAATGTAACCATGGATATGTGTACGTCATTGAACAGTATAATGAGAGGTGAGGTTTTGGGGCATTTCTAGTTGTTGGAGAAGGAGTTTTTGAGGGAGCTGCGTTCCGGAAGATTGAGCTGGGATCGAGGATGCTTGGAGAAGCATTCTAATGAGAGCAGAGTTCGAGAGCTTGGCAGAGGCATTGAGGCCGTTCGAGTGACCAGATCTTGAGAGAGAGGCCTGGTCCTGACACTGACTGACTGGTTGCAGAAGTTAGCGGGAGAGGAGATACACAGAGCTGGAAAGGGGAGTATTGCTGAAAAAGACATGTGCATGGGGAATTAGAACAGACTCACACAGAGCTTTGGCTGACATGATAGAGGGGGTAATCAGGCAGGGTCTGTCTGAGAGAGAGAGTGTGAAGTATGGTGTGGAATGGAGAGGAATTGTATTGCTTGAATTAGAAGCCTGTAAGGCTTACAATTATCTCACTGCATGGTAGATTTGCACCAAAAGCATAAAAGGTGCAAATTCGATTTTGCATTATAGTAGTGCTTGCATCATGCATTGTTATGTATGAATAAAAGTGTTTCTATTTTTTGAATCGATTCATGTTTTTTCTTTGTGTCTTATCTTAATGTGTCCATTGGAGTAAGATAGGAGTGTGTTGTTAGGAGTAATCTAGGAGTAACACAGTGCACAAAGGCCCTGAGATATAAGAGAAAGGGGGGCATAGTGCTCCACACACCCCTAGGAGTTTGTCTAAGACTCATGCATGGTCACCCACTAGGGGCAGGCCAGATGGTAGATTTGCAGCACAGTCTCACAGAACTGCCTGTAAGTAGTTGCAAGACTGTATGTTGGTCAGTCGCACAACTGCGCACATGCGCATCTTGTGCTCTGACACCTGGTAACACAGTCCCTGGTCAAGACAAGAGAAGAAACGTGTGATATATTTGTAGTAGGTGGAAGCGCGCACCCACGTCCTGTGAGTACTTTTGCATGTAAACATTCCACCTACGGTATTGTGCTCACACAAAGCTTATGTAGAAATGTTCAATACATGTGTGCCGTACATTTAAGTAGTCATGGGCTGGCAAGAGTATCCATAGGAGAGCTATGCACCTGGTCACAAAGTATTACGACCAATGTACGTCCTGCAAACAGGCATCCAAATGGAGAACAATGGTGACATCACCATGGTAACGGAACAACGATGCACGTGGTCCCTTATTTGACAAGCACAAGCCAGATCCATGCACATCGAAAGAGGACATTTTTGTGCAATGTATGCAGTGTTGCAGTGCGCCTGCACACTTACAGAGATCCTCCACCCTTCCTTCTGCATGTAGGTATTGTAGGGAAAGACATGGGCCCATTTTGCAGGAGCACATGCTCCACAACAGTCCTATAAAAGGGCACACCCCACAGGTGTGCCGCAATCCCTGTTTGGCTTTCCAGAGCAGTGGTACACATTGCTTCGTGCAGAAATTGCTTTCTCACCAATTGTGTGCCTGCATCGTACCTCTCCAAGCAATGGCCACCAGAGCTTCTGCTACTATTTTCTAACTCAGGAGCACCCACATCCTCACCACCAACACCTTCTTCTGAAGATCCTCAGCAAGGGAACAGGAGTCATAATGTGGAGGGACATCGAAAAGGAAACAAGAATAAAGTATAAGGAATCCTTATTGCCTGCAGCCAGTGTGAGTCGTGGGTGTGGAAGCTAATTAGGACCATTGGAGATGTGCCAAAATCTCTTGCAAACCAGGTACAATGCACTGAGTGCAACATGCTTGGTCACAGAAAACCTGGCTTGTACAGCTACGGCTCCACCTCCATGCGGCGGCACCTGAAAGTGAACCACCAGGCAGCTATTTGGAGGGTTGTCCCATTTCAAGCAGGCAGAAGGTTATTTTCCTCTACATCATCCTCCACATCTGCTCCTGACACCACTAGGGACACTCCAGTGGGCCACTGCATCCTGCAAGCAGCCTTGGAGGTCATACGCACTGCAACAAACCCAAACCTTTCAAAGGTCACTGTATTGTGAATATACTGCAACACGATACTGTTCAGGGGTAACATTTTCAATGTGCTTTTGAGGCTGGGAGCATGACAAAGAGTTCCCCCTACTCAAATGAGTTCTCCGCCACATCTTCTACTCTCCACGTACGATTTCTCATCCCTTTTGATGGTACCCTTTGCCAAATCTCTCTTCCATTGCTGACTTTTGTGGCATGTCTTATAACAACAGGAAAAATGGTACACAACCAGAAGAGGGATTGAGGGGGACAAAAAGGCTCTTTTCCAAAGCCACCATGCAGCGTTGAAAAATAGAAGTTGAAAGAAGGTGGTGGCGTAGCATGAGCGTCACGTACAGAGATGGCAACAATGGGCGGGGGGTCTCCGTCAAAAGCATTGTACGCATTTGCAAAACGAAGTGATGGCTCTTCAAAGAGCCTTTTTGTGCTGTTTGTGTTTGCAACGTTGGAAGTGGTTAACAGCCACAGATAAATTGCTTTCTAGACTTGCAGAAAGCGCTGCATTTGAGATATTACGCAGAAAAAGCTCTTTGCCAGCATCAGCATCAGTCAGATGAACTACATCTGAACGAAAAATGTTGCCACTACGAAACGTAATGTTTTCACTGTGGAAGGAGAACATGCCAACGTTGTGCAAAAAAGCGCATACAGCCATGTTCACATTGCACCGCGCTTTCTCCATTTGTGGCCCACACGAGGAAGAACGCTGTCACATCTGTCTCTTGGCAATGCGAGAAAAAATGATTTGTGATTTTGGAAACATTTCCATGAGTTGCCGAAATGTCTCCTTCATTGCAACCTGCAGTGAAATGCCGCTAACATGCCCTAAAGTGTTCCCTCCACAATGAACAATACTAATGTCTGGTTGAGCGAGCGTCACCAAACTGGCACAAAGAGGACCCACATGGAGCCACTTCATCCCACGTATTCCGTACCAGTGTACAGCGACATTATGGACACCAAGGTGTGCTGCCAGTGCACAGCGTTCTGTGTAAACTTGTACCCAATGTATCCAGGAGTCGCCCAAAATCCATATAGTCTGCCTACTGAATGGCACACCCGTCCCCGTAGCCACCTCCACTCCTATTGGCAAGCAGACATTCTGGTCCAATCTGGTGGTACACACCACACCCAGGAAATCATTTGACCAATCCCAACTCCTGGACAGTCCCATTTCCATTGCAGCCACCCTGAAAAGACATAGCACGTGCACACCTCCAAATGGCGTGGCTTTTGCGAACATATTGCCCTGGGTGGGGGGCTGCACAAACACATTGTAACCGTCATAGGAATGGGCGTCTTGGTGGAAGTTGTGAAAGTGTTTTTTTGTAATTTTGCTAAAGCAACTTATAAAGAAACACCTTTTTTCAACTATCAGGCAGCCTTTTCCGGCAAACTAAGCCTAGTGCATACATTGCAAGCATAACGACAGTTTCCTGCCGCATGTCCTAGATAACAACAGTAGGTAATAATGAAATCTATGTGTGCATTTACAACAGTAACATTCATAAATATGCATAAGGAAATTAAAGACTAGAAGCAATGCCTGCACTCATGTAGCAAGCATACATAGGCAGAGAAGTTCATGCAAATGCACGCACAAAACCATTCTGCTTTGCACTTTGTACATCTTTCTGCACTTTTTGTCATCCTTCCACAGTGCAAAGTACTGCATTTTTAAAGTAAATAGGCCTACACCAATACACACACGTGTTTCATAACAAGTCATGCAATACACTCCCAAATAACCCACCTACCCCCTTAACAAACATGCTTATGCTCCTAAGTGCCCATTCATATTGTAAACCTTCCATTTATACACACACACTACCTCTTCCTGCCAAGACATCTCCCTATAGTTTTGAACAATGTATTGCACAAAGGTAAGCACTATGCAATTAGCCAACATATTTTGTTACCATCTTTTTATACAGGTGCAGTAGCCACATCTCTCCGGAAAGCACATCAAAATACAGCCTGCAATAAACTTACTCTCGGCAAGCAACAAAGTAAGTACAATACCATCATACTGGTACATATCTTCCTAGAAGAGTGCACTATTGTTGTATTGTAGCATGTACATGTGCGGCCATCCACCAATATGTACTTCATTCTTACTGATGACACCTCTACAGGTGCTCACTGTTTGTTATGTCGCCACCATTAGACTAATACCCACATAGTAAATACTGTCCCCAACCGAAAGTTAGAGACCACTGCACAGTGACACACTTCCAGTAAAATGCCTACCCTCCTATTGACCCACTCATGCACATTGCGCAGATATACATTTGAAAATGTGCACACCCACACTTCCCTTTCTTCGCCAACAGCTACTACACAATGCCTACAAAAATGAAACTCTGTAGAAAGTAATGCAGAAAGAGAGCCACGCAGCCTAAAAACACAGAAAGTAGTCACCCAGTGCAAGCTGAACGTGAAGAGAAAGTTGAAGGAGAAGAGGTAATTCAGTCATTAAGGAAAACTGATGCATCTACCAGTAACGACAGTGTAGTTTATCTGTCAAAATGTGATAATGATAAGAAACCCACTAAGTACAGTGCAACACTACTGCTAATACACGTACACATCGTAATGTAACCACAAGCAAGCATTCTAAAAAAGTAATTTTACTAAAATAATTCCACCACAGAGTCCTTCAGAACCTTATAGATAGAGGGCAGAAATCACGCTCAACCCTCCAAACTTACCGCAGAAAAGTCAACTAGAAGCTCTTGTAGACAGTGCAATGAGCGTGTAACGTAAATTGTTTATAGTAATTCTGCACATTATGAAACCACTAACAAGATTAATTTTAAATTGCAAGCACTACTTCGAAATAAACGCAATGTTTACCTTTGGCCACATCGTTACAGGTGAGTGGAGTCACACCACCAACATAGAGCCATACTTCAATGAAGAATCATACAAACAAGAACAAACAAACCAAATTGCCTTACATCGGAGTGGACAAGGGTATGAAAAGATACACAGTACCATAATGGAAGAGGAAGCACTGCTTTCAGAAATATCCCCATCAAACTTAGATATCACTCTCCATTCCACCAAAGCAACACGCCTCACCTACAAATGACCTTGCATATCAATGTGTAACGTTCGCCATTGCTTAATCAAATCTTTACAGCAATTCTTCAATCAGTATGACAAAAACAACAACAAAAGAAAAAGATACTACAAACTATGGACTCCTGTCCAGTGCGCCACTACACTGGAATACAAGGACATTCCTTAGCCTGCATTTCTGGACCTGCTTGCAAAAGCACCTTCCACCGTATCAAAATGTTAGCAACCCACCATTCAACAGTCAGAAATCTAGTTTACAAACTGTACTATGCAAAAAGTCCAGCTTTAGCATTCCAACATATAAATGATATTGTCCTACATGGTACAGCCAAATAAGTGCTCGATGAAATAGAGCACATCCAAAGGAAATATTGTGGAACTGAAGAGCACTTACAAACTCCAGCATTTTCAGACAACAGTACTGACAACAATGCAGCAATGAACATTTTATATCACACATACAGAAAAGAAATACAAAGGTTCAAAAGCACATCTGCTGAAAGGTCAAACCAAGTATGTGTGTGTTCTCATAGAACTTTCTAAAGAGAAAGCACCAAAGCTATAGATTAAATGCAGAAAATAGAAGGCAATGAGGAATCCCAATGGTTTCAATTAGCTCTGTACCTTATAGCTGAAAACAAGCACGACATTACAAACACCTCCATACTGTGCACATACTGCACTGCAAAACTTGGCAATAACCAAAGGCCTTTACGGGCAATTAGTAATAATTTGAAACTATTTCCTCTGCCAAATGCACTACATCAGCTTCATTTGTATGCAAGCATTATAATCCAAGCAGTGCACCCATTTCAAGCAATAATACAATTTCAACCGAAAAGTGCAAAATTGCCTCACACCGAGAGGCATTCGTGGTAAAGTTGTTTATTTACCATTAGATCTCAAAGAAAAAGTAGACACTCTATGAGTGCAAAGGCCAATGAAGAATCTTTGATTATCCTGGTAAATGGTTTACCTACAAAAAAACAAAACAAATTGGCAGCAACTAGTGGACTTAACCAAAGTTAAGGAAGCGTTGCAATACTTTAAAGAAAACAATGAATACCACAAGGAAATAAACGTTCAAGAAAACCTGAGAGAAACAACCGAAATAATTCAGGACTCCTCAACAACTAGCCAATTAGAACATCTAGATCCTAGTGCAGCCTCCAATATTTTAGACCACTATACCATTAACCCACTGCACTGCAAAGACACCATAGAGGATGCACTAGAAAAATATCAAATGCGGCAAGCCAAAGGAACGCCAATCAGTATATGGGAAAAAAGTGTGGAAGCACGAGCCATTCCACTACTCTTCCCGACTGGAAAAGGTGGACGATATGATGAAAGATGCACACATATAACAGCAACAGAATACAACTGTTTACGAATGTATTCTGAAGACCCTAGATTTAGACAGAACGTGGAGTACATATTCCACCTGCTCTTTGAAAGTGAGCTGGCAACACTATGTTATGGAGTTGCCCACACATTCAAAACAAGTTCCCATTTTCAAAACATGTCTGCTACACAGCTACTTGAAAAGGTGTAAGAGAAGGATGAAGTTTTACAGTCAGGTATTATAAATCTCTTGGCAAATGTACGGTGTATGCTACACAACCTTGGGCCACCCACATGGTTTGTCACTTTGAGTTGTGCAGAATATGCATAGGAAGACTTGCACACTTTCCTACCACAGCAAACAAAAACAAAATAGGTGTAGACATGAAAACACAAGGAGAGCTTTGCTTTCTCGATCCAGTAACTGTGTCACGCTACTTTCATCATCGCTTCCTTGCCATGCTGCACTTCATTTGCAATAAAGCACTTCCTCCCCTCAGAGAAGCTGAACACATCTTTTGGAGAAAGCATATCAAACCAGAGGAGAGTGATGAAACTGTTTTGCAGTTCATTCACAAATATGTCACTTGCGTACAATCTCTTTTCGGAAAGTACACATAGTAACCTCTATGAGCACACATTTTGCAGTTCCAAACACACAAGTGTGGCAAGTATTGTCAACGCAAATATAAGAACAGGGGCAAATACTACACCAAATGCTGCTTTGGTTTCCTAGACCTGTTTCAACAACAAGCCAAGTAAACCGTTTCTGTGGAATCTGATAAAATGGGATGCCCGGATTGTTATCGTTAGACTCATCATTAGACTCATTAGAGAATCATTAGAGAATAAGTACTCTTTGTTACAGAACCATAACCCATTATTAGACTCTTTGTTAGAGAACCATTATTTAGTATTATCCCTTTAGACATGATTGCATCATGTTTAGTCATGTTTAGTTATCCAATTATTGAATTTTGTTTAGTAGTACATGAAGAAGTAGCATCATTATACTATCCACATATTAGACTGCCACTTTATGCATTAGCCATTGACATATTATGCATTTGAAGAGAGAAATAGGCCCTGTTGTATGAAGGGTTTGTTAGTTACGTTATTGCCATGCATTATAGAAAGAGATGCTTTTAGAATGATATGTTTGCAATATAGTGCTTGCCATTAGGAGAGAAACATGCTAGACACTAGAGTTTGCAATAGAATGACATTTGCATTGTGGTATTTGAAGTGCCATGTAGTGCTTTAGAGACACAGTATATTTGCATCATGACATGTAGAGATGATGTTATTGTATTATGCATTAGAATGTAGTGCTTAGACTGAGAGAGAAACATGCTATCAGAGAGAATGACTGAGGCCTGGGAATGACATGCTGTCATATTTGAAATGCTGTGTAGAGCTATTTAGAATGTATACATTGTTATGCTTTGTAGTTACACATTTAGAGATATGTTTGACACACATGTATGTATGTAGAGTGTGCACTTAGAATGATTTTGTATGTAGCTAGAGCTTGCATTGCGAGAAGAATATCATAAACGTTAGAAAGCATTTGGCTGGCATTTGAATCCATTCTGATGGAGACACACAGAAGTTGCCTGCGCCATTGGGCTCAGTGCGAAGATTGTTTTGAGTTAACAGTGTACAAGAATTCGTAAACATTGGGAGAGAGACACAAATAACACAAACCCTTGTCCGACTGGGGAAGGTGAAGGGAGCTTAATCAGCTTGGCTTATGTGCTTCGCGGAGACAGAAGTGGGTTGGGGCCATGAAGGGAGCGACATGGGGAGAGAGGAGTTAAGCCTTTTTCACACAAGGAGTTGCTTTGAAAACGGGCACTAAGAGAGCATTTCGTAATGCAGAGCCAACAGTGGAGTGAATGGAGAAATAGAGGGAATTAGATGGTGTTTTGCGCACCGCAGACACAGAAGGCCAAGGGAGAGATATGATGTCCTATGTCATATTGACACAGCACACATAGTGCACAGAACATGAGACAGAGCATAACACAGACTGCAGGCATTATTAAATGCTGAAGAGACATTCTTAGTAGAGAATGTAACTAACCATAGAAATTAGTGCGTCATTGGAAACTATAACCAGAGGTGAAGCGAAAGGAGAGTGGCTTGTTCGAGGGAGTTGCTGTGAGGGAGTTGCCCCTAGTCCTTGCTGGTTGCTGAGAGTCTGTTGGAGGATGCAGTTAGATACAGATGGAGTTCGTTCAAGTTAACTGCTGATGGAGATTGAATGGATGCATTCCTGAGAATGAGGGAGAGATGTCTTGGTGCAGCAGAATCCGATGGCTTTGGGAGAGAGAGCTTGGCAGAGCTTGGCAGAAGCAGTTTGTGTGACCAGATCTTAAGGGGCCACTGCTGACTGACTGATTGCAGAGAGTAGCAGGAAGAGGAGAGACCTGGCTTAACAAATACAGAGCTGGAGACAGAGGGATGCACAAGCAAATGGGAAGTATGGTTCACTGCTAGACAAACTGATTGATTACATTTAGTGGGGTAACTTTGCTGATGGGTTTGGGGAAGACATGACATCTGAAAGGGGAGGTGCCCGAGCCAAATGAGTGGGGACAGAATGGTGTGCCATGGAGGTTGTGGGGACGGGCACCCCCTAGAATTACGCCCATGATTAGAATGTGACACCATCTAGTTGTTGGTCAGATACTCACACAAGAGCTTTGGGGATGGCTGAAAGGGGAGATCAGACAGGGATTGTTTTAAGAGAGTCAGTGTGAAGTATGGTGTGGATTGGTGTGGATTGAAGAGAGGATTGATTCTGCATGAAGGAGAGGATTGAAGGATAGGATTGCTGGATGTTTGACGCTTGCATTTTAGACTGCATTAGAATCACACGCTTGCATCACAGGCTTGCATTAGGAACCTGTAAGGCTTATAGTTATTGCATGGTAGATTTGCACCAGAAGCATAAAAGGTGCAAATTCGATATTGGCTAGAGTTTTAGCATTGTTTGAATTATGCTTTTTTTGCATAAATAAATGTATTCTACTGTTATAATTGAATCGATCCATGTGTTTTCTTTGTGTCTTGTGATTTGTGTCCACAGAAGTAAGATAGGAGTATGGTGGTATGTTGTTAGAAGTACTCTAGGAGTAACCAAGTGCATATAGGGCCTGAGATACGAGAGCAGGGAGGGTGTAGGGATCCACACCCCCCCCCCCCGGGAGATTGTCTAAGATTGTCTAAGTCTGGAGCATGGTTGCGCAGGGGGGCAAACCCATGATAGGGCTTTATTTTGCAAACTAACACTTCATGTCTTCGGTTCGACACAGTGTGAAAGGAAAATCTCCTAAGAACATATACTGCATAAAAAGATGTAAATCATCAAAGTTCATCAATGATTACAATGCAATTATTGCCCTCCTATGGAATGCCAATGTTGATGTACAGTACATTGCAGAAAATTCCACTGCAGTTGCATGATATGTCACTGCCTACTTAACTAAAGCAGAGAAAACAGAGCTCAAAGACCTCTGGGGTGACATATCCTCTGACAAAACACTGGCACAGAAATTGTGCAGCTTTGGCATCAAAATGCTGTCCCATAGAGAATGTGGCAGCTACGAAGCCTCTGACCATTTAACCGGCACTGCCTGAATATGGGAGATCTGACAACATAGTGTGGCTAAATTTTGGGCCCGCTGCATCCAGAAAAAGAGTACTTAAATTGTACAAAGACATACAAACAATAGCCAAAAGTGATCCCAACAGCCAAGACATTTTGAAGCACAACGTATTGGACACATACTACCGGAACAGGAGTATTACTTTAGAAGCCTTGTGCCTGTACCAGATAGCCCAAAACCTTGCATACAAAAAAACATTAAACCAAATGAGGAAAAGGGTAGATACAGAGTGGAAAGTTGTGAAGGCAGCCTAGTGAAACTTACCAAATGCAGCCTAATTAATCATATGAAGTTGTCATTAAAAACCCCTCAACACAAAGAACTGTACCACATGGCTCTACTTCAACATTTCAAACCATGGAGAAAAGAAGAAGATTTATTAGCCACCTACGTCTCCTATGAAGATGCTTTCAATGCCAGTGAAAGTACAATTACAGAGGAAAACTTTACAAGGTACAAAAGCTTCTGAAAACAGTGGACCTTCTCAAACAGGCAGCCAAGAACCACTTGGACAGTCACTCATAGCAAATGAGGCAGAATTGGCTATGACAGAAATAACCACCACTATGCCTCAGTATGAGCACTGTGCATAAGAATTAGCAGTACTGAAATCCCAACTAAACAATGAACAGCGTACCATTTTTTTCGAAGTAAGTGAAACCACTGACCATGGTATACTGCACGAAAGTAAAACTTGCACCTGTGACAACTATAAACCTGTACTGCTGTATGTAAGTGGGCAAGCTGGTCAGGTAAAACATTCTTCATAAAAATTATCAGTAAATACCTCCAACAATTTACAAACAACAACCTTTCTGCTGTTGTAACTGCCCCTAAAGGTTTGGCTGTCTACGACATAGGTGGAGTCACTCTACACCGATTGCTACTCCTTCCAGTAGAACACCAAAACAAATTATAGTACTATAAACTTTCAGCAGAATCTGCTATGGAGCTATGCAGAGTTTTGAAACAAATGAAAATGCTCCTAATAGATGAGGTGAGCATGGTCTCCAACCTAATGTTGTCTTTGATTCACTTCAGATTGCAAGAGGTCCTCAAAACAGACTACAAAGAACTCTTTGGAGGAAAACATGTGATTGTTTTCAGAGATCTCCTTCAATTAACACCAGTCAAAGGTGAACCTATCTACAAAACCTTAGGACAGAAACAGTGCCGTAAAGCTCTTGGAAGCATCGGGAATGTAAATCTCTGGCAACATTTCCAATATAGAGAACTAACTCAAAACATGTGTCAGTCTGCAGACCTCACCAACCCCACCATTGAATTTTTTTTACAGATTGGTGTACTAGCAAAGAAGGCCCAGTCTATCCTCAATACTAGACGTGTAATACATGTGCTACTGATGTCATGGAACAATTAGCTCAGAAAAATGTCAGCTGTATGTCCTTAATGCCAAGTCTAGCAAGCTGTGCACAATTTAATGGAGCAATGCTGCAAAAAAGTAAAACAACCACTAGTGGAATTTCATGCCACAGACAAACAGGACGTTTATGGTATGACAATACCTATTTGTCAACAAGGCATAGCACAACTACAACCCTTAGAGAACTCCATCTCCAACAAAGCTGGTTTGGAAAAAATGTTAACAATATATGTCAACTGTAGAGTTATGCTAAAGCGTAACATTGACGTAGAGCAAGGTTTCGTTAATGGAGCACTTGGTACAGTTGTTGGCTTCCAGACATGCCCACAGGACAACAACATTCAGTTTGTAAACATCAAGTTTGACAAACTTTCAGAAGTCACAAGTATAGGCTGCACAACAGTGCAATTCCTTCTTTTGAAAGACATGTATGTATGTAGTGAACAGTTTTCTCTGTCGCTAGCTTATGCAGTAACTATTCATAAATTGCAAGGTCTAACTTTAGATCAAGCATTGATTTTTATTGGCAGCACAGTCTTTAAAGAAGGCATGAGTTACATAGCACTCTCTGTCACATCTCTGCGGCATTGGTCGCTTTGGCAGCAACGCCGATTGTGCGGAGCCCTTTGCGTCCGCCTGTCCAAGATGGCCGTGGACGGCTTTCCCGTAGCGGCTCACAACGGTATAGACTTTGCACGCTCTTCTACGACGCAGGCGAGCAGTCACATGATCCCATATAGGAAAGGAAACATGGATACCTGCCGCATCGCTACTCCTGAATGGGACGCTTCTTAGGTTTCGCCACTAGATAGACGTTCACTACTACGTGATTCCTTGTCACTATTCTTCCCTGCAATTCACTTTCCTTTCCTTCCTTCCTCCTTGTTACTTTTCCTCTCCAGGCTTAACAGAACCTTGTTTTCCCTCAGCAACTCTCGTGCTTCCGACACCCTCTCTGACTGGCCGCTCCCTCAACCATCCCCTTCAGAGTAAGTTAGCATTCTTCCTTTTCCCGGGTCCTCTATCCCTTCATAATAGTTCTCTTATAGAAAGCATATCTTTTCTCTTCAAGGGAAACTGATATAACGTTTCCGGCTTTAGGGACCAGAAATTGTGATTTCCGATAACTTCAAATCTCTCGGTTGAGAGTTCAACATTCTTCCAGTAAGTGTAGATCTCTGCCTTTTCTGCACATCTCCTGAAGTTCTGTGCTAAATATTCTTACCTGTTATCTTACCTGTATTGTATACTCCCAGATGACATCATCGAGATGACCTTGGCTTACCTCAAGACACGCCCGGAGCACCTGTGAACACCATCGTCCAGGGTTTTCTTCCCCTGAGGGTTTCCCTGGGAGGACTTGCTCACACCCGCTCTGGTGTATTTTACCCCCGGAGAGGGTGGAGCAAGATCGATCAGGGTATTCTTATTTCTACATTTGCTGCATACCAGGAACTTGCTGTCAGATCAGGTTAGTGCCATTTTAGCCTTTGAAGGGTTTTTTCTAAGCTCCTCGGATTCTACCGATAGTGATTTGACACTCTCACGGCTACCTACACTGCAAGGACTGTATCTAGTACATTTTTATGCAACTGCAGTCAGTGCAGACATTCCTTGCATCATAGAGTACAATAGACTACGTGCACTGTACACATCCAATCTGAAAATGTACCCTATTCCTCAAAAACTGAAAGGTTTCAAAAGAAGGCTCATTCAATCAGAAGTTGTAAATGATTTGAAAACAGTGCCATCAAAGAAATTGAAAGCAACTCATACTACATCAACTACCAAAAGCACATAAAAAAGGAGGCAAAAAGACAAACGATACCCAACTCCACCCACAACAAAAAGGCCTCTGCAAAGAAACCAGGTACCCTTTGTCACGGCCCCTACCCCTGGTCTTAACAGGCAAGCCATCTGGGCTACACCACGGCCTTTCATCATGGCCCCAAGGTCCTTACCATTCCACCCAACACTCTCCTGGAGTCAGTCCTGGCGCCTTTGGCGCCAGGCTCATATGTGAAGCCAGAGAACTTGAGAACTGGGACTTGCAATAGCCTTTGGGCAACATGGATGCCTCTGCATAGCTCAGTCCCAGAACTAAGCTATCCGGTCTAGTGTTTTAGGTGTGGTCAGACCTAGGGGCACCTGGGATACCTGCAGGCTATATAAGCCATGTCCAAGCTGAGGAACATGCTTCGCGTTACTCTGCTAGCTGCAGCGTGACGTTCACCACGTTCTGTTCGGATCATCATCTGCATTTCTGAACCTGTTACCTGCAAGAACAAGAACATCGTTAGAATACACTTACCTGCAAGCAAATCCTGCTTTTGTCCTCCGCTTCTGGGTCCTGAATATACACCAGCTCGGCGAGCGTTCCTTCGCTCTGGAAAGCCGCACCTGAGCAGAAAAGAGAACAGGAAAGCAGCATTAGTAAGTGTTTAATCTCCAATATAGAAAACAATCAAAGTAAGCGCACGCTTACCTGGCATTGACTTGTCCTTGGCCCACGTCCATTCCGGGCCATTTTAACAACCTGCAAGAGGGAAGGAAACACTGATTAGCACACAAGAGATCAAGAAGGCGGTACGTGCTACACTTCCGCTCTTCATCTTCTCAGCAGCATCCATTCTGGGACATCGCAGCAGCCTGTAAGGAAGAGAGAACAAACAGGTCAGCACAAGATAAGGCACATAGCACTGGGGATCGCGCTTTCACTTACCATCTCGTGCACAGCCCCATGCAGCACGGCACCACCAGAACGCCATTCGCACCTAAGGAAGAAGGAGAGACATTAATAGGGGCAATTGCAAAGTAAAGAAAAAACTGCCAAACCAGCAGTCTTACCTGAACAAACAGGAGTCGCAGAAGGTCTGGACTCTGAGAGCCTGCACCAGTGAAGCAAATAGGTTGCGGCGCGCCCATCCAACAACACGCCCCTGAACAGAACAGCAGGATGGAGAGCACACCATGTACTAAAACAAGGCGAGGAGAGCATAAAGGGGGTCGTTGGGACCACAAGGGAGGTGGGCTTTGGTCCGGAAGAGACAATAAAACTTAATGCAAATTAATCTGTTGTCAGACCTGGTCCTCGGCCGAACAAGAGTCCAAGGGAGGGGGTTCAAAGGTCGGAAGTGGTCCAACCAGACTGAGTGGCGTCCCCGTGGATATCAGGTGAGCGTTACACCCTTCCATCAAAGTGCTCCTACACAGAAGTACCTGGCCCATTCATATTTTCCAATACAGCGGGTGTTAATTGCTATGAAAATGTAACAATAAATGTTCTATTCCAAATGCCAGCCATTGTGGTAAACATTTATTTAAATGGTGCAGACCAGTTGTGTTTGCAAATGCTCGTCCTTCACAGAAAGGCAGCAAGTCATCCTGACACCCGGGAATCCAGTGTCTCAGGAATAAGGCAAGAATTGGACTACAGTGTTGGAATGGTGACATTCACTTTAAACCAACAAGAAGATCCACAGGAATTTCTAATGTACTTACTACAAATATTGGAAAGGAAAAACATACTCATAAATGAAATCATTCACATTTCCTACATGTGAAAACATACATTGACTGTGTGCAACCATGTCACTCAGAAACAAGTCTCTAACAAATGCTTTGTGTATGTAGCAATAGCTAACTGTGACTCTATTCCATTTCAGCAACTGGTGCAAATGCAAACCATAGCATGTTGTGTACGTCGTGCAATTCTGATATTCGTTCAGTGCTACATATACACTCACATAGTCAATATGTAATATTAATGCTCTTAAAATACAATGCAGATGGAACCAAAAATAACTGCAAACTTACTGCGTTCACACACGGACAGGTATCACTTGGCAAGAAAACCTTCACAACAATAGCCGTAATCTACCACACAGGCGACTCAACCAATGGAGGCCACTATACTGCATACATTAGAAAGCAATGGTCATGTTGGGAATGCAATGATACTTCCATCAGTCCAAAGCAGAGATTACCTGCAAATCTTGCAAATGCCTACTTAATATGATTGAAGCCAAAATGTACTCATTGATGTACAAACCTACTATACCTTAATCCCCAGCACCAACCAGTACATTCGTAAGTGGAAAAAAAAATGTTCCTTCAACACTCTCGACCTAGAGCAATTTAGCATACTGCAAGCATTGACGAAATGCACTAGAGTGTGTGTTGGACATTTTTATGGCCAATGAACCCAATGAATACACTCACACAAACAATACATGTACACAAATCACAGTACAAGTATTTTCCACAGGATACGTGGAAGGAAAGGTCCTAAGTATGAGGGTTCAAAACTATCCTCAGTAAACTCTGAAACCACCATGTACGCAAATCAGTCACCAGCTCTACAAGAATAGTCATACAACAGACATATGGACCTATCATCACGTAACTCCATAATGGTACACTACCACTTCAGAATGTACACAGATGTCCAAGTAGAAACAGGAATGCACAACCTTCTAAACGTACCCTTTATGAAAGGACACTGTAAACAGTTAGAATACGCCACCTGGTAACTAACTGCAACCAAAATACGACAATGTTATTTGCAGTATTACAACAACCAGTGTTCCCTCTAAGCTGTGCGCATGTGCGCTTGCCCAACTTCCTTCTGGGTGCCGCTCAGAAGATTTTTAGCAGCGCACACAGACCATTCTCACCTATTCATTTTTTATTTTATAAGGCACAAGTCACAGCAATTACTTCAAATTTTCTTTCTCTTAAAATAAGCAACTAGTCTTGATATTCTGCTCATTTGCATTACGCTACTATGCAAGAGTGACCGTGAACACCCAAAAACCCTAGCAGCAAAATACACACATAACAGGCTAAAAACTAAAATGAAAAACTAGCTCCATGAACAGAAGAATCTAACCAAGATATGCCTGCACAAATAAACAGAATAATGTTTCCTCCCCACCCATGACTCCTAAGCTTGTTACTACCACACTTTTACCTTATGACTCTAACTGCTGCCCCAGAACACCTTAAAATGGTACCTGACAACCTTGACTCTTCCTCTCTTGGCTCTGCGAAAAGATCAGCAAATGTATACCTACATCCACTTGTTTTATGTATGTTTGTAATATGAATAATATGAATAACATTCACATGCCAGAGTTTCTGTTACTCATTGTGCCTTACCAAACGCATCACCCACACAATACACTCAAACTACCTGTTCAAATATCGGATACTGACTGTAAGCAGGCTACATGGAAGTGTAACCTTATCCCATACTTCCTCTTCTTTGTACATATTTCACGCAAGTGTTTTGAAGTGGCCCTCTTGCAAGTTAACACATTATGAAACTCAAATATTAATTTGCCCTGTAAGGATTTTGAGAAGACAAATGTGATGCTCTGTGTCTCCTACTGTTGCATTACTAACATTACCTTATACGTGGAGAGCAACAGTGCAATATAATTTACTTTGCCTACAAAGGATAATGGGTATGAACTATGCCTGGGATTTCTCGTCCACAGTATCAGGGCACCAGATATTCAGACAATAGAATGCTTTTCACACAGTCTGCCTCGTTTCCAAGTGTACAGAGTTCCTTTGGGCATAGGCCTTCATAGGCCTTCACACATTTTATTGTAACTCGCTGCTATAAAAAAAAGGTTTCACTGAGCACTGTCTAATCCTACACAATGATATAAGGGTGGAGTATGTTGCAAACAATCTTGTATGCGCTGCAAAAGAATTGCGTACATGCAGAGTCATGGCATTCTTAAAATGCACATAATATGTTGAGTCATTAAATACGCTTTGCTTGCAAAGTATTGTGGGTCTGCAAATATCCCAGTGAGTGTTTACTACTACAGTCCCTCACTTTTTACAGTGCTCTATCAACTTGTATTGGAGGCTAACGCAGCAGATTTCAAAAAACAAAATCAGACGTTTCGGCAGTACACTGAAGGAAATGTGTTGCTTGTTTGCTAAAGGATAGGAAATTCTAGTACCCGTCTAAACAGCTCCTTCTTTTTCTTTCTATGCTCAACTGCTGAGGGCTTTTCAATAAAACCATTTGCTCTGTATCTATCGTCTCTAGCATCCCCCTCCATCTTATTTAACTGATAACAAAGAATTACAGAAGAGGGATCCATAGTTCTAGAAGAAGGCACTCAATCAGTTGTATCTCTGATAAATTGATGCTATTAACTTAAAAGGGATATATATTTGACTTTCTTCAGAAGGGCTCCATAATAAACCTCAGTAAGGCACTTATTTAATTGTATCCAGGCTGTGGTGTGGAAGGGTGGGCAAAACTATAATGTGCCCTGTCATTTAACTTCCTATGTCAGGGTTATAAGCAGGGCTCCAATCAGATTTTGCTCCCTACTTGGAATCAAAGGATTTTCCAGGGAGTAAAAAAGTAATTAGCTCTGCTAATAGGTATATTTTCTGCTTATTAAAAGATGTTCTTCCCCATAAAATTCCTGTTGAGATCAGGCGTTAATATTATTAGAGTTCCTTCTTATGCCACTGCTCTACTGGTCACCAATTTGAAAAAAAATCATTGGAGCTTTGTGGGTTGAAGCAACAACATTTTCATTGTTTCTCCTTTTTGTTGGGCACATTTTCATTTTTTCAGGGAGTAAAAATGGATGGTCTATATGTCTTTTAGCTGTAAGGCTGGTTTTAACACTACCCACAGGACACGGAATGTGGATAGTAAGCAGAGGCACAGGATTTTTTTAAAATCATATTCTGAGATACAGTTATTCTGATGCAATAATCATCCTTACACACATTATTAGAAGAATGTAATTCTGGCCCTTGAATTACTTAATCATTAAAGTGGCACTTGAACTCCTATCAGTATGTTTTTGAAACATTGCTTTTAATTGCCATTAATTAATTGGCACATGTATTCTGTCAGAATTTCTTGACAGCTACATCAGTTTATGACAAGAGATATTTGTGTTTTGTAGTACATATTAGTGATTTTCCAGTGGCATAAAACATTTGCAAGGAACCATGGCAGATGTGGAAGTCTTGGACTGGTTGATGAGTTTTCTGTTTAATCACATATGACATATTTTATTTTAGCTTATGTGTTTGGAAAAAGTGTTGTAAGATTTGTCAAGAATTGCAGTGACTGGGAAGAGGAAATTCCTTTCCAACTCTCTTCTGCAACAGTAGTTCACTAAATACGCATGCTCACAAAGTGGCTTACCTCATTAGTCAGTTGCGCACATGGAAAATAATGTGCGCACAACAGCAAAGCAGTTCCGCACATAGATAAAAATATTTAGAGGGAACATTGACAACAACCCACCTGAACCTTCAACAACTACTGTGCTACAAACATATTGTGAAACGCTTCTAAAGTATGAGTAGTTACAGTTCGCCAGCAGGTACGTAACTACCATCAGAATTCTGCACTAGCACAGTACAATGCCACAATACTTGCAAACCACAAGCAGCAACCAAACACATAAAGAAACATTGGTACAAAAAGGAAGCAGGTAAACATTTACAAAATACAACCTGCTATACAACGCCACCCATCCTACCAACATGTATAGGCCAGAAATCGTAAACCATTACATTTCCTCCTACTTGAAGAGTATGCCTTAAAAATTGCTGTAACCACTTCAAACGTGAGTGTCATTCATTATACTTCTTTACAATGTCCACAGTGTAATGTGTGCACTTATTTCTGCTATACACATAGCAATGCCACCATTTGCAATGCACACCTATATAACACTACACAGTTTGTGCCTACACCACACCCTACATGCTTCACTACGCCCTGTACAGTGTAGGGCTCCAGCCATGCACTCAACATTGTACACCCTACCCACAATTGCCGCTGCACTGCACAACTATGCATACAAACATCTATCTACATACCACTAACCCCACACATAACACAGCCACCTACCCCTTAGCCACTGCAGTTGACATTGGCTGCCATTTCTTCCACACAATACATAATCTGTTTCCTACGTACACTGTTCACCTGAGCCTACAATAAGTGGACACACTAAATGCACAACACTACAGTAACCTTCCCGACAATATGTACAATCACAACAATACAATTTGATGAATGCATCCATACATCTTACATAACTGTCGTAACTGCTGCATATTTGGCTCCAGGCTTTCCACTGGCACTGTGTAGGCCATTAGATCATTTTCATTGTTATGTACACCATTTCAAAAAAAGGTATCCAACACATATTTCACTGCAGCGCATGGGTCGTAGCTCGGCAGCCACATTGCAACCACCGCGTTAGTGCTCAATTTTTCAAACGTCTTGTTTCCCTTTCTTATTGTATAAAAGAAACACCATTTGAACACTATAACCCCCTTACAATGTTTGACGAACGTGCACACAAACTCCTTTTCTTTGCTAAATGGGAACTCCAAACAGGTTCATGCTGCACGACACCAAACTGCGTACAATGGGCCAGCCACCCACCTATTCTGAGGCAGCGAAAACAGTCTGCCATCATCCACCATTGCCTCGTAACACACTGCACATATAACTAGTCGTTAGGTACTGTAAAAGCACATTTTATGTATGTTGGCATCTATGCATTCACGGCACAATGTGTATGGCACCATCATTTCTACTTGTATGTCGTACTACCTTCACCGTAATAACACTACCAACATTCATAAATGCATGCTACAATCGAAAAACGTTGCCGGCTGATTCCTTTTTTTCCAGCATCATCTCCGGAAAGCCAAACCTAACATACCTCTCCTTGAACAGCACACACGCTCATTGTAAAACAGCCTTGAGGGGGGAAGCATGTTTAGCTCCAAGGTCAGACATTGTATGTAAGTATAGCAAAAAAGGATACATATCTTACACTGCAGTTGCTCTGCCCATGTGCCCCAAAGGTAATCTGCAACAATCCCATATGCCGTACACTGCAATTTCGCGCCCACCCAATACAAGCATGGAATTTGCCGAAGTTATGTAAGTCTTTACTTCATATCTGTACTACGAATAAAATATATTAAGCTGATATTCTGAATGCATAATTATACATTTACTCTACCGCACACTTTCTCTCTGTACATTGTACAGAGCTTTGTGACGGCAGTAAGGACGCGCCGTTACAGTGCCATGTCTCCACTATTCACCGTAAATTGCAACTGTGATTGTACTTCCTTTTGCTGGCATTCTTCCCCACCCCCTGCGAATGCAGCCACAAAAGGCAACATGAAAAGGGAAAGCAAGTTGTGCACTAAAACAATGCACCTTCTGCTCACTTGTGCAGTGCTACATTTCCCTGTTTTGCCCTTTTTATGCCCTTTCACACAATTGCTAGGTCTACGCATCCCCAGTTTACTGAACTTTGTAACGGCCACAGGTGCACGCAGCAGTCAACCGAGACACAAACTTCGACAGATCACATGTCATTAATGCACTTCTTAGAAAAGCAGCTCCTCCATTCTCCAGCAATCCGAGGTGACCCCCATGAGGGTTCTTCTTTTATTACTTTCTTTGCAGACACACAGACACATTGTGCCGTGGGTCGAACAACAGTCACTACCACTGTCATGTTATGTAAAAAGGAAACACATCAAAAGAGCATCTGGAGGCAACGTTTCCAAGACATTTTGCTTGTGTGGCTCCGTAAAAGCACAATATCACCTACAAAACAGAGAGCAAGGCAGTGGGTTAACATATCATGCTACTCAGTAACACACAGTACATGGTCCATGAGGCAGCCAGCTATTACGACATCCTTCCCGCAAACTCTTACCCTGTATGCTGCCACTAATACCAGCTACTTGGAGGCTGAGGTAGGTGATTAGCATATAACCAGCTGCTGAAAGCCCCTCTAAGCCCCATTGCAATTTTGCATGGTAAATACCTGAACCCGCTTTAATAATTTTGATTATTCACATTGGAACTGCACCTAAATTCATCTCACGCATGTGTGCTTTGAATCAACTTTAAATTGTTATTTCGGCCATTGGAACACACGAGGTGCTCCAACTCCCAAGATGGCTGCCGCTCCCAGTGCACACTGTCCCCTCCATTGCCTCACCCCCTCCAGCTTGCAGGCGCGAGCTGATTGGTTAGAATTCCTTGCCAAAACCTGCCACGATTCGCCGACAGACGAGAGAGCCGGCCCACGAAGTAAGGCACAGAAAGAAGGCTCTGAATGAGCTGACCGAGCGCAGCCGGCTCTAGACGAGGACTCTCTGCCCTTTTTCAAACGCATCGTCTGTCTCTAAACTCCCAGACTTCTACAACAGACATTAGCTCTCACGGGTGAGTTCTGCCCCACGTAAAACGCCAGCACGCCAAAACAAACGTATTTGTCAACTGCTAGTGATTGCCGCCAGGAACACTTGCTCTGCAACGTTACTGCCTATAGTTTTCGTCCATTTACCCTTATGACCAGTCTCCGGTGCTCCCTATCAGAGAGTGCTGTTACCCGCTGCCCCACACAGTATGCGCTCAGCTACATCAGCTGCTCATGTTTATATTCTACTAATAGCATTATACATGCAATTGCGCCGCGCTGCCTGACCAGTGCACTCCTATTCTGCCTATGACTATTACTGTAATTGTATTGCCGTATCTGGTTCTGCTTCACCACACCGTTGTGTTTACGCTGTCCGTATGTCGGATTTGCCCATGTGATTATACCTGTAACAATGCTACGCTGTTAGTTACAGTAGGTCCTAGCTCCATACTCAGCTTTTGCTCACCACCTATCTAGCTCGCATTTACCTAGCACGTGGAAATATACTGTTGCCTTGCCTGCATTACTCTGACAAGTCACTAGACTCTTGACCTGTCTGTATTTACTAAGCATGCTAACTGGAATTGTTCCAACTTACATTGTTGCCCGACTTGCACTGCATGCCTTAAGTAGGTTGATGTCTAACTCCGAAAATTCTAACTACCTTTCTCCGCTATTGGTCCTATTACCTGCCTCAAGCCATATTGTTGTGACCCGCTCTATACCAACTTAGCCTAACGCCTAGCCACCTGCCTAGCCATCTGCATCGCTTCACGCTCAGCCCACATACACCTACCCTATCTAATCTGCAGTCTGGAACCATTGTACCGCCCAGAGGCGTTGCTGGCGGGGCTGAGGGGGCTAAATCCCCCGATCTTTTGGTTGTAGCTCTGGAGAGATGCTCAGGAGCTACAACCAAAAGGCTGGCTATCCGCAAGTCCGGACAGTCCAGACATTAGCGTAGCCCTTTTGCAGACCTAGCAACAGCACTGGTAATGCCCCACCTGCCCACTTAGTCTCTAACTTATTGTTACTCTACCTAGCTTGCACCAGCCTCTTCTCCTTGCCTGCTTGTAGACTGCTGTGTGGCCCACATACCACTACATACCTTCCACACACTATGCATCTACCAGCTATCTTCACAGTCCTACAAAGGACAATCCTCTACCTACTCCACGTCACAAGCTCCCCAAGCCCACTCACCACAACCTCCACTAAAAACCCACATAACATTCCGACACGATCACCTAATAACGTATTAAAACAACCCACTATGACCAACCCCTGCCACCCTACTCCCAGAAATCTTAGACTACGCGCTAGACTCCCTAAGATATACAAGCCACCGACCCGCTCATTAAGAGAACCTAACTCTAGAGCCACCAAACTCCCCTTGCCCACCATGAGACCTACCAAAAATGCCTGCATAAACAAACCTCAGAGCCGACAGAACCGAATCCCCTGGCTGAGGCCTTGCCATCATTGCCAAAACTAATCTACACCTAAGACTCTTCCTAACTGATAAACCTAACTCTTGTGAATGCCTCACAGCTAAAATGCCCATCGCCAAAGCCCAAACCCTCACCATCCATCTACTCTACAGAGCTCCCAGTCCCCTAGGATCATTCGAAGAAGACCTCACCACCATCCTTGCCGATAAGCTAAAATAAACAACCCAAGGCCTCCTCCTAGGCGACCTCAACCTTGGGTTCAAAGACCCCAAAGACCAACATGCCACACTCATAACCGACGCTTTGACTGAACTAGGGTTCAACCAAAAGATTACCCTCCCAACACACAATAAAGGTAGGACCCTTGACTGGGTGGCAGACCACAACTGCTCTATTTCTATCAACAACATCTCCCCCCAGACATGGTCAGACCATCATCTCATCACGTTTTCCCTTGAGGCTTTCTCACCAACCCCCGCCCCCAACAACCCACCAGCCCCCTCCATACCCAGCAGGAACAAAAGGAACATCACACCCGAAAAGCTTGTTCCACTTATCCTCCCCAATCTTAACTCACTTGCTGACCCTACCGACCCCTTCTCCCTAGTTGAAGAACACAATAAAATAATGACCTCAGCACTTGACTCTATCGCACCTCTGAAATCTAGGAACGGTAAACTCAAAAGACATCTGAACACATGGTTCTCGCCACAACGTATATCTCTCTGACTTGAGAAACTTAAGAGTGAACAAACTTGGAAACACCCACAGAGCCCAACAAAACCAACCTCATTAAAATATCCACCCTCTACAAGAAAGACATCATTCTGGCCAAACAAGACTCATACAACCAAATAATAGACCAATATAACTCCAACATAAAAGAACTATTTACCATCCCTCAAGAACTCGAAACACCTATCCCAATTCCCGATACTTGTGTACAGCAATGTAACCAAGCTGAAAATATCCTTACTGCCTTTATGCGCCCTGATACCCTTGGGTCTGGCACGCATTACAAATATTAAAACAAACAAACAAAACAAACTAAATTTACATCTACTCTTATTCCTCTTTCTCCTCAGATATCTTGCACCTTACTGCGCGTGCCACACCTTCCACATTCAAATAGACGGGTGGTGGACCAAGCATTGGGAGGTTACCATAAGCAATTTCTTTTCCGTCATTATTATCTGGGCCGGTATGTCCATTTGCCTTTCCGGCAATATGAACCAACCGATAAAACTTTATGCTGTAACGCATCCCAGAGGCACCAACTCTTACCTTGTGTACCTTTCAAAGAAAATGTTTTCTTCCGCATGCCCCATCAAGCACCACTATGTACTCCTTTTCTCACTTTGCTAGACGAGAACAGAAGTACCGAAATGCAAAGACGGCATTGCTCACTGGATTTTGTTTGCAAAATAAAAATGCAGTGAATGCAGCCAACATACACGTTGTCATTAACATTCTGTAGCAAAATAAAGCACTTGCAACAATTCATTGTGATGTTACTCAACTATGGGAATGTTCTGGAACTGTATGCTCTGTGTGCGCATGTCTGATTTTGCTTGTATTTATGTTGTTCCTTTCCAGAACTGGGTGCTCACAGAGTTTGCTATGCTTGGCATGCACATAAAGAAAATACCTGGAGTGCACACTGTGAGGAACGACTGTCCACAAGTGAAGTCACTGACGCCAGTGACTGCTGCGATGGTGTATGCCGCACACACGTATAGGTAATGGAAGCGATTCACAACTTACAATTGCACACAGTAGAAGCGCCAACCGCGATCGTTGGCCACCTCAACAAGTATGCAAAACAAAGCTAACAGTCAGATGGCCTGCCGTCCTGTATATGTCTGGACTTAACAGCGTTGATAATATTGTCGGCTGCAAATCCATGTGGGTTGGTCTGTAAATTATCCATACTTTACATGTGTAATGCTTATTAACTCGTGTCATGTCCCAATATTTTCCTTTACTCTAAAAGCAGAGGGTATTATGAAAGGCACACCATACAAAACATAAATGGTGACATCTCAGTCCATGCATGGCAACAAGGCCAGTGACGTACACCATATGCAAGTGCAGGCACTTGACGCCACCTCTACTGGTGTACCAACTGCAAAATGTCCTCCACAACCATTTGATAGCAGTGAGCACCCACAGGAGACATACATATTTCCAACAATGTACGCTGGAGTTACATATCAGTATAAGAACGGACCCAAAGAAGGCAACATTCTGAAACCTACTTCCAACCAGTGTCCAGACTTTTAGATCAAAGGGCCCTAGCCATGCATACACAGCAGTAGGGGCCTGCCACTCCCAACACAACATGGTACACTGATTACAAAAATCCCTACATCATCTGCAATACACTCCCCATCCCCAATGGCCTCTGAATGTAGTCGCCTGCACACCCACCCGACAATGAATTATATGTCAATTTCTGCGTACACGGGCCATTTTGCAAAAGGTACACAGTAAAACAGTCCTTTCATGTCCCACTTTCTTACTACACTCATGTCCACACCATTCATAACGGAAATGGTGTCTTATCTCATCAATGCTGCTGTAGGAACTATAACATGTCCTCCAGAGTGATTCTGCAAAGGCGTGCACCTTAGGACACTTACATATTTAAAAGTCTATGGTATGTCACACGGTATGGTTATAATAACTTATGCAAATGACTTAAGGCAAAGGGAATGCACTCTTTGTACATATGTGTGCAATCCACACCCCAATATCACAGCACTCCCATACATGGCAGCATTGCGTTGCAGGTTTGTGGCCAACAGCCTAGTCCTCCACCACACCCACTGCAGGACAATAGAGCGATGCATGGGAACATGTGACTATGTACCTTTCCTGTCTACATATACGTATGGGTACAGTAAGGAACCCAACCAAGGCAACATTCTGAAACCTACTTCCAACCAGTGGCCAGCCTCTGGTAAAAAATTCCTTCCATATGCCAATGTCTGACTGCCCTCCCTGAGGCAAGACTGTGACTAAGCCCTAGCCTTGTGGGTGCATGCGGAGGATTACGGCCTCCGCCCATGCACCCAAAAGCCTAGTTCTTCAACACACCCACTAGAAGCCAATACAAGCATGCGTGCTACCATGTGGCCACATAGCTTTCCTGACTACCGGTACATATTGGTACTGTAATGGACTCAAACAAGGCTACAATCTGCAACCTACTTCCAAACAGTGGCCAGACTGTTAGGTGCAAGGGCCCTAGCCATGCACACAAGCCAGTACGCCTTTGCAGGCACAGCACAGCATAATACATCGATTTTCAATGTCTTACCGCCCTCCCCAAAGCAAGGCTATGGCCAAGCCCTAGCATCTTGGGTACATGAGGCGGCCTACAGCCTCCGCCCATGCACCCAAAACCCTAAGCCTTGCCCACAAACACTCCATGGCAATGGAGGCATGCATGGGACCATGGCGCCCAACACCATACTTAACAAATGTGCCGCAGCCACCGACACCCCATACCCACCGACACAACACAATGGTAACCCACAACGGCAACATAACCACCAGCACCCCGGGATGTCAGAAGGTATTGGTTTAATAACTTATGCAAATGAGCAAAGGCAAAGGGAATGCACTCTTTGTACGTATGTGTGCAATTCACACACCATTATCCCAGTAGTCCCATACATGCCAGCATTGCATTGCAGGTGTTGTACCAAAGACCTACCCTCTTGGCCTATGGCCTCCGCCCATGCCCCTAAGAACCTACTCCTAGTACACACACACTGTGGGCAATAGAGGCATGCATTGGGAACATGTGGCCACAGAGCTTTCCTGACTACAGGTACGTATGTGTACACTAACAGACCCAAACAAGGCAACATTCTCACACCTACTTCCAACCAGTGCCCACACTGTTAGGGCCAAGGGCCGTAGCCATGCACACAAGGCAGTAGGGGCTTTGCAGGCACAACACAACATAGTACACAGACTGCAAGTATCCTCATATTATCTCCAATACACTCCCCATCCCCAATGCAGTCTGGCTGCACTGACCAAAATATGATAGTCCCCTGTGCACCTAACCATCAATGCAGTATATGCGAGCAGCTGCGTGCATGGCCCATATAGCAAAACAGTGATGGTAAAAACTCCTTCCATGTAGGAATGTCACATATTCTCATTTTTTACCCACCATCTGCAATCCATTCCCCATTTCCAAGGCAGCGGCCTCGCCATCGCCACAGAAGGTACTCGCCTGCTCACCTACCCACAAATTGCCTCACTGCTCTCCCATGCATGGAGGCATTACATTGCTGGGGTGGTGCCAAAACCCTAGGTTCTTGGGTATAAGAGGAGGCCTGCGGCCTCTGCCCATGCACTGAAATGTCTACGCCTTACCCACAACCACTACAAGGCAAAGCAGACAAGCATGGGAACATTTCAGCATAACCCCACCGGCATAAAACAATGCAAACATACACAGTCAATATAACCACCGGCAGCCCTAGGCTACAGCACAACACATTGCCAATGTCTTCGTTTTGCCCTCTTTCACCCACCGATCCTGCCACTATCCTCCGTTACACCATGGCGGCATTTCCCAAAAACTTTGATGCACATCACGCTTGATGACACTTCGGTCCGCAGAGCGAACAGGAAAATGGGTCCGCAGAGCGGAACCAGATATCACTAATTTTTCGGGACATACATTTCAATTGGTTGCAACAAAAGTGCTGACCAGATTTCCACCAAACACACGAAAGCACGCTTTCTGACCCAAGCGCCCACTCATGCTGCAAATTTGCCGAAAATCCGTCCAGCCGTTTGGTCTGTAGCCGTGCGCAAAGTTTTTCCCCATTCAGTCTATGGAAGAAAAAAATTGGGACCCCCCCTGTAACTTTCCTCCCCCTGCTTGCAACCTCACCAAAGTTGGCGGGAAAATTAAGAGCCAGCCATATACTTTTTCTGCAAGGTTTGATGAGCATTCGTCCAGGGGGAGCGTAGTTACAAGCTGGTGAAAAAGTGCTCTTCCTATGAGTTTAGCAACTTAACCATAACTACACGCCACTACCTCGGGCCGTGTGAATACAGTCACCAATGGCCTAAAGCAATATTTCACAGTATAGCTCCACAACCTGCAAAGAAAGGGGTCACACAGTGCGAATATTGTTTAGGCAGTCCTTTGCAGTCCTTCACAATTCAAACCCTAGCTAAGATGCAGTCCAGTCCCTAAGATGAGTGGAGCCTTGAGCTCAAAAGTATATTCGGTATTGGTGGACATGCTCGTGCAGTGAAGTTAAAAACAGGGTCTCTTCAAGGGGCTGTAGCGACTCTGGAAGTAGGGTGAGTGAAAAGACTGGAGGGGTTATCTGTGCTCCTGCTCTCTAAATGGCAGAGTAGAGGCACAGAGCACCCCAGCCAAGATTCTCTATTGTTGGTAGCAATGGACAAGCAATCAAGGCTTAGCTCTCAGGAGGTGATGCGGGCTGGTTCTTAAGTACAGTGTAGTCCCCAAGCAGCTACAAAGGAATGTCCACACACTATGTTATATGTTAGTGAAAACACAGTCTTTATATAAATAAGGTTCATGTTATGTGCACAATCACAATAACACACTTTGTACTCTGGCAATACTATAATGACAAACATATACAGGTCTAGGTGGTACCACTCTTAATTATCGATTCCTTTAAAATGTGTCCACGGCTAACAGCCCCAAAACAGCATACAAATCAGATTAGAAGATGAATCTACGATAGACACAGGAAGAAAGCAAGTTAAATCAAGCAATGGCAGAACAGTCCCCCGTCTACCTAGAGACAGTTCTGTGCGAGGATCCCCCCACTGGGCAACCTGTAAATAAAGCGTATTTGACAAGCCCAGTCTGATTATGCTCAATATAGTCTTGAGTCCTTCTAAAAGGTTCCACGACCCCAAAGTACCTGGTTTCGTATAGTTCTTCGATGAGTCGTCGATAGGCCCTTCTTGAGTGCACTCCCTTAATGGCAGGAGCCATGGGTCATTGAGATGCGGTGAAGAAAAGGGTGAACACTGTCGTTGCGGCAGCAACTTCGGTTCTTGGGTGCCCGTTGACGATCAGTCGAAAACGTCCTGCAAGCTGAGGTGTGCAGTGCACCTCGACGACGAGTGTTCGTTGCTGCAAAGAGACAATGAAGAACTTTGGCCCGGCAAGGGCGTCGGGTCGTCATTGTCTGGCGTTGGCGGACGGGACGTACCCACGGCTGGCTTTAATAGCTCCAAGAGCGTCTCTGAAGTCTTCGGGTGGCTGGAAACCCATCGGCGGATTTGCCTCGGTCGTCGGTGGCCTTGACATTCTCCAGCAGGACAAAAACGATCGGCGATGATGAGCAAGGGAGTCCTTGGATCAAATGTCTTAGGCAAAGGAGCACTGGGGATGCGGTCATTGGCGGTGATGGATTTCAATGGCTGGGCACTTCACTTCGTAATTCCATGGCGGTCCCCTTCTCCAGTCAGCAGCCTTTCAAGAGTCTGGCATCCAGAGAGCTTTGGCAAAGATCAGCTGGTGCACGATGGTCCCTCGTAGCTCGGGAAGAGGTCTCCTAGCCAGGTCCTCTCTTGGATCAGTTCCTTGGCAGTCATGCAGCTTTCAGATTAGCGAAGGACAGCAGCAGCAATTCTTCTTCTTCCAGCGGGCTTCAAGGTTAAGCATCAAGTATCAACTTCAGCTTCTGAACGATTTCCATCAGTGAGAGGCACCCAGATATACTGTTGATCTCCCATTCACTCTTCTGGGTCACACTCAAGCAACCAATCACTCTGAAGGGCATTCAGGCAGTCAGGCAGCCAATCAGGCTCACAGTGCATTCAGGCAATTCTTCTCCATCCGGACAATCACAACACGGAATGTGGATTCGGACAAGAACTATGCCATTCAGCACCCCACAATGCATTCATACCAGTTTCGGGCAGGGTTGTCTCAGTCATTTTGTCAACCACCAGATACAAGACACCCACAACATGTAATGCATATTCGTCACACACTCCATTCTCCCAGGTCCCACCCCACGGGCGTACCCACAACATACAGTCCTTGGGAAGGCTCCAGCCAGTCTGGCCTGGACCTCCCCGCAATACCATATATGGAACTTCCTCCCAACAGCCAGTCAGGGGGAAGGGACAGAGTCAGGGCTTCCCGGGACTTTGGGAATACAAGGTAACAGACAATAGAAAGCAAGGGGCCACAGGGGCCACCTTGTTTCCTATCAGGAATCAACTGATTCCAATGGCAGGGCCTATGTGTCCCAAAATGGAGGATACTTAGAGCACCTGACAAATTCAGCATGGAGCTGCCACCAGCCCATACCTGCTCTGTGGGCCACACACAGGTGCCCAAAAACATACACTTGGAGCACAGGGTTGTACTCCAACCCATGGGTGCCATAAGGGTATCCCAAGGGTCTGTTCACCAAACCAAAAAGAGGAAGAGCTGCACTGCCAGGAGTCCCACATGAACTCACACATGCGCAGAAAACAAGACAGAACATACATGACAAAGCAATAAAGGGCAAGGATATAGAGGCCCTGTCCCTCCAATGCATTTCCAGTATCAAAGTCGCCCCCCCCCCTCAGACTGAGATTAGGTAGGGCGTCAAATCTCCCACGAGACTGACACCCTCATCCAGACGGTCAACATACCTTCTGTAAAGGCCATCTGCATTATCATGACTCTTCCATGGTCTATAGTGAAGACTAGCCCTTGCAGGCTAATGGACCACCTGAGCAATTTCGGGTTCTCACCCTTCATCTGCATAAGCCACTTCAAGGGCTTATGGTCTGTTTGGACCTTGAAGGTAGACCCTGTAAGGTAGGGCCTAAAACGCCTAAGGCTCCAAACTATACTGAAACATTCATTTTCAACAGTAGCCCACCTAAGTTCTGTACCCTCGAGTTGTCTACTGATGAATATGATTGGATGTTCCATCCTTTTGTCATCTAACTGGGACACGACAACTGCAATTCCAGTGTCGCAGGCATCAGTCTGAACGATAAAGGGGTTTCTGTAGTCAGGCGCACAAAACACAGGTGCCCTACACAGACTTTCCTTCAAGCCAACAAAGACCCTCTGACAGTCTTCTGTCCAATTAACCTTCCTTGGTTGTTTGAGCAAATTCAGAGCTGTCAGAGGTGCAGCTATGGTTCCATAGTCTGCCATGAAGTTGCAATAATACCAAGTGAGGCCCAAAAAGGCTCTCACCTGGATTTGAGTAGTGGAAGTCTCCCAGTCATATACATCCTGTACTTTACTGGGGAGAGGTTAAATTCTACCCCCTTCTACCTCATGACCAAGATACGTGACTTTCCCCTGAGCTATCTGGCACTTGGTGGCCTTGATAGTGAGGTTAGCCCTTTTCATGGCCTGCAAAACCTTATCCAGATGAGTCAAATGTTCTTCCCAGGTGGAAATGTAGACAGCAATGTCATCTAGGTAGGCCACACAAAAGGCCTCCAGCCCACTAAGCACATGATTGACTAATCTCTAGAAGGTGGCAGGTGCATTTTCTAACCCAAAAGACATGACTCTAAACTAGTAGAGCCCGGCAGGTGTTGAGAATGCAGTCTTTTCCTTGGCATGGTCGGTCAGAGCTATTTGACAATAGCCTGAGGTAAGGTCAAAGGTGCCCACAAATTTGGCAGCACCTATGGTGTCCACATGCTCATCAGTCCTAGGCAATGGGTGCGCGTCAATCTTGGTGACGGCATTGACCCCTCTGTAGTCCACACAGAACCGCCAATCCTTGATACCTGCCTAGGAACTTGCCTTGGGAACAAGGACCACTGGACTGGACCAGGGACTGGTTGAGGGTTCAATAACACCCAGATCCAACATCTTGGCAACCTCAGCATGGATGCGGTTCTTCACAGTGTCTGACATCCTGTAGCATCTGCTTTTGACAGGTACGCTGTCACCAGTGTCAATTTTGTGCCTGCACCATGGAGAGAGGTGCGTACTGCTGGAGCAAAGCCCTGCAGGCCCTCTGCTGCTCTGGAGTCAGATCTGGAGAGAGATGTACTCCCTCCACTGAGCCATCCTGAGGGTTGCTTTGCAGCAAATCAGGAAGGGGCTCACTCTCATCCTCTTCTTGCACTGAAGACATCAAGAGACATGAGACTTCTGCTCGCCTATGGAAAGGCTTGAGCCTGTTAACGTGGAATACCTGAGGGGCTACCCCAGGGACTCCCATGTCAACCAGATAATTGACTTCGCCCATCTTGGAGATTATCCTGAAGCGTCCAGTCCACTTATCTGCCAAAGCTCAAAACTTGGTAGGCTCCATCACAAGAATCTCCTGCCCTGGAGTCCAATCCACTTGTGATGATTTAATGTAATGCCAGTACTTGTTCAATTCCTGGATGGCCTTGAGATTTGCTGTCGCCTGACCCATCATCTGTGTCATCCTCCGTCTGAGGCCTAACACATAGTCCCTCACTTGCTTGGCAGGACCTGAAGGGGTGGCTTTCAAACCTTTTCTAATCAAGGCAAGGGGCTCCTCACGGGATTTCCAAAGAGTAAATCAAAGGGGCTGAAACCAGCACCCTCTTGAGGTACCTCTGTGTAAGCGAACATCAGGCATAGCAGGAGGAGATCCCATTTCCACCTTAGGGGTTTTTCCAAAGCTCCTAGCATGCCCTTGAGAGTTTTGTTAAATCTTTCAACCACACCATTGGTCTGGGGTGGTAAGAGGTGGCAAACTTGTAGGTTACTGTCATGCTTCGTCCCTCCTGGAGACTGTGGGATCGGTGGCACGCTGGACGCCATTGATTTCCCCGCTATGCCACCCTCAACGAGCTTGTAGCAGTCTAGTGGTTTTTCCAACATGGCCACTGTCAAGCTTCACACACGCTTCATGGCAGCCCGGGCTTTACCCTATAAACACCGTAATCCAGGTGTCCATGTGTATACTAAACAAAGAGTTCCACGTTCTCAGCCCGGCGCCTGGAAATTGGCATGGCAACACTGGAAGCCTGTTTTCCGTCACGTGACACGTTCGACTCGAGCGTGGTTGCCGGTTCATGTGACTTAAGCACCTCCCACTGCTGTTTCGGTGCTTCTGAATTTCGTTACGAACAGTTAGCGCTATCCTTCCTTGGTCCCTTGTAAATTCCTTGCTTCTTTGTTCCCGTTCTTGCTCCTGTTCCTACCCGCCCTCCCTCCTTCCCTGCCTCTCATCCGAATTCTCCAGGAGTGTCCGTGGACACGCTTTGCCTTCTCTACTGCCTTCCTCCTGCCGACTACGGAACTCCGAACGGACTGAATTTGGACACGTCTTGCTTTCTCTGCTGCCCGCCTCCTGCCGACTACGGAACTCCGAACGGACTGAATTTGGACACGTCTTGCTTTCTCTGCTGCCCGCCTCCTGCCGACTACGGAACTCCGAACGGACTGAATTTGGACACGTCTTGCTTTCTCTGCTGCCCGCCTCCTGCCGACTACGGAACCCATACGGATTGCTTTCGAACTTTCTGTCAAGACTCACAAAACCAATCAGTGACTTTTGGATTTCGGCACACGGACTAGAGACTTCCTTTGGTGTGCCTGAAGTCTAGAGGCGTCCTCGTGCCGTCGGGAATAGCCAGTTGGGTTTTTCAGCATTTTGGAATTACTTGAACTTTCTCCCAGCACATCGATTTTTCTACACCCCCCAGACAGGAACTATCGCACAAACATCAACCTACCTGGTTGCTTCCATATCCTGCGGTCATCAGGTCAGTGGTAACTTTAATTACTATATGGTTACGCTTGTTTTCCAATCGGTCTTGTTGTCTAGTGACGGTAACCGTTTGTTGTTAACCATTGTTTGTAACAGCGGAACCGCAGAATCCCGTGTTCCAGGCCTGCGCCTCCTGTGTCTCGTCTTGCATCCTGTCTTTCATGGAATGGATCCCTCAGCTTGTCTATTTGCTTATTCAGGTTAGAGGGGTACATTGCAGGGAAGACCTTTTCGGCTACACGACGGGGCAAGTCCCGGCCGGACATAACATATTCAGAAGCCTTTATAAACTATGGATGCAAACGAGACCTTGGCCACTATTTTGCAAATGGTGGCAGAGCTGCGTAACGATATGACTGCAGCTCATACGGCTACGCAACGGCGCATAGACGACCTGCAGGTCGGGCTCCAGGCGCCCATTGGCGCTGATGCATTACCACAGGCCATGGCTTCTGGGTCAGGGGTACAACCAACTCGACAAGACTCCGGCCCGGTGTATATGACCGCTCAGTTCCCTTTGGCACCACCAGAGAGATTCAATGGTGACCCAAAAACGTACAGAACCTTCTTGAATCAATGTAGACTTCATTTTTTGTGTCGTCCGGTTTCGTTCCCTGACTCTACTACAAAAGCCGCTTTTCTATTGTCCCACTTGGGGGGAACTGCCGCGGCTTGGGCGAATCCACTTCTAGAAGAAGGCAGTCACCTCCTTTATGATCGTGATGCCCTAATATTGGCGATGAGCCGTGTTTTTGACACTCGGTATGCTACACAAGCTACAGACTTAGAGTTGTTGGGGCTTCAACAGGGCGACACGCCTCTCCTTTCCTATCTTGCAAGGTTTAACCAATTAGTAGCTGAAACAGGATGGCCTGAAGACAAAAAGGCATCCCTGTTTTACAAGGGGTTGTCTGACTCGTTGAAGGACACCCTTGCTACTGTGCCGATCATACCCACCGCTTTTCCTGAGCTTTTGGATCTAGTTCTACAGATAGATTCAAGGCGCGCAGAGAGGAAAGGGGAAAAAAGGCCACTTCCCTTGACACCTACCGGTCTTCCGGCTGCTGCCCCAAGTACCTCAGAGCCCATGCAAATCGGTGCCATACGAGGTCCTTTGTCAGCAGAAACAAGAGAACATAGAAGGAAAAACCGTTTGTGTTTCTATTGTGGGGGATCAGACCATCTATTACGTGCCTATCCCAAAAAACCTGTCAAGAAACAGGGAAACTCCAAAGCCCGGCAATAGAGGGAGTCGTATTGCCGGGTACTCCGAAAGGCGACTCCATGGCCCTCATTACGACCCTTGCGGAATTCGGAAAACGATGGCGGAAATGCAATACCGCCATCGAATAGCGCTCGGTGCGACGATGACCCGTCACCGCAAAGTACGAAGCCATTAGCGACACCGTAGTGAACGCCAACGCTAACTGCACCAAGCACGCGCGCGCGCGCCATGCCAAACCGCAAACACCACCATGGCGCAAGGGTACGCCAATTCCGACCCTAGCGGACATGTACCTAACGCCATCAAGCATGGCGGAATGTACCATTCCGCCATGGTGAGAAGTACGGCATCGCGAATCAACCGTAAACGGCCCCACTGAGTGCCTGTACACCGCTCCCTGCCCACAAAGTACAACTCCCCGTAGGTGCAATGAAGTCACAATGCAACCATTGAAATGTACAAGTCACCCATGCATGCCAACGAACAAAAGAAACACAACAGGGGCCAATGGGAGCTGCAGGGCACAGATGGCACGAATACAGAAGCCATCCCAATGGACATGACCACAGTCCCCCACCAAGAAACGCACGCAAACACAGGCACCTGTGACCAGCAATATTCCGAGAATCACATCATTCCACCAGTCCACCTGGCTGACCGGCATCCGTCACACAAAACCCAATCCCCCGCCCCTGAGCATGACAACATTCAAACTGTCATATTGGCAGCCCCCATCCCTGACCTCACGGGCTTCGTAGGCAAACGCGCCCAGTACAGTACCACGCAACTAAACTCCGAAGCTGGAACCCAATGCAGATCTCCTCACAATACATCGCCCCCCAAATAGGCATATGCCACATCACTTGCAAAGAAAAACGCTACACGGGCCAAATCAGAATAGAAATTTAATGCACATCAAAATCACCAAGCCCATACAGCCATCAGGCCATGAACTCCAAAACACTTTTCACCATTGTGGGCTGCATCCGCAAGAAATGACCAGCCACTACTTGTGTGACGCCCTGTTCCCTCATGGTACACAGAGCCACATTCACGTACGAAAAGGCAACATGGAAGCGCACAGAACCGCAGGGCCGTCCCAATGGGGAGGAACTAGTCCAGCTGAAAGGCCGAAATGTTTCTCCGAGCCACCAGTACTGCGTAAGGGCATGTGGCCCATTGGCGATCGTCCCATAAGATCGTAATGCTGCTCCACTGATTAACACGAAGCAGCAGGTGTCGGGAGTAAAACCCATCTGCAGGAGTGGCATACAGATGGCAGTGGCAAAAGGGGAGGAGATACCTGTCAACCAAAAGAAAAGAAAAAGAACAGAATGGCCATCAGAACTACATTCGAACAACTCACTTCAATGATCACACTAAATCCACAGCCATATGCATGCTAGCCCACTCCAAAGGATCATCACCACCCCAAAACCACTTGCGACTCATAACCATCTATATCGAGGTGCAAACACCATCACAAACGAGTGTACCTGTGCATGCGTCTGTCAAAACAGAATCCATCAGATGGGAATGTTAACGTGCATGGACACAAGTGTCTGAGGGCGCGTCGAGACAGGGAGGGCTCAACAAGGCCAGATAGACGATGGTCCCACTATGGCAGCCCTGCATCACATAGCGTAGGGGAGGCGGATAGATCCCAAGAAGCCCTGTACATGGCAAACTCTGTATCAAATCACCTGCCCATGCATCCATTCATCATTCCCTCATCCCGGGATCAAAACGCCTGAATAATTACTCACATAACATTAGAAAAATCCATTGAGTCTGTGCGTTATGCAGCCTGCAAAATCCACAGTGCCCCAGCCCGTAATTCCAGTGTCGTGAAGTAACATGTATTTGGGAACGGCCGGCCTCATCGCCCACGTAGCTATTGCGCATCCCAAACTATTCATATCAATCATTGCTTCCTCGCCATGGCCCCTGTCTCAAGGACATTGAACAATAGAACATTATATTTGCAGTCAGACCTGTGGGCATCTCCTCGCCGCTAGCTGGAAACCGAAAGCGCCGCCCTTCGAATTCCTCATTTGCAACATCACGTCGAAAAGGCATCTGTGGCCGTTTGAAATCACTAATTATTCCATCGAGTGCGGCTGTGTGTGAAAATGGCAACTGCCTTCACCCACAAATGGGACGCCCCGCCCGTCGTTGCAACTCGGTACAGTGATGCATGAGGGCCCACCGTTACTCGAGTACTACGTTCCACTGACCCTTCACAAGTCTGTTCGCGACTGCACAGATAGTATGGGAAACAATGGGACCACAGCAGAATGAACATATCAACCAATCTTACACGGCCATCGGGTACAAATACATGATTGCAATAGCAAGATGCCATTCCCCGAATTGCAGCGTTGTGCGCGGGACGTGCCCGGCCAAAGGGGAGAGCAGTTTGCACAGGTGGAATTAATCACCACAGGTGGAGGCCATACAGCCTGAAAACACATAAATTGCACACCCAGTCTCCTCCCACAACCACACCGAAATGCTACCGGCAGGACTCGCGATGTTGGCCCTGGGGGACCTGATAGCACTGCAAGTACTCCAACTCCAAGAAGAAGACGAACACCAACTACAACCGGCCGCACGGAGGAGACGCAGGAGGAGGAGGAGGCCAAGGCAGGGCCAGCAAGGGCCGCCAGCACAGCCACTACCACCACGCAGGCAGCCCGCAATCCCACGCCTCCGAGCACATCCGTTCAACCTCACTGATGAGCAGATCCACACCCTCTACCGTCTGGACCGGGACACCATAGCCGCCATTGTGGACATGACACAGGCTGACCTTGTCAGCATGATAGATAGCCCAACCGCCATCCCACCCCTACTGAAGGTGGTGTCTGTACTCCACTTCCTGGCCACAGGCACCTACCAGCACACAGTCGGACAGTTGCATGGCATTTCTCAGCCACTGTTCTCACGGACACTATTGCAAGTGCTCGATGCCCTCCTGCAGCACGCAGACGACTACATCTCTCTACCACGCTCGGAGCAGGAAATTACCAACACAAAAGTGGGATTCCATGCACTTGCCGGCATACCGGGTTGCATTGGTGCCATCGACTGCACCCATGTTGAATTGGTCGTCCCACATGCCATGGAGGCCCAGTACCGCAACCGAAAACAATTTCATTCCCTGAATGTACAAATGGTGTGTGACTCCAACAGGATCATTACACATTGTTGTGCCCGATTCCCTGGATCAACCCATGATTCTATGGTCTTGAGGAACTCTACAATACCACGCTACATGGAGCGACACGCAGGGAACAGATCCTGGCTACTCGGTGAGTCTCATTACATGCATGATTATGTGGGGTATGTGATTTGGCAATGACCTGGCAGGAAGGGGGGGGGGGGTGTGCGTACGTAGCAATGGCATTCCACATCATGCGTTTCTCGTCCACATACAGGTGATGCTGGATATCCACTGAAGAGATGGCTCCTCACACCAGTCCGGAACCCACGGGACCAGCATGAGGAGGACTACAACCATGCCCACTCACGTACCCGTGTAGTCATCGAACAGGCATTCGGCCTACTGAAGACTCGTTTCCGCTGCCTCAGCAGGTCTGGCGGGGCACTCCTGTACCGCCATGAGAAGGTTGCAAAGATGGTCATGGCATGTGTCATGCTCCACAACATGTGCGTACGTAGAAATGTGCCCATGCCCCCTGACGCAGAACTGCAAGCACCTGATGATGGTCATGATGAGGGTGGGGATGTGGCAGCACCTCATGGAGTCTGCGAGGCACCGGAGGCCCGTGACATTCGTCAGCATCTCATTGATGCATGCTTCTAGCACTCACGCCTGGTGGCTGATACATGGACACGGGACTCGTGGCACTGTGTGTGTCTGGGACATGCACAATATGGACTGTACGCCTATGATGGCCTAGTACACAAAGATCAATGTCCACACATCTCATTGGTTGATCGTGCACTGTTTATGGCATATGTGATATCATTTTGAACACCCTATCGACCCGCCACCCAAGTGAGCCCAACACACCCCCTCCACCCTCCTACCTCCCCCCCGAACACCAGTGTCCAAAGATGCTCATTGTCAGTGGGCAGTCGCTATTGCAAGCCCCCTCTGCGGGTATCAGGGGCACCCCTGCCTGTGGAGCGCAGGTTCCTCCCAGATCTACGTTGGGGGCTGCCCTGGACGGAACTTGCAACGGATGATGTGTCTGCCTGCTCACGTCCATGCATGTCCCTAAGGGTTTGCGAGAGCTCAGTGAGCACACGGCGCACAGCGGCAAGTTCAGCACATACGTCTTTGGACGTCGCATGCAGTTCCCCCCTCAGGCTCTCGGTGCTTCTCTCCATTTGGACTCTCAGGCTCTCGGTGCTACTCTCCATTTGTGCCCTTAGCGTCTCTGTACCTCTCTCCATTTCTGCCCTAAGTGTCTCAGTTGATGTTTCTATGTCTGCCTTAGTGCCCCCACATTCATCGGCATGGTCCTTGAGGAGCGTGGCCATTTGCTGCTGTTGCACGATTAACTGGTCGAGGGACTGTTGCCTCTGCTGGGCCATGGCCATTTGCGGGGGTGTCACAGAGGGGCTGTTGTCCTCATGTTGCCTTGCCACAGGGCTTGTGGGGGATGGCCAGTCGTCGTCTTGTGGGTGCCCCTGCGTGGTATCCTCATGTTGTACGGGATGGGACAGACAGGGGGATTGGGACAGGTCATGGATGGATCTGACTTCGACATCCCCGTCTTCGGTGTCCGAGCATGCTGCCATCAATGGGGTGTCACCTATGGTGCTGCTGCCACCAGAGGCAGTGTCTTCTGTGGCATCCATTGGGGGGACCTGTGGTGGTGGTGTTGTGGGCATGCTGGCTGCTGGGGTGCCTGTTGATGTTCCCTCCTCTGTGCTGCCACCTGATTTGTGCTGCTGCCGTGTCTTGATGCGTGCAGCTGAGGTGGAGGGTCTCTGGCCGTTGGTCTTGGCCCTCTTTGCAGGTGTGCTGGTAGGGGTGTCCTGAAGCTCGTCGTTTGGATCGGACCCTGTGGTGGAGTAAAGGAGGGCGAGGGTTATTGATGGGTCTGTGGGAATTGGAATGGCATTGTATCACATGCATTGGAGTGGTACCTGAGGGTGATTTGGGTCGGGGCCTTGGAGGTGCTTTCATTTGTGTGTGGAGTGAGGGTGCAGTTGTTTGGCAGCCTGCAGTTAGGGTGTGCCTGCTGCACGTGTAGTGCGTGTTTTAGGGGTTTTTAATTATTTATGTATTTATTGTGGGTTTTAACGTGCGCTATCAGGCCGATGTGTGTGGACGTTCTCCTGGACATGTGTTTCTGTTGCACTATGTGGACGCATGGTACTTCACATGGATGGACTGTGTGGATTTGGCATTGTTTTATTTGGCCCACCTACCTGAATCTTCGGATGTCTGCACTCCTTTCTCCATCCCTCCGACTCCCTCTATGCTCTCCATTCCGATGGTGGAGGCACAGATTTCTTCCCAGGGGGTCAACTTGATGGGTGATTCAGGGCCTCCCCCGGTGGCTGTGGCAATGTTGCGGTTGGCAGAGAGTATGCTGCGGACGCGTATCCGCAGGTCGTCCCATCGCTTGCGGCATTGCTGTGGGGTGCGGGGTGCGGTCCCCACCGCACTTACCCGCTGTGCCACCAGAGCCCATATGGCCTTCTTGTTTGCAAGTGCCGTTCTGGTCATTTGCGTGGAGAAGACGACGGCAGCATTCTCCTGGAGGGTCTCTGTCAGCACGGTGAGTTCCTCACGGGAGAAGTGGACCTGCCGCTTGCGGTCGCACGCTTTCTTCGCTACTTTTCCCATTTTTCTTGGTTTCGCTAGGGTGGATGACGGGTTGGGGTGTGTTTCAGGGTAGTGATTTTAGTGGTTGTGTGGTTTTAGTGGTTTTATAGGTGTACGGCGGGATGTTTCCCGTTCCGGGGCCATGTTTTGACTTCCGTTTCCGTATATTTCCGGTCACCGTACTTTCCGGTAGGCGCACACTGCGGTGACCGCTAAGAGGGGTGGCGGTATTGCACCTAGGGCGCCGTACGGCGGCGGTGTGGGCCGTTTTGGGGTCATTTCCGCCATCGCGGACTTTGCACTTCCGCCATGGCGTGGTGCTCGTGCCCGATGGGTCGGAATGGGCCGCACTTTGCTCCTTCGTGCAATGGCGGAAACGCTATTTACGCTGTGGCGGTCCGGTCAGTCACTTTCCGCCAGGGTCGTAATGAGGGCCCATGTGTTTAATTCCCTACCGTTTGACTGTAACCCTTGCCTTTTCTGGGAAGGTGAAATCAGGTATTTCAGTCGTTCTTGATTCAGGTGCCACGGGCAACTACATCGATAGTACCTACGCTCACGAATTAGGGATCCCATCTGTCACTAAACCATGCCCTGAATTGATCAAAGCCGTTGATGGTACCATGTTAGTGTCTGGCCCTGTTACGGATTCCACTGTGGAAGTATCCATGGCAACATTATGCGGCCACCAGGAGAACATACAGTTTGATCTAATCACTGCCCCACAATACCGTATCATTCTTGGCCTTCCCTGGTTACGGTTACACAATCCATCTATCGATTGGCTCACAGGGGAGGTAGGTTTCCCCTCTGGGCATTGTGAAGTGAAATGCTTCAGTAATAACCAGGAGACCTCTAGTCCTAGTCACGCTCTTCTGGACACTGCTTCCACGATTGGGGCAGTGGTCAGCACTGTCCTTCGTAAAGAATATCAAGCATTGAGAGGCGTCTTTGATGTTGGTGGGGCTGAGGTCCTGCCACCCCATCAGCCCTATGATTGCCCAATCGAATTGGTTCCGGGGGCCAAGATACCCTCTGGGCGTATCTACTCCTTGACCCAAAAGGAAGATATCATCTTAAAGGAGTACATCGACAAATCCTTGAACTCCGGTTTCATTCGTCCTTCCCGGTCCCCCGCGGCAGCTCCTTTGTTTTTTGTTCCTAAGAAGGAAGGAGATCTCCACCCCTGTATCGACTACCGTGCGTTAAATGCCGTTACGATCAGGAACCAGTATCCACTCCCTCTTATTTCTGTACTATTGGATCAGTTAGGATCCTCAGTGATCTTCACAAAGTTGGATTTGCGAGGGGCTTATAACCTGGTGCGCATACGCAAGGGAGACGAATGGAAAACCGCATTCAAAACCAAATACGGCCTTTTTGAGTACTGTGTTATGCCGTTTGGACTCTGCAATGCACCAGCTACGTTTCAATATTTCATCAATGATGTGTTCCACGATATGCTAGACCAGTACGTGGTGGTATACTTGGATGACATCCTCATATATTCCCCCTCGTATGAGACTCATGTATCCCATGTTACCAATGTATTGCAACGTTTATTGGACAATCAATTATATGCCAAACTGGAAAAATGTCTGTTCCATGTCCAAGAGGTAGAGTTTCTGGGATACAACATCACGAGTAGAGGAGTCCAGATGAGCCAGTCCAAAGTGTCTGCCATTCTTCAGTGGCCAATACCCAATGGTCTTAAAGCCCTGCAGTCTTTTCTGGGTTTCGCCAACTTTTACAGGCGGTTTATCCAGGATTTTTCTCTCGTTGTTTCCCCCTTACTGCTTTAACCAGCCCCAAAAGAACATTTCAGTGGAACCACCAAGCTCAACAAGCCTTTGATGCTCTCAAAACCGCGTTTACCACTGCTCCTGTGCTCCAACACCCTAATCCCGCCTTACCATATATTGTGGAGGCCGACGCTTCGGATGTGGCTCTAGGAGCCATTCTTTCACAACAATGTCCGGACGCCAGTGGTTTGCATCCTGTTGCTTACCATTCAAGAAAACTCACCCCTTATGAAAAGAATTATACCATCACCGAGAAAGAATTACTGGCGGTCCGCGACGCCTTCTTGGTATGGCGACATCATCTTATAGGTACCTCTGATCCGGTTCAAGTATACACTGACCATAGGAACCTATTGGCACTCCAATCAGTGAAGTGCACTACGGCTCGGCATGCCCGCTGGCATGAGTTCTTCTCGATGTTTAATTTCAAGATAACTTATCGCCCTGGTTCACTGCATTCCAAAGCGGATGCCTTGTCTCGTATACACGGTGGCCCTGGCACAACCCACCATAAAGGGGAACTCGTGTTACCCCATCAAGTGGTTTGCGGCTGTACTCTAGGTGCGTCTCTCAGGGATCAGTTACAAAATTGGATAAAAACCGACCCTTCTGAGGTGGTTCAACATGGCCTAAAAGTGTTCCATTCACTCCCCTACAAACAGGGTAAATTATACCTACCAAATCACGACACTAGGCTTACCGCAATGAAATGGTGTCATGACTCAGCAGCAGCCGCACACCCAGGTATCAGAAAAACGATGGATCTCCTAAAACGCTGGTGCTGGTGGTCTTCAATGGAGAAGGACGTTACCGAGTACCTTTCCACTTGTGCAGTATGCGCACAATGTAAGGCATCCCGTGGTAAACCCGTTGGATTACTGCATCCTCTGCCTGTCCCGGATCAACCTTGGACGATGATCTCTATGGATTTCGTCGTTGAATTACCTGTGGTGGACGGTTACAACACCATATGGGTTGTAATAGATTACTTTACCAAGTTGGCCTTATTCGTTCCCTGTCGGGGTATCCCTTCGGCTCCCAAATTAGCAGACCTATTCATGGGGAATGTTTTTAGGTTTTTTGGGCTGCCTTCTATCATCATTACGGATCGGGGGCCGCAATTCACCTCACGCTTTTGGAAGGCATTGACTATTGCCTTAGGTGTCAACGCAAGGTGTTCTAGTGCTTATCACCCCCAAACTGACGGTCAGACCGAACGTCTAAATTCAACCATGGAACAATACTTACGTTGCCTCACCTTACAACTCCAGGGCACATGGGTTTCGGTGTTGGCTCTGGCAGAGTTCGCATACAACAATTCTCTGCACACCGCAACAGGGGTCTCCCCTTTTTTCGCCTTGTATGGGAGACACCCTCGTTCCTTGCCCTTGAGTCCTGAGCTTCCCCTACATGCTCCTGCCGCTCTTGCCTGCGTTAAGGATTTGTCTGCATTACATTCCTCAATAAGGGAACATCTGTTGAAGGCTCAGGAGCGAACCAAGGCAGGTGCCGATCGTCACTGTTTACCAGCCCCAACATACCACTCAGGCATGATGGTTTGGTTGTCCACCCACAACCTCCGATTACCGGGTCGCAAATCACTTCTTCCACGTTTTGTGGGCCCCTACAGGATCACGGAGGTCGTCAACCCCGTGGCGATTCGTCTTGCACTTCCCTCCTCATGGAAGACCCATCCTGTATTTCATGTCTCCTTGGTAAAACCCTATAACCCTGCGACCCGACTGTTGTCGCGTCCCCCTCCTGTACTGGTGCAGGGTTCTGATGAATATGAGGTGGCTGGTATCTTGGACACTAAAGTTCGGAAGGGCAAACGTCTTTATCTCGTGGACTGGAAAGGCTACGGCCCCGAGGAGCGTACGTGGGAACCCTTTGAGCACATTCATGCCTCGGCTCTTCTATCGCAGTTTTGGTCCTCCCGGAGGAGGAAGCTACCTTTGGGGGAGGAATCTGTCAAGCTTCACACACGCTTCATGGCAGCCCGGGCTTTACCCTATAAACACCGTAATCCAGGTGTCCATGTGTATACTAAACAAAGAGTTGCACGTTCTCAGCCCGGCGCCTGGAAATTGGCATGGCAACACTGGAAGCCTGTTTTCCGTCACGTGACACGTTCGACTCGAGCGTGGTTGCCGGTTCATGTGACTTAAGCACCTCCCACTGCTGTTTCGGTGCTTCTGAATTTCGTTACGAACAGTTAGCGCTATCCTTCCTTGGTCCCTTGTAAATTCCTTGCTTCTTTGTTCCCGTTCTTGCTCCTGTTCCTAGCCGCCCTCCCTCCTTCCCTGCCTCTCATCCGAATTCTCCAGGAGTGTCCGTGGACACGCTTTGCCTTCTCTACTGCCTTCCTCCTGCCGACTACGGAACTCCGAACGGACTGAATTTGGACACGTCTTGCTTTCTCTGCTGCCCGCCTCCTGCCGACTACGGAACTCCGAACGGACTGAATTTGGACACGTCTTGCTTTCTCTGCTGCCCGCCTCCTGCCGACTACGGAACTCCGAACGGACTGAATTTGGACACGTCTTGCTTTCTCTGCTGCCCGCCTCCTGCCGACTACGGAACTCATACGGATTGCTTTCGAACTTTCTGTCAAGACTCACAAAACCAATCAGTGACTTTTGGATTTCGGCACACGGACTAGAGACTTCCTTTGGTGTGCCTGAAGTCTAGAGGCGTCCTTGTGCCGTCGGGAATAGCCAGTTGGGTTTTTCAGCATTTTGGAATTACTTGAACTTTCTCCCAGCACATCGATTTTTCTACACCCCCCAGACAGGAACTATCGCACAAACATCAACCTACCTGGTTGCTTCCATATCCTGTGGTCATCAGGTCAGTGGTAACTTTAATTACTATATGGTTACTCTTGTTTTCCAATCGGTCTTGTTGTCTAGTGACGGTAACCGTTTGTTGTTAACCATTGTTTGTAACAGCGGAACCGCAGAATCCCGTGTTCCAGGCCTGCGCCTCCTGTGTCTCGTCTTGCATCCTGTCTTTCATGGAATGGATCCCTCAGCTTGTCTATTTGCTTATTCAGGTTAGAGGGGTACATTGCAGGGAAGACCTCTTCGGCTACACGACGGGGCAAGTCCCGGCCGGACATAACAGCCACCGCCAGGAGCTTCATAGCATTCCTACCCCCGGCGGTCGGCGCGTCTCAACCCTCGAGTGATCCTCGCCTTTCTGGGTTTGTACGCTGTGTTTTCTCTTTGGCTCCACTGAGCCCAGCCCCTGCTTTCGTTGCTTTCTCTCTTTTTTCGCGGTCTTCTCCCCTTTGCTTCCTCTCTGCCTTCTCCAGCCTGTGTTCGGCTCTCTGCATTCTCCAGTCCATGTTCGGCTCTCTGCCTCTCTCTCCCTCCTTCCTCTTTTCTCTGCCTCTCGTTCACCGGGCTTTCCCATTTGGCTTACCTGCAGCTCCCTCTGGTTTCTCTCAGGCCTCCTCACTGGCTCTCCCTGGACGCTTTCCCTGCATCCATAATATCTGAGGCTGCCTCCCAATCCTTCTGGACGCGAGACTACTAGTCTTCCTGAATCTTATGGGACCGCTCATCATCAGCTGCACCTTAAGGACATCATCAAGGTTTTTTTTGTGCCTTATGGCTTTTTCCCCTATTGGCTATTCCGGGAGCTGATCCACCGGACCTCTGGTTTTTCCAGAGATCACTATGGCGGCTTTCCGTGGTAGACCACTTCTGGATAAAAAGAAAGATTACCGAAGGATGAAGACGTCAACCATCAGCTCCGGGAATACAGGTGAGGAGTTGGGGGAACTGACGTCAGAGAGTGAGCCTGATCCCGACAGTCCTGACAGTTACCCTGCACTCTTTCAACATGGTTTTTACATAGCTCGACATGAGGTTGGATCCTCTGTCAGAGACAACCTCCTTAGGGAATCCAACTCTTCTGAAAATGCCCGGGAGCGCCCTATCAACCACCTTGGCAGTAACAGTCCAAAGGGTTATACCCTTAGGGTATCTGGTAGCATGGTCAACCAAGAACAGGATGAACCGATGTCCATCTAAAGTGGGAGGGTCAAGCGGACCGACAATGTCGATGCCAACCCTCTCAAATGGTGTGCCAACCACTGGCAACGGCTGCAGTGGGGCAATGACACTGCCTCCAGTCTTGCCAGACAACTGACAAGTTGGGTAGGTCCTGCAGTGGGACTCCACTTCTACTCGCATCCGGGGCCAGTAGAAATGTGCAGAGAGCCTCTGCTTAGTCTTCTTGGTACCAAGATGACCAGCTAAGGGCACCATATGCGCCAACTGCAGTAGGAAGGTCCTGTAAACCTGGGGTACCACCAACCTTTTCAGGGCACCAGGTTCAGGCTTAGTGGGCTCACTAACAAGGAGCTCACCCTCCCAATATATCCGGAATGTCCTAGGCACTTTTCCTTTGTCCTGGGCCAGGGCCTGTTTCCTTAGACCCTCGAAAGAGTGGCACTCTTCTGACCCCTACAAAAATCTCCCCTAGAGGGAGCCAGCAGGCATTGAGGTTCGGGGTGGTCCTCTGGGTTGAGCATCTCTCCCGCAAGCGGGTCTTCTGGCTCTTCTCCCTCAGGAGTTGAGTTTGGGTTTACCACTGGACCCAACCCATCCGGAGCATGAATCCCAATGGGTCCTGCAAGAGCAACAGGAGGCAGAAGGAGCCCTGTCACAGAGGTGGCCTTCTTGTTCTGCATTCTTGCCTTAGGCCTCGCCTTTGGCTTGGGTACCTGACTCTCAGTCAGACCCGGTGTCACCTGTGGCAGACATGGGGAGACCATCAGAGATCAACCCCAGCTTTACTAGATCATTGCCTAACAAAGTGTTAGCAGGGGCATTGTCCTGAACCAGGACAGTAAACTTTGCTGTCTTGTCTCCAATCATGAGTGTGACTAAGGCTCAGTGCTTTAAGTGGGGTAAGAAATTGAGGGGGGCCCTCGTTTGGGGACGTGGCTTCCGTTGTGGGCGTGGCCTAAAACGTGCACAAATCATTGTAAGGAGCGCAAACAAATATATAAATGTATGTGAGCATTTATATATTTGTATGCGTACTACTATGGTTTGTGTACCTTTCAAGCCTTATAAACATACCAATGTTACGTATTTCTATGTTTATAAAAAGGTGGCTTGAAAAGTGCACAAACCATAGTAATTTACGCACACTTGTGTGCTTACCTTACTATGGTTTGTGCACTTTTCAAGCCACCTTTTATAAGCATAGAGATTTATAACATATTTCTATGTTTATAAAAGACGGCTTGAAACGTAAACAATTCAAGGCATCTTTTATAAAGCGTTGAGGACGGACAAAACCCGAGGTGGCTTTGTCCATCGGCAAAGCTTTATAAAAGATGCCTTGAATTGTGCACGTTTCAAGCGGTCTTTTATAAACATAGAAATATTTCTACGTTTATAAAATATGGCTTGAAACGTATACAATTCAAGGCATCTTTTATAAAGCTTTGCCGATGGAGAAAGGCGCCTCGGCTCTGTGATCGCTGCTCAGAGCAGATAGATCACTGAGCCCGAGGCGCCTTTCACCCTCTGCGAACCCGCGGGCTCCGTGATCTAATCTGCATTTTAGATCATGGAGCCCGCAGGTTCGCTGAGGGTCAGTGACCTGGCGAGGGTAAACGAAGGAACTGTAACTTCCCTGATTACCCCTCAAATGAGGGGTAATCAGGGAAGTTACAGTGACTGACAGAAGTGCCAGCCAGCCTCAGCGACGCTGTGCCTGGCTGGCACTTCTATCAGCTCGCCTGAAATTAAACTGGCAGGCGCATCTCCCGTCGCGGCTGCCGCGGGATAATGCATCCCGCCAATGTTGTGTGGGATGGGGGGCCCCTTAGGGTCCCGGCTCAGTCCCACTTTTTGGAGACTGGCGGGGCCCAGCCCCGGCAGGCCCCGGCCCACTTTAAGCACTGCTAAGGCTACAGGAGATAATTTGGGAGGCCCACCAGCGAATCTGGTAGTTCTCAGAGGAGCACCTACATAGTCCTCTGGCTTGAGCAGGGTCCTGTCCACCACTGTCATGTTTGCCCCAGTGTCTCTCAAGCCAGTAGAAGGCTGGCCATTCAAGAAGACACTTCTCAAAAACCTACGGGTGTTCTGTGGGATTGTCGCCAGTACTTCTGCGCACTGGTCCCAGGCCCCAAGGGACACTAGGGAAATCTCTACAGGATCACTGCATGTGATTTCTGTAGAGGAGGGGAGGACAGTGGCCTCCACCTCAGGCATGGGGTAAGGATAGGTCAGGATTACAGCCTGGACTCCAAGTGCCTTACCTTTATGCTTGGGGTCACCCTTCTTGTGATCCAGAACCCCAAAGTCCCAACAAGTGCCAGGAATGTGGATTACGGTACTGGAACCACTTTGAGCCTGCTTTGCAGCAGGAGGACCCCTACCCTTACTCCCTTCCACATAGAATTTATCCCCACTAGATTTTTGGGTCTTATGAGAGAAAGGTTTTGGTTTACACGATTGTGATTGCTTCTGGGACTCCTCGGCCTTCTGGGAGACCCCCTCTCTTTGTCCTTGTCCTTCCCACTGGAGTCCTTAGGGGACACCCGGTAAGAGACCCACTTGTCAGCCAGCCTGGCCAGCTTAAAGGGAACTAAAAAAATGTTCTGATCAGCAACATACCGACACTGCTCCGGTGAGCAGGCTTCAGAAGAATGCTCAAAAAACAAAAGGTGGGACAATTCAACAAAAGTTTTCACTTTGTAACCATCAATCTACCCCATCATGATCATATGTGCAGCACCCACCCAGTCAATCCAAGACACGTTCTCTCTTTTCTTAAAATCCCTGAACCTTTTAAGGTATTGGGTAGGTGTCTTGCCAAACTTGGCAATAAAAGCAGACTTCATGCACTCATACTGACCCCTTTCTTCCACACTCAGTTTCAGAATACAGTCATACCCAGTCTGAGGTGCTCTGCTTAACAAACACTTCGCCCAATCCCTTTTATCAACATCATGTTTTTCACAGGCCTTTTCAAATGCTTCACTCCACTGGAGGATATTAGAACCCTCCACATAGACACCAACCAAATCGTTCATAAACTTGGTGGCTGGCGACCTGACACACTCAACTCGTTTCGCTGAAGTCTCCACTCTAGCTTTCACTAGCTGGATTCTCTGACATTCAGTGTCCCTGTTCTTAAGTTCAAGATTCTTGTCTTTGAGTATCACTTGCAGTGCCAACTCCTTTTTCTTAAGTTCAGCTTCAGTTTCCAACTTTCTATATTCAAAGGTCAATTCAAGTTCCAAGGAATTCCCTGAAGAAACATTACTGGAGGTCGGAACAGAGGCAGTAGGAGTGGTGGCATTCCCAGAATCAGATCCTATAACAACCCCAGGGACAGGGGCCTCAATGATTGCACCCCCCTTCAAGAGCTTCACAATCAGTCTGGTAGTCCACCAGGGCAGCTATCAGCTCAGACCTACACTTATCCTTATCCTCAAAGTCTAAGTCCCTGGCTCCACAAGTACTCTGGAGAGCTTCTAAGCTCATCTTAGTTAATTTACCATTTGCAATAGTTACCATTGCTTGTAATGTAGTTATCTTGTACACAACTAAACCTCAGTTTAACAAAGTATAGATATTTTGTAAGTGGAAGGGTTACACACTGATTCTTAAAACCATAAGCATCCCACTGCTGCCACCACTGTAAAGACTGTAGGGGGGTTATCTGTACTCCTGCTCTTTATATGGCAGAGTAGAAGCACAGAGCACACCAGCCTAGATTCTCTATTGTTGGTAGCAATGGACGAGCAATCAAGGCTTAGCTCTCAGGAGGTGATGCTGGCTGGTTCTTAAGTACAGTGTAGTCCCCAAGCACCCACAAAGGAAAGTCCACACACTATGTTAGTGAAAACACAGTCTTTATATAAATAAGGTTCATGTTATGTACACAATCACAATAACTCACTTTGTACTCTGGCAATACTATAATGACAAATATATACAGGTCTAGGTGGTACCACTCTTAACTATCGATTCCTTTAAAATGCGTCACGGCTAACAGCCCCAAAATAGGAATAAGATTCAGACTAGAAGATGAATCAACGATAGACACAGGAAGAAAGCAAGTTAAATCAAGCACTGGCAGAACAGTCCCCTGTCAACCTAAAGACAGTTCTGTGAGAGGATTCCCCCACTTGGGCAACCTTTAAATAAAGCGTATTTGACAAGCCCAGTCCGACTATGCTCAATATGGTCTCGAGTCCTTCTAAAAGGCTCTACAACCCCAAAGTACCTTGTTTCGTAGAGTTCTTCGATGAGTCATCGACGGTCCCTTCTTGAGTGCACTCCCTTTAAGGCAGGAGGCACGGCTTGTCAAGATCCGGTAAAGAAAAGTGTGTACACTGCTGTTGTGGCAGCAGCTTCGGTTCTTGCTGTGCTTGTTGACGATCGGTCGAAAACGTCCTGCAAGCTGAGGTTTGCACTGCACCTCAACGACGAGTGTTTGTTGCCGCAAAGAGTCAATGAAGAACTTTGGCCCACCAAGGCCGTCAGGTCGTCCACGTTTGGTATCGGCGGACAGGACGTAACCACGGCTGGCTTTAGTAGCTTCATTGGCGTCTCTGTGGTCTTTGGGTGGCGGGAAACCGACCAGTGGATTCTCCTCAGTCGTTGGTGGCCTTGACATTTTCCGGCAGGACGAAAGCGGTCAACGATGATGAGCAAGGGAGTCCTTGGATCAAACGTCTTAGGCAAAGGAGCACTGTGGCTACTCCGGGTTGGTAGCTTTTCGAGGGTATGGCATCCAGGGAGCTTCGGCAAAGATCAGCTTGTGCACAATGTTCCCTCGTAGCTTGGGAAGAGGTTTCCTAGCCAGTTTCTCTCTTGGATCAGTTCCTTGACAGTCACGCAGCTTTCAGATTAGCGAAGGGCAGCAGCAGCAATCCTTCTTCCAGCGGGCTTCAAGGTTAAGCATCAGGTATCAACTTCAGCTTGTGAATAATTTCCATCAGTGAGAGGCCCCCAGATATACAATATATATATATTCGAAGTGTGGCCTGCCACTCACCCACAGATCCACTCTGGGAGAGCTCAGTCCACCTAGCTATCCCTAACCATTTTTAGCTCTCTGCAAACTGTGGGACAGAGTCCCCAATTACCGGACAATCCTGCAAAATACGGGAGAGTTGGCCAACCTAGATTCTGTTGCTGTTCGCTTGTTAGCTCTGCGCTGCAAAGAGGAGAGGAGAGACAGCCGGACACAGGGGGGCCAGAGGGGTAGCTCGCTATGCTGGCTCTCCCTCAAGTGCCCCCTGTGGGGGCTGGGCCATCCTCTGGGGCCAGCACATGCACGAATGACGGCTGGAGAAAGGAGCCCAGAGCAGATTAGACCGTTGAGCCCCAGAGTCCCTCTGCAGAGCTGGGGGCTCGGTAAAGCCTTGTCAGGGCTGAGGCAGACCCGGTTGAGATCCAGGGAGACATCTGATGCCGGATCTCGGACTCAGCAAGAGTCACCCCATTGACCAGCGCTACGTGTAACCTGACGGACCTCACAATAGGAAAAGAGGCTAATTCTATGCATAGCTCTCAACCTTCAGGACACATTTCGACCTTATATTCTTGGGCGGACTCTCCGCTCGTGTCGTGGCTGCTTAGTGGCATTCCAAAATTCTGGCTGTCTAAAGTAGGTTGCCATGCGTTCTCCATCGCAGCAGGCAAGTATTGGAAGGACCTGCCGGTCACACTCATCTTCACTTCAGACGGTTTCTAAAAACATTGTTGTCTAGGTCTTAGTGTGCTTGATTGTTGTGTATATCCTAGTGCCAATGTGTCCATTGTGTCCATTGGGTGAAAGTACGCGACACATGTCTTATAACATAACATAATAGTGTTGTCAAGACGGGTGAAAACACCCGATTTTGTGGGGGTGGATGAGAGCCCACTGATGTGTATGGGCGTGTAGGGGGCTTGGCGGTTGAGTCTGATGATTACTAGGAGGGTGACACCCGCCAAAAGCTTGTGAGTTAAGAGCTATGTCAGAAGACTGGAGGCTTCCGATTCTATGTCTGGGGGGTCTCAGGGCAGTTTCTAGATAATATTACACCCACAGCAAACCCCAGAATATGTTCTTCTCACATTGCTCCTCTACTGCTACCCTACAATACACTCCCTCGCCAACATTACTAAATTATTGTAATTCAAATAACGTTTAATTCACTTGTACTTAAAACTAAGAAGTGACAAAAAAGTATACAAATACATTTATTTTCATAATCATATGCTTATGTAAATTATTATCTAAATGAATTTCACTCTCAATTCAAAGTGTAGCAAGAGCCACTAAATATCTTCAGTTGATGAGCACAGTGCTCACAGGCCGTTCCAAATGATCTAAGGGAATAGTGATATGAAAGAACAGGAGTCAGGCAGAGGGAAAAAGGTGCATAAGTAACGTTACGTTACAAAGTGCTTTGAAGCTGCTTCAAAACACTATCAGGAAGACAAGAGAAGTAGATAGCGCGAGTCAGTAATGTGAGGTGGACAACTGCCTGAGAATTTCTCAAAGTAAGCCACTTTATTTTTAGAGAAAATATGTCAAAATGCCTCACTGTCCTACTTCTTTGAGGAATTCCCTACCTAACCAAAGCTAACAGAAAACACTCTAACACAGGATAACTGGCCCTCACTCTAAACAACAAATACATAAAGGAAAGATATGTCAATTCAACATGACAGATAACATTCACAGCTCCTGAATGACCTAATGTTCTGGGTGATTTACCTTCCCTAAAATTCCAAGTCACTACTGCAAATGTTCAACCAAAGAAAGAAATGTCTTAAATCAGTTCTTGATGTTTCAAAGTCAAAGTTCATTAACCAAAATTCCACTGACAACAATCTCGTCTCTTGAGTGAAATATCCACTTTCCTCTTCCAGCAAAATGGCCTCAATGGTAATCCTGGCCATAGTGCTTTGTCACCTCTTTAAGAAGATTTGCCACAGTTAAAAAAAAATGTAATATTCACACTGCCAATACACAGTTCTTGATTAACCATTAGGAGCACAGTGTTAGAATTCAAAATGGTATGTTTATCAGGATAATGTCTTAGTACTGCTGCTTGTACTTCAACTACTACCGTTCTACTTGCTTCATCATGAGAACGGTCACCTTTGTCCCACAGTATACTACTTTGTTCGGACAACTGCAAAGTTGCATCTACTGACAACCAGACATACCAGCACAGCTTCAGCATTTTGGATTACTACCACAGCTTTAATGAATTGTCCTTTTAGACAGACTTCGCCAAAATATATTGTAAACCACTTCAACCTCTTCAGGTAGGCAAGGCACTCTTCCTCTCAATTTGTTCAAAGGGGCAGCCTCTTTGCCTCTCCTGTCTATCTGCCACAATATCAACCTGAGTTTGCCTTCAAGACTCGCTTCCCTCTGGCTTCCACAGTCTTGGGCACTACAGGTTGAGTCTGCTTTAGAATAGTCTTTACAAGCAGCCAGTTCCCCTTTCCCAAATGTATCTGCAACTTTCTGCCAGCTATCAGCCCAATCAATTACCAGGAAGCTTTGGTGCCACTCTCTTGGCTTCAGGTAATGATGGCACACTGTGGTTTTAGGCCAATTAATTGTTAGTAACTTCACAGTACAGATGGATTGTTTTCTAACTCTGAGAACGGTTGGTTTCACTGTTAATATGGGGAACCTATTGGCATGGGTAATGCATGTTCTCTTCTTCAACAGTTTATACACTTTAACTTCTTCTGATTGAAAGGTATGTTGCATTCAAGTATATTATAGGAGTCAGCTTTTCTGTCGGAAACACAATTAGGCACACGCGACCTCTTCTTGATATTGTTTTCAAGGTTTAAAGATTTGTACAAGATTGTATTCCTGGATAAAAGGGAAAGAGAGAGATCAACCTTTCTTTAGGAATCACAATTAGGCACATGCAACCACACTTTGATATATGTTTCATAGGTTTCCACAATTGTATTGTCAGCGTTAAGTATTCAGTAATTGTCTCTGCAGCGTTCACTCCCTTAATTGGAGACACATGACCAGTCCTTTAGGTAGAAACAGTCTCTTTAATAATTGAACAATGGTTTTTAGTAGCGTTAGCATTTTACGCAAGTAGAAGGAACTTCCAGATTACACGCAATTGCTACATTTCCATTGTGCTGACACTTTAGATTCAATGAACACGTTTTACTCGCTTTAATTCTTACGCAAGTTATCACAGAGCTAGATACTGTTACCGGCAATGTCCATGCAAGATTTTAGAAAGCTGTACTTCACTCATTGGCTTCTCTGACACAAGGTCTGTGGGTCGCACTGCTTTGCAAACTTAAGCTACAACTTCTACTGATTCTGGCTTCGTTAGGATCCACACCCTTACTCTGTGAAGGTGTCTCCAGTCCGGCCACACATCTTTGGAGTCCCTTTTGCTCCTAATACCCAAGGTTTGAAAATTCTCCTCGCCTCAGTCTCCAGCACGGTCTCTGCACAGCAACCACAGCAATCAGGTTCATATGTGGAAAACCAACACTCCTGCACGTTTTCTGCTGTGCAGCTTCTGCACTTCAGAGTTTGGGGACAGAGGACTCCCTCAGAACATGTAGATGAAATCTGCTGTCTGCTCATTCCGGTGTTCCTATTGTTCTTCCACCTCTGCTTGGTTTTTCAGACTTCTGACGCCTTCTTTCTGCTAATACTGTGAAAGCACGGCACTACTCCAGCAGTGGGTTCGACAAGTACTTTATTAGTGGTGTACAAGTCATAAGCCAGAGACCCCCAACCTTCTCCACAACATCAATCAACTGGCAGTCCTCAAAGAATAACATTCCATATGACATGGAATAACATTCCATATGAATCTTACGATGATGTCATGGCATTCGTCTCACTAAGCATTCTACCAGCATTATATACAGTCTCAGTGTAAGCTGAGACATCATCATAACACACCCCTCTCCCTTATCAAAATAAAACTATATACATAAATACTTAAAATTTGTAAGCAAAACAATTTGCAAAAAGAACCGGAGATAGTAATGCAACATTATATATACGTTATTTTCTCACCTTGGCAACTCGCGATAAATTCCACACTTGTCCACTCTCCAATTTCACAGCACCATCAAAAACCTGAGCCACCTTAACTGGATCCGAATACAGTGGATCCCCCTTGCTTGCTATGACAGCTTTTCTTATCCTGACCATATCTCCTACCTCAACACTCGTTTGCTTCCTGGGAAACTTCTTGTTGGTTTTCTCAACCCACTTAGTTTTCCGCTCGTCCACCCTTTTTTTTACTTCTTCCACAACCTTATCTGTCTCTCTCGCCCTGCCCAACCAAGCTGGTGAGAGAACTGTGTTGCCCTTCCACCCTCTCATCAACGCAAATGGACTGACTCCTGTTTCAGTGTTGGGAGCCATTCTCAGAGCATACATTCGTTCTTTTACAGTCACTTTCCTATCCAGACCCATAGCACTGCCTCTCCTGATACCCTCCATAATGCAATGGTTGACCCTCTCAATCATGCCATTGGCTTGAGGACAATATAATGCAGTTTTTTTGTGTTTAATACCACACCTGTACATGTATTCTTGAAAAATGCTTCCCGTGAACTGTGGGCCATTATCTGTCAACATACGTCTAGGTAAACCTTCCCTCTCAAACACTTCTTCCAGGAATGCCACTATGGATAGTCCTGTGACATCCCTCATTATCTTAAACTCCGTCCACCTCGAAAACATGTCCACCAGTGCAACAATAAAGTTACCTCTGCCCCTGCTCATATCTACGGGTCCTAAAATATCCATTGCCAAATCCTGCCAAACACCTTTGGGACTTTCAATACCCTTCATTGGCGGGTGCAACTGCAGATATGTTCTTCCCTGACTTGGTACAATCAATACAACCACCAATTACCCTCTCAAACTCACGGTCTAGTCCCGGCCACCAGTAATCAGCCTTGATCACCTCCTTAGTCTTATACGTACTAATATGTCCTTGGTGAGCCATATCAATGAGCTTTCTCCTCAGACAACTCGGCACAACTAACTTGTCACATCGATATACCAAACCACCCTTCACGGATAGTTCAAACCTCACCTCCCAGAAGGCCCTTTCATCACTAGATAACAACCTCTTTTCAGGCCAATCGCCTCCAATGAATGACATTATGCGTTTCCACATATCGTTCGCAGCAAACGCATTGATCCATTCCTCTTTGTGAATTACACCATCTCCAGTGGTAAATACCATTGCCTCAATTTCATCATGTCCGTCGATACCCTGTTCATCTTCTACTTTTAACCTTGAGGCATGATCATCTTGTATGTTGTCCTTCCCTGGAACAACTTCTATGCTAAACTTGTGACATTGCAGTCTCGTCACCCAACATGAAACCCTTCTTGACACTTTGTCCAGTCCTTTACTTTCAAATATGGCCTTCAATGGCTTGTGATCTATTCTCAATACAAAGTCTTGGCCCCACACAAAGTTTTTTAACTTCTCAATTCCCCAATGACATGCTAATGCCTCTTTTTCCAAAATAGAGTAATTGAGTTCAGCTCCCTTCAACATTCGCGAGGCATGTAACATCACCATCTCCAATCCATCCCTTCCAACCTGAGACATCACCACCCCAATTCCACTTTCACTCGCATCCACCGCTAGAATCATCCTTTTTTTAGTGTCGTACATAGCCAAAGGTTTAGCCATGTCGACTGGAAAAGACACACTTCTCACCTCTCAAAGTAATGCCATGGGCCCTACATATTTCCGATACACAGGGAACGGTTTTCTGGGGAAAAAAATTCATCAACTTGCCGATGAGGGCAAGACCAAACAACTAATGATATTTTTGTTAACCATGGTCCTGTTCACTTAGACACAGGTGGAAAAGCTGGTCTGATGCAGGGAAGGAGGGAGGGGGGGGCAACCAGCACAATGATGTGGGGGAGTGCGAGAGGGGAATTAAATCTTGGATTCTTAAATCTAAGCAGCTAGCAGTCACAAGTGCAGAGATTGAGGCATCGGAATAGTCATGTAATTTTTATTTTAGCATTGATAACTGGAAAGTTCCTTGCAAAAGGGTGGTTGCCCAGAGGGTGGGTGAGGTGATATCAAAATATCACTAAAAAATGCACTGTCCCACTTGTTATGGGATGGGAAAACCCATGTTGTTGTGGGGTTTTCTCTCAATTACATGCAGTAACCCCTGTTGGTATTGGGGGTATCATAAAATGTTGTGGTGAGGCCACAACAGGTGAGGTCGACCGGTTTCGATGGTTCAAGGGTGATTACCGACCATCTTCTTCAGGACAAGATCGATTTTCATATGCTGCTGAGTAGCGACTGTCCTCTTAGTAGGGCAGCAATAACAGGCTGCAAAGGGATCCCAGTGTGCAATGTCCGCGAGTCCACGGCCCTGCGGCTCTAGTCTGTGCGTGTGTGTGAGTGGACCTGGTTGACTATTCTGCAGTAGCGATACTACCAGAGCTGTAGAGACGGACAAAGGCACCATCCTTGGTTACGCAGGGCCGTGGACGCGGTCGACCTCACCTGTTGTGGCCTCACCACAACATTTTATGATACCCCCAATACCAACAGGGGTTACTGCATGTAATTGAGAGAAAACCCCACAACAACATGGGTTTTCCCATCCCATAACAAGTGGGACAGTGCATTTTTTTGTGATATTTTGATATCACCTCACCCACCCTCTGGGCAACCACCCTTTTGCAAGGAACTTTCCAGTTATCAATGCTAAAATAAAAATTACATGACTATTCCGATGCCTCAATCTCTGCACTTGTGACTGCTAGCTGCTTAGATTTAAGAATCCGAGATTTAATTCCCCTCTCGCACTCCCCCACATCATTGTGCTGGTTGCCCCCCCCCTCCCTCCTTCCCTGCATCAGACCAGCTTTTCCACCTGTGTCTAAGTGAACAGGACCATGGTTAACAAAAATATCATTAGTTGTTTGGTCTTGCCCTCATCGGCAAGTTGATGAATTTTTTTCCCCAGAAAACCGTTCCCTGTGTATCAGTATTTCCCTACGTTTTGGGAAGGCAATTGCCACTCTGGCTCTTCGAGCTTTAATTTACCCTGTTGTTTTTTTCCCTACATATTTCCAACATAGTTTCCACTTTTTTCTTTAGATCTTCTTCTGTATTACCACATATCAATACATCATCTGGAAAACACCACACATTGGCAATACCTTTGAATAACCCATCCATCACCTTTTGGAAAACAGAAGATGCTGAGATTAAACCAAATGGCATGCGTCTAAACTGGTAAATACCATCATACGTAATGAACGCTGTCAGTTTGCGTGACTCCGCATCTAGATTAATCTGGTGATAGGCACTCGCCATATCTAATTTATCAAAATATTTAGCATTTCCGATCCTGCTCAACAGCTCCCCCATGTTGGGTAGAGGGTGTCGGTCTGCTACCACACAACGATTTAATTCTCTCAGTTCAATGCATACCCTCAACTCTCCACTTGGCTTCTTAACCACAACTACCGGGGAGATCCATTCAACAGCCTTAGCTGGCTCGATGATACCTGCTTTTATCAATTTCTCCAACTCCACACTCACTGCATTGCGCATGGATAGCGGTAATGGTCTAAGTTTAGCCGCTACCGGTTTGCTACCATCCTTTAAAGTTATTTTATGAACCTTACCTTTGAGGCAACCCACACCTTTATTGAAAACATCAGGATATTTTGCAATCAAACTGTTGGGAATCACATCCAGACCATCACACACAGATTCCTTCCCCACATTTAAAACTTGTTCCTCGCTATTAGGGTCTAATTTGATGCATAGACCCCTTTGTTCCTTCCATCCCAATAACGTCTCACCATTCTTTGTGACATACAATTTGCCACATGTAACTCTGTCTTTAAACTTAAACCTTGCCATACAACATCCCAACACCTCAATTCTGCTACCATTATATCCACCTGGTGTCTTGTCTGACGGACTCAAATCATCCATCCTTCCACCAACCACATTTACATATACTGCTTTCGACATCAAGGTAATTTTAGAGCATGAATCAGCAAGCATTTTAACCTGACACCCTTTCACCTCGACCCATGCCGAGGGGTGCTCGCACTCATCCATCTCTTTACATTGAACCATATTCACCATCACAATTTCACTATCAGAGGCTTCATATTCCTCTGATGACGGTCCATCAACTTCTTCAATTAACATCGTACTTCTCCCCGCACCAATATTATAATTAGAACAGCAAATCTCAAAATGCCCCACCTTTTACAAATAGTACATTTAGTCTTCCTTCCTGGACATATCGGTGATGAAGATAGATGGCCGGAACTCCCGCACCGAAAGCATAAACGTTCAACCTTCTTTTTCCCAGATTTCTGTACAACCTCCCTTTGGGACAATCTATTAGATATCTGGGATGCATTGCCATGTTTCCCTTGGACCACATCCCCAGATTTTGGATTTTTCCCTTTCAGCCTTCTCTGTGTTCTGGTCACATCCCTTTTTCTGTCATTCACTTTCAGAACTTCAACTTGTTGCTCGACTTTGGTACCCTTCGTCCCCAATTTTGTAACACACTGTAAAGTATGTTCAATTCTTTTCGCTATGGCAACAACCTCATCCAGACAGGGATCATCTTTTAGCCAAACTTCCTCCCTAATCTTGTCATTAGAGCAATGCAACATGAACTGATCTCTAATGTGTTCATCCAGGCTCTCCCCAAATTTACAGTTCAGAGATAAATGCTGTAGGGCAGTGACATAGTCTTCTACTGATTGAACATCTTGTTGCGATTTCATCCCAAAAGGATATCGTTCCAAAACAGTACTTATCTTCAATTCGAAATGTTTATCCAGTTTAGCTAGTGCGAGATCAAAATCATTCATGCCTTCCTCAGCATCCAACTCACTAACATTAGGTAAGGTTTCAAAAATCCTCTGCCCTTCGTATCCCAATAAGTGCATGAGCATCGACACCTTTCTTTCCACAGACATGCCGTTCCCACATGTGGCTTTCACATAGTGAAGAAAGCCCTTCTTCCAGGGCCCCCATTTGATCCTTGGTGGACCAGGCGATGGCAAGAACATCTGTGGGCCCAGTATCCCAGACAAGGCCATAAGTGCGCAATAAAGTCCTTTAAAGTGCCCACAACTTTAGTAGCACCCAACCAAAATTTAGTAGGGCACCTGAGGAAAGCAGCCTCCCAACGTCAATGGAGCTGCAAGCCGGCTGGGAGACTGTATTGGTCAAGGTCAATGTATTGCATGTGATGACCCCTAACCTTTGTTGGCCACGGTTTCACTCCAATGTAATGATGGTCTCTCACCTTTGTTGCTCGCTCCGCTAGATCGCTCACTCTGCAGTGTCCTCCTGCTTGTAGAAGCAACCCACACTTCGCTCGCTCTGCGTGCTACAGCAGACAAGCTTTCGTGCTTGGGCACAGGAGCGGGACGGCTCCGCTGCGGGTAGCCTGCGTAATGCAGCGGGCGGATTCTCCCTCCTCAGTGCTGCCAGGACGTGCACGTTTTCCGCCCACGTGACGCGACGACGTTGGGTCCTTTCCTCCAGATACGCTGCGCGAGTCCTCCCAAATGAGCGTACCTTGGGCTCGCGTCGGCTCCGCTCGCCGCCTCGTACAAAGGAGGTGCCGCCAGAGGGTCCAGCAGCACGGGGGGGCGCGGAGTGCTGGCCCCGCCGATGTCCCTCAGAGCGGGCAGCCCTTAGCAACTTCCTCCACAGGTGGGGAGACTCTCCTGATCGCTGCTCCCATTCACCCGCAGCAGCTTAGCAGAGGCAGGCCAACGGTGCGTTTCTCCGGATACGGGGCTTTGCAGGGAGGGATGGAACAGGTCCTCCTCACAGCAGCACCAGTTTGGGGGTCTCGGATCCTCGGTGCTGCTTTCAATGTCGGGTCGATCAGCAGGCATCTGTGTGCTGACACCCCATCCTCGTCGCCATATGTGAAAGCACGACACTACTCCAGCAGTGGGTTTGACAAGTACTTTATTAGTGGTGTACAAGTCATAAACCAGAGACCCCCAACGTTCTCCACAACATCAATCAACTGGCAGTCCTCAAAGAATAACATTCCATATGACATGGAATAACATTCCATATGAATCTTACAATGATGTCATGGCATTCTTCTCACTCAGCATTCTACCAACACTATATACAGTCTCAGTGTAAGCTGAGACATCATCATAACAAATACTACTACGGCTCACACTCCATTCACAGCTCCAGCTCCTTCCACTCCTCCTACCTCCTTCTCCTTCTCCCTTTGCCTGCACCTGGGAGGGAATGTTATGCCTCCCAGGTTCCTTCAGCTGTGGGCTGTTAGGCTCAATTTCCTGATTACTGCAATGGCTGTCAAGCTTAATTGCAGGACTGTTACAACTCCATGCCTCTTCAGCACTCTTCCTTGTCTCAGCACTTCTAGGATTCTGGGACTTGCAATACCTTTCTTTAAAGGTGTTTCTGGTGACAAATGAGTTATTTTTAAGGGTAGTTTTATTTTCCCTAAACTCATTAAGAGATGGACTATGAGAATTAGCTGTTACAGAGGAAGGCAATTTATTGAAGACATTTCTATAATCCTTCGCATTTTACCCTCGGGAGTGAGGAATGTTTAGTTTGGGATACCCAAAAGGGTCTTTCGTTTGGCAAGTCTTATTCAGATTTTACAATACTTGTGTCCATACCATTAGTTTTAATTTGAGGATCAAGGATTTTAAAATGACAATAAACCATTACCTATTTTCGTACCATGGGAAGGTTCTTCCTTCCGCAGCAAAAATGCCACGTCTCACCCCACAGTATCTCCTCACCACTCTGGCCCCTGTCTCCTCCCAGGTAATCCTCAGTATGCAGTACACCAACCCCAGAGTTGTGATTAGGAAGTGTCTGCCTTCCCCATGCCACCTGGGAGGAAACTTTAGGCAGGGTTTCATTGAGGGATCTGCAGGATTCTTCGCAGTAGGCTATGAGGTGTGGCAGTCAGGTTGCCATATAATGTGAGTAAATGTCATAGACCCAAATCATAACAATACCTCTCAATGGTCTGCGGTCATGAGCATTTAATGGCACAATCTGCCATATATGGAAGATATTTGTGTAAGGTTTAATGTTCTTAAACCAATTCACAATGAAAAAAAAAATCAAGAAATAAAATCTGACATATAGTGAGAGTACTTGAGTATACAATAGCAATACATATAAGAAATACGTTTCTTATATGTAACTCCTATACTACAGCATTGTTATCTTTCATAGATTCACATGCTATGTTATTTGGCACGCGCATAGTGCCTACTGCCAATGGGATGGCCTTGAAGCGCTATATCGATGAACGCCCTGCCCCCTGTTGGAAGACCATAGGTAGAGATGTCAGGTGTGGGAAAGGATATCTAAAATTTGTTTGTGCATTTTTAGCCAGCACAAAGATAGGTAGGGAGTGGCTTGGTCCCCAGTAGCAGCCCATAGATAACAGATGAGTGAATGGGTGCTGTGACAGATTGTCTGGGGAGTAGGAGAGTCAAGGAGACTGTTTATGTGAACAGCTGTGTAGAGGAGCAGGTAGATACATTTTTCCTAACTCCCGCACCCGTCACCGCTGTTATACTGGAACAGCAGGAGATCTATAATGCATAGAGTGTATGAGAGACGATATGCACTCAGACAACCGTATCGAATGTACCCTTCACTGAAAGTGTGGAAGGATGCTTTATGGAAGGATGTCAGCACGCACCATTGGCCTTAATGGAGCTCGGACTGAAATCTGATGAAGGCAGGGTAATGTCATAAAGAAGATATACAAAGCCATGCTGAAACTATATGGAAATACTTAAGAGTAATAATGTAACTGAAGCAGTAAGAAAAACATGTATGAAATGATAAAGTAATCATGAATGCAAAAGAAGACAAAGTAATTTGCAGACCAATAAGTATAAATGCGCAGTAACACAAGGTAGAAAAGATACATAGAAGATGGCTATAGAGAAATATATGACGGGTCTGTTTCCTTCTCTGTTCCGTGGTTTCTAGTTCATTGGGTGATTTATGAGCCCTTCAGATCCACAGCTACCATTTGGTCGTGCTTTGCCAGCCAGCGGAGAGCCGGAGGTTGCCGGGTTGTGCCTGGAAATTGCTCTGCATAATCTAGGAAGGGTGCCCAGACATTGTAGAATTTGCTTCTGTTTCTGTTCCGGATAGCTGTAATTGTTTCCGTGACTGCTACGTCCCAGCATTTTGTCCATCACATGGGGATTGCCGGGCATTCGGGGTGTTTCCACAGTCTAGCTATAGAGATTTTTGCTGCTGTGAGTAGGTGAGAGCATAGTTCAGCTAGGCGGCCAGTCATTGGGAATTGCCCTTCGTCCGTAGCCCCAAGCAGCACTATTCCTGGGTCCCATGGGATTGTCCATCCTGTGATTAGTCGGACTTGCTCTAACACTTCTTTCCAGAATTGTGTTGTCTTTGGACATGTCCATAAGAGGTGAAACAAGATGCCTGTGGCTGGGCAGCCTCTCCAGCATTGTGATGGGATTGTTGGGTTGCTTTTGTTTAGGATCTCTGGTGTCAAGTACCACCTATAGCACACTTTGACCGCTCCCTCTTTATTTGTGACGCATTTTGAGATCTTGTGCATTTGTGTCCAGATTCCACTCCATTCCTCCAGGCCCAATTCTTTTCCTATGTTATTTTCCCATTTCTGCACATAGTTTTCTTTTTTGTTGGTATCCAATTTGTCTAGTAGTCTAGTAGTCTGTATAGGGTTCATATCTTGCCTTGAGGTGTGTTTGCTGTTAGGGTGCGTTCTAGTGCTGTTAGTTCCCTGCCTCTGTGTGCTTTTATATTGCTGTTGGATAACCAGTGCCTTAGCTGCACGTAGCAGAATCTTTCAGTCTCTGGCACCCGGAATTTCGTTTTACATGCTTCAAATGTTAGTGAGGTACCATTGATGAAGAAGTCCGCTATCTGCTTCAGGCTCCCCTCTCTTCACTTATCGAATCCCTTTGGAAGTATTCCCGAGGTGAAGTCGGGGCTATCCCAGATTGGGCATAGGGGCCCCACAGTGCTTTTGCAGCCCCATCTGCAAGCTGCATTTATCCAACATTCCACAGTTTTTCTGGTGGCTTATTAGTGAGCCAGAGTTGGGAGGGTCCCAGGGAATTGTGACATGTGGGAGCGATTCTAGTGGGACCCAGCTCCAGTCTTCCTCCAGCTTCTTCCAGCGAGGTTGGTTGGTGACAGATTGCCATGTGAAAGCTTGTGAGAGCTGTGCTGCGAGGCAGTATCTGGAGATGTCTGGCACCCCCAGGCCACCCAAACCTGTTACCCAGAGCAGTATCTGTTTAGCTATTTGTGTTTTGTTCCCACCCCAGACATATTTCAGAATGTTTGTTTGCAGCTTCTACAGGTCCTTTTTGGGAATGGGAATTGGGAGGGCTAGGCAGTGATAGATTAATCTTGGTACCAGGTTCATTTTCAGAGCCGTGATTCTCCCCATCCATGACACTTCTTGTTTATGCCAGCGTTCCAGGACGTTGCGCATTTCTCTAAATAATTGCAGAAAATTTACTCGGTATGTTCTCTGTATTTTAATTGGGATCTGGACTCCTAGGTAAATAAAATGGGATTTTGCCCACGGGATAGGATGTCTAGTTGCTAGTGCCTCCCTAAGCTTCCTTGGAATGTTAATACCTATTGCTATTGATTTTGCAAAATTAACCTTAAACCCTGATGCTTCACCAAATGCTTCAATCCCGTGCCATAGGGCTTTCATAGATTCCTCGACCTGGGTCACGGTCAGGAGAGCATCATCTGCATACATGGGTGCATTATAAACATTGCCTTTTACCTTCATCCCATGTATTAGTGGGGTTTTTCGAAAACAACTGGAAAATGGCTCCATTGAGAGCACAAATATTATCGGTGAAAGGGGGCATCCCTGCTGTCTGCTCTGTAACACAGTAAGTTTGGGTGATCTAGTGCCGTTTATTTTGAGCAACATTTTAGGCTGTTGGTAGTTGGCAAGGGTTCATTACAAGAACTTCTAGCCAAACCCGAAGTGGGTTAGTGTTTCCTTTACCCATCCCCATTTCGAACGCTCTGTGTGTGTCGAGTGAAAGGACTGCCAGATCCACCCCAACTCTATTTGCGTTTTCGATTATGTTTAGGGTGCGTCTATCGTTGTCCTGTGTCTTGCGTCCTGGGATTAATCTGGTTTGGCCTGGGTGGATCAACTCTGAGAGGACCATTGCTAGTCTACGTGCTAAGACCTTTGAGAATAGTTTAGCATTGTTATTCATTCGTGTAATGGACCTATATTAGGTGCATTGTTCTGGGTTCTTTCCTGGCTTCGGGATAAGCACCTTTAGGGATTCCTCCATTGAGGGAGTGATGCTACCTGTGGAGAGAAATGTATTGAATAGGGATGCAAGTTGGGGGGACTAGAATGTGAGCAAATTCTTTGTAAAACGGGTCAGTAACCCGGTCGGGCCTGGGGGCTGTGTTTTTTTAGGGTACTTATTTCAGCTACTTCCTCTGCCGTTATTGGAAGCTCCAGGGGCTCTAGTTGAGGATGGGGATTTTCCTTTTGGGTAGTTTGCAGGTACCGGTTTGTGCTGCCTTGTCAGTTGGTGTTCCAGACATAATTTCCCTGTGATGCTCTATCATTATCTCTAGTTTCTCCCTCTCTGTGAAGCAAGGCCTATCATTTGAATCTTGAAGAATGTGGATGTTATTCTGTGTGTGCAGTTTTTTTTATTTATGCACCAGCAGACGTTTGCCTTGTTGCTGTTAAAGTAGTAGTCTTGTCTGGTGTATGCTAGCGCTCGTGCTGATAAGTCTGCCAGGTGCATTTCCAGAGAGGCTTTTGCTTTCTTAAACTCTCTACCTGCTTTGGTGGTTTGCTGTCTTTTGAAACTTTCCTCCAGCTCTGCCACCCTCTCCTCTAGCCTAGACTGCTGTATTTACTTCCTTTTTCTTTGTACGGCTGTGCAATTCATTGCTACCCCTCTCACCACAGGCTTCATTGCGTCCCAGACGGAAGCCTCAGGTGTGCCTGTTGCTGTGTTTTTCTTGAAGTAGCATGTGAGGGATTCGGACAGCTTGCAGCTGATTGCTTTATCTGCTAGAATATGGTCTTGCAATTTCCAGAACCTTTGTGGGGTTTCTGGCAGGGCCTACACTCGCAGGCAGGCTATTACTGGGGCATGAACAGATATTATTCTGTGGTCAATTTGTATGTCTTCGATGCATGGGAAGAGAATACTGGATGTTAACAGTAGGTCAAGTCTGGAAAAGCCCTTATGAACATGTGAGTAGAACGTATAATCATGTATTCCCTTATTGGCGAGCCACCCGGTGTCTACAGTTCCTGTCTCCTTTAGGAACTTGGTGAGCCCTATTGCCCAGGCAAAATCTTCCCTGGTGGGTGGTGATGTTTTATCATTGTATGGGTCTGGAATTAGGTTGAAGTTGCCCCTGATTAGAAGGTGGCCCTCTGCAAATGTGGTTATAGTTGGCAGGATGTTGCAGAGGAAGCAATCCTGTGCATTGTTTGGGCAGTACACAGAGGCCATGGTTATTGGTTGCTCGACCAGAAGTCCCTTGACCAAGAGGTATCTCCCTGCTGTGTCTCTCTTTACTGTGATTTGTGTGAGGGGGACCTCTCGGCTGATTAACAGGGAACCCCCACTTTTTCTGGCCTACTGTAGCAAAGTATTGCCTGGAGTGTCCATTAAAGTTGATTTGCTTCTCATCCACCTCCAGGAGGTGAGTTTCTTGCAAGCAGACAATGTCCGATGAGAGCTGGGAAAGTCTGCATTCAACCGGCTTTCGTTTCCCCAGAGAGTTCAGCCCCTGCACGTTCCATGTTTGTTTGTTTGTTTATTTATTTGTTATTGCGCGCCAAACCCATTAGGTAGCCTGGCGCAGTATAGGTCAGGACAACTTAAGCTTGGTTACATAATGTGTACAAAGAAGCATATAATATACAAGACAGTTTGAAAATAGGCTGCCAAGATGGTTACAGTGGCATACAGAAGGAAGCAAGTTAAGAGACATGCAGCAGAGACAGAAGTGCAAGGTACCGAGAAGGTAAGCTAACAGTCATTCGTTCGTAGCCATTTGATTACATTGAGTCTAAATTTAGGATATGGTTGTTCCTTTCTGAGGTCATACGGTGGTACATTCCAAGTTTGTGCTGCAATAACTGGGAAGCTAGATCCTCCAGCTGTGGCACGTTTAAATCTAGGCATTTCCAGGGTATAGGCATTGGCTGTTCTCGTTGGACTTGTGGACGATCTTCTATTTATCCTTTCAGCAAGGTAGGGTGGGGCCAAGTTGTTTAAGCATTTGGAGGTAAGGGAGGCTGTTTTTAGAAGTATCCTATCAGATATTTTTAGCCAATGAACCTCTCTTCTAGCATCAGAGATGTGTTCTCTCCTAGGGATATTCAGGGCTGCTCTTAGGGTGTTATTTTGCATTCTTTGTATTTTGTCAATGATATTTTTGTTAGCACCAGAGTAGAGAGCGTTACAGTAGTCTCATCTCAACATTACAAAGGCATTGGCGAGGGTGATGCAACTCGAGGTAGAGAGGAATGGTCTACAAGCTCGGATAAGCTTACAGGTATAAGCTCTGGAAGATGCCAGTGAGTTGACTTGTTTCTTAAGCGAGAGAGTGGCATCAAGATAGAAGCCTAGTGTTTTGACCACTGGCATCACCTTTATGAGATTGTTGTCGATATTGAAGGCAGTATAGTTAGGGCTAAGTTTTTTATGTTAGTTTCAGAGCCTAGGATTAGTATCTCAGTTTTATCGTCATTCAGACAGAGGCCATGAGATGCCATCCATTACTGCATGAGCAGGTATACTCTGTTACTAAGGCTGTGTCCTCCAAAAAGTTGCCCAAAAGGGGAATGAGGATCTGGGTATCATCCGCATAATTTGTGTAGGTCATACCCAGTCTGTCCAATTTGTCGAACAAAGGCTTAGTAAAGATGTTATACATAGTGGGTGAGACACAGGATCTTTGGGGTACTCCACAGGTGATTTGAGTTGGGTCAGCAGCCGTTAGTGGGGAAAAGACTTGCATTGTCCTGTTGGCCAGGAAGGATTGGACCCAGGCTATGGCTTCTCCTGAGAAGTGCGCCACCGACCAAAGATGGTTACATAAGACTGCATTATCCGCTAGGTCGAACGCTGCAGAGAGGTCCAGGAGAAGTAGCATAGCTGTTTGTCCCTTGCCCTTCAACTCGTCAATTTGAGTCTTAAGGTCTAGCAGGGCAGTTTCCGTACCGTGGAGTGGGCGGAAGCCAGACTGTCGTGATCCTCATAGGTGATTAGTTTCTAGGTATTCCTGAATTTGAATATAGGCTACTCTATCAATAATTTTAATTAGAAAGGGGACAGTGGTTATTGGTCTATGATTGGTAGGGATGGTAGGGTCTAGTGTTTGTTTTTTAAGCAGGACCCAGGATTCTTTGAGGTTATTAGGTACTGTATTGGTTTTAAAGGAAGTGTATATGAGCTTGGAGATAAATGGGGCAAGGTCTCTAGCCAAATCCTTTATGAGTTGTGCCGGGCAACTGTCGCCCTTGCAGTTAGATGGTTTTAGAGAGAGAATTATTTTTTCTGTGTCAAGAATAGAGATTTCTTTAAAGGTAAATGGTGTAGTTGTGTTACACCCTGTGTCAGGGGATGGTTGTTGCTCAGAGGGTGGCAGGGAGGCTTTTTTAACAGCTATTTTCTGTTGGAGTGTAGTGATTTTGTTTAGGACGGCTTTTTGAATTACAGTGCACCATGGCTTGTCCTTCGGGACAGTGTCTGCCGGTGGAGTTGGGACTTCCATTTCACGGAGGATGGAGAACAGTTCCTTAGTATTGGAGCTAGCTTTCGCAATTCTATCATTGAATATATTTTTTTTGTGTTGGTTATTTCTTTTTTGTAGTATTTGGAGAGTTCTGTTAATTTTAGCCTTATTGACAGTAGTCGGGGAGTGGCGCCAGATCGTTTACAATTTTCTTTTCTGTAATCTTAACTCTTTAAGTTGAGGTGTGAACCATGCGTTGAGGTGGGATTTTTGTCTGGCTTTGCGCATTTTTAGTGTGGCGGCAGTATTGAAGATTTCCACTAGAGATTTAGGGTCAGCATTATTGTTAACGTTATTCAGATAAGGGAAGAGGTGCGGGAGAAGTTTTTCTGCTGTAATGTCCTTTTTGCTTCTTGTGGGGAGTGGGGGTGCCATCTCAATGGTTTTAGGACTTAGGAGGTCGAGTGTGGCAGAGAAAGTAATGAGGTGATGGTCGGACCATAATTGTGGTACATTATCTGTAATAATAATGTTACAATTCGAGTCAGCCACCCAATCCAAGTTCCTACCTTTGATGTGGGTGGGGGATAGGACTTTTTGTGAGAGTCCATGATCTTTGAGAAGTGCAGCTATAGCTTGGGTGTGTTTGTTTCAAGCCTCATTGAAGTCGAGGTTGAAATCCCCCAGTAGCAGGGTTTGTGAGTGGATTTTAGTGTTGCTAGTTATGATATCTGTAAGGTCCTCCTCAAAGGTTCCTAGTGGGCCAGGAGGTCTGTTTATCAGGTGGACCGTTAAAGTACGGTTGTTAGATAGGGGAAGTTTAGCTGTGAGAACTTCGCATGAGGGACATGTAGTTGGAGTAGCAAGTCTAATCGAGAGGCTAGTTTTGGCGATGACCATATACTCAGAGTGGATAGGCCTAACTCTCGCAGTATCGGCCTAGCTATCTAGGCCGATACTGCGAGAGTTAGGCCTATCCACTCTGAGTATATGGTAGCCCTCGGGTATTGCTATCATGAGGGCAGGACCTGCCGCATCATGGACCCAGGTTTCAGTTACGGCTAGTAGGTCTAGATTCTCATTGTGCAATGTATCTGCAATTTCAGAGACATGAGCTACCAGGAATCTGGCGTTGATAAGTGATCCAGATAGGGATAGTGTGCCTTTATTTGTGGGGTAGGGGGAGGTTTGGTTTCAAGTTTATTGGGACTAGCAAGGTTGTTTTTTACTATATTGGACGTAATCTGGTTATTAGGAGTGGGTAACACTGTACAGTTGTGTGACAAATCAGGGAGAAAAGCTGCAGATCAGAGCCAATTAAGTAATGGTGCAGTCAGCCAGGAAGACTGAGAGGATTGTGATGTCAAGCAGGTCATGATGTCACTATGGGAGGATCTCCCTGGGAAAGACATGGCTTTGGTCCTATAAGAGAGGAAGGTTTTCCTACGAGGTGCTTTTCTTGAATATACTGTTTATTTTCTTTTTTCCGTGGGTCATGTTGTTATTGTTTGTTTTTTTTGTTTGGCCGCCAGGTTACAGAGAGAAATGAGGAGGAAGAAGATTCTCAGGAATAACCTACCAAGTATGAGTGGGCGTATTAGAGAAAGAGACTAATACCAGAAGTTAAAGCGCTCCTGTTGAGCACGTTTATATTTTATGAGAGGTTCGCCTGATGCAGAGCGGCTTTGTCGGAGCCTGGCGATAAACCCCGACAAAGCGAAAGTCAGCTGTGTACGCTACATGCCATGCGTACAAACAGCTGAGCGGAGATCGCTCCCTCACTCCGGCCCCCACCATTGGAAGGGCGGAGCCGGGCCATGTGACAGCTGACGCAGAGTCTTTGTAACAAAGGCGGCCAGCCGGCCGTGATCAGTCAACTGTCATCGGGGCACAGTTAAAGTTAAAGAAGGGGCGAAGTCTCCAGAGACAGTCGGTCTCGCAGAGACTGGGAAGTGAAGCTAAATACTGAGGAGGAGTGTGGAATCCCTGCGGCCGCTTCCAGCGAAATGAAGCACGAAGCAAGAAGGTGAGGGGGGGAAGGCTTCCCACATGGGAGGAGAGGAGGAGAAGACATAAAATGCTGCGCTTACCAAGGGGATAAGATGAACTGACTAGGAAGGCCGAAGAGGACATTAAAAGAACTGGTTATTGAATAATAACGCATTAAGATTTGGGAAAGGAGAGAGAGAGAGCCTGTTGGAAATTACCACATCTGCCTTTTGAAGGGAGGGATGACTGTTTCCTTGAGTAGAGTCCTTCCCATGAGTTGGTCCCTGGACTTTACATTTTGAAACATCGGCCAGTTAAGTCTCCCTAAACATAAGCTGAAACCCTCATTTATTAAAAGACTGCCTATGAGAAAGGAGGGTTGAGCGGTCTGCCTACAGAAAGACACAGTTTGTTAGCCATATAAGTTAATAAATTATAGTGATTTGAACACTATCTGTTTCCAGAGTGGTCTTTCCCGTCCGCACCCTTACAAATTTGGTGGCAGCGGTGGGATAGACCGGAACACGATGGAGGAACTGATAAAGACCCTGAGTGAGGGCCAACAACTGTTGCAGCAGGCCCTACAACTCCAAAGTCAGCAGGCCCAAGCAGACAGACAAGCATTCCAACAGGCGTTGCAGGTCCAGCAAGCCCAGTTGTTGGAAGCCACCAACATGAGGAACCACACTCCTGTGCCAACATCAGTCCTTCAAAAATGTTCCACTGGTGAGGACCCTGCACACTTCTTTGTCAATTTTGAAAGGTTAGCCAAGAACGCCCAGTGGCCTGCCGAGAGGTGGTGTCACTACATCGCACCACTGATGACCGGAGAGATGCAGAGCGCATACCAGGGGGCAAACCCAGCAGGAGACACAGCCTATGTCGACATGAAACGGGTGGTCCTTGAGCGACTGGGTCATGACGAAGAAGTGTACAGGATCACATTTCGAGATGCTAAACTCATGGCAGAAGAGACGCCCTGCCAGCTTTTCTATCGGATAAAAGAGCTAGGGGAAAAGTGGATGCAAACAAGCACCTCAACAACCCATGAAGTGGCTGAGAAAGTCATATTGGAGCAGTTTATCGAGGCTTTACCATTGCCAATGCAAAGATGGGTGAGACAACACCATAGGCCAACTTTGATTGAGGCAGTCAATATCGCCTCTGCATATCAGAAGGCCGGTCAGGCAAAGCCTATGAGTTACCCCTCCTCCTCCACTCCTAAACCCGGGGAAAGTCACACGGGGATGAACCTCCGACCTGCATCCACCTCTCTTTGGCCAAACTCGATGATAAAAAACCTGACTGGGAAGGAGGGAGAATCCGGTCCAGTAGTGAAAGCGCGGGGCCATCACAGCTGACTAGACCCCCGAGTCTCAGCGCAAAGGGACCACAATGCCTCGAGTGTGGTGATTGGGGTCACCTGGCAAGGCTATGTCCAAGAAGAGTTAAAGCGGAGCCAATGGAGGTAGGGGTTCTGGAGACAACCAAAGAGGTCAACCAATATGAAGCCATTTCAAGCCAGAAGGTCATCCTTATGTATGTGAGGCAGAGGTCGAAGGGCGTCCTACCACAGCAATGCTGGATTCAGGGAGCTTACAGAGGGCAGTGAACCCCGAGCTAGTAGGTGGAGTTGAGAGGTTGAAAGAAAGAATCTCCATAAGATGTGTGCATGGGTATGTTAAAGAGTACCCAGTCAAGTCTGTCCAGGCTAAGCTAACAGGGGAACAAATGACTGTGAGAGCAGCGATAATGCCTAAGCTGCCAGAACACTTGTTAATTGGCTCTGATGTGCCTGACCTCCCACGTCTTAATCGAAAGGTCGAGAATCAATGGTTAAAGGAGGCTCCTTTTGCTGGCCAAGAAATTGTATCGCCAACCAGTAAGACAGGGAAGAGCAAAAGCCAGAGACGGAGGGAAAAACAAGCATGGGTCATGAAGAACATGTGTCCCGTGGCTATAGACTGGAGATTAGATGAACAAGGGGATAGTTTCCGTATGCCCCAAGAACTCAACCCCCTCCTGAAGCATGCAAGAGACTCAGTAGGACAGGATGCAAGTGGAAAAACTCCCCATTTTCTGAAGGAGAATGGATTATTTTATAGGGTGACTATTGGCCCTAACCAGGTAACCCTCCGTCAATTGTTGGTACCCAGCAAGTACTATCGAACTGTTCTTGAAGCTGCTCATCTGCAAGTAGGGAAGGGACATCTGGGAGTAGAAAAGACCATGCAGAAGATCCTGGCTAGGTTTTACTGGCCGGGGGTATATGGGCAAATAGCACGCTTCTGCCAGCAGTGTTCTGAATGCCAAAAAATGAATCGACAAATATAACCAAGTCTCCGCTCCAGTCTATGCCTCTAATTTTAGAACCCTTCCAACGGATAGGAATGGATATCGTTGGACCATTGGATCCCACGAGTAGAGGACACAGATATCTGCTGGTAGTGGTCGACTACACGACCAGGTATCCCGAAGCTTTTCCTTTGTGCTCAACATCTGCGCAACAGATATGCGATGTACTCGTCCCGTTTATATCGAGAGTGGGCATTCCGAAGGAGATAGTTACAGATATAGGCAGTAACTTCATGTCAGAGGCGTTAAAACAAGTATGCGAGACCTTACACATCGAGCAGGTCAGAACGGCCGTTTATCATCCTCAAACAGACGGCCTGGTCGAGAGATACAACCAGACGATAAAACAGATGTTGAGGAAGACTGTACACCCCGCAGAACGGAATTGGGATAGAGCGCTGCCCTGGATTTTAATAACATTAAGGAATACACCTGAGTCCTCGATGGGGTATGCACCATTTGAACTGTTGTCCGGGAGACCATTGAGTACCCTCTTAGATGTCCTGAAGTAAGGTTGGGAAGAGCAGGCCCACCCAGAGATCTCTCTAACGGAATACGCATCAGAGCTAAAAGCAAGAGTGGAGAAGCTTCAATCAGTGGCAGGTGAGAGCCTGCAACAAGCTGTGGGCAAGCAAGAACATTACTACAACCAGACGTCACGATTGCGTAGTTTCCAAGTTGGGGATCAAGTCCTGGTGCTTCTACCCACATCAAAAAACAAAATGTTGGCATCTTGGAAGGGTCCATACACTGTCGAGAAGGTGTTGGGGCCAGTGACATATAAAGTGCGCCAACCTAACAGTAAAATCCCGCTTCAGACATGTCATATTAATTTGCTAAAGAAGTGGGTGGAGCCAGATGTGATGGTCGCTATGATTAATCTGGAGGAAGGATCGACGGAGTACCTCCCAACTTCTGAGGCAGCAGTAGGAAAAGAGGCTTTGAATGTTAACCCGCAGCTGAACCCTGTTCAAAAAGAAGAGTTGTCCAAGTTGGTGGATCTTTATACAGATTTGTTCTCTTCTGTGCCGGGGAGAACAGCGTTGACCTGCCATTACATTAAGACGGATCCAGGGGTGAAAATCCGAATACGACCATATAGAATACCAGAAGCCAGTTTGCAAGCTGTAGAGGAGGTACAAGAGATGCTTAGGTTGGGGGTGGTCGAGCCCTCATATAGTGATTGGTGTGCACCTCTTGTGATGGTACCAAAGCAAGACGGAAGCATTTGTTTTTGCATGGATTTTCCGAAATTGAATGAGGTATCCAAATTTGATGCATATCCCATGCCAAGAATCGATGACCTGCTGGAGAGACTTGGTGAGGCAAAGTACCTGTCAACAATTGATCTAACCAAAGGCTACTGGAAGATCCCTTTGTTCCCTGAGGACAAAGAAAAGAAGGCTTTTGCCACGCCTAGCAGCTTGTTCCAATTTACCGTTCTCCCATTTGGTCTTCACGGAGCCCCAGCCACCTTCCAAAGGTTGATGAACCATCTGATTAAAGGCCATGAGGGTTACATGGGGGCATATTTGGACGACATTGTGGTTTATAGCCAAAGTTGGGAAGACCACCTGGAACATCTAGCTGCAGTTTTTCAAAGCCTGAAAGGAGCAGGGTTGCACATAAATCCAAAGAAAACAAATGTTGCAAACTCCCATACCAGATATTTGGGATATTTTGTAGGACAAGGAACCATTAGGCCGCAGCGGGAAAACGTGGAGGGCATCCAGCAGTTTCTGTTCCCGGCAAATACAAGGCAGGTTAGGGCATTTCTGGGATTTGTGGGATATTACCGTCGATTCATACCACGCTTTTCAACTCTCGCAACTCCCTTAACGAACTTGCTGAGATCAGATGCTCCACCAAAAAGCAAGTGGAGAAATAATGAAACTGAAGGAGCATTTAAGGCCCTCAAGACCGCCCTGTCAGTCAAAGCTGTTCTTCATTGCCCCGATTTTAAGGTGCCGTTTTATCTACACACAGATGTTTCCGGAACGGGCATAGGAGCTGTACTCTTCCAGAAGAGAGGAAAAGATGAACAACCTGTTTTATTTATTAGTAGGAAGTTAATGCCGCATGAAGTGAAGTATGCAATGATAGAAAAAGAATGTCTTGCAGTAAAGTGGGCGATAGAGTCTTTGAGTTACTATTTGTTGGGCAGGAAGTTCACCCTGGTTACGGATCATGCGCCACTGGTATGGTTATCCTGGACCAAAGAGACAAATCCTAGAGTGATGAGATGGTTCCTGTCATTACAGCCTTACTCGTTCCAGACTGTCCACCTGTCTGTAAGTAAAATGTCGCAACCTGACTTCTTGTCGAGGATACATGCCCTTCCCGAGCGTAAGGGCTTAAGGGAGGGGAAATGTGACAAACCAGAGAGAAAAGCTGCAGATCAGAGCCAATTAAGTAATGGTGCAGTCAGCTAGGAAGGCTGGGAGGACTGAGAGGATTGTGATGTCACGCAGGTCATGATGTCACTATGGGAGGGTCTCCCTGGGAAAGACATGGCTTTGGTCCTATGAGAGAGGAAGGATTGCTTAGGAGGTGCTTTTCTTGAATATATTGTTTTCTTTCTTTTTCTGTGGGTCATGTTGTTATTGTTCGTTTTTTTTGTTTGGCCGGCAGGTTACAGAGAGAAATGAGGAGGAAGAAGATTCTCAGGAAGGACCTACCAAGTATGAGTGGGTGTATTAGAGAAAGAGACTAATACCAAAAGTTAAAGCGCTCCTGTTGAGCACGTTTATATTTTATGAGAAGTTCGCCTGATGCGGAGAGGCTTTGTCGGAGCCTGTCGATAAACCCCGACAAAGTGAAAGTCAGCTGTGTACACTACATGCCATGCGTACAAACAGCTGAGCGGAGATCGCTCACTCACTCCGGCCCCCACCCTTGGAAGGGCGGAGTCGGGCCGTGTGACAGCTGACGCGGAGTCTTTGTAACGAAGGCCGGCAAGCCGGCCGTGATCTGTCAACTGTAATCGGGGCACAGTTAAAGAAGGGGCAAAGTCTCCAGAGATAGTCGGTTTCGCGTAGACTGGGAAGCGAAGCTAAATACAGAGGAGGAGTGTGGAATCCCTGCGGCCGCTCCCAGCAAAACGAAGCATGAAGCAAGGAGGTGAGGAGTGGAAGGCTTCCCACATGGGAGGAGAGGAGGAGAAGACGTAAAATGCTGCGCTTACCAAGGGGATAAGATGAACTGACTAGCAAGGCCGAAGAGGACATTAAAAGAACTGGTTATTGAATAATAACGCATTACGATTTGGGAAAGGAGAGAGAGAGCCTGTTGGAAATTACCACATCTGCCTTTTGAAGGGAGGGATGACTGTTTCCTTGAGTAGAGTCCTTCCCATGAGTTGATCCCTGGACTTTACATTCTGAAACATCGGCCAGTTAAGTCTCCCTAAACATAAGCTGAAACCCTCATTTATCAAAAGACTGCCTATGAGAAAGGAGGGTCGAGCGGTCTGCCTACAAAAAGACACAGTTTGTTAGCCATATAAGTTAATAAATTATAGTGATTTCAACACAATCTGTTTCCAGAGTGGTCTTTCCCATCCGCACCCTTACAGGTTGTTGGTATTTTTAGGATCATAGAGCCGGGATAGTCTGGATCTAAGTCTCATATTTCTATCCAGAGGAGGGGGCATTATGGGGGTGGCTAGAGACATAGTGTCTAGGAGGCTAAGTGTAAATACTAAAGGTAGGGTTCTCAGGTTGTCAAGCATGTTCAGGGCTATGCTGTGGGATCTCGGATGGTGTTTTGGGTCAGGTGAGATCCACTTAGTAGGCTAGTAGCAGGTTAGTGTTGATTGTACAACAATTGCACTAGTGGGTTGGGGTAGGCAAATAAATAAGTTGCACAGGTAGGCCAGTATCAATTGCACAGGTAGGCTGATATCAATTGCATAGGTTGGCTAATAGCAGTTACATAAGTAGGCCAGTAACAATTGCACAGGTAGGCCAGTATCAGTTGCATAAGTAGGCTAATATTAATTGCATTAGGTGGGCTAGCGAGCAGATTGGATGGGTGAGTAGTAGTGCATATAATCAGGCCTAGGCCGGTTACATGTGGCATTTGTGTGAGACAGTTGCATATATAACCCATAATAGGTTGAGGGGGTGCCTATCTGGACATACAGGTGAGTAGTATACTGTTACACGAGGTAGATGGCATTGTTATTCGAGTTGGGTGGGAGTTGGCAGGCTGGTTCACTTGGGATCCTTATGTTTCGGATTGCGATGTGGCCAGGGTGTTTGGGCAGGTGGAGGAGTATGCGCCTCAATCTTTACAGTTGGATTATCAAGGCTGTGGCTTTACTCATGGAAATACCTATGTTGTGACTATAATACATAGGAAATGGCTTTGATAAACAATAAAAGGGTATATCACCTGTCTGTCAGCTGGTCATTTTGGCCTAAACACGTTGGACAGTGAGATGAAGGCAGTAGCTCAGTAACTTATATCTATAATGTATTTAGGCAACAATGTGAATATCATTGGGCATTTGAGAAACACTACTGCAGGAGAACAGATTCGAAAATAACAATAGCAGTATAGTAACATAAGTAACATTGTTAGCGAGTAGGTCGTAAAAGAACAGTAGGCATCAGAACGTTATGCAACTTGATGGAGCATGTTTAGACAAGACTACTAAGGCGCTCATTCTGAAATACGATGTGGGCAACAGTAGTGACACAGTAATACACAGATACATAGAATGGATTAGGCAGTAACGTGACCATGCAGTCATAGTATATCCGTGTTAATTATACATATATGCATGGTTGAAAATGGCAAAATGGTAAGCACCAATATGAGAATGTACATATGGCAGATGGCCGTAATTGTAGACAGTTAGTTATCGATTATGCCTGCCTAATCTAGCAAAGTTAACAACAAGGTCAGATAGCCCAGAGACATCGGCGGCAGGGGCGGTTTCGACTGGACAGTGGCGTGTACGCCAGAGAGTAACTATTAGTCTGATCAAAGTTACAATATGGCACTCAAGTGGAACGTGAAGCGCAACCAGCCAATGGTTTTAACTAAGGCAATGGGTAGCGGCAGCACAGCACTGCTTACCCTAATGGATATGTTGACAATTATGATGTAAAACAGTCTTACGTTCAGTTTTGAAGCGGTGCAGGGGTCCTGGCACTCATCGTTTACGGCTCCTGACATGCTCACGACAGGAGGCTGCCTTCGGATGTGGGCCCGCTTAGACGCCTGCCGGCTTGCAGTTGGCTAGAAGTAGCAAGTTTTGGCCGATCAGATTTTACTAATAAGCCTGGTGGGTTTCCTCATATGAACACCAGCTGCACCAGCTACAACAAAGCGGGCGGCCATTTTTAAGTGGCAAAAGGTCCTCTTGGTCACAGATGGCGATGGATGCACTCCGGAATAATGGAGGCAGGTGAAGATAAAACGAGTGGCATTAACCACAAGCTGACAATGATGACAAATTGTAGAGGGGCTCCCTCAAATAAAAACGATTTTTTTCTGGGACGCGCAACGGCCTTCATGGGGCAGGGTTTTGAGGCAGATTGCCTACCTTCGTATGGGCCAAGTCTCCTGGAAGGGCACTGCGCCTGCAGTGGGTGAGGGGAGCTCCAGCTCCGGCTGACGTAGGCAGCAGATGATCCTGATATCATAGGGAGCTCTTTGCTTGAGTCTGTCATCTAGGATGCTCACTATTATTCTGCTTGATTGGCCCCAATGATTTCTACCAAGGACTTGGCGTGTGTGTGCGGTTTGCTTTGATGGTTGTTTTCAAGTCTCCCATGATGAGCAGTTGTTTGTTATTTCCTCTCATACCCGACCCCCCCGAAAACTCTTACCGCCCCAACTTCCCGCTCCACCCCCCCTCCCTCCCAAATAATCCAGGTTTTTAGGTCCAGCCCTCGATCAACGGGGTAACCGGCCGGGCCATCGTAACTGGTTTTTCAAGAGACAAACAGCGCCTCCTGCAACTTTAGGTAAAATTCAATATTTGCATTCAGCGTTGGAGTCCCTGATTCGCATATTGTTCAGCACAACTTTTTTTCCCCCTTGGCGCCTTAGTTTCTGATGGCCTGTTTTTAATGTAATGTACTGTTCTGGGGAGTAGTCTTATTGGTGAGCCTATGGAGTTTTCTTGGCCATTGATTGTGAAGTTTGTGGATAAAACACGGCAGGTTTGCTGTAGCTCTAAGCTTGCAAAGTCTTGTATCTGGGGTTGTGTGTGTTCAAGAGACTTTGCCCCCTTCAGTCTTTGCTGTTTCTCTTGTTTTAGGGTGGAGGCCGCATGATCCTGCGGCGTCGATCCACTCAGCCCAGGATTTCGCAGAGTCTTTCAGCGTGCCATCATGGCAGGTTATTTCCTTCTCGGGATTGTCCTCGTCTGACTCCGGGTTTAGGAACTTCTCTGCCTCCTTTGGGGTGTGGATTAGCCAGGCCTTGCTTTGCCAGGAATAATTCAGGGTAGTAGGGAACCCCCAACGATAAGGGACTTTTTCTCCCGTAGCCATTCTGTGATTGGCTTTAGGGATTTCCTTTTCATTAGTGTGGTTGCTGCTAGGTCCTGGTACATAGAAATGGGGGCATCCCTAAAGTGGATGCATGCTGAGCTTCTTGCTTCCCGCATTATTTCCTCCTTGACTTTGTAGAAGTGTACTCTCACTAATATGTCCGGAGGGGTAGTCGAGCCTTGTTTTGACATAGTTCTGTGCACCCTGTCAAGTTGAAGCGGGGCCTCATCTGGTAAGGTTAAGATGAAGCAGAATAACTCCCTCGTGAAGAGCTCCAGTTCTGCATCTGTTAATGATGTTGGGATGCCCTGTAGGCGTATGTTGTTGCACCTGGAGCGATTCTCTGTGTCCTCCTCTTTGAGTTCCAAAGCCTTGCATCTGGCCTCCAGTTCCGAGATTCTATCTGTTCCCTCCCCGATTTCACAGCTTTGCTCGTATAGGTGGTTTCGATCTCCGTTGACCTGTTTTCAATTTCGCTTATGCACTTATCTAGGGTTGTGATTTTACTCATCACTTCTTCAGTGCCCTTCTGGTACTCTTTGTTTATGGCTGCCAGTAGTTCTTGGAGATCCGTTTTGGTAACAGCTGGCGCAGGGGGGCTGCTTATGGACTTTGGGTTCACCACAGGGGCCATGACTTTGCTCTGCTCCCCCCTCCTTGCTTTTTCTGTGGCGGAAGATGTCAGCAGCATGGATATATCTGTTTGTTTTGCAGAGTTTGGGTTTTTTGCCATTTAACCCCCTCATTCTTTGCTTCTGTAGCATGATGTCTTCACTTGTGGTGCACACCCCTCCACTTTGGTGTGGTGTGCATACGCGGGGGGGGTTTGCTGGATTGCTTTTCCTCCTAGTAGCCAATGCTGAGGCTGTGCCGTGCCGTAGGTGCTTTGCTTAAGTGTGTGACACTCCTTCCCACCAGGGCTCTTAGGATTGCACCCACGGAGGGCTTGTTGGTATTGACCACCCCGCTGGGATCTCTGCTATGGGGCTGATGGGTGTAGATGGAGCTCAGGCTTCCATGCTTACTACCGTCCTTCTTGGCCTTGCTTGGGTTGCCTTGCAGTTAGGTGCGTTTTATTACCCTCCCGGGGGGGCTTTGAGTATCTGCCAATGTTCTGTGCCCTGAGCTTAGAGTTGATGGGGGGAGGGAGCTGCTGAGCAGGGGGACGTGGAGCCCGGCAAATCCCTCCTGCTGATGGTGTGGGAGGTTTAGAAGAGAACAAAGGCTGAGAGGCTGTTTATTGTGCGTGTTCCGGGGAATGCGGGCTGAGTGGGAGATGAATAGTGTTGCTGGTGCTGCCTATGTCGGGACCGGCCGCTGAAGCTGCTGCTAAGTGTAGGTATGTGGCTTGACAGCAGGCCCGGACCCTCCGTGACATGTAGTCCTCTTTCCCTAGGTGAGGGAACAGAGGGGCTAGTGGGGATCTGCTTCACTGCGTGTGCACAGCAAGTGCCGCCCTACCTTCATACCACTCGCCGAGAGTGGGGCTGACTGCTCTGGGTGCCAGATAATGATGAGGGATACCTCTTGCGGCGTGCCGGTCGCTGCAGGGCTTCAACTGGGCCGCTGGAAGTTCCTGAGCAGCTTCCCGGCCGGCGCCGACCCGCCGCGTGATGTAGTCCCCTCTTCTTCGGTGAGGGTGCAACGGGCCAGAGGGGATCTGTTTCACTTCATTTGCGCGGCCCCGCAGGAGTGGGCTGGCTACTGCGTCACCTGACGTCAAAGGAGGACAGCTTTTGCAGAGTGCGGGTCACTACAAGGCTTCAAGTGGGATTTCGGAGCTTCCTGCGAGTCTTCGGTCACATGCAGAGAGGTTCCCTCATTGCGGTTTGCTGGTCCAACCCGGTTCCACCTCTAATTTCGCTGTGATCGGGGGTGAGACCGTGTGAAGTCGCAGTTGCAGCTGCTGGATCTCAGATAGGGGAACCCATCACCTGGTTCTACGCTTGTACCATGAAGTGTTAAAAAGGTGGAATAGCGGCCGCCATTTTGGCTCCTCAGCTGGGAATGCGGTGCGGTCCTCTTGCTGCACAAATCTCCCGATTCATGACAACATGTTGGTCGGGAGCCTGTCAATGCCTGCTATGCATTTTGCTTGCCAATCTGCCCTGTTTATATGTGTGGATGAGTTGTTTTTACCACCGAATTTCAGTAGTTTTCTTGGCTCAAGCCAGGAGCTCATACGAAGCTGCTACAACCGCAATGGCTTCAAGCCACGCCCCCCCCAAGGATGCTATTTTTAAGGAATAGCTGCAAAGTACGAAGGGAAGCATACGGATAAGACATGGATGAGACTTCTTTCTCTTAGTTTAAAGAAGCAGAAAACATCTGCAAGAGCCATATATTGGAACATTTTAAGTGTGTAAAGTCTATACAAGGTAGAGTGAGCAAGTCTCTAGAGGTCAAGAGGAGCAATAACATCCGGTATAATTGAATCAAATAGAAGTAAATAAGAGGCTAAAGTGGACAAATTCATGTGCCTCAGAAGTCAAAAACAAGGGCTATTTATTAAGCCTCGGATGAAAACAGGGATGTGCTTTCACTACCTGGAATGTCCTAGAACAGAGAACAGGCTACAAGGTCAACTACAGATGGGAAACTTTGGCTCAGGACCGGACTGATGAGAAATGATGGACTAATTGGGAAAGTCGGCAGCAATCTGACGTGATCCAAGCAAATGGTTTTGCTTTCCTTACGTGCTGCTAGCCGAGCCAAACGTCCATGGTTGGGTGAGAATGCCAACCAATCAGTGTGTCTATGGGTCAACCAACTATACAATGTTGCATAGACCAATCAGCTGCCATCTTGTTTGCTATAATCAGTATTATACGTAGTTCGAGGGTTGTCTTACAGATAAGAGACAGCCAATGAAGTACTAACCCATATATATTCGATCAGTATATATGTTCCCCTAACCAATCCCTACCGCTAATAGGTTTAATGGTTTGTCACGTAGGATGGTATCATAGATGACGCATGCTGGGGTATAAGACCCTGGAGTAATCAAGTTTGTGGGTGAGTGTGCAAGCATTCGTCTGATGTTTGCCAGTTGACCTTGCTTTATTAAACTGAGAATAAAGTAGTACTTTGCCATATTCCTCAAGTCTGTCCGGTTATTTGGTCTGAGATCTTTATTGGTAATTTCATCTAGCACAAGAGGCGCATAAATGTGCTAGAGCACATGTTGGTAGCAGAGGATGGTTCAGGTCTAGTCGACCTAGGCCCAGATCCTCTGACTTTGGGCTGCTCCTGCCATTAGCCAGAAGACTGCAGAGCTTCCTGTGTAGAACAGCACGCAACAATACACAGGTAATGGATACGATTGGGAGGTCCACATTTGACAAAATTCCTGTCCGGTCCCCGATGGTGCCCCATGGACAGTAGGCGAACTGGTCGGTTGAGGGAAAGTCAGTGCAGAGGGACTCGAGCTGAGCCACGGATGTAAGTAGAACAGTGAAAATAGCAAAAATAGGGGGAGGGAGAGTGTTGTAAATAATGTATGTATAAAAGTAACAGGATTTTTGGGGATTATAAAGAAGAGAAGTAGATACCTCAATTCCCGGTTCCAAAGGGACGGAAGGGTACGCAAAAAAAAGACTCCAAATCTGGGTGTTAAGGATTCCTGAGGCAAAGCCAATAAGAAGAGTACATATTAAGGTGAATTGCACGTGTGTGGGTTTATAAATATGTCAGTATAAAGCTTTTGTTGTATTTAAACCAGTACATATAAAATGGTTTTTAAAAATAATGGCGTATATTTTGATTTTTTGATCAATAGACTGACGTCAATCAGAAGGATAAAAATCAAAGGCAACTAATAAATAAAGAAGGGACTCTTAAAATATCAATGATAGAACAAGAGATTAAAAATTGATAGAAAGTGTAAACGAAGGAACAAAAAGAACATTGTTGTGTAGAGTTTTAAATGCAGATAAAATATTGTTATTTTCAGCTAATCAAGCAGCAATTAATGGTGCCTGCTCAAATTGATCAGTGTGGTATATTTGATAACATAAAGAAAAGAATGAAAAATCTGGTAAGTACAAACAGTTGAGGTTGACTTATCATCATGGGAGACACTTATGCAGGACGTTGCCAAGACACACAGCTAAAATAAGGAAATATCCTTCGGAATGGGTCCGATGCACGACCAATAGACACTAATGCCATGGCCTCAGGCTGGCTTGTTGTCAAAACCAGTACTGCGACATATGACAATGTATTTTCATGCTACATATAAGGGAAGGAGTTGCAGAAAAGGATGGCTGTTTTAGAGCTATGAAAGATGTATCAGAGTGAGAAAGAAGATCCAGCATAGAATAAGTGGATGCTTAATCATCATTAAGGGGAGGATAAAACGCCTTTGGCTCCCTTTTACCCTGCTGAAAACAAGAGCGTACACACAGAGGAGAAGGGATTTAATCCGACATATAAACCCCCTGCTTAGAACAGTGAGGACAATGTGGAAGAGAACAAAAGCAGAGAACGCAAATATATATCGACACACAATGAAAGTAAACAGCGTGATGAGAGGAAGGACAGGCAAGATAAACAGATGGAGAAAGAGGAAGAAGCAAAAGTAAATAAAGGACAAAGCTAAGGGAATAAAAATAGTACAGAATGAATGGATGGGAGGACAGATATTACTCAAGCTGGATGATAATGGTATTGATGGGGTTTGAGAAAGAGAAGAGAGAGAAGAGCGGGAAAAGAAAGAAAAGGAAGAAGAGAAGGCATATAAAAAAGAGAAAGAAAGAGAACTTAAGTAAAAGGAAGAACGAAAAAGGCATGAGGCAAGGAAAGAAAAGGAAAGACTAGAAGAGAAAAGACAAGAGGAGGTAGAAGCGCAAACAATGCAAGAATGTAGGTTGCAACAAATGCGAGAGGAAGATAGATTAAGGAAGATGAGGAGACCGGAAGAAGAGATGAACAGAAGTAGGAAACTAAAAGATGATGAGATAGATTATCTATGTTATAAAAGCATAGTGCTGATCAATAGTTCCTCATTATTTGAGCATAAGCAGTATGTCAGGCATGGCCAACACAATATTTCCAATTCCAATTGACATATGGCCCTCTTCATTAAGAAACAAAGGACCATTTGTTTACTTATTTATTTATTATAACATTTGTAAAGCACCTACGTCTGGAGGCATAGAGGTGCTGTTTCAGGAACAGTTACTCTCAGGGTGACTTCACATGAAAGGGGAGGGGGGAAAAAGCATTACTGACATGTAGGATGATTCATAATGTTGCTCACTGGGGCATGCAAGGGGCACGCCTTGTAATATCCATAGTTTAGGAAAACAACAACGTTCCTAGGGCTTTTCTGAAGGCCCAATATGATTCCTCCGCTCGTATGGCATGTGGGAGGGCGTCCCAGTGCTTGACTGCTAGCGTAGGGCATCTAGAACCACCTCCTCTGACTCAATTGAATTTAGGAGTTGCGAGGCGGTGTGCTTACGGTGACCTGGTTGGTCTGACTGATTTAGCTCCTGCAATTTTCTGGCCCAGGTATACTGGCACAGTATTCGACAGGCCTTTGTGAGTGATCGAGAGTGTTTTGAATAGGATCCTTTCACGGATGGGGAGTCAGTAGACGTCTCTCCTAGCTGATGAGATATGTTCTCTTTTGGAGATATTGAGTGCAGAGCGCAGGGCATTGTTTGGATTATCTGCATTTTGTTGATGTTTTGTTGGGAAGTAACTGCAGAGAGGGCATTACAATAGTCTAGTGTGGCCCCTGTTTCAACCTGAACAATGGTGAGGCAGCTGGACAGTGTCAGGAATTGTCCGGCAGCATTGATCCTCTTGGTTATCTAGGCAGATGAAGAGGCGGTCTAGTTCACTTAACACGTAATTTGATAGTGGCGTAGATGGAACCCAAACGTTGTTACTGAGGTGGAGACCTGATCAGATTTCCATCAATGGTGAATTAAGTGAATTGTGTTGAGCTTCTTCAGTTTTGCTTGTGATCCTACCATTAGGATCTCTGTCTTGTTGTCATTAAGGCGTAAATGGTTTGTGGCCATCCATACTGGATTGTTGAGCAGATCTTGTTGATGGTGAGGGAGTAATTGTCATAGATATCAGTCAGGGGGAGAAGGATCTGGGTGTCGTTGGCATAATTCGTGTACGAGATGCTGATGAAATCCAGAAGGTCGAAGAGGGGTCTGGTGAAGATGTTTTATAAGGTGGGTGAGACGCAGGAGCCAGGTGATGGGATCAGGGGGACGCTGGCTAAATCTGAAAAAACTCTCTTTGATCTTCCTTCCAGAAAGGAGGCCACACAAGTGGTAACTTCTTGGGAGAAGTTGGCGGCTGCTGTGAGGTGATACCATAGTATATTGTGGTCCACTAGGTCAAAAGCAGCTGATAGGTCAAGTAGGCAGGCTCGTTTCCCCATATCTCTAATATTGTAAGGTTGTTTTTTCAGGTCTAGGAACGCTGATTCCATGCCATGCCCAGGCCTGAAGCCTGATTGTCGTGAGCCTAGGATATGGTAAATTTCCAGTATCCTAACCTGAAAAAGAAAAAACTCACATTGCATATAAATGACGTATAGGTGCCAGGCTAAATACATTTTACTCTGTCTATCCCAATTACTAACAACATTCAACCTTTCACATATCCCAATGTTGAATACAACTTTTTCTGGCTCTGACTTTGGCTAGGCAATACCAGAATTATTATTCTAGAGTGTACCTGTTGCACCATAAATAGAAATTATAGGTAATTACACACCCATCGACACAACATCTTTATCTTACACAAATCCAAAGTTGCTTGGAAACACAATCCATATATTATCACAACACATCCATCACTGCACTTGCACCATGATGCATCGCCACCCTCTGTCCTCATCTTTCACCTTACCATTTTCCATGTTCTCTTTTTCAGCAGACTAACCTCTGAATTTCCAGGAGAAGCCTCAATATACCACTTTGCGGACAAGGATCAGCACTTTGGAACTACTACAATGGTTAATCGGTGCAATACAAAAATATATTAACATCAGGTATGCCCTCTTACACAGGGAAAAATGTAGAAGTGAACCTCGACAAAGACACATGTGTTGTTCCCATGAGGGGTTGTCTGCCCATGGCAGTGGCGGCTGGTGAGTTGTAAAGCTGGTGGGGCGTAAGGTTTGCAGAAGGAATTTGAGAGCGAGCGCGTGCAGTGCGCAAGCCCACACCACCCAAGAGGAGTGTGGGGGGTTTCTCCGCCCACAACATTATTTTGAAAAATGGCCTCCAAAATGTGCTATTTACTGTGTAAAACCCACCAAAATATGACATGAAAAGCATTAGGTTTTACCTACTAATGGTGGTACATTATTCTTACGTATGCAAGTGTTATGGTGTATTTTACATCAGCTTGTTTTGAGAATAGCTGGTACTATGATGTATGCATAAAGAAATTCATCATTATATAGTCAGTAATGATGGAAAAATATAATTGTGCCATGCTGTTACTGACATTCATATGTGTTCATCCTCTCACTTCTCAGGCCTCTTCAACCCCTCCTACTCCTCCTGTTCTCTGCGGCCCATGTCCTCTTTTTCTCAGGCCTATTCCATTCCTAGCCCTCCTTTTCTCTGTAACCCCTGTCCTCTATCTATCAGGCCTCTTCCACTCCTAGGCCTCCCCGCTCCTCTGTACCCCCGTCCTGTACCTTCTAGCCCTCTGTACCCCCGTCCTCTTTCACCTGGCTCTGAAGTAGCCCATAAGGTGGGCGCAGTTGCACTCAACAAAAGCACTTACATAATTCAAAGATGTGTTGGAAACAGATATAGCTGCTTCAAAGTGTGCTTTTGCTTTAACCACTTTTGCAATTTGATTCACATTTTTCTTAAAATGAGCAAAAGTGTTGAGAGAATGCATTTTCCTAAGAAGACACCATTTCATCAACAAATGAACCTCAAACTTGCGTTGCATTTCTCGTCTTCAAATGAATCGGTGTAAGCAATCACCTCCCAGTCCCGACCCTAAACCAGGAAACCGTGAACCCTCATTTGTCTGCATCAACAAAATCTGGGTTCATCCCGTTGTGAGAAAGAGGGGCTGACAGGGGAGGAGGGGTAAGAAAACCCTTCACAAACCATATCCTCTACAAAAGACATTAAAAAGCATATGGAGAACAGAAGAATAACTCATCTAAATAAAATGAGTTTCTAGTCAACAGGGGCTCTGACTGTTCTGTCGAGGACAACAGACACCAATAGCTATGTCTGTCAAGAACTTATTAGATACAGTTCAAATAAGCAAGAAATATGGTTTCCCAATAGTTTCCCACTGTCTGGTAGGACTATTACACTAAACTGCATGAGATTATACTGGTTATACTGTAGATGGTACATAATGATGTAGGATCTGGGACAAATTAGATAGCGTTTCGTGCACTTCTTAGGGGCTTCCGTGGCTGCACAGGGTTTGCCTCACTTCTGGTATAGCTGCAGCAGCGGTGTGAAAGCTGCGACGTGACTTGCTTGGCAGGATTCGGGAAGGACCTCCCTCCCATTCAAATCCCTCAACATTCTACATGCACCATGTCATGGAAACAGGGCAGTTTTCGTAAGCACGCTGCTTTAGGTCCCGCGGGCGCCCCTTTTAAGACATGCTCTTAAAATATAAGACTGTGTAATACTCATTTTAGCTACCCCAATTGATTTTGTCAGGGTTCATCAAGTGCGTTAGAGAACAAATGCACTTTCAATCCGCTACCACCACCAGCTTTCGTGCCTGTTATATTCCTCCATGCCCAATACGCCTCCCCGAAAATTGAACATTTCCAAAAATATTCCCGCCCTTTGTACTATTCCCCATCTCCAGAAGGGCGCCTGATGGTGATTGCTTTGCCAAAAGCTGGACACTTTATACTGGAAAAGTCTCTCACGTTAAATAGCAAAGCAGGATCTTCACAGACAACAACCTCACACTTTAGACTCAGTCACTCACATGGAGCTTTTCAAAATCTCCGCTTTGAGGCCACAAAAGACTTCCGAAAATTCATAAGAATTCCACTAAGCCCCCAGGCAGACCCATTGTGTCGGCTATCGACTCACTGCTGGAACCGCTGTCTGTTTACGATGAGTTTTTCTTAAAACCATTTGTGCAGGAGATGCCGTCATATGTGAAAGAGTCGACCCACATGATTAATATCATTAATTTTATTGAAATTGAAGGAGATGTCCTTGTTACCATGGATGCTGAGTTGCTTTACACGACAATTCCACAGATAGAATGCCTGCATGTGTTAGGTCATTATCTGAACAAGAAAACCAGACCACACTTGCCCCCCACTGAGTTTGTCCAAGAGTGCATTAGGTTAGCTATGACCAAAAATGTCTTTTTGTTTAAAAACAACTTTATAAACAGGAGAAAGGGGTCAGTATGGGGGCCACTTTTGCCCCCGATGTCGCAAATTTATATATGGCTGAATATGAAGATAAGTTTATCCTGGGACAACAAAACCTGCTTATGAACCATTCTCAAGGCACATTTGAAACTTTGGCATCGGTATATTGATGATGTTTTTCTAATTTGGAGGGGATCCATTACATCTCTCACTGAATTCCATGAATGGCTAAATCAATGTGATACGAACATAAAATTCACTATTGAATATAGTCACCGTTAGGTTAGCTTGCTTGATCTCTTGATTAAAAAGACTGCGAATCAATTTACAACTACTCTTTTAAAAAACCAACCGATAAGAATTCCCTACTACATTTTAACAGCTTTCATCCTGCTAGCTTACGCCAGAACTTACCGTACGGTCAGTTCTTACGTATTAAGAGAAATTGTTCCGAGAAGGATGAGTTTAAGCTCCATGCAGAACAACTAAAGGAGAGATTGGTAAATAGGGGGTATCCAAGACGGTTGGTAAAAGACCAAATGAAAAGAGCCAAAAACACTAGTCGTGAGACTTGTTTGATCACACGAGAAAGACACAAGAATGAACGTCTTGTATGTGTAACTACATTCAATCCAGTCAGCGGGGATGTAAAAGGAATCATTAACAAACATTGGAATTTAGTCAAACAACCTGGATCACTAATGAAAAAACCCATGTTTGCGTTTAAACGCAACCAAAATTTAAGACAAAGATTGGTCCATATTTATAGGGAGCCAGCAAGGGAGCCTACTATCAATGACCAATGGGGTCTGCCGCCCATTGTCGGACACTTTAAATGTGGCAAAAGTGTCACGTGCCCCCTAACTGAAACTAAACGAGAATTTCAATATGGTCAAATAATCTGGAAGATGAACTGCCATACCAATTGTCTGACCAAAAATGTGGTGTACATTATCAGTTGTCCCTGTCAACTTCTATATGTGGGTAAGACCACACGTGAAGTTAGACGGTGTATATCAGAGCATAGGAGCTGTATATGAAATAAAGTGGAGGATAAGCTGCTAGATGAACATTTTGTTAGAATGCAGCATAAGGACACAGACATGAGGTGGTTTGTATCCAACACATTAAGAGCAACACGAGAGGGGGCGATATTGGTACGACATTACATCGCACTGAACAGAAATGGATTCACACTCTTAATACAGTCCAGAAACTGAATGTTTTGGTAGAATGGAACTGATAAAAAACTGATCTGGAACATGAGACGATGGGTCAGAATGGACACACAGCAATGGGGATACCGTGCAGTTAAGAACTACTGTGATCGCTACATACTCCCTATGTTATATACAACCTAGACCCATTTTGCTTGTTAGACAATTGGTTTTCTATCTATATGCATACTATTGGTTGATTCAAGTTTCAAGACAGTATTTATCTACATGATGTATATATAAATATACAATTAAGCCAGTAGTAGATATATGTCAATTCGAGCTTAATGATATAATCTATTGGCATTTTTATGTCTATATTTATAAAGGGCGGTATACGACATCTGGGTTTGTCCCATATAATCTGCAAAAGCCCCTGTTAACGATTATCAGTTGTATCTAATTCCATTGCGATGTATAAACCAAATTGCTGTGTGTGTCTGTATTGTTATACTGGCCCGTGCACCCAGTTCCTGAAATCAGGGAGTGAAGCTAAACATGTATAATTTCAAGGCCCTTAATATGCGGCTTTTTGACAAGCGATTGTGTTTTTGACCCTCCTTCCATTTATTTATCTCTCTGGCACCCTCAGTATGTTTTTCGAATGGCCGCGCATTAATTAATGTCCCAAGCTCCAGCTCATGTTATTGTATTCTATATGAGCGACGCACGGGTGTTTGTCTCGCCGTGTGCCTTTAAGACACTGTGTTTTCTGCTCATTCCAATGCTCTAGTTGTTAGTCCTTTTTTGGTGTTTCTGGCACCTTTTAAAAGATAGTCCTTTGACTATGTTTAGCCTGCATTGACTTTTTGCTATGTTTGTGCTGGTGTCGAGTGAGTGAACACATTTTTCCACGTAGAGGGATGCACGTTTTCCATTCAAGGTAAGCGTTCCCCCCTTGTGAGAGCGTGACCCAGAGACACGCTAGAGGTTTTTGTAGTGTGGCATTAGGATTGCTCTGAGGGGCGCCGCATATTATTTAGCGGCGTTCCGTTTGTTTTTAATTTATTTTGTTACACTTATTACAATTTTCTCTAATGCGGCACGATACATGGATAAAGAGGCCGTTTGTTATACGCGCATACTTGCGTTACCTGCGTACATGGTGTAGTGGGCATCATGTGAGTGGTGCTTTCGGTATCACTGGTTTTATATATGTCATACATACAGTCTACACATTATGGGTGTTTACTTTGTGAGGAGTTGGCTATGACGAGATTTTGCATTGCCTGATTAGTTTTACAGGTGTACATTTTCTAATGCGAATGCATTTGCACCCACGGCTTTAGTGGTCGAGTGTTTTTCAATCGCCACATATATGCTGTAATTGTTACATGAGGTGAAAAATCTTCACACAGTTGTCATTGTGTGTTTCTTTTGTAGCCTTGTGATTGGCCTAGTGACCAATAGACTTTGGGAAGTGGTCTAAGCCACTTTGTAAGTGGTCTAAGCCCTATTTTGAATGTATATTATGTATGGCCATAGATATGCACACTGAGTATTCGGTTTTTCCAAGAATGCTGAGTGGTGTTTCTGTTGGTTCTACAGGTACAGCATACACACTGATGCCAGTGGAGGATTAATTTCCGCTGTCCCGTTCACCTTCCCTTAAGTTGGAATTTGGTGGTGAGTAGGGGCCTATGTGTTTATTGAATTTGAACACATTGTGACATTATTAGTCACCGACTCTAAGAAATAAGGATGACACTATGGTTTTTATCATTACTTTTTTAGATTTACTACTGGCCCATACACGTTGAGAACAAGGCGGAGCATTTACTCCAAGCCCTACGTCCTGAAGAAGGTCTCCGACCGAAACACGTGTCGACGCTTTTCTGTGAGAAATATCTGGTCAAATTTGGCATCAGATACACAACGACACCTGATACTATGGACTGGGTCACTGTTTGATGTGATAACTGAAAAGATTTGGTGTAACAATATTTACAATGCTTATTGATGTACTAAACACTTGGGTGTTTTTAAATTGGAATGTCTGAATGAGTCCTGTATGTGGTTATGATTGATGGTATGAATCGACTGTTCTTTTATAGATTTTTATGATATTAAGATGAAGTTTCCTTGTGATGAGTTTACTGAATAAAATTTGATATGTATTGAAATTTTGTTAGTGTCATCCCATTCTACTAATCCAATTTTGGATATCTGCACAAAAGACTCCAGACAGAAATTAAACAGTTATAATTGAACATACCACTGCTACTGCTACCTGGGTCACTTCAGTGATAGTCTAGAGCACACGGAAGAGACCTAGGCCAGCCGCTGAGCCACTAAAAGACATTCAATGCCCCGACAAAAAGCACACACTGACCTTGCCAATACCATGTTTCTAGCCAAATCACACGCTGCCAAGATGATAGTTATGTTATGTTATTGGTACTTGTATAGTGCACCGTCACCAACGGAATTGGTCCCCAGGCGCTCTGGTGGATCTGTAAACAGGAAGGGTGGGGTCGGGAGGAGGCGAGAAGGAGAGTGGGAGATGTGGTGTGCTGTTGGCAGCTTCAGCTCGGTTGACACCGAGTGCTGGGCTTTGGTGCTAGTATTGGATCGGATGAAGGCCTCGAATGCTGTGGGTGAAGTTTATGTGTTGTTGATGCAGTGTAGTAAAGTGCGTGCAGATTGCTGGGACAGAGATGGTTGTGTGGTTTTGTGTGGGTTTAAGTAAGCAGAAGATTGAGGATTGGGTTAGTGGGGTCTGAACCTAATCTTCAGGTGTGGGACTGGGTGGGTGATATCTATTCTTAGGTAATCTAGTGTGACCCTGGTCAGTTAAGGTTTTGAGTGGTTCAGGGTTGCGGTCATGTTGAAGTGTTGTCCTAGTGGGTCCATCTTGGTAAGCGTGTGTATTCAGACGTTCGTATCCTTCTGTCGTAACTGATTCTTTGATTTCCGTGGAGCGAACATTCTTGAGACTGTTGTTTAGTTGTAGTTTGTGTGGTGGGGCATTGTGCTTCCTCACCCATTGCCTTGGGCACATGATGCAGTGCTTCCTTTCCCTCTCTATGATTTTTTCTAAGGGCTGATGGGGAAGGTCATAGTTAGGTCCATGTCCTCTTGATGATTTGTTCTAGTTTGCTATGTTTACTGTCTTTGGTCGTATTGCGAGTGTCTCCCGTTTGGTCCTTCAGTATGCCGTTGGATAGGTGTCTATTAGTCGGGAGGACACCAGCCTGCATCTCTCACTGAGAGTCAGGTAGGCCAAGTGTCCCGCGGCCGTCATTGAGTTTTAGTTACGGAAATTCTTTGTCTTCTAAGAAGTTTAGTCAAGGAGTTTCCTTAACTAAAACTTAATGGCGGCCGTGGGACACTCGGCCTACATCTCAGTTTTAGTTAATGTGGCATGGAAGACTAAGAGTTTACTTAACTAAGAAGCCAACATAAACACAACTTATTTGCTCACTTACCTGGGGCTGCAGCAGCACATGTCCATCCGTGGATGGGCCTGGTTCAGGCGAGTCCTCCACCACCACACCAGCAAGCAACTAGGATCAGATGGAAAGAACAAGAAGAAGGTGAGGCACACCGTGTGCCCATGACCCGACTCCACCCACACGGATTATCCAACACAACCTTTTGCTATGCTCCTGCATGGCCTGAAATGCTAGTACAGGAGTCAGGAGGTTTCCCCTACTACTGCACTGTTTGCGCAGATTACCGACAGTGAGAGGCCACCCCTCCAGCTCCCCGACAGCCTCCCAAATGAGAGGATGGGAAACGTAGACTGCATGGAGCTCTGAGCTCCACGCCCGCTACATGGTAGAAAATTGACGTAGTCTACGTAGATCCGGACGCGCCCCGCTGCTAGGTTGGGCAGTAGCAGGCCTGGCAGTCCAGCATACTGCATGCAGAGCGACAGATTAATAAATAAATAATTAATCTGCCACTCTGCAAAAATTGATTTAATTAATTCTGGCACAGCAAAAAAGAGTTGTTTCTTCTTCTATCTGTGGCGGGGACATGGTTTATAAATATGTCAGTATAAAGCTTTTGTTGTATTTAAACCAGTACATATAAAATGGTTTTTAAAAATAATGGCGTATATTTTGATTTTTTGATCAATAGACTGACGTCAATCAGAAGGATAAAAATCAAAGGCAACTAATAAATAAAGAAGGGACTCTTAAAATATCAATGATAGAACAAGAGATTAAAAATTGATAGAAAGTGTAAACGAAGGAACAAAAAGAACATTGTTGTGTAGAGTTTTAAATGCAGATAAAATATTGTTATTTTCAGCTAATCAAGCAGCAATTAATGGTGCCTGCTCAAATTGATCAGTGTGGTATATTTGATAACATAAAGAGAAGAATGAAAAATCTGGTAAGTACAAACAGTTGAGGTTGACTTATCATCATGGGAGACACTTATGCAGGACGTTGCCAAGACACACAGCTAAGATAAGGAAATATCCTTCGGAATGGGTCCGATGCACGACCAATAGACACTAATGCCATGGCCTCAGGCTGGCTTGTTGTCAAAACCAGTACTGCGACATATGACAATGTATTTTCATGCTACATATAAGGGAAGGAGTTGCAGAAAAGGATGGCTGTTTTAGAGCTATGAAAGATGTATCAGAGTGAGAAAGAAGATCCAGCATAGAATAAGTGGATGCTTAATCATCATTAAGGGGAGGATAAAACGCCTTTGGCTCCCTTTTACCCTGCTGAAAACAAGAGCGTACACACAGAGGAGAAGGGATTTAATCCGACATATAAACCCCCTGCTTAGAACAGTGAGGACAATGTGGAAGAGAACAAAAGCAGAGAACGCAAATATATATCGACACACAATGAAAGTAAACAGCGTGATGAGAGGAAGGACAGGCAAGATAAACAGATGGAGAAAGAGGAAGAAGCAAAAGTAAATAAAGGACAAAGCTAAGGGAATAAAAATAGTACAGAATGAATGGATGGGAGGACAGATATTACTCAAGCTGGATGATAATGGTATTGATGGGGTTTGAGAAAGAGAAGAGAGAGAAGAGCGGGAAAAGAAAGAAAAGGAAGAAGAGAAGGCATATAAAAAAGAGAAAGAAAGAGAACTTAAGTAAAAGGAAGAACGAAAAAGGCATGAGGCAAGGAAAGAAAAGGAAAGACTAGAAGAGAAAAGACAAGAGGAGGTAGAAGCGCAAACAATGCAAGAATGTAGGTTGCAACAAATGCGAGAGGAAGATAGATTAAGGAAGATGAGGAGACCGGAAGAAGAGATGAACAGAAGTAGGAAACTAAAAGATGATGAGATAGATTATCTATGTTATAAAAGCATAGTGCTGATCAATAGTTCCTCATTATTTGAGCATAAGCAGTATGTCAGGCATGGCCAACACAATATTTCCAATTCCAATTGACATATGGCCCTCTTCATTAAGAAACAAAGGACCATTTGTTTACTTATTTATTTATTATAACATTTGTAAAGCACCTACGTCTGGAGGCATAGAGGTGCTGTTTCAGGAACAGTTACTCTCAGGGTGACTTCACATGAAAGGGGAGGGGGGAAAAAGCATTACTGACATGTAGGATGATTCATAATGTTGCTCACTGGGGCATGCAAGGGGCACGCCTTGTAATATCCATAGTTTAGGAAAACAACAACGTTCCTAGGGCTTTTCTGAAGGCCCAATATGATTCCTCCGCTCGTATGGCATGTGGGAGGGCGTCCCAGTGCTTGACTGCTAGCGTAGGGCATCTAGAACCACCTCCTCTGACTCAATTGAATTTAGGAGTTGCGAGGCGGTGTGCTTACGGTGACCTGGTTGGTCTGACTGATTTAGCTCCTGCAATTTTCTGGCCCAGGTATACTGGCACAGTATTCGACAGGCCTTTGTGAGTGATCGAGAGTGTTTTGAATAGGATCCTTTCACGGATGGGGAGTCAGTAGACGTCTCTCCTAGCTGATGAGATATGTTCTCTTTTGGAGATATTGAGTGCAGAGCGCAGGGCATTGTTTGGATTATCTGCATTTTGTTGATGTTTTGTTGGGAAGTAACTGCAGAGAGGGCATTACAATAGTCTAGTGTGGCCCCTGTTTCAACCTGAACAATGGTGAGGCAGCTGGACAGTGTCAGGAATTGTCCGGCAGCATTGATCCTCTTGGTTATCTAGGCAGATGAAGAGGCGGTCTAGTTCACTTAACACGTAATTTGATAGTGGCGTAGATGGAACCCAAACGTTGTTACTGAGGTGGAGACCTGATCAGATTTCCATCAATGGTGAATTAAGTGAATTGTGTTGAGCTTCTTCAGTTTTGCTTGTGATCCTACCATTAGGATCTCTGTCTTGTTGTCATTAAGGCGTAAATGGTTTGTGGCCATCCATACTGGATTGTTGAGCAGATCTTGTTGATGGTGAGGGAGTAATTGTCATAGATATCAGTCAGGGGGAGAAGGATCTGGGTGTCGTTGGCATAATTCGTGTACGAGATGCTGATGAAATCCAGAAGGTCGAAGAGGGGTCTGGTGAAGATGTTTTATAAGGTGGGTGAGACGCAGGAGCCAGGTGATGGGATCAGGGGGACGCTGGCTAAATCTGAAAAAACTCTCTTTGATCTTCCTTCCAGAAAGGAGGCCACACAAGTGGTAACTTCTTGGGAGAAGTTGGCGGCTGCTGTGAGGTGATACCATAGTATATTGTGGTCCACTAGGTCAAAAGCAGCTGATAGGTCAAGTAGGCAGGCTCGTTTCCCCATATCTCTAATATTGTAAGGTTGTTTTTTCAGGTCTAGGAACGCTGATTCCATGCCATGCCCAGGCCTGAAGCCTGATTGTCGTGAGCCTAGGATATGGTAAATTTCCAGTATCCTAACCTGAAAAAGAAAAAACTCACATTGCATATAAATGACATATAGGTGCCAGGCTAAATACATTTTACTCTGTCTATCCCAATTACTAACAACATTCAACCTTTCACATATCCCAATGTTGAATACAACTTTTTCTGGCTCTGACTTTGGCTAGGCAATACCAGAATTATTATTCTAGAGTGTACCTGTTGCACCATAAATAGAAATTATAGGTAATTACACACCCATCGACACAACATCTTTATCTTACACAAATCCAAAGTTGCTTGGAAACACAATCCATATATTATCACAACACATCCATCACTGCACTTGCACCATGATGCATCGCCACCCTCTGTCCTCATCTTTCACCTTACCATTTTCCATGTTCTCTTTTTCAGCAGACTAACCTCTGAATTTCCAGGAGAAGCCTCAATATACCACTTTGCGGACAAGGATCAGCACTTTGGAACTACTACAATGGTTAATCGGTGCAATACAAAAATATATTAACATCAGGTATGCCCTCTTACACAGGGAAAAATGTAGAAGTGAACCTCGACAAAGACACATGTGTTGTTCCCATGAGGGGTTGTCTGCCCATGGCAGTGGCGGCTGGTGAGTTGTAAAGCTGGTGGGGCGTAAGGTTTGCAGAAGGAATTTGAGAGCGAGCGCGTGCAGTGCGCAAGCCCACACCACCCAAGAGGAGTGTGGGGGGTTTCTCCGCCCACAACATTATTTTGAAAAATGGCCTCCAAAATGTGCTATTTACTGTGTAAAACCCACCAAAATATGACATGAAAAGCATTAGGTTTTACCTACTAATGGTGGTACATTATTCTTACGTATGCAAGTGTTATGGTGTATTTTACATCAGCTTGTTTTGAGAATAGCTGGTACTATGATGTATGCATAAAGAAATTCATCATTATATAGTCAGTAATGATGGAAAAATATAATTGTGCCATGCTGTTACTGACATTCATATGTGTTCATCCTCTCACTTCTCAGGCCTCTTCAACCCCTCCTACTCCTCCTGTTCTCTGCGGCCCATGTCCTCTTTTTCTCAGGCCTATTCCATTCCTAGCCCTCCTTTTCTCTGTAACCCCTGTCCTCTATCTATCAGGCCTCTTCCACTCCTAGGCCTCCCCGCTCCTCTGTACCCCCGTCCTGTACCTCCTAGCCCTCTGTACCCCCGTCCTCTTTCACCTGGCTCTGAAGTAGCCCATAAGGTGGGCGCAGTTGCACTCAACAAAAGCACTTACATAATTCAAAGATGTGTTGGAAACAGATATAGCTGCTTCAAAGTGTGCTTTTGCTTTAACCACTTTTGCAATTTGATTCACATTTTTCTTAAAATGAGCAAAAGTGTTGAGAGAATGCATTTTCCTAAGAAGACACCATTTCATCAACAAATGAACCTCAAACTTGCGTTGCATTTCTCGTCTTCAAATGAATCGGTGTAAGCAATCACCTCCCAGTCCCGACCCTAAACCAGGAAACCGTGAACCCTCATTTGTCTGCATCAACAAAATCTGGGTTCATCCCGTTGTGAGAAAGAGGGGCTGACAGGGGAGGAGGGGTAAGAAAACCCTTCACAAACCATATCCTCTACAAAAGACATTAAAAAGCATATGGAGAACAGAAGAATAACTCATCTAAATAAAATGAGTTTCTAGTCAACAGGGGCTCTGACTGTTCTGTCGAGGACAACAGACACCAATAGCTATGTCTGTCAAGAACTTATTAGATACAGTTCAAATAAGCAAGAAATATGGTTTCCCAATAGTGTCCCCCTGTCTGGTAGGACTATTACACTAAACTGCATGAGATTATACTGGTTATACTGTAGATGGTACATAATGATGTAGGATCTGGGACAAATTAGATAGCGTTTCGTGCACTTCTTAGGGGCTTCCGTGGCTGCACAGGGTTTGCCTCACTTCTGGTATAGCTGCAGCAGCGGTGTGAAAGCTGCGACGTGACTTGCTTGGCAGGATTCGGGAAGGACCTCCCTCCCATTCAAATCCCTCAACATTCTACATGCACCATGTCATGGAAACAGGGCAGTTTTCGTAAGCACGCTGCTTTAGGTCCCGCGGGCGCCCCTTTTAAGACATGCTCTTAAAATATAAGACTGTGTAATACTCATTTTAGCTACCCCCAATTGATTTTGTCAGGGTTCATCAAGTGCGTTAGAGAACAAATGCACTTTCAATCCGCTACCACCACCAGCTTTCGTGCCTGTTATATTCCTCCATGCCCAATACGCCTCCCCGAAAATTGAACATTTCCAAAAATATTCCCGCCCTTTGTACTATTCCCCATCTCCAGAAGGGCGCCTGATGGTGATTGCTTTGCCAAAAGCTGGACACTTTATACTGGAAAAGTCTCTCACGTTAAATAGCAAAGCAGGATCTTCACAGACAACAACCTCACACTTTCCACTCAGTCACTCACATGGAGCTTTTCAAAATCTCCGCTTTGAGGCCACAAAAGACTTCCGAAAATTCATAAGAATTCCACTAAGCCCCCAGGCAGACCCATTGTGTCGGCTATCGACTCACTGCTGGAACCGCTGTCTGTTTACGATGAGTTTTTCTTAAAACCATTTGTGCAGGAGATGCCGTCATATGTGAAAGAGTCGACCCACATGATTAATATCATTAATGATATTGAAATTGAAGGAGATGTCCTTGTTACCATGGATGCTGAGTTGCTTTACACGACGATTCCACAGATAGAATGCCTGCATGTGTTAGGTCATTATCTGAACAAAAAAACCAGACCACACTTGCCCCCCACTGAGTTTGTCCAAGAGTGCATTAGGTTAGCTATGACCAAAAATGTCTTTTTGTTTAAAAACAACTTTATAAACAGGAGAAAGGGGTCAGTATGGGGGCCACTTTTGCCCCCGATGTCGCAAATTTATATATGGCTGAATATGAAGATAAGTTTATCCTGGGACAACAAAACCTGCTTATGAACCATTCTCAAGGCACATTTGAAACTTTGGCATTGGTATATTGATGATGTTTTTCTAATTTGGAGGGGATCCATTACATCTCTCACTGAATTCCATGAATGGCTAAATCAATGTGATACAAACATAAAATTCACTATTGAATATAGTCACCGTTAGGTTAGCTTGCTTGATCTCTTGATTAAAAAGACTGCGAATCAATTTACAACTACTCTTTTAAAAAACCAACCGATAAGAATTCCCTACTACATTTTAACAGCTTTCATCCTGCTAGCTTACGCCAGAACTTACCGTACGGTCAGTTCTTACGTATTAAGAGAAATTGTTCCGAGAAGGATGAGTTTAAGCTCCATGCAGAACAACTAAAGGAGAGATTGGTAAATAGGGGGTATCCAAGACGGTTGGTAAAAGACCAAATGAAAAGAGCCAAAAACACTAGTCGTGAGACTTGTTTGATCACACGAGAAAGACACAAGAATGAACGTCTTGTATGTGTAACTACATTCAATCCAGTCAGCGGGGATGTAAAAGGAATCATTAACAAACATTGGAATTTAGTCAAACAACCTGGATCACTAATGAAAAAACCCATGTTTGCGTTTAAACGCAACCAAAATTTAAGACAAAGATTGGTCCATATTTATAGGGAGCCAGCAAGGGAGCCTACTATCAATGACCAATGGGGTCTGCCGCCCATTGTCGGACACTTTAAATGTGGCAAAAGTGTCACGTGCCCCCTAACTGAAACTAAACGAGAATTTCAATATGGTCAAATAATCTGGAAGATGAACTGCCATACCAATTGTCTGACCAAAAATGTGGTGTACATTATCAGTTGTCCCTGTCAACTTCTATATGTGGGTAAGACCACACGTGAAGTTAGACGGTGTATATCAGAGCATAGGAGCTGTATATGAAATAAAGTGGAGGATAAGCTGCTAGATGAACATTTTGTTAGAATGCAGCATAAGGACACAGACATGAGGTGGTTTGTATCCAACACATTAAGAGCAACACGAGAGGGGGCGATATTGGTACGACATTACATCGCACTGAACAGAAATGGATTCACACTCTTAATACAGTCCAGAAACTGAATGTTTTGGTAGAATGGAACTGATAAAAAACTGATCTGGAACGTGAGACGATGGGTCAGAATGGACACACAGCAATGGGGATACCGTGCAGTTAAGAACTACTGTGATCGCTACATACTCCCTATGTTATATACAACCTAGACCCATTTTGCTTGTTATACAATTGGTTTTCTATCTATATGCATACTATTGGTTGATTCAAGTTTCAAGACAGTATTTATCTACATGATGTATATATAAATATACAATTAAGCCAGTAGTAGATATATGTCAATTCGAGCTTAATGATATAATCTATTGGCATTTTTATGTCTATATTTATAAAGGGCGGTATACGACATCTGGGTTTGTCCCATATAATCTGCAAAAGCCCCTGTTAACGATTATCAGTTGTATCTAATTCCATTGCGATGTATAAAGCAAATTGCTGTGTGTGTCTGTATTGTTATACTGGCCCGTGCACCCAGTTCCTGAAATCAGGGAGTGAAGCTAAACATGTATAATTTCAAGGCCCTTAATATGCGGCTTTTTGACAAGCGATTGTGTTTTTGACCCTCCTTCCATTTATTTATCTCTCTGGCACCCTCAGTATGTTTTTCGAATGGCCGCGCATTAATTAATGTCCCAAGCTCCAGCTCATGTTATTGTATTCTATATGAGCGACGCACGGGTGTTTGTCTCGCCGTGTGCCTTTAAGACACTGTGTTTTCTGCTCATTCCAATGCTCTAGTTGTTAGTCCTTTTTTGGTGTTTCTGGCACCTTTTAAAAGATAGTCCTTTGACTATGTTTAGCCTGCATTGACTTTTTGCTATGTTTGTGCTGGTGTCGAGTGAGTGAACACATTTTTCCACGTAGAGGGATGCACGTTTTCCATTCAAGGTAAGCGTTCCCCCCTTGTGAGAGCGTGACCCAGAGACACGCTAGAGGTTTTTGTAGTGTGGCATTAGGATTGCTCTGAGGGGCGCCGCATATTATTTAGCGGCGTTCCGTTTGTTTTTAATTTATTTTGTTACACTTATTACAATTTTCTCTAATGCGGCACGATACATGGATAAAGAGGCCGTTTGTTATACGCGCATACTTGCGTTACCTGCGTACATGGTGTAGTGGGCATCATGTGAGTGGTGCTTTCGGTATCACTGGTTTTATATATGTCATACATACAGTCTACACATTATGGGTGTTTACTTTGTGAGGAGTTGGCTATGACGAGATTTTGCATTGCCTGATTAGTTTTACAGGTGTACATTTTCTAATGCGAATGCATTTGCACCCACGGCTTTAGTGGTCGAGTGTTTTTCAATCGCCACATATATGCTGTAATTGTTACATGAGGTGAAAAATCTTCACACAGTTGTCATTGTGTGTTTCTTTTGTAGCCTTGTGATTGGCCTAGTGACCAATAGACTTTGGGAAGTGGTCTAAGCCACTTTGTAAGTGGTCTAAGCCCTATTTTGAATGTATATTATGTATGGCCATAGATATGCACACTGAGTATTCGGTTTTTCCAAGAATGCTGAGTGGTGTTTCTGTTGGTTCTACAGGTACAGCATACACACTGATGCCAGTGGAGGATTAATTTCCGCTGTCCCGTTCACCTTCCCTTAAGTTGGAATTTGGTGGTGAGTAGGGGCCTATGTGTTTATTGAATTTGAACACATTGTGACATTATTAGTCACCGACTCTAAGAAATAAGGATGACACTATGGTTTTTATCATTACTTTTTTAGATTTACTACTGGCCCATACACGTTGAGAACAAGGCGGAGCATTTACTCCAAGCCCTACGTCCTGAAGAAGGTCTCCGACCGAAACACGTGTCGACGCTTTTCTGTGAGAAATATCTGGTCAAATTTGGCATCAGATACACAACGACACCTGATACTATGGACTGGGTCACTGTTTGATGTGATAACTGAAAAGATTTGGTGTAACAATATTTACAATGCTTATTGATGTACTAAACACTTGGGTGTTTTTAAATTGGAATGTCTGAATGAGTCCTGTATGTGGTTATGATTGATGGTATGAATCGACTGTTCTTTTATAGATTTTTATGATATTAAGATGAAGTTTCCTTGTGATGAGTTTACTGAATAAAATTTGATATGTATTGAAATTTTGTTAGTGTCATCCCATTCTACTAATCCAATTTTGGATATCTGCACAAAAGACTCCAGACAGAAATTAAACAGTTATAATTGAACATACCACTGCTACTGCTACCTGGGTCACTTCAGTGATAGTCTAGAGCACACGGAAGAGACCTAGGCCAGCCGCTGAGCCACTAAAAGACATTCAATGCCCCGACAAAAAGCACACACTGACCTTGCCAATACCATGTTTCTAGCCAAATCACACGCTGCCAAGATGATAGTTATGTTATGTTATTGGTACTTGTATAGTGCACCGTCACCAACGGAATTGGTCCCCAGGCGCTCTGGTGGATCTGTAAACAGGAAGGGTGGGGTCGGGAGGAGGCGAGAAGGAGAGTGGGAGATGTGGTGTGCTGTTGGCAGCTTCAGCTCGGTTGACACCGAGTGCTGGGCTTTGGTGCTAGTATTGGATCGGATGAAGGCCTCGAATGCTGTGGGTGAAGTTTATGTGTTGTTGATGCAGTGTAGTAAAGTGCGTGCAGATTGCTGGGACAGAGATGGTTGTGTGGTTTTGTGTGGGTTTAAGTAAGCAGAAGATTGAGGATTGGGTTAGTGGGGTCTGAACCTAATCTTCAGGTGTGGGACTGGGTGGGTGATATCTATTCTTAGGTAATCTAGTGTGACCCTGGTCAGTTAAGGTTTTGAGTGGTTCAGGGTTGCGGTCATGTTGAAGTGTTGTCCTAGTGGGTCCATCTTGGTAAGCGTGTGTATTCAGACGTTCGTATCCTTCTGTCGACTGATTCTTTGATTTCCGTGGAGCGAACATTCTTGAGACTGTTGTTTAGTTGTAGTTTGTGTGGTGGGGCATTGTGCTTCCTCACCCATTGCCTTGGGCCCATGATGCAGTGCTTCCTTTCCCTCTCTATGATTTTTTCTAAGGGCTGATGGGGAAGGTCATAGTTAGGTCCATGTCCTCTTGATGATTTGTTCTAGTTTGCTATGTTTGCTATGTTTACTGTCTTTGGTCGTATTGCGAGTGTCTCCCGTTTGGTCCTTCAGTATGCCGTTGGATAGGTGTCTATTAGTCGGGAGGACACCAGCCTGCATCTCTCACTGAGAGTCAGGTAGGCCAAGTGTCCCGCGGCCGTCATTGAGTTTTAGTTAAGGAAATTCTTTGTCTTCTAAGAAGTTTAGTCAAGGAGTTTCCTTAACTAAAACTTAATGGCGGCCGTGGGACACTCGGCCTACATCTCAGTTTTAGTTAATGTGGCATGGAAGACTAAGAGTTTACTTAACTAAGAAGCCAACATAAACACAACTTATTTGCTCACTTACCTGGGGCTGCAGCAGCACATGTCCATCCGTGGATGGGCCTGGTTCAGGCGAGTCCTCCACCACCACACCAGCAAGCAACTGGGATCAGATGGAAAGAACAAGAAGAAGGTGAGGCACACCGTGTGCCCATGACCCGACTCCACCCACACGGATTATCCAACACAACCTTTTGCTATGCTCCTGCATGGCCTGAAATGCTAGTACAGGAGTCAGGAGGTTTCCCCTACTACTGCACTGTTTGCGCAGATTACCGACAGTGAGAGGCCACCCCTCCAGCTCCCCGACAGCCTCCCAAATGAGAGGATGGGAAACGTAGACTGCATGGAGCTCTGAGCTCCACGCCCGCTACATGGTAGAAAATTGACGTAGTCTACGTAGATCCGGACGCGCCCCGCTGCTAGGTTGGGCAGTAGCAGGCCTGGCAGTCCAGCATACTGCATGCAGAGCGACAGATTAATAAATAAATAATTAATCTGCCACTCTGCAAAAATTGATTTAATTAATTCTGGCACAGCAAAAAAGAGTTGTTTCTTCTTCTATCTGTGGCGGGGACATGGTTTATAAATATGTCAGTATAAAGCTTTTGTTGTATTTAAACCAGTACATATAAAATGGTTTTTAAAAATAATGGCGTATATTTTGATTTTTTGATCAATAGACTGACGTCAATCAGAAGGATAAAAATCAAAGGCAACTAATAAATAAAGAAGGGACTCTTAAAATATCAATGATAGAACAAGAGATTAAAAATTGATAGAAAGTGTAAACGAAGGAACAAAAAGAACATTGTTGTGTAGAGTTTTAAATGCAGATAAAATATTGTTATTTTCAGCTAATCAAGCAGCAATTAATGGTGCCTGCTCAAATTGATCAGTGTGGTATATTTGATAACATAAAGAGAAGAATGAAAAATCTGGTAAGTACAAACAGTTGAGGTTGACTTATCATCATGGGAGACACTTATGCAGGACGTTGCCAAGACACACAGCTAAGATAAGGAAATATCCTTCGGAATGGGTCCGATGCACGACCAATAGACACTAATGCCATGGCCTCAGGCTGGCTTGTTGTCAAAACCAGTACTGCGACATATGACAATGTATTTTCATGCTACATATAAGGGAAGGAGTTGCAGAAAAGGATGGCTGTTTTAGAGCTATGAAAGATGTATCAGAGTGAGAAAGAAGATCCAGCATAGAATAAGTGGATGCTTAATCATCATTAAGGGGAGGATAAAACGCCTTTGGCTCCCTTTTACCCTGCTGAAAACAAGAGCGTACACACAGAGGAGAAGGGATTTAATCCGACATATAAACCCCCTGCTTAGAACAGTGAGGACAATGTGGAAGAGAACAAAAGCAGAGAACGCAAATATATATCGACACACAATGAAAGTAAACAGCGTGATGAGAGGAAGGACAGGCAAGATAAACAGATGGAGAAAGAGGAAGAAGCAAAAGTAAATAAAGGACAAAGCTAAGGGAATAAAAATAGTACAGAATGAATGGATGGGAGGACAGATATTACTCAAGCTGGATGATAATGGTATTGATGGGGTTTGAGAAAGAGAAGAGAGAGAAGAGCGGGAAAAGAAAGAAAAGGAAGAAGAGAAGGCATATAAAAAAGAGAAAGAAAGAGAACTTAAGTAAAAGGAAGAACGAAAAAGGCATGAGGCAAGGAAAGAAAAGGAAAGACTAGAAGAGAAAAGACAAGAGGAGGTAGAAGCGCAAACAATGCAAGAATGTAGGTTGCAACAAATGCGAGAGGAAGATAGATTAAGGAAGATGAGGAGACCGGAAGAAGAGATGAACAGAAGTAGGAAACTAAAAGATGATGAGATAGATTATCTATGTTATAAAAGCATAGTGCTGATCAATAGTTCCTCATTATTTGAGCATAAGCAGTATGTCAGGCATGGCCAACACAATATTTCCAATTCCAATTGACATATGGCCCTCTTCATTAAGAAACAAAGGACCATTTGTTTACTTATTTATTTATTATAACATTTGTAAAGCACCTACGTCTGGAGGCATAGAGGTGCTGTTTCAGGAACAGTTACTCTCAGGGTGACTTCACATGAAAGGGGAGGGGGGAAAAAGCATTACTGACATGTAGGATGATTCATAATGTTGCTCACTGGGGCATGCAAGGGGCACGCCTTGTAATATCCATAGTTTAGGAAAACAACAACGTTCCTAGGGCTTTTCTGAAGGCCCAATATGATTCCTCCGCTCGTATGGCATGTGGGAGGGCGTCCCAGTGCTTGACTGCTAGCGTAGGGCATCTAGAACCACCTCCTCTGACTCAATTGAATTTAGGAGTTGCGAGGCGGTGTGCTTACGGTGACCTGGTTGGTCTGACTGATTTAGCTCCTGCAATTTTCTGGCCCAGGTATACTGGCACAGTATTCGACAGGCCTTTGTGAGTGATCGAGAGTGTTTTGAATAGGATCCTTTCACGGATGGGGAGTCAGTAGACGTCTCTCCTAGCTGATGAGATATGTTCTCTTTTGGAGATATTGAGTGCAGAGCGCAGGGCATTGTTTGGATTATCTGCATTTTGTTGATGTTTTGTTGGGAAGTAACTGCAGAGAGGGCATTACAATAGTCTAGTGTGGCCCCTGTTTCAACCTGAACAATGGTGAGGCAGCTGGACAGTGTCAGGAATTGTCCGGCAGCATTGATCCTCTTGGTTATCTAGGCAGATGAAGAGGCGGTCTAGTTCACTTAACACGTAATTTGATAGTGGCGTAGATGGAACCCAAACGTTGTTACTGAGGTGGAGACCTGATCAGATTTCCATCAATGGTGAATTAAGTGAATTGTGTTGAGCTTCTTCAGTTTTGCTTGTGATCCTACCATTAGGATCTCTGTCTTGTTGTCATTAAGGCGTAAATGGTTTGTGGCCATCCATACTGGATTGTTGAGCAGATCTTGTTGATGGTGAGGGAGTAATTGTCATAGATATCAGTCAGGGGGAGAAGGATCTGGGTGTCGTTGGCATAATTTGTGTACGAGATGCTGATGAAATCCAGAAGGTCGAAGAGGGGTCTGGTGAAGATGTTTTATAAGGTGGGTGAGACGCAGGAGCCAGGTGATGGGATCAGGGGGACGCTGGCTAAATCTGAAAAAACTCTCTTTGATCTTCCTTCCAGAAAGGAGGCCACACAAGTGGTAACTTCTTGGGAGAAGTTGGCGGCTGCTGTGAGGTGATACCATAGTATATTGTGGTCCACTAGGTCAAAAGCAGCTGATAGGTCAAGTAGGCAGGCTCGTTTCCCCATATCTCTAATATTGTAAGGTTGTTTTTTCAGGTCTAGGAACGCTGATTCCATGCCATGCCCAGGCCTGAAGCCTGATTGTCGTGAGCCTAGGATATGGTAAATTTCCAGTATCCTAACCTGAAAAAGAAAAAACTCACATTGCATATAAATGACATATAGGTGCCAGGCTAAATACATTTTACTCTGTCTATCCCAATTACTAACAACATTCAACCTTTCACATATCCCAATGTTGAATACAACTTTTTCTGGCTCTGACTTTGGCTAGGCAATACCAGAATTATTATTCTAGAGTGTACCTGTTGCACCATAAATAGAAATTATAGGTAATTACACACCCATCGACACAACATCTTTATCTTACACAAATCCAAAGTTGCTTGGAAACACAATCCATATATTATCACAACACATCCATCACTGCACTTGCACCATGATGCATCGCCACCCTCTGTCCTCATCTTTCACCTTACCATTTTCCATGTTCTCTTTTTCAGCAGACTAACCTCTGAATTTCCAGGAGAAGCCTCAATATACCACTTTGCGGACAAGGATCAGCACTTTGGAACTACTACAATGGTTAATCGGTGCAATACAAAAATATATTAACATCAGGTATGCCCTCTTACACAGGGAAAAATGTAGAAGTGAACCTCGACAAAGACACATGTGTTGTTCCCATGAGGGGTTGTCTGCCCATGGCAGTGGCGGCTGGTGAGTTGTAAAGCTGGTGGGGCGTAAGGTTTGCAGAAGGAATTTGAGAGCGAGCGCGTGCAGTGCGCAAGCCCACACCACCCAAGAGGAGTGTGGGGGGTTTCTCCGCCCACAACATTATTTTGAAAAATGGCCTCCAAAATGTGCTATTTACTGTGTAAAACCCACCAAAATATGACATGAAAAGCATTAGGTTTTACCTACTAATGGTGGTACATTATTCTTACGTATGCAAGTGTTATGGTGTATTTTACATCAGCTTGTTTTGAGAATAGCTGGTACTATGATGTATGCATAAAGAAATTCATCATTATATAGTCAGTAATGATGGAAAAATATAATTGTGCCATGCTGTTACTGACATTCATATGTGTTCATCCTCTCACTTCTCAGGCCTCTTCAACCCCTCCTACTCCTCCTGTTCTCTGCGGCCCATGTCCTCTTTTTCTCAGGCCTATTCCATTCCTAGCCCTCCTTTTCTCTGTAACCCCTGTCCTCTATCTATCAGGCCTCTTCCACTCCTAGGCCTCCCCGCTCCTCTGTACCCCCGTCCTGTACCTCCTAGCCCTCTGTACCCCCGTCCTCTTTCACCTGGCTCTGAAGTAGCCCATAAGGTGGGCGCAGTTGCACTCAACAAAAGCACTTACATAATTCAAAGATGTGTTGGAAACAGATATAGCTGCTTCAAAGTGTGCTTTTGCTTTAACCACTTTTGCAATTTGATTCACATTTTTCTTAAAATGAGCAAAAGTGTTGAGAGAATGCATTTTCCTAAGAAGACACCATTTCATCAACAAATGAACCTCAAACTTGCGTTGCATTTCTCGTCTTCAAATGAATCGGTGTAAGCAATCACCTCCCAGTCCCGACCCTAAACCAGGAAACCGTGAACCCTCATTTGTCTGCATCAACAAAATCTGGGTTCATCCCGTTGTGAGAAAGAGGGGCTGACAGGGGAGGAGGGGTAAGAAAACCCTTCACAAACCATATCCTCTACAAAAGACATTAAAAAGCATATGGAGAACAGAAGAATAACTCATCTAAATAAAATGAGTTTCTAGTCAACAGGGGCTCTGACTGTTCTGTCGAGGACAACAGACACCAATAGCTATGTCTGTCAAGAACTTATTAGATACAGTTCAAATAAGCAAGAAATATGGTTTCCCAATAGTGTCCCCCTGTCTGGTAGGACTATTACACTAAACTGCATGAGATTATACTGGTTATACTGTAGATGGTACATAATGATGTAGGATCTGGGACAAATTAGATAGCGTTTCGTGCACTTCTTAGGGGCTTCCGTGGCTGCACAGGGTTTGCCTCACTTCTGGTATAGCTGCAGCAGCGGTGTGAAAGCTGCGACGTGACTTGCTTGGCAGGATTCGGGAAGGACCTCCCTCCCATTCAAATCCCTCAACATTCTACATGCACCATGTCATGGAAACAGGGCAGTTTTCGTAAGCACGCTGCTTTAGGTCCCGCGGGCGCCCCTTTTAAGACATGCTCTTAAAATATAAGACTGTGTAATACTCATTTTAGCTACCCCCAATTGATTTTGTCAGGGTTCATCAAGTGCGTTAGAGAACAAATGCACTTTCAATCCGCTACCACCACCAGCTTTCGTGCCTGTTATATTCCTCCATGCCCAATACGCCTCCCCGAAAATTGAACATTTCCAAAAATATTCCCGCCCTTTGTACTATTCCCCATCTCCAGAAGGGCGCCTGATGGTGATTGCTTTGCCAAAAGCTGGACACTTTATACTGGAAAAGTCTCTCACGTTAAATAGCAAAGCAGGATCTTCACAGACAACAACCTCACACTTTCCACTCAGTCACTCACATGGAGCTTTTCAAAATCTCCGCTTTGAGGCCACAAAAGACTTCCGAAAATTCATAAGAATTCCACTAAGCCCCCAGGCAGACCCATTGTGTCGGCTATCGACTCACTGCTGGAACCGCTGTCTGTTTACGATGAGTTTTTCTTAAAACCATTTGTGCAGGAGATGCCGTCATATGTGAAAGAGTCGACCCACATGATTAATATCATTAATGATATTGAAATTGAAGGAGATGTCCTTGTTACCATGGATGCTGAGTTGCTTTACACGACGATTCCACAGATAGAATGCCTGCATGTGTTAGGTCATTATCTGAACAGTATGGGGGCCACTTTTGCCCCCGATGTCGCAAATTTATATATGGCTGAATATGAAGATAAGTTTATCCTGGGACAACAAAACCTGCTTATGAACCATTCTCAAGGCACATTTGAAACTTTGGCATCGGTATATTGATGATGTTTTTCTAATTTGGAGGGGATCCATTACATCTCTCACTGAATTCCATGAATGGCTAAATCAATGTGATACAAACATAAAATTCACTATTGAATATAGTCACCGTTAGGTTAGCTTGCTTGATCTCTTGATTAAAAAGACTGCAAATCAATTTACAACTACTCTTTTAAAAAACCAACCGATAAGAATTCCCTACTACATTTTAACAGCTTTCATCCTGCTAGCTTACGCCAGAACTTACCGTACGGTCAGTTCTTACGTATTAAGAGAAATTGTTCCGAGAAGGATGAGTTTAAGCTCCATGCAGAACAACTAAAGGAGAGATTGGTAAATAGGGGGTATCCAAGACGGTTGGTAAAAGACCAAATGAAAAGAGCCAAAAACACTAGTCGTGAGACTTGTTTGATCACACGAGAAAGACACAAGAATGAACGTCTTGTATGTGTAACTACATTCAATCCAGTCAGCGGGGATGTAAAAGGAATCATTAACAAACATTGGAATTTAGTCAAACAACCTGGATCACTAATGAAAAAACCCATGTTTGCGTTTAAACGCAACCAAAATTTAAGACAAAGATTGGTCCATATTTATAGGGAGCCAGCAAGGGAGCCTACTATCAATGACCAATGGGGTCTGCCGCCCATTGTCGGACACTTTAAATGTGGCAAAAGTGTCACGTGCCCCCTAACTGAAACTAAACGAGAATTTCAATATGGTCAAATAATCTGGAAGATGAACTGCCATACCAATTGTCTGACCAAAAATGTGGTGTACATTATCAGTTGTCCCTGTCAACTTCTATATGTGGGTAAGACCACACGTGAAGTTAGACGGTGTATATCAGAGCATAGGAGCTGTATATGAAATAAAGTGGAGGATAAGCTGCTAGATGAACATTTTGTTAGAATGCAGCATAAGGACACAGACATGAGGTGGTTTGTATCCAACACATTAAGAGCAACACGAGAGGGGGCGATATTGGTACGACATTACATCGCACTGAACAGAAATGGATTCACACTCTTAATACAGTCCAGAAACTGAATGTTTTGGTAGAATGGAACTGATAAAAAACTGATCTGGAACATGAGACGATGGGTCAGAATGGACACACAGCAATGGGGATACCGTGCAGTTAAGAACTACTGTGATCGCTACATACTCCCTATGTTATATACAACCTAGACCCATTTTGCTTGTTATACAATTGGTTTTCTATCTATATGCATACTATTGGTTGATTCAAGTTTCAAGACAGTATTTATCTACATGATGTATATATAAATATACAATTAAGCCAGTAGTAGATATATGTCAATTCGAGCTTAATGATATAATCTATTGGCATTTTTATGTCTATATTTATAAAGGGCGGTATACGACATCTGGGTTTGTCCCATATAATCTGCAAAAGCCCCTGTTAACGATTATCAGTTGTATCTAATTCCATTGCGATGTATAAAGCAAATTGCTGTGTGTGTCTGTATTGTTATACTGGCCCGTGCACCCAGTTCCTGAAATCAGGGAGTGAAGCTAAACATGTATAATTTCAAGGCCCTTAATATGCGGCTTTTTGACAAGCGATTGTGTTTTTGACCCTCCTTCCATTTATTTATCTCTCTGGCACCCTCAGTATGTTTTTCGAATGGCCGCGCATTAATTAATGTCCCAAGCTCCAGCTCATGTTATTGTATTCTATATGAGCGACGCACGGGTGTTTGTCTCGCCGTGTGCCTTTAAGACACTGTGTTTTCTGCTCATTCCAATGCTCTAGTTGTTAGTCCTTTTTTGGTGTTTCTGGCACCTTTTAAAAGATAGTCCTTTGACTATGTTTAGCCTGCATTGACTTTTTGCTATGTTTGTGCTGGTGTCGAGTGAGTGAACACATTTTTCCACGTAGAGGGATGCACGTTTTCCATTCAAGGTAAGCGTTCCCCCCCTTGTGAGAGCGTGACCCAGAGACACGCTAGAGGTTTTTGTAGTGTGGCATTAGGATTGCTCTGAGGGGCGCCGCATATTATTTAGCGGCGTTCCGTTTGTTTTTAATTTATTTTGTTACACTTATTACAATTTTCTCTAATGCGGCACGATACATGGATAAAGAGGCCGTTTGTTATACGCGCATACTTGCGTTACCTGCGTACATGGTGTAGTGGGCATCATGTGAGTGGTGCTTTCGGTATCACTGGTTTTATATATGTCATACATACAGTCTACACATTATGGGTGTTTACTTTGTGAGGAGTTGGCTATGACGAGATTTTGCATTGCCTGATTAGTTTTACAGGTGTACATTTTCTAATGCGAATGCATTTGCACCCACGGCTTTAGTGGTCGAGTGTTTTTCAATCGCCACATATATGCTGTAATTGTTACATGAGGTGAAAAATCTTCACACAGTTGTCATTGTGTGTTTCTTTTGTAGCCTTGTGATTGGCCTAGTGACCAATAGACTTTGGGAAGTGGTCTAAGCCACTTTGTAAGTGGTCTAAGCCCTATTTTGAATGTATATTATGTATGGCCATAGATATGCACACTGAGTATTCGGTTTTTCCAAGAATGCTGAGTGGTGTTTCTGTTGGTTCTACAGGTACAGCATACACACTGATGCCAGTGGAGGATTAATTTCCGCTGTCCCGTTCACCTTCCCTTAAGTTGGAATTTGGTGGTGAGTAGGGGCCTATGTGTTTATTGTGACATTATTAGTCACCGACTCTAAGAAATAAGGATGACACTATGGTTTTTATCATTACTTTTTTAGATTTACTACTGGCCCATACACGTTGAGAACAAGGCGGAGCATTTACTCCAAGCCCTACGTCCTGAAGAAGGTCTCCGACCGAAACACGTGTCGACGCTTTTCTGTGAGAAATATCTGGTCAAATTTGGCATCAGATACACAACGACACCTGATACTATGGACTGGGTCACTGTTTGATGTGATAACTGAAAAGATTTGGTGTAACAATATTTACAATGCTTATTGATGTACTAAACACTTGGGTGTTTTTAAATTGGAATGTCTGAATGAGTCCTGTATGTGGTTATGATTGATGGTATGAATCGACTGTTCTTTTATAGATTTTTATGATATTAAGATGAAGTTTCCTTGTGATGAGTTTACTGAATAAAATTTGATATGTATTGAAATTTTGTTAGTGTCATCCCATTCTACTAATCCAATTTTGGATATCTGCACAAAAGACTCCAGACAGAAATTAAATAGTTATAATTGAACATACCACTGCTACTGCTACCTGGGTCACTTCAGTGATAGTCTAGAGCACACGGAAGAGACCTAGGCCAGCCGCTGAGCCACTAAAAGACATTCAATGCCCCGACAAAAAGCACACACTGACCTTGCCAATACCATGTTTCTAGCCAAATCACACGCTGCCAAGATGATAGTTATGTTATGTTATTGGTACTTGTATAGTGCACCGTCACCAACGGAATTGGTCCCCAGGCGCTCTGGTGGATCTGTAAACAGGAAGGGTGGGGTCGGGAGGAGGCGAGAAGGAGAGTGGGAGATGTGGTGTGCTGTTGGCAGCTTCAGCTCGGTTGACACCGAGTGCTGGGCTTTGGTGCTAGTATTGGATCGGATGAAGGCCTCGAATGCTGTGGGTGAAGTTTATGTGTTGTTGATGCAGTGTGGTAAAGTGCGTGCGGATTGCTGGGACAGAGATGGTTGTGTGGTTTTGTGTGGTTTTGTGTGGGTTTAAGTAAGCAGAAGATTGAGGATTGGGTTAGTGGGGTCTGAACCTAATCTTCAGGTGTGGGACTGGGTGGGTGATATCTATTCTTAGGTAATCTAGTGTGACCCTGGTCAGTTAAGGTTTTGAGTGGTTCAGGGTTGCGGTCATGTTGAAGTGTTGTCCTAGTGGGTCCATCTTGGTAAGCGTGTGTATTCAGACGTTCGTATCCTTCTGTCGTAACTGATTCTTTGATTTCCGTGGAGCGAACATTCTTGAGACTGTTGTTTAGTTGTAGTTTGTGTGGTGGGGCATTGTGCTTCCTCACCCATTGCCTTGGGCCCATGATGCAGTGCTTCCTTTCCCTCTCTATGATTTTTTCTAAGGGCTGATGGGGAAGGTCATAGTTAGGTCCATGTCCTCTTGATGATTTGTTCTAGTTTGCTATGTTTGCTATGTTTACTGTCTTTGGTCGTATTGCGAGTGTCTCCCGTTTGGTCCTTCAGTATGCCGTTGGATAGGTGTCTATTAGTCGGGAGGACACCAGCCTGCATCTCTCACTGAGAGTCAGGTAGGCCAAGTGTCCCGCGGCCGTCATTGAGTTTTAGTTAAGGAAATTCTTTGTCTTCTAAGAAGTTTAGTCAAGGAGTTTCCTTAACTAAAACTTAATGGCGGCCGTGGGACACTCGGCCTACATCTCAGTTTTAGTTAATGTGGCATGGAAGACTAAGAGTTTACTTAACTAAGAAGCCAACATAAACACAACTTATTTGCTCACTTACCTGGGGCTGCAGCAGCACATGTCCATCCGTGGATGGGCCTGGTTCAGGCGAGTCCTCCACCACCACACCAGCAAGCAACTAGGATCAGATGGAAAGAACAAGAAGAAGGTGAGGCACACCGTGTGCCCATGACCCGACTCCACCCACACGGATTATCCAACACAACCTTTTGCTATGCTCCTGCATGGCCTGAAATGCTAGTACAGGAGTCAGGAGGTTTCCCCTACTACTGCACTGTTTGCGCAGATTACCGACAGTGAGAGGCCACCCCTCCAGCTCCCCGACAGCCTCCCAAATGAGAGGATGGGATACGTAGACTGCATGGAGCTCTGAGCTCCACGCCCGCTACATGGTAGAAAATGGACGTAGTCTACGTAGATCCGGACGCGCCCCGCTGCTAGGTTGGGCAGTAGCAGGCCTGGCAGTCCAGCATACTGCATGCAGAGCGACAGATTAATAAATAAATAATTAATCTGCCACTCTGCAAAAATTGATTTAATTAATTCTGGCACAGCAAAAAAGAGTTGTTTCTTCTTCTATCTGTGGCGGGGACATGGAGTGGCGCCCCCCCACCCTATGTAAGCGGTTGCCACTGTCCCATGGGCCACAGAGAGGGCCCATGTCCCTCTTTATTGATATTTTATTTGTATTGCGCTCGTACATAAGTGTTTCTGACTTAAGACTTGAAATATGCTGCACCAGGCTACGGCTTGAGCATAGTGATCCCTACAACCCATTGATGGCTCCAACCATGGAGCTGCAGCCCACAACCCAGCTGTTGGTCCCACTCATATGCTGAGCTAACCTTCCCACCTCCGATGAAGCTTCTCTAATTTCAGCACTGCACTTCATGCTCCCCTCTCCGCTCATTTCCCTCTGTCAGCGTTCACTTCTTAACCCTCCCCTCCACAACCCTGGAAACAACTATGCAAAAAAAGCTTTGCATATGGCAAAAAACTAGACTCTCCCTGGATCTTTAACTCTACCCCTCAGCTCTTCTAAACTATTCCTCTGCTCTTGACACTGCTAAAAGTGACGTCTACCTCTCTGTCCTATCATCTCAATGTTCTCAACCCAGAGGCCTCTAAAAATTTCTCAACTCTAGTCTCTCTCTTCCCAACCCCTTCTCCATCTCTTCCATTCTCTCCACAAATGGTCTTGCTCTCTACTTTGCTTCTAAAATCTCTACTAGCAGAGGTACCCTCAGAAATGTCCCACTATACACCCTCCTGCCTATTTCACTCCACCACCCCTACCCTCTTCTCTCAACACTATGTCCACCTTTGACCCCACCAACACTGAGGAAATCACTACGCAACTCCTTGCAGCTGACACTTCCTGTGCCCCCAATGACCCTCTATCCCCTCACATACTGAAACTCAACACGCCCATTGTTGCTCCTCAACTTATGCCCCTCTTCAACGCTTTCCTTGACATGGCCACTTTCCCATCATCTTACAAATCTGCCACTGTCATCCCTACCCTAAAAACCCCAGCCTTGACCCTAACAATCCAGCAATTTTCATCCAGCCTCTCTTTTACCTCATTACTCCAAAATCTTCTAATTGTATTTAACAGACTCTCCAAATTCCTTGATACGCATAGCCTTTGTGGCCCACTTCCATCTTTCTTCCGACCCCTCTGTTCTACCGAAACAGCGCTCCTCAATGTCAGCAGCTTAATTTCCTCCACTCGTCATGCTAACCTGGCTCCGATTCTTATCAGTCTTAACCTTTCTGCCGCCTTTGATACTGTCAATCATTCTGACCTCCTAACCACTCTGTCTCTCTTTGGCATCAAAGATAAATCCCTTACGTGGGTGACCTCTTACCTTTCCCTCAGGCATTTCTAGGTTTCCTCGAATAACCATACCTCCCCACCCACCCTACTCTCTGTTGGTGTTCGTCAAGGGTCAGTCCTGGGTCCTCCTCTCTTCACTCTCTACACCTCTGGTCTCAAAGCTTTTATCTCCTCCTACGGTTTCTCATATCAACTTTTCACTGATGACACCCAGAATGTCTTTCCTTTCCCTCCCTATCTAATGAACTGAGAAACATCTCTCGCTGTCTCACTGCTATCCAATATTGGATGACGTCTCACTTGCTTAACTCCACCAAAACTGAAGTTCTTTACTTCCCAACCAAACAAACAATCTCCTACTCTCCCCCTCCCATTCTCTTCTCCCCTGACTCCTGTGCTTACTCTTCGTCTGCTTATAACCTTGGAGTTGTTTTTGACCCACCTCACAATTTTTCGCTCTTTATCTTCAAATAAGCCACTGCTGCCAGACTAAACCTCCTCAATATGCAATCTCCTTCCTTTAAATTCTGTCGAACAACTAATCACCTCCATAGTCCTCTCTAGAACAGACTACTTTGCTAGTCTTCTCTATGGCCTTCTCAACTGTGCCTTCTCACCGGAGTGGTGTAATTTTACCGTTGCAGCAATGTCTGCATGGGAAATGTACGCAACACAAATGTTTTCGTACATTTGCCATGCGGACATCTATTGAAAATCACACAGATTCAAACACACACCCTCACACACACCCTCACTCACACCCCAACCACACTACTTACCTTTCCTTTAGACGCGCTGTGTCCCTGTGGTGCTGGTTCCCTTTCACTTCCGTGATCTGGAATCGGCACTGCAGGGTCCTTTTCTTTTCTTTTTTACTTTTGCTCGGGTGAGCTGCAGGGGTGTCCCCCGCAATCCCTGCCCACTATACTGTATAGTATAGTGAGCGGGGTGTTGGGGGAACAGCCCCGCAGCAACCGTTTGTTTTTTCTTTTCTCTTTACTTTTGCTCGGGTGAGCTGCAGGGGTGTCCCCCACAACCCCTGCCCACTATACTGTATAGTATATACTGTATAGTATAGTGAGCGGGGTGTTGCGGGGAACACCCCCGCAGCAACCGTTTTTTTTCTTTTCTCTTTACTTTTGCTCAGGTGAGCTGCGGGGTGGTGTCCAGTCAACTGGTCGAAAAAAAACTGGTCGACTGCAATTTGGTCGACGCAATTTGGTCGAAAACCAAATGGTCGAATTTTTTTTTTATTTATATATTTATTTTTCGGGTTTTCGTTTAGTAAAAAAAGGGGTTTTTAGAGAAAAAAAGGGGCTTGGGGGGACCCCCCCAAAAAAATGAAAAAAAAGGGTTAAAATAAAAAAAAAAAAAATTCAACCATTTGGTTTTCGATCAAATTGGTTCGACCATTTGTCTGGTCGACCAATTTTTTTCGACCAAATGTCTGGCAACCCTGCGGGGTGTCCCCCACATACTCCCTTCACTATACTGAATAGTATAGTGAGCGGGGTGTTGCGGGGGACACCCCTGCAGCCCTCGGCTTTTTTGTGTGTCTAAGCAACCCCTGCTCACAATACGGTATAGTATAGTGAGGGGGTTATTGCGGGGGACACCCCCCGGAGCCTTTGTGTTTCCTTTGGTAGTTCAACTACCTTTGGTAGTTCAAACTTTTTGTGGTATGTGTTTTAGGTCTTTTGGTGGGGTCAGTAATTTATGTTCGGTAATTTTGTCTTATTCATTCTCACCGCTGGAGAAAGTTCTAAACTTCGCTGTCCATACAAATTTCAACTTTCCTCGCTTTACGTCTACTCCTCAGCCAGCCACCGAATTGGCTGGATATCCATGAAACTTAGAGCAAAATACAAACTTCTTCTCATCATCTTCAGAACCATGCATGGCTTTGCCCCTCCATACCTATCTATCCACCTCACCCCTACCCTCCTCCCCGCACTTCAAGATCATGCTCAGGCCCTCACCTTGCCACCCGTCGAGCCACCTGCGCTCCCTCTCATATCCGCTCTCTGCCTCTTCTCCCACCCCTACTCAGGAATAGTCTTCCCCTCTGCACAACTCCTTCTTTATTACTATTGAAATCTAACCTCTAAGCACTCCTATCGGATGAAACATGGCTATCCTACCTCTCTCCTGACTAATCCATGCCAATCCCACTGTACTTTCCCCTGTCCCCATCACCCCTGCAATTGCACTTCAACCATCTCCCCACGACCCATGTATATCTGTTTAGTCCTCGATTTGTCCTTGTCCCCGGTTACAAGACAAAATACACTCTGCAAGCATTTTTGTGCCAAAAAATTCATTGATTCTCCCTGTATTTTTATAAATAAATAAACTGGTGGGTCTGTAGAAGGAGCTCAGGGCCTATCTCCCTCTTAGGGTTCCAAGCATAGAATTCAAGGCTCAAATCTGAGGGTGTATTTTGAGTATCGTGTTCAGGGTTCACATTGTTATGTTATTGGCTTTCAAATGCTGCTTTTTGCATGGTCTGTTGGTGTTCTCGAGGCATCTGAAAGAAAGTGGGCTGGGTTTGGTAAGTGGAAAAAGAGGAATAATACAAGATAGATTTGCTGTTATGTTGAAGTATACAGTTCAAAGCACTGTGCAGTTTTGTTTCTAGGTGGTTTGTATCAAGAGCACTGAAGGTTTATGTGTCTAGATACAGGGGTCTGCAACCATTGGCTCTCTAGATGTTTTGGACTCCATTTTACATCAAGTCTCCCAGCATAGTCAATGGTGAGGGATCATGGGAGTTGTAGTCCAAAATATCTGGTGAGCCGAAAGTTGCAGACACCTGGTCTAGAGGGAGCCTTGTGTGACAGTAGTGTGAAGATATATTGGTTGGGACTATGATATATAAGTTGGATGGAGAGGTGTAGCGTAACAATGCTTGGTATCTGGTGGAATGTAGAATGTAATTGTGTCAGTACTATGAAGGCCCCTACATGGAACTCTAGGTCTACTTCCCACTGAAGAGACAGCGTATAAAACCCTATAGGACTCACATACCACGTATTGTTCTGATCACTCAGCAACAGAAACGAACATCCATCCAAGCAGGGTTGGGCAACATTTCCACGGTGGAGCGCAATTGGCATATTCTGGCTCATAATTTCACTATTCTGTGGAATCCCCCCAATTCTACCTTCTTTGCAATGCACATTTATTGACATTTTCTGTTTTTCTTTGCTGCAGGCATGGTAATATTTTGACCAATTTAGACCTCAAATAGTCAGTGCATGAGTAATGCTGAAATTTCAGTAGGCCTGTGGCACAACAAAAGCACAAGGTATGTGTGGTCCTGTTGCCTGGCACCCACAAGGGCCAAGGCCCTGGAGGTAAAGGTCCCAGGCACATAAGCATGCGTGGGGGAGGCAGGCAGGGAGGGATTCACCCATAACAAAGAAGGGCCCTGACAGATGGTCCTTTTCCCGGGCCACCGACACCTATGTGGCGGTTTTTGGGAAAGAACCAAAAAGGCAGCAGACTGCCGGGAGCCCAGATCCTGGGGAGGGGGCATGCTAAATTAACATTTACCTGCCAGGGACGCACTGGTCCCAAAGAATAAAAAAACTAAAGGAAGACCAAAATTGGGCTGCCAAGTGGACAGGTTGGGACCTCCAGTCTCACAATTACCACCTGATGTGTCTTCCTGCCCTCAGGCATCTTTTTCAGTATAAGAAGGATGGGCAAAATGCAACCCGGACATGAGCCATATCGAGAATACTCAGCAGAAGACAACAGGAAAGATGTGAGCACTGTACCCACAGAAGACCAAGTCCATGTCCCTCCGGACAAAGATCAACATCTACAAGGCGATCATCAGACCAACCCTGGCGTATGCCTCCCCAGCATGGATAACCTGCCATGAGCGACACCAGAAGAGTCTTCAGATAGTTCAGAACAAGGCACTGTGGATGACGTCTGGAGCTTCAATCTTCGGAAGGATAGCTGACCTTCACAGGGAACTGGACATCGAGATGTTGGACAATCATCTAGCGAAGCTCAGTAAGAACTTCTGCCAAGGACTGGATCAGAACCTGAACCCTCTGATGAGAAGACTCAGTTTCTCCACTGCAAACCCTTTCGAACGCTACCAGCGGCCCATCACGGCAAAGACTCTGTGAAACCAACCCTACCGTGACAAGTCCACACAAACCAAGAAGAATCCTAACCCACGACTGCATACTCAACACGAGAAGATGGAGTAATGAGACTCAAGCCTCGGTATCCAAAAATCACAGCTGATGGATAAAATCTATCAGTAAGAAGAAGACAGACAGCAACCTGGACATGTTTCCTCTGCCCCTCTGCATGGAGAGGCAAAACATGGAACGGTAAGAGAGCTACAAAACAAACACCCCGAACGGAGTGCAACATGTCTCCGGCGAGCACAGAAGACCATTGAGAAAAGGATTCTTTAAATCTTCAGATATCCAGGAGCCACAGGGCATCGGATAAGCTGGCTGTCAGCAAAGCAGCGACAGACCATACACCAGAGAACCCCTGGTTTGAGGTTTTTTTTGATCGCCAGTACTTTAGCGGCCTTCAATGATTACAGGACACTTGCATGATAGGAAGAGGTGTTTATTATGACACCCAACACATAAGGAGAAACAGGGGTATATGAGTCCAGGAATGGGGCGGGGCAGTACTCAAAGTTCAGTTCCTTTGCCCCATGCAGTTAGCTTCATTGTGCAGTACGTGTGCAGGGGTATTGATGACCCCTGCTAGCTGGAGCTCCCATGAGGCTGCCCTCAGCCATGGAATTACGCTCAGCTAGGTAGGGGTCTGCAGATGGGCAGTCTTGCAGAGGAGGGCTGATTTCCCTCAGAGTTTGTGGGTGGGTAGACTTGCACAGGAGGGCTGATTTCCCTCAGTAAGGAGGAGCGCCAAGGCCCAACTGTCTCCTGGTGCATCTCTCCACTTCTGGTGCGTATCTGTTATTCCTCACGCTTCGCGTGCAAACTCTTGTGAGATCTCGTTGCAACGAGATCTCGCATGGCGAGTCTCCACACACCTCCTTTTGTAGGAAAAGCTGGTTCGTAGTCCATGACAAAGTATGAGAATCTGGTTGGCTTCCTTCTTTCCCGTTGGGCCCGGTTCTGGTCAGTGGCTGCTTTGGGGGATTGCGTAGTCATGCGGGATGTGTCGCAAGGGGTTTGCTCCGCTGAGGTTGCTTCCCGCTATGGTTCTCTAAAGTGAGGTGTGGAGCTCATGTGTACATGTTCATTTTGGTTTCCTTCTTTTGGGGGTAGTTGGCCAACTCCCATGGCTCATGGCCATCTCCTATTCCCTTGGATGCCCTTTTCTTCTACACGGCCACCCTTTGCCAGTTCCACCTTCTTCCATCACTGGTATGGACATGGTTGGTTCCTTTCCATGTGACTTCTATGGCCTTGCTATATTTGGAGCCCATTGCTGTGTCTTGGCGTATTTTTACTGAGTCCCCTTCGTTGACCTCAGTGCGAAATGTTGCTCTGCGTTTGTCTCCCTGAGATTTCATGATCTCCTTGTACTTTTGCAATCTGAAGACAATGTCGCTCATGTTGATGTCATCGTCCTCTCTGACTCTGTGTAGTCACGGTGGTACCAGCGTAGATGCAGCCCTTCTCCCCCTGAACATCTGAAACGGAGATACTCCCGTGATGGCATTTGGCGTCAAGTGATGTGCTGCCACAGCCTCTTTGACGATTTTCTATGGATTCATGCCTGATGCACATGCTAATTGTAAGGCTTCTTTGATGAAATGGTTTGCCATTTCTACTAGCCCGTTGGCTTGTGGGTGATACAGGCTTGCTCTCAACTGACGGAGTCTTTAGAAAGCTTTCCATCTCCCTGGAAACTAGTTGCACTCTGTTGTCTGTTACAATCTCTTCGGGGAGCCTTTCTCTTTGAATGACAGAGCTGAGTACTTCTATGACTGTGCCCGTGATGATATCCTGCACAAATTCAACTTAGACCCACTTGTAGAGATAGCCTGCCATGACTATCCTGTACCTGTTGTCACTCGACAAGTCGTCCAGCAGGCCAATGAAGTCCAACCCTATTTTGTGCCAGACGCTGTGTGAAATTTCTGTGGGTATCATGGGTGCTTGTCTCACCTTTAATTGTGTGTCGCTATTTGTGCATTCATGGCATCTTTCGATTGTGCCCTTACGTCTTGGTCCATTCCAGGCTACTAATATGCATTGAGCACCCTGCGTTGTGTCATATTGCTTCCTAGATGACCTGCAGGCGCTCTACACAATATCACCTTATAGATGCCTCTTGGAGAGATTACTTGGTCGCATCTCATTATTAGACCATCAATTTATATGATTTTGTTTGTGACTTTCCAATACTGTTGCAGACCTGCCGGCACAGCTCTCAAATTGGGCCAACCCTTGGGGCCCATTCTGCTACTCGGCTTAGGGCATCATCCTATACCATTTCTTCCTGCCAATGCGGCTCACTCATCTCCATGAAGTCTTTGTTCCTTAGATCTGCTATGGATGCCAGAACACATTTGTCTTCCAGGAATGTAGTGCCCGGGTTGCTATGATCTAGTAACCTGGACATGCAGTCCGCTTGGGCTTTCTTCCAGCCCGTAATGTGTGTAATCTCATATGTGTACTCCTGCAGTTTTGCAGCGATTCTTCGCAGACGTGGTGTCGCCGTTTTTGTGCCGCCAGTGCTCAACATGCGCACAAGGGCTTTGTGGTCAGTGACTAGGTGGAATTTGGTTCCCCAAACGTACGACCTGAAATACACCACGGCCCAGGTGCATGCCAGCATCTCGTCTTCGACAGTAGAGTAGTTTTTGTCTGAGGTGGACAGTACTTTTGACGCAAAGACAACAATATTTTCAGTGTCTCCTTTTCTTTGGGTGAGGGTGGCGCCCAAGCCGTATGACTGGCATCTGTCGTTATGTACGTTTCCCATTCGAGATCAGTTTGCGCCATGGTGCGTACAGGATTCTCTTCTTAATTTCGTTAAAGGCCTCGACTTGTGATTCCCACGTTTACTCTGCAACTTTCTTCAGAAGCTCTTTCAAGGGAGATGTGGTTTCGGAGAATCTGGTAACGAATTTCGCGTAATACTCTGCGAGACCCAGGCACTACTGAAGTTCATCTCTTGATATCGGGGCTGGAGCGTCAACTATAGCTTGTAGCAGGTTTTTATTGAGGCTTACTCCTTCCTTTGAGATGCAGTAACCAAGGTATTCGACTTCGCAAGCTCTTAATATGCAGTTCTCGTGACGCAGGTGGACTCCATAGTTTTCCAAGTACCTCTCCTAGCACTCTGTCATGGGTTTCAGTGTCCTTGCCGTACACCAGGATGTCGTCTTGAAAATACGACACATAGTCGATGCCGTGCAGCAGTGAGTTCATCATTATTTGGAATGCTGATGTAGTGGTAGACAACCCGAATGGCATTTGTGTATATTGAAATATCCCAAATGGTGTGATAAATGCTGCGAGTGGGCGTGAGGCCTTGTGCAGATCTATCTGATGGTAGGCATCACGTATGTCGAGTTTTGAAAATACAGTCACTTGCTTCATCATCAGTATGATTTTGTTGATGCTGGGCAAAGGAAAACTGTCCATGACCACCTCCAGGTTGAGGCTGCGTAGATCTATGCATACACTCAACTTGTTGGAGGATTTCTTCTTTATGAGGACTACTGGGCTTAGCCAGTCGGAGGACTCGACAGTCTCAATCGTTCCTTCCTTGACCATTTTCTGAAGCTGGGATTTGAGTTCCAACCTTGCTGTTGTTGGAACAGGCCTGACCTTGTGCTTGACTGCATTGGGTTTTAGGTTGATTTTGTGCATGTAATTTTTTATTTTCCCGGGTGTTTCAGAGAACAGCATGGAGAATGTGCTTTGAAGATTCGGCACGCCTCCTGAGGAGAACAGCAGCACTTGTTTTGGCAGTGCTGGGGTCTAACTGGATGCTCAGTTTATGCTGGTCGTCCAATCCCAGTACAGCTGGACCCTCGGACGAAATGTAGACTTTCGTTGTGGTGCACCTATCCTTGAATTCAAGTTTGGCTTTGATGTAGCCTAATAGGTCTACGGTGGCAACCCCAAAGACTGTGGACTTCTGCTTGGTGCTTCTAATCTCAACCAAATCGCGTCCCATCATGTTGTTGTATGCCTGGATAGGGAGGATGGTCAGGTCGGAGCCCGAATCGGCCATGATCCGTGTTTACTTTCGATCTACCCTCACAACCCAATGGGGTTTCTCCCTCCTTGCTCGAAATGAGTTGACCATGATTACCATTGGCTTATCGTAGGGATCTTCTTCATCGCTTGTTCATCTGTCTCCGTCGATGTGGGCGACATTCTTTTCCCTGCATGTGCAGGCTACCGCAGTGTGGCCAAACTGCCTGCACTTGGCAGCATTCTTTGTTCCTCTCATGGGGCTGCTCTCAGCCATGGAATTACGCTCAGCTAGGTAGGGGTCTGCAGATGGGCAGACTTGCACAGGAGGGCTGATTTCCCTCAGTAGGGAGAAGCGCCGGGGCTTGACTGTCTTCTGGCACGTACGTAGCTGTCATTCCTCACGCTTCGTGCGCGAACTCTCGCGAGATCTCGTTGCAACAAGATTTCGCGTGGTGAGTCTCCACAAGTACCTCTTTACAAAAGGAGGTTGCCTCTGCCAAGAAGTGCTTATTGGCCTTTACAGGAGTACACATCCCAGACCGGGGAGCGAAGCGCAAGTGAAGTGGGAGCAAAGCTTTGCAGAGGGGATGCAGACACTGCAGGATTTCAGCGATAGCTCTGCACCGAAGGGTGTCCAGTGAACTCGTCGAAAAAAAACTGGTCGACTGCAATTTGGTCGACGCAATTTCGTCGAAAACCATTCCGGCGAAAATTTTTTTTTATTTATATATTTATTTTTTGGGTTTTCGTTTAGTTAAAAAAGGGGTTTTTAGAGAAAAAAAGGGGGTTGGGGGGGGACCCCCCCAAAAAAAAAAAAAAAAAAGGGTTAAAATAGAAAAAAAAAAATTTCGACGAAATGGTTTTCGACCAATTTGCTTCGACCATTTGTCTGGTCGACCAATTTTTTTCGACGAATTGACTGGCAACCGAATTCTATGATTTCCAGCTGTCAGTTTTGGTCGGCACATCATCTTGCAGCAGCGACAGTGGGCAGGATGGGACCAAAGCCAAGTCCGAGTTCAGCAGGAGATAGACGGCCAGCGGTGCATATGGTCGGGCGTCACATGTAGAGCTACAAACAAAGAGAAGGAGATGAGTGCTCGAGGAGGCAGCGGGAGCCCCACTGTGAAGAAGATCAGAAGCTTCATCACTGGAGGACGAAGTCCTACTGATAAGAAGTACCGCCTTCCAATCAACTTGTGCAGCATCTCTCAATGGGCCTACAGGGGATGCATTTGCACAGCACCGCAGTTAGCACAAGTCCCCATCACCATTTTACACAGGGGGGAGGGAATTTGGCGCACTATTAGTCAGAATTCTACTCATGGTGCATATTGGAAGAATGAGTTTTTCTAAAGAAAAGCTAGATGAAAATTAGTAGACTTAAAAATGTGGAGTGCAGTTTACAAAAAAAAACATTCATTTGGAGAAGAAAAGTATAAAAATAGTCTGTCATCCAGGGTGAGGTCATGAAATACGGAATTCAAACTGCTCCTTAAGGATGGCGGGACTGAGGGTTCCTTTACCGGGAACGTGCATTTTTTTTGGTGTAAAGAAGTAGCACCAGTCGCAGTAATGGTCCTTAAATACTTAACCTGAGAAGTGGTGCTAAAGGTTATTTGCCACGTTTGTTAATTGTCTAATGGAAGTTCTAATGGGGTCGCTGTGTTCACTACGGCAGGTGAGCATCATACTCACAATACAGTTGGCCAGGTAAATGCCTAGAGGATGAGGTGAGTAGCCCATATAGTGTAGCCAGAAAGGAATTGTGAGTGGCACGAACGGTGAGTATAAGACCATGCTGGAGGGACCTGCACTCTCAATGATGAACAATTCAAAGAGGTGCAAGGTCTAGTGCTTGGAACAGTTGTATGCAAGATAACTTAGATGGGCACATTTTGTTTACACTTTGTGTCACACTCACCTGGGTACTCTGTGGGAGTGATGAATCCCTCTGTGCCCTTCCTATTCCCGGTAAAGGATTCTTCTCACTCTGGGTTGGGAGCAGGAGGTTGACCTGTCAATGCAAGAGAGGTTCAATAAACGGCTTCTTATGTCTAGGGGCCCACCTCCTCCTCTTCTCAGGACCTTGTATGCATGTGGATTCTAACCCGAACACTATGCTCACCTTTGTTGTTGGGTTGGTGCGCTCTCCATCCTGTGCTACGCAAGGTAGGTGGTTTGAGCCCCAGTTGCTTCACTGGAGGTTCGATTCACAGAGCTTCAGGTAAGTTCAGTTGTGCCGCTCTCTAAGAGTTTGACTTGTGGCTAGTAGATTAGTCTCTGCTTGCAATTCGAAGACTGAAACAATGTCTAATGAACTAAACATATGGGGATTCCTTAGTCTTGCTGGACAGTGCGGCAAGCTCAGTGATCGAGCGCTGGAAGTGTGTACGTTTGTCTACAACCTGAAGAGGCTTGCTGCTCTGTGAATGTCCTTTGCTACCGCACTGCCCTCTGATACGCGAAGCACGACCAACTTACTTTGTCCTTTCCTTCGCAGGCACGATGGGCATGAAGGATGCTGGAAGGGCACTGGAGCGAGTTCAAAGAAAGCCTGGAGCGCGGCGGACTTCGAAATGCTGATGCAGAGGGATTTCCTGGACTATCGCCACCAGAGGTCTACCAGCAGAGATCAAGTAATTGCACCGGGATGAAATAACAATGTCCTTTCTTCTAGTAGGAGCTCCGGAGAAGCAGGAGGAGCCGCGGAGGTTCAGAGCTGCAGGATAGACACGGTGAGCGTGGCGTGTGGAACAGAATTCACACGAAGCACGGACCTGTCTCTGGGCATGGCTTATATAGGCATCCATGCCCAGAGACTAGAGCGCACAGTATAATTCTCACCCTGATATTAGAAATCCATGCTAGGTGGACCGGAAGCACTAACCCTCTACTTGGACACATGTCTGTTCTTCAGTTCAAGGCCTTAGTTGCTAAGGAGTCTGTGGAAACAAAGTCTGAGACTAAAATGAGGCCACTGACAGTATTTTGGTACACCAGGCCCTAACCCAGTCAGCCCCTGCCCGCCTATACAATCCCCTGTGGGCTAGGGAGAGGATGGGGATAGCAGAGAACCCAGTACCCATGACACTTTGGTTTTAACGGCGCGCAATACTGGTTGCCAAAGACACAATTGTCAGTTCATTAATGGGGTGGTAAGGACAAACCCAATATACAAGGGTTACTGGGAGATTGGGAGGTGTAACGCACCTTTATTTAATTGTTTTTTTTATAACAAAGTACCTGGTGAAACAATGGACGCCTATGCGGCTATGCCCAAAAATGAAGCATTGTGACTTTGCCAACTACTCCAACACTGAGGCCCTACGATCATAAATCATCGCAGGGTTTGATCACAAACATTTAGGCGGAAACTACTACAGAAAGCATGCACACTGGATGAGATATTAGCACTGGCCAGGGCTGAGAGAGCCGTTGACCATCAGGTAGAGAGTTTCAACAACCCCACACCAGCCGAGAACATACTTAGACTCTTACTAGAGAGGAGGTCTGAGGAGCTATTGTGCTCCAAATGTGGTTTTAAATACCCCCACGACGGTATCTGCCCAGCCATTAGACAGCGTTGTGCCACATGCAGGGAGGAAGGTCATTTCAAAGCTGTATGCAGGGTCACCCGGGAGAAGGGAAGGGACAGAACCAGGGAGACACCACTGAGACCCTAGGTGCAAACCAACCCTACACCAGCAACCCATCCTAGCACCACCTCCCAGAGGCCACCGAATCAGGCACAAATGGAACAAAAGGAAAGAGAATCAGGAGAGGCGGGGCAAAGAAGGGAGAGAAGAGAACGAAGGAGATATGTCAGGCTGGAGCGCAGATCAAGATGCCACGTGTGCTACCTAGTGGAACAATCGCTGTCTGACTCAGACCCCAGCTCATCTGGAAGTGACCACTGGAAGAAAGCGTACGTATAAGCACTGGGCAATCCCACCGCCAAGGCGCACAGTCCCACTCTGATCATCAAACTGAATGAGCAGCCAACCGAATTCCTCATCGATACAGGGGCAACAGTGAATCTGGTCAGCGAGAAGATCTTCAAAGAGCTACCACAAAGGCTGAAACTGAACCCTGAAACAGTGGACATTTACGCCTATGGTGCCAAAGCACCACTCAAATGCCTAGGACAGTTTGACGACCTTTGCCGATACAAAGGAGACGAGAATAAAATACGAATTCACATCTTGCCGACCGAAACGGACAACGGGTGTGTCCTTAGCTTCAAGGCAGCGGCCGACATGGGACTTATCCAAATCTTGTATAACATCATGCTCCACAAGTACTTTGACCCTGTCGAGATCTTCAAAGGCATCGGAAAACTAAAAAAAAAGGCAGATAAGAAGCCACATAGATGAATCCATATGCCGCACAGCGCAACACTACAGGGTGAACCCCATCAACATCCAGAAAAAAATGTGGAGGATGAGTTGCACGAATTACTAGAACAAGACATAATAGAGCCTGCCACAGGCCCCACCACCTGGGTGGCCCTGATAGTGCCGGCCCCCAAGAAAGGATCGGAAGCGATTCGGCTATGTGTGGAAATGAGGCGACCAAATCAAGCAACACAGCGGGAGAGACACTTGGCTCCGCGCATATCAGACATGTTCCATCTACTAAATGGAACCAAAGTGTTCTCCAAACTGGACCTGCAAAAGGGATACCATCAGCTCGTGCTGAGCCCGAGAGTAGAAATATCACGGCTTTTCTTACTCACTTGGGTCTTTTATGCTACAAGAGGTTGAGTTTCGGTGTGTCCTCGGCAGCAGAAATATTTCAGGGTGAGGTACACAATGTTATCAAGCGCATACCGAACTGCCTCAATTATAGCGACGACATCTTGGTTTTCGGCACGGATGTCAACAAACATGATGAAGCGCTAATGAAGGTTTGCAAAATATTAGAGGTGGCCAATCTCATGCTAAGCCGAGACAAGTGCGAGTTTCGAAAGAGCACGCTACGTTTCTTCAGACATATCTTCTCGAAGACTGGCATGACTCCGGATCCTGAAAAGGTGGCTGCCCTGAATGTAACCTCACCCCCGGCAAACATGGCAGAGCTGCGCTCATTCCTGGGGCTAGCCAGCTACTGCACACGCTACATCAAGGACTTTGCACCGTGAGTGAGCCGCTAAGGCTACTGACCAAGCAAGATGCTACATTCCTCTGGAATGACAAGTGCCAAAAGGCCTTTGAAACTATCCGCAAGAGGGTCGCCAAGGCGGAAAACATGTCCTGTTATGACCGCAGCCGCAAGACGGAGCTTACAGTGGACGCAAAGCCCAGTGGGACTGGGAGTTATACTGGCTCAAGTGGACCCAGGAGACCCCTCTCAGAACCACATCGTCGCCTACGCCAGAAGGAGCCTCTCCACACCGAGCAAGCCTACTCGCAGGCTGAAAAAAAGGGTCTAGCCGTAGTATGGGCGTGCAAGCATTTCCACCTCTTCCTATATGGCAAGCCATTCCGGGTTATAACCGATCACCAAGCACTGCTATTTCGTTTTTTCTTTTTAAATGTGTTTATTTTAAACCAAGGCAGGATGACAGTAGTATGTCAAATTTCAAGATAAAGTAAACATAATATAACAAACCCATTCAAACCCCTCTCCACCTCCCACCAGCTCCTGCCCACTAGGGCCAGTCTTTTATTGGTATGTGTTTTCTGTGACCAGTCCGGCTAGTGCTCCTTCTGACTGGGTGTCTTCGTCACCCAGGGTCCATCTGGCCTTACAAGGCTTATAGGTTAGGGCCGGGAACTTTCGGTCATAGTCCAGAAACGGGGCCCAGATGTTTTGGAAGCGGTGAAGAAACGCTGCTCTAACCGCTGTTATTTTTTCCAACAATCAATATGTTCCATATTTTCTCCAACCAATGGAACATGAGGGGGCCATCCGCAGATTTCCAAAAGCGGGCAATCGCTATTTTTCCTGCTAGAAGGCATTGGGTTAGCAGTTTGGCTTTGTTTCCAGAGCGTGGGTAGATTCCTGGGATCGGGGTCCCCAGGAGGATGGGCTCAGGCTTAGTGGGAGCGCTATCTGGGTGATCTGTTCAATGGTGGCTAAGCATAGTCTCCAGAACTATTGGATTCTAGGGCATGACCACCACATGTGAAAAAAGGAGCCTGGCAGGCCACATCGTCTCAAGCAAGTTGGGTCCAGTGCCTGGTTCATGTGGTGGAGCCTGATGGGAGGATAGTACCAGCGTAGCAGGACTTAGTAAGCGCATTCTCTTTTGGTTACACAGAGAGATGATTTATGTGCTTGGGTCCATACATCTACCCAGGCCTGGTCCTCTATAGGTTGTCCGAGATCTGCCTCCCAGCGGGCCATGGATAGAGTTTTTGAGGCCAAGAAGTCTACAAGAAAGTGTTTGTATAAGGTGGAGGTTTTGCCTCGGGCTGGAAGATCACTGAGGGTCAATTCGAGGGGTGTGAGATTGCGAGTAGCAGCTTGGAGAGTTTGAGGGTACGAGCACCAGTGACGTATTTGGATGTAGGAAAATCTGTCTCTTTCCTGAAGCTGAAAGGATTCCTTACATTGTTCAAAGGTGCGAGGTAGGCCTCCCACAAATAGTTGATTTAGGGTTTCGAGGCCTCCTGCAATCCAGTTCTTAAAGGTCTGGGGGTTTGCTCCAGGTGAAAAAGCTGGGTTGAGGAAGTCCAGGGATAGGTGGCCTAGCCTCGTTGGGACCCTTTTGCGTCTGAGGGCCCAATCCCAGGTGTTTAGTAGCTGACCAGAGCCCTCCCATCGCTTTTGCCAGGGGGTTGGAATGTGTGGGAGAAACCGCAAGGGAAGAGGGAGGCGTGATTGTTCCAGTTCGACCCATCTGGGGTAGTTGGTGGTTACCTGCCATGCTTGAACGTGTGCCAGTGTGCTGCCATCTGGTAGGCCTGGAGATCCAGGACTCCCAGTCCACCCAGTCTTGCGTTACCTAGCATTGCTCTTTGGGGGATCCTGGCTTTCTTCCCACTTCAGATAAATTGATGCATTTTCCTCTGAAGGTTATGGAGGGCGCCAGCCGGGATTGGGACTGAGAGGGCTGAACAGACATACAAAAATCTGGGGAGAAGGTTCATTTTACAGGCAGTAATGCGAGATTTCTTGGGATGTCCAGCGTTTCAGATCGCCTTGGGGGGAAGTTCACAGAATATGTGTCCCTTGGGTTTGCAGCTACTCGGACCCCTAGGTAAGGAATCGCCTTCGTTTTCTGTCGAATGGGGCATATTGGGTCTAAGGCTTCTCGTGCGGCCGCAGACAGGCTTATCCCCAGGGCTACTGATTTATCAAAGTTAAGCCAGTGACCTTACCATAGCGGTTTATTCCGGTGAGGGCCTGCCGTAGTGAAGAGCGGGCCTCCGAGATGGTGAGTAGGACGTTGTCCGCATATAGGGCGATTTTATGTTGGGAGGGACCCACCTGGGGCCCGTGATGTGGTTGTTCAGTCTGATTTTCTGGGCGAAGGATTCCATGATTAGTGCGTATAGAAGCGGGGATAACGGGCACCCCTGTCTGGCTCCGCAGGTTAGGGGAATTTGAGTGGAGAGAGAGCCATTCATCCTAAGAAGGGTCTTTGGTGACTTATAGTTGGCTAGGACCATCGTTCGGAACGCCGGTCCAAACCCGTAGGCTTCCAGGGTGAGACTCATAAAGGACCAATCGACTCGATCAAACACCTTGATGGCGTCCAAGGCCATCAACATTATTCCGTGAGAGCTTTGGGAGGCGAGGTCCTCCAGATTTAGGGCTCTGCGTATGTTGTCACCTGCGGATCTATTTTTAATAAAGTCATCCTGGTCGGAATGAAAATTATGTCAGGCAATATGTGTGCTAGGTGATTCGCAAGAATAAATGTTGGCGTCTATATTCAGGAGGGCTCTTGGTCTGTAGGAAGCAGGGTCCTTGGGTCTTTTACTGAATGGGGTAGAAGGACAGTGATCGACTCCTGCATGGAGGAGGTGACGGTTCCCGATTCCCGGAAGGAGTTAAATAATGCCACTAAAGGAGGCTGAGGTCTAAAGGCTTTATAAAATCTGGAGGAATATCGATCAGAGCCTGGGGCTCGGGGTTTGAGGGACTTAATGGCTTCCTCGACCTCCTCACCTGATATTGGAGTGTCCAGGTTGTCCCGGGCCAGATCCTGTAGATGGGGGAGTGCCGCTTCCTGCAGGTATTCTTTTTGTTCATTCCGGTCTCGTGGTGGTGCAGTCATCACTTGAGCCAGGTGGTCCGACGCCAGCCGTTGCTTATCTGGCTCTGCATAGTGTATTACGCCTTGTGGGTCTCGCAGCCCGATGATTGTCTTTCTCCTTTTGGCTTTAGCCAATTTGGCCACTGGCAGCTTGTTCGCTTTGTTATTCTTCATGTAGTAGAATTGCTTGGCTTTATTCAAAAGCTGAGCCGTGTGCTCCGTGTAGTGGGCCTCAAGTTTCTTCCGTGCATTACGTATAGCTTGCTGTGTTTTGGGGGACCATCCCTTTTATATGGGTTTCCTCTGCTTCCTTAAGTTCCTCCTCAAGGATTAGGCGAGTCAGACGTCTCCCCCTGTGGTATGCCATCCCTTGTGCGATTAATTCTCCCTGAATCACCGCTTTGAGGGCATACCAGGTGTTTGCAGGGGAGGTATCCTTGCTGGGATTTTCTCTGCAAAGGTTTTTGATTGCTGTTGTGATCCTGTCTCGTAGTGGCATTTCGTTAAGGATCGGGTCATAGAAGGTCCTTCTAAGTTGGGTGTTAGGTGTTGGCTCGTACGCTCGGATTTCTAGAGTTACTGCAGCGTGGTCAGACAGGGTCCTGATCCAATAGATACATCATTAGCGTAGGCAAGCACATGAGGAGACGTTAGGAGGAGGTCAATCCGTTAGAAAGTTCTATGAACGTAGGAGTAGAAGGAGAAGTCCCTCTCAGAGGGATGAAGCTCCCGCCATGAGTCCACCACCTCTAGGGATCTGAATAAATGCAGAAGACTACGCGCAAGAGTGCAGTCCCCAGGGGAGGGGGAGGGATCTGTCTTTTGTGGGGTCTGGAACTCCATTAAAGTCTCCTCCAATTATGGTCTGGCCTTCTGCGAAGGAAGGGAGGGAAGAACTCAGTGATTCATAGAAGGCGGCTTGCTCGGCATTGGGGGCATTTACCGAAATAAAGGTGTATAACTATCCCTGTAGCAGGCATTTGACCGCTACATATCGGCCATCTGGGCAAGTTTTTGTTTCCAGGACCTGGGGAGTTAGTCCCTTTGTGAAAAGGATTGCTGTGCCCCCTTTCTTGGAGCCACTTCAGCCAAAAACTGAAGTGAGTAGAGTCGGGAACAGTCACCCAAAGTCCGCTGGCAAAAAATGAGTTGCTTGTAGCAGAGCTATGGCTGCGCCATCATCCTGAAGCTTTTACAGAATAGACTTACGCTTTGTGGGAGAGTTTAGTCCCCTAACATTGAGGAAGAGAAACTTCAGGGTCTGATGTTCTTGGGACCGCTCAGAAGTCCCTGCAGGGTCCGATGAGGGAGGGTGGGGCGAATGTGGGTCAGCCATCATGTCGAGGGGTTGTTAAGCGTATGTCATCCTGCTCTCTGGGTTTTAACTCAGGCCCCCAACGGGAGGCCGGATCTTTAACTGGTGGGGGGGCCAAGATTGTGGGTACGGCAACCCCCAAGGCCAACCGGGCCAAACAGACACCTCCAGCTGCAGTGGCTGGGGTCCAGAATAGAAACTATGTGAGATTCCAAGGACTCATAGATGGAATGTGCCTTGGAAATGGGCATGGGCCGTGAAAAGGGGCCCGCTGCAATATACATAGCTGTTTGTTTGCTTTTTCGGGATCGGTGAGGTTTCCATGGGATGTTAGAAGTGTCCCGATGAGGAGGGAGGCCGGGTTCCTTTATTTGAGGCATGTGTGGAATGCAGGGCCCTGATTGGAGTAGTTCATCTTCTCCTGCTGTTTTTCGGCACCTTCGACCACAACGTCCTCCTGGGTTTCAGCGAGGCAGTCGGCTCTCTGTCTGCCATGTCCTCTGGGGTCAGCGACTCCGTATCTCCAGGTGTGGGGGTGAGCATGATTTTTTCGGCATCCTCAAGGTGGCTGATTCTGTGCGGAGTGCCTTTGTAAGAGAACTGTAAGGCTGTCGGGAAGAGCCATCTATATCGAATCTGGTGATCTTGAAGGAAGAGGGTCAGAGGCTTGAGGGCTTTCCTCTTCTGAAGCATGAGAAGGGAGAGATCTTGGTAGATCTGGAGGGGGAGCCCTGGAAAGACAATTTGTCCCGGGAACGGCTGATGTTTGAGATAGCCTCCTTGGTGGTGAAGAAATGCACCCTAGTTATTACATCTGGGGGGGGAGTCTGATTCCATCCCCCGGCGTGGGCGCAGCCTATGGGTGCAGCCTATGGGGGCGCTCTAAGAGAAGTTGAGGTTTATCCAACTGTGGGAGTAGGGATTGGAAGAAGTCTTCCACGTATTCTGCCAGGTCTTTATCTAGGACTGAGTTTGGGATATCCCGGATCCGAAGGTTGTTGCGTCGGGCCCTGTTTTCAAGATCCTCCTGTTTAAATTCGAGGAGTTCACACTTATCTTGTAGGGATCCGATCGAGCGTTGGATTTCCCCCAAAGCGGTTGTGTGGTCTTGGGAGCGATCCTCAACCTCCCCCAGTCTCTGTTCCACCTCCGTCACCCTCTGGTCCGTGTGTTCCAGCTTAGTGGTGAGCTCGGTCATACATGACCTGAATTCTGATTTAATGTCTGCCATAAAAGCCAGTATGTCGCCCTTGGTAGCTAGGGCTCCTTTGTCCTCCAGAGATTTCTGAGGTGTAAGCTTGGGGGGATCATTTTTCTTCCCTTTGTCCGATAACATTAGCATTGTAGTAATGTCTGAATTTTTATCGGATTTTCATTGCTTAGCCATGGCTCCTGCAGCAGCGTGAGGTGGATGATGCAGTAGTTTTTTAGGACAGAGTGGACTTGGGGTAGACAAAGCTGTTTGAATGTAGTGCGGTGAGGAAGACAGGGGGGGGTTCTTCCATTTAGGTGCAGAGATGGTTTTTGCTTTTTAGTTCCACTTGTGGAGAGGGGGGGCGAAGCTTGTGCCGGGGCGCCCCTGGAAGTGAGTGGAGAAGAGGAGGGAGTGGGACCGCAGCAGGGCCTGGAATCCCCAAAAGACGCTCTTCAGATAGAAGGGTTGAGCTAGCCTGTTTCAGATGGAGTTCATAGGGTAGCGACAGTGGGGTAGCTTTGTTATTTTGTGGCGTCCTCTCTTACTCAATTTGGAGTCCCAGATAGAATTGGGGCCATAGCAGTTACCCCTCTCATGGCAAGGGGAACGCGGCAGCCACAGGGAAGAGAGCGGGTGGGCTGCCTCTACAGCACGGAACGTTCCTGTTTGTCGGCCCCGGTCGAGCCGCTCTGCATAGCAGGTAGCAGGGAGTAGCGAGGAGTGCTCTTCACAGTCCTCGCCGCCCTGGGGCTCCTGTCACCCCGGCGCTGGATGCCGCCGGGAGAAAGGGGGAGAGCACCTACTTGTTGTAAGTGGGGCGGAGAGTAGCCCAGAGGCCCTGAGTCACTGCACCAGAGAGGGGCGCTTCTGGGCCAGGCGGGAGGCACTGAGGAGGGTAGGCGGGTTCTCCAGGCGGGGGCCACGTTCATTCCAATGAACCATCTGGGGGGGCGGCATGCATATTCGGGGGGCCGGTCCAGCTCAGTGAAACCAGCCCGCTGGCCTCAGCACAGCGCCGGCACTGGTCTCATCAGCTCCGCCCGCCATCTTGGATGCGGGAAGGAAGGGGCCGCCAACGTCTGCGGCTTGCAGAGAGGCTTCCCGGCTGTTAGAAGATCTCGTTCTTATCCCGGCAGGTGAGGAAAGGTTTCCGGCGCTCCAATCAGGGTTTAATTTTCAATTTAACATCCGCGGCAGACAGGTACCTCATACATCAAGCCACCCCGGAGGGAATCGACACGGAAAGGATAGCTCGATAAACGGAAAATGATACTGCATGCCAAATCATCTGGGAAGGACTCGACTCTGGCATGTGGAGAAGGGCCAGAGAGAGAGGGTGAGCAGCGGGGGACCCCGTGCACACAGAAGTAGAAAGGCTAATGCAGGTGAAGGATGAACTGACGCTCTTGGACGATCATCTCCTCTTGAATAACTGCAAGCTGGTAATTCCATCAGCCCTGCGGAAGAAAGTCATTGAACTAACCCACGAAAACCACAGGGGAATTTTATCGACGAAGCGCATGCTTCGCCAGAAGGTCTGGTTTCCCCTCATAGACTCCATGGTGGAGGAAGCACTGAAGCCATGTCCCACGTGTAACCTCATCACCCCTAACAGGCACCCAGAGCCCCTGAACCTGTATGAGCTACCTGAAGGAATCTGGGAGGCCGTGGCGGCTGTCTTCTTCGGGCCTATCGAAGGAGGGAATTACGTACTGGCAGTAATGGACGAAGACTCCAGATATCCAGAGGCCCAGCAAATATCATCAACGCCGGACCAACATGTAATACCAGCTCTCGATTGCATCTTCTCTGCATATGGGATGCCAAGGGTACTCAAAACGGACAATGGACCCCCATTCAATGGACATCAGTTTGCACATTTTGCAGACTACATGGGGTTTCATCCCAGGAAAGACACTCCCCTATGGCCGCAAGCGAATGGAATGATATAACACTTCATGGCCAATCTAAAGAGAGCGCTACAAATAGCCAAGCTCACCGGGCAGCCAAATGAGCAGGTCCTACATCAACTAATGTGGGATTACAGGGGTACTCCCGATAGCACCACTGGAAGAGCCACAGCCAGTGCCTTAAGTGGCACTACAAATCGAGCCAGGGCTCATCGAGGGGGCGTGGCCTAACAACAGGGATCTTGATGGCCCGTTAGGCCACGCCCCCTTGACAAGCCCCGGCTCAATGGGCTACTGGCACCCCTGCCAGGCAGCCTCTTGTAGAGATTAGCACCCTCTCCCCTATGGAGTAGAGGGTGCTGATCTCTGCATTTATTTTGTATAGGCTTGCCTTGCAGGGGACAGCGCCTCGCCTATTCAGCCTTAATGGCGGTGCTGCCCCTTGCCAGCTGTGGAGGAGCAGCGTCACCATTAAGGCTGAAAGGTTGAGGCCACTGGAAGCAGAGGCCTTTTTCCTAAAGACTGAAACTCCCGCGAATCCGCGGGAGCTTCAGTATTTAGAAAGCAAGGCCTCTGCTTCCAGCGGCCTCACGTTTTCTCCATAATGGTGGCGCCGGCCCATGTGCATCACTTGATTAAAGGGATGCCTCGCAGGTGCGGCGCCACCATCATGGCTCGAAGGCATTTTTTTCTGAAGCCTGAAGCTCTCGCACACGAGCGAGAGCTTCAGGCTGTAGAAAAAAATGCCTTTTTGTGTAGTAGCCCGGGCTGCCATGGGAGATTAGTGGGCCCCGGCAGGGCCCCGCCTCAAAACGAAATTTCGGAGCCTACTGGAGCCCAGCCCCGGCAGGCCCCGGCCCACTTAAAGCCCTGGCCCCAGCTGAGGTGATGTTTGGGAGGGACATTCAAAAGAGAATTCCTCAAGCCGAGGGTAGACAACCAACCTGACCTGGATCGAGAGGTGAGAGAGAGGGATGGCGCTGCCAAGGAATGCATGAAGGCATACGCGGATATGCGCAGATGGGCTTGCGTGTCCCAGATAGAGGTGGGTGAAATTGTAGCAGTCAATCAACCTCAGAATCATAAGCACACCTCCATCTTTCACGAGGAACCTTTGCTCGTCACGTCCAAGAAAGCATCCATGGTCACCGCGCATGGAACCAAAGGGTCCATCAATCGAAACTCATCCCACTTTAAAGGAATCCCATCCCTTGGCTCAAGGCGACTAAGTGGGCGACTAAGTGGGCGCGTGATAATCCCCATTGCCTACGGCTCAGATGATATGTATCAAGGAGATCACGAGGACTGGGATGAGTCTGACCACGAAGGCCAATGGACGGTGGCACTGGAAGCAGCCCTCCAGACCTCAGCAGCTCACGTCCTCAGCTAGTGCGGAACAAGCCTTGCAGCCTGATTGAAGAGATGGGCTAACATCAGACCCGAGACGTCCACCTGTTGTGAAAGTCTAGTAACTGTTTAAAATGGGGGGAGATGTCATGTTGCCTTATTCATGGACACGGGAGGCGGGAGTTCGGGAGGGGGACGGAAATGACGGGAAAGGGAAGTTATGAGAAGGGGGGCAGGTTAAGACACAGTTGTATGAAGTTGAATAAAGATAGATGTGCCTGCGAGAGCTCTGTGTCCGCTTGTTATTTATCTGTGCCACAGTGAGAAAGCAGCTTACCCAGTGCTTAAAGTGGGCCGGGGCCTGCCGGGGCCGGGCCCGGCGTCTCCAAAAAGTGGGACTGAGCCGGGGCCCTGCTGGGGCCCCCGTCCTACAGCAACATTGGCAGGAATCACGGGATGCATTATCCCGTCCTGCAATGAAGTCAGACACGCTGACAGAAGTGGCAGCCAGCAACAGCGACGCTGTGACTGGCTTCCACTTCCGTCAGTCATAGTAACTGCATCTGGTGGTGACCCCTCGCGCGAGAGGTCACCAGAGGCACTTACTGTCCCTTTGTTTCCCCAGGTCGCCGAGGCGTCTTTAACCCTCGGCGAACCTGGGGATTCCTCGACATATTTCGAGCCATCTTTTATAAAGCTTTGCCAACGGACAATTTCGAGGTTTATAAAAGATGGCTTGAATTGTGTACTTTCAAAGCCATCTTTTATAAACCTGAAATGTTTAAAAAAAGATGGCCTGAAAACTAATCAAACCGTAGGGTATACACACAAATATATATAAATGTTATATATTTGTGTGCGTACCTTACTATGGTTTGTGTACTTTGCAAGCCATCCTTTATAAACGAAGAAATATGTTACATATTTCTATGTTTATAAAAGATGGCTTGCATAGCACACAAACCATAGTAAGGTACGCACACAAATATATAACATTTATATATATTTGTGTGTATACCCTACGATTTGCATACTTTTTAGGCCACGCCCCTCCCACAAGCCACGCCCCCAAATGAGGATTTCTCACCCCACTTAAAGCCCTGAGCTTACCCACACCATAACACTCCCTTCACACTTTAGGTCTGACTGAGACACAGACAGTACTCTTATCTCGCAACCATGAAGCACACACCAACGCGGCAGCCCAGACACAACACCTGCTGAAGAAGATAGCAGGTTTCGTTTTAGGGGATCAAAATAGCTCAACTGGCATATCACGTGCATGCCAGCAGCAAAGCCACTGGTTCGAGCCAGTGAAGTGGAAGAGTGGAGTTCTAGTAGATATGTTTAGATATCGTCTTCTGGTAGTAAGTGCTCTAAAACCTACGGGCGTGTAGCGCTCGATAATAAATAAGTGTTAGCTTACTGGCGGGCAGCAAAGGCACTTTTTGAAATATAATTAATTATTATAGTAAAGAAAGAAAGGTGGGCTTGAACAGACACGTAAGGGCGCTTTGTTGCCTCATAACGTCTCAAATGAAGCATCGGTTGATGGCATCTCTGTTTGTTTGTTTTGTTATTTATGTAGCGCTAAGAACGCTGCTAATATCCCACGATGTGTGGTGCTCATTTATCGACCTCGAAATGATGAGTTTGGCCCCCTGCCATGATTCGAACTTGCTTCAGCAGGCTCTGCATTGATGTCAAAGCGAGCGCTCTACTTGCTGTGCTATCTGACAGGTTTGATCTGCAAGTACGTTTTTCTATCCCGGCAAGACCAATCCAGCCTGTCAGCGTTCTTCGATCGATAAACAAGTACCAATGTCGATTGGGTAATAACCATATACGTTTCTATTTAGCTACTTCATAAAAATGTCCGTGTTATAGTTGCAGCTATAGAATTAATGATATGGGGTACTGTGCTGCCACCCGATATACACTGATCTGCCACAAACTACAACATGCTTTAATGACACGTCATTATCGCGATTAATTAAGTCATAGTGGTTGCCCTCCGCCCCCCTCCTCCTCCGAGGCTAACTTGGCATAGCTACCGGTGGCACAATGGGGTACAGGCCTCCCTTTCTAACGGATATTACTCCATCCAAACCCCTAAACCGCTCGAAAACATCTATTTCAAAGGAAGTGTGTGAATAACATTATTTGAAGTGCTAAAGTGCTGTCCTTTTTGGGGACAGAGATTAACGCCAACCAGAGAGAATGTTGCCTGCCTCAGGAGAAAGTCGTAGATTTATTAAGCACAATGATATATGATATGATAGGGCATTTATAACGCACCCACCTATACACAAGTGTTTCGAGGCACGACGAGGCAAGGGAGGGGGGACAGAGGGAAGACAGAGACAACGATCCTACTAGGCCAAGTATCATTCAGATCTCCCAAGTGCAGGGGAAGGGGGACATTGCGGGGGCAAGGGGGAGGGGAGAGTGCATTACATGGGATAATAGAATAAATAAACAATAAGTAACAGCAGGACCAGCTGGTGGCAAGTGCATGGGTAAGTGCAGAAAACTGAAAGGCAAGGAGAGGAAGCGACATTGATGGAAACTCAACTTTGTAACAAAGATCAGACCCTGAGGGCAGTTCTTCTATAGAAGCCTGGAGATGAAATAGTCAACGAAGAAACGTCATCACATAGGTTTAGGCAGCAAGGTTCAGAAGGAGCTAGGAGTATGGGGGACTCGGCACAATTTTAATGGTACGGTCATTTGGCGCACGCCAATAAACGACGAAAATAAAAGAGTTTTATTTGCAGCAGCAGCTAAGGGTTTTGGAATTTCTTTTGCCAACAAATGGTGCTCAGGGCCTTGGCCCACTCGCTGACGGGGGCAGAGGTTGGACTAAGAATATTGCTTTACTGGAAATGTTTCACATATAGAGTGGCATTTACATATGGGCGCAATATTAAAAAATAGGGAGTTGACCACTTGGTCGGATAACATGGCAGTGGTGCATGTTCTAAACAGGGGGTCCACTTCATGCCAGCTGGTGCCAACAGTATTGAGGGAAATAACGAAGAACGCCTTGAAGTATAACGTGGTGCTAAAATCCGGGCACATAGCCGTCACAAATCATGACCTTGCTGATGTACTACCTCCCCAAAGTTGCAAATAACTGCACCCAAGACCCTGGCTCAACAGGGCAAGAGATTAAGCATTCAGCAGCAAGAGAGCTCAGAAGCATATTGCTGGGCCTGGCAAAAAATGCATCGGCCAAGAAGACGGGCAAGCTCTACAGGAAGTGCCTACAAAACGTTGGTAAAATAATTAAGGTGCATAACATCAAAGAGGAGCACATAAATGAATTTCTGGAATGGTCATTCAAACAGAATAAGAGGACATTTTAGGCATCATCTCATTTGGCATCTAGGATCAGTGAGATAGTGGCAAAAACACGCTATCAGAGGAAGGCTTAGCATCGATCGACATTAATTTGAGTAAAGAAAGCATGGCTATTACACTAAGAAAATCCAAAACAGATCAATTAGGTAAAGGGAGAATAAATGACTTGTATTGCATTGATGTCAATAGACACTGCCCCATATTCACCACCAAGGAATTCCTCGGCATCCGCCCACAACCAGGGTGACAGCTGTTCAGGCATAAGGATAGCAGGTTCCAATTGCAAACAGTCCTTAGAAAGGTAATCAGAGCAGTAGGTTGGGAACCCTCTGAATTTGGGTCACACTCTTTTCTCATTGGGGCGGCCCCTTCAGCATGGATGGTGGGCATAGATGAGAAAGCAATTAAGGATATCGGGGGCTGGAAATCAGATGCTTATAGGAGATACATCAGGAAAGAAATGATCTAACGCAGGCATTCCTCCCATTTCATGTCAGCTTGGATAGTGGGCCACTCTTTCATGGCAAGAGCAAGCAGAGGGTCAGAGAACTCCCACAATGGTTTACATTTTCAAAAGACAATCACATCATGGTGGGGCACGCCCGGGATATGAGCTTGGAGGACCTGCACGACAGGTTAGCAGATTTAATGGGTTTCTGTGCCCCCTCCCCCCTTCGCATTCCTGGTCATGCATTTAGGAGTTAATGATATGACACATTTGGGTAGAAAGGAACTGTTTGCAGAAAGGTGCAGCTCACTTAGGAGGTGTGCTGGAGGCAGACAGAGGGCATGTTATCCCAAATACTGCCCAGGCGGCCAAATCAAGCAAAGCAGTGGAAATATCCAGAAAGAAATTGAACACAGCCTTAAATAACTTTTGCGAATACACCAGCCTCACTTTTATTGAACGTGGGGGCATTTCCTAAAGCAACAAGGAATTGTTCCAGCAAGATGGGGTCCTCCTATCGATAGAGGGCATGGAAATATTCACGAGAAATACTTTTGGGACACTAGCAGAAAAAGAATGTATATAAGGTCCTTTTGGGGGAGCCTGAGTGGCCGTGCCCTCAGGCATCTTTTGCGGGTATGAGAAGGATGGCCAAAATGCAACCCAGCACAAGCCTCGGTATTCAAAAATCACTGCTGATGGATAAAATCTATCAACAAGAAGAAGACACGACGGAAACCCGGACATGCTTCCTTGGCCCCCCCCCAAAGAGAGGCAAAACACAGAACGGTATGAGAGATACAAAACACCCACCTTTCCCGTCTGTGATTGGCCAGGCATTGGCACAAGAAAAAACAAGCAACAAGAAATGGACCACTGGGGTCCTCATTGTATTAGAGATAGGGTGGCCAGATTTTGAAAATAAAAACATAGAAGTAGGACTACAGCTGCGAAACTAGTCCTACCTGTATGTGGGTGGCCTGTTTTAAAAACCCATCTAGGGTTTGCTTATCGGGTGGATACCATCCCGTTTTTTGGCCACACCGATGGAAAAATCATGACATTGGGCCAAAAACTGGGATGTTATCCACCCGATCCCCAAATCCCAGGATGGAGTTTTTACACTTAAAAAAGTTTAGGGACCCTGGGACAGAGGCGCAAATACCCGGACAGTCAAGGCAAAACCGTGACGCCGGGTCACCCTAGTAAAAGACAATGGGCCTCATCACAAGTTTGGCGGTAGCCTTGCCGGTAAAACCGCCAGGCTGCTGCCAAACATGCACAATTTTTATGGCATCCCCCCGCCGGACCCGTTAACTGCCCATTTGCGGGTGCCAGAATAAAATGCTCCCAATTCCCATTGAGCCCTATAGGGTCAATGGGAATGGGGAGGTCGATTGCACTGTACATCTGACATGCTCTGCTCGAGGGTGCCAGTATGCCCGCCAGGTCCGATATGGCGGGCGAAAAGGCACCCGCAAGCAGAGCTTGTAGTCTGCCGGTACGGTAACCACGGTACCGGCAAGCTTATAATGAGGCCCAATGGAAAAAATGGAGTCCACAGCTCAACGCTGTACATCAGTCAAAGGAACGGCAGCATGGATCAGCCTCGAGTTGGCCCTTCCATGGACTTGGCAGCAGCTGGGCCCCGCTCACCTGATCCCATGATGCCCACCTGATCCCATGATGCCCAAAAGCACACTGCGAGTTATTACTTACTGTCATGATAATCACGTGTTGGTGCAATCAAGTTTACGGCCTATGTTTCCCATCAATATCTCGCTCCTGGTAATTTTGTTCAAAGCAAGCTTTTTAAAGTAAGAGTGGTATTATGTTTTATAATGCTTGCTATGTCCCACGCACTTATGTTTCTGCTGGCACACAGCGGGCACGCACAGAGCCTTAGAGCATGAATGGGGGCTAGCCAGATCCTATTTGGGCCCTGACGCAGAGGCCTTTATTTGCACTGCCTTTAGACATGGACGCGCGCATATTCCATTGGAGGTCTGGGGGCGCAAAGGATGCCAATTTCCTGACCACAGCAGGATATTATATGGGGTGGTGAGGGGTGCGGGGGTGGCTTAATTGCATCAGAGATGTGTTGAGTGGGAAGAGCCGAGGGGGTGCACGCAGCAGGCACGCCTGTGTGACGAGAAGCTACTGCCAGCTGAGCACAAAGCCCTAGAACAGCCCTGATTGCGCTAGAATCTAGTCTCTGTTATCATGCAGCCACCCTCTGGGGGGCTATCAAAGGGGGGCGGCGCTGTGTCCGGCTGTTGCTTCAAAGATGTCTCTAATCAACCTATTGACGGTGTCCCCTACCATCAGGTTCAAAAAGGGATCTGTTGGGTGAACTGGTAAATCACAACACAAACTACAGACTCCTAGAGGATGCCTGCCAATATGCTAAAGAGAAGTTCTAATGAAACAACCAGTGTACAATATGCATTTATTCCAACTATGTACATTCTAGAAACAACCAGGCAGTATTAAAAGCTAATCAGAGAGAAAATTATTCATTTCAAAATGTCACCCCTCCAGGCATTCACACCACCCGCTGTGAACCTGCCACCAATAAGAACAAATGGTACACACTATTCTTGTATTTAAAGGCCTAATTCAAGTATCAGAAGACAGTCGGATTTTACATGAGAACAAAGATGTCTGCCATCGACATTGATTTCAGAAGGGCCATCCTGGGACTATGTTTACCAGAGCGCCTATGTCTTTTTCTTTATCCTCGTGTTCTTTCAGAGACACGACCCGGTGACGAAATAAGTAATAACTGACTCCAATCGCAGGGCGACGCCACAGTCATGCGAGTGCAACAACCAACGCTGCTCCAGCCCTAGCGCCGAGCTGGAAGGATTTGCAATAACTGCCTGCGGTCCATAATAACGGTGCTGGGATGCCCGAACACGTGTGCGTTATAATGCGGTGTGGCCGTCCTAGCCACCCCTAATGTGCCCAAACTGGAGGACTGCAGGATGGCAGACACTACACATCCTCACTCCCTGCGACCCGGAGTTCACACCTGTTGCACAGCCCAGTGCCTGCACGTGGGTGTGCTGCCGACAGGATAAGGTGACAGGTGGAAGATGTTGGCTACGAAAGCGCACTACCGGGGGCCCTCATATCCCCCACCCCAACAAGCAAACAGAAAAGTTTACAAATAGTTCTGTTTTTAAATGCAGCCACATGTCCAACTACGTCCACGTTTCCCTCTCTTTGAGAGCATGTTAAGGCCTCTGAAGCAGTGGGCTGGAATGTCCGCTGCCCACTTTGTGAAATGTTGCTACCTCTGCCCCCCTCTCCCCTCCCAACAGTGACACCCAAACGGCTCTCTTCTGACATTCACATGTTGTTGGCGGCAGTTCCGAAATCTGGCTGGAACCCAAGCATCAGAGCGGGCATCCGGAAGCCACTCCGTGTAGAAGAAAACAACAACACCGCTAGGGAAGGAAGCAACTCAAAACCTCATGCATTCATTTCCACCGAAGAGAGATAACATTGCCTTGGAATGTCTATGTGCAATATGTAGACCCTGGCTCTAAACAGCAAAGTAAAGCAAGAATGCAAATGCCCAGAAGGTCTCCTTTTGCAATCATTTAAAGCAATATGCATCCTAGAAGTGGAGATCTCAGAATAGATGAAATGTATCTTTTCTAGAATTCGAAGTTGGCGCCCGGACACACTGCAAAAAGGTTTCACTGTAAATCTCTTAGACTTTTTTTCAACAATCCAAAACCAAACTGTGGCATAGAAGGCTGGGCACCTTTTGAGTCCCGTCATGGGGTTAATGGGTCAAACATCAACACCCTTTTGTCTCCACTTCTGTTGTGCCTGTTGCAGTACATGGTGTTGGGGGCTGCTCCGGATCACCGGGCAGCCCCATACTCATGTCGGGGGCACCCGACGGGATCCAACAGGGGCGGCGTTCACGCCGCGGACACAAAGGGTGGGGGTCACCCCACCCGATCCGGATCACCGGATCTCCGCACATAGCCGGGTGGCAACCGGCTTACCACAGCCCCGGCTCTGGGGGCACCCAGGCCGGGGCCGCCTCGCCAACCCACCTCACATGGTTGGGGGACCCACAGGGACGGCGTTGCCCGGCAGGGGCACGGTCCGGAAGGCGTTGCCCGGCAGGGGCACCGTCCTCAAGCTGGGCCCCGTCCTTGGGCCCAGCACACGTGGCGAGGCACCATCCTGGCACCAACACAACACACACACGCGGAGTCAGTTTCACTCGTGACTGCCGAGCCGGAAGCGGCTCAGAGCTTTTATTAGGTTGGTCACATGGGTAACCATGTGACCACACAATGCCGCGGAATGTACCATGGCCCCTCACAGGGGTGCCATGCAACACTCCTCCTTTTTCATAACAAAATACAAAACCCCAAAATCCCACCATAACTACCACTACTACTACTTGAGCCACTCTACTACTTTACACACCCTTTATTAACCTGGGTGAGTGGCTCTCATGTCCCTGAACGGCACCAGTGAGGGCTACTGGCACCACATACAGCACTCGGAGTCTACAGGTGCGCACCACACATCATTGCCCACTAACTGGACCATTTTAAGCAAGTCCGTGTCTGCAGGCTCACAGTCTTCCGGGGGAATGGCAATTATAATGTCCACCGTGCGCATGAAGTCGCCGGAAACCATCTCGCACCCTCACCAGAGTTCGGTCAGGACATTCACAGCAAACAAACCGGCAAAGCCGCACCTGGGTAGGCCCAGGGGCCACATCGGCCAGGTCCATAGTCTGGGGGTGCCGATGGTGAGCTGCTGGCGGCGGGCCCCTCCTCCTACCTCCTTTCCCTGGTGGGGAGGTGTCACGACACCACCGGTGGCAGGATGCTGTTGCGCCCCTTTCTTTGTTGCTGTCGCTTGGGGGCTGCAGCGTGAGGCAGGGTGACATTGTGCCTCCATTGCCCCGTGTTCATTTTCTTTTCCTTACGGGCCCAGGTACAGTTGGGCCCGGGCGGCCCAGCGGTGCGGCAGTCGGCGGCCCAGTTCTATGGAGGGCCGGGGAGCCGTGTCTTGCTCTCCCCCTTTCTCTTGGCTCCCCATGGAGCGCTGCAGGCCTCCTCGGCGGGTGGATGGCGCCGGCATCTGGCACACGCCCAAGTATATTTTTTTCCTTGCGGCGACCATCGCACCTCCTCACTGCCATGGCTTGCGGGTGGGGGAGGGGGGCAGCCGGTCCCCCTTCACGCTGCGAGTGCCGCTCACCTCATCCCGTTCTGGAGGCTACACCTCCCCCTGCGGCAGATCCCGCATGCATGGCTGTCCTGGTGGGGAAGGGGCAGCCTTATCTTGCCACGGCCGGCCGGCCGGGAATCTTATCGCGGCCGACGCCGCTTTTTCCTCTGTTGCGACAGAGCATTCCTCCCCCAGAGATGGGAGAAGAGCAGCAGCTCATGCGGCTAAACGCCGCGGATCCTCCCACACACGGGGCGAGCAGCAGCGCCCCTCTGGTTTCCTTCGTGGGCCCGGATGGATTCGGGGCCGCCTCCTTTTTTTTTTCTTTTTTTTTTCGGCGGCGATGTTTGCCGCGGCTTGCGGGTGGGGGAGGGGCAGCGCCTACTCCCTGCGGCGCAGCCGCCAGCATGTTCCTGATCCACCCTCCCGAGGCCGATGCCGCTGAGTTTTCTCTCCCTCCAGGGGGAAAAAGGGGGGCAACAGCTCGCGCAGCTGATGCCGCTCAGTGTTTTAGGCTTGGGGCTTCTTCCCCTTCGCAGCGACGACCCGACATTCCTCTGTTGCGGCCAAGGCCGCAACTTCCTCTGCTCAGCAGGGGCGGGGCAGGCAGCTCTTCTCCTGTCCTCGGGAGTGGCAGAGGGGCCGCTCACACGCCACCACCCTATTCGTGCAGCCAGCACCGCACTCCATCCTGGGGCACCAGGCGGCCAGCGGCTAGACACACGGGGCCCTGGGCCACCCCATCACCACTACACCTCCAGCGGCCGACGCCGCTCTGCGCACGTGGGCTCCAGCCCTCGTCGCCATTGTTGGGGGCTGCTCCGGATCACCGGGCAGCCCCATACTCATGTCGGGGGCACCCGACGGGATCCAACAGGGGCGGCGTTCATGCCGCGGACACAAAGGGTGGGGGTCACCCCACCCGATCCGGATCACCGGATCTCCGCACATAGCCGGGTGGCAACCGGCTTACCACAGCCCCGGCTCTGGGGGCACCCAGGCCGGGGCCGCCTCGCCAACCCACCTCACATGGTTGGGGGACCCTCAGGGACGGCGTTGCCCGGCAGGGGCACCGTCCGGACGGCGTTGCCCGGCAGGGGCACCGTCCGGACGGCGTTGCCCGGCAGGGGCACCATCCTCAAGCTGGGCCCCGTCCTTGGGCCCAGCACACGTGGCGAGGCACCATCCTGGCACCAACACAACACACACACGCGGAGTCAGTTTCACTCGTGACTGCCGAGCCGGAAGCGGCTCGGAGCTTTTATTAGGTTGGTCACATGGGTAACCATGTGACCACACAACGCCGCGGAATGTACCATGGCCCCTCACAGGGGTGCCATGCAACACATGGCTGAAACAGAATTCTTACTCTCAGCCTTATGCTCTAATAGGCACAAGAGGAAGTGTGGATAAAAGGGTGTTAATGGTGGGGACGCTGTCCGTTTCCAGAGCTGTGACTAACACAAGTGCCAGCCAGCCACAGCTTCGCCAAACTAGTTTGAACAATAAGCTGTGACTGCCCGGCACTTCTGTCAGTCACAGCTGCCTGACTTAATGACAGCGGGCTCATCTCCCTTCGCAGCGGGGGCCGTGGTGGGACAATGACCCGCCGTCAAGTGGTGGGGCTGGAGGGTGGAGGGCCCCGGTATGGCCCCGGCACAGCCTCACTTTTTAGAGACTGCCGGGGCCTGGCCCCGGCAGGCCCCAGCCACTTAAAGCACTGGGGAAGGCGTATAGTACTGGCCGTCAAAGGTCACTTCTTGGGCAGGAACTACAGCAAATGAATGGTACAGCTAGGTTTGGTATTTTCAACGGGCAATGAGTGAACACAGGTTGTAGGATAAATGGCCTCGCCTTTTTGGCAAGTGGTTAGAGCAGGAAGGTTCCCTCCTCAACCTCTCCTCATAATGTTTAGTAGGCCGGTATGGATTTGTATGAGGGCGTCCAGCCTAGAAGGCTGTCAGGTCCAATGCGCAGTGTGCTGCTGAAATAGTAATAGAGTGGCTCTATTATCCCCTCCTGGTCTTTCCCACCCGTGTGTGGGAAGCCTATCTCATTTATTGTTGCAGGTTCACAAATGGCCGCAAGAACGCACCAATTCCCAGATGAGGTCCAACGGTTTTTATTATCAGATTGGCAATGGGCCGCCATCTAGTGGATGTCCCTAAACTTTCGAATGCCTCCCCATTAGCTCAGACAGTAGGTATAATGAAGGCTCTCTCCCGGACTTCTGTTTCCCAACTTCAAATCTATTACTCGAAATGCAGATTCTATAATCATAAAATAGTAATACCTTTTTAGAATCTCATAACGATGACGACCGCTAATCTTGCGTCGTAAAGTTCACATGTATAGAGCAAAATTAGTATGTATTTCTTCCTTTACCTTAGATAATAGAGTCTGCAGAGCATGTTGGCCGCTGGTATCTTATCCCAGTCACGTACAGACTGAATAATTGCTTTCCTTTAAACCACTTCCTGAAGTGGTCACGTGAGCTAACCCGCATCACCTTTAATCATAACACCACTTTCCAAACCGGTCACATGAGCACATACGCATCAAGTAGATCCCTAATTTTGTCGTCCTATCCCTCCCATGTTAATCAGATGGCCAAATTGGCGTGGAGTAATGGAACGGTAGTTTTTAGACCGGAACTCGGCACCTTCTGCTTAGTCTTATTGTGTAGATACAAATGTAGACTGAACACTTTTTCTTACTGAAGACATACGTAGTTGATGTCCAACAGGACTCTAATTCTTGAGTCTAGGGCAGAACCAAAATTACACTATTAAATGAGAAGCACTTATCCATGCTATAGTATACTCGATAGGTGAATTATAAATGCTGGTTATCCTAACTCCCGCAATAACCATCCATCACATGGGAATTAAGCTTCAACCCATATTTCATAAAGGTCGTAATCCCAGCGTTTCCCTTCAGTGAAGTGTATAGTTTATAGCGTCATACCATAAACAAAATGTAATCGTTGGGGTTACATAAATAATGAAGAGCAGTTTATGCATAGAAAACAAAAATTGTTCCCAGGTGGACATCCAAAGTGTTCAATTCTTAACAGACAGTTATATTCTCAACCCATTTCACTGTTACATATTTAAACGTTCAGCATTCTTTTTGGTGAAACATACATGGGCAGATGATGTTAATCTTCAATACATTTGACAAATTCCAATTACACATGTGCATTCATGATCATAACTTAGAGAAAAACCTTCACCTAATGGCATGTAACCTTACAAAGTGTCATTTCCATATTCAACTCTAATTTCTGTAGGCTATATGTAATATGTTACAGGTACTCTCCATCCACAATCTATAATCTACAGACCAACTCATTTCTACTCAATTACCAATTAGATGAAACAGTTCAAACAAAATTCTTCATTCATCCCCTTAGGATGTACTGTATCCAACAAATGAATCTACAACATTTCACTCTGTTACAGACGAGTATTAAAGTCACCACCCCAGTGGGGCGTTTAACTACTTCCAGTATCGTAAATTGCATCTGTGCAATTGAATGTCCTTGGTCATTAAAATGTCTTACAACAGATTGTTTAATATTCTTACAAAGAACACTGGACTTATGTCCCGCCCACCTCTCACGAGCTGTCTTTGCTGTTTTCCCTACATATAGAAGCCCAAACGGACACTTGATGCCATAAATAACACCAGATGTCGTGCAGTTTGCATAGTCACGAAGGGGAATCTTCTTTACTGTATGTGAAATACTCTTTCCTTTTAGCACGTTATTACAGTGGCTGCATGTAGGGCAGGGAAATGTACCCTTCTTTTGTGTTCTTAACACCGATTGTCTGTCCCTTTGGGGTCTCTTAGCCCACAACAATTTATCTCTTAGATTTATACCTCGTTTGTGTGTTCATTCTGGAAAAAGTATTTTAAAATATATTTGATTGGTACATACATAATAATGCTTATTTAAAAACTGCTGTTAAATAACTAATTATTTATAACTAAAACCTGGAGTGTAAGTGTTACTTGGCTACTTGTATTGGTGGATTTCATTTCTACAGCTCTACAGCTCACATTTACTGCTCTTGAGATAAGCCTGGCTGCTCAGTCACACTACCAACTTGTGTAGTACAGGCATTTACCAATAGCTGGGTTACCTAATACCAAGAGGAGAAGGGTTGTGTAGTCTCTCACAAGGTTACTACATCAATTCTTTCTTAACAGGGGCGGAACCCAGATAGCCACTGTTGGTCTTATCCACCCGCCCACAAGTTGCCACTGGCTCCAGCCTGTTGCTGGACCCTACGCCTGGTACACAATGGCCGAACTAGGGCTTGGAGGTATAGGTCCGCCTGAACAACCCGGTGTTGTTGGGCAATATGTTCAGGTTTTGTCATTGTTGTTTTTTTTGTTCAATCCATACAATGCAGCTCATAAGGGCCCCCGCCTGGCAGATAGGACGGGCACAGAAGTTGCTGATTTGGGGCACCTGCAATGTTTGCACTTGCGCTGGGGATCTTCTCGAGCTTCATACAAAGTTGGCATGGGTCTAACAAAGATGTGGAGGCTGGGGTGCACCACAGGAGAAGACACTTAGTCCATGGGAGGGCTATCAGACATGCGATGCAATTATGGCTGCCATAAGAATAATGTCTTGGAATGTGCGGTGCCTGGGCTCTTACCTCTGTAGAAACAGGGTGATGTCCTACATACAATGCAAGAGGATATCCATAGCGCTACTTCAGGAGACACACCTGCTCCCTGAGGGACAGGAGGCCCTACTGACCCGCTGGGGTGGGACGGGATATCGGGGCCGCCTATTCTAGGTTTGCTAGAGGTGTGCTTGCCTGGATTAATGGGTCGCTGCCCTTGCAGCTAGTGGAGGTAGAAAAGGACAAGGAATGGAGATACCTAATTGTCAGGGGGTACCTTGATCACAGGGAAATCTGTATGGTCAATTCATACTTCAAAAATCACAAAATCCCGGCACATGTACCTGCCTTATGTAAGCTTGTTGCAGCTGGGAGTGAAGGTTTTGTCCTATGGGGTGGAGATTTTAATTGTTTGTTTGTTTGTTGTATTGATTTATAAAGCGCACCACACCCTAGGGTATTTGGGCGCATTACAAGACAGCTTAAGTAAAGAATCAAATCATACAAAATAGTCATGACAGAACAAGAATGAGTACATAAAAATATGAATGCAAGAGGCTAAAAGCGGTGGCAGGTCGAGCAGTAGCCATGAAAACATAAAAACAATGGCAATAGAACATATAAAGCAAAGCATATAGAGAGGTCCATTACAGTCGAGCAGTAGCCATAAAAACTTAGAAACAATGGCAATAAAACATATACAGCACAGCATTTAGAGAGGTCCGAAGGTCAAGTGCATTATTAAAGGACGGAGAGATAGATGTGTCTCGGTACACTAGGCACTCAGGTGAGGAGTGCCGTTCAAGCATAGCCATTTTTTGGTGTTAGACCTAAAACTTTGGAAGGTCTGGTCGGTGCGCAGATGAAGGGGCAAGGTATTCCATGCTAAAGCTGCTTGGACAGGGAAGCTATTGCTGCCAGCTCTTTTTAGGTTGAATTGTGGAACTGAGATACGAAAGGAGTTTATGGACCTTGTTGGTCGGGGTGATGTTTTCTTGGTAAGTTTCTCTCTTAAGTACTGTGGTGCAGCATTATTGAGGCATTTATGCGTCATGGAGACTCATTTGAAATAAATCCTATCCTTAAAAGAGAGCCATTTGTGATCTCTTCCAGGGATGGTCAACGCTGTTCTGAGAGCATTGTTTTGTAGGATTTGGAGTTTGTTTAGTATTTGTTTATTTTCCCCTGCATAAAGTGCATTGCAGTAATCAAGTTTTGACAAGATTAATGCTCTTGCCAATATGATGCAGCTATTGGTAGAAAGGTTTGGTTTGCAGGCATGTATAAGCTTTCATGTATAGGCTTATAAAGGTTTGGTTTGCAGGCACCTTTAGTTGAAGCTGAGTCTGTCGCATTAACTTGTTTACTGAGATTCAAACTGAAATCTAGGTAAAAACCGAGGGTTTTAGTTTCCTTGGCACTTTTAATGATGTTACCATCTATGTTGAAGGAGGAGTATTGTGCGTCTAATTTGTTAATGTAGGTAGGGGACCTAGGATTACAATTTCAGTCGTCTCATCATTCAGGCAAAGGCTGTGGGCTGCCATCCATGCCTGGATGATGAGATAGATTTTGTTTAGTAAGTCAAGGTCGTAGTTCCTCGAAAGAGGTATGAGTATCTGGGTGTCATCTGCGTAGTTTGTCTAGATGACACCCAGGTGATCCAATTTGTCAAATAGAGGCTTGGTAAATACATTATTCATAGTTGGAGGGACGCAAGAGCCTTGCAGTACTCCACATGTAATGGGGGCTGGGTCCGCCGCTGCAGCCGGAGAGAAGACTCTCATCGATCTATTGCTTAGATAGGATTTAATCCAGTCTGCAGCCTCTTGTGAGAAGTTTGCCGCTGAGGAGAGGTGTTCACAAAGTATATTATGGTCTACCAAATCGAAAGCAGCTGAGAGGTCTAATAGGAGTAGTAGTGCATATTGTCTGTTGTCTTTCAATTGATCTATTTTCATTTTCAGATCGATCAATGCGGTTTCAGTTCCATGGAGAGGCCTAAAGCCAGATTGTCTGAGCCCTAGGAGATTATTAGCTACTAGGTATTGCTGGATTTGGATGGAAGCCGCTTTATCAATTATTTTGAGTAAGAAGGGGACTGTTGTTATAGGCCTATAATGAGTTGGGATGGTTGGGTTGAGTGTAGCTTTCTTTAGAAGGGGTAGAACCCACATGTCTTTGAGATTGGTAGTTACTTGGCAGGTCCTAAATGAAGCGTTTATTAGTTTGGTGATGAAGGGGGCAATGTCTCTTGCTGCTTATTTAATTATTTGTGCCAGGCATATGTCACCTTGGCATCTCGATGGTTTAAAGGAAGCAATGATTTTTTTGACCTCTAGGGTAGTAACTTGGGTGAATTTGAATTCTTGGATCTTCTTCAGGGCAGGGTTTTTAGGTGGTCTCTGGGCTATCTCTGAACTAGCGAGGTTGAGTCGTTTAGCTGCTATTTTGTTTTGGAGGCATACAATTTTATTGGAGAGGGCATTTTGGATGTCTGTACAACATTCTTTGTTTTTGGGCAGGAATCGTCGGGAATTATGGGTGATTCTAGTTCCCTCAGGATTACAGAGAGTTAATTTGTGCTGGAACTGGCATTCTGAATCGTTCTGTTATACGTTTCTTGTTTAGTTCTGATAATCTCAGCTTTATAGTTAGAGAATATTTCGTTCACTTTATCTTTGTTTTCTTTTAAGGGTACATTTTTCCATTTGGCTTCCATTTTTCTTTTTTCTAACCTAAGGGCATTCAACTGAGATGTGACCAGGTGTTGAGATGCACTTTAGGTTTACCTTTTCGGAGTTTAAGTGGGGCAATGGAGTCTAGGGCTTGGGTCATGGTGTTGTTAAATAAGTTGATCAGTTCTGATTGGTCTTGCGATGAGTTTAAGGTAGGGATCAGGATAGGCATCAACTTATCAGGGGTGATGTTACGTTTGTTTCTGGTGAGGAGGGGTGGCGCAATAGTTTTAGCTTTAAAAGCTGGCCGATTGACACAGATAGTAAATGAAATAAGAAAGTGGTCAGTCCATGACTGGGGTTCGATGGCTGTGATAGAAGTTACACAGTTGTGATCAGCCACCCAATCTAGGGTTCTTCCTTTCTCGTGAGTGAGTTGGGTAATGCGTGAAATTTAGTTCTGTTAGTGAGTTGGAAAGTAGTTTAGCTGCATGGTCATTAGAGTCCAGGAATCCTAAATTGAAATCGCCTAGCAGTAAGATTTGCGAGGTAGGTTTAGTATTGTCTGAGAGAATGGTGATAATGTCCTCTTCGAAGTACCCAATGGGACCAGGAGGTCTGTATATTAGGTGGATAGTTAAGGTGCTAGCTTTAGAGGTGGCTAACTTGACTGTGAGGAGTTCACAGGATTTGACCAACGGGCGGTGGTTACTCTGAGCGCTAGACTAGACTAGCCTTAGTGATGAAGACAACCCCACCACCTTTAGTTGTTTCTCTGTCAGCTCTTATAATGGTGTAGGGATGGCCAGACGGAGGGAAGGCCCTGCAGCAGCATGAAGCCATGTCTATGAGATAGCTAGGAAGTCAAGTTCTCCTTTATTGATGATATCGGCTACATCTGTCGCATGTGTGATGACGGATCTAGCGTTTATTAGAGCGCCTTTAATGTAAGTGGTCATAGCCTCTGGTGGACTTGTAGGGGTCTTCTCTGAATCCAAGGTAGATTTTATAGGCTGTGGTATATTAGTTGTAAGACGAGGAGGTCTCAGAGCTATTGTAGTATTAGCAGTAGATTTGTTGGGGCAGGGTGGTATACATGCTTTCTTGAGATGTATATGTGCTGATAATACTTCTCTGGTAAATCTACAGCCTAGTCTCTTGTTTCTAAGGTCACCACGGAAGGGTTGGTTAGCTGTTGGTTTGGTTGCGAATAGTTTAATCCATTGGCTAGGGGTCGGTAAGTCTGTAATGTTAGTTGGGCGAATTTGGTTAATAAGATGGCTGTTAGAGCTAGGTGTTAATTTTGGTAGAAAAAGGGTTGGCTGGCGTAAGGCACATATGAACTCTGTTTTAAAGGAGGAAGGAATTTAGTTGGTTTAATCTCCATGGACAGGGATGGCTTCAACCTTTGAGTGGCTTGTGTCATCTCTAGCTGAGGATGGTTAAGCACTATAGCATAAAGGAGGCATAACGTTAAGATGAGCCAGTGCCAAGCAATATAGGACTTGGTAGCAAACATGCTATATAAAGATCTAACGCAGGTGGAGCACGGTAGGCTAGTGTCAGAAAACCAACGCTCGACAGATCGTCCCACTGAACAAGTGGCCCCTCCCCGGCCTCTATTGCTTTGAATGTAACGCTAACAGACCTTGACCCGCTAGATGTCTGGAGGGAAATACACCCGGACACTAGGGGTTGCTCCTATTACTCACCCCCTCACAAGCTACACACATGAATTATTTCTTTGTTGGGTCAGAGCACTTCATAGATCTTAGCAGTGCAGAATGCATGGGCCGCACAATGTCGGACCACTCCCCACAGGTGATCGAATGTTGCTTTACATTTCCTAGACCCCCTATCTCGACGTGGTGCTTGCCTACTGGGGCACTGAGTGACGCGGCCTTCAAAAGGTCATTTTCAGACTTCCTAATTAATTTCTTTGAGAACAATGTTTGCAGCATAGATAGTTGGAACCTCATCTGGGAATCCATGATGGTAGTGACCAAGGGTGAGGTTATAGCTAGTGCCGGGGACATTCGCCGGCTATTATACAAGGTATTGGAGTCCACAGAAGAGGAAATTAAGACTCTGGAAACCCAGCACCCGGACCAGCAATCAACGGAGGAGAAATTGACTGAGGTTTGATCCACCCAGATAGCCCGACCCCATGTAGACGGGGTCAGACCTGGGAGACTATTGGCATGGCTCTGGAAATGGGAACACCCTAGACCCCCGATCATGCTACTTCATGACGAGTGTGGGGCTCCATGGAGATCCCAACTAGCGATTAATGAGAGCTTTGCCCCCTTTTATGCTCAATTATATAGACATGATAACCAAGTTCCCCAGGAGGACTTGGACAAGGCTTCTCCCAGATCCACCTCCCGAGGCTCTCTGACGATCAACGAGCATTCCTAGATTTATCCATAACCATAAAAGAACTGGGCGAAGCTATTGCCTCCCTTCCCACTTGTAAAACTCTGGGTACTGACGGGCTCACCCCAGAATTCTATAAGGCATATGGTACTACCCTGGCCCCAATAATCTTAAAGGTGTTCGAAGAAGCCTATAAAACGGGCATACTGCCATTGGGCATGATGGAGACCTTGGTGATTCCCATCCCCAAACCTGGGAAACCAATGGATAGGCGTGACTCTTACAGGCCTCTGGCCACGCTGAACTGTGACATTAAGATACTTACAACAGTGTTAGCAACACATCTCCATAAAGTCATCACAGCATTGGTACATGCTGACCATACAGGGTTCGTATCCGGGCACACCAACTGCCCTGTACCTTCGAAGGTTCCAACATATTATTGATCAAACACACACCCGTGAATAACAGTATGTTGTGGCATCCTTAGACACCACCAAGGCCTTTGATTTGGTCTATTGGGAATGGTCGCTTTCCTCATTGCAAAGTTTCAGGCTGGGACGGAGTTTCACTCGTTGGGTGAAACTCCTATACACCTCCCCAGTAGCTAGACTGAAATCGGGTAGACAGATAGCCCGAGTCTGGAATATATAGCGGGGAACAATGTATCCTTGGCTTGAACCCGTCAAGGCCACCCACTTTCACCCATTTTGTACATACTGGCCATGGAACCCATAGAAGCATTTCTACGCCAGGAATAAGTCCTGACTCTTCCCCCTGGCAGGCCTCCGCGAGGTAGACGTGACCGCTCTACCTGATTTGGGACTACCTCGGGAGGCTAAATCGTTTAGATATCTGTTTATGATTGTTCTCTCAAGATTTCTTTACAACTTTACAAATGTCCACCACTACACAGGGGTAGCTTTCATTCGCCGTCTTGATTTGGTGATCAGGGACTTCATATGGGGCACAGGGCGCTGCAACGCCCTACAATTGCCTTGTAAGGACAGGGTGGGGGTACAATTGCCAAAACTTGAACTTTACTACCCAGCCACCCAACTAAGTTTTGTCTCGAAATGGCTAGCTGAGGCTCCTACATCAGAATCGAATCACGGTTGCTACAACAGCTGGTAGCCCCAGCCAAGTTTAGCAAAACCTTGTGGCTCCCAGAGTGCTTTGCGAACTCATTCTCAGTACTGGTAAGACTGGGCAGGCCTATTTGGTCCAGGGCAATAAAAATTCTCAAAATACGGAACCTATACTCGCCCAATGTACCGATGGTCGCCCATGTCTGCACAAATAGGGAAGACCTTGGGGTTGCAAGGCTCTGGGAAGAGTGGGGTTCTACACGTGGGGGGACATGTACAACAATGGCCAATTTAGAGGTATGAAAAATTTATCGCAACAGTCGGGCCTGCCCAAGGGGCAATTCCTGAAATACATGAGATTGAAGGGAGTCGTGAGACACAAATGGGGCGGGTGGCTCTGTGAACTGGAGGAAACAGGGCTTCTGGCAGTGATGTACACGATAGAAGATGGCTGGAGACCCGTAACCAGGCTGAATAGTTGCTTACTGGAAGGAGTCAGTGTTAAAGACCCCAATCTGAAATTGAGATGGGAGGCGGACTTGGGTTCTGTCACCACTGACATAGAGTTGGAACAGGCGCTCAGCTTCCCCAAATTAATGTGCTTCATCGCACATACATGACCCCCAGCAGAGTAGCTAAATTTAATAGGGAAGTGCAGCCAAAGTGCCCCCTGTGCCACCATGAATTCGCAGATCTCATACATATGTTTTGGAAGTGTGTTAAAGTGCAGGCCTACTGGTCCCAAATCGAACAAGCATGCAGGGCGGGTGGGGTTTCCAGATACTCCTGGAGCCCACTGGAGTGTCTGCTGGGTGCATATTCCAGCCAAAGCACATACAAACAAGTTACCAGATTCATGGGCCTGGCATGCATACTTGCGAAACGACAGATCCCCAGGTCGTGGAAGTCACAGAAGGACACTCTGCCTCCACGACTTTAAAAACTGATCTAAGGCAGAGATCAGAGCCTGGGCTAAGCCATTACTAACTCAAGATGGCACTCTCGCTGACACTTTGGAAGCCTGGAAATCACTGGTTGATGCCATGTTTCATCCGTTGGATGACAAACGGCCATGATAGACTGGACTTTCAATGGGTCCTTTCGGCCTCCGACTCCGGAGAATATAGCTAGGTGGTACCCCTCCTTTTAGATACCCTAAAGCATTCACATTTTAACATAGCCCCCGAAATTAGTGGCCCATCCCATTCTTGATTGGTGGAAGAGCCTGGTTTTGTATCGAACGTTTGCTTGTTGTTTAGTTTAACAGGTTTTGTTCGTTTTCTTAGTCTGCTGAGGAGACAAGCAGGGAAACAATTGAACATTTTTGGTTATTGTGATCTGCTGTGATAACTACAATGTATCCTTGGCTAAATGTTCAATAAACAAATTTAAAAATAAACTCTCTGTAGGCAAGTATTTTCTCCTTGGTGGGCTTTAGTTGAGGCAATTATAAATGGAACAAATGGAATGAAGCAGTTAAGTCTAGGAAGTGGGTGATGCCGATGGAGAATATAGACAACTAGATAAAGGCATTTTAAATACTTAGCCCAGATAATTGTTCAAAGATCCTCTGATCAGATCACATTTTAGAAATTGCTGATTGCTCCATTCAACCATAAGTCTCACCATCTGAAACCCCTGACCCCCATCATCTACTCCCCATATCCATCCTAGCTCGCTCCTCTGCTACCCCTGGATTCTTACTTGTAAACCTTGGGTGCAACCCCCGAGTATAGCGCTCTGTTGCTTACCAGATAGGTTTGCGCTTTACACATCCATTACATACATGCATGACCAAGGGTGGTTGTAGGGGGATAAGGTTCATTGTATACCCACAGTCAGCTCTTCAGCAACCCCAAGCAGCACAGAAAGGCTCATCACTCATTCACACTGAGAGGTTATTGGTCTAGTGCTTTGGCAAAGGGGGTTACAATATTTTTTGCGATATCATACTAAGGTCCCTTGTGCACCAGAAATATCCACAGTCTGACCACTTTGCAATCCACTTCAGTCTCACCCTGACACACAAGATCCCCCCACCTGCCACACATCCCTCTTACCCCCAGACATACAAACCAAACACATTGCAGACACAGCATTAGCACCACTCATACCACCCCCTACCTTCCCAAACACACACACAACACACATACTGTACCGTGCACTGGGATCTTGTTGTTTTACGTCCCTAGACACCCTCTAAGGAATTTTGGTGTGTGTACAAGTGTGCCTAGGACTGGTGGCAGCAGTTTACTTTTCAGGTATTTTTACAACCTTTTAGCAAACTATCCCACAATGACAGCAGGTGGCTCCTCCAAGTGCTGAAAATGGCTGTGCCACATGGTCTTTTGTTCTGTCGTTTAGCCATCTTGTCCCTTGGCCTTCCCCCAGGTTAGGCTGACCCGGGACTTCCTTATTTGGGCATGCAGCTACCCACAAAAACTGCATCTTTCGCGGGCTCCTGCATGCTACGTGTGCTAGTGCCCAGAAAGAGGGTTGGGACTGTCTGGTCCCAATCCACACTACTGGTGCCAGTGTGTCTGGAGGGCATGAGTACATGTGGACCACCGTGGACCATGTTTGGACCATGGCTGGTGTGCAGGCAAGGGAGCAGATCTTCTATTGGTTGTCCAGATCTAATCATGCATCAAACTTTGGTTAAGAGAAGGGGCCCTGCATCCATTCCAGGTCAATCTACAGTGGTCCACACCGAAATACAGAAGGAGCCAAGTATCCTGTGAGTGAATGCAGACCCAAGGACCCGCCAGAGAGGAGCTGGGAGGTTTGGCATCCGGAGTATGCTACTGTCCCTTCAGACCACTGCTTTGCTGTCAACCTTAGAAGACCTGCGAGGGCGCTTTGACCCATTTCAGTAGTGGGAAGAACTACTTTCGGCACATCCTGTTTTCCTGCCAAAAGAGCCTGTTCGGAGTGTTCCTGGCCCGTCCAGTGAACTGGCCAGCTCTACCCTGAAGGGGCACTGACATTTTGAGTTGGGACTCGAAACTTTGAGGATCGACACTCTCCCGCCAAATTTCGTGGACTTAGCTCTAAAGGGGCACGATCTAGGAGAGTGTGTAAATCCGCAAGCCTTTGTGGTCCCTGCTTCACTGCACTCGGGTGACGGTCACTGAGGGGGACTTTTCCGCCATCTCTACTATGCCTGACTCCACCTGCACCAATGACAGCAGGTGGCTCCTCCAAGTGCTGAAAATGGCTGTGCCACATGGTCTTTTGTTCTGTCGTTTAGCCATCTTGTCCCTTGGCTTTCCCCCAGGTTAGGCTGACCCGGGACTTCCTTATTTGGGCATGCAGCTACCCACAAAAACTGCATCTTTCGCGGGCTCCTGCATGCTACGTGTGCTAGTGCCCAGAAAGAGGGTTGGGACTGTCTGGTCCCAATCCACACTACTGGTGCCAGTGTGTCTGGAGGGCATGAGTACATGTGGACCACCGTGGACCATGTTTGGACCATGGCTGGTGTGCAGGCAAGGGAGCAGATCTTCTATTGGTTGTCCAGATCTAATCATGCATCAAACTTTGGTTAAGAGAAGGGGCCCTGCATCCATTCCAGGTCAATCTACAGTGGTCCACACCGAAATACAGAAGGAGCCAAGTATCCTGTGAGTGAATGCAGACCCAAGGACCCGCCAGAGAGGAGCTGGGAGGTTTGGCATCCGGAGTATGCTACTGTCCCTTCAGACCACTGCTTTGCTGTCAACCTTAGAAGACCTGCGAGGGCGCTTTGACCCATTTCAGTAGTGGGAAGAACTACTTTCGGCACATCCTGTTTTCCTGCCAAAAGAGCCTGTTCGGAGTGTTCCTGGCCCGTCCAGTGAACTGGCCAGCTCTACCCTGAAGGGGCACTGACATTTTGAGTTGGGACTCGAAACTTTGAGGATCGACACTCTCCCGCCAAATTTCGTGGACTTAGCTCTAAAGAGGCACGATCTAGGAGAGTGTGTAAATCCGCAAGCCTTTGTGGTCCCTGCTTCACTGCACTCGGGTGACGGTCACTGAGGGGGACTTTTCCGCCATCTCTACTATGCCTGACTCCACCTGCACCAGAATTTTCTTTCTCCCCCCCTTCGTGGGCGGAGTTGTGGCTACTGTCCAGTCACACACTGGTATCCCGTCCCGCAGCACCTGAGAGCCGGAATCAAGAAGTAAGGGCGGAATTTATGACCTTAGACAACCTTGACTAAACTGGCAAAGAATGAGCTGGATTGAAGCTAGGGGGCGGTTAGTACTTGTATATCTTACTGGTGGCTCCTGGCTCATCCATTTGTTTGTACGCACAAGGGTTCCTTGGGATCCTCTTCTTGGCTGGGATAGCTCGGGCGCCATGGCCTGCTCCGAAAGTCGGAATCTGCTTTGTCCGTAAGGGCAGACCAGTCCCTGTCGATCGGAACTTCTACCCCCTTCAGGACCCTCACCTAACTGTCCCAGCATCTTGAAAAGGTACTGTCTTCGCTTTACGCACGACCGAGAGTTTTTACGCACTGCTTGCACATTGAGCACAAGGGCTGGACTCAGTGGTCGAAGTGAGCGGGAGCGGTGCTCCTCTACTTTTTTAAATTACCTTTTTGCAGCTCCTCTACTTTTATTTTAAAAGAAACCATTCCGGAATGGTTTCGTTTGAAAATAAAAGTGTAGGAAGAAGTTGAAACTTGCACTTTCAGTGCACTGCACTCAACGTTCCCTTAAAAAGCAGGTACAAGTGTTTGGGGTGTGTATTGTGTGTGGGAGGGGACGTTGTGATGGGGTTTGTGGGGAGTGGGTGCAGGCCAGCAGGGAACATAGTTCCACTACTTCTTTTCGTACACTTCGACCACTGGCTGGACTGCATAAATTAGGGTTTCCACCCTGAAGACTGCCTAATGCTATCATTCTTGTTAACTCCCTTCTGTTGCAGATTGTGGACGTTTTACTACCTATATTGCATTAGGCTACAGTAGTTGTATATATGCTACATAGTGATTTGCTTGAGTGGTAACTGGTCATTTATTGGTTTGGTTATTCACGTTATTTTATGGGCCTAAAATAAATGTATATGTATTTTGGATACACACCTGCCTAAGAGTAATCTGTGGTGTCTTTACTGTGTGTGCTCATTGTGGGCTTCTGATCACTCTCATCCCTTCTGAGACTTAGTCTTGATCACCTGCCAAGCTACCTTGATTGGTCTGGTATTGTCCAAAAGGTTCCTTGTTTCAGTAAACGGGGGTGGCCTCCTAAACTTCTGTCCACCAGGCCAGAGTTTAGAAATCCACTCTAACACCATTCTCCTCAAGAATTACAGCATCATCATTCACACTTGCACTCGACGAAATTCCACCCCTGAAATCATAAAACCTTGTAACTACCACCATAAAACAAGATTCAACAGTTCGCTCCTCTCTATCAAGCAGGAAGCCAGATGCCTAGAAGGAGCCTGGGGAAAGAACTCCTCACCACCAGGACACCCCTCAACCACTGCAGCCACAAATACAAAACAGACGAACGCACAGCTAAAGACACCAACTATTACTCCAAGAACTTTTATCCGCCTCCATTCGTACACAGAAGATATTCAACAACATCAAACCCCCCCACAGACCACCATCCATACACCCACCCACTGCAATATGCAACTCCTTTATAAACTACTTCCGCTCTAAAATACACATCAGGTAAGCCCTCCCCTCTACTCTCCCGCTCCCACCGACTTCTTCCAAACATTCCAACACATGACACACCTTGCACCCCATCTACACGGACCCCCTCATCTCCCTTACTGCCAAAACAAAACCTGCAAACTTCCTGGATGATGCGTGCCCAAATCAAGCTGCATCCAATTGCACCGCCACACGCTCTATGCACTGGTTCAACATCATAAACTTCACAAACAACCTCTGGAACCGCTTCCAATCTGACTTTCAACCTGGACACAGCACGAAGAGGGCTACTCTTCACATCCTTGATAACCTCTACAATATCACAAACAAAAGGACACACAGCACTACTCATACTCCTCAACATCTCTGTATCCTTTCATACCATCCAACACGCCATTCTACTCAACATCCTACCCCACAGGTTGAAAATCTCAGGCACCGTCCTCAACTGGTTAACTACCTTCCTTACAGACAGAACACACTGTCTCCATGCCCTCTTATCGATTAGGCCCCATCCCGGTCAAGTACGGGATCCAGCAAAGCTCCTCCCTGTTTCCACAGCTCTTCAACCTTTGTTTAGAATTCCTTGAACAGACCTTTAGCAAACATAACGTCCATTTCAACCAGTATGCAGACACATAAATATACGTTCAAATCTCATCCCCTTCAAAACTCCACATCCGCAAAAGCGGTCTCTCCTCCATCATCACCTGAATGGCCACACACTTCCTGAAGCTCAACCCTTTCAAAAGAGAATACCTCCTCATCTGCCTCCCCCAAGCACAAACCCCCCAAGCACAAACCCCACCTCTCCCACTGGATCAAAGAACTTGTCACAGACAGTCCACACATATTCCTCTCCACACCTGTCAAATCCCTTGGCTTTGCCATTAACCCCCACCTTTACTTCACACACCATACAGCTGCAGTCACCAAAACAAGCAGTCTACAACTACACCTCCTACGAAAGATTAGACACATCCTTCCGCCAAATGACTTCCGCAGTCCAAGCACTAGTACTGTCGAAACTGGAGTACAGTAATGCATTACTCTCTGGACTCCCCAACAGCACACTTACCTGGCTGCAAGCCATACAAAATGCAGCAGCCAGACTCATCCTCCAGCTATCCAAACATTCACAAGTCGCCCTAGCTCTCACCCAGCTCCACTGGCTCCCTGTACCCCAGAGAATTGCCTTCAAAGGACTCTACATTATACTCAAAGCCATCCACCACCAGACCCCATCGTACATTCAAGATAAATCCAAACCCATCACCCACACAAACACCCGAGAGGTCAGCCAGTATCTTCTGCATATTCCACTCTGTAAATTTACATGCAAATAAAAACGAGCATTTATCCAGTGGGCACCTGGTGCGTGGAACGCCCTACTTCTACACATCTGCACTGCACCTTCCAAATGCGATTTTCTGTAAGAGCCTCAAAACGTTTCTTTTTGCCTGCACATAACGCTGCCCCTCTCCTGCTACCACATGTCTATTCTAATCTTCCTATCCTATCTTGAAAACATTGTGTAACTTCTGTTTCACCTCCCATCCTTTCAACCTTGTAAGGCGCTCCGAGACCATCTGGGTAGGGCCAGCGTTAAACATAATGAAAATAAAGAATAAAATAAATACGTGGTTCATGAGCGCAGCTGGCAAACATGTTGCCGGGCTCAGAGATCCTCGGAATTCCTAGGTAGAGCTGGAACGGGGTGGGGTTGCATAAAGGAGTGGAGGAATCTTGTGGGCGCATGAATGGGGAGACAGGGAAGTTCTTGAAAGGTATGTTATGGGTTGGATTCGCCATTCATTTATCACACCGAGAAGACTGTCATTTTGCTACTGATAAAAAGCACCTCACTGACGTTGGTACAGCAATAATGAATATGAACATTCGGATGTATTGGAGAGCTATAGTCGTAAACAGCAAAGTGAATAAGTAGGAAAGAGTTTTATAAGTAAGCCCATGGGTCTAGCTCACTTTTGCCGTCCTCTACTTTCACCAAATCACTTATTACCAAATTTGTTCCCACTTTTTTATGGCTGCAAATAAAGATGGTAAATTGGTGTAAGGTATATATATAGGAGGGTTTGTTAAGAGGGGAGGAATGTGGGGGGTCTCACCCCCGCACATTTTGCTGTAAAGAAAGTAGAAAAATCGGTTAAAAGAAATCGGTGAAACTGTAGGTCGATAAAGAAAAGTTGGCCAACGTTCATAGAACCAGCCCATGGAAGTAGCAGGGTAAAAGGTTAAGCCAAAGTATAGTTCAAGCCAGGGCAGGATGGCAGATGGTTAGGGGTGCAATCAGGGCATCACACAGAGTCTTTGCAATACTGTCCAACTGGATGACTGTTTGGCAAGCCAACCTGGAAGCAGTTGGCAAAGTGAAAATCGGTGGGGTGGTAGCTTCATCGGGAGGATAGCTCAGGGGCAACACGCTCACCTTGGAAATAAGACAACACTGAGCAACACAGGTTCGATCCACGCTCAGAAACCTTAGGGTATTAAGCACGTTATAAATAACTGATCATAATATAATATATGTGATTATCATATTTTGTAAAAAAAAAAAGAAAAAGCTTTGAATGAACTAAACTGCTTTGAAGGAACCAGAGCGGGGGTACTGCAGGGCCACAATCTTAGAAAGACTTAACTTGGCGAGGTTTTTGTAAGCTATACGTATGGTTATGGCTCCCAGGCAGAGTACTCGTGTGGCCACCCCTGACCCTCAGGGTATGTAGCCTGAGTGACTCTGAGAGATAAAAATAAGTATTCCTTACTGGAGGGTGTCTCAGCCGGTACGCTACCTGCGCGTTTAAGACTGTGACAGAGAACCTGTAAACTAGCCCTTGTTATATGTGTGTGACCCTCCCAAGGGTGTTGCCCTTTTAAAATGGGCCATGACTGCGTGCACGTGCCTCAGAACAGCTGGATGGAACAGTTGGCTCCGTCTCCCATTTCGGGCCTGCAGGCCCACACCATGTGATCGGATCGCTGGCCTGGGCCCCACAGATCAACATGGTGCCTTAGTTCCGCCCAGGACACCCTTCATCCAGGACGCTCCCGGTATCCACGGTATCTCCAGCACCCGTTGCCCATGTCCCACCAGGTTCAGTGCTGTAACACAGTTAGTCTGGGTGATCCCGACAACTTACCAAGGTGCTGACCCCCCACCCAACACTGGTGAGGCTGGCCGTGTGACCACCACCAGCCCCACAAAAGTGGCAATGAGGGAGAAGAACCAACGCCATGCTCCCCGTTCACTGCTGACCCTCCTTTTCAAAAGAAAAAAAAGGAAGAAAGAAAAGGAAAGTTGGGACTCTGCCGCTGCCACAATGTTCCCCCGAAAGAAGAGGAAGCTGCCATGAATAAGTAGGAGTGTGCCAGGTCGCGTAGACCGACACTGCCCGCCCACATCGTTATGTAGGTGGACCGCCATTGCGGTCCTTCTTCCCATGGGGGAAGTGACGTTGGGATAGGGAGGGGGGTCGAGGGGTTTCCGGCAGTTACTGCCATGTTTAATAAAGAGCAGTTCACAGACGTCCCGGCTCCGGCGTGATATGTGTGTTTGCGGTTTGAGGCCTGAGCAAAACCTCACACTTGGTGACGAGGGGTGTTTGACACCCACCCGTGCCAGACAGAGGCCCGCAGTCGAGCGGTATTGCGTGTCGGTGCATCGGCGTGGCTCCACCTGAGGCACCGACTCGCTCACGGAGGACCGCGGTCGAGTTGCTTGGCGTGTCGGCGCTCCTCAGGTGAGAGCATGCCCCTCAGCCAACACGCATTCAGTGCTGGTGGCAGCCACGACCCGCAGGCACTACAGGCACGCCGCCTGGGCCACAGAGTGCGCTGGAGGGCCACCATCAAGGCCAGGGAGGGCCCACTCCAGTGGCTCCACAGGAGCCCAGGAAAGCACTGCCAAAAGCAGCGCAGGATATGCGCATACACAACGGCCCAGAGAGGCCAAGCCAAGAAGGCTTTACTGTGGCCAAGGAAGGCCCATCAAGTGCACATGTGGACATATACGGCACCCACAACTGAATCACAGGCACAAAAAGCACGTGCCACAGGATCACAAACTGACCCAGGAGCAATTCATCACACTAGGAAATAAAATTTGGGGTACACCCAACACCAGAAGCGCTAGCCATCATGTCAAACCCATCAACCCCGGCGGCATCCCCATCAAGGGGAGGAGGTACGTCAGCTGAAGTCACACAACAGGCGCAAGCAGCAGGTGGCGCCTCACAGAACATGCCCATGCCAAGCCCGTTCTATGTCAGGGACACCTCCAACCTGGGACCCAGGTGGGTCATATGGCTACGTGACTTCAAATTTTACACGGGGGCGATTGGCCTAACAGACGATGCAAGGCTCAAAAACATGCTGTTTATGGCGGTAGGCCCAGCCATCAGGGACATAGCAGGTGAACTATTGATTGTGGACACGGTAACCTACGGAGAACTACAAGGCAAATTATCAGAATATTTTGCCCCACACACAAACATTGACTATGAGCATCACGTGTTCCACACCACGAGACAAGAAAAGGGCGAATCGATGGACAACTTCGTGATGCGTCTACGCATCAAGCTAAAATACTGCGAGTTTCACAGATACTCCAATGAAGAGGCGCTGAGATCCCAGGTTATTGCAGGCCGCATCATTCAACCATTCAGAAAACAACTGCTACAAAACAACGGTCCCTAGAAGAAATTCTTGCGCTGGCTCGCATGGAAACAGCTGTAGAATCGCAGCTGGACAATTTAGGCAAAGTCACCATCCAACACCCAACAGCCAACAGGGACACGATTAACAAACTATACGCCGCCCCCACACAAGCTGGTAAACGAACAGATGCCACATGTTATCGCTGCGGATATGAATATCCGCACACGGGTGAATATCCCGCGATCGGACAACAATGCGCTGCATGCGGTAGAATGGACCATTACAGAGTTTTATGCAAGAACACACCAGGACCGGCACCCATCAGGCAGAGACACCAGGAGAGACTAAGACGACTTAGCCTACCTGGTGGCAGAGGCGAAGGAGAACAGGTGACATCAAGACGGGAAAACAAAACCCGAAGGAGCTTGTACGCACGAGAGGACAAGAAGCCATCAGATGGCTCAAGACGGTCCCAGAGGAGGAGGTTCGGCAGATACATTGAGATGCGATCCCCATCCAGCAGTGAATCTCAATCATCAGATGACAACCAGAGGAAAAAAGGATATGTGTGGGCTCTTAACAACGCCACGGCCACCCAGCACAGCCCCAACCTCACGTTACAGGTCAACAACACCCCTCTAGAATTCCTCATAGACACTGGGGCAACGGTTAACATCATAAGCGAACAAGCATATAACTCACTTGTCAGCCCACCAAAAATCTGCAAGGCAACAGTAGACATCTACCCATACGGCGCAACAACCCTGCTACCCTGCAAAGGGACAATATCGGCATGGTGTGTGCACAAATCTCATGCAGCGAAAATTCCCCTACACATACTGAAGACGGAAGCCAACAGCGGGTGTATTTTAAGCTTTAAGACAGCAGTGGAAATGGGGTTAGTCCACATACTATACCAAATGATGGCCCACAAGTACTTCGCCAGACCCGACGCGGTGGAACAAGCGTTCCCAAACCTCTCCAAAGGCCTGGGGAAACTCAAACACAGGAAAGTGCAGCTTCACATTAACCCAGAAGTCCCACCGGTCGCTCAGCACTATCGCGGAATACCCGTAAACATTCAACACCAAGTAGAGGAAGAATTAGACAAGCTCATTAAACTTAATGTCAGTGAACCTGTCTCAGGACCCACCCCATGGGTGTCTCCCATAGTCCGGTCCCGAAAAAGTTCCCAGATGGATCAATACGTCTGTGCATAGATATGAGAAGGGCCAATGCAGGAATCGAAAGGGAAAGGCATCAAGCCCCCAGGATCACGGACATGATCCACCTTCTCCACGGAGCAGAAGTCTTTTCCAAGTTGGACCTCACAAAAGGCTACCATCAAATAGAGATCGCGCCCGAGTCCCGATATAGAACGACATTTGTGACGCTTTTGGGGCTGTTCCAGTACAAGAGACTCAGCTTCGGAATCTCATCTGCAGCTGAAATTTTCCAGGAAGAGATTCACAGAGTCATTAGGCATGTACCAAACTGCTTGAACTATTCAGACAACGTATTGGTTTTTGGAAAAACCAAGGAGGAACATGACACGGCCCTTCAGAGAGTGTGCGCAGCGCTGGAAGCTGCAGGACTGACACTCAACAAGGCCAAATGCGAATTTGGAAAAGGCTCTCTACACTTCTTTGGAAATATCTTTTGGAAATATCTTTTCCGACAAAGGAATGTGGTCGGACCCTGACAAAGTGGCTGCCCTCAATTCAGCCTCGCCTCCAAAAACTGTAACAGAACTGAGGTGATTCCTCGGGTTGGCCAGCTACTGTTCAAGATATCTCAAGGATTATGCCACTGTCGGCAACCCACTGCGCTTGTTAACACGCAAAGATCACCCCTACACGGGGTCTGAGTACTGCCAAAAAGCCTTTGAAACAATACGCAATGCCAACACGAAAGCGGAAGACATGGCCTACTTTGATACCAAACGAGACACGGAAGTAATAGTTGACGCCAGCCCTGTCGGACTGGGAGCCATACTAACACAAAGGGACCCGGAGGCACCCGCCAGCGTCTACATAGTGGCCTACGCCAGCAGAAGCCTCACCCCCACAGAACAGGCCTACTCCCAAGCAGAAAAAGAAAGCTTGGCGGTGGTATGGGCGTGTGAGTACTTTCACCTATTTCTGTATTGGAAGGTGTTACCATAATAATGGATCATCAAGCCCTGCTCACGATATATGTTGACCCAAAGGCGAGAATGCCCCCGAGGATAGCCAGGTGGGGTTTGCGCTTGCAAGACTACAAGTTTGTAATCAGACACCGCCTAGGAAAAGAGGATAACCCGGCAGACTACCTGTCCCCCCACCCGACAGGGCCAGCAAGCCCCTAGCCATCCATTGCAGACAAGTACCTCAACTATGTGGTGCATCACCTACAACCCCTGCCCGCAGGGTGGGCAGACATCATTACACAATCTGAAATCGACCCGGCTCTCAGGATCGTCAGACACTGCATACAGGAAGAAAGGAGAGCACACTTAAAACAACAAGCAAAACAAGAACCGGAGGAGGTTCAAGAGGACATCAAATGGATAGACCAAGTCCGAGATGAGCTCTCCATAGTTGATGAACATGTCATCCTAAAAGGGTGCAAGGTACTCATCCCGAGAACACTGCGAGCAGAAATAATACACACGGCACATGAAAGTCACCGAGGAGTGGTTGCCACTAAGCGACTACTAAGACAAAAGGTCTGGTTCCCAAGGCTAGACACAATGGTGGAAGAAATAGTAGGCAACTGCCCAACGTGCGAACAAGTAGCACCACCCCCACATCCAAACCCACTCCAGATGTCTCTCCTACCTGGTCATGTGTGGGAAGAGCTAGCAGTGGACTTATTCGGATCGTTGAGAGACGGCACATACGTGTTGGTATTAATAGATGAACACTCAAGATTCCCGGAGGCACAAATTGTGGACAGCACAGCCGCCTCGAGCGTCATCCCTGCCCTGGATCGCATGTTGTCCACTTATGGAATCCCACGACTAATAAAGTCGGACAATGGGGCACCATTCATGAGCCAGGATTTTGCCAAATACATGGGATTCCAACACAGAAAAATAACGCCTCGATGGCCACAGGCAAATGGCATAGTCGAGAGGTTCATGGCCAACATTAAAAGAACACTGCAAATAGCCGCCATCCTCAACAAGCCTTTTGAACAGGCCCTCTACCAATTCCTGAGGGACTACCGACATACCCCTCACAGCACAACAGGGATATGCCCGTCTGATCTGATGTTCAGAAGACCCATCAAAACCTGGCTACCCGAAGACATCCGTTCCGTCGATGCGACACCACTGGAACAGGAAGCCAAAGAAAGAGATCAAGCTGCGAAGGCCAAGATGAAAGAAACGGCAGATCACAAAAGGAGGGCACAGGAGTCAACCTTGGAACTGGGTGACCAAGTGTGGATGTGGAAACCAAAACAACGAAAGGAGGATGGCACCTTTGCGAGGGAACCACTGACAGTGAGGCAGAAGAAAGGAACGATGATCAGGGCGCAGAGAATGGACCACTCATCAGTAACCCGCAATGTCTCACATTTCAAGCGCAGGACGGCCAACCCTGAGAGCGCTAGGGACAGATGTGAAGACAGCGATGAAGGAAGACCGCGGGATGAACCCTATTTAGGGGACACTGAGGCCTCCGAGGGCGAGGACCACACAGTGCGATATGAAGGGACTGGTAATACCCTGAGGAACTCAGGGAGACGGCAAAGAAGTCACATAAAACCTCACAGACTCACTAAAGAGATGGAGTGAGAACTGGCAAGGACCTTGCATGTTAAAAGGGGGGGGGGAGATGTCAGGTTGCGTAGACCGACACTGCCCGCCCACATCATTATGTGGGTGGACCGCCGTTGCAGTCCTTCTTCCCATGGGGAAGTGACATTGGGCTATGGAGTGGGGTCGAGGGGTTTCCGGCAGTTACTGCTGTGTTTAATAAAGAGCAGTTAACAGGCGTCCCGGCTCCCGCGTGATATGTGTGTTTGCGGTTTGAGGCCCGAGCAAAACCTCATAGAGTGGATGCCCAGCGCCCTGCCGGCAGATAATCCCTGGCCACGGCCCTCTGCGAAGAGAGTGCTTGTGCGGCTGGGATGAGGATTGGCCCTTAGCCCCTGCAGGATCTGTTAGCAAATGTGTTTGTTGTGCTCCCACCAACGGGATGCCCAGAAAATACCTGCCACCACAACCGGAGCACCATAACAAAATATAGCCCTGCAGCATCCGCCGCCAAGAAATTTACTTTGCGCGTGCGTTGTGGTGAAAGGAGGTGTCCCCCTGCCGGGGAAAGAAGCGCAACCTCTGCGGTAGTGGTGAATATGCTAAATATCTCCCACCCGGTGAGGTGAGTGATCAGCCCGTCTAGCTAGCAGCGGCAGTGCATGTCTGCGCTCTCATGCGCCGGTAGGCCCTGACAGACATACCCGGGTCGCCGGCGGTAAGTACTTTAACAGCTGCATGTCGGAGCGAGTGAAAAATGAAGAGCTACGGTGTCCGAGCTGACGTAGCGAGCCCACCCGCCCCACAATGATCCCAGTGCGCCCAGCGGCGAAATACTAGAAGCGCCTACGGGCTGAGCTCTGTTGTCCTGCTGCACCGAAAATTCCCAGGCCGCCCGGTGGTGAAAGCAGTCAAGTGCGCCTGTGTCGGAGCTATGAAGATAGAAGCCCAGTGAGATCCAGGGCCATGAGGCGGTGCGATAATGCAAAACTCTGAGCCAGGAGTTTTCCCAAACTGAAAAGAAAAGTAAATGCATTTGGCCCTGCGGGTATCCCGGCCCATCGGCAGTAATTTGAAAGTAATAAGGTGAAAGAGGGAGAAAGGAAATGCCCAGGAGAAGCTGTTTTAAGAGCACTCCTTGCCAACCCAGTGCCGAGATCCTGCATGCAGCCTAGTGGCCTACATCTGCACAGCATACTACGCCATTACAGTGCACAGTGGCACAGAAACGGGAGACCTCTGCTGTTTGAGTACTGGAAGAGAATGTGCCAGTGCTGCACTGGCAGAGGCCTGCCAAGAAGAACTAAACTGGCAACTGCCCTAGGTAGAATAACATGAGGGTTGCACCTCAAGTTTGAGTGCTTGTGCGCCCTCTGCTACCGGCAGCATCCTGCCAACATCTCCTGCCTGGGGGAGCGAAAGAAGTGGCACAGCCCCGACACCTTGCCACCAGTGTCGCACTGCCTGCCCCACCATCCATGGACCAGGCTGGTGTGCTGCCTCATCAATTGCAGTGACTCCTGCCTGGGGGATTGTGAGCAAACATCTCCCGCCTGAAGGAGCAAGAGACCAAGGGGGGCCTCCTGCTGCCTTGGGAAGAACACCAATTGCAACTGCTCAGCTGGCAAGTGGGCAGGCCATCCGCCTCTGAAGTCACTCACCTGGCTGAGGCTCTCAATCTCAGAGTGCTCACGCATCCAGGTCATGAACAGAACCGCAAGACCCCCCTGCCGAGAAGGTAGGTGAGTGACATGCTGCCACCCCTGCCCTGTCAACATCCAGAAGCATTCACGCCTGAAGGAGCCAGAACATTGCGCAGCATAGATGCCCCTACCACCAGTATCTCACTGCCTGCACCAACATCAATGGACTAAGCCTAAGTGGCCCCCGGCGCCCCGGGTGAGGCTGTGCAGGCCACTAAACTGTGCTATCGACTGTCCTGAACTGATACAAGTGCAAGGTTAAACTGGCTGCTTGCAGCCCCGCAGATGCTTAAAGAGGACTCGTATTTTGAAACTGTGAGCCTGCCTGCATGTTATTTCCACACTTAAAGTGGTCTCAGCCAGGATATCTATGCAAAGCTGTGCTCCTGCAGATTGCCAGAATGCTCTAGGTAGTGCCAGTAGCAGACAATGGTTTGGTATATGTTTGCAACCACTTGAGTCCCTATGTATGTATCACTGGTTTATCCTGCGATTCATCTATCCTACAATTCCCAAGTGCTCTAAGTATTGTCTGTAAAAGGGATTGGAGGGGTCAGTTTGCATTTCAGTAACATTTGTCTTTATTGGTGGGCAAAAGGAGCTCACGCACGCACGTGCCTCATAGCGGGGCTAACCCCTACTCTTTGGCTCCTTACATCATATCAGTAACATGCATAACATTTCCCCCTTGCTTACCCAAATGATAGAGTCAGAGACATTCTGAAAGTTGGAAACATAATATAACATTTTATTGGAAAAACATATGGTCACATAATTTGGAATCATTTTATGAGGGCGGCCCTCCAGCCCCTGCTCAGGTCTTATGCCTGGCACCAACCATGGTCCTTAGCCAGGTGGCTCTGCCGATCCCGCCTTACAAAGTCCCATGTCCAAAGCCTGTGAGCCATCTCACACCATTCCGTTCTTGCGAGAACGGCCCGCACTGGATTCCACTGCCCATTCAGCCATTCCTCCAGAGAGTCTGGAGCGAATAAGGCCACTGCATCGGTTGTTGAGGAGTCCCAACCGTTCCTAGTGAAATCAGCGTCCGTGTCACCCCATGCTGCCTGAAGCAGCCAGTGGATGTAGCGCACGGACCAGACCGCAGCGTGCCTCCTTCTCTGGGACCGATCTCGTAACTCCGCCTGCGACAGAAAAATTAGTTAGTACCTTAAATTGCCACCATCACCTCTGAAAAACAAATTGTAAAAAGACATTCCTACAGTGCCACCATCACCCTATTAAAACAATATCGTTCAAAAGACATATCATTCCTCCAGCAAATACCATCTCTAAGTCCCCTCACCTTCCCCTTGACCAAACCCATGAACTTCCGTTTCCTGTCGCAGTTTTCCTTACAGCTTGGGTGGGAGGATGGTTGTGGTCTCTGCCAGGGCTGGATGAGAGGTCTTGCTCTCTCCTCCCTGGCTATTTAAGGCCCCTGAGGTGCCGGCCGTTTCCGTCCTGACCTCCGAGGGCACCCTGACTGCGTCCTCCCTATAGGATGCGAGTCCACGCAGGGGGCGGCCCGCTATATGAGCTGTGCCTCTAGCGCCCCCTGCGTGGGCTGGCACATCTGCTGAACAGCTGCAGAGTCCAACAAAGGAACAGTTGGCTCTGTCATTTCGGGCCTGCAGGCCCATACCGTGTGATCACGGTCCTGAAGTCCTGGCCTGCTGGCCGGAACCGTGTGTTCCTGGTCCTGCAGGTCTCGCTGGTCTGGGCACCCCAGATCAGCATGGTGCCCTGGTTCCATCCCCATGGGCCGCCAGGGTCAGTTTTGTAACACAGTAAGTACAGGTGATCCCGGCAACCCACCAAGGCAAAGCCAGCGGTGTGACCACAGCCGGTCCCACAATAGCATTAACATATAAACATTAAAGCAGCTGTGGTCTTCCTCTACCCTAGTCTGTCTTTGATTTATACGCTGGGGCCTTGCTGGTTGGGTGTGTGGGGGCGGGTAAGCATGCCACTCAAAGGAATGTTCATGCCCAATACCGTTATGCAAATGGTAACGCATGGGCTGTCACGGGTAAGAACATCCGTGGTCCTAGGCCTCTATATTCCAGCATTGCTCTGTACAAGGAAAGTGCTTTAGACATACAATTTGCTGATCTGATGGAAAACTGCTGGGTGTGGGTGGGGGCTGGCAATCTCCAGGCCTCAACAGGAAATTAGAAGCATATGATGGGGGAGCACTGCAACCATCAGGGATATGATGAAAGAGTCGAAAGGGGAAGGCAGAAGCACTCGGGGTGTGTGTGAACTGAGCACAAAGGCCTAGCAACAACCGTTCTTTCCTGCGAGGATGGGGGCTGTTTACAGCTGCCCGGATGGAAGGCTGCATGAGATTTTGAACAATGAAGGCCTCTGCATCCTGCTGCTGGTGGCGGGGCGTTCAGCCCAAGGTGACATTCAAGGGCATTAGCCCTCCTGCTGGGGGCATTCTGCACGTCAATACAGCCATGAGGGCATAACTTTAACATGCAACCCACTCCTGCCTTTGGGGGACACAGTCTAAAGGTATGTTTTAGATATGGTGGGGCTGCTGTGTTAAGCTGCATGTTCTGTTATGTTGGTTTCGTAATGTGGAAGTAGCAAGTCAAAGGTGCGGCTGCAGGGTGGTCAGAGGTATGGAGAGGCCGTTGAGGCATCTGCAGGGGTCAGGTCCTAAAAATACAAGTGGGGGGACTCATCAACAAATGCAATGAGATGTGAAATTGCCAGAAATTAGCATTTGGAGGTGGAATATGCGCATGCCATTAAATTGGCTTTGCATAACCACCCAAATTGCACAGGACAAATAGCATTTGCCTTTCATAAAATCAACACGCAAACAAAACCAAGAGAGGAGATTTTTTTCTAATAGTGTTTCTGAAAACGTTAAAAGATGTGCATGTTTTAAACTCCAAGAACCAATAAAATGCTTTCCTTGGAACTTGCAGTACCGAAAAGGACATTTGACCTTTATTTATTTGTTATTTTGCATCAGTGCTGACAACTGCAGTTTGATCCCTGAGATCGGCTTTAATTCATAAATTCGAAGTGCGACGTGTGCATTTTAGGTATGTAATTTGATTAACTGAATATTTGTGTCTTGTGATTAATTGAAAATTGAATAATTTGAATATTCGTTTTTTTTATATGTATCGATTTGTTTGTATATTATGATAAAGCTCATTTTGAGCTATACACATAAATATGCATTAAAATATTCTCGCAGTCACTCCTATCCTTTCAAATTTGAAGTCACCTCTAGTCTGCTGTGCCATTTACTTTCTGAAACGTGTGCTCTTTAAACTTTCAAAAACACTAAGTGTCAGCACTTACATAACGGATTTAATACATTTTGAAATAAACTCACACTTCTTGCAGGGTATTTTTCAGAGTGAGTGAGCCAGAGTGAGAGTTTTACTTTAGAGCAAAACATGTCAGTTTAGTCCCTAGAGTGAAAAGTGTAAAGGAATTGTTATGGTGCAGCCTCTTGGCGGCATTGAGCAGTGCAATGTTAAATAGAATGTAATATATAAAATAACCAAAACATCCTGTTTTTGGAGTCTGCACTGAGTCACAGTATCATTGGGGATTGCCACGGGTATGCAAAACCTCCCACACATCTACTGGGAGCCTTGGTATCCCTACTCTCTAAGTACAATGAAGCCAATCTTTTAGACTTGCATGCCACATATTCTAATGGAGCTCTGGGAGAAGAAAAGGTGACAATCTCCAGAATGTGTTGGGTGTGAAGAGCAAGAGGTGCACGCAGCAGGTAAGCGGGTGTGACAAGGGGCTGCTGCCAGCTGAGTACAATGGCCTACACTCAGCCCCTCCCCCTCCCTGCAGGGGTAGTTCACCCTCCCGCCCTCCAGTGAAGGCTGCATGACACAGAGCAATCGGGGCTCCCCGCCTTCCTGCTGGGGGCGGGCATTCAGCACAAAGTGAGGTCAAAGGGAAGGAATCCCCCCCCCCATGCAGACAGTCACCATGTCAATACAGACATCCAGGCAGGCACCGAACCCCTGCTGTTGTGGAACACTTAAGCTTAGTTCTTGATGAAGGGGGTGGGGCTGCTGGTATAGGCAGCAAGCAGCATGTCAATAGCACCTTACCATCTCAGTCCCAGCCATGGGGGACGCACTAACCCAGGAGGTTATGTCAGATGTTCGGGACGCACTAACCCAGGAGGTTATGTCAGATGTTATTGTTTACAACACATACACCACCAAGTAAAGGACTGCTTTAAAGTGACAGACCTAGGTTTAACAGCAGTGATTTATGGAAGCAGCAAGGAGAGAGGGTTCAGGGTGCGATTATTATCATAGTGGAATGGGGTTGAGGGGAGGGGGGGTGCCAGTGCTGTATGGGTGTTATATGACTATGCGGGGGTCTGCTGAGGCAATGGGGGGAGTCCGCTGAAGCTTTGTGAGAATCTGTTATTATTTTAGGATATTATTGAGCACAGGCCTCGCATCGTTGCAAGTCATAGGGGGAAGTACACAGTGAGGAAAGCAGAGATACATGTGAGCAGGGAGAGGATAACAATGGGAGAGTGGGAAGGCTGCAGTTTGGCAGCAGGGGATCTAGAAGTAACATGGGGAGGAAAAAGAGGGAAGAAGATCACCCAGTCTCAGGTTCGGCAGGGTGTGAGCAGCCATTTCTTGAAGGGGAGGGTCCTTAGTTCCTTCCCGAATTGTAGAAGCAAAGGGGCGACTCGTTTTGATGGGGAGGAAGTTTCAGAGTTGGGGGCAGGCAGAGAAGACTGCAGAGTTCTGGTTATTTCCTTTCTGCATTGGTGAAGTTCAAGTCTGCAGAGGTCTTTACTTATAGAGTGCATGCATCTCTTTGAGACTGTGCAAGTCTGCTGAAGGCTATGGGAGGCAGCCTGCCTGGTCTCCGGGTTCAGCCCAGAGACTTCGGGTTTCCATGCTCTTCTAGTCTCCGGAATTTTTGGGCGTCCCAGTAACTCCGCCCACAGCTCCATGTGAATGGCCACAAAATAACCATTAGTGAGCAATTACATGGAGTATGGGCCAAGACACAGTATGGTGCGGAAATCCTGCCCATATCTCACTCTACATTTATTTATTTTATTTATTTATTTTTATATTTATAGAGCGCACTGCAGCCCTCGGGCATTGAGGCGCTATGAAGGACACGTAAGAAGGCATGATTCAGGGTTACAAGAATGCGGCCCCACAAAAATTCTTGGTGCAGAATGATAAAATACATGGTGAACAGTTACAATCAGCATTCCAGGGAGGCAAACAGTGAGTGCATCTGCTTAAGGCTATTCAGGCATCTATTTAGACAAAGAGCCTAGTCTTGATGGCTTTCCTGAAGGCAGCGTGAGAGTCAATCTGCCGCAGTTCTGGTGGGAGAGCGTTCCAGTGGGTGGCAGCCATGTTGGGGAAGCTTGAGCCGCCAGCGCGCACTTTGTGTGTGATGGGTGCAATTATTCTGTTGGCGTAGGCCGTTCTAGATGGTCTGGAAGTGGTGTGGGGGATGATTCTGTGGGCTAGGTAGGGTGGCGCCAGCCCATGGAGGCATTTGTGCGTCAAGGCCAGTGTTTTGAACACAATCCTCTCCCTGACGGGGAGCCAGTGAACCATCCTCCTGATTTCCGAGATGTGGTCGTGTCTTGAGGTGCCTGTGGCAGCTCTAAGAGCGTTGTTTTGAGCTAATTGGAGTTTAGCCAGGTTTTTGCGAGAGGTCCCTGCAAAGAGTGCATTGCAGTAATCAATCCTGAAGCAGATAATCGCCCTGGCAATAACCACAGCGCTTGGTGTTTAGGTTTTTCACCCCCAACATGTGGGCGGGTGGGTGGAGTCTTGCGCGGGTGTGGGCGTGGCGTCCAGTGATGTAGATCTCCAGGTTTTATCCTTTTAAATGTAGGCAGATCTGATGGGAAGGTCCTTTCAAGGATATGATACGTTTTCTGTGATTACACTACATAAGGGTCTGCTGAGGATATGTGATTGGCTGCTGAGAACTATGTGAGAGCTGATTTGGGCTATGTAAGAGTCTATTGGGGCATTGTGAGTGCCTATTGGGGCAATGAGTCTCTTGGGGTAATGCAAGCAGCTGTTGGGGTGTTGGGAGTGTCTGCTGGGGAGACTGTGTAAATGTTTGTTTGAGGCGGCTGTCTGAGGCTCCGTTGTTATGCTTGTTATACGTACACCATGGCCACAGTAGCCTGTTCTGGGTACTCACAGTCAGTGGGAGGTTGGAACGCAGATCTAGGATGAAGAAAGAAAGAAAAACCAAGGTTAAGGAGATGGAACCCAACATGAACTGTTCCATTCCAGAATTCATAGTTCTGCTTTTTGATCTATACATCTGGGACTACAAGCTACAGAATGCCAAGAAAATGCCAGGACCGAGCACACAATCCCCCACTTACAATGGGGCATGCTGGCATGTATTAAAGAAAGATGCAGCATTTTATGCTGACGAATATGTAGGCTCCGTTGAAAATAAGGACCATTATAACTCATGGAAACAGGTATGGTTCATTGTCACCAAAGGGAGGTCAAAGGTCCATGGTAGCCCACAACAGCGACATGAGGGAAGAGTCTCTCTCCCTCTCACACAAACACACACACACACACACAACACAACCTCTTTCCTCCTACCCCCGCAAAAGAGTACAAGCAAAATATGTGTTTTAAAATGTATATATTGTGCTTTTGTAAGGCGCTTATATGTCAAGAAATTGTGTTTCAAAGCACCCACAGGGCAAAGGGGAGGGATGATGGCAACAAAGTAAATAAAATAAACACATGCACAGGAAAGGGGCGATCGTACTAGGCCTCATGAGCATTCAGAACGTGCAAGTGCAGGGAGAGAAGGAAGGGACAACTGAAGGAGTAAGTTGTATGCAACTGTCAGTGCCTGGCAGGTATTGCCTATGGTACAGAGTGATCACCTGCCAAGAATAAGTACAGGCATGTGAGAACATAAGCCAGTGGTGCATGAAGGCAAGTGCTGGGATGGGGCAGAAGGCTGAGGGTGATTGGGCGGAAGGCCAAGACCCGGAAGGACACGTAAGGTCCCAAGCCACCAAATATAAGCCAACATTTGCCAATTTCGCCCTCCCCTAAAAAAGGGTACCTTTAAAACTCTTTAGGCCAATGGATAAAGCTACACGCTAAACGCAGGAGTGTAACAGACACACCTGCTACTCTACCATTGCACGTAGGCACCAATATTCAGGGGTCCCCAGATTAGCCCACAGCGTATACATGGGTAGTCTAGTCTGTATGGGTCAGAATGGCAGGAATCTTAGGTGTCCGTAACCACATTTTTCAAGGAGCCCCCTTTATTATGTGTTAGATCACTGCGAAGTGCAATAAATTCGTTAAGGTGTTGGCCTACACAGGCCAAAAAAACCTAACCCTCACTGGCCAATCCAGCAAGCCCTGTGGGCATTGCCCTTTCGCTCTTTGGGGTAGTCCGGTCTTCACAGTGTGCTCAGATCTGCCTAGTCTGCGGGTTAACCCAGAGACTCTGGGTTTTTACGCTCTTCTCTGGGTCTCGGGGGAAGAACGTGTATTCTCTGGGATTTCTGCCCATTCCAGTAACTCCACCCACACCTCCATGAGATTGGCTACACAAAGACCATTAGTGGCCAATTACATGGAGGTGTGGGCGGAGACACTGTATGGTATGGACATCCCGCCCATATCTGGCACCCAAGTTAAAACCACGGGGAGTGTTTAGTTTTTATCTTTTTCCTTCATGTGGGCGGGCTATTGGGGTGAGTCTCACGAAGATGTGGGCGTGGCCTCTAGTAACGTCAATCTCCAGGTTTTTGCTTTAAAAAAGTAGGCTGGTCTGTGTGTTTAACTTTCAAAAGGTACAATTATCCAGGTTAAAGCGGACTGAGTCATACTGCTCTGATAAGAGCAAGCACTAATCCTCTACAAGAGGTCGCAAAGAGTATTCTACCTTTTTTCCCTCTTTTTTTCTAACTTCTACCACTCTTTTCTCCTGCTTCCCACTCCTCCCCAACTCTTCTATCACTTCTCTCCACTTTCTCTCTTTTTCCCTAGATAAAGCACGGCAGCAGTGACTTCTGAGACTCCCCACCTCCAGGGCACGGGGGAAGAGATGCAACTAGTCTGTCACAACCGGAAGACCTGTAAAATGCATCACCAACTGCATCTCTTCAAAAGTTCAAGAAGATGGCTGAAACATCTGCTGCAGGCGTGAGCATCAGCAACATGTATGGCGACGGGGCGGACGAGCAGACACCACTGCCACCCAAGAAGATCTGGATCCCCCCAGTTTTTAAATAGAGCCTGAAGAAACACAAGGATCTGGTCGACTTGCTCCGAGAACTGTGCGCAGAACCAACCTTCACGACTAAGCCCCATGGTCAGCACGTGAAAATATCGCTCACCACAGTGAAGGACTACAGGAGCGTGATGCACGCCTTCACCAAACAGGTCTTACAGTATTACACCTTCCCACTGGAGAGAGTGAGGTCCCAGAGGTTCGTGATCCGTGGCCTCCTGGCAAACACCAGCGTTGGAGACATCCCAGAGCAACTTGCAGGCACTGCCTCCCAGTGAAGAGTGTTGTACAGCTGACCTCGCCAGAGGACAAGAGCAGGACATTCCTTATGTTTGTTGCCACCCTGGCAGCAACCAAGGATGGAAAACCCATGGACCTGACAAAGATAACACGGTTATGCAGCTGCACAGTTAGCACCGAAGGGCAGAAGAGAACCAATCATGTGCTTCAACTGCCAGCGCATCAGCCACACATCTGTCTTCTGCCATCAGGAGCCACGCTGCATGCGATGTGGGGAGAACCACGCATCGCAAAATTGCCCCCAAGGCCGAACAGAGCCGGCAACCTGCACCAACTGTAAGGGACCACATGCCGCCAACTGCCGTGTATCCCCAGCCCTGACCAGAGCTAAGCAGGATGAGCAGCAGAGGAAGGCACCATGACCACTGCAAGCTCCACGGAATTCACCAACCACTGCAAATGACTCGCAGAGGAGCAGCGGACAACACCAACCACACCAAAGCACCGCACATGGCCATGACTCAAAACAAACAGCTGCCACGCAGAGGAACAACCCACCTCACCCGCTACCAGGCCAGTTCTGAATCCATCCACCACCCAACCTGCCGCAAGCTGCCACGTCAGGGGAACAGCGAGCCTCATCGACTGGAAGACCATCATCGTGAAGATCCCAGCTTTTGTTGCAGAGCTTAATATCGACCCCACCATGACGACGGCAACAAGGCTCATCCTGAGCCTATTCCCAGGCGAAGAAGTGAAACAACATGGCATCTAAACCCAGCTACGCCATCTTGATGTGGAATGCCAACGGTATCCAGAAGAAGACAGACAAACTCCTTCACCTGATGGAAACAAGAAAGGTGAGTGCTACTTTGCTTTCAGAGACACACCTGCAAGCAAACCAGAAGCTGAGCCTGGCAAACCACAGAGTGTACCGGACCGACCGACCTGCAGGAGCCAAAGGAGGGGGGACAGCAGTGATAGTGAAACGATGATTGACCACTATGAGATTGAACTCCCACCCCTCAGAAGCATTGAAGCCACTGGAGTGCCAGTCAAGACTGCAACAGGGCCACTCTCGCTGATTGCTACTTACTGCCCCCCCCCCCCGAAAGCAAAGCTGGACCTCAGAGACCTGGATGCTTTGCCGGAATTGACGGTTCCAACAATCATCGGAGGAGACCTCAATGCCAAACACGGATGCTGGAACTCCAGGACTGCAAACCAGGGGGGACGGACACTGCTGGCGTATTCCAGGAAGAACGACTGTGTGGTAGCAGGCCCGCCTGAGGCCACGCACTACCCAGGTGTAGCAAGTCACAACCCAGATGTGATGGACATTGTGCTACTGAAGAACCTGCAACACTCTGTGGAGCTGGAAACACTGGTGGAGCTGACCTCGGACAACAAACCAGTAGCAATCACTGTGGGAGATGAGATGGAACCCTACCAGCAGGCAGAGAAGTACAACTTCAGAAGAGCTGACTGGGCCCGCTACTAGAGCTGAACAGCAAGGTCACACCAAACCCGCTGAGCACCAAGGAAGACATCGAGAGGGCTGTGGAAGACTTTACAACAGCTGTCCAGGAGGAAATCAAGAGCATCGTTCCAAAGCAGAAGACAAACCGATGCTCCATCTACGACCTAACGAGAGGCATCCAACAGTCAATCGCTGACAACAACTGGGCCAGACGCCAGTGACAGAAGCTCTGCACGGCTGATCTCCTGCAGAAGTACAATACGCTCACAAGACTCTTGCAGGAGTAAATCAGACAGCATCGTGGAGAGAAGTGGGAGACTGCAACAGCCAAGCCAAGCTGAAGGAAGCGAACAACTGAGTATGGAGAATGACTCGTCGCCTGACTGAGAAGAAGGAGACAAGCCTACCAATCCAGGGATGAACCCACCTTGCATGCAGCAACAAGGACAAGGCAGAGGTCCTTGCCGAGACACTGGAGGCTTTGTTCACCCCGAACAAGGTAACTAGACTCTCAGACGGAGTGGAGGAAGAAGTTGAGAAGCATCTTGCAAAACACTGAATCGGGATGGGAGCATAAAATATCAAGGAGTGCACAAGCTCTGAGGTAGCAGGACTTGCAGAGAAACTGGCGAACGGCAAGGCACCAGGGAGCGATGGAATAACTAACCTGGCAATCAAGAATCTCCTGCCGGCATCAATGGAACGCCTCACAGAGATTTTCAATGCATGCATGAGGCTTCAGCACTTCCCGAGATCCTGGAAAGAAGCAAGGGTCATCGTTTTCAAAAGGCCGGCAAACCACTGAGGGATCCTGCGAACTACCGCCCTATCAGCATGCTCTCTGGATTATCAAAGCTCCTGGAGAATGTCCTCTTCGCCCGACTCAGCGACTTCACCTCCAAAAGAAATCTACTAGCAAAAAAACTGTTTGGATTTCGAAAGGAGCATGCAACAACCCATAAGCTGCTGAGAGTGGTGAACATCATCAGCCACGGATTCAACATCAAGAAGTCCACAGGAATCGTCTTCTTGGATGTCGCCAAAGCATTCAACCGAGACTGGCACAAGGGACTGCTGCACAAGATGATTGGCCTGGGATTTACGAACTACCTGGTGAAGACGATTGCAAACTACCTGAGTGTCAATAACACCTTCCTCAGATGCTTATGACTCGGTTTCAAAATCCCCCTCTTCCTCCTCACCTGATGAACTTGGTTCTGACAATGGGATCTTCTTTTTTCTTCTTGTTGGTATCTCCCTTTTTTTTTAGAAGATAAGGTCTGCTACGGAAAGAAGCCACAGTGCCTGCTTTATCAGACAGGCAAGGGACTTCACTCCCGGAACAACTGAGTGTATGGGTAAAAAGCCTTACGGCATAAAAAAAAACCAGGAGAGTAGTAGGATGGTTAAGCTGGTGCACAGTCAAAGTCCACAGCAAGACAGATCCAGAAGATAATGGATAATACAAAAGGACCGGTGGATGGAGGAGGAAGAAGACAAAGACGGAAACCACCGGAGAAAGTCAGGAGAATGGGAAAGAGGACCACCGCACAGGAAGAGGACCACTGCAGCAGAGAGTCCACGGAAAGAGGGAAATCAGAACAGATCCTAAGTAAGAGAGCGAAGGCAGACGGTACTGGAAGCGAGGAGGAAAGCCGGGAGCCTGGGGGGAAGCAGAAAGAGAGAGCGAGAGAGAGAGAGAGAAAGAGAGAGAGAGAGAGTGAGAGAGAGAGAGAGAGAGAGAGAGGAAGCGTGACAGGGCAGAAAGGAAGCCAGAGCGAGATCCGTAGCACAGATCAGAAAACTGGAAACAGAAAGAACCAGGCAGAGAGGAGCCAGCAAGAATAGATGCGGAGCACCGCTGAGGGAAATAAGCCTGAGCGTAGCAACAAAGCTGAAAGGAAAGCCTGACGAGTTGCAACACGTTGGCCGCCGGGAGCTGAATGACTAAAAGCTTCCGGGCGGCGGCCATGTTGCAGGAAGACAAGACCGCGTATGGAAGACACTGCTGATGCGTGAAGGGATCTTAAATGGAGTCGGCTCCTCCAACGATTCCACAGCCTCCAGCCCCCGGGAACCGTGACACTGGGAGGCTGCACCTTCCATGTTGCCATGCGGTCTGTGATGCCCTCATCACAACCCATCGGAGCAGCCATGCCACTGGGATCGAAACACGGACCCTTCCTGTTCAACATCTTCACCAATGACATCCCGACAGATCTCCACAAGACCGACCTGGCACTTTATGCGGACGATGTTGCAGTCATCTCCCAGTCATTCAGCGAAAAGGAAGTGGCAAAGAACCTGCAAGTGTTACACTCACGAAGCGCTGGTCCCTTTGGTCTAGAAGCCGGCTCTGCGGTTCCGTTCGGAATGGTACCTCCAAGATGGTGGATCGCAGTACGAACGGTTCCGCTATTGCCGTTCCAGTCCTCTCACGTTCGCCAGAGGTACGGCGTACTGCTCACGTGACTCTTCATAGGCCATGGAGACTTCCAGCTCTTCGCGTCGCTACTGTGCTAGCGGATGCTCCGTGAGTTCGCAACTAGGCAATCTCAATCCTTCGTAAAGCCTCTACCTCTACCATTACTAACCCCTCTTCTCTTGACCTTCCAGATCCTCTATCCAGCATTCTTGGCAGATACATATTCCCCGGATTCATCTAGCGTCTCATTCTGAAACGCTGCCTCAGAGTTCTCGAGTTACTGCATTCTGGGTATTAACAAAAACTCTCGTCCAAGTCCCTTCCTTCTTCGAGTATTTTAGGATCTGATTCTACTTACCTTTACTTTCTTCTTACAGACTAGTGTTCCAGTTACCACTCTCTGTGTCCCGTATTCTCGGCTTCTCTCCTGGTATTTCTAATCCGGCTGGTTAAGAGGTCAGGGAAATCAGTCTCCTGCCTGTTTTTACCCATTTCCCTTCCTGTACTGCTACTATTCATCTCTTCGCTTCTCATCTCTCCCCTCTCCAGAAGCAGTCTTCCGATACTCAACGCCATGATCGAATAGGAGTCATCAGCCTGCGAACCACACTCAAACCACACTCCAATCTTCGGATCCTGCGCTCGACCAGGGTTTTCTTCCCCAGAGGGTTTCCCTGACTGGTGCGTACCTCTCACGCTGAGTTTCCCTACCGGTTGAGAGGTTTACGCATTGGTCGGGGAGATTCTTGAGCTCAGCATTTGCTTTCCCGTTGAACATATCAGTCTGCTCAGGTAAGACCTCCAAACCTATTCAATCGGGAGTTATTGTAACTAGCCTAAGGTTCTAGTATTGCATAACAGTTAGCGACGCCCAAAATAAAAATATAAAATAAGGCTACGGCAGACTGTGATTCAATGGAACAGCAAATGCAACAACTAATTGCCGCCATGCAATCAATGTCCCTAGAGATACAAGCTCTTAAACAGGATAATGCCCAATTACGACAACAGGTTACTCGTGCCTTCTCAGACTCTCCTCCAGTATGTTTGAATACAGGCAAGTTTGACGGAGACCCACACAAACTCAAGGAGTTTCTTGATAGCTGCACTGTGCAATTTACCTTCAAGTCCCGCTTCTTTCCAACAGACAAAGATAAGATTGGCTTTGTGATTTCTCATTTGGCCGGACCTGCTTTGGCCTGGGCTACACCTTTAGTGACCTCTAATAATGTGATCTTGGACTCTTATTCTGCTTTCACCAACAGTTTGAAAGCAATGTTTAGTAGACAAGAGATCTCGGTATCCACGCAAGAAAGACTGTTAGATCTTAGACAAGGTAACAAAGACCTACTTACCTATATCACTCTCTTCAAACAGCTTTCCTCTGAGTCAGGATGGCCAGACGATGGGTTGCTCACCTTATTCCGACGAGGACTTTCAGACGAATTAAAGGATGAGGTAGCTAAGGTTCCGCGTCCGGCAAATCTAGCGGATATGATCACACTCATCATGCAAATCGATTACCGCTTACATGAACGTTCTTTTGAAAAGAAGAAAACTAGAGGCATACGATCTCAACTCGATTATCCCCCCGTAACAAATAAAGCTATCACTTCAGACGAGCCTATGCAAATAGGAACAGTGAGAGGGCCCCTATCGATAGGTGAGAAAGAGAGAAGGAAGAGTATGGGACTATGCATGTATTGCGGAGCTTCGTCTCATAAGTTACGAGATTGTCCTTTAGTTCCCCCCCGACGCACTCCAGCCAAGGGGTCGGGAAACTTCAAAGCCCTACCGCAGGGGGAACAACGGTAGGGGCGCAAGATTCTGATTCCCCGAAGAGAATCCCTGTAAATCTGGACTCAGTAGCAACCACTCAAAACATGGTTATTATTTCTGTTACTCTTGTTTTTCACACTCAGATGGTACAGAACATACCTGCTCTGATAGATTGCGGTGCTGCAGGGAATTTCATTGATGACCAATGGGCCAATAAACATGGAATTAACTGTATACCCAAAGCGATGGTCACTCCTATTCAAGGAGTGGACGGACATCCACTAAGTTCTGGTCCTATCCGAGAACAGACAGAACCTGTTGTCTGTCAAATTGCCTCTCATAAAGAGACCTTATCTTTCGATTTAATCAAGGCAGCCCATTTCCCCATTATATTGGGTCTCCCCTGGTTAAGGAGACATAACCCCTTTATAAATTGGACAGCAGGTACTCTTTTCCTCGGCTCGGAATACTGTGTCAGCCATTGTTTAGCCAAGGAATCAGTTGGCATCTACATCCCGACTGAAAACTCGATCCCTTCACCAGTATCCTCAATAAACAACTTGGAGATTGTTCCGGAATGCTATTCTAAGTATCAGTCTGTCTTTTCCAATCCCCAGTTCCCTACTCTACCGCCTCATAGAAGAGATGACTGTCACATTGAACTTCTTCCGGACAAACCTATCCCGTTTGGGAGGATGTATGTCCTTTCCCAGCAAGAAAAGGTAGTCCTCAAAGAATATCTCCAAACCAATTTAAGGAACGGGCTCATTACTGAGTCGGTTTCCCCGGCCGGAGCCTCTCTCTTCTTCATTCCAAAGAAGGAGACTAATGAACTTCGACCTTGTATTGACTACAGGGGTCTTAACAAAATCACAGTGGCAGATAAATATCCTATGCCTTTAATCCCTGACATCTTGGAGGCAGTCCGAGGAGCTTCCTTTTATACTAAACTGGACCTTCGCGGAGCATACCATCTCATCCGGATTGCCCCTGGAGACGAATGGAAGACAGCATTTCGAACCCCATTTGGGCATTTTGAGTATCACGTCATGCCTTTTGGATTGGTGAACGCACCTGCTGTGTTCCAGCGTTTCATGGACCATCTGTTCGCAGATATTCTATTCCATTTTGTAATCATCTACTTAGACGACATCTTAGTATACTCCTACTCTCAAGAAGAACACCTGATACATGTAGAAACTGTACTCAAACGACTGCAGTCAAATCAGCTGTACTGTAAAGCATCTAAATGTGAATTTCACCAAAGACAGGTAACCTATCTCGGGTTTGTGATGTCAGCCCAAGGCATTTCCATGGATCCAAAAAAGATCTCCGCTGTGGTTGATTGGCCCATACCTTCTAACGTTAAGGAGATCCAACGGTTTTTAGGTTTTGCTAATTTCTATAGGAAATTCATCCCTAACTTTTCGGATATTATTCTGCCCCTGACTCGACTGTTAAAGAAGGGAATTCCGTTTGTTTGGGATAAATCCACCGATTCTGCATTTCAAACACTTAAATCCTTGTTCACTTCTGCATCCTGTTTGATTACCCCCGACCAGAATAAACAGTTTTTTGTGGAAACTGATGCATCTCATCATGCTCTGGGCGCGGTCTTACTCCAACAAACCGACCAAAGAGATGAAAGACCAGTTGCATATCTTTCTAAAACCTTCAATGCTTCGGAACAGAACTACTCTGTGCTCGAAAAAGAATTGTTGGCTATAAAAAGGGCGTTTGAAGAGTGGAGACACTTGTTACTAGGTTCACCCTTTCCTGTAGTGGTACGAACAGATCATCAAAATCTCAGGGTCCTACAGAATGCACATACAACCAACAGCCGACAAGCACGTTGGGCGTATTTCTTCCTTCCATTCCGGATCGAATTCACTATTCTTCCAGGAAAACAAAACCAGAGGGCGGATGCTCTCTCTCGTAAGGACGTTCCTGTCTCCCAATTCAGCTCTGAACAATTGTTCCCCAAAGCAAGATTCATCGCTGTCATCACCGACTTCTTAAGCGAATTGAGGACTGCATCGGTTTCTAACCTTGACGCCTGCAAGAAGACAGCCAGTACTTACCATCTTTCCCAGGACGATTCCTTTTTCTTTCACAAATCGCAAGTCTTCATCCCTACTTCAGAGTTGCAGCATGAAGTATTACGAATGTGTCACGACTCTCGGGCCGCTGGGCATCGAGGCGTTCAAGGCACTTTGAACCTAGTGCTAAGATATTTTTGGTGGCCGGAAGTCCGCAAGGATGTACAGGACTATGTAGCAGCCTGCATCGTTTGTTCCCAATCCAAGAATCCCAGAACTCCACCTTTGGGGCTGCTCACCCGGATGCCGATTCCAGAGAAACCTTGGCAAGTGATCTCTACCGACTTTATAGTAGATCTTCCTCCCTCACGCAACAAGACCGCCATAATGGTCACCATTGATTATCTTACGAAATTGGCACATTTCACTCCCATGAACAAGCTGCCTGGGGCTGGGGAAATGTCTAAGATTTTCCTTTCTGAAATTTTCTCCAGACATGGCCTACCGGACACAGTGGTCTCCGATAGGGGCCCTCAATACACCTCCAAGTTTTGGGAAAAGGTTTGCCAAGTCTTAGAAATCAAGCGGGCTCTCAGCTCGGGATATCACCCACAGACGAACGGACAGACGGAACGCCTTAACCAAACCTTGGAGGCCTATCTACGGTGTTTCACATCAGCCGCCCAAGACAATTGGTTGGACTTGTTGCCTTTAGCCGAATTTGCATATAACAATGCCCTTCATTCGGCCCTTCATACTAGCCCTTTCCATTGTACTTATGGATTCCATCCTTCCTTTGTTCCTTCTGTCCCTTTATCCCCTTCTAGTTGTCCAGGAGTGGATGGCCTTATTTCCGAAATACAAGAAGGACATAAATCGGCTAGAGTCTCATTACGAATGGCTCAAGATAGGGCCAAGCGGACTGCTGATAAACATCGCCAAGACGTCCCACCTTTGAGCCCGGGAGATACTGTTTGGTTGGCTTCTCGCTTTCTTCCCCGGCATTTGGTCCCTTCCAAGTTATCCCCTAGGTTCTTCGGTCCATTCAGGATCTTATCGATGGTGGGTTCTGCGGCAGTCAAGCTCGATTTGCCCTCGTCATGGTCCCGGATTCATCCTGTTTTTCACCTCTCCCAGATTCGGTTGACAGTACCGGATCGATTTCACCGGTCGGATTGTACCCCTCCTCCTCCTATCTCTACCGATACTGGTCCAGAATATGAAGTCGCCAGTATCTGTGATTCCCGTTATCGGAGGGGGAGGCTACAGTTCTTGGTGGACTGGAAGGGGTACTCCCCTGCAGAAAGAACGTGGGAGCCGGCCTCTGGAGTTCATGCTCCACGTCTGGTCCGACGATTCTTTAGGTTGCATCCAGGGAAACCAGGGTCGCCCCCCAGGAGAAGGGGGCATACTGTTACACTCACGAAGCGCTGGTCCCTTTGGTCTAGAAGCCGGCTCTGCGGTTCCGTTCGGAATGGTACCTCCAAGATGGTGGATCGCAGTACGAACGGTTCCGCTATTGCCGTTCCAGTCCTCTCACGTTCGCCAGAGGTACGGCGTACTGCTCACGTGACTCTTCATAGGCCATGGAGACTTCCAGCTCTTCGCGTCGCTACTGTGCTAGCGGATGCTCCGTGAGTTCGCAACTAGGCAATCTCAATCCTTCGTAAAGCCTCTACCTCTACCATTACTAACCCCTCTTCTCTTGACCTTCCAGATCCTCTATCCAGCATTCTTGGCAGATACATATTCCCCGGATTCATCTAGCGTCTCATTCTGAAACGCTGCCTCAGAGTTCTCGAGTTACTGCATTCTGGGTATTAACAAAAACTCTCGTCCAAGTCCCTTCCTTCTTCGAGTATTTTAGGATCTGATTCTACTTACCTTTACTTTCTTCTTACAGACTAGTGTTCCAGTTACCACTCTCTGTGTCCCGTATTCTCGGCTTCTCTCCTGGTATTTCTAATCCGGCTGGTTAAGAGGTCAGGGAAATCAGTCTCCTGCCTGTTTTTACCCATTTCCCTTCCTGTACTGCTACTATTCATCTCTTCGCTTCTCATCTCTCCCCTCTCCAGAAGCAGTCTTCCGATACTCAACGCCATGATCGAATAGGAGTCATCAGCCTGCGAACCACACTCAAACCACACTCCAATCTTCGGATCCTGCGCTCGACCAGGGTTTTCTTCCCCAGAGGGTTTCCCTGACTGGTGCGTACCTCTCACGCTGAGTTTCCCTACCGGTTGAGAGGTTTACGCATTGGTCGGGGAGATTCTTGAGCTCAGCATTTGCTTTCCCGTTGAACATATCAGTCTGCTCAGGTAAGACCTCCAAACCTATTCAATCGGGAGTTATTGTAACTAGCCTAAGGTTCTAGTATTGCATAACAGCAAGCTTCATTGGATACCATCTCAACCTGGTACAGCGACTGGCGGCTAGAACTCAACACCAGCAAGACAACTGCAACGCTGTTCACCAGAAAGAACATCAAGGAGCATCCACGCATCAGCCTCAACGGAGAGACCATCAAGTGGGAGAGCATCAGCCGCTACCTCATTGTGACCCTGGACAGCAAACTCAACTGGGGAAGCCATATTGAGAATACTCAGCAGAAGGCAACAGGAAAGATGGCAGCACTGTACCCACTCCTGAAGACCAAGTCCATGCCCCTCCGGACAAAGATCAACGTCTACAAGGCGATCATCATACCAACCCTGACGTATGCCTCCCCAGCATGGATGACCTGCCATGAGCGACACCGGAAGAGTCTTGAGATAGTCCAGAACAAGGCCCTGCGGATATCGTCCGGAGCTCCAATCTTCACAAGGATAGCAGACCTTCACAGAGACCTGGACATCGAGATGTTGGACGAACATCTAGAGAAAGCTGAGTAAGAACTTCTGCCAAGGACTGGATCAGAACCAAAACCCTCTGATCAGAAGACTCACTGCCACCACTGCAAACACCTTTGACCGCTAAGCGCGGCCCATCACGACAAAGACCCTGTGAAACCAACCCTACTGTGACAAGTCCACACAGACCAAGAAGAATCCTAACCCACGACTATACACTCAACCCGAGAAGATGGAGTAATGAGGCTCAAGCCTCGGTATCCAAAAATCCACAGATGATGTATACAAATCTATCAGCAAGAAGAAGATGGCAGTGTGCCTAACTTTCAAAAGGTACAATTGTCCAGGTTAAAGCAGACTGAGTCTGTACTGGAAGTCTACATCAGGTTAATTAGGACACGCGCTGCACACCCTTGCGGCCTCCCTTCTAAAGAGGGCTTCTAAGCAAGGATTTTCGGATGTATATGGATGCATATGTTATGTTAACGGATATTTATACTATGTCCATCACCAACCACTGTAGTGGTCTTACAGCGCCTGACCTGTTTCAAAGAATAGGCATAGATATGTCAAATATTGAAGAGGGTCCCAATCCTAGTTAGATTGCCCAAACAATGTGTCACTTCCCGAGTTCTATGCGGAACCTGCAAATCGGAAATTCCAATCACAGTAAGATATCTCGATGGGATTGTGTACTAAGTGCAGTTATCTGAGTGTTACTTGCAAGTTACAGTTTCATTTTCCAGTAAAAAAGCCCCTGAATTTAATGCACAACCTCCAGAGATCTATGTGTAGCTGGGAGCTCAGATGTTTTTTTTTAACAGGTTTTTATATTGAATTCATTTTACAATACATGGTGGGAACAGCAATCTCCAGAAAATACAGGTCTGTCAAAACCCACCCACCGATTACTTCAGAAGAGGTCTAAAAACAGGAGACAAGAGGCCTCCATGCTGGACACAAAACTCCAGATACAACCTGGCCTCTGAATCTCAACACACTACTCCAGAGCCTAACAGGGGCACAAAAATCTAGATTTAATGTCCTCAACAGGACAAAATGTTCCAGCGAGGAACTCAAGGCTGGACACAGTGCTCCTGATCTGGCCTCCAGAAATGGGTACAAAACTCCACCGCGAAACACAATATAAAAGATGTGACCCTCAGTACTGACCATACTACTTCAGAAGAGCCTTCAGAACAGGACACATAAAGAGTGGGCGGGCACAATCCTCCAGATATTATATTCAAAGCACTCTATAGGCGAACACAGTACTCTAGGTGTAACCTCTCTAACAGAACATAAACACCACAGACACTTTTCTTCTTGTTATATTATAGACGTGCACTCCATAAATGGATACAATACTCCAGATAGGGTCTCCCTAAGGGGAAATAATATTTGAGATATGCCTGATAGAACTTGATACAATTCTACAGACAAGGCCTCTGGTCATGGGCACAAGTATCCCAGATGCTTGCTCCAGAAGTGGATAGAATACTCTACAAGAAATCCCCAAGACTGGATACAATACTCCAGAAGCGGCCTCTAAACATAGAAATGATACCCTAGCTAGAGTCTCCAGAGTGGAACAGAATGTGCCAGATGAGGCTCCAAGAACTTGGCATAACACCTCTAAAATCCCAAACTAATCCTGAAGCACTAACACGATCGCAGTGACTAATCCACACAAAACCAACAAAGTGACATGGTCAAGAACGCAGGAAAACTGTTTGAAGTATTATGTTGAGTGAGGGGACAGAGTATGCATCCCTGAACAAATTGGAAATGGCGCTGGGCCGAGGCTCATCTCCCGTCACTAATCACAGGCAACCTTTTGGGGCAGTTGTGGCGGGGAGGCAATCGAGCAGCAGACACCCTAAATCAGTTCTTCCCATCCCCCCACTTTCGCTACCTGGCTCCTCTATTTTTTCACAGCATTCATCTCAGGTTCAACCACCTCAGGATAGATTTTTTTTGCATCCTCCAGCTATGCAAAGATGTCATTGTATTGCTCGAATTACCGGGACCGTCAGGCATGGGCACTGGCTAGCAGAGCTGTGGCTTGGCCCCATGCCTCCTCTATGCCTTCCTCCCATTCCCCTTGATCTGAGGGGGGATGTTAATGAATTGAATTGAGATATTTATAACGCGCACTGAACGAATTAAATCGTAACTGGGCGCAGATGTGTCAATTACCATTTGTCTATGCACGGTCCAACTAGATCTCATGAGAATTGCTTAGCACCAGCAATCATAAACGTACACAAGAGAAAACCTAGCAGAACAGATGGGTCTTCACAGCCCTCCGGGATGCCAAGAGGGTTTGAATCTCGCAAATTTCTTTGGGCAGATTGTTCCACGCTCTAGGACCATACCTGCCTACATTTGAAAATCAAAATTCCTGAGATTTAGGCCCCGCCCACAGCCACACAAGACTCTGCCCATTTGCACACAGCTCCGCCCACACGCCTCGCCCACCCGTCAAAAAGGTTGTTGTAGACAAAGTGCCCAAGGGGATCTGCCTGCATTGTATTCTACACATAAGCTTTTCTCTTTACAACCTTGGAGTTGGTGAAGTTTGTTTACATTTTCAATTAACATGAGGTGTTTAAAGGGCTGCAAGTCTGCAACCTCGCACACCGCTACTTCTGGCAAAACAATAAAATCTCTTTTAAAAAAACATGCACGTTAAAAACACACACACAAGAAATACTGTATTTTCACTGTTTTAAACAGTAAGCAAAATGAAGGCGGCGCCGCCGCCATAATAATAGTGCTTTCCATCGAATGACATGGATTGAAACTTTCAATCCACGTCATTCCATGGAAAGCACTATTATTACGGCGGTCGCTTGAGGGAAAGGAAGGAAAAAGTAAAAAAGTAGCGGAATTGATCCTCGCTACACAGGCAGTGAGTTGTCACGGGGGTTACCGGTCACTGCACACGGAAGGCAGGCAGTTTCCGGGTCCCGCCCACTTCTCCACCCGATTGGCTACCGGCGGCAGCCAATCAGGTGGAGAATATGACGGGACCCGGAAGGAATGTGAAAATTCCTGAGATTCGAGGGACTTTTCCGGAGACCCGGAGAAATGCTCAAAATTCCAGAGTCTCCGGAAAACTACCGGAGGTTAGGCAGGTATGTCTAGGACCGTAGACTGCGAATCTGCGGTCCCCTTTATTCACACACCTAGTACCTGGTATGCAAAGCAGATTCTGGTCTGCAGAGCGCAGTTGTTGTGTAGGAACATACCTCCTGATTTTGTCTGATAGGTATGTTGGTCCTATCTTATTCACGCCCTTGTATACCAGACAAAGGACTTTAAACTCTATTCTCTCCTTTACTGGCAACTGGTGTAGGGCTTTTCTCAGAAGGGACATTGGGGCTGATTTTTTTGCCCTATGCACCAGTCTACCTGCTGCATTTTGGGCCAACTGCAATCTTTGCAGTTGGTAGGCTGGGATACCCGACAGTAGTGCATTGCCATAATCTAGCGTCGAGTTGACCAGAGTACCAATAACTACTGCTCTATCCTCATTCGCAATGAAAGGTAAGATGTGTCTCAATATGCGCAATGAGTGATATGCTGCCTGCACCTTCGCGCTCACCTGACCTCCACTTCCCATATTGTCCTCCCAAATGCAGCCTAAATTTTTTATTTTCTTAGAGAAGTTCAACTGTGTCCCCAATAGGCAAGGGGGATGCAATTTCTCCTTCTGTAGATGGTATTTTGAGGCAAATACGGTTACTTCAGTTTTGCTGGCATTCAGCAATAACTAATTCGCACACATCCAGCCCTGGATCCTCTTGATTCTGTATCCTCAGGAACACCTTAATGTCATCTGCATACGAGTGAAACTGTATGCCATGCTTTCTCAGGATATCCATAAGTAATTTAACATATAAATTAAAAAGTAAGGGGGAAAGGGAAGATCCCTGGGGAACTCCACAACTGTGTAGTACTGAGTCCGACAAGAAATCTCCAAGTCGCACTTGTTGTTCTCTACTACAAAGAAAAGATCTGAACCATTGCAGGGCATTTAACCCCACCCCTCCTACTTCTGTCAAGCGTCTCAACAGAGTCCCATGGTCCACCGTATCAAAAGCGGCGGACAAGTCCAGCATAACCAACAGGGACTTGCCCCCCTGATCCGCTATTTCTAGCAAATCATCCCACACTGTCACCAACGCCGTCTCCATCCCAAAACCTGGGCGAAAACCAGATTGTAGTGGGTCTAGCAGATTCTCCTGGTCAACATGATTCTGCAATTGAGTGGTCACAATTTTTTCCAGGATCTTAGATGGCCATGGCGATCCTGCCACCTCCATGTAGTTCTGAAAATGTTTGGGGTCTAAGTTCGCTTTTTTTTAACAACGGTGTAACCACCGATTTTTTCAAAATTGTTGGGACTACCCTTGAGATATAAGTGATTTGTTAACAAATTTCGTAATAAATGGGGTGATATCTGGGGCTATACGTTTAGCTACTGATGATGGGATGGCAAAGAGCGTATCATTAGTTGGCTTCAGAGTGGAGAGCAAAGAGCAAATCTTTTCCTCCGAGACTTCCGTAAATATGAATACATTCTGGCACACTCCACTATCATCGAGTACTCTATGTTCTAGACTAGTCTCCTCTAATATTTCCAGCTCCTCTTGGGGATCTGATAGATTAATATCCCTGATTTTCTCTTGTATTGTATTTTATTCAAAAAATAGTTGTTAAATTCATCCGCCTGTGCTTGTGATACTTCTGGCGCTGCTGATGCGCACCCAGGGTTTGCTAACTGGGAGATTGCTGCATATAATTCCTGTGGTCTGTTTATAACCTTATCAATTTTTTCGGTTATAAATTTAGCTTTGACTTCAAAAATTGCTCTCCTATAAGTTCTTCTAAGGCTCTTAAACTGTTCCAAATTATACTCTGTGCGATTCTTTTTCCATCTTTTCTCTAAGCATCTCACCTGCCCCCTTACATTGGTCAAATCTGGTGAGAACCAGAGGTTGGTGAGTTTCCTAGGCTTTTTTTGTTGTAGAGGAGCCTGTTCATTGCATATCCTATTCATGATTTCCGTTCCTCTATTGAAGAACTCCTCAATCTGTGCTAGCGCATGTTTCAGTGTTTCCCCTGAAATTTTCAGTAAATCTTTTGATTTACGGAACTGCTTCCCCCGACATTCCATGTGCACATCCGGTGAATTTTTATGCACTATAATTTCAAACACTCTGGCGTAGTGGTCTGTCCAAGATATTGGAATGGTCTCTGTATATTTAATTATTTTTCCTCGATATTGTAAGACATCAAGACAGTGGCTCTGGCAGTGTGACGGAGATGATGCCAGGAGTTCCAATGTGTGTGCTTCCAGGGTCTCCCTTAAATCTCTCCCATCTCCCGTTGTCACATCCTCAGTCCATATATATATATTTTTTAAACAATTTAATAGTTTTATTTGAAACTTTCGGCATCACAAATTTTTCGCCCATATATTGAAATCCCCCAGACATAACAGCTCCTCATGCTTGCTCCCTGTGTCTGCCAAAAATAATTCTAATTTTTCCAATGTTGGTATAGAGGGAGAGTTGATCCTGGGGGGGCCTTTTAAGAACAGATGACCTGGTTCCCTTTATGCGGGAGGTGGCCGAAGCACCAGAATGGATCATCTCACTGTAGTTCTGTCTGTTGGATTTTCCGTGTTAAGACCGGGAGCCTCTCATGCTAATGCACCTCTTGGTCTAGAAGTTCAGAGGGAAGGGCGGACCACAGCAAGGGATTCTCAAGAGAGTTAGCAGTATCAATTCATAATTTGCGCCACCCTTAATATTTCTGTGTCATTGAAGGCCTTGGAAAATGTTTCACATGTGGTGTAAAAAAATGATTCGCACTTGGGAAGGGCGCTCAGCCAATCAAGTGGCTGGAACATAATCACCTCCCACTGTCCCAGCCACCCGAGGCCCTTCCCCGAGTGGCGTTTTTATTTATTTTACTCCATTGTGGTAGGCAACAGGGAGCCTCTCCCTGTTGCACCCCCCCCCCCAAATGTCCCGCTTCGCCTCCCCAACTCCTCCACTTACCTGCGAGGCAGAGCACAATGCTCCGGTCCCGGAGCTCCTCCCGTCTTGCCACCGCCATAGACATGTTTTTCCATATGGTGGTTTTCTTTCATTTCCCATCTGGAGATCGTCTGCTTAAGCAGCGCAGATCTCCTGATGCAACATTGTGAAAGCCATTCAAACCCCTGGGGAGCAAATGGCTTTCATGTCCTGCCTGACAGGTGGACATGACCTTTAACGGTCCACAGCCTGAGCTGAGGCCTGAGCTTCACTCAGGTCCGCCTTACCTCAGCTTGGCGTGCCATTAAAGGCTGTGTCTGCCCTTCAGGCAGGGCGTGAAAGGGCATTCTTGCATGAAGGGATCCTCTTTGGGCTATCTATGTCCAACTGTAATCTCGTATGCCCCCAGAGCGGTTCACAGCTTTGCAGTTCCCTGGTAAGAACTGCATCCTTGAGACCTTCCTCTTGTTCTTGTGTAGGGACAGCTTCCATATCAACCAGGAAATTGGCCCGGTGGCACGCCCATATGTGCCACTTTGAGCAAATGAGTGTGGGCCACCATAGAATCTTAGCGCACGGTTTAGGTTCTGGCACAGGAATGATCCACTGAGCGTGTTTTCAGTCCCCCCTCTGCCACCTCTTCTACCTCTCTCATCTCAGACTGTCTGTCTGCAATCCAGGAGTGGTGTGCCGCCAACGACTTTTGCTTAAACGCCAGTAAGACAAAGATCCTCCTCATCGGCACTCCTGCACCTTCCTTTCCTGTTACTCTCTGGCCGGCCCTCTTCCTGCTCCCACCTGTGAGACTAAGAACCTCGGGGTCATCTTCGACTCCACGCTTTCCTTTTCTACACACATCTCTGACGTCTCTAAGAAATCAAACTACCAACTGCATCTTCTCAGGGGTATTATTTATTTTATTCTCCTTCCCCCAGAAGCTCACTGTCTCTAGAGCTCTGGTTCTCTCTAGCCTGGACTACTGCAACAGCCTCTTTCTAAATCTGCCTGACACTACTGTCCGCCCTCTGCAACTCATCCAGAACAGGACAGCGAGACTTGTCCTTGGCCTCAAGCCCAGGGATTGTATTTCTCCAGCCCTGAAATCTCGTCATTGGTTCCCAGTGGCTGCAAGAATTAAGTTCCAGACCCTCTGCATTGTCCACAAGGCCTTCTGGGGCCTGAGTCCGTAATACCTTCAACACTCCCTTCGGAAATACCTTCCTACACGAGCTCTTCGCTCCTTCACCTCCAACTCCCTCAGGGTCAGTCGCTTCTCCAAGCATTGAGTTGGTGGTAGATCACTTTTTCGGCTGGGGCCTCCCTCTGGAACAGCCTCCCTGACTCTCTGAAACTTGAGGAGAACCATCTTCGGTTCCGGAAGCACCTCAAGACCTTCCTCTTTGCTTCTGCCTTCTCTCTTCCTCTCCCCTGTTGATCTCTGTCTGTTTCAACACTGGGCTCCTGGCTACCCTCTGAATTCGGGCCCGCATCCCTGGCCACCCAGCTGCATACCAGCACTGCCTCCTGGCAACCCTTGCACTTGGGTCTGTATCTGCAACCCTACAGTCCCCTTTTACCTGCACTTATTAGACACCGTTGTCAGTGCTTAATTCTTGCACTTGCCACCTGCTGGCCACACTATCTGTTGTTGTTTTGATCACCTGTTCAGTACTTTCCACTCATCCCTTGCCCCGTCCCTCTCCCCTGCACTTGCGCGTTCTCAATGCCACTTGGCCTAGTAAGGTCATTGTTTTGTCCTCCCTTGTACCCTTCCCTTGCCTCGTTGTGCCTTGAAACACTTCTGTATGGGCGCGATATGAATCAAATATCATATATCACTGGTAGATGACAACCTCTTGGGCAGAAGCTATAGGTATCCCCTTGCCTGATGTTTGCAGGGAAGTTACGTGGGTTTCCACACACCCTTTAGTTTCGCTCTACCACCTTAGGGTAGGAGGAGACTGTGATACATCCTTTGGAGGAGTACTTTCAGTAGCAGTATGAGTTGGTACCTTTGCTTTGTTATTTATAGGGCTGCTTCTGGCCGTGAGGATAGCTCAGGGACAACGTGCATGTCTTGAAGGAAAAACAACACTGAGCACCATGGGTTTGAAACAGGTCCTGCCCTTAAGAGGCATGAAGCGTGATATAAAGGCCAAATCTAAATACATTGTACATCTTTTTGTAGCACTTCTGTGGTCTGGCTACGTTTCTGCCTAAAAGCAGTGGATGCTTGGGTATACTTTTACATAGGAAGGTGACGAAGAAGAGGGATGAGAGTAATCTTCATTAATCGGACTTCATCTCTGCATCGACCCCTTCATCTCTAACCCCCATGTCAGTGTATCACATTAGCTGCACGTGTCAGGGTTGTGGGTACCTACAAACAGAACCAGGGTTGCAGTCCTGTTTTGTGGACCAGGAGAGAGGGAAAATGATGGGGGACGGAGGTGAAGGGAGACTAAAAAACGTGCTTAACGTTGACTGGGGATGCAGGCATCCTTTACATGGGAAGCTGGCGAGGAAGAGTTGGCCTCAAAGTAATGAAGATTACCTCCAATTTCTGTAATGCAGAGATGAGAGGCCGCGCATTAGCCACTGGCAGCTACAGCAGGGTATGTTGTGATTCTTGAAAATGTTGCAAAGATGATCAAAATGAGATTGTCGCTTTCATTCAATTTTCCACAAAAATATTTTCACCGTCGCTCCCATTCTTTTAAATTTGAAGTCACCTATAGCCTGCTGTTCCATTTACTTCCTGAAGCTGGTGCTCTTCCAACTTCCAAACACACAAGGGTCAGCACTTACATAACGGAATTAATACATTTGAATATAAACTCACACTTCTTGCAAGATATGTACTTTCTACTTCAGGGAAGTCACTTCATGAGATGTGTCTGGCTGCAAATATCATGTGGCATCATTTCCTGTGATGTCATCAGTAGTGAAAGGCCATAAACATGACCACCGTTCCTTACTGTCGCCCACCAAGCAGCTTGCTAGGTTGCGAGATATGCTTTTCTACTATGCATCTATGCATTTTAGGGCAACCGTCCAGAGGGCGTTTTATGAAGCCTTTTCCCTAACACTATGATTTGCTAGAGAACGGGAAAGTATTTGTCCTAGTGGGTGAGGCAGTCATAGGAATGTTTATGGTGCAGCCTCTTGGTGTTATGGAGCACTGCAAAGTTAAATAGAATGTAATATATACAATAATCTAAAAAATGTTTGCCGTGTACGTTGGATGGAGGGGATCGCCAAGGGAATGCAAAACTTCCCACACATCTACTGGGAGCCTTGGTATCCCTGGGCTCTAAATGCAGTGAAGCTAATATTTTAGACACGCATGCCACATAATCTAATGCAGTTTGGGGGTGGAGATGTGGGAGGGCGGGGTGAAAAGGTGACAACCTCCAGAGTCCAGACATTAGTAGGAGGGGAAGGTGATAATGGGTTGGGTGTGAAGAGCAGCAGGTAACAGGGTGTGTCAAGGGGCTGCTGGAAGCTGGACACAATGGCTGGGACTTCACTGCTCCCCCTCCCTGCAGGGGCCGTTCACAGCCCCCCCAGAGCGAAGACTGCAAGAGACTAGAGCAATCAGAGCCTCCCGGCCCTCCTGCTGGGGTGGGGGCATTCAGCACAAAGGGAGGTCAATCACCACGTCAATAGACATCAGTGCAGACCTGGACACTTTAGCACAGTTCTGGATGAGAGGGGTGGGGCCGGGGCTGCGGGTGTAGGCAGCAAACAGCACGTCAATGGCACCTTCGGGGTCTACGTAGCAGCCCCACCAATGGGGGAGGCATTAAGCCATTAAAACAGTTGTTTACAACACCACTACGGAAAGTACTGCTTTAAAGCGATATGCCTAGGTTTAACAGCAGTGAAACTGAAACATGGTTAGTTATATTGGATTTTAGGATAGGCAAAGAGAGAGGGTTCAGGGTGCAATTATTATCATAGTGGGGGGTTGGAGGAGGGGACTGCCAGTGCTGTATGGGTGCAAATAATCCATGAATGAATGTTTCTGGCGGACGAAATTAATTTAATTTAGCATTTATATAGCGCTACCAACCCTCAAGTATCTGAGCGCTGCTTATTATTACCCACGGTGTGTGGTGCTCATTTATCGACCTCGGAAGGATGAAAGGCTGAGTTTGGCCCTGCCGGGATTCGAACCTGCATCTGCAGGCTCTGCACAGGTGTCAAAGCAAGCGCTCTACTCGCTGTGCCACTTGACCGACAAATTGAAACAGTATGACAATTTTATAGCAATTTTGGTCACATAATTAAGAAATAACAAACGATTTGTGCATAAAGTCGAATTTCGAACACAACGAAATTATACTACATGATCATAATTTGCATTAATATTGGTGAATATTCTGTGGAGGAATGGCGTTTGCAGAATTGTGTTCATCCACGGTGCCAGCCGGCATCTGTTTGCCCTCTTGCTTTCCTATACCGCATATGTTCATACCTCTGAACTCACACACTTTTGGTGGATGGCATCAGGCGTTGGCGGCGAGCCCCACTCCCGCCCATAGACGTCAATGGGCGCACCCGCAAAACAAACCCATCTGCTTTTCCTCCGTCCTGGTGACTGCAAGGGATGTATGTTTTGCCAAAACGTGGTGCATATATTTCTTCATCATCCTCCCGTTTCCCCCTTCCTCCTCTCATTTTAAAAACGATGTCAGATTTCTCCGCGCCCCTCCCCCTCACTATCCAGCTGTCCAGCCTCTTCACCTCCACTCTCCCTCTTCCGTGCTCCCTTCTCAAACATCTCTTAATCCCGCCATCTGTCGCCCCTTTCTCCTTCGCTTGCCTTCACCTCTGCCCTTTCCACCTCCACCTCCTAGTCTCTAGCGATTTAATCATGTGCTAAAATTCGGTTGAGGGGTCTTTTTCGGGGGAGAGAGGGAGCTGGTGTGGAGGGTGGTAGTGGAAGCAGGATCTAGGGGGACAAAAAGATAGGCGTTAGTTCCTCGCTCTCACTCAAAAACCTTTATCCATTAGCACACACACCTCCTTTAAACACCAATAGTCAAATACACATATTAATGTCACCACCACTTCAAATATCTCTTTGAATATATGTCAGTGGCCATGTCGAGGTTGGATGTCAAGCCCTTGGTTTCAGAACATATGACACCATTCTGTTATTACACTCGGAAATGAAGCTGTCCTCCATTGGCATGTGCAAAAACAGCAAATCTGAAGGCTTCTCCTATGATGATTTTAGCTTTCGCTGGAGCCCTTTTTGGACGTTTTTAATTGGAGAAAAAGTTAAAAAAAAAACACTGAAATTGTAGGCGCAAATAAGTGGCTTGCTTAAGAGTTTGACGGTAATATTAAAGCAGGTGGTATTTGGGAATACTGTGGGGCCCATGTTCTTAAATTGAGTAATTTGGCGGTAGAGAGCGGCTTAGTTTACACTGGTAAGCTGCTCCAGCTGCCAAATTTTCGGCATTTGTACTGCGGAGTGCAAATGGTAAAGGCAAAAGGCGCTGTACAAGCGTGTACGCCGCCTTTTACCCCTCACATTTGCACTCTGCAGTGTAAAGTGAGTAAACGCTGCCTGGCATGCTAGGCAACGTTTACTTTTGATTTTGAGCGCCGCTTAGCAGCACTCACAATTGAAATGAAACCTGAACATGTCGGGGAGGGTTTCATTTCAACTGTGAACAATGCTTACCATGCATGCACGGTAAGCAGTGTTCCCAATTAAAGTTAAACCCTCCCCGAGTGCACGGTAAGCAGTGTCCCCAATTGCTGTTAAACCCACCCGACACAATTGTACACGCTCCCTGCTATACCTGTACAATAGATTCCTATGGGGTCCGCCTGCTTTATGGAGGAGGCGAACCCAATAGGGATCTTCAGCATTTGAGTTGCATGAATCCATGCCGTTCTTCTTCTTACTGATAGATTTCTATCCATCAGCAGTGATTTTTGGATCCCGAGACTTGAGCCACACTACTCCATCTTCTCAGGGTGAGTATGTAGTTGTGTGTTTGTACTGGAGCATTTGTATGGTGGAGAGGTAGGAGGCAGTGTTGACAGGTCGGAAGGAAAAAATAAGCTGAATGCCCTTCCAAAACAAGCCCAAAACAAGCTGCCTCCCATCCAAATAAGCTGAAAAAACAAGTGTGCACCTAAAACGTAGTGAAAACGTTTCAAAAGTAAGAAACATACCACAACAGCAAAAACATACATAGACGGAACACTGACAAAGTGTGTTAGAATAGCAATATTTTATTGAATGGAGACGAATTCCCAGAATGAAAAATAATGCTGGCCTGAAATATATTTTCTTTTTGCACTACTGTATTGTTTTCACTTTGAGATTGGATAATAAACGTTATGTAGCAACATAACTTGGCTAATGAATGGTTATCCTAAACGTCGGGCTGGCTAGGTTCAATACAGAACAATCCATTTTGGTGGTAGAGCAGGCAGTGTTTGGGTATAGAGCGTTTGTCGTCTCCCGGCTGTGACTGGACAGAAACCAGTGGAACAGCTGTTTGAAAAACTGGTAATATTGGCTGCAGATCTATCAACATAGACAGCTAAATGGGGCACAAAAGGTTTAAAACTTGGTTGTTCACTACTACTTGCTCAGAAAACGTCTATTGTAGTGGGAACAATGGACGACCTGCACTTGTTCTACAGAGTGACAATTTCAGATGGAAGTGTGCATATTCTGGGGGATGAACAGGGTAACCAACAAAATGAACCGAATTAGATTTTTAAATGCATTTTAACATGAGGAACTGGAAGCTGAAAAGAAACAATGCCGTTCTGAATTAATCTCTCTGAGAAGATCCTGTATATAGACTCCAATGACACTGAATCCTTGGATAGGTAAGCCAGTCTTGCGGAAACCCACGTTGCGTTCTGCCCCTCCTCTCCGCCATACAAATGTTTGAAAATGGGGCGTGGCATGAATGAAAGGCATTAAAGCCTTTTACGTCTTTCATTCACGATACGCCGCCCCCAACCAACATGAGCTCCTGCATGTTTTACTGCTCCACCAGATTCCCAGTGCCAAACCTGAAATGCTCCAATTCAGACCTCTTTTGTGAGCTCCTTTACCTCCCCCCACACCGACAAATAAAAGAAAATGCATTTAAATGACCACCATAACTTTATCATTGTCCGCCATAGGATGTAGCTTTAAGAAGTCAATCAACCACTATTCGTACTTCTTAACAGACATGCCCAGTACTATAGCCACATACACCCTGCCAATGACCTATGCAGACTCATTGTCTGCAACCTTCCATCCTTTATTGCAGGAGACACATGCAGATCACTGCCGAGTGAAGCTTTGTGGCAGACAGCTTGGCAATGGGCATTATGTCCTAAGCAGTCTATACAAATAAACATAATCAGTCCAGTACCTGCAAGATAGCCACAGTATCACGCAATACTGGAGTGTTATCAACATGGCCCAGGTTCAAACCCACAGTAGGGAAAAAGTAAAAGGTGAGCCCCGGGGGGACGCGCAAGCTTTTCCCCCGAGGTGGTTTTGGGTGCTGCACTTGCGTATAGAGCGCCGTTTGCTGGGATATAAATGGGGGCAGGGAAGGGTTGGGAGCAAGTGGCAAAGAACCGGCAAGCTTCATTGGAAACCATTGCGAAGTGGTACAGCGACTGGAGGATAGAACTGAACACCAGCAAGACAACCGCAACGCTGTTCACCAGAAAGAAGATCAAGGAGCACCCACACATCAGCCTCAACGGGGAGACCATCAAATGGGAGAGCAGCAGCCGCTACCTCGGTGTGACCCTGGACAGCAAACTCAACTGGGAAAGCCACATCGAGAATACTCAGCAGAAGGCAACAGGAAAGATGGCAGTGCTGTACCCACTCCTGAAGAGCAAGTCCATGCCCCTCCGGACAAAGATTAACATCTACAAGGCGATCATCAGACCAACCCTGACGTATGCCTCCCCAGCATTGATGACCTGCCATGAGCGACACCGGAAGAGTCTTCAGATAGTCCAAAACAAGGCCGTGCGGATATCTTCTGGAGCTCCAATCTTCACAAGGATAGCAGACCTTCACAGAGACCTGGACATCGAGATGTTGGATGAATATCTAGCGAAGCTGAGTAAGAACTTCTGCCAAGGACTGGATCAGAACCCGAACCCTCTGATCAGAAGACTCACTGCCACCACTGCAAACCCCTTCGACCGCTACCCGCGGCCCATCACTGCAAAGACCCTGTGAAACCAGCTCTACTGTGACAAGTCCACACAGACCAAGAAGAATCCTAACCCACGACTACATACTCAACCCCAAAAAGATGGAGTAATGAGGCTCAAGCCTCGGTATCCAAAAATCACAGCTGATGGAAAAAAATCTATCAGCAAGAAGAAGAACAAGCGCGTCGGGAGCAAGCGACGGTCGGAGAGATGGCATTTGTCCAGTCGCTGCTCCCGAGCCTTCCCTACCGTTTGCCCTGTAGGATAGGTGGCGTTGGCTGTCCGTTGGCCTGAGGCAGAGGTTGGGTGATGTGTGTACAAGCGGGTGGGTTGAGTATTAAAAAATAAATTAATAAATGAATTATAGTTTTTGGGCGGTGCTGTAAATAAAACCCCACCCCTGGTTACATGTGCTTGGGAGCGAGGGCCTTTCTTTTTGTCGTTTTCTTGCCTAATAGTTAGGGCTGGCGGCTTCCTGCTCCGTGCTCGCCCCTGTGGTCCTGGTGCCAATTTTGTTAAGTCGTGTGGGGCTGAAGGGTTGGGTGCGCTTTTAGGAGGGCCCTGGGTGGCCACCCAGGATGTGCACTGTTTCCTTTGGCCAGGGATTCTTTCTGCTTCCTCCGGCTCGGGAGAGTGGTGCGCAGCTGGGGCCACCAGGGAGAAGTGTGGTGCGCGGCTTTCCTTGCATTCTGTGGCACACAATGAACAGAGGTGTTTTTTAGCACCATGCTGGGATTTACTGTAGGTGTAAGGACCAAGCCTTGTGCCCTGTTGTTGTGAGGGGCCAGGGAAAAAACCCCAAAAAGAATAATAGTGATTAAATAATAGAAACAGTCAGGTCACAAAATAATAGGTGTTAAGTAAAAGAATCTGCTGAGGCACCAGCAAGTTTCTTTCCTACATAGGGGAATAGCTGGTCTGTGTACCTGTTTCTGGCAGTCAGGCATTTGTAGGGGGAGTATGGATCGGAGAAGGGGTATTTATAGAGAAAGGATACTGAAGTATTTGGGAACAATATTTTAGGGACTGCCCATTTCAAACATATACAGGAAATAAGCCCTGAGCAAGGAGATTTAGCCCACCAGGTGATTGGTAAAAGACAATTTTTGATGTATTTTCTTCTGGGGGGGTCAGCGTCATTAGGGGCTCAAATTCTTCTTGCAGCAGGATGGCAAATCAGGGTGCTATGTCAAGGGGTTTGGTGGACCCTCAGTCTTTGCGGGAGGCGCTTAGCATTATTAGCAGGGAATCAAAAGATCAGCTTGAAAGGGCAGTACAAGAGGTTACGGTGTGAAAGGGCCCGGGAGGGGAGGTCACAGCGTAGAGCGGCTTCAGACTGGGCCCTCGCAGAGGTTCTATGTTCTTTCATTGCCAGTAATTACAAGATCTGGCTTTTAAATGTACACAGAAAAACTAAAATATGCATCAAAATGTTTTTTGGGGGGGTTATAACACCCAAACGCCCCTTCCCTCACCTATTTTTGCCTATTCCCTACCCCCAACCACTTATCTGCCCTTTCCCAGCCCCCCCTAAAAATGTTGTTTAACATTTTCGTTATCCTGAGCACATTTAAAAGCCAGGCGTTGTAATTACTGCCATTGAAAGGACGTCATACCCTCGCAGCGGCAGTGGCTTGCAGCCCATCAGCAGGGAGGGGAAAGGTATGGGACAAAGGGGCCAGGAATGGTAGGAGGGATTAGGCAGTGGGCCGGGAGCAGATGGGGCGGGTTGATGGTGCTAGTAGAGAAGGAATGGGGGCGGAAGTTGGCGTGGGGCAAGTTGTTGAGGATGTTAGGGTTGCAATGGACCGAAGAGTTGCAGCGGTATAGGGGGGCCGAGGTGTGAAATGCCTGCAGAGGACTACAGGGGGAGGAGGAGGACACTATCTCCGGTAGATAGTCGAGAAAGGGGAAGGCATGGAGCAACCTCCCCGCAAAGCAGTGTGGTACGCAGAGGGAATGGCATGGCCCCCAAAGGGAGGGACGGAGAGGGTTTGAAAGGGGCCCCTCTGGCAGGCAGAAGAGGACAGCCTAGAGGGTGTTATACAGCTTCTAGCACGACAGAGCGCAGGGTGAAGGAGGGAACCCCTTGCCCAAGAAGAGCAGGAAGCGGTTGGGGCAATCCCGCCAAGAAGACGACACAGGAGCATCAGGGTGGACGTCCCATGTTTGCCCGACGAGGATCTGCCTGGCCCGAGCGTGCGCTCGCAACATTAATTGTATATGGCTGGGGAGGGTGATTTGGGGAGGAGGGTTGTTAGAAGTGGGGGGATAGGGATCAAGGAGAGCAGTTGGGAAGAGAAAAGATGAGGAGAGGTTTAAGGTTTGAACGGGAAGATGGGGCTGAGGGTAGCAGGAGTTAAAGAGCATTGCAGGGAAGTTGGCCTGGAGACTCTTCTGATGTTTTTTGTCCCTGCAGTAGAAGCCTGTTGCAGAAAAAAAAGGAGGAGTGGTGGCGTGGAGGCCAGTATGACGCAGCTAGGTGACGGCAGGGCAGCAAGAGGTGAACAAGAAAGCGAATGTCAGCGGCATGGGTCAGGCTGGGGGACGCACAGTGGGGGGGTTGGCCCACCAGGGGCAGGTGGTGAGATGGCGAGGGTGTCCGCAAGGGCGTTGGTGAGGGCGAGCGGGAGAAGTGTCTCCTCAGCTGAAGTACAGTGGACAAGGTAGCGGAGCCAGTTTGGCCCAGTGGGTGATGGAGGTTCCTATGGAAAAGACAGGCAAGAGTACAGAGAAGACCAAGATGCCTTATGTGGGCATTACAAAGGGTTGTATATGAATTGTTCGTTTTACAACTATTCGAATGACAATTGACCTTTTCACAATTGACCGAATTGTGAAGGTCAATAGTACCATGTATGTGGGGGGAAAACCCCCCACAACCTCCCACCCAACGCCAAACCCCCCCAACACCCATATATATATATATATATATATATATATATTCGGTCAATTGTGAAAAGGTCAATTGTGACCCTTTAAATTTGGTCAATTGTTCATTCGAACAATTGTAAACGAACAATTTGGGTAATACCTTACAAAGCCATTGGGCATGCATCTGATGGTGGCTACGAAAGAGAAAATATGGGCAGGGGAGTTTGTGGATGTGTTTAACCTCTTTCACAGGGAGGTGAGAGCAAAAGGGTCCAGAGAGGAGGAGCAGGAGTTAGCGGCAATATCAAGGGTACCGGTGATGATTGAAAACTGGACGTCTGCATTTAAAATATATGCTAGCGTTTATTGTGAAAAGTTCCCGGAGTGGTGTGCAGCCATGCTAAAATATATGGACGTAATTAGGATAGCCTTACGAGTTTTGGGGGGTTTGCATGGGTGAGATATGATGAGGAATTTAGGGCAAGGATGGATGAGGACAAGCAAGCGGTATGGGGAGAGAATGATATGGGCTTATGGTTACAGTGGATGGCGCCCACACGTCCAGCCCCTGTTAAGACGGATTTCTAAACTCTGTCCTGGTGGCGCAGAAGTTCAGAAGGCCAACCTAATTACTTGGAACAGGGTAACCTCTGGACGAGCCAGACCAATCAAGGTAGCGATCGCGGCGGTCAAGACTAGGTCTCAAGAGGGGTGAGGGTGACTGAAAGCCCGCAATGAGCACACAAAGCAAGAACACTTACAAACTACTCCAAACAGTTGTTATATTAAAAATATATACACATTTATTTCAAGGCCTTTAAAACAATGACCGTAGCGAGAAAATCACAATATAACGATAGTAAACCAACACATACCATATCAACACAATATTTATACAAATACAACAAGTCTCAAGCGTTATATGCACGAAATGTGTAGTCCACCTAAAAGGGAGGGAAAACAGGCAGTGCGCAATAATGCTTAGACCCAGTTCGCCTTCAGAGGCACCTAACTAGATGGAAGTCCGAGCCCTGCGAAGAGTGGAGCCTTGGGCTCAAAAGTACCTGCACGCGCTGGTGCCAACGGGCAAAAGGAGAAGCTCTTCGAGGGAAATCAGGCAGTTCAGTTTAGTGCACAAAAGAAGAAGAACAAGTTCCGCGACTCAAGCGCAGCCTCCACAGTGGGCAGAAGCAGAGCGCGAGTACGGAAAAGGGTGCTGTTTGACACAGCGGGGAAAAGCAATGGGCTCCTGCAGGAGGGCGACCAGATCCTAGCTATGCTACTCACCGGTCCCCGATGCAAGCAGACCCAGGCTTCTCCACGTCAGTTTCAGCAGCTGGCAGGTTCAGAAGAGCAGGGAACGTCTCGTCGTCGTGTTGAGTAAAAAGACGTCCCAATCGAAGAAACCCGCACAATTTGTTACCACAGCAGTGCAACGGAGCGGTTGTGTGTATCTGAGCCAAATGTACACTACTCACTTCAGACCTGGGAACGCCAAGTGTACGAAGCGTGTGAGAGTGACAAGGACTCGAAATACTACACAACCTGGCGCCGGTTACAGAGCAAGACTCCCGTGTAAGCTGGTCAGTCAGCTGGATGGCCCAGAGACGCTTCGGAAGGCTTACTGGCAGGAGATGGTAAAGATGCCGAGAATAGCTGTTCCCGCTATTCCAAGGGTCGAAGTACCAGTACAGGCCTTCTGGTTCGATCAAAGGTGAAAAGGGTTTCACAAGGCGACAGCAGTGCAGAGGAGAAGTCCTTCAGCGGGTCACCAGCGATTCCTCGGTCCAGCCTCTTGGTTGCAGGATACTTGGCTCCTGTATTCCTTCGTTCATGAGAACTCAGGAGATCGACCTGGTAGTGGTGTTTCCAGCCCCCTCTTATCCACGGTTCCCTTCGCGCCAAAACGGAGGGGACCCAATGGGAGATCCGCTCTTCAACACTCACACCATTCGTGGACCAATCACGGACCACGGTGGTCCCAGGCATTCACACCACCCTAGACTCTCTGGCACCCAGGATGTGTATTGGGACCAGACATCCCAGCCCACATCCTGGAGGCACACACAAGACATGTAGAAGCCTGCGAAAGCATCCGTGTTTCACGGGAAAGTACATGCCCAAATAAGGAAGGCCCCGGGTCGGCTCGACCTGGGGAAGGTGAAGGGAGCAAGACGGTCAGCGGACAGGACAAAGGAGCCTCGTGGTCTGGCCATTTTGGGAGCCAGGCCACCATTTTGGGTTAAGCGCGAGAAACGCGCTTAGAACGCCAAAAGGAGCTCAAAACACAAGAAACGATCGCTGCCACCATTCCCGTCCCTGAATCACTTGCACCGATCATATACAATCCTAAACGAGTATCTAGGGCCTGTAGAAGGCTAGCGACCCAAGAGAGCTGTAACTTAGCTTACAGTGCCCTCTTGTGTCATGTTGCACGAAAGCCGCAACATGATAAAAGAAACTACGGGAAACAGCGTTCCCCGGTACTGACTGTCTTAAGGGCATGTCAGTTTCCCCGTAAGAAAGGAGCGAAAGCCCAGAGGAGTGCGGCAGAAGGCTGCACTTCTCTGGCAAAGTCAAGAACAAGGTGAAAAACAACAGCAAAAAGTTTAGGGGTTGCCACATGGAAGGAAAATTACCTACAATTACGAAATCTTTCCTAACACTCGCCCTCCCAGACTATGGACAGGGGGAACTAATCCACCCCTGGATGAGTCTCTTGTTCAGGTCGGTTAAACATTCTGGACAACCCATCAGCATTGCTATGTTGGACACCTGGCCTATGCTCAATAGTGAAGTCGAAGCCTTGTAGACTTATGGACCACCTAAGCAACTTTGGATTCTCCCCCTTCATGTTCATTAGCCACTTTAAGGGCTTATGGTCAGTTTGCACAGTGAAGTGGGTCCCTTAGAGGTAGGGCCTCAGCTTCCTTAGGGCCCACACAACAGAGAAACATTCTTTCTCTACCGTGGACCATCTGAGCTCTCTGTCCTTAAGCTGGCGGCTAATAAAACCAATAGGGTGTTCCTTACCCTTCTCATCTACTTGTGATAGTACAGCTCCTATCCCAGTGTCAGAGGCGTCCATCTGCACGATAAAAGGTCTTTGATAATCAGGGGCCCTGAGGACAGGGGCCTGGCACAAGGAGTCTTTTAAGCCATTGAAGGCCTTCTCACACTCGTCAGTCCAAGTTACCTTCTTGGGTTTCTTCGGAGTTGTGAGGGCAGTCAGAGGGGCAGCTATGGTGCCATAGTCTGCCACAAAATTGCGGTAATATCCCGTGAGTCCTAAGAAGGCTCTCACTTGGGTTTGCGTAGTAGGGGTAGGCCAGTCTTGTACTGCTTGTACTTTACTGGGAAGAGGCTGTATCCTCCCTCCACCTACTTCATGTCCAAGGTAAACCACTGAGCCATGTCCAATCTGGCATTTACTAGCCTTTATGGTCAGGTGTGCTTTCTGAAGAGCCTGGAGCACAATCCCGAGGTGTTTCACATGGTCTTCCCAGGTGGCACTGAAAACTGCTATATCGTCCAGATATGCAAGACAGAATTCGTCCAACCCATTCAACACATGATTCACAAGCCTCTGGAAAGTGGCAGGTGCATTCTTCAACCCGAACGGCATTACCCGGAATTGATAAAGGCCGTCTGGAGTAGAAAATGCTGTCTTCTCCTTGGCATGTTCTGCTAAAGCTATTTGCCAATAGCCAGCAGTGAGGTCAAACGTGCTGAGGTACTTGGAGGCACCCAAAGTATCCACCAGCTCATCTGTTCGAGGCAAGGGGTGTGCATCTGTCTTGGTGACAGCATTCAGAGCCCTGTAATCCACGCAGAACCTCAATTCAGAAGTGCCTGCCTTTGGAACCAAAACCACAGGGCTGGACCAAGGACTACTAGAGGGTTCAATCACCCCAAAGTCTAACATCTTGTTGACCTCGGTCTTAATATAAGACCGTACTTTGTCTGACATCCTGTGTCCCCTACTTTTGGTAGGTACACTGTCTCCTGTGTCAATGTTATGTTTGCACCAAGGTGTCAAACCAGGCGACTGTGAAAACAGGGGGGAAAACTGCCTAAGCAAACTTTTCACCTCAGCCTGCTGATCAGAAGTCAGGTGAGGGGCCACTCGGACACCCTCAAAGGAGCTATCTGAAGGACCGCTTTGGAACAGGTCGGGGAGAGGTTCAGACTCCTCTTCCTCAACATCTGAAGCCAATAGAAGTGCTGCGATTTCGACTCTTGGGACGAAAGCCTTCAGCCTATTCACGTGAAACACTTTTGGAGCCTGTCCAGGCCTTCCAAGGTCCACTAAATAGTTAACCTCACCCAGGGGCTCCACCACTGTGTAAGGGCCTGACCATTTGTCCTGTAAAGCTTGAGGCCTTATGGGATTCATGATCAGGACTTGCTGACCAGGTGTAAAGTTGATGAGGGAAGCTTTCTGGTCGTACCAATGTTTCACCAGCGCTTGTCCTGCCTTCAATTTATCCCTAGCCAAGCCCATCAGAAGTACCATCCGTTTTCTGAGCCCTAGCACATAATCAACTACGTTGGTAGTAACAGGGGGAGTGGGCATCTCCCATCCCTCTTTGACGATGGCTAAGGGTCCCCGTACGGGATGACCGAACAGAAGTTCGAAGGGGCTGAAGCCAACACCCTCCTGTGGTACCTCTCGGTAGGCAAACAGTAAGCATGGTAAAAGAAGATCCCATTTTCTTCTCTGAGGTTCCTCCAGAGCCCCAATCATGCTCTTTAACGTTCTGTTGAAACGTTCCACCAGACCATTGGTCTGGGGGTGGTATGCAGAAGAGAACTTGTAAGTGACCCCACATTCTTTCCACATAGCCTGCATATACTTTGACATAAAGTTGCTGCCACGATCCGACACAACTTCTTTAGGGAAGCCAACCCTAGTAAATATGCCAGGTAAAGCTTTTGCAACTGACTTGGCAGTTACAGTTTTCAATGGGATGGCCTCAGGATATCTGGTTGCATGGTCCACCAGCACCAGGATAAACCTATTGCCCGAGGATGTTTGCGGGTCAAGGGGACCAACAATGTCGATCCCTACCCTTTCAAATGGTACCCCCACAACTGGGAGCGGTACCAACGGAGCTTGGATTGTCGCGCCAACCTTACCAGACAACTGGCAGGAGGCACAACTCCTGCAGTGACTTTCTATTTGCACCCCCATCTTGGGCCAGTAGAAGTGCATGGATAACCTTTGCTTTGTCCTCTTCATACCAAGGTGACCAGCAAGGGGAACTTCATGCGCCAACTGCAGGAGGAAGGCCCTAACAGCAAGGGGAACCACCAACCTCCTATGGTCTCCTTCTGTAGACTCTGTGGGCTCACTATACAGGAGTCCACCTTCCCAATAAATCCTATGCGTCCCAGGAGGTTCACCCTCAAGCTGGGAGCAGGCCTGTCTCCTTAGGCCTTCCAGAGATGGGCACTCACGTTGGCCTTTACTGAATTTGTCCCTATCAGGACCTCCTTCAACTAACAAGTCTTTTAGTTCAGGATGATCGTTGGGGTCAAATACTTCAGGCATCGCCACCTTCTCGTCAGGCCCGGGCGATTGACCAACTTCCTCCACCGCAGTGGTAGGCGAGCTCGGGGGAATATTCTCTTTCCCTCGTCTTGACTTGTCGACTCCTTTCGCCTTGAGTTTCCCCTTTGGCTGGGGCAGCGTATTGGTCTTGGCCAATGCTGCCCGTGCTTGAGACCGTGTGTAGGGTCTTTCGGCAGTGTCTCCTACGAGCCCTAAAGCTCTGAGATCATTACCTAACAAGACCTTTCCCGGGACGTTTCTCTGAATGCTCACTGGAATCCTGACTGCTGTACCATTTAAAGTAAGATTTACAGGTATTACTGGGAACATACGGAGTGGGCCGTCAGCCAACTTAGTGGGCATCAGAGTAGCTCTGGCAACTTCCTCTGAGTCTACCAAGGTAGAATCCACTACAGTGCGACTGCACCCACTATCCCTAAGAGCTGGAGTATCTACTCCATTGATCAGCACACTGTCTTTAAAGTAGTGCTTGGTATTATCCAGAATCCTAGCATAAGCCTCTGCGACTTTAGGCTCCCAGGAACCCAGGGACACTAAAACTACCTCAGCCTCTATCCCGCTGGGAAATGAGTCTGAGGAGAAGGATGCTCCTGTAATCTCTTCTTCCTCGTAGGAGGAGAAGGGCAGATTAGCGGAGTGGACCCCCAAAGGTCTAACCTTACACCGGGGATCCCCCTTCACGTGGTCAGTTGCTCCACAAGCAAAACAAGATCCATTGGGTCTGTTTACATAAGGAGGCTTATTGTAACCAGAGTTCTGTTTCGGAGGCTGACCTCCACTACCCTGTGAGTTCTCTTGTGTCTTACCCTTATTTTTCTTTTTGTGGCCCTTATGAGAAGAAGATTTATCAGATTCTCCACCCTTCTTATCTTTGGACTTTTTCCCTTCCTCCTGCCTACCAGGATGAGTTTTGTCCTTATGGGAAACTCGATGTGACACCCATAAGTCGGCTGCAATGGCCAGCTTCTTAGGATCTATCGCCTTCGAATCGGCCAAATGCTGCTTAAGCTCCGGGGAAGAAGATGCAAAAATGTGTTCCAGCATGACAAGATTTATCATGCCTTCGAAGGTAGAAACCTTATAACCTTCGACCCAGCCAGTTAAGTTTTTCAAGGACTCAGTGACATAAGATACCCAAGTACCACCTTCCTTTTTCTTATACTCTCTGAAACGTTTCAAATATTGGGCCGGAGTCTTCCCAAACTTTAAAATGAGAGTTTGCTTTAACATTGCGAAATCAGCTCGCTCAGCCTTCGACATTTCCATAATGGCACTACAGCCAGAATGGGGCAGTCTGCTGAGTAACCAGGCAATCTTATTAGCATTGTCAACTTGTTGAACTTCGCATGCATACTCAAACGCATTCAGCCAGTCCATAATGTCATTCCTTTCCTCATACACACTGAGCAGATCTTTCGGAAACCGTGGATGAGAGGAGGCCCCAGACCCATGTCCAGGACCCTTGGACCCATTTGCAACCTGAAGCTTGGCCAGTTCCAACTGGTGATCCCTGTCTTTTTGTTTTTCTGCCTGTTCGATTTTTAGTTTGGCTATGCTGAATTCAAGCTCCTTCTGCCTAAACCGCAGCTCTTGCTTCTTGAATTCAAGCATAGCCTCCCCATCAGCGCTGGCAGAGGAAACATTAGACATCTCGTCCTCCCTGTCCTCGTGGTCGCGATGGATCAGTGCAGCGGCAGAACCGTCGGTTCTACCAGTGAGAGCAGCCCCACCTCCTTCCGCACTGTCCTCAGAAGTTATAGCGTCAAGCTGCGCTTCTTGCCACGCCACGATTCTTTGGATCATTTCCAATTTCGTGCCTTGAGAGGAAACACCTCTCTCCGCACACATCTTTTTCAATGTTTCTGTTTTGGAAGCATTTAAAGTTAACAAGGTATTTGTTTCCATACTGTTAGATAGGACTATGGCCTTTTTAAAGTTATACTACAACAAGTCACTACGTGTCCTGGTTGGAATAACCTGAAATGCCTTAGTTCGTGCGCAACACTGGATACCTTCAGTCGTATCCCACCGCTGCCACCAATTTGTTAAGACGGATTTCTGAACTCTGTCCTGGTGGCGCAGAAGTTCAGAAGGCCAACCTAATTACTTGGAACAGGGTAACCTCTGGACGAGCCAGACCAATCAAGGTAGCGATCGCGGCGGTCAAGACTAGGTCTCAAGAGGGGTGAGGGTGACTGAAAGCCCGCAATGAGCACACAAAGCAAGAACACTTACAAACTACTCCAAACAGTTGTTATATTAAAAATATATACACATTTATTTCAAGGCCTTTAAAACAATGACCGTAGCGAGAAAATCACAATATAACGATAGTAAACCAACACATACCATATCAACACAATATATATACAAATACAACAAGTCTCAAGCGTTATATGCACGAAATGTGTACTCCACCTAAAAGGGAGGGAAAACAGGCAGTGCGCAATAATGCTTAGACCCAGTTCGCCTTCAGAGGCACCTAACTAGATGGAAGTCCGAGCCCTGCGAAGAGTGGAGCCTTGTGCTCAAAAGTACCTGCACGCGCTGGTGCCAACGGGCAAAAGGAGAAGCTCTTCGAGGGAAATCAGGCAGTTCAGTTTAGTGCACAAAAGAAGAAGAACAAGTTCCACGACTCAAGCGCAGCCTCCACAGTGGGCAGAAGCAGAGCCCGAGTACGGAAAAGGGTGCTGTTTGACACAGCGGGGAAAAGCAATGGGCTCCTGCAGGAGGGCGACCAGATCCTAGCTATGCTACTCACCGGTCCCCGATGCAAGCAGACCCAGGCTTCTCCGCGTCAGTTTCAGCAGCTGGCAGGTTCAGAAGAGCAGGGAACGCCTCGTCGTCGTGTTGAGTAAAAAGACGTCCCAATCGAAGAAACCCGCACAGTTTGTTACCACAGCAGGGCAACGGAGCGGTTGTATCTGAGCCAAATGTACACTACTCACTTCAGACCTGGGAACGCCAAGTGTACGAAGCGTGTGAGAGTGACAAGGACTCGAAATACTACACAACCTGGCGCCGGTTACAGAGCAAGACTCCCGTGTAAGCTGGTCAGTCAGCTGGATGGCCCAGAGACGCTTCCGAAGGCTTACTGGCAGGAGATGGTAAAGATGCCGAGAATAGCTGTTCCCGCTATTCCAAGGGTCGAAGTACCAGTACAGGCCTTCTGGTTCGATCAAAGGTGAAAAGGGTTTCACAAGGCGACAGCAGTGCAGAGGAGAAGTCCTTCAGCGGGTCACCAGCGATTCCTCGGTCCAGCCTCTTGGTTGCAGGATACTTGGCTCCTGTATTCCTTCGTTGGTGAGAACTCAGGAGATCGACCTGGTAGTGGTGTTTCCAGCCCCCTCTTATCCAGAGTTCCCTTCGCGCCAAAACGGAGGGGACCCAATGGGAGATCCGCTCTTCAACACTCACACCATTCGTGGACCAATCACGGACCACGGTGGTCCCAGGCATTCACACCACCCTAGACTCTCTGGCACCCAGGATGTGTATTGGGACCAGACATCCCAGCCCACATCCTGGAGGCACACACAAGACATGTAGAAGCCTGCGAAAGCATCCGTGTTTCGCGGGAAAGTACATGCCCAAATAAGGAAGACCCCGGGTCGGCTCGACCTGGGGAAGGTGAAGGTAGCAAGACGGTCAGCGGACAGGACAAAGGAGCCTGTGGTCTGGCCATTTTGGGAGCCAGGCCACCATTTTGGGTTAAGCGCGAGAAACGCGCTTAGAACGCCAAAAGGAGCTCAAAACACAAGAAACGATCGCTGCCACCATTCCCGTCCCTGAATCACTTGCAACGATCAGATACAATCCTAAACGAGTATCTAGGGCCTGTAGAAGGCTAGAGACCCAAGAGAGCTGTAACTTATCTTACAGTGCCCTCTTGTGTCATGTTGCAAAAAAGCCGCAACATGATAAAAGAAACTACGGGAAACAGCGTTCCCCGGTACTGACTGTCTTAAGGGCATGTCAGTTTCCCCGTAAGAAAGGAGCGAAAGCCCAGAGGAGTGCGGCAGAAGGCTGCACTTCTCTGGCAAAGTCAAGAATAAGGTGAAAAACAACAGCAAAAAGTTTAGGGGTTGCCACATGGAAGGAAAATTACCTACAATTACGAAATCTTTCCTAACAGCCCCCACGCTGCATACAGCAAGCAGTTTACCCGTGCATTACCAGTCCTTTCCTAGTGGCCCCACTTCAATGGGGCGGGGAAGGAGGCAGGGGTCAGCCATCAGCAACATGCTGGGCATTTAATAAGGAGAGCTGCATTAGAACATTGTGCAAGTTTAGGCCCACGTGCAGCAGAGGAGTTGTAGGGAAAGGCCTGTACTCCAGTTACATAGGAGGTGTTGGAGGGATGGCTCTGTTTTTACCCGGGCAGGGAAGGGGCCAGATCTTGGGGGGAGGTTTTTGTGAAGGTTTTAAGTTGGGACATCAGGGTCTGAGGATGCTGCGGTGGGTGGAAAATTTGAAGTCTGCTTTGGAGAATTTTTGAAGTGGTCAGGTTGAAGTTGCAAAAGGAGGTGGTGGTGGGAGGAGAGACTGTTTCCAGATTTCCCGGGTGACTTGGTGGTGTCTCCTTTAGGGGTTGTGCTTAAGAAAGCAGCCGGAGAATTCAGACTGATTCATCATTTATCATGGCCAGAGGGCATGTCAGTGAATGACTTTATTGCACCGGAAGATTGCAGGGTGTCCTATGTCAGTGTGGATCAGGCAGTGGGCTTCGTGAGGAAGGAAGGGCATGGTGCGTTTATGGCCAAGTGTGATATTAAGGTGGCTTTTTGTTTGTTACCGGTGCATCCAGAGGATTTTTGATTGCTGGGAATGCAGTTTGAGTGTTAGATTTATTGTGACAAAGCATTGCCAATGGGCTGCACAGTCTAGGTTCATGTGCATTGTTTTAGCGGTTTAGCTATTTTCTGCAGTGGGTGGCGGCATCTGAAGGTAGTAGGATGGGTCTGTCTGAAGAAAATGTTAAGAGTTTGGGTACGCTGACGCACCAGGAAATAATTTATGAGGATTTTGAATTATTTCAGGAGGATGGAGTGCACTTGTCAATCATGGGAAACATGTACTACTTCTGTGATGAAGCTCTAAAATCTCTCCATTGGCTCCCAGTGGATGCAAGGATTACATTCATTGTCCACAAGGCTTTCTGGGGGCTGGGTCCAAAACACCTTGAGCTATCCTCCGCAAATACCTCCCCACTCGAGCTCTTCGCTCCTCTACCTCTAACTCCCTCCGGGTCAATAGTTTTTCAAAGAAACGAGCTGGGGGTAGATCTCTTATCTTCGGCTGGGGCCTCCCTCTGGAACAGCCCCTCCCTGCCACTCTAAAACTTGAGGAGAACAATCTCTGGTTCCGGAAGCACCTCAAAACCTTCCTCCCTTCTCCCCTGCTCTCTTGGCACTGTGCACCTGGCCACACTCTGTCCCCAGGTACCTGCTCACCCTACAACCTTCCTGCACTGCCTCCTGGACACCCCTTGCACTGGGGAATATATCTGTACCCATACAACCCCCCCCCCCACTTTTCTTCTTTTTCTGCACCTATTCAGATTTACCCAGTCTTCTGCCTTAAACACAGCACTTGCCACTTGCTGGCTCCACTACCACAGTTTGCCTCCATTTTCTATTTATTTTATTTATCTGCGCTCCTCGGCTCTGCACTTTCCACTCTCCCCCTTCCATGCACTTTTTCCCTTTCCCGTGCACTTGCGCGTTCCCAATGTCACTGGGCCTAGTAAGATCGTTTTTATGTTGTGCTGTGTTCTCCCTTGTTCCCCTCCCTTGCATAGTCGCGCTATGAAACACTTGTGTACGAGCGCGATACAAATAAAATATCATCTCATATCATGTTAGGGTGTCTGTGGAGGACATCATGAAGAGGTGGAGATAGAGGAGAAGTAGGGTGGGGATGAGGCAGAATGAACACCTCACGGGAGGGTTCTTCTGGTCCCGGGGACATGGCCCTTTGGAGGCAGGTTGGGGGAAGCACAATGGGGTACTAGCGTGGTAAAGGAGGGGGGTGGTGCTGTTTGCATGAACAGGCTACCCCAGGGGTACAAAGATGGGGAAGAGAGGAACTGAAGGGGTGGGAGCAAGGGACAGGAAGTGATTAATTGAAAGTGTTTATTTGTTTTGGTAATTTTTAATTGATCTGTAAGGCCAGGGAGCCAGGTTAGCGTGTTTTTGTAAACTGTGGCCTGTCACATTAAAGCAACCTTTTCCACTTTAAGCGAGTCTGGGATTTTTGTGCAGTAAGCCCAAAAGGATTTGACTCTCCAGTAGGGAAGAATTACAAAAAAACAACAACAGTGTTCTGTGGTTTTTTCCCCGAACGTTGTACCCTTAGTGCCTGCCAACTTTGCCCTCTGAACACATGTGATATTGCAACATATATTAATATGTCATTTCGTCACGGAGTCTCATTAAATAGCAAAAAACTGAAGAGTCCGTGTGACTCAGAGGCCTTCAGACTTTTAAATGTACTGCATGATTACTGCATGCACTAACAGTAATTCCACTTGTCTGCATTTCAATAGGATTGACACTAAACTCATAATCAGGCCAGAAGAATTCAATAGATTTTTAAATATGCTGTCGAGATGTGGAGCCACAGAAGCTTTATTTAGCTTTTAACTCTACCAGAATGCTTCTCTCCAATCTACGTGATCCTGTATAGATTTGCATAATCCAAACTGCTGCTTTTTCTTACATTGTTGTCCGAGGTTAGAAAAAGAAAAGACAGGAGAATTCCACCTGCCTTTTTTCACCTCTCAATTGACCTCCATATTTTAGTCATGGAAATCAGTTACTCTGACAATGTTCAGCTTGGATTTTTGGGTTTTAGGATTTTGTAATTTCCTTTCCAAAATTATTAACTAGATGTATAAGGAAATATAGACTACATTCTAGTCTCCTATGACCACATGGCTCCTCCTCCCAAAACAACCATATCCCCATTAACTCAAGCGCCTGGCATGCTCTTCTACACAAGAACCTACTATTCTAGTGTACTACCTTGACACCTTAAACCCTGTCTCCCTACCAGCCCTTGCCCTCTTTCTCGCTTACTGAGTGGGAACTATCGACTAGTACATTGTCCACCAATTGCTCACTCAGAACAGGTATTGGACCAGGCTAAAATCATCTAAAGGTATAAAATCATTGCACCATACATATATTCGAGATTCAGTTTGAGCTGCAGAGTTAGGCCATTTGCATGTTCTTATTAATCATTTTATCATCTATCTTGGTATGTACACGTATTTCAGTAAGAATCATTAATAAACAGGCTCTGACTTGCCTATAGTGCAAAGCCCTTCATCTATCTGCGAATATTGAATATCGCTTTGTTAAAACATAAATGAATGGATGGCAGCATATAATAGTAATACTATTAATAGTCAGAATAATTATAGTGGTGGGTCTTTCACATCGCTTACCCAAACGTGGGTTGGATTCCAGAGCAAAGGCCCAACACATTGAACAGTATTCACATTGTAAATACATCAAGTGTAACACTGGGTTATGTCTTGCAAGTAGAATCAGGTATTCTGGATGCCACTTTTTCACTCTTAAGTCAAGAACAATATGTGGTATCCATATGTTATGCACGCAAAGGCAGTTCACGTTCTATTCTGCAATTCCATCGCGTGCACCAGGGGTTTTTGACAATTGGTCCTGCGTGGCCGTTAACAGACACTTCTGTCACCAACGTCCAGGTGAATGGACCTGCGTTGGGGTCTTGTGCCAGAATACACTTGTGAAGTTGCACATACCTTGTATATTCTCTGTTCTTCACGACATCAGTGGCGACTCCCACTGGTCGAGGTGTACATAAAGAAGTAGTGGAACTATGTTCCATGCTGGCCTGCCCCCGCTTCCCACCGCCACACCGCTTCTGAGCACTACAAACCCCCAAACACACTGTCTGTTTAAGGGAATGTTCAGTGCAGTGCACTGAAGTGCAAGTTTCAACTTCTTCTTACACTTTTATTTTAAAACCAACCCATTCCAGAACGGTTTGTTTTAAAAATAAAAGTATAGTAACAGGAAAACCTAAAAAAAAAAGTAGATGTGCACCGCTCTCACCTGCTCCCGCCCACTGGTGGCAACGAGTGTAAAGGCACCAAGACCCCAACAGCGGAGAAGAGAGTTACGTCTCTCTTTTGGTTGGATGTTCTTTGATGTAGTTGCCAGTGCGTCTTGGGGCCCACCGGATCAGCTGCCGCGGTGGGGCATATGGGTTGTCCGACCCATGGTGTCTTTTTTGGTGGCGGTTCCTGCTGTGACTGGGTCAGACAACCCGTATGCCCCACCACGGCAGCTGGTCCGGTGGGCCCCTGGAGGCACTGGTAATCACATCAAAGGACGTTCAACGAAAAGAGGAAACTAACTCCCTTCTTCACTGTTGCCATTCAGGCACAAGACCACAGGGCATGTCCATCCACCTGGACATTGGTGACAGAAGTGCCCATTAACGGCCACGCAAGACCAACTGTCAAAAAGCCCTGGTGTACGCAATGGCATTCCAGAATAGAACGTGTACTACCATCGAGTGCAAAGCTTATGGATACTTGCTACACACCCAACCACAGCTGGAAGTAAAAGAAAACACCTGCCTAATAAAAGCTCCTTCTAACATACAAATAGTGGGTGGTTTGTGAGCATCTGCTACCTAACCCCTTTGTGAAGGAGTGCCTGGGTTTATGGGACAAGTCATGTGTATGCGAATTCCAAGATAACTGGGCAGTGATGTCATGAGTGTGTGATGTAGTATTTGGCATGCTTCCCTCCTTGCCGTTCTATGAGGAGTGTCCTGCCCTAGGCGTTCCCTCAGTCATAGTTGAAAGCATTGTGGGTGGTGGGCACTAGTGAGTCACCTCTCCTATGTACCTGTGATACCTAAATAATAAAGTACACAGACTTGGACCACCTTCAGGCGTGAGCTCCCTAACTTTCTATTTGCTAATGGCGACGAGTTGGCCTTCTGTAGTCCTGTTTCTTCCATTGAGTGCTGTAGGGGTGAGAGCAGCCAGAACCTGCAGCCCACCACCACAAAGGACAACAGCCCCACAACCTGTGCTCAGAACAGGTGCAAGTTGCCAAAGTAAGATTGGCCATGCACATAACCGGCAATAATCATCACAACAAAGAATGCAAACCTCACAACAAGCCACTAATCAGGTGTGTAGACTTAAAACCAAAAGCACCGAAAACACCAGGCTCACCTTTCAGAGCACCATGGACCGAGAAGTACTGTTTTTGCTACCAATCAAGCAGCTAAGGAGAATGATCAACCTTGCACAGGTGGGCCAGCAGCAGCCTGTACTCCAGCTCCCAACCTAGGCTGCCCATCAGTCAGCACCCCAATCCCCAGCTGAGGCAGACCATCGGTCTGCACCTAACCCCAGCCCATGCAGCCTGCACTTCAGCCCCCAACCGATGTAGTGTATCAGCCTGCACCCCAGTCCCCAAACTAGTGAGCCCATCATACTGCACCCTAGGACATAACACAGCAGGACAGGAGCAGGGGTACGAGAGCCAAAAGGCTGTACCCACAGAGAGTGGTCCAGCCCTAGATTTCCCACAGGACCTCACAGACCAGCAGGTCCTCACTGTCTACCACATAGACATTCCCACCATCTTTGCCCTACTGGCAAAAATCGAGCTCAGGGACACAGTTACCTCCATTCCCCAGTTCTGCCTCACAGGTAGTTTCGAGCATACTTTTGGCCTGGAGAATGGTATCATTCATGCATCCTCACTTCTGCCATGCTGAGAAAGTTGAGCCAACACATTGCCTTCCCCACATACCCTACAGTCCTCACCCAGCTCAAGGCCAAGTTATATGCAATTGCGGGCTTCCCCAAAGTGGTTAGAGCCATAGACTGCACTCATGTGGCCCTTGTGTCACCCAGGACACAAACGCACGTCTACATCAGCAGACGGATGCAGCATACAATGTGCACATGGATTGTGATTTGGACATAGGCTTCACACACGTATATGCCAGATTCCCAGGGTCCACGCACTTCTCCAGGATCATGTCCCAGAGCAACCTGTCACGCATCATAGAGGATCTACATCAACACTGGGTATGGCTGCTGGGTATGTAGAGGACAGCACACCACCACACGGAAACACACTTTCCACTCCATTTTACATGAGCACAACACATTCTGAATGCCAATAGTGGCTCCTGGTAGCTGTTCGTGCCAAGCTAACTAGGCTCTCCTAGGCTACAAGCAGGAGCTAAATCGATCCCAGCTCCCCTCCATTTCGAACCCTATTGAGCAAGGGTATTGTATTAGCCATCCTCTAACTCCAGTGTGGCATTTTCCTTGGTACGATCGGTGAAGAGCACTCTTTAGTGGCAGAAAGACCCCAGCCTAGACCTTAACAAATGAGGGGCACATGCTGAGAAGGACCACCTGTTAAGGGCCAAACCTTTGCATACATCTCAACTAACACCATGTGTGCAACGCACTTAGTGTCATCTCCATGTTTTTTGGAGTGAGATTTATTTATTATGTGAATAAATTATGTGAAGGGGCTTCGGCTAAAGAAGAGAGCAACTGGTTTCCTGTGGGACACCATGGGAAGGTTGGAGTCAAATGGAAGCTTCAGGTGAAGCTTTGGGAATGGAGAACACGTAGAGAAAGAACAATTCATTATATACACAGCCTAGTGGAGACAGACAAACTATGTGGAGCAAAAAAAAGACAAAACTAACAAATCAGAGGTCAGAGACAAGTGAGAATTCTCGACCCAAAAGAGGTCTGCATGGTTTAAAGACTTTCTTATGGAATGAACATTACCTAAACTACTTCGACCACAACCATACATGCCAACCCTCCCGATGTTTAGATCAAAAAGATAGCCATTTTCTTTTTACTCTCGCCTGAAATAAATTAAACCCCAATGCATTCTTATGGGGAAATCCTTTCTCCAACTTTCTGGAGTCCAATCTCTGTCTTAGGTAGTCGAGAATGTTGGCATGTATGCACTATCCATGGCCCATCACATCGAAGACCCTGTGAAACCAGCCCTACTGTGAGAAGTCCACACAGACCAAGAAGAATCCTAACCCACAACTACATTCTCAACCTGAGAAGATGGGAGTAATGAGGCTCAAGCCTCGGGATCCAAAAATCACCACTGATGGATAAAATATATCAGCAAGAAAGAACAATACCATCTTTTTCAGGTAAAGGAGATATATTGATACTACCTTCTCACAACCTGAGTGCTCTGCCCAATCTCATGAGCAGACATACAAACATTGTGGAGCCTGAGAGGGAGATTTCACAACAGAAATCGGGAGAATGACATTTCCCCATAGGATTGCATTGGGGTTATAATTATTTTAGGCGGGAGACAGTAAAAATAATAGCATTTATTTTAACTGAAAAATCGGGAGTCTCCTGCCTAAATTGTGAGGGTTATGCATGAGTTGAAAATGATACGGAGGCGCGTAGCAGTGGTCACCACCTGCTCCAGGACAGTACGTATATCAAAACGATTGTATGTATGATTATCAGAAAAATGTACAATATTTATGTCGCATGATGATAGTGTAACAACGCCAGAACACAACAGTGGTCTATAACTCAAAACCCTTGACCCCAACAGAACAGTGAGATTGAGGCAGCCTGGTGTTTTGGAACGTCCTGAGAAACATGGGGCGCAAAACGTTCATGGCACTGAGACACAGGATGAACTAGCGGGAACAGCCTCAGAACAACCATACCACTTGCACCGTTCTCTTTGAAACTACGCTTCGTTTATTCCAAAATGGCGCTGCAGCGGCATCGCTTTCTTTCAAACAAAGCCGCCGCACTGCAGTGCGGGGCGCGCGCGCCGTCGGACTGCAGCCAATGACAAGGCTGCGTTAGGGATTCATGAACGACCCCACTCTTTTGATTTAGGGGGGTGCAATGGGCGAACACATCGCCTTCTGTATCGATGGGGGCCCAAACGGCCGTTTTTATTTGGTCAGTCTTGATTTTAAATATGTTACAATTCCAATGTGCTGGGCCTTTCTCACCCGGGCCCAAAAATGGTATGTTTCCAAAGATGGTACTTCCTGTTGCTCGGGAGAATGACGTCATTTTCCCAGTGTCCAGACGTTGCGCGCGCTTGTAGCGGGGGTATATAAACGGCTGTAGAGTTCACACCTTCACCATCTTGCACCGGACCTTCACCACAGACTTGAAGTTACAGCAGCGGCAAGAACACAGAAAAGGTAATACGAGGCAGTATCTAGGCGGGATTGAAGTGTTAGCTAGCCAACCAATGATGGTAATTGTATTGCCCCAGAATGTGTGCACGGTATTTTTGCATGTTAAGTTTTAAGACCGGTGTCCGCGAGGTGAAGGTTGAGTGGTAACTAATGGGTATTTAGGTATGCCAGAGCCGTGCTTTTCTGCCTTTGGGCGTAGATCCGTACCGTATGTCTGCTGTTTGTATGGTGGGGTTGGGGTAGTTAACTGCATTGCGCAACTAACGATTTCTCCGGCCCTATTGTGTTTTACGTTATGACCAGAACGTGGCAGATTGCTTCACGGCTCCCGAGTTCACCCCTACTCTCTAACTGGCAGCATTTTTCAAAATGGCCGACGTCCCTACGAACTCGTTCGAGTTGTGTAGCCGCCATTTTAGAAACGTTAGGCGCGTCGCCATCTTGTCACCTCAGCCGGTGTTGGTCAGAATCAAACTATAGCGTCTGTCGTATGGATTGTCGCAAGTGCCCCTCGAAGTGACAATCCGGTGGTCGCAAAAGGGTCTAGACGGGTTATAAGGATTATTACGGTTAGAAGGTGGGATGACGTTGGCTAAACACTTGCGTGGTCGACGTAAGTGTGGGGACGCGGATGTTTATTTCGCAGTATTATGTAATTCATAGGAACATTACTTTTCCCTAGATATTATCATGTCTTCTGATGATGGCAAACTCTTCGTTGGTGGTCTGAGCTTTGAGACGGACGAGCAGAACTTGGAACAACACTTTGCCAAGTATGGGCAGATTTCAGAAGGTAAGGACCTATTAAAAGTACCGAATGCAATGGGGACCATGAATACACGCATCTAGTTTACAGTACTGGTTTCTAAACTATTTCAGTTGTGGTGGTGAAGGACCGAGAGACGCAGCGATCCCGGGGCTTCGGCTTCGTCACGTTTGAGAACCTAGAAGACGCTAAAGATGCGCTGCAGGCCATGAACGGAAAGGTGAGAGCGTGTTACCCCCTCCATTTGGCCCGTTCCCGTGTCAGTTTCATGTCAATGCGACTCGTATTTGATACACTTTTTTTTTCTCCTTTTTTTAGACTCTGGATGGTCGTCAAATTAGAGTTGACCAGGCAGGAAAATCGGAGCGAGGTGGTCGCGGGGGCTACAGAGGCGGGTCTTCCGGCGGCAGAGGTTTTCGCGGAGGCAGAGGTCGAGGTAATTTGAGGTTACTAGTCAGTGACCGACTCACACTTTCCCGTTAACGTTACTAGGAAAAGGTATCCATCTATAAATCCAAATCGATTAAGCTGTAGCCTACCCACATCAATAGTTGTCATAATTTTTTTTTATGGGAAAAGAACCTCCATGCTCTTTGTGTTAGAATCGTATGCGCAAATGTACTGGAGATGCCACCAATGGTTTGCATTCTTGCGTGTGTAGTGTTAACGATTTTATGTAAACTCTGGGCTGGCCCAAGCAACTTAAAACGTGTAGGCTTTTCTTCTAAATATGATCTACTGCCATAGTTGGCACTGTATATGGGGTTTCCATATTTGGCTCTCGCTCGTAACGTTCTTAAGTAACCACCGCCACCGAGATCCTTGTATTGGATCCTTGTATTGCACGGCGTGTATGTATATATATATATATATACACACACTCTTAGGGTTATCAACCTTTTTGATACTAAACCGTAGACGCACATAGTTGTGTTGGCGCCAGCCTGTATACAAAAATGGGTACGGTCAAGATGAACTGACCCATCAAGAACATGATGGCAGCTTGGTCCCCTCCCCATTAAATGTTGCACCCGGAAGTACCGGCCAGTGGTTTTCAAAGCATTCTTCTGCCTTCATTGAGCACTTACGAGTACTGGCCAAGTTGGACTGGGCGTGGTAAATACTTGATACGTTGTTTACGCTTTTCACCTTCAGGTGGCGATAGCTATGGTAGCAGTCGCTTTGAGTCCCGGACTGGAGGCTACGGAGGTGGCGGATATGGTGGATCCAGAGATTATTACAGCAGGTATGTTAAGAAACGCCAAAGTTTGAAATTCTAGTATCAATGAGCCTGTATACACATTGTATGGTGTCTACATGCTTATGGTTTACGTTGTTAACGAAAGTTACCTTTGTTTTAGTGGCAGGAGTCAAGGTGGATATGATCGCTCAGGTGGATCCTACAGAGACAGCTATGATAGTTAAGGTACAGAAAAAAAGTATATTTATTGCACGTATGTTTGTGTTGGGTTTAGGACTGAACATCCCGTCTTGGCCACCTAACGGAGGCTCAGCCATCCTCCTAAATCTTATGACTACGTTTAGACTGTAATGCATGATTATCCCTAAGCCAGTTCGTTGTATGGTGGGGGGTTTGTGTGATATTTTGCTTGACTCACGTGTATTTGCTAAAACTACCTCAATGCTAGAATTTGTCGCCAATATGCTTCAGTCAGTGCCTTTACAATCTGCCTGCTTCTTGTCCTCAGCTCGCAACGATTAAAAAATCCTTCATGAATCAAGATCGTCCTTCCAAATGGCCGTATTTATAAAGATTTTTGGAGCCTCGCTGATTTCGTTCTTGTAGTACAACTGCAATAGTTTATATCGACTCAGTTCATTGTTTTACAGTATTCATGAGCGCCAGTTTTAAGTTAAGGCCACTTTTTCGTTTTCTCGATCAGGATTATTTTTATTTTTGTTACAGTTCTAAGGTTGGAAACTAGCTATTTAATTTATCAGTTTTATAAACTTGTGCTTTAAGGCTTGGGTGTAGCCAGCCGCTTGTAAATAAAAAGGGCTTGCCCTGCCTTGATGCACACTAAGAGTTGGCCTCTGTTCACTTACTGCAGGACTGCTCAGCAGACAACCCTTTTGAAGGTTTAATGTTAGATGTCCTTTTTATTTTTTACTGGAAGAACGTATTTTTCATTGCTGTATTGAATTGACTACAGAATTCTTGTATCTAATTTTCATCTGGCTTTACGAAGCCCAATTAAAAAAGTCTGGAAAACAAACCTATCTCCTGGCATTTTACCTTCGTGCACAACACAATCAGTACTAGTTCGAAGGGGGGGTGGAGGGAGGCGTTGGGGTAGGCTCTTGGATTGAGTTTCATCAAGTTAGTTGATAACCCAACCCGAGTACCTATCCACCAGGCCAAGAGTCACTGGTCAAATTCCCCACCTCTACAAATGTGGCACCCAACATTTCTCCCGACTCCCTGCATCATCCAGGATGCTTACTGGGGCCTGGACCCGCTACATGCCATCCCTGTGATTACCTGCCCCTCTCTTACTTGGGCCAGATCTCTTCTCACCCGTAATGCGCTCCCCCCCCCCATTGATTGGCTGCGTGGTTCCTTCAGTCTTTGCCCAGTAAACCTTCGCACCGCCACAAACCTGTGTAAATCCTGCTGCCCCCCCACTTGCCTGGCAGGGCCTGGCCCCCCGCCCCTTTTTTTTTTTTTTTTTTTTTTTTTTTTTTTTTTTTTTTTTTTTTTTTTTTTTTTTTTAACCCGTCCATGCACTCCGCAAGGTTAATGTTCCCTGGTGGCACTTGTCCTGCCCTCCTAGCCATTGGTCCTTCACACCCGTCACTTGCATTATCCGAATAGCACAAGACCTGGTAGGACCCTTTTTGTTTTACCCGACCCCTCACCCCTGTTCTATTGATGGATTATAAATCTCAAACTGCCAGGCCACTAGTTTAGGGACCTCGATTCCGTATCCTCTAGTTTAAAAAAAAATGCCCATCCCTGGACGGGTGTGCATTTCTAGTTTAAACGAGAACCCCTTTCGTTGAGGGGGCGAGTTTAACTGGCAAGCCAAAATGGCAAGAAAAAGGTCACACGGTGTGGGTGGCTTGTGAATGTTAAAAAAAACTTGCATCCTGATAGCATGAAAACGACAGTATCCGTGACGGAAGAAGTGTTGTGCCTCCAGTGAATTCTTGACGAAAGCTGCTCTTGGCTAGTTCATGTGCGAATAGTCCTGTAAGTCGAGGTAACTTTTATTGCTCAAATCCGCATTTTTTTCAGAGCTCAAACCTGTCCCTGTCACTAGTAGCTGGAATAGCTTCAATCGGCATGTACCATGTGTGGTGCAGCCTTGCTCGTAGGAGTAAGGTAATGCAAGCATGCCTTGCCCTCACCTCTATAGTAACTCGTTATTGGAAGTGCTCTTTAATTACATACCACCAATTGTACTTCTCGTCGGGCCCAAATTGCATCTATTTGGGGTGGGTTGTTAGACGTTAATAGTGTATAATTAAGATTGTTAACACTTGCAGGGCCAAAGGAACTGAATTGTACGTGCTTTGACTGGACGCGTGGAGTTGCTGAATTCACTCTAGGATCACATGTTGCCATGGTAGGTTCGGGATGGAGGTGCCACGGGAATGCTACTGCTTTCGCCCCGGATTCAATTGGGAATGTGTCCCTGTTTATTATTTTAATCTGGTCTGGATTTTGCGGAAGGGCGGTGGTGGCAATTGGAACTGTAAATGTAATAACTGTAAACTGATAATGTGGTGCTGAGGGTTTTGGGTGAATTGAATTGCAAAAGCTTATATGGTTTTGTTTTTTTTTTTGTTGCAGGAAAGCTTTTGTCTGGTATCCAGAAAAACTTGTGTATCGTATGGCGTAATGCTCTTATGGTGCAATGTTCTTAAATAAACATGATAAAGTTATACTTGTCTGTCTTTCCTAATGGCTAGTAACCAGCTTTGTTTTTATTGGTTTTAAGTCGCCTACACTGCCGCCCGAGCCCCACTTTTCATGAGGCCATGAAGAACCTCGTTGATGCATTACTGATAACCCATCGTTTGTGAGTCCTTTCAGGTGGGCATAGCACGTCGTGATGGACTAGCGGTTTGGGGTCTGCGCAGACCAGTAATTGGCGATACCACTTGTAGCAATGGGCAGGCCCAGTCGGCTCATTTGGGAACGATCCAACTTCATAACTGAAGGCGTTGCAGCCTGGTATTCGCTCTTCGCTGCACCGTATCTGGCACACATTATAATCTCCCAATATCACACTAGTACAAAATAACTAAATGTTGTAATAAGGTTCCCTGGTAGCGCCCCCTTCTAAATCGGAACCAGTTTTGCAGCTGCTGGGGCTAAACCCTGTCTCACTAGACCGATTAGATTAGTACTGCATTTGCAGCACTGCCCGAGGTTTTCTTGCGGTTTTGTGTAGAGGCGTGTTGCACTCGCGCGCCTTCTCTTGCTGGTTTGCGTGGATAGTTCCCTGTACATATGCTAGTTCACCAGAGTTCTTCTGGTGGGTTTGTAGTCTGAGGCTGGTCCGAGAAGGTTTGCAATGGTTTGGCATTGAGCACGTGACGTGTGAATTTCTATCTTGCTAATGCGCCTTGAAACACTTGTGTATAGGCGCGTTGTAAATGCCATATATCATAATGGGTGTGACCGCCTGCTTTGATGTCGAGGCAAACCTGCTTGGTGAGACGCCAGCAAGACCTTCACGGAGGCCAATTTCAAATAACATGAAGGGTCTCTTAATGTAGTTATTGCGGGTAAGGGGATATTTCAAGATCATATTGCACACTAACTTCCAGACACGTCATCCAACCACTGATTGTTGCCGATTGCAGGGGGACGTGGACAACTGCACCCTTTGTCGTTCGCAATGGAGGATCCTCCTCCTTTTACTCTTGGGGTTATAAATATAGGTGATTTAAATGCAATGTTTGGCCATGGGATAGGTTGGGCGGGCTGGCTAGCAAATGGAATTTCTGCCCCATAGTGAAAATCAAATAACCGCTAATGAACTCTTTAAAATTGCTGTCGGCACAATTAAATTAATGTACTACATGCAAGGGAGACCGGCTTCCACGGTCAAGCGCGTTTCCCCTGAGCGCGCCTTTCCGGCCCCTCTTGTCAGTTAACAGTTTGATATCGCAGTTTAAGACCTATACCCTGACCCCTAAAAAGATTGTGCTGTGTGCTGCTACCTAACAATCTTTTTGGAGGTATAGTCCAATAAAAAGGCAGAGGGGAAAAGTTAGCTAAGTTGGTAAACGCATTGGAAATGCTTTGTATTTGATTTGTAAGCTTGCCACTTAGCATAGATGCGCTCTCGACAATAATATTCATGGCCATGGTTTCCTCCTGTCTCCTTCAGGTAAGACTGGGAAGTCTCAAACGCTATGTAAACTGATCGTGGCTGGTAAGGTCTCCTGAAACGTTTGTCCGGCGGGGGGTTGGGTTTGGGGGGCGGGGGGACTCACGGGGGCAACACTTGCAGCCCCAAAATTGCTTCAAATAGAATTGGCTGTTTTATACGCACCCACTTGCTGTGCTTCCCCACCGCCTGCTTTGCAGGGGACCATGCGTCTGGGGCATTAGTTTCTCGAACGGGACTTGTCCCTCCCTGGTTCAACTCATACGCCATATTACTCCCAGGCCACCCTTTTTTACACAAGAATCCAAAAGGGGTCTTTGCTGCATAGCACTTGCAGCAGAGTGGAATTGTAGAAGGTTCCATACAAGTCCTGAGTCAATGTCAATATTGAATACTCTTGTGTCTATATGGCTAACCCCCAACTTTTTGGGGTTCCTGCTCTTGAGCCAGACTGCAAAATTCTTTGTAGAATACTGCATAAATAGCTACATATTTGGACTCAACCATTGGGAAACCTTTTAATTATCCTATTTGCCTTCAGTTTACTTTTTTCTTCAATTATAATTTTTTTATACCACGCACGCTACAATTTGCATGGCCGCCATGGCGCTAAGGAAGTCTGTTGGGTAGGTTAGTTGATGTGCTTGTGGAACCATAAGGAACTGGCGTTTGCATGTTAGCTTGTGCCCACCCATTGTCTGGAGTTTCACCAGTGTCTAGGTTGTTTTGTGGCAGTTTGTTCTTATGGTTGTCACTTCTATGTGGTATAGGACATTTTAGTTTGTGAGAAGTATGTCTGAGGTATGCCTAAGAGCAAGCAGGGGTGGTGGCACAGTGGTATTGGTTCCATACGATTGTCTTGGGTTTTTGGTGACGTTATGGGAGGTCCCTGTTTAATACTATTAGTCTTCGAAAGGTAAGTTGGAATCCTTCAGGATGTGGTCCGTGGCACTGGTGTGGTATTTGAACTTTCAGATTCCACCTTCAGTTTTCTGTTTAGTTTGAAGTAATTTGGTAAGGCTTTGTGGATGATTGCTTTGTGACTGTCTGATGGCCATGTTTCTGTGACCATGTTGGTGCTGCCCTCACTTCTGTTTTGCATATGTACCTTATGTTGAGCAGGCTGTAGTGTGGTGTCTGAATTTTCCCCCCTTGTTTATTGCCTACCTTTATTGTATCTCAGTGAAAGTTTTCTTTTCCTGATGGTCTCTCTTTCCAATGAAACTTTGCTGATATTGTGGTTGGGCTCTTCGCTGAGGCGCTAAATTAAATTGTTGGCTGGGTTTCTTGGTTCTGGTTCATAGTGATGTTTTTTTTATCTCTCCCAAGTCTTTGGTAATCCAAGGGGTGTTTACATTTTCTGAAAAATATCTAGTGGGTGTGAGCTGTTTGGCGTCCGGTTGGGGGGGGGGGGTGGTCTTAGTTCGCTTGGCTCCTTGTGGTTCATTGTTTTTCTGTTAGGGTTGTAGGTGGCGAGGTAGCATGAGATTCACTCTCTTATTCCTTTCTTGGTCCTTTTCCTCTAGTGTGCAGAGGATTTTGTAGGGGTTGTCCTTTTTTCCTTCGCCATTCATGTATTGCAAGTTTTGTCTATTATGGGGTTTGCAATCCCTTCAGTGGCGGGGCTCATCCCGGGTCAGTTATTTCCAGGTCTCCAGTTAAATTGGCGTTCATCGTTTTCCTAGTTTCTGTTTACAACAGTTAAACATCTCGCTGTGATTCTGGTGTGCCTGGTTTTGTTTGTGGTGGTTGTATCTGTTTCAGGGACTTGGGGCTGCAGGGATTCTGTCGCTAGTTTTTGTGGCTGTATGGGGGTCACTGGTTCTCCCGTCTGACTTGAATTAATAGGGTTTCAGGTCGCATGTGCTGGGACCACAAACTTCCTGCTTGCTATTGAGGATTTGTCTTTTACGAAGGTGTCTCCTTACTTTTCATTCCTGTGTCCATGGCAAGGCTGTGCACAATGACTGTACTGACAGCCTGGTCTCCCTTCTCAATCCGTGTCTTCAATTCATTTCAATCCGACTGGCTGCCATCTTTGTTTACATGGACTCTTGTTTTGTTTAAGCGTCGGCAAGCAGCTCATGTTTATTCTTGTGCAACTTGGGTTACTGAAGGTCTGTCCTTAAGCGTATGCATGTTCTTCGTGTCGAAGTGTGGACTAAGTAACTCCATTCATGAATGCGTGTGTGCTTCATATTGAACACATCTCCATCCGGGTCATAGTCCAGTCATTGCCTTTCGTCACTCGACTTGCTCCATTGATTGCAAATGTATCTCTTAACTGCGTCATATGGGTAGGGTCTAAATGGCTGTCTTGAGTGAATAACTTTTTTCACATTTGATACGTTGATACGAGGGCAACATTTGGGTCTCTTCACTTTCATTTCTCCCTCTTCACTTTCATTGAGCAAGAGCGGGTGCGACTGCTGACTCAGATTACTTGCGGTGAGTCGCTCATTTGGCCTTTTGGCTTGTGTGGTGTTCTGGTCTCCCCTGTCCATTGCTCTCCCCGTGGTTCCTCTTCTGCAAGGTTTCCCTCCTCCCTCCCGGCCTGCCCACCATGGCCTTTCCTTCAATACCGAGCACCCACGGTTAAGGGCCCTAGGCTAAGGGTGGCTCCAACAGAGGAGGTTCCTGGCTGTCAGCAGGGATAGTCAGCTGACCGACTTCTGCCGGTGCGGACCCTCACGCTTCCCAGCTACCCCCTGTCCACCTAGCAGGCTCTCCAACTGTTTTTGCTCCTGTTTTTAAAGTTGCATTGATAGTTCTTGAAATTTGGCCATCTGTCTTGTTTTTGACTCGCCTCTGTCTTGTCTGCTTGCACCCTTTACCCCTAGTCTCCCCTTCCTTTCCCTACCTACTCTATGGTATGGTGCTTTCTCTCCTTCGACTATCCTGCTCTCCTCACTAATCTGGTAGGAAGAAGTTTAAAAAAAGGACATCCTGGTCTCCAACCCAGGCCTCCCTATTGCGGACACCTATACCAGTCTGTTCCCTCACCAGACCTATGGAACCTACATATGTTCTCTGTGCTCTCCCCTTCTATTAATGGTGGCGCACAGTTGGGGGGGAGCTCCTCACCTCCTTCCACTCCTCTAAGGTCATTAATGTTTGAATGTTACCCTCTTGGTGGTCCACGGCCCTCAGGCCAACCTCCTGTTTGATGCTTCCCGCGCCTCATCAATTTCCTTTCTTCTCCTGGCCCCCCTTTCCACAGCTTCCTCGCCTCCCCCTGCTGCCTGGACCGGCTACCTTGCCCGCCTTCTTTTTGCCCCTCTTGGGCTTCTACACCTCTGATTTACCCCCCCCCCCCAATCTTTCAAGGAAGGTAACCTCCATATTGCCACTTAAATCTTGCTCAGCTGTCAAACACACTTCCAACATCTGTTGCCTTCTGGAGGAACTTGACCTTGATGTCCTTGGTCTTGTTCAGGGCAAGCTGTGCCACTCTCCTCCCTGAAGGCTACTAGATCCTCTCTGTGCCCAGGTCCAATTGTTTCCGGAGGGGGTGTAGCCCTGATCTTCCCTGAGTGGATTCCTGCCTCGGTCATTCCTACGCAGGCCTTCTCTTTCGAATGCCTTGTCTGTAGGCTCTCGTAGCCATTTCATTCCCTTACTGTGGCTCTTATCAGCCACCTGGTCCGATTGCCTCTTTCCCCTCAGGATGGGTGGACCTCTCCTCTTCACTCCTGGTCCCGAACACTCAACTCCTCCTTGGAGACTTCAACATCTGAATGACTCTTGTCCTTCCTCTGGTGATTCTCTTCCTTTGTGATTCTCTTGCTCTCTTCTCCCCTCTGGCCTGACTCACTCTGCAGGGAACACTCTGGATCGCCTCAAACTTCCCCTGTCTGTCCCTCACCACTCCTCTCCTGGAGTGATATTTCTCCTTTCCTCCCAGCTCACCCTCTCTACGCCCCTCAGGCCAGGCCAAGTCCATCACTGCCGCTCACCTCCGCCCACCTTCTCAGTCATCGACCCATGAAGAGCGTGTCAATTTTTTCGCCACCATGTTCTCGCCCCCTCTGGCTGACTCACCCTGACGCAGCCCTTTCCATGCTCCACTCTGCTATATCTGATATTCTTGCCCCTGTCATGAGAATCCTCCTGAAGCCCAAAGCCAAGTGCAACTCCTGGTATGACTAAGACCTCACTTAAACACAAGTGCAGGGTGGATGAGAGGAAATGGTGTGCTTCATGTACATCCTCTGACAAACTGGCCTGCCGCCTGCTCCAAAGCAATACCGGCTCTGTCCTCCAAGAAGAGAGCTTGCATCCAAGTCTGCGTCTCTGCGGCGTCCTAACAACTCGGCTGAACTCTTTAAAATCTGCAAGGCACATGCCAATCCTGCTGCAGTCTCACTCTCCTGTCCCTTCCCAGGCCCTCTGCATGGCACTGCCCTTGTCTAAAAAAAATTCGGGATATCCTGTGTCCTCTATCCTTCCCCCCCCGCCCCCCCTTCCTCCCTGCTCTTCCTCCGACCCCGCTTCAGTCACCTATTCACCCTCCTTCTCTGCCTTCGCCCTGTTTTCCCAGACAAGTCCGATCTATGAGTCATCAAAACAAGTACATCCCTGTTCCTCCAAAACCTTCAAGGACTCCTTCCTGCCTTGGCTGACTTCTGCAACCACTCCCATCACTGCTGGAGTCTTTCGCCCTCCCCGTCATCTTCGACTCCACACTATCCTTCTTAGACAAGTCGCACTACCAGCTAGTTTCACCTCCTCAGAGGTATTCTTCCTTCCCTGGTAGCTCGCTGTCTCCAGAGCTCTGGTTCTCAAGGCTGGACTACTGCTACAGCCTCTTTCTAAATCTGCCTGCTTCTCCTCTCCGCCACTCATCCTGAACTGGACTACAAGACTTGTCCTTGGCCTCAAGCACAGGGATCATATCTCTTGACTGAAATATCTGCACTGGTTCCCAGTTGCGTCAAGAATTACGGTCAAAAACCTCTGCATTGTCCACAAGGCCTTCTGGGGCATCTTTCTTCTCAAGCTCTTCGCTCATCTGCTGCCAACTCCCTCAGGGTCAGTCGCTTCTCCAAGCAACAAATTGGTGGTAGATCTTTCTTCAGCTGGGGCCTCTCTGGAACAGCCTCCCAGAAACTTGAGGAGAATCTCCAGTTCTGGAAGCACCTGAAAACCTTTCTTTGCGTCTTCTGTCAAGCGCCTACTTAACAAAGAGGAGGGGGAGGGGTTTAAACTAAGGTTTAATTGCTTTAGTCTGCAAGGCCTACATGGGCAGTTAGGGGTACTGGCTTTAGCGTTTACTGAAATAGTTTTTCCCCCCCAAGTGATGCGCCATGTTCTTTGGTAACCTGATGCTGACTGTGGACATTGATAGATAAATACACATTCCGGTGAAGCGCTTCCCAGCCCTGCAGCTGCGAGTTGGGGGGGGGGGGTTTGGACAGGTCCAAACTGTACTTTTCGACATGTTGTTTTGCACTGTTCTAGAAGTTTGTCATGCCGAGTGAAGCAACCTTCTAAAAGTGTACAAGCGCACTGAGCGAGAAGGACTCTGCAGTGGGTTTGCACCGAGCATGTGCTGACACACTGGTTTGATAGTCGCATCTCGCTTGTGGGCAGACAAGTACCTGAGGGCAGACAAGTACCTGAAAGAGAGCGGGAGGCTAGTCCTTACGTTGAACGGATCCTACCTAGGTGGTTGGCAGTCCAAAAAACATAACTGTTCTGTGATCTCTAAGCCTACAACTTGCATTTTTCTATTGCTGCCAAATTGCTGTTTTATCATATTGTTCATGGCTGCAGCACAAGAGTTGAACTTATGGGGGGGGGGGTGTACTTGTTTTGGGCTGGTTCCAAAACACCTCAGTGCACACCATAATATAGTACACCAGTTTCCTCCCTGCATGCTCCATATGGGGCCTCCCTGTCCCCCTCTTCAATCTCTGCCTAAGCACTCTCCCTGCACTCATGACATAACCTGCTACAATTATGCTGATGACAGATCATTTTCAAGATTTGCAAGACCCCGGCCACCTCCCATCCTGACCTCTTCTCCTGCCTCTTGAAAATTGTCCACTTTACAGCTAACTACCTCCTTCAATACTGGTCCAACTTAAATCCTAATCTGTGATTAAACCGCACTCACTGGCCTAGTACCCCCCCCCCACCATCCAACTCGGTTAAGAACCTGGGATCCACCATGGATCTAACCTTCTCCACATTAACACTGTATCCAGAACATGTCAGCTCAAAGCTCCAGTGAATCCTAAACTCTGCAGCTGGGCTCCTCATTGCCCTCTCACCCAGAGCACATCACCCCTGCACTTGGAGCTCCGCTGGCTTACGATATTATGCTGATCAACTTTCAAGGCCATATGCAATACACATTGTGTTGTCCTCCCTTCTGCATCTGCTGCAATGAGGACTATTTTTCCTTCAGGAAGGCCATCAAAATCTGGTTATTCCCTCCAGCAACCTGAGTAACTTCCACCATTTCAAGCTTACCATCATGAGAGGCCTTGATACTAACCATGCCCACCCAACCCCCTATGTTAGCCAAATGCACTCATGCTAATCTTTCTGATAAGTGCACCCCCTTCTCCCCTGACAAGCGTGTTGAGGCAACACTAATGCAATAAAGGTGCTATATAAATGACAAGCTATTACCTCCACCTAGGTTCGACACAATTTCTGAGTGCGGCAAGTGGCCATTGCAATGGCAAGTTTTAACGCAGTAGCAAACTTCACGAGGTACCTGCATTCAACAAAATTGACATCTTTAGAGTGCAGCTAGTGTTGCATGTGTGTGGGAGGAGCAGGTCCTAGAGCCCCCCACCATTCTGAGACAACACACTTCCTGGATAGGGTCTAGTGTGGCTGCTTTGGGTCCCGGGCCACTCGCACGGAATACCCTTGGGCACTGACCCCCTGAAGATAGCCTAGACTGGAGTCAACCAGACTCCATTTTGTATGCTGCTGTTATGCATAATCCTGTGCAGTGCCCTTGGGACCACTTCACACAATTAAGACTACAGGTGGCAATACAAGTTTTACCTTTGGTACAAGCCTGTACTACTATGTCAGAGTGGTAGCAGTGGCGGAGCAGCCAGGCTTATCTCAAGAGTATATGAGCAGTAGCAGAGATTACACAAAGGGACCACAATTACTGTGACTCAAGCAAACACTGGCTCATGGTTTCAGGTAAAACATAGAAGTACATTTATTTTTAAACCATTTGTTACAACACAACACTTCTATTAAACTTAGAGAAAAACCACACTACAACCAATTCACTTTGTACAGTAAGTCTCAAGGTAAGTACCCTGTGTTTGAATGAACCGGTGTTACGAACGAAACACGTTACTGCAAATGATTGCGATCACTTTTTGACAGTTCGTTCTACTAAATAAACTTGTATCCGTGACATGAAATGCTACTGGGTCAAAACGTACTTGGCACCTGAGATACCCAGAGGGAGTTGGAGGCAAAAATCACAGGCAATATTTTGGTTAGGCAGGCAGAATCAAACGCTCAGACAGGAGTTCAAAAGTCTAAGGGCGGGAGCCAGGGTCGAAAGACACCGGGCCCGTTGCCGAAGATCAGTCGGGCAGTTCACGATTCAACATAGCCAAAAAGGAGGGAAGACAGGGGTAAGCCTTGGAAATGAAGAAAAGGGGTTCACCCAGTTTCCTCAAGTAGAACACAGTACCTTGTTCCAAGGGGGCAGCTGGTGCTCTGGCAGTTGTTCCTGTTGGTGTCCCGCAGACCCACGATTCTTGGAGCTTCGTTGTGAAGGAGGATGTCTGAAGGGGGTCTGCACCGCACAGGGATGAAGCCGGCAGAAGAGACGAGGAATAAAGGTGTGCTCCTTTAAAAACAGGAGATGCTCTTCAGATGGCTATCCGGACCACTATAGTAGCGTGCAGCGATTTCGACCAAGAAAGAGGTTCCTCTGGCTGTAGAAGATGAGCTGGTTATCCTCACCAAGCTCTTGGGAAGAATACTCCGGACTGGATCTTCTCTAAGTCGTTGAAGGGAAGATAGCTCAGGACTGCAGCAGGGCTTCACCGGGACGGGGTAGTTGCAGCAGCCATCGTTCTCTCTGGTTCTCTTCGGTTCCTTGTAGTTCCAGTAGCAACTCTTGACTTCTAGCCCAAAAGACCTGCCTTTTATGCGAAAAAAAACCCATTTGCACAGCCTGGCTGTCAATCACCCAGCAGGGGGGTTGTGAAGCCTGGACAACTACCCTGGCCAATCATGACAAAGTGCGACTTGGGTTTCCTATGATACCCTGTACAGGGGCTGACCACCCCTCCCTCAAAAGACAGTGAACAAAGAAGGCAAACCTAGTTTGCCAGGCAAACTGAAACACAAGAAGGACTTTATCAAAAAGAAATGGCGAATAAACCCAACCGGAGCCAAAAGAAAGACGATTTGGTCAAGTGGGTTTATGTTCGAGGCTAATATAATAGCCAAGAACAGTACCACGTTTATCTAATATAAATGCAGTAGAAAAGTTAGGGTAGATGCCACTGCCGCCAGCCAAGTCTAAATGTTAAGAGCGAAACAATGCTCTAGGAGGTAAAGATGAAAAGGGATGCAAATTAACCCTTTCCAGTACTCCATGGAAGATGGGGTGTACTGAATCTGTGGTAGATTGACTAAAGTCAATGGTAACTTTACCTTTTTCTGGGGGACTGTAGTCGCCTCAGAAATGGAGTTGGGGGGGAGTCTGAATAACCCTGTGCCACTGCATAGAAGGTGCTGGGTGATGCACACAAAGAAGGGGGCTACTGAAGTGGTGTACTCCAGGGCCCACAATCACAAAGAAACAGGTAGAAACACAGGTAAGAGTGGGGGAAAAGCTCTCGCTCTTACCAAGTGGAAAAGAATAAACTCCAGAAGTCCAGCAAAGCTGCTGGGGGTCTCACTAGGTGAGGGAAATTAGCCATGAACAAGAATTCTCCTGCCGACTCCATTTTGCTGTCGCATAGTGACAGGCCAACCATGATATTTGAACACTGGCCTGCAGATCTCCCCACAAGGCGCGCACAGCTAACAAGCTACTCCCCACTTCCTCCCTCTGTCCTCTTTTTAGCCGTCCTAGTCTCATGGGAGACTAGCCGCGTGAATGCAACAAACTTCTCACTATCTTTTGTCTTCTCCAGCATTGGATCTTTCATGGATTCACATGCTTAGAATATTCCCTGTCGTCAGACTGGGATCCCTCGGTACACATAGCCTTTTCCTATAGGAAAACTAAACTTCTGACACTTTTGTGTCCTATCTATGTCCTTTTGGGGCCCGCCCACCCTGTAGGACGTTGCGGTATAGGAGCCCCTCCCCCCGCGGCTCCCTTCAGATTTCAACTGTCTCCAAAGTAGTGGGATCTCCTTGCGTCGTCTTACTACTTTGTACAAGGTTGTGTACTTGGAGTTGGGTGAATTTTTTTCCTTCATGTCAAGAAAGGCGCTGTTCCGTCCGTGCGCAACGTGCGGCTTGAAAAAAGTTTACAAGGGGGATGGACATATGGATTGTATATACTGTCTCCACCTTCATCATTCGGCTGATAACTGACATATGCAAAGGGTTTTCTCAAAAGACCCTCAAAGACCGAAATCGACGGCTGGTGGCATGGTTGAATGATGGAGTGGGGGCATACCCCCCCTTCGGAGGTAGGCTCCACACAATCGGCGAAAACATCACACGGCGTTGTATCGCCGGAACCACCGGCGAAGAATTCTCGACCGGCGGAGAAAGAGTCATCTCGGACTAGAGAATCTTCGTCGAAAAAATCTTCAGCTTTGTCAAAAAAGCATGACAAGGAAAGGCTGAAATCCTTCTCGGGCGATCACCATAGATCGACCACGATTCGAGTAAAAGCAGGCCAAGTGCAGAAAAGGCGGGACCGCCTAAACCACCTGCTAAACCACTGTCGACGGCGGTCCAGTCATTGGCCTCCCTACCACTGACGCATGTGGTATCTACCGTCCCACTGACGACTGCGACGGTGGCCTCGTCAACGGAGGTTCTACAGGAAGTCTGGAGGCCTGAAGTTTCCGATCCCTCCGGATACTTTACTGCAGGAAAAGGCAGTGTCGCTGTCCTCGGGAGAGGACGAGAGCGGGAGAATAGCTGGCCCGGCAGACCTCGGGCTACGGGTGGTTGACAAGTCGTCGACTAGGGGGATCCGGAATTCCGGTGTCTGCCCCTCTTCTCAATCCTCAATCTGTTTTGTCGTTGGAGATTCTGTCCATGCTTCAGTCTTTCCAACAGTCGTTGGACCAGAGACTACCGCAGGTAAACCTACCACAGTCACCCGTCGACGAACCGGGCCCGTCCTGTCCACCTACTCACTTCCTCACGCCAGTCTCAGCACCACAGGCAACCCAAGAGGAAGGTGAGCTGCCAGATTCGGAGTCTGACAGAGGAGCCATGTCGGATATCTCATCCCCCTCCAGGGATCCAACCTGGGAGTCAGAGGTGGAGTTAGAAACCCCCAGGAGCCCGGCTCACCCATCTTTCCCCACCCTGCCCCCCCCCCCCCCCCCCCCCGGACGATATTGCATCATTACATTCTATGATGGAGAAGGCGTGTAAGGAATTCGGTTTGTCCCAGGAAGAACAGAAAAAGGGACTGTTTTCTGTTCGACCACATGGGTAAGAGGAGATCTGTGTTCTCAATACCCATACTAGATCACGTGTGGAAGGAGGGTTTGCAGACAATGCGTCACCCCTTTTTGTAACCAGCGGTAAAAGGTCGCCTTGAGAAAAAATGTAAGGCTCCAGAGTCTACCCAAGTGCTTATCCTCCCAACCAACGCCTGAATTGGTGGTGTCGGCGGCAGCAGCGAGGAAAGCGAAGGCCCAGCACAAGTGCACGACTCCGCCTGAAAACGAGGCAAGACGTCAGGATGCCTCCGGCAAAAAAGTGCTATCTGTGGGAGCAACTACAGTAAAGGCCGCAAACTCTCTGGCTATTGTAGCCAGATACAACAGAGAAATGTGGCACAGGCTGGCTCCGTTGCTGGATCATCTTCCGGAAGAGCATAGGAAGGCGGCGATGTTACTTGTACGAGAGGGTGAGGAAGCCTCCAATCACGCAATAAACATCGCGGTTGACCTTGTTGAATTGGGCTTCAAGCAAGTCAATAATGGGGTCATGCTACGACGACAGTCATGGCTTAAGTGTACCTACTGCAGGCCGGAGGTACAATACAAAGTAGTAGATATGCCCTTTGAGGGAGACCTTCTATTCGGAGAGAAAGTAGATGAGGCCCTAAAGGGAATGAAGGAGGACTCGGAGACGGCACATTCATTGGGTGCCCTCCAGAGTGGCCGAATCTAAAAGTCTTTTCGTCCCTTTAGAGGGGCTTCAGGTAATTCCAGATTCTCTGCGTCAGGAGGCAGATCCTTCGGTAGGTTGGCGTACCCCTCCCAGGGATACAGGCGTGCTTCCCAAACAGCAAACCCACGCCGGAACTTCCAGACTTCCAGGAAGAGACCATCCTATCCGTCGTTGAGAGAAGCAAAATAAAGATCAGCAATGACGAGCAACACACCGTTCTGGGGGGGGAAGAGGATCAGCATATGTCAACGAATGGGAACGAATAACGACAGATCAATGGGTGCTGGACACAATAAGGAACGGGCATTCTCTACAGTTCAAGCGCAGCCCTCCGCAAATTCCACCTGCGTTCGTCGCTCATTCCCATCTGAGGGTACTGCAACGGTAACACTCATGTTAGCAAAAGGTGTGATAGAATTAGTTCCAGCATCACAGAAAGGTCAAGGTGTCTACTCAAGATACTTCGTCGTGAAAAAGCCAAACGGAAAATGGCGTCCCATTCTAGACTTACGCGATCTCAAGTCCTTAAAGAGCCTAAAATTCAAAATGCTCACGCTCCAGGAAGTGATCCGAGCCGTTCAAGAAGGGGATTTTCTGGCGTCCCTGGATTTGCAGGACGCGTACTTCCATAGTCCAATGTGTCAGAAACACAGGAAGTTCCTGAGGTTTGTGATGGGGCGGACTCACTACCAGTTCACGGTTCTTCCCTTTGGGCTCAAAACCTCCCCCAGAACGTTTGCGAAATGCCTGGCCCCAGTAGCGGCCTGGCTAAGGAGGCAAGGCCACCATGTATACCCATATCTCGACGACTGGCTGGTAAGGGGATCCTCCCCAGCGTCGACCAACACAAGTTTGCAAGCCACCATGCAGCTTCTACAACAGCTGGGATTTGCCATAAACTTCGAGAAATCCTCGCTGCTGCCATCAAGAACGTTGGTGTTCCTGGGGGCACAGGTCGAGACCCAGTCTGGGCTAGGGAAGCCTTCCCTCGACAGAATCTCAAAACTCAATCAACTGGCGAGTGGACTATGGCGAAACACCAAGCTCTGTGAGAAAATATGTTTCGGTCCTAGGTGCCATGGCATCCTGCATCCATCTGGTGGCAAACTGTCGCCTATTCATGAGTTCCTTGTGGACCGGTGGACACAGGCCCAAGGATCGTGGTCAGACAAGATAATCATCATCATCATCGATGACTACAAACTGCTTCAGACTCTTCAGTGCTGGCAGAGTTTCCACAACCTGGACAACGGTGTACCCCTACAGAAACCGGAGTACCAGCTAACCATAGTCACGGATGCGTCTAACTGGCTGGGGAGCTCACATGGGCACTCTTCAAACGCAAGGTCGTTGGTCTCAAACGGAGTCACTCCTACACATCAACGTGTTAGAGCTCAGAGCAGTGCGATGGGCCTTGAAGGCGTTCCTACCATACATCAAGGGATCGAGAGTACGAGTGCTGACGGACAATAAGACGGCCATGTTTTATTTTTTATTTGAGAAAACGGGGGGGGGGGGGGGGGCGCGATCCAGGACCCTTTCCATGGAGGCCCAGAAAGTATGGCATTGGGCATTAAAGCACGAGATTTCCATCGTGGCTCACCATTTCCCGGGAGTGAGGAACTCGCAAGCGGATTTCTTCAGCAGAAGGATAGCCCAGATACACGAATGGGAAATGGACACAGTTGAACTGACGAAAGTTTTTGAGAAATGGGGGTCACCCCCCACTGGACATCTTCGCAACGAAGGAAAACAAGAAATGCGAACAATTCGCAAGCAGATGGCCTCAGGAGGGTTCCATGGGGGAGGCGTTCTTCTTCCCATGGACGGACAAGTTCCTTTATGCTTTTCCTCCGTTCCCCCTCATACGTAGGACAGTGCAGTGGATACGCAGGTACAGCTGCCGGGTAATTCTAGTGGCACCGTACTGGCCGAGGCAACTGTGGTTTTCCGACCTGCTTCACCTGTCGCTGGAACAACCAATAGAGTTTCCGAGAGTCCCGAACCTACTGTCCCGGGACAAAGGTACGGTGTGGCATCACGACCCGGACAGTCTCAACCTCACAGCCTGGCTCCTGACTTTTCGGAATTTGGTACCTTAGACGTTTCGGAGGATTGCCAGAAAATTCTGCAAGCGGCTCGGGCCCCTTCTACCAACAAATCTTACACCTATAAGTGGCGAAGGTTCTGTGAGTGGTGTCGAGGACAACAAGGTCTACACCCGTTAAGGCAGAACTTGCTCCGGAGTCACCTTTATCTGCTTCACTTGGCAGAGGGGGGTTTATCTTTCACATCGATAAAGGTGCACCTGGCGGCCATCTCTAGGTTCACGAGGAAGAGACAGTCGTCTCCTCTATTCAGCGACAGGCTAGTGAAACACTTCATGAGGGGTTTATTTTGAACTTTTCCCCCAGTAAAACGTTTTCCACCAACATGGAGTCTCAACGTAGTGTTGGCAGGCTTAATGAAACCACCCTTTGAGCCTATGGCCACGTCGGACATGAAATTCATATCGTGGAAGTTGGCATTCTTAATTGCTATCACGTCAGCTAGGAGAATCTCGGAACTGCAAGCGTTGGTCGTAGACCCTCCATACCTAAGATTCTTTAAAGACAAGGTGGTTCTGGCAACCAATCCTACTTTTGTTCCGAAAGTTCCTACAGTGTATCACAAACACTCGTCCATTGTCCTCCCTACTTTCTTCGCGACCTCAATTTGGCAGCGGAAAAAGCTCTTCAGACCTTGGACGTTAAGAGGGCCCTAAAATTTTACCTACATCGTACACAAGAACTCCGGTCTACTCGACAACTGTTCATCGCGTATGGTCCGTCGACGAGAGGAAATGCAGTTTCTAAGCAAGGATTAGCTCGATGGGTCTCCTCGACGATTGCTTTTTGCCACTCCAAGGCCGGAAGGCCGCTGCAAGGGTATCCTAGAGCCCATTCTACAAGATCAACGTCCTCTTCAGCAGCATTATGGGCAGGAATTCCGCTAACGGACATATGCCAGGCTGCATCATGGTCGGTGCCCCACACGTTACCCGCCACTACTGCCTTGCAAGGCAGCATGCGGACGAGGTGCAGATGGGAAGAGCAGTCCTGCGCCATCTGTTTCAATAAGGTAAGCTCTACACTGTGGAGAGGTTTTTTTTCTACCTGTTGGTGACCGTATGCTTTATGGAGGTACAGATATATGGGTAAACTTATTTCTGGTGTACCTATGTATTGTGAGTGTATATTGCATTCTTGCCGCCGTCTTCAGGTTTACTGCTAAACTATCTATTCTAAGCATGTGATTCCATGAAAGATCCAATGCTGGAGAAGGGAATAGTTTCTTACCTGTAACTCCATTTCTCCAGCATTGGTATCTTTCATGGATTCACATGCGCCCGCCAGCCTCCCCGGAATGCAATGTATGTGCTTGATAGGTTTGACCCTTCCTACTTTGGAGGGGCTGAAATCTGAAGGGAGCAGCGAGGGCGGGGCTCTTATACCGCGGTGTCCTACGGAGCATGCGTAGGCGGGCCCCAAAAGGACGTAGATACGACACAAGTGTCATATAGCCTTTTCCTATAGGAAAACTTCTATGTGTACCGAGGAATCCCAGTCTGATGACGGGCAATATTCTAAGCATGTGAATCCATGAAAGATACCAATGCTGGAGAAATGGAGTTACAGGTAAACTATTCCTTTCCTTCTTACCTCATTGACCCTGCCGCGGCCTGGCAGCAGAAAGTCCTTCATCTCTATAAACCAGCCCCCATCTAGTAGACCCAGGCCATAAAGCATACTACCCCATATCCTTTGAACATGTTCAAGTTATCAAGAGCGACCCATGAGTGTCATGTTTGTTCATGCCTTAATAGAAGGAAACCAAAGTGCCTTTCTGCACGCAATCAGAATAGGTTGCTCATAAACTGTTTCCGTTGCATGCGGAATAATGAAAGAACTGCTGTAGAATAATGAGCATGTTGTGTAATCAGCACTAACTTTAGATTCCAGTTACATAAGTGTGGTGTGTAACGTGTAGAATAAAGTTTAATATAAATAGACAGTAATAAAATGCATAACATTGTACATGCTAGCACAAAGCTATCTCGTTTAAGTTCAATGTAAATATATGCATGGTATTATGTAAAAACAATGTAGCAATCAATTGCCATAACCAGTATGATCATATCATGATAATATGCGTTAGGGCCTGCATGTGCAGAATCTGCCAATGAACTGTTTAATTTAGTATGGACTATAACCTGGGCGCACACAAATTATCACCATGAGTTTTGTAACAATGAGAATACTCAGCCAAGTAGAAAGGATGACATGCTTTAGACTATTATAATCAGAATGTAATAGGCCACGTGTAAAAAGCCTTTATGTAAAAAACTGCTCTGGGAGGTCCTGTGTCCCTGTGCAATGCAGAACTGCACCGCAAAGGTGTTTCGATTCTCCTCCAACCCTCTCAAGACAGACTAGTAGAGATTCAATGTTGTTTAGATGACCAGTCTTTAACCCCCATAGTAAGACTTATGACTGCTGTGGTATGTGCCTTTGTGACCCATTCGTTTAATGTGTAATCTATGCCTTAAATTTAGAGCCCTCTTTATTGTACCAGATGGACCTTCCGGACCACACAGTGACTTACCACAAGGTTTTACCCCCCCCCTTAGCCAGTATATTTTGTATTGTACTAACGCACAGTTAAGCTGCCTATCAATGGATCAAATACTGGGTTTAATAGATGCATTATGACCTTTGCCCAATGATAAATTAACCTGCATTTGAGAAATGTCTTTCCTTTGGTGTCAGATTCACAGGTCTCGGAGCAAGCTAACCAAGACAAATTATAGTATTGGATGAATGGGAATGTGTGACCACAAGGGCAAATGTCAAGTAACCATTGAAAATGTAACACTACAACAGTTGCCGACAGCGCATGCAATCCCGATGAGCCCAGCTGACTGACCCGATAAGCATCATCACAGCACCACATGATCCTGAGCCAACCACAATACTCTGACCCTATGGCACATATAGGTGCTCACCCATAGTGACCAATCACAACTGTTCATGTGTCCCCTAGGCCTCCCTGCTCTTTGACGTAAAAGCTGTATAAAAATGATTTGTATCCTGTTTTTCTGCAGAGCGTTCTTGGCATGAGCAGAGTAGATTCTGCTTGCCCTATTTTCGATAAACGATTTTTTGATATCACCAGCACTTGGCCTTGGTCTCATTCCCTCCAGGGATGTGTCCTGTTTGACTCTTATTGGGAAGATTAAGTGCATTTTTGGGGGCCTCTCACTTTCATTGGTGACCCCGACACAATAGTGTTCTTTTTGTCCTTCTGGCATGCAATGTCCCCCTGTTATGACCTGGAGCACGCTCCCTCAAGAGCTACCTACCAACTGCAACTAGTACACCTAGATGTGCGCATGCAAAAGGGTACGGGATCCCCCCTTCACAACACCCACTTTCTCCAGCATTGGATCTTTCATGGATTCACATGCTTAGAATATTCCCCGTCGTCAGGCTGGGAATCCCCGGTACATTATATAGACCCTTTCCCGTAGGAAAACTTTTTCGACGCTTATGCGTCCTATCCACCTCGTTTTGTATCATGCGTGCCCGCACCGTCAGGACGTCATGATATAAATACAGGACCCGCCCCCGCGCTCCCTCAGATTTCAACCGTCTGAGTGGGATCCTCGTGTTTACTACTAGTGAAAACTAGGTTGTTTTTTCTGTTTCGCTTCGGCGAAGTTCAAATTCTGGAGAATTATGTCTGGAAAAGCGTTATTTCGCCCGTGTGCAACATGTGGCCTCAAAAAAGTTTATGAAGGAGACGGCCACATGGACTGTATCTACTGTCTCCACCCGCACCACACGGCGGATACATGTGAGATATGCCAAGGTTTCTCCCAAAAAACCCTTAAGGACCGTAAAAGAAGGCTGGTCGACTGGCTTAATGACGGAGCGGGTGCCTACCCGGCTTCGGAAGTTGGCTCCACGGCCTCCAGGAGCAAGTCGGAGCCTCCATCGAAAAAGGTATGGCCAGCGGAAATTCGCGCTGAGGACAAGCATAAGGGGAAACATGCTGGATCTTCCTCATCACATAAAAAGCCCTCCTCCTCATCATCTAAGACGGAGAGGCTAGCGCTGTCAAAATCCTCCTCAGGGGACCGTCCCAGGTCTTCCATGAGTCGAGATGTTTCAGCCGGGAAGTCGGCATCGAAATCGACGACAAAGTCTAAGGGCTCGACGACGACTTGCTTGTCGACCTCGGTGTCATTGACGATGCCTATTACCGCTCAGGCAGCAGCGGTTGGGATTCCTTCGTCGACGGAGACTGTCTATGGCTTGGCTGCCAGAGGTCTATGACCTGATCCCCCCCCCTGAGGTCTTACTGCAGCCAGACACGGCCAGCTCGGCGGAAGGAGAAGGTGACTCGATTCTGCAGCCATCGGATTTAGGCTTACGGCCTTCCACGTCGGCGGCGACGACGACGAGTGCAAGCGGGGGTATGGTACCTATATCCAAGTTACTGACCCCCCAGACGGTTTTGTCTCTGGATGTGCTTAATACTCTTCAGAAGCTCCTGCAGCGGCTGGATACGCAGTTCCCTCAACCTGGGACGTCATCGTCACTTTTGTCTGTACCTTCCGTCGATGAGCAAACTTGTACGGCTCGCTCGACGACAAAAAACCCATCGGCTCCCCAGGCGGTAAAAGATCGTCCTCGAGCTCAGGAGGAGGGTGAGTTGTCAGGTCCGACTCTATACTGGGTGACTCGGGGTCAGACATCTCCCTGTCACCGTCGAGGGACCCAACATGGAATTCGGATGTAGAGTTAGAGTCTACGAGGAGCCAGACACAGCCATCTCCCCGGATGATGTGGGAGCCTTCCATGCAATGATGGGAAAAGCTTGTTCCGAGTTCGGCTTGATTCCTGAGGAGCAGAAGAAAGACTGTTTCCTTTTTGACCATATGGGTCAAAGGAGAAAATTGGTATTTGCCATCCCAATCCTGGACCACGTGTGGCAAGAAGGTCTCAAGACGATGCGCCATCCGTTCTCGGAGCCAGCCATAAAGGGACGGATCGAGAAAAAGTTTAAAGCTCCGGAGTCCACTCCAAAATGTCTAACATCACAGCCTCTGTCTGACTCGGTGGTGTCGGCGGCAGCGGCTAGGAAGGCCAGGGTCCAGCAAAAATGTTCAACGCCACCGGAAAGCGAGGCTAGGAGGCAGGACGCCTTTGGAAAGAAGGTGCTCTCGGTCGGAGCGACGACAGTAAGAGCAGCCAATTCCTTAGCGATCGTGTCACGATATGATAGAGAAATGTGGCACAAACTAGCCCCTATCCTAGAACACCTGCCAAACGAACACTGGAAAGCAGCTATGTTACTGGTGCGGGATGGCGAAGAGGCCTCAAACCACGCTATTAATATCGCAGTTGACCTAGCAGAGTCTGGCTTCAAACAAATCAACCATGGAGTAGTGCTTCGTCGACAAGCGTGGCTCAAATGTACTACTTTCCGTCCTGAAATCCAGTACAAAGTCCTTGACATGCCATGCGAAGGGGAACACCTGTTTGGCGAAAAGGTTGATGAAGCGTTGAAAGGGATGAAAGAAGACACGGATACTGCTAGGTCCCTCGGCGCCCTTCAAACGGGTAGAAACTTTCGCTCTTTTCGCCCCTTCAGGGGTGCTTCTGGAAACTCCCGCTTTGGAGCCTCGAGGGACCGTGGATTTAACAGGCCCTCGTACTCTTCACAAGGGTTCAGACGAGCGTCCCAGTCGGCACGTAGAAGCAGGGACTATCAAGCCTCCAGGCGGCGAGGCTCGGGTCCGTCGTCAACGAAGAACAAGCAAACCAGCAACCAATGACGGCCTTCGGAACGTCCTGGGGGGTCACTTTCATCACTTCGACCGATGGAAATGCATCACCACAGATCGATGGGTTCTAGACACGATTCGCATGGGTCATGCGCTACAATTCAAAGACAAGCCTCCGCGTCTTCCTCCTTTATTCTCGACACAGCCCCACCTCCGAATCCTACGACAAGAGGCGGCGCTTATGTTGCGAAAAGGGGCGGTAGAGAAAGTTCCTGTGGCACAGGAAGGACAAGGAGTTTATTCCAGGTTCTTTGTTGTCAAGAAGCCAAACGGCAAATGGAGGCCCATTCTCGACCTGAGGGTACTCAACAAGTGGCTAAAGAGCCTGAAATTCAAAATGCTAAAGCTCCAAGAGGTTATCAGGTCGGTGCAACCCATGGATTATCTATCATCACTAGACCTTCAAGATGCTTATTTTCACATCCCAATACGCCCACGACACAGGAGATATTTAAGATTCGTCGTCGGGAGAAAGCATTTTCAGTTCAAGGTCCTCCCGTTCGGGCTCAAGTCCTCCCCCAGGACGTTCACCAAGTGCTTGGCCCCTATAGCGGCCCATTTAAGGAAGGATGGTCACCATGTCTATCCATATCTAGACGACTGGCTGGTCAGAGGTTCGTCCAAGGAACAAACCCGAGACAGTCTACGAGCCACAATGTCCCTCTTACAGGAACTGGGCTTCGCAATAAACTTCAAGTCCTCCGTAGAGCCTTCGAGGACCTTGGTCTTTCTAGGAGCGGAGTTTCATACACACACAAGCCTGGTGAGACCATCCAGCGAAAGAATTCAGAAACTTCAAAGCAAGGCGTCGGAATGGAGAGGCGGTACCAAGGTTTCAGTGCGCAAGTACATGTCCCTGCTAGGGACCATGTCGTCCTGCATTCCGTTGATAAACAACTGCCGTCTGTTTATGAGACCTTGCCAGGAATTTCTAGCGGACCGTTGGGCGCAGAGCCGAGGTCGCTGGTCCGACAGACTGGTCGACGAACAACTAGTTCAAGCACTCTGCTGGTGGAGAGTGTCTACTCATCTAACGAAAGGAATGCCTCTACTGAAACCAGAGTTCCAAAAGACGGTGCTGACGGATGCATCGCTGAGCGGATGGGGAGCTCATCTGGATACGTTACAGGTACAAGGCCAGTGGTCGTTGCAGGAGTCCTCCCTGCATATCAACCTGCTAGAACTGAGAGCAGTGCGATGGGCTCTGAAATCTTTTCTTCCTCAACTGAGGGACTTGGTGCGTGTCATGACGGACAACACCACTACAATGTTCTACTTGAGGAAACAAGGAGGGACACGTTCCAGGTCCCTATCGACGGAGGCACAGAAAATCTGGCATTGGGCCCTGCAACACAACATTCAAATCTTAGCGTTCCACCTACCAGGCGTGAGAAACGTGGAAGCCGATGCCCTCAGCAGAGAAATGAACGAAGTTCACGAATGGGTGCTGAACGACCAACAACTACAACAAGTATTCAAGAAATGGGGACACCCTTCCATAGACTTGTTTGCGACGAAGAACAACAGGAAATGCCATCAGTACGCAAGCAGATGGCCTCAGCAGGGCTCACTGGGGGATGCGTTCTCCTTCCCATGGACAAACAAATTCCTGTACGCATTCCCTCCATTTCCCCTTGTCCGGAGGACGTTGCAATGGATCCTCAGGTACCCATGTCGGGTAATTCTGGTGGCCCCGTACTGGGCCAGACAGGTGTGGTTTTCAGACCTGCTACACCTAGCGGTGGCGGAACCGATGAGATTCCAGAAGACCCCCGACCTTCTGTCTCGACAGGAGGGTGTCGTTTGGCATCATGACCCGGACAGCCTCAAGTTGACGGCCTGGCTCCTGATTCCGGAGGACTGTCGGCGTATCCTGCAAGCGGCAAGAGCACCTTCCACAAACGCCTCATATGCGTACAAATGGAAAAGTTTCTGTCAATGGTGTGAGGATCAACCAGGTTTGGCCCCCGCAGTCGATTAAGCCGGAACAGCTCCTTCCATACTTGCTGTTCTTAGCTCAAAAGGGCCTGTCGGTATCGTCGATAAAAGTACACCTAGCAGCCATTTCCAGGTTTACTCGTCAACGGCATTCGGCACCATTGTTCAGCGACCGCCTGATTAAGCACTTCCTTAAAGGCCTCTTTCGGAGTTTCCCTCCAGAGAAGAAATTTCCGCCGGAGTGGAGCCTCAATCTGGTCTTAACGTCTCTTATGAAGCCTCCTTTTGAGCCAATGTCATCATCGTCTCTAAAGTTTTTGTCGTGGAAATTGGCCTTCCTGGTGGCCATCACTTCAGCCCGACGTATTTCAGAAGTTCAGGCTCTAATGGTAGACCCACCATACTTACGATTTTTCAAGAACAAGGTAGTCCTAGCCACTAACCCACAGTTCATACCAAAAGCTCCTTCGGTGTTCCATAAACACTCCTCTATTGTGTTGCCTACGTTTTTTCCGGAGCCATGCTCGGGAGCGGAGCGCATGCTACACACATTGGATGTAAAAAGGGCTCTCAAGTTTTATCTTCATCGTACGCAACAGTTCAGAGAAACGAGACAGCTGTTCGTGGCCTATGGTTTGGGTGCTAGAGGAAAAGCCATTTCGAAGCAAGGACTGTCAAGATGGGTGTCATCTACCATTTCGTACTGCCATTCCAGGGCAGGGAAGCCTCTTCTACGACGGCCAAGAGCGCCTTCAACTAGAGCAGCGGCATCATCGACGGCACTGTGGGCCGGAGTCCCTCTGGGGGACATCTGCATGGCGGCTACCTGGGCGGCTACACACACCTTTACCCGCCATTACTGCCTGTCGCAGCAACATGCCGAAGATACCAGGATGGGACAGGCGGTGCTTCGACACCTATTCCAATAAGGTAAGCCCCGGCTGAGGGGTTGCATCCTGTGGAATTTATGACTGTATGCGGTTCGTTTTCCTATGTTAACGATTACTGATGTATACATGATCATAGGGAACGGGCTCTGCGAAGAAAGTATATGGGTTTGCATGCACGCCTCCTCCTTGGGGGTGGTACTGCTATGTAATCTATTCTAAGCATGTGAATCCATGAAAGATCCAATGCTGGAGAAGGGAATAGTTTCTTACCTGTAACTTCATTTCTCCAGCATTGGTATCTTTCATGGATTCACATGCGCCCACCTGCCTCCCCTGAACATGCAAACTGGTTCCCCCACTACTTTGGGGGCCGAAATCTGAGGGAGCGCGGGGGCGGGTCCTGTATTTATATCATGACGTCCTGACGGTGCGGGCACGCATGATACAAAACGAGGTGGATAGGACGCATAAGCGTCAAAAGTTTTCCTACGGGAAAGGGTCTATATAATGTACCGGGGATTCCCAGCCTCACGACGGGGAATATTCTAAGCATGTGAATCCATGAAAGATACCAATGCTGGAGAAATGGAGTTACAGGTAAGAAACTATTCCCTTACCACTTGCTGGAGCTGAGTGTGGTCTTTGAGTAAGGGGCGGCACCCTGACCGATTGCAGAGGGTCCTGGATCAAGACGGACACGTGAGTATCAAGTGCGGGTGATAAAAGAAGGCTGGGAGTCAGATTAGGAGGTTTGGGGAAGTACAACACCGGCAGGGGTGAATAAGTGAGGACCCTCTTAGCAGTAAGTGGGGGGGGGGAGAAACTGGGGGTCTGTTCTATATTCTATTCTCCCTTGATTGCATATGGCCACTAGGACAGTATTGGAAAACAAGGTGAAAAGAGGTGTGTGTGTGTGTGTGTGTGTGTGTGTGAGAGAGAGAAGGGGGGGTGGAAGGCGGCGCTGCATAGTGTTATCTCGACTAGTACAGGATATATGGACATGAGAAAATCAAGGTGAAGAAAATAACATAGGGGTCTTGAAGGAAGACCCGGAGTAGTATTTAGAAACACTTATTTCCTACTTTTTCTTAGTCTTCCTCCCTCTCGCCTGGGCGTAGACAGGGTGTAGGGAGAGAATTGTTTAAAGGGATTAGAGAATCAAGGAGGGGTAGCTAGGGGGTACTAGGGAAGGTAAGGTAGAATTCATGGTGCTTGTTATTCGTTGTATGTATTATGACTTATGGTGTTTTATGTGAAGTATTGTCCCCTGTTGATTGCTAATGGATAATAAATTAAAATTGCGTTGAAAAAGATTTTTATATTAATATGGTTTATGAATGACAAAAAGTGAGTAAACTGTCTTTTCCTTTTGAGAAGGATTGCAGAACATATAAAGCTGGTTATAAAAAAAGTGGAAGAGTATAGAAAAAGATTCTTGGTTGAGTAGCACCTTCAGCTTAGTAAAATGGGTGCAGAAACGCCCTTAGCCCATATCTGTAAAACGGGGTACGCAGATAAGATCACCAAGTACCATGAAAGGGAGAAGGCTTGCCCCAAGTGTGGCCCCAGGGAGGGTCATTTGATAAGGCTGTGCTAGATATGGTTGCCACATGTCGGTTCATTAAATATAAAGGGAAGTAATTGCAGAACAGGAATGAAATATTAGATTTGTGGAGGTTGTTTGAAGAAGTTCCTCCAGATAAAATGGCAAGTATAATGGAACTCTGACAACAACTGGCAGTGATGGGACAATTGAGCAGAATAAGACAGAGGTTACATATATATACTCTTTATTAACAAAGCCAGTCCCCGCAGAAGGATATGGTGACCCTGTATACGTAGCACAATCCACAGTACAGCCATCTGCCACTGAACCACCATATGAGAGCCAAGGCATGACGGGTGAGTACTCGCACAATAGATATTGAGAAATTCACACAGGATCTAGATTCACAATTAATGATGTCTCGAACAGAGCTATCTCGCCTGAGGGCCTTGGGGGAACAAGTGGGAGGGGGCGCTAACCCCCCCCCCCCCCCCCCCCACCAGGCAGAGTGGGATGAAATGCCCCAGCCCAGTGAAAGGGTGGTGGAAGAAAGGATGGATACTATTTCGGATAAATGACACCCCTACAAGAATAATAGAAATTACCACAGCTGATGGCGAATGTGAGGCGGAAACGGGAGGTATGGCATCGGACAGGGAAGAAGAATACTGGTGTGACAGAGGAGCAAGAAGAAGAAAGAAGGTTGGGAATGGCTACTGGTGGGGGCCTCATTCTGAGAGGGATTGTCCCCCATGGAAGAATGGAGAAGGAGGTTAAGGAATAGAACAGGACACATGGCAGTAGTAGGGAAGAAGGGGGGGGGGGAAAGGTGAGTACCAGTAAAGGGGGGAAAAAATCTCCAGCTGCCACTGATACAAATAATACAGCATGGGCCCAAATAGACAAAGCTAACTCTTAAAACAGTTACCAACACTGGCTGCAGGCGCAAGCAAATGGATATGTGCATTTGAAAAACGCACGGCTGGAGTGCCCTTGGCAGTGGGGGAATGTTAAAAGCGTGTTGGTATCTGCAGTGGGAGACCAGGCAAACCGGGTCTGGGCGAAGGCGTGGTTTCCCGGAATAACATTGGACTGTGACCGCCATGATGGGGCCTCGTTCAACACAGTATGAGTGAGTGTCGGATGCCCTGAGCCCAGATACACCAGATTTACGGTTAGTAATGCAGTGTACAATGGGAGATGAGGAAGATGCAATGTCTTTCTCTGAATGCAGGATATGTGGAGAGTGGAAACGGGCATGGCCTGGGACCAATCAGCCTTGCTATTTTACTTGATCATAAAAATGGGACGCCCAAAAGAAGTACAGAAGGCCCTTGATAAAATAGCTGGGATAGAAGCCAAGGGATGGGCAGAGATTCAAAGCATAATAGTGCACCACTGCAAAGAAAAAGGAGAGAGCCCAGCGGCGGTTGGCAGACGAGGCTAAATTAGTAGAAAGCAAACTATTGAAGGTCAGTGCAGTAGCAGCAACTAGCACGACAGGAAGAGAATGGGAGGAGAACGAAGAATAGATGGGAATACCGGTGCAAATGGCAGCAAACTGGACATGTAATAGTGAGGACTTGTGGCCAGTGGAAAATCAGTATGAGGGACCACAGTGGCCAGTGAGGGGTGGCTGGGGCAACAAAGGAGGGTACGGAGGACCCCGAGGAGGACAAGGACAATGTTGGAATTGTGGGAGCATTTCATGAGTGTCGGAGTAGAACCCACTAATTCATATTTAAATGAGCAACAGTATGGACACCCCCACCCGGGGAGCCCATATGGATTACCAAAGGGTGGGAACAGAAGTGAGTCTGCCCAACTCTAGGTACATGAATGAGCATCAAGTGCCCCCATAACATGCATCACAACACCCTCAGTGCCATGAGCGCGCTGCTCCCTCCCGTGGAAATGCTTATGCCGCCATCACAAATGGAGCATCTGCACCATGTAGAAGGGACGGAATTGGTAATGGGAAATGTTTTCGATACAGATGAGCACCCAAGGTACTCAGCATAGGACAGCCCACAGGGAACACTTGCGTGTCCAGCAATGTCAACGACCCTTAATGCAGCAGAGGAACCTCTGGTAGGGGCGGCAATCGGAAACAAACAGTTCATTTTCATGGTGGATTGGGGAGTGGAAAAATCATGCCTCAAAGAAGGCAGATTCACGCTTTCTAAACAGACTTTGGAAACGCAAGGATTGTCTGGGGCAGTGGCCGAGGTTCCATACACTGAAGAATTAGACAAAACAGTGGGGTGGAAAACTGTACGGTCACCCTTGTATTACGAAGAATTGCCCATTAATTTGCTGGGAAGGGACCTTCTCGGCAAGCTTAACATGATCGTATCCTTTACTGACAGGAATAGTGTGCTCTACACCAGGAATATGCGCAATCAGTGCCATGCTAGTGATACACACTCAAGCAAAATTCCCACAAACACGTGCCATACCTGTAGATCCAGACATGTTCATACAAGGGCTGAGGATACTAGCAAGGGTGGTGCCAGAATTGAAAAGTAAGGAATGGAGAGTACCCTCAGAGTTTATTTTTTGCCCAATTACAGACCCAGAGATAGTGCCAGGCTCAATAGTGTCCTTAGACATACATGCAGTTACAGGTGTCATCGCAGAGAATAGCAGTAATTGCAATGGACATGCAGGATGCCATTGGAGAACAGTGCTGTGCATCAATGATAATATGGCCCTGCGGGATCTAACAGATGAGTAACTTTTTAGTGACTCAGATGATGATGGGGGAAATATTGATGGAAATTGCAATCCCCTGTGATGTAATGATTCAAAAAAGAGAAGTGCCACTACCCCTCGTAGCGATTGTCAAAGCCCCACTAGCATATTTTGATGAAGACATGTCACAAGTACTGCAGCACTTGTGGACCACAGGCCCACATGATGTAGGGCTGCTACATGAAGTGACACCTGTAAAGATAAAACTCAAACCCGGAGCTATTCTTCCCCGGGTAAAACAATACCCCCTATCCAGGGAAGCAGAAGAGGGAATAAAAGACACCATATATGCATTAATGATACAGGGAATAATAGTGCCATCCAACTCACCCTGCAACACTTGCATCTACCTGATCAAGAAAGCAAAGGGAGGGGCGTGGAGGATGATCTACGACCTACGCCCCTTTAATGACGTAGTACAGAGTTGCCTCTCGTTCCGAATCCTGCTTCAATATTGTGCAGTATCCCAACACAGGCCACATACTTCACTGTGGTGGATTTGAAAAACGCATTCTTTTCAATCCCGCTTGACTCAGAGTCTTGGTACCTAACAGGGTTCACGCTGGGAGGGAAAAGGTGTGAACACTGCAGATTACCTCAAGGATACTGTGTAAGCCACGGTATTTTCAACAGAATTTTGCATAAGGACCTTGGAAACATACATATGACCAGTCCAATCATTCAATATGTAGATGATTTGTTGGTCTGCAGTAATGATGAAAAGGAATGTAGGGAGGATTCCATCATCCTGTTGACACAGAAAGGATATAAAGTGGACAAACAAAAAAGGGCACTATTGCCTGACAGAAGTGTTATACTTAGGTCAGTTGATATCCAAAGATGGCAAGAGAATAATACCTGACAGAGCAGCAGCAATAAAAGCGGTAAAAGAGCCCAAAACAGTTAGAGATGCAGAAGTTCCTTAGCATGTGCAATTACTGCCGAGCCTGGATATTAGACTATGCCGCATACACAAAACCTCTATTACAGGCACTCAAGGAAGCTCAACGAGAAAACACTCAGTTACAGTGGACACAGAAAATGCACACAGCCTTTGACACACTCAAAGAATTGATATCCACAGCTCCAGTTTTGGCAACCCCCAATTAGGATCGTGAGTTTTACCTGTTCTCACACTGGTGACACTGTGCTAACACAGAAAACATTGCTAGGTCACAAGCCCCTGGCATTCTACAGTGGAACACTGGATGTAGTAATGCAAGGGCATTTCGCTTGTGAATAGGCTCTCGCAGCTGCTGAATTCGCAATTGAAAAAAGCTCTACAATCGTGATGGGATGCTCCATCACGTTATATGTAGACAACTCTCTTTTTGCTATCCTGGAATGATCGAAAAGCACATTTACCGCCCAAAGAGCAACAGCATATGAGATAATCATATCCAGTGCAAACATACACATCGTGTGGTGCAAAAGTGTAAACCCTGCCACATTTCTCACTGAAGCATGTATAGTAGAGGACATGATGGGTCAGCCTCCATAGATTGTGAAACAGGAAAAAAACATGTGGGAGCAGCAGTAGTCTGGGTGGAGGATGGGTAATTTGAAGTGATTGTACAAAAAAGATTACCGCCTCACTTCTCAGCCCAAGCAGCAGAACTAGTGGTGCTCATAGAAGCATTGAATACAGCAAAAGGGTGCACCGTCACAATCTATACAGACTCTGCCTATATGGCGACGGCAGTACATGGAGGTTTAGCTAGATGGGGTAGGAGGGGATTCCGAAGAGCAGATGGGTCCCCAGTCCAGCACGTAACACTGTTGGGAGAATTAATTGAGGCATTGAAAGAGTCCACACTCGTAGCCATTGTGAAAGGCCAGGCCCACACACGAGGTGATGTCATCTCATTGGGAAACGTGGCAGCAGAGGCCACCACCAAAGAAGCATCTTATTTACCAAAGAGCCCAACAGATGAGTACATATTATCGAAGGCAGTTGAGGAAGGGCACCCAGAAGGATTCAACTCATTGCCGATTTCCCAAATTATTGAACTTCAGCAAGATGCACCAAGTGAGGAAAAAGAAATGTAGGTGAAAAGAGAGTGTAGCCAGTCATCCACTGCCCTTTTATGGAGACAAAATAATACTGTTAAAGTAGTAAAATTAGTGGAGGTGGCATTCCAACAACTGCACTTCCCTGTACACAATGCAAAGAAACACATTATAGCAGACATACAGGAAGATTGGTTTGCCCCAGGATTACAGGAACAAGTCACAAAGCTAATAATAGACTGTATCACATGCCAAACATACAACTCTGGCATGACCTTACGAACACTGAGAGGGATGTTGCCAAAGTCTGAAGGGCCATTCAGAGAGCTGCATATAGATTATGCAGACATGGGAGGGCGGTGTATTGGGTCCAGATATTTAATTGTTGTGTGTTCCTTTTCTTGGTGGGTAGAAGCAGGTCCCTGTGCTCATCCAGATGCACAGTGTGCCGTCAAATTCCTGATCAGGGAAGTATTCCCCCGCTGGGGTATATGTGATGTCATACATTCTGACAATGGGACACACTTTGTAAATGATATGTTCAAGCACATAACAGCAATTCTGGGAATAACCCACAAGCTCTGCACGATTTATCATCTGCAATCGAATGGAGTTGTTGAAAAAATGAACGGACTGCTCAAGAGCAGTTTGTCAAAACTGTGCCATACACTCAAATAGAACTGAGTATATTGTTTACCCGTAGCCCGTTTCGAGATGAGGAATCAGCCCAGTAAGGACCACCACTTGTCACCCCATGAGATCGTGACCTGTAGGAGGATGCACACAGCCTACTCACCCTTGCGCAGACAGACGCACACCAGAGTGCCATAGTATTAGGAGAAGAGTTCCATGAGTATCTCAGAAACCTTACAAGAGCAGCACGTGCCATAGCAAAATAAATAGCACCCCCATTTACACATGAAATAGCAACAGACATGACCACTCCAACCACAGATAGCCCAGACTGCCAGTTGATGACAGGTGACATGGTGTACGTGAGAAGTTTTGTGCATAGGTGGAATGGACCTATGTTCCATGGCCCCATAAGGTAATATACTGCACGCCCACGGCAGTCAATGTGCAGGGCTTAAGGTATTGGGTGCATTTAGCAGATGTCCGCAGGGCTCATGGGTGCACAGACTATGAAAATGGCAGAAATGAACACAGTGCACAAATGTAATGAATGAAAAGGGCGAAACACAAAACGAGGTTGCAAGTATACAACAGGAATAAGTGTATAATAGAAGAGATTGTTGACAAAGATGCACAACCTCAATGGGTGCAAATATCAGGTGTTGTATACGAAATGAAAATGTGCTGCTAAAATGTAAATAATTGTATAAAGAAATGATGGATGTCCTCTACACTCTCGCTTTTTTTTTCTCTCCCTGTTTCTTACTCCTCCTCCCTGTGGTTCTAAATTGTTAGTAAATTGTCTCCTTCAATTCCTCCTCTCCAAACTCAAAGTATGAGGAGGAAGAAGGGAAGGATACAAAATAAACACCTCAATTAAGGTACAAAAGTAAGCACGAAAAGCAGCAGTGTCTACAATTAAAATGTGTAAATAGCAAAAATATAATGTGTATGCTTAACAAATGCTTACATCTCATTCACTAGGAGCTACAATGGGCATGGAAGAATCCCCAACGACAAACGACAGTAGTGTAGATAGAAGTAGAAGGCCGAATAATTATCCTAGATATTCGTATGAATGTGTGTTGTTTGTATGTGCAGTAATATTCTTTTCAGCGTTGTTTGGCCTGGTGTTGTATTGGGCAATAGCTTTTATTTCAATTGATATGAGCCAGTGGGGTGGGGGTAATAAAATCAATCAAACAAGGAACCCATTTAATCTGGGACAGCGTTAAGTTAATATGGGCCCACGGGAGTCACAGGAATAAATCTGATGATAATAATGCCAATGGTACAATTGCACAGGCCACTCAAGAGCCCCATCCTTTTAATGATTCAGATTTTAGTGTTTATTCAATGAATGACAGAATACCCTCAGAACTCACGTGGGTACAAAATCACCCATAATCCAACCATGATGCCAATTGCAGAAGTCACATGATCAAGGTGCCTAGCCACCAGAGAAGAGAACAGCCATAACAAACACATGGCCATCACCATCAACTACTCCAACATATACACAGAATGGGAGGAAAAAGGGAGTGACAAGGCGCTCCAGGGGAATGAGGGGGGTGGACACAGGTGGAAAAAGAGGGAAATACAACAGGAAAAATGGGAAGAGCATTATAAATTTGGCCTTGACACAGTCAATGATCCTCAACACCTGCACCAAACAAACGGTATGCTGACATGAGCAACACAACAAAACAGACAACGAATGAAAGTTCTTACATTTTTTCACTTATACCCCATGCCTCAGATACCCCTAAGGTACTGCTGCCACAAGAGATTCCATTTGCAGAGGCACAGTGTCTCCTACATCTCGCACTATGGAGAATCAAAAATATGTTTCAAGCACACACAATCTCATTCGAACTAAAACAAAAACTAGCGGACATGTTACTCCCGGCCGCAAGGAGTAATGTGTAAAGGAGCCTTTTTTGGTGATAATAGGAACATTGCATTCAGACAATGGGCCTCATTAGGACCCAGGCGGATTTCGCGGTGCTAAATGCACCGCGAAGCACGGCGGAAAGCCGTCGATAGCGCCATGGGGGTTGGCGGATTTACCGCCCCATTCCGACCTCGGCGGAGCGGTAAATCCCCAATCCCCATTCTGCCCTTCCCCATTCCCATTCTTGCCCCATAGGGTATAATGGGAGTGGGGAAGGAGTTAATTACGCCACCGTAAAATACGGTGGCGTAATTAACAACGAGGTCCCGTAGCGCCATGGTTTTCTCCGCCTGGTAAAACCAGGCGGAGAAAACCTCCATGGCGCTAAGGGAACTCGTAGTACGGCGGACGGGTCCGCCGCGATTAGCGCTGGCGGAAACCCACTCCGCCTGGGTCCTAATGAGGCCCAATAAGTGGCAGAACGAAGAAATATTGTGCAAAGCAGAAGCATTGCGAGGACTATCTGAAGAAAAACGATCATGGGTACAGAGAACATGCACTCCATATGGACTGAACATATAACAAAACTCACTTGGGTTACCATTCAAATTGCAAAAAGACATTCCATACGAAATCTGCTTCCGTGGGGAAGGGGGAAAAAGAATGGGAGAAAATAAAAACTGCAGAAAAACTCTCATAATACCTGACATGAAGAAAGGAACGGCTGCAATGATGGATACATACTGGGTTTGCTGCAACCTGTCGTACCTGCACCTCCTGCAATCATGGAGGGGCATGTGCTCCCTAGCAACGCTGCATTCTGCACTGATGGTAATCCCAGAGAGCCACATCCAAGGAAAAAACGCACAAGTGGCGGCACCAAACGAACTGTGCCCAACACCGCCTGAAGAGGTTCCCGTGTATGCCATAGCTGATTAAAATTGACAGAGCACAATGCGGAGGAAGAAAAGATAATCAAACTACATCTCTGCCAAATCATCAGAACTGCTAGCAGAGATCCTTGATCGATTCTGGTTGTTCAGCTCCGTCGAGATGCTCTTCACATCTCTCGTTCCCAGCATCCAGGCAAGAGTGAATGCAAAATGGCTTAAGATCACCAGGTGGGAACCCCTCCAACTGGCCAACGACACAGAAGAAGGGTTTAACGTCATCAAAGTGGAACTTAGAGCCTTAGGGTTAATGACTATGCAGAACAGATATGTGCTAGACCTGTTAACAGCAATGGATGGCGGTGTTTGCCGGGAAAATCAGGAGCGCATGTTGCACATTTGTATCTTCTGCAGACGCAGAAAACGGCTCCCTTTCCCATATAGCGGAAGTACACGACCTTGGAGAACGCATGAAAGACGAAGGGGGAGCGCAGCCCAGCACCTGGTTCGACAATCTTTTTTCCTTGTTTCCATCGTGGCTCGGAATGACAGTGAAACACTTCATACCACTTATTGTTTTTCTGCCTCCCATTTTTTGTGTGTGCCAATTAGGTCTCAGGTGATGTGCCAATGCGGTACCCAATGGTGCGGTGATGATGGTAACAATGAGGTGTGCAAATGGAATGGTGCAACTAAAACACGAGGCAGAAGTGCAAACAGGAGAAAAGAGCTGAAATATAGAATGACTGCTGTATACAATACAGTGCATATAGTGGATAATATTATATCCCACAACCATGAAGGAACCAAGAGAATTACAATGGTACAAGGAAGTATGGGTGGGCCTGGAGGGTGAAGGAGGGTGTATTTATATGACCTGCACGCCAGATGAATATGCTAGAAGGGGGGAAAGCCTCAGAGCGGTGTGTAGGGCATGGATGCCAATAAAGGGAACACTTGCATGGGATGAAGCAGTGGCTGAGGAAGAAGATCGTAGGAGTTTGGGGTAACTACAATATTCGTTACTTAACTAACAAAAGGGGGAATGTGTGGGAGGAGGGGGTCCTAGAGCCCCCCCTCCATTCTGAAACACACTTCCTGGATAGGCCCTAGTGCGGCTGCTTTGGGTCCAGGGCTCTGGCCCCGGAGCACTCGCACGGGAGTACCATTAGGAACTGTGACCCCCTGAAGATAGCCTAGACTGGAGTCGGACCAGACTCCATTTTGTATGCTACCGACTCCATTTTGCTTTCTCACAGTGACAGGCCAGCCATGATATTAGAACACTGGCCTGCAGATCTCCCCACAAGACGTGCTCAGCGAACAAGCTACTGCCCCACCATCTCCCCTCTGTCATCTCTTTAGCCGTCCGGTTCTCATGGGCAACAAACTTCGCACTGTATCTTTTGTCTTCCTTCTTACCTCATTGACACTGCCACGGCAGAGCTCAAGGCCTGGCAGCAGAAAGTCGTTCATCTCTATAAACCTGCCCCCATCTAGTAGACCCAGGCCATGAAGAATACTACCCCCATATCCGTTGAACATGTTCAAGTTATCAAGAGCGACCCTCGAGTATGTCATGTTTGTTCGCACCTTTAATATAAGAAAACCAGAGTGTCTTTCTGCACGCAATCAGAATAGGTTGCTCATGTAATAATGAAAGAACTGCAGTAGAATAATAAGCATATGAGTGTGTTGCATAATATATGTGTAATCAGAAGCACTAACGTTAGATTCCAGTAATATAAGTGTGGCGTGTATTAACGTGTAGAATAAAGTTTAATAGAAACACAGCAGTAATAAAATGCATAACAGAACATAACACTGTACATGCTAGCACAAAGCTACCTCTAAGTTCAATGTAAATATATGCAGAAGGGCTGCATCACTTTACGTGTGCATCCGCCCAGGAGAAGATAGCAGAACTTTTCCAGACAGAAGATGCAGTCTCGAGGCCAACCACAGTAACATAATTGACACATTGTTGTTGAAGTGATGATTGATTGTAACCTTAATTGGAGGAAGGCTGGGTAGCTGAGGGGGACACCCTGCACCTGGCTGACCATTCTACGTGCTGCTAAGTAAAGTGGAAAGTTATGCATGGGCTTGGTGCCAACCCAATCACAATGCACTACACAATGTAGGGTCCTATAGTTAGTAGAACCAATGGGACGTCATACTTTTGGTGACGTCTACAATAGTCATTTTGATGGAAGGGCTTAGACACCCAGCTGACAGTGTTTTACCCAATCCCTTACTCCGTTACCATATACAGATATAGCACCTATATTAAAGTTACCTTTTCCAAACCAATAGAAATGCTTATTAACTTTTGAGTGTTACACGTCACTTATGACGAATTTTCAGTATAAACGATGTGTTTTTTATGAAGTTCATTGGAGTTGAAGCGAGAAGGAAGATCGCATCAATGCTGATTTCTATGACTCCCCGTTTTTTGTACGTGTCATTAAACAGGCCCCTTTGCCAAACCATTGAGTTGTCCTTATTGATTGGTGTTGGAGTAATAAATCTGCACCCCCATCCATCTCAAGGCGCAGCTATCTCGTCTTAATGTATACTCGGAGCAAACCTCGGCTATATGGGCCGGTCGAGGGTCTGCTGAGTACACTTGGTAGCAGAGATTTGATGCTTATCGATTTGAATAAGACACCTTATGACCGTCGACATAAAGTAACTCTAGGTCTTCGGCAATATCACAAGTCCTTTGCCATTTGGTTGAGTAGACCGTGAAGCTCCTCGTAGACAATGGCAGCATAAAGAGACTGCAGGAAGGGCCTGAAGGGACCCGTGTTCCCCATGCATCCCTTCCCATTCCTACGGGCAGCTGAATAGGTGAAAAACTGAAGAAGACGGTAACAAAGGCAGTGATCCTGAGGGTCCAGAGAAGAACCATGCGAACGGTGAGTGAAAAAGGCTCATGTTCTGGCAAAAGTGCATGCTTTAGAACAAGTAACGGGAAAAGGTAATAGAGGGAGGCGGGGAAAAAAAAACTAAATATAGTTAGAAGTAGAGAAGACTGTGTATATATATATATATATATATATATATATATATATATATATAGGGATAATGACTTGAGAGTAATAAAAGTAAACAAAAGGTTACTGGGGCAGACACCCAAGAAGAGAGAGGATACCGGTGCAGACACCCGAGAAGTGAGAGGATTAGCCTTATTCCTACGCTTTAATATATCTTCTAGAAGAAACGTGTACCCAGAGTCCCACATAATGGGGAACAGAGACTACCCCAACTTTTTAAAGACGTCGTGAAAGGGGTACGTTTACACCCCATGAAGGGGTAATAATTAGAGGCAGAGATATCTATGTCCAGGTGGTGTCTGTCTAGTCTGTCAAGCGTCTGTCTTACATGTTTATTTTGTGACGTCATATATAAAAAAATATTCTTAGTGAAAACTGTTTATGCGAATTAATAGCTGAGATTAAATTGGATATGAATTGATGTTTTTTTAATAAATCAGAAGGTATAACATTTTGTGAAAATTTGGATTGGAGCTTGTTAGAAGTTGTTTAAGCCACATGGAAAGCGTTGACAAGTGTTATATAAGAGGAAAGGGAACAGATATAAGCATGGAAGACATGACTCCATTGGCACACTTATGCAAGCAGTTGCCAAAACACACACCTAAGCTAAACAAATGTAGTACCGAGTGGGTTAAAGGCACTGCCCACAAGATGTTTATGCCATGGCAGCAAAATGGGTCTTTATTTAAAGCCGACTTACAACAAATGATGACATATTTGCATGCCACATATACATTCCTGTTCTCGAGTTATGGAAAATGTATAAACGGGGAAAGGAGGAAGAGCCGCCAACAGATTGGATACTTAATGTATGCACATAGGGGGGGGGGGGGTGAGACGCCCACCGTGCCACCTGTCCCACCTGAAACGAAAGTTGAAGAAAGTAAGGACGAGGGATTATACCCACTGAGAGAACTGAAAACAGCCACGGGGTATAGCAACCCCGCATGAGTCACCTACACATGGTAGTGAATAAAATCAAGGGAAAGATAAGGACAACAATATTACCTCTGCAGTCCCAAGGGACAAGAGGAGACGTAATGATGAAAGAAGCGATCAGGCCCAGACAAGTGCATCTATTGTCAAAGATAGAGAAGGGAAGCGATGGAAGGGAAGCGAAGATAGAACTGATGAGAGAGCATTCACAAAAGACAAATGGATGGGAGGACACATTTCATTGAAATTCGTTGGCAAAGGCATTGATGACGCAAAACAAAAGGAGAGGTTAGATGAGACACGGAGAAAGGGGAAAGAGAAGGAGTTAAGAGACGAAAAGATAAGAAAAAGGCGAGAACAGCTATATCGCGAAGAGCAAGAGAGACACCTCGATCGCAACCCAAGAGCAGCCAATGACAGAGACAAACAGAAACAGCAAAGGTTAGAGGAAGAGTAAAGGATATATGTGAAAAGAATGAAAAGATGAAGAGATGAGGAAATTCGAAGGGCAGATGAACGAAGAAATGAAAAGAGAAAGGAAGAAGATAGTGTTAGAGAAGAGGCGAGGAAACACAAAGAATTTGATGATGACATAGAACGTAAGCGAAGACAGAGAGCACACGATTTTGAATATCTGAGGAAAGAGGTTAAAAAACCCGCACCAGTTGGATACTGGGAAGACATTGAAGAATTATTTCCTGAGTACGATTCAGTAAAAGGCACGTCTAGGGCAAATATTGATGATGACTTCGATACCAGAAGCATCGGAGAAATGATTGCTAGAATATATGATGAAATGGGGCTAGAACAAATACCCCAAGGGGAGGGGGAAGACGAGCGCCTGGAGAGCACTCAGCTGTATGACACTGAGGATGTCTCCCGAAGTAGTGGGAATAGAGAGCTATCCCTGGATAGATTAGAAATAAGTAGAAACAAAGAGGATACGAGAAGTCACACTAGCTGGGGACAGACAATGTCTGAGGGAGGGATGCAAGGAAAATGAGGAAGAAGGAAGGAGCAAAAGATGACTCACAAGGGAAAAAGGAATAAGGTGGTCAGACAATAGCGAATCTCCACCAAGACCATTAGAGTCTGCCACACAGCCTGACCGATATGAAGAAGTATCTCACGGTCAGAGGGGGGTGTCTTCGCCACCCTATGTCAACAGACTAAGGGCATTACCAGGTAGAAGGCGATGCAGGAATATTACCTCTGCAATAGACAGGAGAACAATGAGAGAAGAGAGAGAGGGCTACACATTCCAATTTCCGTTGCTCGAGAAGGGGGGAGTAAGACCGCAATATAGACCATGGCCACACATGTATCGAGAACATTTGAAAAACAAGCTTCCAATGCTGACATCGGGAGCCGGAAAGCGGATACATGAGTTAGAAAAAAAAGACAGGAGGAAACATGCTAGCCATAGGGGACATCAAAGGTCTCCTAATCGCCGCTATACTTGGTGAGAGAGCAGACGATGTGTGGGCACGAGCAGGCTACCCTGACGTAACCACAATTAATACAGTGCACGATGGAGCTCCATTCAACAATTGTAGAGCCGCAGTATGGAAAGCGCTACGAGTGCTTTACCCAGACACTTCTGATATGGGAGCTATAATGGCGCAAAAGATGAAGGAATCTGAAGATCCATTAATTTACATACAGAATTTTCAAGATGCATGGGTGCTCGAGACTCATGAATCTTGGATGAAATCTATACCTGTGTTTTACCATATATTGTGCCAAGGGCTGCCAGAGCCGATAGAGAAACAACTCAAGAAAATGGTGGGAATTGAAGCCAAGCCTTGGGCTGAAATACAGTTGATCATTGCACATTATTGTAGATTGCTGCAGGAAAGGAATCGCAAAAAGGAAGCAACTCGAAAGGGTGACGAAGCGAAACTGGTGCAAAAGAAATTGTCAAAATATGCTCATGAGGGAGCCATGATAACTAGCACAGCTGAATCAAGCATGCAGCAGGTGGCTAGTCCACAGCAAAATAATCAAGGCAATACAGGGTTTTATCCCAGGTGAAGAGGATTTAGGGGAAGAGGCTGGCAGAGCAATCAGGGAGGTTTCCAAAATAATCAAGGAGGTTTTCAAAATATGCAAAATGGTAACCAAGATATGTCAAATGGACAAATGATCCGACCACCGCCAGTATGTTGGCTGTGTGGAATGACAGGGCATTTGGCGCGCACATGCAGAAATCAAGGCATGATGCAGAGCGGCCAAGGAACAGGAGCAGGCATGGCAAATCCACCTGTAGTTTTACAGCAGGGTGGTGCACAGAATCACACGTTGCATCAACAAGCGCCAGGAGCACAACAAGGGGTGTAACGGCAAAGCATGGGGAATTTTCCACAAGGGCAATCTCAACAACCACCGCTGCAACTATCGCAGACGATGAGCACAGGGCAGACCACGAACCCTGGAATGGGGAGTAACAATGGGAATGGGGGAAATTCACTGGCACACAATGGGCCAAATTTGTATATAAACTAGGACAGCTCACTGGTAACCCTGATGTGTTCTGTCCTATCATTGACGCCAGACCCTCACAGGGAACCTAGGGTGGGAGCAATATTGCATTAGAAAGTGTCATCCTGCAATACGTGGATGACATCCTAATCTGCAGCACCACAGAAGAGCAATGCAGGCACGAGTCTGTTCAGCTATTGACTATACTGGCTGAGAAGGGATATAAATTTGACAAAGAAATGTTACAATATCGTCAACAAGAAGTGCTGTACATAGATCAGCTGATCTCACATGAGGGAAAGAAAGTGACCCCAGAAAGGGCTGGAGCCATATTTAACACGGCTAAGCCACACACAATAAAGCAGATGCAGAGCTTTTTAGGCCTATGCAACTATGTCAGGGCATGGGTCTTCGACTACAGCTCTTACACCAAGCCTTTACTTCAGGCCCTAAAGAAGGCCCAAGTGACGAAGGAAAATATTGAATGCTCTGAGACCATGGAGAAAGGGTTTGCTGAACTCAAAAGAGCCAATTGCACAGCACCAGTTCAAGGGATTCCCAATTATGCAGAGGAACTTTACCTGTTTTCACACACAAATGGCAGCGTTATGACAGCCGTACTCACACAGAGAACCACGTTGGGGTACAATACCCTGGCGTACTACAGTGGGAACTTGGACCCAGTTATGAGGGGTCATTTCCATGCGAACAAAGTTGAGCTGCCACTGCGTTCGCCATAGAGAAGGCTACAACCATTGTAATGGGATGCTCAATGACGTTGTACATCAAGCACTCGCTATTTGCCATTCTAGAGAAACCAAAGGGCACATTGACGTCTCAGAGAGCTTCTGCTTATGAAGTGATCATATCAAATCCATCGATTAAAATAGTCTGATGTAAGATAGTGAACCCAGCTATGTTCATGGCAGAGCCACTCACTGAAGGAGAGCCGATACATGACTGTGCAAATTATGAAGAATTCTATGATGATTTCTATGATTTCATAGAAATCCCCAGGGTGAAAGAAAAATGCCTTGGCAGGAGGAGAGATTGGGCCTCATTACAGGTCAGGCGGTCCGGAAATAACGGTGACATTAAACCCGCCGCCACTGTTGTTTCCGGACCGCCTGATCCCGAATCCTGCAGGCGGGAGGTAATGTTCCCGCCAGGTTTGACCTGGCGGGTTTAACACCGCCCGCCTGCAGGCGGACGAGGAAACACCGGCAGCATTACGAGATGCTGCCAGTGTTTCCATGATCCCCATTCCCATCGAGTCCCATAGGACTCAATGGAAATGGGGATTAACACCATTCCGCCTCTGTGATTCCTGGAAAACCGGGGTTGTAATGCCCCGGTAATTCCGGGAATCATGGAGGCGGATTGGTAATACGAGTCCGGTGGTAACCAGGCGGTTTTACCGCCGCGGTTACCGCCGAACTCGTAATGAGGCCCATTGTCTTTATTGATGGGTCTTCAAGCATCAACCAAAGTGATGGGCAAAGATACACAGGCTTTGCTGTGATGAAGCACACAACGAATGGAGAGTTTTGAGTGCTTCTTAGTGCATGAATACCATCTCATTATTCAGCACAGGCTGCATAATTATTGGCGTTAATACTCGCTATTGAGAATCACACAGACCAGGAAGTAATGGTGTACAGTGACTCTGCCTATGTGACGTCACCAGTGCATGCAGGCTTAGCGCGCTGGAAAAGGAGGGGCTACCTCCGAGCAGACGGCATGCCAGTGCAGCACGCAGCCTTATTGGACAGGCTGATCAGGCATTACAGCTTCCAGTGGGCATAGCGGTCGTGAAATGTGCTGCCCACACGAAGGGGACAGATTTTATCTCACGCGGGAATCGAGCAGCAGACACGGAAGCCAAGCGTATGGCATCCAAAGGTGAAACGATCATTGAAGTGGAAGTTATCCATACCAACGAACGAAAGATGGTTACACGAACTGCACCACAAAGTTGCAGTAATTTGGGGCAAACACAGCTAATGGAACTCCAAGGGGAGGCACCACCGGAAGAGAAGAACCTGTTGAAATGTTAGGGTGTTCTTTAAACCCATCTGACAGCTTGTGGCGACAAGACAGCACTGGCAAACCAGTAATGCCTGTAGCCCTATTAAAAATAGCGCTGGAGCCGTTACATTACCCGTCACACATGACAAAAGAGAATCTAGCAGCAACACTCGCAGAAGACTGGTTCATACTGAATTTAGCAGAGCATGTTGCATTCTTTATGGTAAACTGTATAAATCTGCCAGCAATTTACGGTGGGGCACACATTAAAAGTAATGAGAGGAATCATCCCAAGGCCAAATAGGACTTTTCAACACTTGCATGTTGATTATGTCAACATGATCCAAGTATGTAACGGGTATAGATACTTACTTGTTGTGGTGTGTCCATTCTCTAGATGGATTGACGCAGGTCCATGTACACACCCAGACTCTACCTGTGTGGCCAAATCTTTAGTGAGAGACGTGTTCCCTAGGTGGGGGGTATGCGAGGTCATGAGGTCAGATAATGGCCCTCCTTTTATCAATGCAGTAATCAAGCAGATTAGTTTGCTGCTTGGTATAAAGCACAAGTTTTCGTCGGTGTATCATCCACAAGGTAATGGGATCTGTGAGAAGGTCAACAGCTTGTTAAAGGAAAGGATAGCCAAGTTGAAGCTTACTCTAAAGAAGGGATGGTTGCACTGCCTTCCACTGGCATGTATGCACTTCGGAACCAACCCGGGTCCGACCATCATCTTACGCCATACGAGATAGCCACAGGAAGAAGAATGAGAACTCTTCTGAAACCCCTAGATAGAACTAGATGTGATGCCCAAACAATAGGAGAGGTTTTAGGGTCTGAAATGCAAAACTATCTGAGCTGCATGACATCTTGCCTTACTGTAATTTCAGACCAGCTGCTGCGATGACGAAAAGTATGCAGTGCAGCACAGAAATGTTTACGTGTTCCACCTGTCTTCCCTGGAGACGCCGTCCTTGTGAGCAATCGCACAAGGAAAAAGTGGGACGAGCCAAGGTTCGACAGTCCTTTTACAGTGGAGGACTGCACTCCGTCCGCAGTGAAACTACAAGGCAGGAGAGCTTGGATTTTTTTCTGCGATATAAAACCCTACATCGGACAAGGCCCTTGCCTGCATCCCAACGAGAGGAATCGACGAGCAACGGGGAAGAACCACAGCACGTGCAGACAAGGTCCATGGCGCGAAAGAACGATGCATGACCAGCCAGACAAAGACAGAGAACTTTTTGCAAATTGTGGCTTAAATTAGACACTTCCTCTAAGCAAAAAAGGGGATAAGGACATAAAAAACAGGCACTCAGTGCATCCTAGTTGCAGGGTGAAGAAGAAAATTGCACGCACAAGCCCCAACAGAGTCTGATGACTTTCAACTTTGGACTGAGGCACACTTAAGCCTTGAGAAAAGAGTATGCCAAATTTTGACCAAGGACACTTTTACAGTATCCCGATTTGTTTAATACAGAGACACTATTCGGAATCACTTATGGAGTCCCACAGTAGAGACATCACAAAAGACATAATATACTACCTTGATTTAGTGCTAATATCTTACCCGTCATTGGCAGGGAGGCTCACCAGTGTCACTGACTTTCTACAAGATCCTGAAAACGAAAAGACAATAAGACAACTCCTCACTGTCATTGCCGAACAATTTATCCTACTCCCTGAGTACACTGAGAAAGAATCAAATGATCCCAACACAGGTGGAAATAGATGACCTCATCAACACACTGTTCTTTCGCATAATCGAAGACTGTCCAACTCTTATTGGGAGAACAACAAATACACTCACATTCCTCAGAGACCCAGCAAATACAGAACATTTAAGCCATCTTTTAAATAAAATAATAATTCTAGTTGCACACCATGCGACCGGATAGTGCAGCCATTGTTCACATTCAGGAGAAAATATATAATCCTGAACTTCAGCAAGACAGGAAGGATGTCCCTGTCACCAGAAGACACCAGATTGGCCCTTAATGTTCTCTTTCGCCTAGTCACTGACTTTCCAGAGCTACAGGGGAGACCAATCTATGTTGATGTCCTCACTTTCATCAGAGACCAAGCTAATATTGCACAGATGGGAATGCTCTTACATGGAATCGTACTCCAAGTGGAACTTTCTAACCATCAGAGGAGCTATCTGAGAAGATTCAAAGAGCTTTCCACCGAGGGACAGATCAAAGAAGCGGTGCCAAGAACTCCACGTGTCATATTTGTTATTATTTTCGTCCCTAATCCTTCATACTGATCAACGTACACTATGTCCTCAGGACTGAAGCAAATCCGAGCAGTAGTTTGGGAGCTCACCTATTTTGAACATGCACAATAAAGGGACTCACCAAAATGTTATTTTATCTCTGATTTTTACCATAATCTAGCAAAGGAGCTGTATCCTGACACAAAGGAACAATTTGAAACTCACGAGAGGAGGGACACTTGTGGAATACCAGACACTCTTAAAACACAGAAACAATAAACACTGACATTTGTTGAATGATCGAGATGGGGGTACAGAACAGCAATCTGGTCCTCCCACAAGAAAAGAGGCAACCAAGCTTCTCTGGAAGAAAATGCTGTCGCCTGACCTACAGGGACATAATGTACCTATGCATCATATTCATTATTGTTTTACTGTCATTAACGATCAGAACTGCATTCTTTACTGGTACAGAAAGCGTCCCATTTTCAGTACACCCACCTAATGATGCACGCATAAAACCCACAAAAGCATCCAGACCTTATATAGTCATTCCAGTCCATAGAAGATCTGATGGTGGAGTGAATGAACTTGAAATGGATGTAATTAGCAACGATACACACACTTGTGGTAACGAATGAAAAGAATAACCGGCGACAGGGTTGGCAAGGGATGAATGAAGTAACCTTACCGACAACAACACGCACGCAAACACTGAATGCACACGAAACAGGCCTAGTGTCAATGACTGCAGAACGACAAACCAAAGCAGCAGAGAAGAAGAGACTGCCTGCCATAACAAACTCCACAGCAGACGTTGTGAGGAAACAAGAATTGAAGCAAAAACAACAGGAGCAGTTATATCAGAAACTCTTAAGAAAACAAGAGCCAACACTGAGAAACTCTCTGTACAGATACAACTGATAGTAGACTCATTAGTTCTGCACATAGCCCGAGCTAGGGAACTACAAGAGGAACTGAAGAACAAAATCGCAGAGACTGTATTACCAAGCATATACATTCCAACGCAATGAACAAGCACCAGTTCCACTGTACAACCATATACAAGACCAATGCCAGAATAGATACAAACATTTATAAGCCGACAGAGAAAGATGTATGAAGAGAGGGAAAGAGCTGCCAGACTCTTGTCCACTCAAATGGCGCAGATGAGGAGGCCTGCGCCATGGACCAGGATACCTGAGAATCCTCTGGCAAGAAAAAGTCATACCAATGCATTCAGGGATGTAGTCATAGCCAACTACAGGAAGACATTAAGAATCAAGAGAAGTATGCATGGAGATGACAATGAACTAAACGACTACCTGGGCAGCACAGCACTTCTGGGAAACAACATTTGGTACCAGCACATGAAAGAAGTTGAAATACGAAGTTCAGAAGGGGAATGCTTTGTTTGCGCACTCCTACCATACAGCATGGGGAAGCCCAAGATCTTCGTAGCTGTAGAAATCGATGTCCAGACAGCACACTATATGTCACACTTAGCAATGTGCAAGACCAGAGGACAGTTAATGGGTAGTGATGCCTATCTGAAATGGGCAACTGAAGCAACTGATCCAAATGAAGATGATTATGTCCAGGACATAAAGACAAGAAACAATGGAAAGACGAAACACATTGTGATCAGATATGAGAAGCCTGGAGTTAAAGGAGCAGAGATCAGAAGAGAAGCAAATCAAAAGCTAAATGCCCAAGGAAAAACTCCAGAAGAAGCCCGGAGATGGAAGAATCGAGGCCAAATGCATATTTGGGGAACAGTGCTTTCACCAGACGGATGGGAGAAAGGAGTAGTGATATGCCGAGCATGGATGGTCTTCGACCACTACGAGCCAACCATCAACATAGTGCGAAATGGATGCAAGCCATTATCGCCAAAACTTGCAAAACTACTCACATGGGTCAAAGACAGAGGAGGACCCTTGCAGATAGTGCCACTAGAAATCCCAAAATTCTGTTTCAAAAATAACGGCACAAGGAAGATGGAAGAGAATCAGAACTGTGGACGAGTTTTCAACGCTCCAGGAATGGTACATGGAACCGCAGTGATAATGGACCATTATTGGGCATGTGGATCCAAAGCATACATCAGACTGCCAAGAGACAGGGGAGGCATATGCACGATAGTGAATGTCCACGTTCCAGCATTTGTTATCCCAAAAAGTGACCTGAATATTGACAGTTTCCCAAAAGCAGATGCTCACCTAAGGAAGAAGAGATCTGTAGAACTGATAACTTGGATGAAGAGAGAGAATTACTTATCTGCTAAATCAGACAAATCTTTTCATGCAATCCCATATGAACACAGGCTGTTCAGCCTCACGTCATCAGTGTTCGCAACAATTTTCATGCCAAGATTCCAAGTTGGAGCAAATACTAAATGGTTACTGATAACCAGATGGGCGTTGCTGAGACAATCAACAAGGCAATAAAAGGATTCAATGCAATAAAGGAAGAGTTAAGAGCCATCCGACTGATGACCCTCCAGAACAGATATGTGCTTGACATGATCTCAGCCATGGATGGAGGAGTTTGTGCAAAAATAGGAGAATCATGTTGCACATTTATACCTTCTCACGACGAGGAAAATGCAACTTTGACAGAAGCCATAGGTATGCTGATGAAGCTACAGAACCATATGGTCGACGAAACTGATGAAGTTTAGGATGACAGCTGGTTTGGATCACTATTCTCTTGGATCCCACAATGGATGGCAGACATATTCAAGTTTCTAGGAGCCTTGCTAGTGATGATATTACTAGGATTTTGTGTTATCAAGATAATAATCTCTCAATGCCAGAAAACTGCGAAGAAAGCCATAGGGATGAAGATCATGATTGATGTCAAGCCAGAATGGAAGCCCAAAGACCTGACTGATGAAGAAATAATAGACTTTGTGAAGGACAGCAGGCACGCGCCAGAAGGTACAAAGTTTCTCTATCCCAGAAAGCACAGAAACTATGTGGGAAGATGGGGTTACTGTAGCCCAAATGGACAATGTTAACTGATGACATGGAATAAAGATGAACATGTAAGGAGTGATAAAAATATGGACGCCAAAGAGACACTTCTTTAAATCATCATGTATAGATCCAGAAGATGAAGAAGGAATGAACCCAGGCGATGGAGTGAAGCTAAACATAGAAGAATTAAGTGAATTGCATCCAAAGGAGGAGGTGAAAGTGGTCGATTAATCACCCAGAGGGGGGAGTGTAGAGGAGGTCCCAAATAAAGCCTGCACTCCCATCGCCCATTTTGAAGTACCAAGAACATTCACACCAAAATATGTGACGTATGATGAGCAAATAAACCAGCAGAGAGCCACAGTAGGGCTCTGCCCAATACCCATCTGAAGAGCAACACCTATTGAAGTACCAATAACCAGACAACCATGGACAGTAACATATCCATTGAGAAAGCCCTACCAACAAATGAGACGAAATGAAGATTACCTAAGTACCGTCCCGGAAGAAACCAAAAACGTCTTAATAGAAGACGAATGGTGACGTCACGAGAGCCCGGATGGACTCACAGATAGAACAAATGATGAACCAAGAATGACAAAATTTGATGAAAACGCCATGAGAAAAGAGATAGTGAACTTAAAGTGATAGATAACAATCAAAGCACAAGAGAGTTAAGCTGTAAGCAGGATGAAGATATTCAACCAACTAACGCCTGTACATATGCTTGAAACCGCAAGAAAGCTAAGAAAATAGTGCAGCGTGCTATGCTAAGTAGAAGAATAGCACGGCAAGCGCCATTGTACATAATCTATTCAAAACGAAGCACATTATTATAAGTGCGAATCCACTTTACATGAAAAGCAGAATCAACTCAGGTTACTAGAGGCCAAACAAAACAAGATTCATATTCTAGCAAAATGAGAAGAGACGGCTGAATCAAAACTCAGTAGATGCAACTCATGCTAAAGGAGCCAAGGTCATACCAATAGAAGGAACGAACAGTAGCTACATCTAATTGAAACTTAAGAACAGAATATCCTGTCTCTAAAAGGTCAAGATAAGGAAGCGTAGGCAGGTGGCAAGCCGAATAAGAATTAAATGCACAAATCGAGAGAAACTAGGCAAATTCATGGTTTCTGCATCACGTGACCATCTGAGCGAGAAGCATGAGTTCACACCTACGTGTGGCATCCGCCCAGGAGAAGATAGCGGAACTTCCCCAGGCAGAAGATGCAGCCTCGAGGCCAACCACAGTAACATAATTGACACATTGTTGTTGGAGTGATGATTGATTGTAACCTTAATTGGAGGAAGGCTGGGTAGCTGAGGGGGGCACTCTGCACCTGGCTGACCATTCTGCGTGCTGCTAAGGAAAGTGGAAATGTATGCATGTGGTTGGTGCCAACCCAATCAGAATGGACTACACAATCTAGGGTCCTATAGTTAGTAGAACCAATGGGATGTCATACTTTTAGTGACATCTACAATAGTCTTTTTGAAGGAAGCGCTTAGACCATATACAGATATAGCATCTATATTAAAGTTACCTTTTCCTAACCAAAAGAAATGCTTATTAACTTTTGAGTGTTAAACGTCACTTATGACGAATTTCTAGTATAAACAATGTGTTTTTTAGGAAGTTCATTGGAGTTGAAGCGAGGAGGAAGATCACATTACTGCTGATTTCTATGACTCCCTTTTTTTGTACTTGTCATTAAACGGACTCCCTTTGCCAAACCATTGAGTTGTCCTTATTGATTGGTGTTGGAGTAATAAATCTGCACCCCCATCCATCTCAAGGTGCAGCTATCTCGTCTTAAAGTACTCTCGGAGCAAACCTCAGCTACATGGGCCAGCCGAGGGTCTCCTGAGTACAAGTCCTTTTACAGTTTCAGACGCAAAACACCACCCTCACCTGGTTACATCTTAACGACCAGTAAAACTAATGATCACGGTTGTATGTTTACCTGTATGCTTCCTACCTGTACCTCTCGACATTTGTAACTAAGCTTCCAAGTATTCTCTGTACCCTTCTATACCAGTAACTAAGCTTTAAGTATTCTTGTTATGCTGTGCGCCCAGTTACCTAAGGGTTTGGTGCGCCCTACAAATCAATAAACAAACAAACATATGAGCTAATATAGCCTGTTCATAAGCTATCATTGGAGACACCACTACCCACTGTGCCAAATGGGGACCTCAACTCCCCCCTCTGGCCGTACTTCATGTGCCCATGGTCGGTAAACCCCGGCGCCCCCCATACAAACAACCCTCTGCACTATTTTCATACTTCACTTTAAACTAATTTGATTTTGGTCAGCATATTTTAAGATGGGCTTTGGGGTTGGGAAAGGCCTACCAGCACCATGAAGTCCCAACATTATAATAGTCGCATCCCTTGCATGCTATTCTTCCTAGTCTCTGACGGGATTTTCAACATCCTACTCCCCAGCGGGCTAATCCATCAAGGATTCACAGCTGAGTTTGGGTTCCCTCAATCCCAATTTGCGCCTTGCTTCTAATCCTGTCAATTGTCTTATCACCCTTTGTGTATTGGCTGCCTTTTCTGTCCCACACTTCTCCCTAAGGTGGCAGAGAACTTGTTAAGCTTCTTGGTTGTGATTGTAAACCCTTTTCCAGCACACTCAAAAAATTAATAGCAAACACTGCAGTCTGTGAGCCATGATATTAATGTTTTCCATTCTCTTCTGTAGGTATGCAGAGGTCTTGGTAAATTATGACCTGGCACCTTTGTTGATGCAGCCTACTTTTCCCTTGCAGGCCACCCTCACTTGTTTTGTGGTAGAAGTGATACTTCATGATATGGGCCTTCCTTTCTACCTTAATTCTTAAGGAGGGCTCTTAAAAGTCTTTGACGTTCAGTTCAATGTCTTTGGGTGTTCCCTTCCGGGACACCAAGGACTGGCAATTTATGTCTTTCAGAGTAGTAGCTCAGTTTTAACATGAGATGGGGAGATAGTTAACACTGGGGAATCATGGGCTTGTTAACTGGGCCTGGAGTTCAGCGACAGGCTGTCACAATGTGTTAAGATGGATGTCTGAACTCTGACCTGGTGGGCAGAGGTTCAGAAGGCCAGCCTAGTTTCTTGGAATAGGGCAGCCTTCTGGACAAGCCAGACCAAACAAGGTAGCATAGGCTGTGGTCAAGACTAGGTCTGGGGAATGGGGAGTGGTGAGGGTGAGTAAAAGACCTCAATGAGCACACAGAGTAAAGGACACTTCCAAATCACTCCCAGTCAGATGTGTATATATATTAAAAATACAAGACGAAGTGGCTTGAAGGGTTAAAGCATGAAATGGGTCCACAACCTAGAAAAGGGAAGGAAGCAGGTAGTGCAAAGAGTATTTTGGCAATTCTGCAGTAATCACAATCCGAACTGAAAGGCAGTCCAATCCCTAAGAAGAGGGCAGCCTATTGCTCAAATGTACTTGCAATGCTCTTGCACAGGGTAGTGCAGATGGGCGAAAATGGAGTCTCTTGTAGGGTCTGTAGTAGCTCAGGAATGTGGGTCAGGTGATGCAGAATAGGTTCCCACTATTCGTGGAGGGTCTCCCCGTGAGGGCAGAACAGGTTCCAGGAGTTGGGAATAGTTTGATAGCTCAGGCTATCTGTGGAAAGGCCAGGGGCCACTTGTGTGTAAAAATGGATGGATGCGCTAGGGTTCACTGGTACGGCTGCAATTACTCACCGATCCCTGGCGCACTCCGGACCAAAGCGGCAGTCGAGTCCACTTTGGTTGCAGGTTAAAATGTGGCAATTCTGCGGCTTTCAGCGTTGATTCCCAAATGGGACAGTGGCAATTTCTCCACTCCTGGTGGATGGATCAGGCCAGTTTCACTGTGGCAGGCTTCAGGGCACACAGGGGAACAGCTGCAAGGTACCTGCAAGTTCGACACCATGGCTGGGTGACACAGTAACTGCGTGTACTCTAGTTCAGGCGCTCTCTTTACTCCAGACCTGGGAAGGCCAAGTGTAGGAAATTGGATGCGAGTTCCGTGAACACAGAGCTTGCAATGTACCGAGTTTCAAGGCCTCCTTGAAACGTAGGCGGTATCAGAGCAAAGGTCCTGTGCAAGCTGGTCACCCCACTGGTTGGCCCAAGGACACTTCCGAGAAGGCTTACTTGCAGGGTTTTAATTGCAGAGTTTGATGAAAGTGCTGAGCATAGTTGGTCCCACTATTCCAATGGGTCGAAGCATCTCTGCAGACCTAGTTCGATCAGATGTAGAGGGGTCCAGTGGGACAACAGCGGGCTCAGGGTGCCAAACCTTCCAGCGGGTCACCAGCAGTTCCTCGACTCGGCTTCTTAGTTTCAGGATACTTGGATCCTACCCTTTATTCGGTGAGAACTCAAGAAATCGACATGTATGGGTGTTTGGAGCCTTCTCTTATCCAGAATCTCCTTTGCGCCAAAACAAAGGGGACCCAACGGGAGATCTGCTCACATACAGTCACACCATACGTGGACAAATCACGGACCATGGTGGTCCCAGTTATTCAAAGCACATCAGACTCTCTGGCACCCAGGATGTGGATTGCAACTAGACAGTCCAGCCCATATCCTGAGGCACACACACAAGACATGCCGAAGCCCGCGAAAAGCCTGGCGTTTCGAGGGAGAATGCATGCCCAAATAAGGACTGACCCGGGTCGGCTCGACCTGGGGATGGTGAAGGGGCAAGATGGCCAAAGGACAGGACAAAGAACCTCGTGGCACTGCCATTTTGGAACAATTTTTATTTTTTTTGCATTTATAAAGTGCACAACAGCCCTCTGGCATTGTGGCGCTGTTACAGAAACCTGACCTAGTTACATAAGTACTAGCAAAAACATACATGTTGCCCAACCCCATGTTGCAGGGTGGCAGCAGCAGCATACAAATGCAGAGGCAGTATAGGTGGCACAAACATGTCCAACCCCATGTTGCAGGGTGGCAGCAGCATACAAATGCAGAGTCAGTATAGGTGGCACAAACGTGTAGCCCAACCCTATGTTGCAGGGTGGCAGCAGCATGCTGATGCAAAGGTCCGGCCACTTATTTGTGCGAAACGTGATTTACCTGACAGGAAAAATCCTTCGAGAGTGTCTAGGGCCTTTAGAAATGACAGGAAGACCCAAGTGCACTATACTGTAAGATACATTGTGCACTTGCAACATGTTGCAGAGACATTGCAACATTGACAAGGACCAAGGGAAACAAAGTCTCCACTGACTGTCATTAAGGGCATGTCAGTTTCCCCATTATAAAGTGAGTGAAAAGCACAGGGGAGTGCAGCTGAAGGCTGTCCTCCTGTACCAAAGTCAGACTAGAGTTTTAAACAGCAGCAAAGCATTGTGGGGTACACAACTGGAGGGAAAACCTCAGATACATGGGAACCTTTCCTTATACAATGCCTGCCACTTGTGGTCTTTGGAATCTGTTTTTAAGACTGGTATTCTCACACCCTTCACAGAGATGGTGCTCTACTGGTTGTTAATCTAGTATTACAAACATCAACCTTGCTGTGATTTTTGATAGCACTTCTAGAGTCTAACTTCTTGTATCTCATCCTAAAATGTAAAGCTGTCTCTGCTACTTCCTGGTGACTTGGTCTTTCAGCATTACTAAAATTATCAAAAGTATAGATATCCCTTTACTTGGTTATGCAAAGTTAAGTCACCAAGCATCTTTGCACCTGGAGGATTTACTCATTGTCCTGTTAATTTTCCAAAAAGCGCCAGCATTTCTCTGAAGCTACATCATGAAGATGTTCACATTCTTCACCTGCATTATGTTTTGACTTTGATAGTCGTCGTGAATTGGAGTAACTAAATCTTAATCGCTCAGGGCAGTTTTAATTTGCCAAAACAGTTAGTGATAGACACAGGTGCCTGGTATCTTGGCTCAATGAGGACCAGTATCCTCCGTCGGAGGCGGAGTGCATGAGGAGTATGGTGACCATTGGATCTAGAGAGGAGACATCTCACAAAGTCCTGTCGACAAGAGGTCTGTCTACCGAGACTGTACTGCACTCTCACAAGGTTGGAGGACCCAGGGCCTCAAAGCATGGATAAGTGGCTACATCTGGAACATCACCAGTCAATTAGTGATGAAGGCATTCTGGTCAAAGTCATATAAGCACCCACTACCACCACATTGTTGATGATGCATTGTAATCCTGCTCATTGAAGGAAAAATACTCAACAAATCTTTGATAGAGCCAATCAGATCAAATGAGAAATCAAGGTCCTTGCCATCTATGTCCCCGTCAACTGTGGTTGGCAATGCTGAGACCCAGCTAGGGAAGTGTCCCAGCTGAAACTCCTTATTGATGAGTGGGCAAAAAAGTCTGATGGTGGCAGACCTGAAATGTCAAAAAAACCAAAAGGCCCGGTGGGAACTAAAAAGCATGAAAAGAGGAGGAAGGGACAGGAGTAGACCCGTTTTTGCCAATTATGTTCTCTGATGTGATGCCAGATTAAATACTGGAAAATCATAATGACTTGCGTTTGAGGCACAGCAAGTGTTCTTTGGTTTTGAGGAGTCTGTCCAATAGCATACAATATCCTCTCAGTCAATCTCCCATACCTCTATCAAAGGTGACAGCACGGGTACCAATACTGCCAACACATCAAGAGCCTACAGCTCCTCAAGTGCCTGTGCCTGTGCTTCAGATGTCAATACCACATAAACCCGTTGCGGTGATAAGGGCGTCGTTGTCTGCTGTTTCCCGCTGTTTACGCTGGATACGCAGTAATCAAGAGAGAGCCTGCTGCTTTTACGACCCTACACACCCAAAAGGGAAAAAAAATAGATATGGAGAACACTAAACCTAGAACACGCCTCTAACTGAAGCTAGAAGAAACTGTTCCAAATCTTCCAAAAAATACCTCAACGCTGAACTTACAAACCACTATACTTAAAGAACCCAGCAACAACACAAGCAAACCTAAGCCTCTTACCCTTAAAATTCCCCTACAAATCCCCAATCGCAACAAAGAGCAATCCGTATCCCTCAATCCTACGAATCAAGATTTGTCATCTTCCTCCGCCACCGCTCCATCAAGCACTTCACCATGCTTCTCCAATCAAGCTGCGAAGAACCGAAATACCCCAAATCCACAATTGCAGTCAAAACACAGAAGAACGACAGAAGCCAGAAAATAACAACCAATCAAATACCAGAAATGACCTCCGAAACACCAATAGTTTTCAGAAAAAGAGCTTCCACTTCGGCATTCCAATCTGACCTCCAGCTTCATACTCCTGCAACCAAAAAATTGAAAGACTCAGCGGTGAAACTAACACTACGACAACGAGCAATCATAGCCAAACAACAGTGGCAGTCAATTTACCATCTAACAGACTCCTCCCAAGACAACTGCTCTAAACCTCCAAACCGAGCATCTCGACCTTCACTTGACATCACAGAAATAGATGCCATCACGGACTTCCAGGCACAGAAGAAAACTAAAGACCTCACAAACGAACATAAGGGAAACACGAACGGTATATCTAGTACATCAACACCAATCCCCACCAAAGCAAATTTGTTTTTCCCTAAAACATTCCCGGAAGAGAACCTATTGAATGCAACGACGGCCGCCTTAAACCAACAAGACTCAGACTACCCTCCACAAAAAACCGAAAAAACACTGAATACTTCAGAATCCAGCAAAAGAATCCCAACGACCATGCTAGATCGCCAAAATACTCTAGTGGCTGTTCTATCATTAGCGATGGTCCCCTTCTTAAAGATCCAAGAAGCAACAGTCGATGCCACCAAAGACCAAGCCACTTTGCTTGCAATGATCCTAACAAAACAAACAATCATAGACTGTTTCATAACTTCAATTCAAGATCGATTGAATCATGAAGCAGAATCCACAAGAATATGGCAGAACCGCCTAGGTGAAATAGCAAGATCTGATCGACTGGACAAGCAAACTCTTATAGAAACATTGACAACATTTAGCACCAAAACCATGGACGACAAAGCAAAAAGAATCCTACAAGCGATCATGCCCCAAGATCAAGGCACAAGGTGCCCTCATACAGAACATTCCTCAACAAAAGGCGATTCTAAGAAAGACCAAACAACCCAATACGAACTTCAAGTGCACAATTTACCAACTCAATTCAATATTCCTAGCACGGAACCCCCAACATGTACTCCTTTTGACATCTTTGACCTAACCAAACGATGCCAGCCGAGCAAAGCTACAACTACAAAAGAAACAACAAAAAACCTCAAACAGGCTCACGAGCTTTCCTGCAAAAATTGCAACTCAACCCAGAGCAGAAAACTCAATCCTGTCCTACAACAACAAAGAATCCCATCAACAAAAAAATTGAAGAGAGCGCTAATCCTATGGCCAAGGAAACGCCAAAGGCAAATACGAAGAACAACAAAAAACTGAAATTCCAACCACAGGAAGAATTGATCTCAATTGAAGAACATGAGCCACTAAACGCATTACTGGAAGCAATCGACATGACCCCGAGCCTAAAACACTGATGACAGCACATGCACAAAATCCAACATTGACTTCGTCCGCACTTCAAACTAGCAATAGAGAACATGACTCCCAAGAAGACTCAATGATCATAATAGATGAATACTGTGAGATCTCCTCAACCTCAATGTACACGAATATTGACGAATCAACAACAAACATGTCACTTGTGTACTCACCAATATCAACTAAAGAATCCTGGTTCCCGTCAGAACCTGACTCCCTTGCTGATACCACGGAAAGTAGACCAATTGAAACAAACACATCTTTAATCAGACCAACATTTACAGATCCGCGTCAGGAACCAAACATATTCAGACTCTCGCTAACTGCTTCAGATTTAAGGCCGGATGAAAAACTAATCTTGAATAGAGTGAACATTCTTTGCCTACTCAACGCTATCCCGATACTGTCGAAGATCGCTACTCAAGACATCAACGTTATACATTTTCCGAACAAGAAAAAGATGGAAACAGTCCATATTGACTTCCATAACAGCCAAACGACCCAACTAGTTATGTCCACCAAAAAACAACTGGCCAAATGAGGCTACATCATAGAAAAATTCCAAGTAACAAGACTCATGGCTCTCAAAGAAAAGAAATTGGACATTAACACCAGACCTCAAGCTGCCCGATTCATCGCAAATACGACCAACAACAATCTTCAAGTAGACCACGAACAACTGAAGAACCATACCTAACAGGAAACGACCACCTGTTTAGGCAACCAAATTCATACCAGAAAAACAGAACGACAGAAGTACCAAGGGAGATAATCTCCCCAACGCATCCCAACAGAAATTCATCAACCAGAAGGGAACACCGAAGCACACAAAGGAAAACCTTTCTATAACAACCAACCCCAAATGGAAATCCGACAACTGAAATAACTTTATCTTCATGGAACACGAGAGGGTTCAAACATCTTCTCTCAGAGGGAGCTACAAACCAAAAAGAAATGGCTATAATATGCCTCCAAGAGATCTGGATATCGACTGAAGTTGTCTGCGATGGGTTTTCTACATATATGAACCCGGCAATCACCATACAACAAGGCAGACCATCATCTGGTATGATAATCTTGACTAAGATAGACCCCAATTGGTCAATTGTTAAAAAGAAAAACATCCACCCATGGGCCAAATTCATTGGCATCTGCATTTTGACTCCGTCATCCAAACCAGAGCAACCTCCAAACAGAACACATTTAACAATCTTCAACATACACTGGAACACAACAGCAATGACTGATAATAAGTTCATAGACTCCATCTACAATGAGTTCGACAAAATAGCAAACTCTTTCGCGAAAACTGAGTTTGTAGTCGCCGGTGATTTAAACATCCACCTTTACAACTCTGAAGGAATCCGTCTAGATATCCAGAAAATATCCCCAAGAGCAAGAAAATGGACCAAAGAGATTGAGATCCGAAACCTAATACTAACAGAACAACCGCTAAACATACAAGGTCAAAGGCCGCCAACATGGTCAAGCGGAAAATCGAAATCGATTATTGACTATATTTACATCTCTGAAGGAATAAAGAACAATCTCATTGCCACAGAAAACACTGCACAATCTAATAGCGACCATTGCCAAATATCAATAACATGGCAGGCAGAACATATCGAGAATTTCTCCCTCAACCTCCCAGATCTAGAAATAAACAACGGTCTAACGAAACTAAGATTAAAACAGCACCAAATGACTGAACTAGTATCTAAATTTGAAAGATCATTGATGCCTGATCATGAAAAACTCAACTACGAATGGGTACTCAGAGATTACCAGAACCCAAAAGCACCAACTGCATTGTTAAACATAAACACGCATTCAATACGGCCATCAAAGAAAGGAAAAAAATGCCTAAAAAAAAATACGCCAACTGAAAAAACTAAACACAACAGCAGCAAATATCACCATAAAAAACGAAAAACAGAATTACTCTAACTTCATTAAATCAGCCAAGGGATTACTGCTACAAGCGGACACTGAAGCTATTCTAGCGGCAATCAAAGGGAAAAATACGAGGCAATTATGGTCCCTCCTAAACGGAAACAACAGAACAACAAATATGATCCAAGAAGTCGATCCGGAAGCGTGGACTACACACTACAGTACATCTGTACAGACCACCCAACAAGAACCCATCTGTCCTCCGTGGAATCTGAAATGGGAAATCGAGGACATCATTCAAGCCATCAGAACTCTAAATCCACCAAGAGCACCAGGCCCAGACGGACTGTCAAACGCAATCCTGAAGGATGCACCAGAAAACTGGGCTAGCCTCTTTTCCCATCTGCTCCTTATCATAGAAAAAACTAAAAAAATCCCAAGTAGCTGGACATTAGCCATCTTGATCCCAATCTTCAAAACTGGCGACAGAAAGAACCCACATAACTACAGACCCATAGCCTTACTTGACCCACTAGGAAAGCTTTTTGCAAACTTTCTATTGAAAAAACGTACTAATTGGGCAGCAAATAACGGGAAACTAGAAAAAAGGCAAACATGATTTGTAGGCAAAATTGGAACCAACGGCAACTTGATAATTCTGAGCCTTCTCAAATACAAAGCTGCACTAAGAAAGTAACAGGTACATGCAGTTTTTATCGACCTAAAAATGGCATTCGACTCAGTAAATAGAATAAAACTATGGACTAAATTAACAACATGGGGCTGTCCACCAGCAATTCTTCATCCGATCAAGCAACTATACACCAACACTTCAGTCCGAATCAGGCTAACAAAACATGGTAAAGTTACACAACCGATCAATACTTTCAACGGTCTTAAGCAAGGATGTCCCTTAGCTGCCTGTCTCTATAATTTATACACTTATGACTTTGTCAACTCAATCAAAGATCCACTTGCAAATCCACCGAAACTTAATAATGAATCAGTTCTATCATTAATATACACTGATGACATCACAGTCATGGATAAAACCCCAGCAGGTCTACAAAAAACTCTGGACAAAGTAGTAACTTACATGAAAGCTCATGAACTTCAGATCAACATAAAAAAAAACAAAGTAATGAACCTAATTACTCAAAGAACAAAGAAGAACCGAAAAACCCAAAGTTTTACCTCGAAGGGAAAGAAATTGAAACAAAAAATGTCATCAAATATCTGGGGGTAATGATAAATGCATCATCCACGGAACAACAGTGGAAAATGCACATCGAAGACAAAGCTAGGTCCCTAGCCAGATTGGGTCGGTTCTATCACTGCAAATTCGGGACATACTCCTTCAAATCAACAATCACTTTCTATAAACAAAAAGTCTTTCCCATATTGACTTACGCTGGCGAAACCCTAGCAAACAACCAAGGACTGAAATGGCACCTCTATGAAGCAATATTCTGGAGAAAAACACTGGCATTAACGAAAAGTTTCCCCATGACAAGGATCCGATTTGAACTGGCGTTGCAATCATTACAATCCATAATACTATGGAAACAGATGGATCTTTACAGAAAAATAATAAGTCATGAAAAGATTCCAGCGAAAGAAATATTGAAAAGCAAAAACAAAGCACTGAACGCAACGGTTCTCCAACAATGGACCAATAAGATCAAGTCTAAAATGGACGCCAAAGGCATTACCGAAGAAACGCTAATAAACAGGCCACAACATGCAAAACTAACACTACAGAGGAATGACTGGATAAAAACCCTTGAAGACCAAACCAACTATAAACACCACCAAGTATGCGAAACAGACATAAGAGCCCTACATGAACTTTCCCCATACCTGACCTGCTTTCCAGATCAACGGTCCCGAGATCTCTTCTTAAGATTCCGAATGAACATCCTACCAACTCAAGACTATATGAGTATCAGTCAACAGACAGAAATTAAATCCGCAGATTGCCGTTTCTGCCAGAATGAGGGAACCAAAGAGGCATTGTTCCATATCATTATGAGATGCCCAGGCCTACAAGAAAAAAGAAATCTATTCAAAGAATTCTTCAGAATATCAAAAAAACAGATGACCACAAAAGAACGCTGGAACCAACTACTAAAAGGCAATGACAAACATCTAATTCTAACGGCCATCAAATTTTGGATAGAAATCGAAAAGAATACGAAAAACTAAAAAAAGGACATCGACCCATGGCAATTTACTGAGCGATTCTTCAAGAGACCTATATAATGAAAAGTTTGGTTTACCAAACAAACCATTAAAAAAAAGAAACACACCAAATGCCTACACAGCCACAGGTACCAGCGTCTCAAAGACCAACACCTCCAGGCATCCGCCTGCAAATGTTGTCAATGCAGGTGCTAGCATCATTGCCAACCCTAGTCTCGCAGCTGACCAGTGAAGGCGCTCATCCCCACATTCCAATAAGACTCAGAATCATGGACACATCCCAGCAGGGAATGAGACCAGGAGATTGGTTGTGAGATATGACAAAGTCTATATGTAAAATTCAGCATCCAGAGAACTCTGCTACCTTGAGAGCGCTCTGGCAAACAAAACAGATACAATGCATTTTAAAAGGTTACAGCGTCATAGATGACGTCTTCCATACAGTCTACACGTTACATTTTGATTGGTGAGCGAATGGGTACTAGTATGGTTCTAGAGGGGCAGGCTCCACGAGATTGGCTGGCAGCTGGGCGCGTTGGTAGGCATCACGTGGTTCAGCTGGGCCGGTCTGTGTGAGGTGAAGGTCAGGTTGGATCCGGGAGAGGCGGCTGGCGCTGTCTAATCTATACACCATTGCAAGGCATGCAGTAAATAAGAAAAAAATAAACCTTTGGTATTAAAAGAGGCCTTTAAATTGTACATGTTTATTTACAGCATCCTGCTTCAAGTCGTTGGCGAGGTAAAAGGTGTGGGGGTCTTGCCCTCCAAGTGACTTGTTGGTGGGTGGGATTAACAGTTGTCGGGTCTGTCACTTCAGAGCCGGAGGGGATGGATTGACACACAAAGAAAACACTGTAAAAGTGTTTAGATTCCCCGTGTGCCTCTCGTGGCCCAGCCACCATTTCCTGGTCTCTCCCCTTCCTCCCGCCTCCCATCCCGCCCACTGGCAAGTGATTGGCTGCACAGCCAGCAGCTCCTGGGCCTAGCGTTTCGAGCGCTGCAGCCCACTTCATTTCCTTACCAAGAAGGAAGGTGAGTGGAGCAGCAGCGCGCAATTCCATTTTGGAAAGAAAACACTGTAAAAGTGTTAGATTCCCCGTGTGCCTCTCGTGGCCCAGCCACCATTTCCTGGTCTCTCCCCTTCCTCCCGCCTCCCATCCCGGCCACTGGCAAGTGATTGGCTGCACAGCCAGCAGCTCCTGGGCCTAGCGTTTCGAGCGCTGCAGCCCACTTCATTTCCTTACCAAGAAGGAAGGTGAGTGGAGCAGCAGCGCGCAATCCCATTTTGGAAAGAAAACACTGTAAAAGTGTTTAGATTCCCCGTGTGCCTCTCGTGGCCCAGCCACCATTTCCTGGTCTCTCCCCTTCCTCCCGCCTCCCATCCCGCTTCCTGCACCCATTTCCCATCCTAGGAGCAAGTGAGTCAATCCCCACTTCCCCTTCTCTAAAACCTCTTCCTGATCCCATCCCTCCCGCCCACCCCCCCTCTGATAGGCCCCTCGTCCTTTATCACTGGTCCTCCCAGGGCAGCCCTCTGCCCGGCAGCCCCCAGCGGCTAAGGGCCCCAAGGCCAAGGGCGGCTCCAACAGAGGCGGCTCCAAGATGTGTCTGCAGGTGTCCGCAGGGGAAGCCAATGAAGCCAGCAACTAACAGACACCACCAAAAACCGTGAGTGTGGTGTGGGTGGGGAGTAGAGCAATCACTCCACTCCTGAAAGCCCATGCCACTCTATCTTACATCCAAATAACATAGACTGCCATAATGTTTGCATGTCCACTCTTAGATGGAATTGTGAAAGATAGCATGTCCACTCTTAGATGGAATTGGGAAAGATAGCATGTCCACTCTTAGATGGAATTGTGAAAGATAGCATGTCCACTCTTAGATGGAATTGTGAAAGATAGCATGTCCACTCTTAGATGGAATTGTGAAAGATAGCATGTCCACTCTTAGATGGAATTGGGAAAGATAGCATGTCCACTCTTAGATGGAATTGTGAAAGATAGCATGTCCACTCTTAGATGGAATTGTGAAAGATAGCATGTCCACTCTTAGATGGAATTGTGAAAGATAGCATGTCCACTCTTAGATGGAATTGTGAAAGATAGCATGTCCACTCTTAGATGGAATTGTGAATATTATCATGCCCACTCTTAGATGGAATTGTGAATATTATCATGCCCACTCTTGGATGGAATTGTGAATATTATCATGCCCACTCTTAGATGGAATTGTGAAAGATAGCATGTCCACTCTTAGATGGAATTGTGAATATTATCATGCCCACACTTGGTTAGAACTGTGAAAGTTAGCATGTCCACTCTTAGATGGAATTGTGAAAGTTAGCATGTCCACTCTTAGATGGAATTGTGAAAGATAGCATGTCCACTCTTAGATGGAATTGTGAAAGATAGCATGTCCACTCTTAGATGGAATTGTGAAAGATAGCATGTCCACTCTTAGATGGAATTGGGAAAGATAGCATGTCCACTCTTAGATGGAATTGTGAAAGATAGCATGTCCACTCTTAGATGGAATTGTGAAAGATAGCATGTCCACTCTTAGATGGAATTGTGAATATTATCATGCCCACTCTTAGATGGAATTGTGAATATTATCATGCCCACTCTTAGATGGAATTGTGAAAGATAGCATGTCCACTCTTAGATGGAATTGTGAATATTATCATGCCCACTCTTAGATGGAATTGTGAATATTAGCATGCCCACACTTGGTTAGAACTGTGAAAGTTAGCATGTCCACTCTTAGATGGAATTGTGAAAGTTAGCATGTCCACTCTTAGATGGAATTGTGAAAGATAGCATGTCCACTCTTAGATGGAATTGTGAAAGATAGCATGTCCACTCTTAGATGGAATTGTGAAAGATAGCATGTCCACTCTTAGATGGAAGTGTGAAAGATAGCATGTCCACTCTTAGATGGAATTGTGAATATTATCATGCCCACTCTTAGATGGAATTGTGAATATTATCATGCCCACTCTTAGATGGAATTGTGAAAGATAGCATGTCCACTCTTAGATGGAATTGTGAATATTAGCATGCCCACACTTGGTTAGAACTGTGAAAGTTAGCATGTCCACTCTTAGATGGAATTGTGAAAGTTAGCATGTCCACTCTTAGATGGAATTGTGAAAGATAGCATGTCCACTCTTAGATGGAATTGTGAAAGATAGCATGTCCACTCTTAGATGGAATTGTGAAAGATAGCATGTCCACTCTTAGATGGAATTGTGAAAGATAGCATGTCCACTCTTAGATGGAATTGTGAATATTATCATGCCCACTCTTAGATGGAATTGTGAAAGATAGCATGTCCACTCTTAGATGGAATTGTGAATATTAGCATGCCCACACTTGGTTAGAACTGTGAAAGTTAGCATGTCCACTCTTAGATGGAATTGTGAAAGTTAGCATGTCCACTCTTAGATGGAATTGTGAAAGTTAGCATGTCCACTCTTAGATGGAATTGTGAAAGATAGCATGTCCACTCTTAGATGGAATTGTGAATATTATCATGCCCACTCTTAGATGGAATTGTGAAAGATAGCATGTCCACTCTTAGATGGAATTGTGAATATTAGCATGTCCACTCTTGGATGGAATTGTGAATATTATCATGCCCACACTTAGTTAAAACTTTGAAAGATAGCATGTCCACTCTTAGATGGAATTGTGAATATTCGCATGCCCACACTTGGTTAGAACTGTGAAAGTTAGCATGTCCACTCTTAGATGGAATTGTGAATATTCGCATGCCCACACTTGGTTAGAACTGTGAAAGTTAGCATGTCCACTCTTAGATGGAATTGTAAAAGATAGCATGTCCACTCTTAGATGGAATTATGAATATTATCATGCCCACACTTAGTTAAAACTTTGAAAGATAGCATGTCCACTCTTAGATGGAATGGTGAATATTATCATGCCCACACTTAGTTAAAACTTTGAAAGTTAGCATGTCCACTCTTAGATGGAATTGTGAAAGTTAGCATGTCCACTCTTAGATGGAATTGTGAATATTCGCATGCCCACACTTGGATGGAACTGTAAAAGTTAGCTTGTCCACTCCTAGATGGAGTTGTGAGAGTTAGCATGTCCACTCTTAGATGGAATTATGAATATTAGCATGCCCACACTTAAATAGAACTGTCAATAGTAAATTTAGAAGTATACCCAATTGCCTCTCTGTGAAAAGGGAACTAGAAGTGTACCCAACAGCCTCTCTGTGAAAGTTGAATTTAGAATTGCATTTAGAAGTTGCATTTAGAAGTGTGCCCAATAGCCTCTATGTAGAAAGTTGCATTTAGAAGTACATTTAGAAAGTTGCATTGAAAGTGCATTTAGAAGCAGCATTTAGAAGTGTACCCAACAGCCTCTCTGTGAAAAGTTGAATTTAGAAGTGTACCCACTCTGTGATAAGTTGAATATAGAATTGCATTTAAAAGCGTGCCCAATAGCCTGTCTGTGGAAAGTTTAATTTAGAAGTACATTTAGAAAGTTGAATTTAGATGTGTGTCCAATAGCCTCTCTGTGATTCTAGAAATGTGCCCAACAACCCGCTGAATTTAGAAGTGTGCCCTGTAGCCTCTCTGTGAATTAAGAAGTACGCCCAAGAGCCTCCCGTGGAAAGTTGAATATAGAAGTGTACCCCATGTAACCCATCATATCTCACCAACACGCTTACTCTCTCCTTACACCATCACTCAAATAGAACACAGAGATACTATGACACCATTCGGTATAACTGTTCTCATATCAACATTTGCCGCTCACCCCACATCACTCTAAGTAATCACTGCTGGTTACGCACCCCCCAGCGAGGCGTTCTCCTCAGGCCTAACGCAGCCACATCCGATCTGGATAAATCCTGCCAGAACGAACACATACCCCTGATCTCTCAACCACCACACCTACCGCTAGAAAGCAGCTATTACACCGATACTGCACGAGCTGTACACATACCTGGTGCTCACACGCACCTTTTGACTCTCTCTACTCTCTCTACTGATTTGAACTGCGGTTCCCAAGGGCGTTCAACCTACCAGCGCCTTCAGACCATACCAATGGTATATAAGGCGCTATATAAGTGCAAAATAACATAACATAACATAACATGTTAGTTTAGGACACAATATATAATGACAGGAGCTTGGTTGTATTGGGGGCACTCTGGGGTGGCAAGCAAGGAAGGGTCACACTTCTGCTACATCAAAAGAAGGCTTAGAGGGGCACAGGGTTCACCAGCCAGTAATTTTCCAACAGGGGGGGTGAGAGGTGCAGGAGCGGGTTTGTTGAGATGGATGGGCCACAAGTCATGATTCAGCCCAGTCACATGCAGGGCAGTGATCTCAGAGGAAGGATGAAAAGAATACACTGTTTGCTTGCAACAATTCGCGCCAGCGCATCCGTGAGAAATGGGCTTGTGTGACACAGGCGCAGGAGGGAAAAGGTGGGGGCTGTCAGTGCTCGATGTGCGCAGCGCTGCGGAGGGGAGAGAAGGCTTCATAGATACCAGAATGCTGCCTAGGCCAAAGATGTAGTCTGGGGTCCACAAAATGGAGTCCAAATTTATCTTGGAACAGCCTTGCTTCTATATGCGCCAGGGACTTGTCCACTGAGGCCATAGAAGGGCAAGGAAGGCGTCCCCCCACTATTGCAAGAGCAGGTGGTTCCTTTTATGTTGAATGTATGGGGGGGCAAATCGACCTCCTCCTTCTTTACATTCCCCCCTTTTGTTACATTTAAGGTAACAAATTACTTTGAATATTACTAGCATTCCTGTAGTGTTCCGCCTCCAGTACCGCCTCATCCCAAGCAGGTGTCGTAAGCTTTGAGCTCTCCTAGCATATTCATCAGGGGCGCATGTCATGTATATTCCCCCATCCCCATCCAGGTCCACCCACACCTCCTTATAGCATTCCAGCTCCCGGGGTTCCTTGATTGTGGTATGATACAAAATATCCACTCTGTCCCCTGGGTTATGTAATACTGCTGTCATACAATATTTAGGATTGTTAGTTTCCCGGTCTGTATTTGCGCATCCTTCATAGTTTGCACCTTTGTTGTTTTGCCCATAGTCACCATCCTCATTGCAGAACTAAGCATTGATTTTACACAGCCTCGAACCCCTAACTGGCACACACAAAAAATCAGTAACAGGAAAACTATAATTGGAACATGTTTTTTCATCATAGTTCCGAACCAGGAAGGGACCCAGTCAAAAATGTTGTCGAACCAGTTGCTTGTTTGGATCCCCCCTTCCTTCTTCCAGCAAGGTTGTGCACTGCAGTTATCTCATGTGATAAAGTTCCATTGTTAGCATCAGCAGAAGGTGCGAATGTACAACATGCACTCCCGATTTTTCGGCAAACACTGCCGTCCATTGCTGTGAGGAGGTCCAGGACGTACCGGTTTTGCATGATCATCAACCGCAGGGCTCTGAGTTCTACTTTGATTACATTGAATCCTTTCTGTGTCGTTGGCCAGCTAGATCAGCTCCCAGCTAACTAGCTGAAGCCATTTGGCATTCACTCACGTCTGGATACTTGGCACAAGTGAGCAAAATAATGTTTCTGGTGTGTTAAAGAGTCTGTATTGGTCAGGAATTTCTGCTAGGAGTTCTGCGGACTTGCTGGAGATATAGTTTGACTCTTTCCTGCAACTTATCTTCTGACAGGATGTCGTATGTGGGGGGTTCTTCAGTGACTTGCTTGGGTGCCGAGGACATTTCGATTGGCACCCTCTCTCCCTGGACATGGCTTTCCAGGATCACCATCAGGGCCGAATGCAGTGTGGCCATGGCACAGGTACCTCTCCATGACGGTGGGAGTTGCAGGTACACTTGCTTGCTGCATACCCAGTAAGTGTCCATTAAGGCTGCAGTACCTCTCCATGTCTAGGAGGATAAGAGTTTTGTTGCAGTGTTTGTTTGATCCCATGTACACCTTCCCTTCTCCATGAAAGCAAAGTTCATGCTGTATTTCTCGTTGTACCTTGATAGGTTTTTCAAGAGCTGTCACCCAGGTCAGTTAGGCAATGTGTTGAGACCACGCTGGAGTGCATGTTCGTTCGACCCATTGAAATTTTTCTTCCGACAGTCCTCGCAGCGCTTCTGCTTTACACGTTACTGTCTCTTCTTGCCATCTGTTTTCAGCGAACATTGTCCCTTTAATGATAAAAAATGGCTCCTTCATGCAAAGTACTCCTTGAGGTTTGTTATTACATGTTTTCCCGTTCTGCAGCATTTGTACTGTTACGGTGTGTGCCTGAAAGGTACTACAAATCCTACAAAGGGCTAGATGAACGAGACACTGGGCATCCGACAAAGGCATATCTTGCGGTATGAGAACTTTGGGAGTCGCAGAGGCATGGGGTATCAAAAAGCAGACGTAACCACTTTCGGTGGTCGCCTGTTTGGCCATGGCACTCATATCTGAATACCATTTATTAGATTAGTCAGGGTGGTGGCCGACATCTACAGCATCTAATCCCAGGCCGGTACGCATCCTAGCTTTTGCGTTCTGCCCCCCTTTTCTGTCTTCTATTCTCCCCTAAATCATTATATACCTTTTTCACTCTCTGATATTGTATAGGAAAGATGTCTATCTATGTTTCATCATTGTGTTCACTATCACTCTGCCAAGACTGTGAAGTTGAGTACATTTGTGAGGTTGAGGCATGGGGTTTCAAGTGTATATTCTTACCATCTGAGGCAGGTTCCCCGGCGATGTGCATGTGTTCATATGTCGATACTGATACATCAAAGGATGGAGTGTGAACTTTCTAATCATTTGATACTTCATCAACATCATAATTCATAGCAGCATATGTACAAGTTCGGTTCTTGTGTAGAGTGGTGAGATTAAGATTTGCCGAGGCATTGTGGGCCCATATTACTTTAACACCGTTCCAAACAAGGCTTGTTCCCGCTTGTATTAGTTTTATCCCGTACCCCCCCCTCTTTTATCTCACCCAAGTTAAAAGTGATGCTCCAGTACATACCCAAACAAAACAACATTATAGAGAAAACAATAGCAACGAAATACAACCCACACTCATAACTATAAGTTCGAGTGGCACTAACGTTTTCCCTATTGCTATCTACATTTGTAGTGTTGTTAGTGAGGACCCTTCTCTATGCAATGTTTGTCCCTAAAGGGGCAATATGAATGGGTTAAGTACACACAAACAAACAATATACTATAATTTATGTCCTCAATAGGCAATTTAATTACGTTCATTTGAGGACCAGTACTATTGCAATAAGATACTAGCGAGAGAGAGAGAGAAAGAAAAAAGAAAGAAAGAAAGAAAGAAAGATGTTTTTCAATACTTTGCATCTTATCCAAGCATTTATGCTTCATAATGCTGTACACTGTTACAAAATGTTGCATCCATTTTACCCTCTATGCACTTTTTACTTATGGCACTGCACTTTCCCTTTATTGTGGCTGTTCCCCATGGGGTGCTGTGCTACCGTGTGCTTTTCCTACGTCTGAGAGGTGTATCCAGTATTTCAGGTCCTTAACCATCACAGCAGAAGGTGTGCAAAACACTACTTCATAAGGGCCGTGAAATCTTGGAGAATTCCATCGCCGCTCAAACTGTGCACATATACACTCTCTCCGGGCATTAACTGCGATGTTGGACTGCCTGCGGCTGGGGTATTTGTATCTGTTTCACCTGATCTTGTGAATGGGGGGGCTCTCTGTTTAGCTATACTTCGCACAGCTCTTGTCAGTTGAGTGAGATATTCTTTAAACTCGTCCCCCAGCACTGTGGCAGCTCTATGAGTGTCTGATGCCCGCCTCACTGGAGATAGTGGCGTTTGAATGTTCCTCCCCGTCACTATCACGTGCAGGCACAAATGATAGTCCTTACTAGGCTGCTTTCTGAGTTGGCACAGTGCTAGGGGCAGGCAATACACCCAGTTCTTTTTTAAGGGTATGACACAATTTAGAGAGCCTGCTTTTAAGGAGGCTGTTGATGTTCTCGACCATCCCGTTTGTATGCAGGTGTTAAATCGAACACAGTTTGTGCTTCACACCTAACAATGATGTCACTTCTTTGAAAAGGTCATTTACAAAATGAGTCCCATTATCGGAGAGTATTACATCACAAATTCCCCACCTGGGTAATACTTCCCTTACCAGGAACTTTGATGCACATTTTGCGTCTGGGTCTGCACAAGTTCTTGCTTCCACCCAGCGGGAAAACGTGCACACTACCACAATGAGGTATCTTGCTCCGTTACAACTTTCACCCATGTCGGCATGATCTATGTGTAACTCTCAGAATGGTCGAATTGGGCAAGGTAGTGTTCCCCATAGCGTTCCAAGGGTCATCCCAGAGCTGTATGTCTGACATGTTATGCACTCTATTATTCGTTTTGCAAGGTGCTCTTGGATGTTTGGAACAAACCATTCCTCCTGGATGTCTACTGCTATGTGTTGCTTGGTAACGTGTGCAGGGAAATGAAGCTGTCGGAAGGCCACATGCAATCATTCTATTGGCATTACCACTTTTCCTGTCATTTCTTGATGCCAGAGGTCGTCTGTGGGTGATTGCTTGCATCCCCTTTCTATCCATATCTCCTGTTCCTCTATTAGGGTGCGCCTCTGTAATTCTATTATTTGCATGATTGGAGTGGAATTGTACCCTTCTTTATTGTTCTGTGTGTTCGCTTTTACTACACATTCTGCTGCCTTGGGTGCGCTAATGTATGCTGCTTCTTTCGCAGCGACGAATGCTGCTGCGTTCCTGAGTGAGATGACATCCGTGTTGTTTGTGTGGGCCTGGCATTTCACCAAAGCAACCACTCATGGGTTCAGCCAATGCTTCGATGAGATCATTTAACAACTGTGCGTGTTGTACTGGGGATCCGTCTGCTCTTCTGAATCCTCTTCTTCGCCAACGTGACAGGCCAAGTGGGCGTGTGTATGCTGTATAATCGAGTATCCATGCATGGCAATAATTACATATGCCGAGGAATTTCTGCATCTCTTTTACAGTTTTGGGCATTAGTGTTGTACGTATGGCTGCTGCTCTGTCAGGGATTATTCTCTTACCGTCCTTTGATATTAGTTGCCCCAGATACAATACTTCTGCCAGGCAGTACTGCAACTTTCCTTTTTCTACTGTATACCCCTTTGTTGCTAGTAGATTCAACAGGGTTATTGAGTCTGCTCTACATTGCTTTTCACTTTCACTGCAAAGTAAAAGGTTGTCTACTTATTGAATTATTGTGCTCTTTACATCAATGTTACCGAGGTCTTCATGCAAAATTCTGTTGAAAATGCTTGGGCTCTTGCAATAACCTTGGGGCAATCTGCAGTGCTCATATCTTTTTACCCCCAGGGTGAATGCCATTAGGTATTGAGAACTGGAGTCAAGTGGCACTGAGAAAAAAGCATTTTTCATGTGCACTACTGTGAAACACGTGGCCTCTTTTGGAATGCTACTTAAGATAGATGTGGGACCAGAGGGAACTCCTTCTGTATGACGTCATTAAGTGGGCGTAAATCCTGTATCATCCTCAAAGCCCAGCCCTTTGCTTTTTGGATCAGATAGATAGACGTATTGCAAGGTGCATTTGATGGCACAATAATGCCCTGTTGCAGTAGTGCATTTATCGTCTTTAATACCTTCCTCCGCTTCCCTGGACAGTGGGTAATGCCTTACTCTGGGTGGCACTGCACCAGGCTTTATTTTTATGGGTGTTACCTCCTGTAAAAGTCCTACATTGTGTGGCCCTGTGGTCCATTAATTCGGTAGTACCCGTTTCATGTCTTGGTCAAAAATTGAAGGCGGTGCACTGGCACTGGCCATGAGGGGGTTGTTTACTTGTCTATTTTGAATCATGTTGCAAGGCATACAAATTTCCATAATGATCTCCCCTTCAGTGTCACTATCAGTGAACAGCTCTTTGTCAGAAAGATCACGTAGCGCTATATTTGGGTCTATACACAACATTGTTCTCCACTCACCCATACACCCTACAGCACTATCTCTCTCTCAACTGACCAGAACTACGGTTTCCGAGTGCGTTCAACCAACCAGCGATTTGAGGTCATACCAATGATATATAGAGAGCTATATAAATGCAATGTAACATAAAATAACATAACATCCATGCGTGTCCAGTCCTATTGCCACAATACGTTTAGTTGATACTTCCACCCCTTGTAGGTCAATCGAGAGGATGGTACCCAGCACAATTTCTGGGTTTACCATTGGGCGGAAAATAAAATCAGATGATGCTCGCCATTCTTTTCGTGTTATTTCAGGCACCACTCTAGCTAGTACCTGTATCCTATAAATGAACATTTCGACGTGTGTGGGAACCACCCTTATTGCTACTTCATTTGTCATGGTACTGATCATTAGCATGGCTCTTAGTGGGCATACCCCTGGAGTGGAGCACACTATCCCTCGCTCTGTAAAAGAGATGGTCATATTAAGTTTACTGAGGAGGTCTCTTCCCAGCAAATTTATGAGCGATTCTTCGTGGTACAACAGGGGTGCCCGCACCGTCTTTCCTCCCACCGTTATGTCCAAATCTTTTCTGTAAGGAACCTTCAAAATTGCCTCATGGAATCCCTGTGTTTTACAAATTTTAGCCCAACAGAGGAAACCGGCCTTCCACAAGCATGATTTTTCCGCTCCTGAGCCCACCATAAAGATGAACTGCTTGTTTCCTATCTCCGCCCCCACCAGTGGTTCCTCGTCTGGACGACACAAGTGCTCTCTGTGGGCTGTCCTAATCTGGGCAGGTATTTGTTCCCGGGACAGAACGCTTTCCCTGATCATTGCTGTTTCATTCGCCTAAGTAGCAAAAACATTTCTGTGGGTGTGTCCCACGGTGTTTTGACGTGCTAATTGTGGTTGAATGCCCTGTTGCGGTGCTTGTGACCCTTGCTGGATTGGTTGTGTTCCTTGATGAAAATTATTGTAATATTGCTCTTGTTGCCCATGACCACCCATCGGTAATCCATAAGGGCTGCCCAGATGAGGGTGGCCGAATTGCTGCTCATTTTCAGATCGTTGGGGCCCTTGATAATATCCCATGGGTTGGGCACGGCATTCCCTTGAAAAATGTCCCCACCTCCTGTAATTCCAACAAGTCCCCTGGCCCCCTCCCCAAGGCCCTTGTCTTCCAAATCCACCTCTTTGTCTTCTGTACCCACCTTGTCCTCTTCCAGGCCTTCCCTGCCATTGGTGTCCCTCGTATTGCTCCTCGCCAGCCCATTTCCCCTGTCTGTTTGTAGACCATGTTGCTGCCATTCTTGCCAGTGAAACTCCTGACCCCATCTCCCCGTCTCACTGTCTTTCAGTAGGCAGGGCCGCTGTTACCGCAGCGACCTTCACCAGCTTATTTTGTACAAGTTTGGCTTCATCTGTCAACCTCCTCTGTGCAATTTCTTTTTCTCTTTCTTTGATCCTCCTGGTGTACTATAATACTCTGAATTTCAGGCCATCCTTTGGCTTCTATCCCTGCAGTTTTGTCTAGGGCCTTCTGTACCTCCTTCGGGAGTCCTCTCTTGATGATAAAGTAAAAAAGGGAGGCTGACTGGTCTCCGACCTCCACATGTCCTGCACCCGAAGAATGCACTGTGCAGCCGCTTTCTCATCCCCCATGGTGCATTGAATCACTGAATGTAAATCTGGGGTATCAGGAAGGTGCTCCGTAGTGCATCCCTTTCTTGAGCCTTTTCATTATTAAACGCTGACCCATCATATCGGTCACAATCTATTGTCACTCCCGGGAAACTGGCCTTCACCCACACCTGTCTGCCTAGTCTCCCACAGCAGACACCAGCAAGCTCTTTACATCCCCTATAGCCAGCGGGACCCCTGCGGTATGCTTCTCAAAAGCATATATCCACTTCCCGTCCCACCCGAAAGTGGGGGCAATGCCTTCAACAGATTATTCTTGTCCGTCTGTGACCCTGGTATGTTATGGGGCCTCCCTGCTCCCTTGTGAATGAGGGGCATTTGCAATTTCGTTTTGCTCACGTTCTTACTTTTACTCCTTTCGTCTTATTCAATGACATGTTTCCCAACCTAGTTCGGAGCCTTCCCTGACACCTTTTTCGCACCACCCCATCTTCCCGCTCTTCTCGTAGCGGCAGTGGCATTTCTGCTGCCGCCACCCCTTCCTCATATTCATCCTGGTCACTGCTAGGGCTGTACCGAATAGCATATTTAGTATTCGGCCGGATACCGAATAGTTTGTCAACTATTCGGCCGGAGCCGAATAGTGAGCCGAATAGTTTTTTTTTTTTAGGCAAACATATTCTAGTGCATAAAAAATCAGCATTTCAATGAATAAACTAAGGAGGCATTCTATTGCATGGGTACATATTTATTAATTGGACACATCTCTGTAAGCTTATGAGAAAAGACAAAGAAAAAATACAAAAGTTACGGGAAAAGCCCTCACTCTTAGTAAGAGTAACCTGTAAGGGGAAGGTTGTATTTTAGGAAAACAAGCCTTTCAACATTTTCAGCTAAGAGGCTGCTTCTGTATTCGGAATAAATATCTCTAGCTGAACTGAACACTCTCTCGCCGTCCACACTGGTAGGAGGAGGTGCCAAGTACACACGCGCAACTTTTGCCAACCCTGGAAACCGAACACTGTTCATGTCCCACCACTCCAGCGGGTTTGCAGTTTTAGGGAGCAGCGGCTCTCTCAAAAAGACAGTGAGCTCAGTGTCCAGGGAACTTATGGACTGACTCACACCAGCCGTGGACTGCTCAACAACACTGTCCCAGAATGCCCATATGCCACATGGTGGAACGCTCTTCTTGGGTGGTGGCTCATCCTCTTGTGGGTCAGGGTCTGCAGGTTGCCCCTCAGGAGGGGAGGACTGCTCGCAGAGGGCTAAGGCAGTAGAGTGGATAGAACATTTCACATTGTTGGCCACAACATCATTGCTGAAAAATGTTAATTTGAACCGCGGATCGATGCCTGTTGCCACACAGTAGATAGATATAGCCTCAATGTCTTTGAATCTTGCCTCTACAGCCTTCAATAACTCTGCTTTCACTAGCTTCACACCAGTGTCCCTAACCTCGCCAGAGCTCAGGTAGGCCCTTAAAGCTTTCACAGCAGGAACAACCAAGGAGATGCTTGATGCATGAGAGCAAATCTCCTTTGTGAGCTCTGCAAAGGGTGCCAACAAAGATAAAACATTTTCTGCCAAAAGCCACTGGCAGGCAGAAAGATTTGACACTTTATCGTCCTCCGCACAGTACAAACTTACTGGCCGCCTCTGCCCCACCAGTCGCCCCAGCATCAAAACGGACGAGTTCCACCGTGTAGATACATCTTGAATCAATTGCAATTCAGGCAGCCCTAGATCTTTTTGCAGTGCGTGCAGGCGGGACGTGGCCGAACTAGAATGTTTGAAGTGGCCTACAAGTTTCCTTGCATGTGCCATCATGTCTGACACAGATCTTTGCACAAAAAGGCCATCATGGATGCAAAGCTGTAGGGTGTGAGCAAAACACCCCACACTAGCTAGGTCTGCTTCTCTGAAGGCCTTGCACATGTTAGCGGCATTATCCCGAAGAATGACGTGCACTTTGGAATGGCTAATTTGCCACCTTTCTAGCATTTCTTGAAATGCTAATCCTATTTTGGCACCAGTATGGCTTCCACCAAAAGCCTCGCACTGCAACAAAACTCCATGTCTTTTCATGTTGCTGGCCAGCCAATGCCCTGTTAAGCTCATAAAAGATTTCACAGTGTTATCAGATGTCCAAATGTCCACAGTAAATGCAATTTTCTCAGCCCTCTGAACCTCTGAAGCAATAAACTGGCTCACTTTCTCATACAGGTCGGGGATGATGCGCGTTGAAAAATATTTACGTGATGGAACCTTGTACCTAGGCTCCAATTTATGGAGTAAACGCACAAAACCGACATCCTCAACAACAGAAAATGGTTGTAAGTCTAGCGCTATCATTTCGCCAATACTGCGATGCACTGCATGTGCGGAAGGGCTGTCCAGAGGCCATGCTTGTTTTTTGTCCAGACAATCTTTAATGGACAGCTGTGACAATGCCCTCTTGCACTTTGCGGGAGACACATTGCTATTGATTCTCCCAACAACTGCCTCTTTTTTCCTTTCATCTTGGACATATTCATTGTGATGTTTGGACCGCAGATGGTTGGTCAGTGCTGATGTGCTGCACTGTCTCGAGTTATCGTCCATTTTTATGGTAAAGTAATCCCACACAGGGCTGGTTTTCTCCTTGGTGCTACTCATGCCGACAACAAAGGGGGTTCTGCAGCTCTGAGGGATAGGGTTTCTGCTGGGCACGTCTCCTAGCTGTTGCTTGTGGGCCTTTAGGTAAATCAGAAGCTCGTACTGGTGACAAAGAAATGTAAAGCAAAAGTCAAACTTAATTTTTTGGCAGGGCAGTACTGCATGATGGCTCTGGGCTCTGAAGTGGTATCAGGGTTCCCTTTAAAAAAGTTTTTGAAAAAACCTTTTATCAAAAATAACTATGTAAAAAACCAAAATATGAACGACAAAAACCTCACTTGAAATTGCCAGGAGTTGGTGTCATTATGTACATCCATTGACGGCAGCAAGCATAATATAGCAGTCTTTCATTTAATCAGGCATATGAGTGTTAACCTCCCACCGCAAGCTTCCCCTGAATAGTAAAACCCCCATAGTACTCACCAGGATTGTGGGCACTAAGCAGGCATCTGCATCAAGGTGGTGTAAGTCCGTCTCAGGGGTGAGCTTCCTTGGTACGTGCTGTGTCTTTTCTGGGCTGTGGTATAACTAAAGTAAAGAAAAGGATGATGTTACTGCTAGACAAGTGTTGCGGGATTAAGAAAATGCACAATTATTCTACTCTTCACATTTTGTCACAAGTCTACAAGAACAAATACATGGCCCAGGACAACTGGATCATAAGATCAAGAAACTATGGCCTAAAAGGAACAAACTATGAGACTCTTTGGGACGCAGAAGTCCCATCACAGCCAGTGGGACTGAGATCCACTCAAAATATTTCAGACACAGAACTCTATGGAGGGCAAGGCTAAAAGCAACCCTGGGGGCTGCTCCAGCAGGGACATCATGGCACAATGGAGGGGGTGGGGGAACATGGGAGAACATTGCGGGACAACAGTGGGGGTGGGCGGGAACATGGGAGATCATCATGGGACAATTGAGGGGTGGGGGTAAATGGTAGTGCATTGCGGGACAAATGTGGGGGTGGGGGAACATGGGAGAACATTGCGGGACAACAGTGGGGGTGGGGGTAAATGGCAGAACTTTGCAGGACAACAGTGGGGGTGGGCGGGAACATGGGAGATCATCATGGGACAATTGAGGGGTGGGGGTAAATGGGAGTGCATTGCGGGACAAATGTGGGGGTGGGGGAACATGGGAGAACATTGCGGGACAACAGTGGGGGTGGGGGTAAATGGCAGAACATTGCAGGACAACAGTGGGGGTGGGCGGGAACATGGGAGATCATGTGACAATTGAGGGGTGGGGGTCAATGGTAGTACATTGCTGGACAACTGTGGAGGTGGGGGGAGCATGGGGGACACATTAGAAATGGAGGCCGCCGGGGTCGGCAAAGTGCCCCGGCGGCCTCATAACTCTGGGGGGGGCCGCGGCCCCCCTATGCAAAACAAATGTCGGGGCACCGGCTTTGGCCCGGTGGCCCGACAAACACAACATTATTGCGGTGAGGCCGCGGGGGTTCCCTGTGGCCCTGCGGCCTCACCGTGCTCAAGGGGCGAGGGGGGGCACATTTCACAGCGAGGCCGCCGGGGTCGGCAAAGTGCCCCGGCGGCCTCATGAGTCTGGAGGGGCCGCTCCTGTAGGAGCGGCCCCCCAATGCAAAATAAACGTCGGGCCACCGGCTTTGCACCGGTGGCCCGACCAGCATACCTGCAATTACTGCGGTGAGGCCGCGGGGGTGCAGGGCACCCCCGCGGCCTCACCGTGGTGAGGGGGATGGGGGGCACATTCGAAATCGAGGCCGCCGGGGTCGGCAAAGTGCCCCGGCGGCCTCATGAGTCTGGGGGGGCCGCTCCTGTAGGAGCGGCCCCCCAATGCAAAATAAACGTCGGGCCACCGGCTTTGCACCGGTGGCCCGACCAGCATACATGCAATTACTGCGGTGAGACCGCGGGGGTGCAGGGCACCCCCGCGGCCTCACCGTGGTGAGGGGGATGGGGGGCACATTCGAAATCGAGGCCGCCGGGGTCGGCAAAGTGCCCCGGCGGCCTCATGAGTCTGGGGGGGCCGCTCCTGTAGGAGCGGCCCCCCAATGCAAAATAAACGTCGGGCCACCGGCTTTGCACCGGTGGCCCGACCAGCATACATGCAATTACTGCGGTGAGACCGCGGGGGTGCAGGGCACCCCCGCGGCCTCACCGTGGTGAGGGGGATGGGGGGCACATTCGAAATCGAGGCCGCCGGGGTCGGCAAAGTGCCCCGGCGGCCTCATGAGTCTGGGGGGGCCGCTCCTGTAGGAGCGGCCCCCCAATGCAAATTAAACGTCGGGCCACCGGCTTTGCACCGGTGGCCCGACCAGCATACATGCAATTACTGCGGTGAGACCGCGGGGGTGCAGGGCACCCCCGCGGCCTCACCGTGGTGAGGGGGATGGGGGGCACATTCGAAATCGAGGCCGCCGGGGTCGGCAAAGTGCCCCGGCGGCCTCATGAGTCTGGGGGGGCCGCTCCTGTAGGAGCGGCCCCCCAATGCAAATTAAACGTCGGGCCACCGGCTTTGCACCGGTGGCCCGACCAGCATACATGCAATTACTGCGGTGAGACCGCGGGGGTGCAGGGCACCCCCGCGGCCTCACCGTGGTGAGGGGGATGGGGGGCACATTCGAAATCGAGGCCGCCGGGGTCGGCAAAGTGCCCCGGCGGCCTCATGAGTCTGGAGGGGCCGCTCCTGTAGGAGCGGCCCCCCAATGCAAAATAAACGTCGGGCCACCGGCTTTGCACCGGTGGCCCGACCAGCATACATGCAATTACTGCGGTGAGACCGTGGGGGTGCAGGGCACCCCCGCGGCCTCACCGTGATGAGGGGGTATGGCGGGGGGGGTCACTTACCTGGTGATTTCTCTGGGTCCGGGTGCTGGCATCTGCTGGAGCCCGTCTGTTGGCTTAGGAAGCGAGGGAAGGGAAGAACTGTTCCCTTCCCTCGCTTCCTATTTCAACACGTTAGGCTGGTTCCTCTGTGGTCAGACTGCAGAAGCCAATAGGCAAACAGCTTGTTTGGCTTCTGCAGCCTGAACACTGTCAAACTTTCTATGATTGGCTGTCATCTCCCAAACAGGGAGAGGGCAGCTAATCATAGAAAGTGGACTTCGGCTTCGAGTCCCTAAACAGAAACTATTCTGCCGAAGCCAGATAGCTGTATTTCAGCCGAACTTCGGCAGAATAGGGACTCGAAGCCGAAGTTCGGTACAGCCCTAGTCACTGCACACCTCATCTAATTCTCTGTCAGATTCTACACTTCCTTGCTCTTCACTTGCTTGGCTACCTTCTTGTCCTACTCGTACGATTTTCATACTATTTTTATTGGGGTATTGTTAAGGTGGAAGAAGAATTCCCCCGATTTCCACCCGTCCTCTGGCTGGCTAGATTGATTCTTGGACGGGAGTGGTGACGGTGTTGTCCCACCTGCCGCGATGGATGGCGGCTCCCCTCCCCCGGGCAGCATTTGGCCCCTGTCACATAGAGCTCTCAATTGTGGCAATTCCATTTGTGTGGTAGCGAGTTGTCTTTCTAAATCATTTGTTAGGCGTGCAAAATTTACTAGTGGGGCACACGTGGGACCGTACAACCCTCTAGGGTAATAGGGAGGCGGGGTTGTCGCTGCGGGAGCAGAGGTGGTGTTCGGCATGGGCAAATAAGATGGGTCGCTGTATCCCGCAGCGGGCCTGGTTAGTAATGGGTAAAGTCTGGTTGGCTCTTCGTCCCCTGTTTTCATTAGCTCCCCTCCATCTGCTCCCCCCCACCACTGCTGGGCCTTGCCACGCCGTATCCGATAGCGCTTGTCTGTGCTATTCCCAGGGGGCGTTGCCTCGAACATTCTCCAAAGATCTAACACTTCCCGTCTATTTTGAAGTTGCTTTCCCCGGTATTTAGCCAACAAGTGTGTTATCACAAGATCTAATATTCTTTTATCGAATGATCTTCCCTCTGGCCATACTTGTGACGATCCCTCCCCCTTTATCTCGGTGAGCCACTGATCATGGTACTTCTGGATTTTCCCGCTGTACAGGGGGAGATACTTGCAAATATGTGCCAGGGGTGTGTCGCCCCCCTAGGCTCCCTCCTTTTACTCTTCTGTGTTTGTATGTGTGCGTGTGTCAAAACAATCAAGAAACACTTCTGTTCACCTTATAATACTTGATAAGCAGCTTATAACATCACAGTTTAAAGAACCTTTTACTTACACCCTTTCGACTCCAGCATATTTCAAAAACATAACCTGAACATATTCAACACAAAACAATTTTACATATGCTCATGGACATACTGACTCGTTTCACTTTAACAACAATTAACATAATACACAGATCTGCTGCCTTTCTTGTTACACCCCCGCCCATCTCTTGATCACACTATCGTATTCTCCTCCCACACTCACTCTCCCCGTTCCCTTTCCCTGAGCCCGTTTTGGGCTGATGTCTAAGAGAGTTGTGCACAAAAGAAAATGAATTTGCTAATATCTCCCGAGTCTATTCATTACACAAGACTCCTACATTTTTCTATTTTATCTCCACTTATTTCCTGCCCTGGTCGAGACAATGCTATGCGGCGCTGCCTTCCAACCCCTTTCGGGCTAGGTTCCCAAACTCTTGTTGTGTTCCATTACCTCTATATTCACAACCTAATGGCCATATAAAGAAAAGCGAAGAAAAAGCCTACCAGTCAACACTCATACAAACCCTATACCTTAAATCTGACTTCCCCACTATTTCCTCACCATTACACTTTTATACTCATCACTTTCTTTTTAAATCACCCTCCTTTGAGGTTCTGGCAACCAATACTCACATGTCAGGGGTGATCCGAGAGCCTTCGTTCACGGTCTATCCACAATCGGGGCCGCACCCCAACCAAGCCGTGACCCGTCTTTGCAAGCAATCGTTAATTTGCAATGGCTGGGACCCTTGGAACCTCTCTTGTGTGCACTCATTGGTCAGCCGCAGGTGACAATGGTTTTGCTCGGGGGGTTCCCGGAGCTCGCCGCACAACACAGGGGTATCTCTTGGTGCACCATGATCACGTCCCAGGGGTCACCAAGTGACGGCGCTCATCCCCACATTGCAATAGGACTCAGAATAATGGACACATCCCAGTAGGGAATGAAACCAGAAGATTGATTGTGAGATACGACAGCGTCTTTATCTAAAATTCAGCATCCAGAGAACTCTGCTGCCTTGAGAGCACTCTGGCAAACAAAACAGATGCAATGCATTTTAAAAGGTTACAGCGTCATAGATGACATCTTCCATACAGTCTACAAGTTACATTTTGATTGGTGAGGGAATGGGTCCTAGTATGGTTCTATAGGGGCAAGCTCCATGAGATTGGCTGGGAGGTAGGCGGGTTGATAGGCATCACGTGGTTCAGCTGGGCTGGTCCGTGCGAGGTGAAGGTCAGGTTGGATCCGGGAGAGGCGGCTGGTACTGTCTAACTGTCAGGTTCCATAGTAAATAGGTGGTAATTAAAGAATTATTATCCTTATGTTCTTTGTTTATTTCATTGTTAGGTTTAAAAACTAAATATAGTCCTTTCACTGTTAAAATGGTTGGGCCTTAACTTCCATATTCAGAGTACTGCAGATACCCCAAGCCAAGATGGAGGGCAGAGGCAGGAGTTCTGATTGGGTGGCAGGTTGACAATGGTGTGACTCCCAACATTCTAAACTGCCTTTCATTAGTTTAGTTTCCTGAGCTGGTCATGTTTCTGTTTATCTCCTATGTTTTGGGCCTTGGAAAACTCTTAAGAAAATATCTTCAACACTAAAAGAAAAAGAAACAACTCATTCAAGTTACATCTACTCTAAAGAAATTAATTTTCCCTGTGGAAGAAAATGCTGAGAGGTCTTCTAAAGCAAAAAATAAGCTAAGTACTTTTTATGTAATTAATCTAAATGAACTGCCAAAGTTAGCCTTATCTTCGGTTATTTTCTCCTCTGAAGTGCAAGGATTAAAAGAAGTCGTGTTGTGAAGCCAGTGTTTTTACATGGCAAACTCATTCATCAGAGATTAAGTCATGAAAACATGATATTTAAAGGCTATTAAAGTTAATGACTGCACAGGCAACCTTGTTTTTTAAAAGCAGCACCAAGAAGGATATTTATTTTTGAGCCAAGGTATTTTTAACAAAGAGGAAAATATATAAGACTTGTTTACCAAATTATATGAGGAATCTTCCAAATGCATCTCATTACATGCAAAGACGTTTTTGAGGAATAACTTTACTTTAAAACTGCACTCAACATTAAATGGTATTTCCTTTGGTTGTTGAACTATTTCCATAAAGAGAGGTAAATGAAATGGAATGAACTGATTAAGGAAATAGTATCATTTTAAGGAAAACAAAAGATTATTTCTGTGTTTTCAACTATTTTTTCAAGTGTGCTTCATTCAAAAGACTCATCTTCTTGAGACATTCTGGAGTTTGTGTTCACAGTTTTATTGACATTGTTTGGAAACACATTTTCTTTTCTTCAAGTTCATTTATTTCCACAAGGAACCTCCATCAGTTTAGTCACTTGTAATGACATTCAGTTCATTGGTTTTCAGCAGCACAGTTATGAAACATGACCACCAAAGTTTGCTTTTAGGGTAAAAGAGTTGGAGTTATTTCAAAACTAAAAAAAAAATATATAGAAATAATTATCATCCTCTGGGCTTTTTGCAGAGGGTATTCAGGTAGGATTGTTGATATTCATAAAATAATAGTTGTTTAGTTTTGTAATATTATTTAATGCTTAACAATTTTCATTCATGCAGAGACCGGATGAAGATAGAAGATCCAGTGTCTGATTTGTTATTTTAGCCACTTTTCCCCCTCCCCCCCAGGGGTGTCTAGTACTCAGCTGTTCAGTTTAGTTGTGAGCTAGACATCTTAGTGGGATCGTGGGACTCAGCAGCTCCTGCGTTGGATGTGGATATTACCAGCCTGACAGAATGAAAGGCCCAAGTAGTTAACTTCGCCTGAGCTGCTGAGACCACTTCCCAGAATAATTATGGAAGCCTTGGGGGATATGATTAAGGAGTTGAGGGAAGAATTAAGGGTTTCTATAAATGAGAATGTCCTTTTAAATAAAAAGATTGAGGAGTTAAATATTAAGGTAACACATATTCAGGAAATGTCAGAAGAAAGGTTGGTAGGTAGGAGAGAAGAACAGATTTTGGAACCTCCAGTTCTGGAAAGGGGAGATTCTGGGTTAGGAGCAATTGGAGGTTTAAAGTCTTTAATTTTACCGGTGCCTCTGGCACCACCTGAACGTTTTTCTGGTGAGGCTAAAAGATTTCAAACATTTTTCACTCAATGTAAATTACATTTTTTAAGTAGGCCGGAAGTGTTTTCTTCTGATATGTCAAAGATAACATTTATGATATCTTATCTTTCAGGGGAGGCTGCTAGTTGGGCAGGAGGGAGTGTTGGTTAAACAAAAAGATTTAGCTTTGTATGATTTTAAATTATTTAAGGAGGAGTTCAGTAAGTTATTTGATAAACGTCAGGAATCCTTACAAGTTGATGGTGAACTGCTTGAGTTAAAACAGGGGAATCGAGAGTTAGTAAGTTATATTACCCAATTTAAGACTCTAGTTGTTGAAAGTAACTGGCCAGAAGAGAAGAGAGCATCCCTTTTTTACAGAGGTTTAAGGGATGAATTGAAAGACGCCTTGTCTGGGGTGGTAAATAGACCAACTTCTTGTGACGCCTTGATGGATTTAGTTGTACAGTTAGATTTTCGCCTCTATGAAAGAAGATTGGAGCGTAGGAGGGGAGACAATAAACAAGAGAATAAATCTAATCCTAGATTTGATAGACCTAGGCTGGAGTTTGTAAATAGAGATTTTAGGTCAGAAAGTTCAGGAAGAATTAGAGGACCTCTTTCTAAGGAGGAAAGAGATAGGCGAAGAAATAATAATCTCTGTCTTTATTGCGGAAGGAGTGGACATTTTCTTGGGAACTGCCCTTACACTCCAAAGAAAGTACAAAATCCTGACGGCAAGAATCATCAAGTAGCCAATACTCTTCAGGCGGCAGTTCCTCACATAACAATTAATGTATCCTTGATTTCTGAAAAGAAATTGGTGGGTAGTGGTCCTGTGATTATTGATTCAGGAGCAACTGGGAATTTTATGGATTGGGGAGTAGCAAAGAGTTTAGGTATTCCCTTAGTGAAGAAAGTTTTATCTGAGCAGGTTAGTTCAGTGGATGGATCAGAATTAACTTCAGGACCAATCACACATGAAACTTCTCCCTTACTAATGATTATGGCAGGGAACCATGGAGAGGAGTTTATTTTTGAGATTATCGATGCTCCACAATTGAAGATTATTTTAGGCATGCCCTGGCTTACACATCATAATCCTTTGATTGATTGGGGCAGAAGGGTGATTGAATTAAATTCCAATTTTTGTAAGGAACATTGTTTTGAAGGTAAATCCCTTGAAGATACTCAGATTGATGATGTTAAGGGTGCAAGGTTCTTAGGAGAGGTTGGAGCTCTTTTTCACTCTCATACTATTGGAGCTGTTATGGGAGAGTTACCTGATTGCTACAAAGAATTCAGTGATGTCTTTGATGAGGTAGTGGCAGGTGGTCTTCCTCCTCATAGACCATTTGATTGTAAGATAGAACTTGAACCAGGAGCCACTTTACCTTGTAGCAGGGTTTATGCACTTACTGAAAAGGAAAACGATTACCTTAAGGAGTATTTAACTGAAAATTTAGCAAAGGGTTTCATTAGACATTCCAAGTCCCCGGTGGCATCTCCTTTATTTTTTGTGCCTAAAAAAGAGGGAACATTGAGGACTTGTATTGACTATAGAGCTCTAAATAAGGTAACCATCAAAAACAGATATCCACTTCCTTTAATTTCAGTTATGTTAGATCAGATACAAGGAGCTGAAATATTTTCTAAATTGGATTTGAGAGGTGCTTATCATCTTGTTAGAGTAAAAGAGGGAGATGAATGGAAGACAGCTTTCAAGACTAAGTATGGATTATTTGAATATTTAGTGATGCCTTTCGGATTATGTAATGCCCCAGCTTCATTTCAGTTTTTTATTAATGAAGTTCTACGTGAGTTTCTGGACATTTTTGTTGTAGTCTACATCGATGATATTTTGATTTATTCACAAGATTTGAAACAACATCAAAGTCATGTAAAATTGGTCCTACAAAAATTGAGAGAAAACCATTTATTTACAAAATTGGAAAAAAGCCAATTTCATACTTCTTCAGTTGAATTCCTTGGTTTTGTGATTACTCCTGGTGGGTTGGAGATGGATTTAAAGAAGATTAAGGCTGTCAAAGACTGGCCATCTCCGACTAAAGTTAAGGAGGTGCAGAGTTTTTTGGGTTTTAGCCAATTTTTATAGGAGATTTATCGAAGGATTCTCTCAAATCATTACTCCTATTACTAAACTTCTTAAGAAAGGAGTAAAATTCATTTGGAGTGAAGAAGCTGAAGAGGCTTTTCAGGTTTTGAAAGATCGTTTCATTACAGGACCTGTGCTTTTACATCCTGATCCTTCTAAGCCTTTTTTTGTTGAGGCAGACACCTCCAATCTGGCTATGGGAGCGGTTTTATCTCAAAGGCATGAAAACACTGGACAATTGCATCCAGTTGCTTATTTTTCCAAAAAATTTTCTTCAGCTGAAAACAATTATACCATCATGGATCGTGAGCTTTTAGCGATCAAGGCAGCCTTTGAGGAATGGCGCCATTATTTAAATGGAGCTAGACACACTGTGACAGTTTTGACTGATCACCGAAATCTTTTATTTTTAAAATCAGCTAAAACTTTTACACCCAGACAATTAAGATGGTCATTATTCTTTTCAGATTATGATTTTGTAATTACTTTTAAACCTTGAAGTCAAAATGGAAAGGCAGATGCTTTGTCTCGTCAGTTTCCTGGTAGTGAACAATTGAAGGAGATGTGATTTCCTCTAAACATTTTATTGTGGCGGGAGTTTTTGATGAAGGAAGTTTTTCTAAAGAAATTCAAGACTGTATGACTTCTGAACAAATGGATGAATGGGTGAGACAGGACCCAGTGAGAAAAATTAAAAATGGTTTACCATATTTCGACACTAGATTATATCTTCCTTCAGAGAAGCTCTGTGAAAAAAATTTGATTGATTGTCATGAATCAAAACTCTCAGGTCATCCAGGGTTTAGAAAAACTTTAGAGTTGGTCAGGAGGGAATTTTGGTGGGATACAATGAGAAGTGACATTTTAAACTTTGTTAAGACTTGTGAGACTTGTATTAGAGCCAAGTCACGTGTGGGTAAACCAATGGGTTTATTAGACCCTCTTCCAATTCCGCCGCATCCGTGGCATACTATTTCTATGGATTTTATAGTTGATCTCCCTAAGGATCAGGGTTGTTCTACAATTTTGGTTGTTGTTGATTTACTTACTAAAGAAAGTCATTTTATTCCAATTAAAGGGGAAGTTACTGCAGAAAGTTTGGCACAGCATTTTTCTCAAGGCATTGTTCGGCTGCATGGTTTACCTAGTCAGGTGATTTCCGATAGAGGTTCTCAGTTTATTTCAAAATTTTGGAGGGCCTTTTGTAGAAGTCTTGGTGTGGAAGTTAAATTAAGATCTGGATATCATCCCGAGACTAATGGTCAAGTGGAACGTGTTAATCAAGAGTTGGAAAAGTACTTAAGATGTTACTTGCAAGCAGGAGACAGTTGGGTAGATCTAATTTGGATAGCAGAATTTGCATATAATAATTCTATGAAGGATTCTACTTCTATGTCACCTTTTTTCTGTAGTCGTGGTTTCCATCCTCGTTTCCTTAGAGAACAGATAGAGAAAGACATTGGTAGTCCAGCAGTTGAGATTAGATTACAGACTATGAAGGAAAATTTGGTACGAGCAGTCAAGGCACTTCAATTGAGTAAGGCTAGTTATAAGAGATTTGCTGATGTTAAACGCAAGCCTGGGCCAGAATTTTGTGTTGGGAATAAAGTCTGGTTGTCTACCAAGAATTTGAAAATCAAGGGTCGAACTAAATTTAGTCCAAGATTTATAGGTCCTTTTGAGATTGAGACTGTGATAAATCCAGTTGCAGTTAGATTGAAACTTCCCGAAAATTTAAAAGTACATCCAACATTTCACATTAGTCAGTTAAAACCATTTGTTGATGGAACTAGATTAGGAGTTCCTCCTAGTCCAGTTTTAGTGGAGAATCAATCTGAAGAATTTGAGGTCAGAGCAATTTTGGACTCTAGAAGAATTCGTGGAAAACTTCAGTATTTAATAGACTGGAAAGGTTTTGGGCCTGAGGAACGCTCTTGGGAATTTGCTAGTGATGTCCATGCTCCAATTTTTGTCGCCAAATTTCATAGGAAGTATCCTTTCAAGCCTGGTCCGGGAGGGAGGGCTTGGAGAGGGGGTACTGTCAGGTTCCATAGTAAATAGGTGGTAATTAAAGAATTATTATTCTTATGTTCTTTGTTTATTTCATTGTTAGGTTTAAAAACTAAATATAGTCCTTTAACTGTTAAAATGGTTGGGCCTTAACTTCCATATTGAGAGTACTGCAGATACCCCAAGCCAAGATGGAGGGCAGAGGCAGGAGTTCTGATTGAGTGGCAGGTTGACAATGGTGTGACTCCCAACATTCTAAACTGCCTTTCATTAGTTTAGTTTCCTGAGCTGGTCATGTTTCTGTTTATCTCCTATGTTTTGGGCCTTGGAAAACTCTTAAGAAAATATCTTCAACACTAAAAGAAAAAGAAACAACTCATTCAAGTTACATCTACTCTTAAGAAATTAATTTTCCCTGTGGAAGAAAATGCTGAGAGGTCTTCTAAAGCATAAAATAAGCTAAGTATTTTTTATGTAATTAATCTAAATGAACTGCCAAAGTTAGCCTTATCTTCTGTTATTTTCTCCTCTGAAGTGCAAGGATTAAAAGATATCGTGTTGTGAAGCCAGTGTTTTTACATGGCAAACTCATTCATCAGAGATTAAGTCATGAAAACATGATATTTAAAGGCTATTAAAGTTAATGACTGCACAGGCAACCTTGTTTTTTAAAAGCAGCACCAAGAAGGATATTTATTTTTGAGCCAAGGTATTTTTAACAAAGAGGAACATATATAAGACTTGTTTACCATATTATATGAGGAATCTTCCAAATGCATCTCATTACATGCAAAGACGTTTTTGAGGAATAACTTTACTTTAAAACTGCACTCAACATTAAATGGTATTTCCTTTGGTTGTTGAACTATTTCCATAAAGAGAGGTAAATGAAATGGAATGAACTGATTAAGGAAATAGTATCATTTTAAGGAAAACAAAAGATTATTTCTGTGTTTTCAACTATTTTTTCAAGTGTGCTTCATTCAAAAGACTCATCTTCTTGAGACATTCTGGAGTTTGTGTTCACAGTTTTATTGACATTGTTTGGAAACACATTTTCTTTTCTTCAAGTTCATTTATTTCCACAAGGAACCTCCATCAGTTTAGTCACTTGTAATGACATTCAGTTCATTGCTTTTCAGCAGCACCGTTATGAAACATGACCACCAAAGTTTGCTTTCAGGGTAAAAGAGTTGGAGTTATTTCAAAACTAAAAAAAAAATATATAGAAATAATTATCATCCTCTGGGCTTTTTGCAGAGGGTATTCAGGTAGGATTGTTGATATTCATAAAATAATAGTTGTTTAGTTTTGTAATATTATTTAATGCTTAACAATTTTCATTCATGCAGAGACCGGATGAAGATAGAAGATCCAGTGTCTGATTTGTTATTTTATCCACTTTTCCCCCTTCCCCCCAGGGGTGTCTAGTACTCAGCTGTTCAGTTTAGTTGTGAGCTAGACATCTTAGTGGGATCGTGGGACTCAGCAGCTCCTGCGTTGGATGTGGATATTACCAGCCTGACACTAACTAATCTATACACTATCACAAGGCATGCAGTAAAAAACCACAAATGAAACCTTTGGTATTAAGAGAAGCCTATAAATTGTACACGTTTATTTACATCATCCTGCTTCAGGTCATTGGCGAGGTAAAAGGTGTAGGGCTCTTGCCCTCCAAGTGTCTTATTGGGGGTGGGATTCACAGTTGTCGAGTCTGGCACTTCAGAACGGGAGGGGATGGATTGACACATGTTAGTTTAGGACCTAATATATAATGACAGGAGCTTGGTTTTATTGGGGGCACTCTGGGGTGGCCAGCAGGGAAGAGTCACACTTCTGCTACATCAAAAGAAGGCTTCGAGGGGCACAGGGTTGACCAGGCAGTAATTTTCCAACAGTGGGGGTGAGAGGTGCAGGAGTGAGTTTGTTGAGATAGATGGGCCACAAGTCATGATTCGGCCTGGTCACACGCAGGGCAGTGATATCAGAGCAAGGATGAAAAGAATACACTGTTTGCTTGCAACAATTCGCGCCAGAGCATCCGTCAGAAATGGGCTTGGGTGGCACAGGCACAGGAGGGAGAAGGTGGGGGCTGTCAGTGTTCTCTGTGCGCAACGCTGCTGAGGGGAGAGAAGGCTTCGCAGATACCAGAATGCGGTCTTATCCAAAGATGGAGTCTGGGGTACAAAAAATGGTGTCCAAATGTATCTTGCAACAGCCCTGCTTGTATATGTGCCAGGTACTTGTCCACTGAGGCCATAGAAGGGAAAGGGAGTCATCCCCCCACTATTGCAATAGCAGGTGGTTCATTTTATGTCAAATGTATGGGGAAGGGGGACAAACTGACCCCCTCCTTCCTTACACCACATACCATTGCTGCAGCAGCCTCAACTCTCACCAGAAGGCACAGGGCAGCCAAGATCCAAGTCCTATATCCCTTGAGAAACCTGGAAGACCAGTGCCATGGAAACATAACCACAGTCTCTGTCAGTGGATTGGTGAACATCACTAAATGGCATTTAGCAATGCCAGCATACACAGGACAACAGCAAACCAGTGAAAGAACGAGACTCAGCACAGCAGCCCCACTCCCCTCCAGGCAGTGAGCCTTATAAAGGAGAGAAAACATGTATTTCAATGGAAAGGGAGATTTCAGATAGCATGATGTTGTCTAGCAACACTGTTTCAGGTAAATGAACAGTATCTCTGCATACACGTTAGAGGCAGAGTGTATTTTCATGCTTGGGAAAGCATAATCAGGATGGAAGGCAAACCAAGATACATTTCTGTTTTTGCTGTCCATGCTACTTCTATAGTGCACACTGCTCAGGTCATGCAAACCTGCTTACTATATGTTATTGGGATTTCTACTGTGCACCACTGCCATTGTCATAGTCTACAGATGCCCAGGTGGATCTAAAAAGGAAGGGGTTGGGAGGGGTTAGTTGGTGGGAGTGAGAGGGAAAATTGCAATAAAACTTTACTGTGCTGTTGGTAGCTTCAGTTCGGGGAAAAAACTGTCACTGTGTGATGGTTTGTTTTTAGTTAATCCTTGTGTGGTGTTTGCTATGTGGCTGTGTATGGATGGTTTATGTGCGTCTTAGCTGTTATGGAGACTCAGTACAGAACGTCCTTGCAGAGATTCTTTTGCGTTGGGTGTATTTATCAGGTTTGTTCATTGTTGGAGGGTGGGTGTGCAGAGTATTAGAGTTATTAGTAGGGTTGGTTAGCAGTCGTCTGATTCTTTTTCTGTCGGTTGGGTTGGGTTGTTCTGTTGGGTTAATCTTATTGTATGGTGTTTGGAGTAAGGTGTTTCATTTCTCTCGGTGATTCAGTTTCAGAGTTTCTAATTGTGTTGCATTGGTTTTCCTTCGCTGGTGTTCCCTCTTTAGCTTGGTTAAGTTAAAGGGCCATGTTCTTAACAGTTTCCTGAATTGTAGGTGATCTGCTGTTCGTATTTCCTTTGGGAATGATTTCTGCTATGCAGGTTAAAGCTGACTCTTTCGCCCCCACTGAATTTGTGCATTGCGCATTGTTTTGATTCGAGGCCATTGTCATGGCTGGACTCTAGTGTTCGTGATGGTTTAAGATGTAGATTATCTGTATGAATTCGGCTCCTTGGCCGTGGATTGCACTGTATGTTATGGAGAGTGTTTTGAAGAAGATTTGTATTTTAACTAGTAGCCAATGTAGCGTTCTCAGATTCATTGAGAGAACACACCACAGCAGCACTGAGGAGTAGTCTTGCTCCTTTGTATTTTTTTCATAAGGTATTCTGGCACTCTGAGATAAATGCTGTTGGCGTAGTCTATTCTTGACATGACAAGAGAGATGACCATGAGTGTTTTGTGTGGGAAGGTGAGAAAGGGGTGTATCCTTTTCATTGTGTATCAGTGAAGAAGCATTTCTTAACTACTGCGATGACTTGTGGGTCGAGTGTTAGTTCATTGTCCATTATTCTGATATTTTTGACCACTGTGGATGGTTATGGTGGGTTTCCCAGTTCAATAGGCTATGGAATGAGGTGATTGTTGGGTTCGATCATGATTTCTGTTTTGTCCGGATTGAGTTTTAGGCTGTTGGTGCTCATCCAATGGTTTAATTCAGTGAAGCAGTTGGTAAGGGTTGGATTTTGTTCTTCGCTCGGGTTGATTTTGTAGATGATTTGAGTGTCATCTGTGTAGTTGTAATAGGGGAGGCCATGTTTTTATATAAGGTTAATCAGGGGGATAATGCAGATGTTAAAAAGTAGTGGTGAGAGTGATGAGCCTTGTGGGACTCTGCATGTTTTATGCAGTGCTGACTTAAATGGTGCTACCCAAGTTGTTTCCATTCTTTCAGTCATATATGACAACTTCTGTCTGCTAAAGTGACCTTGCCTAGGAAAGCGGGACTCATATGCGCTTCTATATGGCAAAAGGGACAAACAATAGAGGCAAGACACGTGAAAGAGAGCGCCGCTAGATATTAGGCGGTAGAGCCGTTGAGGTTTGGACATGCACATTTAAACATAGGGCCCACACAACAATGGCAATAAGGCCCTTGTTAAGTTAAACATGGCAGCACTGGCTGAGCATTATTATAAAGCGGCACAGTAATCAAGGAGTTCAGAAATGTCACACACTTCCCGTCACTCCAGTCTCATCCATCGCATCTTTTGAGGAGCAAACATCATTCCAACATGTAATAACAATTCTTACTTAGTATGACGGTAAAACAACTGAGCGGTCAGGGTAGCCTCTGAGAAATGAGCACATGTGTAATAATAGACATTTGCAATTCATCACTAGACAGGACAAGCTCAAGATTAGAACGAGGAAAATGAGTAGGATTTGGCTGATGGATGCCCTCAGAATACTATCTACCCAGGAACTGAAGGACCACATGGACTCGGGGCTGGTGTGGAGGGGATGTACTGTACTATGGATGTGTGAGACAATTAGCCTCATCATGAGTTGGGTGGTAACGCCGGCGCTATTAGCGCTGGCGCTAATAGCCCTACCGCCAAACCACCCGGTGCTATTAGCCCCGGATCACGGGTCCGGCCGTAAGGGTTATTGCCCATTCCCCATTGGGCCAATTCGGGAATTCCTCATTCCCCATTGGGCCCAAAGGGAAAATTCAGGCTATTACCGCTGGCGGATTTCCCGCCGGCGGTAATCGCGCCGAAAATCAGCAATTTTGCCACGGATTTCCCCCCAGCTCAGAGCTGGGGGGAAATCTCCCAAAGCCATGATCTGGCGGACCCTTAAATGCGGCGGTAATAGCGCTACCGCCGCATTTAAGGGTTACCGCCAGACTCGTGATGAGGCCCAATGTCTGAGATGTTGCTGGCATAAATGAGTACGAAAGTGCAGCACTCACTCTTCACGGTTGCGCACATCCCTCCTTGTGATCCCAAGATGGTGTCCAACACACTACGGTTCTGGAGAACCATGGTTCGGATCACAATTTGCTCATGCGACAGAAGTGTCGGCGAGACTGCAGTGGCATTTGCAATAGTAGGAGTGACAATCTGGTCAGGTGGCCCCGGTTTAACTTGACACCAAGGGCTGGAATGAGGTATCCCATTCCAAAAAACACACCCTAACAAGCTGGGCTTCTTTTCAGGTGGGGCTGTGTTGGGATGGTGCAGGTATGCCGAACGAGGGGAAAGACATATCCCATGTAATAACTTCCTCTTCTGTTAATGGACAACCCAAAGCTTTGTCACCACAGATGAAATCTGTACTGGAATAAGTGGGGACCCGGCTTGAGTAAAGGAAAAATCAGGATCAAAGGCAATTGTGACATTATTTAGGACTACACTGGAGTTAGTTAAAGGGTAAATCGACACTTGCGGTGTCACTTGAATAGTGTACTTCTGTAAACATAACACGCAAGGCCAGTAGCCTAAGATGAAAGCTGAAGTGCAGCTGAGCACCTGGTGTGGGGAAATTTGTAGGACCAGTAAACTCCAGCTGGGATTGTGAATTACTTCAAGGTCTCTGGTCGAGGTGGCCATTTTGAAATGCAGGTAGACATCTCCCCAGTTGACGCAAATGGGGGCTAAAGGAAACCTGGAAGACAATTCATGAGGTAGATGTGAGCAGGTGGACCTTTGTGTTCATGACACAGTTTTAAAAGTATCTATCACAATTAGACGGTAATACACCAACACCCTGACAACAATAGTTATATAACCAGACATGTTGTGTATCAGGACTGAGCCAAAGTGATAAAATCCAAGGAATGTTTCCCGCACAGCAACAACAATGGCTGGGAAATACTGTTTCAGTTCATATGGGAAGGCTGTGTACACAGTTGTAACGCTCACCTGACTCCCACGGAGGCGCTGGCCTGGTTCGCGCTGCTGTGACCTCTTCTAAGGTGATGCGCAGGGTTCAGAAGACGGACTGGACCGGGCCCCCAAATCTGGCTTGTCAGGCTCGCAGAAGTATCCTTCTGTAGGCGAAAATAGGGGATTAACTGTCTGCGGGGTAATGCAATCGGCCTCCCCCTTTCCCCTCTCACCCTCCTCCAAACCCTTCTGTGATTCCTCGTAGCGTCTCACCTTAGGGTCTGGAAGGACGAACTCTCCATCCTGCTTCTGATGCAGGGGCGCGTTGGTATCCAGTTACTTCACTGGATTTTCGGATTGGTGAGAACCAAACTTGCTTGACTTCCAGGTAAGTTTTTTGATAAGAGGTTCCCCTTGTGTCCATGCATTAATGTACTAATGCTAGTGTCTTTTTCCCCATAGGGGCCGGGGTACGGAATGGCGGGGAACAGGCACCGACCCGAGATGAGAGGTGAAATCCTTGTATAAATCAGGTAAGTCTTTAAAGAGCGTTTTTTGGTAATGTCTTTTCATTCGCTCATTAACGCTGATGTCTCTTTTTCCCCTTAGGGGCCGGGGTCCGGAAATGCCAGGATGCGGCGCGGACCCGAAATGAAGAGGGAATGAATCAACTGGTAAGTCTTAACATGGAGATTTAGCTTTCCTTATTCCCTTCTCTCTCTCACCGTTTGTTCTGGTCTTTTTCTCCCTAGGCGCTGGGGCGTGACTGCGAATCCGGATGATCGCTGCTGAACATGGAGGCGCCCTGAAAAGGTGAGTGGAATGCGGCGCTGCAGCGATCGACGCGATGAGCTTTTAAATAAAAGTCTTCCTTTTCAGGATTGTCGGCGAGATGTCTCCGGGATGCGGATTTAGCAGGTAAGGACTTTTCCTTCTTCTGTTCTCTTCTTCTCTTCCTTTGCAGGTGATCCAGGATGCTGGCAGGCGTGGCAGAAGTCAGGATGCAGGAGCAGACACGGTGAGCGTCCAGCTGCTAGATGCAGAACAACGCGAAGCACGTGTGGCTGTTCGGGTGGGGTTTAAATAGCCTTGGAAGAAGTTCCAGGTATGTATCCTTCCTCCAATCAGATATGTATCCTTCCCCGACCACGCCCGGATGGCAAATTAGTCTCACAGGTAAAGTAGTTCCTTTCAGGCCTCAAGGAGGCCGGGATCCTGCAGCATGGTCTGCATCAGGTAAGTGCACCCAAGCACTCCCATAATGAGCCTGGCGCCTATGGCGTCAGGACTGATGTCTTTTATGAGCCTGGCGCCATAGGCACCAGGACACTGTCCAAAGGGCCCCTATATGGGGTTGCTGGGTCCTTCCTTGGGGACTGGATGTCCGCTTTCGGGGATGCAGGGCTTGAACCGGCTCCCCGGGAGCGGGCATCATGACAGCACTCCCCCCCAAGGCCCCTCCCAAGGTTGTTCCCTCCGGGGGTTTTGGTTTGTCTGGGAAGAGTCGGTGGAATTTCCTGACTAATCGAGGTGCATGCACATGGTCGCTGGGTTCCCACGACCTCTCCTGAGGTCCGTACCCCTTCCAATCAATTAGGTAGAACAGTTTTGACCTAAACATTTTTGAGTCTAAAATGTTCTTCACTTCGAATTCGGGCTCCCCATCTATTAGAATAGGTTCTGGAGGTTTGAGTAGTCGGGTTCCGGGTACCACTGGTTTCAGAAGTGACACATGAAAAACAGGATGAATTCGCATACTAGCTGGTAAATCAAGTTTAACAGCCACTGGGTTAATTATTGCCGTAATAGAATAAGGTCCCAGATATTTTGGGTTAAAAGTTCGAGGCCCTTTGAGTGGTAAATGTCTGGTAGCTAACCACACTTGATCCCCAATCTGATACGGAGGTGCTTCACTCCAATGTAGATCAGCATTCTCCTTGTATTTTCTCTTGGCTTGTTGTAAATGCGTAGTTGCCTCTTTGAAGGCTTGGGTAATTGTAGAATGCAGATGTTCTACTGCAGGCATTCCGAGGTTCTGAGGTGAGTCAAGGTTTGAGGTTCGAGGGTGATGCCCAAACAAAGTATAAAAAGGACTGTGGCCAGTTCCAGAGTGTACCGAATTATTATGTGCGTATTCGGCTATCCAAAGAATGTCTTTCCAGTTGCTTTCAGATTGCTGTAACATACACCGTAAGTACTGCTCAAGGGTCTGATTTGTCCTCTCGGTCTGACCATCTGTCTGAGGGTGGTGACTGGTCGATAATCTTACGTCGATCTGCGCCATTTGACAACATTTGCGCCAGAAGTGGGAAATGAATTGGCTTCCCCGGTCAGAGATTAGTATAGATGGGAATCCATGTAGCCGAACAATATTTTCGAGGAATTCTTTGGCTAGGACAGAAGCTGAAGGTAAACCTTTCAAACGAATACATTGGGCCATTTTGGAAAACAAATCCACAATTACCAGAATAGCATTGTACCCCGAACAAGGAGGCAGGTCCGTAATAAAATCCATTGATAGGGTGTGCCAGGGTGCTGGCGGTATGTCTAGAGGTTGAAGGAGACCGGCTGGTCTTTTCTTTTGACTTTTATTTTGGGCGCAAACACCACAGGACATCACAAAAGATTTAACATCTTTTCGCCAAGAGGGCCACCAAAATTGTCGTTTCACCTTTTCCTCTGTCTTGGCAATACCGGGGTGTCCCTCTATTAATGTATCATGATAACCCGGAAATAACTAGTTTGTGTAATTCCTTATGTGGCAGGAATAAACGTCCTTGGAAATAAGGTAAACCATTATCTATGGTAAAGTCTGATCCCTTTTGTATCCAATCCTGTAAGGTTGTAGGGTCCAGGAGTTGTTTCACTCTGGCTTGAATGTCTTCAAGTGTCTGTAACGAAGTCATACCTAGAATCCTCTGTTCGGGAATTATCGGTACTGGTTCTGAGTTTGTATCAGATTCTCCCATTCCAATTCGGGATAAGGCGTCTGCTTTGCCATTCTTGCAGCCAGGTCGATAGGTAATCACGAAATCAAATTCAGCGAAAAACAAAGCCCATCGAAGCTGCCGTGATGACTGAGCCTTGGCGGTTTTCAAATACTGTAAATTCCGGTGATCAGTGATCACTGTGATAGTATGTCGAGCTCCAAGCAGATAATGCCGCCAGGCTTTAAAAGCGAACTTAATGGCTAACAGTTCTTTGTCCGTGATTGCATAATTAACCTCGGGTGCCGAGAATCTTCTGGACCAAAATGCTACGGGATACAGTTGGTTGGTTTCGGGATCTCTTTGGGACAGGACAGCTCCCATGGCTAGGCTGGATGCGTCAGTCTCGACGACATAAGGGAGATCTGGACGCGGGTGTTTCAATATAGGTGCAGAGGTAAACTTAGCTTTTAAATCCTGAAAGGCCTGCTCGGCTTCTTCAGACCATTCAAAACGTTTATTTTTCCTCAAGAGTGCAGTAATGGGTTGTACCACACGTGAAAATTCCGGGATAAACCTGCGATAGAAATTGGCAAAGCCGAGCATGCTTTGAACCCCTTTTACAGAGCTAGGTGATGGCCATTTGAGGATGGCATCCACTTTTCTTGAGTCGATTCGGACTCTTTTGGGTGTCAGGATGAAACCTAGAAACTCGACTTCTGTGGTATGGAAAACACATTTCTCCAATTTAGCAAATAGTTTGTGTTGGCGCAGTGTTTCAAGTACTGCCCTGACGTGTTTTCTGTGATCAGATTCCGAAGAGGAGTACACCAGAATGGCATCGATATATACGACAACACAAACATCGATGAGTTCCCGAAGGACATCATTCATGAAGTATTGGAAGGCAGCCGGCGCGTTCCACAATCCGAAAGGCATCACCTGGTACTCGAATAATCCGTATTTAGTACGGAAGGCAGTTTTCCATTCGTCGCCTTCTTTAACTCGTACCAGATGATAAGCCCCCCGGAGATCTAACTTGGTGTATATGCAAGCGTCCTTCACCTGGTCAAGGAGTTCAGGGATCAGAGGCAGAGGATAACGGTTTTTAACCGTTATCTGGTTCAATGCGCGGTAATCGATACAAGTTCTAAGGTCGCCTTCTTTTTTGGGCACGAAGAACAAAGCCAAGGATGCGGGGGACTTTGACGGGCGAATAAAACCATTAGCTAGGTATTGATCCAAATATTGTCTCAAATGCAGATTCTCAGGTTCGGTAAGGGCATAAATCCTGCTACAAGGGGGTTGTGCACCGGGCCCCAGATCGATTTGGCAATCGTACGATCTGTGAGGAGGTAACGTGTTGGCCTGTTCCTTTTGGAAGACGTCCTGAAAGTTTTGGTATTCCGGAGGTAGTTGCATGGAGGCAGAGGTTACAGATGCTAGATTAATCTTCAGGTTTTCTGGGTAGCAGGTTTGTGTACAATCCGGGAAGGTTATTCTCTTAGCTCGCCAATCAATTCAAGGATTATGTGTCTCTAACCAAGGGATTCCAAGAATAACCTGAAACTGTGGAGCCTTGATTACATCAAACACAACACCCGCCCGATGGCCGTCGGGACCAATAAGAGTCACCTCAGTAGTGGAATGTGTTACCGGTCCAGAGGCAATTTCAGTTCCATCGACTGTGGTGATGACATCTTTGCTGGTTTTAGGACGGAGAGGGAGGTTAATCCTAGAGACCAATTCACGATCCACATAGTTTCCAATAGCCCCACTATCGATGTATGCCTTTATTGCATGCAACCGCTTAGGCTGTTCTGGATCTACGAGAACCATTGGCACAATGAAATGCGAGGTCTGAGAGTTAGTTTTCAAGCTCGGCAAGCGGACCCCTACACTTGTCGGGCGGAGTCGTTTCCCGAAACAGAGTCTTCATGGTTTTTATCAGCGGCTCCTACCGCCTTTCGGGGCGGTTTTGCCGGGCAATCTCGTAGAAAGTGTCCAGAATTCCCACAATAAAGACATCATTTTAACTGCCGCCTCCTTTCACGTTCCTTTTGAGTTAAGGGTCCTTTAACCCCTCCAATTTGCATAGGCTCAAAGACATCAACTCCCTTGGGATTGGCATGGGTCTTGACCAACACCCGGGTCTCAAACCTGGACTGATCTGCTTTTCTGTTTTGAAGTCTGTGATCCAATTGGACCACTAAGTCTATATACTCTGTGCATTCTTGGGGCGGATTTAGAACTTGGGCCAAGACATCTTTAAGTTCTCCGCGTAGGCCTCGATAAAACAACGTGACTCTTTTATCCTCTGGCCATCCCGTTTCCACAATTAGTCTATTAAAGGTTGCAATATAGGATAGGAGGTCCTGATTGCCCTGTCGCAGAGATAGAAGTTCGTCATCCAGAGCCTGCCCCTGAGAGTGTCGAGCAAATAACCTTTCCATGCTTGCTTGAAACCTTTGAAAATCACGGAGAATCGGGTCATCTTGAGTAACCAGTGGAACTGACCAATCGGCAGTGCAGCCGCTGAGATATGACAATACAAAGGCTACCTTGGTCTGATCATTAGGGAAGGCCCCAGGTCTGCATAGGAAGTGCAAACGACACTGATTCATGAATACGGCGAATCGTTTTGGGTCCCCAGCAAAGCGTTCGGGTGGGGCCAGCGGTATGTTTCCAGGTAGATTAATCTGCAGAGGGTTACTGGAAACCACAGGAGCGGGGTTCCCTCCGGAACCGGGTAGAGGAGTTTGACCAGCTTGACCTTGCAAAAGCTGTCTGGCCAGGTCATCAATTCTTTCCTTTGATATTATTAATTCCCTCCTGATGGCATTAGTCTCTTGACAAGCGGCATGTACTTCGGCCCGTAATTCCCCCAGTAATTGGGCCGACTGATCAGTCTCTGAACTTTCCATAGCGCCTGGGTGGGAATTTGTAGGAAGGCTTCGCGTTCTGTAATGCTCACCTGACTCCCACGGAGGCGCTGGCCTGGTTCGCGCTGCTGTGACCTCTTCTAAGGTGATGCGCAGGGTTCAGAAGACGTACTGGACCGGGTCCCCAAATCTGGCTTGTCTGGCTCGCAGAAGTATCCTTCTGTAGGCGAAAATAGGGGATTAACTTTCTGCGGGGTAATGCAATCGGCCTCCCCCTTTCCCCTCTCACCCTCCTCGAAACCCTTCTGTGATTCCTCGTAGCGTCTCACCTTAGGGTCTGGAAGGACAAGCTCTCCATCCTGCTTCTGATGCAGGGGCGCGTTGGTATCCAGTTACTTCACTGGATTTTCGGATTGGTGAGAACCAAACTTGCTTGGCTTCCAGGTGTGTTTTTTGATAGGAAGGTTCCCCTTGTGTCCATGCATTAATGTACTAATGCTAGTGTCTTTTTCCCCATAGGGGCCAGGGTACGGAATGCCGGGGAACAGGCACCGACCCGAGATGAGAGGTGAAATCCATGTAGAAAACAGGTAAGTCTTTAATGAGCGTTTTTTGGTAATGTCTTTTCATTCGCTCATTAACGCTGATGTCTCTTTTTCCGGGGTCCGGAAATGCCAGGATGCGGTGCGGACCCGAAATGAAGAGGGAATGAATCAACTGGTAAGTCTTAACATGGAGATTTAGCTTTCCTTATTCCCTTCTCTCTCTCACCTTTTGTTCTGGTCTTTTTCTCCCTAGGCGCTGGGGCGTGACTGCGAATCCGGATGATCGCTGCTGAACATGGAGGCGCCCTGAAAAGGTGAGTGGAATGCGGCGCTGCAGCGATCGACGCGATGAGCTTTTAAATAAAAGTCTTCCTTTTCAGGATTGTCGGCGAGATGTCTCTGGGATGCGGATTTAGCAGGTAAGGACTTTTCCTTCTTCTGTTCTCTTCTTCTCTTCCTTTGCAGGTGATCCAGGATGCTGGCAGGCGTGGCAGAAGTCAGGATGCAGGAGCAGACATGGTGAGCGTCCAGCTGCTAGATGCAGAACAACGCGAAGCACGCGTGGCTGTTCGGTTGGGGTTTAAATAGCCTTGGAAGAAGTTCCAGGTATGTATCCTTCCTCCAATCAGATATGTATCCTTCCCTGACCACGCCCGGATGGTAAATTAGTCCCACAGGTAAAGTAGTTCCTTTCAGGCCTCAAGGAGGCCGGGATCCTGCAGCATGGTCTGCATCAGGTAAGTGCACCCAAGCACTCCCATAATGAGCCTGGCGCCTATGGCGCCAGGACTGATGTCTTTTATGAGCCTGGCGCCATAGGCGCCAGGACACTGTCCAAAGGGCCCCTATATGGGGTTGCTGGGTCCTTCCTTGGGGACTGGATGTCCGCTTTCGGGGATGCAGGGCTTGAACCGGCTCCCCGGGAGCAGGCATCTTGACAACAGTGTAGTCTGCCAAAATCCCTTCAGAGCAAAACAGTCAATAGTACTGCAACAGGACAAATGTCAATATTCAAGAGTTTCAGCTGGACTTGGTACTGAGCAAAAGTTGCCACAGTTCAGTGGTCATGGCAGTGTCAGTGCACTCCCTACTAAAGGTTCAAGCTGGATATATCCATAATACCAGAGCCGCAATCTCAGAGTGGTCATAAGGACAAAGAGAATAACCAAGAGGTTGTAACAAAGGGTCCAAAACTCCAGCTGGCACTGACATATTGGTGATCGCCGCTACCAGTTTGTGCCAGTCACTTCAGGAGGATTCGTCGTTGAGTAGTCAGGTCCAGGGATGAGTGGGTGTGCTGGCTTGTACTCTGCTCTGGGTTACAGACCCTGGAGTGGCCCTCTGTGGAACTTCTGGGCATATCCTTTTGGGCCTTGGAGTGATTCAGTGGGGTCAGGCGCTGGAGGTAATATGCAAGGTGCAAGACACAAATTGGGGTAGTCCCCTCCAGTGCTTCGATAGATTGGTGAAGGAACCTGAACAGAAGCTCCTGCAGAGACCCCACCAGTATTAACAAGTTTTGATGCTGGGGGTCTTGTTTCAGTACCTGGTTGTACTGTGAGCAGTAGACACTGCTTCTGGTGCTGCTAGTTTGAAGGCCTTTAGTATCAGGTTGGGATGGCACTAGCAGTTTGGAGGCTCGGCTACTGGAAGAGGTGCTGGAGGTTGGGTCACTGGTAGAGGTGCCGGAGGTTGCGGCTAGGTTGGGGCTTAGCTGCTGATGATCAGATGAAGTGGAGGTGGTGTCTTTGGCGGTCGTTGGGACCTTGCAACAGTCGTCGGCATGTATCCACGATGTCCATCCAGAGCAGTTCACAGCTGTATGCGTTGTCAGCATTATCTGATTTGGTCCTCGCCACCTGGGCTGGAGTACAGGCTTACACTGGTGAATATTCACGAGGACCCAATTGCCAGGCTACAGAGAGTGGTGGGGCTCAGTCGCTGATTCTGGTAGGGCAGCTTGGACCGGGCATGAAGAGGGTGAACGTTTTTGACCAATTTGTGACAATACTCAAGAATAGTTATATCTTTGAGGTGTAGACTCTGGAGGTGTGGAGCTGGAGGCTGAGCAGTTCTTACTCGCATGGGACATCCTATAAGGATCACATGGCAAACAAAGCTGGTGGGAATGCCTGTGGCCATTTCAGAACTGTTTCCTAACACACCGTGGACAGTTTGAGGACCCCGTTCTACAAAACCACACGACTGGGGTGATATGCACAATTAAACTGCTGCGAGGTTTCTAGTGCTGTGCACACTTTAACAATTTGACCAGTAAAGTGGGTACCCGGTCACTGTCTATGACAAGGGGAAGCGCAAATATAAGTATGAATTCAGCATTCAATTTCTTTGTGACTGTGATGGTATATTTCCTTCTCCAGGGGTAGTCCTCCACCTATCCAGAGGAACACATCTACTATCACTAAACAATACAAAAACCTAATGCACATGGGGAGCTGTATGAACTGTCTGCATGTTTAAGAAGGGACCCTGCAGTACTGGACAGCTTTGCTTTACCGCTCTCCCGACATTGAGCTTGACATGTGGCTCATCTCTCACAATCCTGGGCTATCAACGCAAAACCACTGGCAGCCCAATTTCTGTTCACTGTAGCTATCATGGTATTTTATACCTGAGTGGGCAATGCTGTGGGCCTCTCGTGCCAGGTATGGAAGGAGAAACTTGGGTGCCACCAGGCAGCCGTCTAGGGAACACCAAAGAGAATCATGCTCTAACTTACATGAACGCTCAGTCCAGTTCACCTTTTCTACTTCGGGAGCTTGGTCTTAGAGTATGACCAGGCTGTAAAGGGAGTCAATCTGTGACTGTTGGACTACAACGCAAATAAGAGTTTCAATTGAAGCCAGCGGCGCATTTAAGGCTGCCAAAATGCTAGGGTATTTCTTTGGGCAATGGAAGACTGAGAAGGGTCGAGTCCCTTGCACTTAACAATGGCCAGGGCAGATGGGAGCAATAGCACATGCAATAGGGCTGATGTATATTTGCCATTCAATACTTGGGTACAGGTGGATGTTTAGTAACCATGCTGCTTACTTAGGATACCAAAATCATGCAGAATAGTGCGCGTACCTGTAGCTTGTGGTAACTGTAGCCAATCTACTCTGTACCAGGGTACATGCTTGTGTGATGATGACAAGTTCTGAGACCATGGCAAAATTGGCAGTGGACAATCGATAAGCCTTGAGGACGGAGTGGGGTGTACATACAGAGTAACCAAAGACAAGTTATCCTGTTCCCTGGTTACACAGACATGAATCATCCAAGAAGAGTATATGGTCAGGGTTCTGCAGTGGGAAAGCTAATAAATCAGCACAGGGTGCCAGAAGCGTTTCGACAACTACTGGGCAGTCATGCAGGTCCCCATCCTCGGGGATTGGTAAAAGAAGCAGGGTTCAAGACAAGGCAGCTGTTCAATGTTGCATTTGCAGCAGAAATGAGCAGTTTCTCATATTTGGTAAGTCGCTATTGGAAACATTGGGCCTCATTACAAGTGTGTTGTTCCGGAAATAAGGATGCCGGTAGCAATGTCCCGCCGCCCTTTCTGGACTGCCACACTGCAAGTCTGTCTGCAGGGTATGTTGCACCCAACAGGTTTTACCTCCCGGGTGCAATGGTCCCGGTAGACAGACTTGTCACAGAAGCAGCGCCCTGCTAGCAACGGTGCTGGTCTTCCATCTCCCTACTCCCATGGATTCCTATGGGACTCCATGAGAATGGGGAATAACATTTTTCGAGCCTGAGCCATGAGATAGACACGGCTTACAGGGATAAATAGGAGGATGTGATGAGGACACAATATTAATCTATTACTTAGTCTCTAGTCACAGATATACTCGCAATAGACGACTATGTCCCACACAAAGATGGCGACCGGTGTCGGGACGCGCTTGCGTGCTGCTCCCATGGTTACCATTTATGCCAGGCAGAGACGAGCAGCGCGTCTAGCTGCCGGGCTGCTGGACATCTCTGCCGTGTGTGGGTCACAAGATGGGTAATATTGTGGGGATGCACAAGGCCCCTGCTCCTCCACATATACCAAATGTATAGAATGACTGGGATAGCCTATCCTTTGAATTAAGGTCAGTGAACACTTTTGAACGGATGCAACCTGTACGCGTCTTTGCCCTAATCTTAGCTGTTGGTTTGAATCGTCCCTGAATGGACAGTTTTGGCTACCCATCCTTTATTAATTACAGTTAATCCGAATCCATGCTAGTCGCACAAGTATTTTCTCTTAAATTTAGTCACATGTTTGAATTATCCATGTAGGGGTAGTCTTTGTTACACTTCCCTATTATCTGGAACAATGGTACATGAGTTCTAGACATGACTCGAGTTCCCTTTACCTCTTCTCTATTCCCAGCTGTCTTCTTTGGGAGTCATCGCCTGACACTACATCACTACCCGGGGATCGGAGTTTGTCTTCTGACCGGGTGAGTAGTGAAGCAAGCTCGTGTATCACTCACGTATGAGACTCCACTATAAGCCCTCTTTACAAGGCTTCATACTTACTCTATTTTTTATTTTGTTTTATTTTGTATCTACCATGTAGGTAGAAGCCAGTGTCTTCTATTTGCCCTGAAATTAAGGTTAGTGAACTTCCACTGAAACGACAGTTTTTCTCGTGTCTCCAGTATACCACATAGATCTAATTAGTGTACTCTTATCCTTTCCAGGAGATACTTGTAGGAATTTTAACTGAACACATCGAAACTTAAACACATCCTGCCCTGAAGATGGATTTAGTATAATCCAAAACGCGTTGGCACCCATGATCACACAGGCGTGTATCTAGGATGATTTGAGTAGAGCGAAATATATTGCTCAGAACTGTAAAAAATACACATGCCTTCATTTAGCCGCACATCAGTGTGTGGCTGATACCCTGTATGAAGCATTTTTATTCCTTTGTGTACTTTGTGGTTAATTTGAGCGCTCTTTCAGCTCAGTTGTGATATTGTTTTTTGAAATGTACCAATGTATGCTTTCTTCGAATCTGTATCCCACAATGTGCATTAACAGTATGGTGTAAACTGATCTTGTTTGATATAAATACTTTACCTGTTCAAACCTGCCTTTTTTCAGCTTGGTGGTTCTTGACTGTGTATAAGCAGGCGGACAGAGTCATGTAAAAATAGATATGCTCTATTAACTCAATATTGGAGAAGTAATGATTGAAAATTATTATTTTGGAAAGATTCACAGCATCAACCATGTGGGCTAATTACCTCCTTCTAGGGGCTTGTACATCCCATGTGGTTGGAAATCTCTCTTGGGACTGTGTCTCTTGAGGAGTGCAGCATAGGGTTACTGACTGGCAACGTCCGGTGTGTCCTGTGTTCTACAAATTTGGATCTCGAGTGGCCTTGAGATTCTCCCAGCTGCACCTGAAGTACAACTCACTAATTTATATACATTACTAAGGATATTCTCACATAACTTCTTAAAGTCAAGCATTTGACATTTTGTTGTGCCTCCCACCCCAGATTCTTTTCTATTTATCAACCAGATTGCACACAACTCAGCCTTGATCATATTCAGCCCTTGCTCCATGTTGTTCGCCACCTGGATCATCTTCCACCTCAAGATCTGCAGCCACTTGGCCTTGGCTGCGGCCTAGACCCCTTGTAGCAGGAGGGCGGAGAAGAACACCTCCGTTTTGGTATACAGCTGGTATTTATCTGGAATTTCTTTGAGCAGCTTTTTTGATTTTTGTATTGTATTTTAATTTCCACAAACAAGCATGTAGGAACCTTTCACATAATTCTTTTTAAAACAATCACAAAATGTAGACATATTAAAACAGGTAAACACTGAATAAATCAAGAAAAGAAGGTATACAAAACAAAACTTACAAAGAGCAAAAAGGAGAAAAAAGAAAATGCAAAATAAACCCAGGGAGTAATTACAATAGGAGAAAAAGAGGATACATCCCAGATTTCACAGGGAACATACAACACATTATTAACTTCTACTTTTTTATCTCCTCCTACCTTCCCTCTTCTACACCCAGCTTTGTGTATTGCAATTTTCCCAGAATTGTGGAGAGAAGACTGCATAGGTCCAAGATCAACCTCTGTAGGTCCCCTCTCATGAGGCTGCACCATAAGGCTTTGTTCCCTATCTGAATTTTGAGGTATTTAATTCTAGCTTCTCTCAGAGCCACACAGTCCATCGCCAGATGTTTTATTGTTTCTGTCATATTATTGGTTATTTGGTTTCTGTTTGCCGATAGTTTCTGAAATGCCTTAAGGCATAACGACTTGTTACGTCGTCGTGACTTTTTCACGTGGGACGTCTATGTGCTTAGGAAGAGGATTACGGAGGAAGGAGTGGTCCACGTCGTGCACGGGCAGGCATTTATTTTTTATTGAGCATTTATAATGCGCTTATTCATCTTGGCAAAGCGCCTGGTATATTTGATATTTTTATTTACATCGAGCTCATACACAGGTGTTTCACAGCGCGGCAAGGAAGGGGAACAGGGAAGAACAAAACACCAATGGGTTTGTTTTTCCTATTTTGATTTTAGTTGCAACAACGGCGGATCTTTATGTGTCTTCTTGGCTGGTATCCTGATCCCCGGCTCCACCCACCCCCAAACAGAAGTGGTTTATGGCCGTGCCGCACACGCTGAGGGAATTTCATGGCAGATTCGGCTGCCGCCATCCACCACCTTATCCAGTGGTGGAAATGAGTTGGTTGGGGGTCCCACAGGGGACGGGGTGAGGGCGGAGGTGAAGGGGGCGGTGCCCAAAGAGGCGGGGTTTGGGGGCAGAGCTGGCAGTTGACCTCCGATCAAAGGAAATGTCCAAAATAATAGTTTTAAACGGCGCAATTTCTTTAATGCTGCTTCATTTCCAAATCAATTCCACTTCCATGGCACTGGTGATGTTACTTCACTATGTTTATAATAGTTTGACCAGTGTTGCTGAGTAAATATTCTTTAACATGCACAATTTGCATGCATTTTATAACCCCCCACCCCCTTGGGTACTATTCAAACAGGGTTAGAAAAGGAATGAATTGCCATTTACAACTATGGGCCACTTTTTCATTGGTGCACGAGACAATTTTATGGCCCATCTGTGCACCTAAACTACCAACAGCAATGTTAGTCTACACCATGGGTGCACAACATACGGCCCGCGGGCCAGTTGCGGCCCGCCTTGCTTTTTTGTACGGCCCGCGAGGCACAAAGAATTTCCTAATGGAGGGCGGCCCGCAAGCAGCATCGGCCGCCCTCCATTAGGAAAGTCTTTGTTGTCTTCCGGGCCGGACAAAACACTGGCCCTCATTGGCTCAGCACACACGCACCACGTCGCTCCTACGAGCCATGTAGTGCGTGTGTGCTGCACCAATGGAGGGCCAGCACTATGGCTGGTGTGGTCCATAAGGCTTGATGCCAGAAGGCATTTCAGCCTTGGACCACGCCAGCCGTAGTACGATTCCAGAGACTTCCAGCTTACCTGCTTTCCAGCACGTCTCCGGTAAGTGGTCTGTTTGTGTTTGTGTGTCGAGTCTGTTTTGCTGTATGTTTGTGTGTGTATGTTGAGATGCGGGGGTGTCGGATGTGTATGAATGTTTGGATTTGAATGTTTTTTGTGTGTATGTTGAGATGCAGGGGTGTCGGATGTGTATGAATGTTTGGATTTGAATGTTTTTTGTGTGTATGTTGAGATGCGGGGGTGGGGTGGTGTCGGATGTGTATGAATGTTTTGATTTGAATGTTTTTTGTGTGTATGTTGAGATGCGGGGGTGGCGGATGTGTATGAATGTTTGGATTTGAATGTTTTTTGTGTGTATGTTGAGATGCGGGGGGTGTCGGATGTGTATGAATGTTTGGATTTGAATGTTTTGTGTGTGTATGTTGAGATGCGGGGGTGGGGGGGTGTCGGATTTGTATGAATGTTTGGATTTGAATGTTTTTTGTTTGTATGTTGAGATGCGGGGGTGGGGTGGTGTCGGATGTGTATGAATGTTTTGATTTGAATGTTTTTCGTGTGTATGTTGAGATGCAGGGGTGGGGGGGTGTCGGGTGTGCATGAATGTTTGTTTTGGAGTGTAAGTGCAGTGTATGTTGAGATGCAGGGTCTGTATGTGTGCATGCTTGCTAGTTTGTATGCTGATTTGGGGGGTGGGGGGTTCTGGTCTGTATGGGTGCATGTTTGAGAGTGTGTGCTGAGTTGGGGGTGGGGGTTTTTGGGTCTGTATGGGTGCTTGTTTGAGAGTGTGCTGATTTGGGAGGTGGGGGTTCGGGTCTGTATGGGTGCATGTTTGAGAGTGTGCTGATTTGGGGGGTGGGGGTTCGGGTCTGTATGGGTGCATGTTTGTGTGTGTGTGTGCTAAGGTGGGGGTTGGAGGGTTCGGGTCTGTATGGGTGCTTGTTTGAGAGTGTGCTGATTTGGAGGGTGGGGGTTTGGGTCTGTATGGGGGCATGTTTGCGTGTGTGCTTAGTTGGGGGAGTGGGGGGTTCGGGTCTGTATGGGTGCTTGTTTGAGAGTGTGCTGATTTGGAGGGTGGGGGGTTCGGGTCTGTATCGGTGCATACTTGAGAGTGTGTGTGCTGAGTTGGGGGGTGGGGGTTCGGATCTGTATGGGTGCATGTTTGTGTGTGTGCTGAGTTGGGGGGTCCAACTGTCATAGTGTTTGGTTAGGGTGGGGGGTGCCATGGGGATAGTGTTTGGTTGAGGGGTGAGGGCCATGGGGCATAGTGTTTGGTTGAGGGTGAGGGGGCCATGCGGCATAGTGTTTGGTTGGGGGTGGGGGCCGTGGGGCATAGTGTTTGGTAGGGTGTTGAGGGTGCCATGGGGCATAGTGTTTGGTTGGGGGTGAGGGTGCCATGGGGCATAGGGTTTGGTTGGGGGTGAGGGTGCCATGGGGCATAGTGTTTGGTTGAGGGGAGGGGGCGCCATGGGGTATAGTGTTTGGTTGGGGTTGAGGGAGCCATGGGGCATAGTGTTCGGTTGGGGGTGAGGGGGCCATGGGGCATAGTGTTCGGTTGGGGGTGAGGGGGCCATGGGGCATAGTGTTTGGTTGGGGGTTGAGGGAGCCATGAGGCATAGTGTTTGGTTGGGGGTGAGGAGGCCATTGAGCATAGTGTTTGGTTGAGGGGTGGGGGCCATGGGGCATAGTGTTTGGTTTGGGTTGAGGGAGCCATGGGGCATAGTGTTTGGTTGGGGTTGAGGGGGCCATGAGGCATAGTGTTTGGTTGGGGGTGGGAGCCATGGGGCATAGTGTTGCACTCCAAGAGTAAACCCAATAATAAAGCTAAAACAGCCACAGTTAGGAGATGTACATCCTTTGCTTTTTGAGGAAACCTGACTCAACGAAGGCCATACTCCTCTTGGGAACCCCAAACAGCAAACTATAGCAGTCCAAAATAACGGAATGTCCAATCTAGGGTCAATAAAATATATATAAGTTAATTAAACAGGCGAGATACAATAACTAAATAGAAATAATTATAACAATGGAAAATGTGTAGTACAAAATGTAAGTTTGAAATGCAAATAAAAATCGTTACCCCTCAAAAACATATTCTTTTTCCATGTGTTTAATACAAATTGGGGGTTTAAAAAGCCTCCTGCCACGCCCCGCCTACTGCCCCGCCCACATTTAGTTTTCGGCCCACTATAGCCCTCATGTAAGGTACTTTCGGCCCTCTGTCAAAATCAGTTGTGCATCGCTGGTCTACACTGTGATCTTAGCTCATGCAGAGCAGTATTTTAAGCAGACTGTGAAAGAAGCGTTAAGAGCAATTACTCTAGCTAGTGGTGAAAGAGCAGATAGTCTGTGGGGAAACCATGTTTTATTTTATTATTTGATTTAATTGAATGAACAATTTTTTTTTACAAAAAGAAGCAATTCAAGTTCTCCAGTGCTTTTGCTTTGTTATGCAGTTCATTAGCTTTGTAGTCGCGTCTTTACTCTCTCATCAGCTTAGACGAACAAGTGAATATTTCTTTATCGGTCAGATCCTTTTTGTCACTTATGCGACCAGGCCAATCATTTTGAAGAAACCCACCACTGCAATGACCCAGTTCGTTTTTTCACCGCTTGTTAAGCGGGCCCACCATTCCTGTTCATTCACTTTGTCCTACACTGCGGTGAGTGTTTGTGTCTGGTAAGACCCTGTTAGGCCTAATTTCCTCGTGCCCGCAGACCCTTCTGGTTTTGCCCTAGCCCGCTTCCACCCCGTACAGCCCTCCCTCCCCCTCCCTCCTCCCAGACCGTCTCCCTTCCTTGTTTGTCCCTCGGCCCGCCTCCCTCCACCCCTGATAGGCCCGACCGATTCCTCCTTGATTGGTGCAGACGAGAAGCTCCCGTTTCATTGCTGATCCTCCCAAGGCAGCCCTCTGCCTGGCAGCCCATCGGCTAAGGACCCGAGGCAAAGGACGGCTCCCACAGAGACGGCTCCAGGCCGTGTCTGCAGGTATCAGCAGGAGAAGCAAGAAGCCAACAATAAGTAAGTGTGGGAAGGGCGGGGCCAGAAGCAATTACTTCAGGCCATGCTACCCTACCACTCAGCTAAGGAAGCCTCACCATTGTAAACTCATTATATCTGTATCATAATTGCATTTAGAAACTCTGTCCTATACCTGTGCTAAACTGTTTTTAGAAGTGTGCCCAATAGCCTCTCGGTGAAAGCTGAATTTTGAAGTGTGCCCAATAGCCTCTCGGTGAAAGCTGAATTTAGAAGTGTGCCCAATAGCCTCTCTGTGAAAGCTGAATTTAGAAGTGTGCCCAATAGCATCTCTGTGCTAAATTGAATTTGGAGGTGTGCCCAATGGCCTCACTGTGAAAAGTTGAATCTAGAAATCTACCTAACATCCTCTCTGTGAAAAGTTGCTTTTAGAAGTCCGCCTAATATCCTCTCTGTGAGGGTTGAATTTGGAAGTGTGCCCAATAGCCTCTCTGTCTGCCTAATAACCTCTCTGTGAAAAGTTGCAGCTAGAAGTCTACCTAATATCCTCTCTTGCAAACTGAATTTAGAGGTGTGCCCAATAGCCTCTCTGTGCCCTGGCTGATTTTAGAAGTGTTCCTAATATCCTCCCTGTACAAACCTGAACCTAAAGTGTACCCAATAACCCACCGTGCAAAGCTCAACTTAGTAGTGCGAAATTTCGACTCGGTGTAGCGAATTGTCTGCCCTGGTTGAATCCAGAACTGTACCCAATAGCCTCTCTGTGCATGACTTGAATTTAAAAGCGCGCCTAACATCCTCTCTGAGTAAAGTTTATTTTTAGAGTTGTGCCTATAATTGCCTGCCCTGGTTGAATCTAGAACTGCACCTAATACCCTCTCTGTGCATGACTTGAATTTAGAAGTGTGCCTAACATCCTCGCTGAGTAAAGTTGATTTTAGAATTGTGCCTAATAGCCTCTCTGTGCAAAATTGACTTTAGAATTGTGCCTTATAGCCTCTCTATAAAGTCGAATTTAGAACCGTGCCTAAGAGCGTGCCCAGTTGAACTGACCAGTGTCTATAATAACCTCTGTGTGCAAAGTTGTTTTAGAACTATGCTTAATAGCCTCTCGGTGTAAAGTTGAAAGGCGAAGTGTGCCTAATAACGTGCGCTAGTTGAACTGACTAGTGACTGAGAAGTGTGCCTAATATCCCCTGCGTACATAATATCCCTCTCTGTGCAATAGTGTGCCCATTAGCGTTAAGTTATTAGTTGAATATAAAAGCAGCACTAATATCCTATTTGTACAAACTCAAATTTAGAAGTAGGCCTATTATCGCCCCTTCCTTGAATCCAGAAATGTGCCTAATAGCCTGCCCTGACTGAAGTTAGAACTACAATTAGAAAATCCTACTAGACTGCACCTAAAAGTCCACCTAAAAGCATACCTGTGGCGTTGCTACATTCAATTTCTCCCTAATAGCTTTCCCGTATTCCAGCTTATTAGAAGAAAGTCTATCCAACAACGTAACTGTACTGTAGTTGCAACTAAATAGGCCGCCTAGCAGCATATCCTAAGGTCTAGCCACACCTCAAAACGGCCTAATATCGGCAGCCTAGTTACAATTAGTACACTAAAACCTAGAATAAGTGAATAGTATCACCCGGCTTAGTGGAACCCTCAAACCAAGACTAATCTCTCCCAGCAATATAGCCGAACCTATAAAGTCCAATAAAGTATAAGTCGCACTACATAAGTCTAACTACACCTGATAGCACGCACTAACCATGAGTGCCCCCAATCCACCAGGGTATACCGGAAACGACCACTGTGGACCGTGGACCGCCTCCACTCTCCGGCCCGCCTTGCCTCCCGTCCCCCCTTCCCAAATCATCCCACCCTCCTTCACATCCCTTACCCTTCCCCTTTCCAAACACCAAGTCAGAGGGGCACGGTGGCGAGCCAACCGCCCTAGGACCACTGCTCACCTGAACCCCACCACCGACCAACCTACGTTGACCATGCCCGCTCCCCTCACTTTGCCTGCAATCATGCACCCCACGCTCTTCCCACTAACCCCCGCCATTATCCCCCACCGACCACACCCCTTCCCCTCCCTAAAAACTGCACACCTAGCCCTAGCAAGAACAGAAGCCTCATCCCTCTCCCCCTCTGAACTTCCTACCCTCTCTCACACACCAATCGCAACAAAGACACTAAAGTGGAAACGTTCCTGGTCCCCCTCAATCTCTCACCATTCATCACCTCCCCTGTCTCGACTCACCACCATCCCCCCTCGCTTCACCCTTCCTAAAACCCCTCGCCCTCAATTTCTCACCGACTGCAACTGAAACTCCTAACCGCCCACACCCCACCTTCAAATACCCCGTGCCAAACCCAACCCCCTAACACACCCATCCAACCACTTCCACCCGAAACCCGCCAACTCTTCTGCTCGCCCACTTTTCCCACCTATCAGCAATCACCCCACCGTTCTCCCTCTCCAGTTTCCACCCACTTCCCGCCACCCCCTCCCGCTACACCAACCTCACCTACCGAAGTGAATTGCACCCTATTTAATGCCCGATCCGTAGCAAAAAACATGCACAGCATCTTTGACCTCCTTGCCTCTGACAAACCAGACCTGGTTTTCATCAACGAAACTTGGTTCTCTGACGGCTTTGCCCCAATCGCCTATGAAGACTCCCCCTCCCCCGATTACTTCCTCATCCCACTGAACCGTCCCTCTAGAGGTGGGGGAATAGCATTCGTCTTCAAGTCTCACTTCCACGCCTCAATCATCGACAATCAACCATCCATTCCTTCCTGCGAATCACTCCTCATTAAACTATCCCTCTCCCCGTCGTTCTCTCACAGCTTCCTAATAATCTACAGACCACCTGGCTAAGATAGACAATTCTCAAACCACCTCTGTGACTCTATTGCCACCCTTCAACTAAACCATCCCAACCTCACCCTTCTTGGAGATGTCAACATATGGCTCGACATCCCCACCAACCCTATGACACACTCTCTGGTTGACGGTCTAGATGCAATTAAACTTCAACCCCACATAAACGGCCCGACTCACTATAAACGACACACTCTTGATGCCATCTTTAACTCCCACAACCGGATACATCTAAACCCCACCCCCACCCCTATCATCTGGTCTGATCATTTCATTGTTTCTTTCGCCATTTACTCACCCTACCCGCTTCCCGTACTCAAATCTGAACGCCTGAATCTACGCAAATGCTGGAAAAAATGAATAATCCTTCCTGACCTAGCCGACGCACTCCTCCAGTCTCCTCCACCTACCTGCCAACCCAATAAACAACTAACCCCCGACGCCTTTGACTCATGGCTCAACACCTCACTAATGCGCCTCACACCCTCTTGCAAACCATCAGCCTGCCGTGGCCTGTTCCCTAGATGGTTCACACCTGACTTGAAGAAGACTAAACAACTATATAAATACCTAGAACGCAAATGGCAAAAAGACAAAACCCAAGAGAGCAGAGCCACCTTGGCCCGACACCTTCATCGGTACAAGGCCGAAATCCGGAAAGCAAAAAAAGCCCACTACAACTCCCGAATCCTAAACTGCAAAAACCCCAGCAAAGAACTTCACAAAATCATCTCCGAATTCACCAAACCGGCATGCACTACCGACCCCTTCACAATCACTGTGCGACTCACTCTCTCTCCACTTTTACACCAGGCTCTCGAAAGAACAAATGCACTAACCACCAAACTCGCTCTCTTACATCCACCAGGCAACCCTTCCCCCCCCATACTGACCAACCCCCCCACCTGCGACCACTACGTAAACAACATTCGATTCCTTTAATCTAATATTACCAGACCAATTTCTCAAACTTCTCTCCGCCCGCAAACCATCCGCCTCTGCGCTAGACCCTTGCCCCGCCACAACCCTCAAGGAAATTTCTGCCTCTACCTGCGCAGGAGAACACGCAAGATCCATCATAAATGACTCCCTTTCCTCAGGTATTTTTCCGGACGCATTCAAAACGGTTCATGTCAAACCTCTACTAAAAAAACCTCCCCTCGACCCTTTGGAGCCCAAAAACTACTGCCCCATCTCAAACACCCGATTCCTTGCCAAACGCATTGACCGAACCGTCTACTCTCAACTAAATGCCTTTGTTGAAGCCAACAATCTCCTAGACCCCGCGCAATCAGGTTTCAGAGCCTGTCACGGAACCGAAACCACCCTAACTTCAATCTGGGATGACCTTAAAATCACAGCGGACTCCGCTGGAATGCGCCGCATTAATCCTTCTTGCCCTATCAGCCACCTTTGACACTATCAATCACTCAATCCTCCTTGACTGCCTCCACTCCCTAGGAATTCGTGGAACCGCTCTCAAATGGATTGCTTCATTCCTCAAAGATAGATACCAAATAACGATACTCTCCACCTATTCCTCCCATGCCCGACCAGTCGAAACAGGAGTCCCACAAGGATCATGCCTATCTGCCCTCCTGTTCAATCTCTACTTAACCACCCAACCACCAATAATTTGTTCACACAACATCCTCTGTTACAACTACGCGGATGACACTCAACTAATTCTAAAACTCCTGAACTCAAAACCCACCTGCCAACCTGACCTCGCTTCCTGCCTCCTTGACATCAAGCTCTGGATGACCCAAAGCCACCTCTTGTTAAATCCCTCCAAAACTGAAATCATGGTATGTGGCAACTCTGAACTTCTTCCACACCCACTACCATGGCCATCCGCCATGGGCAACTCACCCACTCCCTCTAACTTAGTAAAAAACCTTGGATGCACCCTTGACTCCGACCTAACACTCTTGCGCCAAGTCAACAACGTCTCAAAGTCCTGCCACTACCACCTTAAAACTCTTAGGCGCATCTTTCCATATCTCTCCTTTCCCAACAGACTCTCTGCGGTCCAATCAATTGTTATATCAAGACTGGACTATGCAAATCCCCTCTACCTCGGAGTCCATGCTTACCAACTGAATAAACTTCAAAGGGCCCAAAACGCTGCAGCCAAACTGCTACTTGCGCTTGGCCCGAGAGACCCCATTGTAGTGATACACGAAATTGCAACCTTGCCAATCAGGGCTTTAGATGACAGCATTAGCCGCTGAAAGCCAATAGTGTATTCAAAGTATGTGCTAAAAATGCTGACAGTAGTCTGTTGTAGCACTTCCATTATGCAGTAGTGAGCTACAAGGAATATGCAGGCCTAGTATGAAATAGGTCAAATTAAGCATTGTTGATAGACAGGCAGGGAGGGCCCCCAGCTATGTAGCTAATAGGTTTTTGGAGTGTTTGGAACATCATGGCACCTATATAGCGCTTAGATAGCCAGTCTTAAGCGCTATAAACACTAAGCTATGAGTGCATGCCTTTTAGAGCTTGCAGATGGGGTTAATACATCCCTGCTTCCCTTAGAATATTCAGCCTCACTAACGTTAGCCCTGGCTCCAAGCTAATCTTCCTTTTCTCTGGGAAGGTACTGATAAGACATTCCTCAGCCAGCGCAGATGGGAACAAGGGAGGGGGTAGGAGCGAGCAGGGAGCATCTCAGAGAGAGCTGGGTTTTTTCCATGAGCCAGTTGCACAGGGAAAGTTCTGGAACTGTGCGTCATGGTGACTGACAGCAAGAAGTTATAAAATATCCATGCACACATGGATCAGGGGGAGATCGCCTGTGGACTTGATTCGTGTACAGTCAGGTGCCCGGAATTGGCTCTCACGGTGTCCTCCAGCCTTGTTTTTCTATGAGCGGGGCTTGTTTTACAGCTAGCTTATGAGAAACCCAGGTCTCCCAGGGCTGATTAAGGGACGTAAGACTGTGTTTCTCTATGTTTCTCTATATTTCTCTATGTTTCTCTATGTTTATCTAAGTTCCATGTTTCACTATATTTTGCATTGCTCTTTGTTTTATGCTTTGTAATATTCTCTAACATTAATCCCAAATGTATATGAAATTCACTGCTTAGAATAAATATGCTAAAGCTTTGAGGGTGTCATTTGTCACTAGCATGAGATCACTGCTCAGCACAATAGAACCTGTATTTTGGGCTGAATTGGGTATTTTTGCTCTCAAAGGGCTGGCCCCGAGGAAGATTTTGCCCAATATCAAGACATTTGGTGGCAGCTTTGTGGGATTGTGAAGAGCAGTGCCATGCTGACATGACAAATGGTGTGAGAGAACACAGTGTAGAGTGGGGAGCAGGCTGTCGCATTTCCTTGATGGTCTCACTGCAGCTCTGAGACTTCAAAAGGCAGCAATGTTGTGTCGGCTTGCCGTGGCCGATAGCTTGTGTGGTTAAGACTCCCTTCAGTAAATCAGTCGTGACTGACTTATTGCATGGGATTGGTGCCAGGGAGTACAAGGCAATAAACGAGCGGGAAATGGCTTTGTTTAAAGCACTCCGATGAATGGTTAAGAAAGATGTATGCTCAATTAGAAAAAGAATTTTATCATGTGGTTTCCCAAGTTTAAAGTTGTAATTTGGAATGCATAATGAGACGGAGTTCTCATCTCTATTCTGTCATGAGGGCAGGAAAAAAAAAAATAATTGCAAGAATTTGACATGCAAATTGTGAATAGTGATTTAACCATTGACTCAGCCCCAGTGTGCTAGCGAGTGGGGGCTGTAATGTTCGGAGGCGAAGGTTCGCTTTTTTGATATATGCTTTTGAGTGTTGGCATTCCTGAAGGGGAATGAGCCATGCTTAGGAGAATGAGTAACATCTGTGCTGAGAGCCTAAAGAGTTTTTTCTTTCTTTTGGCAACTGTAAAATTCCATGTGCTAATGGTGGCAAATTCTGTTTAAAGGAAACACACTAAAATGGTTATATTGCATTTTAGGCTGTGCCATGCTTATATTGGGTGAGAGACTCACTTAAAAGGAAAGTGAGTGAATGTTATTTGGATTTTCGATTTTTGTGTACTGATTTGAAATTGCAGAATCAGTTTGCAATGGTTGGGGGGAAAAACAATTTATATTTTTCTAAATTGCCCCTGGAGTATTTTTGACTGTCCCCATGCTATGCCATGGATTTGTGCTGCTGCCTTATAAGTGATGTATGATTTGGAAATAGTGTCCTGTTGACTGTGATACATGGGGGAAAAATGTTGTTGACACATTAAACAGCCCACAAGCAATAGAGTGTGGGTTGTTCTTGCAGAAAAAAAAACGTGCAGGGAGCAGCACTAAACATTGGCATTTTTATTTTTAAATGCACTGAACTGAGTGGTTATAGTTTGGCAATGGTACAACAGAATGAAACATCTGTGTGTGATAAGATAGCACAAAGATTTAATGGGTTGCGAGTTCTCTTGAAAGATCGCACATTACAAGAAAAAAAAAAGACGCTTTGACATTTTGCAAAATTACATGGAGTAGAAAAATGACAAGAAAAGTGCCGCTTTTGAAAAACAAGAGTCTTGCTGTGTGTGCAGAGCTTGTGCCTTGAAGCTGTCTTGGGCGAGGTGCGTGAAGGCAAACAAAAGCAGAAACAGTACAAGAAAGAGGTAATCTGGATGAATTGTCTGAAACGAGTGAAGCCGCCACAGTATAAGAGTTATAGGCAAAAGAGATAAGCTGCGTGCTAATGGCGCTGCCAGGTGCACACGAAAGATAAACATGCCTGCATTCCTGAGGAAGGGGGAGCAAAAAACAGAGAGCTGTTCAAAAAGTAAAGAATTTGCCCAGTAAACTGTGGTACGGAGCAAAGGCTTCATGCAGGATGGCAGACGGGCACATCACATCTGAACATTTACCTATGCATCTGTGAATGGGCCAAGAAAAGACAGCTGCCCATTCCAACAGACATTACTGTGCAAACCGCATTCCCATGTGATGTGATGTGAAGTGAAGTAAAGCGCTATTGCTGTGCAAGCTGCATTCCAATGCTCCATGTGATGTGAACTGAAGTAAAGCGCTGTGCACTGGAGAAGAAACCTCTAGGCGCTTTGAGAAGAGAAAATACACATCTGGCAAACTGCAAGCTACATTGCCAGGGGATGGAGTAACTGACAAAGACATTATGGCATTCCAGATGGAAGCAAAACTGACAAAAGTGCTTAGCCGTTTTGCAAGAGACAACATGCAGAGCGGGGCTTTGAAGTACAACATGAACACTGCACATTAGCCATGATCCAGAAGCCACACGGCTTAGTGCAAGAATGAATGATTTGTTGAAGCAACAAAAGAAACTGGCTTAGACTATCGCACTCAAAGGGGTGGTTCAAAAACAGCAAACGCCCTTTGAAAAAATGACAAGTGAAAAAACCAGAGGCTTGAAAAGACACTGCTAAGAAAAGAAAGATAAATAAACAAAGCTGCCTGTACAACTGCAAGCGGTATTGGACTGAAAGACTTTACCTTTGAAAAATGGAGTGATGCCAGCAGGGCAACCTAAACCAAGATCATGGGACACTGGAAGCAAGTTGGCGCCTGGCATTGGTGATCGCTTTGGTGAAAAAGAAAAGCATTGTGCGACCTGGGTACTTACTATATGGCTTTGTAAAAGCACAGATCAGTCTGAGGTACCATTGACCAGCTATGATTGCATTGCACAAATGAGTTTGTGATTAGGCAGTTCCACCCCGTATGGTTGAGTGTAAATAAGCCCCCAGAAACATGCAGAAAGGTGATAAATAATTGCAGTAGCAATGACAAAGTGTGTAGTTACCTGATGAGACTTTTTGAAGATGGGGGTGGTATTATGGGAAGGGGTGGATAACGCTGATATTGAACTTTTGATGAAATCCTAACATTTCTGTTTGTATTTTGCCTAGACAAAGCACGACATTTTACAATATCAGGAAGTTAATATGCAGTTTGTGGGTGACACTGATCAAAGAAGGGTCAGACGCATTCTCAGAGAAAGCGAGCCACTGCGACATGCTATTTCAACTTTAACGTGCCCTGCACCGCACTCAATGCTGTAACCTGCGAATAGTGTCCAACAGAGTAATAACTTTTGCTGAACTGGCACGGTGCAGACTTGGCTAATTATCAAGTATTTGATGCTACACATTTAAATGACATGTTTTGCCCTTTCTTGTTTAAAGGACTATGGACAATGAATTGTGGACTGTAACATCAGGCACCACATACAGCTGTGTGACACAGCAATTGAATGCTAACACATTGAAAAATGGTTTTTAAATGCACTGTTGAGATGAATCTGAAAAAACCAAATGGTTTTACTCTTCCAACTGAATGGCTTTAACCAGAGATGTTTTGTTTTTTGAAAAAAAAAAAATATTCTACATTGCACGTAGGCAGGAGAATGATTTATGGACTGTTGGGGCAGCAGAATTATGCAAGCAGGAGCGTAATTTATTTTGAGATAAGATGAGTGCGCACATCAAAGTCACCTGTGCGTAGGTTAAGATTCTTAATTGAAGTAATGCTGCCAAGTGTATGAGCTATAATTTGAAATGGTAATCTTTGAAACACTGGATACTTTTACAGCCAGCTTAAGGCAGGTAAATGAAACCATGACTGACTTGATGTTTGATTTTATGACACAGAGTGTGACACGGTTTTTTGTTAAACCAACCAGTTTCATGTTTTTGTGGGGACAGCTGTCTCCAGCACACTAATGCAAAGAGTCACCTTTTGATTGTAAACATTTGGAATAATTCTTTGGAAAAGCGCTACAAATGAGTATCCACATGGAATTGCTAGTGTACTGGCCTGGCACATTGTCAGGCATCTTTTGTCACTGAATGGATACCATTTGTTTAATTTGTCTAATGTGATGTTTTTCTGACCAAGAACTGCAGCGAGTGTTCTCGCCAAGATCTTATGAACTATAACTTGACTAAATGAATTTTTTCCATGGTGTGATGAAACAGCCACTGCCGGATAGTAGTATGGTGTTTGTGGCTAAAGTTAATATTGTATATGGTAGATATCCCACTTGAAGAAGGGTATTCTCCAAGTCACAGAAGGTAGACACTGTGAACCTGTTAGATTTTCCAGTAGTAAGACAACATGTAAATTGTAGACTGGTAATGCACACCTTCATTATTACAGTGCTACACTTAGACATAGATTTATCATGAGGCAATGTTTCCTTAGTACTACCAAGCTGCTACAAATGGAGTCCATTTATATGGCCCATCACTAGAGTGCGCGTAGCTAGGGAGCTAGATTCATTAATTGCAGGAGCTTTATATGCTTGTGACATAGAAACTGTGCACTATAAGCTAGCCACTATGGGTTCTGATGCCAGCTCTGCTATAGAACTTCTGGCCTAGTGGGGCCCATTGATATGCCCAGCACTGCTACAAGTATTGACAGCCAATTGAAGATGACAGAATTTTAGACATATAGACATTTTTGTCTGCCATAGGGCAGGTCAACAAGACTGCTAAATACACACAATGCATTGTATGGCAAACATTGTTAAATCAGCAGGTGTTGGCTTTTTACTGGGTGGGGGCAACCATCCTCCACACACTGGCACGCAGAGCTACAGTTACCAGCATACATATGGATTGAATTGCTTGCTTTTTGATTGCATGAATAACACATGCCATGCTTTGATGTAAATTAGTAGAATTGTTTTTATTTAGACAACCTGGTGCCCATGGGTTCACCTTGTTCACGAAATTAGATGGTTTCTGGTTGGGTTCCACCTACCTGGGGGAAGTGTCTAGTCACACAGCCCATAGTCACGCTTGAATGCCCTGGGATCAGGGGGAGGGTAGGCCCTTAGGGTGAAAGGCTGCCAGGTTTTAGAATTGGTAACCATACATAAATGCAATAGTGCATTGTAGATTAGACTACACTGGATTGCCTTGACATTTTAACTGCATGCTGCTTTTTAACTGACAATCAGTTATACAATATTGATTTAGGTATTTTTGTGTAGGCCAGGTTTTGGCTAGAGTAAATGTCCATGTTCACTTGGCGTAGGTATTTTTGTGTAGGCCAGGTTTTGGCAAGGGTATATGTCACTGTTCACTTTGTGTACATTTTTGTTTAGGTAGTGTTTTACCTTGCATGCCACGCTAACTAACCGCTATAAGATAGTTTGCTTAAACCTCTTGCAAAGCCCCAAGGTCTTTATCACTGCACTAAATACTATATTGATAGGTATTAGTCAGCATTTGTCGCACAAACGTTGAATAGGGGTGGAATGTAGTGATACACGAAATTGCAACCTTGCCAATCAGGGCTTTAGATGACAGCATTAGCCGCTGAAAGCCAATAGTGTATTCAAAGTATGTGCTAAAAATGCTGACAGTAGTCTGTTGTAGCGCTTCCATTATGCAGTAGTGAGCTACAAGGAATATGCAGGCCTAGTATGAAATAGGTCAAATTAAGCATTGTTGATAGACAGGCAGGGAGGGCCCCCAGCTATGTAGCTAATAGGTTTTTGGAGTGTTTGGAACATCATGGCACCTATATAGCGCTTAGATAGCCAGTCTTAAGCGCTATAAACACTAAGCTATGAGTGCATGCCTTTTAGAGCTTGCAGATGGGGTTAATACATCCCTGCTTCCCTTAGAATATTCAGCCTCACTAACGTTAGCCCTGGCTCCAAGCTAATCTTCCTTTTCTCTGGGAAGGTACTGATAAGACATTCCTCAGCCAGCGCAGATGGGAACAAGGGAGGGGGTAGGAGCGAGCAGGGAGCATCTCAGAGAGAGCTGGGTTTTTTCCATGAGCCAGTTGCACAGGGAAAGTTCTGGAACTGTGCGTCATGGTGACTGACAGCAAGAAGTTATAAAATATCCATGCACACATGGATCAGGGGGAGATCGCCTGTGGACTTGATTCGTGTACAGTCAGGTGCCCGGAATTGGCTCTCACGGTGTCCTCCAGCCTTGTTTTTCTATGAGCGGGGCTTGTTTTACAGCTAGCTTATGAGAAACCCAGGTCTCCCAGGGCTGATTAAGGGACGTAAGACTGTGTTTCTCTATGTTTCTCTATATTTCTCTATGTTTCTCTATGTTTATCTAAGTTCCATGTTTCACTATATTTTGCATTGCTCTTTGTTTTATGCTTTGTAATATTCTCTAACATTAATCCCAAATGTATATGAAATTCACTGCTTAGAATAAATATGCTAAAGCTTTGAGGGTGTCATTTGTCACTAGCATGAGATCACTGCTCAGCACAATAGAACCTGTATTTTGGGCTGAATTGGGTATTTTTGCTCTCAAAGGGCTGGCCCCGAGGAAGATTTTGCCCAATATCAAGACACCCATCTCCCCAGCCCTTAAGACTCTGCACAGGCTTCCAGTGGCCCGAAGGGTGACTTTCAAAACCTTATGCATTTCTCATCGAGCATTGCATAAATCCGGACCTCAATATCTTCAAGACAAGCTAAAACCCTATCACCCTCCACGTCCCCTAAGATCAAGCTCAGCCGGCCTCCTAGTCATACCTAAAACAAACTCAGTCAGGTTAGGCGGATCATCATTCGAAGCCTTGGCCCCCACGCTATGGAACACACTCCCACCCCACATCTGCCTAACTGAAGATCTAATGTCCTTCCGCAAACTATTGAAAACTTTGCTCTTCCCCTAAAACCAACCTGTACGCAAACTACCCCAAACAGAATAACAGCAGCTCAATGACACCAATCCAACAGACTACTAGATCCTGAATAACAATATGACAAATAACATTACAACATCAAGATCCATGTGAGAAATCGACAACTAATAACCACTAATGTAAACTAAAAGGACAAACAGAATAGAATGAGTAAAGTAGTCCAAAGCAGTGAAGTGGGTAAAAAGAACTAATTGCACGCTAACTGTAATGAAGTTTAAATTAATGAAATGGATGTAATGAGTGCAATGGACAAAACGGGCAAAATGAATTAAGAGAAGAGGATGGAAAATGAATACGAGAGACTGATGAATACACAGATGGCTCCGACTGTATGAGTGCATGGCATAAATGGAAAGTACAGAATAGAAGACTCAAGTACATAAGACAAGAGCAGTGCATGAAATAGAGAGCACGGAACGGATCCAGTGTGTATGACAAGTAACATGGCCTGAATCGATAATGCATGACGAATGAACGAAATGAATGGAACGGATGAAACCGTTAAAATGGCTGAAGCAAGTGGAACGGATGAGCGCGCTGAGCGGACGAATGCGTTGAGCTGATGAGTGTGTAGAACGGATGAGTGTGTAGAACGGATGAGTGTGTTGAGTAGATGAGTGTATAGAGCGGATGTGTGTATAGAGCAGATGAGTATGTAGAGCGGACGACTGTGTAGAGCAGATGAGTATGTAGAGCGGACGACTGTGTAGAGCAGATGAGTGTGGAAGTGTGGAAGAGTGTATAGAATGCAGGAGTGCATAGAGCAGAAGAAGGTGCAGAGCGGATGAGTGTGTAGAGTGGACATGGCTGTAGAGCGGATGAGTGCAGAGGTGCGGAGGAGTGTGTAGAACGCAGGAGCAGACGAATGTGCGGAGCGGATGAGTGTAAAGAGCGGATGAGTGCATAGAGCAGATGAGTGTATAGTGCGGATGAGTGCGTATGAGCGAACAACTTTGTAGAACTGATGAGTCCGTGGAAAGAACAATTGCGCGGAGCGGATGAGTGCGCGGAGCGGATGAGTGCGCGGAGCGGATGGGTGAGCAGAGTGGATGGGTGAGCAGAGCGGATGGGTGAGCAGAGTGGATGGTGCGCAGAGCGGATCGGTGCGCAATGCAGATGGATCCACAGAGCGTGATGGGTGCGCAGAGCGGAAGAGTGCGCAGAACAGACTTGCGCACAGAGCGGACGAGTGTGTAGAACAGACTAGTGGCTAGAGCAGACGAGTGCGTAAGAGAGGAGGGTTGCGTAAAAGCGGATAATTGCATAGAGCGAGCGAGTGCGTTGAACGGGTGAGTACGTAGAGCGGGTGAGGGAGTAGAGCGGACGAATGCGCAGAGCGTGCGGGGGCATAAAACGGACGAGTGCCTAGAGTGGACGAATGCCTAGAGCGCACAAGTCTAGAGAAGACGAGTGCGTAGGGCACATGAATCCACAGTGTGGATGAGTTGCGTAGAGTAGACAAATGTCGAGTGCATGAAGAACGGATGAGTACGTTAAGCTGCTGAGTGCGTAAAGCGGACGGAATAGGCGACGTATGTGGATGGAACGGGCGACGTATAAGGATAGAACAAGTGATGTTTGTGAATAGAACGGGTGACGCATGTAGATGGAACAGGGTGACGTATGTGGATGGACCAGTGCGCAGAATGGACGAGTGCGCAGAATGGACGAGCGCATAGAACGGATGGAGCAGGTGATGTATGTGGATGGAATGGGGACGTATGTGGATGGAATGGGGACATAAGTGGATGGAATAGGGACGTGGGTGAATGGAATGTAGACGTATAAGAATTGAATGGATGAAGTAAGTAGAAGGTACCGATGTAACATATGAAAGGTACGGATGAAATATGTGGAAGGTACTGATGAAAAATTGTGGACCGGATGCATAAAACAACCTAGAATCCACGGAAATGATCGGTTACATGATCCGAGTGCGAGTACACTAGAATGCAGGGAGCTGACTGGAATGCAGGGAACGGCCCAGAGCGCATAGAAGTGCGTGGCATACATGAATGGTTTGGAATGCATGTAATGTTTGAAAGAGCATGTAAACCATCTTATCACATCACCATGCTTACTCTCCTCTTTACATCACCTTTCAACTAGAACACAGAGATACTATGACACCATTCGGTATAGCTGTTCTCATACCAACATCTGCCTCATACTCCACATCACTCTAACTAATCACACCTCCCAGCCAGGCGTTCTCCTCAGGCCTAACGCAACCAGAACCGTTCTGGATAAAACCTGCCAGAACGAACACATACCCCTGATCTCTCAACCACCACACCTACCGCTATGAAGCAGCTATTACACGAATGCCACACCAGCTGCACACATATCCGGTGCTCACAAGCACCTTTGACTCTCTCTACTCTCTCCACTGACTTGAACTTCAGTTCCCGAGGGCGTTCAACCTACCAGCGCCTTGAGACCATACCAATGGTACATAGGGTGCTAAATAAATGCAAAGTAACATAACATAACATATCACTCCTCCTACAGAGCCAACATCCTATGCTTTCCCCCACCTCAGTCAAACCTCTCATTCTCTCCAATGTTAGCAGTTTATTTATTCGAAAATGGAGATACAAACTCTGTGGTTTTGGGCAAGGAAAGATGAGTAAATATGTTGCAAGCTGTTCCCTTTTATTATTAAGTTTTGCATATTCCTTGCAGAGTTTGTATTTGCCAACTCATCTTTAGTTTTTGCCCAATCGTGATGGAATGGTTTCTTTTTTTACCTTAAATAGATTTAGCATCAACTCTTCTTTGCAGGGGCCTATATCAACCAGAATATCATACATTTGTTGTTTCAATGTGGTAATTGAAAACCCAGAATCACGATTTTGTTCTATACTCCACCCTTCATACAGAGAATGTGCAGGTGAGTTAAGTAACTTAGCATAGTTTCATAGCCTCCTCCAATTTGCTCTGGTGGACAGAGATACAAGCCCAAACGAATGTCTTACCACTAGATTAGGTAATGGGGTTGCTAAGCCCAAGGTCTTTTTCCATAACAAGCTCTGTGTAGTATTTAGCTTATGACCCAAATCATTCAAGTTAATATTGAGACCATATAATATAGTAGGTTCCTCCTGTAACAAGTAGAACTGTATTAATGGTTTCAAAGTAAAGTGACCTAGCTGGGCATATATGCATTTCATTTTGGTTAAGAGCGGGCTATATTTAGCATCAATATGTTGAAACCCAGATTGAATGGAAGTAGTATTTGCAACCTCATACCCGAGGTAAGTCAATGAGTTTACTCTCTCCAATCGTTTTTGTCCCCTACCTGCCAGAACATAGTGCTTGGGGTTCGCTTTGTCGAGAAAATTAGTACTCTCGATATTTGGCCATTTACTTTTAGGTTATTTTCTACCGCCTATGTATGGAACATGGTCTGGATCTGCTGCAGACCGATCGGAGTAATATCAAAAAGAACTATATCGTTAGCGAGAGCTAACCAGTCCAAAGTTACTGTACCCAACTTTACTGGAATTGTAAGGCCCCCCCTTCCACAGTCTACTTAAGTGTGATGTATAAAGATTATAGAGGGTGGTGGCTACCATGCATCCCTGTTTTAGCCCAATTGATGTAATTACAGGCGCCGTCACTGCCCCTTCCCTATCCAATCTCACTCTCACTGTGGTGTCAGTATGGAGGAGTGTGAGCAGCCGGACTAAATGGGGAGAGATTCCCAATGCCACAAACTTCGCCCAAAGCCGTCCTCTATTCACCGTGTCAAACGCATTTGACAGGTCAATGGAGGCCATGTATACGGTCCTGTAATGAAGTGAAGGATTTGACCATTGGGAACTCTGGAGTGGCCCGGCATCACAGCAAGCAGAGGACAATAGGGTGATGTCACCAGGGAGGGAGTGAGTTGATTGACGGTGATTCGGAGCCAATCGGTGGAGGGGAAAGAAGTAAGGGGCTTTTCTCTAATTCTGGCGTTGTGTGGTTTGTTTTTGAACAGGGACCGAATCGAGAGGAAGAGGAACCGTCTTATGAATGGGCGTACTAAGAGCCCTAAGTAAATCCTGTTAAAAAGAGTTGATCCGGCACCTGTTGTGCCCATTTCGATGAGGAGGAGGCCTGTTAGCCGAAATCCACAAGTTGAGAAGACACAGGTCGGGTCCTGTTGTAAGGAGAGGGAGCGAGAGGGCAGCTCGCCGCGGCCACCTCCGTTGTGTGGGAGGAGTTCGGGGAAGAAATCCCGATGACGAGCGGCTGGCCGGGGAGTCCCCGAGAAGATGCAACGCTACGCGTAAGCAAACAGCTGATGCGCGGCTGATCCAGAGAGTGCCAGACCGAGGAGCCGGAGAGGCAGCCCACGGCGTTGCAGCAGCTGATCGAGGGGAGAAGTGTAATCCGGAAGGGAGTTACCCGAGTGGCCGAGGAACTAGTACGAACGAAAGTGCAGCGGAATGACGGTGAGCCGTTCAGCGTATGGGGAGAGACCCTATTAGGAATTCCTGAGGCTATCGGGGTACGAACACAGTGACCCAACGTATGAACTGGGAAACAACTGGGGAATTGGGCATTCCCTGAAATCCTGTAAGGAAAAAAAACCCTCACAGAAAAAAATACTGGGGAATGAACGAAGAACCCATATGAGGGCCGAGACTGTGGGGATCGTAGAGATAAGTAGAGCTAAGAAAACCCTTTACTAGGAAAACTCGCCACCGACCACGAAATTCTACGCACAGTCATTACTCTGAAGAGACTTCTTTTTTTCCCCTTTCTTTATTGCCCTTCATGTTGAAAGTTGACTGAATAAAAGAAATCTGTTGAATTAACCAAACGGCCTCAAGAGTGTTTATCCCGCCCGCTAAGTTGTGACATTTGGTGGCAGCGGTGGGATAAACAAGGACCATGGAGGAGCTGATCAAATCATTGGCCGAAGGACAACAATTGTTACAACAAGCGCTTCAAATGCAGGGACAACAAGCACAGGCCGACCGGCAGGCGTTCCAGCAAGCCTTGCAGCTACATCAAGCTCAACTGATGGAAACAACCAGTTCAAGGAGCCATACGCAGGTGCCTACCTCTGTGCTACAGAAATTTACATCGGGGGAAGACCCGGCTCACTTCTTTGTGAACTTCGAGAGAGTGGCTCGGAATGCCCAGTGGCCTGCAGACAGGTGGTGTCATTATGTGGCTCCCCTAATGATGGGGGAGATGCAAAGCGCATACCAGGCAGCCAACCCCGCAGGAGACACCCCATATGGAGAGATGAAGCGGGCTGTCCTGGAGAGGTTGGGTCATGATGAGGAGGCCTACCGAATTAAATTCTGAGAGATTCGACTACTTCCCGATGAGACTCCCCATCAGCTGTATTACCGGGTGAAAGAAATAGGGGACAAGTGATTGCAGACAACCACCTCCACTGCCCATGAGATGTCGGAGAAGATAGTGCTGGAACAATTCCTCGAGGCATTACCCCTACCGATCCAGAGATGGGTACGGCAACATCATAGACCATCTCTGGTCGAAGCTGTGAATATCGCCTCCGCCTATCAGAAGGCAGGCCAGGGGAAGCTATTAACCTATCCGGCCGTTCAGAAGGGGATGGCGGGAACCTCCGGTACTGGCCCGAAACTCTCTGGAAGTTCGAGGTGGCCGAACTCGATGATCCGAAAACCCGATTGGGAAGGACTAAAGACCCGACCTCCCAGTGAAGGCTTACCGACCTCATTAGTTCCCAGACCCCCTAGCCTCAGTGCCCGGGGACCCCAGTGTTTCGAGTGCGTAGAATGGGGGCATCTAGCCCGACTATGTCCCAAGAGAGGGAAAACAGAACCTATGGATGTGGGGTCACTGGAGGTCGCCAAGGAAAGTAATCAGGCTGAGGTGGGGTTTGGAACGAAGCCTTCTTATCCCTATGTGTGCGAGGCAGAAGTGGAGGGCCGACCTACCAGAGCCATGATTGATTCGGGAAGCCTACAGACCGCTGTCAACCCGGAACTGGTAGGTGGTATGCCGGAGACGAATGAGACTGTACAGATACGCTGTGTGCATGGGGATGTCAAAAGATACCCAACTAAAGAAATTCATTTCAAGTTAGTCGGGGAAGAGATAGGGGTACGAGCAGCTGTGATGCCGGTGCTTCCGGAGCCCCTGTTAGTCGGATCCGACGTACCAGACCTATCGCGTATTATCCAGAAAATTGAGAGAGGATGGTTGAAAGAGGCGCCCTTCCACCGCCATGAGATCGTATCGGGATCAGACAAACAGAGGAAGAGTCAGGTAGAAAAGCGGAGAGAGAAACGAGAATGGGTTGCGCGAAACATGTGTCCTGTAACAGTAGATTGGACTATGGAGGATCAGGGGGACAGTTTCCGTTCCGCACAGGAACTTGATCCCCTATTAAGAAACGCTAGAACTTCGGTAGGAGAAAGGACAAGTGGGAAGGGACCATACTTCATCAAAGACAAAGGACTATACTATAGAGTGGTCACCGACCCCGCCGAAGGAGAAATTCGACAACTGCTGGTCCCCAACAAATATACCAGGTCCGTGCTGGAAGTGGCACATGTCCAGTTAGGAGAAGGTCATCTGGGAGTGGAAAAAACTACCAGGAAAATACTCGCTAGATTTTTTTGGCCAGGGGTATATGGGCAAGTGGCACGCTTCTGCCAACAGTGCCCTGAGTGTCAAAAAAAGAACATCGCTAATGTCAGAAAAGTACCGTTACAAACGATGCCCTTAATACTGGAACCGTTTCATCGGATAGGGAGGGACATAGTGGGGCCACTAGAACCTACGAGCAGAGGTCACAAATACCTATTGGTAATCGTAGATTATGCAACTCGATACCCAGAGGCATTTCCTTTACGATCCATTAATGCGCAACAAGTCTGTGACGTATTGGTCCCATTTATTACAAGAGTCGGCATCCCCAAAGAAATCGTAACGGACAGGGGCACCAATTTTATGTCTGCCGTGTTGAAACAGGTGTGTGACACCCTCCACATAGAACAGATTAAAACAGCAGTGTACCACCCACAAACAGATGGTCTAGTGGAGAGATATAACCAAACCATAAAACTAATGCTAAGGAAAACCATGTTGCCCGGAGAACGTAATTGGGACAGACTAATTCCTTGGATTCTGATGGCCTTAAGGAATACACCACAGTCTTCGACAGGTTTTGCGCCATTCGAACTCTTGTTTGGCAGGCCGGTGAGAACTTTATTAGATATTTTACGAGAAAACTGGGAGGAACAACCCAGCTCAGAAATTACGCTGACCGAATATGCCTTACAATTGAAGGAGAGGGTGGAGAAACTTCAGGCAGTTGCACAAAGTCATCTTCTGCAAGCTCAGCTTAACCAGGAACATTACTATAACCAAAAGACTCGCATGAGAAGTTTCCAAGTGGGAGACAGAGTTTTAGTTCTCCTACCTACCTCAGAGAACAAAATGTTAGCTTCCTGGAGAGGACCTTATACCATCAAAGAAGTCTTGGGTCCTGTGACGTATCGGGTTCATCAACCTGGAAGGAAGATACAGCTCCAGACCTACCACATTAATATGTTAAAAAAGTGGGTCGATCCTGTGCCGACCATAACCATGATCAACGTGGAAGAGATGACGGAAGAGGGTATGCCTAACAGTGGGGAAGAAATAGGCAAGGAGGCATTGAACATTAGTCCGGAGTTGACTACTAGTCAGATGAATGAGTTGGCGAACTTGGTGGAAGAGTATGCAGAAATATTTTCGTCACGTCCCGGGAAAACCACACTAACTTGTCATCAGATCCAAACCGACTCGGGAATCAAGGTCTGACTTCGCCCATACAGAATTCCCGAAGCAAGGGTTCAGGCGGCGAACCAAGAAATACAAGAAATGCTCAAACTGGGGGTAATCGAGCCGTCTTATAGTGAATGGTGCTCTCCCCTAGTCCTCGTACCCAAAGCAGATGGGACATTAAGGTTCTGCCTGGATTTTCGAAAGTTGAACGAAGTATCGAAATTTGACGCATATCCCATGCCACGTATTGAGGAACTTCTGGAGAGATTGGGAAAAGCCGAATACCTAACAACGATAGATTTAACCAAGGCGTACTGGCAGATCCCTTTGAATCCAGCAGATAAAGAAAAAACGGCTTTTGCTTCTCCCACCGGCTTATATCCATTCACCGTGCTGCCATTTGGCCTTCATGGGGCACCGGCAACGTTCCAAAGGCTGATGAACTTTCTAATAAAGGGTCATGAAGGTTATGTGGGAGCATACTTAGATGACATTATTGTCTACAGCCAGAGTTGGACCGAACATTTAAGTCATTTACGGGCCATCCTACGCACACTACGAAATGCCGGACTACACATTAATCCGAAGAAATCTCACCTGGCCAATTTCCATACTAAATATCTGGGGTACCAGGTGGGTCAAGGACTGATTAAGCCCCAGAAGGAGAAACTAGAAGCCATCCAGCGTTTGCAATTTCCAGTAAATGCTCGACAAGTGAGGGCGTTTCTGGGATTTGTGGGTTATTACCAACGTTTTATCCCACATTTTTCAACAATTGCGGCTCCCTTGACTGATCTGTTAAAGTCAACGGCTCCACGCCAAAGGGAGTGGAGAAATGAGAAAACTGAGAAGGCTTTTGAAGGTCTAAAGAATGCCCTCTTGAACGAAGCAGTGTTAAAATGTCCCGATTTCCAAATGCCATTCTTCCTGCATACGGATGCTTCAGGTTATGGTCTGGGGGCCGTCCTTTTTCAGAACGATGGAGACAAGGAGAGACCAATTCTGTTTATAAGTCGTAAACTATTACCCAACGAGATGGGATATGCCACCATCGAGAAGGAGTGTCTGGCGGTAAAGTGGGCAATAGAAGCCCTAAAATACTATTTGCTAGGAAGATCATTCACGTTGGTGACGGATCATGCTCCCCTAGTGTGGCTCTCTAGAAACAAGGATACGAACCCTCGAGTGTTGAGGTGGTTTCTATCCCTTCAGCCATATTCATTCAAGACGGTACATCGACCTGGTCGTGGAATGGCACAAGCAGATTTCCTTTCTAGGATGCATGCTCTTCCCGAACGTAAGAGCCCGGAAGAGAGGGTCTGTAATGAAGTGAAGGATTTGACCATTGGGAACTCTGGAGTGGCCCGGCATCACAGCAAGCAGAGGACAATAGGGTGATGTCACCAGGGAGGGAGTGAGTTGATTGACAGTGATTCGGAGCCAATCGGTGGAGGGGAAAGAAGTAAGGGGCTTTTCTCTAATTCTGGCGTTGTGTGGTTTGTTTTTGAACAGGGACCGAATCGAGAGGAAGAGGAACCGTCTTATGAATGGGCGTACTAAGAGCCCTAAGTAAATCCTGTTAAAAAGAGTTGATCCGGCACCTGTTGTTCCCATTTCGATGAGGAGGAGGCCCGTTAGCCGAAATCCACAAGTTGAGAAGACACGGGTCGGGTCCTGTTGTAAGGAGAGGGAGCGAGAGGGCAGCTCGCCGCGGCCCCCTCCGTTGTGTGGGAGGAGTTCGGGGAAGAAATCCCGATGACGAGCGGCTGGCCGGGGAGTCCCCGAGAAGATGCAACGCTACGCGTGAGCAAACAGCTGATGCGCGGCTGATCCAGAGAGTGCCAGACCGAGGAGCCGGAGAGGCAGCCCACGGCGTTGCAGCAGCTGATCGAGGGGAGAAGTGTAATCCGGAAGGGAGTTACCCGAGTGGCCGAGGAACTAGTACGAACGAAAGTGCAGCGGAATGACGGTGAGCCGTTCAGCGTATGAGGAGAGACCCTATTAGGAATTCCTGAGGCTATCGGGGTACGAACACAGTGACCCAACGTATAAACTGGGGAACAACTGGGGAATTGGGCATTCCCTGAAATCCTGTAAGGAAAAAAAACCCTCACAGAAAAAAATACTGGGGAATGAACGAAGAACCCATATGAGGGCCGAGACTGTGGGGATCGTCGAGATAAGTAGAGCTAAGAAAACCCTTTACTAGGAAAACTCGCCACCGACCACGAAATTCTACGCAGAGTCATTACTCTGAAGAGACTTCTTTTTTTCCCCTTTCTTTATTGCCCTTCATGTTGAAAGTTGACTGAATAAAAGAAATCTGTTGAATTAACCAGACGGCCTCAAGAGTGTTTATCCCGCCCGCTAAGTTGTGACAGGTCCCCAATGTTTTTTCTTCATGGCTGCCGCAAATGACCCATAGTAAAGGCATTTAGGGGTGCCCATCCCTGAACGAAAACCCACTTGATGTTCTGTCAGTAGTTTGAGTGTATTAATATGGGTTTTTTGTTCTTTTAATAACAGGGTGCCAAAGATTTTGCTGGAGGAATCAAGTAAGGCACATCGCCTGAAATTCCGTGGATTTTGTCTATCCCCTTTCTTGTAAATAGGGATGATAAGGGATTGTTTCCAGGTATTTGGAACCCTGTAAGAAAGATATATTTGTTTAAAAAGGTCCCATCCCAAAGAGGAGGCGCCCAGAGCTCCACCTGTTTTTTGATAATTAGTGGAGGGATGTTATCAGGCCCTGCTGCTCTTGAGGATTTGGCTTTCCGTATAGCCCAACGAACATCCTCAAGATCCCAATTGAGTAACTTTGCCTGTTGCAACAACTTTCCCCAAAATCATAGACCTCCTTCAATGGGAGGGAGTGTTTTTCTCTCAAATATTGCTCCCAAACCGGGGTCTTTATCTGGCAATCCCCTTCTATTTGAGGTTTTTTCTTCATGGCATCCCCCATAATTGACCAAAGGTTTGGCGCGTCATTACCAACCAGAGATTCCACCATCTCCTGATTTCTTTTAATGTATGTTTCGTGCCTAATGGGCCTCATTACGACCCTTACCTTACCGATTCCGTCATGGTGAATGGAGCAATTACCGCCCCATTCCAAGGTTGGCGGGGGGCGGTAATTCCCCATTCACCATGGCCCTTCTCCATTCCCATTTTAGCCCCCATAGGGCTCAATGGGAATGGGGAAGACGGTAATAACGGTACCGCAAATTGCGGTACCGCTATTTCCTCTAAAGTCCCTTTGCGGGTCCCGTCCTTAAGGGCTGGTTTTACCAGCCGTTAAGGGAGGACCCGCAAAGGGACCTCGGAATAGTGCGGTAAGGGATTACCGGCACCGGTGCCCTTACTGGTACCGGTAATCTCTTACCGCCCGGGTCGTAAGGAGGCCCAATGAGTTTTCGTGATCTCTTATATTATAGCATGATTTTCCTCTTTGCTTACAAAAAAAGGAAATGAGTAGTTCTAACTCTGTAACATGCTCTAATATCAACTCTCTTTTTTGCCTTTGCCTTTTTGATGTTTATGTTGTAAATGTTAATGTGCATAGGATGCCCATGAAAGCTACCCTTGCCAGAGAGTTGCCTTAGGCACTTTTGCAACTTAATGTTATAATTGCCAGAGTTCAATTCCTCACCCCTTTCCAACATAAACTCCAATTCTTTTTCCCGAGGTTCAGTAAAGGTTTTATATGCCTTCATATTCCATCTTATGGCGTCCCCACCCCCACTTCGCTGAAGTTGTAAAAGCTACGGAGGGAACAAAATCATGTGTACCTAGAGGTACATACACCACTTCCCCAAAAATCCCCCCATGTAAGAGTTTCAGATATTTTGCCCAAACTAGTCTAGAGAAAAATGTGATCAATCCAGGAATTTTTTGTTCCCCTTCTCCAGGTGTGAAATCCCTCCAGCTTGCAAGACATGTAGACCAAAGCCACCCTGAGCATTTCATCTTTGATTTTGATTCCCCCCCCCAACTTCCCCCCAAAGGCCACAATTCGACCCCCTTTAGAGCTCACACAAACTGCATTTAAATCTCCTGCAAGTACAATATGCAGATTTTCTGATCTCCCTAACCAATCTGAAAAGAGAGCATTCAGGGAGCCGTGTGTGGCCAGGATAGAGGTACTTGCATAGTTTCCATAAACCTTTATGATTAGCAAGTTCACCTTCGTCTGGATGATAAAGATGTTAACTGCCATCAGATCTTCAGAAAGAATCTCATTCTCCCAATGTTTACAATCTAATTTTAATTCCAGAGCTATGGCCATCCCCCCTTTGGGGTGACCCTTCCCCCCAGCGTTGCTGATTTGCAATAGGTAGTATACCACAGCCATGGTTTCCTGCAGCAGTGTAATCAACTGGGGTTACTCCCAGCCCTTTAAGATGGGTTAGCAATACCTTAGAGATGGACGGTGGATGCAGAGTTTACTCAAACATCAATAATAGAAACAACTCAGATAGTTGGCAAAAGACACTGTTTTAATCTCAATTATCTAAAACAGGGAGTACAACAGGATATCAACAGACATCCCCCTCATCATGATCTCTCGAGAGATTTCTCAAAGCATTTCATACAAAATTAATTTCTTATAGTAAATAATCGTCATCCTATGTGGCAAACTACAAAAACCCAATGGTGAGTGTGATAGGTTCTGCAAGGATCATCTAGGTATATGATCCATACTTGTTTAAGGCAGTGGAATAATGTGATAGGTTTCTTAACATCAGGTGGGGCAACTAAGCCCTATCCCAAAATATGTCACTATGAACGTCACTAAATATACAACGTCTAATTGGCTACACAACTATAGGACCCTTGATCATGCGGTACTCTATAATTGGTTACTTTCTCACCTCTGTCATCCCTTCCTAACCTATGTTGGCGGTACGCAGGCTGAGAGTCCAGGTGCAGATGAGCTAGTCTTAACCATAGCTTCCCACCAATTAGCATATCCATCCGTCATCACCTCAGTGGTCCACTGTCAATTAGGTCTTTGAATTCGGCTTTAAACATGTTCTTTGCTCCGGGGAATTCAGGGGAGTGAAGGCACGTTCTGCCTATGTGTGTAGGTGTGACCATCATGCTCGTCCAAATTCTTCTCCCCACGTGACTAGAGACCATGAAATTGAGCTTTCAGTGTATTATAATGCTATTCTCTAATAGACCTCTGACGTCTTCTTGTTTTTGTCCATGCCTTCTGAACAGGAGCTTTGTTCTTTCACACGATTTGTATCCAATGTCAGCTCACCCCAGTCTGAAATGGCCTTGGCTTCTTGGCCTTTCTGAGTTTCACTCTTGTTAATTCACTTGTTTTCTAACTGCGCCACACTTGGAAAATGGGAAAAGCGGCCTTCCTTCTTTTGCTCAGCACTGCTATTGTACGTAATGGGAACATCCATCTTTTACTGACTTCACTATTCACTACTTTCCTAGCCTTTAAGAATACTTCATCTGTTTGCATTTCTTTGCATGTTTACACGTGTGAAATAACTTAATATCTTCATTATGTCTGAAGCATACGTTCTTTCATCTTGATCCCAAGATGTCATTCATCTTAATACTTTCTTGATGCCTTATAGAATTGTCTGCATTCTCTAGTTTCTGCATCTCTTCTCTATATACATCAGTTTTTCTCTGTATGACGATGGTGGTGATGACATCACCATTCTTCTTTTTCATTATTCAAACGCCCTGTTTCTTCCGGAATTTCATTCAGATGACCATAGTATTGTCTCGTATGTAAGTATGGTTTCCTCAATGGGAACCTTGCTTCCCAGATTCTCATAGGTATCGGTATCTTCACTGGTACTTCCCGTGTTTCACAATCCGGCATCCTACATACAGGTGCTGTGGTCGAGATGGTTGAGGTGTGGGGTACTTGGCTCCTTCTCTATAATAATATTTGTTAATTTAAGGGCAGCCATGGGTTTCCCCAGCAGTTTGTGATACCTGCAGATGTTCCATGTCATAACTGTGGTCTGAGGTGCCTCAAAGTTGCTGCTGGCTGGCCTTTGCTCTCTTGAACATTCCTATGGCGCCCTCCAACCATACCCAATTATCCCGCATGATGTTTACATCCTTTTGGTCTCCTGCCATTTCCTGTATTTGTGGCAATGTCGTTTCCACCAGCTGGAACAGATTTAAAAAAGAATCAATTTCTTGTTGTGAAGTAAGTTCCTCCAGCTGATAGCCTACTGTTTGTAAGGTCTCTCTATTATTCCATACCATTTGGGCAAGTAGATATGCTGCAAAGAAGCAGACTGACCGCTCTGCTCCCTTTTTTGGGAAGGCCACTCTTAGTATGTCCTCTGAGCGTAATGCTCTGAGCTGGGGAACAGCATGAAAGCCCCCTAATTATTTTCCCCCTGTTGATGTGGGAATTTCTTTCGTTGTTCTCTTGCTTCCATCCGCTTTCTGCACCTTGGAAGTTTTGTTTGTCCCTTTTTTGTGTGCCCTCTGTGATTTGTATATCACAATGTGATGTTGTAGGTCCTCCAAAGGGCACACTGGGTAGGGTAGGGACAACAACGCTCTTTTCCTCTGAGGTAGTGTTTTCATGTATAACAATTACTTAATTATGGGTTTCTTGTTTTGGAATGTTTGTTCTTTCATCCTCCCCCATAGGAAGCCCAGGGTTTTCTAAGAAAAAACATAATTTTGGATTGCTTCTTTCTGGTGACCCCTGTGTTTGTCCTATCTACTTTGCTCTTTGTCACTCTTTTTGGAGATTCCCGAATTTCCTGTTCTCCTCTCGAAAAAGCCTCCAAATATCTCCTTGAATTTTTGCGTTTGTTAATGTTGGGAGACGGTAGATGTTTAGACTTTTTCTGACGAGTTTTAGTTTTCCTTTTCCTTCTGGAAACATTTACCCAACCCCCTTGTTCCTGGTCATTTTCTGTTTGATCCAGATTTCCATGGGAGATACTCTATGACAAATCCTCTCCGGGCTCAATTAATTCCATATCAGATGTCTCTTGATATTCACATAATTCAACGAGTGGTGAGGGTGAATCCGGTGTTTGAGAGCTTTCTGCATCCTCAAAGCTTTCAACTTCAAACATAGGATGGTCTGCATCTGTCTCCCCCTGCAGATCCACTTGGGTAGAGGTTTGTGTTGTAGCATGTATTCTTTCCTTAACTTCACTCCAACTCCTTACTCCACAATCACCAGTACTGGAGCCATGTATTTTATTCAGTGGTAAATTCCACTGCTGTTACAGTAGCTTATTTGCTCCCAGCTCCAAGGCGATGAGTTTAAGAGTATTTTCCTGATCCAGCCGATGTAAGAGCAACTTACTAATTCCTTGCTCCAGGCTACACATCTTCTCAGCATTTCCCTGTGCAGCTTCTTCCACGTTGTCGTATAAGTGTAATAATGATTCAAGCACCAAATGCAATGCAGAAATAGATGCAGGGCCTAAAGTATCCATTTGCTGCATGATGTTTGAATCCCTACTCATGGAAATATTTTTTGGTGTAAAAATGTTAATTTATTGTTTGCCTATGTGAATTTTGCGGGACACAGGAGGTGTTCAGTTCCTGCCTAGATGTTTTGTGGGGACTTAAATGCAGTTCTAAACCATGTGCAGACCATATCAGTGAATGTGTCATGGGATTTCTCCTTTTGTTAATGACACAATAAGGGCGTTCCAAAATGCCCTCCATATCATTGCATAGTTTCAAAAGACTGATCCAGTACAGTTCGCTCACTCGCAGTGTTTCGAAGTGCATCCTCACTTTCATATAATACTGAATTTCCTTGAGTTAGTTCTCTCACACTAACATCAAGTGACTTGTAATGAGTCTCTGAAATAAACGAGGGCGATTTGGGTCTGGGCTTGAAAAATTAACATGACTTTTACCCAGATTCGTAGCATTCATTTGTTGCTCCCCTGAATTATCTAGTTCCGGCCTTCTCTCTGCTTGCAGTGACATATCAGCATTTTTAGGCGAATGGCGTCTCCCCCTAATTGTCCCCCCCATTGTTTGAATCATGTCACTTCCTTGGGGCAACTTCTTTGCAATTGATCCCTTTTCAGTAGTAAGCGGCACATCCAAGCTCTCATTTATTGGGGGGACCCTTTTATCAGAAGCGTTCAGGATGACATCACTCCTCCCACTTTGCTCTTGATGCACTTGCAATGTGCAATGCCACTCTTCCTTTCTCTGTAATAAAGAGTTTACTGCTACGTAGTTCCGATGACATAATGAAGCCGGGTGGGCCAATGAATCAAGTCAGACCTATGCTCGTCTCCTCGTTCACAGTAGAAGACCGTGCAGTACTGGGAATTACAACACCAAACCCTGATCCCGGAATTGAATCGGGTTTCACTCACCAGTATTCTGGGTGCACTGTGGGGGACAGTGCAGCGGCTCAGCTCTCACCAGTATTCTCAGTACGTCGTGCACCGGCTTTCACTCTTCGATTTTCCATCCGTAGAAGAGTTTCTTACTATTAACGGGAGAGTTTAATGCTGTATTCAGCACCACTCGCAGCCCGCCTCAGACTGCCTGAGACTGTCCTTTGTCGCTACTATGCGCCGGTGCTTTGTGCCACCGGCAAACTATTTAGGACACTCCTTCCTTGTTGTTAAAGGTACAGTGTGTCTTTCCAACACGGACACACTTCCAAAGCAAAAGGCAGCTCTCCAACTCGCACAAGGACTGCCTGAGACTGTTCTTTGCCAGTCCTTCAGCAGCTTTGCAGAATTTTGTGATAAATAATTTGATCCCTTCTGCCGTTTTCTCAATGAGCGCTTCTTCCTTTTCCCTTGTGGGGGTTGGGATTCGGGCCATTCGAACGGTGCTGTGACAGACTTGGGTGCTATGGTCAGGTGGATCTCAGGAACCACGAAGATGACTGAATGCAAAGTCGTTAGTGAACATATGCCTCTCCATGATGGTGGCCGATGCATTTTGCAGCGTTACCCAGCACTGGTGACTTTCCTGGAAATGACGTGTATCAACAGCACGCAATCAAATGCACGGTTACAAAAGATGCACGTGGAACTAAAGATCTTTGTACCTGGCGAATTCAGTGCATACACCTAAGGATAGTTTAAGTGCCAGAATCTATTGGACCTAACTGTCGTTCCTATACCACCCGCATTGAATGATTACTTAATTGCCTGATTACATTTGGTGCCGGAGTTGAATTAGCCCACATAGAAGTTAATTTGTTGTTTTTCTCTTGTGCTATCTGCATCGTGGCTTGTGAGCCTGGGGTTTCTTCTCCCCTCCCCGCCACCTGATTGGTACTGCTGCCCTACTTAAGTGGCCCTGTCCATGCAGCCCCTTGCAGCTAAGGGCACAGAGGCTAAGGGCAGCTCCCACAGTAGCAATTCTGCTCATGACAAAAAGCTTGTGAGAAGCTTGGGAACAAGGGGACAGGCGTGTCATTTTTTTTACTAGGCATCTACGATGGGCCTTAAGTCCTGTATGAAATGCCACAACACCCCCACCTCCCAGACAGCGGATGGGGTACAGTTATGGTCAACAGAATTATGGTATGCCCCCTCAAGGGGACACTGCAGGGTCTGACTTCAAAAATGACCTCCATACCCTATGAAATAAACCAGGTATACACACAGTTGCCCCTGCAGATACTAGGCGCCCCCCCACAGCAACAACCACAACAGGCAATGCAACAATACCCGTCCGCAACAATTTCCAGCAGGCAGGACACATGAACACCTTTAACGGTGCGCCCAGTGACACAGTGGCCCTGTTGCAAGGTGCTACTGTTGTGAACTTCAACTTCTCATTCCCAGGGACAAATACCTATCATGACTAGGACAGCCCACAGAGAGCACTTGCGTGTCCTGTCTTGTCAATGACCCTCAACCCAGAAGAGGAACCCTTGGTAGGGACAGAGATAGGGAACAAGCAATTCATCTTTATGGTGGATTCGGGTTCTGAGAAATCAGTGTAGGTGATTTCCTGTTATCTGGCAAAACTCTCGACATGCAGGGATTCTCTGTGGCTATTTCTATGGTTCCATATACAAAAGATTTGGATTCAAAGGTGGGAGGAAGGGTAGTTTGCGCTCCCCTATTGTATTCTGGGAGCTCTCCTGTAAACTTGCTTGGCAGGAATCTGATAGCAAGTTGAACATAACAATCTCATTCACTGACAATGGCATTGTTTGTGCCACACCAGGAATGTGTGCAATGAGGGCAATGCTCATAATACACGCCATGACACGTGACGTGGTAGTGCGAGGCATACCCATTAACCCAGCCATGTTCATCTATGGCAGAACAGTGCTTGTGGAAGCAGTTCCACAAATTGCCAAAGCCTGCTGGAGAGTGCCAACTGATTTCTTTTTCCATCTTGTAGTGTCCCCAGAGTTGTTAGCAGGCACAATACTGTCCCTAGACCTACAAGTGCTGTTAATATCTGCAAAAAGAGTAGTTGTGCTCGGAACAGACAGAGAAGGGTGCCAGTGGCGGACTGTATTGTGCATTGATCCCACCGCACCTTAATTGAAAGATGCAGAACTTTTTGAAAACAATGACAGGGAGATAATACTAGAAATGTGCATCCCCTGCGAGATCATGGTGCAGTACAGAAGAGTACAGTGCGCCATAATGGTCATTGTCGCACCACCTCCCTTCATCCATGCTGACTAAGAGTATGTGCCTGTACAATTGTGGACAACCAACCCACATGACGTAGGGCTACTAAAGGAAGTGACCCCGGTGCAGATCACACTAAAAAATGGAGCAGTGTTATCCCGAGTTAAACAGTACCCATTATCAAGGAAGGCAGAAGAGGGGATAACAAACAAGATACAGGCACTACTACACCAAGAGATAATAGTGCCCTCTACCTCACCATGCAATACTGCCACATACCCTGTCAAAAATGCGACAAAGGGAAATTGGAGAATGAGCCAGGATCTCGGCCCACTTAATGACATAGTTCAGAAGGAATTTCCTCTAGTTCTGAACCCTGCCACCATTTTGTGCAGTATCCTCAAAGAAGCAACACACTTCACAGTGCCTTCTTTTCAATACCCTTGCAACCTGACTCACAGTACCTCACAGAATTTACACATGGCGGAAAGCGCTACAAGAATACTGGTTTGCGTCAAGGGTATTGTGAGAGCCCAAGCATATTTAACAGAATACTGCAGAAGACTTAGGCAGCATCCATGTGCCCAGCACAGTCCTTCAGTATGTGGACGGCTAACTGGTTTGCAGTGACAGTGAGCGAAACCATTGTAAAGATTCTATTACCCTGCTACAGCTCTTGGCCTGCAAGGGGTGCAAGTTTGACAAGGCCAAACTCCAATACTGTCAACTAGAGGTGCTCTACCTAGGACAGCTGATCTCAGCAGACAGCAAAAGAATAATACCAGACCGAGCAGCACCTGTGCACACCACGCCCATATGCGTTACAGTAAAAGACATGCAGAAATTATTAGGGTTGTGTAATTACTGCAGGGCATGGATTCTAGACTATGCAGCATAGACAAGATCACTTTAACAGGGTCTCAAGGAAGCACAAAAAGGCAACCATAAACTACAATGGACAACAGACATGGTACAAAATGTTAATGATTTGAAGGAGGTGTATTCCACAGGCCCTGTTCTCGCCACACCAAATTACACGCAAGAATTCTATATATTCTCACATTCAAACAGCACACTTATGACTGCCGTGCTAACACAGAAGAGCACAATGGGCCACACGCCATTGGCCAACTACAGCGGTACACTAGATTCAGTTATGCAAGGGCAGTTTGTATGCAAACAAGCTCTCGCTGCAGCAGCCTTCGCCATTGACAAAAGCTCGACAATTGTGATGGGATGCTCAGTGACACTGTACTTGGAGCATTCAGTATTTGCCATCTTGGTAAGATCAAAGTCTACCCTGACAACCCAGAGAGCATCGGCATACAAGATTATTATCCCAAGCCCAAACATACACGTAGTGCGATGCAAAACAGTAAATCTAGCCACATTCCTAACAGAAGTGTGCACAAGCGAGGACTTGCAGCAACATGTCTGTGCCACACATGAAGGTGAAGAGAATGACATCCCCAAGGCCAAGGGCAGCCCACTAGAGGAGGGGAGGTACTTTTATTTGACGGGTCAGCAACAATTGACCAGGACACAGGACAAAGACATACTGGCGCGGCTGTAGTGCACCTCGAAGGGGGCGAACATGAAACATTAGTGATGAAGAGGTTACCCATGCACAATTCTACACAGGCAGTGGAGCTCATGGTGCTCAACGAGCTGCTACAAACATCTCAAGGATGCACGTAACCATTTATTCCGACTCGGCATACGTTACTACAACAGTGAATGCTAGGTTGTCACGATGGAAAAGAAGGTTTCCGCAGAGCAGACGGTTCCCCAGTACAACACGCCACACATTTAGACACACTAATTACCGCACTGGCACAACCTTCTGTGGTAGCGGTCGTTAAGTGCGTTGCCCACACTGGTAAAACCGAAGGAATCTCATTAGGAAATGCTGCAGTGGATGCTGCAGGCTAAATGTCAGCCTACCTTCCTGTCTCAGTAATCTCAGAGTACATCATGACTTCACCATCACATAATACACAACCCACATCATACACAGCAGTGCCCATCATACAACTAATTGAACTGCAGGGAAAAGCGCCAGATGATGTAAAACAACTATGGTCCAAGAGAGGGTGTAAACACTCCCCACTGACCTACTCTGGAGACAAGAATGCACCGGCAAGACAGTGATGCCTGTAGACCTCTTGACGAAATCATTCCACCAGTTACACCACCTATCTCACAGCTTCAAACCGCATATTGCCCCAGACATACAGGAAGATTGGTTCATACCAAACCTTCAGGAGCATCTCACGAGTATGATTATACACTGCACCATCTGCCAAACTTTCAGCACTGGTATGACGGTCTGGACAATACAAGGCACAATGCCTCACCCTATTGGGCTGTTCCGTGAGTTGCACATAGATTATGCAGACATGGGAGAAAGATGCAATGGTTCACGATACCTATTAGTTGTAGTGTGCCCTTTTTCACGTTGGGTTGAAGCTGGACCTTGTGCACATCTGGATGCCAAATGCGCAGCAACATTTTTAGTGTGCATGGTTTTCCCTCGAGGCGGAGTGTGCGATGTACTAACGGCACCCACTTCTTCAATGAACTTTTCAAAGAAATAACGGCACTCCTTGGCATTAAACACTGGATGTGCTCAATTTACCACTCCCCAAGCAAACAGCATTGTTGAACGAATCAACGACCTTCTAAAAAGCAAGCTCTCCAAACTCTGCACAACCTTACAGAAAAACTAGGTGCATTGCTTGCCCCTGTCCCTGTTCAGTTTGCGCACTCAGCCAAGTAAAGACTATCACCTTTCACCACACTAAAAAGTAACCGGCAGGCACATGCACTTACCCATCTCCCCAGTCAAGAGGGCCTCAGATGCTCATAGAGCTGCAGCGGTTCTGGGTGAAGAATTCAAACAGTACTTAACAAACTTGACACGTGCGATATCAAGTTTGTCTCCCGACAGATCGCACCTCCTCGCCTAGACAATACTCAGGGCACCACTGAGCAACTTGCCACAGACAAATTCCTCACTGGTATCCTAAAATAAACAACCAATCTACCTCACAATAACTACCTCAAAGGTAATAGTGTAACTGCATGTCCCAGACAATAAACATGCATTGCTGCTAAAAGCATAAGCACTTTGTAAAAAGAAAAACTCTCTCTCTCTCTCTTTCTCTCTCCCCTCCCCCACTTTTGTTTCCTATACAGGAGTGCCCGAAATGGAACCCTCAACATCAAATGATTCAATATATGTCAAAAAAGTAGAGAGATATACTAATAATTCAAGATGGTTATATTTTTACACTTGTGGGCTACACTTCACTGCTCTTGTTTTTGCCATAATGTTGTTCATGTTAGGGATGTATTGGGGTACTTTATTTATCTGGGCAAGCCATATAAAAGGGTGGCAGGGGGGACATGAACAGAAGTGCACTGCTAAACACAACCAGTAATGCTATTGTACATATGTATAATATTTCTCAGACTAGTAATAACCAGACTAGTAATGCCAGCGTTAGCACGCAAGCAAATACACCTGGCCAAATGAGTGTGTGCATGAGCAAAATGTTCGAAATATTATTTCCCACAGATAACAATCTTTTTTATAGCACAAATATTAGTAATAGCAACAATGTTAGCAGTAGTACATTAACAAGGAGATATAAACGCGTAGGCCCAAATATGATGCGTACCATGGCTGAGGCCAAGATGTCATTGAAGATATCAGACATCCCGAGCACTCGAATAGCTGGTATACTGATATGAGTGCGGTGGGATGACAAACGACCAATGGTAGCTGTTATGCATGCTCATTGATACCGCAGGCATCAGAGGCACCCAATGTTTTAGTACCACAGGAAGTTCTAATTACAGAGGCACAATGCCTGGTTCATCTTGCGCTATGTAGAATACAAGGCACCTTCCAGGCACATAGTGTGCGACTAGACCTTGTGGCTCCAGACACCCTACTGTGCAAAAACAACCCAAAAAACCTCAACTGCCTCCAACAACCATATCTAGTGAATGTACGTAAGCAACAAAGTGGCAGGAGACAATGCAGAGCTGTCTAGCTGAAGTCCTCCTTGGATACAAAGAGGAAGTAGTGGCATTCGTCAGAAGGACATGTGCACAAATATGGAGAGAGCACGTCCCAAAACTGACATGGATTGCTGCGATGGAAAAGTCAGTGAAAGTGCACCGAGAGGAGAGCTACCAGTTATGCTTCCACAGTGAAGGAATTGTCTTTGTCGGCTCCAACGAGCGATGCAACAGGACATTGTTGATACCAGACTTGAAAAGTGGCACAGTGGCAGTGATGGACTTCTACTGGGTCTGTGTCCATCAAGCGTACTTGCACCTCCCACCATCATGGAGGGTCTACTGTTCGCTGGCCATGCTGCCCTCAGCACTACTAGTAGTCCCAGAAGAACACTTGAAAGAGGGGTTGACACCCAAAGTGACCTCCACCGTTCCCCCGGCGTTTGAAGAGCAGAACCCAATGCTGCCACCAGAATTTTGCATCCTACCTGGGAAGAGCCAATATGATAAGATGCGAAGAAAGAAGAGAGCATCAAACTAATCTATCAATAGACTTAACACCACTGTTTGGGGAAATACCTGAAGCATATAGACTCTTCAGCTGTGCTGAAACTTTTATCGCCTCACTATTGGTACTTGCTGTACAGCTAATGCTAATGCTAAGTGGATGCAGATAGTGCGCTGGAAATTGGTCTAGTTGGCAAACGAGCTACAATGCCCTAAGGCTGATGAGGATGCAGAACCGTTACGTCCTGGATATGCTGACGGCAATGGAAGGAGGCGTGTGACAAAGAATTGGCAATTCCTGTTGCACATTCATGCCTCCTGAAGATGCAGAAAATAGACTGTTGTCTCACATAATAGCGGCAGTACACAGCCTGGGAGTGCGAATGAAGAAAGAAGCTGGTATCCATGGAGAAGACTGGGTTGACATTGCCTTTGACCGGGTCCCATCCTGGCTATGAGCTTTAGTGAAGATGCTGGTACCTGTCATTGTGTTCATCCTGGTTCTTTTTTGCACGTGCCTAATGGGACTCTGATGTTGTGCCAAAGCAGTGCCTAATAGCGCAATGATGATGGTTTCAATTGGCATTTCAAAAGTACCTCATAATACAAAAGAGACAGAAATACAGACTGACCATACCATCCCCCAAATGCTCCCTATCTACTATGGAGATGAAGTACATTGCTTATACCACACCATAATTGTCCCACCCCCTAACCCTGAAAATCATAAAGAAGATTGGGTAGATCTAGCTGGGAATGCGGGGTGTATCTACATGACATTAATTCCCGAAGAGTATGCTCGAGCAGAGAAAACCTGCAGGGTTGTATGTAGGGTATGGATGCTAAAGAAGGGAATACTAATAAGAGGCTGCAGTAAAAAGGGAAAATGAATGCAAGTATGCAGAGGAATGAGTTACTGTAGAAGTAACAAAAGGGGGGAATGTTGGGAAGGAAATGAACCTCTCCCACCCCCTAGGCGCTTTAGAGTAAGGTGAATCCCATAACCACATTTGCCATGTACCAGGATGGAAGGGGGCGTCCTAAGAAACCCTGAACAAACACGATATTAAATATAACTGTGTAGATTTAGTATGCACATATAAGCAAGCGCCATTTTTTATAGTTATGGTAGAAACATTCAGTAAGCATAGGCAGGACGAAGAAACCTGAATAAGCCCAAGCGCTGATGGTAGAAAGACCTGAGCTGATAATTCCCATAGAAAATTCCCTTTGTTCTTTAATTGTTGTGACTACTTATTATCACAAGAAATGAACAGAGAAGATGTCTAATCAAGGAAAGATATGAGAACAATCGGTCCGAGCGAATTGCATCTAGTCAATTTGAGAAAAAAAGAGTGGTTCCATTGAAAGAAAGACGCCCAACTCAACATTAGCAAAATAAAAAAAAGTTCTGGTCGTGTGGAGGTGTGCTCGCTAATCTCCTGGAATACTCGTGGATTTTGCCATTTATTTCAGGAAGCTGAGTTAAGAAAGGAGAATCCTGAACTACTCTGCTTCCAGGAAACCTGCTTCACAAACTCCTGTCTGTGATGGTTTTACAGTCTTATTAAATGCTGCCATGAAAAACAGCACTGGCCATCCCTTTTCTGGCCTCTTAACTTTGATTAGAAACAAAGGCAAATGGTCTGTAACCAACAGTGAATCCCAATATTTTCGTCCAAGCTACGATAATTGAAGTAACCACCAACAACAAAATGAAGAAAGAACATCTGTTAATTATGAACACCTATTGGAATCCCGCTATGATATCATTTGCAAAGTTTATCTCATCAGTGATGCAAGTAATAGACGATCACATGCTGGAATTCCAAGATATTTTTGTTGTGGTGTGTGGGGACCTTAATACCTCTTGGGTGGACAATAATGGCCAACTGAAAGACATGGACAAAAATCCAAAAGATGCTATAGAGGCAAATGGTGGTTGCAGGAATGTAATATTAGGAACTTCATAATGCTGAATGGTCAGACAAGGGGTGACATCCTAGCCAGACCCACCTGGCATAGTAATGAGAGGCATAAGACGCTCGATTACATCTGGGTGTCAAACAACTTTTCCTATAAAATCATAAAATTGATAATCAGAAAATTAGAAAAGAGTGATCATGACACCGTCCAGTTGAATTGGGAATCTGATCTACCGTCGGTAAGTGACCGACATACAGGTTCGTTGATGATAAATCAGGGATTAAATTGTCTAAGACAGAATAATACAAATATATCTGATCTAATAACTTCAGTTTCCATTGGCGAATTATTGGGTACCAACTTTATTTAATATGATGCATTATTTATGCAATTTAGAAGCACAAGCAGTGGGTTTAGAGTTGACTACCAAAAGCACTTGCATCCATATAGCAAAATGATTGCTGAAGCAAAGCAAAAATTGGGACATATGATCAAGTTGTTAAAGTGTAGCAACTGTGTGGAGTTTCTTAAGGAGAAGAAATTATTTCGCCAGAATTATTGCAACTGGCTAATCCCACTGATTTGGGAGCAAGAGTGTGCTGAATTCATGCTCAAGCTAATCTGTGCTAGTAAAAGCAGAGACATTTGGGCCATAATAAATAGTGGCTCCTTATCTCAGAAGGCCCATCTGAATATAGGTGTGAGTGCTGATGAATGGACAAAACACTTTACAGAGGTTTTTAAAAATCTGTCTCCCCCTAACGAAAACAATCTCACTGAGAAGTCAGTCTCTTGGGCTTTAGCTCCTACTAAAGATGAGATATCTAAAGCAATAAAAAAACAAAATAATTCTGGTGCAGCAGGCCCTGATGGAAAAATGTGGAATTGCCCTAAAGCCCCCCTTCAACCCATTAAGCTACTCCAGACGAACACTTAAATTCAAGTGAAAAGTAATGCTCAGGGTGAGTTGACAGACAAAATATATACTGAAAGGGGAGTGAAACAAGGCTGCTCCCTAGCGGCATTCATTTTCAAGCTTTACATCGCCGATCTTCAGTCTGTATTATTGGAATGTCACTCCTTTCCACCAAAGATTAATGGTCACCCCATAATTTGGGCGACATATGCAGACGATCTGGTGTTGGTTGATTGCACGCAAATTGGTTAACAGCGACTATTGAATCAATTAAAAGTGTACCTGCAAAAGAACGACCTATAAATAAACACAAAACATTCTAAAATAGTATGCATTGGTTCAAAGCCTAGAAAGAAGAAAACAATCTTCAAATGGTACTCAGCAAATGTGGAATTAGACCGAACAGATTGTATGCGCTATCTGGGTGTAGTCTTCAATAACTCAATAAGAGAACAACAATTGTTTGAAGACCTAAAGGTAAAAATGAATAATCTGAAATTACAGGGTACAAAACTACACTCAGATTTTGTTAAGTTCTCAGCCAAACCGATATTAATGTTTTATCAGCAAAATGTGGTGGCAGCAATTACCTTTGGTAGTGAGGCGGGTCAGTAGTGCAACATGGAGTATATTAGAAGGTACATTTTGTCATCAAGTCCTTCACTTACCAAACAGTTTGTCTATTGCAGCCATTCGCTACGACTTAGGGCTGCAATCCCTCTACTCAAGAGTAGTGTGGAAGTCAGTGAGAAATTTCAATGGACTCATCCTCTGCTCTCTATCAAATAATACATGCAATTAGAGAGAATCCACATCAAGGGCTGCTGTAAAAGTGGTTTGAGTTGAGAAATGCTTATTTGGCCGACGCAGGAACAACATTAAGACTCTCCAAGAAAATCCATATGCCGTAAGGAAGAAATGTCTTTATCACGACCGGATAAATACTGTGGATATAAGTTCAAAGCTTGTTTCCAGTCTTGAATTAGAAGGTGAAGTTTGTGGTATAAATCAAACCCCAAAATACCTGAAGAGGTTTCTATCTAAGTACCATCGTAATCAGTTTCTGCGCCTGCGTTTGAACCTGTTACCAACAAACAAAATGTTATTCCTAAAACATGACGCAAATACTATGAATAATCGTTGTCGATTCTGTGATACTAATGTTGAGCCCTTGAAACATTTAGTCATCAAATGTCTGGCTGTGGTAGCACAAAGGACTATGGGCCTCAACACGAGTTGGGCTGTATACCCGGCTGTAATACCGCCGACTGTAATAGCCCTAGCACCGACCGGTCCGGTGGTATTACCACCGGATCAGGGGTTGGGCCTTAATGGTAAATCCCCATTCCTGATTGGGTCCATTGGATCCAATGGGGAATTTTCGGTGCTAATACTGCGGGTTAATACAGCCGGCTGTAATACAGCCAAAAACAGGGATTTTCTCCTCCCAAAAAAAGCTGGAGGTAAAACATCCGATTTAGCGACAAACTCGTGATAGGCCCAGCCCTTAAATGTGGCGGTAATACCGTTAGCACCACATTTAAGGGCTACAGCCCAACTCATGATGAGGCCCTATGTATTTTGGTAAATTTGTGCCTGCACATGAAAACATGGCAGTCTGGTGGGCTAGGCTACTGTCTGGTCAGAATGTTTTGTTGACCTGTGCAGTGGTTGACTATTTGGACAATGTATTGCAAATAGTTAATTAAGTTACTCTACCTTGATTAGGATGAAATTGAGTGATTGTTGACAAAAATAATTATTTGATAAAATGAAGATAGATTTGTAGCTTAATGTATAGCTACTGATGTACTGTAGATGATCGCAGATGATGATACGTCATAAGAAGTGATTAAGGATTGATTCTGGTTTCAGTAGATGACAGTTAGTGATATGTTTAGCTTATGAATGAATGGGAGAAACTAAATTGATTGATGTTAGGTTGAATTAGGAGGAGTTGTAAAAAAAAGTTTTGTAATAAACTATAATTTACAAATAATAATACAAAAAAATAATAATAATTATCCCAAGAAGGACTGCGCCCTGCAAGGCCACGGGACAGCACCAGGTGCCTCTCTGTGCACATTCGTCACAGCCAGGCCAAAGCAGACCCCAACCCTCACCCAGCTCACCAGGAGTTATGGCACCCACAACTGCCGCAGTGCAATACCCCTGAATTCCGTGTTAGGTTACTTCAGACCACCAACTATAAACCCAGTGGTCATAAAAGCTCTAAAAGAACACAACCATTTCACCTTATTTCATAGATTACACACTTTGTAATGCGAGGTACATGGTGGAATAAATTATAGTCCAAAACGAGGCTGGAAACCTTGGGTGCGGAGGGTGCCATATGAACTGAGTGTAGAATGTGTGGGTCAGCATGAGCTTGAGCCTTCCCCTGTACCAGTGCCCCTGTTTCCCAGGTGCATGCCATAATGATAGAGTAGCATGGTTTTACAATAGTAACTAAAGAGGAACATGACCTTCATTCCCTGGAGAGATGAGCCCAGCTGATCCCACGTGATTGAAGATGGACGGATGGGGCTGGGCCAATTGTAGCCTGGCATCCCCTATGGAGCAGGCTACCTATTTATAGGGTCTCACCCACCAGCCACACATGTGTTTACTGTATCTATGACGTAGTAATGACGATGTGTTGCTTTATAACCTTCTGCTTGTAGCATTTTTCAGCAGAATGTTCTCTTGCAGCAGAGTTCTTTTCTGACCTACCTGTTTTTGTGCGATTAAAAAGTTGTTATCCTTGCAAGAATCTCTTGGCTTTTTTCCTTATCCGGTTGTATTTTTTCTGGCATGAGCGTACAGGGGCGTGCTTTCAGTCTACCTAGGCTTGCACAGGGATACCATTTACTAGTGCTGTTTCATGAGTGGATTTAGCTGATGTACCGGAAAAATAATTACTTTGTGTTTCATTAACTTCATAGGGATATGGATTTCCATCACTTCCCTTACCATACATCCAATCTCCATGGGCTCTTCCTTTTTGTTTTGTGTTCTTGCTAGATGTCCGGTTCTCTGCAAGAAAAACATACAAAACCATTGGTTTAACCGGTTTACCTTCCTCCCGCCTTATTTATTCCCTTATTCTAGTTTCTGATTTTCTTTCTGTTCTCTCTCTTTCCCTGCTATTATTTGATGTATTTATTTATTGTTAATTTGTTTAGTGCCTATACACAGAGAAGTGTTTTAAAGCGCTGGGGGAAGGGGCAGTGGGAAGAAACAACAGTCATTTGGAGCTCTTGACTTTCTGAATGATATAAGCCTGCAACAGAGCACTTACTCATGCAAGTAATACATATAACAGTGGAGATAACTCTTTCATGTCTGACGACAGGCCTTTGTTTTTCAAAGTGCCTTGCACAAATAGGTAAAGGAGGGTGGGGGGCAAGGTAGAACAGACAGGCTACTATACAATGCTAAGTTGCATACAGTTGTATAGTGGCATGATATAAATACAGTGGAGGGGACGATAGGTGATAGGGAAGGGAGGAGGAGTGTTGGAAAGGTAGACTACTGGGAAATACTAAGCTCCACTTGTTAGGCAGTATTAAGGTAAAGGAAAAGGGAAGTAGGGAGGAGGGGAGAGGATGGGATGGAGTGGGGGGGGGGGCTAAAATCAGAAAGGGGACAATACACCAACAATACATGGAGGATAGAAAAAGAGGAGAGTGCTAGCAGAGAGGGTGGGTGGGTTGGGATGGGGAGGGGAAGAGCAGAAACAGGGGTAGGATGCAGATGGCACAGCCAAAATCGGATTTTGGTAGGACAAGATGAAAACACATGCAGCAACTGGGCACAACTAAATTAGTGGGAGTCCAGATGAGATGGAATGAGAGGTGGGACAGTCGAAGGTGGGAGGTAAGAGGGTAGATGGAGTTAGTTGGTGGGGAGCTGACCTTATAGAAATGTTAGATGCTCCATCAATTCAGTGTGACCTGAAGTGCCGCGTTCTCCTCAGCCTCCATGTGCACAGGTGGGGGTTTAGAGGGGACCCACAGACCCGACCAGGCAACGGACAGGGAAACAGACAGAGCCTTAAGATGTGGGCCTTTGGAGAGGGGGCCGCCTAAAGCCTGCCGGTCCCCAATAGGCCAATATGTCCAGCTCCCAGGACAATTGGTCTGAAGGTTTGGTGAAAGAGGTGTCACAAGTTATCCCCGGGCTCACCTGTTTACACTTGGAGTTCTTTTTCTTTGTTGCAGGAGGCTTGTCTTTCTTCTTGGTGCAAGTGTTTCTGAGATGAGGGTACGTGATGCCAGACGCCACCGTATCAGCCAGGGCCGGATTGACAGGCACCGGAGGTAACGTTCAGTCATGAGTTGACAGTATCAGTCCGGGAAGGAATCCTGGAAGGACCAGGAATTAATAACCAGGAAAGAGCAGACTAACAACGTGCAAGAGGCCAGGAAGAGAGAGGAATAGGCGGCAGCAAACAGGTAAAGGGCAGGAAGGAGAGAGGCTGCTTAACAGGTAAGGAATACGAGCAATGATGCGCTGAGCTCAGAGTTTGAGCGTTGAGACGCGCAGCTGAATTTGAGTCTGGCGCCTATCTGCCGTGACGAAAACAGGATCCTGGAAAACTAGACCGCTAATGCGGCTGGAAAGATGTCGGCGCCATGTTGGAAGGAAAAATGGACGCCGCAAAGCGGTACTGTTGTGACCACGATGTCCAGAGGGGGCGAGCCCATCGGGTCATGACAAGAGGAGGACTCCAGGCCTTCTTCTACGGTGCAGCAACACAGCGGCCATCATGGAACTGCCACGAGGACCACCAGGCAGTGGGTATTTGCAAAACATCTCCCTTAGGGACAATTTGCCTTCCGCCACAGTCTGATGAAATGGGCAGTGAAAGGCACAATAAGGCAGCATGGAGGTCGGCGCAATCGGAAAGCGCTGATTCCTACCTCGTGTGTAGTGTGGTGGAAGGGGAGGAACAATGCAGCATCACGTCATCATGGTTTCAGTGGGGAAGAAGAGAAGAAAGGCTGGGTCGGGAGTCAGGTGTTGATGTGGATCCAAGGAGGCCTTTAAACTCCTTGGATCTATTGGTGATGCTCATTCTTTCCCTTGGTTGGATATTATGGTGAGGGGACCCTCTATTTTCCCTTCTCTCTTCAACTCGATGTAACACATGGAAATGTTTATTGGCATCTGCAAAGAATTGGGCAGTTTCAATAGCCAAGGTTGGTTTGGTGAGTTGCAAAACAGCCCTTTGAAAGAAGGGTGGGTACAAGGAATAAATCAGTTGCTCTATGTTCAGAGCTTCCAATACCTCAGGTAAAGTTTTCCTTCCAAACCATAAAGACATTGGGCCTCATTACAGGTCGGGCGGTCCGGAAATAACAGTGGCGGTAAACCCGCCGCCCGATCCCGACTCCTGCAGGCGGGAGGTGATGTTCCCGCCAGGTCTGACCTGGCGGGTTTAACACCGCCCGCCTGCAGACGGACGTGGAAACACCGGCACCATCACTAGATGGTGCCGGTGTTTCCACTTCCCCATCCCCATTGAGTCCTATTGGACTCAATGGGAATGGGGATTTACCGAATTCCGCCTCCAGAATTCCCAGGACACCAGGGTCGTAATGCCCTGGTATTTCTGGGAGTCACGGAGGCAGAATGGTAATACGAGTCCGGCGGTAACCAGGCGGTTTTACCGCCGCACTCGTAATGAGGCCCATTGAGTTCTTAACTTGCGCTCCCAATTCTACTGGTGTTTTCCCGGATTCTGTTTTTTGCTTCTAAAACTCTGTCGATAGAAATTACTGGTCTGTCCCAGTCTTTGCAAGAGACCCTCCTTGATTTCAGTGAAGGTAGCTGTTCCTGGGAGATTCAATAACTGGTTGGAGGTTTGCAATGACCCCTTCAGTAAATGACCTAGATAACAGAGTTTCAACCCCCCCCCCCATCGGATTTGTGTGGCTAATCTCTCAGAATTTAAGAAAAAATGTCTTGGGTCATCTCCCTCTTTGTGTGGTTGAAGAACCCCCTGTGGTATATTAGGTCTTTCTTGGGTAGCAATCAGCCGTTCCAGCCCTGTCTGGAACTGTTCCTCAGCTTGTATTTGGTGTGCCGCCAATTGGGCCAACACGGTTTCTACCGATGCCATGATGTTTTGAGACAAGGTGTTTTGGTTGGGGTTTCATCAGAGTCGAAGAGGGGAAAGAACTCAGAGCCTTCTTTTGTTTCTGGGTTTGATTCAGTCTCAGTTAGGTTGGGTGGATTCACGTAATCTTCCTCCCTTTTAACCCTGACTAACTCTGGAAAAGTGGGAGGCGGAGTAAGAAGAGATAATCCCTTTTAATGGACAAACAAATGTAATGCCCCCATGAATCCTTGTGGTTTTTGAATATTTAAGAGGATTCTGCCACCTTGTTTTAATTGGTAGGTGGCAGGGTAAGAGTGTTGAGAAGAATGTGTGAGTCGTATACTAGATCCTGACACTTGACTGGAATCTGACACTTTTTTATTTTTAATGTTTTTTATTTTATTTAAATTCACACAGGTATATCACATCTATAATCACTTCTAGATGACATTAAGTACACAATAGCAGAGCATCTCCCCTTGTTATCATATATCTTTATTCCATCATAGCATCATATCATCATCGATTTGGTCCATAAGGTATTGTTTATATCTACCCCAAATGTTCCTGGGTTGCATTGCACCATGCATCAGTTCTATATATGTTTCTTCATTATCGTTTGCCCATAACATATCTTATGACCCTTTTAGCTAGTAGTAGCCCAAGGTTAAGTAATTTCCGCTACGTGGGATTCCTCTTCCCTGTGGCCCCAAGTAGTCACATTGTTGGTGATCTTTCAATAGGTTGGTCTGCCATTTCGTCCAGTGCGTCACACACATTTCCCCAATTTTCTCTCAGGCTTGGAGAGGACCAGAACATGTTTAGGGTATCAGCATCTTCGCTCCCACATCTGGGACAGCTAGTGTCTGCTGTAGGGTATATGCGTCGTAACTTAGCTGGTGTGTAATGTGATCTATGTACAATATTGTAATGTATAAACTTAAAACGCGTATTACATGACATATATTTAGTCAGACCGCATATTTGTTCCCAATGTTTGTCAGTAATGGGGTGTCCCAGATCCTATTCCCACTTCCCCCTTGCCCTATGAACAATTGGTGGGCGGGACGTGATTATTAGTTTGTATAGCATCAAGGCCGTTATTTTAGCTGTCCGTGCTGTGAACATATACCCCAACCCTGGTTCTGACTTGAGCGTTATCCACACCTGGGCAATGTCAGATCTCATGCGTATGTAGTGCATTTTCTGTTTTGGCGTGTCCCCCACTTTCTCTTTTATGTTGTCCCATGTTATACATTTCTTATCAGGGTATAAGTCTCCAAATTGGTTGATGTCTCAGGCCCCCCAGTGCGTAGCAAGCTCTGTATCTAATGAGGGGGCTATATGATGTGCACCCCAGATCGGCATGTTTGGATGGTACAACACTTTTGACTCTTGTGTATCAGCGATTTTGGCCCATGCCGTGCATGTTGCAAGCGCTGGATCTGTGGTGTTGTAGCGTTTGGGGCGTGCCACTGCTAGCGTGTGGAAGAGCTCATTCGGTTTCTGAACTAGATCGGTTACCCTTGTGTGGGTAGGGTCTAGAAATGCAGTTGCCCATTGTGCCGCATAGTGGGCCTAGTCGAGTCCGATGCATCTCCCCAAAATCGTGCCAGAATTGAACAGGATAACAGCCGTAAGGAACTCAGAGCACGAGTGTTGAACTGCCAAACCGGCAACTCTTGACTATGCAACAAAGGAATGCACCTAGCAAACGTATCACATTTTCAAGCATATCACAAAACTGCGTTAATGGCAACACAGACAGTGTTTTCATAAATAAAAGCTACCTAAATCCCTCCTGAAGAACCATGCAAAACATAGCATAGTGAAACACGTGTAGAGGGTGTCAGCTCAAATAACCAGAGGGTACTAGCCTAAACAACTAACCACAATATTGAATGTAAACAAAGGAAAATCTTTTTTTCTTCAAAAAGTAACAAATGTGAATGAAAATGAATCTGCATTTTTCAAACATCGGTAAATAATGAAAACAAATGGAATGAATCAAATTGAAAAATTGGGAAGAAAAAAAGCATAAAAAAATGGAATGAAGTAATTCTGTATAATTTTCTTTTTGAATACAATTTTGATTTTGAGCGCAACAAGTGGAGTCTTTGTGGTTCTTCCTTCTTTACATACTGCGCCGCTAGGTAGTACATCTCAAAATCTGGGACTGATGCCCCCCCTGAGAGTATTGGTCGGGGAGCTCCCGCCATCCTAGCCTCGCTTGCCCATTCCATATCAGTGAAATGCATTCGCTCTTAATCTTTGAAAACAATACTCTATCTGGCCATATCGGAACAGTAGTGAACAAGTAAAATAATTTCGGTAGAATTATCATTTTTATGAGAGTGATCTTACTCATCATTGATATTGGTAGAGATTTCCAACGCTCCATTTTAACACCAAGGGCATTTGCAAAGGCTTCGTAGTTCAGAGCGTGAGACAGCTGTGCTGTTCTAGCAACGTATACCCCCGATACTTCATGTGGACCGGGCTCCAAAGGAGACCATGGAGTTCAGTTGGTCAGGTGGTTGCGTCTGTTAGGGGGAAGATTTCAGACTTATTATTATTTAATTTGAGGCCGGATACCTTCCCAAATGCTTGGACTGCTGCTAAAACCCTGCCTAGATTGCGTTTGAGGTTCTTTAGAAACAATAGTATGTCATCGGCAAACAATGTAATTATCTCTACCCTACCCGCTAGTTGTAATCCGAGTTTACTATATCTTGCCCTCATTAGGGCTGTTAATGGTTCAATTACCAATGCAAAGAGCAGAGGGGACAACGGGCAGCCTTGTCGCGTACCTCCCTGTAGCTCCAACACCACTGAGAGAGCGCCGTTGATTTTTATTCTAGCGCAGGGGCGGGTGTACAGGATCCTAACCCACTGAATGAAGTTATCGCCAAACCCATAGTTTCTCAGGACTCCAAATAAAAACAGCCAGTAGACCGTATCAAAGGCCTTTTGCATATCTAATGAAATCGCCACCCCCTATAGTTCTTTCGGAGCCGCTAACAGTACATTCTAGCAGCGCTGAATATTCGCCACTGTGGACCTGCCTGTTACAAAGCCCACTTGATCTTCGTGGACCATATAGGGCATCAACGGCGTCAGTCGCGTCGCCATAATCTTGGCGAAGATCTTAGCATCAGTGTTTATCAACGACAGTGGTCTATACGAGCCGCAGTCCTCTGGGGGTTTCCCTGGCTTAAGCAGCAGTGTAATGACAGCTTCTCTGGTGGTCTATGGGAGTTCACACTTTCCTTGTGCTTCCATCCAGACCGCATGTAATATGGGGGCAAAGAGGCCAGCAAACCCCTTGTAAAATTTGGCTCCTAGGCTGTCCGATCCGGGGCCTTGCCATTAGGCAGTGTCTTGGTGGCCTCCAGTATTGTAGTGATACACGAAATTGCAACCTTGCCAATCAGGGCTTTAGATGACAGCATTAGCCGCTGAAAGCCAATAGTGTATTCAAAGTATGTGCTAAAAATGCTGACAGTAGTCTGTTGTAGCACTTCCATTATGCAGTAGTGAGCTACAAGGAATATGCAGGCCTAGTATGAAATAGGTCAAATTAAGCATTGTTGATAGACAGGCAGGGAGGGCCCCTAGCTATGTAGCTAATAGGTATTTTTGGAGTGTTTGGAACATCATGGCACCTATATAGCGCTTAGATAGCCAGTCTTAAGCGCTATAAACACTAAGCTATGAGTGCATGCCTTTTAGAGCTTGCAGATGGGGTTACTACATCCCTGCTTCCCTTAGAATATTCAGCCTCACTAACGGTAGCCCTGGCTCCAAGCTAATCTTCCTTTTCTCTGGGAAGGTACTGATAAGACATTCCTCAGCCAGCGCAGATGGGAACAAGGGAGGGGGTAGGAGCAAGCAGGGAGCATCTCAGAGAGAGCTGGGTTTTTTCCATGAGCCAGTTGCACAGGGAAAGTTCTGGAACTGTGCGTCATGGTGACTGACAGCAAGAGATTATAAAATATCCATGCACACATGGATCAGGGGGAGATCGCCTGTGGACTTGATTCGTGTACAGTCAGGTGCCCGGAATTGGCTCTCACGGTGTCCTCCAGCCTTGTTTTTCTATGAGCGGGGCTTGTTTTACAGCTAGCTTATGAAAAACCCAGGTCTCCCAGGGCTGATTAAGGGACGTAAGACTGTGTTTCTCTATGTTTCTCTATATTTCTCTATGTTTCTCTATGTTTATCTAAGTTCCATGTTTCACTATATTTTGCATTGCTCTTTGTTTTATGCTTTGTAATATTCTCTAACTTGAATCCCAAATGTATATGAAATTCACTGCTTAGAATAAATATGCTAAAAACTTTGAGGGTGTCATTTGTCACTAGCATGAGATCACTGCTCAGCACAATAGAACCTGTATTTTGGGCTGAATTGGGTATTTTTGCTCTCAAAGGGCTGGCCCCGAGGAAGATTTTGCCCATATCAAGACATTTGGTGGCAGCTTTGGGGATTTGTGAAGAGCAGTGCCATGCTGACATGACAAATGGTGTGAGAGAACACAGTGTAGAGTGGGGAGCAGGCTGTCGCATTTCCTTGATGGTCTCACTGCAGCTCTGAGACTTCAAAAGGCAGCAATGTTGTGTCGGCTTGCCGTGGCCGATAGCTTGTGTGGTTAAGACTCCCTTCAGTAAATCAGTCGTGACTGACTTATTGCATGGGATTGGTGCCAGGGAGTACAAGGCAATAAACGAGCGGGAAATGGCTTTGTTTAAAGCACTCCGATGAATGGTTAAGAAAGATGTATGCTCAATTAGAAAAAGAATTTTATCATGTGGTTTCCCAAGTTTAAAGTTGTAATTTGGAATGCATAATGAGACGGAGTTCTCATCTCTATTCTGTCATGAGGGCAGGGAAAAAAAAAATAATAATTGCAGGGATTTGACATGCAAATTGTGAATAGTGATTTAACCATTGACTCAGCCCCAGTGTGCTAGCGAGTGGGGGCTGTAATGTTCGGAGGCGAAGGTTCGTCTTTTTTGATATATGCTTTTGAAGGGTTGGCATTCCTGAATAATGAGGAAGGGGAATGAGCCATGCTTAGGAGAATGAGTAACATCTGTGCTGAGAGCCTAAAGAGTTTTTTCTTTCTTTTGGCAACTGTAAAATTCCATGTGCTAATGGTGGCAAATTCTGTTTAAAGGAAACACACTAAAATGGTTATATTGCATTTTAGGCTGTGCCATGCTTATATTGGGTGAGAGACTCACTTAAAAGGAAAGTGAGTGAATGTTATTTGGATTTTCGATTTTTGTGTACTGATTTGAAATTGCAGAATCAGTTTGCAATGGTTGGGGGGAAAAACAATTTATATTTTTCTAAATTGCCCCTGGAGTATTTTTGACTGTCCCTATGCTATGCCATGGATTTGTGCTGTTGCCTTATAAGTGATGTATGATTTGGAAATAGTGACCTGTTGACTGTGATACATGGGGAAAAATGTTGTTGACACATTAAACAGCCCACAAGCAATAGAGTGTGGGTTGTTCTTGCAGAAAAAAAAACGTGCAGGGAGCTGCACTAAACATTGGCATTTTTATTTTTAAATGCACTGAACTGAGTGGTTATAGTTTGGCAATGGTACAACAGAATGAAACATCTGTGTGTGATAAGATAGCACAAAGATTTAATGGGTTGCGAGTTCTCTTGAAAGATCGCACATTACAAGAAAAGTGCCGCTTTTGAAAAACAAGAGTCTTGCTGTGTGTGCAGAGCTTGTGCCTTGAAGCTGTCTTGGGCGAGGTGCGTGAAGGCAAACAAAAGCAGAAACAGTACAAGAAAGAGTTAATCTGGATGAATTGTCTGAAACGAGTGAAGCCGCCACAGTATAAGAGTTATAGGCAAAAGAGATAAGCTGCGTGCTCATGGCGCTGCCAGGTGCACACGAAAGATAAACATGCCTGCATTCCTGAGGAAGGGGGAGCAAAAACAGAGAGCTGTTCAAAAAGTAAAGAATTTGCCCAGTAAACTGTGGTACGGAGCAAAGGCTTCATGCAGGATGGCAGACGGGCACATCACATCTGAACATTTACCTATGCATCTGTGAATGGGCCAAGAAAAGACAGCTGCCCATTCCAACAGACATTACTGTGCAAACCGCATTCCCATGTGATGTGATGTGAAGTGAAGTGAAACGCTATTGCTGTGCAAGCTGCATTCCAATGCTCCATGTGATGTGAACTGAAGTAAAGCGCTGTGCACTGGAGAAGAAACCTCTAGGCGCTTTGAGAAGAGAAAATACACATCTGGCAAACTGCAAGCTACATTGCCAGGGGATGGAGTAACTGACAAAGACATTATGGCATTCCAGATGGAAGCAAAACTGACAAAAGTGCTTAGCCGGTTTGCAAGAGACAACATGCAGAGCGGGGCTTTGAAGTACAACATGAACACTGCACATTAGCCATGATCCAGAAGCCACACGGCTTAGTGCAAGAATGAATGATTTGTTGAAGCAACAAAAGAAACTGGCTTAGACTATCGCACTCAAAGGGGTGGTTCAAAAACAGCAAACGCCCTTTGAAAAAATGACAAGTGAAAAAACCAGAGGCTTGAAAAGACACTGCTAAGAAAAGAAAGATAAATAAACAAAGCTGCTTGTACAACTGTAAGCGGTATTGGACTGAAAGACTTTACCTTTGAAAAATGGAGTGATGCCAGCAGGGCAAACTGAATCAAGATCATGAGACACTGGAAGCAAGTTGGCGCCTGGCATTGGTGATCGCTTTGGTGAAAAAGAAAAGCATTGTGCGACCTGGGTACTTACTATATGGCTTTGTAAAAGCACAGATCAGTCTGAGGTACCATTGACCAGCTATGATTGCATTGCACAAATGAGTTTGTGATTAGGCAGTTACACCCTGTATGGTTGAGTGTAAATAAGCCCCCAGAAACATGCAGAAAGGTGATAAATAATTGCAGTAGCAATGACAAAGTGTGTAGTTACCTGATGAGACTTTTTGAAGATGGGGGTGGTATTATGGGAAGGGGTGGATAACGCTGATATTGAACTTTTGATGAAATCCTAACATTTCTGTTTGTATTTTGCCTAGACAAAGCACGACATTTTACAATATCAGGAAGTTAATATGCAGTTTGTGGGTGACACTGATCAAAGAAGGGTCAGACGCATTCTCAGAGAAAGCGAGCCACTGCGACATGCTATTTCAACTTTAACGTGCCCTGCACCGCACTCAATGCTGTAACCTGCGAATAGTGTCCAACAGAGTAATAACTTTTGCTGAACTGGCACGATGCAGACTTGGCTAATTATCAAGTATTTGATGCTACACATTTAAATGACATGTTTTGCCCTTTCTTGTTTAAAGGACTATGGACAATGAATTGTGGACTGTAACATCAGGCACCACAAACAGCTGTGTGACACAGCAATTGAATGCTAACACATTGAAAAATGGTTTTTAAATGCACTGTTGAGATGAATCTGAAAAAACCAAATGGTTTTACTCTTCCAACTGAATGGCTTTAACCAGAGATGTTTTGTTTTTTGAAAAAAAAAAAATATTCTACATTGCACGTAGGCAGGAGAATGATTTATGAACTGTTGGGGCAGCAGAATTATGCAAGCAGGAGTGTAATTAATTTTGAGATAAGATGAGTGCGCACATCAAAGTCACCTGTGCGTAGGTTAAGATTCTTAATTGAAGTAATGCTGCCAAGTGTATGAGCTATAATTTGAAATGGTAATCTTTGAAACACTGGATACATTTACAGCCAGCTTAAGGCAGGTAAATGAAACCATGACTGACTTGATGTTTGATTTTATGACACAGAGTGTGACACGGTTTTTGTTAAACCAACCAGTTTCATGTTTTTGTGGGGACAGCTGTCTCCAGCACACTAATGCAAAGAGTCACCTTTTGATTGTAAACATTTGGAATAATTCTTTGGAAAAGCGCTACAAATGAGTATCCACATGGAATTGCTAGTGTACTGGCCTGGCACATTGTCAGGCATCTTTTGTCACTGAATGGATACCATTTGTTTAATTTGTCTAATGTGATGTTTTTCTGACCAAGAACTGCAGCGAGTGTTCTCGCCAAGATTTTATGAACTATAACTTGACTAAATGAATTTTTTCCATGGTGTGATGAAACAGCCACTGCCGGATAGTAGTATGGTGTTTGTGGCTAAAGTTAATATTGTATATGGTAGATTTCCCACTTGAAGAAGGGTATTCTCCAAGTCACAGAAGGTAGACACTGTGAACCTTAGATTTTCCAGTAGTAAGACAACATGTAAATTGTAGACTGGTAATGCACACCTTCATTATTACAGTGCTACACTTAGACATAGATTTATCATGAGGCAATGTTTCCTTAGTACTACCAAGCTGCTACAAATGGAGTCCATTTCTATGGCCCATCACTAGAGTGCGCGTAGCTAGGGAGCTAGATTCATTAATTGCAGGAGCTTTATATGCTTGTGACATAGAAACTGTGCACTATAAGCTAGCCACTATGGGTTCTGATGCCAGCTCTGCTATAGAACTTCTGGCCTAGTGGGGCCCATTGATATGCCCAGCACTGCTACAAGAATTGACAGCCAATTGAAGATGACAGAATTTTAGACATGAAGACATTTTTGTCTGCCATAGGGCAGGTCAACAAGACTGCTAAATACACACAATGCATTGTATGGCAAACATTGTTAAATCAGCAGGTGTTGGCTTTTTACTGGGTGGGGGCAACCATCCTCCACACACTGGCACGCAGAGCTACAGTTACCAGCATACATATGGATTGAATTGCTTGCTTTTTGATTGCATGAATAACACATGCCATGCTTTGATGTAAATTAGTAGAATTGTTTTTATTTAGACAACCTGGTGCCCATGGGTTCACCTTGTTCACGAAATTAGATGGTTTCTGGTTGGGTTCCACCTACCTGGGGGAAGTGTCTAGTCACACAGCCCATAGTCACGCTTGAATGCCCTGGGATCAGGGGGAGGGTAGGCCCTTAGGGTGAAAGGCTGCCAGGTTTTAGAATTGGTAACCATACATAAATGCAATAGTGCATTGTAGATTAGACTACACTGGATTGCCTTGACATTTTAACTGCATGCTGCTTTTTAACTGACAATCAGTTATACAAAATTGATTTAGGTATTTTTGTGTAGGCCAGGTTTTGGCTAGAGTAAATGTCCATGTTCACTTGGCGTAGGTATTTTTGTGTAGGCCAGGTTTTGGCAAGGGTATATGTCACTGTTCACTTTGTGTACATTTTTGTTTAGGTAGTGTTTTACCTTGCATGCCACGCTAACTAACCGCTATAAGATAGTTTGCTTAAACCTCTTGCAAAGCCCCAAGGTCTTTATCACTGCACTAAATACTATATTGATAGGTATTAGTCAGCATTTTGTCGCACACACGTTGAATAGGGGTGGAATGTAGTGATACACGAAATTGCAACCTTGCCAATCAGGGCTTTAGATGACAGCATTAGCCGCTGAAAGCCAATAGTGTATTCAAAGTATGTGCTAAAAATGCTGACAGTAGTCTGTTGTAGCACTTCCATTATGCAGTAGTGAGCTACAAGGAATATGCAGGCCTAGTATGAAATAGGTCAAATTAAGCATTGTTGATAGACAGGCAGGGAGGGCCCCTAGCTATGTAGCTAATAGGTATTTTTGGAGTGTTTGGAACATCATGGCACCTATATAGCGCTTAGATAGCCAGTCTTAAGCGCTATAAACACTAAGCTATGAGTGCATGCCTTTTAGAGCTTGCAGATGGGGTTACTACATCCCTGCTTCCCTTAGAATATTCAGCCTCACTAACGGTAGCCCTGGCTCCAAGCTAATCTTCCTTTTCTCTGGGAAGGTACTGATAAGACATTCCTCAGCCAGCGCAGATGGGAACAAGGGAGGGGGTAGGAGCGAGCAGGGAGCATCTCAGAGAGAGCTGGGTTTTTTCCATGAGCCAGTTGCACAGGGAAAGTTCTGGAACTGTGCGTCATGGTGACTGACAGCAAGAGATTATAAAATATCCATGCACACATGGATCAGGGGGAGATCGCCTGTGGACTTGATTCGTGTACAGTCAGGTGCCCGGAATTGGCTCTCACGGTGTCCTCCAGCCTTGTTTTTCTATGAGCGGGGCTTGTTTTACAGCTAGCTTATGAAAAACCCAGGTCTCCCAGGGCTGATTAAGGGACGTAAGACTGTGTTTCTCTATGTTTCTCTATATTTCTCTATGTTTCTCTATGTTTATCTAAGTTCCATGTTTCACTATATTTTGCATTGCTCTTTGTTTTATGCTTTGTAATATTCTCTAACTTGAATCCCAAATGTATATGAAATTCACTGCTTAGAATAAATATGCTAAAAACTTTGAGGGTGTCATTTGTCACTAGCATGAGATCACTGCTCAGCACAATAGAACCTGTATTTTGGGCTGAATTGGGTATTTTTGCTCTCAAAGGGCTGGCCCCGAGGAAGATTTTGCCCATATCAAGACAAGTATCTACGCTATCATTATTGGGGCCTCAAGCGTATCCCTTGCATCTGGAGACAGAAGCGTTGTCTGTATTTTTGCCAGATATTGATCTATGTCTAAGTCTTTGGCTGTGCTTTGGGGAGAGTATAGACGCTTATAAAACTCATAAAAGGTTTCTTCAGTCTCCGCCTGCTCAGTGGTTACCACCCCATCCGAAAGTGTTATACATGGTATGCATGTGGGTCCACGTTCACCCCGTACCATCCTTGCCAAAAGCCTGCCAGGGCGTTCTTGTTCTCCATATCGTCTGGCTACAGCGGGTCTTTCAAAGTAGCGGACTTCACGGTCTGCCATTTATCCAGAATTCTTCCACCTGAACACTGAGGGGCAATTAAAGTTTTGATTTTTGAAACTTTGTCCTGGGCCTGAACATACAATAGTTTCTTTTCCAGAGGGATGCCGGACTACAAGAAACATACACTTTCTCTTCTCTCCTTGGTGTACGTCGTTCCTAATTTATATCATTTGAGAGCATCCCATTTCTGACACCATTTGTGAAGACATCATGAAGTAGACACAGACAACTAAATAAAGTTTGGGCTACATATCTTTATTAACTTAAAAAGAGGGTTTGAAAAAGGCCTAACTTAACTTATGCCAAGGTGGGATTTGCCTACTTAAATAAAACGAATGATAGTCTGTGTCAGAAAGTCCAAAGCAAATATCTGTCTGTGGCCATAACCTATACTTGCCCTCACATTTAGTTGTATACAATGTGTAGAGATGACAGCCTCAAAATTAAAAGTGTTCAAATACAAGTTCAGATCTTCCTCCAGCTCTTGGCTGGAAAAGCAGGTTTCCCTTCCACAACATATTTCATGTAACAAAATAGGGGTCCCTTTAACCAAGTTTTTAAGTCTCTCAACTTTCCAAAACAACACAATTCCTGGAGATACTTCCCAGCTCTTCTGGGTTGTTTATCTTTCAACAATTTCATAAAGTTCAGTTTCTTGATGTCAGTTCACTACAGGTTTTCCGTTATTCAATCACAGCTTGTAGGTGACTTGAGTGGCTTTTCCTTAGGTGGGTGTACTCGGTCCAGGCGCAGTTACCCGGACAACCCGGTCCACGCATTACAGGTCACGCAACCAACACACCTTTCTTGTGTCTGCTTCATAGCCTTCTTGCCACGGGTTCAGCTTCACAGTGTTTGCCAGTGCAGAGTTGAGAAGCATTCCTTTCTGATATGGCAGAGCATAGGCTTTAGCAATAGAAACAGTGCAAGCAGTCTCAGCTGAGACAAACACAATGTGGATACACTCGTTGTAGGGCGACGACTACAGTGGTTGTGCTCCCGGGTCGACAAAGGGCCCCAGGGCTTGGGACATTGTGTCCTTGTTAGGAAAGATTCCCATTTATGTGTAATTATCCCTCCACTTGTATACCCCCCAACTTTTTGCTGATGTTTAACACTATAGTCTGACTTTACCAGAGGAGCCCAGCCTTCTGCTGCAGTCCTCTGGGCTTTTTGCTCACTTTTTATGGGTAAACTGACACGCCCTTAAGACAGTCAGTACTGGGAGACTTAGTTTCCCTTAGTCCTTTCCAATGTTGCAACTTTTCTGCAACATGTAACAAGTGTACAATGTACCTTCCAGTACAGTGCACTTGAGTTTATCAGTAATTTCCAAAGGCCCTAGATACTCTCAAAGGATTTTCTAGTAGAAGTGCAGATGTGCCTTGGACAGGCCTGGTGGCAGCTTATCCTTTAGTGTATTTTTAACCCTTTCATGTCACGTAAACCGCGATTACCACGTTTGGCATGAACAGGTGGCCTGGCTCCAAAAGGGCCATGCCACGAGGTTCTTTGCCCTGTCCTTTGGCTATCTTGCCTCTTCACCTTCCCCAGGTCGAGCAGACCCGAGTCAGGCCTTATTTGGCATGCAGTCTCCCGCGAAACGCCAAGTTTTCACGGGCTTCTGCATCTCTTGTGTGTGTGCCTCCAGGATGTGGGCTGGGATGTCTGTTCCCAATACACATCCTGGGTGCCAGAGAGTCTGGAGTGCTGTGAATGCATGGGACCACCGTGGTCCGTGATTCGTCCACGTATGGTATGCCTGTATGTGAGCAGATCTCCCATTGGGTCCTCTTCGTTTTGGCGCAAACTGAATTCTGGACCAAACACCCATACCATGTCGTCTCTGGAGTTCTCACTGAACGAAGGATAGAATTCAAGTATCCTGAAACTAAGAAGCCGAGTCGAGGAACCGCTTGTGACCCGCTGGAAGGTTTGGCACCCTGAGCCCACTGTCGTCCCGTGGGACCCCTCTGCATCTGGTCGTCCTATAAGGTCTGCGAAGACGCTTCGACCCATTGGAATAGTGGGATCAACTATTCTCTCCACCTTCATCAAACCCTGCAAGAAAGCTCTCTTGGAAGTGTCCCTGGTCCAACCAGTGGGCTGACCAGCTTACGCAGACTCTTTGCCTTGATACTGCTGCCTTTTCAAGGAGGCCTTCAAAACTTGATACGTTGCTAGCTCTGTGTTCACGGCACTCTCATACCAAATTTCATACACTTGCCGTTCCCAGGTCTGGAGTAAAGTGAGTGCGCTTGAACCAGAGTATACGCGGATACCGTGTTGCACAGCCGTGGTGACGTACTTTGCAGGTGCACTGCATTTGTGTCCCTGAAGCCTGCTGCAATGAAACTGTCTTGATCCATCCACCAAGAGCAGAGAAATTGTCACTGTCCCGTTTGGGAATCATCGCTGTATCTCCATCGCAGAAAGACGCAGAGCCGCTAAATTGCTGCACTTGAACCTGCAACCGAAGTGGACTTGACTGCTGAAGTTTGGTCCAGAGTACTCTGGGGGTCGGGGATTAATCGCAACCCTAACCATTGGACCCTAGCGCTTCCATCCATTTTTATGCACGAGTACTCTCCTTTCCACTACTATTGCAAACTAGCAAACTATTCCCAACTCTTGAAATTGACTCTGCCCTCAAGTGGAGACCATCCTCGAATAGTGGGAACCTATTCTTCATCACCTCACCCACCTTCCTGAGCTGCTACAGACCCTTGACGAGACCCCGTTTTGCCCATCTGCATTACCGCGTGCGCCAGCATTGCATGTACATTTGAGCGGTTACCAGACATTTGATCGAAAAAAATTGGTCGACTGGACAAATGGTCGAACCAATTTGGTCGAAAACCAAATGGTCGAATTTTTTTATTTTTTATTTTTACCCCCCTTTTTTTTGTGTGGGGGGGAGTCCCACTAACCCCCTTTTTTTTCTAAAACCCCCTTTTTTTTAAAAACGAAAACCTGAAAAATATATATATAAATAAAAAAAAAATTCAACCATTTGGTTTTCGACCAAATTGCATCGACCAAATGTCTTTCGACCAGTTTTCAGTCGACCAAATGTCTGGACACCCATTTGAGCAATAGGCTCCACTCTTCTTAGCGATTGGACTGCCTCTTAGTTAGGAGTGTGTTGGATGCAGACGGGACTAAAGACTATTTGCACTGCCTGTTTCCTTCCCCTTTTGGGTTGTGGACCCATTTCATGCATTAACCCTTTACACCCCATTGGTCTTGTATATATGTATTCAAAGGCCTTGAAATAAATGTATTAGTATTTTTAATAAATATACACCTGACTGGGAGTGATTTGTAAGTGTCCTTTGCTCTGTGTTCTCATTGAGGTCTTTCAGTCACCCTGACCCCTCCTGAGACCTAGTCTTGACCACCGCCAAGCCACCTTGATTGGTCTGGCTTGTCCAGAAGGTTACCCTGTTCCAAGAAACTAGGCTGGCCTTCTGAACCTTTGCCCACCAAGTGAGAGTTCAGAAATCCGTCTTAGAAGTCCTCTTACCCTGCATCAGGTTTGGTAACTGCGGGTCTCAGGCTCTGTAAGTTCCAGGGTGTCTCTGAGTTATGTGCTCTTGCATCTACATTGTTAGGGTTGCCCCCAAGAACGGGTCAAACATAGCTTCCAAAGTGAATACCATCTGAGGGCTTACAATTTCAATTGTTCCATACTTGGGCACTCTCTGATAGCTTGAGGTGGGTGCAGCTGGTACTGGGATTGAGCTTCACCACCTGGAAGGGCCTTGGCAGGTTGTAGGTTCAGTCAGGGCATGATTATTTCATTGGGTACATGAATTCCTTTGTGTTTCGGGACTTATCCCCAGGTGTTACAAGGCAATGAATAAAGCCATCCACTTTAGAGGAGAGGCCTTGCAGGAAACCTAGTCCCCAATCAGTGGGGTGCATCCATTCAAATATTTAGGTGGCCACCCACATTCAGCTTATTTAGGCATTATTAGCGCCATGGCTGCCTCCAAATCCGGGCCCGGTGTCACTGAATGGGGATTTACCGGGACATTCCGACCTATGCGGACCCGGTAAGTCCCCATTCAGTAAACCATTCCCCATTCCCAGTGAGCCCCTATAGGGCTCAATGAAAATGGGGAAGGCGCTAATACCAGGCCTGTTATTAGCTCCAAGGTCCCTTAACTGCCATCCTTAACGGTGCCGTTAAGCCCCTACCGCCATACTCGTAATGACCCCATTAGTTTCCCCATATCGGCTGGGTCCCGCTCCTCTACTGCTGCAGCTTCTCCGGGTTTCCGCGTCTCGTCCCGTGTCCTGCCGTGTTCCGCATCTCAGTTTTAAAGTTACCGGCATCAATTAAGGTTTCAGAAAGACTAGGCCTTGTCAAACAAACAGTCTTTCTTTAGTGTTTGATGCCTCATCCTTGTCCCAGTACCAAAGTGATGTCTGTGTGTTTAAGAGTCAATAAAGAGAGGATGTATGACTCTGGTTTGTCTCTTCCTCATCCCAGTACCTGACTGGTGTTTACTGGGAGATGATTTACTGGAAAGATAGGGAAGTACCTGGTAATAAGCTACAAAGGCCTGTGGAATATTGGACTCATTAGTAAAGGGAACTAGGAGATACCATGTCTCACCCAAGGATGCCTGATCCCCACTCCCCAAGTCTCCTCCACAAAGGTGTTTCTCCCTTGCATATCCAACCCAAGGGTCAGGATCAAATAGCAACAACCTTTTCCTGGCCACCTGGGAGGAGGATACATTGGGAAAGAAGTGAGGACACCCTCAGATTCCTCACACAACCCAAATACTGGCTACCCATATGCTCTACAGTGCTCCACTGCTCTCGAGCTTGGTTCATGCTGTAAGCAATAAAATAAATAAACAAAAATGTAAACCTTTCCCACTGTATTAATTCATATTCGTGCACTTACAGATGCACCCTTGAAAACATACATACATGCACTTGCACACACCCTTGCATGCATGCATGCATGCATGCATGCATACATTCATACATACATACAACCCTCGCACACATGCAGACACACTAAAATGTTTTGTATTCTTATCTGCGTTTTCCATCCACATTCGACATGACACCGCCTCCTCAGGTGCTCTGTAGGCCTCAGAGCACTCACGCTCCACGGAAATAGGAACCAGAAAGGAGAGAGAGCTTCTGGTTCCTGTCATGCGCAGGAGCTGGTGAGTGACCCCTGCTACTCATTCTGCAAGCTGACATCTGTAAATGCCCACACAGTGTTACGTGGAGCTTGGCTGGTTTGGGTCATGTGAGAGCAGATAGTCAGGGGGGCACCGGCTCGGGTGGCGCGTGATCACAGTTTTGGCAGAATTCTGCTCGAGGTAGTTATTCTTTGCGCTCTCTTAATAAAGAGGTACTCTAAAAAAGCAGCCTGGCAAGGTAGCGGTGGGAACATGCCTATAGGCGTAACAAGCTTTAACTTGGCGCCTATAAACACTTTTTATTGTGCAGTGCACCATATAAATGCTCAGTAAATAAAATAACTGAGCTCGCACAACGCCCATGTGTTATGCAAACAGACACAAGTCACAAGCCTCACTGCAGTGTCCTTGATTCACCTATGCTTGGAGTTCAAACAACAGGTTTTACCTGCCGTACACAATGTGGCGAATACGCATCTGCTATTAACGAAATAGCAAGAAAATACTTGTGGTCTATTCTATTAGTCTTCACTTAGTGTTGAATTGTACGTTACTACTACTGACCACCGCTGAGAATATTAAAAGAAGATCTTCCATTTTGGAGGATCTGACAGGTAAGCAATTTGTGGGAAGCCACAGATTGCCAAGGGTTCGAGTAACCCAAGCCACTTGCGTTAGCTGACTCTGCATTGACTACCTGATTGGTGGCCTTCAAACCCATCAGTCATCAGATAGAAAACCTATGGATCCAGCAATTACTCGTCTCCACTTACCGCTTCTACCTGCTTGCATAATCGAAAACTAAAATATCATTGAACAAACTGAGACCCTGCTGGCAAGCCATGTTTCGACCTGATCAACAAAGTGATCCTCCAATGAATGGAGCATTAGGAATCTTTTCCTAGGTTAGGGTCTAGAAGAGATCCTAATGTAAACAAACAGGGATTCTTTCCAGGTTTCTTGGCTCACCTTTTGGTAGCAGTGGCAGAAATATGAAGGTCGAGATCCTGGAGGGTGGTGCGGTTGACAACATACATGGTAACCTGGTTGTCCCTTTGAATAAAATAGGAGACCACACAGAATTATTTAAAAAAATACATGTTACCCCTTGTAAGCATGATGCAGAAGATATGTACCACGCGAACAGTGTCTATACATAATCGCACGCTTAGAATGTTTCACAAGGCTGTGGATGGGACATTACTTGATGCTGAAGAAAAATATACATGCATCCGTTGCATGCTCAGTCGTGGTAATCCGCTGTATTTGTGGGCTCTGGTTCCCAGCGACAAAAGGAGCGTTTGATATGAAGGTGAGGCCAGCATCATGGCAAGTGTTTGCCAGTGCAGGGCTGAGATGCATTTCTTTCTGATATGGCGGAGCATAGGCTCCAGCAATAGATACAGTGCAGGCAGTCTCAGCTGAGACAAACACAATGTGGATGCACTCGTTGAAGGGCGACACCACAGTGGTCTGCTCCAGGCCCGATGAGGGTCCTTCGGGGCTTGGGACGTTTTGTCCTCTTCCCCTGCATCAGGTTTTGTAACTGCGGGTCTCAGGCTCTGTAAGTTCCAGGGTGTCTCTGTGTTATGTGCTCTTGCATCTACATTGTTAGGGTTGCCCCAAGAACTGGTCAAGCATAGCTTCCAAAGTGAATACCATCTGAGGGCTTGCAACTTCAATGGTTCCATACTTGGGCACTCTCTGATAGCTTGAGGTGGGTGCAGCTGGTACTGGGATTGAGCTTCACCACCAGGGCTCTGGCAGGTTGTAGGTTCAGGCAGGGCATGATTATTTCAGTCTTCGGGTACGTGAATTCCTTCGGGCTTTGGGCTCATCCCCAGGTGTTACAAGGCAATGGATAAAGCCATCCATTTTAGAGGGAAGGCCCTGCAGGAAGCCTAGTCCCCCATCAGTGGGGTCCCTCCATTCAAATATGCTAGCATCCCACATTCAGCTTATTCAAGCATTCATTGCATGTGTGAGAATCCCAGACACCATTCACAGACGGGCGATTTCAGATTCTCAGAAATAAGTCCTCCTTATCCGAGTCAGACAGTAGCCATAACGATATACACTCACATCCGTAGACCAGTTACTCATTCGTAATCCAGACCTGGTGGTAGGGGTAACATTCCAGAGCCTACCTCGGAAGACTCTTAGTTTCCCCATCAGTGTCACACTAGATAACAAGAGAATAGATATTACCAACCCAGTCCCACACCTGAAGAAAAGGTTCAGTCACACTTATCACTCAATATAATACTCACTATGATACAGCTGGATCAGCGCCGCACCACCAAAGCGAGTCGACCCACGAGGAACCAGCAACAACCCAACCCACAGGTATACAACTCTAACGGAACCAGAAGTACCTGAATCAGGATACAGACCCCACTAACCCAACCCTCAATCTTCTGCATACTTAACCCACAAAAAGCCACACAACTATCTCTCTCCCAGCAATCCACACGCACTTTACCACACTGCATCAACAACACATAAACATCACCTGCAGCACTCGAGGTCTCACCCGATCCGATACTAGCACCAAAGCCCAGCACTTTGTGTATACCGAGCTGAAGCTGCCAGCAGCAGACCACTTCTCCCACTCTCCTGCTCGCCTCCTCCAGACTAACCATACCCGTCTTTGCTGTTTGCGCCTGGGGACCAATTCTGTTGGTGTCAGTGCGCTATATAAGTACTTGTAACATAACATAACATATCAGCTGATAATGGAAGACCTTTCTGTAGCAAATGGGAAAATAATAGTAATAACAACCATCCCACAGTAGTAGGGGCATATATCAAATATTAAATTCATACTGAATACTTGTTTGCCAATTCAGGTATCTGTGAGAACTGGAAAGCCCAAGGCTGAGTGATGGTGAACCCTGCTTAATGGGACAAAGTGAACAACTTCCATGGGGATTTAGCAGCTTTCTAGGTGCACCATAAAGAGCTTCGTTCCTGTGACTGCTGCTCTGTCGACTGACGCATTGGCCGCCTCTCAGAATCCTCGAGATCGGTATTTAGTGCTTGAAAGCCACTCCCTCCAAACTATTTCCAAGAGAGCCAATCATCTAAATGCAGGATTGTCGAACTTCAGGCCTCAAGTGCCGGTTCCATGTTGGATTTTCAGGATGCCTCTCATTAATAGTCATGAGATACATTTTCATACAATGATTTTAAATGTATGTACATTTTTTCTCATGAATATTCAGGTTCTCAGGCCTCGAGGCCTGTAGTTGGACAGTAGTACCACAAATATGAGATTGCAGTATTGTGGATTGTGCATTGTGCCCTGTAGCAGGCATTCAACTGCCAGGCTGAACCATCGATATCACTGTCTGATTATTTCTTTTAACCCTCCTGCAGCACTGGTGCCCCCTATAGGCCAGGAGATACTACACCCTGCTTTGTGGTATACTTTTACAAATTCTCACTCCACCTTTTATCTTTCCTACTACTGTATCTCATCTGCAGCTCTGCATCGACATACACACGAAGAACCTCCTGCATGTATTCAGCAGTATTTTGAAACCAAGGTTGTGGAGCTTTCCAAAACCAGGTGCATCTGGGTTCTTTTTGGCCTCTCCTCGTGTGTTTCAAGAGAGTGGCAGGAAGCCTTTTGGAAACACTGTGGCAGATATCGGGGAGATGTGAACAAGGATTTTGGCCCTCGCCCTGATTGCCTGACAAAAGCTGTCCTTTGTCTGAAGGGGATTGCCCTGGCTCCACCAGGCACATGACCAGAGCAAAAGGGGTTTAGGTCTAAAATGACTCTCAGCTTGTCCCAGCATATGAAGAAAGGAGAGAGAATAAATAGAGATCAGTAGAGAGAGTGAGAAGAAAGAGAGAGAGTGCTGGAGAGATTGTGACACTTGCAGAAAAAATGAAAGTGGAATCGGTCTACAGAGGTGAGGGAGAGGAGTCCAAATACTAGGCCATGTTGTGCATTTGTATACATTGTTATACCTTTTCAAACTATGTTAGGGAGCAAACTCAGGGCCCATAATTTGCAGTTAATAGGACTCAATTCCAACTAACACTTCACATATATTCCAACAGAAGCACTAGTCAGTCTTACATGCGGTAAAAATACAGTGTGGCTGGACACACACCATGTAGTGTCCTCCCACCCTAAGCAACATCCCATACTTTAACACCAGCATAACATTAAAACACTGCATGCCGTGAGCACAGTCTCATAGCACACAAGGCGTATGCATGTTGGTCACAACAGAAGCCCCCACTGTGACAGATGGCCATTGCTTTTTTTATTTTTAATAATTAATACAATTACGCAGGTATTTACATCCCTGAAAGGGTATTCTGCTGATCAGATGCCCCTTTCATAAGCTCCATGCTAAAAGCATAGTGTGTACCTGTGTGCTGCTGCATAAGTATCCTGATTTGCAGAGCCTTCCCTACCAGTTGCACAGAGCAGGTTCAGAGGTCACAGGTACAACAACAAAACAGAGACGTAGAGCCATTTAACGACGTGATGACCAGGCTCCTAAGAACAAATTCTGGACAATCCTTCGACAAAAGATCAAACACGTCCACTTGTTAACCCTTCCTGTACTCCCCAGGTCATAACAACTTAGTACTTTTAGCAAATAGGTACTAAGTCACCACACAATAACCATCACTACAAAAAAACATTTCACAATTTTATTTCATATAAATCACAAATCCTCATATAACCATCTAAAAAAATGTAAAATTGCAAAAATTCCTAAAAACCTTTTACAAAATTTTTCAGAAAATATTATTACAATACCATAAAAAAAACGTGTGCTGTGCTCAACCCTGTAACATCCTGCCTATACAAAACTAAATAATGTACAGTACTTTGAAGGACATCACTATGCCTAAAGAAACACAATGGTCAGTAGCTCACGGGTTCCCTTTTTAAAAAGGATACCTCATGTAAAACATGCCATCTGCTAAGTACATTCCTACCCCATTCGGTGCTACCCTGGGGTTAGTTTCATCTCAATTTACAATGTTTTTCATGTATTGTCACTAACTCACAATACCCTTAATTGCCCAACATGTTTCGTTCATCACAATTTAGTTCGACACAATGCTTTAGAACTTCATCAGGGGGACCATCTGTACCCTTAAACCATCTCTCTTCTTCTATGGTTGGTTCAACACTACTCAACACCTCACTCTAAGTGCTGTTCAAATAATACAATTTAAATATACTGCACACAATTCTTGACCTGGGGAAACAAAATAAGGGAAAATAACAAGAAACAACTGTCAGTAATATATACATTGCTGTTGTTCTACCTAGTCAGCACCTACGTTTACCGAACTAAGGCTTACCGTGTCACACTTCCACAAAGTCACTTGATAACTGTTATTTAGGGGAGAGTCCCAACATCTATGTTGGACCACTCAATTCAGAGGTCACAGGTGCCATTTGACAGCTGCAGTGACAGCCAATTCTCTGCAGCACCGGGCTGCATTTAAGATATGCATCCCTGCTACATAACCCCATAATTATGAGTTTTTTCCTGGTGGCAGAATATAAGCCATACATGAGTTATGGTATGGTGGATGGTGTTCTCATAATTATTACAGCCATGGCAATTTGATACCACACATGTGTCAGGCATATGAGCCCATGCACAGCTGCAGGAGCATTATGTGTATTTTCACAAGGCAGGCTGAACCTTGCCACTGGAGGGACTTTAGCCATGGCGGATTGCCTCTCTTTGGTCCTTTGAAAGGGTTGGTAACGCCCTTCCCCATAAGACAGCCGCTCCACTGGAAGCTGGTCTGGGAATGTGAACTAACAGCACATCCATTCACAAAAGGCTTGGCCTCACACCAGGTTGCTGAATTTTACAGGGCCTTTGATCCTATTGAGTCAGGAAGGTGGCAGGTTTAGTGTAGACAGGGGGAGCGCTGTACAGATGGAAGAACCACCGCCATCTTGTTTCTCTATGCCTCTATCTCTCCTTCCTGTCTCCCTACACTTCTTTTAGCACAAACCACTTTGGGTGCAATGTCAGAAGGGCAAAGTCCATTTATTTTAAGAACAGGGATTAAACCCCTAAAGCAGGCTAGCTTTAGCCCAATCACCTGTGGACTTTTACCTTTAAAAGAAGGGGTCTTGCATCACTTCTTTGAATGATCTTGGAGCCATCTTTTGGACTTCAATCTTACAGGAAGATTTCAATAGACCACTCTTAGAGAGTTGATCCCTCCAATGTCCTCTGCCCATGAGGTGAAGACTGAGTGTTCAAGGCAGAGGCGAGCTCTGTCCCCTAGCCATCCCCAGGGACATTTGCAGATGACCTGCTGGGACAAGATCTGCCTCTCTGCAAGCCACAACAGTACCCAGGAACACACTGCATTGTAGGACACCTGCAGTTGTGGAGCAGTCTCCCTAGTGCTTCGGAGAATAAGAACAAGGACCACACCATAGTCTGGATCCCCTGTATTGGGCCTCACAGCAACCAGAGAACCAAGCCAGCCAGGAATCCTGTGTTTTCAAATGACTCGATCACTATCAACCTCAACTGCTGCTACGCTGAACCACATACTGGAGTATCAGGGTCACTGCTTCATACCCATACCAGACCTCGAGCAAAACAAAAGAGGTGATGGCTGGAAGGTTTAGAATTAATCTTAACCTCTGGCATTGCTCTGGGCATCCCTCCAAACCATCATTCTTTGCCTGCCAAGCCATTACAAAAGAGAAAAAACGATATGCAAATAAGGCTTGGTCCCACCCCAAAAGGGGCAGCAGTCTAGCCTGAACTGCTAGGTCACTTCCCTTCTGCACGAGACCACAAGCATCTCCACAATGTTTCAGCTGTGTTGGACATGGGACCCACGTCTGTGCAAACCTGTCCCACTCGGGGTCACTACAGCAAAACAAAAGAGGTGATGATTGGAAGGTTTATGCAAACTGCTGGAGCATCACTTGTTGATCCTAACCAGCAGATATACCCACCTCAAACTGAATTTGACTGGACCCTCAGACACATTCCGACCTGCATCGCTCGAGTGCCGCCTTCAAACTCCTGATCTCCTGTATTCAACCTGGCTTGACGCTGCTAGTTCCTGTCTCAGTGCTTACACATGGATGTCAGTGCCGGAAGAAGATGGCCAAACAACCGAGGATGTTAATGACCCTTGCAACTATAATTAAGCAAGGATCACTGACTGATCCCGGTCTGTCTGCCTGTAAAATCCGTATATACTTGGAAGGTGTGTCTTGGGATGCAGCATTCTCTTCGGTAGACTGGTATGGCGGAGATGGAGGGTCAGGAATGGCACCAGGAATAATACAATGAATAACACAGTATGTGGTAAGGGGACACAGGGTGGGCCAGAATGGACAAATAGTAATGATGAACCTTACCTCTGGTGATGAAAGACCGGGGCTGTATGGAATGCCACAAAGTACAACTTGTATGGACAAGTCAAAGGGTTAATGTCCCTCCTATAACTGTGTAGATGGCTCTACCCGCTGCTGTAGCAGGGAGGAGTTGTATCAGCACTCCACTCTGTCCCTCCTGCCCTGTTGTACTTCTAATCTGGTTTCTGGTCTCAAGAAATAAAATGTAACTTGAATTTTGAATGGATTGTGTCCTCCCACTTATTCCTTATCTTTGATAAATCCATTTCCAGCTTGCTGGCCTTGGAAGATTTTTTCCAGTAGAGGGCGCTGCGCGTCGACGTCCCTCGAGTCAGTGTCTCTCGAAGGCCTCCGTATCGGCGCCATAGGTATGAATAGTCTCGCGCAGCATCCGTTGCTCAGTTCCGTTTTTCGGTGCTTCGTAAGTCTCGGAGTCATACCGCTCGGTTCCTCAGAGAATCTAAAAAAACTTTGAATTTCTGTGAAGAAAATCTTCAATCTACGATGGCATCTTTGTCAGCTTCATCAACGGCCTGATCCGGTTTTAAGAAATGCTGGAATTGTGGTAAAAAAATGTCTTTGACCGATCCTCACAGGGTCTGCCTATAGTACCTGGGACCAGAGCACCCATGCTCGGAGTGTGAGGAATGTATGTCTATGACGGCGAATGCCTTGAAGGAGAGTAGGGGGAGGTTGGAAAAAGGTAAGACCGTTAAATCTTCTACCCCCTTGAAACTGTCCTCGGGCGAGTCGAGACATTCATCTCCTCGTCGAAGGAGAAAACGTTCCTGCTTGAGATCTCGTAGTGGTTCTCACCACTCATCTAATTCGAGACACAGATCACCCTCCTCATCATCCTCCAATTCACCAGAAAGAGTCACCTGTCCCACGAAACACAGCTCTCTGGCTAAGTGGAAAGAATTTCAATAGAAAATGTTAAGGTTCTTTGAGAACGCAGCCTTTCCCCCCTCAGAGAGGTGAAACCCTGGGTGAAAAACCTGATACAAATAAGCGCAGTGAGTCATCGACCTCGGCAAGGCAAAATCATTGAGTGCGTCGCGAACCCTAGAGTAGAGACAAGGCCTCTTCGACACATAAGACGTCGACTACACCTTCGAAACCCAAGACTGCGTTGTTGATGCCGTCATCGACTTCGATAAAAGAAAAGGTATCGAAACCTCATGCCCCGTCCGCGCCACCCGCACCCGAGGCATCGAAGGGTCCTTCGAGGACGTCAAAGAAGGCATTGACACCATCGACGACATCGAGTAAAATACCAATTCCCTTAACAACTCAGAGGCCATCCTCGAGTATATCGACACCCTTTGCGATTATGAAGAGACCCATGATGTCTACATCGACAACTCCGACTCTTTCTCAATCAGTGATGGCCAGTATGGCCCCTTCATCACTTGAAATGGGTTTCACACCACTCCCACACTCTGATTATTTAAGAGCTTTATCTTCTATTGATGAGGAAGGGGAAGACTCTGATTTAGAATGACCTTTTGGTTTACAAACCACAAGACCTGCTCTACCAGAAGAGCTGATATCAGAAGAGGTCAGACTGAGAGAGATGCAAGAGTCTTTACAGGAGGCCAGTGGCATAGACATCTCTCCAGAGGTAGATTTCAGCAAGCCAGAGCCTGGTGAACATGCAGAGGTATTTTATAGATCACTTATGGGTAGAATAATTGAGTTCATGGGGTGGTCAACACCTACACCCATTTTTCACCAGGAAGACTTAACAGACATCTTAAATAAGGGACCCCAGGAAGACCCTATTGTTCCTTTCCATGCAGCATTACAGAAAAAAGTGTCTGCAAACTGGGAGACTCCGGAAGTAATTCCTGCAGTTAATAAAAAACTCTCTGCGAAATACAGCGTCAGTTTCAGACACTCTGTATTTATCAAAGCACCCGACCTCAGAGAGTTTAGTAGTACAGACTGCAACATTATCAGGCAGACAATCGGCATACAAAAGGCATACAACTTCATCAGGCAGACAAAACTCCTTTTTTTTTATTAGCGCATAAAAACCCATATAAAACAAGGCACAGACTCATTTATGAGGATTTGTACTGATTTGGATACTCTATCTAGCTCATGACCACAGATGTGAGCTTATTTACATTTTTTGAAACTCAATATCCCGGGTGGGAATAACAGAGAGCGACTGTGTGGCTAGGTTTTTTACCCAGTCTTCTGCTTCGTATGTATTTTTGAGCCAGGGTGTCTCCAGACTCGTCGCAGTCAGCTCCTAAACATTTTATTACTAAAATCAAGAACCAGCAAACAATTTTTGCCTATTTTTTCTATTTATTTAATACAGAGTGAACATTACATAGTGGTGCCCACTTATTTTTGCTTTGCTATTTCTTCTCCCTTTGTGAGACACACAGTAGTGGAGGCACACACTTTTGATTTACAACAATATTTTTAAACCAACATGTCTTTTGAAGACATTGAAGGACTTTCATCAAAATGCGCTGAAACCCTAGGGTTTTCCACAGAGGAGGCCACAGCCATTCTCAAACTCATCAGTGAAACGTCAATCGGTACACATGGGACTACAACCAAATATCCAGCTAAACGGATTAAACAATTAGAGTATTTAATACGCAAAGAGATCAACAAGAAACTTCATGCGATCACACTAGGTCGCTATTTCAAGAACCAACGGATCCCTAGAGGCTTACATATACAACTTCGTCCCACCTTATGCAAGGAAAGTAAAGAGTTTGTTCGTAGAAGGGAGGCCATTTTGAATAAATGCATCTTGGACCTCATTTTGTTAACTATCCAGGAACTATCAAAGAATTTGACTTCCTTAAATACAGAAATCAAAGACATTGAAAAATAATTAGTTGACTCACTGGACAAGGAAGAATATGACATCATTTTGGCAGACGTCAACACCAAACTAGAAGACTACAAAAACAAACTCGAACAAAAGAAAGTTAAAAAGTTTTAACGTGACACCTATGATTACATCAATGAAGAGGTGTACACGTGGATGGAAAAATATGGACCAGTAGCACCCAAAAAGCTCTACAAATACCCATCAGATAATATATCCAGTTCTGACTCAGAGGTACAGAGAGATTCCGAGATTTCTACAGAACAAATAACAGACAATCCCAATCGCACAGTTAGTCCATCGACCCAAACACCCTCAACTTCAGCTTTTTTAGGCGCCTGCCCAAAAGAACCCACAGGGGGAGGAGAAAATCAAAAAAACAAACCCCAAATGAGACTACAATTCAGGAAAACCTAGTGATCAACATCTTCCAAAGAATATTGACCAAACCAGAAGAAGATATACTACAGAAGGGATTAAGTTTTGTACCCAGATATGGCACAACAATATTTGACACTAAGATTGAACTTTATAAGTTTGTTAGAAAACTCAAACTTAAGGTTTTCTTTGAAGAATTAGAAAATCAAGCAAGACCAGCTACAAGTGGTCCTGATTACCAAGAGTTTCGGGCTAAAAGTGGCTTTATACCACCCATCACGGTACCATCAATTGACATTTTTCAAAAGCTTGTCACTAAAGATCTTTCAGTTACAAAACTCCTTCACAGAAGAACCTCAACCCACACGATATGAAATTGATTAAGAATCTTTACAGCAACAAGAACATAACGATACGCCCAGCTGATAAAGGGGGTGCATTGGTCATTATGAATTCCGCGGATTATGACGAAGAATGCACAAGACAATTACACGATCACGTTCCTTTGGATCATGACCCTACTATATCCATTAAACACAATCTTGAGATACTATTGGATAAAGCCATGGAACTAGATTGGATCAATGAACACACTTGCAAATATCTTAACAACCAACATCCCAGGATTCCTAACTTTTACACCATACCCAAAATCCACAAAGATTTGATCAAACCTCCCGGAAGGCCAATTGTTGCAGGCATGGACAGTATCAATCAACCACTAGGAGTCTATATTGATTTTTTTTTACAGCCATTAATACAAAATACAGTCACCTACATCCGTGATACCACTCATTTCTTGCAGAAGCTCAACACTACGGCTTTTCAACGTGACCACCTGATGTTCACTATTGACGTTAAAAGCCTATACATGTCCATACCTCACGACTTGGGCATGGAATCAGTTGAATGGCTATTACTGCAAGCACCTGACATCCGAGCACAGAAAGAATTCATACTGACCCTTCACCAATTCATAGCTGAGAATTCATATTTTCAGTACAAAAATCAATTTTTTGTTCAGATCTCAGGTACATCGATGGGTGCCACTATGGCACCCACGTATGCGAACTGCTTCATATATAAATTCGAGATGGACCATGTACTCAAAAAGCAGGAATGGAGCAAGAACATCCACCTCTGGGCACGTTACATAGATGACATTTTTGGAGTTTGGACAGGCACTGATGCAGAATTTTGTACTTTCTTTGAATACCTGAACAACATCGGCAGACGGATCCAATTCACCAAAGAAACATCACACAACACGATCACTTTTCTCGATGTTAAAATTGAGAACAAAGAAACTTGTTATAACACCACCCTTTTCCGAAAAACCACTGATCGCAATAATTTACTGCATCGCTTGAGCTTCCACCAACCGGGCTTATTGAAAAATCTTCCATAAAGTCAGTTACTACGTGTCAAGAAAATAGTTATCGATCCAGAAGACTGCCTTATACAACATACTGAAATGAAGGACACATTTTTGGCAAGAGGATACAAGAGAGAAGAATTAGATTCAGCAACCCATAGAGTAAACATTCTTGACCGGGATACTCTGTTATCAAGCGCTCAAAAAACCAAGAGAGAACTCAAATCGCCTGTATTTGTCTCAAAATTTTCCGTTCAAAGCAATAAAATCAAAAACACCATTAAGAAACACTGGAGTATCTTCAAGAACGATGTAAGAGTACAGAATTTGTTTGATGAACTACCAGTCTTTGCTTACCAGAGGAGTCAGAACTTATGCAATGAATTAGTGCGAACAAGACCACCAACCAAAGAACCTATCACAGAACAAACTGGAACATTCCCCTGCCTTCACTATACTAACTGTCATTTTGTAATTAAAGGCAATGTCATATACCATCCACGCACAGGCAAAAAAAAAATTCTGAAAGCTTTTGGTACTTGTGATAGTGCCAATATCATCTATGGCATCAAATGCCCATGTGGGTAGTATTATGTAGGACAATCCACCACAACAGCCAAAACACGCTGGAATGAACATCGCTCCTGCATTCGTAATGCGAACACTAATTCTGCAGTGGCTCGTCATTGAGTCGAAAAGGGCCACAATTTAACACAAATCAGGTTTCTGATTTTAGAAGTTCTGACTAAGATCAATCCACACAAAGACTTGGGCGTACGGCTCAATAGAAGAGAAACCTTTTGGATCAACAGACTTGGAGCCTTACTCCAAATGGTCTCAATGAGGAGATCAATTATCACTGTTTTATCTGAAACCGTCATTTAGACTGATTGTAGAGCCATATATACTGTTGATTAATATTTTCTGTATTTCAGACCTTATTAGGCCACAGTGGTATATTATGCATTACCATAGATACCGTATAGACTTATGTTTATGGATATGTAAGAATCAGCTGTCCTACTACATGTGAACCTTTCAGTGCTTACAACATTAGTATCACACTTTCGCTCCTTACATTTTCAGTAACTTTGTAAACTAAGCACCATTGACGCTTGTCCCGGACTGTTTGTCTGGGACCCGAGGTGCCGCCATGTGTGGCACCAACCCTGTTATTGGTGCCCATATCATCAGGATTATTGCATCAGTTTATGTAACATTGTTATCCAGTAATCCACTCACATGCATTGGACACAGCATAGTCTTTCTTTCATTTCCATGCTTTTTACAATTTATTTTATTTTTTCTTTATACGCACCACAATTATCAGCACACTAGCAGATACTTATGCATGTCATTTGCAGTCATTCTACTACATCCCAGTTTCCATAACCCCTCGTATTTCCGATCACCACCGCATCGCGCCTCTTCCTGGCTTCGACGTGGTCACGTGACATATAAGAGTTCCGTTACCTAGGCGAGCTCAAAGGGGCCAGAGACGATTCACCCGTAGTGGATGGGGAAAAGGTACCAAGTCTGCATCATCAGGTGCTGCTTTGCCTTCAGCATCTGCGTCAGCTGCTCCGAAACCCCTCTGAGGTCTCACCACACAAAACACCAGTAGGAGGCAGGTTAACTCAACATCTGAAAGAATGTCAGGCTATTACTTCAGATGCTTGGGCATTGGAGGCAATTGCCCAAGGTTACTGCCTGCCTTTCCTACACACTCCTCAGAGTCATCCACCGGGGAACAACTCTTTGATATTTCCAGACCTGCTCCTTATGCAGGAGATTTTAGAACTGCTAGAGAAAGGTGCTATCGAACCAATACCTATAGTGGCGAGGAACAGGGTTGGTACTCCCCATACTTCCTAATAATGAAAAAGGTCGGAGGAATGAGACCCATCTTGGACTTACGGGAATTGAACAAATTCCTCCGGAAGACCAGTTCAAGATGGTAACCCTTGCTCAGATCCTTCAGGCCCTCCAGTTTCAGTATTGGTTGGTATCTCTGGACCTTCAGGATGCTTACTTTGATGTGCCTATCCATCTCAAGCACAGAAAGTACCTGAGGTTCGCCATTGGCAGTTTTCACTATCAATTTCGAGTTCTGCCCGAGGGTCTTCACCAAGCTAATGGCAGTTGTGGCAGCAAGTCTAAGTAGGGGGGATTCATGTCTACCCCTACCTGGACGACTGGTTGATCAGAGCAGTATCCCCGGAACAAGCTCAGATTCATAAAGATTATGGTCGTCACTTCATCCACAAGTTGGGCTTCTACCTCAACTTAAAGAAGTCACATATGATGCAAATCACAGAAACTCCAGTTCATTGGAGCAGTCCTGGACACATTCCTGGGAAAAGCCTCGCCACTAGAGGTGAGGGCTCAAGATATTCTTCAGATGGTGACCAGAGTTCAAAATGCCCAGCGTCTATCAGCCTTCGACTTTTTGAGGTTGCTGGGCCACATGGCATCCTGCATTTTTCTAGTGCCAGAGGCTCGCCTGAGAATTAGATCTCTCCAGTGGGCACTAAAGACCCAATGGTCGCAATTCGCAGGGAAGATGTCAGATCTGCTCCAAATCCCGAAACAGAGTAGCGCGAAACCTCCAGTGGTGGACCTGTCGGGAGAACATCTTGAAAGGAGAACTGTTTTGGCAACCATGGCCGGAGATACAGTGACGGACGCTTCACTCACAGGGTGGGGAGCCCATACCAATGACTTAACCATCAGCAGTCGTTGGTCTCCATCGGAGCCCACACATCCACCTATTAGAGCTGAGAACAATCAAGCTAGCACTGAAAGATTTTCTGCTATCAGTACAGGGAAAAAAATGTCTGATAATGACGGATAACACAATGGCCATGCACAACCTCAACAAAAGAGGAGGCGTAGGGTCACTGCCACTGTGCATAGAGGCAATGCAGCTCTGGTTCTGGGCAATATAGGAAGGAATCTCTCTATCGGCAGTTCACCTAGCCGGAGAGAAGAACACAGTGGCGGTCGCTCTGAGCACGCAGACCACAGTCTCCCATGAGTGAGAGATAGCTCATAAAGTCCTTCAAGAGATCTTCGCTCTTTGGGGAACCCCTCGGTGGATCTGTATGCAACAAGTCTCAACAAGAAATGTGAAAAGTACTGCTCCAGAGAATTTCCCCAGCGAGGAGTTCTAGGAGATGCGTTTGTGGTGGACTGGGAGTTTCCGCTTCTTTATGCATTTCCTCCAGTCCCCGTCATTCCTCACGTAATGAGGAGGCTGAGAAGATGCCGGAAAACCATGATCCTAATTACCCCGGACTGGGCCAGGAGGACATGGTACCCGGACCCTCTAGACATGTCCATCTGTCCTCCGATTCGTCTTCCACAAAGAGAGGATCTTCTCTCGCAAGAGGAGGATCAGGTTCTCCATCCGGATATCAGAACTCTCAGCCTTCACGCATGGCTTCTGAAAGGTTGAGATACAAAGATTGGGACCTACCGGATGACGTAATGGAGGTGTTGCTTTCGGCCAGAAGACCAGCAACCAAATCACTATAGCACTGATGTTGGAACAAATTCTGCAGCTGGTGTAGAGATAAGAATATTGACCCTTTTTCATGCAACACACCGATGGTATTATCTTTTCTATTATACCTAGCAAATTCAGGTCTACAAGTCGGCACAATTAAGCGTTATCTCGCCGCTCTATCAATTTTTCAAACGCATGGCTGAGGAACCCTCATATTTCAAGATGCCTTTAGTCATTCCATTTATGAAGGGATTGACTAATGTCTACCCACCACTCCTTTTCAAGTTCCCCTGTGGGACTTAAATCTAGTTCTAAAATGTCTAATGAGCACTCCTTTTGAACCCCCTCCATTCCTGCCCATTAAGATTTCTCACTCTCAAAACAGTTTCCCTAGTGGCTATAACCTCTGCCAGGAGAGTGAGCGAACTACAAGCTTTATGTTGCAAACCTCCACATACTATATTCCACAAGGATAATGTAGTCCTTCGAGTGAAGCCTAATTTCCTCCCAAAGGTTGTCTCAGAATCCTATATCACACAAAAAATAACCTTACCTACATTTTAACCTCCTCCTCATCCAGGGAAAGAGGAAGAGAGATTGAACAGGCTGGATCCAAAGCGTGCTTTGAGTTTTTACACCAGCAGACTTGCATAAATAAGGCAAGCATACCAGTTGTTTGTGGGATATGCAGGACATAAACTAGGCCTAGCCATCACCAAACAGACCATCTCAAGATGGATAATTATAACTATCCTAGAGTGCTATAAATTGGCAGGAAAAGACCCTCCTCAACACCTCAGGGCTCATTCAACCAGGGGTATTTCAGCCTCGTTAGCTCTCCAGAGGGGAGTTCCAATAAAAGACATCTGTGTGGCTGCCACATGGTCGTCTGCACATACGTTTACCAAACTGTACAGTCTAGATTCCTCCACTTGCCAGGAGACTAAATTTGGGAAAGCTGTATTGCACTCTGTGCACACTTAGACCATATTAATTTTACTCCCAACTCCAATTTCCATTACTGCTTTGAGAGTCTATAAAAGATAAAGAATACGTGGGAGGACACAATCCATTCGAAGAACAAGTTACTTAACAACTGTAATGTTCTTTCGACTGGATGTTCCTCCCACATATTCCTTATCGCCCCTCCCATCCTTCCCCGCAGTAAAACTTCGCTTGTAGTTGCAGCCTACGCTCCTTCAAGGGGGATAGCCATCTCATCCTGGACAAACACAGCACCTCAAAACGGAACTGAGCAATGGATGCTGCATGAGACTATTATACCTATGGTGACGTTGGCGCTGATACGAGGGACACTGACTCGAGGGACGTTGATGTGCAGAGCCCTCTACTGAAAATGAATATCTGAGGCCAGCAAGCTGGAAATGGATTTATCAAAGATAAGGAATAGGTGGGAGGAACATCCAGTCGAAGGAATGTTACAGTTGGTAAGTAACTTGTTCATATGTACACTTGAACTGCCTCACTATGAAGTGTGACAAATCTAGCAATGTTGTCACTGCTTACCTAGAGGGAAGCTTTTCTTACGTGGGCAGGGAAAGGCAGAAGCTACCTGACTCTGACCCTGGGCGTGGCTATCTCTTGGACCAAGACAAACTCCAGGGAGGCAGAGTAAGAACATTGGACCTAAATAATTCCTTGCCTACATTCCGTGGAGACACCTATTCATCTTCTTCTCATTCCTGCATGGCATATTGTGGTGTAGACAAGGAATCGCCATTGCTTATTTGCCACCAACCTGTTGTGAATGTCCCTCCCTTTCCAGCTAAGATGAGAAAAAGGAATAGAAGAGTTAATATCATTGGAAGCAAGACACCAATTCCACATTCTAGTCAGAGGAGAATGTTCACAAGTCTTCGGACTTATGTCCATCCTCCCCCCCTTGTATAATGCTAAAATACCAAGTACAGGGACCTCTGGACATTTCCCTTCCATTAGTAACCCTAAGACAATAAATACCAAAACTCATATGCATGCCTCTCCCTTTAACAACACCAGAACAACAAATACAGCGACCTGTGTATTCCCCTCCCCTTTTTACAATACTGAGACGAGGAAGAGGAGTGGAATAATGAAGATTACTAAGAGCGGCAAACCAACGATGCGGTTTAGTCATTGGAAGTTACTTACAGTTCCTGGGACATTCAAAAGCAGAACACCTGAGTAACATGAGAGATCAGAGCCTCCCAATGCTGGTTGGGATGCGGGAGGAAGCGAGGCAGTCCAAGGCAAGATAACAGGAGAAGAGGGTGCCCAGAGAGGTCAGATCGAAAAGTGTTCACTGTGTTGCTAGGAGGAGAAGCAGGAACCTGGGAGTGAAGGAAAAAATGGAACACAGAGAAGTCGACAGGACATGCTCCCAGACAGCAGACAGACCGCCAACAACTGGAGAAACGCGAGGGACGCCGAAGCTGCCAAAGACAATCAGTAGGCCCGGAGAAGAGAGAAGGAGAATGGGTTACCGGGGCGCTTCCGGCTGAATGCTGCTTACCATTAGTAGAGCAGGGAAGCCCCTGAAGGGGAATTGGAACATTAAGTTTAACTGAAGACGGGTCAATGACCCAAAGTATAAGAAGTATAATTTCTTGGATAAAAGAATGAGCAAATGAAAGTGGAGTGGAGAGAGAAAAACTGGCACTTGTATGCAAATATTGAGTGGCTGCAAAGGGCCTGGCAGAAGAGTAAAACAGGCACTCAGCGAGTCTGGAACTCGCATTCAATTCAAACGAGTCTAGAACCCGCACCTAAGTACAGCAGCAGAAAACCCTGGCAGGAGTGTGAACCAGGCACTCAGCAAGTCTGGGACCCACATTTAAGTAAAGCAGGAAAAGTCCAGGCAGGAGGGTAAACAAGACATACAGCGAGTCTGATACTTGCACCCACGTAAGCAAGAGAACAAAGACCCTGGCAGGAGAGTAAACCAGGAACTGAAAAACCGGAGCAGAGACCCCCGGCCCTTTTTGTTTTGATATTGTGGAAAGCTGAAAGAGCTGGTGAAAAGATACCCCACCTTGTTTTTTTCGTGAATCATAAGGGAAGAGACAACCCCTTTTTTCTGTAGCAAGATAACAGGAAACCCAAGAAGGAACTGTGAAATATACCTATAATTAACATTGTTAATGTTTGTGTGAATAGAGAGAACCAAAAGGGAAAGGTCTTCTGCCTTGAAAATGGAAAATATATAAAGGATATTGTGAGTAGGTAGAAGACCACAGCGAGAATATCATTTGAATGAAGACAAACCCGAGTGAAAAGCCACCCTTGTTGGGATTGTGGCATTGTGAATATTAAATTAGTGTGTGAATGAAGATAAACCCAAGGGGAAAAGCCAACCACCTTGCGGTTGTGGAACATTGCAGATTAACGTCCTTTTGAATTAACAAGAGAAATCCTAGGGGAAGGGAAGACCCCTTTTCTAATGGAACATTGTATCTTTTTCTTTTCTTCACTGTGAAAGGCGTTGTCCCTCATTATAGTTTTAGTGGTATCCCACCGGTAAATCCAGTGGGATGCCATCAAAATGGTAATACCATTTCTGCCTCTTGGAATTCCGGAATTACCGGCACATTCCAAGTGACAGAACTGCAAATAAATCCCCATAGGATTCCATGGAGGGGATTGCCAGAATTATCGGCACCAGTATTACTGATGCTGGTAATTCCGGCACTTTTTTGCCTGTGGGAGCCAGATTTACCTCCAACTCTTAGCTGGGTGTAAATCAGTGCCCGCACCAGCAAAGTTGTATTTTACCAGTGTAGTAAAAGTGCTGGTGCCGGAATTACCGGCAGTTTTACCAGCACTTTATCTGCACTGGAAAAACTTTGAGCACCTTTATGTTTAGAATTTTGAGAAGAAGCTGTTGGTGTACAGCTCAAATACATTTCCCTGTCACATTATATTGAGTTTAGTTTGTGAGGGTCAGATTAGGAATTTTTGGACACAGGACGTAGAACTATAGATTTAGACATCCTGACACAGACATTCCTTAGTTTTGTTGAGGTAGGGAAATCCCTCATTTGGTAAAGGACAGTTATGATTACCTCAACCCCTTCTTTTGTTTTGACAATAAAAGTCCTATTTGAACTTAAAACCTGGTACTGTGTCCGAATCTTACTCTTGATTCCGCACAGAAGACGTTGAGTCTTCCTGACTAGCCCTAAGACTAAGTATAAACGTACTTCTATGATGCAAAGTTTGAAAGGTTCTGCAGTTCTTTGTAGGTTTATGCCATTGCAAAGACGCAGAGCCTAGTGTCTTTTTGCCTTTAATTTTGTACAAACCGGAAGTGGTATTCTTGACTTCCAGTTCGGTTTCTGGGAGGTTGCATGCCCAACGTCTGGTGGGCTGACATCTTGAAGGCAGGCGCCAAGCCAGTTGCCTAGTCAGAATGTTTCCGGTGGGTTCGCGAACTTTTGGCATGCCTTTTGGCTCTGGCGAGAGGCTTGTCGGCATGTCAGATAAGCAGAGGAGGGTTCCTGTGGGGGTTGCGTATGCGCCTCCTGATGCGATGCATCCCCGGTTGTGCCAGAGGTGCGTCTGTGCAAGCGGTGGATTCCTGACAGACTCTACGCTTGGATCAACTATGACACACAGTCCTCGAACCTATTTCTACCCCCTTGTACAACAGCCTGAAACCTGGTTCGATCTATCCAACCCCAATAACTGAAAAAAGGATCTATTGACTATTAACTGGCCACTTGGTCCTGTTCTGGTCCCCAGAGAGTAGTGTGGTCCCTTTTTCATCCAAGAAATATATCCTTTTTAAGAACATTGTGGGTTTCACTTGCCTTACAGACCTATTTCATTACTCAGAGTGCTGCACAGTGCTATCTTTGCTTATTATCTGTTCTTTCCTCAGGGGTGGGTTTTTTCTAGTGTTTTTCTATTTAGGCATTTTGCAGATGTTGTGTTTTATTACATTAGATTTCTTTTTTATAGAACCTTGATTGGACATTCCCTTTGTCTTGGACTGTTATGCCTTGCTCTTTGGGTCACTACTGAATCACGTTCACACCCCTCTTAAGAGCACAGCCTTCCCTCAGCCCACATTTCCACAAAAGGCAAAGGCGGTGTCTCTCTTAACTGTGCCTGTTTTACCTTTATGCTTGTGTTGGCTCTTGGTTTGTAGCAATGTGAGTGGGTGGGTGGGCATTTTGAGCCCCTACTCATCCTTGTACTTTTGCAGTGCAGAATCCAATTCATCACACATACTTGGTACTAAATATACTACCCAAGGCATGCCTAGGCAAGTCTCACGGGGCACCACACCAACAAAAACTCCCAGACGTTTACTCGCGACTGGGTGCTTCTGATCTACACTCTGCAACTCCTATTAACCTCCCACAATAACCCAACCAACTCTTGCAGGATTCTAATCGCTAAGAGGCCATGACAATGGCAAATGTTCATTATAAAAGAGCCAATAACATCAAAACTCACTTTCCGAAAATAATTTGAGAACAATTCCGATACAAGGACTAATTATATCTCAATCGAAATTTCACAAAAGCAAGATGTTTTCTATACCAAAATGCGAGAACTGTGTGGTTTAAAATAAACAAATAACAAAATGTAGACGGTATGGCGGCGTGTTGTCTTCCGCAGGATGAGCAAACCACACCTGATCTATTTCTTCAGGCAGTCGTAAATAGACATGCACCTGACTCTTGTGTTTGTGAGAGTTCAAGTGTGGCTATGAACACATATTCAAGTATGCCACAGTATTCAGAAGAGGTGCATTTTTCAAAAGGACCCTACACCTTACTGCACAATTTAATGGTGCAAAATATGGCTCGTGCCACACAACGACGGGCCATGAAAATGCCTTGTCACTTCAGGTGAGCTATATCAAGATCCAGTTGAGTTTTAAGCCAAAAACACAAGTCCTGCCTCCTGTGCTTACAGCCCCAGGGAGATGTTGGGGTATTAAAATTATGAAAATGTTACCTGGCCCAGGGTGGGTGGCGTCTGCTTGACTTCTTGAACTGCCCCTAACTCAGCATTGGCAATTATGAGCGACAGAAAGGCAGGCAGCCGCAGAAGGACAAGGACAAGGCGAGCCGCTGGCAATAACATTCTCAAGGGGCCCAGAGAAAGCAAGGTCCAGGATGACTCCTGACTAACAGGTTTTATTTAAGCCCACACTTTTGCTGGTTCATGGGAATTGAATTGTCTAAGGGCCTACCATTTCCTTTCTCAACGCTGGTTTGATTTCTGACTCTCCTCATAAATCATCCACAGTCTGGACCAAAGAATGGGTGATAATCCAAACCCATTGTTTCCTGGAAGATAAAGATACAATCAGCAGCATGCCAGGAGAGAAGGAGAGAAGCCACCGGAGATTCATGAGAACGAGCACCTCCTTGGAGGTGTGGCAGGTAGAGGAGAGGAACGCCAGGCGTGGTGGACACCACCAAGGCTGAGCCAGCGGAATGCTGACAGCCCTGCCAAGGGTGGAGCTGGGAAGGCACAGCTAAAAAAGTCAGTGTTGAACTCAAGCCATGTGTCAACAAGCAGGCCGAGGACTAGGCACCGTAGAGGAACTGGAAGCCCTCAGCAGCAAACACAGGAGACGCCCTGGAACTGGCAACAACAACGCAAAATTCCCCTGACCTCGCAAGGAGCACCGCAAGGAGAAAAAAGGTATGCAGTGGCACCAGGAAACTAGGGAGGCAAAACTGGGTGAGAACAAGCCAACCCAGGGGCGGTGCAAGAGCAAAAAGACCCTAAAGTTGGATGAGAGCTACTCGAACCCAATGTGGGGTCAGAACAAGCAGTCCCCAAGGTGGGGTGAGAGCAATCCAACTCCAAGGCGGGGTAAGAGCAAGAAGACCTTGAAGTGGGGTGAGAGCAATCCGACCCCAAGATAGAGTAGGAGCAAGCAGACCCCAAGGTGGGGTGAGAACAAGCAGAGCCAAAGTAGGGAGAGAGCAACTCGACCCTTAGCCGGGGTGAGAGTAACAAAACCTCAAGGCAGGGTGAGAGGGACAAACCCCCAAGATGGCGTGACATGAACAAAACTCCAAGGCAGGGTGAGAGTCACCAAACCACAAGGTGAGGTGAAAACAACCAAACCCAAAGGTGGGGTGAAAGTAACCGGATCCCAATGTCAAGTGAGAACAAGTAGACCCTAAGGTGGGGTGAGAGCAACCCGACCCCAACGCTGGGTAGAAACAAGCAGACACTGAAGCCAGGTGAGAGCACCCCGACCCCCAAGGTGGGGTGAGAACAAGCAGACCCCAAGGTGGGGGAGAGCAACCCGACCCCCAAGGTAGATTAAGAGCAAGCAGACCCCGAAGTGGTGCAGGAGCAAACAGACCCCGAAGTGGGGTGGGAGCCAACCGACCCCAAGATGGGGTGAGAACAAGCAGACTCAAAGCAGGGTGAGAGCAACCAGGCACCAAGCTGGGGTGAGAGTAACAAATCGCCAAGGCAGTGTGAGAGGGGCAAAATCGCCAAGATGGTGTGACATCAACAAAACTCAAAGGCAGGGTGCAGTCCCAAAACCCCAAGGCAAGGTGAAAACCACCAAACCCCAACGCAGGGTGAGAGCCACGAAACCCCAAGGCGGGGTAAAAGCAATCAGATCCCAAAGAGGGGCTAAATTAACCAAATCCCTAGACAGGGTAAAAGCTGCCAAAGCTTACGTTGGGAGAGAGAGATACAACTCCAAGATGGGGTGAAAAGAACCAGGGTCCACGGTGGGCTGAGAGAAGTTACATGCCAAGGTTTTGTGTGAGGCCCAAGACCTCAACGAGGGATTTAGAACCAAAAGTAGCTGAGTGGAGCTAACACCACGAGATACAGTTGCGAATTACATGAAGAAAATACCTGGTGTGGATTTAGGAACCAGGTGGTCCCTTAAGGGTAGATGGTGACCCAGAAATGAGATAAGGTATTTGCCGAAGAGACTGATCAAAGACTGTTATAAAGTTTTTGATAAAGAAAGCAAACAAAGACTGTTATGCACCCCTAGAAGATGGTGGCGGGGGAGACATATTGGTGTCTTCTTCTTGAACTCTGAAACAGGGCACGACACCCCCTTCTTTCTGGTGCAGAGACATGGGCCAGAAACCAGCCACCATTCTATTACCTTGGCAAGAGGATCTAATTGTACCTTTATTTTTTAAATTTATTTATTTATTTTATTTGTTACACACCCACACCCTCAGGTAGCACTGCGTGGTTACAAGACATCTTAGAGATTGGTCATACATTGTTACAGAGTACAAATTACAACACAGGTGGCGAGCTAGTACAACAAGATAGACAATATTTACAGTTTACAGATTTCACTGGTATTTTATACTTTCACGGCGGAATGTCCCTTAGTGCTAATATTGGTTAAATAACCAGGTTTATAGCAACTTCTTGTAGCAAGGGAAGGAAGATTCTTTTTTGATGTTAATAGGGAGGGTGTTCCAGTGTTTAGGGGCTAGAACAGGGAAGCTGCTGCCCCCGCTCTAATAGTTTTGTAACAAGGGGGTGGCAATAGGAGGTTGTCATTGGATCTTAGTGATCTAGTGTATTCTTTTGGGTAAAGAGTATTGTTGAGGTAAGTTGGGCCTTTTTTGGTCAGACATTTATGTGCAATGCAAAGTGTTTTAAAGATAATTCTTGCTTTGATGGTATGCCAGTGAGCATCCTTCCTTGTCTTGGAAATGTGGTCCGATTTATTTTTTATTCCTAAGGCTGCTGTTAGGACTTTATTTTGCAGTAGTTTATTTTGGAGAGGTTGGTATTGGATGTGCCTAGTAGTAATACATTGCAGCAATCCAATTTCGATAGTACTAAGGCCCTGGCCAAGGTAAGGCAGTTTGCTGGTGTCAGAAATTGTCGGCAGAGAGCAATAAGTTTGGAGGTGCAGGCCGTGGAGGAGGCTAGCACGTTGATATGTTTAGTCATAGTAAGACTGGCGTCGAGGTAGACTCCTAATGTTTTCACTTGCTTCAGCACTGGAATACAGGTGCCATCGATATTAATAGCTGAGTAATCTGGGTGGAGAGCTGCTATTTTAGCTTGGGATCCTACGATGAGGACTTCTGTCTTCTCATCATTGAGACAGAAACTATTTAGTGCCATCCAGTTTTGTTTGTTTGTTTGTTTGTTTGTTTATTTATAATGCGCGATTGTACCCGGGGGTATCAGGGCGCAGCATTTACAAGAATTTTTTAGGCTTAGTTACAGTACACATAGTATGCATAATACAAGAATAAAGTACACCAATGTTATATACAAATCAGTAGAAGATCAACAGGCCATTATGTACAGGCACGACAAAGGCACACGTGGTTACAGTTTGTGCAGGTAGCGCTGGGCACTTCGTTGTCCTAGTGGGTCTCCAATTTCAGCCAAGAGACTACCAGGGAGCGGACGTTCTGATAGGGCACGTCTACTCTAAGGTTTGGGGGCAGGGAATTCCACAGCTTGGCAGCTTTTACAGGGAAGCTGGTGCCCCCTATGGTGGCCCGTTTGTAATGGGGAACAGATAGAAAGTTTTTGTATGCAGTTCTAGTGGGTTTTAATGAGGACTGTCGGTGGAATCTGTTGATCAGGTAAGTTGGGGCGGCATTGTTAAGAGACTTGTGTGTAAGTGAAGCCATTTTCAATAGAATTTTATCTCTAGTGGAGAGCCAATTATTCTTTAGGCTGAATCTTGTGATGTGTTCTCTTCTGGAGATGCCCAGGGCTGCTCTGAGAGCATTGTTCTGGAGGGTTTGCAGTTTGCTGGTGGTGGCCTTGGTAGATCCCAGGTAAAGGGCATTGCAGTAGTCAAGGCGAGACAATATGAGAGCTCTGGCGAGTGTCAGGCAGCTATAGGCCGACAGGAAGGGTTTAGCTGCGTGGATTAATTTGCACGTATAAGCCGTGGAAGATGCAAGGGAGCTCACTTGTCTTTTGAGGGAAAAGTTGGAGTCTAGAAAGAATCCCAATGTTTTGACCTCCTGTCCGACTTGGATGTTGTTTCCGTCAATCATGAAGGAATTGTAGGCCGGGCCTAGTTTCTTTATACTGAGCGTGGTACCTAAGATGATAAATTCTGTTTTATCATCATTCAGGCATAGTCCATGAGTGGCCATCCATGCCTGGATGATGATGATGTACACCCTATTTAACAAGGGCAAATCCTTTCCATAAGCTCCAGAAAGCGGAAGGAGGATCTGAGTATCATCTGCATAGTTAGTGTAGGTGATACTGAGATGATCCAAATCATCGAAAAGGGGCTTGGTAAATATGTTGTATAGTGTGGGGGAGACACAGGAGCCCTGAGGAACGCCGCAAGTGATGGGTATGGGGTCTGCAGCAGCAGTGGGCGAGAAGACCCTCATAGTCCTGCCGTTAAGGAAGGATGCGATCCAGGTAATGGCCTCCGTGGAAAAGTGAGCTGAAGTGTAGAGGTGTGAGCATAAGACAGAATAATCGACCAAATTCGAAAGCTGCTGATAGGTCGGGGAGAAGGAGTAGGGCGGCTTGCCCATTGTCTCTGAGCGAGTCGATCTGTGCTTTTAAGTCAATGAGGGCGGTTTTGGTCCCGTGTTGGGGGCGGAACCCAGATTGTCTAGATCCTAGGAGGTTGTGTTCTTCCAAGTGCTTCTGTATTTGTACATAGGCAACCTTGTCCAAAACTTTTAGTAGAAAGGAAACAGTCGTTATGGGTCGGTAATTTGTGGGTATGGCTGGGTCAAGAGTAGGTTTTTTCAATAGTGGGAGTACCCAGGAGTGTTTTAGGTTAGTAGGGATGGAACCAGTAGCGAAGGAGGCATTAATCAGTTTTGTAATGAATGGGGAGAGGTCACGGGCAGCATCTTCAATGAGCTGTGCAGGGCATGGATGATGACGTAAAGTTTGTTGATGTTGCAGTGTCCTGATCATAGTTACCTGTGAGTGGTATGAGGATCTGGGTGTCATCCGCAAAATTGGTGTAGATGACACCCATGTCGTCTAATGCTGAGAAAATGAGTTTGGTGTAAGCGTTGTACAGAGTGAGGGAGAGACATGATCCTTGTGGCACTCCTATGGGGGCTGCGATGGGGTTGGCCGCTTCTTTGCCTATGGACACTCTGGAGGTGCGATCGGTTAAGAAGGATTTCACCCATGCAGAGATTCCCTGAATCTCTAATGGCATCCATCTGGATTGTTAGGTCCAAAAGTGCTGTTTCTGTACTATGGTTTGGCCTAAAGCCTGATTGTCTATTGCTGAGGAGCTGATGCGAATTCACGTGAGTTTGGATTTGATTATAAGCTAGTTTGTCAATGATTTTGAGTAGGAATGGGACTGTGGTTATGGGGCGATAATTAGTCGGAATGGTGGGGTCTAGATTTGTTTTTTTTTAGAAGCGGGGTAACCCAGGCTTCTTTGATGCAAGCTGGAACTGTATTGGAATTGAAGGAGGAGTTGACAAATTTTGTAATGGTGGGGGTCAAGGTGGAGGCATATGCTTTGATCAGTTTGGCAGGGACGGTGTCTCCTTTGCAATTAGAGGCTTTTAGTTTGGAGATAGTATCAAATAAAAGTTCTTGGGTAACAGGTGTGAAATGGAATAAGGGATTGGGGTTATCACTGGTGGTGGGGAGGGGGTTAGGGGTGGTGGAGTTTTTATCTGCTAGTAGTAGTCTTTTCGTAATTATTTTGTTCTGGAGCACAGCAATTTTGGAGACAAGTGCATCTTGTATGGTGGTACACCATTCTTTGCTGGCGTTGGTGGGTGTTTCGGCTGGTAGGGGGTTTTCTAGTTCTCTAAGGATAGAGAAGAGTTCTTTAGAGTCAGATGCTGCATTGCTGATGCGGGCATTGTAGGAGTTAGCTTTGTGGGATATGATGGCTGTTTTGTAAGTTTTGTTGGCATCCTTGAAAGCTTTGGCCGAGTCAGGGGTGGGGAGTTTACTATGGGCGTGTTCAAGAGAATGTTTCTTCCTTCTTAGGGTGACTAGTTCTTCATTGAACCAGGTGTTGGTTTTTCTATTGACACGTCGCATTTTAGTTGTGATAGGAGCTACTACATCGATAGCAATGGAGAGGCATTTGTGGTAATACTCTGCAATGTCAGTGGGATCGTTACTGAAGATTGAGTAGGCTTCTAGTGTTTTGTTCAGAGTGGGGTTTAAGTTAGGTTATTTTTAATTTTACGAGGACAGAGATCAAGTTAGGTTAGGGTTCTGGACGACGGGCAGAGGTTTATTTGTAGGATATCATGACGAGCACTCTTTTTTTACTTCTTTCTTTTCTTAAGCAAAGGGCCAAGAAAACAAAGGGCAGCTAGGTTATTTTTGGTGTTCAAATAAAGAATCTTGTTATTCAAAATACCGCCTTGTTCGTCTCCTGATTCTGACGTACTACAAAACCCATGACTGCATTCATCAAAGCTCATTACAGACAGGACAAGTACCAAAAGCCCTCAAGTACTCCACGGTCACACCCCTTGATCCCAAAGACCCCCAACATTTACAGGGCAACAGGATGTTGTAGTGGAACTCCAAGACTGTGAAGGAATGTGCCACTATCAACAACCTCTGGAACCAGCGAAAAATGTTATGCACTGAGCACTCTACAAATAAAGGAACATAAAACACGTATTTGTATTTTATTGGAATGTATGTAGTGCTTTCACCAAAGCAGTGAACACATTTTACAAGCTAAAGCGTGATGAAAAAAATCAATGGGTAAGCCAGTCGTTTCAAAGAACGGAAAGGCGAGGAGCGAGATAGACAGTAGAGAAGGAGAAATAGAAGAAAGAGGAGGAAGTGTGAAAAGAAAGCGAATAACAGAAGTGAAGACCGAGCAAAGAGGAGTAAGGTAAGAGGAGGGAAGGCCGATGAGAAGAGCAGAATAATAGTCAATACGTGAGAAGATGTAATTAGATGATTAGCAGCATGAAAAGAGAGAACAGGGCACACTTGGAGGATGTTGAAGAGCTGAAAGAGACAGATACAAGCTGTTGAAGAAATATGAGAAGAGAAGGAAAGACATGAGTCAAAGATTACACGCAGAAGAATAAAAAGATAAAGAGGAAGGAGGAAAAAAAGGGTCCTGGTGTGGTTATTAGAGCGAAGAGGAAAGCTGGTGAGACAAAGGGGATTTCGGTTTTAGAGGGATTAAGATGTAGGAAGTAGGACTACATCCAGGATTGAACGGTAGAGAGAAAAGCAGAGAGAGAGAGGATTGAAGAGAGTCAGAGAAGGAAGTGAAAGAGAATATGATCTGGGAGTTGTGAGCACGGAAGTGGCATGACAGCTTGAAAGATTCAATCAAGGAGGAAAGGGTAATCGTGTAAATGGAGAATAGCAAACGACCATGGACTGAACCTTGAGGTACACTGCAGAGCAGAGGGCGAGGAAAAGTGTGTGCAGACCAAGAAATGAAATACGTGTGGTTAGAAAGATAAAAGTGAAACCAGTGGTTTACAGAGTGAGAGGATCTCTGAGGAGTAAGGGCAGAGAGCAAAGTAGGGTGGTCCACAGTGTCTAATGCGGAGAGAGGTCTCGGAAAGCGAGGATAGAGGAATACTCATTGTATGTAGCTTAGGGTAGATAATTAGTTATGTGAAGTAGAGTGAGCAGGGCGGAATCCTGATTGAGTCAGAGGCAGTAAGGAGTGCAGTTTCAGATAAGAAGACATTTGCAAGTAGACTCTTTCAAGACGTTTTGAGAGGAAAGAAAGAAGAGAAATGTATCGAATATCGGAGATAGACGAAGTGTCCAGATAATTATTAGGTATAATTGTAGTGTGCTTGAAGAGGAGGTAAAGGAAGAATATTACTGGGGATAAAGAGGTTAAGTAGGGGGTTTTAAGGAGGGGTAGATCGATGGGATAAGAAGGAAGGAGATTGGGTGAAGTGGAAAGTAGTGGGATGGGCATGATAATGAAAAGAGGAAGCATCAGAATCAGTAGGGATGGAAAAAGTGGAGAAGACAGGAGTAGGAGGTGAAGGAGATGAAGCAGTGTGAGAGGCATGGAGACAAAAGGGGGAAAGGATGAGCTTAAAGCAGAAACCTTCGAAATGAACAAGTCAGCAAAGACAATCAAAGAAAGCTTGGAATAAGATAAAAGAATCAGGAGGGGAGGGGAACGTATTTTATTAAACAAATGTAAATGAGACTGGTGGTGTTGGGAGAGAGAGGAAGTGAGAGATGCTAAATGTTTTTTAGCACTTAGAAGTGAGGAATCATAATAAGAATGGAGCGTAGAGAGTTCGATAAGATCGGTATGTGTTAGGAAAGAGTTCCCTAATGTGCAATTCTCCCTCCATGTATGGTCCCCCCAAACCTTTTGCTTTTTTTTTTGCTTACCTAACCTGAATTTTTCCAGTGGAGCACAGCCTTCATCTGCACTCCTCTGGGCTTTTGCTCATCTGTTATGGGGAAACTGACACGTCCTTAAGACTGTCAATACTGGGAAACTATGTTTCCCTTAGTCTTTGACTATGTTGCCATTTCTTGGTAGCTTTTTATCTATGCGCCAAATACCTTACTGCGCATAGGGGTGCTTTTGTTTTATGGCCCTAACCACCCTCTAAGGATTTTTTGGTGATTGTACAAGTATGCCTAGGACAAACTGGTGGCAGCAGTTTACTTTTAAAGTATTTTTACTTCTTTTTGATGGACTATATCGTGTTTACTGCGTTTGGCCCAACACTGTGGCCAAGTCTTTTGTTCTGTCCTTTGGCCATGTTGTCCCTTTGTCTTCCTCCGGGTTGAGTGACCTAGGTATTCCTTATTTGGGCATGCAGCCTCCCGCAAAAAAACACATATTTCGCTGGCTCCTGCATGTCACGTGTGCTAGTGCCCAGGATGATGGCTGGGACTGTTTGGTCCCAATTCACACTACTGGTGTCAGTATGTCTGGTATGCCTGAATGACTAGAACCACCATGGGCCGTGATTGGTCCATGTCTGGCATGCATTCAAGAGAGCAGATCTTCCATTGGCTATCAAAAATTTGAGCGTGAAACAAATCTTGGATAAGAGAAGGGGCTCCTTGTTCATTCCAGGTCGATCAACTGAAGTTCACACCAAACTACAGAAGGAGCCAAGTGTCCTGAAATGAAAGAGCAAACCTGTGGAACCGCCAGAGATGTGCTAGAAGGTTTGGTACCCTGACCCCCCTGTTGTCCCATCAGACCCCTGCTTTTGTATCAATCACAAAAGGCATACAAGGCCGTTTCAACCCTTTGGAGTAGTGGGACCAACTACTCTCGGCACGTCCTGCTTACCCTCGAAAAGAGCATCCTCAGAAGTGTTCCTGGACGATCCAGCGAACTGACCAGCTTGAACCGACACTTGAGACTTTGGGAATCACTAACTTGTGGTCCTGGGCCCTCTCCCACCAAAACTCGTTCTCCCCCACTCCTCTGGGTCACGATTTATGAGAGTGCACCATGCCGTGAGCATGTGTGGTCCCTGCATCGTCCTGCTGTGATGACGGTCAATGTAGGGGCCTTGCATAACTGCCCCCCTGTGCCCTGGAACTGTCTTCCTTTCTTCATCGAGAGCTGAGAAAAGCCTACTGTCCTGCCATGGACGATTGTCCCATCCCGCAGCCGCTGAGTGTCGGTGCGCCGTGTAACTGTAGGGGTTAAACCTACAAGTGACCTGGACTAGACTGGCAAAGTTTGGCCCAGACTTTGTTGAAGGTCAGTGAGTACTTGCATCACTTACCAGTGGTCTCCTGGCACAGCCATTGTTCTTTGCGCACATGAATCAACCTAAACTGAGTTAGCCTGTACTTGCTAGCTATTCCCAAAACTCAAAAAGTCGCTCTACCTTCACGAGTAGACCCACTTCGAATAATAGGACATTGTTCTTCATCATTTCAAGCCACTTCCTGAACTGCTACAGCTCCCTGAAGAGGACCCGCTTTCGCTTTTACGCACGACCACATGTTGTTAATGCACTGCTGTACCTTGTAGCATAAGGCTCCCCACTTCGTAGGGCTGGACTGCATAAGTTAGGGATCAACTCTGAAGAACTGCCTAATATGATAATTGTGTATACTTACCTCTTCTGTTGCAGGTTGTAGTTGTGTTCTAACCCTTATCCGCATTAGGCGATACGCATTTGTATATATGGTAAATAGTGTAAGGTGTATGTAGTAACTGATTATTATTACTGTGTATTCGTGTTTAGTTATAAGGCCTATAATGAATGTATTTTTAATATACACTTGTCTAGGAGTAATCTATGGAGTTTTACTGTGTGTGCTCATTGTGGGCTTCCGATCACTGTCACCCCTCCTGACACTTAGGGCCTCATTACGACCCTGGCGGTACGGGGTTAACGGCGCCGTAAAAGGTGCCGGCGCCGTTTACCCCATACTGCCTCATTACGAGGTGCCCTCGCGGGACCCAGGAAGTAACGCCTGGTCAAACCAGGCGTGCTTACCGGGTCCCGCGAGGGGAAGAGGGAGCAAACAACGGGCCAACTCGTAATGGCCCGGTGTTTGCTCCCTCTCCCATTCCCATTCAGCCCTATAGGGGCTGAAATGGGAATGGGGAAGGATTGGGTTCGGGTCCTTGGAGGGAGGAATTACCGGGCCTTCCGAACTCGGAATGGCCCGGTAATTCCTCATTCTGTGGACCCGGACCCGGACGCGATTTCGGCGGCATCCATACCGCCAACAGCGGCATGGCTGCAGCCGAGGTCGTAATGAAGGCCTTAGTCTTTTTTTTTTAATCTTTAACTTAATTTTCAGCAATGAAGAACATAGTGCATACAAATAAATAACAATTAAGTCGCTAACATACCACAAAGTGTATCTTATAAGAAACTTCAATCAAAGAAAAACAATCACATGTCTATTTAAATCTATTAATCCCAGCACAATTCAATAAATTCCAAACAATAATTGCAATTAATGACCCCACATTCATAACCATAAAAGACCACATAGAACAAAACACAAACACCCACCCCCCACAACATATTACTTAGACTAAATACAATCCTAAATAATTTCATTGAATTCATCAATATTCACCCATAAAGATCAATGAAATTTCCCCATTGTTCATGATAGCATATTTCATTCTGCAACTTACAGAACATAGGGCCTCATTACGAGTATGGAGGCAGCCATGCCCTAAATAAGGGCATGGCTGCCTCCATACCGGGCTCCAATACCGGGTTCCTTCAATGAGGAATAACCGGGTCATTCCAACATTGGAGGACCCGGTAATTCCTCCGTGAAGGAACCATTCCCCATTCCCACTTGAGCCCCCATAGGACTCAATGGGAATGGGGAGGGAGGTAATAACAGGCACATTACGAATGGCCCGTTATTAGCTCCCTCTTCCCCTCACGGGACCCGGAAAGGACATCTGGTTTTAACAGACGTCTGGTCCGGGTCCCGCAAAGGGAACCTCGTAATCGGCGCTCCCGTAATAAAGGGTGCCGGTCCCGTACTGGCACCCTTCATTACATGAGCGCCATGGTCGTAATGAGGCCCATAGTCTTTTCGTAAGCAGAAAGAACCTGCACATCAAAAATCCAGTCCTCCACTAAAGGTTTCTTCCTCGTCTTCCAGACTTTCAATATCTGTTTAGTAGCTACCAACAAAACCTTAGTAATCCAACACGATGTTACCCAATCGATTTTATAATCATTGCTCATTAATTGTAAAATAATTGTAGATGGGTTCCTTGGATAGGTGATGTCCCAAACCCGATCAATCCTATCAACCACATCACTCCAAAAGTTCTTAACTCTCTCACAGCTCCACAACATGTGAATCAAAGTACCTCTTTCCTTCCCACGACCCCAACAACTATCACAATCAATCATACCCAAGGCACACATACGAGCTAGAGTCCAATAGATTCTTCTCAAAATCCTCTGATGAATGTAGCGTAGTTGCAAATCCACTTTAGCCCTAATTGAGACTCTCCAGACCCTTTCCCATTCAACTGGTGTCAATTCTCTACCCAGTTCCTCTGTCCATGCTAACCTCAATTTTTCCCATGAATCAGTCCACTGCACATCCAATTGCATAGCTTTCAAAATGTTCAAAAACCTCAGGTGCCCGCAATAGCGGAGCTTCCATCATTCGAAACCTTTCAGATATCAAATCCACCAACTCTCTATACCTCCTTAAATCTCTGTTTTGTAATCCAAATGTTTCCACCAGCCTTTCAAAGGAGACTATTCCAGCCTCCCCCAAATATCACCAACCTTCAAAATACCCCTACCAATCCAACCTCCCCAATTCAAAGGTCTATTATTAATCTGCAGACCTGGGTTGTGCCAAAGGGAGGCATCCTTGTAGATAAATAACCCTTGGTCATTTCCCACTATTAGTGATGTCAATCCCTCTTTCGTTGCCAAAATTGATTTCAATGTCCTCAATTTCCCAGGCAACTTCCCAAACGAATACAAACATTTAATGTCGTACGGCAATATTTTTTGCTTTTCAATCTGTACCCACCAAGACGCCTGGTTTAGATCACCAACAGAATAGCTCGACACCTTTTTCAAAAGGAAACCATTACAATAATTTTTAAGGATCGGGTATCCAAAACCTCCATCCTTGACACTGCGAATCATAATATAACGTGGAATTTTGTCCCTTTTCCCTACTCCCCAAAGAAAATCCTGAAATAATCTATCCAACCACTGCAACACCTTCTTTGTGAAAAGTAAGGGCAATGATTGGATAACATACAGGACCTTTGGCAATAAAATCATTTTGATTGCATTAACTTTAGCCCAAACTGTCAATGTGAATCGCTCCCATCTCCTAATATCTCTACGAAGAACCTCTATAATCTTATGTACATTACAAGTGACTAATTTACTTATATAATTTACTTATATCACCAATAATGTGTATACCTAAGTATTTTACACTCACATTCTCCCATTTGCAATCCCAGCCTAATAGCTGTTCCTGCAGTGGTGAGCTTCTCACAGGAAACACCTCAGTCTTCCCCTAATTAATCCGGTACCTACTTCTTCAAAAATACTCTTCAACAAAACACCCCCCTCAGCAGGATTACTCAATACAACAATTGTCTGTATAAGCCAATACCTTAACTTCTCCGTCCCCCACACACAAACCTCTAATCCCCTTATGCTGTTGAATATATGCCAGTAAAGGCTCTAACACCAAATGAAACAACAGGGGGGGACAAAGGACAACCTTGCCGCGTGCCCCTAAACAACTGCAACGATTCCGAAAAACCACCATTCACACATACCTTAGCCGTTATCTCTGTCTGCAAAGACTGAACCGCCCTAATAAACAAAGTTCCAAACCCCAATTTCGACAATGTGTAATTTAAGAATCTCCAGTTCACCCTATCAAATGCTTTTTCAGCATCTAAAAAAATAAGTAAAACATCTTTGATCTCAGACTCTGGCAAATCCAGTGCATCCAACAACGTTCTGATATTGCCATACCCATATCGATACTTCATAAATCCTGTCTGAGATCGTTCAATCAATTCTCCCACATATTTATTAAGTCGAGCAATCAGAATTCTAGTGAAAATCTTCATATCAACATTAAGCAATGAAATACGTCTATAATTGCAGTATTTAGTTGCATCTTTCCCTCGCTTCGGAATCACCGTAATTATAGCCTCCCTCATTGTTACACACAACCTCCCTTCCTTTAGAATACAATTATACAAATCACGCAAAATGAGCGCCAATACCTCCTCAAATTCCTGATAGAATTCTACAGTCAAACCCTTCAGCCCTGGTGACTTTCCTTTCCTTGGACTGAGTTCTCCAATCGCCAATGAAACCTCCATAGAATGAACTGGACTGTCCAAAAAATTCCTGCCTTCCTCAGAGACAACAGGAAGAACAATTTTCTCAAAAAAGTTATCAAACTCTTCCATCTGTGGGACCACATCCTCTCTGTACAAGTCTGCATAAAATAAACAAAAGCATTCACCAATGGCACCCTTTTTGACCAGGACATCACCACGATCATTCACAATTTTCTGGATATACATCCTCTCAGAATAACTCTTTAGTTTATTAGCCAACATTTTTCGCCCACGATCCCCTCTTCCCAATATTTTTGTCTCACATAATACAAACCTTTTTCTGCGTGCAAATTCAACTCACATTGTAACTTTTCCTTGACCACCGCCATTCTAGTCCTTATTTTCACATCATTTGTTAACGCATAGTTCTCCTTCCAGTTCCTTCAGTTTAGTGTCTTCAACCCTTCGGATTCTAGCAGTCCAATTCAATAGTTCACCCCTAACGGAAGCCTTAAAGGAGTCCCACACTACCATTCTATCTGCTGGCCCACAATTTTCTTGAAAATAAGTGGGAATAAACAATTTGAATGCTACCAAAACATCCTCATTTTTCAGCACAAATGGTTTCAACCTCCATCTATAAATACCTTTCCGTTCGGAAAAGACTGACAACGTCGCAGTTACCATAGAATGGTTCGAAAGGTGCCTTTCCCCTATCCTCGCATCCAAAACCGTCTCAGCCAAATTATCTGACATAAGGATATAATCAAGTCTCGAATACGAGTCATGTACCGGCAAGTAAAAAGAAAATTCCCTATCCTTCCAATGAGAATTCCTCCAAACATCAACCAGATCAAAGATTCCCATAAAATCTCAGAACCCTCTACTTTATGACTGACCAGTGAAACTACATGACAAAGACCTATCCAATACAGGATCTATCATACAATTAAAATCTCCTCCAATGATGATAGACTCCCCTCCCATGTTACGCAACATATTCTTCAAAGAATTAAAGAACTTCCCTCCTCCTGCACAGGGACCATAGACAGATCCAAGTGTTAGCATTCTGCCCTCAATTTTTCAATCCAGCAAGATAATACATACTTCGGGATCCATACTTAACTTATCAATACATCCATTAACACCATTTCTAACATAATTCCTACCCCTCTAGAATTAGAGGTATAGCTATTAAAAAATACCTTTGAATATTTAGCATTAGTTAATACATTTCCAGTACCATCTGCTAAGTGTGTTTCTTGCAACAGAACTATGTCAGTTTTTTCCCGCCATAGCTTGGACAACACTTTTTTCCTTTTAAGTAAACAATTGAACCCTTTCACATTCCAGCTACACACTGAAAACGAACTCATCTTGATCAGAAACCAGCATCATGTATACGAACGCCATCAGGTCACCATCAGTATTCATTCATTCATTCCTATAGCGCATCCAGTCAGTGTAAAAAAATGTAAACATTTATTTTTCCCACACCCAGACACCAAAAGACAACACATAAACAGAAAGCATGAACACCGTTTGAACGAAATCCAAAACACCATGGATTTCAACAAAGCAACATTATATACACGACTAAACTAAATCCTGACCATCTCCCAGAATCACATACCTAGCTATACATATTATTGCATCCTTTTCTACATAATTTACACAGGCCCAATAAAAAAAATAAACTAACTTAGACATACTAATCAGACTACAGTCAAAACACCCCTTTTTTTAAAGAAAAGAGTGGGACAAATGTGGGAGGAGCTACTTAATGGTTTGGTGCCTTGAGGACCATTCAAGGGATAAAACAAGGGATAAAAAACAAATAACACCAAACTATTCTAATTACTAAATACCATATCCTACACAAAACAAACAAGACCTATGTTAACAAAGCCATCCCCCTCAAGCCATGAGACAAATAAGAGTATTAAAAGAATTGTCACCCTTTAATAATAATAATAATCCCCCTGAATGGGGCTATACTCCACCTAACTATAACCAACAACCTGCCCAGTAAACACCTTCATGCCTTCTAAACCCAACTGCCCCAAATGTTATTAAAATAAAGTAAAATAAAGAATACCGCCAGAATCACCTCTAAACACATTGTACAAATATTTAGGTGGTAATTCATAGAATTTAGCGCACAAGTGGCGCACGCAGCTGGCGAACAGTGTGCGCGTGCAAATGCCTGCGCCAGCCGTGTGCGCTAAAATACATTTCCGCGCACAGTGTATTGTGGATTCCAGCTACCAAAACCAGCCGTGGTGCACAGTGGCGCAGCGACCCTGCAGCAGCGCCAGTTACGCCCCCAAGAACGCCCCTCGCGCAGGGAAAAGCCATCAAAATCCCCAATCCAGCGCAAAGGGCTGCGCTAACCCTGTACCAGCACGGCAAGTGGGGAACGTGTATCACTGAGGATCGCGGGAAGTTTCACACGCGATTGGCCCTGTGCGATCGGGGTACGTGTATTACTGGGGTGCGCGGGAAGTTTCACACGCGATTTCAGCTGGGTACGTGTATTACTGGGGTGCGCGGGAAGTTTCACACGCAATTTCAGCAGGGTACATGTATTACTGGGGTGCGCGGGAAGTTTCACATGCGATTGGCCCTGTGCGAGCGGGGTACGTGTATTACTGGGGTGCGCGGGAAGTTTCACACGCGATTGGCCCTGTGCGAGCGGGGTACGTGTATTACTGGGGTGCGCGGGAAGTTTCACACGCGATTGGCCCTGTGCGAGCGGGGTACGTGTATTACTGGGGTGCGCAGGAAGTTTCACACGCGATTTCAGCACGGTATGTGTATTACTGGGTTGTGCGGGAAGTTTCACACGCAATTTCAGCAGGGTACGTGTATTACTGGGGTGCGTGGGAAGTTTCACACGCGATTTCAGCAGGGTACGTGTATTACTGGGGTGCGCGGGAAGTTTCCCATGCGATTTCAGCAGGGTACGTGTATTACTGGGGTGCGCGGGAAGTTTCACACGCGATTTCAGCCGGGTACGTGTATTACTGGGGTGCGCGGGAAGTTTCACACGCAATTTCAGCAGGGTACGTGTATTACTGGGGTGCGCAGGAAGTTTCACACGCGATTGGCCCTGTGCGAGCGGGGTACGTGTATTACTGGGGTGCGCGGGAAGTTTCACACGCGATTTCAGCTGGGTACGTGTATTACTGGGGTGCATTACTGGGGTGCGCGGAAAGTTTCACTCGCAATTTCAGCAGGGTACGTGTATTACTGGGGTGCGCGGGAAGTTTCACACACGATTGGCCCTGTGCAAGCGGGGTACGTGTATTACTGGGGTGTGCGGGAAGTTTTACACGCGATTTCAGCAGGGTACGTGTATTTCGGGGGTGCCGGGGAGTCCCATACTTGATTTGGCAGTGTGGGTCCTCCCAGGTATTCCCTGTACACCCTCCACGGCCCCTGCAGGCAGCCCACACCACAGGGGACTACCCTGCATCCCTGGTCATGTCCCGCAGGCAGCCCACCCAACATGGGCATGCCCCCCAGGAAAGGCACATGTCTCCTTGCACTACTGATCACCAACTCATGTCCCCTTACAACCCCACCCTCCAGCATTGCGGGGCACCTGCCAGCAGGCCCCCATTCATGTCCCACTCATGTCCCCCTGCACCCGCACCCCCCAGCATTGCGGGGCACCTGCCAGCAGGCCCCCATTCATGTCCCACTCATGTCCCCCTGCACTCCCACCCCCCAGCATTGCGGGGCACCTGCCAGCAGGCCCCCATTCATGCCCCACTCATGTCCCCCTGCACCCCCACCCCCCAGCATTGCGGGGCACCTGCCAGCAGGCCCCCATTCATTTCCCACTCATGTCCCCCTGCACCCCCACCCCCCAGCATTGCGGGGCACCTGCCAGCAGGCCCCCACTCATGTCCCATTCATGTCCCCCTGCACCCCCACCCCCCAGCATTGCGGGGCACCTGCCAGCAGCCCCCACTCATGTCCCCCTGCACCCCCACCCCCCAGCATTGCGAGGCACCTGCCAGCAGGCCCCCACCCATGTCCCACTCATGTCCCCCTGCACCCCCACCCCCCAGCATTGTGGGGCACCTGCCAGCAGGCCCTGACACATGTCCCCCAGCCAACACGTCATCACAATCTAGATCCCTGGTCCTTATGGGCAGCCTCCACATGCCAAACACCCACCCAAGTATTGCATCCACCCACTTAGAGATGCCAATTACATGATACAACTCCAATGTCAAGTATGTAAATGAACACGTGTCCCTCACATACACACAATGGGTGTAAGTGAATGTCAAAACCCATATCATGATATGCATGAAACCAATGAGATGGTACCACACATCGAAGTTTGATGAAAAAAATGTATTAAAAGCAACATAAATGGAATTAAAAATAAACAAACGACAATGGGAATTAAAAACCAAAAGCAGCATGTCCGTAAAATAATGAAAAACCACAAATCATAATCCAAAGGAAAGGAGTCCAAAGTCACAGTTCAAAAAAGTACATCCAAGGGAAAAACAAAACCGAAAACCATTGCTCCATGGGTAAATCAAAAAAATATATATAATCCAACAGTCAACTATATACAGATAAACAATCCAGGGTCCATGATCCCAACTGAAGAAATGAAACCTATCTAAAAATACTACCTAATAAAAAAACTATACACAAAAATGTGGTCCATTGTCCAAAAGGTCCAAAATAAATAAAAAAGCAAAGGAACCTAACACTAACTACGTAACTATTTACAAGGGCAGCGGGCTAGTCCGACGGCTCACTGGTTGTTGTCATGGGCCAGGGCATCATCGAACTCCTGTTCAATGGCTTGGAGGCGGGCATGTTCCCTGGCCCCGAGGTCTCGCAGGGATAATGCAGTGTCCAGCTCCAACTCCCTGCGAATACCCCTGAGGCACTCAGCCCGCCTCAGCGCCCTCCGCATGGAGTTCTCCGCCCTGACCATTGTGAGCCGTTCCTCCTCTGCCCGCTGCCGCTCCGCACCTATCTGCTGCCCCAACCGCTCCCACACGGAAGACACTCCCATTCCAGGGTTCTCCTGCCCTCCTGCCGATGCCTGCCCCCCTGATGTTGATGGCCCCGAGCCATGATGCCTCCCACGTCGAGCCTGCCGCTGCCTCCGACGCAACTGCCTGTGCCAGCACGACGGCATCCAAGCTGATGGAATCCACCGACGCCGTCGTGCACGTGCCCTGCCCGATGATGCCGTCACATCCTCCATCTGCTTGGGTCCAGTTGCTGGTGTGTCCACCCCTGCTGGACCTCCGACTCCCGACTGTGGCAGGGATGGGATCCCCACCGAGTTGGCTGCGTTGGTCAGAGCAGGTCCACAGGGGGCCCTGGTGGCATCTGGGCCGGAAGACGGCATGGAGAACGACTGGCGCCTATACACATGAAACACTTGTGTATAGGCGCGTTACAAATGCCATATCATATCATATCCACAGAGGAGGAGAAGGTCACCAGAGTGCCCGACACATGTACGAAACCCCTGACCACGGCCGCTCCCATCTGGGCCACGTTGGCACGGTGCTCTTCGTGATGACGTGCGTGCTCCCCCCGGGAAGCACGAACCTCATCACGAATGACACCCGTGCGCAATGCGACACCAATCAGGACCTTCTCCATACGGCCAGGGGTCCCCTCGTCCGAAGGTGGAGGGAAGTCAGATGACATGGACATCCCCCCTACCTGCGGACGGGCCTGGGATGGGGCATCCCTGCTGGTGCATGGTGGTGCAGTCACAGTGTCAGGACAGTGACATGCACAGGCACCTCCACAGCGACCTGTGCTGCCTCCTGCCCCTGGACTGCACCACTTGCACCAGCAGGGATGCCCCCACCAGGCCCCATGTGCGGCTCAGTAGCGGCCTCCTCCTCCTCTGTGGAAACCACCAACCTGGATGGCTCCACCCCGTCTTCCGCCATTGCAAGCCCCTGTGGGGGCTCTCCCACCCCTTCCGCTGCAGCCCTGGGGGCATCCCCGCCGCTTTGCCCCACAGCGCCGTCTCCACCCTCTTCTTCACTTTGCGCTGTGTAGAGGGAGACATAGAACACAAGCATCAGGGTACTGTACAATGGTCCCCTAGACAGGAAGCAATAGCAGATGAGTGGCACGGTCAAAGATCACTTCCATCATGTCCCTCCACAACACATGGGTCAGTGCAGGCAAAACACATGCAGTAACAGGCATGGCGCATGCTATGGACATTAGCAAACATGTCCAAGGGACTCTTGAAACATACAATGTTGTTTTTGAACTCACATGCATCATGGGTCATGCCTATCACATGCACACACTTCACCGTACTTTCATCCATCTTGGCTCGTACACCCCAGACACAGTGGATGCAAGGATAACTAGGCTGCATCAGTGAATCTGAACATTGTCACAGACATGTGTCATGCATCCATGGCATTCACAAGTCACAGACACGCAGGTCAGACACACAGACATGGACACCATACATGTACATGGCATCAGCACCCATCCCTCACCCCCTCCCATGTCCAGGAACAGAGACTGGCATGCTCTCATGTGTCCATTCCGCATAGGGCTCCCCATGTAGCATTTAAACACATACACCAACCGTGTGCTTCACACATTACTGGTCTCACATGCATGACCATGATGTCCCTGCACACACACACGCGTACATGGCCTATGTCACACATACAGGCAAGTATCAGACAACCAGCACACTGCAACATGCCCTGTCTCACACAGCAATGCTTGGCCACTTACCGCTCGACTCCAGACGGGTCTGCCTCTCAAGGATCTGGGCATGGAGCGCTGGGCGTACGCGTTCCAGGACCCTCAGCTGTATGGTACTCATGCTGCCCCGGCCCCCCTCCACGAGGCGCCGGGCCTTTATGAGGGTCCTGGACCTCAAGTCCTCCCAGCGCTTCTTGCCTTGCTTGATGTTGCGGGTTGCCACCCCTTCCGCGTTGATGGCAACCACAAAGTCGTCCCAGATCCTGTCCCGTCCTTCCTTGTCGGCGCGTGATGATCCAAAGAGGGCATCATAATGCCCCAGGACAAGCTCCACCAGGACACCAACTTCCTTCTGACTGAAGCTGGTGGCCCTCTGCCCCTCTGGCTGGGGGTCGCCAGGGGTCTCAGATGGTGTTTGCCCCGACATGGCGACTCCCGAGACAGGCGTGGGTGGGCAACTGGGTCCTGGGGCTGGGCTGTGGAGCGATGGTATCCCAGTCGGGAGTCTTCTGTTCCAGCAGGGGTGGGCACCGCAACTGGACCCCTGCAGATGGCTGATGTGCAGGCACCAAATGGCAGGGCACGGTGGTAGCAGGCAGGCAGGCAGCAGCAGATGGCTCGTGGGAGGCTGCTCGGGGCTCTGGGAGGCAGTAATTCGGCCTTTTGGGCAGGAGCGTGGTCTTCCGTGTGCTTACGCGTGGCCAGCTTGATACGGAGTGATTTGGCACGTGAAAATTCTGCACGTCAGCGTGTAATTCGAGGAAAGGCCCTTATCGCGTAAGCGCGTCTGCACGCACACGCGATTTCATTGGACCGAAGGCCCTTCAAGCATAAGCGCCTCTGTGACGTGACACGCGCAGGCGTGCACGGGTGTTTCAGCACGCGTGAAAAACTGCACATCCGCTTGGGAATGCGTGTAATCCGAGAAAAGGGCCCATGCGCGTAAGTGACGTGACGCGCGTGGGCGTTTCCCTCAGCATGGGTTAAAGGTGAGCGGGGGCAGCAGTTCGCTGTACGTGCCTTTCGTGGAGACCGACGTGTGTTGCTGCTTCCTGGTGTTTCGCGCGCCATCACAACTTCACAGCTATCAAGGACGTATCTCTTCTTTTGGCGGGGGTATTGGCTACATGTGTTTTTCTGCATCGGCTAGTCAGACGGTGAGTCGCACGCGCTATTTTTCCCACTGCGGGTGCCCCTGTGTATTGCACCCATTTTCGAGGTCATAGTAGCCTGCGTGTCCCACGCGTATGCGTTATTCGTGTTACTGGGTGCCACCGCGTACTGCGGGAGGTTGATTCCACGCACGCAGGCTGCAGGGTTGCGTGCACGGTTTTACTGCAGTTTTGGGGTGCCTGAGCGTTGCGTGACCCGTCACTACATCACCGGGGTCACATACAGCCTTGCAGGTGCAGGGGGGCTGTTAACATCTTGCTTCCCACCCCCTTCACCCCAATTGCCCAGGTCAATTGTGGTGTACACCTCCCATTGGCACTACTCCATCTGTGCCGGCACTACTACATCTGTGCCATGGTTGGGAGGACACCAAAGGTGAGGGGAGCCTCAGCTAGGCGTACTCCTCGTGGCGGGCGTGGTCGGGGACGTGGCCGTTGTGACCAGGGAGTAGGGGGACTCCAGGGTGTCCAGGGCAGCCACAGAGGGGGAAGAGGCAGGGGTGCGCTACTTGAGCACAATGTTGTGCCATGTGTTGGTGCGTCATGCCACCACCCCCTGTGGTTCCGGGGGATGCAGCTTCTGCATCTGGCACTGGCGCCCGTGTGACTAGGCAGTCCGTTCCATCGACTGCCACGGGCCCAAGGGTAGTGGTAGCTGCAGGTGCAGCTGTGGACACCGCCACCCAGTCTCAGGGTATGCCAGCGCAGGCTGCGTTGGCACTTGAGGAGCCATTGGTAGATTTCCAACAGGCCAGGAGGGAAACCATAGGGGCACGCAGGGCTGCTCTGACCAAGACACGTGTCCCTGGGGCAGTTATGTCATCTGCTGCCCCGAACAGCCGGGTGTTGGCAAGTGCAGGGGCAGATGCACCCAACAACACCCCGGTTGTGAGTCTGCCAACCAGGACCGTTGCGGTCAATGACCCTGCCACAGCGGATGTTGCTGAGCAGGGTCCATTAGAGGGCACCCAGATGCCACTGACACAAGTCAGGCCTTTGGTCGTCCCTCCACCTGCCACTCCCTTGGCTCAATCCACCGAACCCACTGGCCATACTGCTCAGGGCGGCATTAGCCAGCCAGGGTCTGCGCCACAGTCCAAGAGGAGGAAGGTTGCACCTGCAGCACAGGCTGGGACCCCACACACAGCCACGACCTCCTGCATGTCGAGGAAGAAGCCTTTCTGCAAGCAGGAACTGGACTTCCTCGTGGACTACGTGCGGGCCACAGCCGTGACATGGTAGTGGGTGCCAATAGTCAGACTACGGCTGCCCACCGTGACACCCACTGGAAGCATGTTGCGGAACATGTCAGTTCATTCGGCCATGAGGTGCGCACGGCGCAAGAGTGCAAAAAGCGTTGGAATTACCTCAAACCCAGCGCTAAGGTTAAGCGTGCCTCAAATTACAACTTGACTCTGGTGACTGGCGGTGGGCCTGCACCAGAGGGGGAAGAGCTCACTCCGCAGGAGTCACTCGTTGCGGAGTTCATACCACCTGAATTGGTCGAAGGAGTGGGAGAGATGCTGGACTTTGATGCCCAGTCCAGTGAGTGTTGATGCATGTTTGTTGAGGACGTGTGCGTTTCAGTTGTGGGATGTGTTGTGCATGATTGCCACTACATGTGACGTGTACATGGTTCGGATGTGTAAGTAATGCAATGCTTCCGTGATGCATGTCTGCTCTGCTGGATGCTGGACATGTGGAGCAGTCTGGGACTCTCCGCATCACCACTATTGTACCCTACTCACATGCTGGTTACAAGTCTGCCCCTCCGGTCCATGTTCCAGCTCACTGGCCCATCTGCATGTGGCGTGGGGTGACCTTCCTCTCAGCCCAGGCACAATGTCATTGCATAACTGACGTGCATGTGTCCTCTGCCTGCATGCGGCTACTCCATGTAGGCATGCTCCCTTGCCCCTCCTCTGCCACTCTGCACCCCAGTTCCACCTTTGCACTGGTCTGCTTCAATCTTGCCATTGTGTACTTTCCTGTTCATGCGTCCTGTGTACATGCTAACTTCCAGCGTACAATCTGCCAGACATATGCCGTGTGGTACAGCCTTAGTACTTGATGCAGGGTATCTCACTTGTACTGTGCATAGGTCAGATGTCCCGCAGGGACATGAGTGCCCATTCATGCTCCATGTGCATTGCACGCATGCCCCTATGTGTCCTTGACTGGATGATCACTGCAATACAAGTCCTGGGTGACATACATTGCATGGCATCTCATCAGCCTTCCCATGTCAACTGTGGCTCAGTACTGCGTTGCACACATGTTTAGGGTCTGACAATCTGTGTGGCTCACAGGCCTCAGCCTGTTAAATGGCCAATGACTCTGTCCGACTGTTGTAGTGTCTTCTTCACACGTGGGCAGCCTCCAGAGTTTTCATCATGTGTCCTGCTTACTGTCCCATCATCATTTGCAGTGTTGTCACTTGAATCACATTAAGCTGTTGATGCCAGTCAACACTGCCTGTCAATACACAGGTCTATGGTCAGCCTTTTGATACCATGCTAGGCATCCCTGCTTTTGTATTTGGATGGAGGGGTGCTTTGCTTGTAGATATGCTACCCATCGAATGCACAGTGCACGTGATGCCTGAATTTGACCTTGCACTGCCTTCACATTTCCTGACACACACCATGGAGTCCTTGTACATGTAGGTAGTGAGTGACATACACATTTTCTGCACTGCATAGACCCACGTCCATGCAAACTGCCACCTTTCAACAGGTCTGATCACAGAAGCAATTCAAAGTTGACCCAGCATGCATGCCAGGCTCTATGTTATGTGTCACATGTCTGCCTGATGTGTTTGTTGTCTGTGTGTGTGTGTGTTGTGTGCTTCTGACATGTGTAGTGACCTTTTTTCTCTCTATTTTTCAGGTGATGACGCAATGGAGGCGGAGGATGGTGTTGTCATGCCAGACACAGGGTTGTTACCACTACATCAACCCAGCACAAGTGGGGTCGTGGGGTGGTAGGCCACGAAAAACCCCAAGTGCTACAGTCCATCTTGTCTCTGGCTGCCTATGAGTCCAGCCTTGATGACGACTCTGACGTCCATGTCGAGTTGGATGAGCATCAAGTCCATGTGTCAGGGGTGAGTGATTCTGATGTGGACACTCCTCTGTCCGTGACACCTGCACTGAGGGATCAGACAGTCTTGGTTCCTCCGCCCGTGGTGGATCGGGACACAGGGTTACCCTCCACACCAGTCACTGATGCGCCTGGGACATCATGTTGACGGGGCATGTAGTCGTGCAGCCGCGGGCGGTGCCAACACAGCAAGGACACCCGGTCCTTGGGTCCCGCAGGGGTCAAGCCCAGCAACGCGGTCGCCGCGCGCAACCGCAGTATACTGAGTGGGAGCAAGACATGACTGCCAATTCAGAACGGCAGGGGGCAGCAATGGAGAACATCGCTGAGAGCATGGAGCGTGTGGCCCGATCTGTGCTCCCCCCTGCTAGGCAGGTGCTTCTCCAGCAGCAGGCGGCACGGTCCACGGCCCGCTCGCTCAGGCTGGGCATGGCGGCCTCAGACAGGGCACGCCAGGCTGAAATGTCGTCTCTGCGTAAAGCAATTGCTGCTCACGCAGAGGCGCACATGGATGCCCTGAGGGAGGAGTATGCTTCCCTCAAATCCACTCTGGGTGTCCTTATGATGTCCCAGAGGCAGCGGGCAGAGGAGAGGGTTGCACAGCTTGAGCGTACCATCTCGGCTGAGCTACAGGCTTGCCGGGAGGTGCAGCGGTTGTCCAGCCAGGCCTTGCAGGAGGAACTCCGTGTTACACGTGCTACCTTGCAAGAGGAAGCATGTGTATCACGTGAGGTTCTGCATGCAGACCTACGTCACATCGCCACACAGAACCAGGCTCACCCGTCCGGCAGACTTGCTGCCGACGAGGGGCAAGCTGCAGCTAGGCGTGGCCAGGCTACTGTGCCACGTCCTCCTTTCCATGATGAGCAAGACTCGGACGACCATCTATCTCCTACATAGGTCGGGCTGTGCAGGTGTTGAGCCCATGGAGGTTTTTTTTTGGCTCAGCATCATCGCATGTGGGTGTTGAGCAGCACCCTGTACCTCCCACCTCCTGGGTGCCTCCCCTCCCCCCCGGGTCGTATGTGGCCATTTTTTTGATTTTTCTTTTAGTTTAGTTAGTTACGTTTCTGTTTGATAGTTAGTTTAATTAGGTAATGTAGGTTTTTCATAGTTAGTGTAATTAGTTAATATAGTTTAAAATTGCTTGTCTATTGTGCTTTCATGTGACGGTGCGGTGCTTTGTGGCTTTTGAAAGCATCCACGGTCTGTTCCAGCTGGGCCCTTCAGGCTTGTCTTGTGTATGTGTTTGCTGCTTGGGGTCCTTGACTCACATATGCCACTCCTGCCTCTCTTATCCATGGGCTCGCAAGGATGGTTCGGTGTGACAGCCTATTACACAAGGGCTTTGGACTGTCATATCTGTGGCATGTCTGGTGCTGTGTAACTTGTGTTAACACCCCTAGTGGGGATGATTGCGGTGTTATTGACCACTGTTCGGCTTTTGCTAGATGGGGTGTTTCATGATTAATGTGTACATTCATTGCTATGCATTGTGTAGTATGTTTCTTATCTTTACTGTACACGTGCTTGTTGCAATTCATGCCGTAGATAGTGTGTTCCACACTTTGGATGTGAAAGACGGACTGATGGTGTGATTTCTGATGTACGTCTCTGACATGGTCCAGTAATGAGATGCCTGAAGAGACACACACAGATGGCTTTAAAGCATTAATCATGTGTTTCATGCCCTTTCTGCAGGGGGATGAGCCTCCAGACCACCTTTGCCAGCAGACATGGCCCATTGGACGTCTGGATTCTGGACACGTTTGTTGGTGCCCACATGCACATGTGTGCCCAAGCAGAGGCACAGGGATTGCAGACCTACATCCTAGAACTGCTGACGTGTTCCAAGGAACTCCAGGCAAGGTGAGCAGCACAGGGGGGCCACAACACAGCAAAGCTTCCACCAGGCCAATTGCACATGCAGGCTTAGTAGCAGCACTGAGGGTGAGCTTGGACGAATATTGGTGTTGAAGCACACAATACAGCTCAGATGTGTTGGTGGACTGATGGCTGTTGATTGTAAGGTTGTCTGGGGCACCTGCAGGGGCAGTGGCACATATCCTCCGGTACACCAAGGTCCATTGAGGCACTTGTATCACCCATGTAGCCTTCCAAGACATGGAAAGGAGCAGCTCACAGGGACATACAGCAAGGGACATACTAGGGTGCAGTGCATTTCATTTCCATGTACATTTTGAAACATGCACTGCCTACTTTGTTTCGGTCATGGTGGAACACGACTTGTTCTGAAGTCATGCCTTGCTATATGGGTCTGTCTGCTTATCCAGGGAACATTGCATGTTGTGTGAATTGTGACACATTGGTGTTCCATTTGCCACGCACCCACCGGCGGCTGACTTACTGCATTGACTATGTATGACCCATCATAGGGGTAATGTTACATATGGGTACGAAGCATCCACACCAGATTGTCTGTTTGTAGAGTAGTTTGTTGCTATGGGGCATATTTGGTGGTGGGTTTTTGTGTTATGGGCACGCACAGATTATTAACTGTGGCTCTCTTAGCAGCATTGAAGTGCTCCTGTAACCGGACCTGAGAGTGCGCAGGCAGGAGGCCAGCACTCAAAACCAGAGCTAAGTGTCTTGTTGTTTGTCTTTCAAACTGCTATGCATAGGCTTGCTGGGGGGTGCACTAATGCATGGATGAATGTGTAATTCAATTTGGTATGTTTTTTTTCCCCTAATCACCCGGAGTCCTATCCAATTCTAAACCCTGTACCCTCTACCCGGTGTTCCTGCTTCCCGTACCTATGCAACCAACGTTCCCTAACCCTCTTTCCCCGCTGGGGTTGCGGATGCCTGTGTAAGAACCAAGCTTGCAGGCGCCGAAACCGTAGAGGGGGTGGTTGGTTCATGCCACTCCTAACTCTGGACTCCAGAAGGCCCTGACAATGATGTACAAGTTTGTTCGGATTGTGTATGTGTTCATGCAGGTAGTACATTTTCGTGCATTCCCTACTTTCATGTGGCATTCCTCCTCCCCTCTCCTGCCACTCATTCCAGTTATCCAGTGTGCCAACGCCTGTCCCGACTGCATATCCCTGACCCTCCTTCCCTACCAGGGACTCAGAGGCCTGTGTGAGTTCGACCTTGCAGGCACCCGGGCCACGGTGGGGGTGGTTGGTTCGCGCCACTCCTGTGCCTGTACACGGGACCTGTGACAGTATACATCCGTTCGTGGTGCATCGTTCTATGTTATGTACCACACATGGTTAACATCCTTTTGTGACATTGTTTTACTGTGCTACCTTGGTTGTTACATCATTGTGGTAGTACTTGGCCTTTGTGAGGTACTGCTACTTCAAGTCATCTACTGGAGGCTGTTCTGGTTCGTTTTTCTGCCTTGGATTTAGTGATTTTAAAAATGAAGGTGGACTCTGAGGGTGCAGGCACCTTTTTACACACAAGGTGGGAGATGGTGACGAAGGGGAAGGGTGATCCTGTGGCCAGGTAAAATTGAGGTTTGAAGGCTCCATGACCCAGGTGCAGTTGTTCAGTGGGTCATGGTCATTTGTGAGGGGGGGTGTTTTGTTGTTGATAGTTGCCTTGCCCTGCAGTGTGATGGGAACCCTGACATTGTAATTGTGGCATCCTATGTACATGTTGTGTTCTGCTGATCAATGCCTGTTCATGTGTTGTGTTTACCTTTCAGGTGTGAGGGGATAGTTGTGGTTTGACATGCTGGGGTGTACACATGGTGAATGTTCACATGTGATGTGTAGAGGACACTGATGGTCACTTGATTGCACATGCATATGTTGAGTTCATGTCCTTACTGACCCACACACTCGCACTATGATGCACTACATGTACAACCACCCTAGGATATCCACGTGTACACTCTGTTTGCCTTCTGGTGCCCACTGTGTCCCTGCAGCACATGTTCTGTGACCAATTATGGATTCTGTACATGCCTAATTTGCTTTTTGATGTGGTCTGTCGCTTAGATGTGATGCTCAGGGTGTGCATCACACACAATAGCTGTTCACTGTGCTGTGCGCTGAGCAGTGTGTTGCAGGAGTTGGACACAGCACACAGAAGCTGCAGTGTTGATTTTGCAATGCACAATGTGCATGTAGACAGGCATTCATTGTTATGTTACGTCTACGACTTTTGTAATGCATTTGGGAATTACTTATTTTGGGTGGGAGGTTGTTGGTCAGTCATTTCATCTGATTCCATGTCCGGCATCATTGTCTGATGCCAATGTACATTTTTAACATGGCAATCTGTACCGTATTGGTACTGTGTTGGTGTATGCCTATTGCTTGCCATGTCATGTTGTGGTTTGGGAGGGTTTGAGTGACATAACAGTGATGGTCATGGCCTGTTTTGCAGGTGTGTGTGATTCACACCTTGCATGTCATGGTCAGCTGCTTTCCGAAGCAACGAGCTGGGGGTAGATCTCTCTCCGCGGCAGGGGCCTCCCTCTGGAACAGCCTTCCTGCCTCCCTGGAACTTGAGGAGAACCATCTCCGGTTCCGGAAGCACCTCAAAACCTTCCTCTTTGCTTCTGCTTTCTCTCTCCCTCTCCCTTGCTAAATTCTTCACTGAAACCGCACTGGATCTGCAACTGGGCCACTCTCACCGACCTCTGTCCCTGGCCCAGCCACTCTCCACTTGCACTGCCTCCCTGGCAACCCCTGCACTGCGGGACTGTCTCTCTATCCCTACAGCGCCCCCTTCCCAGCACTTGTCTGCACTTACCTTTGCAGTTGCCACCAGCTGGCCTATTTATTTGTTATTTATTCTACTTACCCTGTACTGCACTCCCCCCCTCCCCTTCCCCTTGCACTTTTCCCTTCCCCCTACCCCTGCACTTGCGCAATCTAAATGACACCTGGCCTAGTAGTATCGTTGTCTGTCTTCCCTTGTTCCCCCCCTCCCTGCCTCGTTGCACCTTGAAACACTTGTGTATAGGCACGTTACAAATGCCATATCATGTCATGTCATATGTCATATGTGTGCCTTTTGGTCACACAGGATAGCTTGTGTTTAAGTAGCTAGGGATGCAGACAATGTGGCACTTCCATGGCAACAATCTCAGGGTGGTAAGGTTGTGACAGTTGGCTGTCTCTTTGTCATCATCGATTGTCACCTGGTATGTGCCAGGCCTGTGTGCACTCCGCAGGGGTGGGAGTTTAGGTGAAAAATGTGGCCACAAGCTGGGTCCGGGCTTCCTCGCCACGTGCCCTGTCCCCTCCCATGGGCAGTGCCTGTGCCTGTCGTTGGGGATGTGGGGGCACCACCATGTCCACCGGTACGCCCTGCCGTGTTGCAACATTGTGCAGGACGCATGCTGCCACAATGATCCTGCACACTACTGGGGGTGCATAGAGTAGCTGCCCGCCAGAGCGGTCAAGGGAGCGAAAACGTGACTTGAGCACTCTGAATGTGCGCCCCACTATGGCCCTGGTTGCAATATGGGTGGCGTTGTATCTTACCTGGGGTGGTGTGGTGGGGTTCCGGATTGGCGTCATCATGTGGTTGCTCAGAGGGTAGGCACTGTCCCCTGGGGAGGTGTAAATGGTTGTGATTATTGGGGTTGGTGTATTTGTGTGTGTGTGTGTGACATGCATGCATGTGCAAGGGCATTTGTACTCACCTAGGAGCCATGTGTTGCCATGCTGCCCAGCTTCCAGGGCCCGGCTCAGGGCGGACATTCTGTATATGAAACTGTCATGGGTGGAGCCAGGGTAGTTTGCATACACACAGGTGATGATTCCCTTTGCATCGCATACCACCTGTACATTGATGGAAAGCCAGTGCTTGCGGTTTCAGTAAATGTGCTCAGTGGCCCTAGGTGGACCTAGGGCCACATGGGTGCAATCTATGGCACCGAGCACTTTGGGGAAGTGCGCCACCCTGTAAAAATCCAGGAAAACGGCCTGCCTTTCTGCGGGTGTTCTGGGCATGTATATGTGCCTGCGGACTGAGGGGCGCGCTGTCATGATTGGCAGTACCTGGTGTAGGCAGCGTGACTGCGTGGCCTGTGAGACCCCCCCCACTATGGCAGTAGTCCGCTGAAATGACCCAGTGGCCAAGAAATGCAGGACATTGAGCACCTTCTCCAAGGGGCTCAATGCTTGGGAGCAAAGGGTGGGGGATGTAAGGTCATCTTCCCACTCCCTGACCAGGTCTAGGATGATATGGGGTGGAAACCTATACCTGCCATAGACCTGGTCGTCAGGCATCCCAAAAAGGCTTGTCCGTGGTGCGAAAATGCGTGCCCTGGCTATTCTCCTCCTCCTGCGGTGTCCCACGATCAGTGCTGCGACAAATGGGGCATTCATCGTAGCTGTATATACGTGTTTGTTGTTTGCGCGCACTTTTATACTGTGCGCGGGGACGCTTCCGCCTGCCTTCCTGTAGCGGACGCGTTGACGCCTGTGTGCGTCTTTTGCCGTGCGCGGGTATCCTGTATTTGAATCCATGAATACCGGTTGTTCGCGTGCGTGTGGGCGTTCCGTGTAGTTCCCTGCAGTACTTCCCCAGTTACGCCTTCTTTTTCACGCGTTATTCCCCATTCCGTGTGTTACGCCCACTGTTCCGCCCACTTTGGTTGTGTGCGCTGCGCTATGTGTGCTTTTGCTGTGCGCGTAGCGCACGCCGTGTGTGCCCGCGTGCGCCATGGCAGGATTTGGCGCACGGACAGCGGGAAACATTCGCAGCGTCTTCCTTGAATCACACGCGTGCGCATGCGCTGGGTTTCTCATGCTTGCGCCACATTGCGCCTGCTCGCGCTGGGATTTTCGGCGCACGTTTGCTCCATGAATCGACCCCTTAGAGTCTAATACAATCAACACAATACAACTTCTGGCCCATCTTCCAGCAAAAATGTAACTATCATATATTCAGGCCCCAGTAAAAACACCCCCTTCTACAACCTATAACACAGCCTCAATGTTGATAAATCAGAACAGCGATTCCCCTTCTTCAGCTCTAGCATAGTCATTGAACCTCAATCCCCAATAACCAATGTTGGTAATGACTTCACATGCAACATGTCTTATTCTCTAATTACACCCTCCTAAAGCATTTAGACACTGAACTCCTATCAAATACAGCACATTACATGTCACCAATGGCATGTTATAATCAAGGCAAACACATTTCCATAAAAGTCGTCAATGCAGATCCACACTGGACTCAGCTTCCGATACTGTCACGTCCACGCTCCTTGTTACTCCAGTATGATAATATGCAGTACACTGAGGCAGAAGGCGTTGAGTAGAAGTATGGAGGGCAGGAACAACCCAAAACAGACCCAATCCACCATATCCCCATTGCCCACATTCATTACACCGCCACTATTCCATAGTGCAATATATTTTTCAAAGACACAGCCTAATACAGGATTACTGTAGCGACGAACATGCATTGCCAAGAAGAAGTAATGTAAAATAATTCTGAAAACTGCTGCAGTCGAAGCACTCCCAAGTCTACGTCGAAATGAGGGGTTAAGGAGTTTCCCCATGTTGCTGTTTAATGGTAAACGAGTTCAGAGTATATATTGTGCTAAATCCGGGGTAATTGTGCATTGTTTCCCTTCCCGCTCTTGGACCCTCACTGCAGCCTGCTCTCAAATCCTTGCAATATTCCACACGGGGCAGCATTACTATATTTATTTCGACATTCCAGTTGCAGAAGACCGCATTAGTCCCCTGCAGTTACTAAAACTCCAGGATACCCTGACTCAGTGTGCCGGGGGAAAGATTCCTAAATTCCATACACCATGTACTGGTGTATGGTGTTGGATGCCTGTTCCGGTTCCTCCCTTACTGTACACATATACTGCATAATTACAGCTGAGTCCGAAAATCCAAATTTATCGAGGAGACGGTCGCGCTGCAGCAGGGCAGTACATGCTCTTACCTTTGGTAAAGCGAAGTACATCATCGCCCACCAACTCCAAAGCCTTCACAGCAAATCTCTGAAACGGCCGACACACGCCGCAACAGTTCACTACACTCAAGGCAAGAATGAAGCGAAACCATCCGGAGTGGCGTGAAGCCATAATTCGTCTCGCCAACTCGCATTACATAGACAATGGTAATGACTTCACATGCAACGTGAATACGTCCACATGCAGCGTACGCACGCCATGGGTCCCTTTCCCCAACAAAGCACTTCCTTATTGATTCACGGGCTCGAGGCACCAATTAAAACCAAATACAGTAACGACATTTCAAACCGTTACTGTGAATTAAAAAGAAATAACCAATAAAAAAGCACCAATTAAAATCAAATACAGTAACGACATTTCAAACCGTTACTGTGAATTAAAAAGAAATAACCAATACAAAAGTAAAACTTATAATAAAATCACATAGTAACGTTGGACAAACCCAAAAAAAAATATATTTTCTTCTTAGATTGTTGCTTATGAGAGACAGTGGCAGTGGCAGTGACAGATGCAGCCTCCATAGGCTCCACATGGACAGAAAAGCTTCTGCACTCCTGTGCTCAGTAAAGGAATGAGTTTTTCCTTCCACAATCACTCGAAAAATCGCTGGGTAAATCATATAGTACTTGAGTTTTTTAAGTCTAGCTTTCTCCTTTGCTGTGACAAAACATTTCCTCTTTTCCATTACATTACAATTTTATTTCCACCCCACGTCAGATCTCCAACTTCACGGGATTTCCTCAGCATCAATTCCTTGATAGGAAACCTTAAAAAATTGACAATAAAGTGCCCAGGGCGCTGACCCAGAGCTGGTTTTTGGCCCAAAGATCTATGCGTCCTCTCAATATCTAGTGGCATTTTAGGGTCCAAGTGCAATATTGAAACCAATGCCTTTTCCAGGAATGAAATCGGATTTTCCCTCTCCACATTTTCAGGAAAACCAGCTATCCTTATGTTGTTTCTCGTTGAGAATTTTTCTTACTCCGACCGTTTAAGTAAAAGCTTTTCATTATTAATTTCCAATTGTATCACTTGATCAGCCAGATGCAAAGTCTTATAACCAACTGGACTAAGGTGGTCCTCCACAGCAGTCACTTTAGTGGTGAGGCCAAGGTACTTCTCCTCTGCACTCGTGAGCTTAGCTTTGATTTCTGCAATGTCCAAAGTAATTTTAGTCAACAGATCCAGTACTTTATCATCTCTCTTTTCATCTTCTCCTTTTTGCCTTTTGGCTGGCTGTGTAGACTCAGCAACTGAATTTGGGTTCTCAGTCATCATCATAGACTCAGCAACTGAATTTGGGTTCTCAGTCATCATCATTAGGATAGGTATTCAGCAGGCACAGGAGCTCAGCACCTAAGCTGCCATCTCTGAGGCTGACATTCCGGAATCCTGAGACTTAGTCTTGGCCGCCTGCCAAGCTACCGTAGATTGGTCTGGTTTGTCCCTGTTCAACTAAACTAGGGTGGCCCCATAAACCTCTGACCACTAGGTCAGAGTTTAGAAATCCATCTTAACTGTATGGTCCTGAGTTTTCTTCCAGCAACGCCGTAGATGCTGAAGCTAGGGCCAGGAGGTCCTTAGATGGTAAGAAAAGCAAGATAATAGGGTCTAGAAAAAGAAGAAAAGTGGTATTCAAAAGAAGGAAACAAGGAAAGGCTAGGTGGCAAGGGAATGGAAGACTTTAAGACTTTTATATTGTGGAGGCTGGGGCTCCTGGCTCTCTAATAAAGACGCAAGTCGTCTTGTTGGTGTGAGTGGGAGTGTCTGCAGGAATGGCGGGAAGACCTCCCCTTTTATTAGAGCGATGGCGTGGCCATCACCTAACACAGTGCTGGCACGCACCGTAACATCCTCTTCTAGCTCCATCCTAACATGAACATGCATAACAGTAAACATTACAGAACAACAACAATCTTTATACTTGCAGATCCCAACTATCACTCCAACAAATAGTCTCTGAGTCTCCTTGGAGGTCGGCGGCTGGAACGTTGAGGATACCTCGCTGGACTTGGCTCAGGGTTTATGGTATCCTCCGCTTCTTGGCCGTCGTCACTCTGAGCTTTTCCGATCTCTGCCGATCTGTCGTCCTCGTCCGGGTCTTGGAGCTTGGCGTTGCTGGCCTCTGTGGGGCCCTCATGCCTCGGTGTGCCCCTGATGCAGCAGAACAAGCTGCAGTTAAGGGTGAGTGATGCACTTCCTTGCATCGCGGTAACCATGGTCCCTTGCCGTGACTCTCCACGGAACTGGGTCGTGGGGTAAACACAACTTGTGTGCAGGGATCTTTGCCCTGGTCAACACGTGATTCCCAACCGCCAAAGGTTGTTCGACCAATCCACAGCATATCGACTCCCTGTCATTTCACTGCTCATGCTGTTCCTGTGTTGTGGCTGGCTCCATCACCACGGGCTGCCAAACTTCGTGTTCAAGGATGGTTGATTTAACCTTTTGTCCAAAGAGTGCTTCAGCCAGAGAAACCCCTGTGGTGGAGTCTGGCGTGGTGCGGTAGGCCAGCAGAAATTCTGTGCGCTCAGGCTCCAGCACCTGTTCCCTTTCCAGGGCAATGTGGAAGGCTTTGTTGAGGGTCCACATAAATCATTCAACATCCCCGTTGGCAGGGTATTAGCAGGGCGTGATCCTGCGGTGAAGAACTCTGTATGACTCAAAGAATCTTGCCACCTCTTCACTATAGAAGGGACACCCGTTGGCTGATCATACCGTGTCTGGGAAGCCGAAAGTTGCAAAATATGTCCTTCAGCACCGGGACTACGGATCTTGCGGCCGTGGAGTCGACAAAATGAACCACGGGAAACCGTGAGAACTCGTCCAGCACTACCAGGAAATGCTGTGATTGAAGGACAGTGCCAAAATCCATGCTCAGGGACTTCCACAGGGTATCCGCTCGTGTCGGAGATGCAATAGGGGTGCTTTGGCCAGCTGACTTCCTACTTGGCACCATGTGCATGTGATGATGGTATCACCCACCTTCCTCTCCAACACTAGGACCCACGCCTTCTCACAGAGCAGTACAATAATTTTTGTCACCGCTTGGTGGCCAGCATGCGCCAACTCTATCATCCCGCCCCCTGGAGAGATGTGGGGATCACCAGCTGCGATCCTCTCAGTAGAACATGTTCAGGGCCAAGTGTGAACTCTCCTCACCTTCCACAGACCACGAAGAAATGCTTGGGCTTCTGGCGTGCTGTGCTGTGTTACCCTCAGGATGTTTTTCCAGTGCCCTGACCTTAGTTGGTCTGCTTTTTCCTGAACGCCGAATATTGACAGGTTGTCTCCGCGATGTCTGTGACTACTATGGATCTTGGGACCGCTGCTTCCATCACCATTGACACAGTGACCTCTGTATCATCCATGGTGGCCTCGCTCTCACTGTCCGGCACCCTCGGGTGGTGAGACAAATAGTCAGCCGGATTGTCAGCTAGCGCTCTGAAAACCAATGTCACATCATACTCCTGTAACAGCAGGAGCCAGCATTAAAGACAGATCGGTGGCCTGGGTGCAGAACATCCCAAGATGGGCACAAGGGACTTATGGTCAGTAATCACCATGATGGGGTGCCTGCAAATATAGATGTGGAAGTGCTTGCACCCTCACAGCACCACCAGCACCTCCCTTTCGATCTGTGAATATTTGGGTTGGGGTGAGCGCCTTGTTTGCAAACGCAATTGGCTTCCTTTCTCCCGACTTGGACACCTACAACAGCACTGCTCCCAGTCCCACTGGGCTTGCACCGACCATCACCTCCAATTCTTTAGCATGGTTGAATTACACCATTGTGGTGTCGGCAGCAAGCGCTTTTTTGGTGGCATTGAACGCTCAAGCCTGCCCCTCTGCCAGCCCCGGTCTTTCTTTGTGAGGATGCTTAGGGGCTCTGTGAGAGTTGCAAGGTTCGGGATAAACCTTCCTGCAGAAATGTACTATTCCCAGGTAACTACGACAGAGCCGGCCCCGCTTCAATGTCCTGCACCTTCTTGGGATCGGGTTAGTGTCCCCCATCATGGAAAACAAACCCAAAAAAGTCCACCTTGGATTCCATACATTTGCACTTTCTTTGGCTTAGAGTCTGCTCTTGCTGTGACAGACTTTCCAACACTGTCTTGAGCCTGGCCATTTGTTCCTTGGGAGACCTCGAATACACAAGCACATCATCACTCATGTTTGAGAACAACCGGTAGTCCTGCCAGAACACCCCTGATGGTGTGCTGAAATACTTTGGCCGCCAACGACACGCCAAAACTCAGTCCTGAGTATCTGAACAGACCAATGTGAGACTAGAATGTTGTGATAGCCCTGGAGTCCACGTGCAGGGGAATCTGGTGATAGTCAGTCTTGAGGTCCAGTTTTGAAAACAGTTGGCTCCACGCAGGTCTGCCAAGATGTCATCTAAGGTGGGAGCAGGATGTCTTTCTCTCTTGATTGCAGGATTGTATAACCTCGTACAGACACAGATGTGCACCTCCTCCAGGCATTTTGGCTTAGCTGCCACTACGAGCGATGACACCCAAGGCCTGGGCCCCTCGACCCGTTCAATCATACCTGCACCCTCCAGTTTGAGGATCTCCTACACCTTCCGTCTCAGATGAAGTGGTATATGTCTGTGGCACAGTGCGACCGGCTGAATGGTGTGGTCGACGTGTAGCCGAACTTCATGTCCCTTCAGGCACCATACTCCTTTGAACAGTCCAGGTAACTGTTCCAGCAGACATTGGATGTTTTGGCGGTAGATTTGGAAGGCAAAATGTACAAGCCCTAGGTCTTCTGCCATAGCACAGCTAAGCAGCATCTCCTTTGCTACGGGCGTCATGTAGAATATTGTGTCAATTTTGGCATCTTCATGGCGTATCGTAGCAGTGAATGACCCATCCAGCGGCAGAGGCGTTGCCCCGCTGGGCGTAAAGATGCATTTCTGGGCCTTTGTAGCATCAGTCTAGGGCTGAGCTTTTTAAATTCTGTAGCAGGTATCACATTGACCGACGCTCCTGTGTTTCTTAAGAATTTACATTTCTGCAGAATCGTCATCGAACAGCTGGGTTTTTGGCATGGTTGTCGCAAGTCCAGGCAGATAGCTGAGACCAAGAATGTCTACTCAATATCACCTGTCCCTTCCATTCTCCATAGGACTGGGGGGACCTAGTTGCGAGTCATCATCCACAGCAGCAACTTGCTGATATTGGTGCCTCTTCAGCGTGGGGGGCCGTCTGGCCACTTTTGCAGACTGCCACAGGGCCCTAAACATCCGGGCATAATGGCTGACCTTACTGCATCACCCCCACATGGCCCCCGCTGTCGCGCAGGTTTGATCATGATGCTTTGGCCCTCCGCAGGCACACACGTCTTCTTACGCTCTTCAGGGGGTTTCTGGCGGTTCTGTCTCCCGTACCTTCTGCGGGATCTTGGCGACCCCTGGAACGACACTGCTTGCACCATTTCGTGTCTGCTGCCTTTTGAAGTCTCCTGCATTTGTGCCGCCCCAGACACAGATAGTTCCTGAGTCCTTCTCTGCTACAGTATCATGTGGAACGGGATATCGGGTTCCTTTTGAATCTGACGGCACAGCGTCGCCGACAAACAGTGTTGAATGATTTGTGCTCTTATTTCGTCTGTTTTATCTGCTAGTCGACATGTCATGGCTAGCCAGTGTAGTCGTGCGTGATATTCATCCAGATACTCTGCTGGGTCTTGGTGGGCTTGCTGCAGGTAAAACCTTTCGTAATCTCTGTTAACTAGCAGGCGGAAATATTCTTTCAGTGCCTCTTTGGCAGCATTATACAAATCATCCTGAGGCTGCAGAGTCTTGACAATTTGATGTACTTTGCTGCCTGCCTAAAGCAGGAGCATGGCCTTCATAGCCGTGTCATCGGTCTCCTTGGTGGTGGCAAAGTAAATTTCTAATCTTTCCACCCACATGTCCCACCTTGGGCCAAGAGTGACAGGTGCTCCTGTGACGTCAAATTTCGGTATCGGACAACCCTTGAAGCTCTTGTGGGCCTAGCGCGGTGCAAAACTGCTCCTGCGCCCATCGCTCCTCGAAGCCGACAGCGAAAGCCTGGACATGGAAGTATTCCCCCTTCATCCTCCTGATCCTGACTTCACCCATGGCAGTGGGGCTATTTAACCTGCTCCGCAGTTGTGGCAGTGCAAGCCCCCCTCACACTCTCTTGGCAGCATGAGCACCCTCAAATCACCACTGAGGGGCGCTAGCCGAATTGATGGTATGCCCAGTACCATACGGTGACCTCTGGGCCACCGCACCACCCGCAGCATGAGCACCCACGCATATGGGCCGCTTGTGGGGTAGCACCGCTGTAGAGATATCGAGAGAGCGCGCGCTCTCGCGAGATCTCGTCGCGAACCAAAGCTCCGCCCCCGCGCGCTTCGCGCGCACTACGGGACGAGCGGAGGACGCGACAAGGCGCATCCTGCTTAGCCCTCCACACACGGGGCCCGCTCCTGATAAATCTTGGACACAGACAAGAGGCAGCTGCCTCCCAGCCACTTTAGGCCCGTTGGCCTCTGTTATTGAGGCGCACATGTTGTGTGCATCCTGCATAAAACCTGTGATAGAATAAACACAGCGTTTACAAGCTCAGAGACTCCTGTCTTCATTTAAAGCATTTTACAACATAAATTGGCGACGAGGATCACCACCAGAACTCACCGAAGAGCATGCAAGGAGCAACGCCACCGCCACCCTTTCTCCAAACTCCAGGTAGGCCTGCCATCCCTTGGCCACAATGGCAGCCCCTATTCACGACATATGTGGAGGCCCTAGGTGGGGCAGGGTTCTCAGCGGCGAGGCGCAGGGCCATGTTACTAAATGCCCTGGGAGTGGAAGGTCAAAGAATTTTCGAGAGTCTCACCCCGATACCGGTGGCTGACGACAATGACGATGTTTTCAAGGAGGCAGTCAGGAGAATCATAAAAAGGTTTGCCAGTAAAGAGAACACAGTGCTCCACAGGATACGGTTTTACACGCGAAGGCAAGAAATGTCTGAACCAGTTGACGATTACGTCACCAAGCTGAGGGAATTAGCAGCGCTGTGTAATTTTGGCAACAATGCGGAGAGCCTCATATGTGACATGTTGGTCGTCCACACTAACAGTCAGAAGGTCCAAGATAAATTTATCGTGGAAAAGGAACTGCAGTTGGAGAAAGCGATCGAGATCGCCAGAGCAGTCGAGGAAACGGCGGGAAGACGAAAGGAGCTTACTGGGGCCCAGAGTTCCGCTGAAATACAAGCTGTGGGTTTCCATGCAAGAAGAGAAAGGCCGGGAACCGACACGAGAGAAGGGAGAGGGAACAGGAAAGAACCCCTAAAGTGTCACAGGTGCACCAGCACGAAACACCTGGCGTTTGACAGGGAGTGCCCAGCCAGAGACAAGGAGTGCTCCATTTGTAAACGCATTGGCCATTTCTCCAGTGTGTGTCGGTGGAGGAACAAGAAAGTCTCCAGCCTTAATGCAGATCGCAATACAGAGAAAGAATCATCCTCAGAAGATGAAGGAAGACCCACAGTCATCATGGTGAACAGCACAAGAGCAAGGAGAGAGAAACCTCACTGCATGATCAAGATTGATGGCATGGAAACAAGGGTCATGGCAGATTCAGGTTCGGATCTAACGATCATTCCCCTTCGCACATATAAGGACATGGTGGGAAAAGAAAAGGTGCAAGTGCTTATGACGAAGCACAAACCCACGGTTTTTGGAGGGGCGTCAGTCGAACTGTTAGGATACATCAAAGCCAAAGTAGAATTCAAAGGAAGGGACACCACAACCAGGGTCTACTTCAGTCACGAATGCCCAGCAGTACTAGGGTGGGACGACCAAGACAAACTAAAAATCAGACTGGATCCCAGCACCGAAGATCAGGTCCTGTCGGTCAGGGTGACGAGCGGACCTGTCGTCAAAAGCGACTACCCAACACTTTTCTCGGAGGAGCCGGGGCACATTAAGGGTTTTCTGCACAAAATAGTGCTCAAAAGGAATGCGGTCCCTGTAAAGCACCAAGTGAGGCCTGTACCTGCCACGGCAAGGGACATCCTCAGAAGTCAGTTGGAAAAGATGAAGATGGAGGGTGTCATTGAAGAAATCGAAGCATCTGAATGGCTGAGCCCGGTCGTGCTTATAAAGAAACCCCAATCACAGGAACTCAGAGTATGCATAGATCTACGCAGTTTAAACCTGGAAGTCATCACAGATAACTACCCCCTTCCAAGCATAAATGAACTCATTCTGTTAATGAAAGAAGCCAGAATATTTTCAAAACTGGACATGAGGAATGCATACCACCAAATACAGCTACATGAAGAGTCGAAACCCCTCACGGCATTCATCACTCCATTTGGCACCTACCAATTCACCAAGATGCCATTCGGGTTGTCATCAGCAGCATCGGCTTTCCAACGCATGATGGATGTCTTGCTAAGGAAAGTTAAAAACGTGGTGTACTTCCAGGATGACATCCTCGTGTACGCGGAGGATGAGCAGACGCACGACGCCACGTTAAGAATTGTCCTAAACAAGCTACAAGAAGCAGGTGTGCGGTTACGGTATGAAAAATGCTTGTTCAGAGTGAAAGAAGTGGAATACTTAGGGTACAAGATTTCAGAAAAGTGTATCAGTCCCAAACAGAATCTCATGCAAGCAATCAGTAAAGCACCGGAACCCAACAGCAAAGAGGAAGTAAGGTCATTTCTGGGGTTGGCTGAATACTATGCGAAGTTCATACCGAAGTTTTCCGAGACCACGGCACCCATTCGCGACGTACTCAAAAAGGGCTCGGAATTTGTATGGCAAGAACCCCAAAGGACGGCGATGGTGAATATAAAACAGCACATCATAGATGCCCCATGCCTTCAACCGTTTAATCCGGCGTGGGTAACAGTCGTAACCACCGACGCCAGTGCTTATGGACTGGGAGCAGTGCTAACACAAAAGAAAGGTGACACTGAACATGTGGTGGCCTTTGCATCGAAGGCTTTATCGGAAGCGGAACAGAACTATTCCACCATTGAAAAAGAAATGTTGGCCTGCGCATGGGCGGTGGAACACTTCAGGACGTATGTATGGGGCACCAAATTCAAGTTAGTAACTGATAATAAGCCCCTCATCCATATGCTCAGCCCGGGCGGCACAAAAGTATCCACACCCAGATTGGCACGCATTGCAGCCAAACTGCAAGAGTACACGTTTGAGATCCAGCATATCTCAGGTTGGAAAAATTCACAAGCTGACTGCATGTCGAGACTGCCGGAGGGTAAGGATAAAGCCACCACGTTCCTTCATGGAGAATGCATAGTTGCATCCATCATGGACTTGAGAGCGCCAGATTACCTGGAACTCAGTGAGAGACACTGGGAAGAGGAAGATGGGAAAGACCCCACCATGGCCATGATTCGCAAATGGACCAAGGAAGGTTGGCCAACTGAAAAGGCGTTGCCTGAGGGCATGAGGCCCTACTGGAAGGTGTCGGACGAACTGTCTGAAACGGAGGGGATAATTATGAAATCAGATCAGATCATTCCTCCCACAGGAATGAGAAGGATCATCCTATGTAGAGCCCACGCAGGCCACTTGGGAAACACCATGACCCGTCGCAGAGTGAGAGAGGCTTACTGGTGGCCATCCATGGACCAGGAGATTCGTTCCATGATAGAACGTTGCCATGAATGTCTCAACAGCGACAAGAGACTTAAGGTTCGCCAAGCACCCCTAATACCCACGGAAATTCCAGAAGCCGTGTGGTCAAAGCTTGGTATTGACTTCATAGGGCCTTTGGAAGCTATGGCACCTGAACACCGGTATGGCATAGTACTGGTTGATTATCTATCCAAGTGGGTGGAGGCCGCGTTCGTCCCGAACATAACCACGGCAACCGTTATAGAAGTACTCACAGAAATTTTTCAGAGGGAAGGCCTCCCCAAGGAAGTAGTTACAGACAACGGGGTGCAACTAGTCTCAAAAGACATGGAGGAATTCTTGAAGAGAAATCACATAAAACAAAGAAAAGCGGCCCTATATCACCCCCAAGCCAATGGGCTTGTAGAGAGGGCCAACAGGTTCATAAAAGGCGCCATCCAATTAGCAACGGCTTCGGGCATGGACCCGCTCAAAACCACCAAGGAGGCCATAGCGGCCCACAGACTCACTCCAAATGGGATCACCCAAATATCCCCCTTCAAAATGTTGAGAGGGAGGAGTGCGGCATCCACGCTGATTCCACCATGGTTGTCGAAAATACGAGAAGATGAAGTGGTGGACATGGCAGAAGTAGTCTGGAGAATCGAAAGCAACAAGTCACGCATGAAATTATGGAGTGATAGAAGAAGAAGAACCAAGCAAGCGTCCGACATAGGAAATGGAGACTTGGTAAAAATCCAGTTGCCGAAGAAAGATCAGGTCACAGGGTCTCGGTTTAGCCGACCCATCAAAGTGATTCACAAAGGAACAAATCATGTTCGCACGGAAGACGGGCGAGCATGGAATCTTGAAAGAGTGGCACTATACCAGAAGACTCGCGGAAGAGCGAAGACCCCAGAGAGATCACGAACGGAAACCGAAAGAGACTACGGAGCAGGTTAAGAACGGGAACCAGAAGGAGACGACAGAGAGAGGGTGGAAACCGAGGTTGAACCGGAAGCACTGGGTGCAGATCCCGATCAGGAGCAACAGGAGAATTGCACCCGAACTGATGATCGGCCCAGAAGAGAACACAGAAGACCGGTGAGATATAATGACTATGTTTTACAGTGATTCCGCTGTGCATTGAAAAAGGGAGATGTGTAGAGATATCGCGAGAGCGCGCGCTCTCGCGAGATCTCGTCGCAAACCAAAGCTCCGCCCCTGCGCGCTTCGCGCGCACTACGGGACGAGCGGAGGACGCGACAAGGCGCGTCCTGCTTAGCCCTCCACACATGGGGCCCGCTCCTGATAAATCTTGGACACAGACAAGAGGCAGCTGCCTCCCAGCCACTTTAGGCCCGTTGGCCTCTGTTATTGAGGCGCACATGTTGTGTGCATCCTGCATAAAACCTGTTTTGTGAATAAACACAGCGTTTACAAGCTCAGAGACTCCTGTCTTCATTTCAAGCATTTTACAACAACCGCCTTTGCCTCCAGCTGGACCTGGCTCGCTCACCAGGGTGAAGTATTGCAAATGGCCTTCTGTTGGTTGTTAATTCTTTTCTTCTTTTCAGTGTGCTGTGGCGCGGATTTAAGTGGGGTGGTTGCAGGGCCTCTCCCTAACACTCCCCTATCTCTCCTTTTCCTCTCGTGTCCTTCATTAATGTTTTATTAAATGAAATTCATTGCGCTCCCGAGCGCAGACTTACCCCTTTTCCAGGAACCACCCAGAGAACAAAGCGGGCAGCCAGGCCGAGTGCGAGGCACACCTCTGTGCTGGCGCTCGCAGCGCCTCGGCCAGTCAACAGGGCCCAGCAGCTGTTGGGGCAGACCAGTCATCGATCCGCCGGGGTCTGCGGGCGTGCACGGAGCCTGCACACATCACGGCACGCAGGGACGGATCAGCATCCCACATCGCCAGTTGGCCGGGGGCATCCGGCTCTCTAATAAAAACGCGAGTCATCTTGTGGGTATGAGTGGGAGTGTCTGCCCGAACGGCAGGAAGACCTACCCCTTTATTAGAGCGTTGACGCGGCCATCACCTTACACAGTGCCAGCATGCACCGTAACAGAGACCAAGAGGAGTGCTAGACAATACCAGTGCTACCAACCCTGCCAGTGAGCCAGTTTGTGTGAGAAAATGGAGATAAGGAAGAGGAAATTGATGCAGGGGTGGAAGTGTTTTGAATGGTGAGCTAGGTTTCAATAAGGTTCACTAATGCTACGGAAGGGATGGTATTCTTATGCGCCAACCAAAAGAATCTGAGAAAGCACTGCCAGTCCTGACAATATTTTGATTCCAAAAAAAGGGAAATATTTAATTCCAATCTATTCGCCCGATACGTGTTTCACCATTTTGGATTCAATGGCTCATCAGGAGAGATTTCATTAATTTTTCCATTACATTTTTCCATTAGTAAATCATTCCTGGAATGGTATTTCCAAAGTTTACAAAATGCTCATAGTTGTATCATAATTCTTCAGTGAAGGCGATCATCAAACTGGCAAAAATGAAGGAATGCCTGTTTTTGGTACTTCAATTCAAGAGAAAAGGGCTATAGTAGGCCATGCAGCATCCTGATGTTTCCCGTAGGTGCATCCCTTCATTTTCACGTTCCCCAGTAAGCAGACCGCTCTCTGTGCCCAATTCGCCAGACCTTCTGGGTCCATCTCCTCTCCGGTGTCCCTGGCAGGTATTCTGTGACTGATGTCCATGATTGTAGGCAAAAATGCCAGAAGTCTTTCGCTAGCTCTGCTAGGAGCTTGGATTTGGTTCCTCCCAGGTGATTGATATACCTGACTGCCGATATGCTGTCCATCTTGAGAAGGACACAGGAGCTGACTCTCCCGTTCGTGAACGCCCTGATCGCAAAGGAACTCGCTAGTACTTCTAAGCAATTAATGTGAAGCTGCAGTTCTTCTATGTTCCATTTTCCCCTTGTCTCTAGTGAGGCGCACCTCACTCCCCAGCCTCTTTGGCTGGCGTCTGACTCTATTATCAGGTTTGGTCGATCGCCAAATATGGCTCATCCATTCCAAGTGTCAATATTCTTGAATCACTGCTCTAATTCGGTGACTGAATCTTGGTCTAGGAGTACTAATTGGTGATATCTCAGACCCAGTTGTAGATGTCTGATCTTCAGCCTCTGCAAGGCTCGATAATGCGAGGGTCCTGGAAATATGGCCTGGATGGATGATGCTAGCAGTCCTACTATTCTCGCTAGCACTCTGAGAGATATTGGGCATCATTACGAGTATGGAGGCGGTATTACCCAAATTGTTCGTTTACAATTGTTCGAATGAACAATTGACCGAATTTAAAGGGTCACAATTGACCTTTTCACAATTGACCGAATATATATATATATATATTGGGTTTTGGGGGGTTTGGCGTTGGGTGGGGGGTTGTGGGGGGTTTCCCCCCACATATATGGTACAATTGACCTTCACAATTCGGTCAATTGTGAAAAGGTCAATTGTCATTCGAGCAGTTGTAAAACGAACAATTCGTATACAACCATGGAGGCAGCCATGCCCTTAACAAGGGCATGGCTGCTTCCACACCGGGTTCCAGTACCGGGTTCCTCCAATGAGGATTTACCGGGCTATTCCAACCTTGGAGGACCCAGTATGTCCTCATTGGGAAAACCCATCCCCATTCCCATTGAGCCCATATAGGGCTCAATGGGAATGGGGAGGGAGCTAATAACGGGCCCGTTAATAACGGGCCCGTTATTAGCTCCCTGGTCCCCTCGCGGGACCTGGTAAGGACGCCTGGATTTACCAGGCGACCTTACCAGGTCCTGCAAGGGAACCTCGTAATAGGGCGTCCCGTAATGAAGGGTGCTGGTCCCGTACATAATGAGGCCCATTGTCTGTTTGGTCAGCCAAGCTCTGATTTCCTTCTTGATGTCTCGGATCTTCCTGACCGGCAACTCTAACATTGCCTTCCTGGTGTCTAGCACGAAGTTTAGGAAGCCCAGCCTTCTTGCTGGTGTCATATCTGACTTCTCCTGGTTTACTAGGAACCATAACGAGGAGAGAAGCTCTGTCCCCAAGCTGTCTGGTATATCAGCATCTCTCCTTTTTCGGCTAGCAGCCGCAGATCATCTAAGTAAATGATCAATCAGATCCCTTTTTTCCTGATCGCTGCTGCTACTGGTCTCATGAGCTTGGTAAATGCCCATGGCGCTCATGCTAGCCCGAAAGCATTGTTTTGAATTGTCAGAACTGTCAGTTCCAGTTGAAGGCTAGGAATGGACGAAAGTCTGCCTGCACTGGCACTGTGAGATAGGTGTCTTTCAGGTCTATCCTCGTTAGCCAATCTCCTTCTCTTAACGTACCTATCAGTTGGTGTTTTCCCTCCATCTTGAAATGGCGGTATACAATCCAGCTGTTCAGATCCTTCAGATTTATGACTCGTCGCACCTTCTCTTTTGTGTGCATGAGGAACATATTGCTTATGAATCTCGGGTCTGACTTGCATCGCTCTATGGCTCCCTTCTGCTCGAGCTCTCTTACCTAATAGTGCAAGCTTTTTTCTCTGTCTGAGTTAAATGTATCGTGCATAGTTTTCCCTCCTGTACAAGTGTCTCTATAAACTCTAGCTGGAGGCCTCTAATTGACTGCATCCCCTATGCATCGCTGGAAAGCGTGCGCCAGTTCTGCCAATATTACTGTGTTCTCCCTCCCACTGGTGGGTAGCTGGAAATTCTCACCTGTGCTGCGGCCTTGGCCTCGTCCTCACCCTCTGCGGCTTCGAGGGAATCATCTTCTGCTGCGGGAAAAGGAATCTTGCTGCTTGTTCTCCCAGTACTGGGCCCTGCTGTTGTGAGGTCTTCTACCTCTGTGAAGCGACCGGCTACTCGACTCGATAGCGGCCGGTCCCGGCAAAAACTCTGCCTGGGAAGATTTTGCGAATTAATGCTTGCGCTTTCTGGAGGGATGTGTAGGTCTCCACAAATCTCCCCATTTCTTTGCCAAAAGTCTCCCCAAAGAGAAGCCCTTGTGGTGATTCTCTTGCTTCGTACGTTGCTAGGTCTCCTAGCTTCGCATTTATGTTCAGTAGGAGCCCTCTTCTCCTTTCTGAGGAGATGGTGCAGTTTGCATTCCCCAGTAAGCAGACCGCTCTTGTTCCCAATTTGCTAGAGCTTCTAGGTCCACCTCATCTCCAGGGTCCCTGGCCCGCTCGGCTAGGTCCATTATCTTGGCTAGTGGGCCTCTGAGGTCCAGCACTTTCACCTGGCAGCTTCTCCAGGATCTGTCAATGTCTTTGCGTTGATCCTTGTTCGTTTTAGTCACGAATGCCAGCATTTTACGGTCCAGCTCTGGTGTCTCTGCTACTTTGCCCGGTAGGTCTGGTCGAGGGCATTCCGCTCTCATGCTCTGTCTTACTTCTTTGACCAGCGCTTTCCTGAGCCTTAGGGCCATGTATTTTGGCACCCTGGGAGAGGGCTGCCAGTCTGAAGACCTTGGATTTCTAATGTTTTCGGGCTCAAACATGTCCATTATCTCCTCTTGTTCATCCTCTAGATGTTTCTCTTTGCAGGCTCTTTTGCCCTCTCAGGGTTTCTCCCAATCTTGCTCTATCCTTTTTTCCTTCTCTTGTGAGGATAAATTGGCTTCTGGTGACTCTTCGCCTTAGTCTGGGTCATTTCCCATGTTGTTTTCCCCTGGGTAGTGGGTCTCGAGGCTCTGCACTGCTGCTCTTTGCATGAAAGCCTTTCTCAGCTTTCCAAACACGTCAGCTGCCTCTGGGGCTTCTTCATCTGCCCCGTCAATACGACCCGGGGGGTCGGCAGAGGATTTCCTCTTGCTAGTCATTGTACTCTCCTTAAGGCCTCTCTCTGAGGTCACTGTGGGCGTGCTTCCAGTAGTTTATATGCTTTCACCGGGCTGACTCTGTATGGATTCTAGTGTAGCCAGTCTGTCTTGCAACGGTTTCACTCCTTGGGCCACTGCATTGACCAACAAGCTTCTTAGCACTGTCAGGGATTACAAAGACAGTGGGGCATGTAGTTTAAAGAAAAAAGAAAAAGGAGTAGTGGAAGACTTTTTCCGTTTTTTCCTTGTGATTTGTTTTAACTGCTGAAGAGTTGAGAATAAAGAAGTTGAAGCATAATGCTCGCCTCAAGTCTTGATATAGAATGCGGCTGATATGTTTACCACATGTATGACTCATCTGTTCTGACACATGTCAAATAGGCTGAGGAAGCAGAAGAAGACTGCAAGGCGGTTTGGGTGTGTACTTGGAAGGAGTCCAGAGACGGGCAGGGAACAGGCCTGTCTAACACCGTGATAATAAGACGCAGAGAGGCGGGAAGAGTTAAAGCGAAGTGTGGGGTGGGGGCAGGAACTTTGATGGGGGGTAGGAAGGAGTTTCTCAATGGGAGGATTAATTTAAAACAATATTTTGCATATTTCTCTCTCACTCTCTCATGACAGCATTAAAAAGCTTTTCTTGTAAAAGCTTTTCTTGTGAACAGTAATCTGCATCCGTAATCCCCCATTTTCAAACCCTCCAGACAAAAACACAGGGCATATGCTCGGGTCAAAAAAGGATACAGGAAGTATTAGTTAATCCAACAGTTTGGGCTTTTGTGTAGGCATTTCAAGGGCATTTGCCAAGCCCTGCATCATGGGACAACCTGGCCATAAAATGGCAAAAGCTGGCAAGTACCTGGGCATATTTTAGCACTGCCTGGCAAATGCCTTTATAATGCACACACAAGCTTAAACTGTAGGCTTTGCCAATGCTCGTTTTGCACAGGAATTCAGTGCAAGGAACAGATGCAAGAGGATCCATATTGCTTTTAAAACAAGTGAATGAATGCACACTTGGTTAGGAGAACTTCATTACAGAAGGAGCTTATTTACAGCTGCAATTAAGCCATTCCTTTTCAGAAGACTGGTGAGAAATAACAATGAATCCCCTAAAAGCACAGAGCTAGCTCAAAGAGATTTTGGGTGTGTGTTTAGAGGCAGGTAGTGTGTGGGAACTACCATAAGGACATGCCTGGCCCTGGGAGATCAGTTTGGGGTAAAAAGCCAAACAACTCCTACAAGCTAGTTGTCCCAATAACAAAAACTCTACTGCTCTGCAGGAATACAGGATTGAGTAGCGGGTAAACTGCCTACTCAGCCACACACTACTAACAAATCAGCTGTGATCCTAATCATTAAAGGGGAAACAGGCACAGCCCGACAGGTATACCTTCTTCGTCTTTAGTTGTAGCACAGCCTGAGGGCAGGCTATACTTTTCCGGAGTGGTGTGAGCTGATAACTGTAGCAACCCAAACAACTAAAGTACAATTGTTACAAAATAAAACATTGTCCAATCAAGGTTCTATAAAAATATAGATACTTATAGTCAAACTAACCAGAAAACACTAGGAAAACCCAACCCTGTAAAAGAACACTGAGGATGCAGACTTTGTGAATGGGCTCTTTGGTTAGATAAAAGGGGGCTGTTCAGGTACAAGATTGGCACATTGTCACTGTTATGTCTTTAAGAACAAGGTAGAGAAGGTCACTGTTGCCCCAAGAGCGGATCAAGGTTACTGGGCCTCTTCACAGTATCTCATTTTCTTTTTTTGGGGCTCAACAGAATTGAGCCAGGATTTCCTCTAACAAACCAGCAGACCGGGTGCTTGCTGGTCCTGGCTTGAGTCGAGTCAAGGAGTGGTTGCATCGGGTTCAACGATGCAGTACTGCTCAGCGGCCTAGATGGTTTAGCTGCATAGATAGTTTATGGGTCAAAGATGCTGGGAACAGCAGGCAATGTCAGGTAGGCAGCGCTGGAATCAGATTCAGGGGCCTCTGTAGAGAAGCCCCTCAACGCTCACACCAGAAAGAATGCAACCACTATGGAAAAATGGCCCAGCACACCTCTCGCAAGGTAAACAAGGTTTATTTCCACAAAATAAAAATGCACCATCAAAGAACTTTGCTGCACTTGCTGCAGTGTTCTGCAGCAGAATCAGCTTGCGGGTCGAAGACACTGTGAAAGGTGGGCGATGTTGGTGTCTGCTGTGTTGGAAGACTCAGTGACCTCGGAAACAGAGACGCAGAGACATGCCTTTGACTGCGATGATAGGACAGCAGTTTTGAGTTGGGGATGTTGGAAGACTTGGCAGGTCTCAGAGGTGTAGACGGCAGAGCTTTTTGCCTCAGTGTCAAGCATTGTTGGAGATGCAGAGGCAGTTAACCTTCGAGGAGGTCAAGGATGACACTGGTGGTTCCCGTCAGCAACTTGGACAGCGTTGAAGGTGCCTAAACTGACACTGATGTGTTTCAAAGATTCAAGGAAAGCCATGGTTCACTGCCTTGATTCTATGGTTGCTGGATGTCCCATTCCAAGGACTCCAGGACAAGGTAAGTCCTTCTGCTCTCCCACTCTACAGAGCTTGGGTTTCACCTACAGGGGATGCTTCACCTCCAGTGAACACAAGCCTGGTTCCAGTGAATCCAATAGAGAAGAATTTGATCTACAGCTGTTACCCCCTTGTTCACTGGGATGGTTAGGGGGCAGAGCTCTCCTCAGCCTTGGGCGCCCCCTGTCTTCACCTCCCTGGCAGAGGACCTTGGGGTAGACTATCCCCAACAGAGGTCCAGACTAAGGGCCTCATCACGACTTGGGCGTTAACCCTTAAATCCGGCGGTAGCGCTATTACTGCCGTATTTAAGGGTCTGCCAAAGCAGGACTTCGGCGGATTTCTCCCCAGCTCTGAGCTGGGGGGAAATCCGCCGAAAATTCGCGCTATTACCGCCGGCGGGAATTAGCGCGAAATTTCCCCATTGAGCCCAATGGGGAATGGGGCATTCCCGAATGGGCTCAATGGGGAATGGGGATTGACATTACCGCCGAACTCGTGATCCGGCGCTATTAGCGCCGGGGAGTTCGGCGGTAGGGCTAATACCGCCCGCGCTAATAGCGTTACCGTTACCGCCCAAGTCGTGATGAGGCCATAATTCTTCTGTCCTTGTGGAATTCCATAGATGAATCAACGCATAAGGAGTTGCCCCCTCCTTGTAAATGCAAAATGTCACAGGGGATTTGTCCAAAGCAGGCCTGCTGTAAGGGGTCCAATCCATGCTGTTGTAACAAGAGCCCTTTGCCATATGATGCCACAACCAGAGTATTTTACCTGCAGTAAAAGGAGGGGTCAGGAAACAGTAAGGGAGCCCTTACAGAAACTAAAATGGTAACCTATTCTCCAGGCCTACCTTTCCCCTCTGGCTACTCCAACTCTGCCCCCTTCCCATGTCTACGGACTTCAAAGTAACTCCAGTAGTCACCATTCTGGTGTGTGAGTAGTTTTACTATGCTAGAGTTGCCTCTGGAGCATCTGTTCCCAGGAGACCTCCTGGTAGAAGTTCTCATGGGGGAAGTTGTTACCCTTTCTGCAGGAGAATCAAAGTGGCAGCATCCTGGCTATTGCTCCAATGGGCTGTAGTCGCGCCAGTCATAGCACATATTTATAAACATCAGTCCTGTCATAGCTGGGCCTGCTTCACACAGCTGACACAGTGTGATAGCAAATTGCTGTCAGTGTATTATTGTGTGATCTTTTTAGTCACCATACCACCGCTTGGCATGGCTTGTATATAAATATACATGTGCCACCAGACTGAATAAAGTATACATTTATTTCAACTTGGATCAGAAGTGCAGAGGTTTAAGACGCCAACTCTGCAGGAACTTTTATCCCCGCAGCTGGCATATTTGCACATGTAACCTTTGAACCTACCCTGTACTATTACAGAGCTGGGACAGCAAAGGCACAAGTGTGCAATATCATTTTGGCAAGAAACATTTATGAAAGGGGCTCTGATTAGTAGACCTTTCTTTCAGAAACAAAATGACCTGCATCATTTTATGTTAATCAAAATCAAAATATCTCAAGAAATCCTGCCTTTACCAGATGGCATTCTCTCACAAACCCCCTCTCACATCACATGTATCGCCAGTATTCACTTTCTGTGCCAGTAGGCTTGACTACTGGCATTGAACTAAAGGCTCAGGGCCATGAAGGTCAGGGGTCTGGAACTCCTTTCTCAATGGCCTCAGAGTGATGTGGGACCCAATCTCTATCAGAGCACTCAAAGGCAAGTGGGTAAAGATGATAGGAGCAGAGTACAGGGGGCAGAGGGAGCAACTTCCCTCCCAGTTCTTTAACAAAGGGGACTGGAACTTCACTTTGCCCTTATAGCAATATTTACAGTTTTCCCCAATTGTACATCCAAAATGTAATTATTGCTGGAGACGAAACACTTGGCGTTTAAGTCATGAACATGAACTTCACTGTTGGTACTGCAGTTATCATTGAGCAGTCTCTGAGGATCTGCATCTGATGTAAGATACTATGAAAGCCAAGTGAGGTGACCTAAAGCAGAAAGCCACAATGCTAGCGCAGCAGGTTGATTGACTGTTGTTGAGATGTTATATGATGTTGCTGGTTGTTTAAGAGACAACTCATGGACAATGAACTCTGTTAGAAGTGCAAGTGTGCTAGAGGTTCCTTCGGTCATCTGATATGGTTTTGTTCTAAAACAAAGAAATTCTGGGAGTACATATGTGAAAAGTTGGGACTGGTTTTCAGTTGTACGATTCCCCTCTCATCTACCTTGCTGATTCTATGGGATTTATCAATGATTGATGATATCTCTTTTGGGCAGGTAACTTGGAAACTCCGTGCCAACATGATCGCTAAGAGGATGATATTGAGATCATGGATGTCGAACAGTTCCTTTAACATTGATGAATGGGTGGATGAACTTTTGACTGTTTCAACTTATGAGAAGGCAATTTACAAGAATGCGGATGATATTGAGAAATTCTGGGGCATTTGGAACAGGTTCCTGGAGGTCTACGGTTAAATTTCATTTTCTGTACACAATGGGCCTCATTACACGGAAGGCGGTGAGCCATGGCGCTATTAGCGCCATGGCTCATGCCGGTAAAATACCGGCACCGCCTTGGCGGAAAGGGGATTTACCGCCCCATTCCAAGGTTGGAGGGGCGGTAAATCCCCCTTCCTCCATTGCCCTTCCCCATTCCCATTTCTGCCCCATAGGGCTCTATGGGAATGGGGAAGGCGCTAATTACGGCACCGCAATTTTGTGGTGCCGTAATTAGCTCCGAGGTCCCTTAGCGGGTTGGTTTTTAACGCCTGCAAAAAGCAGGCGTTAAAGCACCAACCCGCTAAGGGACCTCGTAGTAAGGCGGTAATGGTTAACGGTCACCGTTACCATTAACGGTGGCCGTTAACCATTACCGCCTTCCGTGTAATGAGGCCCAATGTGTTGTCTCTGTAGCTAGAAAATGCTCTTGCTGTGTTAATTATTACTTGTAACTTATGTTCAACGTTTCATTGATTTTGCATTGATGGTTCCATTGGCTTACCAATTGCTTTCTGGTTCTCTGTCCTTTCTTGGTTTCTTACTTTCTTTCTTTTACCCTTTTGTTTTCCTTTCCTATCTATTTCTTTCATTTGCAGAATTGGGTTTTATATACGCTGTTGATTGTTTGCCTAGATAGTGTATTTATGTGCTCACTTATGATGTTTGTATATTGTAATGTTGTAATAAAAAATGTAAACAGTAAAAAAGATGTTGCTGAGATGTTGCAGAGATTCCTGTAAATCCTGCTGCTTTTTTTCCAATTCCTTTGGAAAATGTGCAGTAAAATGCTCCTTTCCAACCTGGGGAAGAGTTTGTGCTCCCTTGCTTCCCTTGTTCGCTTGCTGAAATTCATATCTAGGGTGACGGAATTCCTGCCCCTGTATTGAACAGCAAAATTTGGCAACCCTGGTGCAGATAGCTTTATTTTCAGATCCTCCCGAAGTGCCTTCACAGGATTTAGCCTACACCTGAATACTTTATTTAGAGCCCTTAGGGGATCACCTCCCCACGTTTTGCGCTTAGAGTCCTTAGCAACATGAATGTGAGGAGTAGGCCTGGAGCTCCAAGCTGAGAACCCTCAGGATGCTCCAAACTTTAGAAGAATGTCGGCGCCACAGTGTTCTACTATAGAACTAGAGGGCCAACATTCTATGTCTATTGATATCACAAACTGAGGCCACCGTGGACACCATGCTGGTGGAATAGAAGCAGTAGAATCCCCAGTATTTCCTATGGCTGAGGCTGCAAAAAATTAGCAAAATGTGTTTTTTTGTTCATTCACAATTTCATGTTAATATACAAATAAAACCCACATTCTAAAAAAATGGAGTGCAAGCATGTTCTTTCAGTCAATGGTGGCCTCATATAAATATAAAATGTGATAGAATAACGAGCTCAAAGATTTCACACCCCTTTTCCTGTCCTATAACCCAGGATGAATTCCTGTTTCATTCTTCTTTTTCCTTTAATGATTCCCAAGTTTTCCAAGTCTGTAAATTGGAGGAAGTTGATAGGCTGGTGTATGTGGTTCGGAGGGCCTGGCACTGACATGGGTGTCCTTTTGTTGCCAATCATCATGGGGCAAACTGAATTATTGGGACAGCTACTGGTATTGTGGCTTCATATCGTTCAAAGATGTTTGAAAATCACAGACCATTTTCTCCCTGACATAGACATATACATACCTCTCAACTCACACGCTTTTGGTGGGTGTCAACTGCCATTGAATCAGTTCTTCCACCCGCCAAGCTCCTTACACGTTCATTCACTTTAATGGGCTCTCACCCGCCAAACATGAAATCTGTTTTTTTCATCTGCCCAGGCTACGAAAAAGGTTGAGAAGTATGGACGCATAATAAGTAAAATATCAAACACTTTCCCAGAAGTAACTCATCAGACATTACACCACTGACTGAGAGGGTAATATTTAGTTACAGGGATTGTGAGGTTACGTTTTTCTGAGTAAAACGACAGGCTTGTTTATTAGTTTTGCAATTGCCACCTGACCCATCAAGCAGCAATTGTAGAAACATTTACATAAAAGGGAACCATAACAAACAATGGGCCTCATTGCGAGTTTGGTGGTAGTTTGGTGGCAATTTTGCCAAACTACTGCTAAAATCCAATACAGTTACCGCCAATTGGTCCTGCAGACATACCGCAGGATTACAAGTGGTGGCATGGGTATTCCTACAAAATATCCCCACCAAAAATATTGCTGTACATATGGCCGTTTGCCTCGTGTGCCCCCCGCAGGGTCCATGGGTCAATATCGCTGCAAAAATATGGCGATATTTTTGTATCGCAATATTTTTGCGGGGAAATAAACACATGGAAACATGGCATGGCAGTGTTAAGTACCCATTTGTGGAGTCAATAGGACTTCATCTGGCTTTTCAGTGGAACTACTGCCGGTAGCCAAGGAAATTCCACAGAAATTTAGCAGTAAAGAAGCAGATTCAAATTTTACACCCCACCGCCAAAAAAAACAGGCATGCTGGGGTAACGTATCACTAACAGAATTACCATCACATTACCACTGTATATTCATGCACCGCCATACTCATGATGAGGCCCCGTGCCAAGCCCGACCTATTGGCTTTGTCAGTGGTGGTTATTGTTGATTTCCCAGTACTTTCAAATCTAAGCTGCTGATTAGAACAAATATTGTTAGGGAACTTCTCATTGGGTAGTATGGCGGAGGAGTTTGAAAAAAGAGATTTTATTGATTTGGTAGTTTCATGCCATGGCAATGCCTGTTGCTATGCCAATCAGATATTCTCAGTTCAGAACCCCTTTCTCTCACTCTCTCTTCTGTAACAATGGGTTTGGCAATTTTGTGGCACAAGCACCACAAAAAATTACCAACACCAAATATTTTCCACTAAAATACTACTTTTTGCTGCAAGATGGCCTTGCCAGCTATGCAATTCAATGAGGAAAAAACCAACCTCCCTCTTCTGGGAACAACATCTCCCCCTTAACTGTTTCCAAATGCTGGATGCTAATATGGCTGAGATCTGAATATACTGTTCTGGTTGTAGTGTTGTTAGTAGCACTTTAAAATGTATTTGACCATAATCTTGGGCACTTTGTTGTACTTCATTGGACAGCACTCATTACCTGGACAGCTTTGGCTGTTACACACAAAAGGTTTCTCTTTCAATAATGTTGAAAGCCACCAGTTGTACGTGCCCCATGTTCTGTTCAATGTCACTTAAATATATATATATTAGTCATAGCTGGTGGTGAATCCACCAACGTTAGGCCAAACTCAAAGCTGGGCAGTGCGGTAATGCAACGATATACGGTAATACTACTGCATTTTCCCCGCACTGCCCAACTCGTAATGAGGCCCATTGAATCTGCCAACTCCTGCACCCTTTGACCCACTACTGTCACTGCCGCTGTGGCATCCGTAACCCTCCTGCTCTGCCTCTCGACAGCATTGGCCACCCTTCTTGAGGCCCCCTGAATGGCATCTTGCATGACCTCTGCATGGCTCAGGTGCTCCTGTGCGATGGCCTCCATATGTTCCTGCCTCTGCTCAATTTGACTCAATCTCTGCCATATCACGTCCACTGTTGTGATGGCTACTGTTGCTGGCATGGCAGCACATATGGCTCTGGTTGTCGGTGACGGTGGTGGTGGTGGTGGCCACAGCATCACAGCTGTCAGAGGTGGGATGGCACTGTTGTTACCAGTGCTGGAAGGCGCAGTTGAATTTGCTGTCAGGGCATTGGGCACTATGGTGGCTGAGGCAGCCTTCCTGCCTTTCTATACTGTGCCAGCACTCTGGTCTGCATCCCTGAAGGTGTAGCTGGATGGTGACGCTAGGGTTGTAGTGGTGGTGCCAGAGATGCTTGCTGTGCTGCTGCCTTCCTGTTGTGACATACCATCAGATGCATTGTGCAAAATGGGTTATATGTGCATTGCATTACAGCGTTGTCCTTATCCCACCCACCCAATACAGTTCTTATTGGGAAGGGTGTGGGTGTTTCACATACAACACCAGGGACTTAATGGCTTTGTACCATGTAACTGGTGAATGCATGTGGACTGCCTGTATGCAGTATGTGGTGTGGCCCTGAACTGATTGTGTAGTGGCCATACAGGGTGATCATAGAGGTGAGTCTGGTTTAAGTGCTTCATTGAGTGTGCAGCATGCCTACAGCCCCTCATGAGACTTGTTTGTGTGTGGATGGGTGGCATATTCCCAGCATTTGTCATTCTGAACCTTTGCACTGCATGTTTACCTATGCCTCTGTGTGTGAATGTGATCTTGTGTGCCCATGGACTGGAGAGTTGTTGGTGTATTCAGGGTACATATGACTACTTACATGTTACACATACAGTACTTTTTTTACACAGTCCTGTCACTGCAGGTCAAGTTTTCTTGGGTGTTCATTGGCAGGTGGCCTGCTCATTGATGTCTACAATTGTGCAATTTATTATCAGCCCCATAGTCAGCAAGTTGACATACAGTGGAGACCTTGTGCTGTTGTGAGTCATGTTTCACATTGCATTTACCAGGCTCAGGTTGGCTGCCAGCTCTGCACTCAGCTGCTCCTGCTCCCTCCAGTCCGATCACGTGGAGGATGGTGCTGAGCGTCTCCTCCCGTGGTGTCAGGACCAGGGGCATCACCGTGCCTCCTCCTGCAGCAGCTGGCTCTCTTTTTGCGAAAGGGGACTGCGCTCCCTGGGATTCAGGTCATTCTACCTTTTTTTATGTCCTCCATTTCCAAGGGTACAGAACCAAATGCCACCACCTTGTCTTGGACCACAGACCAGATGGAGGACTTACGTTGCTGTGTGGTCTTCCTGCTGCTGGCCCCATACAATGCATCAGCATTGGTCACCTCATCTGCCAGGACTGTTAGCTCTGCCACTGTAAATTTGGGCTTATGCTAAGTCATTTCCGGGACACAGGTTTTGAATTTCTCCCCTGACATGGCACATTACTTCAGTTTCCTTGGATAGCTGCTGTAACTTGGGATAATCAGTGGATTGTGTTTTTAAAAATGGCCACGGATCAGCTTCCCCTTTTCAAAGTGAGGCTATTTCCACAGATTTTTTGCCGAATTACTGTCAGGAACCCATTTTATCGTTATCGTTACTGCCAATGGTGTGTGTGTTCTCCGGTCAACTTGTAATACAGCGGTAATTCCACCATACACCGCAGCGATAACTGTAATGCCACCAAGCGAAATTGATGACGAACTCGTAATGAGGCCCATAGAGTGTTATAGGCAGTGGGACGAAAGTTTCACGAATACTGGGAGCCAGAGACCTTATGGAACTTAAATATGGAGGATATTCCTATCCCCTATGCATATCTTTTGACTAAATTCTGGTTGCATATTAAAAGTTATTTTGAAGGAAGAGAATGATTGTATGGCACCTGAATAACTTCTGCAGTAATATTTCAATTAGATTGGAGAAGTCTATCTGATTCATTGTTTTTAACATTTCTAAAAATGTGGATTGGGTTTTTAACAGATGAAATGGATTTATTATTGTATAAAAGTAAGTGTGGTATGAAAACCAATGTATTGGCTATATTATAATTTTAAAACATTTAAAAAACATCTCATTAACATACAATTCCCCAGTAACTGTTTTGGCGTGTTGGGCAGATAGAGGGGAACATAAGGATCTAGCCCCTATCTACCAATCTATGAATTTCCCTTTAATAGGAGGAAGACATTTTAATCACATTTAACCACCAATCACATTGGTGGCACCGTGATCCTGATTTAGAAAAACACACCCTGAGGAAATTAGATTTAGGGGTGACTCCACCCATTCTCCAGCCAAAATACCAAAGGGTTCAGTAGCCTTCTCATTCCCCAGACCATCACTTTGGTCTTAGATGTGCTGATAATGAACCCTTTTGCCTTACAATATGATTTAAAATCTGTCATCTGTTTCATGATTCCATTCTAGGTCTTTGCAAGCAGAAAAGCATCATCAGTAAAAGGCAAGACTGGGCCATCCTGGGAAATACCCTTTCTTTCATCCTCATTGAACCACCTTTTTCTATACCTCCTTGTCAACTGCTCTTTTGCCTACATCCTTCAATCATTCTACCTGTTCTCAAAAATGCCTTCCCTTGAGTCTTCTCTTCTTACTTTCACCCCATCTCTCTTCTTCCTTTCCTATGTAAACCCCTGGAACATGCTGTTTATTCTCAGCTGTCTTCATATTTGGAAACTAGTTCTCTCCTTCCTCTTCTGCAATCTGAGTTCCCTCCTGTTTACTCTTGTCGGACTGCTCTTTTACATGTTCTGCATTTTCTCACTTCCTCTTGTCATGCAAAGCAATCGTCTGACTTAAATCTTCGTGATTTTCTGCTGCTTTGATATAGTGGACCACTCTACTCTTTCTTTCTCTGTTTCTTATCTTGGTATATTCTGTGGTCCCTTCTTATCTCACCAGTCACACATATGATGTTTCATAAGCTGTGAATTTCACTTCTTCTTTACCTCTCTGCTTCAGTGTTTTGCAAGGCTAAGTCCTCAGCCCCTTACTTTTCCTTTCATATATTATTTCCCGCTCTACAGTTATTCAGTCATTTGGCTTTTCCTGGCACTTCTGTACTGACGACTAGCAGATATTTTTCTCGTTTTCCTCTTTTTTTGTTTCACTCCATTCGTCTGTTTCTGACTCTATCAGTTGGTAAGTTCTGGATGCTCTCTCACTCTACTCATCTTTTTTCCTACAACTTCCACTTATGATTGTCTTTCATATATTTCCTGGTATCCGAATTCTCGTCACCTGTCCACTTTTGCTGTTTACCTGTTACCTTGGACTTGTCGCTTTTATTTCTCATATTTCTATTCTTGCTCGCCCCTACCGCTGTCCGCTCTATAGAATTCGACCATTTCGTGCCTTTTGAACTGCTAAAACCTGTATTCTTACTATGGTATTTTTACACTTTAATTACCGTTTTTCTATACGTGTCAGGTCACATCCTTGTGATCTTGGTCCTCGCCAGTCTATTTTTAATTCTACTATCCGTTTGCTCTGTGTGAGAAATCTAGGGGTATTCTCCTATTAGGACCCCATAAGGCCTCTATTCATGAGGCCAGAGGAGGGCCACCACTCTTGGATCCCAGCCCTGGTGGTGTATGAGTGAGGGGGGGATCACCTGCTCAGGTGAATCCGGGGTGCCTTTGTGGGAATACACCAGGCGATATATGCTATTCCGACAGGGTGATAGAAAAGGAGGACTAAGTCCTGGATGCCTTCATGGTTCATATTGATTCACGTCACCCTAATCCAGGTCTCATTTTCCCTAATTCCGATCCCATCATCCATGACACAAGGGGGAGGACGGAAAGAGGCAATTGCCTAAATTGGGGCAGGAAGAAAAACCAACTAAAACAAAGACAGGAGTCTGATATTAATATCCATTTATCCTCTACCAATTTAGATCACATGGAATATCATCAAGACTCATGTTTGTATAATCAACCATCAGTAATATAGAAGGGGGCAACCATCCCCTTGAAGGAAAACCAGGCTAGAGGTTAGGTTAGAAATGTATATAGCACATATCCATAGGAACCAAGCAGAAAGCTGCATCTAGGCGCAGATCAAGTCAGAATAGCGTACCTACAAAGTGAGATCCCACAAATCTATATGAACAGATAAGTCTTCAATTTCTTCCTGAAAATGACCATAGACTCAACCTGTCGAAGATAAGGAGGAAGTGAGTTCCAGGCCGAGGGCCGGCCACCGAAAAACCCCATGTAGTTTTAGATGATGGAATCATCAGTAAGCCCTGATCTAAAGATCGCGAACACTGTGCAGGTTTATAGATCTTAATTCTGGATGACAAATAAACCAATGCCACAATACGTCTGAACACAAGACCCAATAGTTTGAATTCAATCTGCCGCTCAACCGGTAACCAATGAAGTGTTCTGCGGAAGTCACAGACTGATGATTTCCAGGGCAGGGATAAGATCAGGCATACAGCTGAGTTTTGGGCCACTGCAAGGCGCTTTAGCTGGTATTTTGAAAGAGCGCATTGCAGTAGTCCAGCCTAGCATTAACAAGGGTGCCTACCTGTTACGCTCACCTGGTATCCACGGGGACGTCACTCAGCCTGTTCTGACCTCTTATGATCTCGAACCCTTCCCTGGAGTCTATTCGACTGGAGACTGGGCCTGAAACACAGGATTGGTAGGGTTTAACTCCCTATTGTCTCTGTGTGCTTGAACCCCTTCTTTCCCGGGGTCCAACCCTTCCCTTTGATCCACAGCTCACCTTGTTTTCTTGGATAGTGTGCTCTCCATCCTGCTTTCAGCGCAGGGGCTCGTTGATTGATGCGGGTTCGTTGCTGCCTAGTTACTTCACTGGCAAGAGTCCGACAGGTAAGTATAATGAGTCTTTTGAACAGTTCTTTCAAAGTTTTCAGTGTGGATGCCGGTTATGAAGAACAAATGCGGTGGGTAAGCGCGGTATACGGTGCCTCTAGATGTTTCCACGCTAACCTGGAGTGTCTTTTCCCTCTTGCAGATGGATGAAAAGTTCCGGAGACAGAGTTCCCCCAGAGCGGCTGGGATTCAGGTAAGCGTTTGAAGCTCGTACAGTATTTAAAAATAAGCGAAGACTTGCAGAATGCTTACTAATACCTTTTTTCTGTTCTTTTCCCTTTTCCTTAGGAAGCGGCGTGCCGGGATGGCAATGACACCGCCGAAGATGCCCGCAGAACAGAAGGAGCAGAAGGAGCGATGAATAATGGGCAGAAGCGCTGCAAGGTAAGGCTGTTCCTAACGGTGTTCTTGTTCTTGCAAGAGCTGAGCGCAGAAGAAAGATGCGGGCCTACTGGAGACCGATCCGAACACGGTGAGTGTCACGCTGCAGGTGCAGAAAATGCAAAGCATGTTTCTCAGCCTGGGTGTGGCTTAGATAGTCTCTGGGTATCCCAGGTGTCTCTGGGCTGAACCACACCCAAAAGACTAGACCGCACATGCAGTTCTGGGAACCGAAATATGTGGGGGCATCCATCTTGTCCTCATCAATGCACTACAAGTCCAATCCCCAATGTTATCCTGCGGGAGTGAGTGAGTCTGGTGCCACAAGCGCCAAGTCTGACTCCAAGTGGGCTTTTGAGGGATGGAGAGGCCCTTGAGGGCCATGTAGGTGATTGTGGCCTGGCTCCAGCCTGACATCTTGGAGGGCTGGGGACATGAGGGGCAGAAATCATTACAGCACTCCCCCCCAAGGCCCCTCTCAAGGTGGCTCTTCTGCCTGGTCCTGGTTTGGTTGGATGGTTTTGATGAAATCGTCTAAGCAAGGGAGGTGCATGGATGTACTCACAAGGTTCCGATGTGCTGTCTTGTGGACCAATTCCCTTCCAGTCTACTAAGTAGTATAATTTGGATCTGACCAGTGCCTTAAGTGGCACTACAAATCGAGCCGGGGCTCATCGAGGGGCGTGGCCTAACAACGGGGGTCTTCAGGGCCCGTTAGGCCATGCCCCCTTGACGAGCCCCGGCTCAATGGGCTACTGGCACCTCTGCCAGGCAGCCTTTTGTAGAGATTAGCACCCTCTCCCCAATGGAGGAGAGGGTGCTGATCTCTGCTTTTATTTTGTATAGGCTTGCCTGGCAGGAGACAGCGCCTCGCCTATTCAGCCTTAATGGTGGCGCTGCCCCTCGCCAGCTGGGGAAGGGCAGCGTCACCATTATGGCTGAAAGGGTGAGGCCGCTGGAAGCAGAGGCCTTTTTCCTAAAGAATGAAACTCCCGCGAATCCGCGGGAGCTTCAGTATTTAGAATGCAAGGCCTCTGCTTCCAGCGGCCTCACGTTTTCTCCATAATGGTGGCGCCGGCCCACGTGCATCACTTGATTAAAGAGATGCCTCGCAGGTGCGGCGCCACCATTATGGCTAAAAGGCATTTTTTTCTGAAGCCTGAAGCTCTCGCTCACGAGCGAGAGCTTCAGGCTGTAGAAAAAAAATGCCCGGCCCACTTAAAGCCCTGGATCTGACGTACTTTGAATTTAGGATGTGCTTGAATTCTGGCTCCCTGGCGACTACTACTGACTGCGGTGACGTTGCTACCCGGGTCCCATCCTGCTTTCAGCGCAGGGGCTCGTTGATTGATGCGGGTTCGTTGCTGCCTAGTTACTTCACTGGCAAGAGTCCGACAGGTAAGTATAATGAGTCTTTTGAACAGTTCTTTCAAAGTTTTCAGTGTGGATGCCGGTTATGAAGAACAAATGCGGTGGGTAAGCGCGGTATACGGTGCCTCTAGATGTTTCCACGCTAACCTGGAGTGTCTTTTCCCTCTTGCAGATGGATGAAAAGTTCCGGAGACAGAGTTCCCCCAGAGCGGCTGGGATTCAGGTAAGCATTTGAAGCTCGTACAGTATTTAAAAATAAGCGAAGACTTGCAGAATGCTTACTAATACCTTTTTTCTGTTCTTTTCCCTTTTCCTTAGGAAGCGGCGTGCCGGGATGGCAATGACACCGCCGAAGATGCCCGCAGAACAGAAGGAGCAGAAGGAGCGATGAATAATGGGCAGAAGCGCTGCAAGGTAAGGCTGTTCCTAACAGTGTTCTTGTTCTTGCAAGAGCTGAGCGCAGAAGAAAGATGCAGGCCTACTGGAGACCGATCCGAACACGGTGAGTGTCACGCTGCAGGTGCAGAAAATGCAAAGCATGTTTCTCAGCCTGGGTGTGGCTTAGATAGTCTCTGGGTATCCCAGGTGTCTCTGGGCTGAACCACACCCAAAAGACTAGACCGCACATGCAGTTCTGGGAACCGAAATATGTGGGGGCATCCATCTTGTCCTCATCAATGCACTACAAGTCCAATCCCCAATGTTATCCTATGGGAGTGAGTGAGTCTGGTGCCACAAGCGCCAAGTCTGACTCCAAGTGGGCTTTGGAGGGATGGAGAGGCCCTTGAGGGCCATGTAGGTGATTGTGGCCTGGCTCCAGCCTGACATCTTGGAGGGCTGGGGACATGAGGGGCAGAAATCATTACAGCACTCCCCCCCAAGGCCCCTCTCAAGGTGGCTCTTCTGCCTGGTCCTGGTTTGGTTGGATGGTTTTGATGAAATCGTCTAAGCAAGGGAGGTGCATGGATGTACTCACAAGGTTCCGATGTGCTGTCTTGTGGACCAATTCCCTTCCAGTCTACTAAGTAGTATAATTTGGATCTGACCAGTGCCTTAAGTGGCACTACAAATCGAGCCGGGGCTCATCGAGGGGCGTGGCCTAACAACGGGGGTCTTCAGGGCCCGTTAGGCCATGCCCCCTTGACGAGCCCCGGCTCAATGGGCTACTGGCACCTCTGCCAGGCAGCCTTTTGTAGAGATTAGCACCCTCTCCCCAATGGAGGAGAGGGTGCTGATCTCTGCTTTTATTTTGTATAGGCTTGCCTGGCAGGGGACAGCGCCTCGCCTATTCAGCCTTAATGGTGGCGCTGCCCCTCGCCAGCTGGGGAAGGGCAGCGTCACCATTATGGCTGAAAGGGTGAGGCCGCTGGAAGCAGAGGCCTTTTTCCTAAAGAATGAAACTCCCGCGAATCCGCGGGAGCTTCAGTATTTAGAATGCAAGGCCTCTGCTTCCAGCGGCCTCACGTTTTCTCCATAATGGTGGCGCCGGCCCACGTGCATCACTTGATTAAAGAGATGCCTCGCAGGTGCGGCGCCACCATTATGGCTAAAAGGCATTTTTTTCTGAAGCCTGAAGCTCTCGCTCACGAGCGAGAGCTTCAGGCTGTAGAAAAAAAATGCCCGGCCCACTTAAAGCCCTGGATCTGACGTACTTTGAATTTAGGATGTGCTTGAATTCTGGCTCCCTGGCGACTACTACTGACTGCGGTGACGTTGCTACCCGGGTCCCATCCTGCTTTCAGCGCAGGGGCTCGTTGATTGATGCGGGTTCGTTGCTGCCTAGTTACTTCACTGGCAAGAGTCCGACAGGTAAGTATAATGAGTCTTTTGAACAGTTCTTTCAAAGTTTTCAGTGTGGATGCCGGTTATGAAGAACAAATGCGGTGGGTAAGCGCGGTATACGGTGCCTCTAGATGTTTCCACGCTAACCTGGAGTGTCTTTTCCCTCTTGCAGATGGATGAAAAGTTCCGGAGACAGAGTTCCCCCAGAGCGGCTGGGATTCAGGTAAGCATTTGAAGCTCGTACAGTATTTAAAAATAAGCGAAGACTTGCAGAATGCTTACTAATACCTTTTTTCTGTTCTTTTCCCTTTTCCTTAGGAAGCGGCGTGCCGGGATGGCAATGACACCGTCGAAGATGCCCGCAGAACAGAAGGAGCAGAAGGAGCGATGAATAATGGGCAGAAGCGCTGCAAGGTAAGGCTGTTCCTAACGGTGTTCTTGTTCTTGCAAGAGCTGAGCGCAGAAGAAAGATGCAGGCCTACTGGAGACCGATCCGAACACGGTGAGTGTCACGCTGCAGAAAATGCAAAGCATGTTTCTCAGCCTGGGTGTGGCTTAGATAGTCTCTGGGTATCCCAGGTGTCTCTGGGCTGAACCACACCCAAAAGACTAGACCGCACATGCAGTTCTGGGAACCGAAATATGTGGGGGCATCCATCTTGTCCTCATCAATGCACTACAAGTCCAATCCCCAATGTTATCCTATGGGAGTGAGTGAGTCTGGTGCCACAAGCGCCAAGTCTGACTCCAAGTGGGCTTCGGAGGGATGGAGAGGCCCTTGAGGGCCATGTAGGTGATTGTGGCCTGGCTCCAGCCTGACATCTTGGAGGGCTGGGGACATGAGGGGCAGAAATCATTACAGCACTCCCCCCCAAGGCCCCTCTCAAGGTGGCTCTTCTGCCTGGTCCTGGTTTGGTTGGATGGTTTTGATGAAATCGTCTAAGCAAGGGAGGTGCATGGATGTACTCACAAGGTTCCGATGTGCTGTCTTGTGGACCAATTCCCTTCCAGTCTACTAAGTAGTATAATTTGGATCTGACCAGTGCCTTAAGTGGCACTACAAATCGAGCCGGGGCTCATCGAGGGGCGTGGCCTAACAACGGGGGTCTTCAGGGCCCGTTAGGCCACGCCCCCTTGACGAGCCCCGGCTCAATGGGCTACTGGCATCTCTTCCAGGCAGCCTTTTGTAGAGATTAGCACCCTCTCTCCAATGGAGGAGAGGGTGCTGATCTCTGCTTTTATTTTGTATAGGCTTGCCTGGCAGGGGACAGCGCCTCGCCTATTCAGCCTTAATGGTGGCGCTGCCCCTCGCCAGCTGGGGAAGGGCAGCGTCACCATTATGGCTGAAAGGGTGAGGCCGCTGGAAGCAGAGGCCTTTTTCCTAAAGAATAAAACTCCCGCGAATCCGCGGGAGCTTCAGTATTTAGAATGCAAGGCCTCTGCTTCCAGCGGCCTCACGTTTTCTCCATAATGGTGGCGCCGGCCCACGTGCATCACTTGATTAAAGGGATGCCTCGCAGGTGCGGCGCCACCATTATGGCTAAAAGGCATTTTTTTCTGAAGCCTGAAGCTCTCGCTCACGAGCGAGAGCTTCAGGCTGTAGAAAAAAAATGCCTTTTTGTGTAGTGGCCGGGGCTGCCTGGGGAGATTAGTGGGCCCTGGCAGGGCCCCGCCTCAAAACGAAATTTCGGAGCCTGCCGGGGCCCAGCCCCGGCAGGCCCTGGCCCACTTAAAGCCCTGGATCTGACGTACTTTGAATTTAGGATGTCCTTGAATTCTGGCTCCCTGGCGACTACTACTGACTGCGGTGACGTTGCTACCCGGGTCCCAGGTTGAACAGGTTTAAGGAGAGACACGTGGAACACAGGATGAATCTGCATGTTTGACGGCAAAGCTAGTCTGACCGCCACAGGATTTATCACAGAGGTGACTGTGAATGGACCCAGGTATCTTGGACGGAAAGTTTGGGTTCCTTTAATGGACACGTGTTTAGACGCCAGCCAGACTTTGTCTCTCACTTGGTAGTTGGGGGCCTTTGCCCGGTGTTGATCAGCAAACTTCTTTTGGCGATTCTTAGCTTGAAGTAGGTGTTCAGCTGCCCTTTTAAAGGTTTGAGAAATGGTTGTGTGCAGGTTTTTGACTGCTGGCCTTTCCAGGGTTGTAGGAACGTCCAACTCAGAGGTACGTGGGTGCCTGCCATACATGGTATAAAAGGGTGTCTGCCCAGTGCTGGTGTGTAGGGAATTATTATAAGCATATTCAGCTATCCATAATAGGTCAAACCAGTTTCCTTCAGCTTGGTGTAACATGCAAAGCAGATGCTGCTCGAGCGTCTGATTTGTCCTCTCAGTTTGAACATCCGTTTGGGGATGGTGACTGGTGGATAGCCGGATGTCTATCTGGGCCATAGAGCAGCATTTTCTCCAGAAGTTAGATACGAATTGAGTACCTCGGTCTGAGACCAAAACTGAAGGAAACCCATGGAGCCGTACAATGCCTTCAAGAAATACCTTTACCAGAGTGGAAGCATTTGGGAGCCCCTTAAGAAGAATGAAATGTGCCATTTTTGAAAATAGGTCCACGACCACAAGAATAGTGTTAAACCCTTGACTGGGTGGTAAGTCAGTAATAAAATCGAGGGACAACATATGCCAGGGTGCTGGTGGGATTTCCAATGGTTGTAATAGCCCAGCCGGTTTCTGCTTGGATGACTTGTTTTGAGCACACACTCCACAAGATAGGATGAATTGGATAATGCCTTTACGCCACGTGGGCCACCAATAATTTCGTTTTACCTTAGCTAGGGTTTTAGCGATTCCGGGGTGGCCCTCGATCAAGGAATCATGATAGCCGGACATGACTTGTTCTCGTAGTTCTTGGTTTGGTAAGAATAAACGATTCCTGAAGTAGGGAAACTGATCTTTTATCGTGTAATGTTCTCCTTGTGCACTTCACGCTTGTAATTGCTCCGGACTCATCAGGTTTTGGATTTCTTCATGTAATTCTTTCTGAGTTATGGTTGCTGTGATTCCTAGGAGCTTGTCACTCGGGATGATTGCTATTGGGTCAGGGGTCTGATACCCTTGCTCTTCCACCCCCATACGGGAAAGGGCATCGGCCTTCCCGTTTTTCACCCCTGGCCGAAATGTAATCACATGGTCATATTCAGCAAAAAAAAGAGCCCAACGTAGTTGTCGTGAGGATTGGGCCTTTGCCGTTTTTAGGTACTGGAGGTTCCGGTGGTCAGTTATTATGGTGATTGTGTGTCTGGCGCCCAAGAGGTAGTGCCGCCATCCCTTAAAGGCTGACTTAATGGCAAGGAGTTCTTTGTCTATAATAGTGTCATTGAGTTCAGGGGGTGTGAATTTACGCGACCAGAAGGCAACAGGGTGTAACTGGCCCGTTTCGGGGTCCTTTTGTGAGAGGACAGCTCCCATAGCCATGCTTGAGGAGTCTGTTTCCACCAGGTATGGGAGATCAGGGCGAGGGTGGCATATGATTGGGGCAGATGTGAATCTTGCTTTGAGTTCCTGGAAAGCCTCCTTGGCTTCTGTTGTCCACTGGAACCTTTTGTTGCTTTTCCTTAGTAATGATGTGATGGGATGCACGATTTGCGAAAATCCTGGGATGAACCGGCGGTAGAAGTTTGCAAAACCCACCATACTTTGAACCCCCTTGAATGACTTTGGGGAGGGCCAGTTCAGTCAATTCGGATTCCATTCGGGCTGAGAATAATGCCCAGGAATTCCACCTCGGAGACTTCGAATGAGCACTTTTCGAGCTTGGCGTAGAGCTTGTGTTGACAGAGTTTCTCCAATACGGATCAGACGTGTTTAATGGGGTCCTGCTTTGATGCAGAATATACTACAATATCGTCTATGTACACTAGAGCACAGACATCAATCAATTCCCGTAGGACATCGTTCATGAAGTATTGAAATGCAGCAGGCGCGTTGCAAAGGCCAAAGGGCATTACTTGATATTCGTACAAGCCGTATTTGGTGCGAAAAGCGGTTTTCCATTCGTCCCCCTGTTTTACGCGAACAAGGTGATATGCCCCCCTCAGGTCTAGTTTTGTGTAGATCTGGGCATCTTTGACTTGATCAAACGATTCAGGGATCAGTGGCAGGGGGTAGCGATTTTTTACGCTAATCTGGTTCAGTGCACGATAGTCGATGCACGTTCTCAAGTCCCACTCCTTTTTCGGTACGAAGAATAGAGGACTGGCTGCTGGAGACTTCGAGGGACGGATGAACCTGTTGGCCAGGTATTGGTCAAGATAGGCCTTCAGGTGCTGGTTTTCTGGTTCCGTGAGTGCGTAAATTCGCCCACAAGGGATTTGTGCGCCAGGTATCAGGTCGATTTGGCAATCGTATGGTCTATGCGGTGGCAGGGTATTAGCCTGTTCATTCTGAAAGACATCTTGAAAGTCCTGGTATTCACTTGGTAGGGTGCCGATTGCCACAATCGCAAGCGTGGAGGTTCTGGTGTCTATTGGTTGTTTCTCTTGGCGATAACATGTGTGGGCGCAAGTCTCGGGAAAGGCCAATTCTTTTGCTCGCCAATCGATTCGAGGATTGTGAGCTACCAACCATGGCATTCCCAAAATCAACCGCAACTGTGGTGCCTTAATGAGGTCGAAAACAATAGATTTTCGGTGTCCATCCTGGCACAGAAGGGTTAAAGCTGCAGTTCATTGGGTTACTGGACCAGACGCTATTTCCGTGCCGTCGACAGTGGTAACAGTGTCGGTGGTTAATTTAGGGCGTAACGGAAGCCCCATCTTTGCCACAAGATCCTGGTCGATGTAATTCCCAACGGCTCCACTGTCTATGTACGCTCTTACTGCGTGCATCCAAGATGGTTGTTGGTGATTGATCAAGACCACAGATAGTGCAAAATGAGAGGTCTGTAGTTCACTTTCTTCGCTCGACAAGTGGACCCCTACACTTTCCGGGCTGGAGAGGTTTCCGATTCCTTGATGGTATCTTCCTTGTCCGTGGCCCCTACAGTCCTCCACAGTGGCTGCACAGGGCACTCTTTAAGGAAATGACCTGACCTTCCACAGTACAGACATAACTGCTGCTGTCTCCTTTTATCCCTTTCCGCTTTAGTCAAGGGGGATCTGACACCCCCGATTTGCATTGGTTCTCCTGAACCTTCAATTGTTCGGGCAGTGTTGTCCGTTGAATGCACATACATAAGGCGAGGGTCCGGTCTGGTTCATCTGCTCTTCGGTCCTGCAACCTATGACCCAGTTGAACAACAAGGTCAATGAATTCTGAGCAGTCTTTCGGGGGGTTCACTACTTGTGCGAGAACATCCTTGAGCTCCCCCCGCAACCCTGATGAAATAACGTGGTTCTCTTCTCCACTGGCCATTCTGCTTCAACTACAAGTCTATTGAACGTGGCTATGTATGTTAATAGGCCTTGATTCCCTTGGCGTAGGGACAGAAGTTTGTTGTCTAATGCCTGCCCATGAGTACGACGGGCGAACAGCTTTTCCATCTCCTGCTGAAAGCCCCTGAAGTCATGCAGCAAAGGATTGTCTTGGGCCACAAAGGGTACAGACCAGTCCGCGGTGCTACCACTCAGGTAGGATAGCACAAAAGCGACCCGTGTTTGGTCATTTGGAAAGGCCCCTGGCGTACAAAGGAAGTGCAGGCGGCACTGGTTCATGAACGTTGCAAACCTCTTGGGATCCCCCGTAAATCGTTTGGGCGGGGCCAAGGGAACTGCCCCAGGAAGAGTTATCGGAACGGGATTGGCTGATGGCGCTGGCATCGAGGGCACGCTTCCCGGCAATGGTGCAAGCCCTGCTTGTGACTGGAGAAGTTGCCGGCTTAAATCATCAGTGCGTTCTTTGGCTACTATCAGCTCTCTCCTCAGGGTGTTGGTCTCCTGCCTGGCTGCATGTACTTCGGAACGTAGCTGCCCCAACATGTGAGCTAACTGGTCGGTTTCTGACATTTCCATGACGCCCAAGTGGATTTTGATGTGAGGCTTTGCTTTCTGTAACGCTCACCTGGTATCCACAGTGATGTCACTCGGCCTGTTCTGACCTCTTACGACCTTGAACCCTTCCCTGGAGGCTATTCGACTGGAGACTGGGCCTGAAACACAGGATTGGTAGAGTTTAACTCCCTATTGTCTCTGTGTGCTTGAACCCCTTCTTCCCCGGGGTCCAACCCTTCCCTTTGATCCACAGCTTACCTTGTTTTCTTGGATAGTGTGCTCTCCGTCCTGCTTTCAGCGCAGGGGCGCGCTGATTGATGCAGGCTCGTTGCTGCCTAGTTACTTCACTGGTAAGAGTCCGACAGGTAAGTATAATGAGTCTTTTGAACAGTTCTCTAACTTCGTTCCTTTCCTTCCTTAGATGATGGCCGGCGTCCGGGGATGGCGGCATGCTGCTGAGATGAGTAGCGCTGAAGGTGAGTGAGAGCGCGATGCGCAATGCACCCCTTTCGTATTTGTATTGAACTGAGTTATTTTTCTGTGTCTTTTCGGTGCCACAAAGTTTTCAGCGTGGATGCTAGTTATGAAGAACAAATGCGGTGGGTAAGCGCGGTATGCAGCGCCTCTAGATGTTTCCACGCTAACCTGGTGTGTCTTTTCCCTCTTGCAGATGGATGAGAAGTTCCGGAGACAGAGTTCCCCCAGAGCGGCTGGGATTCAGGTAAGCGTTTGAAGCTTGTACAGTATTTAAAAATAAGCGAAGATTTGCAGAATGCTTACTAATGCCTTTTTTCTGTTCTTTCCGGCGTGCCGAGATGGGAATGACACCGCCGAAGATGCCCGCAGAACAGAAGGAGCGATGAATGATGGGCAGAAGCGTTGCAAGGTAAGGCTGTTCCTAACAGTGTTCTTGCAAGAGCTGAGCGCAGAAGAAAGATGCAGGCCTACTGGAGACCGATCCGACCCGGTGAGTGTCACGCTGCAGGTGCAGAAAACGCAAAGCATGTTTCTCAGCCTGGGTGTGGCTTAGATAGTCTCTGGGTATCCCAGGTGTCTCTGGGTTGAACCACACCCAAAAGACTAGACCGCACATGCAGTTCTGGGAAATATGTGGGGGCATCCATCTTGTCCCCATCAATGCACTACAGGTCCAATCCCCAATGTTATCCTATGGGAGTGAGTGAGTCTGGTGTCACAAGCGCCAAGTCTGACTCCAAGTGTGTCTTGAGGGCTGGGGACATGAGGGGCAGGAATCATGACACTACCACCACTGCCCGGTCATTTCCAGAGGAAGAATTGGTTTCAAAATCTTCAACTGATAACATACAGATGTAATAATCTTGTTTACCTGTAAATTGTAATCCAGATTGGATTGCCAGATACAACACACAGTCAGTAAATTTGGAAGCAATTCCAAAAAGAGTTGGACATGGTAGTATTGGAAAATGTTCCCCAGTTTGTTTTTTGATCCAAAAATGATGATTTCTGTCTTATTGGAACTAAGCTGAAGTTTTCAAAGACAGATTATTTCTTCCGCCCTGTACAATGCGATCTGTTGCCTTCAATGGTTCTTTCAAGCTCACTTAAATCTGTGTATCGTCTGCATAAAAGTGGTACTGAAGATCAAACTCTGCAAAAATGTTTAGCAGTGGAAGAATGTACAAATTGAACAAAACTGGTGACAGATATGAGCCCTGTGGTGCACCACAAGGTATCACCAGATTTTCAGATACATACTGGCCAGTCTTAATCCGTTGAAATCGATTTGTAAGAAAATAAGTAAACCACTTCAATGCTTTTTCAGATTGATGTGCGACAAGATGTTAACCTAGTACCAAGTATGTCATAGCCCGCAGTGTCAAAAGCCGCAGACAGGTCTAGCATGATCAGCATGCTCATATCTCCCTTGTCTGCATTTGCAAGTAAATCGGCCCATACTTTTACCAAGGCAGTCTCTGTCCCATGTGCCCTGTCCCGGCCCAAAACCGGACTGGTGGACATCTAGTATATTATTGGCTTCCAAATAATCCTGAAGCTTAGGAGTTACCAATTTCTCAAGGATTTTTGTTGGCCATAAGAATCCTGCAATGGGACGATAATTAGCTAGGATTTTAGGATCAAGGGTTGTTTTTTTTAGCAGCAGTGTCAAATAGGATTTTTTTTAACTCCTCGGGTACAAAGCCCTGATCCAATGAGTCATTTATAAATGCTTGAATGGGTTCACTCATAGCCCGGGCGTGTTGTTTTGCTAGATATGCTGGAATTGGATCATAGACAAAATTGGTTGGTTTAAGATGTAGCAATGCTTTTTCAATAGTTTCTTTACCAACCAAGGTAAAGTTGAACTCTGCTGGATGGGTCTCTTTATCGACTCTTGATTATAGTATATTTAATGACACAGTCATATTTGAATGCACATCAATATCAGTTCTTATCTGTTTAATTTTGTCAAGGAAGTACGAATTAAAATCATTTGCCATCTTATGAGATGGAACCACACTGGGGTTTATACAGCTTGGATTAGTAATGGATCTCATAGCTGAAAAAAAGCTCCTTGGGGTTATTGGCTGCTAACATTATTTGTCGTTGCAGGCTTTGTGCTTTTGCCTGCATAATTTCAATGTTATACATGTTTAAAGCCTACTTGCTATTACATGGTCTACAGTGGTTCTGGCCAGAAACCACTTTTTCGGCTTTCCCATATGCTGCTTGATGACACTAAACTTTTCCATCAAACCACTGATTCCTAATCCTTGATGTCGGTTTTACAGCTTTAACTGGTGCAATAGCGTCACAGTTTACTTGGAGTTGTTGCATTAGCCTCATATAGGTATCCATCCCTGTATCACCTTCAAATATACTGGGGATACCCTTCAGAAGATAATTGTCAGAAATACAATTCAGATCCTTCTTCCAACGATGGGATTCTCTAATAGGTGGTATATTACTCCAGCAGTATTCACTTCTTGGGTCCAGGTGAACCGGACCATAAAATGGTCAGACCAACTCATAGGTTACACATCTGGTTCTTGTAATATAATCCCTCGTGATCAAATTGGATCTAAGCAGTGTGCACTTAAATGAGTGGGAAGAATAGAATAGAAAGAATGCAAAGATTATGAGAGTCCAATATGTCAGCTAAGTGTTTACAATAATTATTATCAGGTGCATTGCACCAGATATTTAAATCTCCAGCATGAGAATCTTGGATTGTGTGCAAGCTTCTACCCCTAAAAAAGTTTCCATATTATCCAGGAATGTAGTGACCGATCCTGGAGGTCTGTAACATACAATTATTTCAATAGCATCCTTGGGAGTGATCTGGTAGGAGCATGCCAGAATCTAGGAAACATTATCCCAGTTTAGAGTGCAGACATTTTGAATTTCTATAGTGTCTTTAAAGATAATGGCAACTTCACCTCCATGTTGTAAATCTCTATTCACCCATTTTATAAGATAATTATCTGGAACAAAACAATTGAGTTGAGATAAAAATGAGGGAGTAAACCAAGTCTCAGTAACCATACATATATCAATTGTATGGTCTATGATATGTTCGGTTATGACAAACGCATTTTTAGTTGCTGATCTGGTGTTAATAAGCGCTAGTTTGTAAGTCATAAACACTGCATCGGGTTTAATAACTGATTTCTGCAGCATAATATTGGCTCCTTTCATTTTATTCAGGGTATGCAACAACAGGGTGCCATAGGCTGTGTCCTTAAGTGATAAAAGCATGTCTCTGGTATAGGAGTGAAGCATATTAGTATATAGGATACACCCGACTACATATAGTCACAGAACAACTGTGAGACAATAGAAGTAACACACCAGTACTTACATGAATATTTAAACGAAATATCTAGTTTACAAAACCCTCCGCGTACTCCACCTACACCACAGACTGCCACAGACCGTCTTGACTAAGGCACGCCAGCGCTGTGGCACCCGTTGTGTGGGAAATGCTGCTGAGTACTACAGTGCTTATGGGAAGTGTAGTTCAGGTAGGTTCATGTGTGAATACACTAAATAAAACAATGCAGCATTCAAGCTCCACCTTTTAAAAAGAAAGAGATAATCGCCCTCATTAGGACCCTGGCGCTAAGGGGTTAACGGCGCCGTAAAAGGTGTTGGCGCCGTTAAACCCTTAACGCCTTGCTACGAGGTCCCTTTGCGGGACCCGACCTTAACGGCTGGTTTAGACCAGCCGTTAAATTAGGGGCCCGCAAAGGGACTCTCGAGGTTAGTACGGTACCGCAATTTGTGGTACCGTACTTACCGCCTTCCCCATTCCCCTTATGCCCTACGGGGCAAAAATGGGCATGGGGAAGGGCCATGGTGGCATGGGGAATTACCGCCCTGCCAACCTTGGAATGGGGTGGTAATTCCCCATTCCGCCATGGCGGACTCCGGCATCGACCATGGTGCTAATAGCACCATGGTTTTCCGCCGGAGTCCTAATGAGGGCCAATGTCTTGCTCTATTTTGTCTGCATGCACATTACTATTTCATTTTTACACAAAGATTTTCCCTTCAAATATAGAGAAGTCCGTCCCTTCCCATTAAAATATCACACAATTAGCATTCAATTTAGTACGCATCTCGACAGCAACTAGCATTTATCTAAACAATACAATTCCGTCACACTACACAGTAGTTTACAAAAATAGAGTATTTCCCTATGTGCATTGTCGATTCCCTGACCGAGTAGCAGGAAATAGATCTGTCCTCCAAAACCCTTTCATCACCCCCTCCCCATTTCGATCAATACTGGGACGAGGATAAGGCAACTGGGAGCAGTAAAGATTACCCATATAAACAACATGGAGAAAGTAAGGGAAACCCACTTTATAAAGAACTCAAGTTGTCCCACTAATAGAGTCAGGGAGGGTCAGGCATTTAATGAGGACAGTTCACACCCGACTCCAGTTGACTGTTTTGTCAACTATGGTGTGGTTTTTCACAAGGAGGAGAGCGAGCTGGGGATGCTGTCTGGAGCTGAGAAGCCAAGAAGAAGAGAGAAGCAGGAGTTGAAGCCTGGAGAATAACGGCGTGTGGAGATGCTGGCCTGGTGTTTGTGAGGGGCTGCAGCGTGGCTAGGGAGCCATGCCTCCAAGGAGCCTGAGTAAGGCAGCCTGTATCCTGCTGCTGGCATTCGGCAAAGTGCTTGTTCCATTGTGACGTGTGCCGGTCCCAAGGGAGCCTGAGGGGCAGGTGGTGAGACCCTGACCTCAACCCTCTGTATCCAGAGGGACTACTTGTCAACGCAACGCTGCCCGGTGAGGCAGGAAGAAAATCAGGATTGTGTGTTTGACTGGAGCGGAGCAGGAAAAAAGACACAGTTTTAAAGCGGCACAAAGCGGAAAATTAGATAAAGTGTCTGAAAGACAGGAAAGTGTAACAAATAAGCAGAATAAGAGAAATGGAGGAAAGAAAATAATGCTAGCTCTGCGGAAGAGAAAGAAGGAAGTTGCGCTAGCCTCACGGAAGAAAAGTAAAGTGAAAGAAAAGCATTTGAATAGTGCAAAGAAGGAAACATTGAATAAAGACTTTTAAAGAATGCAGAGTGTGCACGGTAAAGAGGAGTGTGTCAAGTGTGCAGGTTGTAGGCTTTTGCTTACCCAGGTTTTTTTCAGCAGTTCTTCTGTGATGTAAATAAGGCCTCTCCTCTCCCGATGCCAGGGTTGTCTGGATTAAGACAGGCAAAGTTGGCAAAGAGAAGGAAAACCCTAAGGAAAACTCCAGTGGGAGTAAAAAACCTTGGTAATGCATGACGTGTTGAAGAAGCTGGATGGATGCCCTGGATGAAGCTCAAGAGACGGCAGAGATGGAGTCTCCAATGAAGTCTGTATAATAGAGAAATACCAAGAGTACTGGAGGCAAAAGGGATTGGAGTGAAGCAAATGCAGACTGTGCATAAACCCATGAATTACATGAGGCACTGGAGATCAAATAGAAAGGCTGGGTAGAATAAGCAAGGAAGCGCAAAGGCGTGGCAGCACGAAACAAGGGTTTAACAAGACAGAAGAAAGTCACAGTAGAATAGGAGCATTACCTCAATAGCGATAAGTTGCAACACAAGGCGTTGTGTACAGGCGACTTTAATCGGAGTCGTGGGTGGAAGCTCCTCCTCCAAGGGCTCAGCACACAATTGGAGATCCAACGGCATGTTGCGGTAATCGGATTTGGTCCGGTTTTTTTGTTGGCATCACTGCGGGCGCCATGTTGTGGTTGGCTAACATGCATTAAATTAATGGTTGGCAATCTCCGGAGCGGACCATATCTTGGTTGGCATGTTGTTGTTCTGGGTTGCACGCCACCTGTCGAGTAAGGACCAGGGACAGAGCCTGGTTCTAACAGCAGGAAGTATGAGAAAGAAACAAACAAGTGCAAGGGGGTGCACGGTAAGGAAAAGAAAAGTATGCAAGGGGCGCAAGAAGCACGATAAGAAAGCAAAGGAAGGTGCAAGAGTGCACAGTGGAAGAGAAAAACAACAAAGAGAAGGTGCCAGTGTGCATGAGAAAGGAGCAAAGGCAAACAAGAAGGGGGACAGGAACCACTTGAAGGTGAAAATGTTACAAGGAGGAACAAGAAATAAAGAGATGGGTTACAGATCAGAGTGTTCACACCTAGGAGAAGCAAAGAACCAGGCGATTTTGAAAGTCTCTGATTGTACCCCACAAGTGAAGAGTGTGTGAAAGAACTGTATCTAAAAGGAAAGGTACATCCTGACAAGCTGAACTTGTGTTTTAAACCAAAAAGGGGCCTACAAGTAGTACACTTGTTTTTTTTTGTGTCATCTTGTGTTGGAAACAGAAAGGGGCCTGAGCTTAGGGAAAGGGAAGGGAATTTTTGAACCGTGAGAGGCCTAACAAAGTTGGAGACTTGTTTTGTTGAAAGAATTGAGGCCTGGGGAAGGGAACCCTCAGAAGTTTGAAAAGGAACTGTTATATTTCTTTTATGGTGTTTGGAACTTGAACAAGTTGTAAGCTTGTAACCCCAAGGAACTAAAGACGCTGAAAGTATTTGAGGATATTGCAAGGGCTCTGTGGAGACGGTTACAAACAGCCCTTTTTGATTGAACTCATTTTTGTGACATTGGGCCTCATTACGACCCTGGCGCTCACGTAATGAAGGGTGCTGGTACGGGACCGGCACCCTTCATTACGTGAGCACTGATTACGAGGTTCCCTTTGCAGGTAAAACCAGATGTCTTTTCCGGGTCCCGCGAGGGGAAGAGGGAGGCAATAACGGGCCATTCGCAATGTGCCTGTTGTAACCTCCCTCCCCATTCCCATTGAGCCCTATGTGGGCTCAAAGGGAATGGGGAATGGTTCCTTCAAGGAGGAATAACCGGGTCCTCCAATGTTGGAATGACCCGGTTATTCCTCATTGAAGGAACCCGGTAATGGAGCCCGGTTTGGAGGTAGCCATGGCTGCCTCCAAACTCGTAATGAGGCCCATTGACCAAGCTACACCTGGTGAGAAGACCACCTGAAACCAATCTTGGTTTCCTATTTTCTATTGTACCACTGTTTTTTCTACCTATCACATTTTTATAAAGAGTGAGGGCAAGCATATGTTTAGACAGAGACAGACTTTTATTTTGGACTATCAGACATCGATAGCCTTTAGAAACATCAGTTAAGGGAACCATCCCTCTAGAGTTAGGACCAGTTAGGCATTACACCAACGCAGGAACCTTAGTAAATAAAGGTTTTGAAACAAACATCTTTGACTCTGTACCTCTCTTGATACCATGCCTGTCTCTCATCTATCTGCTACCACTCTCACTTCCCGCTTTCAGTTTTGTTTTCTCTGCATTGTATTCAAATGGGCCAATGGACTCACCCCTCCCGTATTTTTCCTGAATTAAATTTGCTTTGTACTAAAGGATAACGAGAACCTCACAATTACAACAAAAATTGCAATGCCAGTCAAGAATATCGTTTATAGATATAATCTGGAGATAGTCTTGAAAATCAACGACAATCTGATCTTGAACAGGGCGAACGTCATGAGACTCGTATGTAGGTTCCCGGAAATTAAAATAATTAATTCTAAGGACTTATATCTGATAGAGTTCCCCGACAAATCCAGGTTAGATCGCGTCGCAATTCACATTGTAGACCTAAGAGTGAAACATCTACTGGATAAAGAAGGAGCCAGACTACTTTCCATGGGATTCAGCTTGACAGAATTGGATGTGAGTGAGTCCAGTAAGAGAAAGGAGTGTGAGGATTTGCTATGCTGGGGCAAAGAGCAATACATTGAAGACATATGCACAACTAGAAGATCACCCGGCAAACAATCCATCAACGGCGACCCATCTGGGCCGGGCACTAAAAGGTCAGAAAACCCAGCCCTCTAGACGGGTCACATTTAATAGATTTGTGAGTTCTGAATAAAACCCCAGTGCTATTGGGAACAAAAAGCAAGTGTGGAAAGGGGATGATTGGAGCTGGTTAGCAGCTACATTGGCTTCAAAACCATAACGCCAACAGGAATTACAAGACATTTTCATGCCACAAGTTAATAGCAGCAAACCATACAAAGCCATGAACTTCGAATCTTGGAACACCAGGGGCTTCATGCACCTTTTTGGGAAAGGGGATTTGATTTTTGAGGACTACGATATCCTGTGCCTTCAGGAAACTTGGCTCAGGGAGATGCCAATCCTGGAGGGCTATGTGGTCTATCTAAACCCAGCCCTGAAAGGGTGGCTGGCTGTCCGACTGCTGGTATGATTATTGCAGTCAATAGGTCTATTGGTTGGCAGGTACGTTATATGAGGAATCCAAACCCTCTAGTCCAACTAATTGTGCTGGAAAACAATCCTAAAACCGAAGGCCAGCAGAGAACTCGTTTGGTATGTAACCTCTACTGGAAACCGGCTTCTCTCTTGGCTGGTAACTTTGTAGCCATGATGATGACCTATATTGAGGAAGAACAAGTGGCTAAGAACAATCTAAAGATCCTGCTATGTGGTGACCAAAATGTTGATTGCTTCGACGATGTTAAGGCACTAATAATTGATTTACCAACAAAGTCTTCACCTAAGGTCACAAGAGGGCTCCTTTGGTGGGAAGAACTATTGAAAAGAAATATCCATATACTAAATAGTCATCTAAAGGGGGACTCCCCTCCAAATATAATATGGAAGAGAGGCGAACAAGGAAAAATCGTAGACTATGTATTCGCCTCAGAAAACCTCTCTGGAAAGTTAGGATCTTTGGACATAATAAGAACTACCCACAGCGACCACGACCTGCTCCAGCTAAAAGGCCACTACAAGTCCACTGGTTACCTTCACCCGAATTACCTCCTACCTCACTCGACTTTGGAATTTACGACTGGACTGAACCGCTTAAGAATTGATCAAAGTAAGTTGATCCGTTTCAAGGCATTAGCCACTACTGGCCTTTCTACAGATGAAGCAGGAAAACCTCAGTCGATTTTGGAATATTCATTGGCTTTAAAATTATTTGAAGTAAAAAGAGGACAAGGAACTAGAAGAGTCTACACAGTTAAACATGAAGAAGTGGCAGATAATAAGAAAGCGCTAAACAAACTGCGCCGGAGCCACAGAAGATTCCTGACGCTAATAACTGCAGAGGGGATCAGACGGGCAAATCAAATGTACAAAAACTGGCTAAAACATCACAGAAGCCGGTTATGCCAGATGGACGACGAAAACATGCTAAAGTTACTCGCCTCAAAGAATATTGCTGGCATGTGGAAGATGTTTAATGCACTAACGGCTCCACAGGATGCCCTACTTGGTAATCCAGTATCAGAGGGGACCTGGGAGAGCCATTCTGGTAGACTATTCAACCAAGAGGGGAACCCCATTCTGAGACCAGCTATGAGTAGCTACAGCGTATGGAGTTTTGCAATTGACAAGGAAGAAATCAGGAATTTGATAGACACAGCGAATAGGTCAAGGGCCGCAGGGCCAGATGGCCTCACCAATGCATTACTTAAAAAAGATCCGAATACTGGGCTGACTTCATGTCGCAATTGTTTGAGAAAATTAAAGATACAAGGATGATTCCTCAGTCCTGGACTAAATCTATTGTGTTACCCATTTACAAGAGAGGCAATAGGTCTGATCCCACCAACTACAGACCTATCACCCTCCTCGATGCGGTCAGCAAATTGTTCTCGGCAATTATACTGAAGGAACTAAACATGTGGAGTAAAGTCACGAAACACCAGGACCTCTGGCAGTCGGGATTTAAAAAAGGAACCGGAACTTCCTTAAATCTATTTATGATCAACCTTTTCATGTGCAGGATAAAAAGCGCCACGAACAACAATACAATCTACATTGCTTCGATAGACCTGGCACATGCCTTTTATTTAATAGACCAGAATATTCTTTGGTTTAAATTGCAAAAATGGGGCTGCCCATTCTATCTAAGAGAAGCCCTGGAGCTACTCCATTCCTCAAACACGATTAGAGTAAGCCTCAACAAGAGAGGGACTCTAACAAAGGAAATATCTTCTTCCAAGGGTTTAAAGCAGGGGTGTCCACTGGCCCTGGCAATCTTCAACCGCTGTACTTCCAAAATTGAAGAGGAGTTTACCAACGTGAGATGCTTTCCTCCACGAATCTCCGGAACAGCAGTGGGAAGATCTTATGCAGATGATCTTTTGTTATTTGACCAAACAGTGATACGGCTGCAAAGACAGCTGGATGCTTTGGCAAGCCACGTTGACTCTAATGAGGTAGTAATCAATCCAAAAAAATCTAAATTTATAACACTAAGCAACGCTAGACGGTCACAACAAGCTAAAAGAGCTTGGTTCCTCAATGGGGAGAAAGTCCCTGAAGTTGCAGAGATGACATATCTTGGTTTATCTCTGAATAACAGTACTAATGATTCTCCTGGCTTGATGGCTTTAAAATCTAAAGCCAGGAATCTAGCCACTCATGCTAGAATCATCAAACAGAGTTATTGTAAGTTCTCCCTATCTCTGGTTATTGAGTTTTATAAAATTATGGTAATGCCAATACTTACATACGGCGCTGAAACTCAATTACAGCTAGCAGGGTCAGCGTGGCGACAAGCTGAGGGGATCTTTTGAAGAAGAACACTTTACTTGCCAAACTCACTGCCAGTTGAAACTGTTCGCAGAGAGCTAGGCTTGTCATCCCTGTACACAGTTTTGGAGTGGAAATCATTATCTTTTCTTCATAAATGTAGGGATCCCACTGGGGAGGGAGGCTTTGAAGTATTGTATAGTGCCCTGAAGAAAAATCAGGAAAGACCTCTGCTGGAGTGGAAAAGTATATACTCAGCAATACTCCAAAACTTGGCTCTCTCAGAAGATACCCTGTTGGAGAACCCAGGATATGTAAAAAAAAACATCTGGACCTTGACAGGATTACCACAAAGAATAGGATTGTTTCATTCAAAAGTGGAAGAGCATTGGGAGGTGGCTTCAGTAAAAGAGGTGAGTCCTAGAGCTACAGAAAGAAATTCCCATCACCCACTCTTAGACAGGAATTCATGAGACTTTGCCTAAACCTCTTCCCGACTAAGAACGTAACTGAGAGATGGCAGATTGAAAGCGATCGTAACTACTCATGTACATTCTTCCTAGATCCACTTGAAACTCAGATGCATCTTATGATTGAGTGCTTGGCTCTGAAGGACCTAAGGACAAAACATCTGGGGAAGTTCTTAAAAAATTGCTCCACAGGGATTTTTAAAGAAACATGGGATCTCTCGATGCAAGGGAGAAGAACTACTGAGATATTGGCACTACTAGCTTTTTTTTAGGATATTTCAAACATGTTCGTAAAACAGTGAATGAGTATTTTATTTGCACTAGAGGCGAACCAAGGAAAAGGAAATGAAACCCGGATTGTGGGTTTTACCATCTTGGACATGATGACTTTATATGTGAATGTATTCCTGTGTGTTTATCTTTGTGTTTGTTTTTTTTTTTTAATTTCTTATTTCTTCTGAATAGTTGGATGTTGCAAATTGGGTTTATAGAGATTGAATGTAGCATAAAAAGTTTAAAACGGTAAACTAAGAAATGCTAATGAAAACATTTTTACAAAAATTTAAATTTGTTTTTCATGTTTGGTCAATTTGTAAACATTTGTAAACCGTTGGACTGTTTTCTTATTCCTATACAGCACTTTGGCGAAAGGGCTCTATAAATCTAATCGAAGAAATAATACATTACTAAGGAGGAGGATGACATTGCCCGTGTAGATGAAGAGTATGGCACCAGGGTCGGACTGGGACATGAAATAGGCCCGGAAACCCCCCAAAAAGTGGCCCTCAAACCATCATCCGTGAATCACATCTATTCACGACTTTACAGAAAATGCTACTTATGGAGGGTCAATGTGTTTGTCGCATGTTATGTTTTGTGTAAACGCTTGACAAAGTGATAACATAACTTTTGTTTTTTGATCTTTTAAAAAAAAAATCATCACACAGTTAAATACTTATTTTGCAGAACCAGACTCAAGGCATGTCTACTAGTTGCCACACGTAAAGAAAAAAGTTGTATTTAATAAGCAGTACAGCAAAATGATTACACTGGAAATTACCTTGCCAGTAGTATTTATGGTCAAATATTACATTACAACACAACTCATAAATTAACATAACTTTATATACTTGCAGTTCTGTGACAGGGTCCACAGTTCCGAGGCACAGGAGTGGAATGAACCAACCACCCCCACTGTGGTTTTGGGACCTGGAAGTCGATGCTTATACAGGGCTCTGCCACCTCAGCAGGGAAGAAGGGTTAGGGTGACGATGGTTGGATAGGAAGAGGGGAAGTAGGAAAACCAGAATAAGGTTTAGGGAGAGGTTATGGATAGGTTGGGAATGTGCTCTGCAACAGGGCCTTTGAGAGAGTTGTGTAATCCAGGTTTTTCTTTTGCTCTGGCACACATTAAGCCTGGATGCAAATTCACAATAACAAAACTTGGCCAGATTGAAAGAGGAGAGCGACTGATTCTCTAACTCTAATTTGGGTGTGGAGGAATAGGATTGTTCTGCCTGGTTACTGCTGCTTATAGACTGGACTGGATCCTAGGGTGGCCGGGTTCCTGGAGGGTGACAAAAGCTGTGCATAGTAAAGGATGCCAAAGCGTCTGAAGTATGCTATACAGGACCACCTTACATTATACTGCATAGAAGATATACAAACACTAGTGGTTACTTACACGCAGTGATGGGCGTGCCTGGCTGGCTGTTGGTAGCTCTGCTAAAGCCTGGTTATAGTGGGTACTTGAACAGCGACCTGCCTGCAAAAACAAACAAAGTAACGATGATGAAGACTCAATAAACACAGTATATGTCATATACACACAGTGCAGGGCTTGTAACAAAGATATAACGAGCACCGAAGCATCACCCAATAGCTAGGGGCTAACCCACAAAAAAGGATTAGAGCAATCAGGACCATACAAGCTGTGCACTAGCAGCAATAGTAGCCAGGCAAATAAATGATATCTTCCCCGGTGGTAACTGCTAACTAGCAAATGGTAGGACATCTACCGGAGGCACGGCAATCAGCATGCTGTGCTGAATAACCACAACCACAGATGGAACTGTAATATAAATCATTGGTACGCCGTACCACTAGTCCATTTAATTTTTACAGTGTACCTTTACTTCAAAGACTGAAGAAGAAATGCGTCGTAGGTGCTCTCTCTTGCTCCCGAGCCAGTTATAGAATCGGCTAAGTCTGGACATTCAAGCACTGGCCGTTTCCGAGTCAGAGCTGGGCAGACACACATAGCATTTGTGTCTCTGCAGGTGGTTAAGGTGCCCAGGTTGCAAACCTTTATCATTGGCACTGTGGCAGAGCCTTTCCCAATCCCTGCTGGCTTACAAGGTGTCATGTCACCAGTAGAATATCACCATGTCATGCAGTGTGGACTGTGGGGCTGCGATGCAGCGCATCCTGGCACCCACTTACACTGAATATTATACAGTCAAAATCACCCCAGCTTGAGAAATGTATTGTCGGTTGGCACTGCCAGCCATAGGCAGCATGATCATTGCCAAGACTGCTGAGCCAAGCAGTCTATATCCTCTCTAAATACTGCTTCAATGCCCACATTTTAAGGGTGGCATACTGGAGCTGTATATGCACTGCAAATGGAACAACAGCCGAACAGCGTGCTCACAGCTTGCTCTACCAAGCACCTACAATATACTCTTTCACCGCTGCCAGCTCTGGTCAACACACCCACCACTCACACTGCCTACCCTTCTCAGTGCACTAGTGCAAGCACACCACATGTAAGCAGTAAACCAGCTGCTGGCACAGCCATCCCTAATACCCATACTGGCATCTAACACTCTCAATGGGAGCATTACCTGCTGAACTGCCAGTGTTAAGCAATGCACTCATTCACACGTTCAGTGTACCGACTAATTAAACCGCCCTAACCCCAGAAGTATAGCAATCACAAACACATTCATCTCTGGGAATACAGTATGTCTGCCTTTGCAAGGGTATGTTTTAGTACGTGTTCTGTTATGTTTTGCAAGAGCTTAAACTGATTTAGCAGAATCTGTCCATGTATCGTCTCCCCACTCGGTCATGCTCATCATTTATAAATGTGATGTATGAACGTATCCCTTAACACAATGGATGAACACCTGCAGATTAGGAAGCATTCAAACAAGAACAATGGCAAAGCAGATGGCCGACACCCCCTGCACCTTTTCACCATTAATGAGGATACGCTTTCCATAGGAGAATACTCATAGCAGCAGGGCCTGCAAGTGTCAAGTGCTGCAAGGCCTGCCTTGGGAAGGGCGCGCCGCGCGCAGTCCAGCAGGGAGAGAACATCTCCAGACAAGGCCAACCACAAAGGAACATTGCACCGTAAGAACTAGGAACAAAAGTACAAGTCATTTAAAGACATATATTTTTTCTAAGTAAATCTGTGCAGAGCATCGTGTTAATTAAGGGGAAGGACCAGAATAGATGATGCCACAATAAGAACTCTCTCTGGAAAAACCTTGTACTCCCGCCCCAAAACGTAGGAATTCTGCCCTTTAGCTTTGCAATTATAAAGTAATTCCGATAACAGGTCTGATAGTGGTGGGGGGTCGAGAAAGGGGGCAGGGAATAGGGGAACAGAGCTGTAAAGGGAATGCACTTGAAGAAATTACCCAGCATTGCACACTCTTATTCATTAGAATAATCCACATTTACTTCAGTGGTCCTGCCACAAATTCTCCCAGACTAATGATCAGTTCAATTCAGGCCAGCATTTCAATGTTAGCGGATATTTGGGTAGAGCGTTTTGAGGACAGGTCGTTTCAGGCACCTGTATTTTTGTAATATTAAATAAAATAGTGGAATGGGTTAAGCTCCTGCTGCAGAGATCTGTATGTAATCTTGACCCAGGAAATGTTCATATAAATCGACCTTAGATTTCTTAACCTTCCGGGAATCACGTCCCTATGCTTGTTTTGCTTTGTGCACAAGCTTTATTTTGAGGGGGTAGGAGGGTCTTCTGGAAGCATGCACTCAAAGGTCATGTTGCTACCAAGCTTCTCCTATACCAGGGGAAGGATAATTTGAAGGCCTGGCTAAATTAGGGTCACCGACAGATCCAGTACAATCATCTATTTTCTGTTATATTCATCTCAACCTTCTCCTTTCTAACCCGTGGACGCTATAGAAATTATTTCTTTATAAATATCTCTAAATTTGTAAGCGTGTATTCTCTTATTTTGAAATAAGTACGCTGAAACTGAAAGTATACGTTTTCCTGTTAGGGAAACAACTTTTATTTTTGAATTACCTTTCCTTTCTTTTCTTTTTTTAGGTAAAAGGATACGTTTTCAATTTGGTAGATGAGTTCTACTGATGAAATCTTCATGCAGCGGATGGGGTCTTTCCAGGTAAGTCTTTACGGGTAGGAATGTTCTATTCTCATCTTCTTCAAGTCTCTCTCTACATTTCTTTTAGTTCATTGCCTTTCAAAAGTCTTGGTCTTTTCTTATTAAATTCTTACAAAGGTTTCCTGTCATATGCTGCTCACAGTCTCTGTTTTATCAATAAGTTCTGGTGCTTTATTCATTTTCTAGCTTGTAATATCTTACTCCTTGACCACCTGCTTTAGTAGTCTCTCCGTCTTTTAACTTTTAATCCCAGTATGCAATGGTTCTGCTTTCGCCCTTTTATTTGGAAAGTCTGGTTCCTCCTCTTTTCATTAAACTCTCATCTAATGGGGAACAGTTTTCCTCCTTTTCAGAATCTTCACTTTACACACCCGTGTGTTCGTAACTAAAACTCCTCTCTCCCTTTCAGCCACTCACTGGCTCACTCGTAGCTTGATCCGGTTTGATTTGACCCTAGAGACTGGCTTGCAGCGTCTCTTTTCATCCAGTCCTTTTACATGCTGCGTGCTCGTTGCGGCTTCTGCCTTACAGCCACACTCCTCGCTGACTCGTTAGTCTAGGAAGTTCCGCCTCCCCAGCTGACGGATGGACAAGTCTCCGGGACACTGTTACACACTCCCAGCTGTTACGAGGGAGTTCCGCCCCTTCAGCTGTACGACAATAAGCACTCTGTCCCTCGCCTTCACCTCCCGTAACAGCAAGTTCCTCACAGCATGGTGCGATCTTCGGATCGTCTGTTTTGAAAAAAAAAGGGATTTCCCCACCGCACTTGCGTGAGAGAGGACGTCGCTGCTCAGACTCCTACTCCCCTCTCCGGTATAACGCGGCGGCCTCCCTCTCGCCTTGTTGCGCTGGTCACGGCGTGAAGACTTCAGCACTGGCAACCTGCGATTGCCGATCGCTCCATAAACTTCTGCAACAAGTTATAACGTTGGTTGCAACAGCGCAACTCTTAAATGAACACCGTCTTCTTCGTTTTCTCACTCCGGACCTCTGTAAGCCCAGCGATTGTGATGTCGTCACATGACTCCCTAGTCACGTGTGAAGGAACACGGGGCAACAGGAAGGGGAGGGACGGGATATGACGTGGGGTAACCACTTCGGAGACCGTGTGAGGAAATAAAGGATGTGTTGAACGAAGGCTCCGCGTCTGTGCCTTATTTCAGGGTGTAACGTTTTACACATCTCGACACTGGCGACGAGGAACTCACGCAGCGAACACACGGAAGCGTACGGCGGGTGGAAGAAAATACACACTCCCCGCCAGCTGAGACTCTCCTAGAAGTCCGAGCGAGGTCTCGTAAGCATCTGTCAACGGCGACAGGTTGGTCAGCGGGTGGAGCGTGTCGGCTCCCCGCGATTGTCACACGTGGTGCGCGAGTGGAGCGCAGTCGGCTCCTCGCGACCACTCCAGAGTGGCAGAATCATCCGTGAGTTGAGCGCGTAGGTTCCTCACACAGAGGCACGTGAGTGGAGCGGGTCGGCTCCTCACAGCGTTTTCCCTCACCAGCAACGTGTAGGAATTCCGCGGGTGGAGCGCGTCGGCTCCCCGCGACGGCTCCTGTCTGGGAAAGGTTTTGGCCCGCGAGTGGAGCGCAGTCGGCTCTTCGCGCTGAAGCGTGTGAGTGGAGCGCGTCGGCTCCTCACAGCGCTTCCCGCCAAAAAGGAAAGGCAGCAACCTCAGTGGGTGGAGCGCGTCAGCTCCCCACGCACACACAGGTACGATCAATCTAAAGAGCACGCAAGTGGAGCACATCGGCTCCGTATACAAACACCACACGGAACATCCACCATCATCAGGCCTTCAAGTAAAACGTATTAATCTGTCATCCACTACACTTATTGAGTGCGCAATTATACTTTGTCTGTCATGCTGGATGACTCGTCTGAGGAATCACTAACAGTACAAGTAACTCCCGCCAAAACAACACGCACAAGCATGACGGACGGCCTGATATCACAACTGCCCCCCAATTTTGACCTGAGCGACACCAGTACACTGGGACCAAGGTGGAAAAAGTGGGTGAGGGATTTCGAAGTATGTCTCAAGGCGGTAGGGCCTTTGGAGGATGAAAGGAAGCACAGTTTGCTCACACATGCCATAGGATCAAATGTGAGAGACATTCTAGATGAAATTCCTGAAGATGACATAGACACTTACACCAAATTAAAGACAACCCTAACCAATTACTTCACGCCACACACAAACGTGGACTATGAGCGTCACATTTTTCACACCACTAAACAACTGAAAGGTGAAACAATGGATGCATTTGTGATGAGATTAAGAATAAAGATGAAACACTGCGATTTTAACAACTACTCTAATGAGGAAGCCCTTCGCTCACAGATAATTGTAGGGTGTGAAAGCAGTGACTTCAGAAAACGACTCCTACAAAAGCCTCGAAACCTGGAAGAGATTCTACGCCTGGCTCGATCCGAGGCGGCGCTAACAGCACAGGTGGAAAGTCTTGAGGGCATCACCATCATTCACGGGAAGCATGAAAATCTACACAAACTTGAAAGCACCACCAGAGGGAACACAGATCCATTTTGCTATCGTTGTGGACATGAGTATCCTCATGAAGGCACCTGTTCCGCCATGGGTCAAATTTGTTCTGCCTGTGGGGGAGAAAATCACTACAAGGCTGTGTGTTTCATCTATCGCAGCAAAGTGCGAGGAAGTGGAAGACATAGACGCTCCACTCCAGAAAGAGAAGTGAGGCGTATGAGTCCCAGTCGTGAGTCACACTACCATAATGACACAACACGCCGCCGACAACGAGAAGAAACATCCGATAGAAGACAAACAAAGACCACACATGAATGGCGTGACAACAAATCTTCATCCTCCGGACGGAAAAGACGTCCCCGGAGATATGTCAGGTGTCTGGTAGAACAATCACATTCTGACAGCATCTCTAGCACCTCCTCAGAGGACAAACCCAAGAAGGAATCAAATCCACATAGAGGAGAAACACGGACAAAAGGTTACCTATATGCCCTTGGAAACCCCACAGCAAAAGAAAATAGCCCTACTCTCATCATAAATGTCAACCAAGTGGCTGCCGAATTTCTGGTGGACACTGGAGCCACAGTAAACGTGGTGAGTGAGGAAGTGTACAACAACATGCCAAATGCCCCACGTTTGCAACCCGCGAGAGCACTCATTTTTCCATATGGCTCCAAGACGCCACTACCATGCAAAGGCTTTTTCACGGCGTCATGTCGATACAAAGATCACGTGAAGGAAATACCCATGCATGTTCTTGAAGCTGCCACTGACAGTGGATGTATTCTCAGCTACAAATCTGCGGTCGACATGGGCCTAATCCATGTTATATATAGACTCATGATGCACAAACACCTGGATCCCACCGCCAACATTGACAAAATTTTCCCTGCACTGTTCAGAGGACTCGGAAAATTGAAGGACAGACAAATTGAACTACATATAGACAACAACATTCCTCCGGTAGCGCAGCATTACCGCGGCATTCCCATCAATATACAAAAACAAGTGGAAACCGAATTAATGAAACTCTTAGAAGCAGACATAATTGAACCTGCTGAAGGCCCCACTCCGTGGGTATCCCCCATTGTGCCAGTCCCGAAAAAAGACTCCGCTGACATTCGCATTTGCGTAGACATGCGAAGACCAAATGAAGCAATCTTGAGAGAACGTCACCAGTCTCCTAGGATAACGGACATGGTGCATCTACTCAATGGAGCCACAGTGTTTTCAAAACTGGACCTCAATAAGGGGTACCATCAATTAGAACTTCACAAAAAGTCCAGGTACATCACCACTTTTGCCACTCACCTGGGCCTCTACAGATACAAGCGGCTCAGTTTTGGAGTTTCTTCAGCGGCCGAAATATTTCAGTCGGAAATTCATAACGTAATAAAACATGTGCCAAATTGCTTAAACTATAGTGACGACATCCTAGTGTTTGGACAAAATCAAGAACAGCACGATGACACCCTTATGCGTGTGTGCATGGCACTGGAGGAAGCACACCTCACCTTGAACAAGGACAAATGTGAATTTAGAAAGCCAACCCTGCGATTCTTCGGCCACATCTTCTCCAAAAATGGAATGACTCCGGATCCTGAGAAGGTCAGAGCACTCACAAACACAACACCACCGACCTCCGTCACCGATCTGCGATCGTTTCTTGGTCTGGCAAGCTATTGCACGAGATACATTAAGGACTTCGCATCCGTCAGTGCACCCTTGAGAGCCCTCACCAAACTTAACGCCGATTTCCGATGGACGGATGAATGCCAACAGGCGTTCCAAATCATCAAGGATCGCATCGCTGATGCCAAAAACATGGCATACTTTGACCCACAGAAACACACAGAATTAATAGTGGATGCTAGTCCAGTTGGCCTAGGAGCCATTCTAACTCAACTAGATCACAAAGATGGCCAGGCCATACACATAGTATCATATGCCAGTCGCAGCCTCTCAAAAACTGAACAAGCATATTCACAAGCGGAGAGGGAAGGTTTGGCGGTCGTGTGGGCATGCGAACATTTTCATCTTTTCCTATATGGGAAGCCTTTCACCATAGTCACCGACCACCAGGCACTATTATTCATCTATGGAAATGCTCAGGCCAAGATGCCTCCCAGAATAGCTAGATGGGCCTTAAGGCTCCAAGACTATCAATTCAACATCATTCATCGACCCGGAAAGGAACAAAATCCTGCAGACTTCCTTTCGCGCCATCCCAGTCAAGACTGCCACTCCGATCCATCCATTGCAGATCAATACATCATGTATGTGGTCCAAGAAAGTACACCACAAGGCTTGGACATGGAACAAATAGCCAGAGAAACCAACTCGGACCCTGCAATACAGGTCATTATGAGATGTCTTGAGACAGGGCACTGGAAACAGGCAAAGCAACTCAAAGAAGGTGCAGAAGAAGAAACCAAGCAAGACATCACCTGTCTGCTCACAGTAAAGGATGAACTTGCGGAAACAGAAGGACTCTTACTGAAAGGGACAAAACTAGTGATTCCTCGCTCATTAAGAAAAAGGGTCCTTGAGCTTGCACATGAAGGACACCGGGGAATAATGTCCACAAAAAGGATGTTACGACAAAGGGTATGGTTTCCCCAAATGGACACACAAGTGGAAGAATTGCTAAAAAACTGTCCCACGTGTGTGGTTCTTAACCCTCAAACTAGACCTGAACCCCTCAAAATGACTGAATTGCCAAACGGAACCTGGGAAGAAATTGCCATCGATCATTATGGTCCTCTGGAAGGAGGTGAATATGTCTTAGTGGCCATCGATGAGTACTCGAGATTCCCAGATACACAAATTGTACCGTCAACAGCAGCATATCACACTATCCCCGCACTGGACAGAATGTTTGCCACATACGGAATTCCAAAAGTAGTGAAATCAGATAATGGACCCCCATTCACCGGACAAGATTTCAAAACCTTCGCGGAATACATGGGTTTCCACCACAGAAAAGTAACACCGTTATGGCCTCAAGCGAACGGCACAGTTGAACGGTTCATGGGAAGTATTAAACGCACCACGCAGATAGCTCGCCTGACTGGAGAGCCACTGGAAAAATTACTGTGCAAGTTAATGAGAGACTACCGCAATACCCCACACAGTACCACTGGCAAGTCACCGTCAGAAGTCATGTTTGGCAGAAATGTGCGAACTAGACTACCGCACATAGAACTGGAGGAAGAACGGTACAAAGGAGACACTGCAATGAGACAACAAGACACGGCCCAGAAAATGAACATGAAAACCATGGCAGATAAGAAAAGGAGGGCCGAGGAGAATAGTTTGGAGCCGGGGGACATCGTCGTTGCGCGACAGCCACAACATTGCAAAAACATGGCATCGTTCAATGAAGAGCCCCTCACCATCACACAGAGGAAAGGCTCTCTCATCACGGCTGAGGGAACAACGCACACGATGACAAGAAACAGCTCTCACTTCAAGAAAATGCCAGGGATCATACCCCTAGTCGAACATTACATGCCAAGGGACACTCTGATGCGGGATGCACCCTATGAAGGAGACCAAGAAGATTCCGACACTGATGAGCCCCATTGGCCATCTCAGGAATCGAGCGAAAGAAATAACTGGAGACCTCAGAGATCTCGACGTCGACCACCGCGTCTCATTGAGGAGATGCCCTGATAATGAACTTAATGTTTAGTATCGGGGGGGTGTGATGTCGTCACATGACTCCCTAGTCACGTGTGAAGGAACACGGGGCAACAGGAAGGGGAGGGACGGGATATGACGTGGGGTAACCACTTCGGAGACCGTGTGAGGAAATAAAGGATGTGTTGAACGAAGGCTCCGCGTCTGTGCCTTATTTCAGGGTGTAACGTTTTACACATCTCGACAGCGATAACCGTTGTTTTCCTCCTCCAGTTCATCCGTCTACAAGCAACCCGCAAAAACAAAGGAAAAAGGTCAATAGCCTGATTCTCGACCATGGTTGGATAAAAACACTGTAACTCATCCTCCCCAGTTGACAGAAATATTTAACCCTTCAATGCTCAGCCTGTCCTGCTTATCCCAGTATTACCAGAGCCAGTGTCTGACGGGAGATCCCCTGTGTCCCCTGTGTCCTTCAGAGTGGATTCCTTACAACCTTGTTATACCATAAACCCTGTAACACCGACAGTAGTTGGTGCTTCACGTTTCACTATTGGTGTGGGTGACATTTCCTCTCCCAAATATCTAGGCAACGCCTACTCGCTCTTATAGAAAATCTATTTTTAGCTCAAAACCAAGTTTTCAAGTGACACGCACACATACGAAAATCAATTCATCCTCACTAGTTTGTATTGTGAGCTATAGGAATGGTCATCATTAGTTTCATAGTCTGTCATTCTTCTTTATAGAGCACTAAATTAGTGCTGCGCCCTTTGCAAACCTTATGCTACGTTCGCCTGCGATTTAGGAAAAGACATCTATGAGTGTCACTGTCCACAATTATCTTGTAGTTAGCAGAGGGTGACCCGCCCAAAGTTCAAGCCTTGCAGTGATCAGAAAGCTGACCGAAGTAACTCTCTAGGCCTCACACAGCCATTCCTTGTTGACCTATGGGGACTTGTGAAGGTTTGCTCAATGTGTATGCAGGTGCCCCCAGAAGGACAGTCGCCATTCGGGGTGGGGTAGTCAGCCACATGAAGGTGTGTTTTTGTCAGACAAGAGACTGACCCTTTTACTCATGGTCTAATGTGAAGCAACTGCGATACAAGCTAAAAGTAGCACACCGCAAACTCTAGGTTGTGGTGGTTTTATGGCCTAGTCAAGTGAAGAAAAAAGGGTATTGCGCAAAGCCGCTCATGCTGTCAGCAGGGTTAGCACGAGAAACAACCTGACTCTCCCGACACTAAACAACGCAACCCAACACCTCCCTTTCGTTACCTGGTCGAAACCAGACGTCAACCTACTCACGGTGTTAGGTAAAGCATTTAGTATGAAACTTGCTGAACCTGTATACAATTTTTTATTTACTCACTGTCTGCACGCCGGCCCACGTCACAAATGTCTCCACGACGGTCCAGAGTAGACATTAAAGTCATTCTCCTCCTCATCCTCACCTCGGCTGCCTGGCTGGGCCGAGCAAGCAGCTTGAATATAGGCCGCTTTGTTGTGACGTCTTCTGAGCTAGAACTCTTGGCATGCTGGCTGCTGCTCACTCTGCTCTCTCAGACCCTCGTCTTCTCTTCCTGGCAGTGGCTTCCTCCTCGACAACTGTCTGAGTCCCAGCCTGTGCTGGGGTGTTGTAGTTGCCAGCAGACAGCACACCCAATGCGCTTGACGGCAGGACACGGACGGAACGTGTCTGACTCCTGATGATTGGCTGTAGTGCTGCCTGCTGCCAGTCTCGGCCGCCTGCACATAGCATTAGCACCACAGGAGCCACCGGCCCTGCCCTGGCTGGCCCTGGTCGCTTCTCGAGTTGAGGCTCAGGAGTCAGACTGAAGTCAGGCAGGCAGGTGTTGTATCCGCCCTGCGTCCCGCAACGTGGTGACGCAGGGCGTCTCAATAAAAGCTTCTCAATAAAAGCCCTGCCCTGCGGATGGGGAGCAGTTCCGGGCACAGCAACGATCCGAGTGCGGCATGTATTCATTTCGCTCCTGGAGCTCACGAGGCCCGGCACGTTCTGTCTCCCCGTGCGCAGAGCCGCGGAGGCAGGACTTAACAATGGCGACGAGGGGAACAGAACCCAGCACACGCACTCGGCGCTCAGCCAACTGTTGCTGACCCACAGCAACACACAAAATTTTTTTTGGACATCCGGTGGGGGAGGAGGAGTGGGGGCACACAAAACCCCCCTGCCACCGATTTTTTTTTTCCTCTTTCTCCTCCACACTTGTTCCATATCAAGTGTGCTGATTCTCAACACAGGCCACTGCTGGTTGGAAGGGACACACCCCCTATGAACTCCCATCATGATGTGCAACAACCATCCATGGCCCACCCGGGGTCAGAGGTGCCACGGCACAGCGTGGGAGGCCCCACTCCTGCTCCATACTTGTGGGCTCAAGGCTACTGCACGTGGTGAGCGCCTGGATCGACGCAGCTGCCCATCTACCACAGCGTGAGACCTCAACCACGGAGGGGCAAAGTCACCTGAGGACACACATCAAGGTGAGGTGATTGAACCCCCATTAAGACACAGTAAGGCCCTGCCATGGCAACCGGCACGTCCACCCCCAGGCACGGCACGCCGTCAAGACTTGCGGCCAATCTGTCAATGTCGTCACCACAGGCTTGCCCACAAGGGAACTCCTCGGCAATGATCCAGCCGTTTGATCCGTTTACGGACCCATCGTCAGTCGGCCCCCGATGGCAGCTATGGATCCAAAAATTCGAAATGGCAATGGAATGCAAGGATATAACCACTGCCAGGAAGATGAGATCGCACCTGCTGCTAAACGTGGGAGATGAGGTACTACGTATATTTAACTCGCTAACCAATGATGATGGCCAGGACGTCTACCAGCAAGCAAAGGATGCCCTAACGGCTCACTTCCTCCCACAACTCAACCCTGATTATGAAACCTTCATATTCTGCACCACAATCCAGGCAGAAGAGGAGACCTCGGATGCCTACCATACCCGACTCAGGAAGCTGGCAATATCGTGTGAGTTCACGGATGTCGAGAAATAAATCCGTAGACAACTCATCAACGGCATCCAATCAGAGAAACTTGGAAGGATTGTACTGAGTGAGAAAAGCACCACTCTAACATGCATCCTCGAATTGGGTCATCAAAGGGAGCTGGCACATACCAGGGCTGCCAACATGGGGGCGACTCTGCAAAAACTACAGCCCGCCCTCACGACAGCCATGGTGTCCCATGTCACCAACAGACAATTCACAAGGGATGAGGCTGGCGGCAACTACGCACAAGCTAGGTGGCACCCACGGGTCCCGGGACCCACGGGGTGTGGATGGTGTGGTAGACCACGACATGGACGGAAAAACTGCCCCGCGCAAGGAACAACATGCGGGGCATGTGGCAGAAAGGACCACTATGCTAAAGTATGCCGGTCATCGGGCACCCCACTGCCGCCCCCGCATAATCCCCAGAGAAGAGCGGGACCAAGAAGAAGAAGAAGCAAGCCAATGCAAGGCGAGTCGAAACGGCAAACTCGTCGACTGAGGAAGAAGGGGATGATGTCACAGGAACCCAACATGAATCCGGCAAGGAACAATGGAAGAAAGGGAGAAAAGTCTACCTGGTATCATCCCTGAATCATGGACAGACGATGCAGAAAAAGGGACTCCGGAGACGCAAATGCCAGGTCACTCTCCAAAACCAGCAGGTATGGATGACCATAGACACAGGAGCGTCCGTAAATGTTATTCCAAACACTGCAACCACAACCAGATCTGAAGAACACTGACACTTTACTGTTTTCGTATGGCTGTAGGAAGCCCCTACCTGTGGTTGGCAGATTCCTCACCACCTTCAGCCACGGTGAAAACAGGCTACCGTCAAAAATCTATGTCGTAAATGCAGGGATCGAATGCCTTCTGAGTGGGGATGCGGCTGAAGACCTGGGGCTAGTCAAGTTCATCTGTCAAGTGAACAAAGTGCAAGAGGTCGAGAAGATCCTGGCACGGTATCCCAATCTGCAGAACGGGATAGGTTGTTTGAAAGGAAAGACAATCAGGCTCCACATAGACGAGTCAGTCCAGCCAAAGGCCGTAACACACAGGAGAACCCTGTTCCACATGTGCGAACAAGTAGAGAAAGAACTTAAAGCACTGGAATAAGCCAGCATAATAAAGGAGGTAACTGAGCCAACACCATGGGTCTCCCCAATGGTGGTCATAAAAAAACCCAAACAGCCGGGGAAAGTCCGGATTTGCATAGACATGCGTCTTCCGAATACTGCAATCAAGCAGGAGCGCCACATTACACCTACGCTCGAAGAAATCGTGGCCGATATCACCGGGTCGCGTGTCTTCTCCAAGGTTGATCTGAAAGCAGGATACCACCAGCTAAAGCTGCACAGAGGCTCTCGATATATAACAACTTTCTCGACACACCTGGGTTTATGAAGATATAAGCGTCTAAGTTTTGGGATCTCATCGGCTGCCAAAGTTTTTCAACAGATAATTCAGGAGGTCATCAGGGACATACCAGGTGTCCTCAATGTGAGCGATGATATCCTGATCCATGCTCAGGAAAGGGAAGAACATCTTAGGAGACTACAGACGCTCTATTCACAAAGAGAAATGTGAATTCTTCAAAACTGAAATATCTTTTTTTGGCTACAAGTTCAGCAGCACTGGCATTTCCCCAGACCCCCAGAAGGTTGCCGACATATAGGCTGCGAGTCCGCCAATGACACCTACTGAAGTGCGAAGCTTCCTGGGGATGGCCACTTACTGTGGGAGGTTCATCCGGAACTTGGCCACTCTCTCTGAACCCCTGCGAGAGCTTTCCAAGCTGAACACAAAGTGGGAATGGGGGCAAGAGTGTCAGGAGGCTTTGGAAAACATCAAAGAGTCGCTATCCGTCGACACAAAGCTGGTGTACTACGACAACGAGCTCCCAACTGAACTATTCATGGACGCGAGCCCTGTAGGCCTAGGGGCCATTCTCATGCAGGTCACCAAAGAAGGGGAGAAGAGGCCCATTGCATACGCGTCAAGAGCTCACACAATGACAGAGCAGCGATACTCGCACATTGAGAAGGAGGCAATTGCCGTACTATGGGGGTGTCGTCATTTTCACCTCTATCTCTATGGCCGAAGATTCACGGCAGTTACGGATCACAAACCCCTGTTACCTATCTTCATGGGCACATCCTCTCACCCGCCGGCCAGAATAGCCAAATGGCTGTTGCACCTCCAGCAGTACAATTTTGAACTGGCCTATCAGCTGGGAAGTGGAAACCCGGCAGATTTCCTCTCAAGACACCCTCGAGCGGCGACTCCACTTGAAGTCCAAGTAGCCGAAGAGACTGAGGAACATATATGCCAGGTTGTACGGGCTATGAGACCAAAAGCCGTCAGTATCGAGGACATTGAATTGGAAACACACAAAAACCCATGCTGCGACCTGGTGAAGGATGCCATCATCTCAGGCGATTGGAAGTCCTTCATGAAGAATACCCACAACAGGACAGGACAGCGTAGGCAAAGGCGTTCCTCATGGGGATATGCACCATACGACAGGACCTGTCGATCACAGAGCAATGACTGCTGCTCAGGGGAAATCGCATTGTCATCCCGCCGAGCATCCAGGACAGAATAGTGGCGCTAGCCCATGAAGGCCACCGAGGGATGGCTCGGACAAAAGCTCGAATCCGGCACTGAGTGTGGTTTCCACAGATAGACGAGAAGGTTGAAAGGCTAATCAACACCTGTCTACCCTGCCACATAACTGGAGCTCCACCGGATCCTGAACCAATCCAGTCAGCGGAACGTGGTCTTGGCAGATGGGATGCAATCAGCATCGACTTTTGTACACTACAAGAAGGCCTCTACCTCCTGGTGGCCATTGACGATCACTCCCGATATCCCGAAGTCGAGGTAGTCGAATCCACGGCAGCGGAGGTGGTCATCCCTGCCATGGAAAAGATGTTTGAAACACATGGACTGCCCACCACAATCTAGAGCGACAATGGCTCCCCATTCCAAGGGGAGGAATTCAAACAGTACCTGCAGGAAATAAACATAGGGTACCATCACATCATGCCGAGATGGCCCCAGGCGAATGGTGATATTGAACGGTTCGTGAGGACACTCAATAAAGTGCTGAGAGTATCGAAAGCAAATGCCAGCCCGTGGAAAGTCGACCTTTCCGTTTTCTGCAGAACTACCGGGTCACCCCTCACAGCACGACGGGTGTTCCGCCAGCTGACCTCATGTTTGGCACCGTAATAAAGTCTTTGATCCCACATCACCCCAGCAGGACCCCGGACGGATTCGACAAGGAGCGCACCGAAAGAAGGGGAACGAGAGCCAACGCACACATGAGTGCCAAGAGGAGGTCGAGACCATCCGACCACCAGGTGGGCGACCAGGTGGTCATGCTGCGGAACCGACAAGGTCCAAACTGGACTCCCACTACGAATCGTTCCCGTGGACTGTCAGTGAGAAACAAGAGACCATGATAACGGTAAAGAGAGGACGCCGACAGGTGACACGAAATGCGTCATGGTTCAAGGCGGTGCCACGCAACCTGTGTATTGATGGCGAATGTCACCAAGAAGATGACGAATCCCAGTCGAACGAAGGAGACCCTGCTCACCTCCAGGAGGAGGTATAAGTGGGCGACAGGACGTGGGAGCAGTGGAGCGAACCGGACATGGGTGAGCCGGACATGGAAGGTGAGGCACCCAGTGAGACAGTGGGGCTCAGCCCCAGAGGGGGGCGATATGGTTTAAGAACTGCCACCAAGCCGCCCGCTCGGCTCAAAGACTATGGGCCTCATTACACGGAAGGCGGTAAGGGTTAACGGTCACCAGTAATGGTACCGGTGACCGTTAACCCTTACCGCCTTACTACGAGGTCCCTTTGCGGGTAGGTACTTTAACGCCTGCTGTTTAGCAGGCGTTAAAAACCAACCCGCAAAGGGACCAGGGTGCAATTTGCGGCACCGTAATTAGCGCCTTCCCCATTCCCATAGAGCCCTATGGGGCAAAAATGGGAATGGGGAAGGGCAATGGGGGAAGGGGAATTACCGCCCCGCCAACCTTGGAATAGGGCGGTAATTCCCCCTGTGGTAGTCTGCCCAATTATGACTGTAAGAGGGGAGGCCCCCGGGTTTTGGTAGTTTAATTGTCTGCATAATGGTATTGGACATGTTTTGTTTTAATGTTAAATTAAGTTAAAATAAAGGAGGAATGTTGTATCCACCCTGCGTCCCGCAACACGGTGACGTAGGGCGTCTCAGTAAAAGCCCCGCCCCCACGGACGGAGAGTAGTTCCGGGCACAGCAACGATCCGAGTGTGGCGTGTATTCATTTCGCTCCCGGTGGAGCTGCGACGCCGCAGCCTGCTCACGAGGCCCGGCATCTTCTGTCTCCACGCGCGCAGAGCCACGGAGGCAGGACTTAACAGCAGGCAACCCCGGGCTAGCCCCACCCCATTTAACAAAAGCAAACAAATGACGAGCAATTTGAACGAGTGCACAGCTCAGCCGGCCCTCAACTCACACAGACATCCTGCCCAGCCCCAATCCCACCATTTCTTCATTCTTTGTAACTTCACTTCTTGACACTCTGTGAGTCTCTGAGAAAGAGAGTGAGGCCGGGCCTGCTGGCTGCGGCGCCACACTGCCGGACCTGTGCAAGTTTGCCAGTGCTTTTGTGATGCAGCATTCATCAAAGCAAAGTGAACACTTAGGAAGTAAGTGTTAGCTTTGTTTGATGAATGTGCACAGTGCACAGGCAAGCCAGTCAGCATGGATCCTCCATGTGCGCGCGGCGGCAGGCAATCACTAATTATGGCTAACTTCTTATAACTTCTAAATAAAAAAAACCTTCATATCTCACGCAGCTAAAACCGGCCCCAGGGTGCCTCATAAAACTGGCCCAACCATATTACCAAGGTCAGTTTCATTCGGCCCCTAGCCGAACGGCCGATAGGCCAATGTGTCGCTGCCATGCAGAGTAGACTGACATTATTTTTTAATAAAGAAGGGGGATGTCATCCATGTAGAAGATGCTGATGTAATCTATGTAGTGGATGGTAATGCATTCCATGTAGAGGAGGGTGATGTTATCCTATTATAGGAGGGTGATATTGTGCATGTAGAGGATAGTGATATAATTCATGTACCAGAAAGTGATGTCATCCATTTAGTAGATGGTGATGTTATCTTTGTAGAAGAGAGTGTTGTCGTCAATGTGGAGATGGGTGACCTTAGTCATGTACAGGGGCTTCATATTCACCATGTTAAGAGGGCAGACTCTCTCTAGATCTTATCCACATGGAGCCATTCAATCCTTTAAGAAAGATTTGTACAATTTCTTGCTCAGAAACCTTGCAGCTGCCTCCTCTACCCCAGCACACTCCTGGGCCAGTGCTTTCCCCCTCATCGATTATTAACATGGTAGCACGATAACACCTATCGCAAGAGGGGACAGTCATTCTGTTGTGCTATCCTATGTCATTATACTATTGTACTGTGCTAAAGCACCACCACATGACCCTTATCTTTGGCGTAGTGTGCACCAGTCTGCTGGGAAGAAGAGCAAGAGCAAAAGGGGAAGAAGAGGGAGGGAAAGCAAGGAAGGAGGCTGTAGACAGATGAAGGGTGTCAGGCAGGGGAAATGCTTTTTATGAAGTGAATAGGTGTTATCCCACTATATATGGACATACGGAGATGGGACCTAGAAACGTATGTGTTTGGATAATATAGGGATCGGATTGCCAAGGCAGTTTTGGGAGAACTGTGGGTTAGACATTGAGTAGTGTTGGGTTGCGTGAAGGACTCGAAAGCACATAGATATGCTTCAAATACCTGTGCTGTCTATTTATGCTGCTGTAAAAAAAGTCCCTGTGTAGTAATTCTGGGACTACCAAGTTGACTTCAAAAGGCGGCCCAGTCCACAATTGTAAGAAGGTGAATGCTATTGTAACAAAAGGCAGAGGAGTGTAACTGGCAGAACTTATAAAGTCAAATGTGATTAGCACTGACTCCTAGATGTAAAGGTAGAAACATGTCTGTGCGTTCCTTGTTCTTTTTAGTTGAGTTATGGGGTAATGCCTTAACTGCTTTGCAAAGAAAGCCCTGCCTTTTTTCACTAGATAGGCTGGGAAGATAGCTCAGGGGCAACACACTAGTCTTGGCAGCAAAACAATACCGAGCAACTCAGGTTCTCATCCTGCACCCTTGCTTAGAGACTGTCCCCCAGTATTAAGTGCATTATAAAATATTCATGGCAAATTTAGTTTCCAAAGGACGCCATAATTTTGACAATTTCAGGTTATCATTTTGCTAACATGACACTACAAATCACACCCTGTGTCTCAATTCTTCCAACAGTGATTGTGGTAAAAGCAAAGTTCATATCTCTGTATTTTCACTTGTTTTTCTCTTTTCCAGCTCACATTCTGCTATTTGTTTAGGGACCCTACCTTTTTTGGGCACTAGGAAACAATCAATCTAAAAAACATTAGTGCAGATTACAATTGAAATATTTTAAAGCATAGCCATTTAAAACAAACATCACATTTTAAAAGGTTTAAAATGCCAAAAAGATTTTAAAAGCTCAACTTGCCCATCAATGTTTTTTTAAAGCCACAGGAAAAAGTTAAAAAAATGTAAAGTTCTTAAAAAAGGCCTCATGTGTAAAGGTTTGAAAAGCACCACTTATAAGATATAAAATACTCCACAAATTTGAAGGATCTTCAGGGCTTGAACGCTGTGGTTTTTAATATGTAGTGTGGAGGGGAGGATACAAATGAAGTCGAACATGGCACACAGTCAAGGTACAATCTGATGAACATTTACTCCGCAGCCAAACACAATAAAGGCAAATCCTTACTTGCCTCTGTGACTTGAGCAAATACTTCATTCGGGCCCATTGGATTTCTGCTGCTGAAAGATTTGCAAGTAGTGGCTGGGAGCTTATGGTTCACTAGTTCATCGGTGGGGTAGCAAGGCTTTCATCCCACACCCTCAAAGGTAGCAGAGAATCTTCCTAAAGTATGCAGTTCACGTGAGCCTTGAGCCGCTTATTCTAAAGAATACCTTTGAAAGCCCACAGCATTGCCCTGCCATCCTCACCCGCCACATAAACATATTTTATTTATTTATTTATAATGCCCCGGAGACCCGCAGGCATCAGGGCGCACAAGCACACAGCAAGACAAGCATGAAGAGGACACGACAAGGAAGTCAGCAAGAAGCTGGTCAGGCCGAGGAAGCTAGGACTCTAATTGAAGATTAGGATTCTTAGGGGTGCACGGAAGGACTTTACGTTCTTGTCCATAAGTAGTATGAGTGTTAGGGAGATCCACAACTGGGCCGCCTGGGCGGGAAAAGCCCTTCCAGCCTGTTAGCACATCTAGCCTTGTAACTAATAACCAAGGCAAGATTTGTTGAGCGTAGGCTCAAGGCAATTATGACAGCTGCACACATAACTGGTGCACCCATGCACCCTATGACACTTTCTCTCTGTACTGACCTGAACTGGGGTTCCGGAGGGTGTTTACCCTACCAACTCTTTCAGATCATACCAATGATATATAGAGCGTTATATAAATGCCAAGTAACATAACATAACATATGAAGTCACACGTGGCTTCAGATAGGCTGGTGCCTTACTATATAGGCATTTATGAACAAGCATGGCTGTCTTGAACTGTATCCGTGCAGGAATTGGGAGCCAATGTAGGGTCTTTCTGCTGGATGATACGTGCTCGCGTTTGAGGATTCCTTTGACGATGCAGACTGCATCATTTTGGAGGATCTGGAGTTTTGCATGCATCTTTTGTTTACTCCTATCAGCAAGGCCTTACAGTAATATAGGCGAGAAAAAATGTTTGTTAGAGATAGGCAGTTTGACTCTGCGATAAAGGGTTTGATGTTTTAAAATAGACTACGTGATATTGACCATTTTTTTAGATGTCGTTTATCTGAGTCTCAGCACTGAGTGAGGATTTGAGGAAAGCACCCAGGGTGGTCACAAGGTGTGGTGAGGCCCGGGGCAAAAAAGTTGGTGAGGCCCCCTTATGATTATTTGCACTGGGCCAGCGGCGGCACCGCCGCAAACAGGAGACACGAGAAATATCCCCTTGAGTTTTTGTGTGGAGGAACCAAAATATGGTTTGCTCCTACACGAATCAACTACAGCAAAGTTAGGTTTCTCTACTGAAGAAAGGTTTATGCCAGACTAACCTTTGTATCATATGCATAAATATGTATAGGATGGCATGCCGACGTGTGGTGCAAGGCGCCAGCATTAAGGACGGTCCAGCCCCTGTATGCGCATTACAACACACATCATACAATGTGACATGTCCAGTGGAGACCGGTGAGGGAGCCCAAACCAAACAAGGGGTGCTTGAGAGGGGTTCTCACTCCCGAGAAAATGTTAGAGACATTGGGTTAAAATGGTGCATTTTACATCACGTTCTTTAAAAAATTGGGTAGAAAACCATACAGTTTGTAATTGGTGTTGTATGGTAGCACATGGAAAAGCCAATAGTTGCAAGTCACCAACCATGCACAGGAACATTTTCAAATGCATTTCATGCTGCCTTTGCCCAAAACATATGCCGGTATAAAAATATGTTAATGCTTGCTGTTCCCATGCATGTCCATGCAAGCTTCACCAAGCACCAAGGGTCTTAACTTCCCTACAACAGCTGTTGTGAATCTTGTGAAGATGTGTCTGCTGTCTTCGCCTGAGTGCCTCTGCCAGTTGGCGTTACAGCAATTTAGAAAAAAAAAACAGAGTGCTAGCGTGGCATTCTGCGAGGACAGATGAGTGTGGTTTTGGGCAACTGTGACGGGTCAGATGTAAGAGTCACTGGAAATGAATATCTATCTCTTCTGTGCTAGCTCATCTTCACCAGAGAAAGCTCATGTTGACTGGGTGATTCCTGATACACCAAAGTTGTTATTATGTGATTATAATTTATTCTAGCCCCTGCATCCTGCCCAGTTTCACTAAAGCGTTGGTCTCATTTGGGGCCCTGTTGTCCCTGCGTCCCAATTCCCCAACCCCACAGATTCCATAAATGGTCGGCCTTGTAAGGGGACTGCCTGTTCCAGAAACCCCTTGACACAGCTTCTCTAAATGTCAGGGCACTTCACTGCTGCATGATGCCTGCAACTACACTATAAACCAGATTAATCGCCATAGGACTCTCTTGATACCTGTGCCCGTGGCATGTCCAGGGAGAGGCCTGGGGTGGCACGTGCTACCCCGGGAATCTGATTGCCCACCCTGTTATCCTAAACTATGATCATTATATGTGTGTGCTCTCGTGCTCCATGTCGCCCCTGCATAGGTCAGGGCCCACTTGGGCCATTCCAGTCAAGAGTATGGTCGCGCCACTGCCTGTGCCCACAATGTACACCAGCATGGTCTTCAAAACACAATTTCATGGGGCTGCCTGCACCTGGAGCTCCCACCCTCCCAATCTTCGCAAAATGGTAGACTTTGTTTGGTGGCTCATTACCACTAGCGCTCCCTTCCCCACAGCTTCACGTAATGGCAGGCCTCTTCAGACTTGCATTACGCTTGTAACCACGATATAACCCAGTATAGTCACTTTGAAAGTTAGACTCTCAGGATGCCTGTGTATCAAGCCAGCGCAGTCACTGTAAAAAACACATAGGTTTGCTGTTCCCACGATATAAACCAGCATGGTCATTTCAAAGCACACTTTCATGGGGCTGTCTGTTCCTGTAATCCCCAGACTCCACATCTTCACAAAATGGTAGACATTGTTTGGGGGCTGGCCACCCGCCCAACAGCTTCACGAAATGGCAGGCCTCTTTATACTTGTATGATGCTTGTTCCCACAATATGAGACAGCATAGTCACTGTGAAACACTTGCATGATGCCTGTGCTATGATAAGCCGGCATAGTCACTGCAAATTATATCTTTGCAGACAATGTAAGCCAGCATGTCACTGCAAAATCACACTGTCATGGGACTGCGAGCACCCACCGCCTCACCTTCTCAAAGTTGTAGGCTTCCTACACTTTCCCCCACAGTTTCAATTAGATCCCGCAGACCACTCCTCTTCAGGCCAACAAAATGACACCCACAAATATCAACACATTCAAAAACACCCATGCGACACAGTAAAGATTACCCCTGCTTACTGTGCAGGGAGTATTGATTCCATTAAAGACTAGGAGGCGAGCATTATACTTCAACTTCTTTATTTCGACTCCACAGCAGTTTCAACAAACAAAAGGAAAAAACTGTAGAAAAACAAGGGTTTGTACCTTTTTACCGAATATAATGGTTCGCATGAACCAACATTTCTAAAAATGCTACCACCAAAGGTTCGAACACCAAAAGTTCGATCCTTTGGTGGTAGCATTGTAAAAAAATAAAGAAACGGGGACTGCGGGGGTGTCCGCTGCATCGCCTCGCTCACTATACTTTATACTACTTTATAGTATAGTGAGCGGGGGTTGCGGGGAACACCCCCGCAGCATTCCGTAAAAAAAAACATTAAAAAAATAAATAAAAAGGACCCTGCGGTGCCGGTTCCGATCACAGAATTGAAAGGGAACTGGCGCCGCAGGGACCCAGCGTGAAGAAGAAGGTAAGTGGGGTTTGTTTATGTTGGGGGTGTGGGTGTGGGTGGGGGTGTATTGAGGGTGTGAGTTGGGGGTGTGTCATGGGTATGTTGTGGATGTGGGTGTTGGTATGTACATGTGTTCGCATGAGAAAGGTGCAAACCTTTGGTAGTTTGCACCTTTCTCATTCAAACTTTCCATCTGCGGGACATTCAGCCGCGGTCGGATCACGTAGATCCAAACAAGTCCATATGTGATCCTTTTCTCTTTTTTCCTTCTTAAAACTACAACTCCCACTGTCTCTGTAGTCTATGCTAGTGTCCACCTAGTCTATGTGTCACTTCGTGCTCTTTGAACTTCTCCGACCAGCCATCTCATTTGTTGATCGCTCAAATATTCTTCTGGTCGTCTCCTATGGAGCATACAAGACATGACATTAGGGTGTTCATCGTGTACTGCTAACCACTTACAACAGATATACATCACAGGTTACACAGTACATGCAAGAGGGAGGGAAAGTAATGCTCGCCTCATAGTCTTTAATAGAATCAATACTCCCTGCGCAGTAAGCAGGGGTAATCTTTATTCTTTGTCAAGACTTGAGGCGAGCATTATGCTTGTTCAAAGCTTCCCATCACAGTCGTTGCTAACCCTTCAATTGGTTTAAAATAAAAATGTCTTAAAGGTGGTATCACTCGCCCAATCTGCTGCCTGCATAATATCTTGCAGAGTTGCCCCTGCTGAAAACACTTTCGATGCTATAGCTCCTTTCACTGAATGTGCCTCGTACTTCTTCAAGTCGATGCCTGCTAGCTGCATCACTTCTCGCACTCATCTGGCTATGGTAGCTGTTGCTACCGTTTGGAAAGTTTTCCTGCACGCAATAAGCAACTGTGTGGTCCCTGCCGGCCTATAATCTGCTGTCCAACTTTCGTATTCCTTAATGCACATTGCTACGCACCATTTTGTATTATTCGGAAGATAGGGGTAATGAACCGTCATGGAGTTCGCCTTAGTTCTCTTTGCTATTGTAAAAGTTATTCCTTCTGGGCCATACGCTTTCCTGTTTACTTCTAGCGCTCCAACGTCTGCCACTCGCCTGCAGGACACCAGGCACAATAGCATAGCTAATTTCCCTGACAACTGTTTCAATGTCAGATATTTATTCGCTGGCCAACCTACGAGTAGTCACAGAACCACTGCGACATACCACAGCTGTAGATACGTTGGCTCGGGTGGCATCTGGAATCGCGCTCCTCTAATGAGCTGAATCACTGCCGGATGTTCTCCTACTGGCGACCCTTCAATGGGCAAGTGGCCTGCTGATATAGCTGACCTATACACACCTATGGTCCTGAAAGCTTTACCATCTTGCAAGAGTGATGTATGGAAATTCAAAATTTCTACTACAGGCACTGAAATTGGATGAAGATTTCTCCCGCTGCACCAGCTCGACCACTTGTTCCAAGCTGTGTCATAGCTCCTCCGTGTGGATGGAGCCCTTGACTCTGCGATGAGCTCAGCAGCTTGAGCCAAAATGCCCGGCAGTGCTCAGCGTCTCCTGATATTCTGCACGCAAGTAGCGGGAGAGTCCCTGTCACTCTCAGTGGATGAAATGACCCAGCTGGGTCCGTGAGCAGTTGACCGATCTGTCGTGAGTTCCATAAGGGTTGGGAACCACACTTATGCCTGCCACATGGGAGCTACTAGTACTAGTTCTGCTTCTCCCTGCGACATTTCACTAGGACCCTGCTCAGCATCATGAATGGAGGAAAGACGTAGTGCACTTTCCCTGACCAATCCTGTAGGAAAGCATCTGTCCCTAGCGCACCTGAGTCCATCCTCCAGCTGAAGTAGTTCTTCATCTGGGTGTTGTGCCGCGATGCAAAAAGATCGATGTGAAATGGTCTCCAAAGGAGTTTCAACTGTCAGAATGTTTCTGTGTTCAGCTTCCAATCGCTGGAATCTGCCAGATATCGGGAGTTCCAGTCCGCTACTGAGTTGAGCTCTCCTGGCAAGTCCTCTGCTGTAACTGACGTCCCTGACTCCAGGTAAAAAGGCCAAAAGTCCTTCGCTAGTTCTGCTAGCAGTTTTGATTTGGTACCTCCTAAATGGTTGATGTACCGTACTGCCGATATATTGTCCATCTTGAGAAGGACACAAGAGCTGACTCTTCCTTTCGTGAAAGCCTTGATCGCGAATGAGCCTGCCAATAGTTCCAGACAGTTTACATGCAGACGCAGCTCCTCTGCGTTTCATTTCCCTCCTGTCTCCAAGGGTCCGCATCTTGAGCCCCAGCCCACTCAGCTGGCGTTCGATTCCACTATCAGATTGGGTCGATCTCTGAATATGGCACAGCCTTTCCAGGCGTCCATATTCTTCAACCACCACTCCAGTTCCGTAACAGACTTCTGATGTAGGGGAACTTGCTGATGATACTTCAGACCCTGCAGGAGATTCTTGATCTTCAATCTTTGGAGGGCTCGATAATGTAGGGACCCAGGGAAAATAGATGATGCTAGGAGCCCTACTATCTTTGCTAGCTCTCTGAGCGACACTGCTTGTTTGTTCAGACAGTCTCTGATCTCTTTCTTGATGTCCCTGATCTTTCTGCTCGGCAATTCCAGGGTCGCTTTCCTGGTATTTCGAACAAAACCTAGGAAGTCTAGCCTCTGAGCTGGTGATGTGTCGGATTTCTCCGGGTTCACTAGGAACCCCAGTGACAAGAGAAGCTCTCTTACCTACGCTGTCTGATATTTCAGTGTCTCTCTCTCTTCAGGCTAGGAGCAGCAGGTCGTCTAGGCATATAATCATCGGAATTCCTTTCTCCCTGATCACTGCTGCCACTGGTTTCATGAGCTCGGTGAACGCCCAATGCACTGACGCCAGCCCAAAGGGCATTGTCTTGAATTGCCAGATTTGCCTGGCCCAATGGAAGCCTAGAAAGGACCTGAAATCTGCCTGCACTGGCACTGTCAGATAGGCGTCTTTCAAATCTATTCTCGTCAACCAATTTCCCTCTCTTAGGGTGTCTCTCAGCTGGTGTATTCCCTCCATTTTGAAATGTCGGTATACGTGCCAACTGTTCAGTTCCTTCAAATTTATGACAGGGCGCACTTTCTCTTTCCTGTGCACCCGAAACATGTTGCTTACAAATCTTGGGGTTCCCTTGCATTTCTCTATCACTCCTTTTTGCTTGAGCTGCTCTAGCGCGCTCTATAGACTCTCTTTTTCTGTGTGAGCTAAATGAATTACGTGAGGACAATTCTTCTGTACTGGTGCCTCTATAAATTCTAATTGTAGCCCTCCGACAGTTTGCAACACCTATGCATCGCTGGAAAGCGTGCGCCAATTCTGCCACTAGCGCTGTGTCCTCCCCCCTACTGGTGGGTATTCGCACACTCTCGCCAGAGGTGAATCTCTGATCTCGGCCTGGTCTTCTTCCTCTGCGGCCGCGCAGGAAGCAACCTCTGCCAGGGAAGAAGGAGTCTTGTTGCTTTCCTTCCCAATATTGGGCTCTTTTGCTGTTGTGAAGTCTTCTACCTCGCCGGAATCGACCGGGTCCTCGACCTCGGTAGCAGCCGATCCCGGCAAAAACTCTGCCTGGGAAGACTTTTCTAATTGCTGCTTGTGCTTTCTCTAGCGATTTATACATGCCGACAAATCTTCGCATTTCTTTACCAAAAGTCTCTCTGAAGAGGAGGCCCTGAGCTGCTTCTCCTGCTTCACAATAGGCCAGGTACCCCAGTTTTGCATCTATTTTGAGCAATAGTCCTCTTCTCCTCTCCAATGAGATGGCGCAATTCGCGTTCCCTAGAAGGCACACTGCTCTCTGGGCCCAATTTGCTAATGCTTCTGGGTCCACTTCATCGCCGGTATCATTAGCCCTCTCGGCTAGATCCATGATTTGGGCCTGGGGTCCTGCCAAGTCGAGGACTTTCTCTTGACAGCTCCTCCATGATCTGTCTATGGCCTTATGTGGTTTACCTACAGTATTTCGAATGAAATTTTTTCGAATGCCATAATGTGGAAAACATTTGGCCGAAAAGATAAATTTGAGTGTCTTTTTTTTTCTGTTCGAAAGGGGGGGTTCGCCCAACCCCCCGCCCCTTTTTTTTACTCTTTACTCACGAAACCAAAAAAAACATGTACATTCAAATTTTTTTTTTTCGGCCAAATGTTTTCGACATTATTGTCATTCGAAAAAATGCATTCGACATATTAACTGGATACCGCCTTATGTGGGTCTTTATTAGTCTTTGTGACAAAGGCTAGCATCTTCGGATCTAGCTCTGGTGTTTCTGCTACTTTGCCTGGGAGATGTGGGCGCGGGCATTCTGCTCTCATGCAATGTCTCACTTCCTTGTCCAGTGCTTTTCATAGTCTTCTGGCCAAACATGTCCGTTAAATTCCCTAGATCCTCTTCCAGATGTTTCTCTTTGCAAGCTTTTTACCCCCTTTGGGATTCTCCCACTCTTTTTCTGTTCTTTCTTCCTCCTCTAGGGTAGAAAGGCTAGCTTCTGTTGGCTCTTCTTCCGAGCCTGGGTCTTCATCTCCCATATTCTCTTCCCCTGGGGAGGGGGTCACGAGGTCTGGCACTGCCGATCTTTGCATGAAAGCTTCTCTCAGCTTTGTAAATGCGTCGACAACCTCCGGGACCTTCTTATCTGCCCCATCTGCCTGTCTTGTAAGGGTTTCACCACTTGTGCCACTGCATCGACCAACTAGCTTCCTAGCACCTCTTTAAAGCTGGAGGCCAGGTCTAGTGACTGGTCCTCTTCACTCCATTCAAACTCCGACATATTTGCTGGGTGCTTAGCGCCTGTTAGCTGTGTTGCAGGTGTCCTGTGCACGCCCACTGCTTCGTTTGATCTGATGTCCTACTTTAAAACTGTTACTTATATTTAAGAAATGTCTTGTACTTTTTCTTTTTTTTCAGTGTCTAGCACCTTGTTTCTTCTTTCTTATTGTGTATTTGTAGCCCCGTATGTATTTTGTGGCCTCTGGGCTTTCAGGGATGTCACTCTCCCCCTGTGGCTGTTTCTTGAACTGTACGCTCTATGTTGATAATTTTCATGCCTTTGGCACGTGTCACGAGAGGGATGCACTCTCTGATGCTTATTTTGTTCAATATGCCGCTGCACGCGTTCTGTTAATAATCCGTCTTATTTTATTGTAAAATCACTGTCGGGCCCGGCTTCAGACCGTGGGCCTGGCTTTAGACCATGGGCCAGCAATCGCCAAGCAATACCCTCTCTTCCGGATTTCGTCTCCACGAGGAAAAGCGCAATGGCTACGCCTATGCGAAGGTGGGGGCCATCAACATTCTCCTTGGCCGGCACTGCCTCTCCAAAGGTGGGGGCTGGAGTGCTCAGTACGCAGCAGGGAAGATCGAGCCACGGGGCATGCCAAGAATATGGCACGGGGCTTGCCTCCTTTGCCGCACTCTTCTGCTTCTATAATAGTCACCTAAGCGCACATCTGCGAGAATCTGTGCGCGTCTCGCTGCGCTCTCAGTGTGCTGTTTCGCTATGTTCCAAACACGGTTTGTTGGATCTCGCACTAGGTGCACCCCGCTCTTTGCACTCAATTATGCGTTAAATTCGTTTGTACACATCACAAAATTAGTAATCTCCCATTATTGTGATACGCGTCCCTAACACAATCTAAACAAACCTCCTAATTGAGGAGCATAAGTAAAAGGGTACTTATCTGCTGCGTAGCAGGAAAAGAAGCAGAGGAGTCCATAGGAAGGAAGTGAAACATAGACTGGGTGGACACTAGCATGGACTACAGAGACAGTGGGAGTTGTAGTTTTAAGAAGGAAAAAAGAGAAAAGGATTGCACATCGACTTGTTTTTCTACAGTTTTTTCCTTTTGTTTGTTGAAACTGCTGTGGAGTAGAAATAAAGAAGTTGAAGCATAATGCTCGCCTCCAGTCTTGACATAGAATCACATGCACAGACTTTGATCAACCAGAATCACAAACCCACATAGGAACACTAGTGACAATCAGTAATACACAAAAATATACAAAAACATGCACAGATGCCAAACAACACAAAAGCACTTACAACCCCCCCCCACACAACTTCTGAAGCTAACAACCCCAAATGCCAGACTGCACCTCAAAAAAGAAATCTGACAAAAACAGCCATATCATGTCACTAACCACCATAGGAGTCTTCTCTACTCTGTTATCCCCCAGCTACCTGCATAAACATTTCATGCCCCCCAAATACCGGAGGAAGACATTTCGGCGCCTCCAGGTTGGAGCGGCCGTTTTGCAGGAGCCGTTTTGGCACGGCCATTTCGGCGCATTTTTAATTAACATTGCACTTTTCACAGTGCACTTTTAATAAAATAACAACATAAATATTGAATTAGGGCTGTCGCGAACCCTTGCCTGCAGAGCTGGGTGACTCATGAGTTAGTCGCTAGTCAGCCAAAGGGGAGTGAGCAGACCCTACATCAGGGCCAAGGCCCCATGCAGCCTGGTAGGCCTACCACCCAGCGCAAGGGGGCACACATTCCCACAAGACCACACGGCAACAATGACCAGCAAGTGAGGCACACAGGAAGGGGCAGCCGACCGTCCAGTGCCGAGCATAATGGCAGATGAACAACAAACCCCACCCGACAGTCGCAGTAGGGTCATGTCCACGGAAGAGCGCCCCAGCCCAGCAAACCCACAGCCAGATAGGAGCACCTTGCACGACTCGGCGCAAGGTGCGTTCATGAAAGCCTTTGACCAAATTCGAGCTCCACCTGATGTCTAAGAAAGTCACAGTGGATGAAGAAAAACAAACTTTGCTAATGCTTCAACTAGGCACGCTTTGGCTGCGGCTTTTCAACACGCTTCCAAATAGAGGCCTAGAAGACGACTACCAAACAGAGAGGACCACACTCAATAGAAAGTCCTGCCTCCAGCTAAATCCCAACTATGCACTGATTCAACTGAGCATGGCGAGACAGTGGCCGTCGGAATCCATTGACAAATTCCACTCCAGAATTGGTGAATTAGCCATAGGGTGTGAGTTCCCCAATGAGGAATTCTCTGTGAGACAGCAGGTTGTTCATGGAATATCATTCGAGAAGCCCTGGAGAGACATTCTATCTGAACACAACATCTCCCTGGACCGCATTCTCGAGATGGGGCACCAGAGGTACAGAACAGGCTGCCAGGTAAAGGCAATGCAAGCAGCAATCAGTCACCTACTGATCGACGTGGAACAAAACTCTGCTGCCATCGCCATTGTAGACACCAGAGGACCACCATCCAGGCAGAATCCTGTTCTACCACCTGTCCACCACGGCTCCAGTGCTCATGCAAATGGTGTGGAGGTGCGTGGCACCACAATGAACCCTGCCCAGCCATTGGAGCCACATGTCAAATGTGGGAAGCTGAATTACTCTGCCTCGGTCTGCCTCAGTTCCAGCCAGCGCCGGGAGACCCCAGAGTCCCACTCACGTGAAAACCCCAGACCGAAGGGCGGGCGACAAATGAATACAAAAGGCAAGGCAAGAACAGTCAAGCGAGGAGTGCATAGAAGCAGCAGTGATAGCGAGGCGAGAGTGGACTCAGAGGACAAATCATCCTAAGAGTGTCACACCTCGCACCGCAAACGGCGAGGTGAAAAAGTGCATTTAATTTCTACAGTGGAGTCATACTGAGGCAAGGCAAGAAAAAAGTCATGCAAATCCCAGCCAACCTGCACGGTACTGATGAACAACACCCCAACCAAGGTAGTCATCCACACCGCAGCAATGTTGAATGTGATACTGCTCCATAAATGATGGACACCAAACCAGCCACCCAACGCAAAACTGTCGGCCTATATGCATATGGGAGTGAAACACCCCTTCCCATGAAAGGGTAATTCAAGGCCAACATTGTATACAATGGGGAGGCTTGCCGAACCAGCTTCTACGTGGTGGATGCCGGCCCTACTAAGTTGCAGAACGGTGGTAAAGCTGAAAATCATCTATTTCGTCCTCCAACTCCAGCAACCGGAAGTCGAGAAGATCATTGCTCAACACCCAAATCTATTCAAGGGCCTTGGCTGTTTAAAAAACTGGACAGTGACACTTCACAATGACCAGATCATTGAACCCAAAGCAGTCTGGCATCGGAGGTCCCCATTCCACCTAAGGGCAGCCATTGAGGAAGAACTCAACAAGCTGGAAGACCTCTGCATCATAGAAAAAATGCCTGGGCCAACCCCCTGGGTCTCACCCATGGTGGTCACAAAAAAACCAAAGCAACCAAATACAATTAGAATATGCATTGACAAGAGGCTGCCGAATCAAGCAATCGGGCGTGAAGGTCACATCACCCTGGCAATCGATGAGTTGATTGTGGTCCTAACCGGGGAAAAGTGTTTGGCAAATTTTGATTGTCGTCCTAACCGGCGCAAAAGTGTTTAGACCTTCAAACTGGCTATCACCAAATACGACTGGCAAAGGAGTCCAGATATGTAACAATCTTTTCATCGCACCTAGGACTCAGGAAATACCGCTGGCTCAACTTCGGTAGCTTGTCGGCAGCAGAAGTTTTTCAAAACAAAATTTGCAAAGTTGTGCAAGAACTGCCAGGCGCAATGAACGTAAGCAACAACATCTTGGTGTGTGGCACTTTTGCAATGGAACGCAACTCAAGGTTCGCAGCAGTTCTGAAGCGCCTAGAAGAATCCGGCCTCATGTTACATGCTGAAAAGTGTGAATTCAGCAAGGCTGAACTGTCTTTCTGTCAGGAAAGATTTCATTTATGTGCAATTTCCCCTCCATTTATGGACCCCCCCAAACCTTTTGCTTTTATTTTGCTATCCTATCATGACATTTACCAGTGGAGCCTATCCTTTAGCTGCACTTCACTTGGCTTTTGCTCACTTGTTCTGGGGAAACTGACACATCCTTCAGACTGTCAGTACTGGGAAACTATGTTTCCCTCAGTCTTTGACTATGTGGCCATTTCTGGGTAACTTTTTAACAGTGCACAATGTACCTTCCAGTACCATGTGCTGGGGTCCCTTTTTTATAGTCACCCTCGAAGGATTTTTTGGGTGATTGTACGAGTGTGCCTGGGATGAACTGGCAGCGGTTACATTTGAGTGTTTTACTTCTTTTTACTGAATCACATCACGTTTACCGTGTTTGGTTCAAGACAGTGGCCAGGTTCGAAAATGGCCGAGCCACAAAGTCTTTTGTTCTGTCCCATAGCCATTTTGTCCCTTGCCTTCACCCAGGTTGAGTAACCCGGGTTTTCCTTGTTTGGGCATGCAACCTCCCACGAAAACTGATCTCTTTCGCAGCCTTCTGCCTGTCATGTATGTGTGCCCAGGAAGTGGGTTGGGACTGTCTGGTCTCAATCCACACTAGTGGTGCCATGATGTATGGAGTGCCTGAATGACTGAGACCACTGTGGACCATGTTTGGTCCAAGACTGGGATGCCTGCATGAGAGCAGATCTTCGATTGGAAATCCTTGATTTTGGCACAAAGCTAATCTTGGATAATAGAAGGAGCTCTGCATCCATTCCAGTTCCATCACCTCAGTTCTCATCAAACTACAGAAGGAGCCAAGTCTCCTGCATGAAGAAATGGACTTGTGAAACCGCTGGAGATGCTTTGGAAAGTTTTGCACCCTTCAATCTTTGCTGTCCAATTGGACCCCTGCGTTCTTCTTCGATCAAGAAGGGCTGTCAAGGTGCTTCACCCCTTTGGAGTATTGGGAACAACTACTCTCTGCACACCCTGCCTTCCCACCGAACGAGCCCCTTGAGAAGTGTTCCTGGGACATCCAGTGAACTGTTCAGCTCTACCTCGGGGTATCGTGCAGAACTGATGATGTCTCGAGTGCAAATCTGGGACTTAGAACACCACTTGCTTGTGGTCCCATGTATTCTCCCACCAAATTTCGCAGGCCTAGCTCCTCTGGGTACCGAATTAGGAGAGTGCATAACGCTGCCCACATCTGTGATTTCCGCATCACTACCTGTTGGTGATGGTCACTGTATACCCCTTGCTGTTCTGCTCTACTGTGCCCTGAAGCCTGCTGCACTGGAACTTTCTTCATACCTCCTTCAGAAACTGAGAAAAGGCAACTGTCCTGTCACAGACGATTGATCTCCCCCGCAGCCGCTGACAGTCGGAGCGCTGCGAAACTGCAGGACTCAAAACTACTAGCAACCTCGACTAAACTGGCAGAGTTTGGTCCGGATTGGGCCGAGGGTCGGTGAGTACTTGCCTCACTTACTGGTGGCCCCCTGGCACAACCGATCACTTTTACGCACGCGTATCCCTTAAAGGTATTCAATCTTGGCTGGGTTAGCCTGCGATCTCCCTCGCTATTCTCACCTTTTGAACACTGCTTTGCCGCCAAGGGCAGGGTCTACTCGAATAGTGGGAGCCAATTCTTCATCGCCTCAAGGTGCCTTCATGACTTGCTAAAGCCATCCCAAAAAGACCCGCTTTTTGCTTCACCTGAGCGATCGTGCATTTTTATGCACAACTGTACTGTTGTGCACAAGGCTCCCTTCTTCTTAGGGCTGAACTTCAGAAGTTAGGGAACGACTCTGAAGAATTTCCTAATGCTATTAATGTGTTGACTCCACCCTCTCTTTATAGGTTGTGGCTGCGTTTTACCACTGTATTGCATTAGGAAACGTAATGTATATATGTTGTATGGTATCCAGTTATTTTATCGAGAAAAAAAAATTCGAAATACAATTATGTCAAAAACATTTTGCCGAATTTATTTTTTCAAATGTATTATTTTTTAGTTTATAGTTTTTTTTCATAAGTAAAAAAAGGGTTACAAAAAAAAGAAAACAATGGGCTCGGGGGGGGGGAACCCCTGGAAACCCCCCATTTAAAAAAAAAAAGAAAAAGACATTCAAAATATTTTTTTTCACCGAAATGTTTTCGACATATGGCATTCGAAAAAATGCCATTCGAAAAAATTGCTATAAACCATGTTGTATAGTATAAGGATTTTGTGTGATAACTGTTTTCGTATTACTAAAGTTACTTGTGTCTATTGGTCCGGCCGATAAATAATGTATAGATATTTTTCATATACACTTGTCTAAGAGTAATTTGTGGTTTGTTGCTATGTGTGCTCATTGTGGGCTTCCAATCACTATCACTCCTCCTAAGAGCTAGTCCTGACTGCCTGCCAAGCTACCTAGATTGGTCTAGCTTAGCCAGAAGGTTCCCCTGTTTCACTAAACTGAGGGTGGCCTCCTAAACTTCTGCTCACCAGGTCGGAGTTTAGAAATCCATCTTAACACTTTCTTCGGCTATGTCTTTAACGCCAAAGGAGTGTTGCCGGACCCAGCAAAGGTTGCCGACGTTCAGAGCGCCCGCCCCCCAAAAACGATAACGGAGGTATGGAGCTTCATGCGGATGGCCTCATACTGTAGCTGATTTATACCAGATCTGGTCAGACATCTAAGGAAGAAAGATGTTCCCTGGACGTGGGGGCCCGAACAAGAAGACACATTCCAGCGCATCAAGGCGTCACTTCTAAGCAACACTACCATGGCATTTTTCAACACGGCACACAAAACAGAGCTGTTAGTAGATGCCAACCCAGAGCTGTTCTCACCCAAGGCGACCAGTAGGGGAACACACACCCCATAGCGTTCACCAGTCGTGTGCTGACCAACACAGAACAGAATTATGCCCACATAGAGAGGGAAGCTCTTGCCATCTTGTGGGGCTGCTGCCATTTCCAGGTATACCTACTAGGACACCACACAATAATATTCACAGACCACAAACCCCTTGTGCCCATCTTCAATGGGTCTGCTCCGCAGCTGCCGGCCAGGCTTGAGTGCTGGATGCTTCACCCATTCAACATCAAAGTAGTGTACCGTTTGGGTAGCAACAACCTGGCGGACTACCTGTCCAGACACCCCCATCCAGCGACACCAGAGGTGGAAGATAGCATGTGCGAGACAGACAAACATGTTTGTCACGTAATCGTGTGCGCCCGGCCGAAATGGATGAAGTTAAAAGAAATAATCAGTGAATCAGATCATGACCCTTGCCTCCTGAGAGTCAAGGAATCCATCCTGTGCAGAGACTGGAGGCACCTGTTAATGACAGCAACATATCACACCACAGCAGCCCAAGAACTGTTACAACACCTACTAGGAGTGCAACATGAATTTCCACAGAGTGGATCATACTGAAAGGACATCGGATTGTTCTACCCTTAGCGTTAGAAGAGCGAGAACTGCGCTTAGCTCACGAAGGGCATCAAGGCATTACCAAGACTCTAGCCTTCCTTAAATCAAGAGTGTGGCTGCCCAACATGCAAGCAAAGGTCATTGCCCATCGCAAGTCCTCCTCGCAGTCAACAGAGATGGGACGTGATAAGCCTAGACTTTTGCTTGGTAGCCCATGAGGCATACCTACTTGTTGCCATCGATGAGTTCAGCATGTACCCAAAGATAGAGAAAGTCTGATCCACTGATGCAACGTCTGTCATCACTGCCTTGGAAAAGATGTTTGCGGTACATGGGATACCCAACAAAGTCAAAAGTTACAATGGCTCTGCATTCAAAGGGCGAGAGCTCCACAACTCTCTAGAAAACCTCAACATCCAACACCACTGCATCACCCCATACTGGCCCCAAGCAAATAGGGATTCAGAACGCTTCATGGCATCGTTAAACAAAGTGATCCGCATTGCAAATGAGCAACATACATCATGGCTTCCAGAAGTATACTGTTTCTTAGGGGTGTACCGGCAGATGCCCCACTCATCAACCCAAATCTGTCCAGCCACCCTAATTTTCAGCTCCCAATAAAAGTCAGACTGACTGTCCACCACAGCTGGTCCACCCCGTAGCCGGACAGAGAACAGATTGAGAATGAAAGACAATCGTGAAACAACCGAGAAAGCAGCACCCAACAGGCCGTCCACAGTGACTTGAGCCCCGGAGGCATAGTGCTAGTCAGGAACCGGGCACCCCAAACCAATCTAGCCCTCCCGTATGAGTCGACCCTGTGTGTAGTCACCGGCAAGGAACATGGAATGGTGACAGCACAGAGAGAACAAGAGTCTGCGTCAAGAAATGCCTCCTATTTCTGCAGGGTGCCACCAGCAATCTGGAAGGAGCACGCCCCTCTCAGCATGTGCCCCAGATGTGATCCGGTCTGACCCCCAGAAGACACTGAGCAGTGCAGGAGGAGATGAGAGCGACATAGCCACCACCGGTCCGCCAGGTGCGGCGACGGGTATGAGCAACATTAAGCAGATGCAACCAGAGCCATCTGCTACTCCGGCACACCGGCCGCGGTGCAATGTGTTGCGTTATGAGCTGCAAGAGAGATCCCCAATGTCCCCAAGGCTGAGAGGATCTGTCCTACAGAGCATCTACCGATAAATTGTAAGCTAACGTGACACTCAATGACTGATGTAATATACTCACACTATAGCACTGCATGGGCCAGAAGAAATTCTCATGTAAGTTGGGGAGTGGTTTGGTATCTAGAGGAAAGGCCCAGAGGGCGTTCTGATGTTGCCTCGTCAGAAGGCAGAGGAGTGAATGAAAGGACTGACTGCCCGGCAAAACGGGACAGTCAGGAGTACGTTACTATACATTGTGTCTGTGTTTATTTGCCCTTACCCCGAACACACCACGCCAGGCCCGGCCTCCTAGAACCCTGGAGGGCCGATCCCAGCCACTACCATATATAGGGCAAGGCCACACAGATGGGCCACGAGATTTCAACTATGCACTCAACCACAGGGGATGCCCCGCTGCCAGGTTCAAAAGCTCTAAGAACCAGAAAGAAATCAGATAGGACACTGCTGCCAATAATATGCCTTCTCTGTTCTTGGGGATGAGAAGGAAAGGGGTAAGGCATATACGAGAAGCCCACTACAACCTAGGAGGGAATAGTCCTCTACATATTTAATGCTACACCCATCTGAGATGCAAACTGGCCACAAAGGTCCTTACTGCAAGCAAACAGACCTGGATTTGGGTGCCCGCATTGCAGGAATAGAAGGGATCACACTGAGGTTTTCTGCTAAAAATTATGCAGGTCACATACCAGCCTGTTGAGCAGGTTCTAAATGTTTGAAATGGCAGGCATATGACCTGCTGCCAGAGGCCACAAACACCCCAGGAGAGCTTGTTGGTATAGAACATTGCAGTCGTGTTGGCCCAGGTTCAACTCTTTTCTCCCCAGAGAAAAAGCAAAAAGGCATTGAAAGTCAAGCCAGTTGCCTTGTGCTTCAGCGTGTTTATTTGTGTTAAGTGTTATGATTCACCAAAGGGATTTCCATACGAACCACGCCCTGATACCATTAGCTCGAGCTGTCAATTTATATGGGATTTCTGCACTGTGCAAGCAGAGCTGGGGGTTCAGGGGCTGCCAGTTGCACAGAACTGCTCCGCTTTGATTCCCAAAAGGGCAATTAGTGTCTGTGGAGGCAATCTGATGAGCCCCTCCCTTGCGTGCATGCCATGGTGTGGGTAAGGTTAGATCTGTCCCATGCTGCTCCCAGAGACAGCACCACCTGGCTTATGGTGGGCTCCAGCCCCCTTGTCGACCCCACCATATACACTATCCAAATATCTCCCTTTCATTTGGGTTATTCCACAACCCCTATATGTCTTGCTACAACTCCTCCCAGAAGTAAACTAATAAAGTTGTTTAACGAACTGTGTGTGTTTTATATTTTGTGCTTTTGGAATCCTTTTTGTGACAGCACACAGAGATCAAATGTGTGTGCGCAGACGCTGTGAACTCAAGAGCAGCTTGCTTATGACTGCAATACTGCCCACAAGTATGTGGGGTACTTCGAGGAAAACTGCTTTAATAGGCTTCACTGAGCGACAGCTTGTGAGTGTGTGTGAAATGGTTTGCCTACGAGTGCCAAATTTCAGCAACACAGTGTCTCCCTGCATGTACAGATGGAACTCTATGTCAAGACCTCTTATGCTTTACTAACTCGAGCAGCATAACAATAACAAAAACCATTTGAACAATAAAGCGAGAAAACGACATGTTCCATGAAAATCGAGTCTTTAGTAGTTCTCTTGTTATTGGTCCTTAAACAACACGTGGCATTATTCCACCAATAGTCTATAATCACATCCATAAATCTGTCCACCACTTTAAAAGCTTCCTCTTTCTTGACATCCCGACAGATCTCCACAAGACCGACCTGGCGCTGTATGCAGACGATGTTGCAGTCATCTCCCAGTCATTCAGCGAAAAGGAAATGGCAAAGAACCTGCAAGCTTCGTTGGATACCATCGCAAAGTGGTACAGCGACTGGCGGATGGAACTCAACACCAGCAAGACAACCGCAATGCTGTTCACCAGAAATAAGATCAAGGAACACCCACACATCAGCCTCAACGGGGAGACCATCAAATGGGAGAGCAGCAGCCGCTACATCGGTGTGACCTTGGACAGCAAACTCAACTGGGAAAGCCACATCGAGAATACTCAGCAGAAGGCAACAGGAAAGATGGCAGCGCTGTACCCACTCCTGAAGACCAAGTCCATGCCCCTCCAGACAAAGATCAACGTCTACAAGGCGATCATCAGAACAACCCTGACGTATGCCTCCCCAGCATGAATGACCTGCCATGAGCGACACCGGAAGAGTCTTTTGATAGTCCAGAACAAGGCCCTGCAGATATCGTCTGGAGCTCCAATCTTCACACGGATAGCAGACCTTCATAGAGACCTGGATATCAAGATGTTGGACGAACATCTAGCAAAGCTGAGTAAGAACTTCTGCCAAGGACTGGATCATATCCCGAACCCTCCGATCAGAAGACTCACTGCCACCACTGCAAACCCCTTCGACTGCTACCCGCGGCCCATCACTGCGAAGACCCTGTGAAACCAGCCCTACTGTGACAAGACCACACAGACCAAGAAGAATGCGAAGCCACAACTACATACTCAACCCGAGAAGATGGAGTAATGAGGCTCAAGCCCCGGTATCCAAAAATCACAGATGGTGGATAAAAATCTATCAGCAAGAAGAAGAACAAGCGCTGCTCAGACAGCCAGTTAAGTACCGGTTTTTCTTCTATATACATCAGCAGATAATGTATATATATATTTAACGGCAGCGTGAGCGTTGGGGATTAGTCACACAAGCGCAATGACTTAATTAATTGAGGTGGAGCATATCTGCGAAGTAGTTGTTATGAATCTGGGCGATCCGCCGGTCATTAAGCTCCGTGGAAGGAGAAGGAAACGCCATTAGTGGGTAAAGTAGACACAGCAACGGAGAGGCACGTCGGGAAGCTGTATTTCCAGTGCACCCCACCTCCATGTCAGCCGTATGTACATTGATATTTACCTCAGCTTGACAGCATTTCGTTGCCAGCAAGTTGGGAATTACAACAAGTACGCGCATCAATGAATGGAAACAAAAGATTCTATCATTTCAACCACTCGACAGAGCAGAGCAGCCCCACCTGGTCATCAAAAGCAACAAATTGATGGGCACAGTTACAAGTAAAACCTGGAAAGCAGGAAAAGCCACATTTTGGGACGACTGCTCACACTATTGTGTGGTGATTGTGATGAGTACAGGCCCAAGAGACCAGAAATCCAGAAATCAGTTATAGACGAAATCGCTCTCTGAAGGATAACCTGGTACAAAGCTTTATGGAAGATGATGGGCTGCCAAAGAAAGAAACATGGCTTCAAACAACACAACCAGGCTTCCGAAAATGCACTAGATGCAGCATTTGTAAGTACGCTAGAAACTGCGTATCTTATAAACACCCGGTATTAGGAAATATAATCAAAATACAGGAGAAGATCACATGCGAATCAGAGTTTGTGGTGTATGTGCTAGCATGCGCATGCAAAAAATGGTACATTGGAAGTACAAAATGCAAATTGAAAGTTCGGATTCAGCAACATGTGCGGGCAATCCAACATCAAGATCCAAATTATCCCATGGCCAAACATTTTAGTGACTGTCATGAGGCTAAGTTGGACAGTTTCCATTTCTTCGGGATACATCACATTAAAATTAATCCCAGAGGAGGCAACAGAGAGAAAAACCTACGACAAAAGAAAACATGCTGCATTGTAGATTACGAAAGCAAAATACCAAAAGGACATAATATAGACGAGGAGCTATATACATTCCTGGGTTGATATATATTTCTGTTCTGGTGTGCAACCACGGTGGTAAACCATAACATATGTGTTCCCAATTCTGTAACAACTCCCGTCAGCACTAAGATAACTTAGATGGTGTTAATACGAAAGGATTGCTGGCTAAATAACGGACTGCCAAATCCCTGTTTTAGTCATGGGTGACCCCTTTTGTCTGCTGCCACTTCCTTGTCCCTATCTTCCTTCCCCTTTCCCCTCTCCCCCCTCCATGATACTGATACGATTATGAATACTGTGTACATTCTTTTAATCACTTTGGTTTTGATAGGTTTGGTGATTCCCAGTCACAATTAATATTTGTAGGGGTTTTTATTGAATGTGACATGTATGTATGTGGATTTGAATTTAGCGACCAAGGGGTTTGAAATATATACCCCTTAAGGACTCTACATATCTTGGATTAACATCAGAGGCATTTGCACTCTACTTTAGACGGCTCGGTCATATAGCACCTTACATGCTGCTGCTAGCACATTGCACTTTAACCAGCTAATTTTGGTCATATAGCATTTGTCATATAGCACTTTACATGTTGCTGCTAGCACATTGCACTTTAAACCAGCGAATTCTACACCATAGGAGCATGTATGTTGGAGGTCATCTGAGGTTTGGATCAAATATATCGACACAGATACGAGGTATATGCATTATAACTGATTACCTCGTACCCAAGCGACCAGCACTATGCATTTTAGTTGTATTCGTTTATTGTGGAATATATCTCAAATTGTTGATTGTACAATATATTGATTGAGAACATACTAACGTTCTGAGCACTATGCACTTTACAGATATACTGTGTTGATTATCTATTACAGTTTGCAAATGAAGCCAACTTAAGGTTGATACCAAATCCGATGCAAAACACTTGTGCTAAAATGGCCGACACGGTTTCCAACAGATCATTAGATCAGTCCTTCTTATATGTTCATGCGTATGTCACATGGGGTATTTCAACTCTTCACTGTGGGTGGAACACTAGTTGTGAACAAGCGGTCAGTGGATTGCGAAACGCGTAGACTTTTTATGCCATTCACTCTTGGGAGAGCCACAACGTGCGTGGCGGATGTTGAATTCTGCATTCTTTCCACATGGATATGCCAGGATTCTTTTAACCAGTTGGAAATAAAGATTGAAGAAATTTACTCTCTGGTTGGTGTGCTTTTATCAGCGACTGCACTGTGAATTTAGGAGTGCTCCTCCACCTACTTGCGGAAACGTCAGTTACAACAAGATATATATATATATATCTGTGGAAAATCCATTTTAAGGTTCCAATGTCCAGCTCCAGTGAAGAGGGTTGAGCACAACTGATCCAGAAAAGGAGCCTCCCAAGTCTGGGTCAGATTATTCAGAAGACTCCAGGGGCCAGTATGGAGGGGCCCCACCAACTGCCCATTATGGAGGATTGGTTAAAATTCTCACAAGTTACAGAGGAGACATGGACATGGGACAGAGAAAGGGGGAGGAAAGAGAGCCTGTATGGGTAAACATACCAAGATCCCACCGGGCACGCCACTGACTAAAGAAAGTGAACAAAGCAGTGAGTCCAAGAGGAGAGTGAATAAGTGGCATGACACATCCTCAGAGAGCTCACAAGAGAATGAGTGGCAAGAGCAATCCTCAGAGGTGGAAATGATACCTTCATCTGAGGAAGAGGGAAATTCTAAGAAAAAGAAAACAACTGAGCTAGAGGAAGATGACGGGGAGGAATTTGACCCAGATACACTAATACACACGTGTTCTGCAAAGTGGGAGCCACCAGCGAAGATAGCCTTCATATCTAAAGAAACGGCTTAGAACACCTTTAACAAAAGATGCCAGGAACAAACGTGGGGCGGAATGCCCAAGATCACATCTTTCAGAGGGTAAAGCAGAAACACCGGAAATAGATGAAATAAATGATGACATTTATGTGCATATATTCAAAGGACATAAGAAAAGGAGTTAGGTAGGTCCTGGCGGTCATGCCAGGAAAAGATGCTGGGCGTAGTTGGACTCCTCATCATAAAAAAGGAGGCCAGAAGCCGTACGATTCTAACCGGATGGGCGCAGAGTCCAGTCAGCCTTCTAGGAAATATGAATAGTGCGCACTTGACAGAGAGGAGCAAATCAGTACTAGTTAAAATAAACCCCAAGCTCTTTGGCGACTCCTTTGTAAAGGAGCTTACAAAATTCTCGAACTCATATGCTGCCATTGACAAAGAGCAAGCATCCCATAAAAAGGTGTTTGGAAAGCACATTTTTGGATGAGCTGGCTGAGGAAGGGGCCGCTCAGCCAGCTGGTATCCCCACACAGGTCCTTCAACGACAGAAGTCACTGGAGGCAAGAGAACCAAAAACCCAACCCTTTCTTCCCATTGAGGGGAAGAGGGAGAGGAAGAGGCTGCCAGCAGCAGCCTAACACAGGTGAGAGCAGTGATTCAGAGATCCTGTGTGATAGAGTGCCCATAGTAGGCCGTAGACTGGCGCGAAGCGTAGAACAGTAGCGCGGTTCATCAAAATACACCTATGTCATAAATACAGTGCAAGGTTTTCAAATAGATTTTCACTCCAATCCAAGGCAGAAAAGATGGGCAAACGAGTTGGTACAGAACACGCAGACAGAGAACTGCTAGACACAGAAATTAAGGCCTTGGTGTAGAAAGCGGTCATAAGACTGGTTTCAGATCAGACAGAAAGTTTTGTGAGCAATATATTTTTGGTGAAAGGGAAGCACAAGCTGACACCAGTCATACATATAAAGGCCCTGAACAGCTTTGTGCTGTACAGACACTTCAAGATGGGGGTTATTCACCTCCTGAGAGACATATTGCAGCGAGACGATTGGCTAGTAAGGATAGATCTCAGGGATGCATACCTGACAGTTCCGATTGCTGCAGAACAGAGAAAATGTCTAAGATTCAGTTGGAGGGGGCAGATATGTGAATATATATGCCTGACCTTCTGGCTACTGTCAGCGCCATGGTGTTTCACAAAATTGCTGAAACCAGTAGTGACATATCTAAGGGAAAAGAGTATATGTATGATTATCTATTTAGGTGACAGTTGCATGATGTGTCAAGACAGATAGACGATCAAGCGACAGGTGGACACCACTCACCATTCTGGAGCTGCTTGGACACCTGGGTTTCCTGGTAAATTGTGAAAAGTCAATTTTGAAACTAGAACAGTCCATGGAGTTTCTGGGATTCTTGGGAAACACCCCTCAGGGTATACTGAGTCTTCCGGTTCATAAGGTAAACAACCTCAAAAAAGAGATCAAGAATGCTCTAGCAAGAGAAGCGATATCGATTCGAGAGATAGCCTGATTAGTGGGACGATTTGGCGTCCTCAACACAGGCGATTTTCACAGGTCCGCTCCATTACAGAGCAATACAGAGTTTAAAAAAACATCATCTCAGAAGAAGCGCCTCTTACAAATAGAAAGTGCCTCTGTCGCAGGAGGTCAGAGAGGAGATGGAGTGGTGGCTACAGGCTCATCCCTGGACCTGATAATAAAGCCCAATTCCAGCAGATGGGGCTGACGAGCCCGATTCGTAAATCTGACGACTGGAGGGAGATGGTCAGAGAAAGAATTGGATCTACATATCAAATACCTGGAGCTTCTGGCAGGCACGTTCGCAGTGAAATGTTGGACACAGGAGAAGGCTCAATGTTGCATTCTCCTCGAGATGGACAACGTGTCCCCAGTGAGGTACAGAAACAGGTTAGGCGGCACGAGATCCAAAATGGCAGTGGATCTAGCGAAGGATTTCTGGCTCTTAATTCTCCAGAGAAGGATATCGGTAATGGCAGAATACATGCTGGGCAGTCTGAACAAGGTAGCGGACTGGAACTCTAGGTTCCTAAGGGATGCCAGTGATTGGAAGCTGCACGAGACAGTATTCAAAAGACAGTGGCGAGATGGGGTTCATTTCAGAGAGACCTATTTGCATCGAAGTTGAACAGACAGATACCTTGATTTTTCGGCTGGAGACCAGACCCTGAGGAAGAGGCGACGGATTAATTTCTGCAAATATGGGGCCCTAGTTTGGAATATGCCTTCCCGCTGTTCTCAGTGATTGCGAGAACTCTGGGGCAGATGAGGAGGACACGGGTATCAATAATATTGGTGACACCGGCATGGTGGGGCCAGGCATGGTTCCCAAATCTACTGGCAATGTCATGCGACAACCTGATTGCACTCAAGATGATCGGAATGATCATTCGGGACACAACAGGGGGCAGCCATCCTTTAGTGGAATCAGGCAATCTCAACCTCATTGCGTGGGCAATCTCAAGGTAGACTGGGCTAGGCTGGTACTATCAAGCGAAGCTGAGCACATCATTGAGGAATCCTAGGCTCTGGCAACCAGAAACGCATACAGGTCTGCATGGGCGAAATGGCATAGCTGGTGTATGAAGAGTAAAGTTCATCCAGCTAGAACAGATGTAATGCATGTAGCAGATTTCTTAGCGTAGATGGCAGCGCAGGGTAGGGCAGGGCATACAGGACCATTAACAGTGCCAGATCAGCGATTTTGGTGGGGCACATACAGTTAGAAGGTCAAGCAGTGGGGGAACACCCACTGATATGCAGACTACTGAAGGGTGTCAGACCGATTAAATCTCCCATGGTAAAATACCAGTTATGCGATTTAGATAGAGTATTAAAGTTGTTCACAACATGGCCGGACAACGATGAGCTGTCCAGGAAGGAGTTATCGGCTAAGGTGACAATGCTATTATGTTTACTGTCATGTAAACAAGTATCTGATGTAAGAACATTAGCGGTCAAAGGGAAACATTTACACCCACAGGGGTGACTGTGATGCTGGAAATGCATAGGAGGGACAGGGCCTCCCTGCCGTGGTCGAAGTGAGCGGGAGCGGTCGGGAGCGGTGCTCCTCTACTTTTTTAAATTACATTTTATAGCTCCTATACTTTTATCTTAAAAAGAAAATGTTCCAGAATGGTTTTGTTTTAAAATAAAAGTGTAGTAAGACGTTGCAGGTTGCACTTTCAGTGCACTGCACTGAACGTTCCCTTAAACAGCAGGTGCTAGTTGTTGGGGGTTTGTATTGTGTGTGGGAGAGGGCGTGGCGGTGGGGTTTATGGGGAGGGGGTGCAGGCCAGCAGGGAACATAGTTCCAATACTTCTTTTCATACACTTCGACCACTGCCTCCCTGTCCTTGTCCTGTAGTCCTTTTTCACTTCTGTCTGTATTGTTTTCTGCCCAGGAGTCCATGTGGGACTCCTGGCAGTGATGCTCTTCCTGTTTTTGGTTTGGTGTACAGACTCATGGGATACCCTTATGGCACCCGTGGGTGGGGGTGCAACCCTGTGCCCCTAGTGTATGTTTTTGGGCACCTGTGTGTGGCCCACAGAGCAGGGTATGGGCTGGTGGCAGCTCCATGCTGAATATGACAGGTGCTCTGAGTATCCTCCATTTTGGGATACCCAGGCCCTGCCATTGGAATCAGTTTATTCCTGATAGGAAACAAGATGGCCCCTGTGGCCTCTTGCTTTCTATTGCCTGTTACCTTGTTTTCCCAAAGTCATGGCAAGCCCTGACTCTGTCCCTCCCCCCTGACTGGCTGTTGGGTGGAAGTTCCATATATGGTGTTGTTGTGAAGTCCAGGACAGACTGGCTGGCGCCTTCCCAGTGACTGTATGTTGTGGGTACACCCTGTGGGTGGGACCTGGGTGAATGGAGTGTGTGACCAATATGCACTTCTTGTTGTGGCTGTCTGGTTTCTGGTATGAGAGACAAAGACTGAGACAGCCCAGCCCGAAACTAGTATGAATGCAGTGTGTAGTGTTGAATGGCTGCGTACTTGTCCCAATACACATTCCTTGTTTTGAGTGTCTGAGAGGGAGGAGTATGGCCTGAATTCACTGTATGCCTGATTGGCTGACTGACTGCATGAATGCCCTTCTGTATGATTGGCTGCTGAGTGTGACCCACCAGTGTGGATGAGAGACAGAATAGTATATCTGGGTACCTCTCACCACTGGAAATTTTTCTGTGTCTACACTTGAAGAGTAACTGGAACTGCTGACCCTCGACGCCGAGCTGGAAGAAGAAGAACTGCTGCTGCATTTGCTTTGACCCGATCCGAAAGCTGCCGAGTTCGTCGAGGACTGATCCGAGAGAGGACCTGGCTAGGCACCCTCTTCCCGTGCTCCGAGAGACCATCGAGCACCGCTAACCTTCGCTGAAGCTCCCTGGAAGTCAGACCCTCGAAAGGCTGCCGACCGGAGACAGGGACCGCCGAGGAGAACGAAGTGAAGCACCCGGACATCGACGTCGTCGAAGTCCACTACCGTCGACCAGGGTTCAGAGTATCGCCATAACCGCCGGAGGCCGTAAAAGCTGTGTTGCCCAGAAGAGGGGACCACTTGACGCCATGACCCTGACGACTGGAGCCGTCCGCTCCTTTGCCTAAGATTGTTGAATCGAAGGACTCCCTTGTCCACACCGACGACTGCTTTATCCCGCCGGAGAAAGTCGAGGACGCCAATGAGAATCCGTCGGTGGGTTTCCCGCCACCAAAGATCACAAAGACTTTGACTACTCGACGCCCTTGTTGGGCCACAGTTCTTCTGAAAATCTTAGCGGTCCAGAACTATCAAACACCGAGGTGCCCCGCACACCTCATCCTCGCAGGACGTCGCCGACGAGCACCGCCTGGATCGACGCCGTGGTCTTGGCACCCTCAAACTTTTCATCGACACCGTCAACGGCAAGTTCACCTTCTTCAACGCCTCTCGACGATCCGTGGCTCCTGCTTTAAAGGGAGTCACTCAAGAAGGATCCATCGATGCTTCTTCGAAGCACTCTGCTCCACCAGGTACATTGGGGGTGGAATAAAAACATTATAGGAGAGACTATTCATCAATCTATGGACTGGGCTTGTCCTATATCTTTATTTTACAGGTTGCCCAGGTGGGGTGGATCTCCACACAGAACTGTGTTTAACGGTAGAGGCCAGTATTCTGCCATTTGTTCTAACCCACTGCTTTCCTCCTATGACTATTGTTGGTTACCTTTATTAATTGACTTGTGTGACATTTAACCAGAGTACAGTTGATGCACTTTAATGAGATCTGATAATAATTGTGGTACCACTTTACACTGTATATATTTGTCATTGTAGATTTTTCTGAGCACAAAGTGAGTTAATGTGATAGTGTACATAACCTTGAATATTAATTATATAAAGACTGTGTTTTCAGTAATACAGTGTGTGGACATTCCTTTGTGAGGGCTTGGGGGCTACACTGTACTTAAGAACCAGCCTGCATCACCTCCTGAGAAGCTAGGCCTTGATTGCTCGTCCATTGCTACCTTATAGAGAATCTTGGCTGGGGTCCTCTGTGCCTCTCCTCTACCATATAGAAAGCAGAAGTACAGACACCTCCCTCCAGTCTTTACAGTGACATTTTATATATCTAGGAGAATTAAGACGTATCTGAGGACAATAGATTATGCATCATTCACAGGGCAACCCAAGTTATGCCCGGTACGATGTTTACAAACATATATAAGCAGGACAAAAGACATACGGTCTGCAGGGGTATCTCAGTTTCTCATTGCAGTGAGGAGAACTTTCGGGGCAGTGACGCCAACCACACTGGCAAGATGGATGAGGTGGATGATGAGTCAGGCAGGCATTGACGTTACGTATTATGGGGCTCACTCAGCAAGAGGAGCGATGGCGTCCAAGGCATTTAGTGTAGGCGCCCAACTGGAGGATATATTGAAGGCAGCAGATTCGAGAAATGAGTCCACATTCAAGACCTTTTACTTCAAACCAGTTAAAAAGGTAACAACGTTGGTGGTAAGTAAGCTCTAAACAAGCATAATCCCAGCCTTTGGGTTTTGACATAGAATTCAGATTTTCAACACATTTGTTAAAGAAAGTGAAATTTCTATTAAAGACACAGAGGCGTAGGATTATCCCCCCTTTTAATCGTGAAAATATATAATATGATGTCATTCATTTATGATGTAATTATGTGATGTAATTTCTGTCATGCAACACGATTACCCACCCCAGGAGACCAGAGATCTAAAATGTTCTTTATTTTCAGGTTCCATGGGAGATGACAAACAGACGGGTACATGATCGTTAGGGCAGAGTTCGATAAAGGTTAACCGTTTACTGGTTGGGGAGCAAATTGGATGACCAGCGAAAGAAAGAGGAGGCTTTTAATATGGCAGACAGATTTATGGATGCAATTATGGACTATTGGTGGAATAAGGTGACGTGTTTGTTTAAGGGCCAATAACAGGAAAACAACTAAAGACTCAATGTTCATGGAACATGTAGTTTTTTCACTTTATTGTTCAAACGGTTTATGTTATTGTTATGCTGCTCGAGTTAGTAAAGCATAAGAGAAGAATACTCCTTTACCACTGTGTCTTTAATAGAATTATGACTTTCTTTAACAAATGTATTGAAAATCTGAATTTTGACTGAGAGTTGGAAACTTCAGTTCCTGTTAGAGGAATGCATCCAAGGCTTAGGTTGTTCACAGCCCCACCTGACCTCTTCACTGTGAGCAGTCTCTGAGATGCTCAGGAAATGGTCGTTGAAGTGCTTTGTGCTGGGAAATCCAATAAGTGAAATCTTCATAAATCATAAAGGCCTTTGTGCAACTGGTTTCCAGCAAGCTACTGGAAGGCATACCACTGCATGATGTAGAGGATAGCGCTGATGCATCACTTCCACTGTGTGAGATTCAGCACACATTGCTGGGCGCATCAGGCACGCAGTGTGTGATACTGGTATGTGGCGTTAGACAGGGATTCTGACTCATCAATACTGGCATAAAGTCTCAATGGGAAAGAAACCTACACGAGTACTGGGTTGTCCAATTTATTTATGTTTTACTGGTAATTTTCACTTAAGTTGCATTTGTGTTCTGATATGAAAACTTGGCAGCACCCCCGTCTTCCCACCCAACTCCTGGCGGACCCACCATTCCCTAAGTCTAGCCCTATAAATAACGAGTGTATCCGTCACTTGTACACTCTAAAAATAGGCAAATACTCCCAAAAATAAAAATAGGGTACAAATATTCCCAACTATAAAATAGGAAAACAGGCACCTGGGAGCCTGTCCCCCTTCTTTTATCTACACAGCTCCATGGATCTGTTTGGACCAGTAGTACACGTAGTGCCCCAATCGAAACTCTATCATTATTACTGCCTGACCTGGAGAGGTAAGAATGTATCTTTTAATGCGCATGAATAACCTTCTGCAAAGAAATAGTTACTGCAAAACATGTCTTTTTTTTTTTTTCTCCCAAAAAAATAATCATGTTACTTCCACCGTTAAAAAATAGGGAGTACAATCTTATCTGGTGCACTGCCCGGGTCACAGGTTAGACACATTTGGAGACGCAGGAGGCATAGATTCGGAGATGACCAAAAGAAGCATTATTCTTACATTGGTTGAACAATGAAGGCCTGCACATCTACAGGCATTTGGCAGATGTTGGAGCATACAGTGGTTCAGATGATGCGGTTTCTGGGCACTCTTGCTATGAGCATGTGTTAAGGAAATTAAAAGCACATTTCGGGCAAAATAGCATGTGCTCTTAGAAAGGTTCCAGTTGCTTTTTAGGTATGAACTCAAAGGAGGGATGGTTGACAATTACATTACCTCATTTTGAGCTCTCACAGTAGTGTGCACGTTTTCTGGGGTCCGAGATGCGTGGGCAGCTTCTGACGAACACCTCCAACACTAAGGCACAAGAGACCTGGTGGATAAGCATAAGACCCCAGTTTTCAGGAAGCCATGAACATTGGCAGAACAATTGGTCAAATAATTCCATAAATGCATCAAGGTGGTTAATGCTAGTGAAATTAAAGTGGTTGTTACTCAGGGTTGTCCAACTCCAGGCCTCGAGGGCCGGATCTATGCTGGTTTTTCAGGATATGCTTATTAATGAGGGATATCCTGACAACCTGTCAGGATTTCCGGCCCTAGCTGCCTGTATTTGGACAACCCTGCATGTAACCAAAAATGTTTTCAGTATCTCCAGGGAGAGGGAGGAGGCCAAAATCCAGGAGCCACATACATGTAATAACTTTGCATCTGGTAAAGGGCACAAGGTTGGATATGGGGGCTATGGGTGTGATGGGTGTGGAGGGTTGAGGCATAGCAACAGTACACATGAATGTGATGTTTTAAGAGACATGTGGACTTGGCTTTAGCCCATAGAATATGTATTAAGACCAGGGTAAAAGTAGTAGAAGTCGTCAACAAAATGTTTGCTAGTAACCATGAGTTAGCTGTGCAAGATAAGAAGAAGAAAGGTCCATGGTCCATCTATGATTGGTATTGATAGGGTGCCATCAACATGCTTTTAGATTCTTCTTCACCTTGCCCTATAGTTCCCAAAGAAGTGCATCTTGAGTAACTCAAGGGTGTGATAAAAGATCTGAACAAATGGGACATAAGGCCAATCACAATTTACAAATGCTTAATTATTGTGATTTATTTAAAGGGGTTAAGTTGAAGTTTAAACGGTCTGTAGTGTGGAGTGGGGTGGGATGATGAAGGGGGACTAAAGACTCATTTAACCCCCAGGAAGGAGGTGCCCTTTTTGAGTGTCATAGAAGTGACCAATAAAGGGTCTATTAACACAGAGTAGACTGATGTGTTAAATGAGAATACTGTCACATGGAGCGGATAGCAACGCTAAGGTGCACAAAAATTAACCCATCTTGATAGGAGTGAAAGAGGCACTGAATAAAGAACTGAACAGGAAGTGTGTGAGTGGGATTATTGAACCCATTTAGGCCTCAGACTGGTTGCTCCATATGGTAATTGCAGACAAGGTAAATGTAGAAATGTGAAAGTGCGTCCCCCTGCGCGACCACTAGGCTAGCATTTGGATAGAAAGACATCCATTGCCACATATAGCAGAGAGCATCATGAATCGAGACAGGTATTTCACAATACTAGGCGTGTCCTTGACATACTACCAGATTAGCCTATAAAAGTCATCTAGGCATATTGCTTCTTTTATTGCACAGTTGGAGGCATATAGATATTATTGCACATCATTTGGTGTTGCCCCTGTGGTCATCGTTATTTCATAGACTCATGCAAGAACTGATCATTCGGATGGCAGGAGTTTACTACTTCCAAGATGACATTATGGTCACTAGAAGTTTAGAAAAAGAGCATGATTCTAGTGCGACCTCTTGGTCTATTTCTTGGTGCTCCTTTCAAGTGTGGATCTCTTGGTCATGGGCGTAATTTTAGGGGGGACGGGGGTGTTTGTCCCCCCAACTTTCATGGCACACTATTTTGTCCCCGTTCATTTGAATGGGGCACCTTTTCTTCAGAGGTCATGTCCCCCCCAACATTTTCAGCAAGGTTTCTCCACTGCTCTTGGTTGTTAAGGGTGTCATGACTTTAGATCTAGCACTATTCCTGCCTATACCTGCCTCTGTAGGGTGGACAGAAGTCCATATACTAATCCTGCACTCAGTTTACTTTACTTATGCAGGGACATACACATTGACTAAAAATGCCAGAAAGATTGCTGGTAATACCGGAATCAGCATTTATACGGGACCGAGGAAATCAGACTTTGCCTGTGGGGGCTTTGATCTACCGGCAGGCCTAACCTGCCAGTAGATCAGGCCTCAACTGGAAAATAAAAGCTGGAATCACTGGCACGGGTACTACCGGTACCAGTAATTTTCGGCAGTCCCATTCCATGGAGTCCTATGGGACTCATGGAAGGCACTGAGAACTGATCCTCCCACAACCATGCCACACAAACGTGGCAAGTGTGCCAAAGAAGGCACAGAGACTGATCTCCCAAACACCTCTCCACTACAACATACCAGAGTACCCCAGAGGGCACGGAGAACAGATCTCCTAAAACACATACGGAGAGCGGAACTCCCAACACATAGTACACCACACACTCATCATAGCAAAACTTAGCACCCAAATACAACATTAACCATTCCAAATGCAACTCACTGGCTGCCCACCATAACATGTGCACCATTAACAACACAGCAGGGTACTCCAAGTACCCCGGTTAAACGACAACCCACAGAAAAGTACTCCAAGTATTCCAGATGTCGACGCCCCACAAGGCGCCTGTGCTGAAAGACCACATTCCATAGCATCAGCAACTCCAATTCATAAAGCCAAGCATGACCACACATCATCATGACACACGCACCAGACAATGCAGAACAAATATTCTAGAGTCATCACAGTTCACTAAACACATTAAGATAATTGTTGTACTTAAAGCAAAGAACCTATGCAGTTGAAATTCAAATTCTAATTCAATGTTCCTCAGTAAAAATCCAGCCTGTAAACTAAAATAGTTAACAGAACATGCATAATAACTTGCACATTACGCTTGTAACGTAGGAAGTCCATGTACTAACTTTAAAACACAAGTACGACACTGACACCAGTGTAGGAACAAGAAAACATCTTTACTGAGTTCCAGCTCCGGGTACAAGGTACAGGAATACATTTAGCCACATCAGCTAAGTTATATGGACTGACATCCACCAGCATCCTCTCTCAGTCAACCCATCTTCTGAACTGCACCTTCACAGAACCATTCAGAACATAACATTCTCACACACAGCATTCCATGTCAGTCACTCCTAGCGTGCCATGCATACAGGGCAGGGTGCAGGGAAAGACAAGGAACAACAGCCACCTCCCAGCTTCAACGTCCCATTTAAGTTTTGCTGAATCCATTTAGAAATTAATGAAAGGATAGGCTACTTGAGTAGCAGGTGAATCTCAGAAGCTTGGCGAAGACCGGCTGCTTCTGGGAGAGAAATCCAACTATTACACAAATGTTGGCTATGGCATGAAAACAGTATAAACATTAATATGTCTAACTGAATTACCCCAGCTCCCACATTCAAGGTTTCATTCAACGTTTACTAAATGTTTTCAGAAATAAATGGAAAGGACAGCCCTACCGGAGTAGCCGCAACAATAGTAAAATGTGTGAGCACCTCACGGGGAGAGGGGAGGGAACACAGCCAACAGAGAGACTGCTCCTAAAGATTAAAATGCATTAAAGAGAGTGACAAGATGAATATTCATTTGCAAAATGGTGGGTTCCTAACATAAGGACAGTAGTGCAGCGGAATAGAAACACGTGTTGAATGGCACCAATAGAGGGTGTGGTATAAGAGACGGTTACATGGGCAGGGAAGTCTGCAGCACTGTAAGCTAACTGCTCGAAGAGGCACACTGACAGAAGTGCACGCTTTCCTCATGAACACAAAACAGGCAGCGCAATAACAGTAGCATATGTTTATAACCCATTCTCCAGCAACAATATAACAAGCCAGCATTGCCATTGTTAAACATTTTCAAGCTTCTTGCCCGAAACACCATTACAAGGCGTATCAGTATTTTCCGCTCCTGACCACATCAAGTGGCATACCTGAAGACCATTCTGTGAGTCCCTGAACACAAAATATATGGTAGAATCTTTACAGTCATTTATTTTTACTTTTGGGCACATACTATCACTTAGCTTGTGCCATCAATATGTGTCAGTGCTGCAAAAAATGTTCATACTACTTGTGCCCGCAGACTCTCATGAGGGGTGACACATCAATATATGCCAGCTCTGCCCCATTATTGACTTGTTGTGACCAGAGGATCATTGTGATTTTAATGAAAATGAAATAACTAAAACGTTTTTAACGATTCCTAAATCCCGAAACAATACTGGATTATTTTTGTTTTTTTTATTCCCACACGTTTTAATCCTTTACCCAAACCCGATACATGTTACCCAACCCCGATACATTTTTTTTAACAAAAAATACGGTATTTTATGATATTCAGTTTTCATTTAAAATGTATTTTGATATTTTCAATTCTTTAATATCACTGGATACCGTGCCCAAAGACGATTCTGAGGCTAGCATTGCCACTGCAATACATTTTAATACTACTTGTGTCCAAAGACCATAATGAGGCTTGCGTCATCAATATACACTAATCGTAACTCGGCAATAACTTGGGAAATCTGCGTGCAAATCCCGGTAAACGTTCCTGCACCCCACTACACTGCTTACGTTCATCCCTAAGTTACTTCGTAACGCTGATTGAGTGCTCGCATCCCGAAATCCAACATGCAACCCCACCTGTGCACTACAAATCCTACGCAAGTGTACCTACGCCTGCCTTCGAGTGGCGGATCGCATGAAGGACTTGCATGGCCATTTCCCAGCCCAGACGTTTGCGCGATCAAATCAATGAATATGTCTCATGCCACGCAATTGTGGGCATGCGTGGGACTGCCTCAGACCGTACCTTGGAACGCCCACTTTTTCTCAAGTTCTTCCCCATTTTTGGTGATCCACACCATTCCTAGCCCCTGTGCAAGTCATGCCCATGTTCTGGTTGGACTCTCACGCAAGGCCCTCGGCGGCTCGCACAGACATGCCGAGCCAGCACGAACTCCACGCAAGTCAAGGAAAAGTACTGCTCATTCGATTACATGAATCAACAAAGGTGTATCTGCATGCAGTTGCGCGCGCAAGTACCTTATTTTCCGCACAGATAATTCCATGAATTGGGCCCTTTCGCTGCCAAGCCAGCCAGCCAATGCACAGGTTTGAGGAGCAAGACATCAAGTAGGTTCAGCTGCAACTGAAGAAAAAAAAAGAAAATGTTTTTATGCTGCTCGGCCGCCAGCTTTGAGCCCAAATTGATCCCATAAAACAATAGCTGCTGAGCCCAAATAAAGGGTGCAGCACATGTTGCAGATGCTGCACCTGACCAGCTGCCAGTGCTCCTTGCCACACTTCATACTTTCTTCTCCCTTCTATTTTCCTTTTTCTCCTCCATTCCGTTTTCTTTTTTTCCCATTGCACATTCTCTTTTCCTTTTTCTCTTCTATTCTTGTTTCCTTTTGGGTTACCTGGAATCTAAGTTCGGGGTGCCTAGTGTGCTATTAACAACTCCTCAATTTTATTAAGACAAGTCATCTCTAATCTGCCCTCTCTGTGACCAAAGTCGCTCTAGTGTCTCAGACCTACATTCCAAGAGTCACACACTTAGGTGGTACTCCAGAGCAGTGAGACATATGATCCCCGAGAGTGGGGTTGGGAAATATAATGTGGGGTCCCAACTCCACCTAGCAGGTGAATGCAAAGTCCGTACAAAGTCATTTTGCAGTACTGCCCTGACTTTGCCCTGCAAAACCTTTCCGATAGTTTTTGGAGTGCACCAATGAAGTGATTCTCAAGAAAGAATATGCTAAATACTATGGCGTTATATTACCAGTATGCATCATTTCCTGTTAAACCTTTTTGAGCAATGTAAATGAGTCGGGGGCCCCTTAACAATGTATTTTGTCTATGAGGGGAAAGTTTGAAGATCACTGGTCTGGGATGTTCCCAGTGGGATGTTCCTAAAATCATAAACTCTTACCATCAACAGCTGTGCTTAGTCACACATCTGAATGCTAAGTTGATTGTGTTGCTCTCTCTTGGCTTCGCTACTGCTCTCTGTCCTTCTATTCTGCATGTTACCCCTTATTTACATTGGCATCCAAAGATGGGTCACCCACCCCTATTCTCTAACCTTCTAGTCCTAGCACTTCCAGGTCTATCTGGCTTTTGCTGAGAAAATGAATCCAGTTAAGGACTGCAAAGCAGAAAGCCCCATAGAACGTTGGAAACCTAGTTGCTGTACATCTCTGAATGTCTCTATGGCGGATGTTGTTCACAATCGCCCTGAATATTAGATTTGTGCTGCTCATTTTTGGTGACAAATTTGTTTTTTCAAATTTCGATTTTTGGAAATGTGGGTACCACCACTTCTGCTCGCCTCCTTCTTACTGCTCACCTCCACCTTAGTGTCCCTTATCCCTTTTTACTACGCCTTTTTTCTTTTCTTCCCGATTTTTCACCTATTTCACTTCCATTTTCCTCTGGCTCTAGTTTTTTGTAATTTTATTTTGCATTTGTAATTTGTTTCATGCATACCCTCAATATTGAGGCACCTCTTTAGAAAGCCTGCATCTAAGCAAGGATGGAATTTAAGGAGTTCACAAAATGAGGCACTTCTTGAAAAAAGAAATGTTTTTTTTAATTTACTTATTTGTATGAATCAAAAAGAAAATTGATTTTTACAAAGAACTTTTCAAAGTCCGTTTCTCGTTTTGCCTTTGAAGCAAACTTCGTTTGAACGAAAGAACAAAAGAAGTGGAACAGCTGGGGTTTTCAGCCTTTTGAGGCCAATTTGAACTTGCACTGGAAGATCATGGTGTCGAGTCGCCTAGAGTCTCGGGTAGTAGAAGAGTCAGCGAGGAATCTCGGTCTGCAGAGATCGATTCAGAAGGTGCCAAGGTGTTCAGTTTAGCCATAAGTTGCTGATCAAGTTGAGATGTGGCCATAAGCCAAGTTGGTTTGTTTCTGCTGATCATTCTTGACCACCAACAAGATTCACTTTTCAAAGTGGGGTCCGAAGAAAAATGCCGCATGTAAGCCGCCCTGAGTTGTTTTGTTTCAGGGCAGCCCAGAAGCAGATGGCGAACTGTCTCTTTTTCGTTTATCTTGCGACATGGTCTACAATGTGAAGAGTTGGACAGGCCCCTAATGGTTTTAATTTCATTTGTAGGTAGCAGGTTTAGTCTCGATCTTAAAAGGTAATTTCTTGCTTTTCTGTTAGGAAATTGTTTGAGGTATCCCTGCAGTTCGTTTAATTTCTTGGTATTTGGGGGCAGGTGTTGCGTTAACTTGTTCTCTGAACAGTAGAAGTGACCTCAGGAAGCTAATTCCACAATTTGGAGCCTGCTACTGCGCATCTTCTGTCGCCTTCACAACTGAACCGTGAGTGGAGCTCCACCAAAAGATGCTTATCTTCAGACACCAGCAAGACAAACTAAATTCCCTCAATATGTCTTTGCAAAGAGCCAATAGCAAATATGCTTTTATGAATACAAAAGCTTTTGCATTCAAGAGGAGGCTGGACCTCTGGAAATGGTCACTTGAAACTGGGGTCACTGTTCCATTCTGTCTGCTAACAGCAGAAAGTATTTGTATTTGTATTTATTTATTTGTAGAGCGCAGCCTTGCCCTGAGGCATCTGAGCGCGTAGTTACAAGAAGGTGGTTACAAGCAGGTATCAAGTGATGTACTTGAATATGAACTGTTGGGTGTCTTGTCACTTAACTTCAAAGATGGCCAGTTTCAATAATCCTTCCCTGGGGAAAATGAAGCCATGAAAGAGTGGGTGATGCAACCTTTTCTGGCAGAGGAAGTGGTGCATCTCCCAGATTATATTTGGGAGGAGCTGATTGATTTTAAGGCTGCCGACAAACCAAAATCCACATTTAGGGAACATGCCAATGGGTGACCTTTGCTTGAAGGTGAACTCGGACTATTAGCATTGAATTGCAGTCTAATACCTCTTGCCATTTGGGCCGTCATATGTATGTGAACAAGGATTTGATTTTCCGCATTGGCAGCACTAAGGCCTACATATCATACAAGACTGGAAGTTTAGGACAAACTCAGAGTGGTGTCTCAGCCACAGTCTGACTGGTTTTCCAAGAAGCAACAGTTCTACCCTTTCCATTAAAGCGGGCTGCTCTGCAAAATCCTGTGTTATTTTCTGAAAAATAACAAAATATGATTCATTTATATGGGAAAATAAAAAGCAACTATAAACACGTAGGGCCCGATTCATGGAATTTTGTGCACGATTCAAAGTGACTTTACACGGCTGAAAAGTGACTTTGCACTGCCGACACAAACCCTGATTCATGGAACTGTGCGAAGTGTATTTTTGCAGGGCAAAGTCAATGCAAAGTCAGTACAAAGTCATTTTGCAGTACTGCCCTGACTTTGCCCTGCAAAACCTTTCCGATAGTTTTTGGAGTGCACCAATGAAGTGATTCTCAAGAAAGAAAATGCCGCTAAATACTATGGCGCTATATTACCAGTATGCATCATTTCCTGTTAAACCTTTTTGAGCAATGTAAATGAGTCGGGGGCCCCTTAACAATGTATTTTGTCTATGAGGGGAAAGTTTGAAGATCACTGGTCTACACAAAGAGGAACTAGTGTCCCTTATCTAACATTATTTCTGTACTTTAGATAACAGCAGCTCAGTGTTGCTGGACCTCAAGGGTGTTTTTCACTTTACAGTCTCAGGATGTGCAAAGCATGGCATCACCCTTCTTTCTTGACCTTGCCCACTCAGCCCCTACACTCTGTATGCCTCTGGACCCTGCTAGTTACTGCGAAGTAGATATGGTTGTAGTCAGGCTGTCATCAGGTTCTGGATTCTAACTCCCAGCAGGCTGAAAGCAATCCTTCCTAATGGCTTCTCATCCTTGCCAGCTTATGGGTTACAGCCCCAATTAGGCTTCTTGCATCAATTCATCCTTGCTGCCTGGTCACTCTCATGAATGGGGCTAACTGCCCAGCTACCTACTCCTTACTCTTCTCACTGTCTCTGCCGAGGTAACCCCTCTCTGGCGCACTGGCATGTGCATTCTGTCTCCTTTTATTTTGTCTCCATAAGGGCAGTGCTCTCGGTAAGATCTGTGATTAGTTGGACCTTTCCAACCTGACTCTAGGTTGCATGATTGATCATGACTTTGCGACTCCACCCGACTTTCAGCTGTTTCCTCTCGCCCTTCCATTCCTGGCATCTTTTATGAGTCTCTAGATTTGTTGTGTTCACTAATTGTGCAATCTGCATGGGGCCAAGTTTCATAATTGTCAGCTGCCATCATACAATCAGGCAGAACTGTCACGTGGCGGAACAGCTCCAGGAGCCAATCCCCTTTGCTGCCGGGAACTGGTGTCACTTACACGACAGTTCACATGGCTAAGGGTTTTGGGCTCTTTCTCTCCCCCTTCTAGTCTCCCATTTGCTCTTCTCGCCTCTCCTACTTCCCTCTTCTCCACTTTCTGACCTCCTAGCCATTCAAGTAAGCTCCTTCTTCTTTCTAATTAATTTCCCCCACTCTCCTTTTCTCTCTCATTCTGATCCTTCTCAATTTGTTCTCCCTCTTATGCTCCCTTTCCTTCCTTAACCTCCTTCTCCACCTTTTCCTCACTCGCCTCCTCCTTTGACTCTCTTCCTTTTTTCACTACTTCCTTTTGTCTTCCTTCTCTCTTTTCTATTTCGTTGTCCATTTCACTCGCTCTTTCTCCTCTGTTCTCCTTTTCTTTTCTCTTTCTTCTCCCTCTTCCACTTCCATGTTTCTTTCTACTTTGCTCCTGCTGTCCTCTCTCTCCCCCCATTCTTGTCTTTTTTTTCCTCGCCTCCTCTCTTCTGTACTCCACCTGCAGTTTACAGTCACCCTTCTCCACTCTGCTTAACCTTCCCTCGCCCTTTCCAGCTTGAAACACCTTTTGCTCTATAGGCGCATTATAAATACCACACCACCGGGTTCCTAGCTCCTCGATTACGTCACTTCCGTACTTCCGTACTTCTGACTCCTACACCTCCCTCAGCTTTCACTCTCCTTTTATCCCGGTATGGGTTGGCCCCGTTACATAGGCTTGTTCAAGAGCGTTCAGGTGTGTACATCCTGTGAGCGAGTGCCGTGGTTGTGGTTGGGCACAGGACTTGGGGACTACAGATATGGCGGGAAACAACCATTGGCTAGCGGAGCATGACACGGCCCTGCTAGCCAACTTCAGTTCACCTCATTTTGTATGCCCACTGCGGACCACAGCTGTCACTGCTGCATGTAAAGACAGCCATCTCTTTCACTTCCAATATGGATAATACTTTAGGTTTCTGATACAGACCCGCCACTAACTGTGTCTTTCATTAAACCACGCGTTCGCATTTCGTATCACACGATCCGCGATCTTCCGGGTGTGGCGTTGCCCCGTAAGGGATGCGCACGCGGCGGCGTGACGTTGCACGTCGCCGCGTGCGGCTTAAATAAACGGGGCGTTCCCGGAACGGCAGAGCGACCGGGGAGCCCGAATCTAACGGACGTGTGTGTCTGAGCTCTGTGGGGTTGGGGGCTCACAGGCACGCCTGGGGGACCAAGGACAGACCCCCAACAGTGGCGACGAGTGATGTCGGATTCCCGGGCCCGGCGGTGAAAGGCGTCCGGAATTTTTTCTGAAACGATCGGAACGTTCACGGACGTTTCGTTTCATGCCGTGGCTGCGGACCGCACACGCGGCTGGCGGCCATTTTGTAGACAAGGCCGCGGAACTTCTCGGAGCTCCGGTTCGGACCGAGAAGGTGATCCGGGTCTAATTTTTGGATTTTGTGGGTGCTGAGGACATGATCCACACGCCCATGCCCATTTTGTGAATTTTCACTAAATTTTGGGATCGTTACGTCGAGTGTTAGCCAGGACAAGGGCTATGATGGCAGGGCCTGCTTAGCCTAGTCCATCCACGTGGCTCAATTTTTGGGACCTCTACACAGCAGTGCTTTGCTGCAAGGTGGCAACAGGGCATTTCCTCGCCCCCTTCATCATCGGGACACTCTTTTTGATCCTCTTCATCATCACAAGGTGGTGGCAGTTTCAGAGGTCTTCTGCACCTTTCAGCATCTTCATCTTTTCGCATGGTGGTGGTGGGAATCTGAGTTGCGGCCTCAGGTCTGGTAGTGGGGTGCCTGTGCGCTCAGTCCCATGTCCGACAGTGAACAGGACGACGACACCGCGGATCCTGGGGAGGATTCTCAGGACGAAGGTCAGGTGGCCCAGCCGGCAGCTCTGCAACCACCGCCACAGGCACCACCAGGGGCACAGCCTGTCGGCCCCATCATGGCTCAAGCTAGAGCCCAGGCGGCCCTGCAACCGATACCAGAATTCGATCCTACGGGCCCTCCTTCCAGTTTGGGGCCCCGATGGAGGAGGTGGGTGGCCTGCCTGGACATGTACTTCAGGGCTGCTCGAGTGGATGATGATGACAGCATGGTAGCCACCATGCTGTATTCGGCGGGAGCCGCGGTTCAGGAGATCTTCGAGGCGCTGACTCCGGCGGACCAGACCTATGGTGCGGCGAAAGCGGCTCTCCTTGCGCACTTCCTTCCACTTGCCAACGTGGATTTCGAGAGATTCGTGATGCTGTCGGCCAAGCAGAAGGAGGATGAGACTTTGGATACGTTTTACGGCCGCCTACGCCGCCTCTCCCAAGGGTGCGCGTGGGGGGACGCGGAGGACATGATCCGGACAATGCTGATACAAGCATGCTCCTCCGGCAAACTGAGGAGACAGGTCCTCAGGGAGCCGGGAATCACTCTGCACCGTATACTAGAGCTGGGTCGATGTCACGAAGTGGCTGAGGCACGGGCGAGCAAGATGGAAGCAGGATCACGCTCGATCAAAGCCGAAGAGGTGTGCACTGTGTGGCGGGGCGGCAGAGGGACGAGAAGGCCTGGCGGAGCCCCCCGAGACAGGGCAGGAAGGTCGGGGGAATCATGCCAGAAATGTGGCTATGACCTCCCCCACCCCACAGAGTGCCCAGCCGCAGGAAGAACATGTGGCCGATGTGGCCTGCCGGATCACTTCGCGAGAGTGTGCAAGTCGGCGCTACCTGTCATGGTACCCAGAGGTCCTGCCCGGGTCTGGACTCCGCGTCAAACCCGGCCATCCAACGTGGCCCAGGTGGATCAAGCGGAAGAGGAGGCTCAGGCAGAGGAGGCTGAAGCAGAGGAGGAGGAAAACATCTTCTTCGTCTCAAGCATGGGGGTCCTGAAAGGCAAGAGCAGGAGGCAGCCAAGATGCGTAGTGGAGGTGAACCACTCGCCTGTCCCCGTGCTGGTGGACACAGGGGCATCGGTCAATGTTATGGCCAGGGGACATTATGACGCTCTTGACCCATTGCCGAACCTGGCTGCGCCAAGAGCTCGCATCTTTGCCTTCGGTGGACTCGAGCCCATACCGCTGGATGGAGCGTTCGTGGCGAAGGTGGAGCATGAAGGTTCGAAGATCAGAGCACGATTTTACGTCACCCCCATAAGTAATAACACCCTGCTAAGCTGCGCGGCTGCGGAGGCGCTCGGGATAGTGAGTTTTGCGTACTCAGTATACCTGGAAGACATCAACGACCTACTGGACAAGTACGCAGCCCTGTTCAATGGCATTGGGAGAATGACCGGTGATCCAGTCCGGCTACACATCGATGACTCAGTACAACCCATCGCCCTGAAACACCGGAGAGTTCCTTTTCATCTGAGAGAGCAAGTCGATAAGGAACTGGACAACCTGGTGGCCTTGGACATCATCGAGAAGGTGGAAGGCCCAACACCATGGGTGTCCCCCATTGTCGTGGCCAGGAAACCAAAACAGCCGGACTCCGTTCGCATCTGCGTAGACATGAGGCTGCCCAACAAGGCCATAAAAAGGGAGCGACACCTGACCCCGACCATCGATGACATAATTGCTGAGGTACAGGGGGCCAGGTTCTTCTCTAAACTAGACCTCAGAGCAGGGTACCATCAAGTTGTCCTCCATCCTGGGTCCCGGTATATAACGACATTTACCACCCACCGGGTACTCTACAGTTACAAGAGGTTGAGTTTTGGGGTCTCGTCGGCTGCCGAAGTGTTTCAGAACATTATCCGGGGTGCACTTGCTGATCTTGAAGGGGTGCTCAACATCAGTGATGACATTTTGGTGTTTGCCAACACGGAGGTGATCCATCTGAAGCGCCTGGCTAAAACCTTCGAGAGGCTACAATCATTGGGTCTCACCCTCCACAGGGACAAACGCAAATTCCTGCGCCCATCAATTGAATTCTTTGGGTTCGTGTTCAAGGAGGGTGGGGTGTCACCCGACCCACGGAAGGTTCAGGACATCAAGAGTGCACAGCCCCCGGAATCCGTGTCAGAAGTGAGGAGTTTTCTGGGCATGGTGACCTACTGTGGTCGGTTTATCCAAAACCTGGCCTCGAGGTCTGAGCCGCTCAGAGCTCTGACCAAGAAAGACACTGCCTGGCACTGGGGTCCACTGGAACAGTCGGCGTTCGAGGACATCAAAGGCGCCCTAACAGCGGAGGACACCATGGCGTTCTTCGACCCGGCGCTACCCTTGGAGATCGTGGTCGACGCCAGTCCGTTTGGCCTGGGGGCAGTCCTGACCCAGGTGGACCGTGAAGGAAATCTCCGGCCCGTTGCATACGCCAGTAAGGCGCTCTCGGAAACGGAGCAGCGATACTCCCAGATCGAGAGGGAGGCCCTGGCGGTCTTGTGGGGATGCCGTCATTTTCGCCTATATGTGCTGGGACGTCCTGTGACTGTGGTGACGGATCATAAACCCCTGCTCCCGATTCTGGCGGGCTCGTCATCTAAGCCCCCGGCCAGAATTGAAAGATGGATGCTCGCATTGCTGGAATACGGGGTCACGCTGGTATACCGGCCAGGGGCCAACAATGCAGCGGACTTCCTTTCCCGGCATCCCGGAGTGCGTGGGGGAGTGGCAGGAGACACCTGTGCAGAAGAAGCGGACGACCATGTACGGATGGTGGTGGAGGGAGCAACACCAAATGCACTGCCCCTGTCGGAGCTGGAGGCCGCGGCGGCCGAGGATGGGTGCTTCCAGATACTGAAGCAGTCGATGCAGAGCGGGTCTTGGAAGCTCGTCTTGGAAGCGCTCGCAGGGCGGACCCACGAGGCGAAGACCGCCCTTGAACAGCTATGGAAGGTGAAAGATGAGCTGTCCTTCTCTGAGTCGGGGCTCCTGCTCCGGGGCGATCGCATAGTGGTCCCCCACTCCAAAGTGGGTGAGGTGATCGCTTTGGCCCATCACGGACATCAGGGTGCTGCCAAGACGAAGGCGAGGCTGTGGATGAAGGTCTGGTTCCCGGAGCTAGAGAGAAGGGTCGATGACTTTGTGGCGGCATGTGTATGGTGCCAGGCAGCCTCCCCGGTGCAGAGGGAACCGGCTATCGAGGCAATGCCTCGGGGGACCAGACCCTGGGAGGTCGTACATGCCGACTTTGGGTCCACGTCCGTGGGCACCCATTTTCTGGCCATAGTCGATGAGTACTCCCGGTACCCCGAGGTGGAGTTCGTGGAATCGGTGGCATTCGAGCATGTGGTGGTCGGCGTGGAAAAGATCTTTGCAACCCATGGGTTTCCCCTGACACTGTGCTCGGACAATGGGTCGCCATTTCAAAGCGAACGCTTCTCGGAGTTCCTGGCCAGCTGTGGAGTACAACATCGAAAGATATCCCCGCTGTGGCCGAGGGCCAACGGCGATGCAGAAAGGCTGATGCGAACACTAAACAAGACATTTCGGATTGCGCAAGGACAAGGCCAGCCCCTCCAACGGGCCTTGTATCAATTCCTGCGAGTGTATCGCACCACCCCACATGCCTCCACTGGTGTCGCCCCGGCGGAAGTGCTGTTCCGGCGATGCCCCCGGGGTCTGCTGCCGGAGGTACAGGAGAGAGAGCCTGGGGTCATCAACGACCAGCAGGTGGAGGCCGACCGGCTGGCCAGGATCAGCCAAGAGAACGTGCGACGGGGCCTGCGGCCCCAGGGGCTGGAACCCGGGGATGAGGTGCTCATCCGGAACCGCCATCCTCACGGGAAGTTGTCACTGCCTTATGAACCGGCGCCCCTGGATGTGGTCGCTGTGAAGGGGTCCATGGTGACGGCCTCCGATGGGCGGACGGCTGTCACCCGCAACGTCAGCTTCTTCAAGAAGCTGGGGGACTCGAGAACTGAACCCCCTCTGGACCCTGGTGTTGCCGAGATCCCTGAGGAAGATGGCCCCCCTCTCGGTGCCCCGGGCTCTCCGTGTCGGGAGGCTACTGTTGACGGACTGTCGGTGCCGGAGGTGAGCGGGAGGTACCCCCAGAGGACTGGGCGAGGGAAACCCGCTTACCTTAGTGAGTATGTGTTGGGACAGTTGGAGAGTCATCCAGGGTGAGGGGGCTGACATTAAAGAGGCCTGGGTCCAGGATGGGCAAGTTGTTTGATGTGTGATATGTTATGTTTATCTAATAAAGTAATTGTGTGTCCTCCTGAAAAAGGAGGAGTGTGGCGTTGCCCCGTAAGGGCTGCGCACGCGGCGGCGTGACGTTGCACGTCGCCGGGTGCGGCTTAAATAAACGGGGCGTTCCCGGAACGGCAGAGCGACCGGGGAGCCCGAATCTAACGGACGTGTGTGTCTGAGCTCTGTGGGGTTGGGGGCTCACGGGCACGCCTGGGGGACCAAGGACAGACCCCCAACACCGGGGTGCTGGTTTATGTGTCTTTCATTAAACTGCGCGTTCTCATTTTGTATCACACGATCCGAGATCATCCGGGGTGCTGGCTTATGTGTCTTTCATTAAGCCACGCGTTCTCATTTTGTATCACACGATCCGCGATCATCCGGGGTGCTGGCTTATGTGTCTTTCATTAAATCGCGCGTTCTCATTTCGTATCACACGATCCACGATCATCCGGGGTGCTGGCTTATGTGTCTTTCATTAAGCCACGCGTTCTCATTTTGTATCACACGATCCGCGATCATCCGGGGTGCTGGCTTATGTGTCTTTCATTAAACTGCGCGTTCTAATTTTGTATCACACGATCCGCGATCATCCGGGGTGCTGGCTTATGTGTCTTTCATTAAGCCATGCGTTCTCATTTTGTATCACACGATCCGCGATCATCCGGGGTGCTGGCTTATGTGTCTTTCATTACACAACGCGTTTGCATTTCATATCACACGATCCGCGATCTTCCGGGGTGCTGGCTTATGTGTCTTTCATTAAGCCACGCGTTCTCATTTTGTATCACACGATCCGCGATCATCCGGGGTGCTGGCTTATGTGTCTTTCATTAAGCCACGCGTTCTCATTTTGTATCACACGATCCGCGATCATCCGGGGTGCTGGCTTATGTGTCTTTCATTACACAACGCGTTTGCATTTCATATCACACGATCCGCGATCTTCCAGGGTGCTGGCTTATGTGTCTTTCATTAAACCATGCGTGCTCATTTCGTATCACACAATCCGCGATCATCCGGGGTGCTGGTTTCTGTGTCTTTCATTAAACCATGCGTTCTCATTTCGTATCACACAATCCACAATTATCCGGGGTGCTGGCTTTGCAGACGCAGTACTTTTTTTGGCCAAATTACAAGCACATTGAGAATCCCCTACCGGGGTAGCGGTGTCACCAACAAAATGTGGCTGGTCCAACCGCACTAAATCAACAGGAAGATGAGGCGAAGAAGAGTGATGCGATACTGTGCAGATCCCGTTTTGTTTTTGCTGCATGTTCTTTTAAAGGTAACTTGCAATCACAACAGAAAACCTAAGGAACAGGCTCAATGTACCAAAGTTGGGGAAGGGGGCGTGCTCAATAGAGAGCCAAGATTGAATACTTTTGGTGCCATTTTAACTACTCGAGGCAAACAAAAGAAATTCGCCTTTTGAAGGGCTACATTCAGAGACACGTATTCATCCAGGCCTTGGACATCCTCCATAGTTGACATGTTGGTATAACTGGGTTCCCTCGGGATAGGAAAGAATAGTGGCAAATATCTGTGCAAAAGGAACTATTGTGTCTGCATGACTCTACATCCTATGCTCATGCAAGCAGATAATATAGTGAGGAGTGCCTTTGTGACAGAATGGTGATCAGGTGAGGGAGGGATAGCGCAAGCTTTTTGATTTTGAATGAATTAAAATGATGTGGGAAATTCTGTTTCTGAGAGGGAGGACTGCTAATCAGGCCGCCCAGTCATAATTAAACATGTGCCTTGTCTGAGATAGTCTCCTGATATCCTTAACATCGGCCCTGCGGGGGCACTGGACACGTTCAAAGTTCCCATGTGAATTCCTTGTAATTGCTGGAACACAAAGTGACTTCCTGGTAGAGTTGGCTTGTTAACTGTCTGCACCTCTGATTTAAAACATAGGGCCTCATTACGACCCTGGCGTTAGCCGTGCCCGGCACGGCTGCCGCCGGTAATTATTTTTTACCGGGTCCAAGAAAAGGGCAATAACCGAGTTATGCTGACCTTGGGGGATCCGGTAATTGACCTTTTCTTGGACCTGGTAAAAATCAATCCCCATTCCCATTTGAGCCCCACAGGGCTCAATGGGATTGGGAGGATGCTAACAACGGGCCCGTTAATGACGGGCCAGTTGTTAGCATCCTGGCCTGCTAGTGGTTCCCGCTTTTCACATCTGGTCAGACCAGACTTGAAAATCGGGACCCGTTAGCAGGCCTCGTAATAGGGCATCCCGTAATGAATGGTGCCGGTCCCGTACCAGCACTGTTCAATACGGGAGCGCCAGGGTCCTAATGAGGCCCATAATAATTGTGTGGCTGAGTCAGTCAGGTGTCATGTTAATCTTTAAATATAAGCCATGCCTATTTGAGGAATGGTGGCAGCTAAGGTAAAACAATTATACAGCCACAGCAATTTAATATCATGTAAGCGTCAGCTCCGTGAGCAGGGCATCAGCAATGACCTGCATGTCTTCACAACTGCCATGTGGAACAATGATCAGGAGACTGCCCTTTTGATCCTTCTGTAGGAAGAGCAATACCTTTTCCCAGGGCACAGGAACCCTCCCCAGGAACTCTCCTGAGAATTGTGCTTTAAAGGCAGCACTGACATAAGAAACCCATGCTCCAACCAGAATTCTGACCACTGGCGACTTTTTGAAGACAGAAGACCTAGGAAGGGGTAGTGTTAGATTACCCAGAGCACGTGGGGGGAGAGCGGTTAGAGAGCGGTTCCACCACTTTGGTTTCTGTTAAGGCTCTCTACAACATCCTATCCCCCCATTTCCTGCAGAACAGTACACTCTGGGTATGTTGTCAGAAGACATAGACGCTTGTTACAACAACCTGGAATGGACCCCTTACAGCAGGCTTGCTTTGTACCAATCCCATGTGAAATTTAGGATTGGTCCGAATTGGAGGAGCAAGAGGAGGCACCCCCTCCTTCTTTGAATTCAACTTTGATTTCTGAAGACAAGAAGAAGGATACATTGAATGTCTGTTGGAGGACAGTCTATCCCAAAGCAGCCCAGAATTCCAGAAGCAGCTGGAATCCTTTTTCCTCACCTCGAAACCTCTTCAATCTGGATCAACAGGTCCAACAGGTATTGACGCCCTTCAAGTTGCTTCAGGTGCTGCTTTAGACACTCTATGCAACCTCACTTACTGTAACCATCACTTACTGCACTTCAAGCCATCCACATGCTTACTCAATCCTTTGAAGCAGGCCAACTAGTCTCGATCCGATCATGGGCTCGACATTGTGGGAGTAACTGACTCCAGTCCTGTCTCCCCTGCTGAAAATCGCCTGTCCATGAATACTGGAATCAGCACCTTCGAACCGACGTGTTGCCATCCACCAGTGGGATCGCATCAATTGCATTCTCTGGCTTCTTTTACAGGGGTGGGCTTTTAATGTTTTTTATCTAGCTTGTTTGCATTGATTGTTGGGACTCATTACGAGTATGGCGGTAAGGCAACAACGGCGCCGGAATCGCTACCGGCACCGTTGGTACCGTACCACCATACTATGAGTTCTGCTTGCGCGTGCCCTTGCAGCCACCAGGTTTTACCGGGTGGCCGTACTGGCATCTGCAAGCAGAACTTGATGGTAGCAATGGTACCGTTACTAACGGTACCATTGCTACTACCCTCCCCATTCCCATTGAGCCCTATGGGGCTGAAATGGGAATGGGGAATCATTTTTTCTGGTGCCCAGGAAAGGGCGTAATGACCCGGTAATTGCCCTTTTCTGGACGCCGGATAAAAATCAATACCGGCGGCAGCCATGCCTGTACTACCGGCACAGCTACCGCCAGCCTTGTAATGAGCCCCAAAGTTTTATTTTTAGAAGCTTGATTGTACTTTTTATGTTATCGAACCACTGTACTAACGATGTTTGGTTTGTTACCATTATCAGCTCACTGCCCTCCTGAAGATATAGGGCCTCATTACACGGATGGCGGTTAGGATTTACCGGTACCGGTAAAATACCGGTACCGGTAAATCCTTACCGCCTTACTACGAGGTGCCTTTGCGGGTTGGGGGATTTAACGCCTGCTTTTGCAGGCGTTAAAAACCAACCCGCAAAGGGACCCAGGGAGCTAATTACGGTACCGCAATTTGCGGTACGGTAATTAGCGCCTTCCCCATTCCCATTGAGCCCTATGGGCCAAAAATGGGAATGAGGAAGGGCAATGGTGGAAGGGGGAATTACCGCCCCGCCAACCTTGGAATGGGGCGGTAATTCCCCTTTCTGCCAAGGCGGTGCCGGTATTTTACCGGCATGAACCATGGCGCTAATAACGCCATGGTTCTCCGCCATCCGTGTAATGAGGCCCATAGCCTGCCCTCAGCCCATGTTACTAAGAGGCAAAATAGCTAAACCTATTGGGGTCTGCCTGTTTCACCTTCATGATTGAGATCACTCACTGCTGATTTAGTAGTAGTTTAGGGCTGAGTAGGCGGCGTAACCATTACTCATTCGTGTACACCTGCAGAGCAGTATTCATTTGGTCACAGCCTTGAGAGCAACTGTGTCGTACGCCGCCAAGAGCTCGAGCAGTGCAAATAAACCAGTCTCAGCACAATAAGTAGACTGACAAACGCCATCCATCACATTTGCGACATGCAACCCCTTCCAAATGTTTGTTGGGGGTCCAGGGAAGGAAGGAAGTAGAACCGCGTTGCTATGCGTGACTTTTTGAGCATGGCTTCAACACGCCTTGGCTCACCATGACAACTTGGAAGGGTCAGTGTCTAACCATTTCAGAGCAATAGACAGGCTTTGTGTACTTAAGCACCTTGCACAGAACCACAAGCCTAAGGTATAGGTAAAAAAATATATATCATTTTGGGATGCATGACTTAAATAGGAAGCGTGTTATATGTGCAAGGAAATTCAGCATTTTATCAGGTCAAGTTTACCCAGAAATCCAAGTACTGCTAATGCCAGTGCTACTTATTTTCCTAACAATATGCGCTGCCTTAACATTTCTGTTTCAACAAAGGCCATGTTATTTACAAAATGACTAAAGTGCATTCTACGGGCTGACAATAAAGCAGGGCAGTGCAAGATTAAAGGCTTTAGGTTTTCAATTTTAGAATTATTATTGCAAAACCGGCAGTAGGAAAGCACTTTAGGAGGTTTGTTACGGATAAAAATAACCTCTTTTGCTTGTCCTAGGTTAAATTTAAGGCGCATGAAATTATTTTGAAATGCTGTATTGGGAAGCTTAATCAGATAAGTCGCAGGAACCGCTGCACATCTCTCTTCAAGCCCCAAATGGGCATAAAAAGGTGTAATTCTGGACTGCATCGCACTTGTCCATCCAGTCTTCGCGTCTCAAAGCCAGCACACTGCACCAGGATTTTGAATTCATCCTTCATTAGATTGATCATTGGTCAATATCAAATCCTTGCATTCGAAGGGATTGTGTCCTCCGACGTATTCCTCATCTTAGATATATCCTTCCAGCTCTGCTGGCCTCGGAAATTTTTTTTCTCTAGAGGGCGCTGCGCGTCGACGTCCCTCGAGTCGATGTCCCTCGACAGCCGCCGTATCGACGCTCGACGTCATCCTGCCTATAAAGGCCGCGCGCAGCGTCCGTTGCTCAGTTCCGTTTTTCCGCGCTTACTCGGTGCCTCGGAATACCGTTGCTCAGTTCTTAGTCAGATTAATCCTATTTACCTCGAGTTATTCGATCCATACTCGATGGCTTCCTCGTCGGAACCGACAACTCCTCGATCCGGCTTCAAAAAATGTCGAGATTGTGGGAAAAAGATGTCGTTGACCGATCCTCACAGAAATTGTCTGTGGTGCTTGGGAGCTGAACACCATTGTTCGGAATGCGAGGACTGTATGTCCATGACAGCTAAGGCCCTGAAGGAGCGTAGGGGGAAGCTGGAGAAAGGTAAGACTTTTAAAGCTTCTTCTTCGTCGACGAAGTCGAGACATTCGTCTCCTCGTCACCATTCGCACTCCAGGTCTTGGAGTGGGTCTCATCACTCCTCGAGATCGAAGCACTTGAAGAGGAGGTGTCGAAGATCCCCTTCTCCGTCTTCCTCTTCCTCTGTTTCGCCAAAAAGAATCCCTTGCCCCACGAAACATAGTTCCCGGGCTGAATGGGAGGAATTCCGAAAGAATATGATGAGCGTCTTCGAGAAAGCGGCCTCGACCCCCTCGAAGACTGCCGAGAGCGATTCTCTGGTCGAAAGACCCGAAGGTCAAAAACGCCGCGAGTCACAGTACCCGGCGAAAGAAACCTCTCGAGCGCGTTTCGAACCCTCGAGCAGGACTATGACCTCCAAACCTTCCTCGAAGGTTCCGTCGACGCCGTCGACGAAGGTCCCGTCGACGTCGAGGTCGATGTCTTCGGCGCCGTTGTCGAGGGGACCTTCGACACACGGGTCTGTCGACTCGACGCCGGCCTCGACACCGGCGTCGACGCCAAGAAAAGTCACGGTGACCACACATCCAGTGACTATCCCCAGGCCCTCGACGTCGATGGCGTCGATATTGTCGAGTAGAATTCCAATTCTGTCGAGGTCCGCGAGGCCTCCACCTCTGTTTTCGACGCCACGCTCGAAGCCTTCGACGTCAGCGTCGACGACATCGACGTTTTCGAGGCCAATAATGACAAGTTCGGCACCCTCTGCCTTGGAAATGGGATTTACTCCCTTTATGAGTTCAGAACAATTGAGAACTATATCCTCAATTTTAGAAGAGGGTGATTTGTCTGAACAAGACACATTTGAGTTACAGGGACCTGTAACCCCAGTTAGAGAGGAATTTTCCTCTGAAGAGCGCAGGTTAAAGGATCTTCATGATTCTTTACATGAGGCAAGTGGGTTAGACACTTCCCCTGAGGTGGATTTTGCTAAGCCAGACCCGGGGGAGCATGCTGAAACCCCCTACAGAGCCTTAATGGCCAGGATTACAGAGTTCATGGGGTGGTCTGCACCTTCACAATCTTTCCAGCAAGATGACCTCACGGATATTCTTGACAAAGGCCCACAAGAGGATCCTGTGGTGCCTTTTCATAAAGCTCTTCAAAGGAAGATCATGACAAACTGGGAAACCCCAGATGTAATACCAGCAGTAAATAAAAAACTGTCTGCAAAGTACAGGGTATCATCCACAGACCCAGAGTTTTTGTCTAAACATCCATCCCCAGAAAGTCTGGTGGTACAAGCAGCATCCTCTACCGATGTCAAGACGGCTTATCCTACAGTCCCACAGGACAGGGACGATAAAAAATATGATGCTATGGCAAAGAAAGTCTTTTCAGCATGTAGCATGGCGTTAAAGTCTGTTAATGCTACTTGCACCCTTGCTAGGTTCAGCCATACACTTTGGGAGTGTGCTTCTACAGCGGCTGACTGCATCCCGGAGGGAGAAGAAAGGGATGCGTTCCTGAATATTATACAGGACGGTAAAGACGCTATGTGCGAATCCCTCCAGATGGGCATTGATTCGGCTGACAGTATCAGCAGAGCAATGGCGGCAAGTACATCAACCAGGAGATTCGCTTGGTTGAGAAAGTCGGGTTTTGCCCCAGATGTGCAAGCCAGGCTCTTGAACATGCCATTCGATGGCTCTTCTTTGTTCGGGAAAAAGGCGGATGACAGTTTAGAGAAACTGCAAACTTCAAAAGCTGCAGCAAAATCCTTAGGAGCTGCAATCCGTCAGACTCCTTTTCGTCCCACAGGAACCTCTGCGAGGGGCAAGTCCTTTCGCTTCTACTCCGCATTCGGAAGAGGTAGAGGACGACCGGCTCAAAGGGGTCAAAGAAGAACTACCCGAGGTGGACGGGGTAGATATTCTAAAGCCGCAGCAACAGCAGGTGCCTCTTTACCATCGGCATCTGCATCAGCCGCCCCAAAACCACTCTGAGGACTCCCCTCACAGGACACCTGTAGGAGGCAGGTTGACTCAACATCTGACGGTATGGCAGGCTATCACGTCAGATGCTTGGGCATTGGAAACAGTCGCCCAAGGTTACTGCCTGCCTTTCCTACGTATACCTCAGAGTCATCCACCGGGGATCAGCTCTCAGAAAGCTCCAGATCCGCTCCTCTTGCAGGAAATTTTGGACCTGCTAGAGAAAGGTGCCATAGAACCGGTACCTGTAGCGGAGAGGGACAAGGGCTGGTACTCCCCTTACTTTCTCATTCCGAAGAAAGACGGAGGACTGAGACCCATCTTGGACTTGCGAGAATTGAACAAATTCCTCAGAAAAAACAAATTCAAGATGGTCACTCTTTCTCAGATCCTCCAGGCCCTTCAGTTTCAGGACTGGTTGGTATCTCTGGACCTTCAGGATGCTTATTTCCATGTGCCTGTCCATCTCAAACACAGGAAATACCTGAGGTTCGCAATTGGCAACTCTCACTATCAATTTCGAGTACTGCCATTTGGGCTGACCTCCGCCCCGAGGGTCTTCACCAAGTTAATGTCGGTAGTGGCTGCAAGTCTAAGGAGGGAAGGGATTCACGTCTACCCCTACCTGGACGATTGGCTGATCAGGGCTATTTCTCCGGAGCAAGCTCAGATCCAGCTAAATCACGTGTGCCATTTCCTTCACAGACTGGGCTTCTCCCTCAATTTAAAGAAGTCACAAATGATACCATCGCAGAGACTCCAGTTCATAGGAGCGATCCTGGATACTTCCCTGGGAAAAGCCTCGCCACCAGAGGTGAGGGCTCAAGATATTCTACAGATGGTTACCAAGTTCCAGCATGCCCAATGTCTCCCAGCCTTCGACTTTTTGAGGTTGCTAGGCCTCATGGCCTCCTGCATTTTCCTTGTGCCAGAGGCTCGCCTGAGAATGAGATCCCTCCAGTGGGCACTGAGGACTCAGTGGTCACAATTCTCAGGGAGATTGACAGATCTTCTTCAGGTTCCCGGCAGGGTGGCTCGAGACCTTCAGTGGTGGGCCTGTCAGGAGAACATTCTGAAAGGAGAACAGTTTTGGCAACCCTGGCCGGAGATAACAGTAGTCACGGATGCCTCACTCACGGGGTGGGGAGCCCACGCCAACGACTTGACCATCAGCGGTCGTTGGTCTCCATCGGAGTCCAGACTACACATCAACCTGTTAGAGCTGAGAGCCATCAGACTTGCGTTGAAGGCTTTCCTGCCAGCTGTACAAGGGAAGAACGTCCTGATAATGACGGACAACACGGTGGCCATGCATTACCTTAACAAAAGAGGAGGCGTAGGATCACTACCCCTGTGCAGAGAGGCGATGCAGCTCTGGTTTTGGGCAATCCAAGAAGGAATCTCTCTATCGGCAGTTCACCTAGCCGGAGAGAAGAACTTGACAGCGGACGCTCTGAGCAGGCAGAACACAGTCTCCCACGAGTGGGAGCTAGCTCAGGAAGTCCTTCAAGAGATCTTCCCCCTTTGGGGAACCCCTCAGGTAGATCTGTTCGCCACCAGCCTAAACAGGAAATGCGACCTGTTCTGCTCAAGGGAATTTCCTCCGAGAGGAGCTCTGGGAGACGCGTTCATAGTGGACTGGGAGTTTCCGCTTCTGTACGCGTTCCCACCGGTCCCTGTCATTCCTCAAATGATCAGGAGGTTGAGAAGATTCCGGCGAACCATGATCCTAATTGCCCCGGATTGGGCCAGGAGAACGTGGTACCCGGACCTTCTAGACTTGTCCATCTGCCCTCCAATTCGACTTCCTCTCAGAGAGAACCTACTCTCACAGAAGGGAGGTCAGGTTCTCCATCCAGACATCAAAACCCTCAACCTTCACGCTTGGCTTCTGAACGGCTGAGGTACAAGGATTGGGACCTCCCTGATGATGTTATGGAGGTGTTGCTTTCGGCAAGGAGGCCAGCAACAAAGTCTTTATACCGCTGCCGTTGGAACAGATTTTGCAGCTGGTGTAGAGAACAGAATATCGACCCATTTTCATGTGGTACACCAATGGTTTTGTCCTTCCTACTATATTTGGCAAATTCAGGCCTTCAAGTTGGCACCATTAAGGGCTATCTCGCAGCGCTATCTATCTTTAAGCGTACTGCGGAAGAACCATCCTATTTCAAATTACCCTTGGTAATACAGTTTCTAAAGGGGTTAACCAATGTTTATCCCCCAAGACCATTCCAAGTTCCCCTATGGGATTTAAACTTAGTACTAACTTTCCTGATGGGTACACCTTTCGAACCTCTCCATTCTTGTTTGTTAAGATTCCTTACCCTTAAAACTGTTTTATTAATAGCACTTACATCTGCTAGAAGGGTGAGCGAATTACAAGCTCTTTCTTGTAAACCCCCTCATACAATCTTTCACAAAGGCAAAGTTGTCCTGCAAGTGAAGCCTAATTTCCTCCCAAAGGTGGTTTCTGAATTCCATATCACTCAGAAGATTACCCTACCATCTTTCTATCCTCCTCCTCACCCGGGGAAAGAGGAAGAGAGGTTACACAGACTAGACCCTAGGAGGGTTTTAAGTTTTTACATTAGTAGACTAGCCAGGATAAGACAGGCAGACCAGCTGTTTGTAGGTTACGCAGGTCACAAGCTGGGGTTACCAATAACTAAGCAGACCATTTCCAGATGGATCATTCTAGCCATTCTGGGATGTTATAAACTGGCAGGGAAAGAGCCCCCTCAAAACCTTAGGGCTCATTCGACCAGAGGTATTGCAGCTTCATCGGCCCTCAAAAGAGGCGTGCCGGTTAAAGACATATGTGCGGCCGCTACATGGTCGTCTGTCCATACCTTTACACGTTTTTACAATCTGGATTCCTCCTCCAGTCAAGAGACTAGGTTTGGAAGGGCTGTACTTCATTCTATTCATCAATAGAAGACAGCGTGAAGTCAGTACTCCCTCCTCCGAATATAGAATACTGCTATGAGAGCCTATCTAAGATGAGGAATACGTCGGAGGACACAATCCCTTCGAAGAACAAGTTACTTCTTACCTTGTAACGTTCTTTCGACGGGATGTTCCTCCGACGTATTCCTCATCGACCCTCCCATCCATCCCCGCAGTTCTACTTCCCTTGTTGTTGCAGTTTACGCTCCTTCAGGGTGATTAGTCTAGTCCAGACAGTAATACTGTGGGCTACAAAACAGAACTGAGCAACGGACGCTGCGCGCGGCCTTTATAGGCAGGATGACGTCAAGCGTCGATACGGCGGCTGTCGAGGGACATCGACTCGAGGGACGTCGACGCGCAGCGCCCTCTAGAGAAAATATTTTCCGAGGCCAGCAGAGCTGGACGGATATATCTAAGATGAGGAATACGTCGGAGGAACATCCCGTCGAAAGAACGTTACAAGGTAAGAAGTAACTTGTTCTTTTGCAATACATACATGCATTGGATTTCCTATGCTGTCTTCTGCAATTTCTAAAAGACTAGAATAAAGGGAATGAGTAAGGGGTTCTAAATATTTCAGAAAAAAGAGTAATTGCTTCCTATAGACACAACCAGTCAAAAATTGGAGCCCTAGTTCATGATTTATCATGTATCAGAGGTAATGGAACGCAATCAGGCAAAAACAATGCTTTCCGCCATATAATCGCCTCCATATAATACAGCCTTTCCTGGATCTATTGATGCGTAATCTCGAGACCATAAATGATCTTGGGCACAACTTTTCCCACATAGAATTTAATCAAGGGAAGTAGGGAGAATCTATCATATTTTCTATTGATTTTTATCACCTGATCAGCTAACATTATTGCGTTCATTCGGACTGGCTGTTAACGGAATTTGGATTTCTGACATGCAGCCCCTTCCAAATGTTTTTTGGGGGTTTGGGGAAGGTAGGAAGTAGAAGGGCTTTACCGTCTATGGGCCTTATTCCGAGATTGGAGGTAGTCATGGCGCTATTTGCGCCATAACTGCCTCCAATAACGGGTCCGGCACCGGTATGGTTCAATGGGGACTTACCAGTGCAGTCCGACCTTTGCGGGACCGGTAAGTCCCCAATGAAAAAGCCATTCCCCATTCCCATTTCAGCCCCCATAGGGCTCCATGGGAATGGGGAAGGCGCTAATAACGGTACCGCTAATTGCGGTACCGTTATTAGCTCTGAAGTCCCTTAACGGGTCCCGTCCATAACGCCTGGTCAGACCAGGTGTTAAAGGAGGAACCCACTAAGGGAACTCGTAGTAGGGCGGTAAGGGATAACCGGCACCGGTATCCTTACCGGTGCCCGGTATTCCTTACCGCCCTACTCGTAATGAGGCCCTATGTCTTGGGAATGGCTTCAACATGCCTTCTCTCATCATATGAGGAATATGTTCCAGACACACCACTTGCACAGCGTACACCTTTCTCCATCTCTCTCGCCTTTCAGCACTGCACCCCATAGAATACAGTTTAGTCCCAACATAAATTCGGTCCATTTGTATGCATAGCTCCTCCACCTTTCCTTCCAATGCTTTCCTGAGCGTCTTATCAATCCCTCACCCCAAATATCTACCTGACTTTGCTCCTCCCTACCACTACAGTATGTTCTATCAGACTCCTCATTTGCCTCTGTGACAGATAGAAAGCGATTCAACGCCATAACCTATGGCACTAGGTGCTATATAAATGCAAGATAACATAACATAACTTGAAGACTAGATGACTCCATGCTATGATGCACACAGAATTCAGATTTGTAAGGATGCAGGAGATCAGACCAATCAATATGTAGCGCGGAAGAGAAACCGATTGCTCCAAATTTCTCCCCAAAAGCACACTGTCAATGGCTGTTTAATACAGATGGATCTAATGTAGGCATTTTTTAAGGTGGAGAAACCCACCATGACCTAAATAAAAAGTATTTAGTTTCTGCCAAGGTAAAATGGGGCTTCAGAAGGAAGCGCCTTTCAGAAAAATTTCTGGAATAACATAATCCAAGTGAACTGTGGGTTTCAGTGAAGATACAATTTGGCCCTCATTCCAACCCAGGTGGTAAATTCCCTACATTACCACCATGGTGTAAACTCTGTTTACACCATGGTGGATGGCGGATTTACCGCCCCATTCCAAGGTGAGTGGGGCGGTAAATCCCCAATCCCCATTTACCCTTCCCCATTCCCATTTTTGCCCCATAGGGCATAATGGGAGTGGGGAAGGCGCTAATTACGGCACCGTAAATTACGGTGCCGTAATTAGCGCCAAGGACGCTTAGCGCCTTGGTACTTAACGCCTGCTAAAAGCAGGCGTTAAGGTGGAAATCAGATGTTAAGGGTTAACGGCGCCGACGGCGCCGTTAAACCCTTAACGCCTGGGTTGGAATGAGGGCCAATAAGTTTGAACTAATCCAATGAAACAGAAGCACAATTATTAGAGCTAGGAATACAAAGAGTAATAAACAAAGATGTAGCCACCCATGAATTCCTTCGAAGCTAAGATACATTATTCATGAATAACATATTGATAGCCGTGCATTTCTCAGAAGACTATGCTACTGCTAAAAAAGGTAAAGAATTTGCAGAATTTAATATCTTGAAAAAAAGTTTAGGTCGAATGGTTGCCTGAGTAAACTTAGTGACATAATAGGTATGTTTTGTCTTAACAATTTGAGCTTTACGTTGCACATTTCCAACTATGGCTTTCATGCCCCGGCAGAAGGGCGGACACAGGTACCCTGTTGCCTCCCCACATAAAAAAAAATGGTACCACCCGGGGACGGGTCTCAGGTGGCTGTGACAGCGAGCAGAGAATATAGATTCTCGCCTGCTGTTCCAGCCACCTGATTGGCTAATGGCCCTTCCAGTGGTGCGAATATGCAGTCAAGAGACTTGAGTGGTTAACAGAAGCAGGACAATCGGAGACTAAGGGGGTCATTCCGACCCTGGCAGTAAGGGGTTAACGGCACCAGTAAAGGTGCCGGAGCCGTCAATCCCTTACCGCCTCATTACGAGTCTGCTTGCAGGAACCCGCTAGGGACGCCTCGTTTAAGAAGGTGCCATTAGCGGGTCCTGCGAGCAGACCAGGCTGCTAGCAACGGGCCCGTTATTAACAGGCCTGTTATTGGCACCCTCCCCATTCCCATTGAGCCCTATGGGGTCTCAAATGGCAATGGGGATGTTCAGGGTCTGGGTTCCTTGAATAGGGAATTACCGGGCCCTCCAAGGTCAGAATAGCCCGGTAATTCCTCATTCAAGGAACCAGGACCCAGTATCCGGTAAGTGGGTAGCCATGCTGCTAATAGCGGCATGGTTACCCCCTACCTCGTAATGACAATGACAGACGCTCTGTTTCTTGTTTACAACATCCAGGTGGGTAATCACTGAGGGTGCTATAAGGGGCAACGCACCCCATTGCTTAACTTGTGTTTTGCAGTGTATTTCTGTATTCGTATTTCAATTTTAATTTATATAGCGCTTTCACCAAAGCGTTGCACAGCACAATAACAGTACAATATTAATGGAAAAATGGCAGATGAATAAATACATAGTAAACCATCGAAGAGGACAGTAGTTATAGGTCAGATAGAGTTGAGAGAAGGTGAGATTTAAGACATGTTCAAAAGATAGCAAGAGAAGAGGTACCCTGACAGGGAGAGGCAATATATTCCAAAGTTGGGGTACGAGAAGAGAGAAGGAATGGAATCAGGAATGGGCGCAGGGGAGTTGCGAAGTGGATGTGTAGGTTGATAGAAAGTGATGAGGGTAGAGAGCTAGGTTGGAGAGAAACTATGAGTACTCTTATAGACAATTCATAGGACATGGAAGAGGAGATTGGTGTATTAGGCGAGTCAAGAGATTGAGAGAAGCTAGGGGTAATAGAGGTGGAAGAAGGAAGATCAAAATGAAGGGGATCTTGGACTCGATGAATACTTGTACCTATTTATAAGGCCGGGGATGGCTTACTACCCGAAAACTACTGTTTATTATCATTACTCAATGTTAAGGGGAAGGTGTTTGCCACCTGTTCCCTGAAATATTTGCAAACATGGGTGGATGAAAATGAATTACTACATCCACTACAAACAGGCTTCCGTGCAGGAACCAGTACAAACTTTAAAATTAGACTTTTGGATAGATTGATCTCTAATGCAAAGAGAAAAATGAAGTCCATCATTGTATATCGCCCTCGTGGATTTTAAATCCACATTCGATTCGGTTAATAGAGACCGACTCTGGGTAAAAATGTCTGAATGGGGATGTTCCCTGTAGCTCCTACAGATACTTAGGTCCCTCCATAATAATACTACTGGCAGGATAAGGTTAGGAAATGGAATCCACCTCTCAGGAGAAATCAGTATAAACAGAGGGGTTAAACAGGGATGTATGATGGCCCCACTTCTTTTTAATTTATATCTAGCTGATTTGATTGGCCGCTTAGAGGTGGGGGCTAAATGGTAACCCAGGATTAATCTGGACAGAATTACTGCAATTCTGTACGCTGATGGCCTTATACTTTTCAGTCACACAGTGGCCGGAATTTAGGGATTACTTGGAGAACTAGTCCTATACGCTGGGGAAAATGAGTTGGTTATTAACTTGGAGAAAACCAAGGTTATGCTGGTCGCCAGTAAAAATCTAAATGAATAGGTCAGTCATGGAAACCCTGCTAGGACAAATCCAGTACACTTCCTCATATAAATACCTAGGCCTTGAGCAAATGCGATCGGCAAGCCATGAAAATATAATAAAATCTAAAATCATGAAGGCAAGACAACTAACCTTTCTGATTCACAGATTTTCGAGAGAAAGGGCAGATTTCTCTACGAGTGGGGTTTTACTGTTGTATAAACTGTGGTTCTGTCCCTCCATATTGTATGACTTAGAAGCCCTGCAGATGGATAAACTTGAATGGCTTAACCGCATTGAAGATTTCATTTGGCGTAATATGTTGAATTTGCCACAGTCCACTCCATTGGAGTACTGGCCCCTAGAGCTGGACCCCTATCTATGAAGGCAATGACGCTAAGACGTAGAGGTGAGTTGTTTCTTCGAACTCAAACTATTAGCAAAAATAATCTGTTGACTCGTATGGTCTCATATAGTCCTGTGGGAACACAGAAAGATGATAAATATCTACAACTGATAAAAATATTGTTCCTTACTGTGAACTGGTACCCTGATTTCCATCGTGGGACACAATACGATGCCCTGTAGAGAGTATGTGCAAAGAAGGTGGATCGGTGGGACTGGATCTGTAATTATGAACATTTGGCTACACTTCGTGGTTATGCCCCAGTGTCCCTGGTGATCCATAGATTTATGAGACCCCAGCCCTACTTATTGCTTTGCCCTGACCCTGAGGTTCAAAGGCTCAGGCTTTTGATTCGTACTAATCAACTGGTGGTTCTTGCCACTACGGGTGCACAGTTGAATCTGCAAGAGGACCGCAGATATGGTAGAATCTGTATGATCCCAGGGAGCAAAGAAACTGTGAAGCACATTTTTATAGAATGTCCATAGTTGGGCCCGCTGTATATGATTCACTTAGGGCACTTGCACTATAGTTATAAAGCAATTTTAGACCAGGAATTTTGGACATACTGGGCCTCATTACGACCTCGACGGCAGCCATGCCGCTATTGGTGGCATGGCTGCCGCCGAAATCGCGTCCTGGTCCGGGTTCCCAGAATGGGGAATTACCGGGCCATTCCGAGTTTGGAGGGCCCGGTAATTCCTCCCTCCAGGAACCCGGACCCGGACCTTCCTCATTCCCATTTCAGCCCCATAGGGCTGAATGGGAGAGGGAGCAAACAACGGGCCGATTACGAGTGGCCCGTTGTTTGCTCCCTCTACCCCTCGCGGGACCCGGTAAGGACGCCTGGTTTTACCAGGCGTCCTTACCGGGTCCCGTAAGGGGACCTCGTGATGTGGCGGAACGGGTTTAACGGATCCGTCTCCTTTTGCAGAGCCCGTTAACCCGTTCTGCCAGGGTCGTAATGAGGTCCCCTGTCTTAACACTGATTCCGTTTCAGTATACATTGCTATGTATCAAATATGGCTTCATATTAAGAAATATGTTAGAAATTAATCTTTTTAAAGATTTCTTTTATAACATTTTTAAAGCTTTTAGTGTGCTTTTAATGTGCTGTATTTTATGATTATGTTTGTGATGGTCTTTTAGTAATGTTCAAGCCAGGTCTGTTCAAGTAATTAAGGACTTGACTTGAATAATTTTGGATGAATTTTAGATTGAGTATGTTTGTATGTACTGATAAATTTACGTGTAAAGTTCCGATGAACTAAACAACGTATAAATAAATAAATAAATAAATAAATAAATAAATAAATAAATAAAAAATAAGGCAGGCAGAAAAGTTGAAAACAGAATGAAGAGGGAGGGATGAGAAGCATAAACCCTGACTAAGAGAAGAGCAGTGGGTGAGACTTACAAAAATAACAGTTGAGACAAGAAGCTTAGAAGCATTTAAAGAAAAGAAAGGGTGCGCTTTGTGGATATTGTAGAGATGAAAACGGTACATACGAACCATATAAGCAATATGGAGAAGGGAAGGGTAGGGTCAAAGGTGATTTCCAGGTTGCATGCAGACATATAGGAAGGTAGAGATGAGGGAGAAATGGAAAGAGTAGGGAGGAGGAGGGAGAGAGGTTGAGGGGAAAAATAATATCTCAGTTTTTTCAGAAGTAAGCTGAAGCTAGATAGCAGATAATCACTTGGCAGATGTGTATGGAGGGAGTCAGAAAAGCAGGAGAAGAAGAAACAGATCTGCAAATCATCAGTGTACAAGTGACAGGAAAGACTGAAGGAGGGAATGAGAGCTGGGAGAGTCATAGTGTAGAGGGAGAACATAAGAGGGCCAAACACAGAGCCTTGTGGAGTGCCAAAGGAAAGAGGGAGACAAGAGACGTTGCCAGTTGTAAGGAAGGCATGGTATCAAACAGTAAGACAAACACAAGTGATCACAGTTCAAAGGTGTTTATTGAACTTCAAGTGGGTTTGAAAAATGCCTATCTAATCCTAAATCTACAGATGGGAGCAAACTACAACCATCAAATAATAATAACACAGTCCTAGTCGAGTCTGTCAAAATAAATGTGCCTATACTAATAAACATATTGCCAACACTTAATTCTAAATACAAATAGTGTGGGAAACTATGTTATGCAAAAGAAAAGTGTTCAAGAAATGCTATGTCAGGATATTCAAGCCGTTGGCTTCCCTTCCCCTCGTTTTTAGCATGGGACAAGGCGGCACACTCAAGCTTAGCACACTCTCTGGCTTCTTTAGCACGAGGATGCAGTTCAAAACTTCAGCATCAGGGCCTTCTGTGCCAAAGTCTCTTTGCCATTCTAAGTCTCATATTTCACAGTGCCTGATGCAACACGACAAAACATTAAAGTTCCTTTTTTCTCAGAATTTTCATTTATACACCTTCTCGGGTGATTTACTGTTCACCCCGGGTCCCCCTTTTGCTGGGCTCAGACCCACTTTAACGCAAAACCTTCAATTTGTCTCCCTCTGCCAGGCTCGGACCACATTCATGTATTTTTCCAAACTTTCTCTACTTCATCAAAATCGAACACTTTCGACTGTACGCAGGATTTGGGTTGACCCATCGCAGGACCATTCGATTCACATTTATTAGTTCTCTTTCAATCGGTCTCCTTCCACTGGGCTCGGACCAAATTTATATACTTTGACACTTCTCTGCTGGATACCTTACAGAGGCCTTCTATTAGGCACCCACACAGTGCCAGACCACTCTGTCAAAGGTAATGTAGTTTGCTTTAAAGTTCAATCACTAATCAGTGGTTCGACTTCACTTGAGTCTCTTATCACATGCGTTTTAACAATGTTTATTCCAGCGCTCACCATACAATGTTACTGCTTGTAACCTTATCTTTAATACAGACCAGTCTTGTATCGGTCTCCCCAATTCACTGGCTGTGTTGACTTCATGGAAGCTGCTTTGTTCTTGGAGCCAAGGATGGTACCACTGCGGCTGGTGGTTCTCCCCGCCTTGATTATTGACGCGGGATGGCCTTGGGTATCTCTGACACACAATGCAGGATTCTTCAGCCTGGTTTCCTGGTTTAAAGCTTTCTATTCTCAAGGTCTCTGGAAAGTAACGGTTCTTTGTCGAAAAGGTCAAGGGAAGTTCCCTCCTTGCAATACTGTTGTGCGGTCTTCGCTCTCTTGCTCAGCTGCCGTCTTGAAACTGCTGTTTCCTCATGTGCGTTGCCTCTCTCAGTGTGCTCTGGTGCTCTGCCTTTTATCTGTGTGGGGAAGTGTAATGGAAGTCAGGTGTGTGTGATGGTCAGTAATTGCTTGACCTCGCCTGACCATTGTGAAGGTACGCATACATATGTAATGTTGTGCTCACACTTGGAGTTTATACTAATCACCATATGTGTTAAAAGAATGTACCCTTTTTTAAAAGAAGAGGCCTTCTCTTTATACAGCGACATTTAAGACCTGCTGACCTGGCAAGAACTTGTTTTTAACAGAAGAATTGTGTTTGGTCACTGTATGTCGAAGCATGCTGAGCCTGCTAAAACTGCAGATTACGGGTGGGGAAGGAATGAGTAAGCACAGCCTTGTGCACAGAGATAAGGACACAGAGGGGCACGAGAGAGAGCGAATAACAGATAACAGGAAACCACAATAGCAGATGTTGAACTGTTGACCGTTGATGCAAAGTCATGACTAGGAGGAACCGCCTTGTGGTGGACATAATCTATGTGCAGCAATGTATGACAATGTAAAACAGATGGGTATAAAAGGACCACGATGTGCAGGGGAAAGGGCGGCACTTTGACGACTTGCTTTGCGAGACGGTTGAACTTGTGGCCCATTCGCGAATGCTTGTGTGTTAATAAAGCAATGTTTACTCAACTCTTTTCTGTTTGAGTTTTTATAGGGTCCCTTTTGTACTGGTTATGGTGACGGCGAGAAATCGCACCCACAATTTTGGTGTCAGAAGTGGGACGCGAAGGAGCGACAGTCCGTCACTGGGTGAGGAACGCCGCGGCGGAACCGGAGAAGGAATTGATCACGGGGCCCCAACAACTGAATCCGCACCTTTGATTGCAACCAACGCGTCATCCTTGTTTTTCCGGCTCCGTTGGCGGTGGAACAGCAGGCTGTCGCCCTTCGGGTCGGGAACACTCTGGCGGGACCCTTAAGATAAGTGGTATGGACGGATGCATGATGGAATAAGGAAATAATGATTCAGGGTTTGTGAAGAGGACGGTGGTAAGTCCGTCTATGAAGAAGTAATGTTGAAATGATGATATGATATGTTAGATACGCCAGGAGGATGTATTATTATTTTTAGCCAATAGGTGCATATTTGGGAAAGGTGAGTGTTTTAGGCAATTGCGGTATACCGCCAAGATGGGTCAAACGGCTTCCCACAAGGGAGGTATAGGCAAGAGACACTATGCCCCCCTTGAAGGAACCCCTGCATTTGATATGTTGATTAAACATGGATTGAACTCGACATTGTTTTTAAGGGAGTGGTCTGAATATACAAAAGATTCGATTGAACATAATTGGCCAGATACCGGGTCCTTTGACATAGACCGCATATACAAAATAGAAATAGAGTTAGTAAAAAGACGGGTTAGACCCGCACAGTTTGAGGCTATACGACTATGGAGGGTAGAAGCAATGCGCAGGCGCAATGCTCAGAATAAACAAAAAGCAAAGGAGCAGAAGAGAACGGTAAATCAAAAATTACATGATCTAGAGATAAAAGAGAAGGGTGAGAGGCTAGATCAGTTGGATAGACATATGATGATTAAGAACAGTGGGGGTATGTATCCTGCCGTGCCGGTGCCTCGATATGAAGATGTGATAGGGCTAGAAGCAGAACAAACAACGACTGAATTATTGTTTCCAGGAGCTACAGCTCCACCGGCAGACAGTGAGGGTGAAAGGGTGGAATTCCCAATGAAGTATGGAGACCCAGATAGGTTGATAGACCATAGGAGAACGACTACTGTAGAAAAGGATAGAGATGGAGACTTGCAAATCCTTATGACCGGGCTGTATGGCACACCCCTCAATGACAGCCTACGGGACCAATTGGGGCATTTGACACCTTTGGAATTTAGGACAGTGGCCACTAAACTATATACCTTTCATGAGGGTAACTGTAAATTGAGAGGACAGAGTACTGCGGATCTGCCCTCAGCATATCAGGACGCTGTCGCGTTACTACCAGTGACTGCGTCCAGTGTTCAGTTATGGGGATGTATGTCCGACATAATAGCGGAAGTCATAAGGGGCGGTGTTGAATGGGAGAAGGAAAAGAGGGGATGGGAAAGAGAGGTGAGGGAAAGAGAGGCTAAACTCAAAGATGCAGACCAGGCGGGCCAAAACGTAGCTAATCGTATGATAGCATCCATACACTCGGAGTCCATGTCCACCTTGGTGAGTCTGATGGAGGGCCTTGGCTGGCCTATACAAGTAAACGTAATTAAATATCTTCTTATTAGGGTGGATGATATAGAAGAGGAAAAGGAGCCTAGATATGTGTCCCAGTGGAATAGGATTAGGACGGAATTGGATAAGAAACTGCTATCTAATATAAGAGTGGATGATTCAGGGGCGGAAGAATGGAGGATGGCTAAGGTGGAGAAACTATTAAAAGATTATAAAAAAATAAAAGAGAAAGCTCTTAGTCATCAATCCTCTGTTTCGCCACCAGCGCAGGCCCCTGTGAGTGAACAAACAAATACGGAAAAGTTACTATTAATGCCAATGAGAGAGTTCCAACCCACCATAGAGGCAGCCACTGGTAACATGATGCGCACCTATGTGTATGTCCCTTTATCCCGAATTGAATTAATGCATATCACCAAGTCCATCCCCGACCCCCGTATAGACCCGGCAGGATTCTACAAAGAAGTAGGAAAGTTATTCAGACCAGGGTTATTTACCGTAGAGGATGTAGATAACATATTGTTAGCCATTGTCCCAGAAGAAATATGGACCCCCTTTCGTGCCAAAGACAATGAAACAATAAAATGGAAAGATGTAATGGATGCGAGCAAAAATAGAAAACTGCATGAGGAATATCCTGAACCCCTAAGGGGGCATGGCATGGCAGTCCTGAGGGCTCTAGAAAAGGTGTTACCCCCATTTGATGTGAATGTGGAGAAACTGTCCGCTGTGATACAGGGTGCAAGTGAGGAAGTAGCACAGTACTTTCTGCGTTACGAAGCAGCATTCAAAGCGCACAGTGGGCTAGAGATAGGGTCTGAAACGGGCCAACGGTACTTTGCCACAAACTTTGTAGAGGGGCTCCACGGGCCAATTCAGGAGAACATTAGGAGGGCAGAAAGTACATGGATGACTAGAAACCCCCGGGATCTCCTCGAAATGGCTAGGTATTACGAAAGAGGGGAAAGAGTGAAGGGACAACAAAAGGCACGACAAGAGAAGGATTTAAAAACCAAAGTGTTGATGCAACAGTTGCATCAAGGGCCCCCAAGGCAGGTATAACTACAATTATAACGGCCCGTCACAGGGCTATAGTAGCAACATGATAGGGGGCCAAGGGACAGGAAGAGGTACAGTGCAAGGAGGTGCGCTATATGGGAGGAGGGATGGGCTACCCCAAGATGTATGTGCCTTCTGCAAGAGACCCGGACACTGGAAATCCCAGTGTCCCCAGAGTGGTGGGAGAGGAAGGGGCGTACGGCCCCCTTCACAGACAACATTTGCCCCAGGAAATAGGACTGGTGGGTACGGCAACCAAGACAATAGAATGTTTAAACCTCCTCAACCCAATGCCTTTGACGGACAAGCAAGAGGGGATGTTCCCTGGCCGGCCCCGCCTCCCCCCAATCTACTGTATCAGCCACGACAAACGACACAAGTACAAGGTGTATGCCAGGGTGAAGAATGTGGAGAAGGGGTATACTATAACGATGATTTTCAGGATAACACAAGCGATATGTCTTGAGGATGCCGGAATGAGATAGCGGGAGTGGTGCAGGTTCCTATAGACCAAAGGGGGCCTTATGCCTCTATTAGGATCGGCCCCCACCGAAACTTGAGATGTCTGGTAGACACGGGAGCTGGAAACAGTTCCGTGAATATCAGAGCCGTCCCCGCTGTCCCATTATCGGATAAAAGCAAGGTATCAGTTGGATTTGGGGGAAATCCAATAAGGACTCCAATAAGGACTCCTGTAAGTGAAATAGTAGAAGCGGAACTTCATGGGGTAAAATGGGAGAATGGGTGGCTGTTGACCAATCACTGCCCAGAAAACTTGTTAGGTATTGATGCATTAAAAACGCTAGGGGCCACAATATATTGCTCCCCCCAGGGAGTGAGAATGACCATAAGCAAACCTATGAGTATGATAGGAGTAATGCAAACCCTGCCCCCGGAACTCCAAGACATCCCGAATGAACTATGGGCCACTCATGGGAATGATGTAGGAGTGTTGGATGTTTCCCCAGTAGTAATCAAACTAAAGCCCGGTGCCAGGTTGCCCAGGATAAAACAATATCGCATATCACACGAGGGAGAGCAGGCACTATATCAAATAGTACAGGACATGATACGATTAGGGGTGGTAGAGCCAACAAATGATAGCCCTTGTAACTCTCTGATCCTTCCAGTACACAAGAAAGGTGATGAAGCAGTACCCTATCGTTTCATTATTGATTTGAGGGAGATAAACAAAATAGTAGAACCCAGATATCCAGTTGTCCCTAATATTTCAAGTGTACTCACTTTAATTCCCAAAACAGCGAAATGGTTTACGGTAATTGATTTGAAAAATGCCTTCTTCAGCATTCCTATTGCCGAAGAAAGCAGGTACCTGTTTAGTTTCACTCTTCGAGATAGACAGTATCAATTTAGTATCAATAGAGCCCCGCAGGGATATACAGAAAGTCCCGCCATATTCAGCCAAGCACTAAAAACACAGATGGATAACCTAGCCCTACCTGCTAACACTGCTCTGATACAATATGTTGATGATTTGCTATTATGTGCAGCCACCGAAGAGGAATGCCATTATGTGACCAGATTGGTGCTAATGCACTTAGCAGAGAATAAGCACAAGGTAGCTCTAGCCAAAATGCAGTATGTAAAACAAAAGGTCCATTATTTAGGCTTTGAGCTGTCCGAAGAGGGGCGAACCCTGTCTACTGATCGCATTGCTTTGATACAGTCCATAAAAGGTCCAGACACGGCAAAGGGTCCCCGAAGGATAATTGGTGTTTTATCCTACTGTAGGCACTGGATTCCTGAATTCTCTGTATTGATCCAGCCCATGCTAAAAGCCTTAAAAGAAGTACAAGAAAACGGCCCATTAGAATGGACACCTGAGATGGAAAAAGCCCTGACAGCTATGAAAGATGTTCTATGCCACGCACCGGCCTTAGGCACACCTGATTATACTAAGAGATTTTGCCTTTTTGTTGATGAACAGGAAGGTTGCGCTGTGTCAGTCTTGACACAGGAACAAGGGGGTAAACAGAGACCATGTGCATATTTTTCTAGCACTCTGGACTCAGTAGCTCGAGGCCTACCCCCATGCATGAGAGCAGTAGCTGCAGCAGCGACAGCCCTAAAACAAAGTGCAGGTATCATCCTAGGGAGTGAAGTAACAGTAAAGCTTCCACATACGGTAGATGTTCTTCTGAATAGAGTGCATACACAGCATTTGACTACAGCTAGACTCACACAGTATGAGATGTTCCTGTTTGCCAGTAATGTAAAAATTGAACGGTGTAACACTTTGAATCCAGCGACACTGCTTCCTTTGCCCACCTCACCTGATGACATTAGGCATGATTGTGTGATCCAAATGGAAGAACACACTAAGGGTAGAGCAGACCTGCAAGACACCCCGCTGGTTGATAATGAGGGTATATTATTCTGTGACGGTTCCTGTTTCAAACTGCCAAATGGGGAGACAACAGCAGGGTATGCAGTAACTACAGGGGAACGGTTGATTGAGAGTGGGAAAGTGTGTGAAAAATCGGCCCAGGCAGCAGAATTAATTGCACTAACGAGAGCATTAGTGTTAAGCAGCGGTATGAAAGTGACAATTTATACTGATTCAGCCTACGCTCATGGGGTGGTTTCCAGTTTTGGTAAACTCTGGGGAGAGCGTGGGTTTTTAACCTCCCAAGGTGATACTATTAAACATGCCCGATTCATTGCTGAATTATTGCAAGCCCTTACGCTGCCCAAAATGGTGGCCGTAGTGAAGTGCTCAGCGCATAAAAAACACTGGATTATGTCACGCAGGGAAATTCTTTGGCTGACCAGATGGCTAAACTAGCTGCCACAAGGGACACTCGGTGGGAAGCCCGACAGCTCATAGTGGGGAGGGATGTGACTATGGAAGGGACGAAGGAGCGCGTAAAGGAAATCCAAGCAGATGCAACCATTGAAGAAAGACTATCTTGGCACAAGGATGATCAATATGAGGAGACGGTAGATGGGCTATGGGCACATACCAAAACGAACACCTGGGTACTACCTGACGCATACTTACCTGTGATAGTGAGCGTGGCTCATGGTCCAACCCACGTTAACGCAAGAACTATGGAAGAAGTTTTAAGTACTGTGTGGTACAACAAAAGATTGGGAATGTATTGTCGCCAATGGGCAAAACAATGTGAAATATGTGTTTTATATAATGTGGGGAAAGGTGTACCGGCCCCGGCGGGCCACAGTAAGTTACCCACCTGCCCTTTTGAGGTGGTGTATATGGACTTTATACAGCTGGAGCCTGTAAATAAACATTCCTACTGTTTGGTGATGAAATGTGGGTTCTCAGGATGGGTGGAAGCATATCCCCTGCGGGACAATAGTGCCACCTCCACAGCACAATGCATATTGAAACACTGGGTGCCCTTGTATACGGTCCCCAGATATCTATGGTCTGACAATGGGACTCATTTTACTGGTGAAGTAGTAAGCAAAGTTTGCAAGGCCCTTGGTATTGATCAACGTTTCCACACAGTTTTTCATCCTCAATCAGCTGGGATTATAGAGGGCACAAATAAGGTACTGAAGAACAAACTGGCAAAGGCTTGTGCTGAAACGGGACTGAAATGGCCGGATGCATTGCCTATTGCATTATTGAGTATGCGTACTATGCCTAAGCGTACACATGGTTTATCTCCTTTCGAAATTGTTATGGGGCGCCCACCAAGTATTGGGACCCCCATATCACCTAAGAGATTGTCTGAGCAAGCATGGCCTGCATTACAACAGTACTGTATTGGGTTAACTAATAGACTGATTTCTATTAATGCACAGGTGAACGCAGTAGCTCCATCTCCTCTGATAGGAGAAGGTCACGACGTGCAGCCCAGTGACTGTGTTGTTATAAAAACCTTCGATCGCACCAGCGGACTGCAACCCAGATGGAGGGGCCCGTTTCAGGTGCTCCTCGCAACACAAACTGCGGTAAAAGTTGATGGCAAACCGCACTGGTACCACGTGAATCACGTCAAGAAGACGCTTCCATTACTGATTCCTCCGGAAAAGGGAACCAACCAACCCCAGGTTGCAACAGTACTGCCAGACGCCATTAGTAGGTGTGCCCATCGTCTCCGATCCCGTGACGTGTATGTGCCAAGCAACGTGTAAGGACACTGTTTTGAACTTTGATCATTAGGGAGATGAACATTTGGACTCTCTTGTTGGTTTTAGCAGAATTGTGCCTTACTGAAGACGACGGGCTTGTAGCCTGAAGGGCCTTCGGCGTTCCCCTCCTGGGACAGGCACTACGAGACGTGGGACAGATCGGAGGAAGGTTTTCAGTGAGACCTACCACTATTAGAGTAATAAGGACACTGGTGCTTTAAATAGGGGATATTGCTATATCGCTAGGTTGCAACTGATATACGCTGTATACTGAGCCATATACTGAACTATGTCTACACCCGTGTATGCTGGTTTAGTCCCTGAACGGATAAGTGTATGCTCCTCAAACACAGAAGGTAAGAGGAAAATACCAGTTTGTACCACAAGAGGCAAAATTTTGTTTTCTGTATGCACGATAGTAGTACTAATAGCATTTGCCATAATATTCTGGTATCTGGAACATCCATCTAGATATGAATTAAAGAACCTGTTGCCCGAGTCAAATGAAACAGGGAGAACAGATTGGGTCAAGAGCAGGAATCGAGATGCCTATGACCAACACGACCCGGAAGACTATGCTAAAAATGAATACGTGAAGATAATAAACACAACATATGGGGTAGTGAATAAAACTGATTGCTGGATCTGCACCCACATGCCCCGACATAGCAGTGAAGGCATCCCAGTGTACGCATCGCCAGTTACTGAGGATGCCGGGTGTACATTAATTTACATGAGAATAGTGTCAGCACAGCAATACATGATACCGAATACCGCTTGTTATGTTAGAGGAGAGAACAAAACCCTTCTAAAGGAAAAGATACGCTATAAAATCAAAACTGAGGGAATCGGGCTTGCACCTGCTATGGTACAGATAGTAAGAGAACCTCCTCCCCCTATCACCATCACACAAGAGTTTAGGCCAAAGAATATATGTTTTAAGAGGAGCGCAAGAGGTAATCAAAGAATGATCTCGGGGTGCAGTCAAATGGTGAATCTAAATAACTACACAAAGGGATTGTTACAGATTGAAGGACATGCCTATGTCTGTAACAAGAGGGCTTATTTGTGGTTAGCCAAAGATTTTGTTGGGGTATGTTACATAGCCAGAATAATGCCGGCTGTGATGGTATATGCCCCGTCTACTCTGCATAAAGAAATACACAGCAGAAATAAACGAGCAGTAAACCCAAAAATTCCTACGTATCAACCTACAGGATGGGAAACGTTTATAGATCTGATGGGGGTCCTGGTTCCTCCAGCGGGCATCTTTATGAACAGTCAAGAAATCCAAAAGCTAAACAGGGCCCTTGAGTTCGTAATCGAAGAATCTGCAGACCTAATGGAAAACATCACTTATGAAATGAAAGCAATTCGGCTAGTGGCTCTCCAAAATAGGTATGTCTTAGACATACTCACTGCAGAAAGGGGCGGAGTCTGTTTTTTTGGTGGGATCCCAATGCTGTGTTTACATACCAGAAGGGAGTACAGGAATCCTGGATGGAGTAAACAAACTGCATAAAGTGGCGGATAGCATCCACCAGGAGGAAGGGTCAGGAGATAGCTGGTGGATGAAGCTCCTGAAAGAAATTGGATGGCAACTTCTTACGCCTATACTGGTTCTAGCGGCAATAGTTGTAGGAATTTGTCTCTGCATCCAATGCTTCCCGGTATGTGTGTCGTGCTGTGTTTCCATGTGTTCTTCCAGCATAACGCGCCTAAATCCAATGGATAAAAGCCATGTACAACAGGAATTTTTTGACATGGGAGGCCTGGAGAAGATTATGGTACATACAGTATGTGATGATGTTGCTTTCCTGCCATCTGCTTATGCTAGGACTGTTTAGATTGATGCTCAAGTGTGAGCAAAGGGTGGATTGAAGGTACGCATACATATGTAATGTTGTGCTCACACTTGGAGTTTGTACTAATCACCATATGTGTTAAAAGAATGTACCCTTTTTTAAAAGAAGAGGCCTTCTCTTTATACAGCGACATTTAAGACCTGCTGACCTGGCAAGAACTTGTTTTTAACAGAAGAATTGTGTTTGGTCACTGTATGTCGAAGCATGCTGAGCCTGCTAAAACTATCTGCAGATTACGGGTGGGGAAGGAATGAGTAAGCACAGCCTCGTGCACAGAGATAAGGACACAGAGGGGCACGAGAGAGAGCGAATAACAGATAACAGGAAACCACAATAGCAGATGTTGAACTGTTGACCGTTGATGCAAAGTCATGACTGGGAGGAACCGCCTTGTGGTGGACATAATCTATGTGCAGCAATGTATGACAATGTAAAACAGATGGGTATAAAAGGACCACGATGTGCAGGGGAAAGGGCGGCACTTTGACGACTTGCTTTGCGAGATGGTTGAACTTGTGGCCCATTCGCGAATGCTTGTGTGTTAATAAAGCAATGTTTACTCAACTCTTTTCTGTTTGAGTTTTTATAGGGTCCCTTTTGTACTGGTTATGGTGACGGCGAGAAATCGCACCCACAATTGTATTGGGACATGTCAGGTATACTGCTCAGGTGGTAGTCTGTTTTCTCTCATAGCAGGCTGTCCGTGAGAAAGTGTTTGTGTTGTAAAGGGGATGGGGGTAGAGTTCCTAAATATCCTACCTGGTACTATGGGCTAAAGGTGTTATAGGGAAGGGGATACCACGTCTCACCATCCGTGTCCCACCCCCACTCCCCGAATACCCCTCATCCAGGTGATCCTCCCGCCCTGGTCCACCCCCAGGAACTGGATCCAAAAGTGATGGCCGTGTCTTGACCACCTGGATGACAGATCCTCGGGGACTAGTGGGTGAGACACCTTCTGGTTTCTCACACAGCCCAAGAGAAGGAAAATATATGGTTGTGAAGATGGGAGCAAAACAACTGGAGGTCAAAGCCTTTAAACCGAAGCCGCGAGGAAAAGGCCAGAGGACAAGGCCTGCACTCCTCTTTGCAGCTCCGCTGCGAGTGCCTCCATCAGCTGTGCTCGATCAGCTGTCTGCTGACTTTCATCTTCTTTTCGGAGCCCCAGCTGATCCAGCGCATCTCGCGCACATTGCAAAGGCCTCCACCATGGAAGGCACGATCACCGCCGACAATGCTTTTGAAAAAGCATCTTTCAAATCTCCCGCCGAATCGACGCCGCTTCCCGCCCGCAGCCCGCAGCCTGATACGGCTTCCCGCCCTGCCGGCTCCACCCCCCCCACCATAAAGGGAGACGGGGCTCACCGCCAGGCGAAGCCGCGAGGAAAAGGCCAGAGGACAAGGCCTGCACACCTCTTTGCAGCTCCGCTGCGAGTGCCTCCATCAGCTGTGCTCGATCAGCTGTCTGCTGACTTTCATCTTCTTTTCGGAGCCCCAGCTGATCCAGCGCGTCTCGCGCACATTGCAAAGGCCTCCACCATGGAAGGCACGATCACCGCCGACAATGCTTTTGAAAAAGCATCTTTCAAATCTCCCGCCGAATCGATGCCGCTTCCCGCCCGCAGCCCGCAGCCTGATACGGCTTCCCGCCCTGCCGGCTCCACCCCCCCCACCATAAAGGGAGACGGGGCTCACCGCCAGGCGAAGCCGCGAGGAAAAGGCCAGAGGACAAGGCCTGCACTCCTCTTTGCAGCTCTTCGCTGCTCGAAGTCTGCCGTTTACCGCGGACACCTGCTGGAATCACAAGGTAAGGAGTCCCGCACTCCGGAATTACCCCACACACTCGCAAAAAGGCGAGACCGTCTACGCACACGTACTCTACCTAGCGTATTGGTCACTCTGCCCATCCCCACAAGTGCACGCAATGCACGACTACAGTCGAGAACCTTAGCTACAACCAACCGAAAGACCACCTCCCCAGTACTGCATCTATACCGCAAACTAAGCCACACAACGAAGCTGACCCCACTTATCAAGCACCACCGTGAGCCATTTGCATTGGATACAATGTCTAAGACTCTTGTTAATGTGTCACTCACACGTATGAATGAAATTACCGCTATCTGCAATTCTTCTACCACTGCCTTGCTACCTAATGATGCAAATGCCACTTTATCTGTGTCTATGACCACAGAAAACATGCCCCCCACTGGTTTGAATGAAATTACCGCTATTTGCAATTCTTCTACCACTGCCTTGCTACCTAATGATGCAAATGCCACTTTATCTGTGTCTATGACCCCAGAAAACATGCCCCCCACTGGTTTGAATGAAATTACCGCTATTTGCAATTCTTCTACCACTGCCGTGCTACCTAATGATGCAAATGCCACTTTATCTGTGTCTATGACCCCAGAAAACATGCCCCCCACTGGTTTGAATGAAATTACCGCTATTTGCAATTCTTCTACCACTGCCTTGCTACCTTATGATGCAAATGCCACTTTATCTGTGTCTATGACCCCAGAAAACACGCCCCCCACTGGTTTGAATGAAATTACCGCTATTTGCAATTCTTCTACCACTGCCTTGCTACCTAATGATGCAAATGCCACTTTATCTGTGTCTATAACCCCAGAAAACATGCCCCCCACTGGTTTGAATGAAATTACCGCTATTTGCAATTCTTCTACCACTGCCTTGCTACCTTATGATGCAAATGCCACTTTATCTGTGTCTATGACCCCAGAAAACATGCCCCCCACTGGTTTGAATGAAATTACCGCTATTTGCAATTCTTCTACCACTGCCTTGCTACCTAATGATGCAAATGCCACTTTATCTGTGTCTATGACCCCAGAAAACATGCCCCCCACTGGTTTGAATGAAATTACCGCTATTTGCAATTCTTCTACCACTGCCTTGCTACCTAATGATGCAAATGCCACTTTATCTGTGTCTATGACCCCAGAAAACATGCCTCCCACCGGTTCGGATATGCCACCCTCGACCATCAATGTCACCCCTGAACCGCACCTCAAATGTGCCCTCATCAACGCCCGCTCCATCAATGCGCATGCACTAGACATCCACGACCTTATTACCACCCTAGATCTAGATCTTCTAATGGTCACCGAAACTTGGCTACATGAAGCCTCAGGCCCCGCCCTATCCCTCGCTCTCCCACCTGGCTATGCCATCACGAGACAAGATCGCATGACCACTGGAGGCGGTGTCGCCATCAGAAAGGCTGACAAAACTATCAACAATAACAGCGACTACCTTCAATTAAAACTCACCATCTCGCACCAAAGCACCATCACCCTACACCTCATCTATCGACCACCAGGCCCCCTAGGAGACTTCCAGGCCTCCATCACCCACCTCCTGGCGGACAACCTCAAAAAGTCATCCAAAGCCATTCTCCTTGGAGACATCAACCTTGGCCTGAATGACGCCAAAGACCCTACAGCCAAAGCACTTGACACAGCTCTAGCCACCCTAGGATTCGTCAACACCATCAATAACCCTACACACGCCCTAGGCAGATCACTAGACTGGATCGCCCACCACAATTGCCCCATCACAGTCACGGGCAACACCCCCACTCCATGGTCCGACCACCACACCATCACCTTTAACATCCCCACCACTACAACCACATCCCACCCCCCCCTCCCTTGCCTCCTGCCCTTACAAGGAGTGCCCGTCAACTGACCAAAGAAAGACTCCTACCCTTCTTACAGGGACCTGCCTTCACAGCCCCATTCTCCAACGACCCAGAAACTCTGGCAAAAAATTATGATACGGCCATCACAGCAGCAATCAATACCATCGCCCCACTTAAACCTCGGAAATCCAAACCCACTAGACACGCTAATGCGTGGTTCACCCAAGACCTTCTAAAACTACGCTCCGACAAACGGGCAGCATTAGCTCTTTGGCAAACATCACGGGATGAGAAAGACAAACTCAACTTCAAATCCCTTGCAATTAATTACAAGAAAGCCATCATTAAAGCCAAAGCCAAATCCTTCGAAGAGAGAATTACTGAGGCCAAGTCGAACACCAAGGAAATGTTCGCCATTTTCAGGGAACTTGAGAACCCCACACCCACCCCCCAAAACTTCACTAAGGACAAAGAATGGTGTGACAACATCCAAACAGCCATGCGCAATAAGATCAGCTCTCTCCAAGCCAAAATCTTGAACACCAAACTAACACTCTCCACCCACACTACACCCTCCCAACCACCACTGCCCCATCACCCACTGAGGCCCCACCCACCTTCTCGTTTAAAACCATCCAAGAAAACGACATGATCAACATTATGAAAAACATAAAACCCTCCAATTGCAAAGGCGACCCCTGTCCTGCCTCCATCATCAAAGACTGCGCAGACACCTTGGCCCCTTTTCTAACAGCCTTCGTCAACGCCTCTCTCACCACAGGGAGAGTCCCCGCCTGCCTAAAGGAAGCATGGGTCCGACCCCTCATAAAGAAACCCACACTTGACCCAACCTCCCCTAATAACTACCGCCCCATCACCACTGTCCCTTTCCTCCTCAAGATTCTAGACAAAGCAGCCTACCTGCAAGTCCAGCACTTCCTCGAAGAACAGAACCTCCTTGGACTGAGACAATCCGGCTTTCGCCCTAGGCATGGGACAGAGACCGCCCTACTCGACCTAAAAAACCAAATGGACGACGCAAGGGACCAAGGCAAACCTGTCTTGCTCCTACTCCTGGATCTGTCGGCAGCTTTTGATCTTGTAGACCACGACATCCTCTGCCACCACCTCTCCTCCACAGCCAACTTCTCTCAAGAAGCCATTACATGGATCACCTCCTTCCTCCAAGGCAGGACCATGCAGGTCTTCTCTGACCTAGCCACTGCATCACCCTCTATCATGCTATGTGGGGTGCCCCAAGGCTCCTGCCTCTCCCCCACCCTCTACAACATCTTCACCCGCCCCCTCTTCCTCATCCTTGACGCCATGGGCATCTCTTACACCAACTACGCCGACGACACACAGATCCTTCTCACTCTGACAGGCGACTATGACACGGACTCTGCTACCCTCAACAACATCTACAACACAATTCAAATGTGGATGGCTATCAACGGCCTCTGCCTGAACTCCGACAAAACTGAGCTCCTACTCGTAGGCTCCCCTGACACCATCAAGAAACTTGACGCTCAGTTCAGCCATTTCACCATTGACTCAATCACGATCCCAGTACTTGACACGGTAAAAACACTAGGCGTCTACCTAGACTCCAATCTATCCATGACCAGACAAGTAAACGCCATTGCCTCCTCGGCCGCTTACCATGCAAAACTCCTTAACGCAATCAGACCTTATCTGTCAAAAGACACTTGCACTAACATAGCCAGGGCCATAACCGGCTCGCGACTTGATTACTGCAATATTCTTTTCCTTGGGACCTCCAACAAAAATCTTGAGAAGCTCCAAGTAATACAGAACAGTGCCCTACGCGCTGCACAAGGCATTGCCAAGAGAGAGCACATCACCGCTGCCAGAAAAGCTTCCCACTGGCTCCCCATAAAGGAGAGGATCTTATTCAAGGCTCTAAGCATCACCCACAAATGTGTCCATCTTGCCGCCCCAATGTACCTTTCCCAGAGGATCCACATGGTCTCCTCCACAAGACCCACTAGATCACCCTATGCCAGCATGCTCTCAGTACCCAGGGTAAAAAGGACCAGAGCAGGGGGCTCCAGTTTCCCGTACCTCGCTGCCGTACACTGGAACACCCTCCCTAGCTCCCTGCGCTCTGAACCCTCACTGACCGCCTTTCGGAAAACCCTGAAAACTACCCTGTCCATCTAACAATTACATGGCCTAGCCCTCATAATTGTATTGTATGATGTATTATGTGGTATATCTGATCACAGGTCATTGCCTCACTGTAACCCAAGGCACAACCTGCACAGATTGTAACTAAGTCTTCCTTGCAAGTAACAGTGCCACAATGCCCCTGGGCTGCCTGCGCGCTATATAAATTTAATAAATAAATAAATAAATAAATAAATAAATAAATAAATAAATAAAGCCCTGAAAGCCTGAGAGGAAAAAAGAGTGGGGTGATCAAAAGTATGAAAGGCAGCAGACAGATCTAAAAGAAATTTCCTTTTTTTCGATTTTTGTAGGCCACCTAATATCGGCTGGAAAAAATGTGTCTTTTTGTTAGGTGACCTACGAAAATCAAAAATGTGACACAGAACCGAGAGAGGTAATGGGTTGTGAGGTAAAGCAGTAGGATGAGCCCTGCTTAAGAAAGTATCATTGCCAGCATCTGAGAGAAGAGAAGGGGAGAAAGAGAAGCTTGGGAAGGGAGTGAAGAGAAAGTCTGAGAGTTAGAAGGGCAGGAAGAAGGCATAAAGGAACAGCATTGTAGGCAAACCTTAGAGGTGAAATAGCAAAGTTAGAAGAAAGATATAGAGGAGTCGGGCAATGGAGGGAGGAGTTAGAATGTGAATGAGAAGCGGAAACAGGTTCTTCTCTTGCAGCGCTTAAAGCAACTGGAGCTACCGAGCTGGATGCTATGGGCTGACATATCAATACCCTTCTCTGGTGCGGGACTGGCATTGGATGGTAGGTGAAGGCCATGGGACCGTGAGATTTACCCGCTCCAAAGCTAAGAGACAAAGAAATAAGAGTTGCATTAGATCAAAATATTCACAGGGCCTCTATATTTGAGTGGTTACGCATCGTAATGTGGACACCTCAATACGAGAGAATTCCATTGCAGCCCTTATTATGTTTGAAACCTAACTGGAGAGATGGCAAGAACTTCCTTTCTCAATAATTTGGAGAATCTCTTGCTAAAATAGTGGTTCCCTCTTAGTTACAATCGTTTCTTGTGTGTATTTGTGACTTTATCTTCAGCCTTTTTCCAGGATCAAATTCCTGATTATTACATTGATCTGGGGGGGGTAAACAGGATAGAGTAAGTCGGGATGTCCTAGTGCAGGGGTCTGCAACCTTCGGCTCTCCAGATGTTTTGGACGATGACTACCATAATATCTCACCATTGATTATGTTAGCTAGGGCTGATGGTAGTTGTAGCCCATAACCCCTGGACAGTCAAAGGTTGTAGACCCTTGTCCTAGTTTAACCTTATTCGGGTGTGGTCTGGCTCTGCCAAATATGTGGTATGCAATGGAGGTGCAGCCCCTTTTTAGTGCAGAGGAGTGGCACCTACTGGCATCACATCCCTAAAAATGGGAAAGGTTGTGCGGATTAGATGTAACAGTTGTGTAGTTTGGAATAGCACTTAAACTAGAGGTTTATCAAGGCTTTGATGCTGCATGCAATGCTGATGAACAACTCAACAGCTGCCTAAATCCCTAAATGAATGCATGGTTACCAGCATGGGACCGATATGTGGTATCACTGGAAGAGTCTTGGTCGCAGTTAGATGGAAGACATTCCTTTTTTAAATGGATCTGTTACAATATTTATGGGGTCACTACGAGTTGGGCAGTAGAAGTGCAATTGGCAGTATTTGCCAAGCACCGCCTGCTTTTATTGCCTTGCCAGTTCAGAAGCGAATACCTCTAGTGGGATTCAACAGTAATCCCACTGATGGATCTACAAGTTGGATTTCCCAAACAGAAATCCACCAACCTTTGCCTCCAGCTCAGAGGCGCTTAAGTTCACTCCAAAAGACAAAGGGGAAATGCACGCTAAACAAAGAGCCTGTCACAATCCTTGCCAAGACGTCTTATCAATTCTATCAGGCACACACAAAAACTGAAGGATAGATAATCTTTATCATTGCTAAAGCAGGAGGCAGCAGTTTCCCCTTCCATATCCACCAGACAATGGAATACCCTACCTGCTAAACTTAGGTCATAAGAGTCTTTCCGTACCTTCCGCAGAGAGTTTAAAACCTGGCTCTTTTCGCAGGAAACTCACAACTAAGTCTTCCATAGCAACTTGCCAGCTTACATTGCAAGCAACATACCAGCTCAATTTGACATTGACTACAGTACAGTCGTCAAAATGATCTCCTGTCCAAAGTGATCTATCACACATTGTACCACAGTTCTATTATATTGTTCTTATTATCTGCTTACTGACCCCTTTATTACATTGCAACTATGTAACTCTGTACCCTTGCATGACCGATTCTGTAACTATGCAACTCTTTAACTATGTATGACTACTTCTGTAAGTACAGCGCCCAGATGCCTCCGGGTTGGGTGCGCTATATAAATTGCAAAATAAATAAATAAATACATTGTTAAGTTTAGTGCTTCTACTTACAACTCCAATATATTGCATACATACATCGCTCTTTAGCAAGCAGAACTGCAACCAGACTGCTCCACCCCCACCACTGCTCATGTGAACTCTTCGTTGGACAGTTGCGGCTCTAGTACTCCTCGGACACCATAGGTGATCTAACTTAAAAGGGACAACATAGGCTAGCCTGAAAGCCCCAGCCGTGTTTGCTAAGGAGACAGCTGAGTGACAAGCCACTATCCTCCTCGTTTGTATTATATCTGTATCAAATACTACCTGATACGAGGGGTTTGTGGCATCTTTACGATATAGGAGATAGAAACATATACTCCCCCCAATTCTACAGACATTTGTGAAGAAAAATCGTAATACATCTAAACACCAAGGGCTCATGTTCCTTGCTCTGTATATTACACTGAGATTAACACTTACGCTTATGCAAGTGTAAACATTAGGTATGGATGCCCCATTTTGAAATCCAGGCAGCGTGTACTTACCTCGTCAAGCCATATCCGTTTCCGAACAAGCTCAAACAGACACCTATCTGGGATTAGAAGACGCAACAAAGCAACGCTGAGCTGGAGGACTTCCACGCCACAACAGCCCACCACCACCCCTTAAAACCTGACGGTCCCAAATATGAAAACCCAGGCAGGGTTGGCACAAAAAACATTTTCTTTATTGCAAACTGCCCTGACCCTACCCTAGGTTCTCCTGAGAGCCCTTGACTCCAAATACATGAACACACCGCTCCTTTTGCTCCTAGCACTACCATCCACAAACTGCCACCTACATCCTCCCTGGCTTGCCCCAGAGTCGTCACATGCTCAGTTGACCTCCAAACCCCAGTCCATTTGACAATTCCCTGATCCAGGATCGACCACCACTTCGCACCTCCCTGCCAGGAGGCTGACTGTCTGTGGGGCCGAGACGTTACAAGATACCACTGGGCCAGCACAAGAAGATCTGGAAGGCTTTCCATCCTGAAGAAAGTTAATGCAGCTGCATCAAGACCCAGCAGAGTGGGGGATCACCATGACACTGAACATGTGCACACCTGAGCACACTCCACAATACCAGCCCATCCAGTGGTGGAAGAGTGATAATGGCAAAGCGCGCCCCACACCCCCATGACCACCATGCATCCATAGCTGACCCTAGATGCACATGCCCCATGATGCTTCATGGAAGGCACATGCAAGTGCCATGCACCTGTCCCATCAGATGGTGTAGAACCAATGTTAGGCTCGGACTGGCTCATAGGGCAATAGGCCCATGACCGAAACAAAAATGCTAATTTCTTGTGTGGGTCAAAGTGGGGCACTTTTTTGGCCAATATGGGCCAGTTTTACGAGTTACTTCACTATGCGGCTAATAGTTTTCACCACTGTTGCTGAATAAATAGTCTTTAAAATGTACCATTTGCATCACATTTGATCAAAAACCTTCCCCTTGGGTTTTATTCAAACAGCTTCACAAAGGGAACGAATTCCCATTTGTAACTGTGGGCCACTTTTTTGTTGGTGCCCGAGACAATTGTATGCCCCAGTACAATGTGCATTCTGTCAAATGACACTCAGGCACTGACACCCTAGGAAAGAAGGATGGGCTACAGACGAAGCACATTCACATACCACGGTCCACGCAACTTGCATGTGAGTGCACATGGCACTGGACAGTGAACACATGAGGGACCATATACTGTAGTCAGTCATTCATGTAACACAGTCACCCCGCCGCACGTACCACACCCAATCCAGTGACGCCAGCATGCACTGCAGGGTGTGAATGGAAGACCATGCCAACACTATACTCACCTGTACACAATGCAGCATGCTGAAGGTGACAGTTACACACAGCCGTACATTGCACTTCCCCACACATGGCCTGTGCTAAATGCCCACATCATCCACTCAACACCCTGTTCACAAACAAATGAAGAGACAGCTCGCGGAAGAGGCTTTGCACTACTTCATCATGCAGCATAAGCCCATCAATGTTGCGCTGCAGCTGCCCATGTCCTCGTGGCTACTCTGGATACCATGTTCCTCATCATCAGACTCATCATCTGTATTGCCATCATCGGACACGAGGGCCTTTCGACGGATGACCACATTGTGCAACATGCAGCACATGGAAATGATCTGGCACACCCTCTCTGGGCGGTACATAAATGCACTGGCAGATCGGTGCAAGCAGCCAAAGCGGTTCTTCAATGCACCCATTGCCCTTTCAATGATGGTGCGGGTGTGGGCCTCGTTGTAGCGGTGATCCCGCCGATTGCCTGGACTGCACAGTGACATCATCAGCCAGGGGAGGATTGGGTATCCGGCATCACCTGGGGAGGGCAATGGACAGAATACAGTCTGGTGCATTCAAGGTCAGAGAGAGTGGTGCAGGATCATCATGTTTGTGGTGGCCATTCCACTCATGCATCAGTGGCAGACAGGTGACAGACGGGCCACCTTGAATGACATGGCCATGGACAGGAGTGGCATGCTGTGTTTCTTACCGAGTCTTGTGCATGACATTCTATTAACATGTTTTGTGCCATGTCGGTGTACAGCATTCCATGTATAGTGTGCATATGTGGCGCATTTTCGCACATCGATTCCGCTGGAGGGTAAGGGCTGTACGTGGCGGAGCAGTGCAGTCAGTGAGTGCACATTGGGCCTTCCCTTACCCCCGGAGTCGGCAGGTGTCGCTAGGTGGGGTCAAGAGGTTTGCCAGCTGCTGGTTGTCATACACTGAAGCAGGGTACTGGTCATCACAGGGTGGCAGTTGCTACAGGGGGATTGATATACCTTGTCCTTATGGTTTCATACTTGCACGTTTGACAGTTCTATCCCATGTGCTTGTGTGTTGGCATCCTCCGTCAGCCCCCACCCCTTGTGAGCTGCCGATGGCCCCTTCCTGTCCAGGTGACATTCAAGGTGTGTTGTGCTCAGGTCACATTGAATGTGTTTCCATGCAATGGTATGGTTGTGTGCTGTCTTGTACATACCCAGCAGCCAACGTGTGTGAAGCGCATGTCTGCATCACAGACCAGTTGCACATTGATTGAATGCTGCATGTGTCTGTTGATGTAGACATGCGCTTGTGCCCTGAATGGTGAGAGGGCTACGCACGTGCAGTCCAGGGTTCCAACCACATTGGGGAAGCCTGCAATGGCTTAAAGCTGGTCTTGATGTGGTTGAGCACTGCAGTGTCTGTGGGGAAGGCAATGTGGTGCTGCATCCATCTCATCATGGCAGGTGGACCTGTGGGAGCATGCGTAAGAAACAAGACTGAGTGTTGCCATGCACCATGGCAGTAGTGTGCTTTAAACTGGCTGTGGCACAGACATGGAGCACTGCGATCGCTTCAACAGGTGGTCGGTCAATGGTGGTAATTGTGCCTATGCCCAGCTCCTTGTGCTGCTTGATTTCTGCCATGAACGGAATATGGTAGACATGCCCAACCGGTAGGTCGTGCGGACCTGTTGGTATTTGAGATCATGGTGCAAGATCCTGGCCCTAAACACCCTCTGTGGGTGAGGCCTCATACTCTCCTACCCCATCTCATTTTCTGGTGCTGCTGCAGTGCCGGGGCCTGCCCTACAGGCTGATTGGCTGCCGGGCCTGGGGGCTAAGGAGCTGCAGGGGTAGGGGGCTGTTGGGTTGCATGGGTAGGGGGCCGATGGGCTGCCTGGTCTGGGGGCTGATGTGCTGGCTGGGCTGGAGGCTGCCCTGCAGACTGATGCTGGCTCACCAATGCCAGGGTGTTCAATCGTGTTAGCTACATGATTTGTTGTGACAATGGTCCTTGTGAGTCCATGGTGCTTTCAAAAGTGAGCCTGCTGTTTTTAGTGCTTTATATGCAGTCCCCACCACCTCCCTGTGGCTTGTTGTGAGGGTTGCTTGCTTTGTTGAGATGATTGTTGCCTGCTGTGTGCATGGGCTATTTAATTGTTGTGATTTTCCGCTGCTCTGAGCAAGTACATTTTTGGCAAATGTAGGAATAAAAGGCAGTGCAATGTTTCCTTAGCACTGCATTTGTGTGAAGTCATGGTGTAATTTGTATGCGTAATTAACGCTCCGTAAATTACACCATGGTGTTTACGCTTTATGCGCATGATGTTACTGGAGCTTATTTTCCATTGTGGCGTAGTATCAATGGAAGGCTTAAAGGCCTTGGCCTTTATGCCTTTCATTGACACCATGGCTCATTTTCATTCATTTGAATAGCAGAGATAAGGGGTGGAATGCAACTTGCGTTTCCACCGCCTCTCTTCCTCTCTGCCTTACAAATGCACGAGCATTTGTGCAGGCATGAAACCATGCCGATGCAAATGCTGGAGATCCCTATGGTGTCCGCAGGCATTATGTTTCGAAGGGATTGTGTCCTCCGACGTATTCCTCATCTTAGATATCTCCTTCCAGCTCTGCTGGCCTCGGAAAATTTTTTCTCTCTCTAGAGGGCGCTGCGCGTCGACGTCCTCCGAGTCTATGTCCCTCGACAGCCGCCGTATCGACGTCGACGTCATCCTGCCTATAAAGGCCGCGCGCAGCGTCCGTTGCTCAGTTCTGTTTTTCTGCGCTTACTCAGCGCCTCGGAATACCGTTGCTCAGTTCTTGTCAGATTAATACCTAGTTACCTCGAGTTATTCGATCCGTACTCGATGGCTTCCTCGTCGGAACCGACAACTCCTCGATCCGGCTTCAAAAAATGCCGAGATTGTGGGAAAAAGATGTCGCTGACTGACCCTCACAGAGTTTGTCTGTGGTGTTTGGGAGCTGAACACCATTGTTCGGAATGCGAGGACTGTATGTCCATGACAGCTAAGGCCCTGAAGGAGCGTAGGGGGAAGCTGGAGAAAGGTAAGACTTTTAAAGCTTCTTCTTCGTCGACGAAGTCGAGACACTCGTCTCCTCGTCACCATTCGCGCTCCAGGTCTCGGAGTGGGTCCCATCACTCCTCGAGATCGAAGCTCCCCTTCTCCGTCTTCCTCTTCCTCTGTTTCGCCAAAGAGAATCCCTTGCCCCACGAAACATAGTTCCCGGGCTGAATGGGAGGAATTCCGCAAAAATATGATGAGCGTCTTCGAGAAAGCGGCCTTGACGCCCTCGAAGACTGCCGAGAGCGATGCTCTGGTCGAAAGACCCGAAGGTCAAAAACGCCGCGAGTCGCAGTACCCGGCGAAGGAAACCTCTCGAGCGCGTCTCGAACCCTCGAGTAGGACTATGACCTCCAAACCTTCCTCGAAGATTCCGTCGACGCCGTCGACGAGGGTTCTGTCGACGCCGAGGTCGGTGTCTTCGACGCCGTTGTCAAAGGGACCTTCGACACACGGGTCTGTCGACTCGACGCCAGCTTCGACACCGGCGTCGACGCCAAGAAAAGTCACGGTTACGACACACCCAGTGACTATCCCCAGGTCCTCGACGTCAATGGCTTCGAGATTGTCGAGTAGAATTCCAATTCTGTCGAGGTCTTCGAGGCCTCCGCCTTTGTTTTCGACGCCACATTCAAAGCCTTCGACGACATCGACGTTTTCAAGGCCGATAATGACAAGTTCGGCCCCCTCTGCCTTGGAAATGGGATTTACTCCCTTTATGAAATCAGAACAATTGAGAACTATGTCCTCAATCTTGGAAGAGGGTGAATTGTCTGAACAGGAAGACACATTTGAGTTGCAGGGACCTGTAACCCCAATTAGAGAGGAATTTTCCTCTGAAGAACGCAGGTTAAAGGATCTTCATGATTCCTTACATGAGGCAAGTGGATTAGACACTTCCCCTGAGGTGGAGTTTGCTAGGCCAGACCCGGGGGAGCATGCTTAAACCCCCTATAGAGCCTTAATGGCCAGGATCACAGAGTTCATGGGGTGGTCTGCACCTTCACAATCTTTCCAACAAGATGACCTCACGGATATTCTTGACAAAGGCCCACAGGAGGATCCTGTGGTGCCTTTTCATAAAGCTCTTCAGAGGAAGATCATGACAAACTGGGAAACCCCAGATGTTGTACCAGCAGTAAATAAAAAACTGTCTACAAAGTACAGGGTATCTTCTACAGACCCAGAGTTTTTGTCTAAACACCCATGCCCAGAAAGTCTGGTGGTACAGGCAGCATCCTCTACCGATGTCAAGACGGCTTATCCTACCGTCCCACAGGACAGGGACGATAAAAGATATGATGCTATGGCAAAGAAAGTCTTTTCAGCATGTAGCATGGCGTTAAAATCTGTGAATGCTACTTGCACCCTTGCTAGGTTCAGCCATACACTTTGGGAGTGTGCTTCTACAGCGGCTGACTGCATCCCGGAGGGAGAAGAAAGGGATGCGTTCCTGAATATTATACAGGACAGTAAAGAGGCTATGTGCGAATCCCTCCAGACGGGCATTGATTCGGCTGACAGTATCAGCAGAGCAATGGCGGCAAGTACATCAACCAGGAGATTCGCTTGGTTGAGAAAGTCTGGTTTTGCCCCAGATGTGCAAGCCAGACTCTTGAACATGCCATTCGATGGCTCTTCTTTGTTCGGGAAAAAGGCGGATGACAGTTTAGAGAAACTGCAAACTTCAAAAGCAGCAGCTAAATCCCTAGGAGCTGCAATCCGTCAGACTCCTTTTCGTCCCACAGGAACCTCTGCGAGGGGTAAGTCCTTTCGCTTCTACTCCGCATTCAGAAGAGGTAGAGGACGACCGGCTCAAAGGGGACAAAGAAGAACTACGCGAGGTGGACGGGGTAGATATTCAAAAGCCGCAGCAACAGCAGGTGCCTCTTTACCATCGGCATCTACATCAGCCGCCCCAAAACCACTCTGAGGACTTCCCTCACAGGACACCTGTAGGAGGCAGGTTGACTCAACATCTGGCGGCATGGCAGGCTATCACGTCAGATGCTTGGGCATTGGAAACAGTTGCCCAAGGTTACTGCCTGCCTTTCCTACGTATACCTCAGAGTCATCCACCGGGGATCAGCTCTCAGAAAGCTCCAGATCCGCTCCTCTTGCAGGAAATTTTGGACCTGCTAGAGAAAGGTGCCATAGAACCGGTACCTGTAGCAGAGAGGAACAAGGGCTGGTACTCCCCTTACTTTCTCATTCCAAAGAAAGACGGAGGACTGAGACCCATCTTGGACTTGCGAGAGTTGAACAAATTCCTCAGAAAAGACAAATTCAAGATGGTCACTCTTTCTCAGATCCTCCAGGCCCTTCAGTTCCAGGACTGGTTGGTATCTCTGGACCTTCAGGATGCTTATTTCCATGTGCCTATCCATCTCAAACACAGGAAATACCTGAGGTTCGCAATTGGCAACTCTCACTATCAATTTCGAGTGCTGCCATTTGGGCTGACCTCCGCCCCGAGGGTCTTCACCAAGTTAATGTCGGTTGTGGCTGCAAGTCTAAGGAGGGAAGGTATTCACGTCTACCCCTACCTGGACGATTGGTTGATCAGGGCTGTTTCTTCGGAACAAGCTCAGATCCAGCTAAATCACGTGTGCCACTTCCTTCACAGACTGGGCTTCTCCCTCAATTTAAAGAAGTCACAAAGGATACCATCGCAGAGACTCCAGTTCATAGGAGCGATCCTGGACACTTCCCTGGGAAAAGCCTCGCCACCAGAGGTGAGGGCTCAAGGTATTCTACAGATGGTCACCAAGTTCCAACATGCCCAACGTCTCCCAGCCTTCGACTTTTTGAGGTTGCTAGGCCTCATGGCTTCCTGCATTTTCCTAGTGCGAGAGGCTCGCTTGAGAATGAGATCCCTCCAGTGGGCACTGAGGACTCAGTGGTCACAATTCTCAGGGAGAATGACAGATCTTCTTCAAGTTCCCGACAGAGTAGCTCGAGACCTTCAGTGGTGGGCCTGTCAGGAGAACATTCTGAAAGGAGAACAGTTTTGGCAACCCTGGCCGGAGATAACAGTAGTCACGGATGCCTCACTCACGGGGTGGGGAGCCCACGCCAACGACTTGACCATCAGCGGTCGTTGGTCTCCATCGGAGTCCAGACTACATATCAACCTGTTAGAGCTGAGAGCCATCAGACTTGCGCTGAAGGCGTTCCTGCCAGCTGTACAAGGGAAGAACGTCCTGATAATGACGGACAACATGGTGGCCATGCATTACCTCAACAAAAGAGGAGGCGTAGGATCACTACCCCTGTGCAGAGAGGCGATGCAGCTCTGGTTTTGGGCAATCCAAGAAGGAATCTCTCTATCGGCAGTTCACCTAGCCGGAGAGAAGAACTTGACAGCGGACGCTCTGAGCAGGCAGAGCACAGTCTCCCACGAGTGGGAACTAGCTCAGGAAGTCCTTCAAGAGATCTTCGCCCTTTGGGGAACCCCTCAGGTAGATCTGTTCGCCACCAGCCTAAACAGGAAATGCAACCTGTTCTGCACAAGGGAATTTCCCCCGAGAGGAGCTCTGGGAGACGCGTTCATAGTGGACTGGGAGTTTCCGCTTCTGTACGCGTTCCCACCGGTCCCTGTCATTCCTCAAATGATCAGGAGGTTGAGAAGATTCCGGAGAACCATGATCCTAATTGCCCCGGATTGGGCCAGGAGAACGTGGTACCCGGACCTTCTAGACTTGTCCATCTGCCCTCCAATTCGACTTCCACTCAGAGAGAACCTACTCTCACAGAAGGGAGGTCAGGTTCTCCATCCAGACATCAAAACCCTCAACCTTCACGCTTGGCTTCTGAAAGGCTGAGGTACAAGGATTGGGACCTCCCTGATGATGTTATGGAGGTGTTGCTTTCGGCAAGGAGGCCAGCAACAAAGTCTTTATACCGCTGCCGTTGGAACAGATTTTGCAGCTGGTGTAGAGAACAGAATATCGACCCTTTTTCATGTGGTACACCAATGGTTTTGTCCTTCCTACTATATTTGGCAAATTCAGGCCTTCAAGTTGGCACCATTAAGGGCTATCTCGCAGCGCTATCTATCTTTAAGCGTACTGCGGAAGAACCATCCTATTTCAAATTACCCTTGGTAATACAGTTTCTAAAGGGGTTAAAAAATGTTTATCCCCCAAGACCATTCCAAGTTCCCCTATGGGATTTAAACTTAGTACTAACTTTCCTGATGGGCACACCTTTCGAACCTCTCCATTCTTGTTCGTTAAGGTTCCTTACCCTTAAAACTGTTTTATTAATAGCACTTACATCTGCTAGAAGGGTGAGCGAATTACAAGCTCTTTCTTGTAAACCCCCTGACACAATATTTCACAAAGACAAAGTTGTCCTGCAAGTGAAGCCTAATTTCCTCCCAAAGGTGGTTTCTGAATTCTATATCACTCAGAAGATTACCCTACCATCTTTCTATCCTCCTCCTCACCCGGGGAAAGAGGAAGAGAGGTTACACAGGCTAGACCCTAGGAGGGCTTTAAGTTTTTACATCAGTAGACTAGCCAGGATAAGACAGGCAGACCAGCTGTTTGTAGGTTACGCAGGTCACAAGCTGGGGTTACCAATAACTAAGCTGACCATTTCCAGATGGATCATTCTAGCCATTCTGGAATGTTATAAACTGGCAGGGAAAGAGCCCCCTCAAAACCTTAGGGCTCATTCGACCAGAGGTATTGCAGCTTCTTCGGCCCCCAAAAGAGGCGTGCCGGTTAAAGACATCTGTGCGGCCGCTACATGGTCGTCTGTCCATACCTTTACACGTTTTTACAAGAGACTAGGTTTGGAAGGGCTGTACTGCATTCTATTCATCATTAGAAGACAGCGTGAAGTCAGTACTCCCTCCTCCAATAATAGAATACTGCTATGGGAGCCTATCTAAGATGAGGAATACGTCGGAGGACACAATCCCTTCGAAGAATTAGTTACTTCTTACCTTGTAACGTTCTTTCGACGGGATGTTCCTCCGACGTATTCCTCATTGACCCTCCCATCCATCCCCGCAGTTCTACTTCCCTTGTTGTTGCAGCTTACGCTCCTTCAGGGTGATTAGTTTAGTCCAGAAAGTATTATTGTGGGCTACAAAACGGAACTGAGCAACGGACGCTGCGCACGGCCTTTATAGGCAGGATGACGTCGACATCGATACGGCGGCTGTCGAGGGACATCGACTCGGAGGACGTCGACACGCAGCGCCCTCTAGAGAGAGAAAAAATTTTCCGAGGCCAGCAGAGCTGGAAGGAGATATCTAAGATGAGGAATACGTCGGAGGAACATCCCGTCGAAAGAACGTTACAAGGTAAGAAGTAACTAGTTCATCAGCATAAAGCAGGCGGACCCCTTAGGGATCCATTGTCCATGGCAGGCAGCGTGTACAACTGAAATGAATCCCTCCCCTGATGGACTGGGACCAAAAGTGGCCCTGGAAATCATTTTCAAAGTGGCCCCCATATTACACATTTTCAGCAAGCCCTACCGGTTTCATCTGGGAACATTTGGAAGGGCACACAAAAGAGGCCCAGGATGCAGAGGCCTACCGGGAAATCTCCAGACTTCCCTATGAGCCAGTCCACTTCTGCCTCCCCGACATGCAAGCATTCTGGAGAGGGTTTCATTTCAATTGGGAACACCGCTTACGTGAATGATGAGCAGTTTTCCCAGTTGAAATTAAACCCACCCTAACAGGCAAGATGTCTGTGAAGGTTTAATTGTATTTTTCTATATTTTTTATTATTGTGTTATAGTTCATTGAACTTTTCACAATACAATATACAATATTAAATATAAATATATTAAATAAATTAAATTCATGCATTAATTCATACATTTTATTTCATTGATTTAATTACAATTTCATATATCATTTACTGAAAACCTACACAAAGCAACCTAAACACATGTAGTCCTAAAAGGATCATCATGTCATACGTCAGGTCCCATGTAGGTGCACATTTCTTAAACAATCGTCTTAACGCTCCAAGACCCTCATCCAATTCGGAGACCAGGCAATCTCTTTAAAATAGTCTTCGTTGTTCTGTTTGAACTTCGCTAGGCTTTTACAACGGCCATCGGACATTTCCTTTTTCAGTGTCAAGGGGATCGTATCAGCCTCCACATATAGTATGTTCAGGTACAGCATCCCCTTCTTGATTTTAACACTTTACATAGCGAGGTCAGACCAAGTTCAATACAAATTGCTTGCCTGGGGGTAGCTCTCGATAAGCCTAAAATTCTACGCAGACCAACCCTTCCAAACCATCTGCTCAGCTCTCCAATGTACAAGTGAGCATTCCATGGCAAAGGTGATTGCAGCTGCTAATTTTTGTCGGTGTAGAGCCACCACACCAATCAGGTTATAGCCAAGGTTGCTCGACACGAAAATGTTCAGCACAATTGTAATTGTGAGCGCTGCTTGCCATGCAAGCATGGCAAGCAGTGTTCACAATAAAGGTAAACGCTGCCTGGCATGTAAACATGCCAAGCAGCGTTTACTCATTTGCACAGCAGAGTGCAAAAGTGCAGGGCAAAAGCTGGTGTACACAAGGGTACGCCGGCATTTGCCCTGCAATTTTGCACCCGTCGTGCAAATGATGAATATTTTCCAGCAGGTAACCGTTTACGTTGCAGTGCAAACAAATGGCTCTCCACCTTCCAATGACTCATTTATTGAAAATGAGCTCCACTCTTTTTTCTGGTGTAAAATCAGAGGGCGTTTGGGTACTTCGCCAACGGATGACGGAGCGTAACACTGTGCTATGATTTCTTCAAAATGAGCTCCCAGGTGCTGTAGAAATCATTAAGAACTGACAATGCAGACTTCTCCAATCTGAAATGGGCATTCACCAATGCATACTCTGTTCCCTGTCATGCTGTCGAGATTCATGATCTTATCTTGAACATAATATCGACTTCCATGATATAAACTGCCATGGAAACATGGCCGAAATATTTCTTGTCAGCAGCACTTCCAAAAGGGCACCTTATTGTTACCCACAGTAGTATTAAGGAAAGAGGAGGTGCTCTTCTTACCAGACGTTCCCTCACCACTATTCCCGTTGCCAATGATCCTGGGCTGAATTATTAGGTGTTAACGGAGCCATACGTGGATGGGATCCTTTAAAGCTCCTCATTACCGATCGTCGCCCGCACCGTGACACACATTTCTTCAAATGTTTACTAAAGACTATTCTTTCCCCCATGAAACCCGCCACCCCTACGCGATCGTAATGATCACAATGATTCTTAGGCCTCACATATAAAAGATACTCTTAACAATCTTGGACTCTCATCTATGTGGGCAGATTACACACAACAAGGGGAGTACTTTAGATTGGGTTATCATATGGACTAAAACATCTCTTGACCCATTCTTACTCAGCTGAGTGGTCTCATCCACCAGTTGCATTCATATACCTTTCTGCATTGCAACCCCCCGTGAAAAGCTCTGGTAAGATATTTATTTCTGATAGAAATAAACAAACGCGTTTTTCCCACCACCTCAATCTCCTTTCAGCCAATATTGATAAATACCTCGAGGAAGAGGAGGGCTCTTCCCATGAGTCTATTGTGTAACCTACAACATATTTCTATCTATTGTGATCAATGAGACTGAATCTCTGAAAACAATATTTATTATGCCCAACTGTGACAAATTGACTACTGCTCTGCATGAGTAGTGAATAAAACTCCCGGTCAGATCCACACTACTACTAAACCAGCAGCAATCCCAGTCATAAAGGTGAATGCACAGCACGACAAGTATACCTCTCTCACCGCTTAGGGGCTTAGGGTACTGCAGGCCGGGGGCAGACTATAGTCTTCAGGTAGGCTGTGAGATGGTACAGAAGCAAACCAAACAACAACAGTATTGTAGTACCAAAATAAAAGCATATCCAACGAAGTTTCTATAAAAATAAGGTACTTTAATTAAACTAATAATACAAACAAGCTAGTCAAAAACACTATAACACACCAATACAAAGGACATCTCAGAGACTGCAGGCGTTGGAACCAAAGGGGCACTGGGTTTGAAGACAGTGGTGCACAAGTAAGGATTTCACCAGAAGCTTAAAAAGGGGTTGAAGAGTCTTTAAAGCAGTAGAGAGTGGGGTCTTACACGTCACTGGTGCCTTTAATGAAGGCCAGGGGGGCAGGACCACTGAAAACACCTTTAAATGCTTATCTTTGGGCATGGGAGTAACTTTGCTGAAAATGGGGGGACATTTCATCTAAAGCAAACGGGCCCAAGCCAAATGAGAGCTACAAAAGAGTGTGCCACGAAAGTTGGGTGGGGGACAAACACACTTGCCCCCCCCTTAAGTAGTTACGTCCATATCTTTGGGACTCAACAGTATCGTGGCAGCCTTCTACGCACTTTACATTGGTCGTGTGGGCCGCAAGACATTTTGAGATGTTGATTGCCTCAAGACCTTCCAACGATGAAGTGCAGTCCTGTAGCAACGATCATCTCGAATTGGGTACAGAAACCAAACCGCAATGGGTCGAGGGAACATCTCAAAATGGTCAAGCTCTTTGGAGAGAGTCCCACAGTGCAATGCTATTCTTCACTGGCAGTTGCCTCGAAGACACTGTAGCACAGGCATGTGATTGGTTGAGTCAGCAGCTTGACAGAAAATCAAAAAAGCGGTGATTGTCAAAGGCAGCTCAGGGTGCTTGCAGTGACTCGAAAAGCATCTCAAAGTGGTCGAGCTAGTCGAAAATGGATTGAAGCTGGAAAATAGAATCCATAGTTGGTGCTTGGCATCTCGGTTCTGGGGGTACCCTGTACACAGTGCCAGAGTCAAGGGAAGACATATCTTCTGCACTGCATCACCCTGTTTTCCTCCCTCCCTACCCTTCATGGACAACCCTACAGCACTCTTCCTTCACCCCTCCATCCTTAATACAGCACTTTCTCCACCATCCCTTTCTTATGTCATTCTGTCCTCGTCCCTGGTTTATGTTTCTACCTTGCCCTGCAACATCTGGTCTTCAAGTCAAATGTTTTCACCCCATTGCAAAAGACTCGTGTCCTACACTATACTATAAATGGTAAATTCTGTGCATGATTTTGTGCCAAAAATGCATTGCTTTCCCTGTGATTTATATAAATAAAATAATTCCAATCCAGCTATTTCTTAGAAAGCACTTGCAGGGTTCTGTCACCTCCAGTGAACAGGTCCTGGCCACCAATGGTCTCAGCTGCAGGGGCCTTGTCCAGTCAGTAGTCACCCTGAATATTTCCTTTGGATAGCTAGATCGCAGAGCTTGCCTCATTCTTGGAAATCTTGGCCTCTGCCTTTAGGGCTTTAGTGCAGACTGTACTCCCTACCAGGTTCCAGATAAATCCTTTGTCTTCAAGTGTCCAAAACTGAAAAGCTGAAACAACTATATAGAAGGATTTCCGCACACTCCATGTAACTGCGTGTGCCGGTCCAAACACTGTTTGTCCCAATCTAATTACATTAAAAAAGAAAAGGACACTCCTGTGTCATGGACTGAACTCCTAGATTTCTTTAAACTCCAATAATACACATGAATGGAGTGAAAAATGGTTCTTAGATTTTCATACATGCCAACATTCCAACACACCTGGGGCCAGAGTACAGAAACTGTGCACCGTGCAAGTGCAGTTTTCACAGTATTAGCACTAGGGCAAAGTTTGCCCTATTTTTAAAAACACTGTGACACATTAAAAAACTATTGCACCGCGACAAGTGCAGTTTGGCATATTAAAAGTACCAGGGCAAGAATTGCCCTTGTGCAAAAAAAGATGCATGTTCACCACATTTTTGATCCAGGGAAAAGTTTGTCCTAGTGCTAATACAGAATGGTATTAGCACTAGGGCAAATTTTGCCCTGATGCAAAAATGCATCAAAAATATATCTTTTTAGCACCAGGGCAATTTTAACCCTGGTGCTTTTAATATGCCAAACTGCACTTGTCAAGGTGCAATGGTTTTTAATGTGTCCCTTTGTTTTTAAAAATAGGGCAAACTTTGCCCTAGTGCTAATACCGTACATACTTTGCACTTGCACCGGTGTAAAGTTTCTGTAATCTGGCCACAGGGAGGGAGATTTCATCAAAGAAATCAGAAGACGTAATTTTCCCATACTAATGCAATGGGGCCAGAATTATTTTAGGTGGGAGAACGTGAGAAATAGCAATATATTTCTCTGAAAAGTCAGGAGTATCCGGCCTAAATCGAGAGGGTTGGTATGTATGCAATGTATCTGTCACGAAGGCAAGTTAAAACCTCATATCCGACGTGTTTCGCACCAAACTTGGTGCTTGATCACAGAGAGAAAATATGGTTCACACAGATTACTTAAATACAGCAATTGACTAACAGTGTCTTTTCTCCATATCTAGTATTCATTTCAGTGTGAAATTAATTCTGGGTGATTCCAGAGCGCCATCTTGGAATTCCATTATTTACATAAAAGACCGAAATGTTTAACACTATGGTCGTGTGTGCATTGAGATGCTAATGGTCGAAAACATTGTTTCTATAGACAGATTTTGCCAAGAGCTGCTCCGTGATGTATCCACAACAAAGTGTAATTAGTTTTGTCAATTTCAAGTCCATAATGTGTTGTAAATAAATGTCGCGCAATATAACGAAAATGAAACTAGGCCTAATGCAGATGGTAATGCCCACCAATGCCTGATAATATCACAAGAGGGTATCTGTCCAAAAATCAATAAATACAAAGTTCTTATATAGTGCTTGGATAAAATACACAGGTATTTGATGTAGCATGCATGAGACTGAGGCAAAATGCCACAATCAATCTGAAATCGTATTCATGAACATTAGACTACCCAGGCTTGTGATAGAATTTAAAGCACTCATACAGTACTAACTCAAAAGCACATCGTATTGAATAAAATATGCACAATATCAAAGTAAAAAGCCTATAACATGTCTGGATGTTCCATATACAAGTGCTCGCACAGTGCCCTAAAAACGCAAGGTCCTACGTTGAAGCAAAGTAACTATTTAAGTATGATATAAACATTTAACACACAACAAAATGTCAATATTCTGAATGGTAAGAAAAAATGTCCAGCACTCAAGTTATGCAGGAATATAACAAATGAATGAAAAACCAAACATAGCAGAACCAAGTATATATAGATTCATAAAGAGCATTTGCATTATATGTAGCAGAGGAGAGTCTTGATAATTTATAGTGGTTATAGAGAGAGTGCAACTGTGTTTCTAATAGGGTGTTTTGGGAAATTTCTTACACATTAGCTAGATCACAAGGAAGGTTTGCATACCGCATTTCACAAAAATGCCAGGGGTAGCGAAAGTGACATCACATGACCATTGACCTCTGATGACATCACAGAAGTGATGTTATTTGAACCCACCCTGAAGTGATATCGCGGGAAGTGATGGAATACGACCTTTCACCGCTTGACAAAACAGGAAGTGGCATCACAAAGCATTGTTCCTAAGTACACTATGAAAAATATGGTTACGATATCACTATAATATGATATACATTTCATACAGGAATGGATTGCCATATGTATCGTTAAGATCAGTGTTTATAGGCCCATATTATCAAATTACTGTGAATGCAATCAGATGTCCATGGCAAATGATAATGATGTATTATTATATAGCACTTACGTTTACGCACTTTATATAGAAAAAATTTACATACAACATCACCCAACCTGTGTTGGTACTCATTAATCAACCTCAGAATGATGAAAGGCTGAGCGGAGGGGTTTAAGAACAGACTAAATCAATCACTCACCCCCTGAAGATGGCCTGAAATCAATCTTTAATGAGTCTAGCAATTATTGTATAGGATTCCAGAAAGGCAGAGTTTTTGGTACTCCTATTCTTTCTTATTTAGGGTCACTGCTGAAAGTGTTAGACTTGTGGAACCCCTGTTCTTTATTTTATTTTTTTGGAGAGGCCTGATCAAGAAAGCCAGCCACTCTACAAGCAAATAGCCATATGGCGCTGGCCACAGCCCAGTAGTTTGCATTAAAAAAAAAACATTTTTAGGGGTAGCAAGGGAGACCTCAGGGGTTGCACTTGCGACCCCTGGTGATCCCTAAATGAAATCCCTGCTACAAGGGTTCATTAAAACATTGAGCTGATTACTAGTTTGCGTGTGCATACTCTCTTTTTGTCTACCACAATTCCCAGAAGCACATTATGGCACTACTGCCATTATAAGCGCAACTACCGCTTATAGTAACAATCTGTCAGTTGATTCATCTCAACATATAACCCATAATTTTCAAATATGACAAAATCCTACATCATGAATAGTCTATAACACCCCCAGATATACATATTGTCATGACCCAAGCTCGTCGCTGATCCCTGTGGGACTGGTGGAAAAAGCGGCAGACTGGGCTTGCAGCTCCATTACGTTCTGCACTGATGCAGAGCGGGCTGTCTAGTGTTTTACTACCTTTCCCCCTACTGACTTTCGGCGCAACACTGTTTTCTTCTGCAACAGACGGTGGCTCACGCGTCGCAATTTAGGTCTCTCCTGATGAGGCTCCGTCTAGCGATCTGCTGGATACATTCCTGGACTCGTCTGCCTTCATTTTTCCTGGCTGTTCTCTGCGATCTCTTGATGCCTGCTCCTCCGTTTCTCTTCCCTTGTCCTCCTTTGGGCTCTTTAGTTTCTTGGCTTCCCACTGCCTTTCTGTCTTCCCTGCTGCTCCGAATTGAGATCCTGCTCCTGGCTACTTCGCTACCCGGGATTCTGGTCTGCACATCTACATTGACGCAAAGAGGGGGTTTTGCCACAGCTTTTTCCCCTCTGCATGAGTCACCCTGGCTACTTGGCGTTATTCTAAATACTAGAGTGCCAGGGTCTGTAATTCCAGTGACGCACCTACCTCTTCGCACAGTTCCGTAAACAGGCGCTAAGTGTGGAAGGTGAAGTGGATGAAGCAGTGAACTCTGACGCATATAGAACACCAATCCAGAGAAAGCTACACTGGGTCCGGGTTAAATCTAGGATTATTTTAAGATTCATACCATTACCCACAAAGCCTTATATGGAAATCTGCCTACTTAATTCACAGCACCGAAAAAATGGCATACCACAATTAAACAACACGCGCATAACAGCGCTGAAGATCCCATCAACTACAGACCTATATCGAATCTATCCTATTGGAGAACCACGTATACAAAATCCTACTCATCTGCATTGAAACAAACGGAATACTCAACCACTCGCAAGTCGGCTTCAGACCCATGAGAGGAATAGAAATAAGGCTTCTATCAATATGGGAAGACCTAAAAATAAATGTAGACAACCTTCAGAGGACAACACAACAGATACACAACTGAATTGGCCACCAGGCATGGGACCCAACCGGAGCCATCTGCCTTGATAACTAATCTGGGAATATTCATGGACAATGGACTCTTATTAGAACCACAAGTCAAGGCTATAGCAAAGAAATGCTTCTACCTACTGTGAGTAATTAGAGGGATCGTCCCCTACCTCTCTTTCCCACACAGAACCCTCACAACTATCTCCTTAGTTTTATCAAGAATTGACTTTGTGAACAGCCTCTACCTCGAAATGTCAGAACGGCTCACTAAAAAACGCCAAGGCATCCAAAATACTGCAGAAAGGATACTCCTGAGACTCAATAGGAGAGACCACATGACAGCAGGCCTGAGAAGCCTACACTGGCTCCCAAAAAAATGCATTAACTTCAAAGTTTCTGCATCGCCCACAAATCACTACACGGACAAGGAGCCAAATTCCTCCAAGCCAACATCAAGTGCTACCAACCAGGAAGAAACCTCTATCCTATCCCCTCTTCCCTCACTAACCTACCCAACCCACTGTCCTACAGAGCTATGTGTGTGCCCGGAGACCATGCAAATGGCAACAGTGCACAGTATAAGTTAACTTAACATGGCACACAGCCAATATCCCTCGCTTCAAGCAACCTCACGGCTTTGACCAATCCTGTGTGGGTCTAGCTGTTAAACACTGGAAAACCTTACCAGACATTATTTGTTGTATCAGAGAGCTTCTTTCATTTAGAAAAATATTATACCACTCTTATTTTCCCTCCACATTTTATGAGTTTCTTCCTGATTCCCCTATTCACTTTCATTGGAGAGTGTTCCAGTATCGAGTGCTCAGATACCCAGAGATTGGAAGCACCTAAATGCAACAACAATAACAAAAGTATATACATTGGGTCATTGTAAGGAGATTAAACAGTGAGCATCTCTGATGACCCCTCTCACCACCTTAACATGTAATGCATGACATGCCGGGAATTAACCCTTTTGTATATTTTGTACAGTAGTGCCATGAACCACTACTGTACATTATCCATTCTGACCATCAATATGATGTTGGAAATCGGTAAAAAAAAAATTCTTTTAACGAGGTAAGTGATGTTTCTAGAATACCTTTGGCAGTATTCCAGGATTACCTGGACTTTGAGCAAACTTTGAATTGGGAGGATTTCTCGGAATGCTGTCGGTGGAAGTGGTATTTTCCTCCAGCGGTACTTCTACCTAGTAATGACCCACTTAGTATAGTGGACCGCCCATACCAGAGGGAGAAGAAGGAGCTTTACAATACTTAGCAGTACAGGAACAAGACACAAAACAATAAAACAGTCGCCAACTTGGGGCAGGTCAAATTACAAAAACAGATGAGTAAAAATACAATGGTGATACAATGGAAAATAGTAACTATGGACAAGTCAAAAGAAAATATAAATCACAACATTCAAGATAGTGGAACAAAAAATCTAAAATCAGACAACAGGGAAAGTTATCTCTGAAAAGTGATTTTTGAGGGCAAGACAAAAACAAATAAGATCTGGAAGGATAAATAGATAAGGAAAGGAATGCAAAAGAATGCCAAAGCCGGGGCTCTTCTGCAGAGAAGTTTTGGTTAGCTATTTTAGTATGTTTTAGCTTGGGAATTTCCAACTGCAGAACTGTGGTATTACAAGGTGTACTGAAACCTCCCAGGAACCTGCAGAGCTCCAGGGCTGGTGGCTAGTGCCTTGAACGTGTTGCAACAGGGCTTCAACTGAATCCTTACGATAAAGGGAAGCAAGTAAAACCACAACCAACTGCAATAAAACTGACAACATGATAACATTTCCAACGCCAAGGAATCATACTCGCAGCAGAGTAAAAAACTCTTTGCTCACCTCAGGCACTTCCCCAGCAGCTTTCAAAACATCTAACGTCAAATTCATCCTGAAAAAACCCACACTTGACTCCCTCCTGCCTGCAAACTACAGATGAATTTCTAACACCCGCTTCTAAGCCAAACTCACCGACCGTACGGCTTTCTCCTAGCTCTGCAACTGCACGGAAGCGGACCACCTTCTCGACCCCACCCAGACCGGCTTCAGATTCCTTTATGGAACTGAATCATCCCTAGCCTCCATACTGGGTGACCTCAAAAATACAGCAGATACAGAGGGCTGTGTCTCACTCACACATAGTGAACATAGACCCTGTGTCAGCAATGCAAAAATGGGGCTGTGCAAATGCTGGAATTTACTATCCTTGATTGTTTATGTGAATTACTATTGAGTTTATCCACACATTGTTTTTACAATCCTTAGAGATGATTTCCCCTTTACATTATAACGCCTATATGTTGAATTGCTCTGTTAAATGCAGTATGCATTATGATCCTACATAACACTTTGTTTTGTATTAAATGTATGAAATGGTTATGGGAAAACATATTTTAATTAGAAGAATTTCGGTATGTCTAGCACTTATTTTGTACCTGAAGAACCGTATAGGCTGGAAATTGGGTTGCACTTAGAAGTAAATGTGTGGACTGGCACCTGTATTGCACTTGGAAGGAATTGGGTAGGTTAACATACTCATTACACGGGAAAAGTCAGTGGCGACATTATATATGGTGACCATATGTATGGGGTCAAGGGGAGCGGGGGTTGGGGGGATGACCCACGCTCCCCTTGAAAAGAAAAGATGTTGGGGGTTGGAGGGGTGTCCCCCGCATGTTCAATGTGATAATGTCCCTGCAAAAAATTGGAATTTTTGGGCAACTTTTTTGCGAGGCAACATTTTTGCAGCACATGTACTGCATTTAGAAGAAATTATGTAAATGTCGCACACCTATTTCACCTGAAGAACTTTGAACGCTGGCACTTGGAATGCACTTAGAAGAACTGTACTACTTGGACAAATCAGAGGGTGGGCAGTGTGGCATTAGATGGATCTGTGAGTGGACATCTTGTGTTGCACCTTATAATGTTAGCCCGCCCACTACGCTCGAAGATATATGTTGGTAACTTGCCATTGCACTTATAGATCCTTAAGTTAACCATTGTAACGCACAGTGGTTATATACAGGTATCCTTGATATTACACTGAGTAGATTCCTGTTGGTAGTGTTTATAAAACTTGGAAGATATTTAGTAAAACTATAAAGGTAACCTTGAGAATCCTCTTATCCTAGATCCTAAGGTAGCCTGTCTGTCTTGCCTAGAAGATGTTCTGGGGCAGCCAGTCTATTGAGGATAGTAGAATCGAGAGTAGCCTGTCCATAGTGCCTTGAAGACTTGAGGGTAGCTGGTTTTGGCCCCACAGACAATCGGATAACACAGCGACATCAAAGATAAGGTATGTATAAATGCACCACTTTGGTGGACATCTGCCGCAGGCACGGCTATCCATCCACACCCTTTAGAATGCAGCTACGACAGCGACAAAGTCAGTCTAGCAGGACACGTAACCGCTTCACCCTTACACCACACTTACTTCAACACTTCTGCCATTTTAATACAGCGAAAACCTAGGACATTTTTCGGTCCAGCTGGTCACATATCGAGTCTCTTGCACTAGTGCTCTGTCGTGACCTCCCTCGGCACCCATTTACATGCATGACTTCTTGTGTTGCTTACAGGAGCCTAACAAGCCCACCTAATTCCTAATCTTGGCCAAATGCACACATGCACTTTGCGCCTCTGAGAGTTTTCCCATACCTGGAATTCTGTCCCCAAGGGGGTTCCTACCACAAACCGTGTTGAGGCCGTACAAATGGGAAAAGGCAATATATAAATGACTACTACTACTAAAAAGTCAAAATAATATTTTGGGTGATATTTCTGTACCCTTTTCCTTTTGATCAATACGATATTTATTTATTTATTTATTTGTAATGCACCGGTAACTCGCAAGTTTCGGGGCGCAAAAACATGGACATGAAGACCAACAGAGATGGGACGAGACAGTTCCTAGAATTCAAAGGTTTAGTGGGTCAAGGGTGGCGAGGTCAATTAAAGAGATATGTTTTCACTAACTTACAAAAGCGTAGGTAGTTGGGTTCTTTCCTTATGTGGGCTGGCATATTGTTCCAGATACCTGCTGTAATGACTGAGAAAGATTTTCCCAGTCCAGTCTTACGTTTGTGAGGCATTACTGCGATCCTACTTTGATCCGAGGATCTTAAGGCGCGGCTGGGGGCATAAGGTCGTACTTTCGATTTTAGATAGCCTGGTGCCTTCCTGTGGATGCATCTGTGGGCTATTGTAAGAGCCTTGAAGTGGGTCCTGCTCTCAACTTTGAGCCAGTGTAATTCCTTCCTGGATGTACTGATGTGGTCTGATTTAGATTTACCTTTGATTATCCTGACTGCGTTATTTTGGATAATCTGGAACGCCTGCATGCTTTTTTTGTTGGCTCCTAGCATAAGTGTGTTCCCGTAATCTAACCGAGAGAGGATGGTTGCTCTGGCCACTGTGGCACAGTTGTTCTCTGATAGATACGGTCTAATAGCTCTGAGGAGTCTCAAGTAATAGTTGCATTTTTTATGTATTGAGTCTGGGCTTCTGCTCCTAAGGATGCTTCCATCATCATGCCCAGGGTTTTTACTTTCTCAAGTACTTTAATGTTGACGTCTTTGATCTTGAAGTTTGTGTAGTCAAGGGGCAATGTGTTTCTGGCTTGGGTGGACCCAAAAACCATTAGCTCGGCTTTGCTGCCGTTCAAACACATCCAATTGGAATCCATCCAATGTTCTATCATGTTATAAATTCTGTTTAGATGGTCATTGTCAGTTTTATGGTCCCCGCTAAGTTCCAATACCAGCTGCGTATCATCCGCATAGTTGCTAAAGAATATATCTGCATGAGCTAAAATGTAGCATATGTATCTAATATAGAGGTTGAACAACAGTGGGGACATGCTGGCTCCCTGTGGAACCCCGTAGAGGATCTCCCTTTCCATACAGAATTTGTCTCCCCAATGGACTCGAGATGTCCTGCCTTTTAAAAAAGACATTATCCATGTTTTTGCCTTTTGTGAGCAGTTAGCCGTTTTGCCCAGAGCTACTTCGAGTAGATTATGATCCAGTAGATCAAAGGCGGCACTGAGGTCTAACAGGATGAGAAGTCCCGTTTTTCCCTTATCTAAGATGTTGAGCATCTTTGTCTGTAAGTCCAGCATAGCTGATTCTGTGCTATGAGATGGTCTGAACCCAGATTGTTGTGGGTGGAGTGCGTCAGAGGCCTCAATGTGTGCCTGTAATTGTGCGGTTGCTACTTTATCCAAGATCTTAAGCAGGAAGTTACAGTTGGTTATTGGCCTAAGGTTGCTTGGGTCTCTAGGATCCAAGCCAGGTTTTTTTATTAGTGGGGTAACTGTGACTTTTTTTTATGGCCTGGGGGACTAGTTGGTCCCTTGAAGGAAGTGTTGACGATCTTAGCAAGTGTAGGGGCGAAGATGTCTGGGTTTTCTAAAATTATTTTGGCGGTAGGATGTTCTCCGCGCATGAGGTAGGTTTCATAGAGGCGAGAGTTATTTTCATCTCTTCTGTGGTGATATACGAGAAATGGAAGGGTTCTATGTTTTCAAGTGATTCTTCCGCTGGCATTTTAATCGTATTAGATTTATTTAGTTGTGCTTTTATGATTTTATCTCTCGCCTTTTCTAATTTCTCAAAAAAAGCTTTTTGGGTGTTGTCACATTCCTGTTGAGATGGTTAAAAAGGTGGCGAGATGGCAGGGGGTTTGTCTAAAGATTTCAAGATGTTAAAAGTTTACTTGAGGCATTTTCTGCTGCCATGATTTGTTTGTTGAAATACTGTTTCTTAGCCTCTATTATTTCTTTCTTGTATTTTGTTTCCGTATTTTTCCATTTTTCCCTATTTTCAGGTGTAGGGTTTTTTTTCCAGGTGTTTTCCACTTTTCTTTTGGCTCCTTTAAGCTCGAGTAGTTCTTTAGAAAACCACTCTTGCAATTTGCTTTTGGTTCTAAATGTTTTAGTCTGTAAGGGTGCGTTTTGCTCTGCTAACATTTTAAGAAGGTCTAAGAGGGTAGTCATCATAATGTCGCATGAGTCCTCTTCTTTAGTAGTGGAGGTGAAGTCTTTTATGCATGATTCGAGTTGTTCCTTCTTGATATGTTTAAAGTTCCTTTGCATAACCTTTTTGGGGGGATTGGGATTTTTTTCTTTAGGTGAGGGAAGAGAGACCTGAAATGAGACACTGTAGTGGTCTGACCATATACAAGGTTTGGTTTGGTAGTTGTGTGTTTCAAGGTTGTTGGTAATTATCCAATCCAGTTGGTGACCATTTTTCATGGTTGGTTCTTTATTTGTGATGGTGTAGTCTATGTTTAGTAGTGACTTTCTAGATAGATGGCCTCTTTGTCAGCCTGATTGCCGTACCATCTATTTAGATCTCGAACCGCTAATGTAGCACAGTTTGGGCCTTTCAGGAGGTTTAGGAGATGTGTAAAGTTGTCATTAAATTCCGGGGTGGGAGATGGTGGTCGATAGACTACTAGTAAGTTAAGGCAGTTGTTTTCAGTGGGCAGGTGCTTGATATCCGATCTTCATCGCCTGATGGTTGAGATTTCCTGCTAGTTGCCCAAGAGAACAGAAACTTCGCTCCAGTATGCCAGGGAGGATTTGTTATCATGGCCCAAGATCCTTGAACTTTGCACCTGGCTAGTGAACTCTGCAATAGACGATCCACGTCGTTGCAGCCTTTTTGTTCGCATTTTAAACTTGCAGTTTTAACCCGCTCGCTTTAACCGAATTTTCTTTTTTTTATTAAATGGGGAGGTTCCCCCCATAAACCGCTGTCTAACACCCCACCTCACCCTACCACCCATCCCCCAATCCTCCAAACGCATAACGCATATATAGAAAGAAATTGTTGAAAAGGACCGCAGTGAAAACTGCACGTTTAAGGTGCAAGTGTGTAAAAAAGCAGCGCCAAAACACGGCATACGTACAATAGGGACATTTCAGCCAGTTATATGTAGCAATCACACGTGGCTAAGGCCGACCAGCTTGAGTTCCTTTCAAACTGTTTACAATTCTTTGGGGGTTTATCCCCCCTCATTGGGAGAGCCAGGGGGGGACGAAGGGGGTATCTGCCATGGTGCCTGGTGTGACCCCCATTACGCCCTTAGGGCTGGTGCTAGTCAGTAGGATGGGGCTTCCCGTGCCTCAGGCCGCCCTGTACTGGCATCTGCACGCATGCATGCAATAAGACTCATACACACGCGTCCGTACATTCCAGGGTCCCGGCGGCATCTGCCACACGGACGTCTTTATTTCAAACGTGCATGCGTGGCCAGAACGAGGCTCGCGCATGCGCACATCCGTCGAAGACATAACAGTCAGGACTGGCACTGATTGAGCAACAGCCCTATTAATAAAATTTTAAAAAATGAACCATTTCAGGGTTGCCGCTGGTTGCCAGCCAAGATGATACATTAAAAAAAGAACTGCAAATGGCGCACCGACAAGTGCAGCACACCGCTCACAGGGTTAGCGTGGCAACCATACTGGCGTTGCTACACACAGAGCCGGGATACCCAGGAAGGCTTGCGCGCACTGAAGCTGCGAGCCGGTGCTCCACGCCTGCATTAGTCGCGTGTCCTGCCTGCCTGCCCATGTGCGCTGCATTGCTCTGCCTGTTTGAATCATTTCTGCACGGGATTTACAGCGACAAAAACCCTTCATCATTGGTCACAGAGACTGCTGGGATAGTGTTGTATTGGCATAGATAGGTTGTAACAACCTATCTGTGCCAGTAACGGTCACTGGAAGCAAATCACATGCATGAAGCTGGTGGCACAACCTATCTATGTCAGTATTGGCCACCTTGATTCACATGAGCTTCATGCATGTAATTTTAAGTGAGCATTACTGACAGTAATGTTCACGTTCAATCATATGCATGAAACGATCCAGCCTTCATGCATGTGATTTAAAATGACCATTAAAGTCATAGATAGGCTGTCCCATTTATGCCAGTATTTGACACTTTAAATCATATGCATGAAGCACTGCAGCCTTCATGCATGTAATTTGAAGTGACCATGAGCGCCATAGATAGCTTGTGACCTGGGGCGGCTCCCCCATAATGGGCGTGGGGGGCTCCCACCAACAAAAACATTCAGCCATTATGGAGGTACCAGCCGTGCCAACCCCAGAGAGCTCCCATAGTTGCTTGTTGCAGCTGAGGGATCACTCCTAGACTTACTTGAACTGTCAAAGCAAAATGTGGTTTCCCTTTGACAGTTTGTACCCCAGTCGCGCATGTCCAATGGGCCACGGAAGGCCGGGGCGTTTTTCCTCCCCAGTTTTGCATGGCCCTTTGAGGATGCAGGTTGTGCAAGATGGTGCTGTGCACCTGCGCCTCTCCGCACATATGGGGCGGGAGCAGAGTGCCTCATCATCAGTGCTCCGGCTCCTGGAAACATGTGAAGGAACCAGGAAGCACACATCTTGGTTCCTGTTCTTGATGTGCTGGAGGTGGTGGTGGAGTCCATGAAGATCGAGGCTGTATGCAGGTAAGGTTTTCTTTAAGGTATTATATGAGTGTGAGAGAGTATGACATATGGGTGTGCGTGTGAATATGTATGTGCATTTGTGTTTGTGCTGTGCCGGGGGGGGAGGCAGGTGTCCAGGATGGGGCGTGTTAACAACACACTTTTTACTGGGCATCTATATTAGATGCCCAGTAAAAAATCAACCTCCTTTATTTTATAATCCACCAGTTGATAAAAGAAAGGATGTTGTGTTATTAGGTGGCTATGTAAAACCATATATATGAAGAGGCCTGGTATGTTATTATTAGTAATTAATTACTCATTTAGTAATTCATTTATTCATCATTCATTCTCAGTAGTGACATTAGTTATCCATTATCCATATTATTCTGCCACTTTGACTATGCATTTTGAAGAGAGAAAGAGGCCCTGTTATATGAAGAGGCCATGTTTAGACATTGGCCCTCATTACAAGTCAGGCGTTAAGGGTTTAACGGCGCCGTCGGCGCCGTTAACCCTTAACGCCTGATTCACACTTTAACGCCTGCTTTTTGCAGGCGTTAAAGTCCAAGGCGCTAAGCGACCTTGGTGCTAATTACGGCACCGTAATTTACGGTGCCGTAATTAGCGCCTTCCCCATCCCCATTATGCCCTATGGGGCAAAAATGGGAATGGGGAAGGGCAAATGGTGAATGGTGAATTACCGCCCCACTCACCTTGGAATGGGGCGGTAATTCCGCCATCCACCATGGTGGAATCCGGCATGGACCATGGTGCTAATAGCACCATGGTCCACCGCCTGACTTGTAATGAGGGCCATTATGTTATTATGTATGTATTTAGAGACACGCATGTATGTGCACTTAAAAATGTATATGAGTCCGCATTATATAGAGCTTTGGTTTGAGTGAATGTTGTTAGGAGCTAATGTATGGAACTGGCTTTCTGAAGCCATTTCACAGAGAGACACTGGAAGCTGTTCGTGTTCCGCAGAGAATTGTTAGTGTAGACTGTGAATCGAAGAATGTCAACAGATAAGGCCGTAGCTTTTGGCCTAGCAGAAACCATGCATCCCTGGGCCCGCTCTGAGACAGAAAGAAAGGTGGGAAGTTTGCGATGGAAGCCAGCTTTGGCTGGCAATGATGGGAGGATGGTAGCATGATTTTGTAACACATAGAAGGCCATAGATGCCGACAGATAGAATTAATGTTGAAAACGGTTCCATCTTACTTTGAGATGTCACAGTGACAAGAGAACATAGTGGACATTACATGCATATGGAGACAGTCTGACACTTGCTAGAATTAGAAATGTTGGCTTGACAGAAACAAGCGAATGCTTGATGTTACCATAGAGGTGTATGTACGTCAGTGCATAGTATATCCAGGGGTGAGGGTTTGGAAGTGATTAGAAGCTTTTGGAGAAGCGTTTTAGGTGCAGCAGATTTGGATGGCTTTGGGAGACACACTTTGGGAAGCTTTTGCAGATGCGGTTTGGGATGAGATCGTGGCATGCCGCTTGGCAGACCAGCTTGGGAGTTCGGAAGCATTTTAGGATGGAGATGATAGCAGAGTTCGAGAGCTTGGCAGAAGCTTGAGGCACTTCGAGTGACTGGCAGAGAGGAGAGTAGAGAGAGACGAGTCGTTCTGGGAGCCCTAGCTATCTGGCGAGATTCGTGATGGGAGCTTGGGAAGCTCGACCATGCAAATGGCGAGTATTGCTGATTGAGACTTAGGGCTAACTGATTGACTGCCTTGTTGGAACATGGGAGATTTGCACACACTGTAGATGGGATTGCTCAGAGAGAGAGTGCAATTGTGTGTGGTGTGGATGCTTGTCCAATGTATTTTGCTATTTAGCATTTGTTGTTATTAGGCTGCAATGCATTATAGATCCAGCAGGGATATTTGTTATTAAATTGCTTGCATTAGAAGCCTGAAAGGCTTACATTTATTGCAGTTTGCACCCAAACATAAGGGGTGCAAATTTGGGTTTTGCTAGAAGTGCTTATCATGCCTTGCTGTGTATTCCATTGTTATAATTGAGACTGACTTGTGTGCTTTCATTTGTGTCCATTTTTATCATATTTCTTGTGTCATTTCTTAGTGTTTGGTTTGGTTTGTCGTGTATGTCCTATTTGCAGTAACACAGTAACACAGTGCACAACCACCCTCAAATATACTTTCAGGGGGGCCAGAGTGGTCCACCCCCTCCGCCCCAGGTAGAGTTGCAGTTTGACAGCTAGATTGCTATTTTGGGGCAGGAATTCTAGCCATTTCTGATTGTGGCATGACTTGTTTTTACTGGGCATCTGATAAAACAAGCATGATAAGGGTTAGTACTTGCCATGACTGGCATTTGGGAGGCAGCCAGACTAGCCATTTCTTAATGTGGCATGACATTTTTTGTACTGGATATCTATGATAATACAAGCATGTTACGTGTTTTTACTTGGCTAGAATGGCATTTTGAGGGAGCCAGTATAGCCCTTTCCTACTGTGGCATTACATATTTAACTGGGCATCTGTGATAAATCAAGCATGGTATCTGTTATTGCTTGGCTAGACTGACATTTTAGTGCAGCCAGTCCAGCAATTTCTTACTGTGGCAGGGCATGGTATTCTGGGTATCGATGTCAAAGCAAGCATGTTAAATGTTATTACGTGCATATACTGGCATTTTGGTGCAGCCAGTGCAGTTATTTCTTACTGTGGCAGGACATTTTTTACTGTGCATTAAGAATAAAGCAATATGGTAAGTGCTAGTACATGTCAAAACTGGAATACATTGTGCAGCTAGTTTAGACATATTTTCCTAATGTGACATGGTATTTTTTTTTTTTAAAGGCAAAGCCAACATGAGTCTGTTCTTTTGTTGGGATACTGCATACATTGGCAGAGCCAGTGTGGACATGTTTTCTTATTTTATTTATTTTTATTTATTTATTTGCATTTGTAAAGCGCACCTACAACCCGGGGGCATCGTGGCACTTGTTACAGGAGTTATCAAAGAATTTTCAGTAAGCAAGGTTACATGTGACCGAGAGGTCTCTTAGTTACAGGTACAATATTCATCACATATTTTAGTAGACATAAGAAAACAGTGTATTGGTTAGATGAAGAGTTGTGTTTTGAGTGCTTTGTAGAAAGCTAGGTGGGACTGAATCATTCTTAGGTTAGGCGGAAGGGCATTCCACTGTGTGGCTGCTATCGTGGGGAAGCTGGATCCTCCTGCATGGGTCTTTTTGGTTTTAGGCACCAGGATAAGGTTAGAGTGCCCCTCCATAAGAGGTCTTGTGGCAGTGTGTTTGACAATCCTCTGTACAAGGTACGGAGGGGCAGTATCATGGAGGCATTTGTGTGCCAGGGAGAGAGTTTTGAAAATGATTCTCTGTTTAACCGGGAGCCAGTGGGCCTGTCTCCTGATTTCTGAGATGTGTTCTTTCCTTGAGGTCCCAGTGGCTGCCCTGAGGGCATTGTTTTGCGCTAGTTGCAGTTTAGAGAGGTTTTTGCATGACGTCCCGGAGAGTAGGGCGTTGCAATAGTCTAGTCTAGAGCCAATGATGGCTCTGGCTATGGCGAGACAGTTCTGTTGTGATAGGAATAGTCTGGCTGCATTGATGATTTTTGCGTAGTAGGCTGATGATGTGGAGATAGCATTCACTTGTCTGTCCATGGTGAAGTTTGAGTCTAGGTAGACGCCAAGTGTTTTGACATGGTCAGACACCTTAATGGGTGTATTGTCAATAGTGAAGGGGGAGTATTCCTGACTGAGGTTACCCAGGGTGGTGGGTGAGCCGATGAGTAGGAGTTCCGTTTTTTTCGCTGTTTAAGCAGAGCCAGTTGTCAGCCATCCAAGATTGGATAGTTGAGTATATAGCCGTGAGATTAGACATGTCAGTTTTGTAGTCACCTGTGAGTGGGATTAACACCTGTGTATCATCCGCATAATTGGTGTATGATATGCCCAGGGAATCCAGGATGCTAAACAGTGGCCTGGTGAAAAGGTTATAGAGTGTTGGCGCTATGCATGACCCTTGTGGGACTCCACATTTGAGGAGGCTAGGGGTGGCAGAGGCTGAGTCCGAGAAAGCGTTCATAGCCCTGTCTTGGAGAAAGGAGGTGATCCAGTCGCGTGCTTTGGGGGAGAAGTTAGCCGCAGTTGCAAGGTGACGGCACAGAGTGTTGTGGTCGACCAGGTCGAGGAGTAGGAGAAGTGCAGGTTTGCCTATGTCCCTCAAGTCGTCCATTTGGTTCTTTAAATTGAGGAGGGCTGATTCAGTGCCATGTCGTGGGCAGAAGCCTGATTGTCGCAGGCCTAGTAGTTGGTTCTCCTCCAGGTATTTTTTAACTTGCAAATAAGCTGCTTTGTCGAGAATTATTAGCAGGAATGGGACTGTGGTGATAGGCCTGTAGTTACCGGGGAGAGTGGGGTCGAGTGATGGCTTTTTGATTAATGGGCGTACCCAGGCTTCTTTGAGATCTTTGGGGACAAGGCCTGACCTGAAAGAGGCATTGATGAAGGCCGTGAGGAATGGAGCCAGGGAGGGAGCAGAGTCTTTGATAAGTTGGGCTGGACAGGCATCACCCTTGCAATTGGAGGGTTTAATAGATTTGAGCAGGGTGATGGTCTCCGATTCTGTGATGTCTCTGAATTCGAAGGGGGGAGTGGAGTTTAGTGCAGGTGAAGTGGGTGCTTTACTGTGCTGGCTAGCTATTAGCTTTTCAAGCACTTTTTGGTGACCAATGATTTTGGACTGAAGGGTGTTGAGCTTATCTAGCATTGCTGATTGAATGCTGTTGCACCATTTTGCATCCTTGATGAGCGTAGGAGGAGGGATAGAGGGTTTTTCCAATTCTCTGAAGATGGAGAATATTTCTTTAGAGTTGGATTTGGCATCATTAATCCTTGTGTTAAATGAGAGGGCTTTGGCTTTGACGACATTGTTTTTGTATGACCTGGAGATGGTTTTGAAGGCCTGCCTGTTTGATTCTGAGGGGTTAGCTTTCCAGGTAGAGAGGGCAGATCTTTTTTCTGAGCATTGTTTAAGCAGCTCATTGGAAAACCAAGAGTTGGAGTGCTTGATTTTCTTGGCTTTCTTGAGGGCCAAGGGAGCAATGGCGTCTATAGCTTTGGTGATGATGCTTTTGAAGGTGCTAGCGAGAGTGTCTGGGTTGTTGGAGGAGGGCGTCTGAAGCACGGGAACCATTAGGAAAGGCGCCAGATTTTCTGCTGTGAGTTTGCGTGAACTCCTGGCGAGTGCCGCTGGACAAGCAGTGGTGGGGACGGAATCCTTTTTCTTAGTGGTGAGGTTGAATTGGATATAGTGGTGGTCGGACCATGGGATAGGGTTATTGGCGGTGACCAGGATGGAGTAATTCTGCTGGTTGACCCAATCCAGGGTGCGTCCTTTGATGTGAGTGGGTTCAGTGATGGTGGGTGCGAAGTCAAGGGTATTAAGAGCTTTATTAAGGGCTTTGGCGTGATGGTCTTTAGGGTCATTGAGGCCTAGGTTGAGATCGCCCAGGAGGATGATTTGGGAGGGTTTTTCGATATTGTCTGATAGGGCGTGGACAAGGGAGTCTTGGAAGTCAGTGCAGGGGCCGGGTGGTCAGTATACAATATGCATATTGATGGTACAGGTGTGAGACACGTTGATTTTAAGTGGGAGGTAGTCACAATTGAGTCCAAGTTGTCCCTGTTGTCCTGGTGATTCCCTGATGCTAAGGGAATTCCTGGCTATGACGGCGGCACCCCCTCTCTCTGATTGGTACGGTCTCTTCTGAAGATAGCGTAGTCTGTGGGGATAGCTAAGGAGAGTGCTGGTCCTGAGCTATCATTTAACCACGGTTCCGAGATTGTCTTTGGTGACCAGATCATGAATGTCAAAGGGATGCACAGGAATAAAGCGAGCATTAACTAGTGCACACTTTAGCGTATGGGCAGGGTACTGTGGGGTGGTAAGGTAGCATGAAGGGGTAGACATAATCCAGTGGGCAGAGGCACTACAACAACATGATTGGGCGCAGGCAATTCAGTGGGCAGAGGCAATAAAGCAACATGAATGGGCGCGGGCAATTCAGTGGGCAGAGGCAATACCGCATCATGATTGGGCGGAGGCAATTCAGTGGGCAGAGGCAATACAGCAACATGATTGGGCGCAGGCAATTCAGTGGGCAAAGGCAATGCATTACCATTATTGCAGGTGGAGTAACTTGCGTGAGTTTTAACGTCCACGTTATGATTCTGAGTGTCATTCAAAGTTCCATTAGGTAGTCTTTTGGTGCTGTTACAGAGGGAGTTATGCTCAGTGGAGAGGGCGTCTCTGGGAGTATTCTGCGTTGTTCCGCGTACATGTTTTCGGCGGAAGGTGGTTTGTCGCGGACACCTGCTTGCAACTCTGAGATTGCGGACGCTAGTGGGCGGTGCGTAGCTACGCATCGGAAATGGCAGGATACATGAACGGAGACAGAGGTTTCTATCAGGTAGGTGAGCGGGTTATGAGTAGAATGGGGACTCATTGCGGCTCTGGCCATGCACAGAGATGGGTGAAGGTGAAATGTGAAGATGTAGGAGACAAGCCTTACCTCTTAGCATTCCGAATGCGCCATCAAGCACCGACGAGCAGCGAAGAGCTGCAAAGAGGGATGACGGCCTTTCCTCCTGGTCTTCCCTTCACTGCTTTGCCTCGCGGCGAGCCTCCTCTCCATTTAAAGCAGGAGAGGAGATTGCGGCGAGGTGTGGGGGCCAATCCGGCTTCTCAGAGGCTGGTATCATTAGTATCATTACTGGCATTATGTGCAAAGCAAACATGTGGATGTTTGTATATAGGAATTCTGGCACATATTGGTGCATTCAGCCTAAAAATCAATTTGTTCCTGCATCAATTCGTTCCTGCTGCCCAGATGCCCACCTGTACTTGAAAAGCACTGAAATTGCCCATAAATCTTCTTTCACTGCAAATACACCAGCATTTGCCACAAGGCTGTAAGCCACTCCAAAATGGCCACTCGCCATTTTCCAAAAACTCTCGCTGCCTGAACCACAACATCAGGCTGAGGAGCGTCCTGATTGGACAACAGCTCCTTCCTCTTGCCCAATTGAAAGCCAGCAGGCTCAAGCCAGCCCACAAAACAAGGCACACAGTATAAGGCACCTCCCCTGTCGTGAGCCTGTCTGGAGCCACAGGGAGCCCAGGGCCACAACCCTTAGACCTACGCCCTCCACCCCTGGATCACCTGCACCCACTGCAAAACCTTGATCCCAAGACACTATTTACTCACTTCACCAAGCTGCTAACTGCACCTGGCGGACAACGGTCTCAGACCCATGTAAGAACTTACACTTTACCACTTTAAACAGATTGCGAACTGTTACCCTTTTACTGTTAAAGCTTGCCCCCTGATGTCACCATTATTACACATCTGCCTTCAAGAACACACATTTGTTGTCTAGGTATTACGCATGTATCTCACGTTTCCCTGTTTCCCTTTCCTAACTTGCCTACCTGTTTCCAGTAGCATTGTTCATTGGCGATATGATCCTTATGTGTTGTCCACTTGTGACCGGTTTAGCAATACATAGCACACATCAGGAAACTGCAACCAGGTTTTATAATTGCTGCTCTTAGTTTAAACGCTATTGTAATCGCTCCTACCTGTCTGTACAGGCCATCCCCATAGTCAGACCCTGCTGCCATAGTTGCTATTACTTGTCTGCACACTGTATTTTACCCCAGATTGTGATTTTCGAATTTAGACAGGTTGCCATAGTTGCTATTACTTGTCTGCACACTGTATATTACCCCAGATTGTGATTTTCGAATTTAGACAGGTTGCCAAAGTTGATTTTACTTGTCTGCACATTGTATTTCATCCAAGATTGTGATTTTCGATTCTAAACAGGTTGCCATAGTTGTTATTACCTGCCTGCACACTGTACCCTAGCCTAGGTTGTGATCTCTGAATCTAGCCAAACTTTTGTCACTAAAACTGCCCCAAAGTTTTCATTTATGATGCATTTAGCAACCACCTGCCTCTGTATTCGACTGCTGCATTGATTACTGCATTCTGCACCTTGCTGCCCTGCCCTGCGAACACCACCACTGTCAACCTTGACAGAACGCTGCCTAGTAACCTAGTCACCTGACCCCCTATCCGACTGCTGCACTGGATTATTGCATTCTGGTACCTAGCTACCCCGTCTTTGAATACCACCCGGGCATCGAAGATGCACCTAGTAGCTACCTGCCCTGACATCTGACCGCCACACCCTACCTACGCCTACAGAATGTACCTCCCAGGCATCTACTCAGCATTGCAGAGAGTAATTCTCCACCTCATCCATTTATCCGGCCAGCCTAGCCCTACCTTTAGCTCTGCCTCCATAGGCAACATTCCCCCACTCATTATGTATCTCACTACACCATGCAGCCTCACCGCTAGAAACGCCAAACTACGCCAGATTACCCAAACTTTATGAACCTCGAGCCAGGGATTCCATCCAATCTAAATTGACTAACCGGACCCCACCTATGTACACAGTCACCCCAACCAACCGCCCCATGGACACACCCAAGCATAGCCTAACTAATACTATGACCAAGCACAAGGCTCACAATTTACCACCATACCCACCTGTACCAAAACTATCTCCACGCCCATAAGAGGCGCCTTCATTAATGCGCGATCTGTAGTAGCCCATGCCACAGATATAGCAGACCTTATTCTTGCACATGGACTAGATTTCTTAGCCATCACTGAGTCCTGGCTCCATGCAGCCGCTGGCCCAGCTCTCTCACTAGCCATCCCTGATGACTATAGTATCCTCCGAGCGGACAGAGCAGAATCCATAGGCGGGGGCCTCGCCATAATTGCCAAAATGCACCTAAACATTAGACTTGACACCACAAACCTCCTCACTTCGTGTGAATCTCTCACAGCTAAGCTTCCCACTGCCAACTCTCAAACCATCAACATCCACCTATTCTACAGACCTCCTGGTCCTTTAGGTTCCTTCGAGGAAGACCTTACCACCATCCTCACCAACAACCTAAAAAATACTTCCCAGAGTCTCCTTCTAGGAGATTTCAACCTAGGCCTCAAAGATCCCAAAGACCTCCAGGCTACCCTCATTAACAATACCCTGTCAGAATTAGGCTTTACCCAAAGAGTATCCACCCCTTCGCCACAACAAAGCGAGAACCCTTGTCTGGGTAGCAGACTACAACTGTATGGCCTCCATCACTGCTAATACCCCTCAACCACGGTCTGACCACCACCTCCTCACTTTCAACCTTGAAGCCTCACGCCCCATCACTAATAATTTACTTGCCACAGCTATCCCTACGAGAAGCAAGAACTATATCACAGCTGGAAAACTCATACCCCTCATTCTACCGACCTTGAACCAACTTTCAGCTACCTCCAACCCCCACCACCTTGTAGAAAGTTACAATAAATGCATGCGCTCAGCCTTAGACTCTATTGCACCCCTCAAACTGAGAAAATGTAAGCCAAGAAAACACCTGAACACTTGGTACTCTACCCACCTAAAAGCTCTCAGACTAGAGAAACGCATAAAGGAACAAGCTTGGAGAAAATCTCCTACAGATACTAACAAGCTGATCCTCAACAAAATAGTCTCCTCATACAAAAAAGAAATCATCCTCGCTAAACAAGAATCATATAACCAGAGAATCTCACAAGCCAAATCCAGCACATAAGAACTGTTCTCTGTTATCAAAGAGTTGGAAACTCCTGTCCTAGTCCCAGACACATGTGTGAAAGATAAACAATGGTGCACTAGTGTCCAAAATGCCCTGTCCAATAAGATCACAGGCCTTCAAATCAAAATCAACAACAAGAAAGAATCCCTAACCAACTCTACTAACTCCACCAACACTCACATACGCCCCACACCTCAGAACCTGATACCCAACCCACCCACCCGCTTCAGCTTCTCCAAAGTATCTACATTAGAAGTGGAAAAAATCATCCTAGGCCTTAAACCGTCTAATTGCCAGGGCGACCCTTGCCCCGCACAAATCATTAAAGACGCGGCAAGAGACCTCTCACCATTCATTACTAAACTCATTAACGCCTCCTTCTCTTCAGGCATCATCCCCAACAATATTAAAGAATCGTGGGTCCTCCCTCTACTCAAAGAACCCTCACTAGACCCTTCCATACCCACCAACTACAGACCCATCACTACCGTCCCCTTCCTGCTCAAAATATTAGATAAGACTGCCTATCAACAAATACAAAAATATCTTGAACAAAACCACCTCCTGGGAATCCGGCAATCAGGCTTTAGGCCCCAACATGGGACAGAAACTGATCTCATTGATCTTAAGGCCCAAATCGACACTCTGAGAGATAATGGGAAAACTGCTCTACTACTCCTCCTAGACCTCTCAGCAGCATGTGATCTAGTAGATCACAAAATGTTATGCACCCACCTGGAATCGGCCGCCCATTTCTCCCAAGAAGCCATCGGTTGGATTGAGTCATTCCTCAGCAACAGATCTATGCGTGTCTTCTCCACCTCAGCTTCCGCCAAACCCATCCCCATCCCCATCACATGTGGGGTCCCTCAGGGTTCATGCGTCTCCCCCACACTGTATAACGTGTTCATGAAGCCCCTGTTTGATGATCTTGACGGTCTGGGTATCACCTACACTAATTACACCGATGATACCCAGATCCTCATGCCGTTGACGGGAGATTACACGCCAGGGTTTCTGGGTCGTTGAAGAAGGGAGGTCTGAAAGCAGGTCGCTGAAGGAATGGTAGGAGTCTTTCTTTTGTGAGAAGGCGGGTGCTTCTGGTGAGGACTGGTGGCAGGGGTTGGGGAGGGTAGGGTGGGGTAGTGGTGGTGGGGATGTGGAAGGTTATGATGTGGAGGTCCGACCACGGGGTGGGGGAGTTGCCTGTGATTGTGAGAGGGCCGTTGTGCTGTGCAATCCAGTCAAGTGTCCTACCTAGGGAGTGGGTGTGGTCTGTGACAGTGTTTGTGAAGCCTAGAGTTTCAAGGGCTGAGTTGAATGATTTAGAAGCAAGGTCTTTGGGGTAATTTAGTCCAAGGTTAATATCCCCGAGGAAGATGGCTTTGGTTGATTTCTTTAGATTGTCAGCCAAGAGGTGGGTAGTGGCGGATTGGAAATCCCCTATGGGGCCGGGTGGCCGATAGATAAGATGAAGCGTAATGGTGCAGTCGTGAGAGATAGAGAGTTTGAGTAAGGATTTGGCCTTGGTGAATAGGGTATACCTCATCCAGGCATGGATGGCCTCCCACAGTCTATGCCTGAATGATGACAAGACTGAACTCATCATCCTCGGATCCACCACTAATCTAAATAAACTGGACCATAACTACACCAGCTTTATTATAGACGGCACTCCCATCAAGGTATCTAAAGAAGTGAAAACCCTAGGAATTTACCTAGACTCTGCCCTCTCCTTCCATAAACAGGTTAGTTCCATGGCCACCTCCACAGCCTACACATGTAAGCTCATAAGAGCAGCCAAACCTTTCCTATCCACTCAGAACTGCATTACCTTAGCCAGTGCCCTTGTATTGTCAAAACTGGACTATTGTAACGCCCTCTACGTAAGAGCCAACAAACAGGCAACCAATAAAATCCAGACCCTACAAATCAATGCTCTCAGAGCAGCACTCAGCATCCCCAAGAGAGAACACATCTCTAACATAAGGAGAACTCACAATTGGCTTACCACCACCGACAAAATCCTGCTCAAAGTAGCCTCCTTAACACACAAATGCCTCAATAATGCAGTCCCCCGCTACTTAGCCAATAGAATAAAAAGATACACCCCTAACAGGCCCACCAATGCTAACTTACTTACAGTTCCCAGATTCAATCGAACCAAAATGGGCGGCAACAGTTTCCAAGTGAAAGCAGCCCAACACTGGAACTCTTTACCACCCTCCCTTAGGACACCTCAAACCTATCCCCACTTTAGGCGTGGCTACATTCAGTGGTTAAAGAATAATGACCAATAACTGACCTTACCTTTACTAATCATGTAACCATGTATACCTGTAAACTGTAAACTGTATAGTACGGCATCCATGACAACTGTATCAACCTATGTACACACTGTAAATTACTGTACAGCACTGTAACCAAGCTGAGAATAACCTTGCTGCTACTGCGCCCTCATACCTTCGGGTCTGGCGCAGAATATCAATGAATAAATAAACAAACAAACAAATATGTGAGCAAAGCTAGCGTGAACTTTTTTATGCTGGCATATATCGTGGGCATTGTGAAATGTTCGTGTGCACTGTTGGCGGATTGCATCTGTTGCATTTTTGGATTTGAGATACCCATCAAAACCAATTGCAAACGGTTTGGCTTTTTACCCAGTTTTTCCATAGAAAGTGTGCTGAGTAATGCAACATCATAACCCAATAATATACCCCCGTATCCATGCCCCCTTGGTTGGTGCAGACTCCCTCTATATAGCTACGGCTATAGACTTAACCAGTAATGGCCACTTTACATCACATACATGAAGCGCTTGACGCAAGTGATTTAATGTGGCTCTTACTGGCATAGATAGGTTTTGGCTGCAGCCTAATGAAAATAATAGAAAGTGCTCCTGTTTAGTTTACTGTTGTTGGCATTGCCTGGATTTTTTCAAGTGAACCAACTGTAAATTGTATATCATTTTACCTCTTATGTCAAAACATTGTGCTGCAAAATGCATTATTTCAGTACATTATTTCAAAAAATGTTCCCCACTTAATTTATCTGTGCTCTCTCGCTTTGCTCTGTCACTGGTTCTTATTTGAGGAAATGTTGAGATCCCTCCACTCACAATATTCACCAGTCATGACTGCCCATAAATCATTAACTTTACTGTTAATTACTGGATATTGTTGTTGTTTCGGTAGAAAAACAATTATAAATTGTATGACTTTTCAACCCTTTTTTCTTAGAAATGGTGCTGCAAAATGCATAATTTTAGCACATTACTTTTAAAAATGTCTCGGGAACCACCCCAAACCACCTTCAATCATTTAGGGCTCTCTCGCTAACGCTTGGTCACTTGCCCTAATGTGAGGAAAGACCTGGAACCCTTCACTGAAAACATTCACCCCCTGCCACCTGAAGGGCTCACACATGAATCCTTTAGAATGTTGGTGCCTATTCAGGAGCTAGCCTCTCACGGCACCCCCGGCACCAAAAGCCCCTCCTCCCGGTAATGCCGACACACCTCCACTTAATCTGCTAACCTCCCAGCGCACTCCCCTCCAAGTCATTTCTGTTGAAGCTTCTCGAGATATTTACTTGAAACGACCGCAACCTACTCGGTGATCCTATGAAAGGTTTGTGTGGTTTTTTAAGCGCGGACCCGGGATTCAAACTTTTTGCTTCCAAGTCAAGCGCGTTGCCACTGTGCTATATTACTTTGTCAGGAAGAGTAGCTATTCTTCATTTATGTTTGGTGAATTCTGCCCATCTGTATTTGTGTGTATGGTTTATTTATTAGCTATTAAAGATTCTCAGAAGAGTCCTTTACATATTTAATTATTTGCGATAATTGTAATAAACAATTCATTAGAAAGCTTAAAAAGAAAGTTTCCTCCAATGTTCAAGATCCATTGCCATTTTGGGACCATATGGCGAGCTTAATATAATGTGCCATTGTCGAGAGATCCGACAGTAAAGTAATAGTTCAGTCCTGGGGTCATGTGTGTGGTAGTTTATTGGTGTTACAACAACATCATAGATAATAACCTTTGGTGCCAATTTAGTGGAACAAAAAGGCTTTTTGTTCCACTAAATTGGCACCAAAGGTATTATCTTTGACCCCAGGACTGGACTATTACTTTACTGTCGGATCTCTGGACAATTGGACTAAAAAATCTAGCCAGTGCCTACAACTAACAAATATTTGTCACCCCACCAAACACCAAATCAACTGGGGACCCAGGAGTTGGTACCCAGACAAACCATGTGCCAGGCGGCAGGCTAACAGATAACCATTAAACAGGAGGTGCGCAGAGGACCGGCTGTCCCGACACCAAAAACTCCTCACCCCTTTGAAACTTTAATATAATGTGCACTGAGCTGATGGAGCACCTTTTGAGGCCATGCATCAATATAAACTAAAATGTCTTTCTTCCCTTGTTGTCACAGCTAATTCTGCATGTAGCTTTAGTGACATATGTATGCATTTTCAGCTTTTGAGCTGCCTATGGTTTTATAAAGCCAAGGAAGCAATTCACATGTTCCCTGGTCTACCAATATGCACTAAGGCAAAGCTTGCCCTGTTTCTAAAAAATAACACTTCGACATATTAAAAAAAGATTGCACCATGACAAGTGCAGTTTGGCATGGTACAAGCAATAGGGCAAACAATAGCACTAGTGCAAAGAAGATACAATTTCAATGCATTTTGGCACCAGGGTAAAGTTTCCCTACTGCTCAAACGCAATGGTATTAGCACTAGGGAAAACATTGCCCCATTTCAAAAATGTATTGAAAATGTATCTTTTTTGCATTAGGGAAGTTTTTGCCCTGGTGCTTATATCATGCCAATCTGCACTTGTCATGGGACAATGGTGTTCTAAAAAGTCCCAGTGTTTTTCAGAAATAGGGCAAACTTTGTCCTAGTGCAAATACCATGCAAACTTGCACCGTTGAAAAGTTTTAATAAAGGCCCATGATATTGGATTCTCATATTAACCAGCCAGTTTTTATTCCACTAGTATTTACAGACATATCTTTCCTGGCTGAACATTCCTTGCATACCCCTTGAAGACGTGAGAGTTTAGAAACAGCCGTTGTGGCCCAAGCCATGGGGATCATAGACACAGCTATTACACGAGTGGACACACTCCCTATTAACTAGACTTCGGGCCTCATTACGGGTCCGGAGGTAAGACCCATAAACTATTACCAGCGCCTGGCTTGCCGGTAACACTGGGGTATTACAACCCCAGCGTTCGGAAAGTCAGGCGCCAGTAATATGGTGTTCCCCATTCACATAGAGTCCTGTAGGACTCTATGGGAATGGGGACCACGGAAACACTGGCACTGGTAATAACAGTGTCAGTGTTTCCGTCAAAGTCTGTGGGTGGGTGCCGGTCCGCCCGGCAAGTCAGACCTGTGGGGCAGGAGGGCACCCATCCACCAGACTTGTACTTTGCCAGTCCGGAAGCTACAGTGCCGTTAAGCTTACCAGCGCCGTTGTATCCGGACTGGTAATTTTAGAATGAGGCCCATCGTCTTGGTTTTATGAAGGTCGGACACGCTGCAGAAGACTGACTCGCGGTTTTATGAATTGAAGACTGTTCATCTTTAAACCCACTTGGCTGACATCCAAAGCTCTTGAGCTTGAATCTTTGAAATTTCTGGCAAACAAACTATCCATCGTTGGTGGCCCACAGGCATTACATAGCAAGACAAGGCCTGTCTGGAATTCCCTAACTTCAAAAGCTCCCAAACTGTAAAACAATCATTCTCGGACAGCTGGAAAGAATCTCAAACAGACTGCTCTTTGAAATACCACACTGAGACACTTCACATGGTGGTGTAACCCTCCACATTGCAGCATTGATCCTGAATGACAAATGAGCCAGTCCTCTATCTAATGACCACCACGCACTAAACCACAATATGGGTCTGGCTAACAAATGCCCCTTCCTACCTTTCTATACACTAACATGAGATGCCTTGTCACCCATAGGTCACAGCCTCCCAGTTATATTCCTTTGCATGCAGTTCCCACCGACATAGACAACCCCAGTCTACTAATACTTGACACCGAGATCCCTACTCAAAACCTAAGGGCATCAATCACCCACGCCCATTACAAATTGAACACAAACCACCATGTTATGGTGGCACGACATAAGGTGGGCATAACCCACGTACCTATCACACTTTCTTATTTACTACCCCAAACCTAGGTGACTAGTGTGACTAAAGTGCAAGGCTCGGGGCAAGTTGAAACTGTCCGCTTAGGTTTCAGAACGCACGAATAGCCCAACGACCGTTCACCCTGCCTTCTGCTTCCTAATACATACAAATGCTAAACTCCTCCTCGCCACTCCCTGCCCACCACCAGATCTGCTGCACATGCTGGAACTGCCCTTCTGGGTCTCATGTGCAAGAAGAAATAATGTCCAAGCGTTGATCAATGAGACGCTCTAGGCAAGAATCAACTACTATTGTTCCATCCTCTGCCAATGGTCCGATTACAAATGTGATGGTTCCCCAAATTCTCTATGGAAGACCCTCTCTTTCGTTCCCCTTCCCCACCAACACCATCACCAACCCATTTCTCCGACAGAATTATCTGCCTAGCCAGCCAAATTTGAGACCCAGGTTTGTGTCCAGAATCTTGAGGCAAACACTTCACCTACCACATCACCTATCACATTCACCTTTCAACATCAAAAGCTGCATACTCTTTGATACAACTCTGATCTATCCCAGGACGTGCACCCCACGCACCTATCAGCTAAAGCCAGCCTCCCTTTCTCAGTATTAGCCAATGTCTTTTAACAAAGTAACCATCCTTCATTGTATTGTGGATCCTTATGTCCGAGATCTCCAACCTTTGGTTCTCCAGATGTTTTGCACGAAAAATCCTACCAGCCCTACCCAGCAGAGTCAGGTAGAAGCCTAGGTTGTGGCAAAGCAGAAGAGAGTGACTCATCGAGGCAGAAGACTGTGCCTCTGTATCACGCCGAAAATCCCAACACAGGCTCTGATGCAGGGGGTCCCTCAGGCGGAAAGGGACCAAGACGAACGAGTAACCTTAGTGGTGCCCTGAAAAGACTGTGAAGGTCAGTGCTGGAGAAATAGCACCTAGCAGTTCGAGACTGGAGTGAGAAGGCGACCATTGCGCAGTCTGTAGAGGCCAAGGGTTGACAGTTTCTCAACTTTAGGAACGAGGACTTAAGTCCAAAAAGAGATAGAAAGCGCAAGGTCTGATTCCAGAAGGTACTTGTGCAGGAAAATGATTGCCCTTATGAGAGAAAGAGAGTGATGCATGTTGGGACCTTTAGTCCAAAGCTCCTCAAGAAAGATTGCTGGTAAAATCGAGGGAAAGAGAGGGAGAGAGGGAGAGAGAGAGAGAGAGAGAGAAAGAAAGAGCGAGAGAAAGAGAAAGAGAAAGAGTAAGAGAGAGAGAGGGAGAGAGAAGAAAAATATTCAGTGCTATCAGACAGATAGTCTGGAAAGGGCACAATTGTCTAAGTCTAAGATTCATCAAAGCTATTCAACAGGGAGTCTCCGAGGCACACTGTTGTCAACGTGTAAATGCCATTGAAGCTATTCAATACTAAGGAGAACGAACCACACATTTGTCGAAATAAAAAAGTAATTTAAACTATTCCATCCAGAGGTTATGCAGTGCGCAGTTCTTTAAGCCTAAGAGTCATTATTTTATTTATTTTATTTTTTACATTTATATAACGCACAGGCAGCCCAGGGGCATTGTGGCGCTGTACTTGCAGCAGGCTTAGTTATATTATGCACAAGTTACAACATTGGAGTGCAGAGATGTAATATATGATATGCATAAAACGTACATAGTTCAAATATCCATATAGGGGATGGACGTCATGACAGGGGTGAGGTGATCAGGCGAATAAGGTGGTTTTCATGGTTTTGCGGAAGGCTTTGAGTGACGGTTCAGCTCACAGGGCAGTGGGGAGGGCATTCCAGTGCAGGGCAGCTAGGTAGGGGAAGCTAGCACCACCTGCTCTTGCTCTTTTTACCATGGGTACAGTGAGTAGGTTGGCATAGGGTGTCCTAGTAGGTCTTGAGGATGAGGCAGGGTGGATCCTTTGCGATAGGTATGCTGGTGCGGCGAGGTGAATGCATTTGTGGGTGAGGGTCAGGGCTTTGAAGATGATCCTCTCTTTTATGGGGAGCCAGTGGGAGGCTCTTCTGGCAGTAGAGATGTGCTCTCTTTTACAAATGCCTTGTGCTGCGCGGAAGGTGTTGTTTTGAATAACTTGCAGTTTCTCAAGGTTTTTTTTTAAAGTTCCTAGGAAGAGAACGTTGCAGTAGTCCAACGTTGATCCACTGATAGCTCTTGCTATATTTGTGCAGGTGTAGTTGGAGAGGTAGGGTCTGACTGCGTTGAGGAGTTTGGTATGGTAGGCAGCCGTTCATTTGTCTGGTCATGGACAGACTTGAGTCCAGGTAGACGCCTAAGGTTTTTACTGACTCGGATACTGGAATTTTGATGGAGTCAATGAAGAAGTGGCTAAACTGGTCGTCAAGTTTTTTGAGAGTGTCGGGGGAGCCTACAAGCAGGAGTTCTGTTTTGTCTGAGTTGAGACAGGCTGTTAGCAGCCATCCAGGTTTGGATGGTGTTGTAGATGATGTTGAGGGTCTGTCATAGTCGCCTGTCAGGGTGAGGATGATCTGCGTGTCGTCCGCGTTATTAGTGTAGGAGATCCCCATGGCGTCAAGGTTGAGGAAGAGGAGGCGAGTGAATATATTGTAGAGGGTGGGAGAGAGGCATGAGCCGTGTGGTACCCCACATAGCATAATGGTGGGTGAAGCAGTAGCTAGATCAGAGAAAACCTGAATGGTTCTTCCTTGTAGGAATGAGGTGATCCAAGCACTAGCATGAGCTGAGAAGTTTGCAGTGGAGGTCAGGTGGTGGCATAGGACGTTGCGATCAACGAGGTCGAACGGGTTTGCTTAGGTCTCTTGCATCATCCTTCTAGTTTTTGAGGTCGAGTAGTGCGGTCTCAGTTCCGTGTTTGGGGCGGAAACCGCATTGTCTCAGACCTAGGAGTTTATTCTCTTCGAGGAAGTGTTGAACTTGCAGGTAAGCTGCTTTGCCCAGAATTTTAAGAAGGAAGGGGACAGCGGTGATGGGCCTACAGCTGTTGGGTGAGGTGGGGTTGATTGTGGGATTCTTAATGAGAGGCCTGACCCAGGCTTCCTTGAGGGATGAGGGTACTTTCCCTGTGGTGAAGGAGGCGTTGACAAAGGCTGTGAGAAATGGCGTGAGGGAGTCGGCACAATCCTTGATAATGGTGGCGGGGCAGGGGTCTCCTTTGCAGTTGGAGGGTTTGATGCCTTTCATTAAGTTAATGATGTCTTTCTCCTGGATGGTTTTGAAGGAGAAGGTGGGCGAGGCATCTGAGGTGTGAGGAGGGGTGAGAGTGGGGGGGTAGGGAGAGTGAGTCTGGAGTTCATAATTTTGGCTTGAAGCAGGTCCAGTTTGTTACGCATGGCTGCTTGAATGCCATTGCACCAGGCCTTATCTTTAGTGATGTTTTGGGGTGTGGGGGTCGGGGTTTCAAGTTCCCTAAATATGGTGAACATTTCCTTCGTGTTGGATTTCGCTTCAGTGATTCTGGCTTCGAATGATTTGGCTTTGGGTTGGATGATGGCTTTTTTTATATTCCTTGGAGCGAGTTTTGAAGTCAAGTTTGTCTTTGTCGTCTTGAGAGGTTTGCCAGCGTGCAAGGGCAGAGCGTTTGTCCGTCCGGAGTTTGAGGAGGTCTGGGGTGAACCAGGTGTTGGTGTGGCTCGTGAGTTTGGATTTCCGAGGTTTGAGAGGAGCAATTATTGTAATTTTGCGCCAGGGTTTCTGGGTCGTTGAAGAAGGGAGGTCTGAAGGCAGGTCCCTGAAGGAATGGTAGGAGTCTTTCTTTTGTGAGAAGGCGGGTGCTTCGGGTGAGGGCTGGTGGCAGGGGTTGGGGAGGGTAGGGTGGGGTAGTGGTGGTGGGGATGTGGAAGGTTATGATGTGGAGGTCTGACCACCGGGTGGGTTAGTTGCCTGTGATTGTGAGAGGGCAGTTGTGCTGTGCAATCCAGTCAAGTGTCCTACCTAGGGAGTGGGTGCGGTCTGTGACAGTGTTTGTGAAGCCTAGAGTTTCAAGGGCTGAGTTGAATGATTTAGAAGCAAGGTCTTTGGGGTAATTTAGTCCAAGGTTAATATCCCCGAGGAAGATGGCTTTGGTTGATTTCTTTAGATTGTCAGCCAGGAGGTGGGTAGTGGCGGATTGGAAATCCCCTATGGGGCCAGGTGGCCGATAGATAAGATGAAGCGTAATGGTGCAGTCGTGAGAGATAGAGAGTTTGAGTTGGAGGTAGTCGCAGTTGTCCTTGGTAGTTTTATCATTTTTTCTGATGGTGATGGAGTCTTTGACTATGATTGCTACTCCTCCACCTTTGGTAGGGCGATCTTGCCTAATGACAGCATACCCAGGTGGGAGGGCAAGGGAGAGTGCAGGACCTGAGGATTCATGCAGCCATGTTTCGGTAACCAGGAGGAGGTCTAGGTCGTTGGTAGTGATGAGGTCATGGATGTCCAATGCATGTGCATTGATAGACCGGGCGTTGATCAAGGCACATTTGCGGTGAGGGGCAATGGGGGTGGGGGTGGATTCTGGTAAGGGTGCAATAGTTTCAGGGGTCACAGGCATAGTAACAGTGGCAGGTGCATCAATACAGTGCATGGTTAAGGTAGAAGAATTGGCAATAGTGGGGGGTCCCATTTTCAGGGGTCACAGGCATAGTAACAGTGGCAGGTGCATCAATACATTGCATGGTTAAGATAGAAGAATTGGCAATAGTGGGGGTCCCATTTTCAAGGGTCACAGGCATAGTAACAGTGGCAGGTGCATCAATACATTGCATGGTTAAGGTAGAAGAATTGGCAATAGTGGGGGACCCATTTTCAGGGGTCACAGGCATAGTAACAGTGGCAAGTGCATCAATACATGACATGGTTGAGGTAGAAGAATTGGCAATGGTGGGGGTCCCATTTTCATGGGTCACAGGCATAGTAACAGTGGCAGGTGCATCAATACATTTCATGGTTAAGGTAGAAGAATTGGAAATGGTGGGGGTCCCATTTTCAGGGGTCACAGGCATAGTAACAGTGGCAGGTGCATCAATACATTGCATGGTTATGGTAGAAGAATTGGCAATAGTGGGGGTCGGTAGCATTTTCAGGGGTCACAGGCATAGAAGTTAAGGTTGTGCGGACCGTAGGTTCGTCCTTAGGGGGTTCCAATGCCTTGGTGGTGGGTATAATGTTTGGTGCCCTAGTGACAGTGCTGCTTGCTGGGCTGGATAAGGGGCAGGAACCTTAGAAGGAGGTCAGCTGGTGAGAGGTAGCGCTTGCGGTTTTGTGATGAGAGAGCGTACCTGTAGCAGTCGAGCAGGTGAATCGGGAGGCAGCACATGGCCTAGATGGTAGGCATGTATTACGAGTGCTTGTGGGCTGCGGTAGAGATCTGTGTGGGGCAGTGAAGGTACGTGCGCGTAGACATTCGCATCTGTATTCAAACAGGTGGAGCTGCATAGGAAGGGATGCGAGGATCCTCTTACCTTCGAGCATTGGCAGCCTGTCGTGGCAGGTGGTAGGCGGCGAGCAGCGGAGAGCTGCAAAGAGGAGCACTGACCTTTTTTCTGTGGCCTTCTTCTCCCGGCTTCGCCTCACGGCCCACTCCTCCTCCATTTAAGGCAGGAGGGGAGTGGAAGGCGAGTTGGCGGAGCGAATAGGCGCACGGGCCTGCTGGCGTCTGTTTCGCGGGCTTCGTGGTGGCATCGTGGGTTGCCATGGAGCTGGAGTCGGCGGCGGCGGCCATCTTGATTCCCTCTGGAAGGGCGAAAAGTGTGGATTTCGAATCCACGTCTCCGAAGCGGAGACAAACAGCTGATTTGGGGGCAGCTTTGATGTGCGCTCGCAGCAGAGCTGCAAAGAGGAGCGCTGGCCTTTTTCTGCGGCCTTCTTCTCCCGGCTTCACCTCACAGCCCACTCCTCCACCATTTAAAGCAGGAGGGGAGTGGCAGGCGAGTCGGGGGAGCAAATAGGCGCACGGGCCTGCTGGCGTCTGTTTCGCGGGCTTCGTGATGGCATCGTGGGTTGCCATGGAGCTGGTGTCGGCGGCTGTGGCCATCTTGATTCCCTCTGGAAGGGTGCAAAGTCTGGATTTCGAATCCACGTCTCCGAAGCGGAGACAAACAGCTGATTTGGGGGCAGCTTTGATGTGCTCTCGCAGAGGAGCTGCAAAGAGGAGCGCTGGCCTTTTTCTGCGGCCTTCTTTTCCTGGCTTCACCTCACGTCCCACTCCTCCTCCATTTAAAGCAGGAGGGGACAGGCAGGCGAGTCAGGGGAGCGAAAAGGGGCACGGGCCTGCTGGCGTCTGTTTCACGGGCTTCATGGTGGCATCGTGGGTTGCCATGGAGCTGGAGTCGGCAGCGGCCTTCTTGATTCCCTCTGGAAGGGCGGCAAGTGTGGATTTCGAATCCACGTCTCTGAAGCGGAGATAAACAGCTGATTTGGGGGCAGCTTTCATGTGCGCTCACAGCAGAGCCCTTGTAGATCAAATTCGCTTGGTAAAGGATGGATGACGGTGTTCATCAACACTTGCATCTATGCTGTCTTGAGCTCTGCCCTTCGGCCACAAGGCTACGCAAGCCTTTTCCTTTCGGGCCACGACTTGCAAAGACAAGTTGCTGATGAAGCGCGAAACCTGAGCCACGTGACTTCAGACACTCCTGAACGTGCAGCCCACGTGATTACCAGGAGGAGCAGCTTTTTTTTTAATTGAAAGTATCACGCCAGGGAATCTATGAAGTATGCAACTGCCAAAATCAGAGCCATCGAAATAGTATCCCACATGGGCCGCTAATGTTTGCAATTGAATAAAGTTCAAAACTCATCAAAAGAGTCCAAGATAAAATATATGAAGTGTGCAGTTGTTAAGCAGGGAATCATTCCAAACACTTCTGAAATAGAAGGGCCTCATCACGAGTTGGGCTGTAGCCCTTAAATGCGGTGATAACAGTATTACAGCCGCATTTAAGGGCTGGCCCTATCACATGTTGGGCTCTAAATGGGCTGTTTTACCTCCAGCCTTTCTCTGGAGTTGAAAATCCCCTGTTTTCGGCTGTATTACCGCCAGCTGTATTAGCCTGCATAATTAGCGCTGAAAATGCCCCATCGAACCCAATTGACCCAATGTGGAATGGGGAATACCGTTAACACCCAACCTGTGATCCAACGCTAATACCGCCGGACCGATCGGTGCTAGGGCTATTACAGTAGGGCTGTTATACAGCCGGGATACAGCCCAAATCGTGATGAGGCCCAACATGTTTTAGGTTTAAGAAACTACAAAAGGGTTACAAGTCACATGCTGAAAAGTAACAGATGGACGGATACAGTGTGGACCAACGGGAATGCATTGCTATGTTTACAAGTAACAACATGAATATATGTGATTATAGCCCAGGAGAATACCAGAACCAAATTCAACCATCGTGCCTTACACTGGGTAGCAGTGGAAGAACCCATCAGATTTAAGGGCGCTTGCCTTACCTTCAAATGCCTGAATGGGCACGCTTCAACATATTTGAAGGATAAGAACCAATGCTACCAACCTTCAAGATGCTTACAGTCTAGAGACTGTTTCCTTCTCTCTTTTCCCCATTCAGTTTATAAAACAAGGGGAGATAGAAGATTTGCCGTCTTTGGTCCAAAACTGTGGAATTCGATTCCCTTAGAAATCAGGACCCTCAAATCACTGTATCAGTTTTGTAAGGCCTTGAACACATTTTGTTCAGATAAGGATATCTCTGTTTTTTTCTGTATCTACTTCTTTAATGGGTTTGGTTCTGCCTCATGTGAATTTATTGATTCAACTGTGCTGCTATACGGTTTGGTCCGTCTTGTGCGCCATATAAATGCAAAATACAAATACAAATGCAAAACAGAAGAAGGAATCGGAAACAGAGTGTCCCAAGCATTTCAAGGATTTGATAAAAGACTAACTAGGAAGGAGAGTGTTTGTTAAACTCGGAGATTGTGTAGGACATTGTAATGTGCTTATGTGAGGAAGTGGGAGACAGGCAGAGGCAAGAGGGCCTCTTGGATCCCTTAGCAAGATACGTTACAGAATGAAGCAAAGCCTATTGCCCATTACAACGCATGGTACTCAAAAATCTTCGAACTACCAAAAGAATGGCAGAGAGTGCTTGAAAAAAATCAACCTCCCTCGCAAACAACCTACTATTCATTACCCTAGCTCCAGAATACAAGGCAGCCACCGTCAAAGCAATAGGCAACTCATACAACATGAGAATTCAGAATGCCAACTCAGATGCAAAAGAGCTCTTCACAATATTACGGGAGCTGGAATCTCCAGCCCCTACCCCAGACCATTGCAACAAAGACCTCCCTTTGTACACCACGATTCAAGACGCCCTATCCGACAAAATCACGTCATTACATAACAAAATCAAAATCAAATCATCCAAACTTGCACTGACCACTTTTCCGCCAGACCCACCCCCATTGCACCCGACTCCATCCCCAGATTCGAATTCACCTCAGTCACCACCACCGAAACCGACAAAACTATCAATGGACTAAAGCCTTCAAGATGCCAAGGAGATATCTGTCCAGCATCTTTCATCAAAGAATGCACGGATAAGCTGGCCCCATTCATCACAACCATGATTTAACAGCTCCTTTGCCACTGGAAACATACCAGAAAATTTGAATGAAGCCTGGGTACTGCCATTGCTTAAAAAAAACTACATTAGACCCAAATCTCCTGACTAACTACAGACCGATTACTACAGTTCCCGTTCTCCTGAAAATCCTCGACCAAGTTGCATACTTACAGATCCAAAAATACCTTGAAACTCACAACCTCCTAGACCTCTGCCAATCAGGGTTCCGCCCGGGGAACAGCACAGAAACAGCCCTCCTAGATCTCAAAATCCAAATGAACCTAATCAAAGTTAAAGGAGGCATGGCAATCCTCCTCCTCTTAGACCAGCCTTCGACTTAGTCAATCACAATATTCTTTGCCATCGCCTGACCTAGACAGCCCACTTCTCAACCAATGCCATGCAATGGATCAGATCCTTCCTGACTAACCACACCATGAGACTCTTCCCACCACGGGCAGCAGCCCTCCCTGCTCCAGTCACATGTGGAATCCCCCAAGGGTCCTGTGACTCTCCAACACCCTGCTCCAGTCACATGTGGAATCCCCCAAGGGTCCTGTGACTCTCCAACACCGTACAATGTGTTCACCAAGCCACTCTTCGACCTCCTTGACAAATTGGGTGTCACATATACTAACTAAAGAGATGACACCCAAATACTCCTAGCTATCACAGGAAACCATGAAACTGACACTCAATCACTGAACAAAATTTACCTTACTATCCAAGCCTGGATGGCACAACATGAACTTTGTCTTAACAATAAAAAAAACAAACTTCTCATCATTGGCAACCCCTCTAGGCTAGACACACGACCTCAATCGTATAACTCCTTTAACATCGACGGGAACATCATCCCAGGTACGAAGGAGGTAAAGAGACTAGGTGTCTATCTAGACTCTTCACTATCGCTAACAAGACAAGTCAATACGATTTCCTCAGCAGCAGCTTACACCTCCAAACTAATTATCGCCAGTAGACCATTCCTAACTACCGATAATTGCATCACCTTGGCCAGTGATCTTATCCTGTCAAGAATCGACTACTGCAAATCCCTTTTTGTAGGCTCTAACACACAAAACATCAGGAAGCTACAAACTAATCAAAACAATGCAAACAGTGCCGCCCTCAACATCCCTAAGAAGGAACATATTTCCTCAGCCAGGCGCAATCTCCATTGGTTATTGGTGCAAGATCATATCAAATTCAAAGCCTTATCACTAACTCACAAATGCCTTTCTAACAACGCCCCAATATATCTGTCAAGCCTTATCTCCAGAGCCCAGTCCAACAGGCCCACCCCAACAGGCCCACCCGCTTAGCCTACTTACACCTGCTCACCGTCCCCAGATTTAAACGGCAAAAAGCGGGAAGCTATAGCTTCGCGGTGATTGTGCCCAAACTCTGGAACTCCATGCCGCTGGTACTAAGAGCGGGCCCATCGCTCTGGTCATTCCGTAAAGGAGTCAAGACCTGGCTCTTTTCCCAAGATGCCTAAAAACTCTCCTGACCTGTACCTCCTCGATCTGGTACCTTCTGAAACATATGTATTCTGTGTAATTTATGCAAGCAATGTTTTTCCTATGCAATCACAGTAAGCAACTGTGAGTAAATGAACTTGTGTTCTTGTGCAATTACTGTAAGCAACTGAACATGTATTTGTAAGAATGTTTGCAAGCTATCACCATGGCAATCAACCATTGTAACCACCACCTTAAGTAAGAGCGCCTAGATGCCTCTGGGCTTTGTGCGCTATACAAATGACCAAATAAATAAATAAATAAGGAGGTTCAGAACGTGGGCTTCACCACGTGGTAAAACCACCGCTCTGAGCCTCCTCGGAAGCGGGGGCCCCCATCTTCCCCGCCGGCAATCAAGTAAGTGTGCCCCCGCATTCCCTTTCACATCCTTCCTTCCACCCCACAATGACAATTTCCATGGTCCCCACCCACTCCCACCTCCTCCCAACTTACCTTGCACAACTTTGTCCCTCAACGGCCCTGGGATGACGTAGTGTTCCCGGTGCATCTCAGTCGCGTGCAGTTCCCTTCTCCCTTATCCATGACGGCCAATTTACACTATTGTTTTTATCAATTTGAGAAATGCCAACTCGCTTGGCTGTGGGTGCTAACTCAACACCAGGGCGTTACCTGGCCCGGTAAAATCCACGCCCCTCGGGTTATATTGCCTAAAGAACATGCAAATGCAACCTTTTAGTCTCTCTCCCTCTCTTTCTTTATCTCTCCCTCGCTCCTTTCTGCCCTCTAGCAAAACATTTTGAGTGCTTATAATCCTCTTCTTTACCAATTGAGGAGCCAAGTCTAAGCAGCATTTTATAGCAACTTGCTGATAAGAATCCAGTCTGCCCGAACGTGCTAGAACTCATCTATCCTAAGCACTGAACAGTATTATCACTTTTAGAATGCAACATGAAAAAAATGAATCTTCTGCGTGCCGAGTGCGTGCCTTCTTAGATTTATATGTGGCCTGACAGACGCCAAGCCTTCAAATTAGGAGCATTGCAATTAAAATGTATACAAGATAAAAAAAAGGAGTACATCAATCATAAGCTGCTTTTGCTATATGCCAGAAATCAGTCAACGTAGATCCATTTGTTCAACAGGAAACATTTACTAGAATCTAAGCCGCCGTGCACTGGTGTGTTTGTGAAACCATAGAGCTGTGCTTTATTTATTTATTTATTGTTCGCTTGCTAGGCACTTATACAGGCAGTAAATACTGTTTCAAAATCGCCCACAGGGCAACAGGGAGGGGACAAGGGATGAGAAACAATTGAAATACATATAAAAATATTAAATATATTAAATACAGTGGGGGCGAACCTACTATGCCTTATGTGTGTTCAGAACGTGCAAGTGCAGAAGGCAGAGGAAATGGGTTTGCTGGGGTGCTCATGTGTGAGCAACATGTGAAGTGCAATGTAAGGTAAGGTAAGAGAGAACCTCCAAGAGTGGAGGGTGAGCCCAGGCAAGTGCTGAGGAGAGACAGAAGCTGGGGCGATTTGGTGTGGGAGGTCAGGGCCCCGAAGATGCATAATGGCCCTGACCATCAAACAAGCAACTGTGAGAGTAGCAGAGGGGAGAGGAGGGGAACGAGGGGGTAAAGAGGAAGGTCTTGAGGCTCTTCCGGAATTTAAGAAAGTCCTGCTCAAGATGAAGAGGGAGTGGGAGGCTGTTCCAAAGAAGGGAGCCAGCTGAGGAAAGCGATCAACCTCCTGCCCTCTGTTTAGCTAAATGCTTTACACACAGGGAGTTGGTGCCAGAGGATCTAGAGGGGGATTATTTAGTAAGAGATGTGTGGTTCCCGGCCCCAGACATCCTTGTGGATGATACAGGGAAATCTGTGAAGCAACCAGGAGCCAGTGAAGGCTTTTTGGGGCAGGAGAGATACAGTCCCTGGGCTTGAGGCCAAGGATAAGTCTTGCTGCCCAAGCTTACAGAGAACCAGGGCTCGGGTAACATTGAGCTTCTGGGGGAAGGTGAGAACAAGGAGAATTCCTTTGAGAAGGAAGAGCTGAAAGTGGGACTTCTTGTCCTGAGTGTGAGGTAAGAAGGAGATAGAGGAGTAGAAGATGACTTTGAAAGCTGAAACTCTCAGGTAATATCTGCAGTGAATGTTAAACTCCATTTCAGGCAGTAGTCCCCTCTAGGTATCCCTATATAGTGAGTGGGATATGCTATGGTGCTGCACCTGTACAGGAGAGGGGATGCGTCACCATTTCTTGTATACCACTTGAAACCTTCTGTATATGTTATGTTATGTTAGCAGTACTTGTACAGCACACCTTCACCAACGGAATTGGTCCCCAGGCGCTCTGGTGGATCTGTAAACTGGAAGGGTGGGGTAGCGTTAGTTGGGAGGAGGGGAGAAGGAGAGTGGGAGAAGCGGTGTGCTGTTGGCAGCTTCAGCTCGGTATACACCGAGTGCTGGGCTTTGGTGCTAGTATCGGATCGGAGGAAGGCCTCGAATGCTGTGGGTGAAGTTCTATGTGTTGTTGGTGTGGTGTGGCAAAGTGCGTGCGGATTGCTGGGAGAGCGATGGTTGTGTGGTTTTGCGTGGGTTTAAGTATGCAGAAGATTGAGGGTTGGGTTAGTGGGGTCTGTATCCTGGTTCAGGTACTTATGATTCCGTTAGAGTTGTATACTTGTGGATTCGGATGTTGCTGGTTCCTCGTGGGCCGACTCGATTTGGTGGTGTTGGGCTGATCCAACTGTATCCTATTGAGTATAGTTTTGATTGGTGGGTGCGTCTGAACATAATCTTCAGGTGTGGGACTGGGTGGGTGATATCTATTCTCAGGTGATCTAGTGTGACCCTGGACGGTTAAGGCTTTGGGTGGTTCACTGTCGGGGTCGTGTTGAAGTGTTGTCCTAGTGGATCTGTCTTGGTGAGCGTGTATATTCAGACGTTCGCATCCTTCTGTCCTGAATGGTTCTTTGATTTCTGTGGGGTGAACATCCTTGGGACTGTTGTTTAGGAGATACAGTGTATCCCCTTTCACACTAAAACTGTAACAATTCTGTTACAGGGACAAGCTTACCTTCAATGGCTGGTGGCAGTGATACCTTTTATTAATTTGGTGCACCTTTACCATGGGCTGTGTTCACAGCTGCAGTAAAGGCACCTATGGGTGCTCATTTTACCAAAATGGCCCTGCCTTCTTTTTTTTTGCCATTTTAGTTTTCCCTGTCCTTTCTTGTTCCTTCCCCTGACATCCAGGGCAGGAAATTCCTTTGTGTGATTTTTTATCTTTGGCGTAAGTCCCCTGGACTCCCCGCCCAGGCTCCAGTCTGTCTGTGAAGGCAGGAAGTGAGGGAGGAGTCCAAAACTCCACAGCCCTTTGCCTTCCTCCTTGCCTAAATGGGGACAAATCTCAGTGGGGGCTGGCTGTCCTGATTGGACAACCAGACTTCCCCTTGTTTTAAAATGCAGGGAGAGAATGCAGAGGTTGTGCTGTAGTTCCTGTTAAATACTGCAAACCTGGAAGACAAGTCAACCACTGGAACCGAAACCAAAGAGGATGATGAAGGAAAAGCAGCTGAAACGATGTCCAGCGATAGGAGAGCCTACTGTGTAACCGGAGCCTGCTGTAACCCTTCCTTGCAATCGACCTGGGGACTCCGAAAATGAAGACCCCGACCCAGAACCTGATTAGACCCATTAGCCTCAAGAACACCTGTATTTTGAGCCATCCCACACATTGCTGCGACCTTGCAGGGCAGCATTACCTCAATACCCTGGGACCTCAAGCCATTGTGCAGTGCATGGTCTTCCGAATTCCGAATCTCACTCAAAAGGTGCCAAATCCACAGAACCACATTCTTGCCTAGAGCCTTCTCCATTGATCCATGCTGCAAAGTCCCTTCCAAGGTCCTGTTTTCAGTCACCACGATAAGGAATCCACTGACCAGGTTTTTGGTTGCAAATCCTGAAGTCCCTCCTGCTGAAAAGTCTTCTTCAATGCTGAGGTACTGTATTGACTTGGGTATGTACTTAGATTAAGTCTCTTAGGATTTCTGTGTAGCTGTGGGGTGTTTTCTGTGATGGGGAGGCCTCTCATACAGTGCACTCAGTCCCACTGCTAGAATTCTGCTACGGTGTCTTCTCTGAAGCCCCTGGACCCTCTTCTAACTTTAAAGTAAAATACTCACCTGTTTGCTCAGTCTTTTTGAGGAACTCTGACGTTTGCTACTTAAGAACCTATCTTGACACTGTCTGTTGGTCACTAGTCCCTGGTGCCCCTATAGGCCACTGTGAACACTCATGCTCCAAGAATAAGGGAAAGACTTTGAAGGGATTGTGCCTTTTGCCGAGAAAAGAAAATAAGTGTTTAAAAGTTACTTACTTGCAAAAGAGTTGGTTTGTAACTGTAACTGTACGAGTGAACAGATGCAAAAGTTCTTACTTACCTTGGATGTGTGATGCACTATTCTAAAATGTATGGTTAACATCTTATTACCATTAACATTACTTATTTTGCAACCTTACCTCTAATTTAATTCGCCCCCACTGCATTCCAGTGGATTATTTACCAATTTACTAGATAAAAGGTTGACAATCGTTCTCTCCTCTTCACTTGAGGACAATTTGGTATAGTTTGGGGTGATACTTTTGCCAAAGTCTCCCTTTGTGTGCCCAGCACTCATTCTATACACAGGCCATTCCTGGCTCTGACACATCCGCCACCACGCTCTGATTTTTCAGAACCCCCTCTGACTACCAGCAGGAGGAATCCAATATGATTATCTAGTGAGTAGCCCCTACAACTCCTAGGAACTCTTGGACACACCTCAAGACCATCACGCAGCCACAACATCACAAGGTAATACCACCACCACACAAGTAGCGTCCCTCTTGAAAGTTCTACTGGCCATGAAGGGAAGCTCTCATCACCCTTTTGATTACATTTTCTTCTGGTCAAAACACTGGAAACTATACATTCACCCCGACAATCACTTAATGTAGCCCATTTGTACAGCTCTTATTAGTAATTCCTACTGAGAATGGTAGACTGGATGCTCACTTTCCCGATACTTGTAAGCAGGAAAACCCTTAGTATGATGCGCCACACTAAAACATAATTTTGGTATGACATCCTTTCATCGCCTGCCTGTTCATCCCCAGGCTTTTTAAAGTGCACATTCCAACGAATGTGCTGATCAAATTTTTTAGGGGGGCGGGGGAGGTGGGAAAGGGCAGGTAAGGGTTTGGGCGGGTGGGCAATAGCAAAAAATAAGTGTGGGAGGGGGGCTTGTGGGTGCAACCCCCCCCCAAAAAAACATGAGCACATTCGATGGAATGTGCACGTTAAAAAGCCTGGGGATGAACAGGCAGGCGATGAAATGACAAAATGACATGGAACCATAATTTTATTGCAATGTTTTGCAGATATAATACTGTTTTATAATACGCATGGCTAACACCAGTTATCGGTTATTGGGCCTTTGAATGTCATTTAGGTGTAGTCATTCTCAAATACGGCCTGACAAGTGGACATGCATTGAATGTTTCTTTCACATATCTAGCAAATGTGCCTGTAATTTGCATGTGGTTGAAAGTTATTCACTGTGAATGTGTTTAACATGTACAGTATAGCAGAGTCCTCAATTGTAGACAGTTGCCCTTGAGGTCGATAGCACATTTTAAACTGGTCCCCATTCAACCTTTAGCACTTCACCCCATAGAATATAGCTGAATGCCACAGGAATAACAGTGTAGCTACCACATAGTAACTGGTATAGCAATCCATGCCATGCCTGAACACTCTTCCCACTATGGCTATTCTAATATCACTACACCAGTCATCTCTTCTAATAACTGAACAGTCATTTGAAATTATAAATGCTAATTGCATGAAATGTCATGCTCTTTTTTATTTCATGTCTATTCAGACCATGGCTTGCCACAGGGCCATTCACCCCACATCGCTTTGAAGCCATAACAATGACAGTAAGGCGCTATACAAATATCAAGTAACAGAATGTGTGTGTGCGTTCCTGCAATGTGACATCATGCAGCACAAACAGGTGTTCGGCAGGTGTTCGCCTTCAGGTTACTCAAGCACATATACAGGTGTGTCTCTTTCCACGTTAGCTGCTCTGCTAAGTACTGCAGCCTGAAGCACATATAAGACTAGTTGAGATGCATCAGAACAAACAGTGTCTCAACACGCCCAGAATAGAAATCCTACACATAAGCCCTAGTAAAACCCCTGCTTGGCATCTTACCCCAGGGCTATTTCTACCGGAGCATCTGCCACTCCCCGAACCATCCATGCTGAGTCTGACTCCTTCCCGTCCACGTGATTCAGCACTTAACCCACGTTTTACCTGTTGGCCTTGGTCTTCTTCCGGGATCAGAGGGATTCCACACTACCCTAACTGGATTTTCAGAGGGCTGAATTGGGTGCAGCCTTTTGGCTGTCCAGTATGGGAAGGGGATAGTGAAGATAATGAGACGTTATCATACTGTCTGCTTAGTGTATGGCCCAGATCTCGTTAACATGATAGTCGAAGATGGATCTGGACGATTTTCTATTTCAGATCTACCATTATTGGTCTCAACTCTGATGACAAATTAAATGCATTTTTAGGTTGAATAACACCGTAAGCTATTTTTTTATATTTGTGTGGAACTGGGGTCTCCGGGGTGATCCAAAGACCCCGTAATCCAAAAGAAGAGCACCACGTGCAGGAAACCCCAGCTTTATTTAACAGTTGACTGGAAGAACAAAAAGCTCCGTGGACCTGAACTGTAATACATTCTCAACTCCGCCCAGAACGGCTGCAATATTTATACAAGGACATCTCATATTAGCATACATTGTCAAGCGTTACAATGTTGGGAACGTGCTAATACATAATTGATGTCACTGGACCCCTATAGGTTCATATACATTACATACCCTGATTGAATAAAAACATTTCCTGGGACATCACCCTCAACACCCCTTTATGACGTAATGACCCTTAAGCGTCCCTTCCCTCAATTAAATCATTATCTGCTGACCTGCAGAAACTCTGGCACGCCATTGGTTGGCATCCGCTAAGGTACAGGTTGATAATCCCCTCAAAGCAAATTGGACCCCTTCGTTGGAGACAGCACGAGCCACAGCATCCCATCAAATCTATCCAATGAAATTATGAGGGAACAGCAACAAGGTCAGGGGAATTGTTCCAGCCTCTACAACACCATACCCCAATCCCCGGATTGGATCAACACTTCCCTCGCCCCCCTGCACCTGTTCGCTCCCCGTCTCCTCTCTTACATCATGCCAGATTTAGATTTTAAAAAACGGTCCAAGACACCATTGGTGAAACCGAATTTCTTGTTTTTAATTCTCTTTTACTGCTGTACTGGCTGCCTGGGCACTTACAACCCAGCCCAATGACCTTCAAATGATTGTGTGGGTCTGCACCGGGTACTAAGCTGCAGTTCTCTTCCCATGAAAAACGTTTCCTTCCACGACAATTAATTAGCTACTGTGGTGTCTCACCCTTGGTGAGCTGATCTAGCATTTCTGCAAGTGTCAGCAGAACTTACATTTTGCAGTGAGCTGTGGCCTTTCAAAACAACTAATAAAGGGCGTCTGTCTATTCTTCCCTGGGTCTACTAAAATATAACCAAACTATTGTTCATTAATATACCTAACCCTTAAACTGAATACACTTCTGAGTTATGTTAAAACAAAGTATACAAATATTGTACTTTGCTGCACGTGTACTTTTCATCGCGGCAGCCGTGCTTACCTATTGCTAGTTACCTGCTAGTAAAAACTACACATAAGTTCTGTGTTTTCGCGCATGTCCATCCTTGCGTAGTGACCTAGTCACTAATGTGAAAAGCACTTGGTGTAAAATAGATAGTGATATACATGTGTCGCGCGTGGTGACGTCACCCTTCACATTACTTTTGGTGCTACTGCGTTACATTATCTTCGACGTGCACCCTCCTTGTGAGCTTTGGATTTGCATATTCTCATGTGGATTGAACCTTGAATGCAGGCATCTATTTGAACTTGCTTGATTCGATAATGGACTCTGCAGCTGTGGTAGTCCCCGGCTGGCAGAGCTATGGAACATATGGCTGCATCCGTATCCTACATATCCTACACACTCTTACATGGGAACAAGACTAGACTGCAGGACCCAGCACTGGTTTTTAAGCAAAGGGATAACTGGTAGGCTGATCAGTGTAGTACAGGGGAGCTGTTCTGTTTGGGATTGATAAAAGTCCATCAAGAACTTCTAGGAACTCACACACAGTTATGTAATGTTACATTGTGAAACACGGTACATGCTGTCCTCCAATCCTGAGCGACGTAGGCCCCCTTGGGGGAACATCTGTATTTGTGTCTCTGAGAAGCTCTTAGATTAGAGCTCACCAGGGAAAAAATCTGCAAACAGAAACAACACAGAGACACTGGCACATAGTCGCCAATTAGGACCTTTCGTCTAGCAAATATCTACTCAGTCATGAGGCTAGAAGTATAAGTACTGGAAATACTAGCAGTAAAGTAATGTAAAGTAATGTAATTTGTCATTTGTATAGTGCCTTTTCTCCTTGGTATGGCCTTAAAGCGCTGTAGGTGAACGCCCTCTGGGAACCAAAGTCCAAGGTATGGGAGATGCGTCAGAGCAGTTTAGAATGCATGTGTGCATTTTAGCCAATACAAAGGTAGGTAGGGGTGGCCAAGTCCCTTCTAGTGTGAACAACCTGAAGGTGTCTTACCCGCTAGTCCCTGGGAATCCGTGATCCAGGTGGCGAGGACACGACCATCGCTATTGGATCCAGTTCCTGGGGGTGGACTAATGTGGGAGGGTCACCTGGATGGGGGGGTCCTCAGGGGAATGGAAGTGGGACACCAATGGGTGAGATGCGGTACCCCCTTCCCTGTAACACCTTTTCCCCATCCTACCCCGTAGGATATTCAGAAGTTATACCCCCTTTTCTAACACAAATACTTTCTTACACTGTGACAGACAACGACTAACACCAGAGCCGTTTACCTGACACGTCCCAACACAAGGGTCAGGCAGAGTCAGGCAATTGACCATAACTGCGCACACCCAACAGCCCTTTCCCTTTCCACAGGGATAAACGGCAGAGTACGAGTGCACACTTTAAGCAAGGCCGAATGCAGGAGGACGCAGCTATTCCGGCAGTTCAAACAGAGAAGAAAGGTGGCAAGACGGGAAAGGACGACAAGGAGGGAAGTGCGCTTGCCCTTTCCAACCCAGACCTGCAAAGCCTCTGTGAAAGGAATTATAACACCGGGAGATACAGCTAACGTGTGGGGCAACAAATGTCAATGGTGCACAGGATCCTCCCGCACAGGTTGCCAAGGCGGGGAGATGCATTTGCTACCGTGGTATCATCCTTGGCTCCAGAGAGAAGAAACGCCAATGACTTCAGCACAGCTGGTGAGTGAGAGAAAACTGATAGCAAGCCAGGCTGTGTTGAGCCAAGGGTTGCAATCGGCAACATTCTATGAAAGCAAGCATCTTGTGAACAAAGAACTTGTGTGTGTTTGAACTATTGGGAAAGCCCAGTGAAGGGTCAGCGGGAGAGTGGTCAGGCGCAGAGGGAGCGCCCATTCGAAAGGTCTCTGGTTGACCCCCTTTTTGAAACTACAAGTACCAGAAGGCCCTAGAAGAGGCCTGTGTGAGGTGTCAGAGTGATCATACAAGGGTCACGTCAAATCCATTGTACAATCGAAAGTCTCTGACCAGTTGCCAAGGACAGCGAGGGGAAGGGAACCCCGCTTTCTGATGAGATGAGTAAATCATTAACTGTGTTAGAATGGCTATATAGCTATGTGAACTCGACAGAGGGATGCCTGCGTATTGGGGTGAACATTGAAACGCCTGTGAACAGTGTGTTGACAAGAGTGAACCCGGCTAAGGGTTGTCCACAGTGAATGGTTGTTTAAAAAGACATTGAACTTCTTAAATAGTACAAGCTGCTGATAATGTGAGTGAAAGGCTGTAGTGAACCCGACAGAGGGAAGCCCACATTGCATGAAGGATCGGAGCCCCATAGAGAGGGATCCTAAAACGAGGAGTAGTCGTCCTGTGAAGATTATTGAAGGAACATTTTTGTTTTGTTGATTGTGACACATCCGGTCCTCTGAGGCTAGAGACTTTGTGTGAAAGAGACTTGAAGGCCCTGATAGTTTTGGAACTGAACTGTACCCTCATGCTAGCGAGGCCCAGGAGTGTGCTGTGCTCAAGAATCCCACCTTGTCCCATGCTAAAAACCTGGGGAAGGGAGATCCCAGCCATACCATCCTGACTTATCATTTGCTGAACACTTAATTCTTTTTTGTGAACATTATGCCATACTATTTTGTAATTTAGCGGTAATGATTGGCAATAGTTTCTTTTTAGGATAGGCCCTTTTTATTTGACAAGACGCCACTAGGACTGCCTTATTATTATTTGATGGTTGTAGCTTGCTCCCATCTTAGATTTAGGCTTACATTAGGTATGTATCCCTCCCATTATACAGTTTGATAAACACCCTTGAACTGTGATCACGTGTGTCTGTCTTTACTGTTGCCACCATGAGTTCCTTACACTAGCGACCCATGTCGAGCTGACTTGTGGATGGGTGCTTCTTCTAGTAGGACCAGAGTACAGCTAGAAAGTTTGGGTGGGCATCAAAAGTGAGACTGTGTGGGTTTTTTCCATGGGAAGTGTTGCTGATGGATTTGGGAGGCAACTTGCAGGCAGATGTAAAGTGATTGAGCTCTCTACGGGTTTAGCATGGTTTGTCTTTTTATGGGCAGGATAACCCATCATGGGTGTATTCAATGCCAAAGTGGTTTGGATGAACCTTTTGCCAGTCTAGGGCAGGTAGGTGGAATTGGCTTTGCGTCCTGTCTAGGTTGCGTTGCCCGGTGCTTTTTAGTATGACATGGATGATCGCTGCTGGGTTGATGATTGCGTTGTTATTGCTTTGTCTCGTTTGTGGCCAAACTGTTGGGAGTGGGTGGCCTCTGGGATCCAGGATTATCTGCAGAGGTACAGGCAGTAGCAGCATTGAAAGATGTGGGTGAGATGGCTGTGTCTGGTTGTAAACAAGCAAGACATGGACCATTGGCGTTGTCTCGTTTGATAGCCGTCAACCAATTTGTCCTGTTGTTCTTGGACACCAGGGAATAAAACACACCAAATTCTAGGTTTCATTGAGGGTTAAAATGTCTTGTGAGGGTTTTGGTAATGGCCTCGTAGTCCAACTAACGCTGTGTCTGATAAGCTATTTGTGATCAAAATGAAACACATCTAGCCCTGTGATGTGAAAAAGGAGTGATTGTTCTAAGGTGGAGTATGTTTGTCCTGTGGTTTTGAAGATTTTCTTGAGAAGTTTCAACTGCAGAATCAACCTCGGGCTATTTACAGCTAGTGATTGATGTGGGATGAAGGGGGTAGGCAGGGAATGTTTGCACATTTGGCACCGTGGGTATAGACATCCTGGAGAGTCATGAGGCTAAACTGATCCTTTAGGTGGTTTGCGCAGCCTTGTTTGCCACTGTGTCTTAGACCTGGTTGACCTACGCCCACTGGTATTGTTGCGGCACCTAAAGGCTACACTACCTGTAGGTTTTAATGCTATCTGGAACAACCTGCCGAACTAGTCTTTGGGGCCTTAAGTTGATTGGCTAATAGTGCGTAGTCAGCTTGTGATCTAAACTTCTAGGGGCCCCTGAGGGTTGGGCATCAGGAGGCCTTGTGAGGATGGGCATCACTGGTGGGGAATGGGGGTTGAGCATCTGAGGGATTTGTCTCTGGGCCGAGGGGGTGGGGGCAACATGTGGGCCTAGTGCCTGCGGGTGTAGTTCACAATGTGCAGTTCAGTTTTGTCTTAAACGAGTGATGAAAGGGAAAAATTAACCAAGAAATGAGTCATGGGGGCGGGGCGAATTTGACTATTTTTCTGTTGCTTGACCACTTTTGGCAAGACTGCCGATAGCGTAGAGGTACATTCAGAAAGAAGAGCTTAGGCACGTTTGTAATGTCAGCAATCTTAAATTGTCAATTTACTTTGGCACGGGAGTAGCATAAAGACAGCAATGAGTGGCTTTGTTGTGGCATGCTCTGGTGGCAGAGCAGGAGCTACGCAGAATGGACACAGGTGGCATGTGTACCTGGAGCAGAGGCGTAGACAGGGTAGGGCCTGAGCAGGCAAGGACCACCCACAATCTTCTAATGCCAACCCAGCAGCGTGTGGGGCATTTACAGATGTTTATGTCACTGTGTTGGGCCCAACTACATTAGCTTCAGGCCCCACTTGTTAGATAATCTTGGCTACGCCTCTGGCCCGGAGTCTAGTTTGCACCGTTGGAGCCTGGCGGAATAAGTGCAATTTTGCAACAAGAGTACTGGGGTTGTTTTGTTGTGTGGATAAGTTGCAGCGGCACCAATGGGGTTTCACCAGGAGCTGCAAGGCTCACACCTCTGATTGTTTCGGGGAGTGTGTTTCAAGAGTCATTAATCTTGTGGCATTGGTGAGCTCCTGTGTGCTCTCCTATGACCAAGGCTCTGCCAGCGATCAGCGCCTCAGCAGTAGTGAGAGGCCAGGTCAGAAGATCACATCATGGCAAATGTGGATGATGCATGACTTTGTACCCTGTGCTTTTGCTTCCAGTAATTAAGGAGAACAGCATGCAAGGAAGGAGGACACACACTGCATTTGTTTGCGGCATGCAGACCGCAGGAAGGTCCTTGGAGATCGCAGCCTTTAGCAGTAACACTTGCGACACCCCTCCCACCCCCAATCCTCCTTCATTTCTGAAGTAGACTTTCTGAAGGTAGAGGACGTAAGCAGGACCAGGGCAGGGGCCCGGGGCAGCCTTAGGGATCGTTCAAAAGATAGCATGCGAAGCGGGGACCCTCTTCTCGCACGCTGCTGCAACTGTTTCCTCCTTACCCTTACCCCTTTTCGGATTATTCACATATTATATGTGAGTTCCGGAACTTCACCCCATGAAGGCTCTTGAACTCAAAGTGAGTTTGGTGGTTGATGGTGGTTGATGGTTGGGAGGAGGTGTGAAACCAGCTGTCTCCGTACTGCCGCCAGGGACGTCATTTAGGGGTCGCCATAGGTCGTAAATGCGACCTCTGAAGTCTCCCTTGCTACCCCCTGGGTCTCCCTTGCTACCTCTAAGGGATGTGGCTCTTTACTTCTGGAGTGGCTGGCTTTCTTGTTCAGGCCTCTTAAAAGCATAAGTGCTATATAATAACACATCATTATCATTGGGCAATGCATTCACAGTAATTTGGTAATATGGGTCTATATACACTGAGCCTAACAATACGCATCCCACGATATCACTTCGGTCAAATTACATCACTTCCTGTGATGTCATCAGAGGTCAAGGGTCGTGTGATGTCACTTCTGCTACCCCTGGCATTTTGGTGAAATGACGTCCCTGACTGCCGCTGTGGTCTCTCTTCCAATAAACCCACTTCTCACTCTCCCCTTGTCGGTGTGGTCATTCCACAACATTCCTACATTGCTGTTTCACCAATGTTGTTTTGTTTCAAAATGCTTCCTCAGGGGTGTGTTTTATTCATGGAGAGCGGTGCCCTGGGGGTGTGCGGAAGCATTTCCCCCCTAGGTTATTTGGGTGCTGTACAGAGGGCCCTCCTCAGTATAAATGGGGGTAGGGAAGTTTTGGGAACAAGCGACAGATGGTGGCAGTGTCGTGTTTGGGCGTGTTGTCAATCTTCCCTGCCCCAACGGTCTTAGTGTGGCGGCCTGGGGGTCGGGTATTGCTCATGGTGCTGTAGGCTGGGTGAGTAGGGATGGAAAGGGTTGGACTGTGGGATATAAAATAAATTCAAAAGTATAATATTAATGAATAAGAGAGCCGAAATGGGGCAGGGGTGAAGAGTGGCTGGTGGACGAGCAGCGCCTGGCTGTAGGCTGGCTCACGAAGGAGGGGGGGTTGGGCAGCAGGAATTGGTGGGCCTTTGTAGGGGGATCAAGTTGGTTTTCGACCCCAGCAGCGGTGGCTGTGGGGCTGCGGTTCGCTTGCTTAGCAGTTCCAGGGCTGTTGCTGCAGGAGCGGAGACATTTTGGTGCACAGGGGAGCCGAAAGGTTGGGGGGGTGTGGGCTTGCCTCCCCACTGCAGTGTGTGGCTTGGCATCTGTAGTGATAAACAGTACCCGCACCTCCCTGGGATCCAGCCCTTTGTGCAAAGTAAATCACTCCTAATTACCTTCCCACACAAATAAGGTTTAAGAAGCACGATGAACTCAGTCTGGAAAAAAGCCAATCACACAGAATATGATGCTTGCATTTATTATCTACAATGACTAATGAAAACTAAGCAGCAATTTATAATAATGTGGAAATAGAGAGTGCAAGCTATATAATGCCAATTATCAATCACAGATGAGTATGCAATTATTTGGTCTTACGCTCCTAATGAAATGTAGATGAAGATACGATCTGATCACATCCAGGACCCTCGCCGCTATCTGGTGCCCGGCACTCCTCAGCAGAGGAGGGGAGGACTGGCCAAGCCCCCACAGTCCTACACCAGAGCAGGGATGTGATGTTAGGAGCCTCGGCCCTGATAGCGCACAGCTGGTCGTCCAGGCACTGTCCTTGATACGCACGTCTTTCCAACAGTCCAGGATGAGTCCCCCCTCCCTGGTCCAAGTATAGTTCTCTTATTAGGAGCTGCACGTCAATCATCATGACGTGTCAGCTCTTCGAGAAGCTTCTAGGCTCTTCCCTCCTGGCAGTAAACATGTTTTTTGCTTGGAAAGTTACAAGACTGGAAACAGCCAGTCTTGGCTCCCAGGCTTCGGGCACTGTTTCTTTGCATTCTTGTCTTATCAGTGCACCTGACTTGCAGAGCGAAGACGGGCAAAGCAATGCCTGGCTCCCACGAACTGCATGGAGCCTCTTGCTAAAGCACGATGTTTTATGTCTTCAAAAAAGGCCTTTGCAATTAACCCCTTGCAAGCATGCAGGCTCACCCAGTTTGAGAGTCCTGGTTGATGTCAGCATTTTCCTCCACGCTTCGAATAGGCTCTAATACACACAAGATAGCTCAGTGGGTTAGTGCAAATGCAGGTTACTGCAAGCGCCTAGCAGCTTATCACTACATTCCACCCCTTTCGAAGTGAGGCCTGAAAATGCTGACTCAGTTCCATGATCTGGAAGCATGCACAGTGTGCTGTAGGCCAATTAAGCGTTTCTCTAGCGCAGACATTCTAGTATAAAGGAAAGACATTCTGCGCAAGAGTCCAATGAAGACGATAAGTATGAATATTAGGGAAATCAGCAACCACAGCAATGGGTGCAGTATTATATTAAGCAGTTTAGTGGAGGAGGGAGACCATCCAGTGAATATATCCCACCAGTGGTGAGTAGTAACAGATTGCAGATGGTCAGCAGTTTTGATTAATTGGTTTCTGTCTATTATTAGCTTGTACTCTGCAGAAATAACTGAGGTAGCTAGCGTCTGGAAATCTTTCCAAGCAGTTTGAGCAAATTGTCTAATAGCTTGAAGCCGGGCAGTAATCACTCCATAGGATAGAGTCCAGTTAAGCAAATGCGTGAGCTCAGCATGCAGAGTAGTGTGAGACCACTGGGTTAGAGAATATAGGGTATGAGTAACAATGTCTAGGATAGTCACAACTTGATCTATACAAAATACTTGAGGATTCCCTAATAACTTATAATTGTTAATAAGCAAGGAATGATTAGTAACTACGCAAGCTGTATGCTGATCTATCTGAAAGATGTCAGTCCCATTTATGTGGTATTGCATCCAGGTGCACTCCCCTGCTACGGGATGTATACATGGGTCCGGAACCCTCCCAGTTAGGGGACACACCCACCCCTGATCCCAGGGCATGCAGGTGTGACTGTGGATGGTGTAGTTTTGGCTGTCTAACCATTCCCCTCGTATTTGCGGAACCCACCAGGAACCATTGATTTTCATAGGCAGTACTATAAAAGGGCACCATATTTCTAGAGCATAAGCGGTCCTACTCACTTGCATTAACGCATGGCAGGTGTTATTCATGCAATCAAAAGCAAGCGGCTTAATCCATATGTCTGCTGGTAACTGTAGCTCTGTGTGCCAGTGGGTTGAAGATAGTCGCCCCCATTCGGAGCGGAAAGCTAACACCTGCTGATTTAGCAAAGTTTGCCATAAAATACATCGTGTGTCTTTAGCAGTTTTGTTGACCTGTCCTATGGCAGAGAAAATGTCTTCATAGCTGAAATTCTGCCACTTCCAATGGTTGCCAATACTTGTAGCAGTATTGCGCAGGGTAGGACTTATCAATGGGCCCCACTGAGCCAGAAGTTTTATAGCGCCGCTGGCATCAGAACCCATAGTGGCTAACTTGTTGCGCACAGTTTCTATGTCAAAAGCATTTAAAGCCCCCGTTCCCACTCCCGCTGCACCCGCAATCAAGGAATCTAAACCCCTAGCTACGCGCAATTTGGTGATGGGCCATAGAAATTGACTCCATTTATAGCAGCTTGGTAGTACTAAGGAGACATTGCCCCGTGACAAGTCTATGTCTAAGTGTACCTCTGAAATAATGGAAGCGTGCATCACATGTCTGCAATTTAAATGTTGTCTTACTATTGGAAAATCTAGCAGTTTTACCAACTCCTCTTTGTGAGATTTGAAAAACACCATCCTCCAAGTGGGATGCCTACCAAGTACAATATTGGTTTTTGATACAAACACCATACTACCATCTGGTATAGGCTGTTTCAACGTACAATTATATGAAGAACATGTGGCTAAGTTATAGTCCAGAAAATCTTGGCGAGTACACTCGTTGCAGTTCTTGGGACAAAAGAAACATGAAACATCAAACAAATTATTTGATCCATTCACTGAAACTTTTGGACCTAAAATCTCGTAGGCGCCAGTCATATGAGTTAGTGATAAAAGGTGTCCAACAATGTGCCAATCTAGAACTCTTGCAGTTCCATGTGGATACTCATTTGTTACACTTTTCTCACAGGTTACGGTGCGGTTGTAGTTATCACGCAGGACTGGAGCATCAGGTGTAGTGCATGCGATTCTCAGAGTCCATGTAGTGTCTTGCAATAACCCACTCTTTACAGAGAAAGCGTTGGTTTGGCAGGCCAGGAGCACCCACAGCAAGGCAAGTCCCATCCCCTTCATACTGCTCTACGTTCGTGGTGTGAGCCTAGTAGCGGGAATATAAACAGGCACATCAGAATTATGCAAAAGTACAACATAAGTACTTCCAACACCTTGACTTAACACTTCCCCAGCCTCAGGCTTTTTGTTAGGATGGTGCACCCACACCTTTTTTCCTGTGCTACCGAAGCCTCCTTCCCCCCTCAATGTAGTGTCTGGAGATTGCTTGCTTTCTACTACTAGGGGGACAACTGCTTGTTCACAAATCAATTGTGCAATTCGGTCATATTTGGTTAATGGTACTGCAGATGCACCAGCATTATGTAAAAGTACCGAAACAGTCCCTCTATAATCAGGATCAATCACACCTCCTAATATGTCAATGCCTTGTTTTGCCAGGCTGGATCGTGCAGCAATGCGTCCATAGGTGCCAGCCGGCAATTTGATGCCAATACCCAGCGAGATGGATTTGGTTTGCCCCGCCGGTATAACACCATCTTCACAGGTAGATAGATCAAGTCCAATGCTGCCTGCAGTGGCTTGTACAGGCAGCTTAGCTTCTTTGTCAGTTTTCCACACAACAAGAGTCTTTGTAGATTCCACTTTCTCACTTGTCAGTCTCACAAAGGGTGTCTGGCGATTTCCCAGTGGACGATTGTTCAGTTCAAACAGTGCATGTGCCAGATGTTTGGACCACCCCTTGAGAGTGTGAGTCTTAGTCAGCTTCTTTATTTGTTGCTTGAGCAGCCCATTGCTACGTTCCACCAGAGCAGAGGATTCTGGGTATCGGCTGATGTGCAGTGTCCACTTTATGCCTTGCTCTAGTGCCCAGTCTTGCACATTGTGTCCAGCAAAATGGCTGCCTTGGTCTGATTGGATTTCATCCGGGATGCCATAGTGTCTGATGAGGTATTCCATGCCTTGCAAGGTAGCCCTTTGATCTGCATGGGCGGCTGGATAAGCTAATAACAGTCCAGAGTATGTGTCTACCATGGTCAACACATAATGCTTTCCATTCTCGGGCGGTAAAGGGCCAATGTAGTCAACTTGCCATACGCTAGCAGCTCTTTCACCTCTTCTCAAAGGGCCTTGTGGCTTCCTCTCCAGAGGGTAGTGCTTCACTTCACTGCACACGGAACATTGGGAGGCAGCTTGTCTGGCTTGATCCATGGTAATGGGCAATTGTCTCTTTTTTGCCCATTGATAAGTTCCTGTTTGCCCTAGATGCCCTGAGGTTTGGTGTGCCCAATCCGCCATCCCTTGCAGCACCTCAGCTTCTTGCGGTGTTGTCACTGGGCGAATCTTTGCCATTTGATCCACTTCATTGTTGAACAGGGCAGCCAGTGAGGTGTCAGGGGGCATGTGTGCATCGACATGCCCAATGCAGATTTTGCACCTCTCACCTTTGCACCACATCTCTTCCCAGATGTCTGGCCCTCCCCAGATCGGCGTGTTCTTGATTTGCCAACCATCTCTTCTCCATGCCGGTGCCCAATGTGTCAGGCCTTGATATGTGGCCCAACTGTCTGTGTATATGTATGCAGTCTCTGTTTCCTTCACCTGTTCAATCACGGAGGCCACTGCTTGCAGTTCAGCATACTGACTTGATCCTCCCACACCTTCCCTCATTAGCAGTGTTTCTCGATGGGGCTGGAATGCGACAGCTTGCCAGTGTCTTTGCCCTTTATCATACTTTGCCGTGCCGTCCGTGAACCATGCAGACTTTTGTTCTTCTTCTGTCAATGTATCATAGGCTGGTGCGACTTTGAAGGGAGATTCTGGCAACGCCACATGGGTGTTTGGTTCAGGCATCGCATCCAGATCTACTGCCTCCAGCATTTGTTCTTGCAGTCTGGAAACCCCTGTGCGGCCAGCTTTCGCACGTTGCTGTAAATACCATTTCCATTTGACATGAGTGGCGTCTTGTGCTCTGCCACTTTTCCCATTTGCAGCAGTGTCACGCACCCAGCCCATGATTGGAATTTCTGTGCAAATTGTCACTGGTTGCTCGCCTGTGATTCTTTCAGTTTCAACTAGAGCCCAGTACACTGCAGCAACTTGTTTCTCAAGAGGAGTGTATCTTGTCATAGGATCTGTGAGTTTCCTTGACCAGAACCCCTGTGGCACTCTTTTATGTCCTTGCTTTTGCCACAAGCTCCACACAGCCACGTCATTGTAGACAAGAATTTCCAATTCAAAAGGATCAGTTTTTGTCAGGGGCCCCAGCGTGATGTAATTTTGCAATGCATCTTTAGCCTGTTGGAAGGAAGTCTGTTGCTCTAGGCCCCATGTAAAGTCATGTTTCTTTCTGGTGACTTTGTAAATGGGTTTCAGTATCAGGCTTAAATGAGGTATGTGATTTCTCCAAAACCCCATTAACCCAATGAATCTTTGTGCCTCTTTTTTATCTGCTGGTGGAGCCATCTGCTGAACCATATCAATTACCGGGTCGGGAATTTTCTTAACTGACCCAGACCAGATTGCACCTAGAAATTTCACCTCTTGAGCAGGCCCCTGTACCTTTTTGGGATTTATGGCCCACCCCCGATTTTGCATGTGTGTGATCAACTTTTCAGCAGCATTTTCTACATGTTCTTTCTCAACACTAGTCAGCATGATGTCATCAATGTAATGAGCAATAAATACATTATCCAATTGCACCATCTTTAAGTCTCTGGCAATCAATCCATGACACAGAGTGGGACTATGCACATACCCCTGGGGCAATTTAGTAAAGGTAAATTGTCTGTCTCCCCAAGTGATAGCAAATTGGTCTTGTGATTCAGTGTCAATATCAATGGAGAAAAATGCATTGGCCAGGTCAAGGACCACATGCCATTCACCCACTTCTCTCGTAAGGTTTTCAATCAGGGTAATGATGTCTGGCACCGCCGTAGCTAAGGGCGGCACCTTCTTGTTCAAAATGCGGTAATCAATTGTCAGACGCCATGCCCCATCCGGGCGGCGGACAGGCCAGATCGGCGAGTTGAATGGACTGACTGCCGGCCTCATTATGCCAGCTTTCACCAATGACTCAATAGTTTCACCAATCTCTTTATGTCCTCCTGGCAACCGGTACTGTTTCACACACACTGGGTCAGCAGGAGGAGGTAAATGCAAGGGGGACCATTTGGCATGCCCAACCACAACAGGGTTAACAACTCTCACATGGATTTTTCGATTGCCAAAAACAAATTCGCCTAAATCTGTAGTCACACTTTTGCCCAACAACACATCCATGCCAAGGATGTACTCTGGTATATCTGCAATCAAAACATTTGCTGTGAAAGGCAATCCCTCACCAATTGACATTTTTACATTAAAGGCTTTTGCAACAGTTTCTGCTCCCCCATAACCATTGACCAAAACTCTGGGACCAGACAATTTACTGGGATTGCCATTCAGAATGGTTACCTCAGCTCCTGTGTCTAATAGAGCCAAAACATGTTTTACTTTCTCATCCAAGTACAAGGTAAGTGGCACAAAAGGGCGTCTGTCTCTGGGGCTAGTTCTCTTTATTAACCGTACCTCAAAGACAGAGCCAGCCCTTCAATCAAAAATGGGGTCTGGGACCTCCCACTTGTTCTTTGCCAAATCAGGGTAACCCTTTGCTCGCACTTTGGGCTTTAACACCTCCTCTTCAGAGGGTGCAGAGGGCTTAGTTTTTCCCGTCCCTGTCTTTTAATTTTTTTCCATTTCTCAAGCAGCTCAGATGTGGGTTTACCATCTATCTCATCTCTTGGAATTCCTGCCTTTAGCAGGTCCACCCACATTTGTTTGCGTGTGATCTCAACAGTATCAGCTTTCTCTTTATACTTTACATTTTTACCACGCTTTTTTTCTGAATCATTGTTTGCAGCCACTAGACGTGCTGCTTTGCGTACATCCAGCCCTTCTAGTTGCCCTAACAGAAGTGCCACTTCACCAATGGCTTTGCCCTGCGCTGGACCCAGCAATGAAAGCAATGCGCCCTTCATGTGACTCGGTGCATTTCTTAACAAACGTGCGCGCATGCCAGCTGTAAACAACTCCATGTCAGGCCCTGCAAAATTTGCACTGTACAGTGCACACTGCAAACCCATCTCTCTAAGCTGGTTTGTTGCTTCAGTTAGTGACTGCCAACAGCCCCAACTCTCTTCCATATCCATTGGACTCCCATACAGATTCATTAGGGCAGTCTGAAGCCAATTAAACAAGGAATGAGAACCTTGCTGTCCGAGCGCACCGCGCACTATCTGTCCCAACATCACATTAGTAGTGAGTGAACCCATCTTTAACAGTTCCTCTGGGGTTAAGAAGATACTATCGGCACCCGTGTCCCAGATGCGAAGGAACCAAGTCAAAAGTGCTTCACCTAGCTTCTGTCTAAATAACTTAGCAATCTCTAAAAGCTCTGTCTGTGTATAATCACGGACAATCCTTGTATTTTGAATATTTGCACCGCCAGCTTGGCCCTTTGATTTGTTAGTGATTAATGGCCGTGCTGGATAAACACATTTCTCTGGAACACATTCCAGCTCTTCTCCATCAGACCAATTTAATTCAGCAAGTCTAATCTCAACAGACTCATTCCAGTCATGTGCTTGCTCAGTTTCACTATCACTGACTTCACCCGACCATAAATTTGGGTCCCAGTTATCTTTCCTAATTAGCGCGCGAATCCTTATCTTTGATGGATTGCCCCGCTGCTGTCTGCGCTTGTGCGTGGCTACACGCACAGCTAAAGAGGCACACCTGTCCTCCATCTGATCAGCCCGTTTAACGGACGATTCAAGGGTCTCTCTCATAATAATTTGTTGCTCTTGGAGCAGGGATATCTCGTCTGTTAATTTACTAATTTTAGCATCTTTAAGCAATTCATTCTCATGCACCTTTCTGAGCGCCTGCAGGAATAACCAGCCTATATTTCCTGCTGCCTTGAGCTCCTTTCTGCATTTCTCAAGCGGTAAACTCTCCAAGCACTTACTAATTACCGCCGGGGAAACATCATTTTCAAGCATGTCCCATGCCATCGGTGCCGAGTACCGATGCAAAATATCTGCCACACCCGACCAAGCATTTGATGCCGGCCATCCTGGAATGTGACAGAGTGCACTATCTTCCCCATTGCATTCATCTTTTGTATTTCTTTTCCAGAAGGGCATCGTGCTCGAAAACCCTGCTCACAGCGCCAAATGTAGTGATAAACAGTACCCGCACCTCCCTGGGATCCAGCCCTTTGTGCAAAGTAAATCACTCCTAATTACCTTCCCACACAAATAAGGTTTAAGAAGCACGATGAACTCAGTCTGGAAAAAAGCCAATCACACAGAATATGATGCTTGCATTTATTATCTACAATGACTAATGAAAACTAAGCAGCAATTTATAATAATGTGGAAATAGAGAGTGCAAGCTATATAATGCCAATTATCAATCACAGATGAGTATGCAATTATTTGGTCTTACGCTCCTAATGAAATGTAGATGAAGATACGATCTGATCACATCCAGGACCCTCGCCGCTATCTGGTGCCCGGCACTCCTCAGCAGAGGAGGGGAGGACTGGCCAAGCCCCCACAGTCCTACACCAGAGCAGGGATGTGATGTTAGGAGCCTCGGCCCTGATAGCGCACAGCTGGTCGTCCAGGCACTGTCCTTGATACGCACGTCTTTCCAACAGTCCAGGATGAGTCCCCCCTCCCTGGTCCAAGTATAGTTCTCTTATTAGGAGCTGCACGTCAATCATCATGACGTGTCAGCTCTTCGAGAAGCTTCTAGGCTCTTCCCTCCTGGCAGTAAACATGTTTTTTGCTTGGAAAGTTACAAGACTGGAAACAGCCAGTCTTGGCTCCCAGGCTTCGGGCACTGTTTCTTTGCATTCTTGTCTTATCAGTGCACCTGACTTGCAGAGCGAAGACGGGCAAAGCAATGCCTGGCTCCCACGAACTGCATGGAGCCTCTTGCTAAAGCACGATGTTTTATGTCTTCAAAAAAGGCCTTTGCAATTAACCCCTTGCAAGCATGCAGGCTCACCCAGTTTGAGAGTCCTGGTTGATGTCAGCATTTTCCTCCACGCTTCGAATAGGCTCTAATACACACAAGATAGCTCAGTGGGTTAGTGCAAATGCAGGTTACTGCAAGCGCCTAGCAGCTTATCACTACAGCATCTCTGGGGGCTCTGGGGGCGTCGCAGAGGGTTGCCAGCCGCAGGTGGTGGTGAGGGGCAGTCGACTCTGTGGTGGGCGGGTGAAGGTCTGTAGTGGGGCTGCAGTACTTCAGTAACCGTCAGGTGGTATCCATGCTCTAGGCAGGTGCTGCATTCCTGGGCAGGTGGCACATGTGTGGGTAGGGCAGTGGGAATGCCAGCACGGGGGGGGGGGACTGCCCAGGCAACTTAGGCCCTGGTGTCAGAGAGTTGGCGTCTATGGATTTAGAACATGCATGGGGACAGCTAGTGGGGGTTGGCAGTTAGGGGCACAGGGGTTGGCTGGGGGGCATACAAAATAAAAATAAATGAAATTTATATATATTTTCATAAGTGGCCTTGTCTTATTTATTTCCAGTGTGAGGTGCCACCACTGGGTGGGGAAAGGTTAGTCCGGCGGTAGGGTATTTTGAGGGTCTCAGCATGTCGAAGGAGCGAGTGGATGCGCAGGCACTGCGGGAGGTGCTGAACCTGATTAGCAAGGCAAGCAGGAACCAGCTGGAGGAGGTGGTACAAGACGCTACGGAGGAAAGTGTTGCTGAGGAGGGTAGGCCTCAACGCAGGGCGGCCGCAGACAGTGTTCTGGCAGCAGTGGTGGCTTGCACCCATTCAGTGGGCATATGGATAGGTGGGAACAAAGGAAATATGAGGAGGTCAGGAGAAACAGGGAAGTTATGCCAAGTAGGGCAGGTAGAGTGCAGGGTCCAGCCCTGGACAGGGGTAGGGATGGCCAGGAGGGGGATGCTGGAAGGGGGAGAACGGAAGCCGGTTTGCGGGACAATTTTGGGGGAGGGATGGGAGAAGAGGAGAAGAGAAAGGTGGGGTGGGAGGGTGGAGCGAGCCGTTGGGGAAGAAGGGTCAAGGAAGTTCCTGCGGAAAAGCATGGGGGGTGGGAACCTGATGCCTTCCCCAGTGTTTAGCAGCCTGCAGGGGCGGGACCAGGTCCGGGCGACAGAGATGGCTCAGTACAGCCCCTGGCATGGCACAGGGTGGAATGCCTCTGTGGGGAAGAGCAGCGCAAGAAGGGGCTAGGGCAGCCCCTCCGAGAAGACAACAAAGGAGCGTTGAGGTGGATGCCCCAAGTAAGTGGGAATGGTATATGGTGGTGGAAGGAAGGGGGAGGAGAATAGGATGGTGTGGGAGAAGGGAGCAAGGGTATTGGAGGGATACAGGAGTATTGTGGAGGGTGAGCTGGTGGATCAGGAAGATGGAGTGAGAGAAGTTTGAGTGATGGCAGCAGTGAGGGAGAGATGGGTTAGGGGTGGGCCTACTGGCTGAGCTAACAAGCAGAGTAGATCTGCTGATATTTTTGTCCCTGCAGCAGGAGTCCTATCAGGAAAGAAGGGAGGAGTGGAGGTGGTTCTACTAGGATGGCGTGAACGGACAGAGCGGACAGGCTGCTAAGAGGTGGGCAAGGAGTGGTCGGCAGCATTGGTTAGGTTGGGACGAGGTGGGATCACAAGAGAGTGGGGGTAAGTGACAAGGTTTGGGGAAGGAAGGATGCAAGGGAGGTACATGGCAATTGGTGCGGCTGAAGGTGCAGAGCAGGAGTACGGTGGAGGTACAAACTGACCCAGCACCGGAGAAGGCTTGCCAGGCAGTCGAGTTGCTGTGGAGAAAAGGGGACAGCAAGGGCGAGAAGAAGCTGAACAATTTGTCAGACATGGGCATAACAAAGCCATTGGGGGTGCATTTGACGGTGAATACCCAAGATAAAAACGTGGGCAGGGGAATTTTTGGCTATCTTTAAGCTGTTGCATAGGATCATGAGGGCAAAGGAAGGATCAAAGGAGGAAGAGAAGGAGCTTGCAGCGAGGCCCAAGGTCCCGGTAACAATTGACAAATGGACATCAGCCTTTCTGATATATATATATATGCCAGTGTCTATTGTGATAGGTGCCAGAGAGGATCGTGGCATTGTTTAAATACATGGACGTCATTAGGAAGGCGTTTGTGAGTTTTGGGGGTTTTGCATGGGTCATGTATGATGAATAATATGGGACAGGACTAAACAGTGATGTGGGGTGAGACAACATGGATCTGTGGTTGCAGTGAAAGGTGCTGACGCGCCTGGAACCCATATTGTATACGGCAAGTGGCTTGCCTGTGCGTTACCGGCCCTTTCATGGTCACCCTGCTCTGGACGGGGTTGGGGCAGGTGGCAGAGGGCAACCATGCATGGCACGCTGGGCTTTCTTAACAAGGAAGCATGCCTCAGGACAGTCTGTAAGTTTTGGTACAAGAGCAGCAGGTAACTGCACCCTGTTATTCAATGTTTTGTAATGAGATACAGGCGAAGGGGTAGGGATGCGGGCAGAAGGGTTGTGGGAAAAAGCCTATACTCCAGTTAAGTTGGAGGAATGGCTGAGCTTTTACCTGGACAGGGATGCGGCTGAGATTTTGGGGGATGGGTGTCGGGACGGTTTTCGTTTAGGGTATCAGGGATCTAGGGTAAGGAGATGAGCGGAGAACGTGAAGTCATCAATAGACCAACCAGACATTGTGGAAAGGAATTTGGCAAAGAAAGTGGCAGAAGGGAGGGTGGTAGCCCATTCTCTGAATTATCTGGGCACTTGGTAGTGTCTCTGTTGGGGGTTTTGCCGAAGAATGTGTGAGGGGGAGTTAAGACTGATCCGCCATTTGTCTTGGCCAGAGGGGATGTCAGTGAACAACTTCATTGCAGAGGAGGATTGTGCAGTGTCCTACGCGAGTGTGGATCAGGCGGTGCATCTTATAAGGGATATTGGTAAGGGGCATTCATTGCCAAGTACGACATCTAATCAGATTTCAGGTTGCTGCTAGTGCATCCAGAGGACTTTTGGTTGTTAGTTGTGCAATTTGTAAGGACCGGATATTTGTAGACAAGGTGCTGCCCATGTGGTGTGCCGTGTCCCGTGCACGGTTGGAGCATTTTAGCTCTTTCTTTCAGTGGTGTTTTATTTACAGGTCAGGCTTTCATGGAGTGCTGCATTACCTGAATGATTTCTTGTTCATCAGTTGGGCGGGGAGAGAGGAAGAGTGCAGGGAGATGCTGGAGATTTTTCTGGGGTTGATGGAGGAATTGCGAGTTCCCTTGGCGGAAGACAAGACTGAACGGTCAGCGGTGGTCCGGACATTTCTAGAGATATAATTGGACTCAGTGGCAATGGCACCACGTTTGCCTGAGGATAATGTTAGCAATTTGGTAGGGCTGTTGCTGAAAGCAGTAAGGATGCACAAGATGGCGCTGTCAGACACGCAGAAATTGTTGGGACACTTGAATTCTGCGTGCAGGGTTGTAGCCCTGCTGTGCACATTTTGTAGGAACATGTTACAGTTCATGGCTGGGGCAAATCAAAAGCACCACAGGATTAGGGTGTCGGGTGCACTCAGGGAGGACTGTAGGGTATGGTTGCGTTTTCTGGAGGAGTTTAATGGCGTGCTGATGTGGCTGCTTGGTGACCCTGTGTCATGGGTGGTGCAGGTATTCTCTGACCTGTCAGGGGCAAGAAGTTTCAGGGTGTACTGGCGAGGGAGATGGTGTGCAGAGGACTGGCTGCTGCACTGGAGGTAGGGGGAGGAGCATTACCTTTCTAGAGTTCTTTCCGTTGGTGGTAGCATTGGCATTGTGGGGCAAGGAGCTGAGAATAAAAAGGTTAACTTTAATTTGGAGAACACCGCAAACACAGCAGTGGTCAACGTGGTGAACAGGCTGTTGGCTAAGGTTCAGCAGGTGTCCAGGATCTTGAGGGAGTTTGTACTGCGGTGCCTGAGGTGGAATTTTGTGTTTAAGACAAAGCCACGTACCCAGAAAGGATAACGACATCGCTGATGCTTTATCTCGTTTTCGGTGGCCGAGATTCCGTGGTTTGGCACCGGAAGCAGAACAGGGAGGGTACCAGATCCTGGTGGAATTATGGCAGCTAGGAGAATGAGACTGCTAAATTTAGTGGAGGAGTCGATAGCTGCACGTTCCTGATGAGCGCACAGGAGAGCGTGGTTGAATTTCCTGAAAGGGGGGGTACAGAGTTCGAGGGAGAGCTGGAATGTGGAGAGGAGGGACATGGTGAACATTATACTGAATTGAATGGACAAAGGTTGGTCTAGGGCAGGGGTGCACAACTGATTTTGCCAGAGGGCCGAATGCACCTTACATGCTGCCTATAGTGGGCCGAAATGTATATGTGGGAGGGGCGGTAGGTGGGGCGGTAGGTGGGGCGGTAGGCGGGCGTGTGTCAGGTGGCTTTTTCAACCCCCAATATTTATTAAACACATGGAAAATAATACTTTTTTTGAGGTGTAACCATCTTTGTATTTCACATTACACACACACGCAGAGTGCTGCATCTTGCTATCCTGCATATTATGTGTTCTTTCAACAGGGGTGGGGTTTTTTAGTATTTTCTATTTTGTTAATACATATGATATGTTTCATTAAAGTATATATATTTTATTGACCCTTGATTGGACATTCTGTTATTTTGGACTGCTACACTATGCCCCATGACCCCCACCCACAGGCACACTATTCCCCATTACCCCCACAGCAAACACTATGCCCCATGACCCCCACCCCCCAAGCAAACACTATGCCCCATGAGCCCCACAGCAAACACTTTGCAAAGCATACTGAAAACCACCAATACCAGTGGAAGATTTAAAGATCGAAATATCCCCCCAAACAAAAGCCCATCTCCATGACCCACATAAAACCGACATCACCATGAGCCCCCAACATATTCCTTTCAAAATGGTTGCACAGTTTTTATTTGCTGTGAACAAAAAAGGGTGCATTTCTGAACTCACCCTGCTTTTGGTAAGTGGGGTCTCACATTCAACTCACAAGAGAAAGGTCTCCCTCAGCTTTAATAGGCATTCCTTGATCATTTTATGAAAAGTAGTTCGCTGCTATAGACTTTAATGGAGGCGCCACATTTATTAAACATCTGTCTGCACCAGAGCTTGGGAGGCAGCGCTTAGAGGGGTGTCTAACTCCACACTTTGAAATGATGTGCCCCATTTAGTTTTACTTGTTTCTGTATGCCCCTCTCCTACCAACTCCCCACTTCTTTCCAGAAATACTTTGTCCTAGACCCGGCCCTCGCTGCTGGGTGCACTCTTGAGTGGCCTCCAGAAGAGAAGCCCTACTGGGATACTTGGGACTAGTGTTAGTAACTAACCTTAGAAAGTCTGAATCCCCCAGCGTCCCCAGAAGGCCTCCTTTTCTGCTGTATTTCCACCGTGTTTATTTGAATCCATTCATACAAGAGATGAAAATAAGCACTCATTTTCGAAAATATGGACACAGTCGTTTTCCGCAGCCCAGTGGCCAACACTAGAAGCCCACTTTACAATGCATAATAATATGCTCCTTCTTACTGCTCCTTAGGATGGTGATTTGTAGGCTTAAAGTAAAGAAAATATTGTCCAATAATATAACTAAGGAAAAGAGATTTCAAAGAAATTATAATATTGTAAATGATTATAATAATTGAATATAAATATCGGATGTCTTACGGACAAGTCACAAATCAATAATGTAATACATTTATTTTGAGCATTTTTCTTATAAAAACACCAATGCAAAATGCGGGCATTTTTCTTCTAATGTAATAATCTAATGAAAGAATCACCGGCCATCACGCCCGAGACACAACAAACGAGCGCAGAATCACGAGGCCAGGAGAACACCTCACCGCAAACTTCTGGGCAGCTGTAATCTCTTCTCTGGAAAACAGTTTACTTTTTAAAATGTTGTTTTGCGGACTTCAATCAGCCGCGTGAGACGGGATCGCCATGGTGCATTTTGAGGCGAGTGTGCAAGGGAAACAAAGACTTTCCTAATGGAGGGCAGCCATTGCTGCTTGCAGGCCATCCTCCTTTAGGAAAGTACTTAACCCTACCGGGCCGGTTCAAACAGCATGCCAGGCCGCACATGGGCCGCAGGCAGTATGTTTTGCACCTGTGGTCTAGGGCAACAATAGTGGCGAAGCTGGTAGGGATTGCCTTCTATGGGACGTGGTTTTGGGGTTTCCAGCCTAGTGGGGGCGAGATGGCGAGACGGGGGAGTTGTTATTGAGGTTATGTCAGGCTGTTGAGCGGGGGCGGATGTTGGTCCCAATGGGAAAGGGACATGTTCAGGGTATGCTATACTTGGTTGTTTTTTGGGGCATTCAGGGTGTTTGAGCTGGTGTTGGGCGAGACGGAGGAGGGTTTGTGGTAGGAAGATGTGTATTTGACGGATAACGCTTAGGATTAAGAAGTCAAAAATGGACCAGAAGGGCAAAGGGCGTTGGGTGCACTTGGAAAAGGGGGGGGGGCAGGATCTGTGCCCAATCAGGGAGGGTTTAAGGTGCCGAAGAAGATGTGCGGGCAGCAAAGGTATGGTCTGTGTACATGAGAATGGGGAGGCAGTGATGTTGGGGCAGGTTTTGGGTGTAATGAGGAAGGGATTGGCAGCGATGCTGGAGGATGCAAAGGTATATAGGACTCATTCTTTCAGGGTAGGGGCCGCATCGCAGAGGAAGAAATTGGGGGTGACTGAGCAGTCTATTAAAAGGTTCGGGCGCTGGAAGTTGGGGAAGTACAAGGAGTACATTAGAGAATTGGGGGAGGGGAAGGGTTAACAGGAGGGATGTAGGAGTTTGGGGGGCTTTCGGCACGGGTCTCATGTTTTTTTTGCTTTTCACAGATGTGGCAGGAGGGAGCGGAGAGGTTCCCAGATTAGAATCTGCGGCCACTCCATGGTGAAAGGGGTGGGGAGATAGGCAGCGAAGAGGGTGATTGGCACCCAGCTGGGATGCAGCCATGAGGATGTGATCTTGAGATGGTCTGGGATGGGTGGATTGAGGTGGGATCAGTTGTTGCCCATGGTGACAGGATTGCACAAGCGAAATGGGGGTTTTTGCACGTGGGAGAAAATGATGATTTAGTTAAGGAGTCTGGGTTGGCATTGAGAAAGAAGATAAAGAGGGACTTGAGTTGGTTGAGGGAGATATGGTCGGCGGTTCCCATATACTGGACGGAGTTGATGCCAAAGCGTGTGTGGAAAGGAGCCTATAAGGAAGGGGCAGTGGAGAAAGAAGGAGAAAAACTGGGAAATTTGGAAGGCATTCAGGTTGAGGAAAACACACTCGAAAACAACCTTATGGACGCAGAGTGAAGGTTGTGCTGCGGACAACACATACAGTGTATTAGTTAGGTCTGACACATATTAGATACACACATATAGCAACACAGAAAGAGAAACAGATGTATCATCTTGCAGTTGCAGAGGTTATAGATAGGGCAGTAGTATAGGCCTGGTGTTTAGCTGATGTATTGCAGTGACGTAGGATAGCGTGATGGGCAGGAAGGATGAAAATAAGTGCAAGATGGAGTCAGCAAGGTAGCATGGTAACAGCGAGGTTGGTTTGTTGATCAGACAACAGTAAAGTCATTTAAAGGAATGGTTTGGTCCAAATTTTTTATTGTCCCTACGGGTCGGCCAGGTGTTTTTAAGCCTAAGTCGCACGATTTTAGAAAAATTTCTAATGGACCTTACCCGAGTTTTCGTCCATTAAACGCATGTGAAAATAGGCACCAGGGTACTGCCATTTTGTGATAATCCTAACACTTGCCCCATCGCCCTGGCTGACCCGCTTTTGCGGCACTAAATCATATCCCCTGCCCCTGAGCCTGTCGTCAGCAGACGCGTACCACCCATTTCACAACGCCAAAGCACGTCTCGTGTCAACAATCGCTGCGCTTCAGCTAATGACGTGTCGCCATGGAAACGGCAGGAAGCCTCTTTACTCAATAAGTATAAACAGACCGTTTCACAACACACAGCAGCAGATTTTTGATTCCATTCCTCTTTCTGTGTTACTTTGAGTATTCTGTGACCCGTTTCTGTGCTCTGGTCAGCTACCTTCGTTGCTGTAGCCCGTGTGAACAGATACCAGTACCACCGCTGTAAATTATTTTCGTTTGTTTACCACACAATGGCTACAATAATGCCCTACATGTACGAGCCCGAGTATACCGAGGAGGAACTACTGGAAAGGGAAACATGCGAAAACGATGGTGCTTCGGACGGCAGTTGGCAGGACGAATCAACGGATGAAGACACTGGACCTAGTCGCATGGACGGTGTTTCCACCTGGTGCACATGCAATCGGTGCGAGCTAATGCCAACCAAGGACGAGAACTGCTGCTGCTGTGAAAACTCGGGTGCGTGGCCTACATTTGGAAGTCGAGCCATGGCCGCAATGCATCACGCAGCTGCCAGACTTCAGGGCATCCTGCCTCACACGGTCCGTGTTGAGGATAATGATGGTGCTTATGCACGAACTTCGGGCAACTGTTCGTCCTCGTAATCCGAGTAACGAGTAAGTATACTCTGCTTGTGATGCCACTCTTATTTCATGGTCTTCTACTATATCCAAATTTACCTATACATATCATGTTAACGCATGAAAGTCGTTCAATAGTGTGCAGTCTCTAGATAGCATTTGTCCAAGCAGAATGCCATTAGTTACAAGAATTGTCATTGACAACAAATGTTTAATAAACTTATCTTGTTCATTTAAAAACAGTTTGTATCATTCTTTTTTACAGGTGGTACCGGCTGGTGGCCTATCGTTCCTGTACATGGTGGCTTCACGAGAGGCTTGGACACCGTGTTCTAAGAGTAATACCCGCCTGTGCCGTTCGTGCCATAAGAGAAACCTTCCCGAGTGACAGCGGTCAGTACAGGGGATTTTCCCTCGCTGTGCTGCAACCTGACCTGTACAATGTGGAAAGTCTTGTATTTTTGTGCCATCAAAACAAGATACAAAATAAAACACCACATATATTTCAACAACGGTTGTTTTGATTTTTTACATGAATGAAGTGTGTCTCCATTCAAGGATGGACGTCAGACATCTGTGCTCCGAATGGGTGAAGGTCAGGTCGCTGTGAAGCGGGGTAGTCACTATCTAAGCTAACATAATATATTCTCAATAATGCATGCACTAAATAACACTTGTTCAAAGTCTTTCAGTAGGTTATGTCTCTATAAAAGTCACACATATATCTATACTATCAATTAACATTGGATTATACAGGCCTTAGGTTAAGGGTCTTGACCACTATAATACACTGGTTGAAGTGTGGGTCTGTGCTCACAAGAATCTCCGGTATGTGTCATTTGTTATTGATAGGCAACGATATACTGTGGTAGGGGTCTAATGTTAGTTGGGGATCTGCTAGGTGGGCATAATGGCGTGGTCAGTGGTCTGGCACATGAAGTGAATACCTTGCAGGGATACAGGGTCAGAATGGCAGTACGTTTTTGCGTGGGCAAGGACACGTTTGTGGAGATGAACGAGCTATGTGCTTAGTTCAGGCTGGTTCACATGCAGGACAGTGATCTCAGAGGAAGAGTGATGTGTTACATTTATCAGCTGTTGTAAATACCTCTGGAGTTTTCCAGTCAGAGTGGGAACGAGGGTGGGAGCCATGTGCTCTGCGCGCTGTACTATCGCAGTGAGGCCTGGTCACCAAGATGGAGTCGAAAGGGGGTACAAAAATGGATGCCCCGTGTCCTGCTCAGTGGTCCCATCTACGCGAATGTCAACCAAAGTTAACATCACATAAGGGCAAGGGGCAAACCCACTACTGGAGGTACTTGGTCCAAGTTTCTACTGAGAAGTAAAGGATGAGAGGGGCCTGATGGCCCCTCGCTCCCAAACACTTGCCTGCACGCCCACCAGCCCATACCCCCCCTATCAAAGGCATTTCGCACCCGTGGATGAGCGCTGCCATGGTGTGCTGTCAGGGGCGATAACAGCCAAGGTGCCAAACACCATGTACACTTCAAAAGGTATCCCACGCCCAGGGGAAATCGCTCACATGGCCTCCTCAGACCCCGTGTCTCCAGGCAGGCCTCCCCTGAGGCATGCCTCCCCCCTGCAATCCAAATAAGTGTGTCTCCATTCAGCAGTCTTCCTGTGCCTTGTCTGCACACCCACCGGCCCATCCATCCTCCCCCCCATCAAAGGCATTTGGCACCCGTAGATGAGCGCTGCCATGGTGTGCTGTCAGGGGCGATAACGGCCAAGGTGCCAAACACCATGTACAATCCCACGCCCAGGGGCAATCACTCACATGGCCTCCTCAGACTCCGTGTCTCCAGGCAGGCCAAGCCTGACGCTGGCCGCCCCCCTGCAAACCACATAATACCACGACATACATACGTCATTCATTCACAAACACACCCCTGTTTCTAATACTTTATAAACCACTTGATATGTCTCATGAGAAAATCTTTGTGCTTTGTAAGTCAACTCCTGAACTTTCTACCTGAGAAGCACTGAGGTCTATGCTAATCTGCTCGTCGTCGTGCCATCTGTGACCGCTTCGAGCAAACTCGTCAGTGCGCTACCTGTGGCCATCTACCTGTTCTCCTGCAACATACTGCTCGGCCTGCTGAATCCAACTGTTTGTTGGTCAAGGTAAGGCCATGTATCCTAGCCATATTTCGGTCATTTTTAAATTTCTATCTATTTGCGATTAGAGTACCCAATAGTGCTATGTTCATTTGACTTATTGCTATTGACTTGAGTTTCAATTGTTATGCTATCGATAGATCTATTTATTTTCATCTGTGTCAATTGTCATCGAATTGCATCCTTCGGGGGTCCAGTCTATAATGTAAGCATGTTTCCTTCTCGTGCAAGACAGAACATCCAAGGGACGAGTCACATGTTCAGAGTTTAGTCACATCATTTATACATTTCTGCAACTTATGCAAATACTAAGCCGCACATGATGAACTGGTATAGTTCCGGCGATTAAAACAAACTTTGCATTGAACATTGTATGGTTAATTTACTTTTGTATCACATTTTTATTCATCAAGATTGTTTAATAATGTCGATATTTACTTTTCAGAATTTTCAACAATGCCTGCCTGTTCGATTAGCGGTTGCCCTTGGAAGACCCATGCTAAATCTGAAGGCACTACAATGCATGTATTCCCGAAAACCGTTGATCGAATAAGAGAATGGGTCAGACATTGCGGATATCCACTGGATGAGCTGGAAAGTAGAGGCCAACAAGTTTTTGAGGACAAGAGGGGTGATCGATACCGCATCTGCAGCCGGCACTTTCCCTCGAACATGTACGGCACATCTTGGGTAACAAAGAAGAATGAACGGCGAACGACACGAAAATTGCGCGCAAACGCTATTCCCACTCTATTCGTCCACATTCCGCCACTGGTGAGTCAAGTTTCCGTTTTTAGCTTTAGGCCTTGCGGTAGTGTGTAGGTAGCCGGATGGATTAATTGATAGTTTAGGTGTTGTTTCCAATTTGTAATACTTTTGACATTGATATGAGTGTATAGCTATTTGAATAATGACATTTATCAATATATTATTTTTAGATTTCATAACCCTCAAATGAAATCTATATATGGGCACAGGGAACTGTGCTATATTGCGCATTTTGAATAGCATTACTCAAGTATTCTGTCTCCTTACATGGCAATTTTAAATATTGGCATTTCATTATCAAACAATAATTTACCTTTGCAACTGCTTGACTATCCCTCGAATCTGAAGCAAGAACATTCTACTTCCGTGACGTGCTCGAAGTTATCAACTACTTCCAGCACGTATCAGGTAATCTTACTTGGCTATTCCGCTACAGCAGCACGAGGTATGGATACTGACAGCTCCATTGACCGTGATCATCAGTACTGGAACACTTGTTGTTTCTCTACACCATGTTTCATTCGTGGTTAGCCATTGATATGTACCTGTGCGGTCGACCCCAAGTGTGTGTTATGTTTTCAATATTGTAATCCTTACTAATGCAAATACTATGTTTCAGGCAGTTGCTGAAGCGTCAACCCCCGCACTTGATGCGGAGCCTGACATGCAAGTAATTCCAGGGGAAGTGGAAGCGGGACCATGGAGATACGAATCGGCGCAACAGCTTTCGGAAATTGCGTGCTACATTTACAACATCCCTAGATATTCTTCAGCAGCACGAGGTATGGATACTGACAGCTCCATCGAGCGTGATCATATAACGTGATTCCATTTGCTATACTTTCTTCCCTATTAACGCAAGTACTGTGTTTCAGGGAGACGATGGAGCTTCCACTACAATCACAAGATCCCATTTAGATGATGCAGATGTAAAGAAATCAGAGAAATAAGTCGATTAAATCTGATCATATTTAAATTTTCCTTGATTCTTTTAGGCAAAGCATCATTTGTGGTTATCTCTTTATATGTACCTGTGCCGTCGACCCCAAGTGTGTGTATGTTTACAATATTGAAAACCATACTAACGCAAGTACTGTGTTTCACGGAGTTGCTGATGCATCCTCTCCAATACAATCATTCATGGCAGTCCATGCAGAGCCAGAGGTATGGATACTGACAGTTCCATCGAACTAGGTCATCAGAGCGCGAATACTTGTCGTTTGATTGTTCTACACAATGTTTAAATCGTGTTTAGCTATTGAGATGTACCTGTGTGTTCGTCCTCATGTGTGTTTTATGCTAACAATATTGTGATACATAGTAACGAAAGTACTGTGTTTCAGGGAGTCGATGGAGCCTCATTCCGTGCTGTCTATGCGGATACAGAAAATATAGTCCTTGCAGCGCAACAGGAAGGGAAGAGATGCGGAAACGAATCGGAGCTACAGCGTGCAGATGTTGAAGGTCGAGTCAAAAAAGTTGCAAAGGAAAGAAACAAAAATAAGGTTAGTTACAAACACTTCATAACTTTAGAGTTTTTTTTGTGCTGGGGACTATTTTATGTTTTTTTCCAGTCAATTGTACTATACTTTATCTTGTGTTTAAACTGAACATCCCTTTTCCAATCTTTCCTCTAGTTACCTGTGGGTGTACGAACTATACATACACAGACAGTGAAGCGAATGAGAGATGCTGCTTGCCACACCATTTACACTATGGAGGAACTATTAATTCAGACGCTGCGTGTTGAGACTAGAGATGCTCATGTCCAATGGCCAGAACATGAAATGAATGTGTCCGGAGAATCCAGTAAAGTTGTAAAGGACCATTGCTACAGTGCGACTGCAACACCACAAGAAGATGATACTGAATGTATTGAAGATAGCTCTGAAGTAGTCGCAGATCAATTCACACAATCTACACCCGCCAAAAAATTGCCACCAAAAGAACTGTCAGCATTGTTGTGTTCTCCCATCAATCTTGAAGTAACAGATGTTGAAATGACAGAGAATGAACCAGCAGCAGCATTCACTGACACATCAGAACCTGATATCGGCGATATTTCTTTCAATTCTGCTGATATGTCCTCAACGGCACAGTCCGAAACAACTTTCACGCCGGATGACAGTCTAATGAAAGAGGGCAAATACATAGTATTCGACCGTTGTTTGATGGATATTATAAGTATGCTGAAATGTGGGCATTCCATCAGAGGGAAAGTATGTGGGAAGCCATTGATTCATGTGACTCGTCAAACACAAGGCAGTGACGTCACAATACATGCCGCCTATAGATTAAATCATACATTCTCATGGTCTGCACAACCGATGCTGGGGAAACTGCCAGCAGGCAATCTTTTAGTGGCTCCAGTTTTAGAAAGTTAAAGTCTTTCTTTCAGTTTGTGGGACTCCATTTCATTTCTAAAACGCAGTACTACAAATTCCAACATTATTATCTATTTCCGGCCATTAGTGATGCTTGGAAAATTGAACAATTGTCTCTAGCAAGTACATTCGAAAGCAAACGATTCAGGCTAGCCGGCGATGGACAGTGCGACAGCCCTGGATTTTCTGCCAAGTACTGCACCTACCACTTTCAGGACATGGATAGTAAGAAAATTGTGAGTTTGGTGGTCGTGCAGGTGTCCCAATGTAAATCCTCAGTGGCCATGGAGAAACTAGGATTTATAAAATCAGTGGAATATCTACAATCTACAATCGAGGGGAATGCACATCGACCTCATAGCCACGGACAGACACGTTTCAATTGCCAAGACAATGAGAGCAGTTCCCACATATTAAACATCAATTTGATGTATGGCATCTTGCTAAATCAATCAATAAGAAAATCTGGACTGCAGGGAAAAAAAAGGTTTGGAAAGTATTTCACAGTGGTCCCAGTCTATCAGCAACCATCTTTGGTGGAGCTCCAAAACTTGTGAAGGGTCAGTGGAAATCCTACTTGAAAAATGGCGGTCACTGATGCACCACTGTACCAACGTTCACCGCTGGACAGAAAACCTACATTTCCACCAATGTGAACATGGCCCTCTGTCCCCAGAGGAGGCACGGAAGAAGAAGTGGTTGGTTCCATCTTCACCCACACACAAAGTCATTGAGAAGATTGTTTTCGATAAAACTCTATCAAGAGATTTGAAGGGGCTGACAGAATTCTGTCACACAGGAAGTTTGGAAGTGTTCCACAATATTTTCCTTAAGTACAGGCCAAAGTGCTTGCATTTCAGCATGCAGGGCATGAAACATAGGACTCTACTTGCGGTCTTGGCCCAAAACGAGAATGTGTGTCGTGAACAATCTAGAACTACAGGTAATGTAGGGATGCTTCACTACACTACAGCCTTTGCAAAAAGAAGTAAGCAATGGGTGATCAAACCAGTCTATGAGGAAATGGAGTTCGACTTTGTTAAAGGCCTTATTGTTGCTGTGCTCGAGAAGCACAGATATGGAATTTTGAGCGTTTCTGTGCAGAGCACTGATGCATTGCCACCAAACATTGCCACTGTGCCATGTCCACCCAAAGAAGAACTCGTTGAGAAGTACAAATCCCGGTTTAAATCATTATAATCTGATTGTCTTTTTGTAAAAAAAATGTTATTGTACAGTGTACATACAAAGTATGCAAACCCTAACCCCTACCTTCACCATCCTGGGTGGCGAACAACCTGGGTGTCATCTTTGACTTCTCTCTCTATTCACCTCATATCGCTGACCTTGTCAATATGTGTATGTATATATTTTTGTTGATGTAACTAGGTTACGCAATCTCATGTAAATGCTGCGCACTGTTAACCGAGGGGAGGCTGGCGTATTGCTAATAATAAAACAAACAAATAATAAATCTCACTTTCAACTGAACTCCTCGGGTACTTTATACTTTCCCTGACCTTCCCCCAAAAAGTCAATATCCCCATAGTTATGGTTCTCTAGGGCTGCAAAGCTCGTGGACAACGAGGACAAAATTGGGGGCCTTAGAACCCGCCAAGCGAACCGTTGCAGATGGGAGAGAAGCCAGTTCACATTTTCACATTGAGGCCCAGTACATAGATGGATTCGAAAATTCAAGTTCTTACAGATGGCTTTACTACAGGATGTTGCAAAGTAAGAATGTATGCTCATTTCGAGTGAAGGTCAGTGGCTTTGATTTTCAGCTCGCGGCCTGAAGAGGCCCACAACTCGCACTGGCAGTATAAGGTTCTATTGCTTTTTTACCTTGAGAGAAAGGGACCATGCCGAAAGGACTTCATTTGAAGGAGGGGTGCAATAACCTAAGAGACGATAAGGCAGAAAATTCGGAAACTAGACGAGTTTCATGTTAGTTCAGTATACGTAAAATCGTTGTCACGAGCACAGTGGGATTTACGGACTGCATTACGCAGAGACACAATGGAAATTGCAAATATAATGTAAGTAACTCTTTAGACGCTATTATACCGGAATGAAGAATTAATGAATGGATGAATGAATGAATGAAGAGCAAGTAAAACGTCTGTGGGCTTGTCTTGGTACCGGGCACATGTGCATGCAGGTCCACATTCATGTAGACAAACAGGCGTTTCTCATTGTGTGTTAACCTCAATTTATTTCGTTAGTTTTCGCATTGATTTTAGTGCCGAACATTCTCCATTGCACTATCCTTGCAAGCAAATAGTTTCTGATCGGCCGTAATAAATAAAATGAATAATATTAATAAAGATCGGCTGGCGAGACTATTTATAATTTTTATGTTTTCAAAACAGGTATATCCTACCCTACTGCTACTGCCACCAGTTTCAGACCCCGGCAGATGGTTTTTTCAACCGCCAGCTGCAGCTTCTCGTAAACAACTGCACCACTTTGACGATCTTATGGGACGATCGCCAAGGGCCCATATGCCCTTACGCGGTACTAACGGCTAGAAGCAACATATTAACCTTTACGCTGGCCTAGTGCCTAGTTGATGGAACAGCCTTGCGGTTACCGTGCGACCAAAGTACTTCGTTTAACGAAAACCAACACCCTGTGTACCATAAAGGAACAGCGCGTGACTCACGATAAAATGGAACAGCATTTGCGGATAGAGAGAAAAGAAAAATAATCACATTCCGATTTAATATGCCAATTGCTGAATATTCTATAACCATTTAATGTCAAATAAATGTACTTTACCAAATGTACCATGTTGCTGTTTGATTTTAAAGTACAGTTTCATATTCCGAATTGTGGCGCGCTGTGTTGTGAGTTGATCTGTGTTGGTTTCCGGGTTCTGTGTGAAGTCGCGTAGAAGACGACTCGGCGCGTTTGCCTACGCAGCACAGTAACGTCACGGAGAGAGGCGGGGAATATGAATGTTTTGACAATGTCAGGCTCAGGGGCGGGGGATATGATTTAGTGCCGCAAAAGCAGGTCAGCCAGGGCGATGCGGGAAGTGATAGGATTATCACAAAATGGCAGTGCCCTGGTGCCTGTTTTCGCGTGCGTTTAATGGACAAAAACTCGGGTAAGGTCCATAGGAAATTTTTCTGAAATCGAGCGACTTAGGCTTAAAAACACATGGCCGACCCATAGGGACAATAAAAAATTTTGACCGAACCATTCCTTTAAGATGATAAGGCCTATTACACTATGAACAGTCGAGAACACAGTCCTTGGTGTGGAGCTGCGGCTCTGTTAGATGAAACACAAAAAATGAAGACCCTTTCCTTTTCGCTAGGAGACAAGCCGAGGCCAGAGGCACCCATTGTGCACAGATAAACAATAATTGTATCCAGCTGCGGGTCGTGAATGTGATGGGAATGGAATGTTAGTTGGTAAACAGGCAGGAAGGGATGCGCCCTTTGAAGGACAATTCTATGGGAATAGGGCACGAGGCTCTGCGATGCCAATGCAGCAGGCAAATGTTTAGAGTACTACTGCCTTCACCCCGGCCACCCCATAAGAACTGCACTTATACACACTGCTTGAGCAAACAAATACTCAAAATTCAGAGTCTAGAGCGATGCCCTGGTCACATCATCGCTGGGCACCTGGGGTAAGGAGGAGATAAGAGGGGAGCCGTATCTTAAAAGGCAACGTGGTTTGTCGCTGGACTGCTAATCCTGAACTTGGCTGGGGGAGGCCCCAAAAAGAATGAAATGGTGGTTCCACAAGGTTGATTGAAGCTGGATGGCCTGAGGTCTGTATAAGGGCCCCGGTGACTCATTACTAAGTGAGATCACACTCTCAACATCATTCCTGTTACCTGGCGTGAGTCCGAAGGGTTCAAATCCTGAGTGCAACTTTCTATTTTAGGTCAGTGCGGCACTGTCCTAAGTGAACACCCAACACAGAGCAAGTTAGAAACATAAACCGCTAAATCGAGCGCCTGAGTACAGCAGTTCTAGTCCCCCAACCCCACTCGCCAATACATTTAGTACAAGGTTGGGGCTTCAGCTCGTGTGCGCCATGGCATCTTGGTTAATGAGGAAGCATATTGTCTAATCAAAAGCAGAGTTGGCCATGCCAAGGTCTTTGATCGTGTCTGGAACAGGAGGGTGTACATCACCTGACGGTTCTAGATTTATGAGCTTATTGATAAGAACCCAACAATCACCCATTGGGTTCAGCAGTGATGATGTAGGGGACCATGTATCTAGGGATAGGGGTAGCGTGATGAGGCCAATCAATTCAGGGACTATAGGGGGCACTATAGGCAGATTAGCAGGTTCTGTAGGTGATAGCCAATGAGGGTGGTGGGATTAGGTTGAACTCATTATAATGTGTAGTAATGTTAATTTGTGGTCTTTCCTCTAGAAAAGGTGGGATGTCTTGCGATAAGACGAGCGCTGTGTCAGTTTGGTTATAGGGAGCCACCTGAGACCCCTTTTGAATGTAATAAACCTTATTTTCCTTGCAAAGAGGTGCAGTGATGATTTTGGTCATTTGGATTGCTTTTTACTCTGCAGGTTTTGGGCTGCCTGTGATGCTGAAAATGCATTGGAGGGACAGGGCATCTTTGTCATTGTCCTATATCTCCTTAGACTGTGTGTTCTGCTTAACTTCTGCCCAGGGGAGTCCAGTCTGGACTCTGGCAGTGCAGCTCTTCATTTTGTTTTTGGTGGACAAAGACCCATGAACTACCCTTACGGCACCCATGGATAGGGGTACAACATGTGCCCCTAGTGTATGTTTTTGGGCACATGTGTGTTGCCCACAGAGCAGGGTGTGGGCTGGTGGCAGCTACATTCTGACTTGGCAGTGGCTCTGTGAATTCTTTTTGGATACCCAGACCCTGCCATGGGAATCAATGGATTCTACACAAAGGCGAGATGGCCACTGGTGGCCTCTTGGTTTTCTTTGCTTCTCACCCTTGTTTCTCAGTGTCCCGAGAAGCCCTGGCACTGGTCCCTTCCCCTGAATGGATGTTGAGTGGAAGGGCCATATATGTGACTATGGGGCTGCCTCCTGCCAGACTGGCTGGAGCCTTCCCAGGGACAGTTTGTTATGGGTACAGCCTTGGGGTAGAGATTGCATGAATGGAGTGAGTAGTCAATATGCATTCTGTGTTATGAGTGTCAGGTTTTGGTTGTGTGACAGAATGACTGAGCCAGTCCTGTCTGAAATTGGAATGCATGCAGTGTGGTGCACTGAAAGTCTGGGGATTAACCCCCAATCCACATCCTGTGTTGTGGGTGTCTGGTTTCTGGTGAATGGCCTAAATGTCTGTGAGTCTGATTTGGTGCTGCTTGCATGAATGCACTTGTGTGTGATTGGCTGGTTGATCCTGGATAAGCCTGAGTGAATGGGTAGTGTTTTGTATAACGGGGAGCCTTACACTCACCTCCCTGTCAGAAGGTGAAACAGGAAACCTGAAGCAGAACCTGGAGTCATGAAGAATCCCTCATGGTGCATCCCTGCCATGACATCCATTCACTTTCCCACGCCAGAGAAGGCCCAGGGTCTCTGTCTGAAGAGGAGTGTCTACCGATGGGTTTCAAACCACCAAAATCCAATGTAGATGTCCCGAGGGTCCAGACTTGGTGGGGCTCTGCAGTCCAGCCCAGTGGTCATATCTAGGTCACCAGAAGCCATCCTGAGGTCTTTGCTGCGGCTGCAGTACCGAAGATCCGAAAGGCGGTAAACCTCAAATTCCCCAAACCCGCCATCTACTTCTGCCACTGCACTTATCACCACTGAAAGTCATCCATGGCCACTAAGGGCTTTATCTTCTTCAGCCAAGCCTTGTCGAGGTCCACAGCAAGTTTCATCTCTGTGGGACATCCACAGCCTGCGTAGCAACCCGACATCAGAGAGCATTACGAAAGACCTGCATTGCTGCTTTTCCGACACAGCTTGGTTCCCTTCTTCTTCTTGCCACTGACATCCCAGCGACTCCTTCTTTCAAAGGGGTCCACCCTGAAGGAGTCCCATCGAGTAAAGCCAAAAAACTCCATCACTTTGCCTGCCAAGGCACCCAAGGTACTGTCACAGGGAACAGCATCTTCCATCCTCAGGATTCATCCAGGGGTCCTAGATTCATCTTGTATACTGTTCTCCTTTGGTGTTGGCATACACATACTGCTCCCATGCCCTCCCCAATGATTCAGGCTCAGAAGCATCTATTAGCGCGTGGAGAAAGTGAAAGTGTGTGGCTGCAGGGGGTTTGAAAGCGCAAGTAGGAATAACAAATGCATTCATTTAATAGTAGTCATAGTGTAGGTAGGCCCAGGTATAGGGCACGGGCAATATTGTGTAGTAGTAGTGAAATATAATGTGTAACGATGATGTAGACACAATGCCTGGGTGCAGGAAATACTGAAGCATTGTCATATTGGAACTGATGCCTAGCATTTTGTAGTCCTATTGGAGGTGTAGCAGCATGGCACAGTGAAGAGTTTGAATAATGTTCCCTTTCAAAGCCCCAGCAGTAAAGGTGGGAATAGTAGCGTTCATGCTGAATAGATAATGGTTCTGGCCTGCAAATCCAGAATGGAATATGAACGGCAAAGCAAGGATAGGTCTGCGCCCATCCTGAAGGACAAAACCAAGGGAGTCAGGTTAGCGGTCTCGAGCTGCCAAAATGCTTGTTCTAGATTTAGGGCATCATCGCCTCCTGGAACAATCGCCATCCCATTTGAGCTGACGGCTGGAAACCAGAGTACCGGGATCCATCAGAATTAGGCCAATTAATGTCATCCAATAGAAAGCCAGGTGGTGTACCGTGGGTGGACAACTGATTAGAGGGGAGCGAGGAGCAGAACATCCTGTGATTTGTAAAACAAGGAGAAAGAGGTGAGGCCAACAAATCTAGTCCTGGGACGGAGAGGCATGATTGTGGCACTCACGTGTCTGGTATCAAGAGAAGCACACTATTATTTCAAAGAGCTAATTTGACCTTGGAGTTGTCCACTGAGCTCATGCTAACAATCAGGTGCATACCATGTGACTAGGCCGATGGGATGGGTAACATCCTCGGTAACTCGCCATTCCAGTAGCTGGGAATCAAGGAGGTGTAATAGGGGACCCATGTGTTAGAGGGCCAGGGTAGATTCGGATGTGGCCAATTGGTCATGGGAATATAGGGGACTGGGAGTATGCATATAAGTGGTAGCCAATGAGGGTGGGAGATTAAAACGGTATATTGTTCACGTCATGAGTGACCATTTCTTTCCTTTTAACCTAGTACTTGCTTTGAACTAACAGAGAGAGCTCCATGGCAGTTGGGTTCTATGGGCCGTTCTGTCACCTTTTCCTATTTGTATACAAAATAATTCTTGTAAAGTGGTGCACCAAGTCTTTTTCCTTAGAGGAGTGTTGTTTATTATCTGGTTGCCTGGAGGTCTTGCCATACACATTTGGTGACCTCGATATGATCCCAGACCCTCCGCAGTGATGAGGATTCCTGGCCACACATACGGAGGGGCCGCACCCACCTGTAGTGACTAGTCTCCTGTGCACAAACTCGAAAGGTTTAGAGGAGCTGTGTTGCCTGAATTCCTGTCTGCTTTTTGGAACTGGTGCTACTCCCAGAATGTCCAGGTCATTCATAAGACCCTGTGATGGAGGAACCCGGGAGAGCAAGTAGATGTAAGTGCACATCTGCGGGGAAAAACAATAAGGGGAAGGGGTGTGTGAGTGTTGGGATGTGAGTTTGTTGAGGTGTGCGTATGTGTGTGTGTGTTGATGGTGAAGTGGATGTGGAGTGAAAAGACCACGTGGCATTACATATATATATATATTTTTTTTTTTTATTATATGTGGTAAAAGCATAAGAGAGTAATGGATCCTCTCTGATTGGAGGGAGAAGGCAGTGCTGCAGAACTAAAGAGAAAATAGAGACATAAGGGTAGAGGCCCGGTATATTGAGAGGGCCTGGGATCCCTCCGCCCTTATGTAAAGGGGGTGTGAGGTTGAATAGTCTGTTTTTTGTATTTATATTTGGTGTTTTTACTGTGGCGGTACAGACCGAGGTGGGGTCCAGCTTTGCTGTATATAATCTTGTGAAGTGACAGGGAGGTTTGTATGGGTAGTGTGAGAGTTTGTGGATTATAGTAGTGTGGTGAAGGAGAGAGTGACAAGTGGGGAGGAGGGACAGAAACCGGAAAGGGGTGGGAGAGGGGCATTAAGGCACTGCTGGATTGGAGCCTGTATTGATTAACATTACCACCGAGTAGGGACCATCAAAATGGAGCCGTCGACTTCATTGGAGTATATGTGCACGGCCCTCCCTTTGTACTTTGTAGTGGAAGAACATTTTGAAGTATCATCTGGAGTGGGTGGCTGAGACAAGAGGGGGAATGTATGAGCCGTGGCCAGAAGAGGGAACAAACAACAAGAAGGTATTGGGTCATATGTACACATTTTTTGCAGCCAAGTTTTTTTTGTTAAGCTTTATTTTTGGGTTTTTTAACGTGATACAACTTCACACCCACATTAGGGTGGATTTAACTGTGCACCGTACATCACTCCCTCTCCCCCCTCTCCCCTTTCCGTTCTCCTCCGCCTCTTAGTTCAGAGTTTCCTTGGGTGCGTTCTGTGCGGCTCAAGTTCACATTTCAGGGGTTAAGTCGCTAGGCCACATTGTACGCTGTATCGCTTCATCTGTTTATTGAGCACCTGTTGGAGAAGGCGGGGTGTCTTCTGCTTCATTCATTAGGAATAATATCACTGGGCCCCAGATGTCTGGTGGACGTGCGTGTTGGGGCAGCAATTTAATGAAGTCTGTCTCAACGTCTTGGCAGTAAAGGATGTCCCTGCGCCAGTTGGCGACCGTGGGAAGGCAGCCGCGAACCCAGGACATGGTAATTCTCCTGCGGGCCAATGTTAAGAGTAGTCCAGCAAGTTTTCTTGTTGACGCTGACAGTAGTCTTGTCATACCCAACAGAGCTGCTGTCGGGATGGGTTGAATCTCCTCCCCCACAATTGCTGCTGTCGTCTCCAGGACTTGGTTCCAGGAGGGGGTCAGTTTGGGGCAGTCCCATGCGACGTGGACAAAATCGGCTTTGGGTGTTCCACACCTTTCGCATTTTGAGGAAGATTCAGGATGGTGTTTGCTTGCTTTCGCTAGTGTGTAGTACATTTGGTGGAGAAAGTTAAACTGGATCAATTTAAAGCGTGAGTTGAGTGCTATTTTTTGCGTTTGCCTCAGGATGTAGGTCCAGTCTTCTTCTGGGATGGTTATTTGTAGGGCTTTTTCCCATCTAGCTTTTGTGCAAGTGTTGTTAGGAGCTGTGTCGGAGATAATTGATCTGTAAATTTGCGATACCAGTCTGCCTTCGCCTTGTGCTTGTATAACATTATGGAGGAGTTGCCAGGTCGAAGGTTGTTGTGGGAAGTCGGGTAGGAGTGCCTGCAGGGTATATCGATTTCTGAAGTAGATGAATGTGTCGAGGGCGGTGTTGCCACCTCTTAGGTTTGATTTTTGTGGGGTCATAAAGCCATCTTCGGTGAAGAGATCACCAAGGGCGTTTATGTGTAGCTTTTCAACCCATTGGTGGAAGACCCTCTCTAATGTTAGTGGAACCCCTGGCATAAACTTGACGGGGAGAAAAGGTATCGCGTTTGCACTCCATATTTTTGGGCGATTCTTCTCCAAATCTTGTAGGTCGAAAGCATCACGTTCATGGTGGTATCAGGGACTGGGGTCTGACTGATTATGACCGCTGTCAACAGATTAGGTGTTTCCAGGGCCCATTCAATTTGTACGTGTGGTCTAACTGCATGAGTGGAGTACCAAAAGATGAGGAATTGCGCCTGCGCTGCCCAGTAGTATTTCTCTAGGTCTGGGAGGGCCAGTGCTCCATGTGATACCGGGAGGGTAAGTATTGAATGTGCCACTCTGGCTGGCTTGCCTACCCATAGGAGCTCGAGAACCATGCTTTTCAGTCTGTTCAAAAAGGATTGTGGCAGTAGAATGGGGGTGTTGGTGAATAGGTACAGGAGTTTCGGCAGGATCACCATCTTGACCTGTCAGTCATAAAAACAAAATCCCTAACCGTCGTCTTGCCCCTCCACCCCCTGGGCAAACATGCTCCGGTTTCAGACAATCTTTGACAATCCCCTATGATATGATATGATCGTTTATTCATATAGCGCCTATACACAATGTGTTTCAAAGCTCTTCAAGGCAAGGGAGGGAACAAGAGAAAATACAACCACATTCTTACAGGCCATGAACAGTAAGGATGTGAAATTAACTATGATACTCGGCCTGACGACATTTCAGATAGTGCAAGAGCTAAGACATAGATAAGGAAGGGAGGGGGAGAGTGGGAAGGAAATGGAAACAGACAGGCGACTACCGTACTAGGTCTGACGACAATTCTGGTAGAGTCAGATAAAAACAAAAGGTGAATGAGAGGGGTGCAGAAAGGAAGGGGACGAACAAAACAAGCGACTATCATACTAGGCCTGACGACATTTCAGATAGTGCTGGAGGGGTGGTGGGGAGGAAAAAAACAGTAATGGGAGGGTGGAGGAAACAGACGAGGTTGCTATCATATTAGGTCCAGGGACAATTCTGATAGAGTAAGTGCATAGAAGAAAGTAAGGGGAGGAGATAGGAAAAGGGAGAAGGGAAAGGAGGAGAGAACAGAGAGAAAGCAGTCAAAAAGAGTGGAGAAGCAAGAGTGGAGAGCGAATACAATTGCAGAAGTCAGTAGTAACACATAATGTTGCAAGCCAGGATACAAGATGAAGATGGGAACAGCATGATTCAGGGCCACTATGAGTACAAGATGCAAAGGAAGTCCCGCATGGTAGTTGAGAAAGAGTGACCCACCGTGAATGAAGTCCATAAAAGTCAAATTCTGCATTGGCCAGAAGACGGTGATGGTGAAGGAAGGCACCAGGTGTGCGGGGCTTAGGCCTGGTGGGGCCTAGGCGGTTATGGATCACTATACCCCCCCTTGCTGCATTCGTATCTCAGCCCCTATGTGCACTGTGTTACTCCTATCTTACTACTGGTAACAGAATAACAAATAACATAAGACACAAAACAAAGAAAACACAAAGAATCGATTCAATTTATAACAATGGGATACATTTATTTATGATCACACAGCTAAGCATAATGCATAACAATGCAGGCAGTTCTAATGCTATGTCTAATTTGCAACTTTTATACTTCTGGTGCAAAGCTATCATGCAATGACTTTCAGGTTTCTAATGCAAGCCTGTGCTGCCTAATGCAGTCTAAATGCAAGCGTCAGCATCCATCTTCTCCATGGGCAAATCCACACCACCAATCCACACCATCCTTCCCACTCTCACTCTACACAATCCCTGCCTGCTTTCCCCTTCTCCTCTTATGTGAGTGTCTATCCTAATCAATCAATTTAGTGTAGGCCAAAACCATGCTTCCCATTCTGCATGTGTTCCAGGTCTGTCCTTGCCAGGTCGATCTCATCAAGGCACGACTCTGCAATCAGTCAGTCAGTGGCAGGCCTCAATTCTGGTAACTGCCAACTGCCAAGCTCTCTCTCTGTCAGATCGTTCTCATCAAGGCCTTATTAGTCTGCTGCACCAAGACACCTCTCTCTCATCGCATCTCGTCTTGCACCATCTCTCTCAGAAACATACTCCAGCCAACTCCCCTTCAGCAACCAACTTCTCTCCAACTCTCTGGCTCTCCCGATCTCCCTCGAACTAACTCACTCCTTTCTCTCCAGCCCTGGTTATAGTCTCCAATGACACACATATCTCTCCATGGTTACTCTACTAAGTAGTCAGCATATAGCAAAATGCCTGCCAGACTGTGTTTGCATGTTTCTTGCACGGCATGTCCTGTCACTGCGTGTGCTGTCAGCATGACATCTGAACATCATATCTTTCTTTCATGGCCATTCGGTGTGCGGTGAAAAACACCATCTATTTCCCCATTCATTTGCATTCACTCCACTGTAGGCTCTGTTGGCATCATAAAATGCTCTTTTAGGCCCTGTCTCGCTCATGCAAAAACACCTTCTCCATCTCCACATCGTGCTCATGCCCCCACCCTCGTGTTGCAGTCTCCGCGAAAGCACAGAAGCCAAGCTGATAAGCTTCCTTCTCGGACAAGGGTTCATGTTATCTCTGTCTCTCTGCCAATGTTTACGAATACTTTCTATCACAGTGTTAACCATAAAATTTTGCGCGCTGGGCCCAGTGAAAAACCAACTTCTGTGTGTCTCTCCATCAGCAATGGCTCAGGCCTTGTGTTAAATGTTTCCTAGCGTTTACGCTATTCTCTCACAATGCAAGCACTACATAATGCAAACTCATTCTAAGTGACTCAACATACAAACATACATACATTAGTCTCTTCGTGTGTCTCTACAAAGCATACATGTGTACTAAATGGCTCTTCATGTCATTTCAAATATGACTGTGTGTGTCATTCCAGGCCTCATTCGAAGTTTCTCTGAGCCTAAGTGCTATTTCTAATGCAAACATAAATACATAGCAAATCATGGTGCAAATATATCGTGTCTCTAAAACACTACCATGGCACTTCAAATACGTGCAAGTGTCATTCTATTGCAAATGGCAAAATGTGTTTAGAATGTTTCTCTATCATTGGGTCTTATGATTCTTCTGATGATAACAATACAGGCTCCTCATTTTATCCAATTCCACAGACCAGAGAGGCCCTTCGCCATAGGGTTAATGGCAGGGTCTTCCAACGTGACACTTTGTCTTGCATGGTTTTTACAGCATCTTCGTAGTTGTCTCAGAAAACGTCTTGGTAGCTTAACGACATCTGTATCCCTAGGTACCGGACTCGGGATGTTTTCCATGCGAATTGGAAGTCGTCAGTAAACAACTTGGTCGCCGGAGTCAGCGGGAATATAATGGATTTGGTCTGATTGATCTTCAACACAGAGGCTGCTCCGAATTTGATAACCTCTCTCATGACTGGGCTCAGGTTTTCCGCTGGGTCTCTGATGAATAAGGCCACGTCGTCTGCATATAAGGATATTATTATTTTGTGTGGGCCTATGTGGAGCCCCCTGAGTTGTCGCTGCTCGCGTAGGTTGGAGGCTAGTGGTTCCATTACCAGGGCGAATATCAACGCTGATAGTGGGCAGCCCTGTCTGGTGCCACGCTGTAGTTCTATGGGGGATGACTTTGCAGCCCCTACGATGATGCTGGCTTGTGGCTTAGTATATAGTAGGGATACCAACTTGATGAACCGGGCTCCCAACCCCATCCTGGTGAGGACCGCAAACAGGAAGGGCCATTCCACTGAATCAAATGCTTTTTCAGCATCGAGCAGCACCGCAATTGCTTGCTGGGAAGGGTCAAGAGCTTCGATGACGCCGAAAAGTCTTCTGATTCCAAAGGTCGTGTTGCGGCCGGGTATGAACCCTGCCTGATCTGCAAGTACCAACGCGGGCATCAGTGGCATCAATCTGTTAGTGAGAACTTTTGGCAGGATTTTGTTGTTGAGGTTGAGCAGGGAAATGGGGCGGTATGATGCGCATTCCACTGGAGGTTTACCGGGTTTATGTAGGAGTACTATGTTAGCGTTGTGGGTTGACTGGGGAAGGGCCCCTTTTTCTAGTGCCTCCTCATACACCGCTGCCAGGAGTGGGGCTAGGGTGCTTGCGAAAGATTTATAGAATTCCCCAGTTAGACCATCTGCGCTGGGGGCTTTGGAATTCGGGAGGGACTTGATAACTTCGATGATCTCCTCTGGCGAGACGAATTCGTTGAGTGGTTCTCGCAACTGGCTTTCGACCCAGTATAACTCTGTGTTTTCGAGGTACTCCAGTGGGAGATTTAAGTTTGCATTGTGTTTGGTACTATATAGCTCTTGGTAAAAGAGTCTGAATTGTTCTGCAATTCCCTCGTCGGTGTGGGTTAACTCGCCTTGTTCAGTGCATATTTCATCTATCGGCGACAGTTTGTTATCAGCTTTTATCAATTTTGCTAGGAGAGCGCCGGGTTTTTGTCCTTCTCCGTATTGTCGGATTTGGCTGCTGCGATTTAGGAATTTTATTTCGCAGTATGCTGCATTGTTGAACTTTTGCAGTTCCTCTTTTAGGGTGGCCTTTGAGCTCGGGTCATTCGTGCGTGTGGTGTCGAGCTCGAGGTGTTTCTCTTCGCTAGTTGCTAGTTCTCGTCTGATAAGTTTAAGGATGCTGTTTTCCTTAGCAAGACAAACTTCTCTGGTGAAGCACTTCAGTGTTTCCCAGATCGTGCTTGGTGAGGGAACAGAGTCCTTGTTGGTATCGAGGAATGACGCAATCTCTTCTCTTAATTCAGAGGTGAATACCTCGTCTCACATGGAGCCTGCCTTGAAGCGCCAGCGCTGTAGCGGTTGACTGGGGTTAGATGGGCTGAGGCTGAGTATTACTGGCGAGTGGTTGGAGAGAGTTTTCGGTAGGACATAACCGGGGCCACATGTCAGTGGACCGTTTGCTGAGATGAATAGGTAGTCAATTCTGGAACTCGTGTTGTGTACTGCTGAGTGGAATGTGTAGCCTTGTTGGTCTCTGTTGCATGGTCTCCAAGCGTCTTTGAGGTCGAATGCAATGCAAATTTCTCTTATTTGAAGACTGGCCTTGGAGATGGGTTATGGCGTGGTCCGCGTCCTATCCTTCGCTGGGTCAAGCACCGTGTTCATGTCTCCTCCCCAGATTATTGTCGTCGGGTCTTGGGTAGAGAGGTGGGTCAGTACCCAGTCGAAATTATTGGCGCTTTCTACGTTGGGGCCGTAGGAGCTGACAAGGGTGATTTTTTGGCTTGCCACAATGCCACTTACTAGGATTGATCTGCCTTCTGAGTCTTTTTCTGTGTGGATCAGGCTGAAGTTGGTCTTTCTGCTAATCAGAATTGCGGCTCCTCTGGAGTATGATGAGAATGAGGGGAAGTATCGGTGGCAGCCCCAGCTTCTAGCCCAAAGGTTGTCTTTCCTTGGAAGTAGGTGCATTTCCTGGATCATGGCCACATCGATCTCGTGCCTTTTTAAGTACTGGAGGATTTTCCTGGTTTTAGATGGGATGTTGCCTCCCCTTATGTTCCAGGTTGCAACCTTGAATGTAGTGGGTTGAATTGTATGATTGTTCTAACTTTGTGTGCCTCATCTGGAGAGGTTGCAAGCTGATTTGATTCAGAGATTAAGCAGTTGTTTGTAGAGTTTTTAGCTTGGCGAGTTAGCAGGGCATCCCCCAACTGGTCCGTTTGTGGACTAGTGCAGGAGGCGGTTCCTGGCGGTGCCAGGCCGTCAACTGAAGTCCCTCCCAATAACAACAAACTGTAGAATGAACGAATGCTGTGCTAGGGGCGCTCTGGGCTTCCAAAGTATCCCTGCCCCGTAGCTATGACATATGGTGCATGTTCCGGCAAATTCGCTATGGACTGCTGGAGTGTAGTCCGCTCCTGGACTCTTCGTGTTATGGTGGATTCCTGGGGTTTCTCTCCCTTTGTGGGCGGGGTTGATCGGGGCAGCCCATCTGGTCTAGGAAGGTGCCCGCTTCTTCTGGTGATTGGAAAAAGTGTACTCTCCCGTTATGCTGTACTCTGAGTCGTGCTCGGAAAAGCATTGAATAGGCCATTTGGTTGTCTCTGAGCCTTTGTCTGATGCTGGTAAAGGATCTTCTCTGTGTTTGGACCGCGGGGGAGAAGTCAGGGTAGATGTGGATCTTGTCCCCATCGTGGAGGAGTTCCCCCTTCTCCCTGGCAAGGCAGAGGATGGTGTCAGGGTCCTTGTAATTAAGTAGTTTCGCGATGATTGGTCTGGGTGATGTGCCGGGGACCGGTCTGGCAGATGGAATTCTATGTGCTCTCTCCACGATGAACAAGTGGGATAGGGCTTCTCGGCCGAAGAGGGATATACAGAGTGCTTCGACATAGTCTTCCATCTTCGCCTGAGATTGGTGTTCTCCTACTCCAATAATTCAGATATTGTTTCGTCTTGAGCGGCTTTCTAGGTCTTCGCATTTAGCCATGGTTGTTTTCATTTGGGCCTCCAACCGGGACACTTTACTCGATATGGAAGCTGCTCCATTGTCCAGGTTGGAATCCCGTTGCTCAACTTCATTCAGGCGCTCTGTATAAGTGTCTATGCGGTGTTGTAGGAGGTCCACTTTGGAAGAGAGACCATCCATTTTATTATTTAAGCTGCCCATGCCAGCCTTTAGCTCTAGCAGGAGTTCTTTTAATTTCGTACGGATTGTTCCCTGATTCTATTTGTTGGGAGCCGCCAGGTGTGGGATCTTGCTCATCTTCTAGGCGGGGGGTTTTCAGGGTAGTGCCACATTCAAAGGTTAATTTCCTTTGGGATTTATCCGATTTCCCCATTATCCTTGTGGAGCTGATATGGGATCTAGTTTGTGTTTTGAGTTTTTACTGTGGCTTACTTGACTTACTGGGTTCCCCTTAGTCGAGGGCAGTCAGCATCTGCCTGTGGAGGTCGAAGGAGGGGGTCGCGGGGAGAGGTGGCTTCTTGTGGGGAGCGATCTAGTTGCAGGTAATGGGCCTTCTGCCGTGTCGCTTGCCTTGTTTTCCAACTGGGACAGTAGGGCCAGCGCTGAAGGGGTCAGGAGGTGTGCCTGCTGTGCTCCTTGAAGGAGATGTTTGTAGAGTGAAGCACATGGCTTCCCCACCGTGGTTATGGGCTTCGAGGGATTCCGTGCGTGCTATGGTTGCCGAGGGGTCCTGGGGAAGTGTTGCCAGGACTGTTTCTTGCGCTGTGATTTTGGGATGGAAACACCGCTTCAGTGGAACGTGGGGCCAGTGTGAACCTTGCTGAGATGTGTAGGTGCTCTCCAGTGCTTTCCCCCCTTGCAGTGAGGAATTATCGGTGCTGAGAACCGTTGGGAGTCTTTGCTCTGCTACGGGTAGGAGGGGGTCCGTCGCGTGGCGCTCGCCACAGCGGTTTACTGGTGGTAGTCAGCGCCGCGGAGGGGGGGCCAGCGCGAATATGTCTACTTGGATAGCGCTTCCCCCCTGCCCCCTGTACCTTGATCTGTTTGTTGTCCGCTGGACACCTCACTGTTGGCGCCGTCTCCGGTCGTCCCTGGCGTGCAGCTGGGTTTCTGGAGCAGCGCCGATGTTCGGGTCGCTCCGGGTGTTTGCGGCGGGCCTGGATTCCATCCTGCTAGAGCGGGGCGGCGGGTGTCTGCGGCTTTGATGGCACAGCGCGGCTCCGATGACACAGTGTGGAGGGGGGGCAACCACCGGTCCGCTCCACTCTACTTCTCCGCTCCCGCAGCACGGGCGCTCACTGCCGGTGCGGTGTAAATGGCCCGCGTCTCCTCCGGAGATGCTTCGCCGGGCGGCTCTGCCCGGGAGAGGCGGGGGGGACTCTTCCCCGTACTTGCCGGCAGCCGCTGCACTCCCACCTGTTGGGTCTGCGATATCGCCCTGGGGGCTGTTGTAGAGGTCAGGGCATCCGGGGATGCGCCTGCAGCGGGGGTTGCCTGGGTGCTTCGCGGCCGGCGCGGCCTCCTCAGGTTTCTCGGCCTTAAAGCTGGGATGGCTGTTTGGTGGCGCCGGGAGGCCGATTTTCTTCCAAATTTCATGGAATGGGGGACTGGCAGGTGGGGGGCCAGAAGTAGAGGCGGACAATTCGCTCACGAGCCGGGAAAAGCAGGATTTTGAAGGATTAATCCGGGGCTATGAGTGAGCTTAGACCAAGGCGGCCATCTTGGTTATCCCTCTAGCGCCCTCTGCAGCCAAGTTTAAGGGGAAGAAATTGAAGAACAGAAAGGGATTCTAGAACTATGGGGAAGGGTGGAGGATATGGCGAATGTCCACTCTGACCTTACGAAAACAGTAAGCGGGACACCGGCAACATGTTTCCTGGCTCCATCCACATCCAGTGTCCCGAATACCCAGGGGTATCACCTCCTGTCGAATACAGTAACCACAGTGCAGCCTCCCCCAGTAGGGTGTTAAGCCCACACGTACAGCGGCAGCTTACCCAAATCCCTTGTATACCCAATGCCCACCATTGCCCCTCTGCTTCAATTCCTGCCCAGTATGAGAATATACCCAACCCCATAGCACCCACAGTCGCCCAAGCTCAAGCCCTAGGGAACCAGAGCGGAGTCCACCTAAGGATTTAGAAGAGGCTTTAAGGAAGGCAGAAGATGAGCTAGTTACGTTGATGATGGACAGAGGAGATGGGCAGAGAGCCCCTGTTGGGACAGACGAATGGCGAGTAGGGGACATTTTGCTTAGAATTGATGGTACAACAATTAGAGATGTGCATGTGGAGACAGAAGGGAAAGGACAGTACTATGAAGTGGCAGTATAGAGGAATGCCACGTGCAGGGAGTTTGGATTATGGATCGGTTTGGTCCAATTCCAATATTCCTGCAGTTGTGGAAGAGGAAGACTGGGACATGGAGGAGGAGCAGGTGGAAGATGAGGACCCGCCCATGATATCGCAGCGGGTTCAAAGTTTGTGGAGGCCCAGTTTGAGATTGCGCCACAGGCACATGTCGATAATGAAGTGGGGAAAAACATGGCAGGAATGTTGGTAGGGGCAGAGTTACCGTTATTGCACAAAAGTCCAGGGAAGGCATAATATGTACCCTGGCCCCACATGGACAGGAATAATTTGATTAAGACATCACCACCTTTCACCTCGGGGACAGGCAAATGAGAAACAGACAGCCAGCATTACCCTAGCTGTGGGCGATATGAAGAGCTTGTTCATAGCAGTACTAAGAGACCAGAGAGATGACAATTGGGTTAAGGCAGGGTATCCCGGTATACAGATAGGGGACAACAGTCATGACGGGCCCATTTTAATGACTGTATGGTACCCGAATATGGGCAGCACTGTGGCACACATACCCCCGCATGCCAGATCTCCAATCGATAATGCACAAACTATGTGAGACAATGAGGACCAGGCACAGTATATACTGCAAACGCAGGAGACGTGGAGGGCAGAAACGAGGGGACCATGGGACAGGTCCATAGCGTTTTTCTATTTTAGGTTAAAGAAAAGCATCCCCAAAGAAGTGCCGAAGGTGCTAGATAAGGTGGTAGGCATTGGAGCAAAGGGGTGGGCGGAGATACAATCAATTCCTGTACACCATTGTGAAAGGGGGAGAGAGAAGGCAAAGGAAGCGGCTGAGATGGTACAGAAAGAGAAAGCAACACTAATACAGAAGAAGCTTGCAAAGGTGATGGTGGAGGGAGTGGTAGTAACTGCACCACCAGGAGGACAGACAGAGCAGAGTGCGATACAGGGACTGGTACAAGCAGCCCCCACTTAGGAAGGAGGGTTTGATTAGAATGTTGGAAATCAGGGACAATATTGAGGAGGGCCACAAGGAGGATACCCCATAGAAAGGTGGGATTTGTGGGATTTAGGGGGGCAGAAGAGGATTTACATTTCAAGGGACAAATATTTACCCAGATTAGGAAAGCCCACAGAGAGCTTTAGCATGTCCAGTCCTGTCTGTCACTGCTGACCCAGAAGAGGAACCTTTGGTGAGAGTGGAGATAGGAAATAAATCATTTGTTTTCATGGTAGGCACCAGAGCAATGAAGTTATGCGTTAGGGGGGGAGGCTTTCTACTTATTGGCTGAAGTGATGGACACACAAGGGTTATCTGGGGCAATTACACATTAAAGTAGGTAACACAGAAGTACAAGCCCCATAGTTGTTTCCAGCGCATCCCCTGTGAATTTGTTGGGAAGGGATGTGCGAAGCAAATTAAACATGACAATATAATTCATGGAGGAAGGTCTAGTTATAGTTATATGCTCTGTAAGGGCAATGGTCACTGTGCACGCATTGGGAAGTGTGGGAGCAACCCGATGAGTACCTGTACACCCAGACTTATTTATGTATAGAGTTACAGTTTAGCTCAATACAGTGCCAGGTGTGGCTAGAAGGCTGTGGAGGGTACCATCCAAATTCTTGTTTTGACCAGCTATGCCCCAAGATCATGATGCTGGAATGGTCCTCACACTAGATCTGGAAGGGGGCAGTGGTCACTGGAGACAAAATTGTGTTGATAGGGACTGATGCAGAGATAGGAGAATGGTGCATGGTCCTGTACATTGGTCCAACCCAACAATTGAGTGGGGTGTCAGACGGGCAACAGTTTGAGGAGGCCTGCGATGATGGGGAAGTAATATTTAAAGTATGTGTCCTTTGTGAAATAATGATTCACAATGTTCCATCATGGTAGCTGGAGTATGGCATAATTTTCCCAATACGACTTAGCACAAGCACCTAGGACTGTTAAAGAGTGTGGCAGCAGTACACATTACCCTTAAACCAGGAGCAATATTATTCAGAGTAAAGCAGTACCCATTTCCAAAGGAGGCAGATGAGGGTATACATGATACCATCACAGCATTACTGCACAAGTGTATTACAGTGCCATGGAAGTCCCCCTTAAACCCCTTAAACAGTGTGGTTCAAGATGAATTCCTGGTTGCACCAAACCCAGCAACAATACTTTGTAACATATCTACCACAGTGACACATTTCAATGTTATTGACTTAAAGAATTCATTTTTCTCCATTCCATTGCAGCCCGATTCCCAGTACCTCCCGCGTTCCCCTACCACACGATACGATTCCTGCATACTAGGCTCCCACAGGGGTACTGTGAGTCCCCCGTACTCCATGCTGACTTGCCCAGTATCATAATCCAATATGTTGACGATTTGTTGGTATGCAGTGAGAGTGAACAGCAATGTTAGCAGACAACGGGTACAGGTGGACAGGGCCAAAATGTAATACTATCAACAGGAAGTGCTATATTTAGGACAACTGAGTTCCATTGACGGCAAACGAGTTACACCTGAGCGCAAAGCTACAATGTGCATCACCCCACAGCCAGTGACAGTTAAAGACATGCAGAAGTTCCTAGGGTTGTGCAATTATTGCAGGGCATGGATTTGTTACAATACCACACATACAAGGCCATTAGTCCAAGGACTGAAGGAGGCCCAAAATTCAAAAAACACCATCATATGGACAGAAGAGATGGTCACATGCTTCCAAGAACTTAAGGACAGAATCAGTAATGCCCCTGTTTTAGCAACCCCCAACTACACACAGGAGTTTTATTTGTTTTCCCATCCAGATAGAAAAATGATGACAGCAGTGTTGACACAGAAAAGTACTCTGGGTCACAATCCCTTGGCCTATTATAGTGGGATGTTGGACTTAGTGATGTAAGGTCAGTTCCCATGTGAGCAAGATTTGTCAGCTGTGGCTTTTGCCATTGAAATGTCTACCACGATTACAATGGGGTGCTCAGTAACTCTATATGTGGAACAAGCAGTATTCGCATTTCTTGAGATGTGTAAATCCACTCTGACTACGGCGGGGACTTCAGCATATGAAGTGATTTTATCAAGCCCATCCATTCACATTGTGAGGTGCAAGACTGTTAACCCAGCCACGTTTCGCACTGAACGAATTACTGTGGAGGACGAAGTGCATGACTCTGTTACCTATGAGGGCCCTGAGGATGACATACCTAGGCAAGGGACTGTGCTCTTGAGGATGTGGAAGTATTCTTCGTGGATGGTTCAGCAACCATATACCAGGAGACAGGCAAAGGGCACACCGGGTGGCAGTGGTCCCCTTAATAGACGGAGAGTATGAGGTATTGGTTCAGAAGAGATTGCCTATGCACTACTCTGCCCATGCTGCATAGCTCATTGCCCTAATTGAAGCACTGAAGGCATCAGGGGTGCCAAGTGACAATATATTCTGATTCAGTGTATGCCACCACTACTGTACATTCAGGGCTAATCCGATGGAAGAAGCGGGAGGGGTTCAGAGGGGGGTGCATCCTATGTAACTCGGCAATCCAGCAGTTGGGCATCAAGGTGACAGAATAAGGGACCCACGGGTTAGAGGGCTGGGATAGATTAGGATGTGGCTAATCGGTCAAGAAAATATAGGGGGCTGGTTGTATGTATATAGATGGTAGCCAATGAGGGTGGTGGATTAACATTGTATATTGTTGACGTCATTAGTGATGATTTCCCTCCTTAAAACGTGGTACTTGCTTTGAACTAACAGAGAGAGCTCCATGTCAGGTTCTACGGGACCTTTTGTCACCTTTTTCTTTTTTATATGCAAAATAAACCCTATACAATTGGGGTATCTCTACCCCAATTGTATAGGGTGCAGTGGTACAGATTCCCCCTCCAGTCTTTTCACTATGTCTGAGAACCTTTTTGCATGTAATAAACCTTGTTTTCCTTGCAAAGAGGTGCAGTGATTATGTTGGTTCTTTGGATTGCTTTTTACTCTGCAGGTTTTGGGCTGCCTTCCGTTCAGGCAGAAAGAACACATCTGGGAAGGGTTTTTCTGGGTGCCGTGCCGGGGACACAGTCCTTTGGTGGATGGTTGGGGGAAGCAGAAAGGGTTATTAGTGCGGCAAAGGAGGGGGTTAGCGCTATTTGGACGGACAGGCTATCCCGGGGGGACAAGTAACAGGAAGAAGTATGGAGAAGGATTGGCGTTGCCTTGGGTAGAAGATTGGAAGAAAGGTGGGAAGAAGGGGTAACGGGCGGGAACAAAGGGGTGTTGTTTAATTATTTGTTTGGTTCAATTGGTAATGGTCAGTAGTATGTAAGGCCAAAGAGCCAGGTCAGGCTCTTTAAAAACCTTCTGTCACATTAAAGCAACCTTTTCCACTAGACGCAAGTCTGGATTTGTGTGCAGTTTGACTAAGAGGATCCCCATGCCGTGGGGGTGCAGTAGCATTTCCCCCAGAGTTTTTGGGGCGCTGCACCGAGGGCAGCGAGTGCCAGCTGGGGCTAGAGGGCCCCTTCACTATTTGGGATGAGAAGTTTCGGGAACAAGCAAGGGTTGGTGTTTCCCTCCCTCCATCTTTTTTGGCTGTTACTGGTGGGTCATATGTTGTGCATTTTCGTGACAGGCTTGGGCATTAGGGGGATATAGTTATGTAAAACGCTGATTATGTAATAGAATGGTTGCTATCGTTGCTGATGTGACAGGTCAGCCGGGCTGTGCATGCGAGAGTAGGAGAGAAGACAAGTGTGTTGAGGGGGAGCCTATTGAAGGGACGTGGAAGCACAGGGGAGCCGGGGACACAGTCCTTTGTAGGATGGTTGGGGGAAGCAGAAAGGGTTATTAGCGTGGTAAAGCAGGTGGTTGGAGCTGTGTGGACAGACGGGCTATCCTAGGGGGACAAAAAGGGGGAAGAAGTATGCAAGAAGGATAGGGAGAATATGGGGGGATAAAGGTGTGGAGTAGGGTGTGAAGAAGTTAGAGATATTGGGGGTGAAGAGGGGTAGGAGAGGGAAAAGGGGGGAGTTGTTTATTTCATAATTTTTTTTGTTTCATTGTTGATGGTCAGTAGTTTGTAGAGGCCAAAGAGCCAGGCCAGTGACCTTTTCCACTATACACGAGTCTGGGTTTTTGTGAAGTTTAGCCCAAAAGGTGCTATCCGGACTACAGGAGTCTGGCAGGCACAACTTTAGCAAAGCAACCAGACTCTGGGCATATACCCCCGGAGACGTTTGGGCAGAGAAGCGTACACGAGCCGGACGCAATGCCAGACCCAGGAAGTGAATGCTGCAAATGGGGATGAGAACAGGGAAAGCTTGGCGCTGAAAGAAACACAAGAAAAGACTTGTTGGCACTGGAAGACAAAAGGATAGAGCTAGGGAACAAAAGTGGTTAGCAAGACTGAGAGGATGAGAAGCTGTATCGTCCTGGGATAGGGTGACCAGACGTCCCGGTTTTGCCGGGACTGTCCCTGAATTAGGGCCTCTGTCCCTTGTTTTTTTTTAATTTAAAATCCCCTGTACTGGTTTTGTGAAAAGGCAGGGTGACCATTGGGTGTGACTGTATAAATCATCATTTTACGAAAATGTATGTTATTATAGTTTAACAATTTTACATAAAGCTGTCCAGTGTTTGCCTTAAACTCCCAACCTTTTGATTAGAAGCAACTTTGAGTGATCGTGTCACAGGGACTGCTTATGTAAGTGGTTCATAGCAAGACCTGCAATGGTAATCTCTGCAAAAGTTGCTTTGTGTTTACCATGCTTACAATCACAACTAAATCTTATCCAGGGGAATGACTGTGGGCGGGGCGTGTGTGTGAAGCGTGTGCAAAGGGGAGGAGTCTTGTCTGGGTGTGGGTTTTTGATTTTCAAATGTAGGCAGGTATGGCTGGTACCCTAACCTTTTTTGGAGTGCATGGTGATGTTCGGTGTCATTTACTTGGGGCCTCGATTCATGCGCCTAGGTCCACGTTAACTGGAGACACGACGATACTCAATCCTAAACGTTGCCTTTGCTTTGGTCTAGTCTACTCATTTGAATTGAATCAAGAATTGGCAGCCAGAGAGTCGATGTTATGAGCAACAAGGGGCCATGTACACGTCACCACAAATATACTGCTGGTTATGTACGCGTCACGTCACTGCGCCCAGGGGGATGTGACGCTTGATTAAAGTACCCGGAGAGCTGGAAACCGGCAGCTCGTGAGTGAAAGTTAAACTGGAGGGACGTCTCTCCCTAACACTGCGGAACCAGGCCCATGGCCTCCAGCAATAGCGCAGCACCGTCCCACACACTGCTGGGGCATATGTCTCAACCTCTCGAGTCAGAAAGGCAGGTGAAAACACACAATTCCGTGTTAGGCGGGTGCAAGTCCACTGAAGCGAATAGACAGATGAGTTTGGCGGGTGTGTGAACACTTTCTATGGCGGGTAACACCAGCCAAAAGCGGGTGATTTGAGAGTTAGGCAGGGGGGCCCTGCAGTAAAATACATTACCTCCACGTCCACTCTTCCTCGTCACAGTACTTACCTCATGAGGCCCCTGCCTCCGACACAGGACCTTCTTCTATTTCTTTAAATCCCTATAACTCCTCCCCCACATCCACGTCACTCAGTTTGAATTTTTCCTGCCTCTGGCAGGTTGGACTTTTTCTTCCCGGTGCGGGGCACTGGGGAGCACCGATTGCTGGCCCCCTGGGGGGGCAGTGTGGCGGGGCCCTCGGCTCCCTCAGTTGCGGCACTGCTCCTGGGCCCCCTGCGGGGCTTAGGGTCACAGTTGAGCCGGATTGCCTCGCTCTGTTCTTTGCTGGGCTCCAGACCGCAGCTTGAGCATTGTGTCCTGGGTCCTGCACGGCCCGGGGGAAGGTAAGGAGAGGGGAGGACTGTGCTTGATGTTTTTCCCCTCTCCTCTTGTTTTGGCCATCTTGATTCAACAGGCTGTTTCCTCATGCTCAGTGTACACATCTTTATTGGAAATTAGGGCAAGCAGATGGCAGTATGGGCTAGCCTTCCCTTTTGTTGTGAGACATTTCTGCTTCTTGTCGTGGGGTGACAGTGGCAGAGAGTCTTTGAAAGTGCGGGGGGTCTCTGTTCTGTCGCAGGCATGTCACATACCACCCGCTCCTCAGACACACACAGCCCAGGATGCACCGGATGTTAGCTGCATTCTCTGGGAGAGGGTAAGGAGTGGGGAGGACTGTGCTTGATGTTTTTCCCCTCTCCTGCTGGTATGGCCATCTTGTCTCCTTCGACAGGCCGTTTCCTCGTGCTCTGTGTACACATCTTTATTGGAAATGATGACAAGCACTTGGCAGTATGGGCTCGCCTTCGCTTTTGTTGTGAGGCCTCTCTGTTTCTTGTGGTGGGGTGACAGTGGCAGAGAGTTTTTGAAAGTGCGGGGGCTCTGTTCTGTCGCAGGCATGTCAAATACCACCCGCTCCTCAGACACACACAGCCCAGGATGCACCAGATGTTAGCTGCATTGTCTGGGTAAAGGCAGGAGAGGGGAGGACTGTGCTTGATGTTTTTCCCCTCTGCTGCTGGTATGGCCATCTTGACTCCTTCGACAGGCCGTTTCCTCATGCTCTGTGTACACATCTTTATTGGAAATGATGACAAGCACTTGGCAGTATGGGCTAGCCTTCCCTTTTGTTGTGAGGCCTCTCTACTTCTTGTCGTGGGGTGACTGTGGCAGAGGGTCTTTGAAAGTGTGGGGGCTCTGTTCTGTTGCAGGCATGTCACATACCACCCGCTCCTCAGACACACACAGCCCAGGATGCACCGGATGTTGGCTGCATTCTTTGCATGCAGCCTGTGAAAACGGTGCAGATTTGGACACGTCTGCAAGCGGCCGGAAGGGTACCGGCCTGGCATAGTCTACCCTTCAGGTTCGAGTCTCAGTGGTGCTGACTCGGCCCTTCATCCTTCCTAGACCGACGCATTGAACCATTTAGAGCATGGGCTACCAGCTACTGGATACAGGGCTCAAGCCACCTCTCAGTCATGTGGCGAGTTAGTGGTGTGTTTTGGCTCTGTGCTAGCCATTGACACAGACTCCTTGTTCTGTCCTCTTCTTCTGAACTGCGCGAGGGAATGTCAAAGTAGATGATTTTCTTTTCCCTTGTCCGCCATGGGATTATAGAAAATGCATCATGGAAGTAACAGCTGACATGTTGCTTTCACGCCTCCTCTCAGACGTGTGGGAAGTAATATGGCAGATGGTGGCACATGTCTGTGCTTAGAGGGGTTCTCAGATCCCCTGGTGCTGGTGGAGGGGGATGTCGCTTCAGTGGGTTTATCCAGTATAGGCATACCCCAGGTAGGGGGTTGCCTTTGATGTCTGCTATCCGGGATGGATTGCTTTGCCCCGCTTTGTGACAGTACTCTGCCCTTTTGACGTCAGCCTGGTGGCTCCTCTGTCGGCTGAGGGGGCCATGGTCTGCTGGACTTCCGGGCTGTCCTGTATCTTCCTTTTGATAGGTCGGATCTTTTTGTGGGCTGACAAGCATGCTGTTATATTGCGGCGCAGTCCTGCTTCCACGTCCTGTGATTTTCCTCTGGTGCTAGTGCAGTGACTGGCGGTTTTCCCTGGCTCCTCGTCTCTATCTTCTCGGAGGTGTATGGGACTGGTGGGGTTCGGCTTCCTGGGTAATGGGCTCCTTCCAGAGGGGGTGTATCAGTTGCCGTTCCTGTCTCCTCCTGTCCAGGTTTGCATGGTTAAGACTTTGGTACCCAGCTCACGGTCCAAGCAGTTAGCCATGGGATCCGTTCTCTCCGAATGGTTGTTGTGCGTTACCGTCTTGCCCGTTCCTCTCCCTGTTCAGGGTCAAGTTTTCTACTTGCGGGTGTTCCTGGTCCCTATGCCTTCTAGGATGTGTCACCTGCTTATGGGTCTCAAGGCCCTGCACTGCTTGTCCGGATGGAACGCTTCAACATGGGGGCTTTGCGGAACGTACTCTGGATGTTGTGCAGGGGGGGGCGCTTGCTGGCTGTTCTGGGCTGGGTTCTCAGAAGGCAGTATGTCTCGGCTCGCATGTTGCTGAAGTTACAGGGCACGTGGCGTCTTGCGTGTTTTCCAGTTTAACGTCTTCAGTTACGTCCCCTGGTGTCTTATACTCTCTCCCACTGGCTCCCGACGTCTCGGCTTTCGTAGTTTTGTTTTCAGTGTCCCCAGCGCTGCGAGTCTCTCTGCTATGGTGGCGGGGGATTCCAGGTCTACAGGCTGAGGTGTGCATGGTCATTCCTCCTGTGGCCTCTCTTACTACCGATGCCAGCAGAATGGGTTGGGGGGGTCTACATTGGGGGTCCTCTCAGCTCAAGGGTTGTGAGATCTGGGGAGAGCCGGCGATCATCCACTTGGCGCGAGTTGTGCTATTATCCAAGTTCATGTGTACTTCGAGGAGTTGCTGGACGGTCGGCGGTTTTGGTCCGAACGGACAATACGACGGCCTTGGCATATGTCAACTGCAAAAGGGGTTCCAGCCGCTCCTTCAATGCTCTGGCAGCGCTGATAGGCACCTGGGAGGAATCTCATCTGGTGTCTCTGGTGGCCTCACGTATCAGAGGGGCGGACAATGTTCAAGAGGATCTTCTCAGAGAGAGCCATCCAAGATGGCTGCCTCCTAGAGAGCTCCGTGTGGCTCTCCATTAATCCTGCGACATCCTCTTCTCTACGGTGTCCGTTTCACCCACAAACACAGCCGGGTGCATATAGGAAACGCAGACGAACATTTTGATACGAAAATCGTCTCCGGCGGCAGAGTGACAGCCGTGTTCCGGCCTGACCAGCAAGGCCTGCGGTACACGCCAGCGGAACGCCAGGGACGGAAGAAGAAATCGGGTGTGGGGGGCAGGAGCTTCCCATTAAAGCACGAGAAGCGGCATCAGTGCAACACCTGACAACCGGAGCCTGCCGAGACCCGTCGGGGCGTCGAACCGGGCCGCTTCAAGTAGCGGGTAGACGTGTGCGCCAGCGGCGCCAAGAGACACACGGTCTCCGTCCCTGCTGCGGCCCGGTCGAGGCTCAAGAGGAGGGGCGGCGGGCAACAACATCCTCACCGTGCACCCAGGTAGGAGATCCCCCCCCCCCCGCCCAGCGCCGGCTGCCTCCCCGATCCGCTTGATAGCTTGACGGCTGAAGCCCGAAACTGCCGTCGGGATCCATTGTGAATACGGGAGGCACAGCAAGATACGCCTCGTCCCTGGCGCCCAGCCAACTGCCTCCCCTCGATGTGAGGGCCACATCCGACCCACACCTGGCTTCCTAGAAGTGCGAAATTATCGGGGGCCACCCCCCCCTCAGAAGCGAAGCGACCGAGGGATACCACCACCATTCCCCCACAGCCACAACACAAGTCGCAGCGATCAGCCCATTGGGCCAGGGCTAGCACTGTCGATCCCCACAACCGCCAAGATAAAGAGCCCAGATCGAAGATCCTCAATAACCCTTAACTCACAGCATAACGACAGGCATTGGAGACTCCAACTAACAACCTCACCCCTAGAGGTTGGGCTACGACACCTACCCAGAAAGGCCCCACCGAGCGACGACACTACCCCTCGCATCGAGGCCCAGGGAAAGTCCGGCAGCTTACAACCAGAATACCGGTAGCCGGAGGAGCACAGCGAACCCACCTGAGTACCACAGAGGTCGATCCGCCTGTTTCACTCCCGATTGTGCGGAAGCAGACGGTAGCTCGAAATGGGGAAAGTTGACAAAGCCCAAAAGAAACTGACTTTTGAGACGGGATCCACCAGCAAACCACATCCCGAAGCTAGCAGAGCGGCATCACCAACACCCACTAGGTCCCTGCCTGAAGAGCCCTTGCCAAGCTTCGATATCAGAGAAATTTTGATGGACCTTAAAGCTGGAATTGGCGACTTGGGCAGCAAACTCGACAACCTGTCGTCCAAAGTCGACCAGCTGCAACATCGCCTCGACAAGCACGCCGATAGGTTAGATACAGTAGAGCAACGGGTATCCGACCTGGATGATGGCGCAGCGAGCCTTACCACTCGAGTCACCACCCTCGAATCCCAGATGAAAGCAGTCTGCGCTAAAAACGAAGACTTAGAGGGACGCTCAAGGAGGAACAACATCAGAATCATCGGCATCAGAGAACAACGACTCCTGACGAAAATGGAAGACCATGTCGAACAGATCTGCATTTACCTCTTCGGGAAAGAGCAGCTCTCCAAACTGTTTGTAGTTGAACGAGCTCACAGAATTCCGAACACCAGACCAGTCCCAGGCGCAAATCCACGGCCAATTATTGCAAAACTATTAAACTATAAAGATAGAGATGCGATACTCAATGCAGCCAGAGAAAAGGGGAACCTTCAATATGACGGAGACTCAATCCAGTTCTTCCCAGATTTCTCCCCTACCGTTCAAACACTGAGGCGCTCCTTCACGACAGTTAAGAGGAGGCTGAAAGACAACCAGATACTCTACTCAATGCTTTATCCAGCAAAACTTCGCATTCAACATGATGGGAAAGCACTCTTCTTCCACACACCTGAGGAAGCCAGTGATTACCTTGATCGGGCTGGCTGCAGAACCGCCCCTAATAACCCCTTGCAGCAGCGTGAAAACAGAAGACGCAGAGATCCGCCATAACAGTCGTCCCAGGCGCTCAAAGGGACAGGTTTCATACCCATGACACCAATGCACAAAACCTAAGACCGCGGAGACTCACTCCTAGTACGTTGGAGAGCCACCCTCCCCTCTCAGGAGGCACAAGCGCCCCAAGCACAGCATCCCTTATAGTTTAGTTATGATGAGGGAACCTCGCGGGTCAGTTGGGGGTTACCCGCGCGCGGGAGGGAAGTCACAGTTACCACACCACCTCCAGTTGAGGTGCGCATCCTCACCTTTGTTTAGACACGAGGAGCGTCCAAGTTTTGCGCCACCAGTTCCACGCCGTCCTCCGGCCCCACGTCCCCTTCGCTCGCCACCACTGCTGGTTCACCGCCCAGCCACCGAGCTTCCGGGCAAGATCAGAGGGAACAAAAACGACTCAATATAGACCCTGACCCGTGCTATTCAGAGTCATAACCTGGAACATAAGAGGAGGTAACATCCCGTCAAAAACTAGGAAAATACTCCAGTATCTTAGAAGGCATGAAGTTGACGTTGCTATGCTTCAAGAAACTCACTTACTCCCGGGGAAGGATCATCAGTGGGCTAAAAGCTGGGGCTGTCACAGATACTTCTCCTCGTACTCATCCTACTCCAGAGGAGTCGCGATCTTAATACATAAGAAGATCAGCTTCCGGCTTGTCCATACTGCAAAAGACAACGAAGGAAGGACTCTCCTCGTCAGCGGCATTTTAGCAGGCCAGAAAATCACCTTTGTTAACTCTTACGCACCAAATATAGACGGTCCAGACAACTTCAGCTGGGTAATATCCCATCTATCACACCAAGAACCTGCGACCATAATCTGGGGCGGAGACATGAATACAGTGATGGACCCGGTGAGAGACAGGTCCAGAACATCCACACAACCTCCATCCAAGGCCTGCCTTCAAATAAAAGAAATCTGCAAGGCATTCAATCTGAGGGATGCATGGAGAACTTCTAAAGGAGAGCTGCGGGAATACACCTTCTATTCCGCTGTACACAACTCAAGCTCCAGGATCGACTATCTTTTTACCTCGGTGAACGGCCCGTGGACCAACGGCCCATGCGATATCCATCCAAGAACTCTCTCAGACCACTCCCCTGTAACCCTCGTTCTAAACTCGACTCACCCCAAGCCCCCCCTACAACGATGGCGTTTCAAAACCGGCTCAATGCGGGATGAGGTTTTCGCTGCCGAACTAAGAGAAGAGATCGCGCTGTTCCTCGAAGTCAATACAGGATCTGTGACCTCGCCAAGTACACTGTGGGAAACTTTAAAGTGTTTCGTCAGAGGGGTCTGCCACGCCAAAGAGAATGGCATATTGAAACTCATTCGGCGGGAGCTGACTTCCTGTGAAGTGAAGCTAAAACAACTTGAACTCCAGCGCACCAGCACAACCAACCCAAACATTCCTGTCGCTCTGAAGGTAGAGCTACAAAAATTCAACAACGCAGCGGATCGAGAAGTGAAATTTCTAAATCGCAACAGTCTAGTCAGACAATATGGCGAAGGACAAAAACCGGGAGCCCTCCTAGCAAACCTGATCAAAGCACACAACAAACTTTCACCTATAGAAAGGATTCGGACCAGGCAGGGGCAATTCGTCCACTCCGATGAAGACATAGCGGAGGAATTCAGGCTTTTCTATCAGGACCTATACAGCAACAGTCACGACAGCGACCCACAAGTCTCGTTGGAGTACCTCGAAAATGCAGAGTTATACTGGGTTGAGCACTCCCTGCGAGAACCACTGAACGACCTCATCACACAAGAGGAGATCATAGAAGCTATCAAAACCCTCCCTAGCTCAAAAGCTCCAGGCCCAGACGGCCTAACAGGAGAATTTTATAAAGCCTTCGCCACCACCCTCGCTCCCCTTCTAGCGACAGTATACGCCGAGGCACTAGAAAAAGCGACTCTTCCCGACTCCTCCCGCGAAGCCAACGTCATTCTCCTGCACAAGCCGGGCAAGCCTCCAGAGGACTGCGCATCGTACAGGCCCATCTCCCTCCTCAATCTCGACAACAAGATACTTGCAAAGGTGCTGGCCAAAAGGCTACTACCATTGATGCCCACCCTCGTCATGGCGGACCAGGCAGGCTTCGTCCCAGGCCGCAACACGACCTTCGGCGTCAGGAGGCTTTTCAGCATCATTGAGGCACTAGACCCCTCAACTCAAGCAATAGCGGTCCTCCTCGACGCCGAAAAGGCATTCGATTCGGTGGGATGGCCATTTATGTTTGCCATACTCACCAGAATGGGCCTGGGCGCCCGCTTCATCAAACTGGTATCGCTACTGTACAACGAACCACGCTCCAACATCATTGTAGGTACGGCAAAATCGGCTCCAGTGGTAATCCAGCGGGGCACCAGACAAGGCTGTCCACTCTCTGCATTGTTCTTCGCCCTGGTGATGGAACCACTGGCCTCCATCCTAAGAGAACATCGACAACGGAGAGGAATCGTCATTGGACCGCACAAGCTTATCATATCTCTCTATGCGGACGACGTGGTCCTGTTCGTCCGCGATCCCGAAGAGAACCTGAACCCAGTCATGAGGGAGGTCATCAAATTCGGAACAGCCTCCGGCCTGAAAATCAATCAATCAAAGTCCATAATATTCCCGCTGACCCCAGCCACCAAACCCTTCGAAGATGACTTTCAACTCACATGGAAAACATCCAACGTCCGATACCTGGGAATTCAAGTGTCCCTAAGCTACCACGAGGTATTCCGCGACAACTACGAAGTGGTGACTAAGTCCCTCCAGGAAAAAGTGACAAGATGGAAGACCCTACCACTAACGCTCTGGGGAAGAGTTTCTCTAGTCAAGATGGTGATTCTACCAAAACTACTCTACCTGTTTACCAACATTCCAATATTCCTTCCCCAAACTTATCTAAAAAGAATAAAAAGCATGGTCCTCGAACTACTATGGGCAGACAAACCAGCCAGAGTAGCATACACAACACTAACACTTCCAGTGGCGAGCGGTGGCCTCGCACTCCCAGACCTGGAGAAATACTTTTGGGCAGCACAAGCGCAATTTCTCAGTCACTGGTATGCTACCCACACAATCAGGCCTCACGTTCAGGTGGAACGAGCGCTAGCAACACCAAACCTGCTAACCGCAGTCATCATCAGTCAAATTCCCATCCCCAACGCCAACATGAACGTAATGCTGTCAACATACAGAGCCTGGCTCAGATTAGCCCATAGATACGGGGTAAAAACGAGATACTCTCCCCTGTTGCCGGTGAAATTCATCCCAGGAGTACCACTAACGTCGGAAAAAGTATTCCACCAATGGGCCGATAAACTGAAAATTGAGACCTTGGGAGATCTCTTCACTGAAGACGGCTTTATAACCCCGCAACAAGCAAAATTGAAGGGCGGCAACTCCGCATTGGATATATTCCTCTATTTTAGGACCCGATACACGTTTCAAGCGCTCCTGCTGGACTTCCCACGTCAGCCTCAGACCTGGCAACTGTTACACAACGTCATTCAAGTACAAGGGGAAGGCAAGTTGGTGTCACAAATCTATAAAGCTATTATTTCTGATACGTCTCCGAGACTCCACCAAGCAAAGACCAGATGGGAAAGGTCCCTGCATAGTACAATATCAGAGGAAGACTGGTCCTACATCCTGAAGCAGACTTCAAAAATCGCTCTCAATTCGCGACTTAAATTAATCCATTTTAACTTTCTACACCAGACCTACTACACCCCTGCGAAAGCTAATAAACATCACCCTGAAGCAGAGGCAAAATGTGAGAGATGTGGAGTACACTCAGCAGACTTCGTCCACTTGGCATGGGACTGCCCCGAAATAACTCCGTTCTGGAATCAAGTCCTAGAGACAACAGCAGCAATAGTGGGAGAGGCAATACAACCAAGCCACACAACTGCCTTACTGGGCATGACGAGGCTGCTCCCCGCCCCGACCAGAAAGCTGGCGGGACTTCTGCTAACACTGGCCAGGAGGAGAGTGGCCATGTCCTGGGGTCGAGGCCCCCCCCAACATTCAGCGCTTGGCGCAGGGACATCCTCTATTGCCAGGACGTGGATACAGACTTTGTCAAACAACTTCCCCTTCATGCCCGCCCTCCAGACATCTGGGGTCCGCTGATAATATTCCTGCTTAAAGAATCAGAGGAGGCCTCCACCAGCCAACCAATTGCCTCAAACATGGGAGAGGAGTCTCGATGAGGGCTCGGAACGAGCGGCACCATCTCCATGCTACATCGACCTGGAACCAGGACATCACAAACAGTTGAACTGTGGGCCGAGCGGGGGGGACTGGCGGGGAGGAAAGGGGGGACGAGGGATGGGAGGAACACGGCGCAGAGTTAAGTCCACCCTAATGTGGGTGAGTACTTGTTTCTATGTTTTAACAGAAAATTACAAAAACCAAAAATAAAGGTTTTAAAAAAAAAAGAGGATCTTCTCAGACACCAGTTTCACTCCTCCGCGGAACTAGTCCTGTCGGCCCAGGTGTTTGCAGTGACCTGTGTCAGATTAGGGTCCCCGGTTCTAAACCTGTTTGCATCCCCGGCCTCAGCAGAAGTTCCCCTCTTATGCTCTCGGTTTCAGGTCGAGGGGGTTGGGGGATGGAAGCCCTTTCTGTACAGTGGCCTTGGGGTTTTCCTTTATGCTTTTCCGCCTATTCCCCTTCTGCCCCGGGTGGTTTGGTGCATCAGAGTGTCCAGGGTGACTGTGTTGTTGTTAGCTCCGTCTGGTCCTGCCGGAGTTGGCTCTCCTCCCTGTTAGAGCTTTGGTCCTAGGAACCTTGGCTGGTTCTGAGGTGGCCGTGTCCCTTTCAAGAGGATCTGCGGTTGGAAGTCGACCGGATGCAATGGGCAGTGTGGCTATTGCTCAGTCTGGGTTGATATCTCAGGGGTTCTCAGATCCTGTAGTTGAGTCCATAATGGATGCTCTTGGTCCCTCCACTCTGAAGGTGTTCGGCAGGCATTGGGGCCATTTCCGAGACTGGTATGGGCGGTCTGGGATCCCTTCCTTGCGTTCTGGCGCGTTCTGGCCTCTCTGCTATCCTTCAATTCCTCCAGGAGGGTTTTGACAGGGGCCTGGCAGATTTTTCCAGGCTTCTCTCTCGGTGGGCATCCATGAAATTCCTTTTGGGGGACTCTGATGGTCACTTGGATGGGGAGGTGTTGGTGGGGAAGTTGCTCCAGGGTTTTTCTTCTTCTTCCCGTCCTTGTGCTGATAAAGGGCTTCTGTAGTGCCCCTTAGGTGGACCTCCTCACACTCCCAGCCATACTCTCACACAATGAATGGGCCGACACAGGAGCTGGGGTGCAACACCTCTTGTCTTTACTAAACCTTGACACTAACTGCCGCTTTGCGCGGTAACTCCTCCCCTTCCTGACACGTGGGACGCAGCCCACTCGGCAAGTGATAACAGAGAGAGAGGACTGTTCCTCTCTCCAGTAATACGGTGACGACACCACACCCTCCCGTCACTAAACATTCAGTTGCGTTCTCAATCCATTTCTTCGATGAAACGATTAGGTTTTCTTCTTGTTCTCTGTGGTCGGTAGTCCACTCTTGCAGATGGCTCCAGCCACTCTTCTGGTGCCATGTCATTTCCAGAGTCTTCCCTGTCTCCCTCATAGGGGGCGTCCCACTGGGAGAAAGTGTCACACATACTTGAATCTTTTGCATGCTGAATGCCAGGCAGCTTCCTAAAGTGAGAAGAGTTTCGCGTTATGGACCGACGGTCCCCTTCTGCGGTGATGAGCGATCCTTTCTTCCTAATGATGATGAGTGGTTCTTCATTGAACGGAGCTGCGTTTTTGCGCTGTCGATGTTGTCGGACCACGACCATGTCCCCTGGCACCAGGTCGCTCTCCTTGGCTCTGCGCTTGCTGTCGGCCGCTTCTTTCATGTGTTCCTTCATGAGGGAGTCTCTTGTTCTCATCTCCGCGTCCTCTTCGTACTGTTCCTCATTGTCGGGTGCGTGCGGTAGCCGCCTTCTGATCATTCGTCCGAACATTACCTCTGATGGTGACTTCCCCGTGGTGCTGTGTGGGGTGTTCCTATAATCTCGCATAAGTTGGTACAGCATTTTCTCGACAGGTTCTCCCGTGAGGCGTGCGATCTGAGTCGTGCGCTTGATGTTGCTCATGAATCTTTCCACAGTGCCATTTGCTTGAGGCCACAACGGTGTTACCTTACGGTGACGGAAATCCATGTATTCTGCGAAGCGAATCTTTGAAAGTCTTGTCCCGTGAAGGGTGGTCCGTTGTCAGACTTTACTACCTTCGGTATGCCATAGATTGCGAACATCTGATCCAGTGCCGGGATGGTGTGATGTGCAGAGGTGGATGGGACGATCTGTAGGTCTGGATATCTAGAGTATTCGTCTACAGCTACCAAGATGTATTCACCCCCTTTCATGGGCACAAAATGGTCGATGGCTATCTCTTCCCATGTTCCTTCTGGTAGTGCAGTCATTCTTAGTGGTTCAGGGACCGTGTGCGGCTTCACAATTGCACAGGTGGGATAGTTCTGCAATAGCTCTTCCACAGATGCGTCTAGTTGGGGAAACCAATGTTTTTGCCTTAACATCTTCTTGGTGGATACAATTCCCCTGTGTCCTTCATGAGATAGCTCTAGCACCTTCTGGCGTAGGCTTCACGGTATTACTAATTTTGTCCCTTTTAGTAGTAGTCCTTCCTCTGACTTCGCAAGTTCTTCCTTTATGGCTAAAAGGCACGTGATGTCTTGCTTGGTATCCTCGTTCATTGTTTCACAGATCTGCTTTGCGTGTTTCCACCGCCCTGTTTCTAGGCACCTCAGGATGGTTTGTATTCCTTGGTCTGCGTTGGACTCTCTTGTTATCTGTTCCATGTCAAGTCCTTGTGGTGTGCTGCTGTGAATAACATATTTGATGTATTGATCAGCAATGGACTGTTCTGGTCCGCTCTTTTCCTTTGGGTGCCGGGAGAGGAAATCCGCGGGATTTTGTTGCTTCCCTGGCCGGTGTATGATGGTGAATCGATAGTCCTGCAGCCTAAGTGCCCATCTGGCTATTCTTGGTGGCATTTTAGCTTGTGGGTTGCCATAGATGAAAGTGAGTGCCTGGTGATCCGTCACGACTATAAAAGGTTTTCCATACAAGAAGAGATGAAAGTGCTTGCAGGCCCAGACAACCGCCAGTCCTTCCTTTTCTGCTTGAGAATAGGCTTGTTCAGTTTTTGATAGGCTTCGACTGGCGTACGATACTATGTGTTTCCCGCCCCTTCTTTGTCTTCTAGTTGCGTGAGAATGGCGCCTAACCCAACGGGGCTGGCGTCTACGACGAGTTCTGTTGTCTTCCTGGGGTCAAAGTACGCCAGGTTTCGGGCGTCTGAAATGCGGTCTTTGATGATCTGGAATGCTTCTTGGCATTTGGGTGACCACACAAATTCGGTGCTGAGTTTGGTGAGAGCTCTCAGGGGTTCACTGATAGACGCAAAGTCTCGTATGTACCTCGTGCAGTAGCTTGCGAGTCCCAAGAATGATCTGAGGTCTGATGTTGTTGCGGGTGGTTCGGCTTCATGGAGCGCGCTAACCTTTTCGGGGTCAGGCGTCATGCCCTTCTCTGAAAATATGTGTCCAAAGAATCTGAGTGTCTTCTTGCGAAATTCATACTTTTCTTTGTTGAGTGTTAGCTGGGCTTCTTCCAAGGCCATGCAGACTCTCATTAGAGTGTCATCATGTTGTTCCTGAGTCTGGCCGAACACCAGAATGTTGTCGCTGTAATTCAAGCAGTTGAGCACATGCTTGATGACATTGTGAATTTCTGCTTGAAAGATTTCGGCCGCTGAGGATACTCCAAAACTAAGTCGCTTGTAGCGGAATAACCCTAGATGGATGGCAAACGTTGTTATGTATCGAGAGTTCCTGCTGAGTTCCAGCTGATGGTAGCCTTTGTTAGGTCTAGCTTAGAGAATATTGTCGCTCCATTTAAGAGGTGCACCATGTCCGTTATTCTGGGGGCTTGATGTCGTTCTCTTAGGATGGCTTCATTTGGTCTTCTCATGTCTACACATATTCTGGTGTCCGGAGAGTCTCTCTTGGGTACCGGCACTATAGGGGAGACCCATGGTGTGGGGCCTTCCGCGGGCTCAATGATGTCTGCCTCTAGTAGCTTAGTTAGCTCGTTTTCAACTTGCTGTTGAATGTTGATGGGGATGCCCCTGTAGTGCTGGGCTACTGGAGTGATGTGGGGATCAATGTGAAGTTCAATTTGTTTTCCCTTCAGTTTTCCGAGGCCTTTGAACAGTGCCGGGAATATTTGATCGATGCTTGCCGTTGGATCTAGGTACTTGTGCACCATGAGGCGGTACAATATGTGAATGAGTCCCATCTCTATGGCTGACCGATAGCTTAAGATGCATCCGCTCTCAGTGGCGGCTTCTAACACATGCATGGGGATGCTTTTCTTGTGTTCCTTGTATTGGCATGATGCCATGAAGAACCCTTTGCATGCTAGGGGTGTTTTTGAGCCATAGGGATAGATGAGGGCTCATGCTGGCTGTAGGCGAGGAGCGTTTGGTATGCTTTGGTATACTTCTTCACTTATTACGTTCACAGTTGCTCCAGTATCTATTAGGAATTCTGCACCTGTTTGATTTATTCGCATTCTTAGCATTGGGCTGTGTTCTTTGGCCGTGCTGTTTCCAAGGGCGTATAGATATCCCTTTCTCCGCGGTGCTTCTTGTTGCTTTTCCGGTTTGCAGGATCTCTCTTCTGAGGATGCGCTTGACATGCTGTCTGACTGTGACTATTCTATGAGGCATCTCACATACCTTCTGGGTCGACTTCTTGCTTTTGACTGGGTGGTTTTGTTCTCCCTCCATTCTCTCCTCTCTTGTCTTCTTTCCGGTTGTTCGTCGTGGTGACGGTGCCGTCCTTGTTCCTGGAAATGGTGTGCCGCCCTGTTGTGGTGGGAGGGTTGGTTCTGTTCTAGTTCCATCGTGTGTTTCCCACTTCTACTGGCTCCCTTCATTTTGCTGCGAAATATCAGGCATACGGACTTGTAGTGGTTGTCGTCACCACATGCGGAGCATGTCTGTCCCATGGCAGGGCACGTTCCTTCATGGGGGTATTCATGGCCACACCTGTAGCAGAAAGGATCAGTGTTGGTTCTCGTTGTACCCTCCAGCTTGTTGATGCTTTCCTGCTTGGCGTGTGTGATCCTTATGTCGTCCAGGCCTTCCACTTGCGCTGCGAGGGCAGCGTCGGATCTCGCTAGACGCAGGATTTCCTCTAGACTTCTCGGCTGTTGTAGTAGTCGCTTCCGGAAGTCTGCGCTTTCGCACCGCACTATGATTTGCGATCTGAGGGCCTCCTCGTTCGAGTAATTGTTGAAGTCACAGTGCTTCATTTTTGATCTCAGTCTCATGACGAAAGCGTCTATGGATTCTCCTTTGTTTTGATTGGTAGTGTGGAATATGTGCCATTCGTAGTCCACGTTTGTGTGAGGTGTGAAGTATTCTGTGAGCGATGTCTTCAGCTTGATGTAAGTGTCTATGTTGTCTTCCGGTATTTCCTCAAGGATGTCTCGCACGTTGGAACCTACCGCATGGTTTAGAAGGTTTAGTTTTTGTTCATCCTCTAGTGGTCCAGCTGCCTTTAGGCATACTTCAAAGTCTCTCAGCCATCTTCTCCACCTTGACCCCAGGGTGCTTGTCTCTGTGAGGTCAAAATTTGCTGGTAACTGCGCTAGAAGGCTGTCTGTCATTTTTCTGTGCTCTTGTCTGCCCGGGGACACTGGGACGGAGGGTGCCTCTTCTTGTGCTGGTGTCACTGGTGCTGTAAGTGACACCCTTCGGGCTGGAGTCGCTGTAGCTGTGAATGACTCCTCTCCTGAGCCACTCATGAGCTTGACCTTGGCTTGCTTATTGCTCATTAGTGCGGTGGCGTCTGGCAGCCACTAGGGGGCGCAGCATTGGGAAGTTCGCGCTCACTATGCTGAGACGGGGGAATGGCTGCGTGGGGATTTATGAGGTTTTCGAGATATGTGTATCTTGACTAGCTGCTTGCGTTGGGGCGCGTGTGCTTACCCTTTTCATGCAGGCGCGGAGTGGACAAAACCGCGTGTTTGTAGCCGTTGCCGTCGGCGGGAGGCCAGTGCTCCTCGACCGCCCGGAGTTCTGCTGGAGTTATTTACTCCAGCCGTTGGCGGGAGGCCAGTGCTCCTCGACCGCCCGGTGGTGTGATGCAGGGAGCCACTGCTGCACCCGCAGTGTTTGAGGTCACGCCTGCCGGCGTTGTTGCCGTTGGCGGGTGAAGAGGTCTTCTCTTTCTCCCGCCCGGAGAGTTGTTGCACGGGGAGCTGCTGCTCCTGCTCCACCAATGGAGTGAGCGCTTCGGCGCCTCTTCGCGCTCGCGTGTGGCTCTTCCAGTATCGGGGAGCCTTCACGCTCCGACCCGCTGTCCTCAGGGCTTCTGGGGGACGGAAGACTCACGGCTCCAGTGGATCCTGACTGCGTCACGAGCGCTGTGACCTGAGGTGGCGGGCACGGGGTGGCGCGTGTCCGCCTCGTCGCCAGATGTAGTGCCCCTTAGGTGGACCTCCTCACACTCCCAGCCGTACTCTCACACAATGAATGGGCCGACACAGGAGCTGGGGTGCAACACCTCTTGTCTTTATTAAACCTTGACACTAACTGCCGCTCTGCGCGGTAACTCCTCCCCTTCCTGACACGTGGGACGCAGCCCACTCGGCAAGTGATAACAGAGAGAGAGGACTGTTCCTCTCTTCAGTAATACGGTGACGACACCACAACTTCCCCCTTGGGATCTCCCTCTTGTATTACGGTTCCTTCAAGGGCCTCCTTTTGAGCCCATTTCCGAGATTGATATCAAACATCTTACACTGAAATCTGCTTTTCTTATTGCCCTCACTTCTGCCTGTAGGCTTGGGGATATTGGGGCTCTCTTATGTCACCCTCCTTTCCTGAGGGTGCTGCCAGACTCGGTGGTGCTGAGGTGTGGTCCGAAGTTTCTCCCTTAAGTTGTCTCTCGGTTTTCACACCTCTCAGGATCTGGTTCTCCCTGACTTCTTTCATGATCCGAGAACGCCTGAGGAGGTGGCTTGGATTAACATTATGTCCGGCAGGACGTGTTGGGGTATTTGGCTAGGTTTGCTTTTTTCCACCAATCTGATAGTCTTCTGATTGCTTGTTGTCCGGCTGGGGCTGGGCATAACGCATCTGTGGTTCCCATTTTCCGGTGGTTCCGGGTTGTAATCTCCAGGGCCTATGTGGCTTCTGGCCTGCCTGTGCCTGCACACGATCAGGGGCGGTCCACCAGGGGTATGGCGGCTTCCTGGGCCGATGCAAGGAGGGTTTTCTCTGCAAGAGATTTGTATAGCTGCTGCCTTGGCTGGTCTAGGCATTTTTATCAACCGCTATGGGTTGAGTTTCTCCCACTCAGGGGTTAGTTCCTTCGTGGTTGGAGTTTTGTCTGTGGGGATGTGAATTAAGAGTTATTGTGGGTGTGCGTTTTGCTGCACCGTTTTTGGCTCTGTGTCTCATTGGGACCTTTTCCCCGTTATTGCTTTGGTATACCTCATGAGGTAAGTACTGGGACGAGGAAGAGCCTACGTGGAGGTAATGCTCTGATTGCCAACTGGTAATCTTCATTACTCCTAGTCCTACTCTTCCTCGTCGCAGTACTGACGACCCTCCTCACCCTCCCTGCGGGGAAGATCCCATGCTCCGGCTTGGTAATATGAAACTGAGTGACGTGGATGTGGGGGAGGAGTTATAGGGATTTAAAGAAATAGAAGAAGGTCCTGTGTCAGAGGCAGGGGCCTCATGAGGTAAGTACTCTGACGAGGAAGAGTAGGACAAGGAGTAATGAAGATTACCGGTAAGTAATCAGAGCAATAACGCTCAACTCACTTTTGAAAGGTATCTTATCTATGACACGCCATTGTCAGTTCACTCATAAATCCAGACTTTTACCCGTCCATAGACTTCAATGGCATCTCCCGCCAAAAACATTTTCACCTGCCCTGGCAACCTAAACGGCTGTGGGAGTTGGCAACGCACGTGTACTGTGCTGCAAGGCAGCAAACACGATGTGAATATATATATTAATTACTATTGCATCGTGCCACAGAAGAACCCCCGCCCCCTAACAGCAACAGCAGCGGTGTATTAATTCCCCACACAGGACTGAGTCTCATGATTCCCCGGTCGGCTTTGTGTGGCTTTCTCTCGGGCGTGGGGGAGGGGAGGGGTGTGTTGAAACATCGCGCCGTGCATACAAAGGGATTCCTGTGTCTTCTGAGCAGGAGAGGGGGATGGGCAGCTGTCTGTCGCCAGCCTGATAAACACTCATCTCCAAGCTGCGGTTCACTGGGAAACACACACTGTTAATCCGGTTCGACAACTAGGATAGGCGTGTACATTAAAGCAATATAATAGGAAATTTTACTTATGTTTTTCTAATTTGCTGACATTAACCTATTTAATTAATGATAGCTAACGCAGGGAAATTCTGCCCCTCGCCCCTCCTCCCCATCCCCAGTGGACAGACGGCGCCGCAGCATGAAAGTAAAACCCCTCCCCTCCCCCTACCAGTGCATATCTATGACAACAGCATGTGACTCCGTTCTGATGAAGTTGCTTATGGGAAGGGAAAGCCAATGTATTTGTGCCATCCGAGCATGATATTTGCCATTTAGCCTGATAAAAGGTATCAACACTTGGATTTAGCTTGATTTTAAAATACAAAGAGGGACAAACCTTTCTTAGGACATACAAACAAACCGTGCTGGTTGTTGAATATCGTGCATCAGGAAACTAAGGCAGAGCTGTACTGCCCCACGCTGGACACAGACAGTACTGCAATGTCAAGGTACAGCAGACGGGTGTTGAAGATATGGATGCTGGCCGTGCAGTATGAGCATACTGCTGACTCTCACACACTAACTTCTATTGACAGTGCTGCAACGTCGTGATAGCGCAAGCACATGTTCTATCTGGACTTCACCTCACGATGAAAGAAACTGAAATCAGGGACTTACCAAATTTAAGAGATTAACAAAAGAAAAGAGTCAAATACTATTGGGCGAAAACTGTAGCCACAGCAGAAAAAGCTGCCGAATACCTGGCTGCTTTGTCACCCAAAAATCTAAAGACGCACAGAAAAACTGTATAGACCATACACAACAGACCTATTACACAAAACATACATAATATGTATGTGTAAACCATCTTTGGAAATACTCTTGTGTATTGTTAGTCGTGCCAATAAAGCATTGTGTTGTATTGCAGTAGGTGCTGAGGGTGCTAACAACCAATCAATACATACCGCTGCAGTGGCCTTGAGTGATCACAGGACACTTATGTAGTTGAAAGAGGTGTTTATTATGACACCTGAAACAAGTGGAGTAACACAGGTATTTGAGTCCAGGGAAAGGGTCATTACTCAGAGTTCTGTACTTCTGCCCTATGCAGTTATCTTCACTGCATAATGTAAGCATAGCTCTCAACTCACCCGCTTTTGGCGGGTGTCACCCGCCTTGCAAAGGGCTGATTCTATGTCAAGACTCGGAGGCTCAGATTATGCTCTGACTTCTCTTTACTAACTCGAGCAGCAACCATATAAACAAAATAAACATGGAAAACCAATAAAACTACAAAGTCCAATGAAACCCAGTAATTTTGTAGTTCGTTTTCCATAGGATAAGCAAAAACCATGTGATCCATTCTTCCAATCAGTGTCACCTCTCCCCTATAACATCCCACAACTCTGAAGTCCTTCCTCTTTCTTTGCTGCTCGAGCAGCGAGATAAGTACCTTTACTTTTTATTGATAAATGTTGACTTTGATACTGTATTGTTAACGAGCTAATAACGCGCGCGTTTGCAGGCGAGCGCGTAGGGTTTGGCGGAGCACATCCGCGAGGAGGACGCGACGGGACTCTCGTTCCGGCGTCGGTTTCCCTCTAGGAGGCGCTACAGGCACGGAAGTTCGCAACGGCACGACGGGACCTCAGGATTTCCGGCGCCGTTGCGAACTTACGTATTGGGAAAAAAAAAAAAAAAGTACGAGCAGAGTTTCACGGAGCTCGTAAAGGATAATATATTCCAAGCCCGACTTTCAAAAACACATCAAACTCCGTCTTCGGAACGGACAGCCGTGTGTGGACTGAAGAGGCACGGCTCTGTGCCTAGACTGGAACGCCACCTAGTGGCCGAAGTTGATATCGCAGGCTACAAACCTGCTCAGAAAATTGTAAGCTGGGAGAACAGCACAAACTCACTAACCCCTCATTCTGCCACTGGGGAGGAGGTGAACAGAGGCTAACCTCTGCTTGACGGGCTCAGTCCCAGGTAAGACTGTTATTACCACAAGGTCTCGCCTAGCTACTAGTACATATCTTTGACGGGGGCAGCCCAAGCAAACTGCACAAGGCACCTTAACAGTGCTACAGGGGCACCAAAACATGAGCGACTACACCGACGACTCGGACGGCCCCCATGTCAGCGGGCGCCGTATGACCGAGGCGGTGCAGATTCTGCAGAGTGCCGAAAGACCCCGGGAAGAGAGGGGCATTTTGCGAAGCCTGGCGGATCTGTCCCAGGGTAAGGCTCGCAAAAAGAGAGGGGGAAGCAAACACAAAACCCGCAGGGACCGTAGCGCCCAGACCCCCCCGGGTTCACCCCACAAATCGGGGAAAAGGAAGGCGAGATCCCACGAGAGAAAGGTCTCTAGCTCGAGCGAGTCGGACGACGACTACTGTAGGAGCAGCTCGAGGTCCGAATTTTACACCTCCTCAGAAGACCAAACCTCCCCGGAGGAGGAGGAAAGCCGTCCTAAGAAAAAAGGCAGGAGGGAAGAAGAGGATCTGCTCAAGGGGGAGTTCGATCCCGATGATCTTATCCACCCCAGGTCCAATGAATGGGACCCGCCGGAGAAGATCGCAGAATACCTTATAAGGCGCCTGCGGGCACCGTTAAGCAAACAGGCCAGGTCCAAACTGAAATCCGAATGCCCAAGACCAAGGGTCCCGGACGGAGTAGCGGAGACCCCGGAGATCGACGAGAGGATCTTGACGTTCCTGGGCCGGTACAGCAGGGACGTAAAGAGGGGCATCGACAGATCCTGGCGGTCCTGTCAGGACAAGGTGCTGGATATGCTAGGGCCGGTCACCAAGATCTGGCAACTGGCCGAGGAGGCAAAGGCCAAGAAGGAGCCCATGGATCCAGGGATTATATCTGGCTGGGCTCAGAGAATTATCTGCCTGCTCGGTAACGCAAATACAGCGTTGGCGACCGAAAGGAGAAGGTCGATCCTAATGAAACTGGACTCCAGATTAGGGGAGATGGCGACCTCCGAGCAGGCCACAGCCGCGAAGGGCAAACTCTTCGGGGATTTGTTTATCAAGGACATGGCGAAATTCGCCAGTACTTATGTATCGATGGACAGGGCCCAATCTTCCCTGAAGAAGATTTTCGGTCGAAGAGTTTTCGACAAGGCTGGAGGAGGAAGGGGCCGCTCGTCCAGCCGTGGCCAGTACAGAGGCTCCTACAAGGACAGAAATTGGAGGCAAGAAGACCGAAGGTCCAACCCCTTCTTCCCTTCTAGGGGAAGAGGCAGGGGCAGGGGTTGGAGGAACAACGGAAGGCAACATCACCAGAGTCCCTCAGGTGAGAGATGTGAAAGCGCTAGCAAGGTCAAATACAAGTATTCCTCCAGTAGGGGGGAGAGTGAAACGATATGTAGAAATATGGGAAGAGTTGTCTTCAGACGCCTGGATAAGACAGACTGTAAGAGGGTTTCAGTTAGAATTCTGGCGGGAGCCATATCAAGTAGTACGGCCAAGAAAGATAAATTTCAGCAGAGAAGACGAGGTCCTGCTAGACAAGGAGGTGGATCTGCTAAGGGCAAAGAATGCAATCGGTCCAGCCTCAGAGGGACCAGGGGGTTTTATAAGCAATCTGTTTTTAGTCAAGAAAAGACACAAGGTCAGACCAGTGATAAACCTGAGGGGTTTAAATTTCTTTCTAGTGTACAGGCATTTCAAAATGGAAGGCATCCATCTTCTAAGGGATGTTCTCCAACAGGGAGACTGGCTAGCAAGGATAGACCTCAGGGATGCATATCTAACGGTTCCTATCTGGCCAGAGCAGACAAAACTTCTTCAGTTCCTTTGGAAGGGACAGAAGTGGGAATTCAAATGTCTTCCCTTCGGGCTAGCGTCGGCGCCATGGTGTTTCACCAAGCTCTTGAAACCTATAGTGACACGCCTGAGAGAACAGGGGATCAGGTTAATTATTTACCTGGACGACATATGTTTAATGTGCCAGGACAGAGAAGTTCTAGTTCGACAGGTCCTGTTAACCACGGGGTTATTATAACAGCTGGGGTTCCTGATAAATTGGGAGAAGTCGCAGCTAGAGCCTACTCAGGATCTGGAATTTCTGGGGTTCAACTTAGAGACAACACAGGGCACTCTCAGATTACCCCTAACCAAAGTAAATTCAGTCAAAAGGGAAATCAAGATCATGTTGGCGAAACAGGAAGTTTCTCTGAGGGAAATAGCGAGACTTATAGGACGTCTGTCATCATCGATACAGGCGATATTTCCAGGCCCTCTGCATTACAGGGTGCTACAGAGGTTGAAGATCAGCCATCTCAGAAAAGGGTTTTCTTACGAACAGAAAGTGAAACTATCACAAGAAGCGAGACTGGAGCTAGAATGGTGGTTCTGCCACATGGAAGCCTGGAACGGCAGGGCGATATTTGGCTCATCCCCGGACCTAGTGATAGAGTCCGACGCCAGCCGCTGGGGATGGGGAGCCAGATGCGGAGACCAGTCGACAGGGGGGAGATGGTTGAGAGAGGAACTGGGTCTCCACATCAATTGCCTGGAACTTCTAGCGGGTTCCTTCGCGATTCGGTGCTGGACACAGAATGCGGCGAAATCGTCCATTCTTTTGAAAATGGACAAGGTTTCGGCAGTCAGATATATCAATCGACTGGGCGGAACAAGGTCACAGAAGCTGACGGAGATGGCCAAGGAGTTTTGGCAGACCTGTCTCCAAAAGGGGATAAGCGTGAGAGCAGAACATTTACCGGGGGAGCTCAATCTGATAGCAGATTGGAACTCAAGACACCTGAAGGACTTCAGCGACTGGCAGCTGGACGACTCAGTCTTCCAGGAATTAATGCGCCGCAGAGGTCCATGTCAGACGGATCTCTTTGCTTCCAGGTTGAACAGGAAGCTTCCCAGATTTTACAGTTGGAGACCGGATCCGGAAGCGACAGCAACGGACGCCTTTCTCCAGGTCTGGGGACCAGCAAGGGTATACGGGTTTCCCCCATTCTCCTTGATAGCACGCACAGTGGCACAGGTCAGACGTCAGTTAGCAACAGTGATTCTGATAACACCAGACTGGAGAGGCCAAGCTTGGTTCTCAGACCTTCTGGAACTGTCGTTCGAAGCCCCTATTCGGCTGCCGACCAGGGAGGACATCCTGCTGAATCCGGCAGGAGAGATTCATCCGTTAGTCAGGTCAGGGAATCTAAGTCTTCTGGCTTGGGCGATTTCAGGGAGAACTGGTCTAAGCCAGGACTTTCAGGCACAGCTCAGGAATTCATCAGAGAATCTTGGGCTCCATCGACAGGCAAGGCATATAGAGTGGCATGGCATAGATGGAGTAATTGGTGTCTGGAGAGACAGGTTGATCCCGTATATACAGATGTGATACACATAGTGAATTTTTTGGCAGCGCAGGCAGCGCAGGCAAAGGCCTACAGGACCATTAATAATTATAGGTCGGCGATTTCAGCAGGCCATGCGTACATAGATAACAAGCCGGTAGGGGAGCATCCCTTGGTATGTAGGCTTCTGAAAGGCATTAAGTGTATGAAACCCCCAGCCCCCAAGTATACTCGTTTGTGGGATGTGAGCATAGTTTTAAGAATGTTTCAGAGTTCGCCGGACAATGAATTCTTGTCCCGGAAAGCACTATGGGCTAAGTTGACTACCCTTCTGTGTCTTATTTCCTGTAAAAGAGTCTCGGACGTGAGAGCGTTAGAAACAAACAGAAAGTCTTTTTCCCCTTCAGGGGTAATATTTTTTATAACAAGGAGAACTAAGACGAATATTAAGTCTGTAGAATACATGGCCTTCCCAGACAAGCCTAAGCTGTGCCCAGTTAGGTGTTTGAAAGCGTACGAGCGGAAAGCAAATGAAGTGAGGCCCGTTGGCGTGAACCAGCTACTAATAGCAATTAGGAAACCTTTTAGAGCAGTAGCATCAGCCACCTTAGCTAGATGGGTGAAGTGGTGCATGGCCGAGGCAGGAATAGACGTACAACAGTTTGGGGCACACTCTACACGGGGTGCAATGGCATCGTCCGCCTTTTTGGCAGGGGCTCGTTTGGAAGATGTCCTAAAGGCGGCAGACTGGTCTAATGAGGAGACCTTTAAGAGTTTCTATTTTAGACCAGTGGAGCGAGTAGCATCGTTGGTGGTAGGTAAGCTTTAAACGAGCATAATCTGAGCCTCCGAGTCTTGACATAGAATACAGATTTTCCACACATTCGTTACAGAAAGTCATGATTCTATTAAAGACTCGGAGGCGAAAGATTATTCCACCCAATTTCAATCGCTACGGTATATGTAATTTTATCATGCTGTAATAATGCAATTTGTTGAAAATATGAAATTTTGTCTTGATTTGTAATGGTATTGCTATGCGATTGCCCACCCGTCTATGAAGGAATTTCTAACGATTTACGTTTGTTTCAGGAGCGGAACAGAAAACGACAGTTTGAAAAATTTGGCTGAAACAAGTCGTCTACCGGTTGGGGCGCGAGTTGGCGGTGCAGCGAAAGAAAGAGGAAGGACTTCAGAGTTGTGGGATGTTATAGGGGAGAAGTGACACTGATTGGAAGAATGGATCACATGGTTTTTGCTTATCCTATGGAAAACGAACTACAAAATTACTGGGTTTCATTGGACTTTGTAGTTTTATTGGTTTTCCATGTTTATTTTGTTTATATGGTTGCTGCTCGAGTTAGTAAAGAGAAGTCAGAGCATAATCTTTCGCCTCCGAGTCTTTAATAGAATCATGACTTTCTGTAACGAATGTGTGGAAAATCTGTATTCACCCGCCAAGCCTCCTGCACGCCCATTCATTCCAATGGGCGTCTCACCCGCCAGAAACAAAATCGGGTGATTTCACCCGCCTTTGCGAGACAAATGGTTGAGAGCTATGATGTAAGTCAAGGGGTGCTGATGTCCCTTGTGAGCTAGAGCTCCCAGGAGGCTGTCCTCAGCCATGGAGTTATGCTTTTCTCAAGGGGCCTATGGATGGCATGCTCTGGAGTGGCTAATTCCCCTGAGCAGGAGGAACGCCGAGGCCCGTGTGCATTCTGGTGCCTCCGCTTCGGCGCGAAACCTGCTTCCCATGCGAACTCTCGCGAAATCTCCGTGCCGAGATCTTTCTAGCGGGTTCCTCACACACCTCCTTTTTTGGGAAAAGATGGTTCCTACTCCATGACAAAGTCTGTGAACCTGGTTGGCTTTCGTCTCTCCTCTTGGGGCCTGTTCTGGTTGGTGGTTGCGTTTGGGGATTGGGTTATGCGGGATGTGTCACATGGGGTTGGGTGTGTTGAGGTTGCTTGCCGGCGTGGTTCTCTTGGCCGAGGTGTGGAGCTCATGTTGGCACATTCACCTTGGTTCCCTTCTTCCGTGACGTCCAACTCTGGTTGTTGAGGGTCACCTGCTAACCCCCCATTGTTCATGGTCATTTTCTTCTCCCCTGGAGGGGCAGATGGTGGATGCCCTTTTCTTTTACACGGCCACTCTTTCCAGGTTCCACCTTCTTCCATCACTGGTGTGGACATGGTTGGTTCCTTTCAGTGACACTTGCTATTTTTGGAGCCTGTGGTAATGTCTTTGTGGGGCAGGCGTATTTTCACCCAGTCCTGAATACAATGTCGCTCATGTCGATGTCAGCATCTTCTCTGACTTTGTGTAGCCACGGTGGTACCAGCGTGGATGCAGCCCATCTCCCTCTAAATTATTGAAATGGAGATACTTCTGTGATGGCATTTGGCGTCCAGCAATGTGCTGCTACATCCTCTTTGACGATCTTGCATGGATTCATGCGTGATGCACATGCCAGTTGTAAGGCGCCTTTGATGAACCGATGGCCCTTTCCACCAGCACGTTGGCTTGGGGGTGGTACAAGCTTGCTCTCAACTGACGGATATTGTGCTTCTTTAGGAAGCTTTCGATCTACCTGGAAAGTGGTTGCACTCCATTGTCCGTTACGATCTCTTTGGGGAGCCCTTCCCTTTGAAAAACGCTGCTGAGTACTTCTATAACTGTGCCCGTGGTGATGTCCGGCACAAATTCAATTTCGACCCACTTGGTGGAGAAATAGTCCACCATGACTAGCCCATACCTGTTGTCGCTCGACATGCCATCCAGCGGGCTGATAAAGTCCAGCCCTATTTTGTGCCAGATGCTGTGTGGGGTTTCTGTTGGTATCATGGGCGCCTGCCTCACCTTTAGTCGATTGTCGCTGTTTGTGCATTCATGGCACCTTTCGATCATTGCTCTTACATCTTGGTCGATTCCGGGCCACCAGTACGTGCTGTGCACTCTATGTTGTGTCATATTGCTGCCCAGATGACCTGCATGCGCTCTGCACAATATTGCCTTATGGATGCCTCTTGGGGGAATTACTCGGTCACCTCTCATTATTAGACCATCCATTTCTGTGATTTCATCGCTGACTTTCTAATATGGTTGCAGACCTTATGGCACTGCTCTCTTATTGGGCCACCCTTTGCAAGCCCATTCTGCTACTCATGCCAGGGCATGATCCGGTTCCATTTCTTCCTGCCAATGTAGCTCGCTCATCTCCATAAAGTCTTCGTTCTTTAGATCTCCTATGGATGCCACCACACATTCGTTTTTGAGGAATGTGGTGCCCGGGCTACTTTGGCCCAGTAGTCTGGACATGCAGTCCGCTTGGGCATTCTTCCAGCCCGCAATGTTAGTAATCTCATATGTGTACTCCTGCAGTTTGGTGGTGATTCTTGCTAGGCGTGATGTCGCAGTTTTTGTCCCGCTAGGTCTCAGCATGTGATTTAGCGGTTTGTGGTCGGTGACTAAGTGGAATTTGGTTCCCCAAACGTATGACCTGAAATACTCCACGGCCCAGGAGCATGCCAGCATCTCTTTTTCAACAGTAGTGTAGTTCTTTTCTGAGGTGGACAGCGCTTATGACTCAAAGGCAATTATATTTTCTGTGTCTCCCTTCTTTTGGGTAAGAGTGACGCCCAAGCTGTATGCACTGGCGTCTGTCGTTATGCATGTTTCCCATTTGGGTTTTAACAGTTTGAGACAAGGTACGGGAAGGATTCTCTTTTTGATTTTAGCAAAAGCCTCGACTTGTTGTGATTCCCGTGTGTAGTCTGTACCCTTCTTCAAGAGCTCTCTCAAAGGCAATGTAGTTTCGGAGAATCTGGGAACGAATTTCACATAGTATTCCACGAGACCAAGAACCGATCAAAGTTTGTCTCTCGATGTCGGGGCTGGGGCATCGACTATGGCATGTAGCAGGTTTTTCTTGGGGCTTACCCCTTCCTTTGAGATGCTGTAACCCAGGTACTCTACTTCACCAACTCTAAATGTGCACTTCTCGTGGCGTAGGTGGACTCCTGCGCTCTGTAGTTTGCCCAGTACTACACTCAGTACTCTGTACACTCAGGGTTTCTGTTTTGTTGGCATATACCAGGATGTCATCTTGGAAATACGACACCTTGTCGATGCCGTGCAGCATGCAGTTCATCATTCGTAGAAATGCTGACGCAGCGGATGACATCCCGAATGGCATTTGTGTATATTGAAATGTGCCGAATGGTGTGATGAAAGCTGTGCGCGGGCGTGAAGCCTTATGCAGATCTATTTGATGGTAGGCATCTTGCATATCGAGTTTTGAAAATACCTTTGCTTCCTTCAACATAAGTATGATTTCATTGATGCTGGGCAATGGAAAACTGTCCATGATTACTTCCAGGTTGAGGCTGCGTAGGTCTATGCACACTCTCAGTTCGTTGGAGGATTTCTTTTTTATGAGGACCACCAGACTTAACCATTTGGAGGACTCGACTGTCTCAATGGTGCCTTCTTTGACAATTTTCTGAAGCTGGGATTCGAGTGCCACTCTGGCTGTCGCAGGAACAGGCCTGACCTTGTGCTTGACTGGTACTGCATTTGGTTTCTGACAAATTTTGTGCATGTAATTCTTTATTTTCCCAGGTGTTTCAGAGAACAATGCAGGGAATTCTCCTTTTAGATTTGACACTCTAGATTTGGCATTCCTCCTGATGAGATCAGTAGCACTTGTTCGGCAGTGCTGGGGTCTGGCCGGATGCACAGTTTAAGCTGGTCATCCCATCCCAATACAGCTTGGCCCTCGGACTCGAAAAATAGACTTTTCTTGTGGTACACCTATCCTTGAAATCGAGTTTGGCTCTGATGTAGCTTATAGATCTATGATGGCTCCCCCGAAGACTGATGGCCTTTGCTTGGTGCTTCTAATTTCAACTAAGTCGCGTCCCATCATGTTCTTGTATGTCTGAATGGGGAGGATGCTCAGGTTGGACCCCGAGTCGGCCATGATGCGCGTTTTCATTCCATCCACTCTCACCACGCAATGGGGTTTCTCCCTCTTTGCTCGAAATGAGTTGACCATGATCACCATGGGCTTATCGTACGGATCATCTTCCTCACTCGATCCTCTGTCATCATCAACGTGGGTGACATTCTTTTCCCACCACAAGCATGCTACGGCAACGTGGCCAAATCGCCTGCATTTGGAGCATTATTTGTGCTTGGTGCTGGAACATCTGTAACACTTGGGTGCTTCTCTCCACGTTGGTCCTTTTTCCCTGATGGCTTCTTGCGGCTGTCTCGCTCTACGCCCCTTCCATTGCACAGCGGCCATTTCAGGTGCAGGTGACGGCCCACTTACATCTCGGCACCTGCTCGAGGTTTCCTCTTTGGCCCTTGCAATTTGTATGGCTTTATCCAGGTTCAGTTCTTTCTCTTGAATTAATTTGTCCTGGACTTTGCGGGAATTGGCGTGGACCACTAACATGTTGCAGATGACTTGTTCCACGTTGTCTCCGAATCCGCACTATGCCGCCAGTTCTCTGATCCTGGTGATGTAGTCATCGATAGGTTTGTTACATTCATGTTTCCTCGTGTAAAACCTGAGTCCGTGGAGGATCACATTTTCTTTTTTGGAGAATCTTTTGACTATGCACCAAACTGCTTTCTTGTAGACTTTGTTGTTTTCGTAGTCGGTGGGCACGACCTTCAACCCTACGAAGATGCGCTGACCTTCAACCCTCATGGCATTGAGTAGCATGGCCTTCTTTCTGGCTGGCGAGTAGCCCATACCTCATAAAGTCTCCAGATACGTGGAAAACAATGGCTCTCATTGCTGCCACGGGATTGCCGGCATGCTGGGGGACTGTAGGAAGGCGGGGCGGTGTGGCGGCCTACATTGTTCCTACTCGGATGTTTTCTGGTCCTCGTCGCCAATTATGTGGTGGCCTTGAGTGATCACAGGACACCTGAAAGAGGTGTTTATTATGACACATGAAACAAGTGCAGTAATACAGGTATTTGAGTCCATGGCAGGAAAAGGTCATTACTCATAGTACTGTACTTCTGCCCTATGCAGTTATCTTCACTGCATAATGTAAGTCAAGGGGTGCTGATGTCCCTTGTGAGCTAGAGCTCCCAGGAGCCTGTACTCAGCCATGGAGTTACAGTCTACTCAAGGGGCCTATGAATGGCAGGCTCTGGGAGGGCTAATTCCCCTCGCAGGAGGAGCGCCGAGAGCCGTGTGCGCTCTAGTGCCTCCGCTCCGGCTCTGGTGCGAATCCTGCTTCCCTCGCGCTTCATGTGCAAACTCTCACGAGATCTTCATGCCGAGATCTCGCCAGTGGAGTCCCACAACCGCCTTGGAGGAGTTAGCAATTTGTTTGTAAAAAATCAATCGATTGGTACATTTCACCGATTTCTGACGGTACCATTCGAACGATTTTTCAAAATACCGAACACGGAGAGGAGGGGTGTCACCCGCTCCCCATGTTTGGTATTTTGGGAATTCGGGGGTGCAGAGGTGTCCCCCTTTTCCTCAATATTGGATGCGGGGGACAAAAACTAAAAAACAAAAAGGGATCCTGTAGCGTCAGATCTGACCTGCATTGGAGCGACAGAACTGTCACTGCAGGGTACAGGAGAGGCGGCGGACGGTGAAAAGTTAAGTTGGGTGGGTGGGGAGTGTAGATGTACTGGTAATTTGGGGGGACATGGGTTTGAAGTAAAAAACTACGTGTAACTCTTTTACACATGGTTTTTACTGTTCATTTACTGATCTGGGAGATTATAATTATAATTGTTCTTTTATAACACACTTAATACCAACAGGTGGTTTCTAAGCGCTGGATCAGGCTTCGAACCTGTGTTGTCTTACTTCCAAGACTTACCTGCTGCCCCTGATTTATCCTTGCACCCCAGATTGGAAAATGACCCCCTGAATTTGGCCTATCGTAAGGGAGGGTTTCTTTACTCAGAACTCTCAAATTTTTACATATAAAGCACAGCGACAATAAATGATTAGCCAAGGATCACACATTTTGTTTTAATGCGGATATTGGGGTTTGCGGCCAGTTGACGGTTTAAGCACTTTGCCATATATCTCCCCATCTACTGTTAATTTGCCTTGGTGTAAGGCGCTCTATAAACAAACAAATCAATCAATCAATAGCCCAGGCACATGTGTGCCTGGGGAAGGACTATAGTCCTTTAAGGTGTGCGAATGGGGGTGATAATAAATGCTAGAGAAGCATAACTTTGCATTCTGTATGAAATGAAGACTCTTGCAGGAGATATGACGTTGCGTTGCACTTTCTTTCTCTGTGAATACAAATATTTTAAAACCCATTTCCTTTCACAGTAAAACAGTTTTTAAAACAAACTTATTTTTGTAGGCTTTTACTGTGATCTTCTATTTTGGATGGATTAAATAAAACTATAATCCTATGTTTGATCAACATATATATAATGACAGGTTCGTGTTTTATGCCATTGTGTGCTTTTGAATGCATTGTTAATGAAGTCCTTTAAACAGAAACCGTAACAAATACTTCTATTAACCACTAATCGCCCTTCTTGTTACGCTTTGCAGACACAAAGCAAGACTTCATGGTGAGCCGCTGTGCTTTCCTGCGCTTTGGCGGTTTTGCAGAGAACGTTTGAACAATATTGAGTACCAGTACTCCCTGTTGTGGGGCCGGCGGCGGTGACTTGGCCGGCCTCATTGGTGCTGGCGGGCCCAGCACCATGCTGGTTTCACCCGGTCTTACTGAGGTGGTGCAGGGCAGGCCCCGGAGAGACTGTGGGGCACAGCCTGGGTGCCGGAGCACCATGGTGCCGGAGCGCCATGGATGCCTGCAGCATCCAGGATGGTGGGTGCCTGGGCTGGACCCAGGGCACCAGGCTGGTCTGGGGGGCCCAGACCAGCATTGACCTGCAAGGCTGTGGTCACACAGCATGGGGCCTGCAGGCCAAGGCCGCTGGACTGTGGTCACACGGTGTAGGCCTGCAGGCCCATAATGAGAGACTGACACAGATGTTCCATGGTTGGAGTCTGCAGCCGTTCTGCTGCACATGCCTGCAGGGGCTCCTTTTATTAGCTTGGGCCATGACACAGTCATGGCCCATCTTAAAGGGGCAATACACGTGGGAGGGACACATCCCCTTAAAGGGGTAATACACATGGGAGGGTCATACATAACACTCCCCTCAAGCTTGCAGAAGTCCCTGCCCTCAATGTGGGCAAAAATGAAAAGTGCAGGGCCTCAGCAATGCTTGAAAAGGCCTCAATACAGTCTTGGCGATAACATCCGTATTACAGCTCAGGTTGGAAATACTACTGGTGGGATTCCACGGGAATATGTCCCTGTTACAGGTCGGGATTTCACCCTGAAAAGCCTCCATTCTTTACCTTCACTTTGGCGCTGGGGGTAAGAATTGTACAAAGTCCTCAGAAGTTTGTAAACGTTTTTATCCTGTACAGGATGGACGTACAAGTGGCTCTTTTCAATAATGTTATGGGCACCTGGGAGGCAGGGCCCTACTCGTCAGAGGACTCGTACACGTGCGTATAACGAGCGTAGACGACAGCTCAGGGGCAACGCATTCGAATCCATATCCACTGTTTAGAAACCATAAAAGAAGAATTATAGACGAGTCGGGAGTTGAAATGGGCTTGCTTTCTTCTTCTTGCTGACAGATTTCATCCATAAACTGTAATTATTGGATGCCTCCATCCTCTCGGGTTGAGTGTGTAGTCGTTGGTTAGATTTCTTTATGGTCTGTGTGGGCTCGCCGTGATTGGCCGCTGGTAGTTGGTCGCACACGCTCAATATTAATTTGTGCTCTTATTAATGCATTAGCGCCAGTGAGGGGCATACCCAGTGCTTTACGTGGGATTGGAAATCGAAGGTGGACCCTAGCTAGGGGGTGTGGCCTAAGGACATGCCCCCTAACAAAAGTCCCCCCTCGATTAAGGGCGGGGGAGGAGGGGCGGCTGGTAAAAGTTGGAGCTGGGGCACACTGACATTATTCCCTTTGATGCACCCAGCCCCTCATTTTAAACAAAAGAAGGGGCTAGGCACATCAAAAGGTGCGACACCAGTGTGCCCCAGCTCACAAGGAGCAGGCAGCACTTTAATTCAAGGAACACGCTTTAACCACAGGCTCCTTGAATGAAATGTCTGTACTTGAAACAGGAGGAGGCCTGGAGGGCTCAGTCTCTCCTTTTGTTTTCGAGTAACTAGTCATCACCCAGCATTATGCTGGGTGATGACTAGTTAGTTACTCAACCAAAAGGAGAGCTGGGCCGTCCAGCCCTCCTCCTGTTTCGAGTACATAGACAAAACAAAAGGTAGCCCGTGTAGAGGCTGCATGGTTACGCCTGCTGCTTGCAGGTGTCAGCACTTCGGTTTAGAAAAAATAAAAGACACTGCCTTTTCTTTTTTCTAAACCGAAGTGCTGACACCTGCAAGCCGCTCGTATAACTGTGCAGCCTCTACACGTGCTGCCTGAGGTGTCGGCTGGCTGGGGCTAGTGGGGGTAGGCCCCGGCTCGGGTGCCATTCCTGGAGACTGCGGGGCCCAGTCCGGCTGGCTCCGGCCCACTTAAAGCCCTGGGCATACCTGCCTAACCTCCGGGTTTAACCCAAAGACTCAGGGTTTTCACGTTCTTCTACGGGTCTCCGCGGAAGAGCATTGGAGTCTGTGAGTTTTCACAGCAGGCGCAGAGTTGCTGCAGCTTTGAGAGTCAGAAGGATAGGAACAGTCAACATTGAAGCGGCTATGTCAACATTGAAGTGGCTATGGCGGCACCTGCCATACCTGCATCCCAGAAAAGCGTGTTTTTTAAATTGTCTGTGATTTTCTAATTACGGATTACTTTTATTTTTTCCTGCCAGGGAAATGCTGATCAAGGGCCTGATACAATGTTAAAGAAATGTCTCAGCAGGACTATTACAGTCTGCAGGCATTGCCCCCCTCATTCTCTTTGAAGTACACTGCTTTGCACGTCTTATTGCAGGCATTAGCAGACAAGTGTGTGGAATGGCCCATTTCGCCCTCAAGCCACAGCTCACTGGGATGGGCTGCTTAGCATTTAAAAGCCCCATAATCTGCATCTATGCTAAGGTAAATACCAGACTAACAATGCATACTAGTGTGTGCCCTGTCTGCTTGGTTGACATGAAAACAATGTTTTTACCCTTTATGAGGTATTGCACATTTTATTTACGCCCTGCATAACACAATGTGTGCCAGTGTGAAACGACTGAACTGCATTCTGGGACTCGTAGTCTTGTAGTTATAACAGGGAAACCAGGGGTAAATTCCCAGAATCATTTTAAAGCGGCTGGAAGGCTCTCTCCGAATGGAATTGTGTGTGGGTTTGCATTTCAAAATGATGTTTGGGGGTCCCCTTGCCTGCAAGTGAGAAGACCTGCCTTTATCTGGATTAGTGTAATGCTTCCAAATGCAAAAGGGCCCTGTAAAAATGGTAAATGTGTTTTTGAGGGCACAGTTTCATTTGATGCAGCTGTGTGTACATAGCTGATCACACATTCAATAAAGTTTACCTTTTTGACATGTGGGCGGGGCCTTGTGTAATTGGGCGGAGTCATGTGTGGTTATGGGCGGGGCATAATTCTCAGGCTTTTTGATTTTCAAATGTAGGCAGCTATGGTGAGGGGGCAGAAGTACAGGCCATTGGGTGCCTCCTCTCATCCCATTAAGGAGGGTTGCGGTGCACACAATGCCTGCATTCCCACCCCATTCTGGTGCTACGGCTTTTAGCACGCAGGGCTGGGAGGCGGGATGATTCTTCGTTAGACGTGCCGAGAAAGAAAGAGGTGAAGAAAATGTTACGGAGCATGTGTGGGATGACATATCATCATGGAGAAGCAGTACGGCACACATAGGGTGAAGACGACGGAATGACGTCACCTGCGCACACAGAAGCGAGGATATGTGCTGGTGATGGGTGTACAGGAGGTGGAACTGCTTTGCGGTAGGGCTCTGTGCAGGCAGTCTATGAGCAAGGTCAGGGGAGCAGAATGAGTAGGGTGCTGGCAAGGAGGTGCGCCCGACAGCAGGAGGACATTTTCCAGAGCTCCTGAATAGGATTTTAAATAGTGCTTCTTGCCAGGTTCCCCCTGCTACTAAGCACTATAATAGCAGGTGTTATTATTAATCCATTTAATGAATGTTACTCAATCTATCAATCTTGGAAGGATAAAAGGCTGAGGCCGCCTGCCGCCGGATTTGAACTTACAAAGTGCTAGCAGGCCCTATGTAAAAGGCAGCCACTTAACTCGTCAGCGATTCGCCCAGGCTATATACCTATATGGGAACGGGCACATTAGAAATGGCGGGAAATGCAGCCTCTGTGATGCTCAACCTTTCACCACCTTTACCTGGTAATGCATGAAGGAGTCAGAATTAACCATTGTGCGTATTTAAAAATACACTACTTCTTCAGGATATTAGATCAATATCAGAATAATGATAGATTATCCATCAGTTATGCACAATAGCCTAAAGTGAATGCATGTTTGCAAAGTAAATGCAGAACAAATTGTGGACACTAGATCACTGTTATGTTATGTTATTTGGCATTTATATAGCGCTATATATATCATTGGTATGCCCTCAAAGTGCTGGTAGGTTGAACGCCCTTGGAGACCGCAGTTCAGGTCAGTAGAAAGGGTAAGGTATCATATGGTGCTTGGGTACACCAGTTAGGTGTGCAGCTGATGCAATTGCCTGATGGTAGTTGCATCCTAGCATTAGGTGTGGTGGTATTGATATCAGTTGAATGTGTGCAGTCTGGAGGGTGGACAACAAGACTGGGTTCTGGTTGCGTTAGGCCTGTGTAGGACGCTTATGTGTGCAGCTAGGCTGGTTTGTCATGGGATGTAGCTGTGTGTTATTAGAATGATGTGGTGTTCATGGGGTAAAGCTCGTATGTGAGCAGCTAGGCCGAAATTGATCGAGGGGTGTAGCTGCGCTGTAATTGTGTGTTGGTGTAGAGTAGAGAGTAAGCATGGTGATATTAGAGGCAAGTGTTTGGGTGGAGTTAAGATCTAAGGAGTTTGCTATTCCAGATTTCAATTGCTTAATTCCGGGTTGCAGTTGCTTTATATAGACTTAATAAGCGTATTCAGTGGCGTCATTGCTCGGCATCTCATTGTGATGTAACAATCAAAATATGTTTTGATAACCACAGCATAATGATAATATTGTGACAGAACAATGTTAGAATGAATCTTAATATTATCAACGGTATCTAGATTTGTGAATGAGTACAGATGCTTGGTTCTTAAGTTATATACAAGCTACTGTGCCTTGATAAAGCTCGGTATGGGAGAAACATAAGCACGTGCCTCCAATTGGATGATGTTGGCACCATTGTTCTTGTTTACAGAAATAGTAGCAATCGCATTAATTGTGTAAATAAATTAACAATGTTTATTGAATTCCTGCTAAAACTGACTTATTCAACAGTTCTGGCGCAGGCCATCCACCTACCTTTCACAATCTGTATACATTTGTGACTGACTAGTGACTATCAGTCTCAGTAAGGTGTCTGCAGCCAGACTCTGGACTAATATATATCACTAAAACTGTAAAACTCATGGGAGTGGTATACAGGCACAGTATTCACTCACATTCAAAGGATTTTTCAGAATACCAACAGCCGTTATTACAATTTTTGAAAACCTTTTATGCAAGGGAGTAACTGAAGCGCCAGCAAGGAGCTTGTGGCAGAGGGATATTTTCAGTTTGGGTCTACTTGGTCGAAAATATTTGACCTTTTCACATTTTAACTGAATTTTGTATGCTCTTTTTTTGGTCGAAAATGCAATGGCAGACCCTCCGCAACTCCCCCCTATTCCTTTACCCAACCCTAAATATATATATTTAATTAAATTTGACCGAATTTCGACCAAGAAAACATTCAAAAGAATTCAGTCTAAAGTAAACAATCAAATGTTTTTCGACCAAGTATGCTAATACCCTATTTTCAGATGATTCTGAGGAGAGCCTGAGACTAGTTTAACAGCTCTCTTCTCGGCGTCAGTGGAGACACAAAGTCAAGGGTCTGGGCAAGGGGGGGGGCTGTTAATGAGGGATGCCGGTAGAGCAGACGACTCTGCATAGGTCTGGGGTCTCAGTTGGGAACATAGGTATTGGAGCTCTCACATACAGTACTGTAGCATGATGCAAAGCAGAGATATACCACCCTAGTTGCTAAATACTGTACTTGCCAACCCTCCCGATTTAGGCGGGAGACTCACGATTCCGTTAACAAAAACATTGCAATTTTTTTACTGCCTCCCTCCTAAAATAATTCAAACCCCCGATGCAATTGAGTGGAGAAATTTAATTCTCCCTATTTCTCAGAGGGAATCTCCCTCCCAGGTAGAGCTAAATGTTGACATGTATGATATACGGTAACGTACATAAAGCGGGCATGCTGGCCCAATCTGTATAGAAAGTGCTAGCTAGGAGTGTACCTAAGCTAGTCATTCAAATGTTGGGAGAGGTGGTAACTTCAGAGACGGTGGAGGAGGGCAAACATACTTGTGTGGGGGCCTCTGGTTATTTACATATTCTAATGTTACTGTTCTAGTGTAGCTACAATGTTACAAGCAGTTAACTCTCTCTTTCATGTCGGAAAGCACCCGCTCTTCAGAGCCGGCAGTGAAAGGACGCCTAGAAAAAAAGTTTAAGGCTCCAGAGTCTACCCCCAAGTGTTTATCCTCCCAACCAACGCCAGACTTGGTGGTGTCGGCGGCAGCGGCGAGGAAGGCGAAGGCCTAGCACAAGTGCACGACTCCACCTGAGAACGAAGCGAGACGCCAAGATGCCTTTGGCAAAAAAGTGCTATCCGTGGGAGCGACCACAGTAAAGGCTGCAAACTCTCTGGCAATTGTAGCCAGATACGATAGGGAGATGTGGCACAGGCTAGCTCCGTTGCTTGATCATCTTCCGGAAGAGCATAGGAAGGCAGCAATGTTACTTGTCCGAGAGGGTGAGGAAGCCTCAAATCACGCAATAAACATTGCAGTGGACCTCGCTGAGTCAGGCTTCAAGCAAGTCAATAATGGGGTCGTATTACGTCGACAGTCATGGCTTAAGTGTACCTACTTCAGGCCAGAAGTACAATACAAAGTTTTAGATATGCCCTTTGAGGGAGACCTTCTTTTCAGTGAGAAGGTGGACGAAGCCCTAAAGGGAATGAAAGAGGACTCGGACACGGCACGTTCATTGGGTGCCCTCCAGAGTGGCAGAAGCTACAAGTCTTTTCGTCCCTTTAGAGGGGCTTCAGGTAATTCAAGATTCACTGCGTCTGGAGGCAGATCCTTTGGCAGATCGGCTTACCCCTCCCAGGGATACAGACGTGCCTCCCAAACGGCAAACCGTCGCCGGAACTTCCAGACTTCCAGAAAAAGACCATCATATCCATCGTCGTTGAGAGACAAGCAAAATAAAGATCAGCAGTGACATACAACACACCGTTCTGGGGGAAGAGTTTCAGCATATGTCGACGAATGGGAACGAATAACGACGGATCAATGGGTGCTGGATACTATAAGAAACAGACACTCTCTACAATTCAAACACAGACCTCCGCAAATTCCACCTGCGTTCACCGCTCATTCCCATCTGAAGATACTGCAACAAGAGGTAACACTCATGTTAGCAAAGGGCGTGATAGAATTAATTCCAACATCACAGAGAGGTCAAGGAGTCTACTCAAGATATTTCGTCGTAAAAAAGCCGAACGGCAAATGGCGTCCCATTTTAGACTTACGCGATCTCAACAAGTCTTTAAAGAGCCTAAAATTCAAGATGCTCACTCTGCAGGAAGTGATCCGCGCTGTTCAAGAGGGAGATTTTCTAGCGTCCCTGGATTTACAGGACGCGTATTTCCATATTCCAATGTGTCGGAAACACAGGAAATTCCTAAGATTTGTAATAGGGCGGACTCACTACCAATTCACGGTTCTTCCTTTTGGGCTCAAGACCTCCCCCAGAACGTTCACGAAATGCCTGGCTCCAGTAGCGGCCAGGCTAGGGAAGCAAGGCCACCATGTATACCCATACCTCGACGACTGGCTGGTAAGGGGACCCTCCCCAGCGTCGACCAACACAAGTTTACAAGCCACCATGCAGCTTCTACAACAGCTGGGATTCGCCATAAACTTCGAAAAATCCTCTCTGCGGCCATCGAGACGCTGGTATTCCTGGGGGCACAGTTCGAGACCCAGTTAGGGCTAGTGAAACCTTCTTTCGACAGAACCTCAAGACTCAATCAACAAGCGTGCCGACTACGGCAAAACACCAAGATCTCTGTGAGAAAATACGTTTCGGTCCTAGGGGCCATGGCATCCTGCATCCATCTGGTGGAAAACTGTCGCCTATTCATGAGGCCAGTCCAGGAATTCCTCACGGACCGATGGACGCAGGCTCAAGGATCGTGGTCAGACAGGATAACCATCGATGACAACAAGCTGCTTCAGACCCTTCAGTGGTGGCAGAGTTTCCACAATCTGAACAACGGTGTACCCCTAGAGGAGCCGGAGTTTCAGTGAACCATAGTCACGGATGCGTCCCTAACCGGATGGGGAGCTCACATGGGTGCTCTCCAAACGCAAGGTCGCTGGTCTCCAACAGAGTCACTCCTACACATAAACGTGTTAGAGCTCAGAGCAGTACGATGGGCCTTGAAGGCATTCCTACCACACATCAAGGGTTTGTGAGTACGAATACTGACCGACAATACAACGGCCATGTTTTATCTGAGGAAACAAGGAGGGACGCGATCAAGAACTCTTTCCATAGAAGCCCAGAAAACATGGCATTGGGCATCAAAGCACGAAATTTCCATCGTGGCTCATCACCTCCCAGGAGTGAGAAACTGCCAAGCAGACTCCCTCAGCAGAAGCATGGCCCAGATACACGAGTGGGAAATGGACACAGTTCACCTGATGAAAGTGTTCGAGAAATGGGGTCACCCCCCTCTGGACGCCTTCGCGACCAAAGACAACAAGAAATGCGAGCAATTCGCAAGCAGATGGCCTCAAGAGGGTTCCATGGGGGAGGCATTCTCCTTCCCATGGACGGACATGTTCCTCTATGCTTTTCCCCCGTTCCCCCTCATACGGAGGACAATACAGTGGATACGCAGATACAATTGCCGGGTAATTCTAGTGACACCATACTGGCCAAGGCAACCGTGGTTCTCCGACCTGCTTCACCTGTCGCTGGAACATCCCATAGCGTTTCCGAAAGTCCCGAACCTTCTATCCCGGGACAAAGGCACGGTGTGGCATCACGACCCGGACAGTCTCAGCCTTACAGCCTGGCTCCTGACTTTTCGGAGTTCGGTGCTTTAGACATTTCGGAGGATTGTCAAAAAATTCTGCAGGCGGCTAGAGCCCCTTCTACAAACAAATCTTACTCCTATAAGTGGCGGAGGTTCTGTGAATGGTGTAGAGGACAACAGGGCCTACAACCGTTGTTGGTGACGCCGGAACAAGTTCTACCTTACCTGCTCCTCTTGGCGGAGAGGGGATTATCCTTCACATCGATAAAGGTGCACCTGGCGGCCATCTCGAGGTTCACAAGGAAGAGGCAGTCGTCTCCTCTATTTAGCGACAGACTTGTAAAATGAAGTCATGAGGGGTTTATTTCGAGCTTTTCCCCCGGTAAAACGTTTCCCCCCGACTTGGAGTCTCAACACAGTGTTGGCAGGCTTAATGAAACCGCCTTTAGAGCCTATGGCCACGTCCGACATAAAATTCATTTCGTGGAAGTTGGCATTCTTGATTGCTATCACATCAGCTAGAAGAATCTCGGAACTGCAAGCGCTGGTCGTAGACCCGCCATACCTAAGATTCTTTAAGGACAAAGTAGTCCTGGCAACTAATCCTATGTTCGTCCCAAAAGTTCCGACGGTGTATCACAAACACTCGTCCATTGTTCTCCCTACTTTCTTCGCCACACCATCATCGGCAGCAGAAAAAGCTCTTCATACCCTGGACGTTAAGAGGGCTCTGAAATTTTACCTACATCGTACACAGGAACTCAGGTCTACTCGACAACTGTTCGTCGCATATGGTCCGTCGACGAGAAGAAAAGCAATCTCTAAACAAGGATTGGCTCGATGGGTCTCATCGACGATTGCGTTTTGTCACTCTAAGGCCGGAAGGCCACTGCAAGGACATCCTAGAGCCCATTCTACAAGATCGATGTCCTCCTCAACAGCTTTATGGGCAGGAATTCCGCTGACGGACATATGCCAAGCTGCAGCATGGTCAGTGCCCCACACGTTTACCCGCCACTACTGCCTTGCCAGACAGCATGCGGACGAGGTGAAGATGGGAAGAGCTGTCCTGCACCATCTGTTTCAGTAAGGTAAGCTCCACGCTGTGGAGAATCTGTTGTCTACCTTTTTAATGACAGTATACTTTATGTGGGTAAGGTTATATGAGTTAACTTATTCCTACTGTACATATGCATTGTGTAGTATGGTGAGGGTATATTACATTACATTCTCACCGCCCTCTCGAGTGTTACTGCTATACAATCTATTCTAAGCATGTGAATCCATGAAAGATCCAATGCTGGAGAAGGGAATAGTTTCTTACCTGTAACTCCATTTCTCCAGCATTGGTATCTTTCATGGATTCACATGCGCCCGCCAACCTCCCCGGAATGTAATGTATTTGATTGATAAGTTTAACCCTTTCTACTTTGGAGGGGCCGAAATCTGAAGGGGAGCCGCGGGGGCGGGCCTCTTATACTGGGACGGCCTACGGAGCATGCGTAGGCGGGTCCTAAAAGGACGTAGACAGGACACAAAAGTGTCAGAAGTTTTCCTATTGGAAAAGGCTATATATGTGCACCGAGGGGTCCCAGTCTGACGACGGGGAATATTCTAAGCATGTGAATCCATGAAAGATATCAATGCTGGAGAAATGGAGTTACAGGTAAGAAACTATTTCCTTATGCAGGGCATGGGCGTAATTTTAAGGGGGGCATGGGTGTTTGTCCCCCCCAACTTTCATGGCACACCATTTTGACCCCATTCATTTGGCTGAGACACCTTTTCTTCAGATGTCATGTCCCCCCCAACATTTTCAGCAAAGTTACTCCACTGATGCAGGGGGAAAGCGTGCAGTGGAGTTTAACAGCACCGTATTATATAACTCCTTTTTTTTGCTGTGCTAAACCGGTTCTGCTGGAAGGAGACTCCCCTCCATGTGGCTGCCCTGCATTCCTGATGGTTGCTAGGGCTGTTGCCAAGCCATAAATTCGGCTCATGCAAAAGTCGAGGCTTTCATGTCCCTGCCCCACATTCTTTCTTCATCAGAATATGGTGTTTGGAAGTGTTCCTCGTTCATGGAAGAACACTTCCTTACATTTGTTTGCAGGCATCTCAGAATCGGCCCCTCATTGTAACATGGCGATAGAGCAGAGGAATGCTTCCCCTAGTGGACATATACAGTATTGTGCCATTAAAACAAGACAAAGGCACAGCTATGTAAACAGTACTGACTCATTAAAACGGGAGCGACGTTTCTGACGCCACTGCATAGAGACAGCATTGTACCATGGATATGGCGTTGAGACATACTGCTCCAGTGAACAAAAAAGGCCCATACATTCTGCCCTACCTGAGCAAACTGACAGCACTGCAGCCTTAATATAAAGGAGATTCAATTATGTGTGATTGGCAATTTATACCGAGCCAACTTTCAAAGCCACTCACTTCAGGGCGTGGGGGAAAGGGAGGGGTGGGAAGGGGAGTGAGCACGTTATATAAGAGCGGCAACTGGGGGAGCTACTGGCGGCAGGTGCAATCACACAGTTCAATAGCAGGTAGATCAGTATCTACTTCCTTCCAATGTGCTGTGTGAAGCCTCCAGCTGCTGGGAAGTGAGCTGTAATAATTAGCCTCATAGGCCTGGGCAGCGGGGTATCTAGAGGGGGGTGAACAGACTATGTGTAAAGTCCTGATTTTATTTAAGGCAGAAATCTACCTTCTTTTCCCAGTGTGTGGTCAAAGAAGATAGCAAGACCTAACTTGCCATCATCATGGGTTCCATACCCTGAAGACTCTAGAGAATGAGCCCATCTCGCCGAGGGGGAGCCATCCCCTTTGGGACTATAGGGAAGGGAGCCTGCTTAGCTATACATTCCCTAGTGGACATGGCAAGAGGGGTCCTATTGAGGTGAAGCCCCGCCCCATGGAGGATAGGCCAACCCCTAGCAGGGATATGCACCACGCCCTTATCTAAGGAAGCCAATGACTGCATTGGGTACTTGGGGATTGCCTCAAATCCCTATGAGAATGTTGTACCTGGCTTGGTTTCTGACCCGAAGCTCTAAATCTCGCAAACCCAAAGGATTGCTTCATCACCTTTCAGAGACAAGTATAAACGTAGTGTATTACCGACATGGAGAGGAGCGTGAAGTGAGCCGGGGTGCAGCTAACAAGCTTGTGGAGCCAATACACTGAGGAGGGCCTGAACCCCCTTTCGGTTTGATTTAGGGAGACATAACACACAGACGGCACAGAGCACTGCAGAGCGAGGAAGCACACGCAGCTCTTCTCCCTAGTGCCAGCCCAGGAGCTCTAGAAACTCGGACCCGCCACATGAGGAAGTGACGTGACCGCTTGAGACATAGTAGACAGTCATCGATTGTACAAGCCAAAAATATCAGAAGCACGTGCACCGCTACCTAGGTAACTGGAGAAGCAGAAACTGCAAATATGTGACATGACTGACTGAGGCATGGTTGACCGGTGCCCACCATAGCTGCCAGAGAGAGCCGAAGCCCACACACCGCCACAGAGGAAACCGGGAAGCAGAAACCATGCTACCACCTCTCCAGAGGAAGGCTCCACCACGCATAGCTCTCAACTCAACCGCTTTTGGGCGGGTGTCACCCGCCTTGCAAAGGGCTGACTCACCCACCAAGCCTCCTGCACGCCCATTCATTCCAACGGGCGTCTCACCCGCCAAAAACAAAATCGGGTGATTTCACCCGCCTTTGTGAGACAAATGGTTGAGAGCTATGACCACATGTGGTACACCACGAGAACCCAGAGCAGGGCAGACACCCAAGGAAGACCCCAAGCCGGTTTAAGATACAGGAATACCCCAGGCCAGGGTGAGGAAGGCACAAAAGGGGCCTAGCTGCTTTACCGCCCGAGTGAGCCAGGTTACCCAAGCCAGCGTGAGAGAAAGGAAGGCCTAAGAACTGACATACAGCCCGAGACGAGGCAAGGACCAGATTATCCCATGCAGGGTTGGGAAAACTGAGATAATCAAAGAGGGTGAGAGGCGGAGAGCCCGAGAGAGGATAAGAGAGAAAGTAGCCCAAGTAGGGTTGAAAAAGGAGCCCCCACGAGGTAGAGAACCCGAGACCTCATTGAGGGGCTGAAACAAAAGGAACCCCTGTGAGGCTGGGAGTGACCTGACCAACTAAGGACATTCGGAAGACTTTTTGTTAAAGCACGATCCAAACCACAGGGCCAAAGTCCTAGCGACATTTATATTTCCGTATACCACCGGCAGGAACCCTTGGAGAACTGACCCATGCGTGAGCTGTTAAACGGGCAAGGGCCATTGAACTGGGACCTGACATCCAGTTGGGACAATACAGTAGCTCAGAAGCCAGCCAGCCAGCGAGAAGCCCTTAACCATTTTGTTTATCCGTCTGTTTCTTTATAGTGGTAGAGTGGAGAGTGAATACAATTGCAGAAGTCAGTAGTAACACATAATGTTGCAAGCCAGGATACAAGATGAAGATGGGAACAGCATGATTCAGGGCCACCATGAGTACAAGATGCAAAGGAAGTCCCGCATGGTAGTTGAGAAAGAGTGACCCACCGTGAATGAAGTCCATAAAAGTCAAATTCTGCATTGGCCAGAAGACGGTGATGGTGAAGGAAGGCACCAGGTGTGCGGGGCTTAGGCCTCGTGGGGCCTAGGCGGTTATGGATCACTATACCCCCCCTTGCTGCATTCGTATCTCAGCCCCTATGTGCACTGTGTTACTCCTATCTTACTACTGGTAACAGAATAACAAATAACATAAGACACAAAACAAAGAAAACACAAAGAATCGATTCAATTTATAACAATGGGATACATTTATTTATGATCACACAGCTAAGCATAATGCATAACAATGCAGGCAGTTCTAATGCTATGTCTAATTTTCAACTTTTATACTTCTGGTGCAAAGCTATCATGCAATGACTTTCAGGTTTCTAATGCAAGCCTGTGCTGCCTAATGCAGTCTAAATGCAAGCGTCAGCATCCATCTTCTCCATGGGCAAATCCACACCACCAATCCACACCATCCTTCCCACTCTCACTCTACACAATCCCTGCCTGCTTTCCCCTTCTCCTCTTATGTGAGTGTCTGTCCTAATCAATCAATTTAGTGTAGGCCAAAATCATGCTTCCCATTCTGCATGTGTTCCAGGTCTGTCCTTGCCAGGTCGATCTCATCAAGGCACGACTCTGCAATCAGTCAGTCAGTGGCAGGCCTCAATTCTGGTAACTGCCAACTGCCAAGCTCTCTCTCTGTCAGATCGTTCTCATCAAGGCCTTATTAGTCTGCTGCACCAAGACACCTCTCTCTCATCGCATCTCGTCTTGCACCATCTCTCTCAGAAACATACTCCAGCCAACTCCCCTTCAGCAACCAACTTCTCTCCAACTCTCTGGCTCTCCCGATCTCCCTCGAACTAACTCACTCCTTTCTCTCCAGCCCTGGTTATAGTCTCCAATGACACACATATCTCTCCATGGTTACTCTACTAAGTAGTCAGCATATAGCAAAATGCCTGCCAGACTGTGTTTGCATGTTTCTTGCACGGCATGTCCTGTCACTGCGTGTGCTGTCAGCATGACATCTGAACATCATATCTTTCTTTCATGGCCATTCGGTGTGCGGTGAAAAACACCATCTATTTCCCCATTCATTTGCATTCACTCCACTGTAGGCTCTGTTGGCATCATAAAATGCTCTTTTAGGCCCCGTCTCTCTCATGCAAAAACACCTTCTCCATCTCCACATCGTGCTCATGCCCCCACCCTCGTGTTGCAGTCTCCGCGAAAGCACAGAAGCCAAGCTGATAAGCTTCCTTCTCGGACAAGGGTTCATGTTATTTCTGTCTCTCTGCCAATGTTTACGAATACTTTCTATCACAGTGTTAACCATAACATTTTTGCGCTGGGCCCAGTGAAAAACCAACTTCTGTGTGTCTCTCCATCAGCAATGGCTCAGGCCTTGTGTTAAATGTTTCCTAGCGTTTACGCTATTCTCTCACAATGCAAGCACTACATAATGCAAACTCATTCTAAGTGACTCAACATACAAACATACATACATTAGTCTCTTCGTGTGTCTCTACAAAGCATACATGTGTACTAAATGGCTCTTCATGTCATTTCAAATATGACTGTGTGTGTCATTCCAGGCCTCATTCGAAGTTTCTCTCAGCCTAAGTGCTATTTCTAATGCAAACATAAATACATAGCAAATCATGGTGCAAATATATCGTGTCTCTAAAACACTACCATGGCACTTCAAATACGTGCAAGTGTCATTCTATTGCAAATGGCAAAATGTGTTTAGAATGTTTCTCTATCATTGGGTCTTATGATTCTTCTGATGATAACAATACAGGCTCCTCATTTTATCCAATTCCACAGACCAGAGAGGCCCTTCGCCATAGGGTTAATGGCAGGGTCTTCCAACGTGACACTTTGTCTTGCATGGTTTTTACAGCATCTTCGTAGTTGTCTCAGAAAACGTCTTGGTAGCTTAACGACATCTGTATCCCTAGGTACCGGACTCGGGATGTTTTCCATGCGAATTGGAAGTCGTCAGTAAACAACTTGGTCGCCGGAGTCAGCGGGAATATAATGGATTTGGTCTGATTGATCTTCAACACAGAGGCTGCTCCGAATTTGATAACCTCTCTCATGACTGGGCTCAGGTTTTCCGCTGGGTCTCTGATGAATAAGGCCACGTCGTCTGCATATAAGGATATTATTATTTTGTGTGGGCCTATGTGGAGCCCCCTTAATTATCGCTGCTCGCGTAGGTTGGAGGCTAGTGGTTCCATTACCAGGGCGAATATCAACGCTGATAGTGGGCAGCCCTGTCTGGTGCCACGCTGTAGTTCTATGGGGGATGACTTTGCAGCCCCTATGATGATGCTGGCTTGTGGCTTAGTATATAGTAGGGATACCAACTTGATGAACCGGGCTCCCAACCCCATCCTGGTGAGGACCGCAAACAGGAAGGGCCATTCCACTGAATCAAATGCTTTTTCAGCATCGAGCAGCACCGCAATTGCTTGCTGGGAAGGGTCAAGAGCTTCGATGACGCCGAAAAGTCTTCTGATTCCAAAGGTCGTGTTGCGGCCGGGTATGAACCCTGCCTGATCTGTAAGTACCAACGCGGGCATCAGTGGCATCAATCTGTTAGTGAAAACTTTTGGCAGGATTTTGTTGTTGAGGTTGAGCAGGGAAATGGGGCGGTATGATGCGCATTCCACTGGAGGTTTACCGGGTTTATGTAGGAGTACTATGTTAGCGTTGTGGGTTGACTGGGGAAGGGCCCCTTTTTCTAGTGCCTCCTCATACACCGCTGCCAGGAGTGGGGCTAGGGTGCTTGCGAAAGATTTATAGATTTCCCCAGTTAGACCATCTGCGCTGGGGGCTTTGGAATTCGGGAGGGACTTGATAACTTCGATGATCTCCTCTGGCGAGACGAATTCGTTGAGTGGTTCTCGCAACTGGCTTTCGACCCAGTATAACTCTGTGTTTTCGAGGTACTCCAGTGGGAGATTTAAGTTTGCATTGTGTTTGGTACTATATAGCTCTTGGTAAAAGAGTCTGAATTGTTCTGCAATTCCCTCGTCGGTGTGGGTTAACTCGCCTTGTTCAGTGCATATTTCATCTATCGGCGACAGTTTGTTATCAGCTTTTATCAATTTTGCTAGGAGAGCGCCGGGTTTTTGTCCTTCTCCGTATTGTCGGATTTGGCTGCTGCGATTTAGGAATTTTATTTCGCAGTATGCTGCATTGTTGAACTTTTGCAGTTCCTCTTTTAGGGTGGCCTTTGAGCTCGGGTCATTCGTGCGTGTGATGTCGAGCTCGAGGTGTTTCTCTTCGCTAGTTGCTAGTTCTCGTCTGATAAGTTTAAGGATGCTGTTTTCCTTAGCAAGACAAACTTCTCTGGTGAAGCACTTCAGTGTTTCCCAGATCGTGCTTGGTGAGGGAACAGAGTCCTTGTTGGTATCGAGGAATGACGCAATCTCTTCTCTTAATTCAGAGGTGAATACCTCGTCTCACATGGAGCCTGCCTTGAAGCGCCAGCGCTGTAGCGGTTGACTGGGGTTAGATGGGCTGAGGCTGAGTATTACTGGCGAGTGGTTGGAGAGAGTTTTCGGTAGGACGTAACCGGGGCCACATGTCAGTGGACCGTTTGCTGAGATGAATAGGTAGTCAATTCTGGAACTCGTGTTGTGTACTGCTGAGTGGAAGGTGTAGCCTTGTTGGTCTCTGTTGCATGGTCTCCAAGCGTCTTTGAGGTCGAATGCAATGCAAATTTCTCTTATTTGAAGACTGGCCTTGGAGATGGGTTATGGCGTGGTCCGCGTCCTATCCTTCGCTGGGTCAAGCACCGTGTTCATGTCTCCTCCCCAGATTATTGTCGTCGGGTCTTGGGTAGAGAGGTGGGTCAGTACCCAGCCGAAATTATTGGCGCTTTCTACGTTGGGGCCGTAGGAGCTGACAAGGGTGATTTTTTGGCTTGCCACAATGCCACTTACTAGGATTGATCTGCCTTCTGAGTCTTTTTCTGTGTGGATCATGCTGAAGTTGGTCTTTCTGCTAATCAGAATTGTGGCTCCTCTGGAGTATGATGAGAATGAGGGGAAGTATCGGTGGCAGCCCCAGCTTCTAGCCCAAAGGTTGTCTTTCCTTGGAAGTAGGTGCATTTCCTGGATCATGGCCACATCGATCTCGTGCCTTTTTAAGTACTGGAGGATTTTCCTGGTTTTAGATGGGATGTTGCCTCCCCTTATGTTCCAGGTTGCAACCTTGAATGTAGTGGGTTGAATTGTATGATTGTTCTAACTTTGTGTGCCTCATCTGGAGAGGTTGCAAGCTGATTTGATTCAGAGATTAAGCAGTTGTTTGTAGAGTTTTTAGCTTGGCGAGTTAGCAGGGCATCCCCCAACTGGCCCGTTTGTGGACTAGTGCAGGAGGCGGTTCCTGGCGGTGCCAGGCCGTCAACTGAAGTCCCTCCCAATAACAACAAACTGTAGAATGAACGAATGCTGTGCTAGGGGCGCTCTGGGCTTCCAAAGTATCCCTGCCCCGTAGCTATGACATATGGTGCATGTTCCGGCAAATTCGCTATGGACTGCTGGAGTGTAGTCCGCTCCTGGCCTCTTCGTGTTATGGTGGATTCCTGGGGTTTCTCTCCCTTTGTGGGCGGGGTTGATCGGGGCAGCCCATCTGGTCTAGGAAGGTGCCCGCTTCTTCTGGCGATTGGAAAAAGTGTACTCTCCTGTTATGCTGTACTCTGAGTCGTGCTCGTAAAAGCATTGAATATGCCATTTGGTTGTCTCTGAGCCTTTGTCTGATGCTGGTAAAGGATCTTCTCTGTGTTTGGACCGCGGGGAGAAGTCAGGGTAGATGTGGATCTTGTCCCCATCGTGGAGGAGTTCCCCCTTCTCCCTGGCAAGGCAGAGGATGGTGTCAGGGTCCTTGTAATTAAGTAGTTTCGCGATGATTGGTCTGGGTGATGTGCCGGGGACCGGTCTGGCAGATGGAATTCTATGTGCTCTCTCCACGATGAACAAGTGGGATAGGGCTTCTCGGCCGAAGAGGGATATACAGAGTGCTTCGACATAGTCTTCCATCTTCGCCTGAGATTGGTGTTCTCCTACTCCAATAATTCAGATATTGTTTCGTCTTGAGCGGCTTTCTAGGTCTTCGCATTTGGCCATGGTTGTTTTCATTTGGGCCTCCAACCGGGACACTTTACTCGATATAGAAGCTGCTCCATTGTCCAGGTTGGAAACCCGTTGCTCAACTTCATTCAGGCGCTCTGTATGAGTGTCTATGCGGTGTTGTAGGAGGTCCACTTTGGAAGAGAGACCATCCATTTTATTATTTAAGCTGCCCATGCCAGCCTTTAGCTCTAGCAGGAGTTCTTTTAATTTCGTACGGATTGTTCCCTGATTCTATTTGTTGGGAGCCGCCAGGTGTGGGATCTTGCTCATCTTCTAGGCGGGGGGTTTTCAGGGTAGTGCCACATTCAAAGGTTAATTTCCTTTGGGATTTATCCGATTTCCCCATTATCCTTGTGGAGCTGATATGGGATCTAGTTTGTGTTTTGAGTTTTTACTGTGGCTTAATTGACTTACTGGGTTCCCCTTAGTCGAGGGCAGTCAGCATCTGCCTGTGGAGGTCGAAGGAGGGGGTCGCGGGGAGAGGTGGCTTCTTGTGGGGAGCGATCTAGTTGCAGGTAATGGGCCTTCTGCCGTGTCGCTTGCCTTGTTTTCCAACTGGGACAGTAGGGCCAGCGCTGAAGGGGTCAGGAGGTGTGCCTGCTGTGCTCCTTGAAGGAGATGTTTGTAGAGTGAAGCACATGGCTTCCCCACCGTGGTTATGGGCTTCGAGGGATTCCGTGCGTGCTATGGTTGCCGAGGGGTCCTGGGGAAGTGTTGCCAGGACTGTTTCTTGCGCTGTGATTTTTGGACGGAAACACCGCTTCAGTGGAACGTGGGGCCAGTGTGAACCTTGCTGAGATGTGTAGGTGCTCTCCAGTGCTTTTCCCCCTTGCAGTGAGGAATTATCGGTGCTGAGAACCGTTGGGAGTCTTTGCTCTGCTACGGGTAGGAGGGGGTCCGTCGCGTGGCGCTCGCCACAGCGGTTTACTGGTGGTAGTCAGCGCCGCGGAGGGGGGGCCAGCGCGACTATGTCTACTTGGATAGCGCTTCCCCCCTGCCCCCTGTACCTTGATCTGTTTGTTGTCCGCTGGACACCTCACTGTTGGCGCCGTCTCCGGTCGTCCCTGGCGTGCAGCTGGGTTTCTGGAGCAGCGCCGATGTTCGGGTCGCTCCGGGTGTTTGCGGCGGGCCTGGATTCCATCCTGCTAGAGCGGGGCGGCGGGTGTCTGCGGCTTTGATGGCACAGCGCGGCTCCGATGACACAGTGTGGAGGGGGGGCAACCACCGGTCCGCTCCACTCTACTCCTCCGCTCCCGCAGCACGGGCGCTCACTGCCGGTGCGGTGTAAACGGCCCGCGTCTCCTCCGGAGATGCTTCGCCGGGCGGCTCTGCCCGGGAGAGGCGGGGGGGACTCTTCCCCGTACTTGCCGGCAGCCGCTGCACTCCCACCTGTTGGGTCTGCGATATCGCCCTGGGGGCTGTTGTAGAGGTCAGGGCATCCGGGGATGCGCCTGCAGCGGGGGTTGCCTGGGTGCTTCGCGGCCGGCGCGGCCTCCTCAGGTTTCTCGGCCTTAAAGCTGGGATGGCTGTTTGGTGGCGCCGGGAGGCCGATTTTCTTCCAAATTTCATGGAATGAGGGACTGGCAGGTGGGGGGCCAGAAGTAGAGGCAGACAATTCGCTCACGAGCCGGGAAAAGCAGGATTTTGAAGGATTAATCCGGGGCTATGAGTGAGCTTAGACCAAGGCGGCCATCTTGGTTATCCCTCTAGCGCCCTCTGCAGCCAAGTTTAAGGGGAAGAAATTGAAGAACAGAAAGGGGATTCTAGAACTATGGGGAAGGGTGGAGGATATGGAGAATTTGCACTCTGACCTTACGAAAACAGTAAGCGGGACCCCGGCAACATGTTTCCTGGCTCCATCCACATCCAGTGTCCCGAATACCCAGGGGTATCACCTCCTGTCGAATACAGTAACCACAGTGCAGCCTTCCCAGTAGGGTGTTAAGCCCACACGTGTAGCGGCAGCTTACCCAAATCCCTTGTATACCCAATGGCCACCATTGCCCCTCTGCTTCAATTCCTGCCCAGTATGAGAATATACCCAACCCCATAGCACCCACAGTCGCCCAAGCTCAAGCCCTAGGGAACCAGTGCGGAGGCCACCTAAGGATTTAGAAGAGGCTTTAAGGAAGGCAGAAGATGAGCTAGTTACGTTGATGATGGACAGAGGAGATGGGCAGAGAGCCCCTGTTGGGACAGACGAATGGCGAGTAGGGGACATTTTGCTTAGAATTGATGGTACAACAATTAGGGATGTGCATGTGGAGACAGAAGGGAAAGGACAGTACTATGAAGTGGCAGTATAGAGGAATGCCACGTGCAGGGAGTTTGGATTATGGATCGGTTTGGTCCAATTCCAATATTCCTGCAGTTGTGGAAGAGGAAGACTGGGACATGGAGGAGGAGCAGGTGGAAGATGAGGACCCGCCCATGATATCGCAGCGGGTTCAAAGTTTGTGGAGGCCCAGTTTGAGATTGCGCCACAGGCACATGTCGATAATGAAGTGGGGAAAAACATGGCAGGAATGTTGGTAGGGGCAGAGTTACCGTTATTGCACAAAAGTCCAGGGAAGGCATAATATGTACCCTGGCCCCACATGGACAGGAATAATTTGATTAAGACATCACCACCTTTCACCTCGGGGACAGGCAAATGAGAAACAGACAGCCAGCATTACCCTAGCTGTGGGCAATATGAAGAGCTTGTTCATAGCAGTACTAAGAGACCAGAGAGATGACAATTGGGTTAAGGCAGGGTATCCCGGTATACAGATAGGGGACAACAGTCATGACGGGCCCATTTTAATGACTGTATGGTACCCGAATATGGGCAGCACTGTGGCACACATACCCCCGCCTGCCAGATCTCCAATCGATAATGCACAAACTATGTGAGACAATGAGGACCAGGCACAGTATATACTGCAAACGCAGGAGACGTGGAGGGCAGAAACGAGGAGACCATGGGACAGGTCCATAGCGTTTTTCTATTTTAGGTTAAAGAAAAGCATCCCCAAAGAAGTGCCGAAGGTGCTAGATAAGGTGGTAGGCATTGGAGCAAAGGGGTGGGCGGAGATACAATCAATTCCTGTACACCATTGTGAAAGGGGGAGAGAGAAGGCAAAGGAAGTGGCTGAGATGGTACAGAAAGAGAAAGCAACACTAATACAGAAGAAGCTTGCAAAGGTGATGGTGGAGGGAGTGGTAGTAACTGCACCACCAGGAGGACAGACAGAGCAGAGTGCGATACAGGGACTGGTACAAGCAGCCCCCACTTAGGAAGGAGGGTTTGATTAGAATGTTGGAAATCAGGGACAATATTGAGGAGGGCCACAAGGAGGATACCCCATAGAAAGGTGGGATTTGTGGGATTTAGGGGGGCAGAAGAGGATTTACATTTCAAGGGACAAATATTTACCCAGATTAGGAAAGCCCACAGAGAGCTTTAGCATGTCCAGTCCTGTCTGTCACTGCTGACCCAGAAGAGGAACCTTTGGTGAGAGTGGAGATAGGAAATAAATCATTTGTTTTCATGGTAGGCACAAGAGCAATGAAGTTATGCGTTAGGGGGGGAGGCTTTCTACTTATTGGCTGAAGTGATGGACACGCAAGGGTTATCTGGGGCAATTACACATTAAAGTAGGTAACACAGAAGTACAAGCCCCATAGTTGTTTCCAGCGCATCCCCTGTGAATTTGTTGGGAAGGGATGTGCGAAGCAAATTAAATATGACAATATAATTCATGGAGGAAGGTCTAGTTATAGTTATATGCTCTGTAAGGGCAATGGTCACTGTGCACGCATTGGGAAGTGTGGGAGCAACCCGAGGAGTACCTGTACACCCAGACTTATTTATGTATAGAGTTACAGTTTAGCTCAATACAGTGCCAGGTGTGGCTAGAAGGCTGTGGAGGGTACCATCCAAATTCTTGTTTTGACCAGCTATGCCCCAAGATCATGATGCTGGAATGGTCCTCACACTAGATCTGGAAGGGGGCAGTGGTCACTGGAGACAAAATTGTGTTGATAGGGACTGATGCAGAGATAGGAGAATGGTGCATGGTCCTGTACATTGGTCCAACCCAACAATTGAGTGGGGTGTCAGACGGGCAACAGTTTGAGGAGGCCTGCGATGATGGGGAAGTAATATATAAAGTATGTGTCCTTTGTGAAATAATGATTCACAATGTTCCATCATGGTAGCTGGAGTATGGCATAATTTTCCCAATACGACTTAGCACAAGCACCTAGGACTGTTAAAGAGTGTGGCAGCAGTACACATTACCCTTAAACCAGGAGCAATATTATTCAGAGTAAAGCAGTACCCATTTCCAAAGGAGGCAGATGAGGGTATACATGATACCATCACAGCATTACTGCACAAGTGTATTACAGTGCCATCGAAGTCCCCCTTAAACCCGTTAAACAGTGTGGTTCAAGATGAATTCCTGGTTGCACCAAACCCAGCAACAATACTTTGTAACATATCTACCACAGTGACACATTTCAATGTTATTGACTTAAAGAATTCATTTTTCTCCATTCCATTGCAGCCCGATTCCCAGTACCTCCCGCGTTCCCCTACCACACGATACGATTCCTGCATACTAGGCTCCCACAGGGGTACTGTGAGTCCCCCATACTCCATGCTGACTTGCCCAGTATCATAATCCAATATGTTGACGATTTGTTGGTATGCAGTGAGAGTGAACAGCAATGTTAGCAGACAACGGGTACAGGTGGACAGGGCCAAAATGCAATACTATCAACAGGAAGTGCTATATTTAGGACAACTGAGTTCCATTGACGGCAAACGAGTTACACCTGAGCGCAAAGCTACAATGTGCATCACCCCACAGCCAGTGACAGTTAAAGACATGCAGAAGTTCCTAGGGTTGTGCAATTATTGCAGGGCATGGATTTGTTACAATACCACACATACAAGGCCATTAGTCCAAGGACTGAAGGAGGCCAAAAATTCAAAAAACACCATCATATGGACAGAAGAGATGGTCACATGCTTCCAAGAACTTAAGGACAGAATCAGTAATGCCCCTGTTTTAGCAACCCCCAACTACACACAGGAGTTTTATTTGTTTTCCCATCCAGATAGAAAAATGATGACAGCAGTGTTGACACAGAAAAGTACTCTGGGTCACAATCCCTTGGCCTATTATAGTGGGATGTTGGACTTAGTGATGTAAGGTCAGTTACCATGTGAGCAAGATTTGTCAGCTGTGGCTTTTGCCATTGAAATGTCTGCCACGATTACAATGGGGTGCTCAGTAACTCTATATGTGGAACAAGTAGCATTCGCATTTCTTGAGATGTGTAAATCCACTCTGACTACGGCGGGGACTTCAGCATATGAAGTGATTTTATCAAGCCCATCCATTCACATTGTGAGGTGCAAGACTGTTAACCCAGCCACGTTTCTCACTGAACCAATTACTGAGGAGGACGAAGTGCATGACTCTGTTACCTATGAGGGCCCTGAGGATGACATACCTAGGCAAGGGACTGTGCTCTTGAGGATGTGGAAGTATTCTTCGTGGATGGTTCAGCAACCATATACCAGGAGATAGGCAAAGGGCACACCGGGTGGCAGTGGTCCCCTTAATAGACGGAGAGTATGAGGTATTGGTTCAGAAGAGATTGCCTATGCACTACTCTGCCCATGCTGCATAGCTCATTGCCCTAATTGAAGCACTGAAGGCATCAGGGGTGCCAAGTGACAATATATTCTGATTCAGTGTATGCCACCACTACTGTACATTCAGGGCTAATCTGATGGAAGAAGCGGGAGGGTTTCAGAGGGGGGGTGCATCCTATGTAACTCGGCAATCCAGCAGTTGGGCATCAAGGTGACAGAATAAGGGACCCACGGGTTAGAGGGCTGGGATAGATTAGGATGTGGCTAATCGGTCAAGAAAATATAGGGGGCTGGTAGTATGTATATAGATGGTAGCCAATGAGGGTGGTGGATTAACATTGTAAATTGTTGACGTCATTAGTGATGATTTCCCTCCTTAAAACGTGGTACTTGCTTTGAACTAACAGAGAGAACTCCATGTCAGGTTCTACGGGACCTTTTGTCACCTTTTTCTTTTTTATATGCAAAATAAACCCTATACAATTGGGGTATCTCTACCCCAATTGTATAGGGTGCAGTGGTACAGATTCCCCCTCCAGTCTTTTCACTATGTCTGAGAACCTTTTTGCATGTAATAAACCTTGTTTTCCTTGCAAAGAGGTGCAGTGATTATGTTGGTTCTTTGGATTGCTTTTTACTCTGCAGGTTTTGGGCTGCCTTCCGTTCAGGCAGAAAGAACACATCTGGGAAGGGTTTTTCTGGGTGCCGTGCCGGGGACACAGTCCTTTGGTGGATGGTTGGGGGAAGCAGAAATTGTTATTAGTGCGGCAAAGGAGGGGGTTAGCGCTGTTTGGACGGACAGGCTATCCCGGGGGGGACAAGTAACAGGAAGAAGTATGGAGAAGGATTGGCGTTGCCTTGGGTAGAAGATTGGAAGAAAGGTGGGAAGAAGGGGTAACGGGCGGGAACAAAGGGGTGTTGTTTAATTATTTGTTTGGTTTAATTGGTAATGGTCAGTAGTATGTAAGGCCAAAGAGCCAGGTCAGGCTCTTTAAAAACCTTCTGTCACATTAAAGCAACCTTTTCCACTAGACGCAAGTCTGGATTTGTGTGCAGTTTGACTAAGAGGATCCCCATGCCGTGGGGGTGCAGTAGCATTTCCCCCAGAGTTTTTGGGGCGCTGCACCGAGGGCAGCGAGTGCCAGCTGGGGCTAGAGGGCCCCTTCACTATTTGGGATGAGAAGTTTCGGGAACAAGCAAGGGTTGGTGTTTCCCTCCCTCCATCTTTTTTGGCTGTTACTGGTGGGTCATATGTTGTGCATTTTCGTGACAGGCTTGGGCATTAGGGGGATATAGTTATGTAAAACGCTGATTATGTAATAGAATGGTTGCTATCGTTGCTGATGTGACAGGTCAGCCGGGCTGTGCATGCGAGAGTAGGAGAGAAGACAAGTGTGTTAAGGGGGAGCCTATTGAAGGGACGTGGAAGCACAGGGGAGCCGGGGACACAGTCCTTTGTAGGATGGTTGGGGGAAGCAGAAAGGGTTATTAGCGTGGTAAAGCAGGTGGTTGGAGCTGTGTGGACAGACGGGCTATCCTAGGGGGACAAAAAGGGGGAAGAAGTATGCAAGAAGGATAGGGAGAATATGGGGGGATAAAGGTGTGGAGTAGGGTGTGAAGAAGTTAGAGATATTGGGGGTGAAGAGGGGTAGGAGAGGGAAAAAGGGGGAGTTGTTTATTTCATAATTTTTTTTGTTTGTTTCATTGTTGATGGTCAGTAGTTTGTAAAGGCCAAAGAGCCAGGCCAGTGACCTTTTCCACTATACACGAGTCTGGGTTTTTGTGAAGTTTAGCCCAAAAGGTGCTATCCGGACTACAGGAGTCTGGCAGTCACAACTTTAGCAAAGCAGCCGGACTCTGGGCATATACCCCCGGAGACGTTTGGGCAGAGAAGCGTACACGAGCCGGACGCAATGCCAGACCCAGGAAGTGAATGCTGCAAATGGGGATGAGAACAGGGAAAGCTTGGCGCTGAAAGAAACAAAAGAAAAGACTTGTTGGCACTGGCAGACAAAAGGATAGAGCTAGGGAACAAAAGTGGTTAGCAAGACTGAGAGGATGAGAAGCTGTATCGTCCTGGGATAGGGTGACCAGACGTCCCGGTTTTGCCGGGAATGTCCCTGAATTAGGGCCTCTGTCCCTTGTTTTTTTTTAATTTAAAATCCCCTGTACTGGTTTTGTGAAAAGGCAGGGTGACCATTGGGTGTGACTGTATAAGTCATCATTTTACGAAAATGTATGTTATTATAGTTTAACAATTTTACATTAAGCTGTCCAGTGTTTGCCTTAAACTCCCAACCTTTTGATTAGAAGCAACTTTGAGTGATCGTGTCACAGGGACTGCTTATGTAAGTGGTTCATAGCAAGACCTGCAATGGTAATCTCTGCAAAAGTTGCTTTGTGTTTACCATGCTTACAATCACAACTAAATCTTATCCAGCGGAATGACTGTGGGCGGGGCGTGTGTGTGAAGCGTGTGCAAAGGGGAGGAGTCTTGTCTGGCTGTGGGTTTTTGATTTTCAAATGTAGGCAGGTATGGCTGGTACCCTAACCTTTTTTGGAGTGCATGGTGATGTTCGGTGTCATTTACTTGGGGCCTCGATTCATGCGCCTAGGTCCACGTTAACTGGAGACACGACGATACTCAATCCTAAACGTTGCCTTTGCTTTGGTCTAGTCTACTCATTTGAATTGAATCAAGAATTGGCAGCCAGAGAGTCGATATTATGAGCAACAAGGGGCCATGTACACGTCACCACAAATATACTGCTGGTTATGTACGCGTCACGTCACCGCGCCCAGGGGGATGTGACGCATGATTAAAGTACCCGGAGAGCTGGAAACCGGCAGCTCGTGAGTGAAAGTTAAACTGGATGGACGTGTCTCCCTAACACTGCGCAACCAGGCCCATGGCCTCCAGCAATGGCGCAGCACCGTCCCACACACTGCTGGGGCATATGTCTCAACCTCTCGAGTCAGAAAGGCAGGTGAAAACACACAATTCCGTGTTAGGCGGGTGCAAGTCCACTGAAGCGAATGGACAGATGAGTTTGGCGGGTGTGTGAACACTTTCTATGGCGGGTAACACCAGCAAAAAGCGGGTGATTTGAGAGTTAGGCAGGGGGGCCCTGCAGTAAAATACATTACCTCCACGTCCACTCTTCCTCGTCACAGTACTTACCTCATGAGGCCCCTGCCTCCGACACGGGACCTTCTTCTATTTCTTTAAATCCCTATAACTCCTCCCCCACATCCACGTCACTCAGTTTTAATTTTTCCTGCCTCTGGCAGGTTGGACTTTTTCTTCCCGGTGCGGGGCACTGGGGAGCACCGATTGCTGGCCCCCTGGGGGGGGCAGTGTGGCGGGGCCCTCGGCTCCCTCAGTTGCGGCACTGCTCCTGGGCCCCCTGCGGGGCTTAGGGTCACAGTTGAGCCGGATTGCCTCGCTCTGTTCTTTGCTGGGCTCCAGACCGCAGCTTGAACATTGTGTCCTGGGTCCTGCACGGCCCGGGGGAAGGTAAGGAGAGGGGAGGACTGTGCTTGATGTTTTTCCCCTCTCCTCTTGTTTTGGCCATCTTGATTCAACAGGCTGTTTCCTCATGCTCAGTGTACACATCTTTATTGGAAATTAGGGCAAGCAGATGGCAGTATGGGCTAGCCTTCCCTTTTGTTGTGAGACATTTCTGCTTCTTGTCGTGGGGTGACAGTGGCAGAGAGTCTTTGAAAGTGCGGGGGGTCTCTGTTCTGTCGCAGGCATGTCACATACCACCCGCTCCTCAGACACACACAGCCCAGGATGCACCGGATGTTAGCTGCATTCTCTGGGAGAGGGTAAGGAGAGGGGAGGACTGTGCTTGATGTTTTTCCCCTCTCCTGCTGGTATGGCCATCTTGACTCCTTCGACAGGCCGTTTCCTCATGCTCTGTGTACACATCTTTATTGGAAATGATGACAAGCACTTGGCAGCATGGGCTAGCCTTCCCTTTTGTTGTGAGGCCTCTCTGCTTCTTGTCGTGGGGTGACAGTGGCAGAGAGTCTTTGAAAGTGTGGGGGCTCTGTTCTGTTGCAGGCATGTCACATACCACCCGCTCCTCAGACATACACAGCCCAGGATGCACCGGATGTTGGGTGCATTCTTTGCATGCAGCCTGTGAAAACGGTGCAGATTTGGACACGTCTGCAAGCGGCCGGAAGGGTACCGGCCTGGCATAGTCTACCCTTCAGGTTCGAGTCTCAGTGGTGCTGACTCGGCCCTTCATCCTTCCTAGACCGACGCATTGAACCATTTAGAGCATGGGGCTACCAGCTACTGGATACAGGGCTCAAGCCACCTCTCAGTCATGTGGCGAGTTAGTGGTGTGTTTTGGCTCTGTGCTAGCCATGGACACAGACTCCTTGTTCTGCCCTCTTCTTCTGAACTGCGCGAGGGAATGTCAAAGGAGATGATTTTCTTTTCCCTTGTCCGCCATGGGATTATAGAAAATGCATCATGGAAGTAACAGCTGACATGTTGCTTTCACGCCTCCTCTCAGACGTGTGGGAAGTAATATGGCAGATGGTGGCACATGTCTGTGCTTAGAGGGGTTCTCAGATCCCCTGATGCTGGTGGAGGGGGATGTCGCTTCAGTGGGTTTATCCAGTATAGGCATACCCCAGGTAGGGGGTTGCCTTTGATGTCTGCTATCCGGGATGGATTGCTTTGCCCCGCTTTGTGTCAGTACTCTGCCCTTTTGACGTCAGCCTGCTGGCTCCTCTGTCGGCTGAGGGGGCCATGGTCTGCTGGACTTCCGGGCTGTCCTGTATCTTCCTTTTGATAGGTCGGATCTTTTTGTGGGCTGACAAGCATTCTGTTATATTGCGGCGCAGTCCTGCTTCCACGTCCTGTGATTTTCCTCTGGTGCTAGTGCAGTGACTGGCGGTTTTCCCTGGCTCCTCGTCTCTATCTTCTCGGAGGTGTATGGGACTGGTGGGGTTCGGCTTCCTGGGTAATGGGCTCCTTCCGGAGGGGGTGTATCAGTTGCCGTTCCTGTCTCCTCCTGTCCAGGTTTGCATGGTTAAGACTTTGGTACCCAGCTCACGGTCCAAGCAGTTAGCCATGGGATCCGTTCTCTCCGAATGGTTGTTGTGCGTTACCGTCTTGCCCGTTCCTCTCCCTGTTCAGGGTCAAGTTTTCTACTTGCGGGTGTTCCTGGTCCCTATGCCTTCTAGGATGTGTCACCTGCTTATGGGTCTCAAGGCCCTGCAATGCTTGTCCGGATGGAACGCTTCAACATGGGGGCTTTGCGGAACGTACTCTGGATGTTGTGCAGGGGGGGCGCTTGCTGGCTGTTCTGGGCTGGGTTCTCAGAAGGCAGTATGTCTCGGCTCGCATGTTGCTGAAGTTACAGGGCACGTGGCGTCTTGCGTGTTTTCCAGTTCAACGTCTTCAGTTACGTCCCCTGGTGTCTTATACTCTCTCCCACTGGCTCCCGACGTCTCGGCTTTCGTAGTTTTGTTTTCAGTGTCCCCGGCGCTGCGAGTCTCTCTGCTATGGTGGCGGGGGATTCCAGGTCTACAGGCTGAGGTGTGCATGGTCATTCCTCCTGTGGCCTCTCTTACTACCGATGCCAGCAGAATGGGTTGGGGGGGTCTACATTGGGGGTCCTCTCAGCTCAAGGGTTGTGAGATCTGGGGAGAGCCGGCGATCATCCAATTGGCGCGAGTTGTGCTATAATCCAAGCTCATGTGTACTTCGAGGAGTTGCTGGACGGTCAGCGGTTTTGGTCCGAACGGACAATACGACGGCCTTGGCATATGTCAACTGCAAAAGGGGTTCCAGCCGCTCCTTCAATGCTCTGGCAGCGCTGATAGGCACCTGGGAGGAATCTCATCTGGTGTCTCTGGTGGCCTCACGTATCAGAGGGGCGGACAATGTTCAAGAGGATCTTCTCAGACACCAGTTTCACTCCTCTGCGGAACTAGTCCTGTCGGCCCAGGTGTTTGCTGTGACCTGTGTCAGATTAGGGTCCCCGGTTCTAAACCTGTTTGCATTCCCGGCCTCAGCAGAAGTTCCCCTCTTATGCTCTCGGTTTCAGGTCGAGGGGGTTGGGGGATGGACGCCCTTTCTGTACAGTGGCCTTGGGGTTTTCCTTTATGCTTTTCCGCCTATTCCCCTTCTGCCCCGGGTGGTTTGGTGCATCAGAGTGTCCAGGGTGACTGTGTTGTTGTTAGCTCTGTCTGGTCCCGCCGGAGTTGGCTCTCCTCCCTGTTAGAGCTTTGGTCCTAGGAACCTTGGCTGGTTCTGAGGTGGCCGTGTCCCCTTCAAGAGGATCTGCGGTTGGAAGTCGACCGGATGCAATGGGCAGTGTGGCTATTGCTCAGTCTGGGTTGATATCTCAGGGGTTCTCAGATCCTGTAGTTGAGTCCATAATGGATGCTCTTGGTCCCTCCACTCTGAAGGTGTTCGGCAGGCATTGGGGCCATTTCCGAGACTGGTCTGGGCGGTCTGGGATCCCTTCCTTGCGTTCTGGCGCGTTCTGGCCTCTCTGCTATCCTTCAATTCCTCCAGGAGGGTTTTGACAGGGGCCTGGCAGATTTTTCCAGGCTTCTTTCTCGGTGGGCATCCATGAAATTCCTTTTGGGGGACTCTGATGGTCACTTCGATGGGGAGGTGTTGGTGGGGAAGTTGCTCCAGGGTTTTTCTTCTTCCCGTCCTTGTGCTGATAAAGGGCTTCTGTAGTGCCCCTTAGGTGGACCTCCTCACACTCCCAGCCGTACTCTCACACAATGAATGGGCCGACACAGGAGCTGGGGTGCAACACCTCTTGTCTTTATTAAACCTTGACACTAACTGCCGCTTTGCGCGGTAACTCCTCCCCTTCCTGACACGTGGGACGCAGCCCACTCGGCAAGTGATAACAGAGAGAGAGGACTGTTCCTCTCTTCAGTAATACGGTGACGACACCACACCCTCCCGTCACTAAACATTCAGTTGCGTTCTCAATCCATTTCTTCGATGAGACGATTAGGTTTTCTTGTTGTTCTCTGTGGTCGGTAGTCCACTCTTGCAGACGGCTCCAGCCACTCTTCTGGTGCCATGTCATTTCCAGAGTCTTCCCTGTCTCCCTCATAGGGGGCGTCCCACTGGGAGAAAGTGTCACACATACTTGAATCTTTTGCATGCTGAATGCCAGGCAGCTTCCTAAAGTGAGAAGAGTTTCGCGTTATGGACCGACGGTCCCCTTCTGCGGTGATGCGCGATCCTTTCTTCCTAATGATGATGAGTGGTTCTTCATTGAACGGAGCTGCGTTTTTGTGCTGTCGATGTTGTCAGACCACGACCATGTCCCCTGGCACCAGGTCGCTCTGCTTGGCTCTGCGCTTGCTGTCGGCCGCTTCTTTCATGTGTTCCTTCATGAGGGAGTCTCTTGTTCTCATCTCCGCGTCCTCTTCGTACTGTTCCTCATTGTTGGGTGCGTGCGGTAGCCGCCTTCTGATCATTCGTCCGAACATTACCTCTGATGTTGACTTCCCCGTGGTGCTGTGTGGGGTGTTCCTATAATCTCGCATAAGTTGGTACAGCATTTTCTCAACAGGTTCTCCCGTGAGGCGTGCGATCTGAGTCGTGCGCTTGATGTTGCTCATGAATCTTTCCACAGTGCGATTTGCTTGAGGCCACAACGGTGTTACCTTAGGGTGACGGAAATCCATGTATTCTGCGAATCTTTGAAAGTCTTGTCCCGTGAAGGGTGGTCCGTTGTCAGACTTTACTACCTTCGGTATGCCATAGATTGCGAACATCTGATCCAGTGCCGGGATGGTGTGATGTGCAGAGGTGGATGGGACGATCTGTAGGTCTGGATATCTAGAGTATTCGTCTACAGCTACCAAGATGTATTCACCCCCTTCCATGGGCACAAAATGGTCGATGGCTATCTCTTCCCATGTTCCTTCTGGTAGTGCAGTCATTCTTAGTGGTTCAGGGACCGTGTGCGGCTTCACAATGGCACAGGTGGGACAGTTCTGCAATAGCTCTTCCACAGATGCGTCTAGTTGGGGAAACCAAAGTTTTTGCCTTAACATCTTCTTGGTGGATACAATTCCCCTGTGTCCTTCATGAGCTAGCTCTAGCACCTTCTGGCGTAGGCTTCGCGGTATTACTAATTTTGTCCCTTTTAGTAGTAGTCCTTCCTCTGACTTCGCAAGTTCTTCCTTTATGGCTAAAAGGCACGTGATGTCTTGTTTGGTATCCTCGTTCATTGTTTCACGGATCTGCTTTGCGTGTTTCCACCGCCCTGTTTCTAGGCACCTCAGGATGGTTTGTATTCCTTGGTCTGCGTTGGACTCTCTTGTTATCTGTTCCATGTCAAGTCCTTGTGGTGTGCTGCTGTGAATAACATATATGATGTATTGATCAGCGATGGACTGTTCTGGTCCGCTCTTTTCCTTTGGGTGCCGGGAGAGGAAATCCGTGGGATTTTGTTCCTTCCCTGGCCGGTGTATGATGGTGAATCGATAGTCCTGCAGCCTAAGTGCCCATCTGGCTATTCTTGGTGGCATTTTAGCTTGTGGGTTGCCATAGATGAAAGTGAGTGCCTGGTGATCCGTCACGACTATAAAAGGTTTTCCATACAAGAAGAGATGAAAGTGCTCGCAGGCCCAGACAACCGCCAGTCCTTCCTTTTCTGCTTGAGAATAGGCTTGTTCAGTTTTTGATAGGCTTCGACTGGCGTACGATACTATGTGTTTCCCGCCCCTTCTTTGTCGTCTAGTTGCGTGAGAATGGCGCCTAACCCAACGGGACTGGTGTCTATGACGAGTTCTGTTGTCTTCCTGGGGTCAAAGTACGCCAGGTTTCGGGCGTCTGAAATGCGGTCTTTGATGATCTGGAATGCTTCTTGGCATTTGGGTGACCACACAAATTCGGTGCTGAGTTTGGTGAGAGCTCTCAGGGGTTCACTGATGGACGCAAAGTCTCGTATGTACCTCGTGCAGTAGCTTGCGAGTCCCAAGAATGATCTGAGGTCTGATGTTGTTGCGGGTGGTTCGGCTTCATGGAGCGCGCTAACCTTTTCGGGGTCAGGCGTCATGCCCTTCTCTGAAAATATGTGTCCAAAGAATCTGAGTGTCTTCTTGCGAAATTCACACTTTTCTTTGTTGAGTGTTAGCTGGGCTTCTTCCAAGGCCATGCAGACTCTCATTAGAGTGTCATCATGTTGTTCCTGAGTCTGGCCGAACACCAGAATGTCGTCGCTGTAATTCAAGCAGTTGAGCACATGCTTGATGACATTGTGAATTTCTGCTTGAAAGATTTCGGCCGCTGAGGATACTCCAAAACTAAGTTGCTTGTAGCGGAATAACCCTAGATGGGTGGCAAACGTTGTTATGTATCGAGAGTTCCTGCTGAGTTCCAGCTGATGGTAGCCTTTGTTAGGTCTAGCTTCGAGAATATTGTCGCTCCGTTTAAGAGGTGCACCATGTCCGTTATTCTGGGGGCTTGATGTTGTTCTCTTAGGATGGCTTCATTTGGTCTTCTCATGTCTACACATATTCTGGTGTCCGGAGAGTCTCTCTTGGGTACCGGCACTATAGGGGAGACCCATGGTGTGGGGCCTTCCGCGGGCTCAATGATGTCTGCCTCTAGTAGCTTAGTTAGCTCGTTTTCAACTTGCTGTTGAATGTTGATGGGGATGCCCCTGTAGTGCTGGGCTACTGGAGTGATGTGGGGATCAATGTGAAGTTCAATTTGTTTTCCCTTCAGTTTTCCGAGGCCTTTGAACAGTGCCGGGAATATTTGATCGATGCTTGCCGTTGGATCTAGGTACTTGTGCACCATGAGGCGGTACAATATGTGAATGAGTCCCATCTCTATGGCTGACCGATAGCTTAAGATGCATCCGCTCTCAGTGGCGGCTTCTAACACATGCATGGGGATGCTTTTCTTGTGTTCCTTGTATTGGCATGATGCCATGAAGAACCCTTTGCATGCTAGGGGTGTTTTTGAGCCATAGGGATAGATGAGGGCTCATGCTGACTGTAGGCGAGGAGCGTTTGGTATGCTTTGGTATACTTCTTCACTTATTACGTTCACAGTTGCTCCAGTATCTATTAGGAATTCTGCACCTGTTTGATTTATTCGCATTCTTAGCATTGGGCTGTGTTCTTTGGCCGTGCTGTTTCCAAGGGCGTATAGATATCCCTTTCTCCGCGGTGCTTCTTGTTGCTTTTCCGGCTTGCGGGATCTCTCTTCTGAGGATGCGCTTGACATGCTGTCTGACTGTGACTGTTCTATGAGGCATCTCACATACCTTCTGGGTCGCCTTCTTGCTTTTGACTGGGTGGTTTTGTTCTCCCTCCATTCTCTCCTCTCTTGTCTTCTTTCCGGTTGTTCGTCGTGGTGACGGTGCCGTCCTTGTTCCTGGAAATGGTGTGCCGCCCTGTTTTGGTGGGAGGGTTGGTTCTGTTCTAGTTCCATCGTGGGTTTCCCACTTCTACTGGCTCCCTTCATTTTGCTGCGAAATATCAGGCATACGGACTTGTAGTGGTTGTCGCCACCACATGCGGAGCATGTCTGTCCCATGGCAGGGCACGTTCCTTCATGGGGGTATTCATGGCCACACCTGTAGCAGAAAGGATCAGTGTTGGTTCTCGTTGTGCCCTCCAGCTTGTTGATGCTTTCCTGCTTGCCGTGTGTGATCCTTATGTCGTCCAGGCCTTCCACTTGCGCTGCGAGGGCAGCGTCGGATCTCGCTAGACGCAGGATTTCCTCTAGACTTCTCGGCTGTTGTAGTAGTCGCTTCCGGAAGTCTGCGCTTTCGCACCCCACTATGATTTGCGATCTGAGGGCCTCCTCGTTCGAGTAATTGTTGAAGTCACAGTGCTTCATTTTTGATCTCAGTCTCATGACGAAAGCGTCTATGGATTCTCCTTTGTTTTGCTTGGTAGTGTGGAATATGTGCCGTTCGTAGTCCACGTTTGTGTGAGGTGTGAAGTATTCTGTGAGCGATGTCTTTAGCTTGATGTAAGTGTCTATGTTGTCTTCTGGTATTTCCTCAAGGATGTCTCGCACGTTGGAACCTACCGCATGGTTTAGAAGGTTTAGTTTTTGTTCATCCTCTAGTGGTCCAGCTGCCTTTAGGCATACTTCAAAGTCTCTCAGCCATCTTCTCCACGTTGACCCCAGGGTGCTTGTCTCTGTGAGGTCAAAATTTGCTGGTAACTGCGCTAGAAGGCTGTCTGTAATTTTTCTGTGCTCTTGTCTGCCCGGGGACACTGGGGCGGAGGGTGCCGCTTCTTGTGCTGGTGTCACTGGTGCTGTAAGTGACACCGTTCTGGCTGGAGTCGCTGTAGCTGTGAATGACTACTCTCCTGAGCCACTCATGAGCTTGACCTTGGCTTGCTTATTGCTCACGAGTGCGGTGGCGTCTGGCAGCCACTAGGGGGCGCAGCGTTGGGAAGTTCGTGCTCACTATGCTGAGACGGGGGGAATGGCTGCGTGGGGATTTATGAGGTTTTCGAGATATGTGTATCTTGACTAGCTGCTTGCGTTGGGGCGCGTGTGCTTACCCTTTTCATGCAGGCGCGGAATGGACAAAACCGCGTCTTTGTAGCCGTTGCCGTCGGCGGGAGGCCAGTGCTCCTCGACCGCCCGGAGTTCTGCTGGAGTTATTTACTCCAGCCGTTGCCGTTGGCGGGAGGCCAGTGCTCCTCGACCGCCCGGTGGTGTGATGCGGGGAGCCACTGCTGCACCCGCGGTGTTTGAGGTCACGCCTGCCGGCGTTGTTGCCGTTGGCGGGAGAAGAGGTCTTCTCTTTCTCCCGCCCTGAGAGTTGTTGCACGGGGAGCTGCTGCTCCTGCTCCACCCATGGAGTGAGCGCTTCGGCGCCTCTTCGCGCTCGCGTGTGGCTCTTCCAGTAGCGAGGAGCCTTCACGCTCCGACCCGCTGTCCTCGGGGCTTCTGAGGGACGGAAGACTCACGGCTCCAGTGGATCCTGACTGCGTCACGAGCGCTGTGACCTGAGGTGGCGGGCACGGGGTGGCGCGTGTCCGCCTCGTCGCCAGATGTAGTGCCCCTTAGGTGGACCTCCTCACACTCCCAGCCGTACTCTCACACAATGAATGGGCCGACACAGGAGCTGGGGTGCAACACCTCTTGTCTTTATTAAACCTTGACACTAACTGCCGCTCTGCGCGGTAACCCCTCCCCTTCCTGACACGTGGGACGCAGCCCACTCGGCAAGTGATAACAGAGAGAGAGGACTGTTCCTCTCTTCAGTAATACGGTGACGACACCACACCTTCCCCCTTGGGATCTCCCTCTTGTATTACGGTTCCTTCAAGGGCCTCCCTTTGAGCCCATTTCCGAGATTGATATCAAACATCTTACACTGAAATCTGCTTTTCTTATTGCCCTCACTTCTGCCTGTAGGCTTGGGGAGATTGGGGCTCTCTTATGTCACCCTCCTTTCCTGAGGGTGCTGCCAGACTCGGTGGTGCTGAGGTGTGGTCCGAAGTTTCTCCCTTAAGTTGTCTCTCGGTTTTCACACCTCTCAGGATCTGGTTCTCCCTGACTTCTTTCATGATCCGAGAACGCCTGAGGAGGTGGCTTGGATTAACATTATGTCCGGCGGGACGTGTTGGGGTATTTGGCTAGGTTTGCTTTTTTCCACCAATCTGATAGTCTTCTGATTGCTTGTTGTCCGGCTGGGGCTGGGCATAACGCATCTGTGGTTCCCATTTTCCGGTGGTTCCGGGTTGTAATCTCCAGGGCCTATGTGTCTTCTGGCCTGCCTGTGCCTGCACACGATCAGGGGCGGTCCACCAGGGGTATGGCGGCTTCCTGGGCCGATGCAAGGAGGGTTTTCTCTGCAAGAGATTTGTATAGCTGCTGCCTTGGCTGGTCTAGGCATTTTTATCAACCGCTATGGGTTGAGTTTCTCCCACTCAGGGGTTAGTTCCTTTGTGGTTGGAGTTTTGTCTGTGGGGATGTGAATTAAGAGTTATTGTGGGTGTGGGTTTTGCTGCACCGTTTTTGGCTCTATGTCTCATTGGGACCTTTTCCCCGTTATTGCTTTGGTATACCTCATGAGGTAAGTACTGGGACGAGGAAGAGCCTACGTGGAGGTAATGCTCCGATTGCTAACTGGTAATCTTCATTACTCCTAGTCCTACTCTTCCTCGTCGCAGTACTGACGACCCTCCTCACCCTCCCTGCGGGGAAGATCCCATGCTCCGGCTTGGTAATATGAAACTGAGTGACGTGGTTGTGGGGGAGGAGTTATAGGGATTTAAAGAAATAGAAGAAGGTCCTGTGTCAGAGGCAGGTGCCTCATGAGGTAAGTACTCTGACGAGGAAGAGCAGGACAAGGAGTAATGAAGATTACCGGTAAGTAATCAGAGCAATAACGCTCAACTCACTTTTGCAAGGTATCTTATCTATGACACGCCATTGTCAGTTCACTCATAAATCCAGACTTTTACCCGTCCATAGACTTCAATGGCATCTCCCGCCAAAAACATTTTCACCTGTCCTGGCAACCCAAACGGCTGTGGGAGTTGGCAACGCACGTGTACTGTGCTGCAAGGCAGCAAACACGATGTGAATATATATATTAATTACTATTGCATCGTGCCACAGAAGAACCCCCGCCCCCTAACAGCAACAGCAGCGGTGTATTAATTCCCCACACAGGACTGAGTCTCATGATTCCCCGGTCGGCTTTGTGTGGCTTTCTCTCGGGCGTGGGGGAGGGGAGGGGTGTGTTGAAACATCGCGCCGTGCATACAAAGGGCTTCCTGTGTCTTCTGAGCAGGAGAGGGGGATGGGCAGCTGTCTGTCGCCAGCCTGATAAATACTCATCTCCAAGCTGCGGTTCACTGGGAAACACACACTGTTAATCCGGTTCGACAACTAGGATAGGCGTGTACATAAAAGCAATATAATAGGAAATTTTACTTATGTTTTTCTAATTTGCTGACATTAACCTATTTAATTAATGATAGCTAACGCAGGGAAATTCTGCCCCTCGCCCCTCCTCCCCATCCCCAGTGGACAGACGGCGCCGCAGCATGAAAGTAAAACCCATCCACTCCCCCTACCAGTGCATATCTATGACAACAGCATGTGACTCCCTTCTGATGAAGTTGCTTATGGGAAGGGAAAGCCAATGTATTTGTGCCATCCGAGCATGATATTTGCCATTTAGCCTGATAAAAGGTATCAACACTTGGATTTAGCTTGATTTTAAAATACAAAGAGGGACAAACCTTTCTTAGGACATACAAACAAACCGTGCTGGTTGTTGAATATCGTGCATCAGGAAACTAAGGCAGAGCTGTACTGCCCCACGCTGGACACAGACAGTACTGCAATGTCAAGGTACAGCAGACGGGTGTTGAAGATATGGATGCTGGCCGTGCAGTATGAGCATACTGCTGACTCACACACACTAACTTCTACTGACAGTGCTGCAACGTCGTGATAGCGCAAGCACATGTTCTATCTGGACTTCACCTCACGATGAAAGAAACTGAAATCAGGGATTTACCAAATTTAAGAGATTAACAAAAGAAAAGAGTCAAATACTGTTGGGCGAAAACTGTAGCCACAGCAGAAAAAGCTGCCGAATACCTGGCTGCATGTCACCCAAAAATCTAAAGACGCACAGAAAAACTGTATAGACCATACACAACAGACCTATTACACAAAACATACATAATATGTATGTGTAAACCATCTTTGGAAATACTCTTGTGTATTGTTAGTCGTGCCAATAAAGCATTGTGTTGTATTGCAGTAGGTGCTGAGGGTGCTAACAACCAATCAATACATACCGCTGCAGTGGCCTTGAGTGATCACAGGACACTTATGTAGTTGAAAGAGGTGTTTATTATGACACCTGAAACAAGTGGAGTAACACAGGTATTTGAGTCCAGGGAAAGGGTCATTACTCAGAGTTCTGTACCTCTGCACTATGCAGTTATCTTCACTGCATAATGTAAGCATAGCTCTCAACTCACCCGCTTTTGGCGGGTGTCACCCGCCTTGCAAAGGGCTGACTCACCCGCCAAGCCTCCTGCACGCACATTCATTCCAATGGGCGTCTCACCTGCCAGAAACTAAATCGGGTGATTTCACCCGCCTTTGCGAGACAAATGGTTGAGAGCTATGATGTAAGTCAAGGGGTGCTGATGTCCCTTGTGAGCTAGAGCTCCCAGGAGGCTGTCCTCAGCCATGGAGTTACGCTTTTCTCAAGGGGCCTATGGATGGCATGCTCTGGAGTGGCTAATTCCCCTCAGCAGGAGGAACGCCGAGGCCCGTGTGCATTCTGGTGCCTCCGCTTCGGCGCGAAACCTGCTTCCCATGCGAACTCTCGCGAAATCTCCGTGCCGAGATCTTTCTAGCGGGTTCCTCACACACCTCCTTTTTTGGGAAAAGATGGTTCCTACTCCATGACAAAGTCTGTGAACCTGGTTGGCTTTCGTCTCTCCTCTTGGGGCCTGTTCTGGTTGGTGGTTGCGTTTGGGGATTGGGTTATGCGGGATGTGTCACATGGGGTTGGGTGTGTTGAGGTTGCTTGCCGGCGTGGTTCTCTAGGCCGAGGTGTGGAGCTCATGTTGGCACATTCACCTTGGTTCCCTTCTTCCGTGACGTCCAACTCTGGTTGTTGAGGGTCACTTGCTAACCCCCAATTGTTCATGGTCATTTTCTTCTCCCCTGGAGGGGCAGATGGTGGATGCCCTTTTCTTTTACACGGCCACTCTTTCCAGGTTCCACCTTCTTCCATCACTGGTGTGGACATGGTTGGTTCCTTTCAGTGACACTTGCTATTTTTGGAGCCTGTGGTAATGTCTTTGTGGGGCAGGCGTATTTTCACCCAGTCCTGAATACAATGTCGCACATGTCGATGTCAGCATCTTCTCTGACTTTGTGTAGCCACGGTGGTACCAGCGTGGATGCAGCCCTTCTCCCTCTAAATTATTGAAATGGAGATACTTCTGTGATGGCATTTGGCGTCCAGCAATGTGCTGCTACATCCTCTTTGACGATCTTGCATGGATTCATGCGTGATGCACATGCCAGTTGTAAGGCGCCTTTGATGAACCGATGGCCCTTTCCACCAGCACGTTGGCTTGGGGGTGGTACAAGCTTGCTCTCAACTGACGGATATTGTGCTTCTTTAGGAAGCTTTCGATCTACCTGGAAAGTGGTTGCACTCCATTGTCCGTTACGATCTCTTTGGGGAGCCCTTCCCTTTGCAAAACGCTGCTGAGTACTTCTATAACTGTGCCCGTGGTGATGTCCGGCACAAATTCAATTTCGACCCACTTGGTGGAGAAATAGTCCACCATGACTAGCCCATACCTGTTGTTGCTCGACATGCCATCCAGCGGGCTGATAAAGTCCAGCCCTATTTTGTGCCAGATGCTGTGTGGGGTTTCTGTTGGTATCATGGGCGCCTGCCTCACCTTTAGTCGATTGTCGCTGTTTGTGCATTCATGGCACCTTTCGATCATTGCTCTTACATCTTGGTCGATTCCGGGCCACCAGTACGTGCTGTGCACTCTACGTTGTGTCATATTGCTGCCCAGATGACCTGCATGCGCTCTGCACAATATTGCCTTATGGATGCCTCTTGGGGGAATATCTCGGTCACCTCTCATTATTAGACCATCCATTTCTGTGATTTCATCGCTGACTTTCTAATATGGTCGCAGACCTTATGGCACTGCTCTCTATTGGGCCACCCTTTGCAAGCCCATTCTGCTACTCATGCCAGGGCATGATCCGGTTCCATTTCTTCCTGCCAATGTAGCTCGCTCATCTCCATAAAGTCTTCGTTCTTTAGATCTCCTATGGATGCCACCACACATTCGTCTTTGAGGAATGTGGTGCCCGGGCTACTTTGGCCCAGTAGTCTGGACATGCAGTCCGCTTGGGCATTCTTCCAGCCCGCAATGTTAGTAATCTCATATGTGTACTCCTGCAGTTTGGTGGTGATTCTTGCTAGGCGTGATGTCGCAGTTTTTGTCCCGCTAGGTCTCAGCATGTGTATTAGCGGTTTGTGGTCAGTGACTAAGTGGAATTTGGTTCCCCAAACGTATGACCTGAAATACTCCACGGCCCAGGAGCATGCCAGCATCTCTTTTTCAACAGTAGTGTAGTTCTTTTCTGAGGTGGACAGCGCTTATGACTCAAAGGCAATTATATTTTCTGTGTCTCCCTTCTTTTGGGTAAGAGTGACGCCCAAGCTGTATGCAATGGCGTCTGTCGTTATGCATGTTTCCCATTTGGGTTTTAACAGTTTGAGACAAGGTACGGGAAGGATTCTGTTTTTGATTTTAGCAAAAGCCTCGACTTGTTGTGATTCCCGTGTGTAGTCTGTACCCTTCTTCAAGAGCTCTCTCAAAGGCAATGTAGTTTCGGAGAATCTGGGAACGAATTTCACATAGTATTCCACGAGACCAAGAACCGATCAAAGTTTGTCTCTCGATGTCGGGGCTGGGGCATCGACTATGGCATGTAGCAGGTTTTTCTTGGGGCTTACCCCTTCCTTTGAGATGCTGTAACCCAGGTACTCTACTTCACCAGCTCTAAATGTGCACTTCTCGTGGCGTAGGTGGACTCCTGCACTCTGTAGTTTGCCCAGTACTACACTCAGTACTCTGTCATGGGTTTCTGTTTTGTTGGCATATACCAGGATGTCATCTTGGAAATACGACACCTTGTCGATGCCGTGCAGCATGCAGTTCATCATTCGTAGAAATGCTGACGCAGCGGATGACAACCCGAATGGCATTTGTGTATATTGAAATGCGCCGAATGGTGTGATGAAAGCTATGCGCGGGCGTGAAGCCTTATGTAGATCTATTTGATGGTAGGCATCTTGCATATCGAGTTTTGAAAATACCTTCGCTTCCTTCAACATAAGTATGATTTCATTGATGCTGGGCAATGGAAAACTGTCCATGATTACTTCCAGGTTGAGTCTGCGTAGGTCTATGCACACTCTCAGTTCGTTGGAGGATTTCTTTTTTATGAGGACCACCAGACTTAACCATTTGGAGGACTCGACTGTCTCAATGGTTCCTTCTTTGACAATTTTCTGAAGCTGGGATTCGAGTGTCACTTTGGCTGTCGCAGGAACGGGCCTGACCTTGTGCTTGACTGATACTGCATTTGGTTTCTGACAAATTTTGTGCATGTAATTCTTTATTTTCCCAGGTGTTTCAGAGAACAATGCAGGGAATTCTTCTTTTAGATTTGACACTCTAGATTTGGCACTCCTCCTGATGAGATCAGCAGCACTTGTTCGGCAGTGCTGGGGTCTAGCCGGATGCACAGTTTAAGCTGGTCATCCCATCCCAATACAGCTTGGCCCTCGGACTCGAAAAGTAGACTTTTGTTGTGGTACACCTATCCTTGAAATCGAGTTTGGCTCTGATGTAGCTTATAGATCTATGATGGCTCCCCCGAAGACTGATGGCCTTTGCTTGGTGCTTCTAATTTCAACTAAGTCGCGTCCCATCATGTTCTTGTATGTCTGAATGGGGAGGATGCTCCGGTTGGACCCCGAGTCGGCCATGATGCGCGTTTTCATTCCATCCACTCTCACCACGCAATGGGGTTTCTCCCTCTTTGCTCAAAATGAGTTGACCATGATCACCATGGGCTTATCGTACGGATCATCTTCCTCACTCGATCCTCTGTCATCATCAACGTGGGTGACATTCTTTTCCCACCACAAGCATGCTACGGCAACGTGGCCAAATCGCCTGCATTTGGAGCATTATTTGTGCTTGGTGCTGGAACATCTGTAACACTTGGGTGCTTCTCTCCACGTTGGTCCTTTTTCCCTGATGGCTTCTTGCGGCTGTCTCGCTCTACGCCCCTTCCATTGCACAGCGGCCATTTCGGGTGCAGGCAACGGCCCACTTACATCTCGGCACCTGCTCGAGGTTTCCTCTTTGGCCCTTGCAATTTGTATGGCTTTATCCAGGTTCAGTTCTTTCTCTTGAATTAATTTGTCCTGGACTTTGCGGGAATTGGCGTGGACCACTAACATGTTGCAGATGACTTGTTCCACGTTGTCTCCGAATCCGCACTATGCCGCCAGTTCTCTGATCCTGGTGATGTAGTCATCGATAGGTTTGTTACATTCATGTTTCCTCGTGTAAAACCTGAGTCCGTGGAGGATCACATTTTCTTTTTTGGAGAATCTTTTGACTATGCAGCAAACTGCTTCCTTGTAGACTTTGTTGTTTTCGTAGTCGGTGGGCACGACCTTCAACCCTACAAAGATGCGCTGACCTTCAACCCTCATGGCATTGAGTAGCATGGCCTTCTTTCTGGCTGGCGAGTAGCCCATACCTCATAAAGTCTCCAGATACGTGGAAAACAATGGCTCTCATTGCTGCCACGGGATTGCCGGCATGCTGGGGGACTGTAGGAAGGCGGGGCGGTGTGGCGGCCTACATTGTTCCTACACGGATGTTTTCTGGTCCTCGTCGCCAATTATGGGGTGGCCTTGAGTGATCACAGGACACCTGAAAGAGGTGTTTATTATGACACATGAAACAAGTGGAGTAATACAGGTATTTGAGTCCATGGCAGGAAAAGGTCATTACTCATAGTACTGTACTTCTGCCCTATGCAGTTATCTTCACTGCATAATGTAAGTCAAGGGGTGCTGATGTCCCTTGTGAGCTAGAGCTCCCAGGAGCCTGTACTCAGCCATGGAGTTACAGTCTACTCAAGGGGCCTATGAATGGCAGGCTCTGGGAGGGATAATTCCCCTCGCAGGAGGAGCGCTGAGAGCCGTGTGCGCTCTAGTGCCTCCGCTCCGGCTCTGGTGCGAATCCTGCTTCCCTCGCGCTTCACGTGCAAACTCTCACGAGATCTTCATGCCGAGATCTCGCCAGTGGAGTCCCACAACCGCCTTGGAGGAGTTAGCAATTTGTTTGTAAAAAATCAATCGATTGGTACATTTCACCGATTTCTGACGGTACCATTCGAACGATTTTTCAAAATACCGAACACGGAGAGGAGAGGTGTCACCCGCTCCCCATGTTTGGTATTTTGGGAATTCGGGGGTGCAGAGGTGTCCCCCTTTTCCTCAATATTGGATGCGGGGGACAAAAACTAAAAAACAAAAAGGGATCCTGTAGCGTCAGATCTGACCTGCATTGGAGCGACAGAACTGTCACTGCAGGGTACAGGAGAGGCGGCGGACGGTGAAAAGTTAAGTTGGGTGGGTGGGGAGTGTAGATGTACTGGTAATTTGGGGGGACATGGGTTTGAAGTAAAAAACTATGTGTAACTCTTTTACACATGGTTTTTACTGTTCATTTACTGATCTGGGAGATTATAATTATAATTGTTCTTTTATAACACACTTAATACCAACAGGTGGTTTCTAAGCGCTGGATCAGGCTTCGAACCTGTGTTGTCTTACTTCCAAGACTTACCTGCTGCCCCTGATTTATCCTTGCACCCCAGATTGGAAAATGACCCCCTGAATTTGGCCTATCGTAAGGGAGGGTTTCTTTACTCAGAACTCTCAAATTTTTACATATAAAGCACAGCGACAATAAATGATTAGCCAAGGATCACACATTTTGTTTTAATGCGGATATTGGGGTTTGCGCCCAGTTGACGGTTTAAGCACTTTGCCATATATCTCCCCATCTACTGTTAATTTGCCTTGGTGTAAGGCGCTCTATAAACAAACAAATCAATCAATCAATCAATCAATCAATCAATCAATCAATAGCCCAGGCACATGTGTGCCTGGGGAAGGACTATAGTCCTTTAAGCTGCGCAAATGGGGGTGATAATAAATGCTAGAGAAGCATAACTTTGCATTCTGTATGAAATGAAGACTCTTGCAGGAGATATGACGTTGCGTTGCACTTTCTTTCTCTGTGAATACAAATATTTTAAAACCCATTTCCTTTCACAGTAAAACAGTTTTTAAAACAAACTTATTTTTGTAGGCTTTTACTGTGATCTTCTATTTTGGATGGATTAAATAAAACTATAATCCTATGTTTGATCAACATATATATAATGACAGGTTCGTGTTTTATGCCATTGTGTGCTTTTGAATGCATTGTTAATGAAGTCCTTTAAACAGAAACCGTAACAAATACTTCTATTAACCACTAATCGCCCTTCTTGTTACGCTTTGCAGACACAAAGCGAAACTTCATGGTGAGCCGCTGTGCTTTCCTGCGCTTTGGTGGTTTTGCAGGAGAACGTTTGAACAATATTGAGTACCAGTACTCCCTGTTGTGGGGCCGGCGGCGGTGACTTGGCCGGCCTCATTGGTGCTGGCGGGCCCAGCACCATGCTGGTTTCACCCGGTCTTACTGAGGCGGTGCAGGGCAGGCCCCGGAGAGACTGTGGGGCACAGCCTGGGTGCCGGAGCACCATGGGTGCCGGAGTGCCATGGATGCCTGCAGCATCCAGGATGGTGGGTGCCTGGGCTGGACCCAGGGCACCAGGCTGGTCTGGGGGGCCCAGACCAGCATTGACCTGCAAGGCTGTGGTCACACAGCATGGGGCCTGCAGGCCAAGGCCGCTGGACTGTGGTCACACGGTGTAGGCCTGCAGGCCCATAATGAGAGACTGACACAGATGTTCCATGGTTGGAGTCTGCAGCCGTTTGCTGCACATGCCTGCAGGGGCTCCTTTTATTAGCTTGGGCCATGACACAGTCATGGCCCATCTTAAAGGGGCAATACACGTGGGAGGGACACATCCCCTTAAAGGGGTAATACACATGGGAGGGTCATACATAACACTCCCCTCAAGCTTGCAGAAGTCCCTGCCCTCAATGTGGGCAAAAATGAAAAGTGCAGAGCCTCAGCAATGCTTGAAAAGGCCTCAATACAGTCTTGGCGATAACATCCGTATTACAGCTCAGGTTGGAAATACTACTGGTGGGATTCCACGGGAATATGTCCCTGTTACAGGTCGGGATTTCACCCTGAAAAGGCTCCATTCTTTACCTTCACTTTGGCGCTGGGGGTAAGAATTGTACAAAGTCCTCAGAAGTTTGTAAACGTTTTTATCCTGTACAGGATGGACGTACAAGTGGCTCTTTTCAATAATGTTATGGGCACCTGGGAGGCAGGGCCCTACTCGTCAGAGGACTCGTACACGTGCGTATAACGAGCGTAGACGATAGCTCAGGGGCAACGCATTCGAATCCATATCCACTGTTTAGAAACCATAAAAGAAGAATTATAGACGAGTCGGGACTTGGTATGGGCTTGCTTACTTCTTCTTGCTGACAGATTTCATCCATAAACTGTGATTATTGGATGCCTCCATCCTCTCGGGTTGAGTGTGTAGTCGTTGGTTAGATTTCTTTATGGTCTGTGTGGGCTCGCCGTGATTGGCCGCTGGTAGTTGGTCGCACACGCTCAATATTAATTTGTGCTCTTATTAATGCATTAGCGCCAGTGAGGGGCATACCCAGTGCTTTACGTGGGATTGGAAATCGAAGGTGGGCCCTAGCTAGGAGGTGTGGCCTAAGGACATGCCCCCTAACAAAAGTCCCCCCTCGATTAAGGGCGGGGGAGGAGGCGCGGCTGGTAAAAGTTGGAGCTGGGGCACACTGACATTATTCCCTTTGATGCACCCAGCCCCTCCTTTTAAACAAAAGAAGGGGCTAGGCATATCAAAAGGTGCGACAGCAGTGTGCCCCAGCTCACAAGGAGCAGGCAGCACTTTAATTCAAGGAACACGCTTTAACCACAGGCTCCTTGAATGAAATGTCCGTACTTGAAACTAGTCATCACCCAGCATTATGCTGGGTGATGACTAGTTAGTTACTCGAACCAAAAGGAGAGCTGGGCCGTCCAGCCCTCCTCCTGTTTCGAGTACATAGACAAAAGGTAGCCCGTGCAGAGGCTGCATGGTTAAGCCTGCTGCTTGCAGGTGTCAGCACTTCGGTTTAGAAAAAAGAAAAGACACTGCCTATTCTTTTTTCTAAACCGAAGTGCTGACACCTGCAAGACGCTCGTATAACTGTGCAGCCTCTACACGTGCTGCCTGAGGTGTCGGCTGGCTGGGGCTAGTCGGGGTAGGCCCCGGCTCGGGTGCCATTCCTGGAGACTGCCGGGTCCCAGTCCGACTGGCTCCGGCCCACTTAAAGCCCTGGGCATACCTGCCTAACCTCCGGGTTTAGCCCAAAGACTCAGGGTTTTCACGTTCTTCTACGGGTCTCCGCGGAAGAGCATTGGAGTCTGTGAGTTTTCACAGCAGGCGCAGAGTTGCTGCAGCTTTGAGACTCAGAAGGATAGGAACAGTCAACATTGAAGCGGCTATGTCAACATTGAAGCGGCTATGGCGGCTCCTGCCATACCTGCATCCCAGAAAAGCGTGTTTTTTAAATTGTCTGTGATTTTCTAATTACGGGTTACTTTTATTTTTTCCTGCCAGGGAAATGCTGATCAAGGGCCTGATACAATGTTAAAGAAATATCTCAGCAGGACTATTACAGTCTGCAGGCATTGCCCCCCTCATTCTCTTTGCTTCTTTGAAGTACCCTGCTTTGCACGTCTTATTGCAGGCATTAGCAGACAAGTGTGTGGAATGGCCCATTTCGCCCTCAAGCCACAGCTCACTGGGATGGGCTGCTTAGCATTTAAAAGCCCCATAATCTGCACCTATGCTAAGGTAAATACCAGACTAACAATGCATACTAGTGTGTGCCTTGTCTGCTTGGTTGACATGAAAACAATGTTTTTACCCTTTATGAGGTATTGCACATTTTATTTACGCCCTGCATAACACAATGTGTGCCAGTGTGAAACGACTGACTGCATTCTGGGACTCGTAGTCTTGTAGTTATAACAGGGAAACCAGGGGTATATTCCCAGAATCATCTTAAAGCGGCTGGAAGGCTGTCTCCGAATGGAATTGTGTGTGGGTTTGCATTTCAAAATGATGTTTGGGGGTCCCCTTGCCTGCAAGTGAGAAGACCTGCCTTTATCTGGATTAGTGTAATGCTTCCAAATGCAAAAGGGCCCTGTAAAAATGGTAAATGTGTTTTTTGAGGGCACAGTTTCATTTGATGCAGCTGTGTGTACATAGCTGATCACACATTCAATAAAGTTTACCTTTTTGACATGTGGGCGGGGCCTTGTGTAATTGGGCGGAGTCATGTGTGGCTATGGGCGGGGCATAATTCTCAGGCTTTTTGATTTTCAAATGTAGGCAGCTATGGTGAGGGGGCAGAAGTACAGGCCATTGGGTGCCTCCACTCATCCCATTAAGGAGGGTTTCGGTGCACACAATGCCTGCATTCCCACCCCATTCTACGGGGTTTTTAGCACCCAGGGCTGGGAGGCGGGATGATTCTTCGTTGGACGTACCCAGAAAGAAAGAGGTGAAGAAAATGTTACGGAGCATGTGTGGGATGACATATCATCATGTAGAAGCAGTACTGCACACATAGGGTGAAGACGACGGAATGACGTCACTTGCGCACACAGAAGCGAGGATATGTGCTGGTGATGGGTGTACAGGAGGCAGAACTGCTTTGCAGTAGGGCTCTGTGCAGGCAGGCTATGAGCAAGGTCAGGGGAGCAGAATGAGTAGGGTGCTGGCAAGGAGGTGCGCCCGACAGCAGGAGGACATTTTCCAGAGCTCCTGAATAGGATTTTAAATAGTGCTTCTTGCCAGGTTCCCCCTGCTACTAAGCACTATAATAGCAGGTGTTATTATTAATCCATTTAATGTTACTCAATGTATCAATCTTGGAAGGATAAAAGGCTGAGGCCGCCAGCCGCAGGATTTGAACTTACAAAGTGCTAGCAGGCCCTATGTAAAAGGCAGCCACTTAACTCGTCAGCGATCCGCCCAGGCTATATACATATATGGGTACGGGCACATTAGAAAGAGCGGGAAATGCAGCCTCTGTGATGCTCAACCTTTCACCACCTTTACCTGGTAATGCATGAAGGGGTCAGAATTAACCATTGTGCGTATTTAAAAATACACTACTTCTTCAGGATATTAGATCAATATCAGAATAATGATAGATTATCCATCAGTTATGCACAATAGCCCATAGTGAATGCATGTTTGCAAAGTAAATGCAGAACAAATTGTGGACACTAGATCACTGTTATGTTATGTTATTTGGCATTTATATAGCGCTATATATATCATTGGTATGCCCTCAAAGTGCTGGTAGGTTGAACGCCCTTGGAGACCGCAGTTCAGGTCAGTAGAAAGGGTAAGGTATCATATGGTGCTTGGGTGCACCAGTTAGGTGTGCAGCTGATGCAATTGCCTGATGGTAGCTGCATCCTAGCATTAGGTGTGGTGGTATTGATATCAGTTGAATGCAGGGGCGTTGCTAGGGGGGGATAAGGGGGCTGTAGCCCCTGATCTTTTGGTTGTAGCCCCGGATAGAATCTCAGGAGCTACAGCCAAAAGACTAGCTAGCCCCCAGTCCCAACAGTTCCGACATCAGCTTAGCCCCGGGTCTTTTCCAGACCTAGCAACTCCCCTGGTTGAATGTGTGCAGTCTGGAGGGTGGACAACAAGACTGGGTTCTGGTTGCGTTAGGCCTGTGTAGGACGCTTATGTGTGCAGCTAGGCTGGTTTGTCATGGGATGTAGCTGTGTGTTATTAGAATGATGAGGTGTTCATGGGGTAAAGCTCGTATGTGAGCAGCTAGGCCGAAATTGATCGAGGGGTGTAGCTGCGCTCTAAGTGTGTGTTGGTGTAGAGTAGAGAGTAAGCATGGTGATATTAGAGGCAAGTGTTTGGGTGGAGTTAAGATCTAAGGAGTTTGCTATTCCAGATTTCAATTGCTTAATTCCGGATTGCAGTTGCTTTATAGTGACTTAATAAGCGTATTCAGTGGCGTCATTGCTCGGGATCTCATTGTGATGTAACAATCAAAATATGTTTTGATAACCACAGCATAATGATAATATTGTGACGGAACAATGTTAGAATGAATCTTAATATTATCAACGGTATCTAGATTTGTGAATGAGTACAGATGCTTGGTTCTTAAGTTATATACAAGCTACTGTGCCTTGATAAAGCTCGGTATGGGAGAAACATAAGCACGTGCCTCCAATTGGATGATGTTGGCACCATTGTTCTTGTTTACAGAAACAGTAGCAATCGCATTAATTGTGTAAATAAATTAACAATGTTTATTGAATTCCTGCTAAAACTGACTTATTCAACAGTTCTGGAGCAGGCCATCCACCTACCTTTCACAATCTGTATACATTCGTGACTGACTAGTGACTATCAGTCTCAGTAAGGTGTCTGCAGCCAGACTCTGGACTAATATATATCACTAAAACTGTAAAACTCATGGGAGTGGCATACAGGCACAGTATTCACTCACATTCAAAGGATTTTTCAGAATACCAACAGCGGTTATTACAATTTTTGAAAACCTTTTATGCAAGGGAGTAACTGAAGCGCCAGCAAGGAGCTTGTGGCAGAGGGATATTTTCAGTTTGGGTCTACTTGGTCGAAAATATTTGACCTTTTCACATTTTAACTGAATTTTGTATGCTCTTTTTTTGGTCGCAAATGCAAGGGCAGACCCTCCGCAACTCCCCCCTATTCCTTTACCCGACCCTAAATATATATATTTAATTAAATTTGACCGAATTTCGACCAAGAAAACATTCAAAAGAATTCAGTCTAAAGTAAACAGTCAAATGTTTTTCGACCAAGTATGCTAATACCCTATTTTCAGATGATTCTGAGGAGAGCCTGAGACTAGTTTAACAGCTCTCTTCTCGGCGTCAGTGGAGACACAAAGTCAAGGGTCTGGGCAAGGGGGGGGCTGTTAATGAGGGATGCCGGTAGAGCAGACGACTCTGCATAGGTCTGGGGTCTCAGTTGGGAACATAGGTATTGGAGCTCTCACATACAGTACTGTAGCATGGATGCAAAGCAGAGATATACCACCCTATTTGCTAAATACTGTACTTGCCAACCCTCCCGATTTAGGCGGGAGACTGACGATTTCGTTAACAAAAACATTGCAATTTTTTTACTGCCTCCCTCCTAAAATAATTCGAACCCCCGATGCAATTGAGTGGAGAAATTTAATTCTCCCTATTTCTCAGAGAGAATCTCCCTCCCAGGTAGAGCAAAATGTTGACATGTATGATATACGGTAACGTACATAAAGCGGGCATGCTGGCCCAATCTGTATAGAAAGTGCTAGCTAGGAGTGTACCTAGGCTAGTCATTCAAATGTTGGGAGAGGTGGTAACTTCAGAGACGGTGGAGGAGGGCAAACATACTTGTGTGGGGGCCTCTGGCTTTTTACATATTCTAATGTTACTGTTCTAGTGTAGCTACAATGTTACAAGCAGTTAACTCTCTCTTTCATGTCGGAAAGCACCCACTCTTCCCCTCTCTACCCTTCCAATCACTCCCCTGGCACGCAAGTACTAATCCTTAATCACGATTTGCCTGAAAATGTGTGCATATGAATGCAGGTGCTAACAATGAAATGCTTTACGTTAGTAATTGCTGGGCCTTTGTTAACAGCAAAGCCCTGGTGCTGGTTAACATCTGTGTCCTGTTCTGTCCGGCTACCGCTCTGTAGATCAGTCAGGTTGAATCAACATTGCCCAAACTTTAGGAGGGGCTGTCCAGAGCCTGAGCTGCTCACTGGTATTGCACCACTTGTGCTGTCACATGAACACAATCATCCAGGTGGTTTACAGCTAGTGCTGTCTTTTGAAGATAAGGAGTTACATTCCGGTACTCTGGGTTTATGGAGAGGTCTGTGGTTTGAAGTTAAAGCATATGTTTGCCGTTAATTGGACACTGAACACAAAACCGGCCCATTGGGAATACAGTACTATTGCATGAATAAGCAGAAGCACGATACGGTCAAGTGGACACGGACGGTACTTCAGTTTGAATGTAGCGCGTCGGCATGTTGCCCCCCATGCTTACCGACACTATTACCGACACTAAGGGGACAATTCTGAGCTCATGATAAAGAGTGTGTAAAGCCAACATTCTACCCTCCAGTTTCCAGCACCACCATTCTGAAGTGGGTGGAAGTATTGGAGGGGAGACGCCGGGCTTTCCGGCCGCAAAAGCTGCAAAAATCTCTCATTGTGGGGGAAACATGTGCTCCAGTGCCATTGCGAGCATTTCTTGAAAGACTACCACTTTTCGAATTTAAAAAAGCTTTCTTAAACTTTCATTAAACTAGAAAAGGGGTGCTACAGTTTAAGAAATGCTATATTTCTCCAGCATTGGATCTTTCATGGATTCACATGCTTAGAATATTCCCCGTCGTCAGACTGGGACCCCTCGGTACACATATATAGCCTTTTCCAATAGGAAAACTTCCGACACTTTTGTGTCCTATCTACGTCCTTTTAGGACCCGCCTACGCATGCTCCGTAGGCCGTCCCAGTATAAGAGGCCCGCCCCCGCGGCTCCCCTTCAGATTTCAACCTTCTCCTCGCGTTGTCTTACTATTTTGTACAAGGTTGCATTATTGGAATTTGAGTAAAGAAAATGTCCTCCGTGTCAGGAAAAGCGCTGTTCTGTCCATGCGCGACGTGCGGCTTGAAAAAAGTTTACGAGGGGGACGGACATATGGATTGTATATATTGCCTCCACCCTCATCATTCGGCGGTTAACTGCGACATATGCAAAGGGTTTTCTCAAAAAACCCTCAAAGACCGGAGTCGACGACTGGTGGCATGGCTGAATGATGGAGCGGGGGCATACCCCCCTTCGGAGGTAGGCTCCACACAGTCAGCGAAAACATCACGCCGCGCTACCTCATCGGAACCACCGGCGAAGAAATCTCGACCGACGGAAAAAGAGTCGTCTGGAAGTCACTCAACTAGAGACTCCTCGTCAAAGAAATCATCTTCATCAAAAAAGCATGAAAAGGAAAGGAAATCCTCCTCGGGCGATCATCATAGATCGACCACGAGTCGAGAGTCGAGTAAAAGCAAGCCAAGTGTGGAAAAGGCGGGACCGCCAAAACCACCTGCTAAGTCACCGTCGTCGACGGCGGTCCAGTCATCGGCCTCCACCCTGCCACTTCCGCAGGTGGCATCCACCGTCCCACCGACAACGGTGTCGACGATGGCCTCGTCGACGGGGGTCCTACATGAGGCCTGGAGGCCTGAAGTTTTTGATCCGATCCCCCCGGATGCTTTACTACAAGAACAGGCTGTGTTGCTGTCCTCGGAGGACGAGAACAAGAGAATAGCTGGCCCAGCAGACCTAGGGCTACGAGTGGCTGACAAGTCGTCGACGAGGGGATCCGTTATACCGGTATCTGCCCCTCTTCTCAATCCTCAATCTGTTTTGTCGTTGGAAATTCTGTCCACGCTTCAGTCTTTGTTACGGTCGTTGGACCAGAGACTACCTCAGGCAAACCTGCCACAGTCACCCGTCGACGAGCCGGGCCCGTCCCGTCAACCGACGCACCTACGCACGCCAATCTCAGCACTGGCACAAGAGGAATTTGAGCTGCCAGATTCGGAGTCTGACAGGGGAGCCATGTCGGATATCTCATCATCCCCCTCCAGGGATCCAACCTGGGAGTCAGAGGCGGAGTTGGAAACCCCTAGAAGCCCAGCTCACCCTTCCCCTCCGGACGACATTGCGTCATTCCATTCTATGATGGAGAGGGCATGCAAATAATTTGGTTTGTCCCAGGAAGAACAGAAAAAGGACTGTTTTTTGTTCGACCACATGGGTAAGAGAAGGAGGTCGGTGTTCTCGATACCAATACTAGACCATGTGTGGAAGGAGGGGTTGCAGACAATGCGTTACCCGTTTTCAGAGCCGGCAGTGAAAGGACGCCTAGAAAAAAAGTTTAAGGCTCCACAGTTTACCTCAAGTGTTTATCCTCCCAACCAACGCCAGACTCGGTGGTGTCGGCGGCAGCGGCGAGGAAGGCGAAGGCCCAGCACAAGTGCACGACTCCGCCTGAGAACGAAGCGAGACGCCAAGATGCCTTTGGAAAAAAAAGTGCTATCCGTGGGAGCGACCACAGTAAAGGCCGCAAACTCTCTGGCAATTGTAGCCAGATACGATAGGGAGATGTGGCACAGGCTAGCTCCGTTGCTTGATCATCTTCCGGAAGAGCATAGGAAGGCAGCAATGTTACTTGTCCGAGAGGGTGAGGAAGCCTCAAATCACGCAATAAACATTGCGGTGGACCTCGCTGAGTCAGGCTTCAAGCAAGTCAATAATGGGGTCGTATTACGTCGACAGTCATGGCTTAAGTGTACCTACTTCAGGCCAGAAGTACAATACAAAGTTTTAGATATGCCCTTTGAGGGAGACCTTCTTTTCGGTGAGAAGGTGGACAAAGCCCTAAAGCGAATGAAAGAGGACTCGGACACGGCACGTTCATTGGGTGCCCTCCAGAGTGGCAGAAGCTACAAGTCTTTTCGTCCCTTTAGAGGGGCTTCAGGTAATTCAAGATTCTCTGCGTCTGGAGACAGATCCTTTGGCAGATGGCTTACCCCTCCCAGGGATACAGACGTGCCTCCCAAACGGCAAACCGTCGCCGGAACTTCCAGACTTCCAGAAAAAGATCATCATATCCATCGTCGTCGAGAGACAAGCAAAATAAAGATCAGCAGTGACATACAACACACCGTTCTGGGGGGAAGAGTTTTAGCATATGTCGACGAATGGGAACGAATAACGACGGATCAATGGGTGCTGGATACTATAAGAAACAGACACTCTCTACAATTCAAACACAGCCCTCCGCAAATTCCACCTGCGTTCACCGCTCATTCCCATCTGAAGATACTGCAACAAGAGGTAACACTCATGTTAGCAAAGGGCGTGATAGAATTAGTTCCAACATCACAGAGAGGTCAAGGAGTCTACTCAAGATATTTTGTCGTAAAAAAGCCGAACGGCAAATGGCGTCCCATTTTAGACTTACGCGATCTCAACAAGTCTTTAAAGAGCCTAAAATTCAAGATGCTCACTCTGCAGGAAGTGATCTGCGCTGTTCAAGAGGGAGATTTTCTAGCGTCCCTGGATTTACAGGACGCGTATTTCCATATTCCAATGTGTCGGAAACACAGGAAATTCCTAAGATTTGTAATAGGGCGGACTCACTACCAATTCACGGTTCTTCCTTTTGGGCTCAAGACCTCCCCCAGAACGTTCACGAAATGCCTGGCTCCAGTAGCGGCCTGGCTAAGGAAGCAAGGCCACCATGTATACCCATACCTCGACGACTGGCTGGTAAGGGGATCCTCCCCAGCGTCGACCAACACAAGTTTACAAGCCACCATGCAGCTTCTACAACAACTGGGATTCGCCATAAACTTCGAAAAATCCTCTCTGCGGCAATCAAGAACGCTGGTATTCCTGGGGGCACAGTGCGAGACCCAGTTAGGGCTAGTGAAACCTTCTCTCGACAGAACCTCAAGACTCAATCAACAAGCGTGCCGACTACGGCGAAACACCAAGATCTCTGTGAGAAAATACGTTTCGGTCCTAGGGGCCATGGCATCCTGCATCCATCTGGTGGAAAACTGACGCCTATTCATGAGGCCAGTCCAGGAATTCCTCGCGGACCGATGGACGCAGGCTCAAGGATCGTGGTCAGACAGGATAACCATCGACGACAACAAGCTGCTTCGGACCCTTCAGTGGTGGCAGAGTTTCCACAATCTGAACAACGGTGTACCCCTACAGGAGCCGGAGTTTCAGCGAACCATAGTCATGGATGCGTCCCTAATCGGATGGGGAGCTCACATGGGTGCTCTCCAAACGCAAGGTCGCTGGTCTCCAACGGAGTCACTCCTACACATAAACGTGTTAGAGCTCAGAGCAGTACGATGGGCCTTGAAGGCATTCCTACCACACATCAAGGGTTCGCGAGTACGAATACTGACCGACAATACAACAGCCATGTTTTATCTGAGGAATCAAGGAGGGACGCGATCAAGAACTCTTTCCATAGAAGCCCAGAAAACATGGCATTGGGCATCAAAGCACGAAATTTCCATCGTGGCTCATCACCTCCGAGGGGTGAGGAACTGCCAAGCAGACTCCCTAAGCAGAAGCATGGCCCAGATACACGAGTGGGAAATGGACACAGTTCACCTGATGAAAGTGTTCGAGAAATGGGGTCACCCCCCTCTGGACGCCTTCGCGACCAAAGGCAACAAGAAATGCGAGCAATTCGCAAGCAGATGGCCTCAAGAGGGTTCCATTGGGGAGGCATTCTCCTTCCCATGGACGGACATGTTCCTCTATGCTTTTCCCCCGTTCCCCCTCATACGGTGGTCAATACAGTGGATACACAGATACAATTGCCGGGTAATTCTAGTGACACCATACTGGCCAAGGCAACCGTGGTTCTCCGACCTGCTTCACCTGTCGCTGGAACATCCCATAGCGTTTCCGAAAGTCCCGAACCTTCTATCCCGGGACAAAGGCACGGTGTGGCATCACGACCCGGACAGTTTCAACCTTACAGCCTGGCTCCTGACTTTTCGGAGTTCGGTGCTTTAGACATTTCGGAGGATTGGCAAAAAATTCTGCAGGCGGCTAGAGCCCCTTCTACAAACAAATCTTACTCCTATAAGTGGCAGAGGTTCTGTGAATGGTGTAGAGGACAACAGGGCTTACAACCGTTGTTGGTGACGCCGGAACAAGTTCTACCTTACCTGCTCCTCTTGGCGGAGAGGGGATTATCCTTCACATCGATAAAGGTGCACCTGGCGGCCATCTCGAGGTTCACAAGGAAGAGGCAGTCGTCTCCTCTATTTAGTGACAGACTTGTAAAATGAAGTCATGAGGGGTTTATTTCGAGCTTTTCCCCCGGTAAAACGTTTCCCCCGACTTGGAGTCTCAACACAGTGTTGGCAGGCTTAATGAAACCGCCTTTAGAGCCTATGGCCACGTCCGACATAAAATTCATTTCGTGGAAGTTGGCATTCTTGATTGCTATCACATTAGCTAGAAGAATCTCGGAACTGCAAGCGCTGGTCGTAGACCCGCCATACCTAAGATTCTTTAAGGACAAAGTAGTCCTGGCAACTAATCCTATGTTCGTCCCAAAAGTTCCGACGGTGTATCACAAACACTCGTCCATTGTTCTCCCTACTTTCTTTGCCACACGATCATCGGCAGCAGAAAAAGCTCTTCATACCCTGGACGTTAAGAGGGCTCTGAAATTTTACCTACATCGTACACAGGAACTCAGGTCTACTCTACAACTGTTTGTTGCATATGGTCCGTCGACGAGAGGAAAAGCAATCTCTAAACAAGGATTGGCTCGATGGGTCTCATCGACGATTGCGTTTTGTCACTCTAAGGCCGGAAGGCCACTGCAAGGACATCATAGAGCCCATTCTACAAGATCGATGTCCTCCTCAACAGCTTTATGGGCAGGAATTCCGCTGACGGGCATATGCCAAGCTGCGGCATGGTCAGTGCCCCACACATTTACCCGCCACTACTCCCTTGCCAGGCAGCATGCGGACGAGGTGCAGATGGGAAGAGCTGTCCTGCGCCATCTGTTTCAGTAAGGTAAGCGCCACGCTGTGGAGAATCTGTTGTCTACCTTTTTAATGACAGTATACTTTATGTGGGTAAGGTTATATGAGTTAACTTATTCCTACTATACATATGCATTGTGTAGTATGGTGAGGGTATATTACATTACATTCTCACCGCCGTCTCGAGTGTTACTGCTATACAATCTATTCTAAGCATGTGAATCCATGAAAGATCCAATGCTGGAGAAGGGAATAGTTTCTTACCTGTAACTCCATTTCTCCAGCATTGGTATCTTTCATGGATTCACATGCGCCCGCCAACCTCCCCGGAATGTAATGTATTTGATTGATAAGTTTAACCCTTCCTACTTTGGAGGGGCCGAAATCTGAAGAGGAGCCGCGGGGGTGGGCCTCTTATACTGGGACGGCCTACGGAGCATGCGTAGGCGGGTCCTAAAAGGACGTAGATAGGACACAAAAGTGTTGGAAGTTTTCCTATTGGAAAAGGCTATATATGTGTACCGAGGGGTCCCAGTCTGACGACGGGGAATATTCTAAGCATTTGAATCCATGAAAGATACCAATGCTGGAGAAATGGAGTTACAGGTAAGAAACTATTCCCTTATGCAGGGCATGGGTGTAATTTTAGGGGGGGCATGTGTGTTTGTCCCCCCCAACTTTCATGGCACACCATTTTGACCCCATTCATTTGGCTGAGACACCTTTTCTTCAGATGTCATGTCCCCCCCCCAACATTTTCAGCAAAGTTACTCCACTGATGCAGAGGGAAAGCGTGCAGTGGAGTTTAACAGCACCGTATTATATAACTCCTTTTTTTGCTGTGCTAAACCGGTTCTGCTGGAAGGAGACTCCCCTCCATGTGGCTGCCCTGCATTCCTGATGGTTGCTAGGGCTGTTGCCAAGCCATAAATTCGGCTCATGCAAAAGTCGAGGCTTTCATGTCCCTGCCCCACATTCTTTCTTCATCAGAATATGGTGTTTGGAAGTGTTCCTCGTTCATGGAAGAACACTTCCTTACATTTGTTTGCAGGCATCTCAGAATCGACCCTCATTGTAACATGGCGATAGAGCAGAGGCATGCTTCCCCTAGTGGACATATACAGTATTGTGCCATTAAAACAAGACAAAGGCACAGCTATGTAAACAGTACTGACTCATTAAAACGGCAGCGACGTTTATGACGCCACTGCATAGAGACAGCATTGTACCATGGATATGGCGTTGAGACATAGTGCTCCAGTGAACAAAAAAGGCCCATACATTCTGCCCTACCTGAGCAAACTGACAGCACTGCAGCCTTAATATAAAGGAGATTCAATTATGTGTGATTGGCAATTCATACCGAGCCAACTTTCAAAGCCACTCACTTCAGGGCGTGGGGGAAAGGGAGGGGTGGGAAGGGGAGTGAGCACGTTATATAAGAGCGGCAACTAGGGGAGCTACTAGCGGCAGGTGCAATCACACAGTTCAATAGCAGGTAGATCAGTATCTACTTCCTTCCAATGTGCTGTGTGAAGCCTCCAGCTGCTGGGAAGTGAGCTGTAATAATTAGCCTCATAGGCCTGGGCAGCGGGGTATCTAGAGGGGGGTGAACAGACTATGTGTAAAGTCCTGATTTTATTTAAGGCAGAAATCTACCTTCTTTTCCTAGTGTGTGGTCAAAGAAGATAGCAAGACCTAACTTGCCATCATCATGGGTTCCATACTCTGAAGACTCTAGAGAATGAGCCCCTCTCGCCGAGGGGGAGCCATCCCCTTTGGGACTATAGGGAAAGGACAGCAAGAAACAACAAAGACTTATCCTAACAAATCCTAACAAAGACTTATCACACTAGAAACTTTTGATAACGCCAGAAGGATTCGATACTCCTGTGGTGCCCACTCAAATTTGCTTCCTACTATAGGGAAAGGAGCCTGCTTAGCTATACATTCCCTAGTGGACATGGCAAGAGGGGTCCCATTGAGGTGAAGCCCCGCCCAATGGAGGATAGGCCAACCCCTAGCAGGGATATGCACCACGCCCTTATCTAAGGAAGCCAATGACTGCATTGGGTACTTGGGGATTGCCTCAAATCACTATGAGAATGTTGTACCTGGCTTGGTTTCTGACCTGAAGCTCTAAATCTCGCAAACCCAAAGGATTGCTTCATCGCCTTTCAGAGACAAGTATAAACGTAGTGTATTACCGACATGGAGAGGAGCGTGAAGCGAGCCGGGGTGCAGCTCACAAGCTTGTGGAGCCAAGACACCGAGGAGGGCCTGAACCCCCTTTCGGTTTGATTTAGGGAGACATAACACACAGACGACACGGAGCACTGCAGAGCGAGGAAGCACACGCAGCGCTTCTCCCTAGTGCCAGCCCAGGAGCTCTAGAAACTCGGACCCGCCACATGAGGAAGTGACGTGGCCGCTTGAGACATAGTAGACAGTCATCGATTGTACAAGCCAAAAATAACAGAAGCACGTGCACCGCTACTTAGGTAACTGGAGAAGCAGAAACTGCAAATATGTGACATGACTGACTGAGGCATGGTTGACCGGTGCCCACCATAGCTGCCAGAGAGAGCCAAAGCCCACACACCGCCACAGAGGAAACCGGGAAGCAGAAACCATGCTACCACCTCTCCAGAGGAAGGCTCCACCACGCATAGCTCTCAACTCACCCGCTTTTGGGCGGGTGTCACCTGCCTTGCAAAGGGCTGACTCACCCGCCAAGCCTCCTGCACGCCCATTCATTCCAATGGGCGTCTCACCCGCCAAAAACAAAATCGGGTGATTTCACCCGCCTTTGTGAGACAAATGGTTGAGAGCTATGACCACATGTGGTACACCACGAGAACCCAGAGCAGGGCAGACACCCAAGGAAGACCGCAAGCCGGTTTAAGATACATGAATACCCCAGGCCAGGGTGAGGAAGGCACAAAAGGGGCCTAGCTGCTTTACCGCCCGAGAGAGCCAGGTTACCCAAGCCAGCGTGAGAGAAAGGAAGGCCTAAGAAGGACATAGAACTGACATACAGCCCGAGACGAGGCAAGGACCAAATTATCCCATGCAGGGTTGGGAAAACTGAGATAATCAAAGAGGGTGAGAGTCGGAGAGCCCGAGAGAGGATAAGAGAGAATGTAGCCCAAGTAGGGTTGAAAAAGGAGCCCCCACGAGGTAGAGAACCCGAGACCTCATTGAGGGGCTGAAACAAAAGGAACCCCTGTGAGGCTGGGAGTGACCTGACCAACTAAGGACATTCGAAAGACTTTTTGTTAAAGCACGATCCAAATCACAGGGCTAAAGTCCTAGCGACTTTTATATTTCTGTATACCACCGGCAGGAGCCCTTGGAGAACTGACCCATGCGTGAGCTGTTAAACGGGCAAGGGCCATTGAATTATGACCTGACATCCAGTTGGGACAATACAGTAGCTCAGAAGCCAGCCAGCCAGCGAGAAGCCCTTAACCATTTTGTTTATCCGTCTGTTTCTTTATAGTGGTAGGTTCGGTTCAGGCTTGATAGGTTTCTGGACCCAGGACAACTTTACTCTGTATGATCTCCTGATGTGCACCCTTTTTGACTCATTCCTTTTCTGCAGAATAGGGGCTAGTTTTATGAGGTTTTAGAGCATGGCTTTTACACCTAAAGGGTTGTCTTTACCTCAACATTAGTTGTCCGCCTCCTGATTCTAAATTACCACAATGCCCAAAACCTATGGTTCCAGCACACTCTGGAGCAGGGGCAGATAGCGAATTTGTAAAATTGAGGGGTGTAAATGTTTTCCTTGAATTGAACCGAGTGAGCACGCCTAAAGTTAACACAGGAACGTTTTGGCTGGTGCTTCCCAATAGAAATGTTTTTAAATAATAGATTGCAATCAGGCATTTCACAGGAAAAAAGTCATAAAAATGGGGAAACAATGTCTCCCCAAAATTCCGTCCTGCAGGGCAACGCATAAAATGCTACAACAATACGCAGGAACATTATTATTATTATTATTATTATTATTATTATTTTATTATTATTATTATTATTATTTAACATGTGTTGAAGCTGTCTGTCCCCAGAGTAACAACATGAGGCCTCTCAACAATATAGTAGTGCCCCAGTTTCAAGTAGCTTCTGCACAAACCAGATCATGAGGTATGTCTCCCTGTTCATGTTTTTTGTACCTAAAGAAAGTTATTAGACTGGTCTTGAAAAAACATACGTCAACATTGCCGTTTTGAAGTACATTCTCATGATACTAGTGCATAGGGAAAGGCCTGTCTCAACAATATATGCTCTTGCTGCCCAGCTATTTAAATCAAATCCTGCACCCTGTCTCAATATATGCCACTGTTGCCCTCTGTTATGCACCGCGTGGCTCTCAGTGGCCAGCAACTGCACCGTTGCCCCAGACACATAGAAATGTAGACATATATACATGTACAAACACATTCACGCAAACACACATGTAAACACATTTTTTTTTAATGTATGATTATTTTTTTATGAGCCTAAAATCCAGGCATGGTTACTTATTTCAGAACTGACATTGGAAAACCTGAGATCTCCTTAAAGAAGTCTGCAACCTGCGTCTCTTAAGATGTTTTTGACTGTGATTGCCAAGATCTCTCACCATTGATTATGCTAGCAAGGGCTGGTGGTAGTTGTAGTTCAAAACATCTAGAGAGCCAAAGGTTTCAGACCTCAGCCTTAAACTATCATACATGTCTCAATAAGTGTATGTCGTATACACCACTTAGAAGAGCCTTCGTGATAAACCCATCTGCTTGTAGTCATCATTCAACACAGGTATTCATCATGCACGTAACTTTGCAAATCAAACACACGTTTGTATCGCTTCAGGAGAGCTGGTATGTTTTAGAGAAATGGGCTACCCCTGCATTGTTTGCCATGCCCGCTGTCCGGGGCACAGCTACACCAACACCTCTGGGAGTGCATGCACACTACTACTTCAAATAGCGGCTTTGTCAATTGTTAGTGCATGGTCAATGTCCATCTGCATTTTACTATAACCCTATGTAAAACCGAGTGACACTACATTGGGAGTGCCATTCAGTTGTCAATGGGCAGTCAGAATGGAGGTCCTGGGCAATTGTATAGAAACTGTGGGCCGTCGATTTTTGTCATGGCATAGTGCCACCTAACACAGCGAAACATAGCCTGATATATTCTGAGGGACTGCTGCGGTATACAGGTCTTGTGGCTATGCCCTATGCCACAGCAATATGTAGAACCGTATTAGTATGTACTCATGTTTGCATGTGCAAAACATGTGCCAGCTATAACCAGGGCTCAAGTCGAGGGTACACGCGGGTGGACAATGTCCACCCACTTTTTTCAAAGTGTGGACGCCGACTCTCCAGGTATTTTAGAGGCCATGTGTAAAACAAGAAACACTCAGTGGACCTAATTATAAGTTTGCCTGTCCAGTAACTACGGTACCAGTAAGCTTGCCGGTACCGTAGTTACCGGACCAGCAAACTACGAGTTCTGCTCACGGGTTCCTTTTCACCCGCCAGATCTGACCTGGCGGGCGGACCGGCACCCGCAAGCAGACCATGTCGGATGCTCCGGCACCATTCATGAATGATGCCAGTGTATCCGGCCTACCTATTCCCATTCAGCTCTATGTGGCTCCAATGGGAATGGGGAGCATATTTTACCGGCGTCCGGGAATGGGCAATTAGCGAGTCTGGCGGGGCCGTAATGCCCCGGTAATTGTCCATTCCCGGGCACCGGGAAAAAAAATTATTCCGGCGGAAGCCGTGCCGGTTTTACTGGCACGGCTACCGCCGGTCTCATAATGAGGCCCACTGTCTTTTTTTCAATTTATGAATTTACACCGACCTCGGGACTTGGACCACGGTCATTCAGTATGGCATAATAAGGCATAAAAGCTGGAGAAAGAATGCTTTGCAAGGCTATAAACAAAACATGTGAGCAACTGTGGTGTTTCCAAAATGTCAACGGTTGCCCCAGTAATATGTTGGGTAGTTAGGCAAGATATGATAACAAAAACAACCTCAAAATCCTTTTACATCCCACCCCAACAGGCGACCCATCTCGAGACCACTCACCAGGCCCGACTCCAGCAGGGGGTCCGGGGGGCCAGGCCCCCCCAGATCCAGCCCCTGGCCCCCCCTAGAAAGGAGGCCATGTCAGTGGTGTGATACACCACTAGTAACCAAGGGAGTGGGGGGATGGACGGCACTCTAAACATTAATCAGCAACCTCAAAGACATTCTGAGAGGCTGAACTGCAGGATTTGTTTTATTGCCCTAGACAATGATTTATGCCCCCCAGCCATGAAAGTACAAATAACCAGAGAGATGGAGAGCCACACACACCTCTAAGTGAGGTAGCACACATATTCAAGCAGGCTGCCTACAACTATGTTCTCAAACCTACAATCACAATGTTGGTTTCTGTATTTTAAATTGTGTTTATTTTTTGTGAGAATATAATGGTTTTTCACATCATGCTTAATAAAATGGTTAACTGTATCAAGTTATATAAATGACAGGGAAGATGCTTGAACACAGATTTCTGCGCAAGGTGCGTCACCTGACTTGGGGTCCTTACAAATTACATTCAAAGTATATATTCTGCTGCATTAACTACTTGAGTATAAGTGAAAAAATAAGTTTGGTTGTAACAAAAATGTAATTCTGGAGGGGAGAGTGTAGTAAAATCAAAAAGTGATACATGCAGGGCTTTGAATTAAACATTACCACTACCGTTGCTCTGCGCAACATTCCATGACATCATTTCGCAGTATGTCTGTACCATTAGAGAAGGGGACATGCCATTAGCAAATGACTTTTGGTGCTGCCACCAAAAGGTGCAGGTCAGTCTCAATTTCCATCTTCACTGGAACACAAGTAACCACATGGATTTTTAGGCCCTGTGGTCTAGAAGTTTGGGACGGGCTTCTGATATTAGTGACAGGGCCAAGGCTGATATGCAAACATTAGTAATCAAGGCTGGCCAGAGCAATGACGGTGGTTTTAATTGATTCATAGACTTTTTACCTATTAGGTACAACCAGAACGCATGCAGTGAAACACAGCTAGGATGGCGATAAAATGTGAGAAGAACACACATCCTATGGGTGTGTCTGTTCTTTTACCCACCTAATGACTAGCCATGGCTGTGTTAATACCTCACCAGAAAAATCTAACGTTTCTAGAACCCTATGAGAAAGCTCTATAACAAAGTAACACCAAACATGTTGCTGTATAGGGCCTGTCAGTGTTATATCTAAGCATTCTTTTGAGTGTTTAATTACTTAATTATCTGTGTAAATAAGCTCCTGGTGTAATAAAATTCTCTTAATGTGTGTCTTCAGCCAGTTGATTTTATAAGCAATATATTTGTCAATGCTTCTGTGATTGCACTGAAGTCATGTCTTAAACAAGCAATCACATTCCATCCGTTTTGGCTTGCTTAAACGGTATTAAACATTTGCCAGGCAATGCCATCATATGCCCAGTTACTGCCACCATTTTCCGGCTGTTCCCATCTTATGACCAGGTGGTACCCTTATGTGGTGCCCTTATGGAAGTGTCTGGCAAATGCCTATCCATGCCTAATGAAAAGCCCAAGCTGTTGGCTTTGCCGATGCATGTTGCCTCCTGTTTGTCTCCCTAAGTTAATGTGTATATGCCCAGATGTGGGTGTCTTGCTGGCTACGCCTTGGGAATCAAGCTGCACTGAGCTGGTCCAACAAGGCCCTACCTGAAAATTATTAGGCTAGGTTGGCAAGTTTTGACAAGTTTCAGATCTTCTCATGCATACTTACCAGTGGGGCTCCGACCTAAATAGAATGTATCTTTGTTTGGAAGCCTAGTCTACTCTGACAGAATGTTTCATGATTCAAACTGATAAGTACTGACTTCATAACCTTAATCTGTTGAGTAACTTAGAGTTTACAAAGTATGGTGTAAATCCTGGGTGCTGGGTGTTTAGGCAGTGCCACAAATTAAACATGAACACCCACAAAATAAACAAAAAAGAGGAGCGTGTTCTATAATGTTCCAGGGCAAAGTATATAAGGTGTACATCTTTTATAAATAAAAATCAGTATTTCAATATTTACTAAAGAGTACAATCAGAGGTGGATTTCACATTTAGATAAGGGACACATGCCAATGCCCCTCCCCTGCTCTACCATCAGCCCTCACATGCAAACATCAGGGCTGAACAGGCCCTACCATTGAGGTTGTATCTTTTAACAAGTCTCAGAGGCAGATTATTTATAATAGGATGTGCTATGCCAAATATGCTGTTGATACTCAGTGTCTTTTCACTTTATCAGGTGACCACTCCAAAGACACTGAGGTCATTAATACCACATACAACCAAATCCAGCTCTGGATGCTGTATATTGGCCTAGCCCTGAATAACTTAAAAACTGAGATTACTATCCTGGGCACTAGCCCCAAGTGGCGCCAGCTTGATCAGTCCTATTCATCCTTTCAAATCGCAGACTGTCTGCTCCCCACTTTGAAAAAACAATAAAAACATTGGGAGTCACGATTGAGGTCCCATATCAGCAGCCTAGTGTCAAACTCAACATTATATTACATTATACTTTTGGCACAACTCAGACAATTCTTTGAGGCCTGCAGTTGTGCCACCCTAACCAGGGCGATCATTGGGAGCCGCCTGGACTTCTGTGGCAGCAGTCTACTTGGGGTAGACAAAGGAGAGCTCAATCGTCAGCAAGCTGTCCAGAACAATGCAGTTAGGGTCGTTATGGGGGTGCGCAAAACAGATCATGTCTCAACAGCAAACAGAGCATTACATTGACTCCCTAGTACAAAGAGAATCAAGTTTCGTACCCTTTGCATTTCAGGGGCTTACATGTATGGAATAAGCCCTTTTTATATGGCAGAACAGTTGAAATGGCTATCTAACAGCCGTAATCTAAGATCCAATAACACAGGGTTGCTTTTCACCCCAAAGGCCAAACTGGTACAGGTGCAAAATGGATGCTTCCCAGCCACAATTCCTCACTTGTGGAATATTCTCCTGCCTGATGTGAGGCTGTGTGCCAGTCTTCCCAGGTTCAAACGTGTCCTGAAAACCTTGCCTTTTAAGTAAATGGATCCTTGACCTCCACTAGTTTCTCTCAGGTTTCTCCTTAGGCTTCGCTGAGCTTTATGCCTTTTATTGTATGTCATGTCAGCGCTCTTATGCCCCCGGGCCACTATCATTGTGCTTTAGAAATAAATTCAATAAATAAATAAATTAGAAATGAGAAAAGGTAAAAAGGCAGTGATCATTGCTGTGGTACTTAAAAAAATATATAGGGTTTTAAGAAGATGTTTAAGTGTGATTGTTAGGTGATTAGTAATTAAGGGGATACAGAACAAGCTGTGTGAAACAATAACCTTGCCATACATTTCATTTCACTTTGTGTCTGTAAGAGTTTTTTTGTAAATTCTCATTCATTGTTATGCTGGAGTTTGTAGGCTTCAATTCAGGATGGGGAAAATAAATCTACAGTCTTAAGGGATTCTTTTCCAGGTCAAGCAGAGTGGAAGAAGTGGCGCTAAATGCATTTAGCTCCACTTTGTGTGAGCTACAGGATTTTGTATGATTTGCCAAGTGAAGCTGGAGAGCAGATCAGACTTAACAAGGCCCCCCTGCCAAATCCTATTGGCATTCCAGCAGCATGTATTTTTAATTTGGCTGAAAGCCAATGGATTCCTATGAGATCTGCCGACTTTTACACGTGGTAAAAGCGGACAGAGTCAAAAGGAATCCATTGCGGATGACTCCCACAATCATTAATTGTGCAGGTGATTTAAACTTTTCCAGACACGTAGTGGTAAAGTAAAGATCAAAAGCGATTTTCACCTGTTTTAATTTTTACTTTTCCAGTACTTGGTGGAAACAATTAAAATTAATGAATGGCCCCTTTTGCAAAAAAGCACAAAAAGGAGAATTCTGCTCTATGCAGTTCAGGATTCAAAACAAAATGCCCCACCTTAATCTTTTCATCAACATGTTTCTACAATGATGAATACATTGTCAAGATGGTTTATCAAGTAACTGGTGCATTTTTTAAGTAAACTGTATACAATTTAGCATTATTTTAGTTATTGAAAGCCAAACTTCAACACATATTTGTACCAACTTGAGCTCTGCAGATGTTTGGTCAAATATCTATATTTCGGGCTACGCTGAAATTATGGCTTTACCACTCAACCAAAGTGTGTGATCCTTAGCATATTTTTTTAATTTCACTATGCCTTGCCTGTTAAAAGTAGGTGCCCTAGAAGGGATTCAGTTTGCATTACAAGCTATTCCAAAAAACCTCACTCATGATTTAATAGATGGCCAGCACAGGCATTAGGATACACACACACACACACACACACACACACACACACACACACGCATCTAACTTTGAAAATATCCAGGCCTCATTTATTGAACAAAATTGTGTCATTCAATACCAGTGAACACATCAAACAAAGAGTCATCTCAGACAATTGCATTTTATAACCAGTATGTAAACAATATGTACCAGACAATGATGTATAGGGGCATGGCAGGGGAGCAAGACCCGCCCCTTCATGCCATACTCCACCAGGAGCGATACCAGGAGGCTGGAATACCCTCAACCAGCACGGCCTGCCTCCTGATGCAGCCCTTACAACCCTAGCACAGCCTTGCACTCTAAAATCAATAAAATGTGCTGCGAAAATGCAACAAAAATAACATTTTGTGTTTCAAATTTAATATTGGACATGAACCATTGATGCAAGACATTCAGAATGCGACTAATGTATGGGTTCAGTTGGAAAGGAGGGGGCATTTGTGGAATGGGTGGGTGAAGGGAGAATTGTATACATGTGCATGTTATTGGAGGATATGTTGTTGTGCTCTAAATATTGTTAAGATCAACAAGACTACCTGTATTGATTGGGCATGGTATGTTCTGTTCATGAAATAAAAAGAAGTTAGAAAAAAATGTAATTTTGTAGGAATCAAAATCTCCTATTCCTTGCTTCAGTATTGTGGGGGGGTCTGTCTTTCACAACAGGATGGAGGGAGCACAAGCATCCCCTTTGGGGCCCGCTGGGAGTAGCCACAGCGCTCAGGAAGGTATTTGTTTGGCAGACATCATCCATCTGCTCAGCCCTCTCAGAGGAAGAGGAGGAGGCATCGCCCTGAATTCTCTTAAACCAGGCCAGGAAATGCATGCTGGGTGCTGGTGTGAACAGGTGAAAGGGTAGGTAAATGGGAACAGTGATTACGGCAGCTGAAGGAACGTGTCTGGATGGTGAAAAGTGAAAAAGGATCAGATATAACAGAAAGGGGAGAGCAGATGGGAAGGGAAGACAGGTAGATTGATGTTGCAACACGATTGTCCTTGCTTCTCTTTAGCTATGTACTTTTTTTATAGAGGCGTGCAAATGTATTTTTGGAGATCTGCAAAATCTGGATCAACGCCAGCACTTTGAATAGGGTTCTCTTAGACCCACACCCAATGGAATGTGGGCCCCCCTGGTCACAACCCTGGCCCACCCAGATGGAAATTCCTGGAGCCGGGCCTGCCACTCACACACCAAAACCACACACGTTGCACAATGGAATGTATGCCACATGAAGAGACCTGTCTACACTGAGTTTCCCTGTTTAGAACGCTAGCCCACCACTGATAGACCAATGTAACTGGCCACACTCCTTAAAGCACGCTGTCAGACACCACAGATAACACGTGCCAGCTATAACAGCACAGCTACCAAGCCTGAGGTACAGTAAACCCTGATTTAAAGAAATAGAAATGGCGTCTCACAGTGTCGAGACGGGGCGATCCCATTATAGGACAATACGAGGTTGTGCGCGTGCAAACACGGGTACACACTTGCAAGGCACCACCGATAACCACACAATGTATATTAGCAACCTGGTGCATACATTAACCGGTGCTCCAGGCAATGCACACCATATCTAAAACATGCGCCCCACAGGCAGCGCTATCCTTTCAGATGTACACATACCCACATTGCAACAAATCAACCTTCCCTGGTTTGCCCTACTCCGTCGCTAGTCCCCTACCTGATCTCATGCAGAGCAGGAAACCCCACGAACCAGAAGAAACAGCAGAAGTGGGGCAACTCAAGACTGCGTAACGTAACATTGCAGAAGATATTCATTCGTCTCTGGACAGCCCAAGACACTTCTGTGATTGGCAGTACCAGGAGAGGGAATTAAGGGTGGTTCTACCACAATCAATCCATTACACCAGCATCTCTGGAGCACTCTGTGACTAGTGGGACTATATATATATGTATATATATGCCTGCCAAATCAATAGTTACGAGATAGCGGGAGACCCAGTACAACAATGGCCTAATTCTTATCACAAAGGAGAATGAGGGGGTCACCATTTCGTCTCAAAAATCATAACATTTGCTCCATTGTAAAGAAGATTTCTTTTTTTTCAATAGTGTGACCTTACTCACTTCTAAGGACTCCAATGTGTGCAGTTAAAGCACAGTGAGATTCAATTATGTTTCCAGGATCACACACTTTGGTTAAGCAGCGAAGCCAGGATTTTAGTGCACACTGCAATTTAGGCACTTGGTCACGTTCCTTCTGAGCTTTACTTAGTGCACATATTTAAGTATTGACTTTGAAGGACTACAATGATACTGTTTTATAGTGATTACTTAAAAAATACACACATCAAATACTAAAGCAACATGGCAATATATAAATCCGTATAGAAACAAGGTAAAGCAAATAAATAACACTGTGGCTATATTCTCACATTCTGAGTGTACAACTACAAATCCCAGAATGCAAAATAATGCAAGTTCAAACATTTCCTGTTTCACTCCACTGTAGGTTTATCACTTGAAGACACACACTCAAATATTGTTTGTAGTAAGGTCTCCTCAGAATAGAGATTGAACCGGTCACAATATTCCAGCTTGCTGTTAAACATAATGTTAAGAACACTTTATCCAACCACATGGCCCTCCTGACGAGCCAGCAGCTGTAAAAAATGTCCCGGCCTGGTCAAAATGTCCTGGTGTTCAGCCCTATGGAGCCTTGTGTAGGGGTCGGGGGTCAAGTGTCCCCCCTCCCCCACGGTCGGTACACTACTGGATCTCGGATGGTGGGAAGATTCTTGATCACCTGAAGGTGCATTTTGGGAATTTCAGTTTGAGCTGTTTCTTGAATTTGACTGGGTCTTTGGTGGTTTAAAAGATTGGGGGCAAAGGTGGGGTCCTTGAACTGACCAGATTCTGGACCCTATGCAAGTTTTCATAGTGAGCAGATCTGAGATTCCTCAAAGGGATGTAACGGGTAACAAAGTCTGTGAGGCACTGCGGGTTTTCCTTCCAGAATGCCTTGTGGGTTTGTACAGAGGTGCACTCTATGGACTAAGTTACTGACCTTGGAACCTCGAGACCTGAGTTCTAATCCTGGCTTTGGCACTTGACTCAAGAGTTCTGTAATTCTGGGCTAATCACTTTGTCCCCTTCTGCATCAAAACACAGGTAACTGCAGTGTGCTTTCTAGTGCTATCCCAATTACATAGCTCTAAGTATTTTGATTTCCGCACCACACTGTCGGATTTCTGAATTCTGGTCTTAACAATATCCCACACACATTACGGCTAAACGGATGGTCCTCATTCTAACCTTGCTGGTATCCTGGTGGCAAACCCACCAGGATACCGGCAAAGGCTATTACCGATTTTGGCACTCGGTCTGGCGGCACTGCAGCTGGATCCTGAGTGCCATAGTGACAGTGTTAATCCCCATTCATAGAGTCCCACATGACCCCTTGAGGGGATTCGCCGTCATTACCGGCACCAGCAATGCCAGTGCCAGTACTGAGGGCATTTTTTGCCAGTAGGGCGCCTGCCTTACCTCCAGCTGGAGGTACGCAGGTGCCCCACCGGCAAACTCGTAGTTGGCCGGTCAGGTAAAGTGCCGATATCCATGAATACTGACATTTTATTTACCAGATTGGCCGACATAGAATGAGGCCCAATCGTTTTATATTTGAGATGCTCCTGATACAGTAAGGGAATGTTGCAAAGTGTCAAAATAAACCTCACACTCCTCCCAATCCAATTCCCATACCTGGGTCCTGGCGTTCCTCCATTCTACCCCAACACTGTGTTACAACTGTGCTATCAACACTGAAAGAAACAGTGAAAAAAGTGCACCTTAAACAACTACCATTATTTTCAGTCAGAGCCCCCACACCATGCAGCTTTATGCGCCCTCCCCTTTCCATTCACCCACCATTCGCACCCCTTTAGAGACATACCCACACCTCCCTCCAAATCATTACCAGCCCACTGAGCTGTGCCTGCAGCAATTTTACATTAATTAAGCTTAATTACATAAGGCGAATGTTGATCACTGCGGTGCTGGACTATATGGCAGCTCGGGAATGGGACCTCACGCCCCAAGCAGGCTATTCAAATAAACAAAACACGACCAGTGCCTGCGAGATAGCTCAGCAAGATGTGAGCTAGGCTGTTCTGAGTAAGGGAATAATCAGCTCAGCACTGGTCATTTGTCCGGCTCTTGCCGGGTCCGAGATCCGCCATCAGATGTGTGGCCGGATTTCAGGACGCAGCCTGCCTCAGCCCTGACCAGGATTTACTGAGCCCCCAGCTTCTCAGATGGAAGTTGGGGGAAATGTGCTCTTATTACCCAGACGTCATTTGCGGTTCTGCAGGCGGTGTTCGCTCAGCTCGTTTTCTTTTTTTCTGGCCACACCACAGGAAACAATGGCCCACGAGTAGGGAGGTAGGGTGGTAGGGGCGGGGCATAACTGTTGAAAGCAAGCTTCCTACCTGCTGGGCACACTATTGCTTTCCAAATGTGCATATTACGCTTTCATAGGAAAAAAAGAGTCATTTCCAAACTCAAAAATGCTTCGTGCATTCACTTCACTAGTTTTCTTTGAACTGTGCTTTTTTATGGACTCCCACACAAATACTCTGTAATTTGTGTGCCCCATCCTTTGTGTTTTATCACAGGTTATATTCATAATTATGTTATATGCTTGTCAAACTGGTTAATCACAAATGCTTCTTTTGTGATGACAGCAGTTATTAGGAAATTAAATTGTGGGTTCATGGGTGCCAACTTTTGACTGTCACTACAGGGCCAGAAATACCCCCTTCTCCGCCCGGAATATAGGCAAATGACCAGCCAACCCATGCCCTGGTCGAGCACTTGTTTTTTAAATAAGGAATGGCAAAAAGCCGTATGATTAACAAACAGTTTTGAATAGTGAACATCTCAGCAACAGTCTCTCAACCTGCTGAGCTATCCTGGTAGCCTCCTACTGTAGAACGTGTCTATGGATCCCTTAATATGCTAAAAATCACTGCATTACCAACAGTATTTTGCGTGCACCACTGCCATGGAAGTAATCTGAAGTGGAATTGATGTACAGCGCAGAGTTTCCAAAGAAGCAGCATGAAAGAAATAGCACCATTTAAAAAATATTATTTGGAATATTTTGTTTGACCGGAGTCCAACTGCCAGCTCCGCCTCTTCGGAACTCCGTCCCCTCAGAACTTCTCCCCTCCTCCAAACTCCACTCCCACCCCGGCCCTTGTGGGATCCCCCTTCATATTTTTCCCATTTCCACCCCTGGGAACAATAGCAGCTTTTCATGAAAAGTGGAGGAACGCTGTACGCTTTAGTTCCTGCCAACCTCGACCTCTGTATAAAGCAGGGACATGCTGCCTTCACTTATCAGGCACTAGTGCAGCCGAATGGATATGAAGCTGAGGCATGCTCCCTACCCCGCCCCCCCCGACCTTGACACTGTGTTAGTGCGATAGGTTCACACTATATATATTTATATATGTTTGTGGTTAGTTGGGTTATACATGTCACTTCCCAGAAGAAACTGGAAAATACTTGGCCAATAAGGACTTGAAGCATGATTAGAGCATATCAACCCACATCCACGACTAACAGAGTCCTACTATCTGGGGGGAAGTATTGGTTTTCAGAAGCACTAGACATCTTTAGACCACTGAAGCACACAACCCTTTTCGGAGAAAAGAAAGCAGTGGGGTGGTTTACTATCCCCTCCCTACTCCTCTTGTAAGAACCCAAAAGAAAAGAAAAAAAAGCCGCTAGAGCAAATCTTAAAGGAGACATTACAACCGGCGAGACAATGCAGCATACCCGTGACAAATGTGATGCTACAAGACAGCAATATATTTTTTTAAATGTCTCTTTTTGCATTTTTAAAATTAATTACATAATCATTACAGTAACGACCCTTGGTTTGCATGACCATCAATATCTTTAAGAATCAAATGACACTCTTAACATGTATCCATCCACTCATAGCACAGCTATCTCTCAATAACTATTACAAGAAAGAGAGAGAAAAACAGAGGGTCATGCTTCAATGGGAATATAATCCCCGTCTCCCAGAATATCTCAGATAAACATGTCCACCTGTAGAACACACATGTATGAAGGTTTCATAAATAGGAGCACATTTCTCCAATCCATAGGACGAATGAACCTATGAGAACAGTGACCGAATGTAGCATCAGAACCACGTTTAAGGAAAATGATACATAACTGATAGAAACACCACACATTACCCGCTATGTGCTGAAGAAGTTTGGCAAATAAGCGATGCATTCCTATGGGTTCAAATATGGCACTGCCCCATCTCGGTTATTAAAAGCGAGAAAACTGTCCCGGACGCTGCTAAATTTAGTCTGTGTTCCAGTTATCCATCACTATCAACATCCAGACGGAGGAGAATCACGTTGTTCACACCAATAAGCTGTTGCCTACTTATATTAACACTATCCATGACATAATTAAATACAAATGTCTGATCAGGGCGAGGATTGTCTAAAAGAAACACCAAATTGTTCACATTTCGAGTGATGCCAGTAATCTCATTGATATATGACAAGATCTCCTTCCAATACATCTGTGTGCATGGGCAATATGACCACACATGCGTCACTGTGTCTCTGAAATCCAATCCCCTCCAGCACAAATGAGAAAGGGTCATACACATGTTAAGCCGCCTCTCAGGGATCAAACACCAGAACTACCATAACGTGTATGAATGTTCTTTAATTTGTGCATAGCTAGAGGTTTTTATGCTTTGTACAAAATTCGGCACCATACTGTCCCAGCTACGTACTAGTCGGCGTGATTACGCAAGAGACGTGCTAGATCCTTAGCTCAGCGTTCTTTCACCGCTTGTTAGCGGTCTAGTCTTTTTCCAATATGGCAACCCTCTGTTCTTATACTCCTCCTCTCTTACCGGAACTTGCGTTGCAACCCTGTTATTTTCCTTTCGAGTTAGACGCATGTTCTGATGCGTTTTATTGCTTGGTTCTATCCTTTTTCCTCATTTGTCCGTCTGTGCATTTCTCCTTGCCTTTCGCTCTGTTTGGCTTTGCATTCTAGCTCTCGGCTACGCCCACGGCTTCTCGGCTGTTCACTGCTTTCAGCTGAGTCCTCCTTCAGCTTGGCTTTTCTTTGCACAGCGTTCTGTGGAATCTCTGCCTGGCCTATTCATATCCTCTGTCCTGTTGCTTTCCAGCAAGTTTCTCCTTACCTGATTTTCGGGATCTCAAAGACCATCTTCTTCAGAGCCTTCTTCCCTTCTGGACACTGTTTTCTCCATTCATCAGGAGCCATTCTTCAAAGGGTTTTTTCCCCCTGGGGGTCACCCGTCCAGGCGCCCCATTGTATCTGCCTGTTGTTAGTGGCGATAGGTAGGGATTGTCAGTTTACTGCCATCCCCATAATTAAGAAACTCTTGCCTATCAATAACAACCCCTTTTCTGCAGACCAGTCTCTCCTCCCCCAACACTCCAAAATGCTCGAGAGAGGTCTACTCAACCATATTGTCCAATACCTCAAAGCACACACACTCTTTAATATTCCTCTAATAAGGTCCTGGAGCAGACACTCCACTGAAACTGCTCATACCCACACATTCAACTCTGTAACACTTGCTCACCACTCTCAAAGTACTTGACCTCTTCACAACCTTTGATGCAGTGGACCATCCTTCCCTCTTTCAAACCCTTCCCTGCGGTGGTGTCATGGACACTGCACTTGACTCAGTTGCCTCTTCTCTGACTGCTTCTTCTCTATCACCTGGAACTCCAGGTCCTCTTCCCCTGCACCTCACCCTGTTGGAGACCCCTGATTAGTCCTCTCTATACCTGCTCCCTGGGCAAACTCATTTTTTCATTTGGCTTTCACTAACACGTCTTTGATGATGATAGCCAGATCTTTGTATTTTACGCTCCTTCTGCTGTCTCTGGAGGCCTTACCAGCTGCGTCACAGCGATCTGCTACCAGGCTGGTCTTACACTGTGGAATGCTGAATTCCATCAAGATGGAAGATGCCTTTCTCCCTGCCTCCAATGCTAATCACACTCTCCCATCTTCTCTCCTGACCTTCCCCCTCGCAAGCCACGCAATCTTGCGGTTCTCTTTGATCGTGGCCAAATACTACAGTCATTCGCCCTGGCTACTGCCAATGCTGTTAGGATTTACCCACGCAAGCAAAGCAAACTAGGTGATGGCTGGATGGTTTTGAATTAATCTTAACCTTTGGCATCGCTCTGGGCAACCCTCAAGACCATCGTCCTTCAGCCTGCCCAGGCATTACAGAAAGGGGGAAAGACCATATGCAAATCAAGCTTGGTTCCACCCCAAAGGGGGCGGTCCAACCCGAGCTGCCTGGTCACATCCTTTTGACATGAGACCACAAGTCATATTTCTGATGCAAATGGAACTGTGTGCACTCTTTTATATTGATGCTTAAATGCATGTGATAGATGCAGTATTATAAGTAACTTTTCTTTTTTATAGACTTTAAAGGCCTATTTGGCCTTTCTTGTCATATTATGTTTAGCAGAATTTGTGTAGTGCAAAAACCACCATTTTCATTGCGTGTTGGCACTGACCGCTTTCACAGAGGCAAGGGGTCCTGCAGGGGGTGGGGTGCCCTCAGGGAAGATTTCCCCAGTGGGGTAGCAGCTCTGCTACATGCCTGACACTCTAGAGAATGATGCAAGCATGTCTTTGACTCAGGGTGGTCAGGCTATGAGACCGCCCGGGATGTTGGAGTGTCAGTGCTAGTGTGGTCGTGCTGAAGCTTTGCACAATTGAAGGAGAATACTTTCCTTTCTGCTCACTCTCTAATCCCTGGACAGTCATGTATAGGCGCTATCGGTAGGAAAGCAGTCTGGCGCTGCAAGCACTCTTCAAAGGCACTGGGCGCATTTCCCCAGACCGGACTGCCTGGAAGTTCCCTGAGGCCTGCTATGGTCTTTGTGGGATGGGTGTGGTGATATGGGGCCTGGGTCCCTCTTTGGGCTAGGATAACATTCTTCAGGTGGTTAATCTGCATGTTCCACCATTTCCTGCCCTTTTCAGCCTGGGATGCAGTTACTTCTTCCTGTGAAAAGAGGGCAGCAGTGGGGACCTTGGCTACCAGTGTACATGTTCCGGCTTCTTTGCGCGGTAAAGTTCTTTGATTAACTGTGTGTTGCTTACGTGTACTATTTAGACCCCCCACTCCTCTCGGGATATTTTGGCACTGATTTCCAAATTCTGCTGCAAGAGAAAATAAATATTTCAGCACAAACATGTACATTTTGCAGCATTTACACTTAAAATAGATGTAAGTAGCTATGTAACTTGTAGAATCGTTTTTGTATTGTCCTTATTGTGCCTCTGTAATTTGTATTTATTTGTATTTATTGATTTATAAAGCGCCTTACACCAAGTCGCTAAAACAATCTCGCAAAAAGTGTTTGTTTCATATAATGGCTGCATTGGGGCTTCGGGCATTGGGTGATGTTGGCAATGCGTATTAGTAATTGCCATGGCTTTTCCAATCAAGCCATAGGCCTTAGCCTAAAATATGGAAGGTACACTAAAATCAGAGGAAGAGACTCAAGGCTGAACAAAAGGCAATCTCTCAGGATGAGGGCCGCACAGGCCAAAGAATTTGAGATAGGCGAAGATGTCATAGTTGAACAATGCCAGGCAAAGCAGACATGTTCCAGCTATATACGTGAACCCTGTTGGGTAACTGCCCAGCAACAGAACATGAAGACAGCCACCGTGGCTCTCAAAAAAATTACAAGAAAAGCGCCACACGTCCGACAGTTCAGGAGCCCAGACCCTGAGAAGTCAAGCATGACACAAGAGCAGCCTTCAGAAAACCCCAATGACAGCGAATATGAAGGAGACATTGAGACAAGTGTAGAAGAACCATCAACAGCACTAACCAAAGAGGTGTCAAGTGGAATGCCAAGGGGCTAACCCAAAGAGGACCACTAGAAGACCATGTAGATCATGGGTGCACAGTTGCTGCCCGCCATGCTGTTTTGTCCGGCCCGTGAGGTCTGTTCTGCTGTATGTTTGTGTTGTGCATGTTGAGATGGGGGGTGGGGGGGTGTTGGATGTGCATGAATGTTTGTTTTTGAATGTGTTGTGTATGTTGTGTATGTTGAGATGGGGGGTGGGGGGTGTTGGATGTGTATGAATGTTTGTTTTTGAGTGTATTGTGTATGTTGAGATGGGGGTGGGGGGTGTCGGATGTGTATGAATGTTTGTTTTTGAGTGTTTGTGTTGTGTATGTTGAGATGGGGGTGGGGGGTGTCGGATGTGTATAAATGTTTGTTCTTGAGTGTTTGTGTTGTGTATGTTGAGATGAGAATGTGTGTGCTGAGTTGGGGGGGCTTGGGTCTGTATGGGTGCATGCTTGAGAGTGTGTGTGCTGAGTTGGGGGGTGGGGGTTCGGGTCTGTATGGGTGCATGCTTGAGAGTGTGTGTGCTGAGTTGGTGGGTGGGGGGTTCGGGTCTGTATGGGTGCATGCTTGAGAGTGTGTGTGCTGAGTTGGGGGGTGGGGGCGTGAGGGACATGGGGCATAGTGTTTTGTTGAGGGTGAGGGGGTCATGGGGCATAGTGTTTGGTTGGGGGTGGGGGACATGGGCATGGGGCATAGTGTTTGGTTGGGGGTGAGGGGGCCATGGGGCATAGTGTTTGGTTGGGGGTGAGGGGGCCATGGGGCATAGTGTTTGGTTGGGGGTGGGGGACATGGGCATGGGGCATAGTGTTTGGTTGGGGGTGAGGGACATGGGGCATAGTGTTTGGTTGGGGGTGAGGGGTCCATGGGGCATAGTGTTTGGTTGGGGGTGAGGGGGCCATGGGGCATAGTGTTTGGTTGGGGGTGGGAGCCATGGGGCATAGTGTTTGGTTGGGGGTGGGGGACATGGGCATGGGGCATAGTGTTTGGTTGGGGGTGAGGGACATGGGGCATAGTGTTGGAAATGCATTGGAGGGAGAGGGCCTCCATGTCCTTGTCCTGTAATCCTTTTACCATGTGTGTTCTGTGTTATTTTCTGCACAGGAGGCTATGTGGGACTCCTGGCAGTGCAGCTCTTCCTCTTTTTGGTTTGGTGAACAGACCATTGGTATACCCTTATGGCATCCATGGGTGGGGGTACAGCCCTGTACCCCTAGTGTATGTTGTCAGGAACCTGTGTGTGGCCCACAGACCAGGGTAGGGGCTGAGGGCAGCTCCATGGTGAATTTGACAGGTGCTCTGAGTATCTGCCATTTTGAGATACCCAGGCCCTGCCATTGGAATCAGTGATTCCTGATAGAAGACAAGATGGCACCTGTGGCCACTTGCTTTTTATTGCCTGTTACCTTGTTTTCCCAAAGTCCTGGGAAGCCCTGACACTGTCCCTACCCCTGACTGGCTCTTGGGTGGAAGTTCCATATATGGTATTGTGGGGAAGTCAAGGCCAGACTGGCTGGAGCCTTCCAAGTAATTGTATGTTGTGGGTACACCCTTGGGGTGAGACCTGGGTGAATGTAGTGTGTGACCAATATGCATTTCATGTTATGGGTGTCTGATTTCTGGTATGTGACACAAAGACTGAGACAGCTCTGCCCGAAACTGGTATGAATGCAGTGTGGAGTGCTGAATGGCTGGGTGCTTGTCCCAATCCACGTTCCTTGTTGTGAGCATCTGCAGGGAGAACAATGGCCTTAATTCATTGTGAGCCTGATTGGCTGTCTACCTGCATGAATGCCCTTCTGAATGATTGGTTGCTTGAGTGTGACCCAGCAGAGTGAATGAGAGACCAAACAGTATATCTGGGGACCTCTCACTGATGGAAATTGTTCAGAAGCTGAAGTCGAAACTTGATGCTTGATCTCGAAGCCGAGCCGGAAGAAGAAGGTTAACTGCTGTTTCCCTTTGACGCAATCTGAAAGCTACCGTGCCGTCGAGGACTGATCCAAGAGAGGACAGCTACGAGACCTCTTCCCGAGCTACGAGGGAACATCGTGCAGACCGGTAACCTTTGCCGAAGCGCCCTTGAAGCCAGCCTTCGATAGACTGTTGTCCAAAGACAGGGACCGCTGAGGAAACTGAAGAGAAGCACCTGGACATCAAGACCATTGAAGTCCATTGCGTCGACCAGGGGTGGGAGGATCGCTGTAACCGCTGGAGGCCCATCGAAGCCGTGTTGCCCAGAAGCTGGGACAGCTTGACGCCGTTACGACCGGAGCCGCAACGCTCCATTGCATAAGAACACTTTGAATCAAGGACTCCCTTGCTCATCACCGTCGCCGATTTGTCCCGCCGGTGGAAGTCAAGGTCGCAGACGAACCGAGGAGAATCCGGCGGTGGGTTTCCTGCCACCCGAAGACCACAAATACGCTGACGACCCGATGCCCTTGCTGGACCAAAGTTCTTCATTGACTCTTTGCAGCAACTAATTATTGTCGTCGAGGTGCACCGCACACTTCATCTTCGCAGTACGTTCACGACCGATCGTCAACGAGCACCGCCAGGAATGACGCTGCTGCCTTGATGCCATTGTTCACCCTTTTCTTTGAGGGATCTCGAAGGGAGTTCACTCAGGAAGGATTTGTCGCCGACCCGACGTCGAACTCTACTAAACTAGGTACATTGGGGTGGTAGAGCAATTATAGAAGGAAATAAGACTCTTTACAAACAATATATGGACTGTGCTTGTCAATATTCTTTATTTACAGGTTGCCCAGGTGGGGGGATCCTCACACAGAACTGTGTCTAGTGGTAGGGGCCCAGTATTCTGCCAATTGCTTAACCAGCTTGTTTTCCTCCTGAAGTCTATTGTTGGTTCACTTTATTAATTGATTTGTATGCCATTTCGAAACTGTCTACAGTTCAGGCATTTTAATGGAATCAAAGAAGTAATTGTGATACCACATAGAAACTATACATTTATCATTTTAGATATGACTGAGCACAACATGTGTTATTGTATGTGTACATAATTAAAGCCTTATTTATATAAAGAACTGTGTTTTCACTAATGTAGTGTGTGGCCATTCCTTTGTAGGTGCTTGGGGACTACACTGTACTTAAGAACCAGCCTGCATCACCTCCTGAGAGTATAAACCTTGATCGCGAGCCTCCATTTACCAAATAGAGAATTTTGGCTGGGGTCCTCTGTGCCTCCCCTCTGCCATATAGAGAGCAGGAGTACAGGCACCCCCCCTCGAGTCTTTACAGAATGGGGAGCAAAAAACGAGGGTCACCAGGACCCTCCTTCCCAACTACTTTGTTGTGATGTGAATGGTGCCAAGTCATGTGGTGGAAAGTTGCACATTGGATAGGATCAAGGGATCAAACACCAGAACTACCATAACGTGTATTAATGTTCTTTAATTTGTGCATAGCTAGAGGTTTTTATGCTTTGTACAAAATTCGGCACCATACTGTCCCAGCTACGTACTAGTCGGCGTGATAACGCAAGAGACGTGCTAGGTCCTTAGCTCAGCGTTCTTTCACCGCTTGTTAGCGGTCTAGTCTTTTTCCAATATGGCAACCCTCTGTTCTTATACTCCTCCTCTCTTACCGGAACTTGCGTTGCAACCCTGTTATTTTCCTTTCGAGTTAGACGCATGTTCTGATGCGTTTTATTGCTTGGTTCTATCCTTTTTCCTCATTTGTCCGTCTGTGCATTTCTCCTTGCCTTTCGCTCTGTTTGGCTTTGCATTCTAGCTCTCGGCTACGCCCACGGCTTCTCGGCTGTTCACTGCTGTCAGCTGAGTCCTCCTTCAGCTTGGCTTTTCTTTGCACAGCGTTCTGTGGAATCTCTGCCTGGCCTATTCATATCCTCTGTCCTGTTGCTTTCCAGCAAGTTTCCCCTTACCTGATTTTCGGGATCTCAAAGACCATCTTCTTCAGAGTCTTCTTCCCTTCTGGACACTGTTTTCTCCATTCATCAGGAGCCATTCTTCAAAGGGTTTTTCCCCCTGGGGGTCACCCGTCCAGGCGCCCCATTGTATCTGCCTGTTGTTAGTGGCGATAGGTAGGGATTGTCAGTTTACTGCCATCCCCATAATTAAGAAACTCTTGCCTATCTATAACAACCCCTTTTCTGCAGACCAGTCTCTCCTCCCACAACACTCCAAAATGCTCGAGAGAGGTCTACTCAACAATATTTTCCAATATCTCAAAGCACACACACTCTTTAATATTCCTCCAATAAGGTCCTGGAGCAGACACTCCACTGAAACTGCTCATACCCACACATTCAACTCTGTAACACTTGCTCACCACTCTCAAAGTACTTGACCTCTTCACAACCTTTGATGCAGTGGACCATCCTTCCCTCTTTCAAACCCTTCCCTGCGGTGGTGTCATGGACACTGCACTTGACTCAGTTGCCTCTTCTCTGACTGATTCTTCTCTATCACCTGGAACTCCAGGTCCTCTTCCCCTGCACCTCACCCTGTTGGAGACCCCTGATTAGTCCTCTCTACACCTGCTCCCTGGGCAAACTCATCTTTTCATTTGGCTTTCACTAACACGTCTTTGATGATGATAGCCAGATCTTTGTATTTTACGCTCCTTCTGCTGTCTCTGGAGGCCTTACCAGCTGCGTCACAGCGATCTGCTACCAGGCTGGTCTTACACTGTCGAATGCTGAATTCCATCAAGATGGAAGATGCCTTTCTCCCTGCCTCCAATGCTAATCACACTCTCCCATCTTCTCTCCTGACCTTCCCCCTCCCAAGCCACGCAATCTTGCGGTTCTCTTTGATCGTGGCCAAATACTACAGTCATTCGCCCTGGCTACTGCCAATGCTGTTAGGAATTACCCACGCAAGCAAAGCAAACTAGGTGATGGCTGGATGGTTTTGAATTAATCTTAACCTTTGGCATCGCTCTGGGCAACCCTCCAGACCATCGTCCTTCAGCCTGCCCAGGCATTACAGAAAGGGGGAAAGACCATATGCAAATCAAGCTTGGTTCCACCCCAAAGGGGGCGGTCCAACCCGAGCTGCCTGGTCACATCCTTTCGGCATGAGACCACAAGTCATATTTCTGATGCAAATGGAACTGTGTGCACTCTTTTATATTGATGCTTAAATGCATGTGATAGATGCAGTATTATAAGTAACTTTTCTTTTTAATAGACTTTAAAGGCCTATTTGGCCTTTCTTGTCATATTATGTTTAGCAGAATTTGTGGAGTGCAAAAGCCACCATTTTCATTGCGTGTTGGCACTGACCGCTTTCACAGAGGCAAGGGGTCCTGCAGGGGGTGGTGTGCCCTCAGGGAAGATTTCCCCAGTGGGGTTGCAGCTCTGCTACATGCCTGACACTCTAGAGAATGATGCAAGCATGTCTTTGACTCAGGGTGGTCAGGCTATGAGACCGCCCGGGATGTTGGAGTGTCAGTGCTAGTGTGGTCGTGCTGAAGCTTTGCACAATTGAAGGAGAATACTTTCCTTTCTGCTCACTCTCTAATCCCTGGACAGTCATGTGTAGGCGCTATCGGTAGGAAAGCAGTCTGGCGCTGCAAGCACTCTTCAAAGGCACTGGGCGCATTTCCCCAGACCGGACTGCCTGGAAGTTCCCTGAGGCCTGCTATGGTCTTTGTGGGATGGGTGTGGTGATATGGGGCCTGGGTCCCTCTTTGGGCTAGGATAACATTCTTCAGGTGGTTAATCTGCATGTTCCACCATTTCCTGCCCTTTTCAGCCTGGGATGCAGTTACTTCTTCCTGTGAAAAGAGGGCAGCAGTGGGGACCTTGGCTACCAGTGTACATGTTCAGGCTTCTTTGCGCGGTAAAGTTCTTTGATTAACTGTGTGTTGCTTACGTGTACTATTTAGACCCCCCACTCCTCTCGGGATATTTTGACACTGATTTCCAAATTCTGCTGCAAGAGAAAATAAATATTTCAGCACAAACATGTACATTTTGCAGCATTTATACTTAAAATAGATGTAAGTAGCTATGTAACTTGTAGAATCGTTTTTGTATTGTCCTTATTGTGCCTCTGTAATTTGTATTTATTTGTATTTATTGATTTATAAAGCGCCTTACACCAAGGCGCTAACACAATCTCGCAAAAAGTGTTTTTTTCATATAATGGCTGCATTGGGGCTTCGGGCATTGGGTGATGTTGGAAATGCGTATTAATAATTGCCATGGCTTTTCCAATCAAGCCATAGGCCTTAGCCTAAAATATGGAAGGTACACTAAAATCAGAGGAAGAGACTCAAGGCTGAACAAAAGGCAATCTCTCAGGATGAGGGCCGCCCAGGCCAAAGAATTTGAGATAGGCGAAGGTGTCGTCATAGTTGAACAATGCCAGGCAAAGCAGACATGTTCCAGCTATATACGTGAACCCTGTTGGGTAACTGCCCAGCAACGGAACATGATGACAGCCACCGAGGCTCTCAAACAAATTACAAGAAAAGCGCCACACCTCCGACAGTTCAGGAGCCCAGACCCTGAGAAGTCAAGCATGACACAAGAGCAGCCTTCAGAAAACCCCAATGACAGCGAATATGAAGGAGACATTGAGACAAGTGTAGAAGAACCATCAACAGCACTAACCAAAGAGGTGTCAAGTGGAATGCCAAGGGGCTAAACCAAAGAGGACCACTAGAAGACCATGTAGATCATGGGTGCACAGTTGCTGCCCGCCATGCTGTTTTGTCCGGCCCGTGAGGTCTGTTCTGCTGTATGTTTGGGGTTGTGTATGTTTAGATGGGGGACTGGGGGGGTGTCGGATGTGTATGAATGTTTGTTTTTGAGTGTTTGTGTTGTGCATGTTGAGATGGAGGGGTGGGGGGCGTTGGATGTGCATGAATGTTTGTTTTTGAATGTGTTGTGTTGTGTATGTTGAGTTGGGGGTTGGGGGGGTGATGGATGTGTATGAATGTTTGTTTTTGAGTGTGTTGTGTTGTGTATGTTGAGTTGGGGGTTGGGGGGTGTCAGACGTGTATGAATGTTTGTTTTTGAGTGTTTGTGTTGTGTATGTTGGGGTGGGGGGTGTCGGATGTGTATGAATGTTTGTTTTTGAGTGTTTGTGTTGTGTATGTTGAGATGGGGGTGGGGGGGTGTCGGATGTGTATGAATGTTTGTTTTTGAGTGTTTGTGTTGTGTATGTTGAGATGAGAATGTGTGTGCTGAGTTGGGGGTTGGGGGGTTGGGTCTGTATGGGTGCATGCTTGGGAGTGTGTGTGCTGAGTTGGGGAGTGGGGGGTTTGGGCCTGTATGGGTGCATGCTTGAGAGCGTGTGTGCTGAGTTGGGGGGTGGGGGGTTCGGGTCTGTATGGGTGCATGCTTGAGAGTGTGTGTGCTGAGTTGGTGGGTGGGGGGTTCTGGTCTGCATGGGTGCATGCTTGAGAGTGTGTGCTGAGTTGGGGGGTGGGGGATTCGGGTCTGTATGGGTGCATGCTCGAGAGTGTGTGTGCTGAGTTGGGGGGTGGGGAGGTTCGGGTCTGTATGGGTGCATGCTTGAGAGTGTTTTTGGGGCATAGTGTTTGGTTGGGGGTGGGGGTGGGGGACATGGGGCATAGTGTTTGGTTGGGGGTGGGAGCCATGGGGCGTAGTGTTTGGTTGGGGGTGAGGGACATGGGGCATAGTGTTTGGTTGGGGGTGAGGGACATGGGGCATAGTGTTTGGTTGAGGGTGAGGGGGTCATGGGGCATAGTGTTTTGTTGGGGGTGGGCGACATGGGCATGGGGCATAGTGTTTGGTTGGGGGTGAGGGGGCCATGGGGCATAGTGTTTGGTTGGGGGTGAGGGGGCCATGGGGCATAGTGTTTGGTTGGGGGTGGGGGACATGGGCATGGGGCATAGTGTTTTGGTGGGGGTGAGGGACATGGGGCATAGTGTTTGGTTGGGGGTGAGGGGTCCATGGGGCATAGTGTTTGGTTGGGGGTGAGGGGGCCATGGGGCATAGTGTTTGGTTTGGGGTGGGAGCCATGGGCATGGGGCATAGTGTTTGGTTGGGGGTGAGGGACATGGGGCATAGTGTTTGGTTGGGGGTGAGAGGGCCATGGGGCATAGTGTTTGGTTGGGGGTGAGGGGGCCATGGGGCATAGTGTTTGGTTGGGTGTGGGAGCCATGGGGCATAGTGTTTGTTTGGGGGACATGGGCATGGGGCATAGTGTTTGGTTGGGGGTGAGGGACATGGGGCATAGTGTTTGGTTGGGGGTGAGGGGGCCATGGGGCATAGTGTTTGGTTGGCAGTGAGGGGGCCATGGGGCATAGTGTTTGGTTGGGGTGGGAGCCATGGGGCATAGTGTTTGGTTGGGAGTGGGGGACATGGGCATGGGCATAATGTTTGGTTGGGGGTGGGGGACATGGGCAAGGGGCATAGTGTTTGGTTGGGGGTGAGGGGGCCATGGGGCATAGTGTTTGGTTGGGGGTGGGAGCCATGGGGCATAGTGTTTGGATGGGGGTGGGGGACATGGGCATGGGGAATAGTGTTTGGTTGGAGGTGAGGGGGCCATGGGGCATAGTGTTTGGTTGGGGGTGGGAGCCATGGGGCATAGTGTTTGGTTGGGGGTGGTGGACCTGGGCATGGGGCATAGTGTTTGGTTGGGGGTGAGGGGCCCATGGGGCATAGTGTTTGGTTGGGGGTGAGGGGGCCGTGGGGCATAGTGTTTGGTTGGGGGTGGGAGCCATGGGGCATAGTGTTTGGTTGGGGTGGGGGACATGGGCATGGGGCATAGTGTTTGGTTGGGGGTGAGGGGGCCATGGGGCATAGTGTTTGGTTGGGGGTGGAAGCCATGGGGCATAGTGTTTGGTTGGGGGTGGGGGACATGGGCATGGGGCATAATGTTTGGTTGGGGGTGAGGGACATGCGGCATAGTGTTTGGTTGGGGGATAAGCCATGGGGCATAGTGTTTGGTTGGGGGCGAGGGGGCCATGTGGCATAGTGTTTGGTTGGGGTGAGGGGGCCATGGGGCATAGTGTTTGGTTGGGGGTGAGGGGACCATGGGGCATAGTGTTTGGTTGGGGGTGGGAGCCATGGGGCATAGTGTTTGGTTGGGGGTGTGGGACATGGGCATGGGGCATAGTGTTTGGTTGGGGGTGAGGGACATGGGGCATAGTGTTTGGTTGGGGGTGAGGGGGCCATGGGGCATAGTGTTTGGTTGGGGGTGGGAACCATGGGGCATAGTGTTTGGTTGAGGGTGCGGGGGCCATGGGGCATAGTGTTTGGTTGGGGGTGGGAGCCATGGGGCATAGTGTTGCACTCCAAGAGTGAACCCAATAATAAAGCTAAAACAGGCACGGTTAGGAGATGTACATCCTTTGCTTTTTTGAGGAAACCTGACTCAACGAAGGCCATACTCCTCTTGGGCAACCCAAACAGCCAACTATAGCAGTCCAAAATAACGGAATGTCCAATCATAGGTGAATAAAATATATATAATTTAATTAAACAGACGATATACAATAACTAAATCAAAATAAATTATAACAATGGAAAATGTGTATTACAAAATGTAAGTTTGAAATGCAATAAAAATCGTTACCCCTCAAAAACATATTCTTCTTCCATGTGTTTAATACAAATTGGGGGTTGAAAAGGCCTCCTGCCATGCCCCACCTACCGCCCTGCCCACATTTACATTTCGGACCACTATAGCCCTCATGTAAGGTACTTTCGGCCCTCTGTCAAAATTAGTTGTGCACCCCTGATGTAGATGGTGGAAGAAATGCACCCAAGTTAAGATAAGTGGAGGCGAGGGGGATGTTGTATCCCTGCTCGGCTAATGTAGCGGAGCTGAGTGGAGCAACGAGATCCAGAATAAGGAGGCAGGAGAAAGGAAAGGGGAGGGGAGGGGCCAATCAGGGAGTGGAGATTCAGACAGAGGATTACAATGAGAGAATTTGTTCTTTTTTGGCCAGAGCAAACTCGAAGGAAAGCTATTAAGCAGAGTCTGCCGTGAGGTTCTACAAGGCACACAGTAGCTATGAGAGGGAGAGTCTCTCCTTTACTGATGGGGCATGGCGCCATCTATTTAGAAATATGATAAAAAACATGGCGTGTGTGATGCTGGAAATGCATTGGAGGGAGAGGGCCTCCATGTCCTTGTCCTGTAATCCTTTTACCATGTGTGTTCTGTGTTATTTTCTGCACAGGAGTCTATGTGGGACTCCTGGCAGTGCAGCTCTTCCTCTTTTTGGTTTGGTGAACAGACCCTTGGTATACCCTTATGGCATCCATGGGTGGGGGTACAGCCCTGTACCCCTAGTGTATGTTGTCAGGCACCTGTGTGTGGCCCACAGACCAGGGTAGGGGCTGAGGGCAGCTCCATGGTGAACTTGACAGGTGCTCTGAGTATCCGCCATTTTGAGATACCCAGGCCCTGCCATTGGAATCAGTGATTCCTGATAGAAGACAAGATGGCACCTGTGGCCACTTGCTTTCTATTGCCTGTTACCTTGTTTTCCCAAAGTCCTGGGAAGCCCTGACACTGTCCCTACCCCTGACTGGCTCTTGGGTGGAAGTTCCATATATGGTATTTTGGGGAAGTCAAGGCCAGACTGGCTGGAGCCTTCCAAGTAATTGTATGTTGTGGGTACACCCTTGGGGTGAGACCTGGGTGAATGTAGTGTGTGACCAATATGCATTTCATGTTATGGGTGTCTGGTTTCTGGTATGTGACACAAAGACTGAGACAGCTCTGCCCGAAACTGGTATGAATGCAGTGTGGAGTGCTGAATGGCTGGGTGTTTGTCCCAATCCACGTTCCTTGTTGTGAGCATCTGCAGGGAGAACAATGGCCTGAATTCATTGTGAGCCTGATTGGCTGTCTACCTGCACGAATGCCCTTCTGAATGATTGGTTGCTTGAGTGTGACCCAGCAGAGTGAATGAGAGACCAAACAGTATATCTGGGGACCTCTCACTGATGGAAATTGTTCAGAAGCTGAATTCGAAACTTGATGCTTGATCTCGAAGCCGAGCCGGAAGAAGAAGGTTAACTGCTGTTTCCCTTTGACGCAATCTGAAAGCTACTGTGCCGTCGAGGACTGATCCAAGAGAGGACAGCTACGAGACCTCTTCCCGAGCTACGAGGGAACATCGTGCAGACCGCTAACCTTTGCCGAAGCGCCCTGGAAGCCAGCCTTCGATAGACTGTTGTCCAAAGACAGGGACCGCCGAGGAAACTGAAGAGAAGCACCTGGACATCAAGACCATTGAAGTCCATTGCCGATGACCTGGGGTGGGAGGATCGCTGTAACCGCTGGAGGCCCATCGAAGCCGTGTTGCCCAGAAGCTGGGACAGCTTGACGCCGTTACGACCGGAGCCGCAACGCTCCATTGCATAAGAACACTTTGAATCAAGGACTCCCTTGCTCATCCCCGTCGCCTATTTGTCCCGCCGGTGGAAGTCAAGGTCGCAGACGAACCGAGGAGAATCCGGCGGTGGGTTTCCTGCCACCCGAAGACCACAAATACGCTGACGACCCGATGCCCTTGCTGGACCAAAGTTCTTCATTGACTCTTTGCAGCAACTAATTATTGTCGTCGAGGTGCACCGCACACTTCATCTTCGCAGTACGTTCACGACCGATCGTCAACGAGCACCGCCAGGAATGAAGCTGCTGCCTTGATGCCATTGTTCACCCTTTTCTTTGAGGGATCTCGAAGGGAGTTCACTCAGGAAGGATTTGTCGCCGACCCGACGTCGAACTCTACTAAACTAGGTACATTGGGGTGGTAGAGCAATTATAGAAGGAAATAAGTCTCTTTACAAACAATATATGGACTGTGCTTGTCAATATTCTTTATTTACAGGTTGCCCAGGTGGGGGGATCCTCACACAGAACTGTGTCTAGTGGTAGGGGCCCAGTATTCTGCCAATTGCTTAACCAGCTTGTTTTCCTCCTGAAGTCTATTGTTGGTTCACTTTATTAATTGATTTGTATGCCATTTTGAAACTGTCTACAGTTCAGGCATTTTAATGGAATCAAAGAAGTAATTGTGATACCACATAGAAACTATACATTTATCATTTTAGATATGACTGAGCACAACATGTGTTATTGTATGTGTACATAATTAAAGCCTTATTTATATAAAGAACTGTGTTTTCACTAATGTAGTGTGTGGCCATTCCTTTGTAGGTGATTGGGGACTACACTGTACTTAAGAACCAGCCTGCATCACCTCCTGAGAGTATAAACCTTGATCGCGAGCATCCATTTACCAAATAGAGAATTTTGGCTGGGGTCCTCTGTGCCTCCCCTCTGCCATATAGAGAGCAGGAGTACAGGAACCCCCCTCCAGTCTTTACAGAATGGGGAGCAAAAAACCAGGGTCACCAGGACCCTCCTTCCCAACTACTTTGTTGTGATGTGAATGGTGCCAAGTCATGTGGTGGAAAGTTGCACATTGGATATGGGAAAGAGAAAGTCTTTGTGTCCTGGGAGAACGTGGCTCCATCAGTGCTAACTTTCCCTCTGGGAAAAGGAGAACACAGGGTGGAGGAATGAAATGTGAATTGGAGGCACAGGCGGAACGGATGAACTATCCGGCCATGGTATTGCTTTGTGTTGTCATTGAGCCCGCCATGCCTGCCTTCAGGTACTCGATCTAGGGATGGTGGTGCCAGTAGATCTACTGGATTGGAGGCAAGGACTTTCAGTTGCTGCTGAGTCATTGCTGAGGCATTTGCTCCTCCCCACCATTGGATGAACCTTGGGTAGGGAATGAGTCAGAAATGAGCCCTCGGCAAGGGGGTGGGTGGTGGAGAAGACACATTGATTAAGGTGTACTTAGGAACACCTGCATTCCTTTGACTATCTTTGTCATGGCAACTATCCAGAAGAGCATACCACTATCTCTTATGACCTGGATATTGATGTGAGCCAGTGCAGAGGCTGATAAAAACAAAGCCGGCTGCAACACCTAATACTAGTACTCCTTTCCGGCTCACTTGAGGTTTGTCAGGACTCGGCTTACTCCGGTCATGGTCATTGGGCTAGTAGGCCTCCGGTTGTCTACCTGGAAACAACACATTGATGAAAGCTGCTTGGCACAGATAGTAGGGGCTGAACAGTTTAAAATGGTCCCCCCCTCAATGCTACCATCAGAACTGGGATTATGAGAATGCTCTTACCTGATGATGTGGCATGAGGAAGACCTGCTGAAACCTGGTACCTTAAAGGAGCATCCTGAAAGGAACGCTTGATGCAGCCACCAGCGTGACACCAGAATGGGCGTTACTCCTTTTGACACAGCGTGCCCTACCTTGTTGCAAACCATTGCTCCTGCACCATCCAAAATCTTTGTTGGACCCGGTCACCACAGTGACCATGCAATTGAAGAGCTGACAGGCCCACGCACAGATATACACTGGCAGCTGACAGAAGCTAATGACCGGCACCTCCTGGCGTTACATTGAACCAAGTCCACCACTCCAAACGAAGGATGGGCAGAGATTGCCACCTTGCCTCCAGCATTGCTGAAGTCCTCCACCAGACCCACACCCCTCCAGTTGGGATGGGTCTGGTTTGCACCAGACTCTAGCTTCAGGACCTCGACTTCCATCGCTCCCGGCTGCTCATTCATCCAGAAGATCCCAAAACCACTGGACATCTGGGAGACTCGCAACTGCACCACTGGGGCAGATATCCCGAATTAGAGCTGTGCATCTGAAGCACATGAAGAATCCTGGCAGCTAAGGATTGAGCATATGCCTGGAACACAAGGAGCTCCCAACTGCACAAACCCAAAAGCTTGACAACTTTTCTGAGGGGTGCAGAACAGCGAGAACCCGGGCTCCTATTTCCACCACAATGTCTTTGCACAGTGAGCACCATCTCCCACTTGACCAAGCGAAAACCTGTTTGTCTCTCTCATTTTGCTATGAAAGACCAACAACATGGTTGAGGACATTGTTGTGTGGCATAGCCTTGAGACATCATGTCATCAAACAGCAAGCCTCAGTGAGACCATTACCCACTGTGACTCTGCAATGGACCCTAACCCGGATGTTTAGGAGCCAACTAGTGTTTCCGCTCTAAGACTTGAGACCCTAAACATGTTTCCTTGCACTAAGCTGTACATACATATTGTTCTTACCTTCAGCAGAGATACATTATTGGACATGCACTTCTATCTATATCCAGATCAACTTTCTATGCCACAAATGCACACACAGCAATTTAAAATCCCTTCCTACAAACATCAACCTCTACATCAAACTTACATATCACCTCGAGCACCAGGGGCACACAGGGCTCCAAACTAGATGCAAATGCCTCTATACTCTTGACACTGACCACCTAGAAACAGACCCGCGCACACTACCTCGGTATTGCCGAACTGCACGCATCAACACAGAAAAGCTATGTCATATTTTCCCTCCCTCCCACTAACCTTACTCGCCCACTCTCTTTCAGATCTGCCAGAGCACCTGGATCCCATGCAAATTGCAGCAGTTCTTGTGGGGAGACTTCTACCACAACAGAGTCCTCGTGCCACCCGACAACGCTGGAGAACCATCACCGATGCCCAAAGGTGCTAAGATGCACATTGAAGACACTGCAAGCTTTTTCCATACAATAATGGCGGCTGCCATTCATCTAGATGCCTCATTGGGCTGCTCAGTTGCGCTGAGCCAGGACTCCTCTGAGATGCATCCTGATTGGCTGCAGCATGTTCTTGACCCGGCCTACCACGAACGCCGGCAGGCGAAGGAGGCCCATTTCAAAGGCCTTCTAAGGCCATTCGATCCTCTTTGGCGCTGTACGGCCATGACCAGGTGTGCTGGCTTTCTTTCCTTTCACACGCTCTGACCCTAACACAAGCGTACAAATCAGTGCTCGATCATGGCCTCTGCATTTAAATCTGCCTACTACATCCAGTGGACACCCATCATTCCACCTATAACGAGTACTGGAGGTAAGCGCAGTTGCCCGTTGGTGCCCCAGTATCCTCACCTTCTCTACCCTTGCTTCACTATCCAGATCACTCACTACCTTCGCTCGCGCGTCCATCGCAGCAGGCAGTAATCCCTACTCCTAAAACTTTACTCGCCCATATGAATGTAAAGAAGATACATGCAATCGGGAGGCTAATATACTCAGTAAATGGCATGAAATTAAAGCAGAGGCACATTGCCCACCACTGGGAGCGGGCAGTCGGCATGCCATGTTTTGCCGTGAGCCTTTTGGTGCTGACCGTTTTGGCGCAACACTGTGGCCACAGAACCTTTTTCAGTGCGGGAACCAACTCAGCGCCAATCGTGAGGGTTGTTTAGACGTGGCTAACATTGCAGCCTATGTGTAAAAGGCCGTCGTGCCAAATGAGCACTATAAACATGCCCTGCAGGGCGTGGATGAACCAAATATATTGTAAAATTGCATAGCGGGGCCATCCCCCATCTCCCACCCCTTTTCTGGGTGCATAAGACATCATGCAATAGATACACAGACCTAAGAATAATAAGGACAACTGGTGTATATTTGGAAACACAAGATCACTTTTATTGGAGTCATAGAGCAATACGGGGGGCAGTCCCAGCCCTAAGTAAATTCACATCCTTAGACTTCCAAGGTAGCCCCTTAGTAGCGCATTATCATTGTCATATGTTCGTCACTTCCAGTTTGCAGAGTAGCGGATATACGCCTCTGATTTGTCACTTCTGGTTTGCAGAATAGCAGACATATGCCTCTGATTTGGCACTTCCGGTTAGCAGAATAGTGGACATACGTCTCTGATTGTAACTGTAAAACAGTAATTCTTCGCGACCACTGAATCTCATTAACGAGGAGTCTCAACTGTCCTTAAAGGACTCTGTCCCCGTTGTCTGAATTTGACTCGAGTGCGGCCATCTGCAAACCGCCCACGGCCGAAACCGCAGCGTCCTTCTCCTCCCCGGCTAGGACTGCCCTGTAACTTTGCCTGTGACAGAAAAAAAGAAAATTAGCAACCTTTACAAAAGCATGAACAAAACAACCTATAAACTTGCACCCTTTGAAGTCTGCTGAAGAGCAAGAGAAATGCACAACCTTAATTCCAATGACTGAACTAAACTTTATAATAAGCTAACATAATCCTTGAATACCTATCATTTGCACGAGAAACCCCAGAACCATTTCGTAACTTCTTCTACGGGCTCCTCATATCCTACAAATTAGCAACCTTTACAAAAGCATGAACAAAACAACCTAGAAACGTACACCCTTTGAAGTCCGCTGAAAGGTAAATGAAATCCAAAACCTTAATTACAATGGGTGAACTAAACTTATTAATAAGCAAACATAATCCTTGATTACCTATCATTTGCACTAAAACCCCCAGAACGACTTCGTAAATTCTTCTGCAGGCTCCTGATATCCTGCAAGAAGGGCGAGGGTGGGCGGGACTTCAGGTTGGAGTGGGGCTGCAAACAAAGGCTGGGCTGCGCCGTATGCCCGCCTTACAAATGCCCCCGGATCCCAGCCGGATGTGGCTGCACTCTAGGACGCCCCCTCCTCCCGAGGGGCAGGCAAGGTGGGAGTGCCCCCGAAGGGGGTGGCCAGAAGGGCAGCCCGCTCTGCCGGCTGTCCCTCTAGCACCCCCTGTGGGGGCTGGACATCTCCTGAGCGGGACCATCCCCATTGCCCACCCCTTTTCTGGGTGTGGCATAAGAAATCATGCAATAAATACACATACCTAAGAATAATAAGGACAACTGGAGTATATTTGGAAACACAAGATCACATTTGTGGAGTCATACATCAATACGGGGGGCAGTCCCAGGCCTAAGTAAATTCACATCCTTAGACTTCTAAGGAAGCCCCTTAGTCGGGTATTGTCATTGTCATAAATTCCCGGGTACACTTGTCACTTCCGGTTTGCAGAGTAGAGGACATATGCCTCTGATTGTAACTGTCAAACCACTGAATTTGGCTTGAGCGCGGCCATCGGGAAACTGCCCATGGCTGAAACTGCAGTGTCCTTCTCCTCCCTTGCTAGGACTGCCCGTAACTCTCCCACGCTATGGGGCTCCCCCCGCTACTCCCCAATAACCTCAGACATTTTCTACATTCCCTGTCTCAGATTAGCACAGCCAGCCCACTTAGGTGCTGTGACCACAACCATAAGGAGATCTTTTGCTGTGTGTTAACACAAATACCTTCCTTGAGGGCTCCTGGTAACCGACTGCCAGGTCAGTCACTCCCATAAACTTTGTATGCATCTCTCCTGTTACAGTTCCAGCGAGAACGGCCCCCTCCTGGTTTCCAACTGCCAGTCAGTCACACCCATAAACTTTGTAAGGATCACTCCGGTTTCTGTTCATGCGTGCAAGGCCCCACGCTGGTATCCGACTGCCAGAAGTCGCTCCCATACCCTTTGTATGGACAACAATGTCACCGTTCTTGCGAGCACGGCCCATCTCTGGACACTGACCGCCAGGTCAGCACCTCCATCACTGCCCCACATATTTTGGGCCAGATTTACTCCCCATCCTCCTTTCGGGTGTCCCCTTGGCACACTCATTTACCAATTGTGCCGGTGTAAGATTTATCCTAGCGGGGTAATACTAACCATCCAACCATGGCTGGGTAAGAGGGGGGTGACCCAAGGGAAATTGTACGTTTTTCAGTGGGTAGGCACTTTATCGCCTGCGGCGCCCCTCATCGCTGGCCAGCTTATTGCTCCCGAATGCTCACTCGCTGAGCTGCTCCCCCAGTGAGCAATCTCCCTGACCTGCTGCTGATTCTTTCATTAATATTCAGCCTGATTCATAATGTAACATTTTCGCATCGTACCGGTTGGTGTTCCAAACCTAGGCCACCACACGCTTTCCCTGCTCATATTTCCTAGCATCCCTGTATCCTGTACTAATACCTATTGCAACCGGGGCCCCCGTAACAGTGCACACCGCCCTCCCACCTCCCACACCAGTGCAACAGCACACACCTCCCAATCCAGGGTCCCTGACCTGGGGCTAAGACCATATTACAAAATTTCCATTGCACTTATAAACATTGTCCAATCTTACATTGTAACTAAAACGGGCCCAGCCGGATGTCCCTCCACCTTGTGGTGCCTGCTAAGGAGTTGGGGACGCAGGTATATACACCCCCCCTGGGTAGGCGATCCTCTACTAAATGTATTTGATATGGCCTCACCTATCTCGGGTCCCTTTACATTGTGGGTGTGCTGCAGGGGGTCAATTAACAGCTGGTATTACTCCCCATGGATATGTGTCCTATCATAACCGTTCATGCGACCTTTATTCTTCACAATACCACTGGTCAATGATAACTAACCTACCGCCATCCCCCCACCCTCTCAAAAGATAATAAAAGCACTGATCTGTCAACGCTACGCAATGCTCAAGTTGCACAGCCTTCTACTTGGGGTGGAGTTTTGTACGGTCCCAAAAGTGTATTTGTTTTTCTTTTTTAAAATGTTTATAAGCCCTTAGTTGGATTTTTGAAAACAGCTCTGGCACTGAGAATTCCATAATTACTGCAGGCTGCCCAAGTATCCAGAGCTTCTTGTGTTATTAAAGGCCTGCTGACCAACCGAACACCTGGTAACAGTGTGCATGCTTTCCTCATTTGCATTCTAACCATAATATCTCATTGTCAGTGCACTTAAGCATCTATCCCGTTTTACCGCTGAGCCTGTACCCCGTGGGAGTGTCCCACACCTTACCAAAAGTCTATGCACATCTGCTGTACTCATAGCCATAATCCAGAGACCAACCTGAAGCATTCCTCATCGTTCTTAGATATCTCCAATTCCTATGACAGTACATAAACATAAGTATGTTCATTATTGACACTGCAGGTGTGCTGGACAATTCCCCCCCAGTCGGGCCCCATTGGTGATGGACCCTCTGGCGAGTCAGTAATTTACATTTCCATTATCCTTCCGTCCCTAGCACCTGGTCATCAACATTCACAGTAGGGGTCAGGGGGTTGGGTGGATCATGCCACCTTGTATCACCATGCTGAAGGGCTGGCATACAGCAAATGAACAATCAGCATATCATTATATTTACCTAGCAGACTTAACAACAAATTGAGGTAGGCACCTGGTGCTCTATGGCTCCTTTCAGCAGGCGCTCAGGTATACTTGCCTAATTTGACCCAACTTGCAAACTCCAGATCAGATGTGCTCGGCCAATGCTGAAAAGCTTCAGAGCACCGGAATACACACAGCAAAACGTATTGTACCTGAGTTGCACCCGCAAACCTTACCAATATTTCCCTGTTCATCTTTTGTTCGTGACAGGCATGTTAATGTTCCTTTACCTTTCCACAATGACCTTGGTGTGTTTATCAGGTAAAACAAATCATTATTGTTGTAAAGTAAAAATTGCAACTTTCAGTACCCACCCCAGTACTCCTACTCCTTGACCTTTGCATTGTGTAAAGGCGCATTATCAATACCCAATAAACCACCAACACATGTACCATAAAGGTGAAAGGGTTGACCTCTGCCTCGTGTATTAGGCCCATTATAAACCGAAAGAACCACCAGCCATATGGACCCCAATTGAAATAGGTGCATTGTAGAATTCAACATTGATGTGAGCCAAGGCAGGCTTCCCGATTTCATAGTACACCTCAGCTTTCCACAGTTGGGTAATATTATCATGCCCCCGCTGAAGAGGTGTGGGGGCCTATTCAGATTGCTGTTTGTAGGCACCTCTCAGATAGATCGGACAACAGTCTAAGACATCCGCGGGTCTATTGTTACAATGGCTTCTAATTATATGAGACGGCTGGTCCGCCGGTAGCTAAAACACTAAATGGCCACTGAAAGCATAAATGATAAAATGTCAACCAGTGGCTGTTAAAAATGCAAGTCACGCAATGTCTTCAGGAGGCAAAGGGTAGAGAATTGCGATGCCGCCGCCAGCCCACAATCCACCGAGCCATCGCAGTTTTTTAAACTGCCAGTGAACCTGGCCATTAGAGTCACAACGATATTACTGTGGTGTCAAATGTTTAAATTGGCCAATTTATATCTATAATTTTCACTGCGTGTGTTTAAACCACACCAATTCACAACACAGGACGCTCCTTCCAGTAAAAGTTAGTCCCTCATTGTTTCCTTGTTTGTTTATTTATTTGGTAATGCGCACCGAACCCTTAGGTTGCTGGGCGCAACAGGACAAGTAAACTTAAAGCTTAGTTACAGTGCATGTCAGGAGCATATACATACATACAAGAAATATAGAATTACTGCCACTTCCAGGTTACGGTAGTGGTGGAAGCTGAGGGTCACATATTATATAATACATGTTGCAGTCGACTAGTGCGGTAAGTAGCAAATACAGTGAATGTGGTACACAGTTATATGCAGGTATGTATGCCCCCCTGACCTGCCAGCCCTCTTCCGACCAATGAAAGCAGGCAATTGGAGGGATAGTTAATTTGAGATAAAAACATCTTCTTAACCTTTTTGTTGTGCCTTTATGAAGCATATTTAATTCAGTAACCTTGGTCAAATTACCGTACTTTTAACATATATAGCGAAAGCAGATGCTTCTTAAACGTCAATGCCCAGCAATCACCCCACACCCCCACCCCAGTTTTATAAAGCCCAGGGTTGGGTGCTGGTGCCGCCAGCACAGCATGATAACTGGACTACAAAACCTGACCGGCCATAATTTTATCTCGAGCACCAATTAACATAAGTGGGCCCAAGTTGTAAATGCCGGGGGGGGGGGGGGAGAAAGGGAGTACATTTCCACTCTTATAGACACAGTTGTTATAATAACCAGGAGACACTTCTTACCTCTTGGTCGCCCCAAAAAAACTCATAAACTGAGTCTTCCCCAGGCACCAGCCACCAATGTCCAAATCCTCACTTGTACCGTACCCGACCTGCCCAATGATCCTTTGTCCGGTTAAGATATAGGTGACCTGTGTTTGGCACATAGAACCACCCGTTATCCAACAAGTCACATAACAGAGCATTGGCATCACCCCCACTCCCCCCCTGCAACCTTTTCTCTCGGCACATTATGATTACCGAATAGACTCTGCCGTACCTACAGATAGCCACTGTAAAATGGCCTTTATCTGCATAAGAGTCCTTATTGCAGTGGGATTTGGTAAAGAACTACCAAGTTAAAAGAGAAGCAGCCATTTTCAGACCATTTGCAATCAGAGGACCCCAAAACGAGCAGCACCCAGTGGCCTCATGTCCCAAAATTAGAAACGCCAGGCTTATTAAAAAAACGGGTAATACCGCCTATGAAAACGGGGTATAACATTACAAACCCTTAATTTAGCTAATGATTCCTTTAACAGAAACGGGTAAACTCTCTTTCTGTACCCGTAAACATTCCGCTGTCCCCTTAAAAACATCTGTATTCTTCTAGTGGCCGGCAGCAGTAACTTTACACCTTAGCAACATGCTTCATGTTGGGCCATGTATGTTGCTTATAACAAAACTTGGGAGGGAAGCCATGAAATCAGGCAGGACAGGCGGAGCCCAGAGTATTACTGTAAAGTCACGATTGAACTTTCAGTCCCACCCCTTGGTATGTAGGAGCCTTATAGATAACCAATATTCCACTAACACTTTGCACCCCAAAGTGAAAGAGGTGGGGGGGGGTTCTGTTCAACCATTCTCATGCGCTACTTGTGATTTAAACAAAAGCAGGTGAGAGGTCTAGCAAAGCAGGAGCAACAGCCAGCAGAGCCTAAACCTCCCAAAGCCCCATTGCCCCCTTGCAAAGATTGTAATAAAAACCCCAGCAGGTGTCACCCATTGGCCTCTCACAAAGCTGTGCTTTGCTTAATATTTGTCTTGGGTTTGTTAAAGCGTGAGTCAATTAATCCACTGTGGCATAAAATAATCCCTTTATCCTCGTAGGCCACCGTCAACCTGGTTCAGTGGCAGGGTGCCAACTCCAACGCATGCCGCACTAACCCATTCATAGTCCCAGACACACACCCGCTCAACCAACCCGCGCGTCGTTCCTAACCCAAAATGCATCTCAATCTCTCTCTCTCCCCGGAATCTTCCCAAAATGGCAAACTGCATCAAGGCCCCAGCGCCCCCCATGATCACATCCCTCATAACCCATGATTTCAATTCAAAGGCGCGACCCCAGCAATGAAACGTGCCTAGGGTGGCCAACTGTTTGATAGTCTTTTGCAGGACACTTACCCACAAGGCGGTGGTGACATCACAACGTCATTCCCGTTTGGCCCACCCCTTTTTGTAATTTAAATTTGTTAATGGCTCTTAACACCAGGCTTAATTGCAATGCAAATGGTTTGTCCTTGGGAGGTGATGGTCACGTTTTTTAACTGCAAACATGACCACCATACCCCAGGAACAAAGCATTAGCATTGGAACGAAGTCAGGTGTCAGAATGTTACAGCTCGCCCTGTAGGCTCAAAAGGAGCCGGGGCTGCGGAGCCGGCAAAAAAAGAGAAAGCAGCAGCGCCGTGCTGTGTACATGGCCACTTCAGTTTGCAGAGTGGCAGTGCTGGAGGCAGGTTGTCCTGACAAAAGTCAGGACAACCTGCGTCCCGCACAGCCACTCTGCAAACTGCGGGACAGAGTGCCCAATTACGGGACAATCCCGCAGAAAACGGGACAGTTGGCCACCCTAAACGTGCCCCTTGCACAGCATGAATCCAATAATACTGAACCCGGATTTCCAAATTGCAGGATGGAGACCGCGTTGCTCTGCGTCATCCTGCTTCCAAAAACTGGGTACGTTACTACTGCCACACTGGTGAAGAAACACTAGCACATAAAGCACGATTGCCCTGGATTGACTTGGCTGTTTGCAACACAAGTGCTTGATTATGACCTTTCCTAACAACACAAGACACCAGCTGGCCACTGCTCATACATTTCACCACTGCTATGGGAGAGTTTGCAATTAGTTCACTCCCGCACCAAACTCAAGTGTCTCTCAACGGCAAACAAATGAAATAACTGCTTGGTGCAGTGCTGCGTGTAGGCCGCAGGTGTAAATGCATAGTAGGCGCTATTAAACGTTACGGCGCTGCGGTAATCCTTACAAAATCTTTTAAATGAGCCAGGTAATATCCTCTGGAAGCCGGTGGAAACGAATGATGCACTGCACGGGCACAATGAGAAATCCCCCTCACTAACGTGACAGGGGGTTTAGATTCTATTAAAGACAGGAGGCGAGTATTATGCATTTCCATCTTTTCTCTGAAACCACAGCAGCAAAGAAAAAACTTTTACAAACAAAAAAAAGTTTCAACAACAGAACTAGATAGAGTTCAATGTCCATGCATGGGGAACTCCCCAAACCATCATGGAGGACAGGTCATGCCCTGCAGGGGAACCAATGAGCAGGGACCCTCCTCTATATATGTCCATTACTCTAACCCCAACCCCTCTTTCTGCAGCTGTCTTGTACTAGACGTCCAATGAAACGGTTGAACTGCGTAGCGCGGAGAAAGGATCCAGCGAAACTGGGGAGATCTTAACCTTTCCGCAGCCTGCATCTATTACGAAGTTCTTCTGGATAGGACTTCTCACCCAAAATCTGAAACAATATGAAATATAACAGGGTGGGTGGGTGGAAGCAGAACAGCCAATACAAAGGGAGGGTGGGTGGGATAATACTCGCCTCCTGTCTTTAATAGAATCTAAACCCCCTGTCACGTTAGTGAGGGGGATTTCCCATTCTATGACATGACAGGAGGCTTCATATTATGTAAGTTCAAAGCCCTTGCATCCCAATCCAAATCCCAACCTCAGCAATACACTTGTGATAAAATAAAATTAATCCAAGTATTATTCCCATGACCAAACAGCTGCTTTGACAATTCCCTCCCCACAGGAGAGCATCTTAAACACTATAGCATCTTCCACTGAAGGACCAAGGAGCAATGGACTCCCTTCCTCTGCAAAATCTACTTAATTCATATGGCCCGAGGGTAAGAGACCCCGCAATAGTGTTCCAACAGGAAAGCAGCTGAGAGGTATTTAGGGGTTAAGTCCAACTTGAGCATTTAAAAACACTTCATAACTTATACATTAGAACATGTCCCGGAGACCTGGATAATAGATGGAGGAAACCCAACGGGTACCCATTCTGGCAATAAAAAAGTTATTTTTCTGACCCCTGGGAGAACATTCCCCTGTCCATATCTAAAGTACTGATACAGGAGATGCACTTAACAGGAAAGAAACTCCACATGGATAGCTTTGAAAACAGTTGTAGCACAGACAAATCTTCCTTGAAAAGACAAAGATGCGGTAATACAATATGGTATAATTGTAGCCGACAAGAAACACCTAGTCAAGGTGGAACCCCAAAACCAATGGACCTGAAGGTCCTGCGCACCAAGTACTGTCAAACCACCGTTTTCACCCTTAGCGACCATGTTTAGCTGAGATAATGGCAGTAAAATGCAATCATTGGCATGTAAAGTAGCCTTGGTAGACCGTTGGACCAGAACCCTATTTCTGTTAAGGGAGAAACAGAATCGAAATCTGAGTCATATACCCATTCACTGAATAGCCGCCATCTAAAAGAAAAATAGACTTATTAAAGGCTTTCCCAAAGTCCTTGATGACCCAGATAGTGCACTGCGCAAAGAACTTCTGAAGCCCCAGGAAGAGATGAAAATATATTCTAATGAATAACAGAGTGGAACCTCTGAAGGAACCATAAGAGAAAACTGTCGGGCAGAGATAGACACAGGTGGATAGGGATGACACTAGACAATATGCACTGTAAAATCCTATAGGGACGGGAACCACCCCACTCCCGAGAAGGCCCCAAAAGGAACCGAGCAATCCCGGAGGCACCGTCCGAAGACAGTGCACTGGCATCCACCTTCTCACAAGAAAAAGAGATCACCCAAGCGGAACTCCAACCGTACAAGATCGTGGCCAAGAGAGAGCTAATAATGGAGCTTCCATAAAGCGCTACAAACCATCAGGCATCTGAGCCCTGCTTGTTATAACACACAGTGTGTGGTGCTCATTTATCGATCTCGGAAGTATGAAAGGCTGAGTGTGGCCCTGCCGAGATTGGATCCTGCATCAGCAGGCTCTGCACAGATGTCAAAACGAGTGCTGTACTTGCTGAGTTATCGGACCGACATCCTGATTGACAATATGTTGCTCCAGGCCCGGAGCTAACTGCAATTGATCTTAGAGAAAGGCTCTTGAGTGTAAAAGTTAGGTAACTGTTCCAAAGGCTGATCGAAATGCGAGAACGATAGATTCTCGCGGGGGTGCTTGGAACAATGACACAGAAGGACCTGGCCCTCTGCCCATCTATGTTAGCTAGCTAAGGGAAAAAATCACCCTATCCAGGGGAGAAAACGGCTAACTCCTTACTTAAGTACAGTCTATCATCCCAAAGGATAAGATGCCGAGTTATAATGACGTGCCTAAGGGACATCTCTAACTGTATCCAAGAAACAAATATATATATATATTCGCCAGAACCCTTTGGAACCGAGGTGAGTTATCACCTTCTTCATTAACTTGGTAACACCAGGGCTGATGGGAAAGGCCAAACCGAAAGGGAGGGACAATGATAAGAGTGAACCCAACAGTGGAACTGAAGCGGAAACTCCTGAGAGGAGGAATAATGGAGGAACTCCCAGCACTCATACTCGAGGTCTAACACAACCATACCATCTGCCAGGAGACAGGGAACAATGAGCATAACAATACTTCCATTTAAAGGGTGCCACAAATAGAGGTTAAAACTTGCATACTACTTATTATTAGAAGTACCCCATATGCCCACTCCCAATTAGAGGGAGCATATTGATCTCAATCATAATTGAGAAACCGCGAGGGAGGCTGTTTTCACCGCCCCTTCTAAAATGAGGGCAAGGGAAAAACTGACAGAGGAAGAGCGCAAATTGGATCCTTGTTAACCCAGAGCAACCCCCAGGGGTTTGAGATGAACATCATCTACGAAAACCTGGTGAACACCAGAGGCATTACAGGAGATATCCTATGACTAGCAGGACTCCTGTCGGCACAATCCCTTCAAATGGACAAAAAAACACCGTGCTCCAGCCCCTCGAGCAGAGGAGTAACTGTGCGCACCACTTGATGCACCTTCTACAGGATAGGTAGACTTAGGAAACACCCAAAGGAGCGGGCTCCCTTCTCCTGAGGGCAAAGATCTTAATAAAGCCACCTGTTCAATAATAATTTGAGATGAAATCGCACGGGTAAGGGCTTACGCCATCCTGTGGCCATGAATGTTTTTCATCGATGCCGAGCAGGCAATCGCTCTCATAATCCAGCCCTTCATGATCCGCACATTTTCAAGTGCTAGTATTATAATCCGAACCTGGATTGTATAGTTTAACCTCTCAGAGGAATACGTTGCCCTTGAGCCATCCCTCCTCACAAGAGGGGTAATTACACCGCTGCGTAAGAGCAGAGGCGCCGTCGTTGCCGAGCAGGCAAACAGATCTCAATCAAGTAGCCCAGTACATCAACTAGTGAAAATAGAGGTTACATCCCTCTTTAGCCAGCCGAGCAAACTATGTTATACAGGTCTTAAAAACACAGATACCACTCTTCCTTCGTAGGGTCCTACCCCTTATGTCCCTAGCACAAAGAAGGATACCAAGGACTGTGTAATCAATGTCGAGAGGGTTAGCTCACAAAACAAGACCATCCCCCTGAAGAGGGAAGAAGCCTAAGGTCCTTAGCGCCTCAAGTAGGGTCCGCCAAATTAACTGTCACAGAAACAAGGACCATGCATTAGCGGAGATGTATACTAAGAAAACAGGTTATGAGGAACAGACCAGAACTGTGGGTACACCCCCTAACCTGCGTACTTGACCCCTTCAGGGGAGGAGAAACCTAAGGGAAGTAAACAGACTGAGTTGTCCTGAACCTACCTAATGGAAAAAGAGAGAGAGAGGGGTAACAAACCAGACATTTTTTCCCCCGTAAAGGGACATGAAATATCATGGTAGTACAGGACTGCGCCTGCATGATGGCTGGATAGGAAGGCCCAAGCCCCCTCTAGGTCATTCAACGACCACCTCCACCAACCCCAGTCTTTTTCTTTAAAGGATAAAATGAGAAAAATGAACAAAACAAAATACTTTTTTTAACAAAGGGAAGCGTTGATGCTTCACCTACAGCTTAACCATTGCTGTAACCAAGGAATACGCTGAACAAGCGCAGCACAAGCTGTTCACCCTAGCAGGGTATGGAAATCAACAGCCCGCCAGGGAACAACCCTAGCATCCAAACTCAGGTGAAACCTGAAGCCGAGCAGGCCGCGGCGCTCAAAATGTATGTGCCGAAAGTCTGACACAATATATCCCCAAACAGTGAGACACATTATAATTTTTGTATTGCATTACTAAAATGTAAGGGAGATGGTACATGGCGCTCCCATGACCTGCGCATCTTAGTAAGCAAAGCTGTTGTCAGGGTGCGCAAGGGGACATGTGGAAAAAACTGCACTTTTCCCATAATGTGTCCTTTAAAAGGGGAAAGGGGGGAACCCCCGTATCATTGGGTAAAATTGAACAATTTAGCATTCAGTATTAGAAAATATATATATATATATATATATATATATATATATATATATATATAGCGCTATGAACCCGCAGGTATCATAGCGCTGCTCTACCCTACCCAGGGGCCTGGGGCAGCGTAAAAGAAAAAAGGGGGAACAACTTCCCATCAATCTTGTACCTTATTGTGTCTAAAAGGAACAATTGAGCATTAATAATTGAGCAGTTATATAGATATATATAGCGCTACGAACCCACCAGTATAAGAGCGCTGACATTGCTAATTCCCAATGTATATAGCGCTACGAACCTACCGGTACCAGAGCGCTGCACCATAAAGGAAAACATTCCCAACACTAGAAACCCCCCCTCCCCTCCCCCCCGCCGCGTCGGGAGCAAAGCAAAGCTTTAATACCCGCACACGAGGAGAATGGGGAGGGAGGGGCGGACGTCGGATATCCGACAAAAGTGTAAATCAGAAGGCTTCCTGCCGCGCGTCTGACCTGAAGTGAAAGCTTCTGAAAGGGCCCGACGGAGGGAAGCCCAAACGGCAGTCAGTGCGCGTGAGGTCTGAAGCCAAGGCTTCTAAAGACCCGCGCGCACAGCTGCCAACATGCTCCATAAACAAAATAAATCCCCACTACCGTCACGTGACAGGCTTGAAGCTAAAGCTTCAAAAGAGCCGCACGTGACGGAAACAACAAACGCTTGTGCGCAACTCGCCCTGAAGGCAATACGGATAAACAAACACAGGGCACGGCGCTGCCAGGCGCCCCCAAACCCACGCGTGACAGGCCAGAAGCTAAAAGCTTCAAACATGCCTGCACGTGTTGGGTAGGAAAAAAGTGTACTCAATGAAACATTCTCTTCATAAAACAAAGGCACACATTAAATAAAGCGCCGGCGCTCTCAACCCATTAATTTTGTTAGATGCCACGAAGTGGCAGTTCACTGCCATACTGCAACCATAAAGTTAACATAAGGAAAAACAATTCCCAAGGGCAGTAAAGCACATATATATATGATACAGAAAGTCATATGGCAACCACTGACTAACATGCAAAGCACAACTACAAGGAGCGACTTAGCTTGTGGTGTCAGCAGCAAAGAAAGAGGGGTTGGGGTTAGAGTAATGGACATATATAGAGGAGGGTCTCTGCTCATTGGTTCCCCTGCAGGGCATGACCTGTCCTCCATGATGGTTTGGGGAGTTCCCCTTGCATGGACATTGAACTCTATCTAGTTCTGTTGTTGAAACTTTTTTTTGTTTGTAAAAGTTTTTTCTTTGCTGCTGTGGTTTCAGAGTAAAGATGGAAATGCATAATATGAAGCCTCCTGTCATGCCATAGAATCTTATCATCGCCCCTCTTTTTTGTACCCCTTGTTCTTCGGGAAAGCTGATTCACAACGGCTTTGCTTTGATAACACAGTTGGCCGCAGAGACCACAGAGGAAACATATGCCCACTAAATTCATGTCAACAACGAGGTTGGGCAGGAAAAAGAAAAACCGCCCACATAACTCCCTGAAATACGGGCCGGCGGACACCCAATGAAAGTAGAGTAATTTCTGGTGTGTAACGGTATCATTTGAATGCCATTTAACGGAGTGCATGCCACGCCTGTAAACAATGGAAACAAGTCCGTGGTGCGTCAACTTCGCCTCCCCTTGTCTCCATCAATACAGTGTGGCCTCGCCATATCGATCCTGTAGGGCGTACAGGAAAAAGCACAACGGACGCAAGTGCCCGCCAGTGCGGAGACCGGTCAGGGCCAAGTTTTACAAACATATTACATCACCCTTGTAACCAGCCGGCAAGTGCAAAAACGCTGGAAACATACTTCCCCGACCCCCAATACCCCACCCAGTGTGGGCACATGTCCATACTTACCGAAGGCAAACCGCGCCTGCCTTCAGGCGGAGGGGGGCTGCAAACAGAGGCTGGGATGCGCTTGTTCTTCTTGCTGATAGATTTTTATCCATCAGCGGTGATTTTTGGATACTGAGGCTTGAGCCTCATTACTCCATCTTCTCGGGTTGAGTATGTAGTTGTGGGTTTGTATTCTTCTTGGTCTGTGTGCTCTTGTCACAGTAGGGCTGGTTTCACACTGTCTTCGCAGTGATGGGCCACGGCTAGCGGTCGAAGGGGTTTGCAGTGGTGGCAGTGAGTCTTCTGATCAGAGGGTTCAGGTTCTGATCCAGTCCTTGGCAGAAGTTTTTACTCAGCTTTGCTAGATGTTCGTCCAACATCTCGATGTCCAGGTCTCTGTGAAGGTCTGCTGTCCTTGTGAAGATTGGAGCTCCAGACGATATCCGCAGGGCCTTGTTCTGGACTATCCGAAGACTCTTACGGTGTCGCTCAGAGGCTGGGATGCGCAGTCCACCCGCCTTACATATGCTCCTGTAGCCCAGCCGGTTGTGGCTGGGCCCCGGGATGTCCCTTCCTCCCGAGGGAGGAGGCAAGGTGTGAGTGCCCCCGAAGGGGGTGGCCAGAAGGGTGGACCGCTATGCAGGCTGTCCCTCTATCACGCCCTGCAGGGGCTGGACATCCCCAGAATGTTGTGGTTCATGTGGATGGTCCACGCATCAACCACAAAACGCATCACACATGTTGTGGGATTGCAATGAGGTGGATATGTATGTCAGTACCCATATAGTCTTGAAAACTCAGTAATGACACATAGGAAACCTCCGAAACATATCTCCCGGGTTTTCTATTCCTGCATTACACCACAGCAGGAGTATCTCATGCTGGGTGGTGGTTATGTCCGAGACACCCCAAAGGCCAACCTCCCTTGCATATGATCTGCCAAGATTTAGAGCCCGAAATAGCTTAGAACATGCTAATACTGATCATCTGACGGGATCGAATTTGCAGTCCTCATCCATGTTATGAGTGTGGTACAGGTGCCGGGTCAATATCGACATTTGTATTTTGTTTTTTTATAAAGCGCATCCAGGCCCAGGGGCATACGGGCGCGTAAGTTTAGATCTGGTTACAGTTACAATTGAATGCAATAGGCAATGGTTACAATGGTTACGGTTACAGATAAGTACAGACATTGGTGTTACAGGTACATGCATACATGTTGCAATATTCAAGTGGTAGGCAATGAAGGATGCAGATAATATAGTATATATTATGTTATTTATAATACGTACAGTGGCAGGTAGTAGGACTAGGATTTAGGAAGTTAGGCTGTCATTGTGTCTGGGTCGTGAAGCCAGCGCTTCGTGTTACGTTTGAATACTTTGAAGGAAGGTTCTGACCTGAGAGGAGCGTGGAGCGTGTTCCATGATTTAGAGGCTTGTATGGGGAACCTGGCTCGTCCAGAGTTATGTAGTTTGAATCTCGGTATGGACATGGTGTTTGCTTGAGCTGCTCTAAGTGGTCTAGATGAAGTGTGTGGGGTAAGTTGGTTGGTGAGGTAAGAAGGTGCCAGGTTAGCCGTGGCTTTGTGTGTAAGGGCAAGAGTTTTGATGGATATTCTGTGCTCAATTGGGAGCCAAAGCAGATTACGTCTAGTCTCTGAAATATGCGACTTCTTAGGGATATTGAGGGCTGCCCTGATGGCATTATTTTGAATTACTTGTAGTTTGTTAATATTTTTGTGGCTAGTGCCTAAGTAGAGGGCATTACAGTAGTCTACTTTGAACAAAACTAACGTTCTAGCAAGTGTGATGCAGTTAGGTGTGGAGATCTCCTCACCTGAGGGGCGGAGAGAGACACAAAGCAAACTGCGCATGTGCTGCTACAAGTTATCATTCCATCTCTCAAAAGTTCTCAGCAATATTTACCAGGAAATGGGCGGTTACTTGCAGTAGTGGAGGCAGCTTTTGGTGCGATGGGGGACGGCCAATAGGGTGCCAGCAGGAGGCTGGGGGGGCTCTGGGCCCCAGAGGGGAGCCAGGAGGGCCGGACACCTACCCAGGGGATGTCCAGCCCCCATAGGGGGCGCTAGAGGGACAGCTTGCATAGCGGGCTGCCTTTCTGCCCACTCCCCTGGGGGTACCTACACGTCCTCGCCTCCCTCAAAGTGGAAGGGGTGTCCCCGGGCTCAACCACATCTGGCTTGGGCTCTGGGGAGCAGTTATAAGGCAAGGGGGCTGCTGGGCTCATCCTCTTGTTGCAGCCCCCCGCCTGAAGTTGTCTCGCAGATCCAGGATGAAGTTCGTTCGAAGTGAGCATCTGTACTTATCAGGGTAAATATTCAGCGCAGCGCAGTCCTTCTCTGTATTCCAGAGCGAGCTGGACTAGCGTGGGGATGCAGGTACTTGTAATGGAGGACAAGTCCTCCATGGTACCCTAATCTGGGAATGTTTTGGCGGGCTGCAACTGACAAGTGGTGGCTTGGCAAGATGGCCGATTGGTTTTCGCCCCCAAATTGTTATATCACTTTGAGTGCCGATTGAATTTCGCGCTATGTGTTCCTTGGTCGGTCGCCGTACAGCGGGGGGTTCATTTCAATGTTTTTGCATTCTCTTTGTGTGTTCCCTGGGCGGCCACCATGCCACTGGGGGTTTATTTTTCAATGTTTTGCCTTCGGGGCGGTGCCGCAATTTGTTACTATGTTTCTGGTCTACCATGTTCCGGTTCAGAATTTTCATCTACCTTTTGCGGCCGCCGTGCCGCATTGCACTAAGCTTTGTTTGGATGTTGAAGTGTTGGGGGGGTTATTTTCCAGCTGCATGCGCAGGCATATAGTGCTTTCAGCTTGTTGCAAAGCTCGGAGCAAATTCTGCATTGGGGTTTCTTTTTTTCAATGTTTTGCTTCTGGTGGAACGGGGGCTGATTCTCTCGGTTCGCTTAATTTTACACGTGCGCCATGCTCAGCTTCCGCACTGCACCGCAATATGTTTAACATGTACGCAATGCATTGGAAGGTTTCCGTCCATTGTTTTTTGCAGCCGCCGTGCCGCATTTGCTTTCATGTAGGTTGCTGGTCACAGTATTTACTGTAATTTACCGCCGCTGCAATACGTTGTGCATTAGCATGTTTCGGTACATTGTTGGCATGCACCTCTTGAGGCCATGGCGCAGCATTTGCTTTCATAGAAGTTGATGGCCATTGTTTGCATGCACCGTTTGCAGTCCCCGTGCTGCATTGCATTAAGCTACGTTTTCGGTCACAGTGTGTATGGGTGATTCACCAGTCACTCAGGTAGGCGTTTCATGTTTTCTACCTGATAATGTTTGACTGTTTCTTAGAGGAGGTAGTGAGCAGACGCCACTTTTTGTTAGGCAGCGTTCATGCAGGGAAATAGTTAAGTCCTTAAAACTTTGTACTGGTGAAAAAGGCTTGGTTATTGCATTTACTTGCACTTTGGTTCAGATCCTGGGGCCCAATACTAGGTCTAAATTGCACGGTTTGCGCGGCTGTGTTGTTGGGTTAAATAAAAGAGTCTGAAGTCCCTTGGGAAGAGGGATAGCTCAGGGGCAACTGAGGCGGCCATTGCTTGGAAGCAATAGAGCGCAGCACAACACAGGTTCGAATCCCGATCCCCAGCAACCGCTCGCTGGTACATGGTGAGCGAATAGGTAGCTTTTATACAGGAGTGGCTTCTCTGTAATCCCTTGAATTTAATTACCTTAGAAAACCCCTGTCTATGCTGGGGGGGATAAAGGTGAAAGTCGCAGGGTGACAGCGAGGTGTCTTGGGATCCGTTTTATGTTAATAACTTTACTTTACTTTATTACATTTGTAGAGCGCAACCATAGACCCATAGGTGTGAGGGCGCAGACAAGACACAAAAAAGAATGAGAGAGTCGGCCGGGAAATCTAAGGAAAGGAATTGCAGACTGAGTGCGGAAGAGGAAAGTTTTAAGGCCCTTCTTAAAGGAGCCCAGAGCTGCTGAGTTTCTCAGTTGGTCTGGCAAAGTGTTCCAGAGCGCCGTTGCTGCAAAGGCGAAGGCACCACATTGTGCTTTTTTACTTTTAACTTTGGGCTGGTGGAGCAAGTTCTGGTTGTTAGACCGAAGATTTCTAATCAATGATTTTATTCCAATATACCTTTGAAGATAGGCGGGCATCTTGCCCTTAAGGCAATTGAATGTGATGACCATGAGTCTAAAAGAGATTCTTGAGTCTACAGGCAGCCAGTGTAGCGCTCTCCGTGCCTCAGACACATGTGCCCTGAGTGTAAGACCCGATACCACTCTGACTGCTCCGTTTTGGACCACCTGAAGACGATTTATGTTTTTTTTTACTTGAGCCAATGTATTTTCTGTACAAAAACAGGTCCAAGGATACCCGGTGGGTCGGTCAAGGTACAAGTGAGGAACTAAAAATTAGTGGTAAAGTTGCCCTATCAAGAAGAGGGTAAAAAAGGCTGTGGGTAAGCGCAAGACCTAGGCAATGTCTACGGGTTAAGTGAGGTTCAAATTTCATTGAGTGATTCTTTAAGTACAGATGCCTAATATTATAGGTCTAAGGAGAAAAATGTTCTTGTCCCTCTTTCCTTTCCACCCACAATTTAACAATACAATTTGTTCTCATCATTTTAGGACACACGGCAATGTCACAAGTAGGTTCCCCAGACATGCATCGATGTTCGTTTGAACAGTCCCAGTGGTGATGAGTTTGAGGTGTGGAAGAGGCCAAAATGTTTGCACTTATCCAGGAAAGAATGCGCAAAAAAGGGAAAGACTAGGCCAAAAGGGTTTATGGTCATTGCATCGAATAACTTGAATCGACATGCATTTGTGTCCAACTTTTTCCATCTAAATAATTTGCATTGAATGCATTTTTTGTTTCTTTTGTCTTGGTTTTTTTTGCGGGGGGTTCGTACCCTTTATAATGCACCTAAACAAAAATTAACCCTTTACCCCCAAAAATATGCATTCGATGGACATTTTTTAGATGGAAAAAGTTAGATGGAATGGCATTAGATGCAATGGCATTAGATGCAATGACAAGATACCGGGCAAAAAGATGCTGGAGGACGAGCAAGAGGTGCCCACTCATCAGCAGGCTGTTTAGGTCCAGGCATGTGCGCCCGCAGTGCTGGACACTCCACCGGCAAGTGAAATGCCTCCCATCAGACCATCAAGGTCGTATTTGTCATGTCGCAAGAAGCTGTGTTGTCACAGGGGCGGTTAGTCCTGAAGTGTTACCACCAAAGAAACGTGCAGTGCGTAAACCAAGGGAGAAAGCAGTGGTGGTTACCCTGCAAGAACCTTTGTTACAAGAGGTGGCAAGTAATCCCGGGGGCCCTCTGTTGAAGTGCAGCAGGCGGTTCTGCCAGCAGTTGGACAGTTCGGTGTTATAGTTATGTTTGGATCCCCCCAAACAGGGGAGCACTTAGGCAGTGGGGCGGTAAGTGCACTGCCTAAAGGTAATGTACATCATAATTTCTGTGAATATGCGTAATCAGCAGTGCAGTACCTACAATGCTAATGCAGCACAGACCACACAGAGAATGAAGCAAGTGAACCCGTATGGGCCCTCTAAGACGAGGTGGCACTCTTATTGGAAGGATGGGAATGCAGAAGTTGCTCAAACATCAATAAAAGATCGACTCAGGAAGTTGGCAAAAGGTATGCTGTTTTATTAACAATTATCTAAAACAGGGAGATCAACGGACGTCTCATAGCAAGGTCTCTCCAATTTACATAAAAAACACACTTATAGTAAAATGTTATCATCACTGACGTCACACTATGTGGCAAACTGTAAAACCTAAACTGGATTGTGATTGGTCTATGTGAAACATATATATATACTTTCTATGGGGTATTGATGTGTGATTGGTTCTCTATTGTTAGGTGGGCAACTAAGTCCTCTTCTAGTCAAATGTTAAAGTGCAAGTCATCTTCATTGTCATAAAATACACAATATATTGGTACACAAACTATAGGGCTCTTAGATACGTGGACCTCTATAATTGGTTGGCATGCTTGTACCCTTCTGGAGTATTCCACTTGCTAGCAGCACGCAAGCTGGTACCGCAGGTGTTGGTGGGTTGGGTTTGACCATGCCACCAAACCCAATTAGCCCAACATCTATCATCATTATTACTTTATGTCATTCAATTAGCCTTTGAACATGGCCTTGCAAGCCTCGCAACTCCTGGGAATAAAAAAGGAATGTGAGCATGCTCTCATCTTCTCGCCTCAACGTCATCTGCCAAAGTCTATTTCCATCTAGATCACATGACTGGAGACCACGTTTCGAGCTTCTTCTCTGTATTTAATGGTTTTAAAATGAATAAAACTTGGTACTCATCAGCCCGTCTCTTGAATTCATTATATCTCTTGAAGCTCGACAACCAGTTCTCGGCTGCACTGGTCTTTTGACACTGGGCCAACCAAGCCCTCTCGGATTCTCTCTTGCTAGTCAGCTACTTTCATTAACTGCGCCACACTTTCAGCTTCTCTGCTCATGGGGTCTCAGTTTGCTAAAATATGTTGTGGAACATCCAGATTTCTCATGCATATATATACCTTGGCACATCGCTATAATCTATTCACTATGTATAGCCAGCCTTTATGATTACTTAGTCTACTTGCGTTTCCAGCATCTGTACAGCTATAAAATGGTTTGTATTTTCTTGCGTGCTCTTCACACGTCTAATCTTCATTTTGCATATGAACATTTACTCGACTCTTACTTTGTCACCAAATTCTATATGTTCTCTTTACTTTCTCTTCTGTCATCTTCTCAGTGTGTCACTTTACGTTATGTGATGTCACCAGTCAGCTCTTTCGTCCATCTTCTCTCGCTCTACAGGGATCTTGCCCAAGAGACTGCCAACTCTTCGTGGATACATAAAGAAAGGTTTTCTCAATTAATACTTTGCTTCAAAGGCTGATTGTGTTATTGGCATCATTACAGGTGTCTTGCTTGTCACTATTTCCGGTTCCCAACATATAGGCAATTTAGGGGCGGGATTTCCGGTAGAGGCTTTTGGCTCCTCCTCTACACAAGCATTGGCAAAACCAATAGTTTTGCTGTTGGAAGTTTATTGAGTTTTAAGTGTGGGGTTTGAGTGAGAAATGGCAGTGCAGAAGAATGGGGGAAAGAAATGTCAGCACCAGCAGATGGTAAACAGAGGCGTGACAACACTGAAAGGGTGTGAGGAATGCTAGAACTGTGTCGAATGTAAAATTCCAATGGGTGGACGCCAGGTCAACAAGACTACACAAGTGCCTTGTATAACATTTGAAACAACGAATGATAATGCAAAGGAAGGAATGGCAGTGTAGGGGGAAGTAAAGGCAGTAGGGGACGGATGAATGATAGCAGGGGAGGGATGGATGACAGCACAATGGGACAGGAATGAAAATGCAAGGGGAGAGGAATGAGGAAGCAATGCAAGGGTTGAAGTATAACAGTGCAGGTGGGGAAGGAATGTAAGCACACAGATAGAAGGTTGACAGTGCAGGGGGGTAGAATGCCAGCAGGGGACAACCGGCCTATCGGGAACTCTGGAGATTTCCCAGTAGGTCTCAGGGTCCCTCTTTTGTGTGGTATTTCCAAATGTGCTCAAAGGAAAAGCATAGGGCTTGCTGAAAATGTGTAATATGGGGCCACTTTGAAAATTATTTCCAGGGCCTCTTTTGGTTCCCTGAATGGCAATGCAAATGGGAGGAATGACGGCACAAGTTGAAGGAATGAGAGCGCAAGATGTAAGGAATGACAATACAATGGAGAATGAAGGACCGCACCCAAGGGCAACAAATGACAGTACAAAGGGCTGTCTGTCGCTGACCCTTTGTCCTTTTCCACCCGGTGGATATGGCACTTCCTCGCCATATTTAACGCAGAATGGCAGCCAGCCTGCTCTGTGGTTCTTGGCCTGCACAGGGGTGGACCGACCAGCACCTGGCCTCCTATTCTGACTGAGTGGTTTCCATCTCCTGCAGGGCGTCGGAGACCCATAAAATCTGGGGGGGGATAGGGGACACCTTGGGGTCTTTGTATTTTATATTTATTTGTTGTGTTTTGTTCAATGAACTCGACTTTTCACAAAATTAAAACAGCAGTATGTATTAAATTACATATATCATCACTGTATAAAACAAGAGAAAAGAAGGAAAGAAAACCGAAGAATATTAAGAAAAATAAAAGCAGTTCTGAGTATAAAATCCTCCCAGCGATGGACCTTTAGAGAGATCTTTTATAATACTCTCACCTGCGCTTTAAGTTCAGATGCTTTAAGGAGTTTCGCCAACCCTTCCTATCCTATTCCACTTGAACCCTCAATGATGGAACATGAGTGTGCCCCTTTACAGCAGTGTATGGGCTGCAATCATACCTCGGCACTAGGGTATATTCACTGGATTTAAATGGATAGCGGAACAAGTGCTGTTTTGAATATCGAGGCTCTGCTTTATTTTTTTCTGGGTCACACAGATGGCTTCTGGTGGCCTCTATTAAAACTTGTCTAAAACTCATTCAGCTGGTGGTGGGTACCAAAAATGCAGTTGCATCCCTATTTTAAAACCAGTGTTGGCAACGTATCCATTTGAGCTTTAATGTAGGCATGGAAAAGGCCCTTACCAAGCACCACCATAGTGGTATTAGGTACCCACTGATGGTAGCAGCTGCAAAATGGTGCAAGTACCTGAACAATTAATAGCAGTGCCTGGCAAATGCCCAATACGTATAGACAAGCAAACACTTGCCATTGCTGGTTTTTAGCAGGACTTCAGTGAAGGAAATGCATAGTGCTAATAGAGCGATTGATTGATATTTGATTGATTGTTTATTTGTATAGCGCCTATGCACAATGTGTTTCAAAGCGCTTCAAGGGGGGGGCATGGGAGGAATACAGTTACATTCCTACAGGTCCTTGAAACAATTAAGAATGTGAAGAATAACTATCATAATCAGCCTGACGACATTTCAGATAGTGCAAGTGCAATGAACATTTAAGGAGAAAAGGAGTGGATGAAGTCATACCTGGATAAGACATTTGTATTATACCAGTAGTATGTTCCCAGCTCCAATGAAGTCATTAACTACACAGGGCTTTGTAGTAAACATCCCTAAATCAGTGGCTTTATCTAAACCAGAACTGGCACTTTACGTGCCATTTTTAGATCATTCTAGTGCTTTTTTAAAGGAATAGGTTATGGCGTAAAATAAGTCTGCGGTACGCGTGGCATCCATCCATCAAAAACCAATGAAAGTTGCTATAATAGCCCAAATAACACCATGCTGTGTCGCAAGGCAAGATGCCACGCACCCTGGCACCAGCTCCCACTATAGGACAGGTCAAAGGTGAATATATACCTCATTTAAGGTTAGTCCTGACTTCAGACCTAGGCTGCAGGTAGGATTGAGTGAAAAGGGAGTTGATGCAGGAACAGCTTGCTGTGGCTGTCTCTTCCTGGAGAAGAACCAGACAGGAGCGCAGATGACACTTGGGCAGTGGGAGAGCGCCAAGCCCGAGCTCCCATGTTCCCTCTAATAAATACTCCCCATGCCAGCCTGCACCTGGCAGAGGGGGCCACTTTGTGTATTATCAGGCCCAATCAATGTGCAGACAGATATGGTGTAGTGTATATATCTGCAATTATTTCAACAAACAACTTCTAATTGTCCTCATGCAGGCCTCGTGAGCATGAATCAAGCATTAGAAGAAGACGCATTCGTGACTGCACCCTTATCTGGGAATGAGGCGAGTCACCATTCTTCCTTGTACAAATCTCCTTTCTATACCCTTCTCTACTCCACATTCTCGTCTGCTGTACACCGTTTTCTCCCAAGTCCCTTCCCTGCACCCCATACCAAGTCACTCCTCTGGCACACTGCCCTCTGCACTTTCTCACTTGTCTGTACTTCTCTCTCATTTGCAAAACCCGAAGCACCTCCTATGCCATTTCGGCCCTACACCACTCTACCCGTGTTCTGATCTTTCCTGCACCCCTCTCTCCCCTGCACATCCTGGTCACCCTGTGCTTTAAACCATCCTTATCTTTCATCTGCACTCTGTTCTTGTTCCCATCTCTCCCCTCCCTTGCTTCTCTCTTTTTCTAACATCTGCACCCTTTCTACCCTTTTTCACTTTGCAGTCACACACTCTACTGCACCCTAGTCCCTCGCTTCCCATTCCCCCATGGCTAGCACCCCACAACTCTCATCTACACTTACTAAGCACTTTTTCCTCAGTCTTCAGAGCGCCCTCGATATCCTGGCTTACATTTCACAGGTTTTCTCTTGCACGCCTTGCATGACCAACCACTCCATATAGTTTCTCAGAATAAGCTGAAACAGGCATGCCAGATCCATGACCATAAAAGGGCCCATTGATACCTGCAAGCATTAACTCTTAAGAAATAGTCAGGAGCATGGATATTTGGAAGGGGGGACAGACACAGAAGTCACTAAATCCACGTACTGCCGAGGCTCTACCCCCAAAATCTGATCGCACTGCGACCACTCAAGTATGCTGACAGAAACATCAGGCTGAATAAAACAGGGTGAAGCTTAGCCAAGACCTATAGAAGATTAGCGCTTGATTTCTTTTAAGAGAAGTGCAGGATGGGCACCAACAAATGGTTTATTTTGGGTAGGGACAGAGTTCAGGTCTGTGCTGGTAATAGTTTGCTTTATGGAATATAATAACACTTTGGTCATGGCGCTTCATGCTGGATGCTTTCAGCTTCTAGGTAATGTAATAACAGGTATTATTACCCTAATTTGAACAACACTGAATTTATGAAAGGTTAAGTGGACCCTGCTGCTGGGTTTGAACTAGCGAAATGCAGGTAGCTCTCATGTCAGGGACCAAGCTTTAGGTGTGGTACCATCCAAACTTCAAGCAGGTGTGAGTTGGTGGGAAGAGGTGGAGGGGTGTGTCCTACTGATATTAGAGTATACATCAAGTGTTTTCCCTTGCCTACCTTAGATACTACTATGGAAAAGAGCACACATCCCACGTAGTGGCCCTTCTTGAGATGAGCTCATCCTCATTTTACTTTATATGGTTTCATGATGATTTCGTATACAATGTCAGGCTGATATCACAGGCAGTGCCTGCACTTTGCAAGCCAGGCCTGGGGTATAGGGACATTTGGGAGAAAATACAGTCTTCACCAGATTGTGTGATCCTGGGCGAATGGTGTGACCCCCACACTGTGCATTTTTTTCTATATATGTTTATTTGGGATCACCTAGAAGTGACTCAGTCAGCAGTGTACACTATAATGAAATGCCTCAATCGCAAATGTTCTAACAGTTTCTTGTTGCTCCATGTATGCTAAGCATATTGAGTGAGTGTGAAGAAGGACAAAGTGTCACAGCAATAGATGTCACCTCCAGCTGGGGGCCCGGGTCTCATTTTGGGAAGCAGCTATAGATACATAGAATTTGTAATGTTTTTTTGCAGAGAAACGTATCAGGTGCAGTCAGCGTGATCCAACTCTAAGGAAATAAACTAGAAACAATCTCAAAGTAACCTGTCAGTTTAGGGCCACTAGTATAGTGTAAGCAGCAAAAATAATCGCCACACCCTTCTCTTTAAAAAAGGCCATACATAATATATTAAATGGTGTTGTGGCACTTGTATAGAAACTGCATGTACATGTCAATATATACCGGCTCCTATTGTGCACCCTTGATCCTCTGCTGTATAGGTGAATGGCCACTGTATTTTTTTGTGCGGCCTTGCAAGTTCGTGTTGGTCAATGCTTGGAGCTTAAATGTGAGCCCGGGCTGCCCATCAGTAAGGAACGAACAAAGAGCCGTTCCGAAATGTGATATTCCTCTTTGGCAGGGGCCTTGGCACACTTTCATGAATTGAAAAACATGAGGGCGGCACTGGGAGGGCATCAGGTTTTTCAATTCATGAAAGTGAGCCAAAGCCAACATCAGATATACAGTTTATAAACATGCGCGGAACGTAGCAAACTGATCAGGGAATCCTGGCCTTTTAATGTTTCATTGAAACATTAAGAAGCCAGGATTCCCTGATAAGTTTTGCAATGCACTGCATGTGATTAGAAACTGTATATCTGACATTGGCACATTGAATTTACCCCAAATAAATCGACTGCCAACGTCAGATATACAGTTTATAAACACGCACGGCACATTGCAAACTGATCAGGGAATCCTGGCCTCTTAATGTTTCATTGAAACATTAAGAGGCCAGGATTCCCTGATCAGCTTTGCAATGCGCTGCGCGTGTTTAGAAACTATAGCTGATATTGGCACAGCCGCACATTCCCTCCAATAAATCCTCCCCATGCCGCCCTGCACCTCGGAGAGGAAGTGGGGCACTTGACTGACTTACCTTACGGTAGCTGCTGCCTGCTCAGCCTGTTCTCACTCTGTCTCCCTCGATAACATACACGCTGTCGCGAGCACAGCGTCACTCCAGCACACGTCGCTGCCTGGCTTCTCCTTCATTCTGAAAAACGAAGGCTGAGGCTGCGCAGCAGTGCACTGCACAGGCAGGGCACGTGCAGTTTGTTTGTTCCCCGGCCTGGGCACGTTCATTATGCGCAGGCGCGGGGCAGCAGCAGAAGTTGCAGACAGTCAGTCTACTGTAAGCTTGCAAAAGTAAAAGTAGACTCTACTTTAACTTTTGCAAGCTTACATGCAGTGGCATAACACTACCTTTGGGGGCCCCCCCTGCAAGCCATGCTGAGGGGGCCCCCTCCAGTCCGACAACAAATCATGGGTCGCGCCACACTCTAGGTAGGCCTAGATTACCACGCTTGCCCAATATGCACGAGCGTGCTGCTTCAAGGGAACGCTGCACACTGTGCTTGTAGCAGCATACATAAGTGTGTGTTTTAATGCATTAAACAGCACACTTTCTGAGAAAAATTGGTTAAAAAGCCAGAGCGTTTGCATTTATTTTGTAGGGTAACACCAGTCCAAAAATCCAATACATGCATGTAACCAACAGTGCACAGGAACATAAATGCTTTCATTAATGGAATGCTTTGCTATTAAAAATAACATGCCACCATGAAAACATATCCAACTGGCTGTACAATGGAGACCAGTCTAGACACGTAATAACATATTACAGTAAAATATGGCAGGCAACATTTAGACATACCTATACTGGTTGCACCAAAACCGCAGTCAAAGCAATAACAGTTATCATGGTTATTTTATCACAGATGCCCAAAAAAATATACAATGCCACAGTAATAAACGGCTAGACTGGCAGCAACCAAAAGCCAGTCTAGCCAGGTAATTACACTTAACAGAACTGCTTAATCAGCGATGCCCGGTTAAAGAAAGTCAAGCCAAACTAAGAAATGATTAGACTGGCTGCACCAAAATGCCTCTCTAGCCACTAATACCACATATCATCAGAGACGTCTTCAAGGGAGGCCCCCACCTTGGAGGGGGCCCCAAGAAGGAGCCTTATTTAAAAAACATCACTTTCCCTAAATCAACAAAATTAAGTATGCTAAGGCTAAACCTATTTTCTGTCGGTTGTTGACAAGTACATTGTGTTCTGATCTTTTCATCCTGTAATGCTATGTTCACTGCGGTATACATAGTTTGCGTGGCACAACAACTGTAGAATCCTCACCTTTCTGTGGGGATTATATTGATCAAGTGCAATAGCCAAAGCTGAAATACAAATTGATAAATTTGAGTGCCCCAATGGTTCAGAGGATAGCTCAGTGTGAGATATGCATTCATAAGCAAGATTACAATACCAAATTCCAGCAAGGCCGACGCAGCATTTCGAACGTATGAAGTTGTTAAGCCTGCATGTATATGTACTTTGTTTTATAGCACTCCAGGTGTTATCACCAATGTACCTGCACCAGATAGCGGTTGCTATAGAAAATAACATAGCGTCAGTATGGTGAAGGTCTAGAAATTGGTTTGTTTGGATGAGGAGTTGTAAAACCTAGGCAGGCACCTCCAATGATGACAATAACGTGTTAGAGATGTTTATGTATCCAAATTCCAGACTGTGGAACCAAAGCGTTCATGCTTGAATCCTGACTTTGCCAGCAGAAGATACAGTGATCCTGGACAAATCCTATATCACTGACAGTACTTTACCGCCTTCTATGAAAAGGTTTGCTTCTCACATACTGGTGGCATTGTTTGGCCAATTACCTGATCTTTCGTATCATGTAGGCCATTTGAGTGGAAGGAGTTCTAGACAGAAGAGAGCAGACAGATATTGCAGGCTTGTTGCAGGCATATTTTAAGGTCTGCATATGTGACAACAAAATGGTTTGTTTTTTGTACAATTTAAAGGTTTTTCTGCATGTTTTTAAATACCAGTGCGCAAGCCTGTGTTTGGGGTGTATTTAAAGCTTTAAAATACAAAAAGAGAAACCTATCTGAAATCTTTTAAGATCACATCCATTAAGTATGCTGGTATTTATATACGTTCCTTGATGATGGAGATAATGAAGCTAGAATCATTCCCATTTTGCATAATATGTTTCTATAACATTTTGTTTTTTAAAGTTTTTATATTGGGTTATGTCATGTTCATATTTTCCAAGTCATTTCTGTAAAATGGAAACATTTTAGTTCAGGGTAAAAACTAGAAAAGAAATTGGTAAAGAGCAGAAATTGCAGAGTGGGTAAGAATCCCAGCTTCACCTCTCAATGTGTGATCCTGGGTATCTCATTTGGGGGGTAATTTATAGAATTCAGCGCACAAGTGGCGCACGCGGCTGGCGCACAGTTTGCGCGTGCGAATCCCTGCGCCAGCCGCTTGAGCTAAAATCCATTTTCGCGCACAGCGTATTCATGGATTCCAGCCACCAAAACCAGCCGTGGCGCACAGTGACGCAGCGACCCTGCAGCAGCGCCAGTTACGCCCCCAAGAACGCCTCTCACGCAGGGAAAAGCCATCAATATACCCAATCCAGCGCAAAGGGCTGCGCTAACCCTGTACCAGCACGGCAAGCGGGCTACGTGTATCACTGGGGTGTGCGGGAAGTACCTCACGCGATTGGCCCCGTGCGAGCAGTGTACGCGTATTTCAGGGGTGCGCGGGAAGTTCCACACGCGATTTCCGCAGGGTACGCGTATCTCAGGGGTGCGCGGGAAGTGCCACACGCGATTTCAGCAGGGTACGTGTATTTCAGGGGTGCGCAGGAATTTCCACACGCGATTGGGCCCGTGCGAGCAGGGTACGCGTATCTCAGGGGTGCATGGGAAGTGCCACACACGATTTCAGCAGGGTACGTGTATTTCAGGGGTGCGTGGGAATTTCCACACGCGATTGGGGGTACGCGTATCTCAGGGTTGTGCGGGAAGTGCCACACGCGATTTCAGCAGGGTACGTGTATTTCAGGGGTGCAGGGAAATTCCACACGCGATTTCATCATGGTACGTGTATTTTAGGGTGCGGGGGATGTTTCACACGCGACATCAGCAGGGCACGTGTATTTCAGGGGTGCGCGGGAAGTTCCAGACGCGATCTCATCAGGGTACGTGTATTTCGTGGTGTGGGGGAAGTTTCACACTCGACATCAGCAGGGTACGTGTATTCCAGGGGTGCGCACGAAGTTCCACACGCGATTCCATCAGGGTACGTGTATTCCAGGGGTGCGCGGGAAGTTCCACACGCGATTGGGCCCGTGCGAGCAGGGTACGCGCATTTCAGGGGTGCGCGGGAAGTTCCACACGCAATTCCATCAGCGTACGTGTATTACTCTACACCCTCCACGTACCCTGCAGGTGGCTCACACCACAGGGGCCTACCCTGCACATGTCCTGCAGGCACACCATCCACCATGGCCATGACCCCCAGCCAACCCACATGTCAACTTGCACTACAGCCCACCAACGCATGTCCCCCTGCACCCCCAGCCACCAGGGGCAGCCTCCACCAGGCTCCCACCCATGTCTCCCACCACCCCCACCCCACCAGCACTGTGGGGCACCCACCACCAGGCCCCAACCCATGTCTCCCAGCACCCCCACCCACCATCAGTGCAGGGGCAGCCTCCACCAGGCCCCCACCCATGTCTCCCAGCACCCCACCCCCCAGCCACCAGGGGCAGGCTCCACCAGGCCCCCACCCATGTCTCCCAGCACCCCCACCCCCCAGCCGCCAGGGGCAGCCTCCACCAGGCCCCCACCCATGTCTCCCACCACCCCACCCCCCAGCCACCAGGGGCAGCCTCCACCAGGCCCCCACCCATGTCTCCCACCACCCACACCCCCCCAGCACTGTGGGGCACCCACCACCAGGCCCCCACCCATGTCTCCCAGCACCCCCACCCCCCAGCAGTGCAGGGGCAGCCTCCACCAGGCCCCCACCCATGTCTCCCAGCACCCCCACCCCCCAAGCCACCAGGGGCAGCCTCCACCAGGCCCCCACCCATGTCTCCCACCACCCCCACCCCCCAGCAGTGCAGGAGCAGCCTCCACCAGGCCCCCACCCATGTCTCCCAGCACCCCCACCCCCAAGCGCCAGGGGCAGGCTCCACCAGGCCCCCACCCATGTCTCCCAGCACCCGCACCCCCCAGCCACCAGGGGCAGCCTCCACCAGGCCCCCACCCATGTCTCCCAGCTCCCCACCCCCCAGCCACCAGGGGCAGCCTCCACCAGGCCCCCACCCATGTCTCCCACCACCCCCACCCCCCCAGCACTGTGGGGCACCCACCACCAGGCCCCCACCCATGTCTCCCAGCACCCCCACCCCCCAGCAGTGCAGGGGCAGCCTCCACCAGGCCCCCACCCATGTCTCCCAGCACCCCAACCCCCCAGCCACCAGGGGCAGCCTCCACCAGGCCCCCACCCATGTCTCCCACCACCCCCACCCCCCAGCACTGTGGGGCACCTGCCAGCAGGCCCCCAGCCATGTCCAACTCATGTTCCCCACCACCCCCACCCCCCAGCCACCAGGGGCAGCCTCCACCAGGCCCCCACCCATGTCTCCCACCCCCCCACCTCCCAGCAGTGCGGGGGCACCCACCACCAGGCCCCCACCCATGTCTCCCACCACCCCCACCCCCAGCCACCAGGGGCAGCCTCCACCAGGCCCCCACCCATGTCTCCCACCCCCCCCAGCAGTGCAGGGGCACCCTCCACCAGGCCCCCACCCATGTCTCCCACCACCCCTACCCCCCAGCCACCAGGGGAGCCTCCACCAGGCCCCCACCCATGTCTCCCCCCACCCCCCAGCCACCAGGGGCAGTCTCCACCAGGCCCCCACCCATGTCTCCCACCACCCCCATCCCCCAGCAGTGCAGGGGCAGCCTCCACCAGGCCCCCACCCATGCCTCCCAGCACCCCCACCCCCCAGCCACCAGGGGGAGCCTCCACTAGGCCCCCACCCATGTCTCCCACCACCCCACCCCCCAGCAGTGCAGGGGCAGCCTCCACCGGGACCCCACCCATGTCGACCAGCACCCCAACCCCCCAGCCACCAGGGGCAGCCTCCACCAGGCCCCCACCCATGTCTCCCAGCACCCCCACTACCCAGCCACCAGGGGCAGCCTCCACCAGGCTCCCACCCATGTCTCCCACCACCCCCACCCCACCAGCACTGTGGGGCACCCACCACCAGGCCCCAACCCATGTCTCCCAGCACCCCCACCCACCATCAGTGCAGGGGCAGCCTCCACCAGGCCCCCACCCATGTCTCCCAGCACCCCACGCCCCAGCCACCAGGGGCAGGCTCCACCAGGCCCCCACCCATGTCTCCCAGCACCCCCACCCCCCAGCCGCCAGGGGCAGCCTCCACCAGGCCCCCACCCATGTCTCCCACCACCCCACCCCCCAGCCACCAGGGGCAGCCTCCACCAGGCCCCCACCCATGTCTCCCACCACCCCCACCCCCCCAGCACTGTGGGGCACTCACCACCAGGCCCCCACCCATGTCTCCCAGCACCCCCACCCCCCAGCAGTGCAGGGGCAGCCTCCACCAGGGCCCCACCCATGTCTCCCAGCACCCCCACCTCCCCAGCCACCAGGGGCAGCCTCCACCAGGCCCCCACCCATGTCTCCCACCACCCCCACCCCCCAGCAGTGCAGGAGCAGCCTCCACCAGGCCCCCACCCATGTCTCCCAGCACCCCCACCCCCAAGCGCCAGGGGCAGGCTCCACCAGGCCCCCACCCATGTCTCCCAGCACCCGCACCCCCCAGCCACCAGGGGCAGCCTCCACCAGGCCCCCACCCATGTCTCCCACCACCCCCACCCCCCAGCACTGTGGGGCACCTGCCAGCAGGCCCCCAGCCATGTCCAACTCATGTTCCCCACCACCCCCACCACCCGGCCACCAGGGGCAGCCTCCACCAGGCCCCCACCCATGTCTCCCACCCCCCACCTCCCAGCAATGCGGGGGCAGCCTCCACCAGGCCCCCACCCATGTCTCCCACCCCCCACCTCCCAGCAGTGCGGGGGCACCCACCACCAGGCCCCCACCCATGTCTCCCACCACCCCCACCCCCAGCCACCAGGGGCAGCCTCCACCAGGCCCCCACCCATGTCTCCCACCCCCCCAGCAGTGCAGGGGCACCATCCACCAGGCCCCCACCCATGTCTCCCACCACCCCTACCCCCCAGCCACCAGGGGAGCCTCCACCAGGCCCCCACCCATGTCTCCCACCACCCCCACCCCCCAGCCACCAGGGGCAGCCTCCACCAGGCCCCCACCCATGTCTCCCACCACCCCCATCCCCCAGCAGTGCGGGGGCAGCCTCCACCAGGCCCCCACCCATGTCTCCCTGCACCCCCACCCCCCAGCCACCAGGGGGAGCCTCCACTAGGCCCCCACCCATGTCTCCCACCACCCCCACCCCCCCAGCAGTGCAGGGGCAGCCTCCACCGGGACCCCACCCATGTCGACCAGCACCCCAACCCCCCAGCCACCAGGGGCAGCCTCCACCAGGCCCCCACCCATGTCTCCCACCACCCCCACCCCCCAGCACTGTGGGGCACCTGCCAGCAGGCCCCCACCCATGTCCAACTCATGTTCCCCACCACCCCCACCCCCCAGCCACCAGGGGCAGCCTCCACCAGGCCCCCACCCATGTCTCCCCCCCCCCACCCCCCAGCAGTGCAGGGGCACCCACCACCAGGCCCCCACCCATGTCTCCCACCACCCCACCCCCCAGCCACGAGGGGCAGCCTCCACCAGGCCCCCACCCATGTCTCCCACCACCCCCACCCCCCCAGCAGTGCAGGGGCACCTTCCACCAGGCCCCCACCCATGTCTCCCAGCACCCCCACCCCCCAGCCACCAGGGGCAGCCTCCACCAGGCCCCCACCCATGTCTCCCACCACCCCCACCCCCCAGCCACCAGGGGCAGCCTCCACCAGGCCCCCACCCATGTCTCCCACCACCCCCATCCCCCGGCAGTGCAGGGGCAGCCTCCACCAGGCCCCCACCCATGTCTCCCAGCACCCTCACCCCCCAGCCACCAGGGGCAGCCTGCACTAGGCCCCCACCCATGTCTCCCAGCACCCCCACCCCCCAGCCACCAGGGGCAGCCTCCACCAGGCCCCCACCCATGTCTCCCACCACCCCCACCCCCCGAGCACTGTGGGGCACCCACCACCAGGCCCCCACCCATGTCTCCCAGCACCCCCACCCCCCAGCAGTGATGGGGGAGCCACCACCAGGCCCCCACCCATGTCTCCCAGCACCCCAACCCCCCAGCCACCAGGGGCACCCTCCACCAGGCCCCCACCCATGTCTCCCACCACCCCCACCCCCCAGCACTGTGGGGAACCTGCCAGCAGGCCCCCAGCCATGTCCAACTCATGTTCCCCACCACCCCCACCCCCCAGCCACCAGGGGCAGCCTCCACCAGGCCCCCACCCATGTCTCCCACCCCCCCACCTCCCAGCAGTGCGGGGGCACCCACCACCAGGCCCCCACCCATATCTCCCACCACCCCCACCCCCAGCCACCAGGGGCAGCCTCCACCAGGCCCCCACCCATGTCTCCCACCACCCCCACCCCCCCAGCAGTGCAGGGGCACCCTCCACCAGGCCCCCACCCATGTCTCCCACCACCCCTACCCCCCAGCCACCAGGGGAGCCTCCACCAGGCCCCCACCCATGTCTCCCACCACCCCCACCCCCCAGGCACCAGGGGCAGCCTCCACCAGGCCCCCACCCATGTCTCCCACCACCCCCATCCCCCAGCAGTGCAGGGGCAGCGTCCACCAGGCCCCCACCCATGTCTCCCAGCACCCCCACCCCCCAGCCACCAGGGGCAGCCTCCACTAGGCCCCCACCCATGTCTCCCAGCACCCCCACCCCCCAGCCACCAGGGGCAGCCTAAACCAGGCCCCCACCCATGTCTCCCACCACCGCCACCCCCCAGCACTGTGGGGCACCTGCCAGCAGGCCCCCACCCATGTTCAACTCATGTTCCCCAGCACACCCACCCACCAGCACTGTGGGGCACCTGCCACCAGGCCCCCACCCATGCCCAACTCATGTTCCCCACCACCCCCACACCCCAGCACTGTGGGGCACCTGCCAGAAGGCCTCCACCCATGTCCAACTTATGTTCCCCACCACCCCCACCCCCCAGCACTGTGGGGCACCTGCCAGCAGGCCCCCACCCATGTCTCTCACCACCCCCACCCCCCAGCACTGTGGGGCACCTGCCAGCAGGCCCCCACCCATGTCCAACTCATGTTCCCCACCACCCCACCCCCAGCACTGTGGGGCACCTGCCAGCAGGTCCCCACCCATGTCTCCCACCCCCCTAGCCCCCCAGCACTGTGGGGCACCTGCCAGCAGGCCCCCACCCATGTCCAACTCATGTTCCCCACCACCCCCACCCCCCAGCACTGTGGGGCACCTGCCAGCAGGCCCCCACCCATGTCCAACTCATGTTCCCCACCACCCCCACCACCCCCCAGCACTGTGGGGCACCTGCCAGCAGGCCCCCACCCGTGTCCAACTCATGTTCCCCACCACCCCCACCCCCCAGCACTGTGGGGCACCTGCCAGCAGGCCCCCACCCATGTCTCCCACCACCCCCACCCCCCAGCACTGTGGGGCACCTGCCAGCAGGCCCCCACCCATGTCTCCCACCACCCCCACCCCCCAACACTGTAGGGCACCTGCCAGCAGGCCCCCACCCATGTCCAACTCATGTTCCCCACCACCCCCACCCCCCAGCACTGTGGGGCACCTGCCAGCAGGCCCCCACCCATGTCCAACTCATGCCCCCCCCCCACCCCCCAGCACTGTGGGGCACCTGCCAACAGGCCCCCACCCATGTCCAACTCATGTTCCCCACCACCCCCACCCCCAGCACTCTGGGGCACCTGCCAGCAGGCCCCCACCCATGTCTCCCACCCCCCCCCCCACCCCCCAGCACTGTGGGGCACCTGCCAGCAGGCCTCCACCCATGTCCAACTCATGTTCCCCACCACCACCCCCACCCCCCAGCACTGTGGGGCACCTGCCAGCAGGCCCCCACCCATGTCCAACTCATGTTCCCCACCACCCCCACCCCCCCAGCACTGTGGGGGCACCTGCCAGCAGGTCCCCACCCATGTCTCCCACCCGCCCCCCGCCCCCCAGCACTGTGGGGCACCTGCCAGCAGGCCCCCACCCATGTTTCCCACCACCCCCACCCGCCAGCACTGTGGGGCACCTGCCAGCAGGCCCCCACCCATGTCCAACTCATGTTCCCCACCACCCCCACCCCCCAGCCACCAGGGGCAGCCTCCACCAGGCCCCCACCCATGTCTCCCAACCCCCACCCCCCAGCAGTGCAGGGGCACCCACCACCAGGCCCCCACCCATGTCTCCCACCACCCCCACTCCCCAGCCACCCGGGGCAGCCTCCGCCAGGCCCCCACCCATGTCTCCCACCACCCCCACCCCCCCAGCAGTGCAGGGGCACCCTCCACCAGGCCCCCACCCATGTCTCCCACCACCCCCACCCCCCAGCCACCAGGGGCAGCCTCCACCAGGCCCCCACCCATGTCTCCCACCACCCCCACCCCCCCAGCCACCAGGGGCAGCCTCCACCAGGCCCCCACCCATGTCTCCCACCACCCCCACCCTCCAACACTGTAGGGCACCTGCCAGCAGGCCCCCACCCATGTCCAACTCATGTTCCCCACCACCCCCACCCCCCAGCACTGTGAGGCACCTGCCAGCAGGCCCCCACCCATGTCCAACTCATGTTCCCCAACCCCCCACCCCCCAGCACTGTGGGGCACCTGCCAACAGGCCCCCACCCATGTCCAACGCATGTTCCCCACCACCCCCACCCCCCAGCACTGTGGGGCACCTGCCAGCAGGCCCCCACCCATGTCTCCCACCCCCCCACCCCCAGCACTGTGGGGCACCTGCCAGCAGGCCCCCACCCATGTCCAACTCATGTTCCCCACCACCCCCACCCCCCAGCACTGTGGGGCACCTGCCAGCAGGCCCCCACCCATGTCCAACTCATGTTCCCCACCCCTCCCCCACCCCCCAGCACTGTGGGGCACCTGCCAACAGGCCCCCACCCATGTCCAACTCATGTTCCCCACCACCCCACCCCCCAGCACTGTGGGGCACCTGCCAGCAGGCCCCCACCCATGTCTCCCACCCCCCCACCCCCCAGCACTGTGGGGCACCTGCCAGCAGGCCCCCACCCATGTCCAACTCATGTTCCCCACCCCCCAGCACTGTGGGGCACCTGCCAGCAGGCCCCCACCCATGTTCAACTCATGTTCCCCACCACCCCCACCCCCCAGCACTGTGGGGCACCTGCCAGCAGGTCCCCACCCATGTCTCCCACCCCTTCCCACCCCCCAGCACTGTGGGGCACCTGCCAGCAGGCCCCCACCCATGTCTCCCACCACCCCCACCCGCCCGCACTGTGGGGCACCTGCCAGCAGGCCCCCACCCATGTCCAACTCATGTTTCCCACCACCCCCACCCCCAGCCACCAGGGGCAGCCTCCACCAGGCCCCCACCCATGTCTCCCACCCCCCACCCCCCAGCAGTGCAGGGGCACCCACCACCAGGCCACCACACATGTCTCCCACCACTCCCACCCCCCAGCCACCCGGGGCAGCCTCCACCAGGCCCCCACCCAGGTCTCCCACCACCCCCACCCCCCCCAGCAGTGCAGGGGCACCCTCCACCAGGCCCCCACCCATGTCTCCCACCACCCCCACCCCCCAGCCACCAGGGGCAGCCTCCACCAGGCCCCCACCCATGTCTCCCACCACCCCCACCCTCCAGCCACCAGGGGCAGCCTCCACCAGGCCCCCACCCATGTCTCCCACCACCCCCACCCCCCAGCAGTGCAGGGGCAGCCTCCACCAGGCCCCCACCCATGTCTCCCAGCACCCCCACCCCCCAGCCACCAGGGGCAGCCTCCACCAGGCCCCCACCCATGTCTCCCACCACCCCCCCCCCCCCAGCAGTGCAGGGGCAGCCTCCACCAGGCCCCCACCCTTATCTCCCACCACCCCCACCCCCCAGCACTGTGGGGCACCTGCCAGCAGGCCCCCACCCATGTCCAACTCATGTTCCCCACCACCCCACCCCCCAGCCACCAGGGGCAGCCTCCACCAGGCCCCCACCCATGTCTCTCACCCCCCCACACACCCCCCAGCAGTGCAGGGGCACCCACCACCAGGCCCCCACCCATGTCTCCCACCACCCCCACCCCCCAGCCACCAGGGGCAGCCTCCACCAGGCCCCCACCCATGTCTCCCAGCACCCCCACCCCCCAGCCACCAGGGGCAGCCTCCACCAGGCCCCCACCCATGTCTCCCACCACCCCACCCCCCAGCACTGTGGGGCACCTGCCAGCAGGCCCCCACCCATGTCCAACTCATGTTCCCCAGCACCCCCACCCACCAGCACTGTGGGGCACCTGCCAGCAGGCCCCCACCCATGTCCAACTCATGTTCCCCACCACCCGCACCCGCCAGCACTGTGGGGCACCTGCCAGCAGGCCCCCACCCATGTCCAACTCATGTTCCCCACCACCCCCACCCCCCAGCACTGTGGGGCACCTGCCAGCAGGCCCCCACCCAAGTCTCCCACCACCCCCACCCCCCAGCACTGTGGGGCACCTGCCAGCAGGCCCCCACCCATGTCCAACTCATGTTCCCCACCACCCCCACCCCCCAGCACTGTGGGGCACCTGCAAGCAGGCCCCCACCCATGTCCAACTCATGTTCCCCACCACCCCCACCCCCCAGCACTGTGGGGCACCTGCAAGCAGGCCCCCACCCATGTCCAACTCATGTTCCCCACCACCCCCACCCCCTAGCACTGTGGGGCACCTGCCAGCAGGCCCCCACTCATGTCCAACTCATGTTCCCCACCACCCCCACCCCCCAGCACTGTGGGGCACCTGCCAGCAGGCCCCCACCCATGTCCAACTCATGTTCCCCACCACCCCCACCACCCAGCACTGTGGGACACCTGCCAGCAGGCCCCCACCCAGTCCAACTCATGTTCCCCACCACCCCCACCCCCCAGCACTGTGGGGCACCTGCCAGCAGGCCCCCACCCATGTCTCCCACCACCCCCACCCCCCAGCACTGTGGGGCACCTACCAGCAGGCCCCCAGCCATGTCTCCCACCACCCCCACCCCCCAGCACTGTGGGGCACCTGCCAGCAGGCCCCCACCCATGTCCAACTCATGTTCCCCACCACCCCCACCCCCCAGCACTGTGGGGCACCTGCCAGCAGGCCCCCACCCATGTCCAACTCATGTTCCCCACCACTCCCACACCCCAGCACTGTGGCGCACCTGCCAGCAGGCCCCCACCCATGTCTCCCACCACCCCACCCCCCAGCACTGTGGGGCACCTGCAGGCAGGCCCCCACCCATGTCTCCCACCACCCCCACCCCCCAGCACTGTGGGGCACCTGCCAGCAGGCCCCCACCCATGTCCAACTCATGTTCCCCACCACCCCCACCCCTCAGCACTGTGGGGCACCTGCCAGCAGGCCCCCACCCATGTCTCCCACCACCCCCACCCCCAGCACTGTGGGGCACCTGCCAGCAGGCCCCCACCCATGTCCAACTCATGTTCCCCACCACCCCCACCCCCCAGCACTGTGGGGCACCTGCCAGCAGGCCCCCACCCATGTCCAACTCATGTTCCCCACCACCCCCACCCCCCAGCACTGTGGGGCACCTGCCAGCAGGCCCCCACCCATGTCCAACTCATGTTCCCCACCACCCCCACCCCCCAGCACTGTGGGGCACATGCCAGCAGGCCCCCACCCATGTCCAACTCATGTTCCCCACCACCCCCACCCCCACCCCCCAGCACTGTGGGGCACCTGCCAGCACGCCCCACCCATGTTCAACTCATGTTCCCCACCACCCCCACCCCCCAGCACTGTGGGGCACCTGCCAGCAGGCACCCACCCATGTGCAACTCATGTTCCCCAGCCAACATGTCATCACAATCTAGATCCCTGGTCCCTATGGTCAGCCTCCAAATGCAAAACACCCAGTCGAGTATTGCATCCACCCACTCATAATTTGCAATTACATCACAGAACACCAATTGCAAGTTCCGAAACAAACACATTTCCCTCACATACACCCAATGGGTGTCAGTGAATCTCAAAACACATATCATGAAATGCATGAAACCAATGAGATACCACACATTGAAGTTCACCAAAAAAAATATGTATTAAAGGAAACATAAATAGAATCAAAAATGAAGAAACAGAAATGTGAATGTACAAAAATTAAAAGAAGCATGTCCGTGAAAAAAAGCAAAACCAAAAATAAAATTCCAAAGTAATGTTGTCCAAAGTCAATGTCCACAAAACAAAATCCAATGGGAAATAAAAAAGAAAGCCATTGCACCATGGTTAAAATGTGAAAAAAAAATACAATCCAACAGTGAACTATGTACATGGGAACAAGCCAGGGTCTATTATCCCAACAAAAGAAAGGAAACCTATCTAACTACACTAACTAATAAAATAAACTATATACAAAAATGTGGCCAATGTCCGAAAGGTCCAAATAAAATCAAAACAAAAATGAAACCTAACACTACCTACATAACTATGTACAAGGGCAGCGGGCTAGTTTCACGGCTCACTTGTGGATGTCCCGGGCCAGGGCATCATCGAACTCCTCCTCAATGTCCCGGAGGCGGTCCTCCTCCATGGCCCCGAGGGTCCGCAGGGCCGTTGACGTGTCCACCTCCAAACCCCTGCGGATTGCCTCGAGGCACTCGGCCCGCCTCAGGGCCCTCCACATGGAGTTCTCCGCCCTGACTATTGTGAGCCGTGCCTCTTCCGCCCGCTGCCGCTCCGCATCTATGGCGTGGCCCAACCGCTGCCACACGGAAGACACTCTCTGTCCTGGGTCCTCCTGCCCTCCGGCCGATGCCTGCCCCTCCGATGTTGAAGGCCCCGAGCCTTCATGACTCCCACCAAGTTGCTGCTGCTGCTGTGCCTCTGCCCGTGCACTGCCTCCTGCTGCCTGCACATCCTCCGCCGGCTGGGGTGCAGTCGTAGATGTGGCCACCCCTGCTGGACGTCCGACTCCCGACTGTGGCAGGGATGCCTCCTCCACCAGCCTGGCCACACGGTCAGAGGCCCTCATTACGACCCTTGCGGAAATTGACTGACCGGACCGCAACAGCGTAAATAGCGTTTCCGCCATTGCACGAAGGAGCAAAGTGCGGCTAATTACGACCCATCGGGCACGAGCATTACGCCATGGCGGAATCCGAAAGGCTGCGATGGCGGAAATGACCCCAAAACGGCCCTTACCGCCGCCGTACGCTGCACCAGGTGCAATACCGCCACCCATCTTAGCGGTCACCGTAATGAGCGGGCACCGTAATGAGCGGCCACCGCAAATTACGGGCACCGTAAATATACGGAAACGGAAGTAAAAGCATGTGGCCGGAACGGGAAACAGCACGCCGCACAACTATAAAATCCGAATCCCAACACAACCATAAAAAATCCGACCCTGACACACATCCCAACCCGTTCGCAACCCCAGTTAAAAAAATAAATATGGGAAAGGTAGCCAAGAAAGCGTGTGATCGCAAGCGGCAGGTCCACTTCTCCCGAGAGGAACTGACCGTGCTGACCGAGACCCTGCAGGAAAATGCCGCCGTCGTCTTCTCCAGTCAAATGACCAGGACGGCCCTTGCCAACAAGAAGGCCATATGGGCCCTTGTGGCACAGCGCGTAAGTGCGGTGGGGACAACACCCCGCACGCCACAGCAATGTCGCAAGCGGTGGGACGACCTGCGGATCCGCGTACGCAGCATACTTTCTGCGAACAGGAACATCGCCACAGCTACCGGTGGGGGATCAGAGTCGCCCATCAAGTTGACCCCCTGGGAGGAGATCTGCGCCTCCACCATAGGAATGGAGAGCATAGAGGGAGTCGGAGGGATGGAGAAAGGAGTGCCGACATCCGGAGAATCAGGTAGGTTGGCCAAGAGAAACAATGCGAAATCCACAAACCACGAACATGTGCAGTACCATGTGACCCCATAGTGCAATACATACTTTGCCCTGACAGCGCCCTCTAAAAGTCAGAATGAATAAACAAATTTATCAAGATGCCATAAACAACCCCTACATGTGCAGCATGCACCCCCTAACTGCAGGCAGCCAAATGAATGCATCCTCAACCCACACGAAAATGAGACCACCTCCAAGGCCCAGTCCCAAATCACCCTCATGTACCACCCCAATGCATTTGATACGTTGCCATTCCAAATCCCACAGACCCATAACTAACGCTCGCCCCTCTTTACTCCACCACAGGGTCCGATACCAACGACGAGCTGCAGGACACCCCTACCAGCACGCCTGCAAAGAGGGCCAGGACCAACGTCCCAAGAGCCTCCACCTCAGGTGCAAGGATCAAGACACGGCAGCAGCAGGAATCAAGTGCCAGCACACTGGAGGGGACTGCAACAGGCACCCCAGCAGCCAGCAAGTCCACAACCCCAGCACCACAGGTCCCCCCAAAGAACGTATCTGATGGCACTGCCTCTGGTGGTAGCAGCACCATAGGTGACACAGCTGTCATGCCAGCATGCTCCGACACGGAAAACAGTGCTGGCGACGTAGGTACCATCCATGACCTTTCCCAATCCCCCTGCATGTCCCATCCCCTACACCATGACGAAACCACGCAGGGGCACCCAGAAGACGACGACTGGCCAACCCCCACAAGTCCTGTGCCAAGGCAACATGTGTTGAGCAGCCCCCCTGTCACACCACCGCAAATGTCCATGGCCCAGCAGAGGCAACAGTCCCTCGACCTGCTGATCGAGCAACAGCAGGAAGTGTCCACGCTACTCAAGGACCATGCGGATGAATGCGGGGGTTCCAGGGCAGCCATGGAAACATCCACCGAGACACTCAGGGCACAAATAGAGAAAAGTAGTGAGAGCCTCAGGGGAGAAATGGAGAGAAGCACCGAGAGCCTGAGAGCACAAATGGAGAGAAGCACCGAGAGCCTGAGAGCACAAATGGAGAAAAGCACCGAGAGCCTGAGGGGGGAACTGAATGCGACGTCCAAAGACGTTTGTGCTGAACTTGCTGCTGTGCGCCGTGTGCTCTCGGAGCTCTCACAAACCCTCAGAGACATGCATGGACGCGAGCAGGCAGAGACGTCATCCGTGGCAAGTTCCGTCCAGGGCAGCCCCCAACGCAGATCTGGCAGGAACCTGCGCTCCACGGGCAGGGGTGCCCCTGATACCCGTAGAGGGGGCTTGCAATAGCGTCTACCCACGGGCAGCATGCATATTTGGACACTGGTGTTGGGGGGGGAGGAAGTAGGGTGGAGGGGGTGTGTTGGGCTTCACTGGGTGGCGGGTCCATAGGGTGTATGAATCAAATCACATTAACAATACAGCACTTCATTATCATCCAATGACATGTGTGGACATTGATATTTGCGTACGAGGCCTTCATAGGCGTACAGTCCACTATGTGCCTGTACTACACACACACAGTGCCACAGGTCCCCTTTCCGTGTAATAGGCACCATGCGTGGTTGCTAGAAGCATGCATCTATGATGCTCTGTCGGATTGCACGTGCATCCTGTGCCTCATGGACTCCTTGGGGTGCCTCCACATCCCCACCCTCATCATCATCATCTTCAGGTGCATGCAGTACAGCGTCAGGGGGCATGGGCACATTCCTACGTATGCACATGTTGTGCAGCATGACACATGCCATGACCATCTTAGAAACCCTCTCATGGCTGTACATGAGTGCCCCGCCAGACCTGCTGAGGCTGCGGAAACGAGCCTTCAGTAGGCCGAATGCCTGTTCAATGACCACACGGCTACGTGAGTGGGCATGGTTGTAGTCCTCCTCATGCTGGTTCTGTGGGTTCCGGATTGGTGTAAGGAGCCATCTCTTCAGTGGATACCCGGCATCACCTGTATGGGACGAATAAAGGGTGTCAGTGGAATGATAGTGCTAAGTAGCCCCCCCCCCCTCCTGCAAGGTCATTGACGCATCAAATGGGCCACGATGTCATGCATGGAATGAGACTCACCGAGTAGCCAGGATCTGTGCCCTGCGTGTCGCTCCATGTAGCGTGGTATTCTTGAGTTCCTCAGGACCATAGAATCATGGGTAGATCCTGGAAATCTGGCACAACAATGCGTAAAGATCTTGTTGGAGTCACACACCATTTGCACATTGATTGAATGAAATTGTTTCCGGTTGCGGTACTGGACCTCCATGGCATGTGGGACAACCAATTCAACATGGGTGCAGTCGATGGCACCAATGCAACCCGGGATGCCGCCAAGTGCATGGAATCCCACCTTTGCGTTGGTAATTTCCTGGTACGTGCGTGGTAGTGTGATGTGGTCGTCGGCGTGCTTCAGGAGGGCATCGTGCACTTGGGAGAGTGTCCGTGAGAACAGTGGCTGTGAAATGCCATGCAACTGTCCCACTGTGTGCTGGTAGGTGCCTGTGGCCAGGAAGTGGAGTACAGACACCACCTTCAGTAGGGGTGGGATGGCGGTTGGGCTATCTATCATGCTCACGAGGTCAGCATGTGTCATGTCCACAATGGCGATTATGGTGTCCCGGTCCAAACGGTAGAGGGTGTGGATCTGCTCAGCAGTGAGGTTGAACGGATCAGCTCGGAGGCGTGGGATTGCGGGCCGCCTGCGTGTTGGTAGTGGCAGTGCTTGTGGGCCTTGCTGACCCTGCCTTGCCCTCCTCCTCCTCCTTCTCCTCCGTCTCCCCTGTGCGCCCGGTTGTTGTACCTGTTGTTGTTCGTCGTCTTCTTGTAGTTGTAGCACTTGCAGTGCTATCTGGTGCCCCAGGCCCAACATCGCTAGTCCTGCCGGTAGCATTTTGGAGTGGGAGTGGTTGTGGGCGGGGTTTGGGTCTGCTATATATGTGCTGTCGGCCTGTATGGCCTCCACCTGTGCTGATTGAATGAATCTGTGGCAGATGCAATCCCTTCTGGCCGAGCACGTCCCGCACGTAAGGCTGCATTTGGCCGCATGGCATCTTGGGATTGGAATCATGTATCGAATCCCGATGGCAGTGTGATGTACTTTGACTGATTTTCATGCTATGCTCCCATTGTTACACATGCTATGATTGCAGCCGCTTACATACCTGTGAAGAGTCAGTGGTATGTAGGGCTCGATCGATGGCCGACCCTCATGCAGCACAGTATCGTACTTCACCGACGGGCGTGGCGTCCCATTTGTGATTGCAGCCAGTTAGCATTATGACACACAGCCGCACTACATTGATGTAATTGTGAATGCAAGCGTTCACAGAAGCCTTTTCGACGTAATGTTGCAAGTGAGGAATTCGAAGGCCAGCATTTTTGGTTGCGAAGTAGCGGTGAGGAGACGCCCACAGGTCTGGCTGGAAATGTAACGTTCTATTGTTGAATGTCCTTGGGACAGGGCCCATAACGAGCAAGCAATGAATGACATGAATTGAATGGGATGCGCAATAGCGTAGTGGACGATAAGGCAGGACGTTCCCAAGTCCATCTAGCTTCACGACACTACAGATCCGGCCAGGAGCACAGTGGTTTTTGCAGACTGCATTACGCACAGACGCGATGGAAGTTTCACATATTATGTGAGTGAATGTTCATGCGTTTTCATTGCGGGATGAGGGAATGATGAATGGATGCATGGACAGATGATTCCATTTAGGGTCTGCCATGTACATGTGTTTTTTGATTCAATCCCCTTCCCCTGCGCTATGTGATGCAAGGCTGCCATAGTGGGACTTACGTCTATCTGCCCTTGTCGGATCCTCCCTGTCTCGACGCGCCTTCATACACTTGTGTCTAGGCACGTTACTAATCCCATGTCATGGGTTCTATCTTGACGGACGCATGCACAGTAACCGACGTTGCCAATGGTGTATTAACCTCGATTGGTTTCGTTATGTATCGATACTGATTTAGGGGTGTGTATATTCCTTTGGAGTGGGCTAGCATGCATATGGGTGTGGATTTGGTGTGTTGAATGAAGATAGTGATGCATCATGTGTCCTGTAGTGCAATCGGTTAATTTGTGTTTCATTTTGGTGACAGGTATCTCCTGCCCTATTGCAGATGCCATCTGTACGCCACTCCTCCAGATGGCTTTTACTCTCGACACCTCCAGCTTCGGGTGAATCAGTGGAGCACCATTACGATCTTATGGGACGATCGCCAATGGGCCACATGCCCTTACGCTGTTCTGGTGGCTAGGTGCAACATTTCGGCCTTTCAGCTGGACTAGTGCCTGCCTCATGGGACGGACCTGCGGTTCTTGCCGCTTCCATGTTGCCTTTTGGAACGTTGATGTTGGCCCTGTGTGCCATGATGGTACAGGGCGTCACACAAGTGGAAGCTGGTCAATTATTGCAGATGCAGCCCTCGGTGATGATGGATGTTTTGGTGTTATTTTACAAATTGCTGTGAGGCCTTTGTCATTTGGATGTGCATTTAAATTGTATTCCGATATTTGGCGTGTTGCGTTATTCTTTGCAGGTGATGTGGCGATTTTCGATTTGTGGCGGTATGTATTGCGAGATGATCTGCATTGTGTTCCGCCTTCTGAGTTGAGTTGTGTGGTACAGTACTGGCCGCTTTTGCCTACGTAGCACAGTGTGGTCACGGATAGGGGCTGCCATTGTGACTGTTTACATGATGTGCTGTTCAGGGGCGGGGGATTGGCTTTTGGCCGACTGGTGCCTGTCAGCCAGGTCGATTGATGGTATGATGGGATGTTCAGAATGTGGCTGGTCACAGGTGCCTGTGTTTGCGTGCGTTTGTTGGAGGGGGACTGGGGTCATGTCCATTGGAATAGCTTCTGTATTCATGCCATCTGTGCCCTGCAGCTCACATCGGCCCCTCTTGGGATGTGCCTGGCTGCTCAGTCACCCTGCCAACTTGTGTGGTACATGCTTCTGCTGATGGTTGGTTTGTTTACTGGCAAGAGTACAGGGCTGGTGCAATCCCCCTCAGGATGCTGTTTTGGATGTTGCCTTGCGCTGGTGGCAAGCGATGGGGGACTACTGTTGTTTTGTGTCATGTGTTCTTGATTTCCATTTTGATGTCTTGTACCTTCACATGCCTGTGCTGCATCAGTACGGCTATGGTGACATGCCGTACATGGATGCCCACTCACGGGGCGCTTTGAACACCTGCATGCATTTCTACGTTGGCATGCATGGGTGAATTGTAGATTTCACTGGTTGCATGGTGTGAGTACATTGCGCCTGCCAGGAGTTGTGCAATGTGGCCAGGGAGTGGAGTACAGGCACTCAGTGGGCCATTTACGGTTGGTTCACGATGCCGTATTTCTCGCCATGGCGGAATGGTCCATTCCGCCATGCCTGATGGCGTTAGGTACATGTCCGCTAGGGTCGGAATTGGCGTACCGTTGCACCATGGTGGTGTTTGCGGTTTGGCATGGTGCGCGCGCGCGTGCTTAGTGCAGTTAGCGTTGGCGTTCACTACGGTGTCGCTAATGGCTTCGTACTTTGCGGTGACGGGTCATAGTCGCACCGAGCGCTTTTCGATGGCGGTATTGCATTTCCGCCATCGTTTTCCCCTTTCCGCAAGGGTCGTAATGAGGGCCAGAGGCAGCTCCACAGGGCACCCAGGTGACTGATGGGTGGGAAGATGGCACGGAGGACGACTGGCGCGTAGGGGGTCCATTTGAGGAGGGGGTCGTAGCAAGCCCCATCAGACGGAGGAAACCGGCCTGGGTGACCTGTCCCAGCAGGCTGACGTGGTCAACGAGCCATTCGAGATGACGTGCAGTCTCCTCATGAAAAGACTGCAGGTCACCTCGCATGGCCCGTTGACGCAACGCCACACCAGCCAGGACAGGCTCAACCCGGACCCGGATAGCCACGTCCGCAGGCAGAGGAAGGCCAGTTGACGTGAGCTCATCCCCTGCCTGAAAACGGGTCTGGACGTAGGCATCCCTGCTGGTGCAAGATGATGCAGGGACGGGATCAGGGACAGGATTGCACACAGGCACCTCCGCGGCGGCCTGTGCTGCCTCCTGTCCCTGGTCCTGCACTGCACCACTAGCACCAGTGGGATCCCCACCTCCAGACCCCGTCTCTGGTGCTTGCACGGCCTCCTCCTCCACCAAACCCCCCACCAACCTGGATGACTCCGTGCCATCTTCCCCTGTTGGGCCCTGTGGGGTCCCAGCTGCCCCTTCTGCTGCCGAGGAGTCCAACTCCAACCTCCGCCTCCTGGACCTCCCCCCGGCAGCTGCGGCCTGGGACGCGGCACCAGACTCCTCACTCCCCGACGAGAGCACAACATGGGAGGGGAGCCGGACCTTGCGTCTCCGGCTGGCGGTGGGATCCCCGCCGCTGTGCTCCACAGCACCTTCTCCGCCCTCTTCATCAGTTGACGCTGCAGACAGGGAGAAACAAAACACAGGCATCAGGGCACTGTACAATGGACACATACACACATGACAGTTGTACATGAGTGGCATTGGCAAACCTCAGACATGTCATCACAATCCCCAACACACATGTCATTTCAACTTGCACACATGAGCCATACCACAGCCATATCGCAACTGCCAGCACCATCCATACACATACAACAGCATGAGCAGCCAAAGGTGAGCCAGACAATACATGCAACACAGGAAGTGCACCACACATGTACACACACCACCATACTTGCATGCATGTGTACACCTCTGCCAAGTGTCGCAGTGTTCAGACGGGCATCCATGTCACATCTGCCAATCAGGCTTCCACATACCGCTGTCACATGCATCCATGTTGCATCACTGTTGCACCCTTGTCAAATACACACACATGCACATGTACAGTGCAGCCGAAAACAACATACATGCGTGACATCACGGACATGTCTACTTACATATACATTCATCCAAACATGTGTGCCCACACAACTGCATTTGGCATGCAAGCCTACACACACAAGCACCATCCATGTCTCACACATTCCAGCCCTCGCATGTGTTAGCCCCACGGCCCTGTACACCCCCACCCATACTCGACCCCATACAAACAGATGTGCAACCTGCACACTACTGAATAATCACCACACGCACTGCTCACAATCAGGTTGCATGTACACTCACCGCTCGACTCCAGACGGGTCTGCCTCTCAAGGACCTGGACGTGGAGCGCTGGGGATATGCATTCCAGGACCCTCATCTGTTCTTCCGACAAGGGGCCCCGGCGCCCCTTGGCATCCGCTGCCTTCAAGAGGCGCCGGGCCTTGTTCAGGGTCCTGGACCTGAAGTCCTCCCAGCGCTTCTTGACATGTTGTAAGTCGCGGACTGCCACCCCCTCCGCGTTGATGGCAGTCACGATGTCAGTCCAGATCCGAGTCCGTCCTTCCTTGTCGGCGTGGGAACTTCCGAAGAGGGCATCATACTGCCCCAGGACTTGCTCCACCAGGACACCAACTTCGGTGGCACTGAAGCTGGTGCCCCTCTGCCTCTCTGGCCGGGGGTTGCCAGTGGTCTCAGATGGTGTTTGCCCCGACATGACAACCCCAGAGGCAGGAGTGGGTGGGCAACTGGGTCCTCGGGCTGGGCTGTGGAGCGATGGAATCCCAGTCGGGAGTCTTCGGTTCCAGCAGGGGTGGTCACAGCAACAGCACCCCTGGCTGATGTGCAGGCAGCAAATGGCAGGGCACATGGGCAGCAGGCAGTCAGGCAGCAGCAGATGGCAGGTGGGAGCGTGCTCGGGGCTCTGGGGGCAGTAGTTTGGCCTTCTGGGCAGGAGCGTGGTCTTCCATGTGCTTACGCATGGCCAGCTTGATACAGCTTGATACAGAGTGATTTGACACGTACAGACGTGCATGGGCATTTCAGCGCGCGTGAAAAACTGCACGTCCGCATGTAATACGAGGAAAGGGCCCATGCGCGTAAGCGCGCGTGGAAAACTGCACGTCCGCGTGCAATACGAGGAAAGGGCCCATGCCGTAAGCGCGCGTGAAAAACTGTACGTCCGCGTGCAATACGAGGAAAGGGCCCATGCGCGTAAGCGCGCGTGGAAAACTGCACGTCCGCGTGTAATACGAGGAAAGGGCCCATGCGCGTAAGTGACGTGACTCGCGCATGCGTTTCCCTCAGCACGGGTTAAAGGTGAGCGGGCCCAGCAGTTCGCTGTACGTGCCTTTCGTGGAGACCGACGTGTGTTGCTGCTTCCTGTTGTTTCGCGCGCCATCACAACTTCACAGCTATCAAGGACGTATCTCTTCTTTTGGCGGGGGTATTGGCTACGCGTGTTTTTCTGCATCGCGCTAGTCAGACGGTGAGTCGCACAAGCTCTTTTTCCCACTGCGGGTGCCCCTGTGTATCGCACCCATTTTCGATGTCATAGTAGCGTGCGTGTCCCACGCGTACGCGTTATTCGTGTTACTGGGTGCCACCACGTACTGCGGGAGGTTGAATCCACGCACGTAGGCTGCAGGGTTGCGTGCACGGTTTTACTGCAGTTTTGGGGTGCCTGAGCATTGCGTGACCCGTCACCACATCACCGGGGTCACATACAGCCTTGCAGGTGCAGGGGGGCTGTTAACATCTTGCTTCCCACCCCCTTCACCCCAATTGCCCAGGTCAATTGTGGTGTACACCTCCCATTGGCACCACTCCATCTGTGCCAGCACTACTACATCTGTGCCATGGTTGGGAGGCCACCAAAGGTGAGGGGCGCCTCAGCTGGGCATACTCCTCGTGGCGGGCATGGTCGGGGACATGGCCGTGGTGACCAGGGAGTAGGGGGACTCCAGGGTGTCCAGGGCAGCCACAGAGGGGGAAGACGCAGGGGTGCGCCACTTGAGCACAATGTTGTGCCATGTGGCGGTGCAGCCATGCCACCACCCCCTGTGGTTCCGGGGGATGCAGCTCCTGCATCTGGCACTGGCACCCGTATGACCCGGCAGTCCGTTCCATCGACTGCCACGGGCCCAAGTGGTAGCTGCAGGTGCAGCTGTGGACACCGCCACCCAGGTTCAGGGTCTGCCAGCGCAGGCTGCGTTGGCACTTGAAGAGCCCTTGGTAGATCTCCAACAGGCCAGGGGGGAAACCATAGGGGCACGCCGGGCTGCTCAGACCAAGACACGTGTCCCTGGGGCAGTCATGTCATCTGCTGCCCCGAACAGCCGGGTGTTGGCAAGTGCAGGGGCAGATGCACCCAACAGCACCCCGGTTGTGAGTCTGCCAACCAGGACCGTTGCGGTCAATGACCCTGCCACAGCTGATGTTGCTGCGCAGGGTCCATTAGTGGGCACCCAGCTGCCACTGACACAAGTCAGGCCTTTGGTCATCCCTCCACCTGCCACTCCCTTGGCTCAATCCACCGAACCCACTGGCCATACTGGTCAGGGCGGCATTAGCCAGCCAGGGTCTGCGCCACAGTCCAAGAGGAGGAAGGTTGCACCTGCAGCACAGGCTGGGACCCCACACACAGCCACGACCTCCTGCACATCGAGGAAGAAGCCTTTCTGTAAGCAGGAACTGGACTTCCTCGTGGACTACGTGCGGGGCCACATCCGTGACATGCTAGCGGGTGCCAATAGTCAGACTACGGCTGCCCAACGTGAAACCCACTGGTAGCATGTTGCGGAACATGTCAGTTAATTCGGCCATGAGGTGCGCACGGCGCAGGAGTGCAAAAAGCGTTGGAATGACATCAAGCGCAGCAGTAAGGCCAAGCGTGCCTCAAATTACAACTTGACTCTGGTGACTGGCGGTGGGCCTGCACTAGAGGAGGAAGAACTCACTCCGCATGAGGCTCTCCTTGCGGAGTTCATACCACCTGAATTGGTCGAAGGAGTGGGAGAGATGCTGGACTTTGATGCCCAGACCAGTGAGTGTTGATGCGTGTTTGTTGAGGACGTGTGTGTTTCACTTGTGGGATGTGTTGTGCATGATTGCTGCTACATGTGATGTGTACATGGTTCTGATGTGTAAGTAATGCAATGCTACCGTCATGCATGTCTCCTCTGCCTTCATGCGGGACTCCATGTGGGCATGCTCCCTTGCCCCTCCTCTGCCACTCTCCACTCCAGTTCCACCTTTGCACTGGTCTGCTTCAATCTTGCCAATGTGTAGTTTCTTGTTCATGTGTCCTGTGTAGATGCTAACTTCCAGCGTAGAAACTGCCAGACATATGCTGTGTGGTACAGCCTTAGTACTCGATGTAGGGTATCTCACTTGTACTGTGCATGGGTCAGATGTCCCGCAGGGACATGAGTGCCCATTCATGCTCCATGTGCATTGCACACATGCCCCTATGTGTCCTTGACTGGATGATCACTGTAATATGAGTCCTTGGTTACATACATTGCCTGCCATCTCATCGGCCTCCCCATGTCAACTGTGGCTCAGTCCTGCGTTGCACACATGTTTAGGCCCTGACAATCTGTGTGGCTCACAGGCCTCAGCCTGTTCAATGGCCAATGACTGTGTCCAACTCTTGTGTCTTCTTCACACGTGGGCGGCCTCCGGAGTTTTCATCATGTGTCCTGCCCACTGTCCCAGCATCATTTGCAGTGTTGTAATTTGAATCACATTAAGCTGTTGATGCCAGTCAACACTGCCTGTCAATACACAGGTGTATGGTCAGCCTTTTGATACCATGCTAGGCATCCCTGCTTTGGTACTGGGGTGGAGGGGTGCTTGATTTCTAGACATGGTACACATTGAATGCACAATGCACGTGATGTCTGAATTTGACATTGCACTGCCTTCACATTTCCTGGCACACACCATGGAATGCTTGTACATGTAGGTAGTGAGTGGCGTACACATTTTCTGCACTGCATAGACCCACTTCCATGGAAACTGCCACCTTTCAACAGGTCTGATCACAGAAGCTATTCAAAGTAGACCCAGCATGCATGCCAGGTCATATGTTGTGTGTCACATGTCTACCGGATGCCTTTGCTGTCGGTGTGTGTGTGTGTGTCGTGTGCTTCTGACATGTGTAGTGACCTTTTTCTCTCTATTTTTCAGGTGATGACGCAATGGAGGCGGAGGATGGTGTTGTCATGCCAGACACAGTGTTGGTAACACCACATCAACCCGGCACTAGTGGGGGTCGTGGGGTGGTAGGCCACGAAAACCCCCAAGTGTTGCAGTCCATCTTGTCTCTGGCTGCCTATGAGTCCAGCCTTGATGACGACTCTGACGTCCATGTTGAGTTGGATGAGCATCAAGTCCATGTGCCAGGGGTGAGTGATTCTGATGTGGACACTCCCCTGTCTGCGACACCTGCACTGAGGGATCAGACAGTCTTGGTTCCTCCGCCCGTGGTGGATCGGGACGCAGGGTCACCCTCCACACCAGTCACTGATGTGCCTGGGACATCACGTCGACGGGGGCATGTAGTCGTGCAGCCGCAGGCGGTGCCAACACAGCGAGGACCCCCGGTCCTTGGGTCCCGCAGGGGTCAAGCCCGGCAGCGCGGTCGCCGCGCGCAACCGCTGTATACTGAGTGGGAGCAAGACATGACTGCCAATTCCGAATGGCAGGGGGCAGCAATGGGGAACATTGCTGAGAGCATGGAGCGTGTGGCCCGATCTGTGCTCCCCCTGCTAGGCAGGTGCTTCTCCAGCAGCAGGCGGCACGGTCCACGGCCCGCTCGCTCAGGCTGGGCATGGCGGCCTCAGACAGGACACGCCAGGCTGAAATGTCGTCTCTGCGTCAAGCAATTGCTGCTCCCGCAAAGGCGCACATGGATGCACTGAGGGAGGAGTATGCTTCCCTCAGATCCACTCTGGGTGTCCTTATGATGTCCCAGAGGCAGCAGGCAGAGGAGAGGTTTGCACAGCTTGAGCGTACCATCTCGGCTGAGCTACAGGCTTGCCGGGAGGTGCAGCGGTTGTCCAGCCAGGCCTTGCAGGAGGAACTCCGTGTTACACGTGCTACCTTGCAAGAGGAAGCACGTGTATCACGTGAGGTTCTGCATGCAGACCTATGTCACATCGCCACACAGAACCAGGCTCACCCGTCCGGCAGACTTGCTGCCGACGAGGGGCAAGCTGCGGCTAGGCGTGGCCAGGCTACTGTGCCACATCCTCCTTTCCAGGATGAGCCAGACTCGGACGACCATCTATCTCCCACATAGGTCGTGCTGTGCAGGCGTTGAGCCCATGGAGGATTTTTTTTTTGGCTCAGCATCATCGCATGTGGATGTTGAGCAGCACCCTGTAACTCCCCCCTCCTGGGTGCCTCCCCTCCCCCCCAGGTCGTATGTGGCCATTTTTGATTTTTTTTTCTTTTAGTTTAGTTAGTTAAGTTTCTGTTTGATAGTTAGTTTAAATAGGTAATGTAGGTTTTCCATAGTTAGTGTAATTAGTTAATAGTTGAGTTAGTTTAAAATTGCTAGTCTATTGTGCTTTCATGTGACGGTGCGGTGCTTTGTGGCTTTTGAAGGCATCCACTGTCTGTTCCAGCTGGGCCCTTCATGGTTGTCTTGTGTATGTGTTTGCTGCTTGGGGTCCTTGACTCACATATGCCACTCCTGCCTCCCTTATCCATGGGCTTGCAAGGATGGTTCGGTGTTACAGAATTTTACACAAGGGCTTTGGACTGTCATATCTGTGGCATGTCTGGTGCTGTGTGACTTGTGTTGACACCCCTAGTGGGGATGATTTAGGTGTCATTGTCCACTGTTCAGCTTTTGCTAGATGGGGTGTGTCATGATTAATGTGGACATTGATTGCTATGCATTGTGTAGTATGTTTCATATCTTTCCTGTACACGTGCTTGTCCCACCACCCCCACCCCCCAGCCACCAGGGGCAGCCTCCACCAGGCCCCCACCCATGTCTCCCAGCACCCCCACCCCCCAGCCACCAGGGGCAGCCTCCACCAGGCCCCCACCCATGTCTCCCACCACCCCACCCCCCAGCACTGTGGGGCACCTGCCAGCAGGCCCCCACCCATGTCCAACTCATGTTCCCCAGCACCCCCACCCACCAGCACTGTGGGGCACCTGCCAGCAGGCCCCCACCCATGTCCAACTCATGTTCCCCACCACCCGCACCCGCCAGCACTGTGGGGCACCTGCCAGCAGGCCCCCACCCATGTCCAACTCATGTTCCCCACCACCCCCACCCCCCAGCACTGTGGGGCACCTGCCAGCAGGCCCCCACCCAAGTCTCCCACCACCCCCACCCCCCAGCACTGTGGGGCACCTGCCAGCAGGCCCCCACCCATGTCCAACTCATGTTCCCCACCACCCCCACCCCCCAGCACTGTGGGGCACCTGCAAGCAGGCCCCCACCCATGTCCAACTCATGTTCCCCACCACCCCCACCCCCCAGCACTGTGGGGCACCTGCAAGCAGGCCCCCACCCATGTCCAACTCATGTTCCCCACCACCCCCACCCCCTAGCACTGTGGGGCACCTGCCAGCAGGCCCCCACTCATGTCCAACTCATGTTCCCCACCACCCCCACCCCCCAGCACTGTGGGGCACCTGCCAGCAGGCCCCCACCCATGTCCAACTCATGTTCCCCACCACCCCCACCACCCAGCACTGTGGGACACCTGCCAGCAGGCCCCCACCCAGTCCAACTCATGTTCCCCACCACCCCCACCCCCCAGCACTGTGGGGCACCTGCCAGCAGGCCCCCACCCATGTCTCCCACCACCCCCACCCCCCAGCACTGTGGGGCACCTACCAGCAGGCCCCCAGCCATGTCTCCCACCACCCCCACCCCCCAGCACTGTGGGGCACCTGCCAGCAGGCCCCCACCCATGTCCAACTCATGTTCCCCACCACCCCCACCCCCCAGCACTGTGGGGCACCTGCCAGCAGGCCCCCACCCATGTCCAACTCATGTTCCCCACCACTCCCACACCCCAGCACTGTGGCGCACCTGCCAGCAGGCCCCCACCCATGTCTCCCACCACCCCACCCCCCAGCACTGTGGGGCACCTGCAGGCAGGCCCCCACCCATGTCTCCCACCACCCCCACCCCCCAGCACTGTGGGGCACCTGCCAGCAGGCCCCCACCCATGTCCAACTCATGTTCCCCACCACCCCCACCCCTCAGCACTGTGGGGCACCTGCCAGCAGGCCCCCACCCATGTCTCCCACCACCCCCACCCCCAGCACTGTGGGGCACCTGCCAGCAGGCCCCCACCCATGTCCAACTCATGTTCCCCACCACCCCCACCCCCCAGCACTGTGGGGCACCTGCCAGCAGGCCCCCACCCATGTCCAACTCATGTTCCCCACCACCCCCACCCCCCAGCACTGTGGGGCACCTGCCAGCAGGCCCCCACCCATGTCCAACTCATGTTCCCCACCACCCCCACCCCCCAGCACTGTGGGGCACATGCCAGCAGGCCCCCACCCATGTCCAACTCATGTTCCCCACCACCCCCACCCCCACCCCCCAGCACTGTGGGGCACCTGCCAGCACGCCCCACCCATGTTCAACTCATGTTCCCCACCACCCCCACCCCCCAGCACTGTGGGGCACCTGCCAGCAGGCACCCACCCATGTGCAACTCATGTTCCCCAGCCAACATGTCATCACAATCTAGATCCCTGGTCCCTATGGTCAGCCTCCAAATGCAAAACACCCAGTCGAGTATTGCATCCACCCACTCATAATTTGCAATTACATCACAGAACACCAATTGCAAGTTCCGAAACAAACACATTTCCCTCACATACACCCAATGGGTGTCAGTGAATCTCAAAACACATATCATGAAATGCATGAAACCAATGAGATACCACACATTGAAGTTCACCAAAAAAAATATGTATTAAAGGAAACATAAATAGAATCAAAAATGAAGAAACAGAAATGTGAATGTACAAAAATTAAAAGAAGCATGTCCGTGAAAAAAAGCAAAACCAAAAATAAAATTCCAAAGTAATGTTGTCCAAAGTCAATGTCCACAAAACAAAATCCAATGGGAAATAAAAAAGAAAGCCATTGCACCATGGTTAAAATGTGAAAAAAAAATACAATCCAACAGTGAACTATGTACATGGGAACAAGCCAGGGTCTATTATCCCAACAAAAGAAAGGAAACCTATCTAACTACACTAACTAATAAAATAAACTATATACAAAAATGTGGCCAATGTCCGAAAGGTCCAAATAAAATCAAAACAAAAATGAAACCTAACACTACCTACATAACTATGTACAAGGGCAGCGGGCTAGTTTCACGGCTCACTTGTGGATGTCCCGGGCCAGGGCATCATCGAACTCCTCCTCAATGTCCCGGAGGCGGTCCTCCTCCATGGCCCCGAGGGTCCGCAGGGCCGTTGACGTGTCCACCTCCAAACCCCTGCGGATTGCCTCGAGGCACTCGGCCCGCCTCAGGGCCCTCCACATGGAGTTCTCCGCCCTGACTATTGTGAGCCGTGCCTCTTCCGCCCGCTGCCGCTCCGCATCTATGGCGTGGCCCAACCGCTGCCACACGGAAGACACTCTCTGTCCTGGGTCCTCCTGCCCTCCGGCCGATGCCTGCCCCTCCGATGTTGAAGGCCCCGAGCCTTCATGACTCCCACCAAGTTGCTGCTGCTGCTGTGCCTCTGCCCGTGCACTGCCTCCTGCTGCCTGCACATCCTCCGCCGGCTGGGGTGCAGTCGTAGATGTGGCCACCCCTGCTGGACGTCCGACTCCCGACTGTGGCAGGGATGCCTCCTCCACCAGCCTGGCCACACGGTCAGAGGCAGCTCCACAGGGCACCCAGGTGACTGATGGGTGGGAAGATGGCACGGAGGACGACTGGCGCGTAGGGGGTCCATTTGAGGAGGGGGTCGTAGCAAGCCCCATCAGACGGAGGAAACCGGCCTGGGTGACCTGTCCCAGCAGGCTGACGTGGTCAACGAGCCATTCGAGATGACGTGCAGTCTCCTCATGAAAAGACTGCAGGTCACCTCGCATGGCCCGTTGACGCAACGCCACACCAGCCAGGACAGGCTCAACCCGGACCCGGATAGCCACGTCCGCAGGCAGAGGAAGGCCAGTTGACGTGAGCTCATCCCCTGCCTGAAAACGGGTCTGGACGTAGGCATCCCTGCTGGTGCAAGATGATGCAGGGACGGGATCAGGGACAGGATTGCACACAGGCACCTCCGCGGCGGCCTGTGCTGCCTCCTGTCCCTGGTCCTGCACTGCACCACTAGCACCAGTGGGATCCCCACCTCCAGACCCCGTCTCTGGTGCTTGCACGGCCTCCTCCTCCACCAAACCCCCCACCAACCTGGATGACTCCGTGCCATCTTCCCCTGTTGGGCCCTGTGGGGTCCCAGCTGCCCCTTCTGCTGCCGAGGAGTCCAACTCCAACCTCCGCCTCCTGGACCTCCCCCCGGCAGCTGCGGCCTGGGACGCGGCACCAGACTCCTCACTCCCCGACGAGAGCACAACATGGGAGGGGAGCCGGACCTTGCGTCTCCGGCTGGCGGTGGGATCCCCGCCGCTGTGCTCCACAGCACCTTCTCCGCCCTCTTCATCAGTTGACGCTGCAGACAGGGAGAAACAAAACACAGGCATCAGGGCACTGTACAATGGACACATACACACATGACAGTTGTACATGAGTGGCATTGGCAAACCTCAGACATGTCATCACAATCCCCAACACACATGTCATTTCAACTTGCACACATGAGCCATACCACAGCCATATCGCAACTGCCAGCACCATCCATACACATACAACAGCATGAGCAGCCAAAGGTGAGCCAGACAATACATGCAACACAGGAAGTGCACCACACATGTACACACACCACCATACTTGCATGCATGTGTACACCTCTGCCAAGTGTCGCAGTGTTCAGACGGGCATCCATGTCACATCTGCCAATCAGGCTTCCACATACCGCTGTCACATGCATCCATGTTGCATCACTGTTGCACCCTTGTCAAATACACACACATGCACATGTACAGTGCAGCCGAAAACAACATACATGCGTGACATCACGGACATGTCTACTTACATATACATTCATCCAAACATGTGTGCCCACACAACTGCATTTGGCATGCAAGCCTACACACACAAGCACCATCCATGTCTCACACATTCCAGCCCTCGCATGTGTTAGCCCCACGGCCCTGTACACCCCCACCCATACTCGACCCCATACAAACAGATGTGCAACCTGCACACTACTGAATAATCACCACACGCACTGCTCACAATCAGGTTGCATGTACACTCACCGCTCGACTCCAGACGGGTCTGCCTCTCAAGGACCTGGACGTGGAGCGCTGGGGATATGCATTCCAGGACCCTCATCTGTTCTTCCGACAAGTGGCCCCGGCGCCCCTTGGCATCCGCTGCCTTCAAGAGGCGCCGGGCCTTGTTCAGGGTCCTGGACCTGAAGTCCTCCCAGCGCTTCTTGACATGTTGTAAGTCGCGGACTGCCACCCCCTCCGCGTTGATGGCAGTCACGATGTCAGTCCAGATCCGAGTCCGTCCTTCCTTGTCGGCGTGGGAACTTCCGAAGAGGGCATCATACTGCCCCAGGACTTGCTCCACCAGGACACCAACTTCGGTGGCACTGAAGCTGGTGCCCCTCTGCCTCTCTGGCCGGGGGTTGCCAGTGGTCTCAGATGGTGTTTGCCCCGACATGACAACCCCAGAGGCAGGAGTGGGTGGGCAACTGGGTCCTCGGGCTGGGCTGTGGAGCGATGGAATCCCAGTCGGGAGTCTTCGGTTCCAGCAGGGGTGGTCACAGCAACAGCACCCCTGGCTGATGTGCAGGCAGCAAATGGCAGGGCACATGGGCAGCAGGCAGTCAGGCAGCAGCAGATGGCAGGTGGGAGCGTGCTCGGGGCTCTGGGGGCAGTAGTTTGGCCTTCTGGGCAGGAGCGTGGTCTTCCATGTGCTTACGCATGGCCAGCTTGATACAGCTTGATACAGAGTGATTTGACACGTACAGACGTGCATGGGCATTTCAGCGCGCGTGAAAAACTGCACGTCCGCATGTAATACGAGGAAAGGGCCCATGCGCGTAAGCGCGCGTGGAAAACTGCACGTCCGCGTGCAATACGAGGAAAGGGCCCATGCCGTAAGCGCGCGTGAAAAACTGTACGTCCGCGTGCAATACGAGGAAAGGGCCCATGCGCGTAAGCGCGCGTGGAAAACTGCACGTCCGCGTGTAATACGAGGAAAGGGCCCATGCGCGTAAGTGACGTGACTCGCGCATGCGTTTCCCTCAGCACGGGTTAAAGGTGAGCGGGCCCAGCAGTTCGCTGTACGTGCCTTTCGTGGAGACCGACGTGTGTTGCTGCTTCCTGTTGTTTCGCGCGCCATCACAACTTCACAGCTATCAAGGACGTATCTCTTCTTTTGGCGGGGGTATTGGCTACGCGTGTTTTTCTGCATCGCGCTAGTCAGACGGTGAGTCGCACAAGCTCTTTTTCCCACTGCGGGTGCCCCTGTGTATCGCACCCATTTTCGATGTCATAGTAGCGTGCGTGTCCCACGCGTACGCGTTATTCGTGTTACTGGGTGCCACCACGTACTGCGGGAGGTTGAATCCACGCACGTAGGCTGCAGGGTTGCGTGCACGGTTTTACTGCAGTTTTGGGGTGCCTGAGCATTGCGTGACCCGTCACCACATCACCGGGGTCACATACAGCCTTGCAGGTGCAGGGGGGCTGTTAACATCTTGCTTCCCACCCCCTTCACCCCAATTGCCCAGGTCAATTGTGGTGTACACCTCCCATTGGCACCACTCCATCTGTGCCAGCACTACTACATCTGTGCCATGGTTGGGAGGCCACCAAAGGTGAGGGGCGCCTCAGCTGGGCATACTCCTCGTGGCGGGCATGGTCGGGGACATGGCCGTGGTGACCAGGGAGTAGGGGGACTCCAGGGTGTCCAGGGCAGCCACAGAGGGGGAAGACGCAGGGGTGCGCCACTTGAGCACAATGTTGTGCCATGTGGCGGTGCAGCCATGCCACCACCCCCTGTGGTTCCGGGGGATGCAGCTCCTGCATCTGGCACTGGCACCCGTATGACCCGGCAGTCCGTTCCATCGACTGCCACGGGCCCAAGTGGTAGCTGCAGGTGCAGCTGTGGACACCGCCACCCAGGTTCAGGGTCTGCCAGCGCAGGCTGCGTTGGCACTTGAAGAGCCCTTGGTAGATCTCCAACAGGCCAGGGGGGAAACCATAGGGGCACGCCGGGCTGCTCAGACCAAGACACGTGTCCCTGGGGCAGTCATGTCATCTGCTGCCCCGAACAGCCGGGTGTTGGCAAGTGCAGGGGCAGATGCACCCAACAGCACCCCGGTTGTGAGTCTGCCAACCAGGACCGTTGCGGTCAATGACCCTGCCACAGCTGATGTTGCTGCGCAGGGTCCATTAGTGGGCACCCAGCTGCCACTGACACAAGTCAGGCCTTTGGTCATCCCTCCACCTGCCACTCCCTTGGCTCAATCCACCGAACCCACTGGCCATACTGGTCAGGGCGGCATTAGCCAGCCAGGGTCTGCGCCACAGTCCAAGAGGAGGAAGGTTGCACCTGCAGCACAGGCTGGGACCCCACACACAGCCACGACCTCCTGCACATCGAGGAAGAAGCCTTTCTGTAAGCAGGAACTGGACTTCCTCGTGGACTACGTGCGGGGCCACATCCGTGACATGCTAGCGGGTGCCAATAGTCAGACTACGGCTGCCCAACGTGAAACCCACTGGTAGCATGTTGCGGAACATGTCAGTTAATTCGGCCATGAGGTGCGCACGGCGCAGGAGTGCAAAAAGCGTTGGAATGACATCAAGCGCAGCAGTAAGGCCAAGCGTGCCTCAAATTACAACTTGACTCTGGTGACTGGCGGTGGGCCTGCACTAGAGGAGGAAGAACTCACTCCGCATGAGGCTCTCCTTGCGGAGTTCATACCACCTGAATTGGTCGAAGGAGTGGGAGAGATGCTGGACTTTGATGCCCAGACCAGTGAGTGTTGATGCGTGTTTGTTGAGGACGTGTGTGTTTCACTTGTGGGATGTGTTGTGCATGATTGCTGCTACATGTGATGTGTACATGGTTCTGATGTGTAAGTAATGCAATGCTACCGTCATGCATGTCTCCTCTGCCTTCATGCGGGACTCCATGTGGGCATGCTCCCTTGCCCCTCCTCTGCCACTCTCCACTCCAGTTCCACCTTTGCACTGGTCTGCTTCAATCTTGCCAATGTGTAGTTTCTTGTTCATGTGTCCTGTGTAGATGCTAACTTCCAGCGTAGAAACTGCCAGACATATGCTGTGTGGTACAGCCTTAGTACTCGATGTAGGGTATCTCACTTGTACTGTGCATGGGTCAGATGTCCCGCAGGGACATGAGTGCCCATTCATGCTCCATGTGCATTGCACACATGCCCCTATGTGTCCTTGACTGGATGATCACTGTAATATGAGTCCTTGGTTACATACATTGCCTGCCATCTCATCGGCCTCCCCATGTCAACTGTGGCTCAGTCCTGCGTTGCACACATGTTTAGGCCCTGACAATCTGTGTGGCTCACAGGCCTCAGCCTGTTCAATGGCCAATGACTGTGTCCAACTCTTGTGTCTTCTTCACACGTGGGCGGCCTCCGGAGTTTTCATCATGTGTCCTGCCCACTGTCCCAGCATCATTTGCAGTGTTGTAATTTGAATCACATTAAGCTGTTGATGCCAGTCAACACTGCCTGTCAATACACAGGTGTATGGTCAGCCTTTTGATACCATGCTAGGCATCCCTGCTTTGGTACTGGGGTGGAGGGGTGCTTGATTTCTAGACATGGTACACATTGAATGCACAATGCACGTGATGTCTGAATTTGACATTGCACTGCCTTCACATTTCCTGGCACACACCATGGAATGCTTGTACATGTAGGTAGTGAGTGGCGTACACATTTTCTGCACTGCATAGACCCACTTCCATGGAAACTGCCACCTTTCAACAGGTCTGATCACAGAAGCTATTCAAAGTAGACCCAGCATGCATGCCAGGTCATATGTTGTGTGTCACATGTCTACCGGATGCCTTTGCTGTCGGTGTGTGTGTGTGTGTCGTGTGCTTCTGACATGTGTAGTGACCTTTTTCTCTCTATTTTTCAGGTGATGACGCAATGGAGGCGGAGGATGGTGTTGTCATGCCAGACACAGTGTTGGTAACACCACATCAACCCGGCACTAGTGGGGGTCGTGGGGTGGTAGGCCACGAAAACCCCCAAGTGTTGCAGTCCATCTTGTCTCTGGCTGCCTATGAGTCCAGCCTTGATGACGACTCTGACGTCCATGTTGAGTTGGATGAGCATCAAGTCCATGTGCCAGGGGTGAGTGATTCTGATGTGGACACTCCCCTGTCTGCGACACCTGCACTGAGGGATCAGACAGTCTTGGTTCCTCCGCCCGTGGTGGATCGGGACGCAGGGTCACCCTCCACACCAGTCACTGATGTGCCTGGGACATCACGTCGACGGGGGCATGTAGTCGTGCAGCCGCAGGCGGTGCCAACACAGCGAGGACCCCCGGTCCTTGGGTCCCGCAGGGGTCAAGCCCGGCAGCGCGGTCGCCGCGCGCAACCGCTGTATACTGAGTGGGAGCAAGACATGACTGCCAATTCCGAATGGCAGGGGGCAGCAATGGGGAACATTGCTGAGAGCATGGAGCGTGTGGCCCGATCTGTGCTCCCCCTGCTAGGCAGGTGCTTCTCCAGCAGCAGGCGGCACGGTCCACGGCCCGCTCGCTCAGGCTGGGCATGGCGGCCTCAGACAGGACACGCCAGGCTGAAATGTCGTCTCTGCGTCAAGCAATTGCTGCTCCCGCAAAGGCGCACATGGATGCACTGAGGGAGGAGTATGCTTCCCTCAGATCCACTCTGGGTGTCCTTATGATGTCCCAGAGGCAGCAGGCAGAGGAGAGGTTTGCACAGCTTGAGCGTACCATCTCGGCTGAGCTACAGGCTTGCCGGGAGGTGCAGCGGTTGTCCAGCCAGGCCTTGCAGGAGGAACTCCGTGTTACACGTGCTACCTTGCAAGAGGAAGCACGTGTATCACGTGAGGTTCTGCATGCAGACCTATGTCACATCGCCACACAGAACCAGGCTCACCCGTCCGGCAGACTTGCTGCCGACGAGGGGCAAGCTGCGGCTAGGCGTGGCCAGGCTACTGTGCCACATCCTCCTTTCCAGGATGAGCCAGACTCGGACGACCATCTATCTCCCACATAGGTCGTGCTGTGCAGGCGTTGAGCCCATGGAGGATTTTTTTTTTGGCTCAGCATCATCGCATGTGGATGTTGAGCAGCACCCTGTAACTCCCCCCTCCTGGGTGCCTCCCCTCCCCCCCAGGTCGTATGTGGCCATTTTTGATTTTTTTTTCTTTTAGTTTAGTTAGTTAAGTTTCTGTTTGATAGTTAGTTTAAATAGGTAATGTAGGTTTTCCATAGTTAGTGTAATTAGTTAATAGTTGAGTTAGTTTAAAATTGCTAGTCTATTGTGCTTTCATGTGACGGTGCGGTGCTTTGTGGCTTTTGAAGGCATCCACTGTCTGTTCCAGCTGGGCCCTTCATGGTTGTCTTGTGTATGTGTTTGCTGCTTGGGGTCCTTGACTCACATATGCCACTCCTGCCTCCCTTATCCATGGGCTTGCAAGGATGGTTCGGTGTTACAGAATTTTACACAAGGGCTTTGGACTGTCATATCTGTGGCATGTCTGGTGCTGTGTGACTTGTGTTGACACCCCTAGTGGGGATGATTTAGGTGTCATTGTCCACTGTTCAGCTTTTGCTAGATGGGGTGTGTCATGATTAATGTGGACATTGATTGCTATGCATTGTGTAGTATGTTTCATATCTTTCCTGTACACGTGCTTGTTGCAATTCATGCTGTAGATAGTGTTCCACACTTTGGAGGTGAAAGACGGACTGATGGTGTGATTCGTGATGTGACTCTCTGACATGGTCAAGTAATGAGATGCCTGATGAGACACACACAGATGACTTTGAAGCATTAATCATGTGTTTCATGCCCTTTCTGCAGGGGGGTGAGCCTCCAGAGCACCTTTGCCAGCAGACATGGCCCATTGGACGACGGAATTCTGGACCCGTTTGTTGGTGCCCACATCCACATGTGTGCACAAGCAGAGGCACAGTGATCGCAGACCCACATCCTAGAACTGCTGACATGTTCCAAGGAACTCCAGGCAAGGTGAGCATCACAGGGGGGCCACGACACAGCAAAGCTTGCACCAGGCGAGTTGCACATGCAGGCTTAGTCACAGCACTGAGGGTGAGCTTAGACGAATATTGGTGTTGAAGCACACAATGCAGCTCAGATGTGTTTGTGGACTGATGGCTGTTGATAGTAGGGTTGTCTGGGACACATGCAGGGGCAGTGGCACATACCCTCCGGTACACCAAGGTCCATTGAGGCACTTGTATCAACCATGTAGCCTTCCGAGACATGGAAAGGGGCAGCTCACAGGGACATACAGCAAGGGACATACTTTGTTTCGGTCATGGTGGTACGCAACTTGCTCTGTAGTCATGGCTTGCTATATGGGTCTGTCTGTTTACCCAGGGAACATTGCATGTTGTGTGAATTGTGACACATTGGTGTTCCATTTGCCACGCACCCACCAGCGGCTGACTTACTGCATTGACTGTGTATGACCCGTCACAGGGGTGATGTTTTATATCGGTACGAAGCATCGAGCACAGATTGTCTGTTTGTAGAGTAGTTTGTTGCTATGGGGCATGTTTGGTGTTGTGTTTTTGTGTAATTGGCACGTACAGGTTGTTGACTGTGGCTCTCTTTGCAGCATTGCAGTGCTCCTGTAACCGGACTTGAGAGTGCGCAGGCAGGAGGCCAGCACTCAAAACGAGAGCTAAGTGTCTTGTTGTTTTTCTTTCTAACTGCTCTGCATAGGCTTGCTGGGGAGTGTACTGATGCATGGATGTATGTGTGGTTCAATTTGGTATGTTTTTTCTCCCTAATCACCCGTGATCCTATGCTATTTTGAAACCTGTACGCTCTACCCGGTGTTCCTGCTTCACGTGCCTATCCAAGCAACGTTCCCTGACCCTCTTTCCCCACTGGGGTTGCGGATGCCTGTGTAAGCCCCGAACTTGCAGGCGCCAAAACCCTAGAGGGGGTGGTTGGTTCGTACCACTCCTGAGCCTGGACTACAGAAGGCCATGACAATGATGTCCAAGTTTGTTTGGATTGTGTATGTGTTCATGCAGGTTGTACATTTTCGTGCATTCCCTAGTTTCATGTGTCATTCCTCCTCCCCTCTCCTGCCACTCATTCCAGTCATCCAGTGTGTCAACACCTGTCCCGACTGCATATCCCTGAACCTCATTCCCCACCAGGGTCTCAGGGGCCTGTGTGAGTTTGACCTTGCAGGCACCCGGGACATGGTGGGGGTGGTTGTTTCGTGACACTCCCGCGCCTGTACAGGGGACCTGTGACAGTACACATCCATTCATGGTGCATCATCCTATGTCATGTACCACACATGTCTCACATCCTGTCGTGACATTGTTTTGCTGTGCTACCTTGGTTGTTGCATCATTGTGGTAGTACTTGGCCTTTGTGAGGTACTGCTACGTCAAGTCAACTACTGGAGGGTGTTCGGGTTCGTTTTTATGCCTTCGATTTTGTGATTTTGGAAATGAGTGTGGATTCTGAGGGTTCAGGCATCTTTTTACACACAAGGTGGGAGATGGTGACGAAGGGTAAAGGTGATCCTGTGGCCAGGTGGAATTGAGGTTTGGAGGCTCCATGACCCAGGTGCAGTTGTTCAGTGGGTCATGGTCATTTGTGAGGGAGGGGGGGGGTTGTTGTTGATAGTTGCCTTGCCCTGCAGTGTGATGGGAACTCTGACATAGTAATGGTGGTATCCTATGTACATGTTGTGTTCTGCTGATCAATGCCTGTTCATGTGTTGTGTTTTCCTTTCAGGTGCGAGGGGATAGTTGTGGTTTGACATGCTGGGGTGTACACATGGTGGATGTTCACATGTGATGTGTAGGGAACACTGATGGTCACTTGAGTGCACATGCATATGCGGAGTGCATGTCCTTGCAGAACCACACACTTGCACTCTGATGCACTACATGTACTCCCACCCTTGCATATCCACGTGTACACTGTTTGCCTTCTGGTGCCCACTGTGTCCCGGCAGCACATGTTCTGTGACCGATTATGGATCCAGTACATGCCTAATTTGATGTTTGATGTGGTCTGTCACTTAGATGTGATGCTCAGGGTGTGCATCACACACAATGGCTGTTCACTGTGCTGTGCGCTGAGCAGTGTGATGCAGGAGTAGGACACTGCACACATGAGCTGCAGTGTTGATTTTGCAATGCATAATGTGCATGTAGACAGGCATTCATTGTGATGTTACGTTAATGCATTTGGAAATGACTTATTTTGGGTGGGAGATTTTGTTGGTCTGTCATTTCATCTGATTCAGGGTCAGGCATCATTGTCCGATGCCACTGTACATTTAGGACATGGCAATGTGTACCTTATCGTTACTGCGTTGGTGTATGGGTATTGCTTGCCATGTCATGTTGATGTTTGGGAGGGTTTGAGTGACATGACAGTGATGGCCATGGCCTGTTTTGCAGGTGTGTGTGATGCACACCTTGCATGTCCGGGTCATCCGCTTCTCAGAGCAACTAGCTGGGGGTAGATTTCTCTCCGCAGCAGGGCCCTCCCCCTGGAATAGACTTCCTGCCTGACTTGAACTTGAGGGGAACCATCTCCAGTTCTGGAAGCACCTCAAGACCTTCCTCTTTGCTTCTGCTTACTCTCTGCCTCTCCCTTGCAGAATTCTTCACTGGAACTGCACAGGAGCTGCAACTGGGCCACTCTCACCGACCTCGGTCCCTGGCCCAGCCACTCTCCACTTGCACTGCAGTACTGTCTCTCTATCCAGCACTTGTCTGCACTTACCTTTGCAGTTGCCACCAGGCGACCTATGTATTATTTTCTTGGGCTACTTCCCCTGTACTGGACTCCCCCCCACCCTTCCCCTTGCACTTTTCCCTTCTCCCTACCCCTGCACTTGCACAATCTCAATGACACCTGGCCTAGTAGTACTGTTCTCTGTGTTCCCTTGTTCCCCCCTCCCTGCCTCATTGCGCCTTGGAATACTTGTGTATGGCCTACATCATGCCATATGTCATATGTGTGCCTTTTGGTCACACAGGATAGCTTGTGTGTAAGTAGCTAGGGATGCAGACGATGTGGCACTTCCATGGCAACTATCTCAGGGTGGTAGGGTTGTGACAGTTGACTGTCTCTTTGTCATCATCGATTGTCACCTGGTATGTGCCAGGCCTGTGTACACTCCGCAGGGGTGGGAGTTTAGTTGAAAATTGTGGCCACAAGCTGGGTCCGGGCTTCCTCGCCACGTGCCCTGTCCCCTCCCATGGGCAGCGCCTGTGCCTGTGGTTGGGGATGTGGGGGCACCACCATGTCCACCGAGACGCCCTGCCGTGTTGCAACATTGTGCAGGACACATGCTGCCACAATGATCCTGCACACTATTGGTGGTGCATAGAGTAGTTGCCCACCAGAGCGGTCAAGGGAGCGGAAACGTGACTTGAGCACTCCGAATGTGCGCTCCACTATGCCCCTGGTTGCAATATGGGCGGCGTTGTATCTTACCTGGGGTGGTGTGGTGGGGTTCCGGATTGGCGTCATCATGTGGTTGCTCAGAGGGTAGGCACTGTCCCCTGGGGAGGTGATAATAGTTGAGATTATTAGGGTTTGGATATTTGTCTGTGTGTGACTTGCATGCATGTGCAAGGGCATTTGTACTGACCTAGGAGCCATGTGTCGCCATGCTGCCCAGCTTCCAGGGCCCGGCTCAGGGCGGACATTCTGTATATGAAACTGTCATGGGTAGAGCCAGGGTAGTTTGCATAGACAGAGGTGATGATTCCCTTTGCATCACATACCACCTGTACATTGATGGAATGCCAGTGCTTGCAGTTTCGGTAGATGTGCTCAATGGCCCTAGGTGGACGTAGGGCCACATGGGTGCAATCTATGGCACCGAGCACTTTGGGGAAGTGTGCCACCCTGAAAAAATACAGGACACCGGCCTGCCTTTCTGCGGGTGTTCTGGGCATGTATATGGGCCTGCGGACTGAGGGGCGCGCTGTCATGATTGCCAGTACCTGGTGTAGGCAGCGTGACTGCGTGGCCTGTGAGACCCCCCCCACTATGGCAGTGGTCCGCTGAAATGACCCAGTGGCCAAAAAATGCAGGACATTGAGCAGCTTCTCCAAGGGGCTCAATGCTTGGGAGCAAAGGGTGGGGGATGTGAGGTCATCTTCCCACTCCCTGACCAGGTCTAGGATGATATGGGGTGGAAACCTATACCTGCCATAGACCTGGTCGTCAGGCATCCCAAAAAGGCTTGTCCGTGGTGCGAAAATGCGTGCCCTGGCTATTCTCCTCCTCCTGCGGTGTCCCACAATCAGTGCAGCGACAAATGGGGCATTCATCGTAGCTGTATATACGCGTTTGTTGTTTGCGCGCACTTTTATGCTGTGCGCGGGGATGCCTCCGCCTGCCTTCGTGTGGGCGGACGCGTTGACGCCTGTGTACGTCTTTTGCCGTGCGCGGGTTTCCCGTATTCGGATACGTGGTAAGACTGTAGGTCCGAGTGTCATCGCGTGTGATCGGAGGGGAGTGAGCGTACACGCGATTGGCCTGGGTACGTGCGTTTCGGGGTGCGCGGTTAGTTCCACACGCGATTAGCCTGGGTAGGTGTGTTCCCGGGTGCCGGGAACTTTCACACGCGATTGGTGGAAATCCACGTGTGTTCTGTTATCACGTGCAATGAGGGAACACAGACGCGCTCACGCGCTAAGGGCCTTTGGTTCAATGAAATCGCAGATGCGTGCTGCCGTGCATACGCGCTAAGGGCCTTTCCTCGTATTACACGCGGACGTACAGTTTTTCGCGCGCTGAAATGCCCATGCACGTCTGTACGCGTCACGTCACAGGGGCGCTTGCGCTTGAGGGGCCTTCTGTCCAATGAAAATGCGTATGCGTGCAGACGCGCTTACGCGCTAAGGGCCTTTCCTCGAATTACACGCTGACGTGTAGATTTTTCACGTGCCAAATCTCTCCGTATCAAGCTGGCCACGCGTAAGCACACGGAAGACCACGCTCCTGCCCAGAAGGCCGAACTACTGCCCCCCAGAGCCCCGAGCACGCTCCCACCTGCCATCTGCTGCTGCCTGACTGCCTGCTGCCCACGTGCCCTGCCATTTGCTGCCTGCACATCAGCCAGGGGTGCTGTTGCTGTGACCACCCCTGCTGGAACCAAAGACTCCCGACTGGGATTCCATCGCTCCACAGCCCAGCCCCAGGACCCAGTTGCCCACCCACTCCTGCCTCTGGGGTTGTCATGTCGGGGCAAACACCATCGGAGACCACTGACAACCCCCGGCCAGAGAGGCAGAGGGGCACCAGCTTCAGTGCCACCGAAGTTGGTGTCCTGGTGGAGCAAGTCCTGGGGCAGTATGATGCCCTCTTCGGAAGTTCCCGCGCCGACAGGGAAGGACGGACTCGGATCTGGACTGACATCGTGACTGCCATCAACGCGGAAGGGGTGGCAGTCTGTGACTTACAACATGTCAAGAAGCGCTGGGAGGACTTCAGGTCCAGGACCCCGAACAAGGCCCGGCGCCTCTTGAAGGCAGCGGATGCCAAGGGGCGCCGGGGCCACTTGTCGGAAGAACAGATGAGGGTCCTGGAACGCATATCCCCAGCGCTCCATGTCCAGGTCCTTGAGAGGCAGACCCGTCTGGAGTCGAGCGGTGAGTGTACATGCATCCTGATTGTGAGCAGTGCGTGTGGTGATTATTCAGTAGTGTGCAGGTTGCACGTCTGTTTGTGTGTGGTCGAGTATGGGTGGGGGTGTACAGGGCAGTGGGGCTAACACATGCAAGGGCTGGAATGTGTGAGACATGGATGGTGCTTGTGTGTCTAGGCTTGCATGCCAAATGCAGTTGTGTGGGCACACATGTTTGGATGAATGTGTATGTAAGTAGACATGTCCGTGATGTCACGCATGTATGTTGTTTTCGGCTGCATGTATCAGCACTGTGTACATGTGCATGTGTGTGTATTTGACAAGGGTGCAACAGTGATGCAACATGGATGCATGTGACAGCGGTATGTGGAAGCCTGATTGGCAGATGTGACATGGATGCCCGTCTGAACACTGCAACACTTGGCAGAGATGTACACATGCATGCAAGTGTGGTGGTGTGTGTACATGTGTGGTGCACTTCCTGTGTTGCATGTGATGTCTGGCTCACCTTTGGCTGCTCATGCTGTTGTATGTGTATGGATGGTGGTGGCAGTTGCGATATGGCTGTGGTATGGCTCATGTGTGTGTTGGGGATTGTGATGACATGTCTGAGGTTTGCCAATGCCACTCATGTACAACTGTCATGTGTGTATGTGTCCATTGTACAGTGCCCTGATTCCTGTGTTTTGTTTCTCCCTGTCTGCAGCGTCAACTGATGAAGAGGGCGGAGAAGATGCTGTGGAGCACAGCGGCGGGGATCCCACCGCCAGCCGGAGACGCAAGGCCTGGCTCCCCTCCCATGTTGTGATCTCGTCGGGGAGTGAGGAGTCCGGTGCCGCGTCCCAGGCCGCAGCTGCCGGGGGAGGTCCAAGAGGCGGAGGTTGGACTTGGACTCCTCGGCAGCAGAAGGGGCAGCTAGGACCCCACAGGGCCCAACAGGGGAAGATGGCACGGACTCATCCAGGTTGGTGGTGGGTTTGGTGGAGGAGGAGGCCGTGCAAGCACCAGAGACGGGGTCTGGAGGTGGGGATCCCACTGGTGCTAGTGGTGCAGTGCAGGACCAGGGAAAGGACGCAGCACAGGCCGCCGCGGAGGTGCCTGTGTGCAATCCTGTCCCTGATCCTGTCCTTGCATCATCTTGCACCAGCAGGGATGCCTACGTCCAGACCCGTTTTCAGGCAGGGGATGAGCTCACATCAACTGGCCTTCCTCTGCCTGCGGACGTGGCTTTCCGGGTCCGGGTTGAGCCTGTCCTGGCTGGTGTGGCGTTGCGTCAATGCGCCATGCGAGGTGACCTGCAGTTCTTTCATGAGGAGACTGCACATCATCTCGAATGGCTTGTTGACCACGTCAGCCTGCTGGGACAGGTCACCCAGGCCGGATTCCTCCGTCTGATGGGGCTTGCTACGACCCCCTCCTCAACTGGACCCCCTACGCGCCAGTCGTCCTCCGTGCCATCTTCCCACCCATCAGTCACCTGGGTGCCCTGTGGAGCTGCCTCTGACGGTGTGGCCAGGCTGGTGGAGGAGGCATCCCTGCCACAGTCGGGAGTCGGACGCCCAGCAGGGGTGGCCACATCTACGACTGCACCCCAGCCGGCGGAGGATGTGCAGGCAGCAGGAGGCAGTGCACGGGCAGAGGCACAGCAGCAGCAGCAACGTGGTGGGAGCCATGAAGGCTCTGGGCCTTCAACATCGGAGGGGCAGGCATCGGCCGGAGGGCAGGAGGACCCAGGACAGAGAGTGTCTTCCGTTCGGCAGATGTTGGGCCACGCCATAGATGTGGAGCGGCAGCGGGCGGAAGAGGCACGGCTCAAAATGGTCAGGGCGGAGAACTCCATGCGGAGGGCCCTGAGGCGGGCCGAGTGCCTCGAGGCAATCCGCAGGGGTTTGGAGGTGGACACGTCGACGGCCCTGCGGACCCTCGGGGCCATGGAGGAGCACCGCCTCTGGGACATTGAGGAGGAGTACGATGATGCCCTGGCCCGGGACATCCACAAGTGAGCCGTGAAACTAGCCCGCTGCCCTTGTACATAGTTATGTAGGTAGTGTTAGGTTTCATTTTTGTTTTGATTTTATTTGGACCTTTCGGACATTGGCCACATTTTTGTATATAGTTTATTTTATTAGTTAGTGTAGTTAGATAGGTTTCCTTTCTTTTGTTGGGATAATGGACCCTGGCTTGTTCCCATGTACATAGTTCACTGTTGGATTGTATTTTTTTTTCACATTTTAACCATGGTGCAATGGCTTTCTTTTTTATTTCCCATTGGATTTTGTTTTGTGGACATTGACTTTGGACAACATTACTTTGGAATTTTATTTTTGGTTTTGCTTTTTTTCACGGACATGCTTCTTTTAATTTTTGTACATTCACATTTCTGTTTCTTCATTTTTGATTCTATTTATGTTTCCTTTAATACATATTTTTTTTGGTGAACTTCAATGTGTGGTATCTCATTGGTTTCATGCATTTCATGATATGTGTTTTGCGATTCACTGACACCCATTTGGTGTATGTGAGGGAAATGTGTTTGTTTCGGAACAAATTATGAGTGGGTGGATGCAATACTCGGGTGGGTGTTTTGCATTTGGAGGCTGACCTTAGGGACCAGGGATCTAGATTGTGATGACATGTTGGCTGGGGAACATGAGTTGCACATGGGGGGGGGGCTGCTGGCAGGTGCCCCACAGTGCTGGAGGGCGGGGGTGGTGGGAGACATGGGTGGGGGCCTGGTGGAGGCTGCCCCTGGTGACTTGGGGGTGGGGGTGGTGGGAGACATGGGTGGGGACCTGGTGGTGGGGGCCCCTGGGGGGTGGGGGTGCTGGGAGACATGGGTGGGGGCCTGGTGGAGGCTGCTCCTGCACTGCTGGGGGGTGGGGGTGGTGGGAGACATGGGTGGGGGCCTGGTGGAGGCTGCCCCTGGTGGCTGGGGGGTGGGGGTGGTGGGGAACATGAGTTGGACATGGGTGGGGGCCTGCTGGCAGGTGCCCCTCAGTGCTGGGGGGTGGGGGTGGTGGGAGACATGGGTGGGGGCCTGGTGGAGGCTGCCCCTGGTGACTGGGGGGTGGGGGTGGTGGGAGACATGGGTGGGGGCCTGGTGGAGGCTGCCCCTGGTGGCTGGGGGGTGGGGGTGCTGGGAGACATGGGTGGTGGCCTGGTGGAGGCTGCCCCTGCACTGCTGGAGGGTGGGGGTGGTGGGAGACATGGGTGGGGGCCTGGTGGTGGGTGCCCCTGGTGGCTGGGGGGCGGGGGTGCTGGGAGACATGGGTGGGGGCCTGGTGGAGGCTGCTCCTGCACTGCTGGGGGGTGGGGGTGGTGGGAGACATGGGGGGGGGCCTGGTGGAGGCTGCCCCTGGTGGCTGTGGGGTTGGGGTGCTGGGAGACATGGGTGGGGGCCTGGTGGAGGCTGCCCCTGCACTGCTGGGGGGTGGGGGTGGTGGGAGACATGGGTGGGGGCCTGGTGGTGGGTGCCCCTGGTGGCTGGGGGGTGGGGGTGCTGGGAGACATGGGTGGGGGCCTGGTGGAGGCTGCTCCTGCACTGCTGGGGGGTGGGGGTGCTGGGAGACATGGGTGGGGCCTGTGACTGGGGGGTGGGGGTAGTGGGAGACATGGGTGGGGGCCTGGTGGAGGCTGCCCCTGGTGGCTGGGGGTGGGGGTGCTGGGAGACATGGGTGGGGGCCTGGTGGAGGCTTCCCCTGCACTGCTGGGGGGTGGGGGTGGTGGGAGACATGGGTGGGGGCCTGTTGGAGGCTGCCCCTGGTGGCTGGGGGGTGGGGGTGGTGGTAGACATGGGTGGGGGCCTGGTGGAGGCTGCTCCTGCACTGCTGGGGGGTGGGGGTGGTAGGAGACATGGGTGGGGGCCTGGTGGAGGCTGCCCCTGGTGGCTGGGGGGTGGGGGTGCTGCGAGACATGGGTGGGGGCTGGTGGAGGCTGCCCCTGCACTGCTGGGGGGTGGGGGTGGTGGTAGACATGGGTGGGGGCCTGGTGGTGGGTGCCCCTGGTGGCTGGGGGGTGGGGGTGCTGGGAGACATGGGTGGGGGCCTGGTGGAGGCTGCTCCTGCACTGCTGGGGGGTGGGGGCGGTGGGAGACATGGATGGTGGCCTGGTGGAGGCTGCCCCTAGTGCCTGGGGGGTGGGGGCGGTGGGAGACATGGGTGGGGGCCTGGTGGAGGCTGCCCCTGCACTGCTGGGGGGTGGGGTTGGTGGGAGACATGGGTGGGGGCCTGGTGGAGGCTGCCCCTGGTGGCTGGGGGGTGGGGGTGCTGGGAGACATGGGTGGGGGCCTGGTGGAGGCTGCCCCTGCACTGCTGGGGGGTGGGGGGTGGGGGTGGTGGGAGACATGGGTGGGGGCCTGGTGGAGGCTGCCCCTGGTGGCTGGGGGGTGGGGTGCTGGGAGACATGGGTGGGGGCCTGGTGGTGGGTGCCCCTGGTGGCTGGGGGGTGGGGGTGCAGGGAGACATGGGTGGGGGCCTGGTGGTGGGTGCCCCTGCACTGCTGGGGGGTGCGGGTGGTGGGAGACATGGGTGGGGGCCTGGTGGAGGCTGCCCCTGGTGGCTGGGGGGTGGGGGGGGTGGGGAACATGAGTTGGACATGGGTGGGGGCCTGCTGGCAGGTGCCCCACAGTGCTGGGGTGTGGGGGTGGTGGGAGAGATGGGTGGGGGCCTGGTGGAGGCTGTCCCTGGTGACTGGGGGGTGGGGGTGGTGGGAGACAATGGTGGGGGCCTGGTGGAGGCCGCCCCTGGTGGCCGGGGGTGGGGGTGCTGGGAGACATGGGTGGGGGCCTGGTGGAGGCTGCCCCTGCACTGCTGGGAGGTGGGGGTGGTGGGAGACATGGGTGGGGGCCTGGTGGTGGGTGCCCCTGGTGGCTGGGGGGTGGGGGTGCTGGGAGACATGGGTGGGGGCCTGGTGGAGGCTGCTCCTGCACTGCTGGGGGGTGGGGGTGGTGGGAGACATGGGTGGGGGCCTGGTGGAGGCTGCCCCTGGTGGCTGGGGGGTGGGGGTGGTATGGAACATGAGTTGGACATGGGTGGGGGCCTGCTGGCAGGTGCCCCACAGTGCTGGGGGGTGGGGGTGGTGGGAGACATGGGTGGGGGCCTGGTGGAGGCTGCCCCTGGTGACTGGGGGGTGGGGGTGGTGGGAGACATGGGTGGGGGCCTGGTGGAGGCTGCCCCTGCACTGCTGGGGGGTGGGGGTGGTGGGAGACATGGGTGGGGACCTGGTGGGGGGTGCCCCTGGAAGGTGGGGGTGCTGGGAGACATGGGTGGGGGCCTGGTGGAGGCTGCCCCTGCACTGCTGGGTGGTGGGGGTGGTGGGAGACATGGGTGGGGGCCTGGTGGAGGCTGCCCCTGGTGGCTGGGGGGTGGGGGTGGTGGGGAACATGTGTTGGACATGGGTGGGGGCCTGCTGGCAGGTGCCCCACAGTGCTGGGGGGTGGGGGTGGTGGGAGACATGGGTGGGGGCCTGGTGGAGGCTGCCCCTGGTGACTGGGGGGTGGGAGACATGAGTGGGGGCCTGGTGGAGGCTGCCCCTGGTGGCTGGGGGGTGGGGGTGGTGGGAGACATGGGTGGGGACCTGGTGGAGGCTGCCCCTGCACTGCTGGGGGGTGGGGGTGGTGGGAGACATGGGTGGGGGCCTGGTGGTGGGTGCCCCTGGTGGCTGGGGGGTGGGGGTGCTGGGAGACATGGGTGGGGGCCTGGTGGAGGCTGCTCCTGCACTGCTGGGGGGTGGGGGTGGTGGGAGACATGGGTGAGGGCCTGGTGGAGGCTGCCCCTGGTGGCTGGGGGGTTGGGGTGGTGGTAGACATGGGTGGGGGCCTGGTGGAGGCTGTCCCTGGTGGCTGGGGGGTGGGGGTGCTGGGAGACATGGGTGGGGGCCTGGTGGAGGCTGCTCCTGCACTGCTGGGGGGTGGGGGTGGTGGGAGACATGGGTGGGGGCCTGGTGGTGGGTGCCCCTGCACTGCTGGGGGGTGGGGGTGCTGGGAGACATGGGTGGGGGCCTGGTGGTAGGTGCCCCTGGTGGCTGGGGGGTGGGGGTGCTGGGAGACATGGGTGGGGGCCTGGTGGTGGGTGCCCCTGGGGGGTGGGGGTGCTGGGAGACATGGGTGGGGGCCTGGTGGTGGGTGCCCCTGCACTGCTGGGGGGTGGAGGTGGTGGGAGACATGGGTGGGGGCCTGGTGGAGGGTGCCCCTGGTGGCTGGGGGTGCAAGTTGACATGTGGGTTGGCTGGTGGGCATGGCCATGGTGGATGGGGTGCCTGCAGGACATGTGCTGGGTAGGCCCCTGTGGTGTGAGCCACCTGCAGGGGCCGTGGAGGGTGTAGAGGGAACACCTGGGAGGACCCACACGTGCAATTCACGTGTGCTGCTCCCCGCGCACCCCTGTAATACACGTACCCTGATGAGATCGCGTGTGGAACTTCCCGCACACCCCTGTAATACACGTACCCTGATGGAATTGCGTGTGGAACTTCTCGCGCACCCCTGGAATACACGTACCCTGCTGATGTTGCGTGGGATACTTCCCCGGCACCCTGAAATACACGTACCCTGATGAGATTGCGTGTGTGACTTCCCGCAAACCCCCGAAATACACGTACCCCGCTCAATCGCATGTGTAACTTCCCGCGCACCCCCGAAATACACGTACCCCGCTCAATCGCGTGTGTAACTTCGCATGCACCCCCGAAATACACGTACCCCGCTCAACTGTAACTGCCTCTATCTTAATCTGCCTGCCTCCACTCTCCGCCCTCTGCAACTCATCCAGAACAGAACTGCGAGACTTGTCCTTGGCCTCAAGCCCAGGGACCGTATCTCTCCAGGACTGAAATCTCTACACTGGCTCCCAGTGGCTGCGAGGATTAAGTTCAAAACCCTCTGCATTGTCCACAAGGCCTTCTGGGGCCTGGGGCCCAAATACCTTCAACTCTCTCTTCCTAAATATCTTCCTTCCCGAGCCCTTCGCTCATCCGTCTCCAACTCCCTCAGGGTCAGCCGCTTCTCGAAGCAACGAGCTGGGGGTAGATCTCTCTCTGCAGCATGGGCCTCCCTCTGGAACAGCCTTCCTGCCTCCCTGAAACTTGAGGAGAACCACCTCCGGTTCCGGAAGCACCTCAAAACCTTCCTCTTTGCTTCTGCTTTCTCTCTCCCTCTCCCCTGCTGAACAGCTTTAATTCTTCATTGAATCTGCTCTGAATCTGCAACTGGGCCACTCTCAGTGACCTCGGTCCAGGGCCCAGCCACTCTCCACTTGCACTGCCTCCCTGGCACCCCCCCGCACTGCGGGACTGTCACTGTATCCTTACAGCCCCCCCTTCCCAGCACTTGTTCTGCATCTACCTTGCACTTGCCACCAGCTGGCCTTATTTATTATTTTTTTTACGCTACTTACCTTGTACTGCACCCCCCCTCCCCTTCCCCTTGCACTTTTCCCTTCCCCCCACCCCTGCACTTGCGCGATCTGAATGACACCTGGTCTAGTAGGATCGTTGTCTGTCTTCCCCTTGTTCCCCCCCTGCCTCGTCGTGCCTTGAAACACTTGTGTATAGGCACGTTACAAATGCCATATCATATCATATCATCATAATCGCGTGTGTAACTTCCCGCGCACCCCCGAAATACACGTACCTCACTCAATCGCGTATTTAACTACCCGCGTACCCCCGAAATACACGTACCCCGCTCAATCGCGTGTGTAACTTCCCGCGCACCCCCGAAATACACGTACCCCGCTCAATCGCGTGTGTAACTTCCCGCGCGCTCACCTCGCTCGATCGCGTGTGTTGCTTCCCGCGCACCCCCGCAATACACGTGCCCCGCTCGCACAGGCCCAATTGCTGTATGTTGCCACTTTTGTGATGCGCTGGGACTCTACCGCCTGCCTTCGTGTGGCGGACGTGTTTCAGCTTGTGCGTGTCTTTGGCTGTGCGTGGCTTTGCCCTATTCGATTCCATGAATACGTGTGGTTCGAGTGCGTGTGGGCGTTCCGTCTGCTTCCCTGCAGTACATCCCCAGTTACGCCCTTATTTTCGCGCGTTGTTCCCCATTCCGCGCGTTACGCCCCCTGTCCCGCCCACTTTCTGGTGTATGCGCCGAGGTTGTGCGCTTTCACTGTGCGCGTCGCGCACGCCTTTCGGGATGTTGCAGTGACTTGTGCGCCATGCACGGGTTTGGCGCACATCCCGAGGTGAACACGCGCAGGGACTTCCTGTTTTTTTCCGCTTGCGCCTGCTTGCGCCTGCTTGCGCAAAGATTTTCGGCGCACGTTTGTTCCATGAATCGGCCCCTTGTCTCTTATTTCCTCACCTGTCAAAATTGCAAGTCTCTAAAACTTTCAAAATCGTAAGCCCTTCAGAGGGATTTCATTCTCAGGGTATGACTTTTCAAAAAGATTCACTCATGGTTTCCCTGGCTATATATAGTGTTGCTTCCACTGTAATGATAGTGAGCATTGATATATTACACACCACAGCCACCTGTTTCTTTGCTCTTGAATGGCAACACTGCTTGAAAACCATGTCCCGCTTCTAATCTCAGTCTGTCTGGATACAGACATCTTCCTTGTATCTTCAAATCATCATTCACTCTCTATGCTATGGTATGTGTAGTTTTATCCTTTCTTTTCATTCATTGGTCACCTGTATCCATGCTTGAGCACTTGTGCTGTCTCTGAGGCAGCTAATCTGAGTCGTTTGACTATTCTGAATTATGTGTACCTTTGTCATAAAATCTGTATCCAGCAGTTATACTATGTCCAGTATATCTTCCACGTGGCTGCTATTGATGAAATGTTTGCTGTACCTATGCATGAAATCAAGTACACTCGTAGAATGCTAATGTTGCCCTTGAAAAGGCTACTTGTTCATCACTCTGATTATAACAAGAATGAAGAGGGTAAGGTATCTGAATGGGAGTTTTCCATGCTTATTTTAATCTCTGCGAGGCAGTGTATCTAGCTATGCGTTGTTATCGTGACACAGGGTGCAGTGCACTAGATATTCTACATCCCTTACTTCCTTTGGTCTGTTGGAGGGGGGGGCAGAGGTGTCCATGCCCTGGGCCCCCAAAGTGCTTAAAATGGTCCTGCATATCATGACTGCTTAGCCTGGAGATGGATTGCCATTACGATTTATCCCACAATCCCTGCCCCCACACATCCCCCCTCCCTCCAACCATCTGCTCCAACCCCCAAAATCATCACATCAGCCCAGAATTACCTCCACCTCCCTCTTCCTTGTCCCAGTGCTGACGTATCAGGCACCTTCCCTCATAGATAAGTACAATGACGAGGAAGAGTGGGGCTAGAAGTAATGAAGATTACAGGTAACTAAACCAGGCATTACCTCCATAACCACTACCTCATCCCAGTACTTGTGTATGAGGCAAAGTGCCTCATACACAAGTACTGGGATGAGGAAGAATGAGGATACGAGTAATGAAGATTATTAATAAGTAATCATGGCATTAATCACAAGCAGTGACACAACACCATTGATCTGACTGGGCTTTAGTCCTCTTCCCTCACCTCCTGAAATTTTGGGCTATGTTGACTCGACCTGGCTGACCTAGAAATCCCTTGCCGGACAGAACAGGACACAGATGTTAAATGGCACCTGTGTTTCATTGTTAAGGCCCTGCAAATACTACCGTAAAGCATTTAAGTGTTCGTTTTTAGGCAGTTGAAATCGTGATGTGGGTTTAGTACTTGCATGACAGGGGAGTGATTGGAAGGATAGAGAGGTGACAGGAGACCGCTCATTCTCACAGCAGTCTATAAGTGGGTGCTTTCAGACTTAAAGGAGAGAAGTAACTGCTTGTAACATTGAAGCTGCACTATAGAATAGTCTCATTAGAATGCGTAAAGAAGTTAGATGCCCCCACACAAATAAATGTGCAACTCCCCCACCGCTTGTAAAGTTAGCGCCTCTCCCAACATTTGAAGGGTTAGCGGTCTCCTGAAATGTAGGTTTTGTTGAGCTCCTGAACACAAGCACACACACTATTCACTATACATATACAGGCACACACAAGCACACCCAGCCACCCATACATTTAAGTGTGTACCCTATGACCATACAGGCACACCCGGGTAGCCACCCGTACATTTGAGTGTGCACCCTTTCATCATAGAGGCACTCCCAGGCAGCCCCCATATATTTAAGTGTGTACCTTTTCACCGTATATTCACACACGCACACCCAGCCACCCATACATTTGACTGTGCACACTTTCACCATACACTCACGCAGGCATATCCAGGCCGCATCATGCACTCACTCATTAATGCACTTTACATTATATACATACATATACACATACTTACATGCATGCACACACATTTAAAGAAAATACATTTTCTTACCTTTAACCCGTTGGTCCAGGGAATGAGACCTTCAGCTCCCTGCAGTAGTCAGCAATGCGTGTTCCCGTCATCTGCAGAGGATCGGGAGGCCCACGTGTCATGGGGTGGAGGGGAGTCCCATTACGTTCAAAAAGAAATTGCTTCTTTTTGAAGTGTCACTCTGACTTCATAAAGGAATTATTTCTGTTAAAGGACCAAACCGGAACAGAAAAAATGTTGTTATGAAGGCAGAGTTACTGCAAACATAAACTATGGGCCTCATTATAAGTGTGGCGGTCTGGAAACAAGGGTGCGTGTAAGCTTTCCGGCACCCTTGTTTCGGGACCGCCACACTCAAGAGTATCCTGCTGGGACCGCTGCACCCGACAGGTCTGACCCTGGTGGGCGCAGTGGCCCCAGTAGGCAGACTCATCACAGAAGCACAGGCACCATTAGTGCCGGTGCTTCCGTGAACCCATGGGGACTAACATTTTCCAGCACCTAACTTCCCAGTCCGCCAGGTAGCACCGGGAAGCTAGGTGTCGGAAATGGTAGGTCGGCGGCAACCGGTCGGTCACACTGCCGGTTTACTGCCGACCTTGTAATGAGGCCCCATTTCTTTTTGAACTCATAGGGGTCCCCGCCCCATGCCTTGCAGGCCACTAGCCATTAGGCTTCCATGTCATGAGGTGGGGGATACTCCGGACTTCATAAAGAAATAGAATCTTTTTTTAGTCACTCTGCCTTCATAAAGAAATTATTTCTGTAAAAAACAAAATCTTTATCAAGGCAGTGACTTCAAAAAGAAACTTAATTTTTTTTCTGTTTTTAAATTGTTTTTGTAAAAAAAATATTTTTTTTTGTCTGAGGGGCCCCTACCAAGACATGGACGGGGCCCTACACTCTGCAAGGGGTCCGGGGCCCCAGTTACTCCAGTGCTTACATGACAACTGCAGCCTGCATTTTACGGCAGTGACACAAATAATCTGGGGGCGTGGTGGGATAAAAGCTATTATATCCCCCCACTTAAAATTGTGGGGGGGATTTGTCCCCCCCCATGTCCTACGCCCATGCAGTCCTGGCCACTCACGCGCCCCAGCCACTCCCAGCACTGGCAGGACAAAGCAGTGTTTCTGGTGTATTGCAGCACACTGGGTTTATTAGGGTGATGGACTAGAAGCACACACGTGTCCGGCTGCTGTCAATTCAATCTGTAATGTCACCACCGCCTACAGCTGGTGTCGAGGAATCCCTCCACATGACTATGAACGTTATAAACCACAGAACTTGCGGCTACCAAATACGTGAGTCAACTTTCTTCTCTTGTGTGGCAAATCCCGTGCAGACTAATAAGTAATAAATATCCCATTCACGGAACTGCTGGCATACTTTATGCGCCTTTGTAAGCCTCGTTGAAGCTCGTGCACAAACTATACCCTCAAGTGCCACGAGGGGAATAATGGCAACAAAGGTCATGATTGACGTAAAGGAATCTTTGCTTTAAATACACAGCAAGCACTGCATTCAAACCTATTCCACTAGATGGCAATGTTGGGCCATTTTCGCTGCGCCGAAACGTATCAGCGCCTATGGATGTCTGCGCCCTGCTGGCCGCGGCCAATAGGGCGCACCGACAATGGACCTCCGGTACAACAGCCGCGCCAGAACGCCAGGCACCGACTCGCTGGAGCCTAAACCGCAGGCTCCGTCGGGCAGTACTGTGGTACAAAGATACACGGGGACACACTGCCCTCCGGTGGACATAGACGGTAGTACACGATGAAGACAAAAAGATTCTTATCGCAGTAGAAAGACAAAGCATAGTCATATTACCTCCCAATTAATACAAATAGTGTCGTAGCTTAAGAGTACCTCATAACCAAGCTGTCCCCAGTAATAATAGACAATACTGCAGCTTGACTATTAATGCGCGTCGCAATAAATACACAGACTGTAGTATGGAGAAAAACCCCATTGGATACAGACAGAATGGAAGCAGCAGGCTAACACAGTGACACACTGCCCTCCATCGGATGCATATAGTACTACAGTACGAATATAAAGCTTCACGGTAAACAATGACATCACCGTAATTGTCGCATACAGATAAAGCAAAAACGAGTGAAATCAGCACAATGAGGTGAACCCGCCTTGCAATGCAAAATACCGATTCAAATCACTATTGTTATGGCATGTAACCTGGAAGATTTTCTAAGAGAGCTACTCGCTCAACGCAACAATGGCTCAAAGAGATTCACGGGCAAATAAGGCACCAAACGTCCAGGAACGCCTCGGCACATTCTCGAGACCGCAGGCATCCAAAATTACAGTGCGTACTAACTTGCAATTCTCCAAATCTGCCTTGCAAACACAACCCAATTATTACAACACTTTTTGCAGAACTATAGTCCAGCTAACCGGAAAGACCTGCACATGCGCTGTCACAAATCTTTGCTCCCTGGCTGCACCCCTTTGTTCCTGTATTTTTAGCATCTATTTTCGACTTTCCCACCCTCTTGTCTTCTCCTCGGTCATGTTCTTTTTTCCAGCAGAGTACAGTCTGCATAGGCCTAGCAGGGGGCCTTACCCCAGCCTTCGGTGGTTCAGTCACTTTGTACACAGGGTGGTACCGCTTCAGCACCCTCACAGCCCTGTATCCCACTGGGCAATGCAGCTCTAAGAACTGTGCACGGCCTGCAAACCAAACAGACTCTGGAGCCATGCGAGTTTGTGAAGCCCATGTCCCCTGCTGCACCCTTAGAAGCCAGCCAGCTCTCTGACTGTGATGCTGCTCTTCCATCCGGGCTTGAGATTCCCTGGACAGACGTAGGGCATCCAAGTAAAACTGCTGCGTTGGTCACACAATAAATCACACCCTTTACCATAATTGCAATCAAAGGAAGATAACGGATCAAAGCAGTGTTCTTTCTATTTGATCACATATTTGAATGCCAATTCAAAGCACCATCTAATGAGCATTTTATGCAAGGTTCTCAGAAATGAACGCAAAGAAAAACAGAGGATGGCATTTTTCATCCGGGTTCTTTTAAGACCTCCCCTGGGCTTTATTCTCAAAGGTGGCCTGCGCATTTCAGGAGGGATGAACAGCAGCCCAAAGGTTGCGCTGGTCAAATTAGTGTCAGTAGCGTGCTCCAGACACTCATGCATTGCACACATGCTCTCTCAGCAATGCGTGGGGGCTGGGTGCCCAATTCACAGTACTAGGCACAGGTGTCAGTGTGAAATGCTGTAAAAAAGAAAATGCATGTAAGGTTCAGAAATTACCCTCTCATGCCTCGTACCTTGTCCTGAACCTTTTTGCGCTCTTTAGTGTACATACCATTTGTGGGTTCGGGATGCACATTTAAATGCACAAAATGCCCCGTTATTTGTGCAAAAGCATATCACATGAATTGCGCCCAACAAAAGCTTTGAGAATCTGACCCTTTGTCTGCCCTTTTAATTTCTATTAGATTAGCACTAGTTCTCTAAATTACTTCTCTGTGAGTTGGACCTATGCCCAGCCCAGGGACGTCATTTCACCAAAATTCCAGGGGTATCGGAAGTGACATCACACGACCCTTGACCTCTGATGACATCAAAGGAAGTGATGTCATTTGACCCCACCCCGAAGTGGCATCACGAGAAGCGATGGAACACAACCTTTCACCCCTTGACAAAACAGGAAGTGGCATCACATAACATTGTTTCTGAGTACACTACGAAAAATATAGTTACGATAACACTGTAAAGCGATATACATTTCATACAAGAGTGGATCACCATATGTATCATTAATATCAGTGTACATAGGCCCATATTACCAAATCACTGTGAATGCAAGCAGACGTCCAAGGCCAAACGATAATGATGTGTTATTATATAGCACTTACGCTTAAGCGCTTCATATTGAACAAATATACATACAATATCACCCAGCCTGTGTTGGCACACGTTTATCAACCTCTGCAGGATAAAAGGCTGAATTGACCTTGTTGGGAGTCGAACCTGCAACCTGCAGATCACACACAAATAGCAGCAGCCAGTGCTCAACCCACTGAGCTATCTTACCAGATATATCTATCAGAAACCAGCCACTCCAGAAGCAAAGAGCCACATGATGCTGGCCAAGCCCATGAGCCTCAATTTATTTTTAGGGGTAGCAAGGGAGACCTCAGGGGTAGCAAGGGAGACCTCAGGGGTCGCAATTACGACCCATGGCAACCCTTAAATGACATCCATGGCCAGACCCCTTTTCCAAACTAATAGGATGCCATTCTGGATGTCGGCAAGGTGTACCCATTTTGTGTCTGTGCCACTGGCGTAACTGGTGTCCCCGCAGCACCTGTGGTGTCCTTCACCCTGATTTCAAGTCAGAGTGAGGACTGGGCGGGGCCCAACTGCAGCTAGCTGGCATGACAACAAGTCACTCTGCCGGCTCCAGTTCGCTCCATGGCGTGTCAGACAGGAAGCAGGGATCCTGCTTCCTGTCTGTGTGCCTTGCGTGAGTAGGAGGCCTGGAGAGAGGAATGAGCATTGCTCGCACAGAACAGGAAAGGAAACCTTTCTTCAAGAACAAATGTGTAGGGTGAGTGCGTGTCTATTGTTATTGTGTATGCAAGTATGTTATGGATGTATGTATGTTTATGCGTGCTTGCGTGTCAATGGTGCATGTATGTATGGGTGGTGAGTGTACCTGTCGAGTGATTAAGAATGCAGTGTGTGTGGATGAATGTCCCGGGTGCTCGTGTGGATAATGCAGTGTGAGTGAATGTGAGAGGTGTATGGGTGAGTGACTGGTGGGTGAAAGGGTATGGATATGATTGTGTGTGTGTGTGTGTGTGTGTCTGTGTATGAATGTTCTGGGTGGGTGCCTGTGTGTAGAATGCAGTGTGAGTGATTGTGAAAGGTGCATGATGAGTGACAGGTGTATGAATGGGTATCAATGTGACTGTGAATGTTGTGGGTGGGTGGTTGGCTGCTTGTGTGTAGAATGCAGTGTGAGTGGCTATGAGAAAAGGTGTATGGGTGAATGACAGGTGAGTGATTGGATATGCATGTTGTGGGTGGGTCCATGTGTGGATGATATAGTGTGGGTGGATGTGAGAGACGGTGTATGGGTGAGTGAATGGGTATGAATGTGATTGTGTGTGTGTGTGGGTGACTGTTCTGGCTGGGTGCCTGTGCAAAATGCAGTGTGGGTGAATGTGAAAGGTTTATGGATGAGTGATAGGTGAATGAATAGGTATTAATGTGACTGTGGGTGTTTGGGTGCGTGGGCGCCTGTGTGGAGAATGTAGTGTGAGTGCCTAGGAGAGAAGGTGTATGGGTGAGTGAATGGGTTTGAATGTGACTGTCCTGGGTTGGTGGGTGCATGTGTGTAAAATGCAGTGTGAGTGAATGTGAGAGAAGGTGTATGGTTGAGTGACAGGCAAGTGAATGGCTATGAATGTGACTGTGAACATTCTAGGTGGGTGAGTGCCATGTTGAGAATGCAGTGTGATTGATTATGAGAGAAGGTGTATGGGTAAGTCACCAATGGGTGAATGGGCATGAATGTGACTGTGAATTGTTCATGGTGGGTGAATGTGTGGAGAATGCAGTGTGAATATTCTCGGTGCATGTGTGAGTGAATGTGAGAGAAGGTGTATGGGTGAGTGACTGGTGGGTGTATGGGTATGAATGTGATTATGCCTGACCAGAAGGGGTGCCCTCGCACACAGGAGCAATGTTGACATTTCCTTAAGTTACCTGGCATATTGTACTGGCATTTCTGGTCAAAGCCAACGTGATGTGTGTTATTATGTGGCTAGACTGGCACTTTGGCGCAGCCATAATCTACATTATTCAAAGCATTTGTGATCACATCTACATTGGAGACACAATAAGTCCTATTAAACGGTGGCTACGGGAGCACTTGAGATCAATTAATAACAACACCAAGTCTCATCTGACCTTGAAGAGGATCAGGATCATCAAGGGTCTTCAGTGGAAGGAATCTAATTCTTTAGGATCAAAAATGTGTCCACACAGACCAGAAGGGGCAGAACTATTAACCTGACACAAAATGAGGATTCTCGAATTCATAGTCGCGGTCAACGGCAGAAGGAGTGAATAAAGGCCATGGCATTAACGTGTTCTTTCCATCATAACTTATCATGATATATTGTTCGATTTAATATTAGCCAGGTGGAATGTATTTCTCTTTTATCTCTAAAAGAAAATGTCCATCGTTTTTCTTAATTGACTTCATCCTTCCTCAGACATTGTCATTGCAGATGATTTGATTTATGATTTCAGAGCAATTATTTCACCAAGTGTGAATAATGCTTCAACTATACAATTCATTGTTTGATGTTAACATACCATTTATTCTTTTATATTAGTGATTGAATTAACGAGACTCAGGCCAGGTTACAAGTTTGATGTATACTACATAATTATTTATTTATTCATTGGACATTTGTAATGTGCCTATACAGCATAAAGGTGTTTCAAGACGCAACAAGACAAAAGAGGAAGGGGCAGGGGAGGAGGAAAATGCCACACAGGTTGGAAGGGCCCATGGGTTATGCGAGAGCCAAGGGGAAGGCCAGGTGGACAAGTGCCAGGGGATACAGAGAGTGCAGGGAAAGAAGGTCCACATGTTAAGTGCGAAGGGAAGGGGCTGGAAGGGCTCAAGGGGTGCAAGCCCAGCCAGGCTAGTGCAGGGGGAGTGAGACCAGAAGGGCAAGTGTAGGATAGCGGGATGGTATCAGGGGAGACTAAGTGCAGTGGTAGGCTGATTGAGGAGGGCCTGGTGTCCTGTAGACTCTGAAGCAACAAGGCAGCCAGTCAAGAGGCAGAATGGGACATTAGTAGGGGAGGGAGAGATGGAAGGAGTAAGAGAAAAGGAGGGTCATGAGAAGCTTCCGTTACTTAAGGATATCCGGCTGAAGTCAGAGAGGGGCACGGAGGCCATTCCAGAGAGAGGCACCTGCGAAGGAGAGAGAGCTATCCCCCATTCACTGCTTGGAGAAGCATCTGATCTGCCAAGATTTGGAGCTAGAAGACTGAAGGGCTCTAGCAGGGAGGTATTTAAAGAGAGACAGTTGGATGTAGCGGGGTCCCGGGACGCAAAACGCTTTGTGAATGATGAAGAGGGTCTTGAACTTGATCCTTGCAGCAAACGGGAGCAAGTGGAGAGATTTTAGGGCTGGGAAGATGCACTCCCTGGGCTTGAGGCCAAGGATAAGTCTTGCAGTCCTATTCTGACTTAGTTGAAGTGGGCAAAGGGATGAATTAGGGTGATTGAGGAAGAGACTGTTGCCGTAGTCCAGGCTGGAGAGGACCAGAGCTCTGGAGACATTGAGTTTCTGGCGGAAGGTGAAGAAAGGGTGATTGCCGCTGACAAGGTGCAGCTGAAAGTGGCCTTCTTGGCAAGGTCTGTGATGTGAGGAGAGAAGAATAGAGAGGAGCCGAAGATGACACACACCAAGGTTTTTAGTCTCACAGCGGAGGGGGCTCATGGAGGGTGGCCAGAGGGTAGGAGGGAAGGAAGGTGCTGGGGTGTTGATGAAAGGATCTCAGTCATACTGGAATGAAGGCAGAGATCGTTATCAGCGCACCAAGCCTGAATAACAGACAGACAGTCAGTGAGAGAGGAAGAGGATGAGGCAGTGGAGAACAGCTTGAAGGAGAGCTGAATGTCATCAGCCTAACACTGGGAGTTAGGAGAGAAGGTGGAGAGCAAGTGGGCTAAAAGGGCAAGGTAGATGTTGAAAGCCATGGCAAGATGATAGGGCCCCGAGGGACACCACAGGTGGAGAGTGAGATGGAGGAGAGAAAAGGGCCCAGTTCAAAATGGGAGGGTCAGTCAGAGGGAAAGGAGGTCAACCAGTCCAGTGCCAGGTCTGTAATGCCAAGGGTATCACATAGACGATTTATAAGGGTTGCATAATTGACCATATCAAAGGCAGAGGAAAGGCCAAGAAGGATGAGAACGAAAGGAGAGTTGGACTCAAGATTAGAGAGCTAGTCTTCATGTGAGCAGTTTCTGTGCCTCTGGCTGCTCTGAAGCCAGACTGGTGGTCGTGGAGACAACCAACAGATTCAGTTGGTGGATAAGTTGGGAGATGGCCAGCTTCTACAGGAGTTTGCCCAGGAAAGGTGGTAATGGAGATAGGGTGGTAGTTAGCTGGACAGGAAGGGTCGGCAGAAGGTTTTGTAAGGTGAGGGTGCACGAGAGAGTGCTTGAGGAGTAGCGAGAAGGATCCAGTGGCAAAGGAGTGAGTGCAGAAATCTGCCATGGCTGGAGAAAGGGAGGAAATCTTGTCCTTGATAGTTCTGGAGGAGCAGGGGAGCACCTGTTTTGATGAGACTTTCATAGGGCAGATTTTTCTAGAGATCCCATCAGGTGATATGGGAGAGAAAGAGGAGAGGAGGAGGAAGGGGAAGAGGGGGGCCGTGGGAGGCCTGCAACCTGGTAAGGGAAAAGGGTGAGTTGTAGAGGAGAATGAGGACAGGATGTCCTGAGTTTTAGTCATGAAGTGAGAGGTGAGTGCACTGCAGAGGGCCAGGGAAGGCAGAGGAGAAATGGAGACTGCAGTAGGATTGGTGAGTTCCTTGCAGATTTTGAAAAGTTCAGCTGTGTTGTTAGTGGCCCCAGCGATGCGGGCTTGGATATAGGCCCTCTTCTTTGAGCATATGGATAGTCTGTATTGCCTTTTGAGCAGGCGGTAGGCCAGTTTGTCAGAAGATGTGCTCGAAGCCTGCCACTTCCACTCAGCAGCTCTGCACTTGCTTTTCAGAGAGGTCAGGTTGGAGTCATGCAGATCCTCATAACAGGGGAAAGGATTCCAGAGTTTTCAGAGATGGAGAGTTGAAGGTTAGTAAGAGCTATGTCAGAGTGAGTGTCAGTGGCAGGAGTGGGAGGGGGAATGAAGGTGGTGGCAAACGCAGCAACTGACACTCACCTGATAGATCGAATGGCGGAGAAGGAGATTGGCAGCAGGCAGGGGCTTAGCCGGTGGACCAAAGAGGTCCAGGTGAAAGGACAGGAGGTTTGGAGATGGGGATGTCATCTGAGATGAGAGAATCCAGGGCGTGTCTGGCTGAGTGCGTCAGACAAGAGGGAAGAATGGAGAGGGAAAGAGAGTCACAGAGGTTGCAGAAGAGTCCAGAGACCGCTTTGGGGGAGTCAAGGTGATTACCGAAGTCTCTGAAGAGGAGAAGCTTGGAGGTGGAAGCAAGGAGAGAAGAGGTGATGTCAGACCACTCTAAAAGGAAGAAGGAGACCGGACCAGGGGGCCTGTGGATTTTGGTCCAAAAAAGCGAGAGGGTAGTAGAGACACCAACCCTGCAGACAAGGCATTCGAAGGAGGAGCCGGACTGAGTAGGTATGATAGTAGCAGTGACTCATTCAGGGAAGATCGTGGCCACTCTGCCCCAGACCGGTTAGGCATTGACCTAGAGAGGATCTTGTAGCCCTTCGGGAGAAGAGTCTCAAAACTCATGACAGAGCTGGCTATGAGCCACGTCTCGGTGAGGACCAGGAGGAAAAGGTGGAGGACTTCAAGGAGGTGGCAGATGGCAGAGGAGTGTTTCACGGCAGAGTGAATGTTGAGGGTAGCTAAGTGGAGCAGGTTGTCACTTTTGAAGGTCTTTTGAGAAGGGGCGTGGAATGTGGTACACCCCTCGGTGGTGGCAGAGGGGCCAGAGGAGTGGTAGAAGGAGGAGTGGCAGGAGAAAGGAGGAAGTTAATGAGAGACGGAAGATGCCTATCAAGAAATAGGGGGTTGGGCTGAGAGCACTGGACCATGACAGTGCCATTAAGGTAGAAATTAATGATGATCCTAGAGTACTTCTTAATGGATGCCAGCATCAATGGGTGAGGAAGAGGAAGGGGAGAGCACCGACACCATATGCGATTCCAAAGGCCCAGAGAGAGAACAAAAAAGAGGATGTCAGTGACAGTCTGGCTGGAAGAAGCTATGGGTAGACCTTGATTCGAGACATGGAGATCCTTCTTGAACTCTTTCCTTCCCGTCTTTGTAAGAGAGCTAGGATAGGTGATAGAGTAGCAGTTACAGAAGAAAGGGGAGTTTGAAAGCACCATGGAGGGAGTGCGCAGAGAGAAATGAGAGGGGGGAGAGGGAGAGAATCGGAAAGGGGGAAACTGCAATGCACAACGTTCAATTTCAACACACAGCAATGCAAAAGATACCCAAATTCGACTTTCCAAGATATGATATGCTATGATATGGCATTTATAAGGCACCTATGCACAAGTGTTTCAAAGCACGAAAGATAGTTGGAAAAAGGCCTAAGTTGCAAACACAGCAGCAAATGTAAAAACACCCAGATTCGATTATCCTAGACAGAGAGGAAAGTCCAATATGGCTAACTATGACAATTGGACTAGGGCTAGATATGGATACCATACAATACGAGCAGCAGACTACAAGCTTAGTTAATAGGAGTAATAAGAGAGGAGGGACAGTTAATAAGGGAGCAGTAATGGCTGCTCTCCCTGCCCGCACCTTTCTTACGTTGTCAGTCGCTGCTGGTTGACGCCTGCGCTGCATGGTCAACCGGTTAACACTGGCAAACACAATCTGGAGTTGCTTCTGTGGAGCTGCCCTTTACCTCGGGCCTGTCGTTGCAGGTGGGCTGCCCTGGGGCCACTGGCATAACAGGGGCCCCCACAGCCCCCGTGGTGCGAGGGGCCCCACGACCACATGTCCCGGGAGGGGGCCCCACTTGAAGTAAAAAAAAAAAATGGAAAAAAAATGTTTTCAAATGTTTTTTTAAAATATTTCTTTTTGATTTCACTCTGCATTTATAAAGGAATTATTTCTGTAACAGAAATAATTTCTTTATGAAGGCAGAGTGAATACAAATAGAAACTTTCTTTTTGAAGTCCGGGGGCTACCCCCACCCCATGACATGAAGACCCTAGGCTGGTGGCCTCCATGTCATCGGGTGGGTGGAGCTCTATCACTTCAAAAATAAATAGTTTATTTTTGAAGTCACTCTGCCTTCATAAAGAAATTATTTCCGTTATGGTTCTGCCCTTAACGGAAATAATTTCTTTATGAAGTCAGAGAGACTTCAAAAAGAAACAATTTATTTTTGAAGTATTATGGCTCCCCTCAACTCCCTGAAGTGTGCATGTGTGAGTTTATGGTGAAAGAGTGCACACAAATGTATGGGTGGCTGGGTATGTGTGTGTGCTTGTTCAGGGAAAGGATGCACACTTAAGTGTATGGGTGGCTTCCTGTGTGTGCCTGTATGGTGAAAGGGTGCACACTCAAATGTATAGGTGACTGTCTTGTCTGTGTGAGTGTATAGTGAAAGGGTGCACACAAATGTATGTGTGGCTCAGTGTGCCTGTACGGTGAAAGGATGCACACTTAAATGTATGGGTGAGTGCCTGGGTGTGTGTGCCTGTATGAGGAAAGGGTGCACACTTAAATGTATGGGTGAGTGCCTAGGTGTGTGTGCATGTATGAGGAAAGGGTGCACACTTAAATGTACTGGTGGATGCCTGGGTGTGCCTGTATGGTGAAAGGGTGCACACTTAAATGTGTGGATGACTGGGTGTGCGTGTGTATATATGGTGAATGGTGTGTGTGCGCGTGTGTTCAGGGGCGCAACAAAACCTACATTTCATGGGGGCTAACCATTCAAATGTTGGGATAGGCGCTAACTTCATGTATGGTGGGAGAGGAGCAAACGTATTTGTGTGAGGGCATCGAACGTCTTTACGCATTTTAACAAGACTATTCTAGTGCAGCATCAATGTTACAAGCAGTTAACTATCTCCTTTAAGTCTGAAAGCACCGACGTATGGACTGCTGTGAGAATGACTGGTCTCCTATTCCCTCTCAACCCTTCCAATCACTCCCCTGGTATGCAAGTACTAAACCCACATCACAATTTTAATTGCCTAAAAAATTTGGCATTTGAATGCAGGCAATAACAGTGAAATGCTGTACATTAGTAATTGCTGGCCCGGGACCTTGAAACCCAGGTGCTGTTTAACATCTGTGTCCTTTTCTGTCCGGCAACTGCTCTGTAGGTCAGCCAGGTCAACTCAACATAGCCCACAATTTTAGGGGGTGGGGGGGTGGAGTGCTGAAGCCCAGTCAGCTCACTGGTGTTGCACGACTACTTGTGTTAAATGCCTTGATTACTTATTGGTAATCTTCATTACCCCTAGCCCTATTCTTCCTCATCCCAGTATTTGTATATGAGGCAGTACTTGTGTATGAGGCACTATGCCGCATACACAAGTACTGGGATGAGGTAGAGGTATGTGAAGGTAAATGCCTGACTTAGCTACCTGTAATCTTCATTGCTCCTAGCCCCCCTCTTCCTCATCCCAGTACTTACTTATGAGGCATGGAGCCTCATACGTAAGCACTGGGACAAGGAAGAGGGACGTTGGGGTAATTCTGGGCCAATGAGCTGATTTTGTATGTTGGGTAAGGGATAGGAGGGAGAGGGGATGTGTGGGGGGCGGGGTTGTGCAATAAATCATAATGGCTGTCATTGTCCATGCTAAGCAGGAATGATATGTGGTATTAGTGGCTAGAGAGGCATGTTGGTGCAGCCAGTCTAGTCATTCCTCAGTTTGGTATGACTTATTTTAACTGGGCATTTCTGATAAAGCAGTCCTGCTAAGTGTAATTACCTGGCTAGACTGGCATTTGGGTTCTGCCAGTCTAGCAATTTCTTACTGCAGCATTATATATTTTTCTGGGCATCTGTGATAAAATTATATGATATGAGAAGTCATATATAACGCACCTGTACACAAGTGTTTTTAGGCGTGACAAGACAAGGGAAGGAAAACAGAGGGAGGATAAAAAAATGATCTTACTAAGCCTTGTGTCATTCAGATCATTTCGGTGCAATCATTCTAGGTATGTCTAAATGTGGCCTGGCATGCTTTACTGTAATGTTATTACGTGTCTGCACTGGTCTACATTGTGCCAGTGCCAGCCAGTGGGACATATTTTCATTGTGGCATGGAATTTTTAATAGCAAAGCATTAATGTTCATGTGCACTGTTGGTAACTTGCATGTATTGGATTGGTGTTACCCTACAGAATAATAGCAAACACTGGCTTTTTAGCACATTTTTCTCAGAAAGTGTGCTGTATATTGCATTAAAACGCATATTTATATCTTTCTCCTAGTGCAGTGTGCGACATACCCCTTCAGCAGCACGTTTGTGCGTATTGCGCTAGCGTGGTAATCTAAGCCGGCACAGAGTGTGGCGCGACTCGTGATTTGTTGCCGAGTTGGGGGGGGCCTCAGCATGGCTTGCAGGGGGGCCCCAGATCTTGTGTTACGCCACTGTCTGGGGCATCTACTGAAGAAGGGCCCAGGCCCAATCAGGGTAAGGAGGCGGGATGGGAGGTGGGCAAGGAAGAAGCAGGAACAGGAAAAGAGGGCCGGGGAGGCACTCACAGAGGTCACGACACAGCAAATTTACTATTTTAACAATTTTATCAACCAATATGAAAGTCAAGTGAGCAGGAGCGACACTCCAATGTAACCCACCAGAGTGCGACACAGTGAAATTACACTTTAAAACAATTTAGTCAGCCAATATGAAAGGGGAGCAGGAGGGCGATGGTACAAAATGACATATGGTCATCAGCATCATACGATGGAGTCTGTCCTTTCTTTCAGTCCCAACAGAGGGAAGCTGAGTCATGGGTGTAGTGCCACACTCTTTATCATACGCAACAGGCTGTGTGTGAGGAGGCACTTATGGGTCTTGGGGATATCCTCGCTGAATAATAAAGGATATTTATTAGAAGGTGGTCAGGATGGCATCCTTCAAGAAGTCTCTAGGACCCAACTATGAGAATCTTGCTTTGGTCCACTCATATGTTTGCACCCCTAATTCCCAGTACCCGGTATATAGCGCCCAACTCACTTCTCGCCTTTTCTACCATCAATTACATCTCCAAATTGTTTTTGGGTGCATATCAGACACAGTTGTTATCAACCTCTATCAGCAGGATGCCCTTATGGGCCAGTAGGAATACCGTTTCCACTCTTTTTACAGTGAGTATTTATTGCCCGCTGCTTAGGGGTTTTGTGTGGTAGTGTCTTTATAATCCATCAGGTCATAGTCTGTGTCTGACGTCCTCCCAGGCTTTGGAATATGGCCCTCTTGGGTTCTAAGGCTTAGAGTTCCACAGGATTTTGGTGTTCTCTTCTCTTGGTTTGACTTTGCCCTCCACCAGTTTCTTCATTATGACGTTCTCCAGGCTTTTGACTCCCTCTCTTTCTTCTCTGGATCTGGTAATCCCAGTGTCTGGGATACAGTCCTCAACAAGATCTTTTCTTTCTCCCCTCCTACTGTAGGCCTGACCACTACCAGTGTCTGATATTTAGGCCTCAGCAGGCTTGAAGTTCTCTCCCTCCCTCCTATCTTTTTTCGGTGTGTCCTGTGCACTGGTTCTCTCTCACAGGCACTCCTCTTCTACTTCACCCTACAGGGCTTTAGCCCGCTCCCTGACACTCCCTGCAGGCCTCTGTGCCCCTTTGCTAGGACGGTTGCTGCCAGGACAGTATACACGTTCTAAACATTAATGAGATGTTTTGCAGTAATGGAGCACCCACTCAATTGCAGCCACGAATGCGTGATTTGTTCGGCCTAAGAACTATCCTTGATGTCAAGTAGGCCCATGTCCCGACAACAGTGACTCGTATGCGGCCAACAATTGTTGCACATTATTAATTCCATGTCTTTTCATATGTAAATTGGCAAGTCCACGGTTGCAGAAAATATACCGTAACCACAGCTATCTTTTGGCCCATGGAGCTGGTGGTTAGGTAATCAGTATACTATTTGGATTCCCTGATGAAGACGTGGTCAAAATAATCCTACACGTCGAAACTGGTTGGAAACAGAAATTAATTGGGGATGTGATCGTATATATTATCACCATTATTAAGATCCACCCCAAACTATGATGACACATTTTACATCTGTTTAATATTATGTACTCTATTTTTGTTGTCATTTGAATATCTTCGAAAATGAATGTGAAGGTATTACTATATATGTATGTGTGTATGAGGAATTGTGTTGAATGAACAAATTATTTGTTTGCTGTAGAAATGAGTAATGTCATCTACATTTATTTAAATGTGATTTTACCTGCAACCTAAATGTTGTTACTAGTGAGGATTTACACATGATTAATTGTCATTCATAATTCTTGTATCAAGCTAAATAAATATTTTTTATACAGATTTACAAAATTCAGTCCTCTGGATAACTCTTCAGTGTACACTGTTGTGATAATACTCTGGTTCAGAGTGTGGGGTTTCCCTGCTCTTTCAGCATACTTTATATTTAGGCCTAAGCAGGCTTGTAGTCTCCCCTCACACATATCTCGTTTTGGTGTCTCCTATGCACTGGTTCTCTGTCACAGGCACTCCTCTTCTCCTTCAACCTACAGGGCTGTAGCCTGCTCCCAGACACTCCCTGCAGGTCCCTGTACCCTTTTATAGAGTGGCTGATTAGTCTAATTAAACTTAAGGCGTTGTTCGCTAGGCACGTTCTAATCCTGTTTCCGGATTGGTTATTCCCCTTTTCTATTTTCATCTCCCCATTCGTTGCTCTTGATTAAGTAAGGAATTCCCCCTTTCTGATCTCCCATGCTGTGATTATCACATTACTTAATAAGGTGTTCTATGGCACAGAACAAAGTCTTAAAATGTCCCGCCACCATTTTGTAGTTAGGTGCAAGCACACTTGCATGCACAAGGGTCTGCCACGGAAGATGGAGGTCTACTGTGGTCTGCAGGTAGGGCTCGGGATGAGGGAATTGCTCCGGGAAAGTGTTCCCTGGTTGGAAGATGGTGGCAGCAGAGTTGCATGATGTTCTGTGTTACGCCCTTGAGTGGGCCTCCCCATGGGCTCTATACAAACGACGCAGGAGTCATCACTCCACAAAACCTTCTCTTTATTCGTCCTTCCATCCTCTGTCCCCTTTCCCTTCCCCGTCCCTCCCCTTCCTCTCGCTTCACGTTTCCTGCCATTGTCCTGGGTCCCTCCCCCTTAAAGGGCTCGTCTTCTTTCCCTGGTAACACCTCGCCCTCACTTAACAAGAGGCGTCCCGTGCTACATCTGTTCAATCAGCCGTTGGTGTCACCTTGTGTTCCGATGAAGCCTGCCAAGAGACTCACAAGTCTCTCCTGAATTTCCTGGTTGCGGTTCTTCAATTGCCTCTTTGTCCTCTGCTCCTCCTGTCTTAGCTGCCACCTCTTCCCTTGGCTCCGGTTCCTCCAAGTACAGCCTGCGGAAGAGGGAGGCATTCCGCGTTGTCTCTCCTTGGTCTCCAGTCCAGGTTATCATTGGTCTTTCGACCAGTGGTTTGTCCTTGATGGAGGGAAGTTGAGAGTATTCATCAACTATGACAAGTCAGAGTCCATTTTCCTCTAGTGGGCCACGAGCGTCTATGGCTATTCTTTGCCACGGTCCATCGGAGAGGGGTGCTATTTGCAGTGGTCATGGAGTTTTGCTTGAGGCTGCTTTCGGCCAGGGCCCGCAGTGGGCTAGTGCATATTCTACCCCTTGCAATGTGGTATTATCCATTTCCCTTTCCGGTTGTTGAGATGAGTGGTCTACCGGGTGGGAACCCCCTAATTCTGTGGTCGTGCTCTTGAAGGTGGAGTCCAACCCTGCACTTGGTGTGACATTGATCGTACTATCTGTGCGCCTGGTGGAAGGCCCTGGATTACTTTGGAGGGTTCATATTGGATGTTGATTAGGGCAAGTGCTCGTGCAGTCCGATAAGTGAGAAGGCTGCACCCTACAGAGGGACTTTGTATCACGTGGATTGTCACGGTTATTCTGCGGCCCCTGTGCATTAGATCACAGTGAAACTGGCCTTTTGCCTGTAGTGGGTGTGTTGCTCCCCACTGGAATATGTGGGCTTGGGATTTGTGCAGGGTGTATGCTTCCGCTATCGCTTGATAGAGCTGCTCGAACATAACATTCACTGTCGCCCCAGAGCCTACAACGAATTGGCTGTATGCCTCTGAGTCGCACAGCTACTTTAGGCGCCATGGTGTCGTCTGACGAGGTGCTAATGAGCCTTACGTACTGTCTGCTATACCCATCATGGGGGTAGGGTTGAGTTTCTCCAAACTCTGGCAGCTCGTCTGGAGGTGGGTTTTCATATGGGTCTTGAACATAGCGTGGGACTGGGAGTGCGTGCGGGTCATATTCCTGATGGGGTCCAACAACTCCTTGGTATCCTGACTCCGGGTTGGCTTGGTAATCCCGTATGTCAGGGTCGTCGTATGCGTCTGAGTCATGAGCGTAATTTTAGGGGGGGACAGGGGTGTTTGTACCCCCCAACTTTCATGGCACACCATTTTGCCCCCATTCATTTGGCTGACATTTCTTCGATGTCATGTCCCCCCCAACATTTTCAGTAAAGTTACTTCACTGGTCAGAGTGGCGCCTGGGTGGCTCGATGGTTAGGTCTTCCAGGGCCCTTATGACTTCTGGTCGTGCTGTCGTCGTGCTTGGGTACCTCTCTTGGAAAGATCTCTGCGGTTTTCTCTCTTCTCTTACTTGGTCTCTGGGTTCCTTGGTTTGCTCTGGGTATCTCGTCGGGCCTGACAGTGGTGACGGTTGGTAGGCGGTGGGATTGTGTAGTTTTTCTCTGCACATTGCCTGGAAATAGTTCTCCTGGCCACAGCGCATGCATCTTTGTCCGATGGCCGGACATGGACCTTTATGGGGAAATTCAAATCTGCACCGGTAGCATTGTTTGTCGCTCTGGGGTCGCTGTTGTGGGTCTCTGAAACCTTGTCTACCCAGGTATCCTGGGTACCTGGTGTGCCCTGGCTGCCCTGCTGCCATGGCCGCGATGGTGTCACTCCTTTTAGGGTTTTTCAATGGCTGCTGCTTGGGCATCGACCCTTTCGTATATCCGCTCGAGGTCAACGATCTCTTGTAGAGACAAAGGCTTTTTAGTAGGTGCTTTCTGAATAATGACAAGGTGCACCCTTCGATGATTCTTAGGCGGATTGCTTCCTCATAAAGGTGGCAAAGTCACAGTACAGGATCTATTTCTGTAGGTGGATGACAAATTCCCCTATGGATTAATGTGGTAGCTGCATGCTTTGATTGAATGCATATCGTTCATAGTCTCTATTGGGGAGTACTATCAGTTTGCTGTTAATCACCACAAGGAGGCGCTAATGTGTGCTTTTCTCCTGTGAGGGAATTGTTTTCATTATTCCCTTTATCTCTCTTCCTGCAAGATTGGCGAATATGTCCATTTTGTTGGGTGAGTCGTTGCCTCCTACCGCCTTCATAAAGTCCTACAATTCTTTGACCCAATCTTCCCATCTTTGTCCTTGGTCGTGGTGTGGGTGTAGGGTGACCGGGATGAGTCGTCGCAGGATTGTGGCGTGGGATGCGGGCTCTAGGTTTGCGAGCGGACGTGTACCTGCATCGGCCGCTTGTAACACTTTGTTCACCATCGTGGTGGGGTTTTGAGGTGTCAGTGTCTTGAGTTCTTTGTGACACTGGGTGTGTTGGCCCTTGGGTGGACTGGCCTGGGTTGGTTTCCTTTCCCAGGGTTCTCTTGTCTGCGTTCAGTGTTACCAGGGCCTGAGTGGGCGCTGCTCAGGGCTTTGTGGGTGCGGCTATACTTGGGCTGTCCTTCGCAGTGTGATTGGGCCCTTTGTGGCGTTTGTTGCCGGTGGATCCCTTTTCTTTCCTCCTGCGTGTTTAACTGCTCACGCGTAATGTAACACATGTGCATGTGGGCTGAGCTGTGCCTGGTTGGTGCTGGTGTGTCGCAGATTGCACTGCAATGCTGGTTGCTGGTGTTGCTCTGGTGCAGTGTGGGTGTCCTGCTCTGGTGAGCAGTGTTTCGTTGTCTGTGGCTGTCTCTTCACCTTTTTTTCCTTCCTGCGTGTGTGTCGCCATACGCGTACTGTAGCACCTGTGCCCTATCGCACATGCGTAGTGTAACGCGTGGTGCGTTGTCCACTTTCCTGATGGAGGGTGCACCGGCTGGTGTCGTCTGCTCCGCCTGTCTCTTTTCCTCCCTTAGCCAGCACAGTCTTGTTGCAGGGGGTTCTCGTGTCGCACAGCGGGGCTCACCTCGTCAATCGCTCTGCCATGTGCCGTGGTGCTGCTCAGCTCTCCTCCATGCCGACATCGACTTCCCCGTACTCAGCTCGTCCTCGGCAGCCTGTGCAGAGGGGCACCTCACCGCGGGGCTCTCATCACCACCGGCATCGTCTTGTTGCTGGGGCGTCCTCGCTCTCCTCACCTCCTCCGCGGCCTGCACAGCTGGGCTTGCTGCATTCTTCTGTCCGTTGGGTGCTGCACTGCTGGGCCTTCTGTACTCGTCCCTCTGCTGGGCCTCCTGTCCGTGCCAGACCTCTCCTGTTGTCCACGCTGCTGGATATACCGTACTCGTCACTCTGCTGCGCTCGCCTGTCCCATCGTCACTCTGCTGGCCTTGCCTGTCCCGCCATCAATCTGCTGGGCTCGCCTGTCCCACCTTCACTCTGCTGGGCTTGCTTGTCTCACCTGCTGCACAACGTGGGCTCTCATCGGCCTCGTCACCAGTTGTTATGCCCTTGAGTGGGCCTCCCCATGGGCTCTATACAAACGACGCAGGAGTCAACTCTCGACACAACCTTCTCTTTATCCTTCCAACCTCTGTCCCGTTTCCCCTCCCCGTGCTTCACCTTCCTCCCACTTCCCGTTTCCTTCCACTGTCCTGGGTCCCTCCCCCTTAAAGGGCTCGTCTTCTTTCCCTGGTAACATTCTGTTCTTTGTACACAGACCGGACATGCAATGGCTTTCTACAATAAGCTGCGACTCCGTCTTGCCTGGGTGTTGTCCAACTGGGTACCTAATGGAGCTCTGGGCCCCCAAATATTGCAGATGGTTTCCTGAAGGATCTTAGCACATTGTCAGCATCACAATGTGATGGTGGTACTGTGCCTTGAGGTGCGAGGGTTGTGTTTAAGAGGGAGCCAGTGTTTATCATGGGGTTGGGGGTGTGAGCCAAGGTGGGTGCACCTCTCAAGGACATTTGTAATGGGAATACAGGGTTGTGAGGTGTAGCTTCCCTGACCTGCGGAACAGGCGCCAACAAGTGGCTGAGGTGAAATCATACTTTGCTAGAAGCTCAGGCTTGAAATCCTCAGAGTAATGTCACGGCATGGGCTGATGCCTCTGCCTGCCTCCCTGGTCAGGGGGCTGGGCACACCCAATGGAATGGCACCCCCAAATGGGACACGCGTGCAATCCATCCAGCGCTGCCCCGTCCTCTGATTTTCATGGAGTTTCGGACAGTCTGCAATGCTGCTGATTTAACATAGTCTTACATTTCTCCAAACCCTGTATAGTTTGGACCCACAGAGCTCATTACTTGGCCAGATGAGGAAATACCTTTGGCTGTTAATATTTTATGATGATGCCAGATTTTTGGTTCGCTTTAGGGATCTGTTCTTGGATTGGCTCGCTTCTTTCTCTTTAATGCTAACCGTTGGCTTCATCAGCCAGACCTCCTACCAGCTATCCGACAAAAATGCTGCGAGAGCCTACTCTACCCCTCTCCTGGCTGAGGCAAGATGCTTCCCCATCGCTTGTTCTTGCAGTGCTGGAGGTTGTTGTGGTGAATACCTCTTGGAGTGCTGCTCCTCTCCATGGTCCTATTTTTGCAGCCGTTTAGCCTGGAGGCCTCAATCAGACAAGGATACTTTGTGGTTACTCTAGCCTCTGCTTGACACAGGCACTGTAGAATTAATGCACAGACTGTTACCCTGGGGGAACACTAGGAAAAGACAGATCGTCTACCCCTTTCTAGAGGTCCCTTTTGCACAACAGGCAGGAGGATCGGAATCTACGGAGGCATTTAGTAGATTAACCACCCAATTCCACTTTGACACTTCTCTATATCACATACATTGTGTAACAATTCTCTTTATTTTCCTTTTTTTAAAAAAAAACATTGTAAAAAAACATGTCATTATTGACTTAAAATTCAGCATTCACCACTTTCACACAACAATTTGCTTCAATAATGGGGCAACTTAGTCTTGCTTTTCTTTTATAATACAACAATCATTTGGTTATGTAAAAGAGATAGGGAAACATTTTGGGTTCCCTAGTTGGTCCCTGGGGGTCATCATTGTTGCGAATCTTCTGCCCAGGAGGCCATCTTAGATGTCATCTTAAGTGTGCTGGTATCCTTAATGGGGATCTACCCACTAAGCCATTTTGGATGACGGCAGCCTCCATGGACCTGGTTACCCCTGACAGATGCTTCCACTCGTTGAGACACAACATGCTTGTTTTTAGATGTTAGATGTAGGAACCTGCTTTCCTCTGGCTCTCAACATCTGGTTACATGGTCCCCGACTTGGTGTATTCACGGCCCAGTCATGGGTTTCAGTGACCTGCAGAGATGTTATGTTATCTTAGTGGAATTTCTACCTCACACCGTTGCAATTTGCATGGTCTTCTGACGTTCTGGCCAATCTGAAAATAAGAGAGGAGTTGGTTTGGTAGTGTGAGGAGTGGGAGAGCGCACAAGTGCTTTTGCTATGGTGTGGGTAGTTACAGTGTGTAAACACTGGTCACTGGGTGTGGGCTTGATTCCAGGTGGTCTGAGTTGGTGGGTGTGCAAGGGGGTTGCATCCATATGGGGGGCCTTGAGTTTCCGTGGTGTGAGTATGCATTGGCCGTGTTGATATTGTGTGAGTTATTGGAGGAGGTGTGGAGTTCTGCTGTTTGGTGTCAGTGTGGGGGGGGTGTCAAGGGTGTTGTGTGTGCATGGAATAAGTGGTTTGCTTGTGGAGGGCATAGTATGGAGGGTTTTAGTTTGGGTTAGAGGAGGAAAGAGAGTGCGAACCTCATGATTCGGGTTAAGTCACTGTCCTGTAGGTAGCTTGTTGGTTAGCTGAAACACAATGTGGCGTGGTCAGCTATGTTTAGTCTCTCTTTGACAATGGCCTATGGCTTGTGGGTTAGCTCGGCATATTAATCAGCCATGTTTTTACTGCTTTACTGAAGGTCATGTTTTTCTCTGTTGTCTCGGGAGGATAGCTCAGCAGCAACGTGCTCGCCTTGGAAGCAAGATGACACAGAGCAACACATGTTCGATCCCCGGGTCCGCGTTTAGAAATCTGAGGGTATTAAGCGCGTTATAAATAACCTATCATATCATTTCATATTCCCTTGAGGAGCGAGTTCCAAAGTTTTGTTGAGGTGTTTGAAAAAATGCTGATCCACCGGATTTTCTTTTTGAATAACGTTTGGATTCAATGTGTATATCCTTGCTAGAACTCATTGTTCTGTTTGGGCTGTAGATAGATTTTATTTTTTTGCAGGAATTCTGGTCCTTGGCCATGACTTGCTCTGTAAATAATGCAGAGTCTTTTCAAAAAGAAGTCTTTTCCCCACGGCTAGCCAGGGTAGTGACCTTACCGATGGCCTGATGTGTTCTTTCTTGTTGAGTCTTAGGAGTCACCTTGCTGCTGGGTTCCGAATTAGTTATAATTTTCTGGCGAGGTAGTCTAGTATGCCAAGATAGATGCTGTTGGCATAGTTTGTTCTTGAGATTAATATTTGGATGAAAGTGTTAAGACCATGACACGATTTCTTCTTTATTCACATTAAGTCTAGATCCCACTCCTGCCAAAATCAATTTATGTCAGTGCTCTAGTCCGTGACCTTTCTCCATTATTATTATAATTATTATATTTATTGAGTGAAGACCTAGCTTCGAAAAGCAACGGATCGCTGTACATAGGTATACAACAATACACATACACAACTGAGCACTTTAAAAATATGCATAACATTACAGATGCATAACGGAGCGCTTTTCAGAGGTAACAACTGAACAGATATACAGACACGGTAGGATACAGAGGGGCACAGAGGAGGGGTACATCTGTATCAGGTAGCGGGGCTCCATTGAATTAACAGGGCTGTACATCACTTTATCTCTCAGTATACCTCTTTACTTTCTATACCACTATTACTGTATGTCAAAAAAGAAAATCAATCCACACTCCTATAAAAATATGACCATCTTTGATCACCCCAAAAATGCACAAGCCCAATACTGCAGAGCAATCAGTACAACACCATACAATGATTTAAGAAGAACAATTAATCAGTCTAAGTGATGTTTACTTGCCTCTTCGAATTTATATGGATAGATTGAGAGAACTATCTCTTTACTCCTTAGCGCTATTTCCATCAGGTGCAATTTTCCCTCCATTTGTGGAGCCCCCAAAACGTTTTGCTATTGTTTGGCTCACCTAACCTGACTTTTTCCAGTGGCCTTCAGCTGCTCTCCTTTGGGCTTTCGCAAATTTTTTATGGGGAAACTGACACATCCTTCGGGCTGTCAGTAATGGGAAACTATGTTTCCCTTAGTCTTTGACTATGTTGCCATTTCTTGGTAACTTGTTAGCTATATGCCAAGTACCTTACAGTACCGCGCATAGCAGCCCTCTTGTTTTATGGCCCTAGGCACCCTCTAAGGATTATTTGCTGTTTGCACAAGTGTTCCTAGGATGAATTGGTGGCAGCAGTTTACTTTTAAAGTATTTTTACTTCGTTTTTATGGACCGCATCGTGTTTACCGCATTTGGACCAAGACTGTGGCCAGTGCAGAAAATGGCCGTGCCACAAAGTCTTTCTTTCTGTCCTTTGGCCATTTTATCCCTTTGCCTTTCTCCAGGTTGAGAGACCCAGTTATTCCATATTTGGGCATGCAGCCTCCCGTGAAAACTGCATCTTTTGCGGGCTTCTTTATGTCACATGTGCTACAGCCCAGGAAGAGGGCTGGACCTGTCTGGTTCCAATCCACACTACTGGTGCCAGTATGTCTGGTATGCGTGAATGACTGGAACCACTGTGGGCCACGATTGGCCCACACCTGGCGTGCATGCAAGAGAGCAGATCTTCCATTGGCTATCCCAGATTTGAGCGCAAAACAAATCTTGGATAAGAGAAGGGGCTCTGCATCCATTCCAGGTCGATCATCTGAAGTTCACATCAAACTACAGAAGGAGCCAAGTATCCTGAAACAAAAGAGCAGACCCATGGAACTGCCACAGACGTGCTGGAAGGTTTGGCACTTGACCCCGCTGTTGTCCCGTCTAACCCCTGCTTTTGCATCAAACCAAGAAGGCCTGAAAGGGCGCTCCAACCCTTTGGAGTAGTGGCACCAACTACTCTTGGCACCTGCTGCTTACCCTCGCAAAGAGCCCCTTTGGAAGTGTTACTGAGCCATCCAGCGAACTGACCAGCTCAAACCCAGGGTATTGTATAGGAGCACCGCCGTCCCAAGTTGAGACTTGAGACTTTGTGATTTGCTTACTAGCGGTCCTTTGTGCAGAGTCTGACTAAGATTCCAAATGAAGCGCAGAAAGAACCTAAACAGTTAGAAGATCAAGCACAGCAAAGCCATAATTTTGAGTTAAAACAAGAAAACCTCACGGAACAACTCAAAGATGGGTTAAAAACCCAGCAGTAAGAGAGTGCAGGGCGCGAAACGCAGTTTTCTGCATAGCAAGATGCACATAAAGAGTGTGGAAAATTTTAGCACACTGCAACATAAGGTCAAGGATCAGAATAGTTATAATAGAGGGCTGTTAGATGACCTTATGGCCTCTCAATTGCAAATAAAAGAGGTGAAAAATGAAAATAGTCAGTTAATTGTAAAAGGGGTTGATTCCCAAAATGACTTTGATCAGATACATTAGAAGGGACATACTTTAAAAAAAAACTGAAAATTCAACTGTTGAAGGAAAAATACCTCTTGAACCAGGAGAATAGGTTCCTTGCACAGGAGGTGCATCAGTTGAAAATGGATGGATAAAAGAGTCAGTCAGGTTCTCAGGAACTGGCGACTGGAAATAGTTAGAAAATGTAGAACTCATGGAGCGTGTGTGGCAAGCGGAAGCTGACCTTTTACAGGCAGTACAGTGTAGAAACGGGCAAGAGAAAGAGATTGGTATTTTGAAAGCAAACCGCTTTGAATATGCATGCACAATGCATGCCACACCAAACGAAAATGAGTGAAGTTGGAATGAAATCAGGGAATTGAAAGATCGATTAACAGCCCAGATTAAAGTCCTTGAGGCCAATCAGGCCCTGGTGTCAGAGTTAAAAAGCCAGCTCTATGAAGACCATCAGTAAATAAGGACAGAGAGAAGCAGGTGTGAGAGTTTGACAAATGAAATAGGAGATTACAAACAGGCATTGAGGAACCTGACCAATCAGGGTATGGGAAAGGGCCCTCTGCTCCAGGGGGGATTCCTATGGGCTGACTGCGACTGACCTCATGCTTTCCACCTACAAAGCCTGAGGAAACATGAGGCACCTAGATTTACCCATGGCTATCCAAATTGATCCACAAGGCCAGTCCTTATCTGAGATTGAGGCATACCCACTTCTACCACACAGAAGGGAAAGTGGCCCAACTAGTGTTTCCTGGGAAGTTAGGAATAATCATGTGTGTACTTCAGAACTTGAAAACTGCATTGAGGAGAAAATGAGGGAGTTGGACTTAAAAAATAATATTGCAGAGAGACTACCTAGCTTGCTTCGCTGGAGAAGAACATTCAAAGCTTCAGCCCAGGAGGGGCATATTAAAAACCTCCTTACATTTAGGGGATGGGGTGAATTTCCCCAGACTATATGGAAGAGGGGAGACTAGACATTTGAGTCAGTCTGTGCAAGAAACTGAGTATTATCCTGTGCCAAAAGGTGTATACAGGGGAAAGGACCCTGAGAATTCAATACTAAGTGAAAACCTACATTTTTTGTTTATGAAAAGAAAAAAGATCGATTTAGAAAGACCGCTGTATGACCACACAGTGTGGTCTTTCTAAATCGAACTGTCAGCCCCTGCCACCCACTAATGCACGCAGGGGCTGACAGGCAGACAGGCACAGCGAGACACAGAGGAGTCATTGCGGGCGTGTAAGGCAAGTGTCTGTATGTGTGTGTGTACGTATGTGTGTTGACTTGGTGTGTGTTGTGCTGATAAGGGAGTGGTGGGTGGGGAAAGGTGGAGTTCGGGGGTGAAACACCCAGTTTTTCATAACAACCGGCAGGAGAGGGTGGGGGTGGGGAAGGGATCACTCACCTTGGAGGGATGTGTGTGATGGAGCTTGTCATATTTCAGCATTTTAAAGCCAACACAAAAACGCTAAAAGAATTCAGTCTTTTTTGTGTTCGGTCTTTAAAATCCGGAAATATGACATAGAACCGAGAATTCACAGTGGTACAGGCAAGAGGAGTCCAGACCCCATTGTTCGGGGAGGTATTCCCAGTCTCATAGAGGGAGAACCTATAAAATAGGGAATGGAGTACCAATAGCAGCTCTGAGTCAGAAGGTGAATGGATTCAGGTGCAGAGAAAAAGGGAGACAGCGGAAACAAAAAAAGGGTTTTCTCAAAGACCCAATTAGACAGAGCAGGGCAATAAAGAGCTTCATGACCCCATACCATTAAAATGCTATTTATTCAGCGTGGGAACATCTAGAATTGTATGAACACAGGGCACTAGAGAGCCCGGCCAGCATGGTGGTTAGCCAGTGAGCTCCCGGCAGCCTTCGAATATCTGGCAAAATCCTGCGAGGTTCCATGCTACTGCCACTGCAACTGGTGGTGAGCACCCCATGTCACCGACCTGCATCAGCTGGTGAACGTTTGGTCTCTTCACGGTGCTGCCGCAGAGATCTGCAAAGAGGCGTGCGGCGGCCACAGGCCATGTACAACTGTGCACTAAGAGCGGCTGGCGGCGGCCCTGCGGGAGGAGCGTGACGGGAGAAGGTCACGGCTGCCCTTCTACTTCGGGCTCTAGAGCCCATCTGATCTTTATCTCGGCATAGCTGGTGCCAGGGGCTCCGGAGAGTGGGGGAAGCTATAACCGAGGAGCTGGTGCATTGGGCCTGTGATGGCGTGTCAAGTCGGCAGAGACCCGTTGAAGAAGAGGCATGCTCCTGTGGTGCCGGGGGGGTACTGGCGACCTGGTGAGCACCGTGCAGTGGCCTGTGTGTGTGGTCCAATGTGAAGGGGGAGTGGGTGCGCGCACAGCAGTGCACAGACCTTATCTGGTTCCAGCCTCATGACACTTTATAAAATATCCCAGCTAAGGTCTTTGGAGGTACTGGTGGTGCAGAGCGTGCCTGGTTACAGTGGTGGGCTGCTGCTCTGGACATAGTGTGGCGCCCCTCACAGCAAAGTGGACTGGTGAGCTGTGTGTCCTGGTGTGGGCTGCAGGAAGGCCTGGCGGCAATTTGGAATTCAGGGCTCTCGCAATATTGAAGACAGTTATTGCCATAAAGGCTGCAGCAGAATAACTAGAGAAATTGGGGCAGTCAGGGGTGCTGCTTGTTGGATGCTGCAGCACTGACCTTCTCATTGTCTACATCAGGTGTGCAGGGCTGGAGGGGTCCGCTGGCTCATCTGTCTAATCTGGAATCTGTACATTGGTGAGACGATGGTGTGATGGGCATGGGGGGGAGCGCCTCCTGTGAGACTGTTTGGTGGTGGGACGAGTGGTACCCCACTGCTGGTGCACCTTCCTTGGAAGGGTGCATTACCCAGGAAGTTGGAGTAGGTGGAGTACTCTTGCACAATCCGGGGGAACTCAAGAGGGAGCAAGTGCTCACTGTCTGTTCAGGTGGAGCCCATGGCCTGCCTGACTGTTGGCAGGGTGTGTGAATTTCCTTGTAACTCAGGTCAGAGGAGTGTACAGAGTTGGCCACTACTTGGAGGTGGCTAGCGGAGGGAGGTTGGAGTGAGACACTAGATACCTGGTTGCCCCACTGCTGTTGGTGTCACACTAGGATTCCACAGCAGCGCACTTACCCTGTCTGCATATATAGGGAGTGATGCTGATGTCCAAAATGGTGAAACCAGGGAAGCAACAAACGAAGTTACAATTTGAGCTGCCTTCTCAGTCCAAGAACAGTAAAGGGGTGGATAAACCTCTGAGTGTGGGCTCCCCACTGCCAGCTGACTCCAGTGGGCTGTTCATTCACATTAAGGTGATGCTTGGTGTACTGCAGGCCGGCATTCAGTCGCTAGATGGCAAAATGGACACATTGACATGTAAAGTGGACCATATGCATGTTGACCTGGACAAGCATGGAGAGAGGCTAGATGAAGCTGAGACCAGAATATCAATGGTGGAAGACATCTCCTCAGCCCCCAAAGGAATAGAAACCGTTTGGTGCTCCCAAAAGAATAGTGACTGTATTGTGGTAGGATGTGGAGCTGGCACTTTGCCTATGTACATGAAATTGTGTAAATACCTGCCTATGGGCTCTACAAATTTGTAGTTTATTATCTGACTTTGTTACTTTTTGTAAGCTTGAATTTTCTTTTTTGTACCAATGGGACCCCTAATCCTTTATGATTTTAGTGTGATACTTAATTATTTGCAAATGTTATTTTTTTCCTATTCACTCCCTTTGATGCTTTCCTGGGTTATACTCTTGTATTTATATTTTGTACTTATTATATTTATACTGTTTGTATGCCTCTTGTTTTGTGTAGCGCTCTGAGGCCTTGGGTTTGTAGCGCTTTATAAGAAATAAATCAAAACAAATCAGCGACAACGAGAGAACCTGTCCAGGTCAAGAAGGCCCTTAAGGAGCTTGTTGATAAACAGGAAGGTCTCTAATCCAGGAGTAGGAGGAATAACCTGCAGATAATCAGAATGCCTGAGTTGGTGGATCAGATATCAATGGAACCCCTTGTGGAGGCCATCCTTTGGGAGATCCTGGATGAGGACAGCTTTTCGGCGTTGTTCATTGTTGAGAGGGCACATCGTATCCCTAGTGGTAGAAGACCGATTCCAGGTGCACCAGCGTGGCCGATCATAGCCAGACTAATGATCTATCGGGACAGAGATCTTGCCCTCCGTAAGGCCAGAGAGAAAGGGACATTAATTTACAGGAGAGACTCCATCAGGATCTTTCTGGATTTCTCTGACAGGGTGCAGGCATCTCAGAAAAAATGTATATCGAAGTGAAGAAAAGGCTCAGGGAACGGGGCATGAGATATGCAATGCTTCCTTCTACGAAGCTCCGAGAAGACCATAATGGAAGGGCGCTGTTCTTTCTGTCTCCTGGGGAGGCTGCTGCTTTCCTAGAATCATTCCCTGCAGCTCCCAGACAACACGGGAACAACGATCGGGGTGGTGGATCTCCCTCCGGGGCAGATACATAACACTGGCAGAAGTTGATCTTTGTGGGAAGATGGGTTGGTGGTGGCGGGGACACACACTCATGGTTGGTTAAGGCATGCTGGATTGGCTGGGCCTCAGGTGGTCCTCAAGCAGATGCCTAAGATAAGGGTTGGTTGTGGGTGGGGTGGGCTTCACCGGTGCTTTGGGGTTGCTGGTAAGGGTGGAGTGGGGGTGTTGGTGTGTTTTGTTGACAGAACAGCAGTCGCTCTGTTTTTTTGTATGAGGTTCTAGGCCATCTTCTTTGTCGGAGTGCGAAAGGCAGGAAAACATGTGAGGAAATGAGGGAGGCTTCCTATTGGACGTTTGAAGGTCCAGATGCTTGGGGTGTGTGGATGGGAAATGTTGGGTTGATGGTATGTTTGTGAACACGGTTATGACTGACGGATTGCTCTGCATGATGTGGAATGTCAGAGGTTTGAATAGTCCATCCAAGAATCGTATAGTGCTGTTTTAGATGAAGAGATACAGTGTGGCTGTCGCCTTTTTGCAAGAGAAACATATTGCCCCCTCAGGGGAAGCATGCGTTGCCCATGACTGGGAATTTAACTGGTACTTTTCTTCCTATTTCACCTATGTTAGAGGGGTGTGTACGTTGATACATAGTTCGGTGTGGTTTCATCTAATAGGGGTGGTGGGAGATCAGGAGGGGAGGGCGCTACTAGTCACGGGACTAATACATGGGCAGGTGATGACACTGGTCAATTATTATGGCCCCAATGTACACCTGGTGGAAACCATTCAGTGGATTGATCAGCAGTTGGCCATGGTACCTCCCGCTTTCATAGTATGGGTGGGAGACTTCAATGCAGTGTTGGACCCAACCTTGGATAGAACACGTGGGGTATGTAAATCTATTCAGAAGTCGACCAGCAGTCTGAGAGAGATGTGTAGGATTTAGGAACTCAGTGATGCATGGAGGATCAGGCATGCGGGAGGTGGGGGTTACGCCTTTAGTTCATCGGTGCACCAATCCGCCTCTCAGCTAGATTACTTTTTGACATCGGAAAGAATGTTGGGCTGGGTCAGTGAGGTTACGATAATGGCCCGCACTTTGTCGGTGTCGGATCATGCGCCTGTGCTGTTGGTAGTTGACATCCCTAGGATGCTACAAAGCAAGCCAGCATGGGTTATAAAAACAATTGAATGTTTGATGGACACAGTGATTCGGGACGCCATTGCCCAGGTCATAGATAACTTTTTCAGAGAGAATGTGGGGTCGGTTTAATTGTATTTGGTGGTATGGGAAACCTTTAAATGTGTGGTGCAGGGGGAGTGTATTTCGAAGGAAGCAGGGGTATTGAAGGTGATCAGGGGAGAATTGGGGCATAGTGATGCGGAGATACAGCAGTGACAAGGGAGGCACGACTATATGGGAGACCCCAATGTACAGAAAATAATTTGTGATGCATTGGAGAAATTCCAGACTGCAGCGCAGCGGGTGGTGACGTTTCTGTCAAGGAGGGCCCAGTTACAACAGTACGGGGAGGGGCAATGGCCTGGCAAGCTACTGGCAAGGGCAACTAAGGTGGATGTATGTAGAACGCATATTGTGGTAATTTTGGATGCGCACTGTACCCCTAGATATACAGACAGTGACATTGTGCGAGTGTTTTGGGAATTTTATGCAAAGCTCTATAGCTCACAGACCCGGGGTTTCTCAATCAGATATTGATGGTTTTCTTGATCAGGTGGCACTATATTGGTGTAGTTCGGGGTGGGAGGGAATGGCAGTGTCAGCCTATTGCGTGGCAAGAAAATGCGAGCTCAATCAAGGCACTTTTATCAGGGAAAGCTCCTCGCCAGATGGCCTTACAGCAGAATTGTATAAACGGTTTGCAACGAGTTTGGCCCCACGCTTGTTGAAGGTGTATCAACAGGCTTGGAAGAGGGGAAACGAAGCGGGAGGCGGTGGTCACTTGATTGTTAAAACCCGGGAAGGCAGTAGACGAGTGTTCCTCTTACCGTCCTATCTCGCTTATCAACTTAGATAATATGATCTTGGCCAAGCTATTGGCAGCAAGACTAGCACCACTGATGTGTAAGTGTGTTAAGTCGGATCAGTCCGGGTTAATCCCAGGGCAACCTACCTCTTATGGGCTGAGGTGCATGTTTGGATGCCGAAAAGGCTTTTGATTCAGTCTTTCCTGTTTACGTTTTTCTGAGAAGGATGGGAATGGGGGAGGGGTTTTAGTCTATGGGTACTCTACTCTACACCCCGTCGACTGCCAAGGTTAGGGTGAATGGTCACTGGACACTGTCGATTCCTCTAAGTCGGGGGACATGTCATGGGTGTCCTCTCTCAGCCTTGTTGTTGGCCCTGGGGATCGAGCCACTGTGGGAGCTGCTTAGAGATAAACATCTGCATAGATGGGTGTAGCTCTATAGTCATAAACTGGTAGTGTCCTTATACGTGGACGATATGGTGGTGTATGTAAAGGACCCAGAGTCTAATCTGTTGCCGATAATGACTGATGTGCTGGAATTTGGGGAATATTCCGGGTTAAAAATTATTCCCACAAACTCGGTGCTCTTTCAGTTTAATGAACACACTTGGCAGTATAATGATGGACTGAATTTCCAATGGCACATGGAATGTACTCAATACTTGGGTATCGATATTGCCCGCTCTCCAGAGGTATTGTATCGGCACAACTATGGGAAGGTCTTGGAACAGGCAGTTAAGCGGTGGATGAGATTACCTCTCACCATCTACGGATGAGTCTCTAAGGTCAAGATGGTCCTGTTGTCTCAGTTTCTTTATCATTTTCTGAGATTGCCACTGGTATTACCTAAATCCCACTTTAGGGAGGTGCAATCAGTTATAACTCGATTTATTTTGGCTGGTAAACAGCCACGTATGGCGTGGGGGAAGCTGATAGCTTCATTGGCAAGAGGGGAACTGGCATTGGCAGACTTTGAGGCATGCTACAAGGCTGCACAGGCAGCCTTTTCGGCATACTGGTTCAGTGCTGACACAGATAGGAAGCATGTAACACTTGTGTATAGGCGCGTTATAAATGCCATATCATATCATGTTGGGATTGAGAGGCCACTTATAGCTCCACTTGTACTGCGGGCGGTTATACTTACGGCTCCTGATAACCCCTCTAGATCTAAGAATATGGTGGAGTTGATGTGTAAATCCTGGGTGAGCATTGAAAGAAGGGGGAAGAGGGATGTTCTCTATTCTCCCAAATTGCCAGTCACATATGTTACAAACATACTGCTGACCAGCAAGCGTGGGTTTGCGAGGAGTATGGGGTAGTTGGGTATTTTACAGAATTCCAAGATTTGTTTCTGGATGGGCAATGTTTGTCCCTAGGAGCATTCAAAGGAAGGGGGGATGTCACACCCGTGGATTTGTTTTTATATTTCCGGTTGAAGGTATCCCTGAAGAGATGTCTTCTGACGTTTCTGAAGCAGCCTTCGGTTGCAGCCATTTTGGACGGGGTGCTAGGTCTGGCAGATACCGGTAACCTAGTGTCTAACCTCTATAGTAAAATAATAGATAGGCCGGTGCAGTGGGCGAAGTTGTCCTGGAGAAAGTAGGAGTCAGCTCTTCGCTGTGCCATTACTGATGGGGAGTGGTGATATGGCTGTGCTCAGACTAGAAAAATTGCTATAAATGGTTGTTTCAAGCTGATACATTTTAAATATCTTCATCAATTTTATTATACTCCCATGATTCTGAATACATTCTTCCCGGATACAGTAGATGAGTGTGTGAGATGTACAGCTTTGCCTGCAAACTTTCTACATGTGGCATGGAGCTGCCCGCAAGTGTTGTGCTTTTGGGAGAATGTGTTTGCTGTAAATAGCGTTATGACTGCACACCTATGGTGGCCCTGTTGGGCTACACGAGGCACATTGCTCGACATGTGAGGAAACAGGCAGGGTTTTAGTTGCTGTTGGCGAAGAGGAGGGTGGCCATGTTGTGGGGGTAGGAAGAAACTGCTTGCAGTTGAACATTGGAAGAAAAACATTCTCTACTGCAATGAAATGGAGGTGGAATATGGGACAATGGTGCATCTGAGTGCAACGCCACAAGATATTTGGAATCCGTATACACAATAGCTTCTTTTCAGGCATAAGTACCTGGGCCAGAATCTGGGCATTAAATCTCCTAACATGTGGTTATAGGGAGGCTCTTGTTGGGTCCCTGCTTCCCCGTGAAGCAGGCCCTCGCGATGAAACCCGGCGTACGCCGGAATGACACACGGAGCCCAGGCTTGGTACAACCTTCTTTATTCCCAACTGTCGGCGGAACTGCCGTAATCCCCTTGTCCCTCCCCCCTACCCTTGATGTCACATCCGGGACGTCAATGTCTGGAGGACCCAAACGGGGTCCTCCCACGTAACGATGTGGGGCGACCTGACATCTCCCCCTTTTTTAACACATTAGTTCACTGGTCCCTCTCTTACCCCATCTCCTCGATGAGTCGCATTGGTTTCATGCGACTCCTCTGCGGGCGGAGTCTCTTGGCCGGGGTGGGTTCTTCTCTGGCAGGTGGGGAGCGGGGCACCTCACCTTCGGACTCTTCCCCGTCTCCGTGATACGCTTCATCACGTGGTCTGTCTTCTTCGCTGTCTCGGTCCCATGTCCAGGGGTCTGCCGGCGTCAGCGTGACTCGTTTGAAGTGCGAGCTGTTCCGGGTTATTGTTGAGTGATCTTTCCTTTGTGCCGTGACCATGGAGCCTTTCTTGTGTGTCACGACCAGCGGTGTGGGTGCGAAGGTGGCTTCCTCCTTCCTGTTCTTGGGTTGTCTTAGCCACACTTCGTCTCCTGGTTGCATTGTGTTCTCACGGGCCCTCCTTTTCCTGTCAGTGACCTCCTTGGTTTTTGCCTTGTTGGCTGTGTCGTTCGTTTGCGCCTCTTGTTCCAGCGGTGTTGGTCTTTGTGGTCTCGGGTCCTCCGGTAATCGCGTGGCGATCGGTCTTCGGAACATTAGGTCTGCCGGGCATACACCCGTTGTGCTGTGTGGAGTGTGCCTGTATTCTCGTAGGAGTTGATTGAGGGCTTGTTCGAATGGCTTGTTCTGTATGTGGGCTATTTGTAGAGTCCTCTTTATGTTGGCCATGAACCTTTCGACCATGCTGTTGGCTTGTGGCCACCGGGGGGTTATGCGTCGATGTTGAAACCCCATGTTTTTGCAAATTTTTGAAAGTCATGGCTGATAAATGTGGGGCCGTTGTCGGACTTGATGATCTTGGGGATGCCATAAGCAGAGAGCATCCTGTCTATGGCTGGAATGACGCATGTCGTGGCGCTGCTCTCTACTATCTGAGCGTCCGGGTATCTTGAGTGCTCGTCCATTAGCACAACCACGTGTGTCCCATCGTTCAGTGGTCCGAATAGGTCTATTGCCAGTTCTTCCCACACTTTGTTGGGTAGCGGTGAGGGCTGTAGGGGGTTCGGGTGTGGCGGGGGTGCCACTTGAGCACAGACGTGACAGTTTCCCAATATGTTTTCCACTAGGCGATCAAGTTGGGGGAACCAGACTTTCTGGCGCAGGAGGCGCTTTGTGGCGACTATGCCCCTGTGTCCTTCATGGGCTAGGTGTATTATCCTCTCCCGGAGGGTCCTGGGAACGATGACCTTGCAGCCTTTTAGTATGATGTTATCCTCCACCACGGTCAATTCGTCGCGGACTTGATCTAGCCACTTGACGTCCTCTTTTGTGGTTTCCGTTTCATCCCTGGCCTGGTGTTTCATGAGGGCCGCCTTGTCCACTTGAAGGCAGTGTCGGGCGATTCGCAGTGCCGGGTCTGCTTCAGATTGCGCAGACAGTTCTACCCAGCCTACCGGTAGCGGTTGTAGGTGGTGGATGATGTAGTTGATGTACGCGTCTGCTATGGACGGGTGGGACGTCGTTGTGGGCATGGGATGGCGGGACAGATAGTCCGCGGGATTCTCTTCCTTTCCTGGCCAGTGCACTATGGCGAATTTGTAGTCCTGCAACCGGAGTCCCCATCTGGCAATTCTTGGTGGCATCCTGGCCTTTGGGCTGCCATAAATGATGAGTAGCGCCTGGTGGTCCGTGATGATAGTGAACTCCTTGCCGAAGAGGAATAGGTGGAAGTATTCGCAGGCCCATACAACCGCGAGGCTCTCCTTTTCCGCCTGAGAGTATGCCTGTTCCGTGTTCGTCAGGCTCCGGCTGGCGTATGCTACCACGTGAGTGGACTGTGGATCCTTGTGGTCTTTTTGTGTCAGTATGGCGCCCAGACCCACGGGGCTGGCGTCCACTATCAGCTCGGTGGCACGGTTGGCGTCAAAATATGCCATGTCCTCCGCCTGTGCGATGGCATTCCGTATCGCTTCGAATGCTGTTTGGCATTCCTTTGACCAGGTGAACGGCGTGTCCTTCCTGGTGAGGAGTCGGAGTGGATTGCTGACGGTGGCATAGTCCTTTAGGTATCTGGAGCAGTAGCTGGCCAATCCCAGGAACGATCGGAGGTCGGTGGTGTTGACGGGAGGTGTGGCTGAGTTGAGAGCCTCCACTTTCTCCGGGTCAGGCCTCATCCCTTTATCTGAGAAGATGTGCCCGAAGAACCGCAGCGACCCTTTGGAGAATTCGCACTTGGCTTTATTCAGGGTGAGTCCAGCATCGTCTAGCGCTTGGCATACTCTGTGCAGAGCCAGGTCGTGTTCCTCTTGTGATTTTCCGTATACTAAGACATCGTCCGAATAGTTTAGGCAGTTGGGAACGTGCCTGATCACCTTGTGGATCTCCTCCTGGAAGATTTCGGCGGCCGATGATATGCCGAAACTGAGCCGTTTGTATTGAAATAGGCCGAGATGCGTGACAAACGTGGTGATGTAGCGGGATTCTGGTGCTATTTCGATCTGGTGGTAGCCCTTTGTGAGGTCTAATTTGGAGAATATCCTCGCCCCATGGAGTAGGTGAATCATGTCTGTGATTCTCGGTGCTTGATGACGCTCCCTTTCAATGGCTGTGTTGGCTCTGCGCATGTCGACGCATAGCCGTATGGATCCTTCCGGTGATTTTTTTGGGACGGGGACGATGGGCGACTCCCATGGTGTCGGGCCTGACACGGGTTCTATGACGTTCATTTTAATAAGTTTGTCCAGTTCCTCTTCTACTTGTCTTTGGATGTTGAACGGGATTCCACGGTAGTGTTGTGCTACCGGTTTGACTTGAGGATTGATGTGGAGGTGCACTTTACGGTTGCGGAGTTTGCCCAAACCTGTGAAAAGTCTGGGGAGTGACCGTTTAATTGAGTCCGGCTTGGCGAAGTACTTGTGGGCCATCACCTGGTATAGAATGTGTATCAGTCCCATGTCGACTGCCGTCCGGAAACTCAGTATGCAGCCACTGTTGGCTTCGGTGTCTAGCACATATAGCTGGAGTTTAGCCACGTGTCCTTTGTGTGTGCATGCGGCCGTGATCACGCCTTTGCATGGCAGGGGTGTCGTGGACCCGTATGGGTATATGTCAACTGTGGCTTTTCGAATCTTTGGCGGGGCGGTCAAGGACTGATATGCGCTTTCACTGATAATGTTGACCGTCGCTCCGGTATCCACGAGGAATTTTAGAGGAGTCTGGTTCACTTGGAGTGTCAGGATGGGGCTGTGTTGAATGGCCGTCGTGTTGTCCTTTAGGGCCCACGCGTATCCTTTCCTCCTTTGATCTTCTTCTGACGAGATGGTGTCAGTGCTGGTGGGGGATCGCGTCTCCACGTATCTTACGAAACGCCGCCTGTGTGATCTTCTTGTGTCCTCGGATGATCTTTTGTCTTCACGTGAGTGGCGACTTCTACGGTCACTGTCGTCTTTTCTGATTCTTCGCCGTTCCCTGTCTGCTGGTGGTCTGGGCGGACTCTGTGTTGTGGGTCTGCGCCTTTCCTGGTAGCGGTGCTTGGGCGTTGAGTGGGTAGGGGCGTTCATGCACATGGCCCTGTAGTGGTCCATGCCCCCGCACGCGGCGCACTTCTGCCCTATGGCCGGGCACACGCCAGAGTGCGGATATTCGTAGCCGCACTTGAAACACGTGGCATCAAAGTGTTTTGTGGTCTGACTTGGGTGGGTGTATATCTTGTTGATAGACTCCGCGGTATCGCTGGGTTGGTGAATGGACACCTTGCCGAGGTTGTCTAGTTGCGAGTCTACCGCTGCTTCCATGCGGGCCAGTGCCAGGATTTCCTCCAGTGAGCGTTGTTTTTGTAGAAGTTGCTTGCGGAAAGGCTGAGAGAGGCATCCAGCTATCACTTGGGACCTGAGCGCCTCTTCGTTGGAATATCTGTGGAACTCACAATGTTTCAGTTTGATGCGTAGGCGCATCACGAAATTGTCTATGGACTCCCCTTTTTCCTGTCGTGTTGTGTGGAACATGTGGCGCTCGTAATCCACGTTCGTGTGCGGTGCGAAATATTCGGACAGCTTGATGTGTAGTTGGCTGTACGTGACGGTGTCCACATCAAGCAGCTCTCCTGCGATGTCTCTTACCGCAGGTCCCACTGCCATGAATAGGGTGTTCTTCAGCCTCGTGTCGTCTGTCAAGCCTATGGCCCCGGTGTAAAATTTGAAGTCCCGTAGCCATATGTTCCATCTGGGCCCCAAGTTAGAGGTATCTCTGATTTCAAATGGGTTGGGCATGTGCATGACTTGAGCGGCGCCTTCTTGATGTACCTGTGGGTTGTTGTCCTGTGCTGTGTCAGCGCTTCCAGACGCTTGTCCTGCTCCCCCTGACGAGGACGCCGGGGTAGTTGCGGTGTCCGACATGACTCTGCCGCCTTGTCAAGTGATGTGCCCTGTGGTCTGCTGTGCGCACCGGCGTCGGAGTTCCTGCCAGGTATGTAACCCAGCCTGTGCCGCTGTTGCGTGCCGGGGGTGCTTCCCTTGGTGCCAGGCACACGTGTCCTGTGGGCTGCCCAGCGCAGTGTCAGCGGGGGCCGCTCTCACAGTGTGCTCGTGTTCATCTTATTCATGGGCGCGTGATTGTCGGGGGCGGGGCCACCCGTGACAAGCGTTGTGCGGCCGAGCACCCGTGACTTGGTTTGACCTTTTGCGTGTCACGCGGGAGCCGGGGCCCGCAATGCGTGTGGTGGTTCTGACTTATCCGGACTAATGTCACGTGGGAGCCGGGGCCGCGCTCCGATGGTGCTCCGAGAGCCGGGGCCGCGCTCCGATGGTGCTCCGAAACTAATGTCACGCGGGAGCCGGGTCGCGCTCCGATGGTGTCCCCGTATCTGCGGAGAGTCGATGGGCTGAAGGAAAAACCTCTGTCGCGCGGGAGGCGGGGCCTTGGCTGATGGGCACCCGTGTCCGAGGCGCGCCGACGCGCTACACTGCTCGGCTACAGACCTCGGCACGGTGCCTGCGGGGTCCGCGCCCGCTCGTCGCCAGTGTTGGGTCCCTGCTTCCCCGTGAAGCAGGCCCTCGCGATGAAACCCGGCGTACGCCGGAATGACACACGGAGCCCAGGCTTGGTACAACCTTCTTTATTCCCAACTGTCGGCGGAACTGCCGTAATCCCCTTGTCCCTCCCCCCTACCCTTGACGTCACATCCGGGACGTCAATGTCTGGAGGACCCAAACGGGGTCCTCCCACGTAACGATGTGGGGCGACCTGACAGCTCTGAGAAGGTGTGAACAGAACGAGGGGTGTAACAATCGAGTTTGGCGATGCTGCATTCTGAGCTGTGGTTTGCGTTGCAGGGGTGCTGAGAAGTGCCTTTGAAGATCAATACGCGTTGTGGGGAGGGAGGGAAGGTATTGTAATTGGTGTTAGTGGATTGTTGGACTGCTAGTTCTTTTTGTTCGGGGTTGTTTTGTTGAAAACAATAAACAGAATACAAAATTAAAAAATGATTGTATGAACAAATGATATCCTCATTTGGAATTGAACATGATGTAAATTGGATGGAATTTGTGAAATGGACCTTCTCTCCTGAGTACTCCAGTTTCCGTTTGGGACTAGAGGACCAGAATCATTATAAATGGTCCACCTATAAGGTGGACATTTGAAAAAAATGTTCACACATAGGAACCCATAAGAGGCCCGTAAGGCTGCATATGTTTTGTAATGTGGGGAGGATCAGGTGCCTAGGGAGTTTGGGCAGGAGTTAACGCGGGAATTTGTTCAGACTTCCCGGCGGGTGAACACATATAGTATGGAGTTTATAACTACATATTTCCATGTGCTCCCGAAGTACATAATGGCTCAGTTGGTGTGTGAATTTCCTGAGCACAGGACCCTGGATTGGGTGAACAGGCCACCAGGATCTAAGCCCATATAGAGTAAAAATACCCACCAAAAATCCCAAACCATTTAACACCGATGCTGCTGCGAGGGTGGCAAAGGTAAAAACGACCCCTCCATTGGATCTGGAGACGGTGGGGCCTAAAAATACTCCTTCTACCATCAAGCAAAATGAAAGGCAGAGGATTGATTGATTGATTGATTTGTTTATTTATAGAGCGCCTTACACCAAGGCACTTTACAATGGAACAACTCATACAGAGAACAACAACAAACATTGGGAGCAAAAATTACATTATGAATCATTCGATAACAAAACAGTGCAAAGAGCAATTAACTGAGAGGGAGGGGAAGTGGAGTGGGAGTAGGATTGGTGAGGGGGGTCCAGAGAAGGATAGAACGAGTGAAAAATAGAAGGGAGAGAGAGTGAAATAGGAGTGGGGAGAGATGAGTTAGAAGAGGGAAAGAAGGAAGAGAGGACAGGGGAGGCCTTCAAGGTGGAGAATGGAGGAGAAGGGATTTAAGGGAAGTGCGAAATGAGGGGAGGGTCGTGGAAGAGCGGATTGAGAGGGGGAGTGAGTTCCAATGAAGAGGAGCAAGGAGTTGGAAGGAGCGGCACCGGGAGGAAGCACAGGGGGAAGGAGGTACAGTGAGGAGGAAATGGTCAGCAGAACGAAGTGAGCGAGAGGGGGAGTAAAAGGTGAGAAGGGAAGAGAGATAAGGAGGAGCAAGACCATGTAGGGATTTGAAAACAAGGCAGAGAAAGCAAAACTTTAACTGTAAGTGGAAAGGTAGCCAGCGAAGGTGAGAGAGCGAGGAGGAGATGGAGTCACGGGAGGTAAGGAGACAAAGGGTACGAACAGCGGAGTGGTAAATGGATTTAAGGGGGGGCAAGCTGAGATGCAGGAAGTCCAAAGATTAAGGAAGAGCAGTAGAAGAGTCGGGAAAAGATGAGAGAGGAGATAAGGAGTTTGGTCGCATGGAATGTGAGGGAGGGGCGGATTTTGCGAATGCTGTAGAGGTGGTATCGGCAGGAGCAGGAGGTAAGTGAAATGTGTTGTGAAAAGGTGAGAGAGGAGTCAAATAGAACGCCTAGATTACGAGCATGGGAGGAGATAGGGAGTTTGGAGGGAGGAAAATGGATGAAAGGGGGACGAGAGGGAGGAGGAAGTGTGTTGGAAGGGAAGAAAAGGACTTCAGTTTTATCAGTATTAAGAGAGAGGAAGCGGGAGGACAACCAGTTCTTGATGGCTGTGAGACAGGAGGAGAGTTTAAAATGGAGGTCAGGTGTGAAGGAGGAGAAAGAGAGAAAGAGTTGAGTATCATCGGCATAGAAGTGATGGGAGATATCAAAGGAGGAGATAACAGGGGCAATGAGGGAGGTGTAAAGAGAGAAGAGGAAAGGACCAAGTACAGAGCCTTGAGGAACACCGTATATGAGAGGGAAGGAAGGGGAGGTCTGGCCCCCCCATGAGACGGCAAAGGAACGAGAAGAGAGGTAGGAAGATAACCATTTCAGAACTGGGCCTTTGAATCCGAAGGAGGAGAGAGTGTGTAGCAGGAGTGGGTGATCGACAGTGTCAAAAGCTGCAGAGAGATCAAGGAGAATAAGGATGGAAGATTGCTGGGCATGCCGAGCAGAGAGGAGAGAATTGAGAATAGAGGTGAGAGCATTTTCAGTGGAGTGTTTGGGTCGGAAGCCAGATTGGAAGGGATGAAGGAGAGCGGAAGAAGAGACGAAGGAAGAGAGTTGAGAGTACGCGAGACGCTCAAAAAGTTTAGAAAGGAAAGGTAGAAGGGAGATAGGTCTGTAGTTAGTAGTGAGGAGTGGATCAGCAGAGGGTTTCTTTAGGATAGGAATAATCGTAGCATGTTTGAAAGCTGAGGGAAAGGTAGATGAAGAGAGGCAGGAGTTGAAGAAAGTGGTAAGGTATGTGATAAGAAGAGGGTAGATCTTGGGGATGAGAACGGAGGGGAGAGGGTCAGAGGGGGCGGATGTGGGGTGGGCTTTGGCAAGAAGGGAGGAGACATCCGAAGTAGACACAGATGAGAAGACAGACATAGTGGAAGAGGGAGGAGAGGGGGGAGGAGAAGAGCGGGAGCTAGAGGGGGGGTTAATTTTTTGGCGGAGTGAGATGGTTTTGGAGGAAAAGAAGTTAGCAAAGTCAGAGGGAGAAAGCGTGGAGTTGGATGAGGGATCGGGAGTAGGAGGAGAGAGAAGGCGGGTAAGAGTTTGAAAAATCCGACGAGGATGAGAGGTTTGAGACTGGAGAAGGTTAGAGTAGTAAGAGGTTTTGGTGGTTTTAAGACAAGAGTTGTAAAGTGCGTGGTAAGAGAAGTAAGAGTTTTGATTAGAGAGCGAGGAAGTTTTGAGCCAGAGTCTCTCTAATCGCCTGAGAAGGCGTTGCATAGAGCGGAGATGGGAGGTAAGCCAATATTGAGAAGGTTTCCGAGTAGGGCGAAAGTGAGAAAGGGGGTAAAGTTGGTCAAGGGCAGTGGAGATAGAAGATGAAAGGGAAGAGAGAGCATTGTCAGCAGAGAGTGATGCAAAGTCTTGGTGAGATGGGAGAGAAGAAGAGCAGGTGTCGAAGAAGAGGGAAGCGTTAAAGTCCCGGAGGTCACGACGTGAGTACATTGGGGGAGAGAGATTAATATTAGTAGGTTTTGAGAGAGGGGAAAGGCTGAAAGAGAGTAAGGCATGGTCAGAGAGATAAACAGGGAGAGAAGAGACAGGGGAGGAGGGGTAGGAGGAGTTAAAGATGAGGTCAAGAGTGGAACCAGAGGAGTGAGTAGAGGGTGAAGGAAGGAGGGAGAAGGGGTAGGAATCAAGGATGGAGAGGAGAGGAGAAGATTGTGGGGGAGAAGGCAGATGGATATTAAAGTCGCCAAGTACCACTAGAGGAGAGGTAGGAGGAGAAATAAGTGAGAGGAGGTGATCCAGATCTTCAAGGAAGGAAGAGAGAGGACCAGGAAGGAAATAGGGTGGGGAGAAGAGAAGGATTTGTAGAGGAATTCAAAAGTAGGGAAAGAGGGGAGAGTTGGAGATGAAGAGGAGGAAATGAATTTAAGGTGGAACAGGAGACCAACGCCGCCACCATGACCAGAGGTACGAGGGGTATGGATGAAAGAGGAAGACAAGGTCGTTAAGGAAGCAGGGACAGAGGTTTTATGAGGTGGAATCCATGTTTCAGTTAGGCAGAGGAAATAAAGATTGAGGTGAAAGAATAGATCAAGGGTAGCTGCGGTTTTGTTGCAGATGGATCTGGCGTTCCAGAGAGCAGTGTTTATGAGGGCAGAGTTGTTGGCTGTGGGGGGTAGAGAAGGTTAGGGCGGCGAGAAAAGGAAGGAGGATGGCTAGGGGAGTGGGGGGGGAAATAGGGGAGAGGACGAGGCATCAGGAGGAGCGAGTAGAATAGGAGGGAGAACAGGAGATGGTAGGGCAGGGAGAGGGGGGAGAGTGAGGAGGGAAGGAGATATGGAGGATCGCATACCAAGGACTTAGATACGGACAGGTAGGTAGGAGCAGTAATAGTAGGAACGGGAATGTAGAGGGCAGAGATCAGCGTGTTCTTTATATAAAGGGGGGAAGTAGAGGGCAATGTGGAATCAGGAGTGAGGAGAATTGGGAGGAAGAAACAATTGGAGGAGACCAGGTGAGGATGGCGTTGACGGTGGATTCAAGTCAGAGGTGAGAGGGAGCCAGAGGGAACCAAAAAAGTCAGAGGGTGCAGGATCTCGAGACTGTGGATGGAGGGGTCAAGTGGTGCTTGAGGCAGGACAAAGTAGGTACTCAAAGTTATCACCACACTGCTGAAGGTGGTGACAGGGTAGAGCTGAGAAAGTGACCACAGTACAGGGCTATAAGAACATTCAATGACAAAGTGGGCTGAAGAGGGGGGAGAGGAAGCACACAAATCACAGTCAGAGTTGGGTGAGCCAAGAACCATGGGAGTAGAGTTGGAGCAGAGCCAGCGGAGCAGTAGAATAATCCGGTGCCAGAGGCAAGTAGTATGCCACCAGGTCCTGAAGATGGAACCAGGTGTGGTTGCTAACTCACCAGGGCTCCGCGTAGTGGAGAGGGGGGCGTTGAGTGGGGCACCGCAGAGGGGGACACTCAGTGCCGACCCGTTTTGACACTACTGGGAAGGTGGAGGATCCAGGGGGTCCTGAGGGCTGGACATAGGCACAGTCACAGGTTCGACCAGAAAAGTGAGGAGAAGGAGGGGCCGAAGAGGAAGCAGGCAGGATGCCACCCAGACACCAGGAGAGTGATATGACAGGAGGCTCCGGGAGGGCCCAATGCTGGGGCCACAAGCGGTCGCAGGCACACCAGGAGAGCGGAGTGCGCTGAATCTGCAGAGCACACCAGGACCCTAAGGGGTAAAGGGGGAGGGCCGGTGTGAGAGCGGACTGCGCCGGAGCTGTAGAGGGGCAAACAGAATCAGCACAGTGGATAGTCGCCGGCTCTATTGGTTCCCGCGTAGTGCTGAGGTACTCAGGGGGACAAGTGTAGCGCAGAGGCCTCAGGAAGCAGCTAAGTAGATCAGCCGGGGTCCAGCGTAGTGCAGATGGCGCTCCGGGGCTGAGTGAAGCGCAGAGGCCCCAGGAAGCAGCTATGCAGATCAGCCGGGGGCCAGCGTAGTGCAGGCGGAGTTCCGGGGCTGAGGGCAGGAAGTAGTGAAGCAGGTCCGTCGGGATCGTACGCAGGAGGAGGAGGCTCCGAGCCCTGTGGAATGAAGAAGGGGCTAGGAGGGCTGAGTGGAGGCAGCTGTGTGGAGGAAGCCGCAGGAAGCAACGAAGCGAGTCCGCCGGGATTGCACGCAGGAGGAGGAGGCTCCAAGCCGTGTGGAATGACGAGAGGGCTCGGAGAGCAGTATGGAGGCAGCCGTGTGGAGGAGGCCCCAGGACGCAGCGAAGCAAGTCGGGCGGGATCACATGTAGGAGGATGAGGCTCCCAGCCCTACGGAATGAAGAAGGGGCTCGGAGAACTGTGTGGAGGCAGCTGCGTGAAGGAGGCCCTAGGAAGCGAAGGAAGAAGGAGGGGGCTCCGAGGGCCGTGAGGAGCCCGGCGGTCCAGAGAGACTCCAAAGAAGGATCAAAGCTGGCTCTGCAAACAGCAGCAGCCGCACCTGTTGTTGTGCCCCTAACCAAGGACAAGGGGCTCCGGCAACCGACAAGGGGCACCGGCACCTGTCCTGTGCAGGATCCGCCGGCGTCGATCACACAAAGGAAGGAGGGGGCAACCACCGCCCTGGATGTCTGGAAGGCGGGAAGGACCCCGCAGGCCGACCCGATGACAGAGCGGGAGGAAGGCCGCTCTGAGGCTCGATCCCGGAGCCACTCCAGGCGGGTTCGATCTTGGCAACCGCCGCCCTTGATGTCTGGAAGGCGGGAAGGATCCCGCAGGTCGCCCCGAAGACAGAGCGGGAGGAAGGCCGCTCTGAGGCTCGATCCTGAAGCCACTCCAGGTGGGCCCGATCTTGGCAACCGCCGCCCTTGATGTCTGGAAGGCGGGAAGGACCCCGCAGGTGGGCCCGACGACAGAGCGGGAGGAAGGCCGCTCCGAGGCTCGATCCTGAAGCCACTCCAGGTGGGTCCGATCTTCGCTGAAAAAGCAGACAGTGGAGCCTGAGCAGGTAAGCAACAGGAACGGAAAACGATATTGGCAGAAATTGCAGTTTAAACTGCCTTAATTTATGAATGATTCAGCCTGAATTAAGGAGATGCAGACTCAGGCAGCCATACTCATGCGCTCCCTGGTGGCCCAGGATGCCATCAGACCCAGCCCAATCAGGCAGGATCTCAGACCAATAATCCCTCTGACCCTGCCACCTATGTAAGCCCTAGGTACAAGGATACCAAACCAATCCTGGGGTATGCATACACACCCAGAGCCAAGGGGGGGCAATCAGGTAAGTACTGCCCTGAGAAACTTCCATCAAGAGAGAAGTATCACTTCACCTCCCAACATGAACTTTTTCCCCAGATATCCCTGAACCAGAACTTCCAGAATAATCCCCCCCTCTCTCCCCAATTCCAGGACAATAGATCCCTGAACCCGGCAGACAGGAGATTCAGGATGGAAAATTATGGGGGACATTTCCAGTACCTGAGCTAATCCCCGAGAAGGGACAGTTACCCTTTTCAGGAGCAGCAGAGTAATGACCTGAGACCTCCCTACAATCCAGAAAAGGTCTCACAGCTGGAGCGACAGGTCCAGCAACTGACCGACGACCTTGGCCGCATGCTGAGGGCTCAGGCCAACCCTCAACCTTACCCTGTTTCCCAGAATGCCCCAAAGCCCAGGGTTGATGCCCTCGGGTAGGGAAAATGACAAGAGAAAACATCTGACAAACAACAGGTTCCTGAGGAAGGAGCCAAGGTGGAGGGGAGATGCCAAGCCCTAGAGAAAGCTTCCTTTCTCACCCACAGATAACCCCAAGAAACCTCTTAGTCTGAAAATGACTCTTCTACCCACAAGAGGTTAGAACTCAAAGAGCAAAGGGTAAGTAGGAGAGGCCAAAGAAGAACACACTTTGTGAAGGAACTCCGTATCATCCCCTTTGAACAAGAACAATTCCTGGAGGATTCGGGTTAGGAAATCTTCTCTTTCAGGAATGGGTGGATCCCTCCCAAAGAGATATTGGTCCCAAAAGACCCTGAGTGGGACAGGGTAAGTATGGAAACAGACCCAGAACAAGAAACTATTCAACCCACAAAATGTGAGCCAGAACAGAACCATAGGTGTCCTTCCCCCAAATAGGTTATGAGAACTGCCCCTGGAAAAGGGGGACAGCAAAGACGAGAAAGAGGATTCCCCAAATCTGCCCATTGTTAGTTGGAACATTTTATTTACAGATTCCCGAACTCCGACAAGAAAAACTGGCCAAGATCACACAGTGTCAGAGTTAAATATTAAGAAAAGGACCAATGGGCTGGCAAATAACTTACACTTTCTTTGCACCCTGGAGGAGAAAGAAGGATGACTCTATGCGCTGGTCAAGGTGCAGGGTCAGTGTGAATTATCGGCTCGGGTGGACACTGGATCCCAAGCCACCATCCTGTCCAAAAAGGCTTTTGACCAACTAAACTCAGGACTGGGGAGGGCCAACAAATTCCCCTCACACCACTTCACAGACAACTCCAAAATTTTGACAGGAATGACCTTTCTGTCGAAGGGACTGCAGATCTGGAAATTAAAATGAGCGACATCGACTGAAACATCCAGTGATAGTTGTTACTACAGAAGGTCTCACCTTGTTTACTGGGGAACGATCTCCTGAGGAGTTTATCACCTCTGATTGACTGTGTAAACAAGGTCCTCTGGACCCAGACTAGCCGACCTATACAATTTTAAAATAAGCACCAATTATGTAAGCATGAATGGTACCTGTCATTTAATTGATCAATGTTATGATAAGGTAGAATTCCATTTTAAGAATAACCAAGACCCAAACATCACTGTCATCTCTGTAGGAGAACAAACCAGTGATGGGAACCATTCTCCATTCTTGATAATCAATCTTCCTCACAGTTTTAAGTGGCAATCCACATTGGAAGGGAACACACAAACATTTTACACCAGTCCAAGATCAGTGAAACCTTGAGTCCCATGAAACCAGACAAGGAAGATCCCGCTCAAATTCTGACAGACTCACAGAAAAAGAGCAAACAGTTGTTTTCCCCCATTCAGTTAAATGAGGCAGAGGATCTGGTGCTCCTCAGAATATGCCTGAATAATGGAAGGCGCTTCAACAGCGAAGGATTAGTCAGGAAACTCCCAAAAGATCAGACCATTTCCACATTTAAATTGATTGACAACTGGGAAGTAGGTCTAGAAACTCCAAAGTCCTAACATCTCCTGTCTAGCAGGTGGATACTGAAAATCTCCATTGGCAACAAAAGCATAGAGCATAATTGTTGGGTCATGAGAGAAGTCCTGTCCCCCTTTTATCTGGGTAGTGACGTTTTCAACCGAATCGCAATCAATTTGGAACTAATTAATAATAGAGAACAGGACCTTAAACAACAGGATACTGATATAAATTTAAATTCCCACTTCCAACAACAAGTTTTATATTTAAATTCAACATCTCTATTAGACCTAGATCACAACACCATTTGAATATTAGTGGGTAACAGCGAACCTCGAAGTAACACTTTGGGCACAGACATTTTCATTGGAATGGCGGTTGATGCCCAACATTATTCTATTGATTTAGGTAATGAAATCATGGGACCAATACCAAATGATTGTTTCAACATCAGCAACGGTATTCCTCCATGATTGATTTTTACTAGTAATGGGGGTAGTTTCATGATGTACTCAACCTGTCTCTATGGGGAGGCAGAGGTGACCTGTGACATCAGGAGGGAGAAATTAGTGTTCAGAGTCAAGGATCACTACTTCGATTCCCTGCATCCTGCTGTCTAGGTAAACACCATCAAGAGAGATCTCTTCACCCAACTGGAGGATACCGCTGAAATTGCCAAGCCTGATGTCTTTCCAGGTTTCAAGCAGATGGCAGAGGAAAGGATCAATCTTGCTGATGCCTGTGTGACTGAGGAGCAAAGATAAAAACTGAAAAAGGTTGTCCTAGAATTCCAAGATATCTTTTCAGTGAACTCAAATGACTGTGGAAGCACATCCATTCATTCAACCACCATAGACACAGACCCCGAGATGGCTCCTGTATTTTTGAATCAATACCAGTTACCTCTCGCATCCATGGAATCACTCATTGAGATTATTAAGAACTTAGAATCTCATGGGATAATTTGTCTGATCCACATTACCTTCAACAATCCGGTCCTGGGGATACACAAACCAAACAGCCAATGGAGACTATGTGCAAACCTGAGGGAGTGGGACAAACGGGTCCACAAGTCAAGATGCCCACTTCCCTACATTGATCAGGGGCTGGCACAGATCCAAGGGTCAAAGGTGTATACCACCATTGACCTGACCAACATCTACTGGACAGTACCCGTGAGTGGGAAACATCAGTAAAAGCTTGCCTTTACCATCGGGGGGCAGCAGTGCAGATGGACCCGAACCCCCTTTGGATACATAACTCTGGCAATGAGTTCAACATCTTTCTACATAAAGTCATGCCTGACTCGGGCGAACAGGGAAACCTGGCCTATGTGGATGATGTTCTGATCAAGAGCTCAACTGTGGAGGAGCATATAGTAGAAATCTGCTATGTTCTGACCCAGTTGCAGAAAATCAAAGAAAAACTGTCCTTTCAGAATTCACAATGGTGTAAGACCCTAGTGAGCTTCTCAGGGCATGCGATTACCCCTGAGTGTCTTAATCATCAGGCGAAGAAGGTGGAAGCCTTAAGGACACTACAGACCCTACTACTCTGCAAGAATTAAGAAACCTCCTAGGGTTCACTAATTATAGTCGGATGTTCATTGAAGACTATGCAGAGGTCACTCGACCCTTGGTCTATTTATCAAAGGCTGGAGTGAAGTGGGTGTGGGGTCTGGAACAAGCTGAGGCAGTTAAACAACTGAAAAAAGCCTTTGCCAGGCTCCTTGGTTGGCTTATCCAATAAAGAACAAGGAGTTCTTCTTAGAGACAGGGGTCTCAGATATCTGCCTAACAGCAGTGTTGTATCAAAAGCATGAAAAGGTCCGCAAAGTCATCTTGTATGCGAGCAAGACTTTGTCCTCTGTGGAGGAAAAATTCAATGACTGCGAGAAGGCAATCCTGGCAACGGGGTTGGCGTTGAAAAAGTACCACCCATTCATCCAGGGGGAGCACATCATTGTCGAGACTCCTCACCAGCCCCTGCAATATCTCCAAAGTGACAGAATCTGGGCAGGGAACGTTAGTAATTTTTGAAGGCTTTCCTGTGGAGGTTAGATATAGCCAAAAGTCCCCTAGAGCAAAGTTTGGCAGACTTGCACGATTGTGCTCAAGACAACTGTCTCAAGGAAGAAAGTCTAATGACCAACAACAACATGGAGGCATAATTAAATTCCCCACAAAAGGTCTATGAAGAAGACACGTGTCGGGGGATACCCACAGTTTATGTGGATGTGTGCTCCTACCATTTTGATAACAATGGGGAAAAAGAACTAGTGGCTGGCATTGGGAATGCCTTGGTGAATGATACCCCAGAACCCTCTGCTTGTTACAAAATAGGACCCTAACGTAGTCAGGTTGCAGAGTTGATGGCTGTTCATCAAGCTATCCTCAGTGCAGTGCACCACCAACTCAATGGACTGGTCATAATCACTGACTCTGATTATGTCAGGAATGGGTCATGCAGCACCTGATTAACTGGAAGAGTCGTGGCATGCTTTGTGCCAACAGCAAGCCATTAAAGCATGCCAAACGGATCCAATCCATTGACAATCTGGTGACCTCCAATGAGATGACCATCTATTGGAAGATAATAAGGGGTCATTCATAAATAGAGGGGTCAGATAAGACTGGGAATGACCTGGCTGCCCAGCTGGCTAAAACCAGAGCCCTGCAGGGGGATTTAATATAAATGGAATCCCTGCTGGGGGAAATCCAAGTTGCTGCTGTTACCAGGTTGCAAGCTTGTGCAAATAGTGAACTCTCGAATGCCCAGTCGAATAAAAATACCCCACTGCACAGAAAGAGGATCCGATCATTGGGAAATGTTATCGACACATTGAAGGCCTTTTTGAGTTTCCCTCTAACAGAGTTGGATTGCACCGGTAAAGAGGATCTTTAGGTGTTGATGAAGTTTTCCAAGATATTCTGGATCTAAGATGGTTTGTTGATAAGGACAGGCCTATCTGGCTGTGACCATTGGGTGGTACCTACCTCATTCTGGAGCTTGATGTTGAACCATGCCTATGACACAGCCACTGCCGGCCATAGGGGGTTTCACACGACATTAGAAATCTTGTGCGAGTTTGTCTACTGGCCACACATGGGCCAGGAACTTGACACTTACCTAAAGGGGTGTCTTGTGTGGGCTCAATGTCAACCCAGTGCACTCATACACAGAGCTCCCCTACAAAAAAGGCGAATGACACTGCCTCGGTCAGATAAGCAAGTCCACTTCATCGGGCAAGTGATTTGCGCCTCTAGAGGAAACAAGTACATGTTGACTGTGACATGTTTGTTCACCAAGAGTGTAGAATATCTTCCAGCCCTGAATTGTAAGGCAGAGACAGCTGTTGCACTAATGATCAACCACATCTTCTCTTGTTTCGGCCTCCCGCAGAGGACTGAGTCAGATCGAGGCAGTCATTTCACCAAAGAGGTGATGGCGAAGATGTGCGAGATTCTATGGGTAAAAAGAAAACTACACATTGCCTACCACCTGGCCTCAAACGGGGGGGGGGGAGATTTTCTAGAATGTTGTGTCTAGTTTTATGTAATGTCCTCTTTCGAATGGAAGTCTTGAAATGTTATGTCTAATTTCTATGTAATATGTTTTTCTCGAATGCAATGTCCATCTTCCGTGGAAATATGTTGTGTACAAAGTACTAAACCTCTCTTTTTTCTATTTGCTAGATAGTTAACTTCATTCACTTCCAGCCTGGTGGCAAGTTGGGAGTCCGGGGAGGACCCCAGAGACCCCAGAAAGAGGGAAGAAAGGGGGTGCTGTGCTACACCCCCAATCAAAAGACAGAACGGGAGGCTGGAGTGCCCACTCCCTGATGAAGGAAGAAAGGTGTGCTGTACTAAACTCCCCAAACAAAAGACAGAGGGAGGGGGCTGGACTGTCTACTCCCTAATAAAAGAAATTTAGCCGGATGGGCTCCAACAGAAAGAAGAGAGAAATATGAGAAGAAAAAAAGGAGACTTGGGATTAAAACCCCACTCTACCCCGCTCTTCGCCATGAAAGAATCATGGGAGAACAGGGTAGGGGCATGTGGGGTGTAATCCAAGACCCAACAAATGGAATTGAAGGGCCCACTGAAAATATTACCTGCCAGCCTTCATATAAAAGAAATAACAACACCTTCACACTGAAAATGGGCCCATCAAGGCAGATTGTGGGGTTTCTGAAAGTAACCCAAGGAAGGGCAATGTGAAAAGGGCCTATCTGTCATTACAAAAGGAAAAGCAGCCTTTTAATTCACGGTGGCAGAAGAAAATCAAAGATTGACACTAAAATGGCTTTGTTTGTGCGCTTGTAGCTTAGACATGAGAAAAATGTTCCCCTGCTAACATAAAGATGTCAGGGAAAAGACACAGGGTCTCCTTACGGGGTTGGCGGTACTGCCACCTAACATCCCGGTGTTTACCGGGATATCACAGGTGGTGGAGGTGTGGTAAGTTCCCATTTTCATTGAGTCCCATAGGACGCCATGGGAACACTGAAGCACCGGCACCGTTATTAACGGTGCCGGTGCTTCAGTGATTTTTCCGCTGGTAGAGGCCTGAACTACCGGCAGGTCAGGCCTGCCGGATGTTCAGTGCCCCTACCGGCAAAGTCGGAGTGAGCCGGTCCAGACCGGGTCACTGGTAATGAGGCCCAATAGTGTGTGTTGACAAGAGGTAATGTATATTATGATTCACATGCAAAGGACCAGAAACATTTGAAAAGAAAATGGCCACTTTGTTTTCATGCGTCACATGTGAATTTCCTGTAGATCCGAGGCAGACCCTTTTGCTTGTTGTTAGGAAAACTTCACAAAGGACTTCTCTATTGCAAGCCTGGCTTTTGTATCTACCAGCTATTTACAACTGTAATAAAGTATGACCTGCTAAGAGTTGTTGAAAGCAAACTTTCCTCAGACTTCGTGTGTCTGAAAGGTCACTTCTGTGCAGGGCCAGTGCATGAATGGAAGGTAGGGAGAAGTTGTGACAATCAAGGCTGAACGCTGAAAAGAAATACAAGAAAATAGTAGCTTTTCCCATCGGAATAGTGCTCCCCTTCACATAAGACGACAGGGTGCCAAATGTCTGCAGGGCCTCATGACATCACAGGGCCAGCCTAGCTCATTATCTGCAGTGGGGGATCTCAGTGTTGCCAAGGCCTCACAATTATTTACGACCGGCAGCCTATCAACTTCAAACAACAGAATGGCAAATGGACCGAAGATAGGAGAGAACATTTGCATACCATGAGGATTTCCTATTAGTTTAAATGGACTTTCACAATGTATGCATTTTTCTTAGCAACCATAGGTTGTACTGCCTTCATTTCTTTGTTTTTTAAGATAATTTCCAGGTGATTATGTTGAAATAAAATTCATGCACCTATGACTTAGGGAATTCTAATGGCCAGCTAAAAGGTGTTCCTGGTTGCACTGAATATGTCCCGAATTTGAGAATTGGTGTGCTGGTGGAGGGTAAAACTAGGAATTTGGGGATTAAATTGCATGTTCCTAACAATTATGTTATTTTGTAACAACAGTGTAAAATTGTCACATGCATGTGCAACATAGTACGGACCTGGCTGTCATTGTATTAAATGAAGTTTTGCCACAGAACTAGTTTTTGGCAAAATGTTTACATGGAAACAAAAGGGGATTCTAAATGGGAGTTGCCAGACTCCTAAACTAATGCTTAGGGAGAGGCTGGATTTGGATTTGGGAGGAGCGAGAAGGGTAACTTTCCGGTCATGGTTGCGGGAACTCTTGTAGGGCACCACCCAATATTGAGTTCTTGATGGTGTCATCACTGCTATATAAAGTGAATGCACTATGAGAGAAAGAAGGGAGAGCTGCTAAAAAATAGCATCTGACAGCCTCAAAGAAACACCCCAGGAGTTTGTATCTGGGTGGAGCTCTCTATTGGTTGGGAGACCTAAAAGCTGACTGGGTCCTATGATGAAGAGCTGGGAACCATTTGCGAGAGTGGAGTGACTAGACCCTGCCCTGTCCTCCAAGAGGGTCCTAAAATGAAGGTGGCTTTCCTGAACATTAAACAGAGGTTTTCAATGTAAGTTGAATTGAGCCCTTTGAAGCCAAAAGTTGGGGGTATTTGCTTGCCTTAAATCCTTTCCCTTTATAGTGGGTGGGGGCGAGGGGAGGAACAAAACTATGTTGATCCTTAGCCTAATTAACTAAAAATTTGAATGTAATTAATTCCCCTTGGAAGAACACCATGGGGTGATTTTTGTTAAAATCCGAAATTAACAAACCTCATTCCCAGGAGGCGCTGAAAAAACTATAGACTGTAATGTAATTGGGTAATCCTATTTTGCCTTTTAACCCCAATTTCTTTTAGGAAGAGGGGTGCCTTTGTCCCTAAACTAAAACTAAAACAAATCATCCCCATTTGACCACCCAGTTTCCCCAACACAGACCCTTAAGTGGAGGGGGATCTGAAATCCAATTTCTTTTTAAATCATCCCAAATTTTCTGTCTGACTTCCTTCCCCAACACAGACCAACGTAGAGGGGGGAGGGGGGTTCTGAAACTCCCACTGCTAAATCACCCTGTGTTTATTTTAAAGCAAAAGTGTGAGTGAAATAATAATGGCCATGAGCATGTGTACAAATCTGTAAACCAAACTGCTAGCTTTCAAGAGTGCAGGAAAATCGAAATTGTACAGCATTGCATATGTAAACTGATTTTGATCACTGACCAGTGTAGATTATTTCCTGAACTGAAATCAGAATAAAGTAAAGTATTGTGATTTGTGTTTTTCCCAACCAATGTGTTTGATTTATTTGTATAACAATAAGTTTAATTGTGAGCCACAAAGAAGATGGTGTGTGTGTAGTTTAGTGCGATTCCTATTACCTATCATCCAAATAAATACAAATATATTTCCTGTACAACGGCTTAGTTCTTGGCTCATTGGTGGCTCCGGGGGAGGGATCCAAGGGTATGAGATTAATTGGAAACAGGGCTGAACAAAGAACTGACATTAAACAGTTTGTTGTGTGACACCTTGATTGGGGAGAGAAGGAACTCCTTGTGTTAAGAGTAGCCTCTCAATATGCCACTACACATGCAATTGCCAGGGAATGTTGCAATGCAACAAACTGTGCTGTACCAGCTCTTAAAGTACAAGGGGGTGTTGCAATGCTACTACCTGTGCTGTGTCTACTCTGTAATTATAAGGGGATGTTGCAATGTTACAAACTGTGCTGTATTAGTTCTGCAAGTACAATGGGATGTTGGATGTTGCAATGCTACCATGTGCGCTGAACCAGTTCTTCAAGTACAATGGGATGTTGCAATGCTACTACCTGTGCTGTATCTGCTCTGTAATTGCAAGGGGATGTTACAATGCTACAACCTGTGCTGCACAGATTCTTCAAGTACAAGGGGATGTTGCAATGTTACAAACTGTGCTGCTTCTGCTCTGCAATTACAAGGGGATGTTACAATGTTACAAACTGTGCTGTACCAGTTCTGCAAGCACAATGGGATGTTGCAGTGCAATTACAGGGGAATGCTGCAATGCTACTACCTGTGCTGTATCTGCTCTGCAATTTCAAGGGATGGTGCAATGCTACTACATGTGCCATATCAGTTCTGCAAGAACAATGGGGATGTTGCAGTACTACTACCTGTGCTGTATCTGCTCTGTAATTGCAATGGTATGTTGCAATGTTACAAACTATTCTGTAACTAGTCTTCAAGTACAAGGGGATATTACAATGCTACTACCTGTGCCGTATCTGCTCTGCAATTACAATGGTATGTTGCAGTGCTACCACCTGTGTTGTACCTGTTTTGTACAAGAAGTTGGTGATATGCTACTACTTGTGCTCGCCTGTATCTGCTCTGAAATCACAAGGGAATGTTGCAATGCAACTACCTGTGCTGTATCTGCTCTGAAATCACAAGGGAATGTTGCAATGCCACTACCTGTGCTGTATCTGCTCTGAAATCACAAGGGAATGTTGCAATGCCACAGCATTGTTCTGTACCTGTTCATGCAGTGCCTCTGCCTGTGCCGTTCCTATTCTGGGAGTACAAAGGAATGTTGCATTGCAGTATTATTTGTTATGCAATTACAGGGGAATACTGCACTTGCAACTAATGCCAGCGCTGTACCTCTTCTACTATTACAGTGGACTCCAGAAATGCTGCTGCGCCAGAAATGCTCCGCACTGGCAGTGTCTGGTGGAAGCTCGAATGCTTGCTGCTGCCGTGCTGCGCCTGTTCTGTCCGCAGGTGTGCGTGTGCAAAGGAAGGTAAAGGTTACACCGATGTTGGCCCTGCTTGCCCCCATTCCGTGAGAGATGGGAGGGTGGGGTGCTTCTGCAGAGAGCGCCATGTGTTGTGGGGCCTCCGCTGCGGATGTGCGTGTGCCCTGCAGGCTGCGCACCCCCACACACACGATGTTCTGCTCCTGACACGGGCCTGCGTGGGAAGCGATTCTCCGAACAGGTGGGTGTTAAACAGGAAAGACACAATCTGTTTCTATTTTCCGCGGCACGCAATGCGGTTGCTTAGGAGAGGGAGGCCTCTCTCTCACTTAGCTCGCCAGCGACGCATGGGGTCAGCGGCCTCAGCTTTCCAGAGCCCCTGAGCCTCTGCTTTCAGATCACCACAGGTCACTTCTTATCACACTGCTATGAATGCACTGGGTCTGATGTGTCTTCTCACCTCAGCAGGAATGCAAAGGCCCCAGTACACTCTCAGATCCACGGGGCTTGTACACTCTGCTCACTAGAGGAAAGTGCCATGCAATCTCCCCTCACCAGGTCCCTGTTAGGCAGAAACCTGTGCAGTTCCCTTAGGGAACACTGCAAAAGATTTAGGACTACAGGTGTTAGCAGTAAACCCACTTGGTAGCAGTCTGTACCACCCAGATTTACCTGGTAGCTGTGGCTGAGCAGTCAGACTTCCCTCAAGAAGAGTTAGGCAGTATGCAGAGTATACACAATAGGTACTCAGACACAATAATACAAGCAAACACTGACCAGAGCTTTGGTATCAAAGTATATCATTATTTATTTAAAAACACCCGGTTTGAAACACTCCAGCACTCTTATTGTAAAACACTCTAAACACAGTTACTATTATAGTATATACAACCCTTATTCCTTGTCAGATAAGTCTTAGTTAACAGCACTTATTTTCATACAGAGGTGAGCGCTTAACTATAGATGGCACTCCAATAAGTTTATGAAGAAGGGAGGGAAAAAGACAGATTATGGAAAGGTACACCACTCTAAGATTTAGGAACACTATTAGCAAGGCAGAAGAGCAACAGTCACTTGTGAGCCAAAGTCCATAGGCTAGGCCCACTCTTAGAGAGAGCAGAGCACAAATGCGCCCAAGATCACACAGTTACACTAGGCTTAAAAAGTCTTGCAGAGAGTTCGAAAGGAGTTTTAGGGAGGCTTAGAAAAGTTTAGCCAGGGTGTCCCAGGCTAACCCAGGTTCGAAAGCCAGAGGCTAAATCTACCCCGTACAGTCGGTGGCAAGGGAAGCCAGGCGGAACACAGTACCTTAAGTGGGAAGGATCCTCCAGCGGTGGCAGTTGTTCCTGGCAGTGATTGTAATTCTCGGCGTCGTCCAGGGGAAGAGAAGATCTCGACTTGGAGGGAAGATGAAGGTCGTTGCGCTGCCAGGGAAGAAACCAGCCGCGGAATTTTCCAGTTAAAGGTAGTACCCTTTATTTCGCGGTCGTGATAAAACGTGGTATCCCGGTTGCCGGGATGCTTGGCACAGGCAACGCGGCCACGAGATGCGTCGGGAAGGCGAAAAGGCGGTCAAACTGGTTATCCCCACCAGTCAAAGGAAGAAGACTCTCCGGCGGGAGATCTCCTCTGTCGTTGGGAAAAGTGGTGAGACGGTCCAGCAGGGCTCCACCGGTGGTGTCATCGTGGCAGGTCGGCTCAGCTTCTCCCTCGTCGGATTCTTAGGTCCTGTGGCGACTTCTGAAGTTCCAGTCCCCAAAACCCTGCTTTTAGGCAGAAAACCCCAATTCACTCAGCCTAGCTGTCACTCAAACATGCTAAGTGGTGAGCCGGCCGGCTCACCACTTGGGCCAATCAGGACGGAGTGCGACTTGAGTTGCCTAGGCAACTCAGTCCAGGGTGCCTAAATCCCCCTCCACCCCTCCTAAGTACCCCAGACAGAGTGGCACCACTTTGGAGGGCTTCTGTGGAGAAGCCCGCCAAAAAAGTGGAACAAAGGGCTCGACTTGGGTTGGAGTCACAGAAGAGAACACAAACCCCATTTTAGAACCGAGTTTTGGCAAAAAATACCAACCGGAGAATTAATATTAATTAAATAAATCGGCGGTATGTTCGAGGCTATCGTAATTAAATAAATAAAGATAGTAGCCTCGAACAATGGGAAAATCCCATAGAGAAATATTCGCGGTTGAATATAAAAAGTAGTATCCACTGCCACCAGCCAAAACTCGATCAGGGGGGACGGAGACGTGCCCCCTCGACTAACAGACCCCGGGGCAATCGAATTGCCCCAGCCAGTACGTCCACAATATGATGGTTTGTACTGGTTCTCTTCAGAATTTAAGACTAGTAAAGTCAATGGTGACTTTACAGACCCTGGGAGACAGTAGTCAGTCCCAGGGTATGGAGTCTATACTGGGGAGTCACTATGACACCCCTGTGTTACTGCACTGAGGGTGCTGTGTAACACACATCACAAAAACACATGAAGCCCTATGGGGTAAAAGACCCCATAGCCCATTAAACACATCTAGAGTCAAAGAAACACACTCAAATCATGCCCAAGAGTGAGGGTAAAAGAGTCTCACTCTTGGCAGGAGAAAAAAATAAACCCCAAAAATCCAGCAAAGCTGCTGGGGGACTCACTAGGTTAGGGAATTCAGCCTAAACAGAGAATTCTCCCCAACAGTCCCCAGGAGCACATGTCACTACAGTGTTACCTCACCAGGAACACCTAAGGTATGTACACTCTGCTCACTAGAGGAACGTGCCATGCAATCTCCCCTCACAAGGTCCCCAGGAGCACATGTCAATACAGTGTTACCTCACCAGGAACACCTAAGGTATGTACACTCTCCCCTCACCAGGTCCCCAGGAGCACATGTCACTACAGTGTTACCTCACCAGGAACACCTCAGGTATGTACACTCCGCCCACCAGTGGAACGTGCCATGCAATCTCCCCTCACCAAGTCCCCAGGAGCACATGTCACTACAGTGTTACCTCACCAGGAAGACCTAAGGTATTTACACTCTGCCCACTAGAGGAACATGCCATGCAATCAATCTCCCTTCAAATGGTCCCCAGGAGCACATGTAACTACAGTGTTACATAACCAGGAACACCTAAGGTCTGTACACTCTGCTCACCAGCGGAACGTACCATGCAATCTCCCCTCACCAGATCCCCAGGAGCACGTCACTAGAGTGTTACCTCACCAGGAAAACCTAAGGCATGTACACTCTGCTCACCAGCAGAACAGTCCATGCAATCTCCCCATACCAGGTCCCCAGGAGCACATGTCACTTCAGTGTTACCTCATCAGGAACACCTAAGTTATGTAACCTCTTTCCTCACTAGAGGAAAGTGTCATGCAATCTCCCCTCACCAGGACCCCAGGAGCACATGTCACTACAGTGTTACCTCACCTGGAACACCTAAGGTATGTACACTCCTCTCACTAGAGGAATGCGCCATGCAATCTTCACTCACCAGATCCCCAGGAGCACATGTCACTACAGTGTTACCTCAACAGGAACATCTAAGGTATGTGCACTCTGCTCACCAGGTCCCCAGGAGCACATGTCACTACAGTGTTACCTCACCAGGAACACCTAAGGTATGTATACTCTGCCCACCAGCAGAACGTGCCATGCAATCTCCCCTCAGAAGGTCCCCAGTGGCACGGGTCAAACAGTGTTCCCTCACCAGGAACACCTAAGGTACGTACACTTCATCCACCAGCGGAACGTGCCATGCAATCTCCCCTCACCAGGTCCGCAGGAGCACACGTCACTACAGTGTTACCTCACCAGGAACAACTAAGGTATGTACACTGTGCGCACTAGAGAAACGTGCCATGCAATCTCCCCTCACCAGGTCCCCAGGAGCACATGTCACTACAGTCTTACCTCACCAGGAAGGCCTAAGGTATGTACACTCTGCCCACCAGCGGAAAGTGCCAGGTAATCTCTGCTCACCAGGTCCCCAGGAGCACATGTCACTACAGTGTTACGTCACCAGGAACACCTAAGGTATGTACACTCTGCTCACTAGAGGAACATGCCATGCAATCCCCCCTCACCAAGTCCCCAGGAGCACACGTCACTACAGTGTTACTTCACCAGGAACACCTAAGGTATGCACACTCTCCCCACTAGAGGAACGTGCCATGCAATCCCCTCTCGCCAGGTCCCCAGGAGCCCATGTCACTACAGTGTTACCACACCAGGAACACCCAGGGTATGTACACTCTGCTCACTACAGGAACATGCCATGCAATATCCACTCGCCAGATCCCCAGGAGCCCATGTCACTACAGTGTTACCTCACCAGGAACACCTAAGGTATGTACACTCTGCTCACTAGAGGAACGTGCAATGAAATCTCCCATCACCAGGTCCCCAGGAGCACATGTCACTACAGTGTTACCTCACCAGGAACACCTAAGGTATGTACACTCTGCTCACTAGAGGAACGTGCCATGCAATCTCCCATCACCAGGTCCCCAGGAGCACATGTCACTACAGTGTTACCTCACCAGGAACACCTATGGTATGTACACTCTGCTCACTATAGGAACATGCCATGCAATCTCCCCTCAAGAAGTCCCCAGGAGCACATGTCACTACAGTGTTACTTCACCAGGAACACCTAAGGTATGTACACTCTGCTCACAAGAGGAACGTGCCATGCAATCTCCCTTCACTAGGTCCCCAGGAGCACATGTCACTACAGGGTCACCTCACCCGGGACACCTAAGGTATGTACACTCTGCTCACTAGAGGAACGTGCCATGCAATCTCCCATCACCAGGTCCCCAGGAGCAAATGTCACTACAGTGTTACCTCACCAGGAACACCTCAGGTATGTATACTCTGCTCACCCAGCTGAATGTGCCGTGCATTCTCCCCTTACCAGAGGAATGTGCCATACAATCACCCCTCACCAGATCCCCAGGAGCACATGTCACCACAGCGTTACCTCACCAGGAAAACCTAAGGCATGTACACTCTGCTCACCAGCAGAATGTGTCATGCAATCTCCCCATACCAGGTGCCCAGGAGCACATGTCACTGCAGTGTTACCTCATCAGGAACACCTAAGTTATGTACACTCTGCTCACCAGCAGAACGTGCCATGCATTCTCTCCTCAGCAGATCCCCAGCAGCACATGTCACTACAGTGTTAAGTCACCAGGAACACCTAAGGTATGTACACTCTGCTCACCAGAGGAATGTGCCATGCAATCTCCCCTCACCAGATCCCTAGAAGCAAATGTCACTACAGTGTTACCTCACCAGGAACACCTAAGGTATGTACACTCTGCTCGCCAGTGGACCGTGTCATGGAATCTCTCCTCACCGGGTCCCCAAGAGTACATGTCACTACAGTGTTATCTCACCAGGAACACCTAAGGTATGTACACTCTGCTCACTAGAGGAACGTGCCATGCAATCTCCCCTCACCAGGTGGCCAGGAGCACACGTCACTACAGTGTTACCTCACCAGGAACACCTAAGGTATGTACACTCTGCTCACTAGATGAACGTGCCATGCAATCTCCCCATACCAGGTCCCCAGGAGCACACGTCTCTACAGTGTTACCTCACCAGGAACACCTAAGGTATGTACACTCTGGCCACTCGAGAAACATGCCTTTAATCTCCCCAGGAGCACATGTCACCACAGTGTTATCTACCAGGAAAGCCTAAGGTATGTACACTCTGCTCACCACAGGAACATGCCATGCCATCCCCCCTCACCAGATTGCCAGGAGCACCTCACTACAGTGGTACCTCACCAGGAACACCTAAGATATGTACACTCTGCTCACCAGCATAATGTGCCATGCAATCTCCCCTCACCAGGTCCCCAGGAGCATATGTCACTACAGTGTTACCTCACCAGGAACACCTAAGGTATGTACACTCTGCTCACCAGCGGAACGTGCCATGCAATCTCCCCTCACCAAGTCCCCAGGAGCACACATTACTACAGTGTTACCTCACCAGGAACAGAAAAGATATGTACACTCTGTTCACTAGTGGAACGTGCCATGCAATCTCCCCTCGCCACGTCCCCAGGAGCACATGTCACTACTGTGTTCCCTCACCAGAAACACCAAAGGTATGTACACTCTGCTAACTATAGGAACATGCCATGCAATCTCCCCTCACCTAGTCCCCAGGAGCACATGTCACTAGAGTTTTACCACACCAGGAACAACTAAGGTATGTACACTCTGCTCACTAGAGGATCCTGCCATGCAATCTCCCCTCACCACGTCCCCAGGAGCACATGTCACTACTGTGTTCCCTCACCAGAAAGACCTAAGGTATGTACACTCTGCTCACCAGTGGAACGTGCCATGCAATCTCCCCTCACCAGATCCCCAGGAGCACATGTCACTACAGTGTTACCTGACCAGGAACACCTAAAGTATGTACACTCTGCTCACTAGAGGAACGTGCCATGCAATCTCCCGTCACTAGGTCCCCAGGAGCACACATCACTACAGTGTTACCTCACCAGGAACACAAAAGATATGTACACTCTGCTCACTAGATGAACGTGCAATGCAATCTCCCCTCACTAGGTCCCCAGGAGCACACATCACTACAGTGTTACCTCACCAGGAACACAAAAGATATGTACACTCTGTTCACTAGTGGAACGTGCCATGCAATCTCCCCTCACCACGTCCCCAGGAGCACATGTCCCTACTGTGTTCCCTCACCAGAAACACCTAAGGTATGTACACTCTTCTCACTAGCGGAACGTGCCATGCAATCTCCCCTCACCAAGTCCCCAGGAGCACATGTCACTACTGTGTTCCCTCACCAGGAACACCTAAGGTATGTGCACTCTGCTCACTAGTGGAACGTGCCATGCAATCTCCCCTCACCAGGTCCCCAGGAGCATATGTCACTACAGTGTTAACTCACCAGGAACACCTAAGGTATGTACACTCTGCTCACTAGAGAAACGTGCAATGCAATCTCCCCTCACTAGGTCCCCAGGAGCACACATCACTACAGTGTTACCTCACCAGGAACACAAAAGATATGTACACTCTGTTCACTAGTGGAACGTGCCATGCAATCTCCCCTCACCACGTCCCCAGGAGCACATGTCCCTACTGTGTTCCCTCACCAGAAACACCTAAGGTATGTACACTCTTCTCACTAGCGGAACGTGCCATGCAATCTCCCCTCACCAAGTCCCCAGGAGCACATGTCACTACTGTGTTCCCTCACCAGGAACACCTAAGGTATGTGGACTCTGCTCACTAGTGGAACGTGCCATGCAATCTCCCCTCAACAGATCCCCAGGAGCACATGTCACTACAGTGTTACCTCACCAGGAACACCTAAGGTATGTAGACTCTGCTCACTAGAGGAACATGCCATGCAATCTCCCCTCGCCACGTCCTCAGGAGCACATGTCACTATAGTGTTACCTCACCAGGAACACCTAAGGTATGTAGACTCTGCTCACTAGAGGAACATGCCATGCAATCTCCCCTCGCCACGTCCCCAGGAGCACATGTCACTACTGTGTTCCCTCACCAGAAACACCTAAGGTATGTACACTCTGCTCACCAGCGGAACGAGCCATGCAATCTCCCCCCACCAGATCCCCAGGAGCACATGTCACTACAGTGTTACTTCACCAGGAACACCTAAGGTATGTACACTCTGCTCACCAGTGGAACATTCCATGCAATCTCCCCGCACCTGGTCCCCAGGAGCATGTCACTACAGTGTTACCTCACCAGGAAAACCTAAAGCATGAACACTCTGCTCACCAGCAGAATGTGTCATACAATCTCCCCATACCAGGTGCCCAGGAGCACATGTCACTGCAGTGTTACCTCATCAGGAACACCTAAGTTATGTACACTCTCTCCTCACTAGAGGAAAGTGCCATGCAATCTCCCCTCACCAGGACCCCAGGAGCACATGTCACTACAGTGTTACCTCACCAGGAACATCTAAGGTATGTACCCTCTGCTCACCAGCAGAACGTGCCATGCAATCTCGCCTCAGCAGATCCCCAGCAGCACATGTCACTACAGTGCAGTGTTACCTCACCAGGAACACCTAAGGTATGTACACTCTGCTCACCAGTGGAACGTGCCATGGAATCTCTCCTCACCAGGTCCCCAAGAGTACATGTCACTACAGTGTTACCTCACCAGGAACACCTAAGGTATGTACACTCTGCTCACTAGAGGAACGTGCCATGCAATCTCCCCTCACCAGGTGGCCAGGAGCACACGTCACTACAGTGTTACCTCACCAGGAACACCTAAGGTATGTACACTCTGCTCACCAGCGGAGCGTGCCATGCAATCTCCCCATACCAGGTCCCCAGGAGCACACGTCTCTACAGTGTTACCTCACCAGGAACACGTAAGGTATGTAAACCCTGGCCACTCGAGAAACATGCCTTTAATCTCCCCAGGAGCACATGTCACTACAGTGTTATCTACCAGGAAAACCTAAGGTAAGTACAGTCTGCTCACCAGAGGAACGTGCCATGCCATCCCCCCTCACCAGATCCCCAGGAGCACATGTCACTACAGTGTTACCTCACCAGGAACACCTAAGATATGTACACTCTGCTCACCAGCATAACGTGCCATGCAATCTCCCCTCACCAGGTCCCCAGGAGCATATGTCACTACAGTGTTAACTCACCAGGAACACCTAAGGTATGTACACTCTGCTCACTAGAGGAACGTGCAATGCAATCTCCCCTCACTAGGTCCCCAGGAGCACACATCACTACAGTGTTACCTCGCCAGGAATACAAAATATATGTACACTCTGTTCTCTAGTGGAACGTGCCATGCAATCTCCCCTCACCACGTCCCCAGGAGCACATGTCACTACTGTGTTCCCTCACCAGAAACACCTAAGGTATGTACACTCTTCTCACTAGCGGAACGTGGCATGCAATCTCCCCTCACCAAGTCCCCAGAAGCACATGTCACTACAGTGTTACCTCACCAGGAACACCTAAGGAATGTACACTCTGCTCACTAGAGGAACGTGCCATGCAATCTCCCCTCACCACGTCCCCAGGAGCACATGTCACTACTGTGTTCCCTCACCAGAAACACCTAGACTATGTACACTCTGCTCACTAGTGGAACGTGCCATGCAATCTCCCTTCGCCACGTCCCCAGGAGCACATGTCACAACAGTGTTCCCTCACCAGAAAAACCTAAGGTATGTACACTCTTATCACTAGCGGAACGTGCCATGCAATCACCCCTCACCAGATCCCCAGGAGCACACATCACTACAGTGTTACCTCACCAGGAACACAAAAGATATGTACACTCTGTTCACTAGTGGAACGTGCCATGCAATCTCCCCTCGCCACGTCCCCAGGAGCACATGTCACTACTGTGTTCCCTCACCAGGAACACCTAAGGTATGTACACTCTGCTCACTAGTGGAACGTGCCATGCAATCTCCCCTCAACAGATCCCCAGGAGCACATGTCACTACAGTGTTACCTCATCAGGAACACCTAAGGTATGTAGACTCTGCTCACTAGAGGAACATGCCATGCAATCTCCCCTCGCCACGTCCTCAGGAGCACATGTCACTACAGTGTTACCTCACCAGGAACACCTAAGGTATGTAGACTCTGCTCACTAGAGGAACATGCCATGCAATCTCCCCTCGCCACGTCCCCAGGAGCACATGTCACTACTGTGTTCCCTCACCAGAAACACCTAAGGTATGTACACTCTGCTCACTAGCGGAACGTGCCATGCAATCTCCCCTCACCAAGTCCCCAGAAGCACATGTCACTACAGTGTTACCTCACCAGGAACACCTAAGGTATGTACACTCTGCTCACTAGAGGAACATGCCATGCAATCTCCCATCACCAGGTACCCAGGAGCACATGTCACCACAGTATTACCTCACAAGGAACACCTCAGGTATGTATACTCTGCTCACCCAGCTGAATGTGCCGTGCATTCTCCCCTCACCAGAGGAATGTGCCATACAATCACCCCTCACCAGATCCCCAGGAAACACATGTCACTACAGCGTTACCTCACCCGGAAAACCTAAGGTATGTACACTCTGCTCACCAGTGGAACATTCCATGCAATCTCCCCGCACCTGGTCCCCAGGAGCATGTCACTACAGTGTTACCTCACCAGGAAAACCTAAAGCATGAACACTCTGCTCACCAGCAGAATGTGTAATACAATCTCCCCATACCAGGTGCCCAGGAGCACATGTCACTGCAGTGTTACCTCATCAGGAACACCTAAGTTATGTACACTCTCTCCTCACTAGAGGAAAGTGCCATGCAATCTCCCCTCACCAGGACCCCAGGAGCACATGTCACTACAGTGTTACCTCACCAGGAACACCTAAGGTATGTACCCTCTGCTCACCAGCAGAACGTGCCATGCAATCTCTCCTCAGCAGATCCCCAGCAGCACATGTCACTACAGTGCAGTGTTACCTCACCAGGAATACCTAAGGTATGTACATTCTGCTCACCAGTGGAACGTGCCATGGAATCTCTCCTCACCAGGTCCCCAAGAGGACATGTCACTACAGTGTTACCTCACCAGGAACACCTAAGGTATGTACACTCTGCTCACTAGAGGAACGTGCCATGCAATCTCCCCTCACCAGGTGGCCAGGAGCACACGTCACTACAGTGTTACCTCACCAGGAACACCTAAGGTATGTACACTCTGCTCACCAGCGGAGCGTGCCATGCAATCTCCCCATACCAGGTCCCCAGGAGCACACGTCTCTACAGTGTTACCTCACCAGGAACACCTAAGGTATGTACACCCTGGCCACTCGAGAAACATGCCTTTAATCTCCCCAGGAGCACATGTCACTACAGTGTTATCTACCAGGAAAACCTAAGGTAAGTACACTCTGCTTACCAGAGGAACGTGCCATGCCATCCCCCCTCACCAGATCGCCAGGAGCACGTCACTATAGTGGTACCTCACCAGGAACACCTAAGATATGTACACTCTGCTCACCAGCATAACGTGCCATGCAATCTCCCCTCACCAGGTCCCCAGGAGCATATGTCACTACAGTGTTAACTCACCAGGAACACCTAAGGTATGTACACTCTGCTCACTAGAGGAACGTGCAATGCAATCTCCCCTCACTAGGTCCCCAGGAGCACACATCACTACAGTGTTACCTCACCAGGAACACAAAAGATATGTACACTCTGTTCACTAGTGGAACATGCCATGCAATCTCCCCTCACCACGTCCCCAGGAGCACATGTCCCTACTGTGTTCCCTCACCAGAAACACCTAAGGTATGTACACTCTTCTCACTAGCGGAACGTGCCATGCAATCTCCCCTCACCAAGTCCCCAGGAGCACATGTCACTACTGTGTTCCCTCACCAGGAACACCTAAGGTATGTGCACTCTGCTCACTAGTGGAACGTGCCATGCAATCTCCCCTCAACAGATCCCCAGGAGCACATGTCACTACAGTGTTACCTCACCAGGAACACCTAAGGTATGTAGACTCTGCTCACTAGAGGAACATGCCATGCAATCTCCCCTCGCCACGTCCTCAGGAGCACATGTCACTACAGTGTTACCTCACCAGGAACACCTAAGGTATGTAGACTCTGCTCACTAGAGGAACATGCCATGCAATCTCCCCTCGCCACGTCCCCAGGAGCACATGTCACTACTGTGTTCCCTCACCAGAAACACCTAAGGTATGTACACTCTGCTCACCAGCGGAACGAGCCATGCAATCTCCCCCCACCAGATCCCCAGGAGCACATGTCACTACAGTGTTACTTCACCCGGAACACCTAAGGTATATACACTCTGCTCACCAGTGGAACATTCCATGCAATCTCCCCGCACCTGGTCCCCAGGAGCATGTCACTACAGTGTTACCTCACCAGGAAAACCTAAAGCATGAACACTCTGCTCACCAGCAGAATGTGTCATACAATCTCCCCATACCAGGAGCCCAGGAGCACATGTCACTGCAGTGTTACCTCATCAGGAACACCTAAGTTATGTACACTCTCTCCTCACTAGAGGAAAGTGCCATGCAATCTCCCCTCACCAGGACCCCAGGAGCACATGTCACTACAGTGTTACCTCACCAGGAACATCTAAAGTATGTACCCTCTGCTCACCAGCAGAACGTGCCATGCAATCCCGCCTCAGCAGATCCCCAGCAGCACATGTCACTACAGTGCAGTGTTACCTCACCAGGAACACCTAAGGTATGTACACTCTGCTCACCAGTGGAACGTGCCATGGAATCTCTCCTCACCAGGTCCCCAAGAGTACATGTCACTACAGTGTTACCTCACCAGGAACACCTAAGGTATGTACACTCTGCTCACTAGAGGAACGTGCCATGCAATCTCCCCTCACCAAGTGGCCAGGAGCACACGTCACTACAGTGTTACCTCACCAGGAACACCTAAGGTATGTACACTCTGCTCACCAGCGGAGCGTGCCATGCAATCTCCCCATACCAGGTCCCCAGGAGCACACGTCTCTACAGTGTTACCTCACCAGGAACACGTAAGGTATGTAAACCCTGGCCACTCGAGAAATATGCCTTTAATCTCCCCAGGAGCACATGTCACTACAGTGTTATCTACCAGGAAAACCTAAGGTAAGTACACTCTGCTCACCAGAGGAACGTGCCATGCCATCCCCCCTCACCAGATCGCCAGGAGCACGTCACTATAGTGGTACCTCACCAGGAACACCTAAGATATGTACACTCTGCTCACCAGCATAACGTGCCATGCAATCTCCCCTCACCAGGTCCCCAGGAGCATATGTCACTACAGTGTTAACTCACCAGGAACACCTAAGGTATGTACACTCTGCTCACTAGAGGAACGTGCAATGCAATCTCCCCTCACTAGGTCCCCAGGAGCACACATCACTACAGTGTTACCTCACCAGGAATACAAAAGATATGTACACTCTGTTCACTAGTGGAACGTGCCATGCAATCTCCCCTCACCACGTCCCCAGGAGCACATGTCACTACTGTGTTCCCTCACCAGAAACACCTAAGGTATGTACACTCTTCTCACTAGCGGAACGTGCCATGCAATCTCCCCTCACCAAGTCCCCAGAAGCACATGTCACTACAGTGTTACCTCACCAGGAACACCTAAGGTATGTACACTCTGCTCACTAGAGGAACGTGCCATGCAATCTCCCCTCACCACGTCCCCAGGAGCACATGTCACTACTGTGTTCCCTCACCAGAAACACCTAGGCTATGTACACTCTGCTCACTAGTGGAACGTGCCATGCAATCTCCCTTCGCCACGTCCCCAGGAGCACATGTCACAACAGTGTTCCCTCACCAGAAAAACCTAAGGTATGTACACTCTTATCACTAGCGGAACGTGCCATGCAATCACCCCTCACCAGATCCCCAGGAGCACACATTACTACAGTGTTACCTCACCAGGAACACAAAAGATATGTACACTCTGTTCACTAGTGGAATGTGCCATGCAATCTCCCCTCGCCACGTCCCCAGGAGCACATGTCACTACTGTGTTCCCTCACCAGGAACACCTAAGGTATGTACACTCTGCTCACTAGTGGAACGTGCCATGCAATCTCCCCTCAACAGATCCCCAGGAGCACATGTCACTACAGTGTTACCTCATCAGGAACACCTAAGGTATGTAGACTCTGCTCACTAGAGGAACATGCCATGCAATCTCCCCTCGCCACATCCTCAGGAGCACATGTCACTACAGTGTTACCTCACCAGGAACACCTAAGGTATGTAGACTCTGCTCACTAGAGGAACATGCCATGCAATCTCCCCTCGCCACGTCCCCAGGAGCACATGTCACTACTGTGTTCCCTCACCAGAAACACCTAAGGTATGTACACTCTGCTCACCAGCGGAACGAGCCATGCAATCTCCCCCACCAGATCCCCAGGAGCACATGTCACTACAGTGTTACTTCACCAGGAACACCTAAGGTATGTACACTCTGCTCACCAGCGGAACGTGCCATGCAATCTCCCCTCACCAGGTCCCCAGGAGCACACATCACTACAGTGTTAACTCACCAGGAACACAAAAGATATGTACACTCTGTTCACTAGTGGAACGTGCCATGCAATCTCCCCCCGCCACGTCCCCAGGAGCACATGTCACTACTGTGTTCCCTCACCAGAAACACCTAAGGTATGTACACTCTGCTAACTATAGGAACATGCCATGCAATCTCCCCTCACCAAGTCCCCAGGAGCACATGTCACTAGAGTTTTACCACACCAGGAACACCTAAGGTATGTACACTCTGCTCACTAGAGGATCCTGCCATGCAATCTCCCCTCACCACGTCCCCAGGAGCACATGTCACTACTGTGTTCCCTCACCAGAAACACCTAAAGTATGTACACTCTGCTCACCAGTGGAACGTGCCATGCAATCTCCCCTCACCAGATCCCCAGGAGCACATGTCTCTACAGTGTTACCTGACCAGTAACACCTAAAGTATGTACACTCTGCTCACTAGAGGAATGTGCCATGCAATCTCCCGTCACTAGGTCCCCAGGAGCACACATCACTACTGTGTTACCTCACCAGGAACACAAAAGATATGTACACTCTGTTCACTAGTGGAATGTGCCATGCAATCTCCCCTCGCCACGTCACCAGGAGTGTAAAGGACCGGTGGGGGGTGTCTGTACTTCTGCTCTCTATATGGTAGAAGAGAGGCACAGAAGACCCCAGCCAAGATTCTCTATTACGGTAGCAATGGACGAGCAATCAAGGCCTAGCTTCTCAGGAGGTGATGCGGGCTGGTTCTTAAGTACAGTGTAGTCCTCAAGCCCCCACAAAGGAATGTCCACACACTGTATTGGTTAGAACACAGTCTTTATATAATCAATATTCAAGGTTATGTACACTTATCATAATAACTCACTTTGTACTTAGGAAAATCAACAATGGCAACTATATACAATTCTAAAGTGGTACCACCCTTTGTATTAGATCTCATTAAAGTGCATCAACAATACTGTAACAATGTCACACAGATCCATAGAGTGAAACCAGCAATAGAGAGAGGAGAGAAAATAAGATGGTTGAGCAATAGGCAGAATACTGGCCCCTACCACTAGACACAGTTCTGTGTGGAGATCCCCCCACCTGGGCAACCTGTAAAATAAAGATATAGCACAAGCCCAGTCCATATATTCTTCTGAAAGTCTTATTCCCTCCTATAATGTTTTTACCCCCCCCAATGTACCTGGTGGAGTCGAGTTCTTCGAAGAGGCGTCGACAGATCCTTCTTGAGCGACCCCCTTTCAAGCGGGAGTCACGGATCGTCGAGAGGCGTCGAGAAGCGTCGAGGAACTCGGCGTTCGGCGGCGGGGAATCGACGGCCCTTCTTGAAGGCCTTCCCTTTCAAGCGGGAGACACGGGGCGTCGAACGTCCGTCGACAAACAGGGTAGAACAGCGTCGATGAAGCGGCAGCTTCGTCCGAGCGGTGCTCGTCGGCGTCGGAGCGTCGGCGTCCTGCAAGGCAGAGGCGTGCGGGGCACCTTGGTGACAATAGTTCTGGACCGCAAAGATTGTGGAGACGGAGGCCCAGCAAGGGCGTCGAGTCGTTCGAGTCTTTGTGGTCTTCGGGTGGCGGGAAACCCACCGGTAGGTTTTTCCTCGGCGCGTTGGTCGTCCTCGACTTTCTCCGGCAGGATAAAGCGGTCGACGATGCGGACGAGGGAGTCCTTCGATTCGAATGTTCTTAGGCAAGGAGCGGACGGCTCGGGTCGTCAGCGGCACGGCGTCGAGTGGTCCCCACGGCTGGGCAACACAACTTCGACGGGCCTCCAGCGGTTACACAAACCTGCGAACCCTGGTCGACGGCAATGGACTTTGATGGCGTCGATGTCCGGGTGCTTCACTTCGATCTCCTCGGCGATCCCGTCTCGGGTCGGCAGCCTTTCGAAGGTCTGTCTTCCAGGACGCTTCAGCGAAGATGGAGTGGTGCTCGATGGTCCCTCAGAGCACGGGAAGAGGTCGCCTTACCAGGTCCTCTCTCGGGTCAGCCTTCGACGATTTCGGCAGCCTTCGGATCGGTCGAAGCAAATGCCACAGCAAGTCTTCTTCTTCCAGCTGGACGTCGAGGATCAGCAGTTCCAGTTACTCTTAGAGTGGAGACTCAGCTCCAGAACGCTTCTGAACGCTTCTGAGCGCTCCTGAACCCCTCTGAACGCTTCTGAACCAATTACCAGTGGTGAGAGGTCCCCAGATATACTATTCTGTCTCTCATCCACACTGCTGGCACACATTCAGCAGCCAATCATACAGAAGGGCATTCATGCAGTCAGTCAGCCAATCAGGCACACAGTGCATTCAGGCCACACTCCTCCCTTTCAGACACTCACAACAAGGAATGTGGATTGGGACAAGTACCCAGCCATTCAACACTACACACTGCATTCAGGCCAGTTTCGGGCAGGGCTGTCTCAGTCTTTGTCTCTCATGCCAGAAACCAGACAACCACAACAAGGAGTGTATATTGGTCACACACTCCATTCACCCAGGTCCCACCCACAGGAGGTACCCACAACATACAGTCACTGGGAAGGCTCCAGTCAGTCTAGCTGGGCCTTCACAACAACACCATATATGGAACTTCCACCCAACAGCCAGTCAGGGGGAAGGGACAGAGTCAGGGCTTCCCAGGACTTTGGGAAAACATGGTAACAGGCAATAGAAAGCAAGAGGCCACAGGGGCCCTCTTGTTTCCTATCAGGAATCAACTGATCCCAATGGCAGGGCCTGGGTATCCCAAAATGGAGGACACCCAGAGCACCTGTCAAATTCAGCATGGAGCTGCCACCAGCCCATACCCTGCTCTGTGGGCCACCCAAGGGTACCCCTACCCATGGGTGCCATAAGGGTATCCCATGGGTCTGTTCACCAAACCAAAAGAGAGAGCTGCACTGCCAGGAGTCCCACATGGACTCCTGGGCAGAAAACATGACAGAACACACGATAAAAAAACAGTAAAGGACAAGGATTCAGAGGCCCTGTCCCTCTGATGCATTTCCAGCATCACAGTCGCCCCCCCCAGACTGAGGTGGAGGGTGTCTAATCTCCCACGGGATGGACACCCTCATCCAGACGGTCAGCATACCTTCTGGACAGGCCATCTGCATTATCGTGACTCTTCCCTGGTCTGTGCTCTATGGTGAAGTCTAGCCCCTGCAGGCTAATGGACCACCTGAGCAATTTCGGATTCTCACCCTTCATCTGCATAAGCCACTTCAGGGGCTTATGATCTGTTTGGACCTTGAAGGTAGACCCCGTAAGGTAGGGCCTTAAACGCCTAAGGCTCCAAACTATGCTAAAACACTCCTTTTCAACAGTAGCCCACCTAAGTTCTCTACCCTTGAGTTGTCTACTGATGAATATGATAGGATGTTCTCTCCCTTTGTCATCTAACTGAGACAAGACAGCTCCAATTCCGGTGTCGCAGGCATCCGTCTGGACGATAAAGGGTCGGCTGTAGTCAGGCGCACACAACACAGGTGCCCTACACAGACTTTCTTTCAAGCCATCAAAGGCCCTCTGACAGTCTTCGGTCCAATGAACCTTCCTAGGCTGTTTGGGTGAAGTTAGAGCTGTCAGGGGTGCAGCTATGGTTCCATAGTCTGCCATGAAATTGCGATAGTACCCAGTGAGGCCCAAAAAGGCTCTCACCTGGGTTTGAGTAGTGGGAGTCTCCCAGTTCTGTACATCCTGTACTTTACTGGAGAGAGGTTGGATTTGACCCCCTCCTACCTCATGACCAAGATAGGTAACTTTCCCCTGAGCTATCTGGCACTTGGTGGCCTTGATAGTGAGGTTAGCCCTTTTCAAGGCCTGCAACACCTTATCCAGATGTGTCAAATGCTCTTCCCAGGTGGAACTGTAGACGGCAATGTCGTCTAAGGAAGCCACACAAAAGGCTTCCAGCCCACTGAGCGCATGGTTGACCAATCTCTGGAAGGTGGCAGGGGCATTCTTCAATCCAAAAGGCATGACCCTAAACTGGTAGAGTCCCTCAGGTGTTGAGAAGACCGTCTTTTCCTTGGCATGGTCCGTCAGAGCTATTTGCCAATAGCCTGAGGTAAGGTCAAAGGTGCTCACAAATTTGGCAGCACCTATGGTGTCCACGAGCTCATCAGCCCTGGGCAATGGGTGCGCGTCAGTTTTGGTGACGGCATTGACTCCTCGGTAGTCCACACAGAACCTCCAATCCTTGGTACCCGCCTGGGAACTTGCCTTGGGGACAAGGACCACTGGACTGGACCAGGGACTGGTTGAGGGTTCAATAACACCCAGATCCAACATCTTGGTGACCTCAGCCTGGATGTGGTTCTTGACGGTATCTGACATACAGTAGCACCTGCTTTTGACAGGCACACTGTCACCAGTGTCAATTTCATGCCTACACCACGGTGTAAGGCCTGGCGTCAGTGAGAACAGAGAGGCATACTGTTGGAGCAAAGCCCTGCAGGCCCTCTGTTGCTCTGTTGTCAAATCCGGAGAGAGATGTACTCCCTCCACCGAGCCATCCTGAGGGTTGCTATGCAGCAAATCAGGAAGGGGCTCACTCTCATCCTCTTCTTGCCCTGAAGCTAGCAAGAGACATGAGACTTCTGCTCGCCGGTGGAAAGGCTTGAGCCTGTTGACATGGAATACCTGAGGGGCTACCCCAGAGGCTCCCATGTCAACCAGATAATTGACTTCGCCCATCTTGGAGATGATCCTGAAGGGTCCAGTCCACTTGTCTGCCAAAGCTCTAGGCTTGGTAGGCTCCATCACAAGGATTTCCTGTCCCGGAGTCCAATCCACTTGCGAGGCTTTAAGGTCATGCCAGTACTTATTCAATTCCTGGCTGGCCTTGAGATTTGCTGTTGCCTGACCCATCATCTGTGTCATCCTCCGTTTGAGGCCTAACACATAGTCCCCCACTTGCTTGGCGGGACCTGGAGGGGTGGCTTCCAAGCCTTCTCTGATCAAGGCGAGGGGCCCCCTCACGGGATGTCCAAAGAGTAACTCAAAGGGGCTGAAACCAACACCCTCTTGAGGTACCTCTCTGTAAGAAAACAGCAGGCATGGCAGGAGGAGATCCCATTTCCTCCTTAGGGGTTCTTCCAAAGCCACTAGCATGCCCTTGAGAGTTTTATTAAATCTCTCAACCAGACCATTGGTCTGGGGGTGGTAAGAGGTGGAGAACTTGTAGGTTACCCTGCACTCTTTCCACATGGTTTTCATGTAACTAGACATGAAGTTGGATCCTCTGTCAGAGACAACCTCCTTGGGGAATCCAACACGGGTGAAAATGCCCAGGAGAGCCCTGGCAACCACCTTGGCAGTAACAGTCCGAAGGGGTATTGCCTCAGGGTACCTGGTGGCATGATCTACCAAGTCCAGGATGAACCGATGTCCACCTGAAGTGGGAGGGTCTGTCACATCACGGAATACCTGGCGTTTGTGGAACCGATGGCGACACGAACGCTAGTTTCGTTTTCATTTACCTCCGTTTTGGCCACGCCCCCTTTTCCTACGTTTTTCTCCCCTCTGCCCTGATTTCATTGGTTGTGACGCTCCCCGACTCGGACTCTTTACCAGCTCCTTCCGGGTCGGGGATGCGTCGCAACGCTTCCGGGTTTTCGTATCCCTGAGCCTTGCTGCTAGTTTCCCGTTCGCCTCTCCCTTGCCAGCTACTACTTCCATTCCTTTTTGTTTTGTAGTACTGCGCCTTTCTGGGCGCCGCCTTTTTCCACCTATATTTCCTATTTAACTAGCCTTTCTTTGTTTTTCCCTTTTCCCGTAACTTTTCTTACACCCACCTTCTTCGCCTCCTTCCAGTCTGTTACCCCCCTTCCTTCCTTCTACGTTCTACCCTTTTCCGTCTTCCCTTTCTTGTTTTCCTTATTTTTTTATATCTTTTTTACCAGGTCTTTCCTTCCTTTCTCACTCCTTGTTCCTTTGGGTATCTCTACTATTGCCCTGCCGTGTACCAGACCCTTGCCTGTTCTCCGGATTGCCTATTCTTGCCGCCTAAAGATACCTGCCTATTACTCACCGTGTACCAGACTCCTGCCTGCATTTGGACTGTCTTTGTTTATCGATTTGAGTTCAGACGCCTGTGTTTGTTCCTGGTTGTCTGTGGACTACTGCCCTTCCAAGGCATCACTCCACGGGATACTTCCGGTCTACAGTTCTACTCACCTTTCTGGAGACCAATCTACGAACAATATAGGATTTAGGGGTTTTTTGTGCCTTATAGGCTTTTTCCCCTCCTAGGCGATTCCGGGAGAGGAGCCCCCTGGTCTTCCTTATTGGAGACACGGTGGCTTCCTTTCGGGGCCGTCCTTACCTCCATAAAAAAAAAAGAACCTTCCAGGAGAAGAGAAAAGAAGGGTACCTGGAAAGAAGAAGAAGGTGAGGAGTTAGGGGAGGGGGTAACTTCAGAATCTGATTCATCTGACAAAGAGAGCACTGATTCAACTAACAGACCTGACAGATTGCGACGCCTAAAGAAAGTGATGGCCACCCCACAGCAGGTACAAGAGCTAGTAGCTGCCGTACAAAACTTAAATCTGGAAATGCAGAACCTAAAGGCTGCTAATGCCACCCTACAACAGCGACTGACGGACCGAGAAAGACTCTCACCGGACTTACCTCCACTCCCACTTGTGTCAGGGAAATTTGACGGCTCCCCAAAGAAAGTCAAAAAAGGGCCTCATTACACGGACGGCGGTAAGGGTTAACGGTCACCGTTAATGGCAACGGTGACCGTTAACCCTTACCGCCGTACTACGAGGTCCCTTTGCGGGTTGGAGGAATCAACGCCTGCTTCTTGCAGGCGTTAAGTACCAACCCGCTAAGGGACCTCGGAGCTAATTACGGCACCGCAATATTGCGGTGCCGTAATTAGCGCCTTCCCCATTCCCATAGAGCCCTATGGGGCAGAAATGGGAATGGGGAAGGGCAATGGCGGAAGGGGGATTTACCGCCCCTCCAACCTTGGAATGGGGCGGTAAATCCCCTTTCCGCCAAGGCGGTGCCGGTAATTTACCGGCATGGTCCAGGGTGCTAATAGCACCCTGGATTACCGCCTTCCGTGTAATGAGGCCCAAAGAGTTTCTGGATGCATGTAATTTACATTTTTCTTTTCGCACACAGACCTTTGCCTCTGACCACGCAAAGGTAGGATTTATGATTACACACATGACCGGGAACGCCTTAGCCTGGGCTACTCCACTTGTTAATCTACCGGACCCTGTACTTCAAGATTTCAATGCCTTTAGAAATCTACTACAACAAACTTTTCTACGAACTGAAAGTACTTTCCTTGCCTCAGAAGATCTGCTTGACATTAGACAGGGTAGCTCAGATCTTCTAACCTACATTACTACCTTTAAACAAGTGGCCGCCGAAGCGGGTTGGCAAGAGCAGGCCCAGTATGCTATATTCCGGAGGGGTTTAAGGGAAGATCTCAAGGACGAGCTAGCACGAATAGAAAGACCTGGATCTTTTGCAGAGCTCCTTACCGCGACCCTGCGGATCGATTTCAGAATGTCAGAAAGACGTCAAGAGAAGAAAAGATGGAAATCGAGCACACCCCCTCTCTGGGATTCATCATCCTCATCGGTACCCTTCCAACGATCCACTAAAGAAGAACCCATGCAGATCGGAATGGCTCGAGCACCACTTACACCAGAGGAGCGAAAAAGGCGAAGAGAGAACTCCCTGTGTATGTACTGTGGGTCGCCTTCCCACTTACTCAGAGATTGTCCTGATGTACCAATCAGAAAGTCGGGAAACGTGCGCCCTCTGTAAATGTTGGGACACATAACCGAGGGGCCGTTTACAGTCCCTATGCTCCTCTCTCAGTATCTTCAACTGAAGTCTCTGAAGATTCACGGTTGATGGTGCTTACAGTCACTCTCAGAATTGACTCGAAGGAAGTCACCACTTTAGCCCTACTTGATTGTGGGGCTGCAGGAAATTTCATGGACATCCAATGGGCAGACAGGCAAGGAATCAAGAGAATTGCTAAACAAGAAAATCAGAAAGTCGAAGGGGTGGATGGCAAGCCCCTGAGTTCGGGCATGATTACTCACACCACCATAGCTCTTACCTTGTCTGTCCAAAAACACGTTGAAAGTATCACATTTGATCTCATAAGAGCAGCCCACTTCCCCATTATTCTGGGTATCTGCTGGTTACGCAGACACAATCCCAAAATCGACTGGTCTGGTAATCTGTTAGACTTTCAATCGTCGTATTGCAAGACGGAATGCTTGCCTGAACCCGAATTCAAGATGGTAAAGACCTCCAACAGCTGTGAAGTCCGAACAGTACATTGTCTACCACGCTACCTTGAGGAATTCAACGAGGTGGTAACAGAAAAGATACCCATTGAACTCCCACCACATCGCCCTGAAGATTGCTGCATAGATCTAACCCCAGGAGCTTTGGTGCCTTTTGGGAGGATGTTTTCCCTGACTGTAGAAGAGAAACAATACCTTCGAGAATATCTGGATCACAACATGGAAAACAGACTCATCAGACCATCAAAATCACCCGCCGGAGCCTCACTATTTTTCATCTCTAAGAAAGGATCTAAGGAACTGAGGCCGTGTATAGATTATCGCGGTCTCAACCAAGTCACCATCAAGGATAGATACCCCATGCCTTTGATCACCGAAATCCTACAAGCAGTCCATGGAGCCAAGATCTTCACTAAACTTGATCTAAGAAATGCCTACCACCTCCTTCGGGTCCAAGACGGGGACGAATGGAAAACGGCGTTCCGGACCCCATTCGGCCTTTTTGAGTACAGAGTAATGCCTTTTGGGTTAGTTAACGCTCCATCTATATTCCAACGATTTATGGACCGACTATTTTCGGATCTTCTGTGTCAAACCACCTTGGTATATCTAGACGACATTCTTATCTTCTCCAAAACTCCGGAAGATCATGAAAGGCACGTCAAAGAAGTCTTTCATAGGCTTCAAACAAATCATTTGTCTGTCAAACTTACTAAGTGCGTATTCGCAGTCTCCTCCATCCCTTATCTCGGGTTCATACTCTCGGACCAGGGAATCGCCATGGATCCCTACAAGGTGTCTTCCATCCTGGAATGGCCTTCTCCGACTTCTGTCAAAGAGGTCCAACGGTTTTTGGGTTTGGCTAATTTCTATAGGAGGTTCATCCCAAACTTTTCTCAAAAAATCCTACCTATCACTTCTCTTCTAAAGAAGACGACAACATCGTTCAAATGGTCTATCGAGGCCGAAAAGAGTGTCAAGACCCTCAAGAACGCTTTCTGCTCAGCCCCCATCCTACAGCAACCTAACCAACACCGGCCCTTCATTTTGGAGACGGACGCTTCCTCAGCAGCTATAGGAGCTGTCCTACTTCAAGAGATACAGAATGTTGAACATCCAGTGGCTTACTTCTCCAAAACCTTAACCACCAGTCAAAGGAATTATTCAGTCATAGAACGAGAGTTGCTAGCCATGAAAGCTGCATGTTTGGAATGGCGTCACCTCCTCCAGGGAGGAGAGTTTCCATTCACCATTCGGACGGATCATAAAAACTTACAGGTCCTAAAACAATTTGAGTGCTACAACACCCGACAGGCGCGATGGGCACATTTTTTCGCACAATTCGATTTTCGTATCACCTACATTCCAGGCAAACTGAACTTGGTAGCAGACTCGCTTTCCCGCCGAAGCGACTACCTGTCAGAGACAGAGATTTCTACCGAATACATGTTCCCCAAGCCAAAAATCATTGGTGTGGTTTCATCATTCCTCAGACAAGTACAAGAGGACTCTGGAGGTCGCTTCGAGTTGGAAAAACACCCCAAAAACGTGTCTTATGAAGTCAGAAAAGGTCTGTATCTAGTCAAGGGAAAACTGTACCTACCCACACAATCTTTCCGCAAAATGGCACTAAACTGGTGCCATGACTCCAAATTAGCGGGTCATCGAGGAGGAACCAACACTTTCGAATATCTCCAACGACACTTCTATTGGCCAAAGATGAAAGAGGATGTAGATCGATATGTTCAGTCCTGCATTGTCTGTCTTCGGAACAAATCTTCACGCCAACGACCGATCGGTCTCCTCAATCCATGTGAAGTGCCCAAGAGTCCCTGGAGCACCATCTCTACTGATTTTATCGTGGATTTACCCCCATCTCAAGGTTATACATGTATTATGGTAGTAGTGGACTCATTCACCAAACTAGCTCATTTTTCTCCACTACCAGGGGTTCCCACTGCGGATAAGATGGCAGACATATTTCTCCAAGACATCTTTCGGTTGCATGGTATGCCAAATAAGATAATATCGGACCGCGGTAGTCAATACACCTCCCGGTTCTGGAAAGCAGTATGTACCAGACTAGGGATCGAAAGAGCTCTCACTTCAGGATTTCATCCACAATCCAACGGACAAACAGAACGATTGAACGGAACGCTAGAGCAGTATCTACGGTGCTTCATCAATTCCCAACAAGATAACTGGAATACCTTGCTCCCACTAGCAGAATTCTCCTATAATAATTCAGTACATTCTGCTATCGGGTATAGTCCTTTTTTTTGCACCTACGGATACCATCCTCGTTCCATACTTCCTGTCTCTGATCTTTCTTCTAATTTACCCGCTGTTGATTCATCCCTCTCTCTTCTCAAGGAAACCCATAAGAAGGCACAGGAAGGCCTTCGATCGGCTCAAGCGCGCTATTGCGTTCAAGCCAATAAACATCGTCGGCCGGTTCCGGGGTGGGAAGTAGGAACGAGAGTAATGCTTTCCACTAGATATCTCCCTCGCTAGGTCCATCCCTCCAAACTTTCTCCCAAGTTTCTAGGGCCATATGAGATAATCCAAAAGATCAATCCAGTGGCCTTTCGTTTACGACTACCCACTACACTAAAGAGGGTTCACCCTGTATTTCATGCCTCTCAACTCAAGTCTTTTCAGTCTGACCCTTGGGCACGTCGGGCTAAACAAAACCCGATCCCTCGGGGTTCCTCGCAGACAGAGTTCGAAGTGGCCCAACTCTGTGACTCAAGATATCGCAGGGGTAGATTGGAGTATTTAGTCAAGTGGAAAGGCTATCCATCCTCAGAAAATTCTTGGGAACCATCACTCACATTAATGCACCGTTCTTGCTTCGCAAGTTCCATTTTTTTCACCCGGGGAATCCAGGGGGTGGAGCCTATCGGAGGGGGCATACTGTCACATCACGGAATACCTGGCGTTTGTGGAACCGATGGCGACACGAACGCTAGTTTCGTTTTCATTTACCTCCGTTTTGGCCACGCCCCCTTTTCCTACGTTTTTCTTCCCTCTGCCCTGATTTCATTGGTTGTGACGCTCCCCGACTCGGACTCTTTACCAGCTCCTTCCGGGTCGGGGATGCGTCGCAACGCTTCCGGGTTTTCGTATCCCTGAGCCTTGCTGCTAGTTTCCCGTTCGCCTCTCCCTTGCCAGCTACTACTTCCATTCCTTTTTGTTTTGTAGTACTGTGCCTTTCTGGGCGCCGCCTTTTTCCACCTATATTTCCTATTTAACTAGCCTTTCTTTGTTTTTCCCTTTTCCCGTAACTTTTCTTACACCCACCTTCTTCGCCTCCTTCCAGTCTGTTACCCCCCTTCCTTCCTTCTACGTTCTACCCTTTTCCGTCTTCCCTTTCTTGTTTTCCTTATTTTTTTATATCTTTTTTATCAGGTCTTTCCTTCCTTTCTCACTCCTTGTTCCTTTGGGTATCTCTACTATTGCCCTGCCGTGTACCAGACCCTTGCCTGTTCTCCGGATTGCCTATTCTTGCCGCCTAAAGATACCTGCCTATTACTCACCGTGTACCAGACTCCTGCCGGCATTTGGACTGTCTTTGTTTATCGATTTGAGTTCAGACGCCTGTGTTTGTTCCTGGTTGTCTGTGGACTACTGCCCTTCCAAGGCATCACTCCACGGGATACTTCCGGTCTACAGTTCTACTCACCTTTCCGGAGACCAATCTACGAACAATATAGGATTTAGGGGTTTTTTGTGCCTTATAGGCTTTTTCCCCTCCTAGGCGATTCCGGGAGAGGAGCCCCCTGGTCTTCCTTATTGGAGACATGGTGGCTTCCTTTCGGGGCCGTCCTTACCTCCATAAAAAAAAAAGAACCTTCCAGGAGAAGAGAAAAGAAGGGTACCTGGAAAGAAGAAGAAGGTGAGGAGTTAGGGGAGGGGGTAACTTCAGAATCTGATTCATCTGACAAAGAGAGCACTGATTCAACTAACAGACCTGACAGGGTCAAGGGGACCGACGATGTCGATGCCCACCCTCTCAAATGGTGTGCCAACCACTGGCAATGGCTGCAGTGGGGCAATGACCCTGCCTCCAATCTTGCCAGACAACTGACAATTTGGGCAGGTCCTGCAGTGGGACTCCACCTCTACTCCCATCCGTGGCCAGTAGAAATGGGCAGAGAGCCTCTGCTTAGTCTTCTTGGTCCCAAGATGACCAGCCAAGGGCACCTCATGCGCCAACTGCAGTAGGAAGGGCCTGTAAACCTGGGGTACCACCAATCTCTTGAGGGCACCAGGTTCAGGCTTAGTGGGCTCACTTACAAGGAGCTCACCCTCCCAATAAATCCGGAATGTCCTAGGCACCTCTCCTTGTGCCTGGGAAAGGGCCTGTTTCCTCAGTCCCTCGAGAGAGTGGCACTCTCTCTGTCCCTTACAGAAGTCTGCCCGGGAGGGTCCCCCTTCAGCTAACAAGCATTGAAGGTCGGGATGATCCTCCGGGTTGAGAACCTCTCCCACAGGAGAGTCTTCTGTCTCTTCTCCCACAGGAGTTGAGTTTGGGTTTTCCACTGGACCCAGCCCGTCCGGAGCATGGATCCCAATGGGTGCTGTCGGAACAGCAGGAAGAGAAGGTGTTCCCTCCACAGAGGTGGCCTTCTTGGTCTTCCTTCTTCTTGCCTTAGGCCTTGCCTTTGGCTCGGGTACCTGACTCACAGCCAGACCCGGTGTCACCTGTGACCTAGTGACTGCAGCAACAGTCATGGGAAGACCATCCGAGATCAACCCCAACTCTACTAGATCATTCCCTAACAGAATGTTAGCAGGGACATTGTCCTGAACCAGGACAGGAAGCTTTGCTGTCTTGTCTCCAATCATGAGTGTGACTAAGGCTTCAGGCGAAACTTTGGGAGGCCCACCAGCTAACCTGGTGGTTCTCAGAGGAGCACCTACATAGTCCTCTGGCTTGAGCAGGGTCCTGTCCACCACTGTCATGCTTGCCCCAGTGTCTCTCAAACCAGTAGAAGGCTGGCCATTCAAGAGGACACTTCTCAAAAACCTACGGGTGTTCTGTGGGATAGTCGCCAGTACTTCTGCATACTTGTCCCAGGCCCCAAGGGACACTAAGAAAATCTCTACCGGAGCACCAAATGTGATCCCGGTAGAGGAGGGGAGGACAGTGGCCTCCACCTCAGACACGGGGTAAGGGTAGGTCAGGCTGACAGCCTGTACTCCAAGTGCCTTACCTTTACACTTGGAGTCACCCCTTCTGTGATCCAGAGCCCCACAGTCCCAACAAGCGCCAGGAGTGCGGGGTACGGTACTGGAACCACTGGGAGCCTGCTTTGCAGCAGGTGGACCACTACTCTTATTCCCACCCACAGATGACTTATCCCCACTAGATTTTTGGGTCTTGGGAGAGGAAGGTTTAGGTTTACCCGACTGTGACTGCTTGTGGGACTCCTCAGCTTTCTGAGAGGCCCCCTTTTCTTTGTCTTTGTCCTTGTCCTTCCCACTGGAGTCCTTAGGGGACACCCGGTGGGAGACCCACTTGTCAGCCAACCTAGCCAGCTTAAAGGGGTCCAAAATGTTCTGGTCAGCCACATACTGACGCAGCTCTGGTGAACAGGCTTCAGAAAAATGCTCAAAAAACAAGAGGTGGGACAATTCAACAAAAGTCTTAACCTTGTATCCATCAATCCACCCCATCATGTTCATGTGCGCAGCACTCACCCAGTCAACCCAAGACACATTCTCTCTTTTCTTAAAATACCTGAACCTTCTAAGGTATTGGGTAGGTGTCTTGCCAAACTTGGCAATCAAAGCAGACTTCATACACTCATACTGACCCCTTTCTTCCACACTCAGCTTCAGAATACAGTCATATCCAGTTTGAGGCACTCTGCTTAACAAACACTTAGCCCAATCTCTTTTATCAACATCATGAATCGCACAAGCCATTTCAAACGCTTCAATCCATTGGAGGATATCTGAACCCTCCACAAATACACCAACCAAATCTTTCATAAACTTGGTGGCTGGGGACCTGACACTCTCACTGGTTTTAGCTGAAGCCTCCACTCTAGCTTTCTCTAGCTGGATTATCTGACATTCAGTGTCCTTATTTCTGAGTTCAAGATCCCTATTCTTGAGCTCCACTTGTTGAGCCAACTCCTCTTTCTTAAGTTCAGCATCTATTTCCAACTTGCGGTATTCAAAGGCCAATTTCATCCTTAATAACTCAAGCTCCAAGGAATTGCTGGGGTTTGGAACAGAGGCAGCAGGAATGGCGGCATTCCCAGAAACAGATTCAGCAGAAACCCCCGGGGCAGAGTCCTCATTGGTTGCATTCCCCCCCTCATCAAGAGTTTCACCATCAGTCTGGTAGTCCACCAGGGCAGCTATCAGCTCAGCCCTAGACTTATCCACAAAGTCTAACTCCCTGGCTTCACAAGCACTCTGGAGAGCCTCCAAGCTCATCCGAGTCAATTTGCCATTTGCAATAGATTCCATTGTTTGTAATGCAGTTATCTGGTACACAACTAAACCTTAATTTAATAAAGTGCAGATATCTTTTGTAAGTGGCACGGTTATACACTGATTCTTAAAACCATAAGCATCCCACCGCTGCCACCAGCTGTAAAGGACCGGTGGGGGGTGTCTGTACTTCTGCTCTCTATATGGTAGAAGAGAGGCACAGAAGACCCCAGCCAAGATTCTCTATTACGGTAGCAATGGACGAGCAATCAAGGCCTAGCTTCTCTGGAGGTGATGCGGGCTGGTTCTTAAGTACAGTGTAGTCCCCAAGCCCCCACAAAGGAATGTCCACACACTGTATTGGTTAGAACACAGTCTTTATATAATCAATATTTAAGGTTATGTACACTTATCATAATAACTCACTTTGTACTTAGGAAAATCAACAATGGCAACTATATACAATTCTAAAGTGGTACCACCCTTTGTATTAGATCTCATTAAAGTGCATCAACAATACTGTAACAATGTCACACAGATCCATAGAGTGAAACCAGCAATAGAGAGAGGAGAGAAAATAAGATGGTTGAGCAATAGGCAGAATACTGGCCCCTACCACTAGACACAGTTCTGTGTGGAGATCCCCCCACCTGGGCAACCTGTAAAATAAAGATATAGCACAAGTCCAGTCCATATATTGTTCTGAAAGTCTTATTCCCTCCTATAATGTTTTTACCCCCCCAATGTACCTGGTGGAGTCGAGTTCTTCGAAGAGGCGTCGACAGATCCTTCTTGAGCGACCCCCTTTCAAGCGGGGGACACGGGGCGTCGAACGTCCATCGACAAACAGGGTAGAACGGCGTTGATGAGGCGGCAGCTTCGTCCGAGCGGTGCTCGTCGGCGTCGGAGCGTCGGCGTCCTGCAAGGCAGAGGCGTGCGGGGCACCTCGGTGACAATAGTTCTGGACCGCAAAGATTGTGGAGACGGAGGTCCAGCAAGGGCGTCGAGTCGTTCGAGTCTTTGTGGTCTTCGGGTGGCGGGAAACCCACCGGCAGGTTTCTCCTCAGCGCGTTGGTCGTCCTCGACTTTCTCCGGCAGGATAAAGCGGTCGACGGTGCGGACGAGGGAGTCGTTCGATTCGAATGTTCTTAGGCAAGGAGCGGACGGCTCCGGTCGTCGGTGGCACAGCGTCGAGTGGTCCCCACGGCTGGGCAACACAATTTCGACGGGCCTCCAGCGGTTACACAAACCTGCGAACCCTGGCAGACGGCAATGGACTTCGACGGCGTCGATGTCCGGGTGCTTCACTTCGATCTCCTCGGCGATCCCGTCTCGGGTCGGCAGCCTTTCGAGGGTCTGTCTTCCAGGGCGCTTCGGCGAAGATGGAGCGGTGCTCGATGGTCCCTCGGAGCACGGGAAGAGGTCGCCTTACCAGGTCCTCTCTCGGGTCAGCCTTCGACGATTTCGGCAGCCTTCGGATCGGTCGAAGCAAATGCCACAGCAAGTCTTCTTCTTCCAGCTGGACGTCGAGGATCAGCAGTTCCAGTTACTCTTAGAGTGGAGACTCAGCTCCAGAACGCTTCTGAACGCTTCTGAGGGCTCCTGAACCCCTCTGAACGCTTCTGAACCAATTACCAGTGGTGAGAGGTCCCCAGATATACTATTCTGTCTCTCATCCACACTGCTGGCACACATTCAGCAGCCAATCATACAGAAGGGCATTCATGCAGTCAGTCAGCCAATCAGGCACACAGTGCATTCAGGCCACACTCCTCCCTTTCAGACACTCACAACAAGGAATGTGGATTGGGACAAGTACCCAGCCATTCAACACTTCACACTGCATTCAGGCCAGTTTCGGGCAGGGCTGTCTCAGTCTTTGTCTCTCATGCCAGAAACCAGACAACCACAACAAGGAGTGTATATTGGTCACACACTCCATTCACCCAGGTCCCACCCACAGGAGGTACCCACAACATACAGTCACTGGGAAGGCTCCAGTCAGTCTAGCTGGGCCTTCACAACAACACCATATATGGAACTTCCACCCAACAGCCAGTCAGGGGGAAGGGACAGAGTCAGGGCTTCCCAGGACGTTGGGAAAACAAGGTAACAGGCAATAGAAAGCAAGAGGCCACAGGGGCCATCTTGTTTCCTATCAGGAATCAACTGATCCCAATGGCAGGGCCTGGGTATCCCAAAATGGAGGACACCCAGAGCACCTGTCAAATTCAGCATGGAGCTGCCACCAGCCCATACCCTGCTCTGTGGGCCACCCACAGGTGCCCAAAAACATACACTAGGGGCACAGGGTTGTACCCCTACCCATGGGTGCCATAAGGGTATCCCATGTGTCTGTTCACCAAACCAAAAGAGAGGGCTGCACTGCCAGGAGTCCCACATGGACTCCTGGGCAGAAATCATGACAGAACACACGATAAAAAAACAGTAAAGGACAAGGATTCAGAGGCCCTGTCCCTCTGATGCATTTCCAGCATCACAAGGAGCACATGTCACTACTGTGTTCCCTCACCAGAAACACCTAAGGTATGTACACTCTCCCCTCACGAGGTCCCCAGAAGCACATGTCACTACAGTGTTACCTCACCAGGAACACCTAAGGTATGTATACTCTGCCCACTAGAGGAACATGCCATGCAATCACACCTCACCAAGTCCCCAGGAGCACATGTCACTACAGTGTTACCTCATTAGGAACACCCAAGGTATGTACACTCTCCCCTCACCAGGTGGCCAGGAGCACACGTCACTACAGTGTTACCTCACCAGGAACACCTAAGGTATGTACACTCTGCTCACCAGCGGAGCGTGCCATGCAATCTCCCCATACCAGGTCCCCAGGAGCACACGTCTCTACAGTCTTACCTCACCAGGAACACCTAAGGTATGTACACTCTGCTCACTAGAGGAACATGCCATGCAATCACACCTCACCAAGTCCCCATAAGCACATGTCACTACAGTGTTATCTACCAGGAAAACCTAAGGTAAGTACACTCTGCTCACCAGAGGAACGTGCCATGCCATCCCCCCTCACCAGATCGCCAGGAGCACGTCACTATAGTGGTACCTCACCAGGAACACCTAAGATATGTAAACTCTGCTCACCAGCATGACGTGCCATGCAATCTCCCCTCACCAGGTCCCCAGGAGCATATGTCACTACAGTGTTAACTCACCAGGAACACCTAAGGTATGTACACTCTGCTCACTAGAGGAACGTGCAATGCAATCTCCCCTCACTAGGTCCCCAGGAGCACACATCACTACAGTGTTACCTCACCAGGAACACAAAAGATATGTACACTCTGTTCACTAGTGTAACGTGCCATGCAATCTCCCCTCACCACGTCCCCAGGAGCACATGTCACTACTGTGTTCCCTCACCAGAAACACCTAAGGTATGTACACTCTTCTCACTAGCGGAACGTGCCATGCAATCTCCCCTCACCAAGTCCCCAGAAGCACATGTCACTACAGTGTTACCTCACCAGGAACACCTAAGGTATGTACACTCTGCTCACTAGAGGAACGTGCCATGCAATCTCCCCTCACCACGTCCCCAGGAGCACATTTCACTACTGTGTTCCCTCACCAGAAACACCTAGGCTATGTACACTCTGTTCACTAGTGGAACGTGCCATGCAATCTCCCTTCGCCTCGTCCCCAGGAGCACATGTCACAACAGTGTTCCCTCACCAGAAAAACCTAAGGTATGTACACTCTTATCACTAGCGGAACGTGCCATGCAATCACCCCTCACCAGAGCCCCAGGAGCACACATCACTACAGTGTTACCTCACCAGGAACACAAAGGATATGTACACTCTGTTCACTAGTGGAACGTGCCATGCAATCTCCCCTCGCCACGTCCCCAGGAGCACATGTCACTACTGTGTTCCCTCACCAGGAACACCTAAGGTATGTACACTCTGCTCACTAGTGGAACGTGCCATGCAATCTTCCCTCAACAGATCCCCAGGAGCACATGTCACTACAGTGTTACCTCACCAGGAACACCTAAGGTATGTAGACTCTGCTCACTAGAGGAACATGCCATGCAATCTCCCCTCGCCACGTCCTCAGGAGCACATGTCACTACAGTGTTACCTCACCAGGAACACCTAAGGTATGTAGAATCTGCTCACTAGAGGAACATGCCATGCAATCTCCCCTCGCCACGTCCCCAGGAGCACATGTCACTACTGTGTTCCCTCACCAGAAACACCTACGGTATGTACACTCTGCTCACCAGCGGAACGAACCATGCAATCTCCCCCCACCAGATCCCCAGGAGCACATGTCACTACAGTGTTACTTCACCAGGAACACCTAAGGTATGTACACTCTGCTCACCAGCGGAACGTGCCATGCAATCTCCCCTCACCAGGTCCCCAGGAGCACATGTCACTACAGTGTTACCTCACCAGGAACACCTAAGGTATGTACACTCTGCTCACTAGAGGAACATGCCATGCAATCACACCTCACCAAGTCCCCAGGAGCACATGTCACTACAGTGTTACCTCATTAGGAACACCCAAGGTATGTACACTCTCCCCTCACCAGGTCCCCAGAAGCACATGTCACTACAGTGTTAGCTCACCAGGAACACCTAAGGTATGTATACTCTGCCCACCAGCGGAACGTGCCATGCAATCTCCCCTCACCAGGTCCCCAGGAGCACATGTCACTACAGTGTTACCTCACCAGGAACACCTAAGGTATGTACACTCTGCTCACTAGAGGAACATGCCATGCAATCTCCCCTCACCAAGTTCCCAGGAGCACATGTCACTAGAGTTTTACCACACCAGGAACACCTAAGGTATGTACACTCTGCTCACTAGAGGATCCTGCCATGCAATCTCCACTCACCAGGTCCCCAGGAGCACATGTCACTACTGTGTTCCCTCACCAGAAACACCTAAGGTATGTACACTCTGCTCACCAGTGGAACGTGCCATGCAATCTGCCCTCACCAGATCAACAGGAGCACATGTCACTACAGTGTTACCTGACCAGGAACACCTAATGTATGTACACTCTGCTCACTAGAGGAACGTGCCATGCAATCTCCCGTCACTAGGTCCCCAGGCGCACACATCACTACAGTGTTACCTCACCAGGAACACAAAAGATATGTACACTCTGTTCACTAGTGGAATGTGCCATGCAATCTCCCCTCACCACGTCCCCAGGAGCACATGTCACTACTGTGTTCCCTCACCAGAAACACCTAAGGTATGTACACTCTGCTAACTATAGGAACATGCCATGCAATCACACCTCACCAAGTCCCCAGGAGCACATGTCACTACAGTGTTACCTCTTTAGGAACACCCAAGGTATGTACACTCTGCTCACTAGAGGAACGTGCCATGCAATCTCCCTTCACTAGGTCCCCAGGAGCACACATCAGTCAGTGTTACCTCATCAGGAACACAAAAGATATGTACACTCTGTTCACTAGTGGAATGTGCCATGCAATCTCCCCTCGCCACGTCCCCAGGAGCACATCTCACTACTGTGTTCCCTCACCAGAAGCACCTAAGGTATGTAATCTCTGCTAACTATAGGAACATGCCATGCAATCACCCCTCACCAAGTCCCCAGGAGCACATGTCACTACAGTGTTACCTCATCAGGAACACCCAAGGTATGTACACTCCGCTCACTAGAGGAACGTGCCATGCAATCTCCCCTCACCACGTCCCTAGGAGCACATGTCACTACTGTGTTCCCTCAGCAGAAACACCTAAGCTATGTACACTCTGCTCACTAGTGGAATGTGCCATACAATATCCCCTCGCCACGTCCCCACGAGCACATGTCACTACAGTGTTCCCCCACCAGAAGAACCTAAGGTATGTACAATCTGCTCACTAGCAGAACGTGCCATGCAATCTCCCCTCCCCAGGTCCCCAGGAGCATACATCACTACAGTGCTACCTCACCAGGACACAAAAGATATGTACACTCTGCTCACTAGAGGAACGTGCCATGCAATCTCCCCTCACCACGTCCCCAGGAGCACATGTCACTACTGTGTTCCCTCACCAGAAACACATAAGGTATGTACACTCTGCTCACCAGCGGACCTTGCAATGCAATCTCCCCTCACCAGATCCCCAGGAGCACATGTCACTACAGTGTTACCTCACCAGGAACACCTAAGGTATGTACACTCTGCTCACTAGAGGAACGTGCCATGCAATCTCCCCTCACTAGGTCCCCAGGAGCACATGTCACTACAGTGTTACCTCACCAGGAACACCTACGCTATGTACACTCTGCTCACCAGCGGAACATGCCATGCAATCTCCCCATACCAGATACCCAGCAGCATATGTCACTACTGTGTTCCCTCACCAGAAACACCTAAGGTATGTACACTCTGCTCACTAGAGGAACGTGCCATGCAATCTCCCCTCACCAGATCTCCAGGAGCACATGTCACTACAGTGTTACCTTACCAGGAACACCTAAGGTATGTACACTCTGCTCACTAGAGGAACGTGCCATGCAATCTCCCCTCACTAGGTCCCCAGGAGCACATGTCACTACAGTGTTACCTCACCAGGAACACCTAAGGTATGTGCACTCTGCTCACCAGCGTAACATGCCATGCAATCTCCCCATACCAGATACCCAGCAGCACATGTCACTACAGTGTTACCTTACCAGGAACACGTAGGGTATGTACACTCTGCTCACCACCGGAACGTACCATGCAATCTCCCCTCACCAGGTCCCAGGGAGCACATGTCACTACAGTGTTACCTCACCAGGAACACCTCAGGTATGTATACTCTGCTCACCCAGCTGAATGTGCCGTGCATTCTCCCCTCACCAGAGGAATGTGCCATACAATCACCCCTCACCAGATCCCCAGGAGCACATGTCACTACAGCGTTACCTCACCCGTAAAACCTAAGGTATGTACATTCTGCTCACCAGCGGAACATTCCATGCAATCTCCCGGCACCTGGTCCCCAGGAGCACGTCACTACAGTGTTACCTCACCAGGAAAACCTAAAGCATGAACACTCTGCTCACCAGCAGAATGTGTCATACAATCTCCCCATACCAGGTGCCCAGGAGCACATGTCACTACAGTGTTGCCTCACCAGGAACACCTAAGGTATGTACTCTCTGCTCACCACAGGAATGTGCCATGCAATCTCCCCTCGCCAGATCCCCAGGAGCACATGTCCCTACAGTCTTACCTCACCAGGAACACCTAAGGTATGTACATTCCTCTAACTAGAGCAATGCGCCATGCAATCTCCCCTCACCAGATCCCCAGGAGCACATGTCACTACAGTGTTACCTCAACAGGAACATCTAAGGTATGTACACTCTCCCCTCACCAAGTCCCCAGGAGCACATGTCACTACAGTGTTACCTCACCAGGAACACGTAAGGTATGTATACTCTGTCCACCAGCGGAACGTGCCATGCAATCTCCCCTCACCAGGTACCCAGGAGCACATGTCACTACAGTGTTACCTCACCAGGAACACCTAAGGTATGTACACTCTGCTCACTAGAGGAACATGCCATGCAATCTTCCATCACCAGGTACCCAGGAGCACATGTCACCACAGTGTTACCTCACCAGGAACACCTCAGGTATGTATACTCTGCTCACCCAGCTGAATGTGCCGTGCATTCTCCCCTCACCAGAGGAATGTGCCATACAATCACCCCTCACCAGATCCCCAGGAGCACATGTCACTACAGCGTTACCTCACCCGGAAAACCTAAGGTATGTATACTCTGCTCACCAGTGGAACATTCCATGCAATCTCCCCGCACCTGGTCCCCAGGAGCATGTCACTACAGTGTTACCTCACCAGGAACACCTAAGGTATGTAGACTCTGCTCACTAGAGGAACATGCCATGCAATCTCCCCTCGCCACGTCCTCAGGAGCACATGTCACTACAGTGTTACCTCACCAGGAACACCTAAGGTATGTAGAATCTGCTCACTAGAGGAACATGCCATGCAATCTCCCCTCGCCACGTCCCCAGGAGCACATGTCACTACTGTGTTCCCTCACCAGAAACACCTACGGTATGTACACTCTGCTCACCAGCGGAACGAACCATGCAATCTCCCCCCACCAGATCCCCAGGAGCACATGTCACTACAGTGTTACTTCACCAGGAACACCTAAGGTATGTACACTCTGCTCACCAGCGGAACGTGCCATGCAATCTCCCCTCACAAGGTCCCCAGGAGCACACATCACTACAGTGTTACCTCACCAGGAACACAAAAGATATGTACACTCTGTTCACTAGTGGAACGTGCCATGCAATCTCCCCTCGCCACGTTCCCAGGAGCACATGTCACTACTGTGTTCCCTCACCAGAAACAACTAAGGTATGTACACTCTGCTAACTATAGGAACATGCCATGCAATCTCCCCTCACCAAGTTCCCAGGAGCACATGTCACTAGAGTTTTACCACACCAGGAACACCTAAGGTATGTACACTCTGCTCACTAGAGGATCCTGCCATGCAATCTCCACTCACCAGGTCCCCAGGAGCACATGTCACTACTGTGTTCCCTCACCAGAAACACCTAAGGTATGTACACTCTGCTCACCAGTGGAACGTGCCATGCAATCTGCCCTCACCAGATCAACAGGAGCACATGTCACTACAGTGTTACCTGACCAGGAACACCTAATGTATGTACACTCTGCTCACTAGAGGAACGTGCCATGCAATCTCCCGTCACTAGGTCCCCAGGCGCACACATCACTACAGTGTTACCTCACCAGGAACACAAAAGATATGTACACTCTGTTCACTAGTGGAATGTGCCATGCAATCTCCCCTCACCACGTCCCCAGGAGCACATGTCACTACTGTGTTCCCTCACCAGAAACACCTAAGGTATGTACACTCTGCTAACTATAGGAACATGCCATGCAATCACACCTCACCAAGTCCCCAGGAGCACATGTCACTACAGTGTTACCTCTTTAGGAACACCCAAGGTATGTACACTCTGCTCACTAGAGGAACGTGCCATGCAATCTCCCTTCACTAGGTCCCCAGGAGCACACATCAGTCAGTGTTACCTCATCAGGAACACAAAAGATATGTACACTCTGTTCACTAGTGGAATGTGCCATGCAATCTCCCCTCGCCACGTCCCCAGGAGCACATCTCACTACTGTGTTCCCTCACCAGAAGCACCTAAGGTATGTAATCTCTGCTAACTATAGGAACATGCCATGCAATCACCCCTCACCAAGTCCCCAGGAGCACATGTCACTACAGTGTTACCTCATCAGGAACACCCAAGGTATGTACACTCCGCTCACTAGAGGAACGTGCCATGCAATCTCCCCTCACCACGTCCCTAGGAGCACATGTCACTACTGTGTTCCCTCAGCAGAAACACCTAAGCTATGTACACTCTGCTCACTAGTGGAATGTGCCATACAATATCCCCTCGCCACGTCCCCACGAGCACATGTCACTACAGTGTTCCCCCACCAGAAGAACCTAAGGTATGTACAATCTGCTCACTAGCAGAACGTGCCATGCAATCTCCCCTCCCCAGGTCCCCAGGAGCATACATCACTACAGTGCTACCTCACCAGGACACAAAAGATATGTACACTCTGCTCACTAGAGGAACGTGCCATGCAATCTCCCCTCACCACGTCCCCAGGAGCACATGTCACTACTGTGTTCCCTCACCAGAAACACATAAGGTATGTACACTCTGCTCACCAGCGGACCTTGCAATGCAATCTCCCCTCACCAGATCCCCAGGAGCACATGTCACTACAGTGTTACCTCACCAGGAACACCTAAGGTATGTACACTCTGCTCACTAGAGGAACGTGCCATGCAATCTCCCCTCACTAGGTCCCCAGGAGCACATGTCACTACAGTGTTACCTCACCAGGAACACCTACGCTATGTACACTCTGCTCACCAGCGGAACATGCCATGCAATCTCCCCATACCAGATACCCAGCAGCATATGTCACTACTGTGTTCCCTCACCAGAAACACCTAAGGTATGTACACTCTGCTCACTAGAGGAACGTGCCATGCAATCTCCCCTCACCAGATCTCCAGGAGCACATGTCACTACAGTGTTACCTTACCAGGAACACCTAAGGTATGTACACTCTGCTCACTAGAGGAACGTGCCATGCAATCTCCCCTCACTAGGTCCCCAGGAGCACATGTCACTACAGTGTTACCTCACCAGGAACACCTAAGGTATGTGCACTCTGCTCACCAGCGTAACATGCCATGCAATCTCCCCATACCAGATACCCAGCAGCACATGTCACTACAGTGTTACCTTACCAGGAACACGTAGGGTATGTACACTCTGCTCACCACCGGAACGTACCATGCAATCTCCCCTCACCAGGTCCCAGGGAGCACATGTCACTACAGTGTTACCTCACCAGGAACACCTCAGGTATGTATACTCTGCTCACCCAGCTGAATGTGCCGTGCATTCTCCCCTCACCAGAGGAATGTGCCATACAATCACCCCTCACCAGATCCCCAGGAGCACATGTCACTACAGCGTTACCTCACCCGTAAAACCTAAGGTATGTACATTCTGCTCACCAGCGGAACATTCCATGCAATCTCCCGGCACCTGGTCCCCAGGAGCACGTCACTACAGTGTTACCTCACCAGGAAAACCTAAAGCATGAACACTCTGCTCACCAGCAGAATGTGTCATACAATCTCCCCATACCAGGTGCCCAGGAGCACATGTCACTACAGTGTTGCCTCACCAGGAACACCTAAGGTATGTACTCTCTGCTCACCACAGGAATGTGCCATGCAATCTCCCCTCGCCAGATCCCCAGGAGCACATGTCCCTACAGTCTTACCTCACCAGGAACACCTAAGGTATGTACATTCCTCTCACTAGAGCAATGCGCCATGCAATCTCCCCTCACCAGATCCCCAGGAGCACATGTCACTACAGTGTTACCTCAACAGGAACATCTAAGGTATGTACACTCTCCCCTCACCAGGTCCCCAGGAGCACATGTCACTACAGTGTTACCTCACCAGGAACACGTAAGGTATGTATACTCTGTCCACCAGCGGAACGTGCCATGCAATCTCCCCTCACCAGGTACCCAGGAGCACATGTCACTACAGTGTTACCTCACCAGGAACACCTAAGGTATGTACACTCTGCTCACTAGAGGAACATGCCATGCAATCTTCCATCACCAGGTACCCAGGAGCACATGTCACCACAGTGTTACCTCACCAGGAACACCTCAGGTATGTATACTCTGCTCACCCAGCTGAATGTGCCGTGCATTCTCCCCTCACCAGAGGAATGTGCCATACAATCACCCCTCACCAGATCCCCAGGAGCACATGTCACTACAGCGTTACCTCACCCGGAAAACCTAAGGTATGTATACTCTGCTCACCAGTGGAACATTCCATGCAATCTCCCCGCACCTGGTCCCCAGGAGCATGTCACTACAGTGTTACCTCACCAGGAAAACCTAAAGCATGAACACTTTGCTCACCAGCAGAATGTGTCATACAATCTCCCCATACCAGGTGCCCAGGAGCACATGTCACTGCAGTGTTACCTCATCAGGAACACCTAAGTTATGTACACTCTCTCCTCACTACAGGAAAGTGCCATGCAATCTCCCCTCACCAGGACCCCAGGAGCACATGTCACTACAGTGTTACCTCACCAGGAACACCTAAGGTATGTACCCTATGCTCACCAGCAGAACGTGCTATGCAATCTCTCCTCAGCAGATCCCCAGCAGCACATGTCACTACAGTGCAGTGTTACCTCACCAGGAACACCTAAGGTATGTACACTCTGCTCACCAGTGGAACGTGCCAGGGAATCTCTCCTCACCAGGTCCCCAAGAGGACATGTCACTACAGTGTTACCTCACCAGGAACACCTAAGGTATGTACACTCTTCTCACTAGAGGAACGTGCCATGCAATCTCCCCTCACCAGGTGGCCAGGAGCACACGTCACTACAGTGTTACCTTGTGGAAATCGATATAGTATTGTGACCCCAATCGCATTGTTTGAATATATGTTGGCCTATGCCAAGCCGTCAAAAAGAATACTATGTACATAGGTTCCGCGGCAAGGTCTTGACCTTAATGTATCGTGAAAGCCGCCATCTTGGATTTAGCCGCCATTTTAGGTACTCTTGCAGTGTGGAAGTCACCTTGAATCACAAAATGGAGGCCGAATGACATTTCGAGTAAGACTTCGGCTATGGTGACCTCCGCACACGTGAATGAATAATATGTCCACAGGCTACCTGTTAGGGTCATGAACTAAGACCCTGTCCTCTGTTTAACCTAGGTGTAAATATGTAACTGTATCAGCGGAACTGATCTAATACATGGAAATTGCGTGTTCGACCTGGCTACGAACCCTAGCCGTTGTTCCAAGAATGGTTAACTTGCAAGAGGGCTGGCCAATGCAGCACAAAATGTATAAAAACCCGAGCATCCCGATGATCGGTCTCTCCCACTTTCAGTGCGAACCTAACGTTGAAGGTTCGTGTGTAAGTCAGAGGGCCGAATAGCTATTCGCATGTCAATTGACTTTGGTAACTTTGTAACTTTGAAATAAAGCGCTTTGTGTGTCCTTTGTAACCTGTGTTGGTGTGTTTCCTTTTGGGCTTCCCGGTCTCATATCAATTTCTCTGTTTCCACAGTTGGTGCCTGAATAGGGACCCTCAAGATCGATGCCGGATCATTGAAGGTTGACGCAGACTATGGAATCGGGATCGGACGGTGTGATTCTGCGGGCCCGACCGATCGAGACGCGATACCTCGGCAGCGCTGCACGATCCGATCCTTGGGCGATAGTCGTGCGGTCTGACACGGCATCTTGACGAGGGTCCAATTCCGAGGCGGGCAGATTTGCCGAAACCTCCGAACGCAGGTAAAATTCGTTAGTTGAAGTCCTTTGTAAACCGTATGGTCCTCCTTAGGTTTGGTCAGGTGCAGTCGTGACCCGGCTCTTAATTTAACCCTGACAATTTGAATTTGGCGTATTGTATCTGCAGACACAATTATTGGACCAGGTAACACCAATTCTTTGAGAAATGCCTGGGAAATTGTCTAGCTGTTTTAGGGCCCTGTTCCGCAGCGATCGACAATCTTTGGAATTTAGCCGTCCGGCACCACAGGAGGGGTCGCCAGCGTGTACTATGTACTGTAAGTATGGCATTGGTAGTATTGTATTTAATGACATTTGGCACAGACAGACCAGAAATGCCTCCGAATTTCAGTGGCCAATCAATGGTAGTTTTGAGATCCCCCGTATTGAATACTTAGAGTCGATCTTGCTTAAAAAAAAGGCTAGGCCAGCAGCCTTTGATGTGTTACAAAATTGGAAAAAGGAAGCATTACAGCAGCTTAAAAGTAGGGATAAACATGCACGACGTCATAAAACGAATGCCGAAAAGGCATTGTTATATGACAAGGAAAAACGATTAGATGAAACCCAGAAAATGGACAGAGCTTTCTCGCTCGGAGTCCAGAAAATTTACCCCTCTAAAGATTTCCATGTTTCCGAGGAGTTTATCGAGAAAATATTAAACGAACGGAGGCCTGATTCTTCAGCGCCACCTCCGTATGCTCCCGTTGTGGGCGCTTTGCCCATTCCTGCTATTGCTCCTATCGCTATTCCTACTCCTCCTGCGCAGCCTACTGCCCCTAGTTCTTTAGTTGTCGCTCCTCCGTCTATTTCGTCTGTTACATTACCTCTTTCCCCTGCACCCTTGTTAGGTACACCTACACTTTCGATTCCGGGGAGTCCTGTGTTCACTAAATCAGATCCCGGTGCAGGGTCGAGAATAGTGACTCGTAGTACTGTTCCTGCAGGCAGGAAACAGGAACTATTTGCTTGGGCTAAACATTGCATGGAAAAAGGTGATCAAACTGATGTATTTTCAACATTATCTAATTTGCACGATTTTCCCGAGAAAAACGTTTTTATTGAAGGACTGGGGATTCACTTATGTGTAATGTGGGGTAGATTGCAGACTTCGGATCTCCCACAAGGGGTGAGAGATCTGAATGCCTTGGCACTCTCGAGGGATACAGAGCAGAAAGTATATGGGCATGTCGATAGGTTGTTTGAGTTTAGAAGGGATTTTGAAAGGTTACAAAACGAGGATGATGAGGACGATAGGATATATGTGCAGAAACGGTTCCTTTCGTGCCGAAGATCAGCACCTGAGGAAGTACGGATTTGTACCAGAGATGCGATTCGGTGGATCTCGGATTCATCGATGCCGCCAGATGAGGTATATGACACATATAGTCAATACACGGTAGAGATGCAAAGGAAGGTAATCCAAGTGATGGTACAGCATTTACAGGAGGAATGTATAAGGAAGAAGGTTGGTTGCCCCACAGAGTTATTAGGTATTTGTAAAAGAGCTTTTTCGCCCGACACTTCTACAGCTGCTTTAGCGCTCGATTTGGCCTTATTACTTAGTAAGCGGTCGGAGGTCCCTATATCTCAGTTGCCTATGAGAGAGGTCCCTCCGACCCTTGTCCCAAAAGTAGAAATCCCCGCCAACGCGGCGGCTGGTACTGCCGCGGTGGATATCCCTGCACATTACGTATCACAGTTTGTTCACGTCCCGTTCTCTCGACAGGAAGTGAACACGATTAGACAATCAGTCCCTGATATCAGGAAGAACCCGACAGGGTTTTACAAAGAAATAGAATCCGTTTTGCAGTCTTCTGTGTTCACCTTAAGTGACATGGATTTATTGTTTCCAGTGCTTTTACCTGTTGATGTATGGAAACAGGTACGAACAATAGATGATGTGCCGGGGTTAGGGGATACATGGGTAAATTTGACTAGAATAGATGGGGAACGACCAGCTGGTGAGAAACCACCCCAGGTAATACTCACTTTACCCGATAGAATAGTTGCCAAATTAAAAACTATAATCCCAGAAAAAAGGATTATTTGGGACAAGCTTACGGCCTGCGTCCAAGGGAAAACTGAAGGTACTACCGAATTCTTTAATAGATTCGAACAGGTGTTCTCCGACTTCAGTGGACAGGATTTAGGTACAGAGTCGGGGAAGAGGTTGTTTGTGGACAAATTTGTGCGTGGATTGTTGCCCGACATCCAGTCACAAATTATGTCCTCAGAGAGCGCTTGGCAGGCAAAATCTCAGTCAGAGGTTTTGCATATGGCTCAGTATTATGAGAATCGGGTTAATAATGAAAAAGAGAAAATCGAAAAAAGAAGGGGTGACCTAAAGACTAAGGTATTGTTGCAGCAAATTGTCAGAAACCCCAGAGGAGGTACGACACAAACTAGAGGTCAGTACATTCCAAGAGGAAATACTCCTCCAAATTCTATAAATATTAATCAGTGTGCTTATTGCCGCCAGGAAGGTCACTGGCGAGCACAGTGCCCTGCCCTCCGTCAGAGGTCAGGAGGCACATTCGGAGGTATGGGTAGGCGACCACGGGGCCGCCCTGGAGCAGGGGGCCCTGATAGGGGTCAGCTTCTACAAGATTCACAGCAACCTTTTTCACGGGAAAATCAGACTCCGAGTATGGACTCGAGAAATATATTTGATCACCCTTCCGCCGCCTATCTTTCTGAGGAACTTCCCTTTGATGAAGTTCTGCCTTATTAGGATTGCCCGAAGCAGCGTTTGGAACCTTTACCTATTCCCGTTATTCAGAAGGGCCCCTACATTGAATTATTGGTGGGGAATAGGAAACATCAGTTCTTGATCGACACTGGAGCACAGAAGTGCTCCATCGACCATTCTCGGGTTCCAAACATCCCCCTGTCAGGGCAAACAAATGTTTCTATAGGGTTCTCTGGTATACCAACTGTTTGTCCAGTTTCTGCGCCGGTATCCGTTTCTTTGGGCCCTTTTACAGACCAGTGCCCTTTTCTTCTTACTTCAAACTGTGGAGAAAATTTGCTGGGGTTGAATTTGTTGAAGAAATTGAACGCAGTGATTCATTGTTCCCCTGATGGAATAAGATTAACAGTTTCACCACAGCAACCCTTTAACTCCCAATACTTGACCCGACCTCTACCTCCCGAATTTGACATTGTCCCAGAATGTTTGTGGGCAATAGACGACAATGATGTCGGGATATTGCACATCGACCCTGTTAAGATAGTATTGAAACATGGGGTTAAGCTACCGCGCATCCTGCAATATAAAATTTCAGTTGAAGGTGAGCGCGCTCTGAAATGCATTGTCTCCGATTTTGTACATCGTGGAGTGATCGAAGAGATTACAGGTAGCTTATGTAATAGTCCGATCTTGCCGGTATATAAGAAAGGCGACAATGCAATTCAGTACCGGTTTATAATAGATCTTCGTGCTATTAACCGGGTAGTGGCCCCACAATTTCCAATCGTGCCTGATGTAACAACAATCTTAACAATGATCCCTGCTACGGCTACACACTTTAGTGTCGTAGATTTGAAAAACGCCTTCTTTAGTATTCCGATACATGAGGAGAGCAGGTATTTGTTCGCGTTCACCTTGGGGGGACGCTCATTTACATTCACAAGGGCACCTCAAGGGTATACTGAAAGTCCTAGTATCTATAGTAGAGCCTTAAAAGAGCAGCTCGACACCCTTGAATTGCCACCTACTTGCACGCTGCTTCAATATGTAGACGATTTGCTCCTAGCTGCAGACTCTGAGAAAACTTGTAAAGAAGGCACTATATTGTTGCTTGTTCATTTAGCCGAACATGGTCACAAAGCTTCACTTAAGAAATTTCAATATTGTTGCCAGGAGGTTGCCTATTTAGGCTACCTCCTGTCAAAGGAGGGGAGAAGATTGACACCTGAACGAATAAAACACATTTCTGGCATGTCTGTCCCAAAAACACAGAAGGAAGTCAGAGCCCTGATAGGGATGGCGTCCTACTGTAGACTGTGGATCCAGAACTTTGCCCTAGTGGTAAAACCGATGTTGGCTTTGACGAAGAAGGGCATTTCTCTGCCACTGCCATGGGAATCGGAACATCAACGATCATTTGAGCTTCTCAAAGCCGCGCTGTGTTCAGCACCGGTTCTGGGTACACCAAATTACGATAAGGCCTTTGTGTTGTTTGTGCATGAATGTAATGGATGTGCTTTGTCTGTGTTAACGCAGGAACATGGAGGGAAGAATAGGCCGTGCGGCTATTATTCCTCCGCCCTCGATCCTGTTGCATGCGCTTTGCCGCGATGTCTGCGCGCTGTTGCTGCTGCCGCTGCGTCTGTAAAAAAGAGTGAGGGGATGGTCCTAGGCCACGATTTGATTCTGATGGTACCTCACTCTGTTGATATTCTATTGAATAAAACTCAAACACAACACCTTACTTCTGCCCGGTTGACCAGGTATGAATTAGTTCTATTTGCTCCTCATATCCAAATTAAAAGGTGTTGTGTTCTCAATCCGGCTGAACTTTTGCCTCTCCCGCAAACTACTGCTTGCGGCGATGATGGATCACATGACTGCCTGTATGCCACCGAACAAGAAACAAAGGGCAGAATAGACCTCTCAGATACTCCTTTGGAGAATGCGGAAGGGGAGCTGTTTTGTGATGGCTCCTGTTTTAAACTTCCGAATGGCACATCTACAGCTGCTTATGCAGTTACTACTTTGAACAAGATTGTAGAAACTAAAAGGATTCCGCATAACTCCGCGCAGGCTGCAGAGATTATAGCGTTGACCCGTGCTTGTGAGCTCTCCCAAGGGCATAGAGTTAACATTTATACGGATAGTCAGTACGCCTTTGGGGTGGCTCACAACTTCGGAAAACTGTGGTCGGAAAGAGGGTTTCTGACCTCACACGGGACCAAGATTCAGCATGGCCCCTTAATAGTACAACTACTCTCAGCACTCTCACTCCCTGAACAACTAGCGATCATGAAATGTGCAGCACATCGGAAGGTCATAGATGATGTGGGCAAAGGAAATGCTTTTGCAGATTCGTTAGCTAGACAAACAGCCACAGACCTTAGCACAGACATGTATACCTCGAGGGAAGTGAGAGATGGTTGTATAATAGATGAAGGCATTGGGTCTGTGCGAGATATTCAGACTGATGCCTCTGTTGAAGAATCTAGGAAATGGGCTGAAGGCATGGGGAAATTGGATGACGAAGGGTGTTGGGTGGACACATCTGACGGGAAATGGTTGCTTCCTGATTCTTATGTATTAGCAATGGTCACAATGGCACACGGTCCAACACATGTGTGTGCCCAGCAAATTGCGAAGATATTACAGCAGGTTTGGGTGAATGACAAAATTTTGGAAACTGCAAAAAGATATGTTCAGAATTGTATGATTTGCCTGCAACACAATGTGGGTAAAGGGACAGTGACTTCAAGGGGAAGTTTCGGGCTCCCCTCTGTCCCCTTTGAAACCATTCACCTTGATTTCATTGAAATGGAACGATGTAATAACTTGAAATATGTTCTTGTTATCATTTGTGCTTTTAGCAAATGGGTCGAGGCTTTCCCTGTCAAAGATGCTACCGCCATGACTACCGCAAAGATCTTGGTGAAAGAATATTTTCCTCGATTTGGGCTCCCGAGGATAATCTGGTCGGACAACGGCCCACACTTCATCGCAGCTGTAATGTTGCAAATATGTGTTGCCTAAGGGATTGAGAAACGTTTTCATTCAGCTAGGCACCCTCAAAGTGCGGGGTTGGTAGAAAGACACAACGGTATTTTGAAAAACAAACTTGCATAAACATGTGCCGACACTAAATTAAAATGGCCAGATGCTTTACCTATTGTGTTGTTAGCTATGCGCACCACACCCCAGACTAGAACTGGGCTTTCTCCATTCGAGGTAGTAATGGGAAGGCCTGCTAATATTTGGGGTCTCCCTAAACCTAAAGCCCTGAGGGATGTGGAGAATGTATTGCTCATAGACTATTGTAATCAATTGACTAAAAACCTGTATTTCATTTACCACCAGGTGAATGCCGCCTTACCTGTACGGTTTACGGGCCCAGGACACGATATATTGCCCGGCAGCTGGATCCTGGTAAAGGCCTACGAAAGGTCTTCCTGTCTCGCGCCTCGCTGGCGGGGACCCTACCAGGTTTTATTGGTCACCAGGACGGCAGTGCGGGTGGCAGGAAAGAAGAACTGGGTACATGCAACGCATGTGAAGAAGATCCCTCACCCGACGCCACACGTTACAGAAGAAACAGAACCCCTTGCTGATGCTACGATCTCTGATCTCGGAGTAGCAGGCAGCGCTGTGAGTGCGTCGGAGAAGTTCTCTGAGCCCGAGGAGCTCGGGGAGCCGTCCATCTTGTCTCCGCACTCTCTTGATCGATCACTTCCGGAAACTCTTGTTTCAAGTTCTGCGACTTCCGTCGCCACCGACGCGACGCTCCCCTCAGGGAGCGACGATACTTTGCTTTTGGATTCAGCAAACTTGGGTACCATCAGGTACAACCTTCGACCACGAAAATAGAATCGCCGCACGAGTATTGTGCATCTGGAAGAAAAAGGAGTGATTGAAATACTATTGTCTTTCCTTTTTTTTGGAACAAAGAAAAGAAGGGTTCTGTTGGCTAGGGTTGGGAAGGACTAAGAAGTCGCGCGGCCGAAGTGCCGCCAGCAACGAACATTGGGGCCGACGATCGGGATAACCATGATGCCTGCCGCCTTCACCGCTGCTCCTCGTATTGAACTATTAGATAAGGAGGTGACCAAATCGAACAATGGACAATGTGCCTGGGCCCTGAAAACGTACTGTTGTGTTCTTGTTTTGATTATTGTTAGTTTTGCAACTGCTGCCATGGGACTTTGGTATTTTGAAGAAATCTATCCTTTGAAGCCTCTGTTACCGACCAAAATTGTACCAACTGTTTTGACTCCCTCTGTACACCTTCACACTCTGTCCCCTAGGGACTCTCGGCATAGACAGAAATATCATAATAACACTTTGATGATAGTGATGAATGCTACGCATGCTATTTTTAATAGGAGTAATTGTTGGATTTGCACTCACTTACCACAACATGGGAACAAGGGACTGGGATGGTATATACATCCCCTACCTCTAACGACTTCCTGCTATGCCTCTCTTAGAGCATTCTTCTTTGGCCGATGGAGTGATAGCATCTCAGGGAACTTCGATGGCACTAATTTGAATGAATTTGAAAAACGTGAATTGACTCCCCTGGGATGCTCGCTTTTCGCAAATAGGAGTAGACCTAATATCGCTTCTATTAGGCCGTCTGATAAACTTTCTTTTCCTTTTCAAAATCTAGTTTCTTTTAAGATGGCTCCGATAGGCAATAAGGTTGCCATGCCTCCTTCTTATTCTGTAAATCACAGTCCTGATTCTGTCCCTTTCTGTGTACAAAGAAATGGCACTAGGCCAATGGGAGATTTTGAGCCTTGTGTAAATATTGTAAATTTGACTGGGGAAAATAGGCCTTTGTATGTAGGGGGACCCGTTTATTTTGTTTGTGGTAGTTTAGCTTTTCCCTGGTTGCCCAAGGATTGGCAGGGGACTTGTTATTTAGGGATATTGTTACCAGGTGTGTTTATAGCCAGTACCTTAGAGGTATCTAAGGCTCGCCCGCGACGGGATAATGATGGAGATACCCCTGGACAAGTATTCGGGGATATAGCCAAATCAGTTGTCCCCTTCTGGGGACAAATAGCAAATTCAGAAAACATTAGGGGATTAGCGAGGGTATTGGAGAAAACGATCAACCGGACCACGGACATACTTTACAATATGACCTTAGAGCAAAAGGCGATAAGATTGGTAGCACTTCAAAATCGAATGGCATTAGATGTCATTTTAGCTGAACGAGGTGGAGTATGTAAATTAGTGGGGTCCGCTTGCTGTGTTTTCGTACCAGATTCTTCACAAACAATATTTAAAGCAATTCAGAATTTACACACTCTTAGTTCTGAAGTCCATATCCCTGTAGGAGACTGGAGCCTTAGTACTTGGTTTTGGGATTCTCTACGATCTTGGGGGTGGAAGGTGCTTTCTGTTATTTTAGGTATTTTAGGGACTCTGTTATTTCTTTGCTGTTGTTTTCAATGCCTCCCGAGTATATGCGGAATGATGGGGGGATGTTGTGCCCAGGTAATGAGCACAGTAGGGCGTAAAATATACAACCCGAAGACAGCATCTAAAGAGTTCATGTTGCAAGAAGTTCTTATGAATAACTTTATGGCTATTGACATTTCAGACAATGATGCGGAACCTATGGATGATAATGCCTTTAAGTATTTTCAAAAGTATTAGGAAATTATGTTTTAGCACTTGGCATAGGCCAAAAGGAGGGTCTGTGGAAATCGATATAGTATTGTGACCCCAATCGCATTGTTTGAATATATGTTGGCCTACGCCAAGCCGTCAAAAAGAATACTATGTACATAGGTTCCGCGGCAAGGTCTTGACCTTAATGTATCGTGAAAGCCGCCATCTTGGATTTAGCCGCCATTTTAGGTGCTCTTGCAGTGTGGAAGTCACCTCGAATCACAAAATGGAGGCCGAATGACATTTCGAGTAAGACTTCGGCTATGGTGACCTCCGCACACGTGAATGAATAATATGTCCACAGGCTACCTGTTAGGGTCATGAACTAAGACCCTGTCCTCTGTTTAACCTAGGTGTAAATATGTAACTGTATCAGCGGAACTGATCTAATACATGGAAATTGCGTGTTCGACCTGGCTACGAACCCTAGCCGTTGTTCCAAGAATGGTTAACTTGCAAGAGGGCTGGCCAATGCAGCATAAAATGTATAAAAACCCGAGCATCCCGATGATCGGTCTCTCCCACTTTCAGTGCGAACCTAACGTTGAAGGTTCGTGTGTAAGTCAGAGGGCCGAATAGCTATTCGCATGTCAATTGACTTTGGTAACTTTGTAACTTTGAAATAAAGCGCTTTGTGTGTCCTTTGTAACCTGTGTTGGTGTGTTTCCTTTTGGGCTTCCCGGCCTCATATCAATTTCTCTGTTTCCACAACCTCACCAGGAACACCTAAGGTATGTACACTCTGCTCACCAGTGGAACGTGCCATGGAATCTCTCCTCACCAGGTCCCCAAGAGGACATGTCACTACAGTGTTACCTCACCAGGAACACCTAAGGTATGTACACTCTGCTCACTAGAGGAACGTGCCATGCAATCTCCCCATACCAGGTCCCCAGGAGCACACGTCTCTACAGTGTTACCTCACCAGGAACACCTAAAGTATGTACACCCTGGCCACGCGAGAAACATGCCTTTAATCTCCCCAGGAGCACATGTCACTACAGTGTTATCTACCAGGAAAACCTAAGGTATGTACACTCTGCTCACCAGAGGAACGTGCCATGCCATCCCCCCTCACCAGATCGCCAGGAGCACGTCACTATAGTGGTACCTCACCAGGAACACCTAAGATATGTACACTCTGCTCACCGGCATAACGTGCCATGCAATCTCCCCTCACCAGGTCCCCAGGAGCATATGTCACTACAGTGTTAACTCACCAGGAACACCTAAGGTATGTACACTCTTCTCACTAGAGGAACGTGCAATGCAATCTCCCCTCACTAGGTCCCCAGGAGCACACATCACTACAGTGTTACCTCTCCAGGAACACAAAAGATATGTACACTCTGTTCACTAGTGGAACGTGCCATGTAATCTCCCCTCGCCACGTCCCCAGGAGCACATGTCACTACTGTGTTCCCTCACCAGAAACACCTAAGGTATGTACACTCTTCTCACTAGCGTAACGTGCCATGCAATCTCCCCTCACCAAGTCCCCATAAGCACATGTCACTACAGTGTTACCTCACCAGGAACACCTAAGGTATGTACACTCTGCTCACTAGAGGAACGTGCCATGCAATCTCCCCTCACCACGTCCCCAGGAGCACATGTCACTACTGTGTTCCCTCACCAGTAACACCTAGGCTATGTACACTCTGCTCACTAGTGGAACGTGCCATGCAATCTCCCTTCGCCACGTCCCCAGGAGCACATGTCACAACAGTGTTCCCTCACCAGAAAAACCTAAGGTATGTACACTCTTATCACTAGCGGAACGTGCCATGCAATCACCCCTCACCAGATCCGAAGGAGCACACATCACTACAGTGTTACCTCACCAGGAACACAAAAGATATATACACTCTGTTCACTAGTGGAATGTGCCATGCAATCTCCCCTCGCCACGTCCCCAGGAGCACATGTCACTGCTGTGTTCCCTCACCAGGAACACCTAAGGTATGTACACTCTGCTCACTAGTGGAACGTGCCATGCAATCTCCCCTCAACAGATCCCCAGGAGCACATGTCACTACAGTGTTACCTCACCAGGAACACCTAAGGTATGTAGACTCTGCTCACTAGAGGAACATGCCATGCAATCTCCCCTCGCCACGTCCTCAGGAGCACATGTCAATACAGTGTTACCTCACCAGGAACACCTAAGGTATGTAGACTCTGCTCACTAGAGGAACATGCCATGCAATCTCCCCTCGCCACGTCCCCAGGAGCACATGTCACTACTGTGTTCCCTCACCAGAAACACCTAAGGTATGTACACTCTGCTCACCAGCGGAACAAGCCATGCAATCTCCCCCCACCAGATCCCCAGGAGCACATGTCACTACAGTGTTACTTCACCAGGAACACCTAAGGTATGTACACTCTGCTCACCAGTGGAACGTGCCATGCAATCTCCCCTCACCAGGTCCCCAGGAGCACACATCACTACAGTGTTACCTCACCAGGAATACAAAAGATATGTACAATCTGCTCACTAGAAGATCCTGCCATGCAATCTCCCCTCGCCACGTCCCCAGGAGCACATGTCACTACTGTGTTCCCTCACCAGAAACACCCAAGGTATGTACACTCTGCTAACTATAGGAACATGCCATGCAATCTCCCCTCACCAAGTCCCAGGGAGCACATGTCACTAGAGTTTTACCTCACCAGGAACACCTAAGGTATGTACACTCTGCTCACCAGCGGAACGTGCCATGCAATCTCCCTTCACCAGAACCCCAGGAGCACATGTCACTACAGTGTTACCTCACCAGGAACACCTAAGGTATGTACACTCTGCTTACTAGAGGAATGTGCCATGCAATCTCCCCTCACTAGGTCCCCAGGAGCACACATCACTACAGTGTTACCTCACCAGGAACACAAAAGATATGTACACTCTGTTCACTAGTGGAACGTGCCATGCAATATCCCCTCGCCACGTCTCCAGGATCACATGTCACTACTGTGTTCCCTCACCAGAAACACCTAAGGTATGTACACTCTGCTAACTATAGGAACATGCCATGGAATCTCCCCTCACCAAGTCCCCAGGAGCACATGTCACTACAGTGTTACCTCACCAGGAACACCTAAGGTATGTACACTCTGCTCACTAGAGGAACGTGCCATGCAATCTCCCCTCACCACGTCCCTAGGAGCACATGTCACTACTGTGTTCCCTCACCAGAAACACCTAAGCTATGTACAGTCTGCTCACTAGTGGAATGTGCCATGCAATCTCCCCTCGCCACCTCCCCAGGAGCACATGTCACTACAGTGTTCCCCCACCAGAAAAACCTAAGGTATGTACACTCTGCTCACTAGCGGAATGTGCCATGCAATCTCCCCTCTCCAGGTCCCCAGGAGCACACATCACTACAGTGCTACCTCACCGGGAACACAAAAGATATGTACACTCTTTTCACTAGTGGAACGTGTCATGCAATCTCCCCTCGCCACGTAACCAGGAGCACATGTCACTACTGTGTTCCCTCACCAGAAACACCTAAGGTATGTACACTCTGCTAACTATAGGAACATGCCATGCAATCTCACCTCACCAAGTCCCCAGGAGCACATGTCACTACAGTGTTACCTCACCAGGAACACCTAAGGTATGTACACTCTGCTCACGAGAGGAACGTGCCATGCAATCTCCCCTCGCAACGTCCCCAGGAGCACATATCACTACTGTGTTCCCTCACCAGAAACACCGAAGGTATGTACACTCTGCTCACCAGCAGAACTTGCCATGCAATCTCCCCTCACCAGATCCCCAGGAGGACATGTCACTACAGTGTTACCTCACCAGGAACACCTAAGGTATGTACACTATGCTCACTAGAGGAACGTGCCATGCAATCTCCCCTCACTAGGTCCCCAGGAGCACATGTCACTACAGTGTTACCTCACCAGGAACACCTAAGGTATGTACACTCTGCTCACCAGCCGAACATGCCATGCAATCTCCCCATACCAGATACCCAGCAGCACATGTCACTACAGGATTACCTCACCAGGAACACCTAAGGTATGTACACTCTGCTCACTAGAGGAACATGCCATGCAATCTCCCCTCACCAGATCCCCAGAGCACATGTCGCTACAGTGTTACCTCACCATGAACACCTAAGGTATGTACACTCTGCTCACTAGAGGAACGTGCCAAGCAATCTCCCCTCACTAGGTGTCCAGGAGCACATGTCACTACAGTGTTACCTCACCAGGAACACCTAAGATATGTACACTCTGCTCACCAGTGGAACATGCCATGCAATCTCCACATACCAGATACCCAGCAGCACATGTCACTACAGTGTTACCTCACCAGGAACACCTAAGGTATGTACACTCTGCTCACCAGCGTAACATGCCATGCAATCTCCCCATACCAGATACCCAGCAGCACATGTCACTACAGTGTTACCTTACCAGGAACACCTAGGGCATGTACACTCTGCTCACCACCGCAACGTACCATGCAATCTCCCCTCACCAGGTCCCCAGGAGCACATGTCACTACAGTGTTACCTCACCAGGAACACCTAAGGTATGTACACTCTGCTCACTAAAGGAACGTGCCATGCAATCTCCCCTCACCAGGTCCCCAGGAGCACCTGTCACTACAGTGTTACCTCACCAGGAACACCTAAGGTATGTACACTCTGCTCACTAGAGGACCGTGCCATGCAATTTTCCCATCACTAGGTCCCCAGGAGCACATGTCACTACAGTGTTACTTCACCAGGAACACCTATGGTATGTACACTCTGCTCACCAGCGTAACATGCCATGCAATCTCCCCATACCAGATACCCAACAGCACATGTCACTACAGTGTTACCTTATCAGAAACACCTAGGGTATGTACACTCTGCTCACCACCGGAACGTACCATGCAATCTCCCCTCACCAGGTCCCCAGGAGCACATGTCACTACAGTGTTACCTCACCAGGAACACCTAAGGTATGTACACTCTGCTCACTAGCGGAACGTGCCATGCAATCTCCCCTCACTAGGTCCCCAGGAGCACATGTCACTACAGTGTTACCTCACCAGGAACACCTATGGTATGTACACTCTGCTCACCAGCGTAACATGCCATGCAATCTCCCCATACCAGATACCCAGCAGCACATGTCACTACAGTGTTACCTTACCAGGAACACCTAGGGTATGTACACTCTGCTCACCACCAGAACGTGCCATGCAATCTCCCCTCCCCAGGTCCCCAGGAGCACATGTCACTTCAGTGTTACCTCACCAGGAACACCTAAGGTATGTACACTCTGCTCACTAAAGGAACGTGCCATGCAATCTCCCCTTACCAGGTCCCCAGGAGCACATGTCACTACAGTCTTACCTCACCAGGAAGACCTAAGGTATGTACACTCTGTTCACTAGTGGAACGTGCCATGCAATCTCCCCTCACTAGGTCCCCAGGAGCACATGTCACTACAGTGTTACCTCACCAGGAACACCTAAGGTATGTACCCTCTGCTCACCAGCAGAACGTGCCATGCCTTCTCTCCACACCAGATCCCCAGCAGCACATGTCACTACAGTGTTACCTCACCAGGAACACCTAAGGTATGTACACTCTGCTCACCAGAGGAATGTGCCATGCAATCTCCCCTCGCCCAATCCCCAGGAGCACATGTCCCTACAGTCTTACCTCACCAGGAACACGTAAGGTATGTACATTCCTCTCACTAGAGCAATGTGCCATGCAATCTCCCCTCACCAGATCCCCAGGAGCACATGTCACTACAGTGTTACCTCAACAGGAACATCTAAGGTATGTATAATCTGCCCACCAGCGGAACATGCCATGCAATCTCCTCTCACCAGGTCCCCAGGAGCACATGTCACTACAGTGTTACCTCACCAGGAACACCTAAGGTATGTATACTCTGCCCACCAGCGGAACGTGCCATGCAATCTCCCCTCACCAGGTCCCCAGGAGCACATGTCACTACAGTGTTACCTCACCAGGAACAGCTAAGGTATGTATACTCTGCCCACCAGCGGAACGTGCCATGCAATCTCCCCTCACCAGGTCCCCAGGAGCACATGTCACTACAGTGTTACCTCATTAGGAAAACCCAAGGTATGTACACTCTCCCCTCACCAGGTCCCCAGAAGCACATGTCACTATAGTGTTACCTCACCAGGAACACCTAAGGTATGTATACTCTGCCCACCAGCGGAACGTGCCATGCAATCTCCCCTCACCAGGTCCCCAGGAGCACATGTCACTACAGTGTTACCTCACCAGGAACACCTAAGCTATGTACACTCTGCTCTCTAGAGGAACATGCCATGCAATCTCCCATCACCAGGTACCCAGGAGCACATGTCACCACAGTGTTACCTCACCAGGAACACCTCAGGTATGTATACTCTGCTCACCCAGCTGAATGTGCCGTGCATTCTCCCCTCACCAGAGGAATGTGCCATACAATCACCCCTCACCAGATCCCCAGGAGCACATGTCACTACAGCGTTACCTCACCCGGAAAACCTAAGGTATGTACACTCTGCTCACCAGTGGAACATTCCATGCACTCTCCCCGCACCTGGTCCCCAGGAGCATGTCACTACAGTGTTACCTCACCAGGAAAACCGAAAGCATGAACACTCTGTTCACCAGCAGAATGTGTCATACAATCTCCCCATACCAGGTGCCCAGGAGCACATGTCACTGCAGTGTTACCTCATCAGGAACACCTAAGTTATGTACGCTCTCTCCTCACTAGAGGAAAGTGCCATGCAATCTCCCCTCACCAGGACCCCAGGAGCACATGTCACTACAGTGTTACCTCACCAGGAACACCTAAGGTATGTACCCTCTGCTCACCAGCAGAACGTGCCATGCAATCTCTCCTCAGCAGATCCCCAGCAGCACATGTCACTACAGTGCAGTGTTACCTCACCAGGAACACCTAAGGTATGTACACTCTGCTCACCAGTGGAACGTGCCATGGAATCTCTCCTCACCAGGTCCCCAAGAGGACATGTCACTACAGTGTTACCTCACCAGGAACACCTAAGGTATGTACACTCTGCTCACTAGAGGAACGTGCAATGCAATCTCCCCTCACCAGGTGGCCAGGAGCACACTTCACTACAGTGTTACCTCACCAGGAACACCTAAGGTATGTACACTCTGCTCACCAGCGGAGCGTGCCATGCAATCTCCCCATACCAGGTCCCCAGGAGCACACGTCTCTACAGTGTTACCTCACCAGGAACACCTAAGGTATGTACACCCTGGCCACTCGAGAAACATGCCTTTAATCTCCCCAGGAGCACATGTCACTACAGTGTTATCTACCAGGAAAACCTAAGGTAAGTACACTCTGCTCACCAGAGGAACGTGCCATGCCATCCCCCCTCACCAGATCGCCAGGAGCACGTCACTATAGTGGTACCTCACCAGGAACACCTAAGATATGTAAACTCTGCTCACCAGCATGACGTGCCATGCAATCTCCCCTCACCAGGTCCCCAGGAGCATATGTCACTACAGTGTTAACTCACCAGGAGCACCTAAGGTATGTACACTCTGCTCACTAGAGGAACGTGCAATGCAATCTCCCCTCACTAGGTCCCCAGGAGCACACATCACTACAGTGTTACCTCATCAGGAACACAAAAGATATGAACACTCTGTTCACTAGTGGAACGTGCCATGCAATCTCCCCTCACCACGTCCCCAGGAGCACATGTCACTACTGTGTTCCCTCACCAGAAACACCTAAGGTATGTACACTCTTCTCACTAGCGGAACGTGCCATGCAATCTCCCCTCACCAAGTCCCCAGAAGCACATGTCACTACAGTGTTACCTCACCAGGAACACCTAAGGTATGTACACTCTGCTCACTAGAGGAACGTCCCATGCAATCTCCCCTCACCACGTCCCCAGGAGCACATGTCACTACAGTGTTACCTCACCAGGAACACAAAAGATATGTACACTCTGTTCACTAGTGGAACGTGCCATGCAATCTCCCCTCGCCACGTCCCCAGGAGCACATGTCACTACTGTGTTCCCTCACCAGGAACACCTAAGGTATGCGCACTCTGCTCACTAGTGGAACGTGCCATGCAATCTCCCCTCAACAGATCCCCACGAGCACATGTCACTACAGTGTTACCTCACCAGGAACACTTAAGGTATGTAGACTCTGCTCACTAGAGGAACATGCCATGCAATCTCCCCTCGCCACGTCCTCAGGAGCACATGTCACTACAGTGTTACCTCACCAGGAACACCTAAGGTATGTAGACTCTGCTCACTAGAGGAACATGCCATGCAATCTCCCCTCGCCACGTCCCCAGGAGCACATGTCACTACTGTGTTCCCTCACCAGAAACACCTAAGGTATGTACACTCTGCTCACCAGCGGAACAAACCATGCAATCTCCCCCCACCAGATCCCCAGAAGCACATGTCACTACAGTGTTACTTCACCACGAACACCTTAGGTATGTACACTCTGCTCACCAGCGGAACGTGCCATGCAATCTCCCCTCACAAGGTCCCCAGGAGCACACATCAGTACAGTGTTACCTCACCAGGAACACAAAAGATATGTACACTCTGTTCACTAGTGGAACGTGCCATGCAATCTCCCCTCGCCACGTTCCCAGGAGCACATGTCACTACTGTGTTCCCTCACCAGAAACAACTAAGGTATGTACACTCTGCTAACTATAGGAACATGCCATGCAATCTCCCCTCACCAAGTCCCCAGGAGCACATGTCACTAGAGTTTTACCACACCAGGAACACCTAAGGTATGTACACTCTGCTCACTAGAGGATCCTGCCATGCAATCTCTACTCACCAGGTCCCCAGGAGCACATGTCACTACTGTGTTCCCTCACCAGAAACACCTAAGGTATGTACACTCTGCTCACCAGTGGAACGTGCCATGCAATCTCCCCTCACCAGATCAACAGGAGCACATGTCACTACAGTGTTACCTGACCAGGAACACCTAATGTATGCACACTCTGCTCACTAGAGGAACGTGCCATGCAATCTCCCGTCACTAGGTCCCCAGGAGCCCACATCACTACAGTGTTACCTCACCAGGAACACAAAAGATATGTACACTCTGTTCACTAGTGGAATGTGCCATGCAATCTCCCCTCACCACGTCCCCAGGAGCACATGTCACTACTGTGTTCCCTCATCAGAAACACCTAAGGTATGTACACTCTGCTAACTATAGGAACATGCCATGCAATCACACCTCACCAAGTCCCCAGGAGCACATGTCACTACAGTGTTACCTCATTAGGAACACCCAAGGTATGTACACTCTGCTCACTAGAGGAACGTGCCATGCAATCTCCCTTCACTAGGTCCCCAGGAGCACACATCAGTCAGTGTTACCTCATCAGGAACACAAAAGATATGTACACTCTGTTCACTAGTGGAATGTGCCATGCAATCTCCCCTCGCCACGTCCCCAGGAGCACATGTCACTACTGTGTTCCCTCACCAGAAGCACCTAAGGTATGTAATCTCTGCTAACTATAGGAACATGCCATGCAATCACACCTCACCAAGTCCCCAGGAGCACATGTCACTACAGTGTTACCTCATTAGGAACACCCAAGGTATGTACACTCTGCTCACTAGAGGAACGTGCCATGCAATCTCCCTTCACTAGGTCCCCAGGAGCACACATCAGTCAGTGTTACCTCATCAGGAACACAAAAGATATGTACACTCTGTTCACTAGTGGAACGTGCCATGCAATATCCCCTCGCCACGTCTCCAGGATCACATGTCACTACTGTGTTCCCTCACCAGAAACACCTAAGGTATGTACACTCTGCTCACTAGAGGAACGTGCCATGCAATCTCACCTCACCACGTCCCTAGGAGCACATGTCACTACTGTGTTCCCTCACCAGAAACACCTAAGCTATGTACAGTCTGCTCACTAGTGGAATGTGCCATGCAATCTCCCCTCTCCACGTCCCCAGGAGCACATGTCACTACAGTGTTCCCCCACCAGAAAAACCTAAGGTATGTACACTCTGCTCACTAGCGGAATGTGCCATGCAATCTCCCCTCTCCAGGTCCCCAGGAGCACACATCACTACAGTGCTACCTCACCGGGAACACAAAAGATATGTACACTCTTTTCACTAGTGGAACGTGTCATGCAATCTCCCCTCGCCACGTAACCAGGAGCACATGTCACTACTGTGTTCCCTCACCAGAAACACCTAAGGTATGTACACTCTGCTAACTATAGGAACATGCCATGCAATCTCACCTCACCAAGTCCCCAGGAGCACATGTCACTACAGTGTTACCTCACCAGGAACACCTAAGGTATGTACACTCTGCTCACGAGAGGAACGTGCCATGCAATCTCCCCTCGCAACGTCCCCAGGAGCACATATCACTACTGTGTTCCCTCACCAGAAACACCGAAGGTATGTACACTCTGCTCACCAGCAGAACTTGCCATGCAATCTCCCCTCACCAGATCCCCAGGAGGACATGTCACTACAGTGTTACCTCACCAGGAACACCTAAGGTATGTACACTCTGCTCACCAGCCGAACATGCCATGCAATCTCCCCATACCAGATACCCAGCAGCACATGTCACTACAGGATTACCTCACCAGGAACACCTAAGGTATGTACACTCTGCTCACTTGAGGAACGTGCCAAGCAATCTCCCCTCACTAGGTGTCCAGGAGCACATGTCACTACAGTGTTACCTCACCAGGAACACCTAAGATATGTACACTCAGCTCACCAGTGGAACATGCCATGCAATCTCCACATACCAGATACCCAGCAGCACATGTCACTACAGTGTTACCTCACCAGGAACACCTAAGGTATGTACACTCTGCTCACCAGCGTAACATGCCATGCAATCTCCCCATACCAGATACCCAGCAGCACATGTCGCTACAGTGTTACCTTACCAGGAACACCTAGGGCATGTACACTCTGCTCACCACCGCAACGTACCATGCAATCTCCCCATACCAGGTCCCCAGGAGCACATGTCACTACAGTGTTACCTCACCAGGAACAACTAAGGTATGTACACTCTGCTCACTAAAGGAACGTGCCATGCAATCTCCCCTCACCAGGTCCCCAGGAGCACCTGTCACTACAGTGTTACCTCACCAGGAACACCTAAGGTATGTACACTCTGCTCACTAGAGGAACGTGCCATGCAATTTTCCCATCACTAGGTCCCCAGGAGCACATGTCACTACAGTGTTACTTCACCAGGAACACCTATGGTATGTACACTCTGCTCACCAGCGTAACATGCCATGCAATCTCCCCATAACAGATACCCAGCAGCACATGTCACTACAGTGTTACCTTATCAGAAACACCTAGGGTATGTACACTCTGCTCACCACCGGAACGTACCATGCAATCTCCCCTTACCAGGTCCCCAGGAGCACATGTCACTACAGTGTTACCTCACCAGGAACACCTAAGGTATGTACACTCTGCCCACTAGAGGAATGTGCCATGCAATCTCCCCTCACTAGGTCCCCAGGAGCACATGTCACTACAGTGTTACCTCACCAGGAACACCTATGGTATGTACACTCTGCTCACCAGCGTAACATGCCATGCAATCTCCCCATACCAGATACCCAGCAGCACATGTCACTACAGTGTTACCTTACCAGGAACACCTAGGGTATGTACACTCTGCTCACCACCGGAACGTGCCATGCAATCTCCCCTCCCCAGGTCCCCAGGAGCACATGTCACTTCAGTGTTACCTCACCAGGAACACCTAAGGTATGTACACTCTGCTCACTAAAGGAAAGTGCCATGCAATCTCCCCTTACCAGGTCCCCAGGAGCACATGTCACTACAGTCTTACCTCACCAGGAAGACCTAAGGTATGTACACTCTGTTCACTAGTGGAACGTGCCATGCAATCTCCCCTCACTAGGTCCCCAGGAGCACATGTCACCACAGTGTTACTTCACCAGGAACACCTCAGGTATGTATACTCTGCTCACCCAGCTGAATGTGCCGGGCATTCTCCCCTCACCAGAGGAATGTGCCATGCAATCACCCCTCACCAGATCCCCAGGAGCACATGTCACTACAGCGTTACCTCACCAGGAACACCTAAGGTATGTACCCTCTGCTCACCAGCAGAACGTGCCATGCCTTCTCTCCACACCAGATCCCCAGCAGCACATGTCACTACAGTGTTACCTCACGAGGAACACCTAAGGTATGTACACTCTGCTCACCAGAGGAATGTGCCATGCAATCTCCCCTCGCCCAATCCCCAGGAGCACATGTCACTACAGTGTTACCTCAACAGGAACATCTAAGGTATGTATAATATGCCCACCAGCGGAACATGCCATGCAATCTCCTCTCACCAGGTCCCCAGGAGCACATGTCACTACAGTGTTATCTCAACAGGAACATCTAAGGTATGTATACTCTGCCCACCAGCGGAACGTGCCATGCAATCTCCCCTCACCAGGTCCCCAGGAGCACATGTCACTACAGTGTTACCTCACCAGGAACACCTAAGGTATGTATACTCTGCCCACCAGCGGAACGTGCCATGCAATCTCCCCTCACCAGGTCCCCAGGAGCACATGTCACTACAGTGTTACCTCATTAGGAAAACCCAAGGTATGTACACTCTCCCCTCACCAGGTCCCCAGGAGCACATGTCACTACAGTGTTACCTCACCAGGAACACCTAAGGCATGTATACTCTGGCCACCAGCGGAACGTGCCATGCAATCTCCCCTCAACAGGTCCCCAGGAGCACATGTCACTTCAGTGTTACCTCACCAGGAACACCTAAGGTATGTACACTCTGCTCACTAGAGGAACATGCCATGCAATCTCCCATCACCAGGTACCCAGGAGCACATGTCACCACAGTGTTACCTCACCAGGAACACCTCAGGTATGTATACTCTGCTCACCCAGCTGAATGTGCCGGGCATTCTCCCCTCACCAGAGGAATGTGCCATACAATCACCCCTCACCAGATCCCCAGGAGCACATGTCACTACAGCGTTACCTCACCCGGAAAACCTAAGGTATGTACACTCTGCTCACCAGTGGAACATTCCATGCAATCTCCCCGCACCTGGTCCCCAGGAGCATGTCACTACAGTGTTACCTCACCAGGAAAACCGAAAGCATGAACACTCTGCTCACCAGCAGAATGTGTCATACAATCTCCCCATATCAGGTGCCCAGGAGCACATGTCACTGCAGTGTTACCTCATCAGGAACACCTAAGTTATGTACGCTCTCTCCTCACTAGAGGAAAGTGCCATGCAATCTCCCCTCACCAGGACCCCAGGAGCACATGTCACTACAGTGTTACCTCACCAGGAACACCTAAGGTATGTAACCTCTGCTCACCAGCAGAACGTGCCATGCAATCTCTCCTCAGCAGATCCCCAGCAGCACATGTCACTACAGTGCAGTGTTACCTCACCAGGAACACCTAAGGTATGTACACTCTGCTCACTAGAGGAACGTGCCATGCAATCTCCCCTCACTAGGTCCCCAGGAGCACATGTCACTACAGTGTTACCTCACCAGGAACACCTATGGTATGTACACTCTGCTCACCAGCGTAACATGCCATGCAATCTCCCCATACCAGATACCCAGCAGCACATGTCACTACAGTGTTACCTTACCAGGAACACCTAGGGTATATACACTCTGCTCACTAGTGGAACGTGCCATGCAATCTCCCCTCACTAGGTCCCCAGGAGCACATGTCACCACAGTGTTACTTCACCAGGAACACCTCAGGTATGTATACTCTGCTCACCCAGCTGAATGTGCCGGGCATTCTCCCCTCACCAGAGGAATGTGCCATGCAATCACCCCTCACCAGATCCCCAGGAGCACATGTCACTACAGCGTTACCTCACCAGGAACACCTAAGGTATGTACCCTCTGCTCACCAGCAGAACGTGCCATGCCTTCTCTCCACACCAGATCCCCAGCAGCACATGTCACTACAGTGTTACCTCACCAGGAACACCTAAGGTATGTACACTCTGCTCACCAGAGGAATGTGCCATGCAATCTCCCCTCGCCCAATCCCCAGGAGCACATGGCCCTACAGTCTTACCTCACCAGGAACACGTAAGGTATGTACATTCCTCTCACTAGAGCAATGCGCCATGCAATCTCCCCTCACCAGATCCCCAGGAGCACATGTCACTACAGTGTTACCTCAACAGGAACATCTAAGGTATGTATAATCTGCCCACCAGCGGAACATGCCATGCAATCTCCTCTCACCAGGTCCCCAGGAGCACATGTCACTACAGTGTTACCTCACCAGGAACACCTAAGGTATGTATACTCTGCCCACCAGCGGAACGTGCCATGCAATCTCCCCTCACCAGGTCCCCAGGAGCACATGTCACTACAGTGTTACCTCACCAGGAACACCTAAGGTATGTATACTCTGCCCACCAGCGGAACGTGCCATGCAATCTCCCCTCACCAGGTCCCCAGGAGCACATGTCACTACAGTGTTACCTCATTAGGAAAACCCAAGGTATGTACACTCTCCCCTCACCAGGTCCCCAGAAGCACATGTCACTACAGTGTTACCTCACCAGGAACACCTAAGGTATGTATACTCTGCCCACCAGCGGAACGTGCCATGCAATCTCCCCTCAACAGGTCCCCAGGAGCACATGTCACTTCAGTGTTACCTCACCAGGAACACCTAAGGTATGTACACTCTGCTCACTAGAGGAACATGCCATGCAATCTCCCATCACCAGGTACCCAGGAGCACATGTCACCACAGTGTTACCTCACCAGGAACACCTCAGGTATGTATACTCTGCTCACCCAGCTGAATGTGCCGGGCATTCTCCCCTCACCAGAGGAATGTGCCATACAATCACCCCTCACCAGATCCCCAGGAGCACATGTCACTACAGCGTTACCTCACCCGGAAAACCTAAGGTATGTACACTCTGCTCACCAGTGGAACATTCCATGCAATCTCCCCGCACCTGGTCCCCAGGAGCATGTCACTACAGTGTTACCTCACCAGGAAAACCGAAAGCATGAACACTCTGCTCACCAGCAGAATGTGTCATACAATCTCCCCATACCAGGTGCCCAGGAGCACATGTCACTGCAGTGTTACCTCATCAGGAACACCTAAGTTATGTACGCTCTCTCCTCACTAGAGGAAAGTGCCATGCAATATCCCCTCACCAGGACCCCAGGAGCACATGTCACTACAGTGTTACCTCACCAGGAACACCTAAGGTATGTACCCTCTGCTCACCAGCAGAACGTGCCATGCAATCTCTCCTCAGCAGATCCCCAGCAGCACATGTGACTACAGTGCAGTGTTACCTCACCAGGAACACCTAAGGTATGTACACTCCGCCCACCAGCGTAACGTGCCATGCAATCTCCCCTCACCAGGTCCCCAGGAGCACACGTCACTACAGTGTTACCTCACCAGGAACAACTAAGGTATGTACACTCTGCGCACTAGAGAAAAGTGCCATGCAATTTCCCTTCACCAGATCCCCAGAAGCACATGTCACTACAGTGTTACCTCACCAGGAAGACCTAAGGTATTTACACTCTGCCCACTAGAAGAACAGGCCATGCAATCAATCTCCCCTCACCAGATCCCCAGGAGCACATGTCACTTCAGGGTTACCTCACCAGGAAAACCTAAGGCATGTACACTCTGCTCACCAGCAGAATGTGTCATACAATCTCCCCGCACCTGGTCCCCAGGAGCATGTCACTACAGTGTTACCTCACCAGGAAAACCTAAGGCATGTACACTCTGCTCACCAGCAGAACAGTCCATGCAATCTCCCCATACCAGGTCCCCAGGAGCACATGTCACTTCAGTGTTACCTCATCAGGAACACCTAAGTTATGTAAACTCTCTCCTCACTAGAGGAAAGTGTCATGCAATCTCCCCTCACCAGGACCCCAGGAGCACATGTCACTACAGTGTTACCTCACCAGGAACACCTAAGGTATGTACACTCCTCTCACTAGAGGAATGCGCCATGCAATCTTCCCTCACCAGATCTCCAGGAGCACATGCCACTACAGTGTTACCTCAACAGGAACATCTAAGGTATGTACACTCTGCTCACCAGCAGAACGTGCCATGCAATCTCCCCTCAGAAGGTCTCCAGTGGCACGTGGCACTACAGTGTTCCCTCACCAGGAACACCTAAGGTATGTACACTCCGCCCACCAGCGTAACATGCCATGCAATCTCCCCTCACCAGGTCCCCAGGAGCACACGTCACTACAGTCTTACCTCACCAGGAAGACCTAAGGTATGTACACTCTGCCCACCAGTGGAACGTGCCGTTTAATCTCTCCTCACCAGGTCCCCAGGAGCACATGTCACTACAGTGTTACCTCACCAGGAACACCTAAGGTATGTACACTCTGCTCACTAGATGAACGTGCCATGCAATCCCCCCTCACCAAGTCCCCAGGAGCACACATCACTACAGTGTTATTTCACCAGGAACACCTAAGGTATGCACACTCTGCCCACTAGAGGAACATGCCATGCAATCTCCCCTCGCCAGGCCCCCAGGAGCCCATGTCACTACAGTGTTATCACACCAGGAACACCCAAGGTATGTACACTCTGCTCACAAGAGGAACATGCCATGCAATATCCACTCGCCAGATCCCCAGGAGCCCATGTCACTACAGTGTTATTTCACCAGGAACACCTAAGGTATGCACACTCTGCCCACTAGAGGAACGTGCCATGTAATCTCCCCTCGCCAGGCCCCCAGGAGCCCATGTCACTACAGTGTTACCTCACCAGGAAGACGTAAGGTATGTACACTCTCCCCTCACCAGGTCCCCAGAAGCACATGTCACTACAGTGTTACCTCACCAGGAACACCTAAGGTATGTACACTCTGTTCACTAGAGGAACGTGCCATGCAATCTCCCCTCACCAGATCCCCAGGAGCACATGTCACTACAGTGTTACCTCACCAGGAAGACCTAAGGTATGTACACTCTCCCCTCACCAAGTCCCCAGGAGTACATGTCACTACAGTGTTACCTCACCAGGAAGACCTAAGGTATTTACACTCTGCCCACTAGAAGAACATGCCATGCAATCAATCTCCCCTCACCAGTTCCCCAGGAGCACATGTCACTTCAGGGTTACCTCACCAGGAAAACCTAAGGCATGTACACTCTGCTCACCAGCAGAATGTGTCATGCAATCTCCCCGCACCTGGTCCCCAGGAGCACGTCACTACAGTGTTACCTCACCAGGAAAACCTAAGGCATGTACACTCTGCTCACCAGCAGAACAGTCCATGCAATCTCCCCATACCAGGTCCCCAGGAGCACATATCACTTCAGTGTTACCTCATCAGGAACACCTAAATTATGTAAACTCTCTCCTCACTAGAGGAAAGTGTCATGCAATCTCCCCTCACCAGGACCCCAGGAGCACATGTCACTATAGTGTTACCTTACCAGGAACACCTAAGGTATGTACACTCCTCTCACTAGAGAAATGCGCCATGCAATCTTCCCTCACCAGATCCCCAGGAGCACATGTCACTACAGTGTTACCTCAACAGTAACATCTAAGGTATGTACACTCTGCTCACCAGGTCCCCAGGAGCACATGTCACTACAGTGTTACCTCACCAGGAACACCTAAGGTATGTATACTCTGCCCACCAGCAGAACGTGCCATGCAATCTCCCCTCAGAAGGTCCCCAGTGGCACGTGTCACTACAGTGTTGCCTCACCAGGAACACATAAGGTATGTACACTCCGCCCACCAGCGTAACGTGCCATGCAATCTCCCCTCACCAGGTCCCCAGGAGCACACGTCACTACAGTGTTACCTCACCAGGAACAACTAAGGTATGTACACTCTGCGCACTAGAGAAACGTGCCATGCAATTTCCCTTCACCAGATCCCCAGGAGCACATGTCACTACAGTGTTACCTCACCAGGAAGACCTAAGGTATTTACACTCTGCCCACTAGAAGAACAGGCCATGCAATCAATCTCCCCTCACCAGATCCCCAGGAGCACATGTCACTTCAGGGTTACCTCACCAGGAAAACCTAAGGCATGTACACTCTGCTCACCAGCAGAATGTGTCATACAATCTCCCCGCACCTGGTCCCCAGGAGCATGTCACTACAGTGTTACCTCACCAGGAAAACCTAAGGCATGTACACTCTGCTCACCAGCAGAACAGTCCATGCAATCTCCCCATACCAGGTCCCCAGGAGCACATGTCACTTCAGTGTTACCTCATCAGGAACACCTAAGTTATGTAAATTCTCTCCTCACTAGAGGAAAGTGTCATGCAATCTCCCCTCACCAGGACCCCAGGAGCACATGTCACTACAGTGTTACCTCACCAGGAACACCTAAGGTATGTACACTCCTCTCACTAGAGGAATGCGCCATGCAATCTTCCCTCACCAGATCTCCAGGAGCACATGTCACTACAGTGTTACCTCAACAGGAACATCTAAGGTATGTACACTCTGCTCACCAGCAGAACGTGCCATGCAATCTCCCCTCAGAAGGTCTCCAGTGGCACGTGGCACTACAGTGTTCCCTCACCAGGAACACCTAAGGTATGTACACTCCGCCCACCAGCGTAACATGCCATGCAATCTCCCCTCACCAGGTCCCCAGGAGCACACGTCACTACAGTGTTACCTCACCAGGAACACCTAAGGTATGCACACTCTGCCCACTAGAGGAACATGCCATGCAATCTCCCCTCGCCAGGCCCCCAGGAGCCCATGTCACTACAGTGTTATCACACCAGGAACACCCAAGGTATGTACACTCTGCTCACAAGAGGAACATGCCATGCAATATCCACTCGCCAGATCCCCAGGAGCCCATGTCACTACAGTGTTATTTCACCAGGAACACCTAAGGTATGCACACTCTGCCCACTAGAGGAACGTGCCATGTAATCTCCCCTCGCCAGGCCCCCAGGAGCCCATGTCACTACAGTGTTACCTCACCAGGAACACCTAAGGTATGTAAACTCTGTTCACTAGTGGAATGTTCCATACAATCTCCCCTCACTAGATCCCCAGGAGCACATGTCACTACAGTGTTACCTCACCAGGAACACCTAAGGTATGTACCCTCTGCTCGCCAGCAGAACGTGCCATGCCTTCTCTCCTAACCAGATCCCCAGCAGCACATGTCACTACAGTGTTACCTCACCAGGAACACCTAAGGTATGTACACTCTGCTCACTAGAGGAACGTGCCATGCAATCTCCCCTCACCAGATACCCAGGAGCACACATCACTACAGTGTTATCTCATCAGGAACACCTTAGGTATGTACATTCTGCTCACTAGATGAACGTGCCATGCAATCTCCCCTCGCCAGGTCCCCAGGATCCCATGTCACTACAATGTTACCACACCAGGAACACCCAAGGTATGTACACTCTGTTCACTAGAGGAACGTGTCATGCAATTTCCACTCGCCAGATCCCCAGGAGCCCATGTCACTACAGTGTTACCTCACCAGGAACACCTAAGGTATGTACACTCTGCTCACTAGGGGAACGTGCTATGCAATCTCCCCTCACCAGGTCCCCAGGAGCACATGTCACTACAGTGTTACCTCACCAGGAACACCTAAGGTATGTACACTCTGCTCACTAGAGGAACATGCCATGCAATACCCCCTCACCAGATCCCCAGGAGCACATGTCACTACAGGGTTTCCTCACCAGGAACACCTAAGGTATGTACCCTCTGCTCACCAGCAGAATGTGTCATGCAATCTCCCCATACCAGGTACCCAGGAGCACATGTCACTGCAGTGTTACCTCATCAGGAACACCTAAGTTATGTACACTCTCTCCTCACTAGAGGAAAGTGCCATGCAATCTCCCCTCACCAGGACCCCAGGAGCACATGTCACTACAGTGTTACCTCACCAGGAACACCTAAGGTAGGTACCCTCTGCTCACCAGCTGAACGTGCCATGCAATCTCTCCTCAGCAGATCCCCAGCAGCACATGTCACTACAGTGTTACCTCACCAGGAACACCTAAGGTATGTACACTCTCCTCGCCAGTGGAACGTGCCATGGAATCTCTCCTCACCAGGTCCCCAAGAGTACATGTCACTACAGTGTTATCTCACCAGGAACACCTAAGGTATGTACACTCTGCTCACTAGAGAAATGCGCCATGCAATCTTCCCTCACCAGATCCCCAGGAGCACATGTCACTACAGTGTTACCTCAACAGTAACATCTAAGGTATGTACACTCTGCTCACCAGGTCCCCAGGAGCACATGTCACTACAGTGTTACCTCACCAGGAACACCTAAGGTATGTATACTCTGCCCACCAGCAGAACGTGCCATGCAATCTCCCCTCAGAAGGTCCCCAGTGGCACGTGTCACTACAGTGTTGCCTCACCAGGAACACATAAGGTATGTACACTCCGCCCACCAGCGTAACGTGCCATGCAATCTCCCCTCACCAGGTCCCCAGGAGCACACGTCACTACAGTGTTACCTCACCAGGAACAACTAAGGTATGTACACTCTGCGCACTAGAGAAACGTGCCATGCAATTTCCCTTCACCAGATCCCCAGGAGCACATGTCACTACAGTGTTACCTCACCAGGAAGACCTAAGGTATTTACACTCTGCCCACTAGAAGAACAGGCCATGCAATCAATCTCCCCTCACCAGATCCCCAGGAGCACATGTCACTTCAGGGTTACCTCACCAGGAAAACCTAAGGCATGTACACTCTGCTCACCAGCAGAATGTGTCATACAATCTCCCCGCACCTGGTCCCCAGGAGCATGTCACTACAGTGTTACCTCACCAGGAAAACCTAAGGCATGTACACTCTGCTCACCAGCAGAACAGTCCATGCAATCTCCCCATACCAGGTCCCCAGGAGCACATGTCACTTCAGTGTTACCTCATCAGGAACACCTAAGTTATGTAAATTCTCTCCTCACTAGAGGAAAGTGTCATGCAATCTCCCCTCACCAGGACCCCAGGAGCACATGTCACTACAGTGTTACCTCACCAGGAACACCTAAGGTATGTACACTCCTCTCACTAGAGGAATGCGCCATGCAATCTTCCCTCACCAGATCTCCAGGAGCACATGTCACTACAGTGTTACCTCAACAGGAACATCTAAGGTATGTACACTCTGCTCACCAGCAGAACGTGCCATGCAATCTCCCCTCAGAAGGTCTCCAGTGGCACGTGGCACTACAGTGTTCCCTCACCAGGAACACCTAAGGTATGTACACTCCGCCCACCAGCGTAACATGCCATGCAATCTCCCCTCACCAGGTCCCCAGGAGCACACGTCACTACAGTGTTACCTCACCAGGAACACCTAAGGTATGCACACTCTGCCCACTAGAGGAACATGCCATGCAATCTCCCCTCGCCAGGCCCCCAGGAGCCCATGTCACTACAGTGTTATCACACCAGGAACACCCAAGGTATGTACACTCTGCTCACAAGAGGAACATGCCATGCAATAGCCACTCGCCAGATCCCCAGGAGCCCATGTCACTACAGTGTTATTTCACCAGGAACACCTAAGGTATGCACACTCTGCCCACTAGAGGAACGTGCCATGTAATCTCCCCTCGCCAGGCCCCCAGGAGCCCATGTCACTACAGTGTTACCTCACCAGGAACACCTAAGGTATGTAAACTCTGTTCACTAGTGGAATGTTCCATACAATCTCCCCTCACTAGATCCCCAGGAGCACATGTCACTACAGTGTTACCTCACCAGGAACACCTAAGGTATGTACCCTCTGCTCGCCAGCAGAACGTGCCATGCCTTCTCTCCTAACCAGATCCCCAGCAGCACATGTCACTACAGTGTTACCTCACCAGGAACACCTAAGGTATGTACACTCTGCTCACTAGAGGAACGTGCCATGCAATCTCCCCTCACCAGATACCCAGGAGCACACATCACTACAGTGTTATCTCATCAGGAACACCTTAGGTATGTACATTCTGCTCACTAGATGAACGTGCCATGCAATCTCCCCTCGCCAGGTCCCCAGGATCCCATGTCACTACAGTGTTACCACACCAGGAACACCCAAGGTATGTACACTCTGTTCACTAGAGGAACGTGTCATGCAATTTCCATTCGCCAGATCCCCAGGAGCCCATGTCACTACAGTGTTACCTCACCAGGAACACCTAAGGTATGTACACTCTGCTCACTAGGGGAACGTGCTATGCAATCTCCCCTCACCAGGTCCCCAGGAGCACATGTCACTACAGTGTTACCTCACCAGGAACACCTAAGGTATGTACACTCTGCTCACTAGAGGAACATGCCATGCAATACCCCCTCACCAGATCCCCAGGAGCACATATCACTACAGGGTTTCCTCACCAGGAACACCTAAGGTATGTACCCTCTGCTCACCAGCAGAATGTGTCATGCAATCTCCCCATACCAGGTACCCAGGAGCACATGTCACTGCAGTGTTACCTCATCAGGAACACCTAAGTTATGTACACTCTCTCCTCACTAGAGGAAAGTGCCATGCAATCTCCCCTCACCAGGACCCCAGGAGCACATGTCACTACAGTGTTACCTCACCAGGAACACCTAAGGTAGGTACCCTCTGCTCACCAGCTGAACGTGCCATGCAATCTCTCCTCAGCAGATCCCCAGCAGCACATGTCACTACAGTGTTACCTCACCAGGAACACCTAAGGTATGTACACTCTCCTCGCCAGTGGAACGTGCCATGGAATCTCTCCTCACCAGGTCCCCAAGAGTACATGTCACTACAGTGTTATCTCACCAGGAACACCTAAGGTATGTACACTCTGCTCACTAGAGGAACGTGCCACGCAATCTCCCCTCACCACGTCCCCAGGAGCACATGTCACTACAGTGTTACCTCACCAGGAACACCTAAGATATGTACACTCTGCTCACTAGAGGAACGTGCTATGCAATCTCCCCTCTCCAGGTCCCCAGGAGCACATGTCACTACAGTGTTACCTCACCAGGAACACCTAAGGTATGTACCCTCTGCTCACCAGCTGAAAGTGCCATGCAATCTCTCCTCAGCAGATCCCCAGCAGCACATGTCACTACAGTGTTACCTCACCAGGAACACCTAAGGTATGTACACTCTGCTCGCCAGTGGAACGTGCCATGGAATCTCTCCTCACCAGGTCCCCAAGAGTACATGTCACTACAGTGTTACCTCACCAGGAACACCTAAGGTATGTACACTCTGCTCACTAGATGAACGTGCCATGCAATCCCCCTTCACCAAGTCCCCAGGAGCACACATCACTACAGTGTTATTTCACCAGGAACCCATAAGGTATGCACACTCTGCCCACTAGAGGAACATGCCATGCAATCTCCCCTCGCCAGGCCCCCAGGAGCCCATGTCACTACAGTGTTATCACACCAGGAACACCCAAGGTATGTACACTCTGCTCACAAGAGGAACATGCCATGCAATATCCACTCGCCAGATCCCCAGGAGCCCATGTCACTACAGTGTTATTTCACCAGGAACACCTAAGGTATGCACACTCTGCCCACTAGAGGAACGTGCCATGTAATCTCCCCTCGCCAGGCCCCCAGGAGCCCATGTCACTACAGTGTTACCTCACCAGGAACACCTAAGGTATGTAAACTCTGTTCACTAGTGGAATGTTCCATACAATCTCCCCTCACTAGATCCCCAGGAGCACATGTCACTACAGTGTTACCTCACCAGGAACACCTAAGGTATGTACCCTCTGCTCGCCAGCAGAACGTGCCATGCCTTCTCTCCTAACCAGATCCCCAGCAGCACATGTCACTACAGTGTTACCTCACCAGGAACACCTAAGGTATGTACACTCTGCTCACTAGAGGAACGTGCCATGCAATCTCCCCTCGCCAGATACCCAGGAGCACACATCACTACAGTGTTATCTCATCAGGAACACCTTAGGTATGTACATTCTGCTCACTAGATGAACGTGCCATGCAATCTCCCCTCGCCAGGTCCCCAGGATCCCATGTCACTACAGTGTTACCACACCAGGAATACCCAAGGTATGTACACTCTGCTCACTAGAGGAACGTGTCATGCAATTTCCACTCGCCAGAGCCCCAGGAGCCCATGTCACTACAGTGTTACCTCACCAGGAACACCTAAGGTATGTACACTCTGCTCACTAGGGGAACGTGCTATGCAATCTCCCCTCACCAGGTCCCCAGGGGCACATGTCACTACAGTGTTACGTCACCAGGAACACCTAAGGTATGTACACTCTGCTCACTAGAGGAACATGCCATGCAATACCCCCTCACCAGATCCCCAGGAGCACATGTCACTACAGGGTTTCCTCACCAGGAACACCTAAGGTATGTACCCTCTGCTCACCAGCAGAATGTGTCATGCAATCTCCCCATACCAGGTGCCCAGGAGCACATGTCGCTGCAGTGTTACCTCATCAGGAACACCTAAGTTATGTACACTCTCTCCTCACTAGAGGAAAGTGCCATGCAATCTCCCCTCACCAGGACCCCAGGAGCACATGTCACTACAGTGTTACCTCACCAGGAACACCTAAGGTAGGTACCCTCTGCTCGCCAGTGGAACGTGCCATGGAATCTCTCCTCACCAGGTCCCCAAGAGTACATGTCACTACAGTGTTATCTCACCAGGAACACCTAAGGTATGTACACTCTGCTCACTAGAGGAACGTGCCACGCAATCTCCGCTCACCACGTCCCCAGGAGCACATGTCACTACAGTGTTACCTCACCAGGAACACCTAAGATATGTACACTCTGCTCACTGGAGGAACGTGCCATGCAATCTCCCCTCACCATGTCCCCAGGAGCACATGTCACTACTGTGTTCCCTCACCAGAAACACCTAAGGTGTGTACACTCTGCTCACCAGTGGAACATGGCCTCCAATCTCCCCTCACCAGATCCCCAGGAGCAAATGTCACTACAGTGTTACCTCACCAGGAACACCTAAGGTATGTACACTCTCCTCACTAGAGGAACGTGCCATGCAATCTCCCCTAACCAGATCCCCAGGAGCACATGTCACTACAGTGTTACCTCACCAGGAACACCTAAGGTATGTACCTCACCAGGAACACCTAAGGTATGTACACTCTGCTCACTAGAGGAACGTACCTCACCAGGAACACCTAAGGTATGTACACTCTGCTCACTAGAGGAAGTTGCCATGCAATCTCCCATCACCAGGTCCCCAGGAGCACATGTCACTACAGTGTTACCTCACCAGGAAGACCTAAGGTATGTACACTCTCCCCTCACCAGGTCCCCAAGAGCACATGTCACTACAGTGTTACCTCACCAGGAACACCTAAGGTATGTACACTCTGCTCACTAGAGGAACATGCCATGCAATCTCCCCTCACCAGATCCCCAGGAGCACATGTCGCTTCAGGGTTACCTCACCAGGAACACCTAAGGTATGTACACTCTGCTCACTAGAGGAACGTGCCATGCAATCTCCCCTCATCAGGTCCCCAGGAGCACATGTCACTACAGTGTTACTTCACCAGGAACACCTATGGTATGTACACTCTGCTCACCAGCGTAACATGCCATGCAATCTCCCCATACCAGATACCCAGCAGCGCATGTCACTACAGTGTTACCTTATCAGAAACACCTAGGGTATGTACACTCTGCTCACCACCGGAACGTACCATGCAATCTCCCCTTACCAGGTCCCCAGGAGCACATGTCACTACAGTGTTACCTCACCAGGAACACCTAAGGTATGTACACTCTGCTCACCAGCAGAATGTGTCATACAATCTCCCCATATCAGGTGCCCAGGAGCACATGTCACTGCAGTGTTACCTCATCAGGAACACCTAAGTTATGTACGCTCTCTCCTCACTAGAGGAAAGTGCCATGCAATCTCCCCTCATCAGGACCCCAGGAGCACATGTCACTAGAGTGTTACCTCACCAGGAACACCTAAGGTATGTACCCTCTGCTCACCAGCAGAACGTGCCATGCAATCTCTCCTCAGCAGATCCCCAGCAGCACATGTCACTACAGTGCAGTGTTACCTCACCAGGAACACCTAAGGTATGTACACTCTGCTCACTAGAGGAACGTGCCATGCAATCCCCCCTCACTAGGTCCCCAGGAGCACATGTCACTACAGTGTTACCTCACCAGGAACACCTATGGTATGTACACTCTGCTCACCAGCGTAACATGCCATGCAATCTCCCCATACCAGATACCCAGCAGCACATGTCACTACAGTGTTACCTTACCAGGAACACCTAGGGTATATACACTCTGCTCACCACCGGAACGTGCCATGCAATCTCCCCTCCCCAGGTCCCCAGGAGCACATGTCACTGCAGTGTTACCTCATCAGGAACACCTAAGTTATGTACGCTCTCTCCTCACTAGAGGAAAGTGCCATGCAATCTCCCCTCATCAGGACCCCAGGAGCACATGTCACTACAGTGTTACCTCACCAGGAACACCTAAGGTATGTACACTCTGCTCACTAAAGGAACGTGCCATGCAATCTCCCCTTACCAGGTCCCCAGGAGCACATGTCACTACAGTCTTACCTCACCAGGAAGACCTAAGGTATGTACACTCTGTTCACTAGTGGAACGTGCCATGCAATCTCCCCTCACTAGGTCCCCAGGAGCACATGTCACCACAGTGTTACTTCACCAGGAACACCTCAGGTATGTATACTCTGCTCACCCAGCTGAATGTGCCGGGCATTCTCCCCTCACCAGAGGAATGTGCCATGCAATCACCCCTCACCAGATCCCCAGGAGCACATGTCACTACAGCGTTACCTCACCAGGAACACCTAAGGTATGTACCCTCTGCTCACCAGCAGAACATGCCATGCCTTCTCTCCACACCAGATCCCCAGCAGCACATGTCACTACAGTGTTACCTCACCAGGAACACCTAAGGTATGTTCACTCTGCTCACCAGAGGAATGTGCCATGCAATCTCCCCTCGCCCAATCCCCAGGAGCACATGGCCCTACAGTCTTACCTCACCAGGAACACGTAAGGTATGTACATTCCTCTCACTAGAGCAATGCGCCATGCAATCTCCTCTCACCAGGTCCCCAGGAGCACATGTCACTACAGTGTTACCTCACCAGGAACACCTAAAGTATGTATACTCTGCCCACCAGCGGAACGTGCCATGCAATCTCCCCTCACCAGGTCCCCAGGAGCACATGTCACCACAGTGTTACCTCACCAGGAACACCTAAGGTATGTATACTCTGCCCACCAGCGGAACGTGCCATGCAATCTCCCCTCACCAGGTCCCCAGGAGCACATGTCACTACAGTGTTACCTCATTAGGAAAATCCAAGGTATGTACACTCTCCCCTCACCAGGTCCCCAGAAGCACATGTCACTACAGTGTTACCTCACCAGGAACACCTAAGGTATGTATACTCTGCCCACCAGCGGAACGTGCCATGCAATCTCCCCTCAACAGGTCCCCAGGAGCACATGTCACTTCAGTGTTACCTCACCAGGAACACCTAAGGTATGTACACTCTGCTCACTAGAGGAACATGCCATGCAATCTCCCATCACCAGGTACCCAGGAGCACATGTCACCACAGTGTTACCTCACCAGGAACACCTCAGGTATGTATACTCTGCTCACCCAGCTGAATGTGCCGGGCATTCTCCCCTCACCAGAGGAATGTGCCATACAATCACCCCTCACCAGATCCCCAGGAGCACATGTCACTACAGCGTTACCTCACCCGGAAAACCTAAGGTATGTACACTCTGCTCACCAGTGGAACATTCCATGCAATCTCCCCGCACCTGGTCCCCAGGAGCATGTCACTACAGTGTTACCTCACCAGGAAAACCGAAAGCATGAACACTCTGCTCACCAGCAGAATGTGTCATACAATCTCCCCATACCAGGTGCCCAGGAGCACATGTCACTGCAGTGTTACCTCATCAGGAACACCTAAGTTATGTACGCTCTCTCCTCACTAGAGGAAAGTGCCATGCAATCTCCCCTCACCAGGACCCCAGGAGCACATGTCACTACAGTGTTACCTCACCAGGAACACCTAAGGTATGTACCCTCTGCTCACCAGCAGAACGTGCCATGCAATCTCTCCTCAGCAGATCCCCAGCAGCACATGTCACTACAGTGCAGTGTTACCTCACCAGGAACACCTAAGGTATGTACACTCCGCCCACCAGCGTACCGTGCCATGCAATCTCCCCTCACCAGGTCCCCAGGAGCACACGTCACTACAGTGTTACCTCACCAGGAACAACTAAGGTATGTACACTCTGCGCACTAGAGAAAAGTGCCATGCAATTTCCCTTCACCAGATCCCCAGGAGCACATGTCACTACAGTGTTACCTCACCAGGAAGACCTAAGGTATTTACACTCTGCCCACTAGAAGAACAGGCCATGCAATCAATCTCCCCTCACCAGATCCCCAGGAGCACATGTCACTTCAGGGTTACCTCACCAGGAAAACCTAAGGCATGTACACTCTGCTCACCAGCAGAATGTGTCATACAATCTCCCCGCACCTGGTCCCCAGGAGCACGTCACTACAGTGTTACCTCACCAGGAAAACCTAAGGCATGTACACTCTGCTCACCAGCAGAACAGTCCATGCAATCTCCCCATACCAGGTCCCCAGGAGCACTTGTCACTTCAGTGTTACCTCATCAGGAACACCTAAGTTATGTAAACTCTCTCCTCACTAGAGGAAAGTGTCATGCAATCTCCCCTCACCAGGACCCCAGGAGCACATGTCACTACAGTGTTACCTCACCAGGAACACCTAAGGTATGTACACTCCTCTCACTAGAGGAATGCGCCATGCAATCTTCACTCACCAGATCTCCAGGAGCACATGCCACTACAGTGTTACCTCAACAGGAACATCTAAGGTATGTACACTCTGCTCACCAGCAGAACGTGCCATGCAATCTCCCCTCAGAAGGTCTCCAGTGGCACGTGGCACTACAGTGTTCCCTCACCAGGAACACCTAAGGTATGTACACTCCGCCCACCAGCGTAACATGCCATGCAATCTCCCCTCCCCAGGTCCCCAGGAGCACATGTCACTTCAGTGTTACCTCACCAGGAACACCTAAGGTATGTACACTCTGCTCACTAAAGGAACGTGCCATGCAATCTCCCCTTACCAGGTCCCCAGGAGCACATGTCACTACAGTCTTACCTCACCAGGAAGACCTAAGGTATGTACACTCTGTTCACTAGTGGAACGTGCCATGCAATCTCCCCTCACTAGGTCCCCAGGAGCACATGTCACCACAGTGTTACTTCACCAGGAACACCTCAGGTATGTATACTCTGCTCACCCAGCTGAATGTGCCGGGCATTCTTCCCTCACCAGAGGAATGTGCCATGCAATCACCCCTCACCAGATCCCCAGGAGCACATGTCACTACAGCGTTACCTCACCAGGAACACCTAAGGTATGTACCCTCTGCTCACCAGCAGAACGTGCCATGCCTTCTCTCCACACCAGATCCCCAGCAGCACATGTCACTACAGTGTTACCTCACCAGGAACACCTAAGGTATGTACACTCTGCTCACCAGAGGAATGTGCCATGCAATCTCCCCTCGCCCAATCCCCAGGAGCACATGGCCCTACAGTCTTACCTCACCTGGAACACGTAAGGTATGTACATTCCTCTCACTAGAGCAATGCGCCATGCAATCTCCTCTCACCAGGTCCCCAGGAGCACATGTCACTACAGTGTTACCTCACCAGGAACACCTAAGGTATGTATACTCTGCCCACCAGCGGAACGTGCCATGCAATCTCCCCTCACCAGGTCCCCAGGAGCACATGTCACTACAGTGTTACCTCACCAGGAACACCTAAGGTATGTATACTCTGCCCACCAGCGGAACGTGCCATGCAATCTCCCCTCACCAGGTCCCCAGGAGCACATGTCACTACAGTGTTACCTCATTAGGAAAACCCAAGGTATGTACACTCTCCCCTCACCAGGTCCCCAGAAGCACATGTCACTACAGTGTTACCTCACCAGGAACACCTAAGGTATGTATACTCTGCCCACCAGCGGATCGTGCCATGCAATCTCCCCTCAACAGGTCCCCAGGAGCACATGTCACTTCAGTGTTACCTCACCAGGAACACCTAAGGTATGTACACTCTGCTCACTAGAGGAACATGCCATGCAATCTCCCATCACCAGGTACCCAGGAGCACATGTCACCACAGTGTTACCTCACCAGGAACACCTCAGGTATGTATACTCTGCTCACCCAGCTGAATGTGCCGGGCATTCTCCCCTCACCAGAGGAATGTGCCATACAATCACCCCTCACCAGATCCCCAGGAGCACATGTCACTACAGCGTTACCTCACCCGGAAAACCTAAGGTATGTACACTCTGCTCACCAGTGGAACATTCCATGCAATCTCCCCGCACCTGGTCCCCAGGAGCATGTCACTACAGTGTTACCTCACCAGGAAAACCGAAAGCATGAACACTCTGCTCACCAGCAGAATGTGTCATACAATCTCCCCATACCAGGTGCCCAGGAGCACATGTCACTGCAGTGTTACCTCATCAGGAACACCTAAGTTATGTACGCTCTCTCCTCACTAGAGGAAAGTGCCATGCAATCTCCCCTCACCAGGACCCCAGGAGCACATGTCACTACAGTGTTACCTCACCAGGAACACCTAAGGTATGTACCCTCTGCTCACCAGCAGAACGTGCCATGCAATCTCTCCTCAGCAGATCCCCAGCAGCACATGTCACTACAGTGCAGTGTTACCTCACCAGGAACACCTAAGGTATGTACACTCCGCCCACCAGCGTAACGTGCCATGCAATCTCCCCTCACCAGGTCCCCAGGAGCACACGTCACTACAGTGTTACCTCACCAGGAACAACTAAGGTATGTACACTCTGCGCACTAGAGAAAAGTGCCATGCAATTTCCCTTCACCAGATCCCCAGGAGCACATGTCACTACAGTGTTACCTCACCAGGAAGACCTAAGGTATTTACACTCTGCCCACTAGAAGAACAGGCCATGCAATCAACCTCCCCTCACCAGATCCCCAGGAGCACATGTCACTTCAGGGTTACCTCACCAGGAAAACCTAAGGCATGTACACTCTGCTCACCAGCAGAATGTGTCATACAATCTCCCCGCACCTGGTCCCCAGGAGCACGTCACTACAGTGTTACCTCACCAGGAAAACCTAAGGCATGTACACTCTGCTCACCAGCAAAACAGTCCATGCAATCTCCCCATACCAGGTCCCCAGGAGCACATGTCACTTCAGTGTTACCTCATCAGGAACACCTAAGTTATGTAAACTCTCTCCTCACTAGAGGAAAGTGTCATGCAATCTCCCCTCACCAGGACCCCAGGAGCACATGTCACTACAGTGTTACCTCACCAGGAACACCTAAGGTATGTACACTCCTCTCACTAGAGGAATGCGCCATGCAATCTTCCCTCACCAGATCTCCAGGAGCACATGCCACTACAGTGTTACCTCAACAGGAACATCTGAGGTATGTACACTCTGCTCACCAGCAGAACGTGCCATGCAATCTCCTCTCAGAAGGTCTCCAGTGGCACGTGGCACTACAGTGTTCCCTCACCAGGAACACCTAAGGTATGTACACTCCGCCCACCAGCGTAACATGCCATGCAATCTCCCCTCACCAGGTCCCCAGGAGCACACGTCACTACAGTCTTACCTCACCAGGAAGACCTAAGGTATGTACACTCTGCCCACCAGTGGAACATGCCGTTTAATCTCTCCTCACCAGGTCCCCAGGAGCACATGTCACTACAGTGTTACCTCACCAGGAACACCTAAGGTATGTACACTCTGCTCACTAGATGAACGTGCCATGCAATCCCCCCTCACCAAGTCCCCAGGAGCACACATCACTACAGTGTTATTTCACCAGGAACACCTAAGGTATGCACACTCTGCCCACTAGAGGAACATGCCATGCAATCTCCCCTCGCCAGGCCCCCAGGAGCCCATGTCACTACAGTGTTATCACACCAGGAACACCCAAGGTATGTACACTCTGCTCACAAGAGGAACATGCCATGCAATATCCACTCGCCAGATCCCCAGGAGCCCATGTCACTACAGTGTTATTTCACCAGGAACACCTAAGGTATGCACACTCTGCCCACTAGAGGAACGTGCCATGTAATCTCCCCTCGCCAGGCCCCCAGGAGCCCATGTCACTACAGTGTTACCTCACCAGGAAGACGTAAGGTATGTACACTCTCCCCTCACCAGGTCCCCAGAAGCACATGTCACTACAGTGTTACCTCACCAGGAACACCTAAGGTATGTACACTCTGTTCACTAGAGGAACGTGCCATGCAATCTCCCCTCACCAGATCCCCAGGAGCACATGTCACTACAGTGTTACCTCACCAGGAAGACCTAAGGTATGTACACTCTCCCCTCACCAAGTCCCCAGGAGTACATGTCACTACAGTGTTACCTCACTAGGAAGACCTAAGGTATTTACACTCTGCCCACTAGAAGAACATGCCATGCAATCAATCTCCCCTCACCAGTTCCCCAGGAGCACATGTCACTTCAGGGTTACCTCACCAGGAAAACCTAAGGCATGTACACTCTGCTCACCAGCAGAATGTGTCATGCAATCACCCCGCACCTGGTCCCCAGGAGCACGTCACTACAGTGTTACCTCACCAGGAAAACCTAAGGCATGTACACTCTGCTCACCAGCAGAACAGTCCATGCAATCTCCCCATACCAGGTCCCCAGGAGCACATATCACTTCAGTGTTACCTCATCAGGAACACCTAAGTTATGTAAACTCTCTCCTCACTAGAGGAAAGTGTCATGCAATCTCCCCTCACCAGGACCCCAGGAGCACATGTCACTATAGTGTTACCTTACCAGGAACACCTAAGGTATGTACACTCCTTTCACTAGAGGAATGCGCCATGCAATCTTCCCTCACCAGATCCCCAGGAGCACATGTCACTACAGTGTTACCTCAACAGTAACATCTAAGGTATGTACACTCTGCTCACCAGGTCCCCAGGAGCACATGTCACTACAGTGTTACCTCACCAGGAACACCTAAGGTATGTATACTCTGCCCACCAGCAGAACGTGCCATGCAATCTCCCCTCAGAAGGTCCCCAGTGGCACGTGTCACTACAGTGTTGCCTCACCAGGAACACCTAAGGTATGTACACTCCGCCCACCAGCGTAACGTGCCATGCAATCTCCCCTCACCAGGTCCCCAGGAGCACACGTCACTACAGTGTTACCTCACCAGGAACAACTAAGGTATGTACACTCTGCGCACTAGAGAAACGTGCCATGCAATTTCCCTTCACCAGATCCCCAGGAGCACATGTCACTACAGTGTTACCTCACCAGGAAGACCTAAGGTATTTACACTCTGCCCACTAGAAGAACAGGCCATGCAATCAATCTCCCCTCACCAGATCCCCAGGAGCACATGTCACTTCAGGGTTACCTCACCAGGAAAACCTAAGGCATGTACACTCTGCTCACCAGCAGAATGTGTCATACAATCTCCCCGCACCTGGTCCCCAGGAGCATGTCACTACAGTGTTACCTCACCAGGAAAACCTAAGGCATGTACACTCTGCTCACCAGCAGAACAGTCCATGCAATCTCCCCATACCAGGTCCCCAGGAGCACATGTCACTACAGTGTTACCTCACCAGGAACACCTAAGGTATGTACACTCCTCTCACTAGAGGAATGCGCCATGCAATCTTCCCTCACCAGATCTCCAGGAGCACATGTCACTACAGTGTTACCTCAACAGGAACATCTAAGGTATGTACACTCTGCTCACCAGCAGAACGTGCCATGCAATCTCCCCTCAGAAGGTCTCCAGTGGCACGTGGCACTACAGTGTTCCCTCACCAGGAACACCTAAGGTATGTACACTCCGCCCACCAGCGTAACATGCCATGCAATCTCCCCTCACCAGGTCCCCAGGAGCACACGTCACTACAGTCTTACCTCACCAGGAAGACCTAAGGTATGTACACTCTGCCCACCAGTGGAACGTGCCGTTTAATCTCTCCTCACCAGGTCCCCAGGAGCACATGTCACTACAGTGTTACCTCACCAGGAACACCTAAGGTGTGTACACTCTGCTCACTAGATGAACGTGCCATGCAATCCCCCCTCACCAAGTCCCCAGGAGCACACATCACTACAGTGTTATTTCACCAGGAACACCTAAGGTATGCACACTCTGCCCACTAGAGGAACATGCCATGCAATCTCCCCTCGCCAGGCCCCCAGGAGCCCATGTCACTACAGTGTTATCACACCAGGAACACCCAAGGTATGTACACTCTGCTCACAAGAGGAACATGCCATGCAATATCCACTCGCCAGATCCCCAGGAGCCCATGTCACTACAGTGTTATTTCACCAGGAACACCTAAGGTATGCACACTCTGCCCACTAGAGGAACGTGCCATGTAATCTCCCCTCGCCAGGCCCCCAGGAGCCCATGTCACTACAGTGTTACTTCACCAGGAACACCTAAGGTATGTAAACTCTGTTCACTAGTGGAATGTTCCATACAATCTCCCCTCACTAGATCCCCAGGAGCACATGTCACTACAGTGTTACCTCACCAGGAACACCTAAGGTATGTACCCTCTGCTCGCCAGCAGAACGTGCCATGCCTTCTCTCCTAACCAGATCCCCAGCAGCACATGTCACTACAGTGTTACCTCACCAGGAACACCTAAGGTATGTACACTCTGCTCACTAGAGGAACGTGCCATGCAATCTCCCATCGCCAGATACCCAGGAGCACACATCACTACAGTGTTATCTCATCAGGAACACCTTAGGTATGTACATTCTGCTCACTAGATGAACGTGCCATGCAATCTCCCCTCGCCAGGTCCCCAGGATCCCATGTCACTACAGTGTTACCACACCAGGAACACCCAAGGTATGTACACTCTGCTCACTAGAGGAACGTGTCATGCAATTTCCACTCGCCAGATCCCCAGGAGCCCATGTCACTACAGTGTTACCTCACCAGGAACACCTAAGGTATGTACACTCTGCTCACTAGGGGAACGTGCTATGCAATCTCCCCTCACCAGGTCCCCAGGAGCACATGTCACTACAGTGTTACCTCACCAGGAACACATAAGGTATGTACACTCTGCTCACTAGAGGAACATGCCATGCAATACCCCCTCACCAGATCCCCAGGAGCACATGTCACTACAGGGTTTCCTCACCAGGAACACCTAAGGTATGTACCCTCTGCTCACCAGCAGAATGTGTCATGCAATCTCCCCATACCAGGTACCCAGGAGCACATGTCACTGCAGTGTTACCTCATCAGGAACACCTAAATTATGTACACTCTCTCCTCACTAGAGGAAAGTGCCATGCAATCTCCCCTCACCAGGACCCCAGGAGCACATGTCACTACAGTGTTACCTCACCAGGAACACCTAAGGTAGGTACCCTCTGCTCACCAGCTGAACGTGCCATGCAATCTCTCCTCAGCAGATCCCCAGCAGCACATGTCACTACAGTGTTACCTCACCAGGAACACCTAAGGTATGTACACTCTGCTCGCCAGTGGAACGTGCCATGGAATCTCTCCTCACCAGGTCCCCAAGAGTACATGTCACTACAGTGTTATCTCACCAGGAACACCTAAGGTATGTACACTCTGCTCACTAGAGGAACGTGCCACGCAATCTCCCCATACCACGTCCCCAGGAGCACATGTCACTACAGTGTTACCTCACCAGGAACACCTAAGATATGTACACTCTGCTCACTAGAGGAACGTGCTATGCAATCTCCCCTCTCCAGGTCCCCAGGAGCACATGTCACTACAGTGTTACCTCACCAGGAACACCTAAGGTATGTACCCTCTGCTCACCAGCTGAACGTGCCATGCAATCTCTCCTCAGCAGATCCCCAGCAGCACATGTCACTACAGTGTTACCTCACCAGGAACACCTAAGGTATGTACACTCTGCTCGCCAGTGGAACGTGCCATGGAATCTCTCCTCACCAGGTCCCCAAGAGTACATGTCACTACAGTGTTACCTCACCAGGAACACCTAAGGTATGTACACTCTGCTCACTAGATGAACGTGCCATGCAATCCCCCCTCACCAAGTCCCAAGGAGCACACATCACTACAGTGTTATTTCACCAGGAACACCTAAGGTATGCACACTCTGCCCACTAGAGGAACATGCCATGCAATCTCCCCTCGCCAGGCCCCCAGGAGCCCATGTCACTACAGTGTTATCACACCAGGAACACCCAAGGTATGTACACTCTGCTCACAAGAGGAACATGCCATGCAATATCCACTCGCCAGATCCCCAGGAGCCCATGTCACTACAGTGTTATTTCACCAGGAACACCTAAGGTATGCACACTCTGCCCACTAGAGGAACGTGCCATGTAATCTCCCCTCGCCAGGCCCCCAGGAGCCCATGTCACTACAGTGTTACCTCACCAGGAACACCTAAGGTATGTAAACTCTGTTCACTAGTGGAATGTTCCATACAATCTCCCCTCACTAGATCCCCAGGAGCACATGTCACTACAGTGTTACCTCACCAGGAACACCTAAGGTATGTACCCTCTGCTCGCCAGCAGAACGTGCCATGCCTTCTCTCCTAACCAGATCCCCAGCAGCACATGTCACTACAGTGTTACCTCACCAGGAACACCTAAGGTATGTACACTCTGCTCACTAGAGGAACGTGCCATGCAATCTCCCCTCGCCAGATACCCAGGAGCACACATCACTACAGTGTTATCTCATCAGGAACACCTTAGGTATGTACATTCTGCTCACTAGATGAACGTGCCATGCAATCTCCCCTCGCCAGGTCCCCAGGATCCCATGTCACTACAGTGTTACCACACCAGGAATACCCAAGGTATGTACACTCTGCTCACTAGAGGAACGTGTCATACAATTTCCACTCGCCAGATCCCCAGGAGCCCATGTCACTACAGTGTTACCTCACCAGGAACACCTAAGGTATGTACACTCTGCTCACTAGGGGAACGTGCTATGCAATCTCCCCTCACCAGGTCCCCAGGAGCACATGTCACTACAGTGTTACGTCACCAGGAACACCTAAGGTATGTACACTCTGCTCACTAGAGGAACATGCCATGCAATACCCCCTCACCAGATCCCCAGGAGCACATGTCACTACAGGGTTTCCTCACCAGGAACACCTAAGGTATGTACCCTCTGCTCACCAGCAGAATGTGTCATGCAATCTCCCCATACCAGGTGCCCAGGAGCACATGTCACTGCAGTGTTACCTCATCAGGAACACCTAAGTTATGTACACTCTCTCCTCACTAGAGGAAAGTGCCATGCAATCTCCCCTCACCAGGACCCCAGGAGCACATGTCACTACAGTGTTACCTCACCAGGAACACCTAAGATATGTACACTCTGCTCACTAGAGGAACGTGCCACGCAATCTCCGCTCACCACGTCCCCAGGAGCACATGTCACTACAGTGTTACCTCACCAGGAACACCTAAGATATGTACACTCTGCTCACTGGAGGAACGTGCCATGCAATCTCCCCTCACCACGTCCCCAGGAGCACATGTCACTACTGTGTTCCCTCACCAGAAACACCTAAGGTGTGTACACTCTGCTCACCAGTGGAACATGGCCTCCAATCTCCCCTCACCAGATCCCCAGGAGCAAATGTCACTACAGTGTTACCTCACCAGGAACACCTAAGGTATGTACACTCTCCTCACTAGAGGAACGTGCCATGCAATCTCCCCTAACCAGATCCCCAGGAGCAAATGTCACTACAGTGTTACCTCACCAGGAACACCTAAGGTATGTACACTCTGCTCACTAGAGGAATGTGTCATGCAATCTCCCCTCACCAGGTCCCCAGGAGCACATGTCACTACAGTGTTACCTCACCAGGAACACCTAAGGTATGTACACTCTGCTCACTAGAGGAACGTGCCATGCAATCTCCCATCACCAGGTCCCCAGGAGCACATGTCACTACAGTGTTACCTCACCAGGAAGACCTAAGGTATGTACACTCTCCCCTCACCAGGTCCCCAGGAGCACATGTCACTACAGTGTTACCTCACCAGGAACACCTAAGGTATGTACACTCTGCTCACTAGAGGAACATGCCATGCAATCTCCCCTCACCAGATCCCCAGGAGCACATGTCGCTTCAGGGTTACCTCACCAGGAACACCTAAGGTATGTACACTCTGCTCACTAGAGGAACGTGCCATGCAATCTCCCCTCATCAGGTCCCCAGGAGCACATGTCACTACAGTGTTACCTCACCAGGAACAACTAAGGTATGTACACTCTGCTCACTAGAGGAACGTGCCATGCAATCTCCCACCACCAGGTCCCCAGGGGCACATGTCACTACAGTGTTACCTCACCAGGAACACCTCAGGTATGTATACTCTGCTCACCCAGATGAATGTGCCTTGCATTCTCCCCTCACCAGAGGAAATTGCCATACAATCACCCCTCACCAGATCCCCAGGAGCACATGTCACTACAGCGTTACCTCACCAGGAAAACCTAAGATATGTACACTCTGCTCACCAGCGGAACATTCCATGCAATCTCCCCGCAGCTGGTCCCCAGGAGCATGTCACTACAGTGTTACCTCACCAGGAAAACCTAAGGCATGTACACTCTACTCACCAGCAGAATGTGTCATGCAATCTCCCCATACCAGGTGCCCAGGAGCACATGTCACTGCAGTGTTACCTCAATAGGAACACCTAAGTTATGTACACTCTCTCCTCACTAGAGGAAAGTGCCATGCAATCTCCCCTCACCAGGACCCCAGGAGCACATGTCACTACAGTGTTACCTCACCAGGAACACCTAAGGTATGTACCCTCTGCTCACCAGCTGAACGTGCCATGCAATCTCTCCTCAGCAGATCCCCAGCAGCACATGTCACTACAGTGTTACCTCACCAGGAAAACCTAAGGTATGTACACTCTACTCGCCAGTGGAACGTGCCATGGAATCTCTCCTCACCAGGTCCCCAAGAGTACATGTGACTACAGTGTTACCTCACCAGGAACACCTAAGGTATGTACACTCTGCTCACTGGAGGAATGTGCCATGCAATCTCCCATCCTCACGTCCCCAGGAGCACATGTCACTACTGTGTTCCCTCACCAGAAACATCTAAGGTATGTACACTCTGCTCACCAGTGGAACGTGCCCTCCAATCTCCCCTCACCAGATCCCCAGGAGCAAATGTCACTACAGTGTTACCTCACCAGGAACACCTAAGGTATGTACACGCTGCTCACTAGAGGAACGTGCCATGCAATCTCCCCTTACCAGGTCCCCAGGAACACATGTCACTACAGTGTTACCTCACCAGGAACACCTAAGGTATGTACATTCTGCTCACTAGAGGAACGTGCCATGCAATCTCCCATCACCAGGAGCACATGTCACTACAGTGTTACCTCACCAGGAACACCTAAGGTATGTACACTCTGCTCAAAAGAGGAATGTGCCATGCAATCTCCCCTCACCAGGTCCCCAGGAGCACATGTCACTACAGTGTTACCTCACCAGGAACACCTAAGGTATGTACAATCTGCTCACTAGAGGAACGTGCCATGCAATCTCCCCTCACAAGGTCCCCAGGAGCACATGTCACTACAGTGTTACCTCACCAGGAAGACGTAAGGTATGTACACTCTCCCCTCACCAGGTCCCCAGAAGCACATGTCACTACAGTGTTACCTCACCAGGAACACCTAAGGTATGTACACTCTGTTCACTAGAGGAACGTGCCATGCAATCTCCCCTCACCAGATCCCCAGGAGCACATGTCACTACAGTGTTACCTCACCAGGAAGACCTAAGGTATGTACACTCTCCCCTTACCAAGTCCCCAGGAGTACATGTCACTACAGTGTTACCTCACCAGGAAGACCTAAGGTATTTACACTCTGCCCACTAGAAGAACATGCCATGCAATCAATCTCCCCTCACCAGTTCCCCAGGAGCACATGTCACTTCAGGGTTACCTCACCAGGAAAACCTAAGGCATGTACACTCTGCTCACCAGCAGAATGTGTCATGCAATCTCCCCGCACCTGGTCCCCAGGAGCACGTCACTACAGTGTTACCTCACCAGGAAAACCTAAGGCATGTACACTCTGCTCACCAGCAGAACAGTCCATGCAATCTCCCCATACCAGGTCCCCAGGAGCACATATCACTTCAGTGTTACCTCATCAGGAACACCTAAATTATGTAAACTCTCTCCTCACTAGAGGAAAGTGTCATGCAATCTCCCCTCACCAGGACCCCAGGAGCACATGTCACTATAGTGTTACCTCACCAGGAACACCTAAGGTATGTACACTCCTCTCACTAGAGGAATGCGCCATGCAATCTTCCCTCACCAGATCCCCAGGAGCACATGTCACTACAGTGTTACCTCAACAGTAACATCTAAGGTATGTACACTCTGCTCACCAGGTCCCCAGGAGCACATGTCACTACAGTGTTACCTCACCAGGAACACCTAAGGTATGTATACTCTGCCCACCAGCAGAACGTGCCATGCAATCTCCCCTCAGAAGGTCCCCAGTGGCACGTGTCACTACAGTGTTGCCTCACCAGGAACACCTAAGGTATGTACACTCCGCCCACCAGCGTAACGTGCCATGCAATCTCCCCTCACCAGGTCCCCAGGAGCACACGTCACTACAGTGTTACCTCACCAGGAACAACTAAGGTATGTACACTCTGCGCACTAGAGAAACGTGCCATGCAATTTCCCTTCACCAGATCCCCAGGAGCACATGTCACTACAGTGTTACCTCACCAGGAAGACCTAAGGTATTTACACTCTGCCCACCAGCAGAATGTGTCATACAATCTCGCCGCACCTGGTCCCCAGGAGCATGTCACTACAGTGTTACCTCACCAGGAAAACCTAAGGCATGTACACTCTGCTCACCAGCAGAACAGTCCATGCAATCAATCTCCCCTCACCAGATCCCCAGGAGCACATGTCACTTCAGGGTTACCTCACCAGGAAAACCTAAGGCATGTACACTCTGCTCACCAGCAGAATGTGTCATACAATCTCCCCGCACCTGGTCCCCAGGAGCATGTCACTACAGTGTTACCTCACCAGGAAAACCTAAGGCATGTACACTCTGCTCACCAGCAGAACAGTCCATGCAATCTCCCCATACCAGGTCCCCAGGAGCACATGTCACTTCAGTGTTACCTCATCAGGAACACCTAAGTTATGTAAACTCTCTCCTCACTAGAGGAAAGTGTCATGCAATCTCCCCTCACCAGGACCCCAGGAGCACATGTCACTACAGTGTTACCTCACCAGGAACACCTAAGGTATGTACACTCCTCTCACTAGAGGAATGCGCCATGCAATCTTCCCTCACCAGATCTCCAGGAGCACATGTCACTACAGTGTTACCTCAACAGGAACATCTAAGGTATGTACACTCTGCTCACCAGCAGAACGTGCCATGCAATCTCCCCTCAGAAGGTCTCCAGTGGCACGTGGCACTACAGTGTTCCCTCACCAGGAACACCTAAGGTATGCACACTCTGCCCACTAGAGGAACATGCCATGCAATCTCGCCTCGCCAGGCCCCCAGGAGCCCATGTCACTACAGTGTTATCACACCAGGAACACCCAAGGTATGTACACTCTGCTCACAAGAGGAACATGCCATGCAATATCCACTCGCCAGATTCCCAGGAGCCCATGTCACTACAGTGTTATTTCACCAGGAACACCTAAGGTATGCACACTCTGCCCACTAGAGGAACGTGCCATGTAATCTCCCCTCGCCAGGCCCCCAGGAGCCCATGTCACTACAGTGTTACCTCACCAGGAACACCTAAGGTATGTAAACTCTGTTCACTAGTGGAATGTTCCATACAATCTCCCCTCACTAGATCCCCAGGAGCACATGTCACTACAGTGTTACCTCACTAGGAACACCTAAGGTATGCACCCTCTGCTCGCCAGCAGAACGTGCCATGCCTTCTCTCCTAACCAGATCCCCAGCAGCACATGTCACTACAGTGTTACCTCACCAGGAACACCTAAGGTATGTACACTCTGCTCACTAGAGGAACGTGCCATGCAATCTCCCCTCGCCAGATACCCAGGAGCACACATCACTACAGTGTTATCTCATCAGGAACACCTTAGGTATGTACATTCTGCTCACTAGATGAACGTGCCATGCAATCTCCCCTCGCCAGGTCCCCAGGATCCCATGTCACTACAGTGTTACCACACCAGGAACACCCAAGGTATGTACACTCTGCTCACTAGAGGAACGTGTCATGCAATTTCCACTCGCTAGATCCCCAGGAGCCCATGTCACTACAGTGTTACCTCACCAGGAACACCTAAGGTATGTACACTCTGCTCACTAGGGGAACGTGCTATGCAATCTCCCCTCACCAGGTCCCCAGGAGCACATGTCACTACAGTGTTACCTCACCAGGAACACCTAAGGTATGTACACTCTGCTCACTACAGGAACATGCCATGCAATACCCCCTCACCAGATCCCCAGGAGCACATGTCACTACAGGGTTTCCTCACCAGTAACACCTAAGGTATGTACCCTCTGCTCACCAGCAGAATGTGTCATGCAATCTCCCCATACCAGGTGCCCAGGAGCACATGTCACTGCAGTGTTACCTCATCAGGAACACCTAAGTTATGTACACTCTCTCCTCACTAGAGGAAAGTGCCATGCAATCTCCCCTCACCAGGACCCCAGGAGCACATGTCACTACAGTGTTACCTCACCAGGAACACCTAAGGTAGGTACCCTCTGCTCACCAGCTGAACGTGCCATGCAATCTCTCCTCAGCAGATCCCCAGCAGCACATGTCACTACAGTGTTACCTCACCAGGAACACCTAAGGTATGTACACTCTGCTCGCCAGTGGAACGTGCCATGGAATCTCTCCTCACCAGGTCCCCAAGAGTACATGTCACTACAGTGTTATCTCACCAGGAACACCTAAGGTATGTACACTCTGCTCACTAGAGGAACGTGCCACGCAATCTCCCCTCACCACGTCCCCAGGAGCACATGTCACTACAGTGTTACCTCACCAGGAACACCTAAGATATGTACACTCTGCTCACTAGAGGAACGTGCTATGCAATCTCCCCTCTCCAGGTCGCCAGGAGCACATGTCACTACAGTGTTACCTCACCAGGAACACCTTAGGTATGTACCCTCTGCTCACCAGCTGAACGTGCCATGCAATCTCTCCTCAGCAGATCCCCAGCAGCACATGTCACTACAGTGTTACCTCACCAGGAACACCTAAGGTATGTACACTCTGCTCGCCAGTGGAACGTGCCATGGAATCTCTCCTCACCAGGTCCCCAAGAGTACATGTCACTACAGTGTTACCTCACCAGGAACACCTAAGGTATGTACTATCTGCTCACTAGATGAACGTGCCATGCAATCCCCCCTCACCAAGTCCCCAGGAGCACACATCACTACAGTGTTATTTCACCAGGAACACCTAAGGTATGCACACTCTGCCCACTAGAGGAACATGCCATGTAATCTCCCCTCGCCAGGCCCCCAGGAGCCCATGTCACTACAGTGTTATCACACCAGGAACACCCAAGGTATGTACACTCTGCTCACAAGAGGAACATGCCATGCAATATCCACTCGCCAGATCCCCAGGAGCCCATGTCACTACAGTGTTATTTCACCAGGAACACCTAAGGTATGCACACTCTGCCCACTAGAGGAACGTGCCATGTAATCTCCCCTCGCCAGGCCCCCAGGAGCCCATGTCACTACAGTGTTACCTCACCAGGAACACCTAAGGTATGTAAACTCTGTTCACTAGTGGAATGTTCCATACAATCTCCCCTCACTAGATCCCCAGGAGCACATGTCACTACAGTGTTACCTCACCAGGAACACCTAAGGTATGTACCCTCTGCTCGCCAGCAGAACGTGCCATGCCTTCTCTCCTAACCAGATCCCCAGCAGCACATGTCACTACAGTGTTACCTCACCAGGAACACCTAAGGTATGTACACTCTGCTCACTAGAGGAACGTGCCATGCAATCTCCCCTCGCCAGATACCCAGGAGCACACATCACTACAGTGTTATCTCATCAGGAACACCTTAGGTATGTACATTCTGCTCACTAGATGAACGTGCCATGCAATCTCCCCTCGCCAGGTCCCCAGGATCCCATGTCACTACAGTGTTACCACACCAGGAACACCCAAGGTATGTACACTCTGCTCACTAGAGGAACGTGTCATGCAATTTCCACTCGCCAGATCCCCAGGAGCCCATGTCACTACAGTGTTACCTCACCAGGAACACCTAAGGTATGTACACTCTGCTCACTAGGGGAACGTGCTATGCAATCTCCCCTCACCAGGTCCCCAGGAGCACATGTCACTACAGTGTTACCTCACCAGGAACACCTAAGGTATGTACACTCTTCTCACTAGAGGAACATGCCATGCAATACCCCCTCACCAGATCCCCAGGAGCACATGTCACTACAGGGTTTCCTCACCAGGAACACCTAAGGTATGTACCCTCTGCTCACCAGCAGAATGTGTCATGCAATCTCCCCATACCAGGTGCCCAGGAGCACATGTCACTGCAGTGTTACCTCATCAGGAACACCTAAGTTATGTACACTCTCTCCTCACTAGAGGAAAGTGCCATGCAATCTCCCCTCACCAGGACCCCAGGAGCACATGTCACTACAGTGTTACCTCACCAGGAACACCTAAGGTAGGTACCCTCTGCTCGCCAGTGGAACGTGCCATGGAATCTCTCCTCACCAGGTCCCCAAGAGTACATGTCACTACAGTGTTATCTCACCAGGAACACCTAAGGTATGTACACTCTGCTCACTAGAGGAACGTGCCACGCAATCTCCCCTCACCACGTCCCCAGGAGCACATGTCACTACAGTGTTACCTCACCAGGAACACCTAAGATATGTACACTCTGCTCACTAGAGGAACGTGCTATGCAATCTCCCCTCTCCAGGTCCCCAGGAGCACATGTCACTACAGTGTTACCTCACCAGGAACACCTAAGGTATGTACCCTCTGCTCACCAGCTGAACGTGCCATGCAATCTCTCCTCAGCAGATCCCCAGCAGCACATGTCACTACAGTGTTACCTCACCAGGAACACCTAAGGTATGTACACTCTGCTCGCCAGTGGAACGTGCCATGGAATCTCTCCTCACCAGGTCCCCAAGAGTACATGTCACTACAGTGTTACCTCACCAGGAACACCTAAGGTATGTACACTCCTCTCACTAGAGGAATGCGCCATGAAATCTCCCCTCACCAGATCCCCAGGAGCACATGTCACTACAGTGTTACCTCAACAGGAACATCTAAGGTATGTACACTCTCCCCTCCCCAGGTCTCCAGGAGCACATGTCACTACAGTGTTACCTCACCAGGAACAGCTAAGTTATGTATACTCTACTCACCAGCAGAATGTGCAATGCAATCTCCCCTCAGCAGTTCCCCAGTGGCACATATAAGTACAGTGTTCCCTCACCAGGAACACCTAATGTATGTACACTCCGCCCACCAGCGGAAGGTGCCATGCAATCTCCCCTCACCAGGTCCACAGGAGCACACGTCACTACATTGTTACCTCACCAGGAACACCTAAGGTATGTACACTCTGCGCATTAGAGAAACGTGCCATGCAATCTCCCCTCACCAGGTACCCAGGAGCACATGTCACTACAGTCTTACCTCACCAGGAAGACCTAAGGTATGTACATTCTGCCCACCAGCGGAACGTGCCAGGTAATCTCTCCTCACCAGGTCCCCAGGAGCACATATCACTACAGTGTTACCTCATCAGGAACACCTAAGGTATGTACACCTGCTCACCAGCAGAACATGCCATGCAATCTGCCCTCACCAGATACCCAGCAGCACATGTCACTACAGTGTTACCTCACCAGGAACACCTAGGGTATGTACACTCTGCTCACTAGAGGAACGTGCCATAAAATCCCCCCTCACCAAGTCCCCAGGAGCACACGTCACTAGAGTCTTACTTCACCAGGAACACCTAAGGTATGCACATTCTGCCCACTAGAGGAACATGCCATGCAATCTCCCCTCGCCAGATACCCAGGAGCACACGTCACTACAGTGTTACCTCATCAGGAACACCTTAGGTATGTACATTCTGCTCACTAGATGAACGTGCCATGCAATCTCCCCTCGCCAGGTCCCCAGGATCCCATGTCACTACAGTGTTACCACACCAGGAACACCCAAGGTATGTACACTCTGCTCACTAGAGGAACGTGCCATGCAATATCCACTCGCCAGATCCCCAGGAGCCCATGTCACTACAGTGTTACATCACCAGGAACACCTAAGGTGTTGTACACTCTGCTCACTAGAGGAACGTGCCATGCAATCTCCCCTCACTAGGACCCCAGGAGCACATGTCACTACAGTGTTACCTCAACAGGAACATCTAAGGTATGTACACTCTCCCCTCCCCAGGTCTCCAGGAGCACATGTCACTACAGTGTTACCTCACCAGGAACAGCTATGTTATGTATACTCTACTCACCAGCAGAATGTGCAATGCAATCTCCCCTCAGCAGTTCCCCAGTGGCACATATCAGTACAGTGTTCCCTCACCAGGAACACCTAATGTATGTACACTCCGCCCACCAGCGGAAGGTGCCATGCAATCTCCCCTCACCAGGTCCACAGGAGCACACGTCACTACATTGTTACCTCACCAGGAACACCTAAGGTATGTACACTCTGCGCATTAGAGAAACGTGCCATGCAATCTCCCCTCACCAGGTACCCAGGAGCACATGTCACTACAGTCTTACCTCACCAGGAAGACCTAAGGTATGTACATTCTGCCCACCAGCGGAACGTGCCAGGTAATCTCTCCTCACCAGGTCCCCAGGAGCACATATCACTACCGTGTTACCTCATCAGGAACACCTAAGGTATGTACACCTGCTCACCAGCAGAACATGCCATGCAATCTGCCCTCACCAGATACCCAGCAGCACATGTCACTACAGTGTTACCTCACCAGGAACACCTAGGGTATGTACACTCTGCTCACTAGAGGAACGTGCCATAAAATCCCCCCTCACCAAGTCCCCAGGAGCACACGTCACTAGAGTGTTACTTCACCAGGAACACCTAAGGTATGCACACTCTGCCCACTAGAGGAACATGCCATGCAATCTCCCCTCGCCAGATACCCAGGAGCACACGTCACTACAGTGTTACCTCATCAGGAACACCTTAGGTATGTACATTCTGCTCACTAGATGAACGTGCCATGCAATCTCCCCTCGCCAGGTCCCCAGGATCCCATGTCACTACAGTGTTACCACACCAGGAACACCCAAGGTATGTACACTCTGCTCACTAGAGGAACGTGCCATGCAATATCCACTCGCCAGATCCCCAGGAGCCCATGTCACTACAGTGTTACCTCACCAGGAACACCTAAGGTGTTGTACACTCTGCTCACTAGAGGAACGTGCCATGCAATCTCCCCTCACTAGGACCCCAGGAGCACATGTCACTACAGTGTTACCTCACCAGGAACACCTAAGGTATGTACACTCTGCTCACTAGAGGAACATGCCATGCAATCTCCCCTCACCAGATCCCCAGGAAGACATGTCACTACAGGGCTACCTCACCAGGAACACCAAAGGTATGTACACTCTGCTCACTAGAGGAACGTGCCATGCAATCTCCCCTCATCAGCTCCCCAGGAGCACATGTCACCACAGTGTTACCTCACCAGGAACACCTAAGGTATGTACACTTTGCTCACTAGAGGAACGTGCCATGCAATCTCCCACCACCATGTCCCCAGGAGCACATGTCACTACAGTGTTACCTCACCAGGAACACCTCAGGTATGTATACTCTGCTCACCCAGATGAATGTGCCGTGCATTCTCCCCTCACCAGAGGAATGTGCCATACAATCACCCCTCACCAGATCCCCAGGAGCACATGCCACTTCAGCGTTACCTCACCAGGAAAACCTAAGGTATGTACACTCTGCTCACCAGCGGAACATTCCATGCAATCTCCCCGCACCTGGTCCCCAGGAGCACGTCACTACAGTGTTACCTCACCAGGAAAACCTAAGGCATGTACACTCTACTCACCAGCAGAATGTGTCATGCAATCTCCCCATACCAGGTGCCCAGGAGCACATGTCACTGCAGTGTTACCTCATCAGGAACACCTAAGTTATGTACACTCTCTCCTCACTAGAGGAAAGTGCCATGCAATTTCCCCTCACCAGGACCCCAGGAGCACATGTCACTACAGTGTTACCTCACCAGGAACACCTAAGTTATGTACCCTCTGCTCACCAGTTGAACGTGCCATGCAATCTCTCCTCAGCAGATCCCCAGCAACTCATGTCACTACAGTGTTACCTAACCAGGAACACCTAAGGTATGTACACTCTGCTCGCCAGTGGAACGTGCCATGGAATCTCTCCTCACCAGGTCCCCAAGAGTACATGTCACTACAGTGTTATCTCACCAGGAACACCTAAGGTATGTACACTCTGCTCACTAGAGGAACGTGCCACGCAATCTCCCCTCACCACGTCCCCAGGAGCACATGTCACTACAGTGTTACCTCACCAGGAACACCTTAGGTATGTACCCTCTGCTCACCAGCTGAACGTGCCATGCAATCTCTCCTCAGCAGATCCCCAGCAGCACATGTCACTACAGTGTTACCTCACCAGGAACACCTAAGGTATGTACACTCTGCTCGCCAGTGGAACGTGCCATGGAATCTCTCCTCACCAGGTCCCCAAGAGTACATGTCACTACAGTGTTACCTCACCAGGAACACCTTAGGTATGTACCCTCTGCTCACCAGCTGAACGTGCCATGCAATCTCTCCTCAGCAGATCCCCAGCAGCACATGTCACTACAGTGTTACCTCACCAGGAACACCTAAGGTATGTACACTCTGCTCGCCAGTGGAACGTGCCATGGAATCTCTCCTCACCAGGTCCCCAAGAGTACATGTCACTACAGTGTTACCTCACCAGGAACACCTAAGGTATGTACACTCTGCTCACTAGATGAACGTGCCATGCAATCCCCCCTCACCAAGTCCCCAGGAGCACACATCACTACAGTGTTATTTCACCAGGAACACCTAAGGTATGCACACTCTGCCCACTAGAGGAACATGCCATGTAATCTCCCCTCGCCAGGCCCCCAGGAGCCCATGTCACTACAGTGTTATCACACCAGGAACACCCAAGGTATGTACACTCTGCTCACAAGAGGAACATGCCATGCAATATCCACTCGCCAGATCCCCAGGAGCCCATGTCACTACAGTGTTATTTCACCAGGAACACCTAAGGTATGCACACTCTGCCCACTAGAGGAACGTGCCATGTAATCTCCCCTCGCCAGGCCCCCAGGAGCCCATGTCACTACAGTGTTACCTCACCAGGAACACCTAAGGTATGTAAACTCTGTTCACTAGTGGAATGTTCCATACAATCTCCCCTCACTAGATCCCCAGGAGCACATGTCACTACAGTGTTACCTCACCAGGAACACCTAAGGTATGTACCCTCTGCTCGCCAGCAGAACGTGCCATGCCTTCTCTCCTAACCAGATCCCCAGCAGCACATGTCACTACAGTGTTACCTCACCAGGAACACCTAAGGTATGTACACTCTGCTCACTAGAGGAACGTGCCATGCAATCTCCCCTCGCCAGATACCCAGGAGCACACATCACTACAGTGTTATCTCATCAGGAACACCTTAGGTATGTACATTCTGCTCACTAGATGAACGTGCCATGCAATCTCCCCTCGCCAGGTCCCCAGGATCCCATGTCACTACAGTGTTACCACACCAGGAACACCCAAGGTATGTACACTCTGCTCACTAGAGGAACGTGTCATGCAATTTCCACTCGCCAGATCCCCAGGAGCCCATGTCACTACAGTGTTACCTCACCAGGAACACCTAAGGTATGTACACTCTGCTCACTAGGGGAACGTGCTATGCAATCTCCCCTCACCAGGTCCCCAGGAGCACATGTCACTACAGTGTTACCTCACCAGGAACACCTAAGGTATGTACACTCTTCTCACTAGAGGAACATGCCATGCAATACCCCCTCACCAGATCCCCAGGAGCACATGTCACTACAGGGTTTCCTCACCAGGAACACCTAAGGTATGTACCCTCTGCTCACCAGCAGAATGTGTCATGCAATCTCCCCATACCAGGTGCCCAGGAGCACATGTCACTGCAGTGTTACCTCATCAGGAACACCTAAGTTATGTACACTCTCTCCTCACTAGAGGAAAGTGCCATGCAATCTCCCCTCACCAGGACCCCAGGAGCACATGTCACTACAGTGTTACCTCACCAGGAACACCTAAGGTAGGTACCCTCTGCTCGCCAGTGGAACGTGCCATGGAATCTCTCCTCACCAGGTCCCCAAGAGTACATGTCACTACAGTGTTATCTCACCAGGAACACCTAAGGTATGTACACTCTGCTCACTAGAGGAACGTGCCACGCAATCTCCCCTCACCACGTCCCCAGGAGCACATGTCACTACAGTGTTACCTCACCAGGAACACCTAAGATATGTACACTCTGCTCACTAGAGGAACGTGCTATGCAATCTCCCCTCTCCAGGTCCCCAGGAGCACATGTCACTACAGTGTTACCTCACCAGGAACACCTAAGGTATGTACCCTCTGCTCACCAGCTGAACGTGCCATGCAATCTCTCCTCAGCAGATCCCCAGCAGCACATGTCACTACAGTGTTACCTCACCAGGAACACCTAAGGTATGTACACTCTGCTCGCCAGTGGAACGTGCCATGGAATCTCTCCTCACCAGGTCCCCAAGAGTACATGTCACTACAGTGTTACCTCACCAGGAACACCTAAGGTATGTACACTCCTCTCACTAGAGGAATGCGCCATGAAATCTCCCCTCACCAGATCCCCAGGAGCACATGTCACTACAGTGTTACCTCAACAGGAACATCTAAGGTATGTACACTCTCCCCTCCCCAGGTCTCCAGGAGCACATGTCACTACAGTGTTACCTCACCAGGAACAGCTAAGTTATGTATACTCTACTCACCAGCAGAATGTGCAATGCAATCTCCCCTCAGCAGTTCCCCAGTGGCACATATAAGTACAGTGTTCCCTCACCAGGAACACCTAATGTATGTACACTCCGCCCACCAGCGGAAGGTGCCATGCAATCTCCCCTCACCAGGTCCACAGGAGCACACGTCACTACATTGTTACCTCACCAGGAACACCTAAGGTATGTACACTCTGCGCATTAGAGAAACGTGCCATGCAATCTCCCCTCACCAGGTACCCAGGAGCACATGTCACTACAGTCTTACCTCACCAGGAAGACCTAAGGTATGTACATTCTGCCCACCAGCGGAACGTGCCAGGTAATCTCTCCTCACCAGGTCCCCAGGAGCACATATCACTACAGTGTTACCTCATCAGGAACACCTAAGGTATGTACACCTGCTCACCAGCAGAACATGCCATGCAATCTGCCCTCACCAGATACCCAGCAGCACATGTCACTACAGTGTTACCTCACCAGGAACACCTAGGGTATGTACACTCTGCTCACTAGAGGAACGTGCCATAAAATCCCCCCTCACCAAGTCCCCAGGAGCACACGTCACTAGAGTCTTACTTCACCAGGAACACCTAAGGTATGCACATTCTGCCCACTAGAGGAACATGCCATGCAATCTCCCCTCGCCAGATACCCAGGAGCACACGTCACTACAGTGTTACCTCATCAGGAACACCTTAGGTATGTACATTCTGCTCACTAGATGAACGTGCCATGCAATCTCCCCTCGCCAGGTCCCCAGGATCCCATGTCACTACAGTGTTACCACACCAGGAACACCCAAGGTATGTACACTCTGCTCACTAGAGGAACGTGCCATGCAATATCCACTCGCCAGATCCCCAGGAGCCCATGTCACTACAGTGTTACATCACCAGGAACACCTAAGGTGTTGTACACTCTGCTCACTAGAGGAACGTGCCATGCAATCTCCCCTCACTAGGACCCCAGGAGCACATGTCACTACAGTGTTACCTCAACAGGAACATCTAAGGTATGTACACTCTCCCCTCCCCAGGTCTCCAGGAGCACATGTCACTACAGTGTTACCTCACCAGGAACAGCTATGTTATGTATACTCTACTCACCAGCAGAATGTGCAATGCAATCTCCCCTCAGCAGTTCCCCAGTGGCACATATCAGTACAGTGTTCCCTCACCAGGAACACCTAATGTATGTACACTCCGCCCACCAGCGGAAGGTGCCATGCAATCTCCCCTCACCAGGTCCACAGGAGCACACGTCACTACATTGTTACCTCACCAGGAACACCTAAGGTATGTACACTCTGCGCATTAGAGAAACGTGCCATGCAATCTCCCCTCACCAGGTACCCAGGAGCACATGTCACTACAGTCTTACCTCACCAGGAAGACCTAAGGTATGTACATTCTGCCCACCAGCGGAACGTGCCAGGTAATCTCTCCTCACCAGGTCCCCAGGAGCACATATCACTACCGTGTTACCTCATCAGGAACACCTAAGGTATGTACACCTGCTCACCAGCAGAACATGCCATGCAATCTGCCCTCACCAGATACCCAGCAGCACATGTCACTACAGTGTTACCTCACCAGGAACACCTAGGGTATGTACACTCTGCTCACTAGAGGAACGTGCCATAAAATCCCCCCTCACCAAGTCCCCAGGAGCACACGTCACTAGAGTGTTACTTCACCAGGAACACCTAAGGTATGCACACTCTGCCCACTAGAGGAACATGCCATGCAATCTCCCCTCGCCAGATACCCAGGAGCACACGTCACTACAGTGTTACCTCATCAGGAACACCTTAGGTATGTACATTCTGCTCACTAGATGAACGTGCCATGCAATCTCCCCTCGCCAGGTCCCCAGGATCCCATGTCACTACAGTGTTACCACACCAGGAACACCCAAGGTATGTACACTCTGCTCACTAGAGGAACGTGCCATGCAATATCCACTCGCCAGATCCCCAGGAGCCCATGTCACTACAGTGTTACCTCACCAGGAACACCTAAGGTGTTGTACACTCTGCTCACTAGAGGAACGTGCCATGCAATCTCCCCTCACTAGGACCCCAGGAGCACATGTCACTACAGTGTTACCTCACCAGGAACACCTAAGGTATGTACACTCTGCTCACTAGAGGAACATGCCATGCAATCTCCCCTCACCAGATCCCCAGGAAGACATGTCACTACAGGGCTACCTCACCAGGAACACCAAAGGTATGTACACTCTGCTCACTAGAGGAACGTGCCATGCAATCTCCCCTCATCAGCTCCCCAGGAGCACATGTCACCACAGTGTTACCTCACCAGGAACACCTAAGGTATGTACACTTTGCTCACTAGAGGAACGTGCCATGCAATCTCCCACCACCATGTCCCCAGGAGCACATGTCACTACAGTGTTACCTCACCAGGAACACCTCAGGTATGTATACTCTGCTCACCCAGATGAATGTGCCGTGCATTCTCCCCTCACCAGAGGAATGTGCCATACAATCACCCCTCACCAGATCCCCAGGAGCACATGCCACTTCAGCGTTACCTCACCAGGAAAACCTAAGGTATGTACACTCTGCTCACCAGCGGAACATTCCATGCAATCTCCCCGCACCTGGTCCCCAGGAGCACGTCACTACAGTGTTACCTCACCAGGAAAACCTAAGGCATGTACACTCTACTCACCAGCAGAATGTGTCATGCAATCTCCCCATACCAGGTGCCCAGGAGCACATGTCACTGCAGTGTTACCTCATCAGGAACACCTAAGTTATGTACACTCTCTCCTCACTAGAGGAAAGTGCCATGCAATTTCCCCTCACCAGGACCCCAGGAGCACATGTCACTACAGTGTTACCTCACCAGGAACACCTAAGGTATGTACCCTCTGCTCACCAGTTGAACGTGCCATGCAATCTCTCCTCAGCAGATCCCCAGCAACTCATGTCACTACAGTGTTACCTAACCAGGAACACCTAAGGTATGTACACTCTGCTCGCCAGTGGAACGTGCCATGGAATCTCTCCTCACCAGGTCCCCAAGAGTACATGTCACTACAGTGTTACCTCACCAGGAACCCCTAAGGTATGTACACTTTGCACACTAGAGGAACGTGCCATGCAATCTCCCACCACCATGTCCCCAGGAGCACATGTCACTACAGTGTTACCTCACCAGGAACACCTCAGGTATGTATACTCTGCTCACCCAGATGAATGTGCCGTGTATTCTCCCCTCACCAGAGGAATGTGCCATACAATCACCCCTCACCAGATCCCCAGGAGCACATGCCACTACAGCGTTACCTCACCAGGAAAACCTAAGGTATGTACACTCTGCTCACCAGCGGAACATTCCATGCAATCTCCCCGCACCTGGTCCCCAGGAGCACGTCACTACAGTGTTACCTCACCAGGAAAACCTAAGGCATGTACACTCTACTCACCAGCAGAATGTGTCATGCAATCTCCCCATACCAGGTGCTCAGGAGCACATGTCACTGCAGTGTTACCTCATCAGGAACACCTAAGTTATGTACACTCTCTCCTCACTAGAGGAAAGTGCCATGCAATTTCCCCTCACCAGGACCCCAGGAGCACATGTCACTACAGTGTTACCTCACCAGGAACACCTAAGGTATGTACCCTCTGCTCACCAGTTGAACGTGCCATGCAATCTCTCCTCAGCAGATCCCCAGCAACTCATGTCACTACAGTGTTACCTAACCAGGAACACCTAAGGTATGTACACTCTGCTCGCCAGTGGAACGTGCCATGGAATCTCTCCTCACCAGGTCCCCAAGAGTACATGTCACTACAGTGTTACCTCACCAGGAACCCCTAAGGTATGTACACTCTGCTCACTAGAGGAACGTGCCACGCAATCTCCCCTCACCACGTCCCTGGAGCACATGTCACTACTGTGTTCCCTCACCAGAAACACCTAAGGTATGTACACTCTGCTCACCAGTGGAACGTGCCTTCCAATCTCCCCTCACCAGATCCCCAGGAGCACATGTCACTACAGTGTTACCTCACCAGGAACACCTCAGATATGTACACTCTGGTCACTAGAGGAACGTGCCATACAATCTCCCCTCTCCAGGTCCCCAGGAGCACATGTCACTACAGTTTTACCTCACCAGGAACACTTAAGGTATGTACCCTCTGCTCACCAGCTGAACGTGCCATGCAATCTCTCCTCAGCAGATCTTCAGCAGCACATGTCACTACAGTGTTACCTCACCAGGAACACCTAAGGTATGTACACTCTGCTCGCCAGTGGAACGTGCCATGGAGTCTCTCCTCACCAGGTCCTCAAGAGTACATGTCACTGCAGTGTGACCTCACCAGGAACACCTAAGGTATGTACACTCTGCTCACTAGAGGAACATGCCATGCAATCTCCCCTCACCATGTCCCCAGGAGCACATGTCACTACTGTGTTCCCTCACCATAAACACCTAAGGTATGTACACTCTGCTCACTAGTGGAACGTGCCCTCCAATCTCCCCTCACCAGATCCCCAGGAGCACATGTCGCTACAGTGTTACCTCACCAGAAACACCTAAGGTATGTACACTCTGCTCACTAGAGGAACGTGCCATGCAATCTCCCCTCACCAGGTCCCCAGGAGCACATGTCACTACAGAGTTACCTCACCAGGAACACCTAAGGTATGTACACTCTGCTCACTAGAGGAACGTGCCATGCAATCTCCCATCACCAGGTCCCCAGGAGCACATGTCACTACACTGTTACCTCACCAGGAACACCTACGGTATGTACACTCTGCTCACTAGAGGAACGTGCCATGCAATCTCCCATCACCAGGTCCCCAGGAGCACATGTCACTACAGTGTTACCTCACCAGGAACACCTGAGGTATGTACACTCTGCTCACTAGAGGAACGTGCCATGCAATCTCCTCTCACAAAGTCCCCAGCAGCACATGTCAATGCAGTGTTACCTCACCGGGAACACCTAAGGTATGTACACTCTGCGCACTAGAGGAACATGCCATGCAATATCCACTCGCCAGATCCCCAGGAGCCCATGTCACTACAGTGTTACCTCACCAGGAACACCTACGGTATGTACACTCTGCTCACTAGAGGAACGTGCCATGCAATCTCCCATCACCAGGTCCCCAGGAGCACATGTCACTACAGTGTTACCTCACCAGGAACACCTGAGGTATGTACACTCTGTTCACTAGTGGAACGTGCCATGCAATCTCCCCTCACCAGATCCCCAGGAGCACATGTCACTACAGTGTTACCTCACCAGGAAGACCTAAGGTATGTACACTCTCCCCTCACCAGGTCCCAAGGGGCACATGTCACTACAGTGTTACCTCACCAGGAAGACCTCAAGTATGTACACTCTGCCCACCAGCGGAACATGCCATGCAATCTCCCCTCACCAAGTCCCCAGGAGCACATGTCACTACAGTGTTAGCTCACCAGGAAGACCTAAGGTATTTACACTCTGCTCACTAGAAGAACATGCCATGCAATCAATCTCCCCTCACCAGATCCCCAGGAGCACATGTCACTTCAGGGTTACTTCACCAGGAAAACCTAAGGCATGTACACTCTGCTCACCAGCAGAATGTGTCATGCAATCTCCCCGCACCTGGTCCCCAGGAGCACATGTCGCTTCAGGGTTACCTCACCAGGAACACCTAAGGTATGTACACTCTGCTCACTAGAGGAACATGCCATGCAATCTCCCCTCATCAGGTCCCCAGGAGCACATGTCACTACAGTGTTACCTCACCAGGAACACCTCAGGTATGTATACTCTGCTCACCCAGATGAATGTGCCTTGCATTCTCCCCTCACCAGAGGAATGTGCCATACAATCACCCCTCACCAGATCCCCAGGAGCACATGTCACTACAGCGTTACCTCACCAGGAAAACCTAAGGTATGTACACTCTGCTCACCAGCGGAACATTCCATGCAATCTCCCCGCACCTGGTCCCCAGTAGCACATCACTACAGTGTTACCTCACCAGGAAAACCTAAGGCATGTACATTCTACCCACCAGCAGAATGTGTCATGCAATCTCCCCATACCAGGTCCCCAGGAGCACATGTCACTACAGTGTTACCTCACCAGGAACACCTAAGGTATGTGCCCTCTGCTCAAAAGCTGAACGTGCCATGCAATCTCTCCTCAGCAGATCCCCAGCAGCACATGTCACTACAGTGTTACCTCACCAGGAACACCTAAGGTATGTACACTCTACTCGCCAGTGGAACGTGCCATGGAATCTCTCCTCACCAGGTCCCCAAGAGTACATGTGACTCCAGTGTTACCTCACCAGGAACACCTAAGGTATGTACACTCTGCTCACTGGAGGAACGTGCCATGCAATCTCCCCTCATCACGTCCCCAGGAGCACATGTCACTACTGTGTTCCCTCACCAGAAACACCTAAGGTATGTACACTCTGCTCACCAGTGGAACGTGCCCTCCAATCTCCCCTCACCAGAGACCCAGGAGCAAATGTCACTACAGTGTTACCTCACCAGGAACACCTAAGGTATGTACACTCTGCTCACTAGAGGAACGTGCCATGAAATCTCCCCTCACCAGGTCCCCAGGAGCACATGTCACTACAGTGTTACCTCACCAGGAACACCTAAGGTATGTACACTCTGCTCAGTAGAGGAACGTGCCATGCAATCTCCCATCACCAGGTCCCCAGGAGCACATGTCACTACAGTGTTACCTCACCAGGAACACCTAAGGTATGTACACTCTGCTCACTAGAGGAATGGGCCATGCAATCTCCGCTCACCAGGTCCCCAGGAGCACATGTCACTACAGTGTTACCTCACCAGGAACACCTAAGGTATGTACACTCTGCTCACTAGAGGAACGTGCCATGCAATCTCCCATCACCAGGTCCCCAGGAGCACATGTCACTACAGTGTTACCTCACCAGGAAGACCTAAGGTATGTACACTCTCCCCTCACCAGGTCCCCAGGAGCACATGTCACTACAGTGTTACCTCACCAGGAACACCTAAGGTATGTACACTCTGCTCACTAGAGGAACATGCCATGCAATCTCCCCTCACCAGATCCCCAGGAGCACATGTCGCTACAGGGTTACCTCACTAGGAACACCTAAGGTATGTACACTCTGCTCACTAGAGGAACGTGCCATGCAATCTCCCCTCATCAGGTCCCCAGGAGCACATGTCACTACAGTGTTACCTCACCAGGAACAACTAAGGTATGTACACTCTGCTCACCCAGATGAATGTGCCGTGCATTCTCCCCTCACCAGAGGAATGTGCCATACAATCACCCCTCACCAGATCCCCAGGAGCACATGTCACTACAGCGTTACCTCACCAGGAAAACCTAAGGTATGTACACTCTGCTCACCAGCGGAACATTCCATGCAATCTCCCCGCACCTGGTCCCCAGTAGCACATCATACAGTGTTACCTCACCAGGAAAACCTAAGGCATGTACATTCTACCCACCAGCAGAATGTGTAATGCAATCTCCCCATACCAGGTGCCCAGGAGCACATGTCACTGCAGTGTTACCTCATCAGGAACACCTAAGTTATGTACACTCTCTCCTCACTAGAGGAAAGTGCCATGCAATCTCCCCTCACCAGGACCCCAGGAGCACATGTCTCTACAGTGTTACCCCACCAGGAACACCTAGGGTATGTGCCCTCTGCTCACCAGCTGAACGTGCCATGCAATCTCTCCTCAGCAGATCCCCAGCAGCACATGTCACTACAGTGTTACCTCACCAGGAACACCTAAGGTATGTACACTCTGCTCGCCAGTGGAACGTGCCATGGAATCTCTCCTCACCAGGTCCCCAAGAGTACATGTCACTACAGCGTTATCTCACCAGGAACACCTAAGGTATGTACACTCTGCTCACTAGAGGAACGTGCCACGCAATCTCCCCTCATCACGTCCCCAGGAGCACATGTCACTACAGTGTTACCTCACCAGGAACACCTAAGATATGTACACTCTGCTCACTAGAGGAACGTGCTATGCAATCTCCCCTCTCCAGGTCCCCAGGAGCACATGTCACTACAGTGTTACCCCACCAGGAACACCTAGGGTATGTGCCCTCTGCTCACCAGCTGAACGTGCCATGCAATCTCTCCTCAGCAGATCCCCAGCAGCACATGTCACTACAGTGTTACCTCACCAGGAACACCTAAGGTATGTACACTCTGCTCACTAGAGGAACATGCCATGCAATCTCCCCTCATCAGGTCCCCAGGAGCACATGTCACTACAGTGTTACCTCACCAGGAACACCTCAGGTATGTATACTCTGCTCACCCAGATGAATGTGCCTTGCATTCTCCCCTCACCAGAGGAATGTGCCATACAATCACCCCTCACCAGATCCCCAGGAGCACATGTCACTACAGCGTTACCTCACCAGGAAAACCTAAGGTATGTACACTCTGCTCACCAGCGGAACATTCCATGCAATCTCCCCGCACCTGGTCCCCAGTAGCACATCACTACAGTGTTACCTCACCAGGAAAACCTAAGGCATGTACATTCTACCCACCAGCAGAATGTGTCATGCAATCTCCCCATACCAGGTCCCCAGGAGCACATGTCACTACAGTGTTACCTCACCAGGAACACCTAAGGTATGTGCCCTCTGCTCAAAAGCTGAACGTGCCATGCAATCTCTCCTCAGCAGATCCCCAGCAGCACATGTCACTACAGTGTTACCTCACCAGGAACACCTAAGGTATGTACACTCTACTCGCCAGTGGAACGTGCCATGGAATCTCTCCTCACCAGGTCCCCAAGAGTACATGTGACTCCAGTGTTACCTGACCAGGAACACCTAAGGTATGTACACTCTGCTCACTGGAGGAACGTGCCATGCAATCTCCCCTCATCACGTCCCCAGGAGCACATGTCACTACTGTGTTCCCTCACCAGAAACACCTAAGGTATGTACACTCTGCTCACCAGTGGAACGTGCCCTCCAATCTCCCCTCACCAGAGACCCAGGAGCAAATGTCACTACAGTGTTACCTCACCAGGAACACCTAAGGTATGTACACTCTGCTCACTAGAGGAACGTGCCATGAAATCTCCCCTCACCAGGTCCCCAGGAGCACATGTCACTACAGTGTTACCTCACCAGGAACACCTAAGGTATGTACACTCTGCTCAGTAGAGGAACGTGCCATGCAATCTCCCATCACCAGGTCCCCAGGAGCACATGTCACTACAGTGTTACCTCACCAGGAACACCTAAGGTATGTACACTCTGCTCACTAGAGGAATGGGCCATGCAATCTCCCCTCACCAGGTCCCCAGGAGCATATGTCACTACAGTGTTACCTCACCAGGAACACCTAAGGTATGTACACTCTGCTCACTAGAGGAACGTGCCATGCAATCTCCCATCACCAGGTCCCCAGGAGCACATGTCACTACAGTGTTACCTCACCAGGAAGACCTAAGGTATGTACACTCTCCCCTCACCAGGTCCCCAGGAGCACATGTCACTACAGTGTTACCTCACCAGGAACACCTAAGGTATGTACACTCTGCTCACTAGAGGAACATGCCATGCAATCTCCCCTCACCAGATCCCCAGGAGCACATGTCGCTACAGGGTTACCTCACTAGGAACACCTAAGGTATGTACACTCTGCTCACTAGAGGAACGTGCCATGCAATCTCCCCTCATCAGGTCCCCAGGAGCACATGTCACTACAGTGTTACCTCACCAGGAACAACTAAGGTATGTACACTCTGCTCACCCAGATGAATGTGCCGTGCATTCTCCCCTCACCAGAGGAATGTGCCATACAATCACCCCTCACCAGATCCCCAGGAGCACATGTCACTACAGCGTTACCTCACCAGGAAAACCTAAGGTATGTACACTCTGCTCACCAGCGGAACATTCCATGCAATCTCCCCGCACCTGGTCCCCAGTAGCACATCATACAGTGTTACCTCACCAGGAAAACCTAAGGCATGTACATTCTACCCACCAGCAGAATGTGTAATGCAATCTCCCCATACCAGGTGCCCAGGAGCACATGTCACTGCAGTGTTACCTCATCAGGAACACCTAAGTTATGTACACTCTCTCCTCACTAGAGGAAAGTGCCATGCAATCTCCCCTCACCAGGACCCCAGGAGCACATGTCTCTACAGTGTTACCCCACCAGGAACACCTAGGGTATGTGCCCTCTGCTCACCAGCTGAACGTGCCATGCAATCTCTCCTCAGCAGATCCCCAGCAGCACATGTCACTACAGTGTTACCTCACCAGGAACACCTAAGGTATGTACACTCTGCTCGCCAGTGGAACGTGCCATGGAATCTCTCCTCACCAGGTCCCCAAGAGTACATGTCACTACAGTGTTATCTCACCAGGAACACCTAAGGTATGTACACTCTGCTCACTAGAGGAATGTGCCACGCAATCTCCCCTCACCACGTCCCCAGGAGCACATGTCACTACAGTGTTACCTCACAAGGAACACCTAAGATATGTACACTCTGCTCACTAGAGGAACGTGCTATGCAATCTCCCCTCTCCAGGTCCCCAGGAGCACATGTCACTACAGTGTTACCTCACCAGGAACACCTAAGGTATGTACCCTCTGCTCACCAGCTGAAAGTGCCATGCAATCTCTCCTCAGCAGATCCCCAGCAGCACATGTCACTACAGTGTTACCTCACCAGGAACACCTAAGGTATGTACACTCTGCTCGCCAGTGGAACGTGCCATGGAATCTCTCCTCACCAGGTCCCCAAGAGTACATGTCACTACAGTGTTACCTCACCAGGAACACCTAAGGTATGTACACTCTGCTCACTAGATGAACGTGCCATGCAATCCCCCTTCACCAAGTCCCCAGGAGCACACATCACTACAGTGTTATTTCACCAGGAACACCTAAGGTATGCACACTCTGCCCACTAGAGGAACATGCCATGCAATCTCCCCTCGCCAGGCCCCCAGGAGCCCATGTCACTACAGTGTTATCACACCAGGAACACCCAAGGTATGTACACTCTGCTCACAAGAGGAACATGCCATGCAATATCCACTCGCCAGATCCCCAGGAGCCCATGTCACTACAGTGTTATTTCACCAGGAACACCTAAGGTATGCACACTCTGCCCACTAGAGGAACGTGCCATGTAATCTCCCCTCGCCAGGCCCCCAGGAGCCCATGTCACTACAGTGTTACCTCACCAGGAACACCTAAGGTATGTAAACTCTGTTCACTAGTGGAATGTTCCATACAATCTCCCCTCACTAGATCCCCAGGAGCACATGTCACTACAGTGTTACCTCACCAGGAACACCTAAGGTATGTACCCTCTGCTCGCCAGCAGAACGTGCCATGCCTTCTCTCCTAACCAGATCCCCAGCAGCACATGTCACTACAGTGTTACCTCACCAGGAACACCTAAGGTATGTACACTCTGCTCACTAGAGGAACGTGCCATGCAATCTCCCCTCGCCAGATACCCAGGAGCACACATCACTACAGTGTTATCTCATCAGGAACACCTTAGGTATGTACATTCTGCTCACTAGATGAACGTGCCATGCAATCTCCCCTCGCCAGGTCCCCAGGATCCCATGTCACTACAGTGTTACCACACCAGGAATACCCAAGGTATGTACACTCTGCTCACTAGAGGAACGTGTCATGCAATTTCCACTCGCCAGATCCCCAGGAGCCCATGTCACTACAGTGTTACCTCACCAGGAACACCTAAGGTATGTACACTCTGCTCACTAGGGGAACGTGCTATGCAATCTCCCCTCACCAGGTCCCCAGGAGCACATGTCACTACAGTGTTACGTCACCAGGAACACCTAAGGTATGTACACTCTGCTCACTAGAGGAACATGCCATGCAATACCCCCTCACCAGATCCCCAGGAGCACATGTCACTACAGGGTTTCCTCACCAGGAACACCTAAGGTATGTACCCTCTGCTCACCAGCAGAATGTGTCATGCAATCTCCCCATACCAGGTGCCCAGGAGCACATGTCACTGCAGTGTTACCTCATCAGGAACACCTAAGTTATGTACACTCTCTCCTCACTAGAGGAAAGTGCCATGCAATCTCCCCTCACCAGGACCCCAGGAGCACATGTCACTACAGTGTTACCTCACCAGGAACACCTAAGGTAGGTACCCTCTGCTCGCCAGTGGAACGTGCCATGGAATCTCTCCTCACCAGGTCCCCAAGAGTACATGTCACTACAGTGTTATCTCACCAGGAACACCTAAGGTATGTACACTCTGCTCACTAGAGGAACGTGCCACGCAATCTCCGCTCACCACGTCCCCAGGAGCAGATGTCACTACAGTGTTACCTCACCAGGAACACCTAAGGTATGTACACTCTGCTCACTAGAGGAACGTGCCACGCAATCTCCCCTCACCACGTCCCCAGGAGCACATGTCACTACAGTGTTACCTCACAAGGAACACCTAAGATATGTACACTCTGCTCACTAGAGGAACGTGCTATGCAATCTCCCCTCTCCAGGTCCCCAGGAGCACATGTCACTACAGTGTTACCTCACCAGGAACACCTAAGGTATGTACCCTCTGCTCACCAGCTGAAAGTGCCATGCAATCTCTCCTCAGCAGATCCCCAGCAGCACATGTCACTACAGTGTTACCTCACCAGGAACACCTAAGGTATGTACACTCTGCTCGCCAGTGGAACGTGCCATGGAATCTCTCCTCACCAGGTCCCCAAGAGTACATGTCACTACAGTGTTACCTCACCAGGAACACCTAAGGTATGTACACTCTGCTCACTAGATGAACGTGCCATGCAATCCCCCTTCACCAAGTCCCCAGGAGCACACATCACTACAGTGTTATTTCACCAGGAACACCTAAGGTATGCACACTCTGCCCACTAGAGGAACATGCCATGCAATCTCCCCTCGCCAGGCCCCCAGGAGCCCATGTCACTACAGTGTTATCACACCAGGAACACCCAAGGTATGTACACTCTGCTCACAAGAGGAACATGCCATGCAATATCCACTCGCCAGATCCCCAGGAGCCCATGTCACTACAGTGTTATTTCACCAGGAACACCTAAGGTATGCACACTCTGCCCACTAGAGGAACGTGCCATGTAATCTCCCCTCGCCAGGCCCCCAGGAGCCCATGTCACTACAGTGTTACCTCACCAGGAACACCTAAGGTATGTAAACTCTGTTCACTAGTGGAATGTTCCATACAATCTCCCCTCACTAGATCCCCAGGAGCACATGTCACTACAGTGTTACCTCACCAGGAACACCTAAGGTATGTACCCTCTGCTCGCCAGCAGAACGTGCCATGCCTTCTCTCCTAACCAGATCCCCAGCAGCACATGTCACTACAGTGTTACCTCACCAGGAACACCTAAGGTATGTACACTCTGCTCACTAGAGGAACGTGCCATGCAATCTCCCCTCGCCAGATACCCAGGAGCACACATCACTACAGTGTTATCTCATCAGGAACACCTTAGGTATGTACATTCTGCTCACTAGATGAACGTGCCATGCAATCTCCCCTCGCCAGGTCCCCAGGATCCCATGTCACTACAGTGTTACCACACCAGGAATACCCAAGGTATGTACACTCTGCTCACTAGAGGAACGTGTCATGCAATTTCCACTCGCCAGATCCCCAGGAGCCCATGTCACTACAGTGTTACCTCACCAGGAACACCTAAGGTATGTACACTCTGCTCACTAGGGGAACGTGCTATGCAATCTCCCCTCACCAGGTCCCCAGGAGCACATGTCACTACAGTGTTACGTCACCAGGAACACCTAAGGTATGTACACTCTGCTCACTAGAGGAACATGCCATGCAATACCCCCTCACCAGATCCCCAGGAGCACATGTCACTACAGGGTTTCCTCACCAGGAACACCTAAGGTATGTACCCTCTGCTCACCAGCAGAATGTGTCATGCAATCTCCCCATACCAGGTGCCCAGGAGCACATGTCACTGCAGTGTTACCTCATCAGGAACACCTAAGTTATGTACACTCTCTCCTCACTAGAGGAAAGTGCCATGCAATCTCCCCTCACCAGGACCCCAGGAGCACATGTCACTACAGTGTTACCTCACCAGGAACACCTAAGGTAGGTACCCTCTGCTCGCCAGTGGAACGTGCCATGGAATCTCTCCTCACCAGGTCCCCAAGAGTACATGTCACTACAGTGTTATCTCACCAGGAACACCTAAGGTATGTACACTCTGCTCACTAGAGGAACGTGCCACGCAATCTCCGCTCACCACGTCCCCAGGAGCACATGTCACTACAGTGTTACCTCACCAGGAACACCTAAGATATGTACACTCTGCTCACTGGAGGAACGTGCCATGCAATCTCCCCTCACCACGTCCCCAGGAGCACATGTCACTACTGTGTTCCCTCACCAGAAACACCTAAGGTGTGTACACTCTGCTCACCAGTGGAACATGGCCTCCAATCTCCCCTCACCAGATCCCCAGGAGCACATGTCACTACAGTGTTACCTCACCAGGAAGACCTAAGGTATGTACACTCTCCCCTCACCAGGTCCCCAGGAGCACATGTCACTACAGTGTTACCTCACCAGGAACACCTAAGGTATGTACACTCTGCTCACTAGAGGAACATGCCATGCAATCTCCCCTCACCAGATCCCCAGGAGCACATGTCGCTACAGGGTTACCTCACTAGGAACACCTAAGGTATGTACACTCTGCTCACTAGAGGAACGTGCCATGCAATCTCCCCTCATCAGGTCCCCAGGAGCACATGTCACTACAGTGTTACCTCACCAGGAACAACTAAGGTATGTACACTCTGCTCACCCAGATGAATGTGCCGTGCATTCTCCCCTCACCAGAGGAATGTGCCATACAATCACCCCTCACCAGATCCCCAGGAGCACATGTCACTACAGCGTTACCTCACCAGGAAAACCTAAGGTATGTACACTCTGCTCACCAGCGGAACATTCCATGCAATCTCCCCGCACCTGGTCCCCAGTAGCACATCATACAGTGTTACCTCACCAGGAAAACCTAAGGCATGTACATTCTACCCACCAGCAGAATGTGTAATGCAATCTCCCCATACCAGGTGCCCAGGAGCACATGTCACTGCAGTGTTACCTCATCAGGAACACCTAAGTTATGTACACTCTCTCCTCACTAGAGGAAAGTGCCATGCAATCTCCCCTCACCAGGACCCCAGGAGCACATGTCTCTACAGTGTTACCCCACCAGGAACACCTAGGGTATGTGCCCTCTGCTCACCAGCTGAACGTGCCATGCAATCTCTCCTCAGCAGATCCCCAGCAGCACATGTCACTACAGTGTTACCTCACCAGGAACACCTAAGGTATGTACACTCTGCTCGCCAGTGGAACGTGCCATGGAATCTCTCCTCACCAGGTCCCCAAGAGTACATGTCACTACAGTGTTATCTCACCAGGAACACCTAAGGTATGTACACTCTGCTCACTAGAGGAACGTGCCACGCAATCTCCCCTCATCACGTCCCCAGGAGCACATGTCACTACAGTGTTACCTCACCAGGAACACCTAAGATATGTACACTCTGCTCACTAGAGGAACGTGCTATGCAATCTCCCCTCTCCAGGTCCCCAGGAGCACATGTCACTACAGTGTTACCTCACCAGGAACACCTAAGGTATGTACCCTCTGCTCACCAGCTGAAAGTGCCATGCAATCTCTCCTCAGCAGATCCCCAGCAGCACATGTCACTACAGTGTTACCTCACCAGGAACACCTAAGGTATGTACACTCTGCTCGCCAGTGGAACGTGCCATGGAATCTCTCCTCACCAGGTCCCCAAGAGTACATGTCACTACAGTGTTACCTCACCAGGAACACCTAAGGTATGTACACTCTGCTCACTAGATGAACGAACCATGCAATCCCCCTTCACCAAGTCCCCAGGAGCACACATCACTACAGTGTTATTTCACCAGGAACACCTAAGGTATGCACACTCTGCCCACTAGAGGAACATGCCATGCAATCTCCCCTCGCCAGGCCCCCAGGAGCCCATGTCACTACAGTGTTATCACACCAGGAACACCCAAGGTATGTACACTCTGCTCACAAGAGGAACATGCCATGCAATATCCACTCGCCAGATCCCCAGGAGCCCATGTCACTACAGTGTTATTTCACCAGAAACACCTAAGGTATGCACACTCTGCCCACTAGAGGAACGTGCCATGTAATCTCCCCTCGCCAGGCCCCCAGGAGCCCATGTCACTACAGTGTTACCTCACCAGGAACACCTAAGGTATGTAAACTCTGTTCACTAGTGGAATGTTCCATACAATCTCCCCTCACTAGATCCCCAGGAGCACATGTCACTACAGTGTTACCTCACCAGGAACACCTAAGATATGTACCCTCTGCTCGCCAGCAGAACGTGCCATGCCTTCTCTCCTAACCAGATCCCCAGCAGCGCATGTCACTACAGTGTTACCTCACCAGGAACACCTAAGGTATGTACACTCTGCTCACTAGAGGAACGTGCCATGCAATCTCCCCTCGCCAGATACCCAGGAGCACACATCACTACAGTGTTATCTCATCAGGAACACCTTAGGTATGTACATTCTGCTCACTAGATGAACGTGCCATGCAATCTCCCCTCGCCAGGTCCCCAGGATCCCATGTCACTACAGTGTTACCACACCAGGAATACCCAAGGTATGTACACTCTGCTCACTAGAGGAACGTGTCATGCAATTTCCACTCGCCAGATCCCCAGGAGCCCATGTCACTACAGTGTTACCTCACCAGGAACACCTAAGGTATGTACACTCTGCTCACTAGGGGAACGTGCTATGCAATCTCCCCTCACCAGGTCCCCAGGAGCACATGTCACTACAGTGTTACGTCACCAGGAACACCTAAGGTATGTACACTCTGCTCACTAGAGGAACATGCCATGCAATACCCCCTCACCAGATCCCCAGGAGCACATGTCACTACAGGGTTTCCTCACCAGGAACACCTAAGGTATGTACCCTCTGCTCACCAGCAGAATGTGTCATGCAATCTCCCCATACCAGGTGCCCAGGAGCACATGTCACTGCAGTGTTACCTCATCAGGAACACCTAAGTTATGTACACTCTCTCCTCACTAGAGGAAAGTGCCATGCAATCTCCCCTCACCAGGACCCCAGGAGCACATGTCACTACAGTGTTACCTCACCAGGAACACCTAAGGTAGGTACCCTCTGCTCGCCAGTGGAACGTGCCATGGAATCTCTCCTCACCAGGTCCCCAAGAGTACATGTCACTACAGTGTTATCTCACCAGGAACACCTAAGGTATGTACACTCTGCTCACTAGAGGAACGTGCCACGCAATCTCCGCTCACCACGTCCCCAGGAGCACATGTCACTACAGTGTTACCTCACCAGGAACACCTAAGATATGTACACTCTGCTCACTGGAGGAACGTGCCATGCAATCTCCCCTCACCACGTCCCCAGGAGCACATGTCACTACTGTGTTCCCTCACCAGAAACACCTAAGGTGTGTACACTCTGCTCACCAGTGGAACATGGCCTCCAATCTCCCCTCACCAGATCCCCAGGAGCAAATGTCACTACAGTGTTACCTCACCAGGAACACCTAAGGTATGTACACTCTCCTCACTAGAGGAACGTGCCATGCAATCTCCCCTAACCAGATCCCCAGGAGCACATGTCACTACAGTGTTACCTCACCAGGAACACCTAAGGTATGTACACTCTGCTCACTAGAGGAATGTGTCATGCAATCTCCCCTCACCAGGTCCCCAGGAGCACATGTCACTACAGTGTTACCTCACCAGGAACACCTAAGGTATGTACACTCTGCTCACTAGAGGAACGTGCCATGCAATCTCCCATCACCAGGTCCCCAGGAGCACATGTCACTACAGTGTTACCTCACCAGGAAGACCTAAGGTATGTACACTCTCCCCTCACCAGGTCCCCAGGAGCACATGTCACTACAGTGTTACCTCACCAGGAACACCTAAGGTATGTACACTCTGCTCACTAGAGGAACATGCCATGCAATCTCCCCTCACCAGATCCCCAGGAGCACATGTCGCTTCAGGGTTACCTCACCAGGAACACCTAAGGTATGTACACTCTGCTCACTAGAGGAACGTGCCATGCAATCTCCCCTCATCAGGTCCCCAGGAGCACATGTCACTACAGTGTTACTTCACCAGGAACACCTATGGTATGTACACTCTGCTCACCAGCGTAACATGCCATGCAATCTCCCCATACCAGATACCCAGCAGCACATGTCACTACAGTGTTACCTTATCAGAAACACCTAGGGTATGTACACTCTGCTCACCACCGGAACGTACCATGCAATCTCCCCTTACCAGGTCTCCAGGAGCACATGTCACTACAGTGTTACCTCACCAGGAACACCTAAGGTATGTACACTCTGCTCACCAGCAGAATGTGTCATACAATCTCCCCATATCAGGTGCCCAGGAGCACATGTCACTGCAGTGTTACCTCATCAGGAACACCTAAGTTATGTACGCTCTCTCCTCACTAGAGGAAAGTGCCATGCAATCTCCCCTCATCAGGACCCCAGGAGCACATGTCACTACAGTGTTACCTCACCAGGAACACCTAAGGTATGTACCCTCTGCTCACCAGCAGAACGTGCCATGCAATCTCTCCTCAGCAGATCCCCAGCAGCACATGTCACTACAGTGCAGTGTTACCTCACCAGGAACACCTAAGGTATGTACACTCTGCTCACTAGAGGAACGTGCCATGCAATCCCCCCTCACTAGGTCCCCAGGAGCACATGTCACTACAGTGTTACCTCACCAGGAACACCTATGGTATGTACACTCTGCTCACCAGCGTAACATGCCATGCAATCTCCCCATACCAGATACCCAGCAGCACATGTCACTACAGTGTTACCTTACCAGGAACACCTAGGGTATATACACTCTGCTCACCACCGGAACGTGCCATGCAATCTCCCCTCCCCAGGTCCCCAGGAGCACATGTCACTGCAGTGTTACCTCATCAGGAACACCTAAGTTATGTACGCTCTCTCCTCACTAGAGGAAAGTGCCATGCAATCTCCCCTCATCAGGACCCCAGGAGCACATGTCACTACAGTGTTACCTCACCAGGAACACCTAAGGTATGTACACTCTGCTCACTAAAGGAACGTGCCATGCAATCTCCCCTTACCAGGTCCCCAGGAGCACATGTCACTACAGTCTTACCTCACCAGGAAGACCTAAGGTATGTACACTCTGTTCACTAGTGGAACGTGCCATGCAATCTCCCCTCACTAGGTCCCCAGGAGCACATGTCACCACAGTGTTACTTCACCAGGAACACCTCAGGTATGTATACTCTGCTCACCCAGCTGAATGTGCCGGGCATTCTCCCCTCACCAGAGGAATGTGCCATGCAATCACCCCTCACCAGATCCCCAGGAGCACATGTCACTAGAGCGTTACCTCACCAGGAACACCTAAGGTATGTACCCTCTGCTCACCAGCAGAACGTGCCATGCCTTCTCTCCACACCAGATCCCCAGCAGCACATGTCACTACAGTGTTACCTCACCAGGAACACCTAAGGTATGTACACTCTGCTCACCAGAGGAATGTGCCATGCAATCTCCCCTCGCCCAATCCCCAGGAGCACATGGCCCTACAGTCTTACCTCACCAGGAACACGTAAGGTATGTACATTCCTCTCACTAGAGCAATGCGCCATGCAATCTCCTCTCACCAGGTCCCCAGGAGCACATGTCACTACAGTGTTACCTCACCAGGAACACCTAAGGTATGTATACTCTGCCCACCAGCGGAACGTGCCATGCAATCTCCCCTCACCAGGTCCCCAGGAGCACATGTCACTACAGTGTTACCTCACCAGGAACACCTAAGGTATGTATACTCTGCCCACCAGCGGAACGTGCCATGCAATCTCCCCTCACCAGGTCCCCAGGAGCACATGTCACTACAGTGTTACCTCATTAGGAAAACCCAAGGTATGTACACTCTCCCCTCACCAGGTCCCCAGAAGCACATGTCACTACAGTGTTACCTCACCAGGAACACCTAAGGTATGTATACTCTGCCCACCAGCGGAACGTGCCATGCAATCTCCCCTCAACAGTTCCCCAGGAGCACATGTCACTTCAGTGTTACCTCACCAGGAACACCTAAGGTATGTACACTCTGCTCACTAGAGGAACATGCCATGCAATCTCCCATCACCAGGTACCCAGGAGCACATGTCACCACAGTGTTACCTCACCAGGAACACCTCAGGTATGTATACTCTGCTCACCCAGCTGAATGTGCCCGGCATTCTCCCCTCACCAGAGGAATGTGCCATACAATCACCCCTCACCAGATCCCCAGGAGCACATGTCACTACAGCGTTACCTCACCCGGAAAACCTAAGGTATGTACACTCTGCTCACCAGTGGAACATTCCATGCAATCTCCCCGCACCTGGTCCCCAGGAGCATGTCACTACAGTGTTACCTCACCAGGAAAACCAAAAGCATGAACACTCTGCTCACCAGCAGAATGTGTCATACAATCTCCCCATACCAGGTGCCCAGGAGCACATGTCACTGCAGTGTTACCTCATCAGGAACACCTAAGTTATGTACGCTCTCTCCTCACTAGAGGAAAGTGCCATGCAATCTCCCCTCACCAGGACCCCAGGAGCACATGTCACTACAGTGTTACCTCACCAGGAACACCTAAGGTATGTACCCTCTGCTCACCAGCAGAACGTGCCATGCAATCTCTCCTCAGCAGATCCCCAGCAGCACATGTCACTACAGTGCAGTGTTACCTCACCAGGAACACCTAAGGTATGTACACTCCGCCCACCAGCGTAACGTGCCATGCAATCTCCCCTCACCAGGTCCCCAGGAGCACACGTCACTTCAGGGTTACCTCACCAGGAAAACCTAAGGCATGTACACTCTGCTCACCAGCAGAATGTGTCATACAATCTCCCCGCACCTGGTCCCCAGGAGCACGTCACTACAGTGTTACCTCACCAGGAAAACCTAAGGCATGTACACTCTGCTCACCAGCAGAACAGTCCATTCAATCTCCCCATACCAGGTCCCCAGGAGCACATGTCACTTCAGTGTTACCTCATCAGGAACACCTAAGTTATGTAAACTCTCTCCTCACTAGAGGAAAGTGTCATGCAATCTCCCCTCACCAGGACCCCAGGAGCACATGTCACTACAGTGTTACCTCACCAGGAACACCTAAGGTATGTACACTCCTCTCACTAGAGGAATGCGCCATGAAATCTTCCCTCACCAGATCTCCAGGAGCACATGCCACTACAGTGTTACCTCAACAGGAACATCTAAGGTATGTACACTCTGCTCACCAGCAGAACGTGCCATGCAATCTCCCCATAGAAGGTCTCCAGTGGCACGTGGCACTACAGTGTTCCCTCACCAGGAACACCTAAGGTATGTACACTCCGCCCACCAGCGTAACATGCCATGCAATCTCCCCTCCCCAGGTCCCCAGGAGCACATGTCACTTCAGTGTTACCTCACCAGGAACACCTAAGGTATGTACACTCTGCTCACTAAAGGAACGTGCCATGCAATCTCCCCTTACCAGGTCCCCAGGAGCACATGTCACTACAGTCTTACCTCACCAGGAAGACCTAAGGTATGTACACTCTGTTCACTAGTGGAACGTGCCATGCAATCTCCCCTCACTAGGTCCCCAGGAGCACATGTCACCACAGTGTTACTTCACCAGGAACACCTCAGGTATGTATACTCTGCTCACCCAGCTGAATGTGCCGGGCATTCTCCCCTCACCAGAGGAATGTGCCATGCAATCACCCCTCACCAGATCCCCAGGAGCACATGTCACTACAGCGTTACCTCACCAGGAACACCTAAGGTATGTACCCTCTGCTCACCAGCAGAACGTGCCATGCCTTCTCCCCACACCAGATCCCCAGCAGCACATGTCACTACAGTGTTACCTCACCAGGAACACCTAAGGTATGTACACTCTGCTCACCAGAGGAATGTGCCATGCAATCTCCCCTCGCCCAATCCCCAGGAGCACATGGCCCTACAGTCTTACCTCACCAGGAACACGTAAGGTATGTACATTCCTCTCACTAGAGCAATGCGCCATGCAATCTCCTCTCACCAGGTCCCCAGGAGCACATGTCACTACAGTGTTACCTCACCAGGAACACCTAAGGTATGTATACTCTGCCCACCAGCGGAACGTGCCATGCAATCTCCCCTCACCAGGTCCCCAGGAGCACATGTCACTACAGTGTTACCTCACCAGGAACACCTAAGGTATGTATACTCTGCCCACCAGCGGAACGTGCCATGCAATCTCCCCTCACCAGGTCCCCAGGAGCACATGTCACTACAGTGTTACCTCATTAGGAAAACCCAAGGTATGTACACTCTCCCCTCACCAGGTCCCCAGAAGCACATGTCACTACAGTGTTACCTCACCAGGAACACCTAAGGTATGTATACTCTGCCCACCAGCGGAACGTGCCATGCAATCTCCCCTCAACAGGTCCCCAGGAGCACATGTCACTTCAGTGTTACCTCACCAGGAACACCTAAGGTATGTACACTCTGCTCACTAGAGGAACATGCCATGCAATCTCCCATCACCAGGTACCCAGGAGCACATGTCACCACAGTGTTACCTCACCAGGAACACCTCAGGTATGTATACTCTGCTCACCCAGCTGAATGTGCCGGGCATTCTCCCCTCACCAGAGGAATGTGCCATACAATCACCCCTCACCAGATCCCCAGGAGCACATGTCACTACAGCGTTACCTCACCCGGAAAACCTAAGGTATGTACACTCTGCTCACCAGTGGAACATTCCATGCAATCTCCCCGCACCTGGTCCCCAGGAGCATGTCACTACAGTGTTACCTCACCAGGAAAACCGAAAGCATGAACACTCTGCTCACCAGCAGAATGTGTCATACAATCTCCCCATACCAGGTGCCCAGGAGCACATGTCACTGCAGTGTTACCTCATCAGGAACACCTAAGTTATGTACGCTCTCTCCTCACTAGAGGAAAGTGCCATGCAATCTCCCCTCACCAGGACCCCAGGAGCACATGTCACTATAGTGTTACCTCACCAGGAACACCTAAGGTATGTACCCTCTGCTCACCAGCAGAACGTGCCATGCAATCTCTCCTCACCAGGTCCCCAGGAGCACACGTCACTACAGTGCAGTGTTACCTCACCAGGAACACCTAAGGTATGTACACTCCGCCCACCAGCGTAACGTGCCATGCAATCTCCCCTCACCAGGTCCCCAGGAGCACACGTCACTACAGTGTTACCTCACCAGGAACAACTAAGGTATGTACACTCTGCGCACTAGAGAAAAGTGCCATGCAATTTCCCTTCACCAGATCCCCAGGAGCACATGTCACTACAGTGTTACCTCACCAGGAAGACCTAAGGTATTTACACTCTGCCCACTAGAAGAACAGGCCATGCAATCAATCTCCCCTCACCAGATCCCCAGGAGCACATGTCACTTCAGGGTTACCTCACCAGGAAAACCTAAGGCATGTACACTCTGCTCACCAGCAGAATGTGTCATACAATCTCCCCGCACCTGGTCCCCAGGAGCACGTCACTACAGTGTTACCTCACCAGGAAAACCTAAGGCATGTACACTCTGCTCACCAGCAGAACAGTCCATGCAATCTCCCCATACCAGGTCCCCAGGAGCACATGTCACTTCAGTGTTACCTCATCAGGAACACCTAAATTATGTAAACTCTCTCCTCACTAGAGGAAAGTGTCATGCAATCTCCCCTCACCAGGACCCCAGGAGCACATGTCACTACAGTGTTACCTCACCAGGAACACCTAAGGTATGTACACTCCTCTCACTAGAGGAATGTGCCATGCAATCTTCCCTCACCAGATCTCCAGGAGCACATGCCACTACAGTGTTACCTCAACAGGAACATCTAAGGTATGTACACTCTGCTCACCAGCAGAACGTGCCATGCAATCTCCCCTCAGAAGGTCTCCAGTGGCACGTGGCACTACAGTGTTCCCTCACCAGGAACACCTAAGGTATGTACACTCCGCCCACCAGCGTAACATGCCATGCAATCTCCCCTCACCAGGTCCCCAGGAGCACACGTCACTACAGTCTTACCTCACCAGGAAGACCTAAGGTATGTACACTCTGCCCACCAGTGGAACGTGCCGTTTAATCTCTCCTCACCAGGTCCCCAGGAGCACATGTCACTACAGTGTTACCTCACCAGGAACACCTAAGGTATGTACACTCTGCTCACTAGATGAACGTGCCATGCAATCCCCCCTCACCAAGTCCCCAGGAGCACACATCACTACAGTGTTATTTCACCAGGAACACCTAAGGTATGCACACTCTGCCCACTAGAGGAACATGCCATGCAATCTCCCCTCGCCAGGCCCCCAGGAGCCCATGTCACTACAGTGTTATCACACCAGGAACACCCAAGGTATGTACACTCTGCTCACAAGAGGAACATGCCATGCAATATCCACTCGCCAGATCCCCAGGAGCCCATGTCACTACAGTGTTATTTCACCAGGAACACCTAAGGTATGCACACTCTGCCCACTAGAGGAACGTGCCATGTAATCTCCCCTCGCCAGGCCCCCAGGAGCCCATGTCACTACAGTGTTACCTCACCAGGAAGACGTAAGGTATGTACACTCTCCCCTCACCAGGTCCCCAGAAGCACATGTCACTACAGTGTTACCTCACCAGGAACACCTAAGGTATGTACACTCTGTTCACTAGAGGAACGTGCCATGCAATCTCCCCTCACCAGATCCCCAGGAGCACATGTCACTACAGTGTTACCTCACCAGGAAGACCTAAGGTATGTACACTCTCCCCTCACCAAGTCCCCAGGAGTACATGTCACTACAGTGTTACCTCACCAGGAAGACCTAAGGTATTTACACTCTGCCCACTAGAAGAACATGCCATGCAATCAATCTCCCCTCACCAGTTCCCCAGGAGCACATGTCACTTCAGTGTTACCTCACCAGGAAAACCTAAGGCATGTACACTCTGCTCACCAGCAGAACAGTCCATGCAATCTCCCCATACCAGGTCCCCAGGAGCACATATCACTTCAGTGTTACCTCATCAGGAACACCTAAGTTATGTAAACTCTCTCCTCACTAGAGGAAAGTGTCATGCAATCTCCCCTCACCAGGACCCCAGGAGCACATGTCACTATAGTGTTACCTTACCAGGAACACCTAAGGTATGTACACTCCTCTCACTAGAGGAATGCGCCATGCAATCTTCCCTCACCAGATCCCCAGGAGCACATGTCACTACAGTGTTACCTCAACAGTAACATCTAAGGTATGTACACTCTGCTCACCAGGTCCCCAGGAGCACATGTCACTACAGTGTTACCTCACCAGGAACACCTAAGGTATGTATACTCTGCCCACCAGCAGAACGTGCCATGCAATCTCCCCTCAGAAGGTCCCCAGTGGCACGTGTCACTACAGTGTTGCCTCACCAGGAACACCTAAGGTATGTACACTCCGCCCACCAGCGTAACGTGCCATGCAATCTCCCCTCACCAGGTCCCCAGGAGCACACGTCACTACAGTGTTACCTCACCAGGAACAACTAAGGTATGTACACTCTGCGCACTAGAGAAACGTGCCATGCAATTTCCCTTCACCAGATCCCCAGGAGCACATGTCACTACAGTGTTACCTCACCAGGAAGACCTAAGGTATTTACACTCTGCCCACTAGAAGAACAGGCCATGCAATCAATCTCCCCTCACCAGATCCCCAGGAGCACATGTCACTTCAGGGTTACCTCACCAGGAAAACCTAAGGCATGTACACTCTGCTCACCAGCAGAATGTGTCATACAATCTCCCCGCACCTGGTCCCCAGGAGCATGTCACTACAGTGTTACCTCACCAGGAAAACCTAAGGCATGTACACTCTGCTCACCAGCAGAACAGTCCATGCAATCTCCCCATACCAGGTCCCCAGGAGCACATGTCACTTCAGTGTTACCTCATCAGGAACACCTAAGTTATGTAAACTCTCTCCTCACTAGAGGAAAGTGTCATGCAATCTCCCCTCACCAGGACCCCAGGAGCACATGTCACTACAGTGTTACCTCACCAGGAACACCTAAGGTATGTACACTCCTCTCACTAGAGGAATGCGCCATGCAATCTTCCCTCACCAGATCTCCAGGAGCACATGTCACTACAGTGTTACCTCAACAGGAACATCTAAGGTATGTACACTCTGCTCACCAGCAGAACGTGCCATGCAATCTCCCCTCAGAAGGTCTCCAGTGGCACGTGGCACTACAGTGTTCCCTCACCAGGAACACCTAAGGTATGTACACTCCGCCCACCAGCGTAACATGCCATGCAATCTCCCCTCACCAGGTCCCCAGGAGCACACGTCACTACAGTCTTACCTCACCAGGAAGACCTAAGGTATGTACACTCTGCCCACCAGTGGAACGTGCCGTTTAATCTCTCCTCACCAGGTCCCCAGGAGCACATGTCACTACAGTGTTACCTCACCAGGAACACCTAAGGTATGTACACTCTGCTCACTAGATGAACGTGCCATGCAATCCCCCCTCACCAAGTCCCCAGGAGCACACATCGCTACAGTGTTATTTCACCAGGAACACCTAAGGTATGCACACTCTGCCCACTAGAGGAACATGCCATGCAATCTCCCCTCGCCAGGCCCCCAGGAGCCCATGTCACTACAGTGTTATCACACCAGGAACACCCAAGGTATGTACACTCTGCTCACAAGAGGAACATGCCATGCAATATCCACTCGCCAGATCCCCAGGAGCCCATGTCACTACAGTGTTATTTCACCAGGAACACCTAAGGTATGCACACTCTGCCCACTAGAGGAACGTGCCATGTAATCTCCCCTCGCCAGGCCCCCAGGAGCCCATGTCACTACAGTGTTACCTCACCAGGAACACCTAAGGTATGTAAACTCTGTTCACTAGTGGAATGTTCCATACAATCTCCCCTCACTAGATCCCCAGGAGCACATGTCACTACAGTGTTACCTCACCAGGAACACCTAAGGTATGTACCCTCTGCTCGCCAGCAGAACGTGCCATGCCTTCTCTCCTAACCAGATCCCCAGCAGCACATGTCACTACAGTGTTACCTCACCAGGAACACCTAAGGTATGTACACTCTGCTCACTAGAGGAACGTGCCATGCATTCTCCCATCGCCAGATACCCAGGAGCACACATCACTACAGTGTTATCTCATCAGGAACACCTTAGGTATGTACATTCTGCTCACTAGATGAACGTGCCATGCAATCTCCCCTCGCCAGGTCCCCAGGATCCCATGTCACTACAGTGTTACCACACCAGGAACACCCAAGGTATGTACACTCTGCTCACTAGAGGAACGTGTCATGCAATTTCAACTCGCCAGATCCCCAGGAGCCCATGTCACTACAGTGTTACCTCACCAGGAACACCTAAGGTATGCACACTCTGCTCACTAGGGGAACGTGCTATGCAATCTCCCCTCACCAGGTCCCCAGGAGCACATGTCACTACAGTGTTACCTCACCAGGAACACCTAAGGTATGTACACTCTGCTCACTAGAGGAACATGCCATGCAATACCCCCTCACCAGATCCCCAGGAGCACATGTCACTACAGGGTTTCCTCACCAGGAACACCTAAGGTATGTACCCTCTGCTCACCAGCAGAATGTGTCATGCAATCTCCCCATACCAGGTACCCAGGAGCACATGTCACTGCAGTGTTACCTCATCAGGAACACCTAAGTTATGTACACTCTCTCCTCACTAGAGGAAAGTGCCATGCAATCTCCCCTCACCAGGACCCCAGGAGCACATGTAACTACAGTGTTACCTCACCAGGAACACCTAAGGTAGGTACCCTCTGCTCACCAGCTGAACGTGCCATGCAATCTCTCCTCAGCAGATCCCCAGCAGCACATGTCACTACAGTGTTACCTCACCAGGAACACCTAAGGTATGTACACTCTGCTCGCCAGTGGAACGTGCCATGGAATCTCTCCTCACCAGGTCCCCAAGAGTACATGTCACTACAGTGTTATCTCACCAGGAACACCTAAGGTATGTACACTCTGCTCACTAGAGGAACGTGCCACGCAATCTCCCCTCACCACGTCCCCAGGAGCACATGTCACTACAGTGTTACCTCACCAGGAACACCTAAGATATGTACACTCTGCTCACTAGAGGAACGTGCTATGCAATCTCCCCTCTCCAGGTCCCCAGGAGCACATGTCACTACAGTGTTACCTCACCAGGAACACCTAAGGTATGTACCCTCTGCTCACCAGCTGAACGTGCCATGCAATCTCTCCTCAGCAGATCCCCAGCAGCACATGTCACTACAGTGTTACCTCACCAGGAACACCTAAGGTATGTACACTCTGCTCGCCAGTGGAACGTGCCATGGAATCTCTTCTCACCAGGTCCCCAAGAGTACATGTCACTACAGTGTTACCTCACCAGGAACACCTAAGGTATGTACACTCTGCTCACTAGATGAACGTGCCATGCAATCCCCCCTCACCAAGTCCCCAGGAGCACACATCACTACAGTGTTATTTCACCAGGAACACCTAAGGTATGCACACTCTGCCCACTAGAGGAACATGCCATGCAATCTCCCCTCGCCAGGCCCCCAGGAGCCCATGTCACTACAGTGTTATCACACCAGGAACACCCAAGGTATGTACACTCTGCTCACAAGAGGAACATGCCATGCAATATCCACTCGCCAGATCCCCAGGAGCCCATGTCACTACAGTGTTATTTCACCAGGAACACCTAAGGTATGCACACTCTGCCCACTAGAGGAACGTGCCATGTAATCTCCCCTCGCCAGGCCCCCAGGAGCCCATGTCACTACAGTGTTACCTCACCAGGAACACCTAAGGTATGTAAACTCTGTTCACTAGTGGAATGTTCCATACAATCTCCCCTCACTAGATCCCCAGGAGCACATGTCACTACAGTGTTACCTCACCAGGAACACCTAAGGTATGTACCCTCTGCTCGCCAGCAGAACGTGCCATGCCTTCTCTCCTAACCAGATCCCCAGCAGCACATGTCACTACAGTGTTACCTCACCAGGAACACCTAAGGTATGTACACTCTGCTCACTAGAGGAACGTGCCATGCAATCTCCCCTCGCCAGATACCCAGGAGCACACATCACTACAGTGTTATCTCATCAGGAACACCTTAGGTATGTACATTCTGCTCACTAGATGAACGTGCCATGCAATCTCCCCTCGCCAGGTCCCCAGGATCCCATGTCACTACAGTGTTACCACACCAGGAATACCCAAGGTATGTACACTCTGCTCACTAGAGGAACGTGTCATGCAATTTCCACTCGCCAGATCCCCAGGAGCCCATGTCACTACAGTGTTACCTCACCAGGAACACCTAAGGTATGTACACTCTGCTCACTAGGGGAACGTGCTATGCAATCCTCCCTCACCAGGTCCCCAGGAGCACATGTCACTACAGTGTTACGTCACCAGGAACACCTAAGGTATGTACACTCTGCTCACTAGAGGAACATGCCATGCAATACCCCCTCACCAGATCCCCAGGAGCACATGTCACTACAGGGTTTCCTCACCAGGAACACCTAAGGTATGTACCCTCTGCTCACCAGCAGAATGTGTCATGCAATCTCCCCATACCAGGTGCCCAGGAGCACATGTCACTGCAGTGTTACCTCATCAGGAACACCTAAGTTATGTACACTCTCTCCTCACTAGAGGAAAGTGCCATGCAATCTCCCCTCACCAGGACCCCAGGAGCACATGTCACTACAGTGTTACCTCACCAGGAACACCTAAGGTAGGTACCCTCTGCTCGCCAGTGGAACGTGCCATGGAATCTCTCCTCACCAGGTCCCCAAGAGTACATGTCACTACAGTGTTATCTCACCAGGAACACCTAAGGTATGTACACTCTGCTCACTAGAGGAACGTGCCACGAAATCTCCGCTCACCACGTCCCCAGGAGCACATGTCACTACAGTGTTACCTCACCAGGAACACCTAAGATATGTACACTCTGCTCACTGGAGGAACGTGCCATGCAATCTCCCCTCACCACGTCCCCAGGAGCACATGTCACTACTGTGTTCCCTCACCAGAAACACCTAAGGTGTGTACACTCTGCTCACCAGTGGAACATGGCCTCCAATCTCCCCTCACCAGATCCCCAGGAGCAAATGTCACTACAGTGTTACCTCACCAGGAACACCTAAGGTATGTACACTCTCCTCACTAGAGGAACGTGCCATGCAATCTCCCCTAACCAGATCCCCAGGAGCACATGTCACTACAGTGTTACCTCACCAGGAACACCTAAGGTATGTACACTCTGCTCACTAGAGGAATGTGTCATGCAATCTCCCCTCACCAGGTCCCCAGGAGCACATGTCACTACAGTGTTACCTCACCAGGAACACCTAAGGTATGTACACTCTGCTCACTAGAGGAACGTGCCATGCAATCTCCCATCACCAGGTCCCCAGTAGCACATGTCACTACAGTGTTACCTCACCAGGAAGACCTAAGGTATGTACACTCTCCCCTCACCAGGTCCCCAGGAGCACATGTCACTACAGTGTTACCTCACCAGGAACACCTAAGGTATGTACACTCTGCTCACTAGAGGAACATGCCATGCAATCTCCCCTCACCAGATCCCCAGGAGCACATGTCGCTTCAGGGTTACCTCACCAGGAACACCTAAGGTATGTACACTCTGCTCACTAGAGGAACGTGCCATGCAATCTCCCCTCATCAGGTCCCCAGGAGCACATGTCACTACAGTGTTACCTCACCAGGAACAACTAAGGTATGTACACTCTGCTCACTAGAGGAACGTGCCATGCAATCTCCCACCACCAGGTCCCCAGGGGCACATGTCACTACAGTGTTACCTCACCAGGAACACCTCAGGTATGTATACTCTGCTCACCCAGATGAATGTGCCTTGCATTCTCCCCTCACCAGAGGAAATTGCCATACAATCACCCCTCACCAGATCCCCAGGAGCACATGTCACTACAGCGTTACCTCACCAGGAAAACCTAAGATATGTACACTCTGCTCACCAGCGGAACATTCCATGCAATCTCCCCGCAGCTGGTCCCCAGGAGCATGTCACTACAGTGTTACCTCACCAGGAAACCCTAAGGCATGTACACTCTACTCACCAGCAGAATGTGTCATGCAATCTCCCCATACCAGGTGCCCAGGAGCACATGTCACTGCAGTGTTACCTCAATAGGAACACCTAAGTTATGTACACTCTCTCCTCACTAGAGGAAAGTGCCATGCAATCTCCCCTCACCAGGACCCCAGGAGCCCATGTCACTACAGTGTTACCTCACCAGGAACACCTAAGGTATGTACCCTCTGCTCACCAGCTGAACGTGCCATGCAATCTCTCCTCAGCAGATCCCCAGCAGCACATGTCACTACAGTGTTACCTCACCAGGAAAACCTAAGGTATGTACACTCTACTCGCCAGTGGAACGTGCCATGGAATCTCTCCTCACCAGGTCCCCAAGAGTACATGTGACTACAGTGTTACCTCACCAGGAACACCTAAGGTATGTACACTCTGCTCACTGGAGGAATGTGCCATGCAATCTCCCATCCTCACGTCCCCAGGAGCACATGTCACTACTGTGTTCCCTCACCAGAAACATCTAAGGTATGTACACTCTGCTCACCAGTGGAACGTGCCCTCCAATCTCCCCTCACCAGATCCCCAGGAGAAAATGTCACTACAGTTTTACCTCACCAGGAACACCTAAGGTATGTACACTCTGCTCACTAGAGGAACGTGCCATGCAATCTCCCCTTACCAGGTCCCCAGGAACACATGTCACTACAGTGTTACCTCACCAGGAACACCTAAGGTATGTACATTCTGCTCACTAGAGGAACGTGCCATGCAATCTCCCATCACCAGGAGCACATGTCACTACAGTGTTACCTCACCAGGAACACCTAAGGTATGTACACTCTGCTCAAAAGAGGAATGTGCCATGCAATCTCCCCTCACCAGGTCCCCAGGAGCACATGTCACTATAGTGTTACCTCACCAGGAACACCTAAGGTATGTACAATCTGCTCACTAGAGGAACGTGCCATGCAATCTCCCCTCACAAGGTCCCCAGGAGCACATGTCACTACAGTGTTACCTCACCAGGAAGACGTAAGGTATGTACACTCTCCCCTCACCAGGTCCCCAGAAGCACATGTCACTACAGTGTTACCTCACCAGGAACACCTAAGGTATGTACACTCTGTTCACTAGAGGAACGTGCCATGCAATCTCCCCTCACCAGATCCCCAGGAGCACATGTCACTACAGTGTTACCTCACCAGGAAGACCTAAGGTATGTACACTCTCCCCTCACCAAGTCCCCAGGAGTACATGTCACTACAGTGTTACCTCACCAGGAAGACCTAAGGTATTTACACTCTGCCCACTAGAAGAACATGCCATGCAATCAATCTCCCCTCACCAGTTCCCCAGGAGCACATGTCACTTCAGGGTTACCTCACCAGGAAAACCTAAGGCATGTACACTCTGCTCACCAGCAGAATGTGTCATGCAATCTCCCCGCACCTGGTCCCCAGGAGCACGTCACTACAGTGTTACCTCACCAGGAAAACCTAAGGCATGTACACTCTGCTCACCAGCAGAACAGTCCATGCAATCTCCCCATACCAGGTCCCCAGGAGCACATATCACTTCAGTGTTACCTCATCAGGAACACCTAAATTATGTAAACTCTCTCCTCACTAGAGGAAAGTGTCATGCAATCTCCCCTCACCAGGACCCCAGGAGCACATGTCACTATAGTGTTACCTCACCAGGAACACCTAAGGTATGTACACTCCTCTCACTAGAGGAATGCGCCATGCAATCTTCCCTCACCAGATCCCCAGGAGCACATGTCACTACAGTGTTACCTCAACAGTAACATCTAAGGTATGTACACTCTGCTCACCAGGTCCCCAGGAGCACATGTCACTACAGTGTTACCTCACCAGGAACACCTAAGGTATGTATACTCTGCCCACCAGCAGAATGTGCCATGCAATCTCCCCTCAGAAGGTCCCCAGTGGCACGTGTCACTACAGTGTTGCCTCACCAGGAACACCTAAGGTATGTACACTCCGCCCACCAGCGTAACGTGCCATGCAATCTCCCCTCACCAGGTCCCCAGGAGCACACGTCACTACAGTGTTACCTCACCAGGAACAACTAAGGTATGTACACTCTGCGCACTAGAGAAACGTGCCATGCAATTTCCCTTCACCAGATCCCCAGGAGCACATGTCACTACAGTGTTACCTCACCAGGAAGACCTAAGGTATTTACACTCTGCCCACCAGCAGAATGTGTCATACAATCTCCCCGCACCTGGTCCCCAGGAGCATGTCACTACAGTGTTACCTCACCAGGAAAACCTAAGGCATGTACACTCTGCTCACCAGCAGAACAGTCCATGCAATCAATCTCCCCTCACCAGATCCCCAGGAGCACATGTCACTTCAGGGTTACCTCACCAGGAAAACCTAAGGCATGTACACTCTGCTCACCAGCAGAATGTGTCATACAATCTCCCCGCACCTGGTCCCCAGGAGCATGTCACTACAGTGTTACCTCACCAGGAAAACCTAAGGCATGTACACTCTGCTCACCAGCAGAACAGTCCATGCAATCTCCCCATACCAGGTCCCCAGGAGCACATGTCACTTCAGTGTTACCTCATCAGGAACACCTAAGTTATGTAAACTCTCTCCTCACTAGAGGAAAGTGTCATGCAATCTCCCCTCACCAGGACCCCAGGAGCACATGTCACTACAGTGTTACCTCACCAGGAACACCTAAGGTATGTACACTCCTCTCACTAGAGGAATGCGCCATGCAATCTTCCCTCACCAGATCTCCAGGAGCACGTCACTACAGTGTTACCTCAACAGGAACATCTAAGGTATGTACACTCTGCTCACCAGCAGAACGTGCCATGCAATCTCCCCTCAGAAGGTCTCCAGTGGCACGTGGCACTACAGTGTTCCCTCACCAGGAACACCTAAGGTATGCACACTCTGCCCACTAGAGGAACATGCCATGCAATCTCCCCTCGCCAGGCCCCCAGGAGCCCATGTCACTACAGTGTTATCACACCAGGAACACCCAAGGTATGTACACTCTGCTCACAAGAGGAACATGCCATGCAATATCCACTCGCCAGATCCCCAGGAGCCCATGTCACTACAGTGTTATTTCACCAGGAACACCTAAGGTATGCACACTCTGCCCACTAGAGGAACGTGCCATGTAATCTCCCCTCGCCAGGCCCCCAGGAGCCCATGTCACTACAGTGTTACCTCACCAGGCACACCTAAGGTATGTAAACTCTGTTCACTAGTGGAATGTTCCATACAATCTCCCCTCACTAGATCCCCAGGAGCACATGTCACTACAGTGTTACCTCACTAGGAACACCTAAGGTATGTACCCTCTGCTCGCCAGCAGAACGTGCCATGCCTTCTCTCCTAACCAGATCCCCAGCAGCACATGTCACTACAGTGTTACCTCACCAGGAACACCTAAGGTATGTACACTCTGCTCACTAGAGGAACGTGCCATGCAATCTCCCCTCGCCAGATACCCAGGAGCACACATCACTACAGTGTTATCTCATCAGGAACACCTTAGGTATGTACATTCTGCTCACTAGATGAACGTGCCATGCAATCTCCCCTCGCCAGGTCCCCAGGATCCCATGTCACTACAGTGTTACCACACCAGGAACACCCAAGGTATGTACACTCTGCTCACTAGAGGAACGTGTCATGCAATTTCCACTCGCCAGATCCCCAGGAGCCCATGTCACTACAGTGTTACCTCACCAGGAACACCTAAGGTATGTACACTCTGCTCACTAGGGGAACGTGCTATGCAATCTCCCCTCACCAGGTCCCCAGGAGCACATGTCACTACAGTGTTACCTCACCAGGAACACCTAAGGTATGTACACTCTGCTCACTAGAGGAACATGCCATGCAATACCCCCTCACCAGATCCCCAGGAGCACATGTCACTACAGGGTTTCCTCACCAGGAACACCTAAGGTATGTACCCTCTGCTCACCAGCAGAATGTGTCATGCAATCTCCCCATACCAGGTGCCCAGGAGCACATGTCACTGCAGTGTTACCTCATCAGGAACACCTAAGTTATGTACACTCTCTCCTCACTAGAGGAAAGTGCCATGCAATCTCCCCTCACCAGGACCCCAGGAGCACATGTCACTACAGTGTTACCTCACCAGGAACACCTAAGGTAGGTACCCTCTGCTCACCAGCTGAACGTGCCATGCAATCTCTCCTCAGCAGATCCCCAGCAGCACATGTCACTACAGTGTTACCTCACCAGGAACACCTAAGGTATGTACACTCTGCTCGCCAGTGGAACGTGCCATGGAATCTCTCCTCACCAGGTCCCCAAGAGTACATGTCACTACAGTGTTATCTCACCAGGAACACCTAAGGTATGTACACTCTGCTCACTAGAGGAACGTGCCACGCAATCTCCCCTCACCACGTCCCCAGGAGCACATGTCACTACAGTGTTACCTCACCAGGAACACCTAAGATATGTACACTCTGCTCACTAGAGGAACGTGCTATGCAATCTCCCCTCTCCAGGTCGCCAGGAGCACATGTCACTACAGTGTTACCTCACCAGGAACACCTTAGGTATGTACCCTCTGCTCACCAGCTGAACGTGCCATGCAATCTCTCCTCAGCAGATCCCCAGCAGCACATGTCACTACAGTGTTACCTCACCAGGAACACCTAAGGTATGTACACTCTGCTCGCCAGTGGAACGTGCCATGGAATCTCTCCTCACCAGGTCCCCAAGAGTACATGTCACTACAGTGTTACCTCACCAGGAACACCTAAGGTATGTACACTCTGCTCACTAGATGAACGTGCCATGCAATCCCCCCTCACCAAGTCCCCAGTAGCACACATCACTACAGTGTTATTTCACCAGGAACACCTAAGGTATGCACACTCTGCCCACTAGAGGAACATGCCATGCAATCTCCCCTCGCCAGGCCCCCAGGAGCCCATGTCACTACAGTGTTATCACACCAGGAACACCCAAGGTATGTACACTCTGCTCACTAGAGGAACGTGCCACGCAATCTCCCCTCACCACGTCCCCAGGAGCACATGTCACTACAGTGTTACCTCACCAGGAACACCTAAGATATGTACACTCTGCTCACTAGAGGAACGTGCTATGCAATCTCCCCTCTCCAGGTCGCCAGGAGCACATGTCACTACAGTGTTACCTCATCAGGAACACCTTAGGTATGTACCCTCTGCTCACCAGCTGAACGTGCCATGCAATCTCTCCTCAGCAGATCCCCAGCAGCACATGTCACTACAGTGTTACCTCACCAGGAACACCTAAGGTATGTACACTCTGCTCGCCAGTGGAACGTGCCATGGAATCTCTCCTCACCAGGTCCCCAAGAGTACATGTCACTACAGTGTTACCTCACCAGGAACACCTAAGGTATGTACACTCTGCTCACTAGATGAACGTGCCATGCAATCCCCCCTCACCAAGTCCCCAGGAGCACACATCACTACAGTGTTATTTCACCAGGAACACCTAAGGTATGCACACTCTGCCCACTAGAGGAACATGCCATGCAATCTCCCCTCGCCAGGCCCCCAGGAGCCCATGTCACTACAGTGTTATCACACCAGGAACACCCAAGGTATGTACACTCTGCTCACTAGAGGAAAGTGCCATGCAATCTCCCCTCACCAGGACCCCAGGAGCACATGTCACTACAGTGTTACCTCACCAGGAACACCTAAGGTAGGTACCCTCTGCTCACCAGCTGAACGTGCCATGCAATCTCTCCTCAGCAGATCCCCAGCAGCACATGTCACTACAGTGTTACCTCACCAGGAACACCTAAGGTATGTACACTCTGCTCGCCAGTGGAACGTGCCATGGAATCTCTCCTCACCAGGTCCCCAAGAGTACATGTCACTACAGTGTTATCTCACCAGGAACACCTAAGGTATGTACACTCTGCTCACTAGAGGAACATGCCATGCAATACCCCCTCACCAGATCCCCAGGAGCACATGTCACTACAGGGTTTCCTCACCAGGAACACCTAAGGTATGTACACTCTGCTCACCAGCAGAACGTGCCATGCAATCTCCCCTCAGAAGGTCTCCAGTGGCACGTGGCACTACAGTGTTCCCTCACCAGGAACACCTAAGGTATGCACACTCTGCCCACTAGAGGAACATGCCATGCAATCTCCCCTCGCCAGGCCCCCAGGAGCCCATGTCACTACAGTGTTATCACACCAGGAACACCCAAGGTATGTACACTCTGCTCACAAGAGGAACATGCCATGCAATATCCACTCGCCAGATCCCCAGGAGCCCATGTCACTACAGTGTTATTTCACCAGGAACACCTAAGGTATGCACACTCTGCCCACTAGAGGAACGTGCCATGTAATCTCCCCTCGCCAGGCCCCCAGGAGCCCATGTCACTACAGTGTTACCTCACCAGGCACACCTAAGGTATGTAAACTCTGTTCACTAGTGGAATGTTCCATACAATCTCCCCTCACTAGATCCCCAGGAGCACATGTCACTACAGTGTTACCTCACTAGGAACACCTAAGGTATGTACCCTCTGCTCGCCAGCAGAACGTGCCATGCCTTCTCTCCTAACCAGATCCCCAGCAGCACATGTCACTACAGTGTTACCTCACCAGGAACACCTAAGGTATGTACACTCTGCTCACTAGAGGAACGTGCCATGCAATCTCCCCTCGCCAGATACCCAGGAGCACACATCACTACAGTGTTATCTCATCAGGAACACCTTAGGTATGTACATTCTGCTCACTAGATGAACGTGCCATGCAATCTCCCCTCGCCAGGTCCCCAGGATCCCATGTCACTACAGTGTTACCTCACCAGGCACACCTAAGGTATGTAAACTCTGTTCACTAGTGGAATGTTCCATACAATCTCCCCTCACTAGATCCCCAGGAGCACATGTCACTACAGTGTTACCTCACTAGGAACACCTAAGGTATGTACCCTCTGCTCGCCAGCAGAACGTGCCATGCCTTCTCTCCTAACCAGATCCCCAGCAGCACATGTCACTAGAGTGTTACCTCACCAGGAACACCTAAGGTATGTACACTCTGCTCACTAGAGGAACGTGCCATGCAATCTCCCCTCGCCAGATACCCAGGAGCACACATCACTACAGTGTTATCTCATCAGGAACACCTTAGGTATGTACATTCTGCTCACTAGATGAACGTGCCATGCAATCTCCCCTCGCCAGGTCCCCAGGATCCCATGTCACTACAGTGTTACCACACCAGGAACACCCAAGGTATGTACACTCTGCTCACTAGAGGAACGTGTCATGCAATTTCCACTCGCCAGATCCCCAGGAGCCCATGTCACTACAGTGTTACCTCACCAGGAACACCTAAGGTATGTACACTCTGCTCACTAGGGGAACGTGCTATGCAATCTCCCCTCACCAGGTCCCCAGGAGCACATGTCACTACAGTGTTACCTCACCAGGAACACCTAAGGTATGTACACTCTGCTCACTAGAGGAACATGCCATGCAATACCCCCTCACCAGATCCCCAGGAGCACATGTCACTACAGGGTTTCCTCACCAGGAACACCTAAGGTATGTACCCTCTGCTCACCAGCAGAATGTGTCATGCAATCTCCCCATACCAGGTGCCCAGGAGCACATGTCACTGCAGTGTTACCTCATCAGGAACACCTAAGTTATGTACACTCTCTCCTCACTAGAGGAAAGTGCCATGCAATCTCCCCTCACCAGGACCCCAGGAGCACATGTCACTACAGTGTTACCTCACCAGGAACACCTAAGGTAGGTACCCTCTGCTCACCAGCTGAACGTGCCATGCAATCTCTCCTCAGCAGATCCCCAGCAGCACATGTCACTACAGTGTTACCTCACCAGGAACACCTAAGGTATGTACACTCTGCTCGCCAGTGGAACGTGCCATGGAATCTCTCCTCACCAGGTCCCCAAGAGTACATGTCACTACAGTGTTATCTCACCAGGAACACCTAAGGTATGTACACTCTGCTCACTAGAGGAACGTGCCACGCAATCTCCCCTCACCACGTCCCCAGGAGCACATGTCACTACAGTGTTACCTCACCAGGAACACCTAAGATATGTACACTCTGCTCACTAGAGGAACGTGCTATGCAATCTCCCCTCTCCAGGTCGCCAGGAGCACATGTCACTACAGTGTTACCTCACCAGGAACACCTTAGGTATGTACCCTCTGCTCACCAGCTGAACGTGCCATGCAATCTCTCCTCAGCAGATCCCCAGCAGCACATGTCACCACAGTGTTACCTCACCAGGAACACCTAAGGTATGTACACTCTGCTCGCCAGTGGAACGTGCCATGGAATCTCTCCTCACCAGGTCCCCAAGAGTACATGTCACTACAGTGTTACCTCACCAGGAACACCTAAGGTATGTACACTCTGCTCACTAGATGAACGTGCCATGCAATCCCCCCTCACCAAGTCCCCAGGAGCACACATCACTACAGTGTTATTTCACCAGGAACACCTAAGGTATGCACACTCTGCCCACTAGAGGAACATGCCATGCAATCTCCCCTCGCCAGGCCCCCAGGAGCCCATGTCACTACAGTGTTATCACACCAGGAACACCCAAGGTATGTACACTCTGCTCACAAGAGGAACATGCCATGCAATATCCACTCGCCAGATCCCCAGGAGCCCATGTCACTACAGTGTTATTTCACCAGGAACACCTAAGGTATGCACACTCTGCCCACTAGAGGAACGTGCCATGTAATCTCCCTCGCCAGGCCCCCAGGAGCCCATGTCACTACAGTGTTACCTCACCAGGAACACCTAAGGTATGTAAACTCTGTTCACTAGTGGAATGTTCCATACAATCTCCCCTCACTAGATCCCCAGGAGCACATGTCACTACAGTGTTACCTCACCAGGAACACCTAAGGTATGTACCCTCTGCTCGCCAGCAGAACGTGCCATGCCTTCTCTCCTAACCAGATCCCCAGCAGCACATGTCACTACAGTGTTACCTCACCAGGAACACCTAAGGTATGTACACTCTGCTCACTAGAGGAACGTGCCATGCAAACTCCCCTCGCCAGATACCCAGGAGCACACATCACTACAGTGTTATCTCATCAGGAACACCTTAGGTATGTACATTCTGCTCACTAGATGAACGTGCCATGCAATCTCTCCTCGCCAGGTCCCCAGGATCCCATGTCACTACAGTGTTACCACACCAGGAACACCCAAGGTATGTACACTCTGCTCACTAGAGGAACGTGTCATGCAATTTCCACTCGCCAGATCCCCAGGAGCCCATGTCACTACAGTGTTACCTCACCAGGAACACCTAAGGTATGTACACTCTGCTCACTAGGGGAACGTGCTATGCAATCTCCCCTCACCAGGTCCCCAGGAGCACATGTCACTACAGTGTTACCTCACCAGGAACACCTAAGGTATGTACACTCTGCTCACTAGAGGAACATGCCATGCAATACCCCCTCACCAGATCCCCAGGAGCACATGTCACTACAGGGTTTCCTCACCAGGAACACCTAAGGTATGTACCCTCTGCTCACCAGCAGAATGTGTCATGCAATCTCCCCATACCAGGTGCCCAGGAGCACATGTCACTGCAGTGTTACCTCATCAGGAACACCTAAGTTATGTACACTCTCTCCTCACTAGAGGAAAGTGCCATGCAATCTCCCCTCACCAGGACCCCAGGAGCACATGTCACTACAGTGTTACCTCACCAGGAACACCTAAGGTAGGTACCCTCTGCTCGCCAGTGGAACGTGCCATGGAATCTCTCCTCACCAGGTCCCCAAGAGTACATGTCACTACAGTGTTATCTCACCAGGAACACCTAAGGTATGTACACTCTGCTCACTAGAGGAACGTGCCACGCAATCTCCCCTCACCACGTCCCCAGGAGCACATGTCACTACAGTGTTACCTCACCAGGAACACCTAAGATATGTACACTCTGCTCACTAGAGGAACGTGCTATGCAATCTCCCCTCTCCAGGTCCCCAGGAGCACATGTCACTACAGTGTTACCTCACCAGGAACACCTAAGGTATGTACCCTCTGCTCACCAGCTGAACGTGCCATGCAATCTCTCCTCAGCAGATCCCCAGCAGCACATGTCACTACAGTGTTACCTCACCAGGAACACCTAAGGTATGTGCACTCTGCTCGCCAGTGGAACGTGCCATGGAATCTCTCCTCACCAGGTCCCCAAGAGTACATGTCACTACAGTGTTACCTCACCAGGAACACCTAAGGTATGTACACTCCTCTCACTAGAGGAATGCGCCATGAAATCTCCCCTCACCAGATCCCCAGGAGCACATGTCACTACAGTGTTACCTCAACAGGAACATCTAAGGTATGTACACTCTCCCCTCCCCAGGTCTCCAGGAGCACATGTCACTACAGTGTTACCTCACCAGGAACAGCTAAGTTATGTATACTCTACTCACCAGCAGAATGTGCAATGCAATTTCCCCTCAGCAGTTCCCCAGTGGCACATATAAGTACAGTGTTCCCTCACCAGGAACACCTAAGTTATGTACACTCTGCGCATTAGAGAAACGTGCCATGCAATCTCCCCTCACCAGGTACCCAGGAGCACATGTCACTACAGTCTTACCTCACCAGGAAGACCTAAGGTATGTACATTCTGCCCACCAGCGGAACGTGCCAGGTAATCTCTCCTCACCAGGTCCCCAGGAGCACATATCACTACAGTGTTACCTCATCAGGAACACCTAAGGTATGTACACCTGCTCACCAGCAGAACATGCCATGCAATCTGCCCTCACCAGATACCCAGCAGCACATGTCACTACAGTGTTACCTCACCAGGAACACCTAGGGTATGTACACTCTGCTCACTAGACGAACGTGCCATAAAATCCCCCCTCACCAAGTCCCCAGGAGCACACGTCACTAGAGTGTTACTTCACCAGGAACACCTAAGGTATGCACACTCTGCCCACTAGAGGAACATGCCATGCAATCTCCCCTCGCCAGATACCCAGGAGCACACGTCACTACAGTGTTACCTCATCAGGAACACCTTAGGTATGTACATTCTGCTCACTAGATGAACGTGCCATGCAATCTCCCCTCGCCAGGTCCCCAGGATCCCATGTCACTACAGTGTTACCACACCAGGAACACCCAAGGTATGTACACTCTGCTCACTAGAGGAACGTGCCATGCAATATCCACTCGCCAGATCCCCAGGAGCCCATGTCACTACAGTGTTACATCACCAGGAACACCTAAGGTGTTGTACACTCTGCTCACTAGAGGAACGTGCCATGCAATCTCCCCTCACTAGGACCCCAGGAGCACATGTCACTACAGTGTTACCTCAACAGGAACATCTAAGGTATGTACACTCTCCCCTCCCCAGGTCTCCAGGAGCACATGTCACTACAGTGTTACCTCACCAGGAACAGCTATGTTATGTATACTCTACTCACCAGCAGAATGTGCAATGCAATCTCCCCTCAGCAGTTCCCCAGTGGCACATATCAGTACAGTGTTCCCTCACCAGGAACACCTAATGTATGTACACTCCGCCCACCAGCGGAAGGTGCCATGCAATCTCCCCTCACCAGGTCCACAGGAGCACACGTCACTACATTGTTACCTCACCAGGAACACCTAAGGTATGTACACTCTGCGCATTAGAGAAACGTGCCATGCAATCTCCCCTCACCAGGTACCCAGGAGCACATGTCACTACAGTCTTACCTCACCAGGAAGACCTAAGGTATGTACATTCTGCCCACCAGCGGAACGTGCCAGGTAATCTCTCCTCAACAGGTCCCCAGGAGCACATATCACTACCGTGTTACCTCATCAGGAACACCTAAGGTATGTACACCTGCTCACCAGCAGAACATGCCATGCAATCTGCCCTCACCAGATACCCAGCAGCACATGTCACTACAGTGTTACCTCACCAGGAACACCTAGGGTATGTACACTCTGCTCACTAGAGGAACGTGCCATAAAATCCCCCCTCACCAAGTCCCCAGGAGCACACGTCACTAGAGTGTTACTTCACCAGGAACACCTAAGGTATGCACACTCTGCCCACTAGAGGAACATGCCATGCAATCTCCCCTCGCCAGATACCCAGGAGCACACGTCACTACAGTGTTACCTCATCAGGAACACCTTAGGTATGTACATTCTGCTCACTAGATGAACGTGCCATGCAATCTCCCCTCGCCAGGTCCCCAGGATCCCATGTCACTACAGTGTTACCACACCAGGAACACCCAAGGTATGTACACTCTGCTCACTAGAGGAACGTGCCATGCAATATCCACTCGCCAGATCCCCAGGAGCCCATATCACTACAGTGTTACCTCACCAGGAACACCTAAGGTGTTGTACACTCTGCTCACTAGAGGAACGTGCCATGCAATCTCCCCTCACTAGGACCCCAGGAGCACATGTCACTACAGTGTTACCTCACCAGGAACACCTAAGGTATGTACACTCTGCTCACTAGAGGAACATGCCATGCAATCTCCCCTCACCAGATCCCCAGGAACACATGTCACTACAGGGCTACCTCACCAGGAACACCAAAGGTATGTACACTCTGCTCACTAGAGGAACGTGCCATGCAATCTCCCCTCATCAGCTCCCCAGGAGCACATGTCACCACAGTGTTACCTCACCAGGAACACCTAAGGTATGTACACTTTGCTCACTAGAGGAACGTGCCATGCAATCTCCCACCACCATGTCCCCAGGAGCACATGTCACTACAGTGTTACCTCACCAGGAACACCTCAGGTATGTATACTCTGCTCACCCAGATGAATGTGCCGTGCATTCTCCCCTCACCAGAGGAATGTGCCATACAATCACCCCTCACCAGATCCCCAGGAGCACATGCCACTACAGCGTTACCTCACCAGGAAAACCTAAGGTATGTACGCTCTGCTCACCAGCGGAACATTCCATGCAATCTCCCCGCACCTGGTCCCCAGGAGCACGTCACTACAGTGTTACCTCACCAGGAAAACCTAAGGCATGTACACTCTACTCACCAGCAGAATGTGTCATGCAATCTCCCCATACCAGGTGCCCAGGAGCACATGTCACTGCAGTGTTACCTCATCAGGAACACCTAAGTTATGTACACTCTCTCCTCACTAGAGGAAAGTGCCATGCAATTTCCCCTCACCAGGACCCCAGGAGCACATGTCACTACAGTGTTACCTCACCAGGAACACCTAAGGTATGTACCCTCTGCTCACCAGCTGAACGTGCCATGCAATCTCTCCTCAGCAGATCCCCAGCAACTCATGTCACTACAGTGTTACCTAACCAGGAACACCTAAGGTATGTACACTCTGCTCGCCAGTGGAACGTGCCATGGAATCTCTCCTCACCAGGTCCCCAAGAGTACATGTCACTACAGTGTTACCTCACCAGGAACCCCTAAGGTATGTACACTCTGCTCACTAGAGGAACGTGCCATGCAATCTCCCCTCACCACGTCCCTGGAGCACATGTCACTACTGTGTTCCCTCACCAGAAACACCTAAGGTATGTACACTCTGCTCACCAGTGGAACGTGCCCTCCAATCTCCCCTCACCAGATCCCCAGGAGCACATGTCACTACAGTGTTACCTCACCAGGAACACCTAAGATATGTACACTCTGGTCACTAGAGGAACGTGCCATACAATCTCCCCTCTCCAGGTCCCCAGGAGCACATTTCACTACACATTTACCTCACCAGGAACACTTAAGGTATGTACCCTCTGCTCACCAGCTGAACGTGCCATGCAATCTCTCCTCAGCAGATCTTCAGCAGCACATGTCACTACAGTGTTACCTCACCAGGAACACCTAAGGTATGTACACTCTGCTCGCCAGTGGAACGTGCCATGGAGTCTCTCCTCACCAGGTCCTCAAGAGTACATGTCACTGCAGTGTGACCTCACCAGGAACACCTAAGGTATGTACACTCTGCTCACTAGAGGAACATGCCATGCAATCTCCCCTCACCATGTCCCCAGGAGCACATGTCACTACTGTGTTCCCTCACCATAAACACCTAAGGTATGTACACTCTGCTCACTAGTGGAACGTGCCCTCCAATCTCCCCTCACCAGATCCCCAGGAGCACATGTCACTACAGTGTTACCTCACCAGGAACACCTAAGGTATGTACACTCTGCTCACTAGAGGAACGTGCCATGCAATCTCCCCTCACCAGGTCCCCAGGAGCACATGTCACTACAGAGTTACCTCACCAGGAACACCTAAGGTATGTACACTCTGCTCACTAGAGGAACGTGCCATGCAATCTCCCATCACCAGGTCCCCAGGAGCACATGTCACTACAGTGTTACCTCACCAGGAACACCTACGGTATGTACACTCTGCTCACTAGAGGAACGTGCCATGCAATCTCCCATCACCAGGTCCCCAGGAGCACATGTCACTACAGTGTTACCTCACCAGGAACACCTGAGGTATGTACACTCTGCTCACTAGAGGAACGTGCCATGCAATCTCCTCTCACAAGGTCCCCAGGAGCACATGTCAATGCAGTGTTACCTCACCGGGAACACCTAAGGTATGTACACTCTGCGCACTAGAGGAACATGCCATGCAATATCCACTCGCCAGATCCCCAGGAGCCCATGTCACTACAGTGTTACCTCACCAGGAACACCTACGGTATGTACACTCTGCTCACTAGAGGAACGTGCCATGCAATCTCCCATCACCAGGTCCCGAGGAGCACATGTCACTACAGTGTTACCTCACCAGGAACACCTGAGGTATGTACACTCTGTTCACTAGTGGAACGTGCCATGCAATCTCCCCTCACCAGATCCCCAGGAGCACATGTCACTACAGTGTTACCTCACCAGGAAGACCTAAGGTATGTACACTCTCCCCTCACCAGGTCCCAAGGGGCACATGTCACTACAGTGTTACCTCACCAGGAAGACCTCAGGTATGTACACTCTGCCCACCAGCGGAACATGCCATGCAATCTCCCCTTACCAAGTCCCCAGGAGCACATGTCACTACAGTGTTAGCTCACCAGGAAGACCTAAGGTATTTACACTCTGCTCACTAGAAGAACATGCCATGCAATCAATCTCCCCTCACCAGATCCCCAGGAGGACATGTCACTTCAGGGTTACTTCACCAGGAAAACCTAAGGCATGTACACTCTGCTCACCAGCAGAATGTGTCATGCAATCTCCCCGCACCTGGTCCCCAGGAGCACATGTCGCTTCAGGGTTACCTCACCAGGAACACCTAAGGTATGTACACTCTGCTCACTAGAGGAACATGCCATGCAATCTCCCCTCATCAGGTCCCCAGGAGCACATGTCACTACAGTGTTACCTCACCAGGAACACCTCAGGTATGTATACTCTGCTCACCCAAATGAATGTGCCTTGCATTCTCCCCTCACCAGAGGAATGTGCCATACAATCACCCCTCACCAGATCCCCAGGAGAACATGTCACTACAGCGTTACCTCACCAGGAAAACCTAAGGTATGTACACTCTGCTCACCAGCGGAACATTCCATGCAATCTCCCCGCACCTGGTCCCCAGTAGCACATCACTACAGTGTTACCTCACCAGGAAAACCTAAGGCATGTACATTCTACCCACCAGCAGAATGTGTCATGCAATCTCCCCATACCAGGTCCCCAGGAGCACATGTCACTACAGTGTTACCTCACCAGGAACACCTAAGGTATGTGCCCTCTGCTCAAAAGCTGAACGTGCCGTGCAATCTCTCCTCAGCAGATCCCCAGCAGCACATGTCACTACAGTGTTACCTCACCAGGAACACCTAAGGTATGTACACTCTACTCGTCAGTGGAACGTGCCATGGAATCTCTCCTCACCAGGTCCCCAAGAGTACATGTGACTCCAGTGTTACCTCACCAGGAACACCTAAGGTATGTACACTCTGCTCACTGGAGGAACGTGCCATGCAATCTCCCCTCATCACGTCCTCAGGAGCACATGTCACTACTGTGTTCCCTCACCAGAAACACCTAAGGTATGTACACTCTGCTCACCAGTGGAACGTGCCCTCCAATCTCCCCTCACCAGAGACCCAGGAGCAAATGTCACTACAGTGTTACCTCACCAGGAACACCTAAGGTATGTACACTCTGCTCACTAGAGGAACGTGCCATGAAATCTCCCCTCACCAGGTCCCCAGGAGCACATGTCACTACAGTGTTACCTCACCAGGAACACCTAAGGTATGTACACTCTGCTCAGTAGAGGAACGTGCCATGCAATCTCCCATCACCAGGTCCCCAGGAGCACATGTCACTACAGTGTTACCTCACCAGGAACACCTAAGGTATGTACACTCTGCTCACTAGAGGAATGGGCCATGCAATCTCCCCTCACCAGGTCCCCAGGAGCACATGTCACTACAGTGTTACCTCACCAGGAACACCTAAGGTATGTACACTCTGCTCACTAGAGGAACGTGCCATGCAATCTCCCATCACCAGGTCCCCAGGAGCACATGTCACTACAGTGTTACCTCACCAGGAAGACCTAAGGTATGTACACTCTCCCCTCACCAGGTCCCCAGGAGCACATGTCACTACAGTGTTACCTCACCAGGAACACCTAAGGTATGTACACTCTGCTCACTAGAGGAACATGCCATGCAATCTCCCCTCACCAGATCCCCAGGAGCACATGTCGCTACAGGGTTACCTCACTAGGAACACCTAAGGTATGTACACTCTGCTCACTAGAGGAACGTGCCATGCAATCTCCCCTCATCAGGTCCCCAGGAGCACATGTCACTACAGTGTTACCTCACCAGGAACAACTAAGGTATGTACACTCTGCTCACCCAGATGAATGTGCCGTGCATTCTCCCCTCACCAGAGGAATGTGCCATACAATCACCCCTCACCAGATCCCCAGGAGCACATGTCACTACAGCGTTACCTCACCAGGAAAACCTAAGGTATGTACACTCTGCTCACCAGCGGAACATTCCATGCAATCTCCCCGCACCTAGTCCCCAGTAGCACATCATACAGTGTTACCTCACCAGGAAAACCTAAGGCATGTACATTCTACCCACCAGCAGAATGTGTAATGCAATCTCCCCATACCAGGTGCCCAGGAGCACATGTCACTGCAGTGTTACCTCATCAGGAACACCTAAGTTATGTACACTCTCTCCTCACTAGAGGAAAGTGCCATGCAATCTCCCCTCACCAGGACCCCAGGAGCACATGTCTCTACAGTGTTACCTCACCAGGAACACCTAAGGTATGTGCCCTCTACTCACCAGCTGAACGTGCCATGCAATCTCTCCTCAGCAGATCCCCAGCAGCACATGTCACTACAGTGTTACCTCACCAGGAACACCTAAGGTATGTACACTCTACTCGCCAGTGGAACGTGCCATGGAATCTCTCCTCACCAGGTCCCCAAGAGTACATGTGACTACAGTGTTACCTCACCAGGAACACCTAAGGTATGTACACTCTGGTCACTGGATGAACGTGCCATGCAATCTCCCCTCATCACGTCCCCAGGAGCACATGTCACTACTGTGTTCCCTCACCAGAAACACCTAAGGGATGTACACTCTGCTCACCAGTGGAACGTGCCCTCCAATCTCCCCTCACAAGAGCCCCAGGAGCAAATGTCACTACAGTGTTACCTCACCAGGAACACCTAAGGTATGTACACTCTGCTCACTAGAGGAACGTGCCATGCAATCTCCCCTCACCAGGTCCCCAGGAGCACATGTCACTACAGTGTTACCTCACCAATAACACCTAAGGTATGTACACTCTGCTCACTAGAGGAACGTGCCATGCAATCTCCCATCACCAGGTCCCCAGGAGCACATGTCACTACAGTGTTACCTCACCAGGAACACCTAATGTATGTACACTCCGCTCAAAAGAGGAACGTGCCATGCAGTCTCCCCTCACCAGGTCCCCAGGAGCACATGTCACTACAGTGTTACCTCACCAGGAACACCTAAGGTATGTACACTCTGCTCACTAGAGGAGTGTGCCATGCAATCTCCCCTCACAAGGTCCCCAGGAGCACATGTCACTACAGTGTTACCTCACCAGGAAGACCTAAGGTATGTACACTCTCCCCTCACCAGGTCCCCAGGAGCACATGTCACTACAGTGTTACCTCACCAGGAACACCTAAGGTATGTACACTCTGTTCACTAGAGGAACGTGCCATGCAATCTCACCTCACCAGATCCCCAGGAGCACATGTCGCTACAGTGTTACCTCACCAGGAAGACCTAAGGTATGTACACTCTCACCTCACCAGGTCCCCAGGAGCACATGTCACTACAGTGTTACCTCACCAGGAACACCTAAGTTATGTACACTCTCTCCTCACTAGAGGAAAGTGCCATGCAATCTCCCCTTACCAGGACCCCAGGAGCACATGTCACTACAGTGTTACCTCACCAGGAACACCTAAGGTATGTGCCCTCTGCTCACCAGCTGAACGTGCCATGCAATCTCTCCTCAGAAGATCCCCAGCAGCACATGTCACTACAGTGTTACCTCACCAGGAACACCTAAGGTATGTACACTCTACTCGCCAGTGGAACGTGCCATGGAATCTCTCCTCACCAGGTCCCCAAGAGTACATGTGACTACAGTGTTACCTTACCAGGAACACCTAAGGTATGTACACTCTGCTCACTGGATGAACGTGCCATGCAATCTCCCCTCATCACGTCCCCAGGAGCACATGTCACTACTGTGTTCCCTCACCAGAAACACCTAAGGTATGTACACTCTGCTCACCAGTGGAACGTGCCCTCCAATCTCCCCTCACCAGAGCCCCAGGAGCAAATGTCACTACAGTGTTACCTCACCAGGAACACCTAAGGTATGTACACTCTGCTCACTAGAGGAACCTCACCTCGCCATGCAATCTCACCTCACCAGATCCCCAGGAGCACATGTCACTACAGTGTTACCTCACCAGGAAGACCTAAAGTATGTACACTCTCACCTCACCAGGTCCCCAGGAGCACATGTCACTACAGTGTTACCTCATCAGGAACACCTAAGTTATGTACACTCTCTCCTCACTAGAGGAAAGTGCCATGCAATCTCCCCTCACCAGGACCCCAGGAGCACATGTCACTACAGTGTTACCTCACCAGGAAGACCTAAGGTATGTACACTCTACTCGCCAGTGGAACGTGCCATGGAATCTCTCCTCACCAGGTCCCCAAGAGTACATGTGACTACAGTGTTACCTCACCAGGAACACCTAAGGTATGTACACTCTGCTCACTGGATGAACGTGCCATGCAATCTCCCCTCATCACGTCCCCAGGAGCACATGTCACTACTGTGTTCCCTCACCAGAAACACCTAAGGGATGTACACTCTGCTCACCAGTGGAACGTGCCCTCCAATCTCCCCTCACCAGAGCCCCAGGAGCAAATGTCACTACAGTGTTACCTCACCAGGAACACCTAAGGTATGTACACTCTGCTCACTAGAGGAACGTGCCATGCAATCTCCCCTCACCAGGTCCCCAGGAGCACATGTCACTACAGTGTTACCTCACCAATAACACCTAAGGTATGTACACTCTGCTCACTAGAGGAACGTGCCATGCAATCTCCCATCACCAGGTCCCCAGGAGCACATGTCACTACAGTGTTACCTCACCAGGAACACCTAATGTATGTACACTCCGCTCAAAAGAGGAACGTGCCATGCAGTCTCCCCTCACCAGGTCCCCAGGAGCACATGTCACTACAGTGTTACCTCACCAGGAACACCTAAGGTATGTACACTCTGCTCACTAGAGGAGTGTGCCATGCAATCTCCCCTCACAAGGTCCCCAGGAGCACATCTCACTACAGTGTTACCTCACCAGGAACACCTAAGGTATGTACACTCTCCCCTCACCAGGTCCCCAGGAGCACATGTCACTACAGTGTTACCTCACCAGGAACACCTAAGGTATGTACACTCTGTTCACTAGAGGAACGTGCCATGCAATCTCACCTCACCAGATCCCCAGGAGCACATGTCGCTACAGTGTTACCTCACCAGGAAGACCTAAGGTATGTACACTCTCACCTCACCAGGTCCCCAGGAGCACATGTCACTACAGTGTTACCTCACCAGGAACACCTAAGTTATGTACACTCTCCCCTCACTAGAGGAAAGTGCCATGCAATCTCCCCTCACCAGGACCCCAGGAGCACATGTCACTACAGTGTTACCTCACCAGGAACACCTAAGGTATGTGCCCTCTGCTCACCAGCTGAACGTGCCATGCAATCTCTCCTCAGCAGATCCCCAGCAGCACATGTCACTACAGTGTTACCTCACCAGGAACACCTAAGGTATGTACACTCTACTCGCCAGTGGAACGTGTCATGGAATCTCTCCTCACCAGGTCCCCAAGAGTACATGTGACTACAGTGTTACCTCACCAGGAACACCTAAGGTATGTACACTCTGCTCACTGGATGAACGTGCCATGCAATCTCCCCTCATCACGTCCCCAGGAGCACATGTCACTACTGTGTTCCCTCACCAGAAACACCTAAGGTATGTACACTCTGCTCACCAGTGGAACGTGCCCTCCAATCTCCCCTCACCAGAGCCCCAGGAGCAAATGTCACTACAGTGTTACCTCACCAGGAACACCTAAGGTATGTACACTCTGCTCACTAGAGGAACGTGCCATGCAATCTCACCTCACCAGATCCCCAGGAGCACATGTCACTACAGTGTTACCTCACCAGGAAGACCTAAGGTATGTACACTCTCACCTCACCAGGTCCCCAGGAGCACATGTCACTACAGTGTTACCTCATCAGGAACACCTAAGTTATGTACACTCTCTCCTCACTAGAGGAAAGTGCCATGCAATCTCCCCTCACCAGGACCCCAGGAGCACATGTCACTACAGTGTTACCTCACCAGGAAGACCTAAGGTATGTACACTCTCACCTCACCAGGTCCCCAGGAGCACATGTCACTACAGTGTTACCTCACCAGGAACACCTAAGTTATGTACACTCTCTCCTCACTAGAGGAAAGTGCCATGCAATCTCCGCTCACCAGGACCCCAGGAGCACATGTCACTACAGTGTTACCTCACCAGGAACACCTAAGGTATGTGCCCTCTGCTCACCAGCTGAACGTGCCATGCAATCTCTCCTCAGCAGATCACCAGCAGCACATGTCACTACAGTGTTACCTCACCAGGAAGACCTAAGGTATGTACACTCTACTCGCCAGTGGAACGTGCCATGGAATCTCTCCTCACCTGGTCCCCAAGAGTACATGTGACTACAGTGTTACCTCACTAGGAACACCTAAGGTATGTACACTCTGCTCACTGGATGAACGTGCCATGCAATCTCCCCTCATCACGTCCCCAGGAGCACATGTCACTACTGTGTTCCCTCACCAGAAACACCTAAGGTATGTACACTCTGCTCACCAGTGGAACGTGCCCTCCAATCTCCCCTCACCAGAGCCCAAGGAGCAAATGTCACTACAGTGTTACCTCACCAGGAACACCTAAGGTATGTACACTCTGCTCACTAGAGGAACGTGCCATGCAATCTCCCCTCACAAGGTCCCCAGGAGCACATGTCACTACAGTGTTACCTCACCAGGAAGACCTAAGGTATGTACACTCTCCACTCACCAGGTCCCCAGGAGCACATGTCACTACAGTGTTACCTCACCAGGAACACCTAAGGTATGTACACTCTGTTCACTAGAGGAACGTGCCATGCAATCTCACCTCACCAGATCCCCAGGAGCACATGTCACTACAGTGTTACCTCACCAGGAAGACCGAAGGTATGTACACTCTCACCTCACCAGGTCCCCAGGAGCACATGTCACTACAGTGTTACCTCATCAGGAACACCTACGTTATGTACACTCTCTCCTCACTAGAGGAAAGTGCCATGCAATCTCCCCTCAGCAGGACCCCAGGAGCACATGTCACTACAGTGTTACCTCACCAGGAACACCTAAGGTATGTGCCCTCTGCTCACCAGCTGAACGTCCCATGCAATCTCTCCTCAGCAGATCCCCAGCAGCACATGTCACTACAGTGTTACCTCACCAGGAACACCTAAGGTATGTACACTCTATTCGCCAGTAGAACGTGCCATGGAATCTCTCCTCACCAGGTCCCCAAGAGTACATGTGACTACAGTGTTACCTCACCAGGAACACCTTAGGTATGTACACTCTGCTCACTGGATGAACGTGCCATGCAATCTCCCCTCATCACGTCCCCAGGAGCACATGTCACTACTGTGTTCCCTCACCAGAAACACCTAAGGTATGTACACTCTGCTCACCAGTGGAACGTGCCCTCCAATCTCCCCTCACCAGAGCCCCAGGAGCAAATGTCACTACAGTGTTACCTCACCAGGAACACCTAAGGTATGTACACTCTGCTCACTAGAGGAACGTGCCATGCAATCTCCCATCACCAGGTCCCCAGGAGCACATGTCACTACAGTGTTACCTCACCAGGAACACCGAATGTATGTACACTCCGCTCAAAAGAGGAACGTGCCATGCAGTCTCCCCTCACCAGGTCCCCAGGAGCACATGTCACTACAGTGTTACCTCACCAGGAACACCTAAGGTATGTACACTCTGCTCACTAGAGGAGCGTGCCATGCAATCTCCCCTCACAAGGTCCCCAGGAGCACATGTCACTACAGTGTTACCTCACCAGGAAGACCTAAGGTATGTACACTCTCCCCTCACCAGGTCCCCAGGAGCACATGTCACTACAGTGTTACCTCACCAGGAACACCTCAGGTATGTACACTCCGCCCACCAGCGGAACATGCCATGCAATCTCCCCTCACCAAGTCCCCAGGAGCACATGTCACTACAGTGTTACCTCACCAGGAAGACCTAAGGTATTTACACTCTGCCCACTAGAAGAACATGCCATGCAATCAATCTCCCGTCACCAGATCCCCAGGAGCACATGTCACCTCAGGGTTACCTCACCAGGAAAACCTAAGGTATGTACACTCTGCTCACCAGCAGAATGTGTCATGCAATCTCCCCGCACCTGGTCCCCAGGAGCACGTCACTACAGTGTTACCTCACCAGGAAAACCTAAGGCATGTACACTCTCTCCTCACTAGAGGAAAGTGTCATGCAATCTCCCCTCACCAGGACCCCAGGAGCACATGTCACTACAGTGTTACCTCACCAGGAACACCTAAGGTATGTACACTCCTCTCACTAGAGAAATGCGCCATGCAATCTTCCCTCACCAGATCCCCAGGAGCACATGTCACTACAGTGTTACCTCAACAGGAACATCTAAGGTATGTACACTCTGCTCACCAGGTCCCCAGGAGCACATGTCACTACAGTGTTACCTCACCAGGAACACCTAAGGTATGTATACTCTGCCCACCAGCAGAACGTGCCATGCAATCTCCCCTCAGAAGGTCCCCAGTGGCACGTGTCACTACAGTGTTGCCTCACCAGGAACACCTAAGGTATGTACACTCCGCCCACCAGCGTAACGTGCCATGCAATCTCCCCTCACCAGGTCCCCAGGAGCACACGTCACTACAGTGTTACCTCACCAGGAACAACTAAGGTATGTACACTCTGCGCACTAGAGAAACGTGCCATGCAATCTCCCTTCACCAGATCCCCAGGAGCACATGTCACTACAGTGTTACCTCACCAGGAAGACCTAAGGTATTTACACTCTGCCCACTAGAAGAACATGCCATGCAATCAATCTCCCCTCACCAGATCCCCAGGAGCACATGTCACTTCAGGGTTACCTCACCAGGGAGACCTAAGGTATGTACACTCTCCCCTCACCAGGTCCCCAGGAGCACATGTCACTACAGTGTTACCTCACCAGGAACACCTCAGGTATGTACACTCCGCCCACCAGCGGAACATGCCATGCAATATCCCCTCACCAAGTCCCCAGGAGCACATGTCACTACAGTGTTACCTCACCAGGAAGACCTAAGGTATTTACACTCTGCCCACTAGAAGAACATGCCATGCAATCAATCTCCCCTCACCAGATCCCCAGGAGCACATGTCACTTCAGGGTTACCTCACCAGGAAAACCTAAGGCATGTACACTCTGCTCACCAGCAGAATGTGTCATGCAATCTCCCCGCACCTGGTCCCCAGGAGCACATATCACTTCAGTGTTACCTCATCAGAAACACCTAAGTTATGTAAACTCTCTCCTCACTAGAGGAAAGTGTCATGCAATCTCCCCTCACCAGGACCCCAGGAGCACATGTCACTACAGTGTTACCTCACCAGGAACACCTAAGGTATGTACACTCCTCTCACTAGAGAAATGCGCCATGCAATCTTCCCTCACCAGATCCCCAGGAACACATGTCACTACAGTGTTACCTCAACAGGAACACCTAAGGTATGTACCCTCTGCTCGCCAGCAGAACGTGCCATGCCTTCTCTCCTAACCAGATCCCCAGCAGCACATGTCACTACAGTGTTACCTCACCAGGAACACCTAAGGTATGTACACTCTGCTCACTAGAGGAACGTGCCATGCAAACTCCCCTCGCCAGATACCCAGGAGCACACATCACTACAGTGTTATCTCATCAGGAACACCTTAGGTATGTACATTCTGCTCACTAGATGAACGTGCCATGCAATCTCTCCTCGCCAGGTCCCCAGGATCCCATGTCACTACAGTGTTACCACACCAGGAACACCCAAGGTATGTACACTCTGCTCACTAGAGGAACGTGTCATGCAATTTCCACTCGCCAGATCCCCAGGAGCCCATGTCACTACAGTGTTACCTCACCAGGAACACCTAAGGTATGTACACTCTGCTCACTAGGGGAACGTGCTATGCAATCTCCCCTCACCAGGTCCCCAGGAGCACATGTCACTACAGTGTTACCTCACCAGGAACACCTAAGGTATGTACACTCTGCTCACTAGAGGAACATGCCATGCAATACCCCCTCACCAGATCCCCAGGAGCACATGTCACTACAGGGTTTCCTCACCAGGAACACCTAAGGTATGTACCCTCTGCTCACCAGCAGAATGTGTCATGCAATCTCCCCATACCAGGTGCCCAGGAGCACATGTCACTGCAGTGTTACCTCATCAGGAACACCTAAGTTATGTACACTCTCTCCTCACTAGAGGAAAGTGCCATGCAATCTCCCCTCACCAGGACCCCAGGAGCACATGTCACTACAGTGTTACCTCACCAGGAACACCTAAGGTAGGTACCCTCTGCTCGCCAGTGGAACGTGCCATGGAATCTCTCCTCACCAGGTCCCCAAGAGTACATGTCACTACAGTGTTATCTCACCAGGAACACCTAAGGTATGTACACTCTGCTCACTAGAGGAACGTGCCACGCAATCTCCCCTCACCACGTCCCCAGGAGCACATGTCACTACAGTGTTACCTCACCAGGAACACCTAAGATATGTACACTCTGCTCACTAGAGGAACGTGCTATGCAATCTCCCCTCTCCAGGTCCCCAGGAGCACATGTCACTACAGTGTTACCTCACCAGGAACACCTAAGGTATGTACCCTCTGCTCACCAGCTGAACGTGCCATGCAATCTCTCCTCAGCAGATCCCCAGCAGCACATGTCACTACAGTGTTACCTCACCAGGAACACCTAAGGTATGTGCACTCTGCTCGCCAGTGGAACGTGCCATGGAATCTCTCCTCACCAGGTCCCCAAGAGTACATGTCACTACAGTGTTACCTCACCAGGAACACCTAAGGTATGTACACTCCTCTCACTAGAGGAATGCGCCATGAAATCTCCCCTCACCAGATCCCCAGGAGCACATGTCACTACAGTGTTACCTCAACAGGAACATCTAAGGTATGTACACTCTCCCCGCCCCAGGTCTCCAGGAGCACATGTCACTACAGTGTTACCTCACCAGGAACAGCTAAGTTATGTATACTCTACTCACCAGCAGAATGTGCAATGCAATTTCCCCTCAGCAGTTCCCCAGTGGCACATATAAGTACAGTGTTCCCTCACCAGGAACACCTAAGGTATGTACACTCTGCGCATTAGAGAAACGTGCCATGCAATCTCCCCTCACCAGGTACCCAGGAGCACATGTCACTACAGTCTTACCTCACCAGGAAGACCTAAGGTATGTACATTCTGCCCACCAGCGGAACGTGCCAGGTAATCTCTCCTCACCAGGTCCCCAGGAGCACATATCACTACAGTGTTACCTCATCAGGAACACCTAAGGTATGTACACCTGCTCACCAGCAGAACATGCCATGCAATCTGCCCTCACCAGATACCCAGCAGCACATGTCACTACAGTGTTACCTCACCAGGAACACCAAGGGTATGTACACTCTGCTCACTAGACGAACGTGCCATAAAATCCCCCCTCACCAAGTCCCCAGGAGCACACGTCACTAGAGTGTTACTTCACCAGGAACACCTAAGGTATGCACACTCTGCCCACTAGAGGAACATGCCATGCAATCTCCCCTCGCCAGATACCCAGGAGCACACGTCACTACAGTGTTACCTCATCAGGAACACCTTAGGTATGTACATTCTGCTCACTAGATGAACGTGCCATGCAATCTCCCCTCGCCAGGTCCCCAGGATCCCATGTCACTACAGTGTTACCACACCAGGAACACCCAAGGTATGTACACTCTGCTCACTAGAGGAACGTGCCATGCAATATCCACTCGCCAGATCCCCAGGAGCCCATGTCACTACAGTGTTACATCACCAGGAACACCTAAGGTGTTGTACACTCTGCTCACTAGAGGAACGTGCCATGCAATCTCCCCTCACTAGGACCCCAGGAGCACATGTCACTACAGTGTTACCTCAACAGGAACATCTAAGGTATGTACACTCTCCCCTCCCCAGGTCTCCAGGAGCACATGTCACTACAGTGTTACCTCACCAGGAACAGCTATGTTATGTATACTCTACTCACCAGCAGAATGTGCAATGCAATCTCCCCTCAGCAGTTCCCCAGTGGCACATATCAGTACAGTGTTCCCTCACCAGGAACACCTAATGTATGTACACTCCGCCCACCAGCGGAAGGTGCCATGCAATCTCCCCTCACCAGGTCCACAGGAGCACACGTCACTACATTGTTACCTCACCAGGAACACCTAAGGTATGTACACTCTGCGCATTAGAGAAACGTGCCATGCAATCTCCCCTCACCAGGTACCCAGGAGCACATGTCACTACAGTCTTACCTCACCAGGAAGACCTAAGGTATGTACATTCTGCCCACCAGCGGAACGTGCCAGGTAATCTCTCCTCAACAGGTCCCCAGGAGCACATATCACTACCGTGTTACCTCATCAGGAACACCTAAGGTATGTACACCTGCTCACCAGCAGAACATGCCATGCAATCTGCCCTCACCAGATACCCAGCAGCACATGTCACTACAGTGTTACCTCACCAGGAACACCTAGGGTATGTACACTCTGCTCACTAGAGGAACGTGCCATAAAATCCCCCCTCACCAAGTCCCCAGGAGCACACGTCACTAGAGTGTTACTTCACCAGGAACACCTAAGGTATGCACACTCTGCCCACTAGAGGAACATGCCATGCAATCTCCCCTCGCCAGATACCCAGGAGCACACGTCACTACAGTGTTACCTCATCAGGAACACCTTAGGTATGTACATTCTGCTCACTAGATGAACGTGCCATGCAATCTCCCCTCGCCAGGTCCCCAGGATCCCATGTCACTACAGTGTTACCACACCAGGAACACCCAAGGTATGTACACTCTGCTCACTAGAGGAACGTGCCATGCAATATCCACTCGCCAGATCCCCAGGAGCCCATATCACTACAGTGTTACCTCACCAGGAACACCTAAGGTGTTGTACACTCTGCTCACTAGAGGAACGTGCCATGCAATCTCCCCTCACTAGGACCCCAGGAGCACATGTCACTACAGTGTTACCTCACCAGGAACACCTAAGGTATGTACACTCTGCTCACTAGAGGAACATGCCATGCAATCTCCCCTCACCAGATCCCCAGGAACACATGTCACTACAGGGCTACCTCACCAGGAACACCAAAGGTATGTACACTCTGCTCACTAGAGGAACGTGCCATGCAATCTCCCCTCATCAGCTCCCCAGGAGCACATGTCACCACAGTGTTACCTCACCAGGAACACCTAAGGTATGTACACTTTGCTCACTAGAGGAACGTGCCATGCAATCTCCCACCACCATGTCCCCAGGAGCACATGTCACTACAGTGTTACCTCACCAGGAACACCTCAGGTATGTATACTCTGCTCACCCAGATGAATGTGCCGTGCATTCTCCCCTCACCAGAGGAATGTGCCATACAATCACCCCTCACCAGATCCCCAGGAGCACATGCCACTACAGCGTTACCTCACCAGGAAAACCTAAGGTATGTACGCTCTGCTCACCAGCGGAACATTCCATGCAATCTCCCCGCACCTGGTCCCCAGGAGCACGTCACTACAGTGTTACCTCACCAGGAAAACCTAAGGCATGTACACTCTACTCACCAGCAGAATGTGTCATGCAATCTCCCCATACCAGGTGCCCAGGAGCACATGTCACTGCAGTGTTACCTCATCAGGAACACCTAGGTTATGTACACTCTCTCCTCACTAGAGGAAAGTGCCATGCAATTTCCCCTCACCAGGACCCCAGGAGCACATGTCACTACAGTGTTACCTCACCAGGAACACCTAAGGTATGTACCCTCTGCTCACCAGCTGAACGTGCCATGCAATCTCTCCTCAGCAGATCCCCAGCAACTCATGTCACTACAGTGTTACCTAACCAGGAACACCTAAGGTATGTACACTCTGCTCGCCAGTGGAACGTGCCATGGAATCTCTCCTCACCAGGTCCCCAAGAGTACATGTCACTACAGTGTTACCTCACCAGGAACCCCTAAGGTATGTACACTCTGCTCACTAGAGGAACGTGCCATGCAATCTCCCCTCACCACGTCCCTGGAGCACATGTCACTACTGTGTTCCCTCACCAGAAACACCTAAGGTATGTACACTCTGCTCACCAGTGGAACGTGCCCTCCAATCTCCCCTCACCAGATCCCCAGGAGCACATGTCACTACAGTGTTACCTCACCAGGAACACCTAAGATATGTACACTCTGGTCACTAGAGGAACGTGCCATACAATCTCCCCTCTCCAGGTCCCCAGGAGCACATGTCACTACAGTTTTACCTCACCAGGAACACTTAAGGTATGTACCCTCTGCTCACCAGCTGAACGTGCCATGCAATCTCTCCTCAGCAGATCTTCAGCAGCACATGTCACTACAGTGTTACCTCACCAGGAACACCTAAGGTATGTACACTCTGCTCGCCAGTGGAACGTGCCATGGAGTCTCTCCTCACCAGGTCCTCAAGAGTACATGTCACTGCAGTGTGACCTCACCAGGAACACCTAAGGTATGTACACTCTGCTCACTAGAGGAACATGCCATGCAATCTCCCCTCACCATGTCCCCAGGAGCACATGTCACTACTGTGTTCCCTCACCATAAACACCTAAGGTATGTACACTCTGCTCACTAGTGGAACGTGCCCTCCAATCTCCCCTCACCAGATCCCCAGGAGCACATGTCACTACAGTGTTACCTCACCAGGAACACCTAAGGTATGTACACTCTGCTCACTAGAGGAACGTGCCATGCAATCTCCCCTCACCAGGTCCCCAGGAGCACATGTCACTACAGAGTTACCTCACCAGGAACACCTAAGGTATGTACACTCTGCTCACTAGAGGAACGTGCCATGCAATCTCCCATCACCAGGTCCCCAGGAGCACATGTCACTACAGTGTTACCTCACCAGGAACACCTACGGTATGTACACTCTGCTCACTAGAGGAACGTGCCATGCAATCTCCCATCACCAGGTCCCCAGGAGCACATGTCACTACAGTGTTACCTCACCAGGAACACCTGAGGTATGTACACTCTGCTCACTAGAGGAACGTGCCATGCAATCTCCTCTCACAAGGTCCCCAGGAGCACATGTCAATGCAGTGTTACCTCACCGGGAACACCTAAGGTATGTACACTCTGCGCACTAGAGGAACATGCCATGCAATATCCACTCGCCAGATCCCCAGGAGCCCATGTCACTACAGTGTTACCTCACCAGGAACACCTACGGTATGTACACTCTGCTCACTAGAGGAACGTGCCATGCAATCTCCCATCACCAGGTCCCGAGGAGCACATGTCACTACAGTGTTACCTCACCAGGAACACCTGAGGTATGTACACTCTGTTCACTAGTGGAACGTGCCATGCAATCTCCCCTCACCAGATCCCCAGGAGCACATGTCACTACAGTGTTACCTCACCAGGAAGACCTAAGGTATGTACACTCTCCCCTCACCAGGTCCCAAGGGGCACATGTCACTACAGTGTTACCTCACCAGGAAGACCTCAGGTATGTACACTCTGCCCACCAGCGGAACATGCCATGCAATCTCCCCTTACCAAGTCCCCAGGAGCACATGTCACTACAGTGTTAGCTCACCAGGAAGACCTAAGGTATTTACACTCTGCTCACTAGAAGAACATGCCATGCAATCAATCTCCCCTCACCAGATCCCCAGGAGGACATGTCACTTCAGGGTTACTTCACCAGGAAAACCTAAGGCATGTACACTCTGCTCACCAGCAGAATGTGTCATGCAATCTCCCCGCACCTGGTCCCCAGGAGCACATGTCGCTTCAGGGTTACCTCACCAGGAACACCTAAGGTATGTACACTCTGCTCACTAGAGGAACATGCCATGCAATCTCCCCTCATCAGGTCCCCAGGAGCACATGTCACTACAGTGTTACCTCACCAGGAACACCTCAGGTATGTATACTCTGCTCACCCAAATGAATGTGCCTTGCATTCTCCCCTCACCAGAGGAATGTGCCATACAATCACCCCTCACCAGATCCCCAGGAGAACATGTCACTACAGCGTTACCTCACCAGGAAAACCTAAGGTATGTACACTCTGCTCACCAGCGGAACATTCCATGCAATCTCCCCGCACCTGGTCCCCAGTAGCACATCACTACAGTGTTACCTCACCAGGAAAACCTAAGGCATGTACATTCTACCCACCAGCAGAATGTGTCATGCAATCTCCCCATACCAGGTCCCCAGGAGCACATGTCACTACAGTGTTACCTCACCAGGAACACCTAAGGTATGTGCCCTCTGCTCAAAAGCTGAACGTGCCATGCAATCTCTCCTCAGCAGATCCCCAGCAGCACATGTCACTACAGTGTTACCTCACCAGGAACACCTAAGGTATGTACACTCTACTCGCCAGTGGAACGTGCCATGGAATCTCTCCTCACCAGGTCCCCAAGAGTACATGTGACTCCAGTGTTACCTCACCAGGAACACCTAAGGTATGTACACTCTGCTCACTGGAGGAACGTGCCATGCAATCTCCCCTCATCACGTCCTCAGGAGCACATGTCACTACTGTGTTCCCTCACCAGAAACACCTAAGGTATGTACACTCTGCTCACCAGTGGAACGTGCCCTCCAATCTCCCCTCACCAGAGACCCAGGAGCAAATGTCACTACAGTGTTACCTCACCAGGAACACCTAAGGTATGTACACTCTGCTCACTAGAGGAACGTGCCATGAAATCTCCCCTCACCAGGTCCCCAGGAGCACATGTCACTACAGTGTTACCTCACCAGGAACACCTAAGGTATGTACACTCTGCTCAGTAGAGGAACGTGCCATGCAATCTCCCATCACCAGGTCCCCAGGAGCACATGTCACTACAGTGTTACCTCACCAGGAACACCTAAGGTATGTACACTCTGCTCACTAGAGGAATGGGCCATGCAATCTCCCCTCACCAGGTCCCCAGGAGCACATGTCACTACAGTGTTACCTCACCAGGAACACCTAAGGTATGTACACTCTGCTCACTAGAGGAAAGTGCCATGCAATCTCCCATCACCAGGTCCCCAGGAGCACATGTCACTACAGTGTTACCTCACCAGGAAGACCTAAGGTATGTACACTCTCCCCTCACCAGGTCCCCAGGAGCACATGTCACTACAGTGTTACCTCACCAGGAACACCTAAGGTATGTACACTCTGCTCACTAGAGGAACATGCCATGCAATCTCCCCTCACCAGATCCCCAGGAGCACATGTCGCTACAGGGTTACCTCACTAGGAACACCTAAGGTATGTACACTCTGCTCACTAGAGGAACGTGCCATGCAATCTCCCCTCATCAGGTCCCCAGGAGCACATGTCACTACAGTGTTACCTCACCAGGAACAACTAAGGTATGTACACTCTGCTCACCCAGATGAATGTGCCGTGCATTCTCCCCTCACCAGAGGAATGTGCCATACAATCACCCCTCACCAGATCCCCAGGAGCACATGTCACTACAGCGTTACCTCACCAGGAAAACCTAAGGTATGTACACTCTGCTCACCAGCGGAACATTCCATGCAATCTCCCTGCACCTAGTCCCCAGTAGCACATCATACAGTGTTACCTCACCAGGAAAACCTAAGGCATGTACATTCTACCCACCAGCAGAATGTGTAATGCAATCTCCCCATACCAGGTGCCCAGGAGCACATGTCACTGCAGTGTTACCTCATCAGGAACACCTAAGTTATGTACACTCTCTCCTCACTAGAGGAAAGTGCCATGCAATCTCCCCTCACCAGGACCCCAGGAGCACATGTCTCTACAGTGTTACCTCACCAGGAACACCTAAGGTATGTGCCCTCTACTCACCAGCTGAACGTGCCATGCAATCTCTCCTCAGCAGATCCCCAGCAGCACATGTCACTACAGTGTTACCTCACCAGGAACACCTAAGGTATGTACACTCTACTCGCCAGTGGAACGTGCCATGGAATCTCTCCTCACCAGGTCCCCAAGAGTACATGTGACTACAGTGTTACCTCACCAGGAACACCTAAGGTATGTACACTCTGGTCACTGGATGAACGTGCCATGCAATCTCCCCTCATCACGTCCCCAGGAGCACATGTCACTACTGTGTTCCCTCACCAGAAACACCTAAGGGATGTACACTCTGCTCACCAGTGGAACGTGCCCTCCAATCTCCCCTCACAAGAGCCCCAGGAGCAAATGTCACTACAGTGTTACCTCACCAGGAACACCTAAGGTATGTACACTCTGCTCACTAGAGGAACGTGCCATGCAATCTCCCCTCACCAGGTCCCCAGGAGCACATGTCACTACAGTGTTACCTCACCAATAACACCTAAGGTATGTACACTCTGCTCACTAGAGGAACGTGCCATGCAATCTCCCATCACCAGGTCCCCAGGAGCACATGTCACTACAGTGTTACCTCACCAGGAACACCTAATGTATGTACACTCCGCTCAAAAGAGGAACGTGCCATGCAGTCTCCCCTCACCAGGTCCCCAGGAGCACATGTCACTACAGTGTTACCTCACCAGGAACACCTAAGGTATGTACACTCTGCTCACTAGAGGAGTGTGCCATGCAATCTCCCCTCACAAGGTCCCCAGGAGCACATGTCACTACAGTGTTACCTCACCAGGAAGACCTAAGGTATGTACACTCTCCCCTCACCAGGTCCCCAGGAGCACATGTCACTACAGTGTTACCTCACCAGGAACACCTAAGGTATGTACACTCTGTTCACTAGAGGAACGTGCCATGCAATCTCACCTCACCAGATCCCCAGGAGCACATGTCGCTACAGTGTTACCTCACCAGGAAGACCTAAGGTATGTACACTCTCACCTCACCAGGTCCCCAGGAGCACATGTCACTACAGTGTTACCTCACCAGGAACACCTAAGTTATGTACACTCTCTCCTCACTAGAGGAAAGTGCCATGCAATCTCCCCTTACCAGGACCCCAGGAGCACATGTCACTACAGTGTTACCTCACCAGGAACACCTAAGGTATGTGCCCTCTGCTCACCAGCTGAACGTGCCATGCAATCTCTCCTCAGAAGATCCCCAGCAGCACATGTCACTACAGTGTTACCTCACCAGGAACACCTAAGGTATGTACACTCTACTCGCCAGTGGAACGTGCCATGGAATCTCTCCTCACCAGGTCCCCAAGAGTACATGTGACTACAGTGTTACCTCACCAGGAACACCTAAGGTATGTACACTCTGCTCACTGGATGAACGTGCCATGCAATCTCCCCTCATCACGTCCCCAGGAGCACATGTCACTACTGTGTTCCCTCACCAGAAACACCTAAGGTATGTACACTCTGCTCACCAGTGGAACGTGCCCTCCAATCTCCCCTCACCAGAGCCCCAGGAGCAAATGTCACTACAGTGTTACCTCACCAGGAACACCTAAGGTATGTACACTCTGCTCACTAGAGGAACCTCACCTCGCCATGCAATCTCACCTCACCAGATCCCCAGGAGCACATGTCACTACAGTGTTACCTCACCAGGAAGACCTAAAGTATGTACACTCTCACCTCACCAGGTCCCCAGGAGCACATGTCACTACAGTGTTACCTCATCAGGAACACCTAAGTTATGTACACTCTCTCCTCACTAGAGGAAAGTGCCATGCAATCTCCCCTCACCAGGACCCCAGGAGCACATGTCACTACAGTGTTACCTCACCAGGAACACCTAAGGTAGGTACCCTCTGCTCGCCAGTGGAACGTGCCATGGAATCTCTCCTCACCAGGTCCCCAAGAGTACATGTCACTACAGTGTTATCTCACCAGGAACACCTAAGGTATGTACACTCTGCTCACTAGAGGAACGTGCCACGCAATCTCCCCTCACCACGTCCCCAGGAGCACATGTCACTACAGTGTTACCTCACCAGGAACACCTAAGATATGTACACTCTGCTCACTAGAGGAACGTGCTATGCAATCTCCCCTCTCCAGGTCCCCAGGAGCACATGTCACTACAGTGTTACCTCACCAGGAACACCTAAGGTATGTACCCTCTGCTCACCAGCTGAACGTGCCATGCAATCTCTCCTCAGCAGATCCCCAGCAGCACATGTCACTACAGTGTTACCTCACCAGGAACACCTAAGGTATGTGCACTCTGCTCGCCAGTGGAACGTGCCATGGAATCTCTCCTCACCAGGTCCCCAAGAGTACATGTCACTACAGTGTTACCTCACCAGGAACACCTAAGGTATGTACACTCCTCTCACTAGAGGAATGCGCCATGAAATCTCCCCTCACCAGATCCCCAGGAGCACATGTCACTACAGTGTTACCTCAACAGGAACATCTAAGGTATGTACACTCTCCCCGCCCCAGGTCTCCAGGAGCACATGTCACTACAGTGTTACCTCACCAGGAACAGCTAAGTTATGTATACTCTACTCACCAGCAGAATGTGCAATGCAATTTCCCCTCAGCAGTTCCCCAGTGGCACATATAAGTACAGTGTTCCCTCACCAGGAACACCTAAGGTATGTACACTCTGCGCATTAGAGAAACGTGCCATGCAATCTCCCCTCACCAGGTACCCAGGAGCACATGTCACTACAGTCTTACCTCACCAGGAAGACCTAAGGTATGTACATTCTGCCCACCAGCGGAACGTGCCAGGTAATCTCTCCTCACCAGGTCCCCAGGAGCACATATCACTACAGTGTTACCTCATCAGGAACACCTAAGGTATGTACACCTGCTCACCAGCAGAACATGCCATGCAATCTGCCCTCACCAGATACCCAGCAGCACATGTCACTACAGTGTTACCTCACCAGGAACACCTAGGGTATGTACACTCTGCTCACTAGACGAACGTGCCATAAAATCCCCCCTCACCAAGTCCCCAGGAGCACACGTCACTAGAGTGTTACTTCACCAGGAACACCTAAGGTATGCACACTCTGCCCACTAGAGGAACATGCCATGCAATCTCCCCTCGCCAGATACCCAGGAGCACACGTCACTACAGTGTTACCTCATCAGGAACACCTTAGGTATGTACATTCTGCTCACTAGATGAACGTGCCATGCAATCTCCCCTCGCCAGGTCCCCAGGATCCCATGTCACTACAGTGTTACCACACCAGGAACACCCAAGGTATGTACACTCTGCTCACTAGAGGAACGTGCCATGCAATATCCACTCGCCAGATCCCCAGGAGCCCATGTCACTACAGTGTTACATCACCAGGAACACCTAAGGTGTTGTACACTCTGCTCACTAGAGGAACGTGCCATGCAATCTCCCCTCACTAGGACCCCAGGAGCACATGTCACTACAGTGTTACCTCAACAGGAACATCTAAGGTATGTACACTCTCCCCTCCCCAGGTCTCCAGGAGCACATGTCACTACAGTGTTACCTCACCAGGAACAGCTATGTTATGTATACTCTACTCACCAGCAGAATGTGCAATGCAATCTCCCCTCAGCAGTTCCCCAGTGGCACATATCAGTACAGTGTTCCCTCACCAGGAACACCTAATGTATGTACACTCCGCCCACCAGCGGAAGGTGCCATGCAATCTCCCCTCACCAGGTCCACAGGAGCACACGTCACTACATTGTTACCTCACCAGGAACACCTAAGGTATGTACACTCTGCGCATTAGAGAAACGTGCCATGCAATCTCCCCTCACCAGGTACCCAGGAGCACATGTCACTACAGTCTTACCTCACCAGGAAGACCTAAGGTATGTACATTCTGCCCACCAGCGGAACGTGCCAGGTAATCTCTCCTCAACAGGTCCCCAGGAGCACATATCACTACCGTGTTACCTCATCAGGAACACCTAAGGTATGTACACCTGCTCACCAGCAGAACATGCCATGCAATCTGCCCTCACCAGATACCCAGCAGCACATGTCACTACAGTGTTACCTCACCAGGAACACCTAGGGTATGTACACTCTGCTCACTAGAGGAACGTGCCATAAAATCCCCCCTCACCAAGTCCCCAGGAGCACACGTCACTAGAGTGTTACTTCACCAGGAACACCTAAGGTATGCACACTCTGCCCACTAGAGGAACATGCCATGCAATCTCCCCTCGCCAGATACCCAGGAGCACACGTCACTACAGTGTTACCTCATCAGGAACACCTTAGGTATGTACATTCTGCTCACTAGATGAACGTGCCATGCAATCTCCCCTCGCCAGGTCCCCAGGATCCCATGTCACTACAGTGTTACCACACCAGGAACACCCAAGGTATGTACACTCTGCTCACTAGAGGAACGTGCCATGCAATATCCACTCGCCAGATCCCCAGGAGCCCATATCACTACAGTGTTACCTCACCAGGAACACCTAAGGTGTTGTACACTCTGCTCACTAGAGGAACGTGCCATGCAATCTCCCCTCACTAGGACCCCAGGAGCACATGTCACTACAGTGTTACCTCACCAGGAACACCTAAGGTATGTACACTCTGCTCACTAGAGGAACATGCCATGCAATCTCCCCTCACCAGATCCCCAGGAACACATGTCACTACAGGGCTACCTCACCAGGAACACCAAAGGTATGTACACTCTGCTCACTAGAGGAACGTGCCATGCAATCTCCCCTCATCAGCTCCCCAGGAGCACATGTCACCACAGTGTTACCTCACCAGGAACACCTAAGGTATGTACACTTTGCTCACTAGAGGAACGTGCCATGCAATCTCCCACCACCATGTCCCCAGGAGCACATGTCACTACAGTGTTACCTCACCAGGAACACCTCAGGTATGTATACTCTGCTCACCCAGATGAATGTGCCGTGCATTCTCCCCTCACCAGAGGAATGTGCCATACAATCACCCCTCACCAGATCCCCAGGAGCACATGCCACTACAGCGTTACCTCACCAGGAAAACCTAAGGTATGTACGCTCTGCTCACCAGCGGAACATTCCATGCAATCTCCCCGCACCTGGTCCCCAGGAGCACGTCACTACAGTGTTACCTCACCAGGAAAACCTAAGGCATGTACACTCTACTCACCAGCAGAATGTGTCATGCAATCTCCCCATACCAGGTGCCCAGGAGCACATGTCACTGCAGTGTTACCTCATCAGGAACACCTAGGTTATGTACACTCTCTCCTCACTAGAGGAAAGTGCCATGCAATTTCCCCTCACCAGGACCCCAGGAGCACATGTCACTACAGTGTTACCTCACCAGGAACACCTAAGGTATGTACCCTCTGCTCACCAGCTGAACGTGCCATGCAATCTCTCCTCAGCAGATCCCCAGCAACTCATGTCACTACAGTGTTACCTAACCAGGAACACCTAAGGTATGTACACTCTGCTCGCCAGTGGAACGTGCCATGGAATCTCTCCTCACCAGGTCCCCAAGAGTACATGTCACTACAGTGTTACCTCACCAGGAACCCCTAAGGTATGTACACTCTGCTCACTAGAGGAACGTGCCATGCAATCTCCCCTCACCACGTCCCTGGAGCACATGTCACTACTGTGTTCCCTCACCAGAAACACCTAAGGTATGTACACTCTGCTCACCAGTGGAACGTGCCCTCCAATCTCCCCTCACCAGATCCCCAGGAGCACATGTCACTACAGTGTTACCTCACCAGGAACACCTAAGATATGTACACTCTGGTCACTAGAGGAACGTGCCATACAATCTCCCCTCTCCAGGTCCCCAGGAGCACATGTCACTACAGTTTTACCTCACCAGGAACACTTAAGGTATGTACCCTCTGCTCACCAGCTGAACGTGCCATGCAATCTCTCCTCAGCAGATCTTCAGCAGCACATGTCACTACAGTGTTACCTCACCAGGAACACCTAAGGTATGTACACTCTGCTCGCCAGTGGAACGTGCCATGGAGTCTCTCCTCACCAGGTCCTCAAGAGTACATGTCACTGCAGTGTGACCTCACCAGGAACACCTAAGGTATGTACACTCTGCTCACTAGAGGAACATGCCATGCAATCTCCCCTCACCATGTCCCCAGGAGCACATGTCACTACTGTGTTCCCTCACCATAAACACCTAAGGTATGTACACTCTGCTCACTAGTGGAACGTGCCCTCCAATCTCCCCTCACCAGATCCCCAGGAGCACATGTCACTACAGTGTTACCTCACCAGGAACACCTAAGGTATGTACACTCTGCTCACTAGAGGAACGTGCCATGCAATCTCCCCTCACCAGGTCCCCAGGAGCACATGTCACTACAGAGTTACCTCACCAGGAACACCTAAGGTATGTACACTCTGCTCACTAGAGGAACGTGCCATGCAATCTCCCATCACCAGGTCCCCAGGAGCACATGTCACTACAGTGTTACCTCACCAGGAACACCTACGGTATGTACACTCTGCTCACTAGAGGAACGTGCCATGCAATCTCCCATCACCAGGTCCCCAGGAGCACATGTCACTACAGTGTTACCTCACCAGGAACACCTGAGGTATGTACACTCTGCTCACTAGAGGAACGTGCCATGCAATCTCCTCTCACAAGGTCCCCAGGAGCACATGTCAATGCAGTGTTACCTCACCGGGAACACCTAAGGTATGTACACTCTGCGCACTAGAGGAACATGCCATGCAATATCCACTCGCCAGATCCCCAGGAGCCCATGTCACTACAGTGTTACCTCACCAGGAACACCTACGGTATGTACACTCTGCTCACTAGAGGAACGTGCCATGCAATCTCCCATCACCAGGTCCCGAGGAGCACATGTCACTACAGTGTTACCTCACCAGGAACACCTGAGGTATGTACACTCTGTTCACTAGTGGAACGTGCCATGCAATCTCCCCTCACCAGATCCCCAGGAGCACATGTCACTACAGTGTTACCTCACCAGGAAGACCTAAGGTATGTACACTCTCCCCTCACCAGGTCCCAAGGGGCACATGTCACTACAGTGTTACCTCACCAGGAAGACCTCAGGTATGTACACTCTGCCCACCAGCGGAACATGCCATGCAATCTCCCCTTACCAAGTCCCCAGGAGCACATGTCACTACAGTGTTAGCTCACCAGGAAGACCTAAGGTATTTACACTCTGCTCACTAGAAGAACATGCCATGCAATCAATCTCCCCTCACCAGATCCCCAGGAGGACATGTCACTTCAGGGTTACTTCACCAGGAAAACCTAAGGCATGTACACTCTGCTCACCAGCAGAATGTGTCATGCAATCTCCCCGCACCTGGTCCCCAGGAGCACATGTCGCTTCAGGGTTACCTCACCAGGAACACCTAAGGTATGTACACTCTGCTCACTAGAGGAACATGCCATGCAATCTCCCCTCATCAGGTCCCCAGGAGCACATGTCACTACAGTGTTACCTCACCAGGAACACCTCAGGTATGTATACTCTGCTCACCCAAATGAATGTGCCTTGCATTCTCCCCTCACCAGAGGAATGTGCCATACAATCACCCCTCACCAGATCCCCAGGAGAACATGTCACTACAGCGTTACCTCACCAGGAAAACCTAAGGTATGTACACTCTGCTCACCAGCGGAACATTCCATGCAATCTCCCCGCACCTGGTCCCCAGTAGCACATCACTACAGTGTTACCTCACCAGGAAAACCTAAGGCATGTACATTCTACCCACCAGCAGAATGTGTCATGCAATCTCCCCATACCAGGTCCCCAGGAGCACATGTCACTACAGTGTTACCTCACCAGGAACACCTAAGGTATGTGCCCTCTGCTCAAAAGCTGAACGTGCCATGCAATCTCTCCTCAGCAGATCCCCAGCAGCACATGTCACTACAGTGTTACCTCACCAGGAACACCTAAGGTATGTACACTCTACTCGCCAGTGGAACGTGCCATGGAATCTCTCCTCACCAGGTCCCCAAGAGTACATGTGACTCCAGTGTTACCTCACCAGGAACACCTAAGGTATGTACACTCTGCTCACTGGAGGAACGTGCCATGCAATCTCCCCTCATCACGTCCTCAGGAGCACATGTCACTACTGTGTTCCCTCACCAGAAACACCTAAGGTATGTACACTCTGCTCACCAGTGGAACGTGCCCTCCAATCTCCCCTCACCAGAGACCCAGGAGCAAATGTCACTACAGTGTTACCTCACCAGGAACACCTAAGGTATGTACACTCTGCTCACTAGAGGAACGTGCCATGAAATCTCCCCTCACCAGGTCCCCAGGAGCACATGTCACTACAGTGTTACCTCACCAGGAACACCTAAGGTATGTACACTCTGCTCAGTAGAGGAACGTGCCATGCAATCTCCCATCACCAGGTCCCCAGGAGCACATGTCACTACAGTGTTACCTCACCAGGAACACCTAAGGTATGTACACTCTGCTCACTAGAGGAATGGGCCATGCAATCTCCCCTCACCAGGTCCCCAGGAGCACATGTCACTACAGTGTTACCTCACCAGGAACACCTAAGGTATGTACACTCTGCTCACTAGAGGAACGTGCCATGCAATCTCCCATCACCAGGTCCCCAGGAGCACATGTCACTACAGTGTTACCTCACCAGGAAGACCTAAGGTATGTACACTCTCCCCTCACCAGGTCCCCAGGAGCACATGTCACTACAGTGTTACCTCACCAGGAACACCTAAGGTATGTACACTCTGCTCACTAGAGGAACATGCCATGCAATCTCCCCTCACCAGATCCCCAGGAGCACATGTCGCTACAGGGTTACCTCACTAGGAACACCTAAGGTATGTACACTCTGCTCACTAGAGGAACGTGCCATGCAATCTCCCCTCATCAGGTCCCCAGGAGCACATGTCACTACAGTGTTACCTCACCAGGAACAACTAAGGTATGTACACTCTGCTCACCCAGATGAATGTGCCGTGCATTCTCCCCTCACCAGAGGAATGTGCCATACAATCACCCCTCACCAGATCCCCAGGAGCACATGTCACTACAGCGTTACCTCACCAGGAAAACCTAAGGTATGTACACTCTGCTCACCAGCGGAACATTCCATGCAATCTCCCCGCACCTAGTCCCCAGTAGCACATCATACAGTGTTACCTCACCAGGAAAACCTAAGGCATGTACATTCTACCCACCAGCAGAATGTGTAATGCAATCTCCCCATACCAGGTGCCCAGGAGCACATGTCACTGCAGTGTTACCTCATCAGGAACACCTAAGTTATGTACACTCTCTCCTCACTAGAGGAAAGTGCCATGCAATCTCCCCTCACCAGGACCCCAGGAGCACATGTCTCTACAGTGTTACCTCACCAGGAACACCTAAGGTATGTGCCCTCTACTCACCAGCTGAACGTGCCATGCAATCTCTCCTCAGCAGATCCCCAGCAGCACATGTCACTACAGTGTTACCTCACCAGGAACACCTAAGGTATGTACACTCTACTCGCCAGTGGAACGTGCCATGGAATCTCTCCTCACCAGGTCCCCAAGAGTACATGTGACTACAGTGTTACCTCACCAGGAACACCTAAGGTATGTACACTCTGGTCACTGGATGAACGTGCCATGCAATCTCCCCTCATCACGTCCCCAGGAGCACATGTCACTACTGTGTTCCCTCACCAGAAACACCTAAGGGATGTACACTCTGCTCACCAGTGGAACGTGCCCTCCAATCTCCCCTCACAAGAGCCCCAGGAGCAAATGTCACTACAGTGTTACCTCACCAGGAACACCTAAGGTATGTACACTCTGCTCACTAGAGGAACGTGCCATGCAATCTCCCCTCACCAGGTCCCCAGGAGCACATGTCACTACAGTGTTACCTCACCAATAACACCTAAGGTATGTACACTCTGCTCACTAGAGGAACGTGCCATGCAATCTCCCATCACCAGGTCCCCAGGAGCACATGTCACTACAGTGTTACCTCACCAGGAACACCTAATGTATGTACACTCCGCTCAAAAGAGGAACGTGCCATGCAGTCTCCCCTCACCAGGTCCCCAGGAGCACATGTCACTACAGTGTTACCTCACCAGGAACACCTAAGGTATGTACACTCTGCTCACTAGAGGAGTGTGCCATGCAATCTCCCCTCACAAGGTCCCCAGGAGCACATGTCACTACAGTGTTACCTCACCAGGAAGACCTAAGGTATGTACACTCTCCCCTCACCAGGTCCCCAGGAGCACATGTCACTACAGTGTTACCTCACCAGGAACACCTAAGGTATGTACACTCTGTTCACTAGAGGAACGTGCCATGCAATCTCACCTCACCAGATCCCCAGGAGCACATGTCGCTACAGTGTTACCTCACCAGGAAGACCTAAGGTATGTACACTCTCACCTCACCAGGTCCCCAGGAGCACATGTCACTACAGTGTTACCTCACCAGGAACACCTAAGTTATGTACACTCTCTCCTCACTAGAGGAAAGTGCCATGCAATCTCCCCTTACCAGGACCCCAGGAGCACATGTCACTACAGTGTTACCTCACCAGGAACACCTAAGGTATGTGCCCTCTGCTCACCAGCTGAACGTGCCATGCAATCTCTCCTCAGAAGATCCCCAGCAGCACATGTCACTACAGTGTTACCTCACCAGGAACACCTAAGGTATGTACACTCTACTCGCCAGTGGAACGTGCCATGGAATCTCTCCTCACCAGGTCCCCAAGAGTACATGTGACTACAGTGTTACCTCACCAGGAACACCTAAGGTATGTACACTCTGCTCACTGGATGAACGTGCCATGCAATCTCCCCTCATCACGTCCCCAGGAGCACATGTCACTACTGTGTTCCCTCACCAGAAACACCTAAGGTATGTACACTCTGCTCACCAGTGGAACGTGCCCTCCAATCTCCCCTCACCAGAGCCCCAGGAGCAAATGTCACTACAGTGTTACCTCACCAGGAACACCTAAGGTATGTACACTCTGCTCACTAGAGGAACCTCACCTCGCCATGCAATCTCACCTCACCAGATCCCCAGGAGCACATGTCACTACAGTGTTACCTCACCAGGAAGACCTAAAGTATGTACACTCTCACCTCACCAGGTCCCCAGGAGCACATGTCACTACAGTGTTACCTCATCAGGAACACCTAAGTTATGTACACTCTCTCCTCACTAGAGGAAAGTGCCATGCAATCTCCCCTCACCAGGACCCCAGGAGCACATGTCACTACAGTGTTACCTCACCAGGAAGACCTAAGGTATGTACACTCTACTCGCCAGTGGAACGTGCCATGGAATCTCTCCTCACCAGGTCCCCAAGAGTACATGTGACTACAGTGTTACCTCACCAGGAACACCTAAGGTATGTACACTCTGCTCACTGGATGAACGTGCCATGCAATCTCCCCTCATCACGTCCCCAGGAGCACATGTCACTACTGTGTTCCCTCACCAGAAACACCTAAGGGATGTACACTCTGCTCACCAGTGGAACGTGCCCTCCAATCTCCCCTCACCAGAGCCCCAGGAGCAAATGTCACTACAGTGTTACCTCACCAGGAACACCTAAGGTATGTACACTCTGCTCACTAGAGGAACGTGCCATGCAATCTCCCCTCACCAGGTCCCCAGGAGCACATGTCACTACAGTGTTACCTCACCAATAACACCTAAGGTATGTACACTCTGCTCACTAGAGGAACGTGCCATGCAATCTCCCATCACCAGGTCCCCAGGAGCACATGTCACTACAGTGTTACCTCACCAGGAACACCTAATGTATGTACACTCCGCTCAAAAGAGGAACGTGCCATGCAGTCTCCCCTCACCAGGTCCCCAGGAGCACATGTCACTACAGTGTTACCTCACCAGGAACACCTAAGGTATGTACACTCTGCTCACTAGAGGAGTGTGCCATGCAATCTCCCCTCACAAGGTCCCCAGGAGCACATCTCACTACAGTGTTACCTCACCAGGAACACCTAAGGTATGTACACTCTCCCCTCACCAGGTCCCCAGGAGCACATGTCACTACAGTGTTACCTCACCAGGAACACCTAAGGTATGTACACTCTGTTCACTAGAGGAACGTGCCATGCAATCTCACCTCACCAGATCCCCAGGAGCACATGTCGCTACAGTGTTACCTCACCAGGAAGACCTAAGGTATGTACACTCTCACCTCACCAGGTCCCCAGGAGCACATGTCACTACAGTGTTACCTCACCAGGAACACCTAAGTTATGTACACTCTCTCCTCACTAGAGGAAAGTGCCATGCAATCTCCCCTCACCAGGACCCCAGGAGCACATGTCACTACAGTGTTACCTCACCAGGAACACCTAAGGTATGTGCCCTCTGCTCACCAGCTGAACGTGCCATGCAATCTCTCCTCAGCAGATCCCCAGCAGCACATGTCACTACAGTGTTACCTCACCAGGAACACCTAAGGTATGTACACTCTACTCGCCAGTGGAACGTGTCATGGAATCTCTCCTCACCAGGTCCCCAAGAGTACATGTGACTACAGTGTTACCTCACCAGGAACACCTAAGGTATGTACACTCTGCTCACTGGATGAACGTGCCATGCAATCTCCCCTCATCACGTCCCCAGGAGCACATGTCACTACTGTGTTCCCTCACCAGAAACACCTAAGGTATGTACACTCTGCTCACCAGTGGAACGTGCCCTCCAATCTCCCCTCACCAGAGCCCCAGGAGCAAATGTCACTACAGTGTTACCTCACCAGGAACACCTAAGGTATGTACACTCTGCTCACTAGAGGAACGTGCCATGCAATCTCACCTCACCAGATCCCCAGGAGCACATGTCACTACAGTGTTACCTCACCAGGAAGACCTAAGGTATGTACACTCTCACCTCACCAGGTCCCCAGGAGCACATGTCACTACAGTGTTACCTCATCAGGAACACCTAAGTTATGTACACTCTCTCCTCACTAGAGGAAAGTGCCATGCAATCTCCCCTCACCAGGACCCCAGGAGCACATGTCACTACAGTGTTACCTCACCAGGAAGACCTAAGGTATGTACACTCTCACCTCACCAGGTCCCCAGGAGCACATGTCACTACAGTGTTACCTCACCAGGAACACCTAAGTTATGTACACTCTCTCCTCACTAGAGGAAAGTGCCATGCAATCTCCGCTCACCAGGACCCCAGGAGCACATGTCACTACAGTGTTACCTCACCAGGAACACCTAAGGTATGTGCCCTCTGCTCACCAGCTGAACGTGCCATGCAATCTCTCCTCAGCAGATCACCAGCAGCACATGTCACTACAGTGTTACCTCACCAGGAAGACCTAAGGTATGTACACTCTACTCGCCAGTGGAACGTGCCATGGAATCTCTCCTCACCTGGTCCCCAAGAGTACATGTGACTACAGTGTTACCTCACTAGGAACACCTAAGGTATGTACACTCTGCTCACTGGATGAACGTGCCATGCAATCTCCCCTCATCACGTCCCCAGGAGCACATGTCACTACTGTGTTCCCTCACCAGAAACACCTAAGGTATGTACACTCTGCTCACCAGTGGAACGTGCCCTCCAATCTCCCCTCACCAGAGCCCAAGGAGCAAATGTCACTACAGTGTTACCTCACCAGGAACACCTAAGGTATGTACACTCTGCTCACTAGAGGAACGTGCCATGCAATCTCCCCTCACAAGGTCCCCAGGAGCACATGTCACTACAGTGTTACCTCACCAGGAAGACCTAAGGTATGTACACTCTCCACTCACCAGGTCCCCAGGAGCTCATGTCACTACAGTGTTACCTCACCAGGAACACCTAAGGTATGTACACTCTGTTCACTAGAGGAACGTGCCATGCAATCTCACCTCACCAGATCCCCAGGAGCACATGTCACTACAGTGTTACCTCACCAGGAAGACCGAAGGTATGTACACTCTCACCTCACCAGGTCCCCAGGAGCACATGTCACTACAGTGTTACCTCATCAGGAACACCTACGTTATGTACACTCTCTCCTCACTAGAGGAAAGTGCCATGCAATCTCCCCTCAGCAGGACCCCAGGAGCACATGTCACTACAGTGTTACCTCACCAGGAACACCTAAGGTATGTGCCCTCTGCTCACCAGCTGAACGTCCCATGCAATCTCTCCTCAGCAGATCCCCAGCAGCACATGTCACTACAGTGTTACCTCACCAGGAACACCTAAGGTATGTACACTCTATTCGCCAGTGGAACGTGCCATGGAATCTCTCCTCACCAGGTCCCCAAGAGTACATGTGACTACAGTGTTACCTCACCAGGAACACCTTAGGTATGTACACTCTGCTCACTGGATGAACGTGCCATGCAATCTCCCCTCATCACGTCCCCAGGAGCACATGTCACTACTGTGTTCCCTCACCAGAAACACCTAAGGTATGTACACTCTGCTCACCAGTGGAACGTGCCCTCCAATCTCCCCTCACCAGAGCCCCAGGAGCAAATGTCACTACAGTGTTACCTCACCAGGAACACCTAAGGTATGTACACTCTGCTCACTAGAGGAACGTGCCATGCAATCTCCCATCACCAGGTCCCCAGGAGCACATGTCACTACAGTGTTACCTCACCAGGAACACCGAATGTATGTACACTCCGCTCAAAAGAGGAACGTGCCATGCAGTCTCCCCTCACCAGGTCCCCAGGAGCACATGTCACTACAGTGTTACCTCACCAGGAACACCTAAGGTATGTACACTCTGCTCACTAGAGGAGCGTGCCATGCAATCTCCCCTCACAAGGTCCCCAGGAGCACATGTCACTACAGTGTTACCTCACCAGGAAGACCTAAGGTATGTACACTCTCCCCTCACCAGGTCCCCAGGAGCACATGTCACTACAGTGTTACCTCACCAGGAACACCTCAGGTATGTACACTCCGCCCACCAGCGGAACATGCCATGCAATCTCCCCTCACCAAGTCCCCAGGAGCACATGTCACTACAGTGTTACCTCACCAGGAAGACCTAAGGTATTTACACTCTGCCCACTAGAAGAACATGCCATGCAATCAATCTCCCGTCACCAGATCCCCAGGAGCACATGTCACCTCAGGGTTACCTCACCAGGAAAACCTAAGGTATGTACACTCTGCTCACCAGCAGAATGTGTCATGCAATCTCCCCGCACCTGGTCCCCAGGAGCACGTCACTACAGTGTTACCTCACCAGGAAAACCTAAGGCATGTACACTCTCTCCTCACTAGAGGAAAGTGTCATGCAATCTCCCCTCACCAGGACCCCAGGAGCACATGTCACTACAGTGTTACCTCACCAGGAACACCTAAGGTATGTACACTCCTCTCACTAGAGAAATGCGCCATGCAATCTTCCCTCACCAGATCCCCAGGAGCACATGTCACTACAGTGTTACCTCAACAGGAACATCTAAGGTATGTACACTCTGCTCACCAGGTCCCCAGGAGCACATGTCACTACAGTGTTACCTCACCAGGAACACCTAAGGTATGTATACTCTGCCCACCAGCAGAACGTGCCATGCAATCTCCCCTCAGAAGGTCCCCAGTGGCACGTGTCACTACAGTGTTGCCTCACCAGGAACACCTAAGGTATGTACACTCCGCCCACCAGCGTAACGTGCCATGCAATCTCCCCTCACCAGGTCCCCAGGAGCACACGTCACTACAGTGTTACCTCACCAGGAACAACTAAGGTATGTACACTCTGCGCACTAGAGAAACGTGCCATGCAATCTCCCTTCACCAGATCCCCAGGAGCACATGTCACTACAGTGTTACCTCACCAGGAAGACCTAAGGTATTTACACTCTGCCCACTAGAAGAACATGCCATGCAATCAATCTCCCCTCACCAGATCCCCAGGAGCACATGTCACTTCAGGGTTACCTCACCAGGGAGACCTAAGGTATGTACACTCTCCCCTCACCAGGTCCCCAGGAGCACATGTCACTACAGTGTTACCTCACCAGGAACACCTCAGGTATGTACACTCCGCCCACCAGCGGAACATGCCATGCAATATCCCCTCACCAAGTCCCCAGGAGCACATGTCACTACAGTGTTACCTCACCAGGAAGACCTAAGGTATTTACACTCTGCCCACTAGAAGAACATGCCATGCAATCAATCTCCCCTCACCAGATCCCCAGGAGCACATGTCACTTCAGGGTTACCTCACCAGGAAAACCTAAGGCATGTACACTCTGCTCACCAGCAGAATGTGTCATGCAATCTCCCCGCACCTGGTCCCCAGGAGCACATATCACTTCAGTGTTACCTCATCAGGAACACCTAAGTTATGTAAACTCTCTCCTCACTAGAGGAAAGTGTCATGCAATCTCCCCTCACCAGGACCCCAGGAGCACATGTCACTACAGTGTTACCTCACCAGGAACACCTAAGGTATGTACACTCCTCTCACTAGAGAAATGCGCCATGCAATCTTCCCTCACCAGATCCCCAGGAACACATGTCACTACAGTGTTACCTCAACAGGAACATCTAAGGTATGTACACACTGCTCACCAGGTCCCCAGGAGCACATGTCACTACAGTGTTACCTCACCAGGAACACCTAAGGTATGTATACTCTGCCCACCAGCAGAACGTGCCATGCAATCTCCCCTCAGAAGGTCCCCAGTGGCACGTGTCACTACAGTGTTGCCTCACCAGGAACACCTAAGGTATGTACACTCCGCCCACCAGCCTAACGTGCCATGCAATCTCCCCTCACCAGGTCCCCAGGAGCACACGCCAGTACAGTGTTACCTCACCAGGAACAACTAAGCTATGTACACTCTGTGCACTAGAGAAACGTGCCATGCAATCTCCCATCACCAGATCCCCAGGAGCACATGTCACTACAGTGTTACCTCACCAGGAAGACCTAAGGTATTTACACTCTGCCCACTAGAAGAACATGCCATGCAATCAATCTCCCCTCACCAGATCCCCAGGAGCACATGTCACTTCAGGGTTACCTCACCAGGAAAACCTAAGGCATGTACACTCTGCTCACCAGCAGAATGTGTCATGCAATTTCCCCGCACCTGGTCCCCAGGAGCACACGCCAGTACAGTGTTACCTCACCAGGAACAACTAAGGTATGTACACTCTGTGCACTAGAGAAACGTGCCATGCAATCTCCCTTCACCAGATCCCCAGGAGCACATGTCACTACAGTGTTACCTCACCAGGAAGACCTAAGGTATTTACACTCTGCCCACTAGAAGAACATGCCATGCAATCAATCTCCCCTCACCAGATCCCCAGGAGCACATGTCACTTCAGGGTTACCTCACCAGGAAAACCTAAGGCATGTACACTCTGCTCACCAGCAGAATGTGTCATGCAATCTCCCCGCACCTGGTCCCCAGGAGCACGTCACTACAGTGTTACCTCACCAGGAAAACCTAAGGCATGTACACTCTGCTCACCAGCAGAACAGTCTATGCAATCTCCCCATACCAGGTCCCCAGGAGCACATGTCACTTCAGTGTTACCTCATCAGGAACACCTAAGTTATGTAACCAGATTTATCACCGATTCGATGGTATAGGGTCCTAGATATCTTGGACAAAAGGTCCAGGTACCTTTTATGGGCACATGTTTTGATGCCAACCAGACTTCGTCTCCGACTTGGTAACCGGGAGCTTTCTTTCGATACTGGTCCGAGAATTTATTTTGTCTGTCTTTGGCTTGCAGTAAATGTTCATTTGCCCTTTTGAAGGCTTGGGTTATGCTTATGTGTAGAGTCTTTACCGCTGGCATTTCCAAGGTCGTGGGGGAGTCTAGTTCAGAGGTACGTGGATGTCTTCCGTATATTGTGTAGAACGGCCTTTGTCCCGTGCTGGTGTGTATGGAGTTATTGTATGCGTATTCAGCTATCCAAAACAAGTCTTTCCAATTCTCTTCCACTTGATGCAGCATGCAACGTAGATACTGTTCTAATGTCTGGTTTGTTCTTTCTGTTTGTCCATCCGTTTGGCGGTGATGGCTAGTGGATAATCGAACATCGATTTGTGCCATGGTACAATATTTCCTCCAGAAGTTGGATACAAATTTGCTTCCACGATCTGAGATTAGGACTGAGGGGAAACCATGCAGTTTTATAATCTGTTCAAGAAATGCTTTTGCCAGACCGGTAGCGTTAGGAAGTCCTTTGAATGGAATGAAATGTGCCATTTTAGAGAACAGGCCTACAAACACCAAAATGGTATTAAAACCTTGACAGGGAGGTAAGTCTGTAATAAAATCAAGAGAACGAGTATGCCAGGGAGCCGGTGGAATATCCAGTGGTTGTAAGAGGCCAGCTGGTTTCTGTTTTTGTGATTTATTCTGTGCACATATCCCACAGGATAGAACAAATCGAGCAATGTCCTTACACCAGGTTGGCCACCAATAATTTCGTTTAACCTTGGCTAGAGTCTTAGCAATTCTGGGATGGCCTTCGATCAGGGAATCGTGATAACCAGACATGACCAATTCTTGCAGATCTTTACTTGGTAGATGTAGTCGTTCCCTGAAGTAGGGTAATCCATCCAGAACCGTGTGATGTTCATTTTGGGAATTACATTTCTGCAAGATCTCGGAGTTCATTAAGGTTCGAATCTTATCTTGAAGTTCATTCAGAGTCAATGTGGTGGTGAGTCCCAGTAGTTTATCACTTGGGATGATGGCAACAGGGTCCAGGGTACTGTTTGTTTTCTCTTCCACACCCATACGAGACAAGGCATCAGCCTTCCAATTCCAAACTCCTGGTCGGTATGTTATTACATAATCGTATTCTGTGAAGAATAGAGCCGACCGCAACTGTCGTGACGATTGGGCTTTTGCTGACTTTAGATATTGAAGGTTTCAGTGATCTGTGATTACTGTGATGGTATGTCTGGCACCTAATAGATACTGCCGTCAGGCTTTGAAGGCTGATTTTATTGCCAACATTTCTTTGTCTGTAATTGCATAGTTAAGTTCTGGTGGTGAGAATTTAACTTCGGTGACATGGAAGGAGCATTTCTCGTGTTTAGTGTACAGTTTGTGCTGGCAAAGTTTTGCAAGGACTGAGCGAACATGTTCCACATGATCTCTTTCAGAGGGGGAATACACCAGGATGTCATCAATATAGATCAGGGCACAGACATCGATTAATTCCCATAATACATCATTCATGAAGTATTGGAATGCTGCGGGAGCGTTACACAGCCCGAAAGGCATTACCTGATATTCGTATGATATGATATGATATGATATGGCATTTATAACGCGCCTATACACAAGTGTTTCAGGCCATACTTGGTGTGAAACACGGTTTTCCATTCATCCCCTTTCTTAACACGTACAAGGTTGTATGCTCCTCTGAGGTCTAGTTTGGTTTAGATTTGGGCATCCTGGACTTGGTCCAACAGTTCCGGGATAAGGGGCAAAGGGTAGCGTTTTTTTACTGTGATTTGATTAAGTGCGCGGTAATCAATGCAAGTCCTCAAATCTCCTTCCTTCTTGGGTACGAAGAATAAGGGAGAGGCTGCCGGTGACTTTGACGGGCGGATAAACCCATTAGCCAGGTATTGATACAGATAGGACTTCAAGTGGAGATTTCCGGTTTCTGTAAATTCATACATGCGACCACAAGGAAACTGTGCGCCAGGTATCAGGTCGATCTGACAGTCATAGTGCCTATGTGGCAGTAATGTGTTCCTTCTGAAAAACATCTTGATAATCCTGATATTCTTTTGGTAAGGTGTCCATTGGTTTTGCTATTCCCGATGCTATTCCTTGAACAGATTTCAGGTTTGGCTGTGGTATAGATTTCGGGTAGCAAGCGTGGGCGCATTCGTCAGAAAAGGTCAGTCTCTTTGCACGCCAGTCTATGTGGGGATTGTGAGTTACTAACCATGGCATCCCTAAGATCAACCGGAACTGAGGAGCTTTGATGAGGTCATACGTGATTGCTTCTTGATGTCCATCCTGACACAGAAGGGTTAATTCTGTTGTCCATTGGGTTACCAGTCCCGAAGCAATTTCTGTGCCGTCAACAGTAGTTACCTTTTCAGTTGTTGGTTTTGTGCATAAGGGAAGTCCCATTTCTGTTGCCAGATCTCGATCTATGTAATTACCGACTGCTCCGCTGTCTATATATGCCTCTATGGCATGCATCCGTGATGGTCATTGGTGATTGATCAAGGTTACTGGTAGGGTGAAATGTGAGGTCTGGGACTCATCCTTCTCGCTCGACAAGCAGACCTCTACGCTTGCCGGACCTGGTAGTTTTCTGATTCCTTTCCATTATCTTCTTTCTCTGTAGCGCCTACCATCTTCCTTGGAGGTTTCACTGGGTATTCTTTGAGGTAGTGACCCGATTTACTGCAGAATAGGCATAACTGTAGCTGTCTCCTCTTGCCTCTTTCACCCTTGGTTAAAGGAGGTCATACTCCTCCAATCTGCATGGGTCCTGTGGTATTTTCTGATGGACGTTGAACATTATCTTTTGAACGTACGTACATGGTACGATTTTCGAGTCTACTTCGGTCTGTTCGTCGATCCTGTAATCTGTGGTCCAACTGAACTACCAGGTTGATAAACTCTGCACAATCTTTAGGTGGGTCTACCACTTGAGCAAGGACATCCTTCAGGTCTCCTCGTAGGCCCCGATGAAGCAATGTGGTTCTTTTATCTTCTGGCCACTCCGCTTCTACAACCAGTCTATTAAAGGTGGCAATATAAGTCACAAAATCTTGATTCCCTTGGCGGTGGGATTGGAGTTTGTTATAAAGAGCTTGTCCATGCAAGTGTCGAGCAAATAACTTTTACATCTCCTGTTGAAAACCCCCGAAGTTCTGCAGTAATGGGTCATCCTGGCTCGCTAAAGGTACCGACCAGTCTGCGGCACTTCCACTCAAATATGATAACACGAAGGTCACCCTCACCTGGTCGTTCGGGAAAGCCCCAGGCCTACAAGGAAAATGGAGGTGGCACTGGTTCATGAATGTTGCGTACCTTCTGGGGTCCCCATTAAACCGTTCTGGTGGTGCCAGGGGTACTGCTCCCGGCAACGTTATCTGTACTGGATTGACTTATGATGGTGTAGCGATGGATGGGGCGAATCCGGGCAATGGAGCCTGCCCCGCCTGTGTTTTTAGTAGGTGTTTGCTTAGTTCATCAGTACAGTCTTTTGTGACTATTAACTCTCTTTTTAAGGCATTGGTTTCCTGCCGGGCTGCGTGCACCTCGGCGCGTAATTGTCCCAAAAGCTGGGCTAACTGATCAGTTTCAGATGTCTCCATGATGCCCAGGTGGATGAGGTTTAAAGGCTTTGGGTTCTGTTACGCTCACCTGATATCCCCGGAGGCGTCTGGAAGTTTCTGAGATCTGGAACCCTGGATGCGTAGTTGCCCAGTGCTGAATAATGAATCTTAGTTATTTGTAGGGTGAGCTATCTGTCCTGCGTTTCTTGTGCAGGGGCGCTTGACGTTTGTTGGTGAGCTGCCCGAGTTGCTTCACTGGTGCTGTACGCCTTCCTTGGGCCCAGGCCTGCTGTGTCCCCGAATCTGCTGGTAGGCAGGTAGGTTTGTTAATTGTAGGTATTTGCTCTGTTTATGGTGGGAATTCGTTAATGTCTTTATCTCCTTCTTTTCAGGTGCGAAGGTCTTGATGCTGGCGTGCCGGAAGGAGAGGCACGTTTTCTAGGTGAGAGAAAGCGCGAAGCGCAGCACCTTTATTGTCTTTTAAAGCTAACCTGTGTTTTCTTCTTCTTTTCCTCACAGGCCGCTGTGGTGCTGTGAGTGGATGACCCCAGAATCCGTTAAGGCTAGTACAGCACTGTGCAGTTGTTTAATATCGAAAGCGAACTTGAATATGTCGCTTTTCCTTTGCAGATGTTGCTGTGGTGCTCCGGATGGAAGCGCGGCGCAGCGCAATGGAATTCAGGTAAGACTGATGGAATTCGATGTTTTGGAAGCGCGCATTCTAATATTGTTTTTCCCTTTCTCTTTATTGCAGGTCGCAAGGTTCGAACAGCAGCTGTGGTAGCGGTTCGCCGGAAGTCCTTAAACTAGTACTCACAGGTGAGTGATGTTTCTTCTTCTCTCGGTTTCCACAGATTGCAGCCCAGTTGGGATGCTAAGTGCTGGATGGTGTTTTATCAGGTAAGACAGAATAACCTTGTTCTTGTTCTTGCAGGATTACAGGAAGATTCTGAAGACCAGGAGCTGGACACGGTGAGCGTCACGCTGCGGGTTGCAGAATAGCACGCAGCGTGTTCTGCAGTCAGGGTGTGGTTTATATAGCCCAGGTAAAGTAGTACCAGGGAAAGTAGTTCCATGCCTGCCACACCCAAAACACTAGACCGCATGGCCTGGTTCTTAGAACTAGACTGTGTGGGTGCTTTCATGTTGAATTTAAAGGCCCATGTACATAAATGGGACCTAGTTTGAACAGCCCTTGCTTCCTACATATGAGCCTGGTGCCAAAGTCGCCAGGACTGGCTCCAGGAGCCCTTTTGCAGTGGTTTTAAGGCCCTCAGGGTTCTGGTGGGAACCTGCTTGTGGCACAATTTGTGCCCCCTCAGAGTGGTCATGACAATATCAGCAATGGTGCGATCTTCCTCCTCGCTTCAACTATAATGAACTTCATAAAAATCCTAATATTTATACTGAAAACTCATCATCATTGACGTGTAACACTCAAAAGTTGACATGCAATTCTATTGGTACGGAAAAGGTAACTTTACTATAGTTACTATATCTGTATATGGTAACGGATTGGGTAAACACTGTCAGGTGGGCATCTAAGCCCTTCCTTATAAAATGACTACTGCAGACGTCACTGCAAGTACGACGTCCCATTCGTTCTACTAACTATAGGACACTAGATTACTTGGTCTATTTTGATTGGGTTTGCACCAACCCCAAGCATACTTGTTCACTTGCTTAGCAGCATGCAGAATGGTCGGCCAGGTGCGGGGTGCTTCTGAACTCACCCGGCCTTCCTCCAATCATTCATCACTTAAGTGGCAATGTGTCAATTATTTCGCTGTGGTGGGCCTCGACACTGCATCTTCTGTCTAGATATCTTCTCCTGGCTCACAGCCATGCGTAGGTGTGGGGCCTTGCTTCTGTTCGTTCGGCTGGTCACGTGATTCAGACACAGTGGATTTACATTTTCTTCAAAAATGTGTGTATTTCATTTTATGTTCACCCACCACCTGCCTTCGCCTTCTTATCTTGCCCCTTCAAAGCAGCATATTCTGGTCCTTGCTTCAGTTAATTGTATATACTGCTTGTTCATTTAGATGAATATGACCTCGGTTCCCTAGGCATGAGTTGCCTCTGCTGAGTTTCGTTTCTGCCGCTCAGCTCCTGATTCCGTTGAATGTGAAACCATTCTCGATTGGCCTTAGTAATTTTTGTTGATTCAGCTTTTTGTGAAAAGTGGAAGTATACTTCATATAAAGTGCTTTATTTGAGGTAGATATGTATATGGCGCTTGCCGCACTATCCCTCTACTAAGCATCGCAAGCCGCACGATTTTCTTAGCTTTCTTGTGGATCCAAGCATATGTACAGGTGTAAAAAGGTCAAATATCTTTCCCTGCTTCAGCTTAAGCTTCTTACATTTGACATCACCTACACACTAAGTTCACAATATCCTTGTTCATGGCATTTCGTCTCTTTGCGTCATTCTCTGGTCGTCATTTCTTCTACATGTGAGTCAGTCTGGGTTCTCTTGATGTCACCATTCATCTTCCATTGGGACCTTTTTGGTTTCTTCAGGGACTGTACTCAGGCGATCTTCAGTTCATCTCATTTGTTGATATGGTTTTCTCAATAGGTACTTTACTGTCCATGGTTTCCTCGGTACTCGTACTTCAAAAGGCATCATTCTTCTGATAGGTACTGGGCAGAGCCCCACTGCGGCTCTCTGCTGATTTATTTGCTTATCATACGTCACATATCTCGGTGTGAACGTTCCTGGTATTTCAAAATTTACGGTTGGAGTGCGGGCTGTATTTGGGACCTCTTCTACAGGACTTGGTTCATCTGTCCGATGCTGGTACGGATACCTTCAACTTAGGGCTGCAGGGAGTACTGTCATGGGCAGGATGTGCATAGTTTGTGTTGGTGAGTATGCGTAATGTAACTGATGCTTGTGGGGGGATTGTGGGTCACGGGGGGCCACCCCCAAAGCGTGGTGGAGTTACAAGGGCAGTCCTAGAGAAGGATGCACGCTGTGGTCTTTCTGCCAGCTATAACCACTGGCTGCATCAGCCAGGATGGGGGAGACGGGCACTGATACCACTAGGGACGGTGGGATTCCTCAACAACCAATGCAGTGGCCGTGTTCGCTAAATTGACTAAATGGGAGTGACTGAACTGGCAGTCAGATACCAGGTCGGACCATTCTCGCAAGAGCTGAAATGGAAGTGAGAAGGGCTCACCGGTTTGGAATTGGACTATGTAATACGGGATTGGCATAGCCACTGGGGAAAGGGTGATGTTTTTGCACCAGGCATACTTATGGCCTGAGCAGGGCTGGGACCGCCCGATAGGATGAAGAAGAAAGCGACCATGTGTTTTTTCCAATAAATTGTAATATGTTTTTCAAAATTCAGAAAGTATACACTCCTTGTGTGCCAGATGAGCGGCGAGCAGAGAGGCACGTGCCCCTGGGTGCCTGAGAGCGCAGGCACTATGCATCCATGGTGAGCTGAGAGTAGGGGTCTGTACTCTCAGGTACCCCCTTGATGGCTAGTTGCGTAAACTGGGAGTACTCTGGATCGGACTCTGGTGGGGATACAGAGACGAGGCACAGGAGGAAGGGAGATGATGTGAAAAGCCGCTCCCTCGAGGCCAAGGGGTACGATGGTCCGACGCCAGTGAATCTGAATCTAGGACATCAAAACCTACCAAGGCACATGGCAAACGTGAGGGAACTCCCCGCGATCAGAGGGGAGAGCCAGCATCCACCTATACAAGCAGATTAAGGGCATTGCCGGGTAGATGGCAAGATGGTAATTGTGCCCCGCCAGTAGTCGGGAGGAGTGGGGGAAAAGAAAAGGATGATTGTGCCTTTCAATTCCTGCTGCTAGAAAAAGGGGGAGTGAGGCCACAGTACATTCCATGGCCACACATGGACCGAGAAAATTTTAAAAATAATCTTCCAATGCTGACATCGGGGGATGGGAAATGGATACACGAGTTAGAAAAGATGACCGGGGGAGTCACCTTAGCTATAGGGGTCATCAAGGGCCTCCTGATCGCCATACTTGGTGAAAGGGCTGACGATGTGTGGAAACGGGCTGGGTATCCAAGGGTAACGATAACTAACACTACCCATGATGGAGCACCGTTAAATAATTGTAGAGCAGCAGTGTAGAAAGCGCTGCGAACGCTGTACCCAGACACATCGGACATGGGACCTATAATGACTCGGAAAATGAAAGAGCCAGATGATCCGTTGATTTATATCCAAACTTATCAAGACGCGTGGCTGCTCGAAACGCACAAGTCTTGGTCAAAGTCTATCCTTGTCTTCTACCACATACTGTGTCCAGGGTTGCCTGAACCGGTGCAAAAACAGCTCAAGAAATTGGTAGGGATCGAAGCCAAACCATGGGCCGAAATTCAATTGACAATTGCACACTACTGCAGATTGTTACAAGAGAAGAACCGAAAAAAGGAAGCAACCCGTAAGGGGGAAGAGGCGAAGCTGGTACAAAAGAAGCTCTCAAAGTATACTCTCGAGGGAGCCATGTTGACCAGCCCAGCCGAGCCCAGCACGCAGCAAGTAAATAACCAAGCTAATACGGGATATTACCCGAAGGGTAGAGGATTTAGAGGAAGAGGATGGCAAGGTGGCCAGGGAGGTTTCCATGGTAATCAGGGAGGTTTTCAAAATAATCAAGGCGGATTTCAGAGTGAACAGATGAGCGGTCAAGCCATGCCGGATGGGTAGATGGTCCGACCACTGCCAGTATGGTGGCTGTGCAGAATGACAGGACATGTGGCGTGCATGTGCAGAGACCAAGGCATGTGGCAAAATGGCCAAGGATTGGGAGCAGGTATGGTGTATCAGCCTGCCGCCCCACAACAAGGCAGTGCGCAGGGCCACATAGTACAGCAGCAGGCAGCAAGCTTGCAGCAAGGTGCACAACAAGGGTTTCAACCCTCAAACATGGGGAACTTGCAACAGGGGCAGCCCCAACAGGCACCACCGCCAGTGCCACAAGGAATGAACAATGGAGAGGAACCAACCCCGGGAATGGTGGTATTCCACAAACTTACAGTGGGCCGAACCTATTCATAAATAGGACAGCTCTATCCTATCAGTGTCACCAGACCCTAATAGGGAACCCAGGGTAAATGTCACCATAGGGGGTAAAGAATATTCCTTCTTAGTTGACACGGGTGCAACGCGTTCGTGCATACGAGAAGGCAAGTTTTCCTTGTCCGGCGAGGCTATAGATACTCAGAGTTACACTGGAGCTCATAGCAGAGTTCCCTTTACGGACACACTCCCAGTCTCAGTGGGAGAGCGTGAAATGAATGTGCCCTTATTCTACTCACGTCAGTCCCCAGTAAACATCATTGGTCGAGATTTAATGACAAAGCTGAATATGACAATCTCGTTTACTGAGGATGGTATAGTGTGCTCCACGCCAGGAATGCATTATTCTAATGTGTGCAAAATGATCAGAGCATACTCTGGACGTGCAGCCATGAGAGCTATACCGCTGGAGCCAGAAGTTTTCACGTATGGCGTACAAGTGGTTATGGCGGGATTGCCAGGCCTCGCAGACAAACTTATGAGAACCCCTGACGAATTTCTATTTAGACCAAGAATACCCATACATGAGGAAGAGGGACAAATATTTCCCTTGGAAATACAATCTGCCGCAGTAAAAGGGAAGGTGGTCCTGGTAGAAGGATATGATGACGAGGGAAGGCAATGGTGCGCTGTTGTCGCCATTGAAGAAGGGTATCGAGTGACTGACATCACGGAAGACGATCTGTTCGAAGAACACCCTGACTTAGAAGAGACAAGAGTGGAAGTAAGTCTCATATTCTGGGTCAAAATGATCAAACGAGAAGTGCCACAGAGAATGATGTTGGCGCTGGTACGTCCAGAATACTTTGAGTAGGACATGGCCAAGGTGCCTGTCGCAGTATGGACAACAGGGCCTTATGACGTAGGACTCCTGAAGGGGGCGGGAGAGGTGAAAATCAAACTAAAGCCGGGAGCGATCCTACCAAGAGCACGACAATATCCCATGTCCACAAAAGCGGATGAGGGGATCGCGAAGACAATTTCCGCCATGATGGAACAGGGCGGCATCCTAGTGACGTCAGAATCACCCTGTAACACGGTGATCTATACCGTCAAGAAATCGAAGGGCGGGTCTTGGCGTTTAATCCAGGATTTAAGGGTATTAAATGACATTGTCAAAGCCGAGTTCCCTCTAGTCCCTAACCCGTCTACAATTTTGTGTAACATACCCACTGAGGCAAAATATTTCACGGTGATCGATTTGAATAATGCATTTTTCTCAATTCCGTTGCACCGTGACTCACAAGACTTGACATCGTTCACGTTCAGGCAAATGCGCCTGAAAAGCACAAGGCTGCCACAGGGGTATTGTGAGTCCCCATCCATTTTTAACAGAGTCCTGCAAATGGACCTAAACAATATTGCGGTAGACAGTGTTGTTTTGCAGTATGTAGATGACATTCTCATCTGCAGCACCACTGAGGAGTAATGCTGGAGTGACTCTGTCCAGCTACTAACGATACTAGCTAAGAAGGAGTACAAAGTTGATAAGGAAATGTTGCAATACTGTCAGCAGGAAGTGCTGTACATAGGACAACTAATCTCTCATGAAGGGAAAAAGATAACCCCAGAAAGGGCTGAAGCCATCATGAACACAGCCAAACAACACACGATCAAGCAAATGCAAAGCTTTTTAGGCCGTTGCAATTATGTCCTAGCTTAGGTCTTTAACTACAGCTCGAACACCAAGCCCTTGGTTCAGGCCAAAGCGACAAAGGAAGAAACCGAGTAGACTGAGGCAATGGAAAAGGGTTTTTCAGAACTCAAGGGGGCAATTTGTAAGGCCCCAGTTCTTGGGATCCCTAATTATGCAGAAGAATTCTATCTATTCTCACATACTGATTGCAATTTTATGACGACAGTACTTGCTCAACGCACATCGCTTGGGTGCAAACCTCTAGCGCATTACAGCGGCAGTCTGGACCCGGTTATAAGGGGCCACTTCCCATATGAACAAAATCTGGCCGCCGCCGTGTTTGCCATCGAGAAGGCGTCTTCCATTGTGATGGGGGGCTCCATGACATTGTATGTCGAGCACTCACTGTACACCATACTGGAAAAGCCAAAATGCACATTGACATCACAGAGAGCATGCGCCTATGAGGTGATCATCTCTAATCCATCGATCAAAATAGTTTGATGTAAAACAGTGAACCCTGCAACGTTCATGATAGAACCAGTAACCGAGGGTGAACCAGTCCATGACTGTGCAAACTATGAAGAATTCTACGATGAAATCCCAAGGGTAAAGGAAAACGCCCAGCCAAGTGGGGAGGTCGTCTTCATCGACGGGTCTTCTAGAATCAACCAAGCAGATGGACAAAGGTATACAGGCTTAGCCATGGTGAAACACCTGGTGGATGGAGAGTTTCAGGTACTTGTCAGTGCGTGAATACCCTCTCACTATTCAGCCCAAGCTGCAGAACTGGTGGCACTGATACTCGCCATCGAAAATCATGCAGATCAGGAAGTAATGGTGTACAGTGACTCTGCCTATGTGACTTCCACCGTACACGCAGGTTTAGCATGATGGAAAAGGAGGGGTTACCTCTGGGCAGACGGCACGCCAGTGCAACATGCAGCCTTACTGGATAGGCCGATAAAAGCGCTACAGCTCCCAGTGTGCATAGCGGTCGTGAAATGCGCTGCTCACACCAAGGGGACAGATTTTGTGTCACGTGGAAACCATGAAGCAGACACGGAAGCCAAGCGCATGGCATCCAAGAATGAAACAATCATGGACGTGGAGGTGGCACGTACCCATGAATGAATGATGGTAGCACAAGCCACACCAGAAGCCTATAGCAATATGGGTCAGACTCAGTTAATGGAGCTCCAAGGGGAGGCAACTCAGGAGGAGAAAAATGTATGGAAGCGTCCAGGGTATTCTTTAAACTCCTCTGACGGATTGTGGAGGCAAGACAGCACTGGTAAACCAGTAATGCCTGTCACCCTTCTAAAGGTAACGTTAGAACAGCTCCACTACCCCTTACACATGTCAAAAGAAAATCTTGCTGCAACGCTCGCAGAAGACTGGTTCACGCCGAATTTAGCGGAGCATGTTGAATTTTTTATGGTCAACTGCACAATTTGTCAGCAATTCACTGCTGGGCACACATTAAAAGTAGTGAGAGAAATCATTCCCAGACCTAATAGACCGTTCCCGCACCTACATATCGATTATGTCGATATGATTCAGGTGTGTAATGGGTACAGGTATTTAATTGTGGTGGTGTGTCCTTTCTCAAGATGGATAGAAGCAGGTCCCTGTACACACCCCGAGGCAGCCTGTGCTGCAAAATTTCTGGTGAGGGAAGTGTTCCCTAGGTGGGGGCTGTGCGAGGTAATGAGATCAGACAATGGGCCCCATTTTGTAAACACAGTGTTTGAGCAGATTAGCTTGTTGCTTGGTATAAAGCACAAGTTTTCGTCGGAGTATCACCCAGAGGGAAATGGGATATGTGAGCGGCTCAACGGCCTGTTAAAAGAGAGAATAGCCAAGTTAAAGCTCACATTAAAGAAAGGATGGCTGCACTGTGTACCAGTGGCATGGTATGCTCTTCGGAACCAACCAGGCTCCGACCATCATCTTACGCCGCACAAAATTGTTACTGGTAGATGGATGAGGACCCCTCTTACCCCCCAAGACAGGGCTAGATGTGATGCCCAGCCTGTTAGGGAGGTTTTGGGAGCAGAGATGAAGAATTACCTCGACTGTCTCACATCCAGCACCACTGTCATTTCAGACCAGCTGCTGCGATGGCGTAAAGGGAACAGCACAGCACAAACCACAACAGACAGTGCTGATGCAGGCGCAGCTCACAGCCTTCATGCGCCCCTTGTCTTCCCTGGCGACAGCATCCTCGTATGGAATTTTACAAGGAAAAAATGGGACGAGCCAAGGTTTAATGGCCCGTTCATCGTAGAGGACTGCACCCCATCCGCTGTCAAGCTCGAGGGCGGAAGAGCCTGGATCTTCCTAAATGATATTAAACCGTTTATAGGAGAGAGCACTCCTACTGCATCCACCTCTGAGGAATCTACAGACAACAGGGAAGGACCTCAGCACGTGCAGACAAGATCTATGGCGAGGAAGAAGGACGCATGAGCAGAAAAGAAAAGAGCCAGTTTGTGAAAATCGTGTCCACACTGAACTTTTCCTTTATGCAAAAAAAAAAAGACAAAACCAAGCAAACGAACACTCAGTGCAGCCAAAGGTGCTGGGTAAAAGAAGAATCATATATTCCGGAACCGCAGTGACACTGATATCTCGAACACGTTGAACCATACGAAGCATTGAACATGAACTCTAAGACTCTGATAAGTAGTAAAATAAGACATTTCTGAGAACCAAAAAACGTTATCCTAAAGCATTCAGTATCAAGACTTTGTGCACAGAATTTATGGTACATCCCGGCAGAAGGGATGTACTCACCTACCTTCAGCTCGTGCTCCTAACATATCCGTCACTCATATGGAGAGGAACAAGTGTCACAGTATATATTCTAGATCCAGAAAATAGGAAGGTAATCAGGCAACTACTGAGTATCATCACAGAGGTCTTCACCGAGTTGCCCGAGCAGAGTGAACAAGAGACAAATGCTCCCACCCCAAGTGATCATTGATGAAATAACGTATACATTATTCTTCCGAATCATAGAGGAGTGCCCAGGACTTGTCGGGAGAACCACAGATACACTGACTTTCATCAGAGATCCCCGAAACAATAACTTTTTGAACCACGTGTGGTATAAACTGAACCATGTGGTAGCAATCCACGCAGCAGGAAAGTGCAAAAACTGCTCACGACAAAAGAAAGACTTGTGATCGGGACCCAGCAAAACAAAACAAATGTCCCTGTCCCCTGCAGACACGCAGCTAGCCCACAATGTCCTGATTAGACTAGTCACAGACTATCCAGAAATGGTGGGAAGGCCTGCTGATGTTGATGTTGTCACTTTCCTCAGAGATCCAGTCAATTTCCTACACATGAAGACTCTTCTCCACGGGATTATGCTTCAAGTGGAACTGTCCAACTTCCAGCAAGAGTTCCTAAGGAGGTTCCTGTGAGACTGTTCGCCGAGGGACAGATCGAGGGAAATACAAAGACTGTTAAAAAAAAAAGAAAAAGAAAAAAGGAGCCTGTAATCTAGAGGCCAGAAAGTAAGAGCGAATGTCGTTGACACCAGAAGACAGCAGATACGCATTCCGAGTCTTCTTCCACCTCATTGAGAACTTTCCAGAACTAGTGGGTAGACCCATCACTGTCGTTGTGCCCACCTTCCTCAGCGACCCAACAAAGAATGCGCAACTCAACAGGCTCCTGAGAGCTATCTTCTCGCAGCTGAGAAGGAATTATGGGCATCCATTGCTGAGGAGAGCCTTAGAGGGGGGAGATCCACGATAAAACTTTTAATCATCCTTCCGCCGAGGACAGAGTAAGAAAACAAGGACAAAGTTCTCCATTCTGCTAACATAGGACAGATTGAGAAGAGCGGAAACAAGGGTAACCACTTTGTGTTTTTGAATTTTATTTTTATTTTTATTTCCTGTATTTTTCTTCTATTTTTCATCATCCTTCTGCTGTGGCGCAGATGGAGGAGAGAGACACTATTCTTCAACGTGACAACGAATTACCAATTGGACGGAACGGACATGAGAATTTCACCATCGTGTTTTCCATTTTCAACATCTTTCTTATTTTTTCCTACCTTCTCATATATTCACTTTTATTTTTATTTTTATTTTTATTTTTTCGATATTTTATTTTTGCGTGATTTGTAACAAATCCATCTCTTCATGGTGTCATTGAGAACACATTCCTGCATGTCCTCAGGGCCAAGGTGAATTGGCGGAGTGCCCTGGGACTGTGTTTATTATAGAAATGCAAAATGAAAATGATATGATAAAGACGGTAGTCTGACCTTTCTCCATAGTCTAGCTAAACGGTGCTGTGCGGCATATCTCGAGACTACTGGCTACACCCATAAAGGGGACATTTGAATAATACTCGTCACTCTAGTATTTGTTGAACCCTTTTGAGCAACGAGATCAAAGTAAGAAAGGAAATCAACTATTGACTATGGACTTGATCGGCATGGGGGCCCAGAACAGTAACCTAGTTTTGCCACCCGCGGAGGGGCGCCCCAGCTTCCCTGGAAGAAGATGCTGCAAGCTATCGTTTAAAGCCGTTATATGCATATGCATAGTGATTATTATTGTGTTTTTGTCTCTAACTATCAGAACTGCATTTTTTATTGGTGCACGGAGTGTCCCATTGTCTGTGCATCCACCAGATAACGAATATCTGGGAACCACAAAAGCACCCAGATCATATATTGTCATCCCTGTTCCAAGAAAAGCTGGTGGTAAAGCAAACAAACTGAAATTGAATGTAATAAATAGTGACAGCTACACGGTTGAGGTTATGAATGTTGAGAAAAGCTGGAGACAGGGTCAGCTCGGAATGAATGATAACATAGCACTGTCCACGGCACGCACTCACACACTGAATGCACACGAACAATGGCAAGTGTGAATGGCTACGGAACCTCAGACCAAATCAACAGTAAAAGAAAAACTGCCTAAGGAACTACCGGCTCCAGAAAATAGTGGAAGTAAACAAGAGGAGCCAGGTGAGAACCCAAGCAAAGGGGGCATGACAGAATCCCTCAAAGAACCGGAAGAAGCCACAAAAGAACTTACTGAGATAACACATGCGTTGGTTGAGTATGTGTTCCCGCTCATACTTAGAGCAAAAAAGCTACATGAGGAGCTGAGCAAGAAAACCACAGAAACTGTAATAATGAGCATGCCTGGTCCAACGCCAGAAACAAACATCAGGCCTACAATGCCGCCACGCATTGGGAAAATGACGAGCCAATAGTGGTGGGAGGAGGTCTACAAAAGAATGCATGAGGGAAGGAAAAGAGACGCAAATCATCCCCCTATTACTGCAGGGCAGGAGATTAATCCTGCCCCACCAAGGAAAATACCCGAAAGCCTACCCGAATGGAAGAGCAGTACAGATTCAGGGACATAGTGATAGCCAATTACAGAAAAACGTTAAGAATCAAGAGAAGCCCATATGAAACCAACAGCAAACTGAATGATTACTTGGACAGTACAGCCCATCTAGGAAACAACATTTGGTACCAACACATGAAGGAAGTTGGAAGGAGACAATCAGAAGGGGAATGTTTTGTCTGTGCACTCCTGCCATACAGCATGGGCAAGTCCAAAATCTTTGTAGCGATAGAAGTTGATGTCCCCACTGCACACTGCATGTCACACGTAGCAATGTGCAACACTAGAGGGCAGTTTATGGGGAGAGACGCCTCCCTGAGATGGGCCAACGAAAAGGATTTCCCTGATGAAGACGGTTTTGTTCAGGACATCAAAACAAGAAACAGGGCCACACCAAGAATCATGTGATTAGATATGAGAACCCTGACGTCAAAGGATCAGGAATAAGATGGGAAATAAACCCGAGACTGAATGTCCAAGGGAAAACAGCTGAAGAAGCTCAAATCTGGACGAACCGAGGCCAAATGCAGATCTGGGGGTCAGTAGTGTCCCCAAATGGATGGGAAGAAGGGGTTGTGATCTGCCGAGCCTGGATGGTCCTTGGAGCCTGCCGAGAGGTAGTAGAAAATTCACAAAGACTATGCAAACCATTGTGGCCAAGATTGGTAAAACTGCTGACATGGGTCGAAGACAGAGGAGGACCCCTGCAAATAGTACCACTGGAAAACTCAAAACTGTGCTTCAGAAGTAATGGCACAAGGACAATGAGCGAGAATCAAAACTGCGGACGAATATATAAAGCCCCAGGGATGTTGCAAGGAACTGCAGTCCTGATGGACCATTATTGGGCATGTGGATCCAAGGCATATATAAGACTACCAAGGAACTGGGGAGGTATATGTACACTGGTGAACATCCATGTTCCTGCACTGGTGATTCCAAAAAATGAACTGAATTTGGACAGTTTCCCGAAAGCAGATGCTCATCTAAGAAGAAGGAGATCTGTGGAACTGGTATTCAGGATGAAGAGGGAAAATTACTTTTCTCCCAAATCAGAAGAGGCATTCCATGCAATCCCATACGCACACAGGCTGTTCAGCCTCACCTCAACAGTATTCACAACACTACTCTTGCCCCACATACAAGTTGGAGTGAATGCTAAATGGTTGCAGATAACCAGATGGGAGTTATTGCAGACCATCAACACCACTATAAAAGGATTCAACGCGATCAAAGAAGAGCTAAGAGCAATCAGACTGATGACTCTCCAGAACAGATATGTGCTTGACATGATTACAGCGATGGTTGCACATTCATACCATCGCACGATGAGGAAAATGGAACCCTCACTGAGGCCATATACATGCTGACAAGCCTAAAGAACCTGATGACTGAGGAAACAGATGAAGTGGACGATGACAGCTGGTTTGGGTACTTATTCTCCTGGGTCCCGCAATGGATGGCTGACATATTCAAGTTTCTGGGAGCCTTACTAGCTATGGTGCTGCTAGGGTTCTGTGTTATCAAGACAATCATCACACAGTGCCAGAAAACTGCAAAGAAGGCCATTGGGATGAAAATGATGGTCAATATCGAGCCAGGTTGGAAGCCCAGAGACCTGACAGATGAAGAATCTGCACCAGAAGGAACAAAATTCACTTATCCCAAGAAACGAAGAAGGTATGAAGGAAAATGGATTTATTGCAGTCCAAATGTACAATGCCAGCTGATGACCTGGAACAAAGACAAGCATGTGAAAACAGCAGGAAGCTTGAAAGGGGTGATAAAGGTATGGACACCAAAATTGCATACATTCTCGCCATCTGTAAACCCAGACGACGATGAACAAGACATTGAAGAAACAAAGAAACTAAATATAAAGAGGGAAGCAGAAGTGGTTGATGAACCGACCAGAGGGGGGAGTGTAGAGGAGGTCCCAGACATGGCCTGCACCCCTGCCCCCATTGCGAGTTGCCAGTAAAATACTCGCCAGGGTATGTGACGTATGAGGAGCAACTGAACCAACAGAGTGCCGCATTGGGCCTCTGCCCTGTGTACATTAGAAGATCAGTACCTGTTGAAATGCCAATAAGCAGACAGCCCAGAGCAGCACAGTACCCAATCAGACAACCATACCAGCTGCTGATGCGAAACGATGAGTATTTACAGACTGTCCATGAAGAGACACAAAGAGCCCTGAGGGAAGGCAAACGATGATGAGAAGAGGGCCTGGACAGACTAACGCATGAGAAAAGACAAGCACGCCAGTGCGAGTAACTACTAAAATAAATGTAATGGACGCAGAGAAGAGACTATGTTTAAACGTGAGGAAACGGTGCTACGTGACAAGATGGAAGCAACCGACCTGGTAAACGTGTGTAAATAGGCTTGAAATGCAAGATGCTAAGAAATCGATACTGCTTGCAATGCTTAGTAGAAGATAGAGCGGCAAGCGCCAACCATATATCTACCTCAATAAGGCACAATGTACACGTGCGACTCCATTTGGTAAAAGCAGAAGTACGCCCAGGCGGCCAGGGCCTAACTGGTCGGGTCTCATATCCAAGCCCGAGCCAGGGGAAAGAGCGGAATCAAAACTCAACAAAGGATGGCTCAGGCCTGGGAAATCAAGGTCAACCCAAGAGAGGGAGGCGAGCTTCAGCTAAGGAGAATCGAAACTCCAGAGCATAACAGCTCGCACGTGAAGGTCAAGATAAGAGAGGCCCAGGTAGGTGGCAGTGCCGAAGCAGAATTAAATACACGAAAAGCTGGAAACTGAAGCAGATTCACGGTGAACCAACATGTGACCAGCCAGGCACGAAGATGTACATCCATCTGATGTCACCCAGATCCAAGGGGTGCATTAACTTTCCCCGATAAGAGACTACAGTTTTGAGGCCTTCCTTAGCCAACTAATTGACACATCGCCCTAAAACCACTGATTGATGGAAGGGAGGCAGGGTGAATCTTGGGACACTAGGCACCTGGGTGTCCAGCCTGCTTGCTGCTAATTAAAGTGAAGATTTATGTTTAGGGGTGTAACCTGCCCAATCACAATGGACCAAGTTGTCTGGAGTCCTATAGATACTGTAACCAATAGGATGTCGTACTTATGGTGACGTCAATCACGTGTGATGCAGAGGGATGGACGTAGACGCCCACCAGATAAGAGTTAACCAATCTGCACGCTCTACTGTCATATATAGATATAACACCTATACTTAAGTTACCTTTCCCAACCAATTATACTGAGTGATGATTTTTTGTAGAATTAGACGTCAATGATGATGAGTTTAGCCTGTAAAAACGGCTGTTCGGCTGGAGCTCGAGGAAGTCAGAGCGAGATAGGTGTTTGTGATGCTGCTGATTTCCATATGCTAATGTATGTATTATTAAACAGACTTCCCTTTGCCAATTTATTGAGTCCTGATTTTTGAGATGTGCTGGAGTATGTGAATCCTGCACCCTGTCCTCACATGGTGCAGCTATCTAGTATTACAAGTTCTCGGGGTTGAGTACTGACCAATGGGCCCGTCAGTAATTTCCTCTCCTCGTGAACAGTATGATTTTGATATGGAGAGGGTCTGAGGGATGTGGGGGGAGTTCGAGATGGTGGAGTAAGGAGGAGGAGTGTGAGAGGGGGAGGGGGTTGTAGAGTGGATCAGCAATGGCTGAGGGAGGGGACGGGGAAGGCCAGGTGACGGAATGGGCCTGGGGTGAGTTGGGGAGGCAGTTTGGAGGGTCACATTTAGGGGGGGGGTCGGTCGAGCAGATAGTTGGGGTACGTTTGCTCAGTTGGTTGAGGCTTGTAGAAGGGTTGGTGGTGCAGACTGAGATGCTTTTTTCAGAACAGTGTGTGTGCGAAGTAGGTGGGCATGCAAGGTGGTGCCAATTGTTGAATTCAGCATAGGGGGTGATTGTCTGAAAATTGGGACTTAGAACATCGAGGGGCTGGGTAAAAGATTGAAATGCCAGCGAGTTCTGGGATTCCTGATGCAGCATGAGGTACAGCTAACCCTGCTACAGGAGACTCACATGATACGGAAAGGTTTGGATTCACTTTAGATGTGGTGATGGGACAGTGGTGGAAATGTCCTACTCGAGGTATGCAAGAGGAGTCCTGATTTGGGAGGCAGCGGGCGTACCTATTCAGATGAATAAGGTTCTGACCAATGACATCTAGATGACGTGGATCTCCTTGGTACATTGGAGGGAAGAGTTCTCTGTCTGGTCAATTCTTATGCGCCTGATGTAGATGATAAAGAGTATTTCCAGTCTGTATTGTGGTTGGCGGTGGGGCACTGGGAAGGGCTGTTTATATTGGGAGGCGATTTTAATTGTCTCCTGGATCTGGAATTGGATAGTACGGGGAAACAGGCCTACTGAAACAGCAAGCGTCATCGTCCATGCGGAGGATAGTTGGGGACCTGAATTTGGTGGAATTGTGGCGTGAGTCGCATGGGCAGGAGTGGGCCTACTCTTACTTTTCAGGTGCATAGAGGTCCTATTCTCGCCTTGATGGTATATTTTCATATGTTTGGTAATACAGCATACCTGGGGAGGGTCCTCTGAGATCACTCGGTCTTGGTAACGCAAATGGAGGGATTACTGCAAAGATCATCAGTACGGTTGTGGCGCCTATCGGTTACAGCCCTGGAAGATGTGGCATTTGAGGAGACATTGCGGGAAGAAATAGTGCAGTTCTTTGATATTAACATAGGACGGTGGAGGGAATGGCAATCCTGTGGGAGGCTTTCAAGGCAACAATCAGGGGGGTCTGTATATCCAAAGCAACAATAGTTAGGAAGACGTTACAGGAGAAGCTACAAAAATTGGAGGTTGTGGTATTGGGTCTAGAGAAGGGACGGAGGAAAACTGGCAAGGGTCCTGATCTCCTATCGTGATGGGCAGGACTCAGTATCAAAGTTTGATTAGAACAGGCGGGATGTCCAGATTCATGGGGAAGGGGATAAGGCGGGGCAACTGCTGGCCTGGCTGATCCGTCAGCAACCTCAGCATACCATAACGCAGATCAGGCGGGAGTCGGGGGACCTAGTCAGCACTAGAGGGTATTAATGAGGGCTTTCGACTTTTCTGTCAATCCCTATATACTAGTGAGAGGATGTTCTCGGTCGAAGATGCGGATGAACTACTGAACTTGATTCAGCTGCCGGTCCTGGCCAGGGACCTTGGAGAGGGACTGAGGGACCCACTGAGGAATCCGATACATGTGGGGTGATATGTTCCACGTGGAAGGGTAGATCCCCTGGCAAAGATGGCTTCGCAGTTGAATTTTATTGCAAGTAGGTGGATCTCCTGGTCCCCCAATTAAAGAAAGTCTATGATGAGGCCTTTGAGTAAGTGGTTCTCCCGGTTTCGATGAGGGGGGGGGGTGTAATAACTGTCCTGCTGAAGGAACGGAAAGACCCCATGGACTGTGCATCCTACTACCCAATTCCATTATAAAATATTGATGCAAAATTTCTGGGTAAGATCCTGGCTACCAGACTGTCGTGGGTGGCTCTGGTATTAGTGGTTACCGGTCATTTGGTCGAAAAAAAAAAGGTCGACAGGACAACTGGTCGACACAATATGGTCGAAAGACAAATGGTCGAATTTTATTTTTTGGTAGTTTCACTTTTTTTGCTTAAAAACCCTTTTTTTCCTAAACGAAAACCTGAAAAATATATATAAAATAAAATAAAATATTCGACCATTTGTCTTTCGACCAAATTGTGTCGACCATTTGTCTGTTGACCAATTTTCTGTCGACCAAATGACCGGACAGCGGTATTAGTACATCCCTACTAGTACTGATTTATAGGGGGGTGGAATACTATGATTAATTTATGCTGCTTGCATCATGTAATGGACCAGGTTAAAGATTCTAAGGAGGACATGGCATTGGCTTCCTTTGATGCTATGAAGGACTTTGACTCTTTGGAGTGGGAATGGCTATTTAGGGTGCTGGGAGCCTTTGGGTTTGGGGACAATATTTGCTGGTGGCTGCGGTTCTTTCATAATAGGCCGATGGCAAGGGTGAAGATGAATGATTGGGTGTCACTGCAGTGGGTGTTGGATAGAGGGACGCGACAGGGATGCTCGGTCTCCCCAATACTATTTTCGATGGCATTGAAACCACTGGTGTGGTATCTCAGGAAGGATATGGGTGGGGCAGGTATATTAGTGGGCGGGATGAGACACACAGTCTCCTTGTATGCAGATGACCTGCTGCTGTATGTGGGGATCCCATTGAAAAGTGTGTCAATGTTATTCGATGTATTGTGTAATTTTCCGGAAGATATCCGGCTTTCGTATTAATAAGGAAAAGTAATTACTGTTCCCGCTGGGGGCCCTTCACAGCCGCAATCTTACTGTCCTCCATGCTTGCGGGATCAGGTGGGAGGGGGAATCATTTAGATACTTGGGCATCCACATTTTTCATAATATCGAGGACACATTTGTGTATGACACGGGCAAGGCATTCTCGGGAATAGGGGATTTGGTCCAATTTTGGAAGAAGCTGCCTATATCATTGATGGGGAGGGTAGCGCTGTGTAAAATGGTCATACTCCCAAGACTTCTTTACTACTTTTCCAATATCCGCTATGGCATTACAAAGGTATTTTTTAAGATGTTGGATGAACAGGTTGGGCAATTGCTATGGAATACGGGGAGATGGAGGGTCTTGCTTGCAACTTTATGACCCCTGCGCCTGGAGCGGGGTCTCAATCTGCTGAAATATGAATGGTACTTCATGGCGGCACAGTTGCAGGTGGTGCTAGTGTGGGCGGGCACGAGGGGGGACCTGTTGTCAGGCCTGCTAGTAGCCCTCTGGGCTCATCGGAAGGGAGTAGAACTGTTGTGGGGCACGGTCGGGGGGAAAGGGGCCACTAATATATTTCAAGTTGTGCGGGACATCTGGAAGAAGATGCTACAGAAACTACAAGTGACAGGGTTATATAGTGCTTATTTGCCATGGAGTGCAGACTCGGGACTTTGGTCTGTAATAAGGCGAATGGGCTTCTCAGATCTTGGGAGCAGGGGGTGTCGGTCAGTGGGAGATTTGTTTCAGGGAGGGAAACTGATGTCATTTGAAGAGTGGAGGGTGCAATATGAGGTACCGAGGGGGCAGTTCCTTACTTACCGGTCAGTGACCAGGCGATTGGCCGCTAAGTGGACAGATATTCCGGAGGAGCCAAATTCGAGCCCACTGATGCAGGTGCTGCTCACACAGGGAGACGGGGGGGGGGCACTAGGATTTCTCGAATCTACCAGGCAACACTGGGGTGTTTTCCTTGAAGGAACTGGCGGTCAAAGGCAAGTAGGGGAGAGATGTGGGGGACCAGATTTCAGAGGCGGAATGGAGAACAATATGGGAACAGGTCAGGCAAGTTTCTAGGAATGCTAGATTTCAACGTATTTCATTTAATGTTTTACATAGGGTCTATGTGACCCCGAGCAAACTGCATGCAATAAAAATATAGCTGAGTCAGGATTGTCCTACACGTGGGACTGGGCCGGTGGGGATCTGGCATATGTTGTGGGGATGCACAGGGAGTGCACGCTACTGGCAGACAGTGATATCCAAGATTAATGAACTGCTGCATTCCAGCTTTTAGTGCCGCCTGAGAGCGTGTCTGTGGGGCTGATACCGGGTGGAAAACGGTATAAATTATGGAGACGTCTGGCTCAGTTCATGTTGATACTGGCGAAAAGGCAGGTAGCCATTGCCTGGAAGAAACCCCAGGGTCCGTCCTTGGTACAGTGGATGGAGGACATCCGTAGGTGGGGGATGGCAGAGTTGGCCATTTTGCAACGGACCTGGGATCCCCGAGCTGGAGGAAGGAAGGGGTGGTGGTAGATTGGAGCCAGCTGTTAAATGAACTACACTCTTTGGCAGATTTGAAGCCTCCTTCAGTGGTAGGGCTGGAGTGTTAATTTGTTCGGGAAAGGAGGGATATGGGGGATGGAATTAGGGGGGACGTATGCATTGTTTCAATCCTGTTGGAAGGAACTGCTGGTCCACACGGTGTCTGATGCATCCTACTGTTAATTTTTATGATGAGGCTGGTAATCATGAACACTGCACTGTGGTTTCCATGCACATCAGAAACCAGAATAAACAAATGTTTTTTTAAAAACATAACATCCCGGACCGAGATGGCTTCTTTACTCGAGATGCAAAGGCTTTAGTAATTAGGTCAGATGTAAGAGACTGCAATCTAAGTTGCAATTGCAGCGCCTCTCTCACTCCTCCCCATCTCTCCTACCTTCTCTAGGAGTGTAGTTCATTTAACAGCTGGCTCCAATCTACCACCACCCCTTCCTTCCTCCAGCTCGGGGATCCCAGGTCCGTTGCAAAATGGCCAACTCTGCCATCCCCCACCTACGGATGTCCTCCATCCACTGTACCAAGGACGGACCCTGGGGTTTCTTCCAGGCAATGGCTACCTGCCTTTTCGCCACTCTACCCCGACCCAAAGTCGCCTAGAAAGAAAACAAGCACACCATGGGCCTCATTATGACCCAGGCGCTAAGTGTTTAACGGCGCCGTAAAAGGCTGCAGCGCCGTTAAACACCTAGCGCCTAATTACGAGGTCCCTTTGCGGGACCCGAACTTAACGGCTGGTTTTACCCGCCGTTAAAGTAGGGACCCGCAAAGGGACCTTGGTGCTAATTACGGTACCGCACCATGGTTTAGCGCCGGAGTCCTAATGAGGCCCCATATCATCAATATCATCAATAGACTGATTTGCCATGAGATGCCTTCATAAACACAACAAACATAAACATAAATTAATATTGTTACTTCTGGAATACATCCTACAGTTGAAGAGAATTAATTTCAAAAGTTTAGGGAAATGCTTTCCAAACTCCAAATGCCCTTGCGGAATGCAATGCTGCTAGTTCCTGGTTTTCCAGTGACATATTCTCTTGCGAATGGCACATTTACTGACACATTGGGGGTCATTCCGAGTTTGGAGGCAGCCATGGTGCTATTAGCACCATGGCTGCCTCCAAACTCGGGTCCGTGTCCGTGGGGTCGGAATGGGGACTTACCGGACATTCCGACCTATGCGGACCCAGTAAATCCCCATTTTGAAAACCATTCCACATTCCCATTTGAGCCCCCATAGGGCTCAATGGGAATGGGGAAGGAGCTAATAACGGGGAGGCAAATTGCGGGCCCGTTATTAGCTCCATGGTCCCTTAACGGGTCCCGCTAAGGCCGGCTGGTGAAACCAGCCGTCCCTGGTGGGACCCACTAAGGGACCTCGTAATAGGGCTGTAGGGGGTTAACGGCACCGGCATCCTTACCGGTGCCGTTAACCCGCTAACGCCAGGGTCGAAATTACCCCCATTGTCTACCAGCTGAGGATGCAGAGTTGCTCATTCACCAAGAGCCCACATTCTTTTTATATTCCGTCGGGCTAGTCTAGACAGATTGTCGATGGGATTACCAGCTGTAGGCTCACATGGTGGGCAACATGTCTTTTCCAAGTAGAGCTGTGTATCACCAGGCAGAACTAAATGAATTCCAAGATGACGGCCAGGCCAGTAGAAGGTTTGGGCCAGCCCTGAGACCAAGTTAATGTGAACCCAGAAAAGACAGCTAACGCCTGCCCTGCCTCAATTGTAGAGCATAAGTTTACTTGCTTTAAAAAAGCCCTCTTCAGTCTCAATCTTCTCAGCCTGGTACAAGGTTGACATGGTCATACTCGTCTTAACAAAAACCTACAGCTAAGCCTTACCATCTCTCTCTCTACTGACTGGTCTTCTTCTGCTTCAAGTGTGTTTTCATTAACCAAATAATCATCTGTCTTGAGGGAACTGCTCAGTGTCACCTCGTCCTACCTGGTGAAGTAAAGCTCCACTTACTGGCCAGTGAAGGGACATCAACAGCTCACTTCCCCTAACTGGGCATCCCAAAGCATCCAGCCACTAAGCAACTGTACATATGTACATTGCATCCATGTAAAAGCTGTCCTGCTTATAAAATGTATACTATATAGATATGTATGTTTCCCTGTAATATGTAAGCATGCATTACCCTTGCACTACCTTTTCCCTGTAATATGTAAGCCTGCATTACCCTTGCAGTACCTAGCTCACTTGCAACATAATTATCATTAAACCTATTTAAAGGCAGCCTGAGAAGAGGCTGCCTACACTGTCTTTATGTGTTGCTCTATGTACAGCACTTCTATAGAAGACTCTGACCAAACCAGTAAATAAATAAATTAAATAGAACGTACACCCATACATCTGATTAAATTAAGTGGGCTACATGAATTGTTGCCACACGGAAAACAGTAAAACAGAATACAACTTTGTGTGTGAAATAAGGCGTGAGACTAACGGATAAAAGTGATTTGCCTTTACACTTGATTCCGGGGTATCAGAATACTTCATAGTCGCATCACTCCCAGAATGATTACGCAATCGCCAGAATGAAAGTATACTAGAATCCAAGGTACACGAAACAAAGTATGATACATGGCCCACAGTGGACTCTTTACAGGATGTGGCAATGTAAATTGCCCCCAGAGGGCCACTTCTGGAAGTGTAGGAAGGAGAGGGGGATGAGCACACATATACTCTGGGCATGTCAACATTTTGCATCCTGTTGGGATCACAGGTTCAAAGGTTAGCGCTGGTAACTGTTTAAGCTCTTCCTCTTTCTATCCTGCGGCCTGTCCCACCGGAACTGGCCCTTTCAGCCTCTGTCAAAGAATGTGTTCATACGGCCGTCCTCCCGGTCAAAAAAACACATTTTGGGAAGTGGGCCCTTGCCTGAACATTGATGTCTGGGTCTAGGAAGCCCTTGTTCTACCATCGACGGAAAAAAGGTCTTCTCGGTCCCTCATAGACTATGGTCTGGAGAGCCTTGGCAGGGGCGCAATATGGCACTGTTTAGACCATTCCGGTGGAGACCCGCGGTAAACCCCCGGGGCCACGTGGCTGGAACGGGATCCGATTGTGGCACCGAATTAACACCAAAATAGGAATGAGGTCCAACGGAAATGAAATGACATCCCAGAGAAAGACACGCCATGAAGAATGTGGACTCATGCTCCCCCTTCAATTACTGTCATGGCGGATTTCTGCATTGTCGACGAGTGTGCACAGTGTTATTGTTTACATGTGTGGTCTGTGGCGTCTGCCCATGCCTTTTGTGTGACCATGTCATTTGTGATTGTGGTAGAACATGCGAGGGACTGCAGTAGGGTTCAGTAATGCTCGTAATACATGTTATTTTCTTATTATATGATAATATGCATCTGCATGAGTTGCAGTTTAAAGTATTGCAAACTTTAACTCTGAGGGTATATCATGGAATGGGCTCATCAGTAAAAATGTTTTTAAAAAATCCGTAGTGGAAAATGCTGGTATGTAACAGTGCAAGGTTTAGAATGTAGACAACTTCGCGCCAGGCACTGCCTTCAGATAATGATTGGCTTCAAGCAAGGTAAGGTTTTTGACCAGGTGAACTCTCTCTTTTCGTAGATGCCTGACATCTGATCAGAGAAATCAAAGATAAGCTCAGCTACTGGAGAGCCAAAGAGTCTTGTAAATGAACAGTGGATCATGGCTGCCATCATCTACCTTAAAATAGCGCCAGTGTCCCATGTCCAAGCTAGAGGGGCATTTCAGTTACACACAAGGGCGCCCCTGCAATAATACTAGCCATATATAAGTACTGCAACCACTGGCGTAACAGGGGCCCCCGCACCCCTCGCGGTGCGGGGGGCCCCGCAACCCCATGTTCTGGAAGGGGGCCCCACTTGGAGTATAAAAAATATATATATTTTTTTGTGCAAAATTATTTTTTTTTTTTACATTTTCTTTTTGAATTCACTCTGCTTTTCTAAAGAAATTATTTCTGTAACAAATAATTTCTTTATGAAGGCAGAGTGAATGCAAAAAGTCAGGTGGCTACCCCCACCCCTTGACATGAAGACCCTAGGCTGGAGGCCTCCATGTCATTGGGTGGGGGAAGCTCTATTACTTCAAAAATAAATAAATAGTTTATTTTGAAGTCACACTGCCTTCATAAAGAAATTATTTCCGTTATGGTTCAGTCCTTAACGGAAATAATTTCTTTATGAAGTCAGAGAAACAATGGGCATCATTACGAGCATGTGAGCATGGCAGTAGTCATGCCTGTATGGCAGGCACGGCTACCGCCATCCTCGCTATCGGCACCACATCCCGCGATTGGGCAATAACCGGCCCGTTACGAGATGAATGGGCTGGTAATTGCCCATTCACGGGTGGTGGTATTGCCAGGCTCCTGATCCCCATTCTGCCCAATAGGGCAGAATGGGGGTGGGGAGCATGGTTGCGCCGGCACATTGATAACGGTGCCGGCGCAATTACGAGTTACTGGAAAGGGTTAAGATGGAGTGTACTGAATCTGTGGTAGATTGACTAGGTAAAGTTAATGGTAACTTTACCCTTTTCTGGGCGACAGTAGTCAGCCTCAGAAATGGAGTCGGGGGAAGTCTCAAAGACAACCCTGTGCTACGGCACTGAGGGTGCTGTGTGACACACAAAAGAAGGGGGCTACTGAAGTGGTGTACTCCAGAGTCCACAATCACAAAAACAGCGAAATACACATGGCAAAACACAGGTAAGAGTGGGGGAAAAGCTTGCATTCTTACCAAGTGGAAAAAAATAAACTCCAGAAGTCCAGCAAAGCTGCTGGGGGACTCACTAGGTGAGGGAAATTGGCCATAAATGAGAATTCTCCCTAACACATGTCCATGCTAAGCAGGCATGATATGTGGTATTAGTGGCTAGAGAGGCATTTTGGTGCAGCCAGTCTAGTCATATCTCAGTTTGGTATAACTTTTTTTAACTGGGCATTTCTGATAAAGCAGTCCTGCTAAGTGTAATTGGCTAGACTGGCATTTGGGTTCAAGTGTTTTTAGGCACGACAAGACAAGAGAAGGAAAACTCAGGGAGGACAAGACAAATGATCTTACTAAGCCTTGTGTCATTCAGATCGTGCAAGTGCGAGAACGAGAAATGCAAGGGGAATGGTAGGGGGGAAGTGCAAGGGAGAGGGGAGTGGAAAACAGGGCAGCAATGCTCTGAGTAAGTGCCGCCAGGGCAGCGCGGCTCTAGGTAGTGCAAGGAGAACAAGGGACCGTAGGGTTACAGCTACAGCCCCTAACTGCGTGATAGGCCTGGAGGCAGTGCAAGGGTGACTGATAAAGAAAGAGCCTGGACTCAGTGGGACAGAGGGTAGCCAAGCAACCAGTTGGTACAGCGGACAGGTAGGTCAGCAGGGGAGAGAGAGAGAAAAAGCAGAGGAGAAGAGGAACGTTTTGAGATGCTTCCAGACCTTCAGTCTGGAAGGGTCAGGGAGGCCATTTCAGAGGGAGGCACCTGCAGGGGAGAAGGATCTACCCCTCACTCTCTGCCTGGAGAAGAATCTAACCCTTAGGGCGCTAGAAGGAAGCTATTTTGGAAGATAGCGTTGGATGTAGTGCGGATCCCAGCCCCAGAAAGCCTTGTGGACAATGAAAAGGGTCTTGAACTTGATCCTTGCAGCCACCGAGAGCCAGTGGAGAGATTTCATGGCTGGAGAGGTACAGTCCCTGGGCTTGAGGCCAAGGATAAGTCTTGCAGTCCTATTCTGGATTAGTTGCAGAGGGTGGAGAGTAGAGGAAGGCAGATTGAGAAAGTGGATGCTGCAATAGTCCAATCTAGAGAGAACCAGAGCTATGGAGACAGTGTACTTCTGCAGGAAAGTGAGAAATAGAAGAGTCCCTTTGAGGAGGTGCGGCTGGTAGTGGTACTTCATAGCGACGTCTGAGATGTGAGGAGAGAAAGAGAGAGAGAGAGTGGAGTTGAAGATGACACCAGGAATGAGCGAGAGAGGAGAGTAGGCTGAGGGGAGCCTGAAGGAAAGCTGAATGTCATCTGCATAACACTGTAAATTAGAAGAGAAGGTAGAGATCAGGTGGGTCAAAGGGGCCAAGTAGAGGTTGAAAAACCAGGGTAAGAGGATAGAGCCCTGGAGAACGCCACATCTAGAGAGAGGTGGCAGAGTGAAAGGGACAAAGTTGGACTTGGGAGGGGTGGTCCAAGAGGAAGGAGGTCAGCCACTCCAGGGCCTGATCCATGATGTCCAGGTTCTCACAGAGTCAATTGATCAGGATGGCGTGGTTGACCGTGTCGAAAGCAGCAGAGGAAATGTCCAGGATGATGAGGACAGAAGGAATGCTGGAATCAAGGTTAGAGATCAGATCTTCACAGGTGTTAAGGAGAGCAGTTTCCATGCCTCTGGCAGCTCTTAAGCCAGACTGATGGTCATGGAGACAACCAACACATTCAGTGTGCAGAGTAAGATGGCAGTTGGCCAGCTTTTCCAAGAATTTGGGAGAGGGGAAAGTTCCAGTGGCATAAGATTGATTACAGAAACCGGCCAAGGCTGGAACGTGTCAATGTGGTCCTTGATGGTTCTGGAGGAGCAGGCGAGCACCTGTTTCGACGACACTTCCATAGATGGGACTTGTCTAGAAACCTTGTCAGGCGTTAGAGAGAAGAAAGAGGAGAAAGGAGGAGGAGAGGGAGAGATGGCCAAAGGGGCCCGACAGAGGAAGAGGGAGAGGAAGAGGAGATAGTGGACAGGATGTCCTGAGTTTTAGCGGAGAAGCGAGAGGCCAAAGCCTGTTGATGGAACAGGAGAGGTAGAAACCGCAACAGGATTGGCCAGTTCCTTGCAGATTTTAAATAGTTTTGCTGTGTTGTTAGAGGCCACAGAGACGCAGGCTTGAATGTGTGCTCTCTTCTTGATGAGTCTTATTGCTTTGACTGGCATTTTGGTGCAACCAGTCTAGGTATGTCTTAATGTGGCCTGGCATGCTGTAATGTTATTATGTGTCTACACTGGTCTACATTGTGCAGCCAGCTGGACATGTTTTCATTGTGGCATGGCATTTTTCATAGCAAAGCATTAATGTTCATGGTGCATTGTTGGTGACTTGAATGTTTTGGATTCCTGTTACCCTACACAACAATAGCAAACACTGTGGCTTTTTAGTAAATGTTTCTCAGAAAGTGTGCCGTATATTGCATTAAAACACAAATTTATATCTTTCTCCTAGTGCAGTGTGTGGCATACCCCTTCAGCAACACGTTTGTGCGCATTGCGCAAGCGTGGTAATCTAGGGCAGCCCAGAGTGTGGCCCGACTCGTGATTTGTTGCAGAGTTGGGGGGGGGTCCTCAGCATGGCTTGCAGGAAGGCCCCCAGAGCTTGTGTTACGCCACTGACTGCAACTCCTTGTTTAAGAAAAATCACGTGTCAACTGTTTATGGTTAAATCAGGGAAAGCTGATTTCGGGTATTCTGGACTCGGTGTCCAATAAATAGATGACTCATGCTGGCGTGCAGAGCTCTCAAGGTTACCGTACCCATGACTCAGAAGGCTATACCGTCTTGTTTTTTCTTGGAATTCTGGGACTTTTCCTACATCTGCAAAAGGATTTAAAAAACGGACAAGTTGCATAATCCAAAGGGGGAAAAAACTGGACTGGATGGCCTTCTCACACATGTATACTGGACACTTGAGTGTTCTGCGTGTCTGAGCACACGTGGAGGTATGTGTGAATTTAGAGTTGTGCAAGCCCATGCAGATGTGTGAATGTGGGCACAGTGGTGTGCACGCATGCAAGACAGTGTGTGTGTTTGCAGATGTGTTAGCATGTACATAGGGGTGATTGTGTGTGTTTGTGCATACAGGTGTGTAAGCATGCACACTGGTGTTTATGCATTCAGGTGCTTGTGTGTGGACAGTATGAGCATGCACAGGCATATTTGAACATTTGTGCCGCATGGATAGGGACAGGGCAAAGACAGAGGAGACATGTGGTGCAGAGACTGCCCATTAGCTGGGTCAGAGCACTAACCTGGGAACTGACAGATAAGTAGAACTTCCTGGTGTATTGCTTCAGCAAGGAGCCCATTGCTGGCATACTGGCCCTGATCCAGGCTGACAACCAGAATGGGATTGATATCAGAACTCCTATTTCACGACTTCTGAAGTTGGTATATAACCTGCACTTCTGTGGGACTGGCACATTTCAGTACACCATTGGCATGTTGCCACAACCAGAATCTTCTTAAATCTTGGCACAAGTGCTTGTTGCACGTTCATGACATGCCTTTCAGCATGTCTGCCTCCCCAATGCCCCAGCTGCAGTGAATGCTTCAAAGTGGCAGCTCTGTGCACCGCTCACTTTACCAATGGCGCTGCAGCTTTCGACTGCAACCATGTGGCACTGGCCTCAGAGAATTGTTTTTATTCAAACCTTTAAAAAGAAACAAACATACAAAAACATATAAAAACACAAACAGTTTTGTCCCATCTCTTAAGTACCCACCATGTCTCACAAGCATCAGATTGAAAATACTAGTGAGTGTGTCAAATACAGTGATCTAGTTCTTTTTTAATATAACTTCCGGTAGTTAGTCATCACCAATTGATTTGCCTAGTCACACCCATCAGTAGGGTTTAGTAGTAAGTCCCTTAAGTCGCCCAGGAAGCTGGTCAGGGCATAGGTATGTTTTCTAATGTGCCCGCTGAACATCAAAGTCCACCATTCTTCACTGCTCAAGGATGGATGAGTTTCATGTTTTGGGCAAAATATTTGGTTCTCAACCCTCGAAGAGCACTATAGTACAACACAGATGTTTTAGCGATTCCTCTTTTTTCATACAGAATCTACAGGTTAAGTCCCTATTATGAGCTTGTACCCACAAACTTAGTCTTTCCTTAGTTTTAAAAATGTTTAACCGAAAGTTCAAAAACAAGGATCTTCGACGAGGATCAGGAAAGATTTCCACAAGCTTTGAGCACTCATTGTAGGCTTTCGCCTCGCATGGCATGTCCTTCATCAGTCTTTTCTTGGCTCTTATGTCTTGTGTTGAAATCCAATCGCTCCTCCACAGTTTGATTTTTTGCTTCAGTCGGATTGCAGTGTAAAGTTGTAATCTTAATTTCTAAGTCCATAAGCAAGGCCTCACAATGTTGAGCCCATAGGGTTGTAATGTTTCCTGGTTTGCCATTTCTAAGATTCTGTAAGATCTTGAATTGAGGGACTACCACTTCCATAGTTGTTTTGTGGTATAGAGCTAACGTATTCCAGCAAATACGAGCATGAATGGATATGAGCTTTAGCTCATATCTTATGCATACAGTTGGAGTACATCTAGGGAGCTGGAGCACCTTAGTCATAAAGATGTTTTCTAGTGTATCCCAAACGTCGTAAGGACATCCCAGGGTGCATTCTGCACCGAATATCAATGCTGGAACGGCTTTTTGATTATAGAAATTGATCCCAGGTTATAATGAGAATTTACCATATTTCTTGTTGAGGATAGATGCCTGACATGCTAGTTGATGGCACTTTATTTTCGCCATTTCAACCCATGGACTATTATCCATGTTAGAATTGATCGTCATTCCTAAATATCTGGAGTTAGTCACGATATTTAAAGTTTCAGACCAAAGGTGCCATATGAATTTTTTCCTGTTTGTCCTGTGGGAAGTTCTTAGATTATGCAAGACTAATACCTCACACTTCTTTTTATTAACATGCAGGCCATTGTTCTTCACATAAGTTTCTACTGCATTCAATTTCCACTTAAGTCCGATAGGAGTGACGTCGAGTAACATCAGATCATCAGCGTATAGGAGCCAACTCACGTGACTCCATTAATCTTAGGTGGAAATGACGATGCCTCTTCAACTGTATGACCAAGGTCAGAAATGAACAAGTTGAAGATGATTGATGCTAGCGGGCAACCTTGTTTCACACCGCAAAAGGTGTTGATTGCGACTGAGAGCGTACCTTCCAGATCTAATCGAATTCTTATGTTGGTACCAGTGTGTAGTTCTTTTATTGCTGCCAAAAGACTTGCCGGGCAATTCCACTGTTTCATCTTTGACCACAGTATTTCTCTGTTGATGCTGTCAAATGCATGTGAGAAATCTATGAAGGCCAGGTAAACTTTACTACTCGATCTTATGGCCTCCATTTTGATTAGATTTGTTATTATCAGATTCAGACTGCATCCGACGCCTTTCACAAAACCACATTGTTTAAGATCGATATGTTTTGAGGCTGTGGTCCACTTAAGAAGATTTTGTTGTAATAATGTAGAGTAGACTTTCCCAAGAACATCTAGCAGTGCTATTGGCCTATAATCCTTTGGGTTAGCCTGATTTCCTTTTTTGAATATAGGCACAACAACTGTGCTTTCCCAGGACAAAGGTATTGTACATGTGCTGTAAATTCTGTGGAAGAGTTCTTGGCATAGCACCGCCCACTTTTCGGGGTTCTCCTTCAAGGTATAATTGGTTATCCCACCAGGCCTCGGAGCCCTGGAAAAGCTTGCTTTCTTTATGATTTCAACAATGTCATTCTTTTCAAACTCTATATTCCAGGAAGTTAGGGCGGATAGATCTGACTCTTTGAAGTTGCCTTTTTTGCTGTACAATTCGCTGTAAAATGTAATCCAGTCTGCTTCATTTACTTCAAAACTATTTGAGAAGCACTCTCTGTGCTAATTATCTTCCAGAATTCTCAAGTATTTTTATCTTTCAATTTTTGCATCATAAGTTCAGAGTTCTTCTGGAGCATTAGGGTTTTGTAGGCTTTAACCCAGTTCCGGTATTTTTGCTTTACAACTCTTTTGAGCTCTGCCAACTCAATTTTATTAGCGCTATGCTAGTTCCTGATTTCGCCACGCAGTAGCCTTTTTCGCTTCAAGACTTCCAGATCAAAAGTGTGTCTTGGTGTGAATTTACAGTTTTTTAGACCATTACTTTTTTCCATGTATTGTGTTAATAATTGAGCATATTCAACTCCTTTCTGTTCCTCACAGAGTTTTCTTCAAATTGAGTTCACATCATCATCGTTGAGACAAAGCCTTTCTCTATTGGAGTCAACATTTACACGGCAATTCCATTGACTGCTCTCTTATTCTTTGTCCATTTTAAGAGTTATTTTCAACATGTTGTGGTCACTATAAGGTCCCACTACAACCTGCATGTATGTTACTTGCTCGTGTAAGGTGTCCGAAACAAAAAAGTAGTCAAGGACTGAGCTTGCCTTCGTGTTACTCCAAGTGTAGTTTGCCGGTATGTCTCCTCTGGTATTCCCATTCAACATATGCAGTTTTTGCAAGCTCATTTCAAGACACCACCGAGATGCTGTGTTGGGAGTTTTGCCTTGGTTTAGATTAATGCAGTTTATGTTTAAGTCTCCACAGATTATGATGCTTGTCTTAGTATCGGCTTCAAATATGTCATCAATTAGTGCTAAAATCTGATCAATGATTTTCAAGGTCCCTGCTAACGAATGGTGCCAATATATATTGATGACATTAATTAGTCCTTGATTTGGAGTACTGATCGTTGAAACCTGTATATATGATAATGTATTCCAAGTTTTGATGAGTCGTAGTCCGTAGTTTTTCCTAATAAGAGTTATCAACCTGGCCATGGCTCGTCCTTTTAAGTTCCCTGTGGCAGGATTGAAGGCAACTTCAAATTCCACAGACAAGGGGCACTCCAAGAGCCAAGATTCTTGTATGCACATTAAGTCAATGCTAGTTAACCCACTGTTCTGAAATAGATGTGCGAATCCTCTGGTGTTCCAAGAACCAGCCACAATAGTGTTCTTAACCAAATCTATCTGGCATTATTTGTTATTGTTTTTCTTGGTGTTCTTTGAAAGAGATTCTGCCACCCACTGCCAGTCATTATTCCGTTCATTTGAGGACTTCCGTTCATCGTGATCAGTATTGGCCACTTTCACCTGGTTTCACCTGTGAAGGTTATTTTAATTGGTTGTTTGTCCTACTATTTTTCCAAAGAGTTGTCTGCACAATGATTGCTTTCTCCAGGCAATTCTTCACTTGTTTTTGAGTGTACAGATCTTCTAGTTGCCTCATCCCTACAACTTGCAACTTGTTCCATGTTGTATTCCACAGTTTGTTTGAATGTTTTTGTAAGTTTAAGAGACTCTCCCAACCCTTTAATGTCAAGATCGTCTGGAATTTTAAATATATCGAAGCCCATTAACATGTGTGTGGGAGCTGTATCCAACAGAATGTTAAAAATAATCTTGGAGTTCAAATGTAAGATCACCTTATCATTTTGCATTTCTTCCACAAACGCCACCATTTTTAAGTCATTGGATTCAATGGTTCGTAAGCTAGGCACGTAATGAAGTAGTCGCAACACATTATTTTGATTCAAAATGAAATTTGCACTACTTACTATACGTTCCAAGCCGATTTTAAGTGGAGCCTGTGGTTTTTTGTCAAACCTTCCTCTTGCTGTTTGTAATTTTTGTGCCTATGTCCTTGAGCCTCCTGTCTCCAATCATGTGGTTTTTCAACATCTTTTTTTTCCAGGAATTTGAGATTCTATTGCGAATTTGGGGACATAAGTAAGATTGTGATTGCCTCTAACTTCATTAGTGGAAAGAGTTTTTGTTGAAGAAGCAGAGCCTTTACTTATAGTCATGGTACAAGATTCAAGAGCACATTTTTCCCATCATTTACTTAAGGAAATAAAGGGTGAGGTAGAGTGATCCAATGGAGTCAATGCCACTTGGACCACTGGTTGAATCAAAGTACATGATCTCCCTGAGGGTGTCAATTTAGTCTCATCATATTCATAAATGTTTTGATGCCTATGGAGTGGCATGTTGGTGTTTGTTGGTAGGGCCATAGGGGGACCTAGGTCGATTTGTTTTTCCAGGTTAGTCTTGATAGCGAGTTCATCTTCGGAGTCCCTGACATCGGATTTGGTCACAGGAGTCCTAGATGGAGATATCACCGCTTGAACATCTGATGCATCGTTTTCATACGTGGACAAATCCATCAGATACATTGAAGCCTCATCAATGGCAACTATCTCCTTTGCAGATTTTGTTTTCGAGCTTTCATGTTCCTTTGGTTGTTTGTTATCCTTCACAACTTTATTGTTAGCAATAACAGTAACGTTTATCGTCTTGATGTTACGTAGAAATTTCCCCGATGAGTGTGTTGTACGTTGTTTTTTTGAATTCTGATTTTTCGTTTTTTTTGTTTCCACATTTTTACCAACCTTTGTACTAGATTTCGCAGTATCTTTGTTAAAGATGAAAAATAGCTCAGAGTTCTATTCTTTTATTTTAATGCGCTCAATGTTGCTTTCAATAGGTGCTATGTTGTCACCTCCCACCAAACCAGATGTAGTTGGCTCAGAGTTTTTTTCTTTTGGTTCGACACACTCAATGTTGTTTTCAGCAAGTTCTATGCTGACTCCTCCCACCCTACTTGATGTGGTTGGCAGCTGGAAGTCCTGAATGGCTGGGATGGCTTTTCCCAAGCTGCTCTTCATTGCGCTAGAGAACAAAGGCATCACGGTTAAATCTTGGATATCCTCGATTACGATAACTGCATCTTCAGCATTTGCGATCATGGGAACCCACGACTTTAGTTCAGGTTCTTTCAAAGATGTTTGTGTGTGAGGGAATAGGCCTGCAGTTTTCCTTGCCACCGACTTTTCACAGCTGATGGTGGGACTAACCATGGTGTGCTCAACCAGCCGAGGAGCGGCTGTGTTTGGCTTATCTACTGGTCGCTCCATGTGATTTATGCCAGCTCGCCTATCATCAAGGGAACCTGCTGTTCCACAAGCATCTACTTGTGAAATACAGGTTGGGAGGCTGTCGTGAGGAACCACGTCTTTTGTACACTCATTTGGAGCTGTCTGCTGATGATCAGCCATGGGAGTAGCATTTTTATGCAAGCTGCACCCCGTTGATTCTTTTAGTTTCACTAGAAGCAAAGCTTCCTTCGCCACTTCGGCAAAGAGTTTTCTGTCCATGGTATCACATTTCTTTTGTTCAGTTAACAGGTTCAACGATCCTTCAATCCTTCTATTAATATCATGGTAAGTGTACTTGAACAAAGTGTTGTCGCTTTCCAAGTTTAGAACTTTCTAATTTATTAGGGCAGTCAAAGTCGTCAATTCTTTAATGTTATCATTAAGTTGTTCGTAAAGTTTAATGAAAGGCGAGATAGTGATAGCCATTGACGACATCATAATGGGTTGAAGCTCCTTTACGATTTGTTCAATAAGGGCTTTGGAGTCGTCTGGTTTGGTCCGATTCCGAAGTTTGATTTTTCTGATTTTTGGATATGCACGTTTCATTATTGAGGAGTCAGTAGATGAGGAGTCGGTGGTCAAGGAAGATTCCTTGTTCGATCTGATTGGATCCTGTTAGTGTGTAATGATGTCATTTTGCGCTACTGGCTGTGATTGTTTTTTGAGTCTCTTAATTGAGAGCAATTAATGCCAGGTGATGAACTCAAATCAACCCTTCAGCTTTTGTACCGCCACTTTGCCATTTGTTTTTCGGCGTAGTTTCGTTCAAGGTAGATTTGAGGGTCTTGTCGAGAATGTCAATTGGCTCTAAGTCTTTTGTGTATTCGGTATCTCTGTTTAGGTTTTTGTATTTCAGTATTTTGTTTAAGTGTGATATGTCAAATAGCAGTTTGTTTATGATTTCCAATACGTTTTGTCTTTCACACCTGCCTTTCTGTTCTGTTTCGAATCCTATGGCTCCAACACCTTTAAAGGGTTCCGGATGCAAGTGAGGTGAATGGACACAAAATACCTCATCTTCTTTTTCCACTTCTCCTTCTCGTGTGCCAAAAAATTGTAGTTTGTGCGTGTTCTGATCATGTGACACAGCCGTCCGTTCTTTCAAAGGGCCTTTAGTTAGAGCCTTCGGGTCACTGCATGTCTCAGAATTGACCAACGGGTCATGGTATAAATCTGAAGTCACCGAAGGTGTTGTGACCTTACCTGGGGCTCTGGAAGACCACTAAGTAGACTGTGTACAACTTGAGTCTTGACAACTTGTGAAAACATGATTTTCAGTATGACCAGGTGAGTTCATTTGCCCAAACTGCTGGGTGGAGGCCGGCCCCACAAACATTGTGTGGCACACCTCGCCAGTACGCGAAGATGTGAAACCTGTGAGGCCAATAAATCCTGAGTCAAAGCCCCAGGTTGGGTACCATTGAGAATTGTAGTTATGCAAGGACACTGATCCTATGATTCACTAACATCGCTAATGCCATCAATAGATCCATCCATAGCGATGTTTTGCAAATTCAAAGAAGCACCAACACAATCAACAGTTGTGTACAGGCCGAGTGAGTTTAAGTTTGAGATTTGGCCACCCGGTTTCAGTAGTTCATACTTCCCGCATCCTTCTTTACTAGTGGAGCCATTATTAGGAATGTCTAAATTTACTGGTGCCTCCCCTAATGAAAGTGTTACAGAATTAAAAACACTTGAGCAGCTCATAGTCATCTGGCGGCCACTTACTTGTGAATTTGTTGTTGATGTAAGTTCCGGCAACACCACAAGCACAATTTCAGTCTGCTTGTCTGTGAGTTCGAGTTCAGGTCCAGATCTCACTCCCATGAGATCCCGCGCATTTGTGCATGAGTCTTCGGTTGAGATGTTTTACTTCGCTCGCGAGCATGAAGCATGGTGCTTGCTTGTTTTCCTTTTCTCCCCACAATACACTCGTGGTAGTCCGATAGATTCGGCAATCACACGGTGTCACCAAGACTCTGGGAACATAAAGGAAATGTTCAAGTCCTTATCAGAGGAGGCACAAGAAAGCAGAAAACAGCCAAACAGCCCAGTAAGATGCTCCTCACCCTTAACTTGCTCGGGCTTCACCTCAGAGAAATGAGAGCATTGCTTGAATGTGCAGAAGACCTGTGACACAGACCTGGCTGTGAGCCACTGCTGCGCCCACCATGATGCTATGAATCAGTAGCCATCTTGGATATTTACACCCACTGAGGTGAAAGGATGTGGATCTTGGGTATGTAGCAGAAGTGACAAGTTAAAGTCCATGGGGAGGTATGTAAATAGTAAGGAGAGGGGCAAAGGTGGGATGGGGGTTGAAATGGTTTAAAAGCCAAAAGATCCATACCCACACTTGTGCATGCTCCACATGCCCACAAGCTCAGCACATCACACACCCACACCTTCAGCCACCCAGTGCTTGACTAGAGCATAGGCACATTCACATATTGACCATGAAGAAACTATCGGTTTCAGAATGAATAGAGAAGGAAGTGTGATTTTGCACATGGTGTCTTGGAATACAACTCCCCCCCACCTCCTCCATTACCCTCTCCCCTCCTGCTAGCTGTCTATAAAGACTGGAGAGGGGAAAGCAGGAGCCATGGATCATCGAGAGGCATCGAAGAAGGTGAACTTGGCATCAACTGCGTCAATGAAAAGTTTGAGGGTGCCGAGACCACGGCATCGATCCAGGCGGTGCTCCTCGACGACGTCCTGCGAGGATGAGGTGTGCAGGGCACCTCGGCGTTGGGTAGTTCAGGACCGCAAAGAGTTTCTGAAGAACTGTGGCCCTACAAGGGCGTCCAGTCGTCGAAGTCTTTGTGATCTTTGGGTGGCGGGAAACCCACCGGCGGATTCTCCTCAGTGCATCGGCGTCCTCGACTTTCTCTGGCGGGATACAGCGGTCGACGGTGCGGACAAGGGAGTCCTTCGATTCAACAGTCTTAGACAAAAGAGCGGGCGGCTCCGGTCATTGGCGGCACGGCATCGAGCCGTCCCCTCTTCTGGGCAACACGACTTCGACGGGCCTCCAGCAGTTACGGTGATACTCCGAACCCTGGTCGACGGCAATGGACTTCGACTGTGTCGATGTCCGGCCGCTTCACTTCGTTCTCCTCGGCGGTACCCGTCTCCGGTCGGCAGCCTTTCGAGGGTCTGACTTCCATGGAGCTTCGGCGAAGTTTGGCGGTTCTCGATGGTCCCTCGGAGCATGGGAAGAGGGCGCCTAGCCAGGCCCTCTCTGGGATCAGTCCTCGATGAACTCGACAGCTTTCAGATTAGGTCGAAGCAAATGCAGCAACAGTTCTTCTTCTTCCAGCTGGGCGTCGAGGATAAGCAGTTCCAGTTACTCAGTTTACTCAGCTTCTGAACACAAATTGTAGCAGTGAGAGGCCCCCAGATATACTAGTTGATCTCCCATTCATTCTGCTGGGTCACACTCAGGCAACCAATCGGTCAGAAGGGCATTCATGCAGGCAGGCAGCCAATCAGGTAGTGCATTCAGGTCATTCACTTTTCTCCAGACACTCACAACAAGTTATGTGTATTGGGACAAGTACCCAGCCATTCAACACTCCGCACTGCATTCATGCCAGATTCGGACAGGGCAGTCTCAGTCATTGTGGCAAACACCAGAAACCAGACATCCACAACAAGAAGTGCATATTGGTCACACACTCCATTCACCCAGGTCCCACCCACAGGGTGTACCCACAACATACAGTCACTGGGAAGACTCCAGCCAGTCTGGCCTGGACTTCACAACAACACCATATATGGAATTTCCACCCAACAGCCAGTCAGGGGGAAGGGACAGAGTCAGGGCTTCCCAGGACTTTGGTAAAACCAGGTAACAGGCAATAGAAAGCAAGAAGCCACAGGGGCCATCTTGTTTACTATCAGGAATCAACTGATTCCAATAGCAGGGCCTGGGTATCCCAAAATGGAGGATACTCAGAGCACCTGTCAAATTCAGCATGGAACTGCCACCAGCCCATACCCTTCTCTGTAGTCCACACACAGGTGCCCAGAAACATACACTAGGGGCACAGGGTTGTACCCCGACCCATGGGTGCCATAAGGGTATCCCATGGGTCTGTTCACCAAAACCAAAAGAGAGAGCTGCACCGCCAGCAGTCCCACATGAACTCCTGCGCTTAAACCACGACAGAACCCACGATAAAAGGGAGTAAAGGACAAGGATACAGAGGCCCTGTCCCTCCGATGCATTTCCAGCATCACAGTCACCGCCCCCCGAGACTGAGGTTAGGGTGCCTAATCTCCCACGAGATAGACACCCTCATCCAGATGGTCAACATAACTTTTGGAAAGGCCATCTCCATTATCGTGACTCTTCCCTGGTCTATGCTCTATGGTGAAGTTTAGCCCTTGCAGGCTAATAGACCAGGCTAATGGACCACCTGAGCAGTTTCGTGTTCTCACCCTTCATCTGCATAAGCCACTTCAGGGGCTTATGATCTGTTTGGACCTTGAAGGTAGACCCTGTAAGGTAGGGCCTAAAACGCCTAAGGCCCCAAACTATACTGAAACATTCCTTTTCAACAGTAGCCCACCTAAGTTCTCTACCCTTGAGTTGTCTACTGATGAATATGATCGGATGTTCCCTCCCTTTGTCATCTAACTGGGACAAGAAAGCTCCAATTCCGGTGTCGCAGGTGTCAGTTTGAACAATAAACGGCTTGCTGTAATCAGGCTCACACAACACAGGGGCCCTACACAGACTTTCTTTCAAGCCATGAAAGGCCCTCTGACAGTATTCAGTCCAATTAACCTTCCGGCTGTTTGGGTGAAGTCAGAGCTGTCAGGGGTGAGGCCATGGTTCCATAGTCTGCCATGAAATTGCAATAATACCCAGTGAGGCCCAAAAAGGCTCTCACCTGGGTTTGAGTAGTGGGAGTCTCCCAGTCCTGTACATCCTGTACTTTACTGGGGAGAGGTTGGATTTGACCCCCTCCTACCTCATGACCAAGATATGTGACTTTCCCTTGAGCTAGCTGGCACTTAGTGAGGTTAACCCTTTTCAAGGCCTGCAACACCTTATCCAGATGTGTCAAATGCCCTTCCCAGGTGGAACTGTAGACGGCAATGTCATCTAAATAGGCCACACAAAAGGCCTCCAGCCCACTGAGCGCATGATTGACCAATCTCTGGAAGGTTGCAGGGGCATTCTTCAACGCAAAAGGCATGATTCTAAACTGGTAGAGTCCCTCCAGTGTTGAGAACGCCGTCTTTTCCTTGGCATGGTCCGTCAGAGCTATTTGCCAATAGCCTGAGGTAAGGTCAAAGGTGCTCACAAATTTAGCAGCACCTATGGTGTCCACAAGCTCATCAGCCCTGGGCAATGGGTGCGCGTCAGCTTTGGTGACAGCATTGACTCCTCGGTAGTCCACACAGAACCTCCAATCCTTGGTACCTGCCTGGGAACTTGCCTTGAAGACAAGGACCACAGGACTGGACCAGGGACTGGTTGAGGGTTCAATAACACCCTGATCCAACATCTTGGCGACCTCAGCCTGGATGTGGTTCTTAACAGTATCTGACATACGGTAGCACCTGCTTTTGACAGGCACACTGTCACCAGTGTAAATTTCATGCCTACACCATGGTGTAAGGCCTGGTGTCAGTGAAAACAGATAGGCATACTGCCAGAGCAAAGCCCTGCAGGCCTTCTGCTACTCTGTCGTCAGATCGGGAGAGAGATGTACTCCCTCCACTGAGCCATCCTGAGGCTTGCTATGCAGCAAATCAGGAAGGGGCTCACTCTCATCCTCTTCTTGCTCTGAAGCTAGCAAGAGACATGAGACTTCTGCTTGCCTGTGGAAAGGCTTGAGCCTGTTAACATGGAATACCTGAGGGGCTACCCCAGGGGCTCCCAGGTCAACCAGATAATTGACTTCGCCCATCTTGGAGATGATCCTGAAGGGTCCAGTCCACTTGTCTGCCAAAGCTCTAGGCTTGGTAGGCTCCATCACAAGGAGTCCAATCCACTTGCGAGGCTTTAAGGTCATGCCAGTACTTATTCAATTCCTGGATGGCCTTGAGATTCGCTGTCACCTGACCCATCATCTGTGTCATCCTCCATCTGAGGCCTAACACATAGTCCCCCACTTGCTTGGTGGGACCTGGAGGGGTGGCCTCCAAACCTTCTCTGATCAAGGCAAGGGGCCCCCTCATGGAATGTCCAAAGAGTAACTCAAAGGGGCTGAAACCAACACCCTCTTGAGGGACCTCTCTGTAAGCAAACAGCAGGCATGGCAGGAGGAGATCCCATTTCCTCCTTAGGGGCTCTTCCAAAGCGCCCAGCATGCCCTTGAGAGTTTTATTAAATCTCTCAACCAGATCTTTGGTCTGGGGTTGGTAAGAGGTGGAGAACTTGTAGGTTACACCTCACTCTTTCCACATGGTTTTCATGTAACTAGACTTGAAGTTGGATCCTCTGTCAGACACAACCTCCTTAGGGAATCCAACACGGGTGCAAATGCCCAGGAGAGCCCTGGCAACCACCTTGACAGTAACAGTCCGAAGGGGTATAGCCTCAGGGTACCTGGTGGCATGATCAACCAAGACCAGGATGTACCGATGTCCACCTGAAGTGGGAGGGTCAAAGGGACCGACAATGTCGATGCCCACCCTCTCAAACGGTGTGCCAACCACTGGCAATAACTGACAAGTTGGGCAGGTCCTGCAGTGGGACCCCACTTCGACTCCCATCTGAGGCCAGTAGAAATGGGCAGAGAGCCTCTGCTTAGTCTTCCTGGTACCAAGAAGACCAGCTAAGGGCACCTCATGCGCCAACTGCAGCAGGAAGGGCCTGTAAACATGGGGTACCACCAACCTCTTGAGGGCACCAGGTTCAGGCTTAGTGGGCTCACTAACAAGGAGCTCACCCTCCCAATAGATTTGGAATGTCCTAGGCACTTCTCCTAGTGCCTTGGACAGTGCCTGTTTCCACTGACCCTCGAGAGAGTGGTACTCTCTCTGTCCCTTACAGAAGTCTGTCCGGGAGGGTCCCCCTTCAGCCAACAGGCATTGAAGGTCGGGGTGGTCCTCCGGGTTGAGAACCTCTCCCACAGGAGAGTCTTCTGTCTCTTCTCCCTCAGGAGTTGAGTTTGGGTTTTCCACTGGACCCAGCCCGTCCAGAGCATGGATCCCAATGGGTGCTGTAGGAACAGCAGGAAGAGAAGGACCCCCCTTTGCAGAGGTAGCCTTCTTGCTCTTCCGTCTTCTTGCCTTAGGCCTCGCCGTAGGCTCGGGCACCTGACTCACAGCTAGACCCTGTGTCACTTGTGACCGAGTGACTGCAGCAGCAGTCGTGGGTAGACCGTCCGAGATCAACCCCAACTCTACTAGATCGTTCCCTAACAGAATGTTAGCAGGGACATTGGCCTGAACCAGGACAGGAAACGTTGCTGTCTTGTCTCCAATCATGATTGTGACTAAGGCTACAGGCGATAATTTGGGAGGCCCACCAGCTAACCTGGTGGTTCTCAGAGGCGCACCTACATAGTCCTCTGGCTTGAGCAGGGTCCTGTCCACCACTGTCATGCTTGCACCAGTGTCTCTCAAACCGGTAGAAGGCTAGCCATTCAAGAGGACACTTCTCAAAAACCTATGGGTGTTCTGTGGGATAGTCGCCAGTACTTCTGCGTACTGGTCCCAGGCCCCAAGGGACACTAAGGAAATCTCTACAGGAGCACCAAATGTGATCCCTGTAGAGGAGGGGAGGACAGAGGCCTCCACCTCAGACATGGGGTAAGGGTAGGTCAGGCTGAAAGCCTGGACTCCAAGTGTCTTACCTTTACACTTGGAGTCACCCTTCTTGTGATCCAGGGCCCCACATTCCCAACAAATGCCAGGAATGCAGGGTACGGTACTGGAACCCCTGGGAGCCTGCTTTGCAGCAGGTGGCCCACTACTCTTATTCCCACCCACAGATGACTTATCCCCACTAGATTTTTGGGTCTTAGCAGAGGAAGGTTTTGGTTTACTCGACTGTGATTGCTTCTGGGACTCCTCAGCTTTCTAAGAGGTCCCCTTTTGTTTGTCCTTGTCCTTCCCACTGGAGTCCTTAGGGGACACCCGGTGGGAGACCCACTTGTCAGCCAACCTAGCCAGTTTAAAGGGATCCAAAATGTTCTGGTCAGCAACATGCTGACACAGCTTTGGTGAACAGGCTTCAGAAAAATGCTCAAAAAACAAAAGTGAGACAATTCAACAAACGTTTTCACTTTGTAACCATCAATCCACCCCATCATGTTCATGTGCGCAGCACTCACCCAGTCAACCCAAGACACATTATCTCTTTTCTTAAAATCCCTGAACCTCTTAAGCTATTGGGTATGTGTCTTGCCAAACTTGGCAATCAAAGCAGACCTCATGCACTCATACTGACCCCTTTCCTCCACACTCAGTTTCAGAATACAGTCATATCCAGTCTGAGGCACTCTGCTTAACAAACACTTAGCCCAATCTCTTTTATCTATACATCATGAATTGCACAGGCCTTTTCAAACGCTTCAATCCACTGGAGGATATCAGAACCCTCCGCATACACACCAACCAAATCTTTCATAAACTTGGTTGCTGGGGACCTGACACTCTCAACTGGTTTAGCTGAAGTCTCCACTCTAGCTTTCTCTAGCTGGATTCTCTGACATTCATTGTCCTTGTCTTTGAGTTCAAGATCCCTATTCTTGAGTTCCACTTGCTGTGCCAGCTCCTCTTTCTTAAGATCAGCTTTTATTTCCAACTTCCTTAATAACTCAAGTTCCACGGAATTGCTGGGGGTTGGAACAGAGGCAGCAGGAATGGTGGCATTCCCAGGGACAGAATCAGCAACAACCCCAGGGGCAGAGTCCTTATTGGTTGCATCCCCCCTTCAAGAGTTTCACCATCAGTCTGGTAGTCCACCAGGGCAGCTATCAGCACATCCCTAGACTTATACACAAAGTCTAACTCCCTGGCTTCACAAGCACTCTGGAGAGCCTCTAAGCTCATCCTAGTCAATGTACCATTTGCAATAGACTCCATTGCTTGTAATGCAGATATCTTGTACACAACTAAACCTCAATTTAACAAAGTGCTGATATTTTGTAAGTGGCGCGGTTATACACTGATTCTGAAAACCATAAGCATCCCACCGCCGCCACCAGTGTAAAGACTGGAGGGGGGGTCTGTACTTCTGCTCATTATATGGTAGAGGCGAGGCACAGAGGACCCCAGCCAAGATTCTCTATTATGGTAGCAATGGACGAGCAATCAAGGCCTAGCTTCTCAAGAGGTGATGCAGGCTGGTTTTTAAGTACAGTGTAGACCTCAAGCCCCCACAAAGGAATGCCCACTATTAGTTAAAACACAGTCTTTATATAATTAATATTCAATGTTATGTACACTATCAAAATAACTCACTTTGTGCTCAGAAAATCAACAATGGTAAATATATACAGTTCTAAAGTAGTACCACAACTATTATCAGATCTCATTAAAGTGCATCAATTATACTCTTGGTCAAATGTCACAGAGATCGCTTAATAAAGGCAACCAACAATAGACATAGGAGGAAAGCAGGTGGTTAGAACAATTGGCAGAATACTGGCCCCTACCACTAGACGCAGTTCTGTGTGGAGATCCCCCCACCTGGGCAACCTGTAAAATAAAGAGATATAACAAGCACAGTCCATATATTGTTCTACAATTCTAATTTCCTTCTATAATGTTTCCACCCCCGCAATGTACCTGGTAGAGCAGAAATCTTCAAAGAGCCGTTGATGGATCCTTCTTGAGTGACTCCCTTTAAAGCAGGAGCCACGGATTGTCGAGAGGCGTCGAAGAAGGTGAGCTTGGCGTCAATGGCGTCGATTAAAAGTTTGAGGGTGCCAAGACCACGACGCCGATCCAGGCGGTGCTCGTCGACGACGTCCTGCGAGGATGAGGTGTGCGGGGAACCTCGACGTTGGATAGTTCAGAACCGCAAAGATTTTCTGAAGAACTGTGGCCCGACAAGGGCGTTGAGTCGTCGAAGTCTTTGTGGTCTTTGGGTGGCAGGAAACCCTACGGCAAATTCTCCTTGGTGCGTTGGCATCCTCGACTTTCTCCGGCGGGATAAAGCGGTCGACGGTGCGGACAAGGGAGTCCTTCGATTCAACAGTCTTAGGCAAAGGAGCAGGCTGTTCCGGTCATCGGCGGCACGGCGTCGAGCCGTCCCCTCTTCTGGGCAACACGGCTTCGACGGGCCTCCAGCAGTTACGGTGATACTCCAAACCCTGGTCGATTGCAATGGACTTCGACGGCGTCGATGCCTGGGCGCTTCACTTCCTACTCCTCGTTGGCCCCCGTTTCCGGTCAGCAGCCTTTCGCGGTCGGCAGCCTTTCGAGGGTCTGACTTCCAGGGAGCTTCGGCGAAGGTTGGCAGTGCTCGATGGTCCCTCAGAGCATGGGAAGAGGGTGCCTAGCCAGGTCCTCTCTCGGATCAGTCCTCAATGAACTCGACAGCTTTCGGATCGGGTCGTAGCAAATGCAGAAGCAGTTCTTCTTCTTACATCTGGGCATCGAGGATAAGCAGTTCCAGTTACTCTTCAAGTGTTAATTCAGCTTCTGAACACAAATTATAGCAGTGAGAGGCCCCCAGATATACTAGTTGATCTCCCATTCATTCTACTGGGTCAGCCAATCAGGTGCATAGTGCATTCAGGCCATTCACTTTTCTCCAGACACTCACAACATGTTGTGTGTATTGGGACAAGTACCCAGCCATTCAACACTCCACACTGCATTCGTACCAGTTTCGGGCAGGGCTGTCTCAGTCATTGTGTCAAACACCAGAAACCAGACATCCACAACAAGAAGTGCATATTGGTCACACACGCCATTCACCCAGGTCCCACCCACAGGGTGTACCCACAACATACAGTCACTAGGAAGGCTCCAGCCAGTTTGACCTGGACTTCACAACAACACCATGGGCCTCATTACGACCTCGGCGATAGCTGCTGCCGAAATCGCGTCCGGGTCCGAGTTCGGAAGGCCCGGTAATTCCTCCCTCCAAGGACCCGGACCCGGTCCTTCCCCATTCCCATTTCAGCCCCATAGGGCTAAATGGGGAATGGGAGAGGGAGAAAACAACGGGCCATTACGAGTTGGCCCGTTGTTTGCTCCCTCTGCCCCTCGCGGGACCCGGTAAGCACGCATGGTTTGACCAGGCGTTGCTTCCTGGGTCCTGCGAGGGGACCTCGTAATGAGGCGGTACGGGGTAAACGGCACCGGCACCTTTTACGGCGCCGTTTACCCCGTACCGCCAGGGTCGTAATGAGGACCCATATATGAAACTTCCACCCAACAGCCAGTCGGGGGAAGGGACAGAATCAGGGCTTCCCAGGACTTTGGGAAAACAAGGTAACAGGCAATAAAAAACAAGCGGCCACAGGGGCCATCTTGTTTCCTATCAGGAATCAACTGATTCCAATAGCAGGGCCTGGGTATCCCAAAATGGAGGATACTCAGAGCACCTGTCAAATTCAGCATGGAACTGCCACCAGCCCATACCCTGCTCTGTGGGCCACACAAAGGTGCCCAAAAACATACACTAGGGGCACAGGGTTGTACCCCCACCCATGGGTGCCATAAGGGTATCCCATGGGTCGGTTCAACAAAACCAAAAGAGAGAGATGCACTGACAGGAGTCCCACATGAACTCCGGCGTGGAAAACACGACAGAACGCACAATAAAAGGCATTAAAGGACAAGGATATGGAGGCCCTGTCCCTCCAATGCATTTCCAGCATCACACTGTCCCCTGTGATAGATGGCCTTTACTCATATGTTTAGGAAGGTTGTCCCTCTAATCACTGAGTTCTGAAGTACTCTGTTACATTTAAAAAGTAAGACCCCAAACTTTCACAGAAAAATGGATCTACACAAATGTGTGGTAAAATAAAATAGTACTGGTTTTCAAGGACAGGTTAGCAATGAGATAAGGTGTATTGTGGAGCACCTGTGGCAGTGAGGCGGATTAATGCGCTCTCTATCCATGAAACAGAGGCGGATGTGACGTCCTATACTCATAGGCCTTGGGCAATCATAACACACCATTGGATGCTATTGTGAGGGCATCACTGTGTTCATGTGTTAAGACAACCCCCACTCCCGCAGTTGTTAGAATGATCTGCACATCACGTCACTCAATGAACATTATACAATTTCATTCCCACTGCAGGGAGGCTCAGGGTCTCTATAGCTGCTGTGGTTTAGGATGCCATATACGGAGCCCGGGGAAACCACAGAAGTTGGCATCCAATGACGCACACATCCGCACCCGGGTGTGCAGTGAAAGGGCATTTGGGCTATTTTAGGAAAGGTTCATGTGCCTACACAGAACAGGGGGTGAGTCATGTTCAGCCAAGAAAAGGTGAGGAAGATTATAATAGTCTGTTGAATGCGGAGGCAAGGCCCCTCGCCTGCAGTGGGAAACACACCACCCAGAACTCAGAGGAGAATGTGGAAGAAGATCCGGGCCACTGCCTGCCCCCACAGAGTGGGCATGCAGAACTAAGGGCTGGGCATCAGATACATCCATTGTTGTTTTGAATGCATTTGTAAAAATGTTCACTTTAATATATGCCATCTCTAAAGGAATAGTCATGATTTATTGACAAGTAAACACCCATGCCCTCGCACCTCCCCCTGCCTCATTCCACCACCCATACGCTCACACCTCCACCATGCCCCATTCCAACACCCATGCCCTCGCACCTCCACCCTGCCACATTCCAACACCCATTCCCTCGCACCTCCACCCTGCCCCATTCCAACACCCATGACCTCCCATAACAACCATGCCCTCGCACCTCCACCCTGCCCCATTCCAACACCCATTCCCTCGCACCTCCACCCTGCCCCATTCCAACACCCATGCCCTGGCACCTCTACTCTGCCCCATTCCAACACCCATGCCCTCGCACCTCCCCCTGTCCCATTCCACCACCCATGCGCTCACACCTCCACCCTGTCCCATTCCAACACCCATGCACTCGCACCTCCACTCTGCCCCATTCCAACACCCATGCCCTCGCACCTCCACTCTGCCCCATTCCAACACCCATGCCCTCGCACCTCCCCCTGTCCCATTCCACCACCCATGCGCTCACACCTCCACCCTGTCCCATTCCAACACCCATGCCCTCGCACCTCCACTCTGCCCCATTCCAACACCCATGCCCTCGCACCTCCACTCTGCCCCATTCCAACACCCATGCCCTCGCACCTCCCCCTCTCCCATTCCACCACCCATGCGCTCACACCTCCACCCTGTCCCATTCCAACACCCATGCCCTCGCACCTCCACTCTGCCCCATTCCAACACCCATGCCCTCGCACCTCCACTCTGCCCCATTCCAACACCCATGCCCTCGCACCTCCCCCTGTCCCATTCCAACACCCATGCCCTCGCACCTCCCCCTGCCTCATTCCACCACCCATACCCTCACACCTCCACCCTGTCCCATTCCAACACCCATGCCCTCACACCTCCACCCTGTCCCATTCCAACACCCATGACCTCCCATAACAACCATGCCCTCGCACCTCCACCCTGCCCCATTCCACCATCCATGCGCTCACACCTCCACCCTGTCCCATTCCAACACCCATGCCCTCGCACCTCCACCCTGCCCCATTCCACCATCCATGCGCTCACACCTTCACCCTGTCCCATTCCAACACCCATACGCTCACACCTCCACCCTGTCCCATTCCAACACCCATGCCCTCACACCTCCACCCGTTCCCTCGCACCTCCACCCTGCCCCATTCCAACACCCATGCCCTCGCACCTCCACTCTGCCCCATTCCAACACCCATGACCTCCCACAACAACCATGCCCTCGCAGCTCCACCCTGCCCCATTCCACCATCCATGCGCTCACACCTCCACCCTGTCCCATTCCAACACCCATGCCCTCGCACCTCCACCCTGCCCCATTCCACCATCCATGCGCTCACACCTCCACCCTGTCCCATTCCAACACCCATACGCTCACACCTCCACCCTGTCCCATTCCAACACCCATGCCCTCACACCTCCACCCGTTCCCTCGCACCTCCACCCTGCCCCATTCCAACACCCATGCCCTCGCACCTCCACTCTGCCCCATTCCAACACCCATGACCTCCCACAACAACCATGCCCTCGCAGCTCCACCCTGCCCCATTCCACCATCCATGCGCTCACACCTCCACCCTGTCCCATTCCAACACCCATGCCCTCACACCTCCACCCTGCCCCATTCCAACACCCATTCCCTCGCACCTCTACCCTGCCCCATTCCAACACCCATGCCCTCGCACCTCCACTCTGCCCCATTCCAACACCCATGACCTCCCATAACAACCATGCCCTCACACCTCCACCCTGCCCCATTCCACCATCCATGCGCTCACACCTCCGCCCTGTCCCATTCCAACACCCATGCCCTCACACCTCCACCCTACCCCATTCCAACAACCATGCCCTCGCACCTCCTCCTGTCCCATTCCACCACCCATACGCTCACACCTCCACCCTGTCCCATTCCAACACCCATGCCCTCACACCTGCACCCTGCCCCATTCCAACACCCATTCCCTCGCACCTCTACCCTGCCCCATTCCAACACCCATGCCCTCGCACCTCTACTCTGCCCCATTCCAACACCCATGACCTCCCATAACAACCATGCCCTCACACCTCCACCCTGCCTCATTCCACCATCCATGCCCTCACACCTCCACCCTGTCCCATTCCAACACCCATGCCCTCACACCTCCACCCTGTCCCATTCCAACACCCTTGCCCTCACACCTCCACCCTACCCCATTCCAACAACCATGCCCTCGCACCTCCTCCTGTCCCATTCCACCACCCATACGCTCACACCTCCACCCTGTCCCATTCCAACACCCATGCCCTCACACCTCCACCCTGCCCCATTCCAACAACCATGCCCTCGCACCTCCTCCTGTCCCATTCCACCACCCATACGCTCACACCTCCACCCTGTCCCATTCCAACACCCATGCCCTCACACCTCCACCCTGCCCCATTCCAACACCCATGACGTCCCACAACAGCCATGCCCTCGCACCTCCACCCTGCCCCATTCCACCATCCATGCGCTCACACCTCCACCCTGTCCCATTCCAACACCCATGCCCTCACACCTCCACCCTGCCCCATTCCAAAACCCATTCCCTCTCACCTCCACCCTGCCCCATCCCAACACCCATTCCCTCGCACCTCCACCCTGTCCCATTCCACCACCCATACGCTCACACCTCCACCCTGTCCCATTCCAACACCCATGCCCTCACACCTCCACCCTGCCCCATTCCAACGCCCATTCCCTCGCACCTCCACCCTGCCCCATTCCAACACCCATGACCTCCCGCAACAACCATGCCCTCGCACCTCCACCCTGCCCCATTCCACCATCCATGTGCTCACACCTCCACCATGCCCCATTCCACCACCCATGCCCTCACACCTCCACCCTGTCCCATTCCAACACCCATGCCCTCACACCTCCACCCTGCCCCATTCCCTCGCACCTCCACCCTGCCCCATTCCAACACCCATTCCCTTGCACCTCCAGCCTGCCCCATTCCAACACCCATGCCCTCGCACCTCCTCTCTGCCCTATTCCAACACCCATGACCTCCCGCAACACCCATTCCCTCGAACCTCCACCCTGCCCCATTCCAACACCCATGACCTCCCACAACAACCATGCCCTCGCACCTCCACCCTACCCCATTCCACCATCCATTCGCTCACACCTCCACCCTGTCCCATTCCAACACCCATGCCCTCACACCTCCACCCTGCCCCATTCAACACCCATTCCTTCGCACCTCCACCCTGCCCCATTCCAACACCCATGCCCTCACACCTCCACCCTACCCTATTCCAACACCCATTCCCTCGCACCTCCACCCTGCCCCATTCCAACACCCATGCCCTCGCACCTCCACTCTTCCCCATTCCAACACCCATGACCTCCCACAACAACCATGCCCTCGCACCTCCACCCTGCCCCATTCCAACACCCATTCCCTCACACCTCCACCCTGCCCCATTCCAACACCCATGCCCTCGCACCTCCACTCTGCCCCATTCCAACACCCATGACCTCCCACAACAACCATGCCCTCGCACCTCCACCCTGCCCCATTCCACCATCCATGTGCTCACACCTCCACCATGCCCCATTCCACCACCCATGCCCTCACACCTCCACCCTGTCCCATTCCAACACCCATGCCCTGACACCTCCACCCTGCCCCATTCCCTCGCACCTCCACCCTGCCCTATTCCAACACCCATGCCCTCGCACCTCCACTCTGCCCCATTCCAACACCCATGACCTCCCACAACAACCATGCCCTCGCACCTCCCCCTGCCCCATTCCACCACCCATAGGCTCACACCTCCACCCTGTCCCATTCTAACACCCAGCCCTCACACCTCCACCCGTTTCCTCGCACCTCCACCCTGCCCCATTCCAACACCCATGCCCTCACACCTCCACCCTGCCCAATTCCAACACCCATTCCCTCGCACCACCACCCTGCCCCATTCCAACACCCATGCCCTCGCACCTCCACTCTGCCCTATTCCAACACCCATGACCTCCCGCAACAACCATGCCCTCACACCTCCATCCTGCCCCATTCCAACACCCATGCCATCGCACCTCCACTCTGCCACATTCCAACACCCATGACCTCCCACAACAACCATGCCCTCGCACCTCCACCCTGCCCCATTCCACCATCCATGCGCTCACACCTCCACCCTGTCCCATTCCAACACCCATGCCCTCACACCTCCACCCTGCCCCATTCCAACACCCATTCCCTCGCACCTCCACCCTGCCCCATTCCAACACCCATGCCCTCGCACCTCCACCCTGCCCCATTCCACCACCCATACGCTCACACCTCCACCCTGCCCCATTCCAACACCCATGCCCTCGCACCTCCACTCTGCCCCATTCCAACACCCATGCCCTCGCACCTCCCCTCTTCCCCATTCCAACACCCATGACCTCCCACAACAACCATGCCCTCGCACCTCCACCCTGCCCCATTCCAACACCCATACCCTCGCACCTCCACCCTGCCCCATTCCAACACCCATGCCCTCGCACCTCCACTCTGCCCCATTCCAACACCCATGACCTCCCACAACAACCATGCCCTCGCACCTCCACCCTGCCCCATTCCACCATCCATGTGCTCACACCTCCACCATGCCCCATTCCACCACCCATGCCCTCACACCTCCACCCTGTCCCATTCCAACACCCATGCCCTGACACCTCCACCCTGCCCCATTCCCTCGCACCTCCACCCTGCCCTATTCCAACACCCATGCCCTCGCACCTCCACTCTGCCCCATTCCAACACCCATGACCTCCCACAACAACCATGCCCTCGCACCTCCCCCTGCCCCATTCCACCACCCATAGGCTCACACTTCCACCCTGTCCCATTCCAACACCCATGCCCTCACACCTCCACCCGTTCCCTCGCACCTCCACCCTGCCCCATTCCAACACCCATGCCCTCACACCTCCACCCTGCCCAATTCCAACACCCATTCCCTCGCACCACCACCCTGCCCCATTCCAACACCCATGCCCTCGCACCTCCACTCTGCCCTATTCCAACACCCATGACCTCCCGCAACAACCATGCCCTCACACCTCCACCCTGCCCCATTCCAACACCCATTCCCTCGCACCTCCACCCTGCCCCATTCCAACACCCATGCCATCGCACCTCCACTCTGCCCCATTCCAACACCCATGACCTCCCACAACAACCATGCCCTCGCACCTCCACCCTGCCCCATTCCACCATCCATGCGCTCACACCTCCACCCTGTCCCATTCCAACACCCATGCCCTCACACCTCCACCCTGCCCCATTCCAACACCCATTCCCTCGCACCTCCACCCTGCCCCATTCCAACACCCATGCCCTCACACCACCACCCTGCCCCATTCCAACACCCATTCCCTCGCACCTCCACCCTGCCCCATTCCAACACCCATGCCCTCGCACCACCACTCTGCCCCATTCCAACACCCATGACCTCCCACAACAACCATGCCCTCGCACCTCCACCCTGCCCCATTCCACCATCCATGCGCTCACACCTCCACCCTGCCCCATTCCACCACCCATGCGCTCACACCTTCACCATGCCCCATTCCACCACCCATGCGCTCACACCTCCACCCTGTCCCATTCCAACACCCACGCCCTCGCACAACACCCATGCCCTCGCACCTCCACCCTGCCCCATTCCAACACCCATGCCCTCCCACAACACCCATGCCCTTGCTCCTCCTCCCTGCCCCATTGCAACAGCCATGCCCTCACACCTCCACCCTGTCCCTGAGAGAGAGAGAAGTGAGAGGCGTGCTTGGTGTTGGGAGCATGGAGTTTTGGGGAAAGGAGAGACCACTAGGGAGTTGGTAGGAGCCGATGAAAGAGGGTGGTAAGACCAGGGGATGGCATGCGAAGAAAGAGAAAAATGGAAAGAGATGTAAGACCAGGAAACAGATTATAGGAAGAGGGGGGAGATCAGTTGGAGAGTGGAGAAAGGAGAATGGAGAGAGAGCAGCAAGTTGCTGTGTGTCTGTTTTTTAAAGCTATTATCAGTTTCATTGAGTTTTTAGAGATGTATGATTTATACTTACTGAACTGATTTGACATTTTTACTGCTCCCTGTCTGTTTACGAGATTTTACATTTTTACCAATTGTGACATGCACTATAACTGCACATAGACTCAGGGCCATAAATTTGGCATACTGTGCAGGTGTGATGCCTGAACCCTTTATTATTATTATTATTATTATTGTATTTATTAGCGGGCACCGAGCTTCGAGAAGCAACCGAGCGCCTTTCAGAGGTATACACCAATACAGATACTTAACGAAGCACTTTACAGAGGTAACAACAGAACAGATATACAGCGGGGTGGAATACAGAGGAGCACAGAGGCGGGGTACTGCTGTACCGGGTGGCAGTGAGAAGCAGGGCGGGCGGCGTCTATCTAGTCAGTAGGTGCGAGGGGCGACATGATGGCCTAGGTGTTGAGGAGGAGAGACTCCTTGAAGTGGTGGGTCTTGAGTTCTTCTCTGAATTGTAGGAGCGCAGGGGCATATCTGCAGCTGACGGGGAGGAGGGTCTATAGTCTTGGGCCATAGGCAGGGAAGGCTATTTTTCTGGTCTTTTCCTTTATGCAGTGGCGTATTTCAAGTCTGCACGTGTCCTGGCTTCTGATGGTTTGCTGTACACCGGAAATGCTGAGTTTCTCTGCGAGGTAGCTGGGTGACTTGAGGGTGACTGCCTCGTATATGATACAGCACGACTTGAAGGTGAATTGTGCGTGAAGTGGGAGCCAGTGAAGGTCGATGAGGGCTGGGGTGATGTAGCCGTATCTGCGTAGACCCTTGATGAGGCGTGCGGCCAAGTGTAGGACACCCTGTTTTGTTATTGGGGAGGTATCCTTGAGGACACCAACTAACTAGGTGTTGTCTCTAACTCAATTCCTAGAGCATCTTGCATCCAGCTGTGTTATAGCTCTACGGTGTCTATGCCTTAGATGCTGCACCTTGCCATCAAAGGTGGGGCTCTATAATAGAGACCTATCCCATTGGTGCCCTTAACATCTGGCCACAGACAACAGCTACTACACCACCACCTAGCCAGAACGCCCCAGTAGCACCCTGTTACACTACCATCAGTGCAGCACCCAGTCTTACTGTCATCACCAAATCAACGACTCATTCTACCACAAATGCAACAGGAAATAAATCTGAACTTTTCCTCTAGAGAGACCAGATCTTCAAAACCAAAAACCGACTAAGAATTAGAACAACGATTTCACAGCCATTAGCACAAAAGAAGGACTAATTTGCTATTGACACAAATAAAGAACTACAGGGACAGCACCCATCATCAGAAAGAAGCCTATTGATGGCACCAATACAAACACCTGACACTTACCACAAAATGATCGCCGGACTGGAGCTCAGGTCTTCTGCCCTTCCTGCAGTGCTCAGAACAGTCATTTCTTCTAAGGAAAGCTGCCTTGTGCTGGAGCCTGGCCCTGCAGGAGAAGCAGACCGCTTGTCGAACTGCCAATGGTTAGCTGATGTTGAGCAGCAGTGGGGAAGTCAGCAAATTAAAGACCCAGCGGTCACAGTGTGGTGCGTTGGTGGTATCCTGGCATGTGTGGGATCCCGGGTTCCAGGCTGATGTGGCGCTGGATTAAATTGGCAGGTCCAGGAAAATGGGTCTTTTTAAAAAATGTGATTCCTCTGTAATCACGCAAATGTGTACACACAAACACACACTGTGCGCAGCCTACCATACCTGATGTCAGACACCAGCAAACTCGAGTGGCGTTGCACGTGGGAGCCCGTAGGAGAGGGCCACTGAAAGTGCGCATGTGCAACATAATGATACAAGTGTGCATGCTCACCCTGACCTACCAGAAAACAGCAGTGCAGACCCATGAAAACAAGGCACATATTCCGAATTCCTAGACACATATTTTACCAGGCAAATGTTTTGGGGAACTGCGACAGTCCTCGAAAAAAGGGGACAGTTCAGGCAACACCTTAGTCACGCTGTGGCTGAGCCTTCAAAGTCAAGATCCAGGAAGCCATCCACACTGAGGAGGAAAAATGCAGATATGCAGAAATATGCAAATGAAAATCTAAAGAAAGTTTATGAGAAATATAATTTAAAGTGAACTACAATATAAGTGAAAGACGTACATTTTTTCCAGAAAGACTAGGCCTCTGTATTTAGCACTAGGCCTAATATAGTTTAGGAATAGTATCCATTTTGAATGATATGCTTGCAATCAGAATGGAGAAATCACATTCCACCCGTTTGTATTCTGTTGTCGTAGCAAAATGACTTATAAACTTGCTTACACTGCTGAAACTATATTCATGTTTCACAAGCTACTTTGATGGACTCATGACATCGTAAACAATTGGGGCTCCCTGCGTGTCACCTCCTAAAAAGCCAGTCTCAGGGTATAGTACGCCCTGTGCAAGGCTTCAGATTGAACCAGCCTAAACCTGGCAGAAATCTCCACCTCCCTAGGCGCCATTAGAGCCCCCGGCCAATCCTCAGCCTCGATAGGACCAACGTCTGTCTCCCACCTCTGGACCAGCCTCGGGAAACGGTGACATTGAGAACCACCTGATACAGGGTTGATATAGCCTTTTTTCGGAATATCCATAATCATATTAGCCTCCACCGGGGTCTGTTCAGGACTGTCATAGTTACCCTTAAACTGCGCGCTCATAGCATGTCTGAATCTGAGGGACCGGAACCCCTCGGTTGCATTCAATCCAACCCTGTGTTGCCTTTACCCAAAGGTGACCACACGTCCCCCCTCCAGCACATCCCCAACTCGCTGCACTCTTTTTCTCCCCCAAACCCTTTCCAATTCCAGCTTCTGTATTTCAGGCAGGACCCTGTTATTCCATAGGGGAGACTGCATGGTGACATTCCTCGCCCATCCGATTGCCTGACCCCGATCACCTGTCTAGAGGCCTTTAGTATTCATGCAAGTTTCACAGTGTCCTATAATACCAGAAGGGGGTCAGCTTGAGGCAACCATTCTAGCTCAATCCGAAAAATGCGGGAAACGTGCATCCCCAGGCAGCCAATCATTGGTGACTGCTAACTGGATGGGCCAGTAATATTTTTGGAGATCCGGTGCTCCCATACCACCTTGCCCCACGGAAGCACAGAGGGAACTCAACTAAATCCTGCGCTGGAACCCACACCATAGCAGTTGCCTCCACGCCCGCGCTATCTTGCGAAACTCCCTCAATGGTATCCCCACTGGGGTGCAGGTTTGGGCTGGCCTATAGGGCAACAGGGCTATGTCCGAACCAAAAACTCGAAATGCTAGTGTGTACCCGTTTTTTTGGTCAAAGTGGGCCACCTTTTTGGTCAATGTGGGCCAGTTTGATGAGTTAGTTCACTATGTGGCTAGTAGTTTTGACCAGTGCTGCTGAATACATATTCTTTTAAATGCACAAGTGGTATCACATTTTATCAAAACATCCCCCTTGGGTACTACTCAAATGGTCTGTCACAAAGGGAATGAATTGCCATTTGCAAGTGAGGGCCACTTTTTTTTGTGCCAAGGACAATGTTATGCTCCAGTCCCCAGGATTTTCTGAAGGACAAATAAAGTATCTCAGGAGGGCCATCATTTTGAGGAGAGTCGCCTGTTCCATCAGTGTAAGGGGGAGAGCCGCACAAAATGTGGTATCTGTGCAGAACCTATCAGTGATCATCAGCAAGTTATTTTGCAGAAAAGACTTGGGATCTAGAAATACCTGTATACCTAGACTCTTAAACGAGCCAGTGGCCACCAGGAGTCCACCATCCTCTGGAATTGCCTCCTCCCCCCTGAATCGGGAACAGTGTTGATTGGCCCAATTTACCCAGAGATGGCTACAAGGCTAAGAAATATATAAGATCTCCATAACTCTGTACCAAAATCTTCGCGGCTCCCCCAAATATACCAACTGGTCATCTGCACATGGCGACACCCGGTCCTCCCTCGCGGATGGCCACTCACACCCCTTCCACAGGAGATTCCCCCGCAGCCAGATCGCCGATGGTTTCATGGCTAGTATAAAGTGCAACAGCGAGAGAGGACATCCCTGTCTCATGCCTTGCTCCAGCGGGAAATAACGAGAGATCTTCCCATTAAGCCAGACTGCCACCATCGGGCACTCATACATTAATTTCACTCTCTGTAAAAACCGAGCACCAACTCCTACTTTCGTCAGCAGGTCCCAAAGAAACGTCCAGTGAACTGAGTCAAATGCCTTTTCAAAATCGATAGCCACCACTACAAGAGGATCTAAAACGTATTCTGCCCGATCTACGGTGATATGGAACCTACTGATATTCATTTGAGTAGCCCGATCCGGTAAAAACCTGCATTGGTTGGGATGTATCAGTGCTGGCAGAATATTCAGCAGTCGCTGGGCCAAGAGTTTGGACAGTACCTTCGAATCAATATTGATAAGGGAGATCGGTCTATAGGATGCACAGTCAGTTTACCCTTTTTTATAGAGGACCATAGTATGGGCCTGTCACAGGTCAGAGGGCCCATACATAGGCTTTGATATCTTAACATATCGTTTTTTCAACAGTTCCACTGGGAATCCATTAGGTCCCGAAGATTTGCTCAACTGAAGGGATATATTCTTCGCTGGCATAAAAAAAAGACTCAATCTGTGACAGGGAAAGATGTACCCCTGTGTGAAAGGAATAACTGGGATGGACCATGCACCATAAGTCTATCAACCCTAGATCATTTGCAAAGGATCTGAGCTTCATATGGACATGCACCCCACCCATCTTCCTTGGTAACCTATCCAATCCCCTATCGATGACATCATTGAAATCCCCCCACCCCTGCCCATTACCCATAAATCAACCCTGTACATGGCCAAAAGTCCCTGGAGATCCAGAAAAAGCTCCATCCCCAAGGGAGAAGGGGCATACATTTTGAGCAGACCAACCGTCTCCCTTTGCAGGGACCCAATCACTAACACAAATCGGCCCATGGCATCCTGTATCACCTTCTGCAGCTCACATGGCACCACCCTCTGGATCATGACCAGCACCCCCCTGGACCCTCTCATGTATCAGTGCTGGCAGAACATTCAGCAGTCGCTTGGCCAAGAGTGTGCCCAGTACCTTCGACTCAATATTGATAAGGGAGAACAGTCTATAGGATGCACAGTCGGTTTACCCTTTTTAGAGCGGACCACAATATGGGCCACTAACAGGTCATAGGCCACTTCGCCTCTCTCCCGGCTGCTATGAAACATAGATAGCATTGACTTTGATATCTTATCATATAGCTTTTTCCACAGTTCCACCAGGAATCCATTAGGTCCCAGGGATTTACCCAACTGAAGGAACATAATCGTCACTGCCACTTCATCCTCCATAATCTCTGTGTTTGCCCTATTATAGTCCGTTCTCAGAAAGAACTTGCACTCAGTCCCAGCCAGGTGGGTCTCTTGCAGAAGAACTAATGCCAGTTTATACCGGTTAATGTATTGAAGCAGAGTACCGCACTTAATCTTGTCACAGAGCCCATGAAAGTTCCAGGACATTCAACAGAATTTACTGTCATTCCCCACCCTCACTGGGCCTTTGCCAATGACATAATAAGAACGGATCACCATACCCACAAGGACCCATTGCACCACAAACCCTGAGATGCCCACATGCGTTGACTGAAATATACAACCCCAAACATCCCAACAACATTTCCCCCCCTCCCCATAAAACCTCAGAAATTGGTGTATCCTTCGTCCAACTCCAACCTAAACCATACTGCCTCCCATAGTAGAGGCTGTGGCCCAATGCACTACACCCTTCCCCAACCAAAGCAGATAGCACAACCACGCCAGCCACCCCTATAAGCACTCACCCACCCACCATGGTCAGCACCTTCACGCTCATGTGTGAACCACCTTTTGTGCACCCTCACCCTTCCCGGCCATGACCCCCGCTTTGGCAGTCTTCAGGGAAACCCATCATCATACTCATGTCCCATCCCAGAAGCATCCGCAGCAGTTCATATGCCTTCACCTGGGGTGAACCCCTTCCATGGGAATGACCGTACCAGCTGAATCCAGATATCCCCAAGTGCCAGTGTCGTGTCCTGGTTGCCCAGGACTCTCCCAACCCCTTCCGATCCCGGCATAGGTCTCGGCACATGCCCAGAGTCCAAACCAGTGACGCCCCATGCGGACGAGCAGACCCAGATCCGTGATGCCCCATTAACCCCAGCCAGTCCCAAGCACCTTTTGGTCTTGTGAAAAAGAAGGATGTCCCTTGCGCTAACACTTTTAGCTTAGTCGGGTAAAACATTATATATTTTCAGCTGGGATCTCGCAATTTCCTCTTCACCCTCTCATAGTCTTTTCTGTCGTTGCACCTCCTGTGTGAAATCTGTGAAAATTAGAATCAAATAGTTGCCAATCTCGTATGCCCGCCGCTGTCGGGCATCCTGGAACACTGCATCACGATCTCGATAGTTGAGGAATTTGGCAATGATGGCCTGGGGAAGCCCCAACTGGAGGTTTTCTCCCAGGAATGTTGTGGGCCCTCTCGATAGTGAACCATTTGGACAGTTCCTCAATCCTAAGTGTGTCCAGCACAAACATTTCCAGAAACAGTTCCACTCTTTGTCCCTCATCCCCCTCCTGAATTCCAAGCTGACAAACATTGCACCTTCTTGAGGAGCCTTCCACATCCTCAGCACTGTCTTCCAGTACCCTTGTCGCAGCCGCCAGGGCACCCGTTCTGGCATGCATCGCAGCCGCTAGTTCTTCCAAATCAGTGACACGCTGCTCAACCTCAGTCTCCCTCTCATTCAGCTTCTTTAGATCTGCCGGTTCAGGGGCCCCTCCACTCCCACCTTCTGTACTTTGTTCTCCAAGGAGCTGTGACAGTCAGACATTGCATACATTAGCTGCTCCATTGTGATAGCGCCAGGTCCCCTCCCCACCAGTAGCCTTGTCAAGTTGCTGCTGGGTCATCTTGGGCTGCCGCCCATTTCTCCCCACGAAACGATCCATCCTTTGTTGCTGGCCCTTAACCATAGTAGCAGCACTGTTTCTCCCAGATGTTATCTGCGTGGGAGTGTAAACAAATAGGCTCTCAATTCCAGTAATAGAGTGCACCTCTCAGCTCTTTGTGAAGGCCCCTCCACTCTGGCTCAGTCCTCACACGACCCATCCATGGCCTATGCTCACTGCCTCCTGCTCCCAGGACGGTCACTTCCCCCGGGTCCCATCCGCTGCTCAGCGTCAGTTGCCACAGCACTGCCCAGCCTTGGGCTTCTCCTTCCCCATGGGGTCCAACAAGCTCACCGGAACCCTCGGCTTTTGTGTTCCCCACTCCCAGCGTGTCGCACACTCTCATGCTGTTCCTCTGTAGGCCCATCCAGCCGGTCGCCATCGTCCATGCGGCTCAGACCATCTTTCCGCTCCACTACCCAGGTCTCCAGGGATGGTCCTGGTCTCCAGGCCCCCACAGGCGATTTATAACTGCTACTGCAGCATCTCGTCACCTCAGCGAGGAGCCCAAGATGGCGGCTGCGGGGACGGGCTGTCGCTTCCTCGCCCTCAGCCACTCGCTGACTCCATTCCACCACTGATGTCTAGATTCAGGTGCGGGCGGGGGGTCACGACACCCCCAGCAACGATTCGGGAAACTCGGGGCATGGGGGGCAGGATCTTTCAGGATATAGAGGGCGTCAAACAACGGCCCTACATCCACCTCTGTCAGCGTCAAGCCACACCCGCCAATTTTATTTTTTATTTCAAACAAAAGTAGCTAGAGGAGTGTGCATTTTAATTGCATTAACGGTATACATCTGTGATAGTTATCTCTTGAAGACTGGAAAATTACTGTGGGTGTCTGGATCTGCCTGGCTACATTTAGAAGACCATTGCACTACACGGGAAGAACCTAACCCTCCTTAGTGAGGTCATAGAATCGTCTGTTCATTGCATTGAAGTCAATATCATATCAATATTCTGAGAATGTTTTAAAACCTGCTTATAAGGGGGCTTGGGTAACAGAGTTTTCGATTGCTTGGGATTGCATTCTGTTCGTTACTGTGTCCACTCTGTAGTGCTTCTATTCAACTCACCCGTGATTTGAGTCCCACATCTGTTCGCCATGACAAAGCCATACCAGCATGGCCCCTACGCCTGGCTGAGAACTCTCTTTGAGGTCAGGCCCACTTTGAAAGTTGAAGATGAAAACCAAGTATGGGCAGACACGGCCAACTGGACTGACGAGTTCCAGACAATGAGAAACTGCATTGTGTGATGGAGAGCCTAAGAGGTTATGCTATCAGGGTTATCCAGTCGTTCCATGCCATGCATCCAGAACCAAAGGCTGCTGTCATCATGTACATCCTAGATGGCGTATTCAGTGCTACTGAATCATATGTACAGTTGACAGCCAAGGTCTAGAACATTAGCTTACAACCTGGCGAATGACTTTAACAGTACTTTGGAGGGATGAAACTAATTTTGCAGAGAGCCTACCAGAACGAGGGAGTCAAGCCACACAGCTTGAGCTTGGTGAAGCTGCAATAAGCTCTGAGCGCTCGCTGCTGCGATCTGAACATGATCTGCAGGTCGCAGGTTCGAACCCAGGCAAGGCCAACTCAGCCTTTTTATCCTTCCGAGGTCGATAAATGAGTACCAATTTCGGTTGGGTGATATTGTATGTAAATATGTGCTCTTTAAAGCGCTTTGGATTAAGGTGCTATATAAATAACACATCAGTATCATTATTATTATTACTATTCAAAAACTGCATCTCAGAGAGCAGCAGACCCTGATTCCATCCTCTTTTCAGGAGCTCAGGAGAGAGGCACACGCCCTTGAGGGCGAGATGAAAGACATCGCCTACATTTTGGTGGCCCCCTCTATAGCAGCCGAGTGGGATTTAGGCATCACGTTGAGGTGCTGTGCCAAGTCATCCAGGCCCTGCGGTTCTAGAAGACGCCACCTGCCATCCCAAGTCCAGCAGAGCACGGAAGAGGCTCAGCACCACCATCCTCAGAGCATGAACATCAGCTCTTCCAATGAGCTCTGGAGACCGGGCGGTCCAGGGAGTACACCCAGCATCAAGGACCACGCCAGCTCCGGCAATGTTGTCATCGGTGTGGCCAGAAGGGGCATTTGTTCTGTCTGGCAATACACAAGCATGCCGTTGTGATATTAATTTGGTATGTTTGGGAATATATATGAAGGAGAATAGAGGAAACATCTAATTGATGTTTAAAGCATAATGCAACATTTGTAATAAAGACAAATATATTGTTAATGTAAAAGGGTACTTGTCCAGCGCACTGTCACCACCTGAGTGGTCCCCAGGCGCTCTGGTGGATCTGAAAAGGAGGGTCCGAAAATACAGGGGTGGGGTGGGATAGTATGGTATAGTGGGAATAGGAAAGTGAGAGTAGTGATGTGTTGTTGGCAATTTCAGCTCGGTTTTCACCGTTAGCTGAATTTAGGTGCGATTTCCGGGTAGGGGCGATTCCCGTGTGGTGTTGTGCCGGGTTATGTGTTGTTTGTGTGTTGTTGCAGTGTGGTGAAGTATGAGCAGATTGCTGTGCAGAGAGGCAGTTCTTTGAGTTTCTGTTCGAGAATTGTATGCAGAAAATTGATGTTTTAGAGTTGAGTTAGCTCATTGCTTTGGGTTTCTGCGCTCAACATCTATGGCCCATCCTGTGTGTTTTGATCTTGGTTGGCAGCCTAGTTGGCAGGCCCGTTGCGGAGTGGTACTTTTCTTCTGTAGAATTCTAGTGATATATAGACAAGGGATGACGGAGGCGTGTTGGTATCGCACTGGGGTTGGATGGTTAGGTTGGGAGATTATTATTATGGTCCCTCCCGTCCGTCTAGTGTTTTTTTTGTTTTCCCTACCCTGGTTTCCTCTATTAACTAGCTGTGTGTGGACATGAGTGGTAGGTGCCTCCTACCCCAGGCCCTCCAATTAGAGGTGATTAAGTTAGGGATTGTGGGTCCCTCCCTGGGCTTTCTCTTTCCAGCTGGGTCTATGTTTTCTAGTAGTTTCCACCTGGTCCAGGGTTGAATAGCCAGGGTTTGAGTAGTTTTCTGAATTCCAGGTGATCCTGTGTATTGCTTATGTTTTTTTGATAGGCTATTCCAGTTTTTTGCTGCCAGGTGGGAGAAAGATTATCCTCTGAATTTCTTTTGTTGTATTGTTGTACTGTCCCTCTTACAACATTTCACTTGGACACACTGATTTAAGAAAAGAAGTAATTGATTATTGAACGAGACTGAGAAAGTTCAAGCATTAACTAAACAAGGTGTCTGACCTTAACAAGATCACTGGAAATGTTTTATTGTACCAGGTAGAGCACCCATATTTGAAGGGGGTGAAAAAGACCACTGAGGGCCTCATTACGAGTTTGGCCATGTATTCGCAGAAAATCCACAAAAATACTGCCAAACTCAAAGACTGTTACCACCACTTGGTACTGCGGATTGACCACAGCATTACAAGTGGTGGTAGACAGTGTAAATCTCCATTTTCTGGTGTCCATAGGACTCCATTGGGATTTTGGTGGAATTACCACCAGTGGTAATTCCGCAGCCAGCAATCCCACTGGCATTGTGTTAGTTGGTTGGTGGGAAGGTGCAGGATTTACCGTCAGCATTTTGTTGGAGAAAAAATCCTCCACCTTACCACCAAAGCTGTAGTACAACAGTGCAGTGATATGGCAGGAATGCAGTGGTAACAGACTTACCACTGCATCGACGCCCTTTTGTCCGGCAACACCATACTCATAACGAGGCTCTATGTGTACCACCTCTGTAGGGTTATCCTTATCTGTGAAGTTGACAACACTGTTACTATCCTTTATAGTTATGTAGGAAGGCTCATTTGAGCAACATTATCAGTCACATAATGACAGTGAATGGATTTCATATTAGACTATGATTAGTAGGTGTTATGTTATGGATTCTGTGTGAGAAAATGTACTTGCTGATCAATCAAATTATCTATAGATGGGGTCACCTTATAAAAGAATAATACTGAATATCTTTAAATTTCACACTTAACAGTGTAATATCTATTTCATTCAATTACTGATGTCATACTATCTTTTATAATGAGATATAGGCTGACCGATGTTATGTTAGGGATTTTTAGTGAGGAAATGTACTTACTTGTTCATGCACCTTATTTTCCATGACTATCTTAGAGGAGGTTTATGCCAAATATATTTGACTTTTATACTTACAATGGTATTAATATTTCGTCCAATTGGTATTAATGGTAGGTGATTGTAAGTAAGTCTCCTTTTCCCCATTTTGTACTGATTTGTACGCATAAGTATAGAAATAAATCATTCTGTTTCTTGTCTGTATTTATTTTTAAAACACAGAGCAAAATGTGAAAATGTAGCTCTCATGTTTGGTTCTCCAAGCTGTTAATTGTGCTTTAAATGCACATGAGTGGTTAGCGCAAATTAACAACGCGGAGAGACTAAATCAAGGATTGTCTTTTCTTTTGAAGCTGTTTAAATGGCTGAAGAGATTTGGCTCAACCCAGAAGCAGAAACAGGAGTGGCCAATGTTTTAATGTGAAAATGGGGCACAGCTACATAAGCAAGACCCTATCTATGTTACAACACTCATTACAGCCACCAGTTATAATTTGAATACATGTCGAGGTATATTGGCAGCATTTTATATTTTTACAGAGGAAAAGTTAATGTGGATAAATACAGAAAAATTACAACAAAGTAAATATGGATAAATACAGATGGAATTGTCTCAAAAATAAATATCATAAAACCGGGAGCCTTAATTGTAAGTGATCTTGTATACAGGCATGATTGCAAAGACATTGGGCCTCATTACAAGTTTGGTGGTATTTCAGTGGTAAATACCCCCAAAACACCCCCAAACAGTTTTACTGTTACCACCACTTGGTCTGGCAGAATTAGTCCCCATATATAAGTTCAAGGGACTCCATGGGGATTTCGGCAGAATTACCAGCAGTGGTAATTCCCCAAGCGGTAATTCAGCTGAAAAGCTGCATTTTGGCAATAAGGGGATGTGTTATGGATGCATTATGTCCAGCATTTTGATGGAGGTTTTTCCTCCAACTTCACCGCCAAAACCAAACTTGGGCACTGTGGTAATACAGCGGTAATGCAGCAGTAACTCCATTACCGCTGCATTATGGCAATTTTAGTTGCTCCGCCCATTGTGTTTTCTGCTGTTGAACAAGATCCTAAGTTGTTGCAGCCAACATGGTAGACATATATATTTGGTGAAAAGAACTGAAAAAAAGGACTTGCCACCTGTGAGTAGTAGGATTCTAATTCTACATTTGCGTAACCATAAACAAGAGGACTTCTAATTTATTTTAATGCAGCAAATAATCCACTAGAAGTACCTGCTGTGAATTCGAATGTGTTTTTACAATAATCTAATAGTGTGGATAGTAATGTGCATTTAAAGAATAGAGAAAAAAACAAGAAAATGATTTTTCTCAAATTAAATTAACTTTTTAGATTGTTCAATCATCGGTCCTTATAAATCGGTCAGTTCTACCAAAGGTTATTTATGAGTATGTCAATCCTCAATAATCATAGTCTTCAGTTCTTTTTTCAAAATTTTGAATCATTGGTCATTTCTGCAAATCTTTTAATGCTTACTCCTCAATCTGCTTGGTACATGGTCAAAATCATTGGTCATTACTCCTATTTCAGTCCTCAATGTATCCTCAATCCCCATCCAATCATCAATGCTTTAATAAATGTGTCTTCATTCCTCAGTCTCAATCATCAAACATAGACCTTCTCAATGATATCTATCATTGGTTCCTATCCTCAATCTTCTTAGATTTTCCAAAAAATGCAAATCATGAAATCCTAAATCTTCGATCTGCTCAACTATTTAAATCATTGCGCCTCAATCTTAAATCCTCAACACGTGTTTTGCCGTGTCCATGGCTCATCAGGAGGATTAGCACTTTTGAATTGTGTTGCAATGTTTGTTGGGCGCGCTACTGTCCATAATATTAGATTATTTAAAAAAATAACTTAACTACTTACATCTACATTTCATACTAGATACATAACCAAGTTCAAAACGGAAAAACGCCATCTGATTTTCTAATTGAGGGACTTCCATGGTGGCACATTAACACTATATCCAAAGTGCTTCTTCTTGGAGCAATTGGAGTTCCTGGTCTTCTTTTCTGATATCAGCAAGTATATGCTAATTACCAATGATTCTAATTAAATGTGTCTGATCTATTGCAGTTCTTTTTTGCTCAATTTTCTAATGAATTATTTCTTGAAATGTCTCTTAATGCTGGCCGCATGTGTTTGGTTGCAGCAGCAAACAGTTATCTACAATGGGCCCAGTATTTGCACTTGCAACTAGCAATTGGCTAGTGATAATTGTCTCTTGGCGAGTAAGAAATGGTGTGCTATGTGTATGTGTAGAACTGAGGTGGCAAGTGTCTTTTTTGGGCTGGCCAGTAGCTTAAAACATCGCAATTTTACTCCTGATTATGAAACACTAGATGGAACAGCGTATAAAGCTGTTGATGCGATATGTTGGTTTGGTGCTATTTATTGGGCCTCATTACGACCCAGGCGGTAAGTTACCGCCTGGGCCGTGACTTTACCACCATGGCGTAAACTACGTTTACGCCATGGTGGTTGGCGGACTTACCGCCCCATTCCGAGGTTGGCGGGGGCGGTAAGTCCCCAATCCCCATTTACCCTTCCCCATTCCCATTTTTGCCCCATAGGGCATAATGGGAGTGGGGAAGGCGTTAATTACGCCACCGTAAATTACGGTGGCGTAATTAACTCCATGGTCCCTTAGCGCCATGGATTTTAACACCTGCTAAACGCAGGTGTTAAAAGCGCCATGGCGCTAAGGGACCTCGTAATTGGCGGTAAGGGGTCGGCGCAGCTAACGCTGGCGTAAACCCCTTACCGCCAGGGTCGTAATGAGGCCCATTGTATTATTTATTGTTTACTTATAATGCGCCTGTACAGCAAATGGTGTTTAATGGTGCCATAAGACAAAAAGCGGGTGTAAGCGGTTGCGAGGGGTAGGGGGTTAGTGGCAGGGGAGAAGAATAACAAAAAACGGTCCCACTAGGCCTTCTGACATTCGGATAGAAGTCTGGAAGTCCCATGTTGTATGTAATGCATATGTTAGCAGCTTGTATAAGTTGTGCATTTGTAGATATTTAGTGATTGTTGGGTCAGCAAATCCATGGAATTGTTTCTGCATATTTGTACTGACTGTATTTTTGATTGTTTGTACTTTTTTATATTGTGCATCTGTGTAGGTGCTAGATCTTGTTGTAAGTCTGATTGTAACCATGGCCAGCATAGTCCAATAATTTGAGAGGTTTCATAGTTTCTAATGAATAAGGGGTTATAACTCTTACTCTGTTTTCTCAGCGCTGTTTCAACTTTGGGAATAAGCAATGTTTCTATTGGTTTGTCTCGAGTTTCCTTGATCTCTTTCTTGATCACTATAAGGTAGATAGATATATGTGCTTATGACATCTGGTGCTGAATTCTTGTAAGCATCACTATTTGGTTACAACTTTGTTTTGGCGCATAACATTTGATCATATGGTCTGACGTGTATTATGCTTTGAGGAAGAGCCCTTTTACCTATAGAATTGAGTTCAACACTTCTGGATTGTGAAAAGAATTTGCTGTGGGGTTGACCTGCTGAAATATACAAATGTAAGGCTATGATGTGAAACGGGATGTGGGCCATACATAAGATACAAATGTATTTTGAAAGGATTATTTTGAAGCCATTTGTTAAATGTTCTGGTTCATCTGTTATGCCACCCTAAAATAACGACAATGTTATGACTCTAGTCTGCCCAGAGAGGGACATGATTCATGAATGTTTCGGTCCCAATAGCTCAAGCATTATGGATCTTCTATGTGGACATAAACAGATTTGCAAGAGGGGGCGAGCAAATTCCGCACTAATGAGGATGCCGTGCTTTTTCCCTAAAGTGATTTTTCAATATGGAAATGTTGTTTTGTAGAGTAAAGCCAACATTTTTAACATAACTTAGAAGTAATCTTGCTGCATGGCTAAATGAGTGTTCCTGTGTAGTATTGGCCCACATTGATGTGGCCAGTCTGGGCATCATTCTTTATTGCGTCATGACATTTCTGGTAAAGGCAGAATAGTGAGTGCTCTTTCGAGGTACTGAACACATGGGTGGGGGGTGGGTCCAGTCTGGACATATTTCTTTGTTGTGCCATGGTATTTTTTCACTTGGTATCACAGGTAAAGGCAGCATGGTGAGTGTTCTTTCGAGGTACTGGTCACATGGGTGGGGGGGCAGTCTGGACATCATTCTTTGTTGTGTCATGACATTTTTTTTTTTGAAACATCAGTTTAATATGTCACAGCGTGAACACTGTGACATCAGACTTTTATTACAAACATTTTTAACACATGTTCCTCCAAAAAACACAACCACTAAAACAGAAAAGTGGATACAATGAAGAAGGGAAGGCCAATGCCTCCGTTCGAATGTTCTTCAGCTTCATGGTTAGGGCACGACAATATGTGTCAATTAACCAGTTGCTTCCAATTCAAGTGAGGCTGTGAAATCAACTATCGCACAACATAGTTTCACGGAATTGCCAGCCATTGCATATGACGACCAATCTCGAGAATCGGGGGTCGCAGGACTAAAGTTGCCCAGATGTAAGATTCGCTTTGCCGTGGTCATCGTGCATTTGGTTATTAGATGTTCTAGGGATTCAGGCTCTGTGAAACAAAATCGACACATATCATCAGTTGCTTCGTTTGAATGACGAAGCCACAACATCGCTCTGGTGTCTATGGCATTTAAATGTATTCGCAAGAACTGCTCACGATGATATCTTGACGGGCATTTCTACTTGGTGTCACAGGTAAAGGCAGAATTATTTATTTAACATTTTTAAAGCGCTCACAGGAGGCGCTGTTGAAGGAATTGTTTGTTTTTCAGTTGCATAATTGTTTTTTTGTTGTTGTTTTAGTTGCATTTATAACGTGCTTAAACACCCAGAGGTTTCTAAGCGTGGACCTGGGGATCCAACCTGTGTTGCTTCTTGTCATCTTGCTTCCAAGGCACGCACATTGCCAGTGAGCTATCCTCCCGGGACCTAGTGATGCTCTTTCGAGGTACTGATATTTCTTTGTTGTGTCATGGTATCTTTTACTTGGTATCACAGGTAAAGGCTGCATAAGGAGTGTTCTTTCGAGGTACTGGTCGCATGGGTGGGGGGCCAGTCTGGACATATTTCTTTGTTGTGTCATAGTATTTTATTACTACTCAATTCACTCACCAGGAGGAATGGGTCACACTCTGCCGAATAGAGCTTCATATTAACAGACCCCTGACCAGGCCATCCTACAATGGGCACCCCCTTTTCCGCACACTAATAATTAGTTTTGGCAACACCTACCACGGTAGGAACAATTTGCAACAACATAGCCTTTAAAGACAATTTCCCCACCATAGTACCCACTTGGTGCAACATCTGGGTTGCATGGCAACAGTTTATTAAAGGTGACTTGATGAATATTGCTATTCTTTGATCCTGAATCCCCCAGGACCTTTACATTTTTCCCATCATACTCCAATTCATAGCAAGGTGGGGACACTATATGTCTCACCATTAAAACATATAGGGGGTAATTCATGAATTATTTACGCTGAAAAAAACGGGATTTGTGCGCGATTCTGCCCGCAAATCCCTGTTTAACAAATAGGGATTTGCGGGCAGAATGGCGCACAAATCCAGTTTTTTTCGGCGCAAATAATTCATGAATTACCCCCATAATGTTCTCCTTGCTCATCATTGCACATCTCATCAGCAACAATATTACTTCACTAGGAAAATCCGTAGGGTTGCAGTCTTCTGACTTTGAGGGCAGGAGGATTGGTAGTGAGCCTGTGGGGAAAGGAGAGGGGTAGGAGCAATTGTGTGAGGAGTCAGAAAACCCCCAGAGCCAGGACGTCCCTTCACCCTCAGGTCCCATCCTCACATAATAGCATACTCCAACACAGACCCTGGAGGATAGCTCAGCGGCAACGTGTTCCCCTTGGCAGCAAAACGACATGAAGCAACACAGGTTCGAACCCCGCCTCCGCGCTTAGAAATCTCTGGGTATTTAAGCGCATTATAAATATGCAACTAAGACAATTCCTGTCACCTCGATGCCAGCGGGCTGTGTGAGTGCTTTAAAAATGCTAATAAATAAAAATGTACACACAGAATTAATTAGACTCATAGTAAAATAAAGACACTATCATTGGTTTGGATGGGGTCAAATTAATAGACAGGAAAAGCTCCCAACAGACCTTGGTGATGCAGTGCATGCAAGCTCATTAAAACAAAGCTTGGCGCTGGGTGATGACATCACCCCGCCAGCCACTCAAGTCACATGTCGATGCACCCTGTGGAGGAAGGTCTCTGCACCAAGCAAGCCATGTGGCGTCCCTTCCGACACGTCTCCCTCTCTTCTGTCTAGAGTATAGTGTCCAGGGGCATAAGCAGATGGCAGTGTGTGGAGGGGGGTCCAAGGAGCACTGCCTGTGTGTAGGCAGAGTATTGTGGTGGGACTTGTGTGCTCTGTGTCTGAACAGTGCCTGTGTGTCTGTACATTGTGTATCTGTTTTGGTACATATTTTGGCAACAGAGGAATCAGGCTTCAGCTGGCAGCGGATGCAGATATCACAACTGCTCATTATCAGGGAGGCAAGCTTCATGGCTCCTGTCCCAGACTGGAGGAGCGACAGGAGGAGGGGAGTGAGGAGAGTGAGACATGGCGAACAGGATATTAGAAGGACATGGGGTGAGGTAAGGGGATGAGGATGGAGATAGGGGGTGGAGTGAGGGAAATATGGGGAGGTGGAATTTTAGAAAAAGCTGAAAACTTAAAGGATTACCACTGAAGAGAATGTATCATTTACCATGTCAATATCTGTCTATCTTGTTATGTCAATATTGTACCTTGTATTGTATTGTATTGGGTAAGGAAGCGAATAGGGGAGGGCAGGTATACAGTAGGGAAGTAGGCAGATGGTGTGGGGCACAGGGAGTGAGTGGAGGTGAGTGGTGAGAGTTGGATTGAGAAGCAAAGCGAGGCGCTGGGTTGAGGAAGGAGGGAGTAGGTAGAGAGATGGGTTAGGTGAGGTGAGGCAGTGAGAAGGGAATCTGGAGCATAGGGAAAGGGGTTTGAGTGCCGAGAGTGAGATGAGTCAGGGGGAGAGAAGTGGGAAGATACCAAGACATAGGGCCTCATTACGAAAAGTGCGCTAAAAACAGGGTCATTACCGGCATGGAGGAAGTAGCGGGTCCGTGCTCGTTTGATGCCGCTAATAGCAGATGATTATGAGTGCGCGAGTACGCGCGAACCCCCATGCCGGTAATGGCCATACCCCCATACCGGTGATGGCCATACTGCCATGCTGCTAAAGGCCCTCCAACCCCCCGATAGCAGCATCACGGGACCTGCTGATACCGCCTCTGCCCAAGAGGCAACCCTTAATACCAACCCGGTAATAACACCATGTAAATACTGTGCGAGTAATACCAGACCCGGAAGTAACGTCATCGCGGCGGAACGGGAAATGCGCCGGTGGCCATCTTCAAAAACACAATCCATTGCAATCCTCCCAAACCACCAGTGTTGCCTAGGAGAGACCAGGGCCATTGAAAAGAACATGTCTAAGGCAACCCAAAAAACCAACCACCGCCTGAGCAAGAAGTGTTTCTCAGATGAGGAATTGAACATGTTGGCAAACACCCTTGCTGCCCATGGGAATTAGATCAACACCCAGAACCTCAAAAGGGAGGCGCAGCAGAGGAAGAAGGAGATATGGGAGGAGGTAGCCCCCAAGTTGTCTGCAGTCGGCACCACCCCACAGACAGTCAAAGGGCCTCATCACGACCCAGGCGGTAAGTTACCGCCTGGGCCGTGACTTTACCACCATGGCGTAAACTACGTTTACGCCATGGTGGTTGGCGGACTTACCGCCCCATTCGGACCTTGGCGGGGCGGTAAGTCCCCAATCCCCATTTACCCTTCCCCATTCCCATTTTTGCCCCATAGGGCATAATGGGAGTGGGGAAGGCGTTAATTACGCCACCGTAAATTACGGTGGCTTAATTAACTCCATGGTCCCTTAGCGCCATGGATTTTAACACCTGCTAAAAGCAGGTGTTAAATTCGCCATGGCGCTAAGGGACCTCGTACTCAGGCGGTAAGGGTCGGCGCTGTTTACGGCGCCGTAAACCCCTTACCGCCTGGGTCGTGATGAGGCCCAAAGACTTCAAGAAAAGGTGGGATGACCTCCGCCTCAGGGTCCGCAACATCCTGGCTACCAATCATCGGGAGGCCATGGCCACAGTCGGGGGTGCCCACTCCCCGGTCAAACTCATGCGCTGGGAGGAGACATGCAGCGCTACCATCCAGATGGAGTCAATCGAGGGCTTCGGGGAGATGGATACGGGTGCTGCAACATCTGGAGATGGAGGTAAGTGACCCTGCAAACCCCAGTAGGGCAAACCATGACACAGCACAAGTGATGTGGAATAGAGCCTAGGCAAGGCAATGCATGTCCCATCACACACACATTAACATATCCATGTCCAGATGGAGGCCCAAACCCTGCCACACTGAAATGCATGCTGAGTGCCAATCCCATTACCAACATACAGCCAACACACAGGGACCATTCTCATTTCTCATGTCATACAGCACACAAACCCCAATACAACGGCATGCTACCTGGCATGCAGCATTGCCGAATAGAGACATCACGGCTAATGCCGAAATGCCCCCCCCCTTCAAACTACCCTGTGTGACACAATGCATGAGAAATGAAAACTCCACAGCACCATCTCATGCATCTTGCATGTAACACCATCACTGATAGCCTGCATCTCTTCTTCCCCCCCAGGCACCGATGGAGAAGATGGCAGTGAAGACCCAGCCACAAGGCCATCCATGTCCCGGGCCAAATCACCTGGCACTGGCAAAACCACCTCCGGGGCAGCATCACGGCCCACAGTACAAGCCAGGGTGAGTGCACAGGCCAATGCGGCACATGAGGGTCCCACAGCTGCGGGTCAGACTGCAAGCACAGAGCTACCAACAACAGTGGAAGTGGAGGCCAGTGGCACCCATTCTGCTGCAACTAGTTCAGTGGGTGAGGCAGCAGCCACAGCCCTACTGAGTGAAGTTGACATCAGAGCGGAGGAGTATGTGGACCAAGAAGGCGCAATCCATGTGGCATGTCCACACACCCCAAGCGCCCCGTCCACCCCCCAACACGCCACTCAGGACTCACTCACCAGCCACATGCTGGAATCTGCAGTTCTGCTGCACAGCCCCGAACTCAGTACCACCCCAGAGGCCAGCCCTGCAATGCCACCCCTGCCGCAGCACCATCAACCTCTGCTGCTCCCACTGACTTGGAGGCACGGCTGTCCAGGGTGGAGGCAAGGCAGGAGAGCATGATTGACATAGTGCGCCAATATGTGGCTGACGGGGAGGAGACAAGGCGGGAGATCCGTCAGGCCATTGCAGGGAACACTGCCGCAATCAATGCCTGTGCTGCAATGATCCGTGACAGTTTGGGGGCAGTCACGCAGGTCCTGACCGGCATACTGCAACACATGCAGCAACAACAACCTGCGCCAGCCGTGCCAATCCCTACGGCATCCACCCCATCCTCCACACCTGCATCCTCTGCACCCTCCTGCCCTGTGCGACTGACAAGGCGGAGTGCGAGGCAGTCCAAAATGCTGCCCCTGGACACAAAGAAGTCACGCAAATAGTGTGGGACAACAATGGGAGTGGGGGAGGTGGTGTCGGTGTATAGGGGAATAAGGGGGAGTTCATTGGGGGAATGGGGAGTTCATTGGGGGAAATGGGGAGTTCATTGGGGGAATGGGGAGTTCATTGGGGGAATGGGGAGTTTTGGTGTGTTGGGGGCAGGGGAGGGCATGTGAGTGGTGGAGGGGTGAGGCACTTTTCTGTAGTTTTCATTAATACACCCGTTGTGTAAAAAATCATTTAATGCCTGGACATTGTTCATTTCGTGTGTATTCATTTTATTCATGACAGTGCACAGTGCCCAACTCCCCACATACCCTGTGTACATGTCCACATGGACCCAGTGCTCAGTGTAGCACTGACACATAACCATCAACATCCATGTGGTTCAGAGGTATTCGTCAATCAGTTATTGGCGTACAGCACGACCATCTTGTGCACCACGTACTGGCAGGGGTGCTGCTTCTCCTCCATCTTCATCCTCATCATCCTCACCCGGTGCATGCATGTCAATGTCAGGTGGCAGTTGTACTTTTCTCCGGATGCACATGTTGTGCAGCATGACACAGGCCATGGTGATCTTTGCCACCTTCTCAGGCCTATAAAGGAGTGTTCCACCAGACTTGCTTAGGCAGCGGAACCGCACCTTCAACAGGCCAAAGGTCTGCTCAATCACGACACGGGTACGGATATGAACCCAATTGCACCTTCATGCTTGTTACGTGGGTTCCGCACAGGGGTAAGTAGCCACGGCTTCAGGGGATATCCTCCATCACCTGCATGGGAGTACAAAGAGGTCTGTGTGAGTCATTTTGAGCTGCCACCTTCAGGATTCACAGCCATGGCCGCAGCTATTTGCTGTTGACATGCACATGTCCCTGTACGTATGCACAAAGATTATTTGGATGCATTGTGTACTGCAATATGGTCTGCTAGTCTGGATGGCGTTGTACAGATGATGCAGGGTGTTAACTTGCATGCTGATGCAGATGTACTGTGGATGCGGAACAATGTCTTGACTCCCATAATTGCAGTGTATGCTGCTCTGTGCCTAATCACACTAGCGACATTGGCACAGTTATAATCATGTTTGGTCATGTATCGCTTGACATACCCATGGTGGCCTGGTTGTGCGCCTTACATGTTGTCAAAGATGTACGGCATTGGTCCAATGTGTGACAGTGATGTGTCATGTTCGGGTTGGGAGGTTCAGGTCAGAAGTGTTTAGCTCTGAGTGCATTGTCCACTCACCGCCAATTCCCACCCAGGTGGAGTATGCATCCCCCCACATCAAAACCCCGATGCACTGTCATGGGGCAGTCAGGCAGCATACCAAGCAGCCAGGCACGTCGTCCTGCATGTCGCTCCATGTGACGGGGTAGCGTGGAGTTAAGCAGCACCATGGCATCATGTGTCGATCCGGGATATCGGGCACAACAATGTGTGATGATCTTGCTGGAGTCACATACCATCTGCACATTGATGGAGTTGTATTGCTTGCGATTGCGGTATACTGCCTCTATGGCATGAGGGACTTACAATTCGACATGGGTGCAGTCGAGGGCACCGACGCAATTGGGCATGCCTGCCAGTGCATGAAAGCCTACTTTGGTGTCGGCAATCTCCTGGGCAGTCCGTGGTAGGGATATGTGGGTGCTAGCGTGCTTCAGGAGGGCATCCAGCACTTGGGTCAGCATGCGTGAAAAGAGTGGTTGTGATATACCATGCAGCTGGCCCACTGTGTGCTGGTAGGTGCCTGTGGCCAGGAAGTGGAGCACAGACACCATCTTTAGTAGCAGGGGGGTGGCAGTGCCTATTTCAATGAGGCTGACGATGTTGTCATGTATCATGTCCACAATGGTGGTGATGGTGTCCTGGTCCAACCAGTACAGGGTGTGGATCTGCTCAGGGGTTAGATTGAATGGACTGGGTCTGATGCAAGGGATTGGTGGCTGCCTACGAGGTACTACTGGCTGCACTGGTGGTAATTGCTGGGCCTGTCTCACCCTCCCTCTCCTCCTGGGTCTCCTCTGTGCTGCCTGTTGTTGTGGCTGTAGTTGTTATTGTAGTTGCTGTTGTTGTTGTAGTTGTAGCAGTACAGGCATATCCTCCAGCCCCATGATTGCAACAGCTAGTGGTATCATTTTGGTGTGGGAAGGGGTGTGGTGTGTGGGTGTACTCCTTTTATACGGGGACAGGCTCCGTTGACTCCACCTGTGGTGATTGTGTGCATCTGTGGCAGTTGCCTTCACTGCAGGTTGCTATTTACGGGTGGTCCAAGAGGCCTATATGGCCGCCGTCATGCAGGCCCTATTTACTGCCTTCGGGATGCCGGTAAGTGCATGCCCGCGTAACTTGTGATGCCCTCCTATTACTGGCATCCCGGTATTTCCTCCGCAAAGGGGCACGTGTACGTGCGCAAGCCGGGTTGAGGGGGCACACTACGGACGGTTACGGTAATGATATAATATGATATGGCATTTATAACACGCCTATACACAAGTGTTTCAAGGCGCGACAAGGCAGGGGGGGAACAAGGGGAGACAGACAATGATCCTTCTAGGCCAGGTGTCATTCAGATTGCGCAAGTGCAAGGGAAGAGGGGAGGGGAAAAGTGCAAGGGGGAAAGGGAGAGGGGAAGTGCAGTACAGGGTTAGTAGAATAACAAAATAAATAATAAGGGCCATCTGGTGGCAAGTGCAAGGTAAGTGCATACAAGTGCTGGGAAGGGGGGCTGTAGGGATACAGAGACAGTCCCACAGTGCAAGGGGTTGCCAGGGAGGCAGTGCAAGGGACAGTGGCTGGGCCAAGGACCGAGATTCGGTGAGTGGCCCGGATTGCAGATTCAGTGCAGATTCAGTAATTTTAGCAGGGGAGAGGGGGAGAGAAAGCGGAGGCAAAGAGGAAGGTTTTGAGGTGCTTCCGGAACGGGAGATGGTTCTCCTCAAGTTTCAGGGAGGCAGGAAGGCTGTTTCAGAGGGAGGCCCCTGCTGTGAAGAGAGATTTACCCCCAACTCGTTGCTTGGAGAAGCGGCTGACCCTGAGGGAGTTGGAGGCGGATGAGCGAAGGGCTCGAGAAGGAAGTTATTTAGGAAGAGAGAGTTGAAGGTATTTTGGCCCAGGCCCCAGAAGGCCTTATGGACAATGCAGAGGGTTTTGAACTTAATCCTCGCAGCCACTGGGAGCCAGTGTAGTGATTTCAGTCCTGGAGAGATACGGTCCCTGTGCTTGAGGCCAAGGACAAGTCTTGCGGTCCTGTTCTGGATGAGTTGCAAAGGGCAGAGAGTAGAAGCAGGCAGATTTAGATAGAGGCTGTTGCAGTAGTCCAGCTTCGAGAGAACCAGGGCTCTAGAGACAGTGAGCTTCTGGGGGAAGGAGAGGAAAGGAAGGATACCTCTGAGGAGGTGTAGCTGGTAGTGTGACCTCTTAGAGACGTCGGATATGTGAGGAGAGAAGGAGAGTTGTGGAGTCGAAGATGACCCCAAGGTTTTTTGCCTTGCAGGTAGGAGCAGGAAGAGGGCCAAGAGAGGCCGGCCAGAGAGCTGCAGGGAAGGAGGGAGTGGGTGTGCCGATGAGTAGAATCTCAGTCTTACTGGCATTAAGGCAGAGGTCATTTGCGGCACACCATTCCTGGATAGCAGAGAGACAGTCAGAGATGAGGGAAGTGGAAGAGAAGGCCGATGGTATCCTGAAAATGAGCTGGGTATCATCCGCGTAGCACTGGAAGTTGGGGCAGAGAGCAGCAATGGTATTGGCCGGGTGTCGGGTCGTAATGGCCCGGACCCGTTAACGATGCCGGTAATACCATTCCGCCTTCCTATTTTCATTGCCTCCATTCTCGTAATGAGGCCCATAGTGATACAAGGAGTGAGCAGGGTATAGAAGGAGCACAGGGCGTTGAGATAGATGGGTCAAGAGAGAAGGAGTGAGGAGGGAGAGAGAGTGAGTAAGCGAATGAGCAATGAGGGATGGAGAGCTAGTGCAGCGTGGAAGAGGACGTAAGTAGGGATGGAGATTGAGAGAGGCGAGAGATGGGCAGAAGAGTGAGGGAGCCAAGTGGGCTGAGAAGGCGGGGAAGACAGCTATGGTGGGAGGAATGGAAAGAGAAGAAAGTGGGCAAGAGTAAGAAACTGAGCAGAGAGAAAGGACAGGGGTATGTAGGAGCACGGGAGACTTAGAGAGAAAAGACACTGGAAGGCAGAGAGAAAGAGAGAAAAAAGAGGGTCAATGAGATTCATATTATAGGACCAATTGGCAGAACTTCCAGGGTGAAGGATGTAAAGCCCGAATGGCGCTCAGCATGCTGCCCACACCTTCCTAACTAAATTCCTGATTCACAACAAAAATGTGAGTGCAGGGGGGACTGGCTAAGGGCCACGTGATCCACAATGAGCAACCTCCATGCATGCAGAAGAATTGGGTGCATTGGATGGGTGCAGAATTGGGCTCACCCTCTTACCCTCTTGAGTTTAGCAACAACATGTGCAATGACTTGCCTTAAAGGACCCTAACTGAAAATCGTTTAATATATTCTAATTATATATTAGAAACGCTCATGCCAAACATGCATTTTTGTGTACGGGGCACAGAAAGATGCCAAGGACCTAAATAGACCTGGGCTAGCACTGTGCTTCCTCCTGCTCTTAGGCTTCTAACAGGGGGAGCCAGGCACAGGGGAAAAGCCTCAGATCTGGCATGGATCAAAGTGCATCACTTTGTGAATTAGGGACGGTCTTTGATCTGCATCAGCCCCTCCTGTGGTAGACCCCCTGAATATATTCTCTGATTGGCTGCTTCAGGGCAGTGAATCAGCAAGCTGAAACCCACTGAATGAATAACATACGTGCAGAATTAGGCTGTTTTCCCCCTATTGCATGTACCCGGTCCTTCGAGGGTACTGCATTCAGTGTGCATTTAACGGTTGCCAATACTGTGTGTGTACATATGTGTGTGTGGGAGAGAGGACCTTCCTTTACTGTGCACATGTGTATATGTGTGGGCGTGCTAAGGCACAGGTAATTTGAGCTGACTGTCTACCTATGGGTTGATTTCAATGTGCATGTCTGTAAGTATGGCCCTTCATTACAAGTGTACCGGTCTGGAAAAATTGCTGGTAATTCTGTGACCGGCAATTTTCCCAGACCAGCAAACTACAAGTGAGCTGGTGGGGGTTCACTGATTTATGTCCAGCCAAGAGCTGGAAGTAAAGCAGTCCCCCACTGGCAAAAACGCTGGTATTTCCTATGGGACTTCATGGAATGGGGATGTGCCGCCATTGCTGGTACCTGGAATATCCTGGTAATACCGGGCTATCACGCACCGGTAATGGTAGGGCCAGTTCCCTGGTATCCCACCGGAGTTACCGGCGGAATACCGGGAAACATATAATGACCCAATGTGTGTGTGTGTATGCGTGTGTGTGTATGCATGATGGAGTCTGCATTCTTTCCCTGCATGTGTGAAATGGTGGGGTGCTGTGGAAGGGCACTGCTGTGTATATAATTCAATATATAATGTATTCATCTCCGTATACAGTATATATATATATATATATATACATCCCAGTACATCTCAATATATGAATCTTGAATTCTGTCCCTAACAGTCCCCTGCAGTGCTGCTTCCTTTTGTCTTCCAAAGGAGGGAAACACTGTTTGTTCCAGCAGCAGCTCTGTCTGCAGACGTTCCAAGCCTCTCCATCTGTCCGTCTCAGCCAGGCAGCACCTCTTCCAATCACACTCTCCCACACAATCTCCCACGCTCTGTCTCCCAATTCTTCTGTCTCTGTCTCTGTCTCTCTCTCTCTCTCTCTCTCATCTCCCTGCACGCTTCTATCGCACCTCCAGACGGAAGTGATATTGTGCTATGGGGACGAGCAGCAAATAACATTAATTTGAAGAAAAATCAGAGCCTAATAGTACCATTAACTCTTAGGGCCTACAGCCGCAGCAAACAATGCTAATAACAAACTACGGTGCAGACAGCAAGCCCCCAACTCCTGCCGACGTCATAGGGAAACAGCACACAACACTTTTCTTGTGTTGCAAAGTTTGCAGTCTGCTTTCACATCCATCTGCCTCCAGTCGCAATAATTTGAAAATAATTGAGTTTATACAAGGTACACCGAAAAAGGCCCACGGGGCATGTACAGCCCTGCTGATCCCTGTGCTTGCTCCCAAGGATGGGCCTGACCCGACATACGTTTAAATCTTGCCCATACCTGCACCATACTCGTATCCCAGAAAGGGTACTGCAGTATTCCCTCCAATAAGCCCTTTTATGTGTCCTGATAATCCGTGGGGCAAGTGCCCTGGCCTTTTTATATGCACGATATCCTCCTCCACACTCTTGGAGCGCAAGGTCTTCCGCGTTTCCGCCTAGAATTCTGATAACCACCACAGGACCTCTGTTTTCCTTAACTGCATTCTCCGCAATGCAGCTCATTCCTTCACTACACTCTGATACACATGGACTATTGCGCGATTCAAATGTTCTTCTGTAGAAGGCAATTGTGAACTCTGCCCTCCACCTTCTCCACTGCCAACCACCAATCCACCACACCTCGCGTCAAACCTCACCCAGTCCATTTTTTTAAATTACAACCCTGAGAGTGCGGGGAACAAAGCTTGTCACTATTGTGTAGCTGAGCGTGGGAGAGCGGTCGCCGGTGGCCCCGAGGGAACTGCAGGCCTGGAAGCCCTGCCTCGGCATCCCTAGCGGGCATCCGTGAGTAGATTGTGTTTTTGTTTAAAAAAAAAAAAGAAAAGTTTCATCTGCGCTCGTGGCGCGTTGTTGTGCCTGCTCTCCCCCTCCCCTCCCACTTCCTGGTTCTCCTCTCCCTCCCGCCTCCCTGCCCGCCCACCCCCCCCCCTCCCCTTCCTCTCCTCCCTCTTCCTATAACTACACCCTTTGGGGCAGCCCTCTGCCCGGCAGCCCCCTGCGGCTAAGGGCCCCAAGGCCAAGGGCGACTCCTTCAGTTGCTGCTCCCTGTGTGTCTGCAGGTGTCCGCAGGGGACGCAAGGCGCCTGTACTTTGCCATTTCCACCTTCGCGCGGCCCACCCCACCTACACCTGGTCACTTCCTTCGCATGGTGTCTTCACCTCACTGTGTTCCACAGTTGAGGTAAACTTGGGTTTTTTCTCCCCTCGCAGGATTCTCTAACTTAGGTGGCCTCTGTACCTAATACTCATTCACTGTTCTGAAATGTGGTAAACTTGGGCTTGCGGCTCACGTCCTGCCTGCGTGCTTCTCGTATCGTCTGTTTTCCCGCTCCCACACCTCCTCCTACTCCATGGTGCTCTCTATCTCGCCTATCTTCTCTAACTGCTTCTCTATTGACTATCCTGCTCTCCTCACTAAATCTGGTAGGAAAAAGTTTAAAAAGGACATCTTGGTCTCCAACCCAGGCCTCCCTATCGCTGACACCTACACTAGTGCCTGCTCTAAGGAAACTCTCACTGACATCCTCTTTTTCGTGCCTTCACCTGACCTATGGACCCTTCATATGGTCTCTGTGCTCTCTCCTTTTTCCTCTTCTCCCATTAATGGTGGCACCCGTTGGGATGTCCTCTTGGCCCCCTTCCGCTCCTCTAAGGCCATCATTAATGTCTACGCTAATGGGACCGTCTTGGTCCAAGGCCCTCAGGCCAACCTTCACCTCTTTGATAGACGCTTCCCTCGCCTCATCAACTTCCTTTCCTCCCCTGCTGTCCCCTCCCTGTCTTCGGCTACCTTGCCTCTACCCTCCCTCCCTGCCCCCTCTCGCACTCCCTCTTCACCTCCTTCTTCTACACCTCCGCAGGGCGTACCTCTGATCTGTACCCCTCCCCGGAAGTCCTTCAAGGATGGCAACCTTCTCCACTTTGCCACTCGTAACTCTCGCTCTGCCATCAAGCATTCCTCCGATATCTGTCGCCTTCTTGAGGAACTGGACCTTGACGTCCTCGGTCTCACTGAGACATGGTTCACAGCCAGCTCTGTCACAAGCTTTGACACACTCCTACCTGAAGGTTACAAGATCCTCTCTGTGCCCAGGCCCAACCGTGCAGGGGGGGGGTGTTGCCCTTATCTTCCCTGAGTGGATTCCTGCCACTGTCACTCCTACGCAGACCTACTCCTCTTTTGAATGTCTTGCCTGCCGACTCTCTCTCTCTCCTAGCCATTCCCTTACCGTGGCTACTATCTATCGGCCACCTGGTCAAATTTCCTCCTTCCTCTCTGAGTGGGCTGACCTCTCCTCCTCACTCCTGTCCTCTACCACTCAACTCCTCTTTCTTGGTGACTTCAACATCCACCTAGATGCCTCTTGTCCCCCCACTGGACTCTTTCGTGACCTCTGCGACTCTCTCTCACTCTCTATTCTCCCGTCTGGGCCTACTCATTCTGCAGGGCACACTCTTGATGCTCTGATCTCTTCTGACCTTCCCCTCTCTGTCCCTCTCTCCACTCCTCTCTCCTGGAGTGATCACTTTCTCCTATCCTCCCACCTCACCCTCCCTACCCCACAGGCAAAGCCACCCTCATCATTGCCACCCACCTTCTCGGTCATCCGACCCATGAAGCGCGTGTCAGTTGCGGCTTTCGCTGCCACCTTCTCGCCCCCCCTCCTTCGGCTGACTCCCACCCTGACACAGCCCTCTCCTTGCTCCCCTCTGCTATATCTGATACTCTTGATATCCTTGCCCCTGTCATGAAAATCCGCCTGAAGCCCAAAGCCAAATGTAACTCTTGGTATGATTCGGATCTCGTCACCCTAAAACGCAAGTGCAGGGTGGCAGAGAGGAAATGGCGTGCTTCGTGTTCATCCTCTGACAAACTGGCCTGCCGCCTGCTCCAAAGGCAATACCGTCTCTCTGTTCTCACCAAGAAGAGAGCCCTTATCCAAGCCCACATCTCTGCGGCATCTAACAACTCGGCTGAACTCTTTAAAATCTGCAAGGAGCTTGCCAACCCTGCTGCAGTCTCTACCTCTCCTGTCCCCTCCCAGGCCCTCTGCACTGCACTGGCCTACCACTTCATCTCTAAAACTCAGGACATCCTGTCCTCACTCTCCTCCTATCACCTCCCCCCCTCTCTTCCCTGCTCCTCCTCTGGCCCTTCTGCAGCCACCCCTCCTCCCTCCTTCTCTGCCTTTCCCCTTTTTTCTGCTGACGAGGTTTCCAGACAAGTCCGATCTATGAAAGTCTTGTCTAAACAGATTCACCCCTGTTCCTCCAAAACTATTGAGGACCACATCGACTCCCTGGCTCCTGCCCTGGCTGACTTTTGCAACCACTCCTTCGCCTCTGGAGTCTTCCCATACCCCCTCAAGCACTCCCTTGTGCACCCTCTCCTTAAGAAACCCTCTGCCGACCCCTCCTGTCCGGCTAACTATCGCCCAATCTCCATCACTCCCTTCCTGGGCAAGCTCCTGGAGAAACTGGCCATCTCCCAGCTTAACCTCCATGCTGAAGCTGTTGATAGTCTCCATGAACATCAATCTGGCTTCAGAGCGGCCAGAAGCACGGAAATTGCTCTCCTGAACATCCGTGAGGACCTGCTCTTGAACCTCGACTCCAACACTCCGTGTGTTCTCATTCTGCTCGATCTCTCTTCTGCCTTTGACACTGTCAACCATGCCATCCTGCTCAACCGTCTCCGTGATAACCTGGGTATCATTGGTCAGGCTCTGGCGTGGCTGACCTCTTTCCTTTCCAATCGACCCTCCCAGGTCCAACTTGGGTCCTTCCTCGCTCACATCTTTTTCTCCACCTGTGGCGTTCCCCAGGGATCTAATCTCTCTCCCTGGCTGTTCAACCAGTATCTGGCACTCCTTGCCCACCGCATCGCGGCCCTCTGCCCCAACTTTCAGTGCTATGCGGACGATACCCAACTCATTTTCAGGCTACCCTCGGCCTCCTCCTCTCCCTCCCTCATCTCTGACTGTCTGTCTGCTATCCAGGAATGGTGTGCTGCCAATGACCTCTGCCTTAATGCTAGTAAGACTGAGATCCTACTCATTGGCACACCCACTCCCTCCTTCCCTGCAGCTCTCTGGCCGGCCTCTCTTGGCCCTCTTCCTGCTCCTACCTGCAAGGCAAAAAACCTCGGGGTCATCTTCGACTCCACACTCTCCTTCTCTCCTCATATATCTGACGTCTCTAAGAAGTCACAATACCAGCTGACTCTCCTCAGAGGTATTCTTCCCTTCCTCTCCTTCCCCCAGAAGCTCACTGTCTCCCGAGCCCTGGTTCTCTCGAAGCTGGACTACTGTAACAGCCTCTATCTTAATCTGCCTGCCTCCACTCTCCGCCCTCTGCAACTCATCCAGAACAGAACTGCGAGACTTGTCCTTGGCCTCAAGCCCAGGGACCGTATCTCTCCAGGACTGAAATCTCTACACTGGCTCCCAGTGGCTGCGAGGATTAAGTTCAAAACCCTCTGCATTGTCCACAAGGCCTTCTGGGGCCTGGGGCCTAAATACCTTCAACTCTCTCTTCCTAAATATCTTCCTTCCCGAGCCCTACGCTCATCCGTCTCCAACTCCCTCAGGGTCAGCCGCTTCTCGAAGCAACGAGCTGGGGGTAGATCTCTCTCCGCGGCAGGGGCCTCCCACTGGAACAGCCTTCCTGCCTCCCTGAAACTTGAGGAGAACCATCTCCGGTTCCGGAAGCACCTCAAAACCTTCCTCTTCACTTCTGCTTTCTCTCTCCCTCTCCCCTGCTAAATTATTCACCAAAACTGCACTGATTCTGCAACTGGGCCACTCTCACCGACCTCGGTCCTGGGCCCAGTCACTCTTCACTTGCACTGCCTCCCTGGCAACCCCTGCAATGCGGGACTGTCTCTGTATCACTACAGCCCCCCCACCCAGCACTTGTCTGCACTTACCTTGCACTTGCCACCAGCTGGCCCTATTTATTTATTATTTTATTTCTATTCTACTTATTTGTACTGCACTTCCCCCCTCCCCCTTCCCCCTGCACTTTTTCCCTTCCCCTACCCCTGCACTTGCGCGGTCTGAATGACACCTGGCCTAGTAGGATCGTTGTCTGTCTTCCCCTTGTTCCCCCCTCCCTGCCTCGTCGCGCCTTGAAACACTTGTGTATAGGCGCGTTACGAATGCCATATCATATCATATTACCTTCCTGACGTTTACCTACACCGTAATAGACCCATGATCACTCCCGGTCCGTCCTCACCTTCCACAAACACTTAGCCCCAAAGTCGCTGATAGCCATGTCAAATCAAGGCAGAAACTCTTGCCTGTAGTCACATTCGTCCTTGTGTATTCTTTAGAGTTCAACAATACAAGCCCACACTCTCCTGCTATCGCCTCAAGTCTATCCTCATTCATGTCTGTCATCAGACTATTCCATGAGGTACTATGACTATTGAAATAGCCACAGAATATAAACTAGCCTCCTCGATCCAGAGCATGCTGTTCCACTCCTATATCAAGGGGTTTGCATGGCTTATAGAAGTTGAGAAGAACTATGGTTCCATTACCCACCAGTCATTTTATACCTATAAGCTCCATGTCCCCATCAAACTCAACTACTGAGCACTGGATACCACTCTTAACCCAAACACCAACCCCACCCCCTATACCTACCGCTCAATCCTTCCGAAACAACATATACCCTGAAAAGTGAATGTTGAGACCTCCTCTCAACCAAGTCTCCGGTACACACGCACAATATCCACATCACCCTCTTTCAATAGCTCTCTCTTCAGCTCCTGCCCATTCGCCAATAAACTCCTAGCATTCCGATCGCGCTGATGTCTGTCGATGGGCGTGAATTGGCAGATGATTGCAGTAAAGCAAATGCTTATGGAGGACATTTTGCAGGTGTAATTATTCCCCGGCAACTAGACAGAGATGACAAATTTCATGAATGCGCATTTGTGTGTTGGAGAATGTGGAAGTGTGGACGCTCTGTATGGACATGCCTTTATTTATTTAGTAGTTATTTATGAGGTATTTATAATGCGCCTATACACAATGTGTTTTAAGGCGCAACAAGACAAGGGGGGGCGGGGATGACAAAACAAAAACGGTCCTACTGGGCTTTGTGACATTCGGATCGTGCAAGTGCAGTAAACAGAAGTGCGGGGAGAGGAAAGGGCAGGTGCCGGTGGGTTTAGGCAGTGCCAGGGAAGGCCAGGTGGACAGAGCCAGGAGAAGAAGAGAGTGCAGGGCAGAATGTCCACATTCTAAATGCGAGGAACAAGCCCGGAAGGGCAAGTTCAGGATGGAGGAAGGGAGAGGGTTAAGGGGAGACCAAGTGCAATGGTAGACTGGTCCAGGAGGAATCTGATGGCACCAGGCAGCCAGTCGAGAGGCAGAGGGGGACATTAGCAAGGGAGGGGGAGAGGGAAGGAGGAAGAGTAAATTAGGGTCTTGAGAAGATTCTGGAACTTAGGGAGATCCAGCTCAAGTCTGAGAGGGGCAGGGAGGCCATTTAAGAGGGAGGCACCTGTGGAGGAGATAGATCTACCCTCCACTCTCTGCTTGGAGAAATGTCTCATCTGCAGAGAGTTGGAGCTAGAAGACCGAAGGGCACTAGCAGGGAAGTATTTAGGAAGAGAGAGTTGGATGTAGGAGGGTCCCAGGCCCCAGAAAGCCTTGTGGATGATGAAGAGGGTCTTGAACTTGATCCTCGCAGCAACCGGGCCAGTGGAGAGATATTAGAGCTGGGGGGAAAGGGAGAATGCCTCTGAGGAGGTGCTACTGAAAGTGGGCCTTCTTGGTGAGGTCTGTGATGTGAGGAGAAAAGGAGAGAGAAAGGAGTCGAAGATGACACCAAGGTTTTTAACCTCACAGGAGGGTGAGGGGAGTGGTCCCATGGATGGCGGAGCGAGTGTAGGAGGGAAGGGGGAGCTGGGGTCCCAATGAGAAGGATCTCAGTCTTACTGCCATTAAGGCAATGATTGTTAGCAGTGCACCATGCCTGGATAGCAGACAGTCAGAAATGAGAGAGGAAGAGGAGGAGGAAAAGGAGGGAAGCTTGAAGGAGAGCTGCGTGTCGTCCATATAACACTGGAAGTTAGGAGAGAAGGCGGAGATCAAATGTGTTAGGGGGGCAAGGTAGATGTTGAAAAGTCAAGGCGAGAGGATAGAGCCCTGAGGGACACCACACCACAGGTGGAGAGTGAGATGGAGGAGAAAGACGGGCCCAGTTGAACCTGGGCAGGTCGGTAAGAGAGGAAGGTCAGTCAGTCCAGAGCCAGGTCTGTGATGCCAAAGGTTTCACAGAGCTGATTTATAAGGGTGGCATGATTGACTGTATCAAAGGCAGAGGAAAGGTCAAGAAGTATGGGAACGGAAGGAAAGTTGGAATCGAAATTTGAGAGAAAGTCAGCACAGGTGTTCAGAGTGCAGTTTCCATGCCTCTGGCAGCTCTGAAGCCAGACTGGTGGTCGTAGAGGCAACCAACAGATTCGATGTGGTGGATAAGCTGGGAGATGGCCAGCTTCTCCAAGAGTTTGCCCATCAAAGGGGGTAAAGCAGATAGTGCAGTAGTTAGCTGGACCAGAAGGTATTTTGAGGAGAGAGTGCACAAGTGAGTGCTTGAGGAGTGAAGGGAAGGATCCAGTGGCAAAGGACTGATTGCAGAAATCAGCCAAGGGAGACAATGTTGTCCTTGATAGTTCTGGAGGAGCAGGGGAGTACCTGTTTGGACAAGACTTTCATAGAGCTGACTTGTGGGATGTGGTGTAGAGGAGGGTGAGGACAGGATGTCCTGAGTTTAAGTAATAAAGTGAGAGGCCATTGAAGTGCAGAGGGCCAAAGAAGACAGAGGAGAAATGGAGACTGCTGTAGGATTGCCACGTTCCTTGCAGATTTTGAAAAGGTCAGCTGTGTTGTTAGTGGCCCAAGAGATGCAGGCTTGGGTATAGGCCCTCTTCTTCGAACAGATGGAAAGTCTGTATTGCCTTTGGAGCAGGCGGCATGCCAGTTTGTCAGAGGATGTGCTCGAAGCCTGCCACTTCCGCTCAGCAACTCTGCACTTACGTTTCAGAGAGGCACGGTCGGGCCATACCAGGAGTTGCGCTTGGAGGCAGGCTTAATGCGGATCCTCAGGAGTGAAGAGGTGAGGTCAGCCCATTCTGAGAAGAAGAGAGAGATCTGGCCAGGAGGCCTGTATATGGTAGCCAGAGTCATAGAGAGGCCAAGAGTGACACCAAGCCTGCAGACAAGGCATTCAAAAGAGGAATAGGCCTGAGTTGGTATGATAGTAGCAGGGACCCACTGAGGGAAGATCCGGGCCACCCCACCCACGGACGGTTAGACCTGGGCTTAGAGAGGATCGTGTAGCCCTCAGGGAGGAGAGTGTCAAAACTTGTGGCAGAGCTGGCAGTGAACCACGTCTCAGTGAGAGCACAGACATTGTAGTTTTCAATGAGGTGGCAGATGTCAGAGTAGTGTTTGACGGCAGAGAAAGAGTTGAGGGTAGCTAAATGGAGCTAGCTGACACATTTGAAGGTCTTCTGAGGAGGGGTACAGGAAAGTGCTACACCTGTTGGAGGTGGCAGAGGGGCCAGAAGGTTGGCAGAAGGAGGAGTGGGAGGAGAACGGCAGATGTTGATGAGACTGAAGACACCTATCAAGAAGGAGGCGGTTTGGCTGAGAGTCCTAGACCATAACAGTGCCATTTAGGTAAACATTAATGGTGACCCTACAGGACAGGAAGGATGCCAAGAATACCTCCCAACGGGTGCCATCATTAATGGGAGAGGAAGAGAAAGGGAAGAGCACTGAGACCATATGGGGAATCCAACAGTCCAGAGAGGTAAAGACAAAGAGGATGTCAGTGTCAGGCTGAGTGGAAGAAGCATTGACATAGGTGTCAGTGATGGGCAGGCCTGGATTGGAGACCAGGATGTCCTTCTTGAACTTCTTCCTTCCAGACTTTGATAGAGATATATAATAGGTGATAGAATAGCAGTTAGAGAAGATTGGGGAGATTGAGAGCACCATTGAGGGAGAGCACAGAGAGAAGGAAGGGTGGAGAGGGAAAAAGGGGGAAACGGCAGTGCACAACACTGAATGACACCACACAGCAATCTAGAATCAAGCATGAAGGAAATGTGAAAAAGCAGAAAAGCAGGACACCAAGAAATGAGTTTGTGGATAGAGGAAAAATCCTAGATAGAGGGAAAAGCTTAATTTCTAAGCTGCAATGCAAAGGACATAGATTCAACTTTCCTAGAAAGAGGGAAAAAGCCTCATTTCCTAACACAACAGCAATGCAAAATGCAAGACACACTAAGGGGGAGTTATGGAAAGCATTGAAGGGGAGTGGGGATTCTAGACCGGGAGAGGGTGGTGTGCGATATGTCTTCCTGCAGAAGTTGCCAGATAACTGCTTGGAGTTAGTGTTGAGAGAGTACAAAATGGTGTCGGCCAGTGAGACGATGCTGCTTGTGTGGAAGAAGGCTACCATCCTCCCTATTTTGAAACTGGAGAAACCAGTGAGTCCTGGGGCCCTATTGACCCATGGATCTGATGTCTGTCCTGTGTAAAGTAATCGAGAAAATGCTATGTGAAAGACTGGTGTACTTTCTGGAGTCAGCGAGTAAACATAGTATGTTTCAGCACGGATTTCGGAAACATAGGTCGGTTATGGATGCTGTGATTGCTCTGACGCCAAACATTGAAGAGGCTTTGAGCTGCAGGGAAATGATAGACGCAATCTTCATAGACATGAAGAAGGCTTATGATACGGTGTGAGAGTAGACCCGCCCTACGCATTGCGGGAGCAAGGTGTTCAAAGGAAATTATTTTCTTTGGTGAAGAATCTATTTGGGAAAATAGAGTGTTTTGTGTGAAAGTGAGGGATACGTTATTCCAGGATTATCTGATGGAGAAGGGGCCTCCTCAGGGCAGTGTTATTAGTCCTGTTCTCTTCAAGTGGTGGGTGGTCTCATAGGAAAGACCCAGGAGTGTGGATGCAAGGTTGGGTCATATGCGGATGATGGGGTGCTGTGGGTGAGAAACAAGGGTGATGGTACAATTCAGAAGAAGTTGCAAATGACATTGGATGCCAAGAAAGGATGATGCACGAAATGGGGTTATACAATATCTAGCACCAAATAAGTTTGTATGCAGTTTCATAGACGTAGAACAGCAGTAAGCCTGGACCTGAAACTGCCTGGAATTGTGTTGCCATAAGAGACAGAAATTAGATATCTGGTAGTGTTTCTGGCTGAGCGTTTGCATTGGACCACACAGGTTGACAGAACCACAGCGAAATGTAAAGGGCTGCTAAATCTGCTGAATGCAGTGTCGGGTCAGGAGAGGGGGGATGTCAAAAGAGCATGAGATTGCCATACTTGGCATTGGTTAGGAGTGTGTTGGAGTAAGGGGTTCAACTGCAGCCTAGCTACACGGAGACTCCGCTTGAGTCACTGGATAGAGTTCAGGCAAGGGCATTGAGTATTGTGACGGGACCAGTAAGGTCGTTGTCTACTGAAGCCGTGCAGGTACTAGCAGGTGTGTTGCCCTTGGATTTGAGGAGGGTGAAATTGTGTGTTAAATACTGATTGAATTGTCAATCCCTCAGGGATTGGCACTTAGTCAAAAAGTGCCTAGTATTTAACTGGATGCATGTGTACAAAGGTGAAGGCTGGGAGAGAAGAGGGGGGAACCTTTGGGTTTCATGCTGACCGGTTAGTTAAGTGTCTGGGGGTGGAGGTGTTGTGAATCGTGAAGAATGTAGATAGAGTAATATTTCCCGTTTGGCTGCTTCATGAACCGAAGATCTGTTTAGAATTGGCGAAAGTAGGGGTGAAAAAGAAGGACGACAGAGGGAAGGTCAAAATATTGGTGCTTGGGTATGTGGGGGGGGAGTAGGTGTACAGGTGTATATTGATGGATCCAGGGACCCAGACAGGCACAAAGTAGATATGGCCTACTATTTTAAGGAGAAAGGGGAGTTTAAGATGGCGCGGCTATCAGATAATGTCTCCATATGCACGACAGATTTGATGTCAGTGAATAAGGCAGGGGTTAGAGCTATGGAGAAACATCTGGCAAAAGTGGTGGTGTTTGTGGATTTGCTGAGTGCGCTACGAGCTGTAAAGGAAGGGAATTGTGACAGAAAAGATATAGTGTTGCATATTGGACAGCAATTGGAGAAATGCACAGTGGGAGGTTTGGGGATTGAACTGGAATTGATCCCCTGTCATTGTGGGATATTGGATAACGAATCGGCGGACAGGGCTGCGTATAAGGCCGCAACCAGGGAAGTAGTGGATATAGAGATGCCCTGAAGTGTGGCATAGGTTCAGGTGGTTGTGAACTGAGGAGTTGAGGGAAAATGTCAGAGCAGATGGGACACAAACAGAAAGGGGAAGCACTTGTACGCAGTATAAGAGATGCAGGGTGAATGCAGAGTTGTCACGCAGAGAGGAAACTATCTTGAATCGGCTAAGAGTGGGCCATGCAGGTTTGAAAGGATGGAAGTTTAAAATGGATAGAGGCACTTCTGTGAACTGTGAGGCATGTGGAAGCGCAGAAATAGTGGATCACTATTTGATGGGATGCAAAAAGTTCAGAAGTCAGAGGGACCTGCTAATATCCAGAATGAGTAGTATTGAGGTGGTAGTTAGGGGAATGTCAGACTTGTTTCACCTGAAAACTGGGTCAGAGGACCAGCAGTGCAGGTTCCTCCTTCAGTATGTTAGGGAGACTGGGAAGTGTGGGGAGCTTTTGCGGCGGTGCATGGCTTTCAAGGATAACTAACAGTGAAATTCATCTCCCCAAGAGGGAAATTACCAGTTTGGTCCTGGAGGAGGAGGAGGAGGAGGAGGAGGAAGAGGAGAAGGAGGAGGAGAAGGATGAGGAGGAGGAGGAGGAGGAGGAGGAGGAAGAAGAAGAAGAAGAAGAAGAGTCTGGATGAATGAAAGTCTTGAAAGCTGATCATGACTGGGGCCCTTAAACCCTTCCTCGGAGCCCAGGAGGCCTTCCTGTGGCACATTAGATGCATTTTCCACCCGCATACAATCAATGTTTAGTTTCACAAAGAGATGCGAGTCTTTGGAAGGGTGGGCCATGTAAAATCGGAGCCCCGCAGTTAATCGTCTGGCTTCATCATAGGGGAATGCTGATATCACCTGCTGGCTTTTATCCAAGACTCGTGTCCATGTGGGGGGACTCTGATGCATGCATTAGGAATTCACGTCACATGAAGTAAACAGATCCGAAAAAGTAAATATGCACACTTTATTAAACTTGTCTATCACAATTAAAAAAGTGCACAGCCAAAGTAAGTATTTCCCAAGAGAAGACATTTCCTAACAACACTGCTGGCTAATTTACAGACGGTACACACGCACCTTTTAAAGTTAAGAATCTTTAACAAAGCATGTCATTCAAAGCGGACTGTCAATAGCCGACATTGCACAGGTGTCTTGTTGGTGAGTTCTGTGGTCTTGTGGTTACGTCTCCTGCCTCTCCCCTGCAGGAACTGGGTTCGAATTCTGGCCAGCCATTGTTTACGCCAAGGCAGCCGTTAGTTAAAAAAAGAAATCCTTAAACACATAGAAGGGGAGTCCGACTTTCAAAAAAGTGGGTGACACTGTCCACCCGCATGGACCCTCGACTTGAGCCCTGTATATTATCCTTTGCCTCTGTTGCTTTGCTGACATGTTAATGAATGCTGAAATGTAAGTATTCTGCTCTCGTTTCTCATCAGAGTCCTGGGCTGAGCATCATGGCAAAGTGCTGCCTTCTTTCTCTAATCTCCTCAATGTGGAAGGGCTTATGCGCTCCCAAGGCAGTGGCCGGCACCGCCCCTGCTCCTAAATTCTAAGCTGGTGTCCCCAACCGCCGATTACATTACCTGGGCCTCTGTAATTGGAGGCCTTTTTAGTTTGGGGTATTAGGTGTCACTTGCAACACCTATAAGCCGAAATTATTGCATTCGAGTAGAGATAGGGAGAAATGGCATATGAGGAGCGACACACAGCTTGTAGGTGTCGTTTGGTTATTTGCCCACCCATTGACTGCCCATGGTCATGCTAATCCCTATGGCCATTCCCATCCAGTTCCGGCCTCTTCCTGCGAAAACACCTCCTCCTGGGAACTCTTTCAGCTCGCTTTAATCAAGCCTCACCATTAAACTTTGCACTCCAAGTGCCTGTCCGTTTTTTTTAAAGCAGTCCTCTGATAGTTATTGACTTATTTGGAGCTGTAAACCTTCAACTGGTGTAATATAAATATCTTATCTAGGTTTCCTTCAGTCACTCGATTTATGAGCACTTTGTGTGTACTTCACTGAAGCCTTGTTAAAAAGAATCATTGGCAAAGCCAACAGTTTTGGCTTGTGTACAAGTATTAGGCATTTCCCAGGCACTGCTATTCGATACCCAGGTACTCGCACCATTTTACACCTGCAACCATCAATGGACAGTTAATACTACCACGGCTGTCACTGGCAAGTGCCTTTGCCATGGACACACAAAAGCCCAAACTGTTGCCATTGCCAATGCTTGTTTAAATCAGCTAGGATGAATTGAGTAGCCATGCAACTTACCCTGCTTTAAAACTGTATACTGTTTTATGGGATGACACAGAGCAGGTGTGTTACTCTATGCGGTTCATTGTGAATGGAGGATAGCACAGGGGCAACGGGCCACGCAGAGCAAAAGAGGTTCAAATCCAGGACCGTGCTTAGAAACCGAGCTCAGGTATGGTATTAGCCGCGTTATAAAAAACAATTAAATAAATAAATAGAACACTATGTTATGTGGCCTCACAACCTGCAGCTAGCTTCTCCCTCTCTGAACAGAGTCAGAACTGTTACTGTACAAGAAACCAGAACATCAATCTACACTCTGACTGTCAATCAAAATAAATGTATTCTTTATTAACCTGAAATAAGTAAATGTCTAACAAAATGAATCAAAATGCCAACTACCTTTATCCTGCTCCCCGTTTATAGCCACAATCCCATAGCGAGATGTCTTGCTTCCTGCAGTCCTCGACACTTGACAGTGCAGTACAGTACACAGCACAGGGTGGAAACATGTCCATTCGCTTGTTTCTAAATATTTATAATTGTAGGAATTGGTTTAACTAAGTTAGCAATTCTCTGGACGAAGTTTAAAGCATAATGGGTTATATGCAGTGCCTTAAGTTACACTACAAATCGAGCCGGGTCTCATTGAGGGGACGTGGCCTAACAGCGGGGGTCTTGATGTCCCGTTAGGCCACGCCCCCTTGACGAACCCCGGCTCAATGGGCTACTGGCACCCCTGTCAGGCAGCCTTTTGTAGAGATTAGCACCCTCTCCCCTATGGGGGAGAGGGTGCTAATCTCTGTATTTATTTTCTATAGGCTTGCCTGGCAGCGCCTCGCCTATTCAGCCTTAATGGTGGTGCTGCCCCTCGCCAGCTGGGGAGGGGCAGAGTCACCATTAAGGCTGAAAGGGTGAGGCCACTGGAACCAGAGGCCTTTTTCCTAAAGACTGACACTCCTTCGAATCCGCGGGAGCTTCAGTATTTAGAAAGCAAGGCCTCTGCTTCCAGCGGCCTCACGTTTTCTCCATAATGGTGGCGCCGGCCCACGTGCATCACTTGATTATAGGGATGCCTCGCAGGTGCGGCGCCACCATTATGGCTGAAAGGCATTTTTTTCTGAAGCCTGAATCTCTCGCACACGAGCGAGAGCTTCAGGCTGTAGAAAAAAAAGCCTTTTCGTGTAGTGGCCGGGGCTGCCAGGGGAGATTAGTGGGCCCCGGCAGGGCCCCGCCTCAAAACGAAATTTCGGAGCCTGCCGGGGCCCAGCCCCGGCAGGCCCCAGCCCACTTAAAGCCCTGGTTATATGCAATGGACAGTTACAGTTCACATATCAGGGTGAAGTTAGGTTTACACCACACTATGTACCAGCCCGTTGTTCCCCAGAATTAGCTCCTGCTTACTGAGTGATGCCTGATGCCCAAGGCTGCCTTTAGATCACTTAGCCTAAGGTCTCCTTAGCACTTCCCTCTTGGGCCCTCCTCCAGCACTTGCCCACTCCTCTGCTCCCACTCTTCTCGCTGCACTTCTCATCAATGCAGTTGCATTGCCGAATGCCACAAGGCCTAGTAGGATCATGACTATATATATATATATATATATATATATAATTGCTTTTATGTTTCTTGCCATTGTTATCATTTCCCCTGTTCCCTTCCCATTTAGCCTTGTGGCGTTTTGAAACACAATTCTGTTGTATAAAGCGCCTTACAAATGATCGATAAAATAAATTACTAAAATAAATCAGGGGTTTGCAAGCAGCACCCCAGATGCTTTAGGCTATGGGCCTCATTACACGGAAGGCAGTAAGGGTTAACGGCCACCGGTAATGGTACTGGTGACCGTTAACCCTTAAAAACCAACCCGCAAAGGGACCAGGGTGCTAATTACGGTACCGCAATTTGCGGTACCGTAATTAGCACCTTCCCCATTCCCATTATGCCCTATGGGGCAAAAATGGGAATGGGGAAGGGCAATGGGGGAAGGGGGAATTACCGCCCCGTCAACCTTGGAATAGGGCGGTAATTCCCCTTTCCTCCAAGGCGGTGCCGGTATTTTACTGGCATGGACCAAGGTGCTAATAGCACCTTGGTCCACCGCCTACCGTGTAATGAGGCCCTATGGCTCCCATGACCCTTCACCATCGACCTTGTGGGGTAGAGCTGATGGTGCCTTACCAATTTCTTAACGAGAATTACATAATCGTACATCGAGACTAGAAACGGAAAACTGAATCACTGCAAAGCTCATATGTGCTAGCGCACTTTCTGCATGGACAAGAAAGTCATCAATTATACAGCCTTGAAAAAGACCCGATGGGTTGAAACGTGTTGGCTGTTGCGGCTATTGCAGAGTGACTTTATTTTGAAAACAATTAGGGCCTCATCACGAGTTGGGCGGCAGCCCTTAAATGTGATGGTAACGCTATTTCCGCCGCATTTAAGGGTCCGCCCAATCACGAGTCTGGCAGCATTTACCCCCCAGCTCTAAGCTGGGTGTAAATGTGCCAATTTATCACCCATTTTCGGACCTAATGGGGAATGGGGAAAACCCTTCATCCGGCTTTAACAGCCCTGGACCGGTTGGCGGCAACGGTATTAGCCCGGGCGGTATCCGGCGGTAATGCCGCCGGGATACCTCCCAACTCGTGATGAGGCCCTTAGAATTTAACACATACTTATATTTGTTCTTTGGTATCAACTAAGTCAAAACCGTATTGTATATGTGCAATTAAGTCATTTCATAGATTAGGAAAGACTCAAGCGCTACTTTGTCACAGGACCCTTTGCTTGTACCCCAGATGGACTTGATGCTTGGCCAGTCTGCCAGTGGACAGCAGGGTCTTTGTGAGATTGCAATATATTAGGTTTGTAAAACAGCAAACTCTCCGTCTCCTGAACTACATGAGAGCTGCTTTGACTGCAGAACATTCCTGCCAGGAATTGGTAATGGAATCCTGTGACAACGCGGGCAGAGTCATCTTCTGGGAAATTCATGGAGAAAAACATGTTTGTTGGGGCAGACCTGCCATCTGGGGCCTTGCGGCTTTACTTGCAATAACGTTTCATTTGGTCAGGGGTTCAGCGGCTTTACTTTGTCACTACCTCCTAAAGATAAGCAGATAATGTGCATTAACGGTAAAGTTATATGCAAAAGTGGTCATTAATACATGTTTAGTTTGTAAGCGTCGAGCAAGTGCGAAAGCAGAATGAAGGCTTGCGGTGGTAGGTCGGGGGACTATGAGGGGAATCAGCGCCCAGATGCCTCAAGGTTAGGTGCGCTCTACAAATGCCAATATAAATAAATAAAGAGCGAGCCTCCTTAAACCAAGCAATGCGACTAGTGCAAACCTCACCAGTGTCACAAGTGGCGTGCATATGTACACAACACGTGTACGGTTACAGGTCATTTGGTCGAAAATAAATGGTCGACAGGACAAATGGTCGACGCAATTTGGTCGAAAGACAAATGGTCGAATTTTTTTTTTTTGTATCCCCCCCCCCTTTTTTTTGCTAAAAAAACCTTTTTTCTCCTAAACGAAAATTGGAAAAATATATATATAAATAAAAAAATTAATTCGACCATTTGTCTTTCGACCAAATTGCGTCGACCATTTGTCTGTCGACCAAATGACTAGACAGCCACGTGTACAGCACATCTAGCTGTCAAGTAACCCATGTATTTTTCAAAGTGTCAAAAGAAGATGCAAAAGTTACTTGCCAGTCTTAAATGAGGGCCTTTATCATTACGAGTTTGGTGGTAGTGGTAAAGCAGCCAGTATTTGGAAATATCACGTTTTTTCTCGCTCCGCCAAATTACAGGATTTAGCGCTGAAATTCATACAAACCACTTGCATTGCCAGATCACAATGACGTCCTATGGGACCCCATTACATGTGGTAATAGTATATACATTTAACTGTATAACCACCAAACTCGTAATGAGGCCACAAGCACTGACAAGTTATGTATTCTGATCCACTGATGTACATATTTCCAAGCCACTGCTGGGTCTTATGCTCAAGTATTGGTAACCGATATTCTGTAGCATGTTGGCCATTAGTTTGTTGCATGTGTGTTATGTTGTGTTATGCTAATAAGTGTTGGTACTGCACCCCTTATCATCATAGTGGCCCTCAGCACAAGTGCTTGCCTGGAAAAGGGAATATTGTGCACTTGTCAAAGGTAACCAGACAGTGGTCTCCTGGAGGAAAGGGGAGGGAAGTGGTGAGAGGAGGAGACAAGGTGGAGTAGGATATGTGGAAAGCCAGAAGAAGGACTCGGACCACAGGACAGGTTATCAAAGAGTTTTATTCAATTTAAAAGAAAATGCCTTTCTAGCCCTATTGCTTAAAGGGGAGTTCCTTTCCTATCGAACTATATACCAAGGTGCTCGCCAAGGTGCTCGCCAATAGTCAAGATAACAAAAATGGTGCTCAGGCAAAACCTATTCTCTAACCTAGGCAGAGTGTCCTGTCTTCAGAGCTGTTCCCCCAATCTCTCTGAGGGTGTCCAGGAATCCCTTGTGGTTTCTCAGCCAATGCTTATCCGTAGAAAACAATTCCCCCGGTTTAACTGCTTTTGGCCATCTTGTCAAAGTTCCTACTGTTTCTCCAGTTGTTGTAGATGGAGGTATTCCTCCTTAACCCCTCTCCACCACATTGGTGGGTTTCTCCCCACTAGGTTCACGTCTTAGTTGTCTGTGTTCCCCTTGAATTTGTTCTTCACTTGTCTTATTGGACCCCTCTGTCTCCATTGGGTTTCTCTGTCCATGTGTCTCACTTATCTCATATGGGTATTGGTAACCCCTTGTTACATTTGCCCCTCTTGGTTCTTGGTAGTGTCTATGAGCCATTACAATATTCAAGTTTCCTGGGCTCCTGTAACTCTTATTGTTACTTGGTTCTTTCTGTCTCTCTGAGCCTTTATGCCCCTGGTATGGGATCAGAGTAATCCTTCGCTCTCTGCTCTCTCCTTCTTTCACCACTATGGGCAACCAGGGTACCTTCAACGTCACTGGGTTTGCTCCAATTTTGGTGGCTTATGCTTGGTAGCGGTGTTGTACGCCATGGTTTTTTGGCATTCCGTTAGGACACAAGCAAGTTTTGGGGTCTGCTCATCTCAGCGTTTCTCTGCTCCTAGGCTTTTTCAGAAGGGACTGTGGGGAGAGCAGAACAGTGGAAACATTGGCTTGCACGTACTGCATATACTAAAATCAAGTAAGAATGATATTTAAGCCTTCCAGTTGCACTCCAGTGAGCCATCACTGCCCCTACTCCACCCTTTTATAATCATCCAGGTTGTAGCAGCCCTCAAAAGGCAGAGCAACACAACTAGGATGGGAAAACGACATGCTCGCTAAACAGAAGGTACAGCTGTAAGGTGGAATCCCACCACCAACACCAAATAAAGTTCACAATTCAAGGGAAATCAGGAAGTAAAGAAGTTTCCAGTAAAGATGCTATCAGTATCTTCCCTACAGTTTCAGTAAACGACTTGCATTATAGTGATTTTTATACTCAAATAGCAAAACATTAAAAATACTCTAACTTTTGTTTAGTATTTATGTCTATTTGTTAGCTTGTAAAGATAGAGTATGAGCATTACAAATAGTGTAGTCAAACAATGGACAGTTCACTTATTGCTAATAAAAGATACCCTGCATTCTACTCTTCTATTCATTTAGAAAATATTTAAACTACCAAGCAACATGTGTGTGGTGCCATAGCCCAGTAAAACTTCAACAAATCCAACTCACAATAGGGCTGCTGTGGATTGGCCAGCCAGGAGAACAGGAGCGCTGTTTTCATCGCAGCACCTTCCCCATGCAAAATGTATTTATACGAACAACAGCTTGTTGGATAAATTCATCTCCAATGGCTTCAACATCCAGATGTGCAGCTTCATCTCTGTGTCCATGTAGTAAAGCAACAGCATTTAATCGAGCTTGGCCCATTGCAGCTCTCAGATACGTTATGATGCGCCGAAGGCAAGAGATTGAACGCTCCGAAGGACAAGAGGATGCAGGGATAGTTACTGCAAATCGAAGTAGTCGTGCCGGTTCTGGGAACAAATTGCGCATAGGACGACCCCTTTCACCTTGGAACAAGTCAAAGACATCCTGAAAACACATAACTGGGGTCTTATCCCTCTGTACAAGTTCAAGGAACATATTTCTATGTAGCTCTAGATTGCATTCATGGACCCAAGAGTGGGGGGGCGAGCCACGAAAAAGCCCCTGACCGCGCGGCACTGAGCTGTTGCTGTGGCATTCACATTTACAAAGACCACAAATGGGGAGAGGAATGGGAAGGAAGGGATGAACCATAATGACATGCCCTATCAATGATAGTGAGTGAACTAATATGAGTGGTGAGTGTGGGTGAAGTAACCTGAAGGGGTCATACTGGTATGTTAAGATCCAGGTGTTACTTGTGAGGACAAACATTTCATCTGATTAGAGCATTTACTGTGGACTTAATTTATTTATTTGTATTTATTTGTATTTGTAGAGCGCACTACAGCCCGCAGGCATCGTGGCGCTAAAACGGTGCTTACAAAGGCTTCATTAAGGGTTACAATGAAGCCGGCCGTCGAAGAAAAGTTGGCGCAAAGTACAATGCAGGAAAATGATTACGCACAGACTTAAAGCAAGGTACTTTACATGGAGCGTGGTTACAGAATACATAGGGGGGGAACGTCAAGTTACTAAGTTGCAGGTGCAGTGGTGCAGAGAGGAGTATGTAGGACAGGGCTAGTTCATAAAATGAGACTAGTTTTGATGGCCTTGCGGAAGGCCGCATGGGTTTCTATGTTGATTGTGAAAACATTAACTATTAATTGCTGATAAATTGGTTCAACACCTTCACTTGGGGTTTATGTGGATTTGTATGTGTATTGAAAACAAAAGTAATAAACAAAAAGAAAAACAGTTAGGCCAGAGTGGAAAGTAAACAGTTTTTAAGATGAGAGCGAAAGATAGAAAAAGAGGAGATGTCTCTGATGTGTAGGGGCAAAGCATTCGATAGTTTGGGGGCAAGAAAACAGAAAGCTCGAAAGCGGGATTGGGCACAGGGGGGCTTAGAAACAGCTCGACTGAGCGGGCACATATAAAGAAACAAGAGAACAAAGGTAGACAGTGGCCAGACCAGGAAGACATTTAAAGGTGGCGCAAAGGAAACAGAACTGTATTCAAAGTTCACATGATAGCGTGGAGAGAGGGTGGGCAAAAGAGAGGAACGAGGAGGGATATCGCGAAATTAAAGATGTAACACAAAGGAGCAAGATGGGAAGCAGGAAGACCAACCAGAAGTCAAGAACAGTGATCAAGACACGAGAAAACTAGTGAAGTGATAAGGAAAGGGTGAGCTCTACAAATGTTAAAAAGTTGAAAACGACAGGAGCGTGCTATATTAGAAATCTGTGAGGAAAAGGACAGTGATAATTCAAAGAGGACACCTACGTTACGGGCTGCAGATTTGAAAGAAAGTGAGACAGGAGGCACAGGCATAGACAGGGTAGGTCCTGAGTGGATTAGGCCCACCCAAAACCTGGAAATGCCCACTCAGCAGCGCTGTGTGGGAATTTGCAGATGTTAATGGCTCCGCAGTGGGCCCAAGTACATTAGATTCAGGCCCCACTTGTTAGACAATCCTGGCTCTGCCTTTGGTCGGAGGTAGGTTAATGGGGCGGGGGGGGCGAGCGAGTGTATGGCAGAAGCAGGAAAGAAGAGAATTTCAGTCTTGGAAGCATTTAAGTGTAGAAAGTGAGAATGCATCCAGACTTGAATAGAAAGAAGACAGTCAGAAATGGTGGCATATGAAGAGTATCTGAACACATAGATAAGGAAATATAAAGTCGGGGATCATCTGCACAAAAGCGCGATGAGATCCCAAATGAGGCGAAGTGTGAAGAAAAAAAGGAGGATAACCAGCACTGAGCCTTGAGGAATCCAGTGAACAAGAGGGAATGAAGGAGAAATAGCGCCACCCCAAGAAATAGAAAAAGGCTGATTGGAAAGATATGACTTGATCCAAGACAGAGCGGGTCAGAGAAACTGAAAGAACAAAGCATGGACAGGAGGATGCAGTGGTCCACGGTATCAAAGGCCGCTGAAAGATCAAGTAAACCTAGAATAGCTGAAAGTCTAGAGTGCCTAGCAGAGAGGGAGAGAATTAGAGACAGAATCAAAGGCCGTTTCAGTAGAATAAAATGGACGGAATCACGATTGCGTTAAAGGCAGAAGATAGTTGTGATTGAGATAGGAGGAGACTTGAGTATAGACCACACATTCCAACATTTTAGAGAGATGATGAAGCAAAAAAAGAGAACGGTAGATCGAAGGTGCAGAAACATTGAGAGAAGGTTTTTTTCAGAAAAGGAAGGACCACTGCACACTTAAATTCAGTGGGGCAAGTAGCAGAGGAGAGGGAAAGATTAACAAGAGAAGAAAGGTAAGGGAACAAGAGACGGAAAAGTTTAGTGGTAAGAGGGGAAGGGATAGGATAAAGAGGAGAGATGGTTGGGTGAGCTTGCGCGAGTTAAAAAGCAGTACCAGATTCATCAATGGAAGGGAAAGCGAAGATGGAGGAGCGGGTGGGGCAAAAGAGGAAGTAGAAGTGGTAGACAGAGAGGAGGATTGTAAAAGCTCAACCTTAGAGATGAAGAAGTTAGCAAAGTCAGAGGGAGAGAGAGAGAATAGATGGATCGGGAGAAGGAGTAGTGAGTATGCGATTCAGAAGGCTTAGTATTGTATTGAGTTTGGCGGGAAAAGATATTTCAGCTTGTTTCGTGTGCAATAGAAATGGTCATGACGTTTTTTAAGAATACACCTAGCAGCATTGTCATGTTAAATGTGGAACAAGGTTTTGTGGACCTTCTTAGTATTAGAAATGTACTCAACCAAAAGAGCTTTCACAATTCCTTTTTGCTTTTAGAACCAGTCTTTCGTATTGTAGCTCTAATCTGTTTGACGAATAAGCTGATGTAAAAATCCCTTAAAGTTGCACCTGCTCCAGGACTACAGAAAAGAAATGCAAATAATGTTTCAGGGCATTCCAGGTACACTTGCCGCATGTCTGTGTTGTGTGCGCTTCATATAACGGGACAAAACAACACAAACGACAGATATCTAGGAACATATCACACATTCATGTCATAAACCGACAACTGGAAGGAGCGCCCCCCCTCCGCCTTCCGCCACCACCCCAGACCTCAGGCCACGGAAGCTATAGAGTTGCTATCCAGAGACCACCCACCCATCCCATACCACTCCCCTTCAAGCCATCTCTCCTCCTCCCCGTAGCATTAGCTCCATCGTTCTTCACTATCAGTTCTCCTCTGCCATTGGCTCCTTCTGGTTCAGGAGGTGTCCCTCCTGTTATCGATAGGTGCTGTTTCACCCTAAGGTTATGCGTTACCCTCTGCATTTCCTTTTTTCGTCCTTCTTTGTCTTCCACATACGTACATGTCAACATTGTGCAGTAGCCGGGAGGGAGATACTCTCCGAGCAATCGGGAGAGTTGAATTTCCCCATTAGAATGCATTGGGCTTAGAATTGTTTAAGGGGGGAGGCAGTAAAAACGAGCACCATCTTTGCTACCCAAATCGGGAGGGTTGGCATGTATTCTGTGTGGAGTGGTGTTGTCGTTTCTACCCTGGGCCGCCTAGCAGTGCCGTAGCATCAGCACATCAGTTCAGGAGTGCCCGCCCAGTCCATTGAGTACTTGGCAGCCATAAATCAAATTACTTTGGCATGGGCTGATTTAGAGTTGTTTGTCCCCCTCATATTTGGTGGCCCTGCAGGTGACCCCAACCATTGGTCAGTGCTTAGAACGTCCTAATGCAGCCCGATTCCGTTTGCAAACTGCAGCTGGACTCATGCTTCGTGCACTTACACTTTTCATGCTGATAGCTGCATGCAGCTCCCTTCACCCAGGGATTGCCTGGCAGGATTGACTATCCGGCTCCACCCACCAGGTCAAGAGATGCCCAGGAAATGGTCAGCTAGAGGAAAGCCAGGCAAGGAGCGCGCCAAGGGAAGAAAATAGAGGAGGTGGTGTTGATCAAACTGTGCAATGGACGAATGGGCTCTTCCGCAAGTGTCGGGGGAGTGAGGAGAGAGGTGATGCATATTCCCATCCCCCAGATGTAATTCGTTCAATCAGTAAAAAAGGGCAAATGTGACGGTATATGCTAAATAGTTCCCTTTCCTTTTTACTTGTTTTACTTTAGATTATTTGTTAGGTGCAACCAATGTGGCCTGGAGACATACGGGCGCCGAGGCAATAAGAAAAGAAAAGACCAAGCAAATTACAGAGGTCTGAGAGCTCATCATTATTTGAATACGTGCGTTTTGAGTTTTTATTAAATACATCCAGTGTTGGGCAGTTTCTTAGATCTGTAGGCAGGGCATTTCATTTCACCGGGGCAGCTGCCCGGAAAGCACCCTTTCTGACCAGTCCAAGTGAAGTTTTCGGAATTTGCAGGTTTTTTTCATTGTTTGAGCGAAGTGAGTGCACCACCGGTTTATTTTTTAGGCTATTGGTAATATAAGCGGGAGAGAATCCTTTGAGAACTTTATAGGTGATAGTAAGCAGCCTAAACTCTATCCTCTCTGCAATGGGTAACCAATGCAGTTTTCTCCTGACCTCCGACACATAAGCAAACCTTCGCAGTCCCATGATCGCTCTGATGGTGCTGTTCTGCAGCACTTGAAGTTTGGAGAGTTCCGTTTTTCCTACCCCTATTAAAAGGAAACCACAGTAATCAATTTTAGACGAAGTAATAGCTTGAGCAATTGTTTCACAGCCCTTTTGAGATAAGAATGGGCAAATGTGCGAAAGAAGCCTAATATAGTAGGCCGATGTTGATACCAGGCTATTGACCTGAGCAGACATGCTTAAGGCCTGATCAAGTGTCACTCCTAGAATCTTTATTTTTCCCTTCGTCGGAATGTCATGGTCCGCCATGAAGAAAGATTCATACTCAGAATCAAGTTTGGCAAGTCTAGCTCTAGAACCAATGATCATGAGTTTGGTCTTACCATGATTCAACGCCTTCCCAATCATGTCCATCCACTCATGCATTATGTCATATGCTTCTGATACTGCTATAGCGTCGTTCTCATAAATGCGTGTTAAGGGGATGAGACACTGCGAGTTGTCCGCATTGTTTGAAAAGCAGACCTTTTTTTCCTCTAACATATGAAAGAAGGGGGCAGTAAAAAGGTTGTATAAGACTGGAGATAGCGAGGCCCCTTGTGGAACACCACAAACGGTCAGCTTCCCCTTGTTTGCTACAGACCCACATGGTCCTCATACCTAAGACGGACCGCATCCAGTCCCTTGCTTGCTCACTAAAATTGGCTACATTCTGTAGTCTATCCAGGAGAAGGGGAGTGTGTAAGCGATATTCAATCAACACTACAGCTAAGTCAAAGCCTAGTCTGGGATGCTGAGGAAAACCCTTATTGATGTATTTTTATAATCAGTTCAGTACTCTGGATGACAACCCTTGTATAACACCCCCCCTCTTAGAATCCCCCTAACCCCACTGAGCCAAGAAGTAGGTTTGTTTTGCAAATTAAATGGTTTATTTGAAAATATAAACAATATATATATATATATATATGTCACACTTTTATAATAAATTAATATCTGATAGTACACTTAGACATATGATGTTGATCAACAATGGGTAATCTGGCACTAGCACACTTTTTTACAATCAATGAGGAGTTAGTATAGGATGGATAAAGTAGCAAAAATACTTTTATGGTTTCAAATGGATGCAATGTTGAATGAAAATGCAGTACAGAAACTAACTGATATGGTTTCACAAGATATCATATGTTCACTTTTCCCCTGGTGGCAATTCACCCCCCCCTTATATGCAATGCAAGGAGATGGAAGTAACACACACAGTTCTCAGGAATGCAATCAAATACAATACGAAATTCAATTCCCACCCCAGCAAGCTTAGAGAAAACAGGTATGAGTTTTAAAACACAGGCGAATTACTTTAATGTGGTTTGCAAGGAAGTGAAAAGGTGCTAAAATTGTTTTAATCCCCTCTAGAGGTTCAGGGTAGGTGATGGCTACTTTATATTAGTTCAGGCTCACTTTAGCAATGCTCTATGAGTTATTACCAAGTTGCAAACGGATTTTAACAAAAGAAAGAATGGAGCTGCTATTTTGACAAGTGGAGAAATTGAGCCAAAATCGCAAATCGCGGTAAATTTCGCGAGTGCGTGTCTCGCGATTGCGGAAAAAGTATAGGGAGTATAGGGAGTAGGAAGTCGGTTCTAGGTTCGTCGGAAAGCTTAGATTCTAAATTTTGTTCCTAGTCCAAACGGTTCCAGAGATACGGACGATTAAATAAAGGTAGTTTTTCTGATTTAAAGTAAACTCAAAATGACAGGTGACAGCTTGCAGCTGCAGAATTGACAGGTGACAGTTGTGCAGCTTTACAAATGACAGATGACACGATTTCTAGGAGGCTGTTCTACTTAGGTTAAAATAGTTTGGATTAGATTATTTTAACTAAGAGATTGGTTCTGCACAGTTCTGCTAGGTTCTGCTAGGTACTCACAATATAAATTTGAAATAGGCCTCGCCATGGATCTGGTCAGGTTTTGGACTGGAATCCGGTTCTGGTCTCGGCACTTCACAGTGATCTGGGTCAGCTCTCTGGTTCTGCTCACAGCGGTCTGGGTCACTCTGGTTCTCTGGTCTGGTCTCTGGCAATTGTTCTTGGCAAAAGAATTCAAACAGCTCGCCCGGCTGTGGAATAGTTTGCAAATGATTTTAAGGTTGCTGAGGCCTGCTGAGAAGAGTTCTCAGTTTGTGGGTTTAGGCCCTTGCTTTAAGTTCTGAAGTAAAGTTCTGGTCTTTGGAGATTGATGGATTTGAAGTCTGGGTCTCTGGATGTGAAGTCGTCGGTCAGCATGCTCCGCAGCAAATGGAATTGAATGTCTCTACCTGCGGCGCTTGTTCTTCTTCTTGCTGATAGATTTTTATCCATCAGCGGTGATTTTTTGGATACCGAGGCTTGAGCCTCATTACTCCATCTTCTCGGGTTGAGTGTGTAGTCGTGGGTTTGTATTCTTCTTGGTCTGTGTGGTCTTGTCACAGTAGGGCTGGTTTCACTGGGTCTTCGCAGTGATGGGCCGCGGGTAGCGGTCGAAGGGGTTTGCAGTGGTGGCAGTGAGTCTTCTGATCAGAGGGTTCGGGTTCTGATCCAGTTCTTGGCAGAAGTTCTTACTCAGCTTCGCTAGATGTTCATCCAACATCTCGATGTCCAGGTCTCTGTGAAGGTCTGCTGTCCTTGTGAAGATTGGAGCTCCAGATGATATCCGCAGGGCCTTGTTCTGGACTATCTGAAGACTCTTCCGGTGTCGCTCATGGCAGGTCATCCATGCTGGCGAGGCATAAGTCAGGGTTGGTCTGATGATCGCCTTGTAGACGTTGATCTTTGTCCGGAGGGGCATGGACTTGCTCTTCAGGAGTGGGTACAGCGCTGCCATCTTTCCTGTTGCCTTCTGCTGAGTATTCTCGATGTGGCTTTCCCAGTTGAGTTTGCTGTCCAGGGTCACACCGAGGTAGCGGCTGCTGCTCTCCCATTTGATGGTCTCTCCGTTGAGGCTGATGTGTGGGTGTAGTCTCTTTTTATGTGTTTTGAAAATGGGTGTGTGCCTGGGCCTAGCTAAGCCTGCCCCTCTCGACTTGTCATTGGCCCAATTCTCCCCTCTCCCATGTTTGGGGGAAGGAAATGGATTGTCATCATGATGAGGTCTGTTTATGGGTCAGAGGATCCTCCCGTGGTCCGTTTGCCCACAAATATATATTTGATTCAAATACATCTTTCCCAGATATACACTTTGTTGAAATTACATGTGCACATTATATATTCCTTTTGGTCCATGCTTGTCCGCCTCTGATCTTTCTGGGGGCTTGCATTCAAAAATGACAACATTTTGCGCTTTTTAACTGGTTTTGCAATATCGGACATGTACCCAAAATTACACACATGTGCGCAAGGAGTAAGGAAATTAATTGATGAAGTGTCAGATTTTTAACATGCAGACATTTGGAGTGAGACCCTATTTTCCACTAGCAACCCCCCAGAATACACCACAGGGTACTAACGCCTCTCAAAATGTTCACAGAAAAATCACAAAAATAATTATATTACTTATATAATTCTGACAAGTCCGCACTATGAGTTATCTATCTTTTTAAAATTATGTTCTGGTCAAAAAGGGGTGTGGCTTCCCACATCACATGGTGGAATAATTGGTGAAGCCCGAGTGAGTAAAGGGCGAGAAGCAGATAACGAGGACTGTTTTGCTGTTTGCTGCTTTGCGGAGTGGCAATCTCTGTAGTTTATGGCAGCTAGAGCTGCACGCTCCGCTAGTAGGAAAAACAGTGCTGTGCACTCACTGGTTTTCGTGGAAAAAAACGAGACTTTTGGGCCACGTTTACGCAGCGCTAAAACAAGCACGGCGCTTCTTCATCAGTCAGATAAAGTGTTGGAGCTGCCTGTATCAAGCCAAGCAGATACAGAACTCGGACTGGCCGAGCCGGGCGCTGCAACCTCCTTGATGGACGTCGTTGTCTCTTCTGGTTCCGGTAATCCTTCAAATGAGATGGAGCCCCCGTCTGCCGCCAGCTGTCCCCCGCCGAGTGACGCGAGCGTAGCGCGGCCCCTCGGAGGAGAGGAAACGCTGCTCGCTCCAGGTGAGGAGGTATTAGTGGGCGGTGGGGGGGGGTGGACGTGTTGGTTGGACTGTCTGCTTGTGCTTCCCCGGAAAATGGACCAGAGTTGCGAGCCCTTCTGCCGGGCAAAGCCCCCCTGGCCCCTTACGTGGTGGAGGGGTGCAACGACCAATCTGGGCGGCAGCCCCAGAAAAATCCACTTGAAAGAAAAACGGACAGTTCAGTCTTAAACAGCCCTATACAGGTCGTCATTTTGCAACATTCTCCGCCGGAGTCTTGCACTGTGCTGGCCGCAGAGGTTTCGCCGCGGTTTGGCCCCGGAGAGGATGTGCAGCCCACCGTCTCGGGGAACCTGGACCTTGAATCATCTAAAACCCCCAGGGCTACGAGGCCAAAGGATAGCCAAACCAAACCCTCCCACGTTTCGTTAAATGCTGTTTATTACAGGAAAAAGGGAGGGCCGTCGCGTAGGAAACGATGCGCGCACCAAAAGCCAAAGATGGGGTTGAAAGTTTTGATATCAAAACGCCAAAAATCTACGAACGCTGATGACAGGTCTGCAAACCAATCAGAGGTCGCCCAACCAAATTTGCCTATAACCAACAGATTCTTTGCTAAATTCTTAAAGAAGCAACCTTCAACCTCGGAAGAAATCTCGGATGCCGAGATTTTGGGAGCGGTCTCGGACCAAATCCCGGCCACAGCACCTGCACAAACAAATGATGAGCGAGCCGTGTTTTCGTTAAAACCGGTGAGTTTTTCCTTTTCTAGCATGGTCCCAAACGCGAACATTAGGTGGCATTTTGGCTCCCCAAGTCCCGCACACCTTCCATCTCCGAGACAACTTCCAAGCTTATCAACAAACCTGGTGAAAGGGCAAAGTGGTCTAGGCCAAATGCCTGGGTCAGATACACGACCTCTTTTGGCCAAAAACTTCGACCCTGGGAATTCAGTGATCTCGGCCCCAAATGCAGGACAAAGCCATTCTACTCTTAAGAGTACTTTTCAGATTGATGAGACCCAACGCCCCCTGACAATCTGCAGTGAGGTGGAAAGTGACGCAGAAGACAATCAGTCCGAACAATCTTTGCTCATATTTAATCCCTGCTCGACTGAAACGAATGCCGATGGGACCGCGACAAAGACTGCGGGCTTGGGACTAGGGCAGGAGGATATCCAGCCCAATCCGGAGCCTGATAATATTCCTTTTCCAGTCCAAGCCTCGAATCATCGAAACTCAATCGGCTTGGGGAAGAGACCTAGCCTCGACGCTTCAAGGACCTCTTCAACTTCAAGAGGGGGGACAAACGACTGTAATAGCCATACGGCGCCTAGTCCAACGAGAAATCGGCGTTCCAGCGAATTTACAGGAAATCCACCTAAGGACCCTTCGCCCAAGAAGACTGATTTAAGATTAATTATGTCTACAGTAACATTGGCGATGGCACCGTTCTGTAAACTATATGAGTCGATAAACGACTCTTTGAAAGACCACACATCTATTACAGCGATGATGAACAGTCGTTTGATTTTCCTAGAAGGCTATATTAACGCCTTGAACAACAAAATGGGAAAAATCAACACGGACGAATGTCCGGGGAAGACGAGAGCTAGGTCACTCGAGACACGACCTCTTCCTTCAGATGCCAGTACCCAGACCTTCGAAGATGGGCTGATTGTCGACCTTGAGGGTTTTATCCCGGAGGGAGACAAGGAGTCCCCTGCTAGGGGTTTTCTAATAACAAAAGCAGGGGGCACGGCAGCAAAAACCAATGGATCGATTTTTAACGATCAAATCTCAATTTCATCTGAAATCGACAGTGTACCAGCATCAAAAGGCCCTTTCTTTAAGCAAAAGCAAACGACAAGCAAGCTTCCCGTTGCAGAAGCAAATAGCAGCAAAAAAGTGCCTCTAAATGAGAAGGGGGAAGTCTAAATTGCCCGACAAATTATTGGGCAGAACAGTTCAAGGAAAAGGAGATAAAGCGAATTATTCAACTAAGGAAACAGACGACGTCATAGCCGGTATTCAAACAGCCTCTAATGAGGACAACCGAGAAATAGACGTGGACTTGTTAAACTTCAGTGTCTACACACTGTCTGATGACCAAGATGAGACTCGAGATCCAAATTGTACTATGGAGGAAAATCCTCATTTTCAAACCTTAGAGAGTTGTTGTAGGAACCTGCAAAACAAAGCTAGCGGGGGGCCTGAAGTGCTGAAGAAGGTCCCGGAAAAAAGACAACACTCACGAAATCTAGATAACGACCGGCCGAAGATCAGTCCGTTAAAAGTCCGCGGGAGAAACGGGTCTCAAAACAACATCTTTGTTTCCAGAAGGAGCTCTCCCCAAGGGTCCAGATGGGTGCATGCGACAAGGTCCAAAGATGCCCCAGCAACAAGAAAATATGCGGAAGCATCTGCAAAAGACAAGCAGAATCGACATAACCCCAGATCTAGCCTAAAAAAAAAATCGGTAAGGCCTGGAGCCCAGCCTCTTAGAACCAAACGTAATTTCCTTATTGAACAATTACCAGATAACAACAAATATATTATATTAAACAGAGGATTTTTGTTGCAACTTCTCAAATGTATTCCTTCCCTCAGGAAAGTTGAAACCAAGGATTTAGTGAGGGTAGAACCATTCCATCAAGGGAAACTAGCGAGTGCTTACCTTCATGTCCATACTAATTGGGCAAAAACCAGACTAGCAGAGGCAGCCGAACATCTTTTAAAGCTGGGATTCGACTTGTTCGAACTAGAAGAAGGTGTGCCTTCTTCTATGCGGCGCGAATCATCCGAACAGTTGGGATCAAATACACCCCCGCATCTTGAAAATGCGAGTATTAAACCAAAGTTGTCTAAAAGAGATCTGGAGGACAGAGGCTCGGAGCGGCAGGTTCGCTCTTTTGGAAAAATCAACGCGGATCTAATAGCAGAAATCCAGCAGACAAACCGCTACGATTTTGGGAGTCAACAACCCTGGGGAGAAGCCACAAGAGAGGAAGTGGTTTACAAAGACCCGTTGGGAATAGGAAGACGCCCTCGCGGCCCTACGGCCACAATCCAACGGACAATAACCCAATCCTTGGGTAAGGAAGGCTCCGACATGAAGGATACTTCAAAACAAGCCCCACTGTTGCAATCTTGGGCATGGCTACCAAAGGCTCTCATACAACATAAGATTCAATAGCAATCCGCCAGCCACATCCTCACACCCCTTTCCATACAACAGACACGGGGAAAAGAAGTTCTCTCCCTGGGTTCATGGAATACGCGCGGTTTTCAACATCTGACGAGCGAAGGGGATGCTAACTTGGGATGCTTGGATATAATCTGCTTACAAGAGACCTGGATGACGGAACGTCCATCCATCGATGGCTACGACTTGGCCCATGCGCCAGCAATCAAAGGTTCCCTTGGGCGCCCTTCTTCAGGCCTCGTTACGGCAATCCGGTGTGGCTCAGGACTACAACATCTAAAAATCTTACATTCATCCACTTACTTGCTGGCCACAGAAGTCAGCTGGATGACTAGCAAGAAGGACGGGGGCAACTTCAAAACACAGCCCTTAATTATCATAAACATCTACTGGAATCCCGCAGCCTTGAGCGATGTCTCTTTTATTGCCCTGTCTAGAGAGACCATTAACGAAGTCCTGGTGAACAATACGGAAGCACTGTTGGTCATCTGTGGGGACTTAAATGCTACTTGGGTGCCGCTCGAAGTAGTAGAGCATCCCCCTCTCTTTTCATCCCTCAGAAACAAACGAGGGGACAAATGGTTATCTTTGATGTCAGCGTGTGACCTGCTGAGTGCAGGTGATCTTTTCTCTAGACAAGGGAGACCATTTACTTGGGAAAGAGGAAATTCGCACGCGGACATTGACCATATCTTCATTAGTAGACATTTGTCTACTCTTACAACATCATTCGAAGTACTAAAAACCAAGGAGAGTGATCACAACTTGTTGGTGTTAAAGTGGAAGAATAACTCAACTCACAGTTTGGTTATGCCCGCTCCTGTCGAGGCGAACAGCCAACAAACACGTCTAAAACTGCCAGCAGCTGCTATTTCTGCAATAAAGTTTCAGTATGAGAACACAGGCAAAGAACAAAAAGAACAGGAGTTTCTGCGATTACCAGATTACCAACCACTTCTGTTACCTTACAGATCAGACTTCAAGGGTCAGGGACGACAAAACAAAGTCATCTCACACGAGTACAGTAAAGAACTGGTTTTGAAAAGGCGCCAATTAAGACAAGCAAAAAGAAGGGTGAAAGCATTCCCTACGCCAGAAAATCAGGCGATCTTTACGCAAGTGCAGAAAACCTATAGAACGTGGATTAAACAACAACAGTGTAATCTTTACCAAAAAGACGCGGAAGCCATGCTAAAATTGGTTAGTGGTCATCATCCAGGAGAATTTTGGGCTTTAATTAGATCTACGATCTCGCCCTTCGGCGAACCACTAACAATCCCAATTGGTGAAACTGTTTGGATAAAATTCTACTCAAACCTTTTTCAGGCACCCATATACTCGGGGCCTTCACTGGAAAATACAAACTTGGAACCGTGGGTTGATCTGAGCAATGAAGAAGAGATCATTAAAATACTTCGTAGGCTTAAACCGTCCAGAGCCCCCGGCCCGGACGGTGTTACAAACCTGGACCTAAAACAATTTCCAACAGAATGGTCTGCATTGATTAGTGACATCTTCAGACGATGCAAAAAGGCCAGACAAATCCCGCTCTCATGGACAACTTCAATAGTCGTCCCTATCTTTAAAAAGGGGCTAAAAGACGATCCCAAGAACTATCGTCCTATAGCTCTCTTGGACACGATTGGGAAGGTGTTTGGTTCCTTACTACTTCAGCAATTTCATCGATGGTTCGATAATACAGATCGCTCAGACCCATTTCAAACGGGTTTTACCAAGAAAAATGGTACATCCACAAATATTATGTTTCTCAGTGCGCTAAAAAGTAAGGTGCTAGCAGGAGCTCCAAGAGTGTTCCTGGCCTTTATCGACTTGGCGCAAGACTTTGATCAAGTCAATCGAGCAAACTTGTGGAGGAAACTGTCCCAGTGGAATTGTCCAGCAGAAATACTCCAACCAATTCAGGCATTACACAAGAACACCAAGCTTCGCGTTAGGTTAAATCAAGCAGGCTTGTTATCATCTGAAATTCTGGTTGGCAGAGGAGTAAAGCAGGGATGTCCACTTGCTCCCGCACTTTTTATCGCTTACCTCAGTGACTTCAAAGATTCAGAGCAATTAATTCGCTCCTTTCCACCGTTATTGGGAGACCGCAAAACTACAAGGTTACTTTATGCAGACGATTTAATCCTAATGGATTTGACCCCAATCGGTCTGCAGCGTCAGCTTAATAACCTTGCTGCTTATGTTTGCGAGAACAACTTAACCATCAACGTTGCAAAGACCAAAATCTTGACGATGGAAAAATTCAAACGGCGACAAGAAAAATTGTCCTGGTATTTGGAAGGCAAGATTCTTGAGAAAGTGTCAACTATAAAATACTTAGGAGTCACCTTGGACAGTTCTAGAACAAATGTAGCATTCCAGATGTGTCTGATAGATAAGGCAAAGAAACTGGCAGCACAGGCGCAAGAATTAGACAGAAAGTACGGGCGTTTTTCTTTGCTTCCAGCGATCAAATTTTACCGTACAAAGGTAGTTCCATCAATCACCTATGCAGCGGACGCTCTCCCTCATGTGCCTTTCCATTTATGGCTGAAATTAGAGGGGTACTTTTGGCGCACGGTTCTGGGGTTGCCAAAATCCACATCGGCACCCTTAATCAGAAGGGAATTAGGTTTACTTTCACTGCAAGGATCTGTGGAGATTAAATCTATGATGCTCTACAGGAAAATGCTGTTACCCGATTGCCCTCGCGTGTTAGCGATGATCCATGCTGAGGTCAAAAGGACACGATGCTTGGAGCTAAAATCTTGGGAAACAGCAAGAAAAGCAAAACTATTGGAACTCCATTTCTCGGAACAAGAGCTGGTGCGAAATCCTTAAAAAATAAAATGGCAGAGTGTGATTGGATAAAGACTCTGGACTTTGCAGAAAAAGCGAAATCAGTTCAACATCTCCCGCCCTATAACTGCAAATTAAACACGGTCCCCAACTATCTGAGCAGGTTCCCAAACAAAGCTGCCAGAAACCTGTTTTTGAGAGTACGTTTAAATCTACTGCAGACAAATGAGATTCTGAAACGTAGAGGACTGAGTGACTCAGATACATGTCGTTTTTGTAAAGACAGCTCAAAAGTCGAAACTATTCGGCATTTGCTTCTCAACTGTCCAGGTACCCAAGATATTGGTGAAAAGTATCTGCAACAACATCTTCAGGCATCCTACATCAGGGAGGAAGAATTCTGGTGGGGTCGCTTAATGAGCGGAGAACGAAATACCTGGACAATCGCGACCACTCAAACCTTAAAGTCCATTTTGTCTTTATGAATTTCCTTTGTTAAGAGTCTTCTACTTTGACTGTAAATGTTTCTTCATCTCTATTTTTCTACTGATTTCTTCAACTATGTTTTGTAAAAATCATTAATTTGATTAAATCAACGAAATAAATAAATAAATAAATAAAAATAATTGGTTTATCCACTTCCCCCAAGCCAGCTTGTTCACAGAGGCAAAGCTGCCCCCCAGTTTCTCCCAAGAGGAAGCTATTTTACGACGCCCCCAATATAACATTTGCCTGAGTCAAGGAAGTTGCATTGTTCTGTTCTTTCCAGTTCCCAGGTGCTCCACCCCTAATCTAATCAGAGGTTGTAGTTGGGGGGTAGTTGTCAGGCAGAATCCAGTTTCATTAAGCCAGGTTTCAGCTAAATGTCACTTTTTGTTCCCAGTTTTCTACATTCAAATCAAACTGACAATTTGTACCTATACATTAAATAATTACTTCCTTCAAGTCATTTCAGAATATAGTTTTATATTGTATCCACCTCTTAGCAAGTCTTTCCTTGGTCTGATTTTGTTTCATTTGTTCAGTTTTACACAAAAGTCTGGTGGTTTTAAAACGCCGGCTTTCTGATAGTGGTGAGTACTGGTAATGAAACCATTTTTGGGATTAAGAAAATGAATTCCCCACAGTTCTGAGTTGCTTTTTGGCAATCAGCATTGCCATTCCCAATGGTTTCAGGTTACTGTGTGTGTGTAGCCCAATGGTGGTTTTAGGCAGTGCCCTCCTGTGCTCACAACATAGGCAAAAATGGGTGGCAGCCTATTCTTCATATTTTCCCTGTGCACTCTCTGGGGAGTTCTGGCCATCATGATGTTTTCCATGCCAGTACTGCACAGTTTTATGGTAGGGCTTGTATGCATGGGTAAAAACATCCCACAAGCCCCCCCTCTTGCGATGGCCATTCTGTCCTTTCACTGATGGAACTCGCAAGATCTGGGATGTTCGCCTCCTCTTCTTCCAATTCCATGGATGGCACAGTTCAGCATCTTTTCCTCCCTCCAGTCGATCAATCAGTTCTCCTTGCTGGTCCTGATGGGAGGATTGGGCGGTACCCCGGGCCCCTCAGGTCTCTGCTTCCGGTCCCCGGTCGTCCTCCTTGGTCAGTCTCCATGGTTTCATCTCTCCTAGGATGATAAAGCAAAGCGGCAATACCTATTCATAGACATTTCTTCACCACTATTAATGGTGTGGTGAACATATACATTTTATGAATCAGAAGATATGAACATATACATTTTCTTTTTTAAATTAGGAGACAAGAACATATATATATATACAAGGATTACAGAATTTTATATGCTATATGTGGAATATTTTAGGGTTGGAACTGAATTACTCTGGAGCGGCCCCCTCTGGGATTCCAGTGGATTCCTCCAGTTGTTGCAGAGTGTGCCTGGGATGGCAAAACTTTAGCTGATTTATATGTACCCACTTGTCTTCCCCCTCTGCCAAACCGCCTTTGGGGATGCGGATCTTGTAGGCCACAGGGGAGATTTTGTCTATAATTTCAAACAGTCCCTTCCATGTAGGCAAGAATTTTCGCTGTTTGGCCTGGTTCCTTTGAAAATTGTATAGATAGACCCGATCACCCACCTTATATTCCTTTCGGGTAGTTTTTAAATCATAGTGGGTCTTCATGCCCTCGACTTTCTAGATTGCGCTGAGCATAGGCAAAAGCAGGCTGAAGGTGTTTCCTTAAATTCTCCACATACTCATGAGTTGTGGAGGCATTTATCAACGTTTGCTCTTGGGTTCTGTAGAGCAAATGCTGGGGAAGCACCATCTTGCGTCCAGTCATCAACTCAAATGGTGACATTTTAGTTGCAGATGAATGGGTAGATCTGATGGCCATTAGGACCAGGGGTAGTCGGATATCCCAACTTGGCCCAGAATCTGCCACAAACTTTTTTAAGATGCTCACAATGGTTCGGTTGTATCTCTCTACTGCCCCAGAAGAAGCTGGCCGGTAAGCAATATGTAGCTTTCTTTTGACCCCCAGTAACTCCCAAATCTTTGTCATTACTTCACTGGTGAAGTGGCTACCTCTGTCTGACTCAATCCTTTGAGGTAGACCAAAACGGGAAAAGATGTGGTTAATCATCAGGGCCGCTGCTGTTTCTGCCTTGCAGTTTGGGGCTGGGAGACATTCCACCCACTTGGTAAACAAGCATTTAACGGTCAACATGTACTTGTTTCCTCTAGACGAGCGAATCACAGGGCCTACAAAGTCGATTTGAAAATCTGACCATGGCAGTGTCATCCCCCTCTTTTGGAGAGGCGCACGGTGTGTGAGGGATGATGGCTGAAATTGTGCACACACAAGACACCCCTTCAAGTATTGGTCGAGGTCCTGCCCCATGTGTGGACAGTATGCAACCTCTCCTAAGATTTCCAGTGTTGTGTGAAACCCCCTATGACCGGCGGTGGCCGCATCATGGGCGTGATTTAACATCAGGCTTCGGAATGAGGTAGGAACCACCCACTGATCATGGCCAGCTTGGGATTTCCTTACCAACAAACCATCTTGGATCTGGAACATTTTTGGACATTTCCTCAACACTCTTAGGTCCTCTTTCCTAATGTAATCGGTATCCGTCAGGGGAAAGTTCTCAGGGTCCTCAAGGTGTTGGTAAAACTTACCAATAATTGGATCCCCCTTCTGAGCTGTAATCAAATCAGCATCAGGGGTCTCTTTGCTCCATTGGGCAGTTGAAAGATCATTGTGAGCATTTGTCTGGGACCTAGTGATCGCAGTGACCTGGATTTCCCCCAACAGGAACTCTATTTCTATTAGATCCCCTTGGATGGCCCCGGTTTTGGCCAGCTGATCAGCTAAGTCATTTCCAGTTTTGTCTGGTCCCTCTACTTTGGAATGACCCTTGATCTTTTTCCAGTAGATGGTCATCCCATTCGATGTGACCAGATCATCAATATTTTGGATTAACTTCCCATGTTTCAGGGGTTTGTTATTAGCGCATAACATGCCTCTGGTTTTCCAGTTGACCAGGTGCTCCACGAACCCGTTCCGTACATAATCCGAATCTGTGATTATGACCAGTTCGTGGAGTTGATGCTGGACAGCAGTGAGGATGGCCTGATGCACAGCCATCAATACTGCCACCTGACTACTTCGGGGACCAATTTTGTATCCAGCGGAGGGTTCTGGGAACTCCTTCACCCATGCATTCCCTACGCCAGCCACCAGTTCTTTCTCCCCGTCGTTGTCAACATGGTAAGAGCATCCATCCACATAGACAGTGGGCATTCCCTCACACTTGTCTTCTTCAAAAACTTTGTGTGGGGAACTGAGGTATGCCTCCATGTTGTCCTTGATTTTTAGACTTTCGTCCTCGAGACAGTTTTCTCTGGCACAATCATGCAAGTCAGCCAGACCTTGCGCGAGGGGACTCTTCTTGTTTTGGCCATATCTGACCTCCACAGGAAAGCCTTGCATTGACAGAATCCAGGAAGTAATTCGGGAATTGCTCACATTTCCGGCCCGGATTCTGTCACTTTGGGGATATTGCAGAGGCTGGTGTGGAGTCTCCACTATGATGTGTTCCCCCTGGATAAACGGGCGGTAATTCTTCAATGCCCACACCATTGCCAGGAGTGCCTTCTCACAATCATTGAATTTTTCCTCCACAGAGGATAAAGTTTTGCTCAAATAGGAGATTACTTTATTGACCTTGTCATGCTTTTGGTATAATACTGCCGTCAAGCACATATTAGAGAACCCCGTCTCCAGGAAGAACTCCTTGTTTCTGACAGGGTAAGCTAGGCAAGGCGCTTGCGAGAGGCTTCTTTTGAGTTGTCTTACCGCCTCGGATTGTTCTGGACCCCATTCCCACTTGACCCCCCCTTCAAGAGATGAATCAGGGGTCTAGTGATCTCTGCGTAGCCTTCAATGAACTTTCTGCTGTAATTAGTCAGTCCAAGGAGGCTCCTTAGTTCCCGCAGAGTTGTGGGGTCTTTCAGTTTCTGGAGTGCTTCCACTTTCTTTTCTTGGGGACAGAGACCCTGAGGAGTAATCTCATGCCCCAAGAAATTAACACGGGTTCTACACCACTGTGCTTTCTGAAAGGAAAGTTTTGCTCCGGCGGCCCTCAACTGTGTTAGAACATAACGGATCTCCGCTATGTGTTCCTACACAGATGAACTTTTGATGAGGACATCATCTACATAAGCCAGGTTACCCCTCGCACCCAGGTCGGGCATGACCTTATGTAGGAAAATGTTGAATTCATTGCCGGAGTTGAGGTATCCGAAGGGAGTCCGGGTCCATGTGTACTGCTGGCCCCCAAAGGTAAAAGCCAGTTTGTATTGGTCCTCCCTACTGACAGGCACGGTCCAGTATCCATTGGTCAGGTCTATTGCTGTGAATACCTGGGACCCCTGAATCTGGGCCAGCCCTTGGTCAATGTAGGGCAGAGGCCATCGGGAATTATGGACCCGTTTGTTGAGCTCCCAAAGGTCGGCGCAGAGTCTCCACTGGCCGTTTGGCTTCAATATTCCCAGCACTGGATTATTGAAGGTGCTGTGTACTGGACGTATTATTCCCCGGGACTCAAGTTTCTTAATTATTTCAGTAAGGGATTCCATGGATGCGAGAGGCAAACGATATTGCTTCACAAACACTGGAGTCATTCCAGGGTCCGTGGGAATTTTTGTTGTGTGGATGTCGGTTCGACCACAGTCATATGAGTCTACCGCAAAGAGATCTTGGAAATCCAAGAAAACTTGTTTCAACTTTTGCTTCTGTTCCAGAGTCACACAGGCATCAGCTAGGTTGACTCTCTCTTCCACCATCTGCCTGAAGCCTGGAAAGACTTCTGGTTTGGCTATTTCAGCGGCCTCCTCCAGCTGGGTGGAGAAGTCCCTGGTCAGAGTGCTGATTTGGACTGGAGGCTTCAGGTGGGAAAGGCAGTCCTCATGGACCTGGAAAATCACCTCATCCCTCCTGAAGTCACAAGTCACATCTTCCTTACCATAAGGGCAAGAGGTGTACACCAGGAGGTTCCCCCCATGCCGGGTGAAAATCCTGTCTGGTATTGTATTGTCCTCACTGTCACTGTCAAAACAGTCCTTGGGGATTGGTCCTAACAGTTAATTTACTAAATCAATGGAGAAATGTCGGTCATCAACCGCCATTCCAATAGTGGTGCCTGCGGCTAGAGTAATACTCTAAGTCGCTGTTATCCACCTCTATTGGAATGGTGTCATGTTCTATGTTGACCCTTGCTGTTGGAGAGAAGCATTTAGATGAATATAAGCATCAGGGTTTTGCAATTTTTGTCCTCTTTTAACTTTCACTTCCAGGGAGAATTGTCGGGTCCTTTCTGGGATGGTCACTTCCTCTTTGAGCTGAATTTCAACTGCATAAGGTAGCAATTGAGCTGACCTAAATGCTTTTTCTGGATCATCAAAGCCCATGGGATTATCCGCTAATCAGGACCAAGCTTTGAAGTTTATTAGGTCCAAACTAATGGCAAAGCGATTGAGAATGTCACTGCCTAAGTAAAAGGCAGCAGTGACGTCTCGCACGACCCAACAATTATGGACTATGCCCTTGTTGCCAATGGAGATTTTGAGCATACACTTGCTTGGCAGGAGATGTTTGGAATTGGGTGCTTCCAGGTCCATTTCCCATTCGCCTATCAGTTTGAATGTGGGAATGGCTGGATCTTTTGGGAGTTGGCGGAACATGGCTTCGCTGATGAAGCTCTTACCGTTGTTCACACACACTCGAGCGAGAACAGAGTCCTTCCCATCATTTAACTGAACAGGGATGAACAACTGCTCTCCAATTTGCTGAATATCAGCCAGGCTCTGAGCTGATTTCACATCTTTCTGGACTATAGGAGTGGGAGTTTCTGATTGTGGTTTGGTAAAGAATTTCAGGGTGTTTCCTTCCAGTGTGGAATACCACCTTAAACTGGAAGGAAGGTTGATTTTCAGAAATAGAGAGGACCCCCCATCACCAGTCTGTTGTCCTACTGCTATTACTGTCACGTCTGGAGTTTGGTTGTTCTGGAAGTGAAATTCTACTTGGTCAGATTTTTGTTCAACCATGTGGCAGGTGCCGTTTAAACTAACATGGTTGACACTCTGTTTTAATTTTATTGGTCGGCTAGTCTGGGTCCAGAGGACCTTGTTTACACAATCTATTAGGGGTGACAACCTTCTCAGGAGGTCATTCCCTAGTAAACAAGGGGTGCCCTCTGGAGTCACTACTATGACCGGGTGTTTCACCTTGTGTCGCCCAATTTTAATGTCCAAGTCTGCAGTCCCCTCAACGGGAATTTCCTTCCCGTCAAAGTTCTGCAGTTGTCCAGGAAGAGAGGTGAGAGGAATTCGTTAATTCTCCCCCCTTCCTGCATTTAGTTCCTCAAAGGCCCTTTTGGACAGAAGGGTAGCTTGGGATCCAGTGTCCACCAGTGCCAACATTGTACCCTGCCCCTGTTCTTGTACCGGGGCATAGTATCTTCCCTCCTTCTCCTCAAGGGGGCACAGATAATGCACATTTTTGGACAACTGGTGGGCTAACTTTCTGGTTTTGGACATGGCGAGAGAAGAGATTTGGGCAGAATTCTGTGGAGAGCCTGGGGAATCTGAAAGAAAAAGTTGGCAACTGGAGATCAGAGCCATTGTGGGTTGCCCTGGTTCCGGTTCTGGGCCGCCCCCCCCTTTTTGCAGGCAGCCATCAGGATGGGTTTGACTCATGGGATTTCGGTATTGTGGGTCCTGGGATGAGATGATGGGCGGCGGTAGCTCAGTCTCCCCATCTCCCCAGTCTGAATTGGTGTCCCTTTAGACCCATCTTTCCTTGGGAGGAGTTCCCCCATCTCTGAAGGAGAAGATCTTTTTCCCAGGATCTTCTGAGGATCCCCCTCCCTCAAATTGGAAGACCTGTACCTCCTCCACAAAGTGGGTCTGTTTGGGTCCTTTGTTTCTCCTACCTCCTCTCTGCTCCTTGGGTGGCAGACTTTCAGGGGTAGGAGATTTTGTTTCCGGTTCTTGGTTTTCCAGGGGCTGTTTACAAGTTGGGAAGGAAGCTTCCTCCAAGGCTTTACACCCCCCTTCCCCTTGTGCCTCCTCCCTGGGAACTGGTGGGTTATCGGGGTGCTTCCCCCGTCATTGTTCTGGAGCACCAGGTCCAGAGTTTGGGGCATTCTGCGGTGGCATGCTCATCTGAGGATTCTGTTGAGCCATCAGTATGTGACCCAGATCTCGTGCCATATTTTGGACCTGGCGCTTGTTAGGAAAGATTTCGTAATTGTAGGTAATTTTCCTTCCATGTGGCAACCCCTAAACTTTTTGCTGTTGTTTTTCACCTTGTTCTCGACTTTGCCAGAGAAGTGCAGCCTTCTGCCGCACTCCTCTGGGCTTTCGCTCCTTTCTTACGGGGAAACTGACATGCCCTTAAGACAGTCAGTACCGGGGAACGCTGTTTCCCGTAGTTTCTTTTATCATGTTGCGGCTTTCGTGTAACATGACACAAGAGGGCACTGTAAGCTAGGTTACAGCTCTCTTGGGTCTCTAGCCTTCTACAGGCCCTAGATACTCGTTTAGGATTGTATCTGATCGGTGCAAGTGATTCAGGGACGGGAATGGTGGCAGCGATCGTTTCTTGTGTTTTGAGCCCCTTTTGGCGTTCTAAGCGCGTTTTCTCGCGCTTAACCCAAAATGGTGGCCTGGCTCCCAAAATGGCCAGACCAGGAGGCTCCTTTGTCCTGTCCGCTGACCGTCTTGCTCCCTTCACCTTCCCCAGGTCGAGCCGACCCGGGGCCTTCCTTATTTGGGCATGTATTTTCCCGCGAAACACGGATGCTTTCGCGGGCTTCTACATGTCTTGTGTGTGCCTCCAGGATGTGGGCTGGGATGTCTGGTCCCAATACACATCCTGGGTGCCAGAGAGTCTAGGGTGATGTGAATGCCTGGGACCACCGTGGTCTGTGATTGGTCCACGTATGGTGTGAGTGTTGATGAGCGGATCTCCCATTGGGTCCCCTCCGTTTTGGCACGAAGGGAACCGTGGATAAGAGAGGGCTGGAAACACCACTACCATGTCGATCTCCTGAGTTCTCACGAACGAAGGAATACAGGAGCCAAGTATCCTGCAACCAAGAGGCTGGACCGAGGAATCGCTGGTGACCCGCTGAAGGACTTCTCCTCTGCACTGCTGTCGCCTTGTGAAACCCTTTTCACCTTTGATCGAACCAGAAGGCCTGTACTGGTACTTCGACCCTTGGAATAGCGGGAACAGCTATTCTCGGCATCTTCACCATCTCCTGCCAGTAAGCCTTCGGAAGCGTCTCTGGGCCATCCAGCTGACTGACCAGCTTACACGGGAGTCTTGCTCTGTAACCACCGCCAGGTTGTGTAGTATTTCGAGTCCTTGTCACTCCCACACGCTTCGTACACTTGGCGTTCCCAGGTCTGAAGTGAGTAGTGTACATTGGGCTCAGATACACACGGCCGCTCCGTTGCCCTGCTGTGGTAACAAACTGTGCGGGTTTCTTCGATTGAGACGTCTTTTTACTCAACACGACGACGAGGCGTTCCCTGCTCTTCTGAACCTGCCAGCTACTGAAACGGACGCGGAGAAGCCTGGGTCTGCTTGCATCGTGGACCGGTGAGTAGCATAGCTAGGATCTGGTCGCCCTCCTGCAGGAGCCCATTGCTTTTCCCCGCTGTGTCAAACAGCACCCTTTTCCGTACTCGTGCTCTGCTTCTGCCCACTGTGGAGGCTGCGCTTGAGTCGCGGAACTTGTTCTTCTTCTTTTGTGCACTAAACTGAACTGCCTGATTTCCCTCGAAGAGCTTCTCCTTTTGCCCGTTGGCACCAGCGCGTGCAGGTACTTTTGAGCACAAGGCTCCACTCTTCGCAGGGCTCGGACTTCCATCTAGTTAGGTGCCTCTGAAGGTGAACTGGGTCCAAGCATTATTTCGCACTGCCTGTTTTCCCTCCCTTTTAGGTGGACTACACATTTCGTGCATATAACGCTTGAGACTGGTTGTATTTGTATATATATTGTGTTGATATGGTATGTGTTGGTTTACTATCGTTATATTGTGATTTTCTCGCTACAGTCATTGTTTTAAAGGCCTTGAAATAAATGTGTATATATTTTTAATATAACAACTGTTTGGAGTAGTTTGTAAGTGATCTTGCTTTGTGTGCTCATTGCGGGCTTTCAGTCACCCTCACCCCTCTTGAGACCTACTCTTGACCGCCGCGATCGCTACCTTGATTGGTCTGGCTCGTCCAAAGGTTACCCTGTTCCAAATAATTAGGTTGGCCTTCTGAACTTCTGCGCCACCAGGACAGAGTTCAGAAATCCATCTTAACAGCGCTCAAGTTGTGAAACCCGCTCAGGCTGATACGGGGCTCTATTTTCTCCCCTGGGCTGATCCCGGGAAGGGTAGCTATCCCTTCTCTGGTAGTACCCCTGGTTGGAAAGATTTTGGTACCCCCCCACCCTTGGCCTCTCCTCTCCCGGATTAGGTTGTCTGGGCTCAGGGAATTGGGGAAAGAAGGATGGATGATTTTGGGGCTGGAAATTGGGTGGATACCTGGGGAAAAAGTTCTGCCCAGGATTTGGAGAATTTCTGCCCTCCTGGGGGAAGTTAGGAGGGAAGTTCCCCGGGTCAGGTGCTTGGCTGGATCCCCCCCCCCCCTTGGGCTGGAGGAGTCCACACATAACCCAGGATTGGTTGGTTTCCCTTGTAGCGGGGACTTACATAGTCAGGGGAGCGGGGGACCCCATTTGTGGGACTACCTCCTCGACTCCCTGTCTGTGACTGGCCCGAGGGCCTTCCGGGCTGTGAATTATTTGGTGCAGGCAGGTTTTTAGGCCCCCCATCTCCAAATCTAAAACGGGGGCAACCTTTACCTCTGCCACCTTGGCAGCAGCAGGGGTGCTGTTGGTTTTGGGGTTTTTCGGCGCGTTATTTTTATTTTCGATAGGCTTCTGCACCTCATAGATCCGGGTAGCCTGTTCAATGACCCAGTCTAAAGATCTTTTCTCATGAAAATCTCTCACAAGCTTGGTCATTATGTATTTGGGTAAGGCATGGAAAAACGTATTGATAAATTCTCTGCTATCCGTGCGCACCCTTCTGGTGGTCTGTGCAAAAGCACGTTTTAATTCTTGCACAAACTCTTGTGGGGCCTGATCCTCCCCACATTGCAAATTGTAGGCTGCCTTGCAAGCCTCTTGAGGATTTCTGTGAACAGAAAAATGTTTAAAGATGGCCGCCTTATAGGTGGACCATCTTAAATGATTTTGGTCCTCCAGCCCCGCAAAGAAACTGGAGTATTCTGGGGAGAATGTCCATTTGACGTACTGGATGCAGCTACTGCTGTCCTTCAAATGGAAAGTCTCCATCATTTGCTCATAGAGCTCCAAGTGTTCCCAAATGGAATACTTGGCGTTCTTATGATAAGGAGTGATGACACTCCTGATTGCCTCTATTTGTTTCAATGAGTCCTTAAGCAAGGCCCTTTTTGCCTTATTGGCCTTTTTGGTTCGGGTAACCCTGGTCCATTCATCCTCTGACTCAGAAGCACTGCTCCCAGAGGTGCCTGTCTGACCTTCCAGGTTTTCCCGGATTCTGCGAGCCTGGGAATGGCTGGCAGAATGTGGGGACCTGGTCTCCTGTGTCCTGTGACACTCAGGGGAGTCTTCAGATCCCTCCTTGCTACCTTGCTAGTTAGGTCAGTGGGTATCCCCCCCACTGACCTAACTGGGCAGAGGTTTTCAGGATGCCCTTAATAGGCCTACTCTCCTGGGGTTCCCCACTAAATTGCACTGTGCTTGGGTGCCCATACCCGGATACCCGCCCATCCATTCCTGGGAGGTACTGGCCTATGAGCCCCATACTTCTAGCTGGATAGTAATCTGCCATCCCCGTGGACCTGGGCTCATGTGCGCGAGGGGACATGGGGGTGGCAGAGTCCAGGGACTGGGAGAGATGAAGGCCTCTGGTACTATGGCTCCTGCCTGAGGTTATGCTCAGGAGTTTCGCTTTCCCAGTGAACCTCATCTCTATCCGCCCCTGCTTCCTGTTGCAATGCAAGAGCCTGCGCTTTCAGTTCCTCAGTTAAGGCCTTACTAGACTCTATCAGTCTCTCCTGCATCGCAACCTGTTTCTGGAGCCTATCATTGTGCTGACAGAGAGCCTCATTCTCTCTCTGTGCCTCCTGATTGGTCCTGGAGTACTGGGCCAGTCTCTGCTGCAGGAGGGTTACCTCCTGAGCTGTGTCCCTATTGGCCTGCTCCTTTCTTGCCAGAGCATCCTCCACCCTCCTGGTGTGCTCTAACAAGTTCTGGTGTTCTTTTTGGAGGTCACCCAGTCCCTGAAGGGCCAGGTGATTTTCTTGCATTTTCCTTTTTAAGTGGCAGACTTCCTGGCCTAAGGTATCCCTTTCCTGACTAAGAGCCTGTATCTGTCCCGCCAGGTCGTCCCTTTGCCTTTGGAAGGCACCAGCTTTCTGGCGCACCTGATCAAACTCTGCCTGGGTATCCAGGTCTTTCAGAATCAATTTATTGCTTTCCTCTTTCTCTCTGTCTAATCGAATTTGCAGGGTGGCTACCTGCTCTGTGCATGCCCTGTTGAAGTCCAGTTGTTTCTCCAGCTTTTTCTGGCTCTGCAGAAGGGAGTCCAAACCTTCTTGGTACTCCTTCTGCAAGGCCATAAATCTGGTATCCTGGTCAGCCTTCTCCTGTTGCAGTCTATCCATGTCCTCTTTTATTTTAATGATATACTGCCTACTATCATTTTCTGACTCCTGGCTCCTCTGCAGCCTCTGCTCAGAAGAGACCAGGTCAGATTGGGCCTTTTCTAACGCCAGCTGTTGCCTACTTGCCAGATCCTGTCCTTCAGCACATTTGTCCTGCATGGCTCCCATATATAGATACAAAGATGCCGCTATCCTAACCATCTTGTTGTGTTCCTCTTTAACTTTAGGAGCCATGTATAATTCACTCAGGGCCACATGTAATGGTCCCTGATCTCTCCATAAATCTGACCCTGTTTCAGTGACCTGTTGCGCGATTGCCTGCAGCCAGACCGTTTGGCCTGATGAGTCCACTCACCTCTCACAAATAGCTTATGTAAGAAGTGCTCTCTGGCTATTTTCATATCAACCAAGGTCGTCATTCTGGAATTTGAGTTCCTTCCTGACTTACAGAAGTTTGTATTTTATTTTGCAAAACAGACCGTTTCCTTAGAGCGTTCCTTTGAGGGGTGCTTTCACAGTGTAAAACAGCGTGGTGATCTAACTGGATATGTGTATCTGGTCAGTTGGCACACTGTATTAATCTGCACAAATGGTAAATCGAACCCAGAATATCCCGGACGAGCCCTCACTTTTGTAAGCGATATTCAATCAACACTACAGCTAAGTCAATGCCTAGTCTGGGATGTTGAGGAAAACCCTTATTGATGTATTTTTATAATCAGTTCAGTACTCTGGATGACAACCCTTGTATAACACCCCCCTCTTAGAATCCCCCTGACCCCACTGAGCCAAGAAGTAGGTTTGTTTTGCAAATTAAACAGTTTATTTGAAAAATTAAACAATATATATATATATATATATGTCACACTTTTATAATAAATTAATATCTGATAGTACACTTAGACATATGATGTTGATCAACAATGGGTAATATGGCACTAGCACACTTCTTTACAATCAATGAGGAGTTAGTATAGGATGGATAAAGTAGCAAAAATACTTTTATGGTTACAAATGGATGCAATGTTGAATGAAAATGCAGTACAGAAACTAACTGATATGGTTTCACAAGATATCATATGTTCACTTTTCCCCTGGTGGCAATTCACCCCCCCCCTTATATGCAATGCAAGGAGATGGAAGTAACACACACAGTTCTCAGGAATGCAATCAAATACAATACGAAATTCAATTCCCACCCCAGCAAGCTTAGAGAAAACAGGTATGAGTTTTAAAACACAGGCGAATTACTTTAATGTGGTTTGCAAGGAAGTGAAAAGGTGCTAAAATTGCTTTTAATCCCCTCTAGAGGTTCATGGTAGGTGATGGCTACTTTATATTAGTTCAGGCTCACTTTAGCAATGCTCTATGAATTATTACCAAGTTGCAAACGGATTTTAACAAAAGAAAGAATGGAGCTGCTATTTTGACAAGTGGAGAAATTGAGCCAAAATCGCAAATCGCTGTAAATTTCACGAGTGGGTGTCTCGCGATTGCGGAAAAAGTATAGGGTGTAGGAAGTCGTTGGAAAGCTTTGATTCTAAGCTTTCAGATGAAAGTTACATTTCGTTCCTAGTCCAAACGGTTTCAGAGATACGGACGATTAAATAAAGGTAGTTTTTCGGATTTAAAGTAAACTCAAAATGACAGGTGACAGCTTGCAGCTGCAGAATTGACAGGTGACAGTTGTGCAGCTTTACAAATGACAGATGACACGATTTCTAGGAGGCTGTTCTACTTATGTTAAAATAGTTTGGATTAGATTATTTTAACTAAGAGATTGGTTCTGCACAGTTCTGCTAGGTACTCACAATATAAATTTGAAATAGGCCTCGCCACGGATCTGGTCAGGTTTTGGACTGGACTCCGGTTCTGGAATCGGCACTTCACAGTGATCTGGGTCAGCTTTCTGGTTCTGCTCACAGCGGTCTGGGTCACTCTGGATCTCTGGTCTGGTCTCTGGCAATTGTTCTTGGCAAAAGAATTCAAACAGCTCGCCCGGCTGTGGAATAGTTTGCAAATGATTTTAAGGTTGCTGAGGCCTGCTGAGAAGAGTTCTCAGTTTGTGGGTTTAGGCCCTTGCTTTAAGTTCTGAAGTAAAGTTCTGGTCTTTGGAGATTGATGGATTTGAAGTCTGGGTCTCTGGATGTGAAGTCCTCGGTCAGCATGCTCCGCAGCAAATGGAATTGAATGTCTCTACCTGTCCCAGCAGTCTCTTTTTATGTGTTTTGAAAATGGGTGTGTGCCTGGGCCTAGCTAAGCCTGCCCCTCTCTACTTGTCATTGGCCCTATTCTCCCCTCTCCCATGATTGGGGGAAGGAAATGGATTGTCATCATGATGAGGTCTGTTTATGGGTCAGAGGATCCTCCCCTGGTCCGTTTGCCCACAAATCTATATTTGATTCAAATACATCTTTCCCAGATATACAATTTGTTGAAATTACATGTGCACATTATATATTCCTTATGGTCCATGCTTGTCCGCCTCTGATCTTCCTGGGGGCTTGCATTTAAAAATGACAACATTTTGCGCTTTTTAACTGGTTTTGCAATATCGGACATTTACCCAAAATTACACACATGTGCGCAAGGAGTATGGACATTAATTGATGAAGTGTCAGATTTTTAACATTCAGACATTTGGAGTGAGACCCTATTTTACGCTAGCAACCCCCCAGAATACACCACAGGGTCCTAACACCTCTCAAAATGTTCACAGAAAAATCACAAAAATAATGATATTACTTATATAATTCTGACAAGTCCGCACTATGAGTTATCTATCTTTTTAAAATTATGCTCTGGTCAAAAAGGGGTGTGGCTTCCCACATCACATGGTGTAATAACTGGTTTATCCACTTCCCCCAAGCCAGCTTGTTCACAGAGGAACAGCTGCCCCCCAGTTTCTCCCAAGAGGAAGCTATTTTACGACGCCCCTAATATAACATTTGCCTGAGTCAAGGAAGTTGCATTGTTCTGTTCTTTCCAGTTCCCAGGTGCTCCACCCCTAATCTAATCAGAGAGGTGACAACTCCTTTTGGCAAGGGGCAGCAGGATGCAGCTAGTCCTGGGAAGGGTGGCTGAACAGGTTTCTCCTGTCGGGGGTAGTTGTCAGGCATAATCCAGTTTCATTAAGCCAGGTTTCAGCTAAATGTCACTTTTTGTTCCCAGTTTTCTACATTGAAATCAAACTGACAATTTGTACCTATACATTAAATAATTACTTCCTTCAAGTCATTTCAGAATATAGTTTTATATTGTATCCACCTCTTAGCAAGTCTTTCCTTGGTCTGGTTTTGTTTCATTTGTTCAGTTTTACACAAAAGTCTGTTGGTTTTAAAACACCGGCTTTCTGATAGTGGTGAGTACTGGTAATGCAACCATTTTTGGGATTAAGAAAATGAATTTCCCACAGTTCTGAGTTGCTTTTTGGCAATCAGTATTGCCATTCCCAATGGTTTCAGGCTACTGTGTGTGTAGCCCAATGGTTGTTTTAGGCAGTGCCCTCCTGTGCTCACAACATAGGCAAAAATGGGTGGCAGCCTATTCTTCATGTTTTCCCTGTGCACTCTCTGGGGAGTTCTGGCCATCATGATGTTTTCCCTGCCAGTACTGCACAGTTTTATGGTAGGGCTTGTATGCATGGGTAAAAACATCCCACAAGTGATCCACTAAATCGAATGCGGCCGATAAATCCAGGTACATCAGCAACATTGTTGTGCCCTCATTAATATTAGTCAACAAGTTAGACTTTAGTTCCAGCAACGTTGATTCGATTCTGAAACCTGGTCTAAAACCAGTGGTCGAAGTGGGCAGGAGCGGTCGGGAGCGGTGCTCCTCTAATTCTTTTAATTAAGTTTTACTGTTCCTATACTTTTATTTTAAAAAGAAACCGTTCCGGAATGCTTTCGTTTTAAAATAAAAGTGCAGGAAGAAGTTGAAACTTTCACTTCCAGTGCACAGCTCTGAGCATTCCCCTAAACAGCAGGAGCATGTGTTTTGCGGTTTGTATTGTGCGTGGGAGGGTGTTTGTAGATTGGGTTTGTGGGGAGAGGTGCAGGCCAGTAGGGAACATAGTTCCACTACATCTTTTCGTACACTTCGACCACTGTCTAAAACTCGACCGACCTTTGTTCAGGATAGGATAATCTTTTATGTGGCATAAGAGTTGTTCATACGCCACTCTATCCCTTATCTTCAGAATGAATGGAGAATGGCCGATAATTAGAGGCAATTTTGGGATCAAGATCAGGATTCTTTAGCAGGGGGGTAATCCATGATCCCTTCAATCTGGTGGGTACCCTTCCCTCTTTGAAGGAAGCATTCGCGATCAAAGTGATTGAGCTAATCAAGAGCTCGAAACAGGCCTTGATAGCAGTAGCTGGAAACTTGTCCCCTTTACAAGTAGAAGGCTTGAGTTTAGCTTAGATGGTACGAAGATCTCTTCCGAGATACTCCTGAAATTAAACTTAAGTATGGACTGCATGATACTGGATGTTTTTTCATGAAAAGCCTTAAGGGATTTTGTTAGCCCTGAATTCAAGGTTTGTTCAATAGCATTTTAGATTTTTTTTGTTTTGGTTACCATAGCTTCTTGAATCTGGATACACCACTCCTGATCTTACTATATGGTTTCTCCAGTTCCCTAAGAATTGCAAAAATGTCCTTGGAGTCGTGCTGAGCATTTTGGATACGTGCTTCATACAAATCTTTTTTTTGTTTTTATGACTGCCAATTTGAACCTATTTGCCGCTCCCTGATAGATTATCCCGTCCTCTTCCTCCTTTGACTTTTTCCACTGGTGGAAAGTCTTCCTTTTTTCTACTCTTAACTTCTTAAGTTCCTCTGAAAACCATACATTTTTAGTGTGACAACCTTCCTGTTTTTCAAAGGAGCTATTACATCAATAGATTTGGATGGGTATCCAGGAGGGAGTCAGTCATGCCCTCTACATTCAGGGAAGGTGATATGTCTTCTTGAAGTGTGGGTTGTATCCAATCCCTCAAGGTTTCCGGGTTAATCCTCTTCAGATTTCTGGACGTAATCCAGTTTTGTTTAGATATTGTCTTTTTAAACTGGCTCGTAATGTCAACCCCAAATTCGATGAAGGTATGATCCAACCATGGGTACAATGAAATATCCGGTGTGCTGATCTTTAGGTTAAGTGAGAATACCCAATCCAGTATGTGACCCTTGTAATGTGTGGTCTTGTCTATATGTTGTGAGAAGCCCAAGACCTTCATAAATCTAACAAGTTGTCTGGCTGCTAGATCTTTAGGGTTGTCCTTCCAGAGATTAAGATCCCCCCTAATAAGCCATTTGGCCATTACTTTGAGTTGGGACAGGACCAGGCTATTTTATTTATTAATTTATGTGCTTATAGCGCGCCAAATGCCCGTAGGTATCAGGGCGCGTAAAACACAAAACAGAAACTGCCTAAGGACAGACAACATGTAATTTCTGCAGAAGTTGATTCAGGACATTCGCTAGGATGACTGGAACTCATTTAAACAAATGAGTTTTAAGATGTTTCCTAAAAGTCAGGTAGTTATTTTCCCACCGAAGTGTCATGGGCAATTTATGCCAGTGTTGCACTGCCAGTACCGGAAAAGATTTCCCCATACCTGTTGCTAGACTAAAACGTGGCACGTTCAGCCAACCCTGATCTTCTGATCTTAAAGACCTTGATGGAATGTATCTAGAGAATTGATTCTTGAGATACATAGGGGCTGCGCCATGTAGACATCTATGAACTATGGTCATGGATTTGAATGTGATTCAGTCCTCTTTTCTTAACCAGTGCAGTGATGTCCTTCCTTCCGTAATGGGCTCTCTATTCTTGATCCTTTCAATGATGCGAACAGCATTGTTTTCCATAACTTGGCATTTCTCAATTTCTTTCTTGGGGGCCCCTAGTAGCAAAGCATTGCCGTAGTCTAATCGTGATAGAATAATGGCCCTGGCAATCGTGGCCGTGTTGGCCTCATTTAGGAAGGGACGGATGGCTCTCAATAAGCGCAGGTAATAAGCGCTGTTCTTATGAAGGTATTTGACCTGTATCTCACTCCCCACTGATGCCTTCACCATCATCCCTAGCGTTTTGACCTGTGTCATTACTGGGATGGTTGCTTCCTTAATGACAAAGGCTTTATATTCTATGCCTAATTTTGCTCTGGCCTGGCGTGTGCCGAAAATCAAAAGCTCAGTCTTGGAATTGTTCAAACACATCCAGTTGTGTTTCATCCATTTATCTATAATATTATATATTTCAGTTATTTTGGCGCTGTCTATAAGATGATGACCTTCCAATTCAAAGACCAGCTGAGTGTCATCGGCGTAATTTGTAAAAAGCATGCTGACGCTTTCCAAAAGGTCACAGAGGCATCTCATATATAAGTTGAAAAGTATGGGAGATAGGCTTGCCCCTTGAGGGACTCCAAATTTGACATGAGTGGCTTCAGAGAATATTTCCCCCCAGTGCACCCTTGCTTTCCGGTCCACTAGGAAAGATGTCAACCATGCCAAAGCGGCTGGAGAACATCCCGCTATTTTATCTATTGAATTGTGCTACGAAGTCTGGCATGGTATTAGGGGGATGATATATCAACAAGACATTCGCTGAATTGGAGGCATAGACCGTCTGATAATCCCTCTAAATTGTCACATGGCAATGTGTGTACACTCTGTTCCTGGGGGTAGCTATTCTTATCACCCATACAAAGAGTTACCATCTTCCTGGGGTCCGGGACTGATTTCTTGTTATCAAAGAGGGTTTTAGCTGTGGCAATAGCAGCTAGTACTTCCATGATGTCCATGGTAAAAAGACTGAGGCTTCAGCCGCCTCCTTTCTTCCGGCCTTTCACAGACCGCCACAGGCTGCTTGGGCTCTCACGGCGGGGCTCTCGCGCCTGTTTTGCAAATATCGGCGCGCAAGCACCCCCCGAGGCATCTGGGTAATGTAGTTTATCTGGGCTATATATCTATATTGAAGTCGTGATGTGCTAGCTGTTAATAGGCAAAGTAAGAAGGACACCAAGTTAAAAGGCTCTAAACGTTCTAAAAATTCAAATTACTATGCACATAAAAGATACTTTCACTAAAAATCTAGCGCAGTCTAATATTACTAAACAACATGGCTACGATGCTGCTAAAGCTTGCAATTACTCAGAATGACTTTAAACCTAATAGATTCTGAATCATCTACAAGCAAATTCTGATACAATTCTAAATTAGCTACGAGAGACAAAGTTCCTCTATACTTTTAGAACATTCCATCCTATGGGAACGGAGCAGGAGCATTTTTTGCAGCACAATAAAACAGAACTGGCAAAGTTGGAGGTCAGCTACCCATGAGCCCCCTTCCTCGTGCTAGTCAGGTCTGCTAATAAACTTGCTGTCAGCAACATCCGCATGGAACTATACACATCAACACAGCAGCAGCGCTATCTTGCATTTTGCCTCCCCCTCCACTAACCTCCCCCACTCTTCTCTTTCAGATTCACGAGAGCGCCTGGAGACCATGCAAAGGGCACTGGTGGGCAGTATAAATCTCAATAACATAACATTACATTATTTTTGTTGTCTATGAGCTTTGAGCATTTAAATGTTTTAATGGAAATGTTATTTATTTCAATGTGTTCATGATGCTACACCGTGCTAGATGCTCACACTGCACGCACCTCTTCAGACTGTCCCACCACCACCAGATCCTCACACTGTCCACCAGTCCAGGTACCACAACAGGGGTGTTGCTAGGCCTGGAAAAGATCCGGGGCTATGCTAATGCCGGGACTACCCGGACTCTAGCCTTTTGGTTGTAGCCTGTGAACCTCTGTCCGGTGCTACAACCAAAAGACCCAGGGCTATAGCCCCTTCAGCCCCACCCTAGCAACGCCTCTGTACCTGACTATGTCATCCAGTAAAAGCTCCTTACATCAGCTACGAGTGCCAGGTCCTCACACTGCACCACTGCCAGGAACTCACACTGTCAAACACTGCCAGTTCCTCACAATGTCCACCACTGCCCAGAGGCGGACTTAAGACTTATACAAGGGTCAAAAGCTCAGGGCTCCCAAGCTCTGCCTTTCTCACCTCAAATTGAAGCAGCCTGGGCTGCACAGGGCCTCCCAATGAAATCGTATCTTTTGACAGGCTCAGCAAGGAGAGGTGATTGTGATGTCCACGGCTTACAATACATGAATCATTTGTCTTTAAGTTCATTAATGTCGCACTTGTGATAGCCAAGAACTCTTCCCACTCTAAACTCTACCTACCCAGACCTCGATGTCAGTCGTACCTACGGTGTACTTTGCCTTAAACCTGCCACTGCCACTGTCATGTCCTAAGACTAAGGCTGGAGTCCGTTACTGTACCTGCATGCTACAGTCCGATCTCTGCAGGAGGTGCTCAAAGGACTGAGCTAGCTCCTTATTTGACTTGAAAATGCACTAACTGAACACTTTAATCCAAAATGTCATTTGCGAAATCACGGATGTCATTTAGGGGTCCCTTGGGGTCGCACGCTTCCTTGCTATTCCCATGGTCTCCTTTGCTACCCCTGAAAAAATATATATATATATATATATATATATATATATATATTTATGTTAAAAATCTTTTTTTTCCTTCTTTTTTATCTTCAATTGAGGTACGTGGGCTGTGGCCAGCAACAATGTAGCTCTTTGTTTCTGGAGTGGCTGGTTTTCTGATAGCTATAGCGGTAAAATAGCTCAGTGGGTTGAGCGCTTGCTGCTGCAATGTGTGTGTGATATGCAGGTTGCAGGTTCGACTCCTGACATAGTCAATTCAGCCTGTCATCCTGCTTTTGATAAATGAGTACTAACACAGGTTGGGTGATAGTGTATAGAAGTGCTATATAATAACACATCATTGTCGTTTGGCCTTGGACGTCTGCTTGCATTCACAGTAATTTGGTAATATGGGCCTATACACTGATATTAAGGAAGCGCATGGTATTCCATTCTTGTATGAAATGTATATCACATTATAGTGATATCATAACCATATTTTTCGTAGTGTACTTAGAAACCATGCTAATGTGATGCTACTTTCTGTTTTGTCAAGGGGTGAAAGGTCGTCTTCAATCGCTTCCGTGATGTCAGTTTGAGGTGGGGTCAAATGACATCAATTCATGTGATGTCATCAGAGGTCAAGGGTCATGTGATGTCACTTCCGCTACCCCTGTCAGTTTGGTGAAATGACGTCCCTGCGGAATGCCTTTACGTTTCCAACCCTTCCTTTACCAGCCCTGCATGATTCTTCAGACACCATGTGTCCCCCCTCCCAACATTTTAGGCACAATTACTTCTCTGGGCTTTGAAGAATTTGTACCACGGCTTTATCTTGCGTATCCTTATATGATAGTGTGAATGTACGGCAGAGCTGTACTTCAATTCTAAGAGGAGCTGGTAGGTAACTGGAGGCACCTGACGTACAGGATAGCCGAAGGAAGATGACGAGCGCCTGCATTTTGATAGGGCCTCGGGTTGCGCGCTGATGTCATCACATGCGCACTGGCATCACAACGGCCGTACACCCACAGCTGCCTGCAAGTGGGTGGGACTTGAATATCTGCCCGTTTCAGAGCTGTCTCAAACCCCCGCAGATCATCACTTCAGGGCAGGGGCTCGTTTGCCAGGAGAGTTCTCTGGTGTTCCAGAAAGTTTTCAGACCAATGAAAACGAAAGACCTTTAAACAAAAGCAGCACGAAAGCACACGAGATGCCTGCTGAAGGCGCCCACGCAAAGTGCATGTACCGCCGCCAGCAAGACCATGATGTTCCTTACTGCTACATTTGCGTGTCCTTTTCTGCTAGGGCCATGTAAGACAGAGAGTGAGTGGGCTTGCGGAATTATGTCCCAAACGGCTCCCCATAGAGAGCTGCAATCTAGAGAGACCCACGGCAACACTATTTCTCTTGAAAAACAAAAGAAGCATTTCATAACGGGGCTGCTCTTCTGCTATTACTAAATTATATACGCTGGGTACAAAAACGTGTTGTTGTCTGTGCGTAGAAGGTTATGATTGTGTAAGGCAGATGTGCGCTATATAAATGTACTGCCTTACACAATCATAATCTTATACACAACACAACACCGCGTTTTTGTATCCTGCATATATATATAATATAAAGATCAGGTGCCATGAGACCACTAGTGTGGAGATGGCCGCAGTAAAAATATTCAATAACATACCATAATATATAGCATTACCTAGCTGTTATGTTAATTTACAATTATATGGCGCACATATGCCACTACTGGTATGGCCTCATAGCACTACGGGCTTATCCGGCCCAAAGAAGACGCTTGCTAAACGAACGGGAGGGTGTCTGTGCCACAAGACATTTAATAACAGCAATGGCCACATCATGTTTAACGGTAGGAACTAAGACAACGATGTGGACAGCATACCTAGTCTATGGTGCCCAGCAGGCAGAGAAAGAGCACCTCATCCCTGGCCTGGCAGCCCTTACCTGCATCACTATCCATTGGGCCTCATTACGAGTTTGGAGGTAGCCATGCCGTTTTTACCGGCATGGCTACCCCCAAACTCGGGTCCCGAAAAATGGGAATTACCGGGCCATTCCTACCTTTGTGGGCCCGGTAATTCCCATTCGCGGGACCCGGACCCGGTACGTCCGAATTCTCATTTGAGCCCCCATAGTGCTCAATGTGAATGGGGAGGATGGTAACAACGGTCCTGTTAATAACGGGACCGTTGCTACCATCCTGTTCTGCTAGCGGGTGCCGCTCTGCACGTCTTGTCTGACCAGGCATACAGGGCGGCCTCGCGAGCAGAACTCGTAATGTGGCAGTAGAGTGATAACGGTGCCGGCAGCACTACCGGCACCATTATCACTCTACCGGCACCGTTATCACTCTACCGCCAGGGTTGTAATGAAGCCCACTGGGTCCGGGTTCCAGGAATGAGGAATTACTGGGCCATTCCGACCTTTCCCGGAAACCCGGACCAGTACATCCCCATTCCCATTTGAGCCCCAATAGGGCTCAATGGGAATGGGGAAGATGCTAATAACGGGCTGGTTAATGACGGGCCCGTTGTTAGCAACCTGGTCTGCTCGCGGGACCCGCTAAGGATGCCTGGTTTTACCAGACGTCCTCAGCGGGACCCACGAGCAGACCCCGTAATGAGGCGGTAGAGGGATAACGGCACCGGCAGCTATACCAGCGCCGTTATCCCTCTACCACCTACGTTGTAATGAGGCCCAATGTCTAGCAAATGTGATCCCTGTAACTTGTTTCACATGGAATATAATATAACCTTTCCCTTTCACAGCCCAAAGAAACCATTGTAGACACACTGCTGCTGGCCTGATCCTACGTGGCAAGTTGCAGTGTCTTATGCCCAGACACAGCTATTGTATGTGACTTTCACTATCATGTGCTATGGACAGGCTCAGGGGCTGACATGCAACCATCCTATTCCAGGTACAAAGTCAGATATCCATACACTTCTATCAGATGCTGCGGTACTGGCATTTCTAGATCATTGCAAATTGTGGCGGAGCGAGGCTGTGGGGGGGTGGGTATGCGCCGCCGCAGAGCAGCCTATGTTTACACCAATGTGCAAATAGGTCACTTACATGCAGTTTTTGTCACTTGTGCTGCGAAGCGCACAACCAAAAGGTACATGCAGTGGTAATCGCAAAAGGCCTTTGTTTTTTGCGTTTCTCAGTGCAAAAACAGTAAACGCTGCCTGCCATTTACACATGGCTGGCAGCATTTACAATGGAATCCTATGAATTCTGCTTGCCTTTCGCTGGTGTAAAAAGCAGGCAAATTCCATTGGAATCCACAGCATTTACATTAGCATGAAAATGTCAAGGTGGTGTAAGTTCTGTTGCATTTGTATGGCAATGAGTATGGGGAGGTGGAAACGGATATTCCGTTCAGTGTTTCCTTTCCGCCACACAAATGATTGAAAATATGGCATTAAGTCAAATTCATGCATAAAATGATGACACACACATTTTACGCATGAATTGTACAATACGCCACTACGAGCACGACCCCCTATATATATCGATATACCTCCTTATGCTAAATATAGGTGTTTATGGTTAGGTACACCTATTGTGGCCAGGAATTGGCTCGTATGCCCAGGTCAATGCCCAGGTACTACCATCAGATTCCAGTTTCAGCCTCATATTAAAAGCTACTGACATCACATGCCCAGGGGCATTCTTACAATCCATGTACAGACTCATGTGTTGAAATACAGCCATTATATGCTAGGAAGAGTCTCACCTGCTCAAGTACTGCCATCATATGCTAAGCCGCACATGCCCAGGGAGTTCCATATAATGGCAGATGGAAGGAGGTGGTTGTGGTTGGTGCTAGTCAGTGAGGAAGAGTCTGGTGATGTAGAGTGGTGTTGGATATTTATGACGGTCAATGCAGATAGGTGTTGTGGAAGTGGGTGGTGGTGGATGTGTATAACAATGCAAGTGCAGTGTGGGGTATGTGTATGAGAGTGATGGTGGTGGGGTGTGGAGTGTGGTGGATGGGGTGGAGGTTGGTGGTGTAGATGTGAATGAGGGTGTTGGAGGGGTGATGGTTGATGATGCTGAATGAGGTGTGGAGGATTTGGATAAGGCTGGTAGTGAATGTGGGTAAGGGTGTGGATGGTGCTGGTACTTGATGGTAGTGTATACGGACATGGGTGGGGGTAGAGTGGACTGGATTTGGACGAGGTCGGTGTGGTGGACTTGGTTTACGGTAGTGATGGCGGGGGCAGTGGTTGAAGGTGCTGGTCTTGGGTAGTGGTGGATGTAGATGAGGTGGTTGGCAGATATGGATGAGGGTGGTGGTTAATTTGGACAGTGGTGGAGGGCCATGAGGGGTGGGACTAGATGAGGGTTGTGGACCTGAATGAGATGGGTGATGGATTTGGTTAAGGCTAGCGGTGCATGTGGATGGTAGTCAAAGTGTATGGGAGCACTGATGGTATCTTTGTAAGTGGTGGTGGATGGTGCTGGTAGATGTGATGGTGTATGAACATGAAAGTTGGTGGATGTGGATGAGAATGGTGCTGCTGGTCTTATTTTAAGGTGACGATGGACGGTGAAAGTGAATGAGGATGGTGGTGAGCGTAGACAAGTTGGGTGGTGGATGTGGATTGCGAATGGTGATGATGGATATGGTGAATGTGGATGACAGTGGTGGTGAAGGAGATGATGGTGGATGTGGAAGAGGGCAGTGATGAATGAAGCTGGTGAAGGCAAGTGCTATGTGGTGGTGGTGTATGTGAATAAGAGTGGCAGGGAAGGTGTGGATGTGGGAAAGTGTTGTGACAGATGTGGTTTAGGTGAATGCATGAGATGAATCAGGGAAGTCATGCAGGAGGCCAGCAGTGGAGGAGGTTGTTGGTGGAGTCTGCAACAGATTATGAGGCCCTCTGTTCTTATTGCCCTTAATAGTTGCCCTTCAACATTACTGGAAATTCGGGCCTGCGTGCGAGTGAGTGCTGGTGGAAATGAAATGCAAAGTAGAGGCCACTCACAAGAGATAGGGTTTTTGGATACTGATAACTGGACTTTTTTCCTAATGAGTACTCATCAGAGGCCTTGTCAAAGAGATGATTACCGTACGTGCCTTTGATGGACACTAAGTCCCTCAGGCTCAGGTGAACCAGGTATCCTATTTTCCATGTGTGAGTCTCCAGGCATGGTTGTATGTTTTGTCTTCACTGGTTGTTGGCAGCTACTGCGTAATTTCAGTGAGATACAGACTGCTCTACCTCAGGGATGTTCTACTGAAAGCCCCTGGTAAAATACAATGTTCAGTTCAACAGCCATATATTGCTTCTATGTGGAAGACAATGTAGTTATGTAGCGATTTGTCTCAGAAGGATAGCTATGGGGGACATGCTCACAAATGGGTCCAAAAGGAGGAGGTGAATTTGGACCATCTGTCGGAAACTATATTTGCAGGAAGGCCATGTAGATGGAAGATGGAATGTAGGAAACATTTAGCCATCTGGGGTGCAGAGGGTACCTGGGACATGGAAACGAAATGGGCCATCTTGGTCAGTGAGTCTACGGTTACCATGTTAGTGGTGTTTTGGATGAAGGCGGTTATTCAACCACAAAATCAGTGGAAATGCTTTCCCAAGGTTGAGAAGGCAATGTAGGTTGCACTAATAGATCGAAGGGACGATGATGGGATACCTAGGACTGTAAACATGTGAACAGGCTGTTACATATGCCTGTGTGTCTTCCCTCAAGGAAGGCCACCAAAAATGTCTCAGTATAAGGTCAGTAGTGTTGTGGAATTCCCGATGTTCTGCTGTCTTAGTATCGTGACACATCGACATGGTTTGCGTCTGTAAGGCAGTCGTGGGTATAACCAGCCTATGGTCTTGGAATAAAAGATCTTGATCAGTAGTCAGAGCATTCTTTGAAATTATGTCTTGCAATGAGGGTAGATGGTCAAGTGTTGCTCTGTTAACCATTCTGATGAAATCAGACGCAAAGAACAGAAAGGTTGCTCGAGGAAACAACTATTCCCCGTGAAGGACTGCACCAGATACGGTTTCTGAATGGGACAAGGCGTCTGCTTGAATGTTCTCACAGCCCGGAATAAAGGTAACACAGATGTGAAACTAGGCACTCCATTTATTGCAAAACCCTGCAATTGAGATGGTCGGTTCTAACTTCAATCTGAAAAGAGGATCCTAAAAGCAAATGTCTCCACTCCTGACATGCTCGCATGATGGCCAAAAGTTCCTTTTCAAGAACTGAGTAGTTTGTTTCGGATGGAGTCAGAGTCTTAGACAGAAAGGCTACTGGGTGTTCAAAGCCGTCTTGATGTTTCTGTTTTAGAACTGCCCCAAGAGCAATATGAGATGCATCAGTCTATAGGACAAACGGACAATCTTGATTAGGGGGCTTTAGGATAGGTGCCGATGTAAAAGCCTTCTTCGTGTTCAGAAATGCCTCCTGTTGTTTCCCAGTCCAGCGGAATTCCCTTCCTTTTTTTAGCAATTCAGTAAGAGGTCTAATTTGATCTGTGAAATTTGAGATGAATTTACGATAAACATTGGAGAACCCTAAGAATCGCTGGATTTTCTTGACATAGGAAGGTTACTTCCAGTGTGGGATTCCTCTTACCTTCGAGGGGTCCATAGAAGTTCCATCCTCAGATAAGATGAAACCAAGGAATGAAACCTGACACTGATGAAATACACACATCTCAGTCTTGGCGTAGAGGTGGTTTTGTTCAAGTCGTCGTAGAACTTCCGAAATGTGCTTGATGTGTTCCTCCAGGGTATTGGAGTACACTAGGATGTCATCTAGGTACACTACTCATAATGGAGTAAAAGGTCAGACAATAAATGATCCATAAAGCGTTGGAACACTGCAGGGGCATTGGATAGTCCAAACGGTATCACCCTGTATTCGAATTGTCCTCAGAGGTTGCGAAAATCCGTCTTACATTTATCTCCCTTTTGGAAATGCACCAAGTGATAGGTGCCTCACAAGTCCAACTTGGAAAATAATTTTGCATGTCTAACAGCCCCCAAATTGTCGGGTTACAGAGGTAATAGATACTTGTCCTTCATGGTGATTTTGTTCAAACCTCGATAGTCGATACATGGTCTCAATTCCTTTGAGTCCTTCTTTGGGATAAAGAAGAGTGAAGCCCCCAAAGGGGAATTGACTCCACTATGAGTCCATTATGTAGGTTTGCGGTGAGGTATTCTTTTAAAGCTTCTCTCTCCAGTACTGACAAGAAATACATACAATCAAACGGAACCTCTTGGTTGGGAAGCAACTCTATAGCGCAATCATCTCCTCTATGCAGGGGTATTCCCTTAATTCCTTAATGTGAGAATACAGCTTTAAATGAAACTCTTGTACGATGTCAATCCTTGCAACTGGACCTGCATTATTTCCTGTTTTGACAGGAAAATAAATCCCCACTGCACCTTATTTGAGACATTGAGTGACACAGTGTTCAGATCTTAAGAAGATCGTTCCAGCAGACCAGCTGACATAGGGGTTGTTATTCCTAAACCAGGCTAATCCCAGAATTATGGGATAATGTGCTGCTTTAATTAGGTCAAATGTAATCTTCTCTTTATGTGAATCCAGAGACATCAGGAAAGGGGTAGTCTGCTCCTTGATCATCCCAGAAGATAAGGGCTTACCGTCAACCCCTTGCACTGGGACTTGAAGGGACTTCGTTATCCTGGAAAACCATGCAAGCATGCCCACTCATCGTCCATGAAGTTTTCCGCGGCCCTGCAGTCAACTTGAGCCGGGACATGACTAACAGAGGTTCCTTGATCAGTCAAGACTGACCATAAGTGTTTCAGAATTTGCTGCCGAGTTAGTCTGGAAACCCAGGCACTCTCCCCGATCCCTGGTTTCTGCTAGGGCCTGGGGTCTGGCGTTTCCCGACGGCAAGGAGGAGCTAGCGGGCAATACTGGACCAAATGACTTGGAGAACCACAATACATACTAAATCCTCCTTCTCGTCTCCAGTTGCTTTCTTCAGAAGACAGAGGGCCTCGGGTTCCCAGTTGCATAGGTTCTTTCTCAGACGGAAGTCTGGATGACATCCGTGTTGGTTCAAGAAGGCTATGAGTTCCCCTTAACTTCCTTCGTTCGCTCCTTCTTTCCTGAAGTCGGTATGTCAATTGCATAACCGAAGTGATGAGCTCAGCCAAATTATGAGGATAAAGTACCCGGGCAAGCTTGTCCTTAATGTTTTCAGAAAGCCCTCTTGGCATTATAGTGATCAAAGCATCGTTGGGCCAAGCAGTTTCGTGGGCCATTTGTTTGAACTGGGTTGTATAGACAGTATGTTCATTGACCATTGTTTGAAATCTAGTAGGTTTTCTTGAGCTGATACCACTAATTCAGTGTGGGCAAACATGGCCCGGATGCTGTGCATGAATCTTTGTACTGAATCTAGGATAGGATTATTTATAGTTACAAGTGGAGTGGCCCAATCCAAGGCACTGCCAGACATGTTGGAGATCATATAACTGATCTTTGCTCAATCAGTGGGAAAATAGGTTGGTTTTAATGTAAATTGAACCACACAGTAATCTAAGAACTCTTTCGCCTTGTTAAGGATTTCAATCAGGCGACACACACATTAGTCTCGGCCCAGTATGCAGCGCGCAATTGAAATTCTTATGTTAGATTAGATTCAATATTGAGATGATAGACCACTCAAATACCCCGGGTCACAATGGACCATGAACCAGGCTGGTGGGTAAAGGTAATATTTATTTATTTATTTAAAAATTCAAAAGAAATCATACAATTTTTAATATGGGGCAGGAATCATCAATGGGGTGATAAGAATAATCGGAATGTAAGCAATGCACTTAGTTTACCCTTCTATTGACACAACTACCAAACACCAGGGAACAGGAGCACTTTTTGATTTTAGGTAAGATAGCACTTGAGTTAGAATTTCCCCCTGCAATGTTCCCTCAAGCCACAAATAATACATTCTAAGTGGATAAACAGAAGCAGCATGTAATCAGGAACGACAAATGGAAAACATAATAGAAATCCGACTTTCCCTCCCCAAACAAGAGGGAATAACGGATTTAAACCTTGGCAATGCAAAAAATACTCGGAAATGGATGAATAAACAATGAATGTGTCTAAAACACTTGAAACAAAAACAATTCTTTACTGGAGCAGCAACAATGGAAAGATACTAGTAATCATAAGCAGTGGATTGAGCAAAAGCATACAATTCAAAATTGAATGGAAGATTTAAAACAGTTTACACTCAGAATGACATGTTGGAAATTTAGCAAACTTTTGCAATTCCTGCCTGAATTTACCAAAACGGTTTTTAATAAAAATAGGTGAAATACTGATGTATTGGGGGTGTAGCTATGGATCCTAGGTACAATATGGAAGTGAAATGAGGTCTCTAGCTAGTAAATTGAGTGGGTTATGCCAGATCCAGTGAGATGCGTTTTTGAGAAAATGAAGGCCCGAAAAAGGAAGAGAAATCAGTTTTGACAAGACAGTTTACTCTACACTAGAGCATTCAGGCTAGGCTACCAGACTGAGACACAGTAAGCTCTGTAGTTGACTTGTGAATTCAACCCTAGCACCTCCGCGCCCACCCTGGCGGACTCAGTCCGATCACTCAAAACTGGGTTAATAGCTTAGAATTTTACAAGGCAAAATTATTAAAGATGTTGGTGCTAGTTCAAGGAATCAAAGCAGGGTTTCAAGAATGATTTTTGACAATATTACAAGTTATCAGGATAAGGATAGGATGACTTAGAGATTGCGATGGAACAAAGCAAGGCAAGGTATACTCAGAATTTCTATGGTTCTTATTAATACGCACAGTCCACTTTTTAGTTTTTGGAGTTTGGACAGTCAGGGCTCGGGTCACCACACGGATCTGGTCTAACAAAGGACAGCCGGACAATATCAGCGGAACTGGATCAGCTGGGAAGGGACTGGATACCAAAGGATAGTTCTTCTGGACTGGCAATTCTGGTTACAGGATACTATAGGTCATCAGGGTAGCAGGGTGGCAGCAGCATGCAGTAAGTGACAAGCCAGGTTAATTCAGGATGCTTCCCAAAACATCACAACATTTCCCTTGGTTATTGGGATTATTTTAGAATTGAGGCGCAGCTGAAGCAGGATCAGCAATGCTTGGCCTTGTGGTTGGGATCTGGAGTTTAGATGGATAATGCAAGATGAAGACAGGAACAGACCGGAACTTGACTCCGGCTTAGGAAATCAGGAATCAGTTTGTGTCCAGGGTCTTGTTAGGGACCATTATTTATAATGAAAAATGACATCATCAAGGTAGAGACTGGGCAGGGTTAACTATGCCTGCCCCTAAACTACTTGGATTGGGCAGGGGAGCTAGTATCTGCCTCACTCTCAGTTGGTTGGATTTCTAAGGTGATGATGTCAGATTTCTGAGGAGAGGTTTGCAATGTCCCAACACTCCCACATTTACTTTACTTAAAATCTGATTTTGACAAAATCATACATTTCTTCACTTGCAATCTCTTGGCAAATTATATACACACAGTTCACATATTATGTGCATCACATTTCAGTCCAATCATCAGGTGTGTGCGACCTTGTTTTGCCTTTCTGATACATTTTGGTGGTTTTACACATAAACGAGTTGGCCTAAAATACCACAATTTTATACACAAATGTGAATTGTCCCCAGGGAGGTATGTACAAAATCTTATGTTTGCCACATTAATACTTTCCTTGGAATCTGTCATATTTCATAATTTCTGTTCCTCACGCGGCAAAAAGTTCTAACAAGTTTTAAAAGATAGCCCACAAAATTAGATTTAAAACTGCAACCTTTGAACATTTTTGCTAATTCTTCCTACAGAAATAAACGTCTTTAAATTTTCTTTAAAACATAGTCTCTGTAACCAAAAGGCAGTCCCTTTGTTACTTGATACTGGGTTATTTCCTTTCCTCCAACTGTAAGCAGCTGTCATTTCCTTCCAGGCAAGGGGGTTTCGAGTGTTAATTGAAGGTTTTATTGTCCCTTCACACTTGACAGGTGAGTGTCCCAGGACTGCTATTGTCCCATCCTGGAGCACAGACGAATGTCTGATGAGCATGTGAACTTTCATTGTCCTGTCCCATACAAAGATTTTCAAGCTGGCACTTCGCACCTACGTGTCCTGGATTTAGAGTGTATCTCCCTTCCTTGGAGGAGTTTCATGGCTGGCAACTGGAATAACAGGTTTTTCTGAGAACGTACAACTCCAGCCTATGTGTTTTAAACTATTTAATTTCTTACTTTGGGTCTTGAATTAAACAAGCCTATGACATAAGATATCCTATGTGTGTATTATCACCACTAACATAATTCCTTTACATTGCTAAGTAAAACAGGCTTTCACTAACAATTTAGTTTTAAACAGGCCATTTTTATTTCTTCAGTCTTCACAGCCCATTTTTCCACATGTGTTAACAACTGCTAGCATTTCTTTCTTTAATTCGGTTTACAGCTGCTCAGATTTCCACTGTTTTTGCAGCTGTAGTCATTTTTCTTGCAGCAGGACTCTTATCTAAAGTATAGATTCATTTATCCTTGACCTGGCTCAGAGAGTAAAAAGTCTCTTTGAACTGCTGCGCCTGGATAGATTTTGTCAAGAAATAAACGTGTGTTCCCGTGCAGGTGAAAAGAAAGTTGCTTGTTGATTTCTTTCAAATCTACTTTGACAGGACTTGTCATTCAGGAATTATGCCCAGATTTTCTGAGGCACAATGCTGAGGTATTTTCTGAGGTACAATTTCTGAGACTTATGCTGGGCCTGGCAGAGCCGTTTCCATCACAGTGGTTTCAGAATGAACAGATGTACATAGCATAACACAGCATTTTGAAAGGGTGAAAAAAGGTTTAATTCCGAAGGGGAATTTTTGGCTTTTGCAGCAGTGCAGTGCTGCCGGTTCACTTGATTCCATATATATGTCTCAGAACACACTGGCATACTTTTTCAGTGTATCCCCTTGTTCCATCTTGCCTGAAGTGTACTAGGCAGGATGGTGCAGCCATCTTTTGTTGCTGCCAAAATGCAGTTTTGAAGTCCTGTTGTGCACAGGAGCCAGCGCACCAGGTTGCTGTTTCTTGCGCAAATGCAGCTTGGTGATGTGGTGCAATGCTGTTGAGTGGGTCAATATATCCCACAACCTTTTTAGGATGGGCATCAAATTTTCCTACCAGAACAGGTCGAGGGGGTAGTTCAGTGTGAGTGGCTCCTTGTGACACCAGCTGACATAATTGTTGTTATCCATCTGGAAATGTTGCACTTCCAAAGTTAGAGCCTGTGCGGCTGTCGTGCGTTGCTGGACTTGTTCCATGTCCAGTTATTGGGCATCACTTACTATAAGAATGCAAGCATGCATTGACCTGTCCTACTGGTTTCTGCTTGTAGATTATGCCAAACAGCCCAAAACAGCACTCGAGACCCTGTAACTTTACAGGGGACTTTTGCGCCGCCCAGGATGTCAGCAGGCAAAACCCCTTGTAGGGATGAAAAATCCCTCGCTGATGGATAGTTGAAGCTGATAATGTTGGTAAGTACTCCGAGAAGAATGTTCGTGAAGAGTGGCTCTAGAGCTGGAGTCTGGGATGAGAATGAAGCTCCAAAGGGAGGAATACAGGATCTGTAGGAGCATTTAAGAGGTGAATCCAAGAACAGAGAATTGGAAAAAGGATTAGAATCTAGGAACAAAGGGCCTCATTACGAGTCCGGCGGTAACCTGCTGGTTTTTCCGGCTTGGTTACCGCCGGACTCGTCTTACCATTCCGCCTCCTTGATTCCTGGAATTACTGGGGCATTACAACCCCGGTGACCCGGGAATTCCGGAGGCGGAATTCAGTAAATCCCCATTCCCATTGAGTCCCATAGGAGTCAATGGGAATGGGGACCATGGAAACACCAGCACCATCTCGTGATGGTGCCGGTGTTTCCACATCCGCCTGCAGGCGGGCGGTGTTAAACCCACCAGATCAGACCTGGCGGAAATGACACCTCCGCCTGCAGGACTCGAGATCACCCCGTATGGAAACAACAGTGGTGGCGGGTTTAACGCCACCGTTATTTCCATACCGGGTGACTCGTAATGAGGCCCAAAGTGTTCAAAGGGAAGGTGGAACAAAGATGTAGCATGTAGGCTGAGACTAGAACTCAGGGAATGAGGGAAACAGAGAACAAGAGAAGAAAATATCACATTAGATAGGGCCAAAGCCTACTAGGATGAAGCGACACATCTGCTTACCTTCTTGCTGCCCCTGATGTGCTCACACTGCCTTCTGGAGTCTGTCGACGGTTTCCTACTTCCACTGTGGACTAGACTGCTGCAGCTCAAATAGATCCATTGCGCTGCAGAGCGTCATCTTGAATACAAAAGTATAGTACAGATACATCTCTTTCAATGCTGCCACAAAGACCAAGTAAGCAACGGTCATCTCCTGACAGCATGGTAGTGAATAGTTTGGCTGTGTGTAAGTCATTTAAATGTTAACAATGGCAAGCTTGCATCTGGCTCCTGCAGGGTTGAATATGGAGAATAATATTCTCAAGGATTCTTGCACTCTGCTCTGAGCACATGTGTGTGCAGTCTTCTCAGAATATGGATGTACAGATTTCTCTGAACATGTGTTTGTGACTTTCACTAAATATGAGGGTGCTACTTTCAATCAATATATGTGTGATTTTGAACACAGTTGTGCGTGCAACTTTAAACACACCTGTGTGTGTGCACTGCTTTCAATCTTTTCCTAGTGAATTTCCTTCAGCTCAACAAGTTTGGGCTGGAGATGTAATCTTTCCTAGTAAACATCCTTTCCCTGTCACATTACGCATGGGTCTGTTTGTGGATTCAAAGATAAGGGACTGCAATGGTTTAACGTGTTGAACTGTTCCCTAAGAATGGGATGAGTATTTGTGATAATTTCTTTTCACAACCATATCCATCCTGACTAGACTCACAGTGGGTGCAAATTTGCATGCTGTCACACCAGACGATAGTAGGTCGACTTCACTAGGGACTGTGCAATTCTATGCCGGCATGAGTCAAAGATTCAATTTAGTTGATATATTCCTACAAAAGCACAATATATGGTCGAGTGCACAATTGCTATCAATTTTAAACTGTGCCTCTATGCAAATATTCATTATGCTTTATGGAAGTAACATCTCACTATCCATTCAATTCTAAAAGAGAAAACAAGATCTTTTAAATACACTTGTGTTCCTGTGCTCAAATTGCATTACCTAGGACTCCCAGTCCTCTACTCCCCCAGGAGTTACCTTGGTCAGTCTATAGGGGCACTTTGTAGTTACTTTGGGGTTTCATTTACCTTTTTTAAATGTGGCTTTTCTTGACTTTGGGGCACAGCTTGGACCATCCAACTGGAGGTACTGCCTTAGCAGGGCCCTTTCTCGCTGGCTGTAATGTCAGTCTTTCCTGTGTGGGTTTTTCATCTGTGTGCAATGAATGGCTGCTCTCCTCAGCCTGACTGGAACACAATTATTTAAATGATCACAGCTCTACTCCCACCAACAATGGTATCCTACATCTTCCCTGTCCATCTCCCCATATTCCATCATATTCCTCTACCTTTTATGAGCCTATGTGGATACTTATTATATATTAACTCCTCCCAGATCCCAGCAACATAGATGTGGTGTCTACCAGTCTCATGTCACTGAAAGGTAGGGGGAATCTACTCCGAATGGAAAATGGCAATTTAATTTTTTTATATAACTTTGGAATTAAATGCGTGAGATTAATAAAATATAGCTCACTGCAATCTAGATATCAGCACACATGATTAAAGATGAAGTAACATTGGTGTGCATTCAATCATTCAAGAGATATGTGTTTTCCAAATTTTTCTACTAATCTTTACATGACACCCTATGAGCATTTTTACATGGTTCGGAAGATATAATTTCTAGCTACAAAATATAATTTGTTTTGTGTTGATCAAGCCTCCTATCACAGAGATACCCTTTTTCAATAATTAAAGTTTGGGGCTTTAAGAGGTGACATGCATGGAAATACCAGAAAAGATCGTAAAAAAAACGGTATTGTATATTTGACTGAATTTATTCGATCAAATATGCCATACATGACCATTAGGTCGAACAAGTGGAACAGGGGTTGCGGGGGTGTCCCCATTTCCCCTTGCTCGCTATAATGGGGACAGGGGTTGCGGGGGTGTCCCCTGCATAGGAGAATAAAGTTAGAAGAAAGTAAAGAAGAAAAAAGGAAAGGACTCTGCAGTGCCAGTTCCCAAGCATGTAAGTGAACGGAAGCAGTGTCACAGGGAGTCAGCGGCACACAATGAGGTGTGCCGCCAAAAGGTAAGTAAGGGGGAGTGTATTTGTAGGGTATGCTTGGAGAGACATTTGCTTTGGGTTGTTTGACCGTAACGGTCAAATTAGCTACGGTCTTTTCAGCCGCAAACTTTTCCATTATGGGCAAACAACCCAAATCCGATACCCATTCTAGTTTGGGAGTGAAGACATGTTGGCCTTATCTTATAAAGGGCACCATTGATAGATTGCCTGCATACTATGTTTTCATGATAGCAATATGTGTCCAGGCAGAATTCCTTTGGCCTCTCATGAAGGTCAGATAAACTGCCAGATGGCTAACTGCTAATTGATTGTTGTGATGCATATGTGTTGACAAATGGTGATAGTTCTCTTTGAAGCCCCCAGCCAAGCCCATTGGCTGACATATGGCAGTGGGTTTATTAGGCTTTCTCCTTAGAAACCGCCTTCAACACATGAGATCAATGGTTCTGTGTGTGCTTGTGTCTTGTGTTAATGAATTCCTGACCTGGAGTTTATAGTGTGAGGTGAATCCTTAGACCCTTTCAAGTCCCCCCCAAGCTCCAACAGAAATATGTCTGAACAAGTATTTTTCAAGTTTCAAACACACACTGCGAATCAAAGAGAAACGCAATAGGAATAGGATAATACTTTTTCAGTGGGACTTTTTACATTATTTCAGTTAAAATGAAACATATGGTAATTACAATCAGTGAAATTATAAGCTACACAAGTGCATTTTATATTCCCTGTACTTGAGGCACAGGTCAACAGATTTGGCTACACTCCAAAGTTCAGGGCATTGGGGTCATTATGAGTTGGTCGGTATATGATAAAAGTGGCCACTATTATCGTTCTGCCAAATTATGAGTTGGCTGTAATACCTTTGGTGGAAATTCCACCTACAGAGATACCGTCAATGGTATTACCATGTATTGCAAAAAAGCTGTATTACTGTTTTATCACAAGTTGGGATATGGCAGTAATGCCACCAATATTGTGCAGCAATACTGCCAACACCACAGTGCAGTTACTCAGACAGGTGCCACAAATGAAGCCACAGGTGCTCCCAATCAATTCAAGATGGTTACATAAGGCACACACCTTCCCCAAAAACACTTTCAAACACCAAGCTGCCACTAGCCATTGCGACCTGGGACATGCAGCTGCTCACGCTGCACATTGACCTGCACAGGCAGGAAAACCAGCACAGAGGACAGGGTGAAGAGAGGAGGAGGAGGAGATGCCATGTAAGATGGGCGCACATACCCTGGGTCAGGCCATCACCATGGACTCTCACTGACAACCATCTAGTCACCCTGTACCAGCTGAACAGGGAGTTCACAAGTGAGCTGCTTACCTTAATCCAAGAAGACCAAGAGAGCATGATAAACATCAGCACAGCTGTTCCCCCGCTGCTGAAGCCAGTGTCTGTTTTTTATTTGTTATTGTATTGGTTTTATAGTTAAACCAGTATTTATTTACCACAATTTATACATAAAACGACTACAAGAAAATAATTCAATCAACATATTCATATCAATTCATACATAATGCAATTACACAAAACAATAGAGCATAAAATCCCAGTCCATAGTGTTATAAACAATAAAATCATATAACCACAACTAATACATGGGCCCTCATTACGATACCAGCGCTAAACCATGGCGCTATTAGCACCATGGTTGGTGCCGGTATCGTAACCTGTCCGCCATGGTGAAATGGGGAAATACCGCCCCATTCCAAGGTTGGCGGGGCGGTATTTCCCCATTTCCCCATGACCCTTCCCCATTCCCATTTTTGCCCCATAGGGCATAATGGGAATGGGGAAGGCGCTAATAGCACCAAGGTCCCTTTGCGGGTCCCTACTTTAACGGCTGTTTTACACCAGCCGTTAAGGTCGGGTCCCGCAAAGGGACCTCGTAATTAGGCGCTAAGTGGTTAACGGCACTGCAGCCTTTTACAGCGCCGTTAACCACTTAGCGCCGGGGTCGTAATGACCCCCACGGACAATCAACATATCCATAGAATTCATCTGTAATTCAATTGCTAAAAATTGATTTACTGCATAAAATCCCAATTGATATAATTAAGAGCAATAAAACCATGTTAGATTAAAAACACTTTCTGTTCATCCAATTCATCAATATTTTTATGACATAAAACTTGGTATTTTCAAACTATCCACAATCCTACTATGGCTGCAACCAAAGAGGTAGTACGACCTGCGAGACATACCTTCCAGAATTCATCATCATTACCACTGAAAGGTCGTCACTAGTCCATGTGTTTTTTGAAAATAACGTCCTTTTCCCTTGGAGGACTGAGCAATTTGTGATCAAGTGAAAAAGAGATTCAGTATATGAGACATCACCACAGATGCGACAAAATAAATCTTCCCCTGAGATTGTACTATATTTACTCAGAATTTCTCTAGTAGGGAACATTATAACTTTGAATTTCAGAAACTACCTTCTAATATGTCTATTCGGATGTCTCTGTAAATAAGGAGTAATATTTCCCAGTTTTTTGTACTCAAACTTAAAATGGCTCAGGAATTGATATACGTGTAATTCTTCTAACGTGTGTAGCCAATCATTTCTAAATCAAAAACATGTGTTTTCACATTGCATGGGTTTTCTTATAAAATCTTTTTCGGTTAATCCCAGCGTACTCAAAACTGTAGTACACTGCATAACAAAATCCCTGAAGTAGGCACTCTTAGCTTCAAGATTGTATGAGTATAAATCACAAAAAAGAATCTTTCACAGGATCAAGTACTTTCCTATAGTAGCCTAGAAGTCTCTATATAGTAGCCTAGAATGTTGCACCCTACTTTCTAAGGAGCATACACCCAACTCATAACAAATTGAGTGAGTGGGTTGGATCTCTAAATGTTGAGGAATCTCCTCCATATTAATCCCTCTAGGTAAACAGAGATACTTCTCATTGGAAACCCTTCTCCCTCTTTCACTCCCACACTCTGGCCGTCCTCCATGGCCTCCCTCCCCTTACCCGTCTGTGATGCAAAAAACCTTGGTGTCATCTTTGACTCCTCTATCTCCTTCTCTCCTCACATCATGGACCTTGCTAAGAAGGCCCACTTTCAGCTGCACCCCCTCAGAGGCATTCACCTCATCTTCCCCCAGAAACTCAATGACTCCAGAGCTCTGGTCCTCTCCAGGCTGCAATACTGCAACCCCTCTCCCTTAATCTGCCTATCTACTCCGTTGCCCCCTGCAACTAATCCAGAACAGTACTGCAAGATTTATCCTTGGCCTCAAGCCCAGGGACTGCATCTCGCCAGCCCTAAAACCTCTCCACTGGCTCCCGTTGCTGTGAGGATCAAGTTCAAGACCCTCTGAACCATCCACAAGGCTTTCTAAGGCCTGGGACCCCGCTACATCCAACTCTCTCTCCCTAAATACCTCCCTGCTAGAACCCTGCGGTCATCTAACTCTAACTCTCTGCAGATCAGATGTCTTTCCAAGCAGAGAGTGAGGGGTAGATCTCTCTCCTCTGCAGGTGCGTCCCTCTGGAATGGCCTCCCTGACCCGCTCAGTCTTGAGCTGGATCTCCTTAAGCTCGGAAGCTTCTCAAGATCTTCCTTTTCTCTCACCCTCCCCTGCTAGTGTCCCTGTCTCCTCTGCTTCTTGAATGGCTGCCTGGTTTCTTAATAGTCTTCAGGGCACCAAGTCCCCCATTCCAATCTACCCCTGCACTTGGTCTCCCTGAACCCCCTAACCCCCTCTCCCTGCACTTGCCCTTCTGGGCCCCTCGCCCTGCACTTGGCAGGCTGGACCTGCACCCTTTTAGCCGGTCCAGCACCTTATCTCGCACTTAGCTTGTGGACCTTCCTTCACCTGCATCTCTTTTCCCCTGGCCCTGTCAACCTGGCCTCCCCTGGCACTCGCTTTTCACACTGGCCCTTCCGCCCTGACCGGCACTGCCCCTCCCTTTCCTCTCCCCTGCACTTCTTTTACTGCACTTGCATGTCCAAAGGCCTAGTAGGATCGTTTTGTTTTTGTCCTCCCTGTACCCACACCCTCTTGTCTTGTTGCGGCTTGAAAATTGTGTATAGGCGCATTATAAATACCCAATAAATAAATAAATAAATAAATAAATAAATAGGTACTTTAAAATCTTTAGAATTTGGGTATAACATTTTACAATACTGTATAAAAGATTAGAGACACGTTTCTCCTCATAACATTTTTATCATAAGTAACACAGATAATTTCCTGAATTTGGCATCCACACATTTTATTTCGTTTGCCATGGCTAGTGCCTGTGTTTTCACCTAATCCCCAATTCTCACAGCACGCGGTTTGCTAAAAACCGGAACACCCACAAATAAAAAGTTGTCAAATTTTTCCAGTGTTTTACCTCCAATTCACCAAGTATACGATGATTCATTTTTCTTTGCACTACACTGCATGATCTTAGTTTTTTTCAAATTAATAGCCATATAATTTTGTTGAGCGTAGCTATCAAAGGCATTCAGCATATACTGCAAACCTCTCTCAGTGCAGTCTAACAGCAGGAAGTCGTCTGCGTAACTAATGAAGATTACCCCTGCTAGCTGCGCAGGGAGTATTAATTCTATTAAAGACTAAGGAGACGAGCATTATGTGTCATCTTCATTTATTTCTACTCTTCAGCAGTTCAACAAAACACTTAAAAACCATGAAAAATGTAAACAAAACTTTTCTTTTTTTTTTTTTTTTCAAACTACAAAATCCATGAATCTCTGTAGTCCATCCTCTTTCCACCAGTCACAATCCACTTCCTGTGCTTGGACTCCTCCTCTGCTTTTACTTGCTCTGATCGTCCTCATGTTCATAATTAATCCTCGCCAATGGTGCAAAATCTCTTCTGAACTTTTAACTCAACTACCGGGGCACTTCCGGTTTCCTGCAACTGTCAGCAACGCCAGCGTCCTCAGTTGTTCTTCTGATCTTCCCCTATAAAGAAAAAACATAATAGGAGATCTTAGGGTGGTGCGTACGTAGTGTACTAGCTCATCTAATGCATTGACATTTTATACACAGTACAATACTCGGGTGGGAAATTAATGCTCGCCTCCTCAGTCTTTAATAGAATTAATACTCCCTGCGCAGCTAGCAGGGGTAATCTTCATTCTGTGACAAGACTGGAGGCGAGCATTATGCTTGTTCAAAGCTTCCCTAACACCGTACTAGCCAAACCCTCTACTGGCTTAAAGTAAAACTCTTTAAATGTACGTTCGCTGGACCAGTCTGCTGCTAGCATTATCTCACTTAAGGGTACTCCCGCTCTCGCGGCTGACGAGGCCATTGCCACTCTCACAGAATGAGCACCATACACGGTCACATGCACACCAGCTGCTTGCATTATTTCCTTGACCCATCTCGCAGTGGTAGCTGCTGCTACCGCGTGGTAGGGGTTCCTGCGCGCTATTAGTAACTGGGTCGTACTTGCCGCCCTATTCTCCGCAGTTCTACCCTCGTATTCCTTAATGCATCGCACTACGCACCATTTTGGATTATTCGAGAAGTACGGATAATGGACCGTAGAGGTCCAGGACTTGGTCCTTCTGACAATGGAGAAAGTGACTCCCTCCGGTCCAAAGGACTGTCTGTTAATCTCCAGAGCTCTTACATCTGATACTCGCTTGCAGGAAATTAAACATAACAGCATAGCTAGTTTGCCTGATACCTGCTTGAGCGAGAGGTACTTATCAGCTGGCCAACCTGATAGCAGGTTCAGCACTGCCGCAACGTCCCACGTTGTATCATACCTAGGCTCCGGGGGCACCTTAAATCTTGCTCCTCTAATGAGCCTCACTACTGCAGGATGTTCCCCTGCTGGGGCACCTTCTATCGGGAGATGACCTGCCGAAATTGCCGATCTGGATACTCCTATCATATGGAAGGCTCTCCCGTTCTGCAACAAACTTGCTAGGAAATTCAAAATCTCCACTACAGGTGCAGAAACGGGATGAACACTTCTGTTCTTACACCAGCTTGTCCATTTTGCCCAAGCTGAGTCATAGCTCCTCCGAGTGGAAGGAGCCCAGGATTCAGCGATGAGCTGAGCAGCCTGCGCCGAAATTCCTGGCAGCGCCCAACGCTTCCTGATATCCTGCACGCGACTAACGGGAGTGTCCCTCTTACTCTCAGAGGATGACACGATCCAGCTGGGTCCGTGAGGAGTCGCTCTCCTTCGGGGAGAACTCTGGGTATGTCCATTACTTGTTCCATTAAAGTGGGAAACCACACTTGCGATCTCCACAAAGGAGCTACTAATACTAGCTCCGCTTTCTCCCTCCGGCATTTCACCAGCACTCTGCTCAACATCATGAACGGGGGAAAAGCGTAGTGTGGTCCTCCTATCCACTCTTGAAGGAACGTGTCGGTTCCTTGAGCTCTCGTGTCCAGCCTCCAGCTGTAGTAGAGGCTCCTCTGCGCATTTAGTCAGTCTCTGAAACACTGTCGGATCCAGTTTCCAGTCGCTGGAGTCCGTCAGGTATCGGAAGTTCCAATCCGATCCGATCACTTCGTTTAGTGATCCTGGCAGGTATTCTGCTGTCACTGATGTTCCTGACTGGAGGCAAAAAAGCTGCAAGTCTTTTGCTAGCTCTGCCAGCATCTTGGATCTCGTGCCGCCTAAGTGGTTGATGTATCGCACTGCTGAGATATTGTCCATCTTCAGCAGGACACAAGACTTTACTCTTTCTTTCGTGAAGGCCTTGATCGCGAACAATCCTGCTAGGAGTTCCAGACAGTTTATGTGTAACTGAAGCTCCTCTTCGCTCCACTTGCCTCCGGTCTGTAGAGACCCGCATCTGGCCCCCCCAACCTTTCCGCCTGGCATCCGATTCTATAATCAGATCCGGCTTGTCTCCGAATATGGCTCGCCCATTCCAAGCATCCATATTCTTTAACCACCATTCTAGCTCTGTAATGGAGTCTTGATCTAGGAGAACTAGCTGATGATACTTCCGACCTTGCTGCAGATGCTTTATTTTTAATCGCTGCAGTGCGCGATAGTGCAGGGGACCAGGAAAAATGGCCTGGATAGAAGCCGCTAATAGCCCCACTATTCTCGCTAACGTCCTGAGAGATACTTGCTTCTTCTCTAAGCATACTCTGATCTCTCTCTTGATATCTCTCGTCTTCCGAGCTGGAAGTTCCAGAGTCGCCTTCCTAGTGTCTAGTACGAATCCTAGGAAGTCTAGTCTTTGCGCAGGTGTAGTGTCTGACTTTTCTGTGTTCACTAGGAATCCCAGTGAGGTCAGAAGGTTCTGAACCCATTCCGTCTGGTACACTAGTACTTCTCGGTCCTCTGCCATGAGTAAGAGATCGTCTAGGTAAATAATCAGCCTGACGCCCTTCTCTCTGATAGCTGCTGCTACTGGCTTCATCAACTTCGTGAAAGCCCAGGGGGCAGAAGCAAGACCGAATGGCATTGTCCTGAATTGCCAGAATTGTTCTTGCCAGCGAAAAGCTAGGAATGGTCTGCATTCTCTGATCACAGGTATCGTAAGGTAAGCGTCTTTCAGGTCTAAACGCGTCAGCCAGTCTCCCTCACTTAGGGAGTCTCTGAGCTGATGGACGCCCTCCATCTTGAAGTGCCGATATATAATCCAGCCGTTCAGCTCCTTGAGATTTATAACCGGGCGTACCTTCTCCTTCCTGTGGACCAGGAACATATTGCTCACAAACCTCGGTGGTATGTCGCACTTCTCTATCGCTTGTTTGGTGGCTAGCTGCGCTATCTCGCTGTCTAGACAAGCCTGTTCCGCTTGCACTAGTCTTTGCCTCTGTGGTCTGCACCGCTGAACCGGGGCCTCTATGAAATCTAGCTGTAGACCTGCGACGGTCTGCAATATCCAAGAATCGCTTGAAAGCTTGCGCCAATTCTCTAAAAACCTGCGCGTCCTCCCCCCTACTGGGGGATACTGTATCGCTCTCACCTGGTGTAAAACCTTAACCTCGTCCTGCTCCTCTGGACCTACGGCCTCTCGGGAATCTTCCCCTGGCCGGGAAGAAAGTGTCTTGGCTTCTGTTCTCCCAGTATTGGGCCCTGGTGTTCTGGGGTCTTCTGCCTCCTTGGTTGCGACCGGCTGCGCGACCCCTGCCGCGGCCGGTCCCTCCAAAAACTCTACTGGGGAATATTTTTCGGATAGACGCTTGTGCTTTTTCTAATGAAGCATATGTTCCGACGAAGCGTCCCATCTCCTTTCCAAAGGTCTCTCCGAAGAGGAGTCCTTGGGCTCCTTCACCCGCTTCATATGATGACAAATCGCTGAGCTTTGAATCTATCTTGATTAGGAGACCCTTTCTTCTTTCTGACGCGATGGCACAATTCGCGTTCCCGAGCAGGCAGACTGCTCTCTGGGCCCACCTTGCTAAGACCTCTGGGTTAACCTCTTCTCCAGTATCCTTTGCTCTTTCTGCAAGGTCCATTATTTTGGCTAGGGGTCCTGCTAAGTCTAATACCTTTTCCTGGCAGCTTTTCCAGGATCTATCAATGCCCTTGCGGGGTCCTTACTCGTCTTTGACACAAAAGTCAACATTTTCGGGTCGAGCTCGGGGGCCTCCGCTACCTTTCCCGGCAGGTCTGGGCGTGGGCACTCTGCCGGTAGGCGTTTTCTCACCTCCTTGTCCAGGGGTTTGCGCAGCCTTGCTGCCATATATTGTGCCACTCGAGAGGACGGTTGCCACTCGGTGGATCTCGGATTGCGAATGCTGTCCGGTTCGAACATGTTGTCTTGCGATTCTAGGAGGTGCTTCTCCTTCCGCAGCTTTTTACCCTCGCTGGGACGTGCCCAGTCGTCCTCCCCGGCCTCCTCCTCATTCTATGAGTCCTGATCTTCCATCGGCTCCTCTTCCGAGCCTGGGTCTTCTCCATTGTTGTCATCCCCTGGATTGGGGGTCGTGAGGTTCGGCACAGCCTGCTTTCGTAGATAAGCATCTTTCAGCTTAGAGAAAGCGTCAGGCACCTCTGAGGTCTTTAATACTACCTCTTCCAAAGAGCCCCGGGGGTCGCCAGAGGCTTTCCTCTTGAGGGCTAGTGTACTCCCCTTTTGTCCCTCCTTCACGGGATGGGCGGGCGTGCGCTTCCAGATCTTGGTGCTGTTACTAGGCTGCGAAAGCATGGCTTCCAAAGTCTCCAGCCTCTCCTGGAGGGGTCTGATGCCCTCTGCCACTGCGTCAACCAGGGAGCTTCCCAGCACTTTCTTAAAACTGTCCGCGAGGTCCTGAGGCTGTTCCTCCTCGCTCCACTCAAATTCGGACATTTTTGTACTGTGCTGTGTGCCTAAAATGCCTGTGTCAGGTGTCTTAGCACGCCCAATGCCCATTCTTACTGGTGACTATTTGGTTTTCGTATCCCTTTTTCTTTTTTTTATTTTATTTTTTTTAAAATTTTTGTTATGTGGCTGCACATTTATCTGTACACTGACTTTCTTCAGGGAAGTGTACTTTCTTGCAGCATCAATCTTCTGCTGCTCAGCAGTGTGGGGGACTCGTGGTCCTGTGATCTGCTGATCCTTAGCATGAGTGCTGCTATCTCATTGAGTGATCTCATGCCACTCCGTCGTGCGATCGTTATGACCGCTGCTGCTACTCAAAGTACCTAAGGTCGGAATGTCTTCGGGTCGTATGAGCGTTCCGAAATGCGTGTATTCTTACACTGTTGTCGCGCTAATTCGACGAATTTCGATGCGCGGATGCCTTCGCGCTAATGCTCCGCCCCTCCAAGGGTGGTGGCTACTCTTCCGGAGTATGGAGCTCCTTATGGGCTCACGCAGCCACAGTCCGCTCACGCGAGGGGCTGAATTCCAGCACGCTGTTCCCTCGCGAAGGCTAACTCCTCCCACACAAAGGTGGGGGCCCCCTCACGAGTGCGGTCGCGAGCCATGCCGCGTAGCTCGCGAAGCTGATGGAGCCCCTGGGGTGTCGGTCTTACGACACGGGGCCGTCAGCCTGCGAGTAATCTCCTGCTTGATAGGAGAAAACATAAGGGTTTTCCTAACTAATCCTCGCGGTATCTAAAGACCGCACAACGCCTAAAGCTGCTCGCGAAAGCGCGCTAAATCAAGGTGAAAACCCCACATGAAAAATTATATACATTTTTTTTTTTTTTTTAAAGAAAACGCTCTAAGTCAATCACTCTTACGTGTATGTCTACACTATATACTTTTCTAGCTAATCTTCCGCTCACACTCAGTCAATTCTTTCACTAACAAACGGAGAGGGAAGAAATGCTACTTATCTGCTTGAAGAGCAGTAAAAGAAGAGGAGGAGTCCAAGCACAGGAAGTGGATTGTGACTGGTGGAAAGAGCATGGACTACAGAGATTCATGGATTTTGTAGTTTGAAACAAAAAAACAAAAAAAAGAAAAGTTTTGTTTACATTTTTCATGGTTTTTAAGTGTTTTGTTGAACTGCTGAAGAGTAGAAATAAATGAAGATGAAGCATAATGCTCGCCTCCAGTCTTGTCATAGAATCCATGTCACTTGTAATTTGAACATTTTTGCTAGCTGCCGGACAGAATGACTCCCCAATGTCTGACGTGTACAAATTAATGAGGGTGGGGGCAAGTATACAGCCCTGTCAAACCCCCATTCTAACGGGAATCCTGCACAACAACAAACCTTCCTGGTTTAATCACACCTGCATGACAGAATGCTCATGAAGAGCAACTGTTCGTTTCTAGAGACCTGAGGGAATACCCCATCCTTGCAACTTCTTCCATAATAGTTCCCTGTTGACTCTGTCAAAGGCACAGAAAAGATCAATCGTTGCTATAAACACTGAATTGCATTTTTTTGTCCATGCAAGTGATGGAATAAACTTTAAAAGGAATCCATTTAATGATGTTCCCATTGCTTTCCTGTACCAATTTTTGAAGTCGTCCTGTCTCTTGAGCCCAGATCTCCAAATGGCCCAACAGCATGGTGGCAAACACCTTGCTGTCTGCATCCAAAATGGAGATCAGACGATGATTTTTAGGGTTGGATCTGGAACCCTTTTTGTATATTGGCACTACATGTGGAGTCAGGAAAACGATTACTCTCCACCACATTCTTAAACAAGGAGGTCAACGTACAAGGCCAGAGATGAGGACTACTGTGAATGACAAGGCTGAGAGTCAGAGCTTGTTTCGACCAGGAGCTCTTGATGTACTCATTTTACTAACAATTTCGAAAATGGACTCCTAATTGCCACTCGTCTTTCGTTCCGACATATTCAACCTTTGATTTGGAAATGTCAGTAGTAAAAGCAGTCACAAAGTATGAAACCCACTCAGGCTCAGAAACAGCATTATTTTGAATTGCCGCTTGAGAAGACATATTGCTGTTGATTAATCTCCAAAGCATAGAAGCATTCTTTGTACTCATAATGTTCAGCAGGTTTTCGCAATCGTTCTGTAGCAATGAGGCTCTTCTAGATTTGGCCCAATTCATGTACGTTGAATGTATATTTTTTATCACATGAGCCATCATATGTTTGTCCAAGTCATTCTTTGCCTTAATACATATCCTGCTTCTTATTTAGGCTGATTCTGAGTCAAATCTATGGAGGTGTTTATCTTTCTGCCCCTTTCTTTTGATGAATTGGACACCCATAACACAGGATATAATCTTTCCCACAAATGGAGCAAAGGCATCCATCTGCAAAGTGTGGTGTTGCCATTTCCCCGTTGATCGTATGTACCAGTCTTTGAACTCGGAATTAACCAGATTGCCTTTAGTTTGGTTCCAAGAAATGCGGTTGCCAGGTCTAGTCACTGTAAATTTATTTATTTATTTATGCATTTATTAAGCACACTAAGCTCAGAGGCATCAAGCCGCTGCTTACACGTATCGTATCGAAGGTCAGGCATTGAAGACACAGCAGTTCATGGCAATACTACAATTGGTGCAAAAAGTAGCGTTTTAAGTTGTTTCCTGAAAGCCCAATAGGATTACTCCAATCTCCGGCCAAAGGTAGGGAGTTTGAGTTTTTTGCAGCAATGACCGAGAAACTGCTGCCTCCCGATTTCTTCCTCATTAATCCGGGGATGGTCAGCTGGTTTGTGTAGGGTGACAAAGTGGGTATTAAGGAGTGTGTTTTGGCACACCTTTGCAACAGGCATCTCTGTGCAGTTTTGGCCAGGCATTTATGCATGATGGCTAAGGTCTTGAATAGGATGCATTCACGGATGGGAAGTCAGTGGGTTCTTGATCTTGTGGCAGAGATCTTCACTCGTTTTGGTAAGTGCAGTGCTGCTCTGAGTGAATTATTTTGAATTCCTTGGAGTTTGCTAATGTTATATTGAGACTACCCAGTAAATAAGGCATTACAATATTCCAATCTTGACCCAATAACAGCTCTGGCGATGGTGAGGCAGCTGTCACGAGAAAGGAATCATCTACAGGCGTTAATTAGTTTTGTGGTGTAGGCAGCCGAGGAGGCAATTGCATTGACCTGTCTTGATAGTGACAGAGTAGAGTATAGGTATACTCCCAAAGTCTTGGCGTTGCTGTGGACCGAGATAGAGATGCCCTCAATGGTAAATGTTTTGTAGGCCTGGTCAAGTTTGTTCAGTGAGTTGTATGAGCCCACCAGGAGAATTTCCATCTTCTCGCCATTAAGACAGAGACGGTGGGAATCCATCCAGACCTGGATGGCATGATAAATAGGATGCAGGTTGTCGGAGTATGTAGAGTAATTAACAGTGAGCTGGAGGAGGATCTGCATATCGTCAGCATAGTTCATGTAGGAGATTCCCTTGGCATGTAGTAGGTCGAAGAGATGTGTCGTAAAGATGTTGTAGATGGTGGGGGAAACACACGACCATTGTGGGACATCACAAGTGACACGAACCGGTGGGGCTGAGACGGAAGGAGAGAACACTCTCATGGATCTATCTGAGAGAAAAAAACAAATCCACGTAATAGCTTCAAGAGAGAAGTGCACTAAAGAGGCGAGTTGCTGGCACAGAATGCTATGATCCACAATGTCAAAAGCAGCTGACAGGTCTAAAAGCAAGAGGAGGGCAGAGTTACCTGTGTCCTTGATCTCATCTAACTGTTTTTGTAGATCCAACAGTGCTGATTCAGTGCTGTGTTCAAGTCTGAAGTCAGATTGCCTCAGGACGAGGAGGCTGTGTGATTGCAGATAGAGTTGGATCGGAAGGTATGCAGCTCGGTCCAGTATTTCAAGGAGGAAGGGGACAGTTGTGATGGGGTGGTAATTGGTAGGGATGGCTGGGTCGAGCATAGGTTTTTTTAGCAGGGGAAGGACCCAAGCATTCTTGAGACTAGTGGGGATGCTCTAAGAGGAAAATGAGGCGTTGATGAGAGTAGTAATGAATGGCACCAGAGGTTAAACACAGTCCTTTATGACTGCAGCAGGGCAGATGTTACCCAGGCAACGAGAAGGCTTAAGGTCTTTGATGAGTGAGGTAACTTCTGATTCCTAGACTGGCTTGAAGTTAAACACTGGTAGGTTTCTGGGCGAGGTAGGTACCTCTGACCTGGTGGCTGACGGAGTCACCATGCACAGGGTTTTTTGTTTTATGAGGATTCTATTCTGGAGTGTGTCTATTTTGTGTAATAGGGAATGGTCAGGTGGCTCCCTCTAAGACTACCTCCAAACGCTGTCCACTACATTGTTGCAGGGTCACAGTAAGACCATTGGCACATGCAACAGTTCATACCACCTCACAAATGGAGCTTCTAGATTGGCTAGAGCCGATCCTCCCAGGCCTGGGACCCTTTCTGGTCACAGAGCTATGTGTACCTTTTCAAGGTGATGGGAATGGCTATGGAGTGCTGTGTGTTCCATACTGTTGCTACTGGTCTGATCACCTAGCCTGAAAGATTGACTGCAGGTCACAGTTATTTGATGTGCAACACTTGTATCATTCCACTGCTGGGTCACGTGTGGAGGGACCGCAAAACGAAGCCATCTGTCTGCAATTATGAGGATTTTATTCTGAATTCGTGCTGGTGGCTTGCTGTTTTGAGAACCAGGAATTTTCCATTTTCCACCCGCCCTTGTCCTTGGCTGTGATCACCAGCTCTGCATCTCGAGCTGCAGGGATCATCTATCCCCTTCCATGTATTCGAAGCCTGGCTTTTCCTACCTGATTCACTTCAGTCACTCTATAAGTTCCTTGTGTGTTTTAATGGCATCTTATGATTAGTTGTAATAAAGCATATGCAAGCTTGCTCTACGTATATTCTGCGACTTGCAGTTTTTCTTTGGTGAAAGAAGAGAAAGGTTTTTAGCATTATGTAAATGTATCCGTCCTCTACCTCCAGGAGTTATAAGCATGTTATTCATGTCTATGAGCAATAAAACGTAGTGTATGTCTGCGTAACCTCATGCATGAGTGCAGATCTGCTTCATGACTAATGCTGCTATGTTGTGATATCTGTAATGATGTCATCACTGCTTGGGTTTGCTGTCAGTCGACCTGGTCCATTGATGAGGCCTCTGACCCCTCAAAAACATCAACTGGATATGATTTAACTGGCTTGCTGACAGAATATTTCTTGCAATATCGTTGATACATTGGTGCACTTGGTGGTTGGCCAAACAACGAGTTACACATTTCATTCTTCATTCTGATGGTTGACATTCGCAGAGGAGACATGATAGCCGTTCTAGGGACCCTCTCTTCAATCCCCCCTCTGGTTGACCTGTCAACCACTCGCCCATCCTTATTAAGTTTCAACTTTGGGAGCCATATGTTTGTCACTCTTCCCTAGGTGTCAATAGAATCTTGCATGATCATCCAAACTCCATGTCACATAACTGCAGTCTCCTCCAGGGTAGCACCAAACCCATTTTCTCCAATAGTCTTTGGTTTCGTAGGGATAGTCAAAGCCTGTTCCTGCTGGGAACAGAGGATAGTCTGTTATCTGGGCCCTCACTGTATCTCAGGCTTTTATTATCTTGTCGTCTTCCAAGCCTATGTCTACCAGTACTTTCATCCCTATGATTTTTTCAGCTGTCTTTCGGCATTGTTTGATGCATATCCTGATGACACAAAACAATAGCAATACTCACACTAGTGCTGCAGCTAACACCGTCAGTCCGGTGCGCATCCACGTTGGTATTCATGAGAAGATGTATGACAGCCAATCTTCATCCTTTCCTTCAGCATTTGTCTGAGCCTCTATTTTGCCATGCATCTCTGATAACCTGGTAACAGCCTCATTGAGTGTCCCATTGCTTTCGTCATTTGTTGGGACGAATGTGCAGCAAGAAGACCCGATATTGGTGCAACCACCTCCCTCCATTGCTGTTAGTAAATCTAAAACATATCGATTCTGTAGCGCCATTAACCTCACTGCTCAGAGCTGTTCTATGAACCCCTTGATTGTCAAATGCACTGTCTGCATCAGCTCCCACTTTGTGATCTGAAGCCATTTTGTGTTGTGTTTGCCTGCACTTTTTGGAATGATGGATGCAAAGAATGCTAAACAGTCTATGCTCAGGTGGTATTGTGTCTAGGGACTCTTCCATTTTCGATGATGCATAATTTCCCTCTTCACTCTGGTCAGCTCTACAGATCTCTTTTTCCTTCTGTTAGAGTCCACCTTGGAGAATTGTTCTACGTTGATATCCTTCTTGGGTTCTACCAGTGCTGGTGTGTTGAGGTGCACCAGGGAGTACGTTTCCCCCAAGTTGGGTGGAAATTTCCCATATGCCTTTGATCAACAGGCCCAATAATGATCCTTCAATACAGCTGTTCCAGCCTTCAACCTGGAATTTTTACTGTCTGCTTACATTCCTTGTTTGCCCCAACCTTTACTGGACCATTGTTCTGGAAACATAGCACAGTATGAGCAAGGCAAACAGCACAACGTGAGAGCTAACGCAGCACGGCAGTTTAAGAGGAGGAGAAAGACGGCGCAAGTCTAGAGGATAACAAGGGGGGAGGAAGTGACCTTGCCCTTATCAACAAGGTCCCCTGAAGCCTCAAGAGAAGGAGTTGTAAGACCGCGAACAATAGCCAGCGTGTGTTGCAGCAGATGTCAATGGTACATGGGCGCCTTCTCTGCTGACAGCCAAGCCGGGGAGAAATGCATAACCCAATGGTACCAACCTTGAATCTACAGACAAGAAAGCAAAGCAGTTCATCACAGCTGGTGAGTTGAGTGGAGAGCCGATAAAGAACCCGAATTGTGTTGAACAAAAGTAGCAAGTGGTTAATTGAACCTTGAATAAAAAAAGAACTACTAAGGAAAAAGGGGAAAACCAGGAACAGAGAAGTCCAGCATCACGTGGGTGCTCAAGTAGGAAACTCTGGGCAATTACCTGATGGTAGAGACTACAATAACCAGAAGGCCTTTGGAAAAGGAGAAAGGAGGTCAAAGTGGTCATATGGGGGTTGTGTCAAATCCTCCGTACAGTCAAAAGTCTTTGACCGACAGGTGGTTGGGAAACTAAGGGAAATTAATCCTGCACGGTAAAAAAAGTGCAGGAACAGTGCATTGTAAAGGTTGGGAAGAGTGAACCCGGCGGAGGGATGCCAACAAGAAGGGACAAAATCTAAAGGTCCATGAATAGTGGGAACTCGGCGGAGGGATGTCCCACAGTGAAAAGACATCAAGACTCATGAGTTTAAGTGTCTAAAGTTCCATGAACAGTGTGTTGTCAGGAGTGAACCCAGTGGAGGGATGCCCACAGTGAACTGTTTTGCAAAAGTTGGCAAGAATGAACCCGGGAGAGGGAAGTCAATAAAAAGAGGTGAAGTCTATAAGAACTGTTTAAAGAGGCATTAGATTTTGTGAATAGAAGAAGTACTGTAAGACCAGGGGAAGTTGATTGTCCCTTTGGTATTGCGATCCAAGCCCGGCAGAGGGAGAACCTGAAGAAAAGTCATTGTGAACCCAAAGCCGAAAGGACAGAGGCTGGCGATTGAAAAGGGGTCCGAATATGAAAGAGGGAGATTCAGGTGTGCAAAGCCATCACAAAAAGTTTGTTGAGAAAGGAAATGTTTAATTGATTTGTCGAATACGACTTGTGATGGGTCTTTGCGTGGAAGAGGGGGATCCAAGAGTGAAGCCGTCGGCCAAAACCATATGTGAAACAGAACTTTGTGTTTGTTTGTTTAAGTTATCAGGCCCTCGAAGTCAAGAGACTTTTTATTGAAAAAGACACTTAACCATCGAAGAGCCTGATAGCTGGTGTCAGGGCTGGGGCAATTGGGAGTGTTTTGGGGGCTATGGGGCCGGTTACAGCCTCTGTTGGGGCCTTAGGGGTAGTTAAGGAGGCCCTCAGGTGTCCAACCAGCTTTTCCAGGCGAGTTCTCCACCGTTTTTGCCGGAACAAGGCCCAGGGATGGAGAACCGCCCGGAAACTACATTACCCAGCAGGCCGAGTGCTTCACAGGCCTGCTGGGAGAAGAAAGACCACACGCGCGCTAATGCGCATGCGCGAGCCATGCCCAGAAAGCACCGCTCGCAATCCTGAGCACCGGCAAGAGAGGACGTGTGTATCACGAGCTCCTTAAGGCACGCCTACGCGGGGCACCGCCCGCCTGCTTCAACCCCCAGTGCCGCGTACATGAAAAGCTAAGTACTCGTTCTTATTAGAACAGCTTATTTGTCCCGTCGGAGGGAGTTGCACTACACGCCACAGGGACAGTTTGTTAAACTATCCGGAAGCATGAGAAAACGACTTATTCATCTTTTGCATGCAGTGCATGAATATTAACCCAGTGTTGGAGCTAACCTGGCGGTGAAGTAACCGCACCAGTAACAATCGTTAACCCTTTAGGGAACGTTCATAGGAACGACATTCACGGCCCACCTGCACGAAAAGGCCTAAGGACCTAGAACTCCCGCAGAAGCCAGAGCTAAGTGTTTTAGCATCTAGAGTGCATGTTATTGTTTTCTACCCTCACATGGGGAAATGTGGAGAACTTGAGGCTTGCATATTGGTGGGAAGTGACCACTTATATGACATGATGTGGGGAGGGCTTTGTTAAGCACACAAGGGGATTGCCTACATGAAGTAATGTGGGGAAGGTGCTGAATTATCTATGTTTAAGGGTGGCAGTGCCAAAGCAAAAGTTGCACTAGTGAACTAAACACGTTTGGTTAGAGGCTCCAATATAAAGGCCTCCCATCTGTGTAACTCCAAGGAGAGTGGTTGTTTGGTGTGAGTGTGCAAGGGCGGAGACACTACCAGCAACCTCCAGCAAGAACAGCACAGGAGTCGAGGAGCATGTTTCCCTAATTCCCCTTTCCCACCCATTGATATTCCCTAAACCTCTTTCCGGTTATCCTGAACTCCCTCTACCCATCCACTCAACGGACCCTAACCCTCTTTCCCCAGAGGGTTGCGGTTGCCTGCGGTTTCGATTTCCCAGGTGCCAAGACCTAATGGGGAGGGAGGAGTTTGTGCTGCCTCTGCGCCAGTCAAGAGGAGTGAGGATCTGACAGAATTGCGAGCCCACGTATTCTTTCGGCGCCTAGGCAGCACAGTCATGGCAGACGTTGTAGCCCTCCTCCAGGACCTGAAGGCTGAATTAGCAGCAACCAGGCAGGATTATCAGAATTTAGCGGGTCAAGTCCATGCCTTGACTATTCAGACTCAGGCCCAAGCCACTCCCTTGCCCAGACCACCCTCCCCAATGCCAGTACAAGTGCAGGTAGCCACTGAACCATCTCTGCCACTTGCAGCCCCGGAAAGATACCATGGGGACCCACAGAGTTTCAACCAGTTTATCATGCAGTGTCAGTTGCATTTCTTGACCAAACCAGTTGTTTTCAGGACTGCTCAAGCTCGCACAGCATTTGTAATATCTTATCTCACTGGGGACGGTGCTTCATGGGCTACACCTTTAGTTTGCAAGGACGATGCCTTGTTGTACAGTTGGGATACATTCTTGGAGGAATTCAGCAAAATATTTAACCGCAGGGCAGCGACACTGATTAAGCATCAGGGAATTGTTGACTCTCAGGCAAGGAAGCAGAGATTTGGTGTCATATGTAACGGCCTTCAACCGGCTAGCCGTAGAAACCGATTGGCCCCAGGAAAAGAGAATGGCCCTATTTTATCAGGGCCTCAGGGAGGATTTAAAGGATTTAGTGGCACAAGTAGACCCCCAGCCAGAAACTTGTTCTACCATGATTGACCTAGCACTGCGGTTAGATCAGAGGCAGAGTGAACGTCGCCAAGCCCGTCGTAAATGGGACAATAAGCCTATGCTACGACTAGATCAACAGAAAACTACCAAGGTATCTGAAAAAGGAACCGAGGAACCGATGCAGATCGGAACCATACGAGGCCCTCTGACCAAAGATGAGAAAGAGAGAAGAAGGAGAGACAAATTATGTCTCTATTGTGTTAAATCAGGCCAATTTGTTCGAGAATGCACTAATAAACCACCAGCCAAAGGAACACCCTTGGGAAACGCACCAGCTCGTCCATGAGGGGGGTGAGGCGAGCGAAACTGAAGATACCCCAAAGAGGCTAGCAAACAAACATAACACCCAGTCTGCTCACGTAATGCTGGCTGGTCATCTGAATGTACAAGGAAGACGTATACCTGTATCGCTTATGGTCAACTCTGGGGCCACAGGTAACTTTGTTGATGATCAGGTAGCGCAAAGACTTGGACTTCCATTGAAGACAAAAAAGCAGCCAGAGCAAGTCAAGTCAGTGGATGGTTCGCCATTGGTTTCAGGCCCTATCACCCAGCAGACACAACCCATGCAACTGGAGTGCGGGAAAAGGCATCAAGAAATTATCGAGTTTGATGTGATAACTGCACCCCAATTTGGATTTATTTTGGGCCTAACTTGGCTGAGACTCCACAACCCAGCCGTGGACTGGACGGTAGGTTACTACCGTTCTCTTCGAAGTATTGTCAGGCCAATTGCAGTATGGCGGGGGGTAGTCCCCACTTCATAGGAGGCAGTACGGAAGTAGACCTACCTGAGCAGTATGAGGAATATCGGGATGTCTTCAGTAAGGTGGCCGCCGAGACCCTACCGGAACATAGACCTTTTGATTGCCGCATAGATCTAGAAGCAGGCGCTGTGCTACCTTGCAGTAGAATATACGCACTGACTGAAGCCGAGAATGAACACTTAAAGGAGTACATCAAGACCAACCTGGCAAACGGCTTCATACGGCATTCTACATCTCCAGTCTCCTCCCCTTTATTTTTCATACCTAAAAAGACAGGAGACCTAAGAACTTACATCGATTATAGGGCAATCAATCGTATCACTATCAAGAACCGTTACCCGTTGCCCCTGATTCCCGTGTTGTTGGACCAGGTACGGGGATCCACCGTATACACGAAGTTAGATCTACGTGGCGTGTATCATTTGGTACGCATCAGAGAGGGTGATGAATGGAAGACAAGCCTTTCGGACAAAGTTTGGCCTATATGAATATCAGGTCATGCCCTTCGGGCTATGCAATGCCCCAGCAGCATTTCAGCACTTTTTAGATGAGGTGTTACGTGGTTACCTAGATGTCTTTACCATCGTATACATCGATGACATCTTAATCTATTCCACGATGCTGCAGAACATCAGGGCCATGTAAAGGCTGTTTTACAGAGGTTACGGGAACATAAATTGTATGCAAAGCTTGAGAAGTGTCAACTCCATCAAACCACAGTTGCTATAGCCAACTGGCCCTCTCCGAGTTCAGTGAAAGATGTCCAGATGGTATTGGGATGTGCCAACTTCTACTGCCATTTCATTGACGGTTTTGCTAAAAAGGTGCATCCCATCACACAACTATTACAGAAGGGAGTCCCATTTCGATGGAATGATAAGGCCGGGGCTAGTTTCCGAACTTTGAAGGAAGCGTTTGTGACAGCACCTGTTCTACAACATCCAGATCCCGCCAAGCCATACATCGTTGAAACTGACGCATCTAGTTATGCAGTGGGTGCCATCCTGTCGCAGCGAGATAACAATGGGCAATTACATCCAGTCGCTTATTACTCACGAACGCTGCTACCAGCCGAGCAGAACTATGTTATTGCAGACAAGGAATTGTTAGCTATTAAAGTGGCTTTCGACGAGTGGCGTCATTACCTCATGGGAGCCCGCCATCCTATCACCATTTATTCCGATCATCGTAATTTGCAATTTTTGAAATCCGCCAGGGCACTTAGTCCGAGACAACTCAGGTGGGCCATGAAATTTTCAGAATACGACTTCGTGGTCACATATCGCCCTGGGGAGGAAAACCGGAAAGCGGATATACTTTCTCGGTATCCAGAGACAAATTCGGTTCTATCAAAGACTGCAGAAGAGCCCAAACCAATGGTGTACCCAGTACGCATAGTAGGAAGTGTGGTGGTAGACGCCGTATTTGAGAAAATCCGAAAGGCCATGTCGGCGCAAGATCTAGTGCAATGGGCAAGCAAGGGTGAGGAGCAAACTATCAAGGATGGATTGCCATTTTACAAATCAGCATTATACTTACCTACTATACCGCTTCGACAACAAGCCATCAAGTGGTGTCATGACTCCCCTTTCGTGGGTCATCCCGGAACACTTAAAACCAAGTAGCTACTCATGCGCCATTTCTGGTGGCCTTGCTTACAAAGGGACGTACAACAGTATATATCTAATTGTGAAACCTGTTTACGAAACAAAACCAAACACCGGAAACCTGCGGGTCCTCTACAACCCCTTCCAACTCCTCCAACACCATGGCACACTGTGTTGTTGGATTTAATCGTCGAACTGCCCCAGAGCCAGGGGTTTTCTGCTATCCTGGTTGTGGACTACCTAACTAAGATGGCTCATTTCATACTGTGCAAGGGCACTCCAACAGCCAGCACACTAGCGAACTTGTTCCTGAAAAACGTGGTCCGGCTGCACGGTATACCGTATGGAATAGTTTCTGATCGGGGACCTCAATTTACTTCACGATTTTGGCAGGCCTTTTGCAAATCGGCAGGAATTGAAATCCGGCTATCATCCAGTTACCATCCAGAGACTGATGGTCAAACTGAGAGACTGAACCAGACTTTGGAACAGTACTTACGTTGTCTGACATTAGGAAAAGAGAACGATTGGGCAGAGGTTATCTGGTTAGCTGAACTGGCCTACAACAACGCCATACATGCATCCACGAAAGCCACACCATTTTATTGTGCCTACGGCTACCACCCACGATTTCAGCCCGTACCTCATGAAACAATACCAAAGGTTCCTGCAGCCCGTGAGAGAAAGAAACATTTGGAGAGTGTCTGGCAAACTGCGCAACGCAACCTAAATCTTGCTAAAGCAGCCTACAAACATCACGCTGATAGAAAAAGAAGACCAAGTCTGCAATACCAAGTGGGAGATCAGGTGTGGCTTTCTACACGCAATCTGCATCTACAAGGTTCCCGTAAATTTTGCCCCCATTTCATTGGCCCGTTTCCAATTGCGGCACTGGTCGGCCCTGTGGCAGTAAAGTTGACTTTACCTCCATCCATGAAGATACACCCACTGTTTCACATCTCTTTACTAAAACCAGCCCCAGCTTCAGTAAAACCCAAGAGACCCCCACCAGTCATGATAAATGGGTATCCAGAGTACGAAGTCCACAATATCTTGGACTCACGCCGTAGACAGGGATCTCTGTGGTATTTGGTGGACTGGAAAGGGTATGGCCCAGAGGACCGTTCCTGGGAGCCCGCACATAACGTTCATGCTCCTCGACTCCTCCGCCAATTCCATCGGCTACATCCTGCTAAACCAGGGCCTGCTGGAGGGAGGGGGAGTACTGTCAGGGCTGGGGCAATTGGCAGTGTTTTGGGGACTATGGGGCCGGTTACAGCCTCTGTTGGGGCCTTAGGGGGAGTTAAGGAGGCCCTCAGGTGTCCAACCAGCTTTTCCAGGCGAATTATCCACCCTTTTTGCAGGAACAAGGCCCAGGGATGGAGAACCGCCCGGAAACTACATTACCCAGCATGCCGAGTGCTTCACGGGCCTGCAGGGAGAAGAAGGACCACACGCGCGCTAATGCGCATGCGTGAGCCGCGCCCAGAAAGCACCGCTCGCAATCCTGAGCACCGGCAAGAGAGGACGTGTGTATCACGAGCTCCAGAAGGCACGCCTACGCGGGGCACCGCCCGCCTGCTTCAACCGCCGGCCCCGCGTACATGAAAAGCTAAGTACTCGTTCTTATTAGAACAGCTGATTTGTCCCGTCGGAGGGAGACGCACTACGCGCCACAGGGACAGTTTGTTAAACTATCCGGAAGCATGAGAAAACGACTTATTCATCTTTTGCATGCAGTGCATGAATATTAACCCAGTGTTGGAACTAACCTGGCGGTGAAGTAACCGCACCAGTAACAATCGTTAACCCTTTAGGGAACGTTCATAGGAACGACATTCTGCACGCACGTGCATTGACTTTGTCTTGCTATTTTCAGCTCTTTGACCTGATCGGATTGGGGAGACGTATCACGGCCCACCTGCACGAAAAGGCCGAAGGACCTAGAACTCCTGCAGAAGCCAGAGCTAAGTGTTTTAGCATCTAGAGTGCATGTTATTGTTTTCTACCCTCACATGGGGAAATGTGGGGAACTTGAGGCTTGCATATTGGTGGGAAGTGACCACTTATATGACATGATGTGGGGAGGGCTTTGTTAAGCACACAAGGGGATTGCCTACATGAAGTAATGTGGGGAAGGTGCTGAATTATCTATGTTTAAGGGTGGCAGTGCCAAAGCAAAAGTTGCACTAGTGAACTAAACACGTTTGGTTAGAGGCTCCAATACAAAGGCCTCCCATCTGTGTAACTGCAAGGAGAGACACTACCAGCAACCACCAGCAAGAACAGCACAGGAGTCGAGGAGCATGTTTCCTTAATTCCCCTTTCCTACCCATTGATATTCCCTAGACCTCTTTCTGGTTATCCTGAACTCCCTCTACCCATCCACTCAACGGACCCTAACCCTCTTTCCCCAGAGGGTTGCGGTGGCCTGCGGTTTCTATTTCCCAGGTGCCAAGACCCAATGGGGAGGGAGGAGTTTGTGCTGCCTCTTCACCAGTCAAGAGGGGTGAGGATCTGACAGCTGGTAAAGAACTGTCAGCTCATGCTGAGAAAGCTCAAGTCTGTGCTGTGCTCAGGAGATCCACCTTGTCCCGTGCTCAAAACATGGGGAAGGGAGACCCATGGAAATCACATCCTGGCTTATAATTTGTGAAACACTTCTTTCTTTATTGAAATCCCTATCCCACACACTTGCTGTAATTAATTAAATATTGTGGGTAGATCCGACTCTCAGTGCGCTTAGGGTCTTAGAGTATGGTGAGGCTTGCTGCACCACCAGAGCCTTCAGGCTCTACTCCCAACCTCAAGCAGTAATTATGAAGAAACATGCTGTGGCTCAGAATGATGGCGCTAGCCTAGATAGTTATGTTGCATATTAGGATAAGGTTAACAGACTTACATTTTAGTCAAGATGCAACAACACAAAACAATTGATGTGCTTGGTTGACAGCAATTTAATTCCATGTAAATCAACAGTTCAGCCCTACAGCCAACACGTGTTTCGACAAACTGTCTTTGTCAAGGCAAGACTACGTGCTATAGAAAGCCTGATTGGTAAGGCTAAGTAATTTTTTCTGTGGTAACGTGTTCTCACTATTTGGGTGACTCTGTATGTAGGAACCTCCGGCTTGATTGTACAGGTAAAATAGAATGTTTAACGGCACAGTGGCTGTGTTTCGATATATATCCCTAATGGGAGGCATAGCATCCATGCACTCATGGACTACTCTTGGTCTGCCTCCAGAGCTGGCGATGGCTGCATGTGTCTCTGCATCTGCTGTGCAGGTGGTGCTTGTGGGTATGGCTGTGCAGGTCCCTGCATTTGTGGTGCCTGTGTCATAGGCTGATATGCTTGCATATACGCATTTTGGGTCTGGCTTGTTGCTGTGTTTGGTCTTGAGCATAATAGTCAGTCTGTTCTGCCTGGCATGTGGGTTGGTATGGCATTCCCCTATTCTGTTGCATCCCACCCCTGCTTCTGTACACTCAAGAGATGTGCCCTATCTGTCTGCATACCCAACACTGTGGTAGCCACCCATTGGTCTCTGATAGCCCTCTGGGATGCCCTCTGGTCTTTGTTGCCTTTTATATACATATCCTCTTACCATGGGTGCTCCTCCTCTCCCTCTAAATCCTTGGTGCATGTCGGCCCGTGAAGCCTCTCTCGTGGGTGGCGGTATGTACCGCACATGAAGCGTGTCTGCTCCTACTGAGCTGGTCAACATCGCCCCTTCTATTGTATACTTTGATAACTTCTTCTGCGCTAGCTTTGCTTCCTCCTGCTTTCTGTCCTCATATTTCTTTCTTGCATTCTTTTGTATTAGCCTACAATAGTGTACTATAGTAAGCTGAATTTCTTTTAATATATGCTGGAGGTGCAAAGGTCGGATTGGTGTAACCTGCTGCTCCTTTGCTCTCTGTCCGAGGAGGGGAAGCCGAAGGGGATTCACTCTCTGACCCTCGCTGGCTCAGCATCCACTGTTGCCATGCCAGGTCCCCTTCCTCATCCTGAAACATCTTCCATAACCCATAACTCTAATATGGCCATTCGTTTACTTTACTTCTTCCCCTTGTAAGCCTTGTGTAATTGTTGCTGCCCACATTTGGAGAAGCTCCCTTCTTTTGGCCATGGCTTTGCCAATTTGCCCTCTGTACCGCGAGTCCATTCCGTGCTATATTGATAGATGTGTGTCCTTCATGATTTTACCTGACTACATTATCTGTCAATACTTACTTGACCCCAAATCGGGATTTCTACACATCCACAGTTCAAATATGCGGTTAACAAATATCTCTTATTGACCATGAAATCACTACATTAATCTCAGCCTCTCCGGCTCTCGACCAGTAGCATGGATGTGCCACACACACCGCCCTTCTGCAGCCCTCCGCCGCAAAAGGCTCAACTGACAATTCTGCTCATGCGCTGTCCATGCTGCATCCCAGAGGCGCGACCACTGTTTCAAAGCTCCATTATTGTTCACAGACCACCAAAAAAAACCTGCACCTCTCGTGTACCTTATGTCCTATGCAGCCACCTGACTGGTGACGGCACTGTCTTCCTGCCCTCCTAACAGGTAATATCAATAACCCATGTGATGTCTTAGTTACTTACCGGTAACCATATTTCTCCAGCATTGTCATCTTTCATAGATTCACATGCTTGAATATTCCCCATCATCAGACTGAGAATCCTCTGTAATTTAAATAATAAAAATAATAATATGAAACTTCTTCCTTAAGAAGAAACGCTACATCCATAGAGCCCCATAGGACCTGTGTAGCCCTTAACTTGTGGAGTCCCTTCACCTCCTTTGATACATTTAGGTCCGGCCGATGAGGTGGCAGGGCTTAGGCTCCATCCCAGTCAGCCATCTTCAGATTTTGAACAGTGAAGGCTAGTAACTGATTACTGACTGGAGAGGGAGCAGCCTCTCCCCAGGGAAGGAGGGTGGGTGCATATGAATCTATGAAAGGTACCAATGCTGTAGAAATACAGTTACAGGTAAGTAACTAAGAGTTCTCCAGCGATGGATCGTTCATAGATTCACATGTTTGAATAGATTACCAAGTAGTTTATTACAATCCAACATTTCTCATAGACGTAAGATTGCACCTGTATGTGCATGTGCTATAAATATAGCCTGTGTAACATACTTATAGCGTACAAAGTAAGGCTACCAGAAAATACATGCAATGGGACAGTGAGAACAAACAAGAGTAAATGTTAAGGAACAAAAGGCTGCTCCTACCTTAAGTGAATAAGTGCTGAAGCACTGCTTGTCCTACGGCTGATTCCCTTCTGCTGTCTTCTTCCAAGCAGTAATGCCGGGGAAATGTGTAGAGAGTGCTCCAGGTGGCTGCCCAGCAGATATCCTTCATAGACACTCCTGCCTGGAACACTGCTGAGGCCGCTCTAGCTTCGATGGAGTGTGCCGTGGGCGTGGCTGACTGTGGATTATTTATGATTTCGTGACAGTGAGTAATGCAACTGGAGACCCAAAAGTGCCAGACTTTGTTTTGATATGCATTGACCCTTGGTTCCTCCTGCAAAGGTGACGAGAAGTTTAGTTAAAGTCCTGAAGTCTTTTGTTCTTTCAATGTAGAACTTAAGTGTCCTCGCCACATCCAGTGAATGTAGCATCCGTTCTCCTGCGGTTGTGTGGTTGCCAAAGAAAGTGGGCAAAACAATTCTTTCCGGTAAAATGGATTCAGATATGAACTTTGGAATGAATTTAGGGTGCGGCTGAAGGAGGACCCTGTCCCTGTCAAAATTTGTGAACAGTGGCTCAGTGGACAGGGCTTGTAGTTCCGCAATGCACCTGGCAGAGGTTATAGCCACCAAGAAGGCTGTTTTCCACGATAAGAACTTTGTGTCACACCTGTGAATTGGTTCATAGGGCGCTCTCATTAGCGCTGCTAAGACTGTGTTAAGACTCCAGGTTGGAGCAATTTTACATTGTTTGGGAAAAGAACACATACGCCCTTTAATGAAAGGTTTAACCGCTGGGTGTGCCACTAGAGAGAGTTGATGAGGCCTGGTGGTATAAGCGGAGATGGCAGAGAGATGGACCTTGATGAAAAAAATTGCCAAACCGCTCCTTGCTAGATGTAGAAGGTAAGGTAACATTTTCTCTGCAGATTGCAAGAGAGGATCAGTGCCAGCTTCCAAACACCAGGATACATTTTTTAGTATATGTCTGTCTTGTGGACGGAGCCCTGGTGGCTCGCAGTATGCCCCAGCATTCGGGATCTAGAATGAGGTTGTGGAATTTTTGCTGCAGAGGCGCCAGCCCCGGAGGGATAAGCTAGCCGAGTTGTGGTGAAACAGATCACCTCTGTGCTGTGACAACAGGTGCGGGTGAGGCTGGATGTGAGATGGCTTCTCCCGTGCTAGTTGAAGGAGTGCAGGGTACCAAATTTGTTTTGGGTTTTGATGTAGAAGATTATTGTTGGAACGTCCACACTGACGGTTAATTAAAAGGATAATGTGATGTAGTACTACGCATCGGCATTTGTCGTGTGGAGTGTTTGCCCATGAGGTGCAAGAGATGTCCTGGATGTGGGGCGACCACAACTATTTTTTTTTTTAAAAAATGTGTTTATTTATAACTCAACACACAGGAGGATATACATTCACAGTACTTATAGCATCTCAAGATATATAAGGCACAAAACCCCCCTCCCGCTCCCCTTTAAGTCCCTCTGTGAGCACTGTACCCGGGCCTAGTCGGCCTGGTCCAGTAGTGGTGACGGATCGTCCATGGAATGAAGGGCTCTCGCAATCAGGCGTGGCTAAATGTCAGGGCCGGAAAGTTCTGGTCATAGTCCAGCACCGGAGCCCAAATGTCCATGAATCGGTGGAGCAGTCCTGCTTTAGCTGCCGTGACCTTCTCAGCGAACAGGATGTCCCAGAGTTTGATCCAGCAGAGGGTCATCAAGGGACCATCCGCGGATTTCCACGTGCAGGCCACAGTGATTTTGGCTGCCAGCAAGAACTGGGATACCAGGGCCGCTCTCCTCCCCGATCTCGGGTATACGTCTGGTAGCGGGATCCCCAGGAGGACTTGCTCAGGCGTGAGCGGAATGGCCACCTGGGTGACGTCCTTTATAGTGGCTAGGCAATGAGTCCAGAAGTCCTTTACTCTGGGGCAGGTCCACCACATATGAAAGTATGATCTTGGGAGGCCACAGAGACTCCAGCAGTGAGGGTCCAGGGCCCGTTGGAAGTTATGGAGGCAGATGGGGGGGGGGGGTAATACCACCGCAGGAGCAGTTTATGGGCGCACTCTCAGTTGGTGATGCAGCGGGATGCTGTACATGTTCTAGACCAAATGTCCACCCACGCGTGGTCTTCCATGGCGTCCCCAAGGTCCGCTTCCCATTGAGACATATAGGAGGGCCTGGAATGAAAGGGGTCCTCTTGTAGCAGCTTATAGAGAGTTGAGATCTTTCCCCGGGCCGGCAGATCGCCCACTGTTAGCTCTAGCGAAGTAAGGGGTCTTGTGGCCGCTGCCCGGGTCTGGGGGTGGGAGCACCAGTGCCTGAGTTGGGCATAGGAGTATCTATCCGTCTCCGGTAGTTGGAATGCCGATTTACAGCGTTCAAAGGTTAGGGGGGAGTCCCCATCGAAGAGTTGCCCCAGGGTTTCAAGGCCTCCCGCGACCCAATTCTTAAAGTTCCTTGGACAGGTGCCGGGGGAGAACGCTGGATTGAGGAAGATTGGAGAGAGTGCACTCAGGTCTCCAGGGACGCCACGATGTCTGCGGGCCCACTCCCAAGCCTTTATTGACTGTTTCGTGGCCATCAGGACTCCCCGCTAGCTCCGGCGTAGGGCAGTGGGGATAAACAGGAGGAAGCGGAGTGGGAGAGGGAGGCAGGATTGCTCGAAGTCCACCCATTTTGGCAGCCCTGTGGCAAGCCTACATGCCTGAAGGTGGGCCAGTTGCGCTGCAATTTGGTATTTTCGGAGGTCGGGCACCCCCAATCCACCCAGTCTCGTGCTGGCCATCATCGATCTTCGCAGGATGTGTGCTTTCTTCCCCTTCCAGATGAAGGCGACCATCTTTCTTTGGAGCCGCTGTAGGGGGGGAAGCGGAATTAGGGCTGGGAGGGAGGCGCAGGTGTAGAGGAAGCGGGGGAGAAGGTTCATTTTACATGTCGTGATGCAGCCCAACAGGGAGATTTCTTGCGATTGCCAGCGGGCCAAGTCCTTCTCCAATTCCTCAAAGAGCAGCAGAAAGTTAGCCTGATAGACTTTCGTTGGGAGTGAGGGAATTTGGACCACCAGGTATGGGATCGAGTGAGTTCTCCATTGGAACGGGCCCCGTTCCTCTAAGGTCTCTTGTTCGGCTGGGGTCAGGCCCACTCCGAGCGCCGCTGACTTTTGAAAATTAATGCCGCACCCTGATACCCTCCCAAAGTCGTGGATTTCAGTCAGGGCTGCTCTCATGGAGCTTTCAATGTTCGTGATGGTGAACAGGACGTCGTCTGCATAGAGGGCCACTTTATGTTGTTCGGAGCCGACCCTCAGGCCCTGATCCAGGGGCTTTTGCGAATCCATATGGCCAGAGGCTCCATGGCCAGAGCAAAGAGCAGCAGGGACAGAGGGCATCCCTGCCACGTCCCGCATGTGAGGTGGATTGGATCCGATAGGCGGCCATTGACCCTCAGCCTAGTCTTAGGGGCTTGGTAGTTCGCAAAGACCATTTTCCCGAAGGTCGGACCAAAGCTAAAGGCCTCCAGAGTGAGGCGTAGGTAAGACCAGTCCACCTTACCGAAGGCCTTGGTTGTGTCCAGCGCCAGTAGGGCCAATTGCTGAGAGTCCCGGTTGGCGATCTCTATTAGGTTCAGTGCTCTGCGAATGTTATCTCTCGTCGACCTGTGACTTATAAACCCAGTCTGGTCTGGGTCTATGATGCTCGGAAGGATAGGTGCAAGACAATTGGCCAGGATCTTCGAATATATATTCCCATCCAGATTCAGTAGAGAGATGGGTCTATACGAACTGATTTCTTGGGTGTCCTTTCCAGGCTTAAGGATGAGGACTGTGATGGATTCCTGCATCGTTGGAGTGACCGTTCCAGAGGCCGCGAATGAGTTGAAGAGACGAGCCAGGGGGGCCACCAGTTGGGGCCGGAAGAGTTTGTAGAAGCGAGTGGAAAAACCGTCCGGACCTGGGACTCTAGATTTCAGGCTTTTGATGGCAGCCTCCACTTCCTCGGTTGCAATAGGCACTTCAAGCTCTTCCCTGGCCGCCGAGGTCAGGTGCGGGAGTGCCGCCTCTTGGATGTACGCACGCTGCTCGGCCGGATCCCTCAGGGCTGCCGTCATTACTTCTGATTGGTGGGCGGCCGCAAGGAGTAATTTCTCGTGGTCCGCGTAGTGGATCGCCCCCCGCGGGTCGCGGAGGCTCAGGATGGAATTCCTGCTCTTCTCCCTGGCCAGCTTATTAACCAGCAATTTGTTGGCCTTATTGTTATGAACATAATACCATTGCTTGGTTCTAGTTAATAGGTTTGCAGTAGCCTCAGCGTAATGCGCTTCGAGCTTCTTCCTTGCCATTTGCCGGACCCTAAAAGATTTCGGGCCCATCCCTTTCTTTTGTGAATAGCTTCAGCTTCACGGACCTCGGCTTCCAGGGCAGCACGGGTCGCCTGCCTTCTTCTGTGGAATGCGGCGCCTTGGGCGATCAGTTCCCCTCTGAGCACTGCCTTCATGGCATCCCAGGTGTTGGCCGGGGAAGTATCCTCATCCCGGTTTTCTGAAAGGAAGTTTTTTATTGCCCTGGTGATTGAGTCTCTCACTGCCATGTCTCCCAGAATAGGATCATATAGGCTCCACTGGCGGCGAGGATGGGGATCCGGGTCGTGAGACCGCAGGGTTAGGGTGACTGGAGCGTGGTCTGAGAGGATCCGGGGGCCAATCACCACATCGTCCGTGAAGGTCAGGATCTGGGGGGAGTTCAGGAGTATGTCGATCCTGGAGAAGGTGCGATGCACGTACGAGTAGAAAGTGAAATCTTTCTCGTCTGGGGACAATACCCTCCAGGAGTCCACAATGTTCAGCGTGCGGAACAGATGGAGCAGGCCAGTGGCCAATTTCAAATCTCTGGATGTCGGGGGTGGGATCTGTCCTTGAGGGGGTCCGGGACCCCACTAAAGTCCCCTCCCATGATGACTTGCCTCTCGATGAATGGGAGGAGGGAGTCTTCTAGGTCTTGGTAGAAGCCTTCCTGGTGTTCGTTCGGGGCATAGGCTGAGATGAGGGTGTAGAGCTGGCCCAGTACAATGCATTTTATTGCGATAAAGTGACCATCCTGACATCGTAGCAAGTCCAGGATCTGGGGCTTCAGGTCTTTCGTGAATAGAATAGCGGTTCCTCCCTTCTTAGTTCCATTGGAAGCAAAGAATTGTAGCGGAATGAGTCTGCTTCGCAAACGAGAGAAGTCCGATGGGATTAAGTGTGTTTCTTGCAGAAAAGCGATTGGGGTCCCATCGTCCTGTAGCCTTTGCAGAATGGATTTCCTCTTCAGGGGGGAGTTCAAGCCCCTAACTTTCAAGATGGTGAACTTGAGTTTCAGATGTGGCGGCTGGCTCAAAGTGCTCTCTTGCTGGGGGGGGGGAAGAATGGAGGGGTTAAATCAGCCATGGCTGTGAGAGCATAGCTATTTCAGATTCTCCTGTGGTTGAGGGTTTTAAGACTGGTCTCCAACGGAAGATATGAGCGTTCAACAACTGCCTCCAACGGGAGGTCCAAACTGCGACCAAGGGGGCCGATTTTAAACTATCAGCATGGCCCCTGGCCGCCCAGGCTGTCATCCGACAGAACCAACATGGTTGGGATATTCTCCAATGGTAAAGAGGTGGCATCCACCTTGGAGGAGGGTATGGACCGCATAGGGTCCGCGGCGAGCTCGAGTGGCTCAAGTGGTTCCAGTGCTATGTGTCCTGTGTGGGCATCCACGCACGTCATTTGGGTTTGCGGTTTCTCTGCACCCTTGACCAAGGGGCCAATTCGGCCTTGGGGAGCTGGGGTTCGGGGCCGGGCTGGTTCGGCCCGGGAGGGATGGATCTGAGGTCCCGGGGTAGTCCGGACGGAGAATAGATGCTGCGTCATCGAGGTGGCTGATGGCGCAGGGAGTGCCTTTGTAGGAGAATTGTAGCACCATGGGGAAGAGCCACCGGTAGCGAATTTGATGGTCTAGGAGGAATAGCGAAAGCGGGCGAAGCATCCTGGGTTTCTGGAGAGTCAGAGGGGAGAGGTCCTGGAAGATCTGTAGTGGGACGCCCTGGAAGGAGAGCGCCTCCTTTGATCAGCCTATTGCTGCGATGGCCACCTTGGAGGTGTAAAAAAGGATCATTGTAATTACGTCTGGAGGGGAGTCGGAGGGGGGACGCATCCTATGGGTCCGATCAAGTAGGAGTTGGGCCTCGTCCAGATCCGGCAGGAGGGACTGAAAGAAAGTGCTTACATATCCGGGGAGCTTCTTATCAGAAACCGAGTTAGGTACCCCTCTGATGCGCAGGTTGTTGCGGCGGGAGCGGTTTTCCATGTCTTCCTGTTTGAACTCAAGAATTTCGGCCCTTTCCGTTAGCATCTGGACGGTACGTTGTAGAGCCGATAACGAGTTAGAGTGATCTGTGGCCAGGTCCTCGGCCTCCCCCATCCTCTGCTCTATGCTCCCGACCCTTTGGTCAGTTTGTTCCAGTTTAGCAGTGCGTTCCGTCATGCAGGTTCTAAATTCTGACTTGATGTCCGACATGAAGGCCTGGAGGTCTTCTTTTGTTGCGAGTGTCCCCTTGTCATCGGTCGCTTTCTGGGGTGTAAGTTTGGAGGAACCTGCTTTCTTTACTTTATCCGCGGCCTGTAGCATGGTGGAAATGTCAGCCGATTTGGAGGACTTCAGCACTCGGGACATGGCTTCCGGATTAGGGGCTCCTTCCGGGGGTCCGGCCCCAAATCCACGTGGTGCAGGATCCCAAATGGCAAGAGCGATTGGAGGTGGAGTGAGCCAGAGTGCCCCTGGAGGTGGGAAGAATTTCAGGCCTTCAGGAAGTGGTCTGGGTCGCCGTAATGGCCGCAGGGCTCCAGGCGGCCCTCTGCGACGGGGTCCAGGATGCGGCTGGCGGGAGCAGATTCTCCTCGGCTGGCGAAGAGGGGAGGTGGGCCGGGGCGCCCCAGGAAAGCAGGGAAAGCGTCATACTCCGGGGAACAGCGTAGGTTTGTGTGGATCGGCGGGCCGCCGGGGGGGGCAGATGTTGCGAGCCTCAGAAGGCTACGCCACCCTGAGCTCCTCACCTCAGGCCTCCAGGCTTCCGGGGACCGGCACGCAGATCACGCTGATGGCACAGTCCAATGGTGGGGCGCAGGCTAGGATCCTACGAGCTGCTCCAGAATGAAGTGTTGCTGGCAGGCAGGCGAGAGCAGGGACCATCAGCGTCCCCCTAAAGTGTGCCAGGAAGGCTCCGGACTCCAGTGTCAGCCGCGCGTCGGGGAGGAGGAGTTGGCGGGGTGCAGAGGCACGAGTTCAGCGGAGCGGCCGCCATCTTGGATACAGCGCCGGCTGCCAGAGGAACGTTTCTTTCGCCGCGTTTATGGCAAACCCAGGGGCGTTAAGCTCCCAGATTGCAGGCAATGGTGCTGGGGATGTTCCGCTGCTTCAATCTGGCGGCGTTCATGGCGGGCATAGCAGGAACCGGGAGTAATCAGCTTTTAGCCGCGGACCCATGCGGAGGCCATCAATGGAGCTGCCTCATCGCTGGCACTCCAGGCCACACCCTGACCACAACTATTTTTAACATAAAGGGTTTTCACTATTCCAATAATCTGCAAAATTGCAAGAGTTGGCAATATTGAGAGGTGACCAAATTCTTGTTCACATTGGTTTAAAGACAATAGAGCAGGGTACAACCTGCAATAAGAATTTGCAATTTAAATACTAATGAAATAAATACAGTATAGATGTTGCTACATGTTTGCCTTGTATTGTTCTAACTGTGACATTTCTTTTGCCTTTTGTTCTTGCTTATCCGTGGTGGGAATGCAGAAAATACAAACAAGGCAGAAAACGTTTTGGCCAGATTGTTTAACACACACAGGATGTGTTCAGAAATGGAGTTTATATATGTCCTAAGGATGGCTGTGGTATGAAAACTACATTGTATACCCTGCCTGAAACTCGAGTCAATATTGTACTAGCTTAAGTTCCATTAGGATCTCAAATTGTTCAGTTTGTATAAACTTTGGGGTAATTTACTGTATCAAGATGATAAAATGATATATGCCATGATTGTAAACCATTGGTGCATTTTTGGACAACAAATAGTATTTTGCACTTGAGGTCTAATTGTATGACCTGTCTTTTTGATAAATTGCTTTTATTACGTTTTTTTTGTTTGTTCTTTTTGTACAAGTACGATAGGATTTGAATGGGAATGAATGAGGTTGGTGTGGATGAGTCAGAATGGTAGATCACAGTATGTGTTGATATGATTAAATTGTTAGACTACAGATTTAGCTGTGGATTTTGTAATGATTTATATATTGTGTGCACATTGTCTTTATATATCTTTATGAATTCTATAAAACAAAATAAAGAAGAAATTGTAACAACAATTGAATTTGATCTGTTTGAGAAGAGATTGGTGTTGAATATAGAAAATCAACTGAATGCAATGAGAGTATGTATATGCCATTGGATATATACATGTTGTGCTGACCCTGGCGTGTGGCACGGCACACGCCTGCAGAGTCGTACTGTGCCAGTCCGGTAACAACAGTGCCAGTAGGCATACCGGCACCATTGTTACCGGACCAGCATAGTTATAATAAGGCCCATTGTCCTTGCCGGGGAGATGTCCTGCCATCATGTGTATCTTGTGGTGTATTTCCCTGTTACAGAGTTGTTGAGTCTCGAACGAGAGGATGCTGGACCTGGTGCCGCCCTGTCTGTTTGTGTAGTGCATTGACGTGGTGTTGTTCGTCTGCACTGTCACCATTTGTCTGGAAAGTACCGGTAGGAAGGACATTAGTGCCCACCGAATGGCCCTGAGTTCCAGCACATTTATGTGCAGATGGGATTCTGCTGATGACCATATCCCACTAGCTTGTAGATTGCCCAAATGCGCCCCCCAGGCCAAGAGTGAAGCGTCCGTTCTCAAGAGTAGAGTGGAAGTGTGTAGCTGGAAGGGTAACCCCAGTAGAAGATTGGATTGTTTGGACCACCATTTGAGGGCCTTGTAGAAACTTGGACTGAGATACACAATGCCCTCCCATGATCTGCTGTGTTAAACCCACTGGCTGTCCAGATCCTCCTGAAGCAGTCTCATCTTCAGTCTCCAATTTGGTACGAGGAAAATACAGGAGGACATCATAACCAGGAGGGACCTGTATTGTGTGACAGAGGAACTTGTTCTCTCTTTGAACCATACAATGAGGTTTTGCATTGTGGCCACTCTGTCCGGAGATGGACGAAACCTGGCAACTCGAGTCTCCAGATCTGCCCTTAGAAAGATTGCAGTCTGTGCGGGCAGCGACGCCGATTTTTCCACATGGATCGAGAACCCAAGGTCTTGGAGTAGGGTTGTTGGTCTTCCGGCTGCCTCTGACGCTGTTTCTAGGGAGCTTCCTTTCACTAGCCAGTCATCTAGGTATAGAAAAACCTGTACCCCAGAGCACCTGAGGTGAGCCGGCCACTGGGGCCAGGAATTTCGTAAACACTCTTGGTGCAGACATTAGCCCGAAAGGAAGTACTTTGAACTGGAAATGTTGGTCACCTACAGTGAACTAGAGGTACTGTCTGTGGGATGGATGGATGGATGGGAACATGGAAGTAGGCGCCCTCCTAGTCTACGGTAGTGAGGAAATCACCCTTCTTGAGCCATGGAAGGACAATTTGAATGGATGAATGGTGGTCATCTTGAATTTTAGACGACGAACAAACTTGTTGAGGGCCCATAAATGTAGCATTTGGCACCACTGGCCGTTTTTCTTTTTTACTAGAAAAAATTGGGAATAGAGGTGGTACCTGCTCTATGGAACCCTTTAGCAAAAGCTTGGTGGCTTCTACCCATAGCTGTTGCAGCTGGAGGATTTCTTTCTGGATGGTGGGTTAGGTGGTGGTCATTGAAGAAAGTCTATGGTATGTCCACCTTTTATTACTTGAAGCACCCATTTGTCAGATGGTATGGTGTCCCAATGATTGAGGTGCAGTGGACGCGTCCTCCCACTGGGGTGTGATGTGGAAGACGTGCCGAGTATGAGTCAGTTATTCTTGGTCTGGTTCCTGCCCTGGCTTGAACCCCTTCTGCCACGTTGGGTCTGATACCTGGTGTAACCTAGTTAGTATCTACCTTCCAATTGGGATGAGGTTGTAGAAGACGCTTGACCCTGGAAAAACCTGCTGTATGACCTGTACTTGGAGCTGGTACCTCAAAAAGAGCAAAAAGGATGGTGGTCCTTATCCTTTAAAGTGCTAATCGCCATAGCGCTGTCTGTGTCGGCTTTGATGCCTTTCAAATGATCATCTATTTTCTTGCCAAATAGGTCTTGCCCAACAAATGGCATGTCTAGGATCTGAGCCTGTTCCTCTGGCCTGAAACCTGTTGCCTTCATTCAGGCTTGGTGTCTCAATACTGTGCCGTGTGCCATCTGCCCACGGCTTAAATGCGCTATACAAATGACAAAATAAATAAATAAATGAAATCTTTCTGAAACCGCATTGGGCCGTGTCCACAGAGGTGTCGATCAAGTGGACCGAGACCGCTTTGCTGTCCGTGATAATGGCTTTGGCCTCTTCTTGAAACTCCTCTTGGAGGTGTTTAGTGAGACAGGACATACAGAGCCATCATTTTCTATCCAGCTTTGCCATCATGGCCATGAGGTTCCCCCCGTGAGTTACGTTTCTTCTGCTTCTCAATGACAATAGAATCCTAATCGTCTGGGTCTGTGTCTGGGGTGTCCTGAGGCAGTTCCCCCTCTTCTGGCTCATAGTCATGACTTTCGGGGTTGGACACTCCCTAAATGGATCATCAGGTTCCCCAGCGTCGTCTACGATGTCATCCGGACATTCTGAGGCTGAAGCAATTGAAGGCACATTATGCGCTTTGGATCTTTGAGGTGAACACCTTGGAGTAGATGAACAGCATCTTCTTTTGTGAGACCTGGGTGATCCACCATAGCGTGAGCATTGCCCCGGTGGCTGCTGACTGATGAAGATCGCCTTGGAGGAGATGGAGAGCGTCTTCTTTTTTGAGACCTGGGTGATCCGCCATAACGTGAGTATGGTGAAGATCGCTGAGGGGGTGGTGATTGATGTGGAGTACGATCTGTAGAGGACTTGCTTCCGGTGTGGTGCACTGGTGATGTGCTTTGCGAAGGTTCACTTACAGAAACTGTGTGAGTGACCAGTAGCCTTGCCCTTTGTCTCCTTTGGAACTCATCCACAATTCTGCGCATCGACTGCAGTAAATTAGGGTCGAAAGGGTCTGCCACGTCTTCCCTTACTAGTTGCCAGTGTAGACTGTGCTCTTTAGTTTGTACTGGCTGTTGTTCATCCTCCTCTGAGAACTCCTCCTGCAATATGATGTCAGGCAGTTTGTTCATCTCCGTTATAGGTGATAGACTGCTAGCACCGTCTAACCCATCTACAGTTTCCTCTGGCTGTGGAAAAGACTTGTCGATTACATGTGGCGGTGTTGGGTGAATCGACAATGTTTTGCCCTGCTCTTTGGGGCTTGTTGACAGTTTTTCTGTGCTTCGTCGACGAGTGCTTTTCGCAACTGTCCTTCGTGGACGGTTGCTTCATCAACGGTTCTTTTGTTGACGAGGTGGTTGGTTTTATGGTGGACGGCGGTTTATCCGTCAATGACGGGACAGTTTTAGTGGACTGCGAGGTTAGTTTAGTTTGGACGGTGTCCCCGTGGACAGCTGTTTTGCGGACAAAAGGGTAGAAAAGAAGGAACATTTACCTTTGTGTTGTTCTCCTTCCTGCACACCTTTAGGTACCGGTTCAGTTGAGGATTTCCCACTCCTCTTCTTGGCCTTGGATGGCGGAGAGTCTGCTATGTCCTCTGAAGAAGCTCTCCTCTTTGGAGCTTGCTTTTCTGAGTCCCTGGAGGAAGTTGAAGGTGCAGTCTTGCTGGATTCCTTATCAGATGACATTTGTCTGCTCTCTAGGTGAAGTAGTAGTCTCCAACGCCTGTCCTCCAGAGTCTTCTTGGAAAAGGTTTGCATGACTGGATATCATGTAGATAAAGACAATAGATGCAGAGTTTGTGGGGGTCTCTGATGAAGATGACCTTTTTGCCACACCTAGAGCAGTTCTCCTTGACAGCTTTTACTTGAGTCTCAGGCTTGAGGTGAGAATAGGCAGCCTAAAGACATGATGTTTTTAGGTGGCAAAGGGTGGAAACCTGATCTCAAAAGGTTGAACCAGGAAGCCCCAGTAATAGGGAAGCTAAAAAAGCTTAAAGTATGACAAAAATGTCTAGAATTAGCATGGAAAAACGAATTTGCTCAGAGAGCTGAAGAGGATTCCCCTGTTCAGTAGAAACAGTGAAAAAACAGAAGATGACTGACTGGCGTGGAGCCTAAGCCCTGCAAATTCATTGGTTGGGGCCTAAAAGGACCAAAGGAGGTGGAGGGACTCCACAAGCGAAGGGCTACATAGGCCCTATGGGGGCTCTATGGGTGTAGATTCTCTTCTTAAGGAAGACGTTTTATATTATTATTTTTATTATTTAAATTACCGAGGATTCTAAGTCTGACGATGGGGAATATTCAAGCATGTGAATCTATGAAAGATCCAATGCTGGAGAACTGCCTGTACCTACAGTGTCACCTTGTAGAGAAAACGCGTCCTCCAGACATAATCAGGAGAACTAATACCTTCACATGGATACCTTCATCCATGACCCGAGCTACAACGCACAACCCACAGCAAATCCAATATTTACATATCTTCTGTCATCCGTACCTTTAAGTCAATCGTCTAAGCTCACTGGAAAACTGATCATCTCAAGACCAAATGTTCCCTAACCAAAAACAAAATCCAACAACACTCCTTACCACCCCTAAGACTCCACCACAGACATCAATCAACACCTGTCCACCCTCACCCCTGTTTGCCATATAGCGGAGTCTATACTTATACTCTGTGGTCCGCCTACTTCGTTCAGACATTGACTCTCCCCAAACCTGCTACTCTGCCTTTCCGGTCTGCTGGGAGTCCCACGGAAAGTGGGCAGGAATTTCTCCAGGGCAGTTCCTGAGGATCTCTTCATGGTGTGCACTCTCTGTGTAGCTCTCGAATTCCGTGGGTCACCTCACAGCCCTCCAGGTATGTTGCTGGACGATACAGCCTCACAGATCGAACGTAGCAACCGGCCTAGGCTACCATCTGAATTACACCAGAGGAAATGGGGATATGCAATAGCAGAATATCTTAGGCCCATCAAAACTCCCCAATGCAAAAAAAGAAGACTCAGCTATGGGGGAAAGTTTACTGTCTTTATTTTTCCATAAGATAGGGATCATACAGGACAAGACAATTCTCCAGCAATCTTAGCTCCCGCACCTGTTTCACAGGGTTTTATGCCCTTGTGACATAAAAAAAACAGGTCCACCCCAAAAACGCATGAGGTACACCCATTGGTTAGCTCGGGCTTACTACCTATGGAAATCCCCAATATGAAATGTCCCATTGGTGCACAATATCAGGTGGCTCCGCCTGAGACCACCCCCAAAGTTGGCCACGACATTGTTGCAGGGTCACAGGAAGACCATTGGCCCATGCAACAATTTATACCACCTCACAAATGGAGCTTCTGGATTGGATAGAGCGGGTCTTCCCAGGCATGGGACCCTTTCTGGTCACAGAGCTCCATGTACCTTTTCAAGGTGATGGGAATGGTTATGGAGTGCTGTGTGCTCCATATTGTTGCTACTGGTCTGATCACATAGCCTGAGAGAGTGCCTGCAGGTCACAGTTTTTGGTGGGCAACACTTGTATCATTTCACTCTGCCTTGCTGGGAACCGCTTTCTTCCCACAGCGAGTAAATGGGCATTGTCTTGCTCTGCTGGGTCACATGTGAAGAGACCGCAAAACGAAGCCCTTCTGTCTGCAATTCTGAGGATTTTATGCTGAATTCTAGAAGGTGGCTTGCTGCCTCGGGAACCAGGAATTTTCGACCCGCCCTTGGCGTTGGCTGTGAAATCCAGCTCTATGCCTTGCGCTGCAGGGATCATCTCTCCCGTTCCATGTATTTGAGGCCTGGCTTTTCCTACCTGATTCACTTCAGTAACTCTATACGTTCCCTATCTGTTTGCATGGCTTCTTATGGTTAGTTGCAATAAAACATATGCAAGCTTGGTCCACGTATATTCTGCGACTTGCGGTTTCACTTTGGTGAAAGAAGAAAAAGGTTTGTTGCATTAAGACTAACGCTGCTATGTCATGATGTCTAAAATGATGTAATCACTGCTTGGATTTGCTGTCAGTCCAACTGGTCCACTGATGAGGCCTTTGCCCCTGCGAAATCATCAACTGGATACGGTTTAAATGGCTGTCTGAGAGAATATCTCTTGTCATATCGTTGATACATTTGTGCACTTGGTGACTGGATGAACACCGAGTTACACCTTTCATTCTTCATTCTGCGGGTTGACATTCCCATAGGGGACATGAGGGACATTCCAGGGACCTTCTGTTCACAGAATTTGGGAGAAGAGTGAGGGAGCATTGGGGAGCAGCAGCTGAGGCAGCCTGTAACCTGCCGGCGCTAGACGAGGCAATGACTCTGTTGTGGGTCTTGGAGACAGTTTTAAGTAGAAATGGTGGAGGAGGGAATAGGTGAGACCTATTAATTCGTGATGGTGTCTGGCATATAGAGTGTTGGACCTGCAGAGGTGAGGTCCATATAGAGAGGTGGAAAGGCCTTGTTGGACCCACAAGCGGTATCAACGTGCAGCAAGGGAATTTTGCAAGCGTGAATCGGTGGCTGTGTAGCCAGAGACATGTACACTCAGAGAGCACAATGTCCTTGCAGCTTCGAGGCATGGCTGCTGCAAGTGGCGGGAGGTAAGGAGGTGGCAAGGAGCCTGAACAGAGGCTGCACCTCGGAAATGTGTGAGATGGTGTGCATGGGAGTGAACATAGGTTGCTTGTGGGCTGCTGGCCGCACCAGCGAACGGTGCATCGTGCTCGTAAAGCAGAGAGCAAGAGGAGCAGGCTGGGAGAGCATCTGATGACACGATGCCTTCGAGGGGCAGGGAATAAGTCGCAGGTAGGCATGGGAGCTGCTAGAGTAGGGGAAGGATTATGATAAATCATAGTGGCAGGCAGCCAAGGCAGTTCAGTTTGTAGGTGATACAGAGTGGAAAGAATGTGGTAGCAGGGACCGAATCATGGGAGGCATAGTAGTTGGTAAAGTTAGAGTAATAGACAGATAAGTTGGCTTTGCAAAGACATACCTTACTCAGTGATTTGCCCTAAAGCCGTACATCATCGGGAAGGGCCGGACAAGAGGGGATGCGTCCTCCAGCCTTAAGTGTTGGCTTTTAGGGGGGCCCGGCATTGCCTGCCGGCTATTAAGGGGAAGACCATTTGGATTTGTGCAGGCCAATGAGAAACGGCCGGGGGGGCTTGCAGGTAGTTCAAAATAAATGAGTCGTTTGACTCCATCCATGCAGTTCTCTGAGACCATCACCTATTTGATTTTCTAAGTGGAATTTGAAACCAGTGATGAGAAAATGATGGTCGCTTAGGGTTGTTGGAATAATCTGTAAGCTACACCCTGACAAACCTTCATCTATGAAGATGTAACCCATAGTGGAGACTATATTTCCGCTATGCCAAGTGTGTTGTCCACTAGGAAACCTTGGGGACCCCTGATTTAACATACAAAAACCCAGGCCTTTGAGACACTTTAGCCATTTCCAGTCACACACCTCTCGATAATTTGATTCTGAAGGACAGCTGATGCTATGGAAATCCGAGGCATATTCCAGACAGGGTGCATTTACACCCCCCAGCGAGATAACCATGCCTACAGGAGTCACATGATGCCAGCCGTTCACAGTCGCTGCAACAATCTTCAACATGACATCTAGTGAACAAACCCCTTTATGCCAATAAATATGTTTCAAAAGGAGATTAACCTTCAGGTTCTCGACATTCATTTTCAATTGTGTGGCAATTAAACCCTGCACACAGTTATCCACAAGTGAGATTTCCCTCCACACACACACACTTTAACAAGAGTCAAGAGACCACCAGAGGAAGGCACTAGAGCATTTATCTTTGCCAGCTGAGACACTCCGACTCCATCAGCATGTGCCTCGTTAAGTGACAAAGTTTCCTGTAACAATATGATGCTATAGAATTTCAATATTTCCCCCAAGTCCCGGTCAGTAGGGCGTTTATGGTCCCCCCTGCTATTCCACAATAGCATTGAAAGATCTTTCCTTATACTAAAGACCCTGACAGGTATTTCACTCTTTTCTTGGGCCGTTTAATGAACCTACAACCCAGGACCAGCCTGTTTGTCTTCACCATCTTTCTGGAGAGAGTATGCGGAAATGACCTTGAGCCCTGATCCATTGGCTGAAACAATAAACTAATTTGGAAAAAGTCTTGCCGAAAGATTCATTTGATCTGGCCCCTTCATATCAGTTGACAATGAATAAGAAGTCAGATGAAACCCGACTTGGCGAAGTGACTGCTATTCCTGCAGGATCAAGTTCGAGACCACCTTTGAGTTGATGTAGATCAGGGCACGATCTTTCTGGTAGAGGTCAATAAAGTCGACTCTTGCGATGTCTCTAGTTGTTATTGCATGCAATGGGAACACAGAACCGAAAAGTCTTAAAATGTTCCTTCTGTTCAAGATTACTTACCTGTATTCAGGCAAAAGGCATTCCACAAGTATTAAATAGTTTCCCGCTATAAGGAATTCAATGGTTTCTCTATTCCATGGGGGACAAAAGGTCCTTTCAGAGGACCTTTGGGGGAGGTGCCTGTTGTGCAAGAACTGACTCAAGAACTTGTGATCCTCTCAAAAACAGGTTCCCTCTCTTCGATCTTGAGGCCCCTTAGTCCTCTTTGTACCTTGAGGATCAGTTGACTCCCCCAAATTCTGTTGATTGAAGGAGATGAATCTTGGAGGTTGAAGCACCAATCCTTCGATCAGTGCTTCCTTATACGGACTGTAACTATCTCCAACTTTTGGCCCAGACCATTGTGAAGCCATTAGTGATGATTCACTTTGTTTTTCCTGCTCCTCCCTGTGAAACCGCTGATTCTGCGCCTCAATGGTCGGTGATTCGCGCAGAGTGTCAGGAGCAGCTTCTCATGAAGGTAGGCTTTGTCTGTACTGCTAATGAGGCTCATCTGTTCCCCGTCTTGAATGAGGCAAGCCAAGGGGGCTCAATCAAATGTATAACAATCTCTTCATTGAGGGGGACTGGATGGTCCGTCTCCCTCTGAGTCATTTCCAAATCCACCATTACAGGTAGAGCAACAGATTTTTCATCTTCGCTTATTGGTCGTGAGAGCAGTTGTGGGCCCTTATGAGAATTCGCAAGGTGTTTCAGTTGTTGATTTCTCAGCACAGTCATAACAGACTTCTTAAAATGTTCCTTGAGCATTGCATGAGCGGTTATTTCCAAACCACTTCTTTTGCGGCTGATATTTCAGAGTCAGGTTTTTTAGCCTTTCCGTGTCTGCGAGGAGTCTTTTGTGGGACTTGCTCTGGTGAGTTTTCTCAGGGATTTCATGTAAACTCCAATATATCTGCAGCCTCTGAATTAATTGTGACTACTGAAGTTTGTAAACCTGAGTCACCAGAGAGAATCACATTTTTTGAATGAGTGCCCATACTGACATTCCCAGAGCTAACACAGAACTCCTCCATATGAATTCCTACAGTTTTTAGCCCTTTTGTATCTTAGCGGGGCTCAGTTTCTATTCCTTTTTCCAGAGCTGTGGGGCGAACACAAGGACATTTCTCCAATTGATGTTGCTGCTGTAAATTTGAGTTTACCATGAGAAAGTCCTTGATCTTATTTTGAATGCCCACATTATTGAATTTAAACAATCGTGATTCCAATAAAGTTGATTGATTTTTAGATTACAATTTCAATCCTTCATAAAAGGACACTAAAATGCAGAGTACCTGATTTATTTACTCAAGAAACACATTACAATTTTTTTTTATCAGAGCCCTCAATCACATTCTGGTCCACATGTCTTACCATTGCAGAAAGACATCGTTGGGGGGCGGGGGCAGGGCATGATGAATCGGAATCATAGACAGACATTTCTGTGAGGCTGAACCTATCGTTGGGCACCAGAGTAACATCCACCACATCCCCTTGCGATACAGTACTGTCATGTCTTGCATCCGCTCCGCCAATTGCATATGTTACGGAGACATTTAACTTGTTACACACTTGAGAAAACACCGGCAGCCTCCCCTTTAGTTGGTCTGGGGGACGGCCGCCCTCCTGTTGTGATAAAGTGACTTGTGCCAGGGCTAAATATGTAGTAATTCTTTCTGAAGCAGTGTCCACCCGAGACTTATTTTAGGGAGGTGCCCTGTACCTTTGCCGGAATTAAAGTCCCGACTGACTGTTGTGCCTCCTGCTGCCCTCGAAGTGCCCTCCCCTGGAGACAACGGAAGAGGAAGGTCTATTGCCATTTGCTGGAGGTCTGAGTCAGAGACAAAACAGTCCTGTAACATTGCAGCCTTGGGGAGTCATTTCGGTTTATGTCTGCTTGTAAGGTTGCACATGTGTAGAGGTGCGCAAAGTGGCTTGTGGACACCCTATATTTTCCAAATGCACTTTCCAGTAATAATCTGACAATAGTACAGTTTGTAGTGGCTCACTTACCACTCAAGGGCCTCATTATGAGTCAGCCGGTCCAGAAACAACGGTGGCTGTAAACCCGGCTGATTCTGAGTCCTGCAGGCGGGAAGTGTCACTACCGCCAGGTCTGACCTGGCGGAATTAACACCACCCGCCTGAAGGTGGACATGGAAACACCGGCTCTGTCATAGACGGAACCTGTGTTTCCATGGTCCCCATCCGCATGGAGTCCTATAGGACTCCATGGGAATGGGGATTTACAGAATTCTGCCTCCGGAATTACCGGGTCACCGGGGTTGTAATTCCCCAGTGATTCCGGCAATCACAGAGGCGCAATGATATTACCAGTCCGGCGGCAGCCTGCCGGTTTTTCCGGCACGGCTACCGCCAGACTCGTAATGAGGCCCAAGATGTCTATCAGCACTCCCCTTGCTTCACTCACCGAACCGTCGCACTGCATTTGCACACGTCAATGCCTGGCGTGCTCCATCCTAGGTGGGAGGTTAAAACTGAAATGACACACCTCCTTGAAAGTAACAGTATATAGACTACTGTCAGGTTGGTTTGCTGCACAGTCCTAATCCTGAAACGAGGAGCACTCTCTGCCACTCCCTGCCGCACTGTATACACACACGACGCACACCTTGCATGCACCTTTCTAGTTGGGATGGTTTCATTGAAATGAGACACCTCCTTGAAAGTAACAGTAGACAAACTTTGTCAGGTTGGTTTGCTGCACAGTCCAAATCCTGAAACGAGCAACACTCACGGCCGCTCTCTGCTACGCTGTATCCGCACACGTTGCACACTGCTAGTGTCTGTTTTGCAATTCCTGGGAGCTGGCACCTTCCAGCACTCAGTACCCATGCTGCACGGCATTGCACAGCCCACATTTTTTCGAAGGTGCTTGTACAGGTGCCGGCAACTCTCCTGCACCATGTGTCCAGGTATATCTCCTTGCACACATCCCGGCACAGGAGAATGCCATGAAGGCATGATTCTTTGCCGTTGCCCACATGGCAAATTGCATTGCTGTCCTGGACTACACCCCTGTGGCATTGGTGGCCCCCCAGGCACATGAGGTATACCGCAACAGGAAGGATTTTCACTCCCTCAACGTTTAGGTCACCTGCAATCTTGACCTCTGTATCACCCACTGCTGTGCCCGCTACCCTGGTTCCACCCACGATGTCATGGGCCTGTGCAACAGTTCACTGCCTGCATACATGGAGAGGCGCAAAGGCCAATGAACATGGATAGTGCGTGAGTACTATCGCCATCACACAATTACATTGTGCAGCACTACAGTACAGCAATGTGAAGGGGTGGAGGGGTGCACAGCCAAAAATTAAAAATACATGTCCTGTCATAGCCCTGTACATGCCGGACCTGCTCTCTCACCGCACTAATGACAGCTTACAAACCACAGGACTAGGGCATGATATACAAGGCTGCATCACATTGAAAATGCACATTGCCCCTGCAGACTTGAAACACACACATATGACTACAGGTACCACAATACAACATCAATTATCCCTTCTCATTGAACCACAAAGTGAAACGCAGCACCAAAGTACAGTAACACTGAGACTAGTGATGCCATGTACTCGGGTAGATGACACTATCACGAAATGGATGCAAACGAAACCTGCTGAGGTACTACTACACAACCATCAGGGCACATGCATGAGAGCAATTCACAGGCCCTGAACAGGCACCATGGCACCCTGCCATGACACAGACCCTGTAAGCTTTAACTGCTGGCTGAGATCTCGGTGCATGGTGTAACAGAACAATGCGAATACTGAATGATCCCAAAAGCAAGCACTGTGGATGTAAGAAATGTGAGACAAGACCCAGAATACATGCACAGAATGCCCATTAACATGCCTTAGTAAAATGGCAGCACATCCACAATGCCCTGTGACTGACCTCTCTGACCTTTGTCCTTGGAGGTGACCCTGGATACCCCCAGCTACCATGGCTCATGACACCCATGTGGGATGCACAAATGCCGCAGGTGGTGGCCTACAATGAGGCTCACGTACAGACCAGACTCTGCTTTGAGCGGTCCTTTGTCCTCCAGAAGGGTCATTTCCGCTGCTGGGACCGGACTGGAGGGGCACTGATGTATAGGCCAGAAAAGGTAGGAACATTATACTGCACAACATGTTCCTCAGGAAGACTATCCCTCTACCCCTTGCCACCCCCCGAAAAGATGGACAACCTGCCTGTGGCTGAAGCTGTTGCACGCAGTTGTCGGGATGAGATCAGAACAGGATGAATGGTTCGTCAGGAACTTATGGACCATTTTCTTTTAGCACTTTTCTTTAAACATGCCATGCACCACTGTATATAGTGCCACATTAAGGATGAAACACATGTACACATAAAGGAATGTCCTGGCCTTGATTCAGGTTGATTAATGTTTAATGTGAAAATTGTCAAACACCCAACACACAGATCTCTTGCCACAACACCATCCCCAACATACCCTTCCCACTCCCCACTCCCCACAACACCATCCCCAACACACACACCATCTCTCCTCCTCAAAACTCCATTGCCAACCACCCCTGTGCCTAACAACAAATGTCTGCTCACTTTCATGGCCTCTTCTCTTTCGCATGCCGAGCGGTGCCTAGGGTGCTGGTAAACAAGCCCTCTTTGGGGGTGACGGAGCTGGATTGCTCAAACCCTGTCCCCCGGATGTGCTCCATGGTTTGGTTTGGTTTTATTTTTGTATAGCGCACAAAGCCCTGAGACAACTAGGTGCTTGGCTTGAGAAAATGGTTACAATAAGTGCAGTACAGTGATTACAGCCCTGGTATGCAATAGTGCCTGTGAGTGCAGGGCGACGGTACAATCGAGTACAAGAGTCAAATATGTGGCTTACCAGCAGGGCACCTGCCCCAATGAGGCACTAATTCCCTACATGGCCCGGTAGTGAGCCAATGTGATGGTTGACATGTGTTTCGGCATATTGCAGTATGTCTGAAACACCTAAACAAAAATATTGACGAAAGAAAAGGGTATTATTGTTTTTCAACATCATCAATTCCAACGTCCTGAACGTCCTGAAGACGGCTACACCTGCAAACACTGACATTAGTGATAGTGTTTGATCTACTGCAATATGCCTTTGGGACATTGTTTGCGAGTCCAATGTAAGTGCACCACCCTGTAACAATTTGAGTTTGAGAACTGGGGTAGTTACCTTCTATCTTGCTTTTTCATATGTCTGTGACCGACAAAGGTTCTCCCCAATAAAAAACAGGGTCCACACATTTTTGTGATACCGTGGACAGGGAGTAGACAGGGGCCTGGATCGGGCCTTTGGTGGGAGGTCTGGCAAAGCCTGCTGGCTCAGTAAAAAGTGGGCAGCAGACAATCCGGGAACACAGAGGAAGAAGAGCTCCATGCATTCCAGTACTTAGGGGAGAGCCGCCATCTTGAAGAGGCCAGCCAGCAGAGGAAGCGAAGAGCAAGAAATGCCCCCCGATGGCCATGTCGGCTCGAGAAAGTACCCCCAAATCCCAAAACAAGCTGCAAGATGCAGCGCAGCACAGTGCTCGCAAACTTAGAAAAAATTACAACACAAAATATGCACAATCCTACGCATGGCAATTCAAAAGCCCAGCATGCTTGTGTCACCAGCTGATTAAGGTGAAGATCAAATGCGGCATCATGAGGAGGTGAAAGAAACATCATTTCACCCACACGGAGCAGGTGCAGGCATCAGGGCGGTGAAGAGGAAAGTGAAATGGTCAGCTGAATGTTGGCCTGCATTGTCTCGGCGAAGGCTGGGATGCCTTCTGTGAGCTCCCGCACGTTCAGATCATATATAGTCAGGGTGGCAGATGTCGCAGCTGCCTCACATTGGTCATGGTCCATGGCTCTGACAATCCTGCGGTTGGCACCCTGAACACAATCCCAGATGGCCTGGAGGTGGAGGACCTGTGCATCTTTGAGCGTCTCCAGTCGCACCTGGCACTCTTCCGTCACATCCAGCCTCCTCGCAATTGCTCCATCATGTGTGGCTTGAGGAATGGGTTGAGGGCTGTGGAGAGGCCTGGGACTGAAGCACGGTGACCATAGGACCTGATGTCCTGCCCATGATGCTGGCTGTGGCGTTGCCCCGTGAGGGAGACGCGCACGCGGCGACGTGACGTTGCACGTCGCCGCGTGCGTCTTAAATAAACGGGGCGTTCCCGGCCGCATCAGAGCGACCGGGGAGCCCGAAGCACACAGACGTGTCTGGTCTGAGTCTGTGGGTGGAGGGGCTTACGGGCACGCGTGGGGGCACCCAGAGACCCCCAACAGTGGCGACGAGTGTTGGATGCCCGGGCCCGGCGGTGAGAGCGATCCCGGATAAGTTTTCTCCGACGACGAAACATCCGCAGATGTTTCGTCTCACGCTGTGGCCGCGGACCATACACGCGGCTGGCGGCCATCTTGCGCGCGTGGCTGAGGAACTTCCGAAAGCTCCGGTTTGGAGTCGGAAGGCCATCCAAGCCCAGTTTTTAGATTTGCTGACTGCGGGCAGCCTAACCCGCAGGCCCATGCCTGAATTTTGATGTTTTGGCCAATTTTCAGTCTGTAACGTCGTGTGGTAGCTGGAAGATGGACTGAGGTGGCTGGGCCTTCTCAGCCCACTCCATTTTTGAAGCTCAATTTTTGGAACATTTGGTTCAAGGACCCTCTTCAACCCCTTCATCATCACGTGGGTGATGGCATGCCCGCTCCTGAGATCCACGTTGGAACGAGACGCCTCAAGGTAGCTTCTTTAACCCTTTCATCATCACGAGGGTGGTGGCAGTGTGGGGAGAGGTGCAAGTTGCGGCCCTCAGGACTAGAACGAGGGTGCCTGTGCGCTTGGGCCCATGAGTGATTTCGGCGCCCTGGAGGGTGCGACTGCCACGGCCTCGGAGGATTCGCAGGACGAAGACCTGGCAGATTTGTTTCAACAGAATCCCCCACAGCCAACCCCACATCCTGCGACGTCTGGGCTGCCTACACCCACGGTTGGTGCCGCTCTTCCCCCGAACCAACCACCACCCCTGGCCATGGCCCAAGCCAGGGCGCAAGCGGCCTTGCAGCCCATTCCGGAGTTTGACGCTACGGGTCCTCCGTCCAGCCTGGGCCCCCAATGGAGAAGATGGATTGGACGGCTGGACATGTACTTTCGGGCCGCCCAGGTCACGGACAATGACAGCAAGGTGGCTACGATGCTGTATTCGGCCGGAGCAGCTGTACAGGAGATATTTGAGTCGTTAACTCCTGTGGACAACTCCTATGACCAAGCCAAAGCCGCCCTCCTCGCGCATTTCATTCCCCTTGCCAACGTGGACTATGAGAGGTTCGTCATGCTGTCGGCCAGACAAAAGGAGGATGAAACGCTCGACACCTTCTATGGCCGCCTGCGCCGCCTATCCCAAGGGTGTGCGTGGGGGGATGCGGAGGATATGATGAGGACCATGCTAATCCAGGCATGTTCATCTGGCAAGCTGAGGCGACAGGTCCTGAGAGAGCCCGGACTCACCCTGCCCAGAATCCTGGAGCTCGGGCGGTGCCATGAGGTGGCGGAGGCCCGTGCCAACAAGATGGAGGCCGGATCCCGCGCAGCGAGGCCGGAAGAGGTGTGCGCTGTCTGGCGAGGCGGCAGAGGGGTGCGAAGGCCCGGTGGGGCTCCCAGAGACAGAGCTGGTAAGCCAGTGGAGTCATGCCAGAAGTGCGGATATGACCTCCCCCACTCGTCTGAGTGCATGGCAATAGGAAAGATCTGCGGACGCTGTGGGGTGCCCGACCACTTCTCGAGGGTGTGCAGGGCGACCCTGCCTGTACTGATTCCGAGGGGACAACCCCGTCTGTGGACCCCTCGCCAAAACCGCCCGCCCAATGTAGCTCAGGTGGAACAGGCGGGAGAGGAGACGCCGGCGGAAGAAGCGGAGGAAGAGGATGAGGAGAATATCTTCTTCGTCTCCAGCATGGAAGTCCTCAAGGGGAGGAGCAGGAGATGCGTCGTGGAGGTGAACTGCTTGCCGGTCCCAGTGCTGGTCGACACGGGGGCCTCAGTCAACGTAATGGCGAGAGGGCATTATGCCGCGCTCAACCCACCCCCGAGGCTGGCGACGCCGAGAGCCCGCATTTTTGCATTTGGTGGGCGGGAGCCCCTGCCACTGGACGGTGCGTTTGTCGCCAAGGTGGAGCATGACGGGTCGAAGATCAAGGCCCGCTTCTACGTGACTCCGGTGAGCAGCAACACCCTGTTGAGTTGTGCGGCAGCGGAGGCTCTTGGCATAGTGAGCTTCGCGTACTCAGTCTACTTAGAGGACATCAACGATCTGCTGGACAAATATGCTGACATCTTTAAAGGGATTGGGAGAATGAAGGGTGACCCCGTGAGGCTCCACATTGATGAGTCGGTGCAGCCCGTGGCTCTGAAACACAGGCGGATCCCGTTTCATCTAAGGGACCAGGTGGACAGGGAACTAGACAACCTGGTGAACCTGGATATAATCGAAAAGGTGGAGGGCCCCACACCATGGGTATCCCCTATCGTAGTGGCGAGGAAACCAAAACAGCCGGACTCCGTCCGGATCTGTGTGGACATGAGGCTGCCCAACAAGGCCATCAGGAGAGAACGACACCTGACCCCGACAATCGATGACATCATTGCTGAAGTGCAGGGGGCCCGGTTCTTCTCTAAGTTGGACTTACGAGCTGGATACCATCAAGTTGTCCTCCACCCAGAGTCCCGATATATTACAACCTTCACTACCCACAGGGGGCTCTACCGATACAAGCGGCTGAGTTTCGGAGTGTCGTCAGCAGCCAAGGTATTTCAGAACTTGATCCGAGGCGCTCTCGCAGACCTGGAGGGCGTCCTAAACATTAGTGACGACATTCTGGTCTTTGCCAGGACGGAACTTGAACATCTGAAACGTCTGGCCAAGACCCTCGAGAGGCTGCAGTCGCTGGGGCTCACTCTCCACAAGGACAAGTGCGAGTTCCTCCGCCCGACCATTGAGTTCTTTGGTTTCATCTTCAAGGAGGGCGGTGTATCTCCGGACCCCAGGAAGGTCCAGGACATCAGGACCACGCGCCCCCCTGAGTCGGCGTCAGATGTGCGGAGCTTCCTGGGAATGGTAACATACTGTGGGCGCTTCATCAGGAATCTCGCCTCGAGGTCGGAGCCTCTGAGGGCCCTGACGAAAAAGGATACCACCTGGCAGTGGGGCCCGTTGGAACAGTCGGCGTTCGAGGACATCAAAGGCGCCCTGACAGCAGATGATACCGTGGCTTTTTTTGACCCCGCCCTGGAGTCCGAGATTGTGGTGGACGCCAGCCCGTTTGGCCTCGGTGCTGTGCTCACCCAAGTGGGCAGAGATGGGGGGATAAGGCCAGTGGCATATGCCAGCAAAGCCCTCTCCGAGACCGAACAGAGATACTCGCAGATTGAACGCGAGGCCCTGGCTGTCTTGTGGGGCTGTCGGCATTTTCGGCTTTATGTGCTGGGGAGACCCGTGACAGTGGTAACGGACCACAAGCCGCTGCTTCCGATCATGGCCGGATCATCTTCAAAACCACCAGCCAGAATCGAGAGGTGGATGTTGGCCCTTCTGGAGTATAGCGTCACCCTGATCTACCGGCCGGGTGCCAACAATGCGGCTGACTACCTGTCCAGGCACCCGGTGGGCGGTGGAGGACCCGCACAAGACTCGTGTGCTGAGGAAGCCGATGACCACGTCAGGATGGTGGTAGAGGGTGCCACCCCCAACGCAATGCCGCTACCCGAACTGGAGAGTGCTGCGGCCAACGACGAGTGTTTCCGCATCTTGAGGAGCTCGATGCGGTCGGGGTCCTGGAAGTCCGTGCTGGAATTGGTGGCAGGGCGCACTCAAGAAGCTAAAGTGACCCTCGAGCAACTCTGGAAGGTAAAGGACGAACTGTCCTTCACGGAGTCGGGCCTGCTGCTGCGGGGCGATCGCCTGGTGGTGCCGGGCTCCAAGATCCATGAAGTCATCAACCTGGCACACCAGGGACACCAAGGGGCCGCCAAGACGAAGGCGAGACTGAGGCTGAAGGTGTGGTTTCCCGAGCTAGAGAAAAAAGTGGACGACTTCGTAGCGGCCTGTGTGTGGTGCCAGGCGGCCTCCCCAGTCCAGCGGGAGCCTGAAATCGAAGTAATGCCACGAGGGACCCGGCCGTGGGAGGTCGTACATGCGGACTTCGGATCCACGGCCGTAGGCACTCACTTCCTGGCCATTGTGGATGAATACTCCCGATACCCTGAGGTGGAATTCGTCGAGTCGGTGGCATTTGAGCACGTGGTGGGCGCTGTGGAGAAAATCTTTGCCACCCATGGGTTTCCCGTGACTCTGTGCTCGGACAATGGGTCCCCATTCCAGAGCGCTAGGTTCTCGGAATTTCTGGAGAGCTGTGGAGTGGCGCACCGGAAGGTGTCCCCGCTGTGGCCCCGTGCGAACGGGGACGCGGAGAGGCTGATGAGGACATTGAACAAAACAGCCCCTCCAGCGGGCGCTATACCAGTTCTTGAGAGTGTACCGCACCACCCCACACGCCTCAACGGGGGTGGCCCCGGCTGAAGTCCTGTTCCGAAGGTGCCCCCGAGGTCTCCTCCCGGAGGTACATGAAAAGGAACCCGGCGTAATAGATGACCAACGGGTGGAAGCGGAGCGACAGGCAAGGACACATCAAGAGAACATACGGCGGGGTCTTCGTCCGCAGCGGCTGGAACCGGGCGACGAAGTGCTGATCAGGAATCAGCATCCCCACGGAAAACTCTCGCTCCCATATGAACCGGAGCCGCTGGACGTGGTGGCAGTAAAGGGATCGATGGTAACGGCCTCGGACGGGAAGTCGGCTGTCACTCGGAATGTGAGCTTCTTTAAGAAACTGGGGGACTCTCGAGCTGAGCTCCCGCCTGACCCGGATGAGACTGTCCTCCCGGATGAAGATACCCCCCGGGGGGAACTCGTGGGGTCGCCAGAACGAGGCACTGGAGCAGCTGGGACTCCTGCGGCTGAGGTAGGCGGGAGGTACCCCCAGAGGGCTGGGCGAGGGAGACCTGCCTATCTCGGAGACTATGTGCTGGGGCCGATTGACTGTGTTCCGGAGTAAGGGGAATCGGGAGGCTGACATTAAAGGGGCATGGGCTCTGAGTTTGTAATTGTTATGTTGTGTGCAGTGCAATTTTTGGAAGTGTCTGTTGTTGTTGTTCCTCCCGGAAAAAGGAGGAGTGTGGCGTTGCCCCGTGAGGGAGACGCGCACGTAGCGACGTGACGTTGCACGTCGCCGCGTGCGTCTTAAATAAACGGGGCGTTCCCGGCCGCGTCACAGCGACCGGGGAGCCCGAAGCACACAGACGTGTCTGGTCTGAGTCTGTGGGTGGAGGGGCTCACGGGCACGCGTGGGGGCACCCAGAGACCCCCAACACTGGCTGCCCCGCTCAGATGTCAAGTACATTTCACGGCCCTGTTGGCCAATGGGATGCACTTTGTCTCCCGCACGTCTGCCAGCAGCTGGTTCCCTCACCATGTTCACATTGGCCAGATGTTGTGGGGCAGTCACTGGTGCAAGGGTGCAGTCCCAGTGGCTGTGTCCCCCTCACTGGCAATTGGTGCAGTACTTACACTGGCATGCATGGGAGCTGCACAGGGCCGGCCATGGCCATGGTTGTGAGGCCAGCCGGTGTGAGGTAATTGCGATTTTGGACCCCCCCTCCCATCCAGGGGGAGAGTAGCTGGTGACTTTGCACTTGTCATGGGCACTACATTTGAGTGTTTGACTCCCGGTTTGCATGCTTGAGTGGGGAGTCAAACACTTAAAAAGGGAGCTATTGCTACAATAGCATGGGCCAGCTGCTCCATGCTGGTCTGGCATAAGCAGCCTGTTGTAATGTCATGCCCCCTGCTCCCGTGCTGCAAGGCCCCGCACCAGCAAAAGAGCAGGTGCATTTCCTTTCAATTGGGCGCCTTCACCCACCACGCCAGCTCGGAGGCGCCCTTAAATGATTCACCTGAGCTTCCGTGGCAGGGTGGCCTATGGGGGGCTGATGTCGTACCCTGGCCCTGATGCCAGCCCTAAATTCATACCGCTGTGCATAGTTAAGTGCACAGTTGCCCACCTCCCCCTCCATGTAGTGACATCATTGGCCCTGGCAGTGCATTGTCGGGGGCAGGGAGCCTTCAGACTTACCAGATTGGTCTTGGCTGCTAGCTCCTGCTGGCTCCTGCTGGCTCCTGCTTCAGCTCCACTGACTCCCTCTATCCCCTCCATGTCCACGATGGAGGCGGCCTTCTACTCCCATGGGGGCAGGACGAAGTGCTCTGTGGTGCCACCTCGAGTGGACCATGACTCTTATCAGTGTTCACCCTGAGGTCATTTTACCTCTTCTTTCAGTCCTCGCCATCCCGGCGGACAGTGCCCACAGCTGTGACTTTATGGGAGATGAATGCCCAGATGGCTGAGGTGCACTGGCCTAATGTTTGCCTGTGGCAGCTGCCATACAGTTCATCTGCATGTGCCACCACTTCATCAGTGAGGACCTCCAGCACCTGCTCACTGAACTTGGGCTTTCTGAGCCTGTGTTCTGGCACCTGGGCTTTGGCACTGTCATGGGACATGGTTCCTGTATCCTGTTGCTGTGGATGGCTATAGGATGTGATGAAATGAGATTGGATTGAGCTTTTTAAAATGGCCACCAACGTGCTTCCTTTTCCCTCGACGAAGGCCCACCACTAAGACCAATGTCTGGCCCTGTCCAGAACTGAATGGAGCCCCCTCTCCATGGTGCGGGTCCATCCATTTGCCTCCAGGCCACGCTCTACAAGGAACAAATTGGCTCTGGCCCGGCATAGAATGAACAAGTAAACCTGCTTTTGCCCTGCACTGCCGAGCTCCGGTAAGCATCTCAGATCGCCCTGCTCTTATCATGGGCAACTTTCACACAAGTCTTGGGGCCACTGGACTATTTAACACCACTTGGGCCCTCCACACTGTATATGCCACATGGATGTCTTTCTCTCCTTACCATTCCTACATCACTCCTTATGCCTCCCTTCCCTTCCATCTTATTTGCCAATTTCTGTACATGTAGTAACTGGTGGCTCTGACTCATGAAGCCTCTCTTCTGTAGTTTCTGCACTACTTGAAATGTGAATCCTGTTTCAAATCTGCACACTGACCATCTTCTGCTGCATTTTAGTGCTGCGCTGCAAAGTTGAATTTAGATGTGTTTTTAATCCTGCAAAATGACCGTCTTTTGTGCATTTTAGTGATTTGCTGCAAAGTTGAATGTAGGTGTGTTTTTAATCCTGCACATTGACCATCTTTTTAGTGCTTTGCGGCAAAGTTGAACTTAGGTGGGTTTTCAAACCTGAACATTGACTGTCTTCTGATGCATAGTTGTGCTTTGCTGCAAAGTTGAATTTAGGTGTTTTTTTAACCCTGCACATTGACCATCTTTTGCTGCTTTTTGGTGCTTTGCTGCAAAGTTGAATTTAGGTGTTTTTTTAACCCTGAACATTGACCTTCTTCTGCTGCATTTTAACGCCCACCTAGCTTGGGTACTTAAGCATTCTACTACCCTGTTCATTTTTTGCTTGAAGCACTTCTTTCATCTGTTCCTACCAGGCTGCTGGACCACCTGGTGAGGTATTCTTGCACTGTGCAGCTCCCCTTTCCGTCTCTCTCTCTCTCTCTCTCTCTTCTCTGCTACTCCCATAGCAATCTCTATCTTCCATATCTATTCCAACTGCTACTCTATCACCTACCCCATCTCTAGCACGATGTCCACAAGGAAAAAGCTTAAAAGATATCTCCTGGCCTCTAACCCAGGCCTGTCTATTGCTGACAACTACGTCAATGGTACATATAGGCAGACTATTAATGACATCCTCTTTTCTGTCCCCTCGCCTGACCTATTAACCCCCATCTGGTCTCCACTCTCTCCCCTTTCTCTTCCTCACCATTAATGGTGACACTAGATGAGAAGTACTCATGGCATACGTCTCATCCTCCAGGTGTATCATTAATGTCTATCACAATGACATCATCATGGCCCAAGGTCTCAACCTATTCTTCTCCTTCTCAATTGGTGCCTGCCCTCTCTCATTAACATTGTTCCTTATCCTGCTACTCCTCTTTCATCCTCTCCCCTCACCTTTCCACCACAACCGATGGGAGTACCACGCCCCTGTACCCCTCCTCAGAAAACTTTCAAAGGTGGTAATCAGCTTCACTTAGCTACTCTGAATGGTCGTTCTGCTGTCAAACACTCCTCTGATATCTGTCTCCTTTTTGAAGACTTTGATCTCAACGCCCTCGCCCTTACTGCACCGTGGTTCAATGCCAGCTCTGTCACTGCTCTTGAAACTCTCCTTCCTGAGGGCTACAACATCCTCTCCAAACCCAGGCCCAAACAGGCCCAAATGTCCCAGAGGTCGTGTGGCCCTGATTTTCCCTGATTGGGTCCCTGCCTCTATCATACCTACTCAGTCTAACTCCTCCTTTGATTGCCTCATCTGCAGGCTCGGGGTCTCTTCTACTCTCTCACTCACCTTCGCTACCATCTACAGGACCCAGGCCATGCCTCTCCCTTCCTATCTGAATGGGTTGATCTCACCTCCTCCCTATTGTCCTCTTCCTTGTGGACTTCATTATCCACCTTGACTCCCCTGAATCAGGCGCCTTACAGTTTCGTGACCTCTGTGACTCCAGTTACCTCACTATTCTTCCTTCCGGTCTGACCCACTCAGCCAGACACAATCTGGATGCCTTCATCTCTAGAGGCATCCCTATCTCTAACCCGGTTATGACCCCCCTCTCCTCGTCCAACCACTCCATCCTCTCCTCCTGCTTGGACCCCCTTGGCCCACTGTCTGCGACTCCCCCTGCACTGCCAGCCTCCTTCGCCGTCATTCGACCCATGAAGCGAGTGTCAGTCACTGCCTTTGCTTCCACGTTTATCCCCCCTCGCTCCACTGCTTCTAACTCCCCATCTGAGTCCATCCTTGCTAACCTTCATCTTTCCATCGCCAATACTCTTGACGTCCTTGCCCCTGTTATGAGGGTCTGCCTGAAGCCTGCCTCCAAGTGCAACAGATGGTATGACTCCGATCTAGCATCTCTGAAACGCAAGTGTAGATTTGCAGAACAGAAGTGGCAGACCTCGGGTTCATCCTCTGACAAACTGGCCTGTCACTTGCTCCAAAGGCAATATTGCTTCTCTATCCGCTCCAAGAAGTGGGTCCAAATTCAAGCCTGCATCTCTGGAGCCACTACCAACATGGCTGAGCTTTTCAAAATCTGCAAGGAACTCGCCAGTCCATCAGCAGTCTCCATCTCGTTCCTTCCTTCCCAGTCTCTCTGCACCGCTCTGGCTTCCCATTTCTCATCTAAAACTCAGGACATCATGTCCTCGCTCTCCACCACCTCCAACTCCAATCCAGCTCCAGCTTGCCAGCCTCTCTTGGCTTCCCTCCCTCCACCGCCCGCACTTTTCTCCCTCCTGCCCATAACACCCGTTGAGGTCTCCAAAGCTGTCTGCTCTGTGAAGGTCTCATCCAAACAGGTTCACCCCTGCTCTACTAGAACCATTAAGGACAATATCTCCTCTCTTGCCCCGGCTCTTGACAATTTCTGTAACCACTCCCTTGCCACTGGCTCTTTCTCTTTTTCCCTCAAGCACTCCCTTTTGCACCCTCTCCTAAGAAAGCCATCTGCTGACCCCTCCTGCCCGGCTAACTATCACCCAATCTCCACTATCCCCTTCCTAGCTAAACTCTTGGAGAAGCTGGTCCTCGCCCAACTGAACCTTCATACTAAACTTGTTGGTTGCCTCCATGACAATCAATCTGGATTCCGGGCATCCAGAGGCACGGAAACTGGTGTTCTGAACACCTGAGCCCCGGTAAGCATCTCAAATTGCCCTGCTATTCTCATGAGCAACTTTCATACAAGTATTGTGGCCACTTGACTATTTCCCTCCCCTTGGGCCCTCCACCCTTGGTTGCATGCAATTCTTTACTCTAACTGTCCTGCTGTTCTCATTCTCCTCGATTTTTCCCCTGCCTTTGACATGGTCAACCATTCTATCCACATAAAACGGCTCTGCCATACCACAGCATCACGGATCTGGCACTGGTTTGGCTGACCTCTTTCCTCACTAACAGCCCGCCCCAGCTGAAACTGGGTCCTTTCTCCTCCACCACATCCCTCTCTACCTGCTGCATCCCCCAGGGGTTTATCCTATCACCGTGGCTCTTCAATCTCACCCTTCATGCTCACCTGATCTCCTCCTTCTCTCCCCATTTCCAGTTTTATGCTGATGACACATAGCTTTCCTTCAAACTTCTCTCGACTACCTCCTCCTCCTCTTCTCTAATGCCTGATTGTCTAACTACCATCCAGGCATGGTGTGCGGCTACCGATCTCTGTCTTAATGCCAGTAAGATGGAGATCCTTCTCATTGGGACACCTGCGCCATGTTTCACTCAAATCCGCTGGCTGCCCTTATTGGGTCTTCTACCCTCACCATAATGGGAGACCAAAAACCTTGGGGTCATCTTCGACTCTGCTCTCTCCTTCACCCCTCACATCTTGGACCTTGTAATAAGGCCCACTTCCAGCTTCACCACCTTAGAGGCATTCTCCCTTTCCTCACCTTCCCCCCTGAATCTCAACGTCTCAAGAGCTCTGGTCCTCTCTAGGCTGGACTACTGCAATAGCCTCTACCTCAATCTCCCCCTTTGCTCCCTATGGCCCCTTCAGCTAATCCAGAATAGGGCTGCAAGTCTTACGCTTGGCCTCAGGCCCAGGGACCGTATCTCTCCAGCCATACAATCTCTCCACTGGCTGCCGGTGGCCGTGAGGATCAAAATCAAGACCCTCTGCATCAGCCACAAGGCTTTCTGGCAACTGTGATCATGCTATCTCCAACTCTCCATCCCTAAATACTAACCCTGCTATAGCCCTCCGCTCCTCTAACTCCAACTCTCTGCTTGTCAAATGCTTCTCCAAGCAGAGAGTAGTGGGCCGGTGTCTCACTTAGGAACAGCCTCCCTGCTCCTCTCAGACTTGAGCAGGACCTCCTTAAGTTCCAGAAACTTCTCAAAACTCCGCTTTTCTCTACCTCTTTTCCTCCCCTGCTAATCCCCCTATGGTCGCTGAGACTGGCAGCCTGGTTTCTCATAAATCTCTATGGTTACCAGGCCCCCTACCCAGTCGACACCAGCACCCTCCCCCACTCATCACTGACCTTGCAGGACCCCTTCCTGGCGGCTGTGCATTTCACACATGGGATTCCTCTGCCCTAGCACTTAGCCTGTGGCTTCCTCCCTTGGCTCCCCTTGGAACTTCTAGACTTCCATCCTGGGCTCCCACTAGCATTTGTCCTTACTCTGCTCCCACCCAGCACCCTCCCTATCCCCACTTCCTATCTCCCGCACTTCTCCTTACACGTTCCGAATGCCACAAGGCCCAGTAGGACCACAGTTGTATATTTACTGTTTTTGCCACTGTTATTTACTCCCTTTGTTCCCTTCCCATTTTGCCTTGTGGCGCCTCAAAACACAATTCTGTTGTATTGGCGCTGAACAAATGCCCAATAAATAAATAAATAAATAAATAAATAAATGTAGAACGAGTGATTCACAATCCAGGATGGTATCTAATCGGGATATTTTAGTGTTGGTTGAGTGTCTACAAGTCGGATTCCACCTCCTCTTTTGCCAGTGCGGTTGGTGAGTTTAATCTTGTAATTTGAGGGAATAACCCTGTGCACTGCTGCCAAGTAGTTATCTCTAAAACAGGATTATGTAATGAACAGCAGTTCAGCCTTGTATTTTATTGAGCAAGTCACACATGTATGTGCAATGTTTAGGTATGAACCGTTTTTTGATGTGTAGACATCTGGTACTATTGTTATTAATATTATTATTATTATTATTATTATTATTATTATTATTATTATTATGATTTGTGTATTTATTGAGCGCAGACCTAGCTTTAGGAAGCAATGGAACTCTTTACAATCATAGGGGGAAGAATAGGGTTAGAGAGCATAGAAACAAGGGAGTGGGGCTCTAACAACAGGGACGGGAGGGCAGTAGTCTGCAATGGATCCACAAGTAACCATGGGAGGAAACAGTGGGGATCAGATCACCCAGTCTCAGGTAAGGGGGGATGGACAGTGTATGGAACTAGGTGCTAGGGAGGAGTCATTCCTTAAACAGAAGTGTCTTGAGCTCCTTCCTGAACTGTAGCAGCGAGGGGCGAGTCAGATGTTGATGGGGAGGAGGTTCCAGAGTCTTTGGGCATAAACAGAGAAGGCCTGTCGTCTTGTGTTTTCCTCCCTGCACCAGCGAAGTTCAAGTCTGCGCTTGTCTTTACTTCAGGTGGGTCATAAGCCTCCAGAGATGCTGAGTTTCTCAGAAAGGTAGCTTGGGGACTTCAGGGTGGCAGCCTTGTATATGAGGCAGCAGGATTCGAAATGATACAGGCTTGCAGAGGGAGCAAGTGCAGTTTGATGAGGGTCGGCATGTTGTGGTCGAATTTGCGGAGTCCTTTGTTGAGTCATGTTGCAGTATGCAGGACACATCTCAGGAGAGCCATGGTAGTGGTCCTCAACCACAATTCATGTGGGAGAGGACCAAGGCTTGGACAGCAGATCTGAAGTTGTTTTCTGAGATCAAGGGCTCAATTATGCACAGGAGAGAAAGTTGGTACCAAGCTGTTTGTGTCCTCCTTGCTATCTGCTGTTTGAAGGAGAAGTGTCTGTCGATGCTGAACCCAAGGGACTTGGTGCAGGTGACCAGCTGAGGTGTGAATCCATCAAAGTACAAAGCAGAGAGCAGGTCTGGATGTCCGGGTGTTGTTGGTCAGATGTAGGCATTCAGTCTTGGAGAAGTTGAGTGTCAGGTAAGTACTGGACATCCAGGACGGATCAATCAGGTGCAGGTTTTGAGCCTGTTGATGTCTTTGATGGAGGATAGCCTGAGGTAGAGCTGTATATCATCTGCGTATTGGTGGATGTGGATGTTGTATGGAGCAAGGAGGGTTCCAAGAGATTCCATGTAAAGATTGAAGATCATGCAAGAGAGGATGGATCCTTGCAGGACTCCCCTGGAGATGGATAGAGTTGGTGAGCTGTAGGAATCCATTTGTACAAACTAGTGGCAATTAGCAAGGTACGATTTGCAGCAGCTGAGGACGATCTTGCTGATCCTCATGCAGTGATGCAGATTGTCGGTGAGTGTCTTGTGGTCTGTCGGGGGGAAATTCTCCCGGGGTCGGCTGGGCCGTCCGCGGACCTCCGGGCAGGGAGGCCCCAACTCCTCCCGTATATCCCAAAAAAAATGAGTATGAGACACACGCAAGAAGCAAGGTGATTCTGCTGTTTATTAAACAAAACGGCAGGGATGGGTCAAGGATCGTACGCGTCCGTCCTGACACTCTCTTCCTAATCGTGGGGCTCGCAGGCCCTTTTTACCTTAGTATGACGCGCTACTTGCGTCACCTGGGAAAGTTAGCAAAAAACCTATCGCCACTCTGGATTGGTTCCTCGAGTGGTAGGGTTAGTATAGCATACGTATAGAGAGCGTTATTAGTGTTTGAGGGTTAGTCAGGTGGTATACTTGGGTTGTCCCTTCAATTTGATACATGAAAATTGTTACATGAAGACCCCTGAGGATTGGCTAATGTTAATGGCGTCAGTGATAAGAGCCCCATGTTCTGATTGGTCCATTCGCGAGCCCCCCAGTCTGGGACCATCGCTGTCCCAGCTCGCGGTGCACCTGTCATTTGCAACAATGTACCACTATGGGTATGTGCAGACAATGTGAGGATTTATTCATATGCTGGAAGGCAGACTACTCCCACTGCCGCAGATGTCCATTGAGTCGCTTAATTGTATCTGCCTGTGTCTTGAAACGTGGGATCCAGGCGCCTCCCTCTTCCTGGGCCTGGCACCCTGTCAGGTTCGGCTTGGTCACGTGAGGTGAGACCGTGGTTGAGGCAGAATTCTGCACAATTAATATTGCATTTTCCACTGTGTGCCTGGCTTAATTTGCAGGTGTGACCTTGGCGTCGGCTTGCGGCATGCGAGTTTGCAACATTGTGCCCTTGACTGTCTGCTCTCGCCGGGCTCATTCTGCAGGGTCAGCAACTGTACTCTTGCTCATTCAATGTACTCAGCTCTTGCTTGCGGCCTACTTGGGCCTGGTGCATAGGTGGAACCGTTTGATACACAGCGCTTTAGGTTATGGTGTCATATTGCTTTATCCCCAGTATCAGGTCTTCGTCATAGTTCTCATTGTAATGCATGGGTTTAGGAGAAACGTGAGCAAGCGTTTTGGATGAGTTCATTGTGCGTCTTGCGTTTCTGCATTTTGAAAAGCCTATGTGAAAAATAATAAAGATGCGCGTCAGTGGGTGTTTCCGTCACCTACGTCATAGCACTGAATATGTTCTTCGTGTGGATTGGTGTGGGGGTGTCCAGTGTGCATGTTTGCACGGGTGTGCTGACCGTTGGCTAGGTCGTCATGGCATCTCTAACGATGTGTTGATTTAGTGTTGGATGGTTCAGTCGAGTCCATTCATGCCGCAGGTGTCGGCATGGGCAGGGCAGGCGGGTGGGCACGCGGGTGGGCACATCCGTATGTTCCTGTACCAGGGTATTTGGTCGTCTGGTAGATGGGCAAACTCCTCTCGTGGCGGGTGCCTAGGCCGTGATCCTCTAGGCCAGGGGTGTGAGGGGATTGGTGGGAGCCTTTTGTTCCATTCTCCCACTTCAGTCCCCCCTCTGGTCGACTTGTCGACCACAAACATATCCTTTTCCTTATCTCCTCTCACTCTCCATATTTTAGTTACTCCTCCCAAATGTCCATAGTGGTTGACATGGTCTTCGAATGACCAATACATATATACACAGGTTCCTCCAGGTGTGCAGTATACCCATTTCCCTATGTAGCTCCTTGGGTTTCTTGGGTTTTCGAGCTTCACAGATGGTGGGTCCAGGTGGTTGGTGATGATCTGGTTGCGCAATTTCTCTCTTTCTTTTATTATTGTGCCTGTGTGTTGGCCATCATCTGCCGGCATCAAGGGGTGCATACCAACCATTTCCATCATTTCGTCTGTGGTGCGTGCCTTTGGGCCTTCCAAAATCTTATTATGATCAGTGCAGCTCCAGCCAAAATAATGCATCCAACTATAATGTTCAGTCCGTCCGACAGCCAAGATGGCATCCATGACCATAATAGCGAAAACCAGCTGTCATCCATTTTTACACTTTTACTTTCATCCATCATTTTGGAGTGCATCTGGGCCAATTGTGATACTGCTTCTGTCAGTGTACCATTGTCAGCATCGTTAGCAGAAATGAATGTGCAGCATGATTGTCCTATCTTTGCGCAAACTCCTCCTTCCATTGCTGTGAGGAGGTCCAGTACATATCTGTTCTGTAGTGCTACCATCCTCACTGCTCGCAGTTCCTCTTTTATTGTGTTGAATCCATTTACTGTAGAATTAATTGTCATCATTAGTTCCCATCGAGTTATCTGGAGCCATTTTGCGTTTGCGTAAGCCTGTAGTCCCGGATGTATTATTGAGGAGAAGAACATTGCTGCTCTGCTGAATAGTCTGTGTTCTGGCGGGATTGAAGTGAGTGCTGTTTCCGACCTTCCCCATAGGTAATTTCCTGTCAGAGGTTCTCCTTGTCTTTTCTTTCTATGCAGGACAGTGTTGTTGCCGTTGTTTTGGTTCTCTGGCCCCTTCTGAGGTTGTACAGATCTCTTCTTCCTCTTGTTTCCTTCATCCATTTTAGGGAAGTTTGCCACATTCACATGTTTCTGGGGTACCACTAGTGATGGTACATTAACGTGTACCATTGTGCATATACCATTCCACAGAGGGGGCAGTGTGTGGTATGCCTTGTCTCCGCAGGCCCAGTAATGGTCCATTAATACTGCTGTTCCTGCTCCCCCCTCAGGTAACTCCGTCATGCTTGCACAGTTGGTGTTGTATCCCACGTCCACTTCTCCTCTATGTTGGTAGCATACCTTAGGTGCAGACAGCGGCAGTATTGTTATTGGATCTTCATCCTTCTCTATCCATGTTAGCATGGGTACGTACTTGACCCAAGTCGTCCAACATCTGTTGTTGTGTTCAGCAATAGTTGTAGTATCCTCTCTCGTTACCATGTTGCTGCCAACCACTCCTATGTCCCATTTGTTGCCCAGGTACACCTTCCCTGTTATTATTATCAGTGGTCTTTCCCAACATCCTTGTTTAACATGAACTTCAGTGGCGTACCAATCACATGGTAGGTATTGTAGTGTTACTTTCTTTGTTTCTCCTTTTTCAGGGCCACTTGTTATGTATCTGAATGCTTCAGCATGCAAACTGGTCTTGTGGTAACTCAAATAAACCTTGAGGAAGTTGTTTTCATATGGGTATGTGTCTCGCGTTTTCCATACCAGGTGCACCGTGTTCCCTTGAAATCTCCCTTTCGTTTGGAACAGTGCCAAGTATATTATACATCGTGCTGTCTTTTCATCTATTTCCGTGGCAACGAAAGTTCGAGAGGCGCTCATGGCGTATGGGATCAATGAGCAGACGTAGCAGCTGTCTTCTGTTGTCTGCTTACCTATTTGAGTCATGTGTTGGTACCACATGTTGCTCGAGACGTGTGCTGAATCTTGTATGTAGTTGTCAATACCTTTATTATCTGAGTATGTGCTGCGTTTTACTCTATTTCCCTTGTGTGGAATTTTGCTAGTACCACCTGACGTAGCACCTGTTGCAGCCGTGGGTGGGGGTATTTTAGGTTTGGGTACAGCCAAAATACTGATAGCATAACTGTTCTGCCATACAGAGGCAGCCAAGAACCCGGTGATCATCAAAATCCCTATCATCTTTATTACAGAGGCTAGTCTCACCGGCATTTTGCTCTTACCTTGCTGCAGTCCGGCAGCTAATTCTTGCGACTTTAAAGTTGCCCGCCTGAAAATTCTCAATATGCTTGTGATTAGTGTTAGTTGTTGTTTTCAATCTCTCCCTATCAAGTAGTCGTTCAGTGCCCAGGCGAAGAGCTGTTCCCACGCCACTCTAAGCGATCTATCTCTTAGGACAGGCAAGTATTGGTGAAGATGGGGCATTGATTGTTCTATGGCCAACAGAAATGCTGTGTAGTAGACACGTACCCTCCTTCTTTTCAGGTACTTTGGCCTTTTTATGTGATAGACAAATTGGTGTGATAGCTCTTCAGGGTAGTTATCGTCTGAGGGTAGCATCTACTCCTGGGCAGTGAACCTTGTTAGTTATCTGTTTTCTTAGCAGTACAATAATACACAGTACCTGCATGTGCGGGAGAAAAAAGAGAACATTCAAGTGTTTACATGTGTATATGTGCAAGATAATGTCCTTCAGTCGGGTTATTACTGCAGTGGGTAGGTTTAGAGCTCAACTGGCGGAAGTGTCTTTACTCTTTGATCGTGTGACCATGGGGTGGGCGGTATGGGAATTGCCCTTCTCTATTTCAGTAGTTGTCTCTGGGGAATCTGGGGGGTGGTAGGGTAGGGAGACACTTAGGTCGTTGGCTGTGGTAGAAGTCTCTTCCTCCATGGGTGACGCTGTTGCTGTTCTTCCAATGGCCCTGTCGGTGACGCAAGGGCGGGTCTGGAGTTTGCAGACCTTTACGTCGTGTAAGTGATTCCAGGCACGTTTGTCCTGTAACTTTACTGCTCTCGTGGATACTTCCTCTACCAAGTGGGGGCCGGTGAAGCGTGGGCTGTTCCACTTTCTGTTGAAATTGCGAAGTAGTACGTGGTCACCTTTAGCAATTTTGCACAGTTTTCCCTTTTCCAATTCTTTATCCGTGTCTTCTTGTTGATCACTCTTAGACCAGCCCCGCGTGCGCTCGAGCTGTTGAGACACAAACACTAAACTAGTAATCAAGGAAGACACATATTGGTACATTTCATCACCAAGAACAGTTGCTGTATTTTCATAATCTGTGAATGCTCTTGATGTTGGCGTTAGAGGAAGGCGCATTTGACGTCCGGTCACCACCTCGTGAGGGGTGAGGTGGTGATCGGAGCCTGGTCTATTCCTTAGCTCAAATAGGGATAGCGGAAGGCAATACAACCAACTCTTCTTTGTTGTTTGCTGTGTCTTTGCAATTGCCTCCTTCAGTAGGCCATTCAGGCGTTCGCATATACCGTTGGCCTGCGGGTGATATGCACATGCAAATTTATGCTTGATGTTCAGTAAGGATGTGATGTGCTGGAACATTTCAACATTTCATTAGCGAAATTAGCTGTCAGAATATATAGTCACTCGTTTGTCAAAGCTTTCCTTCAACGCCAAGATCAGTGCAACCAATTCAGCTGCTTGAGCAGAGTAATGCTGTGGTAATTGTACGCATTTCATCGCCACACACACCGGTTCCTCTTTCATTTTTACCACTGCTGCTCCAGATCTCTTTATCCCATCACTTTGGTCTATTGTTGATGACCCATCAATGAGCAAGAGCTCGCCTACATCTAGTGCGTTCTCTTCAACCTTTCTAGTACATGAGTACATTTCGGTAGTCTGCGTACAATCGTGTGCATAGTCTCCTTCCTCAATTACTTCTGCTATAAACCTTGCAGGGTTAACCGTGCTGCATCTAACAATTGATAGTTCTGATCTAGATAAGATGATCTCATAACCTGATGCCCTCTGCGTGGTTAGTGTGGACTTAGGCTTGTTCAATATTGCAAATAGTGCATGTTCCACAAATAGTGGGGTTGGGCACCCCATTGCTGATGCTTTCTCTACCGCAAAGGCAGCTGCGGCGAGACCTTGTTCGCAAGGGAAATGTCCTAACATCACAGGATCCAAGTGACCACTGTAAAATGCTACTGGTTTGTAGCCCATGCTTATTTTTTGAGCCAACACTGCTTTCATTACTGCTGAGTCGCAATGTGAAAATATAAAGAATTGTCGTTTATAATCTGGGGTGGCCAGTACCGGAGCAGTTGATATTGCATCTTTCAGTTCCTCAAAAGCCTCTTTCATTTCCATTGCCCACCCCAACTTTTTCTCCCCTTTGTTAGCTTCTTTTAACGCCTCAAGTAGGGGTCTTATGTATGAGCTATAATCAAATACCCAGGCTCTACAGTAGTTGCACAGTCCCAGGAACTGCTGCAGTTCCCTCACTGTGTGGGGCGGCGGCGTTTTTGAAATGGCCTGTGCTCTTTGTGGTGCAATCTTTCTTCCGTATTGAGATATGAGCTGAGCAATGTAAAGTACCTGTTCCTGACAGTACTGTAACTTTTCCTTGTCTACCTTGTAACCCTTTTCAGCCAATACCGTCAGCATCTTCAATGAGTCCTCTCTACATCTTCTTTCGTTTGTGCTGCAAATTATTATATCATCAACATACTGCAACACTGTGCTTTCCACTTCAATGTTACCCAAGTCCATCTGTATTACTCTGTTGAAGATTGAGGGTGACTCGCAGTACCCTTGTGGCAATCTGGTGTGTTTCCACTTTGTGTTCCTGTACGTGAAGCTTGTCAGATCTTGTGAGTCTGGGTGCAGGGGTATTGAGAAAAAGGCATTTTTGAGGTCTATCACTGTAAATCGTGATGCCTCTGCTGGAATGCCGCACAATATTGTGGCCGGGTTTGCTGCTATGGGGTATTCTGCTTCCACTATGTTGTTCAAGGGCCTGAGGTCCTGTATGAAGCGCCAAGACCCCCCTTTAGCCTTGCGCACTGGGTATACAGCTGTGTTACATGGTGATTCTGATGGTACCAATATGCCATTATTTATAAGGGCCGTTATTGTTTCATATATGCCCTCATCTGCCTCTTTTGATAGTGGGTACTGTTTCACTCTGGGGAGTATTGCACCTTTTTTCAATTTTATTCTTACTCCCCCTATACTTTTTATGCACCCCACGTCATAGGGACTAGTAGTCCATAATGATGTTGGTACCTTTGCCATATCCTCCTCAAAGAAGGGAACTGGGGTGGATGTGGGTGCTTCAAGTGCCATTGCAATTTTCTGTGCCACTTGTTTGAACGTCACTCTTAGCCATATTTCTACACTCATCATAAACACCATTTCACCTTCTTCCTTTTCTTCTGAGAAGAGCTCCTCATCTGACACCTGGGTGAGTCTGCATCCCTCTGCTAGTGCTATCACTGCCCTCCATGCTCTTCCTTCTCTGTCTTGGGCATGTACTGCAATGTAATCAGCAGTTGCTATAATGCTCTCTATGTTCACTGAAATCACCTTTCCTTCTGGTTCATTGGCTGGTGTTTCTGGTCTAAACAAATAGGCTGCTGGCCTCCTCCAGATCTTTCCTTCTATTCCTGGCATCCATGCAAATGCCATGTCCGTCCCGTACTGGAACAGTTCACCATCTACTGGCTCAGCCCTAATCACTGTCTGTCCACAGTATGCTTGCATAATTTGTCACGCAGTGAGCATGTTAATTCCTGGAGTGGAGCAAATTATGCCGTCCTCCGTAAAGATCGTCATATTCAACCTGCTCATTATGTCTCTCCCCAGTATATTTACTGGTGAAGCCCTAGAATATAAAAGCGGGACAGACATGTCATAATCCCCTATTGATAAGGGAATGTTATCAGTAAAGGGAACCAACCCCCTAGCCCCAGAAAATCCTTGGGTGTTCATGGCTTCAACTGACATCTTAAATTTACCTTCCCTTATGCAAGACCGGGTCGTCCCGGTGTCAACAAGGAATGATAATCTTTTGTCACCTATCGTTACCTCTATGCGTGGTTCCTCCTCACTATTAGGTGTTACCGACAGGATGGGACACACCAAGGCCGTCTGTGGACTGTCCTATTGAGGGTATAATGATTGACCACTTCCTGTGTAAGGGTTGTGTCCCAGCACCGTCACCCTTCCCAGTTGTGTTTGCTGTAGTTGTGTATTGGTAGAGGTTATGTTATGGTCTTGGATTTGGGCAGGTTGCTGTGCTTGCTGTACTTGGGGTTGTTGTGTTATCGCTACCTGTTGTTGTGGCAGTGAATATGTCTGTGGCTATTGTTGTGTTACTAGTTGTTGCTGCCCATTTCCCTGTTGCAATGTCTGCTGTTGCTCTATGCCCTGCTGTTCCTGTGTGGGCCCTTGTTGTCCCTGTTCACTCCATGATGGTGTGCCTGGTCTCACTCTACACGTGCGTGACATGTGCCCTACTAATCCACAAATCCAACACACCGGTGGTTCCCTGTTCTGCCATGGAAAGCTTCCTGGGTTGTCCTGGTATACTGGTTGCCCGGTGGGGTAGAAATTTCTAAGCCCTCCCCCCTGCTGTTGTGTGATATATCCGTATCCTCTCCCTCTCATTATTCCTCCCCTTCCCCTGCTGTAATTATAATACCCAGCTCCTGGCGTTGAGTATCCTCCTCCTATGTTAGTCGTGTATGGTTGGAGTGGCGGCAGCTGTTGTGTTACAGTCTGTGATGATTGTATTTGGGAGGGATCTTGTGCAGCTACTACTTGTGTGGGGTTTTGAGTCATTGTTGCGGGTGTAGTTATTAGTGCACCTTCCATTGTGTATTTAGTAAGTTTTTTCTGTACTAATTTAGCCTCTTCCGTTTTTCTACCCTCTTCTTTTTGTTTCATTTTTTCTTGCCATGTCCTACAATGATGCACTATTGTCAGTTGTATTTCTGGCCATGCTTTTGCTTCCATCCCCACTACTTTCTTCAGTGGTTTCTGGACTGCTTCTGGGAGCCCTTGTACTAGTATATGATAGAATATTGCTGGTGTCTTGTCCCATTGTTCTCTAGTTTCCATGCGCCACTTTTCTTGAATTTCCTGGATATAATCAACAGGATCTTTGTTCTCACGCATCTTGCGTGAGGTAATTGCTCCTATGTCTGATGTGTCCGGGTACTGTACCCTCAGTGCCTGCCATAATGCATGTCTGCAGTTTGCGAATGGTGCCCCATCGTGTGATGTGTTTGTTATTGTGACCCCGGGGAAGCCTGCTCTCTTCCAGATGTCATCTGCTGCATCCCCTAATATTGATATTAGAAGGCCCTTTACATCCCCCACTGCCAATTTCTGTCCTGCAGTGTGTTTTTCCATTTCATATATCCATTTTCCCGCACCTCCACTTAATGATGGGAGCCTGCACTTTATATTTTCCTTGTCTGCATGCTTCCAGGGGACGTATTGTGGTCTAACCCCTCCCTTCTCCAGAAGTGGCATTAGGTTGTGTCCTGGTTGGCCCTTTGGGTCCCACACAATCAAATCCGTACACCCCTCCTCTTCTTCCCTGTCTTCTACATCGTCAACGGGGTCCATATTTCCCCTGCTCGTAACTGTTTCTCCTCCATCTCTTCCCTTTCTTTTATCATTTCCTTTATTTAATGTGGGCGTGTGTATTCGTTCTCCCTGCCTGCGTCCAGGGAGGTCTCTAAGCCTGCCTGCATAGGGTGTCAGTTCATGTGGGAAGGGCGCGTGTTTAGATGGGCATGTTGCACGTAATGAGCGTGAGGTAGTGGAGCATGTGGGACGGGATGGCGACGGTGTGGCTGCACGTGTCTGCCTTTCCGCTATTCCTTGCTCTTCCTCCTCACTTCCCTCCAGTTCTTCCTTTCTCCTGCAGATCCATGGTGATTCTCCATTTGTCCGGGTGATGTATAATTTATATAAGCTTTCCCTTTCACTGTCTCTCCCTTCCTTCTCTATCCCTTCTCCTTCCTCACTGCAAAAGTCCTCCATTAATGGCAACCCCCAATCTGTCTTTTTCCCCCTAATCGTTACTGTTTTTAAGTCTATTAGATCCGTTCCTCCATTGTCTTCTTTGCCAATTGCTCCCCTTTGTGCTGATGTTGTTGCTACTTCTGTGTCTCTGTATACATACCTCCTTACTTCACTCCCCCCTCTCCTTTCTTCTCTTTCCCCTTCATTTTTCTCTGCTATTTCTCTACCAATTTCCTCTCTTTTCTTTTTCAATTCTTCCATTACTTCAATACTCATCTTTTCCATTATCCTTTCTTCTTCTTTCTTCCTTTCCCATCTTGCTGTTTCCCGCTCCAATATACCCTCTATCGTCCTTCCTTCTTCGTATTTCCTTGTCGTTTCTGATAGTAATCTCCTTCTCCATATTTCCAATTCCTTTTCTTTCTCTTCTTCCTCCCTTTTCTTGTCATGCAGTGCTGCTCTCGATACCCTTTCTGCTACTGCCTTCACCCTTTCTGCTTCTCTCTTTTTCTCCTCAGTTCGATCCCTCATTTTATCGAACTCATTCTTGCTTTCTTTCCTTTCCCGTGCTCTCTCTCTTTCCTCTCTCTCGAGCTGCTTGATCAGTGTATTCTGCTCATCCCTTAATTCTGCTAATCGTTCTTCCAAAATCTCTTCCTTCTGTCGTAACAGCTCCCCCCTTTTCTTTTCCCCTCTTCCCCTTTCCTTTCGCTCTTCCTGGTGTTGTCCTCGTCCATTTTCCTTACTACCTCCTCCTCTTCTTCTGTTAATGAACCTCGTAATTTTAATAATACCTGCGCAGCTACCCAGTCATCCTGTTCTATTCCTGCGATTTGCTCTTTGCCAATCCCCCCTTCCCCTGCGGGTATTTTCGTGCGAGCTGATCCCGTCGTGCTTCTTTGCTCCCTTCCTGTGTGGCTACCTGTGGCTGTATATGGTGGCGGGCTATATGCCGGGTTCGAGTACCCCTCAGCCGCCCTTAATTGAACCATGTCTCGTAGTTCTGTTAAAGGATATAACCCCCCTTCCTCCTTTTTCACTACCTTCGCTAGGGGTATATCGTCGCTCTGTTCCTTTTTTATTTCCTTTTCGTTTATGTTGTTACTCTTCTCTCCTCTCTCTTCTACGTTCCCCGTGTTCTGTGTGCCTTCACTCTCTTTTTCCCCGTTCTCTCCTTCCTCCTTAATCTTCTCTTCCATTGGTTCCCCCATAATAAACATTCCGTTTGGTCCTGGTCGGGACCCTTGGAACATCCTCCATAAGTTAAACACCTCCACGTGGTGCATCAACTTCTTCCCCTTGTATGTGTTATGCAGATGGTTTAATAGTGAATGTTGGGTATATGGATCGAAACTGCCATTAGGCGGCCATAGTGTCATCATTTTGTTGTCCGTCCCCTGTGTCCATTCTATGCTATACTTGATCAGTTTCTCCCTATGGGGTGACAGTGTTTTACATATGTGCTGTAACGGGTAGTGAGGGTGTTCCCCCCACCCTCCCGACCCTGTCCCGTATGACATAGTAGCACTTCACTTTTTATCCTACCCCTATCTGGTAGCGGTTATCTTGCTAACAGTGTACGCTATACAATCTTAGATCTTTATCTGGCCCCGTAATTTTTGGGGACTTGCGATTGTCTGCTAGGGAAAAATAGTAAAATATAGCATTTGCATTTGTATACTCTTTTCTTTCTTTTCTTCCTTTACTAAGCACCTTTACGACCCCCTGCGGCCGAGGCGCACGTAGCCCCCTGTGGCTGCGTGCCCCGTGTGACGTTCTTGTACAGCCGTCCCACTTTCTTATACCTCTCCTCCTCATTCTTCACTTGCTGTGGTCGGCGTTCTCCGTGCGCATCCACGTCCCCCTTTTCACCCTCCCCCAATCTACTTGTTACCGTTTATCTCCGTCTCCACTCCCTTACCATAATTCTCTTCCCCACCACTCTCCAAAATAAAAAATGCCTCGTGTTCGAGATGTCCTATGAAAGCCCTACTGGTGACGTCACCGATCTCTTCAAACTACTGGTAAGTTCTTCATATGTTTTTTAAAAGTTCAAAATACGCTTGCAATCTACCCCCGTTAACCCCACAGCTGTCTTCCTGTCACGCCTGGAACAAGGTAATCAACAGTATAATCGGACTGCGCACGCTGCGTCGCCTCGCGTGTGATATGCCCCTCGACAGGAGGGCTTAACCAGCCAATTATCTTCCGTATTGGGCAACCAGCTAGCTACCGCCTACAGGGAAACGTCATCTATCTATCGAGTTTCCTGCTCGATCAATAGGGATCCTCATCTACTCATTGATCAATAATTACCAAATCGTAGGAAACCGTACACACACACACCCTTACACGTGGTCGCGACCTAGGCCAATCAGTGTCTATGAGCGGTCGCACGTGATGTTTTCGTGCTCCGCCCCGTTTTCTCCCGTAACGTAGCGGACTGCTCTCGCAATTGTCCGGCTACCATTCATTGCACCGTCAACACTAATTTATCAAACCTTCGCTGCGCACCTGTGCAACACCTCCCGCCTCCCGTATTCAGTTCCTCCCCCCTCCCTCACAATTTCACATTGCTTGTTGTGCGTGGCATACTCACCAAGTTCTCCTGATGCGGGGCCGCTCGACTGCGTGCACCCCTCCAAGCGGCTCGCCACCTCCCCTCGTCTGGACCACGTCTGGACACTCGCCAACCGCGGGCGGGATACTTCTCAACCGGCTCCCGAAGGCCAATATCCGGATTGCGCTGTCCGGTCTTCTCGCAGTTCCGCGATGGTCCTGTAGTCCTCAAAAGGGGTCAGTGGCAGAGGGGGCCGCGCCGCCGGGCCTCCTCGCAACAGGAGTACTCGGAAAAATAAAATAAAAGTAGACCTCAAACAGATCTCAGCAGTGCCTCCAACTTGTCGGGGGGAAATTCTCCCGGGGTCGGCTGGGCCGTCCGCGGACCTCCGGGCAGGGAGGCCCCAACTCCTCCCGTATATCCCAAAAAAAATGAGTATGAGACACACGCAAGAAGCAAGGTGATTCTGCTGTTTATTAAACAAAACGGCAGGGATGGGTCAAGGATCGTACGCGTCCGTCCTGCCACTCTCTCCCTAATCGTGGGGCTCGCAGGCCCTTTTTACCTTAGTATGACGCGCTACTTGCGTCACCTGGGAAAGTTAGCAAAAAACCTATTGCCACTCTGGATTGGTTCCTCGAGCGGTAGGGTTAGTATAGCATACGTATAGAGAGCGTTATTAGTGGTTGAGGGTTAGTCAGGTGGTATACTTGGGTTGTCCCTTCAATTTGATACATGAAAATTGTTACATGAAGACCCCTGAGGATTGGCTAATGTTAATGGCATCAGTGATAAGAGCCCCATGTTCTGATTGGTCCATTCGCGAGCCCCCCAGTCTGGGACCATCGCTGTTCCCAGCTCGCGGTGCACCTGTCATTTGCAACAATGTATCACTATGGGTATGTGCAGACAATGTGAGGATTTATTCATATGCTGGAAGGCAGACTACTCCCACCGCCGCAGATGTCCATTGAGTCGCTTAATTGTATCTGCCTGTGTCTTGAAACGTGGGATCCAGGCGCCTCCCTCCTCCTGGGCCTGGCACCCTGTCAGGTTCGGCTTGGTCACGTGAGGTGAGACCGTGGTTGAGGCAGAATTCTGCACAATTAATATTGCATTTTCCACTGTGTGCCTGGCTTAATTTGCAGGTGTGACCTTGGCGTCGGCTTGCGGCATGCGAGTTTGCAACATTGTGCCCTTGACTGTCTGCTCTCGCCGGGCTCATTCTGCAGGGTCAGCAACTGTACTCTTGCTCATTCAATGTTCATGGAAGCGCTTGCTTGAGGCCTACTTGGGCCTGGTGCATAGGTGGAACCGTTTGATACACAGCGCTTTAGGTTATGGTATCATATTGCTTTATCCCCAGTATCAGGTCTTCGTTATATTTCTCATTGTAATGCATGGGTTTAGGAGAAGCGTGAGCAAGCGTTTTGGATGAGTTCATTGTGCGTCTTGCGTTTCTGCATTTTGAAAAGCCTATGTGAAAAATAATAAAGATGCGCGTCAGTGGGTTGTCTGTCACCTACGTCATAGCACTGAATATGTTCTTCGTGTGGATTGGTGTGGGGGTGTCCAGTGTGCATGTTTCCACCGGTGTGCTGACCGTTGGCTAGGTCGTCATGGCATCTCTAACGATGTGTTGATTTAGTGTTGGATGGTTCAGTCGAGTCCATTCATGCCGCAGGTGTCGGCATGGGCAGGGCAGGCGGGTGGGCACGCGGGTGGGCACATCCGTATGTTCCTGTACCAGGGTATTTGGTCGTCTGGTAGATGGGCAAACTCCTCTCGTGGCGGGTGCCTAGGCCGTGATCCTCTAGGCCAGGGGTGTGAGGGGATTGGTGGGAGCCTTTTGTTCCATTCTCCCACTTCAGGTCCACTGTGTGAAACAATGCTGAGAGGTCAATGAAAACCCGGTGGAGGCAGGTGGTTGTTCTTGCTTTTCCCATTTTGTTCCATAGGGATTTTCGGGACTGTTTGTTGACTAGACTCGGGGTGTTTGAGTTTCTGGTGGAAGCTGTATTCTTCTTTAGAGAGACTGAGCAGGTTCTTCTTGGGAGTTATTTGGTGATTCATGGAGTCATCCGTGGTGATATGCAGAGTGATGTATTCCACGGGTTTTAGTGTATTTGTTGCTCAGTGGTCTATTTCCATGCCCGGGCTCTGTTTTTAGTTTGATGATGGTGGGTGTTCCTTTTCTATTTTTGGTCATGTCTTCTATATATGGAGTGGGTTGCACCTAACCGTAATGTACCTGTTATTGAATGTTGTAAGTACCACATGTGACATCTTGGGATATAAGATATGAGAGGTCTTGTGGGTGGGGTGTTCCTGTTACAGCTGGAGTTTCTGGAAGATTAATTGGTTGGTGTATCATAAAAATATTCCATTGTCTTTCTGTGCCTCTCTGCTGCTCAGGTGGTTCTGCTTCAAAATTAGGCTTATAGCGTGGGTTAAAGGAGCGGAGAGGGAGTCCCTTGATGAGGCGCAGGCAGTAGTCAAGCCTGCCGAGGACAAGGGCAGCGATCATCTGGTTACTGGAGTGAAGTGGTAAGATATTGAGGTGAAGCCTGCTAGCTGACAATGAACTATAGCCCTTTTAGGCCACTGTCAAAGAGAACCTTCAGGTTGGGCGCCATGTGGGATGGGGTGAGAGGTTTAGGGTGAAAAATGAGACAAGCGGGCAGGCGGTCTGAGAAATTGGAAACTACTTGGTAGATCACTTCAGTTTTGGAGGAGTTAAGCATTAGGCAACAAACTGTCATCCAGTGGTTGTGGAGGTCAGGCAGTCAATGATGCAGGAAGGAAGTTCTTGGGGGAAAACGTGGGGGGAATTGCGTGACATTGGCAAAGATGTGATACCAGAACCCCAAGGATGAGAGATGAGTAGTTGAAGGCCACAGAGAGATCAAGGAGGGTTCATGGGTGTCATGGGCAGCAGAGTGAAAGTTAGAGTCCTAGGTGAACACTGTGTTCATGAAGTGACAACTGTGAAACGCAGACAGAAGGAGATACCTAGGTCAATGCATATCTAGGTAAATGGTGATTGTGTTCAATACAGGAATGATCTGTACATAAGGTGTAAGGAAGTGCCAACCCGCCAGTACCCTCCCCAATAATGGAGGTGCCCTGCCAGCAGAAAGGAAACACCAAACACTCCCTCAGATGCTTTCTTCAGCCAAGGCAGCACTGCTGCAATGGCTTAAACAGTAAAAGGAAAATGTGATTTCCCTTTGACAGTTTGGTTGCCCGTGCCCATGTACGATGCAAGGCAGGGAGCGTTTTGCTTCATCAGCCTTACATCCCCCATTGCAATGCAGGCTGGGAACTGCATGTTTGAATTTGCGAAGGGGTACTCCTGCACCTCCTTACATATACAAACTTATTGGGGCGTTGTCAGTAAAGCACTTCGTCCAGCGCGTATGTACAGGAACCAGGATGAACACTTTGCTTCCTAGTTCCTGTTTGAGCCGTGGGGGAGCCAGAAGGCTTTTGAGGAGGTGGCAGAGCACAGCAGAATCTGGCCTGGGGATGCATGCAGGTAAGAATTGTTTATGAATTATAATTAGGTAATGTGTGTGAATGAGTGAGTGTACGATGTATGGGTTCATGTGTGAATTAGTGAGTGAATGCAGTGTTTGTACAAGCAAGTGAAGGTTTTGTAAATGTGTGTGTGTGTATTGTGTGTGTGTGCATGTGCGTGTATGTGTTTATGCCGGTCTGGGGAGCTGATATCGGCAGGCAGGGGCTAGGGTGGGTGCAACACTAATGGCTTTTGTTTACTGGACATCTTTCATAGTAGCCCCGTAAAAAATGTTCATCCTTCTTGGGTCGTTATGAGTACCAACACAGGTTGGGTGATATTGTATGCATATTTGTTCTATAAAAAAGAGCTTAAGGGTAAGTGCTATAAAATACCATATTATCATGTGGTCTTGGACGTCTGCTTGGAGTCACAGTATTTTGACAATATGGATCTATACACACAGATATTAATGATGCGTATGGTGATCCATTCTTGTATGAAAAGCCCCCCTCCCCCAGCCCACATACACACACTGTATGCTGTACCAGACTTTTCATCGGTTAGAGACTTTTGGCTTAGAAAGACAAAGATAAGATGGTTGCATGGTGAAAAGACAGAACTGTGTTGGGAGATGTGGCCTAGAGCAGCCCCCGGGGCATGGGGAAGAGACGGGAGTTGGGGCACATGTGCCAGGTTAGCCACATAATAAAACTTATCATGCTTACATTATCAGAGATGCCTGGAACAAAATGCCATGGTCACAGTAAGAAATAGCTAGACTAGCTGCACCAAAATGCCATTCTAGCCACGTAATAACATATATCATGCTTGGTTTATCATAGATGCCCAGTAAAAAAGGCCATTCCGCAGTAGACTAGAAGAACAGCCTGGGGGCATCAAGTTTATGTAGGATGGAATGGTGGGGGTCTGAGTCACCTGAAGAGACAGAGGTATTTTACAGGTCTGAAACCTGGTAATCCACTTTACAATAAAAGACAACATGGAGAGAGGTGATGTCTCTGTGTGGCCTGTAAATCTGCCGAGATACCACCAAACTGTACTACCATTACTGCCACTTGGTCTGGCGGTATTACTGCCGGATTACAAGTGGTGGTAGGCAGTGTTAGTCCCTATTAATTGGAGTCCATAGGACTCCATGGTGGATTTCAGCGGTATTACTGCTGGTAGTAATTTTGCTGGTTGTAATACCCAAATTGTTCTATTTTGGGCGGTATGGTTGAGGAAATACCTCCGGCTTCTTGATGGAGGGTTTTCCTCCACCTTTGCCCTGAAACTCATAGTTGGGCAGTGCGATAATGTGGCTCTATACGGTATTACCAGTGTTGCCAGTCAGAACTCATTTACCTCAGCAATGTATTCAGTTCTCTGTTTTTTGTCCTGACGCTTAAAATGTGCTGTGCGCCGCAGACTGCTTCCACTCTAAGCGGGGGGAGAAGTTAGGACTGTGGGGACTGAGACGGCAGGACTTTTCAACCTTTTGACACGAGGGGCCTTCACTGAGTCTTGGGGGGACATCACCTCCCACGGGATATGGTACAGTATAATTACCTCATTGCTTTCTATCACTGGTTCCTCTACATCAGCCTCTTGCTGACATAGAAGGGTTTATAGCTGTTCAGTGGGCATTCAGTGGTTAAGATCTATGCTGGCCTGCCATCTTGTGATAAATGGCAGCTATTAACCTTAAATTTGTCGCCATTGCAAGTTTCACTTCTCCCACAGCAACAGCAGAGCCCGCTTGCCAGTGCCTGATAATCCCAAAATTCTCAGTAATTTTATGCAAAACTGCATTTTATTTTTATAAGGTTATTTTACTCACTGAATGCTGATCAAGTGTTTTAAGTCTGGACATTATTAACTGGGTGCATGTAATTGCAGCACAAGCACTCTTTACAATCTAAACTAGTGGTGTGTTTACAATGTTGATTGTTCCAAAATACATCTCCTAGTGTGCTGCTTTGGGTCAGGTGGCCCCCTTTAAGCTGTACACAATGATACATTGTCTGTTTGACATACTATGTGATTTGTGTATTTTATAAAGGAAACTAAGACCACTAGAACTCACCACCCCAGAAACTCCCAATCCCACCTTTGGGGACATTCCTGTGGACATGAGAACACAGAGGAAAGAATTAATAAAAAGGTATTTGCCTTCAAGAGGAAGCTAGACCTTTGCAAAAGAACAGTTGGAGCTGGGCAAGCCACCTAGCAACATAAGGGTCCAGCTTCGATGAATACTTCCCTGAAGTAAATGCTGGCATTAATGACTGGGTGATGCAGACTTTTCTGGCAGAGGAGGTGGTGCATCAACCATTTGATGCCCAGGAAGAGCTGATTGAGGTTCAGTCGGACACTACTCTGCAATCTGAATTTAGGAACATTGCAGTGGGTGAATTTTGACTGTAGGTAATCCTGGAGTATCCTACATTGGCATGGTCTGCTATACAGTCGATCTTACCCTTTGGGCCTTACTACTTGTGCGAAATACGCTTTTCAGCATTGGCTTTTTTACTGACTCCTTCATTTTTTGAATAAGGGGTGTTTCAAATGAATGTTGAAAACCCGAAAAGTGGGAGTTTTTAAAACATGGAGACAACCATGGCTACAACATTTAGACACGAGTGCTTCCATCAGTCCCAAACATCCCCTGGGTGCAGGGTGAGCCTGGGTAACTGCTTTTTAACATTGTACACTACTTTACCAGAATTTCTGGTAAACTACAATGTTAAAAGCAGTTAACACTCTTCCGCCCCAAGTCTGAAACCACACTTGATTGCATTATACTTCAGCCAGGTTTGCAATATACTTCAGCCAGGATTGCATTATACTTCAGCAGCACATCTGATGTGTCCACTGAAAGGTTTAAGATTAAGCTACATCCCTAACTCTATCTGGTTACCCAGAGGTAACATCTTAGCAAATTTCAATTGTGGCTGGCCAATCTACAGCAGTACTATTGTAAGTTTGAATTGTTGATGTTTTACTGAACTATGGCACCACATAGTGGCACCACATAGTGGTAGTTTTTAATCGGGAAACGTCTTTACTTCTCGTTTCCCTTGAATTGGGAACTTTTCTTTGGTGGTGGTGGTACTCCACCTTGCAGCTGTACCTTCTGTTTAGCAAGCATTTCATTCTCCCATCCTAGTTGTGTTGCTGGACGATTATAGAGCGGTGGAGTAGGGGCAGTGATGTCTTAGTGGAATGCAACTCGAAGGCTTAAATCTCCTTCTTTCTTGACTTTAGTATATGCAGTGCATGCTAGCCAATGTTTCCACTGTTCTGCGCTGCGCGCGCCAACACCTGCCCCCCGCGCGCCGTTTCACCAAGTTGGCGACTACATGCAAATTTGCGGTCATATAACTGCCAGTGATGTCACTTCCTGTATTTGGGCCCACCCCCCCGGGAAATTCATAAATCGGCTCCCCTGGCTGCAACCGTTCTGCTCGAGTCCCTGACCAGCAATTCAGTACAATAGTTAAACTAAATAAATGTAACAATTCTCCTGGAACTTTAAATGAACACTTAACAATATATCCTACCATTGCTTGGGGGGCTTGAACCATCAATCTTTCGATTAGTAGCAATATGCTTCCCCTCCACTTGCCTCTTCCTCGCACAGTACTTACCTTATGAAGGCGCTCTGCCTTCCGACAGTACCCTCTCCCAAAAATTATTGTGCTCTTTTTTCGTTTTGCCACTACTTCTCACAGCCCGGGTATAAAGCACCTGACTTGTGCCATGATCTTTTTTGCTTTCTGCCCTTCCGGGCGGTGAACCATGGAGACGCCAGCTGGGTGGGCCTCTTGTTTCCTCGATGTTATGACCACACTGCTCGCTTTGTGGGGCTAAGAAATATTTTTCTGTGAGTTCCCCCTCAGTCCCTGCTGGGCTTGCACTTCAGGAAGGGATGGAAGCACCAGCCCTGGTGAGTATGCGGCAACCCAGCAGTTTCTGATGGGCTGAGCCCCACGGGGGCTCAGGCTTGTGAGTGCAAAGGCCACCTGGACTGGTCTCTTGCGTTCCAGCAGTGTTGACCACGCCCCTGGGCTTTGTGGGTCAAAGAATGCTGTTTGGTTATTTCCCCCTTTGTTCCTGCTGGGCTTGCACTTTGGGAGGGGAGGGCATCCCGAGGCCTGGTGATTATAGTACACACCCAGAGTTTCGGGTGGGCTGAGCGCCAAGGGTGCCCTGGCTTTGGGTGGTTGCAGATGACCTCTCTAAACCTGTGAAGGGCAGGGTGCTGGGAGTGAGCAACAGAAGTCAACAGCACCAGGGATTATTAGGGTCCACACTTTGGCCGTGATTTAAGGAAGGAGCATTGCATAGGGTTGTGTTGAGTGCAGACACCACACCACATTGGTAACAGAGGTCACTGTGATTAGGAGAGAATAGGATTGCGGTCAATAGTGGCCATTGTCACATTTATTTATTTATTTATTTGCAGGTATTTACAACAGAAAACAGAATACTGTACAAATCCAGAACAGCTAATACATGGGAAAAAAACACACTTTTAATAAAGATCATTACATTTTCCCCATATTTTGCCATAAAAAGACAGTTTGTACTTCAATTTATAAATCAATTTTTCAACCTTTGACAATTTAAGCATTTCTTCTATCCAATCCTCAAACAAAGGTGAAATTCTGCTTTTCCAGCCCCAAAGTATCAAGCGTTTAGCCATAATGGCACCCCTAAAAAGATTTTTTTTTGTTGGAAGAGCTGAGATCAACAATCTCAGAATCATCGGCTAAAACTATAGTCTTGAAATCCAACTTGGGATCCCCATCAGAAATTGGAACGCAAGCCTCACAAACTTCAGACCAGAACCCTGAAACTCTGGCGCAACTCGACAACATATTCTGTGCTTGGAGTACGGTGGATGAATGGAGTGGATACAGATCGGCTGTTTGTAGTAGGATGTTAAAAATATGGGCACATGGTATGCTCAGCCAGTTGTGCGTCTGTAATTTATACCCTATTAGTGGTTGCCAGGACTATCATAGGTTAGGGGGATGCTCTGATTCCTCCCAAGCCTCTGCCACCCAATGGTGAGGGAAATGGGGGCCTGCTGACCCTATTTGGATTTCTACCTTCCGCCTGCTAAACGCATCTGGACTATTCTTGCAGTGTTGTGTGACATGATTAGAACTTTTCACCATGGTTGACAGGGATCTCCAAGTATGTCTCCCAAACGCTTTGGGGGGGTGAGGCCGATCTCACATTGGGCATGTTAGACCGTTGTGTCCAGCGTTGCTCAGGTAGTTTTGGGGTGACTTTTCTTTGAATTTTCATGTCTTCCTTTGCCTCCCACGTTGGTTCTTTCAGGTCTGTGATAGCAAGCAAGATTTGCTTCAGCGACATGTTTGAAGTTGTGGAGGGGTTCTGAATCTGTGCACTTTTCACACCTGGTTCTTCCCACTTTTGGTGTCTGCTTCTTCAGCCCTACCGAGATGTGACTCGGGCGGCTGCGGTCTGCAGTCTGGAGGGCAGGATTGTTTGTTGGTTATTTCGGAGGTGCCAGCCTCTGTTTTGGGAGGTCTTTGGCGCAACCCCCTTATTCAGGGGGTGTTTATCTCTCCAGTTAACATTGTTCCCTTTATGGGGCAGGATCATAGGAGACCCAGCCTCATTTCTCTCCCTCTTTAAAAATTGCCTGTTCTGGTGCTCTGTCGGCACCCCAGATCTGTGGCAGCCATTTAGACACCGTTGGTTCCCCTTTTTCAATGGTTGGGCAGTCCCAAATGTAGGCTACCGCAGGCCACTAGCTGGTGTGTAATCTCGCCTAGACAACCTTGCTGGAAAACTATTAATCCAGTTTTCCGGATGTCCAACTAAGGTCTTAGTAAAATCATTCAACTGAGTCAGTGCAAGACTCCACTCTTAGTATAAGGCTGTACCACCTGAGTTCAGGGTAGCGTAGACCGAGAAGCCAGGCTTCTGTTAGGACGGTGAGAGGGCTGTAGAATCAGTACCAATTAAATTGTTATACTAATGGTCCACAAACACTATATATTGTAAGAAATACATGGTTTATTTAAATACAAGTAGGTCCAGATAACTATCACATTATATATAACCACAATTATAAAAACACAACATTATGCTTTAAGGTACACTGACCAAAGCATATAACCTTATTTGAAACACAACCAGGAGTTCTAGGGAAGTCAAAACCAATAGTTACGTTTAGATTACTTTCAGTAATACCAGGGTAGCAGACCCTATCAGTTGTACTGTGAAACTCAGCAAGAAATCACATAGCCATATCGACTGGACAATATACTTTTCTGATCTAGCGAAACACAGATTCTAGGAACTGTATAAACCTATAACTCTGATTCAGGATAACACAGTTATTCTAGGGGAGTTAGTAAATTTCCAAGCCAGCACAGAAGAAGATTTTGCAGCTGGAGGACTTCGGGATCTGCAAACCCAGTCAGTGGATTCCTTGTCGTGGTGACTGAAAACAGGACCTTGGATGGGACTTTATGGGATGGATCAGTGGGGAAGGCTCTAGGCAATGTTTTTCTTGTAGCAGCTGGATGTGTCTCTGTGGATTTGCCACGTTTTCATGAGCAGAGGAAGACAGAATATTTCTGGTCGGATACTTGTCGTTACAATGGTCCATCACTCTGGTGAGGGGACTCTCCAGTCTTGAATCATGTCTTTGGAGTTCCAGCAGGATGCCCACAAAGTTTCAGAATTCGGAAGACCATGCACCACACAATGACTTGAGGTCCCAGGGTATTGGGGTATTGCAGCCCTGCAAGGTTGCAGGACGCCGTGGGATGGCTCAAAATGCAGGTCTTCTTGGGTCTAGTTGCAGGGGTCTGCAACCTTTGGCTCCCAGATGTGTTTGGACTACCATTCTCATCCGGCCTGTACAGCATAGTCAATGTCAGGAGATCATGGGAGTTGTAGTCCGAAACATCTGGAGAGCCACAGGTTGCAGACCCCACTCTAGTGGGTCTCACCAGGATCTGGTTCAGCGTCTTCGTTTCAGAGTCCCTATGTTGATTGGAAGGAAGGGCTACAGCAGACTCCAGTTATACAGCAGCCTCTCCGTTCGCTGGACATTGTCTCAGCTGCTTTTCCTTCATCATCGTCTTTAGTTTTGGTTCCAGTGGTCGATAACCTCTTCAGCTTCCAGTTTTGGACTATTATTCAGACACCCAGCCAATCAAATAGCCTTGCAACATTCACACTTGGGGGGGTTGGCAATCCTTTCAGGACAGCCAGCCTTCCAGTTTGAGTTGGAATCTCACACTCAGGCTGGGAGACAAAGGGTTGTGGGGTTTTGGATGCCTCCCTCGCTTCCTGCCTTCACAGACACTCTGGCACCTGGCTGGGGAGTCCACAGGACTCCCGCCGAAAATAAAAATCACACAAAGGAATTGCCCACCCTGGAGGTGAGGGGAAGGAACAAGAAAGGACAAAGAACCCTAAAATGGTGAAAAAAAAGACAGGGGCCATTCTGGTAAAATGAGCACCCATGGGTGCTGTGCACACCGCCCGCGGTAAGGGTGCACCAAATTAATAAAAGGCATCACTGCCACCAGCCATTAAAAGTAAGTTAGTCCTTGTAATAAAAAATATATATTTAAAATGAGAAAGGGGATACTCAATATCTCCCCATCACTCCACATAAGGTGGGGGGTGCTGGTCACACTTAATAAAATGTAAAGGGGATTCAAAGACGCCAGATAAAGTTAAAAGGGGTTCCCTGGGCAACCCAGCAACAATAGGCACTTATTGCCATAAGTTGTCAAAGAAGATAAAATAAAAAAGGCACTATGGAGAGTCGTAAAAATGACACGCATAAAAAGAGTAAAAGACTCCCATTCACTCACTGAGGTATAAGGAAAAATAATCCACCAGTAAAATTAAAAAGTTCTGGGGTTGACACAGGTAAGGAAGATTTATCTTTACAATGAAAATCTTACCTAACAGCTATTCATGATCATCTGGCTCTGGGAATAGAGTTCCCCTTTTATGCTGTTGGGGTGCGTGGGGCCCATATCTTGCTCAGTTTGTTTTTTGGGCATCCTCAATATGGAAGCGGGCCGGGTGATGTCTTCCTTCTTGGTTTTTTACCTGGGACTTCTGTGATTCTCTGGCAGTCTCTGGTTTGAATTGTACAGGGCACAAGCCCATGGCTTCCCTGAAGCAGTCCTGTTCAGTGGTCTGGATAGTATCCAGTGATTATACCTATATAAAATATGAAGAATGAAATTATAACGAATAAAAAATAATGAAAAAATAACAAGGTTTAAAAATATATATTTGGGTGTGGGGTAAGGGGTTGCATCTGGTGGGGAGTGGGCTGGGTTTTCTAAACCTGTGGAAACAGAGGGTTTGGGGAGTATTTATTTCTTTATTTTTAGTTTGTTCAAATTTAATTGTCTAGTTTTTGGTTCCTTAATATCACATAGATCTGGTCTGGATATGTGTCTATCCATAGCACCTGACAGTTTTGCCCCTGCACGGTTGGTCTCTGTGAGGGAGGCCCTAAAACGCGCCTTTTCTCTCCTTGGGGTGGTTTATTGGGACGCTCCCTGGGATGGCCGTGCCTCTGCCTGCCGGGGTGAGGTAATTTCTTTTTCGGCCAAGTATGTGTCAGACCAATCTTTGGTATACTTCACAGAGTAAGTACTTTGATGAGGAAGAGAAATGGGGTGGCAATGCTCCGATTACTTATCGGTAATCTTTGCTACTCCTCGTCCTACTCTTCCTCGTCACAGTACTGACACCCTCCTCTCCCTCCCTTGTGGTAAGAGCATCCCATTTCCTTTGGTATAGATGGGAGAATCATGGGGCAGGTCAGGCGCTTTACCACTGGGCTATGAGAGGTGGGGTGGGTAAAGAAAAATAAATGTTTAAGGAAAGGTTCTGTCAGAAGGTGGAGTGCCTCCATAGAGTAAGTACTGTGCCAGGGAAGAGTAGATCTAGGAGAAGAATGGCAGTAAGTAATCAGTGCATCACCTGAATGTGCCACAGAGGCTGCTTTGGACATGATTTTTTCATAGGACACGGTCCTTTGTGTTTAACTTGCTTTGCAGTAACAGTCAAATGTGCAGTCTATATGCAGGGGGATTTCACGAATCCCCCACCTTTTTTCCCACTCCCAACGTGCAGTCCTGCACAGATGCTGTCAATGTGTAGTCCTAACTTTATGTTTGTGGCATGTCCCGCTTTTCCATTTTGAAAAGCTGGTCACCCTAATACTGTGACTATGAGCCCTGCCTTCAGATAAGGGGGCGACAACCACAGAAGGGGGTCAGAGTCTCTCTTCCATTACCAACTCTGTACAATGATATTGTATGATATTTATAACGCGCGTAATACACAGAGGTTCCTAAGCGCGGCCCCGGGGATCGAACCTGTGGTGTCTTCACACGGGAAGGGGTGGGGCGGGCGATGAGCGCAGGAGCTTAGTTCTGGTTGATGTTACGTGGAATAAAGACGTGTTGTACCATCTCTCCTGCCTCCGCCTCATGTGTGTATGCCTGAACACGTGGTAGGCCTTAGTGGCGATAGAGAGGTCCACATTCATTTCACATTGGCGACGAAGCGGGATTTCTTCGGAACCAGTATTTTCCTCTCCCGAAGGCACCAGCGCTCATGGCTGCAGAAAAGTGCGCCACTCTGAGCTGAGTGCCGTCGGCTCCGTGAACGGAGTCAGGTGAGGAAGGAAAAGCGGGTGGGAGCTCATAAGCTCCCCGCCAGCTGGCCACGCATCACACAACACCGGGCGGTAGAGGGACATCTCCCGCCGATGGCAATGGGACACACCAGCGGGTAGGAGCACAAAGGCTCCCTGCTGCAACAACATTTCTGGGCGAGCTGAGAACATCTTCTCCCGCCAACGGCAACAAATCCAACAACCAGTGAGTAACAGCGGGAAGGCTCCTCACTGCAACGCATATCCAGGCAGTCAGAGAAGAACGTTGTTCTTCTGCCAACGACAACGTTTTCCAACCCGTTCACTAAAGCAGAGTGACAGCGGGAAAACCCTCATGGAGGTGAAAAGGGCGTAAAGAAAAATAAATGATGAATGAATGACACTTTCCCTGCCATCACATTCTACCGCTGGCAGTGCAACACACCTCTGACTGTCACAGAGGTGCAGAAAAAGAGAAATACTGCCCCAACTAGAACAGGGACTGATCAGTGCGCCAATCTTGCTTCACGTGACACGGAAGACACAGCATCAGACACCCATCTGGAACAGGGTCTGTCCAGGTCTCCTGAACACGTGGAGGCTTTAAATTATCATCAAATCCGGAACTCAGTGGACCAAAACAGGCCTGGCAAGAAATCTGAACAGACATCATTGCACACAAGGTCAGTCTGGGGAGAAAGGGACAAACAGATAGTAACCCCACCAGTCCAACACAATGTCGAAAGATGAGTCGCAGACGGTACCAGTAACACAGGCCCAAACACTTCCGCCCAGAATGTCTGACTGCCTACCAACCCAATTGCCCACGTATTTCGGCCTCAGTGACACCAGCACCCAGGGCCCACGGTGGAAAAGGTGGTTGAGAGACTTTGAGGTATGTCTAAAAGCAGTAGGCCCAATTGATGATGAAAAGAAACACAGCCTATTAACTTTCGCCATAGGCTGGAATTTAAGAGACATTGGGCCTCATTACGAGTATGGAGGTAGCCATTCCGCTTTTAGCGGCATGGCTACCCCCATACCGGATACCGAGTCTGGGTTCCTGGAATAGGGAAATACCGGGCCATTCAGACCTTGGAGGGTCTGGTATTTCCCCATTCTAGGAACCCAGACGTGGTACATCCCCATTGAGCCCCCATAGGGCTCAATGGGAATGGGGAGGATGCCAACAACGGGCCCGTTAATGACCGGCCCTTGTTAGCATCCTGGTCTGCTCGCGGGTGCTGCTAAGGACGCCTGGTTTTACCAGATGTCCTTAGCGGGTCCCGCGAGCAGACCTCATAATGAGGTGGTAGAGGGTTAACGGGGCCGGCAGCTCTACTGGCGCCATTAACCCTCTACCGCCAGGGTCGTAATGAGGCCCATTTTATATGAGCTCCCCGAAAGTGACACCGAAACTTACAAAGGCCTGAAGACAGACTATTTCACACCACATACAAATGTGAATTACGAAAGACACATCTTTCACACCACCAAACAAAATAAAGGTGAAACCATGGATGCCTTCCTAATGCGCTTGAGACTCAAGATGAAGCACTGTGACTTCAACAGATATTGCAACGAGGAGGCGTTACGCTCGCAAATCATAGTCAGATGTGAGAGCGCGGACCTAAGGAAACCACTGTTGCAGAAGCCACGGAGTATGGAAGAGATCTTACGAACAGCTCGCTCACATGCTGCGCTGGTGTCACAGTTAGAAGGACTGGACGACATTAGAATCACTCATGGAAAGCAGGAGTGCGTCAACAAATTGGAAGGGGCCTCAAAAGGCAACACCAACCTCTTCTGCTACAGATGCGGTCATGAATACCCGCATGAAGGACAATGCCCAGCTATGGGCCAACAGTGCTCTGCCTGTGGGGGGGGAAACCATTACAGGAAGGTATGCCTCATCTACCGCAGAAAAATACGAGGTGCAGGAAGAAGCGGCCGCACAGCACCAGAAAGAGATCAAAGTCTGCAAAGTCCACCCCGCTCCACAGGCTCATCACATGACACCGTGCACCGCAGATACAGAGACAGCCAGCCAGACAAAAGAAAGGAACGAACCTTGAGTGACTGGAAAGACAACATACCCACAACATCCAGACCAAAGAGGCGACCTAGAAGAAACGTCAGATGTCTAGTGGAACAATCACAGTCAGAGAGCACCTCGAGAGCATCGTCGGATGAAAACGCTAGAAGGATTGAAAAACCCAGAGAAGAGCCACGGAAAAAGGGATACCTGTATGCTCTAGACAACCCGACAGCAAAAGAGTGCAGTCCGACTCTGATCATACAAGTCAACAAGACAGCGTCAGAATTTCTGGTGGACACCGAAGCCACTGTAAATGTCATAATTGAAGAGGTATACAATAGCATACCACACGCCCCACGTCAACAACCAGCCAAAGCACTCATATTCCCCTATGGCTAGAAGACACCCCTAGCCTGCAAGGGTTTCTTTACAGCATTGTGCAACTACAAAGCACAAGCCAAAGATATCCCCATGCATGTTCTGGAAGCTGCTACAGACAGCGGAGGCATTCTACGTACAGGGCCGCAATTGAAATGGGCCTTATCCATATTCTCTATAGACTCATGGTGCACAAATACATGGCTCCAACCACAAACATTGAACAAGTATTTCCAGCACTCTTCAAAGGCTTGGGAAAATTAAAAGGCTGCCAAATAGAACTGCACATTGACACCAGCGTCACTCCAGTGGCACAGCACTACAGGGGCATCCCCATAAACATACAAAAACAGGTCGAAAATGAACTGAAAAAACTACTGGAGGCTGATATCTTTGAGTCAGCAGAACGACCCACATCCTGGGTGTCCCCCATAGTACCGGTACCCAAAAAGGACTCGTCGGACATCCGCATATTCGTGGACATGCGACGGCCGAATGAAACCATCATGAGAGAGCGGCACCAAGCACCACTCATCACCGACATGGTGCACCTCCTCAATGGAGCCACCATCTTCTTTACACTGGACTTCAATAAAGGGTACCACCAATTAGAACTTCACAACATGTCCAGATATATCACCACATTCGCTACGCACTTAGTTTTATACAGATACAATCGACTCAGCTTTGGGGTCTCTTCTGCGGTGGACATTTTTCAATCAGAGATCCACAGCGTGATTAAGCACATACACAACTGTCTGAACTATAGTGATGATATCTTGGTCTTTGGTCAGACCCAAGAACAGCAAGACAATACACTTATGCAAGTGTGCATGGCCTTCGAGGAGGCCCGACTCACCCTAAACAAGGACAAATGTGATTTTAGGAAACAGATACTTTGTTTCTTTGGCCACATCTTTTCCGCTAAAGGAATGACACCGGACCCAGAAAATGTCAGTGCCCTCACGGAAATGGAACTTCCATGCTCCACAACCAACCTCAGATCATTCTTAGGATTAGCAAGCTACTGTACACAATATATAAAAGACTTTGTGTCGGTCAGCGAACCCCTCAGGGCATTCACAAAACTCAACTCGGAATTAAAGTGGTCCGAGAAGTGCCAGCAAGCGTTCCAGCTCATAAAGGTTCACATCGCAGACACCAAGAACATGGCATACTTTGACGCAGGTAAACTCACTGAACTGATAGTGGACGCAAGCCCAGTCGGCCCAGGGTCATCTTGACCCAACTGGACGAGAGAGACAGCCAATCCAGGCACATTGTGTCCTACGCTAGCAGGAGTTTGTCTAAGACTGTACAAGCATACTCACAAGCCGAGAAGGAAGGACTAGCCGTAGTCTGGGCCTGTGACCACTTTAATCTATTCTTGTATGGGAAACCGTTCACAATAGTCACAGATCACAAGGCTTTGCTGTTCATTTACGGAAACCCTCAGGCCAAAATGCCACCAAGGATAGCAAGGTGGGCCTTGAGACAACAAGATTATCAGTTCAACATAATCCACAGGCCAGGAAAGGATCACAACCCAGCGGACTTCCTCTCAGGACACCCAAACAAAGAATGCATGGCAAACCCATCCATCGCGGATCAGTACATTTGATATGTAATACAAGAAAACACACCAAAAGGTTTTGACATGCAGCAAGGTCCTGGAACTGGCACACAAAGGACTCCGGGTTATAGTGTAGGAAGCCACCTTCTGAAGTGATGTTTAGGAGAAACATAAGAACCCGGCTCCCTCACATAACGCAGGAAGAAGAAAGATATAGCAGCGGCTAGGAGATGCGAGAACAAGACTCTCGAAAGAAGGCCGAGATGAAAAGAGACTCGGACCGGAGAAGGAGAGCTAGGGAAAATGACCTTGAACCAGGGGATGTTGTAGTCGCAAGACAAAACCAAACTCGCAAGAGCATGGGCAGCTTTTAACAAAGAACTACTCACGGTCGTTTAAGTGAAGGGATCCCTCATCACCACTGAAGGTGACAGGAAAACCACCACAAGGAACTCCTCACATTTCCGGCGGATGCCTGGAATCGTACCCACCACCAGCCCCATCTCACCCACTCACCTTACAGAGTGGGATGCATCCTATGAGGGGGACAGAGAGGACTCCAGTGCGGAAACATCACCCTGGCCGCTTCAGAGATGTAACGAACAGACAGACCAGCGACCTCAAAGGATATGTAAGAAACCTCACAGACTCATTGAAGAAATGTATTAAAGTGGGACTTCATGTTTAGTATCGGGGGGGAGGGGTGTGGTGTCGTCGCTGACCCACGTCACGTGGGGAGGGACACGGACACATGGGAAGGGGAGGGGCGGGCTATGAGCGTGGGAGCTCAGTTCCGGTTGATGTTATGTGGAATAAAGACGTATTGTACCACCTCTCCTGCCTCCGCCTCATGTGTGTATGCCTGAACGCATGGTAGGCCTAAGTGGAGATAGAGAGGTCCACATCCATTTCACAGACCCTGTGTTGCTCTGTGTCGTTTTGCTTCCAATGCGAACACCTTGCCCCTGAGCTATCCTCCCGAGACAATGCTGGGTGTTAGCTCAGGAATGTAGGAAGGGCTTTTAGATGTATACACCACCCTTCTTTTCTTGAAGGCAATTCAGTGGACAGGCAATTAAACAGGGCGGAATGCATAGCAACCTCCACCTCATTTTTAAAACAGTCGGTTTTTAGAGGCTGCGTTCCGTTCTGTACCAGCTGATTAGTGTGCCCACATTAGCGTGTCTAGCTGCGTTCTTCCTAGGCAACAATGTCTGGGAATTGCATGCAAGTACAGGGTCATTGTAAGTGACACTTTTACATGGTACATTTCAGATCTTCCTGGAAAGTGGTAGTTGAAATTGAGACTTGGTGATGTCCCATCTGCATTTTCGAACAAAACTCCTATCACTCCCTGCAGTTGATTAATTTGCAGAACAAAAGGTAAACTTCAGATAGCTTCCTGCCTGTAAAATACATTTTAAAAGTTGTACTTTTTAGAACTGCACACCTTATTCACAAAATGTGCAACAACAAGCCAAATTGCGGTTTCAAACAATGTAAATGCGAGTGATTCTATTTTTTTATAATACAACACTCAACAGTTTACAGAAATTTGCAGTGTGGGTAGCACATTCAGGCCTGCCTCCTTTCTAGGAATGAGTAGTGGCATGAAAGTAGCTCTCAGGTGCCTGTCATCACAGTGTCATTCTCCGGCCATTACCTCTCCTTCTGGTGCTCGTTGACAGTGTCGTCGACGAGTTGCAGGACTTTTTTACTTACACTTGTAGACGCGGTGCCGTCGTCGATGAGTAACAGGCTCTCCTCACCGACGAGCCCTCTATTTCCTAAGGAGTTGCTTTTGAGAGACCAGGGCCGTGTTCTGCTGCTGGAACGAGGGTCGGGTCCACACGTTTCAGCCTTTTTACTCTCTTTCTGATTTTGACGTTTTGTGTCTGTCTTTTACGGTCTTGGCACTGAGGATGGTACTAGGGAGAAGCCAGAAAATACAACCCTTGTGTCTGTCTCCCCTCCCCCCCCCCCAAAGATATGTTTTAAAGCCATGACACATGGTCCGAATAGGGACTTTTCGGACAAATGTCTTGTGTAACTCTGCCATAGCTAAAACACTCTCACTATGAAAGTCGACGTTATAATCTGGGGGTGGGATAAGAGAAAACCTCTCCTGTCCACAGCTACCAAGTCCCCCACACCCTCCCTTCCCCTCCTCAAGAGAGAAGAGGCTTAACTAACTGGTCTTTGAGGAAAACCTTCCATATTCGCAGGAGATTTGTTACAAGAATGCTGAGAAACTTCAGTGAGAAGGTGGGGGATTGGTATCAGCACAAGGCGCTGTTCGAATCTGAACATGACCCGTGGGCCGGAGCTACAGAGCGCAACGTCCCATTGGGTGAGAGAAAAAGGGAACAAAAGGAGGCAGACAGGCTGCCAAAGTGACTGCATATTTTTGCTTTAACATTGCTTAAAGATAAACTGTGACAAAAGATTCCCAGCCTGACAATGAGGGAATAATGAAAGCATGTGAATCTATGACAGATACCAATGCTTGAGGTTGAAACTAACTTCTTCTAGTGCCGATGGGCAACATTGCTCGAAATTGTAAGAAGTCAGAGCAAGAAGTTGAAAAAAATACCTTTTCTGTTTCTAGCATGGGGAGGCACTGGAAATAGGGGAAGCATCTATTGGTAGCACCAGCAACCCAATTGTGTTCAATTTCTAGCTCGATGGAAACCTTGCATTGGAAATAGAAAAACATGTTATTCTTTTTCCAATGTGAGAGGACCTGCTCTCGCAAAAGATACCTAAGAAAGGATGGTATGTTTTCTATTTCAAGCTTAAACAGGTACTTTAAATTGAACAACAACAAGATCCTACAGAGGTGAGGGGAGGAGCCAGCCTTCCCTCCTCTGCAGGGGCCTGGACTGCTTCGAAACCTAGAAACCACTAATCGCTAAAAAGTTAGAAAGTTCCAGGAACCTCACACTGAAATTCGAGTGTTTGACTTTCTCCTCAAATGATTGCAAGAATGAAATGTTATGACAGAGAGACATCCTGCAAATGTAGAAAGATTGAATGAAAGATATGACATACCAATCATAGAAGGATATAGTAATTATTCAATTTAAAAGTATACAAATACAACCATGTGACTGTCCCAGACCAGACACACTATCCTTTTCAGTTGGGTGTCTCATTGTTTGTTGGGAAATCTCACACTCCACCAATATTAGAGTAAGCTACACCCCTATTTATACATAGCAGTGTCAGCCCCTATTAGCCCCCCCACCCCTATATTGTGGGGGGTAACAGACCCTAGGCCATGACCTTACTTACCCAATAATATACAGACACTAGTTTTACATTTTGGAAACAAAAAGTCACAATGTATTAGAGCATAACAACACGGGGGCTGTTCCAGCCCTGAACACATCATGGTTCACGACCATACTTTTAAAAAGTGGCACAAAAGCAGGGCAAAGTTAATATTCTGAATGTTCTCTGTGTCCCCTTGCCACCCACGGCTTTCGCAAGGCACCGGACATACGCTCCAGATTTGTACTGCACGTAGTACTTCTTCCTTAGACTTCTAAGGCGGCCCCACAAGCAGGGCAATGCAAGGTTCTGAATGTGCACGCTGTCCCCTTGCCGCACACAGCTTTATCAGGGCAGCGGACATACGCTCCAGATTTGTACTGCACGTAGTACTTCTTCCTTAGACTTCTAAGGCGGCCCCACAAGCAGGGCAATGCAAGGTTCTGAATGTGCACGCTGTCCCCTTGCCGCACACAGCTTTATCAGGGCAGCGGACATACGCTCCAGATTTGTACTGCACGTAGTACTTCTTCCTTAGACTTCTAAGGCGGCCCCACAAGCAGGGCAATGCAAGGTTCTGAATGTGCACGCTGTCCCCTTGCCGCACACCGCTTTATCAGGGCAGCGGACATACGCTCCAGATTTGTACTGCACGTAGTACTTCTTCCTTAGACTTCTAAGGCGGCCCCACAAGCAGGGCAATGCAAGGTTCTGAATGTGCACGCTGTCCCCTTGCCGCACACAGCTTTAGCAGGGCAGCGGACATACGCTCCAGATTTGTACTGCACGTAGTACTTCTTCCTTAGACTTCTAAGGCGGCCCCACAAGCAGGGCAATGCAAGGTTCTGAATGTGCACACTGTCCCCTTGCCGCACACAGCTTTAGCAGGGCAGCGGACATACGCTCCAGATTGTCTTGCATGCAGTACTTCCTCCTCGGGCCACTGAATGTTGCTGGTGAGGAATCTCAACTGTCCATAAGGGACTCAGTGCCCATCATCCGAGTTTGGCCAGAGTGTGGCCATCGGGAAACCGCCCATGGTTGAAGACCGCTGCGTCACACTCCTCCCCGGCTAGGACTGCCACGAACTCCGCCTGTGACAGAAATGGAACAATTAATACAAGGTCAAGGAACAACAAGCCAACATACATTTTTTCCAATTACACCTGGAAATCCGCTGAAAACAAAATAAACAATTGTACATATTTTAAACATATTTACATTTAGTACAGTGAAGGAAACATCCAACAGTATTTACCAACTTACACATCGAAATACGCTGAAACAAAATTCAACATATTTAACATTTCCTCCAATTTCTTTCTGTAATGCTAATCTGGTCAGCAATAACCTGCGGGTAGGACCCGCTATGAAACTAGAGAAGAAGTGTGAGGGTGGGTGGGAGTTCAGGCGGGTGGGGGGCGACTAGAAAGAGGCTGAGCTCCAGTCCACCCGCCTTATATGCTGTCCCCAAGGCGTGCCAGATACTCCTGCCCTGGGGACGCCCCCTCCTCCTGGAGGAGGGGGGAATCCTACCGAGGGGAGGGGCATCCAGAGGGGCGTCTCGCTATGTGAGATGTCCCTCTAGCGCCCCTTTCGTGGGCTTATACATCTCCTGAGCAATTAGTACATTTGCAGGGAGTGTATATGAAGAGCAGCAAGGGCTGTGTTTAGAGTAGTGTGTGCTGGCTGTATACAAGCATGGCTGTGTGTTCAGCCGGTGTGCCGCATTGTGTTTGGACTTTATGCATGGGAGCATGTACTTGGCTGGAAGGACTGTGTGCAGAGCAGCAAGAGTACTGTTCAGAATAGTGTGCTACCTGTGAGGCAGAGCAGGAAATGGGCCGGACAAGATGGAGAGGCGCTCTGGCAAAAAATGTCTTGCCGGAGCCCCGTCATCCAGACCCAGGTGGTCCCAAACACAACTCTCACAGATCTTGTGCCTCATTGAGCAGACCACTTTCAGAAGACTCAGCGTTCATGCCAAGTCATCTGAAAGCAGTATGTTCTTTGCAGCCTAGTCTGTTCTGGCTGCACAACCCATACTTCAAACTAACGCAGTGCTGGAGCCTGCATACAGAAACTGCCGAAGCCGCATATACACTTTTGCAGCTGATCGAACTGGTATATATGTCCTGCATTTTACAGACACCTCTTTATTAGGGTGAATATTGTGAAGAGTCCATTATTCGCTTAAAAGGTTTTCTTAATGAATCACTGTAAGACATGTTTAACATTTAAAATTGTGGACATTATGTTGTTCCCGTAATGCTCTTTGCTTTTATGCAAATAGGGAGGATTGGGTTCTATATAGAGATACTGGGCCTCATTAGGAGTTTGCCGGTCCAGAAACAATGGTGCCGGTAAACTCACCAGCACCATTGTTTCGGAATCGGCAAACTCTGTGTCTGCCTGCCGTGGCTGCTCTGCCTGACAGGTCTGACCTTGCCGGGCACAGGGCCACGGTAGGCAGACTCTTCACTGGAGCATCGGCACCGTTGCTAACGGTGCCGGTGCTTCCGTGTCCCCACTCCCATAGAGTCCCATAGGACTGTATGGGAATGGGGACTAACAATTTGCCGGCGCCGGCCTTCCCGGCCTGCCAGACTCGTAGTGAGCCGGTGGTACCGGGAAGTCAGGCAATGGGAAATTATTACAGGTCCGGCAGCAACCCGCCAGTAGCACCGGCATGGTTACCGCTGCACCCGTAATGAGGCCCACTGTGTTGCGCAACCTGGCTGGGGTCCATGCCCCTTGGCCCTGCCCCCTCCTTCCCAAAGCCCTAACCCTCCTAAGAAGTGACGTTTCCCCCAATAAATGTTTTCCATTTACAGCACTGCTGTGAGGACTATGGGGCTCATGTTGGTCAGTGGCGTAACGTGATTGAAAGGTGAAAAAGCCTTGAGTACATCTTTAACGCCTTTCAATCACTCAATGTCACATTTTCATGCATTTGTATGGCAGAGATTAGAGGCGGTACGCAACTTGCGTTTCCTCGCTTCCTCTTCACCATACTAATGCTCCAGGATTTGTGCCGGCATGGCTTTTCATGCTGGCTCAAATGCTGGGGATCCCTCTTAGGTCAGCCAACTTTATATACCAGCATAAAGCAGGCAGACCCCCTAGGGATCCATTGTACACGCTACCTGTTGGACAACATTTATTTGTAATTGTGAACACTGCTTACCATGCCTGCATGGTATAGCCCTCGCAAGACAAGGCTGCTGTGTTGTGTGACAAAGGTGCGCAGAAGACGCTGCCAATGATACATAGCATGCAAGGCAACTTCCACGCTCTCGAGCCTTTAAGAACCGAGGATTGGACCCTCTGCAGCAAAGCCCACGCAGGACGAGGCCACAGTGTTGTGCGATGCTGGTGTTTGCCGGCTAATGGGGTAGCAGCATAGATTGCGAGCGCGGACAATATATTCGCCCATAGGCCTCTGTAAGGTAAGAAGGTGAGGGTAGGGGGAGTAGCACTGCTGTACGTCACACAACTCACAGACCTTGCGCACCCATACCCTCTATAACCGTCTCCAAATGCGCATTTCCCCCTGGCCTTACGCTTCCTTCCCCTCTCTACCCGTCTCCATGCACACGTTCTCCCTGCAACTTAAGCTCCGCTTCTCCCGGTCTTGCTTGTCCCATCCCTCTCCACCCTTCTCCACATGTGCTTTCTCCCCGCAATTTAGGCTCTGCTACTGCCGCTTTGCGCATCCTTCCCCTCTCTACCCGTCTCCACGTGCGCTTTGCCCTTGCTTCTTGGGTCCTTCTCCCTTCTCTTCCTTCCCTCTCCAGGCCCCCCGCCCCCAGCTGTGACTATTGCATTGTACATTTGTTGCATTGTTTGCATTTCTCTTCTTCTCCTCTCGGTCCCCCAGGGCTACTAGTGTTGCCCGTATTTGTACTGTATTTGCATTCCCCTCCCAATCGGTATTGTGTTGTGACTACTGTATTGTATTTGTTGCACTGCTTGAATTTCTCTTCTTACTCCTCTAGGTACCCCAGGGTTACTAGAGCTCTGCGTATTTTGTACTGTAGTTGCATTTCCTCTCTCACTCCCCCCGCCTCCAGTGGTCCCTATTGGGTAATGGCCCTTAGAATTCCAGCTCCCGAAATGCGACTTTTTTTTTCTCAACTCACCTTGCACCATATATATATGTGGGGCGGTATGGGATATAATAGTAGTAAGGGGATGTGGGGGGGCTCCCCCACATATGTATGGGGTGTAAAGGTGTTTAAAAAAAATAAAAAATAAAAAATCGTAGTGTTCACTCTTTTGTATTATTGCAGATTATTGCACTGTCTCTGTCTCTTTAGGTCCCACCCCCTATCTGTGATTACTGTTTTTAAGGTACTCTGTGCTCACTGTAACCATCCTCCTCTTGTGCCTCTCCCTTTGTGTGCCCCTAGTGTGTGAGCCCCCACCCTTCCTCCTGCTTGGGCTGCCTCCTCCTATTTTGCTCTCCGCTTCACACCCCTCCATGGTGCTCTCAGTCTCCCCTATTTTCTCTAATTGCTATTCTATCTCCTGTCCTAACCATCTCACTAGGTCTGGTAGGAAGAAGCTCGAAAGGGTGATGCTGGTCTCCTACCCAAGCTTCCCTATCACTGATACCCACACCAGTGCTTCCTCCAGACAGACCCTCACTGACATCCTTTGTCGTTCCATCTCCAGGCCTATGGACCGCACATATGGTCTCTGTTCCCTCTCCTTTTTCCTCCTCTCCCATTAATGATGGCACTCAGTGGGAGGTCCTCCCGGCCCCCTTCCACTCCTCCAAGATCATCATTAATGTCTATTGATTGGCCCTCAGCCCAATCTCCTCCTTTTCAATAGACGTTTTCCGCGTCTTATCAAATTCCTCCCTTCTCCTGCTGCTCCTACCTACAACTCTCTGGCTCCTCCACCACCTCTCTGGCTGCTCTGCCTCCTTATTCCTTCGCCACCTCTCTGGCACCCTCATCTTCTTCTCTGACTACCCCGGCATCTCCTCCTTCATCCTCTGCCCACTCGCGGGCACCTGTAACACCACCGCAGGACGTACCTCATGCCTGTACCCCTATACTTAAGTCTGTAAAATGTGCCAGTCTGCTCCACGTTGCTACTCTTAACTCTCGCTCTGCTGTCAAACACTCCTCTGACATCTGCCAACTCCTCCAAGAACTTTCTTTGCATGTCCTCTCTCTCACTGAGACATGGTTCACAGCCAGCTCTGTCACAAGTTTTTACACTCTCTTCCCTGATGGCTACAAGATCCTCTCGGAACCCAGAACCAACCGTCCAGGAGGTGGAGTATAGCCTGATCTTCCCAGAGTGGATGCCTGTGTCTGTCATTCCTATGCAGTCCTACTCCTCCTTTGAATGCCTGGTCTGCAGGCTCTTTATCTCTCCTGGCCTCTCTCTTACTGTGGCCACCATCTACAGGCCACCTGGCCACGTCTCCCTCTCCCTCTCCAAGTGGGCTGACCTTTCCTCCTCCCTCCTTGCCTCTACCTCTCAACATCTGCTCCTCGGACACCTCACTATCCACTTGTAAGCTTCTGGGCCCTCTACTGGGCTCTTTCGCAATCTCTGCAACTCTCCCTCTCTTTATTCTTCCCTCTGGCTCGACACACACCTATCTCGTCAGACATCCCCCTCTCTAACCCTCTCACCAGTCCTGTCTCTTGGACTGACCACTTTCTTCTCTCTTCTCACCTGTCACTCTCTGTATCCCAGGTAAAGCTGACCCCAGCACTGCCACTGCCACCCACCTTCTCTGTCATCTGCCCCATGAAGCATGTGTCAGTGGAGGCTTTCACCACTACTTTATCTCCTCCTACTCCTGAGGCGGACTCACACTCTGACACAGACCACTTGCAACCTGCATCTGTCAATCTCTAACACCCTTGATGTCCTTGTCTATGTCATGAGGACCTGTCTGAAGCTCACATCCAAGTGCAACTCTTGGTGTGATTCTGACCTCGCCACCCTTAAACACAAGTGTAGGGTGGCCGAGAGGAAGTGGAGGGCATCAGGCTCATCCTCCGACAAATTGGTCTGCCACCTGCTCCAAAGGCAATATAGATTGTCTGTCCTGTCCAATAAGAGAGCTTACATCCAAGCCCACGTCTCCGTGGCCTCTAAAAACTTGGCCGAACCTTTCAAAATCTGCAAGGAGCTGGCCAATCCTGTTGCAGTCTCCACCTCTCCTGTTACCTCCCAGGCCCTTTCCACGCCACTGGCTTGTCACTTCACCACTAAAACCCAGGACATCCTTTCCAGCCTCTCTGCTTCCTCTTCCTCTCCCTCTAACACTCCCGGCCCCCCTCCGGTCCTTCCCTCCTACTCCATTATCCTCCTACCCCTTTTTCACTCCTACCGATGTTTCTAGACAAGTCCGATCTATGAAAGTCTTGTCAAAGTAGGTGCTCCCCTGTTCCTCCAGAACCATCAAGTACCACATTGACACCCTCACTCCAGCCTTGGCTGATTTATACAATCACTCTTTTGCCACTGGATCCTTCCCTTCCCCCCTAAAGCACTCCTTTGTGCACCCCCTCCTCAAGAAGACCTCTGCCGATCCTTGCTCTCCAGCAAACTACCGCACAATCTCTATCATTCCTTTCCTGGGCAAACTCCTGGAAAAGCTGGCCCCCCCTAAAGCACTCCTTTGTGCACCCCCTCCTCAAGAAGACCTCCGCCGATCCTTGCTCTCCAGCAAACTACCGCACAATCTCTATCATTCCTTTCCTGGGCAAACTCCTGGAAAAGTTGGCCATCTCAGTTGACTCTCCATTCTGAATCTGTTGGTTCTCTCCACTCTCTACATGGGGAGTAGAGAATATCATTAAAAAGCATAAACCTTCCAATTGTCAAGGTGACTCCTGTCCAGCACCCATAATTAAAGATGCGTCCCACGATCTTGCCCCCTTTATCACCACCTTCATAAACACCTCCTTTAAATCCGGGATTGTACCAGACAATCTCAAGGATGCCTGGGTTATCCCCTTAATTAAAAAGCCTACCCTTGATCCTAGTAACCTGGTCAATTATAGAGCTATTACAACGGTACCCTTTCTTCTAAAAATTCTGGACAGGGCAGCATATTTACAAATTCAGGCTTACCTCGAATCAAACAAACTTCTGGGCCTCCGGCAATCGGGCTTCCGTCCCAGACACAGAACAGAAACTGACCTTATTGACTTAAAAACCCAAATTGAGGATCTAAAAGATAAAGGTAACCTGGCCCTACTTATTGCTTGACCTATCGGCAGCTTTTGATTTGGTCAATCACCAAATTCTGTGCCAACACCTCAAAACTGCTGCCCACTTCTCAGACGAAGCTACTTCCTGGATTAGTTCATTTTTAGCAAACAGAACTATGCGTGTCTTTTCACCGGCCGCCTCTGCTGAACCTTCTCCTGTTTTATGTGGAGTCCCACAAGGCTCATGTGTGCCTCCTACACTTTACAATGTATTTACTAAGCCCCTTTTTGATATTCTCGACTATCTGGGTGTCACCTACACCAGTTATGCGGATGACACCCAGATACTCAACCCTATCACGGGCTGTCATGCTATTGACTCCAAAGCACTTAATGATGTTTATTCAGTCATCCAGGCCTGGATGGCACGTCATGGATTGTGTTTAAATGATGAGAAACCCGAGCTACTCATCCTAGGTTCTCCCACCAGACTCAGTAAATTGGACCATACCTTTAAATCCTTTACTATTGACGGGATTACAAATAACATTCCCTAAAGATACAGAAACACTAGGTATTTAACTTGACTCCACTTTGTCACTCACAAGACAAACAAATGCTGTTGTATCTGCTTCAGCCTACACCTGCAAGCTTATAACAGCATGCAGACCATTTTTATCTGCACCCAACTGCATCATCCTAGCCAGAACCCTTGTTATGGCAAAACATGATTATTGTAATGCCTTATACTTAGGTACTAGCCAAAGAAACATTAACAAACTCCAAGTTACCCAGAACAATGCCATAAGGGCTGCCCTTAATATTCCCAGGAAATCACACACCTCTGACACGCGACGGAGCCTACACTGGCTCCCTATTGCCTCGAGAAAATCACTCAAAACACTTGCACTCACTCACAAATCCAAATCTAACCAGGCACCTATCTACCTGGCCAACCGCTTCACTACCCACATTCCCACTTAAGATCTGCACAAGCCCATTCTCTGGTAATAACGAGATTCAAGCTCCAGAAAGCAGGGGGATCTAGCTTCTCAGTCCTAGCTGCCAACCTCTGCAACACATTACCCTCTACACTGAGAGCCGAAACATCTTACCTGACATTTAAGAATAAAGTCAAATCCTGGCTCATCGAGCAAGACCACACCTCAGCCAGTATGTAACTGCTGCACATCCACCTTTCTTCGCTCTCCTCCGCATGTCTATACACCACCGTTGTCACTAATTGTGCCTTTCTGTAAATATGTTCCCCACGATTCTGATATACAGCCTTCCCTGTAACATTGTATATTTGTAAATTTGCCGCCACTGTTGTATCTTGACACTATTGTAAATTCTTTGCCATTCTATGTACCTCCTTTGCTACCCTTCCCTAAGAAATGCGCCCATATGCCTGAAGGCCAGGCGCACAATACAAATAAAATAAATACAAATGACCACCAATCTGGCTTTAGAGCAGCCAAAAGCATGGAAAATGCTCTCCTGAACACCTGTGAAGACTTGCTCTATAATCTCAACGCTAACCCTCCTTTTGTCCTCATTCTCCTTGATCTATCCTCTGCTTTCAATACGGTCAACCACGCCATCCTGAACAAACGTCTCTGTGACAATCAGGGCATCACGGGTCAGGACCTAGCCTGGTTGACCTCCTTTCTCTCCGATTGATCCTCCCAGGTTCAACTTGGGTCTTTTCTCTCTACCACCTCTCTCTACATGTGGTGTTCCACAGGGAGCTAACATCTTGCCCTGGAACTTTAACCACTACTTGGCACCTCTGGCCCACCTCATCTCTACTTTCTGTTGTAACTTTCAGTGTTATGCAGATGACACTCAGCTCTTCTTCAGGCTCCCCTCAGCCTCCTCTGCTCTCTCACTCAGACCTGTCTGTCTATCCGTGATTCAGGAATGGTGTGTGCCTCCAACAATCTCTGCCTTAATGCCAGTAAGAATGAGATCCTTCTCATTGGGACCCCTGCTCCCGTTTTCCCTCTTTCACTCTGGCTGCCAACCATGGGCCCTCTACCTGCACCTTCCTGTGAGGCAAAGAACCTCAGGGTCATCTTCGACTCCACCCTCTCCTTCTCTCCTCACATCTCTGACATCTCTAAGAAGTCACACTACCAGCTGCACCTCATCAGAGGTATATTTCTTATTCTCACTTTCCCCCAGAAGCTCACTTTCTCAAGAGCCCTGATTCACTCTAGAGTGGACTACTGCAACAGCCTCTTTCTAAATCTGCCTGTCTCTACCCTTTGCCCTTTGCAACTAATCCAGAACTGGACTGCAAGTCTTGTCCTTGGCCTCAAGCCCAGGGATCGTATCTCTCCAGCGCTGAAATCTCTCCACTGTCTTCTGGTGACTGCAAGGATCAAGTTCAAGACCATCTGCATCGTCCACATCAAGATAGTCTGCATCTCCGGCCCCAGGTTTTCTGGACCACACTACATCCAACCCTCTCTTCTTAAGCATCTTCCTTCTTGAGCTCTCCGCTCATTCACCTACAACTCTCTGAGGGTCAGATGCTTCTACAGGCAGAGAGTGGGGGTAGTTCTCCACCCACGTCTGGGGCCTCCTTCTGGAATATCCTCCCTGCTTCTCTCAAACCTGAGCAGGACTACCCAAGGTTCCGGAAGCAACTGAAGCCTGTCCTCTTCGCTTCCGCTTTCTCTCTCTCTCCCTTGCTGAGTCTCCTGTCTTTTCAGCTAACTGGTTACCTGGCCACTCACTGAACCTCACAGGCACCAGGCTCCAGCATGAACAGTAGCTCCTTGCACTACCTCCGAGCCTCCTTAGAGACTGTATCTGCAACCCTACAGTCCCCTTCCTCCCTGCACTTACTTGAGCCACCACCCGGCAGCCCTTAATGTTTTTTTTGCCACTGCACTCTCTGCCCCACTCCCCACTGGCACTTCTCCTCTTCCCTCCCCCTCGCACTTGCACAATCTGAATGACACAAGGCCTAGTAAGATCGTTTGTTTTGTCCTCCCCCTGTCTACCCTTTCTTGTCTTGCCACGCCCAGAAACACTAATGTACAGGCGCGTTATAAATGACCTATCATATTATATCATATCATGACAAATGCAATTGCTGCAGACAGTGGGAGCTGCATTTTCACATGTTCCAATCCGGAATGGACCGACTTTGCCTCTCATCTTCCGTGGACCAATAAAATGAGGAGCATTAATAGACAATTTGACAACTATTATGAACTGTCTCATAACCCAATGTTCATTCATCATATAGAATGGGGGTAAAAAGAAGACTACAAGATGGAGTAGATGTGTGCTGTATGGAAAGGGTCTTAGATAAACCGGTAATAGCTTAGTAAGTTGAGCAAATGCTGCAGAGATGCATGTCAGCTGCAGTTCCTAGATTTTAGTCTCAATGAGATAGCTTAGCAGGTTCACCTACCTATTGCAGAAGTATGTGTGTAGACAATATTCTCAGGGGCATGGGTGTGCGGACAGATAATGGAGTAAAATATTGAGCTCTAAGATTGTGCCAACATGTACTTCACACGACCAATTCCAGCGGCAGGGCCAACTCAGCCCTCTGAGGTAGATATATTCAATACCACAAATTGGGTAACAAAAATACCTGTTATTTACAGTGCTAGAAAACAGCCATATAAAACAGCAAATACTGAATTAACTGTACGTTGCAGAATCCAATACCAGTGAAATGGTAAAGGGGGTAATTCACTTGCTACAGGGTTGTTCATGTGACAGGAAGGTCAGAGGTTACAATCCAAATAAGGTAATCTATAGGGGTAATGAGTCTGCTTCAGAGATCCTTTAGCCTGCAGGAAATGAGTTCCAATCCTAGCGAAAAATCTTAGAGGGCAATGTGTGTGCTGAAGTGTGCCCTCTGGATCATGGGTCATAATCGGGCAATGTGTGGGCTGAAGTGAGCGGCATGTGACCTCTGGATCATGCATGTGCCCTCTGGATCATGGGTTATAATCGGGCAATGTGTGTGCTGAAGTGAGCTGCGTGTGCCCTCTGGATCATGGGTTATAATCGGGCAATGTGTGTGCTGAAGTGAGCTGCATGTGCCCTCTGGATCATGGGTTATAATCGGGCAATGTGTGTGCTGAAGTGAGCTGCATGTATCCTCTGCATCATGGGTTATAATCGGGCAATGTGTGTGCTGAAGTGAGCTGCGTATGCCCTCTGGATCATGGTTTATAATCAGGCAATGTGTGCGTTGAAGTGAGCGCCATGTGCCCTCTGGATCATGCACGTGCCCTCTGGATCATGGGTTATAATCGGGCAGTGTGTGTGCTGAAGTGAGCTGCGTGTGCCCTCTGGATCATGGTTTATAATCAGGCAATGTGTGGGCTGAAGTGAGCGCCATGTGCCCTCTGGATCATGCATGTGCCCTCTGGATCATGGGTTATAATCGGGCAATGTGTGTGCTGAAGGGAGCTGCGTGTACCCTCTGGATCATGGTTTATAATCGGGCAATGTGTGTGCAGAAGGGAGCTGCATGTGCCCTCTGGATCGGGCAATGTGTGTGCTGAAGGGAGCTGCATATACCCTCTGGATCATGGATTATAATCCTTCAGGACCGATTTAAACCTTCATCCCCTCAGGGTTGATAACATGCTAGGCACATTTTCAAAAGGGGCACTTGCTGCTCGTGTTACCATAGGATTTGGATACACCTGGGTTTGAGCATTATTATTATTTTTTTAAACGCAAGGTAGTCATATTTTTCTACCCAAAGGCAGGAGCGTGTCTCCAACAACAGAACATTGCCCCCAATGATAGCAGGTTCAAAGTGCAAACGATCAATTTCCAAATAGCAAGGATAATGCATTGGTCATAATGTTTTTAAGATAGGGCAAAGAAATAAAATGTAAACATTACTAGTCTGAACACCAGGACCTCCCCTCACATAGACAGCCAACTAAGAAGTATGAAGTAATGCATCAACGTCTATATTTACATATTTCCTTGTCTGACTCTTGTCCCAGCCCCGCCCTCTTAAAAAACTTGGCCCAATCATCACATCGCATTTGAAAGTGTCTTTGGGACCTCTTCTCCACTATGGACCACGGAAAGAAAGCGCTGTTTAGCATCTCCAAGGTGTGTATGCAAGGATCACTGAAGCGCTAATGTTTATGATCACTGTTAATGTGCCTCACTTATGTGCTAATGTGTATGATCACTGTTAATGTGCCTCACTTATGTGCTAATGTTTATGATCACTGTTAGTGTGCCTCACTTATGTGCTAATGTTTGTGATCACTGTTAATGTGCCTCCCTTATGTGCTAATGTTTGTGATCACTGTTAATGTGCCTCCCTTATGTGCTAATGTTTGTGATCAATGTTAATGTGCCTCACGTATGTGCTAATGTTTATGATCACTGTTAATGTGCCTCACTTATGTGCTAATGTTTATGATCACTGTTAATGTGCCTCCCTTATGTGCTAATGTTTGTGATCACTGTTAATGTGCCTCCCTTATGTGCTAATGTTTGTGATCACTGTTAATGTGCCTCGCTTATGTGCTAATGTTTATGATGACTGTTAATGTGCCTCACTTATGTGCTAATGTTTATGATCACTGTTAATGTGCCTCACTTATGTGCTAATGTTTGTGATCACTGTTAATGTGCCTCCCTTATGTGCTAATGTTTGTGATCACTGTTAATGTGCCTCCCTTATGTGCTAATGTTTGTGATCAATGTTAATGTGCCTCACGTATGTGCTAATGTTTATGATCACAGTTAATGTGCCTCACTTATGTGCTAATGTTTATGATCACTGTTAATGTGCCTCCCTTATGTGCTAATGTTTGTGATCACTGTTAATGTGCCTCCCTTATGTGCTAATGTTTGTGATCACTGTTAATGTGCCTCGCTTATGTGCTAATGTTTATGATGACTGTTAATGTGCCTCGCTTATGTGCTAATGTTTGTGATCACTGTTAATTTTCCAGTGCTCTAGTAAGAGAGCAAGAAATGGGGCCTCCAACAGACACACATCTTCCCCCTGCGGCTGCCTGCTTCATGTCTGTACACACACATAGAACTCGTAGCATAGTTTTTGTTCACGAGTGGATTTTTCTTTGTGAAGAGGCACAAGAGCCTATTTGTTTCCAAGGCTGTGGACTCTTCGACAGCTGCCAAATATGCTCTGGATTGGCCCGGTTCATGCCCCCAACAAGGTCTCTGTCTACTTGTGTGCCTCCCACTCTCAGTGGACCTGCTTGGGGCAAGCTAGACACTCTCGCAAAGGAGCTAGTTCTTTGTCAGGGCCTCAAGCGGATTCTGGATTCCAGTTCTTTGGGCCCCAAGGGGCCACTGGTGCTTATAGATGGATCGCCAATCACCAATGCCGTTTAAGAGCAGACCTAACAATGTGCCTGAAGAAGTACAGAGGATAACAGTATAGATTTACCACTCTTTACTTCAGAATAGGAATGGCAGCGGAGGCAAATACATCCAGCAATCTATTAAAGAATTCTGTTTGATTCAGGTACTATGGGCGCGTATTGCTATAGGGTTACCAGTCATTAAGCATGATCTAAACATGGGGTGTACCTAGAGAAATCTAGTTGCCGAAGGGTTTTAAGCTGGTAAGCTTTCTCCCCTGGCATGTTCACGTATGCCGAGGCATCAATGAATCACATGAATGAGTGAATGTCTGTCAAAAGGTCACAATAAATAAATAAAAATAAAATGAAAAGGTCACAGATGGCAGAAGCGCATACACCCATTTTGGCCACTTAATGTTTACCTAGTAGTGGTATGCTCCAATTAGTGACTCTTTTCTGCTGCCGTGGCGATCTATTTAAAGGTTTGGCTATTGGGAAATAAGTGGCAGCTGGGAAATATTTAATTTGGAGAGACATCATCATGTCCACTGAATTTGTGGGAGCCACCGACCATAGCAAGGAAGCCAGAACCAAACAACAGAGACTGAGGGGGTTAGGGTGGGGGTTCCTCCCAAGAAATGTTTTAAAATAATGGGCTAATGCGTTGAAAGCACACTTTCTGTAACAAAATGGGTAAAAAGCCACACAATTTACATTCAGTTTTGTAGGGTAACTTGAACAAATACTATAGATGCCAAGTCAACAAAAGTGCACAGAAACATTAAACAAAAGGTTTTCATGATGCCTTTTTCCACAAAATATACCAGAATTCTGCCAGTATATAAGCCATGTTCATGATGGCTGTGCCCAAAGAGGCTTCACAATTAGTTGTTGTTATTCCCCCAAATGAAATTGCTCACATGTTCTTTGCCCATACTGCTACTATAAGAAATCATGTCCATGCTGGCTCTGCCAATGTATAGCAGTATCCCTGCAGAAAAACATACACTTGTTGCCTTTGCAATAATGCCAGTTAAACGTGCCATGCCACCGTGTGAGAACACATCCAAATTATCTACACAACCATTGTAGGCTAGTATGAACTCTTAGGAACACTCACCACACTGGATTTGCTAATAAGGCCAGTAAAAATGCAATGCCACAAAAAGAAATACTAATGAGGCCAGTATGGCCATGTCAGAATGTATTGCGTTGACATTGCCATAATGCCAGAAAAACATTCAATGCACTGTACGAGAACACATCCATACTGGCTAAACCACCAATGCAGCCCAGTATACACACATAAGAACACTCGTGTTGGCTTTACCATAATGCCACTAAAACATGATGTGCCAGTGTAAGAGAACACGTGCATATTGACTAAACCACCCATGTATTCTAGTATACACACAGACGAACACTCATGTTGGCTTTTAGTAACACATAAATTACTCTTTGGCAGGCTCCTAAGTAACTCTCCACCTGCTTGTCCTTGTTGCCTGTTCGCTGGGCTTTGAGATCTAATAAAGCCTGCCTGTAGGAGGTACTCAGAACTAGACTTTTTTACGTGGCTCAGGGATCCTTTCCACACGCAGCTCTTCGGATCGGGAACGCTCTTCCGCTTAACTTAAGATCATGCTCTTCGCTTGCGGTGTTCAAGCGGAGACTAAAAACAACTTTGTTCATTTGATGCCTGATCTCCCTATCGCCTAGCTTCTGACTTGTTTTTGCTATCCGTTGGTTTTTTTGTCTCAGAGCGTCTATGCCTCCGGGCTTGTGTTCACAAGCTTAACAAAAAAAATAACGCATGGAAAAAATGTTACGCCAAAGAAAGAAAACACCAATGTAGGACAAAATGGGCAAGTCAGAACACATTGGGACTCATTACGAGAATGGCAGTAGCTGTGCCTGTATGGCAGGCATGGCTACCGCCATGCTCTCTACCGGCAACGCCTCCCGCGATTGGGCAATAACTAGCCGATTACAAGATGAAGGGGCCGGTCATTGACCATTCGCAGGAGACGGTAATGCCGGGCTCCCAATCCCCATTCTGCCCCATAGGGCACAATGGGGGTCGGGAGCATGGTTGCACCGGCACCGTTGGTAACGGTGCCGGTGCAATCACGAGTTTCCCTCGCGGGTGCCGCACAGCCCGCCAAGTAAGACCTGGCGGGCTGTCAGGGACCCACGAGGGAAACTCGGAATGAGGTGGTACGGTATGGACGGTGCCGGTGCCATACCGGCACCCTCCATATCGTACCGCCAGGGTCATAAGGAGGGCCATTGTGTTGACGTTGCCATACTACTAGTAAGACATGCCATGCTACTATAAGAGAACACATCCAAACTTGATAAATCACCAATGTAGGGCAGCATGCACAAATGAGAACACCCATCATGCTGGCTTTGCTAAAAATGCCAGTAACAAACGCAATGCCGCAGACAGAAAACACCAATGTAGGCCAGTATGGGCATATTAGAACTTATTGCGTTGGCTTTGCCACATTGCCAGTAAAACATGCCATACCACTATTAGAAAATACATCCATACTGGTTAATGTAGGCCAGATGACCACTGTAGGGCAGCATGCGCAAATAAGGACATTCATCATGCTGGCTTTGCTAATAATGCCAGTAAATAATGCAATGCTACAGAAGGAAAACATAGAATACATTGTGTTGGCTTTGCTAATAATGCTAGTAAAATGTGCCATGTCATTGTACGGGATGGCTGCACTAATCTAGGTCCCACCTCTCCATGGCCCCTCAGCCCACAGCAATAGCAGGCCTGGACTCCATTTCCTCCCATCCTGCCTGCAAACGCAGAGTTGCTCTGCCTCTTCCTGCCATTTCCCCTCAAGTCTCACTCGCAGACACATTACATAAATACACACACACACACACACACACCCCATTTCGTGCATAAACATACACATACACAAACATAAACACAGACACATATACATTCTATTTTGATGTCATCACTTACCTGCTCACCGCCGAGGTTGCATGGTGGGCAGGATAGCCAGGCTTGTACAGGCCTATAGGCCAATAAGACAATGCACAAAGTACCAGCCTATGAATATAGGATGGTACTGTTTTAGTTTTTTTTTACAGAAGTTTCATTAGTTACTACACTCGTTTTAACCCATGTTAGTAAGCAAATATGTTTTCAAACGTGTGATTTGCAAGATATTTTATCAACACCCCCCTGCATAGTACTCCGTCTGTTCTGGATGGTAATGAATTGGACGTGTGATTGTGGGCCACGTTATCATTAGTACCTGGATGGATTTATGCCCATCTCTCATTCGGGGTGCAGGAGGATGCATGCTGTTCATGAAGAGATCAGAGGCCAGTGGTACCACACTGCCAACACCCAGCCAGCTTCTCAAAAGTGGAGTGCAGCTGTGCCAATGAAAACGTGCACTTTGGCTCGTGTACTTGGGCTCTTACACTAGTTATTTAGTACAAGTCTATGGCAATCACCACAACACCACTTGGTCAGTCTCTTCATTCCTTGTCACCACAGTACCGTGTACATGTGCCGAGAGCTAGACATTTGTTGAGGCCTGCAATGGCATCAGTTAATGGCTCCTCTAGGGAGTTCGCAGTCCTTGGTGGGGCATGGGTGATGCCAGCCCCTGTTTAGGGAGGGCATCATATTACGGCTGTGACACTCAGCCCGTGGCTTCGACAGCAACGGGTGCTATGGCAATAGCCTGTCAACCTTTTAGGGTTAAACAGTCATTAACGTGATGGCAGCAGCAGCAAACATAGTAGACAAAAGCCTGTCCAAGCCATATCCATAGATCCGATATGAGGAAGCCACAGGCGTAACCGCTCCAACGATTAGCATCTGTGTGAAGCGAACTAGCCTCAGTATTGGGGTGATGGATGCATCTAATGGGCAAAAGGAAAGCATAATAGCAATTCAGCCCCCTGACCTCCGAGGAATGGCGAATATGGATAGGGCAAAGGATGTAATGCCACCACTCGCTACCAGCTTTCAAATCTGCCGTCCATCTCCCCCAAAATGTTGAGCCTGGCTCCGCTCCTATTGGCCAGTGTGGTGATACTGACTAATTGTGTCTGTACCAAGAGACTTACACTAAGCCAGTTATGCAACTTCGAATGTAAAGGTCAAAGGTCATAGCCAGATTGTGAGGCCAAGAAACAGTGGCGCCCACAGGCATTTTTCATAGGGGTGGCCTGATGAGGTCACTAGAAATCTTGGGGTGGCACACCAAAACAAACACCTAAGAGGCAGGCGGGCCGGTGGGAGTCCAGCATTTTTATAAGGGTGGCTCTGGCCCACCCCGGCCAGCCCTTGATGGCGCCTCTGCCAAGAGGGTGGCCGGTAGTGGAACACACCAATAGGAGGAGTTGTTGGCTAGAGATTTGGTTCATGACCTTGAATTATTTCTGTCATTTTTTTGGTAACTTTATTGTTATTGAGCCTTCCAACATGCCCCGTGCCATTCTGCGAAGTTCACTTAAGCCTCTTTTTCCCTTTGTAATGCGTGTATTCCTGGATTTATGGTGTGGAAAGCAAAACTACAAGTACCAGAATCAAACAAATAATCCAGTAATGGAGTATCATCCTCCGAATGCATGGAGTCTAGTTGGCCTGCATGTCCTTTGCATGAGGTTTAACTTGCAATGTTACCAGAGCAGATGTGGGTGGGTAAGGTAGAGAGGGCGAGCAGGCTTCCCTGTACAGTAGATCTGGTCCACCACAAGAGAGGCTGAAGTTCTCCCAAGCGTCACTAGGAGGTGCTATGTGCCTACGAATCCGCAACCAAGCCTCAAGGGAGACAACCCATCAAACCTTTGTCTGCCCCGGCAGCCTCCCATTTCTGACAATCTTTCCCGGCTTCTGTTCTAGACTCCCCTCACCCCCTTTGTTATCCTGCCACATCGCTGAGAACACAACATCTTGTTGGCTGGTCTCTCCCATCACTGGCACCCTTTCCACTTCCAAAACCTTTTGGTAATACCACTGGCTTAGTCCCTCCTCCCTGCCTCGTGCACCTCGCGCTGGTCGGGCACATTTCTCTCCTCCTTGGCACCCCTTCCCGACACGCCCCTTCCGGTCTAGAGCCCTCCTTACTGGATTCCTTTCTTCCCTTTTGGTTCTCCTTCCTACCACAGGAGCTCAGCTATACCGCTGCTGGCACCCCTCCCCTGTTAACACGAGGCCCTTGGTTGTGGCATTTTCTAGCGGCTGCACACCTTCTATACCATTTCCCTCTAAACCCCCGTCCCTCGCCCCCGCTACCCCGAATGTCGCCCACACGTGTCTGTCAGCTCTTCTAGGATTTCCCTCTAATACCCCACCTCACCTCCTTGCAGCTGCTTCTTAATTCCAGATGAGTCATGGTTCCCTGTAACCCCAGGGGTGGCCTGGGAACCAAAAGAGGCCCTGGAAATAATGTTCAAAGTGGCCCAATATTTACATTTTCTGCAAGTCTACCCTTTTCCTATGGGAACGTTTGGAAATAAAATAGGTTACTATACAAAAGAGGGGCAGGGTGCATAGCCCTACTGGGAAATTTCCAACGTTCCCTATTGGCCAGTCCAACCCTGCGTAACTTCCGGATCAATGTACTGCTCCTCACCTCACCTGTATTCCTGGACTCTCACACCCAAACAACACAGCATGCAGTCGCCAGTTATATGTTTGTTTATTTAGTAGTCATGATTCCATTTTGGAAACAAATGACAGATGGCAGAGGCGTTCCCTGGACAGGTTGCTTTAACCATTTGGATGGGAATAGACCAAGAGAGTACAGACACAAGACAGCGGGAGATATAAACACCAACCGTCAATGGTAAGGTAGCACAAACATGCATGGAAAATCCCTTCTACCTGACATGGGACACTAGAATAGCCCATTTTAGCCAATAGGCTGCACACACCACAGGGCAATCATGCCGTCATCCATTGAAGTTCACCTCCAGTTCACTGATGATCCCTAATAATGGTGAAACCTGGATGGGGTAGTCTGCATCATTGAGCGTGGTCTGTCTTGAGTTGATAAAGCTATGTGCAAACTAGCACTCACCTATAAGACAAACAGCATATTTTAGAACAAAATGCATGCGTTGGAGCTAATTTGCAAACCCACAATGCATTCCTCAGTGGCTCTGAACTGCAGGCCTGTTTCCAGTGATGGCCAGTAGGTGGTGCTCTGGCATGAGTGGCTTGATACCGTCTGTCACTTCTGATGGCTTCGGTGAGCATGCTCTGTAAGAAGGAAGGGGCATTGGCATCAAAGTGGGACAGTGGAGCAGATTTGGAACCTGTGGTTTTCATGGGTGTTGATCGGCAGTACCGATTCCTGTGTGTCAATCTTCTTTTAATGGGTTTGCTAGTGTATGTCATCTATATGCAGAATTAGCCATTTTAGCTAATTGCCACACAGCACAGTACCACCCAGTAGCCAACACTGGATGTGCACCTCCAGTTAAGAAACAAATGGTGCTGTGCTGTGTGCAACTTGCCTCAAATGGCTAATTCTGCTTTCACGTTTCAGGCGCAAGTTTTTTTCCAAGCATTTTTAACCCACCATAACGTTGCTGGTATATCTGTCTATATGGTGTATTGTATACATGCCCCAATGCACCAGCCACAAGGCTGTCATGACAATACTGCACTGATGATCCCTAATAAGGATGACACCAGATATGTGCTTGCCCTGACACCTTTGCAAAATGTCGGTCTTGGGTTGATTAAGCTATGTATAAAGATGCACTGCCTTCTAAGACAGCAGCAATTTGCTGGAGAAAAAGGCATGCATTTAGGTTAATTTGCATACCCACAATGCCTTCCTGATGTGACTCAGAACTGGAGGTGATCTTTTAGCAATGGCTACCAGGTGGCGTTGTGGAATGTGTGACCTGGCTCAAATGGTCTATCCTACATATCCATCTATCTAAAACTTCAGTTAAGACAGAGTTAAGGTGATCTGAATGGTCGCAACAAACCCTACGAAATTCGGCAGGTGTGGGAAGTGACTACCATCCTAACTCAGAGTCACCCCCATAAATGTCCACCGGGATCTCATTGTTGATCGCTGTTGTGATCTCATGTAGGTCCTCATGGACTGTGCACCAGGGAACGACAAAAGGTTAAAATGATCATCACTTCCCTCAACTTATGATTTTCATGGTCTTTGTTGTAATAAATTGGATCATCTTAACTGTCTTAACCAAAGTTTCTTTCACTGAGTTTCAAGGGTTTGTTATGCTATATCTTCTCGAGGACCTCTCTGTCTTCTAGCGCGTTTCTTGCAGAGAGTAATTTGCTTAAGTAGTTGCTGACCAGTTTCCCCAACCTAGAAGCCCCCCTTGTGGCAGCTCATACATATAATCGGATGCACGGCTTTGCAGGATGCACATGTGAAACCTCCAGTAATTATTTCAATCCTGTCCCATGGGGGGTATCTTGATTGTATCTAACCTGTAGAGATGTGGCCAGGTAAGACAGCTTTTCTTTTTGCATGACCTGTTTCATTTTCTATGCAATGAGGATGCAACCTGCTTCTTATCATCAGTTATTTGTGATTGGCTGTCTGTCTGAAAGCAATGAAGCAATGAGGGGCATTTCAGGGAAATCCTCATGCATTTGTGCATCTTGCTGCAGAATGGTTTGTGGTTCCTGATCAATCTGGCAGAGGGCTTCCCACTCTGGATTGTATGTGTCTACCAGTGACATCCAGGGTTGGGCTTCTTTTGCTCTGTATTTCCAGAATGTTGTTGTATGGGAGCTTTGTTGCCCTGTTGATCTGGCGAACCAGATCAACAGGGCAACAAGATCTGGCTGATCTTAGCGCCCAGATGCCCCAGGGCTTGGCTGCACTTTACAAATAAATAAAATACAAAATACAAATACAAATATAATTTTGTTGTATCCATGGAAGTTTAATGTCAAAGCCTGTATGTTTGTATTCCTGCCCCTTATGTCTGAGTATGTTCCGCTGTATTCTAATGCTTGGCTGAATATTGTAGCTTCACTGGTTGGAAGCTGTCACCCTTCCAATAGCTGGCCTGGTCTGTTGTTTTGCAGTATACACTGATATGTAGCAGGTCATCTTTTATTATTATGGTGGTGTCATGGAAATGTACTTTTTCAGGAAAGTGGAGCTCATGCGGTTCCTTTCCACAGCGCACCAAATTAGGAGGAACCACCAGTGCAGCACAGATATCTTAGTGTTCTGCAGTCACATGTAGCAAGAAAATCATGTTCTAGTTGTGCAATGACCCTAAGTCCCCCTTTTAGATCTCTCCCCTACGGTCCTCTTGATCATCTTGTGGATCCCTGCTGTGGTTCCATGTATGTGCTCAAAGGCTGTGCAACAGGAGGACCCTGAGTTAAGATTGTCATCACTTTCACACCAGCTGAATTTTGTGGGTTTTCTTGTGATAGATAAAGCAGCTGAACACTATACAACAGGAGGGTGCCAGCATTTATTTGCAGTAGCTTACTACTATTGGTGTAGGGACAGAGGGATTTTTATTTGTCTGGCAGTAATTGTTGAAAGGGCTGCTTTTATAGTGTGTTGCAGAACTGGGGGCTAATGAGGGAATTTCAAGCCTCTGCCGGGATCGAGTTCCAGAAGTTGGGTAATTGTAAGAGAATGACTGCTTGTGAGTCTTCTTTTTACTGGTTAGCTTAGACTTCAACCATTTTATAGTTTGGCTGTGTGAGGTACAAATACCTCCAGAGTCATGTCGTGTAACGGCCAAGCATATTGGTGTTCCGTTCAAGACTAGTTAGTAGGTGATATTTGCCGTTTTGAATATAATCCTTCTGGGAAGGGGGAGCCAGTGAGGCTAGTGCAGTGTTGGAGAGATATGGTTGAATTTGTGGGAACCTGCAATGAGGCAGGTTTCAGTGTGGATTGATGCCTTGAGGGGGGCAAGGTGTGCGGCTGCAAGCCAGTAAGGAGGGTGTTTCCCGGTCGATGTGTTCTCTCACAATGGCTTGAACCACTGTGTGTAACTCATGCAGGGGAATCAAGCGCCTGATTCTATGAAGTGCAGAGATCTGTGGCCACATGGTGTGTGTTTATTTGGCTTTGTGCTTTTGGAATGAATGGCTATTGTCAACAATGAAGCCCAGGGATTTGGCTGAATTTGACACCTGGGTGGTGCATCATTCGAGGCACAAGCCTTTCAGCCATTGTTGCATGAGTTGATTGGCAGTGGGACAAAATGATGAATTCAGCATTGGCGGGGTTAAGTTTAAGGTAGGTGTTTGACATCCATGTTTGGATGGTAGCCAGGCATTTGAGGAGGCGAGCGATGTCCTGGAAGTCACTGACCGTAAACTACAGCTGATTGTCATCAGTGTACCGATGGATGGCTATGGTGGGGTCATTTAGGAGAGTTCCAAGGGCTTGATGTATAGATTGAAGATGATCGGGAAGAGGATGCAACCTTGGGGGACCACACAGAGGGGAACCCGGCAGAGGGATGCTAACGATGCTAACGAGATGGGGCGAAGCCTGAAGTCCCTATGAGCAGTATGTGCTTACCTCTTCCTCCTCTTCGTTTGAACATGATCCTCGTCCCTCTGGCCGTGGAGGTGGCTTAGGCCTTCTTTTTCATCCTCACTTTACCTCCTCTCCCTCTCCTGCTTCTCTACCTACCTTTGAATTTATGTATAAAATCTTTAATTCTCCTCATTCTATTTCTTTCCTTATCATTTATTGCCCCCCTGGAACTGTCGGCTCCTTCTTTAAGGGTTTTGATCATCTTCTTAGCCTCATTACCCCTAGCCCAACTCCTTTATTTGTACTTGGCGACTTCAATCTCCATCTCTCTTCTATCTCTCTTACCTCTCCTATCCATCCTTGACTCCTACCTTCCCATTCCCTCCCACTCATCACTCTGGCTCAACTGTTAACTCCTCCTTCACTGCTTCTCCTATATCTACTCTACCCAACTATCTATCTGACCACGCTCTGCTCTCATTTTCACTCTCCCCCTCTCACCCCCACCAACCCATCCTCCACCCTCTTTTTCCAGCATGATCTTCGCAAATTCAACCCTTCTTTATTCCTCACATCCTGCTCTTCTTCCCCCTCCCAATTCTCTTCACTCTCTGCCTCTGAAGCCTCTTCAACCCTCTCCTCCTCCCTCATTTCTACTCTCGATCTTCTCTACCCCTTCTCCCCGTTCCGCACTTCTCGCTGACCTGCAGAACCTTGGCTTTCTCCTCTCCTCTCCTCCAAGCGCCGCCTTCTCAGGCGTCTTGAACGACTATGGCTCTAACACCCCACCCCGCCAACCAATCTGCATACTTCTCCTATCATACTCTCTGACTCGTGCCTCAACTCTGCCAAACGTTCCTATTTCTCTGACCTTCTCCAATCTCAATCTTCTCACCCTCGCCGTATCTTTCAAACCTTATCCCGTCTACTTTCTTCTTCTACCCCTGATCCCCCTAGCGCCTCTCCTCTTACTGCTTCTGATCTTGCCTCCCTCTCCAACAAAGTCCTCAATTTTCACCAAACTATCCTTTCCTCTACTTCTTACTGTACTCCTCCACCCCCTGCCCCCTCCTCCTCCATCCTCCATGTGTTCATTTCTTCCAGTCACTCAATCTGAAGTTACCCTACTACTCTCCAAAACTCATCCTACGCCTCTCCTTCTGACCCCATTCCTACCCCCCTCATTCCTAAAATCTACCCCCTCCTCATACCCTATCTCGCCTCTTTCTTCAGTACCTGCCTCATGTCTTCTACTCTTCCAGCTCCTTTCAAGCACGCAACTATTATTCCTATACTCAAAAAACCTTCAGCTAACCCCCACCTTGCTTCCAACTATCATCCCATCTCTCTCCTACCCTTTCTCTCTAAACTTCTCGAACATATTGTCTTGCCATCGACCCCTGCCTCAGCAGGTGAGTGCCCCCGGGCTTCATTTTGTGTGATTTTGGCCCTTAAATCTCGAATTAAGCACCCGTGCCGTTTAGGCCGTCTCCCTTAGCCTCTCTGCAAGCTTCCTGGTTCCCAGAGCAGTCCTCCCCTTTGCCCGCCCACCATCCTGATTGGCCTGCTCTCGGCAGAACCGAGTCCAACGACCCGCGCGCGGCTTGGAGCTCCACTCTTGCCATCGACCCCTGCCTCTTGAAACAAAATGGTGGCGTCCTGCCACATACATTTACTTCAATTTGCATTTTAATTTTCTGCAAAGAGTATCTCAATCGACATGCCGAATATCAAAAACATTGTATACTCATGATTAGCCGAGGTATAAATACAAAAAGAATCTCAAGGTTGACTTTTAGCTTATTTATTTGACTAAGATCAAAGCACAAGAGGAAATAGGGGGTGAACACTGGCCCACAGCGTTCTTACACGCTTCCAGGACACGTCAATAATTACCGACCTAGAAGAACAGGTAATTTGTAGCTTAACATCTGGGGACTGGATCATTTTGGTGGTGAATCCGCACACTCAGAACCAAAAAATATTTTTCTACTTGTATTCATATTTGGCACTCATTCAGGCTGCATACTGGATAAAACCATTTACATGTCCCTATCTCTCTCTTAGGAACAGAGCAGCATTTGCTCCCCAGACCCTACACCAAGGCCATTTTTTCACAGTTCAGCAACAGTGGAAGTTGAACCTCACCTTCAACTTTAATCCATTCAGGTCAGTCTCTGGCTAGCACAAGCCACAAGTTTGAGTATTCTTTTTAACTCTCTCTAACAGCCGGGGGGCGTTTCAATTTTAATTAAACTGTCTTTTGTTTTTATGACATGCAAATATCCCGCTGTGCTTTTTGTAACAACACCATAGTGTCTTTATTACACTAAATCCATCCTCATTTGATTCCTCCTTGTAGGGAGACTGGGTTTTCACCCTTGAAGAAGGCGTTTTTCGCCGAAACGTCACAGGACCACACACCATCTGGCTCAGATATGCCTGTCCCCACACACCTTCTGATCAATATCTAGAGGTAGGCCAAAGACTTGGTTACCTCCCTCAAGAACTTAACACACCTTGGAAACAACTACCAGGATGCTCTTTGTAAAAACCTAATTCTGGTTTACTATTCACAGTTGCACGACCTATGTGATCATAATTGCTGTAACAATTGCCCTACTCTTATGTTCATGCACTAGCAATTCTAGGACCATGTACAAATAACTTGAAAAGTGTGTCGTGAATTTGCTTTTTGTTTTGTTCGATTTTCAATATGTTTGCCAACTTGAAGGCAAGTGTTGTTCATGAAAATTACTAAATATTAAGGGAAACTGAACCCCCTATTTCCTCTTGTGCTTTGACCTTAGTCAAATAAATAAGCTAAAAGTCAACCTTGAGATTCTTTTTGTATTTATACCTCAGCTAATCATGAGTATACAATGTTTTTGATATTCAGCATGTCGATTGAGATAATCTTTGCAGAAAATTCAAATGCAAATTGAAGTAAATGTATGTGGCAGGACGCCACCATTTTGTTTCAAAGGTTTGTAGCTCTAAAGTCCTACCACTTCTCTTGAGCAGTCCCTTCTGTTACCCATCGACCCCTGCCTCAGCAGGTGAGTCCCCATGGGCTCCATTTTGTGTGATTTTGGCCCTTAAATCTCGAATTTAGCACCCGTGCCGTGTAGGCCATCTCCCCTTACCCTCTCCGCAAGCTTCCTGGTTCCCAAAGCAGCCCTCCCCTTTGCCCGCCCACCATCCTGATTGGCCTGCTCTCGGCAGCACCGAGTCCAACGACCCGCACACGGCTTGGAGCTCCACTCTTCCCATCAACCCCTGCCTTAGCAGGTGAGTGCCCCCGGGCTCCATTTTGTGTGATTTTGCCCCTTAAATCTCGAATTTAGCACCCGTGCCGTGTAGGCCGTCTCCCCTTAGCCTCTCTGCAAGCTTCCTGGTTCCCAGAACAGCCCTCCCCTTTGCCCGCCCACCGTCCTGATTGGCCTGCTCTCGGCAGCACCGAGTCCAACGACCCGCGCGCGGTTTGGAGCTCCACTCTTGCCATCGACCCCTGCCTCAGCAGGTGAGTGCCCCTGGGCTCCATTTTGTGTGATTTTGGCCCTTAAATCTCTAATTTAGCTCTCGTGCCATATAGGCCGTCTCCCCTTAGCCTCTCTGCAAGCTTCCTGGTTCCCAGAGCAGCCCTCTCCTTTGCCCGCCCACCATCCTGATTGGCCTGCTCTCGGCAGCACCGAGTCCAACGACCCGTGCGCGGCTTGGAGCTCCACATTTGCCATCGACCCCTGCCTCAGCAGGTGAGTGCCCTTGGGATCCATTTTGTGTGATTTTTGCCCTTAAATCTCGAATTTAGCACCTGTGCCGTGTAGGCCATCTCCCCTTAGCCTCTCTGCAAGCATCCTGGTTCCCAGAGCAGCCCTCCCCTTTGCCCGCCCACCATCCGGATTGGCCTGCTCTCGGCAGCACCGAGTCCAACGACCCATGCGCGGCTTGTAGCTCCACTCTTGCCATCGACCCCTGCCTTAGCAGGTGAGTGCCCCCGGGCTCCATTTTGTTTGATTTTGGCCCTTAAATCTTGAATTTAGCACCCGTGCCGTGTAGGCCGTCTCCCCTTAGCCTCTCTGCAAGCTTCCTGGTTCCCAGAGCAGCCCTCCCCTTTGCCCGCCCACCATCCTGATTGGCCTGCTCTCGGCAGCACCGAGTCCAACGGCCCGCACGTGGCTTGGAGCTCCACTCTTGCCTTCGACCCCTGCCTCAGCAGGTCAGTGCCCCCGGGCTCCATTAACCTGGCCTGGTTGACCTTTGAAGTGTGCATAATATCCTCTCTGTGCAAAATTGAATCTGGTTCCCTAATATCCTCCCTGTGCAAATCTGAACTTAGAAGTGATCCTAATATCCTTCCTGTGCAAATCTGAACAAAGTGTCCCTAATATCCTCCCTGTGCAAATCTGAATTTAGAATTGTGCCTAAAATCCCCTCTGTGCAAAGTTTAACCCAGAGGTGTGCCTAATAGCCTGCTCTGGTGGAATTTAGAAGTGTGCTTAATTATCCTCCAGGTGCAAAGTTGAACTTTAGATTTGTGCCTTTAGATTTGGGCCTAACATCCTCCCTGTACAAAACAGAATTTAAAAGTACGCCTATTATCTCTCTGTGCATAGTGTAATTTAAAAGTGTGCCCAATTGCGTGCTAATCTTAGAAGTATACCTATTAATTAAACCTAGAAACCTTCAATAATATCTCTCTTACGTACCATGAGTGCACCCGATCCACAGAGGACCAGCGGAAACAGCCGCCGTGCACCGGCCACCCCTCCGGCCAACCGTTGCTCCCAGCCCAACCTTCCTGAAATCATCCCAGCCTTCACCACACCCCCCTCCCTACTCCTTTCCAAACACCAAGTCAGAGGGGCACGATGGCGAGCCAACCGCCCTAAGACCACCCCTCCCCTGATCCTCTTCACTGAACCCCCTGCTATGAGCATACCCGCTCGCCTCACTAGCCTCACTGGCACCCCTCCCCAGCAATCATGCACCCCACGCATTTCCCATCAACCCCCACCATAATCCCACACTGACCACACTCCTTCCCCTCCTTTAAAACTGCACGCAGAGCCCTAGCAAGAACTGAAGCCTCATCCCTCTCCCCCTCTGACCCCCCTACCCTCACTCACACACCAGTCGCAACAAAGACACTAAAGAGGAAACGTACCTGGTCCCCTTTAATCTCTCAGCACTCATCACCTCCCCTGTCTCGACCCACCACCTCATCCCCCCTCTCACCTCCCTCTCCCATGCCTCACCTTACCTAAAATCCCTCGCCCTCGACTTCTCTCAGACCACAACTGAAACTCCTACCCACTCACACCCCACCTCCAATTCCCCAGTGCCAAACCCAGTCATCCCAACACACGCGTCCGACCTCTCCCACCTGAAACCCACCAACTCTACTGCTCGCCCACTCTTCCCATCGGCCATCATCCACCTCTCCCCTCTCGCTCACCAGTCTCCACCCTCTCCCACCCCACCCCCCATATCTGCAGCTCTGACATCAACCTCCTCTACCAAAGTGAATTGCATCCTATTTAATGCCCGATCACTAGCAAAAAACAGGCACAGCATCTTTGACCTCCTCTCCTCCGACAAACCAGACCTGGTCTTCATCACCGAAACCGGGTTCTCTGACGACTTCGCCCCCATCGCCAATGAAGCCTACCCCCCGACTACTCCCTCATCCCATTGAACCGTCCCTCTAGAGGAGGAGGAATTGCTTTCGCCTTCAAGTCTCACTTCCACGTCTCAATCATCGAAAACCAACCTTCCATCCCTTCCTGCGAGTCACTCCTCATTAAACTCTACCTTTTCCCATCATCCTTGCATAGCTTCCTAATAATCTACAGACCCCCTGGCTACGATAGACAATTCGCAAACAAAATCTGCGACTCCATTGCCCCATCCAACTAAACCATCCCAACCTCACCCTTCTAGGTGATTTCAACATATGACTGGACATTCCCACCAACCCTATGACACACTCGCTGGTTGACGGCCAAGACGCAATCAACCTCGAACCCCACACAAACGGCCCGACTCACTATAAAGGACACACTCTTGATGCCATCTTCAGCTCCCACAACCTGATACAGCTTAAACCCCCCATCCCTATCATCTGGTCCAACCATTTCATTGTTTCCTTCACCATTCCCTCACCCAACCCGCTTCCCGTACCTGAACCTCTGAATCTGCGCAAATGCTGGAAGAAACTAATAATCATTCCGGACCTAGCCGAGGCACTCCTCCACTCTCCCCCGCCTACCTGCCTACTCAATAACCAACTAGCCCCTACCGCCTTTGACTCATGGCTCAACACAGCACTAATGCGGCTCACACCCTCTTGTAAACTATCTGCTCACCCTGGCATCTTCCCTAGATGGTTCACACCTGAGTTGAAGACCAGTAAACAACTATATAAATACCTAGAACGCAAATGGCGGAAGGACAAAACTCCCCTGAGCAAATCAACCTTAGCTCGGCACCTTCATCGGTACAAGGCCGAAATCCGAAAAGCAAAAAAGGCCCACTACAACTCCCGAATCCTAAACTGTAAAAACACCAGCAAAGAACTTCACAAAATCATCTCTGAATTCACCAAACCTTCATGCATCACCACCGCCGCGACTGCCTCACAATCTCTGTGCGACTCACTCTCTCTCCACTTTTTTTACCCTACAGCTCTCGAAAGAACAAACGCTCTAACCAACAAACTAGCTCTCTTACACCCACCAGGCAACCCACTCTCCTTTCCGGCCATCCCACCGCCTATGACCACTAGCCATCCAACGTTTGACTCCTTTAGTCCAATATCTGCCGACCAATTTCTCAAACTTCTCTCTGCCTGCAAACCATCCGGCTCTCCGCTTGACCCTTGCCCGGCCACAACCCTCAAAGAAATCTTCGCTTTGACCTGCGCAGGAGAACACACGAGAACCATCATAATTGACTCCCTTTCCTCAGGAATTTTTCCCGACGCATTCAAAATAGTTCATGTCAAACCTCTAATAAAAAAACCTTCCCTCAACCCCCTTGACCCCAAAAACTATTGCCCCATCTCTAACACCAGGTTCCTGACCAAACTCCTTGACCGAACCGCCTACTCCCAACTAAATGCATTTGTCGAAGCTAATAATCTCCTAGACCCCGCTCAATCAGGTTTCAGAGCCCGACACAGAACTGAAACCACCCTAACCTCAATCTGGGATGACCTCAAAAACACAGCAGACTCTGCGGGTTGCGCCGCATTAATCCTCCTTGACCTATCCGCCGCTTTCGACACAATCACTCAATCCTTCTTGACCGCCTCCACTCCCTAGGAATTCGTGGAACCGCCCTCAAATGGATAGCATCCTTCCTCAATAACTCTCAACCTATTCCTCCCAACCCCGACCAGTGGACACCGGAGTGCCACAAGGAGCATGTCTATCTGCCCTCCTGTTCAATCTCTACATGGCCACCCTCCCATGAATAATTCGCATGCACAACATCCTGTGCTACAACTACACTGATGACACTCAATTAATTCTGAAACTCCTGAACTCAAATCCCAACTGCCGACCTGACCTCGCGTCCTGCCTCCTCAACATAGAGCTCTGGATGACCACAAACCACCTCTTGCTAAACCCCTCCAAAACCGAAATCATGGTATGTGGCAACACCAAACTTCTTCCACACCCACTACTTCTGGCCATTTGCCATGGACAACTCACCGACCCCCTCTAAATCAGTTAAAAACCTTGGATGCGTCCTAGATTCTGACCTAACACTCTCAAGTCAACAACGTCTCAAAGTCCTGCCACTACCACCTCAAAACTCTTAAGTGCATTTTTCCGTACCTCTCCTTTCCAAACAGACTCTCCGCTGTCCAAGCAGTTGTTATATCTAGACTGGACTACGCTAACCCCCTCTACCTTGGAGTCCACGCATACCAACTAACTAAACTACAAAGAGCACAAAACGCCACAGCCAAACTGCTACTAGCGCTTGGCCCGAGAGACCACATTTCCCCAGCCCTCAAAACTCTGCACTGGCTTCTGGTCACCTGAAGGGTTACTTTCAAAACCTTATGCATTTCTCACCGAGCACTGCATAAAACCAGACCACAATATCTTCAAGATAAACTAAAACCCTATCACCCTGTACGTATGCTAAGATCTAGCACAGCAGGCCTCCTAGTCATACCAAAAACAAACTCAGTCAGGTTAGGCGGATCATCATTCTCAGCCTTGGCCCCCACGCTGTGGAACGCACTCCCGCCCCACATCCGACTCACTGAAGACCTTATGTGTTTCTGCAAATTGCTTAAAATTTGGCTCTTCCCCTAAAACCGACCCCGAACTCAATCTAACTCAAACTGGAGAACAGCATCTCAAAGGCGTTGCCAAAATACTTGATCATAAATATCAATGCTATATCACGATTCCGAGCATGAAATCGTAAACTAATAACCTCCACCGCTTGGCTAAAAAGGACAAACTAAACAGATTGAGTAAAATCGATCATACCTGCAAAGTAAATATAAAGAATAAGTTGTGTGAAGACAGTAATACCGCTGAAATTAATGAAATAAACAAATAAATGTAATGGACAACAGGATCAATAATGACGTAAGGAATAATGTGGATAACAACCTGTCAACTAGCCCAGACGACTACATTTAATTAACATTAAAACAAATAGCAATACAACATCATGAACCAAGTGACAAATCCAAAAAAAACAACAATAACCTCTAATGTAATCTAAAAAGGACATACAGAATGGAATGAATAAACCAGATAAAAAAAGAAAAAAAAGAAAAACTGGGTTTAGGAGAGAGATCGGTCCACAGACAGATGGCCTTGATTCTGTCAGTGCATGGCATGAATGGACGATTCGAATAGATGAGACGGGTGTAGGGCATGGGACTGAACGAGAACTTGAAACAAACTGAATGCGTACGACATGTGACTTGGACTAAACTGATCATTAGGATTATTGAACAAAATTAATGGAGCAGATGAAATAGGTGGAGCAGATGAGTGCATTGAACACTGCACTGTGCAGATGAATGTATAGAGCTGATGAGTGTGTAGAGCCGACGAGTGTGCAGAGCCGACGAGTGTGTATGAGCGGACGAGTGTGTATGAGCGGATGAGTGTGTATGAGCGAATGAGTGTGTATGAGTGGTTGAGTGCGTAGAGGGGATGAGTGCGTAGAGGGGATGAGTGCATGGAGGGGATGAGTGCGCGGAGGGGATGAGTGCGCAGAGGGGATGAGTGCGCGGAGGGGATGAATGCGCGGAGGGGGTGAGTGCGCAGAGGGGATGAGTGCGTGGAAGGGGTGAGTGCGCGGATGGGGAGAGTGTGCGGAGGGGGTGAGTGGGTAGTGGGGATGTGTGGGTAGTGGGGATGAGTGGGTAGAGGCGATGTGTGGGTAGAGGGGATGTGTGGGTAGAGGGGATGAGTGGGTAGAGGGGGTGAGGGCTTAGGGGTGCTGAGGGCCTAGAGGTGGTGAGGGCCTAGAGGGGGGGAGTGCCGAATGCGGATGAGCGCGCAGAGCAGCTGTATGCATAGAGCGGACGAGTGTGTAATCCAGATGGCCGATACAAATGGCCTTGAGCACCAGAACCGGTCGGAAAGGCGTAGAACAGTTTGAGTACATGGAACGGATGGCGTACATGGAACCTTTGGAGTGAGCGCGACCACAAGCACCTAAGATAAACCACCATATCACTTCTCCACGCTTACTCTCTTCCTTACACCACCACTCATCTAGAACACAGCGATACTAGGACACCATTCGGTATAGCTGTTCTCATACCATCACTCTGACTCATACCGCCCAACACCCTATCTAAACACTGCTGGTTATACACCTCCCAGCCTAGGCGTTCTACCCAGGCCTAACGCAGCCAGTATCGGTCTGGATAACAACCTGCCAGAACGAACACATACTATTGATCTCTCAACCACCACACCTACCGCTAAGAAGCAGCTATCACACAAATATCACACAAGCTGCACACATAACTGGTGCTCACACATGTCCTTTGACTTCCTCTACCTCTCTCTACTGACTTGAACTTCGGTTCCCGAGGGCGTTCAACCTACCAGCGCCTTGAGACCATACCAATGGTACATAAGGCGCTATATAAATGCAAAATAACATAACATAACACGCAGGAGTGTTAGTCAGTTGTATCTGATTGAGCCCATCTTTATGGCATGGGGTCTGATGGGCGTGAACCATTTTAGGATGGTTCCAGATAAGCCCATCCTGTCTGTGACGAGGGAGAGTGGTGTTAGGTGGTCCACTTTGTCGAAGGTATCCGAGGTCTAGGAGAGCTAGGAGGCATGAGTCTAGGTGATTCCCAGTGCATTGTCCGCAATTTGGATAGTTGCATTCTCAGTGCTGCATTTGGAGCAAAAGACGGACTTCGTAATCACTGTGGATGCCACCTAGTAACCAGCACTGAAAACTCACCACCAGTTCAGAACCACATCAGCAAGACATTGTGGGTAGGCAAACTAGCTCAAATGTAAGCCTTTTGCTCCAGAAAATTGCTTTTGTCTTAGAGGGCAGTGCTACTTCTTACATAGCTTAACCAACCCAAGACAGATGTTTCTCAAGACTGCAGCAATATAGATACCTGGTTTTACCTTTATTAGGGATCATGAGTACAGTATAGTCTGACCATCTTGTGATTGGGGCACGTTTAACAAACACTAGCAAAGTTATGGTGGGTTTGAAAAGGCTTGCAAAAAAACTCAATTAGTTCAAATGCAACCACAAGATTGTGAGGCTATACTGCACTGATGAGAGGGAAATCAGGTAGGTATGATTATGATTGTGATAATGATGATGGTGATATTTATTGAGTGCAGACCTAGCTTTGGGAAGCAACAGAGAGATTACCAATCATAGCGGCAAGACCATGGTGAAGGAAGCAGAGAAACAAGGTAGATGGGCGCTAACCACTCAGGGTGGGGGAGGTGAGGGCAGGCAATGTGGCAGCAATGGTTTTCCAGGCAACCAGGGGAGTAAACAATGGGGATCAGATTACCCAGTCTCAGGTTGTGTGGGGAGGGGCGGATGTGTGGACCTAGATATTAGGGAGGAGTCATTCCTTGAAGAGGAGTGTCTTGAGCTCCTTCCCTTCCTGCATTGTAGAAATGAGGGGGCACGTCTGATTTTGATGGGGAGGAGTTTCCAGAGTCTTGGGGTGTAGACAGAGATGGACGGTCTTCTATTTCTTTTCCTTCCTGCACTGGCAGTTCAAGCCTGTACGTGGCTTTGTTTCTGGTGGATCGTAGGCCTCCAGAAATGCTGCGTTCCTCAGTGAGGTAGCTTGGGGACCTCATGGTGACAGCCTTGTCGGTGATGCTGCAGGTTTTGAAGAAAATGCAGCCTTGCAGCGGGCGCTGGTTCAGTTCGATGAGGGTCAGGTTTTGTGGTCGAATTTTCAGAGTTCTTTGATGAGTCATGCTACAGCATGCAGGACACATCTCAGAGGTTCCAGGGTAGTCACATGAAGGCCTTGCAAAAGGGCATTGCCACCATCCAGGTGGGAGAGGACCAAGGCTTGGTCAACAGTGCTCGATTTTCTGGAGGAGAGAAAGTTAGTACCAAGCCATTTGTGTCTTCATTGCTATGTGCTGTTTGAAGGAGAGGCCTGTAGATGCCGAACCCAAGTGATTTAGCGCAGGTGTCAGATGGGGTGTGAAGCCCTCGAGGTGCATAGCAGAGAGCCAGGTCTAGATGTCCGGATGTTTAGTATTGTTGGTCAGCGGTAGGAATTCAGTCTTGAAGCGGTTGAGCTTCAGGTAAGCACTGGAGATCCACAACTAGATCAATGAGAGGCGGGCCTTGAGCTTGTGGATGTCTTCTTGAGATAGAGCTGCGTGTCATCTGCAAATTGGTGGATGTTGTGTGGAGCGAGTAGGGATCCAAGCAGTTCCTTGTAAAGATTGAAAATCATGGAATAGGATGGATCCTTGCAGGACTCCACAGGTAGAGTTGGTGATATGCAGGAATCCATTTGTACAAACTGGTGCCGACTATCAAGGAATGATTTTAACCAGCTGAGGATGATCTTGCTGATCCCCATGCAGTTCTGTAGATTGTCTGTGAGTGTCTGGTGGTTTATTGTGTTGAATGCTGATGAGATATCAAGGAGAACCAGAGGCAAGTATGGCCCTCATCAAGGATTTTAAGGGCAATGTCGATCACATTGATGGTAGCCATTTCTGTGCTGCAACTGGTTCTGAAGCCAGATTGGTAGGACTGAAGGAGGTTGTTGGCTTCGATGTGTTGGAGTTGCGAGTCTACTGCTTTCTTAATGGTCTTACCAAGTAGGAGAAGATGAGTGATGGGGCAATAGATGCTGAGGTCATCAGGGTTAATGTTGGTTTCTTGAGAAGCAGGAGAATTTGTTCAGTCTTGAGGTTTTGAGGGTTAGGTGCCTTGGGCTAGGGCGCTGTTGATGATTGTCTGGTATGGGGGGAGTGCTTCAGTCAGAAGGGTCTTGTGTATGAGGGCTAGGAGGATGTTTTCTGCATACAATAAGCCTCAGAGGGATGCTAGAGTGACAGTGGGGTCTTCCATAGTGATTGTATTGAAAATTGTCCAGATAGTTGTGGTTTTGTGAAATGGGATGAGTAGTGTCATGTTAGTTGTAGCCTCTGTGTCTATGTGTTGGCGAATCATGCTGATGTTGTTGAAGAAAGAGGTGATGGTGAGGGATTTTCATGTGATGCATGTGGGTCAGACAGACGGTTGATGCAATACTTAGTGGCTTTGAAGAGGGATCTGCTTTCATTGTTGGCCTTGGCTATGATGTTTTGATAGTATTTGGCCTTGGCAGTGGTGATCAGTTGTCTGCATGTTGCACTGAGTTTCTTGAGCAGGGCAAGATTGGATGTGCTGCAGGATTTTCACCAACTCTTTTCTTATGGTTAGTTTTTTGAAGTTGAGTTCTGGAGTGTACCAGGGTCTGGAAGGTTTAGGTTTGAGGATGCATTGTTTCACTGGGGCATGACAGTTTATGTTGGTTGTTAGGATGATGTTGAGTTCTTGGAGAAGTGAGTCGCATTCCTGGTTTGTCAGAGGTAGATCAGCCTATGTGAAGTGGAGTTTGGCAAGGTTTTTAGTAAAATCCTCCACTGGAAAGTTCTTAAATGGTCTGAAGGGTTGTTTGCTGGGTTTCCAGTAGGTTTGCTTGACTGGTGTGACTAATGTCAAAGGGGATTGGAAGATTGTCTGATGAGTCCATCGGGATTGGCTGCAGTCCACAGTCTCTAGAAATGTCTGTTGAGTTGATCAAGCTATGTATAAAGTAGTACTGCACTGTAAGACAAAGGCAATTTTCTAGAGCTAAAGGCTTGCATTTGACATAATTTGAATCCCCACAATACCTTGTTCTGAACTGGAGGTGAATTTCCAGCGATGATTTCTAGATGGTGTTGTGGCATGAGTGATTTGACTCAAATGGGTTATTCTACATGCCACAGTAATGGTTTAATGCAACAAAACCCTTGAAATTTAGCGAGAGTTCAAAGCTACGCGATCTAAACTCTGAGCCCCCCATTGTGCAGCCCATGGACACACCGAGTACATTACAGATGACATCAACATTAACATCGCTATTTACATCGCCAATGACATCACTGGAAACTAGAGCACACTGATGATGGACATGGCCTGTTGCCACATTGCCCATGCCATGGTCTTCGTCCATTCCCCAGGCACTGCCAAGCCACCAAAAGTAGCCACTGAGCTTGGCATTCAGCCATGCCCAATGGCCACTTTACCCTGATTGCGTGTCCGTGGGACATTTTCCATGGCCTTTTACCATGGCAACTGGCCACAATTGCTGGAGCTTGGCCTTTCCCCATGTCCCAGACTCAGCCAGGCCACCCAAAGTAGCTGCTATGACTAACCTGCGGAAAAGCTTTGTGGCCTCTTTATCCATAAAGTAGTATTTGGGTATATTTCTGTTAGCAGGTACTACACATATACCTAAACAATAGGTTTGGCATAGGTCTTGAAATAGACCAAGAGAATGTTTTACTCTGACAGGAGTGTTTCTGTGATATACAGTGGGATGTAATCAGTGAAGTCAGCTATGATGTCATCAATGACATCATCAGTTTCCAGTGATGTCATTGATGATATAAGTTATGTCATAAGTGATGCCACTGGTGATGTCATCAAATTGCTCAGGTTCTGCACAACAGAGGAGGGGAGCTCAGAGTTATGGTGGGATAGCTTCCAACACATGCCGAATTTGTAGAGTTCTGTTGTATAAAACCCTCACCTTAACGCCACTTCAATGTCATTTCAAGGCTTTTGTTGCTTTGAAGTGTTTCAATGTAGCTCTCGCTTAACTTAACATTTTGACTAAATTACAAAGGTGTTGGTATGCTATATCTCACACCACCTGTAATACAAAAGTGTTTTCTTTTCATATCAGTACAGAGGCCATATTTAATGTTATCTGTATGTTTCTAAGATAAGCACTATTACAGGTTTGTAGCATACTGACCATAGCCTACCGCCATCATCACTGTCTAGTTTGCAGTAGTCAGGGACTGGGACGAGACTGCATGCGATATTTGGTTTCAGCATACATTTTGTAAAGAGATTTTTGATGACTGATTTTACTGTAATAATTCATCTTCAGAATTCACAGGAAAAATGCACATGAGATTTCCTTGTAAGAATGCAAAAAGACAGCACGCCCCTCGCGCATAACCTTCTCGTAAATACATCAATTATACTTGCAAGAGTCTAAAGTCTGAAGTTACTGCTTGACAGAGGTAGCTCACAGAGATCACAGTGGGATGTGTTTAATGCTGAAGGGGCCAGTAGTGGTTGCAACGGTAATAGGGACTACATTGGCCAGGCATGGTCAATGGGTGGGTAAATAACCAAACAACAGCCACAGGTTGTGTATCCCTCCTACATACATCACTCTCCTAATCTAAATTCCTATGACAATATTTTAGGTTTAAAGGCAGTGCTTTCAGCGCCACCCAATAGCCAAAACTAAAAATGTGTGTTATTAATTTGAATTGTGTGTAAGACCATTTTAAACCCTATACTGTTTTTATACATACTATTTCACATGTTTAAAGTATGCACCTTTCTGTGGATAGTTCTTGATACAGCACTACAATAAAGAGTATGTTTTTCAATACATATTCTGTGTTTATTCGTGTGACGTGTCTTTTTTCCATTGCCTCATCAGAAAGTCAGGTGCTGTCCTCTGAGCTAAAGGCAGCATTGTGCACTTCAGATAATGGCCGGGGTGTGACTGCGTGTCTGCGCTTCGCCACTGCCAGCATCCAAGAGCTTCCGTTTGTGACGGAGGCTGTAGCGTTTGCGGTTGTGGCCGCAGGGGTTGTGGTTGCACACCCTTGACACCCCCAAATGATGTCCCTGGTTGAAGTGATGTTAAGCTGATTCAGCAGGTGTGGAAGCCACCTTCACTCTGAGCCTCCCCATTGCACAGTTCATGAGCACACTAATGACATCACAGTTGACCTAACCATTGACATCACCCATGACATCACTCATGGCATCACATACAACATCGAAGACATCACCGCACACTAGAGCACACTGATGACATCACATATAACATCATCCATAACACCATCAATTACATCACTGGTATAGCAGTGAATGCAAGATATGCTCCTAAAAATAGTGTGTATGGAGTCAAGTGCAATGGTTGTCTTCACTTCACATCTAAACATACAGTGGCCTTCAACCATGATATCAAATAGACATGATTCAGAGAATTTTGAATGAGTATTTATGATCAAAATATATCTTAATCACTTTATAACTCTGTTCTTCATTGTGTACCTTTTGTATAAAAATCTTGTCTAAAAGGTTGGATACTCAAAGTAATACTTCAGCCTTCCAAACATGTTGCAAGGCCGTCTGTATGGATGCAGTCACATGCTGGACATTTTATATTACAGCCTTTCAAAGCATGCTAAAGAACTAAATACATGTTCTGAGTAGGTTCAATGTGACTCTACAGCAGTCCACAGAAGGATAGTAGCATTACAATGGGGGACTAACTGGCACGTCACCCAAGGAGAAGGTGTTCCCCAGCCGCTAAAAAAGACAATGCTTATGTTAGGGGACCTTTAAAGGTCACTCACGAGACATTATAGCTACATGTTTCGACGAAAAAAGGTCATCAATACAAAGGTAGATAATAATTCTAGTGCATATAGAATTACCTGGAGCACAAACTTCTTTCTAAAAGGTAGTTTATTAATTTCTGTAGTGGACAAATTATTATCTCAATACATTAGATTTGAATGACATACTGACAGGCTATATTATACATCTGTAAGGATGCACCAACTGTATAGCTGTAGAATATTTGTGTCATAAATCGTGAAATAGATCAATCGTATTTTTCCTTTCATGGGTAGTATCCAGTGATATCGTGCCTGATGTCATAAGTGATGTAACAATTTATGTCATATCGTGCTTGATGTCATAAGTGATGTCACAATTTATGTCATCAGTGATGTCCGTCGTGTGGACTAGTTTCCAGTGATGATATTGCTGATGCCATAATTGATGTCAAAAGTGATGTGATCAGTGGTATCATCTGTGATGTCATCAGTTTGCTAACAGCCCGCAGAACGGGGAGGGGCTTTAAGGTGGCGTAGCTTGCAAATCCTGCAATGTCATTTCAATTTAAGTGTTTTCACTGAATTTTAAAGATTTTGATGTATTGAGCAAATTCAACGTAACTGTCTCATAACAACTATACCTTCCACCACCTGTATGTAGCACCACATTATTGTCTTTGGCTAGCATAACTGCTGTCATGTGCAGTGTTTATTTTATTTATTATTGGCATTTGGCTTATTACACACTTTTACCAGTTAGTTTACTAAAATAAAATGTATCGCATATAAAGCCAAATAGAAAAATGAACAAGAAGAAAGCAGTTAATTATCAGTTAATATGAAATTAAAAAACATCAATTAATAATTCTTTAAGTGCTCTTGGAAAACAATTCATCAATGAACATCGTTAGTGTGAATGACATTCTAAGATTATCTCCTCAGCACATAAAGGTCCACCCGTCTGATATACTCCAGAATGGATTTTGGCTTATTAGGTAGTTAGTTCTTACAGGTGAAAGTCCTGGACCACTCAGTACAAGATGTTTTAAAGTTTCTGTTGATGTTTTGCACCACCTACAATTGTCAGATCCATCAGGACTTGCACTGAGAATTTGATTGGTCAGAACAAGTTTAATCAAATTCACAGCAGTATATTTTACGATGCGAAGCACTAGGGAATTTTGACAGATACTTCAGAATCACATTCACAGCTCTAGTTTCTTGGGTGGCACTTTCATGAAGCTTGTACCATAGTTTGTTTATTTGTGTTTGCGACGAGTCCCCGAGCCAGAGTTTTTCTTTGCAGCGTTGTGATTCTGTACAAGCATCTCTGCTTGCTGATATATTTACTTCAATCGCTTGGCACTGTGAGTACCACGATTTTTAAACCCAATCCTATTTTCCTTGCTCATCAGGTTCCTGGATTTGAAATTGTTTTGGGAGATTAAGCATGATGAGCTTGCAAAATAATGACAAGGCTTTCTATACCACTATGGTTTAGATTGAGACTAGCCCCAATTCGTGTCATATAATAGTGATTGGCACGCAGTTGGCACTCGTAGGATTTTCTTCTAGAACATACCTTCGAGTAGCGACCACTCTTTCCAGGGGTATCACAGAGAAGTCTCAGTTCTGTATGTTAAAATCAGCACAACTTTGTTTGTAAAATTTAATAACAGGAATCAATGAAAACGTTCCATACCTTTTGTGTATTATAGCTCCTTGAGTGGCGAGAATTTTGGTTTTTGTTCTTAATTCAGCTAAACGGGGTCTGTCACATGACCTCTGGTTTATTTTGACCCCCAAGTATCTCAGAACTTGAGCTATAGGCTCCTTGATAAGGTGCCATTGAAAGTTATTTGTTTTCTGAATACCTCTGGTTCTTTGTAACACCAGAACGCCAGATTTTGTAGAGTTTATTTTTAGTACATTTTTTTCAATGTAGAGCTGGGGAAGAATCTATTTTCTTTGAAGACCGATAAGTGTCAGGTCTCAAATTATAAGGTCATCGGCGTAAAGCATCTAGCACACTGGTTTCCTGTTTATTCTTTGAGGATGGGTGTTTCTCTTATGTCCGCAATAAATAGCTTAAACAACTCAGCAGCCAAAGGGCAACCTTGCTTTAGGCCACCGAAGATGAGGATCTTTTTGCTTAATAAGCCTTCCTTTTTCAGTCGAACTTGAATAGAGGTGTCTGTATGTAGAACTTTGATTGGTTCTAGGATCCATTCTGGACATCCCCAGTTATCCATTTTCATCCAGAGTATGTCCCTGTCAACACTGTCGAAGGCTTAGACAAGATCAATTGATGCATTCTAGATTTGTGTGCCTTCCTTTAGGGACCTTAATTTAAGGATGTTCAAGATAAATAGGTTAAGATCACAGCCCACACATTTTAAAAATCCAGTTAGTTGAGGATTGAAGTGGCCAGATTCCTTAACCCAATTTTTTCATCTTACCAGAATTAGGGACGCAAATAGTTTTTGGAAAACATCGATCAGGGCAATTGGTCTGTAGTTCTTTGGATTGATTTTGTTGGCCTTTTTATAGATAGGTATAATGATTGCTGTTTTACAGGAATCCGGGATTTTCTTCTGGGCCATAATTGCTTTAAATAAGTTTATACAGAAATCAGCCCATTCTTCCTTGAAGTCTTTGAGAATTTGGTTCGACACACCATCTGAGCCTGGAGCGTGGGATTTGCAGAGGTTTTTGATCATTGCTATGATTTCTTCATTGTCGAACAAGAGTGTCCACTCCGTTAGTTTAGATTTCCTTTTGGAGAGCTCACCAGCGCACCTCTTTTTGAAAAGTGACCCGAAAAAGCTCACCCATGCATTTTCGGGGACTGCGTTATTTAGGAGACAAGTCTGGCGGCCTCCTCTCTTGTTTAGCGCAAGCCACAGTGATCTTGAGACATTTAATGACATGATATTTAAAATATGTTCTGCATCTCGCTGCACAAAAGACGCTTTATGGCTTCTGATCTAATTTTTGTAATGTTGCTTGCACTTCTTAGTAAGGAAGATTCATTGCAGTCTTGACTCCATTTTCTTGAATCTTGACTCAACTCCAGACAACATACTGATCATAAACGTGTTTCGGTCTGGGTTTAGTTTTTTGTCCCACTGCACGCAGCGAAAGGAATTCGCTAAACAGTTGTATGTAATCTATATTAATGGTCTATTTATCAAATACTAATTTGAGTTTATTGCTGATAACCTGTTTGACTTGAGTCTTCAGTCTCAATCTATTTCTCCCAGAGCAAACTTCAATGTTATGGCACCACAATTGTTCACTTCTGATATTGACGTCCAAGGATAATACTACCCTATCATGGTCACTTTAAGTTGTCTGAATTATCCTTAGGGATTTGACCCATGGTGAGTCATTTGCAGACACAAAAAAGTAATCCAGGGTTGACTTTTGGGTTCCTTGTCTCCAAGTGGGCGCGGCCGGAATATCTCCTGGGGTATTGCCGTTCAAAAGATAAAATGTCCTCTCGTCGGGCTCTTGTGTACACATGGCGGCTCTTGAAAGCTTTTCATCAATTTACTTTTCTTGTTTTTCTTCATTGTGAGGGAGGTTTGTAATGTGAAATCTGTATTCAGATCTCCACATAAGATCAACATCAGCTCGTAATGCTGAAGTCTGCAGTCGTCAATTAGGTTTGTTACTTCTGCAATGAAGCATTCATCTTTCCAATCTGCCGAATTCCAGTAGAGATTTCAAATAATCAACCATGTTGTTTCTGTGTCAGAAGTTTTATCCAGCTGTAAGACTACCATTTGCATATGGTGATGTAAGTTTTGTGTGTGCACCCCACTTAAACCTGAGCCTATTTTGATTAAGGTAATTAGGCCAACCGACAACCTCCCCTTTGTGCCTTTCTCTGCTGGATTCAGAAGCAGTGTATGCCCATCTATTGTTAGAGTTGTCGTCAACCACGTCTCTTGCAAGCAAAAAATGTCATATTGCATGTAATTCCAACTTTTATTATGAAGGTGTGTGAACCCTCATGTGTTCCAACCGCCTATCAACAGGGTACTTCCAGAGGGGCGACGTGGACATCATTGTTTTTTGTTTAGCTTCAGGGTCTTAGATAACCACCCACTGTCGGAGTCTTCGCTATCTTCTATGAGTCTCGTTGATTGGGAAGGTTTTCTTCCTTCATTATCTGCAAATGTATTAATTGTGACCTTCAAGTGCTTTGCAACCTCTCACGGAATAGCTCTAGGCTCTCTCGGGTCATGGCTTATAATTCTTTCCACCATGTTTATCTTCCCGGGCAGCTCACTGATGCCGCTGTCTGTACCTTCTGATGTAATTGCGCTTTGGTGAGGAACAAACAGGTCTACGCTGTTTCTCCAACACGTCTCAGTCTCGAATCTTGGTTCTTTTATTTCAAACCCTACGGACCAGAACAATGTTATTAGTGTGCTTTTAGGCTACATATGTTTTTTCCCTCATTGCAGCTCATAGACCACTTCCCATCGCTGTCCGTGCCCCGCATTGGCAGTGATGAAGAATAGCTAGAGAGACTGGGATGAGGAAGAGCATGAGGGATTGGAACAAAGAAGTGCATGAGGGACTGGGTGAAGGAAGATTATGAAGCACTGTGACAAGGAAGAGGATGAGGGACTGTTATGTGGTAGAGCATGATAGACTGCGACAAAAGTGTATTAGGAACAGCGAGAAAAACTGAGAAGGAGAACAGTAAGGCATGTCCCTTATATCATTTGAATGACTTTAATGCTCATATATATTGTCCACCTGTGACACCTTAAGTAGTCTAGATATCAAAACGTCTCATCCAATCAATTCCAAGCATCTTCAGAACTCATGCTCACACATTCCAGCTCAGTTGTTTAACATTACAGAAATAAATAACGTAACCATTTTTTGTAGCATGGCAAAATACCCTACCCCATTACGATAAATGTGACAAATTAGAACAAAACCCACACACTCTACATTGCTTTGCACGCTGAGTATTTTGTCCTAAATAGACTTAAAACTATGGACCCCTATTAGGGTTCGATGCATTTATATTGCCATAATCTTCCTTTTTGGAATTTAAAACATTGTTTTGTTCCTTGCACTTGATATAATAATCTTGAACAAGATCAAAAACAAAAATACATGTCCCGCTTACTTACCAGAGGATTGTACATATTTGTAGATATTTCGGAAGTGTGATAGATTATTAGTCCAAATTGGCAGTTATTTAACCCATGAGTGAAGTGAAATGCTATGACTGGGAACATTCTGTTAGAGAAGGTATTTGCTAATGAGGGATCACCGGAGAAATTGGTATCGGACAATGGATTTCAATTAAAATCAAAAGAGATGGTAAAATTATGGCGTGGAACATGTTTGTACTTCCTTAAACCACCCACAGGGTAACAGCGTGATAGAAATATTTAACAGAAGGTTGAAAGAATTGGTCCAGATATGAATAGAATATAATTGGAACATTAAGAGTGAGTTGGTTACATGTATTGTGTCTTACTGTACGACTCCTCACAGTATAACAGAGGTGACTCCTTTTCAATTAATGCAAGAAAGGCTGCCTTGCCGTAGGTTGTATCCAGGATGGGTCAGAGGTGAAGGAAGACAATATAAGTGGAATTGGGAGATGCAGATAGAGTTGCATGACAGAGTACAAAATAAACAAAGTGAGCAGAAAGATATACCGATAACAGACGAGGAAGGAAAATGCTCGGCATACAAAAACTTGCGTGCAGTTGGAAAATGGAGATGGATAGAATATGAATAGGATTGTACCAAGTCATGGGGATAGAAGTGCAAGTGAGGAAGGACAAAGAGAGCATGAACAGAAGAATATTCCGTGATTCCTGAGATGACTGAAGCGCAAAAGGACAGCGGCAAGTGTACTCAAGATGAGGAGACAGAACAGTTGGTGCAAACTAGCAGGAGAACAATATCTTTGTTGAGGGGTCCGCCAATGAAATACATGGATTATGTAATGTACTAAAATTTGGTTCACTGATGTTGTTAATGCAAAGGAGGAAGATGTGTTGCATATGCGGCTCGTGTGGGTTCTCAGTTGAGACCCGCGTAAGCCACTGAACGTTCCAAAGGTGACAGTTGGAGAGAGCGTGAGCCAACAGCATTGCAACTGGCAGCCTCTCTTCCCCACTCTGTATTTATCTCATAATAAATAAGTTATAAATCTCCTCTGGCTTGAGAATCACCCTTCTACAATTACCCGCTTTAAATAGTAGGAAATACAAACTGTGATGGATAATAGTCAAAGGTACTTCTGGGAATATGTGAAAACTAGTCCTGACCCAACAATGTTAAATGGGCTACAAAGTAGGAATCTGAGAAACAAACAGACTTTGTAGAATGAGACCAAGAGGTAAAAATAGCATATTTAAACTAACTTATTCAACGGTACGAGTATAACTATGGATAACAACTGCCAAGTAGCTATATGACTGTAAAACCCCACCTGGAATCTGGACGCTAGTCCAGTCTGCTTTTCTTCTTTTCATTCTGGAGTTGTAGAGTGATGCGGGGACGAAGGTTGCCCAAACCAACCAAGGGTGCTAGGAAGAGGGTTGCTGCCCCTTATTAACGTTAAAAACAATGGATAAAAATGATGTGTTTTGTGGCACAATTTCTGTGAAAAATGGGGTAAAAAGCCAGACATATTGCAATCAGTTTTGTGTGGTAGCATATGAAAACATCAAATAGATACAAGTCACCAACAATTCACAGGAGCATTTTCCAATGCATTTTCATGATGCCTTTGTCCACTGTATATGCCAGTATAAACAATTGTTCTTGCTAACTGTGCCTATACAAGTCCATCACGATTGCCCCAATATCTGCCAGTATGCCCATATAGAAACGTACTTCTGCTCTCTATCACAGTAAATAAAGGCCATGCGACCCTAATAAAACATGTCCAAACTGTCTGCAAAAATTCAGGCCTGTCTAACCAAGTAATAATGCATATCATGTTTGCTTTACTATTGATGCCGAGTAAAACATGCCATTCCAAGGTGAGAAAGTATATGCAGACAGGCTGCACCAATGAAGGCTAGCCGAACTACGTTAAAACACATAGCATGTTTGCATTACTCTTGATGGCCAGCAAAAATGCCATGTCACAGTGAGCAACTATAGTCTGACTGGCTGCCCCAAAGTAGGCCAGTCTAGCTACATAACAACAATTATGTTTGCTTTACACTTGATGCCCAGGAAACAAATGACATGCCACAGTAACATGTATATCGGGACTGGCTGAATCAGTCTAGCTATTGTAAAAGTGCAGAAGTAAGACTCTGTGAGGAGTCAAAGTGATTATTAGAAACTATTCAAGTGAAAAAATGAAAAGAAAACCCTATCTTGCCTTAAATATAACAGGAGGCTCCCTGCCTCAACCAAAATAACTACTGTCAGAATGCCCAAAGCAAAAGTCCCAATGTCCAATGTCAGAATCCTAACTTTGTCCCTCGCCAGTTAAGTTTGAACTAACTGAAAAGAAGGTCTTTCTAGCATGCTAGAGTGACTTCCATTCCCTGGACAAAAGACACTTCTGGATTCTTCTTTTCCTCAAGTGTTGGGGAATATCTACCTTCCCCAGATATATTCAGGCTTCTTGTAAAGTTCATAAACTACTGGGGTAGGGGTTGTCTCCCTACCCCAGCCTTCTTCAGGCTTGAAATACAGTACAACAGTTGTTTGGGGAAAACTCTGGTCCCTAGTTGGCCCTTCTCAGGTTTTTTCTCTGTCTCTGGGTCTCCAACCCTAATTGGCAGACCTAGTTCATTTTCACCAGGCACATTTGCAAAGAGGTGGAGTTTGGATATGTCTCTAAACTGTGGTGGGTCCCTGGCCCTTGTGGGCAGTGCTGTTTTCTTCCCATCAGACACTGCAACAAAGAAGAGTAGCTTGGATGCCTCTTCCAAGCTGTGGTGGGTCCCTGACCCCATTGGCAGAATTGATTTCCTCCTACCAGGTACTGCAAAAAATAAGAATAGCTTGGATGCACTCCCAGGCTTTGGTGGGTCCCTGATCTTGGCTGGCAACCCTGGTTTCCTCCTACCGGGAATTGAGATGAAAAAAGGAGTAGCTTGGATGCACTTACAAGCTGTGGTGTCACATACAGACTTGGTTTAATTGCCTGCCAAGTGCTGCATTTATTGTATATACCTGTCACAGTTCTCATTATGGTTTCTGCATTTTACACACAGGCTTGTATATGGGTATGGATTCCAGACTTGCACTGCAGGTTTTCTAAACTTGGTTCACTGTTCTACCAATTATTGTTCTTTCTGTTTGGCTTTCTGAACGTCTTTTGATTTCATTCAGGGTCCCAGACCCCTTTGTGTGGCTTCTTGGCTTACTTGACCCCTCGAGTTGTCTCTGCCACTCTACAGGGACCCCGGTGCCTCCCCGTACATTAGCGTACCTTATTTTGTGGTCTGTGATGTTCTCAAGTCGTCCTGTGCACCTGCCGTCTGCAGCAGGGCTTCCTCTGCTTTCCTCTCTCCTCTTGAGGACCTCGGCGGCACTGCCATCCCTGCTTCTTCCTTGTCAGCGTGGGATTGTTCCTCTAATGGTACCAACCTTCAGAGATGACAGGAATGTCTTCCTTGCTGTGCGACGCTCTGTGCCTACACACCGGACCACCTTTCCATTGACTTCATTCTTTCTCAGTTCACTAGAATGGGCAAAGTGCTTCTGAAAGATATTCTGTAACTGTTCCTCGCCTCCTCCTCGTGGCAGTACTGATCGGGTTATGATGTTATGATGTTATGACTTACTAAAGATCTTTCTCATCACAGTACTCTCTACTTCTGGTTTACTACAGAAATATATGGAGTGTAGGGGTAAAGAGGGAGTAGGTGAAGGAGAGGTGCAGGTGTTATAGGGATAGCATGTTCTCTAAAGACAGTCGTCCGTAGTCCCATAGGGGGGATCCCTCCCCATGAGATCCTCCCGCTGAGTACCACACCCAGGGGGACTATCAGTTACCGGCCTCATTTCTCTGGCCTCATGAGGTGGGGCTCTCCCTAGGGGAGAAGGGACGACATCTGATGAATTGTCACACTATGTAATAACACTTATCAAGCCTATTTTTCTTTTGATGTCCAGTACAAAAATGTCATAGCACAGTAAGAAGGTATATCCAGACTGGATGAACCAATGAAGGCCAGTCTATCAATGCTATAACACTTATTTTGTTTGCTTCACCCTTGATGGCCAGTAAACAATGCCATGCAAGAAAAAGTAACCAGACTGGCCGTTCAGAAGTAGGCCAGTCTGTATACATAATAACATTCATGTTTGCTTTAACCCTGATGCCCAGTAAAACAAATGGCATTCCACAGTGAGAAAATATAGCCATGCCGCTTTAAGAAAGTATATTCAGACTCACTGCACCAATGAAGGCGAGTCAGCAACATTATAACACTCACTGTTCTGGCTTTACCTCCATATCAGTAAATATGCCATGGAACAGTCAAAACATATATCCAGACTTGCTGCACCAATGAAAGCCAGTCCGAACATATAATAACACTTTTCTTGTTTGCTTTACCCTTGATGACCATTAAAACATGCCATGCCACAGTAAGAATGTATATCTAGACTGGCTGCACCCATAATGACCAACCTAGCAAAGTAAGAACACGTATCATGTTTGCTTTACCCTCGATGCACAGATAACAATGCCCTTCCGCAGTAATAAAATATAGCAATATATTAGCACTTGTGTTTGCTTTACCCTTGTTGCCCAGTAAAAAAAAAGGCCATGCCATGGTAAGAAAGCATATCCAAATTGGCTGCACCAGTCTATGCACGTAATAACACTTGCAATGTTTGCATTATTCTTGATATCCAGTAAAAAATGCCATGCAACAGTAAAGACGTATATCTAGACCAACCAATGAAGTCCAGTCTAGCAATGTTATGACATTCATCATGCTGGCTCTACTTCCAAACCATTAAATAATGCCAGACTGGCTGCACCAATGAAGGCTGGTCTAGCCATACTATAAAGCGTTGTCAGGATCGCTGGTCATGCCCCTAATTATGCCCCCAGATTGACCTCTAGAAGTTCTTGGTACACAGCATACCATTCCTGGGTTGCTGATAAAGAGACACCCAGTGAAATAAATCAAATAACAGTAACTTCATCTTTGCCCAATATGGCCGCCTACTTTCCATTCTTGAAGCGGCTGTGTGTTTCTAGTTGTTTTCCATCTTAGACTACTTAAGCCCCTCCACTCTTCTGCTCCGCGATTCGCATTGTTCTGCAGTTGCAGTTAACGCTTACCGCGGTCCGGCATTTCCTCAGACTTCGTGTATGATATTTCCTCAGTTTATATTCCCAAAGTTTCTCCTCAGCATTCGCAGCATTTCACTTAGTAAACACCCGTTAGGGTTCCCGACTCCGTTATCAGTTTTCAGTCACAGCTGTTTGTCAGAGGAAGCCGCACTCAAGTCTGTCAGAAGGCTTCGCTCGCACAAGTATCTCTGCCCGACATCTCCGCACAAGTATCTTAGTTTGCCTTTCAGGAGTTTTATAACGCAATACTTTCTGCATTGTATTAGGTCATTATATGCCAGGCGTATTCCCTTTTGAATTTGAACGGAGCTCTTAAGTTCCGTGAGGACACTTGTGTACTACGCTGCATTACGAGATAGCGGGGGTTCTTAACATTCCCAGTACAGGTTGCCAGACAAATACGTTATATTTAAATTCTCATTGCCTCACCTTCATTCCTCCATCAGAAGTGGGCACAGTTTGTCAGGAATTCCTTGCACACAGCTAAGGCTGCAATCCTTGACCTCTTAATTCAACATATATATATATATATATATATATATATATATATATATATATATATATATATATATATATATATATATATATATATTCAGAGGTAGTTCACTCCTAGCATTTAGTCCTTCCCATTCACATGTGCATCCATTCTATGAATTCTCCCAGTTTGTTATCCCTCTCGTAGGGTTCATTCTCTAGTATTACAATAGCGTCCCTCCAACTGAATTCCACTCTTCAGAACTAGCGCCCCTGCGCAGATGCAGGATGGAGAGTCCATCAAACAAAAACTAAAGGTAATAAGGACACAGTGAAAGAGAATGAATTAAGATTCAAACAGGAGAAAATATAATTTGGTTTAGTTGTTTGAAAGAGCATCATTGAAGATTACTGTGTGTCACACGGGGTTTGGATAGCAGTCCTCAGAAGAATCTAGAGAGAGAGAGAGACCCAACGCTAGCTGTGAAGTATCAAAATTTTGTCAGGCAGGAGTGGTGTCCCCGCAGAGCTCAGGTAAGCGTTACAAGCGTATACTGTTTGCTTTACACTTGATGCCCAGTAAAAACACAATGTCACAGTAAATAATATAGCCAGTCTGGGTGCACGAAAGTAGGCCGGTCTAGCTATGTAACAGCACTCATCAGGTTTGCTTTACCCTTAATGCCCACTTGCCCAGTAAAAATGCCATGCTATGATGCCGCTATTAGCCCCCTATCAACCTAAAATCTGAGGACTGCTAAAACTTCATATCCAGCGCAGGCATACACACTCATACAGCACACACTTGCTCTCATTCCCATAACATGCATTCTTTTAGTCATTCACCCGCACTTCCACACAGCAATTGGACAACTCCATGGAGGTATGTATACATAAAAACAAACATATACACATTCACACGTACATACACTCAGACAGCCCCCATTGCATGCGCGCAGACATACAAGCACATTACACATACAAATTCAGATAAATGTCACTTATCACCTGCTCACACCATCAGCACAGTGCCGCACATGACAGGAGACATGGCCGAATGGCCTGCCCCACGTATTGATTGACAGAAGGGCAGAGGACTCCTCTTCTGTCAGTCAGCACCTACACTATTAGTACAGTGATCAGAGGCGGTGGGACCAAACTTCCTATACCCCACTGGCCTCTCATTATCGTAATCTTAGCATTTTGGCTCTGCATTGATTTTCTTTTCAAAGAAGATAGCAGGGTGATGTGCTAGTGGTCAGAGGCAGGCCGTACAGTCCCCCATGCAAATAGAGCTCCCAAGCAGACTATGTGCCTGCTACTGTGATGAGAAATGTGCACATGTACATTTAGAATAACATTCTAAATGTACATTGGAATGCTAATCTAAACATGTACCTCTCTCAGGAGGCGACCAGGGCTGTCAGAAGATGTAGTGAGGCCCGGGGCCAAAAATTTGGTGAGGCCCCCTTACAGTTTTTTGCACTCGGCCAGTGGCGGCAGCTGCGCAAACAGGTGACTCGAGTAATCTCCTCTTAAGTTTGTGTGCAGGATCCCAAATATGGTTTATTACTACAAGTCCAAATCAACTACAGCAAAGTTAGATTTCTCTACCCGAGAAAGGTTTATGAGACACTAACTTTTGTATCATATGCAAAAATATATATATAGGATGGCATGAGCTCTCCACTGCGCCACCTCCAACTCTCTGAGGGTCAGTCACTTTTCCAAGCAAAGAGTTGAGGGCAGATCTCTTTCTTCGGCTGGGGCCTCCCTCTGGAAACAGCCTCCCTGCCGCTCTGAAACTTGAGCAGAACCATCACAGGTTCTGGAAGCAACTCAGGACCTGTCTCTTTGCTTCTGCCTTCTCTCTTCCTCTCCCTTGCTGATCACCTGCCTGATCCATGCACTGGTCACCTGGTCAAGCTCTCAATACGGGCCCAGGGACCTCCCTGTCCTCTTGCAATCCTGCACTGCCTCTTGGCTCCCCTGCACTTGTGGTCTGTATCTGTAACCCTACAGTCCCCTTTCTTGCACTTATTCTCCACCCATTGGCTGCACTTATGAGTACCCACACTTGCCACCTGTTGGCTGCACTCTTGTTTCTCCTTTGTTCCTGTACTTCTGCATCCTACCCTACACTCAGCACTTCTCCGCTTGCCCCTTCCCTGCTCTTGCACGATCTGAATGACACAAGGCCTAGTAAGATCTGTGTTTTGTACTACTCTTTTGTTTCCCCCTCCTTGCCTTGTCGCACCTAGAAACACTTGTGTACAGGCACGTTATAAATGCCATATCATATCATTAAAAAGCACCCTGCCCCTGTGTGCGCATTAAAACACACATCATACACAGTGACAAATGATGTACAGTGGAGGCTGGTACATTTCTGAACTGAAGAGGCTTAAATGTGTGTGCCAACTAAGCAGGATCAACAGAGCACAGTGAGGGAGCCCAAATCAAACAAGGGTTGCTTGAGTGGGGTTCTCACTCCCAAGAAGTTTATTGAAACATTGGGTTAAAATTATGCATTTTACTGCACTTTGTTTGCAAAATTGGGTAGAAATCCATACAGTTTGCAGTTGCTTTTGTATGGAAGCACATGGAAAATCCCAATAGTTGCAAATCACAAACCGTGCATAGGAACATTTTGCAATACATTTCATGCCGCCTTTCCACACGAGATATGCTAGTATAAAAATATATTCATGCTGGTTGTTCTAATTATGTCCATGTAGGCTGCCTCAATATATGCCATTATTACCATGTACAAACTCCCAGCTAATAAAAATGCCATGCCACAGAAAGTATATCCAGGCAGACTGTGTATCATAAGTGTTATTACTGGCTAGATTGGCCTACATTCAATGTGGGCCAATTTAGCCAGGTAGTATGTTTGCTTTAACCTTGATGCATAGTCCTGTGCATCAAGGGTAAACCAAAAAGAGCACTGGCAATGCTAACAATTTGGACATTCGTGTAGACATGGGAAAGTCATTTCTTTATTGGTATTGCCTGGCCATTGATAGTGCCGGTGCAAAATGGTTTGAGTACCTGAGCAGCTAATAGCAGTGTCTGGCAAATGCCTAATGCTTATACACCAGCCACAACTGTTGGCTTTGTCAATGCTTGTTTCTAACAGAACTTCAGCGAAAGACATGCAGGGTATTTTTAAATCGAGTGGCCAAAGGCAGACCTGATTAAGACATTTTTATTACACCAGTACAGTGTTTACAACTCCAATGAAGTCATGAACTCTCAGAAGACTCCTTTGCGGAAACACTTGCAGGCACATTGATGGCAAAGTTTGATGACAAGGTGTGTTTAAAGCTAGCTCAAAGAGTTCCAGTGAGGAGGTGTTTTGGGTGGGGAGGGCAGGAACTGGGTGAGAATTGCCATAGGGATTAGCATGTCCATGAGAAGAAGGGAAGTGGTGACATGAGACATCTGATTCTCACAGCAGTCTGTCCTTAAGTGTGACGTTTCAGAAATGAAGGCAAGAGGTAGCTGCTTGTAACATTGAAGCTTCACCAGAATAGTCTCATTCGAATGTGGAAAGATGTTAGGTGCCCCCACACAAGGAAGTTTGCCCCTCCCTCACAGCCTCTCGCAAGATTTTAAGTGTTTGTCCCCCCTCCTCCCTGACATTTTTGCCTAGGTGCTCCTCTGATGCCATGAACCCACCCCTTAACGTAGTGACCCCCAGTGCGCCTAAATTTAGGGGTGGGGCTGAACACACACTCACATAAAACACTTTCACCCATGCATTCATCCACCAGTTACATAACTCCATACATTCATGCATACATAAAACCAAACACAGCATTGACACACACACCAACATACATGCATGCATTCATACATACACATATACATACTAATTTAATTTAAATACACATATATACACTTTTAATTTAAAATTAAAAACACTTACCTTACCTCCATGCACTCCGACACGTGGACATGCTGTCTGACAGGAGAGAACTCCTCTCCCATCAGTCAGTATGTTCACGCTGAGCAACGTGAACACACTGAGTGACAGGAGAGGAGTCTTCTCTTGTCATTCAGCATGTCCAAGTTGTCAGCTGAATAACGGGAGGCAGCGGAGCTCACTTCTGAGCCCTGCTGTCTCCCATTATTTTGCTGTTTGTTGCGGAACCAAACAGCTTCACAACAAACAGCAAAATCAGGGGCACCCCCGGCAGAGAGGAGACAGCACAGTCCCCCGTGTGAATAATGGACACGGGTGGACTGTGCTGCTTTCCACTTAGGAGAGGGGGCCGCGAGGCCCCCCGGAAGTTCGAGGCCTGGGGCAGTTTGCCCCCCCCTTCACCACCCTCGTGACGGCCCTGGAGGCGACTCCCCACCACTCATACAGAAGAACTGCCACTAAAACAGACAAAATAAACCAGGACTGGTTTCACATGCGAAATACATGAAATTGAAAATAAAAGGCTACTTTGTTTCCATGGGTCACATGAAGATTTCATTTAGGGCCCAGGCAGTCACTTTAGCTTGTTGCTAAGCAGAATTCGCAAATGTCTTCCCACACTGCAAGCCTGGTTCTTGCATCCCAACTATTTACAACTGCAATTAAATTGTGGCCTGCCTGATGGGTGTCAAAGGCAATGTTTCCCCAGACCTGTTGTCTCTGAAGGCTCATTGCTGTGCATGACAAATGGCCCTAGCCAGTGTGTGATTGGAATGTGGGAGGAGCTGAAATCAAAGCAAGCAGAACATGCTTGTGACATCACAGGGCTTGCCTAGTTCATTATCTGAAGTGGAAGGGGTCTGAAATCCAAAATTCCTAAATATCATCCCAAACTTTCTGTCCAGCTTCCCCAAAACAGACCTTTAAGTGCGGGGGAGGGGTCTGAAATCCTATATTCCTAGAAATCATACCAATCCTTCTGCCCAGCTTCCCCAAAACAGTCCTTTAAGTGGAGGGGGGGTCTGAACTCCTAAAAATCATCCCAATCTTTCTGTCCAAATTCCCCAACACAGGCCTTTGAGTGGTGGAGGTCTGAAATCTAAAATTCCCAAATCATTCCAGTTTTTAAATCTGACTTCCCCGACACAGACCAAAGTTGAGGGTGAGAGGGGGGTGTGAAAACCAAACTGCTCAAACACCCTGTGTTTATTTTAAAGCAAAGGTGTGGGGGGAAATAATAATTATATCACACTTGAATTCGAGTTGTATCCATTCTGGTATTGCTTTTCTTTTGGGATAAATCTGTGGTTTTTAGATGGCTGAGTTTTTTCCTTCAAGGTTACCACACAGTTTGAAATTTATTTACTGCGTTGTTTTCCAAATAAACAATTCAATCTTTATTTTCGTTTTCTGGAATTTACAACTGATTAAGAGTGTAGAGTATTAGACCTCAAACTTGACTAGTCAGGGATGGCTAGTCATCATAGGTAACTCCTATTTGTTAAAGGGGATTTTGGAGATCTGTTTTGTGTATACAGAGGCTCCGTTCCCCTGTTGGTGAAAAAATAAATAATGATGATGAGCCCTTATTAGTGTCGGGGTCAAAAGAGCAATCTGATGTAGGGATCTTCCTGATTCATATTTTTCTACTCAGGTCACATAAAAAGCCGACCGTTTCAGTGGTATAGCGATGAGTATCACCACTTCCTTCAGGGCTAGAGACTCACACTTTTTGATGTGCGGTCTGATTTCTTCTGGTAAGGTGAATCTTGAGTATTCAGAAATAGGAGGTTGCCCTATGGAGTGTAAGGGACGGAGATGGAAGGGAGAAAAACACAAAGGGAATGCTGGTTGGTAACATAACCCACAGTTTTGTCTCACAGGGCTGGATAAATGTATAAACTGCATCTCACCCAATAGAGCTGCTTTAATTCCATCTATTAGGGTCTCAGAGTTGAGCAGGATATAATTTGTACTGTCCCGAGTCCCGACACATTTGCTTGTGTACCTATAGAGAAATTTGTTCCGTAAGCATACACATGTAAGCTTGAAGGATTAACATATCACACTGAATAATCATCCTAGTGTGCTGTCAACATACTTGCGAACATACAATGTTAAAATCTTTTTGATTAAAAACTAGCTCAATTATTACACAGATCAGCTCGCATGAGCTTGATCTGGAGTGCACTAGAGCCCAAATGAACAACCTCCATAGGTTCTTCAACAGATGGCTTTTGGCCCGCTTGTAATTATGTGCAGCTAGGCTCAACTGCCAGCAAACAGCACATACAGACCCCTCGTTTCAAATCAAATTAACGAAGCTGATGGGCAAGCGTGGGGTGGTGCCTATGAATTGCAAAGCGATTAGTGATCGCTTATTTCCAAAGGGAAACACAACTTCGGTTCGAGAGAGAAGAAGAGGAAAAAATGCCTCCGGCCAACCCGTCAGACCCGTATAAGGGATCGAGTATAAAGGGGCAGCATAACTAAGCGTGGTGAAGGAAAGTCCATCGCGGTGGGTTCTGCCTTGCTTACCTCGCCTACGTTGGTAGTCCGCAGTCAGAGTTACGCGGTCCGCGTCTCAACAGAGTGCCGTTTAACGGGTATTGTTGATGTCGTGGTCACGTGATACCTATCACGTGTCGACCGCGAGTAAACAATGTGACGCTGTGAACGGCAGGTATCCAAAAAAGGGGATACAGCAAGGGGCCTAAGCCTAGCGGCCATCTTGGAATGGTATCTGATGGATACAACTCCTATGACTTATAGAGGTATTTTAATGCAGGTGTGCACAGCCTCACGACAATACAAGCAGAAGTGTCAATTGTCAATATACAGCTCCCAACCATGTTATAGCTTATTGTATGTATGTATATGCCCCAGTCTGTCTTAGTTTACGATCCATGAATGGGGTTGGTGCAAAAAGAGGGGTGGGGGTGTTATTGGTTATGGATTAGTGCAGGATAAGTGTGAGTATTTTTTGGTGAGAGGGGCACATATCCTGGCCCACTTACTTACAAATCGTAAGGCTTCGTGTTGGTTGCGTTTACACAGAGATGCATACAAATATACAGTACATGCAGAATCATAACGTTATTTTCTGTGTTAGGAAAGAGAGAAAGGTGTGATTACTGGGGCAGGCATGCATCCTTGTCTACTTGTTTTGGAAGGAATAAGTGAGCCAACTGCCAGTCACCCAAGTGCATAACTACACAAACACATTGAGACACTCCTGGCATGGTATCAGGATGTCTCTATACGCTGGGGAGAAGGTGATTAAAGAGCTGCCAGCGTTTGCCAGCACATAGATTTGTTTAGGCCTTCCACGTCTGTCCTGATTCTGTATATCCACAGTTGTTCACGCCTAAACAACACATTTTGAATGTTTCCTCCTCTTGTGGGTATCTTGACCTTTTCTACAATTGTCCATTGCATGTCTGTAGGGCTGTGTTCTTTCTTTAGGTAGTGTTCTACCATAGGGAAATAATAATTGTCATATGCATTTGCACAAATCTGTAAACAAAACTGCTAGAACTTTAAGCACGCAGGAAAATCGAAATTGCACAGCATTGCATATGTAAATTGATTTTGCTCATTTACCAGTGCTGATTATTTCTTGAAGTGAGCTCTGTAGAAAGTAAATTATTGTGATTTGTGTTTTTGCCAACCAATTTGTGTGATTTATTTCTGTAACAGGACGTTTAATTGTGAGGCACACAGGAGGTAGCATGGGGCATTTTAGTATGATCTCCATTTTAAATTATTCAAATACATAGACATATATTTCCTGTACACCAGCCTGGTTCTTGGCACATTCATAGCTCAGGGGGGGGGGGGACCCGAGAGTACAAGATGAAGTGGAACTAGAGCTGCATAAAGAACCGACAATAGACAGTTCGTTGGGAGACACCAGGACTGTGGAGGGAAGGAACTCTTCGCTTTGAGGGTGGCCTCTCAATAAACCGTTACAGCCTCTACACTTCTTACCATACATTTCTCCAACACCACTCACTAGCTGCATCCTTTTACACTTCCGCCTGCACCCCCACACATGCCTGCATCCTTACACACACCACCATAATCCCCCACATCTCTTTGTAGCTTCTCTTTTGCCCAACTCCCTCTTTATGTCTGGGCACTCGTCCACCCACACCTCTCTCTGTAAGCCTCTGCAATTCTCCCTACTCCCCAAGCATCTCTCTGACTCGATCCACGCTTCTCCCTGGACCCCCAGAGCCCTGTCTGCACGCCTCGACACGTCTTCCCCTACACCTCTCTGCAAACAAGAACACTCGGCACTACTCCATCCCGTCTCTCACTGCACCCCCAGCCCCCTGCTCCCCGACAACACATCTCTCCGTACCTCCCACCCACGTTTCCCGCATCTGGACCCTTCTCCCCTCCCCCGTGTGCGGGTTTATCCAGGGGAAGGGCGTTTCGAAGGCGGGGAGAATCGACGGTGGGGGGTGAGGGGGGAGGGTATAATAGAAAGCGCATCAGTCTTGTGGACGAGGAGCTGCAGGGAGTTCACATCGCGGTACAGGGTTAGCATCTGACACGGAGAAGGGCATCCTGCTGTGTGATGCAAGGGTAGGGGCTGGGGGTGGTGGGTCGCATCCGGGAATGGCATGGGCTGTAGCAGGGCAGTGTGGCACTTATCAGCCGAGCAGTTGGTGCTGCCCAGTAGCATTGAGGTGCTTCGGTAGAGCTAGAAGAGAGCTTCAACGCCAGAATAGTAGCGGGTGCTGGGCGCCAAGATGGAGAGACACAGCTGGGCAAGCATGGGCACTGCTGGCCGGGATTGGGGTGTTTTGCTAGAGCTAACGGTGGGCTTCAGCACTGGCGTAGGTAGGCGTTATAGCATGCCAGATTTGAAGTGCATTAGCAGAATCCGTGTAGGGCTAAGGTACTGGATTGTCAAAGGGGGCTGGGGCCAGGGTTCCTGCATATCTGCTCTGCGGCTGTAGAGGTTTTCGTGGGTGGTATTTTAGAAACCCCGAGGGAATAAATACGAGAGCGCAGATTTAAGTGGCAATGGGTTTCCACGAACCCTTCACATCCCCTTCACACTGTCGAGTGATGGACTGGCTCCAAAGCTCATGGTGGGAGGGGTGGGCGGGTTTCAGTACATTACTTAATAACAGAGCGTGAGCACTTAACACGCACCTGTGTCCTGCGCAAAGCACAGTGACAGCTCTTGGACCATTTTGTGTGGGTAAATAAATGGTCACGATTCACACAAAGCAGAATACGAGAACACGACCAACTGGGGAGATTTGCAAAAACCCTGCAGTGCATGCAGGCAACACAATATCACACAACAAAGCACATATTATAATTGATACACTGCTAGGTTTTGCAACGGGGGAGCAGGGGGGGTTACAAATCCGGTCCTCGTTAATGACTGACTCGCACAGGGGTGGCAGGGGGGAGAAAGGATATTCGCGCCTCCCAAAGCTCCCCGAGATTACTAGGTGTGCCCATCCCATCCCCGCCCCACTCCCCATGCATCTCACCGCTTCCTTTGTTCGGGGTACGCGAATTTCAGCCTCACTTAAAACGATTATGGAGTTCACCCACTCCTGTATTTATTTAAATCCTGTAAAGTATGAGGACTACGGTACATGGTGCTAAATGCATGCAAAAGTAATGAGTGCCGTATTAAAATGCCCTGGGAGTTTGCCTGTATCAACGCTGCATGATAGCTCGTGAGGTTTAAAACCAGTGATCACCAGTGCGTCTGGCTAACTTTTAAGTGAGTGTGGTGTGAAAATCGCCTTAAGAAGGGTGAGCTCGGAGACCAGAAAAGGGCTGGGGGAGGTATTTTCCGCCTATGTTTGCAAAGAGATACAGTAAATAGCACATAGGTCCCGATTCATGGAATTATTTGCGTGTAAAATCAGGGATTTGCGTGCCATTCTGTGCGCATATCCCCGTTCGTCGATTCATGCTATCGACTGTGCAGGACTTTTCCTGGACTTGCGTGGATGTTGCATCGGTCCGGCACGTCTCTGTGAGTGGCCGAGTGCCTTGCGTGAGACACCACGCAGAGCGTGGGCGTGGCTTGGGCAGGGGGCTGGTGTTGGGAAGGAGAGAGTGTCTTCCCACCCACCTAGGCGATACTGAATGAGAAGTAAATATTAAGAGCCCATCCAGGGAGCAAGGGGGAGTGGTGCACATAGATGAGGGTGCGCAATCACCTCAGTGATTGCATTGCAAGCTATATAATAGATGCGGGTGTGAACGCCATCTTGCCAAGCAGCAGCCATCTTAGAAGTTAGGCCCAAGCACCGGCGAACATGTATTAGAACCCTTGCTTGAGCGCGAATACCACCCCCACCATGGCCAAGTTTCAGAGATACACAACATTCTCCAATGTTCAGAAAGTTACGGGCCCTTGCGATCCTGGAAAGAGTGCGCCCTGCAAGGTCATGAGAAGGGAGCTTTGCCATGCTTTCATCCCATGCCGCCCACATGCCAAAGCACTGTCTAAACCCAGACCACTGACCATAAAACCTTTACACCCGTCGATCGATCACTAAGATCAAAAGGCAAGGCAATCGTGCCTTCAGGAATGGGTCACATGATTTGTGCAGCAAGGTGCAGGGTAGCATCATAATTATAGCCTAAATCTAAGGTGGAGGACCTTGGGAGTTGCTTATCTGTCTGGGAGCGAGTGAAGTATGTGAGTTAGTGTGACCTCAGCTCTCCCTCCTATAACCCGAGTCCATCCCTGTATCTGACAGGTGCATTGTTACACTGATAGAATAACATTGTTTGTCAGAGTAGCTAACTAATTGTCAGGTCAGCTTCACAGCAGATGATGAGCCCAGCAGTGCCCACGTGGAGGGAGATGGAGGGAGATGGACAGATGAAGATGGACCAAAGGCCTGGCATCCCATATAGAACAGGCCCTACATGTATAGGGCTCCTGCAATCCGTACTGTAGAATTGTACTATGTATCATTATGTCATCAGTGACGTCATTTGTGCTTATAATGCTTATAATGTGCTGCACATGCCTACCGAGCTCAGTACGTTCGGCAGCAGCAGTTTCTTTGCTGATGCATTTTTATTTTGTAGAAATAAATACTTGTTATCCTTGCAAGCGTGTCTTGGTGCCTTCATTTGGTGACCCCCGATGTGATCCCAGCAACCCCTGCACTGAAAGAGGCTTCCAAGCCACTTCTCCCAAGGGGCTGTGCCCACCTGCGGAAACCAGTCCCTGGCGCGTCATTCCCAGAGGTGTGCAGGAACTGTTTTTACAGAATTCCTGTCTGCTCTTTGAAGCAGGGCGCAGCTCGGGAGAGAGTGCAGGCCGTTGTTGGAACCCTGTGATGGAGGAGTTTGGGTGAACACACATATGTGAGTGTACCCTTGCAAGTGATAACAAGTAGGGGAAGGACACATTGGAAAGTGTGTGGGTTGTGAGCAAGTGGAGAATGAGGTTGGTTGTGTGGTATGGGTGTGATTTTTTGCTTTTATTATTATTGGCTTTTTAAGGAATATATCACGGAAAGGAAAACAGGGGTGAAGAGAACCTCCATGATTGAGGGGAAAAGTTGGTACCATTTATATTGTGTAACAACGGAAAAGAAAATACGTAGGATCCTCACATAATTAGTGGGCTCATGTAGAGTAGTGGTTGTTATTTTAGCTTGTTATTTTAGCTTATTGCATTTGTGTTTTTGTTGTGTAGGGCGGGGGCACAAGGAGGGGCATTGTGTAAATAGCAATGTGTTTTGGGTGCGTGGAGTGCGAGAGTGGGTGCGTGTGAGTTGGAAGGGGGGAAGTAACGTGGGCTGACTGGGAGGTAGGAACGGCGAATTGGATGTTTGGTTGTGACATTTGCAGCACACGATTAGAAGTGTAGGGACACTTTACAGTGCATTCATTGCTGCAATGGGAGGGGAGAAACAATTGGAGTACATGTGCAAGGCCTTGCCCTTGTACTGGGAGAAGATTGAGAAATATCATAAGCAGTGGGTGACAGAACATTAGGGGGATGTCCCGCTCATGGCCAGAGCAGGGCACCCATAATAAAGGCATTCTGGAGCATATGACTACATTCCTAGCAGTGAAGTAGAAGGATGAACAGTTACAGCACAGAAATGAAATTTTAGACTTCTGGAAAATGATTGAGGACGTAGAAGACTCCAATGAGAGAGGGGCACGGAACACCCATTAAGGGGACAAGCAAGCAGAAGCGGGTGGGACACGGACAGAATACAAACGAGAATATCCATTGGCAGCACTCCTAGCAACGGGGTACACTTACCCAACCTATGTACCACCCGAGCTACGGTCCATATATACCCACTCTGGCAACCGCTCCACCTCAGGAGTGCACAGCACAGAGGAATTAGAAGGAGCATTAGAGTCGGCGAGAGCAGAGCTAGAGTGACTGCGAAAAGCACAGAACAAGGCAAAGGGGAGTGGACTAGACAAGTGGAGAGAGGAGGACATTTTGTTCAGATTGACAGTACTGCCATAAAGGATGTGCATATAGAGAAGGAAGAAGATGAACGAGCATGCAGGACAGCGTACAGAACTTTAAGGTCCGACAGAGACGTAGGTGGAGATCTGAGGATGGGTGGAGTGCAGTGGATGAGTTTGAGGATGACAGTGGGTAGGAAGTGCAACAGGCACTGGAAATAACACCTTGAGTGGAAAGTTTGTGGGATGAGAGAGTAAGAAGTTTTGGCCTGATAGCAGTAGTGAGAAAAAAGGGGCATGCAGGAAGAAAGGAAGGGAAGAGAGTAAGATAGGAGATGCCTTTGATACTCAAGGGCGTGGGTAGGGCACAGTATGTAACCTGCATTCAGATGGACCAGAACAATTTCATCAAAGTACTCCCCCCGTTAACAGTAGGGGCGTGGAAATAGATATGCGTGTTTGAAAAACAGAGGGCAGGTGTACCCCTTGCTGTAGATGATATGAAAAGTGTAATAGTGGATATATTGGGAGAGTAGGCTGGGGACGTGTGGATTAAAGCAGGATACCCTGGAGTAAGGTTGGATGATGATGCGCATGATGGCGCACCATTCAAAAACATCAGAGCACAAGTGTGGGGCACGATTTGATGTACATACCCTGACACCCCAGACTTACAGTCGATCATGCAAAACACTGTGGGTGATGATGAAGACCTCACACAGTACATTATTAAGGTTCAGAAAATGTGGAGGGCAGAGACTGGGGACCAGTGGGATTGATCAATTTCTCTTTTCTATTTTGTTATCAAAAGGGGCTTACCAAAAGAGGTGCAGAAGGCACTGGACAACATTGTGGGCATTGAAGCAAAGGGGTGGGCAATATTTCAGAGAATAATACACCACTGCAAACGAATAAAGGAACGCGAGAGAGAAACAGCACAGCAGTTGCAGGTAAATGAGGGATAAATGGTACTGAGGAAGCTGGCTAAGGTAGCTGTAGAGGGGGGTGTCCACAAATGGACAGATGAAGTTGACAGGGAGCACGTTGGGGTCCGCAGATGTCAGAATAGTGGCATTTTGGCCCGAAAAAGGTGAAGGACAGTGGGGAGGCGGACAGCAGTACCCCGCCCAAGAGTGGCAGAAAGGAGGCCAGCAGCGCGGGAGGGGCAGATTTAACATGTACAATAATTATCACTCACCACCGCAGAATACACAACAGATGCCAACAGCAAGAATAACCTCCATACCCTATGAAATACACCAAGCATGCACACAGCTCCCACCCCAAACCCCAGGGGCGCAAGTACAACAATAGCTGCACCCACAACAGCAGTACCCACAACAAACTATGCCCCAGCACGAAAATGGCAACATGCACACACCCAACAAAGTGCCGAATGGCACCATAGTGCCCTACCATGGAGTGAGCATGATGCAAAACAACCCTTTCATGTTCCCCATAACAAACACATAACCAGATTAGCACAGCCCACAGAGAGCGCTTGCATGCCCAGTCCTATCTATGGCAATCCGCCCTGATGAGGAACCCTTGGTGGGCGCCCAGATTGGAAACAAACACTTTCACAACATCATGCATCAGTGAGTGAGATTCCTGACACGCAGGGCATCTCTAGGGCTGTCTCCACGGTTGCATACACTAAGGAGGTTGACATCAAAATAGGGGGCAAGGTGGTATTGGCTCCCCTACTGTACTCTGAAAATTCCCCAGTGAACTTGTTGGGCAGGGATCTGGTCAGCAAGCTCAATATGACAATATTGTTCACAGACAGTGGCATAGTTGGGCCACACCAGTGATTTCCGCCATTAGAGCAATGTTGATAATTCATACAATCGGAGGAGGGGTGGTGGTTTGTGGAATTCCCATAGATCTAGACATTTTTGTTTATGGAATTATGGTGCTTGTTGAGGCAGTGTCTCAGATTGGGAAAGGGCGTTGGTGAGTGCCCACAGATTTCATTTTTGCCCTTTAGCGTCCCCTGAATTGGTGGCAGGTATAATACTGTTCCTAGATCCACAAGGATTGGTGACCCCAGCAAAAAGAATTGTTGTGATAGGTACTAACCAGGACGGGTGTGAATAGCACACAGTACTTTGCATTGACCCCACAATACCTCTAAGGTAGGTGACTGACGCAGAACTGTTTGAGGACAGGACAGATGATGGAGAAATAGTGCTAGCAATATGCATCCCCTGTGAAATAATGGTGCAGTACTGGAAGGTCCAGTGTCTCATGATGGCCCTTGCGGCCCCACCCCAGTTCGTTGACGGAGATTTGGAGCAGGTGCCTGAGAGACTGTGGACAGCTAACCTCCATGACCTAGGGCTCCTACAGGGAGTGACCCCAGTGCACATAACACTAACACCAGGAGTAGTACTACTCTGAATGAAACAATGCCGAACACCGCAGGGAGGCAGAGGAGGGAATTAAGGATACCACCAGTGCCCTACTTAACCAAGGATAATTGTACCATCTACCTCCCCATATCCTATAAATTCTATAAAAAAGCCAACGGGGACAATTGGAGAATGATTCAGGATCTGCCCCCCCTAAATGATGTTGTGAACCTGTGGTTCCTAATCCTCCCACAATCTTGTTTTGCATCCCTAAGGAGGCAACCTACTTCACAGTGGTTGACCTCAAACATGCATTTTTCTCGATACCATTGCACCCATACTCACAGTACCTCACCACCTTTACACATGGGGGTTGAGGTTCGAACACACAAGATTACCTCAAAAGTACTGTGAAAGCCCCAGCATTTTCAACAGAGTACTCCACACAGATTTAGGCAACAACTAAGTGTCTAGCACAATCACCTTGAGGACTTGCTGGTATGCAGCGACACTGAGCTGCACTGCAGACAAGACTCAATTGCACTCTTACAGTTCCTGGCTCACAAAGGGTACAAGGTTGACAAGGCAAAACTGCAATTCTGTCTACAAGAGGTTTTATATTTAGGACAGTTAATATCAGCACATGGGAAGAGAATAATACCTGACCACGCTGCACCTGGCCGCGCCACCCCACAGCCCACAACAGTAAAAGATATGCAAAAATTCATATGGTTGCGCAATTACTGCATGGCATCGATACTTGATTACGCAGCATACAGGGCCTCAAGAAAGCACAAAAGACTGACAACAAAATAGTATTGACTGAAGAAATGTTACATAATTTTAATGAACTCAAAAAGGTGATCTCAACTGCCCCTGTGTTAGCATCCCCTGATTATACAAAGGAATTCTACTTATTCTCACACTCTAACGACCAGCTCATGACTGCCGTTCTGACACAGAAACTCACAATGGGCCACAAGCCATTGGCCTATTACAGTGGCACGTTAGATTCAGTGATGCAAGGGCAATTCGCTTGTGAGCAGGCACTTGCATCTGCAGCATTTGCTATTGAGAAAAGTTCCACAATTGTGATGGGCTGTTCAATTATACTCTATGTGGAACATGCCATCTTTGCTATTTTAGAAAATTCGAAATCTACCCTGACTACCCAAAAAGCATCTGCATATGAGATAATTATCTCCAGCTCAAACATTCACATTGTACGATGGAGGACAGTGAACCCTGCGACATTCATAATGGAAATGTGCACTGATGAGGATTTGGCCAGACACGACTGTGTAACGTACGTAGGTGAGGAGGATGACATTTCTAAAGCAAAGTACAGGCCACTCGAGGGGGGAGGTCCTCTTCGTTGATGGGTCAGCGACAATTGACCAGGACACGAGTCTCAGACATAGGCGCTGCAACGGTGCGCCTAGTGGACAGTGAATTAGAGACATGGTGCCTCATTCCGAGATTGGAGGTAGTCATGGTGCTGTTTGCGCCATGACTGCCTCCAATAACGGGTCCGGCACCGGTATAGTTCAATGGGGACTTACCGGTGTAGTCCGACCTTTGCGGGACCGGTAAGTCCCCATTGAAAAAGCCATTCCCCATTCACATTTGAGCCCCCATAGGGCTCAATGGGAATGGGGAAGGCGCTAATAACGGTACCGCAAATTGCGGTACCATTATTAGCTCTGAAGTCCCTTAATGGGCCCGTCCATAACACCTGTTCAGACCAGACGTTAAAGGAGGGACCCGCTAAGGGAATTCGTAGTAGGGCGGTAAGGGATTACCGGCACTGGTCTCCTTACCGGTGCCCGGTATCCCTTACTGCCCCACTCGGAATGAGGCCCATTGATTCTAAAAAGACTGCCAATGCACTATTCAGCACAAGCAGCAGAGCTCATTGTGCTCATCGAAGCACTGTAACCACTGCAAGGATGTTATGTGACCATTTATTCTGATTCGGCAATGTCACTACAACAGTGCATGACGGTCTTTCAAGATGGAAAAGGAGGGGCTGTAGGAGGGCGGATGGGTCTCCAGTATAGCATGCAGCATTACTAGACAAGCTCATTTTCACACTCTCACAGCCTTCTGTAGTGGCAGTCGTTAAATGTGCCGCCCATACAAACAACACCGACAAAGTGTCACTAGGTAACACCACCACAGACACTGCAGCCAAAATAGCAGCATAGCTCCCACTACCAATTGTGGTGGAATATGTTGTCACAACCTCCACTACTAACCAGCCACCTGTCTCATACAGTGTCCTGCGCATAGCGCCAATTATCGAATTACAAGGCAGGACCCCAGAAGAGGAAAAATAATTATGGATAAAAAAGGGATGCAAACAGTCCCCTACTGATTTATTGTTGAGGCAGGAATGCACAGGAAAAGCAGTGATGCCACATGAACTGTTGATATTAGCATTCGATCAACTCCATCACCCCTCCCACAGCTCCAAATGATGTATGGAATAAACCAATCCTCTTGAAAGTCAGCAGCAATGTGGTGCATTGCTGCTGACTTTCAAGAGGATTGGTTTATTCCATACATCCAGGAACAGTTGACGAGTTTAGTTATTAGATGCACCACATGTCAAAGTTTTAGCAAAACATGACATAAGAACACTGGGAATCACTCTGCCCTGCCCCACAGGGCCACTCTGTGAGTTGCATATCGACTACGCAGAGATGGGAGAGATATGCAGCGGGTCCCGGTATCTGATCGTTTTCGTCTGCCCCTTCTCACGTTGGGTGGAGGCTGGGCTGCAACATTTCTGGTCCATGAAGTGTTCCCCTGATGGGGCGTGTGAAATGTGTTAAGGTCAGATAATGGCACACACTTTTTCAACTAGTTGTTTAAGGTGATTACTGCACTACTTGGCATTAAATACTGGATGTGCATGATTTATCACCCTGAGGCCAACAGAGTTGTAGAGAGGATCAACTGACTCCTCAAAAGTAAGCTGTCTAAGCTTTGCACCACGTTGAAGAAAAACTAGGTGCATTGCTTACGGTTGGCACTGTTAAGTTTGGGCATGCAGCCCAGCAAGGACCACCATTTATTACCCCATAAGGTGGCAACTGTTTGCCGCATTAACACCCCAATTTCTCCCATCGGGAGGGTGTCAGACGCACATAGGGCAGCATTTGTTTTTGGCAACAAGTTCAAAGACTATTTGACAACCCTAACACGAGCACTCAAATGTATTTCCCAACAGATTGCACCACCACAATCAGAAGACATGCCAGGTGCAACACCTGACTCCATAACTGATTCCCCACCAACTCAGCCGCTGCTGCCAGGAGAACTCGTGAATGTGCTGTCCTTTGTTCGCAGGTGAAACAGCCCCAGATTCAATGGACCATTTGAAGTAGTATTTTCTACTCATCTTGCGGTGAAGGTGAAGGGTCTCTGTTATTGGATCCACCTATCCGATGTTCGGAAGGCGCCTCCAGATGTTGCACAGGCACTTTAAGAGACTGGTAGTGTGCATCTACCTCATTTCCCTTTCGACTACCAGCTTCCAAATTTGGACTGCCTTACCCACCACAAACATGTACACATGCACAGCTACTAAAAGTTTAGATTTGCACAGACAACACTTTCATGCACTTTCTCTCTCTCTCTCTCTCTCTCTTTCTCTCTCTCTCTCTCTCTCTCGCATAAGTTTTGCCTTTCAGATGGTAAAGAAAATTAAATCAGTGCTCTCAAATCACTCATTATATGTTAGAAAAGATTACATTTATAGTATTATGTCTATGTTTTCATATTCTCACATGTGTGCTATGCATTTTATAGCAGGTATATTCGCTATTTCAAAGTTTATTTTAGGGATTTATTTAGGATCTTCTTTTATATTACAGGGACATATAAAAGAGGGGGCTGGAGGAGAGGAAGAAATCACAATCTCACTCGGCCTCATTATGAGGACGCCAGCTACCCACTGGTAAAACCGTCGGGTTGCCACCATCCTCGTTACACTGAACCCGCTGCTTGATATCCCAGGCCCCGCAGGCAGTCCATTGCACGGCTACATTTGTGTAACGTGTATTCCTGGGACCAAACGCACAACCTCTCGGCAGGGAAAAGGCAGCGCAAAGCTATCACACTATCCACCACCCGAAGGCAGGCTTACCTGCACTTGCCCATGGGATTTGCCATGTGAAGGTATGGTTGCACGTCTGATTTTGGGGTGTGGCATGCATGCAGGGTTCCGAATGGACATAGGGGTGCATGTATGCAGCATATCGGGATACAGGAGCGTTTTGCACGGGTTCACACGCATATTTACCAGCAAATGTCACTTTTTACGTTAAGTGCTCCGCATGTTCATGGGGCACTGAGGGTGGTTCAGGGGACCCACGCTAGGGTGCAGGCTTGGTTGTGGGGTTCCACAGGCAGTCTTGTTGGGGTGCATTTATTTTGCATCTCAGGTGTGCGCAAAAGTCCCTCTCCATGGCTGGTATGGCTTTGCGTGTGGGCGTTTCATTGATGTTCGTCCTGCAGCCTGCGCATTGGGTAGTTATGCGTGGATATTTCCATTAATACGTGGAGCATGCAGATTTTCTTATGCGCGACGGGCAGCACATTGTCATTTTTGGTGTACAGCATTTGTAGGATCAATGCGCCCTTTTCCATGAATCAGGCCCATAATGTCTGCTATTTGCCTGCGCAAAGACTAAATGGTTCACACTAGTCTATACTACAGTCAGGGGTTTAAGTGGGCCAGGACTAGTTGGGACAGAGCCACATCAGTCACCAAAACGTGCTTCTGAAGCAGGGTGCAGCCCGGGCTCCCTAAAGTCCTATGGTAGCACCCATTGATCAGGCCACTAGAAGCCGATACCTTTTTCCTAAAGCCTGAATCTCTCACTTCAGGTTTTAGAAAAAAGGCTATGGCTTCCAGCAGCCTTAATTGTTGCTCTGACCCTCACCAGGCATCCCTGAGATGCAAGAATCCTCACACTCGCAGCCCGGGTGAGAGGGTGATGATCGCTGCAAAGGGATGACTGGTGAGGGTACATGCCATAATCAAGGGGCAAACGCAGAGGTGGCATGTACCTACACCGTGTGCCACACCGCCTTTAGTCCACGCTCCCTATAAGAACTCCCCCATATCCCCCTGATTTAGAATGCCACTTAGAGAACTGACTATAGTAAAAGATTGCGTATTCAGCACCGTTGGGAACTCAATAGTGCTGGATAATAATGAATGCTGGTTATCTAAATGTCAGTTGATAATAAACCAAATAGTCCAGATAACCAAGCTTCCTGGCCTGTTTTCTCTGTTGTCCGGCATTTTCTTAACCAGACCTGTTACTATTATTCATAATGGAGGTGCCAGTTAATAGAGAGTTCTGGTTAATAAGGTTCCAGATAACAAAGCGTTCACTGTATTTATCTGGATGTCTGGATCACCTCTGAGATAGTCATGGGGTAGAACTAGTCAGCAGTACCTAGTGCTCTTGCAAATTGTGTAGTTATGCTACAAATTATCTGGATAAATGGGACATAGTGCCTAGATGCCACGATGCTACTCAGAAGGAGAGTCTCAAGACACAGATTGTACACAGTACCTGGTGTCTGGGAAAATAGTGCAGATTAGTCACTAACAAGAGGACAGGGTACTAGTACAGGTTTTCTACCGTTTACATGGACCCCATTGAAGCCGCCTAGGGACGGACCAGAGGGTGGAGTCACTACTATACACCTAGACACATTGTTAATAGTGTAGATTCTGCATGCAAGGGTGCCAAGGAAGCACCCGGTGCATCTCAGATTGGAACTATTCAACAATCCCCTGAATCTGCAGAAACAGTTCAGTTTCGCCACACTTTACAGAACGGCGGTTGAATATCGCTGATTCTCTGCACGACAAAAGTAGCCCAGAGAGTCTGGATTGAAGGTTCAGGATACTAGGCTACCTGGGTGATACATATTTCAGAAACCCATCATGTTACAACCATAGTAGTACTGGCACTTACCATCTGGTGTGTTTTACTTTTCATAGACCAGGGCCAGCACTTTGCAGGGGACAGGACAAGCACCTACTTTGTTAACATTGCTCAATTAAATGCAAAATGTGCAAAGCAAACTACATCTGTATTATTTATTTTCAACATTCTGGAATGCTTATAAAGGATTTTTCTTTGCCTCTGACTACCTCAGACTCCTCCATCAATGGCCCTCCTTGAGACGACAAATGCCAGGGACATGGTCACTGCTAGGCTTCCACCATCAGTACCACCTGTGATGCTGGAAATACATTGGAGAGACAAGGCCTCCATGTCCTTGTCCTGTACTCCCTTATCATGTGTGTTCTGTGTTATTTTCTGCACAGTCCAGTTGGTACCCCTGGAAGTGCACTCTTCCTCTTTTTGGTCATGGCGAACAGAGACACCTGGGATACCCTTAGGGCACCCATGGGAGGGGGTACAACCCGGTACCCCTTGTGTATGTTTTTGGGCACCCGTGTGTTGCCCACAGAGTAGGGTATGGGCTGGTGGCAGCCTCACGCTGATATGACAGGAGCTCTGAGTATCATACATTTTGGGATACCCAGGCCCTGCCATAGGAATCAGTGGTCTTCCTGATAGAAGGCAAGATGGCCCCTGGGGCCTCTTGGTTTCTATTGCATGTTACCTTGTTTTCCCAGGGTCCTGGGAAGCCCTGACTCTGTCCCTTCCCCTGACTGGCTGTTGGTGGAAGAACAGTATATGGTAGTGTGGCGAAGTCCAGGCCAGGCTGGCTGCAGCCTTCCCAGTGTCTGTATGTTGTGGGTACACCCTTGGGGTGGGACCTGTGTGAATATAATGTGTGACCAATATACATTCTATGTTATGGGTGTCTGGGTTCTGTGTGTGTGACACAATGAATGAGACAGCCATGTCTGAAACTGACATGAATGTAGTGTGGTGTTCTGAAAGGCTGGGTGCTTGCCCCAATTCACATTCCTTGTTATGCGTGTCTGAATGGAAGTGAATGGCCTGAATGCCTCTGAGCCTGGATGGCTGCCTGCCTGCATGAATGCCCTTCTGTGTGATTGGCTGACTGACGGGGGGATATATTTACCCACTCAGCCGTACTTCCCATCACCACAGCTGCATTTCAGCAGAAACAGCAAAATGGCTGCGCTGGATCCTATGTGCACCATTGCACCCATGCTGCGTTTTGCAGCGACAACAGGGCGGCTGCACTGTTTTGCCAAGCGCCATTGGGAAAGATGGAACAGGGAGCACCCCGAGAAAGGCTACTAGGGTGTGTTCTTTTTTGTCTTAAAGAAATGGAGTGGAAAAGTAGCACTGTTTGGATGCAAGCCCAAAATTCCCATTGAAAAAGGGAATATTTCACCTTTAAAATGATGCCGCTCTGATGCTATTTGTCCCTGTTCTTCATCACACTACCTTTATCAAAAAGACCCTGTCACGCCCAGCCATATTCACATTGTGCTCTATCAGAAAAGAGCCTTATTCCTGAAAGACACGCTGTGCCAGCCAAACCTGAGAAAATCAACGAAAGCTTTCCTTCAGCTACAAGTGAAACGCTTACATTTTGCTACAAAATGTCAAAAATCACTGCTTGAAAAGCAAATCATAGCTTTCTGTGCACATGTCAATTTCATGAAGACTTTTGCCTGGTACAGACTGTTGTGTAAAATAAGCTGACTACAGCTACAGAACAAATTTTACAAGTAGATGGATGATAAATCCCAGCAGCATTGACCACGTGTCAAAATGGGCTTTTACAAACCAGGGAAAACAAATGTCTGTTTAAAAAAGTACAATGTTGAATGAAAGCTTTTCCGTGCCTAGCAATATAAAGGGTTTTGTTTCTGGGGAAACATATATGGGCTGTTTATTCAACAGGCTTGTTTTGATGCAGGACAAAATAAAAGAAAAATAAAACTGTTAAACGGCATGGCTGGATTTTGCAAGCTCCCAAAACAGGTTATTCCTGTTGGCAGAGCTAAGGCTTCCCCCAAAGGGAACCACCATAAACATCCAGGACATGAAAGTGATAATTGCTAGGTTGGAAAACTTTGACTGACCAAGACAAAGAAACTTCACATACTAATCTGACTTGGGTCTGGGCTGGGCCATCTTACAATGTAACTTCTTGGACACGGATGTGCGAGGTGAAAAATCACACCTATTAATACTTACATGCCTAATAATAATCCACACCCATTTATAAAGTTATAAAATTTTAAGTAATATAATTCTCAATGAAAAGCGTGAAAAACTGGTAGAAGGGCGAAACAAGGTCCCACAACCATGAGAATTGGATTGCTATGCTCTACCTACAATATGTAATCTGCCCATGTGATTGGTTAAAGTGCCACAAATGTATAAATATGTAAATTAGGTTATGACTGATTTTTGGCAAAAAGGACTGTGGGATGGCTTTTTACCTCATAAAATGCAACCTCATAAACTGGGATTTCTCCTCGGGGAGGCAACCAACCTTGATTGTCCTATGCACTTCTTGGTGGTAGGCCTAGTTCAGTTTGCCCACCAATAATTCTGTGATGTCACCATGCTCTATAAATAACAGTGGTTGACAGAGCTCCACACACACTCTCTCCTGAATTTCCAGTGCCTGTGTTCCTGATCTTCCACATTCATCCTGCCAGACTCCAGATTCCACTACAAGGTCAAAGCAAAGCTGACCAGATTTCACTGCCAGGTCAAAGCATAGCGGACTCTACTCCAGCAAAGCCCTAGATTAAGAAAATCCCACTAAAATCCCATTAAAAAAGGGGAAAGGCTGTGGTACTTTAGCATCCTGAGACTAGACCGGCTTGTCCACTACTTGTGCCATCCAGTGACCCAAATTGCCCAGCTGCACTTGCCATCTGGTGACCAGACCTTTGCCCAGCTGCCTTTTGCCAAGAGAGTCCGCTACCTGATGACCCGAGCGGTCTAGTGACCAGAACCCTGTTGACTGTTCCAAAATTCCCAAACCCAAGTGTGGACTGCGAGTATCCCACATCCCATAACACAAAGTCTACCCCATCTTGACCTGTTTGTCTTTGTTCTACTCTCTAAGCAATCCTATCCCTTCCCTGGTAACTTGTTAAAACTGTTAGGATTCTCCGTGCACTCTGTCATTGAATTTCCCAGCGTTAGTGCCACTTTCTTATTTTCCTTTTGTTCCGCATAGATCATAAGTCATTAGCGATATTTTGATTAAAGAAATACATTTTCCCTCAAGAAAAGGTGTACTCTGCGTGAAGGGTTACAACTGCAGCATAGCTTTGATATTCACGGGTGGTGTTCCTCTTTTTTTAGCCATTAAATCTAGTTTAAGTAAAATTTGCCTTTCACTTTTAAAACTGATTTTCTCTTTTTCACTGCTATATTTTCCTAAAAACGAACTCCACTCTACCTCCAAATCTCTCTCAATTCTCCTGCTAAAGACCTGTTTTCACCTCTATATTGTCCCTGTGATATATATGTTTCCCCCAGCCCAGAAACTGCATTGGGAATTCAAGTATTTCACCAGCTTTTCCTCAAATTCGTTTGTGTCATTTTAAACGGGAATTGAGAAAATTGCAACTTTCTAACGTGTCATTCGGCTGCAACATGCTCTAATTTTCCACATTGTATGCTTCTTGTTGATCTCTTGCCTTGTGATTGCTAGGGTCTATGCATTACTGTTGTTGTGAGAAGTCATATTTGTCTCAAAGATTTAACCGCACATTCATTATTTATTTGTCAATTTCCGAGTGTCATTTCATGCTATTACAAAGGGTTTTTCCCTCTTATTTTGTGAGGGAAGGTTGGATTTTGATTCTATTCACTGCGTCTTATCCCTGACTACCTGCTGCTTCTTTCTATCTACTCAGAATTTGGTTACTTGTGGGTTGAGGGAACATTGCAGGGGAAACCTTAACTTGGGAGCTATCTATCCGAATTCAAAACGTGCTCCTATTAAATTGTGCTTTGGATATGTTCTACTAGAAGGTTAACCAAGTGCATTGCTTCCATTTCCATTGTAATTATCACCCTAATGGTGATTGCTGCCCATTATTAAAATGTGGGTGATTTTTGTGAATTCTAAGAATAAATAAATATTGTATTTCACCAACCAGCCTGGTTCATGGTCCATTGTGACCCGGGATATTTGTAAAAGGGTGTGTGAGATGGGTTGGGTATCGGCTCTATTTGAATTAATAGAAATTAAAGAAAAAGAATTCCTTTTGAGCACCACATCCCAGGTCAAGACCAAGTGTCCTGGTCCAGTGTGTGACGCCGATTGAAATCCTTAACAAATTGGGGGCTCGAGTCTGAGATTGAGTTTGTTTATTCACCCGTGACAGCCTAACACTGCAGACTAACCTGCAAGGTAGTGATACTTTGTGTAGTTGGAATACTGGGTTACACTTTAGATGCACCTCCCCAAAACAAAAATCCTAAGTACCAGGCCTGTGTATAAAATTAAAGCAAAATCATCCCCAAAAATAGCCAAAAAGCAATAGAATACAGATTACAGATTACCCTTACATAAATAAATTAATAAAGAAAGAACACTTTTGAAAATGGCCATAGTAGAAATCAACATAGCTATGAAGCACCTTCTGCACAAACTATTTGTCAGGGAGGAACTGCCAGAACAAGATGAAAAAGTCTGGCTAGAAGAAATAACGTGACAGGTCACTGCCATAGGCATGGATACATGGCAGGGCGGTGGCCTATTACTCCAAGCCCTGAGTGGGTTATACATGACTCAGAAAATTAAAGAGTAACAGACTAAAATTGTCAGAATTGCAGCCTATAGGTATCTTCATATGCTAGTGATGCGGGAAAAGCGTGAGGAAAATACAACTCTTGCACAAAATCAATCTGAACTTTTAGCTCAAATCCAGACTGAACTGAAATTAGCGGAACAAAAATTGCAGAAGAGCCAAGATTCTGAGGCAGAATCTGGAGATTACATTAAAAAGCTAAAAGAGAATTGGCTCTCCAACAGCAGAATAATGTAGACCAAGTGGCCCAATGAAATGTCTTAAGAATGGAGTGTCAAGAAAAGGTTGACTCTTTGGAAGAGGGTCAACTGAAATTAAAACAACAAATAACATATAACAGAGCCTGTTCAGACCAGATAACCACTTTATCAAAACAGGTTGACAAATTGGAAGAGGAGAGCAAAGAATTAATAAATAGAGAGCTTCACCTCCAGACCAACTTTGATCAAGAGCACCAAAAATGTAATGCCATCAAGTAGCAAAGGGATGAACTGGCTCAACAGAGGGGCATCCTAAATCAGGCGAAAGATGCCCTGTGTCAGGAAGTAAGTAATTTAAAAGCAGAGTTACAGGAAAGCGAGTTAGGCCTCCAGTTACAAAATGAACGCAAAAAACGGACTATGGAAAGCTACTTGAGCACGCCAAAAGGGCAGAAGGTGCTCTGGAAGAGAACACCCAAACCAAAAATGCACAACCTCAGGAGGTGAGTCTCCTGCAACAAAAATTGGCTCAGGGTGCCCAAACCATACAGGCAGCACAAAGAGATAATGAGGCCCGCTGTGAAGAGAATGATGGTCTCCACAAACAAGTGGCCGCTCAGGAGTGGGTCATAGAGGCCAGTAAAACCCTGATAGCCGAGCAAAAGGCTCAGATCTTTGCCTATTATCAAGAGATAGGGGCTGAGAAGGAAAGACTAGCAAGGTTGGAGAGTTTGCGGGAGTCCATACATACCACAAGATTGGTCGGTTGCCCTTGTATCTGGGACTTATATAATCAGGGGAGTTAGGGGTCCCATTGGTGGGATTGCCTCCCTGACCGCCACCTGGTTGTGATTGGCCTGAAGGCCTTCTGGATCTCTGATTTTGCTTATTTTGTGTAGGTACTTTTTTAGGCTCCCCCATCTCTAGGTCCTGATGCATATGTTCACCTCAATTCCCAATTCCAACAGCAAGGGTTGGGGTTATCCCAACACCACTAGTCAATATCAGAATGTCAAATCCCACGCAGAATTATGCCCCAACTACCCCTGTGTCGGAGTCCAAAATAAAGAAATTGACCACCCAGCTTGCCTACTTGAGGAGAAGGATGGTAGATTTTATGCCCCGGTCCAAGTGCAAGGGCAATGTATATTTTTGGAGCTGGTGGACACTGGATCCCAAGCCACTCTTCTCTCAAAAAGGGCCTTTCAGCAGCTTAATTCAGAAAGGGGGAGAGATACCAGATCCCTCTCACCCCTCTTCCTGGACAACTCCAGAACTTCGACGGGAATGAAATTCCTGTCGAGGGACTGCAGATTTGGAACTAAAAATAGGGCGACACAAAGTGAAACACCCGGTCATAGTCGTGACTCCAGAGGGAACACCTTGTCTACTAGGGAATGACATCCTGCGTAGGTTGTCCCCCTTAATAGACTGTGTTAATAAGGTCCTCTGGACTCAGACTAACAGGCCAATAAAATTAAAAAAGAGTGTCAACCATGTTAGTTTAAATGGCACATGCCACATGGTTGAACAAAAACCTGATCATATTGAGTTTCATTTCCAGAACAATCAAATACCTGACGTGACAGTAATTGCTGTAGGACAGCAAACTGGTGATGGGAACTCATCTCCATTCCTGAAAATCAACCTTCCTTCCAGTTTCAGGTGGCATTCCACACTGGAAGGAAATACTTTGAAATTCTATACCAATTCACAATCTGAAAATCCCAATTCTATAGTAAAAAGTGATGAGAAACAAAGGTCAAAGTTTAGCTGATATTCAGAAAATTAGAGAACAGTTGTTCATCCCTATTCAGTTAAAAGAGGGGAAGGAGTCTGCTCTCGCCTGAGTGTGCGTGAACAACGGTAAGAGCTTCATCAGCAAAGCCATGTTCCGAAAGCTCCCAAAGGATCCAGCCACTCCCACATTTAAATTAATCGATAAGTGGGAAATGGGCCTGAAAACTCCCAATTCCAAACATCTGCTGCCTAGCTGGTGTATGCTCAGAATTTCTACAAGAAATAAAAGCATGGAACATAATTGTTGGGTCGTGCGAGATGTCCCTGCTGCATTCTATTTAGGCAGTTACATTCTCAATCGTTTTGCCATTAATTTGGACCTGATAAATTACAAAGCCTGGTCCCGACTAGAGGGCAATCCCATGGACTACGATGATTCAGAAAAAGCATTTCGTCAGCCCAATTGCTGCCGTATGCAGTTGAAGTTCGGATTGGAGAGGAGGTCACCATCCCAGGACGGACCTGACTATTCCCACTTTAATTAAAAATTAAAAGAGGACAGAAACTGGAAAATCCTGATGCATATGTACACCTCAATGCCATCTCCAACAGCAGGGGCTGGGGTTAAACCCAATCACATTAGTCAATACAGAACACAACACCATTTCAATATTGGTGGATTACAGAGACCTCAGGAGTGTCACTCTGGGCGCAGGCACCATTATTGGAATGGTGGATGATGACTAACATTTTTCCATGGATCTAGGAAATGAACTGATAGGACCAATCCCCAATGACTGTTTTAACAATGACAGTGACAATGACTTACCACCAGACAGGATCTTCACCCGGAAAGAGGGGAATTTCTTGGGGTATTGTTCCTGCCCTTATGGTGAGGAAGAGATGACCTGTGACATCAGGCCGGATGAGGTGATATTCCAGGTCCGCAAGGACTGCCTCTCCTACCTGAAACCCTCTGTCCAGGTCAATACTCTAACCAGAGACATCTCCACCCAGCTGGAGGAGGCCGCTGAGATAGCAAAACCGGAAGTCTTTCCAGGCTTCAGGCAAATGGTTGAAGAGCGGGTCAACCTAGCTGATGCCTGTGAGACTCCGGAGCAAAAGCAAAAGTTGAAACAGGTGTTCTTAGATTTTCAAGATCTCTTTGCGGTGGACTCGTATGACTATGGTCGTGTTGAAATACACACTACAACAATTCCCACAAACCCTGGAATGACTCCAGTGTTTGTGAAGCAATACCGCTTGCCTCTCACATCCATAGAGTCCCTGACGGAAATCATCAAAAACCTTGAGTCCCATGAGATAATTCGTCCAGTCCACAGCCCCTTTAATAATCCAGTGCTGGGGATTTTAATGCCGAACGGCCAGTGGAGACTCTGTGCTGACCTTAGGGAGCTAAATGCGGGTCCACATGTCCCGATGGCCTCTCCCATGCATTGACCAAGGACTGGCCCAGATCCAGGGGTCAAAGGTATACACTGCCATTGACCTGGCCAATGGGTACTGGACTGTGCCTGTCAGTAGGGAGGACCAATACAAGCTGGCCTTTACCTTCGGGGGACAGCAGTACACGTGGACCCGGACTCCCTTCGGCTACATCAACTGTGGCAACAAATTCAACATCTTCCTACATAAGGCCATGCCCGACTTGGGTGAAAGGGGTAACCTGGCCTATGTGGATGATGTCCTGATAAAAAGCTCAACTGTGGAGGAACACAAAGTGTAAATCTGGTATGTTCTGACCCAGTTGAAGGTTGCCGGAGCAAAACTATCCTTCCAAAAGGCACAGTGGTGCAGGACCCATGTCAACTTCCTGGGGCACGAAATAACTCCTGAGGGTCTCAGCCCAAGGATAAGAAAGTGTAAGCACTCCTAAAACTAAAAGACACCACAACTCTGCAGGACCTAAGAAGCCTCCTTGGGCTGACTAATTACAGTAGGAAGTTCATTGAGGATTACGCAGAGTTCACAAGACCCCTGATCCATCTGTTGAAGGGGGGAGTCAAGTGGGAGTGGGGTCCAGAACAAGCCAAGGCAGTAAAGCAATGCAAAAGAAGCCTCTCACAAACGCCTTGTCTAGGTTACCCTGTCAAAAACAAGGAGTTCTTCTTGTAGACAGGGTTCTCGAATACATGCCTGACAGCAGTATTATATAAAAGCATGAAAAGGTCAATAAAGTCATCTCCTATGCAAGTAAGACTTTATCCTCTGTGGAGGAAAAATTCAAGGATTGTGACAAGGCACTCCTGGCAACGGTGTGGGCATTGAAAAATGACTGCCTGTTCATCCAGGGGGAACACATCATAGTGGAGACTCCACACCAGCCTTTGCAATACCTCCAAAGTGACAGAATCCGGGATGGAAATGTGAGTAATTCCAGAATTACTTCCTGGGTTCTGTCAATGCAAGGCTTTCCTATGGAGGTCAGATATGGCCAAAACAAGAAGAGTCCCCAGGTGCAAGGTCTGCCTGACTTGCATGATTGTGCCAGAGAAAACTGTCTCGAGGACGAAAGTCTTAAAACCCAGGACAACATGGAGGCGTATCTGAATTCCCCGCACAATGTCTACGAAGAAGACAAGTGTGAGGGAATGCCCACAGTTTATGTGGACGGGTGCTCCTACCATGCTGACAACAACAGGGAAAAGGAACTGGTGGCCGGCATTGGGAATGCTTGGCTGAATGATGCCCCGCAACCCTCTACTGGGTACAAAATCGGTCCCTGCAGTAGTCAGGTGGCAGAGTTGATGGCAGTTCATCAGGCCATCCACACTGTCATCCAACACCAACTCCACAAACTGGTCATAATCACTGACTCAGATTATGTCCGGAACGGGTTCGTGGAGCACATAGTTAATTGTAAAACCAGAGGCATACTATGTGCTAATAATAAACCGCTGAAACATGGCAAGCTAATCCAAAATATTGATGACCTGGTCACCTCTACTGGGATGACCATCTATTGGAAGAAGATCAAGGGCCATTCCAGAATAGAGGGGCCAGACAAAACTGGGAATGACCTAGCTGATCAGCTAGCCAAAACCGGAGCCATGAAGGGGGATTGCCTTGAGATCGAGTCCCTGCTGGGGGAAATCCAGGTCACGGCTATCACCAGGTCCCAGACAAATGCTCACAATGAACTCTCAACAGCCCAGTGGAGTAAGGAAACCCCAGATGCTGATTTAATCACGGCACAAAAAGGGGATCCGATTATTGGTAAATTTTATCAACACATTGAGGATCCTGTGAACTTTCCCCTGACGGATACCGATTACATTGGGAAAGAGAACCTCAGAGTGTTGATGAAGTGTCCAAACTTTTTCTGAATACAGGATGGTTTGTTAGTAAGGAGATCCATATCTGGCTGTGGCCAGTGGGTGGTCACTACCTCATTCCGAAGCCTGATGCTAAGTCATGCCCCTGATGCGGCCGCAGCCTGTCATCAGGGGTTTCACACTACTTTAATTTTAATCTTGCGGGAGGTTGCATACTGGCCACACATGGGTTAGGACCTCAACCAATATTTGAAGGGGTATCTTGTGTGTGCACAATTTCAGCCAACTTCACTCCCCTCCAGAAGAGGGGGATGACTCTGCCTTGGTCAGATTTACAAGTAGATTTTATCGGGCCCGTGATTTGCTCCTCTAGGGGGAACAAGTACATGTTAACTGTAACATGCTTGTTTACCAAATGGATGGAATGTCTCCCGGCCCCAAATTGCAAGAAACAGCAGCTGGCCTGATGATCAACCACATCTTCTCGCATTTTGGCCTACCCCAAAGGATTGAGTTATACTGAGGTAGTCACTTCAACAGTGAAGTGATGACAAAGATGTGGGAGATACTTGGGGTAAAAAGGAAACTTCACATTGCATACTGCCGGTCCTCTAGTGGTGGAATTGAGAGGTACAATAAAACAATTGTGAGCATTCTAAAAAGGTTTGTGGCAGATTCTGGGCCAAATTGGGACATCCGATTCCATTTTGTTCTGATGGCCATCACATCTACACCTTCTTCTGCAACTAAGATATCTCCATTTGAGCTGATGACTGGACGAAGGATGGTGCTACCTCAGCATCTGCTCTATAGAACACAAGAACACAAGAGCAGACACTGATAAACGCCTCCACAACTCATGAGTATGTTGAGAATCTAAGAAAACACCTTCAACATGGTTTTGCGTACGCTCAGCGGAATCTGGTAAGATCTGCAGAGGGTATGAAGACTCAATATGATTTAAAAATAACAAAAGAGGAATACCAAGTAGCAGACAGGGTCTACTTGTACAATTTCCAAAGGAACCAGACCAAAGAGCGTACATTTTTACCAAGCTGGCAGGGTCCTTTGGAAATTGTAGATAAAATGTCACCTGTCGCCTACAGAATCCGCATCCCCAAAGGTGAACTGACAGAAGAGAAATAGGCCCATATTAATCAGCTAAATAGTTATCACCCTATGCACACTTTGCACCAAATTGAGGAGCCCAGAGAAAACCAAATATGGGAGACATCTGAAGCATGAGAATAAGAAAAAGAAGAACCAGGAGGGAACAGAACGATTTATAGGTATAATTATGTAACATGGAGTATTCTTCTTCATTGTCAATGGTCATTATTGAATGCATTTGTGTCCCACTGCTGTCATCCTTCCGGGGGGTGGTAGTTGGTGGGAAAATGTAGTAACCAGTTTGTGTTTATTTTATAGGCACGTACTGGTTCCGCCCATTCATCAACTAGGAGGATTGGGAAAGGGAACGGAAAGAACAATGGAAAAGGTGGGGTGTCGCACAAAGGAAAAGGTGGGGTGTCGCTCCACACCAAAAGAAAAACCTAAGGGGAATCTGTGGGTGTCGCTCTGCACTAGAACATGATACAACGGGAGGATCGTGGAAGTACCACTCCCCGATGATGGAAGGACTCCACCTAATGAGCCCCATTTTGCCCATCCGATGAATCCCACTTTCCCCTACTCTCCCTCGACAAGGAATCTCAGAAAAGTTGGTGGGGGGATTTCGGGGATATATTTATCCACTCTCAGCAGTACCTCCCCACATCACCAAGCTGTATTTCAGCAGAAACAGCAACATGGCTATGCTGGATCCTGTGAGCATAATTGCACCCAAACTGTGTTTTGCAGCTCTTGTTTGGCTTAAAGAAATGGAGTGGAAAAAGCAGCGCTGTTTTGCTGCAAACCCAAAATTCCCATTGAAAAGGGCAATATTTCACCTTTAATATGATCCTGCTCTGATGCAATTTTTCCCTGTTCTTCATCACACTACCTTTACCAAAAAGATCCTGTCATGCCCAGCCATATTCACATTGTGCTCCATCAGAAAAGAGCCTTATTCCTGAAAAACAGGCTGTGCAAGCCAAACCTGAGAAAATCAACAAAAGCTTTCCTTCAGCTGCACAGGAAACGCTTAAATTTCGCTACACAATGTCAAAGATAACTGCTTGAAAATAAACTTTCTGTGCACATGTCAATTTTATGAAGACTTTTGCCTGGTACAGACCTTTGTGTAAAACAAGCTGACTACAGCTACAGAACAATATTGGGAAGTAGATGGATGATAAATCCCAACAGCATTGACCACGTGTCAAAATGGGCTTTTACAAACAAGAGAAAAAAATACCTGTTTTAAAAATGTACAATGTTGAATGAAAGATTGTCCGTGCCTAGCAATGTAAAGGGGTTTGTTTCTGGGGAAACATATAGGGGCTGTTTATTCAACAGGCTTGTTTTGATCCAGGACAAAATAAAAGAAAAATAAAACTGTTAAACTGCATGGGCTGGATTTTGCAAGCTCCCAAAACAGGTTTTTCTGTTGGCAGAGCTAAGGCTTCCCCCAAAGGGGAACCATCATAAACTTCCAGGACATGAAAGTGATAATTGCTAGATGGAAAACTCTGACCGACCAAGACAAAGACACTTCACATACTAATCAGGTCTGGGCCATCTTACAATGGAACTTCATGGACACGGATGGGCGAAGTGAAAAATCACACCAACTCGTGACTTTTACAGGAAGCTTCTAAGGAAATCTCTGTGACAACCCTGGATTGAGGGGGTATCTTGGAAGCTATGACCGTATATGGGAAACAATACTGAACATTTGTTTCCAAAGGCTATTTTATAAATAAAACTTGTAAGACTTTTATCTTTGCCACAGGACTTTGCAAAATCTGAAAAGTTAATCATTTAAATGTGATTTTATGGGCTTTCATTTAAGACATCAAAGACTTCGCTGACATATGGGGAATAGAAATGGCAGAGAATTGGGTATTATAAGGAAAATATCCATGATGCCATTGCAAATTTTAATACTTACATGCCTAATGATAATCCACACCCATGTATAAAGTTATAGAATTTTAAGTAATATAATTCTCACTGAAAAGCGCAAAAAACTGGTAAAAGGGCGAAACAAGGTCCCACCATCGTGAGGATTGGACTGTTATGCTCTACCTACAATATGTAATCTGCCCATGTGATTGGTTAAAGTGCCACAAATGTATAAATGTGCGAATTAGGTTATGAGGAGGCAACCAACACTGATTGTCCTATCCGCTTCTTGGATGTAGGCCTAGCTCAGTTCTGCCCACCAATAATTCTGTGATGTCACTATGCTCTATAAATAACAGTGGTTGACAGAGCTCCACACACACTCTCTCCTGAATTTCCAACGCCTGCGTTCCTGATCTTCCACATTCATCCTGCCAGACTCCAGATTCCACTAGAAGGCCAAAGCAAAGCTGACCAGATTTCACTGCCAGGCCAAAGCATAGCTGACTCTACTCTAGCAAAGGCCTAGATTAAGAAAACCCCACTATAATCCCATTAAAAAGGGGAAAGGCTGTGGTACTTTAGCATCCTGAGACCAGACTGGCTTGTCCACTACCTGTGCCATCCAGTGACCCAAATTGCCCCGCTGCACTTGCCATCCGGTGACCAGACCTTTGCCCAGCTGTCTTTTCGCCAGGAGAGTCCGCTACCTGGTGACCCGAGTGGTGCAGTGAACAGAACCCTGTTGACTGTTCCAAAATTCCCACACCCAAGCGTGGACTGTGAGTATCCCACATCCCATACCGCATAGTCTACCCCATCTTGACCCGTTTGTCTTTGTTCCACTCTCTTAGCAATCCTAGCCCTACCCTGGTAACTTGTTAAAACTGTTAGAATGCTCCGTGCACCCTGTCATTGAATTTCCCAGCATTAGCGCCACTTTCCTACTTTCCTTAGTCATTAGCGATATTTTGATTAAATAAATTAATTTTCCCTAAAGAAAAGGGGTACACTGCATGAAGGGTTACAACTGCAGCGTAGCTTTGATATTCACGGGTGGCGTTCCTCTTTTCTTAGCCAATCTAGTTTAAGTAAAATTTGCCTTTCACTTTTAAAACCGATTTTCTCTTTTTCACTGCTATATTTTCCTAAAAATTAACCTCACTCTACCTTCCAAATCTCTCTCAATTCACCTGCTAGAGACCTATTTTCACCTCTGTATTGTCCCTGTGATATATATGTATCCCCATTCCAAAAACCGCATTGAGAAATCAAGTATTTCACCCAGTTTTTCCTCAAATTCGTTTGTGTAATTTTAAACGGGAAGTGAGAAAATTGCAATTTTCTAACGTGTCATTTGGCTACAACATGCTCTAATTTTCCACATTGTATGCTTCTTGTTGATCCCTTGCCTTGTGATTGCTAGGGTTTCTGCATTATTGTCGTTGTGAGAAGTCTTATTTGTCTCAAAGATTTAACCAAATATTAATTATTTCTTTGTCAATTTCCGAGTGTCATTTCATGCTCTTACAAAGGGTTATTTTGTGAGGGAAGGTTGGATTTTGATTCTGTTAACTGCCTCTTATACCTGACTACCTGCTGCTTCTTTCTATACCCTCAAAATTTGGTTATTTGTTGGTTGAGGGAACATTGCAGGGGAATCCTTAACTTGGGTTCTATCTATCCAAATTGAAAAAGTGTTCCTATTAAATTGTGCTTTGGATATGTTCTAATAGAAGGTTAACCAAGTGGACTGCTTCCATTTCCATTGTAATTATCACCCCAATGGTGATTGCTGCCCAATATTAAAATGTGTTTGATTTCTGTGAATTCTAAGAATAAATAAATATTGTATTTCACCAACCGGCCTGGTTCATGGTCCATTGTGACCTGGGATATTTGTAAAAGGGGGTGTGACACGAGTCGGGTATCGACTCAATTTGAATTCATTGAAATTAAAGAAAAAACATTCCTATTGAGCACCACATCCGAGGCCAAGACCAAGTGTCCTAGTCCAGTGTGTGACGCCGATTGAAATCCTTAACATGAGCCTGGCTCAGTCAGAGTGAATGAGGGACAGATGTGTATATCTGGGGACCTCTCACTTACCAATGTGTTCAGAAGCTGAAGTTGAACTTGAAGCTCATCCTTGAAGAGCAGAAGAGGAATTGCTGCTGCATTTCCTTCAACGAAATCTGAAAGCTGTCGAGTCTGTCGAGGACTGATCTGAGAGAGGACCTGGCTAGGAGACCTCTGCCCGAGCTACGAGGGACCATCATGCAAAACCTGTTGCTCTTCATCGAGGCACCCTGGAAGCCAGTCCCGAAAGGCTGTCGACCGGAGAAGGGGTCTGCCAAGAACCCTGAAGAGAAGCACCAGGACATCGAGGCCATCAAAGTCCATTGCCGTCGACCGGGATTCGGATGATTTCTGTGATCGCTGGAAGCCAGTCAAAGCATGTTACTCAGAAGTGGGGACACCTTAACGCTGTGCTGGTCAATGACCGGAGCAGTGAAAGCTCCACCTTTACCTAAGAACATTTGACAGTGGGCTCCCTTGCCATCACCATCGACTACTTTGTCCCGCCGGAGAAAGTTTAGGTCGCCGGCTACCAAGGAAAGTCTGCCAGTGGGTTTCCTGCCAGCCGAAGCTGACAAAGATACCCAGAGGACACTCATGGAGTAAATATTCATGGTCGAGTCCCGATCGCCGAAGCTATTCCGGGGTACGTGCTGCAGCTGCAGCACAGGCAGGTCAGAGGACTGTCGAAGCAACTCCTGACACCCGATGCCCGCTGCTGGGCCCACATCCATCACTGAGTCTTCTTTGCAGCACTGAACACTTTGCATCGAGGTGGACCGCATGCCTCATCTTCCCAGGACTTCCTTGAACGATCATTGAAGAGCACTGCAAAGGCAAAGCTGGTGTCTCGATGCCAGTGTTCCACTTTTCTTCGAGATTCTCGATGCCCAGTGGCTCCTGCTTTAAAGGGAGTCCACCCTCGAAGGATTTGTCAGTGAGCCATCGACGAAACTCTTCCATCTCAGGCACTTTGGGGACTTGTGAACATTTTTGCTAGGAAGCCCGACATATTAAACATTAATGGACTGGGCTTGTTACTACCTTTATTACAGGTTGCTCAGGTTGGGAGATCCTCACTCAGAATTGTGTCTCTATAGCTAAAGAAAACATTCTGCCATTGTTTAACTTAACATGCCTTCCTTCCTTATGATCTATGTTGATACACCTTGCTGCATGATTTGTATGCTACATAATAACTATCAGCAGTTGATGTATTTTAAAGGAATCTAAAGATAAGTATGGTACCACATAGAAACTGTATATATTTGTCATGGTTTATAGTCATAATGTAGAAAAAAAGTATCGGCTTACAAAAATGTAGAAAAAAAATGTAGAAAACAATAATGTCGAAAACCTATACATATAATTAAAAGAGTCAATTTTTCGAAAAAAAATGTCAATTAGCAATATCAATAAATAAATAAACAAGAAGAGTATCATTTACTAGGGGGGTTTCTCCCCCCAACCCCCCTCACCCAACAACCCCCCGGCCACCTCCCCACCCCCCCACCACCCTCTCACCCCTCATACTCAACACATTTTAATTATTAATATATATATATTTTTTTTCTCAAAAAATTCGAAAAAATGCAGAAGTAATTCGACATTATTGGTTTTCGACATTATTTTTTTCTAAAATAATTTTTCAACATTTTGACTTTCTAAATTACTGCATTCTAAAATATGACTGACCACCATTTGTCATATCAGAATTACCAGAGTACAAAGTGTGTTATTAATTGTGTCTATACCTCTGAGCTTTATTTTGTACATATAGAACTGTGTTAGTCCACGGATCAGTAAGACTTACACATGCACACTTACCTTCCCACTACACCTGCATATTTATCTCCCGCTTCCCATCTACTTGAACAAGATTTTGTATATAGAATGTAGATAATATCCCTGCTGTATGTTACTGTATGATTTTGATGTATCCATGCTTATTAATTGTATCACCCTGTAACTTCTGTAACTAAGCTTCGCATATCCTGTAACTTCTGCGCCCTGATACCCTTGGGTCTGAAGCGCATTATAAATGATTAAATTAAACAAACAAACAAACAAACAAACAAACAATACATAGTGTGTGGACATTCCTTTGTGGAGGCTTGAAGACTCACTGTACTTAAGAACCAGCCTGCAGCACCTCCTGCGAGCTTAAGTCTTGGTTGCTCGTCCATAGCTACCATATAGAGAACCTTGGCTGGGGTGCTCTGTGCCTCTACTCTTCCATATAGAGGGCAGAAGTACAGCTACCCCACTCCAGTCTTTACACCACCCAACTCCCAGACCATATCAAGCGAACACCTGGGTAGACTTTGTTTCATTGTTGCGGTACCCTGGTAAGATTCCTTAATGATTTCTATGTTTTTGGCAGGACCTCCACTGATTACCCCGGTGAAGGTCCAAGTAACCCCACACAGGACCCCTACTTGTTTGACATGGATGGTTAGTAAGACGGAACACACCTGGGTTGATAAAGGCAGCAATTTCAGTTTGACCTTCTCTTGTGCTTGCGTAAAAAAGTAACAGGGCAATACCCCACTTGTTTTCAGTCCCTCACCCCAAGAACAGTCAAATCCAGTGCAGACGACCCCACAGGCTGTTGCACACAGAAAGGTCATCTACACCATGGCTTTGCACAGAGGAGTATGCAGTTTGTATCTCAGTGATCAAAGTGAGTGGCAACAGCTGGGAGCGTGTTCTGCCTTTTATTCAGTTTACCATTCCTCTATTTTTTACGACCATTTTCACCATTCCATACAGAGGATTTGTCCATTCATGTCCTTGTGCAAGTGTAAAGTTGTAATAGGAGCCTTAGTTACTAATCACTTAGACTATTGCAATGCCCCGGCTGCAACACCTTGTCACGTGTTGCACTATGCTTCTTCGTACCCTTTCCTCTGCTGAGACCACAGTTCCGCTACTTTTTTCGGTATATTTCTACCGCTGGTGTATCTGGACTGTGCGCAGAATGTCCAGGGAGAATCTCTTCCAGTTGCTGCAAAGTAGTTGATGTATCGCAGAGTTCTGAGTGTTGCTATCCACGGCCTCCACGTTGCTGAAGGCACGCGCTTACAGTGCCCGAGCTACTTCCAGTGGGGTGCAATGGCCTCTGTATAAGGGTAGAGGAGCTCTTGCGGTGTGAGTGTGTCCACAACTTAACGCGTGCCCTTGTCTTTCATCTACTGCAGCCCTGGGGCGCCTGTGTTTATGCCCCAGGCCTGGGTAGCGAGTAGGAGAGCGTTACACCTTCCAGTAGCATTGCAGATTAGGACTGCAGCAATGGGAGACAAATATGGTTGATGATTGATAGCAACACCAGACAACACCAGACATCCCCAGACAGCAGCATGTGCAGGTGAGTATATAGCAACACCAGACATCCCCAGACAGCAGCATGTGCAGGTGAGTATATAGCAACACCAGACATCCCCAGACAGCAGCATGTGCAGGTGAGTATATAGCAACACCAGACATCCCCAGACAGCAGCATGTGCAGGTGAGCATATAGCAAACCAGACATCCCCAGACAGCAGCATGTGCAGGTGAGCATATAGCAACACCAGACATCCCCAGACAGCAGCATGTGCAGGTGAGCATATAGCAACACCAGACATCCCCAGACAGCAGCATGTGCAGGTGTGCATATAGCAACACCAGACATCCCCAGACAGCAGCATGTGCAGGTGAGCATATAGCAACACCAGACATCCCCAGACAGCAGCATGTGCAGGTGAGTATAGAGCAACACCAGACATCCCCAGACAGCAGCATGTGCAGGTGAGTATATAGCAACACCAGACATTCCCAGACAGCAGCATGTGCAGGTGAGTATATAGCAACACCAGACATCCCCAGACAGCAGCATGTGCAGGTGAGTATATAGCAACACCAGACATCCCCAGACAGCAGCTGTGCAGGTGAGTATATAGCAACACCAGACATTCCCAGACAGCAGCATGTGCAGAATAGTATATAGCAACACCAGACATCCCCAGACAGCAGCATTTGCAGGTGAGTATATAGCAACACCAGACATCCCCAGACAGCCGCATGTGCAGGTGAGTATATAGCAACACCAGACATCCCCAGACAGCAGCATGTGCAGGTGAGTATATAGCAACACCAGACATCCCCAGACAGTAGCATGTGCGAGTATGTCTTAAATGCATAAATCACACACAGGCAGCGTGGAGTAGAGGTCTTTCCTCTGCACATGCCAACTACTCATTTTCAATGAAGGGGGTGGAGTGGCAAAGAAAACTTGGTATACCCAAATGCACACTGTGATATAAAGCATCTGTTTCTGGGTGGCAAAATATCTCCAGTTTAAAAAATATATTATTGTTATGTTTTTAGCCTTTTTTTTTAAAACAAATCCTTCATTATTGTAGCCAGCGAAAATTGTGATACCATCAGCCATTCATTTTAATCAAAGGTAAAAAGTGTGAGCGCAATTTTGTTGTTGGAAATGTAGCATTATATTACTGGTTGGAAAATGAAAATTCGCAAAGTTTTATTTTAAGGCACATAGTGAGTAAACTTTGACATTCAGTCCCCGCTTTCACAACCATTTTTCAGGTTCCTTCATCACCGGCCTCTGTCCAGTCCCCCCTCCCTTCACTGGATCCATCCAGATGATCCCCAGCTCGCACCCCTTTTCACTGGGCCCCATTCAGATCGACCTCTTTATAGGGCAATCCAGACCCCCACTTCCAGACCACCTCTTCATGGCACCATTCCGGACCCACTATCTCCGCCTCTTCATAGATCCCGCAAGACCCCCTCCTCATAGAGCCAGTTGGGTGCCCCTCTTCGCAGCACCCACCAGATCCTCTCCCCTGCACCCTTCTTGAACCCTCTCCATAGCCCCCTGCTTTATTGCCCCAAAGGGCCCTGTTCCAAGGCTCCCTCATAGTGTGTTATCCGGGGTTTCATGCTGGATCCTAAACTGGGAGGCACTCCCCAGGTCAATAAAGTGGCGCACTCATGTTTGCATACCTAGAAAATCTGTAATTGCTTTTATAGCAACCCACATAGACTACTGTAATTCAGGTTATATTAGCCTCCAGGGGCCAGATTACAAAAACTTTGCACTGGTGCAAGTGCAAAAGTGCATGGTATTAGCACTATTTATGTTATGTTATTTGTTATGTTATTTGGCATTTATATATGGCTCTGTATATCATTGGTATGACCTCAAAGCGCTTGTGGGTTGAACGCCCTCGGGGACCGCAGTCCAGGTCAATAGAGAGAGTAGGGTATCATAGGGTGCTTGGGTGGACTCAATATGTGTGCAGCTGATGCGATTGGCTGATGGTAGCTGCATCCTAACACTAGGTGTGGTGGTATTGAGATCAGTCAAATGTGTGCAGTCTGGAGGTTGGGCTCTGAGGCTGGATTGTGGCTGCGTTAGGCCTGTGATAGACGCATATATGAGCAGCTCGGCCAAGACTTCATGGGGTATAGCTGCGTTCTAGCAGGATATTGAGGTGTTCATGGAGTATTGTTCGTATGTGAGCAGCTAGGCCGAATTGATCGAGGAGTGTAGCTGCGCTCTACTGTGTGCTGGTGTAGATAGAAAGTGAGCATAGTGATAGGATAGGTGAGTGTCTGGAGTGGAGGTTTTATACTTACGAGCACACTGTTCTGGATTTCATTTATGCGTTTTGAGGTTGCTGTATTCACTATTTTATCTATATGTGTCAATGGCTGACATTCACAATCCTGTCTAGATGGGACTGGGACACAGGGTAATATTCACAATTCTATTTAAATGTGGCAATGGCTAACATCTACAATTATATCTAAATGTGGCAATGGTTAATATTCACAGTCATGTCAAGATGTGCCGCAGGTTAGTATTCACAATTATATCTAAATGTGGCACTTGCTTACGTTTAGAATCCTGTCTAGATGTGAAGCAGGCCAACATTTATAATCCTGTCTGGGTGTGATGCAAGCTAAGGTTCACAATTCAAATTAAATGTGGCAATGGCTGATATTGGCAAGTCTATCTAGATGTGGCACTGGCTAACAGTCACAATCCCGTCTAGATGTGATGCAAGCCTATATTCACAATTATATCTAAATGTGGCAATGGATAACATTCACTATTCTCTCTAGAAACGACGCAAGCTAATAATCGCAATTATATCTAAATGTGGCACTGGCTAACATTTATGTAGTTGTCTAGATGTGACGCAAGCTAATAATCACAACTCTATCTAAATGTGGCAATGGCTAGTATTTACAATTATATCTAAGTGTGGCACTGGGTAACATTCACAATCCTGTCTAGAAATGATGCGAGGTAATAATCACAATTATAACTAAGTGTGTCACTGGCTAACATTTACATAGTTGTCTCGATGTGACGCAAGCTAATAATCACAATTCTATCTAAATGTGGCAATGTCTAGTATTTACAATTCTATCTAAATGTGGCACTGGGTAACATTAACAATCCTGTCTAGATGTGATGCAAGGTAATATTCACAATTATATCTAAATGTGGCAATGGCTAACATTCACAATCTTGTCTAGAAACGACAGAAGCTAATAATCACAATGCTATCTAAATGTGGCACTGACTAACATTTGCGTAGTTGTCTAGATGTGACACGAGGTAATAATCACAATTCTATCTAAATGTGGCAATGACTAATATTTACAATTCTATCTAAATGTGGCACTGGGTAACATTCACAATCCTGTCTAGATTTGATGCGAGCTAATAATCACAATTGGATCAAAATGTGTCACTGGCTAACATTCACAATCCTGTCTAGCAATGACGTGAGCTAATAATCACAATTATAACTAAGTGTGTCACTGGCTAACATTTACGAAGTTGTCTAGATGTGACGCGAGTTAATAATCACAATTCTATCTAAATGTGGCAATGACTAGTATTTACAATTCTATCTAAATGTGGCACTGGCTAACATTCACAGTCTAGTCTAAATGTGATACAAGCATATATGCACAGTTGAACTAAAAGTGGCACTGGCTAACGTTCACAATCCTGTCTAGATGTGACCCAAGCTAATATTCACGAAATATATCTAAGTGAGGCACTGGCTAACAATCAGAATGCTGTCTAGTGTTAAGCTGTTTAGTATTAACATTTTGGGTGCTATGTTCTGAGGGTAGGTGGAGTGGCAGGGCTTCTGGAGTAGAGTGCTTGCTCTACACCACATCCAGTGCACACCTATCTTAAAGGTCGCTGTTGGTTGACGGCTGGCCCTTTCCTCCCCTGCTGACACCTGCAGACACTGTCTGGAGCCGCTTCTGTAGGAGCCGCTTATGAGGATGGCCAGCAATGGGGTCCCAGACCCTTGCAGATGTTGTTGCAGGGCCTACAGGCCAATGGGAAGGTGCTGGGCGGGATCGGAGGCGGGTGGAGGGGGGGTCAGGAAGAGGGGATTGGAGGGACTAAATGTTTGAATTGACGAAGGGGAAAAAAAAGGAAAAAAGGTGCAAAAAGGCATACAAATTTTATCTTTTTTGCATTAGGGCAATTTTTGCCCTGGTGCTTTTACCATGGCAAACTGCACTTGTCATGGTGCAATGGTTTTCTGATATTTCACAGTTTTTTTTTAAAATAGTGCAAACTTAACGCTAGTGCTAATACCTTGCAACTTTGCATTGCACCGGTGCAAAATGTCTGTAATCTGTACCCAGGAATTCAGAATTTGGATGCAAAACTGCTGCTCAGGCTGCAGGAGAGCACATTCTATATATTACTCCGTCAGTGGTGCATGCATGCATACCACCCTGCCAAGAGACAGATGCACTGGCCGCACAGCACCGATCGGTGTCCTGCAAATGGCATCAAGCTAACCACTATGTTTGAAGCTTAAATCCTGCTTATTTTTGCAGAACGACTATTGGCAAGTGTACATCTCTGCATGCAGAGATCAGCACGCTCCTCAGTTTGCCTGTAACCGCCATGTTGCTAAGATCAAGAGGTGTAGTAAAGTTCAGCCCTGGCGTAGAACAACCAGTAGCTAGCACAGCTAGCAGCATTCAAAGGCTGACTGCACACAGGCAGACAGAAGAGCGCCCACTGGGCCAAAGAGGGATGTGGAGACCTTGAGTCGGCCTGCGTGAATCGTGACCAATGACGTGTGGCAGAGATCGCCTGTCAGAGGGTGATTGCAGGATCAAAAGGGACATCTCAAGCCTATCCAAATCAGAAGAAGTCGGAGGAGTCAATCTACGTAGAACTAGACGTCTAGCAAGGACCCACCTTGAAGGGTCTTTTTCAGCTTTGCCGTGTCCGGAACCTGGAGGGACCCCATCCGCTTAAAGCCTTCAGTACTAGTCTGCTTTCCAAGCCATCAACAAAGTCGGACTGGGCCATAAAAGTGTCTCAGGCACCAATGAAAAAGTGGCTCACAGTTGCAAATGGCTAGTCATTCTTTTTGTGACACTGTTTGAATAGTAGCCAAGGGGGAGTGTATTGATAAAGTGTGATGCAAATTGTGCATTTTAAAGAATATTTATTCAGCAGCACTGGTCAACTACTAGCCGCAGAGTGAATTAAATTAAACTGGCCCAAATTAGCCAAAAAAGTGGCCCACTTTGACCAAAAAGACTGGCCCACAGCAGCATTTTGTGTTTTTGGTTCGGCCATGGACCTATTTCCCTGTGCGTCAGTCCAAGCCTGGCCATCAACAGTGATATTTTACAGGCTCAAGGGAGGGCTGGGGTGGGAGGAGGTGGCCTCTTCTACCCTCCCCCCCCCCCAGCCCCCTAGTTATATGATTCTCCTGACACCCCAAGAGCAAAACTGAAAAGAGGTGCTCACGATCTTCGTGTCATGGCTCATTACAGACCCTTTGGAAGCAACCCACACCCAGGGGCATAGACAGGGCAGGGCCTGAGCGGGCAAGGAACATTCAAATCTGCAAATGCACACTTAGCAACGCTATGTGGGTATTTACATATGTTAATGTCACTGTGATGGGCCCAACTGCATTAGCTTCAGGCCCCCCTTGTTAGACCATCCTGGCTACGCCTCCGCCCACAGCAGCTGGTTATTTATTTGAAGGCGCACAGGGAGAGGCTGCTGCCTCTTCCATGTATGCATGGAGCTCCTCCCAAGCCTGAGTCACCTCTTCCCAGACACCTCCTCTCAGCCATGAAGCAGCCTCTCCCAGCACTTTGTGCACTCTTTCAGCCCTGACTGCAGCGCTGAGTGCTGCCCTGCAGCCTGCAGCCCAGCGCTCATGTCTATTTACTGGGCAGTGGCTTGGAAGCATTTGGCCTGAGGGGAATCGCCCTTAATAAACTGCTGTCAGCCACATGCCCCAGCACACGATTAATCAGCAGAGCGTGTGCAAAACAATTTCAGCATTTTGTTAAATCCACTGCACGCTAGTTTCTTTTTTTTTAATGTTCAGCTGGGTGCAAAACGTGCAGCTGGAAAAAGAACTGAACATCTGAAAAATGGCACATCTGCAGTTGTCAACCCGGGAAACATTTCTCGTGTATATATTTTCAACAACTCAAAAGATACGCTTTTGCAGCGATGTGTAACACAATGCCATCTGGTGAGGGCGTACTAGTCTGAGCTTCTTGACTTTGCTTTTCTAAAATAATGTGGGTAATCCTGAGAACGGGGGTTCTGCTAATCAGACCCTCCATGGCAAAATTATAGCACGGTCATGTGCCTTGTTGTCTCCTGACAACCCAAGCACAAGCTGTGGGGTAGAAGAAAGGCAGGTTTAAAGGTCACATGTGCATCCCTGACAGCTGCTGAAACACAAAGTTACAACAGATAGAGGTCGAATTTTACTTGTCTGTGGCACTGATTCAAAACATAATAATGATATGTTCTAGTCAGCCTGGTGGCACTTTAATGTGTGAATATAAGCTATAACCCAAGTCTGTTTATGGCATTGTGGATACTAGGGTCACACAATTGCACAGCCATCGAAATGTGGTATTATACTGTTATCATCTTGGTGAGCAGTGCTCAGCTATGGCAGGAATGTGTATTGGTGGCCTGGCCTCAGTGTCTCCACAACAGCCATGTGGTACAATGGCCAGGAAGCTGTAGTTTGAACTTCCTGGAAAAAGGGTGACACCCTCCTTCCAGGGCACAGGAATCCGCACAGGAGGTACCCTGTGAATCCGTGCTTCAAAGACAACACTGGCATAATAACAAAGACACTCACACCAGCATGCTGATCACTGGAGTCCCTTTGAAGTCAGCAGACATGTGAAGGGGGCAGAGTTAGAGTAGTCAGATGAGAGTGATAGGCTGAGAGAGGGATTCCACTGTTCCAGTTTCTGCAAGGGGTCTTTACAACTTTGTGGCCATCCCATTTCCTTCAAACAAAGCATTATGGGTCTGATGTCGGAAGGCAAAGGTGACTTCTTACAGCAGCCCTGATTGGCCCATTCATAGCAAGCTTGCCTTGGCAAATCCCCTGTGACATTTTGCCTGTAATATGAGAGTATCCCACTTATTAGTTGTTTAGCTTTGGACTCTCATAAGGAGAGGAAGATTCACTGGACCTCTATTGGGAATACAGCCTATTCGAAAGTCCTCTGTCATAGAGATGAAAACAGAACCATCCCTTATCTCCCCCAGGCAACAGTGGCATGACACTTCTCTGGGCCAAGGCCTTTCTGTTGCATGGGCACTGAAACTGGGATCCTGCTCATTGGAGATGAAGATTTACTGTAGACAACGTCCTGGCCTGTAAGTACAATACTAAAAACTCACCTTGTGCCTGGATACCTTGGATTGGAGCTCCAAGCAACTCAAAAGCCCAGACATAGCTGGAACCATGTTTCATCACGCCGAGACACATTCAAGCTTGTAAAAATGCTTCATGCACTTCGAGCTGCTACAGAATCCAAAGGGATGCTTTTGTCACTCTACCCATCTTCTAACCGCTTTCCTGCCTTTTGAGCCACCCATACACTGACTCGACTGCTGTGTGGAAGCAACTGAATCGAACGCCGACTTGATCTGCTGGAAACCATCAGCTTGTTCGTCTCAGACTTCAACTTGATACAGCAGAATCATTATTTTGCTGCTGATTCAACTCCCACCTCAAATCAATGGAAGCCATCAACTCAACCGTCTCGAATGCTGACTCAACTCTGACCCTTCAGTGGGACCGTACAATACAAACATCTCGACAACAGCTCGATCATAGTAAAAGTACCGATTCTATTCTATTCTATTGAACTTTTATAGAGCGCTAGCTCACCCGCAGGCCTCAGAGCACTAACAAACAACATGGAAGAGACAAAACAATCATCATAGTATATTAAGATAGGTCAAAATGCCAATAGATCCATAGTTCCATTGTGATGGTCAGAGAGGGATAAATCTAAACACCTTTGCCATCAAACAAACTGGTTTTGGTGGACTTTCTAAATCGAGCATTTGACGGCAGTTGCAGAAAAGCAATTGGGAGGTCATTCCAAACCTTCGGCCCCCATGCATTAAAACAGAGGTCCTTGTACGATTTTAATCTGAAGCGTGGTTGTTGCAACAGATCTTTATCATTAGACCGAAAAGTACATCTAAAAGGCATTTTCTTGATATGATCTTGTAAGTACCTGGGAGCAGTACAAGCAAGGCACTTATAGACTAGGCAATAGGCCTCAAACCGGATCATTTGAGCCACGGGGAGCCAATGCAGCTTCCTCCGTGCATTAGTCAAATGGTCTCTACCTAGAAGCCCAGCTTGATTCTCTCGAGCACACAAGACATGAACTAAAGTTATTTTGAAAAAAGCCCTGTCCCCTGAACCACTTTAAGTGACCATTGTTACTTTTAAGCCCCCCTTCTTTGCCCTTTTCAGAAAATAATATCCTTGAATATTGGCATTGCTTCTGAAGAATTTTTCCTGAGCACCCCTGCTTATCAACCCACAGTGCCCTTTCTCCTCTGCATTCTCTGTGTTTCTCTAACAGGGGTGGACCTTTAGTGCTTTTCAATAGTTATGTTCATTGATTGTTTTAGTTGAAGTCCCAATTTTTATCGTACCTTGGTTGCACATTTGTTTAAATTTTTAGCCACGGTACTATAGTTGTCTAGATTTCTTCTATACCAGCTCACACTCCTCCTGAAGAGCATAGCCTGCCCTCGGCCCCCGTTACCCTAAGAGGCAAAAGAGGTATACCTGTCAGGCTGCGCTTTTTTCACCTTTAGGATTGGGGTCACTGCTGATTTCATAGTAGTGTGGGACTGAGTGAGCACTTTAGCCACTACTCATCCCTGTACTTCTGCGTAGCAGTCACCCTTTTGTCACAGGAGGGCATCTATAATGCAATAAACATGCACGATTTGTTACTAAGCTCAAGTGTATTGTCTTGAATCACGTTGTGCATTGAATAAGAGCACAGTTGAAGATGTGTTATCAGTAAAATGCACATTGTGTTTTGCATATGTAGATTCCTATAAATTGGGGTTCATCACGAGTTTTGTGGTAACCCTTTAATGCAGCGTTAACCCTATTACTGCCGCATTTAAGGGTCTGCCAAATCACGGGTTTGGCAGGATTTGCTCCAGCTTTTAGCTGGGGGTAAATCTGTTGGGAATTTGCCAATTTCCAGCGCAAATACAGCACGGTAACACCACCGGTGTTAGTCGTGCCGAAAATACCCCATTGGGCCCGATGGGGAATGAGGAATTCCCGAATGGGCCCAATGGTGAATGGGAAATTCCCGTTCCGCCACACCCGTGATCTGGCACTAATAGCGCTGTGGGGTTTGGCAGTAATGCTATTCGCCCCAGCCGTATCCCGACGGTAATACGGCCGGGATACAACCCAACTCCTGATGAGGCCCAATGCATTTTATTTAAACCATTTAATGACAATGATATAAAACAGGAATGCGCTCAACCTCTGCACTAAAAGCAATAGGCCCAAACCACATTAAACGTCTTTGTTTTGTCCTGAATCGCCTCTTCACCTGTGTCTCTAGCATAGTAACGCTTGGCCACAGCTTTACACAGGGCATCGTGTTCTTGCACCACAGACCTGTCCGCTCACTATGGTGACAGTGCAAAACGATGGTGCTCTGGTCCTATTCAGCTAACAGAGGTATCGCTTTGTGATGTAATTCTTCCACAAATAGTAGGGCCCTTCGTTATCCCTTGCACTTATGCCACTCTTGATGATGGACTGTGGAGCTTTTCTGAAGCATGTTGCAGTCCAACACCATGGATATGATGACGATTTGGACATGGCATCTAAGGGCATTACATGCCAGCACACTTTAACCGGTGGTCGAAGTGTACAAAAAGAAGTAGTGGAACTATGTTCCCTGCTGGCCTCTCCCAGCTCCCCACACACCCCCATCGCCCCCCCCACTCCCACACGCAATCCAAACCCCCATACAAATGCACCTGCTGTTTAAGGGAATGTTCAGCGCAGTGCACTGAAGTGCAAGTTTCAACTTGTTCGTACACTTTTATTTTAAAACTAAACCATTCCGGAAAGGTTTCTTTTGAAAATAAAAGTATGGGAATAGTAAAACATAATAAAAAAAGTAAAGGAGCACTGCTCTCAACCGCTCGCGCCCACTTCGACCACTAACTGAAACCATCACCCGTTGCAGACATGATGCTGTGTTCTTCACGGATCGTCAACTCACGCTCCCATGACGTATTTCTCTTCTCCACATGTGGAATATACTTTGGCAAACAACATTTGGTCTATGCATGTGTTACCAATCAATCCATTGCAATGCATCGTCAGGGTTAGTGTGTCCTCACAACTTCTTATGCACATCTGTTCTCCATTACTCCATATGACCATTAGGATTTACATATTATCATCTTTCAGTGTTTTGGAATGCCTGACAATGCTGTCTCAGGATGAACATGAAGTGCTGAACCTCAGACATTGCCAGGCAAATGTTCTGTTTTTTCTTGTGTGGAAAACCTGAGGGTCTTTCCCTCGCTACTCCGGGTGGATCTTCTACACAGGTGGCCAGACGAGGGCCATCGCTATTGGATCCCGACCCTGGGGTTGGACGAGCGAGGGAGGATCACCTGGGTGGAGGGTACTTTGGGATTTGGGAGGGATTGCCCAAAGGCGAGACATGGTACTCCCCGTTTCCCAATGACCCCCTAACCAACATTCCCTCCTATCACATAACCGCAGACTGTCCCCTTTTCCCTTTGACAAAACCTCCCAGCTCTGTTAAAACACAATGAAATTTAACGGAGGCATGTTTTCATTTCTATCAATGTCCCATTAACAAGGACAGGTCGAAGTCAGGCACTGAATACAGAGCGAACACACCTGAGAACTGTTAGCACACCACAGGTGTGTAAAAGGAGTGAGCCAGAGAAACAGAATGAGCGAGCTGGAGCCTGAGGAAGTGCATGGGGGTCATTATGACCCGGGCACAAAGGGATACCGGGCACCGGTAATGACACTGGTGCCGGTAATCCCTTTGTGCCCTATTCCGAGGTCCCTTTGCGGGTCCCTCCCTTAATGCCTGGTTTTAGCAGGCGTTAAGAACGGGACCCGCAAAGGGATACCGGGGTCAATAACGATACCATAATTTACAGTACCGTTATTTCCGCCTTCCCCCTTCCCATTGAGCCCTATGGGGGCTCACATGGGAATGGGGAATGGCATTTCAAATGGGGACTTACCGGTCCCGCAAAGAGCGGAATGGACCAGTAAGTCCCCATACCGCCACCTCGGTGCCGGTACCGGTATTGGTGCTAGTCATGGCGCTGATAGCGCCATGACTAGCACCAACCTCGCAATGAGGGCCCATGAGTCAGAGTACGAGAGCACAGGCAAACTGGGATGCCCAGAGAACCCGAGACCTGCTGGGGGAGAACAGAGAGGCGAGACGCTGAGAGGCTATGGTGTAAAAGGGCTAACAAAAGCGTGATGAGGGAGCCATGTCTCCAAGGAGCCAGAAGGGGGTTGTCACGCTCACCTGAGTCTGCCAACCTCTGCCCTGCTTTCTCCTCACCCGGAATAGTGGGAATTCTACCTGTAGGAAAACGACGGGTTAGTGAGTGGCGTTACCTAAACCCAGGGAACCCTCTTCCCCAATTCCCTATGTGGTGGAATACAGTGTCTTGGGGGCTCACCTCTTAGTTTAGGATGGTGGGCTCTCCGTCCTGCATCTGCAGGGGCACTACAGTACAGGACCAGTTGGCTGATGCGCTGGCTTGGTACTGGTTTTGCTGGCTGATGCGCTGGCCTGGTACTGGTTTTGCTGGTTGATGCACTGGCACTGCAATGTTAAGCACTGCCGTTTATTTAGTTAGCGGAGTTCTGTGATTCTCCTGAAGATTGTCCCCAGGGCCAGTTACCTCACTGGACCCTTCGCACTGCCAGAATGGCAGATGTGCACCATTGGATCGCTAGAATCGGATCAGATAAGCGCTGTATGTCTGTGGTTTCCCAGTTGCTCCACTGGGTTAGAGCGTGTGATAAGTTCAGGTTCGTAATGTCTATTGATATTATTGCTAACAGTGCTCTTCAAGTTCTAACCTATTTTTTGCCTTTGCTTTTCTCTTTTGCAGGTCGTCAAAAGTTGCTCAGAGTTTGAAATCCAGAAGCGGCTGCAGAGAAGACGAAGCAGGAATGACTTGCCGGTCCGCAAGTAGAAAAAGGAGTCACGGAAACTTCCGGGCGGCCGCTGGAGTGGCGAGTGGAAAACCGCAGGTCTGTTCAATTAAAGTCGCGTTCCTTCTCTTTTCAAGTGCGAGTTTCCGCAATGAAGAGAGTTGACCTGCCGGTCGTGAGAGCTCCGAAATGCTGTAGAAGACTCTGGAGTCAGGAACCAGTTAAGCGTGTGCTCGAAGCTACAGAATGCACACGAAGCATGGCTTGCTTATTGGGCGTGGCTTTTATAGATAGCCACGCCCAAAGGCTAGAGCGTTCAACCTAGTTCCGGGTTGGCACTAAAGGATCCATATTAGTGGAAACAGGAAGTTTCATGCTACCCTATGGGCACTGGGGGTACCAATGGGTTAAATGGGTACTAACCCTATCCTTGCTCGCCATGCTCTCACCCACATTACTCCTGCCAGTTTTCTCCCCTTGCCATCCAAATATGAAGGTGACTTGGTAGTACTACTTAGGCTCGTACCCATGACAGTCCTCCCCCTCAAGGCCCCTCACAATGGTGTGCTTCCTGGTCCGGGCTTAGTGGGATTGATCCGTTGGAATTTGAGTAGTAACTGAGGGGCATGATGTTCTCGCTTGGCTCCCAAGACCTATCCCCATATCCCTTCCAATCTACTAAGTAATACAAGGTGTTTTGTACTATTTTGGAATCTAGTATTTTTTTGACCTCATACTGTGGTTCCTCCCCTTTGGTTACTATGGGGGCTGGGGGAGTTAGTGTTCTAGTCCCAGGGTGTACGGGTTTCAGCAAGGAAACATGAAAAACCGGGTGTATGTGCATTTGTGGAGGTAGGGTCAACCTCATGGCAACAGGAGTGATTACACTTTCAATTGTGAACGGGCCTAAGAACCTGGGTTGGAATTTCCTGGCCCCTTTTAATGCTATATATTTAGATGCAAGCCATTCCGAATCTCCTGCCTGGTAGTTTGGGGCCTTTTGTCGGTGAGGGTCGGCATACCTCTGTTGTGTAGCTTTAGCTGTCTCAAGATGTGCCACTGCATCTTTGGTTGCTTGAGAGATTCTTTCGTGTAAGTTCTTGATGGCTGGTATTTCGATGGCCTTTGGTGGGTCATATGTTGATGTTCTTGGGCTGCGTCCATACAGAGTGTAAAAAGGAGTCATGCGTGTGGAGGTGTGTATTGAATTATTGTATGCGTATTCGGCCATCCACAGGATCTCCTCCCAAGAGCGTTCTGTCTGATGTAAAAGGCAACAGAGGTATTGCTCCAGAGTTTGATTTGTGCGCTCTGTTTGCCCGTCTGTTTGTGGATGGATGACTGGTGGACAACCGGATTTCTATCCCGGCCAAAGCACAACAATGTTTCCAGAATCTCGACACGAATTGGCTTCCCTGTCGGAGACCAATATGGATGGAAACCCATGTAACTTCACAATGTTATTGAGAAAAACTCCAGCCAATGCCGGGGCAGATGGAATGCCTTTTAAGGCTATGAAATGGGCCATCTTGGTGAATAGATCCACCACCACAAGAATGGTGTTAAATCCGGAACTGGGAGGTAGGTCTGTGACAAAGTCCATTGAGATGGTGTGCCAGGGTGTGGGCGGTATCGCAGTGGTCGCAATAAGCCGGCTGGTTTTTGTCTTGAGGCCTTGTTTTCAGCGCATGTTCCACATGAGCTGACAAATTCGTGGGTGTCTTGTTGCAAATTTGGCCACCAGTAGGATCTTTCAACCTTTTCAGCAGTCTTTGCCACTCCTGGGTGTCCTTCACCCAGGAGTGGCAAAGGCGTCGGGAGGTAAAGACGGTCTCGGTAATATGGTAGGCCGTCTTTGATGGAAAAGTTGACTCCCTTGTCTCCCCATGTTCGTAGTTCCCTTACGGGCAGGCTGTCCTTTATCTTTTGCTTGAATGCCTCCCATGAAGAATCATCCCCACCCAGACCCAGGATTTTGTAACCAGGAATGATGTCTACCGGATCAGAGATGCTGTAAGCTTGTTCTCCTTTGCCGATGCGTGATAAAGGGTCTGCTTTCCCGTTTTTTACTCCGGGTCGGTAAGTAATTACAAAATCATATTCCGATAGGAACAGAGCCCAGCGAAGCTGTTGGATGATTGCGCTTTAGCCGAGCGCAAGTACTGGAGGTTTCGATGGTCTGTTATTATAGTGATTGTATGCTTGGCTCCGAGTAAATAATGCCTCAATTCGGTGAGGGCCTCTTTAATCGCAAGCAGTTCCTTATCAGTAACTGCATAATTCAGTTCTGCTGGAGAAAACTTCTTCAACCAGAAACTCACAGGGTGCAGGTGACCAGTGTCGGGATTCTGTTGGGATAAAACCGCCCCCATGGCTACACTTGAAGCATCAGTCTCAGTGATATAAGGGAGATCTGGTTGTGGATTTTGTAATACAGGAGCTGATGTAAATTTGCTCTTTCGAGCAAGAAAAGCCTCTTCAGCTGCGGGGGTCCATTTGAATTTTCGGTGCTTACGCAGGAGGGTAGTAATAGGATGCACCATGTGCGGAAAAACCAGGTATGAAGCGTTGGTAAAAGTTTGCAAAACCAAGAAAGCTCTGCACTCCCTTTAGGGACGAGGGTGATGGCCAGGTGCGGATTGCCTCTACTTTCCTGTTGTCCATTCGGATCCCTTGTGGTGACAACACGAATCCTAGAAACTCAACTTCAGTGACATGGAAGGAGCATTTTTCAAGTTTGGCATGTAAGTGGTTTTCGCGTAACTTGTGGAGAACTGCCCACACATGTGACACATGTTCTTGTACAGTAGCCGAGTAAATGAGGATGTCATCTATGTACACTACGGCACATATGTCTAGCAGTTCTCGCAGGACATCATTCATAAAGTGTTGGAATGCCACCGGTGCATTGCATAGCCCGAACAGCATTACCTGATACTCGTAGAGGCCATACCTGGTGCGGAATGCGGTATTCTATTTGTCACCGTCCTTTACGCGCACCAGGTGGTAGGCCCCTCGAAGGGCAAGTTTTGTAAACACTTGCACTTGTTGTACTTGATCGAGTAACACAGGAATTAGAGGCAAGGGGTACCGGTTCTTTACTGTGACCTGGTTTAACGCACGATAATCGATGCACGTTCTTAGGTCCCCCCCCTTCTTTGGGAAGAAGAAGAGGGGAGAGGCTGCAGGAGATTTGGAAGGGCGGATGAAATCATTTGCGATATATTGGTCCAAGTAGGTTTTTAGATGGGCGTTTTCCCCTTCCATCAGGGTGTATATGCGGCTGCACAGAACTTTTGCCCCTGGTACCAGGTCTATTTGGCAGTCGTATGAACGATGCAGAGGTAGTGTGTTGGCGTGTTCTTTGGTGAATATGTCTTGAAAATCCTGGTATTCTGTGGGTAAAATCCCTAGTATCCCCAAAGCTGGGAGTGTCTTCTGGGAAGTAGATATTGGATGTTCCAGTGCCTGACCTGTCTCATAACAGTGTTTGCAGTCCCTGGGAAAGGTTAACGACCTGCTATGCCAATCTAGGAGCGGGTTGTGTTTCTCGAGCCAAGGTATGCCAAGAATCATCTGGAATTGTGGAGCCGAAATTAGATCAAATGAGATTTCTTCCTTATGTCAATCTTGAAAGAGCATAATGACCTTGGCGGTACAACGGGTTACTGGGCCTGAAAGTAGCTGAGTACCGTCGACTGTGGTTACATTGTCTATGATTTCCTTTGCACAGACTGGTAACCCAATCCTATCTGCTGTTTCCAAGTCCAAATAATTTCCAATGGCTCCACTATCCACGAATGCTTCAAGTGCGTGTAACCTGGAGGGCTGGCGCTGGTCCATGATGGTCACCTGGATGGTAAAATGGGAGGTCAAGGGATTCTTAGCTGCGCTCGACAGACCGACCTCTATGTCTGTCGGGCATTGGAGTTTTCTGCCTCGGTTGCTTCCTTTGCTCCATCCACAGCTCCAACACTCTTTCGAGGGGGTTTAGCCGGGCAATTATGGAGAAAATGGCCGTATTGTCCACAGTACAAGCATAACTGCTCTTGCCGCCTTCTGTCACGTTCTGCCTTGGTGAGTGGACCTCGAACTCCACCCAACTGCATGGGTTCAGGATGTGCTTCCACGGGCTGGCGGACAGGCATCTCCTTGGGTCGCATGTAGAACGCTCTACCCTCAGAGCGTGTGCGGTTGGCCCTTCGGGTTTGTAATCGGTGGTCAAGCTGGATTGCTAGGTCAATGTATTCAGTGCACCCATCAGGTGGATTAACTTCTTGTGCCAGGACGTCCTTGAGCTCTCCTCGTAAACCCAGGTAAAATAGAGTTGTTCATTTTTCTTCAGGCCAGTTAGTTTCAGCTACCAAATGATTAAAGGTTGCTACATACGCCAAAAGATCCTGATTTCCTTGCCGAAGGATAATAACTCATCATCCAAGGCTTGTCCTTGTGTGCTGCGGGCAAAGAGCTTTTCCAACTCACACTGAAAACCGGCATAATTCCGGAGTAAAAGGTTGTCCCTATTGACTAACGGAACGGACCAGTCTGCAGCATGTCCCCCCAAGTATGACAATCCAAAGGCCACTTTGGATTGGTCCGTGGGAAATAACCCTAGTTTGCACAGAAAATGTAAACAACACTGGTTCATGAAAGTCCCAAACCATTTGGGCTCTCCTAAGAACCTCTCCGGGGGCACCAGTGGTATGTAGCCTGGGAGGACCACTTGTACTGGTACTGCTATGGGTTGGGGTGACGATGTTGGCACGGCCGTGGCTCCCCCTGGCAACGGAGCCAACCCTGCTTGAGTCTGTAGTAATTGGTTTGCAATATTGTCTGTTTTGTCCCTGTTCACTACCAGTTCACACCTCAAGGCGTTTGTCTCAGCACGAGCTGCATGCACCTCAGCCTGCAGCTCCCCCAATAACTGTGACAGCTGATCTACCTCCGAGGTCTCCATCGCTCAGGCGGAGGTGTTTTAAGGTAGGCTTCGTGTTCTGTCACGCTCATCTGAATCTCTGCAGGAGCGATGGAGTCCGCCGACCTCTGCCCTGCTTTCTCCTCACCCCGAATATGGGAATTCTACCTGTAGGAAAACAACGGGTTAGTGAGTGGCGTTTCCTAAACCTAGGGAACCCTCTTCCCCAATTCCCTATGTGCTGGAATACAGTGTCTTGGGGGCTCACCTCTTAGCTTAAGATGGTGGGCTCTCCGTCCTGCATCTGCAGGGGCGCTATGGTGTGGGACCAGTTGGCTGATGCGCTGGCTTGGTACTGGTTTTTCTGGCTGATGCGCTGGCCTGGTACTGGTTTTGCTGGTTGATGCGCTGGCACTGCAATGTTAAGCACTGCCGTTTATTTAGTTAGCGGAGTTCTGTGATTCTCCTGAAGATTGTCCCCAGGGCCAGTTACCTCACTGGACCCTTCGCTCTGCCAGAATGGCAGATGTGCACAATTGGATCGCTAGAATCGGATCAGGTAAGTGCTGTATGTCTGTGGTTTCCCAGTTGCTCCACTGGGTTAGAGCGCGTGATAAGTTCAGGTTCGTAATGTCTATGGATATTATTGCTAACAGTACTCTTCAAGTTCTAACCTGTTTTTTTCCTTCGCTTTTCTCTTTTGCAGGTTGTCAAAAGTTGCTTCCAGGCAGCGGCTGGAAAGTCGAGTAGAAAACCACAGGTCTGTTAAGTTAAAGTCTCTGTCCTCTTTTCAGGCGCGAGTGTACGCAGTGAAGAGGGTTGACCTGCCGGTCGCGAGAGCTGTAAAATGCTGTAGAAGCCTCTGGAGTCAGGAACCAGGTAAGCGTGTGCTCGAAGCTACAGAATGCACACGAAGCATGGCTTGTTCCTTGGGTGCGGCTTTTATAGATAGCCTCGCCTGAAGACTAGAGCGTTCAACCTAGTTCTGGGTTGGCACTAAAGGATCCATATTAGTGGAAACAGGAAGTTTTATGTTACCCTATGGGCCTTGGTGGATCCAATGGGTGAAATGGATATTTACCCTATCCTTGCTCGCCATGCTCTCACCCACATTACTCCTGCCAGTTTTCTCCCCTTGCCATCCAAATATGAAGGTGACTTGGTAGTACTACTTAGGCTTGTACCCATGACAGGGGTAAAGTGCAAAGCTGCTCTCCAGAGTGAAGTCCATGGGAGGGTGTTTGTTATCCTGGGCCAGAGAAGCTGCCCTGGAGAGTTGGAGGGGCTGGCGAGGAGCCCTTAGACTTCAGGCGATGCTACTTCAACAGTGACATTAAAGAGATCACAACAGGTGAGTTCAAAGTCAGAGTCAAAGGGAAACACGGTTGATGAAAGCAGCAAAGCTCGAGGGATAAAATGTTGCAAGCAGTAAGATAATAACAAGGACGAGCATAGGATAAGAAGCGCGCTGAAGAGGATGGCTTTGATTGGCCGTTGTAAAACTTGAAAGATGAGAGAAACAAAGAAGGTTTTCGAAAGGAACTATAGTGAACAGAGACATTGTGTACAGGAGTGAAGTTCACGGAGAGAGCGAAGATGGAAGCAAGTGAAGGGGGCTATGCTTGAGGAAAAGGCACGCCGAGATCCCATGAAATGTTGGTGATGAATTGTAAAAAGGTGCAGCGGGCATGATATTGAGAAAAGCTGAAGATTAACTGTAAAAAGGTGCCAGGGGCACGCTGATGAAAGTATGCCAATATTTAACTGCAAAAAAGTGCTAGGGGCACGATGAGAAGAGAAAGCTGAAAGAGAGAAATAGGTATCAGAGTGTCCCACACAGATCCAAAGGTACTGTGTGTTCTTTGGAAGTCTCTGATACGTTGAACTGCTGAATAACTGTGTGAGGGGAGCCACAGTGTCAGAGTGGTCCCGCCTGGGCTGAGGAGTACTAGGCATTGTCAAAAGCCTCTGATACATCAATACACCAACCTTTTGTGAACTGTGAAAGCCTTGTGAACTAATGATAAGTAGCAGACTTCCTGAGGAGAAGAGACACAGCGGTATTGTTACCTAAAGGAACTTTGAACTTGTGCTAGCAGAACTATTTGAACTTTGTAAAATCACTTTATGCAGTGCCTTTGAAAGCAGTGGAATGCATGCTGAATCCCAAGTGGCTTAAGACTTGGGGAAGGGAGCTGTGGACCAGCTCCAATACTATCCTGACCTTTACTTTGAAGCACCCTTTTTATTTAGTACAATCCCATAACCATGATTGTATCAGTGAGTGTGAGGGCAGGCATAGGTTTAACATAGACACTTTTCTTTTGACTAACTTGACTGACTTTGGACTTATACTTTTGGTTGATGGTCGAGACTACTCCGATTATAGACGTAGGGCAGGTTAGAGAGTCTCCAAACCCCTTTCTTTACCAAATAAAGGTTTTCATAAACTTGAAGCATTGTGCCTGTGTTTCCCTCATGATACCATGATTGTCTCACACTTGGTACTTGGTTTCCTACTGTACAAATGGTCTACAGAACCTTTCGGATAAAATGTGACCTTTTCTGTGGCTATGGTATGTATTCTCAGATCTCTGTCTGACATTGTGGTCACAGGTTCGAATCCCAGCAGGTGCACTCAACCCTTTATACTCCGGAGACAGTCCAAATGTTCTGCTCTATTACTGAAGTAAATGTCACCTTCCCCTCACCGGAAGACCGAGATCATGTTACCTTGCCTCTGGCTGTCACCTCTTTGCCGAGGGTTTTGCTCATCTTGATACTTATGTAGCACACTACTCAAGGGAACAGGACCCATTCTGATGATCAGTGGTGGAGAGCGGACATGTCAAAGCTCGGGTCTGGTATGCTAGAGCGGTGGACGAGCCCTTGCCCGTATGATAATGCTACTCCTCTAGCTGACCTGCATCTTTGTATGCTGCGTCAGAGGTAGGTGCTCAGTCATCCTCACGTGGATTGATCTTCAACGTGGAGCTTGATGCACCCATTGTTGCTTTCCCTGGGGTGGAGGGTAAGAGTCCAGGCATTTTCTCTTTAATGATGAAGCCACTTTAAGCCTTAGGTTAGACATCCTGTTGGGTTGCGTCTTGACCGGGAGCCACAAGAGGCAGGTCTCTTTCGGCATCCGGCCTTCCCCCTTGCAGGACACAAGGGAGGCCAATCAGTGGCAACCGTACAATCATGGTTGCTGAGAAGGGCATCTTTTGTATGGGCTCCTAAAATTCTCTGCGTAAACACATCTCCAATGAGCCTAGACTCGGTTGTAATTGTTTTTGAGGTGACCAGATTTTCAAAATGAAAAACTAGGACCGGCCGCAAACATAAAAGTAGGACTAAACTCCCCATCCTCCCACACCACCATCCCTCAAAAAACTGTCCGCCGGGATTCGACAGTATTTCCAGCACTGCTCCTGCACATAAATTGTGCGATTTTGACTATGAATATAAGCATGTTAGTAAAAAAGTAGCTTTTGCTTTGATCAATGTTACAATTTCTCAACCAGTGTTTGTGTCACAATCTGTTATTGCATGTGGCTGGTACATGAAAGGTTGGGGGTCCAAAAGCTATGGCAAATATCTGGCCTAAGAGCTACTTAAATATTCAGAAACTATTCTGATGTTTATTTGGTTAATAATTGTTGTGGATTGTGAAGAATTAATCATTCCCTGCACTGGAACTGGGATAGTGCCATTAATGAACCTCTTCCTTTCCCTAAAGTTGAAACTGGGTTAAATAACTCTCTAGACTGGGGACAGAAGGCCCAATCCCGGGACAGTCCCAGCAAACCCAGGACACATGGCCACCCTGATTGGTTTAATTCCATCTGTGAGTATAGAGAACACCATCAAATCCACAGAGGTGAGCTAAAGCGCTATCATTATAGAACAGGTCTTGCTGTTCATAAGCTTGTTCCTCCAGTTGGTAGCCCTGGGGATTAACTTCCTTCTAATCAAACTTCCCTGGTTCGTCCTCTTCCTAATGCTCCTGACCAGTCAGCTGAGCAGGACTTGATGGTGCTATTCACGTGCCCTCTCAACTGAACTATCAGGCGGCTACATGCCCTGAGCAAATGCACAACAGGAGGATCATAGACATAGGCATGTCCAGGGAGTGGCCTGGGGTGACACGTGCTACCCCTGGATTCTGATTGCCCACCCCAGGTGCCACCCCATTATCCTAAACTATGATCATTAAACTTTAAGCACAGGGATGTAAGATACGAATGTTAGTAATTAAAGTAGATATGGGTAGAAGGGACAAATAGTACATTAATGCTATTCAGATGTGTGTGTGCGCACACGCGCACTCGTTCTTCATGCCACCCCTGCATGAGTCAGTGCCCCACTTCGGCCACCACAGTCAAAAGAGTCTGGACACGCAACTGCTCATAGAATGCACATACTAGCCATTACAGTATTGGACATAGGAAGCATGAGCTGTGGCCTTCTTGGTGTTCAAAGCCCCGTAAAAAGGAAGCCCCACTCTGTATTGATCCCTGCCAAATGTGATCCCAAGATCAGACCTCTGTGTCTGTCTGTTTCCGGCAGTGCGCAGACAAATAGTGCATGAAGTCCCAAGCGATTGTGGGTGAATAAAGAGAGAGTATAGTGGGAAGAAGCTGTAGCTCTCAGCTCCTGTAACAGCACCGCTGCACGCCAGCAGCAGTATGCACAGCGGTCACTGCACCCCGGGCAGCGAGTGGGTCCTGAGGATAGAGGCCCCCCTAGTATAAATTGGGGATGGGAATCTTGGGAGCAAGCAACGGTTGGGTTTGGTGTCTTGTTGGTTGCCTTGCATCCAAGCCCCCCTGAGCCCACCCAACGGTTGATGTGTGGGCCTGAGTTGGTGGGCGCTTGGCGGTCATGTGAGAAGGGAGGCAGTTGACCGATCGAGTGCAGGTGCAACACTCCAGTCACCGCTCAGGCAATGCACACTTTTTGGAAGAAGATTAAACTAAGAATGTGGGTATGTGAGGGTGGGAAAGACAACACTGAACACAGAGAAATACAGTTCTCAGTCAACAGTCTACAGTCTTGACACTTAATATCCCTGTTTAATATAGGAGCAATAGTGTTTTTTTTAAAATGTACAATAGATAATTAACAATAAGAGACCTTGCTTAAGACACAGAAACAAGTGTCAAGTAATTATCCTGCTGGCCTAGAGAGAGGAGACTGGACAAGGAGACAGAAGGCTATAATGTTACCTAGTTACATGTTTAGGAAAACTATAAAAGAACAGGTTTGCTGGGATGTGTACTTTCTTTAGTGAAACTTGTATTCTGATGCAAGTTTTAGTAAAGAATGTGAAGCATAAGACTCTCCTCTGTGTCTCTCCATAGAAATAGGATTAATTTGATACGCCTGAAGCGGATGAACCATGTTAGGGAATTGTTTCTTTCTCTGCCTAACTAGACCATTCTTGAGCCTGAGTGGCAGAGTCTCTCTATTTCTCTCTATGTTGTCTTGTGTGTGTGTGTGTTTGGGTGGGCTATGGTGACCTGTGGATCGTGTGGTTGAACCTTGTGGAAGGAGAGCTTTCCTAATGCTTGGCTGGAGACTAGTACAAGTGGAGTGTGGAGTCACATGACATGGGGCTACAGGCAGCAGTAATAGTAGGGATCATTTGTATTGTGCCTTTATCCCACTGTAGATCTGGGCCAAATATCATCCTCATGGCCCCCAAACGACTCTCAACACGAAGGAGAGAACGACAGATGTGCCTCACTCTTAGGCCCATCACCACAGTCATTGATATATCGAAGGTGTGAGAAACGCTATTCTCGCAGACAACCATTCAGACCTTACCCAATCAATGATTTGGACTATATAGAAATGACATAGATTGAGCAAGTCAACTGACTGCAAAGCCAGAAATCAATGACGTCATCACTGACATCACGACATAGCCACGTTTATACATGAAGTACATATTCATCCAGTCATGACGTTACACAGACATGCACTAGTTTATTGCATATAGGCACGAAGTACATACTCACTAAGGTAGAGAAGGGACACATATACATATCTCTATGTTTATATCTTTGCCAAAGCTGAAACTGCAACATTGAAAGTATCCATATATTTAACTTGCACATGCTTGAATGCCACTAACATGGAGAAGCCATTAGGAACGACATAGAAGCTATATCTCTCTGAAATGGATGGCAAAGGTGAGACGGGCTTCGAGTACATGGAGAAGTTGAGATGATCGCCACAGCTAGAGGCGTGCAGAAACACGGCACCCGACCATGGACAAGGGAGACAGAAATTTCCATTTACTAAGACAATCACAACCTGCAGAAATTCAGTCTAAACTCCTTATAATTACAAGCAAGAGGGCTTCATTTCGTGGTCTCAACACACGTGACCCAGCCGAACGAGACAATGCCCAATCAACCAAGGTAGACAGGGAGGGCTGTTCTCACTGAACCGGAGGAGAAGAAGTTACAAGTGTTACCTCTGAACTGATAACTGAATGCACTCTCCCAGGCGTAGGTGATCAGGGATAGCAAAATTAGAGAACGCTCTGCACCCCCATTTTCCTTCTCATGGCCTTGAAAAGGTACACTCAGTTCGAGAACTGTTTAGGGTCCCAGGGATGGGGGCACACATCTGACCGAATCCAGATTCACCTTTCGAGTGGAGATATAATTTGTTGCAAGGGCCAATGGTCTCTCTACGATCCTGCAACATTGTAGATTAATACTAATAGGGGTAGTGCTAGGAGGGGCCCCTAGATATGGCTATCCAATTTTAGAACTAACCCATATAGCTTTTATATGTAGCTCACCCACACCGACCAATATAAATGGCTGATAGGTTTCTGGGATGGAATTTTAATTTGTGACATCACACTGGGATAAAACCGGGTGACACCCGCTTGACAACGAGAGCTACGGAGGATACTTGTATATCTGGTGTGATCCCTGTCATATTTGTTTTGCTAATAAAAGACAGTAACTTTTCCCATGGCTGAGTCTTCCGTTCTTGTGGCGGGGAGTCTTTGATGGGCCCAGCTGTTCTAGGCTGATAATTGGTGTGATTGCTAGAAAGCCCCGGCCACAGCTATACACCATTAATATGGCCTCAATGCACTTGTCTTGTGGTGGGGAAGCTCTAGGGGGACCGAAGTCCAAGGTGCTGGAAATTGTGTGAAGGCTAGAATGTGTGTGGGGGATATGTTGACTGGGGATTACAATTACCTTTATGGAGCTAATACAACCCCCGCTCCCTGTGGAGAAAGCTGACAGAGGACCTTAATAGGTGGGACTTACAAGAGTAAGAGTAATCCTGGTTCTCCTAGATAGCAGCAGTGAAAATGAGGTCACTGCCCAGACATTTATACTCAGTGAGCTCCCTCCCAGTGAAGATCCAGAAACACATGGTGAAAAGGGAGATCCTCAACTTCATGTGGAATGAGAAAAGGCTGAGGGTGCCCAGGATGGTCCTTCTTAGATCACCACTGATGGGGGGCGTTGGGGGTCGCAGAAATAACAAGATATGTGATGGCGGCCAAGATAGCCCCTTTGTTATACTGGTCTGGGTCTGAACACAAGAAGGGTTGGTGTAAAATTGAACAAGGAGCCATGACTATCCTACTGGGTGTGTTGCTGTTCCTAGGGCACACAGCCCTGGAGGCGGAAGGACCCTTGTTGGAAGTGACCATATGCTGCCTAATATATTAGGACAAAGAGCTATGGTGGAAGGGGACAACCCCAGGTTTAAGGCATTATAGCCCAATGGGATATAACGCAGACTTCCCCCTTGGATGGACTAACGACGTCTGGAACGTTGGGGGGATGCGCAACTTAAACATTAGCAGACTTCTACCAGGATGGAGATCTCCTGTTGTTCAAGGACTGCAAAAAAATATCTCAGGAGGGAGAGCGTGAAATGTTCTGTTACATTCAGATAAGACATTGGATTTCACATAGGCCAGTCAAGGAGGCAGGAACGAGAACTCCACTGGGATTGAAAACAATGATGCAAGAGGACTGGTATTGAAGGGCGTTTCACTGCTTTACCGCCTGCTGAACAGGGCATTATCAGAAGATTGCCATATATGTATAAATGGGAAAGGGATCTGGGTATTGCAATTATGGAAGAAGAATGGGGACAGATCTGGTGGAGAGTCCATAAGGCATCAAAATGTACGGCCTATAAAATATGTTTCAGATGGTACCTGACCCCGCAACGGATAAAAGATAAATATCCAATTCTCACCCCTATGTTGGAGAAACGGTGGGAAGGTGGGAGATCTGAGACACGTGTGGTGGTCTTGCCCAAAAGCCCAGATCTTCTGGAAGGAGATAATGCGACACATTAAAGACACGGTGGGAGTGCAGTTGCCGGATAACTCAATGCGTGCTCCTACTGGGGGCGGTCATGGAAGATGTATACGCTGCTAGTGGGGTTAGGGTGACAGCACTACGAATGACACTGGCCCAGGGATGAAAACAGAGTAGGGGCCGGTGGCAGCCTGGTGGTGGGTCAAAATCTGGGGGTTTTAGCAATGGAGATGGTATGCGCTCTGGAAAACAGAACATATCAAAAATGCTTTGAAGTTTGGGTCCAATTCCACAAACATGTTAAAGCGAGGGAACATCTGTTTCATAGACTGGGCATGCTTAAAGGCATCTCAGTATTGTAAATAGGTAGGGCCTGGGTCTCCGAACAGATGAAGGTCCAGAGTGAACAATGGCGTCAATCATGATCTAATGTTGTGCCACAGATGTTAACTGTTGATTGATGTTACTGTCTCCAGTACATTGCATTAGCAGGAATAATGGTGGCAACGACTCATTATGCCACTTGTATATGGTGCATAACTGTATCAAAAGGCACTGGTGATAATGTACAATAAATAAAGCTTACAAAAAAAAAGTGACTTTATTCCAGAGGGGGACGGGGGAGTGAGAGGTTGAAGAGGGAAGGTTGGTGCGACGGGAGCACGGGGGGGCAGAGAGGGGTGGTGAGGTCCAGCGGGAGAAGACCGTGGAGTGATCTGTCCAGATTAGGGGAGGCAGGGTGGATATCGGGTTAGTGGAGCTGAATACTGCATCGAGAGTGTGTCCTGCAGTGTGGGTGGGGAGAGATATCAGTTGGATCAAATTGAGGGCTTCTAGGGTATCAGAGAGAGACCAGGTCGTGGGGTTTGAGGGAATGTCAAACCAGATGTTGAAGTCTCCTAATCTGGTGAGAGATGGATGCTGAATCAAGTAGAGAGCCCACCCTTGCGCCAAACCACTCCCATGAGATTCGTGACAGTGTGAGACATGTTGTAGGGGTACGACAAAGTCCCCTTCTTTGGACTGGGTGATAGGACTGGAGTAACCCCAGGGGTCATTTACATCCATCTGCTCATGGATCTAAGGCTCGATCGATCAACCAGGCAAGTCCATTGGTATCCAAAGGGCAAGGGCCTGTCAACACTCTCCCCTGCTGATATGTGCATTCCAGAGAAGGGGAAAGGGGCAATTGAGGACCCAGTGTCCATTTTATGTCCTGGGATGAGAAGTGCCACTACTAACCTTCACCCCTTCAATTCATACCATTGGTAAATTTAGCTGAGGGGAAATATACTCTGCCAGAAAGACCTCCTATGAATGCAAGTCTGATCCTCAAATGGCCAGCTAGAAAACCTTCTCTGCAATAGTGATAAAAGCACCGTGAGGGACAAACTCGGAATGGCCTATAGGGCAATGCATAAAGTGCAGGCCCAACATGCTAGTGTGATGCAGTTTATTTGGTCAAAGTGGGAGAGATGTATGGCCAAAGTAGGCCGGTTTGATGATGATTTTCCGACACTGTGCACATAGTAGTTTCAATTAGTGTTACTGGACAAATAGTCCTTAAAATTCACAAGTTTCAATATATTTCTACCAAAAAACCCTCTCATGGCACTTCTCAATGTGTCACAAAAGGACTGTGCCACTTTCTCATTGGTGCCCGAGAATTTTATGAACAAGTCCGATCCTGTTAAGAAATCAAGGTGCCTTTGAAGATGCGTACACATCCACCCTCCCACGCACACACAGTTTAGGCACATGGTTCAAAACTGATAGACTACAAAGAACTTGGTCTGCTCTGCGGCTGTGCAGGCTTTGCAGCGAAAGACCTTCTCCCACTGGACGGCCTGGCCCCACTTCTACTGGCTTCCAGGAGCCAGCCTACGCTGGAATAGAGGATGGGTTTGTCAGGAGATGTCGCCCACATGACTTATTTGCCAGGACAGAAGTTCACAGGTGCTACACTTCTGGGTCCTTGGAGCAAACAAGGGAAATGTGCAGGCTAAAGCCGTGTGCTGCTGTCACAGAAAGTTCCTCCTCTTCTACTTCTTGGGGTGGCTCCCAAAGATCGGGAGCCGACGATGTCAATCTGGAGAGATGATGTTCGCCTATTACCCACAAATGCAGGCACTAAACAACCGCCTAAGAAAATCTAACTGCCATTAACACTGTACCCACCGTACCCACACCACAGTACAACCACCGCACATCACAAAGTCACCCTACTCAAGACCTAATTCAAGTAATCCCTCAGATAATCCCTCGGATATTCGACAATGTCCAGAAACCTCTCGTCCAGTTTTATTATTATCATAATTTTCTCAGTCTTAATAACCTCAATCATAAACAACAAAAAAGTCTCCTTCGCCATCACGAAAAAAATCCCCCACCACCTTTGTCTGCACCACCCGCTCCTCAGAAACAACCGAAGGAGGCAAGAGCCCAATGACAATCCTGCATCGTCAACTTGCAGCCGCACGAATGCCTCAGCATAAGTCAAATGGTGAGACACTCTCACTGATTGCACCTGGGCCACACGCACATATATAGGACACTTCTTATAAATAACACAGTGATCCCCACCACAGTTCCTACAGACAGGCTTTACCTCACTCAAGCACTCCTTGATATCGTGACCACCTCCACACTACGTACAACATTGTACACCTCTGCAGACACTGGCTACACGACCAAATCTCCAACACCGAAAACACAGCAACAGAGGGGGCACATACTTCGCCACCAGGAACCTCGCATAACCTCTCATAACCAAGCCTCAGAAACTGGGCCACCTCCACAGACTGAATCGTCACCAACAAAGTAGTCATCACCATTCCTTTGACCCAACCATCGCACCCTTGCCACATTATCGTGCTGAAGCAACGCCATTAAAAGGCTCAAATCAGTACTGGTCGGTACTCCATAAATCACCCCCTTACCTCTTTCCACCAGTGTGGGTGGAACAGTATGCACCACAGGAATACTCACCACTTTGCGCAAACGCATCACCTTCTCCCGTTCTTCAAAAGTCTTGCAGCAAACCAAAAGCTTACCCTCACCCATCTTACGAATAAACCGAGGCGAACGAGCCCACCCCTGTACAGATTCTGCAATCTCAATTGGGTACACCAACCTGACAGTCATTCAGAGCCAGAATCAATAGAACCCGTCTGCCATTGGACAATAAAAAAGAAAAAAGAAAAGTACACCCTACCGCCACACAACACCACCAGTCAAACTACCCATGTGTGCCAGAACACTGGCCTCAGCGTCTCCCTTCAAGCCAACCAGCGCCATTGTGCCCATCCTCTCTTACCATCACCAACCATCCACTCTCTTTTCCCTGACATTAGCTCTTCTTCAGAACATGGGGTGCCAGGCCCTCATAAGAAAAAAAAACTCTAGCTCCCTACTGCTACTCTGCTCTCTCATACCTCACACGACACCCACTATTCCCCCTCTTAGGCATGGACGGTGCCAGGCATGGGCCTGGGAAGGCTGAACCCCCCCCACCACCACTTTGATGCAGCAGTCAGCAATATGCTGTGAGGCACGTCCCGGCTCAGATGGCAAAAAAGCTGTCAATTTGTCACCTCGGAGAGCAGTGTATTTACTTACTTTTAAACTTTGAAAGTAAGTAAATACACAGCTCTCCAAAGTGAGAAAATAGTCTTTTACTGTGACTGTGGCCTCAGCAAACATACTGAGGACAAAAGCCTGTGCAGGGATGACATCAATAGACCCCCTGTGTGGAAGCTAAAGGCTTAATTGCTGGGTTAAACCTTTAGTTGGCCAATGGCCTAATGATTGGCTTTCCTTTGTTTAACTAAATAGCCCGTGGGATGTGGAGGTGTAGAGAGGGAAGGGCAACAGAGGGTCCAGAGGGAAACAGTTAAGGGAAAAAAAGCCTTTTTTGTTTGTGTGTATGTGTGGATTGTCTGTATGCATGCATGTGAAGGTATAAGTGCGTGTCTGTATGTTTTTATGTGCAGGGGTGTCTAAGTGCGTGCGTAGGAATAAATACAGTGTGAATGGTGTACGCGGGTGCGAGTGTGCATGTGAAGGAGAATGCAGTGTGAATGTACTGGTGGTCGTGTGAATGACAGAAGCTGGGTGTGTGTGTGTGTGTCTGTCTAGTGCGCGCGCGCGCCATCCCCGGTCTATGGTATAAAATTGTTTCGGGCACCAATGAAAAAGTGACCCACAGTTGAAAATGGGAATTCATTCCTTTTGTGACAAACTGTTTGAATAGTACCTAAGGGGAAGCTTTTTGATAAAATGTAATACAAATTGTGCATTTTAAAGAAAATGTATCCAGCAACACTGGCCACATACTGAAGTAACTCATCAAACTGGCCCACGGGACCACACTAGCATTTTGTGTTTTTGGTTTGGGCATTATCCTATTGCCTAATAGGCCAGTCCGAGCCTGGCGAGCTCATTGGAGCATAAACATTTTTTGCCAGGCGCATGGCATTTTTTACTAGCATTTTTGGGCAAAGCAAAGCCAACTTTAGTGTTATTATATGAAGGGTGGGTTGCAGTAGGGGAAGGGTAACGCAAGGGGGCTGGGTGGGTCCTACTGTGGCATTGAATTTTGTACTCGCATTGAGGAATAAGCCAGCTTTGTGAGTGCTCTTCTTACATTGGGGAGGGCATGTTTCCTTACTGTGGCATGGCATTGTTTTACTGGTGTTAAGGTCAAAGTCAACATGATAAGTGTTTTTAGATAGGCGGGGGGGGGGTTGTGCAGCTCGTAAGGCAATGCTTTCTTACTGTTGCATGATATTTTCTACTGGCATTAGGGGGCAAATACAACACGAGTGTCCTTATATGGGGGATTTGTGTAATGATTTGTTATTTTCATAGCACTTACGTCAAAGCACTGTACACAAAACATATCGAAAAATTATGATCACCCAACCGAAGATGGTACTCATTTATTGACCTCAGGAGGATGAAAGGCTGAGTGGATCTTGCACCTGCGACCTGCAGATCACATACAGATTGCAGCAGCAAGGGATCAACCCGCTTAGCTATTGTACCAGTTAACCAGCTAAGGCATGTTTTCTTACTGTGGCATGGCTTCTTTTTAATTTTTAACTGGCATTAAAGCAAAGCCAACAAGAGCATGTTCGTACGTGGAGATACAGCATATATTGGCAGAGCCAGCATGAACATGTTTTGTTATAGTATCAATACTGGCATCCTGGGCAAAGCAAACGCTGGCATATATAGGAGCACCAGAATGGACGTGTTTGGGCACAATCAGTATGTACATGTTTTTACACTTGAGGTGTACTGGCATACAGTGGGCAAAGGCATTATGACAATGTGCTTGAAATTGCTCCTGTGCATTGTTGATGACTTGGCATCTAATTGACTTTGTCATGTCTTACCCAACAAAACCGATTGTAAACTGTGTGACATTTTACCTAAAGCATGACAGCAAATGTACTGAAAAATGCACCATTTCAACCCCTTATTTAAACATTATTCTCTGTCAGAGAACTCCTCTGAGCCCACCTGGGTTGGTCCGCTCTTTCTCGCGACCCTCAGTGGCGCCTACAGATTCGGTTGGGGGCACAACAAGCCCAGTTCCCTCTTCGGGCTCCCCTTGGGGTGAGCCCTACTACATTAGCTCAAGGCCCCACTTGTTACACAATCCTTGATATGCCTCTGGGGAGGTGTGGGTGAAAGATGCATATAATGGGCCGTGCTCGGGGGGGGCTGTGCGAACACGTCAGATCCAATCAGATACAGGTGCAGAGTCTCGGCTCAACTTCAGCGAATGAAAGGCTGTACTTGCAGCTGGAACCAACCAATAGATCACTTCGGTGACTAATGGGGATGAGAAGCATCATCGCACTACCATGCTGATGCGGAAGAGTCTTATGTTCAATAAAGATGTGCAGGGGACTTAACACCCCAAATACTTTTGACATTACCACCAGAGAAGCAGCCACTGAGAGAGGGACCGTTGTCCACAAAGCCAGGCAGCTGACTTGTGATCTTTTGGATAACTCCTTGCCCATGTTTCTGCTTGCCCTAAACCATCAGTTTTGAGTTTCTTAAATAAAAGCCTTTACCCTTTCAAGTAGTCTGTTGGTCTCTCGGCTTGTGACTGGGCATCTATATGCTGTAAACCAGTGTGTCATGACCTGGGAGATTCATGTCTGTTCTTTTGTTATTGGTGCTGCTGGCCACCGTTTCTGCTGTGGAAATACTAACCCCACCAATGCAGTGGGTTGCCAAAATGCATGCCAGGCCTCAAAAGGCAAAGGCAAGGACTTCTTGTCCCATTGAGCCTGTTGTGATGACACTCTACCATGAGGTCCATCTTGATGGCTGTCATCACCAGAAAAACACAGTAAAAGAATTGCGATTGCCCTGCGCTCCCACCCTCAGCTCTGAGCACAGCCTCATGGAATACCCAGGCAGCTTGTACTGGGCACTCCCATGAAGACTGCAAAGGAGTCAATTCTTGGGCCCTTGACTTGTTTGGCAATTGGTCAAAAATGAAATGCATAAGTAGAGCTCTTTGGGCGAGGGTAAATGGGTCTACCCTCTCCCTTACCAGGCCTTCCCTAATGAAAGTGTGAAAAGACTTGTGCGAAGCCCTGAAAGTCACAACACTCCCCCTACTGACTTGCATCCCAGTCACCTTTTATAGTTTCAGTGTTCCAGGCTATCCATCGAACCTACCCCTTCTGTAATGTCTTCACAGGCTGAAAAACGATGGCCTGGAGGGTCGTCCAGAGCTATTCCCGTGGTTATGATTAATCCAAAACCTTCCATCCATCACCTTTTTGTTTTGCTGAAGGCAGCCCGAGTGGAACGGGTATGCCCAGATGTGGGTCCCAAGCCTGCTGGGCCTAGAGACCCAAGCTACTCCTCACTGATGAGGCCCAACAAGGCCAAAACATGTGTGGGGATATTTGTGGTCTTGTGCATAAGGGGTGTGACCTAGCAGTTCGGGCTGGACTGGCCATTTTTGGGGTGGGATCAAGACTGATTTGCATATGTCTTTTCCCTTCTGTAAGGGCTTGGCAGACTGAAAACAATGGTCTGAAGGGTTGTCCAGAGCTGTGCCCGTGGTTATGATTAATTCAAATCCTTCCAGCCATCACCTACTTGTTTTGCTTAAGTCACCCTGAGTGGGACGGGTATGTCCAGTCGTGGGTCTGGAGCCTGCTGGCCCAGTGATGATGCACAACAAGATCGAAACATGTCTGGTGATGCTTGTTGTCGCATGCAGAAGGATGTGACCTAGCAGTTTGTGTTGGACTGCCCCTTTTGGGTGGTATCAAGCCTGATTTGCATATGGTCTTTTCCCTTCTGTAATTGCTTGTCTGGTTGAAAAACGATGGTCTGGTGGAGGGTTTCCCAGAGCTGTTCCTGTGGTTATGATTAATTCAAAACCTTCTAGCCATCACCTTTTTGTGTGGCTGCAGTCACTGCCAGAATCTAGAGCACTTTTTAGAATCTTTTGAGAACAAGTGGGGAGACATATAGATGCTTGCTGCAGAAGAAAATATAGCGTGGCTAAGGTGGCCATGATGGAAAGATGGACGTCGGAATCATGTTGAAATCAGAAGATGCTGGAAAAACAGCTTTGTGTGAAGACTAAGAGGAGTCTATTGCCTTGGGATCAAGGAGGCTACATCAAGGAATCATTTCAAGGCACAAAGGCAGTCAAGAGGATAAGTCATGTACATAAGACATATTTCTCTTAGATTAAGCAAAGTAGAAAACATCTGCAAGTGCCAAGCATTGGACAATCAAAGAAGCGAAAAGCATATTCAAGATGGAGTGAGTAAGTCTCTAGAAGCCAAGAAGAGTAATGACACCCAGCTTAATGAACTCAAATAGCAGTAAATAAAAGGTCAAAATTGACAGAACCGTGGTCTCCTCACAAGTGATTAAGAAATCGAAAACAAGGGCTATTCATTAAGCTCCAGACATAGATAAGGGTGTACCTACACTCCCTTAAAAGTCCCAGAACAGAGAACAGCTTGCAAGGTAAACTATAAAGAAGAATCCTTGGCTTAGTGCCTGACTGATGAGAGATAATGGACTAATTGGGAAAGTGGGTAGTGGTTTGACATTGCTCTCTGCGCCTGAGTTTCATTTATCCTACATGCTCCTAAAGGGTGGGAGAGAATACCAACCAATCAGAGGGTCTATGTAGCAACACACTATACAATGTTGCACAGGCCATCCTGCTGTTGTTATTCTGCTATAATCTGTATCATACATATTTAGAGGTGGTTCAAGGCATGCCTAGTAGATAAGGGGCATCCAGTAATATCACTAAGACTTTAATGATACATAGGCACATATATTCCTTTAACCAATCCCTCCCTTTAATAGGTTTTACAGCTTGCTACGTAGGATGATGTCATAGTGACGTACATTGAGGTATAAAGCCTTTGTATAATAGAAACATAAGGGTGAGTGCTTGGACTACAATTAGTTGTTTGCCAGATTTCCCTACTTTATTTTGAACTGATAATAAAGGAGTGCTTTGCCATGTTCTTTGAGTCTGTCCAGGTATTTGGGTCTGATATCATTATTGGTAATTCCATCTAGCACACAAGATGCTTCAAGGTGCTAGTGCACATTTTGGTAGCGGTGCGAATGGTTCTGGTCCAGTCGACCTGGGCTCATATCTGGACTATCGGACTATCAAACACTTCCACCATTAGTCAGAAGATCATGGATCTTCCTGTGGAGATCGGCGCGCAATAACACACTTGTGAAAAGAACCGGTTGGCAGATGCCCTTTTGAAGAAATTCCTGTCCGGTCCCGCAGGTGCCCCACATACTGAAGGCGAACTGGTCGATTGGATAAGAGTCAATGCTGAGGGAAGCGAGCTGAACCACGGATGTAAGTATAACATTGAAGGTAGCAGAAATAGGGGGAGGTACTGTATTGTAAATATATGTATATAAGTAACAGGATTTTTTGGGATCAGAAAGAAAAGAAATAGATAACTCGATTACTGGTTCCAAGAGGTGCAGAAGGGTATGCACTAACAACTCCAAGTGGGCGTATTTAAGCAGTCCTCAGGCAAGGCCAAAAAGGAGGGTGTGTATCAAATTCCAAAATGGAGTAAAAAGTGAGATGAGATCCATTTACTAGAGATAGTAAAGGAAGGCATACGCAAAATATGTAAAGTGCACATGTGTATGGGGTTATAAATATGTCCGTATAACACTTGTATTGTATTTAGATCAGGAGATATAAAAAGATAGTAAACAATTAAGGTGATCATCAGATTTTCAAAGGACAATAATAAATAAATAAAGAATCGTCACTAATAAAACAACAAGGCAGCAAAAATGTATACAAAGTGTAAATAAAGGAATAAAAAGAACACCATTGCATAGATTTTAAACATTCGTTAAAAATCTGTTTTTTGGTAATGGGTGGCGATTGATGGTGCTTGCTCGAATCAATCAGTGTGGTATATTTGATAAAGAAAATAAAAGAATAAAAGATCTGGTAAGTATTGGGAGTCAAATTGACTTGTCACCATGGGGAACACATCTCTTTTACATTTATGTAGGACACTGCTAAGGTATACACCCAAAATACGGCAGTACCACGCTGAATGGGTGAATGGCAAGACTAATAAAACACTTATGCCATGGCCCCAAGAAGGTTTGTTGTCAAAACAGTATTGCAACATATGACAACATACATGCATGCTACATAAAAAGGGGAAGAAGTTGCAGAAAAGGTTGGCCGTTTTAGAGTTGTGGAAGATGTACCATAGTGAGAAAGAAGAGCCACCTGAGAAGGAGTGGATGCTTAATCCGCATAAAGAGGAGGATATAACGCCTTCGGTTCCTCTTTCCCCTTCTGAGAACAAGAGTGTAGATACCGAGAAGCAGGGATTTTATCCTTTAAAGGAATTGAAAGCATCGGTGGGTATGTTAATCTGACATACAAGCCCCCGCTTATAACAGTGAGGAGATGTGTGGAAGAAAGGAAGAGTAGAGAACACAAATATATGTCTACATGCAATGAAAGTAAACGGCGTGATGAGAGAAAGGACAGACAGATAGAGATAGAGGAAGAAAGTAAAGAGACAAAGAGAAATGAAGTGCAAGGTACAGAACAAGTGGATGGGAGGACAGATATTATGACAAGGGCATTGATGGGGGTAGAGAAAGGGAAGTAAGAGAAGAGCGGGAAAAGAAAAAAGAGAAGAAGAGAAAGCATATAAGGAACAGAAGGAAAAAGAGAGGAAGCGAAAGGAAGAACAAAGAAGGTATGAGGCAAAGAAAGAAAAGGAGAGATTAGAAGAAAAATAACAAGAGGAGATAGAAACACAGAGATAGAAAATATGTAGGTTGCAAAGAAGACAATAGGAAGAAGAGATGAGGGGGATGAGGAGAAGGGAAGAAGACATGAACAGGAGTAGGGGTCAAACAGATGATGAAAACGATGATCTACTTAATAAAGGCATGATGCCGATTGAAGGACGAGAACGATCAGAAGAGGATAGAGGTTCACACCAGCCCTGCAGAGAGCTGCAAGGGATACCGAGAATATAAACTTAGGCTGGCGAGCAAGAAGTAGAAAACATATGGAAAAGGATTGGGGATTTATATAGGAAAATAAGGGATAAAGATGGGTATAAAACCAAAGAGAATGTCGAAGGATCTCTATCGAGGGAAACGGGAGAAAGGTCAGATGATGTAATAACAGAAAAACATAGAATGCTGTCTTTAAGTAGACTAGATCTGAATGCTGTGGAAATGGACAAAAGCCATACAAGCTGGGGTATAATGATATCAAACGAAGATAGTGTAGAAAAAGGGGTAAAATGGTCAGACTTAGATGACTCTAAAGAAAAAATGCGAGACGCGATACCATTCACTGAGCAACCACAAGTAAGATCATGTAGTGCGGGTATATACTCTCGCCTTGTGTAAGCAGACTGAGGTCACTGAGACTATCCCCACCTGGAAAGCAAGAAGTGTAGGTGGGTATGATTATGGATCAGGATTTACACAATTCCCATTATTAGAGAAAGGGGGAGGACACCCACAATATATACCATAGCCACAAATGGACAAGGATAATTTGAAATGTAAATGACCTAGTTTGACTTCAGGAGCAGGAAAATTGATTTATGAGTTAAGGAGAATGACATCAGGAATGACGTTAGTAATAGGTGACATAAAAGGACTGGCGTCTTGAGATGATAGAACCGTGAAATAAAACGGTAGCATCATTTTACCACCGTCTATGTCAGCGGCTGCCTGAGCCAGTGCAAAGGCAGCTAAAAAAACAGGTAGGCATGGAAGCAAAGCCATGGCCAGGAATACAGTTGACTAAAGCACATGATTTTCGATTGTTACAGGAGAAGGAAAGGAAGAAAGCCGAGAGTAGAAAGCAGGAGGAAGCAAAGTTAGTTCAGAAAAAATTGGCAAAATTAGCTATAACGGTATTTATGACTGGTGAAGGTGTGACGACACAAGAAATGGGACCATTGAAGCAAAGCAATGTAGTGTACCCTATGGATCAGAGTGGGTGCAATCTTTGGGCAAGAGGGAGAGGAAATGGACATAGGGAAGGACGAGGTGGATTTCAAAACCCTCAGGGAGGATTTAATGGTGGACAGCCACAACAACGTTGGAATTGTGGGAGGATAGGACATATAGCCAGAACATATAGAAGCAGAGGAAGCATGCAGCAAAATTGGCAAACTCCAAGAGGGGAGGGGGTGGGCTATGTTCCACAATACAATACAGAACCACAGAAATATTATGCCCAAGATCACACGCAGAATCAGCCATGTGCACTATAAACACAAAAAACACAACAAACACAGCACGCTCCATTACAAATGCAATCACCATCAGGGCAAACCCAGCAAGTGCAGACACAACAAGCTATGGTACTACAATGGAACACAAACACGGGAGCCCTGCAAACACCCACACCTAGAATAGGGAGTGTGACCGTGGTAGGAGGAAATCTTTTCAAGGGTACAGGGATGAACTTGTATCCACAAAAGGACAGCCCACAGAGCGAACTGATGTGTTCAGTACTATCAGTGACAGCAGATCCCCAAGAGGAACCAAGGGTCAAGGTAATGATAGTAGGCAAGACATTTTTGTTTCTTGTAATCACTGGAGCAACTTGTTCCTGTTTCCTTGAGGGAAAATATCCAATGTCAGGCATTGCCATGAAAGCACAGGGATTCTCTTGGCCGATGATTTTAGTTAAAATTATCAATCATTATATAAAAACACAATGTGTCTATGACATTATTATATTCTCGGCAGACACTAGTTAACATATTAGGACGTGACTTGATGACAAAACATAACATGATGATATCTTTCACTGACGAAGGAATAGTGTGCTCCACTCCACGGATACATTATGTCAATGTGAAAGATTTTATATTAGCCTTTACATGCCAGAAGGCATTACGAGGAGTCCCTTTAGATCCATAAGTATTCTTGTACGGAGTGATTGTTTTATTAACGTAGTTACCTAGGGTGATAGGTAAAATATTGAGAATACCTGAAGAGGTTTTGTTTAGACCAGAAATACCTATGGATGAAGATGAAGGACAGGTTATCCCATTTAGAGCTAGAGGCAGCAGTGGTCAGAGATGAAAGGGTAGTCGTCTATGGGAAGGATGATGGAAGAGGATGGAGAGCAGTGATAGCTCTCAGCGAAGGATATAGGTTGACAGATTTGGCACACAAGGAGCTTTTCAGGGACGATTATTCAGATGATGAATTAGCATTTTTTCTAAGTCTTACTTATTGGATCAAAGTAGAGAATAGAGAAATACAGCAGAGAATGGCATTGGTAAAAAATAAACCATAATTTTTCCAGGAAGATTTAGAGAAAGTGAAAAATATTTTATGGACTACAAGTCCATATGACGTGGGTCTATTGAAAGGAGAAGGAGCAGTTAAAATTTAAATTAAACCAGGAGCAATTTTGCCACAAGCAAAGCAATATCCTATGTCCAGAGAAGTGGATCAAGGTATATTTGAGACCATTTCCGCTTTAATGAAGCTGGGAATACTGGTACCATCTGAGTCCCCATATAACATGGCTGTGTACCCAGTGAAGAAATCAACAGGGGTGTCGTGGAGATTTATACAGGGTCTCCACCCCTAAACAATAATGTTAAAGAAGAGTCTTTTTTAGTTCCAAATCCTGCTACAATATTATGCAACATCCCATCTAAGGCCAAATAGTTTACAGTCATAGATTTAAAAACAAGTTTTTCTCAATTCCCCTTTCTCGAGGACTCACAAGATTTGACTTCATTTTCGTATAGAAATACGCACCTGAAACATACTCATTTACCCCAGGGATGCTGTGAGTACCCCTCGATCGTTACCAGGGTACTTCAGATAGATCTGGGTAATGTACAGCTTCAGCGTGAAATAATTAAATAAGTAGATGATATTTCAGTATGCAGCGACACAGAAGAAAGATTCAGAGAAGATTCAGTTTAACTCATGACCGCAGAGAAAGGATACAAAGTAGACAAAGAAAAATTACAATTTAGTCAGGAACAGGTCCTGTATATAGGACAGTTAATCTCTCAATTAGGGAGAACAGTGACATCTGAAAGAGCTAAAGCAATTATGAAGACTTCAGAACTTAAAACAGTGAGCGAAATGCAACAATTTTTAGGCATATATAACTATTGCAGGGCATGGGTTTGCGATTACAGTACAAATATTCAACCACTTTTTAAAGAACTTTAAGAAGCACAGGTAGACAAAAGTAAGATAACATGGACACATAAATGACGGAAGGATATGAAGAGTTAAAAACGGCGATCAAAATAGTCCTTGTGCTTGGAATTCTAGACTATCATTAAGAATGTTACCTATTTTCCCATTCAAATGAAGAACTTATGACAGCAGTCCTCACACAGAAAACGACATTAGGACACAGACATAAACCATTGGCTTACTATAGTGGGATTTTAGATCCAGTACTGAAAGGGCATTACCCTTGCGAACAAGCGTTAGCTGCTGCTGCATTTGCTATTGAAAAAGCTTAAAGTATTACAATAGGGTGTTCAGTGACATTATTTGTTGAGCACGCATTATTTGCCATTCTAGAGTAACCCAAAATACAATGACTACATAAAGAGCATCACGGTACGAGGTAATAATTTTGAATGCCTGCAATTAAAATTGTTATATGCAGAATAGTGAACCCAGCAACATTCATAGCAGAACCTCTAGGAAATGATGATTATGTACATGACTGCACAACCTATACTGAGTTTTATGATGACATTCCCTGTGTTAGAGAAAAGGCTCTCGGAGGAGGGAAATTCTCTTTATTGATGGTTGACCAAACGACCGGAGAAAGACATACGCGATTGGCAATAGTAAAGCTGGACCAAGCAGGTGAATTTGAGGTAGTAACAAGTGCGAGATTGCCTTCATATTAATCAGCACAGGCTGCAGAATTAGTGTCACTTATCGCTGCACTTCAAATATACGAGGATGAGGAAGTGACGGTGTACTCTGACTCCGCTTATGTCACGTCAACAGTACACGCAGGTTTGTCACACTGGAAAAGGAGGAGCTTCTTCAACGCAGACGGCACACAAGTGCAACATGCGTACTTATTGGATAATCATACTGAGGCACTGAAACTCCCATTGGCTATCGCAGTCGTGAAATTCACAGCCCACACTAAAATAACAGTAAGTGACCAATGTCCTTTATTTCTAGGGTCTGTAATCCAGTCCTGATGAAGGCAGTTTTCACTAATAACTGTGCTGAAACATTAAACAAGTGGGAACATCTTTGTTCTGACTTGAGTGTCGTGTAGACCGATGAGACCTCCGTCCCCAAGTGACGCACAGGGGAACAAAACAGAAACCCGCTGTGCGACCCTTGAGGCCACAGGTGAGAGATGTCTTCCCAGATCCACGGAGCCTCTGGAACACCGATGCTGCTGTCAAGAAGGAATGAGGTTAAGCACCAGGCAATCACAATACAGGCAGGTAAACAAAAGAATCTAAAGTGTCTTACCTATCTGGTGTAAGGGAGACCCAGGTAACCTAGTAGGGAGGTTCGAGGCTCAAAAAGATACAGCGGTCCCTGGAGTGGTAGAACCGCAGGTAAGCGTGGATACAGGTAGACCACCTGTAAGATAGGGCTTGGCTTGGGCGTAGAAGAACAGCAAGAAACTCAGGGATGATCCAAAGACAAGTCGATGTGCAGTCCAAAATCCGGCAACAGGTTAACAGTTCCAAGCAAAGGTACAAGGGGTGTCCAAGAGAGTCCAAGATCGAGTTCCGTGGTCGAAGTAACAAGGAGCAAGTAATAACGCCAAACAGGGTCCGAAGCCAGCTGAGAAGCAATGATCGACCTGCCTCTCATTTCTTTATACTGAGTGTCCCAGGGTCATGTGACGTCTCTGGGCCATGTGACGTCCACCAAGATCACGTGAGGAACGCCACACTGTATCACGTGACCGACGTGATGACGTAACGCCGTCCCTTCTGCGATACATCCTCCAAGGCAGTTGCCAATGCAGGAAAGGTTGTAAACGAGCCCGTGCACCAATGAAGGTACGGTGTTTTCGGTTCTGTGGGTTCACCGAATCCCTTGAGCCTCGAAGCTGGGGTGGAGATGTTCGGGGAATGTGAGCAGTGTTCTGATGTGGGGAGGCCTGATGTGCTGAGGATCGCCTAACAATCTTGTATTTCGGGTTTTATAAATTAGCCAGACCCACAAAGACATGTTAGTGATTGGTTTTCATTCACGTCGACACCGAGAAGACCCAATAAGAAACTAAACCTCTGCCAACTACCCTAGCATTTATCTAGATAGTTTGAGGACCTGATTGATTTTGAAAGTAATAAACTAGTGTTAGAGAGAACACCTGGTGGACACTTACCAAATCAGATAACAATGTCATTAGCATAATTAAAACATGCACATGGTTTTCAAAATTGTATTGAATGTAAGATTTAATTTATTTATATGTCATAACTAAGAATTGTGTGAAGATTGACTCTCAATTTATAAGAATAATATCCCTTTTATGTTTCTTTTGATGCTGCATTTTCTATACTACCTCACTGTTTTAGGACACAATTCAATTCCTTATTCTTTTCATTCCCTACACTCTTTGTAGGTTATAACATTTTTTGGGCTTTTTTCTCATGGACTCATCTTTATACCTTGAACTTCATTCTACTAGTAGACTTAGTATTTAATGTGTATGTGTTTTTTTTTCTTATTAAGTAAATGTCAAATGAAAAATAAATGTGCTCTTCTAATTGACACATTTTTGACTTAATTAACCCTTTTTGTTTCTTTACCCATACTATACAGGTGATTATTTAGCGACTTCATTGTAAGTGCCAGTTCAAATTTCTTCTTTACTTGAAAACGAATTTGTTACATTCCGGTGGAAGCATTTCAGTGGTCAAAGTGGGCGGGAGCGGTCAGGAGCGGTGCTCCTCTACTTCTTTTAATTCAGTTTTACCTTTCGTATACTTTTATTTGAAAAAGAAACAATTCCGGAATGGTTTCGTTTTAAAAGAAAAGTGTAGGAAGCAATTGAAACTTGCACTTTCAGTGCACTGCACTGGACGTTCCCTTAAACAGCAGGCACATTTGTTTTGGGGTTTGTATTGTGCATGGGAAGGGGCGTGGTAATGGGGTTTGTGGGGAGCAGTGCAGGCCAGCAGGAACATAGTTCCACTACTTCTTTTGGTACACTTCGACCACTGAAGCATTTATTTTGTTTTCTACTTTCCTTTACTCTAGCTTTCACTGTGAAAGGGGTATGGCCTTGAGTTCTATCACACTAAAAGAACAGAAATAATTTCTTGTGGTAACGAAAGCTGCAGATTTAGAAGCCAGAAAGGCAGCATATTTCCCAAATATTTCTGATTTTGAAGTAAAAAGTGTCAAACAAATGTCAGGACGTTGTATGATGGTAAAGGAGGGTTTTAATATGTTGTCCATTGTTCAGTTAATTGAGCTACAAGGTCGGGCACCACAAGAGGAGCAAGATTTGCAGAGAAAGCAGAGGTGGTCTTTATCCCTCAATGAGGCTTTATGGAGACAGGATAGCACTGGAAAGCCAGTTATGCCTCTAGCATTATTGAGGGTGGCACAGGAGCAGCTTCACTACCCTGTGCATATGTCTCAAGAGAGTCTTGCCGCTACAATTGCAGAAGATTGGTTTTCACCAAATTTATTAGAACATGTGGCACAGTTCATTGTAAACTACATTGTATGCCAGAAATGTACAGCAGGGCCAGGGGTGGACTGGGAACGAAAAGAGGCCCTGGAAATAATTTTCAAAGAGGCCCCATATTGGACATTTTTAGCGAGCCCAGACATTTTCTTATAGGAAAATGTGTAAATACCACACAAAAGGGGCCCAGTGTGCACAGGCCTACCAGGAAATCTCCAGAGTTCACTATAGGCCACTCCACTCCTGGGTGCTTTAAACTCCTGAGATAGTGAGTGCACTGCAGAAAACATTAAGGGCCAGGCAACTTTGGACTCATGTTGAGTAGTTTGAGCAAACAGTTCATGCGTACAATGTACGTGTAAAATTGTACACATCCATTTGATGTGATGCCTGATTTTCTTTCATGCATATGGCAGAAAGGGGTCATGGAATCTAATATCGGATTCCGTCTCCCCATTCTGTCCGCCATCCATATGCCACAGCATTTACGGCGTCATGACATATTCATGCTGGTGTAAAGGATGTAGATTCCCATACAATCTGAATGGTTTTTAAACCAGCAAAAAGCAGGCAGATTCCTTTTGAATCCATTTTAGATGCTGCCTGCCATGCATAAACATCAGGCAGTGCTTATTTGCACTGTGATGTGCAAGAACAAAGGTGCACAGTCGATTACTCACACATTTACAACTTTGTTTTGCACTTTGTATTGCAAATGACTAAAGTGCACAGAGGGGACCTGTTTGTGCATCAAGCATTAATGCCCCATCTGTGCAATTATTGGGACTTTGAAAATGAGGCTCCCTTATTGCTTACAATAGGACATTGGATACTTGACTATGACATTAGTCCACTTAGATTAGACTCTTGCACCAGATTTCTCCATCCTGAAACTGTTACTATAGGGCCTCTGCCCCTTAATGTTTTAGGGAGTTTCCCCATAGCCATGAAGGAGCTTTTCCTACCCTGCTCCATATATAAATAATACATACTTGTGCCACAAATGTTTTGTTGTATTCACGCTGTGACAATGGTCATATCAGGTTCTACACACGGCAGCCCTTGCTCTCCGATACAGACACAGATCATGATCACACATGGTAACATTCGTATCCCACACAAAGTCAGCACATTCAGCTTTTGGACCAGAAAGGAAACACCCTGTGTACATGCACCACCTATAAGCCGAAACTATTGCATAGGAGTACAGATAGAGAGACATGGCATAAGGGGAGGAACTCACAGTCTGTAGGTGTTGTTTGGTTATGTGCCCACCCATTGACTGCCCATGGCCATGCTAATCTGTATGGCCTGTCCAACCCAGTTTCTGCCTCTCTCAGCCCAAAACATCTCCTCACAGGAACTCCTCGAGCTTGCTTTAATCAAGCCTTACCATCAAACTTTGCATTTGAAGTACCTGCCAGTGTTTTTTCAAAGCAGTCTTCTGAGAGTTAATGACTTATTTAGATATGTAAACCCACTACTGGTGTAATAATGTCTTACCAAGGTCTGCCTTTAGCCACTCGATTTATAAGCACTATCCTCCTATGAAAACCTGTTAAAAACAAGCATTGGTAAAGCCAACCGTTTCAGCTTGTGTATATAAATATTAGGCTTTTGACAGGCACTGCTTTTAGATGCCCAGGTAAATGCCTTTCCCATGCCTATACAAAAGCCCAACCTGTTGGCATTGTCAATAATTGTTTATTTTGGCAAGACTCTGCTTAAATGTACGTTCAACCCTTGAGGTAACAACTCTTAAGTCAAAGGCTTCAGAAAGGATAAATGCCAAATAAAAGCCCCAGGTAAAAATATATTGTTCATGCCTTCGCCCCGAGGAAAGTTGCTTTCTTCAGAGCAAGACCTTGAGAAATTGCCTGGCAATCATTCATGTGAAGTGGTGCCCATTGTCCAAAAATATACGATTTCACGTTGCAACTCAGAAGAGAAACCAGTACCTATCTCACTCGATTTTCCAGCACCTGGAATCGAGCTGCAGACACTAGGAATGTCATAGAAGGCACATTTTGGATTGGGGATTGCGTCATGTATGAGTAAGCTGCCATTATGTGAGGATGGGGGGCATAACGTAGCTCCGCTTTAAATACCCATAGAATCCTGTAAAGGGCTGACTTTCATTGTGATTGATTTAAGTAATATCTGATGACTGTGATCCTTGGACTCCAAAGACCACTATTCAGTTAAATGATTGCAAAAAACTAGAAATATCAAAAACACTGCCCATCTAACTCGAGGGAGGCAGTTATTGTCCTCATGTATCTCTAATGGCACAAAGACTAAAGAAAAGGGGCTTCGTTGAATAATTAATTTCGTACTCGGCATGCATACATGTCAACGAAGGGCCACTTCAGGCCTCTGCACCCTCGCATGGGTGGACTGGCCTATAGGTAACTCTGGAGATTTCCTGGTAGGCCTCTGCACACTGGGCAGGGGTGGACTGGCCTATACGGAATACAGAACTCTGGTGATGTCCTGATAGGCCTCTGCACCAGGGGCAGGGTGGACTGGCCTATAGGGATCTCTAGAGATTTCCTAGTAGGCCTCTGCACCCTGGCCAATGGTGGACTGGCCTATAGGCAACTCTGGAGATTTCCTGGTAGGCCTCTGCACACTGGGCAGGGGTGGACTGGCCTATACGGAATTCAGAACTCTGGCGATTTCCTGATAGGCCTCTGCACCAGGGGCAGGGGTGGACTGGCCTATAGGGATCTCTAGAGATGTCCTAGTAGGCCTCTGCACCCTGGTTAGGGGTGGACTGGACTTTAGGGTTCTCTAGAGATTTTCTGGTAGGCCTCTGCACCCTGAGCTGTTTTTGTGTTTTTACCTATTTTATTTCCTTAGGAAAAGGATTGGGCTCGCTAAAAAGGTGTAATATAGGACCACTTTGAAAATGATATCCAGGGCCTCTTTTGGTACACAGTCCGCCCCTTGCTCAAACGTTTGGGCTGCTAATAGCGACGGGGTGCCCCATTTCTCCAAAGGTTATTTGTGCTCCGAGCAGACAAACGGGGCAGAAAGGGTTCTTCAAAAAAGGGAACCAAAGGCACTATTGAAATAAGTGAAGAGAGCTCCTTCAAAATCCATAAGGTCCTATTTCTAGTTTCATCTTAAAGAGGTGCCGGCCTAGGCAGGACCAAGAGGAAAGTGGCTGTAGGCACGTTTCTTTTCTTTTAAACATAGAGGAGCGGGTGGGCAATGGGGGCCCGCATGGCTGCGAGCAAAAATCAGGGTTTCTATAAGTCGATAAAGCCAGCAATCTTCATTTGCTGATTGGCTGACACAGCAGACTTGGTGAAAAACTTTCATGATGCCTAGTAAGCCATGGTCACATTGCTCACTACACAGCCTGTTGTGATATGCCATGTTCCTGTGTTGGGGTGCACTGTTTCCGTTGCAGAGAAGATGTGTGGTGACGTGTCATGCTCACTTGCTTGTATGTTTGCATGTGCCTTGGAATGTAGAATGCAGAATATCTGGTGCGTGTGTGAGGTCTGTCAGGGTTCCATGCCCAAAGGTTGACAGCTGGTGGTGTTGCTGGCCAGCGAGAGGTTGTATGTGAGATGTCATGTATGCTTGCTTGGGATGATTGGATGAATGATGAAATGCGGAGAGTGTATGATCTGTGAGGGTTACTTTCCAGAGGTTTGACACTTGGTGGTGGTTCTGGCCAGAGAGAGGTTGTATGGTGAGAAGTCATGTATGCTTACTTGGGATGATTGGATGAATGATGAAATGCGGAGAGTGTACGTTTTGTGAGGGTTCCTTTCCCGAGACCCACTTTGCAGAATTTATTTCATTCATGGTGGCGGCACCTCGTTGGGTGCATACACAGAAGGCTACTAGAGACTGGTCTCACCATGTGAATAAAACAGCATGCCATTCAGAGATGTTGGGCGGGTCACTTGATTAAAAGAGGGTCGACAAGGGCACTAAAGGGTTAACAGTGCTGTGTAACATACACACATGCTGTGTATAGCCAGAGAGGCCGAATGCTTGAACAGCAGCGTTCATATGGTGAAAGTCCAGTCCTATTATAGTTACGATCAGTGAGTGACACACACAGTTCAAATGAAAAGTTCCTTCATATCTCTTTGTTTAATTAAGTGTCTGCTTGCTTATCTTCCAGTCCACATTGATCCCGGCCTGGCTGGCTGCTGCAGCCTGCCCTGCTGACCTGCGCTGGCAATGTGTGTGCGCTCCAAAGAGGCCCTATGGGCCAGAGGCCTAATGGGGGATGTCCCGGTGTTGCAGTGGGGCAGTCCAGCCCTGAGCAGGGCACACTTTGCGAACAGTGAGAGGGTCAATTCCTAGACCCAATGGCACATTTCAGCATCTACATATAGATTATGTGGATATGTTACAGACATGCAATGGATATAGGTACATGCTGGTAGTAGTATGTCCCTTTCCTAGATGGATTGTGGCAGGTCCATGTATGCACCACAATGCCACATGCGCTGCCAAGTTTCTCGTGCATGAGGTGTTTCCAAGATGGGTGTGTGCGAATTCCTAAGGTCTGACAATGGACCGCATTTTGTAAATGATCTATTTGAGCAGGTTTCGCTTTTACTAGGTATAAAGCATACATTTCCTTCTGCCTATCACCCACAGGTGAATGGGATTTGTGAATGTTTAAACAGACTCCTTAAAGAGAGGATAGCTAAAATCAAAATTACTTTAAACAAGGGGTAGTTACATTTCCTACCCCTTGCATTATATGCACTGCGAAATCAGCCAGGCTCAGATCACCACCTAACTCCTCATGAGTTGTTGAATGGATGCCGTATGAGAATACCTCTTACTACTCCTACTAGGACAGAAGTGGATGCCCACAGTGTAGCAAAGACATTAGGTGATGAGATGCATGATTATTTGGCAATTATGACCACTAGTGTGCCTTTTATTTCTCAACAGATCAAGAACCGGAGGGAGGGTTCAAAGAGGATTGAAGAAGAAAGCCAACCAATCAATCCTGACAGTCTATTTAAGCAACCTAGTTTACATCCAGGGGATCAGGTGCTGGTACACAAATATGTTCGCACTTGGAATAGACCCCGTTTTGAGGGACCATTCAAAGTAGAAGTTAGTCCAACAGCTGTCAAGCTACAAGGAAGAGCAGCCTGACTGCACCTGCATGACATCAAACTGTATGGAGAAGAGACCTTGACCCCTCCTGCATCTACTGACAGTGAAGCAAGAGAAGAAGTTCTGCACATGCAGATCAGATCGGCCACCAAGCATAAGGATAAGGAATGAATGGACTTGCAGCTATTCTAGAACTGTTTCAGATAGATACAAGAGACAATGGGCCTCATTATAACTCAGGCGGTCCGGAAATAACGGTGGCGGTAAACCCGCCGCCACCGTTGTTTCCGGACTGCCTGATCCCGACTCCTGCAGGCGGGAGGTGATGATCCCGCCAGGTCTGACCTGGCGGGTTTTACACCGCCCGCCTCCAGGCGGCCGAGGAAACCCCGGCAGCATTACGAGATGCTGCCGGTGTTTCCATGATCCCCATTCCTTAGGACTCGATGGGAATGGGGATTAACACCATTCCGGCTCTGTGATCCCCGGAAAACCGGGGTTGTAATGCCCCGGTAATTCCGGGAATCACAGAGGCGGAATGGTAATACGAGTCCGGCGGTAACCAGGCGGTTTTACCGCCGCGGTTACCGCCGGACTCGTAATGAGGCCCAATGTATTGACGTACCGGATCCAAAGAAAAAAGAACACTCTGCATGTTCTATGTTACCAATCACAATAACATTGCACACCTTCTTGTATGCTGTTTATACCTAGATATGACAGTTTTAGCCAGCTCTGATAAGACGACATGTGGACATTGAGACATTTCTTTGCAATCCTAAAGACAATCATAATATTTTCAGAATTATTGTTGCTATCATAACACAATTCCACATTGAATTAAAACAACATGGGAATTTTCCAGTAAATAAAACGCACACTAGCAAGGAGACCAGCTACTTTACAGGAGATCATGTGGCATTAAAATACTATGGAAATACTTCTTACAACTACATTTTGCTTTATGTGTTTTTTTATATTTGCTTATGCTTTCTACATATGGTGTGATATTATTTTATGATTCAAGTGAATTTGCTGAGAATGAGGCATCTCTTTTTATCTCTGACAAAGGTATGAGTGACATTTTTCATAATATTTCTGAACAAATTGTTCGAGCAAAGAGAGATGTTGGTGAAGATAATGAAAATATAAATATATATCTTGATAATTCAGCCCATTTTAAGAATAACATGTGATATCAGCACATGAAGTAGGTGGGAGAGAAAACGTCAGATGAAAGCTGCTACTTATGTTCTCTCATCCCCTATGCCATGGAGCCAGAACATTTATTGTGAGAAACGTATCTGTACATGATGGGAAGTGCCTCAGCCATCTAGCAGCATGCACAACTAGACAACAATTCGAAGGAAGCTGGGCAACCCTATGATGGCGATCAAGAAGAGCATTTCCATATGAAGATGCTTATCTGAAAACACAAAAGATGGAAAAAGAGATAGACTGGACAAGCAAGATTCTTATATATTCATCCCTGGCTGGAGAACAAATAAAAGTTGTTGACCTGAAGAGGCTGGATTGTTCAGACATACTGGAAACATCAGGAGTACCAGGATGCTTGGAGAGACCTCAGCTATTGATGTATGCATGAGTTGCCACCAGAACAGGATTGGAAGAAGTAATGTTATCTTGCACTGCACACCTATTGAAGAAGGAACCAGTGAGCATAGTGCAAATAGGAAATGACATGTGCCTTAAGTCATGGGCCAAGTATTCTAAGCTATTAACATTTTTTGACAATGAAGCAGGACCGGTGTTCATAATACCAAGAATTAATGTGACAAAATGCTTTAGGAACAATGGTTTGGTTCTAGTTGGAGAAAATAAAGGATGCAAGCAGATACTCAAAGTCTCAGAAATGAATGGAAGAACTGCTGTGCTGATGGATCGATATTGGGCCTGTGGATCCAGAGCTTATATGCAGTTGCCCGTGAATTATGGAGGAATATGTTCTATAGTGGTTATACATGCTCCTGCATCAGTGCTTGAGCAAAGTGACCTTCATAACAGAGAAAGAAGAGGACGCTCAATCTCTGTTGGCTGAAGAGGGAGAACTATTTTGCATCAAAATCAATAGCAACCTATAACGATATTCCAGTGAAGCATAGATCATTCAGCTCGACGGCAATGATATTTACATCTATATTTCTGCCAGGACTCAAAGATGCAATGAATGCCAAGTGGTTATCAATAACCAGATGCGAGCTGCTACAAACGATCAATGCGAAAATAAAAGGATTTAAAGCAATCACAGAAGAATGGAGGGCCATCAGGCTCATGGCCCTCCAGGACAGGTATGTCCTGGACTTAATTACAGCAATGTAAAGAGGCGTGTGCGCCAAAATCGGCTTTCTTGCTGCACATTCACACCTGACCATGATGAAGAAAAAGGAACCCTGACAGAAGCAATATCTATGCTGGTAATCTTACATACGAAGATGGAGGATGAAGCTGATGAGCCGGAAGACGATGATTGGTTCTCGTCTCTGTTTTTAGGGATGCCAACCTGTCTGGCAAATGCTTTCAAGTTACTTGGAGCAATACTTATAAAGATAATTATAGGACATTGTACAAAGACAGCAAAGAAATTGGGATGAAGATATAGATCAATATGGATGCTGAAACTGGTAAACTCATGCAAGATGAGAGCAGCACTCATGAGAACATAAAAAGAGGTTCCCTGGTACCCTCAGAAACAAAGTTCTATTACCCTAAGGATCACAAGAAATATGTGGGACGTTGGATATTCTGGCCACCATCTGGGGAGTGCTGCCTTATGACTTGTAGTGTGGATGAACATATAAAAAATGGAGGTCACCTGAGTGGGATGACAAAGATATGGATCTCCAAGAAGCCACAGTGTGAAGAGAAGGTGGGAAAGATTGAGGAGGTCATCCCAAGCTCCCGCCTCCTCACCTCCATCATATTGGAACAGCGGGAGATGAGCCCTATGTGGGACACCAAATATCATCCCAATATTGCATCAAGTGTATGAGAGATGATATGCACTCAGACAACCATATTGAATGTGCCCTCATACTGAAAGGTTGGAAGGATGTCTGCACACACCATTGGACATCGAAGAACTATAAGTAAAATTGGACATGGGCAGAGTGACATCATGAAGGAAAGACATGAAGATGCACTGAAATGATACAAAAATACTTAAAGGATAAAGTGTAAGCCTTCCTCTAAAATTATCTTGATGGGAGAGGTAAACCTAGGCTTTAACGACTCTACAGACGATACTAAGCTGGCCCTAGCAACTCCATCCAAGCACTGGGCTTCACCCAACACATAACATGGCCCACTCACAACAAAGGATATACATTAGATTGGCTGTCCGACATTAATTGCAACAACATTATATCTAACACCCCATACCCGTGGTTTGACCATAACATCATCTCATTCACCATGCCTAAAGACAATCAAATCTGCATCCTGCCGCAATCTGCACCAGCATCCTGAGCAAGAATAGTGTGCAACATCACACCAGCAAACATGCTCCTGTTGCTACAACCTATAATGAGCTGCCAACATTCTACTACTGATCCTAACTCTATGGTTGAACTATATAAACAAATGCTCCTCGCAGCTATCGACACAGTAGCTCCCATAAGCATACACAAACCTAAACCATTAGCCCACTTGAACTCCTGGTATACCCTCAACCTCACAACTATGCAGGCTACTAAGCAAGCTGCAGAGAACACGTGGAGAAAGTCTCCCTCCGCTGCCAAAAAGAACATTTCACTGCAGCAGCCAAATCCTACAAATAAGCCATCATCCTAGCCAAAAGCTCCAACTACAATGAACAAACAGAAAAGAACAACTCTGGCCCGAGAGAGCACTTTGTCATCTTGCGAGAACCAGTCCTTCCCCCAGACATCTGCCTAAAAGAATTCACCTGGTGTTCCAATATCCAAATGGCACTAATGGACAAAATCTCCCTACCGCAAACAAAAACTGCCGTGAAAGAAAAGAAGCTTTTAATAACCAACACTCCTCCTACCCTCTTACCACCACCTCTTCATCCCGATAACTTATTTGAATTCAGACCAGTCTCTATCTTAGATGTCACCAAAATTATCAAAGGCCTGCAGCCGTTCAGATGCCAAGGTGATATATGCCTGGCATCTTTCATTAAAGACTGCACAGCAGAGTTCGCCCCATTCGGGGCATCACTCATTAACAACTCCTTTTCCACTGGCAATATACCTGCCAATCTTAAAGACGCATGGGTCCTGCCACCACTAAAGAAGCCCACACTAGACCCAAACACCCCTTCAAACTATCGCCCTATCGCCCTATCACGCCACTCCCCTTCCTACTGAAAATACTGGAAAGACAGCTTACCTGCAAATACAAGAATATCTTGAATTCAATAACCTCCATCAACAACCTCCTTGGCCTGCGCCAATCAGGGTTCTGCCCAGGCCACAGCATGGAATCAGCACTCCTGGATTTAAAAATCGAAATAGTCGAGATCATTGACAAAGGGAACTTGTCCCTCCTCCTCCTACTCGACCTCTCTGCGGCCTGTAACTTGGTACACCACCTCTCCCCATCAACTCACCTCTCCTCCAAAGCCATAGCCTGGATCGAGTCCTTCCTATCTAACGGAAGAATGAGGATGTTCTCCAATTTAGCAGCTTCCCCCCCAGCTCCAGCCCCAAGGCTATTATGTCTCCCTGACACTTTATAATATATTTACAAAGCCCCTTTTCGACCTCTTGGACAAGATGGATATCTCCTATACCAACTATGCGGACGACACCCAAATCCTCCTTTCTATCTGCAGCAATTACATAACCGACATGGATGTACTGAACCAAATATACCAAATCATCCAAGCATGGATGGCTCAACACAGACTATGCTTAAACAACAAAAAAACAGAGCTACTCCTTGTGGGAACCCAATCATGCCTAAAGAAACTCAACGACGACTACAAATCCTTTGTCATAGACAGGAACCCCATCACTGTCTCCAAAGAAGTAAAAACCCTGGGGGTCTATCTGGACTTGTCGCTTTCTCTAACTAGACATGTAAACGCCATTGTGTCTGCAGCAGCATACACGTCCAACCTCATCAACGCCTGCGGACCCTTCCTGACATTGGAGAACTGCGTCACGATTGCCAGAGCGCTTATTCTATCCAGGATAGACTATTGAAACGCCCTCTTCGCAGGCTCAACCTCTCGAAACATCAAAAAACTCCAGATCATACAAAACAATGCACTTAGAGCGGCACTGAACATTCCGAAAAAAGAGCACCTCTCGGCTGCCAGAAGGAATACCCACTGGCTGCCGGTGCGTGAGCATGATGTGATCAAAATTCTATCACTAACATGCAAATGTCTATCTAACACTGCTCCCAAATACTTATCTAGCAAAATCGTTCAAACTCAATCTAAGTCGATCCGCCTACACGCACCTAGGCTCCATCCCCATATTCAGACAGCAAAAGGCTGGGGGCTGCAGCTTCGCTGTGGTGGTGGCACAACAATGGAAGGCACTGCCGCTATCCCTAAGGTCAGATCCATCCCTTTGGTCCTTCTGCAAAAGCCTTAAAACACTGCTCTTCATGTAAACCACTTAATCTCAGAACACCACTACTCCACACTAAGTATGTTAATCCCTGATGAATGACAATGATAGCACTTCTGATCTGTAGCATGCTTCTCTGTAACCAGCATCCAGCCCCACTTGTAAGTAATTGAATTGTTTGTCTTGTAACTTATCTTTAGTGTAAACAGCTCCCATAGGCCCCCGGGTGCCGAGCGCTCTACAAATGTCAAATAAATTAAAAAAAATAAAAGAATTATAATAATAAAAATCACCTTTCTGCTGTGGCGGCCTGATAGGCTATGTTCAGATTATCAGGTAAGGGTCGATCAAGAAGACTCCGACACTCCTCGTTGCTTAATGTGACACGCCCTAATGGTGCAGTCCATAATTATTGAAAAACATACATCCACACACGTCATGTCCGCCGCACTTTGCAGAGTCTGCTCTATGATGTCACAACATCTCTTGCCCACAGTAAATAATGAAACCTCCCCCATATATATATATATTTACCGTAACTTTGACCTATCATGTTACACATCGAATATATAGGGCCGCATTACACGGTAGGCGGTAAACCATGGTGCTATTAGCACTATGGTTGCCGCCGGTACCATACCGGTACCACCATGGAGAAAAGGGGAATTACCACCACATTCCAACGTTGGCGGGGCGGTAATTCCCCTTTTCTCCATGGCCCTTCCCCATTCCCATTTTTGCCCCATAGGGCATAATGGGAATGGGGAAGGAGCTAATTACGGTACCGCAAATTGCGGTACCGTAATTAGCACCAAGGTCCCTTTGCGGGTCCCAGCTTTAACGGCTGGCCTACACCAGCCGTTAAGGTCGGGTCCCGCAAAGGGACCTCGTAGTAAGGCGGTAAGGGTTAACGGTCACTGGTACCCTTACCGGTGACCGTTAACCCTTACCGCCTTCCGTGTAATGAGGCCCATAGTCTCACAGTTTGTTGGGTGCTCGCCTAACAATTTGGTGTGAGTAACATGTTGGTAGAGATATTTCTGCTTCCCTCCGGTGTCGCCAAGGCGGGTGAAAACACCCCATTTTCTTTTTTGGCGGGTGGGAGCCCATTGAAGTGAATGGGCGTATAGGAGGCTTAGCGGGTGAGTCAGGTGAATGAAAGGCGGGTGACACCCGCCAAAAGCCTGTGAGTTGAGAGCTACGCATTCTGATTTCCCCGGATTCAGTTTCGTATATTCAGGCGGTATGTCAGCTGTTTCTTCCTGGCCATGCAACGCATGTCCGCTGGCGCTCTGTACGCGACTTCTCACTCAACCTTCATGTTTTCATCGGTCTTGGTCCTAGCTGCAATACCCACGTCAAATGTGGCGTCAGCTTCCGAGACCAGGTGCATGTTCTGGTCACTTCTCCATCCTCTCTTCTATGTTATCACGGACTCCATCTGCTCACCACCGTCGATGGCAGTGTTTCATGGGGCGAAGCCAGCCTGTGCTTGAAGCGCCTTATCGCCCACCTGAATATCCGACTCTAGCAGATGCCATCTCATGGTGATGTGCCTGTTGGGTTCTGCGCTGTTTTGCCGAAGTAAATTACTCTGTGATAGTTTACTTTGTGAAGAATCACTTTGAATTTTTGTTAGTGTTTTTTTTATTTTTTATGGGGGGTTCTTTCCCATAACTCCCTCACCCTACCCACTGCCACCCCTAACCCTCCACCACCCCAACCTCCATGCACCCTGATCATTAAAAGAAAATATGTTTACTTCCCAGCTACAAAGTCATTCTTGTCAAAGTAAATGACCACAGTAAGGCCCTCTGGCCAAGGGAGATGGTGCACGATAAGCCCTAAGAAACGACATCAGCACCTCTTCCTTCACGTTGCCCTCGTCATACGCAGTGGCAATTGTCTTGGTGGGGGTGCTCACGCATCTTTCCGCATCCCTCTTAGCCCTCGTCCAACACGGTGTGAGGTGTCAGTGGCATCTGCCAGAAAATGTAAGAACTGCGCAAACTCGAGACCCTGGAACAGAGGCCCGATATCGTCCTGATGGAGTCTGCATGGGATACCATAGGCAGCGAGAATCTGTTCTAGTATTGGAATGAGGTTATCGGATGAGGTTATCCTGACAGCTGTGAAACTGCTGGAGCAGCTTGCGTGGTGCTTCCATTTTGTCTCATGGCCTGAAAGCATTTCTCGCCGGGGACCACCTTCCCTCCTGGGTTGCTTGCCCGCTTCATTAAGTGCAGGCTGGTAACCTTTTCGGAACACTCTGCTGTGTGGGGTCGTTGGGTATGGGCCGTGAGCCGCATGAGCACCGTGAAGGATCAGGCCTCTGGCACCACCCTGTGCAAATTGGGCCCTTCAGGTGCCACTAGCCTTCTCTTCAGGGGATACACACTCTCCACTGTGAGGGCATCCGGGTGCAGCAAAGTTCATTTGCTCCACTGCTTTGTGACGCATCAAGGTACACCCCAGGCCCGGCTCCACTGTGTGGAGGGGCACAACTTCCACTGGGTGTGGGTGGTGGAGTACCCTAAACAAAGTGCTGGCCTTCATCCAGATTTCCCAAATGCGTGATCCAGCAAAATATGTCCTTTCAGATCTGGAAAAATATATTTGGACCCATCTATAAAAGAAAAGTATATTGCAAAAGAAAAGCAAGGAAAATAGTGTTGCATCATCGATCTACCCATCTTCCCTTCCCATCTGCTCTCCCATTTCTATTATAGCCGATACTCCTTCACCTTTCACCCCCAGGTCCCCTTCCTTCAGCTCCCCTAACCACCATTACCATTTACCTCCACTTCCGGCTACTCTCACCAGTCCCCTGCATGCCTTTCTTGGTCTGGCTGGGGAGAACTGAGGGTGATGCCTCCTCCTCCTCCTCTGAGGGGGCTTAGAGTGAGGCCCCCAGTCTTTGTACCATCTCAGATGGTGTTCGCCCAACACTGCCTTCCTGAACACTGTGGCTACTCTTAGCAGGCCCCATAGTAGGTGTTTGTGGTCCCTCCATCTTTTTGTGAAAGATAGACCCCCCTCCAGAATGCAGAAGCAAGGAATAGGAGATTTGTTTCTTACAAAATTACATTTTTTTTCCAAACTTTTTATTTATTTTCCAGAACAGAACATACCATGTCCAACCAAGACAGGTAGTCTTGTTGAGCTTAACAATATTTCAAACACAATAACATATCCTCCAATTACATACAGATGTATACAATCCTCCCTTCATCCCCTCCCATTCCATGACCGCTCCCCCCTTTCCAACTAAACCCCTACAGTGGTCCCATTCTGAATGTCCCCCATCAATGGCTCGTGTCCAAAATTACATTTTAGACACATTTTATTTTTTTGTTGCATTTTTACAGCACATTTTAATTGAGTTGGAGGTGCAAGGAAGTGCTAGGACTGTAAGAGCTGCAGCAGGAGGCGTATGATGCTGGTTGAGGGGTTTCCGGCCTCCTGGTGGGGTGTGGCATGCCCCAGTACATCATTGTCTGGTACATATTGTTTACATACTGGTTATAATATGCAATTGTCAACAACGTCTCTTTGTTTGATGTATTTACTTTGATTTGCTATTGAATGACACAATTTTGTTCATTAATTGTGGCATGATATTTCCAAAGAAAGATGTGTGTGTGTGTGTGTTCTTGGCAGTTCCTAATGCCTGTGCTGCTCATCTATTAAACCATCAATGAGGCTTTTTGGAATAGCTTATAATGCGATCTGAATCACTTGTGGGGGCACCCAATTTAAGCAGGTAAGGTATTGTGAAATTAAAATGTAAATGTTAATGCTAAAGGTATTTGTATCGCACACTGTCACCACCGGAGTGGTCCCCAGGCGCTCTAGCGGATCTTCAAAAGGAGGGTGTGAAAAAAAGGGGGGATTGGGTGGGTTACTTGGGTGTAGTGGGAATAGGAAAGTGAGAATCACTGTTTGCTGAGTTTAAGTGTGGTTTTCCGGTCGGTGCGACTTCCCATGTGCTGTTGTGAGGGGTTATGTGTTGTTAGTCTGTTGTTGTAATGTGGTGAAGTATGTGGGTATTGCTGTGCAGAGATGCGGTTGTGTGAGTTTCTGTATGAGAAGTTTATGCGGAAAGTTGAGGTTTTAGAGTTGGGTTAGTGGGTTTTCCTTAACTCTTTGTCTTTGCGTTTCTGTGTTTAATAGTTTGTCCGCTTAGTTGGCAGGCATATTGAGGAGTGGCAGTTTCCCTCTGTGTTACTCTAGTGGCATGTCTATCTGGCTGAGGCTGGTGTGTTCCCCGACCTGGGTTGGCGATGATTGGCATAGGGGGTTCTGGTCATTCCCTGCCTGTTCGTTGGGGGGTCCTTCCCCACCCTCCGGTTAGGGAAGATTAAGTTAGGGTCATGGGTTACTCCTTATGGTTCTTGTTTCCCGTTGGGTGCATGCTTCCTAGTGGTTTCCTTATTTGCCCGGGATCACACACTTTGGCTAAGTGGTAAAGCCAGAATTTGAGCCTAGCCTGACATTTAGATACTTGACCACGCCTCTTCTGTGCTCCAGTTGGTACAAATTTGTGTTGGAGTTTGGCTTCGAATACCTAAAATGAAGCTCAATTTTATACAGATTACTTTAAAAAGTCACATCATATGATAAATCAACCTGACAATGTATTCATCATTGAAGAAATGTGTTGATGAAAAGAGTATGGGGGCATTTTATTTCGAATCCTAAATTGCACAGAGGGTGACGACTCCTGTTTCCACTTTTTTGCAAAAGGGGCCATTCATTAATTTTAATTGTTTCCACCATGTACTGGCAAAGTAAAGAGTAAAACACAGGTGAAAATCAGCTTTGCTCTTCACTTTACCACTACGTATCTGGAAAAGTGTAAATCACATCCACAATTAACTGTGGGAGCCATCCACAAAGGATTCCTTTGGACTCTGGCTGCTTTTACACGGTGTAAAAGTTAGGCAGATCCCATAGGAATTCATTGGTTTTCCCCCCAAAGTAAAATACAAGCTGGTGGAATACCAATCGATTCGGCAGGGGGACCTTGTTAAGTCCGATCTGTTCTCCAGCGTTGCCTGCCAAATCATACAAAATCCTGCAGCTCATAAAAAGTGGTGATAAAAGCATTTAGTGCCACTTCTTTCACTGCGCTAGACTTGGAAAATGACAGCCTATGATTGTAGCTTTGTTTTCCCATCCTGAATGGAAGCCTACAAGCTCAAGCATAGCAATTAATGTAAACTTACAAAATATGTCATCTTAAAACCCTATATAATTTAAAGAAAAATGTGCCACAGCAGTGGTCACTCCCTTTGACCTTTTCTCATCTCTAATCACTTCCTTTTGTAAATAAGGTGCATCTGAGATACGATAAAAAGACTGGTAGGGCCTGTCCAGCCTGGCTGTTTGCTTTTGAGGGAAGCAAGGATGAGACGGGGGACATGGGCATTTGTCCCTTGTCAGGGCCGGACTGGGATTAAAAAATAGGTCTGGGCACCTAAAATAAAAGTGTGCCCGCGCCTCGCCTAAAAAAAAGTGGTCCCCCTACCGTCATCCGTGATTCGCGTCAATTCCTGCCTTTACAGAAAATGCTACAGGTGCTTTCCCTGTGGCAGCAGAGTCAAGAGCTAGTAGTGCACAACATAACATTCCAGAAATCTACACGACATGTAAACTATATCTATTCCACAATTAGATGAGTCTTGATACTGCTGCATTCCTGCCGGGCAGTGAGAAAACCAACACAGCGAGCAGAATGCAAACCTCTGACCACACACCACCACAGCTGCATTCAGGCTCCCATTTCCACCCGTCATATCATTCTCATTTTTATGTAGTGTGCTTTATACTCGCACCTGAGTACTCCTGATTTTAAGTGCTGTAGTAGGTGTTATTATTCCAATGAATAGTGGCCAGTGTATGAACCAGCTCAGAAAGATGAAAGGCCAAATAGGTGTGTGCAGGATTCGAATTTGTGAAGTGCAGGATGCCTCCACCGTGAGTTCTCTGAACTGGGCTTTTAGTGCTGCCTTCGCCTGGGAGACTAGAAGCCCCACCCCTTGCACCCTCCTTAGGGATACATTTCCAAATTCTAGGGCTGCGAAGAACAAGCCTGTTATCAGGAAACCATGGTGCAGGGAGACACACACTGACTGACTGGCAGTGCCATGATCCTTTCTCGACTAACAGACAGGTTTTGAATTAAACTTTTAATTAAATGTGAATGGTTCTATACCAGCGAGAAATACTCTGTTCTCCCTGCACAAATAACCTTGCAAACGGGCACTCTACTGATCGATGGCAGCATTTTAGCAAATTTAGGGAGTACAGTCTTGTTCTCTGGGGAGAAGCCTACCAGCTATCCCTCTGTTAAGTTAATTTTGAGTTATACATTTGTTTTTCTCCAAAGAACATGTACACTAAATCAATACACAGTATGTAAAAACAACCACATATTTCAAATTCATATCAATGTACTCATTTACCAATGAGTCAATGACCAACGAATCCCTCACTCACCCTGAGAACATTCTACCAAATTATCATCATTAGTTAAAGTACAATGGTCCTCATTACACGTTTTCTGGTCCGGAAACAACGGTGCCAGAAAGCTTACCAGCACCATTCCGGACTGGCAAACTCCGAGTCTGCCTGCCGGAGCCGCTGTGTCCGACAGGGCAGACCCTGCCGGGCACAGCAGCCATGGTAGGCAGACCATCACGGAAGCACCGGCACCGTTAATAATGGTGCCGGTGCTTCCGTTATCCCCATTCCCATGGAGTCCTATGTGACTCCATGGGAATGGGGACTTACAATTTACTGGTGCCTGACTTTCCCGAACGCCATGGTTGTAATACCCTGGTGTTTCCGCAAGTCTGGCGGTGGTAAATCATTATGGGTCCAGCGGCAACCTGCCGGTAGTACCGGCATAGTTACCGCCGGACTCGTAATGAGCCCCAATGTGAACTACAGCACCGTTGAGATAGGGGTCACCGCTGGTTTCGTAGTAGTGTGGGGCTAAGTAGGAGTTTAGAAACCCCTCTCTGTCCCTATATAGTCATTTTATCACACTTGTGTTGCACCAATACCATCACCATTGATTCATCCACATTAATTGCAATATGGTGTCTCGAGCAGAAACTCACAAATGTGCCCATCATTTTTGTCAAATCCATCTCAGACTGCATTGTCCACAAAGAACAGAAGCCGCTTGACCCATTGATGCTAGCCATTAATAAACAGGATAAACAGCAGCAGGGCCAAGACACAACCCTGCGTTACCCCTTGGTAACCAGGAATGGCTTGAAAATGTTGTCCCGCTATCCCTGTGTAAAATCGAATGCACAGCTCTACAAGAGGGAATGTGATTCCAATGTGGCCTTATAAGGTCATATCTGTGCCCACCCAGACGTAAGTTAGAAGACTGCAGCGGTCAGCCTCCCCAACAAGAAGAAGAAAGCAAAGTCTTTTATATTGGCCTTCCTTCTGACTGAGAGAAGCAGAAAAACGGTCTTTTCTTTGGATTTTTCTCCATATGCCCAGAAGTAGAAATGGCCGATTGTGTTTTTCAGAGGTCTCCACTTAAATGGGGGGGGGGGGTAAGGTGTGGCACAACATTTGGCCCAGGTGATGTCCTGGGAAGCATACATGCTAACATTATCCATGCCATTCTGGGGCTGCTAGTGCAGTCTTGGTTTTAACTTGACATTCAGAGACTTGTCGTCCTGGAGATCTCCATTATAAATGAAGGACTAGAAATCCCAGAATACAAAGGCAAAACAAGAATAGACAAGCGTCACCTGAATGGAATGTATACTGTGTTGGCATGCATAGCCCTCAAACTTTCGAAGGTGCGGTTGAAAACATACCATTTCGTGTTGGGCTTGTGAGAGTCCATTGGAGTTTGGAAGGTGAGTGGAGATATTTCCCGGTGGGTGACTTCCGCCAAAAGTGTGTCAGTTGAGAGGTAGGGGCATGTATGTGGAAAGTGCCATCACAGGGGCTTCGTGCCTCTGGGGGACCACTAAGTCTTGCTTTTTTAATTCCAGTCTGCCTTCCATCCAAACTAAAAAGTGATGGATAGAAGGTTTTAAATGATTAACCACTAGCCTTGATATGTGCAACCTTACCACAAATTGGTGGCCTGGCGAGCCAGGTTTTAAATTTCCTGGTGGATGCCAGACTTTAGTTGCCACCATTGGCGGAGAATGTCATGATCTGAGTGGGGTGCGTGATAAAGGACATGTGTGGGTGGGGAGGATGTCCAGCTCACCTGGAGGGATAAAAACCATTGCATGGTTGTGGGTCAAATTTAGCTTGAATTTCTTGTAGAAATCTGTTGAGAATTGTAGCACTGTGCCCCTCTACTGTGCATGCGCTTCTTTCCGCATGCTCGTGAGGATGTACCGCTGGGGAAGTTGAGAGCGAGGCGAGACACAAGTGAAGAGTACATGGAGCTCTGTGTGGCACAGAGGTGGGATGGCTAAAGCCGTGCTCAAGATGATGATGATCAACTCATTCAAATACGTGGCGACCATCTTGCCTAATTGTGATGCGTGCATTTACTCACAGTTCATGTGCGCTACCCTCTACTTAATTCCCCTTCTCCCTCTCTACTCTCCCCTTCCACACACACACATCTCCTTTACTCCTGGTTCTGTTTGTGAGCATTGATTAAATGTTTATAGAGAAGGGATAGTTTTATTTTGCGCCACCAATGGTTATCAAAAAGGTTATGCCAGTTGGTTGATACCGAAATAATCTGCCAATGCTGGTCTTGGTTCAAAATAAGAGACATCTATTTTAAGAGATATTTATTTTCAGACTTTCTGTTAATACCCTCCCAACACGTGTTTCACCATCACATTCCTAAATGGCTCATCAGGAGAGGTTTACCAATTATTTCCATGCAGTGGTTCTAAAGAAATATAAACAAAAAATGTATAACATTTGTTCTTTTCATGCTCTGCTAATCAAAAATAAAGGTTGCATTTAGGATAGCAAGCACACATCATGTGACCCACCCATTGGTTAGGTTTTTCTGGTTTGATTTTTCTTAATTGTGATCAATAAAACAACCATTTCTTCTAGTTCACAAATGATATGAGTCTTCAATAACTGGCAAATTTCATTGTGTGCCCCAGAAAAGAAACGGGGAAAGAGATAGTTTTAATATTAACTACTTGGGGGAGGAAGAAGATTGTCAAAGGAAGTACAAAGTTAGAGTAGCATAGTCATTCACTAGTTAAGACGTACCCATGGTTGCTTATAACAGGATAAAGGTATGAGGCTTTCGTTCACCTTTCTGCCCCCTGATGTTTCCTGTTGGAGGCATAGTGAAGGAGCGCTTCTTCTTCTTCTTGCTGATAGATTTTTATCCATCAGCAGTGATTTTTGGATACCGAAGCTTGAGCCTCATTACTCGATCTTCTGGGGTTGACTATGTAGTCGTGGGTTTGTATTCTTCTTGGTCTGTGTGGTCTTGTCACAGTAGGGCTGGTTTCACAGGGTCTTTGCAGTGATGGGCCATGGGTAGCGGTCGAAGGGGTTTGCATTGGTGGCAGTGAGCTTTCTGATCAGGGGGTTCGGGTTCTGATCCAGTCCTTGGCAGAAGTTCTTACTCAGCTTCGCTAGATGTTTGTCCAACATCTCGACTGTGAAGGTCTGATATCTGGTTGAAGATTGGAGCTCCAGACGATATCCGCAGGGCCTTGTTATAGACTATCTGAAGACTCTTCCGGTGTCGCTCATGGCAGGTCATCCATGCTGGGGAGGCATATGTCAGGGTTGGTCTGATGATCGCCTTGTAGACGTTGATCTTTGTCCGGAGGGGCATGGACTTGGTCTTCAGGAGTGGGTACAACACTGCCATCTTTCCTGTTGCCTTCTGCTGAGTGTTCTTGATGTAGCTTTCCCAGTTGAGTTTGCTGTCCAGGGTCACGCAGAGGTAGCGGATGCTGCTCTCCCATTTGATGGTCTCACCGTTGATGCTGATGTGTGGGTGCTCCTGGATCTTCTTTCTGGTGAACAGCGTTGCGGTTGACTTGCTGGTGTTGAGTTCTATCTGCCAGTCGCTGTACCACATCGCAAAGGTATCCAATGAAGCTTGCAGGTTCTTCGCCATTTCCTTTTCGCTGAATGACTGGGAGATGACTGCAACATCGTCTACATACAGTGCAGGGTCGGTCTTGTGGAGATTTGTCGGGGTGAAGAGGTTGAACAGGAAGGGTCCGAGGTTTGATCCCTGTGGCAGGCCTGCTCGGATGGGATGTGATGAGGAAGGAGGGAAGGTGCGTGTTTTTATAGCGTCGTTGTAGTTCAGCACAATGACGTCATGCATCGTCGCACATCACCGCGCAGTTGCGTCATGACGTCATCACGCCACGTTTCTGTGACCATTTTTGTTTTGTATTAGTTGCAATGCACACAGGAATCGAATGTTTATACTTTTTGGCTATATTCAATATGGCTGTTTTTATATCTTGAAGGTACAGACTTAAAGATCAGAGTCCTTAAATTCGGGTTAGGAGATAGCCCTCACTTTCTTGAGGAAAAAATATCTTTTTGCATTGATTAAATGACAACATTTCGAATACAGATTGGACTTTTCAAAACAGAGGCACCACGGCTATACATGATGCACCCGTCAAGCACAACTTTTTGAGTTGTGATGATTTGCACAATACTATACATCCCATAACAGCATGGGTGACTTTTAACGGTGCTGACGCATAATAAAGAAAACTACCAAAACGCGTTTTGGTGCACAAGAAGCAAGATAGATTTCATCATTGAACAAACATAGAAAAAGAAAATGCCCCTGCTGTGTGATCTTGCGTTAAGGAGTGCGGCTGCTTCAGGTGCAAACAGAAGCACTTTGTCGTCATTTGTAAACGTATGTGCCAATTCACATTGCAGCATGCAAAGTGAAAAGTGTGTCTCTCATTTTGCAGTCAGATTTGCCTGCCCGCAAACTCCAAGCTCACAATAGGGATTTGCTTGCAGCAGAGGGACAGGCTTTAGGCGCATGAGACCCACCACCACAGCCAGCCCAGCCAGTGTGCATTTCTAGGGCCCTTGACCATTAGCAATCCCAATGCTGACCTAGATATTCATTGGCTGACTGAAACCAGCTAGGTGGCAGGCTCAGGTCGGAACTCGTTTATATTCATCACCATGTGCTTGTGAAGATTGAAACTACTTAAATAAACAACACTGAGCAACCTTAATGAGTGTGCCAACTTTGAGTGTCCTTTCTTACCTTCATGCCTCCAATGAATGTCCGAGGCCTCCCTCTTCAGTTCAGCATTATCACCGGCACACGTAGGACGAGGCTGTATCGCCACCCAGAACAGCAAATCACCTGCCCTTTGCTGCATCATGCAAGGAGTCACCCTCACACTTCTACCCGCAAATCACCTGCCCTTTGCTGCATCATGCAAGGAGTCACCCTCACACTTCTACCCGCATTCCTTAAATCTCTAGACGAACTTCAGATTCCATGGGCCCAGTGGCAGGCCTCATTTCAGAACAAGCCATTGATGATGATGGAACGGAATTTGCCTTATACTCAGATGGGAGATCTATGCTGCTTCCCAACGGTCCGGGCACTGAAGGCCAAAGACTGTTTGCTCTAGCAGAAACAGCCGGGTAACCCGATGGGCCATGGCACTGAACATCCGAAACGCTAACACCACAGGTGTAATTGGTAGAAATGCCCTGGCTTGTGCATGTGTATGCCTCTCAGATGTATTACTTGTGCACACCTTGGACATGGGTGATGACAGGTGTACATCTCGTGCAGGTTTAGGTGCTAAGACCTTTCCATTGGCGACGTTTCCAAAATCAATTGCGCTCTCATTTATGCGAGAGCATAAAGCAATACACAAGGATAGAAGGACAATCAGGCTGAGCTGCAGCCCTGCCCTGAGAGAGGCAAAGGCTCAGGAGTCAGGCAGGCGGCCCCCAGCCAGCCCCCTACCCCGCAGCCAGACACGCAGCACACGCTTAACACGATCCGGCCCTACCACTCCACAACATGATTGTTGTTGTTCAGAAAAATGCATGGTGCCATGCCAGCAGATGGCTGGGGCCCTGGCAGCACCACAGCCTCATGCTATTGGTGAACCTTGCATTCATCAAAGCAAAGTGAACACTTAACAAAAGTGTTAACTTTTTTTTGAAGAATGGTCTCCGGCAGTGTGACGACTGTGTGCGCATTGCAAATTGAATATATCTCTGCGCCGAAACCGCTGCGTGGAAATGTTACCAAGATGGGCCGGAATGGATTTTTGTAACTTAAGTTGTACTTGTGTAAGTAAAGTAACGTTGCTATGGATTAAAACCGGCTCCTAGGGTGGCTTATAAAACCAGCCCCATGGACATCACAAGTCAAATGTGATTCGGCCGGAGGCCCAACGGCCCATAGGCCAGTCCGCCCCGGTCCCTTGTCCAAATGTTAAATCCTCGTCTGATTGCACTCTTTAGAAAATATTGAAATACTGCTGTTTAGTTTTAAAAGATGCACACCTTTCATACTTTACCCGCATTACAGAAAACACTCTTCTCTTGTGTTATTTGGCAGGCATTCATGTTTCATTTACGGCACTGCCTTAACACCCAGCATCCAGGATACATCCACTTTCCAAACAAAACCCACAAGACGCATGACGTATTGTGTTTGCATGCAAACTCTGTTAAGTTACTAAAACAGAATGAGGTTATCAAGCCAGTACTTATGAGTTTGAATCATGAAACGTTCTAGCAGAGTAGACTAGGCTTCCACACAGACAAAGATACATTTTCTTTAGGTCGGAGCCCCACTGGTAAGTATGCATGAGAAGATCAGAAACTGGTCCACACATGCCATCCTAGCCTTATCATTTTCAGGTAGGGCCTTGTTGGACCAGCCTAGTAAGGTGCAGCTTGATTCCCTAGGCATAGCAAGTAAGACACCCACATATGGGTATATACACGTTCATGTAGGGAGACAAACTAAAGCCAACATGCAATGGCAAAGCCAACAGCTTGGTCTTTTGATTAGGCATTGATTGGCATTTGCCAGGCACTGCCATAAGGGTACCACCTGGTTATAAGATGGAAACAGCTGGAAAACAGTGCTAGTAAATGGGCAAATGATGGCATTGACTGGCAAACGTCTGTCCAATACCTTTATGCAAGCCAAAACTGTTGGCTTTGTGATGGCTTGTTTAAAACAGAACTTGAATGTAAGGAACATAGGCATTGACGAAGATATTGCTTATACAATCCACTGGCTGTAGAAACACTTTGAATGTTATTACACCAGGAGCTCAGTTACAGAGGCAATAGGTAATTAAAAACCCAAAATAATGCTTACATATAACAGTGGCAGGCCCTAAACAGCAACATGGTTGGTTTTACTTTGTGCTAGAGCTTGCTCAAAGAGTTCCAGAAAGGTTAGGTTTTGTTGGTGAGGCATTAACATAGCCATGGCCGGTCATTGGGTGGGTAAATGATCAAACACACCCATAGGATGTGTGTTTCTCCTCACCTTCTATCTCCATCATATCTGTGTTCCACTGCTTGAGTTCTGGCTTGTACCTAAAAGGCAAAAGTGTCAGAATCAAATATAACCCCTGTCATTGCTCTGGCAAGCCTTCCATACTATTGTTTGTAAATCAGCCTTCGGCCTGTCACTAATATGAGAAGCCCTGCCCACACTGCTAGACAACGAGGCCTAAAATGCATATGGTTGCTTGTGTTCCAGAACAGAGGGGGCATGACCTAGCAAATGAGATTGAACTGCACCTTTGGGTGCCAGTACCAAGAGTAATTTGCTAATGGCCTATCCCCTTCTGTAATGGCACAGACATACTACAGAATGATGGCATGGAATGTTGCGCAAAGCAACGGTAGTGGTAACCTTTAATTCAAAGCCTTGCATCTATCACTTTTTGATTCTACTACACTCTCCCCTTCATCATTACATTTTTGTTACTACCAACCTTACCTTTTCACTTATACTCAAGTAGTTGATGCAGCAGAATATATACTTTGAATGTAATTCGTAAGGGCCCCCAGTCAGTTGACGCACTTTCTGCAGAAATCTGTGTTCAACTTTACCTGTCATTTACTGTTTGATATAGTTAACCATTTTATTAAGCATGATGTGAAAAACCACTATATTCCCACAACAAATAAACATACTTTAAATTACAGAAATGAAAATTGTGATTTTAGATTTGAGAAAATAGTTCTTGGCAGCCTATCTTGAATAAGAAAGCTACTCACCTAGAAGTGTTACTGGCCCTCTACCTCCCTGGTCATTTGTGCTTTCATGGCTGTGGGGCATAAATCATTGCCTAGAGCAACCCTCTCAGAATTATGTCTCTAGGGTTGCTGCAGCATTACTAGAGTGACATCCAAACCCCACCCCCACACACACTTGGTTACAAGTGGTGTATTACACAACTGGCATGGCCTCCTTTCTAGGGGTAACTGGGGGTGGCCTTGGAGGGGCATAGTCCATCTGCCCCTCCTGCTGGAGGTGGTCCACCCCACGTGCCACTGCTTTATTGTTTTTTCTTCTTGGCGCCTAAAACCGGGCGCCTACGGGGCTCTCTGTGGAGCCGCTGTGTGTGCGAGGACAGGGAGTGTCCGCCATGCTCTGTGTGTTCACGGATGCTCAGGCCATATTGGAAGCGAGGGACGACCACCACCCTTAACCTTCTACCTCTCTCCCACTCTGGCTGCACCATGGGGACAGGGGGCTCACCCCTACATACCATTCCTATTGCCAGCCATGACTGCTTCCGTGTTGCCACTTCCCTATTCCTGGTGTCACTATTTCTTACTCTTCCGCCACCCTGTCCACGCCCCTTCCAAGTTCCCCCTTCCAATATAGTCTAAGCACATCCGGCCCGCCCACTAAACCTGCCCCCAGACAGTCTGCCCCATCGATACATGGCCCCTTGTCACGTGCTAAACACCCATGTTGAAAAGGCTGCGCAGGAGAGTCGGGAGCTGTAAATGCGGCATCGCAGTGAACACGTGGAACGATAACTTATCGCCCATCCTCGGTGTGATCATTGCCTGTGTGTGATCTATCCCCCCCCACCCCAATCCTGATGCAGAGCCAGCTAGTGCATAATGGGCATGGGGTGCAGCGCCCCCAATGCACCCGCCTTCACTCCTTCTGCCATGCACCGCGCTGCTTTTCAGGAGCACTGTGAAGAACGGCAGAATGCTTCCCTACTTTCTGTAGGAACTGAACCCCAGTGACCCTCTTTTGTGGTGCTGTTCCAAGTGCAGGCATGCAAGGATCCTGTCCCTGCCGCCAGTGTTCAGTGCTTGGAAGCTCAGATCAGACGAAGCCATGACGGTCTCCAATGTTAGCACTCTACTTATGGCTTTCTGTGGTTATGCGCTGAAGGCAGAACTGGGAGAGGGAAGTGCCAACCAACGTACCTCCCTGGTTCCTGATTCCGGGTTGCACGGGCCTCTGAAAGAAGAAGTAGAGGTGTAAGGCCATGGGACTAGGCGCCGGACCATCCTTAAAAATGTTTTTTTGTTATCTGTTTGATTACATGTGTGTTTGTGTGAATGTATTTGTGTGTGACTGTTGTGTGAATGTGCTTCTGTGTGAATGCGAGCCTGTGTGAGTTTATGTGCGTGTTTGTATGTTTGCATGGGTGAGCAAAGGTGTACCTGTGAGTGCATGTATGCAGGAGGAGCGTTTGCTGTGTATTCACCTGGGAACATTTTTTATGGTGTGGCAGTGCAGTCGTCATGGCGAACTGGGCAAAGCCAACACAAGGTCGTTATTGTGCCCACGCTTGTGTCTAATTACAGTGCAGGTTGTCCTTTATAAAAACTGCACACAAAAACACAGAATCTTGTAAAGATTATACATTTATTGGGATAATGCTATGTTTGTGTCTGCTAGCTTTCAACCCCACATGGGTCACTTCTTCATGTACTAATAAATGAAAATACATTTGGCATGTATTATCTTGGGGATGCTTGTGGTCTGGTGCAGAAGGGATGTGACCTAGCAGTATGGACTGGACTGCACCTTTTGGGGTGGGACCAAGCCTGATTTGCATATGGTCTTACGCCCTTTTCAATGGCTTGGTAGGCGAAGAACAAATGTTTGGAGGGTTGCCCAGAGCAATGCTAGAGGTTAAGATGAATTCTAAACCTTACAGTTATCACCACCTTTGTTTTGATATATTAGCACAGCCAGCATGGACATGTCTTCTTACAGTGGCAATAAGTGTACGTTTAGAGGGGTAGTATTGGCATTATTACAATTATAATTGTTCTTTTATAACACGCTTAATGACGGAGACCAGTCCCTATGCATTGTCTTGCTTCCAAGACAAACGCGTTGCCTCTGAGCTATCCCAATTTTTTTTTTACAGTGGCAGTTCTGGTATATACCAGAATTTTTTTTTACAGTGGCAGTTCTGGTATATACCAGAATTTTTTTTTACAGTGGCAGTTCTGGTATATCTGGGCACAGGCATTCTGAATATGCTCCTATGTACTGTTGGTGACCTGTAACTTATTGGATTTTTCCATGTGTTACTCTACAGAACCAATTGTAAATTGTATAGCTATTCACCTCTTTTTCACTGAAAGTGGAAAACACAATGTTTGAATCCATTATCTAAAAACATTTTTCCTGTGGCAAACAACCCTCCCACCCCCACCTAACTTTCTTGTTTTGTGCACTGACACTATGCTCTGTTGGGGAGAAGGGGCAGAAATCCCGGGCCCCTCAGCGATTTCGGATGAGGCGGTTGTAGGAAGAGATGTTGTCAGAGATCTGGGAGGATGTAGGGGGGAGTGAGGGGTCTCCTGTAGAAGCTGGACTGTAGTGGAAATATAGTGGATTTTGGTATTAATATCATGTATGTAGTAGACGCCATTTTACAAATTAGACAACATTTTGAAATGGAGGCAGGGTGTATGCAAACGTCTTGTTTCCAGCCCTGACAGCCCTGCAGAAGGTCAATCCCTCCAAGACACACAGTTCTCCATTGCTGCTTGTCATTAGTGCATTTAACCCAGGATGATTGTGCCCTGCCAGGCCAAGAGAGGGACGCAGTTGGTCTTTGAAGAGTTATTTTATGAGACAAAGGATGAGGGCTCCAGGTGTTCACCAGTCTAGAGACCCCAGAGCCCAGGACACAAGAATTTGAGGGCCTGGACCAGCCCAAGAACCTAAAACTATAAAATGGTCAATCGATCAAGAAGATCAGAGAGAGCTGATGGGCTGCGCCACCGTTGAGCCATGTGATTTATGCTGCGAGGTGACAAGGGAGAAGGTAACATATTTAGGCTGTGGGTGGGAAAGTTGTGGAGGCGCTGGCATGTCTGGGTTGGAGCGGAGAATCATGTAGTTTTGAAAGAGTTGTCACAACCTTCAAAGTCTCCGCCTTGGTCCTGTCCTTGGTACCAGGTGCACTGTAGGGCTATGAAAATTATGAACTGCACAACTAGATTGCCAATTAGCACCTTTGTACCCGATGACGGAAGAGGAAGATCCCCACATGGAAGAAGATGGATAGAAGATGCTGGGACCAATCGCCAGGCCTCCCATATGGAGCAGGCTATATGTGTATAGGGTCACACCAACCAGCTACCTGGATTTGTAACCTGTGTGACTTACATCACTTGTGATGTCATGTGCCATTGTAACTTGCTGTTTATGCTGTTTTTTGTCAGAGCGCTCCATGGCTACAGAGTCCTTTGTAGGCACTGTGAGAAACCTGAAGGTGTCTCACCCGCTAGTCCCGGGAGATCTGTCATCCAGGTGGCCAGGACACGGCCATTGCTATTGGATCCAGTTCCTAGGAGTGGACCAGTGTGTGGGGATCACTTGGATGGGGGGTCTTCGGGAAGTGGAAGTGGGACACTGGCGGGCGAGCCGCAGTACCCCCTTCCATCTAACCCCTTTTCTCCATCCTACCTCATAGGATACTTATAAGTTCTACCCCCCTTTTCTGACACGAACACTTTCCTGCACAGTGAAAGACAACAGACTAACACCAGAGTCGTTTACCTGACCATGTACCAACACAAGGGTTACGCAAAGTCAGGCAATTGACCATAACTACGCACACCTGACGTACCTTTCCCTTCCCCACAAGGATAAAAGGCAGAGCACAAGAGCAGACTTTGAGCAGGGCTGAACGCACGAGGAAACAGCTACACCGGACCGGAAGTTCAAACGGAGGAGAAAGGCAGCGAGACCTGGAGGGACGATGAAGGGGGAACTGCCCTTGCCCTTTTCAACTCAGATCTGCAAAGCCTCCATAAGGAAAATCATAAGACCGGGAAGATAAGCTGGCATGTGATGTAACAGGTGTCAAAGGCACACAGGGCTCTCCCGCGCTGATAGCCAAAGTGGGAGGAAGTGCTTGCTGCCGTGGTGCCATCCTTGACTGCTGAGACAAGAAACTCCAACATTTCAGCACAGCCGGTGCGTCGGAGAAGACAGATAGTAAAAGCAAACTGTGCTGGGCCCAAGGTTGCAGGCAAAGAACTTGTGTAATTGAACTTTAAAGAAGCCCTAGTAGAAGGTTCGGAAGCAAAGTGGTTAGACATCAGGGGACGCTCATTCGAAGAACTCTGACTAAAGCCTTTATGGGTTGTGTTGTTTGTTGAAACTACGAGAACCAAGAGGCCTTAAGAGAGGCTAGTGTGGAGTGTTAAAGTGGTCCTATAAGGGTCGACGAAAACCCCTCATACACTCAAAAGTCTTTGATACAATGGAGAAAACTGATTCAACTGTGGAACTGGCAAATGTGAACCTGACAGAGGGATGCCTGCGAATTGATGGTAAACCGGGATTTACCCATGAACATTGTGACGACAAGTGTGAACCCGGCTGAGGGATGTCCACAATGGATAGTTGTTCGAAAGGACTTTGAAACTTGTTGAATGATACATTTTGGGTGTAAAACCGCAGTGAACCTGATGGAGGGAGGCTAACATTGCAAGACGGATCAGAGCCCGGCTGAGGGGGATCCAAAAGGGTGAAGAGCAATCGTCCAGCATGAAAGATTATCCAAGGAACTTTTGTTTGTTTATTGTTTATGGTACAGCAGGCCTTCCAAGCCAAAAGACTTTGCTTGAAAGAGACTTGGCCCCAGAATGTCCCGGCATCGTTGAAAGGAACTGTAACCTCATGCTGGCGAGGCCTAGGAGTGTACTGTGCTCAAAGGTCCTGCCTTGTCCCATGCTAAAAACATGGGGAAGGGTGACCCCAGCTCTACCATCCTGACTTATCATTTGGTGAACACTTCTTTCTTTGCTTGTGAACATTTTTCCACACCACTTTGTAATTTAGTTGTAAGCATTGGCAATCTTTTTTTTTAGTATGGGCCCTTTTTATTTGACAAGACTCCACTAGGACTGCCCTATTATTATTTGATGGTCGTAGCTTGCTCCCATCTTAGATTTAGGCAACCTTAGGTGTTTTTTTCATCCATTATACAGTTTGATAAACACCCTTGAACTGTGATCACTTGTGTCTGTCTTTATTGTTGCCACTATGAGTTACAGCACGCATTTGTATTTTTGTGAGATTAAACCTTGTTCTCTTTGCAAGAGGTGTGCTGGGCCCTTTTCTCTAGTGGGTTGTATTTATTTTTGTTGTGAGTGTGTAGGAGTTACTCTACAACTCGGTTGCTCAAACATCTCAGAAAGAAATATTTATGCCCCTCAATTAAAAGAAATCGCCAGTTGCCTCTGCTGTGATTGAAACGTCTCGCCCAGGGCGTGTGGCTCGAAGAAAAGTCCTAATCTGTGGTATAGGTCTCAATCAGAGCAGGAACTGGGCCTGAACAAGATGGAGTGGTGCTCCAGCAAAACTTAAAGTGGTCTGCGCGTTGAATCACTGTGCAATAAATCTGCTTCAGAACAGATCTGTCCCCAGGCCCAGGACAATCCCAGCGAGATCTGTTCTGTAGCCGAGTTATTGCTTGCAAGAGCAACCCACGTTTCAACAAGCAGACAGCTTTCAGAAGACGTGGCACTAGAGACCCAATACAGAAACAGCCAAAGCCTCACATACTTGTTGCAGGTGCCCAAACTGGTATATATATCCTGCAATTTACAGACATTTATTTGTTAATGTGAATATTGTGACCAACTTCCATTATTCGGTCAGAAGGGTTTCTTACTGAATCACTTTAAGTCATGATTCAAATTTAAAATTGTAGGCATTCTTATGTTCCCATAAGGCTCTTTGCTTTTATGCAAATCACCAGGATTGGGTTCTATGAAGAGCTTCTCAGCCTCATTACGAGTTTGGTGGTTTCGCTGCAGTAATTACACAGAGATACCACCAAATGGTATTTCCGTTACAACACTTAGTCTGGCGGTATTACCACCGGATTACAAGTGCTGGTAGGCGATGTTAGACCCCATTAATTGGACTCCATCTGGATTTCAGCGATATTACCATTGGTGGTAATACCGCTGATTTGTGGGCAGTAAGGTGGAGGAATTACCTTCATCATTCTGCTGCCTTACCTCCAAACCTGTAGTTCGGTAGTGTGGTAGTGCAGCAGTAATGCAGTGGTAACTCCATTACCACCGTTCCTTACCACACCGCCAAACCCGTAATGAGGGCCAATGTATTGCATGACCTAGCCTGGGTCCCGCTTCCTCCTCCCCACGGCCCCACCCCTCCAAGCAGGAGAGAGTTCCCACAGTACATTTTTTTCCATTTCTAGCACTGCTCTCAAAATATGTATAGATTGTTTTCCCTTTCACCATACTCAATCCGCCATTTTCCTGATGTATATGTGATTTGTATCGCACAGCATGACGGTGTATTTATAATGAGTGTTGCCAGAAGCAAAAGCTTCTCCAGTTCATTGGCGTGTCCCAGCCAGTATTGTTGATTGCTATATACACACACACACAAATACAAACGGTGGGCCTCTCAGTGTCTCCGGGTCTCGTTGCCCCCTTCTGCTCCTCTCCACCTAGTCTGTCTATATCCTTGCTTAAATAACAATATACATTTGATTAAAATAAATGTCATTGGTATAGAAAGCCATGCCAGTGTTTCCAAAGACATAAAAGCAGATGTGTTTTTCCCATACTCCTGCATCTTGGACAGTGCAGGAGGCGACCCACATTCTATGTTGTCCATGTCATGCGGATTACAAAATACGGCATCACTGGTTTCCTATCAACATTCTGTTCTATCATGTTCCTATTCTGTTTCTATCAACATGTTTCAATCCCCAGCGAGTGGTAACTATCAGGCTTTCACCAGGTGCAATGCAAGGGACGAGCTAGGTCGCGCCATAGTGGTGCAGCACAAGTCTCCTTCCAACCAGGGCTAGACTGGGAACCAAAAGAGGCTCTGGAAATAATGTTCAAAAGAGGCCCCATATTACACATTTTCAGCAAGCACAACCTATGAGGAAAATTGTAAATACCACACAAACGAGACCCAGGATGCAGAGGCCTACTGGGAAATCTACAGAGTTCTCTAGAGGCCAGTCCACCCCTGCTTCCAACCCAACAATCATGTTACCTTCAGTCAATTATAAGACATAACTTGGTTGTTGGTGGGGAGGGGAATTAATGGGTTAAAGAGTGTCCGGCATGACATGTTCTGGTTTGTTTCTAGTCTTGTTTTAGGTCACCATGCCATACTGGCCTACTGCCCTACACCATGTTCCCAATATCTTTTTGGGGAAATGCTGATTGTGCAGGGATATTATACCGTGTTTGTTTTGCCACTCTATGAAATCTTTTTGCTATGTGGTTGTGCTCTGTTACCTTATGATACGGTTGTTACACTCTGCCTTGCTTTGCAGTTTTAGGTCTGATATGCATCGCTATGTTATGTTATTCTTTGTCATGTTGTGCTAGGTTGCTGAGTCAGGTTTTGCTCTGTTGGTTTGTTATACTAGCTTATGTCATGTTTTGTCTTATCATTTTATGCCATGTCATTTCTTGTCGTATACTGCCACAGTGTTTAAGCCCTCTAAGCTTTTGAAGACTAGTGAACCAAAGCATTGTGTTTGCCCCAGAGTGGACCACACAGGGGCCACCTCTGCTGAAGGACTGAGCTCCACCAATCTGAGAACACTCCCCCTGCTTCTACCCCAGCCAAATTAATCACCAGTGAATAAAATAACGTTGGGGGCTTTTCGCCCTGTAGAACCTTTCTCAACTCATGCCTAGGATCTCGGTAGACGCACTCAGGAGGAAGAAGAGGAGTCTTCTGGCATGTGAGAGCAGCAGCGGTGTAGCGAAGATGGCTGTGGCCGTGGTGGAGTCACCATTGCAGTGGTGCGGAGCTGCCACAGAAGCATGTGGCTGCTTGTCCTTGGACTTGTGGGGAGTTGGTACCAGGTCGGTCCCGGTGTTGACATTGGCATCGACAATATCATGGTGTTAACACTTCTGTCTTGGGTGCCCAGATGGATGCGTGTCTGGGTGCAGCTTACCGACCCGGGAGTCACGCTGTTTCGTGGTCCTTTGCTACATGGCATCTTCTCTCTTTCCTACTCCTTGGTGGGGCTCTACATTGCCGCATGGAACTTGAGGTTGGCCGGGTGTGCTTAGCCGGTCATTATCTGGAGTCGTGGTCGACTGCGGAGCTGTGTTGAAAGTGGAGTGTAGCGTGTCACTGACTGATGACTGCACTAGGGTTTTTTTGGTGGAGTGGCTATCCTCTCACCAGCCTTTGTCTCTCGCTGCTGCTCTGGTAACTTTTGCCATCTGTCCCGTGCCGCCAGAGTTGTGATGGCTGTTTCTCTCTTGCCATCTACGTCATCCTTTTTATTCATCAGTCTTACCTTTTCTTTGTCTTGCAAATGTTCTCTTTTTGCTAGACACTCATATTGGCAGTTTTACTGAATCATCTTGCCATTTCATGCTTTCTGTGGTATACTTTTGGCTTCCTCTTTTTCTAGTGTTCTTTCAGTATTGCTATTGCTATCCGATCTCTTATTGTGCATTTGCTGCACAGCACTTTAGAAATCTAATACAATACAAATACAAAATATTCAATAAAAGGCGCAAAATTCTAACCGCAGCGAAATCTACAAGGCCGGCATGCGCACTTACTTGGAATGTAGCTACCCACAAAATGCCCACATATATAATTCGCACAAAGTGCCGCTCTATCCATCAAAAGGACAAAACGCTTGGAGTGGATGAAGGGAAGCAGGAGATGGGCATTGTAGTGATCATGACTCATGAGCGTGACTCACGCAGGTGGCCTTCAGAGATATCACGCACAATAATGACAGTTTACCATGGCTCCAATAGGGCAGAGGGAGATCACTCCTACGGTTATGGCGAGCTGTACCGTGTGTGGCCTACTCAAGGTCGGGAGGGGGGAAGCTTTTCACAGCAGCCAGAACGTAAGTTTTAAAAAAAAAACCTTTTCTGTTTCCCTTGCTGCCTTAGGAATAATGGGAAGTTAGTCCAAAGCGCTGGGTCGTTGGTGGTTAGTCGCATCTCTACAGCATTGCATTTCTTGACTATAAGCTAAACAGGATATTCAGGAATTATTGACCAGCAGCATAGAGCCTTGTGGGTGATCCTCTGATTTTTCAGAAGTCAATACAAATAGGTCCTCTAACAATCTGGTGACCCAGACTGGGCCATCCATAATTTCTTCATCAAACACATAGGGGCGCCTGTTAGCACACTGCTGCAGTAATCCAGGTGTGGCACTCTTATTTCCTTCACCAGGAGGTCTGCTGCTATTATTCCTCTGAATAGATTTGCTCTGTAATCCAAGCCATATATTGATGTCCGCAAGCCTTTCAATTACTGTTGCCTAGAGTGACGTGGCAGTGGCTTCCCATCTATGTAAATCCTTTGCAAAATATGGAATGGGAAGTGTAAAGGGATTGTCTTTGGTGCAAATTGGCGCGCCGCCGGCGTCCCCACAAGATGATGGGACATGGAGCGAAGCGGTTTAAATAGCATGTGGAGCAGACCTCTGGAAGTCCCAGATCCTTGATTGCCACCAGCAAGAGAAAGGAATAAGAGAATGTCCGCGCCTGCTACAAGTTTTACGGAACACTCTCTGTCCATGACAATAAGGAAGTAACACACAAGGCCTCAGTATTAGAACAAGTAATTTCAAGTTGTTCGGAACGGTGTAAAATGGTTTCTAAAGAAGTAAAGTGCAAATGCCACAGAGGAAAAAACTAGAATCCTCTGGACATCGAAGGGAGGGAAACAGTATTGAAGTATACCCCCCAAATCATTGTACAAAGCATAAAACATAGATAAACTAAGCATAATTGATCAGTAGACTGATGGGCACAAAAGGGGCAGGCGATTCTCATCTGTACAGTCCAAACTCTGATTTAGGCCAGAGATTAGCTGTACGAGGACCGGGATCTCATCTGCCTGACATTGATCTGTGCATTGTAAGGAGTCTTGTAGGATGCTAAGGAGCTTCACATAAGTTATGTTATGTTATGTTAAAGGTATTTATATAGCGCACCGTCACCAATGGAATTGGTCCCCAGGCGCTCTGGCGGATCTGTAAACAGAAGGAGGGCGGGTAGGGTTAGTCGGGAGGAGGGGAGTAGTAGAGTGGGAGAGGTGGTGTGCTGTTGGCAGCTTCAGCTTGGTATACACCGAGTGCTGGGCTTTGGTGCAAGTATCGGATCGGGCGAGACTTCATGTGCTGTAGGTGCTGTTTATGTGTTGTTGGTGCGGTGTGGTAAAGTGTGTGCGAATTGCTGGGAGATAAATGGCTGTCTGAGTTTTGTGTGGGTTGAGTATGCAGAAAATTGAGGGTTGGGATTAGTGGGGTCTGTATCCTGATTCAGGTACTTCTGGTTCCGTTAGAGTTGTATCCCTGTGGGTTGGGTTGTTTCTGGTTCCTTATGGGCTGTATCGCTGTGGTGGTGCTGCGCGGATCCAGCTGTATCATGGTGAGTATTGTATGGAGTGATAGGTGTGTCTGAACCTTTTCTTTCTTTCATAAGTGTTGAAAAGACATGGGCCTAAGGGAGGCGAGGAGGGTTCAGAAAAGAAGGGATCCAATTTTACCACCTAGGACTGGTCTTTCAAAAGAATTCAAACCATTTGAGTGCTTGGCCACCAATGAAGTATTTTTGGAGACAGTGGAGCAGGAGATTGTGAATGACTGTGTCCTACACAGCGATCGATTGAAAGGATCAGGGATGTCGGATTATTTGTATGTAGGTTCATTATCAACCACATTCCGTTCCCCTGTGTAAGCCTGAAGCCTTGCATGCGAGCCAGCTTAGCTAGGTTGTTAAGGATGTTATGCACAGACCGCAGCACTGCCAATGCCATGAGGAATTTGTGTTCACAGCCCCACTGGCCCATGCTCCCCCCTCCACATCACCAATGTCGTGATTAAAGTGATGCAGCAAAAATGCACACTCAATCGGAAGCAAGCGCAAATGTGATATTTTGTGCAACATTGTTAAGTACCCCTGCCGGGGGTACATCCCTATATTCCACGCTCTGAACAGTAAGCATGCACTTTGATTGCACTTGGCTGTAATATGGAAGATTGTGGCCCTTGCCTCTTTGATCTTCAAGGTCTCGGTTCTGCAGCTGGTCTGCAGCAGGTTCTTTGGCAACACTTCTGGAGTGTGGGCTGAAGCAATTCAATCTGGCACTCATTCCCATGGACATTTTCCTCCTTTTTTGCACCCCTTTTTTATCCTGGCTTAAGGTATATGCTTGTCGGCTGGCCCATGTTCAGTGACAATGCAGAGCTCTTTGCGACCATAGGCGGCTGTAAAGATGCAGTGCCTGCCTCTATCCAGCCGTTTGTAGTTAGAGGACAGAACGTCTTCATAGGAGGAGCTATATCCCTGGGCCCAAGAAACCCTCTTGAATATTGTGGCCTGCTATTAAGAGTGTTGGGTGCAAGGTTTTGAATAAATCACTCCTCCTGGCATTGCTGTGGGCAACCCTCTGGGCCATTGTTTTACTGCTTGCCATTCCATTACATAAGAGGGGAATCATATGCAAATCAGCCTTAGTCACATCCAAAAAGGGGATGTCTAGCCCTATCTGCTAGATCACATCGGTTCTGCACTCAGACCACAAGCAACCTCAGACATGTTTCAACCTCTTGGACATCTTCAGTGAGGTGTAGAAGGCGGGTCTCTAGGCACAGCAGGTCCAGAACCCACGTCTGGGCAAACCCGTCCCACCTAGGGCATGGTGTATTTTTTTAACTTGGGAGTTAGTCAATGTCTGTAAGGCCTAGATCATATTATCAGACTTTACACTTCTTGGAAAAGAAGCTACTCTCCCTCTCTGCATACAATATCCTGTGGTGGTGAAGGTCTTCGCAGGGAATCTGAGTATGAACTCTTCTGTGGATCACTTCCTCTGACACTGGTTCTGTCACAGATTCAAGGTCTCTACAAAGGTCCTTTTTGCCTCAAGTCAGGCCCATCATCTCCATTACCATTGCTCGTGGTAGAAGGACCCTTGTGGTGTAACAATATATTGGGAGCGGTTGGTGGTTTCAAACTCCTCCAAACTACCCCTGTGTCAATCTATTTGGGAGTTAATTGTATTAATATTCAGCCAAATATGCTAAGGGTCTACACAATTTGTCCCCCCAACCCACTATGAAGGGAAAATATTAAGGTGGCCAGATCCCCCACACACTTGGTTTCATATGGAACAATTCTACCTATATTGGACCTCTGTTTTGTGGCCCTGAGGTAAGACAGCCAGGCTTGTCTGGGGAGTCACCTCGGGTCTGGATCTGTGTTGGGGGAAGACACTAGCAAATTCTGCCCAGTAACTAGAAACATTTTTCTGTCATCGGCTCATAAGAGATATACACAAACTCTGAAAACAAAATAGCATTTTCAATTTTTGCATTCATTTACACAGCCAGCATTTCTCTTAATATAGCAAAACTGAAAGTGGAGAACTGCTGTTTATTTTGATCATTCACAATGGGCATTTTTATTTAAAATGATGTCAGTTTCTGTGTTAGAAGTATGGTGTTCCATGATACACTGTTCATTGTGTCATTTTCAGCAAGACACGTATTTTCACTCTCCCGGCTTTTTCGCTGTGTCAAGGTTTTAGGCCTGTTATTTTTTTAGTGTGCCTTGCCATATGAACAATGTATTTCAAATGAGAGGCATAACCAGGCTTTCATTTCTTGAGCTGGGGCTATCATTAAATCCCACACATCCCCCACCGGGTCTTTGATTTGGATATTTTGTGGGAAAGAGCAGGGGATAGTGGGGTTTTCTTCAGAAGTCTTTTTTATTCTTTTGGGAGCCCATCCAGCTCATTTTCTTTCCTTAGATAGTGGACCCTCCAGCCCAAATTCTGACTTTGGTAGTTGGAGGGTATGGAATGGAGTCTCCTCCTTTTCCTGGGTCATTGGGGGCCTCCCTGGAGTCCAATCCTCCAGATCCCCATGCTGCAATGGAAGGAGATTAATTATCTAGAAAAAGGAAGGTAAGAGAGGTTCAGTATTTTTTCCAAAACATGTTTCCCCGAAGTATAGGACATAGCATTTGAAAAAACAATATTACATTGAAATGGATATGAAATTTCAAATAATAGACATCACACATTTTCTTTTACAACTTCCTTCTTAACATTTCTTTTGATAAAAATTTTTTTATTATCATTTAATCACAACATAAACAAAACAACCAAGATCAAAAAGGGAGGAACAAGGAAAAGACGAGGCAATTACATCCACTGGGCCGGCCCGGCCCACCTTACAATAATAACTGTCTTGCATCACCACCCTCATGGAGTACGGTCGCGATTAACCTCATAAGTGTGCAGGGTGATGTCCCCGAAGTCCGTATACCTCAGGACCCTCCCTCCTCCCATGCCGCCCATATTTTGGAGGCCTTATTGGGACAGCCTCTTGCGGTATAGATCCTCCTTTCAATCATAGCACATGTGTCCATGTCCAATGCCCATTGCTCCAGTGTCGGAGAGTCCGGGGCACCCCACTTCTGTGCAATATTGCGCTTGATTAGGGCTGCTGCCGTATGAAATAGTAATTCTTCCCATTTGTTCAGTTCGTGCTCCCCGGGTGCTCCCAGGATGAGGATCTTCGAGTCCATGTCTATAGTTTTGGAGAGTATCCGAGTCAGTTCCCGACAGCAGGCTTCCCAGAAAGTACAGATCCGGGGACAGGACCACAGGATGTGAAAGAAGGTCCCCTCCTCACTCCCGCACCTGAGGCAGTTCAGGTTCATTGCTTTCCCCCACCGAAACATAGCAGGCCTGGGATAATACACTCTATGCAGTATTTTCAGTTGCACCAGTCTAAGTCTCGAGGAAATGGCGACTTCTCGTGGGTGCATTAGTACCCAGATCCATTCCTTAGGGTCGATCTCCCCTACATCCATTTCCCACTTGGCCTTTAGACTGGTCAACTCAGGGGTTGCGAAGGAGGTGATGGCGTTGTAAAGAATGGATATGCATTTGGAGGGAATATATTCGGGTAAAATGTTGCGTTCTAGAGGCGAACATTCCGGGATATTGTCCTCTGTCGATATATGGACTCTCAGGTCATGGGACATTTGCATATGATGGTATCTCTCATTGTCTGGGAGCTGGAAACTGCATTGTAGGTCCGCGAACGGGGCAAGATTCCCATCTTTCAAGACGTCCCTCACCCTCTGGATCCCAGCCCTCACCCAGCACGGCCAGGGCTTGAGCTTCGCAATTTCTTTCAGGTTGGCGTTACGCCACAGGAGTTGCGCCGCTGATATTCTGTTCCCCCACCCCACAAACTTATGGACGCTCTTCCAGGTGGTAATGATCTGTGCCTTCATTGTTAGTGGGGAAGATCTAGGGGGGGGGGGTTTGGTACAGTAGTTGCAATGGGTCGGTGTCGTGCATAGTTCCTACCTCGGCTTATATATGGGGTAATTCCCGGTCTCCATGCAGAAGGTCATTAACCACCACCAATTGGGAGGCCCAGTAATAGGTCTTAAGGCGGGGCACTCCAATTCTACCCTCCCAGATCGACCTATGGAGTGTAGCCAGAGCTATACGTGCTTGTCCTCCGCCCCATAGGCGCTCCCTGAGGAGGGTCTCCACCTGGCCATATTCCGCCCCGAGATCTGCAGCGGGGCGTTTTGAAGGATGTAAAGGAATCGCGGGAGGGCTAACATTTTAAAAAGGGCGGCTCTATCCATGAGGGTCAGGGAGAGAAGCTTCCAGTGTTGTACATCGTTGGAGAATCGATCCATGATCGGTTTGAGATTGTGCATGGTATAACTGGTAAGATCTGTTGTTATCCAGATCCCAAGATATCGACAGCCAGTTTGTTCTATGTGGTATGGACAGTCAGGTGGATCAGGCTGACCCCTACCTTTCACCGGGAAGAAGACCGATTTCTTCCAATTGATCCCTAGACCGCTAAATTCCCCGTATTGAACAAGCATCCAGGTCACCACGGGGCAGGTTCGGACAGGATCTCCCAGGTAAATCAGGAGGTCGTCCCAGGTAAATCAGGAGGTCGTCCACGTATAGGGATATCCGGTCTTCGTGTCCCTCTGGCCACCTGAATCCTATCCAGGATGTGCTCTGGCGAAGCCATATGGCCAACGGCTCTATCGCGAGAGCGAAGTGAAGGGGGGAAAGGGGCACCCCTGTCTTGTACCCCTACCCGGAAAGAGCGAGAGGTCCACCCATTCACCCTGACCTCCGCCCGGACCTTTGTATACAGCAGTTTCACCCATCCCAGGAATCCCTCCCCGAAGCCCATGCGTTCCATGATCACCCAGAGGCCATCCCATCGGACCGAATCAAAGGCCTTCTCAAAATCAATCGCTAGGAGAGCGAGCGGGTCAATCATGTTGGGAGCCCTCTCTAACGCCAGGTGGAGTCGACGCAGGTTCCTACGGGTCGATTTGTGTGGCATGAAGCCACATTGATCCGGATGTATTAGGGCCTCAGCCACCGGTTGCCACCTGTTGGCTAGGAGTTTGGCAAGGATCTTAGCCTCGCCATTGATTAGCGAGATTGGCCTATAGGAGGTGCACTGGTCCTGGGGCTTATCAGGTTTAGGGATGACCACAATGGTGGCCTTACAGAGGTCTTGCGGGAGGGTGCCCTGTTCCCGGGCTGTCAAAAACATTTTATGGAGGGAGGATGCAATATTGTCCCCCCCAGCTTCCGCCAAGTTTCAGCTGGGAACCCATTCGGGCCCGGTGTCTTCCCGGCTTGCAATTGCGCTAGTGCTTCGGCCACCTGGGTCTCCGAGAGGGCAGAGTCGAGACTCACCCTTTGCTGTACTGAGAGAGTTGGGAGTGGTATGTCACTAAGGAGAGTTGGGTCCAGCTGCAGGGTCGGGCCCGGTAGAGTGTTTCATAGGATTGGGCGAAGGCCTCAGCTATCTCAGCGTCCGATGTGCACCTTTCACCCCTTGAGGTGACAATCTCACGAACGCACTGTTGTCCCTCATCCGTTTTCTCCAGCCAAGCTAGCATTCTGCGGCTTTATCCCCATGTTCATAGATTCTGGCTCGAGAGTCCCAATGGGCTTGTTTAGCATTATCCAATAAGAGGTTTCGGAGCCGCTCAGTGGCTCGTTTAAGGGAGAGCTGGGTCTGTGGGGATGGGTCAAGAATGTGTTCGCTCTCGCATCGGGCCAGTTCGCCCTCCGCTTTTGCTATGTCTTGGAGTCTCACCCGCCTCCTATTTGCCACCCAGGAGATTATTGCGCCCCGCAGGTCTGTTTTATAGGCCTCCCATACTACAACTGGGTCCTGTTCTCCATTTTCATTAAGCTCGAAGTATTCAGTGGAGACTTCCGAAAGGTGTTCAACTAGCTCGGGGAAGCCCAGATAGTAATTCGTCAATCTCCAAGTTCTGGGGGGGGTACCCTCTGTGCGAATTTCCACAAGTAGGGGTGAGTGGTCTGAAATGCCCCGGGGAAGGAAGTCGGCCGCTCGTGCCTCTGTGTGTGGGACAAAGAGATAGTCGATCCTGGAGAGGGAGCCGTGGGCTCCAGAGTGAAAGGAGTACCCCCTGGTGTCCGGGTGTAACTCTCGCCATACATTACCCAAGCCCAAAGCAGAAGCAAAGTTATACAGTTTCGTAGAGGTATCTGGGTTGCAGTGTCTAAGGTGAGTACGGTCAGTTGTATTGCACATGACATCATTAAAATCTCCCCCCAGAAACAGCCTATCCGGCTGGTATTTTCCAATGATGGCCGCCAAGTCTTCCAGCAGCTCTTGTCCCAACCCAGGTGGGGAGTATACTGAAGCGAAAGCGACCCTCTCCTCCCAAAGCGTTCCCAGAATCAGCACATAGCAGCCCCTAGGGTCCTGTTCCAGGTTCTGAATAGCAAAAGGAATGCGCTTGTGCACAAGAATGAGGGTGCCCCTGGATCCAATTGTGTAACCCGCATGGAAGGCCGCCCTGTAATTTGTGCGTTAGAAAATGGGCACAGTTTGATCCCGCAAGGTGCGTTTCGGTTAGCAGGGCCACGTCGGGAGAGTGTCTTCTAAGTAGTTGCTTAATCAGACGCCTTTTGATCGCAGAGCCCATCCCATTTACGTTCCAGGTGAGTACCTTCAAAGATTTGGAGCCTTCAGTCGGGCTCAACTGGGGTTGTATGGATGCCAACCGATAAACGGGATAAGAGATTGGGCGGGTGATTCACGAGGGGGGTGTCCCCGTCAGTGGTGGTGTATTGCGGTGTCTGCCCAGGGTTAACGGTATTGTACTGTCTGGACCATATGCGGCCTCGTCTTCCCATGAACCTAAAAAAACCCTGGAGTTTGCGGTAACGCGTTGCTCCCAGGGTAACAAAAAACTCCCTATAACTTTCCCTTCCCACACCCTCCCCATACTCCACGCCAACACGAAGTACCTGTAGCCCCAACATCGTTGACTCTCAAAAAGAGTGGAGCATCAACCTTACGAACACCGCGTTTAAATTAATACTAAAGAAGTTAGGGGGGGGGCGGTAGTCTTATCCCAGGTGTGATGGGGATACGCCACCGCTAGCCACAATATTAACGACATAAACGACTTACAACTGTTTGTGGCACCACTCGGCCTACTCCGTGGTATCAGTTCAGTCTCAGACCCGCGTGTGGGGTCGATCCCCCCCGCCAGAATCAGTCCCCGGCTTCCGCCGGTTGGTTTGGTGAGGGTGGTCGATCCGGCTCCAGTGGGTGTTGTGCCGGTGGCCTGGGATTTCTGTCTCTGTTGGCTCAAGGTGCCGACCAGTCTACCTCGATATGCTGCTCTGCCCAGCGCCAGGCCTCCCTTGGGTCGCTGAAGTGGACCGTTGTGCCCTTGTGATAGATTTTCAGCTGCGCCGGGAAGAGGAGGCCGTATTTGACTCCCATCATTTGCAACTGTCTTTTAAGTTTATCAAAGGATTGTCATGCTTTCTGGACCTCCCGCGTGTAATCCGGGAAAAAGGCTATCTTGGATCCGTTAAAGGTGATCAAGCCTTTGGTTCGTGCAAGGTGCAGCAGCGTGTCTCGATCCCGATAGTTCAGTAGCCTTGCTATCACCGTTCGCGGGGGAGCACCGGGCACTGGCCTATCCGTGGGCATTCGGCGGACCCTCTCTATAGAAAAGAATTTAGAGAAGGATTGCTGGTCGAACAGGTCCATCAGCCACTGCTCCAGAAAGAGCTCCATGCAGGGGCCTTTGGCTTTCTCGGGAATACCTAAGATCCGAATGTTTTTGCACCTGGACCTGCCCTCTCCTTCTTCGATTTTGGCCTCCTGAGTTTTGAGTTTGGCGGTGACCCCTTGAAGCTGTTATTGCACTGCATGCAGTCCATCCTCCGTGTTGGAAATACGCTGCTCCGCCTCGCCATTTCGTGCTGACAATTTCTGCAGGTCGTGTCGGAGGTGGGACACGTCCAGGCTGATTCCGTCCATCTTCTGCTCCATCGATGTGCAGGAGTCTGCTATGGCCGCCATAACGTCCCTCAGGGAGAGTCCAGGTGCCAAGTCCTCCTCTACCGATGGCAGAGGTTGGGAGTCGGGGGACTGCGTTGGAGGGATTGTGTACTGTTCGATTCTGTTTTGCATGGCGGGCCATCTAGCTTTGTCCTTCCCCATGTCCGTGGCCGGACACTCACCGCTGTATGCGGGTCTTTGTCACGGCAACCAAGTGCGGTGCCCGTCTCTCCTCGTCCGGGCGGAGCGGCTCGGCCAGCCGATTCCTCCAGTCGGGGTCCCACGGGGCCACGCCATAACTCCGGCCCCTCCCGGTCCTCCGGAGCTCCGTCCCCGACTCCGACTTGGAACCACCTCAGAGTGCGTAGAAGGCCCGGTCCCTGCTCAAAGCGCATAGTGCTCCGGCAGCCATCTTGGTTCATCGTTGGGCCTCTCCGACGTCTCCTTCCCGGGCTCCTACCTCTGCAGCCCGGCACATTTCAGGCTGGAATTCGCCCCCGACGTGCCCTGGGGTATCACGCACCGGCAATCATATTTTGGGGGTCACCAGATGGTTTTAAGTAGTCATTTGTAACAGGATGTTAGGCCGCGGCAGCGGGAGCTCCAGAGGCGCACGTCTACCGCATCGCGCAGTTGGCCACGCCCTCCTTCTTAACATTTCTGATGAATATCAATGAAACTACTCACCTGTCATGAGTCTCCATCTGGGATTTTCATCATCACCTCTCACTCCTCAGATGTTTGTGCAGCTCAACTTTCATTGGGCTCCTCAATCAGTTGTAAAGCTTGTCTGGGATGACAGCTTTTCAACTGATTGATGTGGACCCGTTTTCTCTTCTGTCTGTTTGCCTTTTGGGATGTGTATCTTGTAGGCAACAGGTGATATTTTATCTACAATTTCAAAGTTCCCATGCCAAGATGGAAGGAATTTCTGTTCCTTGGTCTGATTCCCTTGAAAATGTACAGGTAAACCTTGTCACCTACCTCATACTCTTCATACTCCTTCTTTGTGGTCTTTAGATCATAATAGGTTTTCATTCCTTCAGCCGACTTTTCTAAATTGTGCTGAGCATAAGAAAAAGCATGCTGGAGGTGCTTCCTTACATTTTCAGTGTACTCATGAGTGGTGGACGCATTTATCAGTGTCTGCTCCTGAGTTCTATAGAGCAGATGCTAAGGTAACACTATTTTTCATCCGTTCATAAGCTCAAAGTGAGAAATGTTTGTTGCAGAAGATGGTGTAGACCTAATAGCCTCAGGACGAGCTGCAATAGAATGTCCCAACTGGATCTAGCGTCAACCACAAACTTCTTTAGATGCTCACAATTCTCCTGCTGTATCTCACTACCCCCCTCCCCCACTCAAGCCTGGGTGGTAATCAATGTGGAGTTTTCTTTTTACCCCTAGAATCTCCAACACCTTTGCCATCACCTTACTGGTAAAATGACTTCCTCGATCCGACTCAATCCTGTGCAGGAGGCCGGAACAAGAGAACATGTGATTGATCATTAGTGTGGCCCAATGAAATTGACTTGCACATCTGACCACGGTAGTGTCATTCCCCTTTTATATAGGGGAACTTTGTGTGTGATTGAACCGGGTTGAAATTGAGTACACACGAGACTGCCCTTTAGGTAAATGTTCAGGTGTTGACACATGTGCGGCCAGTAGGCAGCCTTGCACAAGATTTCCAATATGGCATTAAACCCCCTATGACTAGCAGTGGCCATGTCATGGGCGTGGTTCAACACCGGGCTTTGGATTAAGGTAGGTACCACCCACTGGTTACATCCAGAGAGGGCTTTCTGTACCAACAAACCATCTTGGATGCGGAACATCTTGGAAAACCTCATCTACACCCAGCAAACCTCTTTACCAGCATAATCCGATTCTGCTAGAGTGAAACTCACGGGGTTTTCAATGTGTCAATAGAATTTTTCAATAATCGGGTCCTCGGGGGTTTAATCAAAGACCTCAAACAAACAGAACTGAAGGGCCTACTGGAAAAATGACCATCAGCCATTAAAAGAAAAGACTTCAATATGAAAATGGGCCTCTTAAGGCAGACTGTGGGGGTTCTGCAAGTAACACAAGGAAGTGTTATGTGAAAAGGCCAAGCATTGGAATCTGACTCATTACAAAAGGAAAAGTCAAATTGAAAAGCAGTATTTTAACTGAAAGTTGCAGAAGAAATTCAGACAGCCTATTTCAATAAAAAGCAGGATTTTCAAACAATGACGCTAGAAAGGCTTTGCATGTGCGTTTGCAGTTTTAAAGCAACGCATGAGAAAAATGTTCCCTTGCTAACATAAAGATGTCAGGGGAAAGACTTGGTGTGTGTTGACAAGATGTATTACATTAAAAGATATGTTATGCTTCACATTCAAAATACAAGCAACAATTGAGAACAAAAGGCCCCTTTGTTTCCATGGGTCACATGTACATTTCATTTAGGCCAGAGGCAGACCCTTTTGCTTTTTGTTGGGCAGACTTCACAAAGGACTCCCCCACTGCAGGCCTGTTGGCCTTCTGCTCTGGAAAGGCGATACATTTGAGGCTAATGCATCCCAACTATTTATGACCTGCAGCCCACCAACCTCAAACAACAGAATCACAAATGACCTAGACAGTGCGTGACTGGAATGAAGGGAGGAGCTGTGAAAACAAGGGCTTCAATCAAGGGTAGCTGAACAATGAAAGAAATAAAAGACAACAGAAGATTTTCATCTCGAAATGGGGGTCAACTTCAGATAACAGGACAGGATGCCAGATGTCGTCAGGGCCTCGTGATATCACAGAGCCGGCCTAGCTCATTATCAGCAGTGAGAGATCTCTGAGTAGCCGATGCATCCCAACCATTTACGTCCGGCAGCCCACCAACTTCAAACAACAGAATGGCAAATGGCGGAAGAAAAAAAGAGATTTGCATACATATGAAGATTTGCCATTAGTTTAAATAGACTATCATAACTGATGCATTTTCTTAGCAACCACAAGTTGCAGTGCATCCATTCATGTGTCATTTCTAAGAAAATCTCAAGGCGATTTTGTGGAAATAAAATGATTCCACATGCGACTTAAGGAATTATAATGGCAAGCTAAAATGTGTTTTTGGCTGCTCTTAATATGTCCCTAATTTAAGAATTGGCATGCTTGTGAAGGGTAATATTAGGTATTTGGAGAGTAAATTGGCTGTTCATAACTATTATGCATTTTGTATAAACAGCGAAAAAATTGCCACACGTCTGTGCAACATGGTGCAGACCTGGCTGTCATTTTATTTAATTACCAATGATTTGCTGAAGATGAATATATATACATTATGGCACTGACATCTAAATTACAAAGTTTTGCCATTTAGCTACTTTCTGGTTAAAGTTGACATAAGAAAAAGGGAAATTTCAAATGGGAAATGCCATGTTTCTGTTCAAGACTCCTGAACCAATCCTTAGACAGGGATGGGCTTGGGGGATGGAGAGAAATGGGAAGGACCAATCATAGGTGTGAAAATTCTTGAATGGCACTGCCGATATTGAAACCTTGATGATGTCATCACTGGTATATAAAGTGGATGCACTATGAGGGAAGAGGAAAAAACAAATCACCAAAGGAGACCTACTGAAGATTTCATCTGGGGGAAACTTTGGAAGAACTGAAGATTTCTATTGCTGGGGAAGACTAAAAAAGCAGGGGCTGTGATTCTTCACTGGAGCCATAGAGAGAGAGATGTGCTGTGCGAACCAATTGACTGAAGTGCTGGTTAGAGTCCGTCTTCCCCTACGAGCAAAGCTGCTCAGCCCCTGAGTGCCAGGTTACGAGATTTCCAAAAGTGAGTAGATTGTCCCAATAAAGGTCTATTTAATTAACCCATTCACTTTCATTGGTGGGTTCTTTTCCGTTAGTGGGTGGGGGGCAAACTGTGTAGATCGGTAGCCTAATTGAATGAATATACATTTAATGAATGCCCATTTAGCAAAACACCCCAGGGTGATTTTTGTTAACATTTGAAATTAACAAAGCTCATTCCCAGTGTACGCTGAAAACTATAGCCTGTAATTTAATTGGTAATCCAATTGGCCCTATTGACCCCGACTTCTTTAAGGAAGAGGGGTGTACTTATCCCTAAACTAGAAAGATCCCTAAACTGCCACCTTCCCCAACACAGGCCTTTAAGTGCAAGGTGGTCTAAAAATCCATAATTCCTAAATCATCCAAACGTTACTGTCCAACTTCCCCAACACAGTCCTTTAAGTAGAGAGGGCAACCCAGCATTCCTAATCATCACCATTGTTTTGTGCAGTTTCCCCAACACAGTCCTTTAACTGAGGGGGTCTTTAAAACAAACTTCTAAAACTGTACCCACTCCCTAGACCTGGCCTTTGAATAGAAGGGTGATGCATGCAATTGATGCTTGGGCTTTTGGGATGGGGGTGAAGTGCTTGCATAAGTGAGACCTCATGTATCCAACATTGTGAACCAAACTGCTAGCCTTTTTAATCATGTAGGAAAATCGAAATTGCACAGCACTGCATATGTAAATTGATTTTGTTCATTGACCAGTGTTGATTATTCCTTAAATTAAAATCTGTGTAATGTATTGTGATTTGAGTTTTTCCGATTTATTTATGTAAAAAGAAGTTTAATTGTGAGCCACAGAGAAGGTGGCTTGTGTAGGTTTAGTGCGATCTCCACTACCTGTGATTCAAAAAAATATAAATATATTTTCTGTACACCGGCCTGGTACTTGGCTCATTGGTGACACAGGGGGAAGGATCGAAGGGGCATGATATGAATCTGAAATAGGGCTGAAGAAAGAATCCATTAAACAGTTTGTTGTGTGACACCTTGATTGGGGAGGGAAGGAACTCCCCGTGTTGAAGGTGGCTTCTCAATAAACCATTACAAATAGGGGGCTTGTGCTGGGATTCGGCTGGCTATTTTGACTCATGAAAAGTGCATTGTGACACACTATTCATTCTGATGTAAGTGCATTGAGGTGGATGGAAAGTCATCTTTGTTCTGTTAAAGTGCTGTGAGGAATTGACCCCTGAGTTCCAGGGAGGTGTATAGGTGAACAATTAAAATTGACTAAGGATTGATTTTGATCTGGCATTGTGAGTGGAAATTAAGTGGGAGCAGGGTGATGTTTGCCCCTGCGCAAAGGAAGTTCTATAAAAATTGCAAAAACCCATTTTTAAATGACTATCATAGATGTGTGTGATGCCAGGAGAAATCTCCTCACCAAGCTGTTCATTCATGGCGAGTGGACAGAGGCGAATAAGGGGAGCTGGCAAGCTAAAATGATGCAAGAGATTACATCAGCACAAACTGACATTTGGCTTGAAGATGGGCGGTTACACAAAGCGTTAGAGCTATTTTACGTGACCCAAACTATACGTGAGGAACAGACTCAAATTGCTTATCTGACGGCAAATTTCTATTTCTATTTTCAATTAGCTGAAGAGCGGTTGCAAATAAAGGAGACCAGTGTCTTGAGTCAAACGAGGCCCTAAAAAAGGCTCAATGCTCAAGTGAACAAATGATGGAGAAATGGCAAAAGAGCAAAATCTTGGAGGGGAAACATGCAAGTCTCATAGAACAACTGCAAAATGAGTTAAAGCCCCATTTGCAAGCCAGTGCAGAGCGAGAAATGGAGTTTGCTACACTACCTACAAGACACCTACAGGGAGTGTGCCGAAACTGTAAACCACATTCACGGTAAATGGAATGATCAGACTAGTCATAGTAGGGTATTGATGGATGAAAAAGTAGCCTTCAAGTCATCAAGGAGCTGAGATATGCAAATAATCAGTTATTATAAAAGGGGGTCACTCCCAGAATGAATTTGACCTGTTGCACCAAGATTTAAATGTTTTAAAACAATAGGAAATGCAACTGGTTAAAGAAAAAGAAAGCTTACAGCAGTACAGTAGTGCCTTGGTACAAAAAGTAAACCAATTAAAAATGGATACAGAAAAGGGTGAGCCTGGGTTACAGCCTGGGTTCCAGGAATTGACCAAAGTGAGAGAAGAAAGGAATGAGCTAGTAGAGCGTGTGAGATAAATAGAAGCTGAACTAACACAGGCAGCACATTTTAGGGAAGTGCAAGATAAGGAGATTAGTCTCCTGAAGGAAATGGGCCTTGAAAATGCATGCAGCATACAATTATAACTATAATTGTTCTTTTATAACGTGCTTAATACCAGCAAGTGGTTTCTAAGCGCGGGATCAGGAATCAAACCTGTCTTATACTGCATAGTCTTACTTTCAAGACAAACGTGTTCCCCATGAAATATCCTGCCTCCACAAGGCTCAAAGAGGAAGAATGGATTACTTAAGCATGGGGTGCAGCAAACAAAAGATTGGTTTGTAGCTCAGAGCAGGGTGCTTGAGACTAATCGGGCGTTAGTGTCAGAATTAAAGAGCCACCCTATCTTTACCAACATGAAATAAGGACAGAGAGAAGCAGGTGTCAGAGTCTCACAAAGGATATTGAGAATTGCAAATCGGCTCTGAGGTACCCTTACCAATCAGGATATGGCACTGATTAAGGTAAGGCGCCCTTCCCTCTGTGCCCGCAGGGGAACATGAGGCATTTGGACTTACCCAGGTTTCGCCAAACTGATGCAGAAGGCCAGTCCTTGCCTGATCCTTATGAGTATTCACCTCTACCATACAGAAGGCAAGGGAGCCGGACCAGCGTGTCATGGGAGACTAAAACAAATACTGTACAGTGTGAAACCTTATATAAATGGCTGCAATTTGACAAGAAAGGATCCTTATCTCTACTGGAAATGCAGGGTACAAACATGCCTAGATAAAGAGACAAGGGTCAAGCCGCCAAGGTGTAGCAGACAAAAATTGATATGGGCACACAATGTGTGGTGAACATCGAATGGGAACCTCCAGGGAATGTGGTGGTGAAATTGGAATGGAAGGTAGAGCATAAGCCTGTGCCCAAAGACAGGATGGACCATGGATAAACACACCGTTCATCTCTAAGCTGATCAACTCCTCCTTCTCCACAGGAATCATCCCTAGCAACCTCAAAGAGTCTTGGGTTCTCCCTTTACTCAAAAAGCAATCCTTGGACCCCTCTATACCCACCAATTACAGACCCATCACCACTGTCCCTTTCCTACACGAAATATTAGGCACAGTAGCTTACCTTCAACTATAGCAATACCTTGAACAACACCATCTCCTGGGGCTTCAAACCACAACATGGAACTGAGACAGCACTGATCAACCTCAAGGCACAAATCGACACTCTCAGAGGCAACGGGAAAGCCACTTTACTACTACTCCTTGACTTATCAGCGGCGTTTGATTTAATAGACCATAAAATACTATGCAACCACCTAGATTTGGCAGGCCATTTCTCGCAAGAAGCGATAGGTTTGGATACAATCCTTCCTTAACAATAGGACCATGCGTGTCTTCTCTACCTCGGCGTCTGCCGACCTCATCCCCATTACCTGCGGGGTGCCCCAGGGATCTTGGTTTCTGTACAATGTTTTCACTAAGCCCCTTTTCGATGATCTCGATGGGCTTGGTATCACCTACACCAATTATGCTGATGATATTCAGATCCTCATACCGCTGATGGGGGATTACGACAAGGATTTGGCCTTGGTGAACAGGGTGTACCTCATCATCCAGGCATGGATGGCATCTCATGGTCTATGCCTTAATGATGACAAGACCGAGCTCCTCATCCTAGGCACCACCCTTAACATCAACAAACTCGGTTAACTACACAAGCTTCATTATAGATGGAATCACTATTAATGTATCCAAAGAAGTCAAGACTCTAGGCTTCTACTTAGATGCCACCCTCTCCTTCAACAAACAGGTCAGCTCCATGGCCTCCTCTAAAGCCTATACTTGCAAACTGATTAGAGTGGCCAAGCCTTTCCTCTCTACCATTAGTTGCACCACCTTGGCCAGAGCCTTAATTTTGTCAACACTGGATTATTGTAATGCCCTATACTTAGGAGCCAACAAAAACATCACAAACTAAATCCAGATTCTGCAAAATAATGCTCTCAGAACAGCGAGCATCTCCAAAAAAGAACATATTTCCGACACAAGGAGAACTAACAATTGGCTCACCACAACAGACAAAATCTCACTAAAAGTAGCTTCACTTACACACAAGTGCCTTAATAACGCCGCCCCTGTTACCTTATAGACAGATTCAAGAGACACTCCCCTAACCGGCCTACTAGAACCGCAAATTCTCACCTCCTCACAGTGCCCAGATTCAAACGATCCAAAACTGGAGGCAATAGCTTCCCGGTTAAAGCTACCCAACACTGGAACTCCCTTCCCCCTGCCTTAAGGGTAGACAAAACTTACCCACACTTTAGGCGCAACTACATTCATTGGATCAAGGAAAACGACTGCTAATTCTACCCCTGCCTTTCTGTCCACACCCACCATATGACCTGAAGCTCCCTCTCCCTGTGTACATACTGTAAATTGCTGATACTTGCATCTGTTTTGTATTTTGTATTTTATATGGATTATCTCCTCTGTATATATATGTATATTAATGTACAGCAATGTAACCAAGCTGAAAATACCCTTACTGCTTTCTGCGCCCTGATATCCTTGGGTCTCGAGAGCATTACAAATGAATAAACAAACAAACAAACATATGCCATTGACATCTGGTGTACATGCCGACTCCTTACAACCATCTTACAATGCCCAACACCATAAGTGGTCCAATTAATGTAACCTAAAACTACATCACATTACCCATGATGTATATGTATTGAGGAAATGGAACCAACTAGCGATAGTCCATTCTTAAACAGAGGAAATGTGATGCTATTGTTTAAGCAATTTGAAGAGTTGTCAATTTTGACTTCACAAGACATTGAAAGGGTAGACCTACCCATTTTTCATAGCCAATCTAATTGGGTGGTGGTGGTTAGGCTGGTCAGTAGTATGGTTGTGGAAAGGCTAACTACATTTGCTAACACATTTTATTCCATGGGCTATTGTATACAACTATATCAGAGCCTTCTGAATGAAGAATGATTTGGATCCCGGTGTACACCATGGAGGGCGAAGTAACAACGAAATCGGCTTGAATAAAAAAGAGGAGGGGTAATCAAGGCCAACAAATTAAAGTGGCTCAGCGAACTCATTCTAATGATTTCTGGGCAACGTCCTCAGAAGAATCACTTTATTGACCTCCGGCCCATTCCAATCTGTGCCCTGTCCTATCATGGGCCTATACTAATAAACATATTGCCAATCCTTACATCTAAATAAACATAGTGTGGGAAACAATGTTACAAAAAAGAAAGAAGTGTTCACAAAATTATATGTCAGGATGTTCAGCCTGTTGGCCTCCCTTCCCCGCGTTTTCAGCACGGGACAGGGCAGTAAACGCCAGTTTAGCACAATATCTGGCTTCTCTAGCACGAGGAAACAGTTCAATCATTAGCATCATGGCCTTCCGTGCCCAAGTCTCTTTGCAGTTCTAAGTCTCTTCATTCAGAGGGCCTGATGTGACAAACAAACAATAAGTTCTTTTGCTCTTTCAGATTTTTACAAGTACTCCATTTTTGAGGCGATTCACTATTCGGCTCGGATCCCCCTCAGCCGGGCTCAGATCCTCTCAACACAATGTTTATGAATCCAATTTCTCATAGGATGTTCTTTCTTGGGTGACTCACGGTTCAACCTGGATCGCTCTCAGATGGGCTCAGATCTCGGATAGCCCTCAGCCGGGCTCAGATCTCAGATCCCGCTTAGTCGGGCTCAGATCCCTTTTAACAAAATGTTCAAATTAGTCTCCCTCTGCCGGGCTCGGACTCATTCCAATTTCCAATATAACTTTACACAAACTTGCTTTAACCAAAAGCTTTCAGCAGATCTTCCTCCGCTGGGCTTGGACCAACCTCACATCATTTTTCATCAACTATCGAAGACTTTCGAATGTGGACAGGATTTTGCTTGACCCGTTGCAGGACCACTTCGATTACACAATTCTTTATCACTCTTCACATTTCCACCTTTCAGCTGGATACCTAACAGAGACTTTCGAATGAACACCCAGGTGGTGCTGGACCACTCTGTCTATGGCATTGTATTTTGGCTTCAATATTCAATCACTCATCTGCTGTTTGTGTTCATGCCTCTTGCCACATACGCTTCATACACTATTCTCTTCAGTTGTCACTATACAATGTTGATGCTTGCAACCTTGGCTTCAACACAGACCGGTCTGATATCAGTCTCCCCAACTCACTGGCTATGCGGACTTCACTGGCACTGCTTTGTTGTAGGTGCCAAGGAGAGTACCACAGCGGCAAACAATTCTCCCCGCCTTGATTATCGACGCGGGAGAGCCCCGGGTTCCTCCGTCACACAATGCAAGATTCTTCAGCCTTGATTCCTGGTCTTACGTTTCCTATTCTCGAACATTCATGAAAGTAACAGTCTTTTGTTGAAAAGATCAATGGCACTTCTTCTCTTGCAATTCTCTTCGGTTTTGCCATTCTTCGCCTTGTATTAAACTGTCATCTTGGAACTGCTGCTTCCTCATGTGCTTTGCGTTGCTCAGAGTGTGCTTTCATGCTCCACCTTTTATCCATGTGGTAAATTGTAAGTATTATGATCTGAAAGTTATTGAACAAAATTAAATTTTTAATGTAAATTAATGACCATATATTTATACAGATAAGTAACAGTTTCATTTTTGGTTCTTGGTCTCGTTTCCCTGAAAACCTGTGCTTCAGAGCCTTTTCCAGCTCTGGGCTGAATGTTGATTTAAGGCTGGGGTAAAAGCATTAGCCTTTTGTTCTTTGAGAGCTGAGGGGCTGAGGAGATTCTTATCCTGCAGCAGACTGCCCACCTCTGTCCTCTGAGGTTATGAGGCCCTGCTGGTCTCTGCCATTTCTTCTTGTAATCTTGAGTTGACCACAATTTTTATCTAATAGTTTGTATTTTTAACATTTTCACCAACCCAGGTCGGCCCTGTGTGAAGCTGGCTTGTCTTAAATACCTAGCATGCAAGAGCCTCAAAAAGATCTTGCTTCTAGATAAGGAGCCCACCAGATCTGCCATGGTAGAAGACACTTTCGAACACTTGTGCCTCTCCTGTGATCTTCTTAGGGTGCTGTGATCAGGAGGTTCTTGGATTTGGTCTCTGAGTCATTACCTTCTCATAGGGCACAGCTAGTGGCAGTGTGCATCTATACGGAACAGGGAGTTAGGATTTATCTAATTGAATCATATGCCACTTCTCTTCTCTACATATTTGACATAGCGCGTCTCACAGTGATATCGTCTTGGCTGTCTTGATACCTCACCCTTTAGCTTAGTGTACTGAAGAAGTAGAGATGGAGGAGGAGGTGGCAGCCACCACTCCCGTATCCCCCCAGACTCTACACTATGTGCCGGATCCCGCAAACCTGCACCATCCTCTTGGCCATGTACAGTCTTGCTAGTTAAATAACTTTGCATGCTTTGCAAGCGCTCACACTTATTGCTTGAATTGCTATTTGTAAATATGCCGCCACATAGATCTGGGAAGTTAGTCTATGTTTCACAAGTTTTTTCCATAATGCATTCCGAGGTCTGTGCGCTTGTGCTCCTATGTAATTTTCACACTTTGACTTCGGCAAACATAGTGCCAGTGCAAGCCAGGGCATATCGGATACATTTTTCGACTCCCTGCCAGAAGTGGATGAGGTTAGCTGAGCTTAAGTGATGCCACATGGGTGCCTTTCACACCACAGCTTGATTGAATTGTGCCTCGTATCATTGAAGACTCCCCATCAATGCCCAGGTACCTGTCCCCCTTTGCCCCACACATTTTGCCTCAGCAAGTTTGCCTCCAAAAGATTCCTGTCCGCCTTCCTACCCTTGTCAAGATGAGTCCTGTACCAGGGCCTGGAGAGGAGAACCGCATGGAAAGGTATATTAAATAAAAACAAATAAACATATTTTTGTCAGTGTTGTAAATTGTGAATGCAATGTGCATGCCTGTATTCATGTGTGCAAGAGACTTTGAATGAGTGTGAATATTCGGGTGAGTAATTGTATGTGCGAGTGAGACTTTTGAATTTATTTGGCATGGAATACGGCCCATACCAGCAGTATAAATGTGATTTAAAGTAACAACCTGGCATATATTGCAGACACCACCATGGGTGTGTTTTACAGTGACAATACCTACATGTTATGGGTACAGGCAGCATCAACAAGTGTTTTGCGTGGCCATGATGACATGTTTTATGGACACGGATAGCATGGTGCTTTACAGTGGCAGTGCTGGCATATATTGCGGTAACCATCATGGAAGTGTTTTACAGTGTTAATACTTGCATACATTTGGGCACAGGCATCATGAACAAATGTTTTACAAGGTTATGCTGCCATGTACTGTAGTTACAGGCAACATGCTACTTCACAGTGGCATTTATTTTATTTATTGGTTATTTATAATGCACCTATACACAAGTGTTTCAAGGTACAACAACATTGTTGGCATATATTGCGGGCACTATCATGAAAGTGCTTTAAAGTTGCAATATTAGCATATATTTAGGTACAGCCAGAATAAGCAACTGTTTTTCTGGGCCAATCCACCATATGTTGTGGGCAAAGGAACCATGAACACGTGCTTTATAGTGGAAGTGCTGGCATATATTCTAGGAACTGTGACAAATCTGACAATGTCATCCCTTCTCCCCTAGGGGCAGAGGTTTCCCATGGGGCCAGTGTGGTGCATCCACATTACAATAGTCGCCCTGGGGCCGAGGAACCGAGGGAGGATCAAATGGGGAAAAAGACCCATTATGGGATTAGGAACGACCATGTTCAAAGAACACGGTAGGCCCCTGCGTTAGTACACCTAAACCCGTCTCCAATGTTCAATCCTCCCCTCCCTTATTTTAGCAAGGCCAATCAATATCTGTTATTGTCAAGTTAGTCAACCTAATATACTTAACAAGATTCCAACCTTAAAAAATGCAAAGTATGTTACATATGACTCTATGGCATGTACTGAGAAGAAGAAGATAACCAGGAGTCCAAGGATCACTATGGAGAAACATAATGAGCATTCTAGCTTCTCACCGACTGAGAAGAAGATGATCAGGAGTCCAAGGATCTCTCTCGAGAAGCAGAGTGAATGCTCTAGCTTCTCAATGTATGTGATTTGCCCAAAGCAACTGCCTTTTACAACGTGCAAGTTTAAAGATCCCACAGCTGAGATGCAATGAGAGAGCTATCCTCCAAGGAGGAAACCGGCAAGACGTGCAGCGGTGAAAGGGATGCAAGCCAGCAGGAAGGAACCCGAGAGCGGAGGACGAGAAGCCAAGCAGGGTCCAAGAAACAAGGACTGCTCGGGTTGTTGCTGTGTGAAACCTCTGAGCCTCCAGCGCACCGGGGAAGCCTGCATGAGGGAGGATGCACCGCTGCGGAGAAGTAGACACCAGGGGAGCCGCTGCAGATCGCGACAAAGCCTCAAACATGGCCAGAGCCTCAAGACGTGCAACAGCTGCTCTGGAAACACTGGCACCTACCAGAGAGACGCAAACAGGTACGCAGGTTACCTGCGTGGTGCTGGAGGTCGGGGGAGGAAAGGGGTGAAGGCGGAAGCTGGATAAAGAGGGTCTGGGACCATGAGAATAAAGTGAGAGTCTGGGACATGCACCCATATGAGAAACTGAAACAAAGCCAAATCGAATATTGAGAGTCTCGGACGTGTACCCAAAAATAGATAGCCATAATTGGGACTGTTGCCTGGCAGGAGAGTATACCCAGCCACTGTGAATGTTATGAGTCTGGGACAGAGTCCTTGCGAGGCAGAGTCCTTGAGAGGGCGAAGGCTTGGCAGGAGAGATACCAAGCTGGTTTAAACACTGCGAATCTGGGGTCTGCACCCAAATAAGAAGTTCATGTAAAGATAACTGCTTGTCGGGAAAGTGAACCAAGCTGTTATATTGCGACCCTGGGACTCGCACCCAAAATAGGGACAGTCCATGAGAGGAATTTGCTTGGCAAGGACGAAACCAAGCCAATCGCAATACTGCAAGTCTGGGACCTGCATCCAAAATAAGTGAAGAATATATTGTGCAAACAAATCCTACGCTTGGCAGAAGGAGTGTGCCCATTTGGTGGGATAAGCAGGAGAAGCATGAGGAGCATATTCTTATGAACTGCCTATTGACAATTCTATAAGCAGGTACAGACCTGGGAGGACCTAAAAGGAAAGAAACTTTATAAGACGGAATCTGGGGGAAAGAACTATGACCCTCACCTTGGAGTCCTACAGTTTTGAACATTTCTTATTTTTGCCACTTATGATTACCCAGGAGACTGGGAACTTGTATGTTGGTTGGAGCTACACAGAACACTTTACTTTAAGAAGAGATCATCCTTGCACATTTTGTTTCTCTTATTAGTGTTAGGTAGAGAAGTGGGCTTTTTTAGACACAACGGTGACAGACTTTATAAATTGGACATTCTGATAATTACTTTAGTTTTCTTAGAGGCAGGGAAACCCTTCTTAGTTTTAGGGACAGAGAGGCATTTTTCCAACCCTTTTTCATTCAATAAAAGTTTGTACCCAAAAACATGCCCCCTTATGTCCGAGCCTTACTTCTGCACCCTCACAGAACCATCACTAAATAGAATATTTTACAGTGGCAATACTGGCATATATTTTAGGCAAAAGTATGAACATGGGACATACCACCATGCACTGTAGGTGGAGTGGCATCCACCTAGTGGGTTTTTCATGTGCTTACCTATCGAACAGATTATAGATTTGAATGGGGATTTACTGTTTTTCTAAAATGTATGCTGCAAAATGCATCAATTCAAGCCATTTTAAAAGACATTCTCAAGGGGTAGGGGGGCCCTCTATGAAACATTGGAGTTGTTTCTGCTTGATATATTGTCGTTCAAGTTGCCTTTTTGTAGTTGCCATTGCTTCAGTCAAAGGGTTGGGAGAGTCAGTGTCTGTTTTGTGAAAGGATGTCTTTGTGAGGTTTCTTCCTGCAGTGTTTATTGTGCGTCGCTCCCCTTCCTTTCAGACCAAATTCCTCCCTAATGAAGGGCTTTTTACAGTTTTTCTCAAAAGTGTGCTGCAAAATGCACCATTTTAACCCATTATTTTAAAACATCTCTCTGGAGGGAGCACCCTGGACCACACTCCATAACTTTTGCCTCCCTTGCTATGCTTGGTTGCTTGCACTTATTTGCTGGACATATTTATGCAGCTCTAATGAATGAAAAACACCAGCTGCCATTGAACTTGAATCATTTATATTGGAGAGGCCCGCCCAAGATCTACTGCCCTGCCTTGCACCAAAGCTGCCTCTGCAGGAGGCCCTCGATGAAACATTGGAATTGGTTCTGCTTGTATAGTGTCGTTCAAGGTCCCTTTTTGTAGTGCCCGCTGCTTCAGCCAAGGGCTTAGGAGAGTTAAGGGCTCTTTTGTGAAGGGATTTCTTTGTGAGGTTTCTTCCTGCGATGTTTGTTTTGTGTATCTCCCCTTCCCTTTTAAACCAGATTCCTCTCTGAATTCCATCTGAATAAAGACATTGTACTTCCTTTGTTTTGCGAGTTCAGGAGATTCTGTCTCCCCTTTTTCTGGATTGGATGAGGTTGTGCAATTAGACTCTACTTGTATTTTTTTGGGGGGGTTCAGACCCCCTTTTTGTGTTTTTGTCATGGGTTTTCAGGGTAAGATTCTGTCTACATTCACACTTACTTGAGGGATTTGAAAGGCCATCCCCGGATTCTATATGTCACGCTCTCCCCTTTGGTCCAGACTTGTTCTACTAGAGGGGCATGGAGCAGGGACATCGCTGCTTGACGTCTGTAGAGCCGCGACCTGGCATTGCCCAAACACTGTAAGTTATCACTACAGGGTGGACATGGGAAGTACACGTACTGCACTATGCTCTGTATCTTTGGAGGATATGGTGTCTTCATTACATTATCTACTGGGCTTCGCAATGCCTTGACTAGTTAATGATTATTAGACCACTGATCACCCAGTTTGCGTCGTATATTTTCTTGTTGAGAACTGTTGTTAGGAAAAGGGACAAAGTGGTAATGCTTCGATTACTTACTGGCAATGTTCTTCCTCAGGTTCGATCTTAGAAACCTCTTGGTATTAAGCGCGTTATAAATAACCTATCATATCATATCATTATCACCATCCCAGGGATGAGAAGTGTGCAATGCTTCACAATTGTACAGGAGCTTCTGAGCAGTGTGACCTGTATAACACGTATACCTAGATGCAGTGATGGGGATAGAGAGCAATAACTGTAAAATGCTTTTGCGAAATCATATTAGCACATGGAAGTCATAATTGACCTCTTCTCAGCCAATCAGGATACCTGAAAGGCAGTTGATAGCTACTGGTATTACCTGCATCCCAAACACTGATTTAGAAGCTGACAGAGAAAAAATAGAAAGCATTTTTCTGCATTAAAGAATCACCAATTACTTTTCCCATCAACAATTCTTGCAACAAAACACTTCCTTCTCGTAGTTCCTTTTTAACGACAGCTGCAACTTGACAGCCAACATCGAATTCATCAACCCGAAGTGAAAGCTAAAACATGGAACCATGCTTTCACTTTCGTTTCTATACAGAAATAGTTTACTTATGCATCCAATGCATGCTCATTTTAAAACAGTTCCCCTTTAACCAAGGTTGCAATTAAAATGCTTATCTTATAAAGACAGTCTTGTTATTTAAATACTCCAAACTAAAACCACATCTAATTTACTAACCCGTTTTGTCAATTTAGTTTACTCACTATTAAAGTATGCTTTTTTTACTTCAGGATCTCAACTCCAAAACATGCATTATTTGTATTACTGCATATTCACACCACATACCATTATTTAGACCTCGGTTGGGGATATTATTGCTATTGAAAGTGGCCCTCTGACGAAATGAAGACTGATCTGCAGGGATGACAAGTGGCTAAGTAGCCTACGCAGCCCCACTACCATTAACACACTAGTGATATCGATCATAAAATGAAACTGGCACAGCCTGAAAGGTATACCTACTTCACCTCTTTTTGTATTGCAGGGCAAGTGCAGGCTATATCTTCCGGAGGGGTGTGAGCTGATAGCAGTAGCAACAGAAACAGCTTTAGTACAATTATTCCAAAATACGGGAATGTCCAATCAAGTTTCCATAAAAATAAAGGAACTTTAATAAACAATCAATGCAAACACACTAGCTAAAAACACATTTCTGTAAAAGAAACATAGAGAATGAAGAACATTGTGTGAAAGGGCACTCTTGTTTGTTAAGATGGGGTGTTCCAGTAAGCATTTCGGCAATTGCCGATGCCCAAGGATATGTTCTTGTAGAAAAAGGTAAAGAAGGGGGGCTTAAATATTACTATGCCCCCAGAAATAGGACCAGGGGGACAGGGCCTTCACAGTACCTCCAAATCTTTTCTTTTAGGTGCTATTGATATGGTCGAGTCCATGTCAAGATATTCAGTCGATGAAATCCCACTGGTGGTTGGTGTTGAGTCGTTTCAACAGTGCGGGCTCCTGATGGGTCGAATTGGCGTTCGAGACAATGGCTTCCAAAGGTTCAGGGAGGCAGTAGAGACGTGGGTGACCCAATAAGTCTGCTGGGTGAAGTCGGCATTTGAGACTGATGGCTTCCAGCAGTCAAGTCGATGCTCAAGTTAGTTGCTCCCATGATGTTGAGCCTGCAGTTGGGTGAAGACGAATCAGTCTGCCTCAAAGGGTTTAGCCGTTATCTGGTTGGTAGGAAGTCCAGCAAGCAGTATCAGGCTGCCTAGATTCTCTTAAAAGAAGCACAGCGGGTCTTGTGAATGCTTGAACTGCATCGAGGATGGTTTCTCCGGCTCAACAATGTCTTGTGGTGACAAAATAGAATTCCAACTATTTCTGGGCTTCTGGGTTGGTGTGAGACCCAATCCAGGATGTCAACCCTAAGGTTCAGTTCTGCACATCAATGCCATAAATTAACTGGCACCTACACGAGATGCTTCATTTTTAGTGAATAGTTACTGATTCCAGTGTTAACAGCAAAGAGGCTTTGATACACAGCAATTCACCCTCGCTGTTCCCTGAGGATGGTAAGTGGACAGAGCTTGTCTCTGACTTGGGAGCCTTATATTTTCATTTCCATAGCAAAGGACTATGAAGTAGACTGTACACTCAGCAGAGGTCCAGAATATCCTTCTTCTTGTCTTAAGAGTCCAAAGATTAATCAGAAAAGGAGGAGTTGCCCTCCTTTTAAAGGGACAATGTAAAATGGGATTTGTCCAACACGAGCCTACTGTACGGGATCCAATCTAGGTTGTTGTGACAAGTGTCCATTGCCTCCTGGAATCATACCCGCATGCCTTGTCCTGCAGGAAACAGGGGAGGTAGAGAAGGAATTTGTAGAGCGACCTAGCAGAACCCAAAATGGTGGAGCCCGTCTCCCAGCCATCTCTCCCCTCTGGCTACTCTAACTCTGCTCCCTTCCTATGTCTGCTGACTTCAAAAGGACTTCAGTGGTCAGAACTCTGTGTGAGTGTGGCTTTTCTAAGGCAATGCTGCATTAAAGCAGCAACTCCCAGGAAATATCCTGGGGAGGGATATAGTACCTTGGAGGAATGTGTTACCCTTCCTGCAGGAGGAGCAAAAGAGGCAGCATCGTTGGCAATTTTCCCACATGGCAAGTGTGGGGAGATCGAGGCCAGATGGCTATGCACATCAGGCCCTGCTCACAGAGCTGACCCTTGTATGATATGAAATTGCTGTGACTCTATAATTTTGTGGCCCTAGCAGCCAACATGCCACAACCAAGCATGGCTTACATTTAAATATTATTTGTGCCACCATCTGACTAGGATACACATTTATTAAAATGTGGAACAGAGGTGTATTGCGTTAAAAATCCATCTGTGCCTGCTGTCAAATTGCAGTCAAGTGAATCGCCAAAACTGGGATTGACCCCCAGGATACTTCCACCTTAGCACCCCTTCACACCTTCACTTCCTCCTTCCTTCACACCCCCAACCTGTTAGGAATGCACATGTGATCTTTGAACCTGCGCTCTGCCACTGCAGGGATGGGGCTGAGGGTGTCAGTGGACCAACTGTCGGTTGCAAATTCAGCCCCAGAGTGACAGAGACTGAGAGGCCATGCAGGGCCCTATTGAGAATGGTGTTGGCTCATGTTGAGACCCATTGGAATATGCAGGCCAGTTCAAAACATTGTTTTCCAACATAAGGCCTAGTGAATGAACAAAAATGGGCCTCTTTCAACTTTACCAAAATGGACAGGTGCTCAAGTGAAGGAAACTGTGCCTGACAACTTAAAACTGCTGGATGTGCCCAATGCATTGCAAAAGACATGTGTGGCTGAAAATGCTGTTTTCATAAAATATGAAAAGCTACAATTTCACTTAAAGAGACAGATAGTTGTGTGTTACATTGTCTTCAATGCAGCACAAGATTGCGATCCAGAAATCTAAAGTGAAGCCAAGCACTTGGCATTTGTCACGAATACATACACTTACTTTTCAAAATTCAAAATGACATCATTTAAAAGGAGAGGCCTACTTGTAGAAGTGAACACTGGCTTCCTATGTTAACTGTGGCCTATGTGAGAATATACTGAAAGTGAGACTCCTATATTTTCAACTATTGTATTAAAAAAGGACTTTATTCATGGACAGCAGCCGAGGTGCAATCCAAAATGTATACATTGTGTCGATTTAAAATGCTATATTTTCAGAATTATGGATGCAACTTGTTTTCCCCTCTTAACTGAAAGGTCTGTGCCTCTGAAACTTTGACCTCAAGACCTTTGGGCTGGGCCCACCAAGAAAACAGGTCTGGTTTTCAGGTTAAAATGCAAAGAAATACCAAAGGTTAGATCATAATTGTGGAAGGTTCAGATAAGGCAGCCAACAGAAATTACATTCCAGGGCTGTTTGACCCAAATAAATTGCCTATCGGAGCCACTAATGGATCTTCAAAGACTGTGTAGAAACAAGCACTACTGATAAGCAGATGTTCAGGTCACATGTTACTGAAGAAAAAAGAACTGTGTGGATTTGCTTGGACTATGAAACTACAACTTTTCATATGAAAGTATTACCATTAAACTAACATTGGATGCTGGTCATTCATAATAATAGAATTGTACATGGTGATGGGTTCATTCCAGACTCATTTCGAAGGTCATAAGAAGCCTCCCAGTTCTATGTATCTCATAATTGTATGTGATGTGTAGAATTTGAGTTAGGAAGAAAACCATGACCCTGCCTTCTCATAATTCAGAGGAACTTGAAAGATGGTGAGCTGATAGAAAGATAAATGTGTGTGTGTTTTGTGAAGTTTGATATTTATAATTATCTCAGCTCAAAAATAAACCAGGAAAAATGATAGCTCCTGCCAGGAAGGTTGCGCTACAATAAAATTAGTATGCCCTGATTCGCCATGAATGTAGAATTCAAAAATATATATGTTTATGCAGTTATATGAAAAATACAGACAGTTGCCCTGTAGTGACATTCCGGGGAAATCAAAAATGTAAAAACATGTCATTTTTTAAATGATGCATTTTTCTCCTCCGTTCATTACCCATAATCCAGACCTCCTAAACTCCTTGCCCTATCAACTGGCCATGTGTGGATTGGTGGAGGCGGAGGAAGGGAGGTGACCAATCCGTAGCTTGATAAGATAGATGATATGTTATTTATAACACACTTAATACCCAGAGGTTTCTAAGAGCGGACCCGGGGGTTTGAACCTGTGGTGCTCCGTGTCATCTTGCTTCGAAGGTGAGCATGTTGCCCCGGAGCTAGCCTCCCAAGACAAATATTGAGAATATTCATAATATGTAAGTGTCATCAGAACTATATAATATCAGTTTTCAATCTAAAAGAGGACAGAAGGACAATAAGAAGAGAGCAGACTGACACCCAGGACAGCAGATAGACAGGATACCCTGGGACACTTGCTGGGACTTCTGCTGGAAGCTCTATCTGAGGATGACCTGTTGCTGGAGGGACCTTGCTGTGAATACAGACTAGAGGTGTGAGCCTCCTACAAATTCCCAACCGAGGGTCTGAAATCTGGCTGACCACCTGGGCTGAGAATAGAGACCTCCTATGTAAGTAGATATATCCCCAAAGCTGTCCATTTTTAATTGTGAGTGAGGGGTAAAACTGTGTATACCCTTAGCACATTTAGTTTAAGTTTAGTTTAATTGAATTCCCATATAGAAAAGATCACGGGATGATTTTTGTTAAAATTCAAAACGAACACATTTCATGCCCAGTGTTTTACAGCCATTATAGTCAATAAAGTAATTGGGTGACCCTATTTTCCTGTAACCCCTGACAACCTTACAAAAGAGGAGTGTCCTAAATCCCAAAATAAGAATCCCTAAAACTCTGCCTTTCAAGTAAATGTAGTGTGTGCAAAACAAATGTTCTCTTTCTTCCCAAACAAGAATCCCAAAGCCCTGCATTTCATTGGTATGTGTGTTGTTTAATGAATGTCCCCGTTTATTCCCAAATCAGAATCCCGAAGCCCTGCATTTCATTTGAGTGTGTGTTCCCCAAACAATGTTCCCTTTGAGTTAATTTTCCAAACCTTGCCTTTCGATTAAAAAATCCCAAATGAAATTCCCATTATATTCCCACTCCGTGTACCTTGCCTTCAAACCAAAGGGGTCAAATATAACTGATGCCTGTGGGTGGAGGGCTGTTGGGAGAACAGAGCATTGTGATAAACCAAGCAATCACTGTGTGTTTTTAAAGTTTCCTATCCGTCTATCCTACATGTTTTTTACTTAAAATTCAACCTGTGTTTGTTGTGGTAACTGAAAGTCTATTAAGAAATATTTTTCAGTCAACTGATGCAAGTAATTAGTGATTATTGTGTTGTGCCGCTGAGTTGGTTGCTGGTGTTATTTTTTATTTTTTTTTATTTTTATTTGGTTTAGTTGAAAAAATGTTAGTTTTCAAATACAAATAATTTACATTTCGTAAACAATTAAACAAGATAAAACATAAACATGAAACATGTTATAAAGACAATTAGAGCAAAGGAAAGAAAAAGAAAAATTAGAATAGAAATTCATCACTTTTAAAATCAATTAAACAATACTGTAAAATAAACAGATATAAGAGATTCTGTTTAGAATGACGTTGGGCCTGTCTCATATATTCCAAACTTAGTGTAAAATATAGAAAATTGCCAAAAGGATAACTCTTTGTATCATGTTTCTATTGATAAAACAAATTCCAGAAATTTATCCATAGCTTTCATTACTCCGAATCTCTTGTCCGAAACAGTAAATGGCAAATTTTTTCATCACTAGTATCACTGAATAAACATAAAAGGTTTTTACAATATTACATTTGTTGAGCATTGAATATAGGACATGAAACCAATATATGCTGTAGTGTCTCCTTTTCTGTGGTAACATTACAGTAAAGACAGAAGCTCAGAGAAGATGATATTATCTATCGTCGGGCCAATATTTCCCTTGTTGGCCACAGATTTAATCTAAATCATAAATATTTGTTTCTTATGGCTGGTGATGGGCATTTTAGTAAATAGTCCGACATTTGTCGCAATCTTTTGTATCCAAAGTCAAAGTCCTTGTATTTTGTGCAATTTGCTCTGTTCTTTATCCAATCCCATTGGTACAGTTTCACCTTGCCTCGTAATGGATTTTCAATCAATAAGGTTATGGTAATATCTGCTTCGACCATAGCTTCAACTACACACTTGCGCCATGTCATTGGAAAATGATTGGGTGATGATATAAACTGATGGGCTATGACACTCAGGAGGTTATTAGCATCTAGGCCCAGTAGACATTTATGAAATAGGCTACACATTCGCCATAATATGCATCCTGCTAGTGACACTAGGCCCAGTTCATAACGGAGGATCGGCATTAGAATGCAATTTGGTAGTTTTAAAGTTTTTTTTTCCAAAATCTGGCTTCTAAGCCGTTCCACCTTTTTGTTTGGGTATTTAACATAGTTTCAACCCTGTATAGCATGACAGGAATAACTTTTTGTTCATAGACGAGCAGCAGATGTTTGTACGTAAACTTACCATATTTAAAGATTAGAATCTTTGCCTGTGATATCAGTACAGTCATTTTTGTTTCAAGATTTAATGAATACTACATGTTGGATGGTCTATTGTGGACAGTCAAAGCAAGATATTTATATTCAGAGATTAATTTTAAGACTGTATTTTGTAGAGTCCAAACATAGTTACATGATTTCGGTTTTCTTGAGTTTTTACACACCAAGACCTGTGATTTTTCAAGGTTCACTGTAAGGTTGTTTAGTTGAACATATTCAGTCAAGGCATTCAACAAATTTTGGAGACCTTTAGGGGTTTGAGATATGAGTATCAGGTCTTCAGCGTAGAGCATCCAAGCTATACGCTGATTTCCTAATTTAGGAGCATCTGACACAACATTGGGAAAAGAGGCCCCCATATCTAGAATTAATAAATTCAATAATATCGAAGCCATTATGCACCCTTGTTTAAGACCTCGAAAGGTGCTAAATGCCGACGATAAGAGACCTACAAAGAATAACCTCACTTGCACGGTAGTGCCAGTGTGTAATTGTTTAATCAAAACCAGCAGAGATGTAGGACAACCGTATGCTTTCGACTTGGCGTATAATAAATTCCTGTCCACTGAATCAAAGGCCATTCAGAAGTCAATGAGGGCAAGATATAAACTTTGATTCCGAATGGCACTTTGTGATTGAAGCATATTGAGAGTAATCATATTGGCAGCTGTTCCCAAACCACTGACAAACCCTGATTGAAAGGGATCTCTCTTGAAGTTTTTTTTGGACCAATTATTAAGATCTTTTAGAATGATGCGACCAAAGACTTTTCCTGGCACATGTAATAATGATATTGGTCGATAGCTAGCTGGATTTGCTCGATCTCCCTTTTTGTATATAGGGATAGTGATCAAGCGTTTCCATGATGTTGGAATTTGTTGAAAGACTAATATGTTGTAAAACATGGTTATGAGGATATCGGTCCAGATTTCTGGATACTGTTTCATTATTAAGTTGGGCAGGTAGTCCGGACCCGGAGCTCTGGAGTGACTAGCTTTGTGTATATAATGTCATATATCGTCACGATCATAGTTTAAAGTCTAAGCAGTTTGTTCTGTTTGGAGGTCGGGAGCCATAGCAGTTTCTGGGAGACTAAATAACTTTTGATAATAGTCTATCCAATCCTGTTCTTTAACAGAGTTTGATTGTACAGCCACCTGGTTTCCAGCTGTCGCTTGATTTATGATACTCCAGATTTGTGAGGCATTTAGTTTCCTCAGCATATTGCTGCCATCATCCTGATATAATTTGGATTTCATGCCTTTTATCCAATTCTTATATTTTGTTTTGATATGTGTTAGAGCCTTTGATCTGCTATCAGAGGATAATTTTAAGGTTTCTCGTTTTTCATGTCTAACTTTTTCTTTCATTTTTTTAATTTTGTGATTGTAAACATGTAGATAAGGTATTTGTTTTGTCTTTGTCTGTACAGAGTTAGGTTGAAATAGCTGCATTAATTCAGAATACAACACACAAGAGTTAAGATCGTCTTTTCCAGCTTTGAGAACATCTCTGGCATAGCGTTTACTAAAAGCATTCAATGTGGGTTCGGGCCAGATTAATCTATTTTGTGCAGTGTCCACTCACATTTTTCCCAGATGTGGGTTAGGTGTGGCTCTCGCCAACAGACTATTGGGGACCCAGGATAAGCTTAGCATGTTATTGTCACTCAGGTCGGAATGTATTACTTGAAAGGATTCTGGATTTGGTGAATTTGTTCCATTTTTGTAATCGGGTTCGTTCAGGATATCTATTCGAATCAAGGCAATGTAAATTGAGATCTCCTGCTATTATCATATAGCAAAGGTTAGTTTCTTGAGCCACCAAATCCAGTGCTTCATTCATGGATTCTAGAAACCTGTCATCACTCAGCCCATCCGGGTTCCAATATACATTGATTAGTGCATATACATTTGGATTCTGATGCAATTTAATCATTTGGGTGAATGGATTGGGGGAAAACCACTTCTCAGAGTATAAGTGTAAGCTCTGTTTGATGGCAATCATAAGCCCAGATATCGGTCTACCATACATTGCCTTGTTGGCTGCAATGTGGTGGACATCATAGTTATTCCAAGAGGGTGTGCGGCATAAGCCACGTCTCTTGTAAAGAAAATGATGTCATATACTGCTAAATTGGTTTCATTGTTATTTATTAAATGCTTGAGCCTCTCGAATTCCAGCTGACTAAAGACAGAGAGGCACGGGCTTCAGAGATTAGCTAATTCTGAATTGCTGATGAACCACAAATACAGGCGCCATTGGAGAGAGCTTGATTTCCCGTAGTTTTATTCAATGGAGTGGTTGCTTGGATGGACAATGCAGAGACTCCATTATCCACTTTACCAGGGCCATCTAAAATGACAAAGCCCAATTCAAAAAGTTGGGTTCTAACAGCCCAGATGGTGTTGAGTACAACTCTGGAATTCAGCCAGAGAGTGACTGGTGTTCTTTTCGATTATTCGGCAAACTCGGCTAATTCTATGTCGATTGTACCAATTTCGTCAAGTGCTGGTATTTCGCTAAAGATTAATAGTACCGAGGTGCGGTTTAAATGGTACTGGGTGCTTGGCAAGGGACGACACATCATGGTAAGTGAGTGAATTTCTGGTCTTTTAACTACTTGATTAGTTAGTCTTGGATTTTTCAAGGTTGTAACTGGAGCCTGTTTGAGCTGATCGTTAGAGAAACCTTTAACTTCAAAGATTTGGAAAATGGTTGTTTTAATCAAATGTTTTAGTTCTAGGTCTGTCAAAGCATGGCTTGTAGGAGCTTTGGATTTTTGCTCTGACACATCTTTATCTGGCACTTGAGTAGAGTTTTTCCAAGTTGACACGGGATTTTGTGAAGCAGGTATAGGTCCTTGGATGTTTGATTCCCTTTGGGGCTCTTGGTCTATTGAATGTGTGTTCAAATTCAACAGATCTTTATCATTCGGACAAAATCTGAGGGATTTTTGAAATGTAGGGTGGCCATATAAGCATCCACAGCTTGTCTTATTCGCTGCAACGAGAGGCTAGTGTGTCGTTATCAGAGCCTGGTATTATAGGTTGGATGAGAGGGACTGCATTGTTGACAGGTGCAGCCGTGGAAGCAGCGAGTAGATCATCCAATGGTCCATATGACGGAACCTTTCCTTTTTTATTGATTAAAGATGGTTGTCTCTTTTGAGATGCCTGCAGCATATTTCTTTGCTATTGCTTTAGAAGCTGTAGCAGCAGCAGACCGTGATTGGACTACATTTTTAATTAATTGTTTCGATTGAGAAGAAGAGTTTACTTTTTAACGTTTTTGATGTTCTGAGTCTTTTTTTCCTGCTCGGCTTTGGATTTGTTTAATTTTATTTTTGATCCTGAGGTCTGGTCACTACCACCTGTGAATAAGGCATAATTTAATTTTGCCTTTGGTAGGTGTTGTTCGGCTGTTTCAAGTACTTCAGGGACTTGTATGGTTGGTTGGGCATTTACGCATTGCAGATCAATGATTGGAATGGGAATGAAAGGTACTGAACAGTTATTTGCTTTATTATTGTTTTTAATAGCTACATCTCCTTGCGCGTTTGATTGACAGCTTTCTGATATTTTTATTTGATCGGGAGGTGCCATTTTTTTTAAAGATTCAGTGCGTATTAAAAATGATTGTTGCCAGGCTAGAATTTTCTCTAATTGTACAGCTTAGCGGCTATTTTTACATTCAGAGTCTCAAACAGACTCACTAGTGATTGTATGACAAAATTAATTGAAGGGTTATTTCAACTAAACCATTTTTTGGCTCAATTTGCTCGACCTCATTGGGAGTTGGTAAAAGAGGCTTCGTTTGGCAAGGGGTAGGAGCAGCAAAGGAGAGTTCTTTAACTGATCTGGACACGCTAGAATTTGAAAACATGGATGGTGATATAGACAGGTTTCAGGTAAGGTGTGGGAGGAAAAGCATGAGGCATCAAAATCAAGATCAATAACGGCCGGATCAGCCGGAGAGCTCATTTCAGAAATATTTACAATACCGGCACCTGTGCCGGTTAGAACACTACGAAGTAAAGCACTGTCAGTAAGTGAAACATTTTCTTTGGCAAACATAACAGATGAAGAATCATTAGCAATTAGTCTCTTGTTTACCTTACCCCTGTGACTAACATGCTCTACAATGTTCTGTGGGTTGGTATCATCGTCCTTTGAACATGAAGCAATCGGAGCTGGCGGTTGTGCTCCAGCGGGCCGCGCTGCAAGAGATGTGAAGACATTATCCGTTTGGGTAGCGCCACGGTTGTTGGAGTCCTGGCAAAAGGAGCAGATGTCTACATTTTTAATCCCTCTTTTCCGTAGGGCAGCCTTGGCTTGAGCACTAGTAAGTACAGGGGTGGAGGATGTGCAAACTCATTTAGACAGGCACTCCGGTGAGATGAAGGAGACTCCAGCTAATGTGATTTTTTGTATTGGTGCGCGCAGCGACATGCCCGACTTGAGAGATGTGATACTTTGTTTCATTACTGCTTAAAGATCTAAAGGCAGCCCACAATAATCGGCAGGGGCAAAGACCGGGTACCAGGAAGTACCGCTCGTCACCGCACAGACGCAACAAGCACAGCAAAGCAGACAAGCGATACTTCTGGGTACTTCCTTCGGGGCGCACGCGCAGCACGCGCACTTTCTGGGTTTTATAAACCCACCCACAAGACTTAGGCAGTGGAGCCTGTAAGTAAACAGAAATAGGTAAATATTTTTCTTTTTCCAGTGATGTAACTGGTATTAGAGTCTTTTGGGGTGTGAATTCACCTTCTGGTCTATGTGGTCCACAATATAAGAAAAGCGAACAGCAAATTGGAGGAAAGGCAGCGAAGATGAGTTCTCTGATTCAGCGAGATGTGGCCAAGCGGTACTTCTCGGTACTTCCTCCGGTGGCTGGTGTTATTGTGATTTGTTTATTAATCATTGTAGAAATGTAAATACATATACACTATTATTTCTATACACCAGCCTGGTTCATAACTTATTGGTGATATAGAGGGTACATGTTGAATGGTGTTATACAGATTGGAGGCCTAACCAAATTTGAATCTGCTAAGGGCTTTGTTGTGTGACACCTTGATTGGGGGGGGGGTTCCCTGAGTTGAGAGTGACCATCCAATAAACCGTGACACAACTCAGCAAAGGCAAAGGGACTTTTGCACTATAATTGTGACATGGAGTATATATGAAAAGGGGGATCTGATTTGCAGACCTCCTTTTCAGAAACTGAATTACCTGCATCATTTTATTCAACATTTTTTTCTTTTTTAAATAGGGCTTTTCAACCCTTTCAGATGGCAATCCTTCCCAGGCCCTTTCCGCTGTCTAGAAGGCTATATTATAACCCCAAAATAGGGCATGTAGTGTACAATTAGTTATTTGATTAGGAGACTACAGTATCTCTCTCTGGGACACCCCTAATGTTGGGGACTGGGACGAGGACGAGTAGGAGTCAGGGTAATGAAGGTTACCAGTACGTTATCAGTGAATCAATGACACTGCAGTAGAGTTTGTGTTGAGTACTAGTGACACAGCTCCCGCTGTATTTCTTCTGTTACAACGCCTCTTTAGGGAGAAATGGTGTGATTAATTCTCCAGCCCATGTCTCAGGGAAGCGTCCAGATGGTATGTCTGTATTAAACAGATTCAGCAGAACTTGCTGGGTCTATAGAGAGCTGTATGCGTCGTCTCGTTTAATACCCATCTGGACCACAGACCTCCTTGGTGTTTAGTGCCTGTTCATTGGGTGGGTGGCGGAGGGACGGTGTTAGGAGCCTAATCGTTTTTAATTGCCTTGTCTACAAAGTTTCATTTCACTTGGTGGTTTACTGGTTTCGCAAGGTTTTCACCTTTAATGTCTGCATCCAGATGTTGTGAGTCGCTGGTCCATATTTCACTACTACGGATTGATATGGGCAGCTGGTCTGCAATCAGTTCTATGAGTTCTTCCGGCTTTGGGCCAGAATTCATTAATCAAAATGGCCTTCTGCATGTCATGTAGAATTCATTCATCCGTGTGGGGTCCTCCCTTTTTTTAACCGCAACTTATGTTCCAGAACTGTGTCTGCTGATAGCATAGAAGTGGCATGGGAAATTGAGCCGGGGCTCACCAAGAGGGTCTGGCCTAATGGCGGGTGTCGCCTACCTGCTTGTTAGTCCACACCTCCTTGACAAGCCCCGGCTTAATGCGCTGCAGTCACCTCTGCCAGGCAGCCCTTTGTAGAGATCAGCACCCTCTCTCCCACAGGGGAGAGGTTGCTGATCTCTGTATTTATTACCTAAAGAGATGCCTGGCAGGGGGCAGCGCTACACGCTTTCAGCATTAATAGTGGCGCTGCCCTTCACCAGGCATCTCTTTAGCTAAGAGATGCATCGGGTGATCACCTCATCTCTTAGCTAAAGGAGTCCCTGGTGAGGGACAGCAGCACCATTGAGGCTACTGCTTTTGTAAAGCCTGAAGCTCCCACAAATGAGCGGGAGCTTCAGGCTTTAGAAAAAAGAGGCCCACCTTCCAGCGGCATCACAGTTTCTTTTATAATGGTGGCGCAGGACCCCGGGCTGGAATCTCTTGATTAAAGGGATGTCTCACAGGTGCCGTCTCCACCATTATGGATAAAAGGATTTTTTTCTGAAGCCTGAAGCTCTTGCATGTGAGTGAGAGCTTCAGGCTTTAGAAAGCCTAGTCCTCTAGGGGCCGGGCTGCCAGGGGACATTAGTGAGCCCCAGCAGGGCCCAGCCTCAGAACACTATTTCTGACCCTGCTGGGGCTCGGCCCTGGCGATCCCCGGCCCACTTAAAGCCCTGGCTGATAGGTGCTGCTTTGACATTTCGCTCAGTGTGTACCTTAGGCTTGCGCCGTACTCCTTTGGAGCCCCTGCTCTAGTTTTTGCCTGTGTCATGTTTGGGCATGAGACTGTTCTTATCTGCTCGGGGAAGCTTCGGTTTCGGGACTATTTTCTAGTGAGTATTAGTAATGCTGGTGCTGGATGACTTTTGTGGCACATAGAGATAGAATTTTGGTGATGGATTCTCCAACAGTGGGGGTTCCCGCCATCTCATATTGTAATAATGTCCCATTTCTTTGCAGAGCTTTATGCTAGATGCCTCCCACTGCCAAGGGCTGTTATGTTAGGTTATTGCACACTTCTGTGGTGGTCGGTCATTATCTATCTATCTATCTATCTATCTATCTATCTATCTATCTATCTATCTATCTATCTATCTATCTATCTATCTATCTATCTATCTATCGGTGAGGGCCCATTCCTGGCATCTGGCATGTGTCTGAGCCCTCCCATTCGAATGGCAGTGCCCCACATCTAGCATCTTTGCTGCCTGGCCGTGCCCTCATGCCACTGTGCAGAAGGACTGCGCTGTGTGCTTTCCTACTTTCCTACCTATGCCTGCATGCCAATATACAGGATTGCTGTGCCATGTGTATGCCCTACTTGCACACCTAGGCCTTCATGCCACCATGGAGAAGGACTGTGCCCTGTGCCTGACTCCTTTTTTCACCTGGGCATTGTTACCACTATCGATTGATTTGTGAGTGATTTTTAATGGTGCCACGTGCATTAAGGATTACTTCGGACCACTAGGAGAGTAGAGCGGGGTGAGCAGTAATGACCCAAGACCTAGTGAGATGGCTGAAAGATGGGGAAAATAGCAGAACATTCAACGCAATGTCAAGACGAGCAGAGCATTACAGGACTAAGTAGAGGCGGGCAATACATAAATAAATTAACATACACCATACTTGCCAAACCTACAGATTTAGGCAGTAGGCTACTGCTTTTTAAGTAGTCCTACCGCCTACAGATTTGGGTGACTGATCCTACTGCTTTTTATGGTGGCAGGTAATTTATGTGACTCTAAGGCAGGCTGCAGGCCAAAGCATGCCACACATTAATTTGTCTGTACAGTGGGCTGGTAGGTGATTACTTAGATTGGGCTCAGACCAATCCACTGACCTGACAGCTATGTGACACTGTCCTGCACTCTTGCCATGGCAACCCTTTGGTGAACCACCAGTGAAGGCAAGTGGCAGAGCATAACACCATCACACAGCATCTGACTATCAGACTGAGGGGGGGTATCAGTCTCCATGTCATTCAGTATTCACCTTGCACTGCAGGAATACAGTGTTACCCAGGCTGCTGCTACAGAGCAGTGGCAAACGTTGCTCTGTGTGATTTCCTTCTGTAAAGGTAGGTAATTCAATTTGATATTAACGTACCATTCCGAATTATACATTTAAACATCTTTCAATGATGTGCTATTGGATGAGTTTTGTATTTTAGAATGCTTCAAGGGTGCCAACAATGTATGTTTTGTATTTTCCCGCGATGTCATTGTTATGCGAATTATTATTTTTGAAATTTGAAAAATCCTACATCTTTTTGGTCACATAACGTTGGCAAGTATGCATGGACCCCCTGGTGGGGTGGGGAGACACACAGCATATAGAACTAGGACTACTGTGCGCCGTTGATGCACTTTCCTTTCCCGCCCATGCATATTGTCATGTCAACATGCAAGATGACTGTGGCTGGCCCCTTTCCTAGGCGGCCTGTGCTTGGAAGATGGCAACCACAGGGGTGAGACGAGCAGGTATCCTGTGTTTGCCAGAAGGGTGTTTTTCCGATGACCTCTCCCCTCGGACATGATTCCCCCCGTGGGGCCAGCCCGCTCTTCATACTTTCCGAGGTTGAATTACCATAACAGCTATTATTACAGTGCTCAGAGGCAGGAGGCATCCAGTAAGAAGCGCTACATTAATACCTAAAATGATCATTGCAGGATACGGAGATCCAGTGGCGTACATAGAAATTGCATAGAGATCTGTGTCCTTGTTCTCCTGCTGCGGGTCTTTGGGTTGTTATCCCTCCCCAGATGGGTAAAATATGCAGTCAGGCCTTTGTTCCACAGCCCTGGACCCCCGAGAGGCGCGTCAGCCTCTTGCCTGCAGAGATAGGCTGTCTGTGCCAAGCCGGGCCAGTGCGTCATCGCATCTTTCCCGACGCACGCACGCACGCACGCACGCGTCTCCTAGCGTAATGACAGCACCCTTCACCGCAGCGAGATCGAAGCCTCGAATGGGAACAACACCCGGGCATGGGCTTTCAGATTAGCAATGCCGCGTTCTGCAACAATGATGTATAGAGAGAGGAAGAAAAATATGATGAAATAAAGACAGCGATTTAAGAGGAGCTGCGAAATGGCGCCAGCCAATGCGAATAACTCCCAGCACGAACCTACTGTCATCATTGGCAGTCACTGTCAACGTCACACAGGGGAAAGGATGAATTACGCAGCATAGGGCCTGGATTAGCAGTAGGCTTGTTTTTGCAAAGCTTTCTTACATTCTCCCCTCCCCCTCTCCCCAGTCGTTCCCTTTGATCTCCCTCCCGTTTCTGCCTGGCTCTCCACTCCGTCTGTCCCTCCACACCTTCCCCCGCCCTCTTCCCCTGCCCTCTGGTCGCTCCTATTTTTAGATTCTGGAATCTCTCTCAGCCGGAAATGGGCGATTGATCCAATCGCTGTGCTCGCATGATACACACCACCCCCTCCAAGGAGCTGCAAGGGCCAGAGTGTGACTGATATTTAAAGACCGTGTGTATGTCTGCATTTGTGTGTGTGTGTTTCCTCTGCATGTCTGTGCGAATAACTCTCATACGTGTGTGTGCATGCGTGTGCATCTCTGCATGTGTATGCATATCATGTGGCAGCGGGTGTGTGTGTGCTCCACATGTGTATGCCCATGTGCACCTATGCGCGTGTTTGTGTGCAGTATTTGTGTTTGTGTGGTGTGTTCTATCTGCATGTCTGTGTGAATACCTCTCAAATGCAGTGCGTGCATGTGTGCAACATGGGCATGTCTATGTCCATGTGCATCTCTGCATGTATATGCATATAATGAGTAAGCCTGAGTGTGCATGCCATATGTGTGCGTGTGTGGTGTGTTACATCTGCATGTCTGTGTGAATACCTCTCACACGCAAGTATGAGTATATGCATGTGCGCAACATGTGCCTGTCTGTCCATGTGCATTTCTGCATATGTTTGCATACCATTTGCAAGCCTGTGTGTGTGTTCAAGTGTGTGCACCACTTTGGGTGTGGTGTGTTCCCCAACTGCATGTCTGTGAATACCTCTGATTCACAAGTATGTCGGCATGCATGGTCACATCTACATGCCTGTGGGTATCGCTGCATGTGTATGCACATCATGTGGAAGCATGTATGTATGCACTTCTGTGTATCTATGAATACCATGTGCAAGCTTGTGTGCGCATGTGTGTGTATGTATGTATGTGTGGTGTGCTACCCATCCACCTGCATGTCTGCATGTGTGTTCACAACATGTGCATATCTGTGCATCTCTGCATGTGTATGCATATCACGTGGAAGTGTGTGTGTGTGTGTGTATGTATGTGTGCAGAATGTATTTGGTGTTTACATCTGTATGACTATGTGAATGCCTCTCGCACACAAGTGTCTGTAGATGCATATGCACAACATATACATGTCTATTCGCATTTCTGCATATGTATGCATATCGTGTGGAAGCCTGTGTGTGTGTGTGTGGGTGTGGGTGTGTGTGTGTGTGTGGTGTTCCGCATCTGCACGCTTGTGAATAAGTCTCATTTGCAAGTGTGCCTGCATGAGTGTTTACATGTGCATGTCTGTTCATGTACATCTCTGCATATGTATGCATATCTTATTGAAGCGCGCACCAGTGTGTGTGTGTGCGTGGTGTGTTCTCAATTGGTACGTCTGTGTGAATACCTCATATGCACACCATGTGCATGTCTATGTCCATTTGCATTCCTTGTGAGTATGCATATCATGTGTAACCCTATGTGTGCTTGTGTGTGCCTGCGAGAGTGTGTGCACTTAATGTCAACATGTGTGTGTTTGCATCTCAAACTATGCTATCTTATTCAGGACTTGTATAGTGAGCATCTGCTAATGGCGACCCCCGCAGCGGTCGTGGTCTAACTTACAAATGTTCGCGTGTGTGTGTCTACATCACATGGGCATAGGCAAAATGCAATGTGCATATCATGAACATGTATTTGTTTGTATGTGCCTCATGTGAACGTTTGTGTATGGATTCCATGTGCACGTGTGTGTGTGTGTGTGACTGATTGGCCTGTAAGGAGATCTTTGTCTCGGGGTCTAGCTGCTGAACGTAATTGTTACCATCTCTCCGGAGGTCGCCAGAAGCTAGACAGCGGTGGGGGGGGGGGGGGGAAGGGGCGCGCCTCTAGCGGGAGAGTTGTTTTGGTTTGATGTCTCGAAAGCTTGGCCTACTGTGGCGTGCTGCATAGTACAGTGCTTAACCTTGCTCGGCAGGTAACATGGAAACAGATTGTTTAAAGAGTTCTCCCCTTAAGCCCACACAGAGTCGGAAGAGTTTTGGCAGTGAATACCACATGCAGCAAGGACTATTGTTATTAGTGAATGCATTGAGCGCGGAGCTAGATGGGTAGGGAACAGGAAGTAGGCGGCAAGGGCAGTGGCGCCCCCAGAAATGTTTTATAGGGGTGGCCTGATGAGGCCAAAGGAAATCTTGGGGTGGCACACCAAAACAAACACATAACTGAATTTCAGGAAATCTATTATGCTGATGCAGCATATAGTCCAGTTGAAAACTATGTATATATGAGAGTTAAGAAATTGCATATTGATATAATTCCATTGATTATTTAACTGTTAACTAATTAATGTACCGGATGCGCTTACACTAATACCAGTACGGTTCACATTTTGAGTTTCACAATCCTGCTTGTGCTATGTAAGGAATATGTGATGTGTATATGCATGTTGGGCAATTTATTGTTCTTCAAATAGAATAGTTGTTCAACTTTGACTTGAAAAGTCAAATATACAGTTTTAAATTAAAGGAGCACATTGATTGTAAGGGACCAAACATTTACTGAGAACCCGCCTACCACCTGCACCTGCCACCTTGCTGGCTGCACTACCTTTTGTATTGTTGTACCCCTTGCTCAGCCCTTTCCACTTTTCCCATCTCCCTTGCACTTTCCCCCCCTACGCTCCACCCTGCACTTGCACGTACTCAGTGTCACTGGGCCTAGTAAGATCGTTGTTTTGTGTTCCCTTGTTCCCCTCCCTTGCCTTGTCGCGCTCGGAAACACTTGTGAATGAGCGGGATACAGCTAAAATATCATATATCATATCATAGCCAGAGAATCCTCTAAATCCTCACTCACAAGTTTTTAATTGCCAACATGCCTATCAAATATGGTGCACTCAGCAGGGTTTGACTTATGTAGAAATAGAATACTAGATGTATCTTGTCTTTGGACTGCATTTATGATGGGAATACACCCAGTACATTTTACGCATTGGTCTCCACAAAGGAATCTTAGGGAAGACAGGTTGATGGTAAAATGAGGGTCTACCAAAAGGCTTATTTTCAGTTTCTGAAATGGCAGCTCTTCTGTCGTCCCCAATTTAGTTTTAAGAATGTTACTTGTAAATTTGAGCAACACATCTTTCCTTTATTATTTTCTGTTTCACTGAGAACACAACCTAGGTAAAGTCACCACCTGTCAGTGTGCATAAAAAACCCAGGCAATTTAAAAGTTAGACTTTCTTAGGAATACTCTTGTTCTTCAGACTGTCTCCAGACACACTCTGCTTATCTCTCAGCTCTGAAGTGCTTGCTTCTTGCCTGCCTGGTGGAATAATCTCTCAGCGTTGCAGCCCAGGTCTCCTTTGCATGCAGTACCACTGACAGCCTTGGGCACACCACATGAGTTTCTCTTTACCTCCCTGACCCGCACTTGTGATAACCTGCTTCTCTGCCGTGTGGGCACAATACACCAACGCGGGAGAAGCCTCGGCTAGGTGAGACTACTGTTGCAGTAAGGGGTCGAGTATAAATACATAATACATTATAATTTCCTTAATGCAGTGGATTCCCTTCCACAGCTCTCTAATGATGTTCCTGTTTCACTTTGGGCTTGAAGAGATGCGATTGCCTTTCCACTGGCGCTTTGACTCCATGCATTGCCAGTGAATGGTGGCGTTACATTTAAGATGGCTTGCTTTAATTTTAATGGCTCTGGGATATATCTGCAGTGAAATGCAGCTGTATAACTTGCCTGGCCCTGGGTAGCAAGGTCATGGCAATGCACCTCTGCTAGCTTGCCAGCAGTGTGGCTTATGGGCTCCCCTTAAAGTGATGAGATCCGTAGTGTGGAGGTGAGGCTGGCTGTGGGCTACCTGCATCGGTTCCTGCATGGCCCCTGCTGCTGCTGTCTGCCGGGCCGTCTTTCTTAGGTGCGTGCAAAGAAATGCACCACTCTGCGGATAGGGGAACGCACACTTCTGGCTCACTCCCCTGTCCTGGGCTCACATTTGGGGACCTGCCCAGGCAAGCCACCGGCACCTGGAGCTGGCCAATTAGGGGACGCGTCTCACCGCCCCTACATCCATACACAGGAGTGCTGTCTCTGCCCTGCTTAGCCGCTTGCAGGACCGCCTGTAATTTCAGCTTGTCAGCCTTGAGCTAATTCAATTTAGGCTTCAGCTTAAAGCAAGGAAGGGAAATAAAGTGCAACATTTCTCACCAGAGCCAAAAGGCAAAACAGAAGGAGTTGATTGAGCCACTCACAGGATAGGCTCTGTTGTAGCCGAGAAAAGAGAAGTGACGGTGGGGGCGCTGACTGTGTGTGCACCAGCACCGCAGACATAGATGGGTGCAGGGTAACTGCTGTGCCTCTGGGAGCTGGTCAAAACATCTATTGTGTGGTCTGCTGCTCTGGACATGGTGCCTGCACGCTGCTACATGGGTGTGACGTCTGCCAACCCCAGAGAAACAGACAGAGGCAACCTGGAGCCACTCGGCACTGCCCAACACATGGGCCACACACACACGCATTGAATACAGTGGGACACACGTTGCAACGACTCCCGTCCTGCAGGCTATATGTTCTTGGCATACATTTTTTATGCCTTAATTCATTCTCTTGCCCCAGACCATCAAAGGCTGTGGGACACAGCAAAAAAGGAAAAAATAAATCCTTTTTTTCGCACTGAACTGGGCATGTTAATGTCCATGCACAGTTCAGTGCGAAAAAAAAATATTTTTGTTGCTTTTTCACGGGGGTGGCCAATAGGGGGGCCAGCCTTTCTATAAGGGTGGCCGTGGCCCCCCTTGGCCACCCTTTGGAGGCGCCCCTGGGCAAGGGAAGCAGATCACATGGGATTAATACAGAGGAGCGGGGAGCTGACAACGGGAAGGGGGGAGGAGGAGGGGCAATATGAAAGCAAGGGACCTACAAGCAACCAGGGAAAGAAAAAGGGGGAGGGAACACCTCACCCAGTCTCAGGCTAGGTGGGGAGTGGCGGGATTCTGCCCGAGGGACTCCACATCATTATGACTTTACCGCGCTCCCAGGGGTAAAGCATGCAGATATGGATGTGCTATTTCAGAACATCACATCTTTGCTTCGAGAATGCCCCCTCAGAGCACTGGACCTGGCCAGCAGTAATGCGCCTCATGCAGCTGTTCTGTAGGTGGATTCTGATTTCCTCTCGATAATTACCCCTACTAAAAACTCACACTTCTGCGCACACCGTAGGGGTGGTAATTACAGCACACCAGAATGTATGACAAGGCAAGGGATATGGGCTCCAGTTAGTCAGAGCTGCGGGGGTGGGAAAGGGTACTTCCACTGACCAACCCTACTTATAAACTCACCCATACGCATACACCTCTCAAACTCTGAACTAAACACAACCACACCACTACAGCACAACAAACCGCATGCACCAACAGGATATGGCTGCTACCAACCGAAAAACACACCTACGCCTAGCGAACAATGTCAGCCGAACTGAAGCTGCCAACAGCACCTCACAGCTCTCTTGCTCTTTCTCGCGCTCAGTCCTACTAACTTACCACCCACCCCCTTTGCTTAACAGATCCGCCAGAGCGCCAAGAAAAACAGTGTGTGGTATACAAACCTTTAACATAAGGATAGGGAGAACACTGCAAGTGTCTGGCGGAGCTGAAGCCACTTTCTTCTCTGCGGGGCCCTGTCTTAACGCAGCATGATTCCGTTGGCTCGGGCATTTGTTGTCAGGCACAGGGGAGGAGTGGGTGCTGGTCCCTTCCTTACTCTTTCCTGTTACTGACCTGGGCACCCAGCAAAGGGAAGAGTGCCTGTTTCCTTCTTTCTTGTTGCTTCTTAAGGAAGTGCATCAGAAGTTTATGTGAGGAGCCAACAGGGCTTTCCTTGTTTCCCCTTTTTTTATTTTTACTTTTTTATTTAAAAATGTTATAGTTTAAAAAAGAAACTTTTCATATGATCTCATCTTAAGTTATTGCCTTTTTACATATAGAATTGTTACAAATCAGTTAATATTTTCTTTGTTCGGTTTTCTTCACTTCTCATAATTTTAATCCAAAATTGGATAATAGTATAAATCAAGTTTATATCATGGCCTAACAAAATCTGGGTCCCTTTTGTGGAGTGATTACACTTTTCAAGGCAGATGGGGCTCTAGGGGACTCCTTTTTCCTCTTTCCTTTCCCTTTTTACATTCTGGGCAATGGACAAGTACCAATACCATTCCGATACCCATTTTTTTTTTGCGCTGTATACCCTTTAATTTTCCTCCTATGGTGAGTGCTTACCTTACATGGCAACACTGCATGGCACTAGCCTGTTCTGTTATTTTGCAAACACTCCCACCGTGCTCTTAATGACAGGGGGCTTTCCTTGGCATCCTTACCCTGAGTGCGCTAGAGGAGTGATACTCGGCCATGTTAAGGCTTTCCTCATCTTTTATTTTTAGGCATGCGCACAGCGGGGTGATTTTTTAATATATGTTAATGTTAAAGGTATTTGTAGCGCGCACAGTCACCACCAGGGTGGCCCTCAGGTGCTCTGGCGGATGTTAAAGAGGAGGGGTGGGGTTTAGTAGGGTGTAGTGGGAATAGGAATGCTTTTGATACAGTGTATGTGTTGTCTGTCTGTTGTTGCAGTGTGGTGAGGTACGTGCAGAATGCTGTGCAGAGAAGTGGTTGTGTGGGTTTCTGTGTGAGGAGTGTATGGGGAAAGTTGAGGTTTTCTAGTTGGGGTTAGTGGGTTTTTTTCTTACCTCTTAGTGTTTGCGTTTCTTTGCTCCACATCTATGGTTATCCTGTGAGTTTGGTCTTGTAGTCAGTCCGTCTAGTTTGCAGGTATGATGGGGGTGGCAGTTTTCCTCTGTGCTACTTTAGCGGTGCACCTGGTTTAAGCAGGTGTGTTCAGCCACCCTGGTGTTGGTGATGTTTAGCTTAGAGGATTCCTGTCCCTTCCTACCCATTTCTGTGTCGGTGGTCCTTACCTGTCAATGTTTCCTCTGGTGACTAGTGGTATGTGGACATGGCGTCCTCCCCCTGCTCTCCTGGTCCCTCCTCCTCAGTGGAGCTTCTTTTGAACATGCGAGCCTGTGTGCATCACAGGCCACAGACTTTCTTTTCCCTTGCTGTGGTGCGCCTGAATGCCCGACTCCTCCACAGGCCGAGAGGCTGCAACATCAGGGGACTTGTCTGCACCTACTGTGGGTACACAGTGCTATGGAGCACCACTGTATAAAGCCACAGTCTTTGTTTTATTTTATTTTATGGCACGCAAAGTACTTAGATGAGATGACAGGGCCGTGGGGCACTGTGTCTCTCACCTCCTGTTTCGTTCTCCAGAATGGCAGGTAGGACCCATGCATGGGGGCCAGTGCGGCAACCCCTGGATCACAGGAAGCTATAGCGGTTCTTCTGCCCTCTGTTTATTCATTCTGAGGGACACATATCTACAGGAGTAGCACACTCGTTGCAGGGCTGATCGCCTGGCCCCCCTCAAATCGGCCCACCAAGCCATGGCTCCTAACATCACTGGCTGTAGGAAATGTGACCGCATCACCCCATCTTGCTCCAATTACTGTGGCTCCCTGTCCTTGCTACGTTCTACTTCAAAACTGTGTGCGTCACCTACAAGGCAACCACCGCCAGTACACCGGTCTGCCTAACAGCCAAACTAGAAACATCGTGCCACAAAGGGTCATCTTGCAAAAAGAACCTCACCAGACTGGAAACTAGATTAGGAAGGAGAACATTAGGAAGCAATCATCCTCGTGCTATGTTCCGGAACTCTGGAACTCCCTCCCTGGTGGCAATCCGGGCTCATCCAAGTCTCACTCCGCTTAGGAAAGAAATGAAGACCTGACTCTTCCAACAACACTTTGGTTTAGCCTAGATTCCGGCTATCCTGTGTGCACCCCCCATCCATATATTGTTCTGTGATCATTATTATCAATGTTTACATGATGACTTGTTCAACTCTCACTACCAATGTCTTGCTCTATGACCTGTACAGTGCTCAACTGTTCCCAAGCTAGGTTCACACTATACACATATCTGCTACCAATGCCTTGCAAGGGGGCGAAAGCCACATCCGTAGCTGGGGCCAACACTGGGGAGCACTGGCAGGCTTAGGCCAGGCCTGAGAGTCAAGACAGGGACTGCTTAGGGAAATAGTCCTCCTTGCTTCCAGGTCCCCTCAGTTCTCTCCTGACTTTATGTGCAAGAAGTGGGGGTGCACCATTGTAGGTGTTACTAGAGGGGTGACAGATCACTAAGGGGTGTCTCCTCAGGGATTGTCCAGTATCCTCTTGCAGGGATAATACCTAGGGAGGTCATTTTGAAGAAATGCCCAATCATGTAGGATGCAGCACTTCCAAAATGGTGTGCCATTTTTTCCCTCCTAGCAGGCACAGTGTTTACATATTACAAATATGACAACATTGCTGGCCTACATCGAAACACTGTAATACATGCATTTATTCATTTTACATGTACATTACACATTCCTTACACTTTGCATTTCCATTATTTAATAAAGCATGTTTTTAATTTACATTGCGTGTGTGTGTGGTTTTATTAGAATTAAATATATAAAAGTAAAGTGCTGGAGATTTTACACCACTATCTTTATGGGGCTAACAGTGATCCCAAATGTATATGGGGTTTCAGCCCCCTTCTCCTTGGGAAACTTTGTCCTCGTGAATACGGTGCAACATCATGTCAAATGTGGCATGCGTGTTCTCTTTTGGTGGTATAGGCGGAATGAGGGAACACTTAACTTAAGATAACATTGGTAACGCAGACCATGGCAAGCAGTAAGGAATCTCAGTTTGTTTCCGCATGGAGTTATCGGTGGTAAGCTCTAAGGTGTACCCCATCTGCACCGCACAGTGTTATCCCGGAGCATCACAGCTCAATTTCCTTTCAAGTCTCACCCCACCAGTGGGATCTGCAAGACTTTGGGACTGGATCTGGGGTGCCAACCGGTTCCAGTCGGTGACCAGGCGGCAAGGATCCTGCAACAAGGCCTGGGCGGTGGTGGTTAAGAAATCTGAATTGTGTCACTGAGTCCCCTTTCTCCTCCTCCATATTTGTAAGAGTCACCATGCTGGACCATACTGAAAGGTTCCTATTCTGACCAGTTAGTGATACACGATTCCCAGGGGCTGTCATCACTCTCCTCCTTCCCATTCTTGGGCTCTGATGTGAATCTGTTCTCTTTTTGTAAAATTGTCTCGCTCCTTCCACTTTCTTGAGCCCACCGCATCATTATCCAGACGCTATTGGCACCTGCTGGTTTCTTCACCGTGGTTTGCAGGTTGACTGTAGGTTTGCATCCTTCTGAGGGCAGGATCTTGGTTGGGTACTTCGGGTCTAATGTGAAATTCTTTTCCTAGGGATATCCTATCTACGGCAGCTTGTGTCAATTAATGGGCTTGATTTCATTGGTCTTGCACCATTATGCTGAATGTAGTTCTCAACATTGGCTCCATATCGGAAGAAGCAGAGGAACAGATCAATAAAAAAGCCAGTTGTCCCTCCAGAACATGAAGAATATGATGAGATCCGTTGCCACCGGCCTTGTCTGGAGTAACAGGCATGGACCAGGGTGGTGGTTTGTTGGTTCCCCTTTGTTTTGTCTCTAGCTGTAAAGGCACCCAGCATATCCAGCAGAGCATGATTGAACTGCTCTGCCTGAGCATCTTCTTGATGATGGTACAGGTAGGATGTGCTAGTCTTGTTTACCCCAGTCAGCGCCATCATTTATTTTATAAATCATGATTCAAAGGCAGATCCGCAGGCCTGAGTAGAGGCTGGACGGCCAGCTGTAATCTACAGAAAACCTCTCCCAAAGGAAATTGATCATGGTGACAGCCTTCCGGGCCTTTGTAGGGCATGCCTGGCTAAAGCATGTGAAATGGTCCATGAGGTCTTTGATGTTTTGGACTCCGCTGCTGTCCAACTCTGCGCTCAGGAAGTCAACGCAGACCATATCCATTGGTTCAGAGTTCTGTAGATGTTGCAGGTAGGCAGCAGAATGCATGGCTGTCTTCCTGGCAGTGGTGCAGGCGTGAGTCTCTCCGTATTTCTCTATTTCCAGGGCCAGCCTGAAACAGAAGAAATGTGTCCTTACAATTTCCTGAGTGCTTTCAGTCCCAAGATGGCTTTGCTGGTCGCTAAGCGCATAGAGAGCAGTGTTTTCATGTTGTTGCTAAGTGTGCACTAAACAATGTAATTTGTGGTCTGGAGTCTGTGTATCCTTGTACAGGAGGTTCTCCTTGAGGACTGGGGCTTTCATGCCTTTACCAATGCACGGTGGTCATCACTGTCCTGGAGGGTGGGTTCTATCTTGGTAGAATCCCCAATTTCACCATCTAATGAGACTATGTGGCAAACGTATATAATACTGGAGAGCTAGCACTTGACCGGCTACACATTCAGGCCCTGGTGGTGGAGTCTGTTCGGGACCTTCAGGAGCCTCTGTTTGTGCTTTTCTAGCATCTTCTCAAAGACAATTGCATCAATTAGGTATGCCAGAACCACAACCAGGTTCATGTCACCCACATTGTACTCCATTAACTGATAGAACATGGTTGGGCCCCAGAAATGCATTGGGGAATAAAGGTGAACTTCATAGAACCCCAATGGGCAGGTGAAGATTATATTCTTCCGGTATCCAGGGTTAATTGGGATCTGATAATATCTAAGTTACAAATCCAGCACAGCAAACCACCACCAGCCGGTGAGACATTGCTGCACCGCAATAGCTTGCGGGATGGTGTACTGGTCGGGCCTGGTCTGACTATTCAGCCCATGGTAGTCGATGCACAGCAGCATGTTATTGCTTTTGTTCCTTACCACCATGATAAGTGAGCTGTAGCGGCTGCAAGACTCCTGGATGAGTCCAGCTTACACCAACTTCTTCAGTGCTTTCTTACATCCCCCACTTCAGCTGGGGCGGGTTATTTCAATCTCTCCCCGAATGGGGTATTGTTCTTAAGACCCATGCAATGTTTGACTCCATGTGCTTCACTGATGTCCCAGTCGTAGGCCGCAAAGTCTTCAGACCTCAGTTCCAGTTGCTCACACCATAAATCTTTTTCCCTCTCTGTCAGGGACGAGTGATCAAAACTCAGTTGCTGTGCGTCAAAGGTAGGAACAGAACTTAAGGTGATGGACCACACAGTCAGTGAGATGGAGTTGGACTAGCTACTTACATCCAGGCATATGAATTGATTTGTCTGAGGGGTTGGTGATTGGGACCTTGTTGTTTTACAGCACTCTTCCTGTGTCCGTTACTGGTGTTTAGTGTACCAACAGAACCCCGGGTGTGTAGTCACACTTGGGTGCCTCCATCCCAAGTCTTCATGGCTTCCGGTGTTGTCGGATGCAGACATGATTAGATACCATCACAGTCTTGCTAGCTGGTATGTCAGCTTGGCCATGGTTGGTGGTCGTCATGTCTCTGCCTTGCCCACCTGGTTGGGTGTGAGGCTTAATGTCTCTCATGTGGTGGGCATGTTGGCATGCACGCACATGCCTAGTGTACGGGGACACTGTATCTCAAACAGGGCCGAATTTGTGCATGTATCATTACCAATTGCTGTTAGATTTAATATTTCCAGTGGTTCTAGGGGCAAGTGGGTCAGGTGCTGTCAGGGATGTCAATTCACCAAAATTCCAGGAGTAGCAGAAGTGACATAACACACCTGATGACATCACAGGAAGTGATGTTATTCAACCTATGACCCTGATGTCATCACATGACATTTACCCCAATGACATCACCTTAAGTGGCTCACAGGTGTAAAAAAAAAAGTATAGAAGCTTACATTTCATAACATACCAAACCGGTACTAAAGCAGACAACACCTGTTAGATACCAACCAATTTTAACTGGAGTGCTTTCTTGATATGCCATAAAGGGGGACATGTTATGACAGTGGTAGGCCCAGAAACATAGTGATAATGATGTGTTATTTATGCTGAATTTCCGTCAAAGATATTTACATAGAGCATATTTACACATAATATTACACAACCGAAGTTGGCACTAATTTATCGGCCTCAGAAGGATGAAAGATTGAGTTATCTTTTCCAGGATTCTTACCTGCAACCTGCAGATCACGTACACATCACAGCAGTGAGCACTCAACCCACGGGTCTATCTTACCAGCCTGCAGCTATAACATAAGCCAGGGAAACACTTGAAACACTTGTGTATAGGCACGTTATAAATGCCATATCATATCAGGGGCACTGCCATGCATATGTCTCTACAGCCCCATATGGCCATTTACTGCCATTGTATACCAAATATAGCTACATATGCCAGGTCTAGTAATCGTGTGCCATATTCCCCGTTGCTGCCATAGTACAGTATGCCAAATGTATAGGCATACAGCCAAAATATATTTGTTACAGCTTTATATATCAAGTTGCTTCTGCCTTATGCTGAGTGCATCCTCAAGTATCCAGTAATGCTAACTGTTGTCAGTTAGTGCCTCTTGGTATGGTCACCATATGTAAGGGAAAGCCTCACGTGTCTAATTGCTGCCATCATATGTGAAGTGCAGCCTAAAATGTACCAGTAATACCATTCAAAGCCTTTTATGCATTGTATAACGTACCATAGGTGCAGCTTTACATGCAATGGATTCCCTCATGTGCCAAGCACAGCTTCAAATGGGTATCAGGTAATATTATCCCCATAAATAATGTCGCCATGCATACTGTCTCCGGTAAACGGCATAGGAGACATTATGTATGGGTACAATATATGAGGTAAATGGGATCAGAGGTTGGGGGGTGGGCTGCTCCATTTAAAAGACAATTGGGGGTTGCAGGGGTGTCCCCCGCAGGTTCTATGTGATAATGTTGCTGCAAACAACAGCGCCATTCGTGCATGGTGACATTTTTGCGGGGATATTATCACATGGAACCTTCAAATGGTCCGAAAACACCTCATAGTTCCTGTGATTTATTTATTTATTTAAATTTATATAGCGCGCAAGCAGCCCAGGGGCATTGAGGCGCTGTTACTTGCAATAACTTAGTTACATGGTACATATGATAGCGATTGTTGACACATTATGAGTAGTACAGGAAATCATACTGTTGTTACAAATATAGCATTTGGGCTATAATTACAAACCTAAATGATAAGTATTTGTGCTGATGTGTCGGTCCTTATGTGAAGAGGGTAGTTTTCAGTGTTTTGCGGAAGGTGGTGAGGGAGTCCTCGCCACGGATGGTGGGAGGTAGGGCATTCCAGAGGGTGGGCGCGAGGTAGGGGAAGCTGGACCCACCCGCTTTTACTCTTTTCACTAGTGGCACAGAGAGCATGTTGGTGTACGGGGATCTGGTTGGCCTGGTGGTGGAGACAGGGTGGATCCTTTGAGAAAGGTAGGCAGGAGCAGTGAAGTGAATGCACTTGTGGGTCAGTGTCAGGGCTTTGAATACAATCCTTTCCTTTATTGGGAGCCAGTGGGCTAGTTTCCTGGCTTCAGAGATGTGTTCTCTTTTAGCAATGCCTTGGCTTGCCCGGAGAGCATTGTTCTGTATTACTTGTAGTCTCGCTAAGTTTTTGTTGGAGGTTCCAAGAAAGAGTACATTGCAGTAGTCTAGCCTGGAGCCGGTGATGGCTCTGGCTATGTTGGTGCAGTTCTCTTTGGATAGAAAGGGCCTGATTGCGTTGATAAGTTTAGCATGATATGCAGCTGCGGATGCTATTGCGTTGACTTGTCTATCCATGGATAGGCTTGAGTCCAGGTAGACTCCCAGGGTTTTGACAGAATCGGAGACCGGGATTTTAATGGAGTCAATGGTGAAGTGGCTAAATTGGACATCTAGGTTTTTTAGCGTGTCGGGGGAACCTACCAGGAGTAGTTCCGTCTTGTCGGAGTTCAGGCATAGTCCGTTGTCGGCCATCCAGGCTTGGATGGTGTTGTAGAGGTTGTTGAGGGTCAGGGAGTCGGTGTCATAGATAACTGTGAGAGTGAGGAGGATCTGGGTGTCGTCGGCGTAGTTGCTGTATGAGATGCCCATAGCGCTGAGGATGAGGAAGAGGGGTCGAGTGAAGATGTTGTATAGGGTGGGGGAGAGACAGGAGCCTTGGGGTACACCACAAAGTATAGTAGTTGGGGATGCGGCGGCTAGGTCAGAGAATACTTGCATAGTTCTGTCTTGTAAGAAGGAGGTGATCCAAGATGTGGCCTCTGGGGAGAATTTGGCGGTGGAGGAAAGGTGGTGGCAGACAAACGGGGGAGCCAGACAAACAAGGTTTGAAACGTTGGCTGAATCTCCCAATGTTAGCATGTTTTCCAAGCCACCCGATGGCCGTCTCCTCCGCCCGCCATTTTCTCCCCATCCTGGGAACCTTTTTAGATCATTCATCTCCCTCCCCACTTACCTCATTGCGGCGGCACTCGCTGCCGCTGTCGCCACTGCCTCCTTCTTCCTTTCCTCATGTGTGAGACTGCCATTGAAAGGAAAGAAAGGCTCCATATGGAGCGCCGCCTTCGCTTTCTATGGCGGCCATCTTTGAACAGTCTTTTCATCCCACAAAAAGGAAGCAGCGAGAGCTCCTGTTCATAGAACGAAAATACTTTCAATTAGCGATGTCCCAGATCATGGGACAGGTGCTAATAGCGTTAAGCACACGTTCCAAGGTCTGAAAGCGGTGGTAACGGCCCGGGGCGCTCGTTAAAACCCCTTGCCGCGTTCAGGCTGTTAAGTTGGGCCGCCAGGCCATTACCACCTGGTCCAGCCCTTGAAACAGGTGCTTAATACCACATTACATTTTGTAGTAATAACGCCTATTTTTACAGTGCTCAGAAGCAGGTGGAGTCAGGAATCAGCCATAAAGCTCCATACATAAATACAATGATATAATAACACCTGGATACAGGAACATCTAGGCAACTGTAACATCAAAATGTGGAGGATTTGTGCGCAAAATGATAGGCCTTAGAAACATAAAATAATCAAGTTGACTGTAAATAAGAATCCCTGGGTCTGCGGCATCAGTATGCCTGGCCTATATAGACAAACACTAATCTCAGCTGCACCTTTACAAATATAGCACATTAGAGAAAAGCCAAAACCACACAGGGTGATTTCCGAAAATAAAGAGACTTCTAAGAACCCCGGGAAACAAAACAAAAGTGGACCACAAAGAGCCAAAAAAGTGGGACTGCCAGTGATTCACAACACCCTGCGACACACCACCTGGGAAGATGGTTGATGGACAGTGCAGCACTTATTTGTACCCACTGCACACACTGTTTTGAGCACGAAATGGGTAATGCCTCAGCCAAAATGCCATCAGTTCCTTGTAAGAACAAAAACAACCTCACAACCCTATCACTTGCTATCCTCAACAATCACGGACATTCTGTCCCCAGGCAGACCCACAAACCTGTGCCACAGACGCTCTACACCTTTGCTCATATTTATTGAACTTGTAATACCCCACAGACAAACTGAATTGTATCAATGCGATAATGAAGAACAAAAGATCAGCCTGGGTTGGCAAATTCTCAATTTTTTGTTTTTTTTTTCAAGTTTTTATTAGGCTTTTGCATAACATAACAATTACACCACACTGAGCAACAGGCTCACTTTAATGTCCCTTTCCCCTTTCCTCATGTCGCCTACTGCCCTACCCCACATTCACACTCCCAAGCCTGCCCATCTGTCTTGTTACCAGTCATATGTATTACATCTCCCTCCTCTCGTTCTTGCTCATTCTCATTAACTTCCATGCTCAAAAGCAGCGTGACCGTCAGCGCTATCCATCTCTGTAAAGCTATCCCAAGCTCCTCCATTTGAGTTCTAAGTGCTTTCTCTCACACTCCCGCCTCTGCTGTGCACCATTTCTCCAGATCCCACCACCATCTGGCCATGCTTGGCGCTCTCGTATCTTTCCATCCCATGGCTAAACTACACTTACTCGTGATCTATATCAAGTCCCTTAGTTTATTCAACGGTTTGTCCTTCCTGTTTCTTTGGAATCGACCCTGGTGGCAGGCTTCCGGCATTTTGATATCAATGTCTATACCCCCGTGGGCCACCTTTAATGCCACCTCCTCCCAAAAGCCCTATTTCCACCGGGCATCCCCAGAACATGTGAATTAGTCCTGCCTCCTCCTCCTTACACTTGCGGCACACCTGGTTCTCAGCCCCTTTGAATGTGGTTACCACAGCCGGTGTGAGATATGCCCTGTGCACAATGTACAGTTGTATCAATTGTAGCCTGATGTTTCTGGCGACCTTCTTATGGTATCGCGTGATTCCCCCCCACTCCCCCTCCTCAAATGCCCTCCCAGTTCCCTCTCCCATTTGCTTCTACAGTGCAGTTCGGCCCGAGTAGTACAGCCCAACAGCACATCATAAATCCTGGACACCTCATGTCCCCCTTCCGCCGCTGTGAGAATCATCTCTACATCCACATTCTCTATTTCCCCTTCCATGGCGCTGGGCCATCTTTTACAGAGCAATCCCAGGACTGTAATATGCAGTAAGAACTGGCCTGCCTGTATCCCGGACCCCTCCCGCAATTCCTCAAATGTTTCCACCTCCCCTCACCCCTCAGATCCCCCACCGTGGCCACTCCACATGTCTCCCATCTTGCCTCTATTATGCTCCTGTCTCCCGCTCTGTTACCCACCAGCGCCACTATCAGTATCTGCAGGGACAGTGGGTCCGTTATCCCGACCACCCCACAAGCCATGTGCCAGATTCGAATGACCAGTTTCACCAGGTAGCCGCTTCCCCTCTGTGGGCCCACAGGGGCCCAGAGGAGGTCTCTCAGGTGCATTCACTTAGCGTGGGATGCAGTAGTGTTGTCTCAATCGTGGCTTCCTGGGCCATCCATTTCACCATGTGCTGCAGCTGACTCGCCAGAAAATACAGCTCAAAAGTTAGCACTTGCAGCCCTCCCTGGTCATAAGGTCTCTGCAATGTGTGGAAAGCCACCCTATGCCTTTCTTCGCCACAGGAACCCTCTGCATAATTTTTCCAGTTCCCTGAAAAAGCACCCAGAATTTTCATATGGGATATTTCCGAAGCAGTGCATGAGGCGCGGGAAAGCCACCATTTATAGCAGGGCCACTCTTCCCATCACCGACAAGGGCAGTTTGCTCCAGAACCCCCATAGATGGCGCTAAACCCGCCTTGGCTCGCATCGTGTTGTGCTCATGCTCTTGGGCGGGGTCCCAGTGGATGTTAATTCCCAAATATCTAAACGTGGTCTTGCGCCAGGGTAGGGGGAGAACCGGCAGTTCATCTGCTTCCAGGGAAGCTGTGGCTGCCAAGGGGAACAGGCACGATTTTGTCTTGTTTACTTTAAAACCTGTGAGCTTGCTAGCGTTATCCAGCACCTCCATCATATATGGCAAGTTCACTTCGGGGTCTTGCCATATATAGTCAGCCTGCAGACTAGTGTGCAGCAAAAAATCCTTCAGGTCAGCGCTAACACTAATTTCGATTCCCTAAAACCATTCAGCTTCTCACCTTCATCCACCACTGAAGTCGAGCACATCATTAATAACCTGAAACCCTTTAACTGTCAGGGCGACCTATGCCCTGCCGCTATCATTAAGGAGGCCTCGCACAGTCTAGCTCCTTTCATTACCAGGCTCATAAATTCATCATTCAGCTCTGGGATTGTCCCTGACAACCTAAAGGATGCCTGGGTCATTCCCCTCCTCAAAAAACCCACCTTGGATGCTAACATACCCACTAACTACAGGCCCATCACCACAGTCCCCTTCTTGATCGCACAGCATATCTGCAGATCCAAGATTACCTGGAAACTAATAATCTTCTGGGACTGAGACAATCAGGTATCCGCCCTCGGTATGGTACTGAAAAGGCCCTCTTAGATCTTAAAACTCAGATTGAAGACCTAAAAGATAAGGGCAAGCTTGCCCTATTACTCCTTTTAGATCTCTCTGCAGCCTTCGATTTAGTAAATCACCAAATCCTCTGTCGTCACCTTAAAACTGCCGCCCACTTCTCAGACAAAGCCACGGCCTGGATCACTTAATTCTTGGAAAATAGATCCATGAGAGTCTTCTCCCCTTCTGCCACCGCCGATCCCGCGCTGGTCACCTGCGGGGTTCCACAAGGATCGTGTGTTTCCCCTACACTTTATAATGTGTTTACGAAACCACTCTTTGACATATTGGACTGTCTGGGTGTCACATATACCAATTACGCTGATGACACCCAGATACTCATCCCTATCACAGGTGACCACAAAACTGACACTCTAGCCATCAACTCCATTTACCAAGTCACCCAGGCTTGGATGGCACAGCATGAACTGTGCTTGAACGATGAAAAGACGGAGATTCTCATTTTAGGCTCTCACCAAAAAGTTAGCAAGTTAGACCCGTTCTTCAAATCCTTCACAATTGATGGCAATACCATCAAAGTGGCCAAAGATACAAAAACGCTTGGTATCTATATTGACTCCACCCTATCACTTTCTAGACAAATTAACGCTGTCTCCTCTGCTGCAACATATACATGCAAGCTCATTATGGCATGTTGTCCGTTCCTATCACCAGCCAACTGCACCACATTAGCCAGGACCTTGGTCCTGTCTAAGATAGACTATTGCAACACCCTCTATCTTGGCACTAACCAATGCAACATCAACAAACTAGAGATCATACAAAATAATGCCATTAGAGCAGCTCTAAACCTCCCTAGGAACCTCCACATCTTAGACTCTAGACGGAGGCTCCGCTGGCTATCAGTTTCCCAAAGAGTTTCACTTAAAGCACTATCGCTAACACACAAAAGCCTCTTGAACCAAGCACCTAGTTATCTGACTAGTAGATTTTCTTTACACACCTCTATAAAACCACTCAGAAGTGCTCAAACCAACTGCCTTACCATCCCCCGCTTCAACCTCCAGAGATCAGGCGGGAGCAGCTTCCCAGTCCTGGCTGCGAAACTATGGAACTCTTTCCCCAATCCACTCAGAGCGGAACCATCCTTCTTGGCATTCAAGAGTAAAGCTAAAGCCTGGCTGTCAGCCCAAGACCATCCTTGATTCCTTGCGCCCACTGTCACTCTGACTTGCTACACCTGTGCTAACCTGTTAGCTGACCTTCATGATTGTTAATATGTACAATACTTGTTTACTTGTATATTACTTGTATATTATCCCAAATGATCCTTTATTGCACTGCCTGTATTCCCTCCCTCATGTACTTTGTTGTATGTACCCTGTATTATACCTGTAACCTACAATATGCGCCCCGATGCCCGTGGGCCAGGTGTGCTTTACAAATAAAATAAATACAAATACAAAATACAAATACAATTGCACGTATAATAACACATCATCTGCCTAGATTGATATCAAGTGTTTGCTCCCATCTATCTCTATGCCGATATCCCCATATTCCTTTCTCAGATATGCCGCCATTTGTTCTGCTGCCAGTATGTATAACATCGGGAACAGCGGGCACCCTTGCCTGGTGCCTCTGTACCGTTGCCAAGCCTCTGAGTACCTCTTTCCTGTCCTAACCCTGGCCATTGGTAGCGTGTATATCAGGCGCACCCATCTCATGTACTGCAAACCAATCCCCATTTTTTCCATCGTTGCGTACAACCAGTCCCAGTGCACTGAGTCGAATGCCTTAACAGCGTCTAGTGAGTCTACAGCTTTGTGCACAAGGCTGTCTGTTGTGATGTGTATAATGTGTTAGAGTCGCCTCAGGTTCTCCGAGATACCTTTTCCAGGAACATACCCTGTCTGATCCGGGTGGATCAGCTTGTGGATCACTTTCCATAGCCTGCCTGCCAGGACTGCAGTCAGGATTTTGCAGGCCTGATTCAGTAGGGACAATGGTCTATAGGATCCGCAGTCTCTACTATCCGTGACTGGTTTAAGCAGCGGCACTAGCAGGCCTTCTCTCATACTTGCAGGTAATAACCCGGTCTCAAACGACTCATTGTACACCTTCGTCAACAGTGGCGCCAAAACGTCCGCATACGCCTTGTAGAATTCACCCGGTAGGCCATCTGTACCCGGGGCCTTCCCTGTGGGCAAAGATCTGATAATGGCCACCACCTCCTCTGGTGTTATAGGAGCCTCAAGTAACTCCGCCTGGGAGTCCTCTAAGCTAGCCAGGTCTATCTGCTCCAGCACACCCTGTATCTCCTCACCTGTTCTGTCCTGGAGTGCTGCATATAATGCTTTGTAATATTCAGAGAACACCTCGTTTATCCCTTCTTGCGTCCCCACTTCCTCCATCTTCTAATTTCTGACTATACAAATAGGGGGCCTGACGGTCTCTCGCCTGCACAGCCATGCCAGCATCTTCCCTGGCTTGTCTCCTAACGCATGGCTCCTCTCCAAATGTTTAGCATAATTAAACTTCCCAAGCCTATCCCATTGTGAGAGGCCGGTTTGTCTCAGTGCTATCATCTCAGCTGCTGCTGTCCCATCAAGGCCTCCCCCTCCCGCTCCTTCAGTTCCCTTTCCATTTTCTCCAGTTCCCTCACCAGTACCTTTTGTACTCCTCCTGATTCGGCAATCATCACACCCCTGATGACCACTTAATATGCTTCCCAGACTGTGCCAACCTCGTTCACACTCCCCTCGTTAATTTCTATGTATTCTACTTTTTTTTTTACATGCTTGGCATATGCGACATCCTGCAGCGCCTCACTCCTAAATACCCACGTGGGGATCGGTGGCCTAGGGGCTGACACCCTCCATCTCGCTACCAGCAGAGAGTGATCTGACAATATTCTGTCTAGGTACTGTCTCCACGAATTCAGGACCACTTTCTTCCCTTGTAAACATGTAATCTATCCTGGTGTACACCTTATGTGGCGCAGAGTAATGGGAATACCCTCTCATTACACCATGCTCTGACCTCCATAAATTGCGCAATTTAAAGTGTTCTACTAGTGAGTTCAGTACCTTAGCTGGGGTGGAGGGTGGCCTCTTATGTTTGGAGTTGGATCTGTCTATGACTGGGTCCCTTATACAATTGTAGTCCCCACCCCATATCAGAGTGCCACTTCTGTATAACCCCAATCTTGCGTGCGTTGATCTAAAAAACACTGTGGCATCATGGTTAGGTGCGTATGTATTCACCACGCAAACATCGCGGTTCTCTATTAACCTGTTTACCATCACCATCCTCCCCCCGTTATCAGATTTCACTTCTAACACTTTGATGGGTATGTCTGGAGCTATCCAGATAAGAACTCCTCTTGCATACGTCGAGTATGTAGAGCCCACCAGCTTCCCTCCCCACACCCTCTCCAGGTTCTTTTGCTTCTGTCTGTCTAAGTGTGTCTCCTGCAGTAACGCAATTCCCACCTTATGGTGCCGGATATACATGCTCACTCTCTTAGGCTTCACATAATTATTCAGCCACCTTACATTCCAGGTCATGATTCTTATCGTGTCAACCATCATTGCTTATGCTGGAAGGTTTGTGTGGCCACCATGCAGTGGCTAGTCTCAGAAGGAGTTTGATGTACCTTATTATAAATCATGACAGGCTGCCCCTTACCCTCCCTCTCCCCTACTCCCCCCTTAGACCCAACTTCCACTACCACTACCCTTACTATAACTACAAACATAACTAGTCCAGCTATGCGATGCATGCTGGGATAATCCCGTTTCCGCTCCTTTCCACCTGTCATATGACAAGTTTCCCGGTGCCCTACGGGCGGACCCTACCAACACGGTCTTCAACTACTCTAAAAGGGGGGGTACGGGTGCGCTTCTGCGTTCCTCTACCGGACTTCTGCAATACCTGTTATGCTCCTGCACTATTAACGTATCATAATCAGTTATTGCATTCTATTGGCATATTTAGCAGCTAAATAAGGTCTATGTCAGCACACGACTGCCTGATTAATTCCAGCGCCTACTCAACATGCAGTGCTGCGCTGGCGCTATCTGGGTCCTTGGCCGGTCTCGGGCTCCTGTGGCAACTGTCCATCCATCTGTGCGCTTCCTCTGGCGATTCGAAGAAAGGGGATATGTTATTGTGAATAACTTTCATTCTCGTGTGGTATATAAGCACAGTATAGCCTTTACAACGATAAACTCTGCCCTCGTTTTCTGGCCTTGAAATGTATAGTCCGGGGTAAACGGCTATTTTCGCTGAGTCTTTTTGAATCCTTCCACCTGCCCTGGAAAAGGCTAGTATCTTCTCACGGTCTCTGTAGTTCAGCACCTTGGCTATCACTGGCCTGGGTGGCGCTCTGTAGGGTGGTCTCCTGCCAAGGGAGCAGTGGGCTCTTTCGATTGTGAACCCCTGAGAAAGTTCTCCCGCTCCAATCTCCTGCAACTGTAGATTCACCACATAGTTGGTGGGATCCGCACCTTCGGCGCCCTCCGGCAGGCCCACAGTGCGTATGTTATTTCTTCGGATGCACCCTTCTGCCTCTTCCACCCTATCTTCGAGCAGCTTCACTTTTTGCATTAAAACATCTACATCTTTTGTAGTTTGAGCTCGTATTTCGGTGTTTTCCTTCACCTGCTTCTCTAAGTGGCTTGTGCATTCCGCAATTGCACAGACATCCTGGCGCAGCAGCGCTAGGTCAATAGCCACCGCGTCAATCTTCCCCTCCAGTTTGGTCTGCAGCACCCAATCAGATCGAGTATCTATTGATTACTAGATGATGGCCTATCTGGAGGCTGTAGGGTGTACAAAACAAAACTTCCCATTTATTCCCAGTGATTCTGAAGTCAGAATTACAAAAAACTACATCTTATTTGTATGTGTGTTGCAAAATGTATTTTCCCATTTATTCCCTTGTATATCAAACCACAATTGCCAAGCATTGTTTTTCATTTGATTGTGTGTGTTGAAAAACGAGTTCCCTTTGAGATCCTTTTTGACAACCTTGCCTTTTAAATAAAAGTTGAAAAACGATTTCCCCATTTCAGTTTCTTTTTCCCAACTGTGCCTTTCAAATGAAAGCCTAAAAACGAAATGTTCCATTGATTCTCTTGCCTCCCAAACCAGAATCCCAAAGCATTGCCTGTCTTTTGAATGTGTGTTGCAAAACTATTTTTCCATTGTATTGTGAATGTTTTCTATTGTTTAAATTGGCATTAAATCTGTTGTGAGTTGTGACTGCATGTTTCAGAGAATTTTACCTGGGTTGTTTTAATAACCGAAAGGACTAGTAAGATTGGGTGTTGTCACAGCATTCGTCGTCAAACTTTAAATAATTAAATAAACATATTTTCAGAGTATACACCGGCCTGGTTCCTAGTGTGTTGGTGAAACAGTGTATTTGTTGGGCTGGGTTTGAGACGGGTATAAGACCTCACCAAATTTGAATCTGTAAATTGCTTTATTGTGCCCCACCTTGCTTGGGGGTGAAAGGAACTCCCTGAGTTGAGTGTGACCGCCTAATAAACTGCGACACACATCGACGGCCCCCATCGATGCGCCGGATGCCTCACACATATATATTGGTTAAAAATTCATAGTTTTCATCACAGGAGGAAGTAAGATTTGCAGTGCTGTTTTCGCTCTTCAATCCCCAGTGGAAGCTCCTACCCACTGGGTAATGCCTGATACCCTGCAGTGGCTTTTAGGCACTGTCCATGAAATCTTTATTTTTAGCCGTGTTGAATGCACACAGTGGGCCTCATAAGTTTGCTGGTAGCCTTGCCGGTAAAACCGGCAGGCTGCCGCCAAATTTGCGAGAAATTTCTGCGCCCACGAATTGGCAATTACTGGGTTATTACGGCCCTGCCGGACCCGGTAATGGCCCTTTCACGGGCGCCGGAATGAAATGCTCCCGATTCCTGTTTGAGCCCCATAGGGATCAATGGGAAGGCGAGGTTGGATGCACTGTCACCATTCACAATGGTGCTGGTGCATCTGACATGCTCTGCTCGCGGGTGCAGGTCTGCCCGCCAGGTCCAACCTGGCGGGTGAAAAGGCACCTGCGAGCAGAACTCGTAGTTTGCCGGTCTGGTAACTATGGTGCCAGTAAGCTTACCGGTACCGTAGTTATCCGACCGGCAAACCTATAATGAGGCCCAGTCCACTGTATGCTGGGCAGAAGGCAAAGAGATAACTTCGTAGCATAAAGTGCCAAGCAAACACACTAAACACATAAAGATGTTTCAATGTCTGTCATACACACATACCCAGTAGCCACTTTCTTTCACGGGACAAACATTCAAGGACATCAGATACATTACTGCTGCATAGGATTAAGGCATCATGTGCTGAGCCAGGGAAACTGACATAGCAATGCGTGATTAAGATATACATGAAAAACATATCTCTGCAATCAGTGAATAATGTTATGCTATGTTCAAGGTTCTTATAGCACGCACTGTTGCCACCTGTGTGGTTTCTTGGTGCTTTGGTGGATTTGTAAAGCAAGGAGGGAGTAGGACTGAGTGGGATAAAAGAGCAAGAGAGCTGTGATGCGATGTTGGCAGCTTCAGTTTGGTTGACACCATTCACTGAGTGTAGGTGTGTCTTTTGGTTAGTAGCTGCCATGTGCTGTTGGGCTAGGCTATGTGTGGTTTGTTTTGTTGTTGTGGTGTAGTGAATTGTGTGCAATTTGTTGTGCTGTGGCTTGTGGGATGTTTCAACCCACTAGTCCAGGCCCTGCAACATTACTATGCATTTGTTGCATCAGGAACATCAGAATGGCCGCCGGAAAGCATGCTGCTCGCTAAAAATCACCCAATAGTGTGCAGTAAAAATCTGAAAAATAGGCTGCCATCCACTTTTGTCTATCTCAGTGGTAACACAGGAGACCACTGCCAAAACCCATCAATTGGCTGCCCACAGAGCAAGGCTGATTGCAAAAGAAACACAGAGCTGTGTGAAAATCAGTTTTTCTTGGTTGTCAAATTTGCAAAAATCATGGCTCACAAACCACCCAAAAGGCCCAACCTCTTTGTTGGGTGTTAAACATCATTCTACTTCAATAATCCACATAAATACAATGTCCACAGAAGTACACTTATCAGAAGAAAATCCACATTGAAGATTGCATGCTTGGAAAATGATGTTGTAAATGGGTGCAATACGTTACTCGTCTCTGTCAGATGCTTGCGATCTCTAAATCTGGCAGGTGAAACTTGTGTCTCAAAAGCTAAATATGCCAAAGAAAGACTTGATATCAGAAGCCTAAGAGGTGGATACAATTCAAAACTATATTTTAAAAAGGCTTGAATTAAGAAATTGCTTGATGTATTTGTTAAAAATGCAATTTATATTTTAGGACAAGACAATTTCAGACATTGTGTTTAAAAGTTAAAGTTAGCCACACTGAGCTTCAAAGACATTCCACACCTTCTCCCAAACAAATGAATCTTCCCCCTGCTCTCTGCTAAGAAACTGGCAGGCTGGTGTGAAAGGAACTGGGAGGGGCACTCTGGCATGTTGCTCTGAGTGTAGACAAAGGACTCCCTTGAGCTGAATGAAAATGCTAATTCGGGTGTGACTGACATCAACTGCCCTGGCAGGAAGAAGACCATGTGACTCTCTGACTCAGCCGAGCCTTGGAGGCGGGCCAGACTGAAAATGTGGATTTGAAACTAAAGTAACGGTATGTTTTGGGAAAAGACTTATAAAATATTGTACCGAACTGACAAAAATATGAAACCTAGAGAGTATTAAAATGAAAAGATCGCTCACAGTTTAAAACTAATCTGGAATCTGTGCGATGTTCTGAGATTGAACCACGAAGATTTTAATATTGTAGCTATTGTGATTATGCTATGAAGATGAAAAATTACAGGAGTATGCCCAGAGGGTATGTGCATGTATGTGTAAAACATTGTGCAGATTCGAAAATGTGTAACCAAACAAAAGCGTGAAAAACTGTCATTTATGAACCAAAACTCGTAGGAAGATAAGATTTGAACAGAAACGTACCTTAGGCAATCTGTGATGTTATATGTATTATCAACAAGTTTGTGATATTGGAAATATGTTTTTTATGAAAAATAAGATATACTGTACAAAGACAAAGGCAAGATTTTCTCCCTAAGCCATAAACATGACGCATCTTGACACATCATGACACACTGTTCCTTTCTCAAATCAGGAGAGGGGGAATTCTTTGACCTATCAGATCCTTAGAGGGTTGGGCATAGAAAATCAACCTCCCCACCCACCTTGGAAAATGGATAAATAGGGACTGTTGAGGACCAACACACAGACACAGATTCACTCATCAACTGATCCACAGGTGAGGAACCCTGCAGGAAGATCCAGTCTCTAGAACCTAGATCGAGACTCCAGAACCTAGATCCAGACTCCAGAATTCTGAAGCAGAAAGGCCCAACCCAAAAAGCTGAACCCTTTTCAGCAGGCCTTTAAAATCTAGCAACCTGATTTTAACCCCTAAACTTCCACGGGGCCTAAACCATTCAACAGCCTGGCTGAGCTGTTTGCTGCTTCTGGCCAAGAACCCGTGCTAGAACCAGAGATCCAAACCGGTAGAGCAGTGCTGTAACCCATAACCCGTCAGATCCAGTCCAAGAGGCCATGCAGATTAGAGTGCCTTGCTGAGAGCAGAACCAAGGGCCTGAGACCTGTCTGGTGGTGAGCGAATCCCAGCCAAACCCTTGATCAGATCCTTGACGGGCCCATTCTATTCCAAAGCCATAGTTGTAAGTATTTAGCATAGAACTGTCCATAGTCATCTCTTAGTATTAAGTAATCCCATCCAACTCGTTCCAATATATCCATAACTGCATTATTGAATCTCTTTTGTCTATCCTAAATCTTTCTCTCCTCCACATAATCGTGTGATAATTGTAGTCATAAGCATCTTGGCGATAATATATAATTTCTGGAGGAAGGCAATCGTCTCAGGAAGATAGAAACCATCCGGAGGCGCCTCTGGATAGGTGGCTGTGCTGTCCGTGTAGTTTACGGCTCCATAGACTCCCTAGTGTTAAGAAATCTTTGTTTCAAATCTTCAACAGCGCATATCTCATTTTGAAATCTTGACTCTTTTAAGAAAAATTGACCTTGACTAAAACCTCTGTAACTATTGAACTGTACGTGCTAGGAACGAAATTTAAATGTCAAATTGAAGCTGACATCCTCATATTTAGCATTCCAACTCCTTATAATATTTACATAATCGCATTTCTCGCGCATGGAAAATTTGCCGCGAATATGCACTTGGCTCAATTTCACTCCATGTAAAAACAGCTATTTCTTGCTTTTAACTTCTGAATTTCGTTTTCCATCTGCTAATCATTCTGCAATCATTGCTAGTGTTTACCTGACCCAATCCAAAGCAACTCCCATTAGTTCTGAATTCTATTTAGCAAATTAAAAGTCAGTTTAGCATTTTTCCCACCACTTCATATTACATTCAAAAGCATTTGACCTGTTTTAAAATCATTACCGTTCTCTCTAAGCTTGCTGGGGGGGAAATCGGGATTGAAACTTCAATTGTTGATTGTTATTCCTGAGACCTGTGTGCCCTCATTACATATCTTCATATTGCATATTGGGGGGAATGCGTACTAACAGGGGAAAGAGTGATCACCTTGTCTTTGACTGAATTCATATCAAGTTTTATTTCTGTGTTGCATTATTTCCTATCATTGCATTTCCTTGAACTATACAAAGTTATTCTCTGCTACATTATTCTTCCTATTCCTACTCCAAATTGATTAAAGAGATTGTTGATATTGTAATATTACCCATTGCTGGTCATTGCATACATATTCATAAGTGTGATATTCAGATATTATTCATATATATAAAAGTGTGATATATATTGTTCAATTCTTCAAATAAATCTTTTAATTTGCAAAATAAACCTACTTCTTGGCTCAGTGAGGCCAGGGGGATTCAAAGAGAGGGGCGTTATATAAGGGTAGATCATCCAGAAATAAAAGAACTTTTGACATAAAAATATATAAATAAGGGTTTCCATTGGGCATCCCATACTAGGCATTGACTTAGGTGGAGTGCTGGGTTGAAACCACTTACAGATTGGGGGCTTGTGTCCGGGATTTCTGTGCAGCTTAATACAGTGTGCTAACTAATAGGATATATAAATCCTGTTGGGCTACCACACTGTGTTACACTGTAAAAGCACGCCTCAAAAGGGAACGCTCTAAGGAAACGGTCTGTTTTGCAAAAATAAAATAAAAAACTTCTATAAATCAGGAAGGAAACCAATATTTCCAGAATGGTGACATTGGTGGATATCAATATAGAGAACACCTTTTACATAAGTTATTTGTGAGAGGTGAATGGACTGAGCAGGACCAGAAGGTGTGGTTGCAGGCAATCACACAACAACAGATCACTGCAACAGGGTTGGATATCTGGATAGATCAGGGTCCCTTACATGTGGCCCTGAATTAACTATATATGGCCCCTAAGGCCAAGGATGAGCAAAATAAGATTGCCAAGATAGCGGCATAACTATATTTATCTATGGGAGCCATACAGGACAAATATGCTGAAGGCCAAGATCAGGCAAGTAGGCAACTGATGGCATTAGAAAAGGCCCAATCTGATCTGGACTCTTCTGAGCAGAGGCTGCAGAGGAGCCAGTAGTCAGAAAATGAAAGCAGGCAGTATATAGTTAAAATAAAAGAGGAGTGGTATCCTCCAACAGGAAAAGGCAGAACAGGATACCAGAATTCTGGCCTTGCAGAAGGAGTACCAAGAAAGTTTGGACTCCCTACTGCAGAGCCAGAAAAAGCTGGAGCAACAACTGGATTTCAACAGGGCATGCATAGAGCAGATATTCACCCTGCAAAGCCACCTAGATAGAGAGAAGGCAGAGAGCAACAAATTAATTCTGAAAGACCTGGATACCCAGGCAGAATTTGAGGAAGAGCGCCAGAAAGCTGGTGCCCTTCAAAGACAGAGGGACGACCTGGCGGCACAGAGGCAGGCTCTTGCGCAGGAAAAGGACACCTTAGGCCAGGAAGTCTGTCACTTAAAAGGGAAACTGGAAGAAAATCACCTGGCCCTCTAGGGACTGGGTGACCTCCAAAAAGAGCATGATAGATTGTTAGAGCACACCCGGAGGGTGGAAGATGCTCTGTCAAGGAAGGAGCAGGCCAGTATGGACAGGACTCAGGAGGTAACCCTCCTGCAGCAAAGACTGACCCAGTACTCAAAGACAAACCAGGAAGCACAGAGGGAAAATGAGGCTCTCTGTAAGAACAATGATAGGCTCCACAGGCAGGTAGCCCTGCAAGAGAGACTGATAGAGACTAGTAAGACCTTGATTGAGGAACAGAAAGCTCAGGTTCTTGCATGGCAACACGGAGCAGGGGCCAATAGAGATGATGTTCACTGGGAAAGGGAAACACCTGAGCATAACCTCTGGAACCCTAGTACCAGAGGCCTTCATCTTTCCCAGTCCCTGGACTCTGCCACGCCCATGTCCACTGGCGCACATGAGTCCAGGGCCACGGAAATGGACTTTCTCACCAGAATACTCCAGTTTCTTTGCGGGGCTGGAGAACCAAAATCACTCTAGATGGTCCACCTATAGGGCAACCATCTTGAAGCATTTTTCTGTTCACAGAAATCCCCAAGAGGCTCGCAAGGCAGCCTACAACTTACAATGTGGGGTGGATCATGCCCCACAAGAATTTGTGCAGGAACTAAAGCGTGCCTTTTTTGCGCAGACTACTAGAAGTGTGCTCACGGACAGCAAAGAATTTGTTAATCCTTTTTTCCATGCTCTACCGAAATACATCATGACCCAGCTAGTGAGAGATTTTCATGAGAAAAGATCACTAGACTGGGTCATTGAACAGGCCACCCGGATCTATGAGGTGCAGAAGCCCATAGAAAACAAAAATAATGCCAAAAGCCCCAAACAAACCAACGCCCCTGCTGCTGCCAAGGTGGCAGAGGTAAAGGTTGCTCCCATTTTAGATTTGGAGATGGGGGGGCCTAAAAACCCGCCTGCACAGCAGAATAATCCCAAACCCAGAAGGCCCTCGGGCCAGTCACAGACAGGGAGCCAAGGAGGTAGTCCCACACATGGGATCCCTCACTCCCCTGACTATATAAGCCCCCGCTACAAGGGGAACAGACTCATCCTGGGTTATGTGTGGTCTCCTCCTGCCCAAGGGGGGATCCAACCAAGCACCGAACCCAGGGAACTTCCCTCCTCTCTTTCCCCAGGAGGGCAGAAATTCCCCAAATCCTGGGCAGAACGTTTTCCCCAGGTATCCACATAATTTCCAACCCCAGAACAATCCATCCTTCATTCCCCACTTTCCTGAGCCCAGACAACCTAATCCGGGAGAGGGGAGGCCAAGGGTGGAGGGGTACCCAAATCTTCCCAACCCGGGGTATTACCAGAGAAGGGATAGCTACCCTTCCTGGGATCAGCCCAGGGGAGAAATGAGAACCCTGTATCAGCCTGAGCGGGTTTCACAGCTAGAGCGCAAGGTCCAGAATATGGCACAGGATCTGGGTCGCATGCTGAGGGCTCAACAGAACCCTAAGATGGGCATGCCGGCACAGAATGCCTACAACTCTGCACCTGGTGCTCCAGAACAATGCCGGGGGCAGCACCCCGACAACCCACCGGTTCCCAGGGTGGGGGCACAAGGGGAAGGGGGGTATAAAGCCTTGGAGGAAGCTTCCTTCCCCACTTGTAAAAATCCCCTGGAAACCCAGGAACCGGAACCCAAATCTCCTGCCCCTGAAAGTCTGCCACCCAAGGAGCAGAGGGGGGGTAGGAGAAACAAAGAACCCAAACAGACCCATTTTGAGGAGGAGGTACAGATCTTCCAATTTGAAGAAGAGGAATCCTCAGAGGATCCTGGGAAAAGGATCTTCTCCTTCAGTGATGGGGGAATTCTTCCCAAAGAAAAATGGGTCTCAAAGGATTCGAATCCAGACTGGGTAGATGTGGGGCCTGAGCTAGCGCCGCCCATCATCCCATCCCAGAACCAACAACATGAAAATCCCCTGGTTCAAACCCATCCTGGTGACTGCCTCCAAAAAGGGGGGGGCGGCCCAGAACCGGAACCAGGGGAACTCAAAACTTCTCCCATCTCTAGTTGCCACCTTTGCTTTTCAGATTCCCAAGACTCCCCTCCGAATTCTGCCCAAATCTCTTCTCTCTTAATGTCCAAAACTAAAAAACGAGCCCACCAGTTGTCCAAAAATGTGCATTATCTGTGTCCCCTTGCGGAGAAGGAGGGAAGATACTATGCCCGGGTTCAAGTACAGGGGCAGGGTACAATTTTGGCACTGGTGGACACTGGATCCCAATCTACCCTTCTGTCCAAAAAGGCCTTTGATAAACTAAATTCAGGAAGGGGGGGGAATTACCAAATTCCTCTCACCTCTCTCCTGGACAACTTCAGAACTTTGACAGGAAGGAAATTCCTGTCGAGGGGACTGTGGATTTCGACATTCAAATTGGGTGACACAAGGTGAAGCACCCGGTCATAGTTGTGACCCCAGAGGGAATTACCTCCTGCGAAGGCTGTCACCCCTAATAGACTGTGTAAACAAGGTCCTCTGGACCCAGACTAGCCAACCAATAAAATTAAAACAGAGTGTCAACCATGTTAGTTTAAATGGCACATGCCACATGGTTGAACACAAATCTGACCAAGTAGATTTTCACTTCCAGAACAACCAAATTCCAGACGTGACAGTAATAGCAGTAGGACAACAAACTGGTGATGAGGGGTCCTCTCTATATCTGAAAATCAACCTTCCTTCCAGTTTAAGGTGGCATTCCACACTAGAAGGAAACACTCTGAAATTCTTTACCAATCCACAATCAGACATTCCCACTCCGATAGACCAGAAAGATGAGAAATCAGCTCAAATCCTGGCTGATATTCAGCAAATTGAAGAGCAATTGTTCATCCCTGTTCAGTTAAATGAAGGGAAGGACTCTGTTCTCGCCCGGGTGTGTGAACTACGGTAAGCGCTTTATCAGCAAAGCCATGTTCCGCCAACTCCCAAAAGATCCAGCCATTCCCACATTTAGAAAGATTGACAAATGGGAAATGGATCTGGAAGCACCAAATTCCAAACATCTCCTGCCAAGCAGGTGTATGCTCAAAATCTCCATAGGCAACAAGAGCATAGTCCATAATTGTTGGGTTGTGCTCAACGTTACTGCCGCCTTTTACTTAGGCAGTGACATTCTCAATCGCTTTGCCATTAGTTTGGACCTAATAAACTTCAAAGCTTGGTCCCGATTAGCGCATAATCCCATGGGCTTTGATGACCCAGAGAAAGCATTTAGGTCAGCTCAACTGCTGCCTTATGCAGTTGAAATTCAGATTGGAGAGGAAGTCACCATCCCAGAAAGGACCCGACAATTCTCCCTGGAAGTGAAAGTTAAATGAGGACAGAAATTGAAAAACCCTGATGCCCTTATTCATCTAAATGCTTATCTCCAACAACAAGGGTTGGGGGTAAACCCAACACCACTAGTCAATATAGAACATGACACCATTCCAATAGAGCTGGATAACAGCGACTTAAAGTATATCACTCTAGCCGCAGGCACCATTATTGGAATGGCGGTTGATGACCAACATTTTTCCATTGATTTAGGAAATTAACTGGTAGGACCAATCCCCAAGGACTGTTTTGACAGTGACAGTGATGATAACACAACACCAGACAGGATCTTTACCTGGCATGGGCGGAACTTCCTGGTGTACACTTCCTGCCCTTATGGTAAGGAAGATGTGACTTGTGATATCAGTAGGGATGAGGTGATTTTCCAGGTCCGTGAGGACTGCATTCCCCACCTGAAGCCACCAGTCCAAATCAGCACTCTGACCAGGGACTTCTCCACCCAGCTGGAGGAGGCCGCTGAGATAGTGAAACCAGAAGTCTTTCCAGGCTTCAGGCAGATGGTTGAAGAGAGAGTCAACCTAGCTGATGCCTGTGAGACTCTGGAGCAGAAGCAAAAGTTGAAACAAGTTTTCTTGGATTTTCAAGATCTCTTTGCGGTGGACTCATATGACTGTGGTCGCACCGACATCCACACAACAACAATTCCCACGGACCCTGGCATGACTCCAGTGTTTGTGAAGCAATATCGCTTGCCTCTCGCATCAATGGAGTCCATTACTGAAATAATTAAGAACCTTGAGTCCCGTGGGATAATCCGTCCAGTCCACAGCACCTTCAATAATCCGGTGCTGGCGATATTGAAGCCAAACGGCCAGTGGAGACTCTGTGCCGACCTTAGGGGGCTCATACAAAAATTGCAATTATCAATAGATAAGTGCACCCCCTCCATTCATTTATGAAATAATTCATGCATAAAAACGCTGACAAACATCCTTTCCAAAAGAATCGCCCTACCCAAAAGGGCATGTATTGTAGACAAATCACATGTTTGGAGTTCATTTCTTACATTTATTGTTCAAAGTTCATTATAAAACATCCATTTACAGAAAAACCACATGTAACACAGTGACATTTCATAAATTAAAAAACAATTTTAAGAATATACATATCACATCTAGAAAAAACACATATCATATCAAAAACAGTTATCACATTTCACCCATTCTTACTCACATCCACTTTCATCCACATTCATACCATCCACCATTCGTACTGTGCAAAAAACCGCAATTTTAATCACTCTGTTCTAAAAGTAGAACACCCATCTATTAGGGCTCCAATGTTGTTATGTAATTGCAGACACCTATTTGACACTAAATTTTTCCTTTCAGAAAGTTAAACAGGACAAATGTTCAAACAAACTTGCTCATGAACATGTTATCAATTGCCTATATCTTTTACAGAAACTCAAAGAGGCCCAACTTAGCAAAGTGGGCTCTATGGTGTTGTCTACTCGAGTTTCGGGCACCACAATAGACATGTGATATTTCTATCTAGTGCACCTCATCAGGACATATACATTGTTAGAATACCAAAAAGACCAGTTAATATTATCATAATTCAATTCGATATGTAATGCGTGTCATCTAGATGTTCAAGATATGACTTCTTTTCCATTTTCAGACAGAGTTTCACACTTCTGTAGGTCAACCTGTGTTTCTGTGGAAGCCTCTTTAACCAAACAAGAGGGACAGGCAGAGAGACCCCAAAACAAAAGAGAAAAACATAAACAATAATTTTAATACAAATCACTCTCGGCCATGTTTCTAAAGTTTTTTAACATCTTAACATAGCTACTTATATGCTAAATGTCTAAAAACACATCATACCACAATTTGTCTAAAGCCATGCTTCTCCATCGTTCTGGGCATGGTTAATATGGGTAGCAATACCCTAATTTGAGCAAGGGAGACTGAATTTTTTCCTTATATTTCTGGAAAGGTGATGTCGCTAACAACTGTGCTGGGTAGCCCCCTCACCACCATGCCGGAGGCAACACACCTGAAAAAGATCTCAAATTCCCCTAAGTATACCATAAAATCACTTCCTGTTTCGAATCCCACTAATCAGAAAAAATATGTCAATGAATACCTAGCGCCACATCTTACCCAAAAGAGAGAATGGCTGGAAGGAGCCTGAGCACACTGGGGTCCAAGGCGTTCTCAATTAGATGTGCTTCGTGTGTTGTATCTATGTTGGCTGGCAGTGCTTGCCGAGACTGCTCTCTGGACAATTTATTTCAATCTGTTGATATCAAAAACAATCGCCATATTACATTTCCTCTCTGTGTATCCCTCATGTTCATGTTGCCTTATAGTGCTTTCCATCCTCTTTCCCAGTAAACATTTTCTGAATGTATTAATCGTCATTATTTACCTTCTGGCAGTAGCCTGTTCTTTCGAAAAACGGAGTCACCCTGCCGCAATTGTTAGTTCAGCATGGTTGCTGACTCCATAAGGTGTTGGGCCCATTCGTTGTGTTCCTCCAAGCAGGTCTCTCCCTCGTATTTGTGGATCCTTATTGCGTGTGTCCCCAAGATTTATTGCAAGTAGAGCCAGAAAAAAGAGAAAGGGAAAAAGGGAAGTGAATAGAAAGAGAAAGGGAAGCCGGAAGAAGGTGACAAAGAGAAAATAAAAGAGGAAAGAAAAAGAGGGGGCGGAAGCATTAGTAATGAATAGGTAAGAAGGAGTTGTTCCCATCCCCCTTCTCATAGTGGCGTGTAGATCCAATGGCAACCGCCGTCCCCCACCGGCCGCCGACCGCATCTCGGAGGAGCACCTCCCAGGGGGGCAGCAAGCTGGTTGCTACCCCCCGGGGGCGTCCATCCGGTCTGCGGCCGTGGTAAACAGTCCGGGGTAGTGTCTAACATGGCCCCCGCTGCTTGGGTGTTCCAAATTATGCATTTTTGTCTGGACGTCTATTAGCCCAACATGGCCTCTCGGTTCGAGTACCGAGTGCCATTATCTTTGTCTTATCTCTCAGTCCTGGTTTAAAAAACACCCCTGCCACGCGTGCTGAGTTCTCCCACAGAGTCTGCCTCAGAGTCTGCCATTCTCCGCTCCTAAGACTCGGCGAATGAATGTGTTCCACTTTGGACATGCCCCCCTGCGTAGGCTGTATACTCATGGGGGTGGGTTCACAGAGCCACTGCTGGGTAAATTCCTGTGTTGTAAGGTCCCATCAAACCCGTTCTGTTTGAATTGAAGGGCCCGTTTAGTTTGTGAACACAGAGCCTTCTTCAGCTGATGCTGGCTTCCAGAACAGATCTGGGAACGAGCGCACATGGTCCTTCCACCGAGACCTTTCCCGTCCTCACCCAAAGGTGAGCCGGGGAACAATAGCAAATTCTGTTTAAGTTGGTGCCCTATATCAATCACACATTTGCAAATAACCAGATCTAATATAGTTATAAATAATGAAATCCAGCGTCAAGTCTTCCAAGGCAAGAAGAGGTAAACTCGCATACTGCCAAGGTTTGTTTGTCAGCCACCTCGGTTATATTGGGCATTTATAGAGCCTGCTGTGTTTCCTCAAACTAGCAGGTACTACCTATTGGCACAAATGGAAACGCCAGTTCCGCTTTGATGATTATATTCAAATTGGCATATTGTCCTGTTGTCTTGTATACTCATGCGGTGCCCAAGCACCATATACCTGCGGCACAATCTTCTCCCATCTGACAGAGCTCACACAAAGCACTCTAGGGGAGCCCATGCGTATACAAATGTTCCGTGGCCCAATTGCGAATGTCCCTCTTACTGCATTAGAAGTGCCCACTGAATCTCTTCATTGAGACCAATTTCATGAGTATTAAGACGATGAATCCATTTCTGCTCCAACTTAGTTAGCCTGTGTAGCATGGAATATTGGCTATTGTCGGGGGACAGTTGGTCTATTATTGTCTACTGTATGTCCTCTTCCTTGTGATTTTCTGCTATGTAGTGTTGTACCAACGGTGCAGTCCTACATTTCATGCGGATACGTGACCTGTGTTCACTGATCCGGATGGATGCCTTCCTTGTTGTCATCCCTACATATAGTAGGTCGCAGGGGCACCGTATCACATAGATGAGATTGCTAGATGCAAAGTTTGTAAATTGACAGAGTTGCCAATTAAATGTACCATGTTTAAATTTTGTAGTTTTTGTGGTCAGATGGCATACACTACATTTCCCACATGGATAGTGACCCAAAATGCGTTCTTTGCTGTTACTCCAAGCGACTTTTAAGCTGTTCAGTACGAAGTTGGTCCCAATCGTTTGCAACCTCGAGTGGACCAAATGGTCCTGAAGGTTTTTTGACCACTTTAAAGCAAACAGAGGTAGTCCACTAGTGCAACCTGTGCTAGTAACAAGATTCCAATATTTTTTTATGAGTTTTTTCACCTGTGTTGTTTGTGGTGAAAAGGTTGTTACACACACCAACCGATCTGTGTTCGTCTTCTCCCTTGGGCTCAAAAGATGTTACCTCGGTTTCCACCGTGCCCGTTTTGCCGAACTCTTGATGAGTTTACGCGGGTATCCCCTCTCTAACAGTTTAGAGCCCAACAGGTCGGCTTGAAGTTTATAGTCCCCCAGATTCATACAATTCCGTCGTAGCCTAAGAAATTGGCCGTAAGGTAAGTTGTCCTTTTGGGAGTGTGGATGTTGGCTAGAATGTTCCAGTAAACCATTCCGATCGGTTTCTTTTCTGTATAGAGATGTAAATATACAGCCTCGTTTTTGGGCACTGATTAAGTCCAAGAATGATAACTGCACTGGATCCCAGTGTCCTGTGAAGGTCAAATTCGGTTTCCACTCATTTAGCCAGAAAATAAAGGCCTGCAGTTGTTCTTCCATGCCAGTCCAAATGAAGAATATATCGTCGCTATATTGTTTCCAATGGGAAACATACTCCCCAAATAGATTGTTGTTATAAACAAACTGGTTTTCAAATAATGCCATATATATATTGGCCAAGCTGGGGGCAAAGCTGCCTCCATTGCGGTACTGTGTTAATGAACATAGATGCCATCTAGGAACTGGAAAAAGTTGTTACATAAAGCGATTTCCAATAGGTTTAGTACAAAGTGAGTGTGTATCCCATGGGGTCGCAAACGTCCATTCAGCCTCTCCTCGATACTTGTTAGTGCCTCATCCTGGGGGATATTAATATAAAGGGTAGTGATGTCCAATGTTACCAACAACATTTGAATCCCCCCTACATTCAGTCCCTCATAGTCATTAATGGTGGACATAGTCTTTCAGAAAAGATGGACAGTCCTCCGCCAAAGCATGTATCGCCTTTTCAATGTATTTCCCTGCTGGTTTTAGAATAGAGCCGCACAGTGAAATAATCGGTCTCCCAGGTGGATCAACACTGTCTTTATGCACTTTTGGCAGTGCGTACATCGTCGGTATCCGACATTCTCTAGGTGTTAGAAAACATGCCTCTTCGGATGTGAGGAACCCATCCTCTAATCCTTGGGTGCAAAGTTCTTGTAGCATGCCCATAAGTCTGTCAGTCAGATCCACACATATTTATTGATAGTGATTGGTTTTGTTAATCAATGCAAAAACCATCCTCTCATAACCTTGTCTATCCATCACAACTATTCCTCCCCCTTAGGGAGCTCAACAAACGGGTCCATACTTCCCGATGCCTCTTCCCTACATTGACCAAGGGCTGGCCCAGATCCAGGGGTCACAGGTATTCACTGCAATAGACCTGACCAATGGATACTGGACTGTACCTGTCAGTAGGGAGGACCAATACAAGCTGGCCTTTACCTTTGGGGGGCAGCAGTACACATGGACCCGGACTCCCTTCGGATACCTCAACTCCGGCAATGAATTCAACATTTTTCTACATAAGGCCATGCTCGACCTGGGTGAAAGGGGTAACCTGGCCTATGTAGATGATGTACTCATTAAAAGCACAACTGTCGAGGAACACAGCGGAGATTGGTTATGTTCTGACACAGTTGAGGGCTGCCGGAGCAAAACTTTCCTTTCAAAAGGCACAGTGGTGTAGAACCCATGTCAATTTCTTGGGGCATGAGATTACTCCTCAGGGTCTCTGTCCCCAGGAAAAGAAAGTGGAAGCACTCCAGAAACTGAAAGACCCCACAACTCTGCAGGAAGTAAGGAGCCTCCATGGACTGACTAATTATAGTAGAAAGTTCATTGAGGGCTACGCAGAGATCACAAGATCCCTGATTCATCTTTTGAAGGGGGGTGGGGTCAAGTGGGAATGGGGTGCAGAACAAGCCGAGGCAGTAAGACAACTCAAAAGAAGCCTCTCACAAGTGCCTTGCCTAGCTTACCCTGTCAGAAACAAGTTCTTCTTGGAGACAGGGTTCTCTAATACATGCTTGACTGCAGTATTATACCAAAAGCATGACAAGGTCAATAAAGTAATCTCCTATGCAAGTAAAACTTTATCCTCTGTGGAGGAAAAATTCAACGATTGTGAGAAGGCACTCAAGGCAACCGTGTGGGCATTGAAGAATTGCCGCCCGTTTATCCAGGGGGAACACATCATAGTGGAGACTCCACACCAGTCTCTGCAATATCTCCAAAGTGGCAGAACCCGGGCTGGAAATGTGAGTAATTCCCAAATTACTTCCTGGATTCTGTCAATGCAAGCCTTTCCTGTGGAGGTCAGATATGGCCAAAACAAGAAGAGGCCCCTCGCGCAAGGTCTGGCTGACTTTCATGATTGTGTCAGAGAAAACTGTCTCGAGGACGAAAGTCTAAAAATGAAGGACAACATGGAGGCATACCTCAATTCCCCACACAAAGTCTTTGAAGAAGACAAGTATTAGGGAATGCCCACTGCCTATGTGGATGGATGCTCTTACCATGTTGACAACAACGGGGAAAAAGAACTTGTGCCCAGCGTAGGGAATGCATGGGTGAATGAGACCCAAGAACCCTCCGCTGGGTACAAGATTGGTCCCCGAAGTAGTCAAGTGGCAGAGTTGATGGCTTTGCATCAAGCCATCCTCACTGCTGTCCAACATCAACTCCACAAACTGGTCATAATCACAGATTCGGATTATGTACGGAACGGGTTTGTGGAGCACCTGGTTAACTGGAAAACCAGTGGCATGTTATGTGCTAATAAAATACCCTTGAAACATGGGAAATTAATTCAGAATATTGATGATCTGGTCACCTCGAATGGGATGACCATCTACTGGAAAAAGATCAAGGGTCATTCTAAAGTAGAGGGACCAGACAAAACGGGAAATGACTTAGCTGATCAGCTGGCCAAAACCGGGGGCATCCAAGGGGATCTAATAGAGATTGAGTCCCTTTTGGGGGAACTCCAGGTCACTGATATCACTAGGTCCCAGACAAATGCTCATAAGGATCTCTCAACTGCACAATAGTGTAAGGAGCCCCCAGATGCTGATTTGATAATGGCTCAAAAAGGGGATCCAATAATTGGTAAGTTTTGTCAACATATTGAGGACCATGAGATCTTTCCCCTGACGGATACCGATTACATGGGGAAAGAGGACCTCAGAGTGTTGATGAAACATCCAAAAATGTTCCGAATCCAAGACAGTTTGTTGGTGAGGAAATCCCTAGCTGGCCATGATCAGTGGGTGGTTCCTACCTCATTCCAAATCCTGATGTTAAGTCACGCCCATGATGCCGCCACAGCCGGTCATAGGGGGTTTCATACAACACTTGAAATCTTAAGAGAGGTTGCATACTGGCCACACATGGGGCAGGACCTCGACCAATACTTGAAGGGGTGTCTTGTGTGTGCACAATTTCAGACAACATCCCTCACACACCGTGCGCCTCTCCAAAAGAGGGGGATGACACTGCCATGGTCAGATTTGCAAGTCGATTTCATTGGGCCTGTGATTCGCTCCTCTAGGGGGAACAAGTACATGTTGACCGTGACATGCTTGTTTACTAAATGGCTGAAATGTCTCCCGGCCCCAAACTGCAAAGCAGAAACAGCAGCTGCCCTGATGATCAACCACATCTTTTCGTGTTTTGGTCTACCCCAAAGGATCGAGTCAGACCGAGGGATCCATTTCACCAGCAAAGTAATGACAAAGATGTGGGAGATACTTGGGGTTAAAAGGAAGCTACACATTGCTCACCGGCAAGCCTCTAGTGGTGCAGTGGAGAGATACAACAAAACCATTGTGAGCCTATTAAAAAAAGTTTGTGGCATATTCTGGGCCAAGTTGGGATATTCGATTACCTCTTGTCCTAATGGCCATCAGATCTACCCCTTCATCTGCAACCAAAATGTCACCGTTTGAGCTGATGACTGGACGCAGGATGGTGCTTCCCCAGCATCTGCTCTACAGGACCCAAGAGCAGACATTGATCAATGCCTCCATAACTCATGAGTATGTTGAAAATCTAAGAAAACACATTCAACATGCTTTTGCCTATGCTCAGCGAAATCTAGAGAGATCTGCAGACAGCATGAAGACCAACTTTGACTTAAAGATTACTAGAAAAGAATACAATGAGACCGTGTCTACTTATACAATTTCCAAAGGAACCAGGCCAAACAGCGCACATTTTTGCCTACCTGGAGGGGTCCTTTTGAAATTGTAGACAAATCTCACCGTCGCCTACAAAATCCGCATCCCCAAAGGCAGTTTGGCAGAAGGGGAAGATAAGTCCATATTAACCAACTAAAGTGCTGCCATCCTAGGCACACTCTGCAGCAACTGGAGGAGTCTTCTGGAACCCCAGAGGGGGCCACTCCAGCTCCATAAAATTCCAACTCTAAAATATTCCACATATAGCCTATACAATACAATAATACAAATTTGTCATGATTTATCAAAAGATATGTGTCCGCCCCACTACATTAATAGTGGTGGGGAAATGTCTACAAATATGTTCTTTGCTTTGTCATCCTAGGATTGGAAACCATGGAGACTAACCAAGGAGGACTACCTGGGGACCGGGAGCAAAGATCTGAGGGGTCCGGAGTATCGCTCAATACTCACATCAGGACTGGCGAGGAGAACCGATCGATCCACCCCTGATGGAGGAAAAGATGATGAACTTTGCCATTGGGGAATCAGAAGAGATGAGGCTGACATCCCAGTCTTGCGAATTTCCATTGATGGAAGATCAACTCCAAATCACAAGAGGGGGGGCTTGTGGGATGTTTCAACCCACTAGTCCAGGCCCTGCAACATTACTGTGCATTGCTTGTATCAGGAACATCAGATGGCAGCCGGAAAGCATGCTGCTCGCTAAAAATCACCAAAAAGTGCGCCGTAAAAATTTGAAAAATAGGCTGCCATCCACTTTTGCCTATCTCTGTGGTAACACGGGAGACCACTGCCAAAACCCATCATTTGGCTGCCACAGAGCAAGGCTGGTTGCAAAGGAAACACAGAGCTGTGTGAAAATCTGTTTTTCTTGGTTGTCAAATTTGCAGAAATCATGGCCCACAAACCACCCAAAAGACCCAACCTCCTTGTTGGGTGTTAAACATCATTCTACTTCAAGAATCCACATAAATACAATGTCCACAGAAGTACAGTTATCAGAAGAAAATCCACATTGAAGATTGCTTGCTTGGAAAATTATGTTGAAAATGGGTGCAATACCGTTACTCGCCTCTGTCAGACGCTGGCGATCTCTAAATCTGGCAGGTGAAACTTGTGTCTCAAAAGCTAAATATGCCAAAGAAAGACATGCTATCAGAAGCCTAAGAGGTGGATACAATTCAAAACTATATTTTAAAAAGGCTTGAATTAAGAAATTGCTTGATGTATTTGTTAAAAATGTAATTTATATTTTAGGACAAGACAATTTCAGACATTGCGTTTAAAAGTTAAAGTTAGACACACTGAGCTTCAAAGACATTCTACACCTTCTCCCAAACAAAGGAATCTTCCCCCTGCTCTCTGCTAAGAAACTGGCCAGCTGGTGTGAACGGAACTGGGAGGGGCACTCTGGCATGTTGCTCTGAGTGTAGACAAAGGACTCCCTTGAGCTGAAGGAAAATGCTAATTCGGGTGTGACTGACATCAACTGCCCTGGCAGGAAGAAGACCATGTGACTCTCTGACTCAGCCGAGCCTTGGAGGCGGGCCAGACTGAAAATGTGGATTTGTAAGTAAAGTAACTGTATGTTTTGAGAAAAGATTTATAAAATATTGTACCGAACCGACAAAAATAATGGAAGTTAGAGATTATTAAAATGAAAAGATTGCTCACAGTTTAAAACTAATCTGGAATCTGTGCGATGTTTTGAGACTGAACCACAAAAATTTAATATTGTAGCTATTGTAATTATGCTATGAAGATGAAAAATTACAGGAGTATGCCCAGAGGGTATGTGCATGTATATGTAAAAAATTGTACAGATCCGAAAATGTGTAACCAACCAAAAGTGCGAAAAACTGTCATTTATGAACCAAAACCCGTAGGAAGATAAGATTTGAACAGAAACGTACATTAGGCAATCTGTGATGTGTATATGTATTATCAGTAAGTTTGTGATATTGGAAATATGTTATTTATGAAAAATAAGATATACTGTACAGAGACAAAGGGGAGGTTTTCTCCCTAAGCCATAAACTTGACACATCATGACACATCATGACACACTGTTCCTTTCTCAAATCAGGTGAGGGGGAATTCATTGACCTATCAGATCCTTAGAGGGTTGGGCATAGACAATCAGCCTCCCCACCCACTTTGGAAAATGAACAAATAGGGACTGTTGAGGACCCACAAATAGAAACAGATTCACTCATCAACTGATCCACTGGCGAAGCACCCTGCAGGAAGATCCAGACTCTAGAACCTAGATCCAGACTCCAGACTCCAGAATTCTGAAGCAGAAAGGCCCAACCCAAAAAGATGAACCCTTTTCAGCAGGCCTTTAAAATCTAGCAACCTGATTTTAACCCCTAAACTTCCACGGGGCCTAAACCATTCAACAGCCTGGCTGAGCTGTTTGCTGCTTCTGGCCAAGAACCCGTGCTTGAACCAGAGATCCAAACCGGTAGAGCAGTGCTATAACCCAGAACCCGTCAGATCCAGTCCAAGAGGCCGTGCAGACCAGAATGCCTTGCTGAGAGCAGAACCAAGCACCTGAGACTTGTCCGGTGGCAAGCGAATCCCAGCCAAACCCTTGACCAGATCCTTGATGGGCCCATTCCATTACAAAGCCATAGTTGTAAGTATTTAGCATATAACTGTCCATAGTCATCTCTTAGTATTAAGTAATCCTTTCCAACTCGTTCCAATATATCCAATACTGCATTATTGAATCTCTTTTGTCTATCCTAAATCTTTCTCTCCTCCACATAATCCTGTGATAATTGTAGGCATAATCATCTTGGCGCTAATATATAATTTCTGGAGAAAGGCAATCGTCTCAGGCAGATAGAAACCATCCAGAGGCGCCTCTGGATAGGTGGCTGTGCTGTCCGTGTAGTTTGCGGCTCCATAGACTCCCTATTGTTAAGAAATCTTTGTTCCAAATCTTCAACAGCGCATCTCTCATTTTGAAATCTTGACTCTTTTAAGAAAAATCGGCCTTGACTACAACCTCTGTAACTTTGAACCGTATGCTAGGTTATGAAATTTAAATGTCAAATTGTAGCTGACATCCTCAGCTTTAAAACAAACTAAGAACCGCATTCCAACTCCTTATAGTTTTTCGCTAATCGCATTTCTCGCACGCAGAAAAGTTACCGCGAATTTGCACTTGGCTCAATTTCACTCCATGTAAAAACAGCTATTTCTTGCTTTCAACTTCTGAATTTCGTTTTCCAACTGCTAATCATTCTACAATCATTGCTAGTGTTTACCTGACCCAATCCAAAGCAACTCTCACTTGTTCTGAATCCTATTTAGCGAATTAAAAGTAATTTTAGCATTTTTCCCACCACTTCATATTACATTCAAAAGCATTTGACCTGTTTTAAAATCATTGCTGGGGGGGAAATCGGGATGGAAACTGCAATTGTTGATTGTTATTCCTGAGATCTGTGTGCCCTCATTACATATCTTCATATTGCATATTGGGGGGAATGCGTAGTAAAAGGGGAAAGAGTGATCACCTTGTCTTTGACTGAATTCATATCAAGTTTTATTTCTGTGTTGCATTATTTCCTATCATTGCATTTCCTTGAACTATACAAAGTTATTCTCTGCTAAATTATTCTTCCTATTCCTACTCCAAATTGATTAAAGAGATGGTTGATATTGTAATATTACCCATGGCTGATTATTGCATAAATATTCATAAGTGTGATATTAAGATATTATTCATATATATAAAAGTGTGATATATATTGTTAAATTCTTCAAATAAATCTTTTAATTTGCAAAACAAACCTACTTCTTGGCTCAGTGAGGCCGGGGGGGTTCAAAGAGAGAGGCGTTATATAAGGGTACATCATCCAGAAATGAAAGACCTTTTGACATAAAAATATATAAATAAGTGTTTTCATTGGGCGTCCCATACTAGGCATTGACTTAGGTGGAGTGCTGGGTTGAAACCACTTACAAGAGGTATGGTTGTATTTAGTTCAGAGAGGTGTATGCAGAAGGGTGAGTTTATTAGTAGGGTTGGTTAGTGGAAGTACCCTTTCCTACCCCCGCTGTTCAGACTAACTGTGTCCCATATCCCAACCTCTGTCATACATTCTGGTGTGCAGGAATTGCCACCCCAACAGGTTCCTCCAGGGGTGATGTGTTCCCTGTGCCCGCGACCCGTCCATGCGAGATATTGCTCTCTAACACAGATAAACCAAGTGAAAGATTGGCTCACCAACAAAGCCGGGCCAAATACGAGACACAACTCCCTAACACAAATGGGCCAAGTGAAAGATATTGCTCACTAACACGGATGGGCTACACCCATGGAGAAACACCAACGTTTGAGATACCTGAGCAGTGGGAGAAAAAAGCCTAAATTTGAGACAAAGCAATAAATAGAAAACGCTTACATTTGAGACAGCAATAAATAGAAATCACCTAAATTTGAGACACAGCGGTAAATGGAGAACCACTGAAAATTGGGACATAGCAGTTATTGGAAAACAACTTGCTAGCCGACTAATATGGGTGTGCTGTGCTATGTAAGGCAATAAGAGCGGCAGGGTTTTACTGGAATACAGTAATTTCTGTATTCCCCACGCAGAACACACTTATCTTATCAGTCACTGCTGGTTGATGGCTGGCTTCACAGGCAAACACAAAATGGAGCTGCTTTCTTCGGAGCTGCTCTTTGCCTTGGGGCCCTTAGCCGAGGGCTGCCCGGGCAGAGGCTGCCCTGGTTGAGGATCTTTAATGGGCCTGAGGCCTAATCTGCGGTCATTAGTGGGGTGGTAGGCGGTCAAAGCAATGCAGGAAGCGGGTCCTGGCAATGGGAGACCCATTCTGAACTCTGCAAATCTTAATTAAATAATAAAATGCAATCCAGCAATATCTGGGTACTCGGTCTGGAGGTAGGACATATACCACTCCAAAAGTTAGTGTGAAATCTTTTATGAAACATTTTCTCTCTTGCACATGTGGGGATTAGTTGAATGTGCACGGAATCCATAGCATCCACCACATTTAGAAATCCTACCGTGTCATAGTTGGTCTGATTCTAGATTTAAAGGATTTGCAGCAAATGCATGGGAAACAGAGGAGCGTGTTCATGTTATATTATAAGATATTTTAAAGCATCTAACTGCCATTGTTATGGCCTTGAATCAATGTGATTGTTTGGGAAATTGGTAGACCATAGTCTGAGCTTTACCTGATAACCTCTGCATTCCAATAGAGGAAATAACAATTGTATTGGAAGAGATGCTCAGTACTGTAAAATTGTCTTTAACAGATGTTATATGTTGGGTGAGGAGCACTGTATTTGACTACATCAGTGAATTACTGATTACTGGCATGAGAACCGAACTTAGGTCATGGGACTCTGCCTTCTGTTATGGGGAGCTACACTAAAACATAGAGCAAAGGGAGTTGATATATGACTGTCTCTACTGGTGACTGACTGCTCCTATCGTCTTTGTGATTGACAGTAGTTTATTTCCATCTGGTATGAATATTGATATTACCTTGCAAGAAAATAACAAGTTACTTTGTAATAGATAAGTAGCACTGTAACATTATTTTTAACAGATATGTGTTGGATGGGGAGTGTTGTCTGTCAGAGCATGTGGATTATTTAGGCAATAATACCTGAGGAGAGGGGCATTACCAGTCGTGTAATGCACCCGGGCCATAGTTAGAAGCCTCGGGGCATTACCCGACTAGTAATGCTCCTCTCTGAGGGTTATATTATTGCCATTAGTACCCAGCTATTTTTCTCGAGTTGAGAAACGGTGCTGCAACCGTTTCTCGACTCCAGAAAAAGAAAATGGCCACCAGGGATTGGGGAGAAGTGACTACATCAGGGATCAGGGAGAAGGATCCCTTGTCCCTTTCCATGGCGGCTATTGAAACTAATGGAAAAGGGAGAAGGGACTACACGTAGTCCTTTCTCCCTTTACATGGCGTCCGATGCGTTCAAGACGTAATTGCGGAAGTGGGATTACCGTCAGGGTAAGGCTTGGAAATGCGCCAATCGGTGCGCGTAAATACTTACAGGTACGGAGCACCTGGTACTAATGAATGTTGGCATTAGAACCACATTATATCGTGCCCAGCTATTATGATGATACTGCGCTCAAAGGTATAGCGAGCAAGGCGGGTTAAGGCGCAGCTATCTATTCTGAAGCAAAGGATTACAGTTTTAGGCCACTATGATTAAATGGGATACATTGGTATGCAGTATGCATAATCATAATAGTATTTTTAATAAATTCTCCTGGCGAATGATTTCTTAGATTGTTGTGGATCTAGATGATACATTTGCCTGCAGCAGGTAGAGCATGAGAAATGCAGGATAGACAAAGCCACTACACCCTGACCCGAGACTCAGAAATGCACATTTAAAACTGATCACAGCTTCCCAAGAAGGGACACGGTTGTGCAGATATTTTTATGTGGCTCCTATTCAATCCAAAATAGGACTAATAGGTATGTGATGGAGTCTACTCTCTCTTCTCTCAATCTTTTCCTCTGGAAAATTGAACATGCTAATTCTCCCTCAGTGCACCCTTTCTGCATTCGTTCCCCTCATTCTTTCGGGGACATGCATGCACCTGGTTTGTGCCGCAGCAATCATTTTTTGGGTTCCATGTCATTTCATTGCAGTATGTTTATTCGCAGGTATTTTTTACCGCAAATGTTTTAACGAAAAAATCCATCTTTTGAAAAAAAAAACTTTTTGGGGGGGGTTCCCCCCCGAACCCCTATTCCCTTTCATTTTGTATCTATTCCCAAACACACACATCCCATATATATAATTTTCTAACCCCCCAAAAAATTCGATGTTTTTTTTTTTTGTTAAAAAACGTCCCGCAATGAAAGGACGTTGTACAGGGTTTTTGTTGCCTCATTGCAGTTTGTCCTGTGGTATGAATGCTGCGTATCACACTCATATGTTGCCTTCCAGGGTGCTGGATGCAAGTCTCAGCTTCCTGCCGGGAGTTGGAATACATCAACATTGTTTAAGGTGTTAATTAGGGTGAGCGTGGCTCTAGAATCTGAGTAGTAATGGCTTTCCGCAAGCTTAGCCGTCACTAGGCATGTTGCTATGTTGTAAAATGACGTGCAGGCATGTTTAATGAATGACGCGTACATTTATGGTGACCACCGCCAGGGGGTGTTGCTAGGTTTGTAAAAGTTCCTGGGCTACGCTAATGTCTCGACTGTCGTAACTAGGGGCTAGCTAGCCTTTTGGTTGTACCCCCTGAGCTTCTGTCCGGGGCTACAACCGAAAGACCCGGGGCTATAGCCCCCCTCAGCTGCCCCCAATCAACACCTTTGATTACTGGCCAACGCTTTTGGGAATTAACAGATTATTCAAGGGTTATTCAACAGATATGTGCCATCGTCATAACCAATGCATGATGTGAACTGAGATCTGACTGAGGGCCTCAGGTTACGTTAACTTGCGGCAAATGTCCATTTTATAGATTTAGCTACCTTCTGGTCATTTTCCCAGCTTGCTCTGTTATCATTGTTCAAATGTCTTCAAAGCACCTTCAGCAGAAGGTTTGGGGCAATGGTACATATTGATGCTGGAGGAGGAACTGGGCTCTATCCAGGAACATGTGTAAATGGATTTTGAGGCAGGAAAATGTGTCTGGTATAGTACCGTCGTCAGAGAGGCCTCTATGACCATTCAGAAGGCTGCATCGAGGACGTTGACTGCAGCACTGAGATTGCTGGTCCATTGTGACTTTTCTTACTGTCATATGGGTCGTGTTTGCATTTACCAGTACAGCAGATGGGCACATCAATCTCACTGGTATCCGGATCCGATCCTCTCCCTGGGGATCCCAGTGACTATGATCATCCCTGTCAGAGAATATCTTTTTGTTGTCATGGTTTTTCTTTCTGTAGCTGTCATGATTCGCCGCTACGAGTTTCACCGCCATAATGCCGGAGCCACGTCCTGGTCTCTATCGAGATGCTGGTGCTGGTATCGCGCCTGCCCATTCCATTATGGTGGTTCTTCCATGCTACAAATGCACACTAGCGTCCTGACGTCACTTACCCGGAAGACCGGAGCCGGGGTACACAATATTAATGTTTCCCCGTCTAGCAGCTCTTCGTGTTGCAATATTGATCCATTGCAGAATGCGTGTTTACCACACTGGTAAGCCTTTCTCCCTGCTTCCTTCTATATCTCCGTTTCCTCTTCCTTCTGAGTCCTTGTTGTTCTTGCTTCCTTCTGTCCATAGTTCCTGGAGTTCTGTCTTGGGAGTTCCTGTTTGCCTGATGTTCCTTGTAGGTCAGCTCCCTTATTTACAACGTTGGGGGTTCTTGTTTGCTGATGAACCCTTGAGTCCTGTTCCATTTAAGTGAACATTTGAAGATCCTGTTTGCCTGATCTTCGCTTTCCCAAGACTCTTCCTGCACTTTTTGGTTGTGTTTATTTTTTCCTTGATTGGGGGTTTTCCAGCTATTTGGCTCTGCATTCTCTGGGCAGAGCCAGACATCCAGTACCATCACCAGGGTCACGGTGGCAGCCCAGGAGATAGGACGGCACCCTCAACCCTAAAATCACCTTCAGCCAACAAGGTAAGGCGTGATCCTGATAGTGGCGCCCATAGACCTGGACGTCCTAATCCATGAGTAACATCCCCGATTTACCTGGTTCCTCCCTCTCTTTACCTGTAGTTTCTAATCCCTAGTGACCCAACTGACGGCAGTGCTGATGTGCACCTCAAATATCCAAGGCTTCTACAGGACTGCACTGTGCGAGGACTATCCTGTTCCTGGCGTTTCTAATAGGGCTTGTGTGTGCAGTTAACACAAGAGTGTGTGCAGTTATACACAGGAGGGATGCCTTCTGGTGATCCCACTAAAATCCGGGTTGCCACAATATGCAATCATACTTTCCACATAGAATGCATGTGAGAATTTGAGTTGGCCTATCTTGCCTCAAGAGTGATACCAGGACCATAAACAAATAAGCAGTGTTTCTCTCTGTGTGGCTTCCCAGATCAAACATTCCTACGTGTTCGCGGTAGGAATCTGCTGTGTGTTTGCCCAGCAAGTTTTAATGGGAGGCACCTGTCCCTGCGTGGTCATGAGCTTCCAATTCCAATGGAGGCATTCATTTGATTGGAGCTCTTGTCACGTCCCAAACCCCAATTAAATGGCTTGATTCAAGAGAAGAAGGTGGCTACTAAGGACTGTTTAGTTAAATTCTCGAGGGGCATCTCTTGGATGCTTGTATGTTACAGTGTCAGCTGTGACGTGATCACAAAACAGATCTAAAAAGCACACTGGATTGTGCTCCAAGACAGAAAGCTGTCAGTGGACCAAAACATAGTGGTTGAGGAGATTCCTGTGTCCACCTTTAGGGATCTGCCTAGCATGTGTTTCTGGGTGTTAGGAACATATTTCTATACTCTGACCTGGTGGACAGATGTGTAGTTTAGTGACAGGGAAAACTCTGGGAGCTGTAGCCAACCCAGTTCAAGTTAGCTGGGTGAGTGGTCAAGGCTAAGTCTCAGGAAGGGTGAGCCTGGTAAGGAATACTCAATGAGTACACACAGTGAAAAGTCAAGGAACACACTTTGACAAACAGTTGCAAAAATAATGATTTATTTACGGGCATATAACACCATGGAAAATGACTACTAGCATGTAATGTTATTACATAAATATACAATCACTGGAGTAGTGCAAAATACATAACAAATCCCTGCAAAGGAAGGTAAGTATTAGTATGCAGCACTAAAGGTCCACAGAGATACAACACTCACTTTAAAAGTCCACCCCTAACATGAGTGGGTACTTGTGACCAAACGTTAACCAGAGTTCCACACGGTTTTGTGGGATGGGGAAAAGTTAGTGGAGGATTTCTAGGATTCAAAGGGGTAGAGGACAAGTTGTTCTAGTGAACAAAAGTGTCCCCCCAATTTCAAAATGCTAGCGCGAGCAAGCATTGGCAAAGCCAGACGGTTACACGTGTCTCTAAAAGTTACCAAACTGTTAAAAGGGAAGATAACAAGTCTAACAATGTTTCCCAGTACTCACAGCCAGAAGGACATGCCAGCTTCCTGTTGACAAATGAGCAAATGCCAGTGTAGTGAATTGTACTGCAAAAAGGTCAGGTCAGATTCTAAAATAAAACAGAAAATGTTTGGGTGTCCATAAAAATGGAGGCAAAGGTGCTGTAAAGAGAAATCTTTCCTAACACTGGGTAATACAGATTTCCATTCTGTAAGTGCCCAGAAACTGGCCAACTCTCAGGGAACTGCACAAATGGTTCCTAACACAAATAAGTGGTAAGCCAGTATGCATGACAAAGGACTTGAGATACTTCCCAACGTGTATACCCGAGGGTATATACAAACTCTCATAGCATTTGATAGTTATTCTTTCCTATTGCGATCTCTTTACATAAAAAACAAACTTTTAATTGTTATCAAAAAATATTATTTATTTTGTATAATACATGGGAAGGAGGTGAAAACACAGTGTATACAAAAGTCCTCATTCATTAAAAATACATGGTTAAATCTATGATTCAACAATTAGTTTCAATTAGAAAAAAACACACACACAACCAACTGTGAGCCACTCTGTTACTCATACAAAGCAACCACATTCATTCACATACATAATCCATTCATACAGTGCAAAAGGTGCAAAGTAACCAATTTGTAGAAAACAATAGGTCTTACAATTCGACCAAAACTGCAAAGTGCTGTTTTCACATTGAATGCACCAATGAATTACAAAACTGGCATGGATCAAATGTCTAATTTAGATACAAAGATTCTCCATAAAAGTCATGTAGGCTATCCAGTTTTTGTTGACAGGTGGAGTTTGTGACAAAAGGGTGCTGACTCGAGTTTCGGCCCAGTGATCTACATAATATTCATACCTGAGCCATCTTCAGGACATAGAAAGACCCCATTTAAGATCACATTGGTGTGTGTTGCCAATTTGATATACCTGGAAATCTCAGCCGTTCGAATTTCTGAGCGGTGTAATTTCCAAAATCAATTGAATTGAATAATGCCGGGACTCTTCACTGCACCGCCTCTTCTAGATTGTATAGTGGCATCTTCAAGGCTAATGTGAGCTAATCACATGCCAGGGCTCCATCAAGCCGAACGCATCCTCCACCGTGAGTTTTTTGTTGACTCCTGTGCGCAGGATTTGAGGTAGGCAGGCTTCTTTACAGCAAGATTCATAGCCTCTGCCGTAAGAAAGCTGGTCTTGCCTCAGTACCAATGGACCATCCTAATGTAGTTTGTCTGTTGGAGGTTCAACTCAGGGTTAAAAAGACAGTGGAGAGGCTCTATCGTCTCTTTTACTGACCCAGCATGGGAGTGAATAATGGAGGTACTGCAGAACATAACTAATTTGAAACCTCTCTAGGAAGTCATGCGGTCAAGCAGACAAAGCCCACCCCCTGATTCCACGGTCAGCCAGGGGGAGGCTATTTGATTAGCTAGGGATGGATATTGTTGAACCCTCTGTCTCACACACAAATTCACATAAAAAAGTACGTACTAGTAATCATAGATCACAAATGAGGTACCTTCAGAGGTGCCATTTAGGAGCATGACCTCTCCATTGGTAGCACTATACATTAATTGGGCTGTTTTCCTGTGCTGGTTTCCATAAAGAGTTAGTCTCTAGAAGAGGTACCAACTTCATGTCTACCTACTAGAAAACGTAACGAGTCAACTATGGGGAAACTTTAAGTTGCTCCACCTCTTACCACCCCGTGACAAAACCGGCAGGTTACACTCTTCAGACCCGATAGAAAAGCATGATCAGAGTTTATAATTTCCCTTGAGAAATTAGGCACCCCCTTGGGCCTCTCCCCAGGCAAACCCACCAGCTTACGAGCCTCTTGTTGGTACAAGAGTGAGGTAGGGAAAGTCAAAATCCTATGATTCAAAAAAAGGACGGGGCTGGGGGTATCCTGGACATATCCTCCAACCTCTCCTTTGTTTTCGGCATAATGGTGAGTGTGTAAGGGCAGGCCTTTTTCCTTGTGCCCCACAACTCATATTCAAGCCTCCAGCTCAGCTAACTCCTCCACTTCATCACACCATCCACTGGATAGTTGCCCATCAATTGCCTCTGACCCTAGGAGATTGTTTTACTGCAAACTGTCTTCTAACACTGAGGGCTTGAAAGTCTTTCTTTCTCTTTTATTGGAAGACGTCATTTTGAGCTACATGGAACAATAGGACCACAATGTATCTGATTGGAAAAATAATGCACTCTCCTTCTTCCCTCCTTCTGCTGGTGATCGGGGTATTAGATTTCTGTTCCTCAGCTTGGGGTTGTCAGGGTTATGCCTTTATCGTGATTCTTACGAATAGCAGCTAAACATTTGATCCTTTCGATGATCCTCCGAACATGGAGTAGCTTCTAAATTGATTGATTCCAACTAGGTGGAACTCCAAGTGCTTGAAGTGTTTATCCTATACAGGCAGGGGAATAATGGTATGTTGCCAGAATTTATACCATGCATCACTGACATGTGTATGATATCCAGGTGCTCTGGTGGATCTGAAAGAGAGGAGGTTGGTTAGGTAGGAGTCACTATTATTATTACGGTATTTATTCTGCGCAGACCAAGCTTCAGGAAGCAACAGAGTCATAGGGGGAAGGACATGGTGAGGGAGGCAGAGTAGGGAGCCAACCATGGGGAAGGGGAAGGGTTTGCAATTTGCCAGCCAGAGATATACATGCAACCAGGGGAGGAAATAGGGGGAGCAGATCGCCCAGTCTTAGGTTAGGTGGGGAGTATTCATGCATATTCTTATCATCAAAGTGCCAAAGTGGCATTGTCCATTCTGTAATATGCTCCAGTTCTCCATCAGTGTGAGAGTGATTATGCATCAAAGGCAATGCTTTGTGTACTAAACTATTTAGTGGAGTCAACTACTTGTTGACACAGGAGCTAGGTGGTAGCGCCATAGTTTTTCCAATGCCAATAGGTTTGAATTTTACCGCCGCCATGAAGATAGGATTATGGTCCCCGTGGCATCTGAGAACGAAGAGGGCAGTATACCCCTTCACACCTCCTTCAGGGGACAGAGAAATATGGCTCAGTGTGTGGGAATTGATAGACTTGTCTCCCATGATGTTCAGGCAGGAAAAGACTACAGGGCATTGGTATCCTAGTTCTGCCCGATCTTCTCCATGACACTGGGATTAACAGCCTCGTGAACTCATGATTAGTGCCAGCTTGCAGGATCTATGACTGTGTCAATAGAGAGGTAGTTAAGTTGCTGCTACTAGGGCTTCTTAGGTCCTGACAAAGCCTTCTTCAGGATTTTGATGCATCAGCGAGGCCCTTATTCTTTTCGGTCTTGAGAAAGCAGAAACCCTTCCCTGTAGCTCTTTTGATGGCTAGGATTTCAAATCCGAGAGAAACATGATCCCACCTGGCAATGGCCTCTACCTCAGGAAATAGCCAAAGACTGAAAATAAAACAGCATCGTAGATGGGGTACAGAAATGAAACACATCGGTCTCAACTGCTTCCTTTTTTTCTTCTCCCTGAGCGGTTGCATCTTTTCCCTTAACGGTTTCTTTAGAATCTTATTGTCCCTACTCAGACCATTCTTGGGCAGGGGAGTTCCGGCCCTGGCTTTTTTCTATTCAGATTCCACCCAGCCCACGGTGGGCCAGATGGTTCAGTCTTTTTTTTTAAAAATCGATTTTATTAGGTTTCCTTTGTGCATTACAAGATTACATTATTACATTGCATTTATTAATGTGAGTTAACATATAGAAAAAACCAAACGCAACACACCCCTTACCCCTCCCTCCTTTTCCCTCCCCCCTGCCCCCTTCAGTTCGAGCGTTCATAGCATAGGTAGTTACTTGCGTAACGGGCTCTTTTAGTGATAGAGGCGGCAGTGCATTGTGCGTGTGGCACGTCAAAGTCATGCGGATCAAACGGGTTCAGTTCACAACCGGGTCCTTGGGCCATGGTCCCGCGTCCCTGGGGAGGAGGGGGATCCCTCAGCTCGGCCACCAGGTCCTAGACCACTCGGCCGTATTTGTCAAAAAAGGGGAGCCAGATTTCCTCGATGTTGGACTTGGACTCATCAAGCAGGTGTGTGAGGAACTCCATGTCGTAGATGGCTCTTACTTTGGTCACCCAGGTTTTTTCACCTGGCATTTTCGGGTGTTTCCATTTCTGTGCCAGGCAGCATCTAGCTGCTACCAGCATCACCTGGAGCATGTGGTCTTGAGTGCTATCCTGGTCCTCCCCGTTGCTAATCCCGAAAAGGAGGAGCCAAGGGCAGGAAGCTCGTTCGATCCCATCCACCCCTTTAATCCAGGCCCGCACCTTGTCCCAGTATTTCTGAACCACTGGGCATCCCCACCACATGTGGATATAGTCACCTCTTTCTGTCTTGCATTTCCAACAGTGTGGGTCATATCCTGGCCGCATTCTAGCTATCCTTTGCGGGGGGTAGAGCCATCTGTGTAATATCTTGAGGGCCTGATGGCGATATTGGAGGGAGGATGTGGACCGATTAGCCCGTCTACACATCTCTGTCCATCTCTCGTCATCGATTTCCTCGCCTAGGTCCCTACCCCATTGCGTGCGTCCTGGTGGTGGGTCTCGGGGGATAGAGAATAGAAAGAGCTTGTATAGGCGAGAGATTATCCCCTTGGAACGCTTTGCGGTCAAAAGGAGCTTTTCAAAGTCTGTGAGTTCCCTCCTGAGGGTATCGCCCCAAGATGGCTCGGTGAGGACACCCTTGAGCTGAAGATAACGAAACGGGGAAAGCGTGCCTATTCCCAGGGCTTCCTCGAGGTCCTTCAGGGGGAGGAAGGAGCCCCCCACCCACAGTTGGCCGGTCCTACCAAGGCCCGCCTCGAACCACGTCTGGTAAGCTGCTGGTTCTGCTATTTTGGCCAGGAAAGGGGGGGCCCATATACAGCTCAAGGGGGAGGGCCATGTCGTGAGCCATCTGTAGTAACCTCCCTCTCTCCATAGGGACCACAATACTTTCAGAATCGGGTGGTTCAAGACGGTTCTGGGGATCGTACTCCTTGGGACCCAGAGCCATTCCTCTAGTGTGACAGGCGCCAGGGGCCTGTTATCCATGGCTACCCACTGTTTTTTCATTCCCGGTGTGAAGTGATCGACCAGGATCCTCAACTGGGATGCCCTATAGTACGTCTCGAGGTCGGGGTAGCCCACCCCCCCATCCTCCTTGGTCCTAGTCAATACCTCGTACGAAATCCTGTGTTTTTTGCCCTGCCAGAGGAATCTAAGGAGGATTCGTTTTGTTTCATCAAAAAAGGCCTTGGGGACTTGCACCGGGAGCATTTGGAAGAGAAACAGGAATTTTGGGAGAATCACCATTTTTATGAGATTAAGGCGTGCCATCCATGAGAGACCCGTTCCCGCCCACCTTTCTATGTCCCTCCTGATTGCTGACCAGAGGGGGGGGGAGTTGGCCCCATACAGGTCTTCAAGGTTACGTGTGATTTGGACTCCCAAGTAACGGAACCCCTCATCGTTCCGCTTGAAGGGGAGGTCCTCCACAAAGGCCACCTCTGTGTCCGGCAGGTTCCCACCCACAAATGCCACCGATTTGTCCAGGTTGACTTTGTACCCCGATAGTTCTCCATACCTTGTGAGGCCCTGCAGTAGCCGAGGGATTGTATGGGACGGTCTGGTAACGTAGAGCAGGGCGTCGTCCGCAAAGAGGCCGATTTTGCAGTGCATATCCCCCATCTGCACACCACTGATGGCCATGTCATTGCGGATCGAGATTGCCCACGGTTCCATCACCAATGCGTAGATTAACGGGGACAGGGGGCATCCCTGCCTCGTACCACGTTCAAGGGGGAATTCTCTAGATTCAATCCCGTTTGCCACTACTCTGGCCAGAGGGGAGGAGTAGAGCGCGGATATCCATCCCAACCACCTTGGACCCATCCCCACCGACATGAGAACCTCCCTCATGAAAGCCCAACTGACCCTGTCAAAGGCCTTCTCCGCATCGAGAGCCAGTAGGAGTGGGCCTTCGTTTCTGGCCTCGGTTGTGGCTAGTATATGAAGTGTTTTCCTTAGATTATCGGAACCCTGTCTATTAAGGACGAATCCCGCCTGGTCTGGATGTATCAGGCGTGGGAGGGAATTTTCCAGTCTGGAGGCCAGGATCCTAGCAAAAATCTTGGCGTCTAAGTTGAGAAGTGAGATGGGTCTGTAGGACCCACAAACCGCCCGGTCTTTACCAGGTTTGGGTATGACGGTGATGAGGGCCTGTAAGAAAGACGGTAGGATTGTGTTGTTGCCCCTAATTTGATTAAACAATTTAGTCAGGGGCTTCACTAGGGTGGATTGGGTCTGTTTATAAAAATCCGCTGTGTAGCCGTCAAGGCCTGGAGCCTTTCCAGCCTTCAGTCTCTTAATGGCTCCCTCCACCTCCTCCTCTAGGATTTCCCCCACGAGGGTCTCTAAGTCTTGGTCGGTCAGTTTGGGGAGGGGGTGTTCTGCCAGGTAGGAGGCAATATCCTCCTGTGATTCGCCCACTTGCCTGGAATAGAGTTTGCTGTAGTAATCAGCAAAACATTCCGTCACTTCCTGCCGGTTCCCATGAATTCTGCCTTCCTCGTCGGTTAGCTGGGTAATCCCTCTCTTCGCTCTACACCCCCTCGACCTCTGTGCCAGTAGAGTGCCTACCCTGTCGCCCTGTTCATAGTATCTCTGTTTGGTATATCGCATCCTCTTAACCACCTCACCTATGAGAACGGTATGGAGCTCCTGTCTTTTGCCCTGCATCTCGTCCAATAGTGCCCTCCGGTCCACCCCCGGGACGCCCAGTCTGGCCCGCAGGATCTGTAACTCCGCTCGGAGTCTGCTCTCGACCAGGCCCCTCTCCCTTTTACGCCTCGAGCCCTCCGCTATGAGGAGACCTCTGAAGGTGGCTTTCCCCGCTTCCCATACCGTGGACATGTCCGTCTCCCCGGTGTCGTTTATCTCGAAGTAGGCCAGCATTTCTTGTTTCATGAAATCACGGAATACTGGATCCCTAAGGAGCGTGTCGTTACACCGCCATCGAGCCGATCTCGGGGCGACGGGCAGGGACCAGTTAGCTACAAGTAATTCGTGGTCCGACCACGTTATGGTCTCGACCTTTGGCTGGGTTACCGCCCCATCCCCCTCCTCTGAGGCCAGCAGAAGGTCGATTCTGGTGTAGGTGCAGTGTGGGGGAGAAAAGAATGTGTAACCACCCTGGGCCGGGTACGCCTTGCGCCAAACGTCTACCCAGTAGTGATCCCTCAGGAGGTTTTGCAAAGCCAGGTTGTCCTTAGTGATCCCCTTGGGTGTCCCACCTCTAGCGGACCACCAATCCAGTTGGGGGTCGGCTATGAGATTAAAATCCCCACCGAGAATCATGGCCCCCTCAGCCCATTCATCCGTGACGCCAAAGATCCGTGTGAGGAACTCTACTTGACCCGAGTTGGGTGCGTATACAGTGGCAAAAGTGACTCGTTGCCCCTCGCAAAGCCCCTTGACGCCTAGAAATCGACCCCCAAATCCTCTCTTGGTTTCCACCCCTGTGAGTTGGAGAGCCCTTCCCAGGAGAATGCTCACCCCCTCCTTCTTAGAGGTCGGATGTGAAGCCCAGTAATTGCTGCCGATATCTTTCCCCTTGATTCTGGACTCTCTCCCACGCTTGTAATGTGTTTCCTGTAGGAATAGGACCGTCAGGTGTTGTTTACGGAACATATTACCCGTGAGGAACCTTTTATTTTGAGAGTTTAGACCCTTGACATTCAACGTGCCCACCTTCCCTTCAATCATTGTCATCATTCCGGGTGTGCATTCTGAACCCCTCGTGGTGATTGAATTTTAGAGCCCATTGCCAAGCGTATTCCTGCGGTTTGAACTGAATTTCCCCCTGAACCCCTCTAACTGCCCCGTTGTCCCTCCTACCTCCTTCCCCCTTATTCCAAACCCCCTTCCCTGTACCCTCCCTCCCCCGCCCCTCCCTTGAAACATAAGGCGTTCGTCCACTTTCCCCGACATATGTTGAGGTTGGTCAACGAACCACCAAGGACTCTAACCCCAGCCCCGGGGTTTTCGTGTGTTTGGAGAGTCCCAGATCGCAAACTTGATTCAGGTCGGCCCCTTCAGGCCTTCGGTACACATGGCCGAGATAGAATTCTGGGACCCGGAGCCCCCCCCCCAGGCCACCAACCCATAACTTGAACCTCGGACATGGGGCAACACAAATAAACAGTTAACTTTTTAACAAAACGCTCTGCCGACCCATAGTCCAGCGGGCTAAACACAGCGCCGCCGCGGCGCCCATTCAAGGCAGTTCGTGGGCCCAGGGCCGCCAGCGCCCGCACCCCGAATCATTTCTCACCTCGTGATTTTCTCCACCTCCAATCGAATGCTATTATCATGAATTTGGGTGGTCTTCCAGGTTCGTCGACGGGTGTCTGGTTTTCCGAAACTTTCGGGCCCCCTTGACCTTAGATTTCCCGCTGTGATTTCCTAGTCTGTCGGGACCCCTGGGGGGGTCCCGTGGTCCTCCCTCCTGGGCGCCTGAGTGGCCCGCCCGGTCGTTCACCAGATCATCCGTGGCTCACCGTATGTCTTCCTCCGACATCAGGTGGTGTTTCTCACCTAGCCACTCAAACTCCAGGTAGAAGGGGTGCCCCCACCGATATCGGACCCCTTTTCCCTGCAACCATCTTGTAAGTGTGCCACATTTCCTCCTCGTTGACAGGGTTAGGGCCGATAGATCTTGAAAGATGGATACCTTCGAGTCGCCGTACTGTATGATGCCAAGATGTCTCGCCTTCTCCAGGATTCTGACCTTGTCCCTGTAGTAGTGCAGCCGAACCAGGACCGAGCGTGGGCCTCTGCCTCCCTCCCCGCTCGGTGCACCCTGTCGAAGTTGATCGTCCCCACGCCCTCTGTTCCCAGGGCGATCCTCACGATGTCGTGCACTTTGCCTTCGAGTCCTTGTGTGGACTCGCCCTCGGATTCCACCAGGCCAAAGATTCGAAGGTTGTTCCTCCTCTCCCTGTTTTCCATATCATCAACCTTAAGCCGAAGCTCTTCTTCACGCCTTTCCATGTCTCGGAGTCTCATGTCCATTTGGGTTTCGAGGAGTGTTACTGAGAGTTGATTATTTTCGACACCCTCCACGCGGTCTTCTAGGGTGGTGACTTTGGTGGTGAGGTCGGCCAGTTTGGCCCCCATGTCTGTCCTCATCCCTCGTATCTCCTCCAGAATCGTTTGGATGTTGTTCTGGATAGCCCCCAGGTCTGGGGGTGGGGCAGTGGGGCTACCGGTGGCCATGGCACTTTCTTTGGCAACGAACTGGTATTTCTGCAGGTTTTCTTTCCAGTACATGGAAAGTTCGTGCCGGCCACTTATCGGCGGGCGCCGCCTTTTCGTCGACTGGGGAGCCGGGAAGGGGTGGTTGAGTTGGCCCTTTGGTGGCGGGTTCACGGCAAGTCAACTGGGGGGTCCCCAAGGTCTTACAACGCTGTCGGTGTGTTCCACGCAGTCCTTGGTGTCCTTGGTGCCCTTATTCCGGCCCCGTCGTTGCTCCACGGGTGAGTGGGTGGCCCTCAACTTATTGAGTTCTGAGGCCGTGGAGGGGGCTAGTGGACTCGGGCCTCCCTGTGACCGGGCGTGTCTCGTTAGGCGTGTCTTGTTAGGCGTGGGGCCCCCGGGCACCACGGGCCATCTCGGCGAGTGTTGTGATGGTGGGGGGGCGTGCTCCCGCGTCGGCCCCCTTGCAGTACCGTAACTCCCAGGTCCGGAGGATGGTCCTCTCCAGGTCGGGCCGGGCCTCGAGTATCAGAAGCGCCGGGCGCGGAGCGCCTGGGCGCAGAGGGCCGCCCCGGCGTGTGCTCCCCGGGCGGGCGGACGACTTTCTTCAGGTCGGGGCCCTGGGTCAAGCGGTGGGCCGCGGAAGATGTCCAGGGGAGGAAGCGCCGTGGGCCCACCCTCTCGGGCCTATTCGTGGGCGGCGCGGGTCGCGCTGCTTCCTGCGTTACTCCACGCCAGGTCGAGGGGGAGGGGCAGTTGAAATCGCCTCGGTCCGTGTAACTCCGCACAGGAGCGCCGGATCGGGACCAGAGTTGGGTCCAGGTAGGGGCTACAGGCTCCAACGTCTTTTGGTGGGGGTCGCGTAGTGCATGGGACCCTCGTTCCGCCGGTAAATCGCAGTTCACCCGGGGCTGGGTGCGGAGCTCGATGTTCAGGCGTCCATCCTGCCCGCGCCCCCTGGTGGCCTCGTTCAGTCTTTTACACCAAACACCACACACACACACACACACACACACACACTACATAACACTATATAAAGTATTTTTCCCACACCCTGGTGTCTGTTTTCTTTTCTTATTTACCTCATGGGACAAGCATGTAGCTCTGCCTAGCTGGGCCCAATTTGGCCTACGGGCTACTACATACCTTTCTGGGTTCATGCGGTAGGCATAGACCTGACAGTTGACCGATGTCGATGACTTTTGACTACAGGATGATGCTCTGTTGAAATCTGTCTTCTGAAGGTCTCCAGGTATTTTCTAGGCTCTGAAATATTTTCTTCCTGTTGAACATGAAGTGGCCTCGATCCATATGTAACATTGCAATTGCTATTAAGTTCATTAAAAAAATGTTCCCCTGCCCGAGACCTGCCAGTGATTCGGAGTAAGCAACATCATGCTGTTTGTCTCTAGTGGTGTTCTTCTGCCTGGGGATTTCAGAGCTCGGCGGAACACTTGAGACATGTTTCCTTTGCTTCTAGTGAGTAGCAACTCAATGTTATAGTTATCTGCCATATCTTCAAATATGGCGATGCATCTAACTCCATCTGTTGCTACCAGATGGAACTCCAAGGGTCGGAAATGTTACCACTAAGTGGGCAAGAGAGCAATGCCCCTTAAGCATTGCCTTTTTGGGAACATGATTTAGGAGGTATGTGTTTGCTATTTCACTTTCCCATTGGTTTCCTGATTCATCCAAAGTTTGAGAAATAGGGCCTCATTACGAGTTTGGAGGTAGCCATGGTGCTATTAGCGCCAAGGCTGCCTCCGAAATCGGGTCTGGGTCCGGGTTCCTTGAATGAGAAATTACCGGGTCATTCCAACCTCGGAGGACCCGGTAATTCCTCATTCAAAAAACCCATTCCCATTCGAGCCCCCATAGGGTTCAATGGGAATGGGGATGGAGCTAATAACGGGCCTGTTAATAACGGGTCCGTTATTTGCTCCTTGGTCCCCTTGCGGGACCTGCAAAGGACATCTGGTCTGACCAGACATTCTGAGCGGGTCCCGCAAGGGAACCTCGTAATAGGGCGGAATGGGTTTACCGACACAGGAAACATTACTGGCGCCGTTAAACCCATTCCGCCCACCTCGTAATGAGGCCCATAGTCTTGAGGGCCTCATCCTTGCATAGTAGCATTGTTATTTATTTATTTAATTTAATGAAAATTACAGGGAAAGCAATGCATTTCGGCACAAAAATGCTTGCACATATTTTTACCATTGATGTACAGAGGAGGGGACCAGCGTCCTTAGCAATGGGTGAGAGGATGTGGAGAGGTAGAAACATGATCCAGGGACAAGGACAGTAGAGCATATCATAGGAAGGGAATAGTGGAGAGACAGGAGAGCATGTTATAGGAAGGGAATAGTGGAGAGACAGTAGAGCATGTTATAGGAAGGGAACAGTGGAGAGACAGTAGAGCATGTTATAGGAAGGGAATAGTGGAGGGACAGTAGAGCATGTTATAGGAAGGGAATAGTGGAGAGACAGTAGAGCATGTTATAGTAAGGGAATAGTGGAGAGACAGTAGAGCATGTTATAGGAAGGGAATAGTGGAGAGACAGTAGATCATGTTATAGGAAGGGAATAGTGGAGAGACAGTAGAGCATGTTATAGGAAGGGAATAGTGGAGGGACAGTAGAGCATGTTATAGGAAGGGTGGAAATGCTATGTTTTAGAATGAAAGGAGGGATAAGTGCCGTGGGGTTGTCGTAGAGAGGTAGGGGGAGAGGAGAGCAGGAACATGTGGTTGCGTAGAATGCTATGCAAGTGGTTCTTCAGATAGGAGGAGAGCTAGGAGGTTGGATTTAAATACAGAGAGTGGGAGTAGTGCATAAAGGGAGAGGAAGAGCATTCAAGAGTAGGGGAGCGAGAAGTGGAAGAAAGCAGAAATGAGAGGTAGCACAAGGGGCACAAGAGGTGGCAAGGAGGTGAGCCGAGGATGATCAGGGGGGGTCAGGGAGAAAGTTGTCCTAATGGAGTTGAGCATGAGCGAGTGAGATGCCATCCAGTATTTGATGGCAGAGAGACAGACATTTATTACTGTAGCTCATCAGATAAAGAGGGTAAGGAGAAGAAGATCTGAGCGTCATCAGCAAAGTGTTGATAAGAGAAGCCATAGGAGGAGATCAAGGTGCCAAGACAGAGGTATAGAGAGTGAAGATAAGTGGATCCAGAATTGACCCTTGAGGGACACCAACAGTAAGGGGGGTGAGTGGGGAGATAAGGTTGTTCAAGGACACCTGAAGTGTCTGGGGGCGAGATATGAAACACAACAAGTCCCTGATACCTAGGAGAGATAGTGTTAAGAGAAGGTCAGAATGGTTGCCGCTATTGATGGCAGCAGAGAGGTTGTGAAGAATAAGAACAGGTGAATTGTTAGCATGACAAGCAGAAGTGATGTAGTTGCTGACATTGAGGAGAGCTGACTTGGTAGAGTGCAGAGAGCAGAAGCCAGACGGAAGAGGATCCTGGAGGTTGTGTGTGTAAGTTGTTGAAATTTACAAGCTCTAAGATTTTGGAATAGTGAGGTAGAAGAGAGACAGGATGAAAGGTGGCAGGACAGTAAGGATCTAGGCCAGGTTTCTTAAGGCTCAGCAGCTGACTTGTAGGATGATGGAAATGTGGTACTGTCAAGAGAGGAATTGAGGAGGGAAGTAAGATATGGAGAAATACTGGGACCTATGAGTTTCACAATATGTGAAGATAGAGGATCGACAGAGGCACATGAAGGTCAAGAATCTCAGAGTTAGTGGGAGCAAAGGAAGAGGATGGTAGAGGTAGTGGAGAGAAGTGAGCAGTTGGAGGACAGAAGGTAATTTGTCAGGTTATTTTGAATGTTCGAGGACATTTTTTAAGCAAAGTAGATGAAGAGATGGAGGAGGGTTTAGGAGGAAAGAGAATTCAGTTGAAATATTTTTGGAGGCACCTAGGTTGAGAGGATTGAGACGTAATGGGGGAGTAGTTTTAAAGAGCAGCCAGGTAGAGTTGGAGATCTGAGGAGTGTCTAGATCTTTTCCAAGTGTGAAAGGATTTTCCTCGTTGCTGTTGGGTGTAATCCAAGGTTATGGAGGGGAGGGTCTAGGAATTAATGTAGAAAGAGGGAAGTGAGAGGAGAAGGGAGCGTTAAGAGCAACATTAACGTTTAGTGAAGGCTTTATCAGTGGATGGAACAGTGAATTGTGCATTGGATAAGAGAGAGTGGTGTAGGTTAGAGAGGTAGATAATGAATTTAGAGGAGGGAAACCTGCACTTAATAGTCGAAGTGGTAGATGGAGAGAGTGTGGTAGAAGTATGAGTGGAGATTAGGCCAAAGAGCATTGGATCATCAGAGGGAAAGGGGCAGTGAAGATTTTAGAGAAAGAGAGATGAGAGGAGATGAGAAAAAGGTTAAGAGAGTTACCATTTGAATGGGTGGGGAGAGAGTGGACAGAAGAGAGCGAGTGGTTAAGCAGGAGGGCTAAAGTCAGTACACAAAGGAGTGTAGAGTGAGGGGCAGTTAAAGTCACCAGTGACAATGAGGTATGGATTGGGAGGAAGGGAGTTAATAAGTTGGGAAAGGTGGACAGTAAATTGACCAGTGGAACCACTTGGGCGATAGAGAGACATAATATGAATGTCATAGGGAGCAGTGATTTTGGAGATAGTTCAGAGGGAGAACTAATGGGAAATATGAGAGATAGGAAGTTTGGAAGGTACAAACAGTCCTACTCCACCACCCCTACCAGTTGGACGGGGAGAGTGGGTGAAGGTGAAGTCATGCTTGTGAAGATCAGCAAGGGTTGTAGAGTCTGAGGGAGAAATGCAGGTTTCTGTAACAGTAATGAGGTCAAGGGAGGGAAAATTGGAAAAAAGGATGACGGAGGTAAAGGAAGTCATGTTACAGACAGACTGTGCATTACAAAGAGCAATATAACAAGAATGAGATGTAGAAGTATTCTTATGTTGCGTCTGTGAAGTAGAGAGCCAATGGGGGTAGATGCGAGAAGAGGATGTGTGATGAAAGTTAGGATTGGAGGGTTTGCAAAAAGAGAGAGTAGGTGAACGAGAAGAGGGGCAATTTCAAGGAAAATAGATGATAGTGATAGGAAGAGAGTTGAAATGGTTTTGAACAGAGGAGAATGAAGAGAGTAGTAGAAGAGAAAGGAAGAACTAGTAAGAGCAGTGCATGGTGAGGGCGGGGCTGCACCAGGAGGTAATTGGTACCCACAGGTAAGTAGCAGCACACAGCAAAGCACTAACTCAAAGGTAAAGATGCAAAGAGGCTGGAGGAAAGGCTGGAGGTTGGCCCTTAGCTATTTGTCCTTTGCTGGGTCACCGCCCCAAAGCAAGTAGTCAAGTATTGGAAGTGGTGTGGAGCATCCAATGGCAGGATGGGGAGGCAGGACCACCAGCCTGTGGCTACATAGCTGGCCCAGAAGCCCCAATCGTCGCTTGATGATAGTAAAGGTGGCTGAGGGGAGCAAGGTGGGTGGAGGATGCCAAGCACAGATTAGCAGCAGGAGCCGGTGGGGGGAGCCAGGCCGCCTTGGCAGGTAGCCTCAGGCAGATCGAATGAGTGCCTCTGGTGCTGTTGTTATGAGCTCCCTGTTGCTCTCAGCCCATTTGAAGCCCCTTTTGGAGGTGGAAAGAACTTTCAAAGATGGATGTTCTTGGGTCAGTGGTCAGGTTAGCAGTGTGTACATTGATATTGGATGCTTTTTGTAGGTCATGTGACCTCTGTAGGCAGCTTCACTTCAGGCAGGTGGAACGAGTGCCTCTGGTGTTGTTGTTATGAGCTCTGTGTTACTCTTAGCCCAGTCAAGCCCCTTTTGGAGGTGGAACAACCTTCCAAAGATGGCGGTTTTGAGGTCAGGGATCATGTACGTAGCCATAGATTGATCCTGGATGCTTCTTGTCAGTCCCCTGACCTCTGCAGGCAGCCTCAGGCAGATGGAGCAAGTGCCTCTAGTGATGTTGTAATGAACGAAGCATTGTATCAGCCCAGTTGAAGCCCCTTTTGGGGGTGGAAAGACCTTTTAAGATGGTGATTTTGGGGTCAGATTTCACATGAGAAATATGTAGATCGATCCTGGATGATTCTTATGGGTCCCCTGATCTCTGCAGGCAGCCTCAGCCAGGTGGAATGAGTGCTTCTGGTGCTCTTGTTATGAGCTCTGTGTTGCTCTCTGTGTTGTTAATGCTGGACTATTCTCTGGATCTCGATCAGTGCGAGACTGACTCTTCATCAGAGGCTGGACATTCCTTCTCAGAAAGAGCGTGGTCTATTTCCCTTCTCCCACCCATAGCTGAACCAGGCTAGGTTTCTGAGAAAATAGTTTCTGGATCACCTGGCCAAATTTGCTGTTGGCAACTAGGTATAACTACATGAGATTGTACTGAAACGAGGACTAAGGCTACCCCACCTTGTGGACACTGGCTGTGAAAGGAACCAGCACACTATTGACAGATCACTGCTAGTGGTCTGTGTTTAGAGAACACCCCGAACAACATGTAATACATATACACATTTTATTCATATGATTTAAAACCAAAAACATTTTTTTACTAGCATGACATAGCTAGTGTTGCCATAACCTTTTTGCTTGCCCTTCAGGCTTTTCAAGTAAAATTCAGACAGTGATTTGTACATTTAATTTCTTTACAGTGTGAGTTAGTACATATTGGTGACTGAGAATGTGGTCAGAGTGACCTAGCATCTATCGAGTCGACACTGATTAGTGTTTCTGGCATAGAATAGGTTGCTTGAGTTCTGGTGCCGTCTTCAGGACAGTTCTAGTGTATTTGATGATGTCACCGATTTTCACTGGTGAGGGATATCTGAGCTGGTTGATTTCAGTGTCACAGGTGTCTGCATTTGAATACTTTGTTTTACAGGGTGTTACGCAAAATTGGAATGATTCTAGCTTCATTCTCTCCATCATCAAGGGAAGTTTATGAGTACCAGCATACCAATTGATGTGATTTAACAGATTTAATCTGGGGTTGTCTTTTGTATTTTAAAGCATTAAATACTTCCAAAACACTGATTTGTGAAATTGTCATTTATAAATCTGCAGAAAAATCTTTAACTTTTTTTTCCCACTTAAATTTTATTGAAACATTTCCGAATAATAAATCAAGGCATATACATTAGTACAGTAATTACAATCTCAACACTTTAAGTAAGGACCCTCCCCCCACTCAATCCCGCTCAGGGATCAACCAATTTCAGCATGTTAAAAAGCAAACCGTTTTTGTGTCAAACGAGCAGACCTAAAAATATGCTCGCCCGAGGCCTGCAACATCTGGTCAGCTCTCTTCTGTGTCCCACCCCTTCCACTTAAATGACCCACATAAGAAAAAAGAACAACTAATGGCCAGTGGTCGAAGTGAGGAGGAGCGGTAGGGAGCGCTGTTCCTTTTCTTTTTTTTAAATTAAGAAACCATTCCGGAATGGAAGTGTAGAAAGAAGTTGAAGCTTGCACTACAGTCCACTGAATGTTGCCATAAACAGCAGGCGCATTTGTTTGGGGGGCTTATATTGGTGTGGGACGGAGCTTGGCGATGGGGTTTGTGGGGTCGGGGCAGGCCAGCAAGGTACATAGTTCCACTATTTCTTTCATACACTTCGACCACTGGTAATGGGCTAAACGATGCAACCAGCCTGCGAGAAGGCCAACATCACAGAACACCGCTCAGTAATGTAAGAGATATTACATGATTTGGCCAGGATCACTGTATCATCTGCTGGCAAAGCCATGATACAAGCATGAACGCTTTGGTTCCACAGTCTTGAATTTGGATAGTTATTCACCACTTGGTCTAAACATTTATGTTCATCATTGGAGGTGATTGCTAGGTTTTACAACACCCCACCTGAACAAACCAATTTCCAGACCTCCATCATACAGATGACATGTTAGTTTTTATAGCAACTCCTATCTGGTGCAGGCACATTGCTGATTCTATCACATGTTGTGTTGCAAAACCAAGTACACATGCAGGCAGGTTTATAAACCTCAAACATACGAAAGGCTCAGCCAGCCTTGCTGGAATGTGATATTCTAATCTTACATATGAACACATATGTCTGCAAAGAGTGCTTAACACACTAACTTCTGAGCCATTGTGGCACTCAATATACCAATATGCATTTCAACTTTGGCTATTGCACATGATCAGCATAATTCCCTCAGGAAGGAAAGAATGCTACAGGAGTTGTGCCATAAGGAACACAAAAATGATGTATACCATAGTAAACACAGAAAGCATTACATAATGAATTGATCAAGGCAGTATGTGCTTGTCAATACAGAAAGGCAATAGGTTTATAGCCTCAGCCTCATACCATAAAATATCCTGACATGTGCTATTTATGTCTGGTGAACAATGGAATCTTACTTCTTTAGATCAGGCAGCCTTGTGGGGCCCCCTCCAAGGTGGGGGCCCTGGGCAAGTGCACATTTTGTCCTCCCATAAAAACGTCTCTGGGTCTCAAATGTGGGACGCTCTATGAAGGTCTCCTCTAAACAGGTTCTTCCCTGCTCCTCCAGACCCATTAAGGACAACATCTCTGCCCTCGCTCCAGCTCTTGCTGACTTCTGTAAACACTCTTTCGCCACTGGCTCTTTCCCTCTATCCCTCAAGTACTCCCTTGTGTACCGTCTCTTAAAAAATCTGTCTGCTGATTCCTCCTGCCCGGCCAACTCTCGCCCTATTTCCACTACGCCCTTCCTGGTTAAACTCTTGGAGAAGCTGGTCCTGCCCCAATTGACCCTCCACACTGATCATCCTGGTTGCCATCAGGACCATATCAATCTTGATTTTGGGCATTCAGAGGCACTGAAACTGCTCCCCTGAACAACTGTGAACCCATTGTGGCAAATCTTGATTCCAACTCTCCCGGCTGTTCTCATTCTCCTCGATCTCTCCTTTGCCTTTGCCATTGTCAACCCTTCCATCCTCATAAAATGACTCTGTGATACCCTCAGTTACAACCATTAAATCAATACTGTTGATCATTACACAAATTTAATTTATTCCAAAATGACATATAAAAATCACATTAAAGGTTAAAACTCTGTGTAAAAAAAATACAATTCAAATAAAGTGACAAGAACTGCCTAAAAGACTAGGCGGTGATCTAAATAGATCAAGAGAGTTTATATATTCGAGGTTATAATTGGTGTCTTGATATCAAAGGTGTCTTTTAATTGATGTTTTAAGAGTCTAAATGATTACTAAATTAGCCCCTTTCATGTACTTGACATGTTTCAGTTCTCTTCAGTTGTTTTTGGAACTTTTTCAGGAGATTGTCACTCGACTTTCTTACAATCATACAAGATATACTGTTAATGTATCGTGTTGGAATTTTCTCCAGCTTCTTATAAACAGTGGGAAAGTTACTACTTTATTTAAAGCGTAACTGGTCTAGTCCGTGGAGTAGACTAAGAAGGTGATCCTGTGTCAAGCAAGGAGTGTCTTCTCTGGTACGAATTGACACTATATTTAGTGATACTCGTCCTGTATAATTAGCTGGGTAAATGCTCCAATATGTGTGGTGATGGGTCAAACCTCTTTAATGGCTGTTTTCAATCCTCTGTGAAGGCTCTTCGTGGTCCTTAAGGTGTAAATACATCTAGGTCGAGCAGAGAATTATAGAGGTCATCGGGTCTCGAAAAATAGTCCCTCTGTTTGCCATATGCTGTGATCAATCATCGAGCTGGAGCAGACAGAGAGATGGCTGCAACTCGAATGCCCGCCATTCAGGCATGGTGTGCAGCTAATGATCTCTGCCTTAATGCCAGTAATACAGAGATGCTTCTGATCGGGAAACTTTTCCTCCTACCGCCTGGCCACCCTCTTTGAATCCTCCTCCTCTGCCATCCTGTGAGGCCAAAAACCTTGGGGTAATCTTCGACTCCACTCACTCCTTCATCCCTCACATCATGGATCTTACTAAAATGTCCCACTTTCAGCTCCACCTTCTTAGAGGCATCCATCCTTTCCTCACCTTCCCCCAGAAGCTCAATGTCTCCATACCTCTGATCCTCTCCAGGCTGGACTACTGCAACAGCCTCTTTCCCAATCTCCCTCTTCCCTTCCTACACCCCTTCCAGCTAATCCAGCTGGATAAGGCTGCAAAACGTATCCTTGGCCTCGAGCCCAGGGGCCATATCTCTCTAGCTCTGAAATCTCTCCACTGGTTCCTGGGGGCTGCAAGGATCAAGTTCAAGACCTTCTGCATCATCCAAAAGGCCTTCTGTGGCTGGGGACCACGCTATCACCAACTTCCCCTCCCTATATACTCCCCTGCTGGAGCCCTACGCTCCTCCAACTCCAACTCTTTGACGGTCAAACGCTTCTCCAAGCAGAGGGTGGGGGCTAGGTCTCTCTCCTCGGTTGACGCCTCCCTTTCAAACAGCCTCCCTGCCCCTCTCAGACTTGAGCCGGACCTCTTCAAGTTCCAGAAATTGTTTAAAACTTTTCTGTTCTCTACCTCTTTCCTTTCCCTTTTAATCACCCCACTGCCGTTGCAACTGGTGGCCTGATCCTAATGAATCACACAGGATTTCGGGCCCCCTTCCCAAGTCAATACCAGCACACCCGCCCCATTGCACTGCCCTTGCAGGCCCCTGCTTGGCGGCTCGGCATCCTACCCTTGTGAGTCGCCTGCAACAGCACGTAGCCTGACGTCCACCAAACCCCCACCTCCCGGGCTCCCCTTAGCACTTCCCTCCTGGCCCTCCACCAGCACTTGCCCATCCGTCTGCTCCACACCCCCTACCCCATTATCTCCTGGACTTCTCCTCACTGCACTTGCACAGCTGAAGTCCACCTAGTAGGACCATGACTGTATTTTACTCTTTTTGCTATTGTTATTTTTCCCCTGTGCCCTTTCTATTTAGCCTTGTGGCGTTTTGAAACACTATTCAGTTGTATACGTGCCTATCAAGTACTAATTAAAATAAACAAGGTAGTATGTAGAAATAATTCTTAGAATATTGCTAAGAACCGATCAGACTTCCATAATGAACACGCAAATAAGACTTGAGTATCATATGTGCTTGATGCAGTTATATGACACCCAACAGTGTTCTTTAATCACTGTGCGGCAGTGCAGCCATGGAGAACTGGCAAACCATAAGCAACATATGCTGGCAAGTAATCTGGCGGCTTTAGTTCTGTGATACGCAGAAGTATTATGTACATGGCTAAAAATCACACTGGTTTTGCAGGTGGGTTACTTGAGTGTGACACAGGACACTAAGGCTCTGATGAACTTTCTTTTTCCACCACTTCATTAATCCTTGGCCAAAACTTTCCGCCACACTTGCTGTATTACCTGAATGTTTAGGGTAGTCAGACTTTGATTAAATGACTTTTTAAAAGTGTGGGTATTAGATTTGTATTACATTAATGTCAGTTTCAGGCTAATCAAAGTTTATGTAAGCTGTGAATTGAGAAGGTCAGACAGAGGGCCTCATTACGAGTCAGCCGGTCTGGAAACAACGATGGCGGTAAACCCTCTGCCACTGTTGTTTCCGGACCGGCTGATTCCGAGTTCTGCAGGCGGGAGGTGTCTGACCTGGCAGGAGTAACACCACCTGCCTGCAGACGGAAATGGAAACCCTGGCTCCATCATAGACAGAACTTGTGTTTCCATGGTCCCCATCCCCATGGAGTCCTATTGGACTCCATGGGAATGTGGATTAAAGGAATTCCGCTTCCGGCATTACCGGGTCACCGGAGTTGTAATGCAAAGTGGTAAAGTGGTCTTATGTTACATAATTTCGGATCCGGTGGCAGCCTGTCGGTTTTTCCGGCACGGCTACCGCCGGACTCGTAATGGGGCCCAGAGACTTTCCTGCCAATGGAAGCAAAGTGTCAGTTTGCAGGACCAATGGCTTGCAAGTGTTAGCTGGTTTCAAATAAAAAGAAAAATGACCCCCTCTTTCAGCTGACCAAAAGAATTATCCTTAAAATGCAAACACTTATTGAAAAGATGTGCTCTATTTCGCAGATGTAGGGATGCATTGAATGCATAACATTGAAATGTTATGCTATGTTAATGGGCACTTGAAACACTTGTGTATAGGTGCGTTGTAAATGCCATATAATATCACCATTGGTATGGCCGCAAACGCGCTGTAGGTTGAACATCCTCGGGGAATGGAGTCCAGGTAAGAGGAGATAGTGAACGCTGTAAAAAGTGCATCTGTGTACGTGCAGCTAGACCTCATTATTCGTGGTGGATAGCTGCATTCTAATGCTCAAAGTAGTGTGCAGGGTATGTGAAACAGATAGTATGTGTGCAATACTAATGGTTTCATAATCTAGGCTAGAGGGATGCACAGTGGCAACATGTATGCTTGATTTGTGAATGAGTATGGCCAAACCCAAGTGGGCTTTCTGCGATTATTAACTGCAAGACTTGGTCTCTGCACAGTGTAATCAAATTTCAGTCATATTCGGTTAAGGGTGAAATGCTGCATCCAATACATGACTGATCCTGCGCTAGCATTTTGTCTACTTACAAAGGATGAAAAGCAGCACTCGGCATGCCTGACGTCATTGATTCTTCATGTCTTTTGTGAAATGTTACTACTAGCCACTTCAACTATACTTATTTTGTGAATTTCAGAAGGATTGAAGACTAAGTCGCTGCTACCCAGATTCATACCTCTGTCATGCACAGTACAAATAGATCTTTCAAAAGGTGCTTTAACCTTCTGAGATGTATTACTGCCAAGTGTAATGCTCTGGCTTATCTGGATGACATAATCACTGGTCATAATCCATGCCAGTAGTTATTGTCTGCAATCTAAACATTCTGATTGGCTGTGATAACGTCAATAACGATTTCCATGTGCTAATAATAGAGTCACAGGACTCTATTTCCTCTTAGTAACATAACCCCCTTATCCAGCTTCATCAACTCCCTTGCTTTCTCCCTCCCTCTTTGTCTTCTTGTAGTCTTTGACATTATTTGCAATATTTTATTGTTAAGAACCAACCCGAACTGGCAGAAACCTACCAAGCCTTTCCCGAGAAGTATGGTGCTTAAAGGAGATTGATGTAGATTATGGCTGCCAGACAAACCCACCCGCACCTCACTTGGAGATTTTTAGGAGAACACGGGGCTGTTTTTTTATTTTTTAAACATATTTTTATTATTTTCATAGATAGTACAGAAGTAAACAATCCCCAAACTTCCCATCCCACCTCCCCCGCCCACCCCGTTCGGAAGAGAAGTCCATGTTCAAATGTCCTCGGGATCGATTAAGAAGTGAAAAAGTCCGTAATTTTTATGGAGTGCGGGGACCACTGTGTAATAATTTATATCCACATTTCTATGGTTTGGGCAGCTCGGGTTAATTTGGGGATATCGGCCCATAGCGACTGCCGCTGTTGTAATGTGATGTCTTCTCCCAGTTTTTTTTCCCATCTTTTCATGTATGCCCACTTTATGTCTTCCTCCTGTGTATTTATGAACTTGTAGAGAGTGGAGACTAGTTTTCTGTCTCCTGAGTTGGTAAGGAAAAACTTTTCAAAGGCGATAAGTTCCCTCGTTGCTGCGTGTGTTATCTCGGGTGAGGACAGCCAGTGTCTGAGCTGTTCATATTTGTATCTGTCCGCATTTGTGAGGTTCCATAATGTTTTGCAGTCGGCGAAAGATCTCATCTCCTTGTCCACGAACATTTCCCCAATTTTTCTACAACCAGCTTCCTCCCAGTTCTCGTATGCGCCGTGCTCTATCCCTGGTGGGAATTGCGGATTCCTGCAGATTGGAGTGAACGGGGCCGTAGCAGTGGTAATGTTCCCTTTCCGTGTCTGCTCATCCCAGGCATTCAATGTGGTTTGGGTGCCTATTCTGCTTTGATTTCCATAATAGGTCCTCCAGTGGTGTTCTTGCGACCGCCCTGTCCTGAGTCACCCAGATCGTTCGCTGATTGTCTCCCAGCCATTCTTTTAGGATCCATAGTTAGGCAGCTTGGTAGTAGTTCTTAAAGTGAGGGAGCGCTAGGCTCCCCTCCTTGATGTGTGACGTGAGAACTGATCTGGCTACTCTGGAGGGTTTCCTGTTCCATATGAATGACGAGACTGACTTTGCCAATGCTCTGAAAAAGGAATCAGGGATCACGATCAGGAGGGATTGGAAGTGATACAGTAGTTTAGGGAGGATGTTCATTTGTATCGATTGGATTCTTCCCCACCAAGAGATATTTAGGGGACACCACTGCTCTAGATCTTTTTGTATTCTTGCCAGGAGTTGGGGGTAATTTCTTTTATATAGTGCCTCTACCTTCTGTGTGAGAGTTATACCCAGATATTTTATGCCTTCCTCTGCGACTTTTAAGCCAAATTGCCCTGCTTCTCTGTTCAGTGTTTCTCTGTTCCCGGTTAGGATTAAAATTTCTGACTTTTTTTTGTTTATTTTTAGGCCCGATATGTTCCCAAATGACTCAAGTAGGTGGATTGCCGCGGGGATGGACTGAGATGGGTGTTCGAGTGCCAATAACATGTCCTCTGCATAGGCAATTACCTCATGTTGTTTACCCGCCATCTCGATCCCCCTGATTTGGTCCGATTCCCTAATTTTAATTAATAGTGGTTCTAGGAACAGCACATATAGGAGCGGTGATAGCGGGCAGCCTTGTTTCGTTCCCCTAGAGATTTCCACCCTCTCCGTCACCACCCCTTTTACCGCTATTCTTGCCGATGGAGAGGAGTAGTTGGCCTTGATCATATTAATATATTGGTTCCCGAATCCCATATGTGCCATGGTTTTGAAGAGCATTGACCACTCTACCCGGTCGAAAGCCTTTTCTGCGTCTAAAGATAGTAGTACTGCAGGGGTGAGGGATATGCTAATTTTTTCTGTTAGATGAACTAGCCTTCTCGTGTTGTCGTGTGTCTGCCTCCCTGGTATGAATCCCGATTGATCCGGTTTAATTAAGGAGGGAAGCAGCGGGGAAAGCCTGGCTGCCAGGATTTTTGTGTATATTTTTGAGTCTAGATTGATCAGGGCAATCGGTCTATATGAGCCTGGGAGGGTGGGGTCTTTCCCTTGTTTGTGGAACACCAATATTTTAGCCTCATTCATGGATGGGGTAACATTTCCACTATCTCTAAAGGTGTTTAGCAGTCTAGTGAGGAAGGGGGTGAGGAGGTCTTCATATTTTTTATAGAATGGGGCTGTGAAGCCATCCGGCCTGGTGCTTTGTTGAATGGAAGATCTTTTATTGCCTTCTTCACTTCACTTTCCGTTATCTGGGCCTCAAGTTCCGTTTTGGCCTTTTCTGATATTTTTTGAAAGGGGATCGATGTCAGAAATCTGTTTTGGTCTGCCTCATCTGGGTGTTCAGTAGCATAAAGATTCTGATAGAACTCCCTGAATGTGTCCCCTATATCTTCGGTGCGCGTCAGCGAATCTCCTTGTGCGTTTTTAATGTTCCAGGTGGTCATTGTTTTTCGCTTTGACGAGAGTAATCGGGCTAGATATCGGTCTGCCTTATTAGCTTTTATGTAGTATCTCTGTTTGAGCTATAGGAGAGATCTCTGGGCTTTCTTGCTACCGAGGAGTTCGAGTTGCCCCTCTGTGTGTTTGAGTGTCCTTTTTAAGTTCCTTGTGGGGTTTGCCAATAATTCTTCCCGGATTTTGGACAGCTTCTTTTCCAGTTCAGTTTCCCACTGCTGTGTTTGTTTATCCCTTGTTGCTTTGAGGGCTATTATATGGCCCCTGATTACTGCCTTGAACGCCTCCCACACCGTACTCAGGGCAATCTCCCCTGTATCGTTGTGTTCGAAGAATTCTGTGATCTTGTCCGTTATGGATTCTCCCATCACTGGGTCTGACAGGATCTCCTGTGGGAGTTGCCATCTCCAAATTCCTTTCTCTTTCCTTGGGGTCGACAGATCCATCCAGAGGGGTGCGTGGTCTGACAGAGAGATGGGTCCCAGCTCCATGTCTTGTATTTTACCCAGGTTCCCCACTGACACCCAGAAATAGTCAATTCTTGACATCGTATTGTGGACGTGTGAGTAATATGTGTATCCCTTGGTTTGACCTTTGTGTTCCCTCCAATGCCATATCATCCATCCGCAGTTTAAGTCGTTCCGCCGGGGTGCCTTGGTGGTGGGGCCCACCCGCACTCCGGTCTATCTGAGGGTGCCAGGCCATATTAAAGTCCCCTCCTATGATTATTTCACCTTTCGCATACCCCTCAAGTCTCCCCATTGTGTCTCTCAGGAAGCCATCTTGGCCCGTGTTTGGGGCATATATGGAAGCCAGTGTCAGTGTGGCGTTGTGCAGTTTGATATTGGCGAAAGCGAATCTTCCTTCTTTGTGAGAGTGTTTGTCGATCAGACTTGCTTCCAGACCATCCTTAACTGCGATCATCACCCCCGCCCTCTTCTCCACTGCGTTGGATTGTGCCATTATATCATAGCCTCTAAGGCGAATTTTCCCCCTATCCTGTGCTTTGATGTGAGTCTCCTGGAGCAGTAGCACTTCAGCCTTTTCCTTCCTTAACATGTTCTCCACTTTTTTCCGTTTCACAGGGGAGTTCAGGCCCCTTACATTTAAGGTTACGAATCTTATCTTCCCCATTTCAGTTAACCTTTCTGGGTGCTCCTTTTGCCCAAGTTGAATATTCCCCACTCTCTTCCGGAACGTCCCCCCACCAACCCCTCTCCCCCAAACTGTAAGATTGTCCCCCAACCATTAACTTTATTCCAACTTGTGCTCCCGAGGAGGGCCCGGGTACCTAAGGTAGATCTGGCGTTCCACCTATCGCTCCCTGCTCTCTGTAGACTCGAGGCTAACTTTGCGGGGAGTCCTAAACCCCACGTCATCCCTTGGCATAGATGTGAGTCGTTCCAGTTCCACACCGGGCCTACTGAGTCTGTTCAGTACGAATTCCATCATTGGGTACTGTTCCGCATAGCATGTTCAGCCTCTGGGCACCGGATCTCTTGAGCTGTAGGTTCACGTCCTTTAATTTGTTTTATTTGACACATCATTTCCCCTTCCTTGCCGTTTCCTTTTCTGGCGGACCCTTTCCCATCCCCCTGGTCTGCTCTGCTGTTCCCCCTTCTTTTTTCCATTTTTGGTCGATGGCTCATCTGTCTGGATATCCATGATGCTCAGCCCCTCTTCCATGGTGGTCACCCTCCTTTGCTGACCCTCCCGGTCGAACAGTAGACCGAAAGGGAATGTCCATTTATATTTTATCTCTCTCTTGACCAGTTCCCTAGTGAGTGGGGCCATTTCTCTTCTTTTTTGGAGTGTTACGGCAGATAGGTCTTGAAACAGCTGAATGTCCACCCCATTCATCCTGATTTGTTCAAGCTGCCTCGCTCTCTGTAGTATGAGTTCTTTTTGCGGGTAGGAGGATAGAGCTGCCAACACGTCTCTGGGTCTCTCCCCTGGTGCCCGTGTGCGTTTTGGGCCCACTCTATGGATGCGGTCTATCCCCACTGCCTCCGAGTCTTGTGCTTCTGTGATATCCCTGAAGACCTCCTGCACCGCTTTCCTTAGGTCCCTGTCCGTGACCGATTCTGGCATATTTTTTATGCGTATGTTCGATCTGCGGGACCTGTTTTCTAGGTCCTCGCACTGTATTTCCAGATTGTGGGTCAAGCGGAAAAGGTGCTCTTGTGTTTCGCTGTTTTGTAAAGCCTCTTCTTCTGCGTTTTGCACTATTTTTTCTAGGGTATCTGTCCTTTCTTCCAGGTTCGCGATGTCGTTTTTAACATCATGGATTGCCTGCTGCATGTCGTGTTCGATTCCGGCGAATTGGTCCTGAACTGTCGACATGAGCTTATCTTGTAGCTCTTTAGACCAGGAGTGCATATCTTCTTTTGTTGGGGGTAGGTCGCTGGAGGCGATGTGGTCTGCTTCCGACGTGGGCATTGTCGGCATGGCTGAGTCTTCCAGGGGCCTACTTCTCGTTGATACTGGGGTCTCCACTGCCCACATCTGTATAAGGCTGGAGTCCTGCTTAGCGGACTGCTGGTTCTGTTGGGTTCCCCCTCCCTTCACTTTCGCTCTAGACATAACTCCCACAGATGGTCACCGCCGCGATTTTCGCCCGTGTCTACCCCTCTCTGTTCGATGGCTGCGCAGTGTTAGCTTGAGCAGTGGCCCTAGGAGGGTCCTGCTGCGTGCTTCGATTTGGGCTGTTGGTGGTTTTGGGGGGTTCCTAGAGGGGGGATTAACTCTCCCCTTTGCGCTTCTCTGTCCCCAGTCCAGTTCCGTCGTGCATAGGAGGGGGGGAATGGTCCTCCCTTGTTGTGGCTATGTTGTCAGGGCTTCCTGTGGTTCCCGCCGCCTATTATGGCCGTGTGAGGGGATGTGGGATTCCCCCTAGCGCTCTCAAGGTCCACCCGGCTCTTCGCTGGGGCCGGGGGGGAGATGTCGCAGATGGGGGGGCCTCACCTTCCTGTCCACCGGGCCGGGGACTACAGCTGGTGCCCTTCGGCTCTGGGCGTCGAGTTGTGTTCGGTGCGTCTCCTGCTTCTCCCCCGCTCCCTCCACGAGTTCTGCTGGTGTCGGAAGGCGCCGATTCCACCTCGCCAGGCCGCCGACTCTATGATCGTCTCTGCGGGCGCTGCAGTGCTGGGCTTCACTCCTTCCCGGACAGTCCGTGCCGTCTACCTCCTTTGTATCACGCAGCGGTCCACCTCGCTCCACGCTGCTCCGCTCCCTCGGTGCGCCCCGGCCCCCTGCCCTGGGCCGCGTCGGATGGTTCGTCGGCGCGGTGGGGGAGGGGTTTCCTCTCCGCAGCGTCTCTGGATGTCGGGCTCGGGGAAACTCCTCCAGTGTGCGTCCTGTGTCTTTGGACGATGTTCGGTGCCGGATGTAGGAACTGCCACCCTCCGGATCGTTGCTAATTACGGTGCTGCTCAAAGGCCCGGCGGGAGCAAGTCTCACTCACGTCTCCCTGCTCCGGCGGCCATCTTGAATCCCACGGGGCTGGTTTTAAAACAATTTTGCCAAGGCCTACTGCTCACCCCATGCTGTGGGATGGACGGTACTAGCAGATCAACATCAAAAGCTACTTTTGCTTGAGGGGAGTGGAGGAGAAAGGGAAGACAGGAAGAGGACAAGGGAAGTGTCCAAGTTGTGACAAGTTTGGGGGAGGAAGGGAAAAAGGGAGTCTAATTTCCTTAAATACGGGTTTGGGATTTTGAAACAAAAATTAAATAAACATTCTTTATATATTTAAAAAAAAATACACAATTTCAAATTCGTTTTACTCCTTGATTCAGTGTTCAGAACTTATCAAAGAAGCGGTGTCAGACCTGTGCCGATTAAGGAGAATTTAGGGCAGCTACGTGGGCTATGATGTATGCCTTCTGTCAGCATTATGTAAGCACATTTTGAGCAGGAAGTTTGCAAAAACGTTGTCCTCGGCTGTCCATCTCGGTCTTCCTTTACCCGTTGCTCGCTGACCTTCCTTCCTCATTTGCTTCCTGTCACGTGACTGGGTTGTCTAGTGGGCTGTTTCATTGCGCTGCTTTGCGTGATCTGCTGTGCGGGTGGTTTTCTGGTGGCAAAGCTCTGAGACGTGCGTGCACGACACGCATGTATGCTTTTCCCATATGGGACGCATGTCTTCAGTTCATACAGTGTACTGTACTTGATTCAGCAATCAGGAAGTATGTGCTATGCAATTGTTATTCACAACCTGACTCACCTCCTTCCCCTCATCCCACGCCCACCGACCTGCTTGCAGGGTGAGTCACGCCAAGGCAGGATGTAAACAATTTACATTCTTTCAAGGATTGAAGGTGACGATCATAACACCAGCTTCCTCCTCCCTGGATGTCAGTGCATACTGTGAGCTCTGGGAACCAAAAGAGGTCCAGGAAATAATGTTCAAAGTGGTCCCATGTTACACAATTTCAGCAATCCAAATTCCACAAAAAGAGGCCCAGGGTTCAGAGGCCTACCAGGGAATGTTCAGAGTTCCCTATAGGCCAGTCCACCCGTGACTCTAAATAATTTAATTTTTTATTTAATATGTATCAGTCAAATATAGGACTTCACATATAAAAAAACAATGAAATTAGTCTAAAATACAATTGCATAAAATCAAAATTATACCTCAACCTAACCAGTACTCTAGTCACACTCCTTGACGTTATTGTACAGCGTTATGAAACCCAAACAATTAATCATCTTTAATACACCTATAGTTAAGAACGTTTCATGACCAGAGGACATTATTTGCCAAAAATCATCCTGGCTCTAAATGGTGCAGCCGCTGCTTTTGCAAGCAGCAGGCACCAGCCGGATGCCACGTTTAACAAAATGAAACAGTCCTATGAAAGTAATAATACTTAAAACACTCCTAGCCTCACCCACTTCTAACCAAATCAACATCTTTCCCCATGCTTTCTGTACTCAACTTACTCACTGCATTGAACTCGTCTTTACTGAATTGAACTCTGCACTTTCTTCCCTCTTCAATGATCACTATCCTCTTCGCTCCTTCATCCCCTTCCACTTGTATCCTCAACCATGGATCTTCACAGCCTCCCATCGCAGGGTCGGACTGGGACAAGAAACAAGCCCGGTCACCCAAAAGAAAAGTGGCCCACCCCTCGCCTCAAAAAAAGTAGTCCACCCCTCGTCTCACGACCCTTGACCTCTGATGACATCACCAGAAGTTGACCCCACAGGCAAAGTGACATCCCGGGAAGTGATGAAACATGACCCTTCACCCCTTGACAAAACAGGAAGTGGCATCAAATGGCATTGTTCCTAAATACACTATGAAAAATGTAGTTATAAATTTCACTAATGTGATATACATTTCATACAAGAATGGATCACCATATGTATCATTAATATCTGTGTGTATAGATCCATATTGTCAGATTACTGTGAATGCAAGCAGATGTCCAAGGTCAAATGATAATATGTTATTGTATAGCACTTACACTTAAGCTATTTTTTATAGAACAAATTTGCATACAATATCACCCAACCTGTGTTGGTACTCATTTATCGACCTCAGAGGGCTGAAAGGCTTTTTGAAAAAATAAATAATTGGAGAAAAAAATAAACGTTTTCTTTTTTTCCAAACCGGCCCAGGCATGGCCAGAAACCAGCCCCCACTCCACAGGGACGTTGTCGGCCCGGCCACGGGCCGAAAGGCCGTGGGGCCAATCCCACCCTGCCCATCTGCTGAGGACAACAGCGAGTCAGTGCTTTTGCTGCTAGCACAAAGACGGAACCCATTTCTCACTTCATTCCTGTCAACTCACCCACCATAGAGTCAGTTCACTCACCCACCAATCTCTGTGCTCGTCCGTAGGCATCAACAGATTTTTGGCATCAACAGATTTTTGTGGGTGAGATAGGGGTCTCACCCGCAAAAATAACCCTGTCTTGGAAAGCTTAACAAGTATGGTATTGCCGAAAAGGACTCTCCACTGACTACAGCTCTCTGCACAGACAAATCCTCCTATTACACTGATCTTGTATCCTATTTCTGCTTGTACCCTCTCAAACTATCCATGACCCTCTAGGCCATGCTTCCCTCCCAAGAACCACTCCATGTCCTCCTCTGTCTATGTTGATGACTTAGCAGTCTACCTCTCCACTAAAATCACCAAAATATTGGGCTCCTTGCCCACCCTTCTATCTTTCCCACCCTCTCCTCTCTCTATCTCAGTTCTCCCACACAGACTCCACTGAACATCTACTCAACCATCACTCTGCTAGCCCATTCTGTGCTGCAGTTGACCCCTTTGCACCTCAGGAACTTGCACCTGTCGTTTTCTTCTCACCTCTGCCTTATTTAACCTATATCTCTCTACTGGTATACTGGGATCTTCCCAGCTTGTTACAAAACAAATGCAGTCCTTCTTCACCTATAGAATAAACTCCTGTCCAGAGCAGCCCCTCATTTTATAGACCTCTCAAGAGGGTTTTCATCAACTGCACAGTTGACAGTCTTGAGGCTGACTCATTTGATGAGCCCCTCCAATCTGGATTCCATCCAAACACTCTGACGAGATTGCTCACCGATGTCGCTGATTGTCTAACCATTACCTACCACTATCACCCCTCCTCCGCTCTCCTCCTTCTAGAACTTAATACTGCCTTTGACACAGTGCCTCATCCCTCCCTCCTGCCAGGCTATTATGCAAGTCTATGGCACTTAAGGGGTTAAACTCTTTCTGTTCTTGGCTTCAAGTACACTATTCTAAGCTGGGGGTCCTTCCTTATGACCGCTCCTTCTGGATCTCAAGGGACTACAGCACCTCATTCCTGACACCATTACCCGTGGGTGTTTCTCAAAGATCAGTTTAGTCCTACTCCTCTTCACCCTATCAACTTCACCCCCCTGCAAACACATTTCCTTCTTTAGCTATAAATATCACATCTTTGCTGATGATATTCAGATATTCTCATTGGCAGAGGAAGCTTTTGGTACTGGAGCGAGGGTGCACGGTAACCCCAGAAGGGCCACAGACATTATACATGATTCAAGGTCATTGGTAGCAAGTGAGTAATTTCAGTGAAGGAATTAGAGTGTAGCTAGTGAGCTGCAAATAATCTAGTGGAGTTTGGGAGAGGGGCCGGGGTTTCTTCTGAGAAACCTTTCAAAATAGTATGTTGAAATGGTGCATTTTACAGCATAATAGCTGAGAAAATGGTGTAAAGGACATACAATTGACAAATGGTTCTCTAGGGTAACACATGAACAAATCCAATGAAGGCATGCTAGTAACAGTGCATAAGAGCATTATGCAACATTTTCATGATGCCTGTGTCAACAACATATGCTAGCATTGGATTGTTAGTCATTTTTATGTAGCTGCACCCATGATATATGCCAGCACTGCCACTGTAAATCACTTGCTATAATGAAGCTGGGGTCACAATTATCTATGCAAGTATGGTCTCTGTGAATCACTTTTATGAAGCTGTATTTGCATTTATTACATTTATAATGTGCTTTTGCCAAAGCGTCTTTATAAAAGAAGGGAAAGGTACAAAGTTAACCAAGTAAATTTGGCAAGAATATAATTTGTTAATAAGCAGACAGTGAGGACAGGTGATGGGCCTTCAAATGGGTACAGAAGATATGATAGGCAGAGCAGCAACGGATAGTAAGAGGACGGAAATCCCAATGGAGTGGACCAAGAAGGGAAAAAGAGCGAAAGTGAGAAGAAGCACAAGGGACCTTAGGGACAACAAGCCGATAGGTAGACTGGGAGCATAAGGCTTGAGTGTGGGAGTAAAAGAAAACAAGAGAAGCAAGGTAAGGGGGGGCATGACCATGGAGACATTTAAAAACGATGGAAAGAAAGTGAAACAAAAGAAGAGATTCAAATGGTAGAATAGAGACTGTTAGAAGTGAGGAAGAGATCCCGGAGTGGGGAAAAGACCAAAGAGTAGACGAATAGCAGAATTATAAATAGAGCAAATAAGGTTAAGACAAGCTGTAGGGAGTCCAATCAGGAGAGAGGAACAATTGTCAATACGGGAAAAAATTAAGGTATTGTGATGTGCAGAAAGAATAGAATCAGAAACATGCACGCTGCAGCCGCAAGCCATGCCGTTATGGTCACCTGTGAATCACATTTATGAAACAGTGGACACAATATAGCTATGCCAGTATGCTCACTGTAAATCACTTTCATAAGACTGCAGCCACAATCTATATGTGCCGGTAATGGTCACTGTGACGGACTTCCATAAAGCTGGGATCACAATCTACCTATGCCACTGTGAATCACTGCCATGAACCTGCAGCCACATTCTATGCCAGTAATGGTCATTGTAAATTACTTTCATGAAAATGCTGCCACAATCTAGGCCAGAATTGCCATGGTTAATACCCCCGCGTCATGCATATAGCTGTGCCCACAATATATGACATCATTTTCACTGTAAATTACCTCCATGTGACAGGGTTATGGTCATGATCCTCTGGAGGAACCAAAGGACCCCTCTCCACTTGGATTAGGAGGTCTACCAGGGCAATGCCAGAGCCAGATCTACTCCAGAGATGGTGTGGGGGAGTTGAGGAGGTCCTCTGTCTCCCCAGTATTGCGGGAGCCAGGTCTCTACTTTGTCAACTCTTTATCGGTCCTGATGCCTATCACCTTCTGACCTGTCCTGGCCAGCCCCAGATTGGCTACAGGGGTACTGTGGAGCAGCAGTGGTGGAGCTGGAACCATCAAGGAGTTGTCATGCTCTAGGGGAGACAAGGGAATACTCTGCAAAGGTTTTGTGGACATGGACTTACTTGTTCCAGGAGGTGAACAGAGAATAAACAAACACATCATCTGTCTGGCTGGGGGAAAGGGGAGAATGTTGAGGTAAATGCCCTCATGAAGACGTTCAGGAGAAGTTCTAGTTCAGAAGAGGAAGAAATGGCAGGTGTTAGGACTAGACAGAAAGAGATTGGGCCAGGGAAGCAGCTGACTTGAATAACCCAATGTGAGATTAGAGAACCTTGAGGCAGGAAGGGGAGGACTAAAACAATTCAAATTATGTTGGTGGTGAAAGGTGGTCAGATGAGGTTGGAGGAGCTGGAGAATGAACAGGAGACTAGAGAGGAGTGTGTTGCAGATGACGGAGAACTTGGAGGAGACTTTTCGGGTGTTTGGAGAGAGTGAAGGTAAGGTGTTGGGACTGAGTGGGTGGTACCAGTTTGGCTGTTTATATGTGAATGAGTGTGAGGGAATTAGAGTGAGGGGGGATAGATCAGGGACGGTAAGGGGTAGTGGAGATAGGAGGAGTGAGAAAATAGACTAGGAGTGGAAAGTGGAGAAGAGGCAGAGAGAGGAAAAGGAGAGAGAGAGAAAGAGAGAAAGAGGGATGTGAGGTGGGAGGGTGGAGAGGAGTAGAGGTCAGAGTAGAGTGGGGTCGGCGCAGAAGTGGATAAGATCAGGGAGGAGCGGGAGAGTACGATCAGGAGAAGAGAGAGAGAGAGAGAGCAATAAGACTAGGAGACAGAGTGTATAGAGGGATGATCGAGAGAGACAGAGGAGGGGGAGAAGAGTGGACACAGGTGTAGGGTGAAGAGAGTGAAGAAAAAATTTAAAGACAGGCATCCAGAAGAAAGATGTTCTAGGATGATCATACTACTCTGCTTGGGTCACCCAGGAAGTCCCAGAGGGAGATAGATGGCATGGCCTTTGGGCCTCCCAAGAGCAGGCGTAGCTTAAACAGTTCCTTGGCTATAGTAAATTGATCTGGTAGAAAGCCTTTTAGGAACATGGAGCCTGGGCTAGAAGGGCTAGAAGGGCAGGACTTCCCTTTCAGGTTGAAGATATCAGGTGCAAGGACCACCACTAGAGTGTGAACCCTAATTGTCTATTTGTGTACATATTGTGATGATAAATATTCATAACTTATTTGGCTCATCACGTGGGCTCTTGACCATCTTGTTACAGCTCATAATATATAAATCACCTTCATGAAGCTGCATCCACTATATGATGTCAGCATTGTCACTGTATTTCATTTTCATGATGTTGGTGTTGCAGGTCTTCGCGGCCAAACAAAACACATATTCACATGCACTTGCACATACTCAAACTCTCATTCAGCCGCACATGCACACATGCACATTGTGAAAAAATACATACACGCAGGCACACAAACAAACTTACTTAATCGCTCTCACACACGTGTATACACACACACACACTTCTTAAAACTCCAACATGCACACACATTTCCTAACATTTGAAAGATGCATTTATGCATACAAACACATTTAAACTTACCTTCACAAATGTTGTCTGCATCAGATGATCCGGCAGAGTTTAGTGGCAGCCCCAGGAAGTCTAAGGAGGAAGACACAAGTTTTGTTACACACCGGCACAGGCAGGGAATAGCTGTTGCCTAGCAGTGACAAAGAACACCCTCATACATGATTTTTATTTAATGTAAGTGCCAGTTCCCACCGAGCAGGCGGGCGGGAGTTTGCACTGGGAAGAAAAACGGCTCATGGGGGATCACCATCCTGCCATTCCCAGGGACGTCATTTCACCAAAATGCCAGGGGTAGCGGAAGTGACATCACATGACCCTTGACCCCAAATGACATCACAGGATGTCATTTGACCCCACCCCCGAAGTTATATCGCGGGAAGCGATGGAACACGACCTTTCATCCGTTGACCAAACAGGAAGTGGCATCACATAGCATTGTACACTACGAAAAACATGGTTACGATATCACTATAATGTGATGTACATTTCATACAAGAATGGGTCGCCCTATGTATTCTTAAGATCAGTGTGTATAGGCCCATATTACCAAATTACTGTGAATGCAAGCAGACGTCCATGACCAAATGATAATGATGTGTTATTACATAGCACTTACGCTTAAGCGCTTTACATAGAAAAAATATACACCCAATATCACCCAACCTGTGTTGGTACTCATTATTGTATAGAATTCCAGAAAGACACATTGGCCCTCATTAGGACTCCGGCGCTAAACCATGGTGCTACTAGCACCATGGTCCATGCCGGAGTCCGCCATGGAGAAAGGGGGATTTACCACCCCATTCCAAGGTTGGCGGGGCGGTAATTCCCCCTTTCTCCATGGCCCTTCCCCATTCCCATTTTTGACCCATAGGGCTCAATGGGAATGGGGAAGGCGGCAATTACGGTACCGCAAATTGCGCTACCGTAATTGCCATCAAGGTCCCTTTGCGGTTTCCTACTTTAACGGCTGGTCCAGACCAGCCGTTCAGGTCGGGTCCCGCGAAGGGACCTCGTAGTAAGGCGCTAAGGGGTTAACGGCGCCGCAGCCTTTTACGGCGCCTTAAACCCTTAGCGCCATGGTCGTAATGACCCCCATTCTTTGGTATTCCTATTCGTTCTTATTTAGGGTCAGTGCTGAAAGTGTTAGACTTGTGGCACTCCTGTTCTTATTTTTCTTCTTTTTTTAAGGGGCCTGAACAAGAGAACCAGCCACTCCAGAAGTAAAGAGCCACATGGTGCTGGCCACAGCCCAGGAGCTTGCATTACCAAAACAAAATAAAAACTTTTTTTAAAATACATTTTTGACAGAAGTCACAAGGGAGACCTCAGAGGTCGCATTTGCGTCCTCTGGCGACCCCTAAATGACGTCCCTGGCCATTCCCCTGGATCTAACACTGGAAAATACATTTTGGCCAAAGATTTAGAGTAAAAAATGTGAAATGCGCGTTTTGTGCGCATTCGGCATGACAAAAAAATAACGAATTCCCACAATGTCGAAAAAGGGGAGCAGGGATTGCAGTGATTTCCCCTGCTACCTTATTCGACATTATGTTAATTCAGAGGTTGTAGGGGTGTCCCCCACTTCCATAAAAAGAAAAGCGAGGGAAAACAGACCCCGTGGCAGAAGTTCCGCCCCAAAATAGAGAGGCGGATCTCATGCTGCAGGGAAACGGACACAGGTAAGTAAGGAAGGTAAGTGCACCTCACCTTACATAGGGGCTTAGGGGTGGCGGGAAGGGGGTACGCGGGCAGGAGCTTTATAACTTGTTCAAAATTACAAATGCATCACTCGATATTTTATGCGATGCGAAGATTTACACTTCAGGCTTTTCCGCTGCGTTCATTTGAGATATGAATATTTCACATAGATCCGGAAAATGGCGTCCTTCTTCATGCCTGCAATCTCTGAAAGCATAACCAACTTCCTAACCGCCACCTGCTACTGGATGACTTTATGTTGCCTCGTGCTAAACTTTTCGAAGATGGGAGCCATCTTTCTCACTGCCTCCTACATCAATCCAATTCCCCCACCCCAGACCTCCTTACACCCGCAGCCATAGCTCACAACTTAAACTTAGGGTCCTCTTTGACAACTAGCTGAAACACTACCAGCTCATCATGACCACTTCCACCTAATCCAGTCTCAATCTCCTAAATACTAAAAAAGTACACCAGCACCTCAGGGGTCTTTTTAGGGAGTGTCAGTACTGAATGAGATAATCAGTGGGTGGGGCCTCTGCCCAATGTCTGTTAGTTTCAGGGGTAATCATTGCTGGGTGGATTCAGCATGATGTGGTTTTAGTTTGGGAGAGGTCAGTGGTAATTTCAGAGAGAGTTAGGGCAGTCCGAGATGTAGTCCTCACCAGTTGGGGTTATCAGTAGAGTCAGTCAACAGTATTTGGATTTAGTGTTGGCTGAGTTCAGTGCTGGTTGCGAATTGTGTTGTCTGAAGTCTGGTGCTGAGTCTGGCTGGATGGGGTCTGCTTTGGATGAGGCCAGTAAATAGTGATGGAAGCAAATGATGAAAGCCTGCACCTCATGCAACACTCAACTTCACCCTTAGCTCTCCTCAGCAAACTGCACTACTGCACGAGCCTACTTCTTGAACAACCTCTGCACTCTTTTGTTTTGCCTTAACAAAATTCCCAACTTTTAGACAATTCCCCTTTTCAACAAACTCAGATCCTCCCCGACACCTACCTACCATCACCACACTTGATTTTTATGAAAATTAATAATGGAAGATCAACCTCTGAAAATGTTTGGGGATAATCTGCACACATTTTCTAATGCTCGCTGCACAACAAACACATAGTCCAGTGTACTCCTGGGGGAGTCAGCTTACAAGCACAGTCCTCCCTGTCACATATATTTGACAGGTGACAGTGAGGGGTGCACAAAAACATCCAGAGGAGAAGGGCAACACCTTCCTCCTCCCATGGACAGCCTAATTAAATATCAAAGGCTCCATGGATCCGCCCTGTGCTATTGTCTCAGTTCTGTGTGGTGGTGGTGAATACTGATGAGAGTTCATTGAAGCAAGCCTGCGAATAGGCCTGGTCACAGAACTTAACAATGGGCAGGAAGACTAACACCTCTTTGATATGCAATGTGTCACCTTGAAGATAGCTTCCACCCCTCTGTATAAAAGGAGAGTGAATGGCAAGTCTGGGTCCATTATTTACCATAGACAACCTCTGAAGAGCGGACTCCTTTCAGATGGACGAAGTATGTGATTTGAGGGACACAGAAGTCTGTTCTCACCACAAACTTCAAGGGAGACCTGAGCTTTGATCAAGAGCCACAGAGGGCTCAGTTAACCAGAGAGACACTTTGATCTACAACAGACAGGTAGATGGGTGAGACTTAGGAGTACATGGTGTCACCCCTTACCTTTCCCGTTGCAAAGAATTCTGGTCCTGACCTCATGCATAACAGAAGATTGTTGGTGGGGACGCAGGATGGGTTTCTTAAGCTATGCTTAGCCTGCACCAATCACTGGGGCCCATTTGGCTTTAAAAGAGGGCTGAGCACCTCACTTAGCAGATCATCTGAAGGCTTCACCAGAAGCAGGAAAGAAGAACTCAGCATTGGACCCTGGCTGAAAGTACAGTCTACCTTACATCTTCCGCCAGTGAAGGAAGGCCAGGATTTCTAAGAAGGAAGCATGATCCCTCCCCTAAACATAACCCAGAGAACAGATGGAGATAGCGGACTTAGAGCACCCGTCCAGCAGCTCCAGAACCAGTATCCAGCCAGCACACAGCATGCCCTGCTAGGTTCTGCCAGCAAGCTTCCTAGGTGGGAAGGGCCAGAGAGTCTCTGAACAAAGGACAAGGCTGTTGCTTGCAAACACTCTCCTCAGCTTTGGGCCCTCTGCCTTGAAAGGATGCCACAAGTCCTGCGAAGAAGCTAGGAGGAGTGCCACATACGCATCAACCAGCGTCCATCTTTTAAGGACATTTTTGAGGTAGTCGAGCACTCGAACCGCGACCGACTGGACCACTGACTGTTTTCGCGCTGCAGTCACTTAAGCCGCCCGAGATGCCTCGACCAGTGTTCCAGATCCGCCAACCAGCACAGAGACGTTTCTTGACCCCGAGCTGCAGTGTAGGCCAGCCTGCAGCCATCTGTCCAGCCTCACTTGCCGAACTGCCTGCCGCCTGATCCCCGCAGCTGTCTCCCGTCTTGAAGCCTGTCGCATGAGCTGCAAAGCATCCTGGAACCGACTTGCTGCTGTCGAACAGCTCAAGCAACAGGTACATTGTGGTTCTGTCCCTCTAGTCCTTCTCTGAAGGCCCCTAGTGAAATTTACTGTGTCAGTATCCAGAGTGCATCCCTTTCCTTCGTGAAACGTCCCCTCCTCTGTGTTCCTTTACAGTGTGGGTTGTATTTTGTAGTGTGCTAGAACTGTCTGTTGTAATAATAATAAAGTAGATATTTGTATACAACCTTGACTGGACAGTCCCTTTTATCATTAGGTAATAATTGTATTTTCGCTGTGTTGCAACTAAACAACGATCCACGACATTGCATAGATAAGCCTGCTGTTCCATCCATGTTACCACAATTGGACAAGGAGATTTGTAATTGACTGTTCAGGATCCCTTCTGGTGTACTAGAGGTGTGGGACTGATTGATGGTTTAGAAACCGATATTCATCCTTGGAAAACTGGTGCCCCGGAAGTTGATTCGTCACACACACACCACACCCTCTTATCCAAACTAACTGCCCGAATCCCACACTCTTTCATTCAGCCCTCAGGGCTACTCCATGTAATTTGTAAATATGTATAAACTGGCCTCAGAGTCAATGTTAAAAATATTGTTATGTCCACAAGTTGCTCTGCTTGTCTTATGTTCCCACTTTTACCCGGTCACCATCTGCTATATGCCATTCAATCCACCAATGCTCTTATAATAAGGCACCTTACCCTAGGACTGCCTCTGCTCTCTGATATTGCCTACTTTGTTCGTCATTTCTCTTCAAAATGGCAAACTGTTATATAATAAACACTAATTAAATCTACAAAACTTTTTTTTCCATAATGTTTTCTTATATCGCAACTCCCCTCTTGTGTCTGCCCAAGTGCGGCCAGTACTGAAGGCAGGCTCTGCCGTCTCTCCCTAAATGACCACCAAAACTCAAAACCATCTGCAACATTGCTCATGTAACCGTAAACATGTAAATATGGTTTCCCACTCAAGGCACTCCCTAGCTGGGAAATCACACCTGCAACAACATGTTCTCCCACAAATAGAATTATATTGAGTTTTTTTTTAATGATCATATCACTATCACATATATAAACAAATGACAACATAGGCAAACATGTGTATGTTAACACAGCCCTTGAACTGTGGCAATATGCTTAATTGTACCATCCCCAATTCTAGACCCCCCCTCCCTCCCACTCCCGACACTTAGGTAAATGATTTGCCAACAGTGAACCTATAATATATTCATCCGGGTTTAGCCCCACCTTGCATATATGTGCCCTCATGTCTCCACCCCCCAGCCCCCACCTCCAGGTCTCTATATCGTCCCTGGAATGTACTCCAGTATGAATGGCAACCACTCCTGCTGTACCATGCAGCCCTTCTGCTGTACCATGCAGACCTTCTGCTGTACCATGCAGCCCTTCTGCTGTACCATGCAGCCCTTCTCATTAATTAATTCTGTTAGGGATTCCATCATGAAAATGTTTCTGGCGACAGCTAGCCACTCCCACTTATGAAGAGTTTCTGCTCGCTTCCATGCTCTTGCTACCGTGATCCAAGTCGCCAAGAGCAAGTTGCGTGTCTTGTGATTCACCGGGACATGGTGTTCCTCCTCCCATACAAGTCTAAACCGGACTAGAATGGGCTTGAGGGGCCTGCCTTTCCCATCCAGGCCATGTATCCAGGAAAGGCCCGCACTACAAAAAAGCTGTATGCATGGACAGGACCAGCACATGTGCCAGTAAGTGCCATAGGCACCACAGCCTCACAAGCAGTGCGGGTCTACACTGGGACTAAATTGCCGGGGCAATTGCCACCTGTGGAGCAACTTAATGGTGTTAAGCCTATGCTGAAAGGAGATGGTGGTCATGTTAGTCGGTCTGGCTGAATACCTAGGTCTCGTTCCCAAAGAGTCTTAACTCTGAGGCCTTCTCGAGATTCCCCTTGTAAAACACTGTACATTTCTTTAAATCTTGCCTCTCTTTGGGACTGCCAGTTAGGCTTCTTGCCATGTTCTGCCGCCACTTCTTGTCCGTTAGTGCTCCCGTCAGCCTAATATATAAGAAGGTTGAAAGATGTCATGGCTGGTCGGGCTCCACCAGTTGCTAAATGTTTCTGAATTCTCTGTTATCACACATATGGCATGCCCTACTCAATCCACCCTCGTAGCACTTTTTATATATGCTTGGTACTGTTTTGTTGTCCCTAATGGGGGTGCCCACATGGCACTCAGGGGGAAAGACAGAAACAAACTAATAGGCCTGTTGGGCAAAACGTGTGATATGTTCGTCTGGGGTACCCCGAGCCAATCATTCTATAAGGCCACCCATTGTTTGGTAGTCAGGGTATCCAGGTGATTCACTAGCACTCCAAGCTGTGTGGCATGGTAAAATGAGGAGAAGTCAGGAAGCTCACGCCCCGTGTTCCCTGGACCCGATTAATGTTGTGTAGGCCATTCTCAGATTGGATCCCTCCCACAGAAGCTCTGGTAATAATTTCTTTAGAGTATCATAGAATTTCTTGGGCATTGGTATTGGGTAGCATTTGAAACGGGTACAGATACCTAGGTAGTATATCCATCTAAATGTTTTTGAGGTGCGCCATCAAGGACAGGACCATCTTGCCCCATCTCTCAAGGTCAACCCTGACTTCCTCCTATAGCGCTAAATAATGTTCTCGATACAAGTTGTCGAGTGGATTCTTTATGTTTATGCCAAGATATCTTGTTGATGCCTTCTGGAAGCTGAATTGTGATTCTGAAATGAATTCCAAACTTCATCGAGATTCTCCACCCCAATCAGGAAAATAACAGACTTGGAATAGTTGACCTTAAAGCCATAGCTTGTGATCTCCTCAACCATCAAAGGCATTGTTTGCATGGGCTCACAAATAGACAGGAGAAGGTTGTCTGTAATCAGGGCCACTTTATATTGGACATTCTGAACCTGCATACCCTCAATCTCCAGGTTGTTTCGTATGCGCTAGGTCAGGTGACCCATTACCAGAGCATAGAGGAAGGGATACAAAGGGCAGCCCAGTCTCTTACCCCTCCTCAGTGGCAGAGCCTCTGACAGTGCCCCATTCACCAGGTCCCTTGCTGTTGGTCCAGAATAAAGTTTTCTCAACCACACAATCTATTGTGGGCCGAAGCCAAACTTGGTCAGGATTTGCTGGTGGAAGGCCCAATCAACCCTGTCAAAGGCCTTTTTGCAACTATTGCTAACAGGAATGAGTCCCTTAGTTTATCCTGGGTAGCGCCATCAGGTTGAGAGTCTTTCTTAATTTATCTGCCCCCTGTCTGTGCCCTATAAAGCCCACTTGATCTGAATGGACCAAACTAGTAAGAAAGCCCTCCAAGCAGGATGCCATGACCTTGGTAAAAATGTTTGCATTGAAGCGCAGCAATAATATCGGCCTGTAAGAGGAGCATTGGCCGGGATCCTTGCCTTCCTTAGGTATAACTATTACTATGGCTCTTAGGAAGGAGGGTGGAGGTTCCCGGGCCTCGTTGAAGTTGTTGAAAAGATTTTTAAGGAAGAGGGATAGGGCTCCCACAAATAACATATATAAGCACAATGAAAAACCATCTTCTCCGGGTGCCTTCCCCACCTTCAACCCCTTAATTCCTTGGACCACCTTGAGTTAGGATACTGGCTAATCCAGCTCAGTCGCCTCCTCCTCCGTCAGGGTCGGGGGAGCCACAGTAGAGAGATAGTGTGTGAGGGCGATGTTATTTTATCCACCAGTCTGGCCTCCTCCTGATTCCTAACCCTTTTAACCCTGGCTCACTCAGCTATGAGGAATCCCCATATAGTGACCTTCGCTGCTTCCCAAACCAAGTTAAGGACTATGTCACTCGTATCGTTTGTGGTGAGGAAGTGCTGTATTTCGTCCCCGAGAGAAGCATGAAAGGGACAATGCTTTCGTAGGGTATTGTTACATATCCATCTCCCACCCCTGGACCTGGGCCCATCCCATCTGTTCTCCATCTGTACTGCATCATGCCCCGACCAACCCACCACTGAGACAGTCACTCTCTCCACCAGGTGTTTGCTGCCTTACCCTTCAGGAGGTAGTCAATCCCTGTAAGCGACCCATTAGGATGAGAGTAAGAGGTATAGTCCACTGGTTCAGGATAGAACTCTCTCCATATATCACTCTAGACATACTTGTCAAACCTTCGTCCATGAGGCTTTCATCCCCTGTCCTGATGTGCACTCCCATTCCAGTCCCAGACCACCCGTAAGGTCCCAAGTGGTATATAAGTCACCCCCCAAGATTCTGAGGCCCTCCGCTCGGCCATCCATGTTTTGAACTGCTTTTTCTCTGAATCCCCATTGATGGTGGTTCAAGGGGTGTATAGGGTAGCCAGGGTTATCACTCTCCCTTGCAACTTGCCATTCAGCATCAGGAGCCTGCCATCCGTATGCCCCTTGACCTGGGTTTCCGTCAGCTTTGTCTGTGGGCTCAGGATGATTCCCATCCCCATTCTTTTGACTGGTGCTGTCGGACAGTCCCAAAAACACTGCCGTATGTGCTGCCCATAAAATCTGGCCTCATCACCTTTCCTGAAGTGTGTCTCTTGCACCATAGTACTGATAATCCTTGTATCTTCATCTCCCTCCCCAGTAGTGATCTCTTGGTGGGGTAGTTGAGAGCCTTCAGATTGAGGGTCGCTTGTCTAAGGGACCTCATTTCACGTAGACAAGAGACCTTCTGCTGCCGAGTCCCGGGCAAATTCTAAATGTCACCCCTAGTGTATGTCATCAGTAATAGGATTCTACGATTGTACTCATCCTAGAGTGTCAGTTCCCTAAACCCACCCTACCTTTATCCCCCATAGGAGCCCTCTACTCTGATTCAACTTGATATTTAAAGAACTCCAACAAAGAGTCTGTTCCCCCCAGCGATCCCCAACAAGGAAACATTGTTATTCATGTTCATAAACTTCAACCTTGAAACTTCGAACTTCAACCATCAAACACCCCCCATTCTACACCCCTATGTCCACATACTACTGCACGCTCTACTATGAACACCCCATTCTCATTTGCCGGCATTCAAACATTGACTTCCAGGCATCAGCGTTTTGGCCTATTCGTGGAGGGCCGTGCAACTATTCTGAATTTAGACGAGCCCGACATCTTGACTCTGGACCCTTTGCTGTTGAAAGCCTTTAGGAACCTGCCTTGTTTTTCCATCTACCCCTCACTCGTTGGCTGGACAGATCCCCCAGTTAGTTCTTCAGGGAGGAAGTCAAGGATCTCAGAAGTGTCTGTTAACTTGTGTGACAAGCCTTTGTATTCGAACGATATCGAGAAGGGACGCCCCCATCTATATATCCATCAACCAGGTCGTACAGGGCCTGAAAGCTTTGCGACGGGAGAGAGCATCTCCCAAAAGGTCTTGAAATATTTTAACTTTGGATCCCTCATAAAGTATTTACTTCTTTGACCTTTGCCAGGATCTCCATCTTGTCTATGTAATAGCGGCACTTCGCAAGAGTCAACTTAGGTCCTTCTCTAGGGCCCCCCACACTGTGGACACGATCAAACTGTATTTTCTTCAGTGTGACTTGGTTGAAGTGGAGCCCAAGCATTTGTTCCATCTTCTTCTCCAAGTCTCATGCTGTTTCCCTTCAAGCAGTCCATGAATCTGGATGTTATTACGCTGTTCTCTGCCCTCCATGTCATCCCTCCTGAGGCAGACGTCCCTGTTCCTGGCTTCCAATTCATTAAGGGGAACGCTGATCTGTGCCTCAAGGATGTCCAAGGATGTCTACCGAGAGCTGATTTTTTTCAATGATCTCGGCCCTATGCTCCACCGTGGTCATCCTGCCCTGCAGCTCATTAAGTGAAGCGTGCAGGTCCGACCGAAGTGCCTTGATTTCCTGCAGGATACTTCAAATGTCCAATTTTGTTGGAACCTCGTCCCCACCCATGAGTGTTGGCAGTGTTTGTGTCTCCCGTTGTTTTCGCCATTATCCTGCCCTGTGCGGTTCAGGAAATCAACACAAAGATGATAGAGGCCCCATCCCATCCCAGGCAGGCACCACCGCTGGTCAGCTTCCTGCAGGGGGTATCCCCATTGAACTCTGCGTGTGTCAGCTCCTCCTGAGTCCTCTCTACCTACCCTATGCCCATTCACCTTCGGGGTCCCAAATGCCACCGGGCGCCGCCTCTAGCCACTGCATCCCGGCCAGTGGGGTCTCCTAAGTCTTCTCTACCAGGGGAAAGTCCCAGGGTCTTGGCATGTCGCACTGCAGTTCATACCTCCTTCTGTTTCCCGGACGGAGGAACTTTCTTTGCTCCCCAGGATGTGGAGGTGGGGTCGGGTCATGTATGTGGCCTCCTCTCCCTCCGACTCAATTCACCCTGGGCTCTTCTCTTACTTCCTTCACTCACAGGGGCTAAGTGCCCAGACAGCATCCGCCGGACCTGCAACATATAAGTCTGTGCAGCCTCGATGGCGAGGCCCGACCAGCTCACCAGACCTCTAGCTGCCTGTGGCCTCCTCCTGGCACATCCCGGATCCCCAACAGCCAGTGAGTCCAAACGTCTTAGGTGCTTCCTCCATTCCCTCCTGGCCTCTCGGGGCCCGGAAGCTACTGACATCCCATGGGGTGGGCGCCTCTGACTAGGCCCGCTTGACGGCCATCACTGCTCTGGCTCATGGAGCGAAAAAGAGCCTTATTGCATGAGCCCTCAGAGCCTTGGGTGCGTCTGACAAGGCGCGCTCAGGGGTCACCACCACGCCGGCCCACTGGGCGAAAAGAGCTGTATCAATGCCGATTGTACCGGTGTGATCCAAGACTTCCGGGTTGTCTCATCGTTGGTTTCCTCGTCGTGGCAGCGGGAGCATGGCGTTTATGCTGCCATCTTGTCTGCGCCCGCTTGGGGTCTCCAGCAACAACATTTTTAAAGTGTATGTTTCCTGTCTAGTTAATGGAGGGAGCATAGCTCAGGAGCAAAGCATTTGTCTTGGGAGCAAGAACAACACAGGTTTGAATCCCAGTCCTGCACTTAGAAACTATCCTTCAGTATTAAGCGCCTTATAAAAGATGAATTAAATCTCTCAGCCTGTTACAAAAACAGCCAACCTATTGAAGACACAACCGAACTAAAATAAAGGTGCACATGATATATGAAAATATCTGGAGAACGAGGTGTTTTCTCTAGAACTTTTCCTGCTTTAAACCTTGTCTCATGGAATGCCACCAATCCTCAAGCTGGCTCCTGGGCTTTCCCATTCGTGCAAACATCCGGGGGGGACGGGACTCGGCTGCCTCTCTTCCCCATGGTTGCCCCTGGCAAGCCCAGAGAGTGGTCTCAAACTCGGGTGGCCCATTGGAAGCTGCGTCCTTACCATCCTAAATGCGTCAAAAAGGTTCACGTTACCATTCTACATTTCCTGCCTGCCGTCAGCACGGGGAGGAATTAACCCCCTCTTCCTTTTCCGCATTAGTTTCCGAATTATCTGCATTATGTAGAACAAAGACCTTAGAAAGCCAGGAGCATTTACTGTGATCCGCCGTTGGAGTCTCAGAACTTTCATTGTAAGCCCCATTGCATTCTGGGACTTACTAGTAAACCAACGCAGCATAGATGCAAGAGTCCATTTTATCATATGAGATAAATATTGGACATGATTGGCTCATTGCAGGATGTCAGTTGGGTGGGGCTAGCGTTGGGTGGGATCAGCCCTGATTGACGCCATCTTTAGTGGTGTCAGTAATAGGGTTGGATTAGCCTTGGGTGGTATCAACTGCCAGTTTCAGGGAGGTCCAGCACTGGCTGAGATAAGCAGTGGGTGGAGCCATTGCTGAGTGTTGTGATGAGATAAGCAGTGGGTGGGACCGTTGCTCGGTGTTGTCAGTTTCAGGTGTAATCAGTGCTGATTGGATTCACCGTGATGCGGTTTCAGTTTGGGAGAGGTCACTGTTAAGTTTAAGAGATGGGCACGGCCTGTCCGAGATGAGGTCAGCCATAGTTGGGGTCATCAGCGATTGAATGGATGAGTTTATGCTTGGTTGAGATCGTTACTGTCTGTAGTCTAGTGCTGAGTCTGCTGTTTAATAAGTGAGTGAAGGAAGCACATGATGAAAGAAGCTCTTTATACATGTATGGTATAAAACACACACACACACCAGCACCACTGCTAGCTCTTACATGAGGGTACATTATGATACGCTACTAGTAGTGGCCCGTTCACCTGTAACCCTTGAACCACCTACAATGCCATGTTCTAATTTCTCATGCCACTATAACCAGTAACGCTCACATGTACTTGTTGGTACCAGGTTCCTCTGTAACCCTTAAAAACCTTGGACTGGCTATTTCTGTTAATTCCTCCACAACTAAGGAAGCCTCTTTGTAACAGCACTGCAATGACTAAGGGCTTTTTTGTGTGCTTTATAAATGAAAAAATAAAAATAAAATAAATGGTATCCGGTGATAGAATCACTTGGGAAATGGCCACAAGGGGGCGACATTTCCCAAACAATGCACTGTCATTTAAAATATGGGAGTTTATAATATAAAATGTTACCCCTACTAGAATATTTGGGGAAAGAATTTTAGAGATCAGGGAAAAAAAGTGCCTACCTGGAAACTTTTTCCAGGCGACAATATCACATGGAACGACATGTGACATGTGTGCAGAGGATAGCACAGGGGCAACGTGCAGGTCTTGGAAGCAAGACCACGCAGAGCAACAAAGGTTTGAATCCCAGGTCTGTGCTTATGTTATGAAAAACAATTACATAAATAGCCATGTGTGTGCTGGGTTTCTCAAGGAACCGACCTAGCTGTGAAGCAACGCCTCTCTGTAGAGCAAAAGGAAACAATAACAGGGTGCAAACATATGCATGTAATTAGGATGTATTCTTAAGGGTACAGCTGGCAGGCAGGCTCGGACTGGCCTATGGGGCAATAGAGCAATGCCCGAACCAAAAACACAAAATGCTGGTGTGGGGCCGTTTTTTTGGTGAAAGTCGGGCACTTTTTTGTCCCATGTGGGCCCGATTGATAAGTTACTTTACCATGAGGGTAGTAGGTTTGACTACTGTTACTTAATACATTTTCTTGAAAATGCAGAATTTCTATCACATAGAAAAAAACCTTCCCCCTTGGGTACTACTCAAACAGTCTGTCACAAAAGGAACAAATAGCCGTTTGCAACTGTGGGCCACTTTTTCATTGGTGCCCGAGACAATTTGATGCCCGGGTCCGAGCCTGCTTGCAGGACACAGAGGAGGGAAAGGTTAGGGGGAAAGGCAGCACCAGTTGGTTGATGTGCAGCTGTGCTCCCATGGAAACTATATGTCTCTGAGTTTCACACGCTCTGACCTCATGCCTTGCTGGCTTTCTGGGCCTGGACCAGCAATTCCCTCCTTTGCCGGGAGGAAGGAAAGTGCGTTCTCTGTAAATCCCTTTCAGGACAGCAAAGAAGACAAGTCATCCAGCCGCTTCTGCCACATTATTCCCGCATTTCCATGTCAATGTTTAACAGCTTTAGAAACACACTCTGAATTAAAGGTTTCCGTTTTTCTCTCAAGGATGCCATGTTGGGGGTCTCAGGATGCCCCCATGCGTGCCGGTGAGCCCCTCCACCCACAGACCTCACACAGGACACGTCCGTGTGTTTCGGGCTCCCCGGTCGCTCTGCTGCGGCCGGGCACGCCCCGTTTATTTAAGCCGCACGCGGCGACGTGCAACGTCACGCCGCCGCGTGTGCATACCCTCACGGGGCAACGCCACACTCCTCCTTTTTCCGGGAGGAACAACAACAACAACACACTCTTCTAGATATTGCACTGCACACAAAACAACAATTGAAAACTCAGAGCCCATGCCCCTTTAATGTCAGCCACCCGAGTCCCCTCACTCCGGAACACAATCAATCGGTCCCAACACATAGTCCCCGAGGTAGGCAGGTTTCCCTCGCCCAGCCCTCTGGGGGTACCTCCCGCCTACCTCCACCGCAGGACTTCCTTTGGTTCCAGTCCCTCAATCTGGCGACCCCGAGAGTTCCCCCCGGGGGGTGTCTTCATCCGGGAGGTCCGTCTCATCCGGGTCCGGCGGGAGTTCGGCTCGAGAGTCACCCAGCTTCTTAAAGAAACTCACATTCCGAGTGACGGCCGATTTCCCATCCGAGGCCGTCACCATTGACCCTTTTACTGCAACCACATCCAGTGGCTCCAGTTCATACGGGAGCGAGAGCTTGCCACGAGGATGCCGGTTCCGGATCAGCACTTCGTCCCCCGGTTCCAGCCGCTGTAGACGGAGACCCCGCCGGATATTTTCTTGGAGTGTCCTTATCTGTCGCTCCGCCTCCACTCGTTGATCGTCTATCACGCCGGGCTCCTTTTCTCGTACCTCCGGCAGGAGGCCTCGGGGGCATCGTCGGAATAAAACTTACGCCGGGGCAACCCCCGTCGAGGCGTGTGGGGTGGTGCGGTATAGCCTCAGGAATTGGTATAGTGCCCGCTGGAGGGGCTGGCCCTGCCCTTGGGCTATTCGGAATGTTTTATTCAGTGTTCTCATCAGCCGCTCTGCGTCCCCGTTCGCACGGGGCCACAGCGGGGATACCTTCCTGTGTGTCACTCCGCAGCTCTCCAGGAACTCCGAGAACTGTGCGCTCTGGAATGGGGACCCATTGTCCGAACATAGGGTTATAGGAAAGAAACCCATGGGTGGCAAAGATCTTCTCCACTGCTCCCACCACGTGCTCAAAAGCCACTGACTCGACGAACTCTACCTCGGGGTATCGGGAGTATTCATCCACAATGGCCAGGAAGTGGGTGCCCACAGCTGTGGATCCAAAGTCCGCATGTACGATCTCCCATGGCCGGGTCCCTCGTGGCATTACCTCGATCTCAGGCTCCCGCTGGACCGGGGAGGCCGCCTGGCACCACACGCAGGCCACCACGAAGTCGTCCACCTTCCTTTCTAGCTCTGGAAACCACACCTTCAGCCTCAGTCTCGCCTTCGTCTTAGCGGCTCCTTGGTGTCCCTGGTGTGCCAGACTGATGACCTCATTGACTTTGGAGCCCGGCACCACCAGGTGATCGCCCCGCAGCAGAAGGCCTGACTCCGAGAAGGACAGCTCGTCCTTCACTTTCCAGAGTTGCTCGAGGGTCACTTTGGCCTCTTGAGTGCGCCCCGCCACCAGCTCCAGCACGGATTTCCAGGATCCCGATCGCATTGAGCTTCTCAATATGCGGAAGCACTCGTCGTTGGCCGCGGCAGCCTCCAGTTCGGGTAGCAGCATTGCGTTGGGAGTGGCACCCTCTACCACCATTCTGATGTGGTCGTCGGCTTCCTCGGCGCAGGAGTCTCGCACTGATCCTCCACCACCTTCCGGGTGTCGGGACAGGTAGTCAGCCGCGTTGTTGGCACCCGGCCGGTAGATCAGGGTGGCGCCATATTCCAAGAGGGCAAGCATCCACCTCTCGATTCTGGCCGGCGGCTTCGATGATGATCCAGCCATTATCGGGAGCAGTGGCTTATGGTCCGTCACCACCGTTACAGGTCTTCCCAGCACATACAGCCGAAAGTGCCGACAGCCCCACAGGACGGCCAGAGCTTCGCGCTCTATCTGGGAGTATCTCTGTTCGGTTTCGGAGAGGGCTTTGCTGGCGTAGGCCACAGGTCTGATTCCTCCATCTCGGCCCACTTGAGTGAGCACAGCTCCCAGGCCAAACGGGCTCGCGTCCACCACAATTTCAGACTCAAGGGCCGGGTCAAAGAAGGCCACGGTATCATCTGCCGTCAGGGCGCCCTTGATGTCCTCGAACGCCGACTGCTCCAACGGGCCCCACTGCCAGGCTGTATTTTTCTTTGTCAGGGCCCTGAGTGGCTCCGCCCTCGAGGCCAGGTTCCGGATGAAGCGCCCGCAGTATGTCACCATACCCAGGAAGCTTCGCACGTCCGATGCCGACTCAGGCGGTCACGCTGTCTTGATGTCACAGACCTTCTTCGGGTCCGGCGATACACCGCCCTCCTTGAAAATGAACCCAAAGAACTCAATGGTCGGGCAGAGGAACTCGCACTTGTCCTTGTGGAGGGTGAGCCCCAGCGACTGCAGCCTCTCAAGGGTCTTGGCAAGACGTTTCAGATGGTCCAGCTCAGTCTTGGCGAAGACCAGAATATCGTCACTAATGTTGAGGACGCCCTCCAGATCTGCGAGGGCGCCTCGAATTAAGTTTTGAAACACTTCGGCTGCTGATGATACTCCGAAGCTCAGCCGCTTGTATCGATAGAGCCCCCTGTGAGTAGTGAAGGTCGTGATGTAGCGGGACTCTGGGTGGAGGACAACTTGATGGTATCCGGCTCGTAGGTCCAACTTGGAGAAGAACCTGGCCCCCTGCACTTCTGCGATTATGTCATCGATGGTCGGGGTCAAGTGCCGTTCTCTCCTGATGGCCTTGTTGGGCAACCTCATGTCCACACAGATCCGGACCGAGTCCGGCTGTTTCGGTTTCCTCGCCACTACTATGGGGGACACCCAGGGTGTCGGGCCCTCCACCTTCTCGATTATGTCCAGGTTCACCAGGTTGTCTAGTTCCTTGTCAACCTGGTCCCTCAGATGAAAAGGGATCCTCCTATGTTTCAGAGCCACCGGCTGCACCGACTCATCAATGTGGAGCCTCACCGGGTCACCATTCATTCTCCCAATCCCCTTAAAGATGGCAGCATACTTGTCCAACAGGTCGTTTATGTCCTCTAGGTAGACTGAGTATGCGAAACTCACGATGCCAAGAGCCTCCGCTGCCGCACAACTCAACAGGGTGTTGCTGCTCACTGGAGTCACATAGAATCGGGCCTTAATCATGGACCCGTCATGCTCCACCTTTGCAACGAACGCACCGTCCAATGGCAAGGGCTCCCGCCCCCCAAATGCAAAGATGCGGGCTCTCGGCGTCGCCAGACTCGGTGGTGGTTTGAGCGCGGCATAATGTCCTCTCGCCATTACATTGACTGATGCCCCAGTGTCGACCAGCACTGGGACAGGCGAGCAGTTCACCTCCACGACACACCTCGGCTGTCTCCTGCTCCTCGCTTTTAGGACTTCCACGCTGGAGATGAAGAAAATGTTTTCCTCGTCCTCCTCCTCAGCTTCCTCCGCCGGCGCATCCTCTTCCGCCTGCGCCACCTGAGCTACATTGGGCGGGCGATTCTGGCGAGGAGTCCACAGTCGAGGCTGCCCTCTCGGAATCAGTACAGGTAGGGTCGCCCTGCACACCCTCGAGAAATGGTCGGGTATCCCGCAGCGTCCACAGATCTTCCCCATTGCCACACACTCAGATGAGTGGGGGAGGTCATAGCCACACTTTTGGCATGATTCCACGGGTTTTCCTGCTCTGTCTCTGGGAGCACCCCCGGGCCTTCGCACCCCTCTGCCGCCCCGCCAGACGGTACACACCTCTTCCGGCCGCACGGCGCGGGATCCGGCTTCCATTTTGCTGGCATGGGCCTCGGCCACCTCATGACACCGCCCCAGCTCCAGGATGCGGGGTAAGGTGAGGCCGGGCTCTCTCAGGACCTGCCGCCTCAGTTTGCCCGATAAACAAGCCTGGATTAGCATGGTCCGTATCATGTCCTCCGCATCCCCCCACGCACACCCTTGGGAGAGGCGGTGCAGGCGACCATAGAAGGTGTCGAGAGTCTCATCCTCCTTCTGCCTGGCCGACAGCATGACGAATCTCTCGTAATCCACGTTGGCAAGGGGAATGAAGTGTGCGAGGAGAGCGGCTTTGGCTTGGTCGTAGGAGTTGTCCACCGGAGTCAGTGATTCAAATATCTCTTGGACGGCGACTCCTGCTGAATATAACATAGTCGCCACCATACTATCATTGTCCGTCACCTGGGCGGCCCGGAAATACATGTCCAGACGTCCGATCCATCTTCTCCACCGGGGGCCCAGGCTGGATGGGGGACCTGCAGTGTCAAATTCTGGAATGGGCTGCAGGGCCGCTTGCGCCCTGGCCTGGGCCATGGCCAGAGGGGGTTGTTGAGCGGCACCTACCGCGGGGGAGGTTCTGCTGAAATAGATCTGCCAAGCCTTCGTCCTGTGAATCCTCCGAGGTCGTGGCAGCCGCACCCTCCAGGGCGTCGATATCACTCATAGGTCCAAGCGCACAGACACCCTCGTTCCAGTCCTAAGGGCCGCAACTTGGACCTCTCCCCACACTGCCACCACCCTCGTGATGATGAAGGGGTTAAAGAAGCTTTCTCGAGCTGGAGGTTCCAAAAATTGAGCTTGAAAATTGGAGTGGGCTGAGAAGGCCCAGCCACCTCAGTCCTTCTCCCAGCTACTACACGACGTCAGAGACCCAAAATTGGCCAAAACATCAAAACCCAGGCATGGGCCTGCAGGTTAGGCTGCCCGCAGTCAGCATATCCAAAAATTTGGCTCGGATCACCTTCCGACTCCAAACCGGAGCTCCTGGAAGTTCCGCAACCACGTGTGCAAAATGGCCGCCAGCCGCGTGTATGGTCCGTGGCCACGGCGTAAGACGAAACATCCGCGGATGTTCCGACGAATGGAAAAATTCTCCCGGATGACTCTCACCGCCGGGCCCGGGCATCCAGAACACTCGTCGCCACTGTTGGGGGTCTCAGGATGCCCCCATGCGTGCTCGTGAGCCCCTCCACCCACAGACCTCACACAGGACACGTCCGTGTGTTTCGGGCTCCCCGGTTGCTCTGCTGCGGCTGGGCACGCCCCGTTTATTTAAGCCGCACGCGGCGACGTGCAACGTCACGCCGCCGCGTGCCCATACCCTCACAGGGCAACGCCACATGCCACACTTTTAATGATAGTTGACTACTACGATGTTCAATACATTTCGTTGGATTAAATGAGAGAATTTGCCTTAAACAATGTGTAGACTCCAGAGGGGCCTGGGCGATAGTCGAGATCCGTGTTTTTGATTTGTCCAGCGTCTGAGTGCGGTCAGTGCTGTGTGTGTGTGTGTAAGTGTGTGTAAGTGTTGGCGGAACATGCGCAGGGGGCGGAGGTCTGCGCTGCGTGAGGGCAGTGGGGGCTTCTTCTGTGTTGGGGGAGTTTAGTGTGGTTGCAGTAAGTGCGTTCGGAGGTGGGCGGGCTTAGTGTTGGGAGCATGCAACGGGTGAGATCAGTGCTGGGCGGTGACAGTGTTGGGCGGGGTTGGCGCTGTATGGTTGATCGCCACATGGTATCAGCGCTGGTTGCTTTCGGTGTTGGTTCAGGGTAGTTACTGCACTTATTCAGCGCGATGTACACAAGTGCCGCATAATTACCCATAGAGCATGCACGCAGAAAGACAGCACTCCACCAGGGCAAGAGAAAAAGGGATGACAATGTGCATTTCACAGACACGTGTCATAACATTCCCTGGGAAACATTTATAGTGCCCGAAGTTCGGCAGGGTGTGCTTAGTTTGTGGAACAGCCGTAGATCGCATGGTTCAGATCAGACCCGACTCGTGTTACCTTTGTAAAGGACTGCTGGAGGAGTACTCTTTCAGGTGTATGTGAAATGTTGCCGATCGCATAGTCCCAGTGGGATATTGTTCCAGAGCTATGGGCCTTGTCATGCTAGTAGTCTTGAGGCAGTGTTCGATTTGTTTGCTCTATATTGGTGCTAGCCATTTGGCCGTGGCCTATCTGAATGTCCTTGATGGATGGTAAGAGTTTGGATAGCCAGCGCTGAATGGGACAAGGGATGGGCAAGGCCTGTGTTTGGTGAGATTAGTGTTAAGAGGATCAGTGTTGGGTGGGATTAGCTGTGCTTGGGATATCCACTGGGTGAGGTTGATATTGGCTAGGTTCAGGGTTTGGCGTGGTCAGCATTTGGAGTGAATACTCAGTGGGGTTTTTTCTGGGCTGTATCATGGTCTACTGGATTTAATGTTGGGTGATGTAATTGTTTTGTGGGATCAGTGTGGAGTGGAGTCATTGATGCATGAGGGAATTTACAGTGTAGGGTGGGTCAGGGCAGTGCTAGGTGAGTTCAGTGCTGGGTTGGTTTAGTGATGTGGGGGCTAATTTCGGGAAGGAGTACTGCTTGATGAGGGGCAGTGTTGGGGGAACCTGCACTGCATAGGGCCAAAGTCGGCTGGGTTCAGTATTGGGTGTAGTCAGTGTTGGGTGGATTCAGTATGGGGTGTAGTCAGTGTTGGCTGGGTTCAGTATTGGGTGGAGTCAGTGTTGGGTGGAGTCAGTGTTGGGTGGAGTCAGTGTTGGGTGGGTTCAGTGTTGGGTGGAGTCAGTATTGGGTGGGTTCAGTATTGGGTAGAGTTAGTGTTGGGTGGGTTCAGTATTGGGTGTAGTCAGCGTTGGGTGGGTTCAGTATTGGGTCTAGTCTGTGTTGGGTGGATTCAGTATTGGGTGTAGTTAGTGTTGGGTGGGATCAGTATTGGGTCTAGTCTGTGTTGGATGGGTTCAGTACTGGGTGTAGTCAGCATTGGGTGGGTTCAGTATTGGGTGTAGTTAGTGTTGGGTGGGTTCAGTATTGGGTGTAGTCAGTGTTGGGTGGGTTCAGTGTTGGGTGGGTTCAGTATTGGGTGGAGTCAGTGTTGGGTGGAGTCAGTGTTGGGTGGGTTCAGTGTTGGGTGGAGTCAGTATTGTGTGTGTTCAGTATTGGGTAGAGCCAGTATTGTGTGGGTTCAGTATTGGGTAGAGTCAGTGTTGGGTGGGTTCAGTATTGGGTGGAGTCAGTATTGGGTGGGTTCAGTATTGGGTAGAGTCAGTGTTGGGGGGTTCAGTATTGGGTGTAGTCAGTGTTGGGTGTAGTCAGTGTTGGGTGTAGTCAGTGTTGGGTGGGTTCAGTATTGGGTGGAGTCAGTATTGGGTAGGTTCAGTATTGGGTAGAGTCAGTGTTGGGTGGGTTCAGTATTGGGTATAGTCAGTGTTGGGTGGGTTCAGTATTGGGTCTAGTCTGTGTTGGGTGGGTTCATTATTGGGTGTAGTCAGTGTTGGGTGGGTTGGGTATTGGGTCTAGTCTGTGTTGGGTGGGTTCAGTATTGGGTGTAGTCAGTGTTGGGTGTAGTCAGTGTTGGGTGTAGTCAGTGTTGGGTGGGTTCAGTATTGGGTGGAGTCAGTATTGGGTAGGTTCAGTATTGGGTAGAGTCAGTGTTGGGTGGGTTCAGTACTGGGTGTAGTCAGTGTTGGGTGGGTTCAGTATTGGGTGTAGTCAGTGTTGGGCGGGTTCAGTATTGTGTTGAGTCAGCATTGGTCATGGACTGATGAACAAATAGTCACACTCTACGGCCTCACACACTCCTGGGCAAGCTCCTGGAGAAACTGGCCATCTCCCAGCTTAACCTCCATGCTGAATCTGTTGGTAGTCTTCATGACCATCAATCTGGTTTCAGAGCTGCCAGAAGCACGGAAACTGCTCTCCTGAACATCCGTGAAGACCTGCTCTTGAACCTCGATTCCAACACTCCGTGTGTTCTCATTCTGCTCGATCTCTCTTCTGCCTTTGACACTGTCAACCATGCCATCCTGCTCAACCGTCTCCGTGAAAACCTGGGTATCACTGGTCAGGCTCTGGCGTGGCTGACCTCTTTCCTTTCAAATCGACCCTCCCAGGTCCAACTGGGGTCCTTCCTCTCCGACATCTTTTTCTCCACCTGCGGTGTCCCCCAGGGATCTAATCTCTCTCCCTGGCTGTTCAACCAGTATCTGGCACTCCTTGCCCACCGCATCGCCGCTCTCTGCCCTAATTTCCAGTGCTATGCGGACGATACCCAGCTCATTTTCAGGCTACTCTCAGCCTCCCCCTCTCCTTCCCTCATCCCTGACTGTCTGTCTCCTATCCAGGAATGGTGTGCCGCCAATGACCTCTGCCTTAATGCCAGTAAGACTGAGATTCTACTCATCGGTACACCCACTCCCTCCTTCCCTGCAGCTCTCTGGCCTGCCTCCCTTGGCCCCCTCCCTGCTCCTACCTGCAATGCAAAAAACCTTGGGGTCATCTTCGACTCCACACTCTCCTTCTCTCCTCATATTTCTGACGTCGCTATGAAGTCACACTACCAGCTGCACCTCCTCAGAGGTATTCTTCCCTTCCTCTCCTTCCCCCAGAAGCTCACTGTCTCCCGAGCCCTGGTTCTCTCGAAGCTGGATTACTGTAACAGCCTCTATCTTAATCTGCCTGCCTCCACTCTCCGCCCTCTGCAACTCATCCAGAACAGAACTGCGAGACTTGTCCTTGGCCTCAAGCCCAGGGACCGTATCTCTCCAGGACTGAAATCTCTACACTGGCTCCCAGTGGCTGCGAGGATAAAGTTCAAAACCCTCTGCATTGTCCACAAGGCCTTCTGGGGCCTTGGTCCTAAATACCTTCAACTCTCTCTTCCCAAATATCTTCCTTCCCGAGCCCTTCGCTCATCCGCCTCCAACTCCCTCATGGTCAGCCGCTTCTTGAAGCAACGAGCTGGGGGTAGATCTCTCTCCACGGCAGGGGCCTCCCTCTGGAACAGCCTTCCTGCCTCCCTGAAACTTGAGGAGAACCATCTCCGGTTCCGGAAACACCTCAAAACCTTCCTCTTTGCTTCTGCTTTTTCTCTCCCTCTCCCCTGCTGAACAGCTAATATTCTTCACTGAAACTGCACTGATTCTGCAACTGGACCATTCTTAACGGCCTCGTTCCTGGGCCCAGCCACTCTCGACTTGCACTGATGCCCTGGAATCCCCTCTGCACTGCGGGACTGTCTCTGTATCCCTACAGCCCCCCCGTTTCCAGCACTTGTTCTGCACTTACCTTGCACTTGCCACCAGCTGGCCCTATTTATTTATTACTTTACGCCACTTACCTTGTACTGCACTTCCCCCCCTCCCCTTCCCCTTGCACTTTTCCCCCTCCCCCACCCTTGCACTTGCGCGATCTGAATGACACCTGGCCTAGTAGGATCGTTGTCTGTCTCCCCTTGTTCCTCCCCTCCCTGCCTTGTCGCGCCTTGAAACACCTGTGTATAGGCGCGTTATAAATGCCATATCATATCATATCTAAGCCGTGCCACCACCTCAGACTTGATCCCCACGACTGAGGCAGATCTTCAGAGTGGGATCAACATGAGGACGTCCAAGCCACCCCTGGTGTCTGTTCTGCACTTCTGAGCCACAGGCATTTTTGAGCACACTGCTGGGATGCATCATGGCATGTTCCATCCAAAGGGCAGGAGCAAGTATGGGATGCCCTCATTGGACATGCCCACCAGCACATCCCCCTGCCCACCAACCAGGCCAAGGCGTAGGCATCAAAGGCATGGTTCTACGCAATAGCACGCTTCCCCAATGCCATAGCTGCACTGGATTGTACACTTGTGGCATTAGTGTCCCCACCCCGTGCACTGGAACAGGCATACTGCAATAAGAAATAATGCCATTCCATGAACATACAGATGACTTGTGATGCCAATCTGACCATCAGCCACTGTGATGGCTGTTTTGCGGATTCCTCCCATGATGCCATGGTTTCAAGGAACGATATATATGAACACCCACAGAGGGCAGAGTACTTGGATTTTTGGTAAGTAATCAAACTGGCAATGAATGGACACAGGAGCAAGGACGGTGAAGAGTGAGAATGAGAGAATATATGCTGGAACTACATGCCCAATAATGCCACATACAAGATGCGTGAAATAGCCATGGTCCAAAACTCCCCATGTCGCGGGTACAGTATGACCTGTGTAAACGTCATACCAGACCAGCCACCATACATGAAAGTAGCCACTCCATGCCTTCCGTTTACCAAGAGCTATGCACCCTCCTGAAAGACATTCAAAGCCTAGACACACCAACAATGCACATCACAAATACCACAGATTATCTGGGATGGGTCAGCAAATGGCCAATTAGCACAGCCGTTGCTTGAACATGGGTGAACCAATTAAGCATGGAGCAGGTTAAACTGCATTTTACTGCAAAGGCCCATTCAAAAACAAAACACGAAACCCCAAGAGTTAGAGGGCGGGGGATTTCACATTTACATGTCAACACACAAAGGCCACCAGCACAGTAGTTACAGTGAGGAGCTCATCAACAACCAACGGTCACATCTAACGGTTTCTTTTTGCTGATGACTCTGGCTATCCGGAGCTCCTGTAGTTGATGACACCTGCCAGGAAACTTAGAACGTGACAGGATGTAGCCTACATTGAGGTAAGCATGAGGACTAGGGTGTGTACGCAGCACACATTTAGACTGCTTAAGGGAAGATTCAGGTGTCCCCTTAGACAGGTAGGGCACTCATGTGCAGCTCAATATATTGTCACCTGTAACATGCTGCACAATATGTGTGTACAGGGGAATATTTCCATGCCTTCAGAAGCAAATGACAACAGGCCGCCTCGGGTGGATATGATGGAAAGATAGGAGTTGCTGCATTGTCTAATCACCTGTTCCATGGGCTGGAACGGGTGGTAACAGCCTGGGGCCCGAGTTAAAGGCCAGAGCGTAGCAGGGGCATTTAGCGAGGGTGCCCGGTACCATTAATAGGTGATTATTGCTATTAACATCCCAGGTTGCTAATCCGGGAACCTGGGGTGCTGATAGGTATGTCTTTTGGATGAATGAACGGGACACCTCCTGGCGCCCCATTCATTCAATCAAAAGACTCTTTCAAAAATGGCCACCATGGAGCTAGAAGACGGGGCTGCAAGCGGAGCCCCTCTTGCATTTCTATGGCAGCCAGAAGGAAGACAGAGCGGCAGCAGCAGTGATTCCATCAGGTAAGTGGGGGTGTGAGGGATGTGGAAATAGAGGAGAAGGGAAAGGAAGGCAGGAAGAACATGGGGGCCAGGGAAGCAGCCGCTAGTTTGCTCGAAATGCAGATTTGGAACGTGGGATTCAGCCCACGATCCGAGCAACCTGATTGGTTGCTCTGCCTGCCCTGGGTGCTAGCAGATCACTATTTATGAACAGGCATGTGCACTTTTTCCCCTGTACTTGTACCCTTCACTAAAATCACATAGATAACAGATACTAAATGACCACTGGATTCATTGGCTGGATTGCTAACTTCTTTATTGAACATGTACGCCCCCATGCTCTCCCCACACCCTCAAACATCCAACACCCCTCCACTCCTCAAACCCCCAATTGCTGCCGCTTCCCTCACCCTCAACCACGAGGTGAAGTCAGTAATATGGAAGTCACCAGATCGCTCTTCTTATCCCACCTTTCTAGGTTAGAGGAGTGGAATGCGGGACATGTTGCTCAGACCATCTTGGTGGCGTGCTTGATACGGATCCCTGATGGAGGATGCGGGTTCTTGCCCGTACCCGTGTTCCAGTAAGCCAACATCATCTCAGTCAATTACTGCACCTTTTGGCTCCCTAATATTAGGCTAGCAGTGCCATGCATTGAATGCTGGCACAACCTGTCAAAGGCAGTTGCCACCCTCTTGAAAGCACCCTGCATGGTGCCTCACATCGCCTGGCAATGGCCCAGTTGCTCCTGGGCTATCTGTTCCATCCGTTCCTGCTGCTGCTGCATTTGTGTGGTCCTCTCCCTCCCGGATAACGTCCAGGATGTGCTGCAGCACTCGGGTGTGTGGGTCATGTCCTTCGGCCAGGTCCACGTGGCTGTGCAAACGAAATCCTCCGATTTTGGCGGGCGCCCGGCTGCTGGACGAGCTGCAAGTGTTCCTGTGCCGGGCGCCCGCCGCTTATGTAGCCCCAGCTCCTCCTTCTTCCTTTGTTACCCTTCGCGGGCTTTTGTGGGCTTTTGGCGCCCTCTCCTCTGCTCACCTTGCCGCCCTCTCCCCTGCCCCTGTGGGGGGAGGGGCGAGAGAGCGGAAGGAGGAAGGCCCCTGCCCCGGTTATCGGGGTGCCTCCTCCATTCTCTTTGTTCACCCGTTCGTCACCTTCATGTCCTTCGGCCAGGTCCACGTGGCTGTGCACCTGTAGCATCGTCATCATCATCATCATCATCTGGAGATGTATCAGTGTTCTAAAAAGTGGGCCACTGCATTGCAGAGCAGGCGGGTGAGGACTGGTGGGCAGAGGTAAGAGTCTGGTGCAATGGGGGAGGGAGTCAGTCGGGATGAGGTTCACTCCATCAGCTGCAGGACTGCACTCAATGGTGCTTGGCACAGGGGGAGACAGGGAGTCAGGTGGCACACTGGGCAGACAGAAAGGCCCCCTTGAGGCATAGACAATGTTGGTGGTGGTTTGCATCGGAGATTTGGAGGAGACAGTGGTGGGGGTGCCCGACTGACGGTTGCTGCTGCAGACTGCCGAGAGTGAATCTATGTGTTCACTACGTCACCCGTAACTGCAGCAACAAAAATGTCGACGCCAAGTACAGTGCGGCACAGTGATCAAATAGAGCACTTTACTCACCTCAATCCACGCATACCCATACATGACCCACCACCCCACTTACCTTCATGGCGGCACACTTCTATGTGCGCCGCGGACTCCCAGCTATCCCTGCGGCGTCAGTTCCTCCCACTTGGATGGGTTAGAGCTGACGCCGCAAGTGCTTTTTAAAAAAACGTTCTTGTCTCCCGCTTACCACAATGGTAAGTGGGGGCCACCCCTGCAACTCCGACTCCCGTTACTGCCCCCAAGGAGAGCGGAGCACACCTCCGCAACCTCAGCTCTGCTTGGGGGCAGTAATGGGAGTCAGTATTTTGTATGCCCCCAAGTTGCAGTGACAGCGGGAGCGCACAAATGAGGGTGACTAAATGGTGTATTACCCCTAGAGCCAATGTTCTCAACCACAACAGCAGTGGCTGTTCCTGTGGGCAAGGCTCCAATGTTGGCTGTAGTGGTGGGCACTGACAGAGAGGTTCTAGGTGGGATCTATGTGGTTCGGTCGAATTCAAATTCCTTTTTACTGCATTTTTTTTAACCAATTTAGATTAACTGTAAAATATAGGGGGGTAACTTCCGCAGGCCCATCTCACCCCCACGCCGCCTCCACTTCCATGTACATCTATCTCTATGTAAAAAAAAATGTTAAAATTATATGTTAAAAAACATTTTTAACTTTTTGAAGTTCGAGTAAAACATGCACCCGCTAGAAGGAGGCTACTGTTTTTTCACACATCTACTCGTTCCTTTATTACTGGATGCTCCAGCGGTGTGTGGTGCGGCACTGGCATTTGCAGGAGTCGCAGTTGTGTTGGGGCCTTATCTGGCCTCCTGGCTGCCTTGTGTGCCTATTCGGGTTCACAGGACATGTTGTCATTTGCTTTGCTGAAATATAGTTTGGCGTGCAACATTTATATGTCATGGAAGTGAAAGATCTTACTAAACGAAGACTAAAAGACTACAAACAAGCATTTGTTTAGTATTCTATTAGTAATCGACTAGTATTCAGCTCACTGAATAGTCTTCATATTGTATGCTGCTTAAAACGAATACTAAAAAAGACTATAGATAGTTTTCGAATGCTATAAAAAGACAAGTTAAGTACTAAGTGTAGTATTTGACTTTGGTAACGGCAGCTACATGCAGGCCATTGTTAGACGGGTCGGGGTGTCACACACGCGTGTTGGAATGTTGTGGCAAGGGACCGTTGGCTGGTTTGATGCTTATTTGCAAAGGCATGTGTTTGGAAAGTGTAGGTTGGCTGTGCTCATATGGACCTTTCGATGTGGTCATGCACGTGAGGGCCCGTCTACTACACGGTCACGCGGCACGTCGTCAGTGATCTGAGTATTTCTCTCACGTGTGAGATGCGGTTGGGAAACCCTTGCCTGACTGTTGATACATGGGAATGGCAGCATGCACAGGGACTCCTACTAACACTATTTTGCACCTGGATTCTGCTTGTTCCATGCTTTGTTGGTGGAGCTGGGCCCTTCAACATGTGTCCTGCATTTGATTGCTAGGCATTAACATTTTCTGGGGATACATAGGGGTGGAGGCTACTAGTAAATGTGGTTGTTGATGGAATTAAAATCTCATATAAACTGCTGTTGGTACGACCTTCACTCATCGCCGGATTGAGTTTTTTGCCTAATTTTGTTTTCTATAAACAACTCATAGAGAAATAAATGGGTGGTGGGTAATGGTATATAAGCGGTAGGGTTGGTTGATGACAGACGTTCAACTATAGGGTAATGGGGTGGGGGTGTTGTTGGAGCACCCCTCAACAAAAACACATTTTTCATTGAGATTTACAGAAAAAACCTTTGGGCCAAAAACTCGACTCAACGAAAAAGAATCTGCCGATGAAGGGACATATCACCCGCCAATGCTCCTCATCTATGGACATGAATAGCTTCCTACTTCCCAATGATGGCATCCTTTTCAGGAAATCACCTGCCAATGCTCCTCATCTATGGACATGATTAGCTTCCTACTTTCCGATGATGGCCCCCTTTTCAGGAAATCACCCGCCAATGCTCCTCATCTATGGACATGATTAGCTTCCTACTTCCCGATGATGGCCTCCTTTTCAGGAAATCACCCGCCAATGCTCCTCATCTATGGACATGATTAGCTTCCTACTTCCCGATGATGGCTTCCTTTTCAGGAAATCACCCGCCAATGCTCCTCATCTATGGACATGATTAGCTTCCTACTTCCCGATGATGGCTTCCTTTTCAGGAAATCACCCGCCAATGCTCCTCATCTATGGACATGATTAGCTTCCTACTTCCCGATGATGGCTTCCTTTTCAGGAAATCACCCGCCAATGCTCCTCATCTATGGACATGATTAGCTTCCTACTTCCCGATGATGGCTTCCTTTTCAGGAAATCACCCGCCAATGCTCCTCATCTATGGACATGATTAGCTTCCTACTTCCCGATGATGGCTTCCTTTTCAGGAAATCACCCGCCAATGCTCCTCATCTATGGACATGATTAGCTTCCTACTTCCCGATGATGGCTTCCTTTTCAGGAAATCACCCGCCAATGCTCCTCATCTATGGACATGATTAGCTTCCTACTTCCCGATGATGGCTTCCTTTTCAGGAAATCACCGGCCAATGCTCCTCATCTATGGACATTAATAGCTTCCTACTTCCCGATGATGGCTTCCTTTTCAGGAAATCACCCGCCAATGCTCCTCATCTATGGACATGATTAGCTTCCTACTTCCCGATGATGGCTTCCTTTTCAGGAAATCACCCGCCAATGCTCCTCATCTTGGACATGATTAGCTTCCTACTTCCCGATGATGGCTTCCTTTTCAGAAAATCACCCGCCAATGCTCCGCATCTATGGACATTAATAGCTTCCTACTTCCCGATGATGGCCCCCTTTTCAGGAAATCACCTGCCAATGCTCCTCATCTATGGACATGAATAGCTTCCTACTTCCCGATGATGGCATCCTTTTCAGGAAATCACCTGCCAATGCTCCACATCTATGGACAGTTTTAGCTTCCTCCTTCCCAATGATGGCTTCCTTTTCAGGAAATCACCTGGACATTATTAGTTTCCTACTTCCCAATGATGGCACCCTTTTCAGGAAACACCTGGCAATGCTCCTCATCTATGGACATTATTAGCTTCCTACTTCCCAGTGATGACATCCTTTTCAAGAAATCACCTGCCAATGCTCCTCATCTATGGACATGATTAGCTTCCTACTTCCCAATGATGGACCCCTTTTCAGGAAATCACCTGCCAATGCTCCTCCGGGACCCCTTTTCAGGAAATCACCTGCCAATGCACCTCATCTATGGACATGATTAGCTTCCTGCTTCCCAATGATGGGCCCCTTTTCAGGAAATCACCTGCCAATGCTCCTCATCTATGGACATGATTATATTCCTGCTTCCCAATGATGGACCCCTTTTCAGGAAATCACCTGTCAATGCTCCTCATCTATGGACATGATTAGATTCCTGCTTCCCAATGATGGCACCCTTTTCAGGAAATCACCTGCCAATGCTCCTCATCTATGGACATGATTAGCTTCCTGCTTCCCAATGATGGCTTCCTTTTCAGGAAATCACTTGCCAATGCTCCTCATCTATGGACATTATTAGCTTCCTGCTTCCCAATGATGGCCCCCTTTTCAGGAAATCACCTGCCAATGCTCCTCATATATGGACATTAATAGCTTCCTACTGCCCAATGATGGCCTCCTTTTCAGGAAATCACCTGCCAATGCCCCTCATCTATGGACATTATTAGCTTCCTACTGCCCAATGATGGCATCCTTTTCAGGAAATCACCCGCCAATGCTCCTCATCTATGGACATTAATAGCTTCCTACTGCCCAATGATGGCATCTTTTTCAGGAAATCACCTGCCAATGCTCCTCATCTATGGACATTAACAGCTTTCTACTGCCCAATGATGGCTTCCTTTTCAGGAAATCACCTGCCAATGCTCCACATCTATGGACAGTTTTAGCTTCCTCCTTCCCAATGATGGCTTCCTTTTCAGGAAATCACCTGCCAATGCTCCTCATCTATGGACATTATTAGCTTCCTACTTCCCAATGATGGCACCCTTTTCAGGAAACCACCTGCCAATGCTCCTCATCTATGGACAGTATTAGCTTCCTCCTTCCCAATGATGGCCTCCTTTTCAGGAAATCACCTGGACATTATTAGCTTCCTACTTCCCAGTGATGAGATCCTTTTCAAGAAATCACCTGCCAATGCTCCTCACCTATGGACATTAATAGCTCCCTACTTCCCAATGATGGCATCCTTTTCAGGAAATCACCTGCCAATGCTCCTCATCTATGGATAATAATAGCTTCCTACTGCCCAACCCAATGATGGCTTCCTTTTCAGGAAATCACCTGCCAATGCTCCTCATCTATGGACATTATTAGGTTCCTACTTCCCAGTGATGGTCCCCTTTTCAGGAAACCACCTGCCAATGCTCCTCATCTATGGACATTATTAGCTTCCTACTTCCCAGTGATGGTCCCCTTTTCAGGAAACCACCTGCCAATGCTTCACATCTATGGACATTATTAGGTTCCTACTTCCCAATGTTGGCACACTTTTCAGGAAATCACCTGCCAATGCCAATGCTCCTCATCTATGGTCCAATTGTGGTGGAAGTGTTCATTGTGCAATACCTTCCCCGGACTCCTCACTGTCTCCTCCCACAGAGTTAGTAGCAGGGGCTCCACCATCCCTCTTTCAGTGGTAGCTGTCTCCTTCTGGTGATGAGCTATAGGGTTACGGACGCTGGCTGTGAGGTTATTCCCGGAGTACTGCCACCATGGTGACCGCCTTATAGCATACTTCACTCCATATAACATTTGTCCTCTGGTGGGTGTAGCCTTAGGCCACAAAAACACATCTATATGGGCTATGACCTGCTCTGCCAGCCCAGGGATCCCTGCCTCTGTACATTCTGCCATTTTTGCCGTATTTCTGGCACTTTGTCTTTTGATTTGCCTCCTGACATGATGTAACCGTGTCTCACCTTCAGATAGCCATTGTAAAGGGGTGATTGTAAGTGGATTTTTCAAAATGAACCGCCACACAGCTTCCCGGTTGCTTTCTGATCCTATTTCCTCCATGAGAGGGATGCAGCAACGGTAATTCCAACTAATACTGTTGGAAATAGCACTAAGGAGATTGTATTGCAGTACTTCCTCCGAGACAGAATTACTTTTTCTGCCAGGCTAATCAATCGATGCATGGCCTCACCAAATATGTTGCTAATTCCACCAGACATGTTTGCAGTGACAGTCATTCCATTTTATTTATTTATTTATTTATTTATATTTATATAGCACGCAAGCAGCACAAGGGCATTGAGGCGCTGTTACTTGCAAAAACCTCGTTACACAGGTACAGGCATAGTGGCGGTCGTTGATACATTATGAATACAGACATTGCAATTGGTCATTGTGTTACAACTTATGCATTGGGTCATGTGGTGTGTATTCATGCTCATGTGCGGGGCCTTATGTGAAGAGGATGGTTTTCATAGCTTTGCGAAAGGTTGTGAGGGAGGCCTCACCTCGGATCGTGGTGGGTAGGGCATTCCAGTGAATGGGTGCGAGATAAGGGAAGCTGGATCCTCCAGCTCTGGCTCTTTTTACTAGTGGCACAGAGAGCATGTTGGTATACAGTGATCTAGTTGGCCTGGTAGTGGAGACGGAGTGGATTCTTTTTGAGAGGTAGGCAGGAACAGTGAGGTGAATGCACTTGTGGGTCAGTATCAGAGCTTTAAAGACAATCCTTTCCTTTATTGGGAGCCAGTGGCCTATTTTCCTGGCCTCAGAAATGTGTTCTCTTTTGGCAATGCCTTTGGCTGCCCGGAGAGCATTGCTTTGTATGACTTGTGGTCTGCCACATTTACCACCAAACTCATAATGAGACCCAAATGTAGGTAAAGTTCATGTTGGCTGGAGACTGCAGTGGATGAGGGCAATGTTGGCTGGGTCTAGTGTTGACTGGTTTTATTGGTGGGTGCTGTCAGTGTTGAGTGGAGTCCCTGCTGAGTAGTTTCAGTGCTTGGGTGGAGGGTCAGCACTAGGTTTGGACAATTTCAGGAGGGATAGAGGATGGCTAGAGTAAGTTTGAATGGAGCAGTTGCTTGAAGGTTGTTGAGAACCAAGCCCTAAATCCACATTCCACATCCCAAACAGGGGGAGGCGGAGAAAGTGGAGGAATAGAGTCGGTGCATGGGCAGTGTTGGAGCCATTCACTGCTAAGATCTGAGGTTGCATCCCCAATCTTGCTAAAGGAGGAGACAGGGGAGTGATAGAGAGAAACCTGTGGGAGGTAGGGACATTCACATGTGCCTGAAAGAATGGTTCAGAGTGTAAGAGAGAGGTTTAAAGGGATGGGAGCAAACACTAATAGCAGCTTAGCATGCCCATGTTAATGTTCACATGGCTACCTAGACTGCATTTCATGCATTCCTGGTAAAGGTGTGGCCTTTGTTGAGTGGGTATTACCCATATATGTATGGCACCCAGCACAATGGCAGTCTGTTATATTTGCTAAGTAGTGAGGACCCCAGTTTAGGTATAAGGTGTACTGTTCTCATTTACTCCCATATCCCAGCAAGAGAGGTGTAGTCTAGAATGCATGTTGATCGGCCCAGGGACCTTGTTCATGGGTAAAAGAACAGTCAGAATGCTGGTGCAATACTCACTACGAGGCATACACAACAAATGTCTGCCTCAGCCAGGCTGCCTGTACCCATGGATTATGGGTAAAGGGTAGGTGTGGCAGGACGCCTTCTGCCAGGATGTGAACGCCTTATCTTGTTATTTTTAATTAAAACATGATTTGGGTGATTCTGTCACTAAAAGCGATGTCTGCTAATCAGCCCCCATGCCCTTTAATGCCCAATGCCAAATTGATAGGGCACACATGTGTCTTGCTGAACCAGTCTCCTGACATCTGCAGAACCAGCTCTGCAGTGGCACAGAGCAGATTTAAAGGTCACCTGTGCATCCCTGACAGCTGCTGGGACACTAGGCTTCTGCAGGCAGAGGTGGCATTTTCACTGTCTGCACCACTTCTCTAAATGCAATGGTTGTGTAATCTAGATAGTCTGGTGTTATATTAATCTCTAGCTATAAGGCATGCCTGGTTTAGCATAGTGACTGCTAAGATCACACAATTATACAGCCACAGCAATCTAAAATTAAACCATGTCAGCACTGTGAGCAGGGCCAGCTATGACCGAACTAATGTGAATTGGTGTCATGGTGTCCACTACAGCTATGTGGAACAATAGCCAAGATTGTCATTCTTTAATTGATCGGCAGGACATAGACACTAACCCAAGGAGGTACCATGCTTTAAAAGCAGCTGCTGACATAACAAAGCCTCTCTCGCACCAGGGGGTTCACCACTGGAGTCCCTTTGTAGTCAGCCTGAATAGAAAGGGGAAAAGCCAGATTAGCCAGTATGCAGATGTGTGCTGAAAGAAGGACCCTGCATCTTGGTTTCTGACAAGGCTCTCTTCCGTTTCCTGTCCCTCCATTTCTTGCAGGCAATTGTCTCAGAAGGATAGCTCAGGGGCAACTTGCTCGTCTTGGAAGCAAGACGACACGGAGCACCACAGTTCTGATCCCCGGGTCCGCACTTAGAAACCTTTGGGTATTAAGCACGTTATAAATAACCTATCATATCAATGTACTCTGGGTGTGATGTCATGAAGTAAAGGGCACTTGTTACAATCACCTGGATTGTACCCCTTACAGCAGGCTTGCTTGGGGCCAATCCTCTGTGACATCTTGCCTTTAAAAGGAGAGGGGGCTCCACATCATTCTTTGATTCCTCTTTTGACCCTCATCAGAAGAAGAAGGAAACACATTTGGATCTATTTTGGGAGCGCAGTCCATTCCATAGTCCTCTGCCATAGAAGTGGATACAGAAGGCATCACAGGTGAGTTCTGTCTCCCAACCATCCAAAGGGAACATTGATTGTGACTGCTGTTGGATCAAGATTTCAATATTGGCTTCAGGATTTCAATATTGGCTGCACTGGAACAAGGACCCTGTTCACTGGAGGTGAAGGATCCCTTTTAGGTGCGAGCCACGCTTGCTGAAGTGGGAGCGCAGATTAAAATGGCTCACCTTGCCCCTGGAGATTAGGCCCAATAGAATGGGCCCAGCAGATACGCAGACAGAAGTCAAAGAACAGTTCTGGGCCCTGATTCCGGTACAGAACTACTTGTGAGCTACACTGACTCAGACATCGCCTGCCGACCAAAAGCTTTCACATACCACGTGCCATTGCTGCTTGGACCACACTGTGTATTGAACCCAGTCTAACAGCTAACCAACTCGGTGCTAAATCACCACCTCATGAAGCTCCTACAAGCCTGGCTCGATACTGCCCAGCCCCAAAAGACATTAAAAATGTGCTGGGAAGAGGCTCTGTCCCCTTAGTTCACTTTTGGGAGCATATTGACTTTTTAGCCTCCCTTCCCTGCCTTTTTTTCCTAATACTGTCATGAATATTAACATTGTGCCCGTACACCCTGTGACGAATCAACTTCTGGGACACCAGTGGTCCCGGGATGAATATCGTTTCCTAAACCATCAATCAGCCCCAAACCTCTAGTACACCAGAAGGGATCTGAACAGATTGGAAACACAAGCAAATTATAAAACTCCTTGTCCATTTTGGTAATGTGGGTGGAACGGCACGGTTATCTCCGAAAGGTCATAGATCGTTGGTTGGTTGCAACACAGTGAAAATACAATTATTACCCAATGGTAACAGGGACTGTCCAGTCAAGGTTGTATGCAAATATTTACTTTATTATTATCACAATAGACAGTTCTAGCACGCTAAGAAATAAAACCCAACCGGTAAAGGAATGCAGCGGATAGAAAGTTTCAAAGAAGGAAAAGGGATGCACTCTGGATACTGACAGGAGGGTAGTCGGTATAGTAAATAATCGCAGTAGTTCAAGGACACTTATTTTTAACACAAAGGGAGCAAAGGGTCGTACAATGTCACTAGGGACATTTGGAGAAGGACCAGGGGGACAGAACCACATTTTAACTTGTTCTGTACGAGTTCTTTGTGCTCGACAGGGTCAAGTCCGTTTCAGGGCACTTTGCAGCTTCATGCGACAGAGTTCAAGATGGGAGGCAGCTGCGGGTATCAGGCGGCAGGCAGTTCGGCAAGCAAAGCTAGACTGATGATTGCAGGCTGGACTGCACAGCGGCTTGGGTTCAGGAATTATTGTCTCAGTGCTGGTCAGTGGTTCTGAAGCACTGGTCGACGTGTCTCGGACGCCTTTAGCGACCACGGCATAACAACAGTCAGCAGAAGCCTTCAGATGATCTTCCAAAAGAGAGGCTCAGCCCTCTTGTAAAGCCAAATGGACCACAGGGATTGGTGTAGGCTAAGTCTCCCTTAATGAACCAATCCTTCGTTCCCAATCTCCTGTATGCGTGAGATCATAACCAGAGTGCTTTGCAGCTGAAAAGGTAAATGGGTGACAACATGTCTCACCTATCTTCCTGTCTGTTGTGGATCAAAGGGTCCCTCTGGTTAGTGGAGCTCTCTGTGGTTCCTGATAAAGTGGCAGGTCTTCCTTGAAGCTGCTGCAAAACCAGACTTTCTGGCTCTGTCAATCCACATACTCATACCTTCTGAATGGGGTCGCCCTGCAGGGATGTCTGACGCAGTTCCAGACAGGACATTTCACTGTCAATTGATACTGAGGGTGTCAAGAATACTTAGGGGTTGGGCTATCAATCCCCTCTCCCGAACCACAGAAGCCAAAATGATCGACCCTCCCACCGTGGTTGGCACAGGCACCTGAATTGTATTTACACAGGTAACCACATGGCAGCCAATGGGGGAAGGGGGTGGAAAGACAAAGGAAAGGAAGGAAAGAAAACATACATATATCTACCTACACAATGTTACCACATGAGCAACATAACAATTAACCTGCTCTCCTATACACAAGACTACACCTTATTCCTGACCTCCTCTAGACCTAAATGCCCTAGTATGCTGTATTAGTTCACATAAAGAACAAATGCCACATGTAGGTTAATTTCTGGCACATAACATATACAAAACATTAGCATTGGACTGTAGCATGAATTGCAAGCGTGATGGCACAAAACAAAGGTGATATTCCCTTAGATGAGAAAACAAACACACATGGCCTCCTGGGCAAGCGTAAGCAACACATAACAAAACATAAAGTGGATGTAAGCCAACTCTCCTTGACTGATTGTGCCCATTCTGTTCATAACCAAAAATATGGGCCAGTTCAGTAATTCAGAACACTCCCATACAGTAAGGCAAAAATGAAGGTAAGAGAGTTTTTCCATGTCTCCCATGCACTTAATATCAAAGTTTGCAAAACAACAAATAATGCCACTTATCTCAGTGTCTGGAGGCCTCAGGGGACACTCCGGACCTGTGAAGATGATGCAGGAGATCAACCAGTCTGACGGTCTCACCGCCGCGGTCCGGGGAATCGGGAGCTGCGGCGCATGCCAGCCAAATGCAATAAGGCGCCCGGCAATATCACCCTGCTAAAGCAGCTGCCCACGCTCACCGTCGGCGGCTCGGGGTAATCCTGCAAACACACTGGTTTAGTAGAATGAGCTCCGCTGCAATACTCTCATCAGCATTCCTCTGGCTCCTTTCTAACGCTGCAAATGCCGCTGCCACCCGTGCCGTCCATACATTAATTATCTGCATCAGGTGCCGGGCGGTTGGCAGTTAAGAAGGCTCTTGATGGTGCACCTTATTAGACGCGCAAACAGTTCCTCGAACTACATAATGACTCACTGCCTGCTGGGAAGTGTAGTTCACGCCCTGATTCTCCCTCTCCGTGTGCCGGAACCTAGAATCCTGACAGTACCTCCTCTCCTAGGGCTCCTCCCAGGACCTGCTTTCTCAGTATGTCGTACATGGAACTGTCTTACTGAGCGAGGGGCATGCACTGCGCTAGCCGGTTCCCAGGAACAGTCTTGCAATCCATATCCGGCCCACTGGATTAAATACCACAATTCTTAATGCCTTTGCCTTGAGTCCAGAATCTTCTTCACCTCGTATTCCGTCTGACCTTCCTTGATGATGGTGGGGGGTCTCTGCACCTGTGTCCCAGGAGCTGCAGGTTTAAGCAAAGACACATGGAATATGGGTGTATCTTTCACGTGTGAGGCAATCTTAATTTCACCGCCATCTCTGATACACATTGCACAATCTCATATGGTCCAATATATTTTGGAGAAAACTTACGAGGTCCAACTAACAACAGATTTCGCGTGGATAACCATACCTTGTCTCCCACCTTGTACTGTGGAGCCACCCGCCTTTTCTGATCAGCATATTTTTATACTGCCTTTTAGCCTGCTCTAAATTGGCTCGAGCCTTCTGTTGGAGTTTTAGAAGCAACTGTTTTCCCTCTTGCAAGACAGGCATATCCTCCACTTCGGGCAAAGGCTCTGGCAGCATATTGTGCACCTGTCCGTATAAACATTCATTTAGTGCCATTCCCAGTGATGCATGTTCAGTATTGTTATACGTGAATTCTGCTAACCATAATGCTTGCACCCATGACTCCATACCCTCACTTAAATAACAGCGCAAATACTGTTCCAAAGTCTGGTTAACTCTCTCGGTTTGACCGTCTGTCTAAGGGTGATACCCGGTAGACAGAGCACAGTCGATTCCCAATAACCGACAAAAGGCTCGCCAAAACGTAGAGATACATTGAGGGCCCCTATCAGATACAATACTTTGAGGTAGTCCATGTAACCACACAACATGTTGCAAAAAATAATTCTGCCAATTTCCCTGCTCCCGGAATACCCTTACAAGGCACAAAATGAGCCTGTTTAGATAAGCAGTCTACCACAAACCAAATAGTATCATATTGTTCATCCGGGGGTAAGTCTGTGATAAAATCCATTGAGATATGAGCCCACACCTTCTCCGGAGTGGGCAATGGTTTCAGCAACCCTGCTTTCTTAGTGTGGTGCTTTTGTTACGTACACATATTTCACAGTTCTGCACATAGTTACTGACCTCTTGCCTCAAAGCTGGCCACCAAAAATATCTTTCCAACATCTTCTGTGTCTTTCGACTTCCCGAATTACCTGCTAGTGGTGAATTATGACACCAATGGATTGCTTTATTTCGTAACTCAGTGGTTGCAAGTATAACCTTCCTGCATAATATCGAAGCTGATCTCTGACAGTTTCCAAAGGACCTTTCGACCCCCAGTTCCCAATCTTATGTTTTCTCATTTCCTGTTTTACTTGTTTTAACAAGGTGGTTACCACAGCTGCCACCACCTTTTCTGCTGGAATTATTGTCTTGACCTCAGTCACAATGTTCTCACAATTCTCCTGCCTGGGCAAAGCATCTGCCTTTCCATTTCTTTTCCTTGGTCGAAATGTTACCAGGAAATCAAATTCATTGAAATACTGTGACCAACGTAACTGCCTGGGACTTAATGTGTGTGCTGTCTTAAAGTACTGCAAATTTCTATGATCCGTAACCACCATTAATTGATGTTTGGCTCTCAATAAATAATGCCTTCATTCCAATAAGGCTGCCCGAATGGCCAACAGCTCTTTGACTGTTATTGAATAATTCTGCTCACAACTGGTGAGTTTGCGAGAGAAAAAAGATACTGGGTGCCACACTCCTTTTTCATCCGGTTGCAACAATACAGCCCCTACTGCCATATTGGACACATCCGTTTCAACTTGAAACCTTTTCTGCAGATCTGGGTGGTTCAGTACTGGGGCAGAGGTAAAAGCTATCTTCAAATCTTGAGAAGCTCTATCCGCCTCTTGATCCCAACAAAACATGGTTGATTTTCTCAATAATCTAGTTATGGGAGTCACAGTTTCTGAAAAATGGTCAATAAATCTCCTGTAGAAATTAGTAAATCCCAAAAAAGACTGGATATCTTTAACACATTGTGGTGTCGGCCAATCAGTAACTGCTTGTACCTTTTTCTTATCCATTATAATTCCTGTCGGAGTCAGAATAAATCCTAAAAACTCACCTTGAGTGGTATGAAAGGCACATTTTTCCAATTTTACATACAGTTGATACTCTTGTAATTTTTTCAAAACCGCTCTCACATGGTCAATATGCTGATCCATTGAAGCCGAGTAAATCAAAATGTCATCAATATATACAATAACGAAAATGTCCAGAAATTCACTTAACACCTCCTGCATGAAATACTGAAAGGCTGCAGGAGCATTACATAAACCAAACGGCATAACTAAATACTCAAAAAGGCCAAATTATGTTTTGAATGCCGTCTTCCACTCATCTCCTTTTTTCACACGAATCAAATGATAGGCCCCTCTCAAATCAAGTTTGGTATAAACCTTTGCGTTCTTCACCTGATTCAACAACCGTGAGATTAATGGTTATGGATAGCTGTTCTTTACTGTCACCTTGTTTAGAGCACGGTAATCAATGCAGTTCTGAGTGTCCCTTCTTTCTTTGGGACAAAAAATAACGGAGACGAAACTGGAGAAGTGGAATGTCTAATAAAACCTTTCCTTAACATATCATCCAAATACTCTCTCAGATGTTGATTCTCTGTCTCGGTCAACGCATAGAGTCTACTACAAGACACTTTAGCCCCTGGTTCCAACTCAATAACACAATCATATGGCTGGTGAGGAGGCAGCCTTTCTGCCCCTCCTTTATCAAAAACACTAACAAAATCTTGATACTGGTCTGGAACACTCGGTCCTATGGCTCCAACTATTTGACATACCAGAATTTGATATGCTAGAAGCAAAGCGGGACTAAATTCTTCTTCCATGTGACCCTTACACTCAGAGCCTTCAAAACACACCTCCCGTGTCACCCAATCGATCCTAGGGTTGTGCTGAATTAGCCAGGGCATACCCAGAATAAGTCCGAATTGCAGGTGCCGCTATTAAATCTAACACAATTTCTTCATTATGCCCTGACTTACATCTCATCCTTATAGGCTGAGATTGTTGACAAATAGGTCCAGAAATTAAGGGAGACCCATCTACCGACTGCACCCCTTCCATCTGAGTTTTCTCTCAAAGGTAACTCTAATTTTTTAGCCAAACTGATATCAATGAAATTTCCTGTAGCCCCAGAGTCCACCATGGTTGAAACCACTTGCTTAGTACAAGCAAAAAATAATGTCACCAAAATATACAAGTGGGAATTACCCTTTCTTGTGGTATTTGCCACCCAAGCGGGGAACCTACTTTCCACTGGGCCTGATACCTGAGTTCCCCCTAAGACCGGCCCACACCTTTTCCCGGGTCACTTTTGTTCCTATCGCCACCTGCTACCTTCTTCGGGGTGTTTGGACAGGTTTGAATGTAATGTCCGGGTTGCCCACAGTACAAACATAAATTGTTAGCTTTTCTTTGCTCCTTCTCGGCTGTCGTCAAGGGACCTCTCATCCCCCCGATTTGCATCGGTTCTCCCTCTCCACTCCTACTTCCCTTGACCACCACCTCCGGTCTTTTCCTGTCCCCTTTACGTTCATTCATCCGATGGTCCAACCTTAATGCTAAATCAATCATGGCTGTGCAAGTGCTGGGTTGTGGTTCTACCTGAGCCATCGCATCCTTCAACTCCTCTCTTAATCCTTGATAAAACAGCAGAGTCTGTTTATTTTCTGGCCAATCTGTTTAAATAACTAATCTATTAAAGTGTGTCACATAGGAAACCAAATCCTGAGTACCTTGATTTAAGGTCAATAGTTCCTTATTCTGGGCTAATGAAACCTCTCTGCGGTCAAATAATCTGCTAAATTCCACTAAAAAATTATCCCAATGGTACAAAAGTGGATCATCCTTCTTCACCAAAGGCATAGCCCAAGCTGCCGCATCTCCTGTTAAATATCAAATGACAAATGCGGTCCTTTCCTGAATAGTGTTAAACGCTGTAGGTTTACATAGAAAATGCAATCTACATTGTGCCAAAAACATCATGAACTTCCTAGGGTCACCTGAAAACCTTTCAGGTGCATCCAATGGAACACTACTAGACGGTTGGACAATCACCGGAGGTGCTGGAACCTTTGAGATTCCAGTAGAAGTTCCGGCTTCCTCCAGTGGTGTCTTTTAAGCTACCAGCCCCTGCACCTGAGTTTTTAACGTACCCGATTCCTGTCTAACCTATACTAACTCCAACTGAATCTCCTGTAACACTTTTACCACATCTGCTAACAAGGGAGGGTTTTCCATTTTGGCCTGGGTGGTTCAATATCCCCAATGGGGGTCAGATTATTCTGTCAAGAATACTTAGGGGTTGGGGTATCAATCCCCTCTCCCGAACCACAGAAGCCGAAATGATCGACCCTCCCACCGTGGTTGGCACAGGCACCTGAATTGTATTTACACAGGTAACCACGTGGCAGTCAATGGGGCGAAGACAGAGTTAGGGAAAGGGGATGGAAAGACAAAGGAAAGGAAGGGAAGAAAACATACATATATCTACCTACACAACGTTACCACATGAGCAACATAACAATTGACCTGCTCTCCTATACACAAGACTACACCTTATTCCTGACCTCCTGTAGACCTAAATGCCCTAGTATGCTGTATTAGTTCACATACATAAAGAACACATGCCACATGTAGGTTAATTTCTGGCACATAACATATACAAAACATTAGCATTGGACTGTAACATGAATTGCAAGCGTAATGGCACAGAACAAAGGGGATATTCCCTTAAATGAGAAAACAAACACACATGGCCTCCTGGGCAAGCGTAAACAACACATAACAAAACATAAAGTGGATGTAAACCAACTCTCCTTGACTGATTGTGCCCTTTCTGTTCATAACGAAAATATGGCCTGGTTCAGTAACTCAGAACACTCCCATACAGTAAGGCAAATATGAAGGTAAGAGAGTCCGGGGTTTTCCATGTCTCCCATGCACTTAATATCAAACTTTGTAAAACAACAAATAATGCCACTTATCTCAGTGTCCAGAGGCCTCAGGGGACACTATGGACTTGTGAAGATGATGCAGGAGATCAACCAGTCTGACGGTCTCACCGCCGCGGTCTGGGGAATCGGGAGCTGCGGCGCACGCCAGCCGAATGCAACGAGGTGCCCAGCAACATCACCCTGCTAAAGCAGCTGCCCACGCTCACCGTCTGCGGCTCGGGATAATCCCGCAAACACACAGGTTTAGTAGAATAAGCTCTGGCGCAATACTCTCATCAGCAGTCCTCCGGCTCCCTCCTAACGCTGCAAACACCGCTGCCGCCCGTGCCGTCCATACATTAATTATCTGCATCAGGTGTCGGGCGGTTGGCAGTTAAGAAGGTTCTTGATGGTGCACCTGATTAGACGCGCGAACACTTCCTCGAACTACATGATGACCCACGGCCTGCTGGGAAGTGTAGTTCATGCCCTGATTCTCCCTCTCCGTGTGCCTAAACCTAGAATCCTGACAGAGGGCAAGAGCTGGCATAAGGTTGACACAGTGCATATGAAAGGGTGGTGGAGTTTCCTGTTTCCTTTGTTAGCCTTTGCAGCCAGGCCTCAAAAACTCTGATTAGTATGTGAATGCTGCCACCAGCTACAGGGCTCAACAAAAGGAGTGGGCGGATCCATGGAACCTTTGTTAGTAAATTAGGATGGCCATGGCTGGTGGAAGGTTTGGACCTCTGCCTTCTGAGATGACATGGTGTACTCCTGGTTGTCAAATCCCGACTAAATATGACCGGGGGGACTGCGCCTGTAGGCTGTGTCCTCCCAGTGTACACGGGTCTATGCATATGTCGTGCGGTGAGCATAGGCAAATGTTTGCGGATTTGCCCCTAACATTTTCCAGAAGTTGATCTACCAACATTCATTTTCAATAAAAATAAATAAAAAGCCAAGGCACCCACCGTGCAAATGGTTGGATTCCTCACACACCTCTTCACATCTACTCAAAGTGTCATTCCAACCACAGTCTTTATTTTCTGTGTTTTCTTTACAGGGTGAGTTTTTGCTAGTGTTTTTGTTGGTTGATTGTTTCCGCAAATAAAAAAATAAATAGAGAACCTTGATTGGACATTCTTTTATTTTTGAACCATGGCACTAAAGTTGTTTAGGTTGCTACTGTTATCAGCTCTCACCCCTCATGCAGATATAGTCTACCATCGGCTTGCGGTATCATCAGAAGCAACTGCGGTATCCCATATTGGAATCACTGCTAATTCAGTAGTTGTGTGGGGCTGAGTAGGCGGTTTAGTCACTATTCAACCCTGTACTTATGCCGAGTAGAAGTCATTTTGTCACAGGAGGGCAAGACAGCAAACAGGTGGTGTCTTTTGCTGGATGTCCTCGTCTCAACACTCTAGATCCCAGCAAGACTGCTCCTTTGAGGAAATAGGTTTTCTTGCTGGTGCTATAGATGATAAACTGGCATATATATATATATATATATATACATATATAAATATACACTATCAAAAAACATTGTTAAAGGGACGCTATGGTTAAGTTGCACTAGTAAAAACCTAGTAAAAACCTATGCAATTAAATGGACAAACGTTGTTACAGGGACATTATGGTGACAGGTAAAACCGTAAACCCCCCGAAATGTTCTATTTATGGTCAGCTAAGCAACCATAACTCACGCTATCCCTGTACAATGCAAGGACTAACACCCATGACATCAAAGATGACATCACAAATGTCATTCATGTCATGACTGATGACATCATATGTGTACTTAGTTTTCATGAAAAGCCTCCACAAGGGATTGGCATTGTAATGTTGCCAGAAAACTATCAGAGATCATTGGAATAACTGTTATGAGATAAACAGTTCATTAACCAATGAATTACTATAAACACCATTGCATTACAGAGTTCTTTCCAGTACGTGATCCAACTCATGTAGAAACGTAGCCACTGCCTGCAGCATGCATCATACAGGTGCACTATTGAAAATCTTCCCATGTTGGATAGTGAAATGATGGAGGCTTTCGTTTCAAAGTTTTGTTTACTGTGCATCATGTAATAAGTAGCTAAGAATGCCTCCATTACTACATAATGGTACTACTGTACACAAAACATAAGCGTACAACAAGGCTCACAAATATGAGCATATACAAGGAAAGTACAGTTAGCAAAACAGTAGCAGTACTACCAGAAAGTGTTTATACCCTAACTGATTGTCTTCATGCACAGAAATGATTGCTGGGTTTCAGGCTTACTTCTTCCCCTATGTATATGTATCATATCATGTGTGTGAACCCTAAGGAAAGTAGTGTCAGAATATATGAGAAGGGTAAGGTCAACAAATGTAGCACCTGTCCCACTTTTAGTTCCAGACTCCCAGTGAAGACAAGCACCTGGTGTACATATGTCACTGAACAAAAAAAAGAAGGAGCCACACATGTGATGTCATCAGTCATGTCATGAATGACATTTGTAATGTCATCTTTGGCTTTGGTGTCATGGGTGTTAGTCCTTGAAGTGCACATGGATAGCGCGAGTTATGGTTGCTTAGCTGATCATAACTTTCGAATTTCTGGGTTTTTTCGGTTTTACCTGTAACCGTAACGTCCCTGTAACTAGGTTTGTCCATTGAATTGCAACTTAACCATATTGTCCCTTTAACAACGTTTTTTGTCTGTGAATTTCATTGGTTCTTACCAGGATAACCTTAGTTTGTAAACAAGAGCTGTGCAACATAGTGCAACTGCTGGCACCATGTTAATGCGGACAGCAGTCACGGACTATGCATCTGTTTCCGGAGATCGTGTAGCATCCAACTTGCTGAGGAAGGCAGGTGCTCTCTTACATAGTGGTACCAACCACCAAACACAAAGATCATAGACAAACAGCAGCATGTGCAAGAATTGCAAGGGAAAATAGAGTAGGTTTGAAAATTGTGTACTTATGAAGCAAACAGGACAAAGGCATAGGGAATACACCATAACAGAATGCATCAACAACAGAAGTGACGTCTGCCTGAAAAGGGGAATAAAAAAACGAAAGGCCAGAGTAACGACTGGAAAGGGCTAAGACCTGAACGTCAGTAAAATGTAGTAAGGACCCTAAACTTTGCCTAATAATTGTACAGGTGCTGCAGTATGCAATAGTACAGAAGCATAATGTGTTTTTTGTAACGCAGCAATGGCAAGCACCTTAGAGTGGTAGGAGGAAAATTTCCCTCATGATGCAATGACTTTCTGTAGTAACTCCATTGGTACGCACAGTGCTGTGAACCGTAAATTATATAATATATATTGCATCTACACCAAACACATTCTTCTTTCTGTAAGAGAACATATTGGAAAGGAAAGCAAGGCAGTACAAGAGGCAACCCTTCCACAGAAGCATACGGCCATAGGAAAGGAATGAAACTCTATGCATAGGGAAATGGACTGCGTGGTTAAAGTGGAGAATTTGGTCAACAATTGTGCTGCGTTAAAGGTTGTGTACAAGGATATTTTTTGGACAAAATGAAACAGCACTGGCACACCTGCACGTGTACTCCTTCCCCATATCGGAGCCCGCCATTCCCTCAAAAACCGTTTCATCGAAGACGTTACGTTAATACAGCAATCGCTTCCTCCCCTCACAACAAAGTTGTGCAAATCCCCATTTCCCCACAATAAGTTTCTGCTACCCCATCCCTTTCCAAATGGGGCGTATGCATGTGTACAAGTAAACAGTAATAATTAGAATGTTGCTGAGTGTTTGTGTGGTATTCTTTTTTACCTGAAATGGGGTTCTGAATCAGCGGCACACAGTCCTTGTTGCAATGACCGCAAGTAAGAAAAAGGTAAATGTCCTATGGACAACGCAGCTTTCCGGCCTATCCAAAATGACAATGGAGGCATCCGTACGCTGCCAGCATGCTCCGCATGTCTGCATGTTTTCCACCACCTATCAATGTGTGTGGGTGCACACGTTTATGCGTAGTGCAAGTACATGCATGCGTATCTCTTCCTCTGTGTCCTGGTAACATCGCCACTGTGCAGCATACGCAAAGGAAAGTTCATTAGGTTGGGGCATCCACCCATGCACAACAGGTAGCTATACACATAAACATCCCACCTGCTGTACCCTATAAATAGCCAGCGTCACCCAAAATGGTTGGCGCTCGTGTGGCGCAATTTTAGTCAGTAGAGAAGACGCAACGATGTGCATAGGACACCCAAGCACATGCACACAATGCATTTCACCCAAAACGCATCGACCTGACAGCCGCCCCAAAGGAGAACATTGGGGACGTCACCATGTGCGTGCTCCCTTATTTGGGGGACAGGAGCCGGACCCACGAACACCAGCAAAGTTCAGGGTTCAGCAATGTACGGAGTGTTTTTCGGAAAGTAAACGCTTTAAAACACACCACAATGTGCCGTTGCACATGTATGTATGTTTTGGAACAATGTAGGCCTGCTTTCCGGGTGGAAGTTGTCCACTGCAACCCAAAAGGGAACACCGCTTGCAGATTTTCAGAACAGAGTAGCAGGCCTCATAGGTTTGCCCTGTAAGTAATGGTGCACCAAATCTGTTGTGCTACAGTGCATCTGCAACTAAAGCAACCATGTCAGTCTGGCTGAGTACGCACAGTAATGGAGAAAATTATTAACGAGCCTTGCTGTGACCCACACCCGCAGCTGCGATAGTCCCCATTGTACCAATGTCATTGGTAGCTAGCGGCAAAGGGGAGTATGCGCATGTGCGTTTCCCCGAGGACGGCGAGGGCCGTGTTCCAATGAAGCAGAAACATCCCTTCTTCCATTTCCAGTGTCTTGTTTGCAGCACGCTGTCATTGCGTACTGTTAAAAAGTTCCACACGCTTTCACCAATGACATTGAAGAGCTCACCATGTAACAGTATCAGTTCTGTACAACAGTCCTCTGCGTACACACCACGGCCAGAAACGTTGTTGCGAATCCCTGTGGCTCCAGAGTCACATTTCTATGGGCGGCATCCTGAAAGTCGTTGTGTATATCATGCTGCGTGCAAGCATGGGGGAATAACTTGCAACCAGGGTAGGGGAAGTTCTTTGTAAGGGGCAGATCTCAAAGAGCTTTTTCTTTTTTAGATTCTTCTAGAAAAAATGCATTTTTTTCACTTTTTATTTGCTTTTTTGTATTTCTTTGTGCATACATTGTTATCATAAACTCTTCACCGCATCTTGCAGACGGGCAAACAAAACAGCATTACCAATGGGCGACAAAGAAATGCCATTTGCTTGAAAAAATTCCGCATTTCCACAACCAATGAGGTCATTGTTACAGAAGAACATCCCAACAGCGGACAGAAAAGTATACATGCTTCTCTTGATCAGACACCTTCCTGCCTCTGGCTCGGAACAAATTCCAGGAGCAATTTCCCATACTTTTCGTGGGGCTATGGATGAGAAAAGCACTGTGGCAGTGGGAAAAAGCCTCTTCACTAGTTTTAGCAACATCTTCAGTCGACGAAACAAGCCTAAACAAGACATGTAACCCATATGCATGCCACCGTACTGGATGACGATAACATCGGCTCTAGCAAAAGTGGCCAGGTCTTTGCAAAGTGCATCCATGTCAGAGAAACTGTGCTCGTAGACACCGTTCCACAATGCAACCACTCCTTCCAATCCAAAATTGTTAGCAAAGTTTCTTTCCAGGGCATACATGTGCAGATCTAGTAGAAAAACATCACCTATAGGCAACACAATGCGTTTCGCCATGTCAGCCAGTCTCACTACGCAGAGTGTGATGTACAGCAGTTTGCCCGCTCCTTCCTGTGAACCACACCAACAGTACCTCTTTGGATAATCCCGAAAGTCCCATGTCCATTGGCCAGCAAGGTAAGAAGCGCAGATTGTGGCACGTGCAGTGCCCAAAGTACTGCGAGGGCCGCACCACAGTAAAGCAGGAGCAGTTCTTCTTCCCTTTCCAGTACCTTTTGTCCAGCACAATCTCATTGGGTACGGGTAAATGGGCACACAAGATTCCACCAGATCCATTCAAGACGTTACCCTCTAACACTCTCAGTTCTGCACAACACTTCATAGGTACCGTTACAAATTCAGCCTGCTAGTGTGCTATCACTGGACAGCACGTCCAGTAGAAAGTTCAGTAAAAGATTGCAAGATTTGTGCATCCGCATTCATCCATTTGCGCACCCACCACCACAAAAAGGAGGTACGGAAATCTTTCTGCACTATGTGTATGACTGGGTTATAAGTGCGTCTGCGCACGGTATCTGCCACTGAGCAGCCATAACGTTCTTAAAAAGCATACTGTTTTTTTTCCCATCGCCTACCATGAAGTGGCACTTCAGTGATATGTGCTTGCCACGTTCTCATTTAGCCATATCATACAGGGTAATATCGAAACAGGAACTCTCTGCTTTCTTTCTGATAATGAGTAAATCGTAATAAAATGCCACCAATAGCAACATTGAATTTATGGTACCAAGCGAAAGCAACTTTCCAAAAGATCACTTTCTGCACAGCTTTATTTCTGGCTACGCTGCACTATTGCAACAGGCTCTTTTAAAATCTGCCCCCTTCTACCTCTGGAACGCATCCAGAAGAGGAGTGTGGACTTGGGGTGGTATCTCTCCTGCACTGAAATGTCGCCAATAGCTCCCAGTGGCTGCAAGGAATAAACTGAGAAGACTCTGCATTATGCGAAAGAGCTTTTGGCCCCTGGGACCTCAATACCTTCAACTGCAACTCCCTATATATTTGCGTGCGCAGGCTTGTCCCTCATCCGCCTCCAACTCCCGCAGGGTCAGGTGCTTCTGCAAAAAAACTGTTGGTGGTAGTTTTGCTTTTTCGCCTGCAGCCTCCCTCTGCAACAGCTCCCTGGCTCCCCGACAATAGAGGGGAACTGGTTCCGGAAGCACCTCAAAGCCTTTATCTTAGCGCATGCTGTTCCTAGTCCTCTTCCCAGCTAACTGGCTGACGTAAACTGATTCTGCACTACTTGCCTGGTGACTCTGTTATGTCGGGCCCATGTCACTTCCCCCCGCCAGGCAAACCCCTGTACTGGATTTCTAGCAAACACCGCACTTCAGGACTGTTTTCTGTATGCCTAACAGTGTATCCACCACATGGTGTGTGCACTTCTCCATGCACTTGGCACAATAGGCCTTATTTGTACTTATTATCATTTGTTCTTCTTCCCATGTACTGTACATTCCCCTCCATCCACCCATTCACTTGGGCGATGTAAGTCACACCTGGTCTAGTAGGGTCGTTGTCTCTGTCTCCCCTCTTTTTCCCCTCTGTTGCCTGGTTGCGCTTTGGTAGGCGTGTGTGTAGGCACATTACAAATGCCATACCATACAAAGGCACATCATATGATATCATACGCACAATGCCTGCCCCACAGTAGGATGCCTGCCACTTACCATGTACACTGCAAAGTTGTATTTTGTTTTCCGCTGTACCCCACTTACTGCACACTTTTCAAAAAATATTATGCACACGCAGCACAGCTTGCATGTTACTAACTGATATAAATACATACAATTCATGCATACACCCAGGATACCTGCCCCTCACCTTGTACACTTGCACCATACCCTTCTGCACTTATTTGTGCAACGAGACCGTCTGGCACAGTGTTTGCGTACACACCAGACCCACCAACCTTATAGGGCAGTGCCTTTCACTCAACAATTTCCTTTCCATGGCTCCCATCCAGAAAATGGCTGGATGTGGCACGTGGAAGCGTGAAAGTACAGCGTAATCCACTGAGTTTTCATGCTAGGGAGGGAGAGGAGGAGGGGGGGATTTTAAGGGGTAAATTTAAAAAAGGGCAGGGGTTTGGATCTGTAGTACTGTCTCAGAAAACAAAAGGTATTTTAATATTTTTTGTCCCCTTTCTGTTATGTATGTGCTTGCATACAATTATTTTTTATCTCTTTCGATGACTTTCTGTTTGCTTCTCCTCCTAACATTTGAACAGACTGAACGTCAACGCTTCTCTTACAGTTCTACAGGTTTGTCTGCAACGCTGCGTGCAGAGTGGCAAACAAAACAGCATTGCCAATGGAGGTCAATAAAATGCCATTTCCTTGGAACCACTGCAAATCTTGCTTGTTAATCCTGTCGTGGTCCGTGCAGAACATCCCAGCACTGCTCATAAAGTCACGCATGCTTCTGTGTATGAAACACCTACCGACCTCTGCCCCTTTCGCCGCCGCATAGCCCTCCAATACAACATGCCGCCGCCATGGAGCACTTTTGACACACATACCGTCACCGTACACTACATTGCAATCAACATATTGACCGACCGGCGAACAGGGAAATGGGACGCCTGAGCAGAGACAGATATGACTAATTTTACTGCTTACACTGCTACGTACAAGAGGCCCACCCATGCACACAATGGCTTATAGCCTTGCCACACACACCACAACACTATCTTCCGATACACCATGGCAGCATTTCACAAATCCTTTGACGCACAGCACGCTTCCCTTCAGCCAACCACCGGCCGCGTCCAATGTTCGCCGACAGCATGGCGTACCGCAGGCCAATAAGACTTCGGTCCAGGGAGCGAACAGGGAAATGGGTCCGCGGAGTGGACACAGATATCACTAATATTTTGATACGTATATTTCAGTTCTTTGCAACAAAAGTACCGGTCTGATTTCCACCAAACACACAAAAGCACGCTTTCTGACCCAAGCCCCCGTTCCTGCCACAAATTTGGTACAAATCTGTCCAGCCATTCGGCTGTAGCTGTGTGCAAAATGTTTGCCCATTCAGTCTATGAAAAAAAAATGTGGGTCCCCCTCTATATGTTTGCCCCCCCTGCATGAAACCTTGCCCAACTTGGCGAAAAAATTCAGAGGTGGCCATATACTTTTTTTGCAAGGTTTGGTGAGGATTCCTCCAGGGGGAGCGAAGTTATAAGCCGCCGAACAAAGTGCTCTTCCTATGAGTTTAGCAATTTAACCATAACTACACAGCCGCTACAGCGGGCTGTGTAATATATATATATTTACTGATTTATTCCACATTGTTTCCTGGGGCGCCTTGCAATGATTTTGCAGCTATTCATTCTCAGCTGTGCGCCTTCTACCATCGAGAGTGAGCCCAACATGTGTTTCTATAAAGTTTTCTTATGTATTGTCAGATTAATTTATCATGTGCTTCGGTGCTTTGTAAATCAGCTTATCACAGACTATTGGTGCCTTATTCAGGATGACACTTAAACAGCACAGAGGAGACCACCTACAAATACACCTCAGTGCAAGCAGTCTCTTCCATGCTGACATCTGACACGGAAATCCGGGCTGACCTAAGTTTCTGTGTGACGGTTACTTTGGCAAAATGAATAATAAACGCCGCCTGCCTTGTATCTGCATGGCAGGCGGCATTTACAACGATTTGTATGGAACCTGCCTGTCTTTTGCGGGTGCAGATTTCATCGAATTCCAGAGCATCTACACCCGCATCTAAACCGAATGTGGGCGGAGATGCGGTCACATCTGTGAGGGGGAACAGTTGTGGGTAGGGAGAATCGTAAATTATGATCCGTGCTCCGCATCACAACATCTATGGAAAGTGAACAGTACGTAAAACATGATTAAATAATATTGATCATGCTTTGTATGCACGCTGTGTACCAATCACACAGTCAAGCATGCCCCCTTTGCATATTTCTTTGTGATTTGTACTTTATTGGGAAGATTGTGCGTTGACAAAAAATTCGTACATGCGTGTAAGCAGATGCCTGGACAATTCCATTGGGAGTGCCTCACAAAAAAAGTGTGTAATGGAAAATGAACCGGGTAGTGATAAGGGTGAGGCAGAACATGAACCAGAAACAATACATTTAGAGAAGGGATAGGCAAGGACTGTTTACAGGGCAAAGGGAATTCAAGGGGAATGTGGAGGGATAATGGGCTTCATTACGAGGTCGGTGGTAAACCGCTGGCGCTTGTTTGCGTCACCTAGCTTCCCGGTGCCACTGGGACATTACATGTCCCCGCGGACAGGGAAGCTAGGTGCCGGAAAATGTTAGCTCACATTCCCGTGGGCTCCATGGGAATGGGTTCACGGAAGCACCGGCACTGTTTCTGACGGTGCTTCCGTGATGAGTCTGCCTACCGGGGCCTCTGCGCCCGGCAGGGTCAGACCTGTCGGGCGTAGTGGCCCTGGCAGGCAGACTCGGAGTGTGGCAGACCGTAAAAACAAGGGTGCCGGTAATGCTACCGGCACCCTTGTTTCTGGACCGACACACACATAATGAGGGTCACTGGGCCTCATTAGGACCCTGGCGGTAAGGGGTTTGCGCCAGCGTTAGCTGCGCCGACCCCTTACCGCCAACTACGAGTTCCCAGAGCGCCATGGTCACTTTTCCGCCCGCTTTTTGCGGGCGTAAAAATCCATGGCGCTATGGGACCTCGGTGTTAATTACGCCACCGTAGTGTACGGTGGCGTAATTAACACCTTCCCCACTCCCATTGAGCCCTATGGGGCCGAAATGGGAATGGGGAAGGGTAAATGGGTCAATGGGGACTTACCGCCCCGCCGACCTCGGAATGGGGCGGTAAGTCCGCCATCCGCCATGGCGTAAAGGGACTTTGCGCCATGGCGGAAAAGTCCGCCGATGGCGGAAAAAATCCGCCAGGGTCGTAATGAGGCCCACTGTGTTGTAATTGAGATTTTCAACGAAAAGGAGCTGGAGCTCGGGAACTTCTTGCATGCGGGACTGTTGGTTGTGCATTTGTGTTTGGTGGTAGTGGTGGGGGCGAGAAGTGAGATGGAACAGAATGAGAAGATGCATATGGTGGGAGAGGGATTGTGTGTTTGGGAGCGGTGCTTGGGTGGAGAGTAGTGGTTGATAGTAAAGCGTGTGTTCCGCCCATGTACAGATTGAAAGAGAAGTAGGAATTTGTATAGCAGCTGGCTGATCATAGAGCGTTGAGCAGAGCCTGACGGCATGGAGGCATGCAAGTAGTAAATATGAGAATATTGTCAAAGAGTGTAACAGAGTAGAGAGGAAGGTCTAAGACGAGACTCAAGAATTAGGTTGTCTAAGGACCATAGTGGAGATGGGAATTTTTTCAGAAAGGTTGGTAAGAAGTGGGACGATCTTTCTGGTATTCAGCCGATTGATCCTTGGGGTGATAACGGTGGCGTTCAAGAATTGTTGGAGTTTTACTTTGCTGTTCAAGAGGAACCCAGGATTGTGAGCCTTCGGGGAACGGCTCAGGGGGTCAGGAGGAATTGATATTGGTGAGGGAAAAAGAGGCAAAGCATTCTAGCCAGGGAGGTAGAGGACCTCAATTTTAGTTGAGTTGAGCATAATACAGCAACACGTCATTCCCTGGCAGTTGGAGGAAAAATGGTCAGAGACCTTTGCGGTAAGGTGCCGGGCGGAGGCACGAAAGGTAAAAATGAAGTGAATGTCATCCTCGTATAGGTGGTATGAAAGTCCAAAGGAAGAGACGTGATGTAGAGAGTAAAGGGTAGTGAGCAAAGGACAGAGCTTTAGGAGGTTCCTATTTGGAGGTGGGTGAAATCAAATAATCAATTTTCCAGAAGATGGAGTTTTTCCGATCAGTGTTGTGGGGGTAATACTAGCAAGTGCAGAACTCTGCAGACTGGGATTAGAGGGGATTAGTTGGAGAGAGGGCTGATCGTCTCGGGGAGGATAGCTCAGGCGCAACATGCTCGTCTTGGAAGCAAGACAACATGGAGCAGCACAGGTCCGGGTCTACGCTTAGAAACCTCTGGGTATTAAACGCGTTATAAATATCCTATCATATCATATCCACAGTGCTGAAGGCTGTAGAAAGGTTAATGAGGACGAGGATGAAGGCGAGCTTGAGGTGATGATTGTTAGAACAAATGTCAGTGCTTTTCCATTGGAAAGCCAGCTACAGAAACAAGATTGAAGGGGGTCATTGAATCAGATGGATTCCAAGTAACCTGTGAGCCTGTTGAGAACCACATATTACCGGGCTTTTGAATTGTGTGGGAGAAGAGAGACAGGCCAGTAATTAGCCGGGTTGTTTGGGTCAGCACAGGGCGTCTTGAGGATGGGTAGAACTGTTGCTGCTTTGACACAAGCGTGGAAGGTTCAGGTATAGAGAGAGATGTTGTAGAGTGCAGAGAGATTGAAGTAGGCTATAGGTGGAATATCTTTGATGGTTTGTGGAGCAAAGGATTCTACCGGATTGCATGACATGTTGGCTGTCCGGAGAATGGAAGCCAGTTCAGTGGGTGAGCTCATGGAGCGTAGGGGTGAGTGGAAGCAGGAAGGAGGAGTGCAAAGCGGGAGGGAGAGAAGGTCAGTGAGGCTTCAACAGATCCCAAGACACTTAGGGCCAAGTCATTAGCAGAAGAAGAGGAGGAAGTAAATAAGAGCAGCTGGGGCAGAGAGTTCACGGGCGCGAGAGCAAAGGGGGTAAATGAGGTTGGCAAAGTATCTAGACTTATGGCATCCAGAACCTTGTTGTGTGTCTAGAGGGCATCCGTGTAGGCAGTTAGGTCTGAAGGGGAGGGGAGCATGATTTGCACTGACGGCACAGGTGTAAGTTCAGAATTCTTTTAAGATGGGGAATCATTGGGGTGGTCCAGTGCCGTGAGTGAGGGTTGGAGGGTGTAACGTTGAGGGCTGGCTAGTGGTTCTTAAATGGGGTGCTGAGTGCCAGGTTACATTCATTGAAGGCCTGATCAATAGAAGGGGGGAGACAGAGAGACAGCAATGAGGGATGATCTGCACTTGGTGAGGTAGAGAGCCAGGGATCAGGGTTAAAATGTAATTTATATAGAGTAGAGGCAGGGACTGTAAAAGCCAAAAGGTCAACACACAACTCAAAAACCACTTTGAAAGTTTCCAGTTCCTTTATTCTCTTCACATACAAGGGTTTAGGGATGAGTAAACACAGGACCTTCAAAGGTGGCAAACATCTCCACTTAGCTACCCTAAGCAACAAAAGAGAACCACAAACTTCCTCCTAATCCTGCATTATACACTGACTATCAATGACCAGGACCAAGTGCACACCTTGAAGTCATACCATGTATCAACTCCTAATATAACAAACCATACTATTTTTCTAACAGAGAATCATATTTTATTATTGACTCATCTTGAGTCTCTGTTTTTTCGTTTTGTGTTAAAACACATAAAGCACATAAAACACATAAAAAAGTATGTCACTAACAGTTTTTTCACATTAGGCATCTTTTCATATAGACACAATTTAGTCTGGGTTTAGACAAAAAACACAGTACTGTCACATACAATACATCAAAACAAGTGAAAAAATATATATAAACCATGATGAATTAATTTCTTATTAATTGTAGGGTACTTTCTACCTATACCCTCAAAGGGTGTTTTATTAGCAATGGATGAATTTGCAGAGAATGGTGACACCATTCTTTTGTTGCTTAAGGAACCAGTACCCTAATACACCACAAACCCATCAAAAAAACAAAACTATAGGGTATACCCTGTTGTATAGACCACTTAGCTACCCTTCACTCTCGTTCTGTCGTTAAGCACTCCTCTGACATCTGCCACCTCCTTGAAGACTTTGACCTTGATGTCCTCGCTCACACTGATATGTGGTTCATGGCCAGCTCTGTCACTATTGTTGACACACTCCTCACGGAGGGCTACCAACCTGGTCTGGGGGTGGAGTGGCCCTGATGTTCCCTGAATGGGTCCCTGCTACTATCATACCCACTCAGACCTACTCTTCCTTTGAATGCCTCGTCTGCAGGCTTGGTGTCTCTTCAGTCGTCTTGCAGACTCTTGACACCAAATACAGGACCCCTGGTCCGGTCCCCCTCTTCCTCTTGGAGTGGACTGACCTTACCCCTTCTCTCCTGGCCTCCACCTCCAAGCCTCTCTTCCTCTAAGACTTCAATATTCCCCTTGACTCTCCTGATGTGGCCTCTGGACTCTTCCTCAGCCCCTGTGACTCTCTTCCCCTCACCATTCTTCCCTCGGTTCGACGCACTCAGCCGGACACACCTTGGATTTTCTCATCCAAGCAGACATCCACACCTCCAACCCTCTCACTACACCTCTCTCCTGGTCTGATCATGCCCTCCTATCCTCTCACCTGGATCCCTTGGGTCCCCCGGCTAAACCTCCTCCCGCACTGCCAGTCTCCTTCTCCATCATTCGACCGACAAAGCGAGTGTCAGTTGCTGCTTTTGCTGCAACTTTCATTCCTCCTGCTACTCCGGCCACTGACTCTCACTCTGACACAGCACATTTTAACCTTCATCTCTCCATCTCCAAAACTCTGGACATCCTTGCCCCTGTCATGAAGATCGCATGAAGTCTCCCTCCAAGGGCAACACCTGTATGATTCTGACCTAGCCTCTCTGAAACGCAAGTGCAGAGTTGCTGAGCGGAAGTGTCAGGCTTCGAGCACATCCTCTGACAGACTGTCGTGCGGCCTGCTCCAAAGGCAATACAGACGCTCCATCCGCTAGAAGAAGAAGGCCTATATCCAAGCCCGCATCTCTCGGGCCGCTAACAACACAGCTGAACTGTTCAAAATCTGCAAAGAACTCACCAATCCTACTGCAGTCTCCACTTCTCCTCTGCCAACCATGACCCTCTCTACTGCACCAGCTTCTCACTTCATAACCAAAACTCAGGACATTCTGTCCTTACTCTCATCTACTCCTTTATCCCTCAGCCGCTGTCATGCCTCCTTTGGCCCCCCTCTCACCTTCCCTCCTACTCTCCTCTTTCGCGACCCATATCACTGGATGGGGTTGCTAGACAAGTCCTCTCTATGAAAGTCTCTTCCAACAGGTGCTGCCCTGCTCCACCAGAACTATCAAGGACAACATTGCCTCCTTTGCTCCAGCCTTGGCTGATTTCTGCAATCACTCCTTTGCCACTGGCTCCTCCCACTACTCCTCAAGCACTCCCTTGTGCAGTATCTCCTCAAAAAGCCTTCTGCCAACCCCTCCTGCCCTTCTAATTATCACCCTATTTCCATCACCCCTTTCCTGGGAAAACCCTTGGAGAAGCTAGTCGTCTCCGAAGCTAATCAACCACACTGAATCTGTTGGTTGTCTCCACGACCACCATTCTGGCTTTAGATCAGCCAGAGGCACGGAAACTGCTCTTGTGAACACCCATGAAGACTTGCTCTTTAATATCGATTTCAACTCTCCTTCTGTTCTCATCCTTCTTGCCCTTTCCTCTGCCTTTCATACGGTCAATCATGCCGTCCTTATATATCGGCTCAGTGATACCCTTGGCATCATGGACCAGGCACTGGACTGGTTGACCACCTTCCTCTCTAACTGACCTTCCCAGGTTCAATGGGCCCTTTCCTTTACTCCATTAAACTCTCCACCTGCAGCATCCCTCAGGGCTCTATCCTCTCGCTGTGACTCTTCAACATCTACCTTGCCCTCTAGCCCATTTGATCTTTGCCTTTTCTCCTCACTTCCACTGTTATGCAGCTGACACACAGCACTCCTTCAAGATTCCATCCACTTTCTCCTCTTCTTCCTCGCTCATTCCTGACTGTCTACTTGCTATTCAAGCATGGGTTTCTGCTAACAATCTCTGCTTCAATGCCAGTAAGACTGAGACCATTATCACTGGGACCCCTGCTCCTTCCTTCCCTCTTACTCTCTAGCCGCCCTCCATGGGCCCTCTCCCTTCTCCCTCTTGTGAGGCTAAAAACACGTGTGTCATCTTTGACTCCTCTCTCTCCTTCTCTTCTCACATCGCAGATCTTGCCAAGAAGGCCCACTTTCAGCTGCACATCCTCAGAGGTATTCTCCCTTTCCTCACCTTCCCCCAGAAACTCATTGTCTCCAGAGCTCTGGCACTCTCTAGGCTGGATTACTGTAATAGCCTCTTCCTCAATCTGCCTGAGGCCTCCCTTCGGCCCCTTTAGCTAATCCATAATAATACAGCAAGATTTATCCTTGGTCTAAAGCCCAGGGACCGCATCTCTCCAGCCCTAAAATCTCTCCACTGGCTCCTGCTTGCTGCGAGGATCAAGTTCAAGACCCTCTGCATCATCCACTAGGCCTTCTGGGGCCTGGGACCCCACTACTTCCAACTCGCTGTCCATAAATACCTCCCTGCTAGAGCCCTTCAGTCTTCTAGCTGCAACTCTCTGCAGTTCAGATGCTTTTGCAAGCAGAGAGTGGGGGGTAGATCTCTCTCTTCTGCAGTAGTTTCGCTCTGGAATGGCCTCCCTGCCCCTCTCAGGATTGAGCCAGATCTTCTTAAGTTCTGTAAGCTTTCTCTTCTTCCTTCCCTCTCCCACTCCCCTGCTAATGTCCCCCTCCGCCACATTGATTGGCTGCCTGGTTCCTTCTGAATCATACAGGGCACCAGGCCCTCCGTGCATAGTCTACCGCAGCACTTCGTTCTCCCATGATGCCTGTACCTCCCAAAATCTGCACTTACCCTATCGGTCTCCCATGTACTAGCCTGGCGGGGCGTACACCCCTACTGAGTCCGATCCAGCCCTGTCCTTGCACTTACCATGGGGACCCTCATTCCCTGCACTCCCTGCTTTCTCCTGTCACTTGTCCACCTGGCCTCCTCCTTAGCACTCGCCTAGCCCAGGGGCCCTCTTCCTCCCCGCCCTCTCCAACACAGCACCTGTGTGCTCTCCACCCTTCCCTTCCCATTTTAGCATTATGCATTCCGTTCTGACTGGCACTCCCCACTCTCCTGCCCTTCTTGTTACTGCACTTGTATGATCTGAATGACTCAAGGCCTAGTAAGACTGTTTTTTGTTACTGCTCATCCCTGTTGCCCCTACTCTTTTTTGACTTTTGGTGCCTTGAAACTCCTTTTGCTGTATAGGCGCATTATAAATACCCAATAAATAAAGAAAGGATGTCTGGGAATCAGTGCAACGCGCAGTTTAGGGTTCCTTCACTTCCTTTGGGCCCATTGGCCTCATGTTTTATTTCCAGTCTCATTGATGTGATTTTTATCACCTCTACCTCACATAGCCTGTCCTTCATCCCTAAGGGAGTGTCCTAAACCCACCCAGTGGGGGCTGTGGTGGGAATAGATGTACTGAAAAGCATGTACCTGTCACGGTGCATCAGAAGAGAGAGTTGGCAACAACCCCCTGCAGTGGGCGGCTACTCTTCTTCATCCACGCAGGACTGGCTTACTAATGTCACATATATTTTATAGTTGGTCCACTGCTCACACCTATTAACCCTGTGCATATCAAAACATGCACCCTATACAATATGTCAATATACAGTACTTCAAATAGATGCCCATGCTCCATACATGTGCTCTAATGTTTCTGACTTGATTCCCAATAAGGAACACTCAAGGAATGCTTTTATACTCTCCTGTATAGTATAATTTGTTGTATTATGAGAAATAAATAGTAAAGAAATATTGCTAGTAATATTGTAACTACACATAACACACTTAGTATGCAAAACGTTATCAATGAATATAACGCTATCGTTGTCATAGCCTCTATGTATAATCAAGACCAGACAACCATTTCAGAAGAATAAAAGCCACTTCAAACGTAACTGTCTACCACATTAGTTCTCATTAGACCTCTCCTCTTTCCCAATGTGATATTAAAGATGGGTAAAACATGCTCTCATACTCACTACTGTTTTCAGAGGGTATGGAGAGGAGAGCTGGAGGCTGGATAGCTGGAGCCTGGAGGCTCGTAGCCTGCACAATACAAAAATGTTCAAATCCAATTGGAAAAACAACCTATCAAAATCAGCATGGTCTCTAAGTGAAAAGCAGTCAAATGAGGTAACAAAGCCTTAAAAAGATCCAGTGTCAATTGTTATTGACCATAGTGCAAGCCATTTAAGAATAAAATATGTCCATATGTGGTGAGCCGATTGCCATAAGATTGCATCTCTATGCAGTTCAGTCAATAATAGAGTAGTGCCTCTCAAAAAGCAAAATGAAAAGTAATTTGACTCTCAAAAACCCAATAATGCAATTTCATGTACTTCAAAATCCAAGCAGAAAAATTGGAATAATCCCCCCTACCATCTGCAGAAGCTTGCATGGAGATAGTGGTTCAGGTCTGCCTCTGGGTGGTCCTCCAGCTTCCGTCTGCCTCTTCAGCTCCATGAATGGGTTGCTCTCCCAGTGTGTGGCTGCCCCCACCATAAGTCAGCTTTTTATAACAGAGTGTTTTTCAAAGCCATCTCCTCCTTCTTTAGCAAGTTGATGAATAATCTCTTCTTAGCAACTTGCCGTTTTATCAGTCCTTAGCATCTTGCTCTGAGGCATCTTGCTTTTTACCAGTTCTTAGCAACCTGCTTTCATGCAAGTTGCTAAAATATTGCAAAACCCCACATGGCTTCATATTGCATTGTAAGGTTTGTAGTCTTTAGGACAGTGTTATTGTTTACAGAAACATTTAGAGCTATTTACTAAACAAATGGGAACAATTCACACACTTCCCAGACCACTGGAGTGCAGCCTAGAAGTATTGTTATTCTAATGTACATGAGTGTTCCAAAACAATAGATAACTCTGGTGCAAAGCCCAAGCATTCAGACTGAATGAGACACTGTGTCCATAATTGTTGTCATATGCACATCGTCTCAATATATTTCAATGCATTACACTGTGTACTCACCTAAAGGCTACACGGCTTGAGATATCCCTCAATCATCATGCCCTAAGCATGGCTAAAACTCAAATCACATATCATGTATATATGGACTGCTTTTCTTGGCTAGTCAGACAATTCAGGATTTTTCTTTGCTACTGCTGGGGTCATCTGAGTTGCCCGTTGGTCCACTTAGACACTGCTACTAGGTACCACCGCTCATACCTTTGGGTAGTCCAATGGGATTCAGGCATTAGATACCTCTGGAATAATTGGACCCTGGGGTACTTTCCTCACCTCTTAACCTTTGTAACTGCCCTTCTCAACTTAGGGCTGATCGACACTCCCTCAGCCTTGGAATTGGGTTTTGTTTCTGGCCCTTGTTCTGGTTTGAACTTTGTCTTTGGCCCTTTCTTCATAAGCTTAGGAGCAACGCCCAAATGCAGTTTACTCTGCCCGGCTGCATGCTACAAATCACTAATTACAAACTACACCCTCCCAACCCGGGTCTTGAAAGACTCTCTAGCCTCCTTCTTCCCAGATCTGTCTCCACACCTTTCCTTCCTCCTCTGGATGTCTGTCTCTGAATCATTTCTCTCTTCTCTTTCACTCCTTACATGTTGCTTAGCCTCCTCTCCTTTCACTCTAAATCGATGTTCCTCCTACTCCACTTTTCCTTTCTTTAGAATGATGCTCCTCTTATTCCTCCTTTCCTTCCACTCTCTGGTTGCTTCCTTTATTGCTCTGTATATTTTTCTCTTCCACCTCCTTCCCTACCTTTATCTTTAGATGTTCTTTTTCTACATCCTGTCTTAGTCTCTCCTTAGATGTTCCCACTTCGTCTCTCCATCATATATCTTTAGATGTTTCTCCTCCTCTCTTAACTCCCTTCTAAAATGTCTCTCCTCCACCTCCTTTCTTTCCTCCCTCTTTAGGTATTTGTCATCCAGCGCCTTTTCTTTTTCTCTCTGTCACTCCATTCTGACCTTTCTCCTCTGCCTCTCTCTTCACTCACCCTTCTTTGTGTTTGCCAACAAACTCCTAACTGCCACAATGCTATCTTGGCTGTTCTCCAATGTATACTTTGCCCAAGTCTGTAATTAGGCTTGTGAATGGGAATTTTGCAGCAGTTTGAGGATTGGTATCGAGCCCTGTGATTGACAGGGATACAGACTAATTATATTTACGTCATGTGTATTCATTTGGGTCTGTGTACATAAGGAATATGAAGGTGATCTGCCATCGTGGAGTCAGGCATCCCTTTCCCTGTTGCTACCCAACACCATATAGATGTCGCCAATGCATGTGATAGCTGAGCATCTTTACATGATTATATCCCGGCTTCTGTGGGGGATCCGCAATCACTGGCTAGTTTGCTCTGTGTGCCAAAACCCAAGCCTACGCATGCCTGTCCTGCTAATTTAAGTTATGGATTTGCTTTGACTTGTGACTTGCAGAACCCTGTGAGGATGTGTTCACAAGCAGACTTTCCAGCACTCCAGCTACTACTTATTTGTAACTGTAGGTCACATTTTGGGTACAACAGAGAGAGTCACTGATCATACAGGCACAAGACATGAGGCAAGGGTTGGGATAAGCACTGGGGGACCGACACTATTTTGTCTATGTATTGCATCTGATTTTCTGTCATTGTCCTGTCCTCTGTGTGCGCCTCCTCCTTCTGTGTCCCCCACCTGCTTGCTCCCTTGCACACCCCCCTACAGTCTCCCCTCCCTCTTCACCCCCTCCACTCCTCCAAGACCATCATTAATGTTTACCTAAATGGCACCATCTTGGTCCATGGGCCTCAGGCCAACCTCCTCCTTATTGATAGACGCTTCCCGTGCCTTATCAACTTCCTTTCTTCTCCTGCTGTCCATTCTTTCCCCTCTCTGGCTCCTCTGCCTCCTCCATTCTCAGCCACCTGTACGGATGCCTCTGCTTCTTCTCCGGCCACCCTGTTGCCTCCTTCCTCGGCCACCCCTCTGGCACCCACCTCCTTCTCCTTCCTCCTCTGCCCATCATCGGGCGCCTACAACTCTTCCGCAGGGCGTACCTCTAACCTGTACTCCTCCACAGAAGTCCTTCAAAGGGGGAAACCTGTTCCACATTGCCACTCATAACTCTAGCTCAGTTGTCAAACACTCCTCTGACATCTGCCGTCTCCTGGAAGAACTCGATCTGCATGTACATGGTCTGACCGGGACGTGGTTCACGGCAAGCCCTGTCACGAGCTTTGACATTCTCCTTCCTGATGGCTACAAGATCCTCTGTGTGTCCAGGACCAACTGTCCCGGTGGGGGTGTAGCCTTCATTTTCCCAGTGTGGATCCCTGCTTTCATCATTCCTATCCAGGACTACTCCTCCTCTGAATGTCTGGTCTGCAGGCTCTCTATCTTTCCTGGCCTTTCTCTCACTGTGGTCACTATCTACTGTCCGCCCAGCCAGATAGCCTCCTTCCTCTCTGAGTGGGAGGACCTCTCCTCCTTCCTCCTCACCTCTTCCTCTCACCTTCTCCTCCTCAGAGACCATAACATCCACTTGGATGCTTCCTGTCCTTCTGCAGGACTCTTTCACAACCTCTCCGACTCTCTCTCTATTCTTCCCTCTGGCCTGACTCACTCTGCAGGGCACACCCTGGATGTTCCAATCTCCTCAGACCTCCCATTCTCCAAACCTTTCACCACTCCTCTCTCCTGGAGTGATCACTTTCTCCTCGCCTCCCATCTCTCCCTCTCTAACCCTCAGGCCAAGCCAACTCCAGCACTGTCACCTACCTTCTCGGTCATCTGACTAATGAAGCATGTGTCAGTTGATGGTTTCGCTGCTACTCTCTCTCCTCCTTCTGCACCTTTGGCTGACTCACATCCTGACACATCCCTATCTAACCTTCATATTTCTATCTCTGACACTTTTGATGTACTTGCCCCTGCCACGAGGATCCACTTGGAGCCCAAATCTAAGTGCAACTCTTGGTATGACTCCGACCTCATCACCCTCAAATGCAAGTGCAGGGTGGCTCTAAGAAAGTGGGGGGCAACAGGTGCATCCGCTGACAAACTGGCCTGCCACCTGCTCCAAAGGCAGTACAGACTCTCTGTCCTCGCCAGGAAGAGAGCACACATCCAAGCCCACATCTCTATAGCATCTAACAAGTCAGCCGAACTGTTCAAAATCTTCAAGGAGCTGGCCAATCCTGCTGCAGTCTCTACCTCTCCTGTTCCCTCTCAGGCCCTCTTCTCATTTAATCACTAAAACCCTCTCATCCTCCTCCTCCTTCACTCCTGGCCTGCCTGTGGCCGCCACTCCTTCTCCCTTCTCTTCCTTTCACTTGTTCACCCATGACAACGTTTCTAAATAAGTCCGATCTATGAACGTCTCATCAAGAGAGGTTCTTCCCTGTTCATCCAGAACCATTAAGGACCACATCGACACCCTTGCTCCAGCCGTGGCCAATTTCTGCAATCACTCTTTTGCCACTGGAACCTTCCATTCCCCCTTAAGCACTCCCTGGTGCACCCCCTCCTAAAGAAGCCTTCCTCTCTGGCTGACTCTCTCCCGATCTCCACCACTCCTTTCCTGGGCAAACTTTTTGAAAAGCCGGCCATCTCCCAGCTTAATCTTCACACTCAATCTGTTGGTTGTGTGCATGACCACCAGTCTGGCTTCGGAGGGGCCAGAAGCACGGAAACTGCTCCCCTGAACATCTGTGAAGACCTGCTCTCCAACCTTGACTCTAACCTTCCTTCTGTCCTCATTCTCCTCAATCTTTCCTCTGCTTTTTATACGGTCAACCATGCCATCATGCTCAATCGCCTCTGTGATGGGTATCGCTGATTAGGCGGTGGACTGGCTGACCTCCTTTCTCACTGATCAACCCTCTCAGGTCCTGTTGGGTTCCTTTCTCTCTTCTATCTCTCTCGCTAGCTGTGGTGTTCCTCGGGGGTCTAACCTTTTTCTCTGGCTGTTCAACCAGTACCTGACACCTCTTACCCACCACATTGCTGCTCTCTGCTCCAACTTTCAGTGTTATGCGGTTGACACCGAGCTCTCTTTCAGGGTCCCCTCGGCCACCTTTAGTCCTCTCATTCCAGACTGTCTGTCAGCAATTCAGGAGTGGTGTCCCACCAATTATCTCTGCCTTAATGCCAGTAAGATGGAGATCCTCCTCATCGGGACACCAGCTCCCTCCTTTCGCCTCCCTCTCTGGCCGCCCACTCTGGGCCCTCTTCCTGCTCCTACTTGTGAGGCTAAGAACCTTGGGGTCATCTTTGACTCCACCCTCTCCTTCTCTCTTCACATCTCTCATGTCTCTAAGAAATGAAACGATCAGCTGCACCTCCTCAGAGGTATTCTTCCTTTCCTCACTTTCCCCCAGAAGCTCACTGTCTCCAGAGCTCTGGTCCTCTCTAGGCTGGACTATTGCAACAGCCTCCTTCTAAATCTTCCTGCCTCTACTCTCCGTCCTCTACAACTTATACAGAACAGGACTGCGAGACTTGTCCTTGGCCTCAAGTCCAGGGATCGTATCTCTCCAGCTCTGAACTCTATTCATTGGCTCCCAGTGGCGGCAAGTATATATAGTTCGACACCCTCTGCATCGTCCACAAGGCTTTCTGGGGCTTGGAGCTGCACTACCTCCAACTCTCTCTTCCTAAACATCTCCCTACTCAAGCTCTCCGCTCATCCACCTCCAACTCTCTGAGGGTCTGTCGCTTTTCCAAGCAGAGAGTTGGGGGCAGATCTCCATCTTCAGCTGGGGCCTCCCTTTACAACAGCTCTCTACCTCTCTCAAACTTGAGCAGAACCACCTCCAGTTCCGGAAGCAACCAAGACCTTCCTGTTCGCTTCCGCTTTCTCTCGTCTTCTCCCCTGATGATGACCCGTCTGCTCCATGTACTGGTCACCTGGCCACCCTCTGAACTTGGGCCCAGGCCCCTGCATGTTCAGTTGCACCTTGCACTGCCTCTTGGTTCCCCCAGCACTAGTGGTCTGTATCTGTAACCCTACAGTCCCTTCTCTCTGCACTTATGAGCCACCCGTTGGCTGTACTTTCTGATTTACCTGCACTGAGCCACCACTGGCTTCACTTTTTGACTGCCTGCACTTCTCCCTTCCCATCCCCCCACCCCTCTTGGCACTTCTCCCCTTCCCTGCACTTGCCTGAATGACACAAGGCCTAGTAAGATCGTTGTTTTTTCCTCCCTGTTTCCCCCTCTGTGACTTGTCGCGCTTAGAAACATTTGTGTACAGGTGCATTATAAATATCATATCATATCACTATACCACTACCAGGGCCAACATTGTGAGTCACTTGGTTGGTGGCTAGTTTACCTGGCAGTTCCCCGGACCTCTTCTAATAGCCTCTTAAGATGATATTGGCACAGAAGGTAGAGAGGAGGAAGAACCAAGACTCTGAAGTGGAGGAGGGCGAGGTCAGACCAGGAAGAGTCAAGAACAATACTTTCAATTTGTATTCTTATATAGTGCTCCATGATGGATTCCCCCAGTTTCTAAGTGCTGTACTAACAAGTATTATTAACTACTTTGACTTTGGAAGGATGAAGAACTGAGTCCATCCTGTCCGGTAATTCAAACTCCCAAAGTGTAGTCATATCCCATGTCAGAGGAGAGTGCTTAATTAGTGATTTTTGTACCCAGATAGTTGTGGTAAGAGAGGAAGGTGGAAAGGTGAGGTCAAGAGAGTTTGCCTTGAGGGGGAGTCAGTAGGTTATGGAGGGAGGCCTGATATTGGTCATACAGAAGATAGTCAAGGTCAATTTGGTGGGAGCAAGATATTTTCACGAGGTTAAAGTGCCCTATGAGAGCAATGGGGGAATTTGTGGAATGGGAGTCACAAAGGAGGTTGAGGTGAAGGGAGGTTAGAAAGCCTTTATATGAGATGGGTGGAAGCAAAGAGTTGAGTGGTAGTGTGTTCAAAGGAGCATGAAAGATAATTAGAGGATGAAAGGGGGCACAGGGTAGGCCTTGCTGATCATTAAACCCAACAATCTCCCTTCTTGGCCACTCAGGAAGAGTGGAAGAAGGTAGCCGAACCACTGTGTAGGGGGACAAGTATGGTTGTATCACTGGGGGAAAGCTAAGGTTCTGTAATACCCATGACTGCAAACTAGTGGTTGTGGGACTCGGAATCTGAAGAAGAGAAAAGGGAGAGGCACGGTTTGGGAGGGGAGACAAAGAGGTTAGATGAGGTTAGAGAGTGATATGAGGGGGTTGGGAAAACAGGGAAGGAAAACATAGGGAGTTCTGTGAGGGAGTACCTGGAATTCTGGGGAAAGTTTAAGGAGAGTACTGTGAGTAGGAGAATGATGGGGTGGAAATGCACAGAGAAATAAGGGGAAGGGTCACAAAGTGAAGTACCCTTTACAGGGTTACTCGCAACCAAAGTACATTTTGCAGGTTCAGTAGACACCAAGGTACAGTCTACAGAAAGCTATAATATTTTGGGAAGCAGAGTGCATAATGCGGTTACCTTCTTGGGGATCAGAAAAGTTGAGAAAGAAGAGTAGTGGTGGCCATCCTATGCAAGGGAGAGGAGGGCAAAGCAGGCTAATAGGTGAGACCCTTTGCCAATCAGCCTCTGCCTGACCGGCCGCACTGCTGTATGCCCTCAATGAGAGAGTTATATCACATTTACATCCCCTGGTGTCTTCTGGGGCACGTTCCCATATATTTTGAAGGCGAGCAGGGGAGATCAGACTCAAGATAAAGACCTGTGCCCCAGCTTGTGGCCAGAGCGCCGCCACCAGGGTTTCATGAGGCGTGCTTCGGTTTTAGAAGTGGTATGGTTGGCAGACTACTAATGATACACCTACAGATGCGGTGGTCCACTAACTAACCTGCTTATTTTAGAACTGAGAATCATGGACTAAATCACGGCTTTTCCGTTTGACCGCAATAGTTCGTCCTGGGCAAATCACTTGACCTTGCTATGCCTGATTTTCCTTAGGTTCCAAAATCTGGATCATATAGATGTGATTACTTCAGTGCCCACTACAGAAAAAAGCCTCTCCCGTACATGGTTTCAAAGACCATAGCGAGGCTGTCTATGTAATGATGACACTCACTGTTATATAGTGGAAACCAAAAACTGAATGGTCTCTTGCCTCGTTAGTGGCAAGGTCATGAGCATTCGAATCTTGCCGCAAAGAATTGGTATTTTCGTTCTGTAAACGATGAGCCTGGTTGGACACCTGACCACAATGCGATTTGTTTAAGAGGAACGAAGAAAAATGTACCTGAGTTAGTCTTCTGTCTATGCCTTTTGAAATTATTTGTTCTCAATTTTTACATTGTTTCCTAGTCCTGGGCTAGGGGTTGTAGACCGTCCCGGGTGGGCGCCTTCCCAGGGAACAGGTTATTTGGCCGTGTTCGTTCTCGGTAGTGGGGCTCCCAGACCTTCCTTTTAAAAAAAAATTATTAGTCCTGGGCTAACTGACCAACATTGTTTTTACAGGAACTTAGGGCCTAATTCACAGAGCGTTTTCCAATGGGTGTTTGCCATTAAACACTTCTGTGAATTAGGCCCTTAATCTTACAACCTCTCTTACCCTCATTAGTTACAGATGTCGCGGGTAGACACAAATAATATCACTTTGAGCAAGACTGCTGGTCAAAAGTTAAGTCCTTCAATCACTCAATTCCAACTGTAAACAAAACTTTAAAAAACAAAATAGTTGAAATATCTACCACTAAAATTCCCAAGATCATTCCAAGCTCCACCCCCACCATCGAACCAACCTACACCTCCCCAAACCGAGGCCCCAATTATGGAGGACTGGCTCAAGTTCTCACAGGGCCTTGAGAAGATTAAAGGGCTAAAAGCACAGGGCAAAACAAAAGGGGAAGGAAGATGAAACCCACACCCCCCGGGGCACACCACCTAGGAAGAAGGGTGGTAAGAGAAGGAGAGTGAGATCCAAGGTGGGGCCTAGCAGATGGCAAGATAAATCCTCCAATACTTCTGATGAAGGAGATGAGGATTGGGAAGATGAATATTCAGAGGAGGCGGTATATTCTATATCTTCATCAGAAGAAGAAGGCCATAAAGCAACAAAGAAAAAGAAGGAGAAGGAGACAGAGGAGGACGGCGCAGGGGACGATTTTGATCCAGAGGCACTGATCCACCCACGTTCATCCGAATGGGAGCCACCAAAGAAAATAGCGGCCTACCTGAGAAAGCGCCTGAGGGCGCCCCTAGCTAAAGAGGCTAGGATTAAGATGCGGGCAGAATGCCCGAGACATCACCTCCCGGAGGGTGCTGATGACACACCCAAGATTGATGAGAAAATTATCACCTTCTTGAGCAAGTACACCAAGGATGTGAGGAAATGTCTGGATAGGTCCTGGTGATCATGCCAGGACAAGATGCTGGACATGGTGGGGCCACTCACCAAGATATTGCAGATTGGCGTAGATGCCAGAGAAAAGGGGGAACCAGTGGACCCGGCGATTTTGATCGGGTGGGCCAAGAGGGCAATCTGTATGTTAGGTAGTGCTAATCATGTGATTACCACAGAGAGAATAAGATCCCTCCTAGTGAAGATAGATCTGAAATTAAGCGAACTAGCCTCATCAGACTCAGCGTCGACCTCGAAGGAGAAGCACGTAGGATATTCCTTTATCAAGGAACTAACAATGTTCGCAAACTCTTATGCGGCCCTGGGTAAAGCGTAAGCATCACTCAAAAAAGAGTGTTTGGAACGCTGATTTTCAGGAGGGCCAGCAGAGGCAGGGGTCACTTGGCTGGCCGGTTCCCATTCAATAGACCCTACAATGATAGAACGCAGTGGCAAGACCAAGATGATCGAAGGCAGACCCCTTTCTTCCCATCAAGGGGCAGAGGAAGGGGAAGAGGCTGGCGGTACGGAGAGCATCAACCAAACACCTCAGGTGAGAGTGAACAGCCCGACATTAATTACCCCAGCAGTAGGGGGGAGGATAGCAGAGTTTATAAATAATTGCCAAGCTATATCTGGGTATACATGTATAATGGAAACTGTGCAAGGCTTTCACATAAACTTTCACAAGATACCTCAGCAGAGGAATCCGCCAAGGGGTTTATAACTAAACAAAGAAGACACACTATTACTAGAGGAAGAACTGAGAGGGCCAGAAAGCAGACATGTCATAAGACAAGTTCAGATTTCTCAAGAGGTAACATAAGCAACATGTTGAAAGGTTTGAACGAATATGTACTGTACAGACACTTCATAATGGCAGGGATACACCTGTTAAGAGATACACTAATTCAAGGAGATTTGCTCGCCAGAATAGATCTAGAAGACGCATACCTAACTATAGCTACACCAACAGAATATTGCAGGTTCCTAAGGTTCATCTGGGGAGAGTCAACATTGGAATTCTGATGCCTGCCTTTCGGTCTGGCATCCGCACCATGGTGCTTCACCAAGATAATGAAGCCGGTGGTGACTCACCTCAGGAGTCAGGGAACAAGACTCATAATATACTTATACGATATATGTCTGATGTGTCAAGACAGAGAGACACTTCAAGTACAGGCACAGATGACAGTAGAATTACTAGAGGACACGGGCTTCCTAATAAATGGGGAGAAATCCAAGATAATGCCAGAACAGACAATGGAATTTCTGGGTTTCATAGTGGGCTCTATTCAGGGATCCCTCAGCCTACCCATTACCAAGGTGAACGATGTAAAAAAACAGTTAAGACACACCCTAGCGAGAAGGGAAATGTCACTGAGTGACATTGCAAGGTTAGTCGGTCAACTAGCGTCATCGATCCAAGCAATATTCCCAGGGCTCCTACTTTACAGGGCACTTCAGAGATTAAAGATCAGACACCTCAGGAGGGGCGCATCATACAAAACAAATGTTATCCTCTCCCAAGATGTGAGAGAATAATTGTAACGGTGGCTACACCACATGGATGCATGGAACGTGAGAGCCATATTTGGCTCATCCTCGGACCTGATCATCCAATGCAACGGCAGTAGATGGGGCTGGGGAGTCCGATGCGGAACCTGTCAACAGGGGGCAGGTGGTCGGACAAGGAGATAACTCTTCACATCAACTGTCTATAGATACTGGCAGGGTCCTTCGCAGCTAATTGCTGGACTCAAGAGAAGGCACAATGGTGTGTCCTGCTCAAGATGGACAATGTCTTGGGAGTCAGGTACATAAACAGACTGGAAGGGACGAGATCCAAATTATTGGCAGGACTAGCAAAAGATTTCTGGGAACTTTGTCTCCAGAGGAAAGTGGCAGTGATGGCAGAGTACTTACCGGGCCATCAGAACGAGGTGACCGACTGGAACTCCAGATATCTTAGGGACGCCAGCGATTGGAAGCTGGACGAGGAAGTATTCCAAGAAGTAATGACTCGATGGGCACCATGCCAGGTCGACCTTTTTGCATCTAGATTGAACAAACAACTAACCCGGTTCTTCAGTTGGAGACCGGACCCAGAGGCGGAAGCAACAGACACCTTCCTTCAATCATGGGTGCAACAAACAAATTATGCGTTTCATCCTTTCTCCATGATAGCGAGGACGCTAGCCCAGGTGAGGCATCAGAAAGCATCTCTAGTTCTTGCTACGATGGACAGGAGGGGACAGGTGGGGTTTCCCAGTTGGCTGGAATTATCATACCGCAACCCAGTAGCTCTACCCAGGTACGAGTTCATCGTACGAGACCCCAGAAGCCTCAGTCATCCTTTATTGAGGTCAGGCAGACTCACTCTAATCGAATGGGTGATTTCAGGAGATCTTGGGTTAGGCCAGGATTATTGAATGAAGTTGAAATCATCATTACCGAATCCCGGGCTCCAGGAACGCACAGATCTTAATGCTGGAGTAGCTGATGTTTGGAGAGGGATATTCATCCCGATGGAACAGATGTAGTTCATGTAGTCAATTTCTTAGCACAAATGGCAAGCCAAGGGAAGGCATGTAGAACAATCAATACGGCCAGGTCATCGATATCAGCTGGGCACCCCAGGATCACGATAGGAGACCACCCCCTGATTTCTAGAATGTTAAGGAGAGTAAAGATGTCTAGACCCTCTAGAGAAAAATATACTCAATCATGAGATGTGGACACAGTTTTGAAACTATTTCTATCATGGCCAGATAGCCAGGATTTATCCAGGAAGGCCATTTCAGGCAAACTATTCATGCTTCTATGTCTATTGGATTGTAAAACATCATCAGACATTAGAGCGCTGGAGATCAACAGGAAGAGTGTTTCACCGAACGGAGTGACCATCCTCATAACGAGGAGGACTAAGACAGGTTTGAGATCCATATCATATTTATCTTTTCCAGAGCAACCGAAATCATGCCCGGTCAGATGTTTATCAGCATATGAGGACATGACGAGGGAGGTGAGACCTCCAGGAGTATCACAGTTACTAATAGCGATTTGTAAACCTTTTAAGGCCGTAACACCGGCTATCATAGCCAGAAGGCTTAGATGGGTGATGGAGCAGGCAGGCATTGACATAGTAAAATATGGGGCTCACTCAGTGAGGGGAGTGATGGCTACCAATGCATTTAACATAGGTGCCAGAGTGGAAGACATTATGAAGTCTGCAGATTGGTCGAATGAATCGAAAACATTCTATTTTAAAACAACAGAGGGTGTGGCATCATTAGTGGTGAGTAAGCTTTGAACAAGCATAATCCGAGCCTCCGGTCTTGGCATAGAATTCAGATTTTCAACACATTCGTTCCAGTGGGGAACGTGGGGAGTGACTAAGAGGATTGAGAAGTGAGGAAGAGTGAGGAATGAGGAAAGTGTGAGAAAGACAACTGAGGACAATTGAGGAGTGCAAAGGGGAAATGAGGATGTTTTTAAAATGGATGATGTGCAAGTGTTTTTTTAGTTGTGATTATATCTGAGCAATGACCTGGCTAATCTCAATATCCATTAATGCACATAAAATATAGTCACACTCCTTTCCTATTTGTAGTGTGTTGGAAACAAGAGAGGGCTAATACTGACACGGGTTTTTCTGGATAGAATATGGACATTTTCCCCTATTGACTGGCAATGCAGTATTTATTACAGAATAGGTTTTGAATTAAGTAAACAAGGCCTGTCCTCAAAGACGTTGTGGGCCGTGCATTTGAGCAGCATGTAAAGTCTCTGGATTTCAAAATCCAGAGTATGTAAAATCTAGAGTTTGCACAGTTGTGGACAGCACAGTGACCGATTTACAAAAACAAGTTGTGAATGCCTACATCTTAACCTGGCAAAGATTAATTTAGGGTCGTCTTGTGTTAAAATGCTATTGAAACTTCAAACTGAACTGGAAGACATTGCAACAAATTACCAGTTTGGCAGTGAATGAAAGCAGAGGCACTAACAGAACTATCACCTGTTTTTTCAGTCTGTCAACATATGAGCTTGGTTCCAAGCAGGAGGGAAGGCTTTGCACGCTTGCATGGAGGTATTTCTTTCAGGAACATGGCGAAATTAACACCAGAGATAATTCCCTAAACTTCCCATTCTTATGGGACTTCAAAATGGAGATGACTGAAAAGTTGATAATCTGGCTGTCGCCTGCAACAGAAACAGTAAATCCCTCTGGCGACAAATATTGCCAAACTCTTAATGAAGGCCATTGGGCTGAAGGAATTTGAGACAAAATATGACTGCCGACTTAGCCAGATGGTCAATTTCTTAATTGAAGTGTCAATATAGTTAAAACATTTAGCAGTTTTCCATTGCCTACAATTCCTAAATAGTAAATTAACATTTTCTCAAACTGAAGACTTATAACAGTCCCAAGAAATTATTTTTTCTTTAGATGGCTATATTCCATTTTCGATGCTGCAATTATGATACTTCATGTAATAAGGCTGACTAACAACAACTGAAATGTAGTACAGTCTAACAGTAGATTTAAACCGTACGTAATTTCTCAGACCTCACAACTTTTATATGACAAACAATACACAATTTGCAGTTTAAGTTTTTACAATGAAATGATGATTTTGGAAAGAGAGAGTTATTCTTAACCACAGAAAGTAGAACCTTGCTGTCTTGGGGAAACAGCATATTCAGAGCTCTTGTATCGATGGAGAGAAAGGGAAAGAATCTGCGCTTGGGGGTGGTGTTGGGGCGCATAGCATTAAGTCATTTTGACCTTTGGCATATAACTATTACTGGCACTCTGATCAGAGCCTCGCTTCCATGTCCATGGCCGCCATGTTTGGTTTGTATTTCTTTGAAGCAACGGCTTACAGGGAGTATTTGATGCAGGAGGAAAGATGCATTGCAAGGCATCATTGTAAAACCATATTTATGCTGCAGCCTGCGCATAGCAGTTGGGAAACAGGCAAAACGAAATATGCAATACTTTGCAGTCAATCAAAACTCACTGACATGGCCTGAGATGAACATTTTAATATTCTGCCACTTGAGTTAAAAGGGGAAACCTTTGTACCTGAACAGAAAGAACAGCAGTTTAAAGAAAGATACCCATTATGTAATGAGGCTGTGTTTTGGGGAAAATGTCACATCCTAGTGAACAAAGGAACAATAAAAACTGCAATTATGAAAAGAAACCAACTTTAAATGGAGCCAGCACTGAATCCTGACATAAGTGAATCCTTTCAACTCACAAAGACATCCCCCAACCCCAACATACAGGATGGGAGGAGAGAAAGGTTCCCTTCTCAAGCTAATAAACCTACGTTAATTTTATTACTTGCCCTGTGTGTATATTAGGCATGAACATTTAAACACATAATTTAAAATGAGTTGAATCTGTGGTCCTCTTCCATTTTATCTGTTAACACCATTTCACAGGTCTTCCTGATGGGAAGAATTTAACACTTGACAGGACCGCATGTCTGGAAACTTCTCAAGAGGAGACAGACGTTACACTAAATCCACAGACATTCAGATTACAAAGGCACTTTTCATCACCCATGTCCGAGCCATAAAGTCCATATGAGCAGACCTGAGTCAATACGATTAGCAGCCCTGACTCAAGAGAAAAGTACCATGTTACTAGTGTTGTAACTAGGCAGAAGAACAGTAATGCCTTATTTTTCATCAAAGAAAATGGCCTTTAAAATGTACATTGAATGTTTATATCACCTGTACCTCTGTTCTATAAAAGGTCAAACAAAGGAGACACTGAGACACTCATGGACACTTACTAAAGAAACTCACTTGCTCACTCACTGACTGATGGAGAGAAAGAAGAATTGATAACAACAGGAAGGAGAAGGAATAGAATGTTTTCCTTTGGACCCTTTGATGCATTATTGAAAGTGACTGAAAGTGAGGCCTACCAGGAGTTTAAGTTCCAGGTCATCTTCATTGGTAGAGAAAGCAGACAGGCTGTGGAGGACAGCAAATGATCCTATCTTACTGGCTGATGTCCACCTGTTCCTAGAGGGGGGGAAAGGAACGAGTCCTGAAGAGGGGGCCCATCTGTCTGTGATTCAGCAAAAAGAAATCCTGATGTGAGTATTATGTGTAAGGGAAATAATCATGTGGGGAGTGATCCTATCAAGGGAATTAGAGTAGATCCCGGTCCCTCTAATTTGTTAGTACTGAGGGGTGGGAATAGAAAGATTAATTGTGCATCCCGAGAAGTTAGGTAACTTTTCTGAAGTGTACGTGCTTCTGAAAAAAAGATATACTTTATAGATTAGGTCTCATGCTGTGTCCATATGAGATCCCCTCCCTCTTTCTCTGTGTAATAACGTCTTGCACGAACAAATTATCTGGGAGTGAAAAGGCATCTTAATGTGTGCATGTCTAGAAATGAAGGTACTTGTAGTAATTCCTGGGTATATCATCAAGCAGAATATTGATATTAATGAAGGGTTGATCAAGATAAAAGGGAGAGGGTTATTATACGCTGTCCATTTGTTTACGCTGGTCAAGGTGCCTATTGAAAGGGAGAAAGGTACATTGTACACGGTAATTGAATAGAAACATCACTAAAGGGAATTTTTCCAATATACTGCTGAATGTACATTTTCTTTTCTACAAGCTATTCACATACACAAAGGGCCAATAGCCTGTTCCAATTGAGTTGAAACTGTGACCTGACTATTGAGTAAAGGGGGTAGTATTTTGAATAAAGGGGAAGTAGCGAGAAGTGGATAGGTAAGGATATTTTAACTAATTTCTTGTTTTCACAAATGAAAGATTCCTCCTGGACTCTCATGCATCCAATATATTGAGCCTGCGTGCTCAGGGTGAATTAATTGCAAAGATACATATAGTGAAGTGTGTTACAAAAGTTTATATTTCCATTTCTATGGCATTAAAAACTAAAGTGACTAGTGTGTTGATTCTTTTTTTTAAAAATCTTTATTTATTTGCAGGAGTCCTTCAAGTGTATAGAGCATAAGCAGACATTGCTGAACAACAGAAAATACACTGCTTTCCCATTATATATCCCCCTTCTTCCAACTGCTGAATTTTAAACTTAAACGTAGTAAACAAGAAACCAACTTTGGCGATCAAGTGGCTTACAATTCTTTGTCGGCTATACTTCCATATCTCCACTTCTATTTCCCCCCCACCCTTCAACAATCTTGTGTTCAAACACCACCCCTGTCCATGGGAATCGTCATAATATCCAGAAATTCTGCAATAGGTGAGGCCTGTAGTACATTTCTTCTCTAATCACACAATCAAAAGACTTTGAAAGCTTCCATTTGCCAGTGCGCACATTTTTTCAATGGCCACTATTTCCCAAATGTTAGCCCACCATAATGCCACAATAGCGATTACCAGCATTGCTGCAGTCAAGAGGTGAGTAATCAATGTAACTGTGGCCCCACTTGCTGCATATCTGCCCTCCGCTACTGCCCCATACACCACAATCGCCGGAATCCCTGATATGACCCACAATCTACTTCCAGTAAAGTTACGCCCGCTGGCAGGACCACCACATGTGACTTAATTCGCCCGTCTCCCCACATTCTCTCCAACATAGTGGCAAGGAATGGGCAGTTATTCTATTGATACATAGAGGCGTTAAATACCACTAAAAACGTATTTTACATGCCGATTCTTTAATCAAAGTACATCTAGATGATCAATGTACCCTCACCATATTTGTCCCTACTCCTCCTTTGTGACAGTGACACACAACCCCCTCTCCCATTTCTCCATATATGGCATACTCTTTCTGGACGGGGTTGCATCCAATAATTTATGCATTCTCGAAATATCTTTGTTTTGACCAGTGTTGTGAGGGAAAGGCAGCATGAACTGAAGTGGTTAAGAGGGAGAGGCAATGCAGGAGGAAGAGGAGGGGCTTCAGGGTGGAAGAGGCCAGCAGTTAACAATAAAGATGGTTTGATGTACGATGTGTCCTGTCTTCCTTGAGTGCATGGAAGATTTGAGGGATATAACAACTGGCGACGAGGGTAAACAGAGATAATTTTTCCTCACTTATACCGGCGGGGAGACGCTGTCCTTGTGTGTGTGTGTGTGTGAGATGCACGGTCCTTGCCCGCCACCCAGTGTCCTTTGGGCAGCAGTTTGTCCTTGCTGAGCAAGCGTGCCAGTGTCCTTCCCGGCGGCCTAAGCTGGTCGATATAAGCCCACCGACGCTACAATCAAGAGGAGAGTGAGAGAAGGGGCCTGGACATTCAGACAAAGGCAATCTACAGCCACAAGCCCCGAGATTCTACCGCCGTGACACCTGAACGGCCCTGGTAGAGACAGCGCAAGCAGGCCCAACTTCAAGTTCACACCCAGCAGCACTCCTCATGCGATGGCAGGTGCGCTCACGTGCACACTCGCCAACAGCAGGAAAAGCCTAAAGTATAGCACACCAGACCACCCATATAACAGCAGCCATGGTGGACCAGGCCGAAGGACAGGGCGCACCACTACACACCCCTGTCAGTGTTGCATTTCTGAGGAAGACTGCCCCGTTCAGCATCCAGCCGTAGTCGGATCTAGGATCTTGATGAATGGTGTGGGTCGAAGATATCGCTGGTTTCAGCAAGGCGGCGGGCGAGGAGAAGTCGCTGGTTCTCAAGGATATCTTTACAAACTTGGCAAGGACAGGGGTAAATGCTATTATCAAGACCATCCCGGCTGAAGACAGAGACACATACGAGGCCCTTCTGGCAGCCCTAGACAAGAAACTGGTGATACAACCAAAAATAGGGACTTGGAACGTTATGTGTTCAATCAGTTCCATCAGGCAACTCATGAGATGGTGGAGGAGTTCATCACAAGGTTTTGCCAAAAATGAGTTCACTGCCAATTTTCAGCTTTTTCGGATGATGAGGCGATTACACTCCATGCCATCGAAGGGTGCACATCGTCGGTGCTCCGCAAACAGCTCCTGAAGAAGCCTTTGACAATCGATGAGGTGATATAGATGGCAAGAGTACACGAGAGGGTGGAGATACAGGCCTCCGCCATAGAGACCCCGAAGAAGAAAACAGACAGTGACGACACCGTAGCAGCTCTTAACAGACTGGGAAAGAAGCATATGGATCACCAGGCACCACTGAGGGGGCCGCAGAGGGAAAGGGATACTCACAGCTGAGACCAGGGCCACAACCCCCAGAGGCTATGCAACTGCTGTGGACAGCTTTTTCCTCACACAGGGCCATGCCCTGCAATCACTCAATGGTGCTCCATATGCGGTAGAGAAGGACATTTCCAGGAAGTCTGCTGAGAGGGGAGGCCATTCCCACCAACAGGCCAGCAACAGGTGACACAGCTCAACTGAAGATAGCCATATAGATCAATCTCGCCGGCCCTACCGTGGAGACCCAGTCCTACCCACTACAGCCGAGGAGGATGGTGAGGGCAATGGAACACGGAATAGAATACAGAGAGTCACCCACATATGACCCGCCGCCACGATCAGAGTACTATGCGGATGCCTATGGCTACTCAGATGACCCATACGTGAACTTGGATGAACTTTCATACGGACAAGACCCGGAATTCCACGGTGAATTTGTAAACCTCATACATGGGGCACAAGACAGCAGTGAGGCACTGAGAGTACTGGTGATGATGGACGCAGTCACACACATGTTCCTCATCGACACAGGGCAACCATCAACATTATGAGGGAACCGGAATTCATGCTTCCAGGGAATACCCAAGAGCTCATGCCGTCGAAGGCAAGGATTTTTCAATGGGGAGCCAATGTACCACTCCCATTGATAGGACAGTTCGGCAAAACATTCTCCTTCAAAGGGAAGAAGATCGATACCACCAGTTATAGCACAGCGAAAGCACTCGGCCTGATTGACATCAAATTCAATGACAACAACGTAGTTGTATGCAGTGAAATCCAGCATGGATATGTGTCCATATGCCACCTAGAAGGGGCTACTGTTGACCAAGGAGACGATCACAGATGCAAAATGTTTCAGGGACTGGGTAAACTGAAAGGCACAGTGATTAGCCTCCACATAAACCAACAAGTCAAACCCGTCCCACAACACCCGTGTGTTACGCTCACCTGGTATCCACGGGGGCGCCACACGATACTGGATGGAGGTCTAAGCGATATCCCGGACCCATCTCTGCTTGGTTATGTGCCAGACGTTGGATAGCGCCTATAACAGGAGAATGAAGGGTTAAAATACTGGTTCTGTGATGGGTGGACTCCCACCTCCCTCTTGTCCAAATCCCCTACCTTGGGGTTATTGGTCACCTTAGGTTTTTGTGCGTTTAACTCTCCGTCCTGCGTCTATGTGAAGGGGTGTGTGGTTGGTGCGGGCGTTCCATGGACCTAGTTGCTTAACTGGTCTGTGTGCCCTTATGTCGGGTTCAGACCGGCTGTGACTCTGACTCTGCTTGCTGTCTTCCAGGTGAGTTATAATGTCTTTTCCGTCTTTATTCTGTCTCTTTCTTTCCCTCCATTTTCTCTGTCTTCTCGGCGTCTTGCTCCACTACGCTGTTCCCTAAGAATGTCTCTTTTTGTTTTCACAGGGCTGGTTGCGATCTCAGAGTTGCCGCGCCGATGGCGAAGACCACGGTGAGTTATTGATGTGCGGAGTGCTGCGCTGTTTATTGGTGTTAATTACTAACCTGTGTTCTCTTCTCTTTGCACAGGTTGCGGTGAAGTTCCGTAGGTATCAGGTAATATTATCCCCATATATATGGTCGCCGTAAATAATATCGCCGGGAAAAGGTTGTGGCGATATTATATGGGTGACCATATATATGGGGACAGGGGCAAAAAAAAAAAGACAAAAAAAGTTTGGGGGTTGCAAGGTTGTCCCCCGCATGTTCCATGCAATAATGTCACCACATAAAATAGCCATTTTTCGGCAATATTTTTGCATGGCAAGATTTTTGTGGCGACATTACTACATGGAACCGTTCCGGAGTGATGAGTGAACGAAGCGCTGCTTGCCCAGGTAAGTGCTTGGTTAATGCTGACCGTGTTCCTTCTCCCTTGCAGGTTGCGGTGAAACCCGGAGATGGGCGAGGTAAGAGAAGTGCAGGGTGCTGCCAGGACTCGCTACTTGCCCAGGTAAGAATTGTTAGTAATGCTGGCCTTGTTTCTTTACCTTTGCAGGTTGCAGCGAACTCCGGAGATGGGCGAGGTAAGCGAAGTGCAGGATGGATTCAAGACCGGTTACTTCACAGGTAAGTGCTCTTGCTCGCTAATGCTGATCTTGTTCTTCCAGGTTATTAATGGAATCCGGATCTAGGGTTTCAGGAACAGGCCAACGGAGAAGCAGATGAGCAGGAGCTGGACACAGTAAGCGTTACGCTGCAGGAGTGCAGAATAATGTGAAGCGTGTTCTGCTTTTTGGGTGTGGTTTAAATAGCCCAGGTAAAGTAGTTCCAGGCCCAGCCACACCCAAAACACTAGACCGCATGGCTTGGTTCTAAAGAACTGAGTTTTGTAATAGGCCTCCATGTTGGATTAAGGTCCAAAACTGGTACTGCTTTATTCCAGATAATGAGCAAGGTGCCAAAGGCGCCAGGACTGACTCCATGTATATCTCTGATGGAGTTTCAAGGCCCTTGGGGCCAGTGTGAAGTGCTTTAGCCCCACTGCTGCCAGGGGCTGTTATACCTAAGGGGGTCCGGGGCATGGATCGTGACACCGAGAAGAGTGGGATTCCACCTACAGGAATCTGTGTCATGGAAATTACAACAACTTCTGGACAACCATATCATCGAACGTGCGACGGGCCCACACCATGCACCTCGTCCCTGGTAGTGGTGCCCAAGGATGGCAACAAACTTCGACTCTGCATCAACATGAGAGTGGCAAATACCGCCATTGAGAGAGAGAGGGACACCCGGGACCCAAGATAGAGCACATGATCATCAGCCTAAACTGTGCAACACATATTTCCAATTTAGACCTCAATCAGGGGTACCACCGGCTGGAGCTGCACCCTGACTCCAGAAGGATAAGTACATTTGCATCCCACAATGGCCTTTTCAGGTACAAGCGGCTGAACTTTGGGACCTCCTCAGCCTCGGAGATATTCCAGGAGACCATCAGGCACCCACTCCTCCAGGTCAAAATGGCTTTTAATTATTCAGACGATATCCTGGTGTGTGGCACCACGCAAGAAGAACATGATCAGGTGCTCCTGGAGGCGTGTGACATCCTGAAGAAAGCCGGACTCACCCTAAATTACCACAAATGCAACATCAGCAGGGACAAGCTGAGGTTCTACGGCCACATCTTCTCGGGGTAAGGAATGCACCCAGATCCAGAAAAAGTATTTGCCATCAACAAACTACAGAAACTCACCCATGTGAGAGAAGTAAGATCCTTCCTAGGGGTGGCAGGGTACTGTGCCCGTTACCTACAGAAGTATGCAACGAGCTACTACGACGGCTCCTACGAAAGGATGAACCGTTCCGATAGTCAAGATGATGCCAGGAGGCATTTAACCCAATCAAAAGGGAACTAGCGAGTGCAACGCACTTAGCATACTGCAACCCAAGGAGGCACACGGAAGTAGTAGTAGTTGATGCCAACCCAGTCAGCCTGGGAGCAATACTGGCACAGCGTGAAAAGCCAGATGCCCCTGCAAACTATGTTGTGACCTATGCAAGCAGATCCCTGTCCCAGACGGAAAGAGCATATTCACAGGCGGAGAAAGAGAGCCTGGCAGCGATATGGGCGTGTGAATACTTTCACCACTTTGTGATCGGAAAGAAGTTCACCCGCGTGACAGACCACCAGGCCCTCCTGTCACCCTTTGGCAAGCAAAGAACAAAGATGCCTCCCAGGATAGAAAGATGGGTTATCCTCTCCAGGAGTATGACCACACCATCCGACACTGGCCGCGGGGGGACAGCAATTCAGCCGACTACATCTCAAGGCACCCAACTACAGCAGATCTGTTAGCAAGGGAGGGCGCTGCAGAATATCTATGCTACGTAGCAGAACAAGCCCTACTGCCCACTCTCCCCACCAAGGACCTAGTCAGGGTGACACAGGCCGACCCGTCAACCAGATGGGCCAGAGAACTCAGTGCAACGAACAAATGGAAAGACTACAAGAGACTATCAGGCCAGTGTGAAGGAATGAACAAGCAGGAACTGGAATGCCTGGCAAAGGTCAGCACAGAACTGGCAGTGTCCGAACAGGGGATACTGCTGAGAGGTTGCTGAATAGTTATACCATTGTCCCTTCAAAGAGGGCTGGTGCAGTTGGCACATGAAGGGCACAGAGGGGTAGAGGCAACAAAAAACCTACTGCGACAGTCGGCTTGGTTCCAACTCATGGATGCAATGGTGGAAGACACAGTGAGGAGCTGCCGCCCATGCCAGTGCGCAGTGTGAGAAACCTAAAGGTGTCCTCCCAAGTAGACCACAAGAATCCCTTATTCAGGTGGCCAGGCAAGTGCTGGCGCTCTCAGATTCTAACCCTGGGGGTGGACAAAGGAGGGAGGATCACCTGGATAAGGGATCCTGGGGTACGCTTGGGGAAATACCCCAGGTGAAACACAGTATTGCACCGGGGAAGAGGACGAGAAGAGCGAAGTCCCAGAGGCTTTTATAGTGTGTTCCAAATCAACCTTCCTTCCACCCAATGAATCTCCTGTACCAGAATCCAACAACCCCTCTGCATCTGGTAAACCTATTTGGAACCCAAACCCTGTTGCAGTGGGAAACTACATCTCCCAGAATCCCTATTTTCCAGTTGCCTAACCGAGTACTCCCAGTCATTCTCCTCACCATCCCTCTGATTATTATTTCCAGAACTCCCAGTCTGCTTTGACAAAACACTACAGTCCCACTATCCCCCCCACAGCAATAATCCCGGTAATTCCCTCGACAGACCTCCAAATTATTATTTTATGGATTCTTCCCATTAATTTCACAAAGCAACATAGTATGAAGAAGACTAAAGTGCAAAGGTTTTTTGTGAGTAAAATTGGCATCAGAGTTAGAGTGGTCCAGCGTCATGTGGGCGCTCACTCTAAGGACTCTAAACGGTGCCCCGCTCCTGAACAAGAAGCATGTGTTGAATAAGGGAATCAAAGTGGTCCTGCAGCGGGTTACGTTAAATCCCATGCACAGTCAAAAGTCTTCGACACGTTGTGGAGGCAAATGTGAACACGACTGAGGGATGCCAAGAGGAAACTAAGCAAAGTGAACTGTGTAAATGAGGCAAGTGTGAACCCAACTGCGGAAAGCCCGCAAATTAGGGTAAACAGTAAAGCATCCTGAGAACATTGTGGTGACAGAATTGTGGAAAGCCTGACTGGGGGTTTATGGGAACGCCTGACTGGGTGCTAAGACCCGGACTTAGGTAAGGGAAGAACCTAAGGGATCTAGGATGTCTTTCTGTTGATCTATGCTAGAATGGCATTGTGAACCCGACAGAGGCATACCAGGAGAAGGTCTGAGCCCGGATGAGGGGGACCTAAGTAAAGGGGAGAAAGCAAACTGAATGGTTGTTTAAAAAGACATTGAGACTTCTGAATATCACAAGATGATGATATTTTGATTGAAAAGTAAAGTGAACAGTCTTACTGGGGTAAATGTTAACCCGACTGAGGGATGCCTACAAGTTAAGCTGAATAGTAATACACCCGTGAACATTATGACAACAGGTGTGAACCCGACTGAGGGATGTCCACGGTGAGTGGTTGGTCTGAGTCCGACTGAGGGAGGCTAATGCTGAGAGAAGGATCGGAGCCCAGCTGAGGGGGATCCAGGGGTGAAGGGTAATCAACCAGCGTGAAGATTACTGGAAAGAAATTATTTTTTATTGTTTATGGCACACCAGGCCCTCTGTAGCAAAAGAAACTTTGCATGAAAGAGACCTGGGCGCAGAAGGCCCTGATATTGAGAAAAGGAACTGTAACCTCGTGCCGGGGAGAAGCCCCAGAGTGTGCTGTGCTCAAAAGACCCGACTTGTCCCGTGCTGAAAACGTGGGCAAGGGAGACCCCGGCCATAACATCCTGATTTATCATTTTATGAACACTTCTTTCTTTTCTTGTAAACATTATAACACACTATTTTGAAGCATAGTGGTAAGGATTTGCAATCTTTATTTTAGTGTAGGCCCTTTTTATTTGACTAAACTCCACTAGGAGTGTATTATTATTATTTGATGGTCGTAGCTTCCTCCCATCTAAGATTTAGGTTTAGATTAGGAGTTTATCTCACCCCTTTTTACAGATTAATAAACACCTTTCAACTGTGATCACTTGTGTCTGTCTTACTTTGATACCATGCCTTCCTTACAGCAGCCAGAAGCGACCTGCCACTTCCTTTGCAATCCACATGCATCCCAGAGAAGGTGTGGAATGGTGTTGCAATGGACTTCTATGGGCCACTCAAGACAGGGGACTACCTCCTGGTGATAATCGACAAGCACACACGATCCACGGCTTTCACCCAGATCGCTGGGGTCATAGATGAGGTATTCAGCTAGTGGGGCATCCCCACCACAGTTAAAACGCACAATGGACCGCCGTTCAGTGGCCAAGTTTTCCATAGGTTGACAAGACATCTAGGCTTCAACCACCAGTGATAAACACTGTTGTGGCCAGATGTCAACGGGATGGTGGAGCGGTTTATGATATCCATGAAGAGAACAATCCAAAAGGCGACCATTGAAGGAATGCCGATCCAGTAGGTCCTGTGCCGCATGCTCTGCCATTACAGAAATGCACCACAATCAGTGACCGGGGTACCACCTGGGGACCTGATGAGAGCGTATCAAGCCAAGACACATCTACCCCAAGGGGCTCCCATGACCCAGAGGGAGCAGGAAGACTGAGGAGTGCTAGAGGATGAAGTGAGAGAAAGGGATGCAGTGGCGAAGGATGCCACAAAGGAAAGAACAGACTGGACCAGGAGAGCGACGGTCAAGGAGTTCGAAGAAGGAGAAGAGGTGCTGGTGAAACAGCAAATACAGAGGAAGACAGATACCCAATATGACAGCAACCCCCTCAGAGTAACCGAAATAAAAGGGACTATGGTGACAGCCGCCAACGGCCGAAGGGCTGCCACAAGGAATGCGTTGTTTTTCAAATTCTTCAAGACAGACGAAGATACCGGACAAGAGATAAATGCACCTGATAAAGAAGGAGAGGAGAACGAGGAAAATGGCTCGACACCAGCTGGAAGGGGAGATGGAGACGAGATAGAGGCGCGACCCAAGCGAACCATCACGAGACCCCACAGGCTTATCGAGGCAGTGTAACATGAACGTAAGGAGATATGTGGGGAGGGGGTGTTGCGAGAGAAAGGCAGCACGGACTGAAGGAGTTAATAGGGAGAGGCAATGCGGTATGAAGAGTAAGGGCCTCAGGGTGGAAGAGGTCGGCAGTTAAGAATAAAGATAGTTTGATGTATGACGTGTCCTGTCGTCCTTGCGTGCATGGAAGATTTGAGAGATATAATAAACACTTTCTTGCATAGTGAGCTCTATGCAACCCAGTGCTCTGGTGCCAGCAGCTCTCACTCCCCTATTGGTTATCCAGTGCCTTAACTGGGTGTATCGAAAGCGCTCCTTTTCCCTTATATTAAATTAGACCTTAGATTGCTTCAAGGCGAGTGGTTCACCATCTCTATACAAGTCTCTCAACTGAATTGCAGTCCCTCCCTCGCACCCTCCCCAAAAACTCTGCTCTCTCCCTGGCCCAATTTCTGAGTTGTGGCAAAACACAGACAACGGGCCCAACCCTGGCGCCAGTCCCTTCATTCATGACACCCTCTTCTAATACCCCATTCCATCACTGACTTCGGTTCCTCTGTGACATTGAGTGTCTTCTGCTTTGTGTGGTTGATTATAAACCCAGCACCCTCACCAAACCCCTGCAGAATATCCATAGCCCTTGGGAGAGATCGACCCATGTTGTGAAGAAACAACAGTACATCATCGAAATATAACGCAATTTTGTGAGACCTCCCCATTGCCTTGTAACCCTTCAACTATTGGATTGTGCCTTATCACATATGCAATGTCTCCATCGCCATCTCGAACATCAGAGGAGAGAGTGGGCATCCCTGTCACCAGCCCCATTTGATGTAAAGTGGAGTCAACAGGGTGCCATTTAAGTTGATTCTCATACTCAGTATTTGAAGATTCGCTAGTACCCCTAGAATAGATTTAGGCACAAACCCAAACTCATCCAGCATACACCTAATGTACCCCCAATCTATGCTATCAAAAGCTTGCCTTGCATCTAACACCACCACTGACATTCTTTGACCCGTTTGTCCAGCTCAACCAATGAGGCTAACCGCTTGTCTGATATTATCATGAGTACTACGCCCCGCAATAAACCCTGATTGATCCGGGAGGATAATCGTGAGAAGTACTGGCATCAGTTGGGTTACTAATATTTTAGCATACGTTTTGGCATCCCCAATAATGAGCGACATAGGGCGATAACTAACGGACTGGATCATTACTTGGCTTGAGAATTAAAGTTGTGGTGGATGTGTCCATGTCCCTTGACACCCTTTCTTTAGACTGTATATCATAGAATAATTTAGTTTGGCGCTGAACCAGTCAGTGTTAAAAGACGTTATAGAAGCCATTATCTAAAGCATCAGGCTATGGGGGCTTCTTATGAGGTAGAGCATCAATAGCATTCCTCACCTCACTCTGGCTAATCAGGGCCTCCAAACCTTCTCTATCCTCCGAGGTTATTTTAATAAGGTTAGCCTTGCGTAAGAAATGTACCTGCTTCACCTCTTCCACCGTCACCCCTTCCACCAAACAGTCTCGCCCCATCTTCCTTTAACTCCATGATGTAATTCCTTCATCTCCCCTTATGCAATTTAGCGGCTAGGAACCTATTTGCTTTGTTATTTCTCCTGTAATAATAATTGGGGCGAGCGATCTGCCAAAGACGCATCCAGGTGACTAGGCACCTTCGTTAATTCTCTCCACGATTGCATTGTCCCTCTACTTTTATGCATACTTTCTGCCCCTGCTACAGTCTGACCTAAAATGTCCCCTCTAAATACTGCCTTCCCGGCATCCCATATAACCCTCCAATCTATAATCCCATCCTCATTTTCTTGGAAGTGTCTCTGGATCAGCATTCCATATACGCTCTAATTGCCGTATAACAGAGTACCATTTCATTCAGACGCTACTGCACCCATCTCTTCTCTGTGGCCACTGCCACCTGAACACACAGCAGGACTGGTGTCTGGTCTGATAAATATTTGAGCCCTATTTCCACTGAAATCACCCGGGGTATTAATGTCGCTGATACCATGACCATATCTGAGAAAAACCTCTGCGTACCATTGAGAAATGCATATAATCCCTCTGCCATCTGAAGAACCTCCACATTTCAATCAACCCCAATTCCCTTAGCAACCTAACCAATTCCTGTCGATTCCTAATTCCATTCTCAGGGGGTGAGAGCGTTTTATAAACCGCCGGGTCCATCACGCAGTTGAAGTCCCACCTAATGCTACCTGCCCCTCACACATCCCACTCAGCTTGGTTAAAAGCATTCTAATATACTGATCCTCTCGCTCATTAGGGGCATAAGAGGCAACTAGCGTGTACATCTGTTCATCCATAAGCCCCTTAACAACCAGGTATCTCCCCTTTGGATCCCTATACATAGCTTGCTTAATAAAATTGACCCCCTTAGCTACTGTCATTGCTACCCCCCTTTTTTTGCTGCCACGAGTAGCAAAGAACTGTTGTGTGAAGGGTCCATTTCCCACTCTCCTCTCATCCCTAACTAGCAAGTGCATCCCCTGAATAAATGCTACTGATGCCTTCAACTCACTTAAGCTACTGACGGCATCAGATTCGCCCCCAAAGCTCCTACAATTCAGAAAAGAACTCAAGACCCACCTCTTCAGGGAGTCTCTTCTCCCCAACACCTGGGCCATCATGTCGCCCCTTGCGCCATGTGACTCCCTAGATGCCGACCAGCCCTCTCCTTCCCGTCACCCGGTACATTTTTACCCCTCCTCTGTCCCCTTCTGTATCCTACCCCCTGCTGTATATCTGTTCTGTTGTTACCACTGAAAAGCTCACTGTTATGCATCTGTGATGTTGTACACCTCTGTAAAGCACTCCATTGTTTCTCAAAGCCAGGCCCATGCTCAATAAATACCACAATAAAAATAATAATAATAATCTTCTCAAGATGATCCTCCTCTTTGAGGGGAAGTTAAAACCCCTTACGTTCAGGGATACAAAGCCTAATTCACCCGCCATCATCGCACTTCCCTGCTCCCCTGAATGAAGCCATATGAAATGAACTGAAAGCCTTTGCCCTCTTCCACCCTCCACTAAGAGTCGCGAAACCCTACAACCCAACCTATCGGTTGAACTAAACATACCAACAACCATAGAAACTTGAACCGTTGAAGGCCTCAAACACCCTCCCTCAATTACAAGCTGTAGTCATCGGCCAGCCAAGAAAGGATCAGTTTCCAGAGCCCCTACCCAGATCCCATGTGTTGGTCATTTTTTCCCATTTGCATTAATTTTTAAAGAAACAATTTGTTTATCTGTACTCAGATTCAATTAATTCTATTTGGTTAATAAACAGACCTTCTGTGCAACCCTGCATGTTTCCTGTCCCAAAAGGGGAGGGAAGCTATGGGGAATTAATTCTATTAAATTGCCGATCGAGATTCATAAAATAGAATTTATTAAATAAAGGAGAATTGTGCGTACCTGGCTTGGGATGAGTGGAAAATCCCCTGAAATAGATATCGCCCAGTTAAATCATCCTACAGAACTGTGCGCGACCCATTGTTTCAAAGAAATAAATTCATAGTGGCATAGTAGGCCATATACCTGGGGTGCTAAAACCCATGATTATAAATTTTGACATCCGTACGGGTGGTAACGTCCTGTACCCATTGGTAAAGGCCATTGTTTGGCCCCGGCTGAGGGCTGTTACCATCCAGTATGACTCATGATTATGGCTATATTATTGGTGATTTATCAGCACTAGAAAAGGGTGGCTTGTTACACCGAAACATTGTCTTTGTGGGCAAGCAGTTTACTCTGATCGCTGGTGTTCCAACTGCTGGGAAGGAAATGAACGTCTCCCACCCCTCTAGGCACTTTAGAGTAAGGCAATACACTTGCGATGCGCCAGGGGGTAGGGGAGCGTGCCAAGAGAACCTGCACAGACACAATATTATGCGAAATATAGATGCATAGACTTAGTGCGTGCATATAAGTAGGCACCATTTTTGTAGCTATGGTAGAAACATTTGACCCTGCATGGCTGTGCCGTAAACCAAGACCTAACGAAGAAACCTGAATCGGCCTCAAGCGCTGATTACCAGAGAGACCCACGCAGTTAGCTCCCATAGAAACTCTCCTCTGTCCCACAACTGTTGCCAATACGTGTTTTCCTAAGAAGGAATGTGCCCTGCAAGGCCACGCGACAGTACCAGGCGCCTCACAGTGGATGTTCATCACAGCCAGGCCAAAGCAGGCCTCCGACACCCACCCACCCAACCATGAGGTAATGAACCCACAACTGTCCCAGTACCAAGACCCCTGAATTCCACAAATGTAGGTGACACCAGACCACAAATCATAGACCCACTGGCCATAAAAGATCTAAAAGAACACAACCATTCTGCCTTATCACACAATGGCAAGATTTATAATGCGAGGTACAGGGTGGAAACCATTATAGTCCAAAGCGAGGGTGGACGCCTTGGGTGCGGATAGTGCGATACAGAATGAGTGAAGAATGTGTGGGTCAGCTTGATCCTAAACATTCCCCCTGTGCCCGCCCCCGAGCCGCCTAGGTGCACGGCATAATGATAGAGTAGCATTGTTTTATATAGTAACTAATTGCGAGCGCGACCTTGGTTCCCTGGAGATAATGAGCCCAGCAGATCCCACATGATGGAAGACGAATGGACGGGCCTCTCCTATAGGGCAGGCTGACCATGTCTAAGGTCTAACCAACCAGCCACGTGGGTTTTTACTGTACACGTTTACGTCACTGATGAAAATTTGTTTTCTTATAACATTCTGCTTGTACCATTTTCAGCAGAAGGTGGGCAACAAAGATCTTTGCTGGCATACTTATTTTTTGTGTAATTAAAGCATGTTATCCTTGCAAGAATCTCTTGGCCTTTTTTCCCTAGCGGGTTGTATTTTATCTGACGTGAGCATTTGTAGACATGCCTTCACAACCATGGGCCGGAAATGTAAGCAATCTTCAATGAGAGATGGCGTGATTCATTATAGTGAAACCTTGTACTATTAGGCAAACATCAAAATCTGACCTCTAAAGCTGTGATCATGGTTTAAACAGGCAATCAGCATAGCAGTCAGTACTGAACTATAGAAGAGTGCTTACCGATGCCGTCTTGTGATCTTGGTCAAACTACATTTATATCTCTTGTGTTCCACCTATGGGGAGAAAGGCAGCCCTCTATGGGGGAGTTACAGGTTCATTGCTGTTCTGCCCTATAATATTGAGAAAATAGTACCTGTAAGTGTTCCCTAAGGGGAAGGGGGTAATCAGCACTCGGAGCTGGAGGGATTCTGAGTAGTGCAGCCTTGTGATTTCGAGCGAACAGTACATTCTGGCCTCTTGTGCTCCAACCGTGGGGAGTAAAATAAGCACAGCGGTCAACACCTGAGATGAAGGGATTCATTAAAGGGCAGTTTTGTGATGATCTTAGACAAACAGTTGTATATGAGCTCTGTGATTCAGGGAGAGAAGGGGAAAGCCGTTTGTTCATGTAATGGTCCTGTTTTGTTCCACTGCACATCATTGCCACTTGCATGGTCTCCAGGTGCTCTGGCAGATCAGAAAGAGAGGTGGTGAGTTGGCCTAGTGGGCTGAGAAGTACATGCGTTCCTGTTGTGTTGGCCGGAATTACCCTGAGCCCTGCACTCAGGTCTGTTTCCAGTGTTCTGTGTTGAGAGCATAGAAGCATTGTTTTATTTGCAGGTGAGAACCTCGTGTGCACGTGGTGCTGGGATCTACTGGCCCGAGCTGTGATAGGTCAGCTGATTAAAGAGGTGGTGCATTCTATTGTTTGATATCTGTCTGGAGGCTTACTTAATTACATTGAGCCTCATTCCGAGTGGGGCGGTAATGGTTACCGGGCACCGGTAAGGAGACCGGTGCCGGTAATCCCTTACCGCCCTACTACGAGTTCCCTTAGCGGGTCCCTCCTTTAACGCCTGGTCTTACCAGGCGTTATGGACGCGACCCGTTAAGGGAATCGAGAGCCAATAACGGTACCGCAATTTGCGGTACCGTTATTAGCGCCTTCTCCATTCCCATTGAGCCCTACGGGGGCTCAAATGGGAATGGGGAATGGCTTTTTCAATGGGGACTTACCGGTCCTGCAAAGGTCGGACTACACTGGTAAGTCCTCATTGAACCATACCGGTGCCGGACCTGTTAATTGGAGGCAGTCATGGCGCAAATAGCGCCCTGACTACCTCCAATCTCGGAATGAGGCCCATTGTGTGGGTGGCTTAGTTGGTATGCATATAGTGGGTTTGAGTGAAGAGGTTGAGAGTGTTAGCGCATGGACTGCCAGGCTATTATGCATGTCTATGCAAAAAGGACGAGCATACTTATTAAGCCTGCTGGGTAACTTTGAGCACCCCTGCCTTTGCCTATTCAATCTGATCTGCCTGCTCTCTGTTTTGCTACCGTATATAATCGCACCTGCTCCCCTTCGAATTCCTACATCTTTACATTTCTCCCTTGATTTTAGACATTTCTACTGATGTTTGTACCACTGTTTAAACCATTGTTCAGGACTTTGGCAACAACAAAAAATATACATTTAATAAAATAGAAATACTAAAATCCCTCAGGTGTGGCCATGACACTGACGTGGTAGTGTTGCTCTTTGGGTAAGGTACTTGTGAGGCGGTGTCCGGTGGCACCCTATTGTAGGCTAGTATTCCTGGCAGTGGACAGTGGGAAGTAACAGGTTTCGGATGAGGAGGGGGGACAGGCGAAGGAGTGGAAGACAGAGTGAGCGTGTAGCAATGAGTGTCAAGCAGAGAGTGGGTGAAAATAGTTCATGAGCAGAGTTCAGAATAGGGATTCTGGAGAGGGCATATTCCTGATAGTTAGGGGCCCCTTGCTGAGAGCAAAGACAGTCTGAGGAATCCATTCCGCCGATTAGCTGGACAAAGCCAGTCAGCAGGAAGCTTAAACACTAAATGCCTACTGAAGAGCTATAAAACCTTCTTTGTCTGATGTGGAGGAACCAGTGGTAGAAGGCAATGAGGTGATAACACCTCTGTATATCCCGTAGGAAGAGAAAATGCAGCTTGTAATGCAACTGCCGCAAAGCGCTCATTTTAAGACCCAAACAAAAATAGAGCAATTCATATTTTGTCATGTACAAGACTGCTGACGGGCAATATGAGGGCAGTAGCTGGTGACCCCCCTGAGGCTCGATGACCCTTTCCTTTGAAAAAGTTGAAAGGTCCTGACGCCGTAATACTGCAAGATTAAGGTGTATGTGATATCTAGGAACCAGTCACGCCAATTACATTGGGCAAAATCATGGTAGCGTACAAATTGCACTGGATAGCAGGGAGCAAAACCGCAGAAGGGAACAATGGCAGTAAAACCCCCTCCCGCCCATAATGGAGAAAACACAATATTGTAAATGTGCTGTGTGCCACACACAAGCAACATTCCAGGTGGGCTCACAGGAGCATAACCCAGTGGGCTGAACTATAGTGGGACAACTGGGAGCAGTACAGTAGATTGTAGAAAGGTTAGCAGGTTTGTGAGTGGTGCAATCAACTGGATTCTGGCATGGGACGTGATGTAAACGACCAATTTAATGTCTTTTATTTTTAGGAATAATTATTTTGTAATTTTTTTTTATTTGCATATAATTGAGACAATTTTTTAGCAAAAGAATCACATCTTGCATAAAATCACATCTTACAATTTAATTTATTTCCCAAAAAATGTCTATTTAAAAGTGAGTCCTGAAATGGGAGTTTTCTCCTCCCGAAGAACTAACTCGCAAACGTCATGCGTCAAACAGTGGCTCAAGGAATTTGATCATAGAGATCACGTAACTTGTCCTGTTCCCTGCAATCAACAATGACCAGCATTCCTCCATCGCCTGTTTTTGGAAGTCCGAGAACAGGTGGCTGGAGTAAACAGTGTGTCTTTCTGTAAGTGCTGGGCAGCTGGTGACCCAGTGTCTTCATGATTCTACCACCAAGGGTACGTTGCAGAATCGACAATTAGCACTTTTTGAGAGACCACGAATGGCTCTAATTTCATTTGTGGGCTGTAAATTCAGACGAATCCGCAGGAACTGATCTCTGAAACTTTTGTCTGGGAATTGGTTTAAATAGGTACAAACAGTATCCGATTTTTGGCATTCTCAGATTGCAAACTACTTGCAGACTGCAAGGTGTTAGTCCAGTCGAGCTCTCTCAGCTGCTTCATAATCCACATTGGATTATCTAATAGGACTTTAAGTGAACCTCCAACCTCTGCCAGTGAGGAACCCATTTTCCGTCTTCATTTTAGAAGAATTGAGTTTTGGGATCCTATAAATTCTTTCTCTCCGAGATTTCCGGTCTTAATGCAAAAAAGCATTTCCTGAAGAGTTTTAGGCATAGCTGTCAACCTTTCATGTCCCTTCGGCGGGTGAAAAGACCTCATTTTGCATTTGGCGGGTGAAAGTCTATTGATTCCTATAGGCTTGTAGGGCGCTTGGTGGGTGAGAGAGCTGCCTGAGTGGCGGGTGATAACCGCCAAATGCGTGTGAGTTGAGAGGTATGGATTTTTCTACAAAACTGTTGAATTGAAAGAAGAAAGGCCCAACTCCCGCCGTATGATCTGAATTGGTGTGGATTTGGGAAGATCCAGGACTTTCTTCCAGAAATAATAGGAATAATATGATCTGGCAAAGTATGATAAGGGCATAGCAACAGATGAAAAGGCCGAAAAAAGAATAAACAACCTCATTTATGATATGATATGGCATTCATAATGCGCCTGTACACAAGTGTTTCAAGGCACGCTGAGGCAAGGGAGGGGGAACGGAGGGAAGACAGACAATGATCTTACTAGGCCAGGTGTCAGTTAGATTGCACAAGTACATGGGAAAGGGGGAAAGGGCAAAGTGCGGGGGGGGGAGGGGACAGTGCAGTACATGGGATACAAGAATAAATAACAATAAGTAAAAGTATGGCCGGCAGATGTCAAGTGCAAGGGTAAGTGCAGGCATCAGGTGTAAGTGCTGGTAGTGGGACTGTAGGGATACAGAAAACAGTCCCCAAGTGCGGGGGTTGCCAGGAAGGCATTGCAGGTGTGCGACTGGCCGGAGAGGGGACCTGGGCCCGAGATCAGAGGGTGGCCAGGTAACCAGTGCAATTTCAGCTTCAGCCAGGAGGTCAGCAGGGGAGAGGAGGAGAAAAAGCAGTAGCAAAGAGAGAAAGGTTTTGAGGTGCTTCCGGAACCGGAGATGAATCTCCTCAAGTGTCAGGGAGGCAGGGAGGCTGTTCCAGAGGGAGGCCCCAGCAGAAGAAAGAGATCTACCACCAACTCGTTGCTTGGAGAAGCGACTGACCCTGAGGGAGTTGGAGGCGGATGAGTGAAGAGCTTGAGAAGGAAGATAATTGGGAAGAGAAAGTTGAAGGTATTGAGGCCCCAGTCCCCAGAAGGCCTTCTGGACAATGCAGAGGGTTTTGAACGTAATCCTCGCAGCCACTCGGAGCCAGTGCAGAGATTTCAGTGCTGGAGAGGTAAGATCCCTGGGCTTGAGGCCAAGGACAAGTCTTGCAGTCCTGTTCTGGATGAGTTGCAGAGGGCGGAGAGTAAAAGCAGGCAGATTTAGCAAGAGGCTGTTGCAATAGTCCAGCCTAGACAGAACCAGAGCTGTGGAGACAGTGAGCTTCTGGGGGAAGAAGAGGAAAGGAAGAATACCTCTGAGGAGGTGCAGCTGGTAGTGTGACTTCTTAGAGATGCCAGAGATGTGAGGAGAGAAGGTGAGTGTGGAGTCGAAGATGACCCCGAGGTTTTTAGCCTCACAGGTGGGAGCAGGAAGAGGGCCAAGAGAGGCCGGCCAGAGAGTTTCCCCCACTCCCACCGCTGGCCTCTGCAGACAGTGGCTGTAATTCAACACAGTGGAGCATTGCCATCTTGGACAAGCTGACACTTCTGAGCTCTTGGGTTCCAGCCATTGGGAGGAAATTAGTCATTACAGGAGTATGCAAAGGGGTATAGGAGAAGCAGGAAGATGGAGGTATGTATTACAGTGCAGCCTTGTGACCTTGGGCAAACCATAGCTCGTATGTTGATGCAATGAGGAGGAAAGAAGTCAGCATATGTCCCAGAGGGATTCCATAGGATATATCAGTGTGATCTTTGGCAAACACTCTGCTCTTAACCTTTGTGTGCAATACTTTTGAAGAGAGCCCTCGGGGTTCTTGGAATTCATTGTACTGCAGCCTCACGGCCTTCTCGAGCAAACATTATATGTGCTGCATTGAAATAGCTGGCATACAGCACCATATGGGAAATGAATGACAGCATACACATCACACCACAAGAGTCAACAACCAGTTCTGCCTGTAGCTTGGACAGTTGCTAGCTTATTTGACCGGAGGTGAGCGATCCATTCATTATGTGACTTTTGTGCAGGAGTGTGGGAGGGGCAAATAAGTCTGTCCTGAAGAGGACTCTGGCTCCCGGGGCACTGTGGGAAACTGGAAGAGTAAGAACAAGCATAGTTACACCCGGGGGTGGGTGGGTGTGAGAAAGGCAAGCTGCCGAAGCGCTCCGGGGCCTGAGTGCAGGAACGAAAGCTCAGCGCGAGGCAATGCGGAGACAAAGTGCTCGCACGGAGTGTAATTGCGAAAGGGAAAGGCAGTCATTCTGTTTATGAGAGAGAGAGACGGGGACGGCGAGAGAGAACGAGAAAGAGGCGGGGTCCACAGAGAGATATGAGACAGCAGAGAATAGCAGAGAGATAGAGAGGGGGGGAGAGGGGGAGTGGCGGAGTCTAGAGAGGGGAGCCAGAGAGAGGCAGAGTAGAGTAAGAGAGAGGGAGAGAGAGAGACTGCGAGAGGGGGAGAATGAGAAAGAGGCGTAGTCCACAGATAGAGATGAGAAAGAGAATAGCAGAGAGAGAGAGGAGTGGGCAGTGCTTTAAGTGGGGTAAGAAATGAAGGGGGCGGCCTCATTTGGGGGCGTGGCTTCTGCTGTGGGCGTGGCCTCATACATGTACAAATCATAGTAAGGTGTGCAAACAAATATATAAATGTATGTGAGCATTTATATATTTGTATGCGTACTACTATGGTTTGTGTACTTTTCAAGCCATCTTGTATACACATAGCAATGTTACATATTTCTATGTTTATAAAAGGTGACTTGAAAAGTGCATACACCATAGTAATTTACACACACTTGTGTGCTTCCCTTAGAGAGAGGCAGAGAGAGGCAGAGTAGAGTAAGAGAGAGAGAGAGAGAGGGAGAGAGGCAGAGAGAGGGTGGGAGAGAGAGTCGGCGAGAGGGGGAGAACGAGAAAGAGGCGTGGTCCACAGATAGAGATGAGACAGAGAATAGCTGAGGGGGGGGCATGGGCCTAGAGAGGTTTAGAGAGGGGAGACAGAGAGAGAGTCGAGTTAGAGAGAGAGTGAGAGAGACGGCGAGAGAGAACGAGAAAGAGGCGTGGTCCACATATAGAGATGAGACAGAGAATAGCGGGGGGTAGAGGGGCAGGGCCCGAGAGAGATTGAGAGAAGGGAGCGAGAGGGGAGACAGAGAGAGACAGAGTAGAGTTAGAGAGGGGGAGACAGGGAGATGAGACGAAGAACGAAAGAGATTGAGACATAGACACAGTCGAGTTAGAGTGACAGAGAGAAAAGACAGAAAGAGTGTGACAGAGAGCGACAAATATAGAGTGAGAGAAACCGACCTCAGTTGTAGCACTCCTTCAGGTAATGGCGGTGCGAAGATAGGTATTACCCAAATTGTTCGTTTACAATTGTTCGAAAGAACAATTGACCGAATATAAGGGTCACAATTGACCTTTTCACAATTGACCGTATATATATATCGGTTTGGAAATATATATATATATATATATATATATCTATATACATAGGGGTTTTGGGGGGTTTGGCTTTGGGTGGGAGTAGTGGGGGGTTTCCCCCCACGTATATGTTACAATTGACCTTCACAATTCGGTCTATTGTGAAAACATCAATTGTAATTCGAACAGTTGTAAAACGAACAATTCGTATACAACCCAATGATACACTCCCTGCATTCTACCCAGCCCTCAAGCTTGAGGTGTGATGTAGGACTCTATGCACCCTCATTAGTGCTATTGCTTGTGGGGAGTGGACTGCAGCGACCCCTGCATCTTTTGACCTCCACAGTTGAAGATTGTGTGATATGGCACTCTGTCCTCTTTGGACCCCCATATTGCGCTGTGGCCCTCCTTGCACCCCTGAGCACCCAGGGTGAATATGCTGTAATATGGCACTCTGTCTGCTTCTGGATGCCATAGGTGGTCGTGAGTGCTGTGGCCCTCCTTGCACCCCTGAGCACCCAGGGTGAATATGCTGTAATACGGCACTCTGTCTACTTCTGGCTGCCATAGGTAGTCTTGAGTGATGTGGCCCTCCTTGCACCCCTGAGCACCCAGGGTGAATATGCTGTAATACGACACTCTGTCTACTTCTGGTTGCCATAGGTGGTCGTGAGTGCTGTGGACCTCGTTGCACCCCTGAGCACCCAGGGTGAATATGCTGTAATACGGCACTCTCTGTCTACTTCTGGCTGCCATAGGTGGTCGTGAGTGCTGTGGCCCTCCTTGCACCCCTGAGCACCCAGGGTGAATATGCTGTAATACGGCACTCTCTGTCTACTTCTGGATGCCATAGGTGGTCGTGAGTGCTGTGGCCCTCCTTGCACCCCTGAGCACCCAGGGTGAATATGCTGTAATACGGCACTCTGTCTACTTCTGGCTGCCATAGGTGGTCGTGAGTGCTGTGGCCCTCCTTGCACCCCTGAGCACCCAGGGTGAATATGCTGTAATACGGCACTCTGTCTACTTCTGGCTGCCATAGGTGGTCGTGAGTGATGTGGCCCTCCTTGCACCCCTGAGCACCCAGGGTGAATATGCTGTAATACGACACTCTGTCTACTTCTGGCTGCCATAGGTGGTCGTGAGTGCTGTGGCCCTCGTTGCACCCCTGAGCACCCAGGGTGAATATGCTGTAATACGGCACTCTGTGTCTACTTCTGGCTGCCATAGGTGGTCGTGAGTGCTGTGGCCCTCCTTGCACCCCTGAGCACCCAGGGTGAATATGCTGTAATACGGCACTCTCTGTCTACTTCTGGATGCCATAGGTGGTCGTGAGTGCTGTGGCCCTCCTTGCACCCCTGAGCACCCAGGGTGAATATGCTGTAATACGGCACTCTGTCTACTTCTGGCTGCCATAGGTGGTCGTGAGTGCTGTGGCCCTCCTTGCACCCCTGAGCACCCAGGGTGAATATGCTGTAATACGGCACTCTCTGTCTACTTCTGGCTGCCATAGGTGGTCGTGAGTGCTGTGGCCCTCCTTCCACCCCTGAGCACCCAGGGTGAATATGCTGTAATACGGCACTATGTCTACTTCTGGCTGCCATAGGTGGTCGTGAGTGCTGGGGCCCTCCTTGCAACCCTTCTGGATGCCATAGGTGGTCGTGAGTGCTGTGGCCCTCCTTGCACCCCTGAGCACCCAGGGTGAATATGCTGTAATACGGCACTCTGTCTACTTCTGGCTGCCATAGGTGGTCGTGAGTGCTGTGGCCCTCCTTGCACCCCTGAGCACCCAGGGTGAATATGCTGTAATACGGCACTCTCTGTCTACTTCTGGCTGCCATAGGTGGTCGTGAGTGCTGTGGCCCTCCTTGCACCCCTGAGCACCCAGGGTGAATATGCTGTAATACGGCACTCTCTGTCTACTTCTGGCTGCCATAGGTGGTCGTGAGTGCTGTGGCCCTCCTTCCACCCCTGAGCACCCAGGGTGAATATGCTGTAATACGGCACTATGTCTACTTCTGGCTGCCATAGGTGGTCGTGAGTGCTGGGGCCCACCGGCACTATGTCTACTTCTGGCTGCCATAGGTGGTCGTGAGTGCTGGGGCCCTCCTTGCAACCCTGAGCAAACAGTTGAGGTTTCACTCACGGCTTCTTAATAGCCTGTGTTGTAATGCAGGATCCTCTGCATCTTCAGGCTTCTCGATTGGGGTGTGATGGGGCCCTTCAGAGCTCAGCTCTGTAGCCTAGGTGTGATGAGGCCCTTCTGAGCTCAGCTATGTAGCCTAGATGTGATGAGGCCCTTCAGAGCTCAGCTCTGTAGCCTAAATGTGACGAGGCCCTTCAGAGCTCAGCTTCGTAGCCTAGGTGTGACGAGGCCCTTCAGAGCTCAGCTCTGTAGCCTAGGTGTGATGAGGCCCTTCAGAGCTCAGCTTCGTAGCCTAGCTGTGACGAGGCCCTTCAGAGCTCAGCTCTGTAGCCTAAGTGTGACGAGGCCATTCAGAGCTCAGCTTTGTAGCCTAGGTGTGACGAGGCCCATCAGAGCTCAGCTTCGTAGCCTAGGTGTGATGAGGCCCTTCAGAGCTCAGCTTCGTAGCCTAGGAGTGACGAGGCCCTTCAGAGCTCAGCTTCGTAGCGTAGGTGTGACGAGGCCCTTCAGAGCTCAGCTTCGTAGCCTAGGTGTGATGAGACCCTTCAGAGTTCAGCTTCGTAGCCTAGATGAGGCCCTTCAGAGCTCAGCTTCGTAGCCTAGGTGTGATGAGGTCCTTCAGAGCTCAGCTTTGTAGCCTAAGGCCCTTCAGAGTTCAGCTTTGTAGCCTAGGTGTGATGAGGCCCTTCAGAGCTCAGGTCTGTAGCCGAAAGGTGACGAGGCCCTTCAGAGCTCAGCTCTGTAGCCTAAATGTGACAAGGACCTTCAGAGCTCAGCTTCGTAGAGTAGGGTGTGACGAGGCCCTTCAGAGCTCAGGTCTGTAGCCTAAAGGTGACGAGGACCTTCAGAGCTCAGCTTCGTAGAGTAGGGTGTGACGAGGCCCTTCAGAGCTCAGGTCTGTAGCCTAAAGGTGACGAGGCCCATCAGAGCTCAGCTCTGTAGCCTAGGTGTGACGAGGCCCTTCAGAGCTCAGCTTCGTAACCTAGGTGTGATGAGGCCCTTCAGAGCTCAGCTTCGTAGGCTAGGTGTGACGAGGCCCTTCAGAGCTCAGCTCTGTGGCCTAGGTGTCACAAGGCCCTTCAGAGCTCAGCTTCGTAGCCTAGGTGTGATGAGGCCCTTCAGAGCTCAGCTTCGTAGCCTAGGTGTGACGAGGCCCTTCAGAGCTCAGCTCTGTGGCCTAGGTGTCACAAGGACCTTCAGAGCTCAGCTTCGTAGCGTAGGTGTGACAAGGCCCTTCAGAGCTCAGCTTTGTAGCCTAGGTGTGATGAGGCCCTTCAGAGCTCAGCCTCGTAGCCTAGGTGTGATGAGACCCTTCAGAGTTCATCTTCGTAGCCTAGATGAGGCCCTTCAGAGCTCAGCTTCGTAGCGTAGGTGTGATGAGACCCTTCAGAGTTCAGCTTCGTAGCCTAGGTGTGATGAGACCCTTCAGAGTTCAGCTTCGTAGCCTAGATGAGGCCCTTCAGAGCTCAGCTTCGTAGCCTAGATGAGGCCCTTCAGAGTTCAGCTTCGTAGCCTAGATGAGGCCCTTCAGAGCTCAGCTTCGTAGCCTAGATGATGCCCTTCAGAGCTCAGCTTTGTAGCCTAGATGAGGCCCTTCAGAGCTCAGCTTCGTAGCCTAGGTGTGATGAGGCCCTTCAGAGCTCAGCTTCGTAGCCTAGGTGTGATGAGGTCCTTCAGAGCTCAGCTTTGTAGCCTAGGTGTGATAAGGCCCTTCAGAGCTCCAGTCCATAGACTCAGTGATGGATTAAAACCAGTGGAGGCCCAAGGCAGTCGGAATTTCGGGGACCCGCGCAAATTATCTCCTAATATGTTTAGAATTATTTTACCAACCAACAATTTCAATAAACCAATTTTATTACACAAAACTAACCATTAACAATTATTGCTATTAAACACATTTTTTAATTTTTTTATAAACCAACAAAACTTTAGATATTCACTTTCCTCAATTTGTTTGTGGAGAAATCTTTCAGGATATCTTGGAAGTCGACCTTTTGCAAGACGTCGTATTCAGCGTCCATAATGGCAAGTGAGTGACGGCAAAAAATATTTATGCATTGTTCAAGAAAATAAAAGAATTCTTAAGTCTCAGCCAAAAATTATTAAAAGTGATAAATTCACTCTGTTAAATTATAACTCAGAAAAGCGAATTTACAGTAACGCAGACGTTGAGTATATATACTTGTTGGTGTTCTGGAAGCTTCTACTCGAGAATATTCTACTAGGGTCTGGAGTAGGCAAGAACTCTCGTCTCACACTAACTCACAGAAAGCTTTGTTTCTGGAGGTTTCTCGTGCATGGGCTCTAGTGGGATAACATTGAACTAAGTAGTGTGCACGTCGGACGCTAGATGGAGAAGGCCATCACTACTGTACATTACACTTACGCAGTTTGCACTGGATTATTTAACTAACTGACAGCTGCCAGAAGATGAGCTTTTCAGAGACAAACTGACATGTAAATCTGATGTCTCTGGTTTATGTCTTTAAGTTGGTAATAGGTACATTACTTTAATACAGTATTTTCTATATGGAGTCTTTAATTTCAAGTTTTTGTTTCTTTGAGTTGATTCATTTTTTCTATCTTTGGGAAACAATTTAAGCAAGCTTGCTTGTAATTTTCTTTCAAGATCAAATCAATATTATTTTGATACATTGTCACAGGGCCCCTAAAAGGATTGGGACCCACAGGCCTGCACCTAATTTGCAGATTTGGTCATTCAGTCCTCCTTAGGCATTGATGTAGCATGCACCCTACTGCACTCTGTAGCCTACAGTGTGTGATGTGACGAGGCCCTTCTGACCTCAGCTCTATAACCTAGGTGTGATGTGATGAGGCCCTTCTGAGCTCCAGTCCTTAGGCTGTGACTTAGCATGCACCCTACTGAACTTTGTAGCCTATGGCGTGATGTGACGGGACACTTCTGAGCTCCAGTCCTTAGGCTGTGATGTAGCCTACACACTACTGAGCTCTATAGCCTACAGTGTGTGATGTGATGGGGCCCTTCTGAGTTCTCCTCCTTAGGCGTGACGTAGCCTACACCCTACTGAACTCTGTAGCCTATGGCGTGATGTGACGGGATGCTTCTGAGCTCTACTCCTTAGGCTTTGATGTAGTCTACACACTACTGAGCATTATAGCCTACAGTGTGTGATGTGATGATGCCCTTCTGAGTTCTCGTCCTTAGGCTGTGACGTAGCATGCACCCTACTGAAATCTGTAGCCCACAGTGTGTGATGTGACAAGGCCCTTCTGACCTCAGCTCTGTAGCCTAGGTGTGATGTGATGAGGCCCTTCTGAGCTCCAGACCTTAGGCTGTGATGTAGCCTGTACCCTTCTGAACTCTGTAGCCTATGGTGTGTGATGTGATGAGGCCCTTCTGAGCTCTAGTCCTTGGGCTCTGATGTAGTCTACACACTACTGAGCTCTATACCCTACAGTGTGTGATGTGATGGGGCCCTTCTGAGTTCTCCTCCTTAGGCCGTGACGTAGCCTACACCCTACTGAACTCTGTAGCCTATGGCGTGATGTTGTCACGCCACTTTTGGGGAGACCGGGGTCCGTTGCACCCGCTCCCTCTCCCACCTCCTGGCGGATCTACCCACGCTTTCGCGCTTGGGTGTTCGCCGGGGGCAGAGGTGCTGGGGCCGGTGCTAGAGGGCTGCGGCGCATGCGTGGGAAACCACTGTCTCGGTTCCGCGCATGCGCCGTAGATTGGGCCTCCGCGCTGGGAAGGGCTTGCCTTCCAAGCCTCGTTCTGGATCCGCCGGCACTCGGAGACGAAACGGCTTGCGTTTCAGGCCTCGCGAGTGCCGGCGGCCCATAAGAGGAACCGCGAGCAGTAGCAATTCGCGTCTCAACGCGGTTGCTACGGTCGTGTTGCCCGCTCCTGCTTCTTGTGGTTCCTGTTCCCTGTGCCTGGTCTTGCTTCAGCTCCAGCCTTCTCTTTGGTCTCCCTGCCTTGCTGGTCCCCAGCCTGCCTGGTTCCCAGTCTCCTGTTACCTGCTTGGGTTCTCCTTGGCTCCTGTCTGCTCCACAAGCCTCCCTGGGGTCCAGTTCCCAGTCCCCTTCTTTTCCCTGGGGACCCCTGCTCCTTGTCCTGGGTTCTCCCTGGGTCTTTCTGGGCTTAGCCTCTCCTCCAGCTTTCCTGGGGCCCTCGTTCACTGTCCTTGGATTTACCTTAGGGATCCCAACTCTTGGTGGTCTCCCCTCCCAATCTGGTTCCCTCTTCCTGTCTGGACCTGCCTGGTGCCTCATCCTTTGGACCTACTGTACCTCGAGCAGATCAGTCATCCCAGACCAGTTACGTGAAGCTGCTTGAACTTGTCTCCCTGTGGACTGGGGGCCTTACCTTGTATTCATCTGAGAGGTTCCTGGACTATCTTGCTTCATCACCGGATCACGTACTTTTGGAATAGACTCTTTTGGACTTCACCCGTATCCAGTAACTTTCCATCAGACTGTGGCCTCTCCTGCCTGTGCTTGCACAGTCCCTTCGTCACGTTAATCAGGAGAGTGCCTTCCGTGACGCTGGGAGTTGGTCCATTCACCACCCTGTGTCATTAGGGTGGTGGAGAGGCTGGTTCCCCGAGTCACATGCTCGTCATTTCACTGGATGCAGCCTGGTGGTCCCAACTAGATCCACTGTCAAGAAAACAGGTACACAGTTCTCACGCACTTCTCTGCTTGATAGATGTGACGGGACGCTTCTGAGCTCTACTCCTTAGGCTTTGATGTAGTCTACACACTACTGAGCTCTATAGCCTACAGTGTGTGATGTGATGGGGCCCTTCTGAGTTCTCCTCCTTAGGCTGTGACGTAGCATGCACCCTACTGAACTCTGTAGCCTATGGTGTGTGATGTGATGATGCCCTTCTGAGCTCTAGTATTTAGGCTTTGATGTAGTCTACACACTACTGAGCTCTATAGCCTACAGCGTGTGATGTGATGGGGCCCGTCTGAGTTCTCCTCCTTAGGCTGTGACGTAGCCTACACCCTACTGAACTCTGTAGCCTATGGCGTGATGTGACGGGACGCTTCTGAGCTCTAGTCCTTAGGCTGTGATGTAGCCTACACACTACTGAGCTGTATAGCCTACAGTGTGTGATGTGATGAGGCCCTTCAGAGCTCTCATCCTTAAACTGTGATGTAGCCTACACCCTACTGCACTCTGTAGCCTACAGTGTGTGATGTGACAAGGCCCTTCTGACCTCAGCTCTGTAGCCTAGGTGTGATGTGATGAGGCCCTTCTGAGCTCCAGTCCTTAGGCTGTGATGTAGCCTGTACCCTTCTGAACTCTGTAGCCTATGTTGTGTGATGTGATGATGCCCTCCTGAGCTCTAGTATTTAGGCTCTGATGTAGTCTACACACTACTGAGCTCTATAGCCTACAGTGTGTGATGTGATGGAGCCCTTTTGAGTTCTCCTCCTTAGGCTGTGATATAGCATGCTCCATACTGGACTATATAGCCCGTGGCGTGATGTGAGGAGACCCTTCTGAGCTCTAGTCCTGAGGCTGTGATGTAGCCCACACACTACTGAGCTTTATAGCCTACAGTGTGTGATGTGACAAGACCCTTCTGAACTCAGCTCTGTAGCCTAGGTGTGATGTGATGAGACACATCTGAGCTCCAATCCTTAGGCTGTAATGTAGCATGCACCCTAATGAACTCTGTAGCCTATGGTGTGTAATGTGATGAGGCCCTTCTGAGCTCTAGTATTTAGGCTGTGATGTAGCCCACACACTACTGAGCTCTATAGCCTACAGTGTGTGATGTGATGGGCCCTTCTGAGTTCTCCTCCTTAGGCTGTGACGTAGCATGCACCCTACTGAACTCTATAGCCTACAGTGTGTGATTTGACATGGTCCTTCTGAACTCAGCTCTGTAGCCTCGGTGTGATGTGATGAGGCCCTTCTGAGATCCAGTCCTTAGGCTGTGACGTAGCAGGTACCCTACTGAAATCTGTAGCCTATGGTGTGTGATGTGATGATGCCCTTCTGAGCTCTAGTATTTAGGCTCTGGTGTAGTCTACACACTACTGAGCTCTATAGCCTACAGTGTGTGATGTGTTGGGGCCCTTCTGAGTTCTCCTCCTTAGGCTGTGATATAGCATGCTCCCTACTGGACTCTACAGCTTATGGCGTGATGTGACCCTTCTGAGTTCTAGTCCTGAGACTGTGATGTAGCCTGTACTCTACTGAGCTCTATAACCTACGGTGTGATGTGGCCAGGTCCTTCTGACCTCTAATCCTTAGAGTGTGGTGTAGCATGCCTCCAGAACGCTAGAGCTTATAATGTGAGGTACCCTGCTCCGTATTGAGTTCATAGCTTATGTTTTGAAGTAGGTTGTGCCCTAATTGTTTCTGTAGCGTATGATGCACCCTACTGAGCTTGTCACTAATGGTGTGGTGTGCTTTGCATTCCACTGAGCTCTCCAGCTCATGCTTTGATGAGCCTGCGCCATAGATAACTCTATAGTTTATGGCATGATGTGGCCTGATATGGCCTACCTCCTGCTGAGCTCTAGGATATACTGGGATGTGGTCTGCCCGCCACTGATCTCTACAGTATATGATGTTACGTGACTTGCACTCCCATTGTATTCCTGTAGTTTATTGTGTGGTGTGATGTGCAGCCCGGATAGCTCTAGTGCTTCTAGTGATATGTGACAAGCACACGCATGTACTGGGCTCGAGAGCAGGTGAGCTGATGTGGTTTACACCCTACTGATGTGAATATTTTATGCTGCTAGGTGAGCTATAACATAGGGCTTCCCGTAGCGTATCGCGTGATGTGACATGCGCCATTCTGAGCTCTTTATAGCTAATAGTGTGATGGTAACAGAACCCTTATAAACACTACGGTATAGGATCTGACGTAGCCTGCACTCTGCTAAAAAAAAGTGCAGTCTATGGTGTATTGTGACAGGCACCACAAAGAGCTCTAGAGCATGCATTCTACTCACCTCTATGAATTATGGCGGGATGTGGCCTGCATCCTACTATCCTCTATGACTTGTGGCGTGATGTGGCCTGCATCCTACTCACTTCTATGACTTCTGGCGTGATTTGGCCTGCATCCTACTCACCTCTATGACTTGTGGTATGATGTGGCCCGCATCCTATTCACCTCTATGACTTATGGCGTGATGTGGCCTGCATCCTACTCACCTCTATGACTTGTGGTATGATGTGGCCCGCATCCTATTCACCTCTATGACTTATGGCGTGATGTGGCCTGCATCCTACTCACCTCTATGACTTGTGGCGTGATGTGGCCTGCATCCTACTGACCTCTATGACTTGTGGAGTGATGTGGCCTGCATCCTACTGACCTCTATGACTTATGGCGTGATGTGGCCTGCATCCTACTCACCTCTATGACTTGTGGCGTGATGTGGCCTGCATCCTACTGACCTCTATGACTTGTGGCGTGATGTGGCCTGCATCCTACTCACCTCTACGACTTGTGGTATAATGTGGCCCGCATCCTACTCACTTCTATGACTTGTGGCGTGATGTGGCCTGCATCCTACTCACCTCTATGACTTATGGCATGATGTGGCCTGCACACTACTAACCTCTATGACTTATGGAGTGATGTGGCCTGCATCCTACTCACCTCTATGACTTGTGGCGTGATGTGGCCTGCATCCTACTGACCTCTATGACTTGTGGCGTGATGTGGCCTGCATCCTACTGACCTCTATGACTTGTGGAGTGATGTGGCCTGCATCCTACTGACCTCTATGACTTATGGCGTGATGTGGCCTGCATCCTACTCACCTCTATGACGTGTGGCGTGATGTGCCTGCATCCTACTCACCTCTATGAATCATGGGGTGATGTGGCCTGCACACTACTGACCTCTATGACTTATGCCGTGATGTGGCCTGCATCCTACTCACCTCTATGACTTATGGTGTGATGTGGTCTGCATCCTACTCACCTCTATGACTTATGGTGTGATGGGGCCTGCACACTACTGACCTCTATGATTTATGCCGTGATCTGGCCTGCATCCTACTCACCTCTATGATTTGTGGCGTGATGTGGTCTGCTTTCCTCATGCCCCTTAGTTCTGGTTTGCTGTGCAATGAACTGCCATGTAATGCAAATAGTCTCAAAACCTTACTGCTGGTATGGTTCACTCTGGTTTGTGGTGTTCATATCTTTGGCTCTGGGGAGCCAACTTTAAAATGTCACGATGGGTGCCCAGAATGTAGCCACCACCAGGTGGCCCCCTAGAGCGTGTAGGTGGGAGGGTCAAAAGTGTGTATGGGTGGGGGGAGGGCACACCTGGATTCCTTTATTCTGAACTTCTTGAAGACACCTTTGCTGATGATTCGCGTCCCAGTAGCTTACGTGCAAGTTTTGATCGTACTTTTCACCCAATTTGTAACTAAAGGTTTGCTGTGAAATGCATAATTTCAGTGCCTGTCCTTACGTTGCCCCACAAGCAGCCTCTTTTTGTTCAGGCTCCCTAGCCACACTAGGTCGCTTGCTACTCAAAGGGCAACATCATCTTTGATACACATGCCTTTAAAAAGCCTGGATGCGTTGGCATCGATGCGCGCCTTTGTTGCAATGGACGCTTGAGCTCAGTGGTAAAGTCTTTCCACCCGTGCTCTGAGGCCAACAGCTCCAGGCTCGGACTGGCCTATTTGGCAATGCCGGAACCAAAAAGGTAAAATGCTAGTTTGGGCCAGTTTTTTGGTCCAAGTGGACCACTTTTTGGCCAACGTGGCAGGGACGTCATTTCACCAAAATGCCAAGGGTAGCAGAAGTGACATCACACAACCCTTGACCTCTGATGACATCACAGGAAGGGCCTCGCCCCGAAGTGACATCACAGGAAGTGATGGAACACGACCTTTCACCCCTTGACAAAACAGGAAGTGGCATCACATACCATTGTTCCTAAGTACACAACGAAACATATGGTTACGATATCACTGTAATGTAATATACATTTCACACAAGAGGGGATCACCATATGTATCGTTAAGATCAGTGTGTATAGGCCCATATTACCAAATTACTGTGAATGCAAGCAGACGTCCAAGGCCAAATGATAATGATTTGTTATTATATAGCAGTTACGCTTAAGCGCTTTATATAGAACAAATATGAAAAAATTAAGAGACCTGAGCAAGAAATCCAGCCACTCCACAAACAAAGAGCCATATGGCACTGGCCACAGCCCAGGAGCTTACATTAATAAAAACAATAATAATAATCTTTTTATTTCATTTTAGGGGCAGCAAGGAAGACCTCAGGTGTCGCAGTTGCGACTTCTGGCGACCCCCAAATGACGCCCCTGCAACGTGGACCTGTTTGATGAGTTACGTCACTCTGCGGCTAGTAGTTTTGACCAGTGTTGCTGAATACATTTTCTTTCAAATGCACAATTTCCATCACATGTTATAAAAAACCTGCCCCTTGGGTACTATTCAACAGTCACAAAAGTAATGACTTGCCATTGCCATTTGCAAGTGTGGGTCACTTTTTCATTGGTGCCCGAGGCCGACCCTGAACAGCTCCAGTCTGTAATCAGCTGTTCTCATCGTGAGATGGACTGCCCCACAGTGCTTCCGCTGCCATCCTTATCCATTTTGTAAGATTGTTTTAGGTGCCAGGGGGTGCTTGGCCATGGACTCATTTTTTGTTCGGTGCCCAGACACTTAGGTATGTGTTTTATCAGGGGGGGGGAGATCAAAGCCCGAAATGTATTAAATGGCATCGCTGCAGGACTGGGTTAGGAGTTGCGGAACTCAGTTGGCAGCTCGGATAGCCAACCATCCTGTACTTTGCAGTCCCATGCCCACCATTTTGGAACGGGAAAAGTGCCGACTTTGCTTGTCCGGCCAGCAGAAACAAAGTCTTCCCGGCGCTCACGACTCCCGCGTTCATATGATATTTGCCCTCTGGGTCTATGAAACAACTTCTGAATACCTCACACATGTCAGAAACGCATTCAGATGGAAACGATTACAACTTGATGGCTCAGATAAAGCAGTGAGAGTGAGTGGGCTATTGCAAATGATGGGAATACTAAATGGGGATGAGGCAGGATGGGGGGTGGGGCATTACGTGGCATGCCGTGTGAATGAATGACTACAGTTTTAATAAGCCAAAGTATTTTTTTGCTCATATAACTTTGCATGATTACATTAAATCTACACCTTTTTGCTTGACATGTTTCTGTAATGATTTACATCTTGTCAGATCAGTCTCTAGCCCCTTTGGCCAATTTTCAAGGCATCACTATGAAACAAAGTGTTATTAAAGTGCATGAAACCCAAGCCATAACAAAAATGTACACAAATTAAATCTGGGAAGATACGCGGTCAAGTGCCTAAATCAGGGCGGGCCCAAAAAGCAGCTTCAACACTTAACCAAAGTGTGTGTTCCTGGGCAAATCCTTAAATCGTAATGTCATATGCTTTCCTGGAAGTGGCTCCATTTACATCTTTTGCTATGAAAAAAGCCCAATTCCTGATGTACTATAGAGCTGCTCCATCATATAGTGCACACAACAATGTTTTTAGCCTCTTCGCTCACTCGTGGCAACTTCTTGTAATGCCACTTCCCATAATGCCCTAGCGCACTGGAGTATTAAAGGCTCATGACACACTTTGTAATTCCCTTTTTCTGTGATGTCACTATTGATGATGCCAATACATATGCAAATTAGCAGTACTGAATGTCGTTTGCTGCACAGGGCCTTGACATTCCTGGGACAGGCCCTGGAGTGAAAACAAACAGCTCAGTGCCTGTATGTTCAATGGTCCTACATTGGTTTGCGCTGTGTATGGGTCACATGCCATTTGCCGCCAATAGTTCCCAAAAAGTGGATACAGGGGGAAAGAAGGGCGCATCTGTTGCTGTATGCAACCGGGTGCATTGCATACCACTTCTGATATCCGCCGCATTCACAGGTTCCTGCAAAGCCATTTTGTAAAGTTGCCCACCGTTAGCATGACCAGACGTCCAGGTTTTGCCCCTCCGCCCGAGGCTTTTTCCCTTGAGCTACCCTGTCCTGCAGGGGTCAAGTCCTAAAAATTAAAGTGGGGGGCTCATCAACAAAGGGCGTGACGTCACCAGAAATTAACATATCAAGGTGATATGCTAATTTCTGGTGACGTCAATTTAATGTCATTAAATTAGCTTTGCATAACCACCCAAATTGCACAGGGAAAATGGCATTTGCCTTTCATATAATCAACACACACACAAAACCAAGAGAGGATATTTTCTTCTAATAATGTTTTTGAAAAAGTTAAAAGGTGTGTATGTTTTAAACTCCAAGAACCACTACAAATGTTTTCCCTGGAACTTGCAGTACCGAAATGAGACATTTCACCTTCAGTTTTTTTTTTTTTTATCAGGTTGTATAGTGCAGTGGAGAAGTGTCCGGTCGCAAGAATGACCATTGCATTTTGATCCCTGAGGTTGGCTCTAATTCATAAATTCATAGAGGACATTCAATGTTTCTCTTTGTAGCTGGGGGGACTGAGTCCACGCTCTGAAAAAAGTGGGTGACTCCGTCCACCCACGTGTACCCTCGACTTGAGCCCTGCTGTCATGGGATTTGAGGGTCGGGTGAAGACTGTCCTGTTTTTTGAGATACACGATTGAAAACTATGATATCAGGCCGTCCAACGCTCGCCCCTAAACACACCTCATACCGTGTTCACAGCTTTGCCATCTGAGCATGGCCTTGCACCACCAACCTCCCAGGTACCATCGCATGCATTTACTGCCTGTGCCACAGCGAGTTGTCAAAGAGGCAGTAACTATAGCAAGACATGTGATGTCAGGCGGATGAACAGCTCCTTTGTTATTAACCTGTTTATATGCATATACACAACAGCACCATTCATATGCAAATACTGTGGAATGGGGGAGGGGTCATGTTAAATGGAGGAGGGGGCTCGGAGTGGGGAGAGTCCTTCTTTTGTGTTGTTGGCCATCCCCGTTTTTTGTCGTGGAAATCTGGTCACCCTAGTCAGCATATTAGCCGCTGGCTTGTTGGGGGCATGATAGACCTAAAGGATTGCGCTTAGCAGGGGAGTTGCTAGGTCTGGAAAAGACCTGGGGCTACGCTGATGTCGGAACTGTTGGGACTGGGGGCTAGCTAGTCTTTTGGCTGTAGCTCCTGAGATTCTATCCGGGGCTACAACCAAAAGACCAGGGGCTATAGCCCCCTTAACTCTCCCCCCTAGCAACGCCCCTGGCGCTTAAGCACAGCGCTGTCAAGGTTAGTACGTTATTTCTCGGCATAAACCTACCAGGGCCTAAGGGGTTATGTGTGTGTAGTTTAAGGTGGCAGGAGATCAGAAGGTGAGCCGTTTAGTTTTGAGATTAGCCGGGACCCCTGTTATGGAGTTCACTGTTAGAGTGAACGGTTAGAGTTGCAGCCTCCTGCGTGGTGAGCCCGTCATCGGTATGCAGAGTTCTTAATGTTCTGGGAACTGAAGTCTTTGTTTGTCTTTGAGAGAACTGTTATGTTCCCAGCTGGGCCTGGTAAGAACACGCTGGTGGTCGAAGTGTATAAAAAAGAAGTAGTGGAACTATGTTCCCTCCTGAGCTGCCCCCCAAACCCCAACGCCACCCCACACACAATGTAAACCCCCAAGCACATGTGCCTGCTGTTTAAGGGAACGTTCAAGGCAGTGCACTGAAAGTGAAAGTTTCAACTGCTTCCTACACTTTTATTTTAAAGTGAAGCAATTCCGGAATGATTTTTTAAAAAAATAAAAGTATAGGAACAGTAAAATCTAATTAAAAAAAGTAGAGGAGCACCGCTCCCGCCCTCTGCACCGGAGCCAAGAGAGAACGGGATCTTGATATTTAGTCCTCATGTTACCTCTTGCTACAGGTATTTAGGGTCAACATCCACTGGTCAACCTCACAGCTTCTGATTCATTTCCAGCTGGCAATCGTGGAACTCTCAACCGCAGCACGCACGCCATGCCTCATTGCAACATCCCTGGTTGGATAAGGCAGCTAATCCGACCCACCAGATTCACGATAACCAGAAAGTGATCTGGATTACAGGGCACATATACTGTTTTACCAGGATTCGGTGGAATCAGCTCCACTAAACGGTGGACATACCACCATATCTTACGATAAGTCACATGAAGGGACAATGACACCATTAAAGACGATTGTTGACTGCCCTTAGTGTGCAGCTTTTAGCATAGGAAAGTAGTGAGCCAGGCTAGGGAGTGTTTTCATTTCTCTCCCCCCAGATAGGCGACACATCAGCGCCATACTAGGGATACCATACCCCAAGGGACAGCAAGCTTTTTCTCTGGAATAGGGACATTTAGTTATTTGTAGGGACGAAAGTGGAAGGTTTAAACCTTTTTTTAAAGTGACATAATTTATTCTGCTCATGATGTGTTAACATGAATAGGGAAGGAGACAGAATCTGAATACCCTTATGACTTTAATTGTACTGAACTCATTGCAACTTCACCCAGACAGATACATTCAAGCTATTGGTTTCTCTGCTCGCCTGCAGGGACTGGCAGCTCCAGGGACTCAATGCTCCTCGCACCCTTGGCAATAAAGAAGTGTTTCCCTCTTCTTGCTCCTGCTACCACAGTTTACAGGGTGTCTGTCCCATGGTGTAGACTCAGCACTGCACTCATGCTGGTCTCACTCCTGTCCTATGCTTAAACACATGCCTGAATGCCCCGCTGGAGCAAGGATGTCCTCTGTGGCTGTAGAGTGGTTTCAAGGGACTCCACTCGTCCTGGAGTCATGGGTGACTCAACAGCGCCATACCCTGACCATGGGAAACTTGTTGGTATGACAGTTCTATGTTTCTGCCTTCTGCTTTGCGTTGAGCTCAACGGTTAATCTAGAGAAGTGGTCTTAAACATTTTTTGGCCTGGGCCCCCCTGAGCAAAATTTGGGCAGGCTGGGCCACCCAAAAGTGCCAGATGGACAGTATGTAGAAATGGCTATGAACGATTGCGCGCCTTCACCACACCCTACTCCCAGTACAAACCCTGTGCTCTCCCCACCCTGCTCCCACCACTATCCCAGTGCTTCCGCCAATCCTGCTCCCACCACCGTCCCATAACATAAGCATACACATACTTAAATAAAAAATAAATCACCATAAACGTACCTTCTGCAGGGGCCTGCGTGTGGTTGCTAAAATGACCCACTCAAAGTTACTCTGCCCGTATGTGTGAGGTGGCGCAGGAGCACCCCCTCGCACATATATACATGCAGTGCCCCAGCCAGCATTTCCAATGAGCTATGCAAGGCTGGTGAAGCAAAACGCCCCAGCGTTGCATGGCTCAGTGATCATGTGCAGCTGGGGAACTGAACTGTCAAAGGCAAACAGTGTTTCCCTTTGACAATTCAGCCAGCCCAGAAGCACTCCCTCAGCCGGAAAGAGCAGCTGAAGGAGTGTTCAGTGTTTCACTGGGCTGGCTCCTCGGCTCCTCCATAATGGGTGAGGGGGCCAGTGGGTGGACACCCCTCACCCATTATGGATGAGCTGCCAGGCTTGGACTGGCCTATAGCGCAAAAGGACGATGACCGTACCCAAAATGCAAAAGGCTAGTGTAGGCCAGTCAAAATGGGCCACTTTTTTGGCCAATGTGGGCCAGTTTGAGGAGTTACTTTACTATGCAGCTAGTAGTTTTGACCATTGTTGATGAATAAATATTCTTTAAATATCACAATTTGTTTACATTTTAACAAAAACCAACCCTTCTGTACTATTCAAACTGTCTGTGACTACAGGACTGAATATCCATTTGTAACTGCTGCCCACTTTTTCATTGGTGCCTAAAGCCGTTTCATGGTCCAGTCTGACCATGTGAGCTGCCCCTGCCCATTTCCTCCAATGTTAAAAAAAAAACTATTTTCTTTACATTTCATGCTGGGCTCTCGAACCCCCCCGCCCCCGGATGCAGACGCACCCACAGTTTGAAGACCTCTGATCTAGAGGTATAATTGTTTATTTATAATGCGCTTAATACCCAGAGGGTTTCTTAGCATGAACCTGTGTTGTACCCCGTTGTCTAGCTTCCAAGGCAAGCATGTTGCCCCTGAGCTATCCTCTCTGCTAATTTGGCCCAATGCAATGGCTCACTGTGGGTGGTTTAGGTGTCCAGAGGAGATCCGGGGGCTACTGGTGTTCCCTGGTGGACGGTGTGTGCTGTATGTTGGTTGCCCCCTCAGGAGCTTAAGCTTACTTCATCGCTTGTGTAAAGTTCACAGCCAGTGCAGGAAAGTGTGCATCCTGGTAGCGAGGGAAACTTGCAACAGTAATGTGGAAAGAATATACCATTTGGTGGGAGGTCGTAGAGTGACCCTCCTAGCATGTTAGCTACCAGCACACTGTATGTTCTCCCATGTGTTTTCCCCACTGTGGGGCACCCCAGTGTGACCGAGTAGGATTATTCACTGATTGACGCATGTACTTCCCTCTACACCTTGTATCCTTTCCAAGTCATTCTAGCAAATAGCTCTTGCTCTCAGGTCACAACTTTTCCCCTGTGTTCCATTGATAGGTGTGGAGTGGGAACGTGCTGTGCCTTGATTAGATGGAACTCATGTGAGTGAGGCTAGAACGAGGCCCGGAATGGCAATGCATGAAGCACTGAACGTGCCGCCTGTCTAAGAGTTAGGATATGAATGTGAATATTTTTTAATTATTTTATTTCATTTTATTATATAGTTAAATAATAACTTTCTAAGACATCCCAAATTTCATTGCCTAGGCTGGAGAAATAGATTATACATCCTCCAGACATGAATAGGTCCCAAAATTCATTGGTGCTTACTATCGACTGAAGGCCAGAAGCTATGATTGCTTTCCATCGGAGGGCTGCCATTGCACCACAGTCAAAGAGGAGATGACACACAGATTCAATAACCAGTTCGCTGCAAAACCGGCAGAGTCTAAGGTTCTTTTCTATTTCATGTCAGCAACCAGTTGACTCAAATGTTTTGACAGCATTCAATTTAATGCATAGGTTGACCCATACCAGATGGTTTCCGATGAGGTTCTGAATTTACTTTGGAGTTAGCTGTCTTTCCAATATATACCCGAAGAAGCACTCAGCAGTTGATATCGAGGCCAAGTCAACTATCATCTGGTCATGGATGTGTACGTCCAACAGTGACCTCATAGTTCGTTTATATTGGCCAAGATTCATTTCCAGTGGCTCCATTCTGAGTTTCCCAAACCATAGCTCGGAAAGATGTTTAAGGGCACCGAGTGAGGAGGATTTCATGTAATCAAGTTTTGTGTGGAGCACCTCATACAGCATGCCCATGAGAGTATTGCTCGTAGCATGGGCGAGCTTCCAATAAAAAATTAAACTCGACAACATGATCCGTTTACTTATAGGTGTGAGGCCAAATTCCAGACAGAGCATTTCAGATGGCACATGTAGTGGTAGTCGAAATAACCGTTTGAGGGTCATTGACTCAATTCTTCTATTGGCCCAAGTGCTCATGCCTCTGCAGCATAACATATAATGGGTACAATCTTCATCGAATACAACTAGGCCACAGATCACAAAGAGTATCCACCTCCCTTGTAGGCAAATGAACGGATAACACCTGAAATTTGAGCACTGCAGACTTTTAGATTACTGAAATAGATAGAGAATATCCTCTACATTTGCGTCAAACACAATGCCCAAATAGGTGTATTCATTCACAACTTCAATAGACGCCCCTTTAAGGTTCTAAGCAATGAGTATCACTTTGATTTAATGTGGTAGCTTTAACAACATCATTTTAGTTTTTATGGTGCTTATTCTTAGGGAATTAACTTCAGAGAAGGAGAGGAGGTTATCCAGTGCAAGATGTAAGCCTCATGGTGTAAGATCAAGGATAACAATATAATCGGAATAGCCGAACCACTGAACCTCTTGATTACCCAAGCGAGGTGATATACATCTGGAATTGGTTAGGGTCCGCTCCATGTCAGATAAGTACTGATTAAATAGCAGTGCAGCCAGTGTACAGCCCTGTTTGAGACCCAGTTTTGTGTTGATCCAGCAAGATGTACCACCATTGCTCTCTAGCCGCACTTTGACACGTGTCTTCTCATGCAACTTCATAATCAATTTCAGTAGGCCTATGGGGATCCCCCAACATAGCAGCTCCCCCATAGCCTTTCACGGTCAACAGTGTCAAATGCAGTACTGTAGTCAACATATGCCACATATATAGGGCGTCTCTGAACCTTCCAAGCCTGTTGAATTCTAGTAGTAAGATCTAATATATTAACCAAGATGGATTATCCCATGCGAAACCCAATTTGATTCCATGGCATTATATCAGACATCTCAGCCCAGCTTAATTCCTCCAGCAACATTTTTGCAAACATTTTAGTGGGAACATCCAGCATAGCCAGAAGTCGATAGTTACGTGGGTTTGTATGTGAGCCCTTCTTTAACACTGGTACCAAGATACTGTCTCGCCATGACTGCGGGAGGATTTGGGTGGTGGCAATGCAGCAGGATAGATGGTGTAGAACAGTAGACCACAGTTCAATGTCAGATGTTATCAGAACATTGCACAGCCTGTTAGGGCCCAGGGCCCATGATGACCTGCTCTGGCTGATTAGACTGGACACTTCATGTTTTCTTTTCTTGTATTGCCACATTCCAGTCTATAGTGGAATAGTCGAGTGATCCACATTGGTGCCGCCGGGAATGTACTAATGTAGGCAATCCAGCCAGCCTCAGGGACACCATTAATTGTAGACGAGCTAGTCTTATTCTCTTTGTTGATGAGCTGCCAGAATTTTCTGGGGACATTTGTTTGGACACTTCAAACTAGGTTCCTCCATTTTTTGCCTTCCCTTAGCTGGCGACGTTGTCGAGGCCATTTGCTGTAGTTTGCCCTAGTTCTCGGCTCATGAGCATATTCATCATGGGCAGCCTTATATATAGCCAAACTGTGCAGCACTCTATTCATGGCCTTTTTTTGTGGCTGGTCAGTTTATCGTAACAGTGCTTATGGGTTTTCCCCAATCCAGAGGCCAGTCTTTGTTACCCGTTTCTTTGGGGAAAATTGCTTGATTGATGGCTTGAACACACGCCTCATATTTGGCCAGTGTACAAAGGCCTTTATGCACTTGTATCTCGTTGATTAGATGGATTAAGAGAGCAAAACTGTCCAATTACAGAATGTGCTATCGCTGAAGCTGCTTCAAGTTTGGTGGAGGACCATTTTATGTGAGTCATGGCATTGTTGTAGGAGACTATCCCCGTTATTTGGGTATCATTATTACATTTTTCTATGTTGAGGCTCAGTACAATGGGCAGATGATCGCTCTCATGACGTTGAATTATGGCTAGGTCTGTTATCAATAGTGGATTGTTTGTGGCAAGTACATAGGATATGATTCTGGGGCTAGGGGAAGAGGACCTTGAGAATTGCAGAGGGCAGTCAGACGGTCAAGCTCGTTTCATCATCATAAACTCCCACGACTATAACAGAGTTGCCCAATCAATTCCACAAGGACATGCATGGTTAAGCCTGAGACCGGAGTGGGAATGGTTCATTAGACATCTCCTCTTGGTTGTCATGACTCAGTATACGAGAATTAAAGTCACCACACATGATAATGGGAATGTTAATAATAGCAGCTTCAAGCCATCCCTCAAACTCTTTAAGAACTGCCACATGAGGGGAGGTGTGTGGAGGGTCATATATTGTGATGATGAACATTTCTTTCTGCTCCTCAGCGTCTATAGAGGTCATCTTGCCAGCCAAAATATTGAAAGAAGAATACTGAAATTCCATAAACATATACATTTTTTACATCAATTAATAGACCACCCTTAGATATTCCCTTTTTCCCTTGGTGGCCGGTTTTTGAATGATGGTCCAACCATCCATGGCTAATGGGTCAACAATCCAAGTCTCCTGCAGCGCAAATATGCTGATCTCATCAACATGGTCTGGTCATACAGGTGGGAACGGCCTCGAGTGTTCCAGCTTAGAGCAAGGAATATGGTATTAGGGACATTGCTGACACCGCTGCTGTATCAGATCAGCTAGCCATTCTCAGTTGTCTGCATCGTTGCCAGGACCATGGGCATCTCCCCCGTGATGTTGCGCCAATGCCCCTATTGGCAGCAGGAACTCCATGGGCCGATGAAATGGGCTGATGATCATCCATAGATAGCATTCCTCTACCATCATGGGCGGTCAGGTCTGGAACTCTTTTGCAGAGTAACGAAGTGGGTTCATATTCGGCACGGGAGAAGACCTGGCAGTATTCCATAGCATAGTCGTCCATCCCATCGGGAAAGAAGTAGACCACTGAAGTTTCATCCTGGGCATCTTCACATTGGTATACGATTTTGATATCTTCTGGGCCGATGATTCGCAGAGGAATGATAGATTGAAATAACTCCATAACCTGTGTCCGATTTAGATAATCATGTGGGTCTTTCTAAAAAAGGCTTTTTATGTGCAATGCCTTTTCAACGTGCATATGCTCAGGGCAAGGGGAAGGCCCCGTTATGCTCTCCTGACTGCGGCCATGAGGCTTGTTAGCAGAAGCATTGCCTTCTTGGGGATCAGGAGTCCCTGCTGCGCCCTCAGTTGCCACAGCAGGCCTCTCTGTAAGTTGTATGGAGCCATCCTTTAAGCCCTTAGACATGTCATCATTTATCACGGTTGGTATCTCAGGTATATTGAACAGATGCTTCCTGTTGTAGACAGGTGCATTGTTGCACCGGCTTCCCTGATTTGCTGGTGCCTGTGTTTGTTGTTTTTTCCAGGCACCTCTTTTCTGCTTACCCAGGACCCCTCTGACAGAGGGAGAGAGAGATTTAACTTGGGGGACAGATATAGCAGCCTGGGGAGACACCTGAAGTGCTTCCTCACTGGCGTACATCTGGGTACTGTTTATGTTCATAATAGTGAAAGATGTTTGTATTGCACAGTCTGAAATTGTTTTTCTTCTTTGTATCGCTGCACTGTTGGATACCAAGTCATCATGGATTAGACAGGAGACCTCCTCATCAGCCACCGCTGGGTTTTGTGGGGGCTATTCTTCCAGGTTATCGCAACACTGTTCAGTGCTAATAGGAGCCAAGCTCGTAGTTGCTGGCTGTTTGGACACAGAGCTGTTACTATGTATACCTGGTCCGCGAAAGACACGGAATACCCCACCTGGACCAACTCCCACAGTTGTATCGGTCGGTAAAGTGGAGATTTGTTTTTAATTATTGTTCCGTATCTTCTGGCTGGCTTAGCAAATGACTGGCCTTTTTTTCCGTGAATGACGGGCTACAGGCGCACATTAGGCTGTGTATTCAGTGTATTCGGCAGAGGCAGCCGTAGTAATAGCAGGTATTTCCTGGGGTAGTAACGACTGCTCCGGGGGTTGATGCAGAAAACCGCAACTGTGCGACGTTTCCCCCAATTTCTGAACGCTGAGTTACCTGTGCCCGCTGTAGTGATTCCAGAGACGTTGCAGCTCGTGTTAGAGCAGTGTATTCAAGGTCTAGATTTGTAGTGTGGGATAGTATTTCTTGAGTGTGGGAGAATAAGGTCGTGAGAAAGTTCTCTAGTGCATCAAACATAGCAGCAGAATTAAGACTGCTTGTGCTAGGCGTGTCACGTGGTTCACTCATTAGTGTCACAGAAAGGTTTGGAGAAGCAGAGAGAGTTCCATCATGCTGTGTCCAGATTTACAAAATAAAGCTGGAAATGGGTAATTTGCGATGTTCGATAAGTTCAGATCATGCAAGATTGTGGTTGGATGTATCCAGGGCTTTAAGTGGGCCGGGGCCTGCTGGGGCTGGGCTCCGGTAGGCTCCGAAATTTCGTTTTGAGGCGGGGCCCTGCCGGGGCCCACTAATCTCCCCTGGCAGCCCGGGCCACTACACGAAAAGGCATTTTTTTCTACAGCCTGAAGCTCTCGCTCGTGTGCGAGAGTTTCAGGCTTCAGAAAAAAATGCCTTTGAGCCGTGATGGTGGCGCCGCACCTGCGAGGCATCCCTTTAATCAAGTGATGCACGTGGGCCGACGCCACCATTATGGAGAAAACGTGAGGCCGCTGGAAGCAGAGGCCTCGCTTTCTAAATACTGAAGCTCCCACGGATTCGGATTCGCGGGAGTTTCAGTCTTTAGGAAAAAGGCCTCTGCTTTCAGTGGCCTCACCCTTTCAGCCTTAATGGTGAGGCTGCCCCTCCCCAGCTGTCGAGGGGCAGCACCGCCATTAAGGCTGAATAGGCGAGGCGCTGTCCCCTGCCAGGCAAGCCTATAGAAAATAAATGCAGAGATCAGCACCCTCTCCTGACTGGCAGGGGTGCCAGTAGCCCATTGAGCCGGGGCTCGTCAAGGGGGCGGGGCCTAACGGGCCATCAAGGCCCCCGCTGTTAGGCCACGCCCCCTCGATGAGCCCCGGCTCGATTTGTAGTGCCACTTAAGGCACTGGATGTATCAGTGCAAGGATCACCACTTTATTGCCGGGGACTATGTCTGCCAGCGGGGGACATGGTTTTGCATCAACGTTCTGAGTCGCTTTGATGGAAGTATCAGGGTGGGTTAGAGAGTGCAAACCCACGCTGATTAGCTCCTTTCCCTGGCCCAGGAATTGGTAGTGACTCCAGATGTGGCCGTGTCATGATTTATGTTGGTCAACAAGAGTGAATCTATAACCCCCAAAAGGGACGTGGTTACATTTTCAGTTAATTTAGTACCCAAGCAAGGCACAGCACAAGCCAATTCTGCCAACCACTGTGAGCTGGAGTCCATAGCAGCTCTTATGGATGGTCCAACAGGGAGAGTAACAGCGGGTTTATCCCCACGCACATGTCGCTGTACCAATGTACCGGTTTCTCTCAAAGGTTCGGCAGAGAGTTCCTCCGTCGCGGAACCAAGCAAGAAAGTCTTAGGCGAACAGGATTTAGGCAAACATATGGAGGTAGCAGCTTTTCTGGTTTGTTTGGCGGCTAAAAAGTGCGGAAAGCTAGGTTGTGGCATCTCATGGGACAGTCCATGCTTCGTAGCATTAAACTGTTTCTCCAGTGTCGCATGTGTTGTTAAGGGCCCAGGCCCAGGGTCTGCATCAGGGGTGTTGCTGGGTTTGGAAAAGATCTGGGGCTATGCTAATGTTGGGACTGTCGGGACTGGGGGCTAGCTAGCCTTTTTGGTTGTACCCCCTGAGCTTATATCTGGGGCTACAACCAAAAGACCTAGGGCTATAGCCCCTCCAGCCCCTCCCAGCAACGCCTCTGGTCTGCATTAGGTACGTTGGCTGAGCATGGGAGGAGCAATAGCTTAGCAGACGCGGCTCTATGTGTCCCCATAGTGGAAAAATCTGTTGGTGCTCCCTCGGCCTGAGGCTTTGCGCTTCGTTTTGGTTTCACTCCCTCAGTAATATGTAACGTAGTGTAGAGAGCGGTCTTACCGTGTGTGTTGGGGCCGGTACCAACGTCAGTCGAAGAAGAAATCTTCTGGCAAGGCATGAAAGCACAAAACACAAAATACTCTGCAACACTCTACCGAGACCCCGCCAGGCGATGTTGTTTTTAAGTACTCCGCCTCCTCCAACAGAAAGAACCAACAGACTCTGGTCTATTGCAATGGCCACAGCTTTCTCAGCAAGTCACAAAAAAACTCTGCAAATGTGAATATGTGGGGATGACCCACAGATGCTGACCTTAAATGCCCGTAACATGAAGAAACATCAAGAGTCTTTACTAACTTGGCTCCAGTGTGTTCTGTCTAGCACCAGCTGTAAACGTCCTAAGCGAGACGGTCGCCATCTTGGAGGCAGAGTAAGTCTGCTGGTGTCCAGCGGATGCTGAGTTTTGGCAGAGATAGTGCTTTAGCGTTAGCATTAGGTTTGGCTCCTAGATGGCTCATTACCACCCCACTGTAGCATCACCTACTAAGGCTATATAGGTGTGTCTCCTAGGTGCCGCAGGAAGCCAAAGGTGCTGTCACAGAGGAATGGCATGTGGCATGCAGGCAGATTGCACCCTGAAAGACAGCTGGAACTACCTGAGGTGTGCAGGAATTGTGAACTCGTCTCATGCGGCAGCAATCTTTTGGCTCTGCAGGCAGCTTCCTCTGTCTCTCTGCTTGGGATATAATAAGAATAATGCATGGCCGAGGGAATTCTTTTAGTAAAAACAAAACCGTTGACTTGTTCAATGTTTTTTAACTATAGTGATTTTTTTTATGCCAATGTATTGAAACATTTACAGGAAAGCAAAATCATGACCATCCTCTACCTAATATAAATTCTGTAAAGTCAAACATACCCTGCTTAGTTTCCCTCAGCCAAGGGTATGTTGCGTGTTTCCATGGAAACATGTGTATGAGTGATTCCTGAGAACAAGAGGGGAGCCTAGAGAGTGGGTTAGAGATATGTCCATTCCAGGCCACTCACAATACTTGTCATGATCTGTAAGTGTCAGCCGTGCCCGCCACAATGGCCATCCCCTGAAAACATAGGTCGCATATCTCCAGCTGAACCGGGAACTGCCAGAGCCCAGGCCCCTTTCCTCCCACAATCCATGTTATGTTATGGATACTTATAGAGTGCAGCTTTCGCCCGAGGGCATCTTGGCCCTAGACCATCGGGCACTACTAGCCAGAGCGGACAGAGAGGAAATAGAATCTAAAACAGATGAGTCTTCAACAGTCGATGGAAGGACAGATGGTTTTCAGTAGCCCGCAGCAGGAACGGAGGGAGTTCCAGGCCTTTGCTGCAGCCACTGAAAAAGCCTGCCCTCCTACACGAGAGTGCTTCACAAAAGGCTCCCATATAATGAGGGATGACTGAGAGCGGAGCACTCTAGAGGGAACATAGGGGCAGAATTTATCCTGGATATATTCGGCTCCTGCTTTATAGAAGGCTCTATGGACAATTCATAAAGATTTAAATAAGATTCGCTTGTCAATAGGAAGCCAGTGCAGCTGGCGAACATTGGGGACATATGCAAGCCAACGGGAGGATGTAACACCACCCTAGCTGCCATATTTTGTAGCTGCTGAAGGCAGCGGATTAGATATACAAGTTGTGCTAGATACAAAGGGTTGCAATAATCAGTACGATTCAAAACTATAGAGAATACCACTGGAGCATGAAAATGTGCAGGCCTGTAGGGAAGAATCTTACGAAGAACCCGAAGCTTGAAATGTCCAGCCGCAACCTGATCTTTCATCAATAGGGAAGCCGAGATTTTTACCACTGCCACCGGGGAAGGCCAAAGGCCATGTGTGGACGGCCAGAAAAATAGAGGGAGAGCATACCACCAGATCCTCAGTTTTTGCAGCATTCAACTTTAGCCAGTTGTCGGCCATCCACCCTCCCACAGCCTCAGGGCAACCCCTCAACCGGGCAGCCATCTCAGAAGAAGAGAGATCGAGCTGCAGAAAAGTCTGACAAGTGGCTGGATTTAGGCGTTGAACAAAATAGGGGATTATGCAGAGCCTTGGGGGACTCTGCATGTCAGAAGAACCGGGTTTGAGCGCAAAGGTGAAAGATAAATGGATTGTGTGTGTCCCACCAAAAAGGAGGAGAACCAGGCAAGCACCTGCCAAGAGAGTCCCGCTTGGGTCAGCCGAGCGGTCAGGATGGAACGATCTACCATATCGAAGGCAGCTGAAAGATCTAAAAGGATCAGTGCCCCCACTCCACCCTGATCAACAAGGCGGGTCAGATCATCTAGCACCGACACAAGCACCAATTCCGTCCCCCTGCCAGGGAAGAAACCAGACTGGAATGGATTGAAAAAGTCAGACGATTCCAGAAAGTAACTGAGTAGGGGAGAAATCAGAGATTCCAGTAACATCATAAGAAACAGAAGCAGTGCAATAGGATATACATTGTATAATACCAAAGGGCCCAAAAGTTGCTTCTTCAGAAGAGGGCATATTAATACATGCTTCAGCTCGTTAGGGATAGTTCCTGATGTATATGATTTGTTTACTGTTAAGGTGATCCGCAGAGCAATCTTGACAGAGATGTCTTTGAGCGTAGCCAGGGGGATCGAATCCAGAGGAGAGGCAGACTTAAGTTTATTTATGGCTAATATATGCTGATTCATAAAAGAAGGAATATTAGACCAATCCATCTTCGGAAGACAAGACTATGAGAGCCAGGTGCAACCGAGAAGTCCGACTGAGAGCTCGGATTAGTAATTTTACTGCAGATAGTTTCCCTTTTACTACAAAGAAGTTGGAGAGTGAGTCACAAATAATTTGGGAGGGGATGAAAGTCAATTGGGTCAGCGTTGAAGACTACAGCGACCGAACCAGGTCAAAAAACTATTTTGGTTGATTTATGGCACCTTCAATTTTGTCTAGAAAGAAAATTTACTTGGCAAGACGAATCGCCTTTTTATAATTAACAGTAGCTTGATGAAATAAAACGTTCTCAGCTAACCTGTAGAATATTCCCCATTTTATTCCTGCTTGCTTGTGTTTAGTCGTAAGCGATTTTAGCTCCTCAGTAAACCACTGTTCGGAGGGACAATTATTTTCTTTACAGATTTTCTGAAGGGCAAAACAGTCAGCGGCGCTATTAAGTGTCTGCGTCAAAACAAATTGATTACAGGGATCTAGATCAGCGCAGTTAGCATCAATATAGGCTCCTAGATCCTGCGCAGAGACCGAATGCCACTTACGCCTTCAATTACCATGTTGTTTAACCTTAGAAAGGTGAGTGCACTATGACTCCCAGTTACACTAAGACTCCATCTGACCTTATGGTTAAAACTGACACCAAGGGTCTTATATAGAATGTGGCAGCTATCCCGCTTGACTACTGCAAAGTTTGCTCCCCACCGACTGATTCAACCAGGTAAATCTCCCATCATGATTGATGTGCCATGGGCTTAAGTGGGCCAGGGCTAGCTGGGGCCAAGCCCTGGCAGTCTCCAGAAAGGGCTCCAGAGACGGGGCCATGTCGGAGCCCACCCAGATTAACCCAGGCCATGCCGACATCTCAGGCAGCCGTGTAGCTGAAGTGCTGCACAGTTACAGGGACTGCCTGCATGTGTCAGCACTTCGGAAGTACTGACATCTGTAGACAGTCAGTGTAAATGTGTCTTTCGCTGCACAGCTGCCAGCTGACTCTGAACTCCGAAACAGGAGGAGGGCTGGAGGACCCAGTCTTTCCTTTTATTTAACAGTAAAGAGTAATCATGCAGCACAAAGCCTTTAAATTAGGCTTCATGTTGCGTGATTACTCTTTACCCGGAAAAAAAGGAGAGACTGAGCCTCCTGTTTCAGGGTAGCAAGTCATCAAGCAGCAGGCAGCCCTTTCATTCAAGGAGCCTGTGGTTTTTAACCATACTGTGCCTTGAATGAAAGGGCTGCCCGCTGCGTGCGAGAGCTGGGGCACACTGGTGCCACACCTTAGGTGCGCCCAGCCAGAGAGGCTGGGTGCACCAACAGTAATAATGCCAATGCGCCCCGCTCCCCTGCTTTCCCCAGCCCCCCTCCTCCCCATTGGCACTTCTGTCTCGTATTTCATTTACTGGCCCTGACAGGCTGACGCGTGTGATCACGGTACTGTGGCCCCCACTGAACTGGGTGATCCCAGATCATCGTGTGTAACCTGGGTGCCCCCAGGCCACTGTCCAGCCATGTGATCATGGCTACCTTGGGTAGCCTGGGTGCTCCCGGCAGCTGTCTCCCACTGTGTGACCACGGCATTATAAATGAATGCTGGGTGCCGCCAGCAACGATCCAGTTCGCCGGTATGCCCACGAGCTAGCCCCACAACAGGCATATAGCTAGCACAGAACAGCTAGTCCGAAGAAAGATGCTAGATAGCAGCTGAAGGTTTCCCCGACACAGAACTTGATACATGATACATGGTGAATTGATTACTGGGTGCAGAGGATCACACATCCGGCGGATAGGAGAAAAGAAGCATGTGGGCACTTGTAAGTGTTGGATTGTAATCGCTGTGCCACGTACAAAAGAGAATGCACGTGAAATGCAATGTGCAATGTCCTCAACAGGGGCGGAGCCAGCCACAAGACTTTGGAGGGGGGGGGGGGCTGGGTGGCAGTTTTGAAAGCTGGTAGTGAGTGGGGTCATTAAACCTATTTCGCTGTTGATCCCCACCTGGAGCCCAGGAGGCTGGGTAGATATTGCACCTTCCTTTGGCCCATCAGAGGCATCTTTCACCCCCACCTCCCCAGAGGCGTATCAAGGATTGAGTAACAAGTGGGGCCTTGAGCTAATGTAGTAGGGCTCACCCCAAGGGGAGCCCGAAGAGGGAGCTGGGCTTGTTCTGCCCCTGACCGAATCTGTAGGCGCCACTGAGGGTCGCGAGAAAGAGCGGACCAACCCAGGTGGGCTCAGAGGGGTTCTCTTCCATAGAAATATTTAAATAAGGGGTTGAAATGGTGCATTTTTCAGTACATTTGCTGTCATGCTTTAGGTAAAATGTCACACAGTTTACAATCGGTTTTGTTGGGTAAGACATGACAAAGTCCATTAGATGCCAAGTCATCAACAATGCACAGTAGCAATTTCAAGCACATTGTCATAATGCCTTGGCCCACTGTATGCCAGTACACCTCAAGTGTAAAAACATGTTGATAGTGATTGTGCCCAAACACGTCCATTCTGGTGCTCCTATATATGCCAGTGTACCCACATCAGAAAATACTCTTGTTTGCTTTGCCCATGATGCCAGTAATGATCCGATAACAAAACATGTTCATGCTGGCTCTGCCAATATATGCTGTGTCCCACCTAAGAACATGCTCTTGTTGGCTTTGCCTTAATGCCACTTAAAAACAAAGCCATGCCACAGTAAGAAAACATTCCCTGGCTTGCTAGCTTGTACGATAGCTGGTACGACATCTTGATCGCACATTCAAATCCCAGCAAGACAAACGCAGCCTTTCATCCTTTTGAGATCAATAAATAAGTACCAACTTCGGTTGGGTGATCCTTTTATATGTCCTCTATAAAATAACAAATCATTATCATTACACATATCCCCCCATATAAGAACACTCATCATGTTGTATTTGCCCCCTAATGCCAGTAAAAAATGTCATGCAACAGCAAGAAAACATTGCCTTACAGGCTGCACAAAGGCTCTGCCCTACCCCGCCTATGTAAGAACACTTATCATGTTGACTTTGACCTTAACACCAGTAAAACAATGCCATGCCACAATAAGGAAACATACCCTCCCCATGTAAGAACACTGACAAAGTTGGCTTTATCCTTTATGCGACTGCAAAATTCAATGCCACAGTAGGACCCAGACAGCCCCCTTGCAGTACCCTTCCCCTACTGCTACCCCTCCTTCACATAATAACACTAAAGTTGGCCTTGCTTTGCACAAAAATGCCAGTAAAGCATGCTATGCTCTTTCCAAAAACCGTGTATGCTCCAATGTGCGCGCCAGGCTCGGGCTGGCATACAGGGCAATAGGGCAATGCCCGAACCAAAAAAGCAAAATGCTAGTGTGGGCCATTTTTTTGGGTCAAAGTGGCCCACTTTTTTGCCCAATGTGGCCCAGTTTGATGAGTTACTGCAATATGCGGCTAGTAGTTTAGACCGGCGTTGCTGGATATAATAACTTTAAAATGCACAATTTGTATCACATTTTATCAAAAAAACTCCCCCTTGTGTACTATTCAAACAGTCTGTCCGAAAAGCAATGAATTGCCATTTGAAACTGTGGACCACTTTTTCACGGTACACCCAATTTCAGCACGACCAGTTAGACGCGGGCTGATTTGGCGTGGCCTGTCAGGTGCGACCGGTCCGGCGTTGGGATCTTTTGGCACCAACATGATTTGGCGCTGCAACACAATTTTTAAATAACATTTAAAAAAGAAAGATTGATGCTGTCTCGAAGCGTGGCCTGCAGGGTTAACCATTGGGCTATCGAGATCTAATCCGTTTCCGTTGCACCAGTTACTCATATTAACGTGGGTCATTAAGAACGCTCGTAAAGATTAATATAAGTAATTGGTGCAGACAAAATGAATAAGAGCTCTATGGCTGTGTGGTTAAATCTTCAGACTCCCAGCCCTGCAAGCCAGGGTTTGCGACAGCCCTAATTGCATATTTTTTTATTTTATTTTATTAAAAGTGTACTGTTAAAAGTGCAATGTTAATTAAAATTGTGGCGATGTGTGTCGAAATACCCGCGCCAATTCGGCCCGCACCGAACTGGCAGCGCTTTTTCATTGGGGCCTGAGACAATTTTATACCCCAGTCTGAACCTGGCATGCGCACACACACACCCACCCACCCACACACACACCCACACCTCCTGTCATTCACAAGAGCACCCAGAACATTCACACTGCATTCTCCTTCACATGCACACTCGCACCCATGTACACCATTCACACTGCATTTATTCATATGCATGCACTTAGACACCCACTCACATACAAACATACACGCATGTACACCATTCACACTGCATTTATTCATATGCATGCACTTAGACACCCACTCACATACAAACATACACGCATGTACACCTTCACATGCATTGATGCATACTTATATGCATGCATACAATCCACAGATGCACAAAAACTGCTTTTTTTCCTTACTTGTTTCACTCTGGACCCTCTCAGGCCCTTGCACCTCACAGGCAATTTAGGTAAACGAAGGAACGCTAATCACTGGAGGCACAGGCCAACTAAAAATTGAGCCCAGCAGGCCTTTAACTTCCACACAGGGGGTCTATTGATATCCTCCCTGGACAGGTTTTTGTTCTCAGCACGTTTGCTGAGGCCACAGTCACAGTAAAATACTATTTTCTCACCTTGGAAAGCAGTGTATTTACTGATTTTTACAGTTTCAAAGTACGTTTAAAAGTAAATGAACCTCTCTCCGAGGTAACAAATGTGACAGCTTTTTGCCATCTGAGCCCGGGCTGGGACTCACAACATATTGATGACTGCTGCATCAGAGTGGGAGGGCTTTCGCCTCCCAACCCCATTCCTGGCACCGCCCATGGTCCTCCACCCGGCCATGCACAACAAGAAACAATGCATGAATCGGGGCAGGGGGCTGGTGGAGGTGTTACATCAACAGCACATGCACATATCATACCTCCGCATCTCCTTACACTGGTCAGTCAGGCACACATTCCAAGGCACCCCACCACCCCCATCCATGTGCAATGCCACGCCATTCACCCAGAAGCCGAAGTGATCATGATAGTGCCACACATTGGACTACAGACACCATGAGAACAATGCAGCACATGACTGTCTGCACAGTGGACACAAAACACATTCAGGAAGCATGACGTGATCCCACAACGAACAGGAAACAGCTTTATAAAAAGATGCAGGTACCTGTTGCGTAGTGACTACGCCTTTGTACGCATGCGTGGCCCATAATGAGGCCCGCGCATGTTTAATAAAGACGGTCCCGGCTGGCAGTTGCCGCCGGGGACCTGAGCAGCAATAAGCGTCCTGTGTGTAGCCTTGGTCTATGCATGCCTGCGCACGTGTGACTGCCTGCACAGTGGACACAAAACACATTCAGGAAGCATGACGTGATCCCCCAACGAACAGGAAACAGCTTTATAAAAAGATGCAGGTACCTGTTGCGTAGTGACTACGCCTTTGTACGCATGCGTGGCCCATAATGAGGCCCGCGCATGTTTAATAAAGACGGTCCCGGCTGGCAGTTGCCGCCGGGGACCTGAGCAGCAATACGCGTCCTGTGTGTGTCCTTGGTCTATGCATGCCTGCGCACGTGTGACTGCCGGCGGGGGCCCAGGAGATTCCACGCCCCCACAACACTGCCGACGAGGAGCGGCGGCATCAGAGGCATGAGTCATTGCTCCGATCGTATCGGAGATAGTGCCTCTTCTCCGTGCCGTCACGGACCTACAGACATGGCCGGTGGCCATTTTGTTCACATTGCGGATTGCAGCGGTTGCGGCCCAGGAGGGTGCTTGTGCGCCGGCTGCGATCCTTTGCTGGAAACAACAATTTTTGGACACTCCATGGTCCTCTATGCCTAAGGGGTCATGGATTCACAAAAAAAAAAAAAAAAACTCAGAAGTCAGAGGAGACGGCTGGAAGTTCCACCATCCATTGCTGTCGGCCCATTGGTTTCATCATCCGGTGCTGGGGTCCCCAAACACCCATCCTGAGGCTAGATTGCCTGTGATAGCATCCAGGGATCATCTGACAGTGAGAAGTGGCTTCTATGGGTTAAGAAGTTGGAAATGTTTTTCAGGGCATCAGGGGAGACGGATGATGATGCAAAGGTTGCTACCATGGTGTACTCAGCGGGCACAGAGGTCCACAGGATCTATGTCTCTCTAAATCTTCAGGTGGTTACATACGATGCAGTGAAACAGGCCCTCCACGACCCCTTTCTACCGATGGTGAAAGTCGACTTTGACAGATTTGTTATGTGTGCGGAAAAGCAGCAAGGGGAGGAGTGACTCGACCAGTTCTGCGCACGGCTGAGGCACCTCGCAAGTACCTCCAGGTGGGTGAATGAGGAGGAGAGGGTGCGGAACCAGCTGCTGTAAGGGTGTAGCTCGGGGAAGCTGAGAAGGCAGGTTCTAAGGGAGCCGGGCCTGACGCTGCAACAGATCCTCGACATAGGAAGAGCATATGAACTGGCAGAGTCCAGAGGGGCGAAAATGGATGCTGCTATGCACCCTGGAAAGGGCGAAGACGCATTTGCCATTGGATGTTCGGCCCCAGAGAGGGCGCGATCGACACCTAGGAGGATGGACAGTCCCTCTGCGGCGGGTACTCCGCAGTCATGTCCATATTGTGGGTATGACCTGCCGCATGTGGGAGATTGCCCGGCAAAGTCGAGGGTCTGTGGCATGCCAGGACACTATGCAAGGGTGTGCAGGGCCTCCACCCCAGTGACGGCGTTGAGGGGGCCAGCGAGAGTAGGAGGGAGTAACGCCCGAAGAGTGAAGGGAGTGTTGTCGGTTGAGCAAGGCATGCAGGATTTGGACATAGCCGAGGAGGAAGAAGAGGAGGAGGAAATCGTCTTCATTTCCAGCATTGCTGCCGGTTCCAGAGGGAACAGGCAACCGACGTGCACAGTGAACATTGGTGAGATGCCGACTCCCATTATAATAGACACTGGCACGTCAGTCTGCGTGCCAGCAGCAGAACACTATGAAGCTCTCCCAGGCCCTCCCAAGCTGACAGAGTCAAAGGCCCGGATATATTCTTTCGGTGGAGACACGCCGCTACTAATTCAAGGAGTGTTTGTGGCGCCAGTGTCACATGGGCCGAACAAGATCAAGGTGAGATTCTTTGTGATGAGTCTGAGCCCACACTCCCTCTTGAGTTGTGCTGCTTCGGAAGCCCTTGACATTGTCCATTTTACGCTTGCTGTATATCATACGGATATTGATCGCCTCCTGCAGCGTTTTGACAGCATCTTTCAGGGAGTTGGAAAACTAAAGGGCGACCCCATCAGGCTTCCCATTGATGGTTCTGTGAGGCCGACAGCCCTCAAACACCGTAGGATACCCTTCCATCTGAGGGCACAGGTGGAGAAGGAACTTCAGTCACTCATTGACTTGGACATTATTGAGAGGGTTGAGGGCCCAACCCCGTGGGTCTCCCCAATTGTCATTGCCCCCAAGCCCAAACAGCCAGGAGCCGTCCGCATTTGTGTGGACATGAAAAGACCTCCAAGCGCTGTGGAAGGTACGTCACGAGCTGTCAGTCACAGAGGACGGCCTTCTGCTGAGGGGGTGCCAGATCATCATCCCGCGAGCATTGGTGGAGAAGGTACTGCAGTTCGCCTATAAAGGTCACTATGGGACAGCAAAAACGAAGGCAGGTCTAAGACTGAAGGTGTGGTTCCCGGACCTGGAAGGCAGGGTGGACGAATTTGTACGTGCATGTATACCGTGCCAGGTGGCCAGTCCCGTGGAAAAAGGGCCGCCCATCCAGGCAAAGGAACGAAGTGAGCAACCGTGGGGGACGGTGCACGCCGTCTTCGGGTCCACGGGCAGAGGAATGTACTTTCTTGCCATTGTTGACCAGTGGTCCCGGTACCCCGAGGTGGAGCTGGTGGAATCTACGGCCAGCGATCACACCATTCTGGCCCTGGAGGAGATGTTTGCCACCCACGGGTTCCCCATCGAGATTTGTTCGGACAACAGCTCGCCATTCCAGGGGTAGCAATTCGCCCAGTACTGTGAGGAGAGGGGGATCAAGCACTGGAAGGTTACCCCACTCTGGCCAAGGGCAAATGGGGAGGTGGAGCGTTTTATGCAGACACTCAATAAGGTCTTCAGAATATCGATGAATGGTGGAGAGGAGCTCCGCCGCAACCTCTTTGAATTTCTACGTGAGTACCGCATGACGCCCCATCAGTCCACCGGGGTTGCGCCAGCTGAGGCCCTCTTCAAGCGGTCCCCCAGAGGTCTGCTACCCGAAGTGGAAGGACTCAGTCCTGGAGTAATTGACAACAACAGAGTACGCGCAGAGAGGGCCATCCAAAATGAGCGGGAGAGCGCCCGCCGGAACTTGCCAGAGAAGTCGATTGCAGTAGGGGACATGGTGTTGGTCCGGAATCGGAGGCCGGAGGGGAAACTATCCGCCGCCGAGGTTCCTGGACTTTATCATGGACCCTGTCTCGTAACAGGTCGAGAACTGGTCGTGAAGTCCTAAGTTGTTATTGTTGGGTGCTAGTGTTATAGTTGTTTCTTGTTTGGGGAAAAAGGAGGGATGTTGCATAGTAAATACGCCTTTGTTCGCATGCGCGGCCCATAACGAGGCCTGCGCATGCGCCTGTTTAATAAAGACGGTCCCGGCTGGCAGTTGCCGCCGGGGAGCAGAGCAGCAACACGAGTCCTGTGTGTGTCCTTGGTCTATGCATGCCTGCGCACGTGTGACTGCCGGCGGGGGCCCAGGAGGTTCCACGCCCCCACAACAGTAACACAGCATTCCCACGTGTACAGATTCCTATGTCTTTTCTTCCATGTGTCTTACTGCCTCCCTGCCAGCAGCGAGTCTCAGCTCCCCGCCTGGCCTGATTGGTTGTTTATAACGCGCTGGTTGTTTATAACGCGCTTAATACCAAAAAGTTTTCTTAGCGTGGGCTTGGGATTCAAACCAGTGTTGCTCTGCGTCAAGCTGAGCGCTTTGCCACTACCTGTGCCACACAGTTGTTGCAAGGAAAGCCAGCAGGAAACCGACATACCAGCAGCTGAAGCTGAACCCAACCCTGCTGCAACATCAGCTCCAGCAACTAGCACAGGCAAGGAGGCGGATCTTCAGAAGCCTCCTCACATCACAGGCCCCGCCTATCCACCAGTGGGGCCGCCAAGGCAACACCCACTGTATCCCACCTGTTGCCTGCATCTACTGCACCTATGAGGGCAGTGGGGAGCAGGAAGACGCCCAACTGCAGACCCGAATGTGCAGGGGCCTGGTAAGGAGCCACACCTGCCAGACGGTCCCACTCCACGATCGTCATGGTTTCGATGACCAGTCATACCATTGGCGGCCCGAGACCCCACAGCCCATGCCAGCACCCTGGCCTCCACCACCTCCGCTGGATGACGCTGGCATTCCAGATTGCAATGTCCTGCTGGAAGCGGGCCCATGTGCACTAAAGCCTCAAAGGAAGCTGACGCTGCAGAGCAGGGGCCGGCAGCAGAAGCATGGATTCTGTAATGGCACCGCCATGGCATCCAAGCCCAGCAAGGGATGCCCTGAACATGACACATGGCACATCTGTCAGAACGCCTGAGGTTGCATGCGCCATCATGGGAGCACCAGCAGCAGTCAGAGGCGGCCTCCAACTTTGGTTTCACCCATGCCATGTCCAAAGTTGGCATCCTGCAGCGGAGGATGCACCTTGATACGGTGGGCAGCATGGAGGCCACAGCCAGGGTGCAGGACTGTCTTGCACCTGTAATGGACCAACATAACCAATGAGTGCAACACGCCCTGCTGCAGCTGCATGGACCACCTTTCTCTAGCTCAGGGGTGTGCAGCATGATCTCACAGGAGGCTTCGAGACCCGGGGACGCTCCCCTCTGACAGAAACAGAGATTCAGTCCGAGGCCTAGCCCCCTCCAGCCAGGAGGGGACGGAAGCAGAAACATGGCAGGCATGCCCATGCATGGGCACTGAGTCCCCGTGAGCTCCTGCTGGGGGCCACACAAGAGGTAGCGTGGACAGACATTGGCCCACACCACACTCTGGGGGGGGTGTGCAGCAGGGATCATGCATGCAGGAGACCACGCGCCTTGAAGACAAGGCATTGAGCTGCTACTTGTGCAGTGCATGACAAACGCCGGGAGAAGTGCACTGTCAGCATCATCACTGCGCCATTAACGCATGGGAGCCACGGGGTGTCTCCTCTGCACCCTGGATCATTGATCATTATCATGATGGCATTTACTGAGCGCAGACCTAGCGTGGAAAAGCAACCGAGCGCTTTACAGAGGTACACCACACACTACAACAACACAGACACAGAGTGTGCGCTCAACTCACCTCCAAGACAAATGGCATATGAAGGATCCTCCCAGGGTTGAGGGTCCCTCTGGATATGTGGGTGGCTGCTCCTCTAGAGTGCCATCGGATGCACCTTCATCGACATTGCTTTGTCATTCCTCATTCAGTTGTAAGGACACCCGCGTGGACGGCGATGCTGTGCAAGGTGCCGCAGAGGCGAGTAATGCTGCACACTTTGCGCGGTGCGCACATGCATGTGCGCCCCCTACAGTGCAGGCAGAATCAGTGATTCACTAACACACCCAGGAATGTTCAGTCGCATGCCGTGTCTTTGTGTGCTTGGTTGCACTTGCACACGCTTGGCGGGTGTTTGCGGGTGGCGCACAGGAGTATGGAGCCCCCCTCCGCTGGGATTGGCCCAATCACCCGCGGATAAGGAGATGCACACGTCCATTGGCATACTGTACATTCTAGCTTCAGAAACATGCCTCGCGATGAACAGCCACTCGGCACTGCCATCCTGCATTGCCATGGCAGCATGTGTGGGTCCAAGGAGTTTAGAATGTATGTGTCCGAAGAACATGTTTGCATCACGCATGGCCTGCAAGCTGATATTGTGGCATCCTTTCTGGTTGCAGAACGTGCATTCACGTGCCTTGTGGGTTATGAAAGCAGAGCAAAAAACATTAGGGAGGCATGCCACACTGTAAACGCCTTATTGGTTGGCATTAATGGACTTTGAATCATGGCAAACACATGAGGCAGTGGCGTTCAGTACCTGGGTGAGTATGGCACTATATGCTGGTTGGCCAATGCCAGCAGCACCACCCACAGTGGTCTGGAATGACCCCATTTCACAGGACACTCATCGCCTTCAGTATTGATGGGACGGAGAGTGACAGGTTAATCTGCAGCACCAGGACCAATGTCTGTTGATGCAGACGGCGCGTGCATGCAGTCAAGATCTGCAGACATGCCCAAAGTGTGTGATCTGCGCCTCCTCCTCTGAGGTGGTCCATACGGGAGGGATAATGCATTGCATTGTCTGGTGGTGTGTGTGCACGCATGTTCTCGGCTTATTCCTACATCACAGCTCAGTACCCGATGTAGCCCACATACAAGTGCACACCAATTTCACATGCTACATGCTATTACCAGGCAAAGCTGATCATTTCAATGGGCTATTTGTCTGCTCCACATACGCCTAACACATGTGTTGCACTGCACACCACCCTATTTACAGACACACAGGTCTCCACAGGCCTCCTCTCATTTGCCCCTCTTTCCTCACACGAGGGAATGTGGGGTCTTCTGGTCCCCTCCCCCATTTCCTTTTGCTGCTCCAGCTCCATCGGGTCTAGCTGCCCCCATGCGTGAACATGATTGTGGACGTCTCCGTGTGCCACTCATGCCAGGTCTGCCCGCCCTTGCTAGTGCCACGCTGCTCTGGAGGGCGTTCAGTCACTCGGCAGTTTGTTTTGATCCCAATGATTTCTGGCAGGTCATCCGGAGCCGTGGTGTCTTTGCTACCAATTTATCAGGGGTCACCTGTCCAATGGTGACCCACTAGTGAACCGTGGGGGTACTGGCAGTGTGAGCAGCAGATCAGCCTCGTTTCCATCATTACACACTTTGCTGCTTTCAATCCACTCGTGATCGGCGGAAAGACCGTGCAATCGATTCCAGCCCTTCTCCAGCAATTGTAACCTACATTATTTATTTTAAGTTAGGCCTGGGATCCTCTTCAGTTTCCAGGAGCCTTGCTTTCCAGCTGAAGATGTGACCCACTAGGTTCCATGTACCCTTTAAGCATAGGTCCTTAGCCTGAGTATTCTGCTGTAAGGGCCAAAATTACTCGGAGGCTCCAACACCCTCGTTTGCCTGAATTCAGACATTGTATTTTAAATTCCTGAGGGCACATGGTGCAACATGAACATGTCTTATATTCTTAGTTCTAGTCACATGTTCTGTCTCTTATGATTGCTCATAACAATGAGATAGAGACTATTCTGACAGGTCAGAGCACTTAAAAGATTTTATGTTAAATCATTCAGTACTATTAAAATGGATTTATTCACTAACACAACATATAGAGAAATCAAAACATTATATATTAAAACACTTTTAAACAGTCGATTTATTTACAATTTCAGCAGTGGTGAAATGGGTAACAACGTACACATGAATGTGCTTCAAATTTAAACATGAATGGCTTCTAGTTCACTGGCATGAGGACAAGCAGAGGTCTTGGGAGCATAGCTCAGGGGCAATGTGCTCGCCTTGGAAGCGAGACGCCACAGAGCACCACAGGTTCGATCCCTGGGTCCGCGCTTTTTTTTTTATAAATAACCTATCTTGTACATGAGCTTGTTATTCTGCTCAATCTAATGTCACTGTATAGTATATCACAGGTTGTCATCCCTCAACATGCTTCTGTTCCAATAAACATTAACGTTGAGCATTCATCAGGAGTTTCATCACCCAAAAATTAATATAAAACTGTTTCACTGTGATGTTTGGAATCATTCACAATATGTGTTTCTTGTAAATAATCTTGGCCTGTCAGATAAAAACAAACATGAATAGTGTGAGCTATTATTGCTATAAATCTATGTCTCTTATGATGGCACCCTTAACATCATGCTAAATCATTTCCAGCATTTGGTGCAAACAACAAACGAGAAACTCCCCGCAGGACCATTCCTGACTCCGATAATGGCACTTCTCTGCAGGACCATTCCTGACTCTGATAATGGCACGACCCATTGGTGACCCAGCGTGTATGCATTCGGGGAAGGGAGAGAAAGTATTTGCATACCTTGACCTAGCTGGAGGGGTACGGTCACACGATTCCTGGATGTGGAGGCTCGGTCTGCTAAAGTCATGATGGCATTGTCCTTCTTACCTCTGGTGAGCCCGCCGAATCCCACCGAGAGGGTGGCAAAACCAGTTACAATAATACCAAGCCCCTGGAAGTGAACTTGGGTTGGCAGGAAGCAAGAAAGACAGATGACCAAGGACAAAGGCTGGTAGAGATTTATCGGGTGAACTGGCTCCACCATGGTTCTCTGCATGCTAATTGGAGCCCTTTTTTCTTTCTTTTTTATTGCCATGTTTTAGCAAAAACCTTTCACACCTATCAGACATCAAATAAAAGAAAATGAAAATAATAGAAAAAGGAATCTAATTAAATAAAACACTCAATAAATCAAAATAGAAATAAGGACAATAATACAATCATCAATATATATATCATTCTTAAGAAGCATCAAGTTTAGAAATGTCCTCCATGGATCATGCAACGCTATAGACAAAGAAGAGACATATCCCATCTCACATCTGTCCTAAAATTGAAGGGAGCAAAGAGACTCCTTCTCGTGCACAAATGTACTGATAAACCCAGCATAGATCGCTCCCAAGCCGGAACAGGTAGTCAAAATATGACGAATTGTCTCATTATTTTCATCGTGGTTGCATATACGACAACCTCTCTTAGGAACATGAGATCTGGTCCCGATCACGTCATAGCATGGTAACTGATCACATCTAATCATTTGTAGGAATCTTCTTGTTTGAGGACTGGTAGACTTTCATAAACATTCCCTTGGTTTCCCCTAGTCTACGCATGAATTGAACCAACTGCTGAAAAGAAGTATAAGTAGTTGCCTTGGCCACATTCTTTTGAAAATCCCAAATAAGAGTCTTCGTCGTAAGGCAATTTTCTACAAAATCCGGTATCCAATCAATATTGTAGAGAAATTCTTTACATATAATACTCAACAGGTCGAGTTTCCTCGCACCTTGTTCACTCAGGTCTTCTTTTGAAAGGTCGAATAAAGGTATAGACTACTCAGTAGTACTTTTTTAGCCCTATGGAAAATTGCCAATTCTAATCAAAGTACTTAACGGCATAAGGCCCAATCCCACGCAAATCATACTTAAGTGGACGGCTTTCACCACGCCTAAGATGCGTCCACTCTATCTAACCAGACAGTCCCCACATCATGCCATGTCTCCAGGGCATTTATTATGAGGGCCGGCAGCTTTGCTTGTAAGCCATAGGATATCCACCAATACTTACCCACTGTTAGCCGTAAGGAAGTGTACTAAGGCTCCAAACTTCCCATGTATTTTTTGTTCTAGGACAGCTTCCAAGCTTTCTCATTATGTTTGGCAGAGATGGCGCTGGCCAGATAAATACAAGGTTTGAAATTGAGGGGAGCTGGGAGCTATTTAGCTCCTGCTTGTAGCGCAGAAGAGCCTGGTTAGCTTGGCACCAACAGCCACCAAAAGCTACTTCCGGCTCTGCAGGCTAACTGATGCTGAGCCAACACACCTACGTGGAGATCATTCTGTGCATTTAGAACAATCTGTAAATAAACATTAGGACACATATATACAACATCTAAAGCATAAGGGATCCCAAATGATAGACACCAGGATATGATTGCATCTTATGTGGAAGTTAGATTTCCAGAATGCTATTTACTAGCTTCTCGTTCCCCCGTTTTAGCTCCTGGCCACTGGTTAATGCTGGATACCCAGGAGCTGCTTTTAGCTCCTGCTTATCCAATCTTAATTTCCATCCCTGTAAATATACTCATCAGATCCCTCTACCAACACATGCCCTATTTTGATGTTAATCTGGGAACATTGCCGACTGCCACCAAAAGTCATCAGCCACGTCTTGTTTAAGTTGATTTTTAGGCCATTCTCGTCAGAGTATTTAACTACCGTGCATATAGACCTAATTATGCCTCAATAGGAACAATTGGGACTTGGCAGGGGTCCCTAAGAAATTCTTATGTCTCAGAAAAGGGTTCCAAGATTGTTTACTTCGAAGACTCATAAAATGGTGGCCGGTTGCTTCATATCTAGCTCTGAGCAAAGGCTCCATTGGGCTGTGAACAGGGGGACTGGGCAAGTGCACACATCAGCGAGGAGGCAGGAGGATGTGGTGAGCACTTTGGCTAAAGGAGTGGATATCTTCACCAAGAGCTAAAATAGCTGAAAAGTTTACTGAAAAGGCAACAGAAGTGAAAAGTAAAGGCAATCATGAAACCAGTGCTTTATCCACCCTTACAGGAGAAATACTGAACTGCCCCTAAAGCGGTGTGCTTCAATCCTGATATTGTTTGGAGTATAGTTATAGAGTGAAGTGTAAGATATACAGTAGCATCTACAACACATGCATTTGAGGATTCCCCATGCCGGCCGGTGAGTCTTCGAGACGGGTGAAGGAAATATGGAACCGAGGCAGAGGAACGCCCTAAGGTAGTTGAGGACACAGGTGCGTGCAGGAGGTAGGCGCAGCTGTCCACGGGCTGTGCAGCAGAGGCCATGCCCGCTGTTTAACATGCAGCTGCTATGTCGCTAAGTGAGATCTATGAGATTATTGCAAAAATTACATTTTGAATCCCAAAATACCACATTTTAATTCTGTTTTGTACCCATTTTTAACATATATATATATATATATATATATATATATATATATGTATATGTAGGTTAAAAAAAAAAATATATATATATAGGGTCAGATCACCTGCAAACCTCCCCCCAATAATCATCCACCTTTTGTATTCACGTAACCCACACACATACATATAGGGTAAAATGGGACTGTTGAAATTTGATATATTGGGATTCGATATTATTTCATTCTTTATTTTGGTATGATGCCGCTAAGGGTATCATGGGGGGGTGGGAGGTCGGGGGGGGGGGGAGACCATACTAACTCGCCAAATGCGTTAGTGGAAGTCTGCCACCAATCCCATCCCAGTGCTCCTAGCCCCGCTTCCAATAAGTGGCCTGGGGTGCCAAGCTAGCTCGCCAGCCAAGACCCACCAGGGCCCTCCTCCATCTGCCGGACAGTCCTAGCAGGATGGGAAGACGCCCACAAACGTCAAGCCAGGGGCAGCTGCTAGCACTTTGCATTGGAGGGGCGGAAACATTTCCCTGAGATTTGCCTGAGGGCTCCGATGGTGCTGCCCCACCCCGAGTGGTATGGAGAGCTCCCACCTGCAAATCATGTTTTACGCAAGCGTTTTTCAGAATATTGCTTGGAAAAGCCATACAATTTGCAGTTGTTTCTATGGGGGAACAGATGGAAAAATGCAATCAATGTCAGGTCACCAACAGTGCACATCAGGGTTTTGCAGCACACTTTCATGCTAGCTGTTTACAAAGAAAAAACGCCAGACTTGTCTCCAGAATGTTTGACAGCATTGCCCTTTAGAACACACTTTCACCCTGAAAATTCCCACCAGTATATACAAGCACTGCCCTGCAAAACACCTTTTCATAGCGCCAGCGACGTCATTTCAGCAAAATGCCAGGGGTAGCGGTAGTGACATCACACGACCCTTGCCCTGATGACATCACCAGAAGGGATGTCAGTTGACCCCAGCCCGAAGTGATGGAACACGACCTTTCACCCCGAGACAAAACAGGAAGTGGCATCACATAGCATTGTTCCTAAATTACGAAAAATATGGTTACATATCACTATAATGTGATGTACATTTCATACAAGAATGGATCGCCATTTGTATCATTAAGATCAGTGTTTATAGGGCCACATTACCAAGTTACTGTGAATGCAAGCAGACGTCCAATGACAAAAGATAAATGATATGTTATTATATAACACTTAAGTTTAAGCGGTTTATACAGAAAAAATATACACCCAATATCACCCAACCTGTGTTGGTCCTCATTTATCGACCTCAGAAGGATGAAAGGCTGAGTTGAGGTGTTTAAGAACAGACTAAATCAGTGACTCACCCCCTGAAGAGTGCCTGAGATAACCCTTTAATGAGTCTAGCAATTATTGTATAGAGTTCCAGAAAGACACATGTTTTGGTATTCCTATTCTCTCTTATTCAGGGTCAGTGCTGAAAGTGTTAGACTTGTGGAACCCCTTTATTTTTTTTTAGTCTTTTTTTTAGGATTAGCCAGGGAGACCACATGGGTAGCAAGGGAGACCCCAGGGGTCACAGTTGCAGCCCCTGCCACCGCTATATGAAGTCCCTCCATAGTGCCCATGCCCTACAGCATGCACCCTTGTTGCGCTCTCAAACGGATACTTTTACACCATTATTGAGGAGCTTCCACCTGCCAACACTGCCGGGCTCGGCCCCATGCAAGGTGGGCCTTCACGCCCCAGAGATAGGAACGTTAATCCGCCACCATTGGTGGGAACGGGTTTCTTCCTTACATGCTGCTTTGAAGAGCTCCCAAATTCCTGGGGTCTGATGTGGCAATGATCCTTCAAGCCTGCTGTCCTCTAGTCGGAGACTCCTTTCCTTAGGTGTTGCCTGTATTTGGAGGCCAGATCCCGCGCCTGCGATCCCAAGCACGGTTACACCCACTTTTACTGCAAGTTCCTATGCATCGTCTATGGCGCATGAGTTTCCGTGGTCCTTACTCGGTTATGGCTGACTAGTGAGGCCTACAATAGACGTTTACCAGTAAATCTTGAATACTAATTAGCATGGGTTTCTTGTAACTGAGAGCTGGCTCCTCACAGACACCAGTGACCCCAAACCTCTGCATGCTCGTAACAGCAAGTTATAGAATTGCTTTTGTTAAGCACTGGCCCCTTCTCCTCCTTTTTCCCCCACAGTACTAATATTTGGAGATTTTAATGTCTGGACTGAAGATCCTTCCCTGCAGGAATCCATCAACTCGTGTGCCAATGTCATTGCGGTAGACCTTAAATGCTGCAGAAACGCTATTACCGTCCCATTTAAGGGTTGGCCCAATCACGAGTATGGTCACATTCACAGCAGCACTGAGCTGGAGGTGAATGCGCCGGCAGAGAGGGCATATTTATTATCGCTGGTGCAATTAGCGCCGGCGCTAATAGCACCTCCAGCCCAATTGGGGGATGTGGATTTACTGACTTACCGCTACTCATGACCCCAGTGCAATTACCGCCGGGATACCGCCAACCTCGTGATGAGGCCCATTATCTGGCGCCCAAGTTGCATCAGTGCGCTTTGACACCTGGAATAAGTATAACATGATCTGGAGCTTGGGTGGAGGGGCACACTAGTGCCAGATTGTGCACAGTGTGCCCATGGCACTTGGAAGGAGGGCATGTATGCGGCATCTGAACTCATTGTGCCATTGGCACCTGAATGATGTATGACTTTGCATCTTTAATATTTGTTGTGCCAACGGGACCAGATTGATTGCACCTTTATGCAATTAATGCTCTGTGTGACCGTGGTACCTGGATGAAATTCACCTTCACACTTTTAAAACTCAGTGTGCCCGTGGTACCCAGGTTCAATGTGCATTTGTGTTTTTTATACATATTGTGCGCATGGCACTGGGTCTTATGCATCATATGCTTGTGCCTTTAGCACTAGCACTGGCATGCTTATGAAGTTAGTCTTGATACGAGTTCATCTGCTCCCTTCTGCCGATTCCGGCACTAGAACCGGCTATCTAGCCTCACTGGCACCCGGACTCGCCAGGACCAGCCATCAGCTCTAATCAGAGCCCACCATCCTACTCAATTGGCCCTGAAAAAGACTTAGATCGGAACGCGAGTCGGCTGTGTGTACTCACCTATGTTGAACAACTGGCATTTTTGGCCACTTTGATGTTTCCTAATTGCTCTGGTGAATTGTCAAAAACAATAATAAAGCAATAAATTACAAGCACCAACATGTTTCTTCTGACCTGACCATGAACCTACACCAAAAGCAAATCTGCTAGATTCTTGGATTATTGAATCCCCCAGCGCCCATCATCATCCACAGGTTTGTCGGCCCACCTAATCATTTAGCTAATTGGGAACCCCGGAGTTGGTCCCCAGACAAACCAGGAGCCAGGCTGCAGGCTGACACACAATTGTTCAAAAACAAGGTGTGCTGTGGATAGGGAGTGCCGACCCAGACAACTCCAACCAACTGTAACCTTGATATGATATGATATGGCATTTATAATGTGCCTATACACAAGTATTTCAAGGCGTGACGAGGCAAGGGGGGACAAAGGGAAGACAGACAGCAATCCTACTAGGCCAGGTGTCATTCAGATCGCGCAAGTGCATGGGAAGGGGGAGAGGGGAAAGTGCAGGGGGGAAGAGGAGGGGACAGTGCAGTACATGGGAAGATAGAATAAATAACAATAGTACAATAGTACCTAATGAGATGATCCCATGTGGTACAACATTGTGCATTTCGTGCATTTTAGATCATTTCATATCACTATGCTCACATGTGGAAAGCTCATCACCACTCCACACCATGACAACTTCACCTGCTTCACCCAACATTAGCCACTGTGTTTACAGAAAGGGAAACTTGCTTTCATGGCCACCATGTGTTGGCATGCCTGTAACTTATTGGACCCCTATTTCAAGCTTGTTCACATGCTATTTACTTCATTAGTTATGTGCTTAAAAACCTTTATCATGCACAGCTGCAGTGCATCAATTGTGTCTGCCCAGTAATTTCCCATAAGGATCATGAGTGTAGTTTACATGGGACTCAAGCCTACTACAGCGCACTTTGAATTCCTATACTTGACTATGGCAAGAAGGCGATTCCTGTTTCAAGACTACCTCATAGTTCCCTTATGAGACCATTTGAGGCGGCGCAGGGACAATCCTCAAATATTGCTCCCACCCGCAATCACATCTAAAGGTCCTTATGGGATGAGTTTCAAAATAGAGTACCTCATGGGTGTAATTTTAGGAGGAGACAAGGGTGTTTGTCCCCCCCACCCAACTTTCGTGGCATACCATTTTGCCCTCTTCATTTGGCAAAGGAACCTTTCCTTTAGATGTGATGTTCCTCCCCACCCGCCAATATTTTCAGCAACGTTACTCCACTGGGTACCTTGGAGGGTCAATCACTCCTAGCAGTTTTGGAACTGTGTTGCCAAGGGTTTGTTACTTCCCTAAACAGTGATTTCCTCTTCTGTGTTATTTTCTTAGTGGGGCTAATCCCCTTTGCAGTCTCCCAAACACAGGAATACATTATCAACATTGCTTCCACACACAATTAGACGGACACCTTTCTGGCTGGAAAGCATATGGTCATTTTTATTGGAAAAACACATGGTCACTTTCTTGGAGTCATCCTAACGGGCGGTCCCAGCCCTGCTCAGGCCACAATTATGGCTGGCCTAAAAAATCCTTTTTCCGGGTGACTGCCAGTCCTGTGTTACATAAATTAACTTTTTAAAACTGGTGAGCCTCCTCACTTTGGTTTCCACTGTTTGCGAGGACGGCCCGCCCCGGTATACGATTGCAAGCTCAGTCCCTTTCATTTCAGTTCATTTTTAACACCGGTGAGTGCCCTCGCTTTGGTTTCTTCTCTTGCGAGAACGGCCCGCCCTGGTATACGACTGCCAGTTCAGCCACTCCTCTATTATTTCAATGGAAACTGTGTTGCCAAGGGTTTGATACTTCCCTAAACAGTGGTTTCCTCTTCTTTTTTTCACACCAGGTATTTGCTTAGTGCACGTGCCTGTCGCCTTGGTGGCATTACACCACACATGACAAGGCAGCATAGGCCCACCCCGGCGTATAAATGCTGCTTCTTTAGATCTCGCAGCACTCTACTTGCAATTCAGCGATATAATGATGATGTCGCCCAGTGGGTTTCCCGCTGGAAGGCCTGATGTCGCTCCTCCTGCCTCTGCCCCGTGGTGCAGCACTTCCTGCGCTTTGTGGCGCAGCAGGCCCGGCGAGGCTCACTCACTGTCATTGGAGAAACTATCTCTCTCTTGAAGATTACCTTCCCTGGCATTTGGTGGGCACACTGGACCCTTGGCAGCCTCAGGCTCGCTGGCTGTGAAGTGTCTGGCGGATGATCTCCTCACTGCCACCTTAGCTCTCGATCCCACCTGAGGCTCAGAGGCGTTTGCCTCACAGGCGTCACAGTGTGGGGTGCCAGGGTAGATGGATATCCTCCGGGGATCGTGTCTGCTAGTTTGACTGCCCCACCCCAACACAAGTTTACCCTGTTGCCAAATTGTACTATTTCCCTAGGTTTATAACCCCATCTCAACTCCCTCCCCACCCGTATTAAACTCCCATACATATCTTTGATTAATAAATCAGTGTTTTTCGCCATTTTGGTGTCATTCAGATTGTTTTTCGTTGTCATGTATTCGATAATATCACTAGATACCGTACAGCATAGGTAGGACAGACACAGGTCATCAGCTCTCCACCTGGTCTGACCCATCAATTGCTGCTCCTAGAACCAGGCCACAAGTGACAAAGCCACGGCTCCATTAGCAGTCCTGCTTCCCCCAGCCTGCGGGATGCAGGAGGCAACACACACCCTTTCCTAGAGCCAGTAAAACCCTGCCATTAGCAGTCCTGCTTCCCCCAGCCTGCGAGATGCAGGAGGCAACATCCACCCTTTCCTAGAGCCAGAAAAACCCCTGCCATTAGCAGTCCTGCTTCCCCCGGCCTGCGAGATGCAGAAGGCAACACAACCCCTTTCCTAGAGCCAGTAAAACCCTGCTATAAGCATCCCTGCTTCCCCCTGCCTGCGAGATGCAGGAGGCAACAGACACTCTTTCCAAGAGCCAGTAAAACCCTGCCATTAGCAGTCCTGCTTCCCCCGGCCTGCGAGATGCAGGAGGCAACACACACCCTTTCCTAGAGCCAGTAAAACCCTGCCACAACCCCATTCCTAGAGCCAGTAAAACCCTGCCATTAGCAGTCCTGCTTCCCCCAGCCTGCGAGATGCAGGAGGCAACACAATCCCTTTCCTAGAGCCAGTGAAACCCTGCCATTAGCAGTCCTGCTTTCCACGGGTGAGATGCAGGAGGCAACACACACCCTTCCCTAGAGCCAGTAAAACCCTGCCATTAGCAGTCCTGCTTCCCCCGGCCTGCGAGATGCAGGAGGCAACACACACTCTTTCCTAGAGCCAGTAAAACCCTGCCACAACCCCATTCCTAGAACCAGTAAATCCCTGCCATTAGCAGTCCTGCTTCCCCCAGCCTGCGAGATGCAGGAGGCAACACAACCCCTTTCCTAGAGCCAGTAAAACCCTGCCATTAGCAGTCCTGCTTCCCCCGGGCTGCGAGATGCAGGAGGCAACACACGCCCTTTCCTAGAGCCAGCAAAACCCTGCCATTAGCAGTCCTGTTTCCCCCGGCCTGCGAGATGCAGGAGGCAACACACACCCTTTCCTAGAGCCAGCAAAACCCTTCCATTAGCAGTCTTGCTTCCCCCGGCCTGCGAGATGCAGGAGGCAACACACACCCTTTCCTAGAGCCAGTAAAACCCTGCCATTAGCAGTCCTGCTTCCCCCGGCCTGCGAGATGCAGGAGGCAACACACACCCTTTCCTAGAGCCAGTAAAACCTTGCCATTAGCAGTCCTGCTTCCCCCGGCCTGCGCGCTGCAGGAGGCAACACACACCCAATTCCTAGAGCCAGTTAAACCCTGCCTGTGATGGCTACATTGGTGTTAACAGCACCAGTTCTGCTCTGCCTCCTGGCCTGCAGAAGGACCTTTGGAATAAGGGGAAAAGGTGGAACAGTGGAAGGCAACCATAGGGGCCACAAGAAGGTGTCTGTTGCCCGATGTCTGTGTCTGGAATCCAATGGAAGAATGTTAGGATTTTACAGTTCCGTCTGGATGCAAATAGATCCCTCCTCATTGGACCCCCCAGTGAGAAGATGGATCCAGAAATATTAGGAAAAAAATAAGTTACCAGTCAGGTGTGTCTGTGAACACCGTGGAACACCAGTCTGCCACTGAGAGGTTACCGCCTGGTAAAAACTCGGCATGCACCATGATGAGATGAGGGAGACAGAATTCCCAAAACAATTAGGCCATGTCTGTGAGAATTCTAAATCCAGCATCCCCAGCTTGTCATTCACCTGGCAGCTGTCATGCTGTCCATTCAGAGCAAAACAGCACAGTGAATGCTCTTCTTCGCAAAGGTTTTGATCGCAAATGGCCCTGCAAGCAGCTCGAAACCATACATGTGTGCGCTCGACTCCGAAACCGACCACAGCTGCTTTCTACCTGCGATCTCTCCACAACTGGCTCCCCAATCTGAATGGCTGGCACTGCACTAGACTAATAGATCAAGGAAAGAGCTGAAGATTTCTCTTTTATTCCGGCGATCTACCCCATGACCTCTGTCTTTGCTTCGAGTTGATTGTCATCTCAGCATAGCCCCCCGTCCCTAAGTGGTGGATCTTCAGCCTCTGTGGTGGCATGTAGGGGAGCAGACCTGGAAAGATCTCCTGCATGGAAGGGACCTGGAAAGATCTCCTGCATGGAAGGGACCTGGAAAGATCTCCGGCATCCTCTGCATAAACCCGGGATCTTCAGCCTCTGCAGTGCAATGTAGGAGAGGGGACTCAGAAAGATCTCCTACAGCCTCTGCAGTGCCATGTAGGAGAGGGGGCCCGGAAAGATCTCCTACATGGAGGATGGCAGAAGCCCGGGATCTTCAGCCTCTGCAGTGCCATGTAGGAGTGGGGACCGGGAAAGATCTGCACGGAGGATAGCAGAAGCTCGGGAACTTCAACCTCTGCAGTGCAATGTAGGATAGAGGACCTAGAAAGATCTCCTGCACGGAGGATGGAAGAAGCCCTGTATCTTCAGCCTCCGCAGAGCCAGGTAGGAGAGGGGACCCGGAAAGATCTCCTGCACGGAGGAAGGCAGAAGCCCCGGATCTTTAGCCTCTGCAGTGCCATGTAGGAGAGAGGACCGGAAAGATCTCCTACATGGAGGAAGGCAGAAGCCCCGGATCTTTAGCCTCTGCAGTGCCATGTAGGAGAGGGGACCCGGAAAGATCTTCTGCATGGAGGATGGCAGAAGCTCAGGATCTTCAGCCTCTGCAGTGCCATGTATGAGAGGGGACCTGGAAAATCTCCTGCACGGAGGATGGCAGAAACCCGGGATCTTCAGCCTCTGCAGTGCCATGTAGGAGAGGGGACCAGGCATCTTCAGCCTCTGCAGTGCCATTTAGGAGAGGGGACCCGGGAAAATCTCCTACAGCCTCCACAGTGCCATATAGGAGCGGGGACCCAGAAAGATCTCCTGCATCGAGGATGGAAGAAGCCCTATATCTTCAGCCTCCGCAGTGCCATGTAGGAGTGGGGACCGGGAAAGATCTGCACGGAGGATGGCAGAAGCCCGGGATCTTCAGCCTCTGCAGTGCCATGTAGGAGAGAGGACCCGGAAAGATCTCCTGCATGGAGGAAGGCAGAAGCCCGGGATCTTCAGCCTCTGCAGTGCCATGTAGGAGAGAAGACCCGGAAAGATCTCCTGCACGGAGGATGGAAGAAGCCCTGTATCTTCAGCCTCCGCAGTGCCATGTAGGAGAGGGGACCCGGAAAGATCTCCTGCACGGAGGAAGGCAGATGCCCGGGATCTTCAGCCTCTGCAGTGCCATGTAGGAGAGAGGACCCGGAAAGATCTCCTGCACGGAGGATGGCAGAAGCCCGGGATCTTCAGCCTCTGCAGTGCCATGTATGAGAGGGGACCCCGAAAATCTCCTGCACGTAGGATGGCAGAAACCCGGGATCTTCAGCCTCTGCAGTGCCATGTAGGAGAGGGGACCAGGGATCTTCAGCCTCTGCAGTGCCATGTAGGAGAGGGGACCCGGGAAAATCTCCTACAGCCTCCGCAGTGCCATGTAGGAGCGGGGACCCGGAAAGATCTCCTGCATGGAGGATGGCAGAAGCCCGGGATCTTTACCTCCGCAGTGCCATGTAGGAGTGGGGACCGGGAAAGATCTCCTGCACGGAGGATGGCAGAAGCCCGGGTTCTTCAGCCTCCGCAGTGCCATGTAGGAGTGTGGACCAGGAAAGATCTCCTGCATGTAGGATGGCAGAAGCTCTAGGATCCTGGTTAGGTGCTGTAGAGATGTGATGGGGAGAGCCACTGCATGCACAAGCTCCCTCTTTATTAATCTGATCTTTGCCCACAACAGATGAAGGGAGGAATTCACTTAATTGATTCCAGAAGGTTTGTGGGTTGCGCATGGCACATTTCTGATGTTTCCCCATTACGATGAACCCCAGTCCCCATACAAGATGAAGATATGTCTTTGCTAAATACTGTGATTGCGCCATGAGAAGAATATCGTCCAGATAAATTTAAAGCCGTATCCGCTGTCTCCCTAGGCAACAGTCTCCTTAACGGATCTACCACTGGAGGAAGGAGCTTGGCAAAGCATCAGGCGGCTGATGATAGGCCCATGGGTAGGCAAAGTGACCGTGCACCAAGAAAACTGAAGGTAACTGTTAGATCTTTGTATAAAAGTCACATGCTTTGTCTGGGAGTACCAGTGTCATGGTGTTGTGGCTTGATATGCTTATCTTTCAAAGTGTATTTACTTTCAGTCTGTGTCACCTGCTCTGCCAGGTGCATTATAATGAATGAGAATGTACAGTATGTATATAGGTGGGTTCCTCTGTGAAGCGCAGGCAGTTCCATTTACTAGAATCCATTCAATAAATATATATGGAAAGGATCTTTTGTTTACAGACCTTCTTCAGGATCTCACAGTAACGTCTGTGAGAAGGGGAGATGGGAACGGTTACCATCCCACCAACTATCCAGCCCCCCAGTCTCGGTACATCCTGAATACATTGGGCCTCATTCCAAGTCGGGCGGTCCGGTAAAAAAGTGCTGGTTTCCGTGGATACCAGCACTTTACCAGACATCCCAACTCTTAGCTAAATGCTGGAGGTAAGCCAGGCGTCCTACCGGCCACAAAAGTACTCGTTACAACCACCGGCATTACAAGTGGTGATAATGACGGAAAATACCCTCATGGACTCCTATTGGACTCCAGGAATCGGGATTTACACCATACCGCCGGATCGAGTGCCGGTATAGGTAAATACCAACGGCCGGTATCCTGGCGGCTGTGCCCTCAGGTTACTGGCATAGTCGGATTGAGGCTCATTATATCCATTTTCAAATGGCACAAACCAAGAAGTGATTTCATTTTCTCGGAATGACCACAGCACAAACCCCTTCTCTTTTCTCTTTACAATATGAAGGCCGTGTGTGCTCTTTTGCTTCCTTCTGGAACAAACTATTTTTCTTCTTTTACTCTATTGTGTGTGCCAGATTAATTCTTCTCCGTTGCTTTTATTGGATTGGACACAAAATGTAAGACCTGTCTTTAAAAGCCGGGGGTCTGTCGTCATTTTTTAAATGATGACTCTGCCCACCAAACATAAGTGGGAAAATGGGTGAGACCAACTTACCATTGAATAGTCCATGGTTGAACCGCGTGCTGGTGGAATGCCCTTTGTAAATGCAGCCCGTTTGAGGAAGGAAAAGAGGTTGTGAATCATTGGCTGTGCCTGGGCTCGCCTTCCACTAGGGCAGGGGCCTGCTACCTTTCGTTCGCCAGATGTTTTGGACTTCAACTCCCATCATCCCTAACTAGCAAATTGAATGGTGAGGGATAATGGGAGTCATAGTCCAAAACACCTGGAATCTGTAGATTCCCCATCTCCCTCTCTAGTGTTGCCACTAGAATGAGGAAGGAAAACAGTTTGAGAATATTTGGTGGAGCCTGTGCCCGCCTTCCTCCGCTTGTGCGGTCGTATGGTTCCTTCAACAACTGGATCTGGAGTAACCATGTTGGGATAAACAAAATATTGTGGTAAATTGTGCTGTATGCAGGGAAGAAAAGGTGGTGATTTAGTGGCTGATGTCCCTGGCATATTGTTCCCCAATGACCCAAGGAACATTCCCTCTGTCTGAACTGGCTCTATATTCCACTGCTTGTGATTCATACTCATTGGTCCACCTTTGCGGTGCTCGCCACTCATAGAGGCATTAACATGCGCCAGAAAACACTATACCCACTAGGCCTAGCCACTCAGAATCTCGGATTCAGTGTTAGTTCCTGCCATACGTTGAGTGCGTAGAGCAGACGGAACAGATGAAGTACGTGGATGGAATAGGTGATGTATGTGGATAGAACGAGTGATGTATGGGAATTGAACAGGCGACGTATGTGGATGGAACGGGTGACGTACGTGGATGGAACAGGTGACGTATGTGGATTGTAGGGGTGATGTATGTGGAAGGAACTGGTGTAATATGTGAAAGGTATGGAGAAATATGTGAATGGTACAGATGAAATACGTGAATAGTGTGCATAAAACAACTTAGAAATACACGGAACAGATTTGAATACATGGAACGGATTCAAGTGCGTGGAACAGATTGGAGTGCGTGGAACGGATTGGAGTGCATGGAACGGATTGGAGTGCGTGGAGCGGACTTGAGTGCATGGAGCAGACTGGAGTGCATGGAGTGGACTGGAGTGCACTGAACGGACTGGAGTGCACGGAGCGGACTGGAGTGCATAAAGCGGACAGGAGTCCATGGAACAGATTGGAGCACATAGAATTGGGCGACTTACATGGAATGGTTTGGAGTGCATGGTACGTTCGAAAGAGCATGTAACCCATCATATCACATCACCACGCTTATTCTCTTCTTTACGCCACCATTCAACTAGAACACAGAGATACTATGACACCATTCGGTATAGCTGTTCTCATACCAACATCTGCCTCATACTACCCATCACTAAACACTGCTGGTTACACACCTCCCAGCCAGGCGTTCTCCTCAGGCCTAACGTAGCCACAATCGGTCTGGATAAATCCTGCTAGAACGAACACATACTCTTGATCTCTCAGCCACCACACCTACCGCTAAGAAGCAGCGATCACATGATTGCCACACCAGCTGCACACATATCCGGTGCTCACACGCAGCTTTTACTCTCTCTACTCTCTCTACTGACTTGAACTTCGGTTCCCAAGGGCGTTCAACCTACCAGCGCCTTCAGACCATACCAATGGTACATAAGGCGCTATACAAATGCAAAATAACATAACATAACATAGGCAGTGTTTTTGACAAGTAGCTCACAGTATCCAATAACATACCACAATGTTTATACCACACCCTACCCATCCTTACCATACCACGACGTTTATACCATGCCCTATCCATCCTTGCAATACCAGGTTTATACCATGCCCTACCCATCCTTACTATACCACGTATATACCATGCCCTAACCGTGTTTACCATGCCAATATGTTTATACCATGCCCCACCCATCCTTACTATACCGCGCCCTACCCATCCTTACCATACTACATTTATACCCTACCCATCCTTAATATACCACATTTATACCATGCCCTACCTATCCTTACCATACCATGGAGTATTTGTGCATTCCATGGCAGGAAAGGTCTGGAACACTGTGAATTCATGTACCCTGCAGCAACATTATCCAGCAAGATAATTATTGCCGGTAAGATAGCTCCGTGGTTTGTGAGCTTCCTGCTGTGATCTGCAGGTTGCAGGTTCAAATCCCGGCATGGCCAACTCAGCCTTCCACCCTTCTGAGGTCAATAAATGAGTACCAACTTCGGTTGGGTGATATTGTATATAAAATATGTTCTATGGAAAGTGGTGTATGATTAACACATCATCAGCATAGATTAACTAAATGCCTGCATTACGGAATGAAGAGGCTGCCATTCGGTTGAATTGGGTTGCATGATTATCTCAGGGACAAACATTAATGCTCCCATGAGTCTTAAATGCTGCTAGATGTGGGCATATAAATCTATGATCACTTCAGGGCATTAAAGCAGACAGAGGAGGTCCCATCCCGGCTTCAACTGGCAATAGTACTAGAGCTGGACTTTTCCCTGCTCGCTTAGCTTGCATGTTACTCTCCTCACAGCCTGAGGGGCTAGAAGGGCACTGGTCCCTTAAGGGCAAATCAACCACCGTCACCGTAGTGATAGGGCTAAGAGGCAAAGCATCACCCAATCTTAGTACTTTCTGAGTATATAATATTTTGGGATATTTTAGTTTCTTGGATGTGCACCCCAGGCTGCTGTTGTGCAGCAGGGGCGCTCGTCCCAGGGCCCCAAGAGGTTTCAAATGCGGCAAAGGCCTAAGACTGTGCGGTAGATGGTTGGGGAATTAAAGGGGGAGGGGAGTGTTGAGAGGGGCTGCATTTATAAATAGAATATAGCGAGAGTGGATGTAGATTGCATTAGACACAAGACGCAATTTTGGTAACTAGCAGCCATCTTTAAATCAAGGCCCGGTGCTATGTTGCCGCCAGGATAGTAGGCCCTAGCACAGGGCATAGTTGTACGTGTGTGAATGAGGGAGCAGGGTACGATTGGGTCAAGAGTTGGACAGGCCTCACACAGTTTCATAAACCTAATTATTTCATATTGTTACCACATGTAACCTAGAACGAATGTGCCCTGCAAGGCCATGGGGGTGGGGGGTTCCAGAGCTCCCTGCGAACAGTTATCCCACGAGAAGGAGGACACGAGCCTCTGACCCAGCCCAACCCAAATTCTAAATTATATTGTCCAAATGTCCCTGTCCCAAGACCGTAGCACCCCAGGACATCAGTCAGTACAAAACCCACGACCATAAAACTGTTTGATCACCCATTTGTTATATAGATCACAGTAGAATGTCAGAGGCCCCTGTGATTTGTGCTGTGAGGTGCCCGGGAGGGAAAGTAACACATTTAGTGGCAAGGGTGGGAAGACTTGGAATGGCGTTGACACGTCTGGTATCGGGCTGGGTTTTGCTGAGATAAAACAACCTCGAATGTAGACTCTGCGCCCATGTCTGCAGTACCAGGTGCACATTAGGCCACTGATAGGGCAGGCAGTGAACTCAATCCTTAATTGGCAATTAAAGAGCCCAGCACCTGATGCCATCGTGAGAAGAGCCCCACGTGGAAGAAGATGGACAAGAAAAGCTGGAACCAATGACCTGCCATCCCATATGGAGCATAATATTATTTTAATTGTGGTCTTTCACTCTAATGCTGTTATTGTTGCACTTGATGAATATGTCTCGGTTATAATGGATCAGCTGGCCCGGCCTTTTGTTTCCAATATGTCTACCATAATGACTTGTAATGTTGGAAAATTACAGCCTTGAAAACGACCAGAGGGTCGAAACACGTGTTGGCTGTTCATGTTTTGGGATAAATAGCATAATTTTCTGAATTTTATTTTCTCTGGCATAATGTATTTCAGATGTATTACATAATTATTGTATAATTCCACCTGAGCGCGAGTCACCTTCCCACACTCACAATTTTTGAACCCTGGTTGATGAGTTGGAGGGAAAAGAGTGATTGCTGCCGCTCTACACATATCTTTCTGTTATTCACAATATAGAGTGGTCACAAGCGCACAGGTCCAACATATCAAATCCACCAAACTTCTATTTTTGATGTACAAGAAGAGGCTCCTTATAATTAGAGAGCTCTGATTCCTGTGCCCAATATTCTTCAGGTGGGGGAATGAGATGAAGTAGTGGTTGTTGTTTTAGCTTATTATTTTAGTTTGTTGTTTTAGTGTATTGAATAGTGTTTATGTAATAGGTGGAGGCCGATGAAGGGCCTGAGGAAGTAACACTAGTGTGGAGTGTGTGGCGTGAGAGAGCATGTGGGGGGGTGAGGGTGGAAACGGGCGGCGACTAGGGAGTGGGGACGGAGGACTGAGAGTGACATTATGACAGAGTGTATACAAATTCATAAAGTAAAAAGGTATTGAACGTAATGATCCCTGATATGGGAGTAATGTCTCAGTTGGAGTATATGTATAGTGCTTTACCATTCTACAGGGACAACATAGAAAAGTACCACAAAAAGTGGTTGGCAGAGACATAGGGAGGGATGCCTCATGCATGGCCAGAGCAAGGCACAAACGACAAAGGGATATTGGACCATATGTCCAGGTTGCTAGTGGCCAAATATAAAGGTGAAAAGCTTCAGAGGAGAAGAGAGATTTTGAACCTGTGGAAAATGGCAGAAGACATGGAGTATAATTACGAGTGAAGACCCCAGAGTGGCGACAGCCCCACACCAAGTATGGTCCAACCCACAGTCCCTGGGATAAGAGTACAACACTTTGCTGGAAGGGGATCTATCCACTTATCACCCACCAGGCCACAGGATACACAAACCCAACATATGAACCCACCCCTGTTACTGCGCCACCACCATATCACACGAATGGCATATCACCTGATACAACAACACAGCGGGTTACCAAGCCCCAGAAGGACTAAGAGATTGCATTAAAGGCAGCACAAGCCAAACTAGCAAGGTTGAGGGCTCTTAAGGAAGGGAAAGCAAGCGGGGGAGCGGGTTGGACGAGTGGAGGGCTGGAGATATTTTTTTTAGGCTCGACAGCACCGCCATAAAAATGTGCACATCGAGAAGTTGAAAAGTAACGACGGGGGAGCAGAAAGTGTGGGATATGGGACATGTGTGGAGTTTATGGCCTGAACAGGTGCACAGCAGGTTTGGGAGGGTAGCAGTGGCTCAGAAAAAGGGAAGTGACAAACGGAAATCAAGGCATAAAGTGGGCACGCTGTAACACAAGGGCCCCGGGAGGTTGCAGTATGTGCCCTAGGCTCAGATGGATAAGACTAACTTAATAAAGTACTCCCGCCTCTTACTACATGGGTGGGGAAATTGGTATATGTAGTTGAGAAGCACACCGCAGGAATCCCGGTAGCAGTGGGACACATAAAAAGCCTGCTGGTAGCTATTGTTGGTGATCAGAAAGCAGACGTATGGGTTAAGGCTGGATACCCAGGAGTTGAACTGGATGATGACGCACATGATGGGGCTCCCTTCAATAACATCCAAGTGCAGGTTTGGGATGCCCTGCGGTGAACTTACTCAGACACACCAGATTTACAGTCCATCATGCAATACACCATGGGAGATGATGAAGACCCCACTCAGTAAATTTTGAAAGTGCAGGAGATGTGGCAAGTGGAGATGGGGGACCAGTAGGACTGATCAGTTCCTCTTTTCTATTTTGTTATCAAAAGGGTATTGCCAAAGGTAGTACAGGAGGTGCTTGAAAAGATAGTGGGTATTGAGGCAAAAGGGTGGGCTGAAATACAAACTATGATTATACACCATTGCAAGAGGATTAAAGAGAGGGACAAAGAAATAGTGCAGAGGCTGCATGCTGATGAAGAAAAACTGGTACAAAAGAAGTTGGCCAAAATAGAAGTGCAAGGGACAGCAGCAGAAGTGAGACAAACAGATTCTGCAGAGCAGACAGCAGCACGAGCAGATGTGAGGATAGCAGCATTTTGGCCCAGAGGGGGACAAGGACAGTAGGGCCGCGGCCCGCAGCAACAGCACCCCGAGCAGTATCAAGAAGGTCAGTAGCGGGAAAGAGTTTCGTAGGGGTAAAGGGGCGTTCGGAGGTATGGGACAGGAAGGGACACCGGGACCAGTGAAAAGGTGGCCGTGCAGGAAGTGGGGCTACTTTGTTAGGGAGTGTAGGAGCCGAATGGGGGCTGGTTACAATCCATACACCCATGCAGGACCGGTGGCACAACCACAACCAATTCAATTCCATCCCCTAATGGGTACATCCATCTCATACAAAATTCACCAGGCCTAAACACATTTACCTCTGCGATGCCCACAATCACAGTTGCCAGCACTGCCCATGCAGACGACCTCACAGCACCAATCATATGGAGGACCCACACCCCCAGCAAATGCTGTCCCAAAGGGGGCAGTGGCCCCATACCAGAGGGGGTGTGGGATGTGAGGAATATCTTTCACCTTCCCTGGATCAAACACATACCTTCCCTAGGACAGCCCACAGAGAGCTCTTGCATGCCCAGTCCTGTCCATGACTACCCACCCTGATGAGGAACCCTTGGTGGGCACTGAGATAGATGACAAACACTTCACCATTATGGTCGACACCAGTGCCACTAAATCATGCATCAGTGAAGGAAACTTTCCATTATCAGGTGAAACTCTTAACACACAGGGATTCTCTGGGGCTGTCGCCATGGTTCCATACACTGAAGAAGTATCAAACAAAATAGGAGGGAAAGTGATGTGGGAACCCTTGCTCTATTCGGAAACATCCCCAATCAATCTGCTTGGGTGTGATCTCCTGAGCAAATTGAACATGATCATCTTGTTCAGAGACAGGGGGATAGCATGTGCTACTCCAGGGATGTGTCCAAAAAGAGCAATGGTGATAATACATGCAAGAGGAGGGGAGGTGGTGGTTTGCAGCATCCCAGTTGACCCTGATATGTTTGTGTACGGAATCACAGTTTTGCTTGCGGCAGTGCCCCAGATTGGTAAAGCATGCTGTCAGGTACCATCCAATTTCATTTTAGGCCTGTTTTGACCCCATAGCTTGTGGCAAGGACGACACTTTCATTAGATTTGCAGGGTCTGGTGTGTCCGAGAAAATAATTGTTGTCCTCGGAACTGATTCCGGTGGGTGCTAGTGGTGCATAGTGTTGTGTATTAATCCTATTGTGCCTCTTAGGGAGGTGACAGATGTGGAGTTATTTGAGGACCGGCTGATGATGGGGAGCTAGTATTGGCCATTTGCATCCATTGCGAAATCATGGTACAATATCGTAGGGTGCAATGTCCTTTGATGGCCCTTGTTGCCCCACCCACATTCACTGACAAAGATCTAGAGCAGGTCTCTGAATGACCATGGACCACCAATGTCCACGATGTAGGGCTCTTGCAGGGAGTGACCCCGTGAGAATAACACTCACTCAAGCCGGGAGCAGTGCTACCCGAGTAAAGCAATTCCCCATGTCTAAAGAAGCAGAATAGGAGATTAGAGACACCATTACTGCACTGCTCAATCAAGGGATCATACTACCTTCCACCTCCCCATGCAACACAGCGATCTACCTGATTTGCTGGCCAGTGATCTCGTTTTTATTAGGAACTTTGTCCATCAGTGGAATGAGCCTAGATACAACGGTCCAAACACCATTGTCTATGCCACTTCCCTGGTGGTCAAAGTGCTGGAGCTGAGGGATTGGGCACATATGTCGGATGTCCATAAGGCACTGAATGCCACACCCCCTGCACAAATTGAGTAAATGCCAGAAAGTATACAAAATGAGGTGCATTGACAGAATTATTCACTGATGAAAAGAGGTGTTTTATTACGTTTTTCTTGTTAAATTTGTTTTTATGTTTTATTTTTTATAAAGCTTACAAAGACTGCCATATGCAGTTGCATGCTCGCTATCTCTCTCTCTCTTTCTCTCTCTTTCTCTCTCTTTCTTTCTCTCTTTCCATTTCTCTCCCTCTCTTTCTTTTTCCCTCCCCCTCTCTCTCTGGGGAAAGATGTTACAGAAGAAGAAAGGGACAGCAGCAGTGAAGGACAACTACTGGGTGTGTGGCCAGCAGGCGTTCTTGCACCTGCCACCACTATGGAGGGGCACCGGATTGCTGGCCTTGTTACACTCAGTGTTCTGTGTAGTCCCTGAAGAGCACTTAATAGTGGGACTAGGTGCCTTGTCAACCTCAACACCGGCACCAGTGTCACATGCACCTGCCACAGTGCTGCCACCACAGCCTATATTCAGTATTCTGCCAGAAAAGGAGAAGAAAGAAAAACTACAGAGAAGGTGAAGTACTATTTGTCCCAAGATTCCTGACAATTACTGAAAGACGCACCAGCTCAATATAGACTATACAGCAAAGAAGAGACATTATTTGCATCTTATTGCTACCAGGAATGCCAGCAGCCGCAAACGCCAAATGGCTCCAGATAGTGCGCTGGGAGGTAATACAGCTGGCCAATGATACTGAAAAATGCCTTAATGCTATCAAGATGGAGATGCAAGCGAACTGGTTGATGACGCTGCAGAACCGCTAGATGCTGGACCTCCTCGGGCATATGGAACGAAGTTTGCCTGGAAGATTGGTGATTCTTGCTGCACCTACAAGCCTCCTAACGATGCTGACAATGGCTCCATCACCAATATAATGGGGCCCATGCACAGCCTTGGTACTCACATGCAAACAGAAGATGGAATTCAAAACATTGACTGGTTTCGATAACCTTTTCTCCTGGGCACCATGGTGGATGGGGCGACCGTGACCCTGCTGATACCAGTGATGGTATTTGTACTGGTGATATTCTGTACATGCCAGCTGGGACTTTGGTGCTGTGCTAAAGCAATGCCTAGTAGTGCAATGATGATGGTTTCAATTGGGGTACAAGGGGCACCTCGCGGTACAAAAGCTATTGCAGTGCAAACAGATGACCCTAACAGACCCTGCATGGTTGTTGTAGAACAACGTATTCACGCTCCAGGAACTATCACCACTCCCCCCACTCAACCCTGAAAATTATGTAGAGCACTAGGTAGATTTAGCAGGGTATGGGGGATGCACATACATGATATGCACCCCAGAACAATATGCACAGGCTGGGGAGGGCCTGCATCATGTATGTAAGGCCTTGGTACCAAAGGAAGGGTCTCCACCATACCTAGAAGCTGACAGATTGGAACGGGAGAGAAGGGAGCAGGAGGACAGAAATGTGTTCATCAGGAAATGTGTTAATATGGGATTAACAAAAGGGGGGAATGTTGGGAAGCAGGGACGCTCCCCACGCATCTACCGCACTTAAGACTGTGCAGTAGATGCTTGGGGAGTGTATAGAATGGAGGGGGCATTGAGAGAGGTTGCATTTATGGGAAAAGTGGATGTAGATTGCATTAGACACAAGATGCAATTTTGGTAATTTGCAGCTATCTTTAAATCAAGGCCAAGCGCCGTGTTGCAACCAGGACAGTGGGCCCCGGCACACGGCATAGTTGTACCTGTGTGAATGTGGGAGCAGTGTACGACTGGGGAGGGAGTGGGACAGGTCTCACACAGTTTCATAAATCTCTCATGGATTTGTATTGTTAGCACATGCAACCTAGAAAGAATGCACCCTGAAAGGCCATGAGGGGGCAGAGAGCTAACTGCAAACAGTTATCCCATGAGAAGGAGGGCACTAGCCTCTGACCCAACCCAAATTCTAAGTTATATTGTACATATTCCCCGTCCAAAGACCCTAGCATGCCAGGACATCAGTCGGTCCAAGACCCTTGACTATAAAATGGTTTGATCTCCCCTTTGCATTTGTTATATAGATCACAGTAGAATGTCTGAGGCACCTGTGATTTGTGCTGCGAGGTGCCAAGGAGGGAAAATAACAAATTTAGTGGTAAGTGTGATTAAGACTTGAAATGGCACTGACGTGTCTAGTATTGAGCTGGGGTTTGCTGAGATAAGACGACCTTGAATGTAGCCTCTGCACCCTTGTCGGCAGTAACAGGTGCACATTAGGCCACTGATAAAACAGGCAGTGAACTCCATCCTTAATTGGCAATTATCAAACCCAGCGCGTGATGATGTTATGAGAAGAGCTTCACGTGGAAGAAGATGGACAAGAACATCTGGGACCAATGATCTGGCATCCCATATAGAGCAGACTGCCTATGTATAGGGTTACACCAACCAGCTACATAATTCTGTACACTATATGATGTATGTAATTGTGATGCCATTTGCCCTTATAAGCTGCCGGCCATGTTGGTTTTCCTTAGAGCGCTCTGTGGCAGCAGAGTTCTTTGCTATCGCGTACCTGGTTTTTTGAGAATAAAGACTTGTTCTCCCTGCAAGAGGTGTGCTTGGATAGTTTTCCCTAATGGGTTGTATTTTTACTGGTGTTAGTGTGAGAGGCTTCTTTACAGTGCCAGTGATATTTTGACACTTAGATAGCTTGTGTGTTAATGGCTTTAATATGAGACGTCTAAGCCATGGTGCTGGGTGGGATTTCCAGGTATGCCAGATTGAGGCTGGGGTTCGGCAGACTCAGAGGGCCCAACTCCCTCCCCAGAATAAACGGAGGACTCAGTCGGACACCAAGTACAAACTGCGGTTTATTGCAAATAAAACCAACAGGGATCAATACAAGAACACATGAAGATTCTGGTACATCTAAAAAAGAAAATACAAGCGTGAGGGATTGGGTATTGAGAGTTCAACATGTCGGGTGGCTGGCCTGTTCCATCCCCAAAAAAAGATCTATTACATTGTTGCAGAGTAGTGGGTTTACCATTGGTTCTTGCCTCCTGCCATCCACCCCTGGGACGCTAAACTGTGATTGGTTAGAGCTGGTGCCCCCAGGCCTGGGACTCAATCGAGTTCTCAGCTTGATGTGCACCTCTGAAGGTGATGTGAACAATGATGTGCCTGTATTGTAACTTGTCTCTACCACCTTTGCCTATGAGAATATGCACCTTACATCACAACACTTGTTTCAGTCTGGGTTTGGTTTGCTGGGATCGGCACCCCTTTCTCACCGTAGATGACTGTCCATTGTCTCGTCTGACTGCATCACGTGTTTAGAGACCACCAACTTCAGCTCTGCAGCTCATAATTATGATGCTCTATTCCACTTTTCTGCAGCTAGACCCCTTGTCGTTTGGAGATTATAATGTCCTCGGATCTCTGACGTTGGCTGTGAGCCTGTCTTTGCCCATCTTCCACTCTGTGCAGCCTGAATCAGCTTCTCCTCGTCTCATGCACAGAGGTTTGAGGCCTGCTGTATTTTTCCTAACCCTTATTATGTCATTTTTGCACTGTCCATGTTATGCTAAGTTCCCTCTAGGTTATTTGTACGTGGTTCGATCAGGTTCCAAACATGCTCCTGTATCTCCACGCGACTATTGGCTTTGAGCATCAGCAAGCTTTGTCAGGATCTCTTGTGCCTTGCGGTTCTGCTTTATTGCATTTGGCTAACGGCAAAAACAAAAAAAGCATTGACAGCATGCATATATGTCTGTCTTCTAGCTATAGAATTGTGCACTGAGGTTCTTCATGTATACGAGTGTGTATTTTTTGTGGTGCAGTGCAGGACTGCGACTGTGCTTAATTTCTACCACTGCTATGTCATGATGTCACTAACGACATCAGGATCATTGCTTCTTAGTGTTAAGTCGAGGCTGTCCATAAAGACATCGCTGTCCACGATGACAGCTTCTTTTCCCACAAATGGAAAGATTTGCATTGTATTTGGTCTGTATGGCTGGCTGAGAGGATGGGCCTCATTACGCGGTATGCGGTAAGTTACGGTACTTACCTGCATGGAGGAAATAACGTGTCCGTGTAGTAACCAGCCCGCTAATTGCGTGGCATCACGAGTACGTGGGCACGAGCTTTACGCCATGCCGGTAAGGACACTACCGCCATGCCGTTAAAGACCCCAAAAAGTCCCTTAACGGCATCAAGTAAAGCGCTGATAGCACCAGCGCCATCCTTGATACCGGCATTAGCGGGAAGTGCTAAAAGCGATGACCGCTACAAACGGCGACCGCTAATGGCGGTAAACGTAAATAAGCAGAACCGGAGGTAGCGTCATCGCACAGGAACGGGAAAGAGCACGGCGGCCATCATTAAAAACACAATCCATTGCCATCCTCAACCCCCAGGACCTGCAGCAACACCACAGCTGTCCAAACCTCATCGAACAACACTTGACAATGCCCAAGGCCCTAAAGAAAGGTGCAGAGTGCCATTGCAAGGAACGTTTCTCTAAGGAGGAACTATCCATGCTAGCAGACACACTAGCTGCAAATGCAGAAGTTGTGTTTGCTCTGGACATGCGGCATCCTGCCCAGATTAAAAAAAAGGAGATCTGGGCCGAGGTGGCACGGAAAGTCAGTACAGTGAGCACCACCCCACACTGTAAAGGATGTCTGCAAGCGCTGGGACAACCTGCGCCTCTGTGTCCGGAGCATACTTGCCGCCAACAGGAGCCTGGCCACGGGTACAGGAGGCAGAGGAGAATCCCCAATGAAGATGCAAGTGTGGGAGGAGACATGTGCCAGCACCATTGGCATCGAATCAATCAAAGGAGTGGGAGACATGGAGCGCGGTGTGCCGTCATCGGCAGATGGAGGTGAGTGTCCACAAGAAACACTGCAATGCAAAGCATGAAGTTCTCCCCCAAATGTGACCTTGTAACTAGCTAATGCATGGGCATCACACACACATTTACACAACCATGCCCATATGCTGTGCACATCCCAACACAACCTCATGCATGCAGCACATCAGACATGTGACACCCAGACTCATGCCTGTATGACCCATCCATATGGCAAACAACCTGCATGTCCGATATCGAAGTCAAAATGTACAGAACTGCAGCAATAACAACACATGCATGTTGCACGTTGACCATTCACCGATGCTCTCCCTCTCTTGGTCCCCCACAGGCTCACAATTTGACAGTGAAGAGCAGGACTCTGCGGCACAGGTCCCAACACCAAAGAAGAAGGCCAAGGGCATGGAGGAAGGCACCAGGCCTATCACATCGAGGGGCACAGGGAAACCTGGACTGCCGCAGAGGGCCAAAGCCACACATGCAGCCACGTCACCAAGGCATGAAAAAGTGGCCGACAATGTCGTAGCACCCACACCTGCCAATCCCACCACACAGGAGCCAGTGGCAGAAGGCTCACTGTCTGCCGCTAACAGCTCGATTGGTGTAGCTGCTGCGACGGCCCCCCTGTCTGATGTCGAGGAACCATGCATTACACCCGAGGGACACCGCACACCCAGCCCGCAGCTGTCAGCCCTGCACAGCCCATGCCCCACATCCAATGCCAGCAGCCATGAGCTGTCTGGTGGTGACTCCTTGGCAGGGAGATGGAGTCCCATGGAGTTCTCACCTGATGGTGGACACATGCAGCAAGCTGCATCAAAAACCACCAAACGCAGGCCCAGAGACCAGGGAATCCACATCATACAACAGCGCCAGGAGGAGCTCACTGCGCTGGCTGGCCAGCACGTGATCGAGGGTGCCCTGACGAGGGAGGAGTGCTGGGAATATGCCAAGGGAATACAACAAGCTATAGAATCCAGCACTACACACATTTGCGACAAGTTGGCAGCTGTGAGGCAGGTCCTCACCCCCATCGCAGATGGAATGGAGTCCCAGCATCCCGCACAAGGACAGGACCAACCAAGCACCTTCTCCTCTGCCAGCTCCAGGCAGTCCAGCCCCCTGCGCAGGTCTTTGCTGTCCATGCGGCGCACAGACTTGCAACCACCCAATGCTGGTAGAGGAGGTGGGAAGTAGGGGCAGCCTGATGTTTGTGACTCTTGAACACTAATGTTGCACTGAAGTGCATGCCATGTTTGGGGCATTTGTGGGCGGGGGGGGATAGGGTGTTTGTGGCATTTGTGGGGGGTGGGAGGGTAGGGTGTTTGGGGTGAAGGGTCCGTGCACCTCAAAATCACATTATGCTTAATACACCCGTTGTGTCAGGAAAAATCACATGAGTGGACATTCTTTATTGTGTATGTGTGCTTTATTGTTGAACAGTGCACAGTGTTCATTTACCCACAACACCCAGTGCCCTGAGTCCCACATCCATTGCACCCTCTTCATCCATGTGTATTAGTACCATTGGTCTATCAGATGCTGGCGCACAGCACCACCCTCCTGTGCATCACTACCGGCATGACGTGTTGCCCCATCTTCTCCCTCCTCCTCCTCACCAGGTGGTTGCTGTTCAATTTCAGGGGGCATAGGCACGTTCCGTCTGATGCACATATTGTGCAGCATGACACATGCCATGATGATCTTGCCCACCTTCTCACGCCCGTACAGGAGTGCCCCACCTGACCTGCTGAGGCAGTGAAACCGTGTCTTCAAAAGGCCACATGTCTGCCCGATCACCACACGGGTACGGGTATGTGCACGATTGTAGTCCTCTTCGTGCCTGTTCTGTGGGTTCCAGACAGGGGTAAGGAGCCACTTCTTCAAGGGATAGCCAGCATTACCTGCATGGATGCAACAATGGTTATGTGTAAGTGATTTCATCAAATGGAACCTGTACCTATCACACACAAGCCAGCATTGTTTCCTTGATCACATCCACATATCCCTGCATGCATGGAGGTAATCAGAGTAACTGCAATGTGTGAAGGTGTCCTATTCCTTGCGAGCGTTCATGCACTGTGCATGCCTACGGCAGTTGGTGCCATGAAGTGTTGTGTAGTCATTCGTATCATTTGGTCCTGTCACCGTTGGAACCAGACTCTTAGTGATCTGTCATTCCACGCTTGATGTCCCCATGCTGGCATGCTACACTGCTGTGGTGGTGTACAAGTGAGAATCCGTATATTACCTTAATGTGATTCCTTAGTAGCCACTCACGGACGCATTTCCGTTGGGATGCTGTTCAGCGGTCATTTGCATTGGCCAAATTGGCAGCATGTCGCTGCATTGTATTGTAGAGGATATGGTTTGATGATGTGCAGTGTACATGTGGATGGATATGGCATGGTTGCAGTAATGGCTTGTTGTCATTGTTGTGCAGCTTACGTCTTACACATGGTTTTCATGTGTCAGGTTCAGCCTGGCCTGCTCTGGGGGACAGTGTATTGCAGTATGGGCATTGTTCAGTCTCTCAACTGATCTCATCCAGTTGGAGTGTGCATTCCCCCCCCAATCTCACCCAGTTGGAGTGTGCATCTCTCCCCCCCCAATCTCACCCAGTTGGAGTGTGCATCTCTCCCCCCAATCTCAACCAGTTAGAGTGTGCATCTCTCCCCCCAATCTCACCCAGTTGGAGTGTGCATCTCTCCCCCCCAGTCTACTCCCCACATCACACTGCCATGTGCTTGCCCTGCAACTCACCAAGTAGCCAGGAACGTGGTCCGGCATGTTGCTCCATGTAGCATGGTATCGTTGAGTTCTGCAAGACCATTGACTCATGGGTTGATCCTGGATATCGGGCACAACAATGTGTGATGATCTTGTTTGAGTCACATACCATTTGCACGTTGATGGAGTGGTATTGCTTTCGGTTTTGGTACACTACCTCCATGGCATGTGGGACCACCAATTCCACATGGTTGCAGTCGAGGGCACCGATGCAACTTGGGATGCCTGCCAGTGAATGGAAGCCAACTTTGGTGTTGGAGATCTCCAGGGCAGTCCGTGGTAGGGATATGTATTCACTTGTGTGCTTCAGGAGGGCATCGAGCACATGGTTTAGCGTGCGTGAAAATAATGGTTGTGTTATGTCTCGGCGCATATACATCAAGTAAATTGTGTTTCAAAGCACCAGCAGGGCAACAGGGAGGGAGCATGAGAATGAAAACAAATATAACAATGAAAGATAGTGGCGGGCCTATTAGGCCTTCTGAGCATTCAGAATGTGCAAGGGCAGAGAGAGGGAGGGAGGTGGTAGGAGGTAGTGGAGGAGCTCTGGGGGGGGTAAGTGCTAGGTGTATCAAGATGGAAGTGCTAGGGAGCCATCAGTTGTAAGTGCATTGGTTGAGTGGTCAGCCGTCAATAAATAAGTTCAGGCCTTTGGTTGCATAGACTTGTGGTGTAACGCTCACCTGGTATCCACGGGGTTGTCAATCAGCCTGTTCTGACCTCTTGCGACCTCAAACCCTTCCCTGGAGGCTATTCGACTGGAGACTGGGCCTGAAACACAGGATTGTTAGAGTTTAACTCCCTATTGTCTCTGTGTGCTTCCCCGGGGTCCAACCCTTTCCTTTGATCCACAGGTCATCTTGTTTTCTTGGATAGTGTGCTCTCCGTCCTGCTTTCAGCGCAGGGGCGCGTTGATTGATGCGGGCTCGTTGCTGCCTAGTTACTTCACTGGCAAGAGTCCGACAGGTAAGTATAATGAGTCTTTTGAACAGTTTTCTAACTTTGTTCCTTTCCTTCCTTAGATGATGGCTGGCGTCCGGGGATGGCGGCGTGCTGCTGAGATGAGTAGCGCTGAAGGTGAGTGACAGCGATGCTCGATGCATCTCTTTCGTATTTGCATTGAACTGAGTTCTTTTTCTGTGTCTTTTAGGTGCCGCGACGTTTTCAGCGTGGATGCCGGTTAAGCGCAGTATGCAGCGCCTCTAGATGTTTCCACGCTAACCTGGAGTGTCCTTTCCCTCTTGCAGAGGGATGAGAAGTTCCGGAGACAGAGTTCCCCCAGAGCGGCTGGGATTCAGGTAAGCGTTTGAAGCTCGTACAGTATTTAAAAGTAAGCGAAGATTTGCAGAATGCTTACTAATGCCTTTTTTCTGTTCTTTTCCCTTTTCCTTAGGAAGTGGCGTGCCGGGATGGGAATGACACCTCCGAAGATGCCCGCAGAACAGAAGGAGCGATGAATGATGGGCAGAAGCGCCGCAAGGTAAGGCTGTTCCTAATGGTGTTCTTGTTCTTGCAGGAGCTGAGCGCAGAAGAAAGATGCAGGCCTACTGGAGACCGATCCGAACACGGTGAGTGTCACTCTGCAGGTGCAGAAAACGCAAAGCATGTTTCTCAGCCTGGGTGTGGCTTAAATAGTCTCTGGGTATCCCAGGTGTCTCTGGGCTGAACCACACCCAAAAGACTAGACCGCACATGCAGTTCTGGGAACCGAAATATGTGAGGGCATCCATCTTGTCCCCATCAATGCACTACAAGTCCAATCCCCAATGTTATCCTTTGGGAGTGAGTGAGTCTGGTGCCACAAGCGCCAAGTCTGACTCCAAGTGGGTCTTTGGAGGGATGTAGAGGCCCTTGAGGGCCATGTAGGTGATCGTGGCCTGGCTCCAGCCTGACATCTTGGAGGGCTGGGGACATGAGGGGCAGTAATCATGACATGTGGGTGCCAAAGCAAAGTGCTGGGAGGGGCGGAGGCAGTAGCTTTATCAACCCTCGTGTAGGGCTGTGAGTCTCAGTTCAACACAAGCAATTGATGCTGTAGGGCCTCGCCAAACCTATACAACCTGTGATTTTGAAATCCCAACCCTGAAAGACTTTAGTCAAACTAACACTATTGGTGCATTGTATGAATGAAAGGTGCTTCTATAGTGTGAACCGAGCTAAGAAGCTAAGAAGTCATAAAGCACTGTACATAGTCAATAGTCAGTTAGTACAAGGTGCAAGAGGAGGTCTTTGGGTGACGATTGGCGCCACTAGGCTCCCTCTGAGCCCAGTACGAGACGAGCTACTGTTTGAACTATAAGGTCTCCTGTCCTTCCCTGAACTGTAAGACTGCTGGAGCCGTGTGGATGTCTGGTGGGATCTTGTTCCATAGGGAAGGCATGCAGTAGGAGAAGGTCTGGTTCCTGGTCTTCACGTTCTAGCATTCTTGGGGTTTCTAGCCTCCTGATGTTGCAGCTTTTGGAATTGAAGTGACCTCTCTAATGTAAACTCAAGCTTTCAGGGTAGGTAAGGTGGCCCTTGAGATGAAACATCCTGGAATGCTTTGCAGGCTTCTTTGACGATGATGCATGCTGTGGTTGAAAGCCAGTGCATCTCCATGACAATTCCAACAAGTGATGCATGTACATTGGATAGGATCTATAAAGAAGTTAATGGCAGACAAGCCCCTTCAGTCTGCCCATCGATTTCTTGGCGAGGGCCCTGTCATTCCCTTTCAGCTGGTGACTGACAAGGTGGGCAGTCTATCAGTTTATGGGAAAAGAGGTTTCTTACCAATGAACGTGGTGTTCACCACTGCAAATAAAGCATGCCTTGGTGATGTGCTTCTAGCTTCTCTCAGGGTACTTTTATTATACAGTCCGGCCAGAAATTGCTGTCCCATCCACCCTGTGCTGTCTGTCCAGGTCAAATGGAAGCCTATTGCCAGCAGTCCAAGGCACTGGAAAAGAGGTTTTGTAAGCTTTACTACTAGTTTCTGCATCTGAATTCGGGAGGCATTGAAGGAGAACCAGAACGTTTGTATTTGTATTTTATTGAATTTATGTAGATCTATATTCCACGACGCTTTACAAACAAAATGAGCGGTACAGAAGAATGTAGGAAGATCAAGAACAATCAAATAGAGAGCAAACAAACCTTAAGCCAGGATCTGAAGAGAAGACAGAGATCGAAGAGACAGAGGAAGGGAGTTTCAATGCTTTAGTGCTAACAGAGTAAAAGAACGGAAATGAGATGGAGCACAAGGGTAATGGGGGACAGATAGGCGGAATTGAGACTGGGAGTGAAGAGAACGAGGAGAGAATACAAAGAAATGAGCGAAGAAACATAGGAGGTAGCTAGGCCATGCAAACATAGGAAGACAATACAAAGAAAATGACACATTAGGCAAGATCCAAAAGACAATAACCAGCGAAGAGAAAGCAAAGCAGGGGAAATAGACGTGCGAGGAGATAAGCAGAAGAGGAGGTGAATAGAAGAATTGAAAATTGAGTGGAGAGTTACTAGCTGGTCAACGAGAAGCATGAGGGGAAGGCCCAAGCAGTAGAACAGTTGTGAAAAGGCGAGGCAAGATACCGTTTTTGCAGCATGAAAAGTAAGACACTGATGCACCTTTCCAGGTATTAAAGAGTTGAAAGCTGCAGGAGCATGCAGTAGTTGAAATGTGAGAAGAGAAGGAAAGTGAAGAATCAACGGTCATACTCAGATTACGGGCACGAGATATCGTCATAGCAAAAGGAGTGAAGGAAATAGAAGAAGGAGCCAGTGGAGGGGGATGGTCGAAGCAGAAAAAGGACAGAACCTTGGCTATAGACGGATTAAGATATAAGTAGTGATTGGACATCCAAGATTGGATGAGACTGAATAGGGTCGGAAAACAAAGAGAATGAGAGAAAGATCTAGAAATCATCTGCATATAAGTGGTGCGAACGGCCGAAAGAGGATATAGTAGAGGCTAGAGGAATTGAGCAAAGAGAAAAAATGGTGATCCAACACAGCACCTTGAGACACTCCGTAGCAAAGAGGACAAGCGAATTAATGTTAACCCGCCCAAGAAACAGAGACGGTGCAACCAGAAAGATAGGAGCAAGACAATCCATAAATGAGCCTTGAAAGCCAAGGGAGAGAGAGAAGGCAGAAGGATATACTAAACAGAGGTCAGTCCTTCCGCCCTGGGAATGATTGAGTGCCCTCGCTAAGAACAGGATCTTACTGAGGATTAATCAGTTGCAGTAAAGGAGTTAGTTAGGAGGATTCCCTATTACTGCTCCATAAAGTAATAGGGGTCCACACAGCCACCATGTTGTAACACTGTTGTTATCAGCAGATGCTGATAACAACAGTGTAAGGTCTTCAACATCTAAAGAAAGCCCCCACCGGAGGCAGAATGATTGCACACTTACGTCCTAAGCTGTGCAATGCACTCTCAGAGAAGCTTAGCCTGGAAAAGAACTGCTTAATGAGAATCAATGGCAGCACAAACCTCTGCACGTAAGTAATCTCGTGGCCTACAACTAAAGCCTGAGGGAAGTGGCAGGGTTTGGGGAGTGAAGCTGGTCAAGGCCTGTTTATGGGTGATGGGAAATTTGTGAATCGAACATTTGGTGCATTATGATATTGAGCAGGCATTACATACGGCCATGTTTAAACAACTGTTTCTGGCTTTTGCAAGGCAAGGCTTTACTGCGCATGTCTTAGAAATGAAGGTTCTTCGTCTAGCTTCGTCTAGCTTGCAGGAATGCTCGCCTTCACATCTCTCGCTTCTGACGTATTTCCCTATTGGCATATGGAAGTGGGTTTAGGGACTCGCTTTCTTAGGAAAAGCAGCATTAGTAGACGGAAGGGTTGCCAGACATTTCGTCGAAAAAAATTGGTCGACCAGACAAATGGTCGAACCAATTTGGTCGAAAACCAAATGGTCGAAACATTTATTTTTTTTATTTTAACCCTTTTTTTTGGGGGGGGTCCCCCCTCCCAACCTCCTTTTTTTCTCTAAAAACCCCTTTTTTAACTAAACGAAAACCCGAAAAATAAATATATAAATATAAAAAAAAATTCGACCATTTGGTTTTCGACCAAATTGCGTCGACCAAATTGCAGTCGACCAGTTTTTTTTCGACGAGTTGACTGGACACCGACGGAAGTCATCATATTAAAAGCGTTCTTGCCTGCCTCAGAGCGTGTCTTAATCTTTGAGGAGTATAGCCACCTTCTCTAATTTGTTTACGATATGCTGCCCTCTCTGATAACACTAAATAACATGAAAGAGAACAGCTGGTATCAAACGCTTGGATAGTGGGGAATTGTGACCTGCTGGCAACATTGTTTCAGTATGATTTCTTGCCATGCCTGGACCACCCCATCCATTAAAATGCATGTGTTTCTTTGGGTATAAGAGAACGGTCCACAGAGGGAGGGGATCTCAGTTCCACAGAAGTCTCGTGTTGCCATTGGTTTTGTTCTTGTTATTGCTTTTACTAATAAATTGGCCACCGATCCGCTGGAATTGTGAGTGGTTATTATTTCTACTACAAGGGGTATGGCCTGCTCAGTTGGAGAACTTGCCATGTAGTGGCTAGTTAAATCTTGGGTGCATTACTGAGTAAAATGAAAGAAGTCCTTTTTTTAAAGTCGTACTCTCGTGACATGAAAATGAAATCATTTCTGAATGCTTCCTAAAGGTCAAGTGGTAATGACTTGGTGAATGAATTCACAAACTCATTCAGCAGACAGTGTGACTGTGCTGCCCTCGATGGCCATTAACTGGGACCCAACACAAGGGTTCTTCACAACGGGGATGAACTAAACCTACACAAACAAGAGTGCGACTAGTCCTCTATCATTTGGAAAAGAACCACTGTCAGTTCTGAAAGACCCTGTAAGGCCTTCCTTCTCCAACAAACCTTTACACCTTGACTGCTGAATCAGCCAACACCACACCTGTGTACATGGTTGCATTCTTCCAACCCTACAACTGACCACAGACTTGCAAACGTCCTAAACGGTCACCTTACCAACACCTCTACTGCCCCAGGGCGGCTGATTCATACCATCGCTGTATTATGGCACTTCCTTTAAATTTTAACTTACACAGTACTTTCAAGCTTTCCTTGACACCTGGAAGGCGACTTGGATCTATGCAGTGTTCGGAGCCAGCCCTTTCTCTATCCTGTTGGTAACCCGTAAAACAATCCTCAAAAACAGCTTAATGGATAGTGACTACATCAATAAGGCTGAACTATAAATATGCCGAACGAGCAGAAGAGCTATTAAAATTGTTCCCTGAAAAAGCTACAACAAACGTAGAAAAGGGCTGACGGAGTATGAATATCTGAATTCATTTGAGCGTTCATGACCTAGGCAACGTTGGAGTCTAACCTTAATGGTTCCTAACATTATGTTAGCTGTTAGGAAATAAACGCATACATAGGTAGTTGTTGAGAGAATGGAGGTAGGGTGTTGAAATGGTTGTTGAGAGAATGGAGATAGGGTGTTGAAGTGGTTGTTGAGAGAATGGAGATAGGGTGTTGAGATGGTTGTTGAGAGAATGGAGATAGGGTGTTGAGGTGGCTGTTCAGAGAATGGAGATAGGGTCTTGAGATGGTTGTTGAGAGATTGGAGGTAAGGTGTTGAGGTGGTTGTCGAGAGAATGGAGATAGGGTGTTGAGATGGTTGTTGAGAGAATGGAGGTAGGGTGTTGAGGTTTTACTATAATGATCTACTTGGTGCAAGAGGTTAGACCCTGTGCCATGTGTTATGACCTGGTCTAGGCCTGGAACACCTGGGAAGCGGCATCCATGTGCTGTGGTCCATGTTTTGCTTTTTAAATTTGAGTCTTATTTGTTGGCACTCTGTGATTAATGTACGGACCAGTAAAGAGTTAACTAGGGGAAGACGAAGACTGACATACAAATATATATCAAACACAGGGGAATCAGTTCAAAGGGTTAAAATGCAAAGCTAGAAAGTGTGCAAGGTAGGAGGTGGAAAACAAAGGATTTGAGTCTGGGGGAACCACACACCCACATTAATGAAGACTAAAGGGGAAACAAACGCAATAATATATACTGACCAAACTGAGAAGTGTTATTCCTAAAGAGGTTTTCCAGAAATACCTTTTTCACAAATAACTCCTCTCTTCTAGCTGGCCTCTTATATTCCCCACAACTCCTTCACCTGTCTTCTCCTGACCTCGTCCTCCTCTGCCTCCCCTCCCTCCGCTTTCAAATAATATGATCTGCCTGTAACGTGATGCAATAGACCAACGTCTGTCAGTAGTAGGAAGGGGGTTGCTGCTACAGCATATTGCTCAAAAGGTAATGCCTACATAAAAAGCGCAGGTCTACTGTAACTCAGGCCAGGTGAGCCCACTTATGAATTTCCCAGAGGTGCTGGTGGCCAGAATTTAGGGATATTCTAATGATGGTACAAGAACATTTAGCACAGATTGCTTTTCCCAGGGGGTACCTTGGCCTCAGAGCCCCCGCATACTGGGGCGCCCTGACTCAGGCATTAATATTATCTGTTTTCGGCACGGTTGCACAAAGGGGTAAAGACATGGAGAATGAGGCTGGAGGACAGTTTTAAAAAGCAAGTCACGAGTGGAGCTATGACTGATCACACAATACCCAAAGGCCCCTCCAAGTGCCTGCAGGCCCACCATCAATTACGCAAACACCCAAGAAAACTCGGCCTTCCCCTGAGACCAGGGGTCTGAATACTTTCCTTTGTCCTTGCCTCCATGTATTTTCCCTTCCTTTGGCCCATTGAATCCACCTTCCGGCCCAAGTTTGAAGATATTTAGTTTCACAAAGGAGTGCTGATCATTGGGAGGATGTATACTAATTGACATTTTCACAATTGACCTTGGGAGAATTGACCTAATTTAAAAGGTCAATTAGGACATATATGCAGGGGGAAACCCCCTGCAGCCCCCCCCAATACAAACCCCCACAACCCCCACCCAATCACCTTATATTATTTATAATCCAAAACCAATCCAATACATATATAAATTAACTATAATAATATAAAGGTCAATTGTGCAGAAGGTCAATTAGGACCACTATAATTAGGTCAATTAGGACAAAAGGTCAATTGTAAAAGGTCACAGACAAGTGGTTGGTTTGCTCAAGGGGGTGCATTGATATGGGCAGGGCAGGCTTCAGTCCTCTGCCACTGTAGATTTGCTGCTGGTGGCTGTTAATGATTGTTTACCTGCTCTCCCAGGTGAGAGGTGCGACAGGCACTTGCTGTAGGCACCCCAGGCGGAGCATCATTGCAGGATACTGCCTTCCGTCTGAAACACACTCAATTTAGTGGAGCTTCAGCCTGCCTCCGTCGTCCATGGGTACTGGCTGACTGTGCTATTGGTTTGCACTCTCTGACAAGGGGTAAAATGGACGGGGACGCTGTGGTGTCTCTGTGATAGACACCCTCTCCTTTTTCCAAAGTAGCTGAACCGCTCCTAAGGCCCTCCGCTATGTTTTCTCTCCTAGAGTTCGCTGACAGGCAGTGGTACAGGCCAAAGGTATGCAGAGGACCCCATCACTCTAATGCCACGTGTTAATGGAAACAAGTGGAGCGCGCTGTGACAGCTCCCCGTCACACTCCACCCATCATACTTTAGGGAATCTGTACTCTCTCCTAATAGGTTGTACCTTAAGCAAGCAAGTGCCTTGAGAGGTTTCCACAAAGCCACTGCCCATCTTCTACCATTCCATGCGGCGAGCGGTCCAGTACACCTCCTCCACCAGCTCCCAGGAAGCTGCACCCTATTAACTGTTAGTAAATCTGCATCTGCTTTAAGGGACTCTGCTCGCTGTGAATGTCCCCCAGGCTCGCAGACGTGCCCAGAAATCATAGATTATGAGTAAGCCGCCCAGTTTTCCGTTTTTACTAATTGTTACACATAAATACAGATGGAAATCAATCTGTTTTCTGTCTGCACGTATTTATAAAAACTGAAGAAATTGAAAGTGAGGTCCTTCTGCTTGGTTCCCTATGCTGGCAATCATGCATTGCAGACCAATCGCCTTGCAGACTTGCAGCACCAGGAGTGTAAAAACCGTTTGGAAAATAGTATTTATGTGCTTCAATAACATATATCTTAGGTCAGCAGCAACCACAGGAGCCACCATTTGTTATGGTGAAAGTGGAGCTGACATTGATGTGGAATAGCCTAGTCCCATGTGCTCTGTATGGCTGCCTCATTCTGGAGAGCCACACTGCTGTTTTTCCACCCTTCCGCCACTCTGGGTTTACACTATTTTATTGGAGGGAGAGTTGGTTCCTGGCTACCTGCCTTCGCTACAGTGACCAGAATCCCCTGAGGCCACAGTTGGTACTAATCGGCAACATCTGTATAGACTGCCTCCCTGAAGATTGCAAGAGGCATGAACGCGCACTTGGAGGAGAACACCACCTGGACTGTGGAAGGTACATTAAGCTGGGAGCCAGAGTGAGCTCCTCGGACCCCTCTCCAGTGTGAAAAAATATTTGGGAGCTCTGAATTCTAGAGGGGTTCCAGACGGGCAGCACTGGTGACACATGCCCCACTCTAGAGAGCCACACTGCTGGTTTTCCACCCTCCCCCACTGTGGGTTTACACTGTGTTCTTGGAGGGAGAGTTGGTTCCTGGCTACCTGCCTTCACTACAGTGACCAGAATCCCCTGAGCCCACACTTGGTGCTAATCAGCAACACCTGTATAGACTGCCTCCCTGAAGATTACAAGAGGCATCAACGCGTGCTTGGAGCAGAACACCACGTTGAAGGTGGAAGGTACATTAAGTTGGGAACCAGAGTGCGCTCCTCAAACCCTTCCCCAGTGTGAGAAAATGTATTTTCATAAATGCATGTTTTCATTCAAATAAATGTAGAAATATACTGGTTGCGAATTATCTCTTTTATAAGACAAATAATAAATATGGATAAATGCAGAAAGAAATTATAGAAAATTAATATTAAACCGGGTGCCTTAATTATGAGTGCACTCTCGAGGTAGTGGTGGTTTAAAGTACTTCTTCAAAGAGGCTCTTCTTGCATACGGGATCACTGTTTCTAATACCCCAAGATATCTTTGCATGTCTGGGCTATAAACCTTTGTGTGTTTTCCACTCTCCCCAGGATCCTGCCTGCAATGATCTCCATTTAATCGTGCAATGATATTGAGAGATAGCCAGATAAAGTCTATCCTCCTGGATAGGTCCCAGCTTTCCACCGCCCTATCCCCGGGCATCCCCGGGAATATACAGGGGAGTCGTTCTGACACTGGTTCAATAGTGAGGCTATGTGTGCACACTCACCTGGAGAAACTAATATTCTGTAGACTCTTATTTACAGCCAAACTCAGGCAGGTAAACCTCTGTAGATGCATCATGGCGAGGGAAGCTGCTGTTCACAAATAGGTCAGCACTAAGTGGCGGCACCCACTATCAACAGTCCTGGCAGTGGGTGGGCCACTGGGAAAGTGTGTATTTGTTTAAATAACACCAATGTCAATTTCAAACAGAAATGACTTACAATGACACATTTACAGATGGTGGAGGCATTGCCCCAAAGGGTGACTGCACAATAGCACAAAGATGAGAACAAGAGGTGAGCCAGTTTATGAGGGTGTGTACAAAGTAGGGCATAGAACAGGGACAAAACAAACCAAACACATTTAAGAAACAGGGAACAGAAGGTCTGAGGTTCAGGCCCAGACTGAACCACTGCACTTCTGACTCCTCCAGCCAATGCACACACTACTTTACGTTTGTGAAAAAGGGTCATTTTGTGGGCCGAAGGAAATCGTAAGCGTTCTTATTCCTGGATGAATTTAAGCAATAATCCTGCATTTGGCAGGCTGCCATGGTTGGTAACGGCATGCCGCCCAAGTCAATAGGTTCAAGCATGCTATTGGCACTCTGGGCTTCACATGCTGAGTGCTAGGGGAAGTTTTCTTGTGAGGGGAAAAAGAGGAGCTGAGCATGTAAGCCCTATTTTCATGCAAAAAAACACAGATGGGTGTCATGACATGGCCGCCAGGGCGCCAGCCAGAGTCCCAGGGAGGTGGAGTCCAGGGAGCGATGCCAGTGAAGGGGCAGGAAAGAAAATGGAGACCAGCGGGTAGAGACCCAGGCCGGCAGGATGCAATGCAGGCTTTGATCAGTTAATGAGTCTTGTGTTTATAACGAGCTGGGTGGCTGGTGCCAACCTTCCTGGCGCTACTCTGAATTCCAAACAAGGTATTCCGGTTAGGATTTGGGAGGATGCCAAATCCAGCGTCGAACTGCCTGCTGGGAAGTCCAACAGGGACTTGTCACGGGGGATACTCCGCTCAGAGTCCATGGAGAAACAGGCCTCCAATGGAAAGGCAAGGCAGGACCGGAAGACGTCATGCCACCTGAGCCAAGAGCCTGCCTGACCTAGACACCCTCTGCAGGCGATATGAGGTACTGCTGCGATATACTGGGTACCGCGTGACCTGGGGCCTAGCTTTCTGCACAGGGAAAGAGGCGTTATTTCAGCTTCCCTGTGAGACCACAACCATAGCTCTCAACCATTTGTGCTGCAAATGCGGGTGAAATTTTGTTTTTGGCGGTTGAGACTCCCATTGGAATGAATGGGCGTGCAGGAGACTTGGCGGGCGATACAGCCCTTTACAAGGCGGGTGACACCCGCCAAAAGCGTGTGATTTGAGAGCTATGCACAACATTGTCCCCATAGCTGCCTGTTCCGGGGTCTTTGGGCTGCTCCCTGCAGACTAGCTTCGAGGAGTAGACCAGAAGGCTTGGAGGGAGACCGGTCTCCATTCACAGCATTTAGTGATATTGTGCTACTGCTTAAAAACACCAGCTCCTGTGGCAAGAAATGCAAAAGCCCAGACACTTCAGCTGCGCAGTAGTGCTTGTCATCCAGTAGCAGAAGACAGCAGACACAGCTGGCCTGGAACCATATATTCATTGCATTTATGTCAATCCTGCTTTTAGCTTTGCATCCGGGGATTTGGAGTCCCGGATTTCCCCATTATGAATCCAGGGCTAGAAGTCCCGGAATGAAAAGTTAAAACCAGCACTGGACTGCTGCCTCCCGAATGGAATGGATCATGTTGGCATGTATGATATAAAAGCAACCGGTGCATCGTTTCCTTGTCACAGTTTAGTTGTAGCATCGCTTGTTGTAGAGGGATTGCATCCCTACTCGTTTTGAAGTAGAACAGGGAGCCGCAGTGCGTGCTGGCAGAGCATTCACACAGTGTGAAGGTCTGCTTCCATGAGCCGAATGCAAGCTTCACCACCTAATTAAAGGTAGAGTAGTTGCTCGGAATATTTTTTATTTTATATTAATAATGTTCTATGATAAGGGGACATTCACATGTGTATGTTTATTTAGTGTTACGGTTCAATACAGGGGATCAGGAATCTGGATATTACAGCTTTTTACATTTTTTATAAATGTATTATAAAGCCAAAAACATTTCGATCATATGGCTTGTGGAAGGAGTGTAGGGTGGTTGTAGGTGAGACATACAAATAAGTGAAGTGGGTGGTAGGAAAACAGAAAGGCTTTTTTTCAAATTTGGTGAGTGCTTTATGACATATTCTTCCAGCGTCTAAGCCAGTTTATAGTGAATAAGTCGAATTTAAAAAAGTCGAATGCAAAAATGTCAAAAAAAATTTCGAATGTTTTTTTTTCATTTTATTTTTTAATGGGGGGGTTCCCCCCAGACTCCCATTTATTTTTACTAGCTAAAGCCAAAAAAACATACAAAGAAAAAAAACACATTTGAGGTTTTTTTCCGACATTTTTTTGTCTCAACATTTTTGGATTCGACTTTTTGCATTCGACATTATGACTGGCTACTGTCTAAGCCCTGTAATAATGACCCACTTGAGTTGTTCAGTTCATCCCTGGGGGGGGGGGGGATGAGGGTGGTGAAGTGCTGCGTTGGAACGGGATGCACGGCATTATATCATTCTAGAGGTGAGCGCATTGCCCTGTATCTATCCTTCCAGTTGCCAGAGGGATTTAGAACAGCAAATGAGGGTATACCGTTTATTCATCGACAATCATTTTTTTGATGTTTTTTTAATGAAATTTGTTTTTCGAAAAAATGAATCAAAACATATCTGGGGGTGTGGTCAAGGCCATATAAGGGGTTGAGGGTATGGAATGGTGTAAAATTAATAGGTGAGAGGGAGGTTTTGGGGGTACCCCCAAAAGTATAAAAATTTAATTTTGATGAGTTTTTTCAGAAACAATGTCGGAAACAAAAACCCATCGGAAAAAAATACTTGATCAATGAACATACAACCCAAATGATGGTTGTTTGCTACACACCACACACTGCATATTGCGTTTGTTCCCATATAACAGATTCTACAGATAAAAACTGGAAGATGTCTGGCAGGAAAAGGAGCAAGACCCATGTATTGCAAGGCTGATGGTGTAACCATCTATTAAAAGGAATACAATACCCTAACATGGAGTGCCTCATTTTCCATTTATGGTGGAGGGGTCAAGAAGAGGTTTATTGTGCAACCTTTGACCTGGGTTATGTTGTAGTAAGTGACATCCTTGTAAGTGCCTCTGCAGGAACTACGTCAGCTGCATTGGCTCCCTGTAGCTAGCCGATGTTTTAGAAATCTTTGCAGAAAATGAAATCACTGTTGGGCCACAAGCTGGAAGGCTTGTGAAGGGCAATGCTGCAAGCAACTCTGCAACAGGCAACCAAGGCAAGTCTCAACTGAGAGCTAGCAAGGCTACACGACAAGCAGTAAGTACCCCTTTGTTTACAGTACCTTAGATCTGAAGAAATTGGTTCCAGCTGGCTTCTGTTCCAGTTGTAGTATGGCAGATTCTGTTGTTCCTGGACCTCAGTCATGGGGACAAGAGGGAGGACGTCTGGGGACTCCTGCACTACGATTTGAAGGTCGGCGGCAGCAATGGGCAAACTTCAGATTAGCTGCACTTTGCGATTTCAGCTTCTCGCAAATAGCACCACTGCGGTTTTCAGATACCTTATGGGCTTTCCTCGCATCTGGGGTCCAGCACTCTGTTGAGGTGGCTCAGGCTTGGTCAGTCCTGCTTCATGGGAGTCCGGAGGATCTTCCTGGAGCTCGGGCACGACTTAAAGGCGACACACTCGATTCTGGTGTTCCTCTCCCTGGAAATCGGTCCCTGCAGCAGCAATGGAAGTTTCGCAAGCTACGAGATAATTTCCAGATGAATTTGTCTTGGGGTCGATTGGTCCCACCAACCCAAGGGGGGAAGTTGTCCTGTGCAGGGCTTCTCTAGTCAAGGTGAATTCGGAGCTTCAGCACTGCAGGAGGGCTTCACCAGGCAAACCAACGGTCCAGGAGTTGCAGCAAGCATCCCTTCCAAGTTCCTCTTAGGATTCTTTCGTCCATTGGTCGACTCTGCCTTCCGAGCAAAAGACCTCGCCTTTTATGCAGGTTTCTCCTATTCATTTGCAGCCTATCTGTCACTCACACAGCAGGTTGGCTGTCCTCCAAGGACAGCCAGCCAGCCAATCACCTTTGGGTGCATTCCTGTAACCAAGGGGATTAAGCACAGGGAGTTTCGGGCACCTCCCTCACTTCCTGCCATGCCAGACACGCTGGAGCTAGAGGCGGCTTCACTGGTGAATCCTGCCAAAGACAAAAGGAACAAAGGGACCAAACCTGGTTTGGCGTGCAGAGTAAATCTCAAGAAAGACCTTTCCAACAAGAAATGGCGAAAAAAGAAGACTGGGCCAGTTTGACAAAATGGGCAGGCATTGGTGCTTTATTGCAGCTACAATTATTGCAGCTCGCAGTAGAAACACGCAATAGTAGGAAAAAGTAAACCACTGCCACCAGCCATTAATTGTAGAAAGGGTAACATAAACATTTTAGATGAGAAACTAGACAAAGGGGATACTAATTAACCCCTCTAGCAACCTATTGTAAAATAGTGTGTGCTGGGTCTAGAAAGTTACAAATTTAAGTAAAGTCAATTTCACTTCACTGCTCTTGGAAACAATAGTTTAACCAAGAGAAGGTTTTTAAACCTTGGGGAAATCTGGAAGACTTCCCTGTGCCACTTCACTGAAGGTGCTGTGTGTCACAATGTAAAAAGATGATGCCTATGGAGTTTGTCAGACTCCAAACCCAAAAGAAACACAGGGTTCAAATCAATGAAAAATACACGAGAGAGTGGGAAAAAGGTCTCACTCTCTCAATGATAAAAATGGAAAGTCCTAAAGTCCGGCAAAAGAGCTGGGGGTCTCTAAGGTAGAAAGGAATTAGCATTTCTGAGAATTCTCCCTAACAGCCCTTGTAAAACTTAGACGATAATAGTCTGCACAGGCAGAGTAAGTCAAATAGGCCAATAGGCCTGACGGAGATTCTGCAATTTTAACAGTACAATTAGGGGTGAAGACAGGGAAGAAATGGACAGAAGATCTTCAGGCGTGATGCATAAGGATTCAGCAAGTGCACAGAGGGTAACAGGAAGAGGAGGGTCAAGTACACCCGGTTGGTTGAGACTGGGGAGGGTGCTGAGAGAGCACCCTCTTGAATTAATTTCTCAGTGCATTGAGTGTGGGTGGGGTGTAGGGCCCTGAGGCAAGTGCGAGAGAGGACTGGCGAGGGTGCCGGGATCCAGTGAGACTCTGTCATGATTCCTGCTCTTCATGTCCCCAGCCCTCCAAGATGTCAGGCTGGACCCAGGCCACAATCACCTACATGGCCCTCAAGGGCCTCTCCATCCCTCCAAAGACCCAATTGGAGTCAGACTTGGCGCTTGTGGCACCAGACTCACTCACTCCCATAGGATAACATTGGGGATTGGACTTGTAGTGCATTGATGGGGACAAGATGGATGCCCCCACATATTCCGGTTCCCAGAACTGCATGTGCAGTCTAATCTTTTGGGTGTGGTTCAGCCCAGAGACACCTGGGATACCCAGAGACTATTTAAGCCACGCCCAGGCTGAGAAACATGCTTTCTGTTTTCTGCACCTGCAGCGTGACACTCACCGTGTTTGGATCGGTCTCCAGTAGGCTTGCATCTTTCTTCTGTGCTCAGCTCCTGCAAGAACAAGAACACCGTTAGGAACAGCCTTACATTGCGGCGTTTCTGCCCATCATTCATCGCTCCTTCTGTTCTGCGGGCATCTTCGGCAGTGTCATTCCCATCCCGGCACACCGCATCCTAAGGAAAAGGGAAAAGAACAGAAAAAAGGCATTAGTAAGCATTCAGCAAATCTTTGCTTATTTTTAAAGACTGTACAAACTTCAAACGCTTACCTGAATCCCAGCCGCTCTGGGGGAACTCTGTCTCCGGAACTTCTCATCCATCTGAAAGAGGGAAAAGACACTCCAGGTTAGCGTGGAAACATCTAGAGGCGCCGCATACCGCGCTTACTCACCGCATTTCTTCTTCATAACCGGCATCCACGCTGAAAACATCGCAGCACCTAAAAGACACAGAAAAATAACTCAGTTCAATACAAATACGAAAGGGTCGCATCGCGCATCGCGCTCTCAGTCACCATCAGCGCTACTCATCTCAACAGCACGTCGCCATCCCCGGACGCCGGCCATCATCTAAGGAAGGAAAGGAACAAAGTTAGAGAACTGTTCAAAAGACTCATTATACTTACCTGTTGGACTTTTGCCAGTGAAGTAACTAGGCAGCAACGAGCCTGCATCAATCAACAAGCCCCTGCGCTGAAAGCAGGACGGAGAGCACACTTTCCAAGAAAACAAGGTGAGCTGTGGATCAAAGGGAAGGGTTGGACCCCGGGGAAGAAGGGTTTCATGCACACAGAGACAATAGGGAGGTAAACACTACCAATCCTGTGTTTCAGGCCCAGTCTCCAGTCGAGTAGACTCCCAGGGAAGCATTTGAGGTCATAAGAGATCAGAACAGGCTGAGTGACGTCCCCGTGGATACCAGGTGAGCGTTACAAACTCTGAGGTACGTCAGGCGGCCAGTCAACATGCTGTAAGGAATAGGAGAGAGAGAGGGAAAGGAAGAGAATTAGGTTAGCAGGTTAGAGGGAGAGAGAAGGAAGTGGAGAAGAGGAAGGTTTTGAGGGTTTCCGGAATTTCAAGAGATCCGGCTCAAGTTGTAGGGCTGCAGGGAGTCTATTTCAGAGGGAGGCACCTGCTGAGGAGAAGGATCTCCCACCAAATCTCTGCTTGGAGAAACGGCTCACTCACAGAAGGTTGGAGGTAGATGAGCGGAAGGCTCTTGAGGGACAGTTTTTAGGTAGGCAGTTCTATTGTCAGAAGCTCTGCACTTGCATTTCATGCTGAGCTTATGCAGTTATGCAGTTATGAAGCAACAGGTGCTTTATTGATAGTGTTATGTATCATGTGAAATTGATGATGTAGACTTTTATGGTGCTAAGCCGAAATACAGTATATGACCGACCGACTAAAATAGGTGATGACCACTTCCAAGGCCTGCATTCATCACATTCTGATTTGACTCCGATTTCCCCTCAGAATGTCATTTCTCTTGTACCAACCTTTCCTTAATGAGGTGAACCCACAGAAGAGATTATTTGAATATAAGTTGTAAGGGAACTCGGCCGAAGCATCTGCTGCAGGAATGTGCAAGCAGGTTGCAGGTCTGGTGTTTGTATCCTGAATGGACGGTCAAATCGTTCAATCTTCCTGGGGTCCATAAAGGGATTAACATTCAGTGGGCGCATGCCCTCCTGTGTGGGTATGGTAGTGGCATGCGTAGCTGCTAGTGGGCTTAAGCCTGAGTCACCCAGCAGGCACAGGTGGAAGCAGCAAGAGGCACCCGCATATTCGGGATGGTGAGGGAGAGAGAGAGAGAGAGAGAGAGAGAGAGAGAGAGAGAGCGAGAGAGAGAGAGGGATAAAAAGTAAAGCAATGTGTGGCCGGCGCAACGCATCAGGCCAAGGTAAGCATTCCCACTGCTGTAAACCACTTGATAACCCACAGCCACTAGGACGAGTGAGGTGTGAAGAACAAAATAACTTGTGATGGTGGACTCGCCACACAGGCAAGGCCCAACCATCTGGGCAGCCCCATTGCCCATTAAACTCTGTAGTGTATCATTTATTTCTCAATGGTTTGGAAGACGAGAAAGAAGCCCAGAGTAGAGAATTGGATTAATGATTTGTTGGTATTGTCAAACTTTGAGCGGGTGATGTTTGTGAGACAAGGAAAGGAAAATAAGTATCAAGATCTTTGGAAACCATTTACAGATCTATATGGTGAATGTGTATCTGAGGATTAGTTGTTTCTATTGGATCCGACTATCTGATTTATTTATGTTTATCAGTTGAGGATTTCCCCCTGTTTTGTTTTTGTTCTGTTTTATGTAGTCTGTGTGTGGTCTTTATTTCTTTGTAATGTTCTATGTTGTGTTATTTATTCTTATTTATTTTTTTTAAAATTGATTGTAATATTTTAGATTAGGTATCTTATACTGCGATTGGTACGAAATGTGTCTTGTATTATCAGAAATGTTTCAATTTGTATCCATGATTTGGACTTTGTTTTTGCTTCTGTACCTATGAAACATTGAGGGTTATGTTTGATACTCTGTTTGAACTTTTGGTAATGTATATTTTGTTTATTGAAAATCTTGAAAAATAAATAAATAAATAAATACAAAAAATTAGGCGCGAATTATGGCTCACAGGTAACTATGACATGAGCAACGAGCAAAGTAAGGGACAAGTCAGTCTGTGGCGCACACTGTATAACGTATCAATGTTATTGATACATATGCCGAAAAAAATGAGGCATTTCGTCTAGCGCACGCTTAACAGAATCCCTTCTAGGCGATGAAAATTTTGGCAAAGAAAATAAGACCCTTCTAGACTGGGAGATTTGCCTAGGCTAAAATAGTTGGGATGAGTGAGAAATCCTGGCTGCACAGTTGACATTTTTGGATTTCATAATACACAATCTCCTGTTACATCTTTATTTTTAAACCGACATGCAATGTTGACTGCGCAGTAATCTGACAAGTGTTAAACTAACTGTACCTAGATGTCAACTTCTAGATTGTCCATGTTGGGAGTTGCATCATTATTCTAAAGTGCAAACTCTGACTGTCCCAGTAGTAGCATCACAGGTTAGGGCAATCTGGCCCAAACAAGGAAGAGTATGGGTCAAAGGGAGTGGGCGGAAGATAGGATGTGTATCTGTGCTTTCCAAATCAGTGTAAAAGGGGATGGACATAAAAAGCTCTCAGATCCTTCTTTCTGGCCCTGCTAAATATCCCAGTAGTCTGATGGAATGGATAAATAAAAACAAAGCTATCAAGTTGTCCTTGATATGCGTTAAGATGTTTTGCAAATACTGAGTTTCTAATACACCTACTGTATTCTTGTACAGTGCTTCTCGTTTTAATTTACCCACTATAATTGCAGGACTACAAGTACCAAAATGTAATGTGAAGGGACTCTAAAGGCAGTAATGACTGATCCCATAACTCATCACATAGCCTAACTCAAGACATTTTTTGTCTCTCTTGTGTTATCACTTCACGTGTCCTGTCAAAATAATTACGTTTGAAGTGTTCTCACTTAGGATGGTCTCTGGCTACTTACCCAGAGTTCCTCTCCTGTTTTGCATATTTGTGTGCCCTCCTATGCTTTCAAGCAAGTTCTTTTCATGAGTATTTGGTACTCAGCGCCTGACTGGGCAAGCTATATCCTTTGATGAGCTCTTATGAGAGAAAAACACATGTCAGGAGTTGCTTTTGCCTTCTTTCAGTGTGGCTTGGATGGTATTTCAGCAATCTAAAAGGTGCCTTTAATGTTACAAGGCTTTGTCATGTGCTGAAATCAAAGAAGAGTCATCATGACTGGCTTAAGTGAAAGAGATTGGCAACAGAAAATAGGTGATTGTTTAAAAGAGGTCAAACCTAATTTAAGAGTCGGCTGTGGCATGAAGAGTCATGGTGTGTTGAGCACGACTGTGTCCAGGGCCGGTTTTAGGGCACCATTAGCCGCCCGCCACGCCAATTCAGGGGAGTCTTTCAAGGGCTTCCCAGAGCTGGCGTAGTGGGAGAAGGTGGGCAGGCGCCCTTTTGTCATTAAATGCCCCAGCGGCGGTGGGGCGCATTTAATAACAATAGGGTGCTGAGGACCATATTCACATGTTTACCTCCTCGTACCGACATAGGAGCGAGGCGGTTTTCGTTGGAATAGGGCGCTCATGCATTAGCATGAGAGTCCTATTCCAGTGATTAACCCACTGCGTGGTGCCGGAGCGAGGAGTTATTAAAAGAAATGTGGCGCATCCTGCCGCCCACTGTTGACCAGGAGCACGCGGGGAGGGATGGGGATGCCAATTTGCCCAGGGCACTGCAGCCACTAAGGCCGGTCCTGACTGTGTCATGTTATGGTATAGGTTCTTGCACTGTGCACTGTTGCCACCTGCGTGGTCTCTTGGCGCTCTGGCATATCTGGAAAAGCAAGGGGTGGTGGTGCTTGCTAGTAGGACCGCTCGGGAGAAGAGCAAGAGAGCTGTGATGTACTGTTAACCGCTTCAGTTCGGAGAAACCGGTCACCGAGCATAGGTGTATTTTTGGATGATGTCCTTCATGAAGTGTGGGGTGAGATTGTGTATGGTTTGTTTCGTTGTCATGGTGTTGTGACGTGCCTGCGGTTTGTGGTGCAGTGGAGGTATGGTTGTGTTTAATTCAGAGTTTAAGAGGTGTATGCAGAGGGTTGAGTTTTAGTGTGGTTAGTTGGTGGCAGTTAGACACATGTAGATTTATTCGAGAGGCCAAATAAGAAGGAGCGAGAGAGACCATGCATGCATTTCCTAACAATGCAGTGCTTTGTGACACTCTAATGATCTGATGTGAAAAGCATAACGGCAGTCTGCGGGGTGAGAAGAGAGCCTGAGTGGGATGAGCAGTGTAAGCTAGCTCAAGGGGAGAGGAGTGGATGAGGGGGAAAGTGATTGGAAGGGAGATGGAGTGTGTAGGAGACGAATGATGGTGGATGGACACTAGCAATCAAGTCCAGGCAGGACGACAGACTGATGACTGAAATCAAATAATCACTCTTACAAATTCTCTGCACAACTGATACCTGAAGTGTGGAGAAAACAAGAAACTGAGGGCAGCGAAAGCATCAGAAGATGCTGCCTGAATTACGCGCAGCCGAAGAGGGGGGAGCGTAGAAGCTGGGGGAAATGAGGAGAAGCTGGGGGAGAGCAGGCATGAGGATGGGAGTGAGTGATGAATAGTATTTCTCTTGTCTAGGTGTTTGGGTACAGTGGATCAAGAGGCATCAGTCCTTCAGTTCACTTTTCCAGAGAGGAAGTCCTACAATTCCATGTCTAGCAATGTAGAGGTCGTTCATTTCCTTGGAAGTCGGAATGCTTCAATGCCGAAAGTAATGAGACTAAATGAAGTCTCTGACATAAGAAATGGAAGCCAGTAGTTGCATAAGAATTCAGGTAGGATTATCCTGCCTTCAGTTTGTATGTAAGGCAGCCAGCATCCTCCTACCTTCAGGTTTGTACGTCTGAGAACAGAATGGGAGAACAGAATGGGAGCCAACAGTTGCATAAAAAGGCAGATGGAATTCTACCTTCTGTTTATAAGTCTGAGACCAGAATGGAGGTCAGCAGTTGCATAAGAAGGCAGGTGGATTTCTACCTTCTGTTTATAAGCCTGAGAACAGAATGGAAGTCAGCAGTTGCATACGAAGGCAGGTGGATTTCAACCTTCTGTTAATAAGTGTAAAGCAACCACTGGAGGGGAGGTCTGTAGTCCTGTTCTCTTTATGGTAGAGGGGAGGCACAGGGGACCCCAGCCAAGATTCTCTATTAAGGTAGCAATGGACGAGCAATCAAGGCCTAGCTTCTCAGGAGGTGATGCGGGCTGGTACTTAAGTACAGTGTAGTCCCCAAGCACCCACAAAGGATGTCCGCACACTGTATTAGTTAAAACACAGTATTTATAGAATTAATATTCAAGGTTATGTACAATATCACAATAACTCACTTTGTACTCGGTTAATCTACAATGGCAAATCTATACAGTTCTGGGTGGTACCACAATTACTATTCGATCTCTTTAAAGTGCATCAACGGTACGGTTAAATGTCACACAAATCAGTTTGTAAAGGACAACAACAATAGATATAAGAGGAAAGCAGTTGGTTAGACCCATTGGCAGAATATTGTCCCCTACCGCTAGGCACAGCTCTGTGTAGAGAGCCCCCGACCTGGGCAACCTGTGGAATAAAGATATATCACAAGCCCAGTCCATATATTGTTCACAAAAGTCTTTCCAATAGTTCAGCAACCCCAAAGTACCTCCAATCAGGAAATCGACGGCCCCTCTTGAGTGCATTCCCTTTAAGGCAGGAGCCACGGGTCGTCGAATGTCCGGCGATGAACAGGGTGAACTATGGCCGAAAAGTGGCAGCTTTGTTCCTAGCGGTGTTCGTCGATGATGGAGCGTAAATGTCCTGCAAGGAAGAGGCGTGCGGGGCACCTCGATGTCGATAGTTGAGGACCGCAAAGAGTTTGAAGAACTGTGGCCCAGCAAGGGCGTCGAGTTTTCAGCATATCTGTGGTCTTTAGGTGGCGGGAAACCCACCGGCGGATGCTCCTCGGCACGTTGACGGCCTGGCCTTCTCCGGCGGGATAAGGCGGGGCGACGGTGCGGATGAGAGCCTCTTTGGATCAAAAGTTCTTAGGCAACAGGAGAGCTGTGGCTCTGGTTGGCGACGGCAGTCATCGACGGTGACGGACAACAATCCGGGCGCTTCTCCTTGGGATTCCACGGTAGTCCCCATCTCCAATCGGCAGCCTTTCGTAGGTCTGTCTACTAGGGAGCTTTGGCAAAGATCAGCTGGTGCACGATGGTCCCTCGTAGCTCGGGAAGAAGGCTCCTTACCAGGTCCTCTCTGGGTCAGTCCTTGGAGGCACAGCAGCTTTCAGATCTATGAAGTAGAGCAACATCAATTGTTCTCTTCCAGTAGGGCTTCATGGTTAAGCTTCAGTTTCACTCCAGTTACTCTTCGATTTCTAGCAGTGAGAGGCCCCCAGATATACTAGTTGATCTCCCATTCATTCTGCTGGGTCACACTCAGGCAACCAATCACTCAGAAGAGCATTCAGCAGTCAGCCAATCAGGCACACAGTGCATTCAGGTCATTCTTCTTCATCCAGACACTCACAACACAGAATGTGGATTCGGACAAGTACCATGCCATTCAACACTACACACCGCATTCATACCAGTTTCGGGCAGGGTGATCTCCGTAATTGTGTCATTCACCAGATACCAGCAGACAGCCACAACAAGAAGTGTAGATTCATCACCCACTTCATACACCCAGGTCCCACCCACAGGTGTACCCACAACATATGGTCGTTGGAAAGGCTCCAGCCAGAGTGGTCGGCACTTCCCCGCACTACCATATGTGGAACTTCCACCCAACAGCCAGACAGGGGGAAGGAACAGAGTCAGGGCTTCCCAAGACTTCGTGAATATCAAGGTAACAGGCGATGGAAGGCAAGAGGCCACGGGAGCCATCTTGTCTCCATCAGGAACCTACCGATTACAATGACAGGGCCTGCGAAACCAAAAATGGAGGACGCTCAGGGTACCAGTCAATTCAGCACAGAGCTGCTACCAGCCCATACCCTGCTCTGTGGGCCACACACAGGTGCCCAAAAACATACACTTGGGGCAAAGAGTCGTACCCCCACCCATGGGTGCCATAAGGGTATTCCATGGGTCTGTACACCAAACCAAAAGAGAGAGCTGCACCGCCAGAAGTCCCACATGAACTCCTGCATGGAAAACACACAGCACACACGATAAAAAGCAGTAAAAGACAAGGATACGGAGGCCCTGTCCCGCCGATGCATTTCCAGCATCACAATAAGTCTGAGAACAGAATGCAGGTCAGCAGTTTCATAAGAAGGCAGGTGGAATTCTACCTTCTGTTTATAAGTCTGAGAGCAGAATGGAAGCTGGCAGTTGCACAAGAGGGCAGGTAGCATTCGCCTACCTTCTGTTTATAGGTCTGAGACCAGAATGGAAGCTGGCAGTTGCATAAGAAGGCAGGTGGAATTATCCTACCCACTGTTTATAAGTCTGAGAGCAGAATGGAAGCAAGCAGTTGCATATGTAGGCAGGTGGAATTATTCTACCTTTTGTTAAAATACCATCAGCATGTTTAAGAATACTGAGTCTCCACAAATGCACATTTCAAACACAATGCAATGGATGGAAGTCTTTCACTTCATGGCACCTCCTTGTTGAAAGATTTTTTTGATAATTTTGGTTCAGCCAACACTCCGAAAGACATCCATTTGTGTACAGTAATCCGGCAAGGATGCAGTGTCTCACAAAGTATTTAATTGTAACGCGCAGTGTTAGCTATTGTCTAGGCCGCTTGGCACTTACGACTGTCTGAATTTATGAGGTTTGCACCTCTCTTTTTGCTGGTTTTGGTTTGTTAAGCAAAAGATCCTCATTGGATGCGGGTCTTGCCGCTAGAGCTCGGCAAAAGCGAGTTCTATTTGAACTGGCAGGAAGACAATTGTTTTTAAAAAATGCCTTTCACCAGAAAGCGTGTATTTTTCGTAGGTTTCAGTAAGCAAATGGCTTTACATGAGTTTCTTTTAGTGCCCATTGTTGCGTTTTTTGGGTATGTATTCTTTCTGCTATCCAGTTTTGTTTTTACATTGCTATTTTGTTATTGTTTCATTTTTGTTCACAGAAATCTGCAGGATTTTCTAAAATGTTGCAGTACACAAAAATATGCTAATTTGGCTTAAACATTTTGGGTATGTGGTAGGCCGCAGCAATTGCGATGAGGCAGCAGCAGCAGCTGTGAGTTCTCCAATGGTTGATTGAACTCATGCCACCTGGCATGGGCACCTTTAGACACTGCATGCCACTAGACTGGCAGCACTTTGCTGGGCCCGTTCCCCTTATAGATATCTTGCTTCCGTTCCTCCCTCCCTGTGGAATGCACATGTTTACCTTCGGGCCCCGACACTCGGTGAAGCGGTGAAGCGGCCATTTTGCTGCATGTTTCACGGCAATTTATTAGGAGCGTGGGCGAGGGTACATTTCTGATGGATGTTTAGGCTAGTGGGGGTGGGCAAGGGATGGACGGCGTCAGAGGGAGGTGTGGGGGACTTGCGAGGGTGGTTGTTGACCTGGAGGGACCCATTGGTTCAGTGTCTTGCTGCTGAGGTCCCTTAAACTGACTTTTAGAGGCACAACACATTATTTGTGTGGCCCATGAAGCTTTTATTGTGGAGCACCTGGCTTACTCTGCAGGAGGGTCAAGCACTACTCCTTCCAGGCAAACAATCCCAATCTTCTTAGACTCTGCTCCTGCATGCTCCTGGACTCTGCACACCTGGACACAGTGATGGGCATTCCATGGAACTCTGCTTCTGTGGAACTGGGAGTCCATGCAACTGCAGGGATATCTCAGGGGCAAAGTGCTCGCCTTCGAAGCAAGGCGACGCGTCACACGGAGCACCACAGGTTCGATCCCCGGGTCCGTGCTTAGAAACCTCTGGGTATTAAGCGCATTATAAATAACCTATCATATCCCATGGAAAACAGGGCCATCATTCGTCAAGAAAATCCTGAAAATCAGGTTGGTTCCCGCTGTGAATTTCTCTATAACTTTTCAAGCGTCTCAAAGGCACACCAATGCTAATACCAAGAATAGGTTACTGGCAGGTGTGTGCTTTATAAGCAACCTTAACATAACATAGCATGGAGCTGGATTGCGGGTATGGAGTCATGCTTACAGGCGTGTCAGGACCAATGTAGGGAATGGGAGCGTGGAGTGCCACCTACAGATGTATCAGCACTGGGGTGTATGGCAAGGAGTTGGAGCCTGGTATGAAAGGCATTGAGTACCATACACTGAGGTATCAGAGCGGGACGTGGATGGCATGGAATAGGGTCCTGTGTGGAGGGTACAGAGTGATACATAAAAGGTAATAGGACAGGCAGGGTATGGCAAGGATTTGGGCCCTTATAAAAAAAGGCATAGAATACAATATATCAGAGTATCAGGACAGGACGTGGATGGCATGGAATAGGGACCTGGTATGTAGAGCCTTAGTTTTACAGACAAGGGTATCAGGACAGATGGAAGATGGCATGGGGTGCAACGCTGTGACAAATTGGATTTTGCCCTGCAGAAGTACAAGGATGAGTAGAGGCTAAAATGCTCACTCAGCCCTCTCACTGCTACAAACCAAGGGTCAACACAAGCATAAAGGTAAAACAGGCACAGTTAAGAGAGACACCGCCTTTGCCTTTTGTGGAAATGTGGGCCAAGGGAAGGCTGTGCTCTTAAGAGGGGCGTGAATGTGATTCAGTAGTGACCCAAAGAGCAAGGCATAACAGCCCAAGACAAAGGGAATGTCAAATCAAGGATCTATAAAAAAAAAAGATATAATTTAATATGGCACACCATCTCCAAAATAGCTAAATAGCTAAAACACTACAGAAAACCCACCTCTGAGGAAAGAACAGAGAAAGCAAGGATAGCAGAATGCAGCACTCTGAGTAATGAATCAGGGGTGTAAGGTAAGTAGAAACCACAGTGTGTTTTAAATAGAATATGTTTCTTGGATGCAAAAAGGGAATTGGTGACCTAATCAGTCTCTAGGACCCAGAACTGGACCAAGGGGACAGTTAATAGTCAATAGTACCTTTTTGCAGTTCTTGTCGGTTCAGCAGTGCCGCACCAGACTTCTTGTTGATGTGTGAGCAATTTGAAGATCGGGAGAGTGCAAAAGGCAGCACCTGATGCCTGATGGGTCGATGGTGGGTCGAATGTGTTGAATGGTTCTTGAAAACACAGCTGCAAGCAATTCGCTGATGAAACCACTAGGATCCCAGCTCCACTGGCTCTCAGGGTGCCTTGAGTCCTAATCCACAGGCTCTGGGGCAAGATGAGCCATTTTCTGGTGCTCCCTAACATGGAGAAGTCTGGCATATAAATGCAGGGGTTCTCCTACACAGTGAGGTCCTGGTTACGGCTGTGGCTGCCAGATAGGCAGATGCTTGCTTCAGCAGCAGTTCACCTCCACTGGTCCTTTGGGATGGTTAGGGGACAGAGATTCCCTCTGATTTTGACACTCAGTCTTCACCTCACTGGTGGAGCACTTTGGAAAGATCAACTCTCCCAACAGAGATCCAATGAAATCTTCAAAGGTTGGAGTCCAAAATATGATTCCAAGATTATTAAAATAAGTGGTTGGGGACCCCTTATTTTAAAGGCCAAGGCCCACTCGTGATTTGACTAAAGCTAGCCTGCCTGTCATAGTGGTCCAACCCCTGTTCTTGAAAGAAGTGGACTTTGCCCTTCTAACATCACACCCAAAGTGCTTTGCTCTATGGAACAGGAAGGAGAGAGAGAGAAGCACAGAAAAACAAGATGGTGGATGTCTTCATACATTGTACAGAGCCCTGCTGTGTACTCTAACCCTGCCCCTTACCTTCTCAATTGGAACAAAGGCCTTTAGAGGTTTAGCACCCTGGGGTGAGGCTACTTGAATGGGTTTGCTCCTTTAATGCCTGGGCCCAGGACAGTTGACTGTTGTGCTGCAATCTCTGGCAGAGGGTTTTACCTGCCCTCACAAACAGATCAAAGATGATGCATGGCCATTCAGGTTTCTGTCCTGTCATTTGGCAGGCCCAGCCTGTCTGCCCAGTATATACATCGCCTCCTACAGCAGAGCTGACTAACAAGAGCTGACATATGTGTGATTTCAAATTGGATGTGGCTGTAATAATTATGAGAATACCATCCACCAGACCCTTACTCGTTTATGGGTTATATATAAAGAGTATGCGGCCACCAAGAGGTAGATTCATAATTTTAGGGTTTTGATACAGGGGTGCATATCTTAAATGCAGCCCCTGCACATCAGAGACTTGGCTGTCACTGCAGCTGTCAAATGGTCATTGATCTCTGAACCTGCTATGTGCCACTGGTAGGACAGGCACTGCAAATCAGGATACTGATGCAGCAGGACGCAGATGCACACAATGCTTTTGGCATGGAGCTTATGAAAGGGGAATCTGAACTGCAGATTTCCCTTTCAGAGATGGAATTACCTGCATCATTTTTAAAAAAAAGCCAGGCTATTACATCCTTGACACAGGGCAATCTGTCACAAACATACAATGGATAAGGACAGGCTGTACATGGCATGGAGCAGGTATCTGGTATGGAGAGCATGGCGTGCCACATGCAGGGGTGTTAGGACAGGGAGTGCAAGGTATGGCATAGTGATCTGGTATGAAGGGCATGGGGTGTTACATACACTGGTGCTAAACCAGTCAGTAATGGGTATGGCATGGCGATCAGGTGTGGAGGGCATAGAATGGCATTTCTACGGGTATCAGGAAAGGTGGTTCAGAGCATGGAGTGGTAAATTGATATGGAGTGTGTTGAAGTATACATACAGAAGTATATAAACGTGCAGTCGTTGACATGGAATGGAAGGCACAAAGAGCTATATACAGCCAGAGTATCAAGACAGGTGCCATAGAGCACAGGTTGTGGACCTGGTATGTAGCACCTCATAGAGAGATTTCAGGACAGGGTGTAGAGGGCATGGAGCTGAGACCTGGCATGAAGGTCAGGGAACGTTACATACCAGGATATTAGGACATGTGTCAGAGGGCAGGGAGTAAGAACCTGCAATTGAAAACATAGAGTACCACATATATGGGTATTAAGCCAGGCAGTGGGTAATAGTGAATAGGCACTTGGTATGGGAAGCATTGCGTGCCACATACAAAGGTATAAGAACAGGCCATGGAGTGCAGGCCTGTTATGAAGGTCATGGAACACTGTAAACAGGGTATAGGGACAGTTGGCATTGGGCATGAAGGCGATGTGGAATGGATACCTGGATTTCCACATACAGGGGTACAGGAAAATGCATTGGCAGAGTGAAGGCCTGGTATGGAGGGGTGCTGTACTACAAACACAGGTATCAGGGCGGGTGGCAGAGGGCTTGGAGTGGGGAGTTGGTAGGGATGACATGGAGCAGCAAAGAGAGGGCTATCAGGATAAGAAATTGAGGACATGTAGGTCATCTGATATGACGGGCATGGAGTGCTACATACAGGCTTATCAGGAGAGGAAGATGGATTTTAGATAGTATGGTGAGCATGGAGTGCTAGATACATGGTCTTCAGGAGAGGACATGTAGGGCGTGGAGGTAACCTGATATGGGTGGAATGGAGTCCTACATACAGGGTTATCGGGAGAGGATGTGTGGGTTATGGGGGTAATCTGTATGGAGGGCATGGAGTCCTACATACATGGCTTTTTGCGGAGGAAGTGTGGGGCATTAAGGTACTTAGTATGGAGTGCTATATATAGGGTTACAAGGAGAGGAAGTGTAGGCATGGAGGTACTATTGTATGAAGGGCATGGATTGCTACATACAGGGTTATGAGGAGAGGAAGCAGAGGGTTTGGAGGACATTTTACATGGAGAGCATGGAGTGCTACATAAAAGCTTTTCAGGAGAGGATGTGGTGTAGGGCATGGAGGTCATCTGTATGGAGGGCACGGATTGCTCCAAACCAGGTTTTCAGTAGAGGAAGTGTATGGCATGGAGGCAATCTGATATGGAGGGCATGGGGTCCTACATACAGGGTTTTTAGGAGGGGGAGTGAAGTGCATCGAGATAATCTGTATGGAGGGCATGGAGTCCTACATCCAGGATTTTATTTTAGCAGAGGAAGTGTGGGGTATTAAGGTACTTTGTATGGAGGCATATAGTGCTATATATAGGGTTACATGGGGGAAGTGTAGGGCATGGAGAGACTACAAAATAGCCACTACACGGGCTAAGGCAGACTCCTATAACACTAGGATTAGCAACGCCAATTCTGATACTAAGGAAATCTTCGCTATATTCAGGAAATTGGAATCCCCATCCGTACCACCCTCCACCATCACCAAAGATGAGACCTGGTGCAACCAAATTCAAGCAGCCATGCTACACAAGCTAGATACCCTATACTCCAAAATCCTAGCGCACCAAAAAGCACTATCCGCTATACTTGATCGCACTAAAGCTCCTCCAGCCCATTCGCCAGACGTTCCCAGTCAAATACCTAAATTTGAATTTTCGAACATGACTGAACCTGGGGTCATTGCACTCATTAAATCCATTAAGACCTCAAACTGCAAGGGAGATACCTGCCCCTCCCACATTATCAAAGACTGCTCTCCAGCCCTGACTCCGTTCATCACTGCCTTCATCAACGCCTCTTTCCAATCATCCCATGTACCGACTTCTCTAAAAGAAGCTTGGGTCCAACCTCTCCTAAAAAAACCTCTCTCGACCCCTCCATCCCAGGGTACCACCGTCCCATCACAACCGTCCCTTTTCTGTTAAAGATCTTGGACAAAGCAGCCTACCTGCAGGTTCAAAAGTTTATTGAAGACAACCACCTCCTTGGCCTACGCCAGTCGGGCTTCCGCCCTCGACATGGTACCGAGACGGCACTACTTGACCTAAAAAATCAAATAGACGACCTAAGAGATGCGGGCAAACCAGCTCTCCTCCTGCTCCTTGACCTCTCTGCGGCCTTCGATCTGGTCGAACACAAAACGCTATGCCACCATCTCACAAACTCAGCCCACTTCTCTACCAAAGCATGCGATTGGATCTCCTCGTTCCTTCAAGAGAGGGTAATGAAGGTCTTCTCTGACTCCGCTAACGCTACGCCCAGCTCCATCAAATGCGGAGTCCCACAGGGCTCCTGCATAGCCCCCACACTCTACAATCTCTTCACGAGGCCTCTCTTCAGGATTCTGGACTCCTTGGCATCTCATATACAAACTATGCAGATGACACACAGGTCCTCATCTCCCTGTCAGGTGACTACACCACAGACCTGGACACACTCAACAGGATCTATGCCACCATCCAATCGTGGATGGCGGAGAACTGGCTCTGTCTAAACAGCGATAAGACCGAACTACTGCTTGTCGGCTCCCCATCTACACTGGGCAAACTTGACGCCAACTATCAATCTTTCACCGTGGATAATATTCCCATCAGAGTCTCCCAAACCATCAAAACACTGGGTGTATATCTAGAACCCAGCCTCACCATGGACAGACAGGTCAATGCCGTTGCCTCCTCCGCAGCATATCACTCAAAACTCATCAATGCCATCAGGCCCTTCCTATCTCAGCAAAACTGCATCTCAATTGCCAGAGCCATCATCAGCTCCAGACTTGACTACTGTAATGTGCTGTTCATTGGAACCTCCCAAAAAAACCTCACCAAACTCCAGATTGCACAAAATAATGCCTTAAGAGCTGCTACTGGCACCTCTCACAAGGAACACATCTCAGGGATAAGGAGGCAGGTACACTGGCTCCCCATCAAGGAAAGGGTGGTCTTCAAAACCTTGGCCCTTACACATAAATCTCTGCACGATCAGGCCCCCCCTTTTCTGACACAGAGGATTACCAGACAAACAGTCACCAGACCGTCTAGAGTAGCCTATGCTAATCGCATCACTGTCCGGCACACGCGCAGAGTGTGGGCAGGAGGCACTAGCTTCCCCTCTATGGCGACGACCCTATGGAACAACCTCCCAGCTCAGATTAGATCAATTGAGTCTCACCAGCCTTCTGCAAGGCCTTAAAAATCCAGCTCTTCGTATAAAAGAGCCCGTCAGTCTAGGTCTGCACCTCCACTATATCACCTAGCACACGCTCTGTTATGCCTTGTGCTACCTAGAAAAGTATATGAGTAACTAACTGTAACTTTCACTGTATACCCGCTGTAACTATGTAATAGGACTGTATATCGTCTGTAACCCTGTAACTGAATCTACCTAAGTATACCATAAGGGGCCGCTTATTGTAACCCTCAAGCAAGCCTTCTTTAAATCTCCTTATAGCGCCTCTTTGCCTCTGGGCTGTAGTGCGCTCTACAAATACTAAAATAAAAAAATAAAAATAAAATAATACTATTGTATGGAGGGCATGGATTGCTAGATACAGGGTTATGAGGAGAGGAAGTGGAGGGTATGGAGGCAGAGGCGTTGCTAGGGGTGGGCTCCCGGGGCTATAGTCCCAGGTCTTTTGTTTGAAGCCCCGGACAGAAGTTCAGGTGCTAAAACCAAAATGCTAGCTAGCCCCAAGTCCCGCCACTCCCGACATTAGCTTAGCCCCTGATCTTTTCCAGACCTAGCAACACCCCTGTATGGAGGACATTTTACATGGAGAGCATGGAGTGCTACATATAAACTTTTCAGGAGAGGACGTGTAGGGCATGGAGGTCATCTGTATGGAGGGCATGAATTGCTACACACAGGGTTTTCAGGAGAGGAAGTGTAGGGCATGGGGTAATCTGTATGGAGGGCATGGATTGCTACACACAAGTGTACTGGGGAGTGTTCTGGCATAGTTTCTGTGCTTCTTGGGATAGAGAAATGTTGTACCTTCTGGCGTGCCTGCTGGCCTTCACAAAGTCTCTTATTTCTTCATCAGTCAGGTCTTTGGGCTTTCATCCTGGCTCGACATCAATCATGATCTTCATCCCTATAGCTTTATTCGCAGTTTTCTGGCATTGCGAGATTATTATCTTGATAACACAAAATCCTAGTAATATCATCACTAGCAGAGGTCCTAGAAACTTGAATATGTCTGCCATCCATTGTGGGACCCATGAGAACAATGATCCAAACCAGCTGTCATCATCAACTTCGTCGGTTTCATCAATCATTTGGTTCTGTAATTTTGTCAGCATATCTATGGTTTCAGTTAAGGTTCCATTCTCCTCGTCGTGTGACGGTATGAACGTGCAACATGATTCTCCTATTTTTGCAAAAACTCCTCTATCCATAGCTGTGATCATGTCAAGCACATATCTGTTCTGGAGAGTCATCAGTCGGATGGCTCTTAATTCTTCTTTAATTGCATTAAATCCTTTTATGGTTGTGTTGATGGTCTGCAGTAACTCCCATCTGGTTATCTGCAACCATTTAGTATTTGCTCCAACCTAAAATCTTGGCATGCAAATCATTGCAAACACTGATGAGGTGAGGTTAAACAGCCTGTGTTCATATGGGATTGCATGAAAGGCTTCTTCTGATTTGGCAGAGAAGTAATTCTCTCTCTTCATTCGAGTTGTCGGTTCCACAGATCCCTTCTTCCTCAGGTGAGCATCTGCTTTCGGGAAACTGTCAATATTCAGGTCATTTTTCGGGATCACCAATGCTGGAACGTGGACGTTCACTATCGTGCCTATGCCTTCCCAGTCTCTTGGCAGTCTGATGCATGCTTTGGATCCACACGCCCAATAATGGTCCATAATCACTGCAGTTCCATGTACCATTCCTGGAGCGTCAAACACCTGTCTGCAGTTCTGATTTTCTCCCATCTTCCTTGTGCTATTATTTCTGAAACAGCACTTTGGGCTTTCTAGTGGCCCTATCTGCAACGGTCCTCCTCTGTCTTAGACCCATGTGAGTAGTTTTGCAAGTTTTGGCCATAATGGCTTGCATTCATTTCGCACTATGTTGATGGTTGGCTCGTAATGACCGAAGACCATCCATGCTCGGCATATCACTACTAATTTCTCCCATCCGTCTGGCGAAAGGACTGTTCCCCAAATTTGCATTTGGCCTCGATTCTTCCACCTCCGAGCTTCTTCCAGAGTTTTTCCTTGGACATTTAGCTTCTGATTTGCTTTTCTTCTAATCTCTGCTCCTTTAACTCCAGGCTTCTCATATTTTATCACAATGTGTTTTGTCTTTCCATTGTTTCTTGTCTTTATGTCCTGGACATAATCGTCTTCATTAAGATCAGTTGCTTCAGTTGCCCATTTCAGAGAGGCATCACTACCCAAGAACTGGCGTCTGCTCTTGCACATTGCTACGTGCGACATACACTGTGCTGTCTGGACATCAATTTCTACAGCCACGAAGATCTTGGACTTCCCCATGCTGTATGGTAGGAGTGCACATACAAAACATTCCCCTTCTGAACTTCGTCTTCCAACTTCTTTCATGTGTTGGTACCAAATGTTGTTTCCCAGATGTGCTGTGCTGTCCAGGTAGTCGTTTAGTTCATTGTCATCTCCATGCATGATTCTCTTGTTTCTTAGTGTTTTCCTGTAGATGGCTACGATTACATTCCTGAAGGCATCTGCATTGCTTTTTCTTGCTGGAGAATTCTCAGGTATCCTGGTCCATGGTGCAGGCCTTCTCATCTGCGCCATTTCAGTTGATTGAATTCTAGCTGCTTTCTCTTGTACTTTGTATAGTTCCTTTTCTCTGGCTAGGAACATTTGTACCCATACTGGCATTGGTTTGGTGTATGGCTGTACTGTGGAACTGGTGCTTGTTTCTTTCGTTGGGACATATATGTTTTGCAATACAGTTTCTGCGGTTTTGTTCTTCAGTTCCTCTTGCAGCTTCCTTGCTCTTGCTATGTGTGGAAACAATGAGTCTACTATCCGTTGTGTCCATGTAGAGAGTTTCTCCGAGTTGGCTCTTGTTTTCTTAAATGTTTCTGGTATGATGGTCTCTGTTGGTTTTCCTCTTAACTCTTGTTTTCTTACAACGTCTTCTGTGGAGTTTCTTATGGCGGGCAGTCTCTTCTTTTCTGCCGTTTGTGTTTGTGGTTCTGTAGTCATTGACACTAGGCCTGTTTGATGTGCATTCAGTGTTTGCGTGTGTGTAGTTGTCAGTGATGTTACTTCATTCATTCCTTGCCGACCCTGTCTCCGGCTCTCCTTTCTATTTGTTACCACAAGAATGTGTGTATCACTGCTAATCACATTCATTTCAAGTTCATTCATTCTGCCATCAGATTTTCTAGGGACTCGAATGACTATATAAGGTCTGGGGGTTTTTGTGGGTCTTATGTATACATCATTTGGTGGGTGCACTGAATTTGGAACGCTTCGTGCACCAATGAAGAATGTAGTTCTGATTGTTAATGACAATAAAATAATGATGAATATGATGCATAGGTACATTATGCCCCTGTAAGTTAGGTGGCAGCATTTTCTTCCAGAGAAGCGGGGGTGCCTCTCTTCTTGTGGGAGGACCAGATTGCTGTTCTGGGCCCCCATCTCAATCATTCACCAAAAATGTCAATGTTATTATTTCCTTAACCAATATTGGGCCTCATTACGACCCAGACGGTCCGGAAATAACGGTGGCGGTAAACCCGCCGCCACCGTTGTTTCCGGACCGCCTGAGTCCGACCCCTGCAGGCGGGAGGTGATGTTCCCACCAGTTCTGACCTGGCGGGTTTAACACCGCCCGCCTGCAGGCGGACGAGGAAACACCGGCAGCATTACGAGGGGTTGTAATGCCCCGGTAATTCCGGGAATCACAGAGGCGGAATGGTAATACGAGTCCGGCGGTAACCAGGCGGTTTTACCGCCGCGGTTACCGTCGGACTCATAATGAGGCCCATTGTCTTTAGAATACTGTGTTTATGAGTGTCAGATGTTCCACAAGTGTCCCCCCTCTCACAGGTGACGAATTGTCTCTTAATTCAGGATACAGTTCCTTTGTTAGACTATGGGAATAATCAAAACAAATAACACTTCAATGAGTCCCCTTTACTGTGCATGTTCAAAATAGGTAAGCTCCCAATCCACCCCCCTGATTTGCTTCAATCCTGATGACATGGTGTATATTGGTCAGATACGAAGAGTAAGGGCCGAAAATATCCAATTCAAATGAAGTTCTTGATGCTGCTTCCTCGATCTGTCCCTAAGCGAAAACTCTTTAGAATCTCCTCAGATCGCGCCTTTGATGGTTAGAAAGTTCCACTTGAAGTATGATTCCATGCAGGAGCATTCCCATCTGTGCAACATTAGTTGGTTCTCTGATGAAAGTGAGGACGTCAACATCGATTGGTCTCCCCACTAGCTCTGGAAAGTCAGTGACTAGGCGAAAAAGGACGTTGTGTGCCAACCTGCTGTCTTCTGGTGACAGGGACATCTGTCCTGTCTTTGTTGAGGTTCAGGATTATATGTTCTTTCCTTGATGTAAACAATGTCTGCAATGTCTGGTCGCATGGAGTGCAACCAGAATGATTATCTTATTCAGGAGATGGCTCAAATGTTCTGTATTTGCTGGATCTCGAAGAAATGTGAGTGTGGCTGTTGTTCTCCCAATGAGAGTTGGACAATCTTCGATTTTGTGAAAGAACACTGTGTTGATGAGCTCATCTATTTCCGCCTGCGTTGGGATCATTTGATTCTTCCTCACTGTACTCAGAGAGTAGAACAAATCGTTCTGCTATGACAGTGAGCAGTTGTCTCAATATCTTTTCATTTTCAGGATCTTGTAAAAAGTCAGTGACACTGGTTAGCCTTCCTACCAATGACGGGTATGACTTTAACACTAAGTCAAAGTAGGGGATTATATCCTTTGTGATGTCTCTACTGTGGGACACCATAAGTGATTCCGAACAGGGTTGGTTATAGGTCAAAGTTTCGACTCAAAAAGGGTCGAGTGACAAAAGGGTCGAGACAATTCGACCGAAAAAAAGGGTTGAATTTTGTTTTTTGGGGGGGGGGGGTTGCCGCCCTAAACCCCCGTTTTTGGTGTAAAAACAACTTTTTTTCCTATACTTAAGCAAAAAAAAAAATATACATTTTTTGTCATTCAACCCTTTTGAGTTGAAACTTTGACCAGACACCAACAGGGTTATTGTGCAGAAAGAGTCTGAATATTGTCTGGTTTTTCTGCCAGTTTATGTGTCCTCGATCAAAATTTCTCATGTTCGCCTTCCTTTATTAAGTATTTTTGCGTGCCTTAGTCCAAAGTTCAATAGTTAATGACCTGTGTTGTGGCTTACACGTGTGATTTTCTTCTTCACCCTGCAACTAGGATGCACAGAGTGTCTGTTTTTATGTCCTTATCCCCTGTTTGCTTGGAGGAAGTGTCCAATTTAAGCCACAACTTGCAAAAAGTTATTTGTCTTTGTCTGGCTGGTCATGCGTCCTTCTTCCTCGTCATGGATCTCGTCTGCATGTGCTGTGGTTCTTCCCCGTCGCTCGACGTATCCTCTCGGGGTGCAGGCAGGGGGACTTCTGTAGGGTTTGATGTCACCGAGAAAAATCCATGCTCTTGCATTTCAGATCCTAAAACCTCTCCTGTTCACTGGGCATCACATCTAGCTCTGTCTCGGGGTGTTAGGAGAGTTCTCATTCTTCTTCCTGTGGCTATCTAGTTTGGCGTAAGATGATGGTCGGAGCCGAGTTGGTTCCGAAGAGCAAACAATGCCAGTGGAAGGCAGTGCAACCATCCCTTCTTTAGAGTGAGCTTCACCTTGGCTATCCTTTCCTTTAACAAACCGTTGAGCTTCTCACAGATCCCATTACCTTGTGTATGATACGCCGATGAGAATTTGTGCTTTATACCAAGCAACAAGCTAATCTGTTCGAACACTGCATTGACAAAATGAGGGCCATTATCTGATCTCATTACTTCGCAGACCCCCATCTGGGGAAAACTTCCCTCTCTATAAATTTGGCCGCACAGGTAGAGTTTGGGTGTGTACATGGACCTGCCTCAATCTATCTAGAGAATGTTTGTTTGTTTGTTTGTTTATTTATTTATTTATATGGCACACCGGACCAGAAGGTATGAGGGTGCAGGCATTACAAGTATATTCGCAGCTTAGGTACAGTACTGTACATTATTTTACATTGTTAGCATTGGCAGTGCGGTTGCGAAGGAAACAGTGAGGTAGTGCAGTTACAAGGCATGAGACAGTCAAGAACACTTACGAGAGACAGGTCGATAGTGTTACAAGTTGATCATATTTGCACTAATTACAAGAAAGGTGTCGGTTACTGGCCATTGTTCTTTAGCCACTGGATGTAGGTGCGTCTAAATTGATGATAGGTTTGTGGTGCTCTAACGGAGGGTGGTAGTGTGTTCCAGTGTTGGGCTGCTTTCACCTGGAAGCTATTACCGCCCATTTTAGTTTGTTGAATCTGGGAACAGTGAGCAGGTTAGCGTTGCTATTTTTGGTGTGTCTGTTGGCCGTATATCTGGTTATTCTGTCGGTTAGGTAACGGGACGCTGCGTTGTTAAGGCATTTGTGGGTGATGGAAGCTACCTTAAGCAGGATTTTGTCCGCGGTGGTGAGCCAGTTGTGGGTTCTCCTAATGTTCGATATGTGTTCTCTTTTCGGGAAGTTAAGCGCTGCTCTGAGAGCATTGTTCTGTAGGATCTGGATTTTGTTGATAACCTGTTTGTTAGCAACTACGTAGAGGGAGTTACAATAGTCCAGTTTGGATAGTATGAGGGGTCTGGCTAGGGTAATGCAACTTTGGGTGGAAAGGAAGGGTTTGGCCGAGTGTATAAGCTTGCATGTGTAGGCTGTGGTGGAGGCCATGGAGCTGACCTGTTTATGGAAGGAGAGGGTGGAGTCTAGGTAGATGCCAAGGGTTTTCACTTCCTTGGCAACCTTTATAGAATTGCTGTCTATGGTGAAGCCGGAATAGTTGGGGTCCAATTTGTTAAGGTTCGAGGCTGATCCCAGGATGATAAGTTCGGTCTTGTCATCATTCAGGCATAGACTGTGGAAGGCCATCCATGCCTGGATGATGAGGTATACCTTGTTCACCAAGGCCAAATCCGTGTTGTAATCTCCCGTCAGCGGGATGAGGATCTGGGTATCATCAGCATAGTTAGTGTAGGTGATACCCAGACCGTCGAGATCATCAAACAGGGGCTTAGTGAACACATTGTAAAGTGTAGGGGAGACACAAGACCCCTGAGGGACCCCGCAAGTGATGGGGATGGGGTCAGCGGAGGCCGTGGTGGGCTGCCGAATCTAAGTGACTGCATAAGATTTTGTGATCAACAAGATCAAATGCTGCGGAGAGGTCTAGGAGAAGCAGTAAGGCAGTTTTCCCATTGTCTCTCAGAGTGTCGATTTGGGCCTTGAGGTCAATGAGAGCGGTTTCTGTGCCGTGTTGGGGTCTAAATCCTGATTGCAGGACTCCTAGGAGGTGGTTTTGTTCAAGACATTTTTGGATTTGTTGATAGGCTGTCTTGTCAAGGATTTTAAGTAAGAAGGGGACAGTGGTGATGGGTCTGTAGTTAGTGGGTACTGCAGGGTCTAGTGAGGGTTTTTTTAGTAGGGGGAGGACCCAGGTTTCTTTGAGGTTATTGGGGATGGTACCTGGTGCGAAGGAGGCGTTGATAAGTTTGGTGATGAATGGAGATAGGTCTCTAGCTGCGTCTTTGATGATTGGAGGTGGGCATAGGTCACTTTGGCAGTTGGAGGGTTTGAGGCTGAGTATGATTTGTTCCACCTCTAGTGTGGAAACTTTGGTGAAGCTGAAGTGGGTGAGGGGTTTTGGGGGAGGGTGTTGAGGACAGGTGCGCTGGGGGGTGTTGTTGGGTTTGGACGCGTTGGATAAAGCTTCTTTTTTATTGTTTTGGAGTCCTGAAACTTTATTGGACAGGGCATTCTGGATGTTGGTACACCATTGTTTATCTTTCTTGCAGGTGTCTGGGGCAGGGATGGGTGTTTCTAGCTCTTTTAGAATGGTAAACAGTTCTTTGGTGCTGGATTTGGCCTGAAGTATTCTCAGGTTGTACGATTCTTGTTTGGCCCGGAAGATTTCTTTTTTGTAGGTGGAAACTGTTTTGTTGAGGATCAGCTTGTTGCTGTCTGTGGGAGCTTGTCTCCATAATTGTTCCTTTTTGCGTTTCTCTAATCCAAGGGCTTTTAGGTGGGCCGTGAACCAGGTGCTCAGGTGTTTTATCGGCTTGCATTTTGGACACACCACAACAATTAAGTATCTGTACCCATCAAATACTTGAATCATGTTGACGTAATCGACGTGCAAGTGCTGAAAGGCCCATTTGGCCTGGGGATGGCTCCTCTCATTACTTTTAATGTGTGTCATGCTGTAGATTGCTGGCAAATTAAACAGTTCACCATAAAAAATGAAACGTGCTCTGCTAAATTCGGTATGAACCAGTCTTCCGCGAGCGTTCAAGCTAGATTCTCTTTAGTCATATGAGCTGGGTAATGTAACTGCTCCAGTGCTATTTTTAATAGGGCTACAGGCATTACTGGTTTACCCTTGTTGTCTTGTCGCTACGAGCTGTCAGAGGGGTTTAAAGAACACCCTCTATGTTTCCACAGGTTCTTCTCTTCCTGTTGTGCCTCCCCTTGGAGTTCCATTAGTTGTGTTTGCCCCAAATCGCTATATCTTTCAGATGTAGTTTGTGCCACCAGCATCCTTTCAGTGATATGGATGACTTCCATTTCCATGATCGTCTCACTTTTGGATGCCATGCGCTTGGCCTCTGTGTCTGCTGCGTGATTTCAGCGTGAGATAAAATCTGTCCCTTTCGTGTGGGCAGCACATTTCACGACCGCTATGCCCACTGGGAGCTGTAGTGCCTTGATCAGCCTTTCCAATAAGGCTGTGTGCTGCACTGGCGTGCCGTCTGCTCCAAGGTAACCCCTCCTTTTCCAGCGTGCTAAGCCTGCGTGCACTGTCGACATCACATGGGCAGAGTCACTGTACACCGTTACTTCCTGGTCTGCGTGATTCTCAATGGCGAGTATCAACGCCAATAATTCTGCAGTCTGTGCTGAATAATGAGATGGTATTCGTGCACTAAGAAGCACTCGAAATTCTCCATTTGCTGTGTGCTTCATCACAGAAACGCCTGTGTATCTTTGCCCATCAGTTTGGTCGATCCTTGAAGACCCGTCAATAAAGACGATCTCTCCTCCTGTCAAGGCATTTTCTTTTACCCTGGGAATTTCATCATAGAATTCTTCATAATTTGCACAGTCATGTTTGGGCTCTCCTTCAGTAACTGGCTCTGCTATAAACATAGCTCGGTTCACTATCTTACATCGAACTATCTTAATCAATGGATTTTATATGATTACTTCATAAGCAGAAACTCTCTGAGATGTCAATGTGCTCTTTGGTTTCTCTAGAATGGCAAATAGCGAGTGCTCGACGTACAATGTCATGGAGCATCCCGTTAGAATGGATGTGGCCTTTTCTATGTCAAACGCTGCGGCAGCTAAACTTTGTTCGCACGGGAAGTGGCCTCTCATCACTGGGTCCAGATTCCCACTGTAATATGTCAGGGGCTTGTACCCCAACGAGGTTCTTTGAGCGAGCACTGCCATCATAACGCAGCCATTTGTGTGCGAAAACAGGTAAAATTCCTCTGCATAATTAGCAATCCTTAGAACTGGTGCTGTGCAAATAGCTCTTTTGAGTTCAGCAAACCCCTTTTCCATGGACTCAGACCATTCAATCTTCTCCTTCATTACTTGGGCCTTCTTTAGGGCCTGAAGTAAAGGCTTAGTGTAAGAGCTGTAGTCAAAGACCCATGACCTGACATAGTTGCATAGGCCTAAAAAGCTCTGCATCTGCTTTATCGTGTTTGGCTTAGCCGTGTTCAATATGGCTTCAGCCCTTTCTGGGGTCACCTTTTTTCCCTCATGTGAGATCAGCTGGCCTATGTACAGCACTTCTTGTTGACAATATTGTAACTTTTCTTTGTCAGCCTTGTATCCTTTCTCAGCCAGTATAGTCAATAGCTGAATAGAATCGTACCTGCATTGCTCTTCTCTGGTGCTGCAAATCAAGTAGTCATCCACATATTGCAGGACGACACTTTCTAGTGCAATATTGCTTAAGTCCATCTGCAGGACTCTCTTGAAAATGGAAGCACACGCATACCATATGCGAACATTTCTGGCTCTAATCTCTCCCCAAAATGTTTACTGGGGTCTGCCGTGAATATAATAAAAGCACGTTCATTTCACATTCTCCTATAGAGACTGGAAGTGCTTTGGTAAAGGGGACACGAATTGTCGCTCCTGTGAAACTCTGAGTATTTATGGCCTCGCCGGACAAGGAAAACTTGCCTTCACGAATACACGAGCGCATTGCACCTGTGTCAATGAGGAAGGAATATTCTTTATGCCCTATAATGACATCCAACCTTAGTTCCCTTTGAGGGTCTGATGTCACTGATAGGATAGAACACATCAGGGTTCCCAGCGAGCTGTCCTAGTTCATATACAAATTTGGTGCTGCTGGATTTCCTCCATGAGCAGTGTCATTTCCCATTCCGGGGTTCATGGCCTGCCCTGTGCTCATTGGTTGTGACTACTGCTTTGGTGCCTGTTGGGTTTGTCCTTGTGGAAAAGTCCCCATGCTCTGAGGTTGTGCACCTTGTTGCACTCCTGGCGTTTGTTGTTAAACCTTGTGATTCTGTGCAACTCCATGCTGAAAGGCTGCAGGTGGATTCACCATACCTGGTCCTATCCTTTGGCCATTCTGCATCATGCCTTGGCTTCTGCATGTGTGCGCCAAGTGTGCTGTCATTCCACACAGCCAACATACTGGTGGTGGTGAGATTATTTGCCCATTTGACGTATCTTGACTACCATTTTGCATATTTTGAAAACCTCCTTGATTATTTTGGAAACCTCGCTGATTACTCTGCCATCCTCTTCCCCTAAATCCTCTTCCCCATGGGTAAAACCCTTCATTACCCTGATTATTTTGCTGTGGACTAGCCACCTGCTACATACTCGATTCAGCTGCGCTAGTTATCATGGCTCCCTCAAGAGCATATTTTGACAATTTCATTTGCACCAATTTCGCTTCCTCACCTTTTTGAGTTCCTTCTTTTTTGCGATAATGCAATAATGTGCGATGGTTAACTGTATCACTGTATCACTGCCCAAGGTTTAGCTTAAGGTTTAGCTTAAATTCCCACCAGTTTCTTGAGCTGTTTCTGTACCGATTCCGGCAGTCCTTGTCACAATATTTGGTAAAATACGGGTATAGATTTCGTCCAAGATTCATAAGTCTCGAGCACCCATGTGTCTTGAAAATTCTGTATATAAATCAACAGATCCCCAGACTCTTTGATTTTCCATGTCAGTATAGCTCCCATATCGGAAGTATCTGGATATAGCACTCGTAACGCTTTCTGTACGGTGGCTCTACAATTGTTAAATGGAGCTACGTTGTCATGCGAGGTATTAACATGGTTACACCAGGGTAGCCTGCTCGTGCCCACACATAGTCAGCTCTCTCGCCAAGTATAGCGATTAGGAGACCTTTAATATCCTCAATAGCTAATGTGTTCCCTCCTTTCATTTTTTCTAACTCGTGTATCCATTTTCTGGCTCCCGATGTCAGCATTGGAAGCTTGGTTTTCAGGTTTTCTCGATCCATGTGTGGCCATGGAATATATTGCGGTCTTATTCCCCCCTTCTCGAGCAACAGAAATTGGAATATGTAGCTCTCTCTCTTCTCTCATTGTTCTCCTGTCTATTGCAGGGGTAATATTTCCACATCCCCATCTACCTGGCAATGCTCTTAATCTGTCCACATTGGGCGGGAAGACACCCCCCTCTGACCGTGAGATACTCCTTCATATCGGTCAGGCTGCGTGGCTGACTCTGATGCTCTCGGTGCAGACTCGTTAGTGTCTGACCATCTCATCCTTTTTTCCCTTGGGAGTCGTCTTTTGCTCCTTTCCTCCTCCTCATTTTCCTCAAGCTCCTCCCTTTTGGAGTCAGACATTGTCTGTCCCCAATTCATGCAGCTTCTTGCATCGTCTTGGTTCCTACTGATTTCTAACCTATGTAGGGATAGTTCCCTATGCCCACTACTTCGGGTGACATCCTCAGTGTTATACAGCTGAGTGCTCTCTAGGCGCTTGTCTTCCCCCTCCCTTTGTGGTATTTGTTCTAGCCCCATTTCATGATATATTCTATCGATAGTTTCTCCGATGCTTCTGGTGTCGAAGTCATCATCGATATTTGCCCTAGACGTGCTTGGTACTGAATCATACTGAGGAAGAAATTATTCGATGTCTTCCCAGTGTACCACTGGAGCGGGTTTTTTAACCTCTCTCCCCAGATATTCAAGATCGCATGCTCTCTGTCTTCGTTTATGTTCTATGTCCTCATCAAACTCTTTGCGTTTCCTCGCCTCTTCTCTGACCCTATCTTCTTCCCTTCTCTTTTCATTTCGACGTTCCTCTACCCTTCGAATTTCCTCATCTCTTCGTCTTTTTATTCTTTTCTCACGTATCCTTTGCTCTTCCTCTAACTTCTGCTGTTTCTGTCTGTCTTGATCATTGGCTGCTCTTGGGTTGCGATCGAGCTGTCTCTCTTGCTCTTCGTGATATAGCTGTTCTCGCCTTTGTCTGTCTTTCTTTCTTATCCTCTCGTCTCTCTCCTTCTCTTTCCCCTTTCTCTGTGCATCACCTATCTTCTACCTTTGTTTCGAATCATCAATGCCTTTGCCATCGAGTGTCAATAAAATGTTTCCTCCCATCCATTTGTCTCTTGCGAATGCTATCTCATCAGTTCTACTTTCGTTTCCCTTCCATTGCTTCCCTTCTCTCTCTTTATCGAGAGATGCACTTGTCTGTGCTTGATCTCCTCTTGCGTCCTTATGTCTCTCCTTGTCTCATGGGACTGTGGAGGTAATATTTTTGTCCCTATCCTTCTCTTGGTTTTCGTCACTACTATGTGTAGGTGACTCATATGCAGGGTTGCTATACCCCCTGGCTGCTTTGAGTTCTTTCATTGGGCATAACCCCTCGTCCTTACTTTCCTCAATTTTCGTTTCGGGTCAGGCAGGTGGCGCGGTAGGCATCTCACCCCCCTTTGTGCATATAGTAAGTTTCCAATCTGCTGGCAGCTCTTCCTCCTTTCCCTGTTCAAACATTTTCCACAACTCGAGAACAGCAAGGCGTTTTCCTAGCTTTTTGCCTGTATATGTGACATGCAAATATGTCGTCATATGTTGTAAGACGGCTTTAGATAAAGACCCATTTTGTGGCCATGGCATAAACATCTTGTGGGCGATACCTTTAACCCACTCTGTACTATATTCCTTTAGCTTAGATGCGTGTTTCAGCAATTGCTTGCATAAGTGTGCCAATGGAGTTATATCTTACATGTTTAAATCTGTTTCCTTTCCTTTTATATAACACTTATCCATGTTTTCGTGTGACTTAAAACATCTTCTAACAATATGAGCGAGCACCAAACACTGCAAGCTCCAATCCAAATTTTTCACACATTTCTTTTATATCTTTTAATCTACTCAAAAACATCACTACACCTGCGATTTCATCTCAGCTATAAAATCGCACAATTTTTGATCTTTTTTCTCAATGAAAATGTTCTATATATTTATGACGTCACAAGAAACATGTAAGACAGACGCTTGACAAACCAGACGAACACCAGCTGGACACAGATATCTCTACCCCTAATCATTACCCCTCATGGAGTGTAAGCGTGCCCCTTTCACAACGTCTTTAAACGTTGTGGTAGCCTAATCGTTCCCCATTATGTGGGACTCTGGGTACACGTTTCTTCTAGCCGCTATATTAAAGCATAGGAATAAGGCGAATCCTCTCACTTCTCGGTGTCTCCCCCGGTATCCTTTAATCGCTCGGGTGTCTGCCCCGGTAACCTTTAATTTCTCGGGTGTCTGCCCCAGTAACCTGTCACTTGTCAATTATTCTTGAGTCATTATCCCCTTGTATATATAAAGTCTTCTCTACTTCCAACTATATTTTGTTTTCTTCCCGCCTCCCTCTGTTACATTTTCCCTTTACTTGTTCTAAGGCATGCACTATTTGCCAAAGCATTAAATTTTTGTTTCACTCACCGTTCGCATGGTTCCTCTCTGGACCCTCGGGATCACCGCCTTCGTTACCGCCTTCTTCCGTTTTTCGCCCGCTCAGCTGCCTGTAGGAATGGGAAGGGATGCATGGGGAACCCGGGTCCCTTCAGGCCCTGACTGCAGTCTTTTTTGCTGCCATTGTCTACGGGAAGCTTCACGGTCTACTCAACCAAATGGTAAAGGACTTGTGATATTGCCGAAGACCTAGAGTTACTTTATGTCGATGGTCAATAGGTGTCTTACTGAATCAATAATCAATGGTCGATAAACCATCCACTGCTACCAAGTGTACTGGGGAGTCTCCTGGCTGGGCCCATAGAATTGGGGTTTGCTCCGAAGTATTTTAAGACGAGATAGCTGCACCTTTGAGATGGATGGGGGTGAAGATGTATTACTCCAACACCAATCAATATGGACAACTCAATGGTTTGGCAGAGGGAGTCCGTTTAATGACAAGTACAAAAAACGGGGAGTCATGGAATTCAGCAGTGATGCTTTCGTCCGTCTCGCTTCAACTCCATCGAACGTCATAAGAACACCATCATTTATACTAAAAACCCGTCATAGCTGTCGTATAACACTCCAAAGTTAACAAGCATTTCTATTGGTTCAGAAAAGGTAACTTTAATATAGGTGCTATATTTGTATATGGTAACGGAGGGAGGGGATTGGGTAGACACTGTCAGGTGGGTGTCTAAGCCCTTCCTTCAAAAATGACTACTGTAGACGTCACTAAAAATACGGCGTCCCATTGGTTCTACTAATTATAGGACCCTAGATTATTTGGTCCATCGTGATTGGGTTGGCACCAACCCCATGCATATTCTTCCACTTTGCTTAGCAGCACGCAGAATGGTCAGCCTTCCTCCAATTAAGGTTACAATCAATCATCGCTTCAGGAACTAAGTGTCAATTATGTTACTGTGGTTGGCCTCGAAAATGCATCTTCTGCCTGAGAAAGTTCCGCTATCTTCTCCTGGGCGGATGCCACGTGTAGGTGTGAACTCGTGCTTCTCCTCGTTCAGATGGTCACGTGATACAGACACCGTGAATTTGCCTAGTTTCTCTAGATTTGTGCCTTTAATTCTTATTCGGCTTGCCACCTGCCTACGCTTCCTTATCTTGACCTTTCAGAGGCAGGATATTCTGTTCTTAAGTTTCAATTAGATGTAACTACTGTTCAATTCTTCTATTGGTATGACCTTGCCTCCTTTGGCATGAGTTGTATCTGCTGGGTTTCGATTCAGCCGTTTATCCTTGTTTTGCTAGAATATGAAGCTTGTCGTGCTTGGCCTCTAGTAACCTAAATTGAGTCTGCTTTTAATGCAAAGTGGACTTGCACTTATAATACTGTGCTTTGTTTTGAGGTACATTATGTAAACATGGCGCTTGCTGCTCTATTCTTCTACTAAGCATAGCAAGCCGCAGTGGTTTCTTAGCTTCTTGTGTTTCAAGCATATGTACAGGCGTTAACTAGTTGGATATCTTCATTCTTGCTCACAGCTTAAGCTCCTTCATGTTTCAACATCGTTCTCTTTTAGGTTCACGATATCTTTATTCGTGGCGTGTCGTCTCTTTGCATCATTCTCTGGTCGTCATTTCTTCAAGTCATACCAGGCTTCTTGATGTCACCATTCGTCTTCCATTTAGGCCTTTTCGGGTTCTTCCGGGACTGTACTTAAGCAATCTTCATTTCGTCTTATTTGCTGGTAGGGTTTTCTTAATGGATACCTTACTGTCCATGGTGTTCTTGGTATAGGTACGTCAATAGGTGCTGTTCTTCTAATGGGTACTGGGTAGGGCCCTACTGCGGCTCTCTGCTGGTTTATTTGCTCATCATACGTCACATATCTTGGTGTGAACACTCCTGGTCCTTCAAAATGGACAACTGGAGTGTAGGCTTTATTTGGGACCTCCTCTACACTCCCCCCTCTACACTGGGTTTTCAGGAGGGAAGTGTATGGCATGGAGGTAATCTGATATGGAGGGCATGGAGTCCTACATACAGGGTTTTTAGGAGGGGAAGTGGAGCACATCGAAGTAAACTGGTATGGAGGGCATGGATTCCCACATCCAGGGTTTTCAGGAGAAGCTGTCTAGGGCATGGAAGTAATCTGTATGGAGGGCATGGAGTCCTAAATACAGGGTTGTTAGGAGAATAAGTGTGAGGTATGGAGGTACTCAGTATGGAGTGCATGGAGTGCTCTATATATAGGGTTAAGAGGAGAGGAAGTGTAGGGTATGGAGGACATTTGGTAGGGTATGGAGTTTTACATACTGAGATTTAGGAGGGGAAGTGTAGGGCATGGGGGTTCTATGGTATGGAGGGTATGGAGTGCTACATACAGAGTTATGAGAGGAAGTGGAAGGTATAGGGGACATTTTACATGATGGGCATGGAGTGCTACATGCAAGGTTTTCAGGAGATGACGTGTGTGGCAAGCAGGTGATCTGTATGGGGGGCATGGAGACTTACATACAGGATTTTTAGGAGAGGAAGTGTAGAGCATGTAGGTACTCTGTATGGAGGGCATGGAGTGCTATATATAGGGCTACGAGAATAAGAAGTGGGATGCATGGAGGTCGTTTGGTATGGAGGGCATGGAGTTCTCCATACAGAGTTTACAGGAGAGGAATTGTAGAGCATGGTGGTACTACTGTATGGAGGGCATGGAGAGCTACATACAGGGGCATGAGGAGAGGAAGTGGAGGGTATGGAGGAAACGTTTACATGGGGAACATAGAGTGCTACATACAGGCTTTTCCAGAGAGGATGTTTATGGCATGGAGGTAATCTGTATGAAGGGCATGGAGTTCTATATATAGGGTTACAAGGAGAGGAAGTGTAGGGTAAGGAGGACATTTGATATGGAGATCATGGTATAGATGGCATGAAGTGCTACATACAGTGTTTTCAGGATTTGATTTGATTTGATTTGATTTATTGATTTATAGAGCGCTTTACACCAAGGCGCTGTACAGTGGAACAACATTATACATAACAACATCAACAATGTAACAGATGAAGCAAAATGATATCATGAATCATTCGATAAAACAGTGACAAGAGCAATTGACTGAAGGGGAGGGGGAATAGGGAGTGGGATTAGGCAGGTGGGGGAGGGCGTGGTGGAGAGTTAGAAGAGGGAAATTGAAGAGAGAGAGAGGAGGGTAGGAGAGGGGAGAGGAAAATCAAGGGGAAGAAAGGGGGTGGAGGGGGTAGCAGAGAGGGTAGAGGGGAGGAGAGTAAGCGTAGGACATGGAGGTACTATGGTATGTAGGGCATGGAGTGCTACATACAGGGTAATGAGGAGAGGAAGTGGAGGGTATGGAGTACATTTTACATGGAGAGCGTGCAGTGCTACATACAGGGTTTTCAGGAGAGGAAGTGTAGGGCGTGGAGGTCATTTGTATGGAGGGCATGGGGTCCTATATAAAGGGTTACAAGGAGAGGAAGTTGGAGGTATGGAGGTATTATGGTATGGAGGGCATGGAGTGCTACAAAAAGGATTATGAGAGGAAGTGGAGAGTATGGAGGACATTTGGTATGGAGGTGATGGTGTAGATGGCATGGAGTGCTATATGCAGAGTTTTCAGGAGAGTAAGCGTAGGACATGGAGGTACTATGGTATGGGGGCATGGAGTGCTACAAACAGGGTTATAAGAGGAAGTGGAGAGTATGGAGGACATTTTACATACAGAGCATGGAGTGCTACATAAAAAGTATCACTACAGGAGAAGGAGGGCATGGTGAGGGGGCCAGGAAGTGTTGTAGAGAGTACAGGTGGTTGAGGGCATAGGTGGTGAGTGACCTGGAATACAGGGGGTCTGGGCGGAGTGAGAATGTGTGGTATTTTAGCAGGAATGCTGACTCCGCCCTCCTCTGCTGCCTCGGAGCAGCAACGGTAGTTTTGGAGGCCTCGGGCCTGGGAGGAGGTCCAAACTTCGACTTCACGTTTCACGACTGTGGCCCTAGGCGACGGGCGGGATCCTGGCAGCAGTGTGGGATCTCTCGGGTTGGCACTGTGCCCGCTCCTAAAGCCTCTCCCTTCCCCCTCGGAAACCAGCTGAACCCTGCTGTGCTGCCTGTGCCTGTGACTAATCTCAGGCCCGTGGGCCACACCAGGCCCCGGGCTGCCAAGTGGGTGAACCCTTATGTATGTGGCGCTGACTCACGGCGGGTAAACATGACAGGCGGTGACACACTGGCTGCTCTCACACGCTCGCCATCAGCTGCTGCCTGACAGGCGCGCCCTGCGCGCGAAATGGCACGCCACAGTCAAGGGCTCGGCGGCTTACAGGGCCGCCGTCAATCACCACGCTGCCACCGTCCGTCCCTTCTGCGCCAGCCAGGCCCGCTCTCTCCACAAACTGCCCCTCACTGCCGCCGGCTCTCTACCTATCCGCCTTTCACCTGTTCCCTCTCAGCGCCAGTCTGTCAATCAACACCTCTGTCCATCCATCGCCCTGCACATGAGTGGACTAGAATCCAAGAGGCCCCGCAAATGATTTTGAAAGTGGCCTCATACTACAAATTTTCAGCAAGCCCAGCTCTTTTGCTAGGAGAACATTTGAAAATACCACACACACGATGTGCATTGCCCCAACGGGAGTTCCCCATAGTCCCTATAGGCCAGCCCAGCACTGACCCTGCACAATTCCCGCCCGTTACTCACTTTCATGCCTTTCTACCGCTCACCCCCTGTCCACACAAGTTATAATGTTATGTGTGCTTTTGTAATGTGGCGACTCACCACTGCAGTAGTTTCAAATATCCTTCTATGTTTACTGTGGCCGTCCATCACTCAACCCCTCTGTGCCAGTATGTCACCCACCCGTCTGTGCCCATTCATCAACTAATATCTCACATGGCCTATCTGTCTCGCGTCCCTGCGTGTTCATCTGTCACTCACTATTTGCCTCAAGAGTTACTCAGTTGTCTGTCCCTGTTGGTAACTTATTTTTCGGTCCCCACCCAGCACTCTCTTTTCTCTCTTTTCTCTTCTAGTCTGCCACCCACTTCTCCCGGGTCGTCTGTCACTCGCCTCTTTCTGTACTCGTGCGTCACTAAGTTCATTCCGCCGTTGCGTCATCCATTTCCCTGTGCCCACCCGTCACTCACTTGTATGTACCCCTCTGTCACTCCTCCGGTGTGTCGATCTGCCAGCCTCTCACCCCACGTGCCCACCTGGTATGCAAGCCTACGTGCCCAGCTGCTAGTGACAATCGTGTGTCCATCCTTGTTCTGCAGCAAGGGTCTCTTTGTACCAAACCGTCTTTCCCGACTTTGTGCCAGTTGGTACTCGCGTGTCTATGCCCATTGGCAATTAACCTCGTTGTACTCATTCATTTATTCAGGGGTGGACTGGGAACCAAAAGGCCCTGGAAATAATTCTCAAAGTGACCTCATATCACACTTTTTTTAACAAGGCCAACCCTTTTCCTATGAGAAAATGTGCAAATACCACACAAAAGATGCCCAGGGTGCTGAGGCCGACCGTAAAATTTCCAGATTCTGCTACAGGCCAGTCCACCACTGCAGTTATTTCCTCCCTGAGCCCGTCGCTCACCCATGGACCCCATGCCCTGTACACCTTGCAACTCCAGGGACGTGCATCACTCGCCTCGTTGTACCCTTAGGGCAGACCCGTTTCTTGGCCCGGACGAACCAGGCGGCTGCCCGGGGCGCAATTTCCCTGGCACATGTTCGAATTGCCCCAGGGGCGCAATTGTTTTGGACCAGGCACGATTGCTTTGGGGTTGTCTGGCAAGTAGCGGCAGCAGGTGCTGCCTCTAACGTAAGGTAATACTACATGCCCGCTGCCCAGGCACGTAGTATTACGTTAGCACCATTGTCTCAAGTTTCACGCCACCTCTCTCTGTTGGTGGCTGCTTTTGGATTCTGGCAGCCGTGAGCCGACCAGCAGCAGGTCTCCCAGTATGTGACTTTAATGCTTTCATGGTAGCAAGTGGAGAGCATTGGTTTCAATCGATGCTGTCACCTGTCCTCTGGGCATGGACCGGCACCTCTTGTCTGCAGGATCTACTTGCGCGCCATGCTGCGTGGGAACACAACCAGGTGGAGACTGAGTATGATTCTCCACGTCTTTATTCCCTGCCTTCCAGTTACAGACTGCCGTTACCTTCCCTTCCACTTCACTTCCCTCCCCATGCCCTGGTCCCGCCCCTGCCCGCCCAGACTACAACTCCCGACATTACAGCTCCCCCCAATTTACATGCCAACAACAATATCAACAACACAACTTTACCCCATGTCTTCAATGAGTTTTCAGGGTTTTGCTCGAGCCCTTTGTGGGTGAGAGTTCCCTGGATCGGTCCTCTCCCTCGGATCGTCCGGTCCATCTTCTTCCTGGCTCAGGGCATCAGACTCCTCTCCATCTCCTTGATATGACTCGTCTGAGGAATATTCTCTTTCATCTTCCCGTGACCCTTGCCGTGAATCTTGACAGGTCCCAGACACACTCTTAAAGTGTGACGAGTGCCTAGTTATCTGACGCCGGTCCCCTTTCTGTAGTGATAAGTGAGCCCTTCTTCCTGGTGATGATGAGGGGATCTTCATGAAAGAACGTGTCTCCTTTTCTGGTCCTGGTTTGTTTCACTACTACCACGTCGCCTAACTCTAGAGTGGATGGTCTTGCTTGCCTTCATTAATCAGCATAGGCTTTCATCTTTTCCTTTGATTGGAAGTCCCGATTTCTCATCTCTTAGCCTGCCTCCTGATGGTCAACAGCCCCTTTGTGCTAAGGCAGTCTGGTGCGCACACTCCATCCAAACATTACTTCAGGGGGGCGTTTTCCAGTCGCGCTATGAGGGGTGCTCCTGTAATCCCTCAATAGATGATGAAGCGCTTGCTCATAAGGTTGCCTTGTCAATTGCGATATCTGCAGTGTTCTCTTCAGATTGGCCATGAATCTTTCAATCATACCATTTGCCTGGGGCCACAATGGTGTCACCTTCCTGTGTTTGTAGCCCATATATTCTGCGAAGTCGCAGAAGGCTTGGCTCGTGAACGCTAGGCCATTATCCGATTTAACCTGCAGGAGAACGCCATAAGCACTGAAAATCCTATCCAACATGGAATGACATAGTGTGCCGCCGTGGATGAGATTACTCGTGCCTCTGCGTATCTGGAATATTCATCCATCACTGCCACCACATATTTCTCCCCTGCCATCGGCCCAAAGCAGTCTATGGCAACCTCCTCCCACACTCCTTCAGGCAGTGGTGACATGTTAAGTGGTTCGGGGTGTCTTGTAGGGGTGATGAGGCTGCACATGGGGCAGTCTCTTAGCAAGTCGTCCACCATTCCATCCAGTTGTGAAAACCACACCTTCTGGCAGAGCGTTTATTTTGTTGACTCTATCCCTCAGTGTCTCTCGTGTGCATAGGCCTAGTACTAATTTCCTGAGTTGATTCAGTATGACAATCTTGTTCCCCTTTAAGAGTAAACTATCTCCGACAGCGCTAGCTCGACTCTAACCAATAATAGACTGTCTACATCTTTTGATGTTTCGGCTGATTCTCTTTTGTTTCTTTCTTTGACTGACCGCCCATTTTCCTGTCCTCAGCCCCTCCGTTATTATCCGAAATAGACTGTCATCCTCCACTGCCTTCACTAGTTCGAGGGGTTCTATGTTTTCGGAACTGTCTGCTGGATGAGGTATCTGATGTATCGGTCCACCACTGACGGTTCCAGGGTATGTTCTTGCCCGAGATGGCGTGAAAAGAAGTCAGTCGGTTGGCCTCCTTTTCCGGTCTGTGGATGATGTCGAACGAGTAGTCTTGTAGCCGAAGGCTCCATCGTGCAGGCATTTTTTCCTGTGGGTTGCCGTAAAGGAACAGCAACGATTGGTGGCCTGTGTTGATTGTGAAGGGTTTTCTGTATAGGAAGAAGTGGAAATGTTTGCAGGCCCATGCGACTGCCAAACTTTCTTTTTCTGCTTGGGAATAGGCATGTTCAGTTTGTGACAGGCTTCTGCTCGCATATGAGACGATGTGTCTCTGTCCTGAGCCTCAGGGCTCTTCTGCCTTAGTATGGCCCCTAGACCCACCAGGCTCGCATCGACCGTCAGTTCGGTCTCCCTGTGCGCATCAAAGTAGGCCATGTTTTCCGACCTTGCTCTTTTGTCACGAATGGCTACGAAGCTTGCTTGGCACTCAGTTGACCAGTGAAAAGGAGCGTGTTGCTTAGTCAGGGCCCTCAGGGGCTCACTTATTGTTGTGAAGTCCTGATGTAACAAGCACAATAACTTGTTAGGCCTAAGAATGACCAAAGTTCTGACACGTTGGTTGGCGGCGATGTCTCATTTAGTGCATGAACTTTCTCTGGGCCAGGCATCATCCTGTTTGCCAAGAAAATATGACCAAAGAACCAGAGAGTCTGAATTTATACTTCTCGCGATTTAATGTGAGGTTGGCCGCTTCCCTGGCCATGCACACTCGCACCAGTGTGTCATCATGCCTTTCTATTGTTGTGCCAAAGACCAAGATGTCGTCGCTATAATTAATACAGTTAGGGATATGCTTGACCACATTATGGATTTCTGCCTGGAAGGTTTCGGCTGCTGACAAGACACCGAAGCTTAGCCTTTCGTAACTAAATAACCCTAGATGGGTTATGAATGTTGTAGTGTACCTACTCTGCAGGTTTCAAACCAGCTGAAGGTACGCTTTATTCAAGTCCAATTTCGAAAATACGCCGTTTAGTAAATGAAGCATGTCCTTGATGCAGGGTCTAGGTGCCTCTCCCGTTTGATGGCTTCATTTGGCCTTCTCATGTCCAAACATAGTCGGATGTAATCCGACCCTTTCTTTGGGACTGGCGCGATAGAGGACACCCATGGCGTGAGCCTCGACACTGGTTCAATGATGTCTTGGCTCACCAACTTATGTTGCTCTTTAACCACTTGATGCTGGATATTCCTGGGGATTGCTGTGCCACCGGTCGTAGTTCTGGGACAATGTGGAGCGTGATTTGGCGATTCCGGAGTTTGCCATCTTCTTTGAATAAGGCCGGGTAGAGTTGTTCTATCTTGTACACAGTATCAATGTATTTATGGACCATGAGCTTTAGAGGATGTGAATTAGGCCCATTATGATTTCTTTCTCTTGAAGTTCATGATTCATCCCGGCTCTGAAGGGCTGGAGATCACGTGTACTGGTATGTCCATGGGCTGTGTTTTATATCGACAGTGTGCCTTAAATTGTTCCAAGCACTTTAGTGGGATTTTTTTAACCATATGGGTAAATGTCTACTTCCGCTGGACGGAGGCTGGGCGTGTGTGGCAGTGACCCTTATACCTGTTTGCTGATAACATTGACCTTTGCGCCAGTGTTAAGTGAGAAACTCTGTATGTTTCTCGTTCAGCTGCATTAGTAGTGTGGGGTTGTGCTTGATTGCGTTCTGATTTTCTATTACATAGAGGTATCCCTTTTTCCTTTGTTCCCCTTCTGAGGAACTTTCTTCGGTGTCCGTCTGCAATTGCTCCACTAGGTAACGGACGTGATGCCTCGATCGGCATTCGGGTCTTGTCGAGGGTGTCTGGTATCGCCTGCTTTCCCTTCCTGATCGTTCTTCCTTCCCTTCTCTTTGGTGCTTCTACTCTCTCGATCCGTGCTCTCTTCTCTCTCCTTCCTTTCCCCGTAGTAAAGACTGCGTAGCCATGTGAGAGGTTGCAGTGGCTGTAGTAGTGGGACTTCTGCGCAAGTTGCTGGATGTGGCTCTGTTGTTCTCCCGACCGAGACTTGTCGCTAGGCGGCACACTGACTTAAAATTATTTTCTTCTCCACAGTCTGAGCAAAGTTGTCCAATTGCAGGTCACAAGTCTTCATGTGGGTACTCATAGCCGCATTGATAACTGACAGGTTTCCCAGGCGCTCCGGAGGCTCCTGCTAACTTGTGTATACTGTGAGATTTCAGCGTCTGACCTTTATGGCCCCCAAATGATTCTACTTGTGAGTCGATGGCCATTTCCGCCCTTGCCAGCATGAGTATTTCCTCCAGGGACCTTGTCTTCTGTAGTAGTTTCCTCCTGAAGGACTGCAACTCACACCCGGCGATCATCTGCAAGAGTAGCGGTTCAGTGTTAGAGTCATTTGCAAAATTGCAGTGTTTCATTTTGCTGCACAGTCTCATTACGAAGGCATCCATCGTCACCCTTTTCGCCTGCTTCGTGCTGTGGAAGAGATGCCACTCGTAATCCACTTTGGTGGAGTGAAGTATCTGGCCAGAGATGTCTTAAGGCCCTGGATCATGTCGATGGAGTCGTCCGGGAACTCATCAATTATATCTCTGGTGGCTGGTCCTGATGCTAGTTTCAATAGGTACTGCTGACATGCATCTTCCACTGGGCCAATCGCCCCTACATACAGGTCAAAATCTCTGACGTACCTGGCCCATCTTGGCCCCATGTTACTATTATCAGTGACATCAAATGTGCCGGGTAGTTGTACAGCCAGGGAGTCTGGCACTCGCTGATTTCCCTGTTGTTGTGGGGTCACTAGTACAGTGGCTGGATGTCCTGATGTAAGTGACTCCAATCAAGCAATCCCACTAAGTCAGTGCCTTGTCTGGGTTGCCCAAGGGAAGCCCTTATTTATGTATTTTTATGGCAAGTTATAACCTGGATGATGAACCCTTGTATAACACCCCTCTCTTAGAATTCCCCTTGACCCCACTGAGCCAAGAAGTAGGCTTGTTTTGCAAATTTAAAAGGTTTATTTGAAAAATTAAACAATATATATATATATATATCACACTTCTATAAATAAATTGATAATGGATAGTACACTTGTGAATATGAGGAGTAATCAGCAATAGGTAACCCTACAGTAGCACAGTTCTTGGTTACTAATGAATAGGAAAAGAAGAATGAGGTGGGAAAGAATGCTTTATATGGTTCAAGGAAACGCAGTGTGAGACAGAATACAACACAGAAATAACCTTGAGATGATTTCAACCAAGAGATAATATGATCACTTTTTCTTGAACAATTCACCCCCCCCCTATGCAATGTAAGGAGTTGAAAAGGAGAGCATACAGTTCTCAGGAATGCAAACAATATAATTCAGTTCCCCCCTAGCAAGCTTAGAGGAAAACAGGTAGAAGTTTGAAACACAGTCCCAAAATGCTTTGAATGTGATGACAATGAAGTGAGAAATGTGCTAAAAATGCTTTTAATTCCCTCTAGAGGTTCAGGGTGGGTGATATCTAGTTTATATTAGTTCAGGCTCACTTTAGCAATGCTCTGTGAGTAACTAGCAGGTTAACGAATTTTAGCAAAGGAAAGCAAGGAGCTGCTGATTTTTACACGTGGCTGAAATTGTGCAAAATGTCAAATCGCGGCAAATTTAATTGCGTACGTCGAGCGTAATTACGGAGGCCCTATAGGGAATAGCAAGTCGGTTCTATGTTCGTTGGAAAGCCTAGAATCTTAGCTTTAAGTTAAACGTTAAATGTCGCTCCTAGCACAAACGGTTCCGGAGATACGGACGATTTTGTGAAAGTAGTTTTTCGGATTTGAAATTTTAAAGCTCAGAATGACAGATGACAGTATTCAGTTTTAAAGATGACAGAATGACACGATTCTAGGAGGCAGTTCTAATAGGCTAAAATAGTTTGGATTAGATTATTTTAAACTAAGAAATTGGTTTTGCACAGTGAGTACTCACACTATATTTTTGAAATAAGCCGTCAAGGTCTGGTCAGGTTGGACGGGACTTCCGGCGGATGGTTCTGAACAGCGGTCTGGTCTCTGGTTCTGCTCTCAGCACTGCACAGTTCTGGTCTCTCTGGATCTCTGGTCTCTCTGGATCTCTGGTCTCTCTGGATCTCTGGTCTCTGGAGGTTGATGGATTTGAAGTCTGGAGTCTCCCGTCAAAGCGTCTCGCAAGAAAGTAGAAAGTGAATCCCTACCTGTCCTGCACTGTCTGCTTTTATGTGTTTAGAAAGTGGGTGTGTGCATGGCATAACTGAGCCTGCCCCTCTCTACTTGTCATTGGCCCAATTCTCCCTTCTCCCATGATTGGGGGAAGGAAATGGATTGTCATCATGATGAGGTCTGTTTATGGGTCAGAGGATCCTCCCCTGGTCAATTTGCCCACAAATCTATATTTGATTCAAATACATATTTCCCAGATACACAAGTGGTTGACATTACATGTACATATTACAGATGAATTAAGACAGGTCTCTGTTCAAGCCCCATGTTCTTGCGAGCTGGGATTCAGAAATGACAACATTTTGTGCTTTTTGGTCGGTTTACCAATATCGGACATTTACCAAAAATTACACAAATGTGCGCAAGGAGTATGGACATTAATTGATGAGGTGTCAGATTTTTAACATGCAGACATTTGGAGTAAGACCCTATTTTCCGCTAGCAACCCCCCAGAATACACCACAGGGTCCTAACACCTCTTAAAATGTGTACGGAAAAAACCCCCCAATAATAATGATATTATTTATATCATTTTGACCAGTCCGCACTATGAGTTATCTATCTTTTTAAAATTATGCCCTGGTCAAAAAGGGGTGTGGCTTCCCACATCACATGGTGGAATAACTGGTTTATCCACTTCCCCCAAGCTCAGCTGGCTCTCACAGGCACTGCCCCTCCCAGTTTCCCCCAAGAGGAAGCCATTTTACGACCCCTCCAATATAACATTTGCCTGAGCCCAGGACAGAGCTTTGTTCAACCTCCTGCAGTCTGCAGGTACCCCTCCCTTAATTCAATCAGAGAGGTGTGATCTCCTTTTGGTGGGGCAGCAGGATGCAGCCAGGCCTTGGAAGAGTTGTTGAGCCAGTTCAACTCCTGTCGGGGGTAGTTGTCAGGCAGAATTCAGCTAAATGTCACTTTAGTTCCCAGTTTTCTACATTCAAATCCAACTTACATGCAGCTATTTTTTATATATACATTAAATAATTACTTCCTTCCAGTCATTTCAGAATATAGTTTTACATTGTATCCACCTCTTAGCAAGTCTTTCCTTGGCCTGGTTTGGGTTCATCTGTTCAGTTTTACACAAACGTCTGGTGGTTTTAAAACGCCGGCTTTCTGATAGTGGTGAGTACCGGTATTGCATCCATTTTTGACATTAAGAAAATGAATTCCCCACAAATCTGGGTTGCTTTTGGCAATCAGCATTGCCATACCCAATGGTTTCAGGCTACTGTGTGTGTAGCCCAATGGTGGTTTTAGGCAGTGCCCTCCTGTGCTTACAACATAGGCAAAAATGGGTGGCAGCCTATTCTTCATGTTTTCCCTGTGCACTCTCTGGGGAGTTCTGGCCATCATGATGTTTTCCATGCCAGTACTGCACAGTTTTATGGTAGGGCTTGTATGCATGGGTAAAAACATCCCACACTGATCAGACATTTTGTGGGCAGATCACTGTGTATTAGTATCTGGATTGTCTTGTCCAAATGTGGGTTGTGCCCACTGGATGTGGCCACCTGAATAGGCACGAGCACCGCTCCCCTTTTCTCTGGAATGTCTTGCACTTCCCAGAGTCACCTATGTGTCCCTCCACAGGATGCTTCCAGGTCCTTGAGGCATGAGCACTGTTGCCTTTTTGGTGGATTCCCACGTGGCCCGTGCTCCCCAGAGCACTCCTCACTCATCTCTGCAGCCCTAGACCTTCAAGTACCGCCTACGGGCTGGGCGCTGCCTTCCACAGCGTGTCAGCACCGGTCGGGAGCTTCCCGCTTCTACCGCCATGTGCAAACCAGTTGCCATGATAACAGCCGCACGAGGAGGCCACCGTCCTCATCGCCAGTTGTACTGTCGGATCTCTGGGCATTTACCAGGACCTCTGGTCTGCAGGATCTACTGGCGTGCCGCGCTGGAACACAACCAGGCGGAGGAGTATGATTCTCCACATCTTTAATCCCTGCGTTCCCATTACAGACAGCTGTTACCTTCCCTTCCATGACACTTCCCTCCCCATGCCATGGTCCCACCCCTGCCCGCCCGGACTACAACTCTCGACATTACATCACTGTGTTCATCATTTCAGTGAAAACGGTGTGTGTTTTAGATACACGCCGTTGTGAAAAATGTTGCATGAGAAACTGTATTTCTTTATTTTTAAAAAATGTAGTCCCATCTTCTGCTCCGTCCATCGGAACACTCCTTAGGACATCCCATTATTTCACTGTAGCTTTCAGCTATTAACATAGTGAAGGCTTCATTTCATTACCTATGTTTGCTATAACAGCCGAGGTGTAAGGCAGTGGTTGTTAACTGGAAGTGACAGCTTTGCTAGGAAAGCACAGCTTATTTATTGCCCTGATGTGCTGAAATTGTGCTTCCTCACTGGACACTTTCGCACATGATCTTTCAATTTTGTCTCATATTGAGTGGAACTCTAGGAGTCTGCATGGTATTACCCCCCACATCCCACTTTTCCTTGTCCCAGTACCCACCCACGACATGCCCTATGCATTGACAGTCTGTGAGGTGATAGAGGGCCTTATGTTATTTGCATATTAATGGTCTACTGGCTCCTTCAGTCAGCAGCTGCCTTTACATAACTATGTTTGCATGCCTCGACAGTGGAGCGTTGATGGCCTGCTTCCCACTGCAATACCGAAAGCCAACAGTATTCAAACTGTGGGGCGCGACCGCCCAGGGGTCCGCGGGTGCATCCCTGGGGGGCCCTGAGAGCACAGCATGAAATATAAAATATATATATTTTTTTTGTTTGTTATTTTTTTTGATTGGAAGAAATGGGCAGGGTTGGCTCACATGGTCGGCTGAAGCATGAAACTGTCTCAGGCAACAATGAAGAACTGGCCCGCAGTTGTAAATGGACATTCATTACAACTATGGCAGTACGGTAACAACGGTGCCGGTAAGCTACCGGTGCTACCGTACCGCCATAGTAAGAGTTGTGCTTGCGGGTGCCTGACAGCCCGTCAGGTCTGACCTGGCAGGCCGTGCGGCACCCGCGAGCTCAGCTCATCGGATGCACCAGCACCGTTATTAACGGTGCCGGTGTATCCAAGCTCCCCTTTCCCATCGAGCCCTATGGGGGCTCAAATGGGAATGGGGATCTACCGGTACCGGCACCCGCGAAAGGGCAATTATCAGGTCCGCCTAACTCGGCATGACCCGGTAATTGCCCATTCGTGGGTGCTGGACCCCGGTTTTACCGGCACAGCTACCGCCAGGGTTATAATGAGGCCCACTGTTTCAATAGTACCCAAGGGGGTGCTTTGTGTTAAAATGTAAGTAAATTGTGATATATTCAGCAACAATGGTCAAAATTACTAATTGCATAGTTAAGTAAATCATCAAACTAGTCCACATTGGCCAAAATGGTGGCCCATTTTGACTGGCCCACACTAGCATTTTACATTTTTGGTACAGGCATTGCCCTATAGGCCAGTCCGAGCGGCTCATCCATAATGGCGAGGGGGCGCCCACCCAGCTAAGGAGCCAGCCAGTGAAACAGTGAGCACTCCCTCGGCTGCTTTTTCCAGCTGATGGAGTGCTCCTGGGCTGGCTGAACTGTCAAAGGGAAACGCTGTTTCCCTTTGACAGTTCAGTTTACTTCCCCAGCCGCACATGCTCACTGAGCCATGCAAGTGCTGGGGTGTTTTGCTTAGCCAGCATTGCATAGCTCTTTGGAAATGCTGGCTGGGGCACTGCATTTCTGTATTTCCGAGGGGGAGCTCCTGCGCCTCCTCGCACATACGGACAGAGCAGCCTGGAGCAGGGCGTTTCAGCACCCAAACGCAGGCCAATGCAGAAGGTACGTTTATGTTCATTGTTTTTATTTAAACATGTGTATGGATGCGTGTATGCTTATGTTATGAGTGAGTGTATGGTGATGGATGCTCGTGTGAATGATAGAGTGATTGCTGTATGAATGTGCAGCGCCTTGCATACACACAAAATCATGTTGATTGTGTTAGTCCCAGTGGGGCCCAGGGGACAGGGATGGTATCTTTTTACTGGACATCTATCATAGATGTCCAGTAAAAAATGTCATGCCTTCTCCCTGGGCCCCCCAGCACCAATTGCAAACTGTTTGGCTATTTACCCATTTTTTTGTTAAAAGTATGCTCTACAATACACCATTTTAACCCATTATTTGAAAATAATTCACAGGGGAAAACAAGCCCCCCCCCGTACCCCCCGACCCTCCCTTTATTGGTTCGGGCTCCCTCACTATGCTCAGTCTCTATGGCATTTTTGGGGGAAATAGTTATGCCCCTCCACTTCACATCTTAGGAACTGCAACGCATTCACACACCTTTTTTTTAGCCGGGTATAAATCTAGCCCCTTACCCACAGTTCTTCTGTTTTTGTTTGTTGCCTTCACTGGACAGTGGTTCGTGGTAACCTTGCTGGGCGTGTGTTACCATTTTCTACAATGGAGATGAATTCTCGGTTATGGGAGCAACAGCTCTGTTTTCAAATTAGATTTCCTCTTTTAAGTACTCATATTACAATGTAAGAGACCACCTTCATTTGTATAGCAATAATGTATTGATATTGAGGAGGGGTTTTGTTACCTGACACAGAGTTGCAGTTTTGGAGTGACGTGTGCCAGTCGGGTTGGAGGGGGAGCCGTCTATTGTTTCGACCTGGGCACTAAATTTGCTAGACGCAGCCCTGCCTTAGGGTGACCAGATGTCCTGGTTCCGCCGGGAGTGTCCTGGACTTGGGCCCATCATGTCCCAAGAGTGTTTATAAATTTAGGAACCCCCGTCCCAGTTTTGAAGAAAAGGTGGGTGACAGTCCTGTGTTTTTTTAATCGCCAACATTTATAAACTAAACAAACTTAGATGTTCAGAATGTTGACATCCGAGGATAGGCTTGACCCTTCTATGATGCTTTTATCAACAGTCAAAACCGCACAATTGTCATGCAGATACTGGGGCATAGGGGCGAGTTAAAAGGGGAGGGAGTTTCTAGGGGGGAGTGACCATCCCGGATTCTGAAAATCTGGTCACCTCTTTGCGTGCTCACCATCCATTTCCTATCTGTGCCCGCCCCTAACCTTTCTATGCTTCTCACAAAATCACTTCTGCGTGCCCGTCTTTCACCCTTTTGTGCAATTCTGCCACTCAACTTCTTTATCTGTTACTCACTGATATGTGCCCACCAATCACCTCCCGGCTCATTGGTGTGCCACCGTGTAGCTGCCTGCCTGCCGCTCGCCCTTCTGTGGCCGCCAATCAGCTCCCTCCTTGTGCCTGTGAGCCACCCACTCTGTGCTCGTACATTGCCTTCTTTGCCCACATATAAGTAAGTTCCCGCTTTGTGCCCTTCGATCAGTGAACTCATTGTGCCAGTGCCCCTCACCCGGTCCACAGGAGCAACCGGCGCCCGGTGCCCGTTCCACAGCCTCCCCCAACCCCAGACACTCTCCCCATTATCCCCATTCATCAATCCCCCCTTTGTGCCTGCAGGAATCACAGCTGGTTGGACGTTGATACCATGGATCCCAATTTACTGGCACTGCTGCAGTCGCGCAGCAGGCAGGATGTGGGGAGGTCTCCCTTACCTCTGCACTCATGCTGGCACTTAAGTAGCAAGGCCGCTTGGCAGGCAAGCATTGGCAATGCCAACAGTTTCGGAATTTTGTGTAGGCATGGGAAAGGCACTGCTATAGTTGATCATCGCAGCTGCACACTGGTGCCAGTACCTGGGTATTTAATAGCAGTGACTACAAATGCTTAATGCTTATAGCAATAATGACTGGATTGGCCCCATAGGTGGCAGGACCCAGACTGATTTGTATATGTAGTAGGCCCCATTCTGTAATGCTGCAAAATGACTAAGAAACAATGAAATGGCAACTGACTACAGAAATGCCAGTGGTAATGCTTAATGAGTGGGTTACTAACAGACAATCTTCATTACTCTTAGTTCTACTCTTCCCCATCACAGTATTTACTTGAGAGGCAGCCACCTCCAGTTGCAGGAATCTTATAACAACCATTTCTCTCTTGCCCCACTCCTCCCTTATCATTGGTGGCAAATATACACCACTGCTGACCCACAATTCCATCGATTAAATGCTGTCCACTCAATATGTGGGCACCTTCATTGTTGCACAGGAAGATAGATGAAGGATGTACGTACTGTGATGAGGAAGAGTAGGACTGGGAGTAATGAAGAGTACTGTCAGTAATCACTCATGACCTTATTTTCTTATTTCATTTACTGTGTTACGGTTATTATCTAACCTTTCAAAGAAATATAAAAATGCACATTTCAAAATATAAATATCAAAACAAAATTAGCTATCTAACTTACAAAAGTATAAGCACTAAAATCACTATATTCTTTATTTAAAACATTGTTAATTCAATGCAACATTATGAAAATCATTGTGAATCCTTTTTTAAAAGCTCATTTAATTCATCACAATAAGCAGTCAAAGCTATAATTATAGAACTTTGAGCATGCTGCATAAGTCTCGTCCAAAACTCATTCTTTGAAAGCCTTTTTTTGCATATCAACTTCCTTTCTTCTCCTGCTGTTCCTTCTTTCCCCCCTCTGGCTCCTCTTCCGCCTCCATGCTCTGCCACCTCTACGGCTCAGTCTGCTGCTTCTCCGGCCATCCTGTCGCCACCTTCCTCCACCACTCCTTTGGCTCCTCTGCGGCTGCCTCTGCTGCTTCTCCGGTTCACCCTGTTGCCTTCTTCCTCTGCCACCCCTTTGGTACCCACCTCCTCCTACCTGGCTACCTTGCCTTCTCCTCCTTCCTCCTCTGCCCATCCTTGGGCACCTGCAACTCTTCCTCAGGTCGTACATCTGACCTGTACCACTCCACGGAAGTCCTTTAAAGGGGGCAATCTGCTCCATATTGCTACTCTCGCTGAGCTGTCAAACACTCCTCTGATATCTGCCATCTCATTTTCCGAACTCGATTTGGATTTACTCGGTCTGTCCAACACGTGGTTCATCACAAGCTTTGACACTCTACTTCTTGATGACTACAAGATCCTCTCTGAACCCAGAACCAACCACACCCGGTGGGGGTGCAGCCTTGATCTTCCCGGAGTGGATCCCTACTTCTATCATTCCTATGCAGGATACTCCTCCTTTGAATGCCTGGTCTGCAAGCTTTTATCTCTCCTGGCTTTTCTCTCACTGTGGTCACTATCTACTGGCCGCCTGGCCAGGTCCCCCCTTCCTCTCTTAGTGGGCGGACCTCTCCTCCTCTCGCCTCGCCTCTACCTCTTAACTTCTCTTCCTCAGAGACCTTAACATCCACCTGGATGCTACCAGCCCTTCTTCAGTGCTCTTTCGCAACCTTTGCGACTCTCTCTATATTCTTCCCTCTGTCCTGACTCATTCCGCAGGGCACACCCTGGATGTTCTGATCTCCTCAGACCTCCCCCTCTCCAACTCTCTCACCACACTTCTCTCCTGCAGTGATCACTTTCTCATTTCTGTGAGAAACCTGAAGATGTCTCCCTAGCTAGTCCCCGGGGATCTGTCATCCAGGTGGCCAGGACACACCCCTCACCATTGGATTCAGTTTCTGTGGGTGGACCAGTGAGAGAGGATCGCCTGGATGGGGGGTCCTGGGGGAGTGGGAGTGGGACACTGATGGGCGAGACGCAGTATCCCCCTTTTTCTTTCAACACCTTTTCCCCAGCCTACCACGTAGGATATTCCAAAACACTGCCCCCCCTTTCACCCGAACGCTTTTGCACAACACGAAAGACAACAGACTAACAACAGGGCCATTTACCTGACTTATCCCAATACCAGGCTCGGGCAAAGTCCGGCAATTGACCAGAATCACACACACACACACCTGTCTGCCCTTTCCCTTCCCCACAGAGATAAAAGATGGAGCGCAAGAGCACAGGAAGAGCAAGGCAGACGGCACAAAGTAAGAGCTAACTCAGCACAGCAGTTCAAGAGAAGGAGACAGACGGCGCAGACCGAGAGGGTGACAAGGAGAGAGTCGACGTTGCCCTTTCCAACCGAGGTAGGTGAAACCTCTGCAGGTGGAATGATAAGTCAGCGAACAATAGCCTGTGTGTATTGCACCAGATGTCAACGGTTAACAAGACCGTCCTTCGCTAGTTGCCAAGCCAGAGAGAGATGCTTTTCTGTATGGTACCAACTGACTCCGAGGCGAAAGAAAGCCAAGCAGTTCGTTACAGCCAGAATAGGGGGACCCAGAGGTGAAGCCATCACCTAAAGTGTTCGTAGAACAGAACTTTTGTGTTTGTTTGTTGAGAGCATCAGGCCTCGAAGGCGGGAGACTTTTATTGAAAAGAGACTTAACCATCAAAGAACCTGATAGCTGATACAGAACTGGTAGCTCATGCTGGGAATGCTCAAGCGTGTGCTGTGCTCCAAAGTCCAACCTTGTCGCCTGCTAAAAACCTGGGGAAGGGAGACCTCAAGGCAATCACATCCTGACTTATTATTTGAACACTGTTTCCTTTGTTTTGATACCCTATCTAACACTCTTTCTGTGATTAGTTGTAATGATTTGGCAATAGGTTTTTCTTAGTATATGCCCTTTTAGTTTGACACAACGCCAGTAGGGCTGCCTTATTTTTCATTTGATCGACGCTTGCTCTGATCTTAAATTTAGGTTTAGTTTAGGCGTTTTTCCACCCTGCATTTATAGTTCAATAAAGACCCTTGAACGGTGATCACCTGTGTCTGTCTTCACTGTTGCCACCATGAGTTCCTTACATTTCCGCCCACCTCTCTCTCTTCCCCTCAGGCCAAGCCGACTCCAGCACTGCCAGCTACCTTCTCATTCATCTGTTGGGAAAGAAATGAGCCTATCCCACACCCCCAGGCGCTTTAGAGTGAGGCGAGTCCCATAGATAGACGTGCAATGTACCAGAAGAGAAAGGGCTGTGCTAAGAAACCCGGCACAAATACAATATTGTGGGAATTATAGATGCATAAACTTAGTGCACACATATAAAGAGACGCCGTTTTATAATTATGGGAGATACATTCAGTCCTATATGGCTGTAGGGTAAAACGTAGGCCCAGCAGAAAAACGTGAACATGCCCAAATGATGAGTCAGTGCTGCCAATTCTCACAAAAACTTCTTTTTGTTCCTTAACTGTTGCAATTACTTATTATCCCAGAAAGGAATGCGCCCTGCAAAACCATGAGACAGCACCAGGCTCCTCTCAGCGCTCATTCATCACAGCCAGGCCAACAGCAGACCTCCAACCCCCACCCAGCCCACCAGGAGTAATGGCACCCACCACTGACCCAGTCCACGAACCCCTGCATTCCACGATAGTGGGCGACCTCCAACCATCAGCAGTAAAACCAATGGCCATAAAAGATCTAATTGAACACAACCATTTCACTTTATCCCATAAATACACCCTTTGTAGTACGAGGTACAGGGAGTAATACATTATAGCTCCAAATGAGCATTGAAACCTTGGGTGCGTAGAGTGCCATATGAACCGAGCAGAGAATGTGTGGGTCAACATGGCCATGTTTCTCCCCATGTGCCAGTTCCCAAGATTCCCAGGTGCATGCCATAATGATGTAGAAGTATTATTGTGCAATAGTAATCCTGAAACGGCAACATGTGAAAAGCCTGACCTTCAGTCCCCGGAGAGACGAGCCCAGCTGACCCCACGTGAGAAGAGAGAAGCGGACGGAGAAGGGAGCCAATCACAGCCTGGCATCCCCTATGGAGCAGGCCCATGCATAGGGTCTCACCAACCAGTCTTGCAAGTTTCGACTGTATGTAACGGTGTCACTGATGACGCTGTGTTCCCTTACAATGTATTGTTCATGCAGACTCTGGCAGAATCTTCTTGAGTCCTTTGCTTGCACCTTTACTTTTCGTGCGATTAAAACTTGTTATCCTTGCAAGCAATCTCTTGGCCTTTTTTCCATAGTGAGTTGTATTCCTTCTGGTGTGAGCATACAGCGACGTGCCTTCACTTCCGACCCATGAAGCGTGTGTCTGCTGACGCTTTCCTCGCTACTTACTCTCCTCCTTCTGCACCTTTGACTGACTCACACCCTGACACAGCCCTATCTAACCTTCATCTTTCTATCCTTAACACTCTTGATGTATTTGCCCCTGTCACGAGGATCCGCTTGAAGGCCAAATCCAAGTGCAACTCTTGGTACGACTCCGGCATTGTCACACGAAAATGCAATTGCAGGGTGGCTGAGAGGAAGTGGAGGGCATCAGGTGCACCCTCTGACAAACTGGCCTGCTGTCTGCTCCAAAGGCAACACAGGCTCTCTGTCCTCGCCAAGAAGAGAGCACACATCCAAGCCCGCTTTTCTGCAGCATCTAACAACTCGGCCGAACTCTTCAAAATTTGCAAGGAGCTGGCCAATCCTGCTGCTGTCTCTACCTCTCCTTTTCCCTCCCAGGCCCTCTGTACGGCCTTGGCCTCTCATTTCATCACTAAAAATCAGGAATCCTGTCCTCCCTCTCTCCCTCCTCCTTCACTCCTGGCCCGCCTCTGACCGTCTCTCATCCTCCCTTCTCTTCCTTTGCCTTGTTCACCCCTGACACTGTTTCTAGACAAGTCTGATCTATGAAAGTCTCATCAAAACATGTTCTCCCCTGTTCATGCAGAACCATCAAGGATAACATTGACAACCTTGCTCCAGCCTTGGCCGATTTCTGCAATCACTTCTTTGCCACTGGAACCTTCCCCTCCCCGTAAAGCACTCCCTTGTGCACCCCCTGTTAAAAATTCAGGGACGTCATTTGGGGGTCACCAGAGGTCGCAAGTGCGACCTCTGAGGTCTCCCTTGTGACCTCTGTAGTCTCCCTTGCGACCTCTAAAAAAAAATAAAAAAAAGTTTCTTTTTTTTGTTTTGTTTTTTTTGCAATGCAAGCTCCTGGGCTGTGGCCAGCACCATGTGGCTCTTTAGTGCAGGAGTGGCTAGCTTTCTTGTTCAGGCCCCTTAAAAAAAGAAGAAAAATAAGAACATGAGGGCCACAATTCTAACACTTTCAGCACTGACCCTAACCTAAATAAGAAAGAATAGGAATGCCAAAAAATGTGTCTTTCTGGAATTCTATACAATAATTGCTAGACTCATTAAAGGTTTATTTCAGGCACACTTCAGGGGGTGAGTCACTGATTTAACACAGCCTTTCATCCTTCTGAGGTCGGTAAATGGGTACCAACACAGGTTGGGTGATATTGGGTGTATATTTCTTCTATGTAAAGCGCTTAAGCATAAGTGCTATATGATAACACATCATTATCATTTGGTCATGGACGTCTGCTTGCAATCACAGTAATTTGGTAATATGGGCCTATACACACTGATCTTAACGATACTTATGGCGATCCATTCAGGTATGAAATGTACATCACATTATAGTGATATTGTAACCATATTTTTCGTAGTGTACAATGCTATGTGATGCCACTTCCTGTTTTGTCAACAGGTGAAAGGCCCTGTTCCATTGCTTCCCGCGATATCACTTCGCGGTGGGGGTCAAATGACATCACTTCCTGTGATGTCATCAGGGGGTCAAGTGTCGTGTGATGTCACTTCCACTACCCCTGGCATATTGGTGAAATGACGTCCCTGAAAGAAGTCCTCTGCCGATCCTTCCTCTCTGGCTAACTATTGCCCAATCTCCATCACTCCTTTCCTGGGCAAACTCTTGGAAAAGCTGGCCATCTCCCAGCTTAATCTGCACACTGAATCTGTTGGTTGTCTCCATGACCACCAGTCTGGCTTCAGAGCTGCCCAAAGCACAGAAACTGCTCTCCTGAACACCCGTCAAGACCTGCGCCCCAACCTGGATTCTAACCTTCCTTCTGTCCTCATTCTCCTCGATCTTTCTACTGCCTTTGATACGTCAACCATGACATCCGGCTCAATCCCCTCTGTGATAACCTCGGTATCACTGATCATGCCCTGGCCTGGCTGACCTCCTTTCTCACTGACTGACCCTGTCAGGTCCAACTGGGATCTTTCCTCTCCTCTGTCTCTCCCTCTACTTGTGGTGTTCCCCAGGGGTCTAACCTCTCTCCCAGGCTGTTCAACCAATACCTGGCCCCTCTTGCCCACTGCATCGCTTCCTTCTGCTTCAACTTTCAGTGTTATGTAGATAAGCTCCCCTGAGCTGCTTCTTTCTCCTTCTCTCATTCCAGATTGTCTGACCACAGTTCAGGAATGGTGTGTTGCCAATGATCTGTGCCTTAAAACCAGTAAGTCTGAGATCCTCCTCATCAGAACACCAGCTCTCTCCTTTCCTCTCTCTCTCTGGCTGCCCACTCTGGGCCCTCTTCCAGCTCCTACCTGTGACGCTAAAAACCATGGGTTAATCTTCAACTCCACCCTCTCCTTCTCTCCTCACATCTCTGACGTCTCTAAGAAGTCAAACTATCATCTGCACCTCCTCAGAGGTGTTCTGCCTTTCCTCACTTTCACCCAGAAGTTCACTGTCTTCAAAGCTCTGGTCCTCTCTAGGCTGGACTACCGCAACATCCTCTTTCTAAATCTTCCTGCCTCTACTCTCCAACCTCTACAACTTATCCAGAACAGGACTGCAAGTCTTGTCCTTGGCCTCAAGCACAGGGATTGTATCTCTCCAGCTGTGAAATCTCTTCATTGGCTGCCTGTGGCAGCAAGGATCAAGTTCAAGACCCTATGCATCGTCCACAAGACTTTCTGGGACTGCACTACCTCCAACTCTCTCTTTCTAAAAATCTCCGCTCTCAAACTCTCCACTCATCCACCTCCAATTCTCTGAGGGTCAGTCGCTTTTCCAAGAATAGAGTTGGGGCAGATCTCCATCTTCGCCTGGGGCCTCCCTTTGGAACAGCCTTCCTGTCTCTCTAAAACTTGAGCAGAACCACCTCTGGTTCCGGAAGCAACTCAAACCTTTCCTCTTTGCTTCTGCTTTCTCTCTTCCTCTCCCTTGCTGATGTCCCGACTGCTCGACGCACTGGTCACCTGGCTAACCTCTGAACGTGGGCACAGGCTCCTGCATGTACAGTTGCACTTTGCACTGCCTCCCGGCTCCCCTAGCATTTGTGGTCTGTATATGCAACCCTACAGCCCCTTCTCCCTGCACATATGAGCCACCCGACCCGTTGCCTGCACTCCTTGAGTTACCTGCACTAAGCCACACGCTGGCTGCACTTTTGAATTACCTGTACTTCTCCCCCCAACACCTCCCCTTCCACTTCCCTGCACTTGCGCAATCTGCATGACACAGGGCCTAGTAAGATCCATGTTTTAGCCTCCCTATGTTTCCCTCTCCTTGTCTTGTTGCGCCTAGAAACACTTGTGTACAGGTGCGTTATAAATGCCATATCATATCATACATACTCAATATTCAATTCTTTGTTTCGAAAAACGTACAATTGCTTTGCTGATCCCACTCAAGAATGTTACTCCTTCAGTTCTTTTAAATATCCCTGGCTTTCTAACTGCGCCTCTTTGGAAAACAAAAGCTGACACTTTTCCATAAAGCAAATAAAACTGGGGCAAGAACCTGATTGCAGCGCTGAGAATTACACACCCAGTACCTTCATTTGCAAGCTCTAGTATAATGCAATACTTGTTCCCAAAGCATGTCCAGAGCTTTTAATGAGGATGAACCCAGTGCTAATCATTCTAATTTCCCGTGCAGACCTTGGATCAAATCTTGCCAGCTTTCCCATATCTTCTCTTCAAGCTTGTCCTACAATTCTAGAGCTAAATTAGCTATTATGTCTGTGTTGTAAAGACGCTACCACAAACCAGCAGTGATCCCAATAATAAAGTTGAAAAGGGGACAATCAAGAGATATACTCCTTTGCCTTTTTTTGTAACATGGCTCCCTCGCAGGCCAGATCCCCACACACAACAGCGATCTCTGAAGGTAGGGCGACCCCCAAGCAACTTTGCTACCCGCCCAGATTGGGATCGTTAAAAGGACGTCCACCTGCAGGAATGTTAGCAAACAACCACTCTTCTGGTTCAGGTGAGATAGGTTTGCTGTTAATACCTGTTTAGGCAAATCTGATGGTCGAGAGTCAGCATAGGCCGGGGTACGTGTTGATAGGGTCCAGGGTTGGGGGGAGTAGGAACAGTGTTTTACACTTGCGAGTGGGTCATCCAGAATGTTAGGTGGCTAAACTCCCCTTTGAAGAGGAAAACACTAGAGTTGTTTGCAAGGTCAGTCAAACCAGAAATATTGGCCCTTCAGGAAACCCACATGTTGTGAGGCGAGGTTTGAAATGAAACGTTTTTCCCAGGTGTTCCAAGCGTTGGCTCCCACCAAGACGGGGGGTGGGTGCTAGCCTTCAGGGATGGTTGCGATATGAGGATTATAGACTCCAAAGTAGACGAGTGGGGCTGTTACATAATGGTATTACAGGGTTTATGGGGGGAAAGGAGTATACCATGGCCTTGCTTTATGCCCCAATACGGGTCAGGAGTCATTTCTGAAGGACCTCTTGGTTACACTTGAAGGGCTTGCAAAAGGAAATATGATAATGATGTGGGACTTCAACCTGGCCTGGTCACAGGGATTACATAGGATTACAACAGGGGCTTCACTCACGGGAGGGATCTCATATGAGGCCTACAGGAGAAATTCGACAACCTGGGCTTGCAGGATGCTTGGAGGGAGGTAAGGGGGTTCACGTTTTTGTCCTGCGTCCATAATTCCCATGTAGATTATGTTTGGGGCTCGGTGTCCTTAATAGGAGAGATCAAGGGGATGGAGGTGGGCTTGATTGGTATAGCAGACCACGCTACGATCACTATGGAGCTTAATGTTCCTAAATGTACTCACTGTATGTGGGGGTGGAGAACTCCAGGAGACAAAATAAGGGACCTGGTCATCAAAAATGATCTGGAGACATGATTGCCTGATTCTTCGACATAAACAAGTAAGAAGACATGAGTGAGAGCACAAGGTGGGATACCTTTAAAACAACTTTTAGGGGGAGCTCATTGCCATCAAAGCAGTGAGAGAAAAACAACTTAAGGCTTTAGGAATAAGTAGAGGAGCGCAGGAAAATAAATTTGGCGACCCGCTCAAGGACAGCATATAAGGAGTATAGGCCAACAGAACCTTCTCCAAACCAAAAGAGTGGAAACGTTACTTTTCCACCAGTACAAATGGTGACTAGTTAAGGCAGTCTGAGCTTATCCCCGTAGGAGGCAGAGAGTGAACACAGCAACCAATCACGCACCAGGAATTATTAAAAAAGATGGGTGATCCCACTAAGCACACCCATGCACACAGGAACGGCTCTCACACAACGGGAGTTAAATCACACTAGCCCTGACAGGCATCGGCATATGCCAGTCAGAAATGGATTATGACTGAATAGAGGCCCCAGTCCTGGATACAAGCATACAATGGAAAAAGATGGCCACCTCCTTCCAACCCACAAAGTGAGACAAGGGAGGGCTATATGACCCCTCAGGTCTTCAATACCAGCAAAGATAACCACCATTGTGTATAATGGAGGAGGGGGGTAAAAGGACGCAGCTGGGTAAAATGGAATCCACCAAGTAGTGCCATTCTAGACACAGCAAAAAGCAACATCCAAACTAACCACAAGCTACTCCTCAAAGGGACACTATTGGGTAGCTTTGGGGTACTCCTCTGGAACAAAATGTGGTACCTTTTTGGTGCCCCTGCTTTAGAAGTCAGAAGGACTCACAAGACAAAGCACATAAATACAGAGCCACTCTCCCAACCAGGCTTTGGATTAAGCCTGGCTTGGAGAAAAATAAAGTCCAAAAACGCAAGAGGCCAACACAAAATACAGTTGGCTTTGTACCTAACACGCCTGTCACCTTTATTTCACATAGCCGGGACTAGAGACCTATTAGCCTGACACGTGTGTCCAAAGTGCAAGACAGATGACCATGGGCATGAAGTCTATAATGCTTAATGAAGGTATTCATCTTTGCCCAACTGCCCATCGTACACATGTCTGCCAATGGATTTCCTTGAGCATCTGGCCATGAAGTGGCCATGCCCCTGGTTCATTGGCCTTGAATCTGGGATGGCAGTGGAACCCCTAACTTCTGAAATGCCTTGATGATCACTGACTGAACCATCTACTGGCTGATGTAAATGAGGCTTCCTTCCCAGCTCCAACCATACCAAACGTCGAAAAGAAGTTCCTATACCTTTGTACATGAGCACTTCATTATGAATGTCCAGATGGTGGAACAATTTCTCCTAAAAGGTGGAAGGAGCTGGATAGAATGTCAGAAGCACCATGTCCTGTGAGTAATGAAACTTCAACATCACCTTGGGAGGGACAAAAGGGTCCTATTTTTTAATGATGACCCCCTGGACAAGTATTCAGAAAAGGGAGAATGGACAACAGAGCCCCTATTTCACCGACCCTCCTAGCCGCAGTAATTGCTACAGGAATACCATGTTTAGCGTCAGGAAATGGAGATCGATATCCCTAGCAGGTTCAAAAGGGTAACTTCAGGGCCTTAAGGTCGAGGGGCAGATGCCAAGGTGGCACCCCTGTGGAGACTGCTAGTCTGGTGAGAAGGCAGTTTACCCTCTAATAGGCTCATCCCTGAAACCCAATGCACTCTAGGTGCCCTCCACGGTGCCCTAAGGACAGACACTGCCAGGCCCTTTAGGAACCCATCCTGGGGGAGCTGCATAACCACAGGCAAATCGCTGAAAAGAGGCTGGATGACTTTCCAAACCCCCCCAATCAATAGAACTCCTCAAATGCCTGCTTTAGGATTTAAGAGTAGCAGGACATTTGGATTCCTGAACTGAATCTGCTGCCTCTCCCAAGAAGCCCCTTGTCATCAGGCACAATTCCTCAGCACCCAGGCACCCCCGATCTCAATCTTCTGGGTAGTGGGCTCTTGGGTGGGCCTAATACTGGGTTTTGCCAAGGAAGGATCAGCCAACCCTGCCCTAGTTCTAACTCCTGCAAGAAGGGAAACCGTATCCTCCATGGCAAGCACAGGGCCACCAAAATAACTGTCACCCTTGAATCACCGATCTTGAGTAGGACCCTGGGGATCAGCGGGACAGGATGGAAGGCACAGAGAAGGTCTCTTTGGCCGGGGTAGAGATATCACACCCACAAACGAAATCTGGAGTATAAGAGGGGTAGCACTGCATTCTCCTGCGATTCAAGTAGATTCAGATACTGGGTCCTGAACCTCTGATAAACCTCCTGAAATACACCCGATCTCAGGGATCAGTCCTGAGATGGGGGACAACCCTGCTGATGAGGACATCTGGTGACTTGTGCACGCCTTTTATGTGGGCTGTTCAAAGGGAGTTTACGTTTTCCTCTGCCAAAGAAACCAGGTGAAATGGAAGTGTTGGGAGCCGCCAGGACTTGGAGATACTTTGCCTCTTAACAAAGGACTTAGCAGATATATTGTTGTTCCATCGAATCGCTAGCTTCCCCAGGAGTTGCTTTTCAAAACACTGCAGGGCTCTGAATGTTTCTGCTAACTCTTTTAAGGTGGTGGAGCAAGGAATGGATTCTGGTTTCCACTTCTCCTGGTAACTTAAGAGATTCAGGGGCGCACCCCAGCCCACTCTGCTGGCATTTGAAATAATGGTAATCGGACCTGATCTGCTCAACGGCAATCCCCTCAGCAGATTTTCCTCCATGAGTCTTCACTGCATTAATGTCCTCAGGGCTTGGTGAACTGTAACAATTCCTTTGAAGTCCTAGCTGAATGAGAGGACCCAGTGTTTATGGAGGTGGGTCACAGAGGGACAAAGAGTGAGGTTTTCCCATGGTACAACCTGAACGCACAAACCCATGTGACCCTGTAAGTGTAGGAACTACCTTGATATTGAGGAGTCATTCCGGAGAATCTGATTCAGCAATACTCGGAGCCTTTCCATCCTGTTATGAGGGTGATAGACTGTACCAACTTGAAGCTCTTCGTTATGTGTGCCTTCAGTAGCAATCCGGATGGTGCCCTGATCAGCCAATTGTCCAGGTAGGCGAAGGTTGGGATCCTTTCCAGTTGTTGAGCCAGGAGTACAGAGGCCAGGATCTTTGTCGAAATCCTTGGGGCAGTTTTGAGATCAAAGGGTAGACCCTTGAAATGGATGTAAAATGTCTCTACTGAAAACTTGAGAAACATCTGATCAGATTTTCTTATGGAGATATAAATATATACATCTTGTAGGTCCATCAATGGCAGAAACCCGCCTAGGGTGATCATAGGAATAATTGAGCGAAGAGAGCTCATCCTGAAGTGCCCTGTGCTTATGAAGAGGTTGAGGGAATTCAAGTCGAGCACCAGCATGTAGGCCCTGGATAACTTCATGACCTGGAGGGTGGTTGTATCTGTCCATAACGCCCCCTGGTGGAACTTGTATAAAAACATCTATGTGCAATAGATCCTGGATGCATGCCAGAAGTGTGTTCCTCTTGTCTTGGCCTTGGGGAGGGGAATAGAAATGACCCCAGAGTGGGCAGGCGAGACCCAGAGCTCTATCCTCTAGCCCCATGGATCACGAGAAGGATCCACTGATCCTTTGTTATGCAGCAAAATATTATAGTGAAGCCCCCAATGGCCCATGTCATTGTCAGCATATCTGCTGCTTGCTGGGGGAAGCCCATTGCCCCAGAGAATGCTGGGAATTGGATCTGTCTGGTTGTCTGTGGGGATTTCACAATTTGTGCTTTTGCTTATCCCCGTTTACACCCTCTGCACCTTTTCCTCCAGATGATCACCAAAGAGGTGGGAACCTTGAAATGGCATCTTCATTGCCATTGATTTCCCTTTTGGCTGTGTAACAAGCATACATGCTTATCCTTAGTTAGAGGTGGTCATTGGAGTAACACTTCTTCAGTCCATCTGCTACCCTTTTTATCCACAAAGTCCAGAATGGCAGCCTGCTCCGCCATCGGAAGATCTATCTGTGAGACTGGGAAGAATTTCCTGAGTAGAGACTTTCTGGGGAAGTTGGTATAGTATGGCCATACATCTAGGCATGGCAATCTTCTCAGGTGCCTTCCACTCCGGAATGAGTTTGCATTGAACGTTCTTTGCCACAGAAAGACTCTTTCTGGCCCAATTCTGGCAGTGGAGAATTTTAGGGTTTTGATCTGGCTCGGGGGAGTCTAGGGAAAGAAGGCAAATATTTTCTGCAAACTCTTCCAGTACTTCTGCCACTGGGTTCCTACTGAGGAACGTCCCTGTTAGATCCACGAGGAGGAAAATGAGGATGAGGAGAAATCACGTGGGGGAACAGGGAGGGAGAATCCCTGGGATTTTTCTTTTCCTTCCCTCTTTTCTCCTTAATAGTCTGATCAGTTTCTTCACTTGGACTGTGGAAATTGTATATGATTGCTATATGGCTTCTATTAAAGTACTGACCTGGAACGTGCAGGGGTTGGGCATGTACCTATGTATGAATTAGGTGGAATTGTTCCTTAAATGTAAGGGGATATCCATTGCTCTGCGGCAGGAGACCCATTTGACCACTGAGGAACTGAAAGGGGTTCTGGAGCACTGGGGGGGGGGGGAAGAGTATGGGGCAGCATACTCTAAATATGCTAGAGGGGTGCTCACATGGATCAATGACTCTGTGCCGTTCCATCTGGGAGCTGCCGCATTTTGCGCGGCTGCCACATCGAGGTGTGCATAATTAGCTCTTACTCCCCGAACCAGGGCATCCCGTCTCACATTCGCACTCTTAGCGCACACTTAGTGCAACATGGAGATTGTTTTTTCACATGGGAGGTGACTTTATTTGTGTTAGAGACCCCTTGCTATACAAGTCCTCTCCGCCATAGGGTGGACCATCGCCAGTATCTGCCGCCCTCAATGTGGCACTGACCAACCTGGATTTGGTCGATATTTGTAGGGAATTGCATCCAGAGGACAGGGGTTATTTTTATTCCTCACCCCATGCCCTTTTCACCAGGATTGGCTATATCGTTGTTAGGAGGAGTCAGGAGACCGATATAGGAGATGCAGCATACTTGGGTTGAACAATATCGGACCACTCCCCGCTAATAGCGACATGGAACTTGAAAGGTCCTAGGCCCCCCATTCCAATGTGGCGAATGCCAGCAGAAGCTTAGATGGATCACATTTTCAGAGATAAACTGCAGCGGGCACTGGTTGAATTTTTAGAACATAACTTGAGTAGTGTAAAAGAGTGGGGCACGGTGAGGGAACCCTTGAAAGTGGTGGCTAGGGGAGATGGTATAGCCAGTGCGGGGGGTATCCGCAGAACGCTGAGGGCTGAACTGGAAAAACTAGAAGAGTAAATTCGAGAAAGGGAGACACGGAACGCGGGTCAGCAATGAAATGAAGTGGTTTGGCCGAAATTCGAAATCGCTGCCTTGCGGGGGTAAAGGCTGTCCAAATTCGATTATATGGCCATATGGCCAGGGCCACCAGAGCACATGCTGAGGAGGATAGACCGGGTAGGCTTTTGTCGTAGCTCTGTAGGGGGGAACATCGTAGGTACGCGATGACTGAGTTGCATGCGGAGAATGGAACAAATGCAGAACACAGCTCGAGATTAATGACATCTTTGCTAAATTCTACTCCCAATTATATAGCCATAAGGAACAGGTTCCTCCTGAGGATGTGACGGAGGCCCTGTCATACATTGGGCTCCCCAAGCTACAAGACGCGCAGCAGGCCATGCTAGATCAACCCATTACAGTTGAAGAAGTGCATGATGCGATAGCTTCACTCACTACTAGTAAAACGACGGGTAGCGATGGATTTCCACCTGAGTTTTGTAAAACGTATAACTCGACAGTGGCCCCGGTGTTGCTTAAGGTTTTTGAGGAAGCCTACTCCAAGGGCATACTACCGACGAGCATGCACGAGAGGCTCTGGTGGTCCCGATCCCCAAGCATGGGAAGCCCTTGTATATATGCAAGTCTTACTGCCCCCTGGCTATGTTAAATTATGGCATGAATATTTTGACTACGATACTGGCAGGGATGCTACGCAAAGTGGTTGCGGGTTTCAGACATAGCGATCAAACCAGCTTTATCTCGGGTCAGGGCACGACACTGAACTTGCGCCGATTGCAACATATTATTGAACAGACTAACGAGTGCTCTGAGCTGTGTGTGGTGGTGTCGCTGGATGCGATTAAAGCTTTTGATTCGATCTATTGGCAATGGTTGATTGCAGTACTGCAGGAATTTGGGTTGGGTGAGCAGTTCCTATGCTGGGTAAAGATCCTATATTCATCTCCCACTGCAAGGGTCAAAACTAGGAGACAGGTGTCGGCAACTTGGGATATACAAAGGGGGACGCGCCAGGGGTGTCCATTATTGCCCTTGTTATATGTATTGGCGCTGAAGCCTGAAGCGATCTATCTACACCAAAATTTCTAGAGGCAGGTATTCGGGTAGGTGGTGCCACACACTTAGTATCGTTATATGCTGATGACGTCCTGCAGTATGCAGGGGAGCCGGAGGACAATCTTCCAATGATCATGGAGGTATTGGACAACTTCTCTAAACTGTCTGGAATTTATTTCAGTAGGGAGAAGTCCTGTTTATTCTCACTGGCGGGGTTCTGTGGGGTCGAGGCTGACGCTCTACCGATATTGGGGCTCCCGTGGAATCTGGGTTACTTTAAATACTTAGGGGTGCACATTATGCGCACACCGGGGGACATGCACAAACGCAACACAATTAGTGTGGTGAAGGGTCTGAAGAGATCAATGGCATTCTGGTCTAGGCTCTCACTGTCTTTGATGGGCAGGGTAGCGATTATGAAAATGATTGTCCTACGTAGATTTCTGTACTTTTTCATCAACATACATCATTATATTAATGTCTCCTTCTTTCGCCTATTGGACTCACTGGTTATAGGATTCTTGTGGGGTGCTTCCCGTCACAAAATCACCCTTAAAATACTGTCTTTACCTTACAGGGAGAGAAGTGTACAACTCCCCAAACTAGAATATTACTATCAGGCAGCACAGCCTAGCTTCATCGCAAAATGGCTATCTGATGAGAATATGTCTTAGAAACTGCTACAGTAGTTAGTGGCTCATTTTAAGGAAGTGCTTTGGCTATCGCAGAGTTGCCTGGGCCCAATGCCCTTATTGGTCAGCTTGTGCAAGAGGGTGTGGCATAGAACGCTGAAACTGTTGAAGATTGATTGTTTGTACTCACCCGAGGTCCCGCTAGTGGCGGATGCATGCAGGAATAGAGATGAGCTTGTGGTGGCACGAAGCTGGGAAGGCCGGGGTGTGTCCACTTGGGGCGACATGTTTGAAAATGGTAACTTTAGAGCACTAGGTGCAATAATCAAACAGACTGGGTTGCCCAGAGGGCAGTTCCTGTGATACTTAAGAATAGTGGGGGTTGCTAAACGGAAATGGCTGGGGTGGCCTGAGGAACAGGAAGCGACTCCGCTTCTGGCTTTACTGTTCTCCCTGGAGGATGGCTGGCGTCCGGTGTTCAGATTATATGGTAACCTAGCTAATAGACCTAATCCTCTGAGCTCCAAGTTAAATTGCATTGGGAAGCTGATCTTGGAATGGACACTGTGGAACGGGAATGCGAACGCATCATTAGTTTCCACAACAAAGTGTCTATAAACCTTTGTTTCAAATTGATTCAACTGAATGTACTGCACTGCACCTATAGGACGCCCAGTAAGGTGGCTAAGTTTAATAGACATATACGGCCAACATGTCCCTGGTGTGGGGGAGAGGGCACTGACTTGGTTCACATGTTTTAGGGATGCACAAAGGTACAGGGCTTTTGGTCTTGCATTGAACATGCATGTAGAAAAGCTGGGGTTACGAGATACTCCTGGAACCCAAAGGAGTGCCTACTGGGAGCATACCCGAGGAACAGCAAATATAAGCATGTCATAAAGTATGGTGCATCGCTATAACCTGGAAGTGCGCTGGGGGACCACAATACTTACGCTGGCACAGGGACTTTGAGACTTGGACGGAGTTGGAGACCAGGATGTGATTCAGGTCAGCTCAGAACCTGGATGTGACATCCGGGGGAGCATGAGTCTTGAAAATCGCCCCTCAGATGATAAACCACCGTGAGTACACTGCTATGGACTGTGGTGCGGCAATGTATATTGAATTCTCTCCCCTCCTTGCTTCCCCAAAGCATTTCAACAAACTTGTCTAGGCACGGGCAAGGGCTCAACCACAGGCACATAAAGTTGATTCTGGATAGCCCTTAAATCCCCTAACCTGACCACAGCACTGCTTATGAATAAGACCTAGTTCACATGCGTGGAGAATTGTGTTTTGTTTAGTTTTTAGACTCTGTTAAACTTTGTTATTTGTTTGCGGCGTTGATGGACAGCTTTGAATATGCGCTTAAACTTGCTTGGAATGAATGCAAAAGATTCTGTTTTTCTGCACATGTACTGCTTTGAATGCCAATAAAGAAAGTAAAAAATAAATGACAGCACACTTTTTAGAAAAAATTAGGTAAAAAGCCAAACAGTTTGCATTTGGGTTTTGTAGGGTAACTCATTAAAGAAATCCAATAGATTCAAGTCAACAACAGGGCACAGGAGCATTTCTACAACACATTTACATGATGCTTTTCCTACAATATGTGCCAGCATAAAACATTTTCACACTGGCTGAGCCCATACATTTCCATGCTGAGTCTAACATTGAACCCTATTATTCCCATATAAGAACAAACTCATGTTTGCTTTGTGCATAATGCCAGTAATGATACTATAGGAAAACATGTCCATGTTTGTTCTGCCAATATATGGCAGTGTCCTCCCATAAGAACATACTCCAGTTGGCTTTACCATAAAAAATGCATGCCAAAGTATGAAAACATGTCAAAACTGGCTGTACTAAAATGCCAGTCGAGCTGCATAATAACACTTATCATGCTTGCTTTATCAACGATGCCCAACACAAAATGCCATATCACAATAGGAAATGACTGAACTGGCTGCATTGAAATGCCAGTCTAGCTACATAATAACATTTATGCTTGTTTTACAAATGTCATACCGCAATAAGAAATGTCTAGACTAAGTTCATAAAAGGGGCGGTCTTGCTTCATAATAACACTTACCATGCTTGCTTTACTAACGATGCCCAATACAAAATGCCAAACCACAATACGAAATGAATGACCTGGCTGCATTGAAATGCCAGTCTAGCTACATAATAACATGTATGCTTGTTTTACCAAATGTGTCTAATACAGAATGTCATGCCACAGTAAGAATAATACCACCGATCCTGCTTGCTTTATCAAAGATTCCCAATACAAAAGTCATGCCTCAGTAAGAAATGGCTAGACTGGTACCATAAAAAATGGCAGTCTTGCTTCATAATAACACTTATCATGCTTGCTTTACTAACGATGCCCAATACAAAATGCCAAACCACAATACGAAATGAATGACCTGGCTGCATTGAAATGCCAGTCTAGCTACATAATAACACTCATGCTTGTTTTACCAAATGTGTCTAATACAGAATGTCATGCCAAAGTAAGAATAATACCACCGATCCTGCTTGCTTTATCAAAGATTTCCAATACAAAAGTCGTGCCTCAGTAAGAAATGGCTAGACTGGTACCATAAAAAATGGCAGTCCTGCTTCGTAGTAACACTTATCATGCTTGCTTTACCAAAGATGTCCAATACGAAATGGCACACCACAATAAGAAATTACTAGACTGGCTGCATTGAAATGCCAGTCTAGCTACAAAATAACACTTATGCTTGCTTTACCAAAGATTCCCAACACAAAAGTCATGCCATAGTAAGAATAATACCACTGACGCTGCTTGCTTTATCAAAGATGCCAATATAAAATGTCATACCACAATCAGAAATGGCTAGACAGATTGCATTAAAATGCAAGTGTAGCTACATAATAACACTTATCATGCTTGCTTTATCAACCATGCACAGTTAAAAACAATGCCATGCCTGCTCCATGGTGTGCCAGCGCCTTGCAGTTAGACATAATCACAATAATGATGAATGTGATTATGTGTGATTGCGAGGTGCTGGGGACACTGGGTGCTGGGGACACTGCGGTAAGACATGTTTTTTTTAATAGCCATCTATCATAGAGCCCAGTAAAACAATGACACACTTGTCTCCTGGGTCCCGAGCTCCTCACACATGAATGCAATCAATGTGGTTCTGTGTGTATGCCAGGCACTGGGGGGCTCAGGCGGGGAGGGTATTTTTTACTGGACATCTATTACAGATTACAGTGTGTCATATCATGTCAAGTGGCTCCAGTGTCATAGTAGAATCCAACCCCCTTCTCAGAACCCGCCAATCAGGATTCCGCCCGCAACATGGGACTGAGACAGCTCTAATAGATCTTAAGGCCCAAATAGATGAATGTAGAGACAATGGCCAAGCAGCCCTACTCCTCCTTCTGGACCTATCAGCTGTATTCGACTTAGTTGACCATACAGTCTTATGTAGCCACCTAGACTCTGCAGCCCATTTCTCAAAAGAGGCTATAATATGGATCAAGTCATTTCTGAGTAACCGGACTATGAGAGTCTTCTCTCCATCAGCCTCGGCAGATCCGATCCCTATAACCTGCGGTGTACCACAAGGATCTTGTGTGTCACCTACCCTCTACAATGTTTTGACTAACATTTTGACGCCTGGGCCACTAGAAAAAGAGGCAGTGCTAAGAGCAGATATCTGTGTTGCACCTGAAAAAGCAGGTTGTAAATGCAGCTAATGTGCCACAGCTTTTTTCACCTGGAATCTAGATCTCGTTAGCTGGAGAAATAACAGGGATGCCGGAAAAACCATGAAGCTGCCATAACTAATAGTTTGGCAGTCAATTAGTGAAGAATGCCTGAATGGGTTCAGAGGTGGGGCTGTCTGTGTAGTTCATACCCAGTACTGTACCAACAGGAAGGTTATTGGGGATAGTTCTAGCTAGCTCGGAATGGGTGAGAGCAGACTGCAGTACTCAGTGACACCACAGCATGAACGCAAATCTCATCATTGTTTCTCGTCGCCTGCATTGCACATCCAGTGTGCCACTGGGTCTGTGATGAGAGGAGTGTGACCTAGTGGCTTCTGCCACCAATCCTTTCTGGGCACTGTGGGACCTGACCCAGATCTGCCAGACCTGCATCACAGGCACCCTGTAGATAGACGCAAGGTGAGATCATTAATATACATGAAGTTGTCCTCCGCCATTGAAGTAAACCATCTGTCGCTTCTTCAAGCAAAGAATATATATTTTGAAGGATAACCCAAGGGCAACACACTTGCTTTGGGAACAAGAGGATGCAGTGCAACATGGGTTCAGTTCCTGTTCCAGTGTTTAGAAGCTGGGGGAGGCCGGCATTAAGCAAGATACCAAGGACCAAAGAAAATAATAACATTGTCCTTTTCTAGGGGTGATGTCATGGAGCTGCTGTTGAAAATAAAAAAAAACATACAATTACTGTGACCTGTTGCACATCCTTCCCCGCTATCTCCCATCTAACAAAAAACGTGGGTTACTTACCAAATAAGCAAAACAGAAAGGTGATGGGTGGAAGATTTCAAATCATTCATAAACTCGGGCACAGCTCTGGGCAACCATCCAGACCAATGTATTTCTGGTTGGACTTGTGTTGGTCAGTTGTTGTTTCCAGTCTGTGGTCAGACACTTGGCAGGCACAATGGATGTAGGTGCTTTGGGGTTTAGGCCTCTTCGAGATGTTCTGTCTGTTCACAGTTTGCCCTGAGTGATGTCCAAGAGTCCAGGTTGTTGTGTTGGACCACTCCTAACTTTCACAGTAATTTGGTAATATGGGCTTATACATACTGATATTAACGCTACATATGGTGATCCATTCTTGAATGAACTGTACATCATATTACAGTGGTATCGTAACCATATTTTTCTTAGTGTACTGAGGAACAATACTACGTGATGCCACTTCCTGTTTTGTCAATGTGTGAAGGGTTGTGTGCCTACACTTCCTGTGATGTCGGATGGGGTGAAATGTTATCACATCCTGTGATGTCATCAGAGGTTAAGGGTCATGTGATGTCACTTCCGCTACTCCTGCATTTTGGTGAAATGACGTCCCTGATGTGCACATAACACAGGCAGGAATTAGTTAGGATCTATCCCAGACTATGGTCTGTTTTGGGGATTCCATATTTATAAATCTAGCCCTTTAAAACAGGGCCCTAAAACGCCATGCAAGAACAGGTCCTACTGCACTGCTTTACGGGTTTAACTGGGTGCAAGCTGCCTGGAGACAAATGTCAGAGCACCTGGAAGGTTATTTAGCAGATTGGAAAACACAGGGGACTTGCAAGAGTGCACAATCTCTCGTTTTTACCATCGACTGTTACTTATCATTCAAAACACGCACTGCCAAGAAGACCAAACTGCATGGTACCAGCTTTACCAGCTACAACCTCACAGAGCCAAACTGGCTACTCCCGCCAAGCACACATCATGTTCAAGACTGCCTGCATCACCTGCGAAGCATTCGCAACCAAAACACAACCGTACCTGACCAAGAAACTCACCATCTCCGGAGGTCACCGCACCACCAGATGCGTTACACTGCCAGATTGGAAACAAACACCTGCAAGATAAAATATACCAGGGCCCAGGATTTTTCCAGCTATGTCCCTGGAGCAAGTTATGAATGAATGCAGGTAAGATGGCCCCCATCCATCCTACACTTCAGGAATGCCCTGAAAAACTCTACTCTTAAAGGCAAGGCTTGCTGTTTACTGCACATAGCCCTACATCTTCCCAGTAGAGCTCCCCCTGTGCTCTACATCCACACACCCAGCTTCTTTGCTACCCTATTTGTATCCCCCTTTGGATCTCCTATGTACAGTACCCTGTTGCTTCCCAGATAGTCGTGTGCTTTGTAAATCTCAAAGTTGGCTGTCAAATGAGATAGCATGTGAGATGTTCTTAAATAAGGGGTTGGGTTTATCTCTAAGCACTGAGCTTGAGAATGAATGGGTGGGCAGGTAATCCACACTCTGATGTCCTCCAAATAGGTTGCCACACACCTAAAGGATCCATTGAGGAAGACAGTTTCTGGGTGTGAACCTGATAGAACTGTAAAATCCATAGAGAATGGGGTCCACTATAAAGTAAAGTGATGAAATAGTCTGAGACAATCCTCTCTCTCACTTCCAAGGGTTGGAAATTGCGGGTAGCTACTTAGCGCCCGATTCTAGCCTAGGAAAACCTGGTTAGCTTAAAACCCAACAGTTATCAGGAGCTACTTCTGGCTCCCCAGGCCAACTGGTGCCTTACAAACATGCATTGTGACATTCACTTTGAGTGTTTTAGAATGTACGTATAGGCCACATTTAAATACAAAGTTTGCACCTCATGTGGAAGTTAGATCTGCAGTGCGCTGTGCACTCACTCCCGGTTCACCAGCGGTAGCTCCTGCCAAGTGATGCTTGACACTGAGGAGCTGGTTTTAGCTCCTGCACATCAAATCTGAATTTTGATCCCTGCATCCCAATGTAGAAATATATGTGACGCTTTTTTGATGAAAAATAACTTAGCAGTGGTAGCTCTCTTGCAACAGAAATATACTGTTTTTGAGATGCACAGCCCCTGGTAACTCCTTATTAATTGAAATGTTTTCGGATGCCTCCATGTCACCAGGGCATTCCTATTCCAGCCCTGGGCTTTGCTTTTAATTTAGGTTTACTGGTTCTATAAGTGAACTGACCTAAGACTTCAACTCCCAGAATGCAATGGATGGAGAAATAAAAGCTCATCACTGGGACATGCTTCGTGTTATGGCACAGAGTCACCTTGTAATCTTGTTATTGGTTGTCCAGAGCAATAGCCAGTGGTTATTTATTTATTGGACATTTGTAAGGCGCCTATGCAACAAACAGTGTTTCAAGATACCACAAGAAAAATATGGGGGTGGGGAGGAAAAAGGGACAAAGATACAATAAAGGTCTTACTAGGCCTTGTGACATTCGGATCGTGCAAGTGCAGAACAAGAAGTGCGAGGTGTGGGGGAGGGGCGTCCCGGTCTCTGCAAAAAAAATAGTGCTAATGTTGGAAGGGAAAAGGGTGAAGAGGCGAGGTGCAAGTGCTATATGGAGGCCAAAGGGCAAGTGCCAGGGAATGCAGGGAAGTGCAGGGAAGGGGGGGGCTGGACTGGGATGTGGGGCCTGGAGCCCTATACTACTCAGACGGAACCAGGTAGCCAGTCACTGAGGCAGAAGAAGGTGTCAGCAGGAGAGGGGGAGAGTGAAGGAGGAAGAGGAAAAAAGAAGGGCCTTGAGGAGCCTCTGTATCTTAAGGAGATCTGGCTCAAGCGTGAGATGGGCAGGGAGACCATTCCAGAGGGAGGCTCCTGCGGATGAGAGAGATCTATCCTACACTCTCTGCTTAGAGAAGCGTCTGATTGCAGAGAGTTGGAGCTAGCTGACGGAAGGGCTCGAGCAGGGAGGTGTTTAGGGAGGGAGAGTTGGATGTAGCAGGACCCAGACCCTAAAGCCTTGTGGATGATGCAGAGGGTCTTTAATTTGATCCTAGCAGCAACTGGGAGCCGGTGGGGAGTAATTTAGGGCTGGAGAGATGCAGTCCCTGGGCGTGAGGCCAATGATAAGTCTTGCAGTCCTATGCTGGATTAGTTGAAGGGATTAAAGGAATGATGGAGGAAGATTGAGGAAGAGGCAGTTACAGTAGTCAAGCCTAGAGAGGACCAAAGCTCTGGAGACATTGCGTTTCTGGGGGAAGGTGAGGAAAGGGAGAATACATCTGAGGAGGTGCAGCTGATAGTGGGCATTCTTGGCAAGGTCCGTGATGTGAGGAGAGAAGGAGAGAGAGGAATCAAAGATGACACCAAGGTTTTTTGCCTCACAAGAGGGTGAAGGGAGGGGACGCATAGAGGGCAGCCAGAGGGGGGGAGGGAAGGTGGGAGCTGGGGTCCCAATGAAAAGGATCTCAGTCTTGCTGGCATTAAGTCTGAGATCAATGGCAGAGTCAGAGATGAGAGAGGAGGAAGAGGAGGCAGTAGAGGGAAGATAGAAGGAGAGCTGCGCATCATCTTCATAACACTGGAAGTGAGGAGAGAAGGGGGAGATCATATGGGCCAGAGGGGCAAGATAATGTTGAAGAGCCACGGCGAGAGGATAGAGCCCTGAGGGGCGCCACAGGTGTAGAGTGTGATGGGGAGAGAAAAGGGTCCAGTTGAACCTGGGAAGATCGGGTGGAGAGGAAGGAGGTCAACCAGTCCAGTACCAGGCCCGTGATGCCATTGGTGTCACAGAGCTGATTTGTCAGTGTGGCATGATTGACTGTGTCGAAGGCAGAGGAAAGATCCAGGAGGATAAGAACGGAAGGCAAGTTAGAGTCAAGATTAAAGAGCAAGTAATCATGGGTGTTCAGTAGAGCAGTTTCCATGCCTCTGGCTGCTCTGAAGCCGGACTGGTGGTCTTGGAGATAGCCGACAGATTCGATATGTTGGGATAGTTGGAAGATAGCCAGCACCAGGAGTTTGCCCAGGAAGGGGGCCAATGGAGATAGGGTGCGAGCTAGCAGGGCAGGAGGGGTCAGAAGACGGCTTCTTAAGGAGGGGATGCACAGGGGAGTGCTTGAGCGGTAGAGGGAAGGAGCCGGTGGAAAATGAGTGGTTACAGAAAACAGCCAGGGAAAGCGCAAGGGAGGCAATGTTATCCTTGATGGTTCTGGATGAGCAGAGGAGCACCTTTTTGGAGGAGACTTTCATAGAGAAGACTAGTTTAGAGACCTCATCCAGTGCTAAGGAAGGAGGGGGAGGAGTCGGGCGGCATTACAGATGGGGAGGGAGGTGGTAGAGGGGTAGAGAAGAGCGAAGACACAATGTCCTGAGTTTGCAAAGGAAGTGGGAGGCTGGAGAGGTACAGAGGGTCAGGGAAGGCAGGGGAGATGTGGAGACTGCAGAAGGATTGTCGAGTTCCTTACAGATTTTAAACAGTGTGACAGAGTTGTAAGAGTTCCCGGAGATGCAGGCTTGGATGTGAGCCCTCTTTTTCAAGTGAATGGAGAGTCTGTATTGCCTTTGGAGCAGGCGACAGGCTAGTTTGTCAGAGGATGTGTCTGATGACTGACAATTCCGCTCAGTCACTATGCACTTGCATTTCAGAGAGGCCAGGTCAGAGTCTGACCAGGTGCTGCGCTTGGAGGCAGTCTTCATTCAGATCCTCATAACAGGGGCAAGGATATCCAGGGTGTTGGTGACAGAGAGGTGAAGATTAGCTAGGGCACAGTCAGTGTGGGTTTCCCTGGCAGGAGTGGGAGGGGGAATGAAAGTGGCAGAAAAGACAGTAACTGACACTCGCTTCATCGGTCGAATGACGGAGTAGGTGACATGCAGTGCAGGCAGAGGCTTAGCAGGGGGACTAAGAGATTGAGATGAGAAGACAGGAGGGGATGGTCTGACCAGGAGAGAGGTATAGTGAGAAGGTTGGAGATAGGAATGTCTGAGGAGATGAGAGCAGCCAAGGTATGTCCGGTAGAGTGCATCAGACCAGAGGGATAATTGGTGAGGGAAAGAGCGTCGCAGAGTCTGCAGGAGAGTCCAGTGGCCACCTTGGGAGAGTCAAGGTGGATATTGAAGTCACTGAGGAGAGGTTTGGAGGTAGAGGCAAGAAGGGAAGAGGTGAGGTCTGACCACTCTGAGAGTAAGAGGGCGACCGGATAATGAGTCCTGTAGATGTTGGTGAGAGTCAGCGAAAGGGTTGGAGAAATTCTGAGCCTGCAGACGAGGCATTCAAAGGAGGGGTAGGACTGAGTGGGAATGATAGTAGCAGGGATCCAATTAGGGAAGGTCAAGGCCACTACGCCTCCGGACCCGTTAGGCCTGGACTTAGAGAGGATCGTGTAACCCTCAGGATGTAGTGTGTCAAAAGCAATGACAGAGCTGGCAGTGAACTACATCTCAGTGTGGGCGAGGACATTGAGGTCAAAGTCTTCGAGACAGAGACAGATATTAGAAGCATGTTTGACGGCAGAGCAAGAGTTGAGGGTAGCTAGGTGCACCTGGTTACCACCTTTGAAGGTCTTCCGAGGGGAGGTACAGGGATATGATACGCCCTTTGGAGGTGAAGAAGGGGCAAGGGAGGTGGCCACCGGAGTAGTGGCGGGAAAAGGGAGGAAGTTGATGAGAGACAGAAGACGCCTATTAAGAAGGAGACGGTTGGGCTGGGAACTCTGGAACATGACAGTGTCATTGTGATAGACATTAATGACAAACCTAGAGGATGAGAAGTCCGCCAAGAGTCCTTCCCATCTAGTGCCTCCATTAATGGGAGATAATGAGAGAGGACAGACACCATTTGTGGAGTCCATAGGTCCAGGGAGGGACGGACAAAGAGGATTTCAGTGACAGTCTGCCTTGAAGAAACTTTGACGTAGGTGCCGGCGATGGGCAGACCTGGATTGGAGACAGGAGAGTCGTTTTTGAACTTTTTTTCTTGCAGGCTTCGAGAGGGAGGTAGGATAGGTGATAGAGTAGCAGTTGGAGTAAATAGGTGAGATGGAAAGCACCATGGATGGAGGGAGGGAGTAGAGAGATGGAAAGAAAGAGGAGAGAGTGACGGAGAACTGAACAAAGCACGACTAACTCACCAGGTGGCCTAGCAACAGACAGATGCCGATAAGACAGGCTACTCAGGCCCTCCTTGCAATAGGACAGATGCACAGATGCAGCGGGCGAAAGCCTTAGGTTCTTAAGTCAATGATGCCTTCAAGTAGGTAGATTTCCTCTCTGGCAAAGGTCAGGCGGGCTAGCAGCAGACAGATGCAGACAAGTCAAGTGAAGATTGTGTTCTCTCTGGACTTTTCAGGGCCACCAATGACAGTAGGCACCCCATCCAAGGGTCAGGAGCACAGAATAAGTGGGCGATAGGCTTTAGGATAGAAGTCAGGGACCTAGCCGCAAGACGGGCGCAGACGAATCAGATGCACAGGAATAGAAGTCCAGACCAAGAAGATAGTCCTGAGGCAGGCGGAGGGCGAGCTCTTACTCTTGGAGGAGGAAGCAATGCCAGACAAGGATGCCTCGGCCACTCACTACTGCCAGCAGAACACAAGTTCACCTCTGACTGTAAAATACCAGAAACTGCCTGTAGGGTCCCACCAAATCCAGGCCAGGCTCTAGACCTGATTTCTGCATCATGTAGCGATCCTCAAGGGCCTTGATGCGTTTTCATGAGGAGAGGATTTTATTGGTCCGAGAGTAAAATTGCAGCTCTTTCATCTTTCCCAGTCTCTCCTGTAGAGGAGCAGCTGCATGCCTCTGCAGGTAATCCCGTCCCCCTACTGGCTAAAAAGAATGCATGAACCTTATAGAAACCGACGAAGTAAAGAATCGAGTAAACTTTCATATGCAAAAAGAAGATTGCATTTGTGTGACGCAATAACTGTACAGATGCAGCAACGCAAGTAGACTTACTAATCTTAGACGCTGGCTATATATAGTGAATAGACTTCAGGCAGAGCCACCATTGTATAGAAGCTGGACATCAGTGTCATGAATTTAGTAAGCTCGGACCCATGGAGAAGGAAAGCCCAGAATTGTGTTGCAGCAAGAATTAGCTGAGATCGTGGATATGAATGGCGTGCTGCCAAGGTCGGTTATCTATTGTTGAAGGCAGTAAAATGTAAGAAGATTAATCATCCCTTGTAAGTGTGCAAAAAAGAACACCATTTGTGCGAAGTTTTATTCATTTAAGATATTTAAATGCTGCAAAATGGTCCAGATCATGGTCTCTTGTCACGTGAGCCAAGGATGGAAATAGAGTTGGGCATGGAGTTCCAGAACAAGCGATCGTGCGTGCTCGCACTCCCTTATATTCTCACAGACAAGAATACACTGCATGGCCAAGTTCAAAGACAATCTTCATGGCGGAAGGCATGGGTGATGAGAGACGGTGGGCTAATTGGGTGGGGAGGTAGAGTCAAGTCTACCTCTTGGCACCTGGGTATGAGCTTACATGCTGCTAAATGAACCGAATGTTCCAGACATGGCACGAGCATGACAACCAATTGTAGAGGGCCATATAACGAACGGCCTTATAGTTTGAGAGCCAATGATATACTGTGTACTTAATAGTGTTGAAGATGACACATTTTAGAGGAAGGCATAAGTTGTCCACCTGACAGTAGATATGCAATTATAATCCCACCCCTTATAGAAAGTATACTTAGATGTTCCCCTTAAGCCTATCACAACTCGTTGTAGGTTTTTCTTATTTACCACATAGTATGATGTCACATATGACAAATGTTTCGTATATAAATGTGTTTTCATGTGAAATGAGAAAAGAAGCTCGAGCGAACATCCGTTGATTTCCGTTGTAACTCCCTGTTTTAGACAATTGATATTAAAACAGTACATTTTGCTATCATCCTGAGTTGGTTCGATTATTTGGTGTCAGACTTATTCTGCATCCCATTCATTGCATGCGCCCTACCCAAAGGGCTCTAAGTTCACCCCCTTTTTGCCTTTTCCTTCCTTTTCAGGGTCTCGGCTGTTTCCTCTCGCGCAGGACATATTTACACGAGTAAAGGCCCTGTGCAAACCTTCCTTCCCCGTATAGGCTGGGCGAGAATTGGCGTGGCTCTGGTTAGCGAATGTGCTGTGCAATTATTAAAATGAAAAAACATTTCTGCACAGATGAGGCTTGAATGTGAATGAAAAGTGGACAGTGATTTAAGCTTCTTTATCCGTTATTTGCTCCACAAAATATGAGATAACATTTTGAATGAGCAAAGAAAGAAAACGAAAAAGAAAAAACTGGCAGTGTGTCCAAGATGCTCGTGTGCTGCCGTGTGAACGATGAATTCAAAACAATTGCATCCATTGCTCGGCGGGGTTGTCACCTTATCATCTGCCTTTCTGTGGCAGAAGAGGTGGTGTTGAGGGAATGTTCAGCTGTGTGCTAATTATCGGACTCGCCCGAATCAATGATATCCTCTGAAGAAACATCTTGGGTGATGCACTGTGGGCATTGAAAACAGGTTATTGCTGCAGCTGGTTAGGGAAATTGGTAATCATAATGCATTTAGAGTGATCACCTATAGAAAAGATGCATTTTTGTCCAGAAATGCTTAAAACGTGTTTTTTTGTAAAAAAAAGATTTTTATTATGATATAATTTATTACAAACTTTTCATAAAAGACATTCTTTACATATCCTCTTTGCCTTTCGAACTGCTTCTTGAATAAAAAAAAGAAAGCCCCCAAATTAAAAGAAAAGAGTGCAACAAACAAAAAACAACAATAAACAAAATCGGAGAAGCAGGGGAAAGTCCATGAAAATCTTATCGGGTATCAGTCCTTACTGTAAGGAACACATGGTATCAAGAATAGACAGACACAAGTGATCACAGTTCAAGGTTGTTTATTTAACTGTATAAGTAGGTTGGAAAAATGCCTCATTCAAACCTAAATCTAAGATGAGAGCAAGCTACGACCATGAAATAATAATACGGTAGTCCTAGTGGCGTCTTGTCAAAATAAAAGCGTCTATACTAAAAACAACTATTGCCAATCCTTACAACTAAATACAAAAAGAGTGTGGGATACTGTTCATAAGAACTAAAGAAGTGTTCACAAATAATAAGTCGGAATGTGGTAATCTGCGGTCTCCCTGGCCCATGTTTTGAGCACGGGTCAAGGCGGGACTCTGGACCACAGCACACGCTCAAGCTTTCCCAGCACGAGATGACAGTTCCGTTTCAGCTATCAGGACCTTCGGTGGTCGAGTCTCTTTCCTACAAAAAGTCTCTTGCCTCTGAGGACCTGATGGGTTCCAAAAATAACACAGAAAAAGTTCCTTTCCAATGTAAGTTGGGTGATGACTTCACCCTTGGGTCCCCCTCTATCAGGCCCAGGCACTTCTCAACTGTTTGACTCTCTTTGGGTGATGCTTCTTCACACCTGGGTCCCCCTCTTCCGGGCTCAGGCCCCTTTCAAATGTCAGCCTCCCCCTGTCGGGCTCACTATGGCTTGTATGCAAAGATATTCTCAACTTTCGTATTCACAAATCTTAATGCCTTTTTAAACAGTTCACTGTGGAAATCCCTCTGTCGAGTTCACTCTTTGTCCTCGCAATGTTCATCGGGCATCATGCTTTGCCCCGTTCTGTAGGAATCCCTTCCTCGGGTTAACTCTTGCCAATCTTAAAGTTCCTTTATTTCCCTTGGTTTCTAATTGTTTGCCGGTCAAAGACTTTTGACTGTAGAGAGGATTTTGCAAGACGCCTGTATGACCACTTTGACCTTTCTTTTCCGGCTCTCCTACGGCCTTCTGGTATCAGTAGTTTCAACAAACGTGGGATTAACCAGAGTCTCTCGAATGAGCCCCTACGTGGTGCCGGACTACTCTGCAGCTGCTTTTCCCTTAATATTAACAATTCTCTCTTTAATCTGCCATTTGCGACTTTCTTTCAACACAGTTCAGTTTCTTATTGGTTCTCCCCTCGATTCACTGGCTGTGATGACCCGCTTGGTTTTTTTTTGTCTCTGGAGTCAAGGACGGAACCACGGTAGCAAGCGTCTGTCCCTCTTTGGATTATCAGTGTAGGCGGTCTCCGTGTACTGTTGACATCTGCTGCAACACACGCTGGCTATTGTTCGTGGATTTATGATTTCTTCCATGGAGGCTTAGCGGATCTGGGTCGGAAAGGGCAAGGTTGCTCCTCTCCGTGCCATCCTTTTGGTTCTCACCGCCTTTCTCCTCCTCTTGAACTGCTGTTTCGTTGTGCCGTCTGCCTTGCTCGTACTGTGCTCTCGTGCTCCAAGTTTTATCCCTGTGAGGTAGGGAAAGGGCCATCAGGTGTGTGATTCTGGTCAATTGCCTGACTTTGCCTGACCCTTGTGTTAGGACATGTCAGGTTAACAGCTCTGGTGTTAGTCTGTTTTCTTTCGTGTTGTGCAAAAGTGTTTGGGTCGGAAAAGGGGGCGGTAGAGTGTTTGAGTATCCTACATGATAGGATGGGGAAAAGGTATTATAAGAAGGGGGATACTGCGTCTCATCCGTCTGTGTCCCACTTCCACTCCCTGGGGGCCCCCATCCAGGTGATCCTCCCTCACTGGTCCACCCCCAGGAACTGGATCCAACAGTGATGGCCATGTCCTGGCAATCTGGATGACAGATCACCGGGGACTAGTCAGGGAGACACAAAGAAATTTTGAGAGGCACGTCCCACCTTGAACTCACTGAACCGTTCCACATCTCCGCTCCCTGTTGTTCGATCCTTGCCCTCCCGTCAATCAACTAATCTTTAAAATCTCTTTAACAAATTTCATGGCTGCAAATATTAATGAGATCTGTTCTCCTATGAGAAACATATTCCACCATTCTTGTTTTGTTAGAGTAGCAAATGCATACATTTTATCTACCATGGGACATTCCAACATTAGATGTTTGGATGATTCCACCTGGTTCTCATTCCTACAGAATCTACAGTATGCTTCTTTTTGGTCTAGTTGTTTCCTTATGGCCAACATTTCTCTCATCGGTAGTGTATTCTCATCGGTAGTGTATTCAATTGCAGTCTCATGAATAGTTCCCTCAATTTCTGACATAGGAATTTCCTTAAGTAAAGTGGCAGTTGATTAATTTACCGGCTTTCATGGGTGAGGTCAAGAGCCATTTTGTATCTCAAACTTTTTTCTTCCGTGTCAATCCAGTCTTGTATGCGTACTTTCCTCTTCGCCCCCATAGGGTTGCTTTTAACATCTCAGTAGATATTTCCAGCTCCCTCAACCATATTAAGCATCTACCATTTCATTCCCTAAGGGTCCCCTTTTTGCTATATAAGTCATTTCTTTTTATTATTTCAAAGGAGTCAATACTTCTTCCAGTATGCATTTGCGAAATAAACTTAGGAACTTCCATAAGACCAACGACTGCAATGATTGGAGCTCTAATACATATCTTATTAGGGCGATTGTAAAGGTTGATGACAAATACAAAACATGCCGCCAAAAAAGAGCCTCCAATAGATTTCAAATCTCCCACGTCAATGTTAAGATGCCTTCCGCCCCATATGTTAAAATGGGTACGACTTTCTGCTTGTAGAAGATTATTAGCGGTTTCCTGGTGAACCTCCCATATTTCCCATGTAGGAAGGTGGCTTCTATTGCTAGACTTTTTACTTTTGTTAGTAAAACGTCCTGCCATTCATACTCTCGCATACTCCCATTGACCAGTACCCCTAAATATCTCATAGATGGCACCCGTTGCAGGATTGTACTTGCTACGTGTCATTTAAATTTTTCTTACTCTCCCAAAACATCATCCAAAGCACATCACTTTTGTTTTTTCTGCATTTATCTTAAGGACATTATCCTCCATGTAGGTTTCCAAGGCTGCCAATCTTCTTTGCAGGCCAATGGGGGCCCGGTCAATATCTACTAGGTCATCCACATATATAACCCATGGCACTTGCTGATGCGGCTGGAAACATCTGTGGGGGGACAGTTTGCTCCACATGTTTGAACGTACGTGAAGAGAACACGTGCCAATTGATGTTATGTGAATATAGTAAGTTTCCCTTAGTGTCTTTTTCGTTCTATTAAATACCACAGTTTGATGTGTGTACCAGGCAGTGTAAGACTACACCACTAATGGGTGTGTCCTGCTTATTGCTCTGTGTTAGGTGTTGGTGGATCATGGGACAAAATACCGACACTCAGACTTGCCTTGAAAATTTGGTCAAGTGTAAGCTTAATAATGTACTATTATGTTGGTATACATGTTTTATGTGAAGTGATTTTGTGAAGAATACAACAGTGCTGTTCAACATTGTGTACTGTTTTTTGCCTAGAAATGGATACAGCTGTCCTGAAGAAAACAACAGTTGTTGAAACTAGGACGAAGGAATGTTTCACTACCTTTCGGAGAAGCACATTTTTGTGGAGACAGTGTTTCAGCTGTCTCGCCTAGTAGACTTTGTAGTCGTGGTCCATTTGTGATGATAGTTGTTGTCACATTAATGAAAATAATTATTATATACCTGTAGAATTTGAGCCTAAGGTTGTCTACATCATGTTTTTTGAATAATTGTATGTACCTTCATTGCACTGAGTGCAGTTCATCACACTCACGCAGGGTTGAACTGTGGTGGAATGCATGATTAGAACCATTGCACATTTTCACATTGCACTTTATGATTGGTTTACATGTATGAATATTATGATGAATTTTAAAATTGACAACATTGTCTTAATTGTGTATTATTGTGTATTGTTTTGTTACATGTATGTTTGACATTACCAACAGCCAGCTATGGCGGATTTCGAAAAGTGATGATGAATAATTGAATAAAGAATTGTTTAGTAACCTTATCAGATTCATACTCATTCCGCATTTCCAGTTTAACTTGCTGATTCTTTAATGTTTCTCTGACCAATATTCATATCCGAAATTAATAGATTATACAATGCTGGGGACATTGGACACCCCTGTTATAGGCCACAATGTGTCATGAATCTCCTGGAGAGGGTCCCTTGCTGTGAGAGTCTTACCTTGATTGAGGTGTCTGAATAGAGGGAGCGAATCGCATTTACTAGGTCCATAGGGCAACCCCATTCCTCTTGGTTGGTCTTTAGCTCGTCATTTGAAATGCCATCCGGTCCCCCCGCCCTTGACCTATTCAGATTTTTAATTTTTTAGGGTCTCCTCTTTGTCCATAGATATTGCCCATTTCCCCTGTGGGGCACACTCCACTTCCTTGTACTTTGGACCTTTTTTTGCGAACAAATATGAAAAGTGGGCTGTCCATGCGCTCTCTGCGACCGATGAGGTGAGCAGCGCTGTCTGGAGAGTTTGATTATTCAACATTGCCCATAAGTACTGTTTGTTCTTGCCACTAATTACTCTTAGCATGTTTTCTGCATGCATCTGATATTGTTGCGCTCTCAATGCAATCAGGTTATTTTTATACATGTGTTTCCTTTTCTTCTACCACTTTATCCGTTGGATCATTGGTAGCCTGTCTAATTTCCTGATGTCTGCTCAATATTTTCTTTTCAGCTGTGCTACTTCTTGATTATAGAAATGTCTTGGCCTTGTTTCGTTTTTTGATCTGCCCTGATTTGTTACCTAGAAGTCCACTAGGGCCCAAGAGTATCCAATGTCTGTGGTAAGTCCTACACCCACCTTAACCTTTTTGTTAGCTCCATTACTTCTTTCGGGTCTATTTTCAACCGAGTGAGATGCAAATCTTCTCCCTTGAAGTTGCCCAGGAGGTTATTATGTCAGTCTCATAACTGATGGAAACCAAGTAGTGGTTGCTTTTAGCACTTCGTCTCACTTTGAAGTCCCCCACTTGATCAAGCATATTTGCTGAGACGAATATATAGTCTAGGCATGATTTCTGTCCAGTCATCTGATGACTTGACCAGGTCACATTTGCCAGGATGTCACCTTTTATTTGCCCATTAAGCATTAGAATTCCCCGGTCAGATAATTCTTTCTGCCATACTGTTGCTCAACTGGAGAGGGTACGATTGGCCAAAGGTTCCCCCATTTCATTAAAGTATGTGATGTTAAGATCCCTGCGTATTATTATTTACATTGATTGACTTTGTTCATACGCCTCATCTATTAGGAGTAATGTTTGGTCGATGTAGACCTATTCTTTAATTTGGCTAGGGTTCCAATCGAAATTCATGATTTGTATTGATTTCATGACTTTTTTTTTAGATCCCTCCACTCTCTTGTTCGGGTGTGAGTGTTAAGGTTAGGGTTCTCTTCTCTCACCACTGCAAGCCCACAGTCATTCTTAACCAGAGTCATCAGACCCGAGGGAGGGCACCCAGTCTTGCCTCTCTCCGCTTGGTTTAAGTGTACGGTGTATCCATCGCACATTGGAGTCGACATCAACCATGTTTCCTGTAGGAAGAAGATTGTGTAGTCTTTCAGTCTCTCTCATTATTCCCCAAAAATAAATGCGTAAAACCTTTAGTGTTCCAAGTACCGAGCCAAATAGAATTCCAGTTCTTTTGTGTTAACCGTTAATTGCTGTTAATATTTGACAGAGTATTTAGAAGCCATTCCCATTCCTCTTCCTCTTCTTTCCTCATGAGATTTGCTTGTGGCTCTTCCAATACATTTGCCTCCTGCTTCTGGGAATTGAATGCTGACTTTATCATGGACCCAATTGCATCTTGAATGGCCATTTTTAAGACTTTACCACTTATCTCCTCTATGTTTGACTGCCTCCTTGCCTCCTTACCTCTTTGGTCTACTTGTCTTCCCTCTGTGGAGGGTTCGACCTCTTCCTTCTATCTTTTTCCCCATGGCACTGATTGATTTGCTGCAGGATCATTGTTAGTGGTCCTTCTGATAGCTCATAACCCAAAGGTAGCAAATCTGCAGCTGTTTCCCAGGAGTAATTTTCTTACCACTGAAGAATTTAGGTGCAAGACTACCCAATCCAGCCTCGATTCTTCCACAAATTGAACGATTCTTATGTCATCTGTTTCGATATTTCTAAGTTTAGGTATGTAATGCAGAAGCTTCGGGACGTTTGCACGATTTAAAATAAACTCATCTTTAGCTCCAAATATTCTCTCAATCAACACTGTACAGTTCCTTATATACTTCTCTTGATCTTCTAATGTAGTCTCTTCTCCCTTATGCTTAACTGCCTCCCCAGTCCTCTTTTCGTTTCCTCTGATTTTCAACGATTTCACCACCTCATCCTTCAGTTTTTCTCTTGTCCTTATTTCCTCATTCAATTGTTGATGGTCCTGGTCTCTCTCTCTCTCTCTCTTTCTCTCTCTCTCTCTTTCTCTCTCTCTCTCAGTTTAGTTGCAGTCCATTGACTTTCTGCAACTTTGGGTTCGGGCTCCTCTAATATTGATATCCCCTCTTGAGCTTTCTCCTGCCTATCATCTTCTATCGAGTATATTGAGAGATTCATCAGCGACATATCCTCCAGGCAACCCACTTCCTCCGTCTCCACTCGTGAAAGGTCTTTAACAATTCTAGATTTTCCTTCCTCAGTACGTTGTATAATCCTTTTATTCATTTCAAAGTTCTTATCTTGAGACTTCTTTTTTTCATCCCTTTCTGGTTGCATTTTAGCTGGTGGTGTTTTAAGATTGCAGAAGAATGCTCGGGATCTGTTTGATTTCACTTTCCACTGGTGGGTTGTTTCCAGTCTGATTTCATGAGTTTCCTTTCTCTATTTTTCCAGAAATTGGGAATGTCTTTACCTGCTCCTTGTTCACTGTCTTCATAACTTCCTTCTCTGGAGAGCAGTGTCCCCTTTGGCTCTCTTTCTCTGTTCTCTGTAGTATTAGTTGTTGTTTATTTTGTGATGTTATTATATTCCCCACTTCCACTTCTGCACACTCTCCCATTTCTGTACACTGTAGGTTTGTCATTGGGGCCTCTGCTATTTTTACACTCTTGCAAGTTATATCTTTCCTGCCTGTTTCCATAGGTTGTGTATCATCACAAGCCCATCCAATATAAGGCTCTCCTTTCTCTGTTGGTCCAATTTTGTTAAATGCATTTTTTGTCCATAGCCATTTCATTATATCTAGTATCCCAGAGATCATTAGATTTCTTTCAGAATCTTCTCCTCTTGCTAGATCACATAACCGGGCTTGCCACTGCGCTTATTGTTCCGCCTCTCTTTCCAGTCTTGAATGTACCATATCTGAAAAAGAAAAGATTCCAGAAAAATCTGTTTGGAATGGACAGTGACTCATATAGTTTAATGAATGGAGCTAATGCTATTTTCAACGATGATATAATATTTTTTTGAAGTTGCATCCTCAGTCTTGTGAGATCTCATCTTGTAGTTGTCTTATTGCAGATGTCGTCTAATTAGCCCCATAATAGGGACTTTGGTCAGGTGCCAAGCTTTCTGCGCTTTCCGAAGCTCATGTATATGTCGTTGATTCGCTTAAATGCGCTGCATTTAAACGGCTTTCTGGTGTAGGGCAAGATGGTTCTAACCTTTGACTGTCTTCCCTGTTTTCCTGTTCACACTGTGCTGTCTTTAATTGCGCGTCATCCTCTCTTTCTAGATTTCCATGAGAGGGGTCTGTTATTGATGCATTGTCATTAACTTCCAATTGTCTTTTACCTTTCTTCTCCAACGATGAAATGACTTGCTTCATTTGAACTATTTGGAATACTTTGCTTGGTCTCCTTTTACAATCCATTAATAGCTATATATCTGCTATGTCTTTGTCTAGGCGAGCAACTAATTCCCCTGGACGGATTTGCTGTAACTCTTCTTCCCCTGGTTTCTGAAACAGGTCACCATTTTCACCTTCCTCAGTGTCTCTTACATTATCAATGCCGCTACCCGAAGGTAAGTTCTTTTTTCCAAGTTCTTTATGAATTCAGTTTTTCCATCCTCATATATTTGAGGTATGCTGGTCATTGGTCATTTGAATGGTTTGGGCTTCAATGTTTTCCCGACCCCCCCTGTCGTGGATTCACTGGACTCAGACGTATAGTGTCTATGGGGGGCTGTTCAAAGCTTGTAACCCGCTCTCTCTCTTGCCATTCGGGAGCTACCAGGAATCTAATTCCATCAGCTGTCCCCCTGCCCGCCTCAACAGATGGTGTTAGATGGGCCTCCATCAATGATTTTTCGTACGTACCTTGCACCTCCATTGCTACCTGGTCTTTTAGCAGGTTGCTTACCCAGTTGGTGGCATTAACAGAATCAGGAGCATTGTTATTGAGGAGTTCCAAAAGATAAAGTGTTGCAACCAACAAAGCTTTCCCTTGGCGCCTGCTCTTTATTGTGGCTTTGTTGTCTGCATGAGTATGTCCCAAAACACTGTGTGACTGCTACACAGATAACAACATGGGAAAATCACTTCCTAATGCGCCAACTTCATAGTGTACAAAGCTTGGTTGGTGAGTCAAATGTGCTTTTTGTTGAAAATATAATAACACGACCTTGATTCCAAAAAGTTGGTCAAAAGTGTGTTTTAATTCCACTTGGTGTTGAACATCACACCATTAATAACGTTCTTTTTCATGCAAATAAATTTGATTTTCGGTGTTAGGCTTCACACTTTGAATACAAAATTTCATAGCTTCACAACTTATGTCTGTTGTGCCAAACTTCAAATTAAATATTGTTGCATTGCTCTTGAAAAAAACATTGCTCTCGACACGTGTTTCCCCATTGATTAGTTCAATGATTCATCAGGAGAGGAAGTAATTTCTAATAGAAAGAAAGTAAAGAAAGATAGAAAAAGAAGTTATAAGGGCATTTGTGTGCATATCCTTGGCTTAATGGGTCTACATATTTGTGAAAATATTTCATATCAAACCAACATAAATATATGATGAAAAATATGACTCACCCTATTAACTGTTTTCATGAATCTCTTAACTTATATATACTTGTAGAAACTTCAGTAGAATAATGGTTGCAGATAAAGCTTCAATATAGATTTCCCTTGTGTATTCAAATTGAAGGTGGATTAGGCTGAATGGAAAAAGGAGACTAGGTAAGGTCTTTGTGTAGAATAGCAATAGAGACTGACTTGGAAAAAAGGGGGGCTTTTGGGAGGAAGGAGATTAACCAAGTAAAAGAGAAACTCTGAAAAATGTAGGCATATCTTACCTTGTGTATTTCGTAGTCTCTATAAGGGTGCTTCAAAGAGTCCTAAATGCCTTGATAAGCAAAAAGGTCCAGATGGCCAGGTTGCGCGGCATTCATTTGGATTTTGCGGGCTTTTATACGTGTTTGAATGTTACGTGATGAAATCATCGCGGTGCGTGTAACAGCGTACCGCACGATCATGTCATCGCGTTCCTAATGCGTCCAGCAGCCATTTTTGAGCGGAATGCTCCTCTGGCTACAATTTTAAGGTAGTGTATGTTTTTAAAACTGTCTTGGGTACGAAAAATGTAGTGTTTTCATGGAAAAGGGCGTACTGTAAAAGGAAAGAAATAATAAAGGGGAAAAGAAAGGAAAATATTTAAATATCAGATATCGTAATTAGGAATTTTAAGAAAAAGGAAAAGAAACACAGTATTAGAGGCAACCTAATTATTGATGAACATAAAATATAAACATTTTTGTATGTCATAATTCAAAACCTGGAATATCAAATACTTTCATTCAGATGGCTTATTATATTAACAGATTAACAGACAACACCTCATAAATATTAAAAAATGAAACTGTACAATTTTTAAACATAATAATAATATGGTTATAGCAAGTTGTACATTTCTGTGTCGCAGTTTAGACCTGAGACACAAGTGTCCATAATACAAATCCACTTGCACTCCTCTCTTCGTAGTAGTTCTTCCTTATTTCTCCCTTGGGGAGGTAGCCAGATTTTTTCCAAGCCAAAGACCTTGAGATGTGAGATTTCAAAGGTAGAATGGTCCTCCAAAATGTGTACTGCTATGGGTGATCTGAGGTCTCGATTTGTAATAAAGCTCTCAAATGTTCAAAAATGCAAACTTTTAGTTCCCTTATTATACTGCCAATATATAATTTGTCACAGGTACATTGTATACTATAAACTACATATGTGGAGTTTCAATTGATCAATTGATAAATTTGTTTGTTCTCTCCGTTTGGGAGCTTGATTTCTTTTTTGCCTTGTTGTAGGAGTGGACATAGTTTACAGTGTCCACATCTATGAGTCCCTCTTATGGAAATTTTGAAAAAAGTTTTTCTTTCATCAGGCAATGGGATGCGGAAACTCAGACTTATCATACGTTTGATGGTTGGTGCTTTCCGAAAGCACATACTGGCCGAGTTTTCCAAATGTTTTTGCAGGCTTGGATCTGTCAGAAGAATGTTCCAGTATTTTGACAGGATTTGTTTAATTTTTTGGCTTCCGTGCTGTAAGTAGTGATGAACTGAGTTATACATCTTATATATGTTTTCTGTTTGTCAATTAGCAAAGGTTCTCTGGGTATTTGGGTTGCTTTGTTGATCGCTGTTTTGATGTATCTTGATTCATAGCCTCTTTGTTTAAATTTTGAAAAAGTTTTTTTGATGTTATCTTTGAAAGTGGAAATTGTACTGCAATTGCGCTTAATCCTCAGTATCTCCCCATATGGAATGTTATGAATAGTGTGTCTCGGATGGTGGGAAGTAGCAAAAAGGAGACTATTTCCAGCTGATGGTTTTGTGAAAAGTTTTGTTTGAATTAGTGCATTCTCTACAAACAATTCTAGATCTAAGAATTCTATGTTTGTGGCACTTGCTGTTTTGGTAAAGGATAGATTGTAGTCATTATGGTTTACATAGGAGACAAAAGAGTTTAGTCACCTTCCCAGATTATCAGAAAGTCGTCTATATAGCGACCCCAAAATGTCACATTTTCACCAAAAAAAGAGCTTTTCCACGCATGTTGCAGTTCAAAAACTCCCATAAATAGGTTGGCATATGCAGTGGCAAACTTTGACCCCATTGCGGTGCCTTGAAGTTGTCTATATAGGGTATCATTGAATATAAAGATGTTGTTATGGAGGCAAAAGTGCAGCATCTCTATGATCATTTTGTTTTGTTCTTTATATGATATTCAGCGTGTTTTCAAAAAGAACGATGTACTTTCTAAACCTTTTTCATGTTGTATACTTGTATACAGTTGGACTACGTCTAAAGTGACAAACAAGTGGTTTTCTTCCCATGGGATGAGATTTATTTGTTGAATGATATGTTTTGAGTCTTTAACAAATGATGCTAGATTGGTTGTCAGAGGCTGAAGAAGTGTGTCGATGTATTGTGAAATATTTTCTGTAATTGAGCCAATTCCATTAATTATTGGTCTCAAAGCCGGGAATTCTTTGGATGCCTTCTGAACTTTTGGTAAAAAGGACATTGTTGCTTTAATAGAGTTTCTGCTTAAAAGGCCAAAGTATTATTTTTCGTTTAAGAGATGTTGTTCATGCCAATTTTTTTTTTTCATTCCATTCATTTTCTAGATCTGGTAATGGATTGTTTAGTAATTCCTCATAACAGTCTTTCATATTAAGATGTTTTAAACCTTCTTTGATGTAGTCTGTTCTGTTGAATAACACTATTTTTCCTCCTTTGTCAGCCGATTTTCTGATCACTGATTTGTCATCTCTCAATTTTTTGATAGCTTGTCTTTCTTCTTTAGTTAGATTGTTTTTAGCTTTGGTGTAATTATTGCTTAAATAATTCTTTCTCATGTTATCACCGACTGCTTTTTAGAATATGTCCATTGCATTCTCAGAGGAAAAGACAGGTGTAAAAACTGATTTGGGTTTGAGGTATGTTTCTTCTGATAGGCATGTTTGGATCCCTGTTTCTTCCAAAAATGTTTCTTTTGTGTAAAGTTGTTCTTCTTCAAGGTTAAGTAGGTCAATTGTGTCCTCAACCATTCTTTCTGACAACAGTGATGCGATCGGAGTTGATGGTTGTTTTTTAGTTTTGGGAGTTTCTTCAAAGAATTTCTTGAGTTTAAGTTTTCTACAAAATGTGTAGAGATCTAGCTTCGTTTGAAAATAGTCTCCTTTGTAGGTTGGACAGAAAGAAAGCCCTTTACTGAGGGCTGAAGTCAATGCTGGTGTCACTTGATAGTCTGATAAATTGATAATCACTCACCTCCCAATGCTTGTTGGCGGAAGTCCATTCACCATCTGGTCCTCTGACTGCTTTGTTTGGCTTTTTCTCCTTGGGCCTTTCACTTCTATCATCTATGGAGACGTCTGTCGCCTTCTGCTCTCACTCTGGTCTAACTCTGGTGCAACTCCGCCCAATTCACGCACCGGAGATACGCGGCCGGAAGCGGTTTTATGGAGAAGACGGTCTTGTGGAGTTAAAGGGACACAGCAGGATAATGCAGCAGTCTCTCTCCTCTTTACTCCGGTACATCTCTGAGACGTGTTTTTAATCTGCAGCTTTTCAGCGGTAAAGGTGGGGACACTAAATGAAGCATTAAAGAAAGTACTCATACCGTGAGTTGGACAGGCATGGAGAGATGAGAAAAGGCATGGGTTGCTCCTGAGGGGAAGAACGGATGTATCTTGTGAGCCTTATCGTAGACAGGCGCATGCTCAGTTTGCCTGATGCGCAAAGATTTGCACGGGAGCAAATCCGGAGATACTCGTGCAAACGTCCGATCTTCACCTGCTTCCTTATCCCTAATTCACAAAGTCTAAAACTGAAGCTAATTTGGTAATGTTTGTAGCATGCCTGAGATGATCATTACATATGTAAATCACGAAGACTCTGAGGAGAGTCGCCAGGTATACCCAAATGTGCCTCAGTTGTACGCTCTGTGCATCGGGTTTAGGGTAACAGGTGAACATCTGAGCTGCTCGCTGGCACCTCCTGATTTTCTCCATTACAAGCCCCTGCGAGTCAAGCCCTGTGTGTCAGTCAGTCTGAGGAGAACGACAGTCACACTTCAGCCGAGAACAAGGGTGCAAAACCCACTGCACAGCAGCTCTCTCTGTCCCTTGCTGAGATTCCAGCCACACAGTCTTTCAGACAGTTAGGATGAGAAGCGTCACTCGCTGGCTGAGCCCCACTGGCACTGACATGGCGTCTCCTAGAGACAGCACAGTCAGTCGCGGCAAAATAAACAAGCATTGACCGAGACAGCAGTTTGGGCTTCCCTGTAGGCAATAGATGTGCATTTTCTAGGAACTGTCATACTGGTCATGCCCAGCCATTCAAATGTTGGACCTGCATATAAGAGCAGTGCCAGGCAAATGGTTGCCTAATACCCACATAAGAGCCAAGACTGTTGGCTTTTTCAATGCTTGTTTTGAACAGAACTTCAGTGCGTACAAGGAACAGATGCAAAGACAAGTGGCTGGAGGCACACGGGGTATTGCATCGGTGGGCTGGCTTGGTAGGTGTACGGCTGCAATGTACCCATTAGCTTTCAGGGAACACCTCGATAGATCAAAGAGATCCCAGGGGGTGTATTTTGGGTCTAGCTAGAAGGGCCGGGGAATGGGTGGAACGTCCACATGGCCATGGGCAGTCCATCAGGGTAAATAAACATGCACCAACCACAGGCCGTGTGTCCTTTCTCACATCTCATGTCTCTCTCCATCTTCCTTTCCATGCCAATGGTGTTGTGTTGTGGGCAGCTCTTTCAGGGTCACCTAATAGCAAAACTACACATACATCAAAAATGACAAGCATTTGCAAGAGCACAGGGGGGCCAAGGGATATTCTGCAACAGAGTTTTGATACAGTGCTGGAAAACATTTTCAAAGCAATGCAGAGGTGGAGGAGAGAAAGAAAGGAAGAAAGAAAGAAAGAAAGAAAGAAAGAAAGAAAGAAAGAAAGAAAGAAAGAAAGAAAGAAAGAAAGAAAGAAAGAAAGAAAGAAAGAAAGAAAGAAAGAAAGAAAGAAAAGGTACAAAGGATGGAAGAAAGGAAGGGAGGGAAGAAATAAAGGAAGGGAGGGAGGGAGGAAGGAAGGTACGAAGGATGGAAGAAAGGAAGGGAAGGAAGGAAGGAAGGAAGGAAGGGAGGAAGGAAGGAAGGAAGGGAGGGAGGAAGGAGGAAGGAAGGAAGGAAGGAAGGAAGGAAGGAAGGAAGGAAGGAAGGAAGGAAGGAAGGAAGGAAGGAAGGAAGGAAGGAAGGAAGGAAGGAAGGAAGGAAGGAAGGAAGGAAGGAAGGAAGGAAGGAAGGAAGGAAGGAAGGAAGGAAGGAAGGAAGGAAGGAAGGAAGGAAGGAAGGAAGAGAGGATGGGATGGAATTGGTAAGACTGGTGTAGGCAAAGAATAAAATATGCGGCGAAAGAATGAATAAAAGATGGACAAAATACAAGAAGGAAAACAGGAAAGAAAGCATTAAAGGAAAGATTGTAAAAAAGCAAATAAGGCACGATGGAAAGGGAAGAGAGTGGGTGCAGTGCGGGATATGATGGATTATGCAGTAAAGGGATGACAGAGAGAAGGAATTAAAAGGATGCAGAGGAGGAGGGATGTAGAGGAGCAATGAAAGAAGGAGAACAACACGGAGGATGGATCGGAAGAGGAGATAAAGAAGAGGGAAAATAGGCGGGAAGTTGAAAAACAGTAAAAGGCGGGTAAAGAAAAAACGTAAAGGGATGGAGAAAAGAAGGAAAGGAAGGATGGAGGAGTGAAAGAGGGATGAAGGGAAGGTGCATGCAGAGATGAAGTCAGAATGAAGGTCACTGGGTTAAGGAGAACGGTCTACAGAACCTGGCTGACATCGCAGCCCCTTGCTACTGCCTGCCCCCCTAGACCTCGCTCCTGCTTGCACGCCCAGTCCACTTACAAGACCGGCTCCCTACAGTCAACCAGACCCTAATCCATTCCGAGCACTCTCCTAAGAAGGTCTGCCGCCCAGCACCCAGGCTCTGCTGCCCCCTTTGCTCTCTTGGCCAGGCTTACTCCTGGCCTTCCATGCCCTGAGGTCCACAGGCCTCCCCAGCCCTGCTGTTTCCCTGTCCCACCTCCACCCCCAGGCCGTACTCGGTATCAAGGACAGCCGCCCATTCATCCCCGGCAGCAGGAGCTTGGTTTCCATGGGAACCGCAGAAGATGCTCAGCCTGAACCAGCAGATCAGCATCACACTGGGCCCGTTATGTAGAGAGATCAACTTCACCTCAAGCATCCGGGGATCTGTGCTACGCCCACACTGAACACTCTCAGGTCATGAGTACCACAGCTGGTCCTGTCATCCCTACTAAAGTACTGGGACCCACGCACGGCTCAGCCAAGGTATACCGATCGAGCTCCTGCGACACTCTCTCCTATGACAGTAGTGTCACCCACATACTTCTCATCCAATACACCAGAGCCCTGACCTAGAGACCGCCTGTTATTTCTGGACTGGACTGTACAGCTCTGCCAATGTGCCTCAACCCTGACCTGCCTGCAGGCCCCTCTGATTTTTCAGCATTGCACCCAGCTCTGTAAACGGAGAGCAATTCTGCCATGCAAGCGGCACCGACATCTGCTATTTCGTTGATGGGGCTTACACAAAGAGCTCTGCCAATGCTCCTCAATCCTGACCTTTATCAACTTCTTTTAGTTCAGTAATGTGGCCGGGACACAGCTATGGCAACTAATTCCCCTCTATCTTCGTGGCACAGCTGTCAGCTATTTCGTTACTGGGAGTCTGGGAACCTCACGTGGCTCAGCTCTGGCCCCTTAATCCTGCACCGTAGCATCATGTAAGTGAAGTCTTAGGGTCTTATACAGGGCTCTCCTAATGCACCTCATTCATGTTCTGCCTCGCCTTCTGCTTTATATTGGCTCTCCTAATGTACCTCAACCGTGTCCGGCCTCGCCTTCTGTTTTATATGAGTTCTCCTAATGTTCTTGAACCATGTCCTGCCGCGCCTTCTGCTTTATATGGGCTCTCCTAATGTACCTCAACCATGCCCTGCAGCGCCTTCTATTGTTGCATATGGGCTTTCCTAATGTACCTGAACCATGTCCTGCCTCGCCTCCTTTTGTTGCATATGGGCTCTCCTAATGTACCTCAACCGTGTCCGGCCTCGCCTCCTGTTGTTGCATATGGGCTCGCCTAATGTACCTCAACCATGTCCTACCTCGCCTTCTGTTGTTGTATGTGGGCTCTCCTAATGTACTTCAGCCATGTCCTGCCTCGCCTTCTGTTTTATATGAGTTCTCCTAATGTACCTCAACCATGTCCTACCTCGCCTTCTGCTGTTGTATATGGGCTCGCCTAATGTACCACAACCATGTCCTACCTCGCCTTCTGTTGTTGTATGTGGGCTCTCCTAATGTACCTGAACCATGTCCTACCTCGCCTTCTGTTGTTGTATATGTGGTCTCCTAATGTACCTCAACCATGTCCTGCCTCGCCTTCTGTTGTTGTATATGTGCTCTCCTAATGTACCTCAGCCATGTCCTGCCTCGCCTTCTGTTGTTGTATATGTGCTCTCCTAATGTACCTCAGCCATGTCCTGCCTCGCCTTCTGTTGTTGCATATGGGCTCTCGTACTGTACCTCAACCATGTCCTGCCTCGCCTTCTGTTGCTGCATATGTGGTCTCCTAATGTACCTCAGCCATGTCCTGCCTCGCCTTCTGTTGTTGTATATGTGGTCTCCTAATGTACCTCAGCCATGTCCTGCCTCGCCTTCTGTTGTTGTATATGTCCTCTACTGTTGTATATGGGCTCTCCTAATGTACCTCAACCATGGGCTGCTCCCCTTCTGTTGTTGTATATGAGCTCTCCCAATGTACCTCAGCCATGTCCTGCCTCGCCTGCTGCTGTGTTGGCATTGGGACCCACACCCACACAGCTCTCTCAATGACCTTCATCGCCTTCTGCTATTTCGGTACAAGCCACGACCTGCACACAGCTCTGCCACTCCATCTCAATTCATCCCAGGAGCATGACGTCATTTCAGTACCGAGTCTCGCGCCCCCCGCTTCTCCAAAACCCCACGCGGCCCTGCGTGCTATTGCATCACCGGTTCCCACGCAGGTCCACCGGTGCAAGTCTCTCCTTCTGCACAGCCGTGTGTACACACACACATTCAGAAACACACAGATGGTGCATTCGCACACTGCCTGCTCATGCGCGCCCCTCCCCCCACGCACACATCTGCACAGCTTATCCTCATCCTGGGAGGACACTGTCTGCTGCAGCTCCTTGGATGCGTGCCCGGAGGTGGGGAAGTGGGGGATGGGGGGCGCGAGCACAAACACCAGCACTTTCCTCTGGTGCTTTTCCAAGAACTGTCTGGCTGAGGATAAGATGAACTCAGATAAGGAGGGAGTGGGAGGAAAGGCATTCAGAGAGCCGCGCGCGGGTACAGAATGGTACATCCGGACCCGTGCAGGCTCCGAAGGCACAGTGCGGCACATAAAGGTACACGTGGGTGTACGCGGGCACGGAGAGGTACACCAAGCATTCACCGGTACAGAATAAAACACAGTACTGGAAATGGAAATGATGTACTGACGGATCCCACCAGCACGGCGCAGAAGTGGGTGGGGGTAGGTTGGCGGCTCCAGAGATTTTTCTCAGACCCTCCTCCCCCATAAATAAATATTTGCCTTTTAGGGTGAATGATTAATCATAGAACCTGGAAAATAACCCAAGAGCAGAGGGGTGTTTCTGCAAATGTTGCAAGCAAAGTATAAAAGGTGCACACCTTTTAAACCTAAGAACCTAAACAGGAATTTCTGCCAAGGACTGGATCAGAACGCAAACCCTCTGATCAAGAAACTTGCTATGATTACTGCAAATCCTTTTGACCGCTGCCTGTGGCTCGTCACAGCGCCGACCCATTTCACTTTCAAGTAGCATTGTGGGTAAGTGTGTCCACCCTGGACCTAACTGCATGCTGGATTCAGCAGATCAAAAACACTCAAACACTTGAAGGGCCCACATGGATTTCCCGGGCCAGGAACCAGGGAGACATTTTTTGCCGGATCCCTGATCTGGGAAACATGCTGCCCAATGACCAGTACTGATAATTCAAACATATATAAAGAAAGTGCACATGTATGTATGGCCCACATGTTATGATCATATGCTTTTGTAATGCGCCAAATCACCACTGTTGTAGTTTAAGAGCGCCTAGGCATGTCCATGGAGTGGCATACTGTGCCCTAGGGTAACCAGACTGTCCCCTCTACCCTCTGTTCAGACAGTTTTTTATTTAAAATCCCGTCCCCGTTTTGGAAAAACAGAGGCCGGGGAGCAGTGGTGTCACTGGCCCAGTCACAGCTCGATTGCAGGAAGGAAGAAAGGGCCAGATTGTCAAAAATAAGAACGTGTTCAAATCTGAGACGCGCCACAATTCTGCCAGAAATAGATGTGCCTTGTTCACAGACGTGCGCATCTCAGGCATATGCACGTTTATAAAAGGGGCGCGAAGTGTGTGCGAAAGACTACTGAGGGCATTTGATGACATTGATGCGTGGTGTGCGGTGCCCTTGGTTGTGCCCATCTGCCCATCATACCCCCGCGGTCCTGGATTACTTCTACTGGAACAGGTGACATTGGCATTCCTTGCATGTACAGATCATGTGTGATGCACGCAACATAACCATGAAGGTACAAGCAACACCCGACAGCTCCAGCTATTGGTACTATGCCATAGCGCAACAGTTTGGGGCAGGATAGCATGCCGATACATGGACGCCACATAATGAGGTCACTGTCCGTGACATGCAAGCATCCTCAGTGGTGCTCTGGGAACACGTGATACCTACGCACAACCCGGCCTCTGCTCAGAGGTTCAACGTCCTGCAATATTTATGATCAATGAAATGGGAGGACCGTAGGAAGCAGAGCACTTTCCATGTGATTGTGAAGCCATGACAATGATAGTTTGTACACAATGATGTGAATTGCATGCATAATCCCACTGTACATCAAGACACTCATTGTGTATCTCCCTCTGGCATTCCTGAATGGCCTGGTAAAACTACCACCTGAGACACTGACATGGTATACACTTTACCCCGCCTGGGAAGGGCTCCACATTTACAAAGCAAACTCAACATACAGCTGAAGTACAGCTTATGCATTATTGTCATATTCTCAGAAATATTGTGCACAATAAAATAAAAAGAGAATGAACTGGAGAACCTCAAGACCTTCCTCTTTGCTTCTGCCTTCTCTCTTCTTCTCCCCTGCTGATTTCCTGTCTGATACTGCACTGATTACCTGGCTACCCTCTGATTTCGGGCCCAGGTCCCTACCTGCCCAGTTGCACCCCGGCACTGCCTCCCGGCAACCTTTGCACTTGGGACTGGATCTGTAACCCTACAGTCCCCCTACCGGCACTTTTGGACACCTGCTGTCTGCACTTACCCTTGCACCTGCCACCTGCTGGCCGCACTTCTTGTTATTGTTTTGATCCCATGTACAGCACTGCCCTCTCCCCTTCCCCCAGCACTTTTCCCCCTCCCCGGCATTTGTGCGATCTCAATGTCACTTGGCCTAGTTGGATCATTGTCTCTGTCCCTCTTCTGTCCCCCCTCCCTTGTCTCGTCGCGCCTTGAAACACGTGTGTATAGACACGTTACAAATGACATATCATATCATATAACATTGAACAAACTAAAATAGCTTGCTTGTATTTTTTGGGTAGTTGCACTTATTTTTTTGGGCATCAAGTGAGCTGCACATGTTTTGGGTGCAAAGCGCACTCACGTTGGCATTTGCACACGAAAAGTGTGCATCTGACAGATTCTCCAGATGCATCAGTAAATGGCCACTTAATTGCACAGAGCATTTGTGGGTGTTTTCTTTGAGAGTATGCGCATTGAGATGCGCCCGGGGGACGTAGGTGCATCTTTATGCCATTGCTTATTATTGAGATTAGCATGTTTTTGAGAATATGCTCATAAATCGTCATAATGGACAAGAATTCAACAGAACATCTACAAACAGAAACAGTTGTTTAACTTCATAATTGCTTCGCCAGGTCTCTGGCTTCCCAGGATGGCCCAAACCCCAGGTAAACGCCGCAAGGGTGAACTGATTGCACCACAGAGACTGCTTGCAAAATGGCTACATAGCAAGGCCTGTCACACCATTCTGCGCAAAAGCTCCTTTGTTTTTAACAAACATGCACCCATTTACTGTGGGATCCCACCAACAGGAAGTGTGGGGTGGGTGGTGCCTTGTGGATGGGAGTACAGTCCTACCTTTATGTTTGTGCCTGGTCCCAGTTTATAATTTAGAAAATCTTGTCACCTTAACTGTGCGCCCACCAGGGGTGTTCAGACTTTGGCCTGCTGGGGGAAATAAAATGAGCGAGGGTGCAGGTAAGTGGATGGGAACACAGGAACGAGATACTACGAGTGGAGAGAAGGAAGGAGGCAGCGGGGAAGTATGCTTTGGGAGAGCCAGGGGTGAAGGAAGGAGGCAGCGGGGAAGTATGCTTTGGGAGAGCCAGGGGTGAAGGAAGGAGGCAGCAGGGAAGTATGCTTTGGGAGAGCCTGGAGAGAAGGAAGGAGGCAGCGGGGAAGTATGCTTTGGGAGAGCCTGGGGTGAAGGAAGGAGGCAGCGGGGAAGTATGCTTTGGGAGAGCCTGGGGTGAAGGAAGGAGGCAGCGGGGAAGTATGCTTTGGGAGAGCTTGGAGAGAAGGAAGGAGGCAGCGGGGAAGTATGCTTTGGGAGAGCTTGGAGAGAAGGAAGGAGGCAGCGGGGAAGTATGCTTTGGGAGAGCCTGGGGTGAAGGAAGGAGGCAGCGGGGAAGTATGCTTTGGGAGAGCCTGGGGTGAAGGAAGGAGGCAGCGGGGAAGTATGCTTTGGGAGAGCCTGGAGAGAAGGAAGGAGGCAGCGGGGAAGTATGCTTTGGGAGAGCCTGGAGAGAAGGAAGGAGGCAGCGGGGAAGTATGCATAGCTGTCAACCATTTGAGTTGCAAAGGCGGGTGAAATCCCCCGATTTTGTTTTTGGCGGGTGAGAAGCCCATTGTAATGAATGGGCGTGCAGGAGTTTTGGCGGCTGAGAGAGCTGTTTACAAGGCGGGTGACACCCGCCAAAAGCGTGTGAGTTGAAAGCTATGCTTTGGGAGAGCCTGGAGAGAAGGAAGGAGGCAGCGGGGAAGTATGCTTTGGGAGAGCCTGGAGAGAAGGAAGGAGGCAGCGGGGAAGTATGTTTTGGGAGAGCCTGGGGTGAATGTCACTCCTGTTAGGTGGGCCATGGTTCTGCCAAATGGAGGAGGCAGATATGTCGTAAAGAGTTGTGATAATTGGGTTGTGCTTCCAAGGCAAATTTGGAGAATTGTATGTTTGTACACAGTGTAATGTTGGATGCCTAAGGGGCTTGAAAGCGTGCTCCGACAATCCTGGAATATTGGTAGCTTATTTCCAGAATGTTAATTCTGGGACTGCCAAGCCTGAGCTAAGAGCGGCCTAGTCAAGGCTAGACAGTGTAGAGGGGCGGATGTTCCTGGTAACAGAAGGTAAGGGAATGCAGTGATGAAACTGATACCGCAAAATTAAAAAGTACATGCAGATACAAAAGCGAATGAAAGAGTGCAGACAAGTGTACACAGTGCAAACAGGTACATATAGGCAACGAAATGTAAGCATGTAAAGGAGAGGTACATATGGGTACACAAATGGTACAGAAAGGCAGAGGCGTTGACAGGGAAGATCCTGAGCGGGCAAGGCCCTCCCAAAATCTGTGAATGCCCCCTCAGCAGCGCTCTGTGGGCATTTACAGATGTTAATGTCACTGAGGTGGGCCCAACTACATCAGCGTCAGGTCCCACTTGTTAGACAATTCTGGCCACGCCTCTGTAGAAAGGTACGGACAGGTGGCCAGTGGTACCACAAACACAGATGCGCGTTTCGGGGTGTGTATGAGTATGCATGGTACAGAAAGGTACACACAACTACAAAGCGTGGAAAGAAGACACCCTCAAGGGAGCATGAGCTCATATTGCTGCACACTAGTAGAGACCGGAGGAAGCAGGTACACATCAGTGTAGTAAGAGCCAAACGATTACACAACTACATGCAGAGGTACACACATACTTACATATATGGTGCCCACTGCCACACCCGGATGCAGGAAGACACACAGAGTGATTCTCTACTAGAGATGGGCGAGCCCCACCTAGGGCTCTGGCCTGATCCCACCTCTCGGACCAGTGCTTGCCCAAAGCAGGGGCCGGCCACAGCCTTTTAACTAAAGGGACGCTCTGTAACAATTAAAAGAACTAGTGGTATGGGCGGCATCAATGATTTATACACTTCCATCTCTGAATGTGGGTGAACAGCTGCCCTCTCTCCCACTTTGTGTGGGCACTAAGGCTTCAGCACAAAATGCAGGTCCTGCATACGTACCAAGTAACAGTTAAGGACACCATCCCTTTATTTATGAACTCCATACTAAAGAACAGGGCGGGTCCTAATTCCATACCATAGCTGGTAAAATAGCTCAGCGGGTCGAGCGCGCGTTGATGTGATCTGTGTGCTTTATGCAGGTTGCAGGTTCTCATCCCGGCAAGACAAACTCAGCCTTTCATCCTTCCGAGGTAGATAAATGGGTACCAACTTTGGTACACATTTATCGACATGCAAATATGCTGCATGTACAGCACTTTGGAGGAAGCGTTTTGTGCAGCCATTTCCCAGGCTCAGCCCGTGGTGGGATCCTAAAGCCGGCCTGACCCCTAGGCTCGGCCCCATCCTTCACTATTCCCTACTGTGGAAAGGTAGACAGGTAGACAGGTGTGCAGGAAGGAGCAGGCTTTCTCTCTAGCTCCTGGTGTGGGACATTCTTGGCAGTGCTGCGTTTGCCCCACATGGTCCAAACGTAGAGCTCTGTCCCTGAATAGGCTGCCTTGGTCACGAATGATAAACGTGGACGAGTGCCCTAGGGCTGCCTTCGAGGAGCGTCTCTGCTAGCTGTTCCAATAGCACAGCAGTAGAGCACTTGCTTTGACATCTGTGCAGAGCCAGCAGACGCAGGTTCGAATCCCAGAAAGGCCAAACTCAGACTTTCATTCCAAGGACGATAAATGAGCACCACCCATGGGTAATAATAAGCAGCGCTCAAATGTCTGAGGGTTCGTAGGGCTATATAAATGCTAAATTATTATTAAGTCTGTAGGTTGACAGCAGATGCAAGGCAAAAGACCATTTTCACAGGCAAAACATAGTCAGCCAGAGTAATTCACTTTTATATATATTTAAAAAAGAAAGCTGTTTATTCACGAATCTGATGCTAGCAAATCTGTTGAGAAGCTGCTTGGCAAACAGAGGAAGAAGAGTGGCAGCCTTTCCGCACAAGTGCACCAGGGCTCTTTTAAAAGAGTCCCAGCCTCCCTGCTGGTAGCGTGGCTTAGTGCCTGGGAGTCAGACGATGGGCCATGGAAAGAAGGAAGAAGCTCTCTAAGAGGGATGCAAGGAAAAGAACAACGCAAGGTCCAGAGCAACTGCAGAAAAAGGAGTGAGCATCTCTTAGCCAATTAACAATACACATTAGACCAAAACGTAATGAGGGGAAATGGACCCACAATGGAAGAAATGTGTAAAACATGCAAAAAGAAAGCCAAACCAAAACACACTAAAAAAATAGTCCCTGTGGGGAAAGTCGATCCTCAAAAGTCCAAAAGAAAAACTGAGAGAAGTCTGAGCGTCTGTGGACCCGAATGTCCACTAGACGGCCTCGGTGCCCATCGTCGCTCCGTGCAGGCCGAGCGGGAGAGACCATGCCAGGCTCCTTTACTGCTGACGCTGCTTCTGGAAAGGGGTTACTTTGGGCGTGAACACGAATGGTTGCTAAAAAGTCGTTGTTGCCAAATTTGCTCCAGATGGGGTCCTCCGCTAAGGCTGTTTTCCTACAAGTCAGCACAGGGCAAGCAGCTTTCAGCGGTCAGGTCTTGCTGCTGGCCCTTGGCCATGTGGCTTGCGGAACAATCCTCTACTAACCTGCTGGGATACCACGCACTTCAGGGGGGCACTTCGAGTACAGGAGAGCCACTCTGTCTGAGCCACAGGGCACAGAGCCAAAGCCAAAGCTCATCAGGCCACAGGGTTCTTCTCCCTAAGGCGGGGGGCCGAATGTGGGGGAGGCAGGGCACCCCAGCAGAGCAGTTCCTTTATGTGACCAATATAATACTGCTTCATTGGACTCCCTAGGGAACCAAGTATTGCAGGTGCCTGGTTATACACAACATGATTCAGTCCAAATCTGGAGGTGCTTCTCCAGTCCTGGTGTGTGTGTTGCATTTTTTCATCATGACTACGGGCTAGCCACACTACACATAAACACACCGAAAACGAATCTAATGTTCACACCCTACCAGCTCTCTGAGACTCTGGAAACAACAGAGGGAACACCGGTGCACATAGTCCATAAATCCATCAACACTGCACAAATGCACACCAACACAATATATTCATACACCCAACAGCCACCTGCGACTGTGGATCCCTTATGGATACAACCAGTGTGCACGACCACAAACCCCACCCTAGCATCACATGACACACGCACCCAACACAAACACTAGCACAGACCCGAGCACCCATACCGCTAAAACACACAGGACCTCCCGAACCAACTCCCACACGCAAGACAATACACACACACACACACACACACACACACACACACAAACACACGCCATTTCCTCCTGGTTTTAAGCCTATCCTATCATCCTATACCCACTAACACACCCAGCCCTCCTCTCTTGCAGAGCCACGTGGGTGCCTGGAGACTGCCCTTGGGTGGTAGCAGTGCATTGTATAAATCAACATAACATAACATATGATATGATAGGGCATTTATAACGCGCCTATACACAAGTGTTTTAAGGCGCGACGAGGCAGGGGGGAACAAGGGGAGACAGACAACGATCCTACTAGGCCAGGTGTCATTCAGATCGCGCAAGTGCAAGGGTAGAGGGGAAGGGAAAAGTGCAAGGGGGAAGGGAGACGGGAAAGTGCAGTACAGGGTTAGTAGAACAAGATAAATACTAAGGGCCAGCTGGTGGCAAGTGCAAGGTAAGTGCAGACAAGTGCTGGGAAGGGGGGGCGCTGTAGGGATACAGAGACAGTCCCGCAGTGCACAGGTTGACAGGGAGGCAGTGCAGGGGGGAGTGGCTGGGCCAAGAACCGAGATCGGTGAGTGGCCCAGTTGCAGATTCAGGGCAGTTTCAGTAATTTTAGCATGGGAGAGGGGGAGAGAAAGGGAAGGCAAAGAGGAACGTTTTGAGGTGCTTCCGGAACCAGAGATGGTTCTCCTCAAGTTTCAGGGAGGCCAGAAGGTTGTTCCAGAGGGAGGCCCTTGCTGAGGAGAGAGATCTGCCCTCAACTCGTTGCTTGGAGAAGCGGCTGACCCTGAGGGAGTTGGAGGCGGATGAGCGAAGAGCTCGAGAAGGAAGATATTTAGGAAGAGAGAGTTGAAGGTATTTTGGCCCAAGGCCCCAGAAGGCCTTGTGGACAATGCAGAGGGTTTTGAACTTAATCCTCGCAGCCATTGGGAGCCAGTGTAGCGATTGCAGTCCTGGAGAGATACGGTCCCTGGGCTTGAGGCCAAGGACAAGTTTCGCAGTCCTGTTCTGGATGAGTTGCAAAGGGCGGAGAGTAGAGGCAGGCAGATTTAGATAGAGGCTGTTACAGTAGTTCAGCTTCGAGAAAACCAGGGTTCTAGAGACAGTAAGCTTCTGGGGGAAGGAGAGGAAAGGAAGGATACCTCTGAGGAGGTGCAGCTGGTAGTGAGACTTCTTAGAGACGTCAGAAATGTGAGGAGAGAAAGAGAGTGTGGAGTCAAAGATGACCCCGAGGTTTTTTGCCTTGCAGGTAGGAGCAGGCAGAGGGCCAAGAGAGGCCGGCCAGAGAGCTGCAGGGAAGGAGGGAGTGGGTGTGCCGATGAGTAGGATCTCAGTCTTACTGGTATTCAGGCAGAGGTCATTTGTGGCACACCATTCCTGGATAGCAGAAAGACAGTCAGAGATAAGGGAAGGAGAAGAGGAGGTCGAGGGTAGCCTGAAAATGAGCTGGGTATCATCCGCATAGCACTGAAAGTTGGGGCAGAGAGCAGCGATGCGGCGGGCAAGAAGTGCCAGATACTGAGGTTAGATCCCTGGGGGACACCACAGCTAGAGAAAAAGATGTCAGAGAGGAAGGACCCGAGTTGGACCAGGGAGGGTCGATCAGAGAGGAAAGAGGTCAGCCACGCCAGAGCCTGACCAGTGATACCCAGGTTATCACGGAGACGGTTGAGCAGGATAGTATGGTTGACAGTATCAAAGGCAGAAGAGAGATCAAACAAAATGAGAACACATGGAGTGTTAGAGTCAAGGTTCGAGAGCAGGGCCTCACGGATGTTCAGGAGAGCAGTTTCCGTGCTTCTGGCAGCTCTGAAGCCCGATTGATGGTCATGAAGACTACCAACAGATTCGGCATGGAGATTAAGCTGGGAGATGGCCAGTTTCTCCAGGAGCTTGCCCAGGAAGGGAGATATAGAGATTGGGCGATAGTTAGCCGGGCAGGAAGGGTCGGAAGAGGGTTTCTTAAGAAGGGGGTGCACAAGGGAGTGCTTGAGGGGGGATGGGAGGACTCCAGAGGTGAAGGAGTGATTGCAGAAGTCAGCCAGGGCAGGAGCCAAGGAGTCGATGTGGTCCTTGATAGTTTTGGAGGAACAGGGGTGGACCTGTTTTGACGAGACTTTCATAGATCGGACTTGTCTCGAAACCTCGTCGGCAGAAAAAAGGGGAAAGGCAGAGAAGGAGGGAGGAGGGGTGGCTCCAGAGGGGCCAGAGGAAGAGGAGGGAATAGAGGGGTGGGGGGTGGTGATAGGAGGAGAGCAAGGACAGGATGTCCTGAGTTTTTGAAATGAAGTGAGAGGCCAGTTCCGTGCAGAGGGCCTGGGAGGGGACAGGAGAGGTAGAGACTGCAGCAGGGTTGGCCAGCTCCTTGCAGATTTTAAAGAGTTCGGCCGAATTGTTAGATGCCGCAGAGATGCAGGCTTGGATAAGGGCTCTCTTCTTGGTGAGAACGGAGAGCCGGTATTGCCTTTGGAGCAGGCGGCAGGCCAGTTTGTCAGAGGATGAACATGAAGCACGCCATTTCCTCTCTGCCACCCTGCACTTGCGTTTAAGGGTGACGAGATCCGAGTCATACCAGGAGTTACATTTGGCTTTGGGCTTCAGGCGGATTCTCATGACAGGGGCAAGGATATCAAAAGTATCAGATATAGCAGAGTGGAGCGTGGAGAGGGCTGTGTCAGGGTGGGTAGTCAGCCGAATGGGGATGGGGGAGCGAGAAGGTGGCAGCGAAAGCCTCAACTGACATGCGCTTCATGGGTCGGATGACCGAGAAGGAGGGGTGCAGTGATGAGGGTGGCTTTGCCTGTGGGGTAGGGAAGGTGAGGTGGGAGGATAGGAGAAAGTGATCACTACAGGAGAGAGGAGTGGAGAGAGGGACAGAGAGGGGAAGGTCAGAAGAGATCAGGTCATCAAGAGTGTGCCCTGCAGAATGAGTCGGCCCAGACGGGAGAATAGAGAGAGAGAGGGAGTTGCAGAGATCACAAAAGAGTCCTGAGGGGGGACAGGAGGCATCCAGGTGGATGTTGAAGTCTCCAAAAAAGATGAGTTGAGTGGTGGAGGACAGGAGTGAGGATGAGAGGTCCGCCCACTCGGAGAGGAAGGAGGAAATCTGACCAGGTGGCCGATAGTGGCCACGGTAAGGGAATGGCTAGGGGAGAGAGATAGTCGGCAGAAAAGGCTGTCAAAAGAGGAGTACGTCTGCGTAGGAGTGACAGCAGGGGCGTTGCTAGGGGGGGGCTAAGGAGGCTATAGCCCCTGATCTTTTGGTTGTAGCCCCGGATAGAATCTCAGGAGCTACAGCCAAAAGACTAGCTAGCCCCCAGTGCCAACAGTTCTGACATCAGCTTAGCCCCGGGTCTTTTCCAGACCTAGCAACTCCCCTGAGTGACAGTGGCAGGAATCCACTCAGGGAAGATAAGGGCCACACCCCCCCCCCAGTATGGTTGGGTCTGGGCACGGAGAGGATCTTGTAACCGTCGGGTAGGAGTGTGTCAAAGCCGGTGACAGAGCTGGCCGTGAACCATGTCTCAGTGAGACCGAGGACGTAAGGTCCAGTTCCTCAAGGAGGCGACAGATGTTAGAGGAATGTTTGACGGCAGAGCGAGAGTTAAGAGTGGCAATGTGGAGAAGTTTGCCATCCTTGAAGGACTTCTGGGGAGGGGTACAGATCAGAGGTACGCCCTGCGGAGGTGAAGAGGGAGCACAAGAGGGGGCAGGGAGGGAGGGTGGAGGCAAGGTAGCCGAGGACAGAGGAGGGGGGACAGCAGGAGAGGAAAGGAAGTTGATGAGGCGCGGGAAGTGTCTATCAAAGAGGTGGAGGTTGGCCTGAGGGCCTTGGACCAAGACGGTCCCATTTGCGTAGACATTAATGATGGCCTTAGAGGAGTGGAAGGAGGCCAAGAGGACATCCCAGCGGGTGCCAATATTAATGGGAGAAGAGGAGAAAGGAGAGAGCACAGAGACCATATGAAGGGTCCATAGGTCAGGAGAAGGCACGAAAAAGAGGATGTCAGTCAGAGTTTCCTTTGAGGAGGCACTGGTGTAGATGTCAGCGATAGGGAGGCCTGAGTTGGAGACCAGGATGTCCTTCTTAAACTTCTTCCTACCAGATTTAGTGAGGAGAGCAGGATTGTCAGTAGAGAAGCAATTAGAGAAGATAGGAGAGACAGAGAGCACCATGGAATAGGAGGGGGGGGGGTAGACGGACAAGAGCAAGCGGACAGGGAGTGAGCGGCAAGCCCTAGTTACCACATTTCAGAACAACAGACAACAGAGTAATAGCGTATTAGGTACCCAGTGGAGAGGCCACCTAAGTGTGAGAATCCTGCGAGGGGAGAAAAAGCACTAGTTTACAACAAGTTTCAGAGCACAGTGAACACACAGTAAAAGCGTATTAGTTACCCAGTGGAGAGGCCACCTAAGTGTGAGAATCCTGCGAGGGGAGAAAAAGCCCTAGTTTACCACAAGTTGCAGAGCACAGTGAACACACAGTAAAAGCGTATTAGGTACCCAGTGGAGAGGCCACCTAAGTGTGAGAATCCTGCGAGGGGAGAAAAGCCCTAGTTTACCACAAGTTGCAGAGCACAGTGAACACACAGTAAAAGCGTATTAGGTACCCAGTGGAGAGGCCACCTAAGTGTGAGAATCCTGCTAGGGGAGAAAAGCCCTAGTTTACCACAAGTTGCAGAGCACAGTGAACACACAGTAAAATCGTATTAGGTACCCAGTGGAGAGGCCACCTAAGTGTGAGAATCCTGCGAGGGGAGAAAAGCCCTAGTGTCCCACAAGTTGCAGAGCACAGTGAAGTGAAGGCACCATGCGAGTGAGGTGAACAGGTGTAGGTGAGGTGGGCTGGGGGAGCAGGTGGAGCTAACAAGAAGGACCGGCTCCTTGCGTCCCCTGCGGACACCTGCAGACACAGTGGGAGCCGCAGCGTAGGTGCCGCCCTTTGCCTAAGGGGCCCTTAGCCGAGGGGGCTGCCAGGCAGGGGGGCTGCCCAGGGAGGAAGATTTAAGGCAGGAGGAGGAGAGGAAGGGGAGGGGGTGTTGGCGGGCAGGGAGGCGGGAAGAAGGGAGAGGAGGACCAGGAAGTGGCTGCAGGGGTTGGGGGGGCAGGGGGAAGCACAACGTGCACGGAGCACAGTAGAAACAAATCAACAGTTCCTGAAATTAAATTTAAAAACACACTCACTGGGAAGCCCACTGGAACTGCAAGGGCAAGCCTCACAACGGGCCACACAGGGCTACGGACGGCCGCTCGATCCCACTCAGCTCAACAATGAAGCAAATGTGGAGAGCGGCCGTTGCGTATTCCTGGAGAGGCCCGGAGGAGACCAATCAAAGGAGGTGTGGGCGGGCAGGGAGGCGGGAAGAAGGGAGAGGAGGACCAGGAAGTGGCTGCAGGGGGAGGGGGGCAAAGGGCAGCACAAAGCGCATGGAGCGCAGGAGAAACAAATCAACAGTTCCTGAAATTAAATTTAAAAACATACATAATTGTTGTGTCCAGTCCATAGAGCCAACTAGGGCCTGGGTCTTTCGGGTTTTGTGAAATGTTGTAAGGGATTATTCTGCTCTTTTTTTGTTATCTCAAAGTTCTCACCCAGGGACATGTGCAGCTTTTGTTCAGCTTCTAGGTACACACTTGAGAAGTTTGCAAATTGTACTGCAAAGTCCCCAGATGCCGTTCGACTTTCTACTGAAGACAAAGAAGCAAGTCTCCCCTCTGACAAGGTCCCCTTGCATACTTCTCTTGTCACCCAGATCTGTCTGCTCCTACCCGTTTTTGATCTCCAGTCCATATTTACTCATAGGCAGACTGCTCACGGAAGCACCATTAGCAACGGAGCCAGTGCTTCCGTGTCCCCACTCCCAGAGAGTCCTACTGGACTCTATGGGAATGGGGATTAACAAATATACCGGCACCTGTAAATCATTCCAAGTCCGGTGGCAAACCGCCGGTAGCACCGGCAGGGTTACCGCCAGACTCAGAATGAAGCCCATTGAGTTTCTGGGGGGAGGTCAGGAAAAGGAGGATGCCTCTGAGGAGGTGCAGCTGATAGTGGGCCTTCTTGGCAAAGTCCGCAATGTGAGGAGAGAAGGAGAGAACGGAGTAAAAGATGACCCCAAGGTTTTTTGTCTCACAAAAGGGTGATGGGAGGGGACCCATAGAGGGCGGCCGGAGGGAAGGAGGGAGCTGGGGTCCCAATGAGAAGGATCTCCGTCTTACTGGCATTAAGGTAGAGATTATTGGCGGCACACCATGCCTGAATAGCAGTCAGACAGTCAGGGATGAAGGAGGCGGAAGAGGGGGCAGTAGAGAGAAGCTTGAAGGAGAGCTGTGCGACGTCTGCATAACACTGGAAGTGAGGAGAGAAGGAGGATCAGGTGGGGCGGAGGGGTAACATAGATGTTGAAGAGCCACAGCGAGAGGATAGAGCCTTGAAGGACACTGTAGGTGGAGAGTTTGATAGGGGTGAGAAATGGCCCAGTTCAACCTGGGAAGGTTAGACAGAGAGGAATGAGGTCAACCAGACCAGTACCAGGCCTGTGATGCCAAGGATGACACGGAACCGATTTGTCAGGGTGGCATGATTATCCCTGTCAAAGGCAGAGGAAAGATCCAGGAGGATAAGGACAGATGGAGAGTTGGAATTGAGATTTCACGGGTGTTCAGTAGAGCAGTTTCCGTGCCTCTGGCTGCTCTAAAGCCAGACTGGTGGTCGTGGAGACAACCGACAGATTCAGTGTGTTGGATCAGTTGGGAGATGACCAGCTTCTCCAGGAGTTTGCCCAGGAAGGGGGTAATGGAGATAGGGTGGTAGTTAGCAGGGCAGGAGGGGTTGGCAGAGGACTTTATGAGGAGAGGATGCTCAAGGGAGTGCTTGAGTGGTAGCAGGAAGTAGCCAGTGACAAATGAGTGATTACAGAAATCGGATAAGGCTGACTCAAGGGAGACAATGTTGTCCTTGATAGTTCAGAAAGAGCAGGAGAGCATCTGTTTGGAGGATACTTTCATAGGGAGGACTTGTCTAGAGACCCATCTGGTGCTATGGGCGAGAAAGAAGAGAGTAGGAGGGAAATGGGAAGGGGGGTCATGGTAGGCCCGCAAACTGGGGAGGGTGGAAGGAGGGCAGTAGAGGAGAGTGCGGCCAGGATGTCCTGAGTTTTGGTTAAGAAGTGGGAGGCCAGTGGAGTACAGAGGGTCATGGATGGCTGGGGAGAAAGGGAGACTGCAGTAGGATTGGCAATTTCCTTGCAGATTTTAAACAGTTTGTCTGTGTTGTTAGTGGCCCCAGGGGTGCAGGCTTGGATATGGGCACTCTTCTTCGAGCGGATGGAGAGTCTGTATTGCCTTCAGAGCAGGGAGCAGGCCAGTCTGTCTGAGGATGTGCCTGATGCCTGCCACTTACACTCAGCAACTCTGCACTTGCATTTCAAAGAGGCTTGGTTGGAGTCATAACAGGTGTTGCTCTTGGAGGCAGGCTTCATGTGGATCCTCATGACATGGGGAAGGATGTCCAGGGTGTTGGTGATAGAGAGGTGAAGATTAGCAAGGGAAGAGTCAGTGTGGGAGTCCGTGGCAGGCGTGGGGGTGTGGGGGGTATAAAAGTGGCAGCAAATGCATCAACTGGCACTCACTTCATCGGTTGAATGGCGGAGATAGAGAGACACAGTATAGGCAGAGGCTTACCCGGGAGACCTAAGAGATCCAGGTAAGAGGACAGGAGAGCATGGTCAGACCAGGAGAGAGGTATAGTGAGAGGGTTGGAGATGGGGATATCTGTTGAGATGAGATTATCCAAGGTATGGCCGGCCTTGGGAGTCAAAACGGAGGGATGAATGGTAAGGGAAAGAAAGTCACAGAGGCTGCAGAAGAGTCCAGTGGCCGAATCAAGAAAGTCAAGGTGAATATTGAAGTCAATGAGGATGAGAAGCTTGGAGGTGGAGGCAAGAAGAGAAGAGGCGAGGTCAGACCCCTCAGAGAGAAAGAGGGAGACTGGACCAGGGGTCCTATAGATAGTGAGCGAGAGTCAACGATAGGGTTGGAGAGACACCAAGCCTGCAGACGAGGCACTGAAAGGAAGAGTAGGTCTGAGTGGGAATGATAGTAGCAGGGATCCATTCAGGGAAGATCAAGGACACTCAGCCTCCAGACTGGTTAGGCCTGGGGTTAGAGAGGATCTTGTAGCCCTCAGGGAGGAGAGTGTCAAAAGCAGTGACAGAGCTGGCAGCAGACCACGTCTCAGTGAGAGCGAGAACGTCAAGGTCAAATTCTTCAAGAAGGAGACAGATTTTAGAAGAGTGTTAAACAGCAGAGCGAGAGTTGAGGGTAGCTAGGTGAAGCTGGTTTCCACCTTTGAAGGAGGATATGCCCGACGGAGGTGGAGAAGGGGCAAGAGGGGTGGCAGACAGAGGAGTGGCAGGAGAAGGGAGGAAGTTGATCAGAGATGTAAGACGCCTATCAAGAAGGAAGAGGTTGGGTTGAGAGCCCTGGGCCATGACAGTGCCATTCTGATAGACATTAATGATGCGCCTAGAGGATGAGAAGCATGCCAAGAGTACTTTGCATCTCATGCCACCATTCATGGGTGACAAAGAGAAAGGGGAAAGGACTGAGACCATGTGGAGGGTCCAGAGAGGAAGCAACAAAGAGGATATCTGTGACAGTCTGCCTGGAAGGCATTGACGTAGGTGTCAATTGATGGGTAGGCCCGGATTGGAGGCTTTTTTGAACTTTTTCCTTCAAGGCTTCGAGAGAGAGGTAGGATATGTGATAGAGTAGCAGTTAGAGTAAGTAGGAGAGATGGAGAGCACCATGGAGGGAGAAGGCAGAGAGACGGAAAAGGGGGAGAAAGACAGAGAAACTGTAATGCACAGAGAAACTGCACAATGCATGACAAACTCACCAGTTGCAGACAAGTCAGGTGCTTGAGACGCCCCACGTCACCAAAGACAGGGTAAGGAGCTTGATGCATGGAGAGTCTCCACTTATTAGATGCTTAGGATGCTTCACTTGTCTGAGGAACCAGCTGGAACTCCCTGGATGTTAACAGCAGCTATCCCAGGTTAACAGCAGCTATCCCTAGGTCAATGGTAAACAGCACACACTGGCAGAAGCCAAGGCGCAGGGGACCCCCCACAGCACAAGCACTGTGCAGACACTGGCCCTACCTTGCCCCACTTAGTGCTGCTTTTCCACACTTCCGGACATACTCATTTCCATGATTCCTCCAGGCTACAAATTGTCTCCTGATCCTCCTCTCCAACATTTATTGCACTTGCAGGTCTCCATAGCTCAGTAAATTGATTGGGCCACCTGTTTATAGACTCATCTGTAAACTCCACTATTCCAGCGCCTCGCTCAGTCCTAGCCACCTCGAATCTCTATCAGTGTCGCAGCTCTCTCCGACATGGTCCACCTCAGATCCAAGATGGCAGTCAAGAGCAAGGCTCTGCAGCTGGGAGGCTCCGATGAAGCTCTTAGGTCAACAGCTGGTTCGTTGCTCTGTGGCTTTGTTAGATCTCCTGGGCCATTACCTCCAGCCATTGTGTATATGGAGTCGCCCACTCTAAGAGTCTCACATGAAACCTGCCCATGGCTGCAACAGGCCTGAGCCGAATGCTGGTGCTTCCCTTAGGCAAAGTACACATGGCACCTGTTATCTCCGGTGGGCACCCAAAAGGCCATCCAGTAATTCTGAACCCACCGGCTCCACCAATGATGCTATGTACTGAGCATTCATCACCGGCCGCTTATCAGTATTTATTCCTGGCGCACAACACAGCCAGGTCCGAGCCCAAGCCTCTGTCTCTCCTGAGCATGACACAGCCAATCCACCTTGGGCTCGTCTCTCTGTCTGTGAGGCCGGCTTACTCGTCAAGATCTCTGACAGCTCTCAGGGTCCTGCCCGTTCACAACCAAGCACCCACCGGGCAAGGCTCCGACATCCCCTCTGTGCAGCACAGGAAATAATAGCAGCACCACCTGCAATCAGCTCTCTCCGCCTGTCCGATCCATGAGACGGGCCTCTTCAAGGTCATCCCCAGCCCACTCTGCCTCACAGTCACCACCATACCTCCAGCCACCACATTTAATCCAGGCGATCCCAGTCTTAGAATATCCGATTGGTCATGCTCTATCTCTTGGTGGCTTTCAACACAATGGACCACCAAACAATCTTTGACAGATTTGTCTAAGTGGTTAGGGTGTCAGAGAAAGATATGATATGATATGTTAGTTTATTTATATAGTGCCTATACACAATGTGTTTCAAAGCGCTTTAAAGAAAGCGCTTTTCAAAGATGCATGTTGTTGGTTCTTGTCATACTTTTCCAATCGTAGCACCTGTTTGTAATGGAGACATTTTACCATGGATAAGATTGCTACAACATGTGATGCACCTAAAGATCCTCTCTTTCTCCCCTGTTTTTCAATATATATTTAAAACTGTTACATGAACTACTTACAACACTTAAAGTAGACGATCACTGCTGTGCCGATAATGCACAACTTTATAGTGAGCCATGGTAGATCAGAAGAAGGAGGCAGACCACATGATACATTCTTACAATTCTGTTTACTGATATGTTAAGAAAAAGGCCTATTTGGCCCTATCTCAAAGGTTCGCCCTACCTAACATAAAACTAACTATGGGCCTTGTCGTCAGTATGGCAGTCCAAACTAATGATCCGTCCTCTGTCAAAAGCTATCCTGTTCTAACCCTGTAATTATCTAAATACCAAAGGAAAAAGAAAGGGGTCCAGGAGAATGACTCCCTTCTCCTGGACAGGCTTCTTCCAGCCTTAATTTTCTATTTTCAAATAATTCTTGGTAACCATGTGAATCAAATCCTTCAATTCTTCCAGGGGGTTCTCCCACCTTTATGGCTCCCCCCTGAATACTTTCAATAGAGTTCCTTAATCCTTCACAACAGGGTTTTACCTTTATCGTCTCAGATTCGTGTAGTGTCTCTAGATGGCTTTCTATCTTTGTATTATACTTGAACCACTCTGTGGACTTAATGAACTGTCCTTCACCTCTTTAAAGTATTCATTATCACTGGGATGAATATGATGAGTCTGTATGTATTCTTCACTTTGTTTAAGGTATTCACAACCACTAGAATGAGTATGAGGAGTCCTCTAATATGCTTCACTTGTTTTAAAGGAATAGTGCCATCAAAAATTGTATTGGCTCAAAAGATGGGCTATCATCAAATATATATATAAAAACATTAATTAAGAAGGTTTCTATCTATACTTTTGAGCATATGAGGCTCAAAGTCACAGATTTAAAGCACTCGGAGGCATCCATTTTGTGAAATAGATGAGCCTCCTGTGCTTGTGTTAATTTCTGCCCTTGCGGCACTAACGAAGCAAAAGCCAGCCAGCTTAAACAAAAGCTACCAGCAGGTGGCTTTTGCTTCATTATTGCCGGAGAGCAGAGAATAATACAAGCTGGCAAGTGCTTTAAATGTCCTTATTTTTTAAAAGCACTGCAAAATAAATGCTGCATTTTTCTTTCTAACTTAGGAAGAAAACCGCAGCATTTATAACGTTGTATTTATGTTTGCTGTGGCTTCAGCTTTGAGTCTCCTGGGCTCCCCCGACGTTTCCCGGAGCCCGAGACACGTAGAAAGAAAACCGCAGCATAAATGTTGTATTTCTGACTATGGCAGCTTTCACTTTGAGTCTCCTGGACTCCCCCAGGTTAGGGGAGCCCAGGAGACTCAAAGCTGAAGCCACAGCAAACCTAAATACAACTTTGTTGTATTTAAAAATGCTGCGGTTTTCTTTCTACGTTTCCTGGAGCCTGAGAAACGTAGAAAGAAAACCGCAGCATTTAGAAATACAACAAGGTTGCATTTCTGACTGCGGCTGCTTTCACTTTTAGTCTCCTGGACTCCACCGGGTCAGGGGAGCCCAAGAGACTCAAAGCTGAAGCCACAGCAAACCTAAATACAATGTTGTTGTATTTAAAAATGCTGCAATTTTCTTTCTACATTTCCCGGAGCCCAAGAAACATAGAAAGAAAACCGCAGCATTTAGAAATACAACAACATTGTATTTCTGACTGCGGCGGCTTTCACTTTGAGTCTCCTGGACTCCCTCGACCTGGGGGAGCCCAGGAGACTCAAAGCGAAAGCCACCACCGTCAACGTTGTTGTATTTATAATTGCTGCACCTTTGCTTTTTGCCTTTCATTTTAGGTTTTCTGGGCTTCCCTGGGCTTTGGGATCACCGAAAACGTAAAATGAAAGTGAAGGCAGCCTCCCAAGCTCATGTACAGCTCTGCTCTGGCTGCAGGAAGCAAAAGTTCACAGCAGGGGGCTTTTGCTGCTTGTTTAGGGCCGCCAGGGCAGAGCTTAACATGAGCTGAGGAGGCTGCCTGAAATGACAAAATGGATGCTACCATGTAAACGCTTTGAGCCTCGTTTGCTCAAATGTTTACATAGGAACTTACATTAAAATGATGTTGAATGCATGTTTTTCATTATTGCCCATCTGTTGGGACAATCATATTTTGGAGCGCGCTATTCATTTAAGGTATTCATAATCACTGGGATGAATATGAGGAGTCTCCTTATATTCTTCACTTTCTGTAAAGTATTCACAACCACTGGTATGAGTACAAGGAGTTCCTTTGTATTCTTCACTTTCTTTAAGGTATTCACAACCACCAGGACGAGTATGAGAAGTCCCTTTTTATCATTCATTTTCATTAAAGTAATCACAACCACTGCAACGAGTATGATTAGGCAACTGAGTCTCTTCCTTCCATGCTCCCCGCCCGTGTCTCCTTCCTCTCCCTTTACCTCGTTTCTGCAGGTTAGATATCAGTGTTTTATGCTTTGGGGTTGTGCTGCCTCTTATCTCTTCTGCACGTCTAGTGGGGCTTCTCTCTCCTGGCACCAGGGTGCGTCTCTGCAGAGCCTTTCCAGGTGTGCGTTGTTTGTGGACCAGCCGTTCTGCCACTGCCTTGATTCTCATTCTTTGGCGTGCACAGTTTGGTTGTTTGCCCTCTCCATGCTTCTTCCACCTTGTGGTTGTTGTTGTCCTCTCGGCCAAGGACTTCCTGTGCCTCTTTGGTCTTTCGCTGTTGCCAGCTTTGAACCTCTGGGGTTCCACCGACAACATACATTGGTCCTTCTTCTGTTTTTAAGGGGGAGAACCGGTTCCTTCCCAGTGTGAAATCATAGTCCTTTGTCTCTCTCTCTCATGAACGCTCTTTCTCATTCACTCAATCTTCTTAGTCCCAGTATGGTTAACTGCCAACCACCCAGTACACTTCAGTGACCTTCCATTCTTCTTCTTCCCAGTACTTTTGTCAACTCTAGGAATATATGGTATAGTATTACAGTAATAAGTAGAGGCTTCTGGGATTGTTTAGGTATTCACAACCACTGGGACAAGTGTGAGGAATCCTTTTATATTCTTCACTTTTTTTTAAAGTATTCACAACCACTGGGAAGAGTATGTGGAGCCCCTTTGTATTCGTCACATTCTTACGGCATTCACAACCACTTGGATGAGTATGAGAAGTCCCCTTGTATTCTTTACTTTCTTTAAAGTATTCACAACCACTGGGACGAGTATGATTAGGCCCCTAAGGCACTGCCTGCCATGCTCCCCTCCTGGGTCTCCCGCCTCTCCTGTTACCTGGAATCTGTTGGTTATGCAGCACCAGTTCTTCCTGTTGGGTTTGGCTGCCTCTTATCTCTACTGCATGTCTAGCAAGCCTTCTCTCTCCCGGTACCAGTGTGCGGCTCCACTGAGCCTTTCCGGTTGCGGTCTCTGCATCGTTTGAGGACAGCATCTTCAGGATCACACCACTACCTCGATTCTCTTTCTTGGTCATACACAGTTTGGCCCTTTGTTCTCTCCATACTTCTTTGTGGTTCGGCGTCCTTTCTCCCGAGGACGTCCGGTGGCTCTCTGGTCTTCTGCTCTCGCCAGCTTTGAACCTCCACGGTTCCACCAACACCATACATTGGTCCTTCTTCTGTTTTTAAGGGGAAGTACGGGTCCCTCGCCAGTGAAGAATCATAGTCTGTTGTTTTTCTCTTATCAGCAATCCTTCGCACTCGCTAAATCTTCTTAGTCCCAGTATGGTTGACTGCCAACCACTGGTTACTCTTCAGTGACCTTGCATTCTTCTTCTTCTCAGTACTTTTGTCAACGCTAGGAATAAATGGCATACTATTACAGTAATAGGCAGAGGCTTCTAGGATTGTTATGTTGGGAGGTTGTTTTTTTTTGGGAGTTCCTCTGAGATGGTTTTAGGGAGTTCTCTAAATGAAAGGGCATCTTTATCCCAAGAAGGGGAGTCTCTGCCCGTGAGGTCCTGCTTTCCACCACCCCAAGGGAGAATGTTACATAGTAGGCTCAACTCCCTAGCCTTACAGGGAAAGGCTCCCCTCTGGGGAGAAGTGACGATATCCCATGAATTGTCACAGAGCTCTTAGACTTACTGAAATACTGTCCGCCATTAAATCTTGGATGGACTTAAACTGGCTCAGTCTAACTAGCTCTAAAATGGAGTCAGCAGTGATCTCCAGGCAAGCTAGTACTAGAAAGAGAGCAAAACCATTCCTTTGTCTTTTCAAATGGATAATTTTACATTACCAATTTTACCCACAGTGAAAACATTGGCTGTTTTAGCTGCAACTTGACTAGGACTTCTCTGGTGAATTACATTAGTCGTTTTACCGCCTATTACATCGGTTACAAAGGAGGATTTACACTTTTTTTTGAAGAAGCTAAGTTGACGTGCATTCATGAGCAATAAATGGCTCTAAAATTTCTTTTTGAAGAAGCTAAGTGGACGTGCATTCATGAGCAATAAATGGCTCTAAAATTGACTGCTGTGATGCCTTTTTTACCGGTCTCTAGGAAAATAAAATCTCAGAGCTTTAAGTATTACAAAATAAAATTGCAAGAATAGTGGTGAATGCTTTTCCATTGTTCCATGCCAGCCCCATCCTGTGCAAACTCCACTGACTGCTACTTTTCGCATTTATTGACTTTAGAATAGCCACATTAACTCATAAAATACTTTTTCAAAAGAATACACCACTTTATGTTTCTAGCCAGATCTCCTGGTTTCAGCCAGATATGGACAAAAAATCTTCAAATCAACATCTTTTGAATATCGCAAAGGTTAACTTAAAATCTTCAGGGGCAAAAAGTTTGCATGCCTAGCCCCGTCCATCTGGAAGACCTTGCCTTCTACCCTAACATGATATGATATGGAATTTGTAACACGCCTATACACAAGTGTTTCAAGGCGTGACAAGGCAAGGAAGGTGGAACAGAGGGAGGACAGACACAACGATCTTACTAGGCCAAGTGACATTGGGATCGTACAAGTGCAGGGGAAGGGGCAGAGGAGAAGTGCCAGAGGAAAGGGGAGGGGGCAGTTCTGTACATGGGCTAAAAACAATAACAAGAAGTGCGGGCAGCAGGTGGCGGGTTCATGGGTAAGTGCAGACAGCAGATGTCCAAAGGTGCAGGTAGTGGGACTGTAGGGTTACAGATACAGACCCAAGTGCAAAGGTTGCCAGGAGGCAGTGCGGGTGTGCAACTGGGCGGGCAGGGACCTGGGCCCAAAATCAGAGTCTAGCCAGGTGACCAGTGCAGTATCAGACAGGAAATCGGCAGGGGAGAGGAAGAGAGAAGGCAGAAGCCAAGAGGAAGGTCTTGAGGTGCTCTGGAGATGGTTGTCCTCAATTTTCAGAAAGGCAGCGAGGCTGTTCCAGAGGGAGGCCCCAGCCGACGCAAGAAATCTACCACCAACACGTTGCTTGGAGAAGCGACTGACCCTGAGGGAGTTGGAGGTGGAGGAGCGAAGAGCTCGAGTAGGAGGGTATTTATGAAGAGAGAGTTGGAGGTATTGAGGACCCATGCCCCAGAATGGTCTGACTTGCTTTAACCTTTAAAAAAAACAACAAAACACGTAACTTCCAGACTTACTGAAATTACAATTTTAGTTTTTTCTGGAGTTAAATAAACTAATGTGCTTGTTTTAAGCTTTATATTTTAGTATCCAACCACCCTTCATATTTGACTCTGAGCGCTTTAATACTCCAAGGCCGTCTGAGCTATACAAGATTCAAATCATAAACAAATTCAAAACATGTCAGGGAGGGTTGGGAAGGACACTTTGGGCCTCATTAAGAGTTTTGCGGGATCCCGCGGGTAATTCCAGCCAGAGACTCGGAAAATGCCCTTACCATCTCCGCTGCCCGGTATCCGGGTATTATCGCGATATTACAGGCACCGGATTGTCGGTAAATTCCTAGTCCCATAGGACTCCATGGGACAGGAATGCCGCAATTACCGACACTGATATTACGGGCGCCAGTAATTGCAGCATTTCTTTGCCGGTAGGAGTCTGATCTTCTGGCAGGTCAGGTCTGCCTAGAGATCCATGGCCCCCACCGAAAAACTTGAAGTGTGCCGGTCCGAAAAATATTATGGAGACAGAATTACCAGCATTTTCTCTGGACCGCCACACTTGTAATGAGCCCCTTTGGCTTCACAGAGTCATTGGATTAGGTCTGAGATTGTTCAAGCAGACTCTACCTCCAATATCTACTCATCCTCTGCTGTTCAGGACACATCTAGACTGGATATGGCAGCTCCCAGGGTGGAGGCCATGGGATTTCCTTTGCAGGAGATTTATAGAATTGCAATCTAGTCAAATCCTCACACTTTTGTGCAGCATCTTTATAGTCCTACTAGTAGTTGTATCCAGAGGAATGATGCAGGTGTTTGGTACAATAGGCAAAGGTTCTGTGTACAGCAGAATGTCTTGAACATTGTTTCCTTTTTGTTTCCTAGGGTCTTCCCCCATCCTGGATTTGATATGCCTCAAACGTGAGGACTGGGCAGAGGAAGCAGGACGTGGAAGACACGCCTGAATTACTTGTGATAATCTTCAATACTTCTGGTCCTGCTTTTCCTCCCTGAGGCCTTACATGTCTATCCCTCCCGTCATTGTGGATACATACCACAAACATTGAACGCGACCAGGAGGATTATGGGTAAAGGAAGGATCATAGGATGTACCAAGAGGATACGCAGGGATTTTTAAAGAAGGGTTTATAAAATAGATCTTCTTTCTTGTAGGTGGGTCTACTTCTAAAAGAAGATCACTGGTAAATTACGTTTGGCATTCAAGAGCCCCAGGAAGATGGGGGTACGTACACCCTCTCAGCTGTACACGCTGATACTTCGGTATGTGTGCATGTATGTAGGCAGGTAAAGACATATGAGACATAAAGCAGCAAAGATAAAACACAGACAGTAAAGGACATGCATGGGCAGGGTTGTTGCTAGGTCTGGAAATGATCTGCGGCTAGGCTAATGTCGGGACTGGCAGGACTGGGGCCTAGCTAGCCTTTTGGTTAAAACCAAAAGACTCGGGGTTATAGCCCCCTCAGCCCCTCCAACACCTCCTCTGTGCATGAGTGAAATAGAAACAGCTATTCTCAAGCGCATGCATTCACATATTCGATACCACAAATGGGGCCCCATGGCCAAAACATTTTGTCATTTCGTACCTTTTGGAACTAGCTTCAAAACTACACAAACAGAATTTTGTGAATCATCCTAAAAATCGCGCCAAACCATGCAAATAATCAGTAGAAATTCCTCAGGACAGCACCTGTCCTTATTCCAGAAGGAAAGCCCCCTTCTCCCCTTTTTTGTAATGCAAATAACTGGTTATGGGAGAGGCTGTTCCTTCCATGGGGGCAATGTACACCTGTTGCTGATGATAAGCCTCGGGAGCCCCACTCTGTTGCTTTGTAGTCTCGGTCTTGGGACTGGTAAAAATGCAGTCACCTTTAATGCAACAGTGGCTTGTGCCTCCACCAGAGGTATTATGGCTCTTTGTGAAACACTATTAAACACATTTGCGACCGCATGTTTTAGCTGGATCAGCCCAAACGCTGGCTACCCACACCCTGTACACTGCTTTGCCACTCTCGAGCGAGGCCCGCACTTTAAACAATCAAATAAATAAATAATCAACATGTTTCACTCGGAGGAAGGAATGAAGGGAGTAGAGTGTTAGCTTAACAGTCTCAGCTGTTAAGACTCAGACTGAACAGCATCAGACAAGAGGTATTTCCCTGCTGGGGTACAAGTCATCATTCTAGTCAATGTCAAGTCAAGTCCGGCTTGTCCTCACTAGCCAGAACTGCTGAGGAGGGGATGGAACCCTTGTCTGAAAGGGTTTCCGGGAATGAGCTATTAAAGGCATCATTGGTTTTTAAGAGATGATATAACCAGGGTCTAAAAACTACAATTATCAATTGACAGAATTTGTTTCCAATTTTTTTTATAGGGTTAGGAAACCTCCCACCCGGCAGCTGAGTCTATCAAAAGAATTGTAGGGACACTCAGTGCTAGGGTCGGCCAGCTTACCAGTTACACCGATGGGCTCCCCCACCCCCGAAAGTTGCGGGGCTAAATCAGGGTGCGGATCCCCACTGTAGCATTGCTCAATCCAGCAGCTTGCCTGAATGTTCAGGTTGCTGGTCGATGTAGTTTCCAGTGATGGGTTGTAGGGTCTTCAGTAGTAGGTAGGGCCATTCAGCACCGCTGCACTTTGAGAGCCTCAATAGTTCATTGAATCACGGGGGCTCCGTACCATGCTGAATCTATACACAGACACCCAGGATGGAGCCAGCAGTGCCACAGGAGTACTTATATTCAAGTACAGAAGTGCATGCACATTTCAACTGAGCATTATGACTTACATTATTAGCATATATGCAAATCAGTATTTTGCACATGGGCGCACAGTTACTTTAATCCGAGCATGGCTGCATGGTATAACTGGCAGGAGCACTTTCTGAAGCATGTATTTATAATGTGTACATCTCTCTTGAATAAATATGAATCTTAAAGTCAACCACCCTACTGCTGTTTACTGGAACCGTGTCACCCATCAATAAAATGAACTTTCTTCCGGACCCAGATATTGGGATGTGTCCCTTCCCCTGTGGGTTTGTTACTTTCAATATAGCATTACAAATGCATGTTTCTTTTGGGAACTGGGGAGCCCTACCCGACTGCCTGCTCCTGATGTGATCTGTGAGGCCATCACATGCATTGCCGTTTAGGGAAAAATCACTCTTCCTATCTACAATTGAGCCAGATGCCCTTGCGTCTCCTGCTATGAGCCATATGCCCCCGCGTCTCCTGCTATGAGCCAGATGCCCTTGCGTCTCCTGCTATGAGCCATATGCCCCCGCGTCTCCTGCTATGAGCCAGATGCCCTTGCGCCTCCTGCTATGAGCCACATGCCCTCACGTCTCCTGCTATGAGCCAGATGCCCTTGCGTCTCCTGCTATGAGCCACATGCCCTCGCGTCTCCTGCTATGAGCCAGATGCCCTTGCGTCTCCTGCTATGAGCCACATGCCCTCGCGTCTCCTGCTATGAGCCACATGCCCTTGCGTCTCCTGCTATGAGCCAAATGCCCCCGCGTCTCCTGCTATGAGCCAGATGCCCTCGCGTCTCCTGCTATGAGCCGCATGCCCTCACGTCTCCTGCTATGAGCCAGATGCCCTCGCGTCTCCTGCTATGAGCCACATGCCCTCGCGTCTCCTGCTATGAGCCAGCTGCCCTCGCGTCTCCTGCTATGAGCCACATGCCCTCGCGTCTCCTGCTATGAGCCAGATGCCCTCGCGTCTCCTGCTATGAGCCACATGCCCTCGCGTCTCCTGCTATGAGCCAGATACCCTTGCGTCTCCTGCTATGAGCCACATGCCCTTGAATCTCCTACTATGAGCCACATGCCCTCGCATCTCCTGCTACGGCCCATTCATCTGGTCTTCAGCAGAGCTTTCCAATAGGTTTTGGCAGAGATGAGTGCCTAGAGTCCAGAGAATTCAAAATTAAGGATTATAGTGTTGCTGGATTACCCATCCTGACCTACGCATCCCCCCTTTATTTCTCTGCCAGCACACCTCTCTTCACCTTTCCGCAGAAGTGCTCTTCCTTTAGGAAAAGGGATAGTTGCCCTGGTTCGTGGAGCGCTTTGGAGGAATACACACTCCTTTTCTCTTTCCTGTTCCTCATCTCTTTGACCTCCCCTTTAAGAAGACCCTGCAGGGTGTCAGCACAATTCGTAAAACAATGTTAGGGAGCTGCAACAACGCCAGTTGGAGAGGGGCTTTCTCCAATCATGCTACACCTTCCTCATTTCCTATTCCTATCATAAAACTCACATCTCGATACTCCCACAGCTCCTTCCCTCTTGCAGCTCATTTTTCCAAAAAACAAAGCCGATGAGCTAACCATACCTCCCTTAAAACCTGTCCACCTCATCTCTCTTCCTCTGAGACTCAACTTCTCCAGTCTTCCTTGCCGCAGAAACTGAACATTGCACTCTGGAACGCTCAGTCTGTATGCAACAAATCTTCCTTTATCACTGACTAATTCACACCAGCTTTACTCCCCTAGACTTCCTTGCTATCACTGAAACTTGTATTTCTCCATCTGACACTGGCATCCTGGCAGTCATACATGACTTCAAACTATCCTTCATTCACTCTCCTCGTCTGACTGGCAGAGGTGGAGGTACTCTCTTCACACCTCAATGCCTCACAAATCTTCAATGCCGCACCCTCTCCTATCTCTTTTGAATTCATCATCTCTACTATTGCTCTGCCTCACTCGGTTCACATCCTCTCAATCTATCGCCCCAATGGACCATTCGTTGATGAACCTGGGCAACTCCTTGCTTCTCTTTCCACCGAACATCACCTCATTCTCTGAGGTGACTTTAACCTTCACTCTGCAACCACTTCTCAGAAATCTGAACTTCAGTATTTTCTTAATGACCACGCTCTCTACTCTATACATAACCTACCTACCCACACAGGGGGTAACTCTTGGGATCTCATATTCATCTCCACCTCTCTCTCAGCCATTAATACTATTGCCACACCATCCCTATCTGATCACTCCATTGCTTCCACCAACTACTCCTTTCTGTCCTCTGACCTCTCCTCACCACTTGCCTCACCTCTTACTAAAAGTAAATTCCTCCCTTTCTCTCTGATCTACAGTTCTCCCTCTCCTCTTTCACATCTAATACCTCTTCCACTAACACTGCCCTCTCCAGCTTCAAATCACTATATGACTCATTCTCCCCTCACTTCCCACGGCTAACTTTCCCTTCAAGTGTTAGCATCCTCAACCATTGGGGCACCCCATACAAACCCTCTCCCTGCGCAGACATGTGTCAGCTGCTGTGCAAATGGAGGCCTACCCACTCGTATGAGGACCTGAAACTTTACGTCTATGCCCTAAACTCTCTCAAGTCCTCTCTTGATAGAGCGGTAATAGATTTCTACTGCACCCTCACTGTCTCTCACTCCAACCATCCTCGCTGGCATCAGCGCACCCAAAATTCACTCCTCACTTCTCCTAAAGTTATGACCTTCAACTCCACTCTGGCCTAGCTGAATACTTTGTTGCAAAAATATCCAAAATTAGATACTCTCTCCTGACCTTCTTCACACTACATACTCCTACATTCTACATTCCACCTACTCTACCATCATCCTCTGCCACTATCCCCCACTTTATTCACACTAATACTGACAAAGTATTATCTCTACTGATGAAGGCTACACCCTCTTGTGCCCCACCAGACACTCTTGCTCCACAGCTAGTCAAACCTATTGAACCTTTAGTGGCCTCTCACCTAGGTGAACTCTTCAACCTGTCCTTCGACCCCACTTGCTTTCCCTCTATTTTCAAAATGCCCACTGTCATTCTTCTACTAAAAAAGCAAGGGGCTGACCCGAATCTATCGGCTAACTTTTGCCCTGTGTCTCTCCTTCCGCCCTCTTCTAAAGTGCTCGGAGGTATTGTGTTCAGCATCTTACTAATTTCTTAGACATCCGCAACCTTCGATATCCCGTACAAGCAGGTTTCCGCTCCTGTCACTCCACAGAACCTTCTCTCATGAATGTCTCCAACTTCATCTCCTCGGCTAAGCACTCTAACCTAAACTCTATCCAAATTCTCCTTGACCTGTCCTCTGCATTTGACACTGTCGATCACTCCGATCTTCTTAATACTCTCTTTTTGCTTGGGATTCACGGTCAAGTCCTTGCCTTTATTGAATCCTACATGGCACCTCGCAGAGTTCTCTGTCTCCCAGAGCAAAAGATATCTCTCAACTGATTCCTCTAACTGTTGTTTTTCCACAAGGCTCTGTCTTGGGTCCCCTCCTCTTTACATTCTACACCTCTGCTCTTTGGTCACTAATCTGCTCCTTTGGATTCTCGTACCACCTTTTCACGGATGACACTCAAATCTTCTTCTCTTTTCCTGAACTCTGCCTGATCTTTATATCAAAATTACAAACGTTCTCTCTGCTTTGATGTTAAATTCTACCAAAACAGAGGTGTTCTTCTTCCCTACAAAATACTTGCTATCATCTTTCCACTGCCTATCCAGTTCACACCTGCTACTCTCCCCTCCTCTTCTTCAGCTAGAAACCTTTGTGTCATCTATGACCCTTCTCACACCTTCTCTTTTTTCATCTCCAAAACTGCAATGCCAGCTGGCCTCAACCTCCTATAAATTAGGAAAATCAGGCACCTTTCTTTCAACTCTGCCAAGCATCTCTTAACCACTCTTGTATTCTCTAAACTGGACTACTGTGCAAGCAACCTTTTTGGTCTCCCCAACTAGTCCTTCTGTCCTCTCGACAAGATCATTACCTTTGCTAGAAGGTCTCTCTTTTAACTCCCTCACTTCACACCTACTTCCTCGTACCGTCACCAGGCTGGATGCTGACAATGCAAAACAGGACCAGATTTAAATTACTGCACCTGGTTCACAAATCTATCCATGGAAAGCCACCACTATATCTATCCTCATCTATCCAAATCTACAAGCCTTCTCGTAATCTCTGCTCTGCCTCCTTGACTTCTGCTCTTTCTCTCTTCTTGAGCCACTGGCATGCAATTCTCTTCCCCCAGTTGCCCTAGAAATAGACCACAATGATTTGTTCAAAATCAAACTAAAATCCTACATCCTCGCCTCGAGTTACACTCTTAACCTACCTCTTATCTGCCTTCTAGCTAGAATGTTTTGCTTGCTTCTGCCCCTATCCCGCACTTTCTACTGCCTCCACTCTAGGACCTCATCCATCATAGTTACATCCCTAACACAGCTAGCTTACCGGGACTTAAAAATGCCTAATGTTGGTTGTCCTTAATCTATGTTTGTCCACATATATTGTTCCCGGTGACTGTTCCATTTTTACCCACATAACCTGGTCTATTTGTCACTTGAACTCACCCCGTTGTAAGAAGCTCACTGCATCCTTTCAAATCTGATTTCTTATCTATTGTACATTAATTTCTTATCAAACGAGCATTGTTCCCACCTGTATAAATAAGTAGGCGGGCAGTGGGGAGCAATTTATTTTGCCCTGTGGCTGTGTATGCTCTGTGAGAGGGATTTAAAGCCTGATGGAGACGCTGGGGTGGACTATTGGGAGAAACGAGTAGGAATTCTGGTCACTATTGCCTGATGGACGTAAATTCAAACAGACCCATTGAGTACAGCAGCCGAGCATGTGAGGGTGCGATTTGAGGCAGCACTCAGCCTGCCAACCGATATATTAATGCCAGGGTGTTCATATCTCAGGCAGCTCTTTCTCTTACATATGTAGAGATGGCCCTTTAATAATTGCCATGAGCTACAGTTCACTGGATCATCGGGGGCTTAGTCACCTAGACCCTCCGAGTTGATAAAGTTTCTCTTTTAGTTTTTAATTCATATTTTTATATATAGTAAGCTTGTGTTCCCAGACTATCGGTCAGTAAAGTTAGGTTGCCTAAGATAGGCATGATGGCATCCCATATGCAATTTCTTATTTTATTTTGAAACTGTGGGAGTGAGGCTGGACAGAGGGGAAGTGATGATATAGAGTTGGTGACTAGAGAACACCCCCATCCGGCTAAGACACATTATTTACGGTTTCCTCTACCTATCCACTTTTAGATAGGCCGCACATCACCATCCACTGGGGATATGAGAGCATAGGCAGGGCCAGTTGGATTGTGTTTCCTGTACTCCTCTTTTGTACCCTCTGTGCCCTGAAGGGGATGCAGACCATCACTATCCCTCTGGAATGATTGTGCAAGGTTGCCCATAACTAGCATTGAAAGGTTTTTGCCCAAAGCTGTGTTTAGAGCCGGGCCAGACCCTCATTAGCTCTTGTTTGACCCTTTTTGAGTGTTTTACGCTCTTTCTCTCAACCACAATGTTCATGTTTCTGGCACACTTGGAAATGAACCTAGCGTAATGAATGTATTTCACAAGTCAACCACTTCACTCAGCTGCCAATTTCCTGATCCCTGTTGCACACGGGGTACCATGTATCTATTTGAGAAAGAGAGAAAGAGTGTTTGACAGTGGCAAACTAAGAAAGGGAAATGTGAGTCAGCTGCAGAAGCCAGTTGTAGGTTTGAAGGCAGGAGGCCATGTCACTTTGCCTTGTTCATCCATGTCATGCCTTGCTATCACTTATTATTATTGGTTTTGCCTCTTACAGCTTGTCCTGCCAGTTTCCTACCTTGCTGGGCCATGTTACAGCTTGCTAGAAGTGATTTCTTGGATATTTACACCTCTGATTAGCCTGCTAACCATTCTGCATGTTGCCTTATACTATAGTTCTCCCAGATGTCCCATTGCAATTCTGCTCCTAGGTGTACCAATGATGTTGCTCTCACGGGTTCTGGCTCTGGTTTTATGTGTCCCACTGTGGTTCCACCAGCTCACATTTTCTCCTATGTGTGCCATTGTAACGTTGCGCCTACATGTTCCACTTCTATCCTGCTTCTAGAAGTCACTACAGGGATTTTCCCATGGAGCGATTTCAATCCACTGGTGGCATGGTATTCACTGATGTCTGCTCCCATATTTCACTCCTTGTTTTGCTCCAATGTGATTTAGGATGAGGTGTTGCGTGTTGTCTGCTCCTACAAACAACAGCCCATTCTAGTTTTTCTTAAGACTTCTCATCACAAATTACCTTACCTGAGGTTCACCACTACCCGGATGTCATCAAGGCCACACCGATGGATGCAGCACTGAGTGTACCCTGCACGAACCTGCTCAAATTCTATGTTCCAACACACAATATACATACCAACTAAGCCACTCACACACAACAATTGAATACCCGTACCTCGACCTTATATCACAGGCTTGACCAACGCTTCCAGGCACATGAACCTCCCTCGGGATAAAGGTACCTCAAGTCCTCATAACACGAACCACCAATATCGTGGCCCACACAGAGCACTTGGTTACTTAAAAACTGTGCAACTGCGCATCAACAAAACAGCAAAGCTATCTTACATTTTCTCTCTGTGTCCACTAAACAAAACCCAGCAGCCCCCATCTTTCATTTCCACCAGAGCGCCAAGCAACCATGCAAATGGCGGAAGAGCATGATATAACACCCAATGACATGACATAGTGGTAGTATTCATTTATATAGTGCATTTTCCCATTTGTATGGCCTCAAAGCATTTTGTGGTAGGAATGGCATTGGGGACCGAAATGCAGGTATGGGAACATTCTCAGAAAAGACTTGAAGTGCATGCATGCATTTGTCCAGGTTAGCAATTAGGTGGGCTGGCTTGACTCCAGTAAGCAACCCAAGAGGTCAGGCATGTGGATGGGTGCTGAGGGAGGTCAGGACAGAGTGCTAGTGCAGGAGACTTGATAGGTGACTAGCTAGACCAATGATTGACATGATATGATATGATATGGCATTTATAACGCGCCTATACACAAGTGTTTCAAGGCGCGACGAGGAAAGGGAGGGGCAACAATAAGGGATGACAGACAATGATCCTACTAGGCCAGGTGTCATTCAGATCGCGCAAGTGCATGGGAAGGGGGAAAGGGAAAAAGTGCGAGGGGGGAAGGGAGAGGGGAAAGTGCAGTACAAGGGGTAGTAGAATAAATAAGATAATAAAACAGCCGGATGGTGGCAAGTGCAAGGTAAGTGCAGACATAAGTGCTGGTAGGGAGACTGTAAGGATACAGAAAAACATTCCCTAGGTGCAAGGGTTGCCAGGGAGGCAGTACAGGTGTGCAGCTGGCGGTGCCTGTGCCCAAGATCAGACAGGGTGGCCAGGTAGTTTTGACCAGTGCAGTTTCAGCCAGGAATTTAGCAGGGGAGAGAGGGAGAGAAAGCAGAAGCAAAGAGGAAGGTTTTGAGGTGCTTACGGAACCAGAGATGGTTCTCCTCAAGTTTCAGGGAGGCAAGAAGGCTATTCCAGAGGGAGGCCCCTGCAGAAGAGAGAGATCTGCCACCAACTCGTTGCTTAGAAAAGCGACTGACCCTGAGGGAGTTATAGGCGGATGAGCGAAGAGCTTGAGAAGAGTTGAAGGTATTTCGGCCCCAGACCCCAGAAGACCTTGTGGACAATGCAGAGGGTTTTGAACTTAATCCTTGCAGCCACTGGGAGCCAATGCAGAGATTTCAGTGCTGGAGAGATATGATTCCTGCACTTGAGGACAAGGACAAGTCTTGCAGTCCTGTTCTGGATAAGTTGCAGAGGGCGGAGAGTAGAGGCAGGCAGATTTAGATAGAGGCTGTTACAATAGTCCAGCCTAGAGAGAACCAGGGCTCTGGAGACACTGAGCTTCTGGGGGAAGGAGAGGAAAGAAAGAATACCTCTGAGGAGGTGCAGCTGGTAGTGTGACTTCTTAGAGATGTCAGAGATGTGAGGTGAGAAGGATAGCGTGGAGTCGAAGATGACCCCAAGGTTTTTAGCCTTGCAGGTGGGCAGGGCCGTCACGAGGAGGGTTCAGGGGGGGCAAATTGCCCCGGGCCTCGCGCTTGCTAGGGGCCTCGCGGCCCCCTCCTAAGTGGAAGGCAGCACAGTTTCCCGTGTCCTTTATTCACACGGGGGACTGTGCTGCCCCTGCAATGATTTTGCTGTTTCTTGTGAAGCCGTTTGGCTCCGCAACAAACAGCAAAATAATGGGAGACAGCAGGGCTCAGAAGTGAGCTCTGCTGCCTCCCGTCATTCAGCTGAAAACGTGGACATGCTGAATGACAAGAGAGGACTCCTCTCCTGTCAGTCAGTGTGTTCACGTTGCTCAGCGTGACCACACTGACTGACAGGAGAGGAGTTCTCTCTTGTCAGTCAGTGTGTTCAGGTTGTCAGTGTGACCACGCTGACTGATGAGAGAGGAGTTCTCTCTTGTCAGTCAGTGTGTTCATGTTGTCAGTGTGACCACACTGACTGATGGGAGAGGACTCCTCTCCTGTCAGTCAGTGTGGTCATGTCAGCGTGATCATGCTGACTGACAGGAGAGGAGTTCTCTCTTGTCAGTCAGTGTGTTCACGTTGCTCAGCATGACCACGCTGACTGACAGGAGAGGAGTTCTCTCTTGTCAGTCAGTGTGTTCATGTTGTCAGTGTGACCACACTGACTGATGAGTTAGGAGTTCTCTATCGTCAGTCAGTGTGTTCACGTTGCTCAGCATGACCATGCTGACTGACAGGAGAGGAGTTCTCTCTTGCCAGTCAGTCTGTTCACGTTGCTCAGCATAACCACGCTGACTGACAGGAGAGGAAACCTCTCCTGTCAGTCAGTGTGTTCATGTTGTCAGTGTGACCACGCTGATTGATGGGAGAGGAGTTCTCTCTTGCCAGTCAGTGTGTTCACGTTGCTCAGCATGACCACGCTGACGGATTGGAGAGGAGTTCTCTCTTGTCAGTCAGTGTGTTCACGTTGCTCAACATGACCACGCTGACTGACAGGAGAGGAGTTCTCTCTTGTCAGTCAGTGTGTTCATGTTGTCAGTGTGACCACGCGGACTGATGGGAGAGGAGTTCTCTCTTGTAGGTCAGTGTGTTCATGTTGTCAGTGTGACCACACTGACTGATGGGAGAGGACTCCTCTCCTGTCAGTCAGTGTGTTCATGTTAGCATGATCATGCTGACTGATTGGAGAGGAGTTCTCTCTTGTCAGTCAGTATGTTCACGTTGATCAGCATGGCCACGCTGACTGACAGGAGAGGAGTTCTCCTGTCACTCAGTGTGTTCATGTTCATTAGAGAGGACTCCTCGCTTGTCAATCAGTGTGTTCACGTTGCTCAGCGAGACCACGCTGACTGATGGGAGAGGAGTTCTCTCTTGTCAGGCAGCATGTCTACGTGTCGGCTGCATGGATGCTTTTTAAGGGTGCATGGAGGTAAGGTAAGTGTTTTCTATTTTAAATTAAAAGTGTATATGTGTATTTAAATTAAATTAGTATGTATATGTGTATGTATGAATGCATGCGTGCATGTTGAGGTTTGTGTCAATGCTGTGTTTGGTTTTATGTATACATGCATGTATGGAGTTGTGTAACTGGTGGTTGAATGCATGGGTGAAAGTGTTTTTTGTGAGTGTGTGTTCAGCACCACCCCTAAATGTAGCCGCCCTGGGGGCCACTTCATTAAGGGGTGGGTTCATGGCATCAGAGGTGCACCTAGGCTAAAATGTCAGGGGGCGAAGGGGACTAATACTTCAAATGTTGGGAGATGTGCTAAAGTCAGTAGCTGTGAGGAAGGGGCAAACTTCCTTGTGTGGGGGCACCTAAAATCTTTCCACTTTTCAAATGAGACTATTCTGGTGAAGCTTCAATGTTACAAGCAGCTACCTCTTGCCTTCATTTCTGAAACATCACACTTAAGGACTGCTGTGAGAATGAGATGTCTCAAGTCACCACTTCCCTTCTAATCACTCCCCTAGCATGCAAGTGCTAACCCCACATCACGATTTCAATTACCTAAAAATGTATGGATAGGAATGCAGGTGCTAACAGTGAAGTGACTTCTCATGGCCATGCTAATCCCTATGGCAATTCTCACCCAGTTCCTGCCCTCCCCACCCAAAACACCTCCTCACTGGAACACTGAGCTAGTTTTAAACATGCCTTGCCATCAAACCTAGCCCTCAATGTGCCTGCAAGTGTTCCTCAAAGGAGTCCTCTGAGAGTTCCTGACTTCATTGGAGTTGTAAACACGTAACTGGTGTAATAAAAATGTCTCAATCAGGTCTGCCTTTAGCCACTCAATTTAAAAACACCCTGCATGTCTTTCGCTGAAATTCTTTTAAAAATAAGCATTGGCAATGCCAACAGTTTTGGCTTGTGTATAAGTATTATGCATTTACGAGGCACTGCTATTAGCTGCTCAGGTACTCAAACCATTTTGCACTGGCACTATCAATGGCCAGCTAATACCAATACAGAAGTGCCTTTCCCATGCCTACACGAATGCCCAAACTGTTACCATTGCCAGTGCTCTTTTTGCTTTACCCTTGATGCACAGGACTATGCATCAAGGTTAAAGCAAACATACTACCTGGCTAAATTGGCCCACTTTGAATGTAGGCCAATCTAGCCAGTAATAACACTTATGGTACACAGTCAGCCTGGATATACTTTCTGTGGCATGGCATTTTTACTGGTTGGGAATCCGTATATGGTAATAATGGCAAGTATTGATGCAGCCTGCATCAACATAATTAGAACAGCCAGCATGAATATATGTTTATACTAGCATATCTCGCGTGGAAAGGCGGCATGAAATGTATTGGAAAATGTTCCTATGCACAATTTGTGATTTGCAACTATTGGGAATTTCCATGTGCTTCCATACAAAACCAATTGCAAACTGCGTGGATTTCTACCCAATTTTGCAAAGAAAGTGCTGTAAAATGCATACTTTTAACCCAATGTTTCAAACATTTTCTTGGGAGTGAGAACACCCCTTCCCCCCCCAAGCCACCCTTGTTTGGTTTGGGCTCCCTCACTGTGCTCTGTTGATCTTGACTAATTGGAACAAACATTTAAGCCTCTTAAGTTCAGAAATGTACCGGCCTCCACTGTACATCATTTGTCACTGTGTATGATGTGCTCCTTAATGATATGATATGGCATTTATAACGTGCCTGTACGCAAGTGTTTCTAGGCGCGACAAGGCAAGGAGGGAGAAACAAAAGAGTAGGACAAAACACAGATCTTACTAGGCCTTGTGTCATTCAGATCGTGCAAGAGCATGGAATGGGGGAGGGAAGATGTGCCGAGGGTGGGGTAGGATGCAGAAGTGCAGGAACAAAGGAGAAACAAGAGTGCAGCCAACTGGTGGCAAGTGTGAGTACTCATAACTGCAGCCAACGGGTGGAGAATAAGAGCAATAGCAGGGACTGTAGGGGTTACAGATACAGACCACAAGTGCAGGGGAGCCAAGAGGCAGTGCGGGATTGCAACAGGACAGGCAGGGACCTGGGCCCGAATTCAGAGCTTGACCAGGTGACCAGTGCATGGATCAGACAGGTGATCAGCAACGGAGAGGAAGAGGGAAGGCAGAAGCAAAGAGACAAGTCTTGAGATGGTTCTCCTCAAGTTTCAGCGAGGCAGGGAGCTGTTTCCAGAGGGAGGCCCCAGCCGAAGAAAGAGATCTGCCCTCAACTCTTTGCTTGGAAAAGTGATTGACCCTCAGAGAATTGGAGGTGGCGCAGTGGAGAGCTCAAGCCATCTTATATATATTTATTCATATAATAAAAAAGTTAGTCTGGCATGAACCTTTCTTCAGTAGAGAAAGTAGTAATAAACCATATTTGGGATCCTGCACACAAACTCAAGGGTAGATTTCTCAAGTCTCCTGTGTGCGGATATGCCGCCGCTGGCCGAGTGCAAAAAATTGTAAGGGGGCCTCACCAAATGTTTTGCCCCGGGCCTCACCACATCTTCTGACAGCCCTGCAGGTGGGAACAGGAAGTGGGCCAAGAGAGGCCAGCCAGAGAGCTGCAGGGAAGGAGGGAGTGGGTGTGCCGATGAGACGAATCTCAGTCTTACTGGCATTAAGGCAGAGTTCATTGGTGGCACACCACTCCTGGATAGCAGAAAGACAGTCAGAGATGAGGGAAGGGGAGGAGGAGGCCGAAGGTAGCCAGAAAATGAGCTGTGTATCATCCGCATAGCATTGAAATCTGGGGCAGAGAGCGGCAATGCGGTGGGCAAGGCATATGTTGTCGCTGTATTCTAATGGCAGAGGTGTTGAGGCAAGCCTGGTGTAAGGGTGAAGCTGTTATGTGTCCAGCTAGACCGAATTTTTCGTAGTCATACCTGCATTCTAAAGAGTGTGGATGGATAGTCGTGCCTGCAACAGATGTCCACCGAAGTGCTGCGTTTATACATACCTTAAGCTCAGATGGAGCTTATCTTTGATGTTGCTGTGTCATCCGATCATCTGTAGGGGGAAAAAACAACTAGCTTAGTAGACTCTTCTAGGCACTATGGCCAGGCTATCCTCAAGTCTGCTAAGCGCAATAGACTGGCTGTCGTAGAACAACTTTTAGGTGAGAAAGACAGGCTACCATAGGATCTAGGATGCTAGGATTCTCTAAACACAGGTTACCTTTATAGTCTTACTAATATCTTCCAAGTTCTATAAACGCTACCAACAGAAATCTACTAAATGCGATATCAAAAATACCTGTATATAACCACTGTGCATTACAATGGCTTAAGTATCTATAAGTGCAATTGAGGGTCACCAACATATATCTTTGAGCGTAATGGGCGGGCTAACATTATAAGGTGCAACACATGATGTCCACTCCCAGATTCTTCTAATGCCACAAACTGCCCACCCTCCGATTCGTCCAACTAATACAATTCTTCTAAGCGCAATACAAGGGGCAGTCTTCAAAGTTCTTCAAGTGCAATAGGTGCGCTAAATTTACAGACTTTCCTCTAAAAGCAGAGCATGTGCTGGCCGTCGCAATTCTTCAAGAGCAGTTCAAGTGTTGGCTTTCACAGTTCTTCATGTGTAATGCGTGTGTCAACCTACCCAATTCCTTCCAAGTGCGATACAGGTGCCAGTCCACACAATGTCTTCTAGGTGTAACCCAATATCCAGCCTTCATAGTTCTTCAGGTACATTACAAGTGCTAGCCATACCCACATTCTTCTAAGTGCAATGCATGTGCTAACCCACACAGTAGCCTCCAAGTGTAAAACAAGAGCTAACCTTTGCAGTTTTTTCTAAGAGCAATAAATGTGCTAACCTACAGCAAATTTCTAACCGTAATAAGTGTGCTGACCTACAAATATCTACCAAGTGCAGTATATGTGCTAATCTTCACAGTTATTCCATGTGCAGTACATGTGTTAATTTACACAAAATGCTCCAAGTTCAACACATGTTAACCTACATGTGCTTGCCTTCTAACTGTAATACCGGGCTACCCGTACCTCTAGGTGCAAGCACATGGCTGTCCTCATAGGTATTGTAAGTGTAAAGGCAGGCCAACATCAAGAATCTGCCAAGTCCAATACCAAGTCTGGGTGCAGTGGCAAACTATCCTGATGGGTCTTTAAGCGCAGAGGGGCCAATCCTAATACATCTTCTAGGTGCAATAAACAGTCTGTCCTCAAAGGACTTCAGGCGCAAAGGTCCAGTTCTCCCTATGATCTTCTGAGTGCGGGCGACAGGATATCCTTATAAACATCTGTGTAAATTGACAGGCTAACGAAAGAGTGCAACACCTTTCCTATCCCGTAAAAATCCATCTAAGTGCAACACAGTTTCCACCCCCAACAATCCATCTAAATGCAACATATTTCCTACCCACAAAACTTCACCTAAGTGTGATAAACAGAGCAGTCCCAATACATCTAATGGACTATCTAGGGGTGCAGCAGGTAATCTACACTGTGTTTTAATATGATGGTGGTAATGTGGACGTTCCAGGGTTTTAATTGAGCACAGTAATGGCTGTGTTCACCGTCTTTGCCACCTTACCTTAGTTGTAGCTGTAGGGTGCTTTGCTGGTCATCCATGGGTGAACCGGGGCAAACAAGGAGTGGAGCTGCTCAAGGGGAGCTGCCCTTTGCCTCTCGCCCTTAGCTGGCTGCCTGGTCAGGCTGCTCTGGGGGAGATACTCAAGAGGGAGACTTCCAGTCATGTGCAGAAGCACAGACCCAATCAGGGGACATGGTCGGTGGGTTGGGGGCCGGAGGAGGAAGGACTAGGAAAGGGCTGAAAAAGGTCATGTGGTTGGGAAAAGGTAAACAGAAGGGGAAACCGAAATCAATAAATAAAGCGGGAGATGAGGCAGGGGAGAGAGATGCTTACTGTGCAGGAAAACAGAAGCAAAAACTAAATAAATAAATCGGGAGATGAGGCAGGGGAGAGAGAGGCTTACTGTACCGGTGGAAAGGTCCCAAGGCCCGGAGCTAAAGAAGGCCTGGGTTGGCTGTACAAGGGGACACTTACAAGGCACGAAGTCCCCGGTCATGCATCGACCCAATCAGTGGACACGGTGGTCGGGTTGAGAGCAGGGAGAAGGAAGGACTGGGAAAGGGATGAATAATCATAGCATAACAACTGTAACAAATAGATATGCAGCCATACTTACACAATGCTACATACATGCTCTCAGTTGATGTGCCCGCAGCATGCTTAGCATTTGCTGTGCTTTATCAGCTCCAAAATGTTGAACAAGGGTAAATGAGGGCAGCTGTAAGGTGGTATCCTCAGCAAGGCTCGGGAGGATAGCTCAGGGGCAGCGTGCTCGCCTTGGAAGCAAAACGACACAGAGCACCACAGGATCGATCCCCGGGTCCATGCTTAGAAACCACTGGGTATTAAGTGCGTTATAGATAACCTATCATATCATATCATAAGGCACCTGTCAGTGGTTCTACAAAGACATGGCCCTGTCAAGGTGCTGAAGATGGGGGTGCACCATTTGTAATACAACAGGGCAAACAAACATTGGTATGCTCTAAGGATAGAGGGCTTTACAGGCTCAGGTCTGACACTGGAGCTCACATTCCCAGAGAGGAGAATCAGCATGGATGGCATGGCAGCTGGCAAGAGGGGGCGCCTCGAGAGAGCAGACTATGCCAAGCTGGCCCTGATCCAGGATTTCTGCACCTTCACCAGATGGAAGGAGTAGAGAAGAGAATGACAGCTGGAGCCAGGCCTGGGCAAAGAGGCATCTGCTGCCAAAACACACATAATATGGGCCTATCCACACTGATCTTAACGATACATATGGCGATCCGTACTTGTATGAAATGTACATCACATTATAGTGATATCGTAACCATATTTTTCGTAGTGGACAATGCTACTTCCTGTTTTGTCAATGGGTGAAAGGCCATGTTCCATCACTTCCCATGATATCACCTCAGGGTGGGGTCAAATGACATCCCTTCCTGTGATGTCATCAGGGGTCTAGGGTCGTGTGATGTCACTTCCGCTACCCCTGGCATTTTGGTGAAATGACGTCCCTGAAGCAATGGAGTATTTTAATATACACTGGGATGTAGAGGAATAAACCTTCAGGATACGGCTGATTTTTACTTTGATAGCGTTGCAACTATCATTTATTTACCAGTTATCCTCATTACTCCTCGTCGCACTGTTCCTCGTCACAGTACTTACTTTTGACGCCCTGCCTCAGCTGACAGGAATCCTTGTCCAATTAAAAATGCCCAGCCCCTCCCCGGGGGGTATAATATGTCCCCTTTCCCATTCAACCCCGGGTTAACCATACCCAACCAAGGATCATGGACCCTACCATCGCATACAGGGAGGGAGAGTCAGGTCACAAGTACCATAATGAGGAAGAATAGGGGTAGTAGTAATGAAGATTATCAGTAAGTAATCTAGGCATTACTACCACATACCTCGTCCTCGACCCAGTACCTACATCTGAGGCATATCAAATCTCACGATAATAGGGCGTATGAAGCACCACACATCACAAACCCCTCACCGCCAACTTTATTGATAGATTACTGGCACCCACTTCCGTCAGTGCCTGCCTGAACCCAGAACATTGGTACCAAAATTACAGGCGTCCTGACTGCCCACATTTATCGATAATGCTTAATAAAAGTATTTGAGTCAGCACAGCCGTGCAAATGTCCTCGAAGGGGACCCCCGGAGCATCTTCCCAGGATGTCACCATTCCGCTGGTCTGCTGTCCCTTTATCTACACAGGCAGCGGCACTCATGCTGCCTTGACAGCCATGAGGCACCACATGTGACAAACACGTTTTCAACCTTACAAAAAGCACGCAGTCCACTTAATGTACATGAGCACCACCCTGCGAATATCCAAAGGATGCCACCATTCCTCCCCCAGAGTGGAGGCATTGGGGTGAAAACCCAGAAGCATCATGCCCCGAGACCTGTTGATTTTCAAAGTCACCTTTGGCAGAAATTCAGGACCACATCGGAGCACCAAGGCTTCGAGAGAACTCTGAAAATAAAGTCTCATTACATAAAAGGAGAAAAGGGCACCTACCCAACCCCCTGCCCCCCAACCTGCTGCAGACGTGGCAGCTAACAAGAAGAGAGTCTTACAATCAACAGTTTTACTTCAATCTCTTTCACTGGCTCAAAAGGAGTATGTTGTGACTGACCTCCCTGCCTCGTCCCTGCTTCCCTGAATGCATGGGGTGTGAATGCTCGCTATGATGTCATGAATGGAATGCCAGAAGTGTGACTGGAATGTTGAGTGTGAAGGTGATTCCAGGCAGGGCAGTTGGAAGATGTAGCCTGGGTGGTGGGAGACAATGGCCTCCCCCCTGTACTTCCCTATCTCCTTAATGTACCTGATGCGACCTGATGACCTATGTTACCTGATTAAAGTAACTTGAAGAATACCTGCGCCCTACCAGAGTATCCTTTACATGTGATATTATGTAATGTTATGTTACTTTGCATTTATATAGCGCTCTATATATCATTGGTATGACCTCAAAGCACTGGTAGGTTGAACGCCCTCAGGAACCATAGCTCTGGTCAGTAGAGAGAGAGAGAGATGGTGTTGTATGGTGCGTGGGTGCACCAGATATGTGTGCAGCTGATGTAATTGCCGGATGGTAGCTGCATCCTAGCGTTAGGTGTGGTACTGAAGATATCAGTTGGATGTGTGCAGTCTGGTGGGTGACCACCCAGACTGCGCTCTGGCTGCGTTAGGGAGCAACTAGGCCGGGATGTGCTCGGCTAGCTGCGTTCTATTAGGGTCCTATTGATCCTAACAATGGCCCCTGGAAAAACCTTAAGACCTCATTGGGGATCATCTGAATAATCCACTGGATTGGTAAGGGCACAGCCTTCACCATGCGCCCCACAAGCTTGTACCTTCCATAGACATCCCACCAGGGTTCCTGAAACGCCTTCACAGCCGCCTATTGAGCTTTCAAATTAGACAGAGAAAGGCCCTTCTCAAAACAACCAGGCATAAATTGCAATCTAGCTGGCATTATATTACATTATAATTGTTTTTTTATAACACACTTAATACTGAAGAGGTTTCTAAGCGCAGACCCAGGATTCAAACCTGTGTTTCTATGCATCGTCAAGACGAGCGCGTTGCCACTGAGCTATACTACGGGCGCTATACTACACTGGACATGTAATGGGCCACATTCCATACGCCACTGGATACAAAATAGTTCCAGGGCCCAGTGTGGCACTTCAAAATCACTGGCCTTCAGTATTTCTGAAGCGAGTGAACCACCTTTGGTGTAAAACCTAGATTTTGCCAGCCTCTCAGCCTACACACCAACCATCTCACCGGAGACTTTCCTTCGAGGGCCTCAGCGGGAATGGGAACTGCAGCAGAGACATTCTGGACTCTGCAACGCCAAAAGGGGGAGCCAAATTCCCTGTGGCCAATTGGGCCCCACTAACATCAGTTTTGAAACTCCTGGAATTAACAGGGTGGGAGAAAATACATACAGCAAACCTTCCAGAAACTCAAGGACATTCCACACAATCCCTTAGAGCCTTTGCTCTGAAACCGGAAGCAGAACAATGGAAGCCGAGCACTGCCCGAAAGGCAAAGAGGGCCAGGCTAGAAAACCTAAAATCTCTCCCCAGTCTTTTGCAACATTGCCAGTTACAGGGAGGAGGGGAATAGATGTGAGGGTCCGTAGTGCCATTTCACCAAAACCACTTCTGACATTTGTCCATCTGAATCAACACAGACCGCTCTTGAACCGTGCTTGAAAATACCACCAGTGCCCTGGCAACCACTGCCCTCTCCTTCCAGTTGGAGGAATGTGGCTTCTCCCTCTTAGTCCACAACTCCTGATGAGCGAGATCTCCCAGCAATACTCCGCACCCCAATGCACTGGCATCCGGGGAAAGAGGGGTTGTTCCTGGTGGCACAAGCTAAAAACCAGACCCTGTATTGGTGCAACTGTACCCACAGTACCACAAACCCACAAGTTGACACATGCCTGTGTGCCTTTTGCAACGCCCTTCCCAGTTCCTCCTCCATCCTGTGCAGTGCCTGCCAGAACCCCTGAAGATGCAGAGTTTGTTAAAAAGAATGGTTCGCCCCAGTGCCATGCAAAGTAGCACCCCAATGCATGTCAGAATTGGTGACGGCATCAAGACAGGATTTCCCCAATTGACCAAGATGATCAGATGATCCAGCCTAGAACATGTAGACTGCACCACTTCTTCTGAAGAGCCCTCGAGGGAGCCATCATCAACCAATTATCCAGGTAAGGAAATACCTGAACCCCCTTGAGATGCCGCAAAGCCACCACTGAGGTGAGGACCTTTGTGAACACCCTTGAGGTTGGCCATAGACCAAATGGGAGAGCCTGGAACGGATAATGCTGCCTTCCCACTGCAAATTGCATGAATGGCTGCAGCGACCTTCGGATCTGGGTGATTTTTGCAGCATTTTCAACACCTGCAACTGGTAACTGCTGCAGCTGTGTGTAAATCACACCTACACAAGTGGAACCACCTGCCCGCTCGAGCTGGCCTGGAGGCTCGGATAATAGGGAGTGGGTGGGCCTAGAGCCGGTTCCGGTCCCACTCACCAGTGACACCTTTGCCTCACCCATTCAGACCGCATGGAGTAGGAAAAGAAAACTACAATGCGGCCGAATTGGATGCCCATGTAGGCTTCTTGGACTGACCCAGTGCTGCCCAAAGCTGCCTAACAAATCTGCCTCCCCACCAACCTAGCTGCCAGCCTGGTGACCCACCTCAGCTTCTTGCCCATCCCTGGATGTTGCCCCGATACTTGTTCCAAAATCTCTGTGCAGTGTCTGTAATGAGATAGGGCTGCACCGCTGGCTACACGGAAATAAACATTGCTGCCACAGGCAGTGTAACATAAACCCTGGGTGGAAAGTACCCCATGCGGGCTACTCAGCCAGCCACGTAAACCACCGCTCAGCACGTCCCAGGTGGGGAAGGCGTGATTCCTCATCCCGGGTATGATGCCTGACGATCCCCCACATAGTCCCTGCACTGGCAAGGGCTGACTGGGGGAACACTTCATTGACTAGGTCCCGTTGCCCTGCAGGAGGCCCAGGAGTACTATGCAGCCCGATTAATCCCTGTCCCCTCGCCCATGTGCCCGGCAGGGTCCACACCAGGCTCACCAACGTTGATCTCCAGAGCCAGCAGCGAGAGGATAGAAAGTTCCCCATCCTGAGGACACAAACAAATTAGCTGAGGTAGAATGGGAAGAGGAGGTATTATACCTCCTGGGAAAGGGAGGAACATTTTTCATTGGAAAAGGTTACTTGTCATTGGAGGCGGGGCCACAAAATTAAGCCCTGTGACATACAAGAGGAATGTGGAGGCAATCAATGGGTTTTCTTTGTGGCATAATTTGCTTAAGTGTTTTACCACTGATGGGATTACAAGATCCAATGTTTAAGATGTATGAGAACTATCGAGTCCGAAACACGTGTTCCCCCGAGTTCTCTGCCAATCACATGACTCTAATGAATATTTGGATTTTCCATAAATCAAATGTATTCTTCTTAAATTTGGAACTGTGCGGGGTACGATCCATGTGAATTGAATTCTAAAGAGTGGATCAAATATGGTGTCAATCAGGTTTATCCACCTGTGTAGCTGCAATGGAAGGAACCTCATAGCAGAGAGCTGCTACTCTGCTGCCCAACTTCTACTGTGGTGATCTTACTTGACTATCTTGGATCCGACTTCTCTTGGTGTCTTCTCCCGGCATTGCCATGGACAACCTACACAGTGTTCCTTGGACTGACAGCCATGTGTATCCTGTCTTGTGCTGCCAGAGGGAACATAGACTACCTACCATGTGTGCCTCTCTTCAATTTAGAAAGATGAAAGGCTTAAGTTCTCTCGGTCTTATAGTCCTACTCATTCCATTGATCATCACTCCCGCACTACCTCATATATCGAAATAAAGATTTGCCGAGCAGGCATCACGCAGTGCAGGGGGGGGGGCTACCATGGAGAGCCAAGAGCTCGCTCATAGCGCCCTGCAAAATAAAGTGAAAGAAGATGGGTCCAGTCTGGACTGTGCGCAGATCATCACCTGAGCGTGCTGTGTTCCAGTAGCTCTTTTCTGAATCTACTTCATAATTTACTCTATTTTTTAAGCAGTAATGTTGCTGGCCTCCATTAATGAGATTGAGTTGCATTCTATCCCATTTCCTTTAGGGCCAAGACTTGTAGAGTTATGTGCGTAGTTGGCATAGCACCCTTTGGCTCTGGAAGTCATAACAAGCACCTGGCAGCAGTTTCTCAAGCTAAACCTTTTCTTCAAGGCTTCCAGATGGAGCCAAGTAGCTCCTGGGTCTTGTGGTCTGTTGCAAAGTGGCTTTGTCCATAGATCACACCGTGTCTATTGTAGAAAAGGAGTCTTCTTTATTCAATTACAACACGGTCGTTCAATAGGGCGTCTCAGGCCTACTCAGCCACAGCACACCCATCAAATAGCTCCATACAGGACTCTCACTTCTGGGGCCATGCCGCCTCTTGGGCATGTTGCAAGTACCAGGGGAGCCGACTTATGAATTTCCCGGGGGGAGGGGCCCAAATACAGGAAGTGACATCACTGGCAGTTATATGACCGCAAATTTGCATGTAGTCTCCAATTTGGTGCAACGGGGCACAGGGGAGGCGGGTGTTGGCGCGCGCAGCGCAGAACAGTGGAAACATTGGCTAGCATGCACTGCATATACTAAAGTCAAGAAAGGAGGAGATTTAAGCCTTCGAGTTGCATTCCAGTAAGACATCACTGCCCCTACTCCACCGCTCTATAATCGTCCAGCAACACAACTAGGATGGGAGAATGAAATGCTTGCTAAACGGAAGGTACAGCTGCAAGGTGGAGTACCACCACCACCACCAAAAAAAAATCCCAATTCAAGGGAAACGAGAAGTAAAGACGTTTCCCGATTAAAAACTACCAAGCAAGACGTGTGTGGTGCCATAGTTCAGTAAAACATCAACAATTCAAACTTACAATAGTGCTGCTGTAGATTGGCCAGCCACAAGCAAAATTTGCTAAGATGTTACCTCTGGGTAACCAGATAGAGTTAGGGATGTAGCTTAATCTTAAACCTTTCAGTGGACACATCAGATGTGCTGCTGAAGTATAATGCAATCCTGGCTGAAGTATAATGCAATCCTGGCAGAAGTATAATGCAATCAAGTGTGGTTTCAGACTTGGGGGGAAGAGTGTTAACTGCTTTTAACATTGTATTTTACCAGGAATTCTGGTAAAGTAGTGTACAATGTTAAAAAGCAGTAACCCAGGCTCACCCTGCACCCAGGTGATGTTTGGGACTGATGGAAGCACTCGCGTCTAAATGTTGTAGCCATGGTTGTCTCCATGTTTTAAAAACTCCCACTTTCCGGGTTTGCACCACCTCCTCTGCCAGAAAAGTCTGCATCACCCAGTCATTAATGCCAGCATTTACTTCAGGGAAGTATTCATCAAAGCTGGACCTTAATGTTGCTAGGTGGCTTGCCCAGCTTCAACTGTTCTTTTGCAAAGGTCTAGCTTCCTCTTGAAGGCACATACTTTTTTATTCATTCTTTCCTCTGTGTTCCCATGTCCACAGGAATGCCCCCAAAGGTGGGATTGGGGTTTCTGGGGTGGTGAGTTCTAGTGGTCTTAGTTTCCTTTATAAAATATGCAAATCACATAGTATGTCAACCAGACAATGTATCATTGTGTACAGCTTAAAGGGGGCCACCTGACCCAAAGCAGCACACTAGGAGATGTATTTTGGAACAGTCAACATTGTAAACACACCGTTTAGATTGTAAAGAGTGCTTGTGCTGCAATTACAAGCAGCCAGTTAATAAAGTCCAGACTTAAAACACTTGATCAGCATTCAGTGAGTAAAATAACCTTATAAAAATAAAATGCAGCTTTGCATAAAATTACAGAGAATTTTGGGATTATCAGGCACTGGCAAGCGGGCTCTGCTGTTGCTGTGGGAGAAGTGAGACTTGCAATGGCGACAAATGTAAGGTTTATCACAAGATGGCAGGCCAGCATAGATTTTAACCACTGAATGCCCACTGAACAGCTATAAACCCTTCTATGTCAGCAAGAGGCTGATGTAGAGGAACCAGTGATAGAAAGCAATGAGGTAATTATACTGTACCATATCCTGTGGGAGGTGATGCCACCCCCCCCAAGACTCAGTGAAGGCCCCTCGTGTCAAAAGGTTGAAAAGTCGTGCCGTCTCAGTCCCCACAGTCCTAACTTCTCCCCCGCTTAGAGTGGAAGCAGTCTGCGGTACACAGCTTTTAATGCAAATCGCACATTTTAAGCGTCAGGACAAAAAACAGAGAACTGAATACATTGCTGAGGTAAATGAGTTCTGTCTGGCAACACTGGTAATACTGTATAGAGCCACATTATCGCACCGCCCAACTATGAGTTTGAGGGCAAAGGTGGAGGAAAATCCTCCAGCAAGAAGCTGGAGGTATTTCCTCCACCATACCACCCAAAATAGAACAATTTGTGATATTTCCACCAGCAAAATTACTACTGGCAGTAATACCGCTGAAACCCACCATGGAGTCCTATGGACTCCAATTAATGGGCACTAACACTGCCTACCACCACTTGTAATCTGACAGTAATACCGCCAGACCAAGTGGCAGTAATGGTAGTACAGTTTGGTGGTATCTCGGCAGATTTACAGGCCACACAGAGCCATCACCTCTCTCCATGTTGTCTTTTATTGTAAAGTGGATTACCAGGTTTCAGACCTGTAAGATACCCCTGTCTCCTCAGGTGACTCAGACCCCCACCATTCCATCCTACATAAACTTGATGCCCCCAGGCTGTTCTTCTAGTCTACTTTTATTCTACCCATGTAGATCCAGGAACGTCATACTCCTGTTACTTTCATGGATTATTTTACTTCCTGTTCCTTAAAGCCAGGGGTCTTAAACATGTGGCTCTCCAGATGGTTTGGACTACGACTCCTATGATCCATCGCCATTGACTATGCTGGCTGGGGCTGATGAGCATTGTAGTCCAACACATCTGCAGAGCTAAAGGTTGCAGAAACCGGCGTCCAAGCAGAGGCCTGGAACGCCATACTGCCACAAGCACCTTATCATTTGAAACAAAGAAGGGGGGTTTTCCAGTCTTGCTGCGCCGACACAAAAAAATACTACAAACTGCTACAATTGCAGGTTTATTGTGGTTTGAAAACAGCCTGACACGTGTTTCGAGCGATTCTTGCTCTTCATCTGAGGCTGATGGGTTTATACATAATACATTTAAGCAAAATTAAATAAATTAAAACGTACAAGCAATTATGTATCATTGCGAAATTAATTGAAAGAAACATAAAATGTATGGAAGTGGGGGAGAAAACAAGAGGGGTTGGTATATCAAACACACCCCCGTACCCATTATATACATTTGGACATTTTATGCACGGAAACACATAGAGGGGCAGGACGACAAAAAACAACCAATTTTTTGGGAAAATATCCATACAATAATACAAAACGACACGTAACAACCATAATCAAAAAATTCAATTAAACACGTAAAAATTAGGAGGGAGAGTGAAAAATTAAATGAAAATTAATTTGTGCCATACCATTCAATTTTGATTGCAATTGTTGTTGATACATACGTGATTATAATTGATCGGTCCCGGTTGGGATTAGAGAGATTTATAAGTGGAGAATGGAGAAAGAAAAAAGAGAGGGAAAGGGGAAAAGGAACAGAGCAAAGCTATTAGAGCATTATTAACACAAGCTTATGAGATCTGAATTGACCAATTGGCTAAGATAGACAGTGCTAAAGGATACCTTAAGGTTGTTTAGACGAACCTTGACTTGTAAGTGTTATTTCTGTTATAATACAATGAGAAAAAAAAGGGGAGGATTGGTATGTTTTCATGCTTGCTATACTTCAAGTAAAAGTGGTATCCCAGTGTTAACTATCAATTCTAACATACCTTATTAATTCTATAGCTTCGCTGTTGCGGAAATCTCTTGAGTGAAGAGTTTGGACTGCGCAATTTCATCGAAGGAACATCCATTGGGGAATCCCAGTAGGGAGTAGGTAGAAGGAGAGCAAAAAAGAAATGGGATAAAAGAGTACGAATTAGAAAGCTTTTCACATGGCGCGTGCCTTCAACCATGCCTCTGGTGCTTGATTGACTAAGTGCACTCATTCCAATATGACTGTAGACCATGGGTGCACAACATACGGCCCGCGGGCCAGTTGCGGCCCGCCATGCCCTTTTGACCGGCCCGCGAGGCACAAAGACTTTCCTAATGGAGGCCGCCCTCCATTAGGAAAGTCTTTGTTGTCTTCCGGGCCGGTGAAAACACTGGCCCTCATTGGCTCAGCACACACACGCATCACGTCGCTCCTACGAGCCACGTAATTCGTGTGTGCTGCACCAATGGAGGGCCAGCACTACGGCTGGCGTGGCCCATAAGGCTTGATGCCGGAAGGCATTTCAGCCTTGGACCACGCCAGCCGTAGTGCGATTCCAGCGACTTCCAGCTTACCTGCCTGCCTTCCAGCACGTCTCCGGTAAGTGGTCTGTTTGTGTTTGTGTGTCGGGTTTGTTTTGCTTTCTGTTTGTGTGTATGAATGTTTGTGTTTGAATGTATTTTGTGTATATGTTGAGATGCGGGGGTGGGGGGGGTGTCGGATGTGTATGAATGTTTGTGTTTGAATGTATTTTGAGTGTATGTTGAGATGCGGGGGTGGGGGGGTGTGTCGGATGTGTATGAATGTTTGTGTTTGAATGTATTTTGCGTGTATGTTGAGATGCGGGGGTGGGGGGGTGTGTCAGATGTGTATGAATGTTTGTGTTTGAATGTATTTGAGTGTATTTTGAGATGCGGGGGTGAGGGGGTGTGTCGGATGTGTATGAATGTTTGTGTTTGAATGTATTTGAGTGTATGTTGAGATGCGGGGGTGAGGGGGTGTGTCGGATGTGTATGAATGTTTGTGTTTGAATGTATTTTGTGTATATGTTGAGGTGAGGGGGTGTGTCGGATGTGTATGAATGTTTGTGTTTGAATGTATTTAGAGTGTATGTTGAGATGCGGGGGTGAGGGGGTGTGTCGGATGTGTATGAATGTTTGTGTTTGAATGTATTTTGTGTATATGTTGAGGTGAGGGGGTGTGTCGGATGTGTATGAATGTTTGTGTTTGAATGTATTTTGAGTGTATGTTGAGATGCGGGGGTGGGGGGGTGTGTCGGATGTGTATGAATGTTTGTGTTTGAATGTATTTTGTGTATATGTTGAGATGCGGGGGTGAGGGGGTGTGTCGGATGTGTATGAATGTTTGTGTTTGAATGTATTTTGTGTATATGTTGAGATGCGGGGGTGAGGGGGTGTGTCGGATGTGTATGAATGTTTGTGTTTGAATGTATTTTGAGTGTATGTTGAGATGCGGGGGTGGGGGGGTGTGTCGGATGTGTATGAATGTTTGTGTTTGAATGTATTTTGAGTATGTTGAGATGCGGGGGTGGGGGGGGGGTGTCGGATGTGTATGAATGTTTGTATTTGAATGTATTCTGAGTGTATGTTGAGATGCAGGGGTGCGGGGGTGTGTCGGATGTGTATGAATGTTTGTGTTTGAATGTATTTTGTGTGTATGTTGAGATGCGGGGTGGGGGGGTGTCGGATGTGTATGAATGTTTGTATTTGAATGTATTTTGTGTGTATGTTGAGATGTGGGGGGTGTGAACGTTTGTATTTGAATGTATTTTGTGTGTATGTTGAGATGCGGGGGTGGGGGGGTGTGTCGGATGTGTATGAATGTTTGTATTTGAATGTATTTTGTGTGTATGTTGAGATGTGGAGGGGTGTGAATGTTTGTATTTGAATGTATTTTGTGTGTATGTTGAGATGCGGGGGTCGGGGGGTGTCGGATGTGTATGAATGTTTTGATTTGAATGTTTTTTGTGTGCTGAGTTGGGGGGTGGGGTTTCGGGTCTGTATGGGTGCTTGTTTGAGAGTTTGCTGATTTGGGGTGGTGGGGGGTTCGGGTCTGTATGGGTGCATGTTTGTGTGTGTGTGCTGAGTTGGGGGGGTGGGGGGTTCGGGTCTGTATGGGTGCATGCTTGAGTGTGTGTGTGCTGACTTGGGGGTGGGGGTTTGGAGTTGGGGGGGTGGGGGGTTCGGGTCTGTATGGGTGCATGTTTGTGTGTGTGCTGAGTTGGGGGGTGGGGATTCGGGTCTGTATGGGTGCATGTTTGTGTGTGTGCTGAGTAGGGGGGGTGGGGGGTTCGGATCTGTATGGGTGCATGCTTGAGTGTGTGTGTGCTGAGTTGGGGGTGGGGGGTTGGGGTCTGTATGGGTGCATGTTTGTGTGTGTGCTGAGTTGGGGGGTGGGGGTTCGGGTCTGTATGGGTGCATGTTTGTGTGTGTGTTGATTTGGGGGGTGGGGGGTTTGGGTCTGTATGGGTGCATGTTTGTGTGTGTTGATTTGGGGGGTGGGGGGTTCAGGTCTGTATGGGTGCATGCTTGAGTGTGTGTGTGTGCTGAGTTGGGGGTGGGGGGTTCGGGTCTGTATGGGTGCATGTTTGTGTGTGTGTTGATTTGGGGGGTGGGGAGTTCGGGTCTGTATGGGTGCATGTTTGTGTGTGTGTTGATTTTCGGGGGTGGGGGGTTCAGGTCTGTATGGGTGCATGTTTGTGTGTGTGCTGAGTTGGGGGTGGGGGGTTCGGGTCTGTATGGGTGCATGTTTGTGTGTGTGTTGATTTGGGGGGTGGGGAGTTCGGGTCTGTATGGGTGCATGTTTGTGTGTGTGTTGATTTTCGGGGGTGGGGGGTTCAGGTCTGTATGGGTGCATGCTTGAGTGTGTGTGTGTGCTGAGTTGGGGGTGGGGGGTTCGGGTCTGTATGGGTGCATGTTTGTGTGTGTGTTGATTTGGGGGGTGGGGGGTTCAGGTCTGTATGGGTGCATGCTTGAGTGTGTTTGGGGCATAGTGTTTGGTTGGGGGTGAGGGGGCCATGGGGCATAGTGTTTGGTTGGGGGTTAGGGGGGTGAGGGGGCCATGGGGCATAGTGTTTGGTTGGGGGTGAGGGGGCCATGGGGCATGGTGTTTGGTTGGCGGTGAGGGACAGGGGGCATAGTGTTTGGTTGGGGGTGAGGGGGCCATGGGGCATAGTGTTGGGTTGGGGGTGAGGGGGCCATGGGGCATAGTGTTTGGTTGGGGGTGAGGGACAGGGGGCATAGTGTTTGCTTGGGGGGTGAGGGACAGGGGGCATAGTGTTTGCTTGGGGGGTGAGGGACAGGGGGCATAGTGTTTGGTTGGGGGTGGGGGCCATGGGGCATAGTGTTTGGTTGGGGGTGGGGGCCATGGGGCATAGTGTTTGGTTGGGGGTGAGGGGGCCATGGGGCATAGTGTTTGGTTGGGGGTGAGGGACAGGGGGCATAGTGTTTGGTTGGGGGTGGGGGCCATGGGGCATAGTGTTTGGTTGGGGGTGGGGGCCATGGGGCATAGTGTTTGGTTGGGGGTGAGGGGGCCATGGGGCATAGTGTTTGGTTGGGGGTGAGGGGGCCATGGGGCATAGTGTTTGGTTGGGGGTGAGGGGGCCATGGGCATAGTGTTTGGTTGGGGGTGAGGGACAGGGGGCATAGTGCTTGCTTGGGGGGTGAGGGACAGGGGGCATAGTGTTTGGTTGGGGGTTAGGGGGGTGAGGGGGCCATGGGGTATAGTATTTGGTTGGGGGTGAGGGGGCCATGGGGCATAGTGTTTGGTTGGCGGTGAGGGACAGGGGGCATAGTGTTTGGTTGGGGGTGAGGGGGCCATGGGGCATAGTGTTTGGTTGGGGGTGAGGGGGCCATGGGGCATAGTGTTTGGTTGGGGGTGAGGGGGCCATGGGGCATAGTGTTTGGTTGGGGGTGAGGGGCCATGGGGCATAGTGTTTGGTTGGGGGTGAGGGACAGGGGGCATAGTGTTTGCTTGGGGGGTGAGGGACAGGGGGCATAGTGTTTGGTTGGGGATGGGAGCCATGGGGCATAGTGTTTGGTTGGGGGTGAGGGGACCATGGGGCATAGTGTTTGGTTGGGGATGGGAGCCATGGGGCATAGTGTTGCACTCCAAGAGTGAACTCAATAATAAAGCTAAAACAGGCACAGTTAGGAGATGTACATCCTTTGCTTTTTTGAGGAAACCTGACTCGTCAAAGGCCATACTCCTCTTGGGTAACCCAAACAGCAAACTATAGCAGTCCAAAATAACGGAATGTCCAATCAAGGGTCAATAAAATATATATAATTTAATTAAACAGACGATATACAATAACTAAATCGAAATAAATGATAGCAATGGAAAATGTGTAGTACAAAATGTAAGTTTGAAATGCAATAAAAATCGTTACCCCTCAAAAACATATCTTTTTCCATGTGTTTAATACAAATTGGGGGTTGAAAAAGCCTCCTGACATGTCCCGCCTACCGCCCCGCCCACTTTTACTTTTTGGCCCACTATAGCCCTCATGTAAGGTACTTTCGGCCCTCTGTCAAAATCAGTTGTGCACCCCTGCTGTAGACTTAGGGACTGTATGCAATTAACTCACCCTGGTGGTCTAGAATGACGGAACGGAACGAGCCCCTCTCGCGCGTCCGCTCCTGGTGATTCTTGATATTTTGTGCGAACTCAATGGGAGGAGCCTAAGCGCCGGCAGCGTCCGCGGGCGAACTCGCCATCTTGAAGCGGTGTTATTGCTGTCAGCGCATGATGGGAATGCCCCGGACATAAGACATTTCCCAATTACTAATTAAACTGTGAACATTGTGCGCAAAGCAAGGATTAATAAGAATACACAGTCCGATAATTGCAATTGTTGCGAAGATTTCTTGAGATTGTCGGCCTAATTATATACGTAGAAAGAAATACATATAATTGAGTGAAAAAAGATAATTGAACTATTTTAAGCGGTCCGATTTGAAAAGAAATATATATATTGGACTAGCGGCAGGGTGTCGGGTCCATGCCAGAGTGGCTGAACAATAGAAATGAAAGTGATAAAAAGAGGACAGTTAGTCCATGTAGTGCATCTCTGATTAAAAGTTTAAATTCTCAATGCTCTGTTCCATAGAAGCCTGAAAAATATAACAGGATAATCTGAATGTGCATTTCTTGGATTACTATAGGTGTTAGCACGAATTGCATTGTGGATTACGGATATACATGTAAAAAAAGACCAAGTATAAAAGTGCAGGAACAATGAAAATATTGCATGTTTTCCAGTTCTAAAGACCTCCAAAGGTAAATTGTAAATGTAGAACCAATTAGAAGAAAAGAGTTTATAAAAAAACTGCAAGTTCATGATCTGAGTTAAGACCAGAATAGACTGTCCTGTATTTACAAATGAGCCTCGCTTCAAGTCTACGCAAATTAAGGATCAAGTTGCCTCCTCTTGGGGGCAATTCCGCTTTAACCAGCCCTACGAATCTAATGTTTTGTTTCAGATCCAATTGATGTTCTTTTTGCCAATGGCTGGCAAGCGGAAATTTAGCATCCTGACTGGCTATAGTAGATAGATGTTCTCTTATCCGCGTTTTGAGTGGTCTGATAGTGCTACCAATGTATTTTTTATTGCAAACACAGATAATACAATAAACTGTAAACTTGGTGAGTTAATTGCATACAGTCCCTAAGTCTACAGTCATATTGGAATGAGTGCACTTAGTCAATCAAGCACCAGAGGCATGGTTGAAGGCACGCGCCATGTGAAAAGCTTTCTAATTCGTACTCTTTTATCCCCTTTCTTTTTTGCTCTCCTTCTACCTACTCCCTACTGGGATTCCCCAATGGATGTTCCTTCGTTGAAATTGCGCAGTCCAAACTCTTCACTGAAGAGATTTCCACAACAGCGAAGCTATAGAATTAATAAGGTATGTTAGAATTGATAGATAACACTGGGATACTACTTTTACTTGAAGTATAGCAAGCATGAAAACATACCAATCCTCCCCTTTTTTTTCTCATTGTATTCTAACAGAAATAACACTTACAAGTCAAGGTTCGTCTAAACAACCTTAAGGTATCCTTTAGCACTGTCTAGCTTAGCCAATTGGTCAATTCAGATCTTATAAACTTGTGTTAATAATGCTCTAATAGCTTTGCTCTGTTCCTTTTCCCCTTTCCCTCTCTTTTTTCTTTCTCCATTCTCCACTTATAAATCTCTCTAATCCCAACCGGGACCGATCAATTATAATCACGTATGTATCAACAACAATTGCAATCAAAATTGAATGGTATGGCACAAATTAATTTTCATTTAATTTTTCACTCTCCCTCCTAATTTTTACGTGTTTAATTGAATTTTTTTGATTATGGTTGTTATGTGTCTTTTTGTATTATTGTATGGATATTTTCCCAAAAAATTGGTTGTTTTTTGTCGTTCAGCCCCTCTATGTGTTTCCGTGCATAAAATGTCCAAATGTATATAATGGGTACAGGGGTGTGTTTGATATACCAACCCCTCTTGTTTTCTCCCCCACTTCCATACATTTTATGTTTCTTTCAATTAATTTCGCAATGATACATAATTGCTTGTACATTTTAATTTATTTAATTTTGCTTAAATGTATTATGTATAAACCCATCAGCCTCAGATGAAGAGCAAGAATCGCTCGAAACACGTGTCAGGCTGTTTTCAAACCACAATAAACCTGCAATTGTAGCAGTTTGTAGTAATTTTGTGTGTCGGCGCAGCAAGACTGGAAAACCCCCCTTCTTTGTTTCGTATTTCACAGTGGTATACCTGGGCAAGGTATCCTCAACATCCGGTCCACTGCAGCCCCCCGTTTACCTAATTTGTGGTGCAAGCGCATTGTTCTACCTTTGGTTTATTTTGCCCACCCACTTTTTCACCTTATCATTTGACTCTGGCCCTGAAATAGAGACTTTATGCCGGCCCTTTACCCACAAACACTGGATGTTAATATTATACCTTGGAGATGCACGCGTTAATAGCACTAGTGCAAAAAACGTTGAGGACGGGCGGTAAAAAGACTTCTGTGGGTCTTATGCGGCCTATGAGTTCACAGGGTTTGGTTGACCAGGGAATAGCACACGAGGCATGGAGTTGGGACAGGATGGCAGGTTAGCTGCTGGCAACCTTTCAGGTGGCAACCGTAAACCCATGAAGAGGGAGCGGAGATGTGCAGTGCTTCTTTGCCCCCCTGATTCTCTGACTTGTCAGAGCTACATTTTCAAAGCCTCTCTCTGAATGGAGCATGAGTGCATTCATCTCTCAGTTGACTCACACAGTTATTGTTCTGTCTGCATATTTCATTTGTCATAAAACAGCAGCCAAGGTTGATGGCTCTCAGGGGGTAGGGAGCCTGGGACGCTTCAAGGACAATGAACTGGCAGCCAGGGGGTTTTAGCAATGCGCTACTTTTGTAAACAAAATGAACCCCCAAAGAATGATTTTTTTGTGACTGCACCAGTAAATCATCAAGAATCGATGACTGGGAGAGAGGCTGCAGGAGAGCGATTCCCCCTTATTTGTATGGTACAGTAGCACAGATAGGAGAAAGAGGTTGGTTGGCTCTCGACTTACATCGACCTGTTCAGTAGCACACCTGGGAGTGGGTAGTTGAACTGGCTTTGGGGGCCCCGTTTCTCTGTGATAGCATACTCTTGAGGGCATACTTTTTTAATGAACATTTAATTGCAACTGCATGTGTATACCAAGTGCTTAATTTGTAAAACAGTAGGTGCCTGTGCCCAAATATGTTCTAGCACTTCTGTGACACTTGGGCAGTTCCACACCACTGCTGCCACCCAGGGTCGGACTGGGACAAGAAATAGGCCCGGTCACCCAAAAAAAAGTGGCCCACCCATCGCCTCAAAAAAGTGTCCCTCCCCTCGCCTCACGACACTTGACCTCTGATGATATCACCGGAAGTGATTAATTTGACCCCACACTTGACAAAATAGGAAGTGGCATCAAATAGCATTGTTCCTAAGTAAACTACGCTACGAAAAATATGGTTATGATTTCATTAAGGTGATATACATTTCATACAAGAATGGATCACCATACGTATCATTAATATCTGTGTGTATAGGTCCATATTGTCAAATTACTGTGACTCCAAGCAGACGTCCAAGGCCACATGATAATATGGTATTATATAGCACTTACCCTTAAGCTCTTTTTTATAGAACAAATATGCATACAATATCACCCAACCTGTGTTGGTACTCATATCGACCCAAAAAGGATGAAAGGTTTTTGAAGAATGAAAAATAAATTTGAAAAAAATGAATTTTTCCATTTTTTTTTTCAAACCGGCCCAAGCATGGCCTGAAACGGGCCCTTACTCCCCAGGGACGATTTCGGCCCAGCCAGGGGCCAATCCGACCCTGCTGCCACCACCCATAGTGCGACAGAGGCCAGGCCTTTGTGGGGCCTCAGACTCCATTAGGAGCCTGTTCATGAAGACAAAAAAAAGCACACACATTCTTTTGCCGCGATGACCATCATCAAGGCAAAAGAAGGGGTGCGCTTTTTCTTTTGGCTTCATTAATAGGCTCCCAATGGAGCCTGAGACCTCACAAAGACCCGCCCCCTGTTGCACTAAGCATGTGTGGCAGGGGCCGTGGATCGGGCTGCTGCTTGTTAATGAAGCAACAGTGGATGCGCGCCCTCCCTGGGCATGAGGCTGCGGCCCACCAGAGGGGCGCACCCCACAGTATGAATACTGCTGCGCCTAAGCCCTCCCCTCCAGGACCATACACCAATATGAGTCCTAGAGGGGAGGTCTTAATAATCGCACATTTTCGTGATTATACCCGGCCAGAGAGAAGTGATGCAGTATCGATGGAAAGGGCCATCGATGCTGCATCACTTCTCTCCCGCGGGGGGAGGTGGGAGGTCTCAGCCCCGACTTGAATTTGCCGGGGGGGGGGGGGGGGGGGAACTCGGGCCTTGGAGCCCCCCGTACTTGGCACCCCTGGCAAGTACACCTTCCACCAGGGTCTCTGTGCGCATGTCCCACAGGCCCACAACTTCATGAAAGTGACTGCTGAGGAAGATATTTTACAGGCTTATTTTAAGCCACTGACCTGCAGCTGCTCGGCACAGCTGATTAGATACATTCTACAATGACCCTCCATGTTTGGCGCCTGCACATTACTCTTCAAACTCCTTCTGTGCAAGCCACGTTTAGCCCTGCTGCAGAACCTGCAGGAAAGTAGGCAAAGGAATGGAGGCAACAGCCCTTCCCGGGGCATTCTAACAGTGCTTTGAGCTTTGAACTTGGCGGCGGGTGTATGACGCGCCATTGCCTTGGACAAGGTCTTGCGACACTTTCAGTAATCCTCTCACGTCAGAGTCAGTGTATTGCGCCTTGGGGCATCTCCCTCCGTGTTGTTTGGTGTCAGTCCCCATACCTGCTTCTTCCAGCATCCAACATGCATTCATTCTTTTTTTGTTTGCTTGTGCGTAATAATGCTGTTTACCATTTGCTATTTACTGTCTGTTTCCCCCCTTCTTTTTAGTGGGTGGTTTTAGGCTACGAGTATGACGTGAACTGTACACGTTCTGGCAATTCCGGGGGAGCAGGGTTGAACTCTATCTGCGCGGGCGCATGAATTCTTGGGGGAGCAGGGTTGAACTCTATCTGCGCGGGCGCATGAATTCTTGACAAATGCACGCTTCGTGTCCCGTGCCAATCCCTGACAGGTGGTGTTATCATCAATGAGAGAGCTCCCCAGTCCAGCGCGAGCTAGTGGGCTTCACCGTGCACGTCGTTTCTTCTTTTATTGCCCACTGTGTTTGTGCTCACAAATGGCCCCGAAGCGACGGACTTGGCTTCTCTTTGTCCCTCCCTCTCTAGGCGTTGGTTTGCTCCAGGTGCTTCATGGCCGAGGATACACGCGTTTCAATTGGCTGCCTAGGATAAACATGGCCACCAGGGATATGTGAGCATAGGTGTCCTGTCGTCAGATAAGTGGGGGGAGGGGTGAAATGAAGGGTCTGGTCTATGAGAGAGCATTGTTGGAATGTGCGGCGTGTGCGTGGAGGGGACTCTACACATGGGCCACCAACGCCTTTTGCAGCCACGCCACACGTCTCACTGTTTTGCCACCTGCTCCTCAGTTATGAAGGCCAGGTTCAATAACAGTCGTCGTATTCACTGCCTGCTGCTGCTGGAAGTCTCTGGCTGCAGCATTTGGCAGCTTGCAGCTGCCGCCATCTGTTGACGCGAGAATTGTGAAGTGAAACGGGCACAGTGCTCTGGTCTTTGCCCTCTACACACCCTAAAGCTCGCGAACAAGCTCCACAGCGACCGTTAAGCTAACAATGCCAGTTCATCGCTCTCCCTCCTCACAGTCCTTAGTGTCGTTGATCCCATATACCAACATACCTATATGAAAAAAGCCTTGGTAAACCAGCCGTTTTGTAGCTTATAAAAGCATTAAATACGCATCTGCCAAGCATTTGGCAGCCGCTGCCATCATATGCTCAGGTACTTAATCCGTTTGTCAGCTGCTGCCTTCTTATGGAGGCCTGGGCTCGGGAGTACGGGTGGGTGGAGAGTACAGCTATGGTCTGGGGGGTGGATGGACTGCTTGAGTAGAGTTAGTGTGGGTTGAGTGGCTGGTGTAAGCTAGGATGTGTGGGTTAGGGGCTATTTATTTTATTTATTTACTTTTGCATCTGTTGCAGTTCACTGAACCCTTAGGTATCTAGGCGCTAGTTACATTAGATGAAAGGATACATACGAAAAGTACAACGGGGGAGGGACAAGAGGAGACAGGTATCGAAACATCTTAGTGTCTTAGCTCAATGAGCTTTAGGGGAAGAGCCAAGACTACGTTTTTTCCTGAAGGTCCAGTACAAAGGTTCCTTTCTCAGGGTGATGGAGAGATTGTTCCAGAGCTTTGCAGGGATGACAGGAAAACCTGATCCTCCGGCTGTCTTACTAGTGAAAGTAGGCCCTCTGAGGAAGTGGCTGTTGGATCTTAGTGGGTGAGATGGGGCATATTTCTCCACCTGGCGTGATAAGTAGGCTGGGGCAGTGTTGGTGGTGCACCTGTGTGCGATGGGGAGGGTCTTGAATTTAATCTGCTCGTGGATCGGGAGCCAGTGGACATCTTTCCTGGCTTCTGTAACATGGTCATGCTTCGACAAGCATCGGCTGCCCGCAGGGCATTATTTTGGATAGTTTGTAGCTTGCACAAGTTACGTTCAGAAGTAACTGCAAAGAGGGAATTGCAATAGTCCAATTTGGCTCCAGTGATGGCTCTGGCTATGGTGAGGCGGTTGGTTGTGGTGAGGAAGGGCTTGCTGGCACTGAGAAGTTTAGCAGTGTAGGCAGAAGTAGCAATGGCAGTGACCTGGCGTGAGAGGTCAAGGGTAGCATCTAGGTAGATACACAGGGTTTTGGCTGGAGTTGAAGTTTGGATCGAGTTGCTGTCAATGTCAAATGCTTTGTAAGCTGGAGTTTTAGCAAGGTTGGAGTTACGCGTGGCGGGACTCCCTTTCTCCTGCGCACCTCCTCTTTTCTTGTTTCAGAATTTGACCAGCAGCCTGGGTCCTGGTTTGTCGAGGAACCAACTCCGGGGTTCCCATTTATTTGTGAGAATTGTGGGGATGACAAACTCTGGATCAGTTGGGCGCTGGTAGGGTATGGTGGTCCAATGGTCACTGTTGAGCGATTTGATCAATTATACGGTCCAGTCAGGTCATAGTCATTAATTTGTTTATTTTTGATTAGTTAGCACCAAAGAAAACATCATTGTAGAAATGAAATGACAAGTTTTTGACATGGTAACTCGCTACACAGCCTACGCGTGTTTCAACCTAAGTCTTTTTCAAGGCCAAGTGAGTTAAGGGAATGGACTTCAAAATGCTGTAAGCTGGTCCTCCCAGATAAGGGCGACAGGGGGGCTGGATAGCCGATCGTTGGCCGGGTCCGGCGAGTTTGTTGCGTGCGAGTGTTTTGCGTTTTGTAAGCTGGATCCATGTTGCAGAGAGTGGTGTGCAAGCCTACAATGAGGATCTCAGTTTTGTCGTCATTTAGACATAACTGGTGGGTTTCCATCCAGTTCTGGACAATGTCATAGACTGAGGTGAAGGATGCAACGTCAAGGTGGTAGGTGCCTGAGAGATGGAGGAGGATTTGGGTGTCATCGGCATAATTCGTGTTGGATATGCCAAGGCATCCAGGTGATCAAAAAAAGGGTTTAGTATAAATATTTTACAAGGCGGGGGAGATGCAAGACCCTTGTGGGACTCCACAGGTTACTTGTGTTGGTGTGCAACATGATCGTCCATAAAGACACAGGAGGAACTGTCTACCAAAAAGTATCTGATCCAGTCTGCCGCTTCTGGGGAGAAGTTTGCTGTACTGGTGAGGTGGGCTCCCGAGTGTCTGATGGTCGATGAGGTGGAACGCTGCAAATCCAGCATGAGGCACAGGGAGAGTTTGCCTATGTCTTTGATATTGTTCAATTGTTTTTTCTGGTCCAACAAGGTAGTTTCAGTTCCATGCCTTGGTCGGAAGCCATATTGGCAGATTTACAGGATGTGGTTGTCCTCAAGGTTTTCTTGGACCTGGATGTATGTTGCGCAGTTGAGGATTTTAAGGATGAAGGGTATGGTAGTAATTGGGTGGTAATTAGGGGGGATGGTGGGTTTAAGGGATTTTCTTTAACAACAGGAGGATACAGGCTTCTTTCAATAAAGTTGGGACGGTTTTTGTGGTAAAGGAAGAGTTGATAATTGCTGTTATGATGGGTGTGTGAGTCTCGGCACAGTCTTTGATGATGGGGTCAGACAGACACCCCCTTTGCAGTGGGAGGTCTTGAGGCCTTTGATGATGTTGCCCCCTTCGGGTTCAGATACCGGGCGAAAGTCGAATTGGGTGGTAGGTAGGCTGATGGGAGCCATGAGGCGCATGAAGGTGGCTGGTGGATTTGCGTGGCCAGTTGCTTGGCACATAATTTCTCCTGGAGGCAGCTCTACAGATAAGGGGTGTATCAGCTACTTTTACTCCCTAAAAAAAATAAAAACAGGAATAAAAATACTACCCAAAAATATGAAACAGATATGTAGGACCATGTCCCGCTGTTTTCACTCACACATCTATATGGATATGTTTGGACGATAGTGCATGTAAAACTGTAGGAAGAAACTACTGTTGTAACTGCCTGATTGGAAGCGGGAAACATGTATCTTTTAATGGATATGAATAATTAGGTGCAAAGAAATAATTACTACAAAAACATTTCTGTTTTCCAGTTAAAACAGATTTTTACTCTCTTATAAAATACTCCCACTGGGAATTGGACTTACATTTTTACTCCATACAAAAATAATGTTACTCCCACTTCCAAATTTTAACTGCCGCACTGCCTGGAGGGTTTCTTCCACCTTAGTACACCAGGTGTCGTCTGCGATGAATCCTGTGGGGGGGTGACTGGCGACTCAAGTTCGCGCAGGATCGTGAAGAGTTCAGAGAGGTTGGACTGTGCGTTTTCTTTTCTCACGTTGTAGCTACTGGCTTTGGCAGTATGAATCACTCTTTTGTGGTCTTCGGTGAGGGAGGTGAACTGAGCTTTGAGGTTGGGGAGGGGTCTTTTCTCCAAGAGGTTTCGGCAGTGCGTTTCTTAGCGTGGGTAGCAAGGAGCTTGGGAGTGAACTTGACGTTCCTTTTTAGGGCAGGCCTGGCTTTGTGCTTTTTTAGCGGGGCTAGAGTGTTGACAGCTAGTGCAATGTTGTCATTGTAGAGATTGACAAGGGTCTCTGGCTTCATTGTTGTGTTGATTAGGACCTTGAGGTCTGAGAGGAGTAATGTGAGGCGGTTCTTGTTGCGATTTTTAGTGCAGCAGGCGAGGGCTTCTGGTTTCACTGTGTGACAGGGGCTGGGAAGTTTGCTGGTGGGGATGTTGAATGTGATGGTGTGATGGTCAGACCATGGGTAAGTCATGGTGGTGAGGCTGGCCAAGTTGCAATTGAGGTCAACAATTCAGTCGGGGATGCAGCCCTGGATGTGGGTAGGCTCAGTAGTTCGCGTAGCAAAGCCAGCATGGTTGAGGGCTGTGGCTAGGGGTTTTGTGTGAGGGTATGTGAGGTCGTTGAGGCCAAGATTGAGGTCTCCTAAGATCAAGATTTTTGAACTGGGCTTGAGGTGAGTGGTCAGTGACAAGTGTGAACTTTCTTCCTAGAACGTAGTATCTTAGATGGACAAATGTCCATTTGATGGCAAGGTCCTCTAATTCCAAAACAGAGTAGTTCTTCTCACGTGGAAAGAGTCTACGACTAGTGAATAGGATGGGGTGTTCTAATCCATTGCATATTTGATAAAACTGCTCCTAACCCTGTGAGAGAGGCACCAGTTTGTAACACAAATTCTTTTGAACAGTCTACTACTTTTAGGATGGGGTTCCGACACAAGGTTTGTTTTAGGTTGTTGTAACATGTATCATCCTCATCAGTCCAATGAATCTTCTGGGGTTCAGCATTCCTGAGTGTGTCTGTTAATCTGGCTGTTCTGAAAAATGTGGGATAAACCTACGATAATAACCAATCAATCCTAGGAATGCCCTGAGGTCTCTCTTGGTCTTGGGTGTGGCGGCATCTAGAATGGCTTTCACTTTTTATTGTTGGGGCTGGACGCTGCCATTCCCCACAAAGAAGCCTAGGTATTTCACGTCCGATGGCAGCAGCTGACATGGATGGATTTGCAGTTAAGCCGGCCTCTCGGAGAGTTCTCATAATAGTAGAAAAATGGAAAAGATGGTCTTTCCAAGTCGTACTATAAATGAATGTCGTCAATATAGGCCCCACAGAAATCGGGTTAAAGCTGTAAAATCCTGTCCATGAGTCATTGGAAAGTGGCTGTGGCCCCATGCAGGCCAAAAGGGGGGACTTTGATATGTTATTTATAACGCACTTAATACCCAGAGGTTTCTAAGCGCGGACCCGGGGATCGAACCTGTGTTGCTCCGTGTCGTCTTGCTTCCAAGGCGAGCGCGTTGCCGCTGAGCTATCCTCTCGAGAACTGAATAGTCCCAGGGGTGTCGGGAAAGCTGTCTTTTCCTTATCAGGTCCATGTAATGGGACCTGCCAATATCCCTTGGTTAAATCTAAGGTTGATAAGAATGTGGCATCTCCAAGTTTACCTATGAACTCATCGATGCGTGGCATAGGATAGGCATCGAAGGATGAGATGGTGTTAACTTTGCTCATGTCTATGCAAAACCTCCAAGAATGATCAGGTTTAGTTACCAACACAATAGGGGAGTGCCATGGACTTCAAGAGGGCTCGATAATGTTTGCCTTCAGTGTTTTCTTCAGTTCCTCAACCACTATTTGTTTTCGTGCTTCTGGGAGCCTATATTTTTTCAAACGGACCACTTTTCCCTGTGGTGTTCTGATATAATGGTAAATGCCATGTACTCTGCCTGGTTTCTTTCATTGGGGAATACCATAGTAAGGTTGTTCAAATCTTCTTGTTTTTTTAATATATTTCTTGCGGAATACGTTCAGAGTTGTCTATCTTCTTGCGTACCAAACAAGACAATATTGAGGAGGTGGTGGTGGAAGGATTTTTTTCCCACTCCTTTAGGAAATGTACATGGTAAAGATGGGTCTTTTGTTTTCTATCAGGTTGGGTGATTTTATAGGTGCAGGTTCCCGTTTGCTCTAGCACCTCTGAGATACCTGAAGGTGTCTAGCACGCTATTCCCCAGAGATCTGTCATCCAGGTGACCAGGACACGACCATTGCTATTGGATCCAGTTCCTTGGGGTGGACCAGTGGAGGAGGATCACCTAGGCGAGGGGTCTTCGAGGAGTGGAAGTGGGACACTGAGGGTTGAGATGCGGTATTCCCTTCCCTGTAACACCTTTTCCGATTTCTACTCTGTAGGTTATTTAGAAGCCCCCCTTTTCCCACGAAGAACACTTACACGATAACAGACAACTGACTAACACCAAAGCCGTTTAACTGTCATGTCCCAGTACACGGGTCAGGCAGAGTCAGGCAATTGACAATAATCACGCACACCTGGCGGCCCTTTAACTTCCCGACAGGGATAAAAGACAGAGCAAGAAAGCACACTTCAAGTGAGGCTGAACGCATGAGGAGACAGCTACACCAAACCGGCGGTTCAAGAGGAGAAGAAAGGTTGGTGAAACCTGGAAGGGCGAAGAAGGGGGAATTGACCTTGCCCTTTTTCATCTCAGACCCGCAAAGCCTCTGAAAGGGAGAGCAAAATACTGGGATATAGAGCTGGCGTACGAAGCAGCAGACGTCAATGGTACATAGGGGTCTCCTGCTTTGATAACACAGACAGAGAGGCAAGCTGGCTACCGAGGTACTATCATTGACTCCAGAGAACAAAGAAGCCAATGGGTTGAGCACAGCCGGTGAGTCAGAGGAAGCTGATAGTAAACCAAACTCTCTGTTGAGCCCAAGGTTGCAAGTGGCAACATTTTTTGAATGGAAGGAATCCGAAAGGCAAAGAACTTGTGTATGTGATTGAACTTTAGAGAAAGCCCAGTTGAGGTACAGGTGCAGAGGGGTCTGGCGCTACACGTGGGCGCTCATTCGAAAGACTCTGGCCGGACCTAGTCTTTGAAACTAGAAGAACCAGAAGCCCTAGGAAGGGGTGGCGTGAGGTGTCAGAGTAGTCCTAAAAGGGTTATGTCAAATCCCTTATACAATCGAAAGTCCCTGACCCGTGGCTGGAGGAAAGCTCTGGGAAGGGAACCCCGATTTCCGATAAGATTGTGAACTGTGGATTAAGGCAAGTATGACAGAGGGATGACAAGGGAAAGCTAGGAGAAGGAAAACCCTGCTTTCTGATGAAAATGAGCAATACATGAACTGTGTTAGAAATACATGAACTACGTTAAAGAAAGGTTGTACTGAACCCGACGGAGGGAGGCCCAAACAGCAAGGAGGATCTGAGCCCGGCAGAGGGAGATCCTGGGGCGAATATCAATTGCCCAAGGTGCAAGATCACAGAGAGAACTTAGGTTTGTTTGTTTGCTTGTCATCGTGAATCAGCCCACCTTCTAAGGCAAGAGACCTTTGCAAGAAGGTCTCAGAATCCGCCTCTACTTGCCCTTGTAGTGTAGCCGACGCATTCTTCCCAACAATGTAACCTACTGTTTATGTCAGAAATCAAGACAGTAGGATCTATTCTTTGAAAGAATAGATCCCACGAACACAGGTTGGAGAAGGGTGCAGGAACCGGCAGAAGACCTGAGAGAGGAGGGACACTAATTAATCCTGTATTCGCAGAGAACTGTGTAAACACATTGTAAGGACCCAAAGACTAACCTTAGATAAATAAGGACTGAACTGCTGAAGAACCAACTGAGAGTTCAGCCTGCCAGGAAGTTCCTCTTTAAATACTGCTACAGTATCTGTAAAACAAATTCCCTGTAGTTAACCACTAACCAATATGTCTGTCAGCGTGTATATGTGTGTGTAAATCTATACAGGCTTTGGGGAGGTGTCTCACCGTGGAATCCGGTGGGTTTCTTATGGAGTGGTCCATACCAGTAGCAGCAGGAAATGAGGAATCGGAGCAACCCCTTCACAACTATTCCCAACGAAATGAGGACGCGTAGACGGTATGTCTCTAGTCCGGTTACTAACCCGATGAAATGAGGATGCCTGGCGGGAATCGCAAACACACAAGTCGCAAGTCAGCAGTCCGTGTGTAGCAATCCGTGGGGTGCTCCAATCCCGCAAAATTATAGATACAGGTACGTCAAACAATACAACCGGAGACGTGGAAACCAGACGATAGTACAGCAATCCAAGGTATGTTCCGGGTTAAAACGATGGGGCCGAAGGCACACAGCAAACGAGGCAGACAAGGGCAAGACAAGGCAGTCCCAGAAAGCATTCCGGGTCGTAAACAACATAGATGAAGGTACAGGGCAAACCAAACAGATGAGGGCAAGACAAGGCAGTACCAGGAGGCATTCCGGGTCGACTTGGATGATGAAAAGAATCAGCTGACGAAACCAGAGCAGGAGAAGACAAGAGGGAATCCAGACGTAGGAAAAGTTCAGTAACCAGGTAATCCAAAAACACACAGCAAGGCAAAGACAAATGTACGTCCGCAAATTCAGAAGCACTGCGGACTGGAAAGGAGGTGCTCAAATGTCATGGGATGGCAACACGTGACCAAGGAATGGCGAACGCTTCCTAGAGTGCACCGGCCGTGTTGTCAGTTTCCACGGCAACCTCCAATCCAGGCCATAGCATCCTTTATTGTGGGTTTGCACCGGTGTCTGGGTTTTGTAGTGCGCATACTGCATGGAAGGGAATAAACGCCTAATCTTGGGTAAAGACAGTAAGTGCGGTTGTGAGAGGGACATATGTAGAACTTTCCTCACATTATGCCTATGTGTCGAACTAGGTAAATGAGAGAGGCGTGATGTAGAGACAGTAGTGGAACGTAGATTCCTGACAGAAGGAGACTTGAAGGTTGTGATATAGTGGAACTAAACTGTGAACCTTGTGCTGAGGAGGTCAAGGAGTGTGCTGTGCTCGAGAGTCCCACCTTGTCCCTTGCTTCAAGCGTGGGCAAGGGAGACACAGCCATACCATCCTGACTTTTCATTTTTGTCAACACTTCTTTCTTTTCTGGTGAACATTATTCCACAACCTTTTTGTAATTTAGTAGTAAGGATCGGCAATAGTTTAAAAAAAAAATATAAGCCCTTTTTATTTGATAAGACGCCGCTAGGACTGCCTTATTATCTGATGATCGTAGCTTGCTCCCATATTAGATCTAGGTTTAGAATAGGCATTTATCTCACCCATTATAAAGTTTTAATAAATACCCTTGAACTGTGTTCAATTGTGTCTGTCTTTACTGTTATGTACTAAAAAAGTAGGCCCGATCCCAGCGTTTTTTGTTAACGGGGGAGCAATTCTCAAAATAGGGATAAATGACGAGGAAATATATAAGTGTGTCAGGGAACTGGCACTGGAGAATTGCTTACCCCTCACTACTCTAACCTCAAAGATGGGTTGGAAAACTTATTGTCACACATGTATACATTTACAAGACAGCATTAATCTGTGCAGACAGCAACTATAGACAGCCACATGCGTGAGCATACATGAAAGTAATTTTAATTGGGGATGTCAAACATATTAGAAGGCAACTCGACTAATACATCAACAGATAAGAACGCGCACAAAAATGAAAGTACAGTGTTTTGTGTCAGGGAAAATAAGGCAAGGCTACAGGTAACAAAAAACCAGAAAAAGAACGAACATAAAAGATGAGGCAACTTAATATACTTTCTAATCCTAATACACAGGTTATACAAAATGACTAAAATTAGACATTTACTGAGATAAAAATGTTGACATGTTTCGGCCAATAATCAGATGGGACAGTTTCTCAAGTGTCCATACAGAAGATAAATGTAGTGGCCATCTTCAGGACAGGACATTTCTTCAGGATGAGCCTTATGAACAATTTACAATTGGCGTCAAAGATCTAAAAAAATACATATATATACAATTAATCACGGGACATCAGAACATTGACTTAAAAAGTGGGACTAAAATGTCCTTAAATACATAACCTCTGATGTATACACAAAACTCATATTGGCTGTCTATTTTATTTCTCATATTGCAAAATATATGTAGATCTACTATCAATCTTTGTCCTGTATACAAGCTAGTTTTAAATCCGTGCTTGCCACAGAACACAGTTAACATACCCTTGTGTGACACATAAGAGAGATCCAACCCTTACCAGTACCTCCTGGGTTGAGTGTGATCAAAAAAGTAAAGGCAAAGCCATCAATGACTCTTTCGGGGACAGAATTGTCCCACCTAATGCCTGATTACTAGTAATCTAGATGATTCATGGCATAGTCTACATAAATAGATGAAAAATGGCCAGTCATTTTAAATTGGTTCTTTTTCCTATTGGTATTACCATTTATCAGGTTATTACTACCAAGGGCAGGGCTCAAAAAACATCGGGGCACAGAACAGTTTTATTCATGCAGAGAATGGCTTACTTCCGAGTGTCGCCAGGTAGGTCATACACGAAACTGGAGGGAAATTCTACTAAACATCATTTATGCATCCAGTGTGGAACTTAGAAACGGCGTCGTGGCATCAGATTCACAGGATGTCCTAAGTCAAATAGAGAGAGAAACACGACGGTTTAATCTGAGGGTCTTTTTTGAAGAGAATGAACTTTAATAAAGGCAATGTTTCTGTATACCTTTTAACAAAAAAAAGCGTCAATCCTAATTCGTGGTGTGAAGAGGCGGCAGGAAATTAATACCGACATTCGAACACAAGTGAAATTAAGCCCGTGTAGTCGAGGACATGCTGTCCAATTCATGTGCAGTCGGTCTGTAAAATGCAGGGCACAGAGAACTAATCAAAAGCACAATATTAACAAAGGCGGGCTTGTCACTGTGAGCTGAGTGGAATACTCAGGGTTACTTTAGTGCACGCGGGTGTCTATTCACCTGCGCTTGCCCATGGGAGACACAGGAACCCCGGGACAGGAGCCTATGTTGTTCACATGATCTATGCTGCCTGCATCTCACTGACCCAGCGGATATCCCCTGTTCACCACCCACCTTTAATATCCCAACTTCTATGAGCATTTTCCGAACCTCATGTGCGAATAGATGCCTTATACTCGTAGTTTCACCTTTTACGCGTGTTTGCACACATGAAGTAGTCCCCCCACACCAGAAGGTAAGCCTTTGCCATACTGTGCACATACATTGTAACCCACTCGCAGGTTCTTATTCATGTTTAACTTTTGGGAGTCTTCTGCCACTAGCAGCGAGATGCCGAGATAAAAGGCCATGTTTCCTATCTGTACTCCACCTATTTTGACTTAGCAGCTTGTTGCTGCAAACAGACTTTACCTATAATCTCCCTGATTTGACTTCACACAGCATTTGGCTGTAAATGACTGCTACCTGCAACCTACCTAATGTAATCTTATACTGCATTTGGCTGCAAGGAATGTTACCCACATCCTACCTAATTGGACTCTAAGCAGCACTTTGCTGCAAATGATTGTTATATTTGATTGTTGTTGCTGCAACCTACCTATTTTGATTTTGTGCAGCAGTTGGCTGTTTTGGATGTTACCTGCAACTTACCAATTTTTACTGAAGTAGCACTCTGCTGCAAACGCATCTTCCTGAAAAGTCATACTCAGTCCTGCACTGTAGAATGCTCTAAAGCACTTGTACAGTAACTAGAGCCCAGATGCCTCTAGGTTTTGTGCGAGAAAGGAAGAAAGAAAGAAAGAAAGAAAGAAAGAAAGAAAGAAAGAAAGAAAGAAAGAAAGAAAGAATGAATTCTGGCGCTATTCCCTGCACTCACACCACCTTCAGACATATCACCCAGGTGATGTAGAATTTACATCAAAGGTGGATACCCCAGAAATGATGTGGTGAGGTTAAATTATTTCTTCTACTATCTGGGATAACAAACACGTATTAACAAAAAAGGACAACAAATACATTAAAATAATATTTCAAAGTAATTCTCCCATCAAAACCGTGCACATATATCATACATTGGATTTATTACCAAAATAGATGGCAAGATTTAATATGAAATTCTCTACATAACATTAAGAAAGTAATACACAATGTACAACTAACCCTCTCTCTGAAAGATGCACAAACAAATGTGTACAAAACTTTGAGAAACATAAAAGAGTCATTCTATACTGAAAAATGTATCAATGAAAATAGCCTGCATTTAAAAATTAGCAAGTGTATTCTGTGGCAATCCAAAGATTGCAAATTCGTCTTGGAAACCTTAAATACAAGAATGAAGTGTGTTTCCCAATGTTCTGCACCTAACACAGATACATCAATCATATGAGGTCCCTGGAGGCTGTGCTGTGCCAGTGGGTACAACGGTGTAGGAATCAGCAGGCCCAGGTACCGAGGGCTGTCTAGGGTGTTGGGCTACCAGGATGTCACCTGTCATCATCCTTGGGGTGAATTTCATCCAACATCATTTCATTATGGTGCAGATGATCTTGAAACCACTGCTGGTTCAATACCTTCACCCTGACTCTACATAACCAGCTACAGGGGCCCATGGGAGAGGGCCAGGGGCCCAAAGGAGTGGTCCAGGGGCTCAAGGCAGAGGTCCAAGTGCTGATGGGGCACTTCCCATATTATCAAACAAAGGTACTTTTGGACAGGCCATGACCCATGGAACTGAGGTATGATGCCCAGACGCCGATTGAGTGACTGGAGACAAAGGTGGGGTGGTACCTAGCTAGATGACTGGAGAGACAGGTCGGGTGATATCTAGCTAGATGACTGGAGAGAAAGGTGGGGTGCTGCCTAGCTAGATGACTTGAGAGAAATGTGGGGTGGTGCCTAGCTAGATGACTGGAGAGAAAGGTATGGTGGTACCTAGCTAGATGACTGGAGAGAAAGATGGGGTGGTGCCTAGCTAGATCAGCGGAGAGAAAGATGGGGTGGTGCCTAGCTAGATAACTGGAGAGAAAGGTCGGGTGGTATCTAGCTAGATGACTGGAGAGAAAGGTGGGGTGGTGCCTAGCTAGATGACTGGAGAGAAAGGTGGGGTGGTGCCTTACTAGGTGACGGGAGAGAACGGTATGGTGGTACCTAGCCATATGACTGGAGAGAAAGATGGGGTGGTGCCTAGCTAGATGACTGGAGGGAAAGGTCGGACGGTGCCTAGGTAGATGACTAGAGAAATATGTGGTGGTAGCTAGCTGGAAACCTGGAGGTAAAGGTGGGGTGGTGCCTAGCTAGATGAATGGAGAGAAAGGTGTGGTGGTACCTAGCTAGAAGCCTGGAGAGCAAGGTGGGGTGGTGCCTAGCTATATGACTGGAGAGAAATGTGGGGTGGTGCCTAGCTAGATGACTGAGGAGAAAGGTGGGGTGGTAGCTAGCTAGATGACTGGAGAGAAAGGTAGGGTGGTGCCTAGCTAGATGACTGGAGAGATAGGTGTGGTGGTACCTAGCTAGAAACCTAGAGAAAAAGGTGTGGTGGTACCTAGCTAGATGCCTGGAGAGCAAGGTGGGGTGGTGCCTAGCTAGATGCCTGGAGAGCAAAGTGGAGTGGTGCCTAGCTAGATGATTGGAGAGGAAGGGGCATTTGTACCTAGCTAAGCAGTGCGTGTTGCAGGGGTCTAGGGCGTCAGTGACTAGTTTCCAGAGCCAGAGGATGAGGGAGGCTATGACAAATAGGTCCACACTGCCCTTTGGAATTCTGGAGAGGATGGGGTCCCCCTTTCCAGCAGGATGGGTAAGAGATGGTCAACATCAGCCCCATTTGTTTCCACCACGAAGGACTTGACTACTGGCCCCCTTCAAATGTTCTACCTTTCTGCCAGGATCCATACTGCAAAAACACCTGGCCAGGGCGCTATTGGATTAACGCCTTAATGTATAATCGGGGTGCTGGGGTAGAGTAGTGATTTTTTGGGATTCGACATGGCATGTGGTTCTTTGGTTTGGGTAGAGAGTGTGTGCTGTTGGGATTTGGTAGTTGGAGGTATGTTGGGATTGGGGAGGTTGTGGTATATATTGTTGGACAATATGTAGGGGGTATAAGGTTGGAATTGGGAATAGGGGTTACAGAATAATTTAATGCACGGCCAAAGCACAACATGTTGTTGAACATCCGGGATCCTGGGAGAATCTAAGGAAATGAATGTATGGTTTTGAAGTAAGATTTTTGTCAAATGTAACATACGTTTGTTGGACCCCAGGATAATTTAATGACGTTTTCAACAACAAAAAAAAAGATGTTTCAGAGAGAATCCGTGCCCGTCGCTCCACGGTGTGCTTCGGCGTCGCTCCACGGTGTGCACCCGGGTCGCTCCACGGTGTGCCTCGCACTTTGACCATGTGTCCACTTTTTCGGTGATTGGCTTGAACCTGGACAGTTTTTGAATTAAGTTGCCAGTAATTGCCGCTAAATGTAGATTGTAGCATTTTGTATATCTTAATTACTCTTCCATTGTTTAATATATGTGAGGGAGCTGGGGGTCCCGCATGCAAAAATGCCCATCGGGAAATGTATGGTATTGGCGCAAGGGTTTTTCCAAGCAGCATTTTTTTACTCACCAGCAATTTTTCCCCAAACATTGGCCAGTGTAGCATTTTGGTACAGCCGCCATGCACTGTCACCAACTTTGTGGTCGAGTAACACACACTCTGTGGGTATTTTTGGAGGTTTTCAGGTGGGTTTCCAACTCGTAATCAAGCTGTAAATACTGCTGGGGCTTTTCACTTGCTGTATTCCCTGTATGCATTGTATGCCAAATAGAGCATGCAGATTTCTGGCTAATTACAAATGCACAAACACCATGAGTTGTATAAAAACAGGTGATATATAAAATACCACCTCTTTTTACCATTATGGTCAAACTGTTGTTGAGTATCTAGGATGTGTATTTGAGAAGGTTGCTTCATCTCCCAGTGACCCCAGTATAGTCCCAGTTTCCCATTCACGTGGATTTCCAGCATGCAGAAACTCAACGCATTTTCCTCCACGCTGTGCGGAATATAGTCCCATTCCCAGCTGGCGGAATACCTATATATTGCCAGGGTGCAGAATCGCAGGGCGTTTCCACTTTGCATGTATGGGGACATGCCCAGTTTACAAAATCTAACAGTCCTAATTTGCACATTCAGGTGCGCTGGTAGCCCCCAACCCATGACATGAACTACAGTTGTACCGAAGCACGGGGTGGAATGGGTACCAAATGAGGCCCTGGAAATAATGATCAAAGTGATCCCATATTACACATTTTGAGCAAGCCCAACAACCCCTTTCTCGTGAGAACATGTGCAAATAAAATGTGTGCCCACACAAGTGAGGCCCATGGTGCAGCTGCCCACCGGGCAATCTCCTTCCCTGCAGGCTAGCCCACCCCTGCCTGTAACCGCACTCCGCTTGCCTGACAGTCAATAACAGGCCGCCAGGATGCAGGCTCAGGGCAGGCTGTGCATGATGGGTTCCTGCTGAATAATGCATGCCGCAGCGGCGCATCTCTCGTCTCAATCCCTCAACGCATCATTCTCTCCTGCCTCTCCGCCGAGGCCTCGCTGCTTTGTTCCTCGCCCGGCCTGCCATTCTCTCGCAACCTCCGAGCCCCTCCCTCCAGCCGGCACTGGGAGCTGCTGCAACAACAAACAAAGCACGCAAGGCAGCTCCGTGGCTATCTCCCCACACCATGGCACGCCGCACGCACGAGCACGTGATCCGCTTCCCCATGTTCATTTGTGGATGTTCTACCTATCCAGCAGGGCTCAAGTCGAGAGTACAGGCGGGTGGATAGAGTCCCCCACTTTTTTTTTCAGAGGGCACTATAATATGCTAAATAATTTCTGGTGACACCACATTCAATTGTTATTTTAAGAGTCCCCCCACTTTTTTATGTTTTAGTGCTTGACCCCTGCTGTCAAGATAAACTGAACAAAATAGTGTTGTGATATGAGGTGTCAACAAGACTAGCTTGGGCTGGGGCTAAGCCCGAGTTGCAAATGGTCTTTCCCCGTTCTGTAATGGCTTGGAAGGCTGAAAAACAATGGCCTGGAGGGTTGCCCAGAGCAACCCCTGAGGTTAAGATTCATTCTAAACCTTCCAGCCATCACCCCTTTTGTTTTGTCAAGCCTAGCTTAATAAAACGAGGAGTCACTTCGCTCACTTGAGTGATTCTTAGAAATACTCAAACCACCATATTCACAATGGTCCCCTGAATGCTTCACAAGCGCTGTGCCCTAGCACAAATGGTGTGCCGGCAGTCTATCCAAGGCTCAGCAGTCACGTGGGAGCTGGCAGTGCGGTTCTTTGTGAAAATACCTCATTTTAAAGGTCTCAAGAGAAAAAGACCGATTTTCTTTTCATCGTCGAACAACATTGTGAAGGTCTTTTTCTCTTAAGAACTTTAAAAGGTATAGAAAAATATATCTATATTCGGGGGAGGGGGTTCACACCCTGATGCCCCCCATCGTTCTTCCCCACCCTCCCTGAAGGGATTTCAGCCACAACCCCCTCTCCCCACCACCCAACCACTCCCACCGGATTTCAGCACCTGCCACAGCCCCCACCCCCAGCCGAGGATCCCCCAAACCAATACACATACATACACACAACACACACCAACATACACACGCACCCACAAACTTACCCCTGCTCCTGGTCCTGCGCTTCCTTGGTCGGATCTGCCTGTCAGCCCCTGCGCGAACTCGTGTGTGGTATGGGTGTGACAGTCCGATTTAGAAAGACCGCCCCGTGCTGTTACGAAGCGGTCTTTCTAAATCGGTCTCTAAGAGAAAAGATCTTTTCACTTAGAACGGGCAGTGCATATCACGAGGCAGCACATTTCACCATGATGACAGGCCCTTAAAGTGTCTGTTGCCATGAAAACTGAGAAAAAGGCTAGAAATGGTGCTGGGACAGTACTGGTTAAAAACAAATTCATAGAAGGGACAAAATTAACCCTTCTATGCTTTGTGCTACTACCTGTCCCAAGCAGGCTTAAGAGCCTGCTTTCCATTGCTACACATTTTCAAGTGCATAATCTTTATGAATTGGGATGCACCTTTGAAATAAGCAGATACACCCCTTCCACACACTTGTCTCCCTCTATGACACGTCCATTCAGATGCCCTTCCTGAACTGGGTCCCACATTTCCCAGCCCATGCCTTCATTTGCCTGAAAGAAATGGGTGATTCGAGCTCAAAAGTTTAAATAGAGTTTGAGTAGATGTTCCAATTGTCTTTGTAGCATCCACATCTTTCCTGCCCCTCTACTTGCTAGAGGGACTGTGCCCTGTGTGATGTGGAAACAATGACCAGACAATCACAGAAGAGAGAGACCACAGAATGAAGACGGCATAAAGTGAAACTGCAACGTGTCAAGATAGGTCCAGTAATTGCTAACTAAAATTGAAGAGGAATTAAACATTCAAAAATTATTTTTCTGAAGCCTTAGAATATGCTGACGTTCCCGCCCCACATCAACGGATCATTATAAACAAACAAGTCTTTAAGTAAGCTGGGGGCGTGGCCGACCGCCATGTGAGAAAGCCGCGCTTCGTAGCAGCTCCGTTGATGCGCTCATCATTTTGTCCACAACCTGCATCCACCTTGAATGAAACTACACCTGCGACCCGAAGATCGCTTCGGTACAGTCGGCTGACCTTCCGACGGTGTTTTGGGGCCGGTGCGTGGCCTCACTGAGGAGAAACGCCGTGGTGTAGGAGGAAAGCGCACGACTCAAAATGGCGACCGCTTGCTGACCGCGGAAGAGACGAGCGCCGGATCGCGCCCAACACAGAGCGAAAAAGGAGGCTCGCCTCGGACTCCGGCTACCAGGGAGAATTGCAGGCCCAGTCGACCGACGGCCGGAGACTGCATCTGCCCCGTGCGCCTCCCCTGCGGTAGAGGCGCACTTCGAAGGGCCCAGACCCGGTAACAGCGCTACGAGGTACGGAGTGGGAACAGGGCTGGGGGGACATTCGGCTCGTCGACCGAACCTGCTGCATCATCCCTGAGAGAGGTTGCACTCTACCACCGGCCCTATTGGAGGCCGGGGCGCTCCGGAAGCAAGGGTCTGCCGAGATCATAATCCTCGCCCCCCAGCACCCCAACCCGCCGGCGCCCCCCATTCCAAGCCCGCCCGCACAAGAGATGTCTGCAAAAGGCGCCAGGAACAAGCACAAGCAGACAACCATGGAGGCGTTCGCAGCCACTGGCGCCCTCAAACCAGATGCCGCCTCGACGACCTTGGAGGTAGGACCCTCTGAACCCACGAACTCGCAACTACTGGAAGCCATTATGGCGCTCCAAAAAACCATGGAGGGCAAGATAGATGCCGTGGCCATCGACTTAAACCTACTCAGACAAGATGTGCGCTCCATTGCGGGCAGAACGGAGGCATTGGAGTCCCAGGTTAAAGAAAATACTGACGCCAAAACTCGCCTCTTAAGTGAGGTAGATGCCCTAGCCCAGAAAGTCAAGAACCTCGAAGACAGGGCGGACGAGGCGGAAGGACGGGCACGCCGCAATAACATAAGAATTATCGGATTGCCGGAGGGGACGGAAGGGAACGACCCCACGAACTTTGTCGAAAATCTGCTGCTGCAAGAGGTCGGTGCCGGCAAATTGTCTCAGGGGTTCACCATTGAGAGGGCGCACAGATCTCTCACTAAGCGCCCACCACCGGGGAACCCGCCAAGGCCGATAATAGCTAAAGTCCTCAATTACAAAGACAGAGAGACTATCCTGGCTCACTCACGGAATGGGGGCCACATTGAGTCTGGCTCCGCCAAAATCGCAATCTACCCGGACTATACCCTCCAGGTCCAAAGGAGCAGAGCTCAATTCGCCCACATCAAGGCCAGATTGAAAAATGCGGGCTTGCGATACATGCTACTATACCCGGCCAGACTTAAGATCATCCATAACAATCGAACGCACCTCTTCGAATCACCGACAGATATAAATGAATGGATGGACAGGGAGCAGATCCCTGACATAGAAGGAAGGCAACGGAAAACAAGAGAAAACGGCACCCCCAGGGAAGCCTAATGAAACCACTTTATCGGGACGTATGCGAAGTAATCTCACCTTGCAGATTGTGGCACCATCGAGTGCCTTGGAGCTGACCGAATGGCACCGCGTGGTATCGGACACTACCAAGGGGATTGGCCCGCACCCCCGAATCTCTTTGGGTATCTAACCCGCCCGTAGGGCACCAGAGGACCGTAGGTCTAATGGAGCAGAAACGGGGATGTCAGGATGGGGGGAACCCCGTTAGACTAGTTCTGTTATTGGCTAACGCCAAGTTCACTGTTCGTAGGGTCGGGAAATCGCCCGTTAGCATCCCGTCCCAGTTAGTTAATGGGAAAGTCCGGAACCACCTTGACCACCACACATCACCACTTCAAACTAGTATTGTTAAGTGCCACCGCCAGAGCAGGCCACTGAACCACACACTGATAGGCCGGGGGGCGACGCCACAGGGCAGCCCACCCACGTCCTCACACTCACGCTACACCCATGACTAACGTTGTTAAAGTCATGTCATGGAACGTTAGGGGCCTGAACAGCTACATCAAACAACACAGGGTCCACACCTTCCTCAAACACCACAAGATAGGAATCGCCCTATTGCAGGAAACCCACCTGAATGCACAGAAACTAGCGGCACTGGCTAAGAGATGGAGAGGAACCCTGATAGGCACCACGTACTCTAACTATGCACGGGGAGTCCTGATATGGATTGCCCCCTCCATTCCCGTCAACCTCACATGCACCCACATCGATAACGAAGGTAGGATGGCCTTGCTCAGAGGCACCATAGACGGCAGAGAATTCTGCCTAGTAAACACCTATGCCCCCAACCATGATGCGACGGTCTTCTTCCGCTCCTTATACACCCGGCTTAGCCCGGACAGAGACGGCACGCTCATATGGGGTGGCGATCATAACTGAACCCTTGACCCGCGTATGGACAGATCGGATAGCAAACATACCCGCCCCTCCCCTCCCGCTAAAATACTGAAAGCCCTCTTACATCAATACGCCCTGCTAGACCTCTGGAGGACTCAGCACCCGGAAGACAGAGGCTACTCCTTTTACTCACCCCCTCACGCGGTCTACACTAGAATCGACAGCCTACTGGTGAGCGAGGAACACTTAGACACATTTGAAGACACGCAATACCTCGCTAGAGTGCTGTCTGATCACTCCCCCATAGTAACCTCCTGGACATTAACGGCACCGCGACCCCCCATACCCACATGGAGACTCAGAGGCGAAGCACTGTTAGACAAGGCTTTCCAAGAACAGATTAGGCAATGCACGGCGAACTATTGGCTGACAAATAAGGACAGCGTCCAACATGTCAGCACGGCATGGGAAGCTTACAAAGTAGTGATTAGGGGGGAGGCGATAGCCATCATAGGGGGGGCCCAAAAGTCTATCACAGCTAAGTTGGCTAGTGCTGAAAACGAGCTGCAGCAACTAGAATCTTTGGCCTCCTCAGACCCAGCCCACGTACATAGCATAATCGAACTAAAGAAGGCCTGTCTACAACATTGGGAGGCCCTCGGGAAACTCAGCTACACAAAATATATCGAAAGAAACCACGCCCTCGGTGACAAACCGGGCAAGCTACTAGCGTGGCTTTGCAAGCGGGAAACCCCCAGAATACCTATCTGCCACATGCGCGATGATGAAGGCGTAGACACGTACTCACAAGCAGCCATAAACCATATATTCACGAGGTACTATCAGGCCCTCTACACCGACCCCTCACAGCCAACAGACACTGAAATAGAGGATGTATTGGACATCATTGATTTACCACACCTCGAGGAACACGCGGCTGAATCCCTGGAAGGGCCAATAACCCCCGACGAGGTCGCAGTGATCATTAGAACGCTCCCCGCAGGGAAAACCCCAGGCCCGGATGGGCTCCCGGGCGAGTTCTATAAGGCCTATGAAGACGAACTAGCCCCACTACTTACCCAAGTCTTCAACGAGGCATACGACACAGGCCGACTACCCAGCACCATGAGGGAGGCAACCATCATACCCCTCTTGAAACCTGATAAAGATGGCGCAGAGTGCGGCTCGTACAGGCCGCTATCCTTACTGAACACAGATAGCAAGATTCTTGCGGCAATCCTGGCCATGAGGTTACGCAGAGTCATCCCGTCTCTGATCCACCAAGACCAGACAGCATATGTGCCCGGTAGAACCATTACGGAAAACCTACGCAGACTGCACCATGTCATCCACAGCACTGAAGGCAGACGGACACAATGTGCAGTAGCATCCCTTGACGCCTCTAAAGCATTTGACTCAGTGCGCTGGAGATGGCTCCTGGCCACCATGTCTAAGATGGGAATAGGGCTCAGCTACATAAAATGGGTCACACTCCTTTACACCAATCCAGAGGCCAGAGTACGCACCAACAGCACCTTCTCACACAAATGGGAGCTTTCTCGAGGAACTAGGCAGGGATGCCCCCTGTCACCCATGCTGTATATTATAGCTATAGAACCCGTGGCAGCATACGTGAGACAGGAATACGGGGATGGGGGCATACTAGTAGACGGGGTGAACCATGTGATTTCCATGTACGCCGACGATATGCTCCTCTATCTAACAAACCCCACACACATACTGCCCTACATACTGGAAACCTTAGATAGATTTCACAGATACACGGGGATCCAGATCAACCGTGACAAATCATGCCTATTCCCCCTCGCCGCCTTGAGCGGGAAAATGGCCGGTCAGCTCCCCGATCTTGCCCTAAACTGGGAACCCTCCTCCTTCAAATACCTGGGCATCAGGGTGCACAGAGACCCCAAGACTGAGCACGTACTGAACACAGTGAGGGCAAAGGAAGGCCTGGCAAGATCAATGGAGTTCTGGAGCAGGCTGCCGCTATCGGTAGCGGGCAGGGTGGGCCTACTGAAAATGGTGGCGCTTCCCAGACTACTATATTTCTTCACCAACGTACCACACAACATACCACGACAATTTTTCAACGAACTACACAGACTGTGCAGAACATTCTTGTGGCAGGATGGCAGGCGTAGGGTCGCCCTCGAAACGATGCAGAGACCGTATGACAAGGGGGGCCTCAGAGTGCCCAACTTCGAACTGTATTACCTGGCCGGACAATTGAAGCACGTGATACAATGGATGGCCGACGAGGCCACTACGGACACTCGCTTGCTACAGCCGCAAGTCCCGCAATTGCTCCTCAGGGACCTGCTATGGTCTGAACCCAAGTCTAAACAACCTCACTCATACCTGATTCTCTTGGGGGTCCAAATCTGGCGGAGGGCCTGTAAGGCTGCACTGATCCCTCACCCCTACTCTCCTCAGATCCCTATAGCCGCCATCATGGCCAACAGACCGGGAAGCCATAGGATAATAAGAGACACTTGGGAACCTTGCGGCGTAGCCACCCTGGGCGACCTGGCGGACGATCAGGGAATTTTAACCTTCGCGGAGTTACAAAAAGTCTCTGGTATCCACACGGGACAGTTCTTACTCCACAATGCAGTGGTTAGGAAACTGGTGACCCGCTGGCCATCGACGGATCCGTTAAACACTGGTCACGAACACATTGAGGACCTGCTCGGGGCGGCCGAGGGTGGCCATGAGACCTCAAGAATATATGACACACTGCTAGACAGCGTCACCCAACGAAACCTCCAGTGTAAGGCAGCGTGGGAACAGGAACTAGGATCACAATTCGAAGACAATGAATGGGGGGCCATAATGGTATACCACAGGAAGGTATCCAGGAACGCCAGGTTCCAACTCATCCAATTCTACATTACGAATAGAGCGTATCTCACACCAGACGTCATCTCCAGATTTAGTGGAGCTGAGACCACTGGGTGCCCCAAATGCAGCGAAGCCCACGCGGCGATGTAACATATGTTTTGGGGATGCCCCGCCATTCAGTCTTTCTGGGCCCAGGTCAAAGCCAGGGTGGCCGAGGCGAACATCACCCTAGAAGTTCATACGCCAAAAGCATGCATCCTCGGCAGATACCCCAGAAGCAAGAAGAACAGACCACTCAATAAACTAAAAGACCTAATGTATATACTGGTGAAGAGACGCATTGCAATGAACTGGAAGCGCCCGCGGGCCCCCTGCTTGCTGACTTGGTGGCAAGACCTCCGCAAATGGACGAATGCAGAGACAGCGGTCTGGGAGATGGCGCAGTGCCAACAAAGGCAGGACACCTCAGACGACCTACTACAATGGGTGGAGCTAACGGTTACGCTGTTCAGCCCCAATAAGGGAAGCTCCTCTGGCGATGACACAGATGACTCACAACAATCACGTGGATGAACTGGTGGTGTAACACGTTTGGGCCCGGACAAGTTGGGATAGGGAGGGGGGAGGGTGGGATGGGTGTGATTGCACTTTGTTTTTTGTGTATATTCACGTTGATGACACAATGAAAATAATAAAACAGATTTAAAAAAAAAAAAAGTCTTTAAGTAAGCTCTCTGGTTTGCCAGTATCTGGGAGTAGCCATCTTGAGGGTTTTGTGGACAGTCCTTAATAATACTGGTTTTCACTGGGACAGCTCCCCTTTTCTTGACCTGTTGTTACTGGTCACTAGTCCTCTTCCAATATTCACATCCTCTGTTTCGTGGGGCAGTCTAGCTCCATGGCAGCCTCTGAATCTTGGCTGCAGGGAATAAGGGGCTTGGGAAGCATAGTGTAGTCGGACAGGGGGGTGTCCAACTACCCTAATTCCTCCTCTTGTGGATTCTTTCCATCGTTTGCCCTCCTCATCAGCCCATACCCCACTAAACTGATCCTCAGGTTCTCGCCAACAGAACTGACATAGCTCCTCCTCTGACCACATCCTGCCCTCCCACTCTTCTTTCAATTGTCTTAATGCCTGTCTCAAATTGTCCTCTTGTTCACCTGACCATCCTCCGACCTCCTGCTCTCCATTCCTCCACTTTCTTTATCAACTCCTGCACCAGCACCTCATCCATTGTCTCCAGTGCCTTCTCTCTTCATACCCACCCGTCATTGCTGTATTCTTCTTGCCACTTTTTACTCTCTTCCATACCTGCTTCACCTCTTTGGACACCTTCATTTTCTCAGTCCAAATCTCTAAATATTCAATATCTCTCCCAGCTTCTTCACCCCTCTCGGCACCTTCCTCTGTGGAATCAATGTTAGCTCGATCTGTCCTATCTCCCTCAACTTCTTTGTCCCTCTGAACACCTCTTATCTACTCAATGCCCATCTTGAACTCACTCTCACTCACAACTGTCGCCTCGTTAATCTTCTTCTCTGACTCATTCCTGTCCCTCACATATTCCTCAGACCTCTAGGCACCACTTCTCTCCTCAATAATCTTCTGCATAACTATTTCTTGTTTCTTCTTCACCCCTCTTGGCACCTCCCTGGTCATCTTTACTGTTTATGGTCAGCATCTCCTCACTTTTTACCAGCAGCCACAGTTCTCTTGGCTCCTCAGTTTGGTCTCATCGCAAGCTTGCAGGCTCCTGTGTGCCAGCCTCTCTCTGGTAAAAAGAAGATGCAGGTGTACTAGATGGGATGGGGATTGGCTGTTGGGCTCTGCCTCTGGGATAGCTTGCAGGTCTGGTGTGGGACCTTTGTATTTGTTTCCTTTGTGTATTTATTTGTGTGTATATCACGCTTAACACCAAAGTGCCATGCAGAAAAAAAACGGTACTTCGATTGTAAACAATGGAGAAAGGCAAGAAGAAGTCATTATGTAGAAGACAGATGTTGTTTCACATAAGTACGGAAAAGAGGGTAAGAGGAAAGGGAACGAATATGAAGCGGGATAGCGTTCCAGTGCAGTGGGGCCAAAAAAGTAAATGAACAAAAGCGTGACTGTGCACATAGTGGCCGAGGGACTGTGACAAGAAATTGGGAGTTCAAGCGAAGAGATTGAGCAGGGGAGTAGAAGGACACAAGCGAAGATAGACAGGGTGGAGAAACATTATGAAGTGATTTGAAACCCAAACAGAGAACATTTAAGCCGAGAGTGGAAGGGAAGCCAGTGCAAGGATGAATGCGCAGGTGAAATAGAATCGTAAGAACACAAATAAAAAAGTAACTGAATGGAAGAAGGATAGATTTAAGAAGGCTTAGATGCGAAAGAGAACGAGAACACAGATAGAAAAGTAACTGAATGGAAGAATGATAGATTTAAGAGGGCTCCGATGTGAAAGAGAAAGACCAAAGAGAAGAGGAGAGCAATGAAAAAGAGATGTGAGAATATTAGTGAACATGCAAGCAGTTTAGTGGTATGAAAAGAAAGACAGTAGGGCAAGTTTTATGAATGTTGTAAAGATGTGCACGATAGGAACAAGAAATAGAGGAGATGTGACGTGCAAAAGAGAGTGAAGAATCCAGGTAAACACTAAGACTTCAAGCGATAGTAGAAATAGGTACAGTGAAGATTGAGAGGGGTGGGAGCGGGGAAGGAAATTTAGAAGCAGGATAGAAGAGAACTTCAGTTTTAGAAGAATCTAAGACTAAGAAATAATCAGGCATTCAAAATTGGATAGCCAGTAAGCAAGAAGAAATGTTATCATGAATCACAGGGGCAAAAGAAGAGAACGATACAAAAAGAGTTGTGTATCATCAGCGTAATCGTGGTGGGAGATAGCAAAGGAAGAGATAATAGGACCAAGAGGACAAGTATAAAGGGAAAAAAGGTGAGGACCGAGAAAAGAGCCCTGAAGGGCATCCTGGTGAAGAGCCGCGATTTAAGATTTAAACCAGTTGAAAACAGAACCAGAAAGGCCAAGAGAGGAAACAAAGGAGAGCAGGAGAAGGTGACCAACAGTGCAAACACTTCTGGCAAGTCAAGAAGTACTAAAAGGGAAGAGTGCTTAGTGTAGTCAGCAGATAGTAGGGAATTGCACACCAACAGAAGAGCAGTTTCAGTAGAATGGTGGGGGTGGAAACCAGATTGGAAATGGAGAAGGAAGAAATTAGAGGTAATAAACAAAGGGACTTGAGAATAGACAGTACTCTCCAAAAGCGTAGACAAATAAGAAAGGAGAGAAATAGGACAGTAGTTGGAGGGAAGAGTGGAATTTAGGGAAGGACTTTTTAGATTAAGAAGAATGGTCACATGTTGAAAGAAAGAAGGAAATACAGAGAAAGAAAGGGAAATATTGAGCAGAGTAGTAAGAAAAGGAAGGCGAAGTGGATAGACTTTAAGAACAAGAGAAGATAGCAGAGGATCAGGAGAAGCAGAGGTAGGGTGTGTTTTAGCCAACAGAGCAGAGCTATCAGTATTCACTAGGGGGGTGAAGGAAGATGAGGAAGCAGACAATGAAGAAAGAGCAGGGGGAGTACCAGACAAAGCAGAAGAGATTTTTTATTTTTATTTGCATTTTTAAAGCGCACACACAGCCCGCGGGCATCGAGGCGCTGTTACAGGAATTGTTTGTTTTTTCAGTTGCGTAATAGTTTTTTTTTTGTCTTAGTTGCATATTTATAACGCACTTAAACACCCAGAGGTTTCTAAACGCGGACCCGGGGACCGAACCTGTGTTGCTTTGTGTCGTCTTGCTTCCAAGGTGCGCACGTTGCCGTTAAGCTATCCTGCCGGGAGATAATAGCAGAGGTAAGGAGAGTGACCTTAGAAGAGAAATAAGAAGCGAGATCAGTAGTTAAAAGAGAGAAGAGAGCTGGTTCAGGAGAGGGAGAAGAGAGCATACAAGCTAGAGTTTGAAAGAGACAACGAGGATGAGAAGAATAGGAGTGCAGGAGAATAGAAAAGTAGGAACGTTTAGCCGACAGAAGTGCAGTATCAAAAGCAGAATGAAGAGAGGAAAGGGTGGAAAGATCAGAGAGCATGGGTCTTGCAGCGAAGCAAGCACTGTTGAGACTGAAGCTGTGGAGAAAATCAGGGTTGTGGCGGGTTTATGAGTGGGGGAAAAGCAGGATGCCCAATAGAGAGAATTGAGAGTAGTGAAAAGAGAGGAGGAAAGAGAAGAAGCAGCAGCGTCAGTTGAAAGTAAAGCAAACTCAAGTAATGAGAGAAGACAAGATATACATTAGAAACAATTGGGGTTGGGATTGGAACCCACCTTGAGCAGTCCGTTTCTGCCTGCCTCCCCCGGCCATGCTTTCAAGCCTCTTTCTTGGTTAAGGGAACTCAGGTGTGCAGGTTTGGAATATGAAACCTGTGAGTCATAGTTCTCTGGGCCTGGGTGGACCACTACTGTCTGCTGGACCACAGCTTCAAGTAGCCACCTGCCATTTTGGAGTTACTAAATCCCACTCTCTTTGTCATTGGCATAGGGACGGGATGGTAGGGCCCACCCCTTAGGGTCTTCCATTTCTGAGGTTTAACTTGGGGCTTGCTAGTCCCTCCCATTGGACGGTCCTCTCTCTGGTGGTCAACCTCTTGCCCCGCCCTGAGTGTGGAATCGCTCCACCTATTTGTCCTCAAATGTATAAGTGTGGAGGACTTGTGTGAGGATGGTTGACTGCCCCTGGGATAGCATGGCCTAGCTCAGGTCTCCCTCTTTCTCTTGGTAGATTTAGGAGCCAACTCTGTGTCACTTCACTGGAGATTCCCAGAGTGAGGAAGTGGACTTCACCACACCTGGTACTGTGACCGTCTAAGTAGCATGCCATTGATTCAATAGCAAGTTTGAATGGACTTTAATACATGCCATCTGTACTCCACCTATTATTAGAACTATGTGAACTATTATTAGAACTATGTGGGCATACCAATAACATTGCACATCTACAGCCCAAGGGCGGGTATTCTGTTTAAGCAATAGACTGATTGATTTGGAGAAAGAGTCTCTCTCATGTCATTGAGGTCCCATATGTACTTATTTAGAAGCAATGAAACTCCCACAGTCCCTCTCTTTAATGTTTCTCCCATTTATGTCCTGCAATAGAGTCCCTCTACTCAATATAAATTCCTGCGTTTGGATGCAGCGCGTCTAATTTTCTTGCTGCTCCAGCATCACCCACAGATAAAGGCACATTTCACTGTAGGCGGTTTATGATATTGCATTAAAATGCCCTCCTGCACATACAAATATATCAGGCTAGTGCTCAAGTTAACGTTTATTTATTTGAAATTCTCTTAAAGCACTCCCCAACCCAAATTCAGAAGGAAGGTGCAGACAGTTGTTAACGAAATAAGAAATATAATTTATAAAAATGAGTTCATTTGACAGACGCAAAAGTACACTATAAATAAAAAAAAACAGAACCCTAAATTAATCCTAAAAACATTGAAGTGGGCAATCTCAAGACACAAGAGAAAAAGCAAGTTTAACTAAATAAGATTCAACCGCTTCTTGAGGCCAGTAAGGAACGGACATGTGTAGGGAATTGGATAGGTAATTTCAAAATCAAAACACTGGCCTTCATTACAAGTACGGCAGTGTGTGTAAACACAGTGCATTGCTGCCGCATTACAAGTTTGGTGGGAGGGTGGAGGATTTACCTCCAGCAAACAGCTGGAGATAAATCCTCCACCAAGCCACATCAAATCGTCAAGATCAGCAGAATTACCACCGGACGTAAATCCACCAAAAATCCCATGGAGGCCTATGAACTCTGCAAATGGGGATTAACACCACCCTACCACCACTTGCAATCCCAAAATAAATCCGCAGCACCAAATGGCAGTGACAGTAATTGATTTTGGTGGTAATCCGGCAGATTCACAGACGAGTTACTGCCAAACTCGTAATGAGGCCCAGTACTGTGTCCGGGAAGGCTTTTTAGAGACCCAACGTGCTTAAGCCATTTGATATCCAGGCGCGTGATGTTTTCTGAGAGAATCTATAGAACCTCCTGGTAGAAATAACCTCTCTGCCAGAAACCCTGGAGTCCTCAGGACTACTGCCTTGAAGTCCAGGCTGCCCAGTTTGAATTGCAGAATAAGTGAATGCAATGAAAGCCAGTGCAGGTTTATTTATTTATTTATTCAAATTTGTAGAGCGCACATCAGCCTGTGGGCATCGTGGCGATTGTTACAGACAGATTTCTTAGTTACAGAGAGATGCAGCAAGACATGATACAGTACACAATTGTGATTAGGATGCGTTTTGTATGTGAAAGTGAATCATGGTAGTACAAAATACTGTTGTGCGCACAGAACCACTCTGGGAATCGGCCGAGCAGGAGGTCGTTTTGTCCACTTTCATGTGCACCTGGAAGACACAAGTGAACAAAACTAGTGACATGGTTCTAGTAGAATTTCTATTTCTATGGGTTCGGAACGGCAGTTTGAGATCGTTTGAAAGAAACAGACTGAGAGGACAAAGAATCCAAGATGCAAACGAGCAATGAGAAGCGCTTTCTGCATGATGGAAGAGCCACGACACCAGTCTTTAAAGCATGCATAGGTTTATGGTCTTTTCAACTAAAACATTTAATCGAAAAGGAAATCCATCAAAGGAAATGCATTGAATATAAATGCATCGAATTGCCACCTTCCACATGTAAAAGTACATATCCATCGAAACTTGTCCATCGAATATATTGATGGATATGTACTTTTACGTGCAAAAGATAGCACTTCCATGCATTTATTTTACATGTTAAAACGTTACATGGAGCTGTCCAGTGCCGAAAACTTCAAAGTATTTTGGCACTGGCCCGCTTCATGCAACGTTCTAGTGTGTATTATGTAATGGGGGGGGGGTTCCGCCAACACCCTCCCCCCTAACCCCCAAGGCCACCCCCCAACCCTAAAATCCATCGGAATCCATCGAATTATATTCAATGAAAATAAATTTCGATGCAAAGTATTTTCAAAGAATAAAATTTTATGGAAAGGAATTCGATGAATTCATTTTTGATGGAAAGCCCAGATACCGCATGTATGCAATTGATTTGGCAGAGAGCTACAGCCTTCTGTAGCTAGACCTCAAATAATGAACAGTTGTTTAGCATGAATGGTACATTGGATTGCAATGGTTATTTTCTACTGGTTCGCAGGCAGTCCTTGCATATAGTCTCTCCGTTTGTCACTTGGTAACACAGCATTCTCAATCGCATGCACACAGCATGCAACGGACCCCATTTTCCTGACCACATACCATTTTACTTTCTCCATCCAGTTTCGCTATCCAAACGCTGCACATAATCGGAGCGCCGATTTCTGGCACAAGATCCACACAGGCCGATTCATGTAATTCCTCACAAAAGTGTCGCACGCGGCTGGCGCTCAGCGTGCCCGTGCGGATGTCTGCGCCAGCCGCGTGTGATAAAATCGATTCCGCGCACAGCGTATTCATGGATTCTCGCCTCCAAAAGCAGACGTGGCGCAGAGTGGCGCAGCGAGCCTGCAGCAGCACCAGTTACGCCCCCAAGAACGCCTTCGCGCAAGGAAAAGCCATCAAGATCGCAAAACCATCGCCAAGGGCTGCGCCAACCCTGGACCAGTTCAACGGACTGGCAAACAGCAAATGCAAAGCGGGGAACGAGTATTACGGGTTTCGGGAACACGCGTGTGCGAGAAGTGCCACACGCGATCGGGCCTGGGGGAGCATGTGCATGTATTTCAGGGGTGCGTGAGACGTTCCACACGCGATTGGCCTGGGCGCGTGTATTTCAGGGGTGCACGAGAAGTTCCACACACGATTGGCCTGTGCGCGTGTATTTCAGGGGTGCGCGAGAAGTTCCACACGCGATTGGCCTTGGCGCGTGTATTTGAGAGGTGTGCAAGAAGTTTCACACGCGATCGGGCCTGGGGGAGCGTGTGCGTGTATTTCAGAGGTGCGCGAGAAGTTCCACACGTGATTGGCCTGGGCGCGTGTATTTGAGGGGTGCGCGAGAAGTTCCACACGCGATTGGCCTGGGCACGTGTATTTCAGGGGTGCGCGAGAAGTTCCACACGCGATTGGCCTGGGCGCGTGTATTTCAGGGGTGCGCGAGAAGTTCCACACGCGATTGGCCTGGGCGCGTGTATTTCAGAGGTCCACACGCGATTGGCCTGTGCGCGTGTATTTCAGGGGTGCGCGAGAAGTTCCACACGCGATTGGCCTGGGCGCGTGTATTTCAGGGGTGCGCGAGAAGTTCCACACGCGATTGGCCTGGGCGCGTGTATTTCAGGGGTGCGCGAGAAGTTCCACATGCGATTGGCCTGGGCGCGTGTATTTCAGGGGTGCGCGAGAAGTTCCACACGCGATTGGCCTGGGCGCGTGTATTTCAGAGGTGCGCGAGAAGTTCCACACGCGATTGGCCTATGCGCGTGTATTTCAGGGGTGTGCGAGAAGTTCCACACGCGATTGGCCTGGGCGCGTGTATTTTAGGGGTGCGCGAGAAGTTCCACACGCGATTGGCCTGGGCGCGTGTATTTCAGGGGTGCGCGAGAAGTTCCACACGCGATTGGCCTGGGCGCGTGTATTTCAGGGGTGCGCGAGAAGTTCCACATGCGATTGGCCTGGGCGCGTGTATTTCAGGGGTGCGCGAGAAGTTCCACACGCGATTGGCCTAGGCGCGTGTATTTCAGGGGTGCGCGAGAAGTTCCACACGCGATTGGCCTGGGCACGTGTATTACAGGGGTGCCGGGGAGACCTACCTGTGATTTGGTAGTGTGGGTCCTCCCAGGTGTTCCCTGTACACCCTCCACGGCCCCTGCAGGCAGCCCACACCACAGGGGACTACCCTGCATCCCTGGTCATGTCCCACAGGCAGCCCACCCAACATGGGCATGCCCCCCAGCAAAGGCACATGTCTCCTTGCACTAATGATCACCAACTCATGTCCCCTTGCACCCCCACCCCCCAGCATTGCGGGGCACCTGCCAGCAGGCCCCCACTCATGTCCCACTCATGTCCCCCTGCACCCCCACCCCCCAGCATTGTGGGGCACCTGTCAGCAGGTCCCCACTCATGTCCCACTCATGTCCCCCTGCGCCCCCACCCCCCAGCATTGCGGGGCACCTGCCAGCAGGCCCCCACTCATGTCCCACTCATGTCCCCCTGCACCCCCACCCCCCAGCATTGCGGGGCACCTGCCAGCAGGCCCCCACTCATGTTCCACTCATGTCCCCCTGCACCCCCACCCCCCAGCATTGCGGGGCACCTGCCAGCAGGCCCCCACACATGTCCCCCAGCCAACATGTCATCACAATCTAGATCCCTGGCCCTTATGGTCAGCCTCCAAATGCCAAACACCCACCCGAGTATTGCATCCACCCACTTAGAAATGGCAATGACATGATAGAACCCCAATTGCAAGTTTGGAAATGAACACATGTCCCTCACATACACCCAATATGTGTCAGTGAATCTCAAAACCCATATCATGATATGCATGATACCAATGAGATGATACTACACATTGAAGTCTGATGAAAAATAATGTATTAAAAACAGCATAAATGGAATTAAAAATAAACAAATGACAATGGGAATAAAAAACCAAAAGCAGCATGTCCGTAAAATAATGAAAAACCACAAATCATAATCCAAAGGAAAGGTGTCCAAAGTCACAGTTCAAGAAAGTAAATCCAAGGTAAAAACAAAACCGAAAACCATTGCTCCATGGGTAAATCAAAAAAAAAAACACAAAAATCCAACAGTCAACTATATACAGCTAAACAATCCAGGGTCCATGATCCCAACTGAAGAAATGAAACCTATATAAAAATCCTACCTAATATAAAAAGTATTTACAAAAATGTGGTCCATAGTCCAAAAGGTCCAAAATAAATAAAAAACCAAAGGAAACCTAACACTAACCACATAACTATTTACAAGAGCAGCGGGCTAGTCCGACGGCTCACTGGTTGTTGGCATGGGCCAGGGCATCATCGAACTCCTGTTCAATGGCTTGGAGGCGGGCATGTTCCCTGGCCCCGAGGTCTCGCAGGGATAATGCAGTGTCCAGCTCCAACTCCCTGCGAATACCCTCGAGGCACTCAGCCCGCCTCAGCGCCCTCCGCATGGAGTCCTCCGTCCTGACCATTGTGAGCCGTTCTTCCTCTGCCCGCTGCCGCTCCGCACCTATCTGCTGGCACAACCGCGCCCACACGGAAGCCACTCCCATTCCAGGGTTCTCCTGCCCTCCGGCCGATGCCTGCACCCCTGATGTTGATGGCCCCGAGCCATGATGCCTCCCACGTTGAACCTGCTGCTGCCTCCGACGCAACTGCCTGTGCCAGCACGACGGCATCCAGGCTGATGGAAACCACCGACGCCGTCGTGCACGTGCCCTGCCCGATGATGCCGTCACATCCTCCATCTGCTGGGGTCCAGTTGCTGGTGTGTCCACCCCTGCTGGACCTCCGACTCCCGACTGTGGCAGGGATGGGATCCCCACCGAGGTGGCTGCATTGGTCGGGGCAGGTCCACAGGGGGCCCTGGTGGCATCTTGGCCGGAAGACGGCATGGAGTACGACTGGCGCATAGCCTCCACAGAGGAGGAGAGGGTCGCCAGAGTGCCCGACACATGTACGAGACCCCCGACCATGACCTCTCCCAACTGGGCCACGTTGGCACAGTGCTCTTCATGATGACGTGCGTGCTCCCCCCGGGAAGCACGCACCTCATCACGAATGACAGCCGTGCGCAACGCGACACCAATCAGGACCTTCTCCATACGGCCAGGGGTCCCCTCGTCCGCAGGTGGAGGGGAGTCAGATGACATGGACATCCCCCCTACCTGCGGACGGGCCTGGGATGGGGCATCCCTGCTGGTGCATGGTGGTGCAGTCACAGTGTATGGGACAGTGACATGCACAGGCACCTCCACGGCGAGCTGTGCTGCCTCATGCCCCTGCCCCTGGATTGCACCACTTGCACCAGCAGGGATGCCCCCACCAGGCCCCATGTGCGGCTCAGTAGCGGCCTCCTCCTCCTCTGTGGAAACCACCAACCTGAATGGCTCCACACCGTCTTCCACCGTTGCAAGCCCCTGTGGGGGCTCACCCACCCCTTCCGCTGCAGCCGTGGGGGCATCCCCGCCGCTTAGCTCCACAGCGCCGTCTCCGCCCTCTTCTTCACTTTGCGCTGTGTAGAGGGAGACATAGAACACAAGCATCAGGGTACTGTACAATGGTCCCCTAGACAGGAAGCAATAGCGGATGAGTGGCACTGTCAAAGAACACTTCCATCATGTCCCTCCACAACACATGGGTCAGTGCAGGCAAAACACATGCAGTAACAGGCATGGCGCATGCTATGGACATAAGCAAACATGTCCAAGGGACCCTTGAGGCATACAATGTTGTTTTTGGACTCACATGCATCATGGGTCATGCCTATCACATGCACACACTTCAACATACTTTCATCCATCTGGACTTGTACACCCCAGACACAGTGGATGCAAGGATAACTAGGCTGGATCAGTGAATCTGAACATTGTCACAGACATGTGTCATGCATCCATGGCATTCACAAGTCACAGACACGCATGTCAGAAACACAGACATGGACACCATACATGTACATGGCATCAGCACCCATCCCTCACCCACACCCATGTCCAGGAACAGAGACTGGCATGCTCTCATGTGTCCATTCTGCATAGGCCTCCCCATGTTACATTTAAACACATACACCAACCGTGTGCTCACACATTACTGGTCTCACATGCATGACCATGATGTCCCTGCACACACACACGTATAAATGGCCTATGTCACACATACAGGCAAGTATCAGACAACCAGCACGCTGCAACATGCCCTGTCTCACACAGCAATGCTTGGCCACTTACCGCTCGACTCCAGACGGGTCTGCCTCTCAAGGATCTGGGCATGGAGCGCTGGGCGTACGCGTTCCAGGACCCTCATCTGGATGGTACTCATGGTGCCCCGGGCCCCCTCCACGAGGTGCCGGGCCTTTATGAGGGTCCTGGACCTGAAGTCCTCCCAGCGCTTCTTGACTTGCGTGATGTTGCGGGTTGCCACCCCCTCCGCGTTGATGGCAACCACAAAGTTGTCCCAGATCCTGTCCCGTCCTTCCTTGTCGGCGCGTGGTGATCCGAAGAGGGCATCATAATGCCCCAGGACAAGCTCCACCAGGACACCAACTTCCTTCTGACTGAAGCTGGTGGCCCTCTGCCCCTCTGGCTGGGGGTCGCCAGTGGTCTCGGATGGTGTTTGCCCTGACATGGCGACCCCCGAGGCAGGCGTGGGTGGGCAACTGGGTCCTGGGGCTGGGCTGTGGAGCGATGGTATCCCAGTCGGGAGTCTTCTGTTCCAGCAGGGGTGGACACAGCAAATGGACCCCTGCAGATGGCTGATGTGCAGGCACCAAATGGCAGGTACGGTGGCAGCAGGCAGGCAGGCAGCAGCAGATGGCTCGTGGGAGGCTGCTCGGGGCTCTGGGGGGCAGTAATTCGGCCTTTTGGGCAGGAGCGTGGTCTTCCGTGTGCTTACGCGTGGCCAGCTTGATACCGAGTGATTTGGCACGTGAAAATTCTGCACGTCAGCGTGTAATTCGAGGAAAGGCCCTTAGCGCATAAGCGCGTCAGCACGCATACGCGATTCCATTGGACCAAAGGCCCTTAGCGCGTATGCGCGTCTGTGACGTATCACGCACAGGTGCTGCTTTTCGTGGGGTGCGGTGCGTGTGTTTTGCAGGCATTGGGGTTCACACGCTATCACTTCACAGCGGGTGGGTGTTGGCTACGCGTTCTTCTTCACGCAAGGCAGACGGTGAGTGGTACCCTGCTCCCCCAGGCCCGATCACGTTTGAAACCACCCGCAAGCCCCAGAAATACACGTACCCCGCTTCCCCAGGCCTGATCGCTTGTAAAACCACCCGCGAGCCCCTGAAATACACGCGCCCAGGCCAATCGCGTGTGGAACTTCTCGCGCACCTCTGAAATACACGCGCCCAGGCCAATCGCGTGTGGAACTTCTCGCGCACCTCTGAAATACACGCGCCCAGGTCAATCGCGTGTGGAACTTCTCGCGCACCTCTGAAATACACGCACACGCTCCCCCAGGCCAATCGCGTGTGGAACTTCTCGCGCACCTCTGAAATACACGCGGCCAGGCCAATCGCGTGTGGAACTTCTCGTGTACCTCTGAAATACACGCGCCCAAGCCAATCGTGTGTGGAACTTCTCGCGCACCTCTGAAATACGCGCACATGCTCCCCCAGGCCCAATCGCGTGTGGAACTTCTCGCGCACCTCTGAAATACACGCACACGCTCCCCCAGGCCCAATCGCGTGTGGAACTTCTCGCGCACCTCTGAAATACACGTGCCCAGGCCAATCGCGTGTGGAACTTCTCGCGCACCTCTGAAATACACGCACACGCTCCCCCAGGCCCAATCGCGTGTGGAACTTCCCGCGCACCTCTGAAATACACGTGCCCAAGGCAATCGCGTGTGGAACTTCTCGCGCACCTCTGAAATACACACACACGCTCCCCCAGGCCCAATCGCGTGTGGAACCTCTCGCGCACCTCTGAAATACACGCACACGCTCCCCCAGGCCCAATCGCGTGTGGAACTTCTCACGCACCTCTGAAATACACGCACATGCTCCCCCAGGCCCAATTGCGTGTGGGACTTCTCGCGCACCTCTGAAATACACGCGCCCAGGCCAATCGCGTGTGGAACTTCTCACGCACCCCTGAAATACACGCACCCAGGCCATTCGCGTGTAGAACTTTGCGCGCACATTTTTTTCCTGCGCAGGGACGCTACCGCCTGCTTTCGTGTGGCGGACATGTATGAGCCTGTGCGCGTCTTTGGCCGTGCGCTGTTTTTCCCTATTCCATTCCATGAATACGCGTTGTAGGCGAGCGTGTGGGCGTTCCGCGCACTTGCCTCCTGTACTTCCCCCGTGATGCCCACATTTTCACGAGTTGTTCCCCATTCTGCGTGTAACGCCCCGTGTTATGCCTACTTTTGTTGTGTGTGCCGCGATATGTGCGAATTCGCAATGGCCTTATCGCACAGCGTTCGATGACCTGTGCGCCAGCGTGCGCCAGCATGCGCCGCACACTTTTTCAGCGCACATCCAATATTATTCTCGCGCACAGACTTCCATGAATCGATGTGCGCTGGTTTCCCTGCGATTTTCGCACTTGCACTGCGATTTTCGCTCTTTCACTGAGAATCGCACGTTTTCGCACGCGTGCGCCGTTTTTTCGGCGCACATTCATTCCATGAATCGGCTTATTAGTTTGCAATGTTAGGATGGACGTGATCAAAAGTCTGTTCGCTCAGCAGTAAGCGCGCAGCCTAATCAAAAAACTATTTTAAAAAAGCCAAAGAAGCAGGAAGACCACAAAAAAGAGCCTCCTGGACATCCTTGGGCAGGAGATGCATCATATGTCTCAGTAGAGAAAGCTAGAAAAAACAGAACTGAGTTAATTTCACAGTGTGAGGGGGAGGGTCAAAGATACAATGTAAAAGACGTACTAAAGAAACTAGTGCTGCTGTAATATCAAGGAAGTATTAAGTCAGGAAATTGAGCATGAGACTGAAGAGGAAGCTGCAACATTGTATCCATTGTGCAGAGCCACATAAAAAGTAGAGGAGGAGTTCTCCCACCCTACTGAGGTAACAGAAGCGGCAGGGGGAGATGAGTACTGGTGCAGCAAGCTATCAACCTTTCTTGGGGGCAATCTGCCTCACGTAAAACAACAGTGACTGTAAAGAAAGCTGTACAATCTGCTACGGCCAGTCTTTCAGAGAACTTTGTGGAATGGATAGCAGGTGCCGCTCAACCCATTTGACGAAATACATACTAATTCTTCAGACTGGTTCATGTTGGCACTTTTTGAAGACAGACCTGAGCAATAAGGCTGAATGGCGCAAACTTGACACGAGTGTGCGAAACAGCTTACAACGGCCTTAATTTTGGAAAACAGCTTAATGTGGTGCTGGAGCACTACCACTTTTATTCAAGAACGCAGGGTGTGGAGGAGTCCATGGACACTTATGTCACAGCCCTGAGGACACTCACAGCTATGTACCATTTCACCGGGACCTTACATGAGTACATAAGGGACCGCAGTATGATGGGGACATGCAATGCCAAAATAAGGGAACGGCTGTGAATCGACAACGTCCCACCTCTGGAGAAGGCGTTGGAACTGGCTAGGGCTATTACGGAATCTGCCAAGAACATCCGGGCAATGACCCTTAAGGATTGAGCAGCGTTCAGGGGTGGAGGGACAACTATACAAGCAGTGTATCCTACAAAGAACAATGAGGGCAGCAGGCCAAACAAACCCAGATCAGATGGGCAAGCAGGAGCAAGTGCCAACATCGGCGGAAGGGAACTGCAACCATTGTGGTTGTGGCAGTCACCCCACAGGGGCCAGAGAGTGTCCTGTGACAGTGCAGGAATGCAGGGGCTGTGGAGTGACGGGTCATAGTGCAGAACCACTAAAGAAAATGTTTACATGCAGAATGTTGGTGTCCACCTATTTCAGAATTCCGATTGCAGTGACCCCAATATGGAAGAGAGACTTATACTCCATGTGCAAGGAGAAGAAACAAAATAGTAAATGGGTCAGATATCGAAATGATGGTGGATACCAGGTCACTTTATACAATGGTGGCTCCAGGACTTTACGTGGATACTTTCAAGAAGTCTGTGGAAACACTTTTGCCTCCCTATGGGCAAGCTCCCATCAAAGTTCTGTCATATGAATGGGCCGATATTCAATTCAGAGTCAGGTTCACCAGGGTCAAGTTGTATGTTGCGCACAAGGCAGCAAGTGTGTTGGGGTGGGATGAACAAGCTGCATTGGACATCCAAATTTGCCCTGGAAGAAGCGTTCCCATTCTGTGTCTGTATGCGGAAAAGCCCATGTCAGCTGACAGTCTCAAGGAAACATACCCAAGTGTGTTCTGCGACAAGTTTGGGAAATTAAAAGGTTTTGTGCACAAGATAGGATTGAAGAGAGGGATGAAGCCAATTGCGCAAAAGGTCAGGAATGTACCATTGTTGGCACGTGAGGCAATCAAAGCGGAGTTAGCCAAATTGACAGAAGACTGTGTGATAGTGACTATCGAAGCCTCGGATGGTTGTCAGCGGTAGTTTTGGCAAGGAAGCAAGATGGCAACCTAAGGATGTGTGTAGACCTCTGTGACCTCAACGCCAACATCTGGGTAGACAGTGTAGAGAGCTCATGGTGGCAACAGTAAAGACAGACACAAGTGATCACAGTTCAAGGGTGTTTATTGAACTTTATAATGGGTGAGATAAACTCCTAACCTAAACCTTATCTAAGATGGGAGCAAGCTACGGCCATAAATAATAATAAGATAGTCCTAGTGGCATCTTGTCAAATAAAAAAGACCTATACTAAAAAATATATATTGCCAATTAATACTACAAATTAAAATAGAGTGTGGGATAATGTTCTCCAGAAAAGAAAGAAGTGTTCACAAAATGAAAAGTCAGGATGGTATGGCTGGGTCTCCCCACGTTTTAAGCACGGGACAAGATGGGACTTCTGAGCACAGCACACTCCTGGGTCTCATCAGCATGAGGTTCACAGTTCCAGTTCAACAATATCAAAACCTTCAGAGGCTAAGGGCCTCATTACACGGAAGGCGGTGAGCCATGGCGCTATTAGCGCCATGGCTCATGCCGGTGAAATACCGGCACCGCCTTGGCGGAAAGGGGATTTACCGCCCCATTCCAAGGTTGGTGGGGCGGTAAATCCCCCTTCCGCCATTGCCCTTCCCCATTCCCATTTCTGCCCCATAGGGCTCTATGGGAATGGGGAAGGCGCTAATTACGGCACCGCAATTTTGCGGTGCCGTAATTAGCTCCGAGGTCCCTTAGCGGGTTGGTTTTTAACGCCTGCAAAAAGCATGCGTTAAAGCACCAACCCGCTAAGGGACCTCGTAGTAAGGCGGTACTGGTTAACGGTCACCGTTACCATTAACGGTGGCCGTTAACCATTGCTGCCTTCCGTGTAATGAGGCCCTAAGTCTCTTACAGTCTCTTGCCTTAGAAGGTCTGCTGATTCACAATGACAAACAAACAAGCAAAAGTTCTCTCGATGATTTTGCACTTTGGGCAATTGCTCCTCACCCCCAGGATCTCCCTCCACTGGGCTCGGATCCTCCTTACAAATCAGGCCTCCCTTCGTCGGGTTCTCTATGGACTTTCAAGTGCAGCTTGCACTTTTCTAGAGTCTCAATGTCCTTTTTAACAACTTCTCACTGTGGACAACCCTCGACCGGGTTCACTCTTGTCGACACAATGTTCATGGGAGTATTAGTTAACACTTTGCAGTTTGGGCCTCCCTCCGCCGGGTTCACTACGGCCTTTCTTTAACACAGTTCATGTATTTCTAACACACTTCATATATTGCTAATTTTCATCAGAAAGCAGGGTTTTCTTTCTCCTGGTGTTCTTTGTGCATCCCTCTGTCGGGTTCACACTTGCCTTATTCCACATGTCACTATCTTATCGGAAAGCAGGATTCCCCTCCCCTAGCTTTCCTCTGGCAACTGGTCAGAGACTTTTGATTGTACAAGGGATTTGACGTAACCTTTGTAGGACCACTCTGACGCCTCTCACCACCCCTTCCTAGTGTTCCGCTCACCTGATCTCTGCGGAGGCGTTGGGGCACGGTTGCAGCCCTCCCTGAACTTGAATCACCCCCTTCAGGCCCCTCCCTCAGTAGAAATGCTGTGAGCGGTGGTAAGTGGTGATACTGCTCCTGTGTGGAGATAAGAGTGCGCTAATCTGTGATTGTTGTACCTCTCAAACCCTTCACCCCAAAGTACGGTTTCTGTGAGCATACACCGGCCCATAAAGCTCACCTGTGAATTATGGAAGATAAGCTCTCCATCCTGCTACTTCTGGCAGGGGCGCGTCGAATGGGATCTAGTTCCTTCACTGATCCCTGATAAGGATTAGTCAAGTCCAGCTGCGACTATGCTTCTCCTTATGATTGGTAAGTCTTTCTTGAGCTCTTGTGAGGCTGTTGGTTCTGTTTAATGTCTTTTTATATGCTGCTCCTATTTATGCCCGCAATAATGTCTCTCTTCTGTTTTCTTCCCTTAGATGGAAATGCAGCCACAATGCAGCTGTGAGACGTGAGACGCGGCCGGATGGAAGAGGGATGCTACAGCAATGTTCCACAGCAGGTAAGTGATGTTTTAAGGAAAGCGCAAAGTATGGGGAAGCGCAACCTTAAACTGACTGTTTTTTCGATGTCTAACCTTGTCTTCTGTTTTTCCTTGCAGGCGTTGCTGTCGACGATGGAGCATGTCGTGCTGCGGTGCCAAGATGAAGATTTCGGTGTTCCGGAAAGTGTAAAGATGAATACTTGGTTCGCCGAAGAGATGTACAGGTGAGAACAGCTTGCCCCAGTTGGTAAGTATGCTGGCAGGAAGCAGGATGTCCAGGAAGCAGGATCTTCAAGGTAAGTCTGACCTCAGGCGACGGTGAGCGTTACGCTGCTTGCAAGTGCAGAATAACGCGAAGCGTCTGTCTTGAGGATCGGGGCAGCTTATAAAGCTGAGATCGTGGCCACTCCCATTAGGGCCGGCTTACCAGCCACACCCTGCCACTCCTAGAGAGTGAGCACGTGCAAAGGCAATCCATTAGCAGCCACACCCAAGAATACACTTGGGGCTGCTTAGTGGATGGAATGTTCAAGGTTAATGTATCCTGCTTAATGGATGGAATGTTCAGGTTAATGCATCTGAAGTGCTATGTCCATAATAAAAGCTTTTTGGTGTTAAATGGATGTTCTTGTTTACTTTTGTTCATGGGCCTGGTGCCAAAGGCACCAGGACAGTGTCAACCCAAGTCTCCTGTGCATGCGACCCCTGCATGCCTGTGCCCCTGACTTCATGACCATGACACCTAGGGCCTTCTGGTTCCTGTAGTTTCAAAGCAGGTCCCGGTCAGAGTCTTTCAAATGAGCACCATCGTGGCACCGGACCCCTTTGCACCTGGACCTCAACTGGGCTTTCATTAAAGTTCAAACACACACACAAGTTCTTTCTGTTTGAAATTCCTTGCATTCAAAATGTTGCTATTTGCAACCTCGGGCTCAACACAGTTCGTTTTGCTATCAGCTTCCTCCGACTCACAGGCTGTGCTGAACCCGTTGGCTTCTCTGATCTCTGGAGTCAAGGATAGTACCACGGTAGCCAGCTTGCCTCTTCACCTGCGTTATTAATGCGGGAGGCCCCCATGTACCTTTGATATCTGCTGCTCCGCACGACAGCTGTAACTCCCGGTCTTATGATTTCCCTTTCGGAGACTTTGCGGGTCTGAATTGCAAAGGGCATGACTAATCCCCCCTTCGTCGTCCTTCCAGGTCTCGCTGCCTTTCTCCTCCGCTTGAACTGTCGGTTTGGTGTAGCTGGCTCCTCGTGGGTTCGGCCCTGCTCGAAGTGTGCTTTCGTGCTCCGCCTTTTATCCCTGTGGGGAAGGTAAAGGGCCGTCAGGTGAGCGTGGTTATTGACAATTGTCTGGCTCTGCCTGACCCTTTTGTTGGGTCATGTCAGGTAAAGGGCTCTGGTGTTAGTCTGTGTCTGTTACCGTGTAAGAAACTGTTTGTGTGGGAAAAGGCAGAGGTGGGTGGAGGCTCTAAATATCCTACAGGGTAAAAAGGGAAAAGGTGTTACAGGGGAGGGGATACCGCGTCTCAACCCTCGGTGTCCCACTTCCATTCCCCGAAGACCCCTCGCCCAGGTGATCTTCTCCCACTGGTCCACCCCCAGGAACTGGATCCAAAAGTGATGGCCATGTCCTTGCCACCTGGACGACAGACCATCAGGGACTAGTTAGTGAGACACCTTTGGGTTTCTCATAGCAGGCATCCTCTCCCAAACATCAATGAACTATTAACCACGATGGGGAAGGCGGAATGGTTTTCAACTTTTGACATGTCTTAGGCCTATCACCAGATTGAGCTACATGAGTTGTCATGCCATTTAACATCCTTTGTTACTCCTTTTGGTGCATACATGTTCTGCCGAATGCCTTTCGGATTGGCATCTGCAGTGGCTGTTTTTCAACGTTTGATGCAAGAACCTTTCAGTGGTTTGGTGGGGGTAAACTGTTTTCAAGATGACATTAGGTATGGGGAAGGAACAAAAAAGAGAACGATCAAAGAGTGCATGTACTTTTGAGATTGTTGTGTGAGAAACGATTGATTAACTGTGAAAATGTCTAAATGTCAAAGGTGCGCAGTGTCGCCTATTTGGGTGATACCATTGAAGAGACTGGCATCAGTCACAAAGAAGGATTGGTGAATGCACTTAAGGAAACGCCTGTTCTTGTATCCAAGGAACAATTGCGTTCGTTTTTAGGAATGGCTGAATTTTATGTAAAATGAATTCCCAACTATGCAGAGAAAGCAGTTAATATGAAGGATTTGTTGATAAGAACATGTGGCATTTGATTTGACTAATGGGTGTCAGGAAGAGTTCGACCTGTGAGGGATGTGTAGCTGAGGCACCATCGTTGATGGCATTTGACGTGAAGGCCAGAATGGTGAGGTCAGGGTGCGTGCTGTTTTCGAATAATGGGGCGAAGGTGAATACAAGCCCATAGTTTTGTTCCAGGGTGTTTTGAGGTCCGGAAATAAGGTGCTCTGTGATTCAGAGGGAGGCGTTAGCAGTAGTATGGGCATGAAAACGTTTCAGGACGCTTATGGGGTTTGCTTTATTCGATAAGAGCAGACTATAAACCTTTGGTGCATGTTTTAACTACCAGGGGTCTGGGTTCAGTAGGCATTTCAGGAGTACAACTTCATAGTGGAATATATTCCAGGAATTCTGTGGCGGATTGCCTGTCTCGTTTCCCAGTGCAGGCAAAGAGTGATGTTGGTTCAGTGGATGCAGTTGGTGAGGGACAGGTGAAGGTGACATGCATGATCCCAGCTATTGACAGGAAGGTATGGTGGGAAGAGGCAGAGATGGATCCAGCGCTGTCATGGTTAAAGAAGCAGTTCTATGAGGGTTTGCAACCTGTGCATCCTGTGCCAGTTCCTGACAGCGTGTGGAGTAAGGTAGCTCTGGATATTATGGGACCTTTTGAAGTTCTAGGAATTGATGACTAGTACATCCTTGTGTTAATTGATTATACCTCAAAGAGGATAGAGTTACAAACTGTGACTACAAAGAAAGTGGTGATATTTTTTAAGGGAATTTTTGACAGACAAGGGGTGCCAGATAGCTTAGTCACTGATAATGGAGTTAAATTTGTTTCTAGAGAGATGACAGACTTTTTGCGGGAGAGTGGCATTGAGCATCACAGTATAATCCCAGTGCAAATGGTTTGTTGGAGGGTGCTAACAGGTTTCTGAAGGAGGTGGTGCAATTGTCTTTGGCGAATGGCTTGGATTGGGGATTGGTCTTGGTAGAGGGAGTGAAAGCGCACACGGATACTCTCAGCAGTCTGACAGGGTATTCTCCTTTTGAGCCTCTGTGCATTAGGACCCCAACCGGCCCATAGAGCTGGGGATTACCCAATAGCACTTAAAGATGAGGCAGCAGCACCCGTGAGATGGATGGGGCTGCAGATTAATACTCTCGCATCAAATCAATAATGACAACTCAATGGTTTGGCAAAGGGAGTCCGTTTAATGACAAGTACAAAAAACGGGGAGTTAATGAATATCAGCAATCGCTCGATCTTCCTTCTCGATTCAACGCCACTTAATTTCATAAAAAAACATAATGTATACTAAAAACTCGTCATCACTGATGTGTAACGCTTAAAATCTTGCATGCAATTCTATTGGTTCTACGAAGGTAACTTTAATATAGGTGCTATATCTGTATATGGTAACAAAGTGAGGGGATTGGATAAACAGTGTCAGGTGGGGCATCTAAACACTTCCTTCAAAATGGCTACTATAGACGTCACTAAAAGTACGACGTCTCATTGGTTCTACTAACTATAGGACCCTAGATTGCTTGGTCCACTATGATTTGGTTGGCATCAACCCCACTCATACTTTTGCACTAGCCTAGCAGCGTGCAGAATAACTGGCCAGGTGCAGGGAGTTTGTCTGCACCCCCAGCCTCCCTCCAATTATTGCAACAATCAATCATCACTTCAGTGGTCATGTGTCAATTATTTCTTTGTATTTTGGCTTCGAGACTGCTTCTTGGTCTGGAACAGTTAAGGCGTCTGGGCATGGCACAAATCCATGCGTAGGTGTGAAAGTTTCATCCCTTCTGCTTGCTCGGTCACGTGATTTTGACACCGTGAAATCGTCTTATTCTCCATGCAATTTGTGTATTTGATTTAATTTTGCCAGCCATATGCCTTCTGTGGCTTATCTTGACCTTTCAGAATAGGATAATCTGTTCTTCTCTTCATTAATTGTATCCACTGTTGGGCTATTTCAGCTGGTACGACCATGGCTCCTTGGCACGATTTGCCTTTATCTGAGTTTCTCTCTGTCCTTAATTCTCTATTTTCCTGCTACAAAGCTCTCCTTTTGAGATCTAAAATAACCTTTGGTCGGTTCTGCTCTTGTACATAGTGGAAGTATACTTATATAAAGTGCTCCTTTAGAGGTAGATATGTATAGGTGGTGCTTGCCGCAATCTAGCTCACTACTTAGCTTAAGCAAGCCTCACGTTTTTCTTAGCTTCTTCCGGTTCCTTGCCTATGTACTCGTGTAAACTGGTTGAATATATTCATCACGCTCATGGCATAAGTTTCTTAACATTTGACATCAATTGTTTCACTTTAAACTCAGGATGTTACTTATCCATGGTGTTTCGTCTCTTTTCATCATTCACAGGTCGTCATATCTTCTATATGTGAGTCAGTCCGGTGTTACGCTCACCTGGCTCCCACAGAGTCGATCTGGACTGGACAGCTGCGGTCTCCACCAATGTGACATATAGGGCCGAGATGACTGACTGGACTGGCCCACCTAGCTTCGTTTGCTTGGCCCGTAGGAATTTTCTTCTGCAAATGGAGAAAGGGAATTAACCACCCGTGGAGTTGAGCGTAAATTCCCCACCCCGCTGTTCTCCCCACTGATCACCTTTGATGTCCCCTCTTATAGTCTCACCTGATGGTTTGAAAAGATGAGCTCTCCATCCTGCATTGAGCGCAGGGGTGCGTGGATAACCAGTTGCTTCACTGGCTCAAAGGAATTGGTGAGTTCCAGAACAATATTGACTCCGATATTCCCGGCAAGATGCCGTAAGTATGTAGTTCGTAAGAGTTCAAATGCCTGACTTTCACTCTTGTCCGATTCCTTGCATTTTGCACCTTGACCCTACTGAAGAGTTCCTCGTGGCAACCGGTAATATTCTGGTAAGGATTTGTATTATCCAACACAGTTCGATAAAATAATGTCCATATGTAACCTGTTGCTTTCTCCCTTATTCAGGCGCTGAGAGAAAGTATGAAGTCTCCGGGAATAATGCCTCCGGTGGTAAAATCAGGTAAGTCATATGTGGTGAGGAGGGTTCCCCTTGTTAGTCCCTTTGTTTCACCTTGCTGTCCTTTTGTTTCCCCTTAGGGGCCGGGGATCGGCTAGGATGCAGAGGAAGCTGTGCCTACCCGTGAAGAGGAATAGTACCCCCGGTGGTAAAATCAGGTAAGTCTATGGGGGGTATTCCTCTGTGTATTTCCTTAGCTCACCTTGCTGTTCTTGTCTTCTCCTTAGTTGCTGCAGTGCGTCTGGAACATGCAGGAGGATGCGGTGGAATGTGAAGATGCTGCGAAGGCTGGTGAGTTCAGCGCGGCGGTGCAGCAGGCGAGGCGACGCGCATAAAATAACTTATTTCTTCCAGCTCGAAGGCGCGATGGATCGGGAATTCAGGTAAGGATCAAAGGTATTGCTCTTGTTCTAACCTTTTCTCCTTCTTTCTCCCTTTTTCTAAGAGCTCCAAACTCGAGACGGGCATGACAGAAGACTGAATGCAGACTTGTAGGCACAGTGAGTGTTACGCTGCTGGATGCAGAATAACGCGAAGCGTGTGCTGCTCTTTGGGCGTGGTTTAAATAGCCTCCAAAGTAGTCCCAGGTAAGTATTCCTCCCCAGCCCCACCGAGTAAAAAAATAGTCCCTAGGTAAAATAGTCCCTTCCAAGCCTCTTTGGCTTGGAGCTCTTGCAGCATGGTCTGCATCAGATAAGTTTGCAGCATGGTCTGCATCAGGTAAGTTTTAATCTATGAGCCTGGTGCCTATTGCACCAGGACTGACTCTCCATATGAGCCTGGCACCATAGGCGCCAGGACTGCACCCAAATAGCCCCTAGCAGGGGTTGTTGGGCTTGCTTGGGGTAACTTGATGCCTGCTTCCGGGGTTGCTGGTCTTGGTCTGGGTCCCTGGGGGTAGGCATCATGACAGCACTCCCCCCCAAGGCCCCTCCTAAAGTCGTTCTTCCTTGTGGTTTCGGTTTGTCTGGGAAATCTCGGTGACATTTTTTCACCAATCGGGGTGCATGAACATGGTCACTAGGTTCCCATGACCTTTCCTGTGGTCCGTAACCTTTCCAGTCGATTAAATAAAAAAGTTTTGACTTTATCAGCTTGGAGTCCAGGATGTTCTTAACTTCAAATTCGGGTTCTCCGTTTACAAGGATGGGGTCTGGTGGCTTGGTTAGTCTTGTCCCTGGTTGTACTGGCTTCAAAAGTGACACATGAAAGACGGGATGAATTTGCATATTAGCAGGTAAGTCCAACTTGACAGCCACCGGGTTGATAATGGCCTTAATAGAGTAAGGTCCCAAATATCTGGGGTTAAAGGTCTGTGTTCCCTTTAGAGGTATATGTTTTGTGGCTAACCATACTTGGTCCCCTATTTGGTATTGTGGAGAATCACTTCTATGCCGATCAGCATCTTTCTTGTATTTTTCTTTCGCCTGTTTTAAATGTGTAGGTGCTTCCTTAAAGGCTTGTGTAATCGTAGCGTGCAGATGGTCCACTGCGGGCATTTCTAAGTGTTGGGGTGAGTCAAGGTCTGAGGTTCGAGGATGGTGCCCATATAAGGTATAAAAGGGGCTTTGTCCAGTTCCAGAGGGTACTGAATTATTGTATGCATATTCGGCGATCCAAAGAATGTCTTTCCAATTACTCTCCGTCTGATGTAACATACAATGCAGGTATTGTTCGAGAGTCTGGTTGGTCCTCTCCGTTTGACCATCGGTCTGGGGGTGGTGACTGGTCAATAACCTCACATCGATTTGCGCCAATTGACAGCATTTTTTCCAAAAATGTGAAATGAATTGACTGCCCCGGTCAGAGACCAATACGGACGGAAATCCGTGTATGCGAACAATGTTTTCGAGGAACTCCTTGGCCAGGATTGAAGCAGAAGGTAATCCCTTTAAAGGAATAAAGTGGGCCATCTTGGAAAAAAGATCCACAATAACTAGAATGGTGTTAAATCCATTGCATGGGGGTAGATCAGTAATAAAGTCTAACGATAAGGTGTGCCATGGTGTAGGCGGGATGTCTAAAGGTTGTAAGAGTCCAGCTGTTTTTTTCTTTTGACTTTTGTTTTGGGCGCAAATGCCACAAGACATCACAAATGATCTAATATCCTTTCGCCAGGTGGGCCACCAGAATTGTCTTTTAATTTTAGCGTCAGTTTTTGCAATACCTGGGTCCCCCTCCATTAGGGTATCATGATAACGGGAAATCACTAGCTCTTGTAGTTCCTTTTGTGGCAGAAATAGCTGCCCTTGGTAATAAGGCAGATCATTGGTGACAGAGTAGTCCGGGCCTTTCTTTACCCAGTCCTGCAAGGCTGTAGGATCAAAGAGTTGCTGGATCTTTACCTGAATGTCCTCTAGTGTCTGTAGAGTAGTCATGCCAAGAATCCTTTGTTCGGGAATTATAGGTACTGGTTCTGGGTTCACTTCTGCCTCTCCCATCCCTATTCGGGATAAGGCGTCTGCTTTACCATTCTTACAACCTGGTCGATAGGTTATCACGACATCGAACTCGGCAAAGTACAATGCCCATCGGAGTTGACGTGACATTGGGCCTTGGCTGTCTTTAAATACTGTAAGTTCCGGTGATCAGTGATCACAGTAATGGTATGCCTGGCATCAAGAAGATAGTGCCGCCAAGCCTTGAAGGCGGATTTAATGGCTAATAACTCCTTATCGGTAACCGCATAGTTTAACTCGGGTGCTGAGAACTTTCTGGAACAAAATGCTACTGGGTGAAGCTGGCCAGTTTCAGGGTCCTTTTGAGACAGGACAGCTCCCATGGCTAGACTGGATGCATCGGTTTCCACTATGTATGGAAGTTCAGGGCGGGGGTGCTTTAATACAGGTGCAGACGTGAATTTCGCTTTCAGCTCTTGGAAGGCATTTTCAGCTTCTTCAGTCCACATAAAGCGTTTCTTTTTTCGCAAGAGTGCTGTGATGGGATGTACAACATGTGAAAAATCCGGGATGAATCTGCGGTAGAAATTGGCAAAGCCGGGCATACTTTGTACTCCTTTAACTGAACTTGGTGATGGTCACTTAAGGATTGCGTCCACCTTTCGTGAGTCCATTCGGACTCCCTTTGGGGTCAGGATAAACCCAAGGAATTCAACTTCTGTGGCATGAAAAACGCATTTTTCCAGTTTTGCATATAGTTTGTGCTGGCACAATTTCTAAAGGACTGCTCGGACGTGCTTCACATGGTCAGATTCTGAAGAGGAGTATACTAGAATATCATCGATATATACGACAACACAAACATAAATGAGTTCATGAAGGACATCATTCATGAAGTATTGGAAGGCTGCAGGTGCATTGCACAACCCGAAAGGCATCACCTGGTATTCGAATAACCCATACCTAGTGCGGAAAGCAGTCTTCCATTCGTCGCGCTCTTTTACAGGTACCAGATGGTATGCTCCCCAGAGATCTAATTTAGCGTATATGCAAGTGTCCTTCACTTGGTCTAGTAGTTCAGGGATCAGAGGCAATGGGTATCGGTTCTTAACAGTTATCTGGTTCAATGCACGGTAGTCTATGCATGTTCTGAGGTCACCTTCCTTTTTGGGCACGAAGAACAAAGCTGAAGATGCAGGGGACTTAGATGGGCGAATAAAGACATTGGCAAGGTACTGGTCTAAGTATGGTCGTAGGTGAAGGTTCTCAGGTTCTATAAGGGCATAGATCCTGCTACAAGGGGGTTGTGCACCGGGTATGATATCGATTTCGCAATCGTACGATCTGTGAGGAGGTAAGGTGTTTGCCTGTTCTTTTTGGAAGACATCCTGGAATTCTTGGTATTCAGGGGGCAGTTGCATGACTGCTGTGGTTACTGTGGCCAGGCCTGCGCTCAGATTTTTCTTAGGGTAACAGGTTTGCGCACAATCCGGGAAGGTTATTCTCTTCTCTCGCCAATCAATACAAGGATTATGTGTTTCCAACCAAGGTATCGCCAGTATTATTTGGAACTGTGGGGCCTTGATTTGATCAAACACAATAGCCTCTCGATGCCCATCCGGACCCAATAATGTCATCTCTGCGGTGGAATGAGTTACAGGCCCAGAGGCAATTTCAGTTCCATCGACTGTGGTGATGACATCTGAGGTGGTTTTTCGGCAGAGAGGCAGATTCATCCTGGAAGCCAATTCGTAGTCCACATAGTTTCCTATGGCCCCGCTATCAATGTATGCCCTTACTGCGTGCATATGCGATGGCTGCCCTGGATCTACGAGGACCATGAGTATGATGAAATGCGAGGTCTGAGTATCCTTCTTCAAGCTCGGCAAGCGGACCTCTACGCTTGTCGGGAGTGATCGCTTCCCGAGTCTGACTTCATATGGCTTTTATCAGCAGCTCCTGCCACCTTCGGGTGGTTTTACAGGGCAATCCCGTAGAAAATGCCCAGAAGTTCCACAATATAAACACAATTGCATTTGCCGTCTCCTTTCTCTTTCCTTCTGGGTTAAGGGTCCTTTAACCCCTCGGATTTGCATGGGTTGTGAAGCATCTACTCCTTTGGGGTTAGCGTGGGTTTTGACCAACACCCTGTTCTCAAACTTGGCTCGATCAGCCTTTCTGTTCTGAAGTCTGTGATCTAACTGGACCACTAAGTCTATATATTCAGCGCAGTCTTGAGGTGGGTTCACGACTTGAGCCAAGACATCCTTGAGTTCTCCTCGAAGCCCTCGATGAAATAACATGATTAGTTTTACCTCAGGCCATCCAGTTTCCACTATCAACCTATTAAAGGTCGCGATGTAAGATAGAAGGTCCTGGCTACCCTGTCGTAGGGACAAAAGTTTGTTATCCAGGGCCTGTCCTTGGGAGTGCCGGGCAAATAGTCTTTCCATGCTCGTTTGAAAGCCCTGAAAATCCAGAAGAATTGGGTCATCCTGAGTAACTAGTGGAATTGACCATTCAGCTGCACTGCCTCTGAGATATGACAATACAAAGGCTACCTTGGCTTGATCATTTGGGAAGGCTTCAGGTCTGCATAAAAAGTGCAAGCGGCATTGGTTCATAAACACGGCAAACCTTTTGGGATCTCCAGCAAAGCGTTTGGGTGGAGCTAATGGAATATTTCCAGGTAGGTTTATTTGCACAGGGTTACTCGATAACACAGTAGCTGGATTTCCCCCGGAACCAGGTAGGGGTGCTTGTCCAGCCTGGCTTTGCAATAGTTGCCTAGCAAGGTCATCAGTTCGCTCCTTTGACAAAATCAGTTCTCTCCTAAGGGCATTGGTTTCTTGACGGGCGGAATGCACTTCAGCCCTCAGTTCCCCTAGTAATTGGGCCAATTGGTCAGTCTCTGAGGTATCCTTAACACCCGAGTGGGAATTTCTAGGTAGGCTTCGCGTTCTGTTACGCTCACCTGGCTCCCACAGAGGTGTCGATCTGGACTGGACAGCTGCGGTCCCCACCAATGTGACGCGTAGGGCTGAGATGACAGACTGGACTGGCCCACGTAGCTTCGTTTGCTTGGCCCGTAGGAATATTCTTCTGCAAATGGAGAAAGGGAATTAACCACCCGTGGAGTTGAGCGTAAATCCCCCTACCCCGCTGTTTCCCCACTGATCACCTTTGATGTCCCCTCTTATAGTCTCACCTGATGGTTTGAAAAGATGAGCTCTCCATCCTGCATTGCGCGCAGGGGCACGTAGATAACCAGTTGCTTCACTGGCTCGAAGGAATTGGTGAGTTCCAGAACAATATTGACTCTGATATTCCCGGCAAGACGCCGTAAGTATGTAGTTCGTAAGAGTTCAAATGCCTGACTTTCACTCTTGTCCGATTCCTTGCAGGTTGCAGCTTGACCCTACTGAAGAGTTCCTCGTGGCAACCGGTAATATTCTGGTAAGGAATTGTATTATCCAACACAGTTCGATAAAATAATGTCCATATGTAACCTGTTGCTTTCTTCCTTATTCAGGTGCTGAGAGAAAGTATGAAGTCTCTGGAAATAATGCCTCTGGCGGTAAAATCAGGTAAGTCGTATGTGGTGAGGAGGGTTCCCCTTGTTAGTCCCTTTGTTTCACCTTGCTGTCCTTTTGTTTCCCCTTAGGGGCCGGGGTTCGGGTAGGATGCATTGGAAGCTGCGCCGACCCGTGAAGAGGAATAGTACCTCCGGTGGTAAAATCAGGTAAGTCTATGGGGGGTATTCCTCTGTGTATTCCCTTGGCTCACCTTGCTGTTCTTGTCTTCTCCTTAGGTGCCGGAGTGCGGCGGGAACATGCAGGAGAATGTGGTGGAATGTGAAGATGCTGCGAAGGCCGGTGAGTTCAGCGCAGCGCTGCAGCAGGCGAGGCGACGTGCATAAAATAACTTCTTTCTTCCAGCTCAAAGGCGCAATGGATCGGGAATTCAGGTAAGGATCAAAGGTATTGCTCTTGTTCTAACCTTTTCTTCTTCTTTCTCCCTTTTTCTAGGAGCTCCAATCTCGAGGCGGGCGTGGCAGAAGACTGGATGCAGACTTGCAGGCACGGTGAGCGTTACGCTGCTGGATGCAGAATAATGTGAAGCGTGTGCTGCTCTTCGGGCGTGGTTTAAATAGCCTCCAAAGTAGTCCCAGATAAGTATTCCTCCCCAGCCCCACCCGAGTAAAAAAATAGTCCCTAGGTAAAATAGTCCCTTCCAAGCCTCTTTTGGCTTGGAGCTCTTGCAGCATGGTCTGCATCAGGTAGGTTTGCAGCATGGTCTGCATCAGGTACGTCTTAATCTATGAGCCTGGTGCCTATGGCGCCAGGACTGACTCTCCATATGAGCCTGGCGCAATAGGCGCCAGGACTACACACCAAATAGCCCCTGGCAGGGGTTGTTGGGCTTGCTTGGGGTAACTTGATGCCTGCTTCTGGGGTTGCTGGACTTGGTATGGGTCCCCGGGGGTAGGCATCATGACATCCGGGTTCTTGTGATGTCACCATTCGTCTTCTTTTTGTATCTTTTTGGCTTCTTCAGGTATTGCATTTTGGCAATCATCATTCTGTCTCATTTGTCGATATGGTTTTTCCAATGGGTAGCTCACTGTCCAGGGTTTCTTAGGTGTCGGTACTTCAATAGGTGCTGTCAGTCAGTAGGGTACTGGACAGAGCCCCATTGCGGCTCTCTGCTGGTTTATTTGCTCATCATACGTCACATACTTCGGTGTGAACCTTCCTGGTTCTTTGAAATGGGTGGTAGAGGTGCAAATCATGCTTGGGACCTCGTCTACACTCCCCCCTCGGGGCGATTCATCGATCTCTTTCACTTCTTCTTTTGTATCACTTTTTCTTTATCTTTTCGATCCATTTTTTCTTTAACTTTTGGATCCACTTTTTCTTTATCTTCCGCGTCCATTGTTATTTTTATCTTCTGTGTCCACACATGAAGGTCTGAAGAAATGTCTCTTTGGAGTCCATATTTTGATGACTCCCTTAAAGCTTCCTGCTGTTCTCACTTGCTCATCTTTATTCCATGTCATAAATTTACATTGTCCACTTGGGCTGCAATAGATCCATCTTCCCACATAGTTTCTGTGTTTCCTTGGATACCGAAACTCTGTTCCTTCTGGTGCATGAATGCTAGCTTTCACAAAGTCTCTTATTTCTTCATCAGTCAGGTCCTTGGGCTTCCATCCTGGTTCGACATCAAACATGATCTTCATCGCTATGGCCTTTTTCGCAGTTTTCTGGCACTAAGGAATTATTATCTTTATTACACAGAATCCGTCGCAATATCATCACTAGCAGGGCTCCTAGGAATTTGAATGCATCTGCCATCCATTGTGGAACCCATGAAAATAGTGATCCAAACCAGCGGTCATCATCAACTTCGTCAGCTTCATCGATCATCTGATTCTGTACTTTCGTCAGCATACCTATGGCCTCTGTTAAAGTTCAATTTTCTTCATCGTGAGATGGTATAAATGTGCAACTTGATTCTCCGATTTTTGCACAAACACCTCCATCCATAGCTGTGATCATGTCAAGGACATATCTGTTCTGTAGAGTCATTAGTCGAATTGCCCTCAGTTCGTCTCTGATTGCATTGAATCCTTTTATGGTCGTGTTGATAGTCTGCAGTAACTCCCATCTGGTTATCTGCAACCATTTAGTACTTGCTCCAACCTGAATTCTTGGCATAAAAATTTTCGTGAACACAGAAGAAGTCTGACTGAACAGTCTATGTTCATACGGGATAGCATCAAAAGCTTCCATGGATTTAGCAGAAAATTAATTCTCCCTCTTCATTCGGCTCATCAGTTCCACAGATCTCTTCTTCCTCAGGTGAGCATCTGCTTTTGGAAAACTCTGTCAATATTCAGATCACTTTTTGGAATCACCAGTGCTGGAACATGGACATTCACTATTATGCATATACCTCTTCAATTCTTTGGCAGCCTGATATATGCTTTTGATCCACATGCCCAATAATGATCCATGATCACTGTAGTACCGTGTACCATTCCTGGAGCGTCGAAGACTCAGCCACAATTCTTATTCTCTCCCATTTATCTTGTACCATTATTCCGGAAGCAGAATTTCGGATTCTCCAATGGCACTATCTGCAAGGGTCCTCCTCTGTCTTCGACCCATGTCAATAGTTTAGCAAGTTTTGGCCACAATGGCTTGCATCCATTTCGCACTATGTTGATGGTGGCTCGTAGTAACCGAAGACCATCCATGCTCTGCAGATCACTACTCCTTTCTCCCATCCGTCTGGTGAAAGTACTGTTCCCCAAATTTGCATTTGGGCTCTATTCTTCCACTTTCGAGCTTCTTCTGGCGTCTTTCCTTGAACGTTCAGTTTGTGATTTGCTTCTCTTCTGATCTCTGCTCCTTTAACTGCAGGCTTCTCATTTCTGATCACAATATGTTTTGTTTTTCCATTGTTTCTTGTCTTTATGTCTTGGACATATGCGTCTTCATTTGGATCCGTTGCTTCAGTTGCCCATTTCAGTGAAGCATCACTTCCCATGAACTGGCCTCTGGTTGTGCACATTGCTACATGTGATAGACAGGTGCTGTCCATGGTGCAGGCATCTTCATCTGCGCCAGTCGAGTAGGTGAAAGTCTGGCAATTCTTTCTTTGCCCTCTTGCATCTTTTGTCTAATCGTTATAAATGTCCATATCTACTCTGCCATTTGTCCAGTATATGGCTGTATTGTAGAACTTGTCCTTATCCCCTTCATTGTATCAGGTGTGCTTATCAATGCTGTCTCTGTTGGTTTATGCTCCAACTCCTTTTGTCTCTTTAAAAGTTAAACTTTCTCCATTTGTCTTTTCACTTCACTTATACTGGACCTTCTCATAGTAGGCAGTCCAAACTTTTCCACTTCTTTGGCCTGTGGTTCTGTAGTTATTGGCACTAGACCTGGTGTATGTGCACTCATCTTCTGCGTGTGTGTGTCTTTCAGTAACCTTTTCTCATTCTTACTCTGCCGACCCTGTCTCCGGCTTTTAACTTGCTTGTTACCAAATGTGTGTGTGTGTCATTGCTAATCACATCAAGTTTAAGTTCGCTCACTCCTTTGTCAGACTGTCTAGGGACTGGAATTACTATAAAAAGTCTGGATGCCATCGTGGGTGTCATGCGTACATCATTAGGTGGGTGCACTGGAATTGGAACACTTTGTGCACCAATAAAAAATGCAGTTTGAATCGTCAGTGACAGTAAAACAATGATAAATATAATGCATAGGTACATGAGTCCTCTGTAGGTCAGTCCACAGCACTTAGTTCTGGAGCAGTATGAGCGCCTCTCTTCTTGAGTGATGACAACATTACTCCTTAGGTTACCCATCACTATCATTTTGAGGAAAGAAAACTAACTTTTAATACATCCTAGGCAATATTATCTCTGGATTCTGCTGTTTCAGCTCGTAGGTTGCAGATACTGGAACGATTGTCCTTCTTTACCTGACGACTAGACTGTTTCTCGTCACGGTACAAAGTTCTCTTTTCTGGATATGAAAATGTCAAAATAAGGTAATAAGTTCAGCAAGTCTCTTATTGTACGTGTTCAAAATAAACAAGCTTCCAATCAATGCCTCTGATCTGTCTCACTCCAGAAGACATGTTGCTTCTCTGTCAGCAAAAATGTATTCTTTGTCAACACTTCCTCAATCTGTCCCTCGGCCTAAAGTTTATAGTCTCCTCCGCAAATTCTGACAATGATTAGAAAGTTCAACCTGCATCACAATACCATGTAGGAGCATGCTCATCTGGGTAGAGTTTGCTGAGTCTCTGATGAAAGTGAGGACGTCAACACTGGCAGGCCTCCCCACAAGTTCTGGAAAGTCCTCAATTAGGCGAAAGAAGACGTTGCTTGCCAAATTGGTATCGTCTGGTGACAGGGACATTTGTCTCTTCCTTGCTGAATTCTGGAATTGGCTCGGTACTCACCGTGAGCAGCTTCTGTGATTTCGATGAGCTTGAAGAGCAACCTGAATAATGATTCCGTTCAGGATTATACTCAAACGTTCTGTGTTTGCTGGATCTCGAAGAAATGTCAAGACGTCAGTGCGTCTCCCAACAAGATCTGGACAGTCTTTAATTAAGCAAAAGAATAGCACGCTGACAAGCCTATTTGCTGCTTCCTCTGCTTGGTACATTTGTCTTGTCCTCCCTGTATACCGGAATCTGCTCGGCGATCACAATGAGTAGCCTCCTTATTGTCTTTTCGTTTTCAGGGTTTTGAAGAAATTCAGTGATGTTAGTGAGCCTTCCCACTAATGACGGCTACAATCTCAATACTAGTTCGAAGTAAATTAGAATGTCTTTAGTGATGTCGCTGCTGTGAGACACCATAAGTGAGCCCAAATAATGCTCTTGTTTGGAACGAGTCTGGATACTGTATTTTGTTCCAGTTTGTGTGTCCTCGATCAAAATTTGGCATATCCTTTTCTCATCAAGGCTTTAGTATGCCTCAGTCCAAAGTTCAAAGTCAACAGAATATGTTGTGGCTTATACGTGCAATTTTCCCTCTTCACCCTGCAACTAGGATGCACAGAGTGTCTGTGTTTTATGTCCCTATCCCCTTTTTTGCTCAGAGGAAGTGCACAAATTTAAGCCACAATTTGCACAAAGGTTCTTTATCTTTGTTTTGCTGGTCATGCGTCCTTCTTCCTCATCTTGGATCTCGTCTGGTTGTGCTGTGCTTGTTCCCCATTGTCTGTAGCCTCTACGCGTTGGGGTGTGGGCAGGGGGCCTTCTCCGATGTATGGCTTGATATCACCCAGAAATAACCAAGCTCTTCTTCCTTTTTGCTTTACTGCAGAGGGAGTAACGTTCTCCACTCTGAATGGACCGCTGAACCTTGGCTCGTCCCACTTCTTTCTCGTGTGGTTTCTCACCAGGACCGTGTCCCCAGGGAAAACTGGTGGAACACGTAAACCTTGAATCGGGTCTGTTGTAGTATCTCATTCTGTGTTCTGTGCTGCCCTGCACCCTTTTTGTCGTCGCTGCAGCTGTCCTGAAATTACAGTAAGACAAGATGTCATGCAATTCAAGTAATTTTGCATTTCAGACCCTAAAACATCTCCTGTTGGCTGAGCATCACATCTAGCTCTCGGGGTGTCCGTGGCGTGCGCATCCTTCTGCCTGTTATGGTCTCGTGTGGCATAAGGTGATGGCCAGAACCAGGCTGGTTTCTGAGCGCATACAGTGCCAGTGGAAGGCAGTGTAGCCATCCCTTCTTTAGGGTAAGCTTCAACTTGGCTTTCCTTTCCTTTAACAAGCCTTTGAGCTTCTCACATATTCCGTTACCTTGAGGATGATACGCCGAAGAAAACTTGTGCTTTACACCAAGCAACAAGCTAATCTGTTCAAAGACTGCATTAACAAAGTGAGGCCCATTATCTGATCTCATGACCTCACACAATCCCCATCTGGGAAAAACCTCTCTTACCAAAGATTTGGCTGCACAGGTAGAGTCTGGGTGTGTACACGGACCTGCTTCTATCCATCTAGAGAATGGACACACCACAACAATTAGATACCTGTACCCGTTACATACTTGAATCATATCGACATAATCGACATGCAAGTTCTGAAAAGGTCCATTAGGCCTTGGGATGACTCCTCTAATTGCTCTTAGTGTATGCCCAGCCTTGAACTGTTGGCAGATTATACAGTTCAGCATACAAAATGTAACGTGCTCCGCTAAGTTCGGTATAAACCAGTCTTCAGCGATCGTTGCTGCAAAATTTTCTTTTGACATGTGCGCTGGATAATGCAACTGTTCCATTGCTATCTTGAATAGGGCTATAGGCATCACCGATTTACCAGTGCTGTCTTGTCGCCAAAAAGCTCTCAGAGGGGTTTAAAGAACACCCTCGCTGCTTCAAAAGATTCTTTTACTCCTCTGGTGCCTTCCCTTGGAGTTCCATTAATTGTGTTTTCTCCATGTTGCTATAACTGTCAGGTTCACTTCGTGCAACAATCATTCTCCCATGCACATCAGTTATTTCCACATCCATTATGACTTCATCTTTGATCGACACACGCTTGGCTTCTGTGTGTGCTGCTTGATTTCCTCGTGAGATCAAATCTGCTACTTTGGTGTGGGTGGCGCATTTCATGACCGATATGCCCACTGGGAGCTGTAGTGCCTTAATCAGTCTGTCCAATAGGGCTGTGTGCTGCGTGCTGCACTGTCGAGCCGTCTGCACGGAGGTAGCCCCTCTAAGCCTGCGTGCACTGTTGAGTCACTGTACACTGTTACTTCCTGGTCTGCATGATTCTCGAGTGCGAGTATCAACGCCAATAATTCTGCAGCCTGTGCTGAGTAATGAGATGGTAATTGCGCACTAATAAGTACTCGAAACTCTCCATTTGCTGTGTGCTTCATCACAGCGGTGCCTGTATATCTCTGCCCATCATTTTTATCAATTCTCGAAGAACCGTCAACAAAGACAATTCCCCCTTCTGCTAATGCATTTTCTTTCACTCTGGGAATCTCATCATAGAATTCTTCATAACTCGCGCAGTCATAAATCCGTTCTCCTTCAGTGACTGGTTCTGCTATAAACATAGCCGGGTTCACTATTTTGCATCAAATTATCTTAATCAATGGATTTGATATGATCACTTCATATGCAGAAGCTCTCTGAGATGTCAATGTGCCTTTCGGTTTCTCTAGAATGGCAAATAGTGCGTACTCGACGAACAGCGTCATTAAGCATCCCATCACAATGGTTGTAGCCTTCTCTATGGCGAACACTGCGGCAGCTAAACTTTGTTCGCAAGGGAAGTGACCTCTGATCACTGGGTCTAGATTTCCACTGTAGTACGCCAAGGGCTTGTACCCCAATGTGGTCCTCTGTGTGAGTACTGCCGTCATAACACTGCCAATCGTGTGTGAAAACAGGTAGAATTCCTCTGCATAATTGGGAATTCCTAAAACTGATGCCATGCAAATGGCTCTTTTTAGTTTGAAAGATCCTTCTTCCACGGTGTCAGTCCATTCAATGTTTTCTTTCGTCCCCCGTGCCTTCTTTAGGGCTTGTAACAAGGGCTTGGTATATGAGCTGTAGTCAAAGAACCATGCTCTGACATAATTGCATAATCCTAGAAAACTCTGCATCTGTTTTATAGTGTCTGGCTTGGCTGTGTTCAATATGGCTTCAGCCCTTTCAGTGGTAACCCTTTTCCCCTCATGTGATGTCAACTGGCCTACGTACAGCACATCTTGCTGACAATATTGTAACTTCTCTTTGTCAACTTTATATCCTTTCTCAGCCAATACAGTCAAAAGCTGAATAGAATCGTGTCTGCACGTTTCCTCTGTCGTGCTGCAAATTGAGATGTTGTCCACATATTGTAAGACAACACTCTCTAATGCAATATTGCTTTGGTCCATTTGCAGGACTCTGTTGAAAATCAAAGGAGACTCACAGTACCCTTGGGGAAACCTTGTGCTTTTCAGACACATCTGTCTGAACGTGAATGACGTCAAATCTTGTGAGTGTTTTTGCAATGGGATTGAGAAAAATGCATTTTTTAAATCAATCACAGTGAAATACTTTGCCTCAATGGGTATATTACATAGGATTGTGGACGGGTTAGGGAGTAGAGGGAACTCGGCCTCTACAATATCATTTATTGGCCTAAGGTCCAGGATTAAACACCAAGACCCTCCCTTTGATTTTTTGATAGGGTACACTGTGATATTACATGACGACTCTGACGTCACTAAGATGCCTTGTTCCATCATAGCAGAAATGGTCTTGAAAATCCCTTCATCTGCTTCCCTAGACATGTGATATTGTTGTGCGCTTGGCAAAATGGCCCCTGGTTTCAATTTAATCTTTACTTCTCCTACTCCTTTCAACAAGCTTAAGTCATACGGGCCTATGGTCCACACTGAGACAGGCACCTGGGCCATGTCGTTATCAAAATATTCAGGACGTATTTTCGCCAGAATCTTTTTCTGGGGCACCTCTCTTGTGATCATTCCCGCCCAGAAAACGAGATTCACCTCAACTGCTGTTTCATCTACACCTGTTTGTTCGTCAAACAGTTCGTCATCAGTGACGTTAGTCAATCTGTACACGTCCTCAATGGCGATTACTGTGCACCATTGTCTGCCTTCATCATCACAACCATCGATAAAAGCCATTTTCCATCGCACTATGGCTGTGTGTATTGCCAAGGGAAATACTTGTCCATTTTCCTCGTGCATAGGTATTCTTGGCCTAAATAAAAACTCATCTGCGGTTCTCATGGTTTTGTCTGCAAGGCCTGGGAGCCCTGTCATTAGTATGCATATTCCATACGCAAATATTTCTGGTTCCAATGGAACAGCTCTCATAGCTGATTGTCCTGCGTATGCTCTAATCATTTCGCATACGTTCATATAATGCATTCCTGGAGTCCATCATACTCTGCCCTTCTCCGTGAACGAGATTGTCATCTTTAACGTTGTCATTAGGTCTCGTCCCAATATATTTACTGGGGTTTGCCTTGAATATAGCATTGGCACATTCATGTCACATTCTCCTATAGAGACTGGAAGTTCTTTTGGAGAAGGAACACGACTGGTTGCTCCTGTGAAGGCCTGAGTATTTATGGCATCGCCAGACAAAGAAAAATTGCCTTCACGTATACACGAGCGTGTTGCAACCATGTCAACTAAGAAGGAATATTCTTTATCCCCTATACAGACATCTACCCTTGCTTCCTCATGAGGGTCTGGTGTCACTGATAGGATAGAACACATCAGGTTTCCCAGTGAGCTGTCCTAATCCATATATAACTTTGTCCCATGTTGCGTGAATGGACTTCCTCCATCACCAGTGTTGGTTCTCATTCCCGAGTTCATTGCCTGTCCTGCACTTGTTGTCTGTGACAGTTGCATCAGCGACTGTTGAGACTGCCATTGTGGAAAACGTATCAAGTTCTGAGGTTGCAAGCTTTGCTGTGCTCCTGGCGCTTGCTGTTGCACCGTGTGATTCTGTGCAACTCCATTTCCACCCTGCTGTAAAAACACAGGTGGATTCACCATTCATACTCTTGTTGCTTGGTTGGTTTGCACCATGCCTTGACTTCTGCATGTGCGTGCTAGATGCTCTGTCATCCCACACGTCCAACATATTGGCGGTGGTCTGATTGTTTGCCCATTTGACATATCCTGATTGCCATTCTGCATTTTTTGAAAACCTCCCTGATTACCTTGGAAACCTCCCTGATTACTCTGCCATCCTCTTCCTCGAAAGCCTCTCCCTCTGGGGTAAAATCCATTACTGCCCTGATAAACTTTCTGTTGATTATTGACCTGCTGTATGTTCGATCCGTCTGTACTAGTTGTCATTGCCCCTTCAATGGCATACTTTGACAATTTCTTCTGCACTAATTTTGCCTCTTCAGCTTTTCATGCAGCCTCTTTTTTGTGATTCTTTTCTTGTAGCAGCCTGCAATAGTGAGCTGTGGTCAACTGTATTTCAGACAACAGTTTGGCCTCGATCCCTACCAATTTCTTGAACTGCTTTTGTACCTGATCTGGCAGCCCGTGGCATAGTATATGGTAAAACACGGGTATAGATTTCCCCCAAGATTCCCTCGTTTCCAACACCCATGCGTCTTGGAAATTCTGAATGTAAAGCAAAGGATCTTCTGATTCCTTCATTTTGCGTGTCATTATAGCTCCCATGTCAAACATATCCGGGTATAGCAATTGTAATGCTTTCCATACCGCGGCTCTGCAATTGCTAAATGGAGCTCCATCGTGTGCAGTATTAACTGTGGTCACGCCAGGATAACCTGCCCGGGTCCATACATCGTCAGCTCTATCACCAAGTATGGCGATTAAAAGACCCTTAGTATCCCCTATAGCCAGTGTGTTCCCTCCCATCATTGTTTCTAGCTCATGTATCCATTTTCTGGCTCCCGATGTTAACATTGGATGCTTATTTTTCAGATTTTCTCAATCCATGTGTGGCCAGTTTATATACTGTGGCCTAGTTTCTCCTTTTTTCGAGCAACAGGAATTGTAACACACGGCACTCCTTTTCCTCCCTCATAATTTTTCTGTCCACTGCAGGGGTAATGGTCCTGCATCGCCGTCTACCTGGCAATGTCCTTAGTCGGCTAACATAAGGCAGTGGAGACAACCCCCTCTGACCGTAAGCTACTCCTTCATGTCGATCTGATTGTGTGGCTGACTCTGATTCCTTAGGTGCAGACTCGTTAGAATCTGACCATCTTATTCCTTTTCCTCCAAAGAAGCGTTTTTCGCGTCTCCTCCCATCCTCCTTTTCTTCATATTCCTCTCTTTCTGCATCTGATATTGTCTGTGCCCAACTTGTGTAACTCCTCTCATCTTCCTCGCTCCTATTTAGTGTCAATCTATCTAGGGACAGCTCTCTAATTCTGATACTTCGGGAGGCGTCCTCAGTATTATACAACTGAGTTCTCTCAAAACGCTCGTCCTCTCCTCTCCCTTGGGGTACCTGTTCTAGCCCCATTTCATCATATATTCTATCAATCGTTTCCCCGATGCTTCTGGTGTGGAAGTGATCTTCAATATTTGCCATAGACGTACCTGGTACTGAATCGTACTCAGGAAAGAATTCTTCGATGTCTTCCGAGTCTACTACTGGATCGTGTTTTTTAACCTCTCTTTCCAGATATTCAAGATCCTGTGCCCTCTGTCTTCGCTTGCGTTCTATGTCGTCATCAAACTCTCTGCGCTTCCTCGCTTCCTCTCTGATCCTATCTTCTTCCTGTTTCTTCGCATCTCTATGTTCATTTGCCCATCGTATTTCCTCATCCCTTCGTCTTTTTATTCTCTTCTCCCTTATCTTTTGTTCTTCTTCCTCTATTCTTCGTTGTTCTTGCCTGTCCTGATCATTAGCTGCTCTTGGCCTATGATCGCGTTTCCTTTCTTGCTCTTCGCGATGCAGCTGTTCTCGTCTCTGTCTATCTTTTTTCCTAATTCTTTCGTCTCTCAATCCTTTTTCCTTTTCCTTCTGTTTTCGCTTTGAGTCATCTGACTCTCCCTTTTGTCTCACATCCTCAATGCCTTTACCATCGAGTTTAATAGAATCTGACCTCCCATCCATTCGTTCTGTTTGAATGCCATCTCATCAGGTCTGTCCTCATCTCCTTTCCATCTCTTTCCCTCTCTATTCGTATCTGGAGATGTACTTGCTTGCGCTTGATCTCCTTTTTCTTTCTTGTGCCTCTCCTTGTCCCTCAGGACTTTGGAGGTGATATCTCTATCTCTGTCTTTGTCTGGGTTTTCGTCACTACTTTGCGTAGGTGACTCATATGCCGGGTTGCAAAATCCCATGCCTGCTTTAAGTTCACTCAGTGGGTATAATCCTTCGTCTTTACTGGCTGTGCTTTTCGTTTCAGATGGGGCGGGTGGCGCGGAAGGTGTTTCACGCCTTCTGTGCATATGTTAAGTATCCACTCTAACGGCGGTTCCTCCTCTTTATCCTCTTTGTACATCTTCCAAAGCTCTAAACTAGCTAGACATTTGTCTAACTTTTTGCCAGTGTATGTGGCATGCAAATATGTGGTCATGTGTTGTAGGACCGTTTTAGATCATGATCCTCCCTGGGGCCATGGCATAAACATTTTGTGGGCGGTTCCTTTAACCCACTCTGCACTGTACTTCTTCAGCTTAGGTGCATGTTTTGGCAACTGTGTGCACAAGTGTAGTAACGATGTAATGTCTTCCATGCTTAAAATTATTTATCTTCTCTTCATTCAACATTTTATTATGCTTTACGTTTCTTAAACAAATCAACAATATGAGCGAGCACCAATCGCCGCAAGCTCCAATCCCAATCTTTTACAAAAAATGTCTTTACTTTTTCAAACAACCATCAGTTCATGTCATACAACATCCTAGCTATACAATCGCGTAATTTTCATGCTGTTTCCCCCCAAAAAATGTTCTTACTTTATGATGTCAGAGGAAGAAAAAACATAAGACAGACATAACAGACTGGACACACTCCGGCCAGCTACACATATCTCATGCTCCTATGATTAACCCGACATGGAATTTAAGCCCATCCCTTTCAGATCGCCTCTTTCATAAATTCTGGTTTTCTATTGCGCCCTATCTTTTCAGGACTTTGAATGCTGGCTTCTTCTAACCGCTATATTAAAGCGTAGGTATTTGGGCCTATCCTCTCTCTGCTCAGGTATCCTCCTGGTATCCTCTCTCTATGCTCGGGTATCCTCCCGGTACCTTTATCTATTGGTCGGTCACCCTCAAGTCAATATTTCCCCATATATATATATATATACATTCTACTCTTACTCTAATGTTATTTTTGTCCCACCTCCCTTCGTTACCTTCCCTTACTTGTTCTAAGGAATGCAATTGTTTGCCAAAATATTCCATCTTTTTCACTCACCGTTCGCATTTTTCCTCTCTGGATGCTCGGGATCACCGACTTCGTTACCACCTCTCCTTGCTTTTCGCTCGATTAGCTGCTCGTAGAAGTGGGAAGGGGTTTGTGGGTGAAAGTACAGGTTCCTTCAGACCTCAACCTGCAGGTTTTACTTTTTAGTCTAACCACTATCTACGTGGAGTCTCTCGGCCTACTTAGCTGGATGGCAAAGGACTTGTGATATTGCTGAGGACCTAAAGTTACTTATGTCGACGGTCAATGGGTGTCTTATCTAATCGATAGACGATAAACCCTCCTCTGCTACCAAGTGTGCACTAGCACCCTAACGGGCCCATAGAGCTGGGGGTTAACCAATAGCACTTTAAGATGAGGCAGCAGCACCCGTGAGATGGATGGGGATGCAAATGAATACTCTTGCATCAAATCAATGACAACTCCATGGTTTGGCAGAGGGAGTCTGTTTAATGACAAGTACAAATAACGGGGAGTTAATGAATATCAGCAATTGCTCTATCTTCCTTCTCGCTTCAACTCCACTTAATTTAATAAAAAACACATCATTTATACTTAAAACTAGTCATCACTGATGTGTAGCGCTTACAATCTTTCATGCAATTATATTGGTTCTAAGAAGATAACTTTAATATAGGTGCTATATCTGTATTTGGTAACGAAGTGAGGGGATTGGATAAACAGTGTCAGGTGGGCCATCTAAGCCCTTCCTTCAAAATGGCTACTATGGACGTCACTAAGAGTACAACGTCCCATTGGTTCTACTAACTATAGGACCCTAGATTACTTGGTCAACTATGATTGGGTTGGCATCAACCCCACTCATACTTTTCCACTGGCCTAGCAGTGTGCAGAATAGCCAGCCAGGTGCAGGGAGTTCATCTGCACCCCCATCCTCCCTCCAATTATTGCAACAATCAATCATCACTTCAGTGGTCATGTGTCAATTATTTCTTTGTATTTTGGCATCGAGACTGCTTCTTGGTCTGGAAAAGTTAAGGCGTCTGGGCATGGCACAAATCCATGCGTAGGTGTGAAAGTTTCATCCCTTCTGCTTGCTCAGTTTTGACACTGTGAAATCGTCTTATTCTCCATGCAATTTGTGTATTTGATTTAATTGTGCCAGCCATCTGCTTTCTGTGGATTATCTTGACCTTTCAGAATAAGATACTCTGTTCTTCTCTTCATTAATTGTATCCACTGTTGGGCTATTTCAGCTGGTACGACCTTGGCTCCTTGGCACGATTTGCCTTTGTCTGAGTTTCTCTCTATCCTTAACTCTCGATTTTCCTGTTGCGAAGCTCTCCTTTTGAGACCTTAAATAACCTTTGGTCGGTTCTGCTCTTGTGCATAGTGGAAGTATACTTATATAAAGTGTTCCTTTTGAGGTCTATATGTATAGGTGGGGCTTGCTGCAATCTATCTTACTACTAAGCTTAAGCAAGCCTCACGATTTTCTTAGCTTCTTGCGGTTCCTTGCATAGGTACACATGTAAACTGGTTGAATATCTTCATCACGCTCATGGCATAAGTTTCTTAACAGTGGACATCAATTGTTTCACTTTAAACTCAGGATGTCACTTACCCATGGTGTTTCGTCTCTTTTCATCATTCACAGGTCATCATATCTTCTATATGTGAGTCAGTGCGGGTTCTTGTGACGTCACCATTCGTCTTCTTTTAGTATCTTTTTGGCTTCTTCAGGTATTGCATTTTGACAATCATCATTCTGTCTCATTTGTTGATATGGTTTTCTCAATGGGTAACTCACTGTCCAGGTTTTCTTCGGTGTCGGTACTTCAATAGGTGCTGTCAGTCGGATAGGTACTGGACAGAGCCTCACTGCAGCTCTCTGCTGGTTTATTTGCTCATCATACGTCACATATTTCGGTGTGAACGTTCCTGGTACTTCAAAATGGGTGGTAGGGGTGCGAATCGTGCTTGGGACCTCCTCTACACTGCTGAAGGTTAGGTTGCCTGGTGGTAGGCTCTGACCACTTTGGCTGGTTGGGGAGGGTTCAGTTGAAGATGGATTTGGGGCAAGTTGTGAAATTTGCAAGGGAGAGGCAAAAGGCTATGGTAGATAAGATCAACAGAGGTTGTGGTGAGTGAGCCATTGATGTAGGGGATGTGGTGAGGGTCAGAAGCCCTCAGTTTGTGAGGATAGGGTTACCTGTGTTTCTACCTCCGAAAAATGTTATTGCTGTTGGTCGGGCTTATGTCAGGTTGTCTGATGGTACTGTTTGGAGTAAATTGAGGATTGCAGTGCAGGATGTGTCAGGTGCGCGGTGGACAGTTTATTGTTTTCCTGTTCACGGAGGTGATGGTGTGATGGATTTTCAGGCACCGGCAATGGTGGTTCCTGCAGTGTTTGTTGATTCAATGACTTGAGCCAGAGTGGATGAGGGCTCTGATGCACACGCTGTTTGCGTGAGTTCCAATACTTTTGTTGCAGGTTCTGTCCCTGGTTCTGTTCCTGCTGGGACAAAAAATAGGTTGTGTCGACGTGCCCTGCAAGTGTGGTTTCAGGCTCTGGGGGTATGAGTGCAAGTTCAGTTGATGAGTCTGCTTAGTGGGAAGGCGCAAGCAGCCCTAGTTTCTAGCAGGTTGAGGCATATGCTTACAAAGTTTGACAATTATATTTGTGATTGAGTGTTTGGTTGCTTCAGGCTGGGGTGGTGGATGTTGTGTCTGCTCACTGTTTCTAATCCTTATCTTTCAATCTGGATTTCCTTTCTTTCCTTCTTTTCTTTCCTCTTCACTTGTGTTCTTCGCAGATCTTTTTCTGCCTCTTGTGTGTTCATGCTGTGGGGTGTGAGGATCTGAGGGTATTCTCCCAAGAAGACCTCAAAAATCCATTATTCAGAAGGACAGGCAAGTGCTGGCGCTCTCAGATGCCAACCCTGGGGGTGGACGAGCGAGAGAGGATCACCTGGGTAGGGCAGCCCAGGGTTATGCTCAAGGCAATACCCCAGGTGAGACGTGGTACTATACCGGAGAAAGGGGCGAGGAAGACAAGATCCTGAAGGCTTTTGTGGGCTGTATCAACTCGACCTCCCTTCCACACAATGAATCTCCTTTTCTTGAATCCACCATCTGCTACGCATCTGGTGAATCCAGTAGACACCCTGTTGCACTTAGAAACCACATTCCTCAGAATCCCTGTTTCTCTGTTTCCTACCTGAATACTCCCAGTCATTCATCCTCACGTCCTCTTGATTATTCTTTCCAGAACACCTAATCTACCTTAACAAAACTCTGCCAATCCTGTCCTGATTATCATTTCCTGCATTCCCAACCTGCTCAGACAAAACACTATTGTTCCCACAAACCGCCCTGTTCATTTTCCGACAACAATCCTGGTACTTCCTATTTGTTCCACACACCCTCCAAATCTCACCTTTCCGAATTTACCCAAACCCCTAGCAAGAGAACTAAAATCCCATACAACACCTCTGCCTCTCTGTACCCCGTAGGATAGTCAAACACTCTAACTACTCCCTTTCTGACACAAACAACTTTGCACAACATGAAAGACAACGGACTAATTCTAGAACTGTTCACCTGACATGTCCCAACCTAAGGGTCAGTCAAAGTCAGGCAACTGACCAAAATCACACACACTTGACTGCCCTTTCCTTTCCCCACAAGGATAAAAGGTGGAGCAAGAGAGCACGATACGAGCAAGGCAGACCACACAATGTGAGAACTAACTCAGCACGGCAGTTCAAGAGGAGGCGAAAAACGGCACATACTGAGAAGGTGACAAGTAGAGAAGCAACTTTGCCCTTTCCGATCAAGGTTTGTGAAACCTCTGCGGATGAAAGAAAGAACATAAGACCGCAGACAAAGGCCAGCGTGTGGTGCAGCAGATGTCTATGGTACGCAAGACCCTCCTCTGCTGATAACCAAGCTGGGGAAGGATGTCGGTCTCGGTGGTAGTAACCTTGACTCCGAGGATAAAGAAAGGCAAGCAGTTCATCACAGCCGCTGAGTCGAGTGGAGAATTGATAAGAACCCGAACTGTGTTGAACGAAAAGTAGCCAAGTGCTAATTTAAACTTTGAGAGGCTAAAGAGGGGGAAAACCAGTAACAGAGGAGGGCGGAACCTCTGGGCGATTACCCAATGGTAAAGACTTCCGTAACCAGAAGCCCTTGGGAAAAAGGCAAAGAAAGGTCAAAGGGGTCATACAGGGGTCTTGTAAAATCCTCTGTACCGTTGAAAGTCTTTTACCTGCAGATGATTGCGAAAGCTAAGAGAAGTGAATCCCGCATGATGAAAAATAGCACATGAACTGTGTTTCATGGAAATTAGCATGAGTGAACCTGGACGAGGGATGCTAATGAAAAGGGGCGGAGTCTAAAAATCCCAAGAGGAATTGTTGGTAAAGGCTGGCGTGAGTGAGCCCGGTAGAGGGAAGCCGACAATCCACAATAATATGCAAAACGAAGTGAACCCGACAAAGGGTTGTAAATGAACGGTGTATTGTAAAGGTTGGCAAGAGTGAACCCGGTGGAGGGATGCTAACGTAAAGGGGCAAAGCCTGAAGTCCGTATGAACAGTGTGTTGTCAGGAGTGACCCAAATCAAGGGAAATCCACACTGTATTGTTTGAAAAGACATTAAGAGTCGTGAAAACAAGAAATATTGCAACACAAGGAGAAGTAAAGTGTCTCCCTTGTCAGTTGGGTCTGAGCCCGACCGAGGGAGACCCAGAGGTGAAAAGTCATCACCCAAAGTTCATTGAAAGAAAGGAACTGTTTATTTGTTTTGTTGCATACGACTGGAGAGGGGTCTGCGCCTGAAAGAGGGGGACCCAGGGGTGAAGCCATCACCCAAAATATATGTGAGCAGAACTTTATGTTTGTTTGTTGAAAGCATCAGTCCCTCGAGGGCAAGAGACTTTTCATGGAAGGACCTGATAGCTGGTACGGAACTGTCGACTCGTACTGGGAAAGCTCGAGTGTGTGCTGTGCTCAGGAGATCCACCTGGTTCCTTACTCAAATTGTGGGGAATGGAGCCCTCTGGTAATCACATCCTGACTTATTATTTGTGAACACTTCTTCCTTTGTTAAACCCTTATCCCTCACTCTCTATGTAATTAGCTGTAAGCAATTGGCAATAGGTTTTCTTAGTATAAGCCTTTTTATTTTGACACAAAGCCACGAGGACTGCCTTATTTTCATTTGATGGTCGACGCTTGCTCCCATCTTAGATTTAGGTTTAGAATAGGTGTTTTTCCACCCTGAATTTACAGTTTAATAAACACCCTTGAACTGTCATCACTTGTGTCTGTCTTTACAGTTGCCACCATGAGTTCCTTACAGGGGGCAACGCGGGGAGGTGTGTGGTGATCTTCCAGAGGAACGTGCCTGTGCCTAGCAGGACGTAGAATGTGTATATTACGTTACGGTCGTGCAGACCGTTACTGTGAGTTTGAGTAAACCGTAGGGTGCCACGACTAAAGCTTACCCATCTCTGCATCTCTTTTCCCCTATGCGATCAACAAATACTGTTTAGCAACCGATCAGTGAGAGAAAATTATTAATTTGGTCCCCTATCACCATTCTATCCATGGCACAATCTTTCATGGGGGTTGCTCTTTCAGATGTAGGCTTCTTCTTGGGCTGGATGTTAAAAGAGGCTGTACTGCCAGCTGAGTACAGTTTCATGGAAAAACTGGAAAGGCAGTTCCCCGCAATCGGAGAAACCAAAACACGGATGTGTATACCGGTTCCAGGATTACTTCTCCGTGCAGGGCAGAGAAAACCAGAGAGGAAGGGAGGGACCCAAGAAGAGGTGACTGCACATTTAACTTCAGCCCTTACTCAGTTGAGTCAGTAGCCAGTTGAACACAATAGTTAATAGGAAAATGGTTAATTATTTCCAAGGACCTATGGGTGCTATCTACGATTCGAGGTTATAACATAGAATTTGTAAAAGCTCCTATTCTTCTTCTTCTTCTTAATTATTGGATGCGTGGGCGGACCCACGCAGGCGCTTCCCCATCCTATTCAAAGGACTCTCAATGCCAATTTCCGGTGACACAGTATCACTTACTACATCAGGAGATTGTGCAATTGCGACAGACAGCATAATTGACTAGGGCATTACAGTTCAACTTATTCCGCAATATTTTTCTTGTGACAAACAAATCTGAAATTATAATGACTGCAACACTAACAACAAGGTTTCAACTTGAGTTGTAGAGAACAAGGTGGGTGGGGAGTTTACAGGCAGGTTGTACTGAATATTTAAAAGAGAGTCAACATATTTGCAAAAAGCAAAGGCAAACCGCTCTGTATTTTCCTAAAGCACTTCTCGTCCTGCTGGCTCTGGATGAAGGGAGCCTGGAAGTTAAACAGATCAGGCTTGCAGGGTGGGAAGGGATTAGCTCCCAAAGGAATGGAGTTCAATTAAAAAAAGAACGAAAAGCCTTTTGGTCTTTCAGCACAACATGTAAAATGCAACATTTTCACATGCTGCCCTATGTGCAACACCCATCATGTTAGTGACATTTCCAAAAATGGTGGCTATTGAAATACCAGCTTGGTGTACAAAGTGCGGGTTTTAAACGTAAAAGGTGCCATTTCAAGCGTTCCTGTCCTAACACAGTGACGGCACATGGCCCTGGGCTTGTGCTTAGGGAATTACAGGTACCCGTTGGGTGGCCCGCATTTTTGCCAACAAGTGGGACATGCAGATCTACGTCTCATTCTAGTGAGGAAGAAAGACAAGACCTTTGTCCCAGTATTCGACCCAAAGTTCTTTATTCAGTATGTGCTTTATAGACACGTCAGGGGGATGAGTGCTTCATTATAGGTTGAAGCCATGCCATTGGCTTGTTCCACTGGACCTCAAGAATGCATACATCACTATTTCCAAGAACACTGCACTCTCTTTGCTTCTTGCGGCACCAGCATATATTTTAGTTTTGTTTCTGGTCCTTCAGGTTATTTTCAGTACCTTGCCGTTTTATGAAATCATGACATCCAGTAGTAAGCTTTTCAAGAGCAAAAGATATCAAATGTATTTTTTACGTAGACAATATTGTGATTATAATCCAGGATACAGTGACAAGCCAGACACACATGTAGACTATTTGTTTTCTCTTTCAGCTATATTTTCTATTACATTAGGAAAAATCTGAAATAACCCCTACTCAGAAAATCAGTTCTAAGGTTTAGTGATAAACTGTGTCTGAGCCACTCTACAATGTCCCTGGGCCAGGATACTGCCTATCCAGACAGGTATGCCATGGCCTTTACACATGGTAACTCCGAGATATGTCGCCAGCATCCATTCAAGCATGTCTCTTAAATTAAGGGTTGCTGCAAAGACTACAAATGTTACATCTTCAAAGAGGTTCTGACTACTGGACTACATGCTGCTTTCTTCCAAAGTAAGGGAAGAATTGGCAAAGTGGTTACAAAAACATAGAAGCCTGGAATGGTAATGCCAATTTACAGTTCTAACCCATGTCTTCATCTAGAGCCTGAAACCAGCCAAGTCGAGATGGAGTGAAGGCTCCTTGAGTTTGGGATTTTATTGCATGTAAATTGTCTTATCTGGAATCCCAATTGCGTATCGACTTTTTACCAGATTCTTATAATGTCATTTGCAGTTTGATGCATCTTAAACGACAAATTCCATTGTACTATTAAAAAAGGCAACACAAGAAATACGCAGAAGGGAAACAATAAGAAACAACACCTCCTCTCCATACATTGTATAAGACCATCAGCACCATCAAGTGAAACAGAAGAGGATCCAGAGGTCAAGAGAGCTGACACAGACAACAGATGTATAGTTCTAAACAAAGCTTTATTAATGATCAGGATGGTGTAATGCCTAACTTGTCCTATGCTATGATGAGACTTTCCCTAACGAAAGAAACTCGGGAAAGTCTTTGTCTGCAAGTCCAAAATAAGAATCTGTCTGTGTCACAACTATGCTTGTCCTTACAACTGTAATTAAATGTGGTGGGGGGAATATTCTCAGCAAAATATAAGTGTTCAAAAGTAAAGGTTAAGCTACTTGCAGCTCGAGTTCTTCTTGAGTTCCCTATCTCAAGTTCAATAAAGTTCCAATATAGGTTCACTTCAATAAAGTTTGGTCAAGTTCTGAAAGTACCTTCTTTGAGTTTGAGTTCAGCACAATTCACACCAAATTAAGGCCCTGCACTTCCCTTCCCCGATATCAAATGTAACACAATTCACACAAACGGGAAGTCCTGGGACTCCCTTCCCTAAGATAACATTCTGTGGTTGTTTGGCCCAAAGGGCTTCCCTTCCACAAGACTTTAGCTGAGCATTCACATTGTTTCATCGGTTCAAAGTTTACCTGAGCATTCACATTGTTTCAAAGTTTACCTGAGCATTCACATTGTTTCATCAGTTCAAAGTTTACCTGAGCATTCACATTGTTTCATCGGTTCAAAGTTTACCTGAGAATTCACATTGTTTCAAAGTTTACCTGAGCATTCACATTGTTTCATCAGTTCAAAGTTTACCTGAGCATTCACATTGTTTCATCAGTTCAAAGTTTACCTGAGCATTCACATTGTTTCATCGGTTCAAAGTTTACCTGAGCATTCACATTGTTTCAAAGTTTACCTGAGCATTCACATTGTTTCATCAGTTCAAAGTTTACCTGAGCATTCACATTGTTTCAAAGTTTACCTGAGCATTCACATTGTTTCATCAGTTCAAAGTTTACCTGAGCATTCACATTGTTTCATCTGTTCAAGGTTCACATGACCCACCTTCAGGTTTGCTTCACCAATTGTTTCACACTTCTTTGCAGCTGATTCACCATTCAGGGTTTCCTGATCTAGGTGCAGTTATCAGACCACACAGCTCATCCAATCACATGTCGTGCAACGAGTAACCCTTTACTTTCTTTTTGGCTTGGTTCTTGATGTTGGTACCTTTCATATTAGGAGACTTTCTGGTCTTGGCGCAGTTGTCAGACCGCACAGTCCATCCATCACAGTTCGCGTAACCATAAATCTCCCCAAAGCTGCTGTGCCCCTTTATAGGTTCTTCTGCCTTGGGCTTTCCCTTTACACGCTTGTATTACTTCTAATACTCTTTAATACCAGTTCTTGACTTGTCATAGACTTATGACTCTTTCTCATGTTTGCACAGAACTGATATTCTTTTTTATTCTCCCTTGCACTTGTAATACTCAAAACAACTCCTCAGTTTCATCACATCTTTAATTCTGTTCATTTTGTGTTTTACTGGCAGTGCATAACTTGATATGTTTCATTTACTTAAAGTGTTCATTCGCTATTCAGCACATCGTAGTTCAGTCAAATAACAGTTTTCTTTCAGTTCGGTATTTAACATATGAGGCATTTACTTGTACTCCCTCAAATAGCGACTGTCTTGCAGTTGGGCATGCAATAAATGCATCGTTTACTGGTGCTCACTTAAAAACAACTTTATTTTAGTTTGAAATTCAATAAATGCAGCGTTTACTTGCGTTCATGGACAGTTACTTATTTGCGGTCCCTCGGAGTGCTCCGGTTTTCGTTGCCGTCGTCTCGGCTTCCTGGTCCTCCAGCATGGCAGATTCTCTGCTCTCGCTCTTCCTTCTGCTGCTGCTTGTATGCTTTTGGGTGACACATTTTATACTCTTTTCCATTCCTAACAGGCTGCAGGTGAACTGAGTTAAACTCAATTGTCTGACCTTGCATAAGCCTGTTAGTGTGACATGCCTGATCTTCATTACTGGATGTCTCCAGGCCACTCTTCATTGTCCCAGTACCAGAGGGGTGTTTGCAATAGGAAGTGTGCACAACTCCTAGCTTCCCCTTCATCTTCTCAGTGCTTGGTGAGAAACTAAAGGGAAGAATGGGATAAGATTGAAAATATCCCATGAAGACTGTGGGAGGGTCAGCTAGGTTAGTGTTAGTGAAGGGGGATGGATACGTGTCTCACCTTCAGGTAGCCTCTCTCCAATCCCCAAGGACCCTCCACCCAGGTGATCCTCCCTCGCAAGTCCTCCCCCAGGGTCGGGATCCAAAAGCGATGGCCCTTCCCTGGCCACCTGAACAAAAGCTCCCTGCGGAGTAGAGGTGAGAGTACATTCAGGTTTCTCACAAGTCCCACAAGGCTCCTCTCTATCGCCACTATGATTCAATGTCTATATGATGCCCCTAATCACCTCATTAAAAGACATGGCCTCACATGCTGCAATTATGCAATCGACACCCAAATCTACAAAATCAACGGCATTGAGGAGGATAAGCCCACATTAACAGACTGGGGGTCATTCCGAGTAGGGCGGTAAGGGTTAACGGTCACCGGTAACGAGACCGGTGCTGTTAAACCCTTACCGCCCTATTCCGAGTTCCCTTTGCGGGTTGGTACTTAACACCTGCTTTTTGCAGGCGTTAAAAAACCAAACCGCAAAGGGACCTAGGAGCTAATTACGGCACCGTAATTTACGGTGCCGTAATTAGCGCCTTCCCCATTCCTATTGAGCCCTCTGGGGCAAAAATGGGAATGGGGAAGGGCCCATGGTGAATGGGGAATTACCGCCCCCGCCAACCTTGGAATGGGGCGGTAATTACGCCATTCACCATGGCGGAGTCGGAAAAATACCGGCGTCAACCAAGGCGCTAATAGCGCCTTGGTTAACGCCAGGGTCGGAATGAGGCCCACTGTCTCCAAGAACTCTACCAATGGATGCACACTAATAACCTTAAAATTAACCTGGACAAAAATGAAAATCATGATTTCACCGAACAACCAAGGAAGCAACCAGAACATCATATGGCCAACAGAACTGGGAACCCCACCGGAACCATCCAAAGTAGTTAAAAGCCTTACAGTTCTAATGGACAATGAGTTAACACTAGTACCACAAGTCAATGCAATAAATAAGAAATACTTCTTCTATTTGCACACTATCAAAAAGATATTACCCTTTTGTTTTTTGTTTGGGCATTTATATAGCGCTACGAACCCTCAGGTATCTGAGCGCTGCTTATTTCCCACAGTGTGTGGTGCTCATTTATCAACCTCGGAAGGATGAAAGGCTGAATTGGCCCTGCTGGGATTCAAACCTGCGTCTGCACGATGTCAAAGCGAGCGCTCTACTCTCTGTGCTATCTGACCAGCTTCACACACAGAACACTTGTCATCATGTCCAGGAAAGACTATGCCAACAGTATACACCTTAGAATACCAGGGAGCAGAATTCATACAAATGGACATCACCATCTAGAAACCAGCAAGAACACTTAGTTCCAGAAATAACATCGCCTAGAACCTAAACTCTATGCAAGGAAAATACTTGGAGGATCACCCTTCTCTTGCATAGCAGTAAAACTCTGGCATTCCCTCCCGAAAGAAATACCAACTATGAAGGACGATTTAAAATTCAGAAAACGTCTCAAAATCTGGCTCTTCAGCACTGAAGGGGATAGAATGCCTGAACATCATCTACATACCACAAATGAACAATTACACGAAAAGGAACCCCCCAAAACCAGGGACTAACAAAACACACCCAACATGAAGCGAGACCAAGTAAAGGGTCTACCTCCATCAACACAATCCAATGCGCAAAACAATCCAAGAAAAAACTACCAGAAAAGCGGGGAGTGCAAGCACTAATTTACTCTAGTCACTTCCACAATTGGCCTGTATGGGTAGGTTAGCCATATTCTGCTTCTAATTGAATAGTTGTAAGGAACTCATGGTGGCAACAGTAAAGACGGACACAAGTGATCACAGTTCAAGGGTGTTTATTAAACTGTATAGGTAGGTTGGAAAAACGACTAATCTAAACCTAAATCTAAGATGGGAACAAGCTTAAACCATCAAACAATAATAAGGCAGTCCGAGTGGCGTCTTGTGAAATAAAAGGGCCTATACTGTCAAAACTGATATAATATTGTTTCGTCCTCATTGTATATGTTGGCCTATGCCCAGTCGCTTTGCGAGGAAATCCGCATCGCAAGGTCGTGACCTTAAGTTAATCAAGCCTCCATTTTAGGTTAAAGCCGCCATTTTGGCTTGTTGTGCAAAGTCACCCTGTGGCCTAAAATGGCCGACCTGTGTTCTCTTGTTCTTACTTTAACCTCTTCAACCTCTGTAGGCAAGTTAATGTCCAACCTGCCTGCAGGCTACATGTTAGGGTCATGTAGACCTTGTCCTTTGTTGACCTCGGGATCAGGGGATTATTTGGATCGACGATGTTAACCTACAAGTATACAAGAACGATAATGCTATCATATTCAAAACATCTGATTAACCTGCACTGAAGCAAATGTGTAAAGAGTGTAAAAAGTTAAACCCAGAGAATAATAGTATTTGTTAGTGAATGTATTAAGAAGTAAACCACATGCACGAGATATGTAAATTAGGAATGAACCTAGCGCGAACCCTAGCCCAGTACATGATTAACTCGTAAGAGGCTGGACATCGTTACAAAGAAACTGTATAAATATGCAGATGTCCAGCTAGCAATTCCTGTTCACTGCTCACATTGAACCTGCTGGTGGTCTCTGTGAAGTACTGACGGCCAAATAGCTATTTGTGTACTTTGTTTTGTAAACTGTTCAGTGTTGCAATAAAGATTCTGGGAATCTTTACATGTCCGTGTTGGTGTATTTCTCTTTGCATGGTGTAAAAGCCATAATCTTGTATTTTCTGATTCCATAAAACTAAAAAAACCTATTGCCAATCCGTACGCTAATTACAAAAAGAAGTGTGGGATAATGTTCATAAGAAAGAAGGAAGTGTTCACAAATAATAAGTCAGGATTCAAAAGTCGGGTTCTCCCTTCCCCACGTTTTTAGCACGGGACAAGGTAGGATTCTGGAGCACAGCACATGCTTGAGCTTTCCCAGCATGAGCCAACAGTTCTGCTCTCAGCAATCAGGGCCTTTGGTGGTCAAGTCTGTTTTCTACAAAAGGTCTCTTGTCTCCGAGGACCTGATGTGTTTCAAAATAATAAACAAAAGTTCCTTTCTGCTTCCATGATGGGTGATGCCTTTTCACCCCAGGGTGCCCCTCTTGCGGGCTCAGACCCTTCTCGAATGTTAGCTTCCCTCCGTCGGGTTCACTACTGCTTTCAACAAAGTTTCATCTGTGACAGTCACAAATCTTATTGTTTTTTTAAACAGTTTACAGTGGACATCCCTCTGTCGGGTTCTCTCTTGTCAACACACTGTATATCTGGTCTTTAGACTTTGTCCTCTGTTTATCAGCCTTCCTCCTTCGGGTTCACTCTTGTCAACTTTGTCAATTGTGTACTTTCTCAATCAGTTATTACGATGCGGGATTCACTTCCCTTAGCTTCACAATCATCAGTTGGTCAAAGACTTTCAAATATACAGAGGATTTTACTGGACCCCTGTATGACCACGTTAACCCCTTCCTAGCTTTTCCCAAGGCCTTCTGGTAACAGTAGTTTCAACAATCGGGTAATCGCTCAGGGTTTCCTGAGTGAGCACCCACGTGGTGCCTGCCTCCTCTGTTGCTGGTTTTCCCCTTCTGGTATTAACAGTTCTTTGTATTCTTTCTCAGTTCAATTAGCTGTTTGCTACTTTCGTTCAACACAGTTTGGTTTCTTATCGACTCTCCACTCAACTCACTGGCTGTAATGAACCGCTTGGTCTTTCTTCTCTCTGGAGTTAAGGTTGGTACCTCAGAGACAAGCATCTCACCCTGGCTTGGTTATCAGCGGAGGAGGGCCCAGTGTACCGTTGACATCTGCTGCAACACACGCTGGCTATTGGAGGTTTCACAGGCCTTGGTCGGAAATGGCAGGGTCGCTTCTCTCCCCGTCACCCTCTCTGCTTGCACCGTCTTTCTCCTCCTCTTGAACTGCCGTGCTGAGTTAGCTCTCTCGTTATGCGGTCTGCCTTGCTCGTATTGTGCTCTCATGCTCCACCTTTTATCCCTGTGGAGAAGGGAAAGGGTCGTCAGGTGTGTGTGATTCTGCTCAATTGCCTGACTTTGCCTGACCCTTGTGTTGGGACATGTCAGGTAAATGGCTCGGGTGTTAGTCTGTCATCCTTCGTGATCTGCGAAAGTGTGAGCATTGGAAAAGGGTAGGTTGGGGAAAAGGTGTTATAAGAACGGGGATACTGTGTCTCACCCCTCGGTGTCCCACTTCCACTCCCCGAGGACCCCAATCCAGGTGATCCTCCCTCCCTGGTCCACCCCCAGGAACTGGATCCAATAGCCATGGCCGTGTCCTGGCCACCTGCATGACAGACCCCCGGGGACTAGTCAGGCTAAACCTTATTCTCCCTGCTGCGCTCTGAGACAGGCACTATGTAACTTCTCTATCATTATGGGTTTATGGATCTGGACTGCGTAGGGTGGGAAATGCATCACACTTCGAGAGACTGTTGGAGACAGGAAATTAATCATACCCAGATGGATTTTTGAAGGGTGAGGAGTGTGTTGCATCGGGATGGATTGCAGGGGAAGGGAGATTGGTCAAACGTGGATGGGATGTTGAAGACGAGAAGGGTATTGCACCTGGATGGAGTGTCAAGTGTGGGAAGTGTGTCACGACTGGACAAACAGTTAGGGGCGGGAGATGTGTCACACTGAGATGAATTACCAGGGTTGAGAAATGCATGGCACTAAGAGGGAGTGGTAGGGGGCAGAAACTGGGCTGCACTTGGACTGAGTGCTGGTGACAGGAATGTGTATCACCTGGATGAATTGCTGGGGGAGGTAAATGCATCACACTGGAATGACCGGTTGGGGTGGGAAATTTATCACATTTAGACAAAATTTCGGATGTAGGAAAAGTACTGTGTGAGGGCATCATGAAGTAAGACACAGAGAACAGACTTAAGTTCAAATAAAAGAGATTTATCAACTTAAATGTCAGGATGGTGGAAGGCCTAACTTGCCCTATGCTAAGGTGGGATTTCCTACCTTAATAAAACTAAGGAAATTCTGAGCCAAGGAGTTCAACTCAAAAGTCAGTCTGTGTCCAAAACTTAGTCTTGCCCTCACATGTAAAGCGAACCAATGTGTAGGGATGATCATAATACAATAAACAGTGTTCAACATAAAGTTCTAAGCTTCTTCCAGCTCTCATATTGTTTTCAGCTCCCTTTCCCCAAGTGCAAGAAAGTTCCACAAAACGTTTCAAGATTACCTTCTTCACATTCAAGGTAACACAGTTTCAAATAGTTCTCGGGGGACCCTTCTCCAAGCGCCAACTGACACAGTTCACAAAAGAAAAGGGTCTTGAGGCACCATCCTTATGATAACATGTGCAGTTTCTTAAGTTTCAGGGTTCACTTCCCCAAACCTTTAACTCTGCCAGGTTTAGATCAGTCTTTTTAAAAGTATGGTTTCACTCGAGGTTGACCTGACCATCCATCTGGTTGTCTTCATCAGTTCATTCACAAGGTTTATTCTTGATTTGTTTCACAATGTCTTTGAGTTCTCCTCATTCAGAGCTCACTGGTCTAGGCACAGTTTTCAGAACACACAGTCCACCTATCACAGGTCACGCAACCAGGACTTCTTGATTCTCAGGTAACACAGGTTCTTCAGTTCCTGCCCCTCTGTGCCAAATAATTTTCACTTCACTTCACTTTGTTGGTCGCTTGGCTTTATTTGCAAGAATACACTTCTTTGGCTTCTCGTTATCAACCTCTTGATTCTGCTATCATGTGTCAAACACCTCTTGCCAGTTTGAGGCCTTCACGCATTGCATTCACTCAGAAAGGTTCACCTTTGTCGGATTTTTGCCACATCCCACCTTCTGTGGCACTCTTTCATACTTATGCTTTCCATAGTTTATTTTCAAATGTGCACTTTGTCCTTCAATATTTGCTTTGCCCATAAAGTTTTTAGTGAACCCAGCATTCAATGTATTTAACTTTAAGCTTTCATTCAGTTCGGTATTCAAAATATTTCTGTTATGTTTAATTATACGTTTTCGGTATTTATGGTGCATTAGTTATATATAGTTTCAAGTTTTTGTTCGATTCGGTATTCAATAAGCATTGGTTGAACTTGGTTTCACAGACCGTTACTCATTCCTGGTCTATTAGGAACACCCAGGTATCCACGTGTTCTCCCCGCCACTCACCAGCTGATTGCAGCTACCTCCCACGGTTCCTGCAGCTCTTCTCTGCTCGTGAGGCCGGCGTGCCTTCTGATGTGAGCCCTGTTCATCTGCTGGTCATTCCTCTCTGCAAGCCAGCAATTTAAGAGGCTCTTCTCCAGACACGGATGGCTGTTAGGCTCACCTGGTATCCACGGCGGCGCCACACGATACTGGATGGAGCTCTAAGGGATATCCCGGACCCCTCTCTGCTTGGTTATGTGCCAGACGTTGGGTAGCGCCTATAACAGGAGAATGGAGGGTTAAGATACTGGTTCTGTGATGGGTGGACTCCCACCTCCCTCTGGTCCAAATCCCCTCCCTTGGGGTTATTGCTCACTTTAGGATTATGTGCGTTGAACTCTCCTTCCCACGTCTCTGTGCAGGGGCGCGTGGTTAGTGCAGGCGTTCCGTGGACCTAGTTGCTTAACTGGTCCGTGTGCCCTTGTGCCGGGTCCAGACCGGCTGTGACTCCGACTCTGATTGCTGTCTTCCAGGTGAGTTATAATGTCTTTTTCGTCTTTATTCTGTCTCTTTCTTTCCCTCCGTTTTCTCTGTCTTGTCAGTGTCTTGCTCCACTACCTGTTCCCTAACAATATCTCTTTTTGTTTTCACAGGGATGGTTGCGAGCTCGGAGTTGCCGCGCCGATGGCGAAGACCACAGTGAGTTATTGATGCGCAGAGCGCTGCGCTGTTTATTGGTGTTAATTGCTAACTTCTCTTCTCTTCTTTGTACAGGTTGCAGTGAAACCCGGAGATGGGCGAGGTAAGAGAAGCACATGGTGTTGCCAGGACTCGCTGCTTGCCCAGGTAAGAATTGTTATTAATGCTGTCCTTGTTTCTTTACCTTTGCAGGTTGCAGCGAACTCCGGAGATGGGCGAGGTAAGCGAAGCGCAGGATGGATTCAAGGCCGGTTACTTGACAGTTAAGTGTTCTTGCTTGCTAATGCTGTTCTTGTTCTTCCAGGTTATTAATGGAATCCGGTTCTAGGGCTTCAGGATCGGGTCGCCGGAGAAGCAGATGAGCAGGAGCTGGACATGGTGAGCGTTACGCTGCAGGAGTGCAGAATAACTGGAAGCGTGTTCTGCTGTTTGGGTGTGGTTTAAATAGCCCAGGTAAAGTAGTTCCAGGTCTAGTAGTTCCAGGCCCAGCCACACCCAAAACACTAGACTGCATGGCTTGGTTCTAAAGAATTGAGCTGTGTAATAGGCCTTCATGTTGAATTAAGATCCAAAACTGGTATTGCTTTATTCCTGATAATGAGCCTGGCGCCAAAGGTGCCAGGACTGACTCCATGTATGTTTTTGATGGAGTTTTAAGGCCCTTGGGGACAGTGTGAAGGGCTTTAGCCCCACTGCTGCCAGGGGGCTGTTATACCTGAGGGGGTCAGGTGCATGGATCGTGACAATGCCGTTCTCTCTCTCCTGGATTCACCCACAGCTCCTGCTGCTCATGCACTGTGCTGGAGACTCCAACACCTGTGACCACGATACAGCCTACTTGTCTTCAGCCCCACAAGTTCCCTAGGGTCTCTGTTAAGATGTATTATTTCTAAACTCTGACTTGGTGGACAGAAGTTTAGGAGGCTACCCTAGGTTAGTGGAACTGGGGAACCTTCTGGACAAGCCAGACCAATCACGGTAGCTGTGTGCTCATTGTGGGCTTCCGATCTCTCTTACCCCTCCAGAGGGGTAAGAGAGATCGGAAGCCCACAATGAGCACACAGAGTAAAACTCCACAGAATATGCTTAGACAAGTGTATATAAATAATACATATATATTTATTATAGGCCTTAATAATTAAACACAAATAAACCACAGTAATATCAAGCAGATACCAAACACGCCTTTCACTAGTTACCATATATACAATTACGTTTCGTCTAATGCAGTAAAGGGGAAAACACAACCACAACCTGCAAAAGAAGGGTAGGTCAACACAAATATAGCATTAGGCAGTTCTTCAGAGTGAATCCCTAACTTAAGCAGTCCATCCCTACGAAGTGGGGAGCCTTATGCTCAAAAGTACAGTACTGCCTTGAAATTGTGCATTTGTGTGCGTATGAGAGAAAGCAGGTCTTCTTCAGGGAGCTGTAGCAGTTCAGGAAGGGACTTGAGGTGAACAAGAACAGTGTCCTACTATTCGAGGAGAGTCTACCCTTGCAGGCAGAGTGACTTTCGAGTTTCAGGAATAGCTAGGGAGCGCAGGCTAGCCCAGCTATGGTAGCTTTTTAGGACTACTCGTGCATAAAGAACAATGGCTGTGCCAAAGGCCACCAATAAGTGATGCAAGAACTCAATGACCCTTGACAGAGTCCGGGCAAAACTTTGCCAGTCTAGGCCAGGTCGCTTGTAGGTTCAACCCCTGCAGTTACAAGTCGCTCTGGCTCTCCACGGCTGCGAGACGGGACGATGGTCTGTGGGAGGACAATAGACTTCTCAGCTCTCAGTGAAGAAAAAGAGGACAGTTCCAGGGCAACACATTTCAGGGCACAGGGGGGCAGGCAGGCAAGGCTCCTACAATGACCGTCACCACAGCAGGGTGACACAGCGACCGCAAATGCTAACCTGTGTTCTCTTCTCTTCTTTGTACAGGTTGCAGTGATGTTCCGGAGTGATGAGCGATCGAAGCGATGCTTGCCCAGGTAAGTGCTTTGTTAATGCTGACCTTGTTCCTTCTCCCTTGCAGGTTGCGGTGAAACCCAGAGATGGGTGAGGTAAGAGAAGCACAGGGTGCTGCCAGGACTCCCTGCTTGCCCAGGTAAGAATTGTTATTAATGCTGTCATTGTTTCTTTACCTTTGCAGGTTGCGGCGAACTCCGGAGATGGGCGAGGTAAGCGAAGCGCAGGATGGATTCAAGGCCGGTTATTTCACAGGTAATTGTTCTTGCTTGCTAATGCTGTTCTTGTTCTTACAGGTTATTAATGGAATCCGGATCTAGGGCTTCAGGATCGGGCCACCGGAGAAGCAGATGAGCAGGAGCTGGACATGGTGAGCGTTACGCTGCAGGAGTGCAGAATAACTCAAAGCGTGTTCTGCTGTTTGGGTGTGGTTTAAATAGACCAGGTAAAGTAGTTCCAGGCCAAGTAGTTCCAACCCAGCCACACCCAAAACAGTAGACCGCATGGCTTGGTTCTAAAGAACTGAGCTGTGTAATAGGCCTCCAGGTTGAATTAAGATCCGAAACTGGTATTGCTTTATTCCTGATAATGAGCCTGGCGCCAAAGGCGCCAGGACTGACCCTATGTATGTTTCTGATGGAGTTTTAAGGCCCTTGAGGCCAGTGTGAAGGTATTTAGCCCCACTGCTGCCAGCGGGCTGTTATACCTGAGGGGGTCAGGGGCATGGATCGTGACAATGGCGTTCTCTCTCTCCTGGATTCACCCACAGCTCCTGCTGCTCGTGCACTGTGCTGGAGACTCCCACAGCTGTACCACGATACAGCCTACTTGTCTTCAGCTCCACAAGTTCCCTGGGGTTTCTGTTAAGATGTATTATTTCTAAACTCTGACTTGGTGGACAGAAGTTTAGGAGGCTACCCTAGTTTAGTGGAACTGGGGAACCTTCTGGACAAGCCAGACCAATCACGGTAGCTTGGCATGCGGTGAAGACTAAATCTCAGGAGGGGTAAGAGAGATCGGAAGCCCACAATGAGCACACAGAGTAAAACTCCACAGAATATGCTTAGACAAGTGTATATAAATAATACATATACATTTATTATAGGCCTTAATAATTAAACACAAATAAACCACAGTAATATCAAGCAGATACCAAACACGCCTTTCACTAGTTACCATATATACAATTGTGTTTCGCCTAATGCAGTAAAGGGGAGAAAACAACCACAACCTGCAAAAGAAGGGTAGGTCAACACAAATATAGCATTAGGCACTTCTTCAGAGTTAATCCCTAACTTAAGCAGTCCATCCCTACGAAGTGGGGAGCTTATGCTCAAAAGTACAGTACTGCCTTGAAATTGTGCATTTGTGTGCGTATGAGAGAAAGCAGGTCTTCTTCAGGGAGCTGTAGCAGTTCAGGAAGGGACTTGAGGTGAACAAGAACAGTGTCCTACTATTCGAGGAGGGTCTACCCTTGCAGGCAGAGCGACTTTCGAGTTTCAGGAATAGTTAGGGAGCACAGGCTAGCCCAGTTATGGTACCTTTTTAAGGATACTTGTGCGTAAAGAACAATGGCTGTGCCAAGGGCCACCAATAAGTGATGCAAGAACTCAGCAACCCTTGACAGAGTCCGGGCCAAACTTTGCCAGTCTAGGTCAGGTCGCTTGTAGGTGCAACCCCTGCAGTTACAAGTCGCTCCGGCTCTCCACGGCTGCGAGACGGGACGATCGTCTGTGGGAGGACAATAGACTTCTCAGCTCTCAGTGAAGAAAAAGAGGACATTTCCAGGGCAGCACATTTCAGGGCACAGGGGGGCAGGCAGGCAAGGCTCCTACAATGACCGTCACCACAGCAGGGTGACACAGGGACCTCAAATGCTTGCAGCATGGGGCATTCTCTTAAATCGTGACCCAGTGAAGCTACGACTACAACATTTGGCAGGAGAGGGCCTAGGATGACAAGCTGACGATTTCTTAAGTCTTAAGTGTCAACTTCGGACGGCGGCGTTCCTAGGCGATACCCCGGGTTCAAGCTGCTCAATTCACTGGATGGCCCAGCAACACTTCCAAAAAGGCTGTATTGGAGGGTAATCAGAAGATGCTGAAAGTAGTTGTTCCCACTACTTAAAAGGGTTGAAGCTCCCCTGTAGGCCTTCAGTGATCGATACAATAAAAGGGGTCTGATGGGACAACAGTGTACTCAGGGTGCCAAACCTTCCAGCACGTCTCCGGCAGTTCCACGGGTCTGCTTTAGCATTTCAGGATACTTGGCTCCTTCTGTAGTTTGGTGTGAACTTCAGGTGATTGACCTGGAACGGATGTAGAGCCTCTTCTCTTATCCAAGATTCGTTTTGTGCTCAGATCTGGGATAACCAATCGAATATCTGTTCTCTTCCATTCAAGCCAGCCGTGGGACAATCATGGCCGATGGTGCTTCCAGTCATTCAGGCATACCAGACACGCTGACACCAGGAGTGTGGATTGGGACCAGACAGTCCCAATCTTCTTCCTGGGCACTAGCACACGTGACATGCAGGAGCCCGCAAAAGTTGTGGTTTTCGCTGGAGTCTGCATGCCCAAATAAGGAATTCACAGAATGTCTCGACCTGGCGGAGGGCAAAGGGACAAAATGGCCAAATGATAGAACAAAAGACTTTGTGGCATGCCCATTTTCGACACTGGCCACAGTCTTTAGCCAAATGCAATAAATGCAATGTGGTTCATTAAAAAGAAGTAAAAATGCTATCAAAGTAAACCGCTGCCACCGGTTTGTCCTAGGCACACTTGTGCAATCACCAAATCATCCTTCAAGGGTGTCTAGGGCCATAAAACAAAAGGACCCATATTTGCGGTACTGTAAGGTACTTGGCACATAGATAAAAAGTTACCAAGAAATGGCAACATAGTCAAAGACTAAGGAAAATACAGTTTCCCAGTAGTGACAGTCTGAAGGGCATGTTAGTTTCCCCATAACAGAGGAGCAAAAGCCCAGAGGAGCGCAGCTGAAAGCTTTGCTTCACTGGAAAAAGTCAAGTTACGTTAGCTAGACAAAAGCAACAAGTTTGGGCGGGGTCCATAAACAGAGGGAAAATTGCAACTAAGGGAAATCTTTCCTGACAGTCTCTGCCAGCCACCTGGTTCCCACTCCAGTTCCACCACAGCTGCCTCCCATAAAAGGGGTTCATCTGCTGGTATCTCCCACGCAGACTCCCTGTTGCTCTCATCTGGTTCTCTGACCCTCATTTTATACAGGTGTGTGTCCCTACTAGGGTTTGTCTGGCAATGATTAAAGGGACATGCCTTTCTCTCTGCAGGCATCTTCTTTGTCCCAGTACTCTCAGTCTCCTCTTACTCGTCCAAGTATTTTTAAAGGACAAATGTGTGGAAATGAACAGAGAGGTCTTGCACTAACCCATAAACGTTGGGGAAGGGTTAGATTTGTCATTAAGATGAAAAGGGGGATACCATGTCTCACCTGTGGGTACCCGACTCCCAATCTCCAAGGACCCTCCACCCACGTGATCCTCCCTCGCTTCCCCACCCCTAGGGTTGGGATCCAAGAACAATGGCCTTTCCCTGCCCACCTGAGAAGAGGATCCAGGGGGTTTAGGAGTGAGAATAGCCTCCAATTTCTCACAGCTGCCACTAACTAGCCGTACTGTACTAAAAACCCACCTGCTGCATACGCACACTCAAACTCTGAACTAAACACAACCATACCTCTACCGCACCACAAGCCACACGCAGTTCACAACACCCGATATGAAAACAAACCATACACAATTACACGTCAACATCACATGACAACCAGAAATGCACCAACACTCAGTGGGCTGTTTCTCTAAACTGAAGCTCCCAACAGCACATCACAGCCCTCTTGCTCTTCTCCCTCTCAACCCACTATAAGACCTGCATCCCTCTTTCCCTTGCAGATCTGCCAGAGCGCTGGCAACAGTGCACAATACAAGACCCATTAACATTAACAATCTTTCAGCCATCCGGTATATAAACAAACTGCAGGGGTTACCCAATCCCCAAAAATAGCAATCCTGCCAAAAGCCTCTTGGGTCTCGTGCCTTCCCGGCAAGATAAATGTTCAGGCAGAATTCCTTCCAGGGAGATACAACAAGGTGCAGGCTGGTTCTCTCCACAGTGGCAGCATCCATTAGACTGCCATTGTCCAGAACAATAATTCAGAGGGTACAGATGTAGTGGGACAACTTTTAGTTGGATCAGTTTTCTATCTGTCTCAACGTGCAGATTTTAAGGATGCGTTGTTCCAAAATTGAGGTCAGGGGATAATATATGTATTTCCCCCTTTAGTCATTCGGAATGTGGTATTGAGTGATACTAGAGAAGGCAACAGATTGTCCAATCACTATCCCATCGTTCCCCAAACTGCTGAGAGGACCCAGACATTAATGTTTCTGCTGCTCAGAGAAGACAAGGTTCGGTTCACCCTATTGGACTAGTTTTCGGGATAGATGGACTACCACAGGAATTTGCACAATTAGCTCAATTTTATATCAACAAATATTAGGCGCAGCAAATGATCTGCTCCTACAGCTCTGCCTGGAATACCTGGGTAGCTGTTGGGAGCAACGGGGAAACAATCCCTTTCAAGTTGTTGGAGTTATTGCGGTTACCTTTGTGGCTGATTTGAAGAAAAGGGCCTATTTAAGCAATAAGCCCAGAGCGGTGGGAGCTTTACCACTACAGGCCCGAGCGAAGCAGGGCTTTAACGAAGGTCCAGGGGCATTAGCTGAAGTGGAAATGCCCCCCGCTTGGGTTTTATTGCTATTAGTACCCTAGTCCGATATACTATGGTACTACAAATATATATTTATTTGTTCTGAAATGCGTTTCGGAACAGAATTCTTTTTTTAAAAAAACAAAATGGCCACCGGGAAAGGAAAACAGAATAAGTTTTTCTTTTCCATGGTGGCTATAGAAAAGAATTGAAAAAGGTAAGCATAAAACATAGCCGCCATGGAAAGGAGCTAAGGGACTACCTGTAGTCCCTTCTTCCTTTCCATGATGGCCTATCGCAGATCGGGAGCGGATGCGCTGTGGACAGAAGTGTTCCCAGCGAATCCGCTTGTGAAATGGACTGAAAAGAAGGTAAGTAGGAGTGGAAGGGGTGGGAGGGAATTCTAGGGATGGGGAGGAGGGAGAGAAGAGGAGGACCACTTACATGGTTCTCCGACAAGGGATGATGGCAGCCTCCAGACGTGAGAAGGCTTGGAACGGCAGGATTACTGTCTGGCAATGCCCGCATTCTCAGTCTCCCCATTGGCTGAGAGGCTGCACATCCTCACCCCCCTCCGGGCACTAATACTGTATAGTTCATTTATATCGATCTGTATTTCTACTCATCATGATTTGGTTGATTGATTCCGGTTTGAGGTACATCCTTTGGTTTGTCAATTATTGAAACATGCTAGAATAACAATCCCCAGTTCCTACAGATTCCCATATGTGGTATTTCACAATGAGATTGGAAAATTTAGGTGAAAAGCAGCTCCAGTAGTTTAATATAATAGTCGGTAGAGGAGACTAAACTACTCTCATGCGCCTTCATATTCAAATGTTAGTCCAAATAAACCCCTAAGGTTTTTACTTTTTCTTTAGTCTTACTATCACAACCTGCCACTCAAAAATTTGAATAATCTGTTCCCAATTTACAAATTCTGCCTTTCTTGCTAATCCCCATCAACTCCGTCTTTTCCTTATTCAAAGCCAAACCATTATCAATTATCCAAATTTGAATGAGATCATAGATCTTGCTGATTTTTTTTGTCATCATCCTGATGATTGCCCAATAGTGGGATGACACACTGTCATCCACATAATTCATGAAGCCAACCCCATTTTCTTCCAGAAGATCAAAGAAAGGCACCATAAATATATGGTGATATGCAGGCCCACTGAGGCACGCCATATGCCAAAAGAGTCGATTGTGCTTCTGCATCCCTGCTGCATACTCTGCACCAGCGATTACTCGGAAAAGAACTTATCCAAAGAGCAGCATTCTTTGAAAAACCCGCTACTTCCATTAACCTGGTCGCCATCAACTTATGGTCCACCAGGTCAAAGGCCGCTGACAGGTCCAAAAGCATACGCATTGCAGTCTGCCCCTTATCTATAATCTGTAACAGCCTGGACTTCAGATCGAGCACGGCCGTATCTGTCCCATAGCCCAGCCTGAAAACTCAGACTGCCATTTATTTAGGATCCCCTGGGCATTCAGATGGGCCACAATTTGCCTATAAGCTACCCGGTCCACATTCTTATGTAGAAATGGCGTATTTGCAATGGGCCGGTAATTACACAGCATTTCAGGGCACAAGCCTGTTTTTTTTTTAATATAGGAGTAATCAAGGCATTGAAGATAGTTGGAACAGAATGTTCTCTAAATGATGCATTGACAAATTTACAGAGTATAAATCAATGCAGGGGTACAAGCCTTTATTGCAATTGCAAGTCAGACATCCCCCCTGCAGCTTGTAGGCTTAGGTTTGTCAATAAGCAGAGCAAGTTCATCTTCTGATATAGGGTTAAAGTTGAACTGCTCTTTTATCATTTTAGGCGTGCAAGCAGTCACACCTAGATGATCTCCAGTATATCTACCAATTTCCTGGCTAATCTCAATCCTACCTTCAGTTTGGCTAAACTTTCCGATCATAGCATGCTGGATGGAGGTACACCAGACCGAGACTTTGCTGATAGTATCAGGATTACTAGAGCCTGGGTGCTCTAGCTCTTTCAAAATCTTAAAAGGTTCCTTAGATTCAAATTGCGCTTTCGCAATCCTGGCATCGAAAAACCTTTTCTTAGCTGCTATAACAACTCCTTTTTACTTTTTTGCAGCACTTTTATAGCTCTCCATTTCCTGGGCATTTTGAGATGATCTCCAGGCATAGAAGCACTTCATGTTAATGTACTTGAGTTTTTGCAGATCCGTGAAGTACCAGGAGGTCCCCCTTCTATCCACCACCTGCTTGGTTTTAAGAGGGGCTAGCATATTGGCGGCCTCATTTACAGTTTGCTGATAAGCGCATGCAACATCTTCCACCAAGGTAAGCTTGGTAACCTTCTCTGCTAATGCCAAGGTTTAATTGCTTCAGGAATATGTTTCTTAAAATTCCTCATAGTCACCATTACTTTATTTTACCTCCCTCGTTCTCTGAATCTTTTTACACACTATGGTAAAGTTTACAAAGAAATGATCTGGCCACGGACAAGGGGCAACCACTGTATCCATAGTAGCAACCTTATGCGTGGCATCCCAGTCCAAGGTGTTCCCCTTCGTGTGAGTGGGTACTCTAATAAGTTGGTCAAAGCCCACATTTTCTAGGGAGTTTTCCACGATTCCTGCCTGGGAATCGGTATTACCCAAATTGTTCGTTTACAATTGTTCGAATGAACAATTGACCGAATTTAAAGGGTCACAATTGACCTTTTCACAATTGACCATATATATATATATATATATATATATATATATATATATATATATATATATATATATAAGTTTGGTAATATATATGTATGTATATATATATATATATATATATAAGGGTTTTGGGGGGTTTGGCGTTGGGTGGGGGGTTGTGGTGGGTTTTCCCCCACATATATGTTACAATTGACCTTCACAATTCGGTCAATTGTGAAAAGGTCAATTGTAATTCGAACAGTTGTAAAACGAGCAATTCGTATAGAACCTGGGAATCACTGCCATTTCCCAGCCAGAAATGTTCATATTAGGTTTTAGAATAGGAAGGAAAGTGTGACCCATTTTCTTAGCAATTTTTGGCATGGTTTGGGGGTCTATAGATCAGAACCAACTTATAGGTTGTTTCTGCGTCCATCCTGATTCTTTGCTGAATGGTGTCACACCCTTCAATGCCCGGTAATGTGACCTCCAATACATCCAAATCAATCAAAATAAAGGCAACCCCACCACCCTTGCCCTCCTGTCTATCCTTCCATAGCAATTCATAGGGGGGGGGGGTGGCCAACGCAAGTGTGGGCCCTGCAGCATCATGACACACAGGTTTCAGTGAGAGCACAAACATCCATGCCCTGATTCTCGATATACATCAACACATCCAGGGCATGTTTTAGGAGTGATCTGGTATTGAGTAGGAGAATTTTAGGGCAGCTTTTATGAGGGCTTCAAGTGCACATCTTTACCAACCGGGGTATTCACCCTTAGGCCAGTTAGAACCTGATGCTGCCATTTAATCTCAGTATAATGTGCCCCAGAATTTCCCAAAGTAGGAGATGCATTATAAGCATCCAACAATCTGTTACCCCCAGTATTCACAGGTTGAGCACTCGACTCCAGAACGGGGGCTACCAGGGTTAAGGCAAGAAAACTCACGTGCTCTTCCGGGATGCACGTTACAGGAAGTGCAACAGGGCAATTTATGTATCAGGATTTCCTGCACGGTCACTTCGTGAATCGATCTAGGAGGGCATGGGAAAGCAAGAGGGGGATTCCTGAGCCGGCCCCCTTATATAGGTGGTCCCCCCACCGGATGCAGTTAAGTGTTACCCCACATTGTAGTGCACCATCCCCTCATCACTCCCAGCAGTCCACCCGAGAGATTGAGGCCCCCTGACTTCTGAACAACATCATATACACAGTACTTTTACAAAGGATAACACACCACTTTTGGAAGTAATCAGACCGGACTTTATTACAGATTTTTTTCAGAGCACTTATGACGGTCACCCTGCACCAGAGAGTCAGAAGCATCATCGAGATAGCATTTTATTATTAGAGGGGGAGGGGGCGCGAGCGCTGTATGACAGATGGGCACCCCTCAGGCCTTCCTTCTTAGCCATATTATACTGTGCTGTATTGATCAATTTGTGCAGAAGCATATTCAGCCGGGATTTACCGGAGAGGGAGAGCAGTAACCAACAGACAACAGCCCACAGCCGTCACAGACTGGCTAAATGCTCATGCTCCTGGTGAGCAAACAAATACTGCTCCGACTACAAGAGACTGGGAAATGTAGTCCGGGGACTAGTAATAGAATCAACTTGCCGGAGCTGCAAAATGAAGAGGCCCCAATATAGATTGTTTCAAATACAATAGCAGGAAGGAGCAATTTCGAGATTCAGACTTAGATTGAATCTAAAAACATTTTAAGTAGCACCACAAATAAAATCGGCTAAAAAATCGGCTAATAGGTTAAAATACTAAAATAATAAAATGCTAATGAACTACCCTCTACAATATGTAGCAACTAACAGCAATGGCGATAGGCAGTAAAATGCCTCACTTTATACCGGCACAGATGCAGGGACGTCATTTCACCAAAATGGCAGGGGTAGCGGAAGTGACATCACACGACCCTTGACCCCCCTGATGACATCACAGGAAGTGATGTCATTTGACCCCGACCCAAAGTGATATCGTGTGAAGCGATGGAACACGACCTTTCACCCGTTGACAAAACAGGTAGTGGCATCATATAGCATTGTACACTACGAAAGATATGGTTACGATATCACTATAATGTGATGTACATTTCATACCTGAATGGATCGCCATATGTATCGTTAAGATCAGTGTGTATAGGCCCATATTACCAAATTACTGTGATTGCAAGCAGACGTCCATGACCAAATGATAATGATGTGTTATTATATAGCACTTACGCTTAAGCGCTTTACATAGAAGAAATATACACCCAATATCACCCAACCTGTGTTGGTACCCATGTATCAACCTCTGAAGGATGAAAGGCTGAGTTGAGGCGTTTTAGAACAGACTAAATCAGTGACTCACTCCCTGAAGTGTGCCTGAAATAAACCTTTAATGAGTCTAGCAATTATTGTATAGAATTCCAGAAAGACACATTTTTTGGCATTCCTATTCTTTCTTATTTAGATGCAGTGCTGAAAGTGTTAGACTTGTGGTCCTCATGTTCTTATTTTCCTTCTTTTTTTAAGGGGCCTGAACAAGAATGCCAGCCACCCCAGAAGTAAAGAGCTACATGGCACTGGCCACAGCCCAGGAGATTTTTTTCTTTTTTAGAGTTCGCAAGGGAGACCACAGAGGTCACAAGGGAGACCTCAGAGGTCGCACTTGCAACCTCTGGCGATCCCTAAATCACATCCCTGCACAGACGGGCTAAACGCTAACGTGCCGGCGCCAATGCCCCATAGCAAACAAATACAGCTCAGGACTACAAGATAACTCGATTAGGATTCCGCTGGGTAGCTCCTCAGTCCCACCTTCTATACAGTTTGGATAACCAGGAATGGAGATCCTGTTGTGATCATTCTGTGTACTGCTATGGATCACACTTTCATCCAGGAAGACACAGGAAGGCCTTAGGATCTGATATATTAACCATTTGAAAGTGGCTGGTGCTCCTTGTTGTCCTAATGGGAGTACTATAAACTGGAATAGTCCTTCTGGGGTGGTGGAGGCAGCCTTTTCCTTGAGCCAGAGTGATCTCAAAATATCCCTGTGTGAAGTCTACAGTGGATATGTATAGGTGGGGGTGCCTATTCCATCAATCATTTAATGGCGGCTATGATTAGAAATGATCCCAATATACATGGATTGTCATGTTGGGATGTTTTGACATTGTTTCACACTATTTCTGGCTATAAAGTGAACTGGACAAAGTCGGAGGTGATGCCCCTGGTACCTTGCTGTAATAAACAATGCATAACTGGTCTAGGGTTTAGATGGTGCCCAGATAAAATGTTGTATCTTCGAATCTGGATTACTCCGAAGATCAGTGATTTGGTAAAGGTGAACATGAATACGATCTGTAAGAATTTTCAAAATGACCTAGAGCATTAGAGTTTAATAAATCTTTCTCTATGGGGAAAGGTTAATGCTTTAAAGATGGTATCGTCCCCTAGGATCAATTATACCTTGAGTATGATCCCTCTAAATATTGGTAGCCTGTACTGGAAGGAATTGGACAGGCTTATTCAAGGTTTTCTGTGGGACAAAAAACCACCTAGATTAAGTTTGTGGAAACTACACTTACCATTGGAGAAAGGTGGACTAGGAGTGCCAAACTTTATGGCCTATCATCTTGCCTTTATTTGTGAATTTATAGTTGAATTCTTGCCACCAATACCAGATGAATGGGCTATGGCAGACGCAAGTTATAATGGTCCTCTGTCACCAAGAGCCTTGCTGACCACAGAATCAAGAGCGAGAAGTGTGAAAGATCATGGAAGAAATTGACTGGTTTGTTGGGTGTGGATACATGCAAAGATCCTAGTGCATCGTTATGGATGAATCCTTCTATTAAGTTGGAAAACAAATTGTTATTCTGGCCAGAATGGTTTTTGGGAAGTGTGAGTTGGATTGATGATCAATTCAAGGAGGGGAAATGGATGAGTGCATGAGAGTTACAACAAGAATTTCATATTGAAAATTTCAGGTTTTCAGATTAAAGGAAATTGAAGAATGCTGTTGGTGAGATCGATTTCCAGGCTAGGTTGGATCTGAATTTCCTTACAAGAGAATCGCTGGTAGGTGAGGGTGGCTTAGCTAGCCGGGTATATAAACAGATCGTGAATAAATATAAAGACAATGATTTGCTCAGGGAAGAGTGGGGACGAAGGATTGGCTCCGACATTACCGTAGAGACATGGACAAGGATGTGTGCAAATGTCCAATTCTGTTCCTTGGGTTTGACTGAAAGAACGAGGCAAATTAAGATCTTAAACAGAGTTTATTGGACACCTGATAGATTATGGAAGAGAGGTTTGAAGGATGATCCGGAATGTTGGGCTTGTGCTCATGAAACCGGTACACTGGAACACATGATGTGGGATTGCAGGAAGGTGCATGGATTCTGGAGAGAAATGGGTGACATTTTTCAAGAAGGTTCTGAATGAATCAATTGGATTTGATTTTGGAACATTGATATTGGGAAATGATGCTACCTTGGAGTTGGTCGCTCAATGCAAAAGAAGTTGTTATTTAGAGGTGCCATTGTGGGGAAAAAGAAATCCTTAGAAATTGGAAATTTTACAACTTTAAAGGAGGAGGACTGGTTGAATGAAATGCTTGACGTGGCAGATGTGGAAAGATTTATATATAGGAAACAAGGCAAAAATTGGTTATTTGTGAAGATTTGGGGTACATTTCTGGCATTGTATTGAATCTGACTTTGCGTAATACATGATGTGAACCGGGTGTCTATGGGGGGGGTATATTTTTATATTGTTTTGTAAATATGTATGTAGTTTTTGTAATTTCGTTGACATTTCATGTATTGTTATTATAGTTAAATTGAAAATAAATTTTAAAAAATAAAAATAAATAATCATTTAATTGGTACAGAGGAATGGTATAGGCACCAAAGCATAGCAAGGTTCGAAATTTCCAGGAGCTGTGAGCTATTTAGCTCCTGGATATAGCCAAGGGGTTCCTGGTTAGCTTGACACCAACAGCTACCAGGAGCTACACTTGACTCCTTGGGCAAGTGGTGCCAAACAAACATAGCTGTGTGATATTAACTCTGTAGTTTTGGAAATGTGTTTGCAGGACAATAAAGGGCATGCCTTAGGGGCATTTACAGCATATTGTATAATATACAAATAGACACCAAGTTAAAGTTTGCATCTTGCATTCGTGTTACATTTGCTGCACGCTCTGGACTGACTCCTGGTTCTCCAGAGGTAGCTCCTGCCTAACAGGTAATGCTCGATATGGAGGCGCTGCTTTTTGCTCCTGGTAAACAAAGCTCAAATTTGACCCCTGCATGACATCTTATTAACCTTCGTAAAGTCAATGCAGATACACAAACTCCCATGTGGCTTTCTGGCGAGTATGATGGGAGAAGTCTAGTGACTTCGAGATGACTCGTTAACCTGTAGTCTGTGTCCTTTAACTATGTCAACCAATGTATATGGTATATTTGTGAGGTTTTCCGGTGGTTGGCGAGTTGGACCATATAGTTATGGCCATTGATGACTTCAGTGTTGAACTTGAGTCCAACATTTGCCATATTATCCTTAGAGAATGAATCAAAGAGTCAGACCGTTGCAGAATCATAAAATGGGGTTCCAAGGCGAAGGGAATGTTAATATTAATGTTAATGTTAAAAGATATTTGTACCGCGCACTACCACCACATGAGTGGTCCCCTGGCACTCTGGCGACTCTGAAAGGGGAAGGGGGGATGAGTTAGTGGGAATAAGCTGGAAAAGTGCAAGAGAGCAGTGATGTGCTGTTGGCAGCCTCACCCCGGTTAACACCGTTTGCTGGTCTTGGGGTGTTTTCCAGTTGGTAGCCGTCGTGTGCTGTTGTGCAAGTCTATGTGTGGTTTGTTTTGTTGTTGCAATGTAGTGAAGTTTGTACGGATTGCTGTGTTATAGGCTTGTGGTTGGTTTAGAGTGCGAGAGGTGTATGAAGAGGGGTGAAATTGTTAGTGGATTGGTTAATTGGCGTTGCTGTCTGCAGGCGAAGTACTAAACTTCCATATTCTCTCGAGAAGGGGCGCGCGGGCATCTCTGCACCTCTATCCAGATCTGTGACCGGCCAACACCCACAGTCCCTTCCAAACATGACGCCAACCCACATTCACAACCGTGTCCATGTTTGGCCCAGGCCACCCCCATCAAACCTGTCTGTATGCAGTGCAAGCAGATGTTTGTGAATCCTTCCAAATCTGGTCTATATAGCATTTCCAATCCAGTCAATACGCTGCATTGGTCAACCAGTGTTACTCCATCCAGATGTGGCAGTGGTCAGCATTCACAGTCCTATCCAGCTGCTCACGCAGGCTATCGCTCACAGCCCCTTAGAAGCGTGGCACATGCCAACGCTCGAAACTACGTACCGGCGCTGCAGCTGCCATCATTCACAACTCAGTTTAAGTGTGGCAACTGCCAACATTCACTCCACTCTATTCAAATATGATACCTGGTAGCGTTAATGGAGTGGGTGAAGTTGGTGGAAGGAGTCGGCCAGGGATGCTGTTTTCTGTCTTCATGGGGTGTCGCTTGTATCCTAATTGACCTAGCGTTGTCTCTCTTGTTATAGTAGGAGTTTCCCTTAGTCAGTTCTGGGTGTTGTCAGTGTCATCATAAATTCTGTCATCCTGTTCTTTGTCTTTCCTGTTTGGTTGTTTAGTTTTTTGAATTTGAGTCTGAGGTGTTGAAGAGCCAGGTTTTTAGTAGTTTTCTGAATTGTAGGCAGTCTTTGGTGTTTCTTATTTATTTCGGGATGTTGTTCCAGGTTTTTGCGACTAGGTGGGAGAAGGAGGAGCTCCCTAGTTTAATCTTGAGGTATGGTTTTTGTTCCAGGTGGATTTCAAATCAGGAAGGCGAATCAAACCATACTATTCCTAGAAGAGGAATCCTAGAAAGAGATAACACTGTCAAAGGTTAGGAGTACGCTTAAGATAGCAATTAGGTCAAACATTAAGCGAAAAGGGAAGAAGCCATGCATAGGCGAACAAAGATACCTTAGTGGCCAAATGCATTCTTATTACTGGAGGCAAAGTCAAACAATGTCTTGTAGAGGAAAGGTGACGGAGCGTGCTCGTTCTTTCATAACCCTGTGTCTGCAGATGTAAGACACTGCGTGTAGATAGAATAATTCATCTCTCTCTCTCTATATATATAATAAATATAAAAATATATATATATGTAATTTGTTCAAAATGATCTTACCCATAAGCTAATATAACGGAGGCTTGCTTATAACGTAGATAAATTGCAATGTTGAATCAAAAAACAGCCATAGAACGAGTTTGTTTGGCAATGAATGGTGGCTGAAAAGAAAAATCAAAAATAAGAGAGGGGAATGGAAAGTAAAGTCTAATTAATTCATGTGTGCTAGCGTGGAGGACTCGCCTTCGGCAGGCTCGTGGGTCCTCTGTGCTTGGTACTGGAAGCTTAACATGTTAGCTATGTTGCCGTCAGTCCAGCTGCCTTAGAATTGAGTTAATCCTAGGGCAATTGGGGTTCCTTGGTATCTGTTACATTCAGGCGAGCGGGAAAGACTAGACCACTAGGTACCAATAAGTGTAAAGTGAGTGAGCTCGATTACTGAGGAATGTAAATGTGGCTGGAGGCCTCCTATGCTTACATATTTATGAATCACTAACCACCAATCATGATTGTCTTCAAAATAAAATACTTTACTTTAAAAGGTTGGGAAGGATGCAGGCGAGTAACTCCAAAATGGAAAATGCAGGGAGGCAGTCCTGCAGAGTAAGATACTACTGAAGTTTGATATCCATAGAAAAAGTCGAATAAAACAAAAACGAACGGCCAAAAATGCCACAATTCGGCATTGGAAAAGAAAAAGCATAATCATATTGTCGATCAAGGAGAGCAGGGGTTGTGGTGTCCCCTGCTTCCCTTTATCGACAATATGGTATTTCAGTGTTTGCGGGGGTGTCCACCGCGTCCATTTAAAGGAAAGCGGGTGACAACGTTTTTACAAAAAATAAGAAAATAGAAAAGGACCCTGCAGTAGAGGTTCCGCCTTTCAATGTAGAGGCGGAACTCACGTTGCAAGGTGAGCATTGCAGGGAAGGAGTAAAGGTAAATTGGGCCCCAGAGGTAAGTATGGATGAATTAGGGTTAGGGAGGTGGAGGGAGGGCAGATTGCGTGCAGTGGTGATGTTCGTGATTATTTCCTTTACAAAAATGTACGCATTCCTATTTTTCGTAATCGAAACAATCACGTACATCCCAGAAGTTTGGCTTGAGTGGATATCATAACCACCTTTAAAGGGGGAGGTAGCAGGCAGATTAGGACCCTTCGGTCGAATTCAATTTTTTTTTTTTTAACTTTTTTATTTACATTTTACCAAACAGGAATACATCAATCATGAAACAAACACAGCATAATGTGAACGAAGAAAATCATCAAAAATAGCAATTGAAGAAAGGGAGAGAGAAAAAAAATAATTCTTTTTATATCCCTCTTGTTAATACATAGTCAAGAAAACATCCCACACCTTAGCATGCATCCGCAGTTTCCCCAGCCGACTATACATCACCTTTTCAATAGCCGCCAAAGAGATCATCTCATCAATCCAATCATTAGATAAAGGCGGGATCCAGGATTTCCACCCCCTCAAAATCATTTTCTTGGAAACAGACGCTCCCCTGAACAAATTTTTTTTCTCAGATAAGGAAAGATCCTCAAGCAAGATACCACTGCCCAAAACCATCGTCATAAAATCCAAATCAATGCTGCAGTCCAGGACCCGTAAACACATGGTGCAAACCTCCTGCCAGAAACCCCTGACACAGTCCCAAAGTAAATGTTCCTTTATTCGGTCGCGTTCCATTGATCCCGCATCCACCACTCTATGCTATAGTTGAGGGAGGATTTATTTTGTTGACACCCAACATAAGTATAGTAGTGGTGCGTCAGTATGAAAAGGCTCATTTTAACTTCCTTAGCGCCCTGTTCTTTAGTCCTTCTGCGTCCCCTAAATCAAGTATGCCTCTCTTAGTTAGTGCTTAACAGTCTCTCATAATTGCTAGGATTTATAGTGTTCCCCACTTCTTTCTTGGCTTTGCAAGCATCTCCATCCCTCGTGTTGTGAGTCGTCTGGATAGGGGCCAGTTGTCCAACTGTTTCAGGACTTTTGAGCTCCATTGATCTGGATCCATCCCTTCGTAGGTGCTGGATCACCTCGACTGGGTAGTTTCTCATCTCCTTAGGTGTAACATGAGGCCCGTCCATCTGTGTCTTACTCTCTTTAGGATCGAGGTTCCAGGGACTACCTCTTACTCTCCTCTGGTCTTCGCGTTCTTTTTTTATGTCCTCTGTTTCTCCTTCCCTCCTTCTCGACTTTCTACCACACTCATTCTTATCTCTCTCTCCTCTCTGTTCCTGTCCCTATCACCATCTCTCTCTCCCTGTATGACCTTCTCTGGTCTGCTCTATCTCCTTGTACCTTCTATGCTCTTTCATCCCCTACTCCTTTCTTCGGTCTCTCTTTTCCACTTCCTCTAGTCTATTCTCTCTTCTCCTCACTTCCTCTTGTCTTCGCTCCCTTTTCTACATCCTCACTCCTCTGTCTCCCCTCTCTGCCTCCTTCACTCTCCTTCACTCTCTTGTCTTACCTCTTCACCTCCTCACTGTACCGTCTTCCTCTACAACTCTGCATCTCAATACCTAACACCAAGACTCCCTTACCTGCATGTCCAAAAATTCCTTGAAGATAACCATCTTCTTGGTCTGCGGCAGTGCGAGTTCCGGCCACGACATTGCACTAAAACGGCCCTGCTTGACCTTAAAAATCAAATGGACGACCTCAGAGACGCAGGCAAACCTGCGCTCCTTCTTCTCCTGGACTTCTCCGCTGCCTATGATCTGGTGGATCACAAGACCCTTTGCCATCACCTCTCCACCGCAGCCAACTTCTCCCCGAAGGCCTGTGCCTGGATAACTTCGTTCCTACAGGAAAGAACGATGAAGGTCTTCTCCTAATCATCATGTGCCAACCCTAATCTCATTAAATGTGGGGTCTCACAGGGTTCATGCATAGCTCCCACCTTCTACAACCTTTTCACAAGGTCTCTGTTCAAAATTCTGGACGCTCTGAGCATCTCATACACAAACTATGCAGATGGAACCCAGGTGCTCAACCCCCTCTCGGGCGATTATATGTCTGACTTGAACACCCTCAACTCTGTTTACTCAACGATCCAATCCTAGATGGCAGAAAACTGGTTATGCCTCAACAGTTAGAAGACCGAACTTATGTTAATTGGATTCCCGTCCACCTTGGGTAAATTGGACAAGCAATACAGCTCCTTCACTATTGATAACATCCCCATCGCTGTCTCCCAAGCCATTAAGACCTTGGGCGTATATCTGGAACCTAACCTATGAATATGCAGGTTAATGCCATAGCATCCACCTCAGCGTACCATTCTAAACTGCTTAATGCAGCTAGACCTTTCTTATCCCAACAGAATTGCCTCACCATTGCTAGGGCAATAATTGCGTCAAGACTGGACTACTGTAATGCCCCGTTTGTAGGGACCTCCCGCAAGAATCTTGCCAAACTTCAGCTAGCACAAAACAACGCTCTCAGGGCTGCGACAGGTATCTCACGAAGGGACCACATCTTCGAGGTCAGGAGGCAGGTCCACTGGCTTCCCGTCAAGGAAATGATTGTTTTCAAATCCTCGCCCTGATGCACAAGTGTGTCCATGACTTGGCACCCGCTTACCTAGTCAAAAGGATTTCCAAACCTATTGCATCCAGGCCAACCAGAACGGCAAATTCCAACCAGATCATTGTACCCAAAGCCCACAGAGTTCGTGCAGGCGGTACCAGCTTCCCAACTATGGCCACCACTTTTTGGAACTCCCTCACTTCTCATATCAGGTTGATCGACTCTCATGCAGCCTTCCGGAACGCCATCAAAACCAGGCTCTTTGTATGACAGTGCACCTGTGCTACCTATATGTATCTCTGTATATGTAACTAAGCAACCTGTACTAAGTAATTTATGTTGCGCTGCATTGCTGTAACCCTGAATTAAGCCTTCTTACGCTCCTGTTATAGCGCCTCGATGCCTGTGGGCTCTAGTGTGCGCTACAAACCCCAAAAAATAAAATAAAAAGTAAAATAGTTCATCAGGGTTGGGGTCTGAGAACATAATTGCCTGACTGTGAGCTGATACGTCCCTACCACAAACAAGTTCTGTGATAGGTCTCGTCTGCCAGGACTACAAGTTCAACGGATGTGACAAGTCAGCCAGCGGGTCGCCCCATGACTCCACTGGCCGAGGTGTATAAGTCGGTATCCAGCATCTTGGAATCATTAAGATCCTTACTTACGCTCTGATTACTCGTCATGTGTGTTGCTGCCTCCTCTGACTGATATACTTGTTATTGTTATTCCTGACCCTACAACGGTCTCTACGGGACCCAGAAAGTAGAGGCAAGCATGGTCCATGGACAATCTCGCTAGAAGTGGCCAGAGACCTCAGGCTTTACGAGAACTCTGGATGACTGACTCTCCTACCTGGCTCACAAACATCCTCTGGGTAGGGAATGCGAGCAACTGCTTCCCCTTTTACCAGTATACATGTTTCCCAAGCCGCAATGGAGATTATTGGCTGATAGGACTAGCCCTACACGCAATGCTTGGGATAGAGCAGAAGGCCTGCCAGAGTCTCCATGTACTGCCAGTTGGCATCATGGAGTTGCTGTTGGTCCCTGGCCTCAAGCTTCCCCACACTGCCATGCTCCAGCCTTTCACTTCCTGGAAGTGGAACTGAGAGGTCAAGCAACTATTCCCCGGTGTCTGTAAGCTCCTGTTTGGCCCACAATGGCATGAGCTGTTGAGGGAACCAGAACTACGAGTGGTTGGTGAGCTACTATTTGGCAACCTACTATGGTTTGATCCATCAAGCAAACCAGAATCAATTCATAAAGTAATGAATGACACCTTATGACCAGGCAGGGGGTCGTGGGTATTGGTTGCAGAAATGTTAAAGCCCCCGCCATGCCTTGGGCACCATGTGGGTGACAGGTGAAGGCAAGTGCGCTATTTAACGGGTGGAACGGCCCATTCATGTCACCCTTTAAACTTAATAGTGATGGGCTTGCTGCAGCGCATTTCAAGCTGAGGCCAAGTGTATGTTTCTTTGACAACAAGTCCAATTATTGCTGTGTTCATTTCTCCGAGCGCATATAACATGTGAGGCCTGGCACCGCGGGTTTCATCGACTCCCCCCCACTATGAGGAGGACTCCCTCCCACTATGAGGTGACTCCCCCCACTGTGAGGCGACTCCCCCCACTGTAAGGTGATCCCTCCACTGTGAGGTGACTCTCTCCACTGTGTGGCGGACTCCCTCCACTGTGAGGTGAACCCCCCACTGTGAGGCGACTCCCTCCACTATGAGGCGACGCCCCCCACTGTGAGACAGACTCCCTCCACTATGAGGCGGACTCCCCCCACTATGAGGCGACTCCCCCCACTATGAGGCGACTCCCTCCACTATGAGGTGACTCCTCCACTATGAGGCAGACTCCCTCCACTGTGAGTCGGACTCCCTCCACTATGAGGCGACTCTCCCCACTGTGAGGTGACTCCCCCCCACTGTGAGTCGACTCCCTCCGCTATGAGGCGACTCCCTCCACTATGAGGTGGACTCCCTCCACTATGAGGTGGACTCCCTCCACTATGAGGCGACTCCCCCCACTGTGAGGCGACTCCCTCCACTATAAGGTGGACTCCCTCCACTGTGAGGCAACTCCCTCCACTGTGAAGCGACTCTCTCCACTATGAGGCGACTCCCCCCACTATGGGGCGACTCCCCCCAGTGTGAGGCGACTCCCTCCCCTGTGAGGCGACTCCCCCCACTATGAGGCAACTCCCCCCACTGTGAGGCGACTCCCTCCACTATGAGGCGACTCCCCACACTATGAGGCGACTCCCTCCACTGTGAGGCGACTCCCTCCCCTGTGAGGCGACTCCCCCCACTATGAGGCGCCTCCCCCCACTGTGAGGCGACTCCCTCCACTATGAGGCGACTCCCCCCACTATGAGGTGACTCCCTCCACTGTGAGGCGGGCTCGCTGCAAGCTTTGTCCTCAACATACATTCTTGACTCTGTGCTTCAGGACAGGGCCCCCGCTCCCACTTCCCCGGGAGAAGCAAGAAGCAGGGCCACGCGCGGAAGTAGCAGCGGCGCTCACTGTTAATTGTTAATCCATTGAACTCACTATGAGTCACACTTCGGGCCCCATGCCAAAAAGTCCCTGTAGCCGGACTGTTGAGTCTGTCTGCCTGCATGGGGGGTGGGCGGCGTGTCCTGGGAGTGGGTCACCGCACAGAGGGATTAATTTGCCAGAGAACACGGAGGGAGCTGTCCTCACAAGAGGTTATTTCGGAGCTGTCTTCAGTGGGGTCGCGGAAGGGGAGGTGGGAGTGTATTTGTCCTCACAGGAGGGCACAGGGGGGCTGTGCTCGCAGAAAGATTCTGTAGGTCTTTTGTAAACATGCATCACTAACCACCACGCGCTTCGGGGAGCACCTCTGCCCCAGCACAGGTCCCGGGAAGTCAGGAGCCGGTCGCACACTACCTTCAGACACTGAACTCACAGCAAGACATACTGCTATCCACAGGACACAGATTACCCGGGTTCACCTGTCAAGCAGCCTGCAGGGAGGAAGGGAGGGCTGCCACCTCAGTGGAGTTCGGGAGGTCGTATCCTTGAGTTTTGTCACTGAGTTGCTTACATGTGCCATGTACAGGTCAGGACTCTGTAATATCATGGCTAGACAATAAAGGTCGTGGCTTGAGCTGGAGATCAAATTAGGAATTAGAATGCACACAAAGTCTCCAAACTGTGTTCCCACCCTGAAGTAAACCAATGTTGCATGCATCTTTGCTGCCAAGATCTCTTGCAAGCAGCCCACTGTGATCCAGAACCGTCTGCGGATCGAACTCGTGAAGCCTCATTGACTCGCTGATCTACGACGCTTCGCTTGATACTCATTGGCTATCTGAACCAGTACACCCTACTAGAAAGTCACCAGAAGTGGGAGAACACTTACCTGCCTTATCCACAAAGAAACCCCTAGAGCAAGAGGGTCTCAGAGAGGTGTTGCCCGGAATGCTGGCGTACAGCCGTTGCCTCATCCTATGATTGTGGGCCAAGTCGCGGATCAGGTCATGACAGACCCCTTAAGCCATGGTGAGGGCAATATCATCATGCTCGGACATGCTAAAAACACTGACTGCTACTGACAGGCAGGACGCGCCTGCACGGGAGTTTCTGAAACTAGACTAAGGAATGGCTCTGGATCCCTGGCCCTTTAGACTAGATCCTTTTCACAGAACTGATGATAATCCTGCTTCCTGCCACTGTGAGTTCCAATGCATTCCTGGAGGCCACCCTCCAACCATCCGTCTCCAAGAATCCCATAAGGAATAGCGCCACGTAGGAGAATCAGTGGTAGAGGATCAGCCTCTACTGCTCTTCAAGGAGGACCTATGGTGTGTACCAGATATCCAGCATAGGGAGGGGGTATCTGGGAATATAAAAAGACATGGGGCAAGTAGGGTCATACTACTTGTGTTGACTTTCATTTGTTTTCCTTTACTTCTGAGCTTGAAGAACACTTGTTCAGATCACACGGATGCATGCCTGAGTGTTCTGTTCTTCCCTATTCGTGATGGACCTTGACACTGTTTAGAGGCTGGAGAAAGCGTTGAGGCTGTTGAGCCGCACCATGCGTCCAGAATGCGTGACGAGGTTGGAGAAAGCGTTGAGACTGTTGAGCCCCACTATGCGTCCCGAATGCGCGACGAGGTTGGTGAAAGCATTGAGACTGTTGAGTCTCATCATACATCCAGAATCTGTCACCATAGGTCCAGAATCTGTGAAGAGGCTGGATACAGCACTGATCATGCTGATTCTGAAGCTGTGAACAAGGATGGAGAAAGCATTAAGACTATAGAGTCTTACTACAAACTCAGAACCTGGGAAGTGCCTTGAGGAAGCCTCGAGACTAAAGAGTGTTTTCTTTTCGGTGCAGGTGTGGAAACGTCAAACTAGCACACACTTTCCCCAGAAATTCATACTATATTTTGCTGTATTATATAGTACTGTTAACAGGGAACAAGATGGGAGCGAGGGAGGCGGCAGGTTGGTGGGGTGGGGGGGGGGGGGTTAGGGGCGGGTGTAAAGAAACCTGTCTGTCAAACTGTTAAGTCTGCGAGATTTGTGAAGTCGGAGGTTTTGGTGGGTGACTTTATTTGATTCAGGGGTGAAGCTAGGATAACCTTTTTCGGGCAGGTCATATGGTTTGGTGGAGGTTGGACCCCAGTTTCGTCTCTCTAATAAATGGAGTGTATGCTGTTACAGATGGATTGCCACTGAGACTCTCTGAAACTCCTTCTTTCCAGACACTTACCTCTAAGGATCAAATACGTCAGTGTACTGTGGGGACCAGTGAGACTGCCTACATGCTATAATGCTACTCTGCTCAGGAGGTTCATCCTCCCACTGGGATGAATGTCCACGTGCTTTGGGCCAGGCCAATGTGGCTTCTTTGCCGAGGAATGCTACACATGTCTACCCATGCTCGGAAAAAGCTTTATACTTTAACCCCTCGGGGTTTTGGAAGCTCCCATAGTTCCTGTAATGATAAATGGTTGCAAAACGCGTGTTTATGAATGCAGGAGGCTCAGGGGTGTAGAAATCTTCATATGAATGAGGCGGAAATGTACTGACTGACCCAAGACCAAAATCAAGCTTGGGATAATACGACCATCTGCAGCTCGAATGAGGCCCTTCCTGGGTGCCCAGGTCAACAAGCACACAATGGGGACGCCCTCCTCTGTGGCTCTGCAGTCCTGTTTGCCCATGCCCCTGGAGGCGAGTGACTCTGCAGAGGGAAATCTAAGGATCAACTTGATGATGGAGTCAAACCTACTCCTTTATGTAGCCCATGCTTACTTGCCACTGGCATTCTACCCAAGCTGCCCCAATTCCCCAATACACGCCCACCCTTTCCACATTCACTCCCATTTCCCCATGGTCCCCGTATTATTCATTATTTGTATAGCGCCATATTACAAGCCCAGGAGCATCAGGGCGCTAACATACAAAAAGGACACAGAACATAGAACATATGGACAGACAGCGACCTATTTATAAAGAGAGGCCTACATTAATAGCTAAACTAGCTAAAGTCGGAGTCACACAAAGAGGTGAGTTTCCAAGGTGCGTCTGAATACTGCCAGAGAACCACAACCCCTCAGCTCAAATGATAAAGCATTCCGAAGCTTAGGAACAGTGTAGCCAAAGCCACATTGTCCACATGAAGCCGGCTTTCTTCTTGGCACAGTCAACTGAGTGGTAAAGTTAGATCTTAAGATTCTCTGTGCTGGCAGCCAGGAGAATCTTTCCGATCAATAGCTAGGACTATTACCAAATCGACATGTGTGAGTAATGGGAAGTAATTGGAAAGATGTACGGTCCTCCAATGGCAACCAGTGTAGTGCATGCCTGGCTGGAGAGACATGGGCCCTCATTACGACCCTGGTGTTAAGGGATTTCCGGTACCGGTAAGGGTATCAGTACCGGTAATCCCATAACGCCTGATTACGAGGTCCCTTTGCGGGTCCCGACCTTAACGGCTGGTCTGTACCAGCCGTTAAGGTCGGGACCCGCAAAGGGACCTTGAAGGTGATTACGGTACCGCATTTTGCAGTACCGTAATTACCGCCTTCCCCATTCCCATTGAGCCCTATGGGGCAAAAATGGGAATGGGGAAGGGCCAATGGTAAATGGGGAATTACCGCCCTGCCAACCTTGGAATGGGGCGGTGATTCCCCATGTCACCATGGCGGATCCGGTAAATTACCGGCGTTAACCATGGTGCTAATAGAACACTAATAGCGCCATTGGTTAACGCCAGGGTCGTAATGAGGGCCATGGTTTCTTCTTCCTAATCCTTCAACCACTCCAACTGCACTATTCTGTATCACTTATAATTTAGCGAAACTACCCTTGCTCATTCCAGACAACAAACATCCACAATAGTCAATCTTGGCTCCAATGATTACCCTTGCTATGGTGATACAACGTTTCTTGGAGAGAAATTATCTGATTTGCCTCAACAATTTAAGATAGTAGGCCAAAGTCGAGACTTTGTTGTTGACCTGAACTTTAATGGACATTGCTGTGTCTGGATAAACCCATAGGGTTTTGACTTTGTGGTAACGATGGTACAGCCCGCCATGGTAAAACTTGCATACTCAGTCTGATATTAGTGCCTGCTAACATTAGCTCTGTTTTAGAATCATTGAGAGCCAGCCCATTGTGGGCCATGTTGGATGAGAGGGTAAACCTCATTGACAGCCTCAGAATCCTGTGTAAAACCCCCTTGAAATGGGGATCAGGTTTGGAGTGCCATCCGTATGGTTGGTATAGGTGACAGCTCTAGCATCCAAAAGCTCCAACAATGCTTTTCTATAGATGTTATCTAGCGTGAGGGATAAGCATGAACCCTGTGGTACCCCGCATGGAACTTTAAAGGCATCATCTGCCTCTGTCCCAATAAATACTCTGGCTGAGCGATCACACAGGAAAGATTTAAACCATCTTGCAACCAAAGGAGAGAAATTTGCAAGACAGTGGATGCATCAGGAACGTGTGGTCGACTAGGTTGAATGCGGTTGATAAATCCATTAGCATTAATAAAACAATGCTGCCTTTGTCCGTGGCCTGCAGGAAGTTAGATTTCAGGTCCAACAAAGCTGTTTCTGTGCCATGTGCCTGTCTAAAACCTGACTGGCGTTTGCCCAGGATATGTTGATATTGAGATGTTCCTGAACCTGGATATATGCAACTCTATCCAAGATGTTTAGCAAAAAAGGTAAATTGGTAATAGGTCTATAATTACTTGCCACCTCAGGATCTAGATTGGGCATTTTTAATAAAAGGTGTGATCCAAGCCTGTTTAATGGTATCTGGCACATATACCTCCACAAACGATTTGTTGCTAAACTTCATAAAGAGAGGGAGCAGCAGTGGAGCACATGCTTTAACCAGGATAGCTGGACAATCATCCCCTTTACAGGTGGTAGGTTTAAGGTGGGCAATAGTATACAAGACGTCTGCTTCAGCCTGAACACCAGAGGATCTGACATCCCAACAGCTACATTACTAGGAGCTGTACCGGAGACTAGCTCCCTATGCAGGATCCCAGAGCCTGAGTCGAGTGATTCAAGTCCATCTTTAGTGTATCCTTTATATTCTTTCTCATAGTTTGCACCTTTTGTACCATGGCTTCCTGGATGGCTGCACACCGCGATCTACCTCTAGTCCATTTTGCTTCGAGAGGTATTGGATTCTCTAGTTCCATTAGGAACTTACAAAGTTCACCAGTATTGGATTGAACGCTAGTAATGCGCAGATCATAATTTAATTTCTTGCCTTCAATGATGGCTAGCTTGTACTTTTTTCCAGCCCTCGTATATGCCTCCCTATTTTCAGTGGTTTTACATTTAGCCCAGACGTTATATGTCCTAAGTTTAATCAGTTTTAGATCATGTAGCTACGGCGATTACCATGATTTGTTAGGATTCTTAACTGAAAAGGTGCGAGACTTGAGTGGTGTGACATGTCTACAGCCCTGGACAGAGTAGTTTGATAAGCCAGGACCAGATCCTGCTGCATAGGAGCAATACACAGAGTTATTGCTTCCTCAATGAGTGCTCAGGTATTCCTGAAAGTGAAAGTAATCTTCTCTGGCCTATTCTTCCTACGCCGCATAGGTGGAATGATCTCAATATGAGGGAAACTATGATCGGACCAAGGGCACGACACAATGAACACTCCCTCCAACATGGTATTGGAACTAGCTAGCCAATCAAGGGTATTTCTTTTTATATGAGTGGGTTCGTTGACGTGTTGGAAAATCCAGATCTGCTAATGATGATTAATTGATAGTCCTATTTGGTCTGCTGAGTTAAACAGCCAATAGTTGAAATCACCACATAAAATGAATTTAGAGGTGGGCTTCAGTAATGGTAATAGCATTGCTAGAAGTTGGTCATGAAGGTCAACCGTAAGTGATGTAGTTCTATAGAGTAACAGCAGTGGTGATGCTTTTAGGATCAATACTGTCAGCACCATCATTGCCCAACACGGATAACGACAAATCCCCCTCCTTCCTAGCTACAGATTCTTTAGTAATGAAAGGAGGATCCTTCCACTCCGAGAGATGCATGTTATTTTCATCAAATAAGCAGTCCATCTGAACCGCAATAATAATCTTAGGGCGGTCTGCATTTTCCATAGTAGTCATGGAGGCATCTACCTTCTCAAGGAGAGTAGTGGTTTTATTTGAACACACAACAGAGGACATCAAGCCTGAATTAAAAGTGGAAACAGGATTCGCTCCTGTGATAAATAATAATTTACAATATGCCTTGCTGTTCTAGACTCAGCGCTATGTGTAACATGCGAAATAGCGCTCTGCCTCTGTTATAATAACACACATGCCAACCCTCCTGATTTAGGCGGGAGAATCCCGACTTTTCAGTAATTCTAGTCCCAATGCATTACTATGTGGATATTTGCATCTCCCGATTTCCCTGATGAAATCTCCCTCCCGGGTGCGTCGGAGTGGTAGCATGTATGTAAAAACATACTGTTTGTTACTCCCACCCAATCCACGTTGGTAACTGTATGCATAGCCAGATAAATAGACAGCCGAGGTGAATCAGAACATGCTTGAAAGTACAAGATGGGGTATTTTAGGGCAATAAATAGCTAGCCGCCGAACTCCTGATCACAAACCGGCACAAACTGGCATTGAACGCGCCTGTAACGTAAATAATAGGCGCAGGTGTTGCCGGGAGATGTCGTTTTGGCCAGCGGTAAGATTAAGGTGGAAAAGTCAGTGGAGATTATCAGCCTCTAAAACCGTTACACGCCTGCTGCCCCGTAATTCAATATTGTCCCAAAGTCTAATCCATGGTAACACACTTAACAAACCACGCCAGCTGCCCGATCGACTCAAAATCAGAACCCACCTTACTTTTGGCTTTACTCCTACCTTCCGACATCCTTCATGCCAGCAGAGCCTGGCACCTGCTTTGATTTACTCATCCTCCCCTCTACACCTGCTTGAGGCCCAGTGTGAGAATTGAAAATGCCACTTTCTGCCAGTGCAGACTAAACCTCTCTCACCTGCCTCCAGATCTCTTGTTTAATTTGTGTCAGATACTGAAAGAAGGTGAACTTGTCTTTTTAAAAATGGACTGAAGCAGAGCCGAAACCGCAAGTAGCAGCCACCCCTGATATTTGTCTGACATGCTGCACAGAAACCCTTAATGCAGTTCAGCAGTTGAGCGCTGTGCCCACGACAATTGTAGTTTGAGTTTAGCTAACGATAAAAGTACACATCTTTCAATTATCGTACACGCGAGGTCCTAATGGATTTTATACATGTCAAATTAAGAATTGTAACATTGGATGGAGGGGTGTTGTAAAGCATAGGCATTAATTAAAAGTTCTGAACATTAAATGGTTTGCTACTAACATTTGAACAAATCCTCACATGGAGAGGGCGAGTGTGGGTTTGCTCATAGTTGCAGTGAATTCATAGATGCCTACATGTCCCATAACATGATGGAGAAGCTCATTTGCTTTCTTTGCATCCTGGGACTTGCACTCCTAGATTTATAATAGTAAAATAAAACCACAAGCCCCGGAATGCAAAGAACTGGGTGATGTGGGGCATGTTGTTATCTTGGTGAAATGTCCCCCCAAAAGGGCATGTATAAAAATAATGAAATAACGATCTGTTGCTGGGTGGTGGGGGGTCTCTAACTTTTTGCCCTTCGGATTAACCCCTCGGTTTGTCCCTCTCCTTCCCCTGGATCGCCATCGCCTTGGAGGGTTTGCTCCTTCTCGCGCACTGCCTTGCTCAAAATTTGTCTAAGTGTTCAGCCTTTCAACAATGTGGGGCGAGTTAATAGGTATTAGGTGTGCGTGAATTAAAGTCAAGCACCCGACCCTGCCTGATCTTGTTAGAGGGACGTGTGCATTGTATTGCATGGGTGGTAATCCATTCAGCCTTAAATCATCTCTTCCTCGTCTCAGTATTTGTGTAGGAAAGGGTGGTGGGGGGTCTGGGAAGTTGGAATATCCCACAAAATAGGACTGGATATGGGCATTGGAAAGGGGGGATACTGCCTCTCGGCATCGGGTGTCCCTCCCCCAGGTGATCCTCCCACACTCGTCCACCCCAAGGGTCTGCATCCAAATGCGATGGCTGTGCCCTGGCCACCTGAGCAAGAGATCCCCGGGGTCTGGGCAGTGAAACACCGTCTGGTTGTTCACAATACCTACTATTTGTTGACTGCGTTGGAATTACCACTGGAAACAGTTTGCAGGAATATAGGATTCACGTGTTGAGGAAAGCTATTTTAAATATTTTGCAAGATTCTCGCATCCAAATACGATGGTTAAGATGGACATCTCTGTTACTGTGTTTTTAATTGGGGATTTTAGTAATGGTTGCTAAAATGTATTTTTATATTATATAATGTATTGTTATGATATATGTTAGTGTCTCTTTTATGAATTGAAATATTATATATTTTTAAAAAATGAGTTTTTTCTATGATGGTTGTATTGTGAAGGATTAATTTTGAACCAGAACACAGAATACATTTTTTTATGCTTCAGGTGTAGGCATCTCTGACAAAGCCATTTTTAGTTTAGGGTAATGTAATGTAGACTTTATCATGTAATGTTTAGACTGCAGTCTACCAACACATATAAGTCATTCGTTAGCGCTGATAAATAAACCAAACTGTTCAACTGTGTTACAAGGCGATTTAAATCGGGGGCCTGGAGATGCCTCTGATAAGGGAGTAATCATTTTGGAGCAAAACCTTAATATTGAAATTTTAGTGAATAATAGAGAGGTTACCCATATTAAAGGAAACAATCTGGATTGGGTTAAGTCTTGGAATATAAATATAGATAATATTAACAGTAAAGCACGTATTTGGTCATATCACTTTTTTGTTGATTTTCAGATTCAACTTCCTGAGAAACCGACTCGTAAAGGCAGTAAACTAAAAGAGTCGCTGGTAGGAATTTAAAAAAGTAAAGTCTGAGGATCTTACTGGCTGTATTAATACGCTTATGGACTCTACTACAGATTTAGATACTCTGTGTGTTCTTGCTGCCTCATAGCGCACATGTTTAGTTACTATGTGAATCAGGCAGCTCCTACGAAGCTTAAAACTGTAAGAGATGGGCTGTGACATGATAGATGGTTTACACCCGCTACCTTATAAGGAGAAAAGGCAGGCAGAGGGTAGCCGGCTTAAAACTAGGACCGATACAAATAAAGCAATATGGAAGCCCGCAGGGTAAAAGGCGTGGGGTGTCACGCTCTGCTGGAGAGACTGTTTGTCCCAGGAGGGACACCATCCAAGCACCGGGTTGCTAGGCCATGGCACCTCCACCATCAAAGGCAGCAGCAGGACCCGCCAGGGCTGAAGCCCGCGGGGTAAAGGGTGCAAGGTGTCACGCTCTGCTGGGGAGCCTGTTTGTCCCAGGAGGCACACCATACAAGCACCGGGGCCCTAGGCCACGGCTCCTCACCATCAAAGGCAGCAGCAGGACCCGCTAGGGCTGAAACCTGTGGGGTAAGGAGTGCGGGGTGTCATGCTCCGCTAGGGGTGTCAAGCGACTGCTGAGGGTCGAACCTGTCGAACCTGGACACTCAGCGAGAGCAGGGTAGTTGCCCCAAAAATCAAGAAACCAAGCAGCGAGCCCAGGTGAAGAGTGGAAAAGAGGGCAGAGGAGAGTGTGGAAAACCCCTTGACAGTGCTTCAATCCCTCATTACTTAAAGTCGAATGCCAAACACTGAACACTGAACATTCTATTACTGGCGCTCGAACAGTTCTTTTGCTATTCCACCTATTTGTCCATTCATCCTGTGATTGACTAATACTGATTCGCTCTGGTATGGCGACGAAACTAGTGGCCACAGACTTCGTGGTCTGCCCTGTCTCACCCTCACCCCGACCCTCTCCACCTGGAACCCACCCACATTCACCAAGGAGGACATTTCTATCCATTAAACGGATGTTAGTAGAACAGCCTTGCCAGACGGTGGTCCAGGTGGTGACAAATCTAGACCCTAGGCCCCACCGATGATAACAGGAGAAGCCTACACCTTCATGAAGGAAATACACAAATTCCTATGGTGGACCATGGGGGAAAGGGCAGCAACTAACCAGGATCACCATTGCAAGGGGAGCGTTTCAAATAGAAAATGACTAAAAGTAGGGGAAGGTCCCACCGAAGGTCCTTTAGAAGAAAGTTCAGCCATAAGCATCACATTCCTTCTGACCTTGCAAGCAGGAAGGCGGTACCCCCAGACAAAATCCCTCTGCGGACATAGGATGTAATCTTAACATCTAAGACCGCTCACACGCCCCTTGCTATTTTTCCTACATGCCCGCTCCTAAACCATGGCCCTTGACAAGCTACTCCTGGGCCCTAGAGGAAAAACCCCAGGTCAAATACAAGTGTCCTCCTCCTTTTGCTTCACCAACCCCAGTGGCACCGGCCATATTTTCCATGGAGACGAAGCACAGAGCATGCTTAGCAAAAGGAATTCCTAACCTCCAACTGCCAGGGTCACGGAAACGGGGGACCCTCGCTCCAATGTTAACCCTACAAGCGCCTCCAGGAATGTATGCCTGCAATCTATTTGATGATCTGTGCATTGAAAAGGGTGACCCACTGGGAAACATCCCTCCTGCTATACATCCGACACCAGTCCCAAACTTCGACGCGGAGCATACACTACAGGGACGCCATTGTTCCCAGGTCCTTACAGAACTGGTGGTCCTTAAGAAACTCTTACTGTTGGTGTTAGATAAGGGCGGAGACATTGGAAGAAGTTACCCAGGGGTCCACAGGCCAAGTAACAAACACTAAGGGCCTAGAACCAGAGGCAAGGGACCCTAGTACTACCCCCTAATGGACGTGACCCAGCTGGCCCTTAGTGGCTTCAAGGCACCCACTTGTGTGCTATCTACTAAAGAGCCTGAGGGTCGCTCAGGCATTGGTATTAACCCGATGCCCACCGATGCTCAGATAGACCCTCCTAAAGCCCATTTGTGGGGTGATCCAGGGGCTCCTGACCATGAGAGCACGAATGTTCCGCAAAGGGGTAAGTCATTGGGGGAGCACCTGAATTGGTTAATAATAAGTCTACTGTCCCACCCGTGCACCAAAGTACCAAACCCACTGGGCCCGAATCTACAAATCCCCCAGCACCAAGGCCCGGAGCATAGAAGTCCATGGAGGTCGAGAAGACATGGGGTGGTCTACATGCACAGGGTCCCCAAATGCTCTGTAACCAAGCCCGAAACCACAGTCTCTATCACAAACAAGTGTATCCACTGGTTGCGGACAGTACACGGGTGCCGGTCATTGATCAGGGAGGACATCCTTTGGTGCAAAAGCCAACTAACCACTGTTGAAAGCCCCTATGACTCCATCTGCATAGAATTAAGGAACTGTAATTTGGCTAGTGGCTTGTTGGGAATCGACACCTGGCGGGGCCTAAAGCTCAGCACCTCTGTTGTCATTAGCGCCCTCCCCTTCTGGAAAAGCATCGACCCTAGGGGAAGCCTGTCTGTACTGGGAGCTGGGCCGAAGCCATTCACGATCACAGGAGCCAATTTACTTGAACTAGGTCCAAGACCCGAGGGGTTATGGACTGGTATTGGGAACTCCCAGTAACAAATTAATGTCTGTTCTGATATTTTGTCATATGATGTTTAAAATGTGCTGTGCAATTTTTATGGTGTTCCGCTGAAATAAAGTTAATGATGATGTATATGGAAATATTTGGAAAAAGCTTATAGGCGGGCAATTGATGAAACGAAAAAAATAAAAATGTAACTAACAAATTGAACATGCTGAAAATAACACTAGGAAGCTTTTAGAAATCCTAAAAAAGTTAGAGAAACCCAAGGTGCAACCTCAACCTTTTATTCCTACAAAGGAAGATGGCATCACAGCTCAACATGCTTTTGCAGACAAGGTTAGCACAGCCCATTGGAAGACTGCAAGTATCCTGTGTATAGACAAACATAACAAATCATTGGAAGTTGAGGGAAGTCCTGCTCAATCAAACTTTTCAATTAAATCCGTCACTGTACTTGAGATGGAAAAGGTACGTGGGAATATGCGCCCTACTACTTCTTTTGGTGACAACATTCCGTCCAAACATTTTGCCTCCATCGTCACACAGTTTGTGAATGCTACCTTTGCTCATAATACTGTTCCAGATGCCATTAAAGAAGTTACAGTGACCCCTTTGCTAAAATAAGTAGGTTTTCCAGAGAGGCTGTGAATTTGAGACCGATTGCAAATGTTTTATTTCTCTTAAAAATTGTTGGCAAGATTGCCACTATGTGGTTCCAGGAATATCTGGACTGCTTCTCTATTCTTCATCTGAGGTACTCTGGTTTTCGGCCAGACCATGGCACTGACAGTGCCATGGTTTGGCTCCAAACCCACATGTTGGATGCTATGGAGAGGGGTAAGACTGGGTTGTTGGTGTTATTAGATGTGTCAGCAGCGTTTGACCTTTTAGATCATAAGCCATGTCCGGAAAAATTATCAACAAGCGGCTGCTCTGAGAGTGCCATATATTGGACTTGTTCCTTCTTAAGCAACAGATAATCTACAGTACACTGGGGAACCGACGCTTCTGACCCGGTTCCTCTACATTGTGGAGTTCCTCAAGGTACATTTTGGTCACCTGCTATCTTTAAGGTGTACATTGAGCCTCTTTGCTACTTGCTTACACGAATGGGGGAGCAGTACACCAACTATGGCAATGAAAACCAGTTGTTGCTAGAGCTGAGTGGTAATTATGCCAATGACTCTGATAGGTTAACTTCCATCTGCAGACCTGTTAAACACAGGATGTCTACACACTGGCTGTGTATGAACAGTTCAAAAACAGAACGTATGACTTTCGGATCAACAGAAGCTAGAGCTAAGCTTGATCCAAAATATTCCACCTTTAGTACTGAGGTTAGTAGTATCTCAGTTTTGAATAAGGTGAAGACACTTGGTGTGTATTTTGAGACTTCTCTTGGTTTTGGAGGCACACACTGACAGCATTGCCAACATTTAGCAATACCATCTGAGACTTTTGAGACAAATCAAATCTTTTGTCTCTAAAAACATTTGTGAAACTTTTGCTAGAGCTACAATCATGCCCAGGATTGATTATTGTAATGCACCTCTGAGTGGTGCCAGCAGAGACATTGCCACGTTGCTAGCGGAAGGGGGGACTATAGACCCAGGTATTTTGATTTTAGCTCAGGATAGAAGCTCAGGGGCAACAACCAAAAGGCTATCAAGCCCTGAGTCCCGATAGCCCCAACATTAGCCTAGCCCCAGGATATTTTCCAGACCTTGCAACACCCCTGGGTGCCACGAAGGTTAGCATTCATAAGGTGATGCAGGATGAAGCAATCCAGATTGTCAAAAATGTCCCCCACCGAGCTCATATTTCTAATTTCAGAGAAAAAATCTGCACTGGCTGCCTGTAGGTGCCAGAGTGCAGTTTAAGATAAACACCTTGACACACAAGTGCCTTTATGGTGCGGCACCTTCTTACCTTAAACATAGCCTAGTGCCATACGAGCAAGGAGAGTTCCGTGTTCTAGTAACACCAATCTTTTGGTATGTCCTAGAGCTGAGCATGTGAAGGGGAATAGCTTGTCATTTCAGTCTCAGGCTGCCCATGTTTGGAACCCCTCGACTATTGACTTATGGCAGGAAAGGAACCTGTCTTACGTTTGGAAACTTATTTATTTGAATAGCTGAGTTTCGCCCTGCCTAGACCTCCTTTGTATCATGTATTTTTTGTTGCGTCTTTTTGTTTTGGTGTGCGCCCTGATGCCTGCAGGCTTTGGCGCGAGATAAATAAATAAATAGATATCGGAGAAAACCCACAGATCTGTGTGGCCGTGACAATGGCAGTTATATTGATACAGAAATATTGCATAACATAACAAACTCTGCACCTCTGAAAAGGCTGTAGAAAGCCCCAAGACTGCAAAGTTCACTGCAGACACTGACCCAGTGAAGATAAAGGGATTCTGAGATAAAGCACAAACTATAATGAGTGTGATTAACCAAAAGGTATTCTACCATAGTTATAAAGAGACTAAACCACAATTCATTAACTTGGCATCATGACAATTTTAGAAAAACTCCCTTGTGATGCCAATAACCTTGTCAACGACCAGCTTGTGTCCCTTCGCCCATGCTACTTTGAGGTTTTGGATTGTGCGTTGTCCAACCAGATCACAAGCCACTTGGAGGTCAATGGACATTGCAACCCCATTCTAACCGGATTCCAAAGCCAACATCCCACGGAAACAGCAATAAACCCATGCCACTATCTCGCCAATTCTCATCACTAAAAGCTCTCCTCAGTTATCATCCTTCTCAATCTCTTATCAGGCTTCAACACTGTCAACCACCCCTTTTACCTCATACCCTCTCCATCCTCGGCATCCAGGACACTGCCCTTGCCTGCGTTGGCTCCTACTTGTTTGGCCAATCAATCTCAACCTCCTGAAAGACACATTCCTCAATCCTACCCCTTTCCCTGTGGGAGTCCACCAAGACTAAGGTCATGGCCCACTACTGTTTACCTTCGATAGCTCTGCTCTTGTGAAGCTTATCTTCTCCTTTGGTTTCCTCTACAACCTTTTCAGGATGACACACCAATTTTCTCCTTTCTAGCCTTCACCCCTGAACTATCTACCATATTTCAAATTTTCTACCTGCCATCTGCTACTGCATGGCACTACAATGTCTCATACCATCTCCTCTCGTATAGCCTTTTCACCTGACTACCTCAGACCAGCCATGTCTCACAAACGTGTTATCCTGGTTGACAGCAAACTCAAACTTCACCCTGATGGACATTAGCAAGATCCACCCCCACTTAGCTGACCACTTTATTAAAACTAATCGCTACTCTTGTTCTGAGCGGGCATGACTATTGTTCCAGCCTCCTCATGCCCGCGCCCCTCTACTCCTTTTCCTTAAATATAATTAATAGCTTTTCAACTCATACACTTTATAACCACTCTCGCTCTTCTTCCATCTCGATTCAGGTTGGCCTTCTGTGCATCTTCGATCCCTCTTCAAATGTCTCAATTTAGTCTACACTTTTGTCGATGGGATTCGACCCCCTCCATATCTGGCTACCTCTACCACACAACTGCTCTGATCTCTTTTATAACCTACTGAAATGTATTTCTGATAGAGGCACAATGGCCTATAATTAAATAAATAAATAAGGCTACGTAAACGCTCTGTAGTAATATTTCTCCCACTGTGGGTGTTGCCAAAGTGCAGATTATGAGAGAAAACTAAAACCTATTGAAAGAATATGGTTTGGAGTAAGACAAGGTAATCTAGTGTTCCATGAGGATAACTGCAGCATCAGATGATAAAAAAGGCAAGCACGGCAGATGCCATACAAATGGTTGATCGCTGGTGCGCCCATTCCTTTAGGAGCCATCTGCTCCCACTTAAACTACTACTAGAGGAATACCCTCCACTGAACATCAGTTAAACCAGAGTTGTGTCTAGGAACTGCTTATCGCCACAAAAAGGGCCCATGGAAATCTCTACTGTCTCCAAACCCTAACCTTTTACCCCACAGCATTAGATAGGAGGTTTAGCTCCTGGCAAGAAGACTTGAGGAGAGGCACAACATCAAATGAAGGAAGGAATGATGGCAAGAAGATCTCGAAAAAAGTGATATAAGAAATAATCTTCCGACCAAAGATGTATTTCATGGAATGCAAGCTATGAAAGTGTTGGAGGACATTTTGTGTTCATTGAGTCAGAAACAGGTGGGGAGTGAGGCAGCGTGAGTTTCACGGTCTATACATTCACAGAGGGTTTCAATGTCCTCAATTGACCTGTAGTGTAATGAGTTACTGGACGGTAGAGTGAGTGGACTACCTTACCTGGTGCAGCAAACTAGCTGCAGCGGGACACAGAGAGCCATTCTGGTGGCACCAACTTAGCTTGTATGCGGAAAGCCTAGTGAATGGAAATGTATTGTTGTCAATTGAAGAGCCCATAGTTGTAATCCCAAATGAGGGTTCGATTTCATAGGTCAAGGGTAGACCTTTAGGGTGGAAACTCTAAGGAAGGCATGGTAACAGTGACATAACTACAAATCAGAGTTTGGAGGCAGGTGCCTCCTGTTTATACCTCAGTATTATAACACATATGTAACAGAAGGCTAGGTAATTACAAAAGTTATTCCTGACGCTGAGTCCCTAGCACAAAGTTAAATGACCCTACATGTAAAAAATCCTGTATCAAATGTAAGATGGCCCTAGTGAGTGCTGCTGAGCCGACTACAAAAGATGTTGAGATCCTGACCCTATCCTCTCTAAAACACTTTCCTAGTATCTACAAGTGCACGCAAAAATGGAGGTCGGTATTTTGTTTTTAATCTTTCCACCCCCACAACACGTGTCTTATTGTTAAAATAACAAAGGTCCTCACTGACAGTTAGTCACTAGAGGAATTAAAAAAAAAAACAAATTACATCACCACTAGGTTATAGTGGGGATAGAGTCTATAGTGATAACTTCAACAATTTCTTTGTGCAACCCCTTTCTCTATATAGAAGGGTATTGGAGTCTGGGTTATCAACCAGTACTCTTAAACCAACAGTCAACCGGTTTCAGCAGGATTCTTGAGTGGCCGCTTTCATCAGGACGAATACTTTTCTGATTTTAGTATTCTTAAATTGTGTTCAATTTTTTGAAGAGTTTGGGGGTATCTTCCGTTGTCCAGAGTAGGTATAGTGGAAAAATCCCTGATCCTATAAGGACAAAGACAAGAAAAAACAAGTGGGACCGGTGTCGGTCTCGAAGTACTTTTTTAAAAACCCTTGAAACTATAGGCTATGTGGTGTTTTCTTTACCTATATCTGTCGAGGTACTAGATCGTGTATTAGTCCCGATCTCTGTCTTCGACTTTCTGTTCGGGGAGGAAGGTGTTGAGTCCTCTCTTCTCTCCCGGATTGTTCTCACTAGAATGAGAGCATCGGTGTCGGATCATTTTTGTAAGGTTTTACAGCCTACTATTAAGCACGTTTACTATCGCCAGTGTTCAACGGCTTCAACCTGGCTTGATAAGGTTAGTCTGGTGTTCCTTCTATATGTTCTGAGTTAAAACATTAGCTAGCTTCTATTGGTAGTGCAAGAGGTAGCTTGTGCGTTATTTTCATCACAGTTCACATGCATTATTGTTGGCAGTGCGCTCACTCTCGGTAGTGCTTCCCTATTCACTGCGTTTCGTTAGTTTAGTTATCAGGTGGTTCGGCTTGATCTATCTTTTTGATTAATCATAGCGAACGAACACTGGACCGACTCCAGGCTCTCCTGTGAGTTTAGTCGTTTCAATCTAGGCAAATATTTAAAACGCTACTTCGGAACGCTTACCTCTATTTAATCGTGGTGACCGCTTCTCGTTGCACGTACCGTTATCGCGCCATCTTGGATGATGTCTGTTTATATCTCAGCGTCACGTGTGCGCGATCACGTGTGAGCTTCCGAAAGGACACGAACCCCCTGGGAATTGTAGTTTAGCGCCGTTTCTGTTTCTCATAGACATGTTAGGGCTGTAAACGTTTCAAAAGGAAATGTCTGGGCATTATGGCGAATAGTTTGAGGTTCCACAGTGGCCAGTGCATATATTACTTTGCAAATTTGTGTGTATCTATGACATATTAGGGTTCGGCATATAGCAGATACAGTGGATAGACCCACTGGAGTCGCCAGAGTACCAGGTAGGGTGGGATATAGGTGTTACAGGGAGGGGGATACCACGTCTCGCCATCGGGTGTCCCCCTCATTCTCCCTGAAGACCCCTCAACCAGGTGATCCTCCCGCACTGGTCCATCCCCAGTGTCTGGATCCAAAGGGGATGGTCGTGCCCTGGCCACCTGATAGAGACCCCCAGGGACTAGCGTGTGAGACCTTCTGGTTTCTCACAACACCCACTGGGTATAAAATTAGAATACAATGACACAGATGTTCAGAATAAAAGACCCATAAATGAATAAAGCCCTGCTTCTCTTGGGGGGCCCATTGGTAATCCTAGTTAGTGCTGCTTAGCAGTGTATTGGTCCAGCTCTAGTGGGAATTCCAGGCCACTGGTTGTTATTTTCTATTGTATCTACATGCAGCATAATTTTCCTAAATAAAGGCATCTAATCCCAATAGTCTTTGGGAGTGGGAGTGTGCTATGATTGTCCCAGGTGGCTAATCCTGTTCCGTGTGGTGATTGATGTGTGAACACACGGTGTGGTGATACCACAGCATCTACATGTATGCATAACAAGTGGCAACAGGGCTCCTACCAGGCCCCATTGCAAGTGCAGTGTGCATTGTAGACACATGGCCTCATTACAACTCAGGCGGTAAGGGATTTACGGCGACGTAAACAGCGCCGACCCTTACCGCCTGAGTACGAGGTCCCTTAGCGCCATGGCAGATTTAACACCTGCTTTTAGCAGGTGTTAAAATCCATGGCGCTAAGGGACCATGGAGTTAATTACGCCACCGTAATTTACGGTGGCGTAATTAACGCCTTCCCCACTCCCATTATGCCCTATGGGGCAAAAATGGGAATGGGGAAGGGTAAATGGGGATTGGGGACTTACCGCCCCGCCAAGGTCGGAATGGGGCGGTAAGTCCGCCAACCACCATGGCGTAAACATAGTTTACGCCATGGTGGTAAAGTCACGGCCCAGGCGGTAACTTACCGCCTGGGTCGTAATGAGGCCCACAGGCTTTTGACACTCTGCCTTTAGATAGAGCTGCTGCTCCGTGTTTTTCTTATCTGTCATAACCAGGAGAGGGGAATTTTACCAGAGCATTTACCTTTCTGCACCAACATAACCTTCACACTGAGGTGTCCAGGTATTACCAAAAAGCTAAAGAGCAAGGTGTGACCTGCTACCTGGTGCAAGTGGCAGCTTGTGAACTAGGGCTAGCTGGTAATCAAATGGAATGTCTATGTGGAGTGGAAGACGATCCGAAAAAGTAGGGTGGCGGCTACCAATGACAAAACCCTGTGGTGAGATTCGGCAAATCAAGTGGGCTCTGTGGAAGGGATATATACCAACTTATTTCTATTAAAAAACTATTTTGCAAATATAGGACCTCTTTCGGACCATTTTAATAACACATCAAGTACGAGGTTGCATCACTCTAATTTCTTAAGGGGTACATTTTACAAGTTTTGTGCATGTAGTGTAAGGTTGTAGGAGATCTAAGAGGGGAGTCGGTTAGTCGGAGGAAGGTGACTGTAGGTTTTAAAAGGCAGAAATAATCTGCAAACCTGCGCTCGTACCCCTGTTCATTAGTAGAATTGGTCCAATTTTTGTAGCTTATAATACCACCTGTCAATCCCCCTACCTGTCTCTGATTCTTGCTCTGTCTCTCTCTCTTTATCTCTCTATATCCATCTCTCTCTCTCCCTTTATTTCTCTGACTCAAAACTATGCATTGTATCACATGAGGAACAAAGCCGACATCAGCGAGCAGTGGAGTAACTTTGCTGTAAATGGGGGGAAGACATGACATCTAAATTAAAGGGGCCCCTGCCAAATGAGTGGTACAAAATGGGGTGGGGCAAAAGTTGAGGGGCAAACACCCTTGCCCCGCCCTGAAATGATACCCAGCATGCAAGTTGGACGATGAAGAAAAGGGCTGGTGTGGAAACTCAGACATTCCCATTAGCTGCCTGCTAAGCGTTATGGGAGTTAAGACCTTCTCATTAAAAGGAAGGGCTGCTTGAACCCACTTCATCTTCCTTACTTATGCTGCTTAGCAGGCTAAGAGATGCCTCAAACCACACTCTAGAATGCTAATGTGCTAGGCTCAGTGGCCTGATGGGCCTTTTGCTTGTCGAGGCCCAGTCGAGGTAGGGCAAGACGTTTGTCAGCCAGGTGTTTTTCAGGCATTGGTCATCGATGGGCCAGAATCCCTTCTCTTTTCACCGAGAGGTTTTCACTGCTTGTTTCTTAGCTGTTCCCCTACAATCAGAATGCCACCACTCGGGCAAGGGCCTCGAGTGGGTGGAAAATGCAGGCTGTGTGTTGTCACCAGCATTTCCAGCCACCTGATTGGCTGAGCACCCTTCTTTGGGTGCGAACATTGATTTATCCACACTATGTATCCACCCAAGATTATAATTTTCTAAAAGGAAAACTATCCCTCCTATTTGTTCACTTCAGCATAAGATCATTCGTGACATTTTACTATTTATTTGGAAGTGCATATTTCCTATGGCAATGGAAATGGAAATCTTAAACTCCATTTCATCACACCCTGTCATTTTCAATATCTCTGGCTTTCACAGCTGTTGATTATGCATTCTCTATCTGGCTATAAAGCTTGTGCATTGGTTCATAGCCTCAGTTGTTGACTATACCTATCAAAAACATCAGGATTCACTATATTTGGCTATCATTTACGAAATGCTGCACTTCTCGCCACTGGAAACAATCACTGTTTTACACTGCACACATAGCACAGAAAAAAGGCGAATGCCATTTGTTCTTATTTAAATGTAATCTCATTTAGCTTGAAGTACAGTGATGCTTTTCCCATTCTGTTGGTGAAAGATTATCAGCCACAGTAAGGCAGATTTCACTTGGTTTAAATATAGTGATAATACACTGTTGCATTTCATAATGAGATAGTAATGTATTCTATTTGAAATAAGCCCCCCCTAGTGTCAAATACTTCCACCGGCAACTCACTCCTGAGACTTAGCAGATACATGGTTCTAGAGGGCCTGTATCTAATTACAGTGGAGATTTTTCATACTACGTTTTCAGTAATTGTTTAAGGCAGAGCCAACATGGACCCTCAGATTTTTCAAATAATCTTCTAGTCTGCTTGCAAAGCAGGTTTACCTCAGGTATATGCTTCCTCGTGGATAAGGCCCAGTCACCTCCAGACAATATCCAAGTTCAGCATTCATCTATTTGATACAGGTGTTCCCTTTTCCGCAGCCTTCATAATCCCAGTTCACTTTATTCCCTGTGTGTTTCTGCTTATGTAATGGAATATATTTCCACACTCTGTTATTGTGACATCACAGTTTTGAATTGGTTGAGTTTTTTAAAGTTCTTGCTTAACAGGATGACACTCCCAGGGAATACACCCCTTAATTTTAATAGGTTCATCATATTTGTGAACATGTGAGAGGCTGGGGACAGTTTACTGTGGACAATTTTGAGCAACACGATACATCAATGAAATATGTATTTCTGGGCCCCCATGACCCTCACAAATGCGGGAATATGATGCATAATTTATGCAATTAAATATGACTTTGTTATTAAAATAACTCTCAGATATCCTGTTTAAAGTAATTGTGTAGAGGACACAATTTCCCTTTATTTTAAGTTATATGGCTTTGAAGTTGCAGCCAAAATCATTTTTAAATGTATTTCTAATGCAAATTTGTAATGTATTTCCTTTCCTTGTGCTAGCATAATGAGTCACGTGATCAGTGTTCAGAAGACCCTTTCATTGGTCTTTCATTAAACAGTCATGTGGACTTTATTACCCAGCTGATGTCAAGAGGTGACAGGGAAACTGGGCTGGTCATCATGTGATCAGTCCAGATTCTTATCAGTCACGAGGGCTCTGTTTTAGATCTTATGAGAAAGTAAGGATGTATTTTTTCTTAAGAATATTGCCCATGAGATGAGCCCTTGTGGGTGGGGCATCTCATTACTCAGAGACTCTGAACAGATGAGTCGTTGCTATAAGGAATCTGTTGTGTTTCCTTGATGGCTTTAATCGTAGAGGTCTATTTTCTCCTGATGCCAAGGTAAGCCAAGCCAACCTCTATTCAACAGTGAATGCAGGGTTAAACAGAAATAATCTTGTCAGGTTCCCTGGGAAATCAGCATTGGCAAAGCCACATTGGAAAACCAATAATTTCCTATGAGAGTAAGGCTTGTTTACTTCTGTTAAATTGACACACATATTATTTATAAATATCTTACAGTGATTTCTCTTCTTTGTGCTCAACATTTTCTGAATAACCAGCACATTGCAGTGTGTACACTATATCATTTTCCCATTTATTCTTGATTAAAATACCAAGTTGCTCCATTTGAAACACATCATACCTGAGCCTATAAAATGACAAGAGGGTTTGCTTTACAATTACATTTGCAGTATCTTTCAATATTGCAAACTAAGTTTTCTTCTGTATATTTTCTCACATATTTATTTTAGCAATCAGAGTTATAAGGTTCTAATTTGCAAGTTCTTGTTTTCATGTGTAGCAGGAAGTAGAACGTTTTTCTTTAGAAAATAGGCTGTAGTGTTTTTGTCAATTTACAATTTGGGAATGTTATTGGTGAGTGGCAGAATTCGAGTCATGCATCAGTGCTATCCCTCTGGTAAGAAGATAACTAGGTGCATCCCGCAGATGCACCCTTTTCGTGGGAATGGAAGAAACCGATGAGGCACCATTACAGTTTCTCTCACTTTAGATTCAGGTAGTCTCTATTTTCTCCGGCAGCACAGCCCCACTTTGTGGATAGATTATCTTTTTTGGCGCAATGGACGAGAGGCACTTGCATCTCATCCCTTGTGCCCTAAAAATTGTGCATCTGAATGTGCATATTGCAGATGTACACATTCAGATGACATTTTGCACCCCCTTTGCACAGTTGTGCAAATAAGGTGAGGGAGTTTTGTGCATTTCAAAGCACATTCAGAAGCAGAAGAGCTTGGCAATATGCAGAGGATTGCCACAATCCCCTGCGTCATTTTGGAATAGGAGAAAGGGGATGTGAAATGCATGACAGGGTCATTGTCAACTCTGCCACGCTGTTTCTTTTAATTGGAACATTCCTACTTGCATTTCTGTCCATCAGATAGGGATAGAAATGCATTTTTTAATTTCACAAAGACGCAGGGACGTCATTTAGGGGTCGCCAGAGGTCGCAACTGTGGCCAGCACCATGTAGCTCTTTACTTCTGGAGTGGCTGGCTTTCTTGTTCCAGCCCCTTAAAAAAAATAACCAGCCCCTTAAAAAAAATAAGAAAAATAAGAACAGGAGTGCCGCAAGTCTAACACTTGCAGCACTGACCCTAAATAAGAAAGAATAGGAATACCAAATAATGTGTCTTTCTAGAAGTCTATACAATAATTGCTAGACTCATTAAATGTTTATTTCAGGCACACTTCAGGGGGTGAGTCACTGATTTAGTCTGCTCTTAAACGCCTCAACACAGCCTTTCATCCTTCTGAGGTCGATAAATGAGTACCAACACAGGTTGGGTGATATTAGGTGTATATTTTTTCTATATAAAGCGCTTAAGCCTAAGTGCTATATAATAACACATCATTATCATTTGGCCTTGGATGTCTGCTTGCATTCACAGTAATTTGGTAATATGGGCCTATACACACTGAGCTTAACGATACATATGGCGATCCATTCTTGTATGAAATGTACATCACATTATAGCGATATCGTAACCATATTTTTCGTAGTGTACAATGCTATGTGATGCCACTTACTGTTTTGTCAACTGGTGAAAGGTTGTGTTCCATCGTTTCCTGCGATATCACTTCGGGGTGGGGTAAAATGAGATCACTTCCTGTGATGTCATCAGGGGGTCAAGGGTAGTGTGATGTCATTATGGAGATTTCCTCAAATGAAAATGCATTGGTGATAAATATACATATTATGCGGTTGCGCTACCGCAAGGCATAGCTGAGGTTAAGACAAAGTTCCTACAGAGTTTCAGAAAATGACATTTCTTAATAACTTCCGAACGCGTGCATGAAAGAATCTGAATATATTCCAGAGATATATTTCGAGGCAGCCACCTGTGCATGGAAAATTTCAGATTTCTATATCGACAGCATCATAGTTTACAAAATGTTTACTTTGATCGCGTTTTTAACAGCTTTTCACATGATACATATAATTTATAACGTGCATGTACACAAGTGTTTATAGGCGCGACAAGACATGGGAGGGAAGACAGGGGTGGACAAGACAAATGATCTTGCTTGGACTTGTGTCATTCAGATCGTGCAAGTGCGACCGCCCAAAGTACAGGGGGAGGGAGAGATGGGAGTGAAGGGGGAGATGTAATCCAGGCAGAAATACTCTGAGTAAGTACAGCCAGGGCAGTTCGGCTCCGTGTAAGTGCAAGGAGGCAGGGGACTGTAGAGGTTACAGTTACAGCACCTAATCCCCAGATGGCTGGAGGCAGTGCAGAGGAGAATGATCATGGAGGAGCCTGGTACCCAGTGAGACTATGATGGTGCAACCAGTCGGCGCCACAGACAGGTAGGTCAGCAGGGAAGGGAGAGAGAGAAAGCAGAGTAGAAAAGGAAGGTTTTCAGCTGCTTCTGGAACTTCCGGTGGTCTGCTCAAGAGGGGCAAGAGAGGCAGGGAGGCCATTCCAGAGGGAGGCACCTGCAGAGGAGAGATATCTACCCCCCACTCTCTGCCTGTGGTGGGGGGTAGATCCTATGTGATTTTTCCATAGGAATGATTTTTTTCCACTCAAATATCTCAACATTGACTGCTTCAATGTGTTCCTAATTTATTGCAGGTGCCTAGAAATTAGCTTGCAGTGGAGAACTAAAAAGATTTTTGAAAAATCGATGGCCAATTTTGCGATATTAATGGTTGAAAATGTATTTATATATGACACATGCACACTGTCTACCATGTTTTCCACTGAAAGAAATATAGAATACGTGAAAAATACAAGCCAACCATATGCTCAGAAACCACACCACACATACGCACAGCACCTAGAACCACACCCAGCATACGCACTAACCCACACTGTGTACACATTACAAACATACTCGGGGAAGAAAATACATAATACAAGCAATATGCAGCCAGCATTATCTTGACCACACACAGCACACACACTCACCCACCCTACATACACATTAAAATATACACTCAAGCAAGGAAATAAAGAATTCATACACAACACAAACCCAACATATGCACTAACCCACACTGCATACACATTACAAATATACAATCTAGCAAGAAAATAGAAAAGTCAAGCAGCCAGCATTATCATGACCACACACAGCATATGCACCCACCCACACTGCGTATACAGCACATACACTAAAGCAAGGAAATACACAATGTATTTACCAAAAACAATATCCATGCTATATATGCTAAAAAAGGGAAGACAGAAAGTCAAGCAGGCCATTACTGCAAAACATTACTAAGCCCTTCAATAATATTGACTAAAAGTAGACTATTCCCCTCATTACTTAAATGTAAACCATCAACTCTAAAACGACCTTCATTTTGTCTTTTAATGTTGCGGTGAAAAATATAATTGTATTTATTTATTTATTGAACATTTGTATGGCACCTATACAGACCGTAGCCAGGGTTGTCTGACAAGGGGGGCCTGGAGCTAATGCTGTTGGGCCCACCACAGTGACATTACCATCTGTAAATGTCCACACAGCGCTGCTGAGTGGGCATTTATGTATTTTGGGTGGGCCTTGCCCTAACCTGCCTATGCCTCTGCACCTATACAACAGAGTTTCCAGGCGCCACAAGACAAAAGAGGAGCGGTAACAGGGAAGGACAAATAACAAGTAATGGTCCCACTAGGCCTTCTGACATTCAGATCGTGCAAGTGCAGTAGACAAGTGCTGGGGGAGGCCTGAGGCAGGGTAAGTGCTAAGGGAGCCCATGGAGGGCAAGTGCACAAAGAGACAGGGGTAAGGGTAGAAGTGTGAGGGGCAAGGATGGACCAGTCTCAGTAGGCTTGTCAGGGGATGGTGCCCGAAGGCAAGTGTTGGTAATGGGGTACTATCGAAGATTGGTAAGAGGATAGCCTGGACCCTGTAGGACTCAGAAGGTACCAGACAACCAGTCATTGCAGCAGGGTGAAATAGCAGGGTACGGGGAGAGGGAAGGAGGAGGCGAAGAGAAAAGTATTAAGGAGTTTCCAGAATTTAAGGAGATCCAGCTCTAGACTGAGAGGGGCAGGGAGGTGATACCAGAGGAAGGCTCCTGCCGAGGGAAGAGATCTGCCCCCACTCTCTGCTTGGAGAAATGTTTGACCTGCAGAGAGTTAGAGCTAAAGGATCGGAGGGCTCTAGTGGGAGGCATTTAGGGAGGGGAAGTTGGATATAGTGTGGACCCAGGCCCCAGAAAGCCTTGTGGATGATGCAGAGGGTCTTGAATTTGATCCTTGCAGCCACCAAGAGCCAGTGGAGAGATTTTAGGGTTGGTGTGATGTGGTCCCTGGGCCTGAAGTGGCAGCCCTATTCTGGATTTGTTGGAGAGGGTATAAGGATTCAGGAAGAGGCTGTTGCAGTAGTCCAGCCTAGAGAGAACCAGAGCTCTGGAGACATTGTGTTTCTGGGGAAAGTTGAGGAAAGGGAGAATGCCTCTGAGGAGGTAGAGCTGAAATTGGGCTTTTTTGAAAAGGTCAGTGATATGAGGTGAGAAGGCGAGGGAGGAGTCGAAGATGACTTCTAGGTTTTTTCCTCACAAGAAGGTGAAGGGAGGGTGGCCAGAGATTATGGAGGACGTAAGGGGCAGGAGTTCCAATGAGAAGGATCTCGGTCTTACTGATTTTAAGACAGAGATCATTATCAGCGTACCATGCCTGATTAGCAGTCAGACAATCGGGTAGGAGGAAGGAAGGTGAGGTAGAGGAGGGTAGATTAAAGGAAGCTGTGTGTCATCGGCATAACACTGGAAATGTGGAGAGAAGGTGGAGATCAAGTAGGAGATAATGCAGGCTATGTTCAACTGCAAATGTATACATACATCTATTTTCTTTAATACAAGCGTGATTTATTTTTTTATGATTCACACTTCCACACAGCTAAGTATGACGTGCTGCCAAGCATGAAATACAATTTCGGCTCCTGGAAAAAATCCTGATAGCCGGACCAAGTAATTTTTCATCTCAAAACATAATTCATTTCCTCTTTGAAATCCCAAATTCTTCCCTCCATCATGAATCCCAATTACATCTGGGATTTTGCCACTGTTATGATACGCAACAAGTTCCTATTTCCACTGCGATAGCTGTGCCATTCTACATTGAAATGTGAAAATAGTGAAACTGTTAGTAGTTTGTGGACATAATGCTTCAGTCAAAAAATCCAGAAATCTCCCATTATTAACAAAATCTTTTTCTACATTAAAAGAAACAAATAATTAATATAATTCCCTGTACGCATTTCACATGTGAAAAAACACAGCAAAAAAATCCAAGAGTCTCCCATTATTAACACATTCTTTCTCTACATTAAAAAATATAAAAAACGTACTTCTTGTTCCATTTTATGTATAAACTTCAACAGAAACGTTTGCAACATTAGCAATTCAAAAATCACTGTACATCTGGAAATAAAAACATGCGTACTTCAAAAGACACAAAAAACAATATATATATGTGCATGCCAAACGTAACTCAAAATACATTACCTTCACAAGAGCAGGCGTAATGCAGGTCTTAACAAAAAGAGCACGCGTAGTTATGTTACATACACATCAAAACTTACACTTACTTTTTGTTCCATTTTATGTATGAACACCAATAGAAACTTTTCTAACATTAGACTTCAAATCACCATACGCACCTGGAAATAAAATACATGGGTACTGCAAAACATGTACAAAACACTATACATATATGCATGACAAACGTAAATCATAATACTATACCTTCACAAGCGCATTCGTAATGCAGTTTCAAACAACAAGCGCATGAGTAACTTTACAAAAACGGCTGCAAGTTCACTATCATTACACTTCACCATAGAAGTAAATACAAACTATGTGTATGGTTCATTTGTCCCAAGTTGCGGATGTGTATAAGTAATAACTATATAACAGGTTAAAAATGAAAGTTTACTGAAAAAACAAATGAACAATACACCACTATTGATGATATGTTCACTAAAAATTTGATTTTATATTAATTTGTTTTGATTTATTGATTTATTGCGCATTTGTAAGGTGCTTATTCTGCAAGTAAATTGTGTTTCAAAGCGCCCACAGGGCAACAGAGAGAGAACAGATATAACAAAGAAAGGTAGAGGCGGACCTACCATGCCTTGTGAGCATTCAGAATGTACAAGTGCAGAGCGAGAGAGAAGGGATGAGCGGTTGGAAGATAGGTACAAGGTGCACAGGAGGGAGGTGCTAGGGTGTGCTAGGGTGTGAGCAGCTGAAAGTGCCCAGGTGAGTGCACAGCTGCCTATAAATAAATAAGTGCAAAGCTATGGTGGCATAGTCAAGTGGACGCCAAGGCGAGTGCTGGGAGTGGGCGGAGACTGAATGCGATTGTGTGTGGGAGGCCAGGGCCCAAGCAGGCACATAAGTGCCCTGGTCACCAATCAAAGCAATTGTTGGGTTTAGCAGAGGAGGGATGAAGGGAAGGAAGAGGTGAAAAGGAAAATCTTGAGGAGCTTCCAAAATTTGAGGAGATTCGACTCAAGACAAAGAGGAAGGGGGAGACTGTTCCATTAAAAGGAGCCTGCTGTGGAATGAGTTTGGCCACCAGCTCGCTGTTCAGCGAAGTGCTTGACACACAGAGAGTTGGTGCCTGAGGAACGCAAAGATCTTGAGGGACAGTATTTAGTGAGAACAAGTTGAAGATAAAGTGGTCCCCTGCCCCAGACAGCCTTATGAATGATGCAGAGGGATTCAAATTTGATCCTTGCAGCAACAGGGAGAGTTTTTGGGGCAGGAGAGATGCAGTCCCTGGGCTTAAGGGCAAGGATAAATCTCGCAGGCCTATTCTGGATCAGCTGGAGGGGTTGTAGAAACAAAGTGGGTATATTAAGGAAAAGGCTATTGGAGTAGTCCAGCCTAGTGAGAACCAGAGCTCTAGAGACATTGAACTTCTGGGGGAAAGTGAGGAAAGAAATAATTCCTTTGAAGAGTTAGAATTGAAAGTGGGACTTCTTGGCAAGGTCCAGAATGTGAGGGAGGAAAGAAAGATAGGAGTCAAAGATGAGAATAAGTAAGTGTGTATGTAAACTACAGCAATGTTGATACAGTAATCTACAAAATAAGACAAAAATACTCCAAACTTGTTTCACGAAAAATGCATGTGACATAAATGCGTTTACCCACTTCCAAATGTATCACCTTTCCAACCACACCTATAAATAATAAACATTATGGATCTTCACAATGATAATAGCGGATTAAAAATAAGTATCCTTTATAAACTTTCAAAATAATTCAACAAATACACCCGCTATACAATTAATACGATTGTAAAAGTAAATGTATGCTTGGTTCCTTTTCAAAATAAAATTAATGTTTCTTATTTTTCAACAAATTGAAAAATGTCAATGCATGCACTGGGGGTCATTCCGAGGTTGGAGGTAAGGAATTACCGGCACCGGTAAGGGTGCCGATGCCGGTAATCCCTTACCTCTGTATTCCGAGGTCCCTTTGCGGGTCCTTCCTTACCTCCTGCTTTTAGCAGGAGTTAAGTACGGGACCCGCAAAGGTACTTCGGAGGTAATTACGGTACCGTAATTTACGGTGCCGTAATTACCTCCTTACCCATTCTCATTGAGCCCTATGGGGCAGAAATGGGAATGGGGAAGGGCAAAAGGTGAATGGGGAATTACCGGTCCCTCCAACCCTGGAATGGACCAGTAATTACTCCATTCACCATGCCGGATTTGGGACGGTTTCGTAGGCAACCATGGAGCTAATTACTCCATGGTTAGCTCCAAACCCAGAATGAGGCCCACTGAGTCCTCAACAGAGAGCGGTAAATAGAAATGTATTTTTAATTATACCTTTACTTTTAAAATTGCTTAGATCTTGCAAATGTAGCAAATTACAAAAATACAAATGTGTTGTGTGTGTACTAGTCATCTATAACAAAAAAGGAATACAAACAGAACACACAAAAGTATACGCATATGTACTCATTACAGGAAAACACATTGGGCCTCATTACGAGGTTGAAGGTAATCCCTTACCTCCAACCTCGTAATGAGGCCCATTGTATTACAAAAATGAAATCAGCTTACAAAATGCATTTTTCTTTGTAGTATATAAACTGTACGTGTGCGTGCTCCTAACGGTATACCGTTATTTCATCGAAAGTTATTTTTTTACTGCTTTTTTTACAAATATATTTTGCCTGTAATATTCATGACATTTTGGGGGTGATGGTAAAGGGCCGCTAAAGGGTTGGGGGTTGGGAATAGTTAGAAATAGGTGGGGGGGCTTGGGATGGAACCCCCCCAAAAATTAAAAATAATAATTGCACTGACTTTTTTTGGCAAAATCTATTCGTAAAAACACCAGTCGTAAAAACAACTGGCGATGAGATGACATAGAACCCTCCAAACAAAATAACCTTTGTTATCAGTATTAAGGAAGCATACAAATTTGTCATGCTGTATAGCATCTGTACATTTAAAAACAAATAGCTGTATCTGTTAAAATAAAATTCAGTGTACAAAGTCATATTCCAGTTTAATACTTTCATCTGTGTCTAATTTATACCAAAAACTCTATGTAGTAACTTTACATACTACTGTATGTTTGTCTGTACTAGTTCTATATTAAGAAATCCGTGCAGTTATAAACTAAACTTAAACTCAGCAAACAAATTGATATTCCTACGTAAAACACTTCCCATTAATAAAAAGTGAGCATAGAAATATATGTTTTTGTGTTGTGTTTGGACATCCAACAACACTTAAGTGTTATACAGATGTGTGTGTGTGTGTGTGTGTGTGTGTGTGTGTGTGCTATTCACACATTGATTATATTAACAGGAAAGCAATAAGCTTTCCTGTTAATATAAACAAAGTGTAATAAGATATTACTATGCGTATTGTACACATTTTAGACACAAACACCTATGAAAGTTTAAAAAAAGATTTTATTTTTAAAAAAACAATCAAAATGTAAATATATTTTCAAACATTTTCAAAAATGACACATATTACATTGTCATTAACATGCTCAAGTTTTAACTATTACAAAAACATGTTTTACATTTTATATGTGAAACATCAACATTAAGGCAGGATAAAAATCAAATGGAGACCAAGATTGAGGTAAAATACAAACATGAATATCATCATAAATCGTATACCAATAGTTTACTATTATAATATACAAATATATAACAGAAATGTAGGCAGTGGACTCGAGTAAAAAATCTTTCCCCCAAAAATAAATTGTCTTAATAAAATGCCCTTTTCAAACAAAAGTTGAATAAAACTGTCCTTTGTGATTGTTGTTTTTCAAACAAAAGTAGAATAAAACTGTCCATTTTTATTTAATGACAGCGACAGCAGGAAAACACAAGCAGGAAAGAAAAGCTGAAACAAAAAAAACCATCGTCATGGAAAACACCACAAATATTCCTCTACAAAAGATAAAAAAATAAAAAAAAACAAGAAACTGAGATTACGGTAGCCCAAAAACCATAGAATAAAACCAGTCCAAACAACCAAAATAATCACTGGACCTCTTTGCAAGGGAAAACAAGGTTTATTACATGCAAAAAGGTTCTCAGACGGTTCTGTAGAACCAAACTTACATGGAGCTCACCTTATCTCAAGACGTTACACCTTATATAGCGGAAAAAATGAAAATGAACAATACTATGCATAATAATGAGTACAGCATAATCCCACCACACTCATTGGCTACCACCTATAGAACATGCTAATCCCCCCTATAGTACCTTGACCGATAGGCCACATTTACACTCCCCGTCCCCTAGACACATGGTCCCCTACACCGTCAATAGGTTCGTAAATTTTGGGACCATCACGTGATGTGCACCCTCCTGTTCCACACGCGATCAAAGTACCTTGGTGAGGCCAACCCTGCTTTTGATTAGACAATAGGCTTCCTGATTAACCCAGGCACAATGGTGCACATGAGCTGCACCACTGACATTGTACTATATTTATTGGCATCACTTCTGCTCCTCCTGTCCCAAATCACAAGACATTCCAGACACGACACCCCCTTATCTGCTCCAAACCCCAGGTGGCCAGGAATGACATGAACAGGGCACTGCTCTTCAGTCTGAATTTCAAGGATTTGTTTGCTTAAATTGTGTGTCTAAGTGTAATTCATATGGCGGACCGCCCTGGGGTGAGGGCAGTAGAGTCCTAAATCTTTGCCTAGCGTATTGGCATCACTGAGTCTCGTGCCCTATTCTCATGAACGTCTCCTTCAAAGGGCACATCCCTTCCTGCTCTTTTACAAACTAACATTCCATTCCAATCATGTCCAGGCCCACAGCTGGATACAATCAGTGCTTATCTGCGCAGCATTGGTGCCTCTGACCTCGGCTTCTGTCCTGGGGAACGGGAAAAGGGATTTGTTTTGGAGTTGAGCTGGCAGATGTGGAGCAGGTGCAAGTGGATCTAGGTCACCTGGCCTAAACCCCGCCCACCTGGTGCCTTCCTGCCTGCCACTCTGTTTCACCACTTAGCAAGCCCCACACACCCTTTTCCTATCTCCTCCCCTTACTTTCTTCTATGCACTTACTCTATCAGAATTGTCCCTGGACCTAATATGATAGCAACTTCGTCTGTTTCCTCCACCCTCCCATTACTGTTTTTTCCTCCACCCCCCAGCACTATCTGAAATGTCGTCATGCCTAGTATGATAGTCGCTTGTTTTGTTCCTCCCCTCCCTTTCTGCACCCCTCTCCCACACCTTTTGTTTTCTCCGGCTCTACCAGAAATGTCGTCAGGCCTTGTACGGTAGTCGCCTGTCTGTTTCCATTTCCTTTCCACTCTCCTCCTCCCTTCCTTATCTATGTCTTAGCTCTTGCACTATCTGAAATGTCGTCAGGCTGAGTACGATAGTTAATTTCACATCCTTACTGTTCATGGCCTGTAAGAATGTCATTGTATTTTCCCTTGTTCCCTTCCTTGCCTTGAAGCGCTTTGAAACACATTGTGTAGAGGCGCTATATAAATAAACAATCATATCATATCATATCATATCAGAGCCTGCGCTCCACACCAAGAGCTGCATTCTCGTCTGTTCATTGTGTGTTAGGCCTTAACATCTAAAATGGCGTTTCTTCTGTCAAGTTAACACACCAACTTCGCAGTTCCTACCTCGCTGAGACCATCTTCTGCTTATTTCAATCCTTCCTGCAAATCACGCTATCCTATGTCACTAAAATACATCAACTAACCACCAGCCCCATAATACTGGCCTATCTATGACCTATGCAACCACAACATTAATACATTTGTTGCTCTTTCTGTGTTGCTATATGTAAGTATGTAATATGTGTCAGACCTAACTAATATGAAGTATGTGCTGTCTGTTTTACAACCTTCACTCTGCTTGCACAAGGTTGTTCTCTAATAGGTTTTTCGCAATCTGAACCTTTTTTCCTACCTGGGACGTTGTACGTGCATCCCATCAACACCCAGAGACATCATTTCTGATAACTTAATTATTGCAAGTGAACCAACTGCTGAATTTATACAAGTTAATATACCTCATGAGGAACACCAACACAATGAATTTACCAAAGAAAGTATTACAGTGGGATTAGATGACAGCCACTGCCCTCTTCAAAAACAAGTACAACATGATAAGTGTTTATTAATATATAGCAAATATAAAAGTATATTGTGTTAGTAGTTAAGATTTTAAAAAACTCTTTAAACCTAAATAATCCTGTTAGTAAACAATTAAAGTAGTTAGTAATTTAACATAATAAACAAGTATTAATACATTCTTTTAAATCATTTTTGTTTTGGCTACAGAGTCTCCAGGTGAAGATTTCCTTCAGTCTCAACAGATGTTAAAGAAAACTGTCAAAATACAGATATACTGTTACTTACTGCAAAGATTACGTCTCATGTTGCGTGTACCACACCTCATCAATGTGTTTCCCTATCCCAAACACATGAAAAAAAATTAAATTACTAAATGTTTGTCACTTTAAATTACACACTTTTTCTAAAATGAAAGGTTCCTCTATTCTAATAACAAAAGAACCTACACTGACTGTTACAACATTGACTATTTCTACCTGTACAAATACTATAATAGTTAACACTACTGTAGCACAAGAAAATAAAAAACAAAAATCTCCTCGTACTGCAGCTAGTACTACTCCAATTGTGCAAAGTCCAACTATTGTGGAAAATAAAAAGACATATCTGCTCTAGTACTGTTACTAGTATAATGTCAAATGTGCAAACTTTAATATCACAGAAATACAAACATAACTACTCCCACTACCTACTGTCTCTACTCACAACTACTACCCCTCTGATACTCCTATTCTACCTCTACTCCTCACACAATCCACAGACCCCCTCCTTTCAATACCCCGTGCACTCCTTCCACTCTCTCTCACTTCCTGTCTTCACTCAATTAACCCACACTCAGCCACTAACGCAAATGCACACTTACTTAAATACCTTACCTCCTCCCAGGATTGGTTACTTGTCCTAGCCAATCACCTACCTGACTCGAGGGGTGTGACAGGGGAAGGATCAGGATGCGTTGTTAAGGGCTGGTAAGGCTAGATAGGCCTGATTTTATTTCACCATTCCTTGGTTTTTTAGTGGAAATTCTGCCAGTAAGGCCTTTCTTTTTAAACAATAATCTTTGGTACGTTAGCGATGGTGTGCAGGCTCCATTTTTGGAGGCTGCGTCGACTCCTGGAGCCACTGCACAACCTTCTCCCTTATGGGGAGAAACGATAGCTCAGAGGCAACGCTTTCGTCTTGGAAGCAAGACAACGCAGCGCAATACAGATTATAATTTTAATTTTGTCAGTGTTGTGGTGTTTGTGGTAACCCCGGGCATACTTTTTCCATGGCACGATCTACCGTGATCCTGTCGCCATCAGGTAAGCAGGGGGACGAGGGGGCTTGTCCACACAGGTTCCAGCAGAGCGAGTGGGTTGGTACATGCTCCCTCCCTCTCCTGAAAGGTCGTGTAACACATGTAATTTTATTATTTATCATGGTGAATGATTTGTCATTATATTTCATGCCTAATATATCATTGGATGATATATTCTGATGGCATGTCATTCGGTTATAAATATATGCCATGTCCTGATCTGTCATTGTGTATATCATTATAGGTTATGGTATAATATGGCATGCCCACCCTGAGATATCGTTAGATGGCATATCATGAGAAGATATCACGACATCATAATATGGTGTGATATGTCGACATGACGTTACATAACTATGCCAGCAGGCCACAAGTTTGACAAATACAGTTATTTCCAGTTTACTGTAACACACATGCTAAATATTCCCAGTTTCCACAATTCCAATATATATCCAGTTTCCAGGACCTCAGTATACTGCCCCACTGACACCCTCGGTATAGTCACAGTTTGACAGTCCCATTTTTCACAGTCCACATATATCTCCAGGTTCACCAACCCAGCAGTCTCCCAGTATACTCTGAGTGAGAGTGCCCATTATATTCCCAGTTTTACAACACCAATAGAAACGAGCTTGCAAAATCCCAGTTTGACAATCCCAATGTACTTCGCATTTGGAAATCCTAGTATATTTCCAATTAGCATAATTGTAGAACAATTGTGACTTTCTTATTTGGTTTGTCTTAAATAAAATTGGAATTAAGTTTGCACAGTATGATCCCAGTTTATTCCGAGTTTGAAAATCCTAGTTTGCACGTAATTTCAAAGGACTGTGGGATGTTTGCTAACGTGTGGCTATCCACCCAATGATCCTTGGGGTGGAAGCAAGGGAGATGAGCAGGTGCACCCATCACCCATCACAGGAACGTGATGTGTGTGGTTAGTGTCTGATTGCTAGCCAAAGGACTGCAAGTATGTGGTGGGTTTGTGACCCTTACTTCCCATCGGCCTGCATGGCATGTAGTAGTAGCTGTGTGGGCCCACATACACAAGACTCTTGTATGTTACTTGGGTGGGCTTGTGTTCTCTTATTGTTCCTCTTTAATATAGTGTCCCATAGGGCTCACTCCTATGCCCACTTCTCTTATCTCTGCACACAATTAGTCTGTCATCTATTATCTTACTTTGGCCACCATTTCTATATGGATGACTCTCAGATCTTTCTTTCATTCTCCTCCTTGTCTGATAATATTCACTCTACTGTGGCTGCGTGTCACTTATCTGTCCAATCTTGAATGTCTGAAAACATTTTACATCTCAACCTATCCAATACTGAAGTCTATATCTTCCCTACTTCAACCATTCCTCCTCCGTGGCCCCATCCTTCTGTTCTTTTTCTTCCTTTTTCTCCCAATCTCATCTTCTGCTCGTAATCTTGGAATTATCCTCGACCCCACCTTATCTTTCTCTTCTCATATCTCTGCTGTCACACACTCCTGTCACAATCACCTCTTTAATGTTAGGAATGCCAGTTTTTCCCTATTTCCATGGCACAAAAACTGTGGTCTTTTAGTTAACTTGATCCCCACTTGTCTCCTGTTCATCACTTGATCTTGGTCTTGCTGCTTATCAACTTGCACCGCTCAGATCTATTCACAACTCTTCTTTTAGATTTCTTTTTCGTCTCTCCACTCGTGGTTCTATTGCTCTTCTATCCCTTCAATGACCATCGTTTGAATCTCATCTGTTGTTTCACTTCCGATATCTTTTCTTCAAAAGCCTCCACAGTATGGCTCCTCTCCTTCTTTCCTCCCATGCCTCTTTCTACATACCTTCCTGCTCTCCAGATTCCAAGTCTCAATTTCTCCTTACTATCCCTCACTCCCCCTGTGCCCAATCTCTTTTTAGCTCTTTTTCACTTCTAGCTCCCATGTTCTGGAAACCTTTCCCTTTCGATATGCAGTCTGTTTCCTCCTATTCTCTGTTCCACACTTGCCTCACAACCGATCTACTTTATTTATGTATGTATTCATTTGTAGAGCGCACCTAACCCAAAGCTATCTGGGCGCATTACTTGGTTTAAGTTACATTACATTGGCATTCAATTTCTGGTCATTACATTTTGTTACAATACAAATAGTCATTTCTTTCTACTCTTTTACTAATGTCCAGTCATGTAATTTGATTTTACATTTTCTTTGTACCATCTATATTTGATTTACGCGTTTTGGCATAAAGCGCTCTAGAAATTCAACAAAATACAAATACTATGGCGTGTGCAGTGTGTGTATTTACCCCTTCCACATGCACTGTGCAATGTGGGCCTAGCTTCATCCTCACAAGACTAGAGGGTGTTGTGGATTGTGTGAAAGCTCTGTCAGGCATGGGCAGCTCATCCAGTCCTCTTTTTATTCTTTCGATTTGCTTTTGCCATTATAAATGCAAGTTTCAAATGCAAATTAATACCAGGACTGTGCAACCCTCTTGTGGCTGACATGAGATAACTTGAATGCTTTGTATTTGGTGGGCGGGTGGGTGAAGCTCCCTCCTACTGCAGTGGGAGGTGTGGTGAGCCGATCCCACAACACATGACTGTGCGGTCAGCTTGTGAAGTCCACAGAACAGTGGAGTCAGTGTGTGAGACTGCATCCCAGAGAATGAGTGGTGTGGGTGTGGGTGTGCGTGTTTGCGTAGGATTTTTGGGTGGCAAAGGGTTCTTCTTTTTTGTGGGAGCGCCTTGCGTGTGATCAGCATGTGACACATGCCCTTCCTTCCCTTGTGTGCTCTGGGATCACCACTGTAGTTTTCGCAGTTTCCTAAGCGGGGAGCGCTGATGATTAATAGGAAACTGCTACGGTTTCAGTGAGTAGAACTGGCCCTGAAAGGATGCTCATTTTTCCTATTCCTACATCGATTCACGCTTGTCAATTCCTCCTCATACATACAAAGTAGTTTCTTGGCGCTGAGTCCAGAAGCAGTGGGCAAAGCCAAAAGGATAGTGGAGAGAGAAATCAGAGGAGAAAAGCAAAGTCTTAGGGTGATACTGGAAAACAGGAAAGGAAGGAGAGGCATGAAGAAAGGGTAGAGATGTCAGAGAAGAGCTGAGACGCCTGTTTGGGCAAGCATCCTTGCGTGCCATGCCTGGCGACAATCGTGGGATGACCAGGAGAGCCTGTGGAAAGAGCGATTGGGGGGGAGTATTATTAAGTGTGTTCGCAAGATAGCTAGGGCTACCATTCGAGAGGGAACAGAAAACCCTGCACAGGATCTTGAAACTAACTTAGATTGTAGGGAAGACAATTAAGTTTAGTTCACAAGTGGGTGGAATTTGCAGAGTGGCGCAGGCCAATGGTAAGGCACTTGGAAGGGCTTTGAAGGTTTGGATGTGTGTGTTCTAGAGAGCCAACAGAAAGTCCAGGTATAGAGAATTAGCATTATACATCCAAGATTGAATTAAAGTTTTAACAATGGGGCTGGTTCTGATAAATTCCCACAAAAGAGGGCAGAGACACGGCCCAAAAATGAGTCGGAGAGAATTGTAGGTCATCTAGGTGGAGATGGCAGAGGAAATTGACAAGGAGCTGTCTATCCCAGCTCCTCGTCTAAACAGATGAGGAATTGGGTGTTATCAGCAGAGTTATAGAAGCAAAAGCCCGGAAAGCCGTCAAAGGGGAGACAAGCCAAGACCGGAAATGTCATGAAGGCAATGGTAAAAGCCAGAGAGTTCCAACCCGTGGCTCGGTCCAAGTAACAGGAAGAACAATTGGGGCTCATTCCGAGTATGCTGGTATTCTGGTGGTAGAGCCGCCAGGATACTGGCATCTGGTACTTACCTTTACCAGCACCCAATCCGGCGGGCATTGCCGCTCGATTATAGGTGCTGGCGAAGCAGTGTTAATCCTCATTCATGGAGTCCCATCAGACTTCATGAGGGGTTTCTCTGTCGTCATCACCACTGGCAATGCTGGTGATGGTAACAAGGGCTCTTTTGGCCGATAGGGCACTAAGCTTATCTCCAGCATTTAGCTGGAGGTAACACAGGTGCCCCATCGGCACTCCCATATTTGGGCGTTCCGGTAATGTGCAGGTATCCTCAGATACCGGCACATTTTTACCGGACCCCCCAACTCAGAATGAGGCCCAATGAATAGAATAGCAGCATGATCGGTCCACATAAAAGCAAGAGGAAGGGATATAGAAGCAAGATCAGGAGTTCTAGGAATATGGTCTAGCTCATGACAAGACATGTAGGTAGGATCAGATACTAGAGGACTGGGATGAATTTCCTCCCTTCACCTGCCACTCCTCCGTCTGTCACCCTTCTTGCACCCTCCCCACCACCGACGAGCATACCACATGTCTGTACCCCTCCTCGGAAGGCCTTCAAAGGTGGCAACCAGCTTCACCTAGCTAACCTCAACTCTCACTCTGATGTTAAACACTTGTTTGATATCTGTCTCTTTCTTGAAGACTTTGACCTTGACGCTCTCACTCTCACTGAGACATGGTTCACTGCCAGCTCTGTCCCTGCTTTTGACACACTGAGGGCTACACAATCCTCTCTAAGGGCTACACGATCCTCCCTTCGAATGCCTCGCCTGCAGGCTTGGTGTCTCTACAACCTTCACGCTGACTCTCGCCACCATCTACAGGATCCCTGGTCTGGTCTCCCTCTTCCTCTCGGATTGGTCTGTCCTCACCTCTTCTCTTCTTGCCTAGATCTCCAAGTTTCTCCTTCTCTGCGACTTCAGTATTCACCTTGACTCTCTGATTTAGCCATTGGACTCTTCCGCAGCCTCTGTGACTTTCTTTCCCTCACCATTCATCCCTCTGGTCCGACACACTCAACATGACATACCTTGGATGCTCTCATCTCAGCAGACATCCCCATCTCCAACCCTTTCACTATACCATGCTCTCCTGTCCTCTTACCTGGATCTCTTAGGTCCCTGGCTAAGACTCTGCCTGCACTGCCAGTCTCCTTCTCCGCCATTCAAATGATGAAGTCAGTGTCAGTTGCTGCTTTTCCCACCACTTTCATTTCCCCTCCCACTCCTGCCACGGACTCCCACACTGACTGTGCCCTTTCTAATCTTCACCTCTCTATCACCAACACCCTGTAGATCCTTGCCCCTGTCATGAGGATCTGCATAAAGCCTGCCTTCAAGCGCAACACCTGGTATGACTCCGACCTAGCTTCTCTGAAACGCAAGTGCAGAGTTGTTGAGCGGAAGTGGCGAGCATCAGGCACATCCTCTGACAAACTGTCCTGCCGCCTGCTCCAAAGGCAATACAGACTCTCCATCTGCTTATAGAACAGGGCCCATACCCAAGTCCGCATCTCTGGGGCCACTAACAACATGGGAAAACTGTTTAAAATCTGCAAGGAATTCACCAACCCTACTGCAGTCTCCACTTCTCCCCTGCCATCCCTAACCCTCTGTACTTCACTGGCTTCCCACTTCTTAACCAAAACCCAGGACATCCTGCCTTCACTCTCCTCTACTCCCCTTGCTCCTCCCTCCCCAGCTCTCAGGCCTCCCATGGCACCTCTCTTTCCTCCTACTCTCCTCTCTCGCCCATGGCACAGCATGAGGCCTCTAGACTAGTTCACTCTAGGAAAGTCTTCTGCTAACAGGTGCTCTCCGGCTGAACTATCAAGGACAACATTGCCTCCCTTGTGCCAGCCTTGGCCGATTTCTGTAATCACTCCTTTTTCACTGGCTCCTTCCCTCTACCTCTCAAGCATTCCTTTGTGCATCCTCTCCTCATAAAGCCTTCTGCCAACCCGCCTGCCCTTCTAACTACTGTCCTATCTCCATTACCGCCTTCCTGGGTAAACTCCTGGAGAAGCTGGCCATCTCCCAACTGATCCAACACACTGAATCTGTCGGTTGTCTCCACGACCACCAGTCTGGCTCCAGAGCAGCCAGAGGCATGCAAATTGCTCTACTAAACACCTGTGAAGACTTGCTCTCAAATCTCAATTCGAACTCACCATTCATTCTTAACCTTCTGCATCTTTCCTCTGCCTTTGACATGGTCTATCATGTCACCATGACAAATCGGCTCTGTGACACCCTTGGCATCATGGGCCTGGCACCGGACTGGTTGACCTCATTCCTCTCCGACCAACCTTCCCGGGTTCAACAGGGCCCTTTTCTCTCCCCTCTCACACTCTCCACCTGCAGCGGCCCTCAAGGCTCTATCCTGTCGCTGTGGGTCTTCAACATCTACCTTCCCCCTCAGATCTCCTCCTTCTCTCCTCACTTCCAGTGTTATGCAGATGACACGCAACTCACCTTCAAGCTTCCCTCTTCTTTTCCTCTTCCTCCCCTCTCATCCCTGAGCGTCTGACTGCTATTCAGGCACAGTGTTCTGCCAATTATCTCTGCCTTAATGCCAGTAGGATTATGATCATTCTCATTGGGATCCCAGCTCCCTCCTTCCCTCCTACCCTCTTGCTGACCTCTATGAGTCCCCTACCCTCACCGTCTTGCGAGGCAAAACATCTTGGTGTCATCTCTGAATCCTCTCTCCTTTTCTCCTTACATCGCAGACCTTGACAAGAAGGCCCACTATCAGCTGCACCCCCTCAGTGGCATTCTCCCTTTTCTCACCTTCCCCCAGAAACACAATGTCTCCAGAACTCTGGTCCTCTCTAGGCTGGACTATTGCAACAGCCTCTTCCTCAGTCTTCCTTTATCCTCCCTTCACACCCTTCAACTAATCCAGAATAGGACTGCAAAACGTAATCCTTGGCCTCAAGTCCAGGGACTGCATCTCTCCAGCCCTATAATCTGTCCACTGGATCCCAGTTGCTGCTAGGATGAAGTTCAAGACCCTCTGCATCATCCACAAGGCTTTCTAGGGCCTGGGATCCGCTACATCCAACTCTCTCTCCTTAAATGCCAACCCGCTAGAGCCCTTCGCTCTAAGCAGAGAGTAGGGGGTAGATCTCTCTCTTCTGCAGAAGCCGCTTTCTTGAATGGTCTCGCTGCCCTTCTCAGGCTTCGTCCGGATCTCCTTAAGTTCTGTAAGCACTCTGCCTCCCCTGCTAACACCCCCGTCTCCCTCAGTGACTGGCTGCCTGGTTCCTTCTGAGTTCCATAGGGCACCAGGCCCCAGCCACCCAGTCCACCCCCATCCTCGCACTTAGCATGTGGACCCTCACCCCCCTGCACCCCATGCAATCCCTGGTACTTGCCCTCCTGGCCATCCCTTATCACTCGCCTAGCCCCTGTGGCCCTCCTCCCTCCTCCTTCACACTTCCTCCACCCCTGCTTTCACTTGCTTCACTTGCACTCTCTCCTCTTTACCCTGCACTTCCCCTCTGCCCCCAGCACTTCACATTTCGAGCAGATCGGCACTACCCCCTTCTCCCTCGCACTTCTTGTTACTGCACTTGCACAATTCAAATGTCACAAGGCAAATATCCAATAAATGAAATAAATTAATTAATGTGGACAGATTGTCTAAAAGTGAGTTAACAATGGGAAGGTTAGGGCAAACCACCCACACATTAAATCTAAAATTGGGAGATTATTGGTAGTGAGAGATTCGAAAAGGTTGTAAGGAACTCATGGTGGCAACAGTAAAGACGGACACAAGTGATCACAATTCAAGGGTGTTTATTGAACTTTATAATGGGTAAAATAAATGCCTAATCTAAACCTACATCTAAGATGGGAGCAAACTACGACCATTAAATAATAATAAGACACTCCTGTCAAATAAAAAGGGCCTTTATTTATTTATTTATCTTTATTTGTTTTATGGTTATCTTACATACTGCACTGCCCCCTGCCCCCTTCACCCGCACTTCTCCTCTTACCCCCTCCCTGCACTATCTCAATGTCACCTGGCCTAGTAATATCGCTGTCTCTGTCTTCCCTCTGTTCCCCATCCCTTGCCTCATCGCGTCTTGAAACACTTGTGTATAGGCGTGTTATAAATGCCATATCATATCATATATACTGAACAAAAACTATTGCCAATCCTTACTACTAAATTAAAAATAGAGTGTGGGATAATGTTCACCAGAAAAGAAAGATGTGTTCACAAAATGATAAGTCAGGATGATATGACTCGGTCTCCCTTCCCCAGGGTTCAAGCACAGGGCAAGGCAGGACTCCCAAGCACACCACACTCCTGGGCCAGGATAGCACGAGGTTCACAGTTCAGTTCAACGATCGATATCAAAACCCCTTTGGAGGCTAAGTCTTTTTTGTGCAAAAGTCTCTTGCCTTAGAAGGTTTGCTGATTCAAAGTAACAAACAAAAGTTCTCTCAGTGATCTTGCACCTCGGGCTATTGATCTTTTGTCCCTAGGATCTCTCTCCGCCGGGTACGGATCCTCCTTGCATAAATGGGCCTCCCTCTGTCGAGTTCACTACGGCCTCTCAGATATCAGTCATAACCTTTAGGGGCTTTAATTTCCATTTAGACAAAAACAAAGTGAACAACCCTCTACCGGGTTCACTGGCGTTGTCACACTGTTCTCGGGTGTATTCTTCTACACCCCTTTTTGTAAAATGGCAAACAAATAAACAAACAAAAGATCTTTGGGCAATTGTTCTTCATCTCTGGGATCTCCCTCTGCCGGGCTTGGATCCTTCTTGAAACTTGGGCCTCCCTCTGTTGGGTTCACTACAGCCTTTGGGCGATTGCTCTGCGCCCTTGGGCTCTCCCTCTGCCGGGCTCGGATCCTTCTTGTCAAAACGGGCCTCCTTCCGCCGGGTTCACTACGCCCTTTCTTCAACACAGTTCATGTATTCTTAATACAGTTCATGTATTGCTCAGTTTCCTCAGAAAGCTGGTGTTTTCCTTCTCTTATCTCTCTTTTGGTTTCCCTCTGTTGAGTTCACATTTTCCAATGATCACAGCTCACAATCGTAATGGAAAGCAGGGTTCCCTTCCCCCAGCTTTCTTCTGTTCACGGGTCAGAGGCTTTCGATTGTTCAAAGGTTTTAACGTGACCTTTGTAGGACCCCTGTGATGCCTCACGCACCCTTTTCTAGGGCCTTCTGGTTCTTGTAGTATCAAAACCAGGTCCCGGTCAGAGCCCTTCGAATGAGCACCCATTTGAAGCCAGTCCCCTCTGTACCTGGACCTCAACTTCGTATTCTTTAAAGTTCAACGATACACACAAGTTCTTCCTCTTGTAAATTCCTTGTGTTCAAACATTTTTGCTACTTGCAACCTTGGGATCAACACAGTTTTCTATCAGTTTACTCCAACTCACCGGCTGTGCTGAACCCGTTGGCTTCTTTGTTCTCTGGAGTCAAGGGTAGTACCACGGTAGCCAGCTTGCCTCTCCGCCTACATTATCAATGCAGGAGGTCCCCATGTACCATTGACATCAGCTGCTCTGCATGCCAGCTGTAACTCCCGGTCTTATGATTTCCCTTTCGGAGGCTTTGCAGGTCTGAGTTGAAAAGGGCAAGGGCAATTCCCCCTTCTTCGTCCTTCAAGGTCTCACTGCTTTCCTCCTCCCTTTGTACTGCTGGTTTGGTGTAGCTGTCCTCGTGCGTTCAGCCTTGCTCAAAGAGTGCTTTTGTGCTCCGCCTTTTATCCGTGTGGGGAAGGTAAAGGGCCGTCAGGTGTGCATGGTTATTGTCAATTGCCTGACTCTTCCGAGTGTTGAGACATGTCAGGTAAACGGCTCTGGTGTTAATCCGTTGTCTGTTACCGTGTAAGAAAGTGTTTGTGTGGCACGGGGGGAGGTAGAGCTTCCAAGTATGTAATGGGGAAAAGATGTTACAGGAAAGGGCATAGAGAGTCTCAACCCTCAGTGTCCCACTTCCACTTCCCGAAGACGCCTCGCCCAGGTGATCCTCCCCCACTGGTCCACCCGCAGGAACTGGATCCAATAGCGATGGCCGTGTACTGGTCACCTGGACGACAGATTTCTGGGGACCAGTGATTCCCAAATCCAAGTTTAAGTAATGGAAACAATGGCAGGAACCTGATCCATAATGAAGTTAAAATGTTTGGTGGCATTTTAGAAAGAGAATGAGCATTGTTAAGAAGCACAAGAAGAGACGAAGGACCGAAAGTGTACGATGACAGAGTTTGCAATCTACCGGATAGTGTTTTTGTGCATGGACGCTATGACGAAGTCACATGCCTGAGGCAAAGGAATGGGCTTACCTTATGGGATGTTGACCAACATCCTCTCTGTATTGCATGCCCCAGAAGAGGCATATGGGGGATTCCCCAGGTGCCCCACCCCATTGCTAGCCTTATGTATAAGACCAGACCTGCTTACTTAAGATCCCAATGGCTGTCTGATAAACATACATGTAGTAATGAAAATACAGAGAGCTGGAGGGAGAGATGCAGTGCTTAATTTATAAGAAAATAAGTACAAGGGCCCAAATATTTTCAAGCACCCTTGGGACACTGCGAGCGGGCAGTTCCCCACCATTGCTGCCACCACTCACAGCTGCTCCCCACATTGTCGACACATTTGGGGTTAAACTACAGCTTGCACCTGCTCATTGTGGTTGATCGATACTCTGGCAATCATTACTTCATAATCGAGTCTGAGACAAAAAGTGCCGGGGCTCAGAAAAGAGGCCCTGGCAAACACCCCCACAAATTAAGCACTGGAGAGATGAGCCCCTCGCAGACTTGCTCCAGCCGGCATCGACGAGCCACGAGGCCCCCCTGGAGCTACCTCTTTTCCAGAGAGCCCGACGTGTGAGCAGTACAAAATACATTGTGAGGGAAAGATGATTTCCCTGATGCAGAAAAGTGTCCAGGCAACATTGTGCAAGAAAGAGAGGCCTGCTGTTGCATTCTGGGACACATATTACAAATAGAAACGCGCCTACAAACATTGTGGGAGAATCGGAAGTCTGGAACTCGATTCTGAGAAACTTGGTGAAGCAGTTACCAAAGCGTCCAAAAGATCCTGTGAGAGAAGGAGAGGCCTGCTGCTGCACCCTGAGAAACCTATTAAAAGCAGCAATGCGACTCACAAGCATTGGACCCAGTTGTGCAAACGCTCTTGTAAGAAAAAGCGTGGCATGAGGTTGCATGAAAAAAAGTAGCTAAGTGTCAACAAAAGATCAACATGGGAGAAATATAGGGCCTCCGCTCACTGTAACCACAAGCTCAGCCTACATTCTGTAACTAAGATATGCCTGCAACAGCGCCATGATACTCTTGGGCTGTAGTGCGCTTTACAAATTCAAATAAATAAATAAGATGGTCATTTAATTCTGGTAAAGGTACCAAAGCATCTGTTCCGTCCTCTGGGGACACCGTTTCCAGCTCAATCACACCACTCTGCTTGCACATGTAAAAGGAAAGGACGGGCCAAATCTCTATGGAGCCTCAGTTTATTCGAACTGCCGCCCTGTCTCTTGCACCTCCTACTTCCTTTCTCTCTCCCCGAGCCCCTGTTGATTGGGATCTCTTAAGGTGGTCCTTTGGTTAAGGAGGCCCCTCTTCATTGGGAGTCAACAACTCTCCCGCACCACCCCTATCATGAGGCGGCTCACGCATTTTTTCGGCAAGTCTCTTGTTTGTGCTCTGTTCCATCGTGATGTTAAGGGAACATGTGTTGCTTCGGATCCGTTGAGTTGAACATGTAATGCCAGGCAGCGTCGTCTCCCATTTGTGTGCATACTCCAGAGAGTATATGCATTGGCATATACTCTCTGGAGTATTCGTCCTGGGTCAGGCTCCTGTATATACACCTCCTCCTGTGAACTAATCATTCTTCTTTGGCAAAGGGGTGTGCATCTTGGTGGCAAGGGTGCTCCTTCCCTGCACACCTCCTGGTGATGATTTTCAATTACACATTTGGCACGCTGTTGACTTGGGAACAGGCATAGTTACCAACATGACCCATTCCAATCTGTAGGTGCTTATCCAGTCCTGTTTTTTTTGTTGCATTCTTGGATTTGTAGTTCCTTTTTCCCCATTACAAAACTCGGACTACAGGTCTCAGAATGCAAAGAAACAACCAAGGACTGGATAAGCACCTACAGATTGCAACGGGTCATGTTGGCAACTATGCACAAGCTTCAGTGTGAGAATGACAGCCCGCACCTGTGACACGTGCGCTCTCCCCTGCTCTGTTGGGGCGCATGGCGGCGAGGCATCCTCTCTGTACCAGAATGTCCTCCTGGCGTTGTTGTGTGGTCTGCATGTATGGCTGCAATCTTCTCATTTCCCTTTGGGTTTTCAGTGTTGGCTGCTGGGACATCCACCCTTTCATAGATGCGGGCTAACTCCAGTATCTCTTCGAGCAGGAGTTTTCTTTTTTAAAAGGTGCTTCTAAATCTGGACGAAGTGCAGCCCTCTATTATTCTCAGGCGTATTGCTTCGTCATCAGAGAACTTGCTAAGTCTCAGTAGGTGATTTTCTTTTGTAATCTGATAACAAACTCTTCTCCCGTTTCGTGAGGCAGTTGATGGCATGGATTGAAAGTGTACCTTACAAAGTCTTCATTCGGTTGTCTTCTGTTTATGGCAGTGAAGGCCGAATCGTATGTTGTTCTCTCTTGTAGTGGAATAGTTTTGAGGACTCCTTTCACCTCTTTGCCCGCTGTTAGTGAATATGTCCAGGCCAGGAGCGCTGGTGATTTATTGCCCCCTATCGCCATTGGAGCACTCCTACAGCCATTCGTTCCATCGTGGGCTCCTATCCTGTCATTGGAGGCACTGTTCCTCGTTGTGGGCCACAGCGAAGTGGTGGATAGCCGTTGGGGCTCTATTGCTGGGGCGTACGTGGTTTCCGGGCAGGTGTTCCGGGAGCCGTAGAGCTGGGCACGATGGTGCCATTAGGCAGCGGTTGAAAGGGGCTAGGGTGCTGTAATGGAGTGCGGGAGTGCCTTTAATGGATGTAGTGTGGCAGTTGGGTGCTGCTGTTTACCCGTTTCCTGCACACCCAGGCCGGTGTTGTAGCAATTCACCGGCTGCGGGCTGCTGCTGTCTATGTTGGTGCAGGCAGAGGGTCTGCCAAGCCGAGCTGGAGACACGGTGCGTGGCCAGCAGTCACCTGGAGCCGAGATAGGCAGTGGGCCTGTCGCGTGCGAGTCCTGACCCTCCTACTCGTCGCCAGTTGTTTTGGCTTCTGGGGACACCATTCCAGCTCAATCACACGCACTCGGCTTGCACATATAAAAGAAAAGGACGGAGCAAATTCTCTATGGAACCTCTCTTTATTCTCTCCTCTTCAAACTGCTGCCCTTTCTCATGCCCCTTCTGCTTCCTTCCTCTCTTCCGAACCCCTGATGATTGGATCCCTTAAGGTGGTGCTTTGGTTAAGGAGGCACCTCTTCATTGGGGCTCAACAGCGTCCAAAAGACCCTGTGAAAGAAAAGAGGCCAGATGGTGCATTCTAGCACATGTAGTAAAAGACGCAAAGTATCAACAAAGCATTTTGAGAGGAACAGAAGACTTACACTGAATTCTGAGAAATGCAGTGATGCAAGTTACCAAAGCATACAAAAGACCTTGCGAGAGAAAGAAAGACCTGATACTGCATTCTGGGAAACATAGTAAAAGTAGCACACTTTCAACAAAAGATCATGAGGGAAATATAAGCAGGTCACTTAATTCTGTGAAATGTGGTGAACGCGTCAAAAAGCCCTTGACACAGAAAGAGAGATTTGGGGAAACATCGTGAAATTGCCACAGCATCCAAAAGACATTGTGGCACAAAAAAGAAGCCTGATACTGCATTCTGGGAAAGTTGGTACCAAAGCCTCTATAAGACTGTGTGATTGTGTACTGTTTGAACTGTAATATTTTGAAAGATACTGTTATATCAATGGTTGCTGGCAGAGATACTTGAGAGAAGTGTAGAGAAAATATAACCTAAGAATGTGTTACTCCTTGAGGAAGTGGAACTCAGAAATGCCATTTTATTGGTGTTTGTATAAGTTATGGCATGCATTCAATGGCTCTGGTTCTCACTTTTAAAAATGACCAGCTAAATCACCCATGTCTGGGGAATTAAATATCCCCTGTTGATAATCTTATAAAAGGCCAGATGTATGTTTGTCCGATGCTGTCATGCGCAGTAGAAGCTGCCCGAACACACAGAATGCTCCGCTAGAGGGAGCTGTTGCCTTAGGATATACAGTGGGCCAATTCCCATAGCTATGCCTGTTATCACCGCTAGAGGGAGCTGTAGGCTTTTGATCTATACTGGTACTACTGTGTTCCTGAAAACCTGCACTTTGGCCCGTGTACACTGGCCTGTACACTAGTCCTAAATATAGTATTTCCACCTGAGGAACAGGTTTTTTTTTCACACAATATGACTGATATAAAAACAGGGCTAAACTCAAACCAGTTGACATCCCAAAACAGGCACCTACCAGCAGAATGTGAATGCCATCCTGTAGGCCCTACAATGGTCTCCATAATGTCCCCTCCAGTTTTCCCAAACCCTTATGTCCAAATGCAACCCAAACTTCTGCACCATTGAAGCCAATAACTCCAAATAATGAGCAATGGGACGTTGGGCTCTGTTCCCCACCTCCCTTGCGAAAAGGTTCCAATTGAGTTTAGCATCAAGCACGTCTCCCAAATGTTTTCAGTCATCCACCATTTCAAGATGATTTCATCCCACATACCAATTACGCATTCCCTGGTGGTTCCAAAAGTGCATCGCCAGACCTTCAGCGATGACAGTACATGCTGGAAACCCACAGGAGGAGTGATAGCCATCACTGTCCTCCAAGGGCTAAATAGGCACCATACCGACTTTTGGAGGGAAAGAACGAGCCTCCAGCAAGGTATGGGCATACCTGCAGCACATGAATTAGAAACACCTGGTCTTAAATGCATCCCTTTCAATCCAACATATGTCTTTCTGTTGCCAGACATATGCCCCTGGCTAGCTAGCTGCACTGTAGTATTCTGTTGCAATGCCATTCTCATCCTGTATAGGCTTCCATTCCAGTTCTGGTTGTGTTGTGCTTCCCATTGGAAACACAGGACAATAGTCCCAATCCATAAGAGTTTGGTTGTTCTTTTGTGCCCGAGTTAAATATAACCATTATTCATTGTGGTCTGAGTTGTTAATTCAGCAGTGAGGCCAATTGGGTCTTCCTGGCTGCAGGGGTTACTTAAAGCCAGGCCTTAATCTTCTGAACCAATGTATTCTTCTATATGTACCACTCATTTTCCTGGTGAGGATATTTAATGGATCAATACATTTGCTGCAGAGATAGGGGAGGGGAGAGCAACGTGCAGGTCAATGGGTCAACATCCGATGGGAGTGGCGACTTTCATCATTCTCAGGTTGATAAAATGGGTACCATGGGTTAGATAATATGCACGCAAATGGGTTACTGTCTATTAACGTGGAGAACCTGCTCCTGAGGTCTTTCCTTGCCCCTTGTCATTTGTGGGACGTTCATACAGGTCCCGGTACATTCTGGTGCTTGTTGTTTTGCCTTTACTAAAATCTAAGAACCCAAGAAGATACAGGCAGGAGAGCACCCAGAACCTCAGCAGGGATTGCTAAGGTTTAATCACAACATCTAAACATACATTTCTGCACAGCTAACATGACAGCAGGGGCCTTCAGAGAGTCTAGAACATCTTGATGTGTGAGGTAAGGCAGGGTAGCGGGACAAAGGACAGCAGCTTGCGCGCACCATCATGCCCCAGTAATCATCACATATCATTGTTGTCACAGTACACCATTCAGCGTGCTGTTGAAGCCATCCACCACACGCCAATCCGACCTGATCCGATTACTCGTCCTCCACCAGGATTGTTTGTGTGTCCTAGGATAGTCAGGTAGGTTGGCATCTTTGATGCTCATGTAGAAGCAGGTGAGGGTTGGGTCTCCATGGGAACAGGACGGAACCCCCCCCCCCCCAAGAACTCTAATCCTCCAAAATCTTGACAGCGCCTTCACCACTTGAGTGCCCGGGAATCTCAGCCTAGACATGGGTGGGGGGGGGGGGTTGGAGAGGGGAGAGAGAGAGAGACAGGTGAATATCTATATATTTACACAACACACCTTCTCTCTCCCCAGTGTACCCTTATCTAAAAAGGTGTTGCAGTCTCTGTGGCTGCTACTGAATAATAAATAAGCTTTAGAAGATCTACTGCTCTGGGCCCTCCTGCTTATTCAGAGTCATTAAAACAGTAACCCTTTGTGAGCAATGCTCTTCACTGGATCCTGACTACGGTCCAGACTGCCTCTTTTCAATAGATATGGTTGCAAAGCCCTTTATCACAGTAGCAATACAGTCTAACAATTGCTATATCACTGCTGTCCTCAACTCGGTGTGTCGTCTCAATATTTCATTCTGTCCCACAAATGTTCCGAAAATGGGCTACGACAAAGCATTCGTTTGGAGGCAAATTGCACACCAGCTGAATGCTGGAGGGATGACTCCCTTTCTAATACATAGTTCATAACATTGTTTTTTTTAACAGTGGGACAGTGCAGTAGCTTGTGGTTTCTCCAGCTTATCCCACCTCATCCTCGCAGATCTTCTGTATCAGCACTAAACATCTGCTACATGTTTGCCCCTACAATAGTATGCAGTATTTTACGGACAGTCTCTATCAATTAGTGGTGCTCCACCATGCCCCTTACATGCCCCACTTCAGGGCTCAAGTCGGGGGAACACGCGGGGGGCGGAGTCCACCCCCTTTATTCATAGGCTGGACGCCGACCCCCCCCCCCCCCCCAACTAAAATGAGAAACATTGAGTGCCCTCTTTGAATTTATGAAGGAAAGCCGACATCAGGGATGAAACCGCACTCGTCGGGTTTGTAGGCCGGACACATCCCCACTGCACTACATAACCTGATGAAAGGCAACAACCAACTTAAGTGAAATGTCCCATTTCGGTACTGCAAGTCCCAGGGAAAACATTTGTATTGGTTCTTGGAGTTTAAAACATGAACACCTTTTAAAGTCTTGAAAAACACTGTTAGAAGAAAATATCCTCTCTTGATTTTGTGTGTGTGTCGATTTTATGAAAGGCAAATGCCATTCGTCCTATTCAATTTGGGTGGTTATCCAAAGCAATTTAATGAAATGTGCATGTGCACCTTGATATGTTAATTTCCGGTGACGTCACATCTCACTGTGTTTGTTGAGGAGTCACCCCACTTTAATTGTTAGGACTTAGCCCCTGCCCACTTATGCTGATGTGTATGGCAAATGCCATGCGGAACGACGTGATTGTTCTACCTAGATGGCGCATGGGCTTAACCAGCCCTGCAATACAGTTTTGAGTTGCCGTTTAACCCAGAAAATAATACTTGGATGATCCAATCAAGAGGAGCAGGTCATACAACAAGTGTAAACGATTGCAGAACACTGAGAGAGTTGGTGTGTTGAAATTTTGGCTGCAGTCCATTGTTGAGAGCAATGGCATTTCATTTTACTAGGAGCTGTTGTAATGCATTGCTAGCCACAGGGGTGCTTAAGGCTCAAGAAAGGCAACTGTAGGGCATGACTGCTGCTTGAAGACGTGTGTGTGGTGCACCACGGACCAATCTGCTGTCAAGCAATGTAAGTGATGCTAACAGGTGTGCCTTCAGTTACATCCTGAATCAAAAGCAGTGCATCTTAAGTCTAGGGAAAGCAGGACGATTTGAAACTGGAGGAGCCATAATGATGAACAGACATCCCTCTGTCGGCAGCTGGTGCCAAAATGGAGCCCTTTGGGTCTGGTTGGCTGGTAGGATTGGAATACTTTGGCGAGGTAGGTTGGCGCCATGTCAGGGTGCTGCTTGCATTAGGCAGATCGTCTTGAAGTCAATTTGCTACTCCGCTGCTAGCCATTGTATGGACATCAGGACTTAGTAACATAGTCAGACTGCTTCAGGGCAGAGATAATAAGCTCGGCTGAAAAGTTCCGTACTCCTTAGTCTGGGCAGTGTTTTTGAAGGGGGTCTAACATAGACGCTGGTTCGATAAGCAAGTCTTGGCATGAATACAGCGAGTATCATGGCATCCCTGCGAGCAAGTGGGCGATTCCCCTCACTGTTTGGAGGCGGACGAATGGGAATGTGGTAACTGCATTAACCAGGTGCTTCAGCAAGAGGCTTGCACTGATAGGGATATCGAAGGTTTCTGACCCCTTGCTTATAGGCAGAGGTTGAGCCCAGGGCGGGTGCCACTCAAAGAGCAAAGGTGCTGTGGGGGCCAGAATAATGAAAAACATTTCTGTTTTGCAAAAAATGGAGGAAAAGTCCGTTATTGGTCATCCAATCTTGCGATTACCAGTAATGTAAGCACCCGGCATATGCCAGGCACAGAAAAGGCTGCACAGAAAAACACTGCTTCCCATTTAGGCCGGGTGCAGCAAAGGGCATGCATGTCATGCAGGAATCTTCAGAGGGCTGTGCATTGATGAATGCTGCCATGCATGCATGTCATGCAGGAATCCTCAGAGGGCCGTGCATTGATGAATGCTGACATGCATGAATGTCATGCAGGAATCTGCAGAGGGACGCACATTGATGTATGCTGCCATGCAGGAACCTGCAGAGGGGCCACGCATTGATGCATGCTGCCATGCATGCATGCCATGCAGGAATCTGCAGTGGGCCGCACATTGATGGATGCTGCCATGCATGCAATGCAGGAATCTGCAAAGGGCCGCGCATTGATGCATGCATGTCATGCAGGAATCAGCAGAAGGGCCGCTTATTGATGCCTGCTGCCATGCATGCATGTCATGCAAGAATCTGCAGAGGGCTGCACATTGATGTATGCTGCCATGCATGCATGTCATGCAGTAATCTGCAGAGAGCCGCACATTGATGTATGCTCCCATGCATGCATGTCATGCAGGAATGTGCAGAGGGGCCGCGCATTGATGCATGCTGCCATGCATGCATGTCATACAGGCATCTGCAGAGGGCTGTGTATTGATGTATGCTGCCATGAATGCAAGTCATGCAGAAATCTTCAGAGGGCCGCACATTGATGCATGAAGGAATCTGCAGAGGGGCCACACATGCAGGCTGCCATGCAGGCATATCATGCAGCAATCTGCAGAGGGGCCGCCCATTGATGCATGCTGCCATACATGCATGTCATGCAGACATCTGCAGAAGGCTGAGTATTGATGTATGCTGCCATGAATGCAAGTCATGCAGGAATCTGCAGAGGGCCGCACATTGATGCATCCAGGAATCTGCAGAGGGCCTCACATTGATGCATGTAGAAATCTGCAGAGGGCTGCACATTGATGCATGCTCCTGTTTGTAATCGGTATTGAGGAGATAGGTAGAGTGTCTGTGGAGGAGTGGGCAGGAAGAGGGAAGGCACAATAGAGGTTTCAGTGGGCAACCCCAAAAAAGGAAAATTCGACTTGAAGGTTCGACTTGTGGGGTGCGTCAAAGTATCAGGGTGGGGGCGTGGTGAGACCCCAAAAAGATTAACACCTGAAAGATGTGGGGTAAGGGGATTGAAGTATTGGAGTGGGCGAACAGGATGAGCGGATGGGTAAGGAACAGGAGTGTGTGGGAGTTCCTCTGACAGGGTAATCCCTGATTGGTAGTAAGGAAGGAGCGCTTTGGATGTGGGTTGTATGAGCAACCAGAGACTAAAGTGCATTATGGGGAGATGCCGGGGGTCGCTGGCTAGCAAAATGCGGGAGTTTTACGAGATGAAGGTCTCGTCCTAGGGCTGTCTTGATGTCATTTCTGCTTTTTGAGTAACATGGTGATAAACTACACAACCCTGCATCACAAAGCTCATGCGTGCAAAGTTGTGCAGCCCCAGCCTTTCTCTTTTAAACCCCTGTGGGCAAAGAGACTGACATTTTGGGCCTGATTTTATAATGGTGCAATCCCATAGGAAAATGCTCTGTGAATCAGGCCCTAAGTCTCGTGTCTCTGTGTCTCTAGGGAGTGCCCTTTTCGGTCCTACCTTGAAATGTCACAAAAAAACACGGACCAAAACAACTTATTTTTGGGGGTCGACTTTTAAAAATATTGTTTTGGGTTTTTAGGCACTGTGTTTTTCTTTTATGGGGGGAGACCTCCTACGCCAGCCCCCCCCCCCCCCCCCGTCTGATCCCCCACTTCTTTATACCCTAACCTAACCCCCTTCTATTAATTGTTTTAAAAGTGTTGAAATAATTCACAAAATTCGACCAAAAAAATTCGCTATGTTCGTCCTCGAATCTGTATTCGTTTTCAGGGGTGGGGGGGGGAATATCTGCCTAGGTTGTTCTTTTCAGCCTTTGCAGTTGGGGGGAGGGTTGTATCATGCAGCCTCTGTTGAATTGAGATGCAACATTGCAAAGTAACAAACATAGAGACAGTGCATTAAGTGGGGGTAGCATTTGAGGGCGGGGCCTCATATGTAGTGTTGGCGCTGTGGGTGCCCGTCTGCAGCCTAAGCCTCTAGCTCGTCCATCGGTTGCGGGTGGGGGCAAAGCGGCGCTGCAAAAGAAAATCAACATTTGGTTACAACTGCTACAAATCCTAGAACCACCACCACCTGCAAACAGCTTTGGGCGTTGCTGCTGAAAACACCTCTGATGCAACTAGACGGATACCAAAGGTTACATTTGTGTATACTTTTTTGTGCACTATGGTTACCGTCTGCCCTGTTGGTATCCTATGTACTTGAAGCTCTGTGTAGTCAGATCTTAAGAACAGAAAGACATACCCCTGGTGTGCCCCCTATTACCCGAATTTGTATTGTGTGTTATCTATAAAGGTTGTAAAAGAGGGTACTTCTTATTAGGTGAATGTCACAAGGTGATATTGGACTGTAGTAGGCCTTACACTCTCTTCCCTCATCTCACTCTATCCTGCAGAAGAACAACCTTGTTGTCCAACCTCGCGGCCAAAGGTGATCCAAGTTAGTTGAGTTCCTGGTATGTTAAAGCACATAAGTGTGTCCAGGGAGTGGTATGGGGTGGCACGTGCTACCGCTGGAATCTGATTGGCCACCCCAGGTGACACCCCATTACCCTAAACTATGATCATTAAACTTTAAACACCGAAATGTAAGACACTAATGTTAGTAATTAAAGTAGATATGGGTAGTGAAGACAAATAGTAAATGAATGCTATTCATAGGTGTGCGAGTGTGTTTGTGTGCGTGCGTGTTTGTGTGCGTGCATGTGTGTGTGCTCGTACTTCATGCCATCCCTGCATAAGTCAGTGCTCCACTTGGGCCACCACAGAGTCTGGACACGTCACTGCTACAGCAGTGATAGTAACCTGGGACAGGGTTGCACTGGAGACTGGCTGCACATTCTTTGCTACAACCAAGCCCACCCTTCTCACCACAGCCTGTTAAAAACGGACAATTAGTATGCATGCAGTACTTAACACGACTCCCAACAAATCTGTCATGTCGCCATATATGAGTTAGATCCCCATTCTGAAATGCCTTCCCGAGGGTGGGGGAGGGAGGTGCTATCACCGATAAATATCCCAATAAGGGCTCAAGCAACACCCTAGGGCACTGCTTCAGGCTGTCCTCTAGGGATTGCTCTGCTGAGGCTGTGGTGGGGGGAAGACCACTCTCGCCTCGGGTTGTTGCTGAAGACATCTCGTGCCTTAACCATGCTGGGTGGTAATTCTCCTGTGGCGAATGAAGGTACCTGGCATTGCATCACGTCACTTTTGGGGGTTGGGCCTGGAATGTGAAGTGGTGTGCATCCTGTGCTGAGGAGCTTACCATGCCTCTCAGCTGAAACTTGATGGCAGTTGTCAGAGGAAACAAGATGCCTCCGCTCCCCCTTAAGGTGGCGTGAGGGAAGCATGATGGTAATTCGGTGCAGGCTTTTGTCAAATTGACAAATAGCTGCTGAGATTTCAGAGGATGGGGCGCGAGAACTGATTGTTCTCATCCACAGGTATTGCAGACGATCCAGTACTAGAGGGCTGGACCCATGTCAGGGTTTCATGATACCCCTTCATTAATATTCATGAGATAAATTTGCATACAATGATTCTAAATGTATGCACATTTTTCCTCATGAATATTAATGAGGAATATCCTGAAAACCCATCAGGATCCTGGCCCTCGAGGCCTGGAGTTGGACAAACCTGATCCAAGTGCTTTGGGGAGCTGGATACGTTCCTCTATGGCCACTTACTGACCCTGCCAGTGTGCAGTGCTATTCTGGCAACACAATAAGAGGCCTGTATAACCTCCCGCCCAAATGGGCTCGGTTCGCTAGGGTGCTATACATATATGGGAAGTACATATATAAATATATAGATAAAGACAACACACACTAGGAATTTCTTTAAAGCTTTATTCAATGTGTGTGATCACTAATGGACTTACCTGACTGTACCACATTCCCCACCATGGGGGACACATGGAACACTGGACTGTAAAACAATGGACAGGTCTCTCCTGTCTGTGGACATGGACTGAAGTCACCTGGGGGAAGAAAAGAACTGTTCAAAGTAACAGTTGAAAGGAGAGCCAGGGGAAAGAAAGGCAGTGAAAGCAAAGGAGAGTGTAAAAGGACAGAAAGACAAAAAAGTAAAAGAAAGAGCTGTGTTCCTGAGGGGTCGCAGCCTCAAGAGCCCCCCAGAGCCCTTTGATGGGGTCGAGTCAGGCTACATCTGCCAGCTGCATCCCGGCATGAAAGAAAACCTCAGGCCATGTGTGCGATGCGTCCTGGATGAAGATAAATCCCCCTCTCGGGGCCGTGTATGCAGGTCGGTCCCAGAGCGTGAGCGTGGCCTGGGAGGCAGAGGCCCACCCAGTGTCCAAACCGGGCGGGCCAGGAGAAAAGAAAGACCCGGACGCATGTACGGTGCTGCCCGGGGTAAGGTGATGCCCCAGTCTGGGTCCGCGCTTGAAGGTGGCCAACCCGGAATGCCCGGAGGTGAGAGAAGTCCCAGGCGGTGTGCGTGGTGTGGCCCGGGTGAAGATTATGGCCGTGCTGGGGAAACCTGCCCACCCTGTGGCCTGTCAGGCGGGCGGTGAAGCAAAAAGAACCCCAACGGCACCAGCGGGGCGTCCTCAAGACCGCCAGCACTGCTGGGGGGGGTGTCTGTGGAACATCCGCTCTTGCGGGGACCACGCGAGGAGAGTCGTGTACGCAACGTCCTATGCAGCCGGGGCTTAGCGTGATGTACGCTGGCTGGGCACCGACTCCGCCCAGGTGGGTAGGCTCATCAGCCCCAATGAGCATTAAGGGCTGCAGAGCCCCAACTAAATAGCACCGCGACGGAGGAAATGTTAACTCTGTCATGGTCAGGAAGGCAGTATGGCCTTATAAGCTCCTGGGAAAGATTTAGGGCTGCCAAAGCCCAACAGCAAGTACAGTCACCGCCACGGTAGAAAGTGGAAGGGGAATCTAGGGCTGGCAAAGCCCCAACACAAATACTATCACTGTCACAGAGGAAATGGGTTACCAAAAACCCCAAAAGGAGATCAAAAGGGTTTTCTTGAAGCAAAGCCCCTAGGAGGAAAAGAGGTCTCCCAAAGCCCTATGACCTACAGCGCCAGTGCTGCAACAAGAAGGTATTGTGCACTATATGTTATGCGAGGTGACTGACTGATACAGACTAACACAAGGACAGGGATTTAAGTTAAAGTAATGGCAGTCTGCAGCTGTCAAGTTTATGTCGAAAAAAGGATATGCATGAAATGTTTGTAAGGAGCTCATGGAAGGGTTGGCATGAGTGTGAAGCCCAGGGTATGTTCAATTAGGAACTTGGCTAAAGATCATATGATGGACGGCTGTGTTCCATGGTATCTTCTACCTTGTCGTTTGCCCAGTGAGTGAAGGGGGAAAAATGAAAGAGGTGCACTCTCATGGGAAATGGTAGCAGAGTGTGATGTGCTTCTATATAAGTCTGTAAGGGCACTAATACTAGACTCTGGCGTACTGTGCCTTATTAACACCTGGAACTCAGCATTGTGGCCCATCTCTTGTATTAACACCTTTTATTTGCAGGTTTCTTAGCGCACCCCACCAAAGCAGCTGGTCTGAGATGGTGGTTTGGTATCCATAGAAGCAGTCTCTGCTCCAGGGAAGGGAAGAGTACACTCTTGCCCGGACCAGGAACGGTTAACCAGGTGACATCTGTGGGTCTGTTCCTGGAGCTGCACCTGGAATTTGGAGGTTGAGTTAGCTAGAGCTGAGTTGTTGAACTCACTGCTGAAGGCTCAGTCGTAGCGGTGGCAATCGCGGGCTCTAAACAAATCTGGAAACAGGCGCCCTGTGGGAGGGAAGCCAGGAGGCACATGAATTAACATCTTTGGGCGTGTCCAACGCGCAATGTAGGGAAGCCGTGTTTCTCACAAGCTCTCCGCGCAGATCCTTTCCATAGATATTATAAGTGCATCCATGGGCACTAAAAGCTCTTAAAAGTCAGCTCAGAAGCAGCAGTACTGGTGAAAGATCCCCCCGATCCACGGAGAAGAGCCTAATCTCCAGCTGAGCAAATATACAGAGGGAAAAGGCGCCCGTCCGCCGCACTCAAAATGGCAGATGCAACATCCTGAGAAAGGGCCAGAGAGGAATGCACACCCCCGAGTAGAGCGAGAGGACGGAGAGAGGACCAGAGGAGCTCAGTACAGATCGGAGCACCCCCCCCCCAGCGAACCCCCGACCAACAAGCAAATGGTTGCCCTTGGCGGGAAACGTGCAGGAAGACTGGTTGTCAGAGGAGGAGCAGTGAGGGACGAGCAGCTGGGCCGCAGTGAGAAGTGGAGCCCCGCAGCTTGAGACGCTCGGTCAAATGACCAAAACAACAGAAAGAAGGAGCCCAGGAGAGGGTGAAGGGTTGCTGCGCCAGTGGAGACCCGGAGGAACAACCCCTACCCTTGCAGGGAGGTACTTGCAGTGAGTAGGAGGAGGCGAAGGAGGTCGAAGAGTTCCCAAGGACGAAAGGAAATGCAAGGGTAAGGAGATCCCAGAGGGCCACCAAGACTACACCTGGGGGGAGGAAAGACCAAACTGGGAGATACCTGCACATCACAGCACCACATTGAATGAGGGAGTGGGGCACGAACGATAGCCCTAAGCTGGAGGGAAGTCACTGAGGCCCCTCACTGACACATACATATGGTGGCAATCTGGACAGCAGAGAATCAAGCTGACTAGAGCCAGAAACTGTGCAGGGTGATATCGAGCTGGGCCCACCACCCCGAACACGGCCCCGCTGGGAACAATTAGAGAGGAGGAATTTGGGAATACTGCAGTGTCCCAGCTGGAGGCGAAAGACTTGAAACGAAACAGAAAAAAAGACCAAAGTCAGAGAAGGTGACATACCTAGCGAAGGAACCAACACTGACAGAAATCCAAAGACCTCAGGCAGCCGGGACCTGGGGAAAACCTGAGAAGCATACCAATTGCAGAAGGAGGAGGGGAGTCAACGAGTTTATGGTTGGAATATCTCTATCGCGACCAGAGAGTCCACCCCGGAGGTGACGTGTTTGTTTTAACATCTCCTCTGTTTCAAGAAATCCTCAGGGTACCAGGAGGTACCCGGCCACCAGGACCCAAAGGAGGCGTGGGAACACATCGTGGTTACGCCTCTACAGAACTCAACTGATGGGCTGCTAGTTAGTGTTTCAGATTTGTTGGACACAATTGGGGGTTTATTGCAGCAAGGTTTGAATCTGGAGTGGGGAGACCACTGAAAACCGATACAATAGGACACAATGCTGAGGTTGGGATCCATGGGATTTCCAAATACAATATGCAGCAGGGGGAGGAGGAGGAGGAGAAAAACCCATATGGCTGAGGTGCTAAAAGTGGCCTCTTGGAACGGAAGGGGCCTAAATAACTTAGTGAAAAGAATAAGGGTAGCAACATACCTGCGTCGTAAGAAAGTAAAGATAGCAAATCTCCCGGAAACACACTTCACGAGGTAATGGCAGGCACAAGTGGTGAAGAAGTGGGGAGGGATGGGCTTTGGCTCGACGTATTCTAGTTATGCACGGGGAACCCTCATCTGGGTGAACCCATCAGTGTCTTTCAGGGTAGTGGGTATAAATAAGGACTATGAAGGCAGAATGGTGCTAGTACATGGCTTCCCTGAGCAGATGAGCAGACAGAGGTCTGTTTGCTTAACACATATGCCCCCAACCACAACGCTGCGACCTTTATCAGATCCCTATATAGTAGATTGACCCCCTTCAGAGGAATGACCTGAATTATGGGGGGGGGGAAGCTTTCTAACTGCACGATTGACCCAAAATTGAATAGATCTGACAGTAAGAATATGCAACCGTCTCCCCAGCAAGGGTCCTACTAGAACTTATGAGGAATCTGGAATTAAAAGGAATCTGGTGATGTCTGGAGGGGTCTAAACCAGCCTTCTCATACTACTCAGGAGTGCATAGGGTATATACCCTAATAGATTACTTCCTCACGGGGGAGGATCAGCTGGGGGATTTTGTGAGTGTCGGATACAAGGGAAGGGCCCTTTCTGACCATGCACCACTGTTAGTAGACTGGATTGTAAGACAATCCCCCGCCCTGATAGTCACGTGGAGACTCTGTGCGGAATCCCTGCGAGATAGACAGTTTATAGATGAACTGGAACAACAAATAGTTAATTACTTTGATCTCAACAAGGGCAGTGTGGAAAAAGAGCAGACCCTGTGTGATGCGTTTAAGATGGTGATTTGAGGGGTGGCCATAGCCTATACTGGGTAGTACGGAGAGAGTTGAAGCGAGACCTGACACGGAAGCTAAAATTAAACAAGCAGAGGGTGTGGCAAGGGGGGTAGAAAGACGGAGGGTGAGCTCCTGAAACTTAGACAAGAATGCCTAGTACAGTTTCGCAAGATATACCGAAAGGTTGCATGAACAGGGAGACAAACCAGCAAAGCTAATCGAGGGAATATTGTACAAGTAGAAGACGAATGTGGGGAGCTGTGGAGGGTGCAGGAAGAAATCAATAAGACCTTTAGGACATTCTACCAACGCCCGTACGAAGACCCACGGAAAATAGGAATGGGTGAAATTGAGGAGACATTGGCAGACACAGATTTACCTACCCTGGCAGCAGAACAGAAAGATATGTTGGAAGAACCCCTCTCGCTCAAGGAGATGCAGGGTGTCGTTGCTGTGTTGCCTGTGGGCAAGACCCCAGGAGGAGATGGCCTTACAGCAGGATTTTATAGAGAATCATAGGACAACTGCAGTGGAGTAACTTTGCTGAAAATGTTGGGGGGGGACAGGGGTGGAGTGGAACGAGGGCAGGTGCTGGCTCTTAGGGATCAGGTTGATACAATACAATTTTGTTGAATGATAGATTTGACTAAATGCGGTCACCACGATTAGTTCGAAGCCGAAGTTACCAAACATGAAGAGCTGGGGTTGCGGGGGTGGCCCCCGCCCCTCATGTTCGGTATTTTTTACTTCGGGGCTACGGGGGTGTCCACCTCATCTTCACCATTGGTGGTAGGGGACCCAACAAAAAGAAAGAAGAAAAAGGGGCTCTGCAGCATCTGATCCGACCCCCGTCAGATGGATGGATCGGATGCTGCAGGGTACAGGAGAGTGGCGGATGGAGAAAAGGAAAGTAGGGGGGTTTATGGGTGTTCTGGTGGTTTGGGGGGGGACATGTTTTCTTTTTTTGTACTGAGGTAAAAACGTATTCGCAGCAAAACATGACTATGATCAATTTTTCCGTGATTTTGTACCTCGGTCAAACAACCTAAATCCCTGAGGGATAACACTAGACTACTACACCACAATAGTCCATTGCTGACGCTCTATTATAACTTTCATAAGACTGGTGGCCTATCTTTAAAAATCAATTGGGCCCTCACACTTCTCCAGCCGGGCTGCCATGCACAAAGTGACACAACATAACATTCACAAATTTAATTCGAATAGAACATACAAACAATGCATTATGTATCATTCATTCAGACACAAAAGTCAACACACATATGCTTGCTTGCACTCTCAGACACAAATGCACCCAGCACCTCCACTGACATACACTGTGTGCACACAACCTTTATATGTACATATACAATAACGCATGGAAACCGTGGAGCAACATTCATTGAGCAGACCAGACTTCACCCCTGATCCCTGAAATTTAGGGCTACATTGACTTGTCCTAGCTGAACTAAAAAGCCATAGCCGAAATTAACAGATTCACTGGAATGTCAACAATTCCCTTGATTTTTCTTTTCATTCAAAGGCAGAAGCCATTGGTTAATGTAGTGCAGTGGGTGACCAAGTATACTTGGTATCAATTTTTAAAAGCCATATATCTCTAAACTTGGGTTCTCAACAGCACCTTATATGTGTACGTGCTGATAGATTTTTTCTACAAGATTCTGACAGATTAAAATTAAGGTATGTTTTCCTGTGTTCAAATGGCTTCAAGCAGTGGAATACCAAGCGGGAGAGGTGGGGGTTAGGGGGAAGCTTCCCCCGTGGATCTTTTAAGAGCCAGACCGGGACATTTGTCATTGGGACACCTCTCCCATTCGGCACATCAAAGACGGCGCCCAGGGGGCATGGCTAGCCACGGGATGAGAAGGACGTAGGTCTCCTCGGCTCCCACGACCGCAGCAAATATCCTGATAAAATAGCCTGAAAATCGACGACATAAGAGCTGACAACAACCCCGTAGGGTGTCGGATACCCTTGGGCACAAACGAGGCGTAGAGCAGAGGAAACTGCAGTCGATTCCAAGAAATACGACCATGAGAAGTTTCGAGGTGATCGACATCCAGCTTTCAAAATGGCCGCCGGCACGCACGGACGAACGCCCTGAAGTGAGGCCGTGCGACATCGGAATCCAGCCTGTTACTGTTCCGCAGTCGAGATCGGAGGAAGAGAGTGGTCCCGGCAGGACGGTGTCCCTCCCAACAGGCGGACTATAGCGAACCAGTGCGGAGGTGAGAACGGAGCGCGTATCCACCCGTGTGGGACGCCGCGACCCCCGCCGGCAGCACTCCTGCTCGAGAACGAGAGGCACCCTTCCCGTGCGACCCAGCGTGTGAGGCAGACCTGTGAGCCACAGACGGGGAAGAGGTGCCGGAAGAGTGTTTCCCCCCCCCCCGAGCTCCGCTCCAGGAGGCGTCGGCGTGCAGGACGGCCATACGCAGACCCCCGGCCGCAATCCGCGGACGAGATGGAAACGGACCAGGGAATTTCACTGAAGGACATTATGGCCGCGATAGCCGATTCCCGCTCATCAATGGAGCAGAAAATGGACGGGATAAGCATGGATGTATCCCTCCTCCATCACGATCTTCAAAAGCTGACAGCACACACCGGGGAAGCGGAACATCGCATATCCAACACAGAGGATAGAATGCACATTATGCAACAGCAGCTTCAGAACGTAACATCCAAACGAAAGGTACTGGAGGACAGGATTGAAGATGGAGAGGGCAGATCAAGGCGTAACAACGTGTGTATACTTGGTATACCTGAGAAGGCCGAAGGCTCCTGCATGGAACTTTTTCTAGAACAATGGCTGACTGATCTGTACGAGCCAGACGCCTTCTCTAAGTTCTTCTCCATTGAGAGGGCACACAGAGTGCCCACAGGCAGACCCCCACCCGATGCACCTCCACGCACGATAATTGCAAAATTCTTAAATTACAGGGATCATGATGCCCTACTGCAGCATGCGCGCGCAAAATGGCACCGTCACGTTCAACGGCTCCAAAATTGCCTTTTTCCCTCCCACTAAACCAGGGAAGTGCAAAAGGCGAGACACTCCTTCGATCACCTCAAGAAACAACTGAAAACAATGGGGGTGAAGTATGGCCTGCTCTTCCCTGCGCAACTCAAGATTTACCATAAAGGGACAACAGTCCACTTCAATGACTCCAAGGAGGCTTGGCGCTGGGCTGAACAAAACATAGATGGAGACTGGTCGACCCCCCGCGACAACAGGGGTAGGAATCGAAGGCCTCCACCAGACCAACAGAGGGAGGTCCGCCAACCACCATCGCAGCACCCACCGGAAGAGCGGGGAGGCTGACCACTGCCCCGAGGCCGGCCGGATGCCGGAGGTCCCGTTGGGTCACCCAGGTTGAGCTACTGCTTTACTCCTTCTACACGCACCTTCATAACAGTAGGCTACATACATTTATCTGATGCGGTCGCAGTATGCCCCAAGACCGCGACGCAAAGAGAGCCCCCTCCACGGGTATTATCCGTGGCGGTTCACCCCTAGCCACCCCCCCAAGAGAGGGCCTTCTCCCCCTGGGATCCATCCCGAGGGAGGCTACCTATACTTGAAGTTAGGTTAAACGCATGTAAGGTGTCCGGTTGACACCGGTGGTTTTTTGTTCGGGCGACTGATGCTTCTAGTTGGGAGGAGTATGGGGAGGGGGGTTGGGGATTTGTTAGGTTTAGTTACAGACAGGACCCGTCAAACGCATAAAATGATAAGGCTAGATAAGACAGGGTTCGCCTACGGCGTATCTGCAGCTGGCGTATTACACCGCTGGCGGCAACACAGGCAGTGACCATCACGAACACCCATGGCATCACATAGTGGTAGTAACAACGCTCTCAGAACACTGAGGCTCATGACTTGGAACGTTAATGGGTTGGGCAGCGCAGTCAATTATTGGCTGGTGCGTCAATTCCTCAACAGGCGGGGGGCTGACATAGTGTTCCTGTCTGAGACCCATCTTGCAGGCACTGACTGTACCCTATTCAGACGCACAAACTACAAGTTGGCACTTCACTCAGGTTTCGCGATAGGCTCAAGAGGGGTCATGATCCTGGTACACAAAAACCTTCCCTTCCACCTCACGTCGGTGAACCATGACACAGGCAGCAGAAATATCTACGCGGAAGGGAAGCTATGGGAACACTACATCGCTTTGATAGCGATCTACGCACCCCCTACCCTGCTTGAGCCGCTGCTTACCGACATTGCCCCGTTAATCGCAAACGACACATCCAACCTCATGATCCTGGGAGGTGACTAAAATGAAGTCATGAACGTAACCCTTGATAGATCACACTTGAGGAATAGAAACCCCAATGTTCCCACCAGACTTGCCACGTTTGCCAATGCACTAGGTCTATGTGACGTGTGGAGAGAACTCCACCAGGACACGAGAGCATATTCTTTCCACTCAGGGGCACATGCCTCGCTCTCCAGGCTAGATTATTTCTTCATCCCAGCAACTGATTTACATATGTCGCAAGAAATAGACATTCTCCCCCGGGGCATCTCTGACCACTGCCCATTAGAACTGACACTCACAACATCCAGGCGGATTCCACCGCCAAGCTGGCGCCTAAATAGCTATTACCTGGGTGACCCTGCGCTTGTGGACAAGCTGCAGGAGACGACCAGTACATACTTCGAGCTCAACTCTCAGACGGCAATGAACCCAGGAACACTGTGGGAGGCCTACAAGACGGTGTTAAGAGGCAAACTGATATCGTGGACAACCGTGAAAAAAAGACAGCACTGGAGCAAGACGCTTGAGGCCGAACAACAGGTCAAGCGAGCAGAGGAGAGGCACATAATTGAGGACACACCGGCCTCGAATCGATCGTTGCTACTGGCACAGAAAAAGCTGCAAAACATAGCGATGGACAATGCGAAACAAGCGCATACTGCAATGCGGGCGAGAATTTATGAAACAGGGGACAAGGCGGGCAAGATGCTGGCTTGGCTGGAAAGGATGCAATAGGGACGCAGCCATGTCCGAAGGCTCGAAACAGGAGGACCAAATCCAGAAGTGATCGATCAGGAAATTAGTCAAGGCTTTGCGGATTATTATGTTGTGCTGTACAAAACGCCCACGACACAGATGGACACCACGATTATGGAACAAATTAACATCCCCACCGTAATACAACTACAACTGCTGGAGAGGGAGATCACAGAAGAGGAGATCCTAAGTGCCATGTCGAGCCTCCGATCCGGTAAAGCCCCAGGACCTAACGGCTTCCCGGTTGAGCTATGGCGAAAGGTGGGGACCAATGTGGTGGCCCCCCAAATGCTCCAAATGTACCAACACACACTAGAAGAGGGCATTCTCCCACCAGATCTGCGAGAAGCAACAATAATAGTGATACCCAAGCCGGACAAGCCCCAGGAAAGATGCAGCTCATATAGGCCCATCTCACTCATCAATAGCGAAACTAAAATTCTGGCAAAACTACTTGCCGACCGCCTGCAACAGGTGATTCCCACCCTGATACATCCGGACCAGTGCGGCTTCATGCCCCAGAGATCAACACGTATGAACCTCCCCAGGCTATATTTGGCCCTGGAAAGGGCCAATAGCATACAGGGCCCGCTAGCCCTGCTAGCAATTGACTTCGAGAAGGCCTTCGACTCGGTGAGATGGAAGGCCATCTGGACCATAATGCAACGCATGGGTTTCGGTGAGAACTTTATGAAGTGGGTCCGCCTGTTGTACGAATCCCCAGTGGCCAGGACCAGAGTTAATGGCTGGCGTTCGGACCTCTTCAATCTGGGGAGGGGCATGAGACAGGGCTGCCCGTTGTCGGCCATGATTTTTGCTATCGCCATAGAACCACTGGCAATCCTCTTGCGAAACACGCCAACCTCAGAAGGCTTCCCTTGGTCCGAGACCTGGGAAGACAGAATCTCTCTATATGCAGACGACCTTCTCATATATCTGAAAGACCCAAGCAATGCCTGTCCCAGAGTCATGCACCTGTTAGAGCAATACGAGGCATTCAGCGGACTGCGAGTGAACTGGTCCAAATCCATCCTCTTCCCGCTAGGGGACACCTCGTCGGCAAACTTGACGTCTGGCCCTTTACCAGATCGAAAAAGAACAGTTCAAGTATCTGGGGATACGTATCACGAAGCAGTTGACTGAATACACAACCCTGAATCTCGCCCCCTCATGACAATATTTGCAGAAGATACTCGCCATTGGATCTCCTTGCCATTAACGCTGATGGGCAGAGCGGCCCTGTTCAAAATGATTGCCCTTCCTAAATTCTTATATATCCTGCAAAATGCGCCATTATACATTCACCAGTGAGAATTTCACAAAATAGAGTGCACCCTTCGGAAGCTGCTATGGAGGGGGGGAGGACACCCACGAATTGCTCTCGCCACGCTCCAAAGGTCTATCTGGGAAGGAGGCATTGGACTGCCCAGGATACAGTCATACTACTGGGCCAGCCAGATGGCGGTAGTAAATGACATGCTCCACGGAGATGGAAGCCTCCCACATATCAAAGGTCTTATCTGTAATGCCACGACCACGCCTCTAGAGCATCTGAATGGAGGCCTGAACCGCACATCACACACGGATATGGCAACGCATATAGTGAGAATATGGAAAGATACATATCAGTACCTGGGATGGGGCGGGAAGCTAACGCTGGCGCAACCCCTATGGAACAACTACAACCTTCCTGAAATAAGAAAGCTGCCCAGATGGCCTGAGTGGGCCCAGCGAGGAATCGCCAGGATAGGAGATGTGGTTCACGAGGACAACCTGGTACTATTCGAGACATTGCATGAAAAGTTCTCCCTCCCAGACACAGAGAGGTACCACTATATGCAGCTGAAACACGCTTGGATGACCCACAGACACATAAAGCGAGACATGCCGGAAAGCTCCCCATTGGAGAGAAACATAGTTTTGGACCGGGTGGACTGGAAAGTCACCTCTACCATGTACAATGTGATAACATCCTGCGCGACACCGGAACTAACCAGCCTGAAGGCAAAGTGGGAACGGGATGTGGCTGCGGCGCCGTTAAACCCTTAACACCTGATTCACACTTTAACACCTGCTTTTTGCAGGCGTTAAAGTCCAACCCGCTAAGGGACCTTGGTGCTAATTACAGCACCGTAATTTACGGTGCCGTAATTAGCACCTTCCCCATTCCCATTGAGCCCTATGGGCCAAAAATGGGAATGGGGAAGGGGCCATGGTGAATGGGGATTTACCTCTCCGCCAACCTTGGAATGGGGCGGTAAATCCGCCATCCACCATGGCGGAATCCGGCATGGATCATGGTGCTAATAGCACCATGGTCCAACGCCAGGGTTGTAATGAGGCCCAATGTATATAGTGTATGGTTAGTTTCCTATGAAAGGCTAGCTTATTATGTAATGTGGTTTGCTTCCAATGCATTGCTATAAATAATTATATGTTATATGTATCATAGGAATGCATAAGCACATGAAATATAAAGCAAAATCTTAATAAATATCTATATCAACTAAGCCTGGAAAGATGTGCATGGTCGCTTAAATTGTCCAAATCCCAGTTTCACCATTTTACCAAGTGTGTGATCCTGAGAAAATCATTTAATCACATTGTGTCTTATCTGCAGCTCTGAAAGTGACACTGAATCACTTCAAAGCTTATGTTAATGTATCATGGTATTATAATGGAAAAGCCTCCACATATAACAAAAGTGCAATTTAGGTAGTTTGCACTACAAAGTTATTCGTCACTTGGCTTATTCATGGCCACTTATTCTAAAGTCACTTCCATGGTACCTCCAAGTATCAAGGACTGATGAGGCGCCTTGCAATTTCCTTTTCTGTGAAGTCACTTCTGTTGGTGCAATCCATATAATAATTAAGACGTTTGCATGTATTTTGCCTCAGAGGGCTGGGATAGAGCTCTAATAGATGAGTTTCCTGCATCTGGAATGATCCTGCGGTTTTACTTTTGTTGTTGTGTGTTAAAATGCCATCTTCCACTATTGTTATCAAAAAAGTAGATTGGGGCAGGGGCACCAATGAGACCATGTGGAATTCCACACACTGCATTTTGTTGCTCACCCCTGCCCCACTCTTACAATTCTGGATACTCCCCTGCTTAGTTTGGTAAGTGAAGCAGTTTTTGGTGGCCTGTAAGCTGAATCATGACACCCATTTACTAATTTGCACCAAACCGTCCTGAAAAAGTGTCTGCAAAACTCGAAATACTTTTTGCCAGTTTGGTGAAGATTATTTTTGGCAGCAGGGTGAAAAGTTATACAGAGCTCCTAAAAGTGTGTTTTTAACACAAAATTCCATATGGTTCCTTCTGCGCACCTAGAGCAAAAACTGCTTAACAAAGGTTCACCATGTTTGGAATGCATATAGCACTCAAATTAATTTCACATAATTTGTAGAGTATGACAGTTTTGGGTCACAGGTGTTCTCAGTTTGACTGTTTCTACTCTACTTGGGCAGGGTGCACCTTCCACCAACTTCTTTTTGAAATTAGGATGGTGATGCTTTATTAGCATTTGAAAAGTGGCAAGACTAATTTTAGAGGCGTTGCAGAGCTGTGGCTTGCACCAGAGAATACGTTTGTTATTGTTAGTGTGTCTTCATAACTGGGGCCTTAATGTGTACTCTGAGCTCTGCTCACATTGTCCAAATGTGACACATCCCCCACTAAGGTCCGTCCGCATCCCAGCTCCCCAACCAACATACAAAAACACAATAAAAATAAAATACCTCTGCTCTGCTTTCAAATGCCACCCGGGCCACATCTCATCTTACACCGACCTAACCTCTTTGCACTCACGCACCTCCAGACAGAAAGCAGCAAGCTGAATGAGCTTCCTAGTTCCTGTCTGTGTGTCCCACAAACACAAAGCCAGGAAGTGATTCTCTGAGCCGTGGTCCCTGGAATTGCTGCTGCTAGCATGGCAGCACAGGCGCCAGTCCCTGCAACACCCATTTCAGCACCCTGGCTGCTGACTTTGAGTCAGGCCAGTCATGGTGATGGACTGAGCCACGCAGGGCATCCCGGCCCTGAATGTCTTTCAGCGCGGCTGCCAGGCATCTCTGCATTATGTAATGAGACAGCGCAAGCCTTGCTGGGCACCCAGCCGGGCTTGCGCTGTCTAATTACATAATTGATGATTGCAGCCACCCCTTCCCTCCCTCCAAATGTTGGGGGGACAAAAAGACATGCCACAGAAGTTGGGGGGGCAAAACCCCCTGTCCCCCCTATAATTATGCCCATGGACAACTGGCGTCCAAGTTATTAAGTATTTACGAGAAGGCATATGAGACAGGGAGACTGCCCCAGAGAATGGAAGAATCTATCATATACTAAAGCCTGGGAAAGACGGGAAGCATTGCGAGTTATATCGCCCAATATCATCAATTAACCAAGACACTGAGATTCTTACGACGGTCTTGACGGAGAGACTAAGGAGGGTGATTGGAACATTGATACACCCGAACCCAACGGGGTATGTCCCAGGAAGAACTATGACAGACAATATGTGATGACTGCACGCGATTATTGAAGGCACGCAAGAATGGACAGAGGGGGAGCGATAATAGCACTAGATGCATTCAAAGCCTTCTACTCAGTCCGATGGTAATGGCTGTTTGCCTCCCTGAGGAGTTTTGGGATCGGCGAACGATTTATAAGATGGGTCCAGATCTACTACATCCAACCTGTAGCCAGGGTGAGGGCAGGTAAACACATATCAGAACCATTTTTCATACAGAGAGGCTCAAAGCAGGGGTGCGCATTGCCCCCGATGCTATACTTCTTGGCATTAGCGCCCCTTGCGGTCTTCCTGAGAAAGGAATTCAAAGACCCTGGGATACCGGTTAACGGGATACACCACGTATTATCATTATACGCAGATGACATACTACTGTATTTGAGGAACCCGCAGGATACGCTGGAGGCATACCTTGAGGTATTGACAAACTTTGCAACCTATCCGTTATTCCATCCAATTAGTAGAGAAAAGTCCTGTATATTCCCACAGGGTGGTTGGGCAGGAGGAGAAGAGTCGCAGCTCCCATGTCTGAGCCTGCAATGGAAAACTAAAACATTCAGGTATCTAGGTATAGACATCCACCACAACGTGGCGGAGACCCATCAGCACAATACGGTAAGAGCCTGAATGGGGTTGGAGGCCTTGATCAAAGTCTTGGAAAAGATGCCTCTCTCAGTGACAGGAAGAGTTGTACTCCTAAAAATGGTGGCCCTACCTCGACTGTTATATTACTTTACAAACGTCCCTCACCTCATATCGCACTCCCTCTTCAAGGAAATAAATACAGTAATAAGAGGTTTTATCTTATCTGGGGTAGGGGTAGAAGGAGGATTGCCCTGGACACTTTAAAGAGATAATACAAGGATGGAGAACTAAGACCACCAAACTTTGAAGTTTATTACTTAGCGGGACAACTATGACATGTAGCGGGATGTTTGGCAGACCATGAAACCATAGAACATACCCTATTTGCACGAACAATTACCCCACACATATTAAAGGAGGTAATTTGGCTAGACAGCAGTAGAATCTCTGATTCCCCCAGCATTTTACAACTGGGCAAGAAAATCTGGACCAGGACCAAGGCGATTCTCAAACTGGGGGACCTCCTCTCACCTCAGATACCGCTGGCGGCTATCTTCTGAACCACGGTTAAAGACTTGGCGCACCTCAAAAAACACTAAAACAGCAAATGGGTAGTAACAGTGGGAGACTTGCTGTCCGGGGGTAGACTGCAGGGCTTCCTGGAGATAGTTGATGAGTGTGGGGTGCTTGGGGGACAGTTTCTGACATACTCCGCAATGACACACGAAACACATACAAGATTGTCAGACCCTTCAGATCTCTCAAACATGGACAAAGTTCTAGGGTTCCTATATGAAGTATCCTATGGGGGGCACAAGGTGTCAAGGCTGTATCAAGGTTTACTGGAGGCCAGACCGGCAGAGGTGACCAAAGGGAAGGGCGCATGGGAATTAGACACAGGGAAAGAGATAACATATAGAGAGTGGTCTGGAGCTCTACTATACACAAAAACAGTTTCAAGAAACGCCAGAGTGAAACTTTCCCAATTCTATGTCCTGCCCAGGGTGTATATGACGTTGCAGCTACTATCACACTTCCCGGGCTCGGAGGGGAAGGGATGTCCGAGATGTGAGGAGAGGAAAGCGGGAATGGGACACATGTTTTGGAGATGCCCAGTAATACAGAGGTTCTGGCAAGAAATGGAATCGTGCATGAGAAAAGGGGGTATAACTTGATATAGAAGGAGTCCAGAGGCCTGCCTACTTGGCATATTCACACACCCGGAAATGTCCAGATCAGAAGCCAGGCTGATAGACATCACCTGGATACTGGCAAAGAGAAGGATCGCCATGGCGTGGAAGACAAAAGAGGGCCCATGTATAAGCAGGTGGTGGGGAGACTTGAGAAGGTGGTCGATTGTGGTAGTAGCAATGTGGTATAGAGCAGTCCAGCAGGGGAGGGGGGGAGGCCTCAGAGGATATAGCAACCTGGAACACTTTGGTGCACAACCTGTTTGGATCACCGGATGACAAATCTCCCTGAACTTTAACGGACACAGGAAGCCGGAAACAGGCAATTATAGACAATTGAATGGTGCTCGTGGTCCAGTACCAATAATATTCTCTTTCTGTGTAGTTATGTTGCTGTTTGGTTGGGGCTAGGGTGGGGGGGTAGAAGGTAGGTGGGGCGGGCGTTTCTGGGCCAAATGGATAAGTCGATTGTATAACAGATTGTCTAAGGATACATTGTTGGACTAAAACTGAAAATAATCAAAAAAGAGTTTAATTAAAAAAAAGAAACGACTGAACATCTTTTTTAGAAAAAGGTTTTATTGTGTGATGGTTTTAAATGAACCTCAGACAAATACATAATCATCGAAACGAGTAATAAAATACATTACACATGCTGATGAAACAAAAGCGGACACACCATGTTTAATGTAAAGTGATCAAATTTAACCTGTAAAGATATCTAATAACCAGAATAGAGAAGGTGATGTTCCAGAAAACAACCTTGTCCAAACATAACAGGTGTATTTGTAGAGTGCACGTACACGCCAGGAGAGGTATCTTGGCGCTATTGACAGATAACAGATGTTTATTGTTACCCAACTTAATGGTCATCAGTATTCATCAAATCTTCATTATGCACGTATCCCGTGAATCCATAATAGGGTATTCTGTCAGTAAATGATTTAAAGTTAATATTTCTGAAGGATTTTTACAATATCTGTAAACATTCGACAATGAGTGATTTGCATTCCTAATATTAAGTATTTCTCAAGTTGGTAAATGATTCATTCGGAACCTTAGAATTTGAGATCTCCAGTATGCGCTGGGAAATATTTCCAAGTAAGGAGTAATAACCCCCAATTTCTTGTGCTCAGATGATATGTTACAAAATAACTTACATATTGTGTCATTATTTCACTGGAACTGCTACAACTGATTGTGGCCTTTTAGCATTGGATGAGTGTATATGTTATGTTATTTTTTTCATATTTTGGATGTATACCAGGCACCACTCCCATTACCATGGTCTCCAATTGTTGCCCTGGCCAATGTAAAAGAGAGGGGGATGGGATGGGTTAGTGGAGAGTGAGTGAAAGTGTTACATATATTTGCTGCTGTGCTAATGCATAACTTATCCGGGTCCTTTGTGCATGTCTCTTTCTCAGTGGTCTGTGTTGAGGGCGTGTTGGCAGCACTAGTACACAGGGTAGTTGCTAGGTCTGGAAAAGACCCGGGGCTACGCTGATGTCGGAACTGTTGGGACTGGGGGCTAGCTAGTTTTTTGGCTGTAGCTCCTGAGATTCTATCCGGGGCTACAACCAAAAGATCAGGGGCTATAGCCACCTTAGCCCCCCTAGCAACGCCCCTGCTAGTACATATTGTGGACATCAATATGTAATGGAATATAATAAGGGAACAGTCCTCATGAAAATGTTGTACAATGCTCCTGTGTGTTGTTAGTTACCAGGCAGCAATCCATTGGACTTTTTCATGTGCTACCTAACAGAACTGATTGTAAATTGTATGCAGATTTCCCCAATGATTTTCAAAAAAGTGTGCTGCAAAATGCACACTTTTAACCTAATATATAAAAAAACGTTGGTGGCGTTTAACCGCCCCCCCCCCCCCCCCCGCAGTCCCTTTAGGTTGGCTCGGTCAATTTCACTAATTTAGGGAAGATAATAATACACTTCCAACAAAAGAAATCACCAACCACTGTTGATCCTGAATTGTTTATAAAGAAGGTGCCCCCTCAGGATCCCCCACGACCCTGCACCAAAAGCTACCTCTGCCACTGCTGAGGGCTCCATGCACAGCAGTCATGGTGCCAGGTGGCAGGATGCTTGTAGTTAGCACAGAAGTCTGGCACCAAGTTAGTTACCACTGAAAGATTACGTATCTGGCATCAGATGAGGGCTCTGTGTTTGACAGGTGTGGATAAGAGGTCAGTAGGGCTGCCCTTTAGCCATGCGGTTCCTTGAGTGAAAGGGCTGCCTACTGCGGGTTAGCGCTAAGAAACAAAAGGAAAGCTGGGGCTGCTACTACCTTTGGTGCGCATGGACCCTACTTTTGTTTCGTAAGCACAGGCTCCGACCCCCACAGGCAGCCTGCCACTGGGGATCAGATCCTGTGATTTAGGAACTAAAAGGAGAGGTTGGGTGCACTAAAGGTACGATAGCAGCACGTTCCAGCCCTTATGGTGGCTACCACTGCCTGGGAGCCAAGCAACTGCCAGGCCCTCAACCCTCCCATAGGCAATGGGGGCTCTAGTTAGGGGCCCACCGCCCTTCGATTCTGCCTCCCATTATGCTCTGGTTGTAGCGCCATCATTAGGTGCCAAGTGAAGGTTGTCAGATCAGCATTTCTTTATTTTATTTATTCAATTCTTCTAACGCGCCGAACGCCCATAGGCTATAAGGTGCACATGCGCAGAGCCAAGTGTGGGCTCTGAGTCCAGCAACAGTGGGGCCAGTTCGGGGCTCAGGGTTCAAGCAGGCATCATGCCATGTAGGGCTCTGTGTTCAGCAGGCATAGCTCCAGATAGAGCTGGAGTACAGCTGGGTGAGCAGGGCCGGCCTTTGTTGCTGGAGCGCCCTGGGCGAATTGGCGCCCCCCCCCTTCCTGCGCAACCCTGGTGAACAGTGGGCAGGCAGGGGGTCAGGATGCGCCACATTTCTTTAATACCCCCTCGCTCCGGCACCTCGCCAGCGATTAATTAATCACTGGAATAGGGTGCTCATGCTAAGGCATGAGCGTCCTATCCCAAAGAAAACCGCCTCGCTCCCGCGTTGGAGCGAGGAGGTAATCAGCACCCTATTGTTATTAAATGTGCCCCGCTGTGCTTTCTCCCACTACGCCAGCTCGGCGGAGCCCTTGAAAGACTCCCCCGAGTTGGTGTGGTGGGGGGCTAATGGCGCCCTGTGGGGGCATGGCGTCCCAGGCAGTCACCCGGCCCGCTCTAAGGCCGGCCCTGCTGGGGAGGCACCAGATGACTGTATAGAGTTCAGCAGGCGTCAGGCGGGTGAGGGCCCTGAGTTCAGCCAGGCCCAGAGCCAGGTTCCCAGGCCTCTGAGAGTCATGTTGTAAATGAACAGCTGAGGACGTTGTGACCGTGAACTTAGATCACCCAGCATGGACTGACAGCGCTTGATGAGTCATGTACAATTACAGGCAAGGCCTACAGGCGAGCCAGGCAGCCAACGATGATGGTGAGGCTGGCACATTGAGACACGCAGCCAAAGCCGAGCTGAACTGGCAGCCAAAAGGAGCCTTGAAAAACACACGTACTGCCGGTCATGTGATGCTGAGTGGGCACAGCTAGTGTGCCCAACCTGCTGACAGAGAAACTCGAGGAGGAGAGGTTTGGGGTGGGAGGGGAGGAGAGAAAGGGAGTGGAGAGGAGCAGAGGGAGAAGCTTTGAAAAGTTGCATATTCCAGGATTACAGCAACACATACAAAAAAACGTGTTTGCCACCAGTGGCGTAACACAAGATGTGGGGGCCTCCGTGCGAGCCATGCTGAGGGGGCCCCCCAACTCAGCAACAAATCAAGGGTCGCGCCACACTCTGGACCAGCCTAGATTATCACACTTGCGCAATGCACACAAACGTGCTGCTGAACTGATATGCCGCACACTGCACTAGCAGAAAGATATACATATGTTTTAATATAACATACAGCACCCTGTCTGAGAAAAATTGGCTAAAAAGCCAGAGTGTTTGCAATTGTTTTTTTAGGATAACAGCAATCCAATAGATGCAAGTCACCAACAGAGCACAGGAACATTAAAGCTTTGCTATTAAAAATGCCTTGCCACAATGAAAACATGCCCAACTGGCTGCACAAGGTACATCAGTGTCGACATGTAATAACAATATAGTAAAGCTTGCCAGGCCACATTTAGACATATCTAGACTGGTTGCACCAAAATGGCAGTCGAAGCAATAACACTCATCAAGAATAGAACACACATTTAAGCCTGTGTCTCTGTGGACTCTAACAACACGGCTAAACTCTTTAAAATCTGAAAAGAACTGGTCAATCCTGTTGAGGTCTTTACATCTCCTGTTCCCTCCCAGGCCCTCTATATGGCTCTGTCATCTCACTTCTACGCTAAAACTCAGGACATCCTGTCCGGGTCTCCTCTTCCTCTCCCTCTTCCTCTCTCAGCCCCCCCTTTGGCCATCTCTACCTCCCTTCCTCCTTTCTCCTCTTTCTCTCTGACAACAGCCGACAAGGTTTCTAGACAAGTCCGATCTATGAAAGTGTCATCCAAACAGGTGTTCTCCTGCTCCACCAGAACCATCAAGAACCACATTGACACCCTCGCTCCAGCCTTGACCGATTTCTGTAATCACTCTTTCCCCTCTCCCGTTAAGCACTCCTTTATGCACCCACTCCTCAATAAGCTTTCTGCCGATCATGCCTGCCCGGCAAACTATCGTCCATCACCCCTTTTCTGGGCAAACTGTTGAAAAAGCTGGCCATCTCCCAGCTTACTCTCCACACTGAATGTGTTGATTGTCTCCATGACCATCAGTCTGGCTACAGTGCCAGAGACACGGAAACTGCTGTCCTGAACACCTGTGAAGTTCTGCTCTCTAACCTTGATTCCAGTATTCCATCTGTCCTCATCCTCCTTGATCTTTCCTGTGCTTTCGACACGGTCAACCATGCCATCCTGATCAATCGACTCCATGAGAACCTGGGCATCACGGATCTGGCCCTTGAGTGGCTGACCTCCTTCCTCTTGGACTGCCCCTCCCAGGTCCAACTTGGTCCATTTCTCCCCGCTCCATCCTCTCACTCTGGTTTTTCAACCTCTAAGTGGCCCCTTTGACCCACCTGATCTCTACATTCTCCTCTAACTTTCAGTGGTATGCGGATGACACTCCACTTTCCTTCAGGCTCCCCTCAGACTCCTCTCATCTCTCACTCATTCCCGACTGTCTATCCGCGATTCAGCATTGGTGTGCCTCCAACTATCTCTGCCTTAATGTCAGTAAAATGGAGATCCTTCTCATTTGGACTCCTGCCCCTGCTTTCCTTCTCTCACTCTGGCCGCCCGCCTTGGGCCCTCTTCCTTCACCTGCCTGTGAGGCAAACAACACTGGTGTCATCTTTGACTCCACTCTCTTTCTCTCCTCACATCTCAGACGTTGCCAAGAAGTCCCACTACCAGCTGCTCCTCCTCAAAGGGACTCTTCCCCTTTCTCACTTTCCCCCAGAAGCTCACTGTCTGCAGAGCCCTGGTTCTCTCTAGGCTGGACTACTGCAACAGCCTCTTTCTCAATCTGCCTTTCTCTACTATCCAGCCCCTGCAACTAATCCAGAAAAGGATTGCAAGACTTATCTTTGGCCTCAAGCACAGGGATCGTATCTCTCCAGCCCTGAAATCTCTCCACTGGCTCCCAGTTGCTGCAAGTATCAAGTTCAAGACCCTTTGCATTGTCCACAAGGCTTTCTGGGCCCGGGGCCCGCACTACATCCAACGCTCTCTACCAAAATATCTTCCTTCTCAAGCCCTTCGCTCAGCTACTTACAACTCTCTAAGGGTTAGATGCTTCTCCAGGAAGAGAGTTGGGGGTAGATCTCTCTCCTCTACAGGTGCCTCCCTCTGTAATAGCCTCCCTGCCCCTCTCAAGCTTTAGCAGACCACTTGAAGTTCTGGAAGCAGCTCAAAACTTTCCTCTTCTCCTCTGCTTTCTCTCTCTCCCTCCCCTGCTGGCCTACCTGACCTACCTGTCTGCTGTACCAACTGGTTGCTTGGCTACCCTCAGAGTCTCACTGAGTCGAGACTCTTTCTTGATCAGTCACCCTTGCACTGCCTTTGGTCCTACCATGCACTTAGGGGATGTAACTGTAACCCTACAGTCCCTTGTTCTCCTTGCACTACCCAGAGCTGTGCTGCCCTGACAGCACTTACTCAGAGCATTGCTGCCCTGTTTTTCCTCTCCCCTCTCTCTTGCACTTCCCCCATCCCTTTCCCCTTGCGCTTCTCGTTATCGCACTTGCACGATCTGAATGACGCAAGGCCTAGTAAGATCATTTGTCTTGCCCTCCCTCTATCTTCCATCCCTTGTCTTGTCGCGCCTAGAAACACTTGTGTGCAGGTGCGTTATAAATGACTTATATCATATCATTTGATCACAGATGCCCAGAAAAATATACAATGCTGCAGTGAGAAACGGCTGACTGGCAGCACCCAAATGGCAGTCTAGTCAGGTAGTTCACTTAGCAGGACTGCTTTATCATAAATGCCCATTAAAAAAGTCATACCAAACTGAGGAATGACTAGACTGGCTGCACCAAAATGCCTCTCTAGCCACTAATACCACATATCATGCCTGCTTAGCCTGGACATGGGCAGCCATTATAATTTGTCGTATAATCCTGCCCCCCCACACATCCCCTCTCCCTCCCACCCCAACCTCCAAAATCAGCTCATTGGCCCAGAATTACTTCCACGTCCCTCTTCCTTGCCCCAGAGTTTACAGTTGAGGCTCCTTGCCTCATAGGTAAGTACTGGGATGAGGAAGAGTGGGACTAGGAGTAATGAAGATTACAGGTAGCTAAATTAAGCATTATTTCCATGTACCTCTACCTCATCCCAGTACTTGTGTATGAGGCAGAGTGCCTTATACACAAGTACTGCCTCATACACACTGCGACGAGGAAGAATAGGTCTAGGAGTAATGAAGATTACCAATAAGTAATCCAGGCATTAAACACAAGTATTGGTGCAACACCATTGAGTTGACTGGGATTCAGCACATTCCCCCCCCCCCCCCCGAAATGTTGGGCTATGTTGACCAGACCTGGCTGACCTTCAGAGCAGTTGCCAGACAGAAAAGGACACAGATGTTAAACGGCACCTGGGTTTCTCTGTTAGCAAGAACCCACCAATTACTAACCTAAAGCAATTCACTGTTAGTACCTGCATTCAAATGCCAAATTTTTTAGGCAATTGAAATCGTGATGTGGGTTTAATACTTGCATGTCAGGGGAGTGATTGGAAGGGTAGAGAGGAAACAGGAGACCACTCATTCTCACAGCAGTCCATGAGTGGGTGCTTTAAACCTTAAAGGAGAGAGTTAACTGCTTGTAACATTGAAGCTGCACTAGAATAATCTCATAAAAATGCATAAAGAAATTAGATGACCCAAACAAATATGTTTGCCCCTCCCCCACCGCCCATGAAGTTGGCACCCCTCCCAACATTTGAAGGGTTAGCCCCCGAAATGTAGGTTTTGCTGCGCCCCTGAACGCAAGCACACACACCATTCACCATATACACACACGCACACCCAGCCATCCATACATTTAAGTGTGCACCCTTTCACCATACAGGCACACCCAGGCAGCCACCCATCAAATTACGTGTGCACCATTTCACCATACAGGCACACACACCCAGGCACCCACCCATACATTTAAGTGTGCACCCTTTCACCAAAACACTCACACAGGCAGCCACCTATACATTTAAGTGTGCACCCTTTCCCCATACAGGCCCACCCAGGCAGCCACCCGTATATTAAAGTGTGCACCCTTTCACCATACACTCGCACAGGCAGCCACCTATACATTTAAGTGTGAACCATTTCAACATACACTCACAAACACACACATCATGAGGTTGAGGGGAGCCCTAACACTTAAAAAAGAAATTGGGCCTCATTACAACTATGCCGGACTGTAAACAACGGTGCTGGTAAGCTCACCGGCACCATTGTTTCCGGGCCGGCAAATTACAGCTCTGTGGGCGGTTGCGGTCCTGCCCGGCAGGTCAGACCTGCCGGGCAGAATGGCACCCACCCGCATATTTTTCACAGAAGCACCGGCACCGTTATTAACGGTGCCGGTGCTTCTATGGTCCCCATTACCATAGAATCCGATAGGACTTTATGGAAATGGGGATTTACCATTTGCCGGCGCCTGACTTCCCAGACCGCTGGGGTTGTAATCCCCCGGTGTTACCGGGAAGTCGGGCGCCGGTAAATCATTACGGGTCTGGCGGCAACCTGCTGGTAGCAAGGGCACGGTTGCCGCCAAACCCGTAATGAGGCCCATCGTTTCTTTTTGAGGTCACTCTGACTTCATAAGCACCGCGGGAGCTGCGGGGGCCCCTATTACACCAGTGTTTGCCACCTGTAGGTGCTCTAACAAGCAGTGGCAAAGGCAATAGGTCGCTCCTGTCATTCGTCAAGTGCAGCTGCAAATGGTGCATTGCATTTCAAGTCATGACTAAACAACAGCCCTACAGTTCACATTATTACAAGTGATAACAATCCATAAAGTATTTAACACAAAGCAGGCCCACACAAAGTGAAGCAAAATCAACTGCTCTGTCAACTTGCACTTACGCGATCCAGTTGCACCATGCCTAAAGATCGTCTGTCGGTTCCCCCTTATTTTCACTCCCTGCATGGTTACGCCTTAATTTCACGTGGAAAAACTGCAGAATCGTTGTCAGAACTATTTGCTATTATCTCCACTGTTAATTGGATTTGGGGTTGTTTTACCGCTGATGAAATGTTTGAAGGAGAAACAACAGATTATTTGTTCGAAATAATCTTCGATCGTTTCTCCCCTGAACATTCCCCACCCACACCCCTACCCACCCCTCCAACACACCCCTGCCATACCCCAACACCCTAGTTACCTTCAATTCCGTCTCGCTGGTCCCTGAGATGCCAGTGATCGGGAACCGGCACTGCAGGGTCCTTTCCTTTTTTGTTTCTTTTTTTTTCCTTCAGATCAGCTGTAGTGGTGACCCCCGCTACTCCCGCTCACTATACTGTGCAGTATAGTGAGCGGGGTGTTGCGGGGGACACCCCCGAAGCCCCTGCAGCCCTAAACCGAATCCAAATGACCTACCCAACCAAAGGTTGACCTTTTAGAAGGTCGAACATTTGGTGGTACCTTCTTTCGGACTTTTGGTTGATTAGGTCATTTGGTTTCGGTCATTTTGTCCAAAACCGTTAATTGTACTATATACACTTACTCTGCGCCTGTGCTAAGTATTATCGTTTCAGAATTTCAAGGGCTCTGAACGACTGTTGTTTTTCCAATTGTTAAGCACTTTGAAACACTTGCCTTGTGTATAGGTGTTTTATAAATAAACATTACCATACCATACCATACCTTTGACATCAGGCACCGGAGCGCTTTGTGGAGGGCGCAGGCTATTGACAATGTGCTCCTCGGTTCATGCACAGTGTGTTGCTGGAGCTCGGTTCATCCGTGGTGTTCTCGGTTAATGCTGCTCACTCTCTCCCAAGCCATTCTTCATGAAAGCAGCTCGCTGTGTCCCAATAAATCCAAGAAAGGCTGGCACCAGTGCAGTGGCAGAGGCCGAAATGCAGCACATAGAATGTTGGAGCGCTGTCATTTACAGGTGAACCTCCTTTTATGACCACCAAAGACATCCTGGAAATATATTGACTGAATGAACTAAAATGCACTTCTCCATGCTGCTTTGAAACACCTATTCTTTGCATCCACGCTGCTTGGAAATGACTATTCTCCCAATCCATGCTGCTTGGAAACGCCTATTCTATTGTTTCCATCAAAGCTGCTTGGAAACGCCTATTCTTTCAATCCATGCTACTTGGAAATGCCTATTCTTCTCATCCATGCTGCTTGGAAAGGCCTTTTCTATTTTTTCCATCCATGCTGCTTGGAAATGCCTATTCTATTCTTTCCATCCAGGCTGCTTGGAAATGCGTATTCTTTCAATCCATGCTACTTGGAAATGCCCATTCTTCCCATACATGCTGCTTGGAAATGCCTATTCTTTCAATCCATGCTACTTGGAAATGCCTATTCTGTCCATCCATGCTGCTGGGAAATGCCTATTCTATTCTTTCCATCCATGCTGCTTGGAAATGCCTATTCTTTGCATCCACGCGGCTTGGAAATGCCTATTCTTCCAATCCATGCTGCTTGGAAAGGCCTTTTCTATTCTTTCCATCCATGCTGCTTGGAAATGCCTATTCTATTCTTTCCATCCATGCTGCTTGGAAATGCATATTCTTTCAATCCATGCTACTTGGAAATGCCTATTCTTCCCATCCTTGCTGCTTGGAAATGCCTATTCTATTGTTTCCATCAAAGCTGCTTGAAACGCCTATTCCTTCCATCCACGCTGCTTGGCAATGCCTATTCTTTCAATCCATGCTCCTTGGAAATGCCTATTCTTCCCATCCATGCTGCTTGGAAAGGCCTTTTCTATTCTTTCCATCCATGCTGCTTGGAAATGCCTATTCTATTCTTTCCATCCATGCTGCTTGGAAATGCCTATTCTTTCAATCCATGCTACTTGGAATGCCTGTTCTGTCCATCCATGCTGCTTGGAAATGCCTATTCTATTCTTTCCATCCGTGCTGCTTGGAAATGCCTATTCTTTCCATCCATGCTGCTTGGAAATGCCTATTCTTTCAATCCATGCTACTTGGAAATGCCCATTCTTCCCATCCATGCAGCTTGGAAATGCCTATTCTTCCCATCCATGCTGCTTGGAAATGCCTATTCTTTACATCCAGGCTGCTTGGAAATGCCTATTCTGTCCATCCATGCTGCTTGGAAATGCCTATTCTATTCTTTCCATCCATGCTGCTCGGAAAAGACTACTCTTTCCATCCATGCTGCTTGGAAATGCTTATTCTGTCCATCCATGCTGCTTGGAAATGCCTATTCTGTCCATCCATGCTGCTTGGAAATGCCTATTCTATTCTTTCTACCCATGCTGCTTGGAAACGACTATTCTTTCCATCCATGCTGCTTGGAAATGCCTATTCTTTCCATCCATGCTGCTTGGAAACACCTATTCCTACCATCCATGCTGCTTGGAAATGCCTATTCTTTCCATCCATGCTGCTTGGACACATTTATTCTTTCCATCCATGCTGCTTGGAAACAACCATTCTTTCCACCCATGATGCTTGGAAATGCCTGTTCTTGACATTCATGCTGCTTGGAAATGCCCATTCTCCCCACCCATGCTGCTTGGAAATGCCTATTCTTTCAATCCATGCTACTTGGAAATGGCCATTCTTCCCATCCACGCTGCTTGGAAATGCCTATTCTTCCCATCGTTGCTGCTTGGAAATGCCTATTCTATTGTTTCCATCAAAGCTTCTTGGAAACGCCTATTCCTTCCATCCACGCTGCTTGGCAATGCCTATTCTTTCAATCCATGCTCCTTGGAAATGCCTGTTCTTCCCATCCTTGCTGTTTGGAAATGCCTATTCTATTCTTTACATCCACACTGCTTGGAAATGCCTATTCTTTCAATCCATGCTACTTGGAAATGCCTATTCTGTCCATCCATGCTGCTTGGAAATGCCTATACTATTCTTTCCATCCATGCTGCTCGGAAATGCCTATTCTTTCAATCCATGCTGCTTGGAAATGCCTGTTCTTCCCATCCTTGCTGCTTGGAAATGCCTATTCTATTCTTTCCATCCATGCTGCTTGGAAATGCCTATTCTTTCAATCCATGCTACTTGGAAATGCCCATTCTTCCCATCCATGCTGCTTGGAAATGCCTATTCTTTCCATCATGCTGCTTGGAAATGCTTATTCCTTGCATCCATGCTGCTTGGCAATGCCTATTCTTTCAATCCATACTGCTTGGAAATGCCTATTCTTCTTATCCATGCTGCTTGGAAATGCCAATTCTTTCAATTCATGCTGCCTGGAAATGACTATTCTTTCAATCCATGCTGCTTGGAAATGCCTATTATTTCCGTATTCTATTCTTTCCATCCTTGCTGCTTGTAAATGCCCATTCTATTCTTTCCATCCATGCTGCTTGGAAATGCTCATTCTTTCAATCCATGCTGTTTGGAAACGACTATTCTTTCCATCCATGCTGCTTGGAAATTCCTATTCTTTCCATCCATGCTGCTTGGACACATTTCTTCTTTCCATCCATGCTGCTTGGAAACAACCATTCTTTCCATCCATGATGCTTGGGAATGCCTGTTCTTGACATTCATGCTGCTTGGAAATGCTGATTCTTTCCATCCATGCTGCTTGGAAATGCCTGTTCTATTCTTTCCATCAATGCTGCTTGGAAATGCCTATTCTTTCCATCCATGCTGTTTGGAAATGCCTGTTCTATTGTTTCCATCAAAGCTGCTCGGAAACACCTATTCCTTCCATCCATGCTGCTTGGAAATGCCTATTCTGTCCATCCATGCTGCTTGGAAATGCCTATTCTATTCTTTCCATCCATGCTGCTTGGAAATGCCTATTCTATTCTTTCCATCCATGCTGCTTGGAAACGACTATTCTTTCCATCCATGCTGCTTGGAAATGCCTATTCCTTCCATCCATGCTGCTTGGAAATGCCTATTCTTTCCATCCATGCTGCTTGGACACATTTATTCTTTCCATCCATGCTCGTTGGAAACAACCATTCTTTCCATCCATGCAGCTTGGAAATGCCTATTCCTGCCATCCAGGCTGCTTGGAAATGCCCATTCCTTCCATCCATGATGCTTGGGAATGCCTGTTCTTGACATTCATGCTGCTTGGAAATGCTGATTCTTTCCATCCATGCTGCTTGGAAATGCCTGTTCTATTCTTTCCATCAATGCTGCTTGGAAATGCCTATTCTTTCCATCCATACTGTTTGGAAATGCCTGTTCTATTGTTTCCATCAAAGCTGCTTGGAAACACCTATTCCTTCCATCCATGATGCTTGGGAATGCCTGTTCTTGACATTCATGCTGCTTGGAAATGCTGATTCTTTCCATCCATGCTGCTTGGCAATGCCTATTCTATTCTTTCCATCCATGCTGCTTGGAAATGCCTATTCTATTCTTTCCATCCATGCTGCTTGGAAACGACTATTCTTTCCATCCATGCTGCTTGGCAATGCCTATTCTTTCAATCCATACTGCTTGGAAAAGCCTATTCTTCTTATCCATGCTGCCTGGAAATGCCTGTTCTATTCTTTCCATCCATGCTGCTTGGAAATGCCTATTCTTTCCATCCATGCTGCTTGGAAATGCCTGTTCTATATATTCCTTCCATCCATGCTGCCTTGAAATGCTTATTCTTTACATCCATGCTGCTTGGAAATGCCTGTTCTATCTGTTTCTTCCATCCATGCTGCTTGGCAATGCCTATTCTTTCCATCCATGCTGCTTGGAAATCCCTATTCTTTCAATTCATGCTGCTTGGAAACGCCTATTCTTTCCATCCATGCTGCTTGGACACATTTATTCTTTCCATCCATGCTTGTTGGAAACAACCATTCTTTCCATTCATGATGCTTGGAAATGCCTATGTATTACATCCATGCTGCTTGGAAATGCCTGTTCTATTCTTTCCATCCATGCTGCTTGGAAACGCCAATTTATTACATCCATGCTGCTTGGAAATGCCTGTTCTATATATTCCTTTCATCCATGCTGCTTCGAAATGCTTATTCTTTACATCCATGCTGCTTGGAATTGCCTGTTCTATCTATTTCTTCGCTCCATGCTGCTTGGCAATGCCTATTCTTTCAATCCATACTGCTTGGAAATGCCTATTCTTCTTATCCATGCTGCTTGGAAATGCCTGTTCTATTCTTTCCATCCATGCTGCTTGGAAATGCCTATTCTTTCTATCCATGCTGTTTGGAAATGCCCGTTCTATTGTTTCCATCAAAGCTGTTTGGAAACACCTATTCCTTCCATCCATGCTCTTGGAAATGCCTATTCTATTCTTTCCATCCATGCTGCTTGGAAATGCCTATTCTATTCTTTCCATCCATGCTGCTTGGAAACGACTATTCTATGCTTTCCATCCATGCTGCTTGGAAATGCCTATTCATTCTATCCATGCTGCTTGGAAATGCCTATTCTTTCCATCCATGCTGCTTGGAAATGCCTATTCCTTCCGTCCATGCTGCTTGGAAATGCCCATTCTTTCCATCCATGCTCGTTGGAAACAACCATTCTTTCCATCCATGATGCTTGGAAATGCCTATTCTTTCCAACCATGCTGCTTGGAAATGCCTATTTACTACATCCATGCTGCTTGGAAATGCCTGTTCTATTCTTTCCATCCATGCTGCTTGGAAATGCCTCTTCTTTCCATCCATGCTGCTTGGAAATGCCTATTTCTTCCATCCATGCTGCTTGGCAATGCCTATTCTTTCAATTCATACTGCTTGGAAATGCCTATTCTTCTTATTCATTCTGCTTGGAAATGCGTATTGTATTCTTTCCATCCATGCTGCTTGGAAATCCCTATTCTTTCAATTCATGCTGCCTGGAAATGCCTATTCTTTCAATCCATGCTGCTTGGAAATGCCTATTATTTCCATATTCTATTCTTTCCATCCTTGCTGCTTGGAAATGCTCATTCTTTCAATCCAAGCTTCTTGGAAATGCCTATTCTTTCCATCCATGCTGCTTGGAAATGCCTATTCTTATCTATGCTGCTCGGAAATGCCCATCCTTTCCATATTCTATTCTTTCCATCCTTGCTGCTTGGAAACGACTATTCTTTCCATCCATGCTGCTTGGAAACGACTATTCTTTCCATCCATGCTGCTTGGAAATGCCTATTCTGTCCATCCATGCTGCTTGGAAATGCCTATTCTATTCTTTCCATCCATGCTGCTTGGAAACGAATATTCTTTCCATCCATGCTGCTTGTAAATGCCTATTCCTGCCATCCAGGCTGCTTGGAAATGCCTATTCTTGTCAGGGAGTGGCACTCTATTAAGAGTGGCACAGGACACCCAGAAAGGGTTTGGGTGGTTGTGCCAAATAAAGTGGACAGACAAGAACACACACAGCGGAAAGGAAAGAGAACGAAGAGTAGGCAAGAGTAGCAAGGGAAAAGATACAGAATGAATACCCTCTTGGGGTGTATGCAGATATAGGAAAAGAGTATTCCACGAACCTTGGAAATACTCTAGCCTTCTGCACAGTTTGCTATAACAGAGGCCCACGCTGTTTGCTCATGACTTGGAACAGCAGCTATGGATGTCTGTAATGTAGAAACGAGACAAGGGAAGGGGCAGAGGTTGACTGATGGGAACCAACAGACAAGCTCTGTACAAAAGGGTCTACAAACAGTACAAGAGAAGATACTACAGACAAATCCAGGAAAGGAGGTGATAGCAAACTAGCAGAAGGAAATGAAGGGAAAGTCGTGTAACAGGATAGGATAGCAGAGGACAGTAAGGAACAAGGTTGAGAGCTCAGAGGAGCAGGGAAGCAATGAGTAAGCCCACAGGAGTAGGACTGTAAGGTAGAAAGCCCAGAGGAAAAGGGCTTAGGGCAGCAGAGTAAAGCAGACTGCACAGCAAGGATCCCGTAAGGGCCGGGCAGTAAGGAGTGAACCCTGAGGGACAGGGCCGCTGAACGTAGAAGGTAGAGGAGGACTGTAGAGGGCTGCTAGGCCGAGAACCCAGCGGAAAAGGTAGGTAGTAGGCAGCAGAGCGTGATAAGCTGCAAAGTAGGAAGGCCCAGAGGACAAGGGCTGAAGGCAGCCGGAGTGAGGCAGGCTGCAGGGCAGGGAGCCCAGAGGACAAGGGCTGAGGCTGGGAAGCAGCAGAGCGTGATCAGCTGCAATGTAGAGGGTCCACAGGACAAGGGCGGAGGCTGGAAGGCAGCAGAACGTGATCGGCTGCAATGTGGAGAGCCCGGCAGGGCAAGGGCGGAGGCTGGAAGGCAGCAGAGCGTGATCGGCTGCAATGTGGAGAGCCCGGCAGGGCAAGGGCAGAGGCTGGAAGGCAGCAGAGCGTGATCGGCTGCAATGTGGAGAGCCCGGCAGGGCAAGGGCGGAGGCTGGAGGGCAGCAGAGCGTGATCGGCTGCAATGTGGAGAGCCCGGAAGGGCAAGGGCGGAGACTGGAAGGCAGCAGAGCGTGATCAGCTACAGTGTGGAGAGCCCAGAGGAGCAGGGCTGTGAGGCAGGGAGCCTGGAAGGCTATGGCTGAAGGCAGCAGGGTGGAGCAGCAACAAGGCAGGGTCCAAGCAGGAGTGAAGGTAAGCAGCATACAAGATCCGTAGGAAGATGCAAAAGGTGGAGGAAGGACTCTCAGATGCAAGAGGCTGAGCCACTGCAGGCAGCAGCCTTTATACTGCCTAGCCCTGCACAGAGGCAGGCTAATTGGTTGCACCTGGCTAAGCACACCTGCAGGCAATCGGCAACCTCACTTTCTGTTCCTGGGCTGGTGGATGCAGGGCAAGTCTCTAGGGCTTCTGGGGGGTGTAGTTCCTTTGATAACCAATAGGAACAGCCAGGAATCGATGCTTGTAGCCAGGTGCATTATGGTATGCGTAGTTTGTTGGAAATAATAATGAAGCACCAAAGTCTCGCAAATGGGAAATAAAGTTCCCAAAGTAAATATAGATGGATCCAAGAGTCTGTTGTAAATAAATGATAAACATATAGTCCAAATTGAGCGTAAATGGATGCACCCATGGCGCAGGCATGACAGTATGCCCCTCTCCAGGCTCCCTGAAGACCGACCTACAGGAAGAATGTCTGTCACACCGTACAAGAGTCTTAATCCAAAAAGGCACATCATGAAGCACCAGAAACGGGTTGCAAGGTGAGAGTCTTGAATGACGGAGATAGCACCAAAGTTCTGAACTTTTGATGTAGAAATCAGAATAGACGAAGTCTTTGGAACACAGACCCCAACTGTGTGTGCATGAAGAGAGGAACTGCGAAAAACTGCTGCAGGCTCCATGATAGATTTAGCTTTGACTGGCAAAAATATGGTGCTGGAAAGTGGAGCCATAGGTACAGCAGAGTTGGTAGCTTTAGGAAGGCTTTCCAAGACATCCGGAGCAGCAATGACAACGTTAGGGTTAGCCGCAGAGAGTTCAGGAGTCACAGCGGCGGTTTTCCCATGATTAGTAGACAGTTCAGAGGTTACAGCAGCAGTGAGATCTTGAATGGCTGTAGAGAGTATCAAGGCTGTAGCAACTTGGTGTGTGGGTGCCATGAGAGAACCAGCAGGCTGGAACGCACCTGAGACTGGTAGAGTAGAGTCTGGCAGTCTTAGTGCTATAGATACACCAGCAGGAACAACTGGAACAGTAGTCTTAACAGAGAAACCCTTTGCTGACTTTGCAACAGTTAGCATGGCGGATGAGGGATCAGGAAGAGAAGGTGCTGCGGGATCAGGTTGTGTAGCAGAGGATTCTGCTGAAGCGAGCACAGCTGCGAAGGAAGTCGAAATCTGGGCATCGGGAGCATCAGAAATAGCGGTAGCTTCAGGAATCACAGTAGCTATAGCAACCTCAAGATTCGCAGCAGGGACTTCAGGTGTCTCAAATGTGGCAGGGAGTTTAGGAGCCATAGCAGCAGGAGGATCATGAATAGCAGTTGGAAGTTTGGGTGCTGTAGCAGCTACAGACAGTTCAGGTGTTGCAACTACTGGTAGATCGGGTACCACAACCACTGGCGATTCAGGGGGTATCGAAGAAACTGAAGATGTTGATTGCTCAAGAGTGTTGTCTGATAGCACAGCCACACTTTGGCAAGCCCCGCTTGCCAACTCAGCATGCTCGGTGTGAACTGTGCCAGTCTCTTCAGCTGCCGTTGTCATTTAAGAAGAGGTTGTAAGTGTGAGTACTGGACAATAGGCAAGGGTGAGGGCGGAACCATCCTTTGACTCAGAGGGATCTCCAATTAGAAGACCACCCTTGTTTTGTGGTGTTATGGCTGTGTGAGTGATTTGAACCACCGGAGGAGTTAATTCTTTTCTGTCAGTACAACAACCTGAGTTACTGTGGCTGGAAGATGAAAGAGCTGTGTCAGTCTTTAGAAGGGATACATATGCTACATTTAGGTCTTCCATCTGCTTGGTATAAGTATGTATCCTTTTCTGCGTGGCAATTCCAGGCCTTATCATGTTGATCTCTAAAGATAAGATGTCAGGTGTTGGACATAGTGTAGGATGGTCTGGTAACTTCTGTCCCTTCATAAGATTCTGATAATGCAAATAAACAAAGTCATCATAGAGGTCTTCGGTCTTTCTTTTAAGGCGTAGGAGTTGTTCTTGTAGCAGGTAAGTATCATTTGTTTGATCTAAAGCTTCAGAAGCTGGTGTGGTAGAAAATTCGGTTGCAGCAATGGGAAGACTGACCTTAGGGTTATTGTGGTTAGTAGATACTGTGGAAGCATTTAGACAACCGATGGTTAGTATAGGTCTTTTGTACCCAGGACCAGATGCACAAACCTCAGGATAATGACTGCCTTGTCCTGTCAAATAAGGTTTTCCAGCATTCTGGGGGGCTTGCCAAGCTGATCTTGCGCATATCACTCTGGCAACAGCGTATTCTGATTTAGAGTCTCCCACAATGAGTGATACATCCTTAGCTGTTGCGGTGTTAGAAGGCTTGTCAGAAGACGCAGGAAAGTTTTTCACTGTTTGGTCTAACAAGATCTGTAAGAATTCATTTTCTTGCTGTAGCTCTGCAACAGATAAGGACTGCGGATCATAGTCGCAAATGTCATAATAATTGTACATGGAAGAAGGGTCAGCTAGCCAGTGAGTATAGTACCGTGCTTATAAATCTTTGTTTAATAAGGCGAGACTGTCCTTTAGACTAAGGTTCTTGTTTGCTGTCTTTAGGGAAACCATAGGTTTATGCAAAGGTTTCTTAACTCGAAAGGAAAGCATCTTTGGTCTGTGTGTGCCTTTCCGGCCTATGGAACAGGAAATTTTTAGCTCTTGCATTCTGTCAGGGAGTGGCACTCTATTAAGAGTGGCACAGGACACCCAGAAAGGGTTTGGGTGGTTGTGCCAAATAAAGTGGACAGACAAGAACACACACAGCGGAAAGGAAAGAGAACGAAGAGTAGGCAAGAGTAGCAAAGGAAAAGATACAGAATGAATACCCTCTTGGGGTGTATGCAGATATAGGAAAAGAGTATTCTACGAACCTTGGAAATACTCTAGCCTTCTGCACAGTTTGCTATAACAGAGGGCCACGCTGTTTGCTCATGACTTGGAACAGCAGCTATGGATGTCTGTAATGTAGAAACGAGACAGGGAAGGGGCAGAGGTTGACTGATGGGAACCAACAGACAAGGTCTGTACAAAAGGGTCTACAAACAGTACAAGAGAAGATACTATAGACAAATCCAGGAAAGGAGGTGATAGCAAACTAGTAGAAGGAAATGAAGGGAACGTCGTGTAACAGGATAGGATAGCAGAGGACAGTAAGGAACAAGGTTGAGAGCTCAGAGGAGCAGGGAAGCAATGAGTAAGCCCACAGGAGTAGGACTGTAAGGTAGAAAGCCCAGAGGAAAAGGGCTTAGGGCAGCAGAGTAAAGCAGACTGCACGGCAAGGATCCCGTAAGGGCCGGGCAGTAAGGAGTGAACCCTGAGGGACAGGGCCGCTGAACGTAGAAGGTAGCAGAGGACTGTAGAGGGCTGCTAGGCCGAGAACCCAGCGGAAAAGGTAGGTAGTAGGCAGCGGAGCGTGATAAGCTGCAAAGTAGGAAGGCCCAGAGGACAAGGGCTGTAGGTAGCCAGAGTGAGGTAGGATGCAGAGCAGGGAGCCCAGAAGACAAGGGCTGAAGGCAGCCGGAGTGAGGCAGGCTGCAGAGCAGGGAGCCCAGAAGACAAGGGCTGAAGGCAGCCGGAGTGAGGCAGGCTGCAGGGCAGGGAGCCCAGAGGACAAGGGCTGAGGCTGAGAAGCAGCAGAGCGTGATCAGCTGCAATGTAGAGGGTCCGCAGGGCAAGGGCGGAGGCTGGAAGGCAGCCGAACGTGATCGGCTGCAATGTGGAGAGCCCGGCAGGGCAAGGGCGGAGGCTTGAAGGCAGCAGAGCGTGATCGGCTGCAATGTGGAGAGCCCGGCAGGGCAAGGGCGGAGGCTGGAAGGCAGCAGAGCGTGATCGGCTGCAATGTGGAGAGCCCGGCAGGGCAAGGGCGGAGGCTGGAGGGCAGCAGAGCGTGATCGGCTGCAATGTGGAGAGCCCGGCAGGGCAAGGGCGGAGACTGGAAGGCAGCAGAGCGTGATCAGCTGCAGTGTGGAGAGCCCAGAGGAGCAGGGCTGTGAGGCAGGGAGCCTGGAAGGCTATGGCTCAAGGCAGCAGGGTGGAGCAAGCAACAAGGCAGGGTCCAAGCAGAAGTGAAGGTAAGCAGCATACAAGATCCGTAGGAAGATGCAAAAGGTGGAGGAAGGACTCTCAGATGCAAGAGGCTGAGCCACTGCAGGCAGCAGCCTTTATACTGCCTATCCCATCACAGAGGCAGGCTAATTGGTCGCACCTGGCTAAGCACACCTGCAGGCAATCGGCCACCTCCCTTTCTGTTCCTGGGCTGGTGGAAGCAGGGCAAGTCTCTAGGGCTTCTGGGGGGTGTAGTTCCTTTGATAACCAATCGGAACAGCCAGGAATCGATGCTTGTAGCCAGGTGCATTATGGTATGCGTAGTTTGTTGGAAATAATAATAAAGCACCAAAGTCTCGCAAATGGGAAATAAAGTTCCCAAAGTAAATATAGATGGATCCAAGAGTCTGTTGTAAATAAATGATAAACATATAGTCCAAATTGAGCGTAAATGGATGCGCCCATGGCGCAGGCATGACAATTCTTTCCATCCATGATGCTTGGGAATGCCTGTTCTATTCTTTCCATCAATGCTGCTTGGAAATGCCTATTCTTTCCATCCATGCTGTTTGGAAATGCCTGTTCTATTGTTTCCATCAAAGCTGCTTGGAAATGCCTATTCTTTCCATCCATGATGCTTGGAAACGCCTATTTATTACATCCATGCAGCTTGGAAATGCCTGTTCTATATATTCCTTCCATCCATGCTGCTTGGAAATGCCTATTCTTCTTATCCATGCTGCTTGGAAATTCCTGTTCTATTCTTTCCATCCATGCTGCTTGGAAATGCCTATTCTTCTTATCCATGCTGCTTGGAAATGCCTGTTCTATTCTTTCCATCCATGCTGCTTGGAAATGCCTATTCTTTCCATCCATGCTGCTTGGAAATGCCTATTTATTACATCCATGCTGCTTGAAAATGCCTGTTCTATATATTCCTTCCATCCATGCTGCTTGGAAATGCTTATTCTTTACATCCATGCTGCTTGGAAATGCCTGTTCTATCTATTTCTTCCATCCATGCTGCTTGGCAATGCCTATTCTTTCAATCCATACTGCTTGGAAATGCCTATTCTTCTTATCCATTCTGCTTGGAAATGCGTATTGTATTCTTTCCATCCATGCTGCTGAGAAATCCCTATTCTTTCAATTCATGCTGCCTGGAAATGCCTATTCTTTCAATCCATGCTGCTTGGAAATGCCTATTATTTCCATATTCTATTCTTTCCATCCTTGCTGCTTGGAAATGCCCATTCTATTCTTTCCATCCATGCTGCTTGGAAATGCTCATTCTTTCAATCCAAGCTTCTTGGAAATGCCTATTCTTTCCATCCATGCTGCTTGGAAATGCCTAGTCTTCTTATCTATGCTGCTTGGAAATGCCTTTCCTTTCCATATTCTATTCTTTCCATCCTTGCTGCTTGGAAACGACTATTCTTTCCATCTATGCTGCTTGGAAACGACTATTCTTTCCATCCATGCTGCTTGGAAATGCCTATTCTGTCCATCCATGCTGCTTGGAAATGCCTATTCTATTCTTTCCATCCGTGCTGCTTGGAAACAAATATTCTTTCCATCCATGCTGCTTGTAAATGCCTATTCTTTCAATCCATACTGCTTGGAAATGCCTATTCTTCTTATCCATGCTATTCTTTCCATCCATGCTGCTTGGAAATGCCTATTCTTTACATCCATGCTGCTTGGAAATGCCTATTTATTACATCCATGCTGCTTGGAAATGCCTGTTCTATATATTCCTTCCATCCATGCTGCTTGGAAATGCTTATTCTTTACATCCATGCTGCTTGGAAATGCCTGTTCTATCTATTTCTTCCATCCATGCTGCTTGGCAATGCCTATTCTTTCAATCCATACTGCTTGGAAATGCCTATTCTTCTTATCCATTCTGCTTGGAAATGCGTATTGTATTCTTTCCATCCATGCTGCTGGGAAATCCCTATTCTTTCAATTCATGCTGCCTGGAAATGCCTATTCTTTCAATCCATGCTGCTTGGAAATGCCTATTTCCATATTCTATTCTTTCCATCCTTGCTGCTTGGAAATGCCCATTCTATTCTTTCCATCCATGCTGCTTGGAAATGCTCATTCTTTCAATCCAAGCTTCTTGGAAATGCCTATTCTTTCCATCCATGCTGCTTGGAAAGGCCTATTCTTCTTATCTATGCTGCTTGGAAATGCCTATCCTTTCCATATTCTATTCTTTCCATCCATGCTGCTTGGAAACGACTATTCTTTCCATCCATGCTGCTTGGAAATGACTATTCTTTCCATTCATGCTGCTTGGAAATGCCTATTTATTACATCCATGCTGCTTGGAAATGCCTGTTCTATATATTCCTTCCATCCATGCTGCTTGGAAATGCTTATTCTTTACATCCATGCTGCTTGGCAATGCCTATTCTTTCAATCCATACTGCTTGGAAATGCCTATTCTTCTTATCCATTCTGCTTGGAAATGCGTATTGTATTCTTTCCATCCATGCTGCGGGGAAATCCCTATTCTTTAAATTCATGCTGCTTGGAAATGCCTATTCTATTCTTTCCATCCGTGCTGCTTGGAAACGAATATTCTTTCCATCCATGCTGCTTGTAAATGCCTATTCTTTCAATCCATACTGCTTGGAAATGCCTATTCTTCTTATCCATGCTGCTTGGAAATGCCTGTTCTATTCTTTCCATCCATGCTGCTTGGAAATGCCTATTCTTTCCATCCATGCTGCTTGGAAATGCCTATTTATTACATCCATGCTGCTTGGAAATGCCTGTTCCATATATTCCTTCCATCCATGCTGCTTGGAAATGCTTATTCTTTACATCCATGCTGCTTGGAAATGCCTGTTCTATCTATTTCTTCCATCCATGCTGCTTGGCAATGCCTATTCTTTCAATCCATACTGCTTGGACACATTTATTCTTTTCATCCATGCTCGTTGGAAACAACCATTCTTTCCATCCATGATGCTTGGAAATACCTATTTATTACATCCATGCTGCTTGGAAATGCCTATTCTTTCCATCCATGCTGCTTGGAAATGCCGGTTATATATATTCCTTCCATCCATGCTGCTTGGAAATGCTTATTCTTTACATCCATGCCGCTTGGAAATGCCTGTTCCATCTATTTCTTCCATCCATGCTGCTTGGCAATGCCTATTCTTTCAATCCATACTGCTTGGAAAAGCCTATTCTTCTTATCCATGCTGCTTGGAAATGCGTAGTGTATTCTTTCCATCCATGCTGCTTGGAAATCCCTGTTCTTTCAATTCATGCTGCCTGGAAATACCTATTCTTTCAATACATGCTGCTTGGAAATGCCTATTATTTCAATATTCTATTCTTTCCATCCTTGCTGCTTGGAAATGCCCATTCTATTCTTTCAATCCAAGCTGCTTGGAAATGCCTATTCTTTCCATCCATGCTGCTTGGAAATGCCTATTCTTATCTATGCTGCTTGGAAATGCCTATCCTTTCCATATTCTATTCTTTCCATCCATGCTGCTTGGAAATGCCTATTCTTTCAATCCATGCTGTTTGGAAATGCCTATTCTTTCCATCCATGCTGCTTGGAAATGCCTTTTCTTTCCATATTCTATTATTTTCATCCATGCTGCTTGGAAATGACTATTCTTTCAATCCATGCAGCTTGGAAATGCCTATTCTTTCCATATTCTATTCTTTCCATCAATGCTGCTTGGAAATGCCTATTCTTTCAATCCATGCTGCTTGGAAATACCTATTCTTCTTATCCATGCTGCTTGGAAATGCCTATTCTTTCCATCTGTTCTCTCCTCCTCTCCCTTTTCTCCCTTTTCCTATTTTTCCTATCTCCTCCCCTCCTCCCCTTACTTTCCTCTATGCACTTAGTCTATCAGAATGGTCCCTGAACCTAGTATGATAGCAACCACATCTGTCTCCTCCACCTTTCCTTTACTTTACTTGTCCACCCCTCCGCCCCCAGCACTATCTGAAATGTCATCAGGCCTAGTACAATAGTCGTGTGTTTTGTTCCTCCCCTCCCTTTCTGCACCCCCCTTCCTCAACTTTTGTTTTTCTCCATCTCTCCCAGAATTTTCATCAGGCCTAGTACAGTAGTCGCCTGTCTGTTTCCATTTCCTTCCCACTCTCCCCCTCCCTTCCTTATCTATGTCTTAGTACTTACACTATCTGAAATGTTGTCAGGCCGAGTATGATAGTTAATTTCACATCCTTACTGTTCATGGTCTGTAAGAATGTCATTGTTTTTTCCCTTGTTTCCTCCCTTTCCTTGAAGTGCTTTGAAACACATAGTATAGGTGCTATATAAATTAACTATCATATCATATCCTTGCTGCTTGCAATTGCCTTTTCTGCGGGTTGGCGTTGGGTGCAAATGGATGCGGGCAGCCACAGTTTTCAATGTAATCCCACCTGGCTTTTGAAAGGGTTTGTGAGGATGTACCTGCCTAAGGACCCTCCAATTCGACATGAATACTGCTCGGAGAGTCGGATTTGGAGGAAATGAATGTGCACTTTGATGGATTAAATGCTATACCACCAGCTTGCAGTCCTACATTTTGAATAAAGCATGAGAGCCTTCATGTGCTTTTACCCTTCGTGCTTATGCACACCTTCTGTTCACCTCGCTGGGGGTTTAGCCCCTCCACACATCTCTTTACATCCTTGCATTTTATTTTAACACATCCTTCCAAATTTCAATTTTGTTACTGAAAGCAATTTTTTATTTTTGAGAGACTTTGCTAATCTTTTTGTTTTACTACGTGTATATCTACTTATCTTCCTTAACCTTCCTTCAATTTTTGGTCATAACAGCGGTTTAGTTATATGAGCACGTTATGATACATCATGTTATCTCATGCTGTATTATATCATGTTTCTTTATGACGTTGACCAAATGATTATTACTACAGGGGTGAGTAGTGGCAAAAGAGCCTACTCATCCCCACACTACTACTAAACCTGAGTGGCCCCAATCATAAACGTGAAACGGTACAGCAGTCTGAGGGCAGGCTATATTTTCAGGAGGGGTGTGAGCTGATACATTTGCAATGCAAACAATAATAGTACATTGATATGAAAATAAGAGAATGCAAACTATGAGAAGAGAAGAATTGGCATTGTGGGTTGATAAGCAAGGCTGTGTAGAAACACGTTTCAGCAGCAATACATCTTTAAAAAGTAGAGAAGGGGAGCTTAAAAGTTGCTATGGTCCTTTAAGGCGGGCTAGTTGGACCGGGCATTCTTAAATACTGTTGTCCTACGTGCTTGTCAGCATTGAGCCTGGATTATAGGTGCCTTCCTGTAGGAGAATCGCTTTGATCCAATGGAGAGTCAACATCGAGTTGGCTTCGAGACGGGGCTCTGTGGATTGAGTCAGTGCTCGAGACGGTTCAACTCAAAGGGTAGGAACAACTCGAGTTGGGTTGAAATGGTCCTACTTCTGGGTCCAGTTAGCATGCAAGATGGGTGAGTCAATGGTTTCCACTGGGTCAAGCTGGAGTTTGAGTTGGATGGTGACAATCCCTTTGTTGGGCCGGGTCCGCGCTCGGGATGTGGTGAGTCAGATTCTTCCACAGCGGCATGCCAGTGGTCAAGCCATGGCATTGATGCACTTCACTGGGAAGATTTGGCATTGTGACAGCTTGAAGCTTCCGCCTTGAAAGGACACGAGCCCTGCGAAGAAGCTAGGAGGAGTGCCACACAAGCATCATCCAGCATCCATCTTTTAAGGACATTTTCAAGACAGTCGAGTCCTCGAACTGCATCCAGCTGCACCGCTGACTGTTATGACCCGGTCTGGGTCATAGTGATATAAACAGGATACAGTTGTAGGATGCTTAATGGTTGCTTTATTCAGGTTCTTCAGTTACAGGTACAAATCAGGTCTCATCAAGTCCATAAGAAGATAGGAGGAAATCATGAGGGAAACCCACTGGCTCCCACCACCCAGGTTTCATTAGATCAACTGCCTGGGTTAGAACCCATTCATACACAAACACTCCAAGCTAGCTCATGCATTCCACAAATGACATCACCACATAGATACAGCATTCAGAAGGTGAACCATAGAAGGGAAAACTAATCCTAACACCTCCTTCCCTTACAAACCACAGAAGGGAAGGCTAATCCTAACACCTTCTTCCTTTACAATCCCAAACAATCCAGTCTCACACCTTAAGCACACAGTGACCTAAAGCCGCCATCAGACCTAACCCTCAGACGGGCCTCAAGCACAAATACCCTGCCAGCCACTCTAAAAGACCAAGAAATTAACAGCTGGACAAACAGGTGTAACTAACAATCCGGTAACGGCACCCCACCAACTAAACAACAAAAACCTCTGTCCTTCAAGAAATCATGCATCACCTTCCACCCGTCGCCGCCACCAATGGGTCACCAGCCTGCCACGCTGGAGCACAGACCTGCCCCTCTGGGCTACTAACCAGCATTCCATATACAACCTGAGGAAAACAAAACACCTCCTGTCCACCACTGCCACTGGTAGACCTCAGGGCTGCCACACCTGAGCACAAACGGCCACCTCTACGGGCTGGCACGAAGTCCGCTACACACCTACAAGGAACATGTCTAACCTACTTCACCAGACCGTAGACTCATGGCAACTAAAGAGACTGGTGCCTCCAATCAACAAAAACACACTCACCCGACTCATCCTCAACCACTCAGCATTCATAGCAACACTCACAACAGAGGCAACCAGTGGAGAACCAGTCAACCATACCACCATACTTGCTTGAGGTGTTGGCCAGACACCTTGAGCCCTCATAGCTACTAAAACAACCAGATAACCCCACTACCAAGATGTTCTGTTGTCATGCTCCCAGAACCATCGAAGAACCTAATCCAGGATGACCCCAGAAGCAACACTTCAAGTAAAAACAATAATCAATCACTCACCATCATGGCTCAGCACAAAACACTATCCTGACACCTCTGAGCCACACAAATCACTACCCTGACTCCTCTGAGCCACGCAAATTACCATCATGACTCTGCAAAGCCACACACATTACTATCATGACTCCGTAGAGCCTCACAAATTACTAATGACTCTGCAGAGCTGCTTGACCAGACTATCACTAATCACACAAATCACTAACATGACTCTGCAGAGCCGCTTCACCAGACTACCACTAGTCACACAATTCACTAACATGACTCAGCAGAGCTGCTTGACCAGACTACCACTAGTCACACAATTCACTATCATGACTCTGCAGAGTCGCTTGACCAGACTACCACTAGTCACATACACAATGACTATCAAGACTCCTCTGAGCCACTTGACTAGACTACCACTAGTCACATACACAATGACTCCGCAGAGTCACTAGATTAGCCACAACCAGTCAGCGCACACACCCTTCACACTGGTTACATACACACCATGCATCTTCAAACAATTCTGCAACATAACCACTCAAATTAAGAAGAACCATGTTGGTTATTAACAGGTGAAAATAGTGGAGGTGTGGGCAGGGCCCTACCCACACTCCAAATCAAAAGAACATGTTCCTACAATTCACTAAGCAAAACCAAATACATCAATTTGACATTACTCTGAAATAATGGCTGTAGAGTCAAAATCTATAAGTCCATGTTGTCCAATCAGGAAACAACGCTACAAGATGCACATCCTCAACATAATTAAACACTACATATTAGGCAGCATACAAATAAATTCCTTTAACACACCTCACTAATTGTTACCCAGTCATCAGCACAAATACGAAAACTTGCAGCAAACCAAACCTTTTCAAATTCCTTGTAAAATGTTTAAAGAATGTAACCTAATACACTCTGCAAATCTCAGCAACCGTTATTAAGAGTGTAAACATCCATACCCTTTGTGATATTAAAAGTCCAAAGCTGCGACTATGCAACATAACCCTCCTGCAAAGCCTCAAAAAGGTTAACCTCGTGACCTAAAAGTGCAATACCCTCAATTTCAATCGTTTTCTGACATGAATCAGACCGCTGTCCGACTCACTAATACACCCTGCTCATTTCCATTACCAGTCATACAAACCAGCAGGGAAATGACCTTTGCATTAATACTATCAACAGCAGTTAAATAAACGCTTAAAATCATGTCAGCATAGCGTCCTTCAAATAGTAAAATAGTGATGGCTCATCCAAACCTGAAGGGAAAAAAAACATATGGCATCAATATTACCAACACCAGGTAAAGAATAGTTCAAATCATAACAGCATAGCGTCCTTCAAATAGCAAAATAGTGATGGCTCATCCAAAATGCTGAGAAACTGAGACGTGGATGCCAACCTTTGTAGCTGCTCCACACAGATATGCACTCTTACTTGTCCAGCGATGCCGCTCACCACCTCCGAAATCAAAACCTCACTTCTCTTGGAAGCGTCCCACGAAAAGGCCACATCACTTCTCAACGGTCTGTAAACTCAGCGAGGATTACTTCCTGGTCACGTTATGATGTTTTGGAAGGTGCTTTCCTCTAATTCTGATGCTGCTCGCAGCAGCAAAACAAACGTTTCAAGCATCTGACCGCACTATTTGACCAGCGCCAACGTTCCAAGTCACCGCTGAGTCCCCCAGCTGCTTGGCTGATGTCATCATTGCAGCAACGGGCACAGAGCCTGACAGAGCTCCGCAGCCCCAACGGTCGCCTCTGCCGCCCAGCGAATCGTGTATCACTACACCCATCACCCACTGCACTGGGCCACACCAAAATCCAGGGGAGCACAACGAGCAAAACCTCCCCAGTGGATCAGACAGTAGATAGAATACCTTTCTTTTACCAGAAGGTATGCTGTAAAATGCCTGTGCCCAATATTAGATGCCCTGCACTCTTGAACTGTAACAGCTTTGACCATCTGGACAGCCCTTCACCTTAGTCCAAACTTTAAGTGCGCTCATCAGTCAATAACACAACATTTCCCAGTGTGATTGGGATTTGTGTCCTCCAAATGGATATCTCTCCCTCTCTTCACTGGGCACCTCAGCTAGGATTCTCCTTTACTTCACTCTGGGTGAATAACAGGGCACTCTCTATCCTCACAGAGCGCCTGCCCTGGGTGCCTACCGGGGCATACAGGTTCTCTCAGCCCTGAGTGGTGGGAAACTTTCTGGATCATGGGGGGCAGTGGGTTCCCACTACTTGCACCAGACTCTCACTTGAATTTCCTCCGGCTCTGCACCTCCTGCAGCAGTATCTCCTTTCTCCTTTATCTGGACCACACTCACACAGGTACCTGTCACCTCCAGGGTTCATCCATCTCCAGTCCTCTCCAAGACCAGACCTCGTCGCCAATTGTTATGACCCGGTCTGGGTCATAGTGATATAAACAGGATACAGTTGTAGAATGCTTAATGGTTGCTTTATTCGGGTTCTTCAGTTACAGGTACAAATCTGGTCTCATCAAGTCCATAAGGAAATAGGAGGAAATCATGAGGGAAACCCACTGGCGCCCACCACCCAGGCTTCATTAGATCATCTGCCTGGGTTAGAACCCATTCATACACAGACACTCCAAGCTAGATCATGCATTCCACAAATGACATCACCACATACATACAGCATTCAGAAGGTGAACCATAGAAGGGAAGACTAATCCTAACAATGCCCCAGTCAGCAGAGCCGTCTGAGACCCCTCGACTAGCATGCCAGATCCGCCAACCAGCACAGAGACAATGATTCTTGGCCCAAAGCTGCGTGCCGGACAGCCTGCAGACGTCCATCCAGCCTCGCTTGCTGAACTGCCTGCCGCCTAGTACCCGTAGCTGTCTCCCACCACTAACTCTGTCTCAAGGGCTGCAAAGCGCCCTGGAACCACCTAGACGCTGGTGAGCACAAAGAACTGCTTAAAACACATGTACTGAGGAGACCCCGGGCCGGCCCATAGAGTCAGGGTTTGCTCCAAAAGTACTTTAAGATGAGATAGCTGCACCTTGAGATGGATGGGGGCTCAGATTTATTACTCCAACACCAATCAATAAGGACAACTCAATGGTTTGGCAAAGGGAGTCAATTTAATGACAAGTACAAAAAACGGGGAGTCATGGCAATCAGCAGTGATGCGATAGTCCGTCTCTCTTCAACCTCACTGAACTTCATACAAAACACATTGTTTATACTGAAAATCTGTCATAAGTGACGAGTAACACTCAAAAGTTAATAAGTATTTCTATTGGTTAGGAAAAGGTAACTTTAATATAGGTGCTATCTCTGTATATGGTAACGGAGTGAGGGATTTGGTAAAACACTGTCAGGTTGGCTTCTAAGCCCCTCTTTCAAAATGGCTACTGTGGACATCACCAAAAGTACAACGTCCCATTGGGTCTACTAACTATAGGACCCTAGATTATTTGGTCCATTGTGATTGGGTTGGCACCAACCCCATGCATACATTTCCACTTTGCTTAAAAGCACGCAGAATGTACAGCCAGGTGCAGGGTGCCCCCTCAGCTACCCGGCCATCCTTCAATTAAGGTTACAATCAATCATCATTTCAGCAACAATGTGTCAATTATGTTACTGTGGTTTGCCTCGAAACTGCATCTTCTGCCTGAGAAAGTTCCGCTATCTTCTCCTGGGCGGAGGCCATGCATAGGTGTGAACTCGTGCTTCTCCTCATTCGGATGGTCATGTGATGCAGACATCGTGAATTTGCCTAGTTTCCCTTGAGTTGTGCATTTAATTCTTATTTGGCTAGCCACCCGCCTACGTTTCCTTATATTGACCTTTCAGAGGCAGGATATTCTGTTCTTTAGTTTCAATTCGATGTAGCTACTGTTCGTTTCTTCTATTAGTATGACCTTGGCTCCTTTGGCATGAGTTGCATCTGCTGAGTTTCGATTCAGCCGTTTATCCTCGTTTTGCTAGACTATGAAGCCTGTAGTGCTTGGCCTCTAGTAACCTAAGTTGATTCTGCTTTTCGTGCCAAGTGGACTCGAACTTATAATACTGTGCTTCGTTTTGAGGTAGATTATGTACAATGGCGCTTACTGTGCTATTCTTCTACTTAGCATAGAAAGCCGTACTGTTTTCTTAGCTTTCTTGCGGTTTCAAGCATATGTACAAGCATAAACTGATCGATTGTAGTCATTTTGCTTACAGCTTAACTCTCTTACATTTTGATAGCTTTCTATCACTATAAGCTCACAATCTCTTTCCTCATGGCGTTTTGTCTCCTTGTGTCATTCTTGGATCGTCATTTGTTCTATCTGTGAGTCCGTCCGGGCTCTTGTGACGTCACCATTCATCTTCCATTACGCCCTTTTTGCTTTCTTCCGGGACGGTACTTAGGCAATCTTCATTTTATCTCATTTGTTGATAGGGTTTTCTCAATGGATACCTTACTGTCCATGGTTGTCTGGTTATTGGTACTTCAATGGGTGTTGTTCTTCTGATGGGTACTGGGCGGAACCCTACTGCGGCTCTCTGCCGATTTATTTGTTCATCATACGTCACATATTTTGGTGTGAATGTTCCTGGTACTTAAAAATGGGGATGGGAGTGCAGGCTTTATTTGGGACCTCCTCTACAACCAGGTACATTGTGGTTCTGCCCCCCTGATTCTTCACTGAAGACCCCTAGAGACAGTTACGACCCTTTGCCCTCTTGGTGCTGAAACCAAATAACCTTGAACTGTAAGACTGATTATTTTATCAACTACCCTCCTGTCAGTATCCAGAGTACATCCATTTTCCTTTGTGAAACTGTCTGTCCTCTGTGTTTCTTTAAAGGGTGGCCGTATCTGTAGTATGCTGGAACTGTCTGTTGTAGTAATAATAAAGCAGATATATGTATGCAACCTTGACTGGACAGTCCCTTTTATCATTGGGTAATAATTGTATATTCGCTGTGTTGCAAATAACCATTGATCCACGGCTTTGCGGAGATAAGCCTGCCATTCTGTTCACGTTACCATAAATTGGACAAGGTTTTATAATTCACTTGTATTCTGTTTGGATCCCTTCTGGTATACTAGATGTGTGGGATTGATGGTTTAGAAATCGATATTCATCCCATGACCACTGGTGCCCCAGAAGTTGATTTGTCACACAGCTGGACCTCAGTTGGGTGTACAGTCCACTGACAGAGGTGAAAATAAAGAGTTACAAGGAAGACGCAAGCTTTTCTCCTTCACCATCCCAACTGTCTATTTGTGATGACGAGCAGGCTGAACAAGTCCAACAACAACTGAAACACTGGTAACCAGAACCCTGCTCATCGGTGGTAGCCGATCCCTGCAAGTGCACTCTACAAACTTTCTGGCTAGGAAGGGCAGAGGAAATGGCTTACCTTGCCCCTGAAACCCTAGATTGGGTCTCCAGCTACCACAAAACCAATTGGTTCTCCTTGCACTTTTGAACCACTTTGACACCAGTTTGGGCACCTTCAATGCTGTCCAAGCTGGTGCAAGGGAACTGCCAGAACCATTTTCGCCCTTGACGCTTGACCGCCTACACATCTCGCAGTGCTTGACAACACCAAAGCTCCCCTGTCTCTGCATGTGAAACCCGCAGAAGCTTCTAGCATCCCTAATTCGACACTGCTTACCCAATTACCAGCTTCTCTGAGCTACAAACCATTGTCACTGCCCTACCCTGATGCCATGTTGAACCGCCAAAGGGAAGTCTCTGCTTCTATGAATCATCTAGCACCAGTGGCCCAACATCACTTGCCTTTCCCAGTGTCTTCGATTCACAGTCCGTCGCCAATGCTGAACCGCAATGTCATTCCTGTTGATACCGCTTCATGACTCGACTGTGAAACACCCAAGCACCCGGTTCAATGCTGACAAATCTAAAAGACAAGGGGTCTCATTACACGGAAGGCGGTAGGGGATTACCAGCACCGGTAAGGGCACCGGTGCCGGTAATCCCCACCGCCCTACTACGAGGTCCCTCAGCGGGTCCCGTCCTTAACGTGTGGTCAGACCACACGTTAAGGACAGGACACGCTGAGGGACTTCAGTGCAAATAACGGTGCCGCAAATTACGGTACCGTTATTTGCTCCTTCCCCATTCCCATTGAGTGCTATGGGGGCTCAAATGGGAATGGGTAATGGTTCCTGGAATGGGGACTTACCGGTCCCGCAAAGGTCGGAGTAGGCCGGTAAGTCCCTATTCCGGGAACCTGGCCTCCGACGGCGGTAAGGGGGTAGCCATGGCGCTAGTAGCGCCATAGCTACCCCTTTCCGTGTAATGAGGCCCAAGGAATTTGAATGGGCCCCGTTTCCTTGGTATGTCTTAATGGGTCCTAGTAACTTGTAAGCCTCCTTCTCTACTTTTAGAAAGACAAACTCAATAACTTTGATATTTTGCTGCTGAAATATTTCCCTGAGCAACCCTGTCTACAAACCCTAAGTATCTCTATTTTAAAGACTGCTGTCTCTGCGTTTTCACAAACAGGGATGGGTCAGTAATGTGTTTATTAGTTGTGTGCATTTTTGTTAGTTTTTATTAAACCTCCTATTGTCCTAGGACCTTCTATGGACATTCTTTTATTTTTGTATCAGAGTAATATTGTTGCTTAGATTGCTTCTGCAACAGGTCACTGTCTTCCTGAAGAGTATGCCTGCCCTAAGCCCACATTTCCAACAGAAGCAAAGGGGGTATAGCTGCCGGGCTGTGCCTATTTTACGTTAATGATTGGGATCACTGCTTGCATACTAGTCGTTTGGACTTGGACTCTTAGGCCACTGCTCATCCCTGTTATGCTGCAGAACAGTAGTCATTTCGTCACACCTCCTTGTATAAGCGGAAGGGAATCCATGACGTATATCTGGATAGTAGCCCCCACAACTCCTCAGAATTCTTGAGCACAGCACACTAGTAATGGGCACCATGACAGTTCTGCCGGCTAACACAAGAAGCTCATGTCCCTTCTTTAGATTACATTTTCTTCTGGTCATACCACTGAAAACTATACATTCATTCCAACAATCACCAAACTAACCCCATTTATACAGTTCTCACTGCGAGTGGCAATTTCTCCTGGGAATGGGACACACAATATTCACTTTCACAGCGGTTAGAAGCAAGAAAAACCCTATCAGCAGCACACTCAAACATGATCGTTTTGTAGTGTTTAGCATGTGTCATCCACCATGCACATATGGCTAACGCCAGTTATCTGGACTTTGAATGTCCTATAGTTCTGACTATTCTCACATACGGCCTGACTAGTGGACATGCATCAAAATCATCTTTGACAAATATGCATGTAATGTTCATGTTATTCATTTTGAATGTGTTCTGCGTGTAAAGTAGAACAGAACCGACAGCTGCCCTTGGAGTTGATGGACTCATTTATACTAGCCCCCCCCTTCCAGCTTTAGCATTGGAGGCCATAGAATACAGCTGGGTGCATTGGATAATTCGGTCCAGCGGTCACACAGCCACTGGCATAGAAATCCACATCGCATCTAAACACTCTTCATGTTATGGGTATTCTAATGTCACTACGGTAGTTACCTCTACTAATAAGAGCAGTCTCTTGAACTTATAAACACTATCTACTATTTAGAACTCTTCAGATACTTCCACTCAGCTGGGGGCATTAGCCACCCATCTGCAGGGCAGCAAACCCGGCACACATCTCTGTTAGCTCACTTTGAGAACATTGGCCTAACCCTTGGCCAAGCATTGACATGTCCCAATTTCCAGCAAGAATTGGCATCCATCTGAGAATGCGCTTGCAGTATTGCACACAGAACTTCGTCCCTAATCCCCCTTGCACATATTGGAAAAACTGTCCTCCAGGAAACTCTGAAGGTTCATTACTTACCTTTGATTCAACATTTTACCCACGATGGAGTACACTGGCTGTTGGGCTAATATACCGCATGCAGACGGTAAATGCCATGTGTGCTCAAAAGAATCGAGTAGGCATATCCTGACTGCATGTAGTGTCCCTGGCTTGCACCACATCAAGGAATGCAGACATTGTGTGCATGAACATGACTTTGCCTGAGACCAATTCTGGAGCACGGTTCATTGCGCAGAGTCATTGGCTATCAACACTGCGGCTCATAATATCTGGAAAATCACAAAGGAATTATTAGAACCTGGCTTTACTGGACTATAGTATGATTTTAGAGGATCATAAATACTAAACTTATTGCTTTAGCCTTTTTGTTTATAACGAATACATGATGGATTTTAATGACAATGAAACTGGAAACATTCTTTTAAGGACATGTATGTAAACGTACATGTATATGTCTATAAATCTGTTGTATTTAGTGCAAAAGGTTGAATCCCTTAACCAATGCACTTAATACAAATACATTAAAACAAAACACTATCAGCATGCAATGTAAATCTATTTTTATTTCATTTCTGCTCAGACTTTGGTCTGCCAAGGGGGCGTTCACCCCACATTGCTACAAAAGTCATAACAATGACAGTAAGGCGCTGTACACATATCAAGTAACATAACATAACATCACTAACACAGATCCGTATTCATTAAGGTCCGCAATAGACATACCATAATTTTTGCTCCACTAAAACTCAATATGGGGGTACGAAAAAGTAAATCCCCTAAGGTCAGCACAGTCCGGCAGTAGTTCTCTACTGGGAAAAATCTATTTGAGTGCCCATGAGGCACTGAAGCGCCAATTATGAAAATGGGCCATGAATCTTAGTGACTGATGCATTGTTCATCATTGGTTCCCCTTACACCAGACTCCTCCTGGGATATCATATTCAAAGGCCATTTTATGGGGCTAGTCATAGCACAGCAACAGCTCAGCTCACATGTGCGTCTCAGTCCCTTCTCTCTGCCTAAACGTTTTGACTACAGGAGGAGTGCGGGGGAGGGAGTCGATTGGATCGTCCGGCGGAAGAGTGACCCAACACTACTAGAACAGGAGAAGCTAAGGCAAAAAGTGACCATGTTTATTTAAATAAAGATATTTGACTGGCAATGCTTATTGGCACAAGGAGACCGTTATTTACCTCCTTTCAGCCAATCAGAATGTTTAGAGTGCAGTCAATAACTACTGGCATTCTGAACATTATGAATTCAGACGCAGACAGGGAACCAATAATGCAAAGATTGTTTTCCAAAAAGACACTTCCTCTCTGGGAGGACATTTTTTTTGCAGCAGCATGCTAATTAACATACGAAAGAGAAAGAGAAAAGCACTGGTAAATTCTTTCACTTTCTTAAAGAGAAACCATTTACTTTTACATGACAACTAAGGCTTGCTCATGTTATAGAAGTTCCACTTCAATCACGTTGCAATCAAAATGATTAACGTATGAAGATAACTTTGTTATTTAAATACTACAAAATAAAACCTCATTTCATGTACTAACTTATTTTACTCACTTACTTGTACTTCAGCACGAAAACTCCAAAACAAATATTGCTACTGCTACCATGTGCTAATGCCTTATATAGCTCTGTGGAGGTCATTATCACGTGTGATAATGACCCACCACCAGGTTATAAGGCTATGGTGTATCCCTTAATGCTGATCAAGTGGGGGAGCCAGGAAGGAATTCATGAGATTGCCAGTTGGGTACACATGCTGTACATCCTTATCAAGCTCGTCAATTGCTTGTTCATTGGTGCCAGATTTCACTTGCCCACTCATTTAATAAAGATAAGGAATCCAGATATGATCTGTGTTGGATATGAAATCATTTTTAATGCTGGCATCATTCAACAGCCATGAGCCGATAGGTGTTTCACAGCGCAGGTGCTTTTTCAAGGCTTTCAATCAGTCTTAATGCTTTTTCATACATGTTCTCTTGAAAGGGGTCTGAGTCTCCTGAATCAGCGCAGATAGTATTACCCAGTGAACGGCTTCTCTATTTACTTGCTTGGCTGCTGAGCTCCTGTGTTGCTGATCTATGGCCGCAATTGGGACTGGACCGAGCCGGTAGACCAGACTTGGCCAGCTTAGGGAAGAACGAGAGAGCGCTTGTTAAGGGGTTTCATTTTAGTGAATTGCTTCCTGGAACCCTGTAGAATGTCCATATTTCCTGTAAAGATCCTTAAACTACCAAAGACTACATCCTCTTTCACCAGGCGGTGAAGCTCAGGGGTAAGGGTCAGGGGTGATGAACACAACAGTGTTACTAAGATACCAGATCCCCATGTGAAGAAGTGGGATGTAAAGCATCGTCATTAAATCCAGCATATCTGAGAACCAAAAACATGTTGACCAAAAAGAAGCCATCTAAACTGCCAGACTGCCAGACTGTTACACTGATACAGGTACCAAATAGGGAGTTACCAGCAGCAGGAAAACATAGGGCTGGGCACTATGTCAGCTGGAAATAGACGGTGACTGGCAAGCTTCCTTGGCTGACGCGCTGCTAGGGGGGCGCTGAGGGGGCTATAGCCCAGGGTCTTTTGGTTTAGCCCCGGATAGAAGCTCGGGGACTACAACTAAAAGGCTATAGCTAGCCCCGAATCCCGCCAGTTGTGACATTAGCTTAGCCCCTGATCTTTTTCTAAACCTAGCAACACCCCTGCGCATGGTAGCAGTGGTCAAGCAATCAAAGGGATAACTTTGTAGGAGGGCTGCATGAGATGGCACCAGATACAATGAGGAGATATGGCCCAAGGTGGCGGGCCCACCTTGTAGGTAATGGCCCATCTCCCAAGTTAAGGGCAGAGAGCAGCAAGAGTCCCTTAACAAAGGTGGCAAGCTGTTACCTACAGGGTGATCCCGCCACCTCGGGATATATCGGCAATAGCACCCCTGTAGATTACTACACGGGTGCTAATGTTGTTTTGTATGTTTTTTTACAAAATAAAAAAAATCTTAGCTTTCTCTCGCCACCCAACACTGCACAATGCTTTCAGCCAGGAAGACCATTTTCAATGCTAATGACTGACGCCATCAACATTGAAGATGGACTGCCTGGCTGAATGCACTGTGCAGCGTCGGGCGGCGAGAGAATGGGACGTTTTCTTTTTTTGTTTTGAAAAAAGAAGAAAACACCATTAGAAACCTTGTAAGGAGCTACAAGGGTGCTAAGCTGAAGGTGGAGTGGTGAAGAGAAGCGCCCAACACCAATGAGACTACTCGGAACGCAGGCTTTCCTTAGTAAATACAGTCCGCGTTCTGAGCATTCTCATTGATGGAAGGCACCTCCCAGGATGCTAATGGTACATATTTGCTTTCAAAGTTAGTAAAGACAATAATATCACCTTTTCTATGTATAGCTACATGCCACATTCCTCCCATTTCAAACTGTATATGTATGTGCTGGCTTTTATGTAATGCAATGCTAGCCGTGAAGCACTGTTCATGGGGGTGGGGGACAGGGCCAGAGTACAATGGCATGGATACACTTAGAAGGGCATGAAGGGAGGAGATCCAGAGCGTTACAGGGAGTGGATACATGGGAATTGTACGAATGGACCGAAAAAAAGGTCCGATTGCACAAAAAAACAAAAATGTATACCACCAAAGGTACGAAAAGCAAAAGTTCGAACTTTTGGTGGCATGCATTGTAGGTAAGTAAAAAAAATGTTTTTAAAAGACTGCGGGGGTAACCCGCAACACCCCGCTCACCATACTATACAGTATAGTGAGCGGGGGTTGGAGGGGACACCCCCGTTGCACACCCGACATCGGGAAAAAAAAACAGGGGCTGCAGTGGTGTCCCCCGCAACACCCCGCTCACTATACTGTGTGGTATAGTGAGCGGGATGTTGCGGGTGACACCCCCGCAGCACACCCAAGAAATAAATTATAATTTAAAAAAGGACCCTGCAACGCAAGTTGCCGATCACGGAAGTGAAAAGGACCTGATGTTGCAGGGACACGGCTAAATGGAATGTAAGTAAGGGAGTGGAGGTGTGTTGGAGGTGCAGCAGGGATGTGTTGGGGTGTGGATGGGGGGGTGTATGTGTGATTTGCAGTGTTTGTTCGCATGGGAAATGCACAAACCTTTGGTGGTGTGTGCATTTCCCATGCAAACTTTTCCGTCACAGACTTTTCTGTGATGGAAAAATCACACAGATCCGATACATGCATATTAGGGAGGGAAAGGTAGGCCGTCGCGGTGGTGGATCTGCAACTGTGCTTTGGTTCAAGCTATGTCTCGTGAGCATCACACGATCTGAGCTTCGGAAAAGCACTGTTGACTTCCTGGGCCTGCATCAGCGATTCCCTAACTTGACTTATTCTGCTGTGAGAGAGGAAGCACAGTGTGTTGCCTTTTAAAGCCCTGTCATGGAGTGTGCCGGGTACGAACACAACCCAAGACAAACTGTTCGTAATAGCACGCGTGTTTTATAAACAAAGTATAAGGTGGTTCAGGCAGGGAATGGTGAAGACTCTGACTAACAGACTGGGGTGGGACAATTTAACTAAAGGTGGGTTTCAGCTCAGCACAGTCAGTACAACTCACAGGTGTTCACAACCTCACACACGAACACTAACAGCAATTCCGTCAGGAGATGATGAGACACAGGAGGGGTGGCAAAGCATAAGAGTTCACCAAGAAGTTCAAAAGAAACACACACAAAAAGTGGAATTCAAAATGAAGAATCCTGAGCAAAGGACAAGACCACTTACAAAGTTCCCGGTTTACACACGTCCTGGCACCACTCCAATATTCAGTGTAGCAGCCTGGCCTTTGTCTTCCGGGTGCAGGTTTTCGGGGTTCCCGCAGCCACTTCAGGAGGGTCTGTAGCAGAAGAGTGAAGAGTGTTTAGGTGTGGTGTGGATTGCTATGTCAGTGAGGCTGTGCTAATGTCTAGACTTGGTGCTTGCTAACGTTTTGGTTGTAGCACCTGAGCTTCTATCCGGGGCTACATCCAAAACACCCGGGGCTATAGTCCCTAGCCCCCCCCACCATAACAACACCTCTGCCAGTGACCATGTGACCACTGCACTTAATTGTCCAATGCACCCAGCTGTATTCTATAGCCTCCAGTGCTAAAGCTGGTAAAGGGGTATAAGGAACTCATGGTGGCAACAGTAAAGACAGGCACAAGTGATCATAGTTCAAGGGTGTTTATTAAACTGTATATGCGGGTTGGAAAAATACCTATTCTAAACCTAAAACTAACATGGAAACAAGTTACGACCATCAAATAATAATAAGGCAGCCCTAGTGGTGGCTTGTCAAATAAAAAGGCCTATACTAAGAAAAACCTATTGCCAATCCTTACACTAAATACAATCAAAGAGTGTGGGATAGGATTAAAAGGAAAGAAAGAAGTGTTCACAAATAATAAATCGGGATGCGGTAGTCAGGGTCTCCTGCAGAGGAGGTCCCAAATAAAGCCTGCACTCCAGTCACCCATTTTGAAGTACCAGGAACGTTCACACCGAGATATGTGATGTATAATGAGCAAATAAACCAGCAGAGAGCTGCAGTGGGGCTCTGCCCAGTGCCTATCAGGAGAACAACACCTGGTGAAGTACCGATACCTAGAAAACCATGAACAGTAAGGTATCCATTGAGAAAACCCTACCAGCAAGTAAGACAAAATGTCCCAGAAGAAACTCAAAAGGCCTTAATGGAAGACGAATGGTGACGTCACGAGGGCCCGGACTAACGTGCAGAACCCCAAAATGACACACAGAGACGAAACGCCACGAATAAGGATATCGAGAACCTAGAAGGAGAGACGATGTTGAAATATAAAGAAACTTAAGCTGTAAAGCAGGATGAAGTCATTCAACCAGCTAACTCCTGTACATATGCTTGAAACCGCAAGAAAGCTGAGAAAACAGTGCAGCTTGATATTCTTAGTATAAGATAGACAACGGCAAGCGCCACCTATACATATCTATCTCAACGAAGCACACTATACAAGTGCGAGTCCACTTTACACAAAAGCAGAATTAACTCAGGTTACTAGAGGTCAAACAGGACAGGATTCGTATTCCAGCTAAAAAGAGAAGAGATGCCTGAATCGAAACTCAGCAGAGGCAACGCGAGCCAGGAAGAGCCAAGGTCAGACCAATTGAAGGAGCAAACAGTAGCTTCGCGGAATCGAAACTTAAGAACAGTATAGCCTATCTTAGGAAGGCCGAGATAAGGAGGCGTAGGCAGGTGGCAAGCCGAATCAGAATAAATGCACAAATTGAAGGAAACTAGGCAGATTCCCAGTGTGTGGAGCACATGACCATCCGAGCGAGAAGGAGCACAGGTTCACACCTACGCCTGGCTGCTGCCCAGACAGAGATATCATAACTTTTCCTGACAAGAAGATACAGTTTCGAGGCTGACCACAGCCAACTAATTGACACACAGCCACTAAAGTAATGATGGATTGAAGGAAGGCCGGGTGAATCTTGGGGCACCCTGCACCTGGCTGACCATTCTGCCTGCTGCTAAGTAAAGTGGAGATTTATGCATGGGGTTGAAGCCAACCCAATCACAATGGACCAAATAATCTAGGTTGCTATAGATAGTAGAAGCAATGGGATGTCGTACTATTAGTGATGTCTACAAGAGTAATGTTAGAAGGAAGGGCTTAGACGCTCACCTGCTAGTGTTTATCCAATCCTCTCACTCCGTTACCATATACAGATATAGTACCTATAGTAAAGTTACCTTTTCCTAACCAATAGAATTGCATGTTAACTTTTGAGTGTTACACGTCAAGGATGACGAGTTTTGGGTATAAATGTTACTGTATGAAGTTCATGGGAGTTGAAGCGAGACAGACTATCGCAGCACTGTTGATTTCCATGTTTCCCAGTTTTTTGTACTTGTCATTAAACGGACTCCCCTTTGCCAAACCATTGAGTTGTCCTTATTGATTGGTGTTGGAGTAATATACCTGCACCCCCATCCATCTCAAAGGTGCAGCTATCTCGTCTTAAAGTACTGCAGAGCAAACCCCGACTCTATGGGCCGGCCGGGGGCCTCTGCAGTACACTCCCTTCCTCACATTTTGAGCACGACACAAGGCGGGACTCCAGAGCACAGCACAAGCTCGAGCTTTCCCAAAACAACCCAACAGTTCCGCTCTCAGCTATCAGAGCCTTCAGTGGTTAAGTCTCTTTTCTACAAAATGTATCTAATAAGCAAAGGTTTCTTTCTTCTTGCACGTTGGGTGATGCCTTTTCACCCTTGAACCCCCCTCTTCCGGGCTCAGACCCTTCTCGAATAGTAGCCTCCCTCCATCAGGTTCACTACGGCTTTCAACACAATCTCATCTGTGAAATTCACAAATCTTAATGTCTTTTTAAACAGTTCACTGTGGACATCCCTCTGCCAGGTTCACTCTTATCAACAACCTATTCATTGGGACTTCTGGCTTCGTCCCCTTTTATCGGCATCCCTCTGTCGTGTTCACTCTTGCCAATTCTGCCAATTATACAATTACTTGAACAGTTCAGCTTCAAAATCATCTGCCGGTCAAAGACGTCCGATTGTAAAGAGGATTTTAATAGGCCCCTGCATGACCACTTTGATCCCTTTCTCGCGTTTCCCAAGGCCTACTGCTAGTTTCCCAAGTGAGCACCCATGTGGTGCTCGACTCCTCCATATCTGGTTTTCCCCTCTCGTATTAACAGTTCTTTGTACTTTCTTCAATAAACTGTTTGCTACATTTGTTCAACACAGCTCAGTTTCTTATCGGCTCTCCCCTCGACTCACCGGCTGTGACGAACCGCTTAGCTTTGCTCGTCTCTAGAGTAAGGTCGGTACCACAGTGGCAAGCGTCTCTCCCCAGCTTGGTTATCAGCGGAGGAGGGCCTTGTGTACCATTGACATCTGCTGCAACAAACGCTGGCTAATGTTTGCGGTCTTATGATTCCTTCCGCTGAGGTTTCACAGGCCTTGGTCGGAAAGGGCAAGGTTGCTTCTATCCTTTTCACCCTCTCGATTTGCACCGTCTTTCTCCTCCTCTTGAACTGCCGTGCCGAGTTAGCTCTATCATCGCCCGGTCTGCCTTGCTCGTATTGTGCTCTTGTGCTCCACCTTTTATCCCCATGGGGAAGGGAAAGGGCCACCAGGTGTGCGATTCTGATCAATTGCTGACTTTGCCTGGCCCTTGTGGTGGGACATGTCAGGTAAACAGCTCTGGTGTTTGTGTTTGTCCGTCATCTTTCGTGGTGGGCGAAAGTGTTTGTGTCAGAAAAGGGGGCAGTGGGCAAGAGTGTTTGAGTACCCACGTGGTAGGATGGGGAAAAGGTCTTATACGAAGGGAGATAACGCGTCTCACCCATCTGTGTCCCACTTCCACTCCGAGGACCCCCCATTCAGGAGATCCTCCCTCACTGGTCCACCCTCAGAAACTGGATCCAATAGCGATGGCCGTGTCCTGGCCACCTGGATGACAGATCTCAGGGGACTAGACAGGTAGACACCGTCAGGCTTATCACAGGGGCTAGTATGAATGAGTCTATCAACTCCAAGGGCCGCTGTCTACAGCTGAGGGCTCTGTAATACTTTACCCGCAGAAACGAGATACAATATCCAATTTAAGTCACTTTCGGACAAAACATAGATGCTGACTAACAGAAGTGCATGCAGCTCCAGGCCACAGATTTCCCATGGTTCATAAAATACTCACCAGAATTTGAATCTGTGTCCTGAAGGCTGAATACATATATCTAACTCACACTTAACTCGCTGAGCTGTTTTGGGTCAATGCCAAATTTTTGGTAATTACTTTGGAAAATGAAGAACTTAATGACATAATAATATTTGACTCCTAATGCCAATTACATTGCATTCTTATAGAGCAACCACTTCTTACCAGACTCCTCCAGCTTCTAAATGGTGTAATAAGTAACCAATGTAATTAGTACCTCATTTTCAATTATACTTTATCAAGTTAGAGGGCGTTAGAGGACCAACCAAGATGGCTGCTTCCTAGTGAGCTCCCACACGGCCTAAATTAATCCGGTACAATCATCCATAAAGTTTGGTTAGTCAGACTCGGACCGTCGACCACCCGTGCCCTCAGACCCTGCTCTGCCTCCCCGTGAGATTTGGGGCGATATCGGAGGTCCGGGGACCCTAAACGCTGCATCCCCCACACAACCGCACCCGAGAGAAACGCGCAGGCCCGCACGGTGCCCCTGGGAGCACAGACCGCCAGGATCGCGGCTACAGCCCAGAGAGGGAGACCCACCTATCCCTTGCACGAACCTCGGGTGACAGCGCTGCTGGGAACACCTATCGACTCCGGGCTGAGGTCAGAGTGGACTTCCTCCTCCCCCCGACTGCTCCAGCCCTCCCGCCGAAGCAACAGCAGCCCAGGCCAGGGCGAATACCCAGGGGCCCGCACAGCCCATATGGGAGCTGAGCGAACGCCTGCTCACCAGCGCAGGGCAGCCACGGGACAAGAAGCTGTTCCGCACCGCCTCCCGGCTCCCCCCTCCCCTCACGGCAGCTCGGGCCAACGCGGCGTGGAGCACCAGGGAGCTGGGCAAAAGACCACAGAGCAGAGGCGGAGTGTGGGAGCCCCGTTTTCCTGCCCCCCCATTTTGCCCCCCCGCACAGTGAGGATCCGGCACAATGGGAACGAGGAGGATCCAGCTGTGAATGTGGGCCCAGCAGTTTTACACTTTCAGCAGGTAAGGAGCACGCTGGAGGGGAAAGCCTATTGAACTTTCTGCAGCCCTGCACAAGCCCCCCCCAGAGCAATCAAGCCAGACCGACCTCAGCCATAAACCAAAGTGCTAAAAAACTCATTCCCCCCCCCCCGGGGCAATACCTCCCCCCCAAATACCTACCACGCAGATCCTGAGACCGTGGATAAGCACCAGAGAGCCACGCCGATGCCAGCTTCACCCCAGGCAGCGCCGAGCGGCTAGGGCAGTGGAAATAAAGAATAGCTACCCCCTCATTCCTATCAATCGCCTGGCCCTACACAGCGCAATAATACGGCGATAGCCTTGGGGCAGCGAAACACCAGAGAGAGAGCAGAAACGAACGCCCCGCAACCTACCTCAACCCTAAGGCATTGTGCAGGCAGAGGGAGATCTCCTCAAATCCACATATCCCCTTTGGGAATCCTCTCCTCGTCTAAGCGCCAGCCGCAGGCTCTTCGCCGTTCTCCTCCCCCCCTCTGTATAACCAGCTCTACCAGCGGGACTGCTATACCCACCCATATCCTCTACGCCGGACAAACTCCCCCCCCGGAAGACACCCACAACCCTCTGACCTCAGCCCAGATCTCCTGAGAGACCCTCCGCACCCCACCACCAGAGAGAGGTGCACTTCAATCACCCTCACCAGGCTCCTACCCGGCAGAGTTACCAAGATCGACGAGCCCAATTGAGAACGAAAGTTCAGATCTCATCTCCGAGCCCTCCAAGCAAGTCTGCCTCTGCGAACCACCTCAGCTAAGAATAGACAAACACCATCTCCCGGATTCAATCAGCAACGACGCAACAACCACCACTACAACCCACGCGGCATCTCCCGCCACTCCACCTCAATGGGGAAAACAGACAGGTCCCAAAGGAAGCTTACCTTTGAATCCGGAGCACTCCTCCAAGAGGACCCGGAACCCTCAACCAGCAACATGGCCCAGATTGAAGATGGAACTTCCAATACAGATATTAAGAGCCTCTTACTAGATCTCAAGTTCGGCATTGGGAGCCTCAATAATAAAATGGACGGGCTCTCCTCGAAGGTAGATCTCCTGCAGCACAGAATGGACACTCACACAGAACGCCTCAACGAAGTCGAACGAGTGTCGAATGCACAGCAACCCTGGCAGCAAAAGTCAGTCAACTGGAATCCCAAATGAAGGCGACCATAACCAAATACGAAGACTTAGAGGGTCGCTCCAAGAGAAATAACATTAGAATTATTGGGGTGAGGGAACAGCAGGTGCCATCTAAAATGGAAGACTATCGAAAAGCTATGCCCCACCCTATTCAGCCGCAAGGCCCTCTCCCACATGTTCGTGGTAGAGAGAGCCCACAGGATTCCATCCTCTAAACCCGTCCCAGGAACACCCTCTAGACCCATAATCGCCAGCTTGCTCAATTATAAAGATCGAGACTCCATTCTCCAACTGGCCAGAGAAAAAGGAGAACTGCACTATGAAGGAGACAGAATACATTTCTACCCAGACTTCTCCCCGGCAGTACAATTACAGCGGAGATCCTTCACCTCAGTCAGACAAAGGCTCAGGGACAATCAGCTCACCTACTCCATGCTCTTCCCGGCGCGTCTCAGAATTCAACATGAAGGGAGTGTCCACTACTTCCAAACACCGGAGGAAGCCAACGCTTACCTAGACAGACCCGGATACCCTGGGCCAGCCCTCAACCAAGCACGGGCACAGCGAGAAAGAGCACAAAGGAACCCACCGTAACCAACACGTGGTCGACGGCACTTACTTACTTGCAACTCACACTGCGGCCTAACCAAAATAAACATGGGAGTTGAACACTTCAAGGACGTGCAACTTGGGAGGCCCCTGGTACCCCTTAAACAGCAAAGTTACCAAACACAGTTCATTGTTAATGGGTGGGGAAGTGGGAGACGGACACGCACCGTTGCGGTCCGGTCTCGAACGGCTTAAGCAAACAGGCCAGTTGGGGGTTGCCTGTGTAAGGAAGGAAGCCAGAGAATGGTATAGAGAAAGTGCCACCAGCCCGTTGCCCCCCCCTCATGCCCCTGGGCCACATGCCAAGCCTGATCCCCCCACCGTGGGACGTCCCCAAAGCCTCCAATAAGCAGTAAATAACACCCCATACCAAGCCCTGCGTCTACTCAAGACAAAGGCAATAGCACCAGCCTAATCACCTATGACAGTCACACAATTCAAGGTCGCCACATGGAACATTAGAGGAGGCAACCTCCCCTCTAAAACAAGATGGATCCTCCAATTCCTAAAGAGGCACGAAGTTGATATCGCCTTGATTCAGGAGACCCACTTACTCCCCGAAGAAGAACACCATTGGGCAAAAAGAAGAAAACTACTCCTCTTATTCGTCATACGCCAGTGGTGTGGCGATCCTTATTAACCGTAGAATTGGCTTCAGGTTAATCGATGTTGAGATGGACTCAGAAGGCAGATCACTATTGGTGAAAAGGATTATCACTGGAAGAGACATCATTCTTGTCAACTCTTATGGCCCCAACGTCGACGGAGCGAACAACTTTGACTGGGTACTTACACACCTCTCAAATCAAACGGCAGCAACGATCATATGGGGAGGCGACCTTAATACCGTCTTAGACCCTGTAAAAGACAGGTCGCGAAGCACGACCCTACCGACCCCCAAGGCCAGCCTCCAAGTACAAGAAATCTGCAGAGCCTTCAACCTAGTTGACACCTGGAGACACAGCAATTGGGACGGCGTGATTACACTTTCCACTCGTCAGTCCACAACTCAAATTCCAGATTAGACTACTTACTGGTATCAGCCAATGGCCCCCTCCAATGGGAACAATGTGAAATTCTACCCAAAACCTTCTCTGATCACTCACCGGTGACCCTCATCTGCAATCCAGCTGCTACCAAATCCCGCCTACTGCAGTGGCACTTCAAGCCTGGATCCCTACAAGACCACGTTTTTGCATCCGAACTCCGTGAGGAAATATCAACTTTTTTAGACACAAACCTGGGCACGTTGACGTTCCCAAGCACAATCTGGGAAACACTGAAGTGTTTTGTGAGAGGGGTTTGCCTTGCCAAGGAGAACGGAATCATCAAGCTGATCCGGCAGGAACTCAACTCTAGTGAAGGGAAATTGAAACACCTTGAACTCAAACTCTCCAACAAGAGCGACCCACGCACCCAAGCAGCACTTAAGGAGGATCTACTAAACTTCAAGACCATCGCAGAACGAGAACTGAAATTTCTAGGCTGTAACAGCCAAGTCTGCCATTACGGCGAAGGCCAGAGACCTGGAACCCTCCTTGCGAGGATGATCAGAGTCGATAGGAAACCAACAATGGTCGAGAGGATACACTCTAAACACGGCACAACGGTGCACACTGATGAAGAAATTGCTGAGGAATTCCAAACCTTCTAGCAAGACCTATACTCTTCTAAATACACTTCAGACTCCGACGCCCTACATAGGTATCTCCAAGACACTGAGCTCTACTGGGTTGAAAGAGAGCTACGCGAACCTCTTAATGAACTCATAACACCGGAGGAAATAGTAGAAGTCATTAAAACCCTCCCAAACACCAAAGCCCAGGGGACCTGATGGTCTAACCGGGGAATTTTACAAGGCCTTTGCGGAAACTATAGCTCCTTTACTTGCGGAGGTATACTCCGAAGCACTAGAAACAGGCTCCTTGCCAAGATCTTCCCGCAAGGCCAACTTCATCCTTTTACATAAAACAGGTAAACTCCCAGAAGAGTGTGCATCCTATAGGCCCATCTCCCTTCTCAACCCCGATAACAAAATTCTGGCCAAAATTCTCACAAACAGGCTACTGCCACTGATGCCGGCCCTCGCGCTCGCGGACCAGGCAGGATTTGTGCCCGGGCGCTGCACGACGTTCGGCATCAGGAGGCTATTTGCTATCACCGAGGCCCTCGACCCCACCTGCCAGGCCGTCGCGGTCCTACTCGATGCCGAAAAGGCATTTGACTCTGTGGAATGGCCCTTCCTGTTCGCCGTACTTACTCAGATGGGCCTAGGCGCCCGATTCATTAAACTTGCTTCCCTACTATACAAGGACCCCATGGCTACCAAATTGATAGGATCGGCGAGATCCTCCCCCATTAGGTTGCAATCAGGCACTAGACAAGGATGCCCACTCTCTGCATTAATTTTTGCCTTAATAATGGAACCATGAGCGTCAAATCTACGATCCAAACAACTCCATAGAGGCCTCACCTTAGGCCCACACAGGCTGATTATATCCTTATACAACGATGATGTGCCGCTATTCGTACGGGATCCAGCAGAGAATCTGAACCCAATTATGTGTGAAGTGATCAAGTTCGGAGCAGTATCAGGTTTAAAAATTAACCATACGAAAACAATTATATTCCCACTCACTCCAGCTACCAAACCATTCACTGACGATTACAACTTCGCTTGGGAGACCTCAAAAGGTGTGCTACCTGGGGATACTGATGTCGTTAAACTACCACAAGGTATTCCAAGACAACTATGAAGCGGTAGCAAAAACTCTGCAAGAAAAAGTAAACCGCTGGAAATCACTCCCACTGACCTTATGGGGGAGAGCCTCCCTAGTCAAGATGGTGATATTGCCAAAATGACTATACCATTTCTCCAATATCCCAATTTTGATCCCACAACCCTTTATGAAAAAAATTAAAAGCATAGTTCTCGACCTCCTTTGGCCTGGCAAACCAGCCAGAGTCGCCCATTCAATGCTGATACTCCCTGTATCTAGTGGTGGTCTTGCCCTTCCTGACTTGGAAAGATATTTCTGGGCGGCCCAGACACAATTCCTTAGCTTTTGGTATGCCACGCATTTCATCAGACCACACGTGCAAATAGAACGAGCACTGGCAACGCCCAATCTATTAAGGGCCGTGATCATAAATCAACTCCCAGTGCCTACCAACACGATGAACATGGTCCTAGCGACATTCGGGGTATGGAAAAAAACTCGCCTGAAAATACAATGTTCAGGTGAGATATTCACCCCTCCTTCCAATCAAATTAATTCCAGGGATCCCCTTAACTTCTGAAAAGATCTTCCATCAATGGGTTGAAAAGCTACAAATAAAATCACTTGGTGACCTGTTCAGTGAAGGCTCCTTTATCACACCCCAACAAGCAACTGAAAGGGGAGGGAACACACCCCTAGATAAGTTTATCTACTTTAGAACCAGGTATACCCTACAGGCCCTATTCCCCACATTCCCGCAGCAACCTCCAACTTGGCAGCTACTACACAACGAGATCAAGGCCCAGGGCGAGGGCAGGCTAGTCTCGCAAATCTATAAATCCATCCTATCAGATACGGTTTCCATCGATACTCGCACGAAAACCAGATGGGAGAGGTCCCTTCAGCTAACAATTCCAGACGAAGAATGGACACACATTCTAAAACAAACCCAAAAAATAACCCTTACCTCTCGCCTAAAGCAAATACACTTTAACTATCTGCACCAGACGTATTTCACCCCCCAATACCAAAAGAAGAACAAAACAATCAGACCAATCAGCGAAATGTGAAAGATGCGGATATGCATCTGCAGACTTCGTCCACCTTGCCTGGCACTGCCCTAAACTTACCCCATTCTGGACACAAATCCTCCAGACCACATCAGCAATAATAGGAGAGGAAGTGCAGCCCATCCCAATGGCAGCCCTGCTCGGGATGACGAAGCAACTCTCACCTGGAATAAGGAAACTAGCAGGACTACTACTGACTCTGGCACGAAGGAGAGTGGCCGTGTCATGGGGCAGAGGACCTAGACCATCAGTGGCCCTCTGGCATAAAGACATCCTGTACTGTGAAGATGTTGAGTCTGAATTTATCAGAACACTTCCCCAACACGTGCACCCCCCTGACGTTTGGGGGGCCCTAATGTCCTTTATAATTAATGAAACAGACGAGAACTCCTCCACGACTTCATCAGGGAGACACAGTCCCTAATATTCTGCTTTTCATCCCACCGAGGTTCTGAAAATTGGCGGCTGTCTAGCCAACTCGCTAAATGATTACATTACAACATTAACTTTGGCGGTCGAGGGTAGAGTGGGGAGGGGGCGGGGGCCTAAGGAAGGCACTGGGGTTACTCACCCTTGATAGGGGTGAATGTTCTGTAACTGTTCTTTTTTGTTGTTGTAAAATCTCAAAAAAAAAAAGTTCGGAAAAAAATAAATAAAATGATACGTCGCCTCCCTCCCCACCCCAGAAAGCACCGATCTCAAAAGCACAAACACAACATACACACCACAACTCAACACTTACCTGTTCTCCCGCAAAGGCTCTTCCAGTCTCGACGTGCCTGACGGCCCCTACGTGCACTCGTGTGAGGCAGGGGAATGACACATCAATTTCGGAAGACCGCTCTGTGCGGTCACAGATCGTTCTTTCTAAATTGATCTTTTTTGTAATCGTTTTTAAAAAATATATATTTTCATTTAGGACCCTTTACTCTTGTAGCTATCTACTCTTTGACAACCAAAATAATAGCAAATATAAGTATTCCGGAAGAAAACAAATAGTCTGCGGCCCTAACTGTTGTATAGTGTTCACCACAACCAACCATCAAAAAGATAGGAATGTACCATGGCCATCCAGGAATGTAAAAGCTAGCTGTTAGTCCATGCGGAAATCCGTTACTATGGGGGTATGTGTGCGGGTCTATGACACATTAGTATCCGTATGATATAACAAAAAAAATAAAAAAGGAAGAAAATGAAAAACGAATCCCAAAAATGTTTATCAAGGGGAGCGGAGGTTGCAGGGGTGTCTCTTCCTCCCCTTCATTGACATTCCTGGCCTTCCGGGGTTGCGGGGGTATCCCACGCTTCCATAAAAAGGAAAGCGGGGGACAAGCAAAGTAAAAAGAAAAGGCCCCTGAGGCATGGCAGAGGCCGCGGCACACTTCGCTGTGTGCTGCCATAAGATGAGTAAGGGGGTGGGGGGAGCGACTTGTCGGGGTGACAAAACCGAAAGTTCTTTTTGTTCAAATAACTTTCGTTTTTTTCTCCTTCAGACATTTCTTACTCAATTCATGGACATCCCAATACATTGGCCAACCCTGTCCCACATATGCCTTGAGTTTTTAAGAGTATACATCGGAATTATTCCCCAGAGCCACCTGGGTAAATGTTGGGAGCCAGATGTATCACATGGAAAATCTGAAACATTATAAGGAAGACACATGCCCCTCACAGCTAAAGGGCCTTTGCTCGAACAGGAACAATCCGACAGCGATAGGAAGATTACACATACATGACCAGAGCCCCTCCAATCGAGGATAAAGGCGTCTACAAAGGAATGTGATTTCTGAAAATTAAAGAAACAAACTGCCTGGGTTTCATATTTCGGATTGGATGCAGACAGACAAGTGGATTTATTGTAGATTTGCAGTGCACCACGTGCCCAGAATCCTTTCAGATCCATCATGAGGTTGCCCCACATGCTGAAAAGGTGGGGCACCGCTTAGTTGTTGAAGGGTGTGAGGTGTTTGAGAGTCTGCGAGGCAGCCCACATGTGGTTTTGTACAGCTTGCCAAAAGGAATGGTGAGAAAGATATTTGGGGCCTCATCACGAGTTGGGCTGTATCCCGGCTGTAATACCGCCCGACTGTAATAGCCTTAACAACCACTGGTCCGGCGGTATGACCGGACTGGTATGATCACAAGTTGAGCATTAACGGTAAATCCCCATTCCCCATTGGGTCCATTGGATCCAATGGGGCATTTTTGGCGCTAATACTGCAGGCTAATACAGCCAGTGGTTACAGCCGAAAACAGGGCAGTAAATGGGATTTTCACCTCCAGAAAAAAGCTGGAGGTAAAACAGCCCATTTAGCGCCCAACTCGTTATGGGACCAGCCCTTAAATGCATCAGTAATACCGTTAACGCTGCATTTAAGGGGTACAGCCCAACTTGTGATGAGGCCCTTGATGTTGAAGTGTCCACAGCCACGCCTCAGCTGCAAGGGAGTATCCCTCAATACTGATCAAGTGGGGGAGCCAGGAAGGAATTTGTGAGATTGCAAGTTGGGTACACTGCTGTACATCTTTAGAAAAATTCACAAATTGATTATTCACTGGGGCCAGGTTTCACTTGCCCGCTTATTTAATAAAGATAAGGAATCCAGATATGATCTGTGTTGGATATGAAATCGTTTTTAATGCTGGCTTTATCCAAGAGTCATGAGCCGATACGTGTTTCCCAGCACAAGTGCTTTTTCAAGTCTTTCAATCAGTCTTAATGCCTTTTCATACATGTTCTCTTGCAAGGGGTCTGAGTCTCCTGAATTAGTGCAGATAGACAGTGAACAGCTTCTCTATTTACTCGCTTGGTTGCTGGGCTCCTGTGTTGCTGCTTTATGGCAGGGATTGGGACTGGACCGAGCCGGTAGACCAGACTTGGCCAGTTTAGGGAATAACGAGAGAGCGCTTGTTAAGGGGTTTCATCTTTGAGCTAAAGATCCCTTTGTGAATTCCTTCCTGGAACCCGGCAGGATGTCCCCTTTTCCTGTAATGATCCTTAAACTACCAAAGACTACCATCCTCTTTCACCAGGCGGTCAAGCTCAGTGGTTAGGGTCAGGGGTGTTGAACAAACCAGTGTTACTAAGAAACCAGATCGCCAGGTGAAGGAAGTGGGATGTAAAGCAGAGTCATTAAATCCAGCAGATCTGAGAACCAAAAACATGTTGACCAAAAAAGAAGACATCTAAACTGCCAGATTGTTACCCTGATCCGGGTACCAAATAGGGAGTTACCAGCAGCAGGAAAGCGAGGGCTGGGCACTATGTCAGCTGGAAATAGACGGTGACTGGCAAGCTTCCTTGGCTGACGCGTGGTAGCACTGGTCAAGCAATCAAGGGGATAACTTTGAAGGGGTGCTGCATGAGATGGCACCAGATACAATGAGGCAATATGGCCCGAGGTGGCGGGTCCACCCTGTAGGTAACGGCCCACCTACCAAGTTAAGGGCAGATCGCAGCAAGAGTCCCTTAACGAGGGTGGCAAGCGGTTACCTACAGGGTGAGCCCACCACCCCGGGGAATATTGCCAATAGCACCCCTGTAGATCACTACACGGGTGCTAATGTTGTTTTGTATAATGTTTTTATTACAAAAGAAAAAAATCTTACCTTCCTCTCGCCAACCAACACTGCACAATGCTTTCAGCCAGGAAGACTGTTTTCAATGTTGATGACTAGCGTCATCAATAGTGAAGATGGACTGCCTGGCTGAATGCACTGTGCGGCGTCAGGCAGCGAGAGAAAGGGACATTTTCTTTTTTTGTTTTGAAAAAAGAAGAAAACACCATTAGAAACCTTGTAAGGAGCTACAAGGGTGCTAAGATTAAGGTGGAGTGGTGAAGAGAAGCGCCCAACACCAATGAGACTACTCGGAACGCAGGCTTTCCTTAGTAAATACAGTCCGCGTTCTGAGCATTCTCATTGATGGAAGGCACCTCCCAGGATGCTAATGGTACATATTTGCTTTCAAAGTTAGTAAAGACAATAATATCACCTTTTCTATGTATAGCTACATGCCACAGTCCTCCCATTTGAAAGTGTGTATGTATGTGCTGGCTTTTATGTAATGCAATGCTAGCCGTGAAGCACTGTTCATGGGGGTGGGGGACAGGGCCAGAGTACAATGGCATGGATACATTTAGAAGGGCATGAAGGGAGGAGATCCAGAGTGTTACAGGGAGTGGATACATGGGAATTGTACAAAGGACCGAAAAAAAAGGTCTGACCGCACAAAAAAACAAAAAATGTATACCACCAAAGGTACAAACAGCAAAAGTTCGAACCTTTGGTGGCCTGCATTGTAGGTAAGTAAAAACAGTTTTTTTAAAAGACTGTGGGTGTGTCCCCCGCAACACCCCGCTCACCATACTATACAGTATAGTGAGCGGGGGTTGGAGGGGACACCCCCGCTGCACACCCGACATCAGAAAAAAAAAAACAGGGGGCAGCAGGGGTGTCCCGCGCAACACCCTGCTCACTATACTGTGTGGTATAGTGAGAGGGATGTTGCGGGGGGGCAGGGGGGAAGGACACCCCCGCAGCACACCCAAGAAAAAAATAATAAAAAAATGGGGTTTGCGGGGGTGTCTTCCGCAAGACACCGCTCACTATACTTTACAGTATAGTGAGCGGGGGGGAACCCCTGCAGCTGCCCGTGAAAAAAAAAAAAAGGAGGACCCTGCGGCGCCAGTTCCCGATCACGGAAGTGAAAGGTGTGTTGTGGGGGGGGGGGGTTTATATGTGATTTGCAGTGTTTGTTTGCATGGGAAATGCACTAACCTTTGGTGGTGCGTACATTTCCCATGCAAACTTTCCTGTCACAGACTTTTCTGTGAAGGAAAAATCACACAGATCCGATACATGCATGTTAGGGAGGGAAAGGTAGGCCGCCGCGGTGGTGGATCTGCAACTGTGCTTTGGTTCAAGCTATGTCTCGTGAGCATCACACGATCTGAGCTTCGGAAAAGCACTGTTGACTTCCTAGGCCTGCATCAGCGATTCCCTAACTTGATTTATTCTGCTGTGAGAGAGGAAGCACAGTGTGTTGCCTTTTAAAGCCCTGTAATGGAGTGTGCCGGGTACGAACACAACCCAAGACAAACTGTTCGTAATAGCACACGTGTTTTATAAGCAAAGTATAAGGTGGTTCAGGCAGGGGATGGTGAAGACTATGACTAACAGACTGGGGTGGGACAATTTAACTAAAGGTGGGTTTCAGCTCAGCACAGTCACTACAACTCACAGGTGTTCACAACCTCACACACGAACACTGACAGAAATTCCGTCAGGAGATGATGAGACACAGGAGGGGTGGCAAAGCATAAGATTTCACCAAGAAGTTCAAAAGAAACGCACACAAAAAGTGGAATTCAAAATGAAGAATCCTGAGCAAAGGACAAGACCACTTACAAAGTTCCCAGTTTACACACGTCCTGGCACCACTCCAATATTCAGTGTAGCAGCCTGGCCTTTGTCTTCCGGTTGCAGGTTTTTGGGGTTCCCGCAGCCACTTCAGGAGGGTCTGTAGCAGAAGAGTGAAGAGTGTTTAGGTGTGGTGTGGATTGCTATGTCAGTGACCGGGGGTGTTGCTAAGTTTGTAAAAGATTTGGGGCTGTGCTAATGTCTGGACTTGGTGCTTGCTAACGTTTTGGTTGTAGCACCTGAGCTTCTATCCGGGGCTACATCCAAAACACCCGGGGCTATAGTCCCTAGCCCCCCCACCATAACAACACCTCTGCCGGTGACTATGTGACCGCTGCACTTAATTGTCCAACGCACCCAGCTGCATTCTATAGCCTCCAGTGCTAAAGCTGGTAAAGGGGTTTAAGGAACTCATGGTGGCAACAGTAAAGACAGGCACATTGATCATAGTTCAAAGGTGTTTATTAAACTGTACATGCGGGTTGGAAAAACACCTACTCTAAACCTAAAACTAACATGGAAACAAGCTACGACCATAAAATAATAAGGCAGTCCTAGTGGTGTCTTGTCAAATAAAAGGGCCTATACTAAGAAAATCCTATTGCCAATCCTTACGCTAAATACAAACAGAGTGTGGGATAGGATTTCAAGGAAAGAAAGAAATTTTCACAAATAATAAATCAGGATATAGTAGTCGGGGTCTCCCTTCCCCACGTTTTGAGCGCGGGACAAGGAGGGATTCCGGAGCACAGAACACGCTTGAGCTTTCCCAGCACGACCCAACGGTTCCGCTTTCAGCTATCAAAGCCTTCGGTGGTTAACTCTCTTTTGTACAAAAAGTCTCTTGCCTCCGAGGACCTGATGTGTTCCAAAAATAGTAAGCCAAGGTTCCTTTCTGCTTGCACGTTGGGCGATGCCTTTTCACCCTTGAATCCCCCTCTTCCGGGCTCAGGCCCTTCTCGAATAGTAGCCTCCCTCCATCAGGTTTACTACGGCTTTCAACATGATCTCATCTGTGAAATTCACAAATCTTAATGTCTTTTTAAACAGTTCACTGTGGACATCCCTCTGCCGGGTTCACTCTTGTCAACAACCTACCCATTGGGACTTCTGGCTTCACCCCCTTTTATCGGCATCCCTCTGTCCGGTACACTCTTGCCAATTACACAATTCCTTGAACAGTTCTTAAGATCCAGGATTTACCTCCTTTAGCTTCACAATCATCTGCTGCTCAAAGATTTTCGACTGTACAAAGGATTTTACTAGGCCCCTGTATGACCACTTTGATCTCTTTCTCGCATTTCCCAAGGCCTTCTGCTAGTTTCCAAAGTGAGCACCCATGTGGTGCCTGACTCCTCTATAGCTGGTTTTCCCCTATCGTATTAACAGTTCTTTGTACTTTCTTCAATTAGCCGTTTGCTACATTTGTTCAACACAGCGGAGTTTCTTATCGGCTCTCCCCTCGACTCACCGACTGTGATGAAACGCTTGGCTTTGCTTGTCTCTGGAGTAAGGTCGGTACCGCGGTGGCAAGCGTCTCTCCCCGCCTTGGTTATCAGCGGAGGAGGTCCCTGTGTACCGTTAACATCTCCTGCAACAAATGCTGACTATTGTTTGCAGTCTTACGATTCCTTCCGCTGAGGTTTCTCAGGCCTTGGTCGGAAAGGGCAAGGTTGCTCTCTCCTTCTCACCCTCTCGATTTGCGCCGTCTTTCTCCTCCTCTCGAACTGCCGTTCTGAGTTAGCTCTCTCATCGTCCGGTCTGCCTACCTCGTATTTCGTGCTCCACTTTCTATCCCTATGGAGAAGGGAGAGGACCACCAGGTGTGTGTGATTCTAGTCAATTGCTGACTTTGCCTGACCCTTGTGGTGGGACATGTCAGGTAAACAGCTCTGATGTTTGCGTTTTTCCGTCATATTTCGTGGTGTGCGAAAGTGTTCGTGTCAGAAAAGGGGGCGGGGGCAAGAGTGTTTGAAGATGGGAAAAAAGTGTTATAAGAAGGGGGATTCCGCGTCTCACCCGTCTGTGTCCCACTTCCACTCTGAGGACCCCCCCATTCAGGAGATCCTCCCTCACTGGTCCACTCCCAGAAACTGGATCCAATAGCGATGGCCGTGTCCTGGCCACCTGGATGACAGATCCCTGGGGAGTCAGGGAGACACCTTCAGGTTTCTCACAGGGGCTAGTATGAATGAGTCTATCAACTCCAAGGGCCGCTGTCTACATCTGAAGGCTCTGTAATACTTTACCCACAGAGACGAGATATAATATCCTTAATGCCCAATGTAAGTCACTTTCACACAAAACGTAGATGCTGTCTAACAGAAGTGCATGCAGCTTCATGCCACAGATTTCCCATGGTTCCCAAATGCTTAACAAAATTTGAATCTATGTCCTGAAGGCTGAATAAATATATCTAACTCACACTTAACTCGCTTAGCTGTTTTGGGTGAATGCCAAATGTTTGGTATTTACTTTGGAAAATGAAGAACTCTTTAATTACATAATAATATTTGACTCCTAAAGTCAATAGTATTGCATTCTTCTAGAGCAACCACTTCTTACCAGACCCCCCAGCTCCTAAATGGTGTAATAAATAACCAATGTAATTAGTACCTTATTTTCAATTATACTTGATCAAAAAGATCAAAGGCTGCCATGCTGCAGGGTTTGGACTTGTGAAGTGAATGCTACCTTCATGTCAAAGACCAGCACTTTACTCCGTTCTATGTAATATTTACGCCCTTTGTAGGCCGCCTAACAAAGAAACTTTTGCCAATTTTAGGCGTCCCACAAAAAGCGAAAATACTCCATTTCCTGGCACCCCATCCCCTCCCTCTCTGGCCTGATGTCTTCTAAATCGTGGGGTTTCACCCCCCAAAAACCCTTTACTTCACCAGCCGTCGCCTCCCTCCCCAACCCAGAAAACATAAAGCACAAACACAACACACACAAACACATGCACACACAACTCAACACTTACCTGTTCGCCCGTAATGGCTCTTCCAGTCCCGACGTGCCTGTCAACCTCTGCACGCACTCGTGTGAGACAGGGGAATGACACATCGATTTAGGAATACCGCTCTGTGTGATCACAGAGCGGTCTTCCTAAATCGATCTTTTTTGTATTTGTTTTAAAAAATATATATTTTCACTTAGGACCCCTAGGACCCTCTTTTAGCTATCTACTCTTTGAAAACCAAAATAATAGCAAATTTAAGTATTCCGGAAGAAAAAGAACAGTCTGTGGTCCTAACTATTGTATAGTTTTCTCCACAATCAACCAACAAAAATATGGGAATGTATCATGAGCATCCAGGAATGTAAAAGCTAGCTGTTAGTCCATGCGGAAATCCATTACTATGGGAGCGTGTGTGCGGGTCTATGCCACATTGGTATCCATATAACATAACGGAAAAAAAACAAAAAGGAAGAAAATGCTGAATACGGCATTGGAAAAAAACATATCCATAAAAAGGAAAGCCGGGGACAGGCAAAGTAAAAAGAAAAAGCAAAGGCCCCTGAGGGGTGGTGGAGGCAGCGGCACACTTCGCTGTGTGCTGCCATAAAATGAGTAAGGGGCTGCGGGAGTGGGTGTCAGGGTGACAAAACCGAAAGTTCTTTTAGTTCAAATAACTTTCGTTTTTTTCTCCTTCAGACATTTCTGATTCAATTAATTCATGGACATCCCGATACATTGGCCAACCATGTCCTACATATGCCTTGAGTTTTTAAGAGTATACATTGGAATTATTCCCCAGAGCCACCTGGGTAAATGTTGGGAGAGAGATGTATCACATGGAAAATCTGAAACACTATAAGGAAGACACATGCCCTCACAGCTAAAGGGCCTTTGCTCGAACAGGAACAATCCGTCAGCGATAGGAAGATTACACACACATGACCAGAGTCCCTCCAAATCGAGGATATAGGTATCTACAAAGGAACGTGAGTTCTGGAAATTAAAGAGACAAACTGCCTGGGTTTCATATTTCGGATTGGATGCAGACAGACAAGTGGATTTATTGTAGCTTTGCAGTGCACCACGTGCCCAGAATCCCTTCAGATCCATCATGAGGTTGTCCCACATGCATGAAAAGGTGGGGCACCGCTTAGTTGTTGAAAGGTGTGGGGTGTTTGAGAGTCTGCGAGGCAGCCCACATGTGGTTTTGTACAGCTTGCCAAAAGGAATGCTGAGAAAGATATTTGGGGCCTCATCACGAGTTGGGCTGTATCCCGGCTGTAATACCGCCTGACTGTAAAGCCTTCGCACCCACCGGTCTGGCGGTATTATAGGTTGGGCGTGAACGGTAAATCTCCATTACCCATTGGGTCCACTGGATCCAATGGGGCATTTTCGGTGCTAATACTGCGGGCTAATACAGCCGTGGTAATACTGTCGAAAACGGGGCAGTAAATGGGATTTTCACCTCCAAAAAACAGCTGAAGGTAAAACAGCCCATTTAGCGCCCAACTCGCGATGGGGCCAGCCCTTAAATGCATTAGTAATACTGTTAACACTGCATTTAAGGGGTACAGCCCAACTCGTTATGAGGCCCTTGATGTTGAAGTGCCCACAGCCACGCCTCAGCTGCAAGGGAGTACAACCGCTGGGAGCGGCTGCCCATCGGCTTGCTGACTTGCTACAATGCAGTGGCCTAGTCCGCGGAGAGCAATATCATTTCAAACTGAAGCAAATGGAGAAAGGCTGTGAGGTCAAAAACGAAGCCTTTTAAAAAGAACGATATTTGGAATAGGCGTTTATGTATCTGACACAAGCCTTGAACAGTCAGAAGATCCAAAGTGGATCCCTAACTTGCTCCCAGATCTCTGAATCCAGCGGGTCAAAGGAGTTCCTTCAAATATTTTGGAATCCTTAGAGGAGCAATAAAGCTCCATCTAGACTAATCTGAAGATGGAACTAGAGACCTAAATAATTATGTCACTGGCAGGAACTAAAAGCATCTCCTCACCATCAGCATGAACCATTAAGCAGGAGCTATCTCTGGAGGCGAGGCCCTACTAAATACTCCCACATGAGATGCACGCAATAACATTGTGTCCTTTATATGAGACCCATGATATCTTCTACACGTGTTTTATTCCCCCTTTGTACACGTTTATATGGCACCAGTGGGCCTGGGAGTCCAATATAGCTCTAGGTAGCTGTTGGTATCAAGCGAACCAGGGGGCTTCCAGGCAACAAGCAGGAGTTAAATAGCTCCCAGGACAGTTGAACCCGGGGGGATTCTGAGCAGACTCCAAACCAGCCAGGCTGTTATCTGCAACAGGGGGTGGGGTGCAGCTGGGATTTGGTAAAGGGCACCCTCAGCCCAGTGGAGACTAGGGGCACTTAAATGCTTGTCTGGAGTCATTGTACACACACGCTGTAGAGCCCGATAAAGAGCCAGACCATGAAGAGGCTCGGAGGTTAGGAGGAGGGAGGATGGGTAGGGAGATGGAAAGGCCTGCTTCAACTCCATGCCCTTCACAACACAGACAAGGGGAGGCAGTGGCCGGAGCCTGGTTAGAAACCCACCTCTTAAACATGCAAATCTTCCCTGCTTCTCCCCCCTCTGCCAGCCTCCCCCTGACCCAATTCTGTCTCCACACACCTTCTTTCCTCTCCTATTCTTATCCTAATCTAAGTGTCATTTTGCGTCCTTTCCTTATCACCCTCCCTCTTGCCTGCCTCCGTGTTTTCTTCTGTTTAAACATCCCTGTTTCTGCTCATATATCCCTTACTCTCAGGCCTGGAAACTACTCTGGGGTCCCATGAGGAGGGAGCGAAGGGAGAGATGGGACAGGGTTAGGGATGGAGATGGGCAGGCAAGTGACAAATTAAGCAACCTGACGATACAATTGAGCAAAAAGAGGGTGATTCTTGCTTTATTTTCCACATCTGGAATGGAAGCCTACAGTTAGCAGTATGCAGATTAAAGTGGGCCTAAAATAAAATGTCCCTGAATCTGGAAAGAAACAGTGCAGGAAACGGCAACTGTTTGTAGTCATGGTTTCACACAGCATGCATCCTTATATATCCATCCCATTTTAAATCACCCATCATTTGCACCTATTAAGAGACAATAGCCGCTCCTTGTCACTCGCTGCTGCTGTATCTGCAGCCATCTGACATCTGCATTTATGTGCTTAAATGTCGATTTTCTTAGCAGCCTGTGTAGGAAAATCGTAATTTTAATAAAGACAACAGAGGTGTAGATTTTGCAGTGAACCTCTTTACTGTACTGCCAGCCGCAAAGACTATGGGCCTCATTACGACCCTGGCGCTAAGTGTTTAACGGCACCGTAAAAGGCTGCGGCGCTGTTAAACACTTAGCGCCTGATTACGAGGTCCCTTTGCGGGGACCCGACCTAATGGCTGGTTTTACCAGCCGTTAAAGTAGGGACCCGCAAAGGGACCTTGGTGCTAAGTACGGTACCGCAATTTGCAGCACCGTACTTAGCGCCTTCCCCATTCCCATTGAGCCCTATAGGGCAAAAATGGGAATGGGGAAGGGCCATGGAGAAAGGGGGAATTACCGCCCCACCAACCTTGTAAAGGGGTGGTAATTCCCCATTTCTCTATGACGGAGTCGGTAAGTTACCGGCATGGACCATGGTGCTATTAGCACCATGGTCCTCCGCCTGGGTCGTAATGAGGCCCTATGTATGAATGAACAGTAGAAAAAACAAGCACTCTGTCACGTTGTCAACCATGGCCCAAGTGCATCTGCGTCTCATCAACAGTCTATGAATAACAACGTGCAGGGAACGTCCTCTTCCTTGCCATAATGCAGAATCTTCAAACAACCAATAGTGGTATTCATCCAGCCTTATGTAGCCCTTACCTTGAAGCAGCACCGTTTGCTCAAAAGTTGTTTCCTAAGGCAAGAAAACAACCACTTTTGATCAGGGTAGGCTACATTGAGGCGAAATCTACGCCTCCATTGTCTTTATGAAAATGATTACTTTTCTACAAAGCTTGCTAAGAAAATCAACTCTAAAAAGAGAGAGTTCATCCAGGGGAAATGGTGTGCTCTCCATAATGCTCCCCAATCCGGGATTATCCCCCCTTATTGAAACTGGTATCTGATAGCGATTTAAATGGGGATTAGACTCTTCAGTGTTGCATCAATGAGGAGGATTGGTGGATAAATATCTCTAGGTTATATCAGGAATCTGCCATCCTTCCTCCTTCTAGGATCTCTGTTATCTCCTTTTCCTCTGATCCTTTGTTGATTAAGGTGGACGAGGTGGAAGCTGCCCTTAATTTTACAAAGAGTAGTAAAGCAGCTGGTCCTGACTTTATGCCTACAGATCTGCTGAAAAATGAATTAGCTATCAGGGTACCTGTGTTATATAATATTTTTTAATTTCATTATAAACAATGAGAAAATTCCAAAATCTTGGTGTTTGGCTGTGATTTTACCCGTGTTAAAAAAAAGTGGGATGAGGGGATCGCCGTCCTGGATAGTGCTGGAAAGCTGTTTGGGAAAATCATATTAAAACATTTGCAGCAGTGGGCGGCTAGGGATAATGTTATTTGCGATCTTCAAGCTGGATTTAGGATATATAGGAGTACGATGGACCAGCCTTGTATGCTTTTCATGCTAATTCAAAATTACACTGTTTTGAAGAAAATGTATTTATATGTGTTATTTTTGGATTTAAGGACGGCGTTCAACTCTGTCTGTGGAGAGATTCTCTGGCAGGTCCTCTCAGCTCATAAGACTCCATCTAATCTGATTTCTATAATACACCAACTATATTCAGAAAATAAGGCCCGTGTATGATATGGGTTGAATGGTCAGTTGACGAGCCCTCGATGTTGACATGAGTGTTAGACAAGGATGAAAAGTTTGGATGCTTTTGGACTGTGGGAAAACCCCCAAGGTTTGACTCTCCAAGCTACTAAGAAACTTGGAAAGAAAAACCGCAGCGTTTTCCAACACAATAACGTCGTATTTATGTTTGCGGTCGCTTCAAAAGCGACCGCAAACATAAATACAACGTTTTTAAAGCTGTTGTTTTATTTCTAAGTTTTCCGGGCTCCTCCAGCCCGGAAAACTTAGAAAAAAAACCACAGCTAGTGCTTATTTTTTAAAAAAAATAAATAGCACTTACCGAGATTCAGCTGCAGCTTTCCTGCTCTGGTCTCCGGTCCCCGTCCTCCGCGTACAGCACTAATGAAGGGAAAGCCACCCAGCGGTAGCTTTTGTTTACTACAGCTGGCTGGCTTTTCCTTCATTAGTGCCGCAAAAGCAAAAGCCAGCACAGGAGGGCATCCATTTCACAAAATGGATGCGCCCATGTGCTTGCTTTTGCGAATTTTGAGCTTGAATAGCTCAAAATTTTACATAGGAAGTTTTAAAAAAGAGAATGCTAGTATTTTTTTTTATGTTGCCTATCTATTTTTTTAAATAAAATTTTTTACTAGACCACGCCTTTTAAGCGCTTGTAAAATGTATTTGTGACCATTTGAACTCACATGCGCTGTTCGAGCAGAAGCCCAGCTTCTCTCCCGGCACGCGCAAGCAGTGGTGTTTACACTGTCCCCTCTTTCGTTTCGCCTGTGAATTCCAGGCGTAGTGGTTTATTGGGCGTGACGCCCTTTAGGCTCCCGTTGCGCGCCGGTCAGCAGCTGTTGCTTGAGACCCGGCGCGCACAGGGCTCTTGTTGGACATTGTGCTCCTTGGGGGATCTACGGTCGCCTGGGGATTCCAGGTGATGCAGGCTTTGGGATTGGCCTGCCCTCTATGGCTTATGTTTGTAGCAAAAGCCTCTGCTTCAGTTCAGAGGTAGGTTAGCTCAAGGATTGAGCTGCAGGAAGACCCGGGTTCGCGGCCCACCAAATAAAGCGCATGTTTATTTATTTATTTTTATAGATTTTTTTATATTTTTAGAATATATATTTTAAGATTAGATATTTTAAATAATTATATTTTAAATAATTATATTGTACAATGGCGGTATTTTGATTGTCACCTTTTGGCTTAGTTGAGCATGGATTACCTACTGGGGATTTTGTTGGTTCATAATTTCTTCAGAAGGATTATAGTACAAGGGCAACCTGCTGGCCTTAGAAGCAAGCCCATGCAGAACAACAGGGGTTTGAATCACAGATACTCCTCAGGCGCGCACATTTTAATATTAAAAAATATAGTTTTTGTCTAATGTTTGTAATTTTGTATCCCTGGTGACACAACAACATTTCCTTACCTTTAGTGCTAGAAAGAAAGAACGTATGCTGATAGATGGTGTGTTTGTTAGGTCAAAATCTGACCATCCAGCGCAAGAGCCCGATGCGCTGCCAGTCTGCAATTTTGTTGAAGTGCTGATGGCAGGTTTTGCCTGTGTTCTAGTGCGAGGTTGCCCCCTCTGCTGGTTGCCATACCCTGCTAGGTTGAGCAATTGAGGTGCACTTGCTCAGTGTATTCCTCGCTTAAAGTTGGCAGCTTTGTTTGGTTGCTGCATATGGCATTGATGATTACCTTCACTGTAAGTGTGCCAAACCTGCTCGGTGACGGGCATTGCCTGTGGTCTAGTGCGAGGTTCCCCTTGTGTGCTGCTGGTTGCCACCCTACTCGGGTGGGCAGTTTGAAGTGCACTTGCTCAGTGTATTCCTCGATTAAAATCTGCAACTTGGCTTGTGTGCGGCATATGGCATTGATGATTACCTTCACTGTAGGTGTGCCATAACCTGCTCGGTTTCAGGTTCGCACCCAATGCGAGGTTACCCCATCGTGTACTGCTGGTTATCACGCCCTGCTCGGGCGAGGAGTTGGAGGTACACTTGCTCAGTGTATTCTTCCCTTAAAAGTCAGCAGTTTTGTTTTGTATTAGGTGCTGCATGTGACAGTTGTCATTATCTTCCCTGTAGGTATGCTGTCACCTGCTCGGTGACAGGCTTGGCCTGTGTTCCTCTGCGAGGTGAAGCCCTTGTATGCTGCTGGTTCCACACCCTACTAGGATGAGCAGTTGAGGTGGACTTGCTCAGCATACTCTTGCTAAACAATAGGTTTACGTGATGCCTGGAACACATTTTGCGTTTTCAGAATGGTCACTAGCCCGGATAACTCACTAGATTACAGCTTCTATAAGGGCGGGGTTCGGACCCCTGTGAGGGCGTAACCCCTCTTCCTTGGATACTTTCAATTATTTTATATTTTATTTATTTATTAAGTACTTTAAAGAAAAGAGTGTGTGGAGGTAGTTGTAAACAGACCCATGTGGGGAGTTGTACTTTCCTCTCTAGCCATCGCTCTGGTGTTAACCTTTGTCTTTTAGTTAAAATTATGTCGCCCTTTACATTAGTTAGTTTCAGGACAACTCAGTCCTTTCCTTAGGTTTTGCTTTCCCCGATATCAATTGCTCCACCCAATACCGGTGCTGATTAAGCTGCAGTATTTTTCTCTCATCATGAGAAAGAAAAAGATGATGCGTTGTGCCTCTATTGAAGTCTGCAGGGATTGAGGCTCTCTTTAGTGGGAACGTGTTTTCCCTTACTATTTGTCCATTTTGACATTCATTATACTATTGGACTATTGGTGGAGACAAGGTCAACTCGAGGGTAACTGTTCAGTTTGGTTGGATGGCAAGTTGAGCAACCATGTTCTACTTGGATGGAGTGTTTGGAAACACTTGATTGTATCAGATGGACGAGTTGCCAAATAATAAATTTCTGGCGCATACCCCATGGTTTTCCGCCCAAAGCTTGGCCTGTTGTTCAGCTAACCGTCTAACAGTGTGTTACAATTTCTCCTCTGCTCGAGGAATATAAACAGGCTTCTGCACCATCAAGAGCGTTGTTTAACCTCTTGCGTTATATATTTATATACATATATATTTTTCTACAGTGCAGCGAATAGAGTGCTGGTTTTCACATCCGTGCTGACCCTACTGATACAGGTTCCTAATTTGGAAAGGTCTAAATCAGTCTTTCATCCTGCTGAGATCGATAAGTGAACACCTCACACCACACACCGTTTGTAGTAGTGATGAGCACCACTCGTATACCCGAGGGTTCGTAGTACTATATAAGTGCTATTTTGCCATGGACGATGTGATTACTTTTTTCCCTTAGTGGCCAGTCAGTCACGACAGTGGCCAGTCAGCCACGAATACAGAGACTCAGACCTCATGGTTTGAGGGGACGGTGGTCCCAGATTTCTTTCACAACCTTTCATTTACGGGGCATTGATAATTATCCCAGAGTCCTTCCCCCCCCTCATTCCCCTTCCCACCATCCTTGGGGGATATTGCATCATGATATACACCTCTTGGAGTAACTCCCGATGGTTTCTGTTTTCCTTTTTACAGGAGATCTGGCTCGTGACCAGTGCAGACTCGCACTGAACATTCCTTTCCCGTCAGTTACTTTCCGTTGCGCTAATTCCTGGTATTTCAATAAGTTAAGCGGAGCCCGTCCATAGTCAGGGGGTTGGTTAGAAGTGCAAGAGTGTATTTATTGAAAGGGTGTAAAGCGGGGCTTTAATGTGGTCCTCAGGGTAGCCTTCTCCTGGGTTGCAAGGTTTTTTCCTTAGATAAGTGGGGGAGGGTTCTCCTCCTTTGAGAAGGCTCAATATCCCTTGGTGGGATAGAGGGGTCGGGGAGTGATGCTAATCTCCCATCCAAGTTATTATGACCCTCTATCACAATGCGTTCCAGCGTCTCTACATTAACTATCAGAAGGTGTCTGTCAATGCGATTCCCAGAGGACTGGGATATATTTGGTTAATGACTTGATTCTCCTAGTCACCTGCATGGCAGGTGGACCTTTGGGTTTTCACAAGAGTTTGTTTTTGCGAGTTTGTTTTTGCTATAAGGTGCCAGCTCAGGGTGCTGTGAGCTTGAAGGTTCTTCAAATTGGCTGAAATAGAGGTTAGACCTCTTCTGGTGTGCAACTTCAGTTTAACTGTTTAGTGATCAGTTCTTTGCAGTTTAGATTCTTGCTAAGGCTTTGGAATTTAGGTGTCCTCCTTCGGTTAGTTTTTGATCCTCTAGGGGATTTATGAACCATGGAGGAGGGAACAAGGTTCAAGCACCGGTCATATCTACAGGGGGGTTTAGATATCACTATAATAGTAACGCTTGGATGTAAGATACATTTTTTCTCCTTGCCAAGTTTGGCCTCTTAAGGGTCAGGTTTGTAAATATCTGCCTTTTGTCATGGTAGCAGAGTCCTTCTTCAAGAGCTCGGGAGGTCTGAAAGTCTCTGTGTTGGTGGTTTGACAGGTTTAGCTTTTCAGGTGGGGCTCCTCTCTTCCATTCTGCTTCTACCCCCAGAAGACATCCTTCCTCAGTATACACATATGTCTGAAGACAATTGTGTGTTAAGTCTATTGCTTTTCAACTCCGCTCAGGATGGGTCGTCCTATTACAGATTAATAAAATGACCTTTTACTCCCATTTTACCTTTTATGAAGATTTGTCTTTCCCACTTGGTTCCCCAGTGAAGTTATGTGACATGCCCTGTTTCTAATGCAATATCTTCCTTTAACGCATGGGATGGAACCTACAAAACATTCACCCCTATGGGGTACTTTTCATTATCTCCAGAAGAGCTAGGTACTTATTTTCTTTGGTTTGCTTTCTAGGTTCCCAAAGATGGTATGAATTCAAGTGTTTTAAATGTTTGATTGGACAACAGAGGTGTTTATGGTTCTGATGGGTTTTTTCCTAACCTATTAGTATAGGAAAACTTTGTTCAATGTCCCCCCCCCACCCCTTTTTAACCAGTTAGTTTTGGTGGCGTGTAAGGAACGCTGGAATTGGCACATCTTCCTGTTGTTTTTTCTTGCAGTGGATTTGGCTATGCCTTATGAGACAGTTATTCAGGCAGCCTAGTTTGGGAAATTCTCTTGCGGTCAGCAAAGCATTTAAAACATTTTCTTTTCCTATTATTTTATTATATTATTTTATTATATTGTCTCTATTGTATTGATCATGTTGTACTAATGGGATGCAAGGGCTTCGAACTTGCACAATATGAGCCTCCTGTCTTGTCATAGAATGGCTAATCCCCCACACTAATGTGAGATGGGGGTTTAGATTCTATTAAAGAAAAGGAGGCGATTATTATCCCACCACCCACCCTTGATATGATATGACAGTTATGACACGCTTGTACACAGGTGTTTCAAGAGAGATCATTCCTTGGTTTGTTGTTCTTCCCATCCACCCACCCTTCTTGCTTGTTGTTCTTACAGCTACGAGTTGAAGTTCTGCTCAGGAGTGTGGCTCGCAGTTACAAGTTATGGAGTGCGTGGTACGAGAGCTTCGCTGGATTTTCCTTCATCGTTTATCATCTGATCTGTCAAGTGGAAGTCTGGTTCAAGACAGCTACAAAAAGAGGAATTGGGATTGAGTAATGGAATTATATAAGGAAGGGTCCCTGCTCATTGGTCTCCTGCAGGGCATGACCTATCCTCCATGATGAATTAGGGAGCTCTCTTACATTGACATTGAACTCTATTTAGTTCTGTTTTTACAACTTTTTTGTTTCTAAACGTTTTTCTTTGCTGCTGTGGTTTCAGAGTAAAGATTGTAATGCATAATAATCGCCTCCTTGTCTTTAATAGAATCTAAACCCCCATCTCACGTTAGTGTGGGGGATTAGCCATTAACAGCTATGATTTGTTTGCAAATCTGAGGGCAGCTGTTACTCTTCCATACTGTTTTAAATATTTCACCACACAAAGTGTAGCTTGATTAGAAAGAGCAGGGTATGTAATAGTAGTAGAACCACACTTAGGGGGTAATTCATAGATTTCAGCGCAGAGGCAGTGCATGCGAACAGCGCAGAGAGGGAGCGTGCGCCAGCGTGCGCCTGCCATGTGCGCTAAACAGCATTATGGCGCACCGCGTATTCATGGAATTTCCAAGCCATTTTCAGCGCTGGCGCAGAGAACATCCCGCAGCGCCAGTTCCGCCCCCAAGAATGCCCCTTGCGCAAGGAAAAGCCATTGAAATCCCCAATGCAGCGCAAAGGCCTGTGCTAACCCTGGACCAGCTTAGAGGGCCGCTACATAGTAATTGCGTGAAAATTCGATGCGTCCCTCGCTCATGGCAGACAAAACGCGTGAAAATGTACTTGCGCACCCCTCAGAATACGCATACCCGGCTTACGGCAGGTAAGATGTGTAGAAACAGCACCCCCTGTGGTGTGGGCTGCCTGCGGGGCATGCCTAGGATGGCCTGCCTGCGGGGCATGGGGAGGGTGACTGGGCTGCATGTGGGGCATGCCAGGGTGCATGGGGTGCCTGCGTGTTTTTCGGGGGTGCACAGGGAGTTTCACACGCGATAGGCCTTGTGCGAGTGGGGTACGTGTATTTCGTTGGTGCGTGGGGAGTTTCACACGCAATAGGCCTTGGGCGAGCGGGGTACGTGTATTTCGGGGGTACGCAGGGAGTTTCACACGCGATAGGCCTTTTGGTGTATTTCGGGGGTACGTGGGGCATTTCACACACGATAGGCCTTGTGCGAGGTGGGTATGTGTATTTGGGGGGTGCGCGGGAAGTTTTACATGCAATTTTGCATTGTGGCACCTTCCGTGTCTGGCCTTTCACCCCTCCCCATGCCCTGCAGGCAGACCACACCACAGGGGAGTACCCTACAACCCTCACCATGCCCTGCAGGCAACCCACATGGCACCATGCACTTGTGAGCGCACTTGTGAGCCCCGACTCATGTCCCCCCCCACCCACCATTGATGGGTACCTGCCAGCAGGCCCCGACTCATGTCCCCCCACCCAACACGTCATCACACTCCAGACCCATGGCCCTTATAGCCACCCAAATCCCGCCCCATGCCACCCCAGTCCAAAGACCCAACAAGCATTCCATCCACTCCACACTGAATTACCAATGTCATGATAGAAAATAAATAACCAGCATGCCCATGAATACATGTCCCTCAGACCCACACAATGGCGACACATGACTGTGAAAAACCACATTGTGACATGCACAAAACAAATGAGAGAAGATCACACAAGTATAGAAAAAAAGTGTATTGAAGAACAAACCAAATGAATAAAACAAACGCACACACCAACAAAAAAAAGTCCAGAAGAAAAAAGAAAATGAATGCTGTAACCAATAAAATCCAAAGTAAAATGGCTCCAATGGGTCCGTCCATCAAACAAAAATCAGAGTTAAAAAAAAGCAAAGTATTCCACCATGGGTCCAAGCAAATAAAATCCAGCTCCAAAACTATTTACAAATGAACATCCAAGGGTCCATGAGCCCAACAATCCAAATGAAACCTAACCTAAATCCTACCTAATTAATAACTATATACAAAAGAAATCGGGGCATAGACCATGTGCCCCAAAGGAAAAAAAAATAGAAAGGAAACAACACCTACAGAACTATTTACAAAGGCAGCGAGCAAGTCAACGGCTCACTTGTTGATGTCCCGGGCCACGGCATCATCAAACTCCTCTTCAACGTCCTGGAGGCGGGCCTCTTCCCTGGCCCTGATGTCTTGAAGGGATAAAGCCATGTCCGCCTCCAACTCCCTGCAAATTTCCTCGAGTCACTCAACCCGCCTCAACGCCCTGCGCATGGAGTTCTCCGTCCTGACCATAGTGAGCTGTGCCTCTTCCGTCCGCCGCCGCTTCGCATCTATTTGCCAGCCCAACCGCTGCCACATGGAAGACACTCCCAATCCAGGGTCCCCCTGCCCTCTGGCCGGTGCCTGCCCCTGTGATGTTAATGGCCCGCCCGAGCCATCATCACTCCCACCTTGAGCCTGCTGCTGACATGCATGTGCCCTGCCCGTCGATGCCTGCACGTCCTCCTCCTGCTGGTGTCCAGTTGTTGGGGTGGCTACCCCTGCTGGACCTCCGACTCCCGACTGTGGTGGCAGTGATGTGTCCTCCACCAGCCTGGCAGCTGGGTCTGGGGCAGCTCCACAGGGTGCCCAGGTGATACTTGGGCAGGAAGATGGCACGGAGGATGACTGGCGCATAGGGGGTTCAGTTGAGGAGGGGTTGGTAGAAGGTCCAGCACACGGAGGAACCCAGCACTGGTGACCTGTCCTAGTAGGTCGACGCGGTCAACGAGGCATCCAAAATAACGTGCATTGTCCACACGGGAACCATGCACGTCATCCCGAATGCCACGTTGACGCAACACCGCCCCAGCCAGGAAAGGCTCAACACGGTCCCGGATTGCCACGTCCGCAGGGAAAGGAAGGCCAGTTGTTGTGTGCGCATCGCCTCCCTGAAAACCCGTCTGGAAGAAGGCATCCCTGCTGGTGCCGGATGATGCAGTCACAGGATCGGGGACAGGATTACACACAGGCACCTCCCCGGCCACCTGTGCTGCCTCCTGTCCCTGGACTGCACCACTAGCACCAGTGAAATCCCCCCTCCAGGCCCTGTGCGTGGCCCTTCCAAGGCCTCCTCCTCAACCAAACCCCCCCACCCCCCCCAACAACCTGGATGACTTCGTGCCATCTTCCGCCATAGGCCCCTGTGGGGTCTCAGCTGCCCCTTCTGCTGCCGAGGAGTCCACCTCCGACCTCCGCCTCTTGGACCTACCCTCAGCAGCTGCGGCCGTGAACGCGGCACCAGACTCCTCACGCCCCGACGAGATGACAACACCAAGGGGAGCTGGGCCTTGCATCTCTGGCTGGCAGTGGGATCCCGACAGCTGTGCTCCACAGCACTGTCTTCTCCCTCTTCATCAGTTGACGCTGCAGAAAGGGAGAGACAGAACAATAGTCTGATACACACATGACAGTTGCACAGGAGTGGCAGTCTCATACTTCACAGATGGCATCACACTCCCCAACACACATCATTTGAACCCATACACATTTGCAAATTAACAGGAATGATGCAGCAGGCAGCACCATCCATACACATACAACAGCATGAGCATCCAAAGGTCAGCCTGACGTCACATGCAACACAGGGAGTGCCAAACACATGCACACACGCCACCAGACATACATGCATCTGTACATCTCCACCACCTGCCACAGTGAAATAATCAGCAACTATGTCACATCTGCCAATCAGCCTCCTACATGTCGGTGTCACATGCATCCATGGTGTATCACAGTGGCACACATGTCAAATACACACACACGCACATGTACACCGTGCACGTACATTAAGGTGGAACCAGCATCCATGTGTCACACCCCAACCATGCCATAGTACATACACAGAAATGTAAACATGTGTGCACCCACACATGCATTTGGCCATCATGAATTTCAACACATACATCATTGATGTGACTCACACATGACTGGACTCACATGCGGCAGGCTCATGTCCCTGTACATACACATCCATACATGGCCCTTTCAAGGCATGTGTCCAACCTGCAAACTCCTGGCACACCTCAACATGCACTGTGTCCAATCAGTACGCATGTTCACTTACCGGTCGACTCCAGACGGGTCGGCATCTGAAGGACCTGGAGGTGGAGCGCTGGGTGTATGCGTTCCAGGACCCTCATCTGGATGTTGGTAAGGCGGACCCGGCACCCCTCTGCATGCTTTGCCTTCAAGAGGCCCTCCCAGCGCTTCCAGACATGTGCCATGTCACGGGCTGCCACCCCCTCGCAGTTGATGTCAGCCATCATGTCCTTCCAGATCATCTTCCGTCCTTCATTGTCGGCGCATGAACGTCCAAAGAGGGCATTATAATGCACCTGGACTTGGTCCACCAGCATACCAACTTCTGCGGCACTGAAGCTGGTAGCCCTCTGCCTCTCTGGCTGGGGGTTGCCAGTGGTCCCCGAAGGTGTTTCGCTCGACATGACAACCCCCGATGCAGGTGTGGGTGGGCAACTGGGTCCTGGTGCTGGGCTGTGGAGCAATGGAACTTCAGTCGGGAGTCTTCTGTTCCAGCAGGGGTGGGCACAGCAACTGGACCCCTGCAGATGGCAGATGTGCAGGCCCCAAATAGCAGGGCACATGGCCAGCAGGCAGGCAGGCAGCAGCAGATGGCAGGTGGGAGCGTGCTCGGGGCTCTGGGGAGCAGGAAAATTGCCTTCTGGGCAGGAGCGTGGTCTTCCGTGTGTTGTTGCGTGACCAGCTTGATACAGAGTGAATTGGCACGTGAAAAAATAGCATGTCAGCCTGTAATTCGAGGAAAGGCCCTTAGCGCGTGAACGCGTCTGTGACGTTACGCGTGCGGGCGTTTCCCTCCACACGGGTGCATGTTGATTGTACACGTGCAAAAACTGCACGTCCGGGTCTCACTGCGTGTGACATCGCACGTGTGGGCTGGGTTAAAAGGTAAGCGTAGTACGCCATTTTCTTGTACGTGCTTTTTGTGGAGAGCGAGCAGGTGATTCTTGTACTTCTTTCCGGTTCACACACGATTACTTCACAACGGTTCACGTTCGTACTCCTTGTATACTCAGACAGCGTTCAAATCTTCCTTTGGTGGGGGTGTTGCCAACGCGCACAGGCGCGTCTTTTTCACGTTCTTTTTCCAGGCAGACGGTGAGTCGCGCACGTATTTTTCAACTGTCGTTGCGTACCCATTCAGAGGTCACTGTAGCCTGCGTGTACCACGCGTATGCTTATTTTTGTGTTTCTGGGTGCCACAGCTTAGTGCAGGTTCTTTATTCCACGCATCTTGGCTACCAGGGGTCACGTGCACGATTAATTTTGTTTTTGGGGTGCCTGAGCGTTGTGTGACCTGTCATCCTCCCCCAGGGGTCACAGACAGCCTTGCTAGAGCACTAGGGTACGTATTCCATCTAGACCCATACCCCGTTCACCCCAATTGCCCAGGACAATTGTTTACTGCACCTCCCATTCGCACAAGAACATCAGTGCCATGGTTGAGAGACGACCAAGTGGTAATGGCCACAGTAGGGGAAGTGGCCAGGATGTGCAGGGTGACCCAAGAGGCCAGTGTGTGGAGGACCAATCTGGAACACCTATGCCCCCCCAATGGGTTGGGGAGATGCAGCTGACATCATCCCAGCTCAGGCCTTGTTAACCCGGCCCATATTGTCCACTGAACCGGCACAGGATGACTCCCAGGCTGACTTCTGTGTCACCAAGTCAAAGCCACGTGTGGCGGTGAAAGTTGCTGTCACCAGGCCAGGTGGATCTGGGGCAGCAATGTCATCTGCTGCCCCAAGTAGCCAGGGTGAGGAGGCTGCAGGGGCAGCTGCAGCTCAATCTACCTCAGCTCCGAGTCACCCAGCCGGGACAGTGTTGGTCCAAGTCCATCACACCGAGGCTGGTCCTGTCAACATCACCCAGCAGCCAATGCCTGCAGTGAGACCTTTGGTCATTGTGCCTTTGGCTACTTCCAGTGCCCAGTCCACCTGCCCTTCAGCCCCTACCAACCAGAGCGGCGTAAGCCACTCAAGGTCTGCACCACCTCTCAAGAGGAAGAAGGGTGCTCTTGCGGTACAGGCTGGGACCCCAGACAAGGCTCCCCTCTCCGGCACGTCAAGGAAACGTAGTTTCAATGATGTTGAGCTAGACGCACTTGTGGGGCACGTGTTGGCCCATGGCCGTGAAATGCTGGTGACTGCAGGGTGCAAGACTATGACTGCTCAACGTAGGGCCCACTGGCAGTGCATCGCAGACCAGATTAGTTCCCTTGGATTTGTGGGGCGCACAGCTGATGATTGCTTTAAGCAGTGGAATGACCTCCAAAGCAGAGCAAAGAACATGCTGGCTTCCAATCATGCCTCTAGTCTGGTGACTGGCAGTGGGTCTCCACGAGAGGAGGGAGTACTCACAGAACATGAGTCTATCGCTGGAGGCTTCATCACAGAGGATCAGATCCAAGGCGTGGGAGACCTACCAGATCTTGAGGCAATGTCCAGTGAGTGGCCATGCATGTGTGTTCAAACCATGTGTATGTTGCTTGGGTGATGTGTTCTGATTGAGTGCCAGGTGAGGCTGTGTAGTCATGACTGCTATGGGTCACCCATGTGGTGCCTCCATACCACCCCCCGGCCTTGGGTTTGGGTTTTACAGTATCCCTTCTGACCGCAGTTGACAATTTGCACCTAATTACTGCACTTGCCCTTCAACTGCCATAGTGCCACAACATTGTTCAAACTGTTTTCCTGTTCATTCTGCCCGATTGATGAAATCCTTTGCATGTTTACCACACATTTTGTGCCGTTCTGCCCCAAATGTAACATACTTCAGACATAGATTACACCCCACAATGCCCCACATGTCTTTACTGATTATGGGAATGATTTAATCAATCAGGCTGATTGAGTATTGTGCACCTACACATGCCCTGCACACAATCACTTCGGGGCCCCGTTTGAATGTTCAACATGACAATTGTGTTCCGTCATGTCCAAGTGACCAACCATTGATGTATCCATGTGCCTCCCATCACTGCATTAACACTGGCTTTGTTGCAGCGTGTGGCAAATGCGTGTTTTGTCACACTCTTTTGCATGTTCCATTTCATGATGTCCATCTCACATGGATGGGTGACAGTACTGATTTGCTACCATCTGGGTGTCCTTTTCAAATGTGCCATGGCTATGCTACGTGCCATCTGTGTGCTGGCATGTGTCATGTATGTTGATTGTCCATGCCACTCACAGGCTAATGTGTGATACTGGTGCTATGCAGCATGCAGCACATGTGTTGCTTTCCCATCTTGGAGTCCTCAGTGGCTGCTTTTAGCCTCCCCTTCCACTTCATTGCCAGTGCATGCATGCCAGAGCTATTGTCATGTGTGACGTGTCATTTATGTATTTGATGTGTACCTCGTGATGCCTGTGTGTGTAGGCTATGCTGCTGATGCCCGTCTTCATTACTTTTCTTTTATGTTTTTGCAGGTGATGAGGCACTAGATGCTGTTGAGGAGGAGGAGACGGCACAGAGGCAGGAGTACTCACAGCCACAACCAGGCACCATTGGAAGACGTGGGGTGGTGGGTGAAAATCCATTACTCCTACAGACCATCCTGTCCACGGGTGTCCCTGGGTACACCTCCGCAGACCTCCACAGCTCAGGTGCTGAATCTGACATTGAGACAATTGTCCCGTTGCAGGTGAGTGTTTCAGGCAGGGATGCTGTTCTGTCCAACCCACCTGCACTGGGTGTAGACCCCGCTATGGGCCATTCAGTGTTGGAAAGTCTGCCTGTAGCAGTTACGGATGCAGGGTCACACTCCACTATATTTTCTCCTGTTCCTGGGCCAGCAGATCAAAAGAGGAATGCAGTCCTGCAGCCTAAGGCAGTGCACATCACCTTGCCCCAAACAGGTGTGGTGCCCGCCAACGCGGTGGCCGTGTGCCACCAGGCAATACTGTGTGGGAGAACTCCATATATACTATTGCAGCACAACAGGGGGCTCAGGCCATGGATAGGGTGGCCACTTACATTTTCCCCCAGAAAGGCAGGTTGAGCTCAAGCAGCAGGCAACAGAGTCCATATGCCGCTCACACAGGGAGGACATGATGGCATCCAACAGGGACCAACGGGCTGGACTGGAGACTCTGCGCACAGCCATATCTGCAGAGTCACAGGCCCACAGGGATGCCCTGAGGTTAGAACACACATCCCTCAGAGATACTCTAGGTGCACTTGAGGTGTCCCAGAGTACAAGGTCAGAACAGCTGCTGGAGCAGCTAACACGCACACTCTCAGCTGAGCTCCAGGCAACCCGTGAGGAGATCCGGAGATCCGGGAATCACGCCAGGCCTTGCAGGCAGAAATGCGCGCAACCCGTGAGGTGCGGCATGGGGATCTCTGTACCATCATCCTGCAGAACCAAACCTTTCAGACCTGCATGCTTGCTGCCATGGAGGAGCATGCCAGGGCTTTGCGTGGTCTGCCTCCCATATCACGCGCACCTTCTGATGTACCACCAGCAGTTCTCCCACTGTAGGGTAGCCGTGCAGGCCATGAGCCCATGGAGGTTTTTTTTTTCCTCAACATCCACGCATGTGGGTGTTGGGGTGCACCCTGTACCTCCTCCCTCCAGGGAGCCCCTCCCCCACGGTCGACACGTGGCCATTTTGATTTATTTTTACTTTTTTCAAATTTCATTCTGAATTGCAAAATAAAATTAGTATTTCATTAATTTACTATGTTTTTTCATCTTCTTTTTTCTATTTATTATTTTCAATTTTGTTTCATTTGTAGTTTATTTTAATTTTCATACTTTTTTAAAGTTAAATTGTATTCTGATTTTTCGTTTATTATTTTATTTATTTGGTTTACTTTATATTTACTTTTTCTTTTCCTTTATTTAATTTGCTGTTACTTTTTTGTTCATAACCATTTTCTTTCAGATTGTGAATTCATGTTACAGTGTGTTGCTTTGTGTGGCTCCCGTAGGCATCCACTGTGTATTCCAGCTGGGCACATGCAGGCTTGTCCTGTCTTTGGGTTAGAAACTTGGGTTCCTGACACATACGCCCCTCCTGCTTCCCCTTTCCATGGGCTCGCAAAGGGTGGGACCAAGTGACAGTAACTTACACAGAGGCATTGGGCTCCCATAAGTTGTGTGGGCAGTCTGTAGTCCAAACTGTGTATACATCCCTAGTGGGGATTGGTGTTCATTTCTCCACTGCATGGTGGCTTTGTATATGGTTTTACATACAGGAATTCTTGCATATATACATGTAACTTCTTCATGTCTTAACAAGCCCGTCTCCATTGCAGATGTAGTTCATGTTGTATGCAGTACACTGCCACATTTGGCTACCAGCAACACACTGCAGTTGGAAGGGGTCGATGTACTGCCTTTGTCAGGTTGTGACACTTGCACTACTTTCATTTTTTACTGTCATATGTTGCCACTGTTGGATCCTGTACTGATGTTTTCTCTTGCTGGTAAGTATTTGTTCATGTGTGCTGTTTTCTTTTTCATTAGTGAGAGGAAATTGTCTCTGGCCTGTTTCCATTTGGGACGGTGCACTTTGTGACACTTGTGTCATGTGTTGTGCATCCATTTATTTGCTTTCACATTGCATGCCATTCCATGGTGTGTTGGGTAGCTGAGATGGGGTTAGGGAGGGGTTGGGTGACATGCCACTATTTGTATGTAGTATTTTGCAAGGGGGTAGTCCTTCATGCTGCATGAATGTGCGTCTTTTACTGACCAAGCATTGGGTATGTTTAAGTAGCTAGAGATGCACACAATGTAGCACTTTCAGGTAAACAATCTGAGGGTGGTATGCTTGTGACAGTTGACTGTCCCTTTTGTCATCATCATAAATTGTCAGCTGGTATGTGCCAGGCCTGTGTGTGCTCTGCAGGGGTGGGATTTTCGGTGAAGAAATTTGCCACAAGCTGGGTACGGGCTGTCTCACCACATGCCCTTTCACCTCCCATGCGCAGCAGCCGTGCATGTGGTTGGGGATGTGGGGACCCCGCCATGTCCACCGGCACGCCCCGCCGGGTTGCAACGTTGTGCAGGACACATGCTGCCACTATGATCCTGCACACTACTGGGGGCGCATATAGCAGCTGCCCACCAGAGCAGTCAAGGGAGCGAAAGCATGACTTCAGCATTCTGAATGTGCGGTCCACTATGCCCCGGGTTGCAATATGGGCTGTGTTGTATCTTACCTCGGGTGGTGTGGTGGGGTTCTGTATTGGCGTCATCACGTAGGTGCTCAGAGGGTAGGCACTGTCCCCTGGGGAGGTGATAATGGTTGTCATTAGTGAGATGTTCCCATTTCTCAGTGGCTGACATGCATGCATGTGCAGAGGCATTTATACTCACCAATTAGCCATGTGTCGCCATGCCTCCCAGCTTCCAGGTCCCGGTTTAGGGGTGATATTCGGAATATGAAACTATCATGGCTGGACCCTGGATAGTTGGCATATGCTGAGGTAATGATTCCCTTGGCATCACATACAACCTGCACGTTGATGGACTGACAGTGCTTGCAGTTTCGATAGATGTGCTCAGTGGCCCTGGGAGGACGTAGAGCCACATGGGTGCAATCAATGGCACCTAGCACTTTGGGGAAGTGTGCACCCCGTAAAAGTCCTGGATGATGGCCTGCCTTTCTGCAGGTGTTCTGGGCATGTATATGTGCCCGCGGACTGAGGGGCATGCAGTCATGATCGTCAACACCTGGTGTAGGCAGTGTGACTGCGTGGCCTGTTAGACACTCCCAACTATAGCATTTGTCTGCTGAAACGACCCGGTTGCCAAGAAGTGCAGTACATTGAACACCTTTTCCAAGGGGCTCAGTTCTTGGGAGCACAGGGTGGGTGATGTGAGGTCATCCTCCCACTCTCTGACCAATTCTAGGATTATTAGTGGTGGAAACCTGTACCTCCTGTACACCTGGTCATCAGGCATCCCAAAAAGGCTGGTCCTGGGTAAGAAAATGCGGGGCCTGGCTATCCTCCTCCTCCTGCGGTGTCCCACAACCACTGCTGCGAGAAACGGTATATTAATCGTAGCATATGAGCTTGTTTGTTGTTTTGCGCGCACTTTTTTGCTGCGCGGGGTCGCTTACACCTGCTTCCTGCTGGCATACGTGTTTCTGGATTAGCGCGTCTTTTTTGGCGCTCAGGTTTCCCCTGTTCGATTCCATGAATACATGTTGTTAGCGCGCGTGTGGGCATTGCGAGCATTTGCCTCCCGTACTTCCCCCGTAACGCCCACATTTTCATGCGTTGTTCCCCTTTCCGCATGTTACGCCCCATGTTCCGCCCCCTTTTCTTGTGTGCGCTACATGTGCGCTTTCCCTGTGCGCGTCGCACACAGCGTTTGGTGACGTGCGCGCCCACGTGCGCCACCCACGGATTTGGCACACGTCCCAGGGTTTACATGCGCAGCGCATTCCATGAATCGATGAACGGCTGCGTGCGTGGCTTTAGCACACGTGCACTGCGATTTTAGGTACACATTTATTCCATGAATTACCCTGTAAGTGTGTCTGGATAAAAAAGGAACTACTTCAGCTGGCAGTGCCGTAAATGGATCCAGTTCTCTCCCTACACACCAGCGAATCAGAGTTTCCCAAGCTGTTTGATAACCTTTGGAAGTTCCGGGTACCAAAAACCTCCTGATGATGGAAATAGCGAACCAGGACACATTGCCTGGATTGATGCAGACAAAATACTTACGATCTGCACCAACGTCCTCAAGGAAATCATCTGATCTTTGAGGACTTCTTTGGTCTCTCTCTTGATGGCCCTGATCTTGGATATAGGAGAGTTGTTTGTAAAGTGTTGACCTGAAACTCCAAAAACTCTATTGCTTGGCAAGGTGAGTGTGTGATTTGTCCCAATTTAGGACAAATCCCAGACCCTGTAGCACAGATATTGTGATTTGAAGGTGCTGGATTGCGACAGCAACAGGATGTCGTTAAGATAGACAATGAGTTGGGTCCCACAAGTTCTCAGAGTTGTCACCACTGAACTCATTACCTTGTTGAAACACCACAGGGCTGAGGAGAGCACAAACCGAAGTGACACACATTGCCATTTCTTGTTGTCCCAAAGAAATTGGAGGAATCTCCGATGCGGGCTGTGAATAGGTATAGTCAGATATGCAATCCTTGAGGTCTAATCTTGTCACCCAGTCTCCAGGAATTGGTGTGTCCCTCAGGCGATTAATACCTTCCATCTTGAATTTATTGTATTGGATAAACCATTAAACTCCCTGAGATTAATGACATGTCTTAAACCCCTTATTTCTTCTTTACCAGAAATATATTGTTGATGAACCCCAGCTCATGTAAGGGTATCTGACAAATCGCACCTTTTTTCTGAGAAGGCCCTGGACTTATAGAAGGACTAATTGCGCACTGTCTGTGGAGAAGAACATTGGACGAGAAGGGATTCACTGCACTGGAATTTTGTAAAATGGAATGTTAAACCCTTGTATGATGTGCAATGCCCAGGGATGGTGAGTGATGGTGCACCAAGAAAAGAAAAACTCAGCCAGTCGGTGCACTATTTTTTAATACAAGAAATTCAGGTTAAGCAAGAATACAGGCTCACCTAGGTGTGGTCAAACCTCTGTAGTATGACTGTGTGGATCTCCATCCTCTTGGACAAAGGGGAAAGAAGTTAGCTGGCTGGAGGTAGCTCTGTGGTTGCCTTGAAGGATGTGACTGTCAGTTGGGTTCTTGGAAAGGGCGGCTGGGTAAGCGACGCTGTCCTTTTTGAGCCCGCCCAATCACGCAACCTATCAATACCCCTCCAAGAGATGCTTGAGACTTATCCAAGGACATATAAAGGCCAACATACTTGGAGATATCCTTAATGAGTCTGTCCCCAAACAGATTTGTTTCTTATAAATTTGGGGACACCAGGTATAAATGCAATCCGGTCAATCCTGCTTACAACATGCATAGAAAGGGAAGGGAACTAAAGACCAGGTTCCAAGAGTCAATATTACGGGACCCCACGCCTCATAAGGAAAAGATAAGAATATATAGAGAAAAAAGATTCAATTTGCTCTCTTAAATTTCAGCAGATTAATCATTTATTATTGTACACCAACTTCACTGTCCTAATTACAATTAAAACTACAGTCAATAATTCAAGATAAAAACTAACAATAAATACCTTGTTACACAAATATTAAATACATACACATAAATCACCAATTAAACAAACCATTACTACACATAAAAAACAAGTACTCAGTTCTAGCTACAAATAATAATACATACAAAATCATGAGTCTACTATTTGGCTACAATAAAGTGCAAAAAGTGAAACTCTACAATTACTTTAGCCTTTCAACTAAGGCTAGTCACTACCCAACATGTTTCATTCCTATCAAGATATTAGGGAATTGTAGGAACTTCAGGGCAATTTACTCTTGAATTCAGTGCAGGTGTGATGAACACAACCTAAACAGGAAAGTGGATGGCTCCCTATTACATCTGTGGTGTCCTGTATTATGAAACATATGAGAACAAATGTTAATTAGTTGTTCTTTGTCATTCATTTGACATATTGTACGAGGAACATTATGGGCAATAGCTTAATGAGTTTCGAAAATAGTTCACTCACTTACCTACTGTAAACTCTTTACACAAATCAAACCAAGGAGTGTCATTACTTGCATCACTCTCTTCCTAAAACACCACAAGTGCAAGGACCATTTATCAAAAAATGCAAATATCGAATCTAAGCTCAAAGAAACACTTAATAGGATACTTGTAGTAAGTCTTGAAAATGATGACGTGTGGATGATTATCTTTTCAATAGTGCATTTTCCTTTATGTCCTTGAAATACCCACTCGCCATCTGTGGATATAATTTGAGTCATATTTTAGATTAAGGTCACAAGCAAGTTGTTTAAGCCAAAACAATACCCATCTGATATTGTTCCGACAGATGATGGGTAATGTTAGATGTTGTAGTAATTCTCAGGTCTACGCTTAATATATTAACGCTCTGGTGTGGAGGGTCTAGAGTGAACTAAACAGATTTCTCAACAAAGCCTTGATAAGTTCCAATCATATCAGATGTCATGCACCCAAGGCAAACACCCAAGGCAATAAAGGTAAAGCTTACTTCAAGGTAGAATTAAATTACACACATCCCGGCATCACACTTTCCGTCGAGTGTCCAAACTATTAAGCTGTCCGTCTGGGTGTCGGGCACTCTTATACAAAGAAATGAGAAAACACAAACCACGAAATGGGATGTGTAAGAAACCCTTTAGGTGACCAGGGATTGTGTCATGCCGGAGTCAAGACTCAACACACATTTGTGATAGGAATTGATCCGACACAAGTTTCCATGTCTGTAGGGGATCATAACGTCACATACCTGCCCTACAACCATGTTGCTCGCTGCAGACAGCTCTTCAATCCGCTAGTGAACCGCCTGGTACAGGCGTAAAAATAAAATTCTAAATCTAACAGCGTACGTCTCAATGAGGCGTGTTGACTGCAATGCGATGTTTACTGCTAATCAAGGCAGACATCTTGGAGTGGGTTCGCTCCCAACACCAGCTGTCCACAGTACTTAATCTGCAAAGGTGCCTATGCAGGAGGCACTATAAATCATCTTGTGTTGGAGTTGATTAAAACTATTCCCATGTATGTAAGAAAACAATAAACAGCAAGAAATAGCACTTTCAATGTGAAAGCAACCACTAAACGAGCATCCTGCAAAGGTTTGATGTATGTAATATATAGTATAGCTTCCATTGCTCTATCATTGGACTCGATAAATTGAAATAAAAATAGAAATAAGTACTGTGCAACCACGCGTCCAGTGTGTCTTGATCAACAAGGTAGACAAGTTGGAAAGGTATAGACTCGATGGTAAATGGCTTTCATATCAAGGTCTTGTTCACAATGTGGACTTCTACAAATTGGAGCTGTAATATTACATTAGATTAATCTGAATCCATCTGACTGTATACCGATGGAATACATGTATAAGTCAAGATGGATGTGTATATGTACCTCACCAGCCTATTGGGAACTCAAACTATGCCACTTAATGCTCTCGTTCATTCCTATTGTATGGCTGTTGCTCAAAAATAAACGCATTTCTTGGTGATTTTTAATTTATCAAGATTGGTATCAGTGCTCACATTGATTTTTCTGAGCGCAGTCCATCTCACCTCCTCTGGCCATTAAATATCCCGCCATTGGGGCATTCAGTATTCCATTCCTAATGTAGCTCTTATGTTCACTGATACAGACTTTGATTTTCCGTTCCGTTTGATTTTCCCTATATAGATTCTATTACAGGGGCACCATATCAAATAAATGACCCAAGTAGTATTACAGTTGGTAAAAGCACATTGTTGCCAAGGTCTGTTGAGACCAATGTCCACTTCAGTTGATCTTCTCGTTTGTGGACAACATCTACAGTTACCACAGGGACTGCGGCCAACTAGGCTACCCAAGTTCAATTTTTCTTTTAGGGTAGTCTTTCTTGTTGTACATTCATAAATGTAATTTGTATTTAACAGCTCTTTGAGATTACTGCTCCTTTTATAGGCACATCTAGGAGGCTGTAGCAGCTAAGTACCTTTAGACAAAATGTGCCAATTCTTGTTTATTATTCTCTTCACTCGATTTGACAAAGGATTACACGTGCTGACAAACACAGTTGCGTCCGTCTTTTTTGTTTCTGCAATATTCTAAAGAGGACATCTCTGTAATTATTAGATGCCCTTTTGAAAGCATTCCATAAAATCTTTTTGGGATAACCTCAGTCCTTAGAACTTAACACTCATCCTCCTTTTACAAACTACTACTGATACTACTTTCGTTTCAACTGTGAAAACTGTCCTACACGTAAATTCTCGCCGGGCTATTTTGGGTGGAAACTAGTGAAGACTAGCAAGCAATTTGTATCTGTTGCTTTGTGAAATGGTTTAACTTGTAATACCTTCTCGCTGAGGTCTAGGAGATTTATGTCCCTAGGAAAACCGGAATAGTCTCAAGGTAAGCAGGCGTTTGAGAATGGTTACCTAAACAAACCAATTACATAAACTTAAGAGATTTGAAAATAGTACTTTATCCTTTCTCCTACCAGGCAACATGCTATGATGATTGTACATCTAAGCTAGTGCCATGACATTATAATGAGTGAAGCTAACTGGGCGCCATACCCTAATGTGCAAAGAACAGGTATGATTAGGGAATCAGGATTAGTACTTTTCTGAATAACTGCATTGTTGTATATATTTTACACACATGTTGCTATAAATAATTGTCTCTAGAAGACTACATTTATTGTATCTGTATAGAGCCCGCCCTGAAGAATGACTTTCAGTCCAAAATGCATCAGCAAGGGCTTCTGCATGTAATTAACTGAAAATTAAAAACAAGATTGTTAAAACACAGAAACCCAAGAAACTGGTATATTTTATTCACCTTTTGAATTATACATATTAAATGTCTGTACCTCCAAACTCTCCACATATAGATTTGCTAAAGTGGGAGCCACAGCTGAGCCCATAGCAGTACCGTGAACATGTTTAAAAAATCTATTGTTAAACAGAAAATAATTTTCTGTCACAGACATTTCAGTGCACCATAGTACAAATGAATTCAGAGTTATCCCTCCTTTTCTTCTATTGAGTGACAACTCTACTACCATGTTCAATGTGGCCTCCTGTGGAATCTTAGTATACAAAGAGACAATGTCAAAACCTACAAGTATCTCTGTGAGGGTATCGAATGGATGCCCCTTTATTAGATTAATGACACTCGTGGTTTCACATAATTAAGATGGCATTTCCGTTATGTAACCCTTGAGAAGGTGGTCAGCAAATTTAGCCAAAGGTTCAAATATTGAACCTGTACAGAAAACGATTGGTCTGCCAGTGGGTTTATCCAAGGTTATGAACTTTAGGTAATGTATAGAATTTGGGTACAGTTGGATTAGTGGTAATCAAGTATTCGGCTTCCCTTTTCGGTATCCACTGACGTTCATATGCTTTCTCCACCCTCATAGTTATAATGGATTGTAATCTTTCAGTAAGATCCAGATCAATTTCTTGGTAAAAAGAAAGGTCACTCAATTGACGATCACATTCTTTTTTTATTTTCTTTATTTGCGTACACAGTTATAAACCTTTACACAAAAATATAAACAATAAAACAAACTAAAGCTAAAATTACAGATTCATATAAAATCATCCTATTATTTTACACATTTCTATTATCAGGTCATTTGAAAACAGAAGAAAGAAAAGAAAACAGCAAGCATATACAGAGCAAACAAAACTTAACCGAACTTAGCAAGTAATCAGAGAATACAAGTGTGCAATTCTCCAGGGCCTCATGCTTATAATACCAGAGTTTACATAACAGTTTGACATCTTCCTCAAAATTTGCAAATAGTTTATCTGCGCATTTCTCAGCCAAAACAATTGGTTATATTTTCCATATCATCTACATGTTTGATAAAATATCTTTTATAGAAGAGCACCATAGAAGGGCAACTTGTCAATTTATACCTAGCTGATTCATCTTCACTTTTAACACCGCATAATCTGCAGAACCTTTAATTGGAGGGAATTTTAGACCACAATCCCCTACTTTCAAGCACATTTAGATTATTAAGTCTGATATTCATGAATATATGTCTGGTAGTTACCAATGGGGAGAGCTTTAGGTAGATCTGGGGTTCCTTATAATTAAAGAACATTCTCAAAAAGGTGTGTAGCGATCTCATTCCAGCCACCTTTTCGTGACTTTTTACCAAGTCATACTTTTCAGCTGAATTTTTCAAAGATTTTAAAAGCATACCCTCACTGTGCTCCCACCATGGGGCCCAGCAGATTTTCTCAAAACATTGTTCATTCATGTTCTTAAATCTATTGATAGTACTAATTGAGACAGTACCCAATGCAATTTGTATGGGAAATAAGAGAATTTGGTTTGGCATACATTACCTTGATATATAGTTTAGCTCTATTATGTTTAATCAAAGTTGCTAAGGAAATGAGGCCCATCTCTAATCTGATAGCCTCAATTGGGGTATAATTACTAAGACCCAAAATCTTTCGCCATAATATTCCTTCGGTTACAAGGCATAAATTAGTTTTCAGAAATTGATTAGCAGAGTTTGCAAATTAAAATGTTCTTGATTAGCAAACAAGCCCATTTGACTAGCAATGTTGTAATATTTTTAGTGTCACCAGACTTTATTTGTGCCGAAGACATAAAATGGGGAGCAATAAAGCAGTCTTGTGTACCGCTGAAGTAAGACATTAGTGAGAGGAGTCAGGCCTTGCAAATTCTTTAGATTTCACTAAACCTGCAGGTCAAGGTCATGCACTCGGCCCATAGCAACGCATGACAACACATTTAAATGCTCTTTTTGTAAAATTGTGCATGTCACCAAAACCCTGCTTTGTTTGGCACACTGCTTCCACCCAGAGGGCAACCTTGCAAAATGAAATCTTTGACATTTACTGCAAACAAAGTAAATGTTAAAAGTTCCAAACATGCCCTGCAAATGGTACTCACCCATCATAAAATCTACTCCACTATTACAGTGGTCAAAAAGACCCTGCGAGCCCTGAATGAATGCCAGTAAAATGTAAAAGGTTAGCTGCATGAATGACACAAATAAATAGATATGATAAAAAGGCTCTGAAAACAGTTGGGCCAGCTCTCTCCTGCAGGTGCCAATATATGATGTAATCATAATTATAGAGCAAAGCAAGCTCGGGAGGCTAACTACAGTGTATGGTAGTGTAGTAGTATACAGACTGGAGTGAACTATTGATCACTACTTTACATAAACATCTAGTTAGCTTTGTGTATTCATTATGTAAGAGGAAAGAAAGTAAGACACTAAGCAGAGTAGGTGGTGTAACAGGCAGAGAATTGGGCAAACTAGGGGGGATATTGTAGTGTGTGGCCATCTCGCTTTTAGGGTAGCTGGTATAAAGCAACAAGGTGATGAGATCGAATGATAAGGAGTATGGGATCAGCTCATGGGTTGAGCACCAGTTGTACAGATGTATATAACCAGCAAGTTACAGAACTAGGTCTGCCATCAAAAACACATGTAATCATGTACATGTTTAAAAGTATACACTTGTTAATATGACGCATCTTACCCCAACAAAAGGAAATATAGTTTGAGACTATGGGATTTAGATACACCAACCTAAATTTTACTGTAGAGCATAGATATGATGCAGTTACACTATCAACCCTATAACTGTGCATTATGTAACAACTGAAATCTATAGGAATGGAATTGCATGACTGCCTTGTAAAAAAAAAAGATAACATACTGGATATAATAAGGTTAATAAAAGTATTATCCCAATTACTTCTGGTTTGCAATTTATTTGAAAAAGCAATTCTTGCCTAGCACTCCCACACAGTCCTATGGTACTTAAGAGTGGATGAGATGATTACTGCTGCACTCTCTCCATTAGCCGCTTTGAACTTGCAGTGAACGGAGAAAAGAGGATGAAGAGAGCCCTGGAGGCAAGACAGGATTGCAGGGTGAGCTGTGCTTTCATTGAACAGGGTAACTTAAATAGCGAGTTTAGCTACACATGTCAATTTGATTAGCAAACCTACAGAATTGCATAGCAAATTGCTATGCAACACTGCTTATTTTATGCCCTGGGTTATATCAGATCACACTGACCATTCAGCAAATGAGGCCTCCAGACCATATAAGAAGGCTGCTGATAACTTCTGTTTATAGACAGTACGGATACCACTTAATCTATAGCCAGCTGTCTCTTTAGAGAAGGAAAGTATAGCCCCTATATTATCCATCACCTTAGTTCCCTTTTTACTTTGTACTATTTCATTAGATTCCGTCTAATCCAAAATGACTTCAAACCAGATATTTATATGAGGTTACTTTTAGAATCCTACCAATTGGGCTAGGGATACATGTCCTCTTACACTGTCTGCGTCCAATGGCCATAAATTGTGTCTTACCAATATTTATCTTAAGGCCATTATTCTCTGCATAATCGCATAGTGCCTTTGCACTATTACAAATTCCATTAAAGGTGTTATAAAAGATGACAATATCATCAGCATAGCTGATCCATACTATCTTATTCGTCCCTATTCTCAGAATGGCACTAATTTTCTCAATAAATATCCTGCCAAAGTCAGCCATGAACAAGTTGAAAAATCTAAGCGCCAGAGCACAGCCCTGGCAGACTCCCTTTCCAACAGCTATCTGGTTAGTCAAGATGCCCATATTATTGAGTCTTACTCGTGTACTATTCTTTTCGTACATCAGCATACATATGTACAAAAGATGTGCAGGCATTCCCATACTCTTGAGTTTGGACCACAGCAAGCTTTCATCTACCATATCAAATGCTGAAGGAAAATCTATAAACAGAATATAGAGAGGCAGACCCTTTAGATATTTAGCCTGTTCGATAAGTATATTTACCAATAAAATATTGTCAATGGTAGCATGACCCTTTCTAAATCCTGTTTGTGCTTTGTCAAAGATATTGTTTTCAAGTATCCACACATTTATTTGCTGTAGTACATATGTACAAAATATCTTGCTAGGGACATTGTTAAGTGCGAGTAATCAGTAATTATTGGGAAACTTCTCTGTCCAGTTTTATGGATGGGAATTGTAATGGAGGTAGACCAAGAATTGGGTATACGGCCTGTTGCTATCACTTTTTGATATAGTGCAAGTAATATTTCAGTCCATTTATCAGCATTTTTCTTAATTATCAAATTACACAGCCCATCTGGGCCAGGCGCTCAAGATGTTTTTAATTTCATGATGATACCTTTGATATCTATGTAATTTATTACGAAAATAGTTATAGGTTTTTTAAAAACATACCACATCACATTTAAATTTCTCATATAGATATGTCGACCATGTGTCATTATCAATACAGCAGGCTATATAAGGTTTACCTCCACAACTACCGGACCTAAAGTTTGCCCAAAATATTATTCGAGGCTCATCCAATTCATGTGTGTATTTTTCACCAGACGCTTCTGTAATAAGAGCTGAGCCACGCCAGAAGTGGTATGTTCCAAGACTCTTATTGCTTTTCGCATTTTTGTTTTTTCAAGACTTATTACCTATAGAAGCATAATGGGGAGGATGATTTGATCGACTTATCATCAATTCATGCATACTGTCAGAGATTAAGTTAACAATATCATCTGCTGACATCTTTACCATATGCCGAATTTTCAGATTCATACACCATTGGCTAGCTTTATCAAGATTCTTATCTGTCCATCCCAAAAGGATACCACCCCACCCCCTCCTCGAGGCTCTACTTCCCCAATGCTATCATAAGGGAGATCTAATGTCAAAAGTACTTGTCAAAATTGAGTGATCGCTATAATCAGTAGGTTCAATATTCAATATCAACAGCCTGCTAAGACATTCACTTAAAAATACATAATCAATGGCAGAAGAATGGATACCATTCCTCCATGTCACAAAATTATTCTTAGCCTTTATATCAAAACCATTAGCCATGTACAGTTCTATATCATCCAGAATGTCTGCCATCGCTCATATTTCAGACTGCCTCCAATCCCAGTGACAGATGCCGATTCATCGGGCTGATATCCCATCAGATTATTGACATTGAGGTCTCCCCCCAATATCAGATTGATCTCCAATTCCACAGAATATGTCTCAGTTATCATTTGGTATATACATAGTTGAATATTCAGTGTATGTTCATCTCCCTGAGGATCATATACATTGGCAATTACTATTTTTAGTCTGTCTGCCAAAGTGAGTTCAACCAGAAGCACATTTGAGTTCGAGTTCATTAGGCCAAACTACTATATGGTCTCCCTCTTTCTCCTACTCCTTTCTTTGCAAGATTAAAGTATGCTATATAGCCATCAAAAACAGGTTTTCGTAGCGATCACGTCTCCTGTAAGAGGATTACTTCAGCATCCTTTAATAGCTCATAGGAACCACCGGTACCCAACAGATGATTATGTCCCCCGGTATTCCACGAAATTACAGCAATTTTAGCTCAATTCTGATTATTACATGTTGGTTAAAAAAAAGTGCAGTGCCACTCCCAATGGGCTTTGATATTATCCTCATTATTCACCAATTTTGTAGCTCTGCTTTTTTGCATCTTTTCATCACTTTTTGTTGTAATCATTTTTACCTGTTTTTTTTTTTATTATCACCGCCATCCAATTAATATCCATTATTTTCAAAGGTCCAGTGTTCAATTTCTTACCATTGCCACTACTGCCTCTGAGAAGCAATGAACTTTAGTTAAGACACCGGTACATTGCTCCACAAACTTAAAATCGCTACTTTTCTAAATCCTAAGCAGGAGATGTAAATGTAGAATTTCAAGTAGTCTCCTTCTATTAATAGCTTCTTAAGCCTATTCCACCTACCCATAATGGTGAAAGATTTTTTTGGCAGAGTGGCACTATTATCATTATTTTTACATCCATGTTTTGGGTTTGTCCTTTCATTAGTATTAGAGCAAACAGATATTTCATTCAGAGTCCCATGGGTCTTCCGTTCAGGTGTTACAGCTGATAATACACTACTTCCAACTGTAGTGTCTGCTTGCTCAGTATCATCTGCACTTGAGACGCAGTCTGACTCATTATCCCCATTACTAGGACTATTGGTTTATATCCTTTTGTGCCACCACCCCCGTGAGCCATGTAGGTAAATTGCCTGTTTGAGGGGCTGACTTTTCAGTTTACAAACCTCTCTTTTCCTTGCCCTCTTTGAAGATCTTTGTCTGGGAGGTAAACCAGGCACCTCCTTAACAGTAGTTTTAACTATTTCTTCCACTTGTTTACTTTTAATATCTGCTGCAGCTTTTGCCCTCTTTCTTTTCTCCTGTTTAGACAAATGGGGTTGCTAAATGTTTTCACCATCAACCCCCAGCAGAATTTCAACTAATGTGGATTCTATGTTAGAGGGTATTGTTATCTCCTGCGCAGGTGGCCTAAAGACATTTGTCTTAGGCATAGGACCACTTCCAAAGGCTGCACTACTGTTCCCACAGTCACTGAGTTGTGCATTGCTGTGCTCTTTTTCCAGTTGACACATAATATTATGAGCCAGCTTTTTGCAATATTTTTTATGCAAAACTAGTGGTAGAGTTATGCGCTTCAATATCTTTACATTTCGAAAAGCAGATACTGTTCATATTTATATCATTGTTAATCAATGAGGCCTGATCTTTACTTTCAATACGGGATCCCTCTGTACAATCAACCAGTCCAGTTAGGCGGGGTGAACAAGATAATCTGTCTGAGCTAGGTAGTGTTGTTAGTTCAAGAGAATCAATATGAATACTATTGGGGTCCATCCCTGTATTGTTTGTCCAGGGAAGAGGTCTGTGATTTTATTTGATTTACCAGGGCCAGTTCGAGTACTAGCTTCTCCCATAGTATTAGGCCCATTACTTCCTCTATTTTTCGTGTTCACTTTAAGTTTACTTCTTAGTTTCATCTTGGTACATAATGAAAGTGAGAGTAGAAGGTCAGGGAACAAAAATAGGGGTGTTGCAGACGCTGCACAGTCACTGAGCAGCTAGACTATCACAGTCAGCCCCATTTAAGACTGGGATCACGCCAGGCTAAATCAACAAAGGACACGTTGCTTGACTCGAGCATCAGCTTTACCTCTGCGCATGGTTGAAAGAGATATCGCCACAGTCACCATGCGCAGGCGCCAGGTATATCCCAACTTCTTAATTACTCACAGTGAATTGCTCTTAATTCTGCAATTTACGGGTAATATATTCAAAAGAATAGAGCTCCACATGGAGCCTACCCAATAAATATTACAAATTGCAGATTTTATATCACTGCCATCACGCAGCAGCAGCCTACAATCACAAACAAACTAACTACCTGCAGTTCAGAGGGCAGTGTATTTTTACCCTAAGTGAGCATTGGTCCGAAGACTGCCGAACATCACCTCACTGTGCTGCCACGGGAATGCAGGACACCATACAGCACCGTTCTATGAGCAGACTAACTCCCTTAAACGGGGTGATTAAGGCAGGTTGATGTCAGCTAGAGAGCTCCGTACGTACAGCACCTCTCATCACCATTTTCGACTCCCGTGGGTCCCGGTGGAACTGGCAGGCTATATGCCAAACAGAGCCGGACAAAGTCAAACAGAGTCATGGAGCAGTGCACAGAGCACAGTAGCACCCTAAGACGGTGATCCGCCTGACCGAGTATGGTCTCATTAAACTTATTAGTGACATAGTCCTCCTGAGCATATCTAAAACCCTTCTCATGTGTGAAGTCAGGGAGATCCTTTTTTAGACGTCTAAATCTGTCTCTCGTACTTATCTATAATGTAGATTGGTGCGGGATTGCCGGCGCATAGTGCTGCAACTCAGTGCGAGGACGACAGAAACTCAGGAGACCCCACAGGAATAGGGGGCACCCAAAACCTGCCGCATAAAACACTAGATCTCCGACCTCCAGCTCAGGGCCAGAGCAGTTCAGAAACCCCCTTAGAAACTCCCTCACCGCCGGGTGAAAAGAAGTGCAGCACTGTCATCAATGCTTCAAGGAGGGAACACGGCACCCAAAAGACTGCAGTGCCGAAAGCCATACCTCCCAAAAGTTGAAATGTGGTGTGAATAAGCAGTGCAAGGACGAGATATAGTAATAGAATATTACAGTGCAGCCACAGTTGAGTATCGAGATACATATGAAACCCAAAATACGAATTGCTAATAGTTTTTGACTCGCATGACGGATCTGGATGATATTTTGCAAACAAAATGTTTGTCGCAGGCCAGCCCCCTCAAACCCCCTGCTCCCACTGACTGGACATTTTGGGAAAGATTAATTAGAGCATAAATACGGCCTAATTTATTTTCCCTTAGAGAAAAAGTCCACATTTCTGTGCAGAGCAGAGCAAAAACCGCTGGATGGAATTGGACCAGGTATGAAACAACTGGGGCACAAAGTGTTGACTCGATTTCTGGGAGGGGTTTTGTTCAATGCAAGAGATAACCACTGTTAAAAAAGGGAATAACCGTACCTATCTGAAAACAAAAAGTGGAAACAATGCTATTTGGAGGAGGATAAAGGATGCAGTGGCATCAAGCTAGAGGTGGGGAAGGGGAAAGAGGACATCATGTGAAATTGTGCCGTTGGGGTGGGGGGTGCTGCGGACCAAGTTCAGAGCTCGAACATTTTTGCATATCTGTTGTAATTCGGCAGGATAACCGTAGTTATAATAGAAAAAGCGATCAGGAATGAAAGTGTGTCACGAAACGAGGAGTGTTGTGAGAATATGAAAGGGCTAGGGAAGGAACAAATACTTGAGGGAAGCATGGCAAGAGGAGGGGGGAACTTGGTGAGCGTGTGGGAAGGCAGGGAAGAGTTTTTGATTTTGCGTGCCTTATTTGAGGTCACCTACAGATAACCATGGTTATTTGTAGCACATTGGTCATATAACCACGGTTATGGGAAAAAAAGTTAAAAAGAAAAGAGAGAGTTACAAAAATTTGAAGTTGAATTTTACAGCTAGCGAGGTTAATGGGTGTGGCCGAAGGATATGGCTACTGGGTTACTTTAAGGAACCAAATTTGTATTTGTATTTTATTTATTTGTAAAGCGCTTCTGGCCCTGGGGCATCTGGGCGCATGTCATACAGAAAAAAGCATTACGTAAAAGTGGACAAACCTGTTCATAGGTTGCAGTATGCAGTCAGGGCAATACACAGTATTGGATTAAAGCCAGGTTAACATAAGTACATCACGTTATACAGTAGGAGCAAGGAGATCATTCAGCTATAGCTAAACTGATGACTGCTGCACAGCTAGATCCTGTTCATGGAGCCAGTGTTTAGTATTACTCTTAATAAGTTGGAAGGAGGGTTCCGATCTGAGGGCGGACGGAAGCATGCTCCAGAGCTTGGCCGCCAGCACAGGGAAGCTGGAGCATCCGGCTTTTTGGAGCTTAAATCTGGGGATGGACAAGGTATGAACTTGAGCAGCTCTTAAGGGTCTCGTGGAGTTGTGTGCAGAGAGTCTGTTGGTAAGATATATTGGGGCGAGATTCGCCCTCGCTTTGTGCGTTAATGCCAGAGTTTTTAGGGAGAGTCTATGCTCAAAAGACAGCCAACGAAGGTTGCGTCTTGTGTCTGATATGTGGAGCTTCTCTGGAATGTTGAGGGCAGCCCTGATGGCATTGTTCTGTATTACTTGGAGCTTATTGATGTTTCTATGGCTGGTCCCTAAATAGAGGGCGTTGCAGTAATCAATCTTGGCCATGACTAGAGTTCTAGCAAGAGTAATACTGTTGGAAGTCGTAAGGAATGGTCTGCACGCGGTACTTAGTTTGCACGTGTACGCTGACGCTGCTACCACAGCGTTAGTTTGTCCAGTGAAAGATAGTGTGGCATCAAGGTAAATACCCAGTGTTTTCGTATTATTGGAGACCTTGATAGTATTGCCGTCAATAGTGAAGGATTTGAATGCTGAGTCCAGCTTATTAAGTCTAATCTGAGAGCCGAGGATTAGTAACTCAGTTTTCTCATAATTTAGAGACCATGGTGCGCTATCCAAGCTTGGATGATTGAGTAGATGTCATTAAGGGCTTTTGTGTCTGTTTCGTGGTCACCAGTGATAGGGATGAGAATCTGGGTGTCATCCGCATAATTGTTATACGTGACACCCAGATGATTGAGAATGTCAAATAGAGGCTTAGTGAACACGTTGTAAAGAGTGGGGGAGACACATGACCCTTGCAGGACCCCACAGAGTACTGGAGAAGGTTCAGCGGAGGCAGATGGAGAGAAGGCCCGCATAGTTCTATTTGCTAGGAAGGATTTAATCCAAGATGTAGCTGTATCTGAGAAATGGGCAGCTGTTTTCAGGTGGTGGCAGAGAGTTTGGTGGTTGACCAAATCAAAAGTTGCCGATAGGTCAAGCAGTAGTAGGAGGGCTAATTTACCTTTGTCTTTTATGTCTTGAATTTGTGTTTTGATGTCAATCAAGGCCGTTTCCGTACCGTGTCTTGGGCGGAAGCCTGATTGCCTGAGGCCCAAAAGATTCTTAGTTTCTAGTAAGTCTGTATTTGCAGGTATGCTGCTCGGTCTAGTATTTATAGTAAAAAGGGCACAGTTGTGATGGGTCTATTGTTGGAGGGGTTACTTGGGTCAAGTGTGGGTTTTTTGATTAGTGCGAGGACCCAAGCAACTTTGAGGTTATCAGGCACAATTCCTGTTTTGAAGGAGGCATTCATGAGATTGGTGATGAAAGGAGCATGGTCATGTGCGGCCGCTTTGATGACAGGTGCGGGGCATAGGTAACCCTGACAGTTGGACGGTTTGAGCTTCCTGATAATGTTTTCCACTTCCCACGTGGACAAGGATGAGAAACTGAATGGTTTAAGTGCAGACTCAGGAGGGGTGGTGTTGTACATAGCTGGTTTGGAATCAGGATCTGCAAGTAGGCTACATTTTTTAGAATTAATTTAAGATTGTAACAGATATTTTGTCAAGGAGAGCCTTTTGGATGTTGGCACACCACGAAGAATCAGTGATGCATTTATCTATGGGGGCAATAGGAGATTCAAGTTCTTTAAGGTTCTTGAACAACTCTTTTGTATTGGATTCAGCTTGTGTGATTAGTTTATTACATGTGTCTTTTTTGGCTAGAATTATAGCTTCTTTGTATGTAGTTGGAGGAAGCTGTGGTCAGAATGCTTTTATTGGCTTCTGAAGGGCAGTTTTTCCAGTGTGCTTCAGCATTACTCTTGGCTTTGCGCAGATGTCGTAGGTGTGGTGTAAACCAGGAGTTGAGGTGAGATCGTGGTTTCGGTTTGCGCAGTTTTAAGGGGGCTATAGTGTTTAGTGCTTTCAGAATGGCGTGATTGTATATATCCACAAGAACTGTAGGATCCGAGTGGGAGATTGAGGTGTTTTGAGGAGGGGAGGAATACGTGGGAGGAGTTTTTCTGTTGTAATGTCCTTCTTATTACAGGTAAGAAAAGCTGGGACAATGTTCAGATTAGGGCTGTGTAGTATAGCTGTTTTAATAGAGAAGGTTATTTTGTGGTGATCAGACCAGATGCATGGTGTGATGGACAACAGGTTAGTTGTGCAATTGAGGTCCGCAAGCCAATCCAGGGTTCCTCCTTTGATATGTGTAGGCTCATGAATGTGGTGGGTGTATCCGAGATCTGATAGTCTACTAGCTTAGTCAAGGGCATTAGTGTTCTTGGGGTCTTTGAAGCCAAGATTAAAGTCTCCTAGAATTATGCTTTGCGAGTTAGGTTTGGTGTTGGTAGCAAGGAGCGTCACAATGTCCTCAGAGAATGTAGATATGGGTCCAGGTGGCCGGTCGATAAGATGTACTGTGGCCGTATTATTTGGTGATAGCGGCAATTTGATAGAGATTCCGCAGATGGGATCTGAAGGTTAGGAGTAGCTCTAATATCAATAGAGTTCTTGAAGATGAAGGCAATACTGCCTCCTTTAGATTGGTTGGTGTTTCTATCACATCTGATGATGGCATAGTTGTCCGGGATAGCAAGGGACAAAGAGGGGCCAGATGCAGCGTATAACCACATTTCCGTGACTGCAAGGAGGTCTTGGCACTGTTTGTGAGCTTAGCATGAGGTAAGCTAATCTTAGGTGGGAGAGGACCAGGAATTTTAGGGTAGAGTCAGGATCCTAATGTTAGATTTCTGTGGGTGGTGCTAACGTGGTTGGGTGGGGATTTAGCCTGTAAAGTGTAGTTTTTGAAGGTATCTTGATAAGTGGGTGTTCTGCTGATGGTGTCGGGATATGAGCACCATTTTGTTAAAGTGAATCTAGACCTCAGCCTGAGATTCCTGAGAGGGGTAGAACAAGGTTGATTCGGTTTGGGTTTGGTGGCGAAATGTTGAAGCTAAAGGGCAGGGTTGTTGAGGTAGGGGTTAATGCATGGTATGGTGGCTGAATTGAACCTATGCATGTGCGTAAAGGCTGTTGTAGGAGTAATAAGGGAAAGGTAAGGCACGAAAGGTGTGCTGATCATGTTGTGGAATGTGTTGCGCTGGTAAGTCCTAATGCTAACAGCAAGCGTGGGCCTGGGCCAAATACTGGTGTACAATATATAGAAGAGGTAGGTCAAGGACCAATGCATAGTGGAGTAAGGTAGGTGTGTGTGGACGGTTTTAAGCTATGTAGGCTAATTCAAACAACATATTAAGCTATGCAGGCTAATTCAGACAGCTTATTGAGCTATGCTGTTACGCCTCGGCAGGCCTGGAGGAAGATCATTGCCCTCCGTAAGGGTATGCGTCATATTGCAAACCCATTCTACGCCCACTGGCAACTGCCCTGGAAAATAGTGGCTTCGGCTCACTCCGCAGCACTCTGCGGCAAGTTGGACTACGATTCCCAGCCTTCCGCTTCCCGCTGTCAGATGAGAGGCGATGATGCGTGAACCTCGGTTTCGTCCAGTTCCGCCTTCTCCTTCCCGATTTAAACCTCGGAACCGGGCGAAACGCCGCTTCTGATTAAAGTTGCATCCCGGTATTTAGAAGTTCCGTCTTCGATCCTACTTTACTTACCTGTGTACCAGACCTGTTTTTTTCCCCTTCACGGACTGCTTTTCCCTGCCGCTTCTTGGAAACTACTTACCCGTGTACCAGACCTGTTTCCTCCTTCACGGACTGCTTTTGCCTGTCGCTTCTTGGAATACTACCTACCCGTGTACCAGACCTGTTTCCTCCTTCACGGACTGCTTTTGCCTGCCGCTTCTTGGAAACTTGTGATCACGGCATCGGTAAGACTCTTCTTTTTCACCACTTCTTGCTAACAAGCATATCTCCTGTACTCATTGTACCTTGCCGCTGAACTATATCACCTGCAATACTCCAACTCAATTGTGTCCCTTATTGTTGCTGTTACCATCCTCTCCACAATCAGACGTCCATTGGACATACTTCAGTAGTGCACAGGGACGCCTTGCGGATAGTGCACCTACCCGACTCTAGTGCGGCCCTCATTCCGCCCGGGTTCAGTTCCCTAACTAACCTACCCGTTTGTTATTTTGCACTTCCGTTTTATGAACTCTTTGGGACAACACAGACTCAACAGCACATCAGTGGTAAGGGTTTTCTATTATATGATTCCATATTCCTTAGCTAATCGACCACTATAGTCAGGATAGGTTACATTCTCCTCTCTTACTTGTAGGTGGTTCCGGTTGCCTTGAAACAAGGGGAGGGCATAGCTCAGGTACTACTAGAAAGAAGTATAAGAGGGAAAGGGATCTTTCTTAAATTTCCAATTACTCACCTCTTGTTTTTCCTTTACAGCTGGGTTCTTGGTGGCGTGTCCTCCCCGCCCTTTTGAGCGATCAGTCCCTCTGCCTGGTCCTACCCAGCAGAGGGTCATATCGTTAAAAAGGTCTTGTGCCCTCACAGAGAGGAGGCTAGGTTGGAGGCCCCGACCTAGCTCTTCAATCAATAGTTCAGTCCTGTGTCTTCCGGCCACCGATTTGGTATACTTCCCGTCCGGTGAGTAACATATGCAGGCTAATATGCAGGCTGTGGTACTTTTTAAAGCGTTTGTTGCCTGTGGCGAGCTAACTCAGATAACAGTGCTAAATATAAGGTCATAGAGAAGCGCAATAACCTAGACTGCACACGGAAACTTGACGACTAGCATGGGTAGCATATGAAATGAACGCTACAGGACATGGATGTAGCGTGATTTCCCCAGACCGCAAATAGACAATAGGCAACCTAGGATATGACTAATCATTGGGATACCGTGCAATGTGATAAAGCCTAGTCCTAGCAAGTAAGTGCAGCGCGCAATATGCACATTTGGAATCAAGATGCAATATCACACAAGTAATTGCCAGAGGATCTGAGTTGTGCAATAAGTAAAGTGGACATGGCCGAAAGCCATGGCAAGTGTGCCAGAAGTGTTTTAAAATATACATTGGGCTCGAATGACATGTATAGTGGTTGAGGGTGGATGAGGTGGGGGTAAACGGTGTGGCCAAAGCATATGGCTACTGGGTACTTTTAAGAAATCGAATTGTACAATATGGAAAGTGGACACAGTCGAAGACCATGGTGAGTGGCCCGGAAGTGTTTTAATATATACAGTGGGCCCGAAAGATGTGACAAATCAACTTCCGGGGCACCTGTGGTCCAGAGATGAATATCAGTTTCTAAACCATCAATCACCCTCACACCTCTAGTACACGATAAGGGATCCAAACCGATTGGAAACACGAGCAAATTATGAACCTCCTTGTCCAATTTTGGTAACATGGATGGAACGGCACGCTTATCTCCGCAAGGTCGTGGATCGTTAGTTAGTTGCAAAACAGTGAAAATACTATTATTACCCAATGATAAAAGGGACTGTTCAGTCAAGGTTGTATAAACAGATCTGCTTTGGTATTAAACCACAGACAGTTTCTAGCACACGACAAAATAATACCCACCTTGTAAAGGAATGCAGGGAACAAACAGTTTCAAGAAGAAAAGGGATGCACTCTGGATACTGACACAAGTGTAGTCGGTAAAGTAATTAATCTCAAGGATACATGGTTTCAACAGAAGGGAGCAATGGATCGTATAATGTCACTATGGACCTTCGGAGAAGGATCAGGGGTACAGAACCAAAATGTACCTTGGGCTTGTAGAGGTTCTTGGTGCTCGACTGTGTCGAGTCTGTTTAGGGTGCTTTACAGCTTCTGTGACAGACAGGACACTGCTTCGGGTTATCATGCGTTAGGCAGTTCGGCTGGACGGATGGCTGCAGGCTGGCCTACACGACGACTTAGGGTCAGGAATCGTTGTCTCATTGCTAGCCGGTGTGTCTGAAGCACTGGTCGAGGCGTCTCGGATGGCGTGCTCGACTGCAGCATAACAACAGTCAGTGATGTAGTCGGTTGCAACTTGCGGGGCTCCACTGCCTCAAAAATGTCCTTTAAGGTGGTTGATACTTGTCGGTGCAATACTCCTAACATCTTGTGTCATCCTTTAAGGCGGACGGCCCAAAGTGGAGGAGATTGTTGTAGGCAACAGCCTTGTCCTTTGTTTGGTTCAGAGACTCTGGATCCAGTATCTCCCTCTGTTTCCTGGGAGATGTTTATGGGAGGGATCTTGCTTGCCTGTTTTGAAATCCTGGCCTTCCTTCACTGGCAGAAGCTGTAAGGCAGATTGTACCTTCAGCCAGGGTCCAAATTAGTTCTTCTTGTTAATCCTTGCAAAGTCTTCAGATGATCTGCCAAAAGAGGGGCTCAAACTTCTTTTAAAACCAAATGGGCTCCAGTGATTTATGTAGGCTATGCCAACTTTAAAGAACCAATCCTGGGTCCTCACCAACAATCTTCTGTTATGCTGAAGGTCCTAACCAGAGTTCTTTGCAACAGGAAAGGTAAAGGGGTCAAAACACTTACCACTAAGTCCCACCCATCTTCCTGTCTGTTATGGATCAAACTGTGTCTCTGGTTAATTGAGCTCTCTGTGGTTGCTGATTAAAGGCGGGTCTCCCTGGCGAGAACAGACTTTCTGTCTTCATGAAATCACATACTCCTACTCCTACCCTCTGAATGTGGTTCTCCTGCGGGGGTGGCCTACTGTAAACACATGCACCTGACATGACAGCTCACTGTCATCGATACTAAGAGGCAAGATCTGGCTTCGGGTTGAGACAGATGTAGATCAAAGGTGTTGGGGTTTCCTGTATTTTGTTAGCCCTGCAACCAGTCCCCTCGTGGGCCTGCTTAAATTAACTCTCATCAGTATGCGTCACTTCCACCAGCGGGGCCAACAAGGGATAGGGCGGATCCATGGAGCCTTTGTAATTTAATTAGGCTGGCCATGGGAGGAGGAAGGTTTTGCCCTCCCCTTTTAAGATGCCTTAATGTAGTCCTGAGCGTCACATTCCAACTAAATGTGACAGGGAGGACTGCCCAGTAGGCTGTGTCCACCCAGAGTACACAGGTCTATGTGCATGTCGTGCGATGAGCATAGGAAAATGTATGCAGATTAGCCCCACACAGGTTAATCTACGATCATTCCATTTTTTTTAAATCACAGGTGAGCGCACCATCACCTTGCGGATGGTCGAATTTCTCTCACATGTATAATAGACACGGCAAAGGCTGTGGCCACCTAGCGGATCCAAAATAATCATATTGGGGAACATGTACGGTAGACACGGCCAAAGGCCATAGCTGGTGGCATGGTAGTTGTAAAATATACAGTAGGCACAGCCATAGGCCATGCTCACTGGACAGGACTCAAAGCCGTGGCTAGTGGACCCGAAAGACATGCATAGTGGCCCCAGAAGAAACATATTGGGTCAACATGTACAGTGGGCACGGTCGAAGGCCATGGCTAGTGACCCAGTAGTGTTTTAAAATATACAGTTGGCACGGCAGAAGGCCGTGCTCACTGGCCAGAGCCAAAAGCCCTGATTAGTGTGCCAGAAAGACATGTATAGTGACCACAGCCAAAGGTTGTGGCCACCTAGTAGGTCCAAAAGAAACATATTGTGGAATATTAACAGTGGACACTAGCTAGGCAGTAGGCAATGGCTAGTATCCCATAAAAAACGATTGTATAACTAACCCCTTGACGTTCACTGAAAAAACTTTAGTTACGGTACAGTTAAATTGAGCAGATTTAATGCAACATAACCCTTGAAAATCAGCAGATATGGGAAGTTATGACCAACACAAACAAAGCCCATGAAAACACACATATTATAAGAAAAGGGATTCACAATGACATACAAAATGGCATTATGGGAACATACAGTGGTCGAAGTGTGCGAAAAGAAGTAGTGGAACTATGTTCACTGCTGGCCTGTCCACTCCGCCCCAACAAACCCCATCACCAAGCCCCCCCCCCCCCCCCAAGCACAATCCAACCCCCAAACACACCTGCTGTTTAAGGTAATGTTTAGTGCAGTACACTGAAGTGCAAGTTTCAACTTATTCCTACACCCTTATTACAAAAGTAAAACATTCCAGAACTGTTTCTTTTCAAAATAAAAGTATAGGAACAGTAAAATGTAGAGGAGCACCGCTCCCATCCGCTTCTACCACTGGGGACATAGCATTATGTGGGACATCAACGGGAGCGTGCCAAGTTAAGCTGGTCATGATTTACCACATATGTTGAATTTCAAAGGGTTTTGTAGCGTTAAATCTGCTGAACTGAACTGCACCGTAACTAAAGCTTTGTCAGTGAATATAAACTATAAGCACATCACATAACGTTTCCAAGTAGAAAAAACAGGGACATCTACTTAACTAGCTGGTGACAGCAAAGAAGAGGACTCCCATGCACGTGTTGCTATTTATAGACTGTTGATGAGGAGCAGATGCACCAGATACTTTACTTTGTTTTTTATTGTTCATTGTATATTCTTTGCTGCTGGTAGTCAGTAAAAAGGTTAACTGCAAAATAACAGCCTCCGTGTCTTACCCTAAAATTCAAAACAAACAAAAAAAGAACAGACAAGCAGTTTTTTAAAGTGACCCTGCAAGGGCAACGGCTATTTTTTTCCCGTTTCAGGAGATATTTTTTGCAGATTCTAGGAAAAAACTGTTCTAATCCTAGCACTGCTCACGCCAGACCCTCTTAGTTACCTGATCTGCTTTTTACAACAGTGGTTGGTTTAGACAGAATGTATTCACTTGCCTAGATCCAGCCTTTTCCCTCTCTAATTACACACTCTGGCGCATTACCTTTGGTCGGCTGCGCCTCATCGTTTTGGTGCCCTATCTTGCTTCCGGTCTGTTGTTCAGTTCGGCTGCGCCACATCCTTCTGGTGCCCTGCCTTGCTTCCGGTCTGCTCTGCAGCTCGGCTGTGCCTCATCCTTCTGGTGCCTAATCTTGCTTCCGGTATTTCTCGTCCATTGCCCCTGAACTCTGAGACGCACGACCTCTTACTGTTTTTTCAGCTGTTAATCTAAGCCCTTTTTGTGCGTGTTTTGTAGAACATTTGCTTCCTTCTGTCTGTTCCTCTTAATTTCCCCAATTATGCTGCTGCGAATATTTGCATAATTCAAATTCAGAATGGACTATATATACTTTAAAGAACTTCATACCGCTATAATGAAAGCACTTTAAAATTAATTAAAAGTAAGCCATCGGTCTGCGCATGGAATGGCCCCCATCCGTGACGATCGTGTTTATCCTTTGAAGGACCTTAGATCGTTTATGTATGAACAACCGAAAAAGTGTTCATATTTTGTCACATGGCCTAAATATAAATCCTAATGTGGGTGGCAGAGGAAGTCAACCCATTGCCATATGTTTACCCCAGAAGCATAGCTCCCAACCTTTTTTGTTACCAAGGCGGGTGAAAACACCCGATGAAAACACCCGATTTTCTTTTTGACGGGTGAGAGGCCCATAGAAGTGAATGGGCGTATGTGGGACTTGGCAGGTGATTCATCTGCTTTCAAGGCGGGTGACACCTGCCAAAAGCGGGTGAGTTGAGAACTATGCAGAAGTCCTCACCACTCAAAAAGCATAGCTCTCAACCATTTGTATCGCAAAGGCGGGTGAAATCACCTGATTTTGTTTTTGGCCGGTGAGACGCCCATTGGAATGAATGGGCGTGCAGACGGCTTGGCGGGTGAATCAGCCCTTTGCAAGGCGGGTGAGTTGAGAGCTATGCAAAAAAATAAGATGCTGCAGTTCACACATACACATGTGAATTTGTCTATCTTTCAGGCAGGGCTGTCCTCTGGGGTGGGCTGCCTGGGGCGCCCTGCCATTAGCCGCCCACCACTCCAGCTCAGGGGAAGTCTTTCAAGGTCTCCCTGAGCTGGCGTGGTGGGAGAATGCCCGGCAGGCAACCTATTGAAATTAAATGTTCTCTGCTCACTGGAGCGGAGTGCATTTAATGACAATAGGAAGCTTATGCGAAGCATCAGCGCTTATTGAAAAATGTACCCCCGCCCTCATGACCAGGGGTGCACTTGAGGGAGGGGGCGATAAAATGTTGTTTTGCCATCCAGGGCGCTACACCCGCTAAGGCCAGCCCTGCTTGCAGGGTATTATCATTTCAGTATGTATTGAACACACTACAAACCACATCCGTAAAAGATTGCATGTATTATCTTGCAAAAGGCAGCCTCGTCCTCTGTATTCCCAACAAGCACATCACAGGATGTGGTTGAGGAGACAGAGAATAATATCCTCAGGTCCCTTACCTCCAGAATCGGGTCTGAGGTCAGCTCTGAGGCTGGGCTGCCCGCTACTGACATTATAACAGCCCTGAGCCAGCAGCTCCAAGACAGTGTCTGGATCATCCAGTTCCACAATTGCTCTGATTACTTACTGGTAATCTTCATCCTGGTCCTCCTCTTCCTCGTCACAGTACTTACCTCATGAGGTCCCTGCCTCTGAGACAGAACCTTCTTTTATTTCTTTGAATCTCTATAACTCCTCCCCCACTATAGCAGCAAAGAGGAAAGAGGTCCCAATGAGACACTGCCAAAAATTGCAGAAAGCACACCTTCAATAACCCCGAAGGAACCATCCCCCGTGTGAGAGACATTCAACCGATAGTGGTTGATAAAAGTGCTTTGATCAGCCCAGGCAGCAGCCCTACAAATCTCCTGTAGAGAAACCCCCCTTGCATCAGCCCAGGAAGCCGCCAAACCCTTCTGGACCGCCCTTGAATGTGCCCGGGTACCGGTAGTCCAGCCGCCACATAGGCTATGGCAACAATAACCCGGATCCATCAGCTAATGGAGACCACCAAGGCCTTGCGACCTGCACCAGTAGGGCCAAAAGTAACCAGTAGACTATCAGATTTGAGGAAGAGGTCAGTCCTCGCCAAATACTCCCAACACCACCCGCCGCACATCAGTGGCATGCCAAGCCACCTCCTCTGGCATTTGCGGATCCTGAAAAAAGGCAGGAAGAATCAAATCCTGAGAGGTGTGAAACTGAGATACAACTTTAGGAAGGAACTTCGGATCACACCTCAACACCACCGAGTCCGGCAGCACCCTCAGGAAAGGGGGGTGACACAAGAGAGCCCCAATCCCCCCAGCCTACGGGCAGAAGTGATAGCAATAAGAAAAGCAGTGTTCAGCGTAAGATGTTTGATATCAATCTCAGAAACGGGCTCAAAAGGAGGCCCCTGAAGGAATCGCAAGACAAGAGTGCTTTTCCAAGGGAAACCCTTTATAAGCAGAGGGAAGAAGAAAAACCCTGAACAACTTCCAATCCAACACCTCCCCATCCAGGTTGCCATCAGAGTCCCCCAAGAGGAATTTAATGGAAGCCCATTGAGAACGAAGGCAGGAGACCGCCAGGCCCTTGTCAAAACCTTCCTGGAGGAATTGGAGGATAGCAAGGAGACCAGAACGCAGGGAAGAGATCCCAGACCGCCCACACCAGTCCCGGAAATGGCCCCAATGACAACCATATGCCTTCAGAGTAGAAGGTCTACGAGCATTCATGATAGACTCGACCACAGGACCTGAAAACCCGAGACATCAACCTAGACCGTGAAATAGCCACACTGCCCATTGAATCTGGTTGACTCCCAACCTCAGATCCTCCTATAGGGGACACGGCCACTTCAGAACCAGCCAAGGTTCCCGGGACTGAAGCTCCAACAGGGAGGGGAACCAACTCTGGTGGGGCAGAACGGAGCTACCAACAACACAGTCACCCTGGACACTCTGATGTGCTGAACCACCCGGAGCAGAAGGGGAAGTGGTGGAAAAGCATAAAGGAGACCCCGAGGCCACTGCACCAAGAGGGCGTGCACCCGTAAAGCCCCCTTGGCCTCAAACCGAGAGCAGAAGAGGGAAACCTTTGCTGAGGCCAGAAATGCAAACAGATCTAGAACAGGGGTCACGAATCTGACACAGATCTCTGCTAAAACCTGGTCCGATAGAGGAGGGAAACCGGCGGCTGAGAAGATCCACTCGAACATTCTATGTCACGACGGAGGCGAGCATTAAGCTTCATCTTCTCTTTAATCTACTCTCCAGCAGTTTCAACAAATAAATAACATTTTTTAAAAATAACATTTTTTTTTGTTCCCGAAAAACTTCAAGTCCCATCATTCCCTGTAGTCTCAGTCTCTTGTCCATGTGACCCAGTCCTTCCTGTTCCCGTGATACTCCTCTTCTTTTCCTGCTCCCCAGAGATAAGTACAGATTTATATTTGCTCCGTAATGTTGTGTCTTTAGACTGGGATTCAGCACTATACAGGTTAATAACAGGTTGTTTTGAGGATATGGGGATGATTGATACGTCCCAGGAGGGCACAGGGCAGCAGCATTAAGTTTCTAAACATTTCATTTCATCGTTAGGAGTCGGCGGCTCCGTGCCGTACTACCCGGTACAGCAGGGGCCAGCCGAACTCCTCACACAGACCTGCGGCGCTTTGCTCGCGCCTAGGAGCGGGCAGCCCCCACCCTTGTGGGGGCGGAACCTAACAGCATGAACAGGAAATCCCTTTTTCCTGACCACGTCTGTGACAGGATACCAGCCCCCACCCTTGCGGGGGAGTAGCTGAGCGCGAGCGTGTGGTGGAAGCTCGCGCTCATAATAAGCGAGTCACCCCCTCCCTTGCGAGGGAGGGGCCTCACTCGTGATCAAGAGGCCTATCGAAGAGCGTGATCGCTTGTCTCTAGGAGCCCCCACCCTGGGGAGGGCGGAGCCAAACAGAAGGCTCAGTGCAAAGCTTTGTATCAGAAGCAAAACCGCGGCACTGAGAGATACGGAGCAGTAATAAGCTCATTTATCATCCCAATTCATTTAAAACATCACAAAGAAAGTGTATTCATTACACAAAGGGCATAAAGACTGGCACTGAGAAGACCTGCACATCACTGTACTCAGTGCAGACAGGTGCAGCCTCACTAGAGTGGATCATTGGACGTGCCACTACACCTGAAAAGGTACTAAGAAGGCACCTAAACAGCACTATCATGGCTAATTTTGAGTGGAGTGAGGAAGAACAGGAGGCAGTCTATCAAGAAGACTTAGCCTACAGCTTTAAAGAAGTGCTGGGGGATTCACTCACGGAGGCAGTGGCTCAGGGAGTAAGACCCTTACAAGAAAGACTTTACACTATCGAACTATATCTGAGCCAGAAAAAAAAGAGCACCGAAGAAAGCACGTCCACTAGGATCACATCAAAAGACCCCAAGGGGTGTAACAAGGCAAGGAAGAGCAAAGACTCTTCTGACCCCCCGGAACAGACGGAAGGGGCAGGTACAATGGCCCCAGAGGCGTCTGATGCTTTCAACAGACTAAGGGAAGCTTTCATGAAAAAAGCACAGGTGCAGAGCCTCGAGACCCCCTACCCAGGGGACGATAATATGGGCAATACAGAAGAGGTCTTCCCTGAAGAAGAACCACCAGAATCCCCCACATCCTCACAGGAGGAGGCAGATAACAAAGGGGACGAGGGAAGTCAACCTCCGCCAAAGAAAAGGCTGAGAAAACCCACAACCTAGAAGAGGAAGAAACCTCTGACATGTTCCATCCTAAAGACATCAGAAATCCTAGATCATCCGAATGGGTGCCCTCACCGAGGGTCGCGAAGTACATGACGCAAAGGTTGCTAAAAGCTCTAGAGAAGGAAGTTAGTCAGAGGATGAGAGCAGAATGTCCGAGACCGGAACTACCGGGCAAAGTTGCAGAAGCCCCAGACCTTGACCCAAAGATGCTATCTTTTGTCTCCAAATCTAGCAGAGACCGCAGGAAAGGTATAGATCGCTCTTGGAAAAGATGTCAGGAGAAAGTCCTCGACATAGCTGGGCCGCTAGCAAAAATTATGGACCTAGCCGAGCTGGCAAAGGACACAGGAGAGGAAGTGGACCCAGGAGTCCTAGCAAACTGGGCGCAAAGGGCCGTATGCCTTTTAGGCAATGCTAATTGCGCAATTTCGTCCGAACGCAGGAGAGTGCTCCTGCTCAAGATCGACCACAAACTGGGAGATCATATGAGGCAGGCGTGGCGGCACAAGGACTCTTGTACGGAGAAACATTTGGCAAAGAAATGGGGAGATTCGTGGGAAGCTATACCTCCCTAGAAAAGGCCCAAGCGTCCATGAAGAAAATCTTCCCCGGGAGAGTTTTTGGCAGGACCGGTCAGTCCAGAGGCCGAGCGATCGTTCGCTATCAAGCATTCAGAAGGCCTCAAGGAAATAGAAACCAGTACTGGGAGAACAGGCAGCCAGACTCATTCTTCCCGCCAAGAGGTTGTTTCCCTAGAGAAAGGCGAGGTAGAGGACAGGGAAGAGGACACAACTTCCCCACAGGTGAGGGTTTTTACGTACCCATCAGTTGTGGGGAGGACAGCGGTATTCTGGGAGAATTGGCGTTCGCTTTCCAGCAACTCCTGGATTCTGAGGCAGTGAAAGGCATGCGCATAGAGTTTATAGAGACCCCCGCTCAATGTCAAACACCCCGTCCTCTAGCCGCAACACAGGTAGAGAAAGAGGTATTACACGCAGAACTACATAGTCTAGCAAAGAAGCAGGCGATCGAGCCATGCGAAACACACCCAAAATTTGTGAGCAACATGTTTTTGGTCCACTGAAAGGACAAAGTAAGGCCAGTAATAAATCTGAAAAACATGAACAGATGGGTAGTCTACAACCATTTCAAGATGGAAGGGAGCCATCAGCTCAGAGACACACTCAGACAAGATGACTGGCTAGTGAGGATGGACCTGAAAGATGCCTACCTGACGATACCAGTACAAGGAGATTTTCGCCCCTTCCTAGCATTCGACTGGGACGGGCAATTATGGCAATTGGCCACAATGCCGTTTGGACTGGCATCAGCGCCATGGGCATTCACGAAGATCATGAAACCGGTAGCAGCAGCGATCCGGGAGAAAGGGATACGTATGATTATATATCTAGACGACATCCTGCTGATGGCCAGCTGCAGAGAGACACTCCTCTATCAGACCGACTGGGTAATGAAGCTCATGACATCCCTGGGATTCCTAGTGAATCAGGAGAAGTCAGAGATGAAACCAACCAGGAGATCAGAATTCCTAGGGTTTATCGTAGACACCAGGACAGCAACCCTAGAACTCCCAAACAGAAAGATAAGAGACATGAAAAGATAAATAATAAAATGTCTCAGCAAAACAGTCATATCACTCCGTACAATAGCACGAGTAGTAGGCTTGCTAGCAGTTTCGATACAAGCGATATTTCCAGGGCTGCTGCACTATCGAGCTCTGCAAAGGCTGAAGTTAAGACACCTACAACAGGGTCTGCATTATCACCAGCTAGTACACATCGACCAAGAATCCAGAACAGAGCTGGAGTGGTGGCTGGCAAACATGGAAGCATGGAACGGGAGAGCCATCTTCGGCGAACGTCTAGACCTGATAATAGAATCGGACGCCAGCAGAGCAGGCTGGGGAGCAGGATGCGGAGATCTCCAGACAGGAGGGAGGTGGAGCTCGGAAGAACTCCAGCTACACATCAACTGTCTGGAACTGTTAGCCGGATCCTTTGCGATCAAGGCTTTTACAAAAGGAAAAATGAATTCCTGTATTCTGTTGAAAATGGACAACATTTCGGCAGTCAAGTACATCAATTACTTAGGAGGGACCAGATCCAAGTTATTGGTGGAAATAGCCAAGGATTTTTGGCACTCTTGCCTGGAATCAGGGATCTCAGTAGAAGCTGAATACCTACCAGGGTCGCTTAATGTAATAGCGGACTGGAACTCCAGGCACCTCTAAGACTCCAGTGATTGGATGCTGGATCGGGAGATATTCCGGCGGCTGGACGAACGTTGGGGGCCAATTCACACAGATCTGTTTGCATCCAGACTGAACGCACAGAAAGAAAGGTTCTTCAACTGGAGATTAGACCCAGCAGCAGCCGGAGTGGATGCTTTCCTGCAGGACTGGAGAGAGCAGACTCTCTACGCTTTCCCTCCGTTCATAATGATGAGCAGGGTACTGGCGAAAGTGCGCAGAGAAGCAGTGAGCCTGATAGTAGTAGTTCCGATATGGAAATCACAAGTATGGTTTCCAGAGCTCATGGAGCTGATAACAGACTACCAGAGACTGCTAGCCCAAGGAGTGAGCCTGTTCACGGACCCAGTTGGGTCATATCACCCTCTGAGAGTGAAGGGGACGCTGCCGTTGATGGCATGCAAGATAGCAGGAGACGCTGGAATCTCCCAGGGATTTCGGCACAGGCTGCGAGCCTCATCGCTGAGTCATGGGCACCTTCAAATAGAATGAGCTACGACGCAGCTTGGAATAGGTGGTTTCTGCCCCTCTCGTCGAAATACTGAATTCCTTAGCGGAACTCCTACAAGATGGCAAAGCATGCAGAACAATAGGAGTCTATAGGTCTGCAATTTCAGCAGGCCACCTGCCTTTAGAAGGATTGCCGGTAGGAAAGAACGTAGCTATGATAAGACTCCTAAAAGGAATAAGATTTAGGAAGCCACCACAGCTGAGGTACGAAGTACTATGGGATGTATCTGTAGTATTGAAGCTACTAGCAGATTGGCCCAGTAACAGATACCTGTCGCTAGGACAGCTGTCGGGAAAACTAGCTATGCTAATTTGCATGGTGTCATCCAGGAGAGTAGCAGATGTCAAGGCACTGGAAGTAAATAGAAAGACATATGGGTCAAACGGAGTAACATTCCACCTGGTCAGAAGAACGAAAACAGATTCTTCTAAAATCACATACCCATACATGCAAGACCACCCGAAGTGGTGCATAGCCACATGCATAAAGGAGTACGAGAGTACAACAGCAGAACTGAGGCCAGTAGGGACAACCCAATTGCTAATAGCGTGCAGGAAACCACACAAAAGGGTAGCAACAGCCACTATAGCGCGATAGGTCAGAGACATCATGAGCCTAGCAGGCATTGACATGGCTAAGTTCGGAGCGCATTTAGTCAGAGGACTGATGGCCTCAAAAGCGTTAGGGCAAGGCGCAGCTTTGCAGGACATCATGAAATCAGCAGATTGGGCTAGCGATACAACGTTTAGGACGTTTTATTTTAGACCAATCAACACAATAGCGGAAGCAGTAGTAAGAAGCTTTGAACAAGCTTAATGCTCGCCTAGACATAGAATGAAGATTCCCCCTGCTAATAGCGCAGGGAGCTCTTGATTCTATTAAAGACAAGGAGGCGAGCATTAAATTCCCGACCCAGATACACAGGAAATTAAAGTCGACAATAAAGTCAATTATGTAATGTATTGCAAGTAACCATGATGATCATTTCCTCCCAGAATAGGGAGTGAATTCCCCACCCTAACATATGACTATTGTTATTTCCGACACTATTAGATGAGCAAAAGAACAGCTGAAAACATCAGAGAAAAGACTGGGTTAATCGGAACGAGTTCGCAAGTTCAGAAGCGAGAGATCGATTCCGCATAAAGCAGGATGTTCAAAGTTTGGTAGGCCCGTTGGCAATTGAAGTTACAGATGATTGCAGTTCGAAGCAAAGAAGAGGCGGATCACAGGAACAGGAAGGACTAGGTCACATGGACAAGAGACTAAGACTACAGGGAATGATGGGACTTGACGTTTTTCGGAAAAAAAACAAGTTTTTTTTATTTTTTTAAATTTATTTGTTGAAACTGCTAGAGAGTAGATTAAAGAGAAGATGAAGCTTAATGCTCGCCACCTTGTCTTTAATAGAATCAAGAGCTCCCTGCACTATTAGCAGGGGGAATCTTCATTGTCCACCCCCCTGACATGTAACACCACCAGGGACACCAGATGCAATTTCCCCCAAAAAACCTATCTGAGCTGGAACCACCCCCTGGCGGTTGACATATGCCAAGGCCGTTGTATTGTCTGTCCAGACCAAAACAGCCCGGCCTTCCACAAACATCTTGAAGTACACCAGAGCCCGGAGACAACTCTCTCCAATTGGATGAACGACGGCCCTCCTTCGGATCCCACAACCCTTGAGCTGAGAGGACCCCCAATGTTGCCCCCTAACCTCTTCCGCTGGCATAGGTAGTAAGAGTGGTCACAGGAGCAAGGACCAGGAACACCCCTGCCTGGAGATTTGGAGCCCCCAACCACCACAGCAGGGACCCCTCTGCGCTGGGGACACCGGAATCGAAGCCAGCCTCGTAAGCTTGAGATGTCGGGAGCCAACGGGAGAGAAGATAAGACACCAGAGGACGTAAATAAAAACAGACCAAAGGAACCAGAAACACGCAAGATGCAATGTGCCCCTTCAATTTGAGCAATAGTCGAGCCGAGACATACTGCCTCCTGAGAACCCTGCCCAGAACAGCCAGCAAGTAATGGACCCTCTCCTGGGATAAGAACACCCTACCCATCCTGGTTGAAATCTGTGTCCCGATCAAAACTAGATCCTGAGAAGGCTCCAGCTGAGACTTCTGCCAGTTGACCAGGAATCCCCAGTCCTGCAATGCCTGGCAGACCAATTGGAGATGAGTCATGACTATCTGTCAGCAGCATGCCTGGATCAACCAATCGTCCAGGTAGGGAAAAATCGTAATGCTCCTCAGGTGCAAGCGCACCACCAGAGGTGCCACCAGTTTCGTTAACACTCTGGGGGCCGATCGCAACCCGAACTGAAGCACTCGGAACTGAAAATGTCGGGATCCTACGGCAAAACGGAAGAACTTCATGTGCCGGGGGCGGAGAGCCACATTGTAATATGCATCCTGGAGATCCAGAGATGCCATCCAATCCCCCCTGTACAACATTGAGAGAATGTTCTGCATTTTGAAGTGTTCCTCTCGGACGAAGCAGTTCAGGACCTTGAGGTCTAGAATTAGGCGATACTTCCCTGAAGGTTTGGGGAACAGGAACACCTGTGATTAGAAACCCTGACCCCGAACAGGGAGAGGAACAGGCATGATGGCCGCCTTCAACAACAATTCGGAGGGAGCGGGTTTCATGGTCAACCTCTTGGTCGTGACCTGGGAACCACAGTCCAAACCATGCAAACCTGGACAGGTGGAGACAGAAAAAATACTTGATAACCCCTCTGAGCTGTGTCCAGAACCCAGGAACCCGAGTACCACCGGTCCCATATCGGAAAAAACTGCCGGAGCCGCCTGCCTACTGGCCTGTCCAAACCGTCAGGACTTCTGTACTGGACCAGGACCTGAGGAGCGTGGCGGACCCCGACTGCCCCTTGATCTCTGAAAAGACTGAGATGAGGAGCCAGGGAAAAACCGCTGGTCACCGCACCATCACCAGAGGAAGACTTTTTGGTCGTCGAAGCAGGCTTGCGTCGCAATATATCAGCATGTTTTTCAGCCCTAATCATTTATGGGCTTTGTCCTCAAGTGAATCCCCAAAAAGTTTGGATGCATCAAAAGGAAGTTTCAGGGCAGCTGCCTTATGAGAACCTTCTGTTTTCCAATCCCGAAGAAGCACATGCCTCCGGGCAGACACACCAGCTCCCATGGCCATGGCCGAGTCACGCACCCCATCACAAGTCAGATCGGACAAAAGTTCAACCTGTCTCTGCATCTCTGATAGCAAAGGGCACAATCAGAAACCCTATCAACAGCCTTTTTCAATTTCCTGAACTCACTTAGCACAGTTTCAGCAATGTTGGCACCGTAGATATTCGTCCTGAGGGCCAGATGTGACCCTGCATGAATCTTCTTAAGGCTGGAATTAACCCTGCGGTCCACTGGGTCCCGTACAGCCGCCTTCTCAGCCGACATAGAGGAGCAACCCACCAGGCTGGCGAGGATATCGTCAACCTCAACTGGATCTGATAGCAAAGGTTCACCCCCATTTAATGGGTAAAGTTTGGTCATAAAGCAGGGCATTGCAGTCTTCTCTGGGTCATGCCATTCCCAAAGGATTTTATCACGGATATCAGACACCAATGGTAACCCCATCCTAGGGGTATGCCTATACTGGCAAATAGAAGGGTCAGCCCCCTTCACTGATAACAGGGGCTCTGAAAACCCCACGTAGTCTCAAACTTGAGCAAGCACCTCCTCCACTCTTTCCCTGTCCAGATATTTCCTTTCTGCATCAGCTGAGGAACAGAAATATGAAGAAGAGGACAGGACAAGATGACTGCATTTTGCAGAATGTTTACCCATGCCGAGTTTTTCCTTCAAGCTGGATTCGAAACAGCGACCTAAGGATGCCTGTTTCCTCACTACAGTCCTCTGCTCCAACTGAGCTATCTCCACAGACAACAAACAGAATGCTAAATTGCCGCCCATACATTTAAAGAGAGGCCAGAAAGCTTCAACCAACAGTGAAACCCAAACAATCAATCCTCTTGGTAACGTTGCACGTTACCACTGGAGGCGGAGCCCACCTGCCTCCGGAGCAACATCGGGACAAAATTGTCAAAAAGGCTGGTAAACTGCATGGGAACGCTCGGGCCCAACCGGCATGAGAATTATGACAGAAACATTCACCATGCCCTCCCAACTCCTTACCTCCCCCCGGGCCCACAGCATCCGGGCCGTGATGCCCCACACCGTGCTACAGCCCCACAGAAAACCGGGCAGGGCAATCCCGCTCAACCGGCCCCCGAACCCTGCAGGGAGCCCGAGAGCACTGCCGCACCTGAAGAAGCCAAAGGCCCTGCCACACAGCCCCAGCAGGGGCCAGCAATCGTCGTTCCCCGGCATCCAGCGCCGGGAAAAAAGTTAACCTGCCAGAGGCAGGGAAAATTAAACTGGGTGATGTGGATATGGGGGAGGAGTCATAGGGATCCAAAGAAATAAAAGAAGGTCCTGTGTCAGAGGCAGGGGCCTCATGAGGTAAGTACTGGGATAAGGAAGAGTGGACGTGGAGGTAATAGGTTTCAAGCACTTCTGCTGAGTCAGCTATTTTTTGTTAACTCTTATGGTGTTATCTTTCGTCTCGAGTCTTCACCAGTAGCATAACACAAACTTGGAGGCTCCTTGCGGGCAATGCTGTGGGGCCTCCCCGATCTCCTTAAAGAAGGGCTGGCCGCGCCAGGCTCTTAGGCCAGCCAAGGACACCACGCGCACGCAATGTGCATGACGATCATGTTGCTGCAGGGACGAACCGAACTGGGTGAAAGATGTAAAGCATGTTTTTAATCAAACCTTGCATCTTTCACCTTGCATGCCAGAAGGAGGTGACACCAGGAGCTCAAGCGTAGCAACTACCACTGTGAGTGGCAAGTTAAATGACTATATGCCTGACTGGGGGGCCAGTGGCGGAGGCAGTTTTGGTGACATAGGAATGGCCAGTGGTTATTAGTATTGTAAACAATTCAAAGTCACTGGAGGTAGATGAATATTTTTAGCGTAGGGCCGTTAATATCTCACAAATGAGTACGAGAGACCAGTAGCAATAAAGGGGAATTGCAAGGGGGTGGGGGAGTGCCCAAGAACATTTTTAAGATAATGCGCTGAATTGGTGCATTTAAAGCAAACAATCTTGAGAAAAATCGGATAAAAAGCCACACAATTAGTTCTGTGGGGTAACACATGAAAAACAAAAACCAGCAACAGTACACAAGAGCAGTTTACATGTTCACAATGCCTGGTAAGGCACATTATTATTGAAATAGAAATAATTAAAGAATACAACTAGAGGTTGACACTCTTTATTAATGTATTAACTGACTAACGTGAACTTGGGTCATGACTTAAGGAATAGGTTAAGCACAATAAAGTCAAGGAATGTCTCTTGCAAACACAAGCTTTATGTAACATCGCTATATAAATGTTCTACAAAGAAACTCAGAGTGGCCCAGGAAACTGCAGATAATACATGTATCGCCTTGAAGAGCAAACCAGATGTCGGCACAAGAACTAAAATTGGCTCCCATTTTGGAAACACAAAGTGACATAGGCCTTTACAAAGAGCACGACCTTTGTGAAAAATGTAATGTGTTAATTAGTTTAATTTATACACGTAAACACAATCACATAGGGAATGTCATTTTTTATTTGTAATTTTGATTTGATACCAAATAACAAGCAAAACATGCATCATTTCAACACTTCTCTTAGGCATATAGGGGTGTTCCCCATTCAAGGTTACTTTTATCTATATACAGTTCATTAGAGTCAGTTACCAAGCATGTAATATCATACAATTTGACGTATCTGGCTTATCATCCGCCGATCCAGCACTCCCTCTAGGTTTCTTCCGCCAAACCAGCTCTCTCTTTCTCCCTCTCCCTCTCCCCAACCCCCTCCCTTCCCCCACTTCCCCAGCTGTTGCTAACAGCTGCATGACTATAGGAAAATAACTAATAGCTTGTTGGGTGTTGGGGGAATTGTGTTTTTTTCAAAAGGTAATACTAAAAAGGAATGTATTTAAATTATACAAACACTGTAAACTGGTTCATTTAAAAAAAGATCACCAGTACATATTTTAGTCATATAAAAAATATTACACTTCACTTAAGGAGCAAAGCACATTATCAAAACCTCGAGTAAACACATACATTAATTTAGCCATTCCGAGATGCAGTCTGATACACTCCTATTGCAAGCTTTCAAATAATAAAAAATCCGATAAGGGGGAAGGCTCAAATAATAATCACAGGAGGTCAGGTCTACATTGTCTAAAATCTATACGTTTATTATGGAAACATAAGAATAACCACATATATGTGACAGGCATATCTTTGAGAAAAGAGTTGTATGTTTGAATCACTAAGGATGCAATGCAGGGGTCTGGCCATGAAACATGATGTTTGCATGCACCAATATTCTGATGATAATCAGCTTTGTGTTAAGACTTTTTCTGAAGGTGACATGAGACGTCTTTGCGGCTGTGTCTACTCCCTCTGCCCATCCTCGGGCCACTCTACCACCTCCAGTGGGTGCTCCTCACTCCTGCACCCCACCCGGAAGTCCTTCAAATGTAGCAACCTGCTCCACGTAGCTACTCTCAACTCTCGCTCTGCTGTCAAACAGTCCTCTGACATCTGCCACATTCTCGAAAACCTTGACCTGGATGTCCTCGCTTTCACCGAGACATGGTTCACGGTAAGCTCTATCACAAGTTTTGACGCTCTCCGCGCTGAGGGCTACAAGATCCTCTCCGAGCCCAGAAACAACCGGCCGGGAGGTGGAGTGGCCCTGATCGTTCCGGATTGTGCAGATCACTCTCTTCCTCTCAGAATGTGCTGACCCATCTTCTTCCCTCTTTGCCTCGACCTCTCAACTCCTTCTCGTTGGAGACCTCAACATCCACCTGGATGCTTCTAATCCATCCTCTTGGCTCTTCAGCAACCTATGCGACTCTCTGTCCCTTTCCATTTTACCCTCTGGACTGACACACTCTGCTGGACACACTGTGGATGTTCTCATCTCCTCAGACATCCCCCTCTCTAAACCTCTCACCACTCCTCTCTCTCGGACTGACCACTTTCTTCTCTCCTCTCACCTGAAACTTGTAGCCCCTCAAGCAAAGCCTACTCCAGCACTGCCACCTTGCTTCACAGTCATTCGTCCCAAGAAGTGAGTGTCAGTGGACATCTTTGCCTCTACTTTCTCAGTTCCTCCTACTCCTGTGGTTGACTTGCACTCTGACAAATTGTGGGGGCGGGAGTGCACAGCTAGTTGGTTTTATATGTAGGTTTGGAGAGTATACATTTCGAGTCGTCAGGTTGAAGGATTTGAAGAAATATTCAGGTATTATTTCAGGTGCAGGCAGGCTGTCGTCACAAGACCACATGGGACACAAAATATGTAGGAAACCTGAACTGCGTATTGCTAAGCAGTAAGCCCAGATTCACTCCTAAGAACCTAAGTTCAATTGTTAAATTCACACAACATTAACTGATTCGTTGTTGCCAAGAGCTTGCGTTAATGCAGGTTATTTCAGAAAGTTTTATGGTAATTATTCAGTAAACATTTCAGCGGTTTGCTTTCCTGGTGGCTGTGAGGGAGGTGGTGCTTGAATCCCTGTCAATGTATTTCTCACCTTTAGGCTTTCTACTGTTGAAATATTTCGCAACATCTAAGTCCCCCACCCTGGACTGGATCAAATTATAACCATATGATAGTGGCACCAGCGCCTCCGGTTTATCTGACCATGAACGCATTATCTGTGGAAAGTGCATAAGGCACAGATGGGAGTTTTGAGCTTTTATGCAATCACTTTTGGCCAGCAGTCCTTTACATCCAGCACAGATCACACAGTTTGAAAACAAAAAAAGACCGGATAAATTGGAGATATTAAAATAAAGGAAAAAAACAGCAAACGAAAAACATATGGTTAAACTGGTTATGTAAAGTACTCTGCAACAAAGAGCTACACAAATATAGACATCCTAAGGGCAGAACGCGAACTGCCAGAACATCTTGGCCCTGTGGTTCAAGCGTCTCTTGGGATCGGGGATGATTTTGAGTGGCAAGGCTCTTCATAGGTTATGCATGCCCAGATGGTTGGCTCCTTTGGAACTGGTTCGGTTGAGCTGGATTCACCACCCTTACCACCTCTTCTCTGCCGTCTGTCTCTGGCAGGGATATCAGCAGCTTCTTGCTTGTCTAGTGTTTGTATTCTCATATTCCAGCATAAGCCCAGTCACAGAAATGTTAGATTAAGTTTAAGCATAAACAGAGGCCACTGATTTCACTCCCTTGGTTTTGTTGGCAATTTCTTTTATGTTTTGCAGGCTGAACAGCACTGCACAGAAACTCGGGGGATCCGTGGCTGTTCACTGTGGATTCTTTGTTCCGCACCAATAGGAATGCATGGGACTGGTCAAGAATGGGATGGAGAGACAGGGTCAACCAAGATCAGGATGTTCAAGATAGACAGATGAACTGTGGTCTCAAATGCTGCCGATGGATCCAGAAGGGAACGTCAAACTCCCAATCCTTGCAAAACCATCAGCAGGATTTTCGCGTCGGTCCCCCTGAAGGGGTTGTTGATTTGCCCTCTCAGGATCTGAATTATAAACGAAGAAAAAGGAAGAGGCAGAGATGGCGCTCCAGGAAGATCTGATGCTGGTTTTATACACGCTTTTCTACCATCTTGGCAAGGAGCACTAGGGCAGTGATTAGAAGATGGTTAGGATGGATGAAAGGAGGATGTCTCTAGGCAGTGGTTGAAGTGAGCGGGAGCGGTCGGGAGCGGTGCTCCTCTACTTTTTTAAATTATGTTTTACAGCTCCTATACTTTTATTTTAAAAAGTTCCGGAATGGTTTCGTTTTAAAATAAAAGTGTAGGAAGACGTTGCAGCTTGCACTTTTAGTGCACTGCACTGAACGTTCCCTAAAACAGCAGGTGCAATAGTTTGGGGATTTGGATTGTGTGTGGGAGGGCGTGTAGTGATGTGGTTTGTGGGGAGTGGGTGCAGGCCAGCAGGGAACATAGCTCCACTACTTCTTTTTGTACACTTCGACCACTGTCTCTAGGAGAAGATTCACAATTTCCTCCTGAAGAAAGCTTGAAGCATGTCCCCCTCGAGAGGACTCCTATCCTATCAGTGGTAGACCACATGTGCCGTTGGCACCCCAACATTGTAAGTGGCTTAGCGTGGTTGCCTTTTATATACCCAATTGTACGCACTCCACTCTGTTCCGGTAGCCTCTACCACCATGGCCTTGGATGCCAGGGCTAAAAGCAGGCAGAATAGCCGTTTAAACAACCCTAGAGGGCTGCCTGGAGTTGCAAGCAAGGACGTTTCACATCTCATTGGGGCAATGTTCCTTCGCAAACGTTGCATCCCCAACACCCTCCCCCATGTTGAACACTTACTAGTAGTCCTTGTAGCAGACTAGTAGACTAGTGAGTCAGCACCCCTGCTTTCACAGAGGCCCAAGGATTTCAGTCCTGTTTTCCACGGCAGCATGACTATCTCCCAATGACTCTTAGACAGTTGTGCTCCAATCACTGAGACCCGGGCCACTTTCCGTGTATTTTAGCGGGATAAAGACCCAACCCATTGCAGTCCGTTTTCACCTAGCATTATCCTGTCTTCAATAAACATAATTGTGTCAAGTTGTGGTCACCAAGCATTTTCGCATTGGTAAGCATAAAAAATTACCAAAACCAGATAACTTTTCAAAAGGGGCAAATACTACTAAAAGAATACGTAACCAAAACACAAAACGAACTCCTAAAGAGATGTGGGGAGAAAGATGTTGACTGCAATACACAAAACATGTATGGGTGAAGCCTTATTTAATGCCACTTTCAGCCTCATAATATCAGCAACATCCATCTCATGGCCAGGGGTAGACATGTCATATGAGCAGGCATTGCTGTCATATGCACAGATCAGACACAAAAGCGTAATCAAGCACCATCTTTTTATGACCAGGTACAACTCCTATGGGAAGTGCAGCCTCACAGTCTTTCTAGTCTCTGCAATTTGGTTACTACTTATGTAATGCCAGCTGTAGATAGAGCATTTTTGCAGCACTTGTCTCCCCTGCCCAGATCCCCCCACCCCCATCTTAGGGCCACTTGTCAACCGGGAAGGCAGGACCAGCAGAGGCGTAGACGGGGTAGGGCCGGAGCGGGCAAGGCCCATCCAAAATCTGTAAATGCACATTCAGCAGCTCTGTGTGAGCATTAACAGATGTTAATGTCACTGCGGTGGGCTCAACTACATTAGCTTCAGGTCCTCCCTGCAATCCTGGCTACCCTCTGAGGACCAGCCCGCTGTCTCACCCACTCATTGTGCCCCTGAATGCCCTATGGATGAAAAATCCACGCCAACCGGCTTAGCAGTGCCCATCTCCACTCGGACCCTGCCTCGGAGACCCCTCTGACCATTGTCAGACCCTTACTGTGTGGAAAGAAGCTAAGACATGTTCTGTTTGGTTTTTGCAGGCTGGATAGGACTTTGAATACTAGCATGTTCGGATTTAGATAGAACTGTGAATATTGGCATGTCCAGACTTGGATAGAATCTGTGAATATTAGCATCTAAGTCCACACTTGGATAGAATTGTGAACATTGGCCTGTGGACTTTGAATGTTAGCATGCCCGCACTCATGGGAAACATGAATGTTAGCATGGCCACACTTAGATACAATTGTGAATATTAGCATGTCCACACTTGGATAGAGTTGTGAATATTAGCCTGCGTCACATCTAGATAGGACTTTGAATATTAGCATGTCCAGACTTAGATAGAATTGTGAATATTAGCATGTCCAGACTTAGATCGAATTGTGAATATTAGCATGTCCAGACATAGATCGAATTGTGAATATTAGCATGTCCACACTTAGATAGAACTGTGAATGTTAGCATGCTAAAGGTCAGGTAACCCACTAACCAATATAAGCTCAAACTCTCCATACTTATATCAATCAAAAAACGTACACAACCATCTCTCGCACAACAAGTTGCACGCACTTCACAAAACTGCAACAACACATAAACCGGAGCAACGACACACGTGGACTGCCACCGATCCAATACCTGCACCAAAGCTCAGTATCTGGTGTATACCGAGCTGAAGCTGCCAACAGAACACCACTCCTCTCACTATCCTACTCCCTCTTCACCTTACTAACCCATCCCACCTTATCATTTTCAGATCTGCCAGAGCGCCTGGGGACCAATTCCGTTGGTGACGGTGCGCGGTACAAATACCTTTAACATTTTACATTTAACATTTAACTTCTTCAAGCACCATTCTACACAGTTTTTACAGCTTAGCAGTGCCCATCTCCACTCTGACCCTGCCTCGGAGACCCCTCTGACCATTGTCAGACCCTTACTGTGTAAAAAGAAGCCAAGACATGTTCTGTTTGGTTTTTGAAGGCTACTTCCCCAAGCACGTTCTACACAGTTCCATGCAGTTTGAAAAGACCATAGCAAAAGATAAGATTGCCATGAGCAAACTATAAATGGAACCTTTAAAAAAAGATATATACCAGTGTACAGGCCCGTGTGCACAGGTCAAAGTGCAGGTTTTTATTGACACAATTGAACAACTACTTGCTCCCTGTAGCGGTGACAACAGGCGATGCTATGTGAATTGGACCACTGTAACAGGCGAAGCTATGCAAATTGGACCACTGTAATAGGCGAAGCTATGCGAATTGGCATTGTCTCTAGCCTAAGGCAACAGCTACCTCTAGCGGTTACAACTGGTGAGCCAACATACATCTGGCCTTTTATTATATTGTTAGATATATTGTTAGATATTTGAGGGAAACAATTGATTATAATTTGACCTTTATTTAATAGAATCACAACATTTTTTGAGGTCTAGTTGGTTTGGGTGTGTTTGGCCGCCTGAGAACTGATCACAGCAAACTGACAGAAAAAAACAAGCCCGCATGCATCCAGTTCTCAGGTCCTCCCTGCAATCCTGGCTACCCTCTGAGGACCAGCCCGCTGTCTCACCCACTCATTGTGCCCCTGAATGCCCTATGGATGAAAAATCCACGCCAACCGGCTTAGCAGTGCCCATCTCCACTCGGACCCTGCCTCGGAGACCCCTCTGACCATTGTCAGACCCTTACTGTGTGGAAAGAAGCTAAGACATGTTCTGTTTGGTTTTTGCAGGCTGGATAGGACTTTGAATACTAGCATGTTCGGATTTAGATAGAACTGTGAATATTGGCATGTCCAGACTTGGATAGAATCTGTGAATATTAGCATCTAAGTCCACACTTGGATAGAATTGTGAACATTGGCCTGTGGACTTTGAATGTTAGCATGCCCGCACTCATGGGAAACATGAATGTTAGCATGGCCACACTTAGATACAATTGTGAATATTAGCATGTCCACACTTGGATAGAGTTGTGAATATTAGCCTGCGTCACATCTAGATAGGACTTTGAATATTAGCATGTCCAGACTTAGATAGAATTGTGAATATTAGCATGTCCAGACATAGATCGAATTGTGAATATTAGCATGTCCACACTTAGATAGAACTGTGAATGTTAGCATGCTAAAGGTCAGGTAACCCACTAACCAATATAAGCTCAAACTCTCCATACTTATATCAATCAAAAAACGTACACAACCATCTCTCGCACAACAGGTTGCACGCACTTCACAAAACTGCAACAACACATAAACCGGAGCAACGACACACGTGGACTGCCACCGATCCAATACCTGCACCAAAGCTCAGTATCTGGTGTATACCGAGCTGAAGCTGCCAACAGAACACCACTCCTCTCACTATCCTACTCCCTCTTCACCTTACTAACCCATCCCACCTTATCATTTTCAGATCTGCCAGAGCGCCCGGGGAACAATTCCGTTGGTGACAGTGCGCGGTACAAATACCTTTAACATTTTACATTTAACATTTAACTTCTTCAAGCACCATTCTACACAGTTTTTACAGCTTAGCAGTGCCCATCTCCACTCTGACCCTGCCTTGGAGACCCCTCTGACCATTGTCAGACCCTTACTGTGTAAAAAGAAGCCAAGACATGTTCTGTTTGGTTTTTTAAGGCTACTTCCCCAAGCACGTTCTACACAGTTCCATGCAGTTTGAAAAGACCATAGCAAAAGATAAGATTGCCATGAGCAAACTATAAATGGAACCTTTAAAAAAAGATATATACCAGTGTACAGGCCCGTGTGCACAGGTCAAAGTGCAGGTTTTTATTGACACAATTGAACAACTACTTGCTCCCTGTAGCGGTGACAACAGGCGATGCTATGTGAATTGGACCACTGTAACAGGCGAAGCTATGCAAATTGGACCACTGTAATAGGCGAAGCTATGCGAATTGGCATTGTCTCTAGCCTAAGGCAACAGCTACCTCTAGCGGTTACAACTGGTGAGCCAACATACATCTGGCCTTTTATTATATTGTTAGATATTTGAGGGAAACAATTGATTATAATTTGACCTTTATTTAATAGAATCACAACATTTTTTGAGGTCTAGTTGGTTTGGGTGTGTTTGGCCGCCTGAGAACTGATCACAGCAAACTGACAGAAAAAAACAAGCCCGCATGCATCCAGTTCTCAGATGTTGAAATGCACCCAAACTAACCCTCCACCACTACTCCACTTCCCCACTTACCTGATTTCCATCGCCTGGTCCACTTCAGCCCTGCGACGTCGGATCTGTCCCTTTAACGTGGGTCGGCTCCGACACCACAGGGCCCCATTTTCTTTTTTTTCCCCCGTCCCCCGACTCCAATATTGAGGAAGCGGGAGACACCCCTGCAACCCCAGCTCCCCATGATCGGTGTGTCTTAGCCAATTTGTTTGAATATATTCGGTTGAATGGTACAGGCCAAATTCGATCAAATGTACCATTCGGCCAAATATATTTGTACAAATCTACTAATACCCTCTAGTCACAAGCTCTCTGCGCAATTTCCAGCCAAGGGGAACATCTCTTCACCCAAGAAGTTGAAAGATCACTTTACAAGTAACTTTGTTCAGGCAATGACGTAGACCTGGTAAAACTAATTAAACCAAGTTCCAAGGCCGAGATCCGTATGTGGTAGTTAGAATAACCAAAATGTGTTATTTCAGTCAAATATACATTGTCCCTAAGTTAAGCAGGTATTTGCTAGAATCCTCGTCTGAAAAACGTTTGAACGAGGACACGTGTGAGTTCTATCCAGGGAAGGCACTGAAGGGCCGGGCGATTTAGGACCAGGCAGTTATCAAAGATATGTATGCATCTTTATTGCTGATATGTTACATATTACTGTTACGTGCACATGTAGATAAAGATAAGGGAGCCCACCCACCGCCCATTCTCACTCCTCTATAGCACACGCATCGTCACTCATCCAAAATTCCCTGAGCTGTCATTAACTCGCAAGCACCAACGTTTTAGCACCAGACATGTATGACCAGCAAGACCACAGACACAGGACATCTCAATCACACATCTCACACAGACTCAAGATAATGCAGTTTGCTTACATCAAATGATGCTTAAGCTTGACCAGAACATCTGGACATGTTATGTTAGTTAGCTTTTGTACTGCACAGCTCACCACCCTGGAAGTCTAACTGCATCATGGATTGTCAATACAGTGGCCCATCAGGGGTATGCAGGCCACAGTCTGGGTGGGGGGGTTTGGTATGGTGGAAAGAGTATGGGAGAAGGGGGAATAGCTTGAACTGAGATCAAACATTGGATCAGGTAAGAACGCACAGAAAGAAAGTTCAAGGACGCTTCAACCCTGCTTCTCCATTCACAGGAGTCTATTATCTTAGTTAGAAGGACTTTCCCAGTGAACATGGACAGCAACACCCCTGCTAGAATACTGGCCTCATCTGGGAACTGCCACTCAGGAATACTTAGAGGTCAATCATGTGGCAAGGCTTGCTTTTCAATCATGTGGGAGAGACTCTGGAGACAAGTGACATACAATAGTTGCATGTACTGTTCAATGCATGGGGGGGCAGCTTAGCTAAGCGTGACATGTCAAGGTTTACACACAGTATAAAGAAGGGCGGCAGGCAGGATGGCACTGGCAGCGGATGGTATCTGAATGCCCAGCCTGTGACCAGACAAACACGCAAACTTTACTTGTGGGAAGAACAACCTTACCCACAGAGATGTGACGCCTCGATCATGTTATCTGCAACTATGCACGCATAGGAGAGCACCCTAAACTAGAAATTCACCGCTGCAGTTCATTTATCTATTTATTTGCACTTATAAAGCGCACAAAAAGCCCAAAGGCATCGTGGCGCCGTTACATGGAATTGGTTTCGTTGCAGTTGCAGGTCATTGTGCATACATAGGTACATGAGATGTTACATGCAGGCGATATGGCTACACGTAGGGTTACAGGTGTGTAGCATATCGAGGCATATCACAGTACATTTAGCTGTTATTACATGAAACACCCTGCAATTCCTATGCCGAGATATCATTTCTAATCAACTGAAGTTAGGCCTTGAATTTGAAGACACACTGTGCTTGTAACATTAGCATAGAGTTTGTCCATTTAAACACAACATTACCATGAATCATCTGATAGGTAGACACTGTAGTGTGCCATTTGCCGATCTCAAGTAACAGCTTCTGCACTACTTCATAAGAATGTTCAGAGAGAGAGAGAAGAATGGACCCCTTTGCAGGCCAAAAAGCGACATTGATAATATTTTTTAAAGTAAAAACATTGCTGTGTGTTCTGTTTGTACACTCTTTGCTGTCACCCAAAGTAACAATTTAAGAAAGTGACAGTACAATTTAAAATGGAAGGGGTCCATTTTAGTATTCGGGCAGTCAAGCCATTAAAGGCCATAGTGTTTTTGCAGGTTATAATTTATAAAAGCGCTTTTCGAAATGACAGAATTTGATTTATTTATTTATTTATTGGTCATTTATATAGCGCGCATAACCAGATGGATCACGCCCTAGTTCTCAGCCATGGAAATGGATTCTGGAAGTCGGGAGATCTAAATGAATGGATGCCAAACAGTAAGAAAGGGATTGAAATTGTGGGTGAAGACACAATAACTATGTGAGGCTCCATTCATACTGTTTTGAATAATTTACATGCTACAAAAGACAAAAAACATGGTTAGACAATGTATGGCTAAGTGTGCTCCAAAATTGTGGCAAAAAGCAGTTTCTGAAAGAAAGAAGGGAGGAAAAGTAGGTAACTATCAGCGCGCTCACAGCAGTGTGCAATGCACTTGAGGATCAGGTTTCTGATGTAATGGAGACATTACCAGAACATGGCCGATTTACACCAGCTAGCATCAACATCACCACCTCGAGGTCCATCTTCCCAGGACGAGGAAGAGAATGGGACAAGGAATGAAGATTACCAGTAAGGAATCAGAGCAGGGTTCGAAATTGAGGGGAGCTGGGATCTATTTATCTCCTGCTTGCGGCCTAGACGAGCCTGGTTAGCTTAAAAACAACAGTTACCAAGAGTTTATTGTTGCTCCTGCTTATCCAATCCTAATTTCGAGCCCTGCAGAGCGTTATAAAACACAGAAAGTTACCTCTATTACACAACAATAAGCATGACAGCGCTGAAGCAGGATTGAATAAATTAAAGAATGTGGTTCAAAAAGTGTTTGAGGAACATGCAACACTAAGTAACGCTCAAGCAGATTGTGGGAAAACGCACAGACTGGACAACAAAATAAGCGAGGCCAAAAGAGAGACTAGGGGTTACAGAGATACCATAAGAATCTATTCAAAGAGGACTGAATTTCACTGGAATAATATGGCAATCGTCAATTTCAATGTACCGCCTTAAGAGGAGAATGTTGAGCTCCCAAAGTTAATTTGTGCACAGCAAGAAACCATGTAGGGTACATTTTACAAAAAGAGGCAGATTAGCCTATGAAAACACTGGGCTGATTAGAGAATTGGAGAGAACTGCCACAAAATGTGAAAGCAGAAACATACAAGTTACAACGAGATTTTCAAGTGAGGATAGACAGCGTCAGAACGCACTCTCCCCGGCTCGCATCAAGTGAAGCCAAGGTGAGGTAACTATGGCACAGCTTCACCAAGAATGGAAAAAGCCTGTGCATCTCTGACACAAACGCACAAACAAAACATGGAACTAGGGTGACCAGACGCCCCAGGTTTGCCGGGACTGTCCCGGAAGTGGGTGCTCTGTCCCCCTTTCTAAAGATTATTTTTCTATTTGAGAATGCAGTGGTTCCGTATTTTTTTTTGCAGTAGGTCTTCATAGCTGGCAGGCAGGAATGCACAATCTCGCACAGGAGAAGTGCCGCATTTTACGAATTAAGATAGTGGTAGTTTGTGATAAATGAATTCTAATACGTGTTTATTCCACCAGTAATAGTTGAACATCCTTCTCTTCCAACCGCTACTGAAGAGTAGTGCCTTGACAGCCACTTTCAAGAGTTAGTCCTACTTTTATGTTAGTTGCCTTATCCTGTTTTTTTTACTTTTTAAATATGGTCACCCTAAACTGTGAGGGTAGCATTAAATCGTCATCTCACGTGAATGAAAACCTTTAGAAGAAAAAAGACACCGTCCAGGAAAGATCCAACAAGTTATGTGTACATCTCTAGTTCTGTGTTCAGCACTGAGTTCTGTTGCTGCACTTGGTGGCAACACCTGCTGAGTCGTGGTCATTGGGGATGGGAGAATTTAATGTAGGTCTGTGGCTGTCTGTCTTTTGTGAGAGGTGTTTAAGGCTTGTGAGAGACAGCAGGGTAGAACTCTGGGAGAAATGAGCAGAGATTCTGGTTCCTGTCCCAATCAATGCCTGGCAAATGCCATGCACCGCCCCTTTATCTACTTTGCCCCGACAGGCAAAGGCCCCAGCAGGCCACCGGGTCAAGCACCTGAGCATGTTAGAGAGGTGCATATCGTCCCTCAGCCTGACAACGCACATGCTCATGAAGGTGAAAGGGTTGCCTCGAATTTCAAGCAGCCTTTTCTCTGAACCAAAGGTTCTTTCCTCCAGTAGTCCTCTGCAAGGCTTAAGGTAATGAGTGAAATTGCCAGACTATCCCCCTGGCCCATTCTTAGATCCTTCTTTCGTTGCACATGGGCTGCAATGCATCTATGTAAGAGATAGAGATAGAAAGACAGAGAGAGATTAACAGCGGCAATGTGAGATCGCAAAATGGGACCTGTCTCCAGAGGCCAGTGGTGGGTGGGCTGGATGTTTTGCCTTGTAACTCCTACTCTTCCCCTTTCCTCTTATCCTCCCCGACTAACCTTACACTACACACACATATCCCCAACAGACAGCTTCCACAGTCCTAGCCATTATCACATCAACACTAATCAAGGAATCACTAAGGTTTTCTGTTCTGCTCTATCACACTGTCCCGCATCAGCAGCTTACCAGATTCAAAGAGGAGCTGTAGTCTATCAGATCTTGGGCTCTTCATTATGGACAACATAATTGCTTGCTTCTATGACAAACTCCTAGATACACACAACAAATTGGCAAATGGGTACTTCGGACCTGCAACCATCAACACCACAGGTGTTGCATCTGTCTCTGCCACTGTCCAAGTAATAAGCCCCCGCCCTTTTTTTCTTACAGAGCCATGTGGAACAAGGCCACCAAAGGTAGCAGAAGGGCACTATATAAGACCATTTGGATTACATAGTGGATGAAACCATTTTCCTGCTGCCTCCTACTACCAAATCAATGCATAAGTAGGGACGAAATGCAGTTGCAATGATGTTCTCTCCAGCTGGTAAAAATACAGGTGGGAAGAATATCAATTCTGATTTAGGGACTAGCCAAACCAATAAGCCCAAAAAAGATAGGATAATGGAACCCATAAAAGCTTCATGCGGGTACAGAGAAATACAAGTTTTCTTTTACAAACAGTATTTTGCCTCCCGCCAAGATTTGGGCCTTCCCGAAATCTATGGGTTTCACTAGGAAAGGGCACATTAAATGGAGTGTGGAGAGAGCCCAATGGGAAGATAACGCCTAATGGGTTCCTGACCATACCTGTACCCCTGCTGTGCACAGAGAAGGTCCTACAAGGGAACAATGGGTGGAAGGGGGATTTGTTTTTTCTGGATTTTGATTGTGTTTTGAAGACCCAGGTTATGCACACACAAAATTTAAAAAGAATAAGCCACTTGTGGCTTTGCTGCTGCAACCACAACCCCAATACAATACTTATCTGTAGAGATTCTCTTGTGGAACATTTTAAAACTATAATTTAAATAAAATGATTAACATTCCAATGGGGTACTTAAATAATTACACCATCAAATAGAGCAGAATCAGATTCCACAGAAGAGAGAGAATTAAGAAAGATACAACATAAATCTGACATTTGTTTCCCAGAACCTAAAATGGTAGAATCGGGCAAATTAAGAATAAGATTTAAAAATGATCAACCAACAAAAATGATAAAAGGTAAAATCTAGACATTACGACTCTCTCTCACTTGTCAAAGGGGAGGGCAATTTATAGATACATTACAATTCAAGTAAACTTCTGCCAAGCCATGAAACCCAATGGACTCGATGAAAAGTACATTTGAATATGTTCAAGCTACACAAGTTGAAAGTAGGTAAAAATATTCATTAAAATACATCAAAGTGCATGTGTCACAATATGATCGGGTGCATACAAGTAATCTATATCCTGAATGATTAGGGCAGTCTTATAAGATGGTGAAAATGGTGTCCGTACTCCAGTTGCATGGCAATTCTTTCCTCTGCGTCATGATACTTGTCACCTGCTACCAATGAACAAGTAGACAACGCAAATAGGATTAGAGAGCTCTTGTCAAATTCTCGTCCTTCGCAGAGAGCATAACAAGAATACACTCTACACTGTACACATTGTAATTGTTTTACACCACAACCCCAAAATTATGTCTCTATGCTCTTTAAATCATTGTCAAAATCCGATCATTTGTCCACTGTGTGCTAACGCCATGTGCAAAAGCCGGCCTTGACATCGAGGGTCTGCTAATGTGAAACCAGCAATCTGGCAAGGAGACTCTAAGCTTTGTTAGCATTGTAATTTGAAGCACATATATATTCAAGGTAAGGTTCACTGCAAGAACTTTTTGAAGGGCAGATATTAAAATATAGAACGTAAATGTCTGCATGGCTTCTTAACCGCTCCGTCCAATTTTGTAGTAATGACATTTAATAAAAGTACTTCAGAGGACTCACTCAGTGAACCTCTAACCTAAAAGATGTGACAACAGCCCAAATCCCTGAGACTAGTTTTATATGGATTAGCCAGAGTATGTTTTTCTACTCTGCCCCAATGCCTCCTCAGTTAGATCCTGAGTCAAAAGTGCATCTGTATTTGCCCACACAAATGCCCAGGCCAGTGTGAGGGACAATTCCTAGGTGTTATGAGTGAATCCCAACTCTTAAGCAAATCTGTTCCTTAGTTGTGTAATACGAGACTTACAGGAACGTTTTAAAAACTGTTCACTCTAGCTAGTCTTATTAGCACCCTGAACGGGGGTGCAGCCAATTGGAATCCGCGCATCGCAGGCTGAAACCTGTGATCTAAGCCCGCATTCCACGGAACCCGCAGGCTGTCTCCCTCCACTGTGGGCTGCCATCTTCCCCTCCACCCTCCCTTATCTTTTTTTTTTGTAAAAAAAAAAACACTTGCCCCCATCCCAATTTACCTGTTTGTGGCACCTCCACCACCGCCACCGCAGCAGCTTCCCTTTTGGGCCACCATGGTTATAGAAGAGGGGCTCTGTATGCCTTCTATAACCATGGTGGCCATTTTGGTTAAGTATTTTCATGCATTCAACGGGACGTGCGCGGCGTCCTGTTGTATGAACGAAAATACTTTTTTTAGTTCCCTGTGTTACCGCTTTGGTAACCTGATGCTAATAGCGTTAACTTGGGCTGCCTGCCATTACCCCCCATTCCAGCCCATGGAATGGGGGGTTAATGTTATAGAATGTTTGCATGATACCCCTTCAAGAGCTTTATTGTGGCAATAAGACCCGAGGCGGCGGGCCAATACATGCCCAGGTAATGCCCGCGGCCCTGTACCGTAGTTACAGGGCCGAGCGTAGCGAGGACCTTCACAAAGCCCCGAGGGCATTACCTGGGGCGGTATTGGCCTGCCACCGAGGATCTTATTGCCATTAGTACCCCGGCCCGTTAGATCGGGGTACTAATGGCATTTGTTTTATGTTTCATGCGTTTCGAAACAGAAGAAAAAAAAGTGAAAAGAACTGGCCGCCGGGAAAGGGAAAACGTAGTCCATTTTCCCTTTCCATGGCGCCCATCGGGAGCGGACGCGCTGGGAACAGAAGTGTTTCTAGCGCGTTCGCTCCCAAGACCAGAAGAAAAAAGAAGGTAAGTGGGGTTGGGAGGGCGGAAGGGAGGAGAAGGGGGAAGGAAGAAAAAAAAAACGTACCGCGGTCTCCGGCGGGGGACGATGGAAGCCTTCAGCCGTGTGGAGGCTTGGAGCGGGTATGGCCCCACTTCGAGTCTCCACACGGCTGGAGGTTTCCATCGTCCCCTGCTGGATACTGCGGGATAGAATGTAAGTGGGGTGGGGTGGGAAGAGGGAGGAAAGGGGAAAGAAAAGTCTTACCTGATTCTCCGGCGGGGGATGAAGGAAGCCGCCAGCCTTGGGGAGGCTCGGAGCAGGGATTGCCCCGTTTCGAGCCTCCTCATTGGCTGAGGGGCTGCCACACCCCTCGCCGGGAACAGAGTACCCAGCACGCACGGCGTACAAGGGACTACCATGTAGTATGGCTCGCAAATGAGCCAATCACCACGCTGTATTCCCGTTGCGCCGCGCATGCCGGGTACTAATGGGTTGTAGCTCGTGTCCATGAAGAGCTACCCATTATAAGGCAAGGCATCCATACGGTGCATCCAAGCGAATCAGATTCCCAGCTGACATATCTATTTTGGGTTCCATGTTTCTCTCTAACGAACAGTCTGTAAAACAATAGGAGGGAGTTGAAACAAGCTTGTAGGAGGACTGTCATGACGATGAGCACAATATCATATTTGAAATTGTTTTTCTCATGCCTATCTATACTTTTATAGATCCAAACCGTGAGAAATTATAACAAATTTGTTTTGGGGATGCCCCAATTTATCATTGTAAAAAAATATTTTCTGTTAAACTGATCAATTTCAAGGAGATTGTGTTATGATTTACAGGACCTAGCGCACTATTGGCCTGATTTAATAAAAATGTTCAAACATGGGAAGCCCCATTGAAACATGTTTGTAAACCAGGCCCATTGTTTCATGTCTTTGGAAGTGTTATGTTGTTGTGTACCACATGTGCCTTTATGCAATGATACATTGTTATTTCAACATCACAGATTAGTTAGTAAGTTAGTTCGGAAGGGGGATCAACATAGTCAATTTGTGTTCATGTCATTTGAATGTGTATATAGCCAGGAATAAAGCTCATTCTTTGTTGATTCGGTTCTAGATATCTGTATGTGTTTTTGTTTAATATGTAGTGGAAATTTAATTTTGTTCACATTAGAGCCTGAGAGGGTTTATGAAAGTGCCTACAGGCTGGTAGGCCGCTGAGAAGCCAGAAAAGCTTCTCAAGCCTGAGAGTGGCGCCGAGAGATCTGAAAGAGGAATGGAACGTGAATGCAGCGTAGAGACATTTTAGAATGTGCCTAGAAACGGAGAGGGATGCAGAGAAGTCTCAAAGTGCCTACAGCCTGAGAATGGCATTGACATGCTCAACAAAGGGCCTAGCACTTGGGAGGAGAGTTAAGAAGTCTAAAGATGCTCTGATAATACACAAAAGATGTAACTCACATAGCAAGGATGGAGTGTACTTTTTGGGTTTTGTTGGCCTCATGACATGGGAGCCAATGGATCACTGTTGCCTCCCTCGGCCTTCCATCAACTTCATTGTAGCTCTCCTTTTTGGTTTCCCCCAGGATAACACAAAGGGCCTCATTCCGAGTTTGGAGTTAGCCATGGCGCTATTTGGCCCATTGTTTCCTCCAAAACCGGGTCCGACTCCGGTTTGGTGAGATGGGGACTTACCGGTCCATTCCAACCTTGGAGGGACAGGTACGTCCCCACTTATCAAACAATTCCCCATTCCCATTGAGCCCTATAGAGTTCTATAGGGCTCAATGGGAATGGGGAGGGCGCAAATAACTGCCCCGCGCATGCCAAGGCCGTTATTTGCGCCCTGGTCCCCTAACGGGAACCATAAGGTATGTTTGGTCCGACCAAACGTACCTTACGGGTCCCGTTGGGGGACCTCAGAATAGGGTGTAGAGGGATTACCGGCACCGGTGTCCTTACCGGTGCCCGGTATCCCTTGGCGCCAAACTCGGAATGAGGCCCAATATGTTGCCTTTTCTCTTTCTCTCACCCTATTCCACCAGTGCTCTGCTTTTCATCTGTATCATCTCCTTTGCAGGTGCGGCAGAGTTCAGCTCCATCTGGACACTGCGGCACATGAGTAGGTTTAGGAAGAGCCTAGAGTCTGGGAGAGGTGCAGAAAAACCTAAATGTGCATCAACCTGAGAAGGACTGATAATTGCGAATGACTGGAAAAACATTAAGAAATAATGTTGAGACTCGTGATACTGAGAAAGGAGTAAAGAGGGGAAAATAAAAATGATTAGACTGAGTGACTAAGTAATCCTGATAGACTGAGAAGAAACGTACAGCCTCATTACAAGTTGGGCGGCGTGATAAAAATGGGGCAGTAATTCCATTACCATTGCATTGTCTCGGGAGGATAGGTCAGGAGCAACGTGCTCGCCTTGGAATCAAGACGACATGGAGCAACACAGGTATGATCCCCAGGTCCGCGCTTAGAAACCTCTGGGTATTAAGTGCGTTATAAATAACCTATCATATCATATAAATAAATAAATAACCTATCATATCATCACCACACCACCAAACTCGCAGTTTGGTGGAGAGGAGGAGGATTCACCTCCAGCTAAGGGCTGGAGGTAAATCTGCCACTGTTCCGCCAAATAAAATGGTAAAATTGGCACAATAACCGCTGGCGGTAATTCCACCAAAATCCCCATGCATATGATATGATGTGGCATTTATAACACGCCTATACATAAGTGTTTCAAGGCAAGGGAGGGAGAACAGAGGGAAGACGGAGACAACTATCTTACTAGGCCAGGTGACATTTAGATCGCACAAGTGCAGGAGAGGGGGGAGGGGGAAAGAGGGCGGGGGCAGTGCAGTACATAGGATAACAGCAAAATAAATAAAGACAATAAATAAAAAGTGCGGCCAGCTGGCTGCAAGTGCAAGGTGGTGGCAAGTGCAAGGGTAAGTGCAAACATCAGGTGTCAAGTGCTGGTATGGGGCTGTAGGGATACAGAACCAGTCCCCGAGTACAAGGGTTGCCAGTGGGGCAGTGCAAGTGTGCGATTGGAGGGGAGGGTCCTATGGACTCCAAATAATGGGGACTAACACCTACTGCCATCACTTGTAATCCAGCGGTAATTCTGCCGACCCAAGTGGCGGTAACAGTAATCCCATTTGGTGGTCTCTCAGGAGAATTACCACCGAGATACAACCAAACTTGGAATGAGGCCCATAGTCTTATAAAATAATAAAAAACAACACATTGAGAAAAGGTGACCCCTTGCTTCGTTATTACCTCTTTGCCAAAATGAATGGAAGGTGAAAACTTGATAATGTGGAGGCGTGGGGAGGAGTCGCAACGTCTGATTGTCGGTGGTGCCCCGCTGTCTCCCACACTAACTATGGAGACGAGCATTAACCCTTTCAATAACTAGGCCGGATATGCAGGTTAGCCTTCTAATAAATAATCAGGGAAGAATGTTATTTGCTTAGATTGATCAACTGAGCTCCCCTAGTAATTAAGATAAGACATTCCTAGAAGCACTCTAAATCCATCAAGTGGAAAAGGAAACGAATCTTTATTCTTTATTGCAGGTAAGTCTGGAATATAGGTAGTTCCTGCCAGCAGTACATGGAGCCCGCCAGCTGGCTTAGCATCCACTACCTCCAGCATGCGGCCATAACATCGCACAAGCGGCATCTTTGCTTAACAACCCCTGACTTGCAGGAAGGAGACTGAAAAAATTGGCAAGTTGTGTTAGGGTAGAGAAATTCTAACTTCTCATACTTTTCAGACCCACCACTTTCTCATCTAGATCCTTACCAGGCCCGCAGAGTGGCATCTTAAGGAATGGGCCTGCCCAGGCACAGGGTCTCGCATTTGGAGGGTGCACACGCCCTCGCCTTTGGGGGAACTCATGACTCCTGCCTGAACGGGCTGGCTGCCGCCTGTTACTGCTTTGCTTTATTAAGCAGTGCGGGCAGCAACGGCTCATATTGGTAAGCACTGTATGTGCTTTCTGACTACATAAACACACACAGACACACACACGCGCACCCACGCTGACGTGTTATCTAATCCGCTGCCAGGTTACAAGTTTAACTTTTCGTCCACACACGTGGCAGAGACACCTGCTGGTGCAGGTTCGAGCAGGAGGTCACAACGCAGGCAGCCCAGCCTCAGAATCACTGGCGCAACAGTACATACAGGTCAGGACCCCTAGCAGCACCTGTCGTGGATGTTGTTGAGTGTGACAACAATCCTCTCTATCGCTTTCCAGGCCAGCATGACCTTTCTTGTCACATACTAGGCTCCAGAGCTCTACAAACAAGATCACTGATCACATCACGTCGACTATGATTCATTACGTTGTTTTCCTCATTTTCATTGGCTGCAGTGCTGATGCGCGTCATATCGAGTGCTGTGGTCTGTGTGGCCAACGTGGAAATGCATATTGATAGGTTTGAGTGCCATGATGGCTCAGGTAATAGGTCAGTCGTATAAACGCTTTTTGCAGACTTCTGTTTCCATATGAATGATCCAATTTGAAATTTCCGGCCAGGATTCCTCAGCCTCTCCTTTCTCTGGGGTAATCTGGCGTGTTAATATACTTTGGTGATAGTAACATCTACTGAGCTACGAAACAGTGCGTGTACACAAGATAGCGCTGGTTATGAAATCTAACATAGCATCAGTAGGGTGCAGGCCTGGAGCTCTTCCCCCTGGGCAGCCAGCTCCACTGAAGCGGAGAACGTGTTAGTGGGGAAAAGTGAATGAGTAACCACATTCTAGACTCTGTAAGCAAGAGGTTGAGGCTCATATCCTGGCTTTGCCACCTGGCGATACAGTGATCCAGGACACATCATTGCATCTAACTGTATAGTACTGTGCTGTCTCATGTGAACATGTTTGCCTTCTCACCTGCTTATTTTTACTTTATTCTTCTTATTTTTTTATTTTTTATTTATAGAGCGTGCAAACAGCCTGGGAGCGTCGAGGCGCTGTTACAAGGAAATTACTTAGTTACATGAGGCATGCATCATATACAACATCTGATAGACAAGTAGCAGATATTGTATATACATTGCAGACGTATACCCTGGGAGTGGGATCAGGCGAAGAGACAGGGCTGTCATTTAGGGGTCGCCAGAGGTCACAACTGCGACCTCTGTGGTCTCCCTTGCGACCTCTAAAAAAAAAGAAGAAAAAAAAAGTTTTTTTTTTTATTTATTTTTTTGTACTGCAAGCTCCTGGGCTGTGGCCAGCACCATGTGGCTCTTTACTTCTGGTGTGGCTGGCTTTCTTGTTCATGCCCCATAAAAAAAGAAGAAAAATAAGCACAGGAGGGCCACAAGTCTAAAGACTGTCAGCACTGACCCCAAATAAGAAAGAATAGGAATACCAAATAATGTGACTTTCTGGAAATCTATACAATAATTGCTAGACCCATTACAGGTTTATTTCAGGCTCACTTCAGGGGGCAAGTCGCTGAATTAGTCTGTTCTTAAATGCCTCAACTCAGTCTTTCATCCTTCTGAGGTTGGTAAATGAGTACCAACACAGGTTGGGTAATATCGTATGTATATTTGTTCTATATAAAGCACTTAAGCGTAAGTGCTATATAATAACACATCATTATCATTTGGCCATGGAAGTCTGCTTGTATTCACAGTAATTTGGTAATATGGGCCTATACACACTGATCTTAACGATACATATGGCGATCCATTCTTGTATGAAATGTACATCACATTATAGTGATATCGTAAGCATATTTTTCGTAGTGTTCAATGCTATGTGATGCCACTTCCTGTTTTGTCAACGGATGAAAGGTCGTGTTCCATCGCTTCCCGCGATATCACTTCGGGGTGAGGTCAATGTCATCAGGGGGTCAAGGGTCATGTGATGTCACTTCCGCTGGCATTTTGGTGAAATGATGTCCCTGCGAAGAGAAGTGTTTTGATGGCTTTGTGCAAGGCTGTGGAATGTTTATGGCATTGTTAAGACAATTGCCTGCTCTTTCTTTTCATGCAGGCCATTTAATTTGCACGAGTCCCAAAGAGATAGAGTCATGGGCAAAAATCGCAGGCCTCTGGAGAGGTTATTTTCTAGTCTGCTTATTTAAAACAAAAAAGTCTTATTTTTTCACATACAGTAGTAAAACCCTGATGAGATTTGTTTATGCTCACAACAGTTAGTATAATAGAACTTGCATTCGTCCCTTTATCATGGTGAAAATTAAGACGGAATTACAGACTTCGATAAAATCCCTGCTTCACCTCTTAACCAAAGTGGGTGGTCAACTCATTTATTCACATAGTGGTGAATCTGTCATAATTACGTGCCCCTATGCATTTCAAAATTGCCAACCCCTAATAGAAATTTAGTTCCCAGGATGCCCTGTTAAAAAGAATCCTTGCTTATGGTTTAACTGGCTATAGTGGTACCTCATATGTAATGATAGTGATTATTAATGTATTGCATAACACAACGTTATTTTATGCTTAGCCCCCTAATAGCAACACCGAAAAACCAGGCCCTCTTCTAATCTCAGTTGATGTCTGCATACATGCACCATCCTGGTAGCTCCTAATCGGTATCCACGGTCCATGCTATGGTATGTGTACCTTCCTCGTTGATACCAATCCACCCCCTTTGCATTTTGTGAGGCTGGTAATCTTCTATGTCTATGCTGGAGTATGTGAATCCTTTTTATATGGCGACTGCTCTGTGTCCTGCCTCCATGCTGAAGCCTGTTTACCTCCCCTATGATTTCTATTGGTAAAAGGTCTGTTGCACCTATGCTAGAAACCAAGTGCCCTCCCTGTGGACTGCTATTGTGTCCTTCAAAGGACACTTTCTTATTATTTTGATTCCAGAAAGGATGGGGTTAAGGGACCTGAAGGGGGTACCCGTGCTTATTTTGATTGGTGATGGGGGCAGCATAACGAGCTATGGGTTGTGATCGCAAACCAGGCAACGACCAGAGATTCTGGATCGCTGAGATTCTGGATCGCTTCATTATTTTGGTCGGGGGAGGGCGGTGCTCAAAGGCATCTGTGCCCTGGGCTCCAAAATCCCTTAAGATGGCCCTGCGGCAACATCGTCCCCACAATCACACTACACCACGGGTGTGGAACTCGATACCTCGGGGGCCCACAAAGCAGTCGACTCTACACCTCTGACACCAGCTGACACACCCAGCCCCAGCCAAAGGACGCCCACACTGCAAGCATGAGCTTTCCTCTCTGGACTCAGCCCCCATCACACCTAGGTAGCTGTCACACGCGCAGAGTTCAGGGTACTTCCGCTCGGCACCGTGAACACAAAGCTCTGCAGGCTTGTGTTTCCGCTCACGTCCTAGCAAAGCAAACCCGCCCACTCTCTTTCAGATCCACCAGAGTGGCTAGAGATCATGCAAATGGCAGCGGTGCGTGGTACACATCATAATAGCAGAGCATGAATATTCATGAGATACATTTGCATGCATTTGGAAACCTTGCATGCACATTTATCTCAGGAATATTACTGGGGGATATTCGGAAAACCTGACGGGCACGCAGCCCTTGCGGCCTGGAGTTCCACACCCCTGGTCTTGCTTCTGTATGGCTGGTTTGACTTCCCATTCCCAACTGTTTATGGCTTGCTCAGGCCAGTCCGGCATCCAAGTAGATGCCATTTTAGAAGAACAAGGAGAGCATCAGTGGCACATTGTTCTCATCTCTGTGCTATTGTAGAGGCACCCTTCAAGGCAATGCCTCCGCCATCTGTAAATGTGTTATTATTGCAAGCCATTCCTGATGGAAATGCACATCTCTGCTTTTTAAATAAATAAACATACAAGCCACAGAGTGTTAGCAATTTTGGAATGAGAAGGCAGTCTTAACCTCGTCTTTGGAGGTGGCGGGGATGGGCAAGTAGGTCTCTGTTGTGAGAGAAGGCTGGCAAGTCATTAAATTTAAATGTATCACCAACAAGGATTTGTTTTCATTTTTAGTGTCGTCATGTTTCTGGCAGCAGAATGCACTGAAAGAACATGCATGTTTAAATGTGTATCCGTTTGGTTTTTTCACAGTTGGGGGAGTTTTTCACAAAACACTGCATCTAAAAGGTTTAAATGTTCTTTCAGCACATTTGCTTTTCAAAGCCATTTATAGAATGTATGCAACATGTATTTGTAATGTTTTACAATGTTTTTCCGGCACTGTGTACGTTCATTAAATGTGTGCAGTAAAATAGATATCAGTTGATAGTGTGAGAGTCCTTATTGATATTTTGCCAATATAGGTTAAATTGCCAGTTATTTATTTATTTGTGGGTTATAACACTCCACATACGTATAAAATACTTCAGAGAACCATATGTTGACTTTGTTTGACTAATCTAATTGACCTAACATATCACACTTTCACTTTCTATAATAATCTACAATCATCAATGGAATGTGGGCAAGTGCCATCGCAGACCATGAACCAAAGGCGTAGACAGGGTAGGGCCTGAGCGGGCAAGGCCCTCCCAAAATCTGTAAATGCCCACTCAGCGATACTGTGTGGGCATTTACAGGTGTTAACATCACTGTGGTAGGCCCGACTTCATTGGCTTCAGGCCCAACTTGTTAGACATTTCTGGCTACGCCTCTGAAGTTACCAGCAGAGGAACCAAGAATCTTCTCATTGGCTTCGACCAAATGGTCCAGCTTGCCCCACTATGGGATGAGAAAAGCTGGGGACCCAGAGAGAGTGAGTCTGCTAGCAGAAAGGTAGTCCTGGCAGAATTCCGGTGCATGAATGTGTGGGGAGCCCCAGAGGCCTGGCACAAGTGGGTGTATGTCGGATACCGAGCCCATCAGCAACAGCCACAATGAAGCAAGGCAGGCACCCGCAAGACGACCGGCTTGGCAACCCATACCACGGAGAGATTTTCAGACCCCCACAAGCCACAGAGGGCAGGAGAGACCTTTGAGGCTTGCACTTGCATTGACTGCGAGGAGGTAGGGGAGGAAAGTAACGCAGCCGGCTGGAACCGCGAGGAAAGGCTTCTTGAGTGTAGTGCAGAACTGAACCGAAGCCTCAATGCTGAATGGTTGAACCTGGAAGATATGTTCCCTAATCTCATGCGTGAGAACACGGGTTCTCCGTTGCGCTGGTGCTCCAGGGACCTGGGCATAGCCGGGAAAAGCAATTTGCAATAGGTGTTCCTATACTTTCAAAGGAACTTCCCTAAAATATGCCCATCGGCACCCCCCTGGCAAATTCATAATTTGGTTCCCATGATCCCATGAGAAGGCGCACACCTGTGACTGGGAGAAAAGGTTCATGGAGCATGAGGTACAAAGTGTATGAAAGGAGAAGGAACATTTCCTAGGACTTGGAGGGCAGTTTCGAAGACCAAACCACTGCCACTGCCACCAGGAAGTGGGTGAAACGCTGTCCAGGGCACAGGGGAACTGCCCCAGTCCTGGATCTCACTGAAAAAGTGAAAGAGTGCATGCTGGGATTTGAAGTCAACATCCTTGGAACATTCAAGACACTTCAAGCCAGGTCTCATCATGCACCTTTCTTGCAGTTATCAAAGTCCATTGGATGATTTCACACAGGATCCTGAAGCCAGAATTCCCCACAGATGCTAAGGGGCTCACTTTCAAGGTCCCCGGAGCGTAAATGGAGGGGCTTAAGACAGTCGAAACGCGGTTACGCTCCCATTTTCATGTTTACTTCCTTTCCACCCAGCGCACTTAATTCCCCTTGTCCCGTCTTTTTCCAACTGGTCTTTATTAATCTCCTCATAATGGAATGTCCTCCATGTTTCCCCAGTACCCCTCCTCTTCCCCCTCGGCTTTCAATATAGCTTTATCTTGATGTGCTCCCTAAAACGTTTCGCCTCTTTTGTACCCCATGCCAGTGGCGTAGACAGGGTAGGGCCTGTCGACAAGGTCCACCCAAAATCTGTGTTGTGTGGGCATTTACAGATGTTAATGTCACTGCGTTGGGCTCACTACATTTGCTACAGACCCCACTTGTTAGACAATCCTAACTACCCCTCTGCCCCGCGCTCGTTGCATACTTCCCAGCTGCATTGACTGAAAACCCCTCCCACCCATCGCCACTCTCCGCAAGGTCCTAGAAGTCACGACTTCTCTTACCAAAACACTCCAATCCAACCCAAGGTTCCTCCTTCTCTGCTTCCCTGGCTCTAAACCCTGCCCTCCTGTGACACACAGTTCTTTTGCAGGAATTCACAGAGGGAAAGTATTTGACATGATAAAGAAGGTGACTTTCTTCCTTTGTCAATGTAACCAATGAATACCGAAAAAAGACAATTCCGCTTGGAAGGATTCACCCGCAATCTGTCAAAATCAGCCAAATCTCTGGCCTTCATTGTTGACAGTAGACTGTCCCTCCAAATTGACATAGCCAAAAAGGCATAAACCGCGAGGCTACAGGTCACACTGCAACATCAAACTGTTCATCCCCTCGCATGAATTCCGCACGATGGTCCAACCCCTCGTGATCTTGCACAGTGGTGGGCTCTCAGCTGTAAATCTCTCCATACCACTCCAAGGCGCCCTGCCACACCACAGCCTGTCTCAATACAGGTGCCCACAAGATCGACTGTATCTCTCCAACACTGCGCAACCGTCACTGACTGCACCTCCCCACAAGGATCATTTTCACAAGTGCATGTATCGCCTACAAATCCGTCTTGAACGGAGCACCAACATACTTGACAGCTAAACACCACCACTATGGAGGCCCTCACACTCCACGTAGAAAACCTATCAAAAGGTTGGAGTATAAGCTAGCCCATAAAGAAAAGACTCGCAAAGAGTCCTTCTCCTGCTACACCCAAGCCACCTAAAACACAATCCTGGCAGAGGCTCACTACCATACTACAGTTCTGCAAATCGCTAAAGTGTCTCTTTCAACAATACCTGCTGGATGAATACAAATCCCTCTCTCCCCACACACAGTACTGTGCACCTGTATGCAGTTCCAAGACCTATGCTGGCCCGCTCGTGTTGTAAAGCCTTCTGCTGCTCTTGAGCTAGATTTGCACTATAAGCAATAAAGAAAAATCAACAGTAGTCTTCTGTTATTATTCATTTCGATCCTCTTTATGCTTGTAAAACATGCCTTTTTTGCATTTATTTAATCTTTTTTTTTATAACATGCCTAATGCCATACCTGAGTTTGGTTTCTAAGTGCGGATCCGGGATTCGAACCTCTGTTGCTATGCATGGTCTAGCTTCCAAGAGCAGCATGTTGCTCTTATGTTATCCCCATTCACAATATCTGGAAATGCCTGATACAGAATACGATTATCAGCCATTTGCTAGATGCAAATCATGTGTACATTTATGCAAGGGACTGTGCATTCCTTGCAAATCCACAGCAGCGAGGATCCTGTCTGAGGCTGCCCTTCTATGTGGTCTCCCCCTTTTTACCCCTTGCTCTCCAACCCCGTGATATCAGCCACCACCTGCACAAGCTGACCTCTACCCTACCTGCTCACGCTCCCCCTCACACTCCCTACCACCCAGCACGCATACCTGTGACCCGATTGACTACTACTTCTCTGTAGCATTGTATTGCGAGGGTTATAACCCCTTGGTACAGCCGTCCATCTTTTAGCCTTATTGAAACCAATGTGAGTACTGTACGTGAGCCTGCATCCCAGTGTGTCCCATTCAAGATTTTAAAATGATGATTGCTCTTCAGCGCGGCTCATTCCCTTGACCCCTCTCCCACTTCCCTGTTCACCTCTCCCTCCAACCACAGCCTGCCCTTCCAATACCCGATTGGCTACTTCTCCATAGCATTGTATTGCAAGGGTTATAGCCCTTCATTACAGCCGATCACCATCTTTTTGCCTTATTGAAACCAAGGTGAGCGCTGTATATGAGCGTGCATCCCTGTGTGACCCATTCAAGATCTTAAAATAATGATTGCGCTACAGCATGGTTCATCCCCCTGACCCGCTCCCACTTCCATGTTCACCTCTCCCTCTGCCCCCAGCCCGCCCTCCCAAGACCTGATTGGACACAGAGGAGCTTTTCACACATCCTCCCAGTGCAGCCTCTGCACGTGGCTGCCCCCTGTGGCTAAGGACTCAAGGACAAAGGACACCTGCTGCAGAAGCAGCTCCAGGCGATGTTGGCCCGTGTTAGCCTGTGAGGCCTGCAGCCATCAACCAGCAGCCACTGACAAGTTATGTGTGGTTCGGGCAGGGGGTGCAGCCATTACTGCTCCCCACTAAACTGACCAACTCAAACCTATCCTAAATGGACTGTATGTCCGTTTTTCTGCCTGTCTGCTCGAGGGTGGAAACTGCAATTGTTTGAGGTTAGTGTCGGAGGCGGCTGTTAGTAGTACAGTGCGTCTTAACACAGCGCAAGCACGAAATATAGATCCAGACATACAGGCACGCTGTGGTGAATACAACCTGCACCCAACAGCAAGATCCGGGAAGTTTTGGCGATATATTCCTTAGTGTCAATCCGAACTCCAATTGATCGATCTCTACTTGCACCTGTTTCTCACTATGATGGCAAAGCTTTGAGCCAAGAAGGTGAGCAGTAAGAAGAGGCAGCCACCAAATGTCTCAGCGCAAAGGCAGCAGGGGCACCAAACCCAACCAGGCAAGCCACAATAAACTGGGTGGCACGCAGTACAGAACGTCTGAAAAAGAAACCTGTAACTGGGGCGGGGGGAATCCATCTGAGTGAATCAAACCAGTTGGTAGATCTAACACCAGCGGGAGGTGCCGTTGATGAGGAAGCTTATACACCGGGACCAGACCAGCGCAGTACGGCAGAAAAATCAGTTGGCACCAAAAGATCTAATGACTTCCTCCTCAGGGAGGATCTGGCAGGCCCATGTGCTGGGGACACTGACTCAGTCCTTTGGTGGGCAACCAAATCCAACTCTGCACAGGGTATGGGGAAACCACCCATGATCCCTTCGCCTTTACCAAGTGACAATATCGTACCCCTATTTCAACCAAAGGGGTGGGCTCATCGGATAGATCAATCCTGAGAGCTTTGGAACATTCTAGTGACCGGTATTACCAAGAGACATGTCTCCAACCTCTAACAATGAGAGACAAGATGAAGTCACCACACAATACTCTCTGATGTTCTGACCGTTGTTCTCCGGATTTGTGTGCAGCAAATTCCAATACCGAGCTGGAGTCAGACTTGGAATGGCAAGGCATACATTTGTTTTCAAAAATTGATTAGCTGAGTTTGCTAATTAAAATATTCCTGATTGGTAAACAAACCCATTTGATTAGCAATGTTTTATTAATATTTTTAATGTCACCAGAAGTTCTTTGTACACAAGACATAAAATAGGCATAGCTAAAGCATTTTTGTGTGTTGCCGAAGTAAAACATTAGTGAAATGAGTCAGGCCTTGCAAACGCTTTAAAATTATGCTATACCTGCAGGTTGGATAGCTTAGTTATACTCAACCTAGGAGAAATGCACTGGACCCATGGCAACGGAGGAAACAAAATGTAAATGCATTAATGTAAAATGGTGCATGCCACCACAAAAACACTTCATGTTTGGCACTCTGCTGCCATCCAGGGGCCAACCATGCACAGTGAATCTTTTGACATTTACTGCAAAGTAAATGTTGTATATAAAGTTTCAAACATCACATGCAAATGGTACTAGCCTTTCATAAAATCTACTGGACTGCGAGAGGGGATTAGGCTTTGAGAGCCCTGCATGAGTGTCTTTACAATGTTAGATGCATGAATGGAAACAAATAATGAAAATATTTGACAAAAAGGCTCAGGAAACAGTTTTGGAAGCTCTCTTCCACACGTGCTACTATATTATGCAATCATAATCATAGAGCAAAGCAAGCACTGGGGACTAAGTATGGTACTGCAGTACATTTGTAGATGTACAGACTGGATTGAACTAGTGATCACTACTTTGTGTAAATATCTAGTTAGCTTTGTGTATTCATTATATAAGAGGAAAGAAAGTAAGAGACTGAGCAGAGAGAATAACGTAGCATGAAGAGAACTGGGAAATCTAGGTGGAATATTGTAGTTTGTAGTCCTCTCACTTACAGGGTAGCTGATATAAAGCAACGGGTTCATGAGGTCGAATGTCAAGAAATATGGAAAAAAACTCATGGGTTGAGCACCAGCTGCACAGATATATGCATTTATAAAGCATTTGGCCGTGTGATGATGTACATTTTCTAAAGTGTTCTCGTCAATATAATACATTTTCCCCAAACAAAATGAAATATATTTGACACTGAGATTTAGATACACTAACCTAATCTTTACTGTAATGCATGGGGACAATGCAGTGTCTTACAGTAGCAATACAGCAATTAAGCATTATTTAACAACTTACATTTTTAGGAATGGAATTACATGACCGTCTTTGGAAAAAAAAATAAAGTAAACACATACTGGTCTTTGACAGACAGGATATAGTTAGCTTACTAAAAGTATAATCCCCATTACTTCTGGCACTCTTTTTCAAAGGAGGTTTGCCAGGCATTTCAGTGCTGGACTGCCCTTGTGGGCGGGACAAAGACTGATATGCAAATGGTTATTCCTCCTTTGTGAAAAGTACAGTGAGCAAAAAGCGATGGCTGTGGACTCTCAAAGTGGGGAAAACCCACAGAACAGGTTATCATGGAATGTTCTTTCTAGAGAGGTGCACATGCTACCTTTTTTGTATTTTGCAAGGAATTTGGGGTTGGTCATCCTGTGTTACCTGGGCAATCCCAGACGTGGACCCCTTGCTCACTGTGCTCATGGAGGCACAGCTCCACCTCACTGATAAGGCCGAAAGACGTGTCTGGGGTTGCTGTTGGCACTCTTGTTCAAAGGAGGTTTGCCAGGCATTTTGGTGCTGGACTGCCCTTGTGGGTGAGACAAAGACTAATATACAAATGGATATTCCTCCTTTGTGAAAAGTACAGTGAGCAAAAAGCGATGGCTGTGGACTCTCAAAGTAAGAAAAAAACACAGAACAGTTTATCATGCCATATTCATTTTAGAGAGGGGTTCCTGCTACCTTTTTTGTGTATTGAACAGCCATTTTAGTTAAGTTCTCTGATAGGTTGGGAACAACCCAGTCTTCCTGTATGTCTGCTGCACTATGTTGCATGGAAAAGTGTGATGGATGGTTCAACTCGTCAAATGCGATCAGTAATAAGTCATGTGGCATAACTGCTTTCCCAGATATCTCTTGCCTCCACAACAGATTGGTTGGGGACTGTTTACACCCCTTTTCACCTCTTATGGTTTGTGTCCCTGTAACTCAATTAGCTCTGCAATTGGTAATGCATTGTACGGTGTTGGCAACTGTTCGGCGGTGCATGCCAATGCAGGGCACTCTGAGACCGGTGGCACTGGAAGGTATTCTGCCATTTTCGCTGCTGCATCCGCAGCAGCGTTACTGAGTGGGACCTCTTCTGTGTTATTAGTAAGAGCGGTGCATTTTACGACTGCCACTACAGATGGTTGCGATAGTGCATGAATGAGCCTGTCCAATAATGTAGCATGTTGACCTGGAGATCTGTCAGCTCTCCTGAATCCTCTCCTCTCCTCTTCCGCCATGCAAGGCCTGCATGCACTGTGGTTGTGACATATGCTGAGTCAGAATAAATGGTCACGTGGTACTCCCTGGGACATTTGGAGTGCTTCAATAAGCTCTATAAGTTCAGCTGCTTGAGCCGTAAAATGCATTGGTAATCTCTTCTGTACTAGTACCTCACACTCCCCATCTACCCGGCGGACCACTGCTGCTCCAGTGTCCCGTAAGCCTGTGTCCTGGTCGGTTGAAGCTGCTCCATCAACAAAGAGGACCTTCCCCCCTTGAGTGGTTTATCATGGGCCTTTGGAATATCATCTTCTTCTCCCTCAAAAGTCAGATAGTCATGGTTGATCAAGTCTTCGTCAGAGCACATTTCTGTCAAAAAGGTAGCATGGTTGACAGTTTTGCATCGCACAGTATGAATAATTGGGCTTGATAGAATAGCCTTGTATAGGGGTGCCAGGCCCCGATAGAAGCCCCCCACACCTCCTAAAAATGAGTACAGATAACATGATAGGCAGCTCAATGGTTCGAGTATTGCAGAAATCAGAATTATAGTGATTTTATTTGAAGATTAAAAAAAGTGGACGTGGCACAGCACATATTTGGGTTAGAATGACTCAGGAAGTGAAGTGTGCCTCAAGTATTATACACATATCATGAATATGTCAAAAATATATTCTAAAATTAGGATAGAAAATGAGAAATGCTTAAAAATCAATAATGACTCATGGTATGGTAGCACAATGGTATATTGGAATATGTTTCAAAATGGATGCCAAGCACAAAATGGCGTCAAGAGCAGGTGTAGAAGTCCTGACTCATGCTGGTAAAGAATATTCTTTGGCAGCATCTTGCTGTAAGATAAGCACGTCTGGGAGGTTATATTTGGAGCTTGGCAGGAAAACCAGATATGATGTATTCTTTTGAAGACCAATTTGACAGACCAGCTGCATTTCTTGGCAGCCTAATTGAACTTATATGTATTTCTGCACGGTATGAGAAACCGGCTAAATCTTGGCAGGACTTTGAAGAGTAGATAAGAGTTGACAAGTGATATAACTATAATTGCTTTTGGCAAGGAGTTGAAAGATATGTAATTGTGTTCAGCTGGGTCTAAAATAAGCTTATTAGTCTATGTGGCAGTCAGCAAGTGTCTCCCAAGTATGAATTAATGTAGTCCTGGTGAGCGACAGATAAGCCACCCAATCAGAAGATAGAGAGGGCTTTTCTCTGGATAAAAGGCCCTATCAGAGAGATGCTCTGACAGGGGAGTAATTTGCATGAGAGTATTGCATCATTCAAAAAAGCCCATACAAGAAGGGCAAGGCAGAGTGAGTGTGTGTGCTTTCAAGAATGTCTTGTGAACCTGTAATAAAGACAGCTATGAGACTCACCAAGGTGCCTGGTTTCCTTTGTTCCTGTCTGAGCCTCAGAATTAATTCACAGATGCCAGAAAGCTTGATGGGATGCAGAAGGTCTGTCTGTTCAAACTTGTAAGCAGACGCTAGCTGCATGGTCAGGGTAGATCTTGAATGGTCTAAAATGGCAGAAACTGCATGTTCAACGTACAATCTTATGGAGCACCTTAGAAAAATGGTGGAACTCTTTTTTTTAATGGCAAACTCTGCCGCAGCAGCAAGTGCATGTTCATATGCAGATTGGCCCTGCATTACTGGGTCTAGCATACCGCTGTAATAGGCCAATGGCTTGTGGCCCATGGTGCTCTTTTGTGTCAGCACCTCAGTCTTCAGTTGCCCATTGGAATTGGAGAATAAATAGAACTCTTGTGTGTAGTCTGGAGTTGCTACCAGTGGTGCTGTGGATATGACCTCCTTGAGATAATTGAAATTTGTGAGCATGTCCTCGGTCTATGATATTTTATTGTCATTTGTCTGTGCTTCCGTGGGGCCTTGTAAAAGTGGTCTTGTGTACGCTGCCTAAGATCCATGCCCTACAGTAATTGCATATATCCAAGAATGTTTGTGTTTCCTTCAATGTTTTGAGCTGCAGAGTGGCGCGCACAGAGGTGGAGCAATCAGGAATTATTCTTTTGCCATTCACAGAGATTAATTGAACCAAGAAGAGTACCTCCTGGAGGCAGTACTATAATTTAGCCTCATCACCCTTGTATCCCTTGCAGGCCAAGATCTGTAGGATCCTATTTGATATCCACTTGTTTTGTGTAGGGAACCGTGGCGACAGCCACAGAGAAGCCCTGCATGTCAAGCGTTTCACCTGAAAGTGGGAAGTTTCCCTCACTGATGCATGATTTAGTGGCACCTGTGTCAACCATGAAGATGAATTGATTGTTACCCATCTCAGCATCCACTAAGGGTTCCTCATCAGGGTGGACTGTCATGGACAGGACTCTGCAAGCGAGAGTTCTCTGTGGGCTGTCCTAGTCAGGGTATGTGTTGGTGCTGGAGAACATAAAAGGGTTGTTCCCCACTACACTCACGTCCCGGTAGGGTAGGACAGTGCTGTTGGGCACCTCATTGTTAGTTGGCAGATTACTTCCATACATGGTGTTCTGTTGGAGAATTAGTGGTTGTGTCATCTGGGGGTTCTCCACTTGTGCACCTGGGGGTCGTGGTAATAGTTGAGTGTAGGCTTGATGTATTTCATAGGGTATGGATGTTGGCCTGTGGTTGGGGCTGGAGCGGTGGGTAATATATATATGGGTTGCGACCCGCCCCTTGCCTGCTCCTACATTCTCTTGCAAAGTGTCCCCATTTCCACAGCTCCAACATTGCAAGGGTCCCATACCTACTCCTTCAGGTCCCATGCCTCCAAATCCCCCTCTGAACCCACCCCTGCCTGCGTTGCTGACCTCCTTGCTGCCACTCCAGGTAGAGTTACTGAGGTCCACCTCCCCATTGTCCTTGCTCTTCTCCTGGCCAAATTCCTGCTATCCTCACATCTAGAGGCACCAAGGTATGCTCTGCTACCTCCATTTGCACGCGTGATGATACTGTCCCTTCAACTGCTATTTTGCTAGTTTTTTGTGTACTGGTTTTGCTTCCTCAGCCTGGAGCCGTTGGGCCATTTCCTTTTTTCGCTCCTGGATCTTGCCAGCCCTGGCAGGAAGGGGCAGAGCAGCTTAATCAAGTTATTCTTGTCCATGTGCACCCAGAGCACATAGTGCGTCCTGCCTAGGTCTTTATGTAACAGCGGCATCTGGGTACCTGTACTGCTCCGTTCTTTTCACTCAGCACTTCCCTTTTTCCGTGCCACTGCTACCCGACCAAACCTAATCCTTAAATGTGGTCTCCACAAACTTTCCAATTGTGGCATCACTGCTGCACACCCCCCTCATCATAATCCATCTCATCCATGGTATCCCATTCATCTTCCCACAGCTCTCGATCTGTCTCCCTGTCGGACCTCACTGTCCCGTATCCCGTACTTCCCGCTCGCCCGTCAACACCTCCCTCCTTCTCAATTTACACATCCTTTATGGCCGCACTATCTAACCTAAACAAAATGTATCCTGCTCTCCATTCAGCCAACCCACCTCCCTTGTTTCCTCCCACCTTCTGTGTCGCCCTCAATCGAGCCAATTCTACCTGGTAGCTTCCAATACCTCTTCTAACTCCTTCTGAAGTTTACTATCCTGAGGCGGGATAGCACTTGGTGTTGATCAGTAGGGAGGTGGGGCAGTTGGCGGGGTGGCTCTGTATGTAGGGTTTGTATATCCGTGGCTGGGCGAGTGTTGAGTGGATAACCCCCTCTATGTGAAAGCGCAGCTTTGTTCTCCTGAGTTGTCACAGACATGACATCTATGGACACCCCTTTAGGGTTCTGTGTCCCCTCCCCATCAGTGTCCTCCACATCCTCTATAATTTTCCACAGGTCTAATATCTCCTTTCTCTTCTGAAGTTGTTTACCTTTATATTTAGCAGCTTAAAACGTGCTCATATGTGCTCTATCATCCCTCTGTTGTGGGTGCCCTGCACTGGCCAGAAGCGGGGTATCCCCCCTTGTGTCTCTACCACCCATTATTTAGGGTAATTCTCTATCTTGTCTTTGTACAATGTTAAAGTATTATACATATACTCCAATGACGTCCTCCTCCCATCTTCACAATGTTCGCGCTCAAAGCCCCAACCATTACAAATATGTGTTGTGCACACTTTTATCACCAAAGTCACTACCAGTCCACCATCCCCGCCTCCCTGTCACCCCTGTCAACCCTTCCGCCTCCCCCCTATCCACACATGCACCCACACACACACTGTCACCCTACACACTCCTAAAAGAAGCTACCAACACCGGCCCACCTTTGGCCTCCTCCTGTTGCACAAAAAAGCGTAATACACTAAAATAACAAGCTAAAACAACAACCTCTACTTCATCCGAGCCCACTCATTATACAAAGCTCCTATTTTTCCTTTATATCTTTATCACAAAACAAATGGCGCCATCATGTTCCCTCACTCGGAAAGGCCCCCTCACTCCTGTTTTCCTCCTTAAAATCCTCTTAAATTACCAAAAAATAACAATAAAACTAAATCTCGCCATGTGGCCTTACCACACTCCTCCTTCACTCATACACACCACACCATATCCTTCGCTGTTATCCCTCGCAAAGGGTGTACTCACGTCTGCGTTTTCACCCAAACTCCTCCATCACAGGGTCCCAATGACGCTCTGCACTCTACCAGGAGGCGCGCCCTGCTCCAAAGAGCAGACAGAACTGCTGTGAAAATGGCTCCTGCACACCTCTGTGGATTGCGTGCTTGGGACTGGTCGCTGCAGGTGGGCGCGGCCCCTTCAGAGAAGCAGCCTGGAAGCCTCTGTTGTCGTGGGGGTAGCTGGGATCACATCAGGCTCACCAAATATAGAAATGCCACTCAACTCTCACACCAGAGCAAATACAACCCACTAGGGAAAAAAGGCACAAGACACCTCTTGCAAGAATAACAAGTCTTTTATTTCTAAAAAATAGGAGTGCATCAGCAAAGAGCTCTGCTGCTGCCGAATGTTCTGCCAAAATAAAGTCTGCAGGAGCAGCACTTAAAGAAGGTACATCGCGTCATCAGTGACATCATTACATACAATAAAAACCTGTGCAGCTGGTTGGTGAAACCCTATACATAGGCTACCTGCTCCATAGGGGATGCTAGGCCATTGGTCCAGCCCCTTGTGTACACCTTCTTCCACGTAGATGATGCTGCAGTCCTCATCGGTCATGAGGTGGCAGCTAATTGGCAATTATGTGAAAAATAAACAATACATCTCTATCTATGTAGCAGTGCACCTGGTACAAGCAGACAGGGGCCCAAGGGAAAAGCTGAGGTCATACTAACTCACAAACTTCACTCGATCCCAAACAGTCCAGCATCTCTCCAGGGTCTCCCACCCTCGTTCTGGGCTATAATTGTATCCCTCCCTGCACCCTGCAGCACAAATTATGTGACCCAGAAGTGAAGGCAGAAAGTCCTGATTTCTGATCTTTCTTGATCGATCGGGGGTCTAACAGTTTTATGATCCCTGTGGTCTGGGGCTGGCTGGTACCTTGGAATTTAAGGGTCTGAAGGCTAGGGCATTTGGGTGCTATAACTTAGAGTTGGAACTGGTGTGGGTCAGAGGCCGGTGCCTTCCTTGTCGTGGGATTGTATTACACAAAGGTGCTCAACCCTCCGCCTGTGGCCTTGAAGAGCACATTCCTCACAGTGCACGAAGACGGGCAACTTTTAAAACAATGAAGGGTTTATGGATCTTTGTAGCTCTGGCCTGGCTCATAAGTTCCTGGATACAATGTATTCCTTCTCTAACGTTTGCGGCCTAGGCCAGTGATGCTGGCTACTGCTCCGCGTTTGCATCTTGTGTTCCAATATGGTTGCTAATATGTAAGATGGTGTTTGTTGCCACATGTGCACTACTTTTATGAAGCATGCAATAATATGATTGCATAAAGGACTTTAGGAGCCCCGGCCTCTGCCCTGGTCTCTCATATTGCACTTCATGGCCTTTGCCTTATTCTAAACTGCTTGGGGATGTGGGAAGGATGTCCCCCCTTCCCAACACCCCACGCATCTTCAACATCTCCTTGACCCCACTAACCATCCTCATCAAAAGGCACAGACTCACCTGCTACATCTATGCAAACAACACCCAAATCATCCACAAAAATGAAGATGTACAAGAGGAGAACACAACGGTAGTAGACTGTCTGAAAGAACTCTATGATTGGATGAACACAAACAGCCTCAAACTCAACCCGGGCAAGACAGAAATGCTTCCTCCACCTACACACGATCAAAAATATCCTACCATTCCTCTCCTTCATGCACAAAACACTAGCCATCATCTCCCTCTTCATGTCCAGGATAGACTACGCCAACTGCCTATACCTCGGCGTGCCATATTATCTACTGAAGAAACTGCAACATATACAGAATGCAGCGGCCAGATTCCTCCTCAAACTCTGAAGAAGAGACCAAATCACTCTTGCGCTAAAGTTGCTACATTGGCTGCCAGTCAAAAAACAAATCACATTCAAAACAATGTGCGTGACGCACAGAGCAAACCATGACCAAGGGGCAGAATCCCTACAAACGAAAATCACAATTTACCAGCCGACCAGAACACTCAGATCAAGTAAGGAAGGACATCCGCCTGGAAACTAAACTATCTACAAAGAAAACACCTGGTGGATCATCATTCCCTTGCCTAGCCGCAGAAATTTGGAACATCCTCCCGAGAGAAATGCGAAACATGAAGGACAACCTCAAATTCAGAAAACTCCTAAAAACCTGGCTCTTCAACTCAGAACCGGATGAAAACGAATGAGCAAGAGGGCCCCCACCACACCCTGCAATGAACACACATATCGCAGAGGACTAGAGCATACTATTCCAACTGCTGGGAGGTGGAGAGACTTCCTAGTGGGAGGGAGACCCGGTTTCCCATGAAGTACCTTACCAGAGGATGAAGAGGGAGTTGGGAGCATCCTAGGTTGAACCACAGGCAAAGGGTATAAGAGTTGAATGGGAAAAAGTAGTGACCGAACAGATAACCCATGGTGACCAGGTAGCTCAAGGGCATAGGGACGAGGTCCCCCTCACCCCTCCTCAGGAAGGCGATGGCGGCTGCACTACAGGATATGCCACGGGACAAAGCAGTGTAGAAATCGTTTTTTTTCGGGACACAGGGTGGAGGTGGGGGTGGAGGAGGCATAACCACTAAATTGCCCTGCAGTCAACCCATAACCCTGCATGAATATAGGAGGAAGACCACCCACACCCCTCAGCACACCATAATATGCGACACTGGCTGGGACGCGTACCACAAAGAGCCAAAGCGGAGTAGGCATGATGAAGCGCTGCCACTAACCAACCCACTACAAATCTCATCCCTCTGCTTACACCTCTCCAATTCTAATCATAACACAACCATACCTATATTGCGCAACTAACTGCACGCACTTCACCACCCTGCAACAATGAAACAAACCATACATAGCCTCGTACAACAGCACATGACAACTACCAACCGAAAAATCACACCTACGCTCAGCGAACTGAAGCTGCCAACAGCTCATCATAGCTCTCTTGTGCTTTTCCCGCTCATTTCAACTAACCTACCCTACCCTCTTGCCTTTCGGAACAACCAGAGCACCAGAGGACCACTCCGGTTGTGATAGTGCACGGTAGAAATATCCTTTAACACAACTTCATGGCCCGAGCTCACACCACCCATCAGCTGAGAAGACGGTCCTGGCTCCTCCCACTTTTCTTACACCTACTCCTGCCTACTTGCCCATCTGTGTTGTAGGCCCTTAACCCCATTCCCCAGGATGACACTTAACCTGTGGCCTATCAGCCACGACTGCTTCCTGCACCACTCTCTGCTGCTCATCTTAGTCCCTCCCTGTCTGTTACCTCCCTCTGTGCCTACCCATGCAGTGCACCCTCTCCTCACATCCTCCCGCTTCCCGGCACCTAAACCCCTCTGGGCACTCTCTCCCAACGCCCCCACACCCCCTCCGCACGTGACCCGAAACCCCTCTCACCCTGTCAAACTGCTCCCCACCATAGCGCTGCGTCCGCACTCCATGACACCTGATCTGGTGCACTCCTGTGATGCTGCTGCTCCCTCCGTCCCATTGCAACACTCCTCTGCTGTCCCCTGGGTCTGTGCCGCCATGTGGCTTTGATACAGCTCTCCCTCAGATGAAGGCTCAGGAACAACATGCAGGGCTCCAACCGCTGAGTGTTGCCAAACTTAACCGCCCCCCTTTAAATAAATAACCTGGGAGGATCTCTGCTCACCACCTGGAAGCGGCTCACTGGCGTGCACAGCACCCAGACTCACCTGAGTGGCAATGCACCCCTTCTTCCCCCCAGGACCCACCCTTCACGTTCATTCGCAGAACAGGACGATTTGGCGTGGCCAGTTTGCCGCGGGCCGATTCGCTGTGACCGCTTTGGCGCAGGAGACCTTTGGGCACGCCCATTTAGCACATACTGGTCTTTTATGTAAATGGGGGAGGTGGGCAGGGAAACAGGGTGCAAGGTAGAATATTTGTGCAATGGGATATGTAGGGAGGTATTTTTCTAGTCGAGAGGACTTGAGGTGGGGGATGTGTGTAGTGTGGTGTGTCAGCTGGCAGAACGCCAGGAAGGGTTTCTGTGTATTTCTGTAGTGGGATGACAGGACGTCCACTGGGAGATGTGTGCAATGGGGTGTGTGGGCTGTCAGAGTGGATATTGTGCATCCACAAGGTAGGATACTTGTGTAGTGGGATGGCAGGACGTCCAGTGGGAGATGTGTGCAATGGGGTGTGTGGGCTGTCAGAGTGGATAGTGTGCATCCACAAGGTAGGATACTTGTGTAGTGGGATGGCAGGTGGGGGATGTGGGTATTGGTGTGGGTATAAGGCAGGGTGTCAGGCAGGGTATATGCATAGTAGCGTGAATGGGGAAGCCAGAGGCCATATAGATGTATGCAGTGGTGTGGGGTGAGGAGGCAGGGTGCCATGAACGGGGACCGAAATTGAGATTGGATGATCAGGAGCTAAACCCAACTCTGGCGTAGCCAGCATTACCCAGCGACCAGGAGCTACCACTGGAGAACCAGGAGCTAGTGCACAGCGTTCCGCAAATCTAACTTCCACATAAGATGCACATTTATCATAGGTCCCTTATTTATGTGTCCTAATGTTTATTTATAGCTTGTCCCAAATAAACAGGGTTCAATTCATATAGGTGTGTCTGCTCGTCATCAGTTGGCCTGGGGAGGAAAAAGTGACTCCTAGTAGCTGTTGGCGTCAAGCTAACCAGGCTGGTCTAGGCCACACACAGGAGATAAATAGCTCCCAGCTCCCCTCAATTTCGAACCTTGCATGAATTGAATTTGTGTAGAGTTGTGGCAAGGAAATTGTATAGTGGGGTAGTAGGTTACCAAGTCGGGTATATGTGTAGTGGGAGAGGAGGACGCTACATAGAATGGTTGGGTAGTGGGTTGGCTGTGGAGGCAGGGCGCCAGTTTAAGGATTTTATGTAGCGCAAAGGGTACCAGGGCCATCTTAATGGATTTTGGGGCATGGGGCACAAATGCTTTCGCCTCCCCAATACCAAAACAATTAAGGGATCCAGATTCTCTAGTCGATTTCCTGTTTGCTATCACAATCCATCAATTGTTTTGGCGCCCCCATATGCAATCGAAATAAGCATATGGTATCCCCTTCAAGTGCCCTTTCCCCATCTTTTCTGCAATCACAATAACAAGCGGCATTTGCAGGGCAAAGTTAGCAGTACACAATGAGGGCACTTGATTTCTAGCTTAGGTACAAGACAATTTTTAACAATAGCACCCACGAGGAAGCTACTCTGGCTCCAGAATAGCTTTTGGTGCCAGGGGGGTAGATAATAGGGCACCAATGGGTGGCCCGTGGGCACACTGAACACCAGGGGGAAGACAGAGGGGGGCAGTCACCCCCCGGCTCTGCCACATCACCGATTAGTAGACATATTAAAAGGTACGTATAACCCACAATAGACATAGAAGATTACCAACCTCACAGAATACAAAAGTGATCAATCGTGGATACAGGAGACAGATTGGAAGCAATGAGAAAAGTGCACACTCCATAGTATAGATAGTGGATATCTATTAGGAGCTACTAGAATGATGCACAAATGGAGACCTAGTAGATTAGGAGAGGGCCTTGTTCTTCCAATGGAGCTTCCATTAGTGAGCTAAGTAATAAATGACTTTGGGCTTCATTATGAGTTTGGTGGTTTTTCGTTTTTTGGTGGTAAGGTGGTGGTTTACCTCTACCATTTTGATGGCGTAAAAAAATCCACCACCTTAGCACCCAACCTATAGTACTGCGCTGCAGTAATCTGGTGGTAATGGAATTACCACTGCATTAATACCATTTTTACTACCATTTTTACCACACATCCATACTCGTAATGATAATCTTTGTGTTGTACATGTAACTTCATGGCCTGAGCCCACACCACCCATCAGCTGATTAATTGGTCCTGGCTCTACCCACTTTTCTTCCACCTACTCCTGCCTTCCTACCCATCTGTTGTTCTAGGCACACCTTCATTACCGATGAGGCATCACTACAGCCAGTTAAACCATGAGTAATCATTTTTGGAACAGTAAACCTGTGCACTAAATTTCTCTGAGGGGCTATATTTTGAAATACGTAGGAGCAAGCAGTAGTTTATGACAGGTTAGGCACTATGGGCCTCATCACAACTTGGTGGTATTTTGGCAGTAAATCTGCTGGAATACCACCAAATGGATTTACTGTCACCGCCACTTGGTCTAGCAGAAATACCATTGGATTACAAGGGGGGGTAGGCAGTGTGAGTCCCCTTTTATTGGAGTCCTTAGGATTCCATGAGGATTTCGGCAGAATTACAGCTGACAGTAATTCTGCCTATTTGACCATTTTTTGGCAGTGAGGTGGAAGAATTACCACTGAATTGCCATAGTTTATGGCACAGTGCCAAACTCATAATGAGGCCCTATGGAATTAAATGAGTTGCCCAGCATCACACACGTTGGTTAAGAGGTGACACTGGGATTTGAACACAGTCTGCAATTTCCACACTCAACCAAATCAATTCCCAGTTGTTGTACAGAAACGTGCAATTATTTGTGAATGTTTCACGTTCATGAACTAAAATAATATACTATTTTATAGACCTGGCTTGGAAATGTAACAAATCACATAATAATTCAACATGGCAATATATTTCAAATCTCATCTGGGTTTTAGGACTGTATTTATAAACATGAAATACATCAACATACAGAATTGCAGATTGCTATTCATGATGTGCAGAAGAACTCTGTAAAAACGGTACAAAAAAGCAAACCTTGTACAAATAAGCAGACATGAAAACAAACTTGTGAGAGACTTGTGGTTTTTGGTTTGTGTATCTTTTGTCTAGGAACCCTTAAACTCAAATGCTATGCATCAGCAGGCAACACAGCTTAACAATGCCACCAGCATGTGAAAAGGCAAACCTTTCCATAGACCTTTCCGTAGACGACAGCACAGTTAAATTAGATGATTTTTCCAGGAACACTTTATCGTCAGGATGGAAAGCCAGGAAATGAGCCTCAACTCTTTGCTTAAATAGTCTAGAATTTGGCTAGCAACTCACTTTTCGTGACTAACACTTTATTGTGGGTGGCTGGCCAGTTTTACAACCCTTTGTTGGGGGTACAGAGTTCTAGGCCAGCACCATACTGATGCTATATTAGGTTGTATAACTACCTCTGTCTTGTGCGCGTATTTTGTTTTGTAGCGCAGTGGGTGTTACTATCACCAAAGTATTTGCACATTTACGATTATCTCAGAGAGAGGAAAGGCTGAGTCAGCTTTGCCGGAATCTGGTACTATGAGCTGGCATAAGAACACAGATCTCTGCGACACGTACTTATCAAGCTAACTTGTCTTCTGGGCTATCAATGCACTCCAAATTATCAATATGCATTTTAACTTTGGTCACACAGCGCACTGCAGCCACTTTGCTGCACAGCAGGGAATACAAATTTGGAAAACAACATCATTAATCATGCTCGTTGTAATGTGATCAGTAATGTTATTCCCAGAACTCTGGGACCCAGCACATGATTGAAAGGTCATTTTGACCTGGAAAGCACTGCAGAGAATTTTTGTCAAACACAACAACATCCCCAACAGGTGGAGCCGGGGGCCCTGGCCTATAATGTTGTGCCAATCATTCTGAGTTGCCAGAGTGAAACGGGGTATCTAGTCAATTCATCTAAACCCATACCATCTAATGCCTAGCATCAAATTATATTCAATGAAAAGCATTACCATCGAATTACTTTTTCATTGACTATAATTCGATGGTATAATAGAAACTGGGGTTAGGGTTAGGGTTGGGGCTAGAGTTAGATTAAGGGTTACATTATGGTTAGGGTTAGGTTTGGGGGTAGGGTTAGATTAAAGGTTAAATTAGGGTTAGGGGTTAGGGTTGGGGCTAGGGTTAGATTAAGGGTTACGTTAGGGTTAGGGTTGGGGCTAGGGTTAAGGTTAGGGTTGGGGCTAGGGTTAGATTAAGGGTTGCATTAGGGTAAGGGTTGGGGCTAGGGTTAGGGTTGGGACTAGGGTTAGATTAAGAGTTACATTAGGGTAAGTGTTAGGATTGGGGGGTGGGCGTGGGGGTTCGAGGGGCTGTGTGGGACCCCCTCCCCAATAAACCAAAAAAACAAAACATTACAAGGAGCTGCCAGTGCCGAAATGTCATTACTGGACAGCTCCATGTGACATTTTAACGTTAAAAAGAAATGCATTGAAATGCTATCTTTTACATGTAAAAGTGCATTTCCATTGAAAACAGTCCATTTATATTTTCGATGGACTGGTTTCGATGAAAAAGCACTTTTACAAGTAATAGATAGCCTGTCGCATTGGTAAACGTTGCTTTGGTTTCAATGGTGTGGCAATTCGATGCTTCCGTTTCGATGAAATGACTAGGAACCGTGAAAAGGATGTGTGTGTGTTGACAAGATGCCCAAGAGAATATTTTTGCGGTAGGATGGCAGGATGCCGGGTGGAGGAATTGTATAGTGGGATGGGTGTGAATTCAGGGTGATAGGTGGGGTATATGGGTAAAGGGATGGAACCGGACGTAGGATGCCAGTGTCACAGATGGCTCAAATAATGCTCCAACACTCAAAGGTTCAAGGGTGTGAGAAATCCGACCATCTGCCTGGTGGGCATCCGCTCACTTGTGCTTTTTGGAAATGTTTAATTAAATGGAATTATGGTAGACCAACATCAAGCCAATGTGTGGGGCTGATCCACACACATTTTCCTATGTTCATACCACGGCAAAGCATCAAAGCATAGATCCTTGGATTCCAGTCTGGACAACGATGACAGGCACAGTCCACCCCTTTCATTGGAATGTGACAGCCAAGGAGTGCACAATGTCATCATCAAGAAGGGGGAGAACTAACCGTCCCCCTGCTATGGTTAGCCTGATTAACTGACAAAGGCTCCATGGAACTGCCCTGCTCTTTTGTCAGGCTCTGCAGCTGGAGGGTGTGATTATGATACCAACAGGGAGTACTTCAAACAGGCCCACACGGGACCTGGATGCAGAGGCACTCTGTGTAACAAAGGAAACAGGAAACCCAATAACTGACAAAACCCAATTTGTCTACAAATCTCTCCATGACCTCGTCCCCCCTATCTTTCTTCCCTCCTCTCATGTTACTCTCCCTCCCGCTCTCTCCGCTCAGCTGATCTCTACCTTCTCACTGTACCCCCAGCCCCTTGTGCCTTCTCACGCTTCCGCTCCTGGAACTCCCTACCTCTTACTATCCACTCCACCCCCACCTGCTCATCCTTCCGCTCCTCCCTGAAAGCCCTTCTTCTCCACTCCCCCCTGACTATCTTCCCTACCTCTCTCCCCCCTCAAACCACTTGCCCCCCTTCCCTTCCCCTCCCAGCCCCTTGTGCCTCGTCACACTTCCCTTGTTCCTACTCTTGGTCCCCCTCCACTGAACTCCCCACCTCTCTATTCACTCCACCCCCACCTACTCATCCTTCCGCTCCTCCCTGAAAGCCCTTCTTCTCCACTCCCCCCTTCACTCTCCTTCCCTACCTCCCTCAAACCCACTGCCCCCTTCCCTTCCCCTCCCTCCTCCCCCACCTCTCGCTGACCTCAAATTGGATACTGAAACCACCAGGGGGCATAGGAGGTCACCCGGGGGCTCCCCCCTCCCCTTCTCTTCCCTCCTTCCCCCTTCCTCCCACTCCCAACGACCTCAAATCAGACATTGAAACCCCCTTCACCTACCTCCTCTCCCCTCCCCCTCCTCCCCTATTTTTGAGTAAATTGTTCTACATACTGTACCACTGGTTTGTTTCATGTTTGTAAATATGCTTCTTTCATTATTGTACCTGTTACACTGTAAAGCGGTTTGGATTAAAGCGCTATATAAACTCAATAAACATAAACATGAACATAAACCTTTCATATGTAACTGTGCCAACCTGAAGCCAGCTCCCACCTTCAGTATCGATGGCAGTGAACTGTCATGTCTTGGTCTTTTGTTGCAGTAGGCCACCCTGCTACGTGGACCCCAATCATAAGATACTAGAATGTGGTTTGCAGGAGCCAGAGACTCTGGTCTCTCAGCATCTTCAAGAGAGTCCTGCCGCTTTAACAGGAACCACACAGGGAGGACCAGTAAACAGAGAGACTGTTTGTGCTCAACAGACAGGACGATGGGTGGGATTTGGTAGCACAGAGCGTCAGCCCAGCGCTCTTTCTGTTAAGAGAAGGGTTCCGCCATATTAGTTCTGAGGCACACCTTGTTCCTATTTTCACCCCTCCGCCTTACCTGTTGCAAAGTACTCTGGTTATGACCTCACGCATACAGATAATTGCTGGCAGGGACCCCATGATTGGTTCACTAAGGTAGACTTAGCCTACACCAATCACTGTGTCCTACTTGGCTTTGAAAGAGGGATGGAGCCCCTCTTTAAGCAGATCATCTGAAGACTTCACAAGAAGTAAGAAAGAAGAACTCAACCTTGGACCCTGGCTGAATGTACTGTCTGCCTTGCATCTTTCGTCAGTGAAGGAAGGCTAGGATATCCAAAGAGAGAAGCAAGATCCCTCTGCTAAACTTCTCCCATAGAACAGAGGGAGAAAAGAACTCAGAGGTCCCACCAGCCGCTCCAGAACCGGTATACAGTCAGCACTGTGTGCCCTGCTAAGCTCTACAGCAAGCTTCCTGGATAGGAAGAGCTAGAAGGTGTCTGAACCCCCAACCAAGGACAGGGCAGCTACTTGCAACACACTCCACAGCTGTGGGCCATCCGCCTTAAAGGACGACACAAACCCATTGAAGAAGCTGGGAGAAGTGCCTCGACGAGCATCAACTGCAGTCTGCTTTAAAAGAAATGTTCAAGCCAGTCAGGTTCCTCGATCTGCAACAACTGCAACACTGACCGTGTTGTGAAGCCGCAGTCACTTAAAGACATCCGGGATGTCTCGACCAGTACTTCAGAACTACCGAACAGCACTGAGACAATGTTTCCCGACCCCGAACCGCCGTGTAGGTCAGCCTGCAGCTGTTCATCCAGCTGCACTTGCCAAACCCTCTTGCCGCATGCTACCCACAGCAGACTCCCATCTCGAACTCTGTCACAGAAGCCTACAAAGCACCCTGAAGCCGACTCAACCCTGTCAAGCACCAAGAACACCAACAGCAAAAGTTACATTGTGGTTCTGTCCACTTGGTCCCACCAGAGGATTCCTAGAGACATTTCAAGACTCTTTTCCGATTCCAAGATGGCTGACTGTGAGTAGGGACGTACGGGTGAACTGAAGGCTTCCAGCCCTTTAAGACGAGGAAGCAATACCCTTGAGATGGATGGGCATGCAGAAGTTACTCAAACATCAATAATTGAAATGACTCAGGTAGTTGGCAAAAGGATAACTGTTTTAATCTCAATTATCTAAAACAGGGAGTACAACAGACATCAACATACGTCTCAGCGTAAGGTCTCTCAATGCATCTTTAAAAAAAGCATTCTTTTATAGCAAAAAATCATCATTGATGACGTTAACCTACGTATTACTAACGTCATCCTAAGTGGCAAATTACAAAAACCTACTGGCAATTGTGATAGGCTCTTAGGGAACCTTTAAGTATATGATCCATACTCGTCTAAAAGAGTGAAGAAAAGTGATAGGTTTCTTAACATCAGGTGGGGAAACTAAGCCCTCCCCTTAAACAGGTCACTAAGAATGTCACTAAATACACAACGTCCCATTGGCTAAACAAACTATAGGATCCTTAATCACGGGGCCCCCTACAATCGGTTGGCACTCTAACCTTCTTCAGTAATTTTCCACCTACGTTAGCAGCACGCAGACTGGACTTCAAGGTGCTGGTGAGTTATTCTTTAACCATAGCTTCCAACCAATTAGCATATTAATCTATCATCACCTCAGAGGTCTGCTGTCCATTAAGGCTTTAAATCTGTCCTTGGGAGTGTTCTTTTGCTCTGGAGAATTCAGGGGAGTGAAGGCACGCTCTGCCCTCATGCATAGGTGTGACCATCGTGTTTGTCCAACTTCATCCTTCCACGTGACTGAAGACCACAAAATCGAGCCTTAGTGTATTTAAAATACTATTTTCTAATAGACCTCTGACATCTTCCTTGTTTTTGTCCATGTCTTCTGAACAAGAGTTTCGTTCTTTCACACGATTTGTATCCAATGTCTGCTCATCCAGTCTCGCCTTTCTGAGATCTGCTTCTGTACTTCAATTGTTTTTTTAACCGCGACACACTGGAAACAAGGCCTTCTTTCTTTAGTCCAGCTCTGCTATAATACGTAGTGGAAACATCCATTCTTTACTCACTTTTATACATATATGTATATGTTGGCGCATGCCGCAATCTATTCACTATCAAGCTAGTCTCAAGAATACTTAGTCTGCTTGTGTTTCTTTGCATCTGTACACATGTAAAAAGACTTGATCTCTTCATCAGTTCTGTAGCATAAGTTTCTTCATCTTGACCCCAAGATGTCACTTATCTTTGATACTTTCTTGATGTCTTATAGAATATCTGCATTCTCTTGTCTCTGCATCTCTTCCACGTATGTCAGCTCAGCCCTGTGTGACGTCACCATTCTCCTCTTCCATTTAGTAGTGCTGCTTCTTCCGGGATTTCATTCAAATGGCCATCATACTGTCTTGTATGCAGTTATGGCTTTCTCAATGGAAACCTTGCCTTCAGGATTCTCTTCAGTATGAGTATTTTCAATGGTACTGCACGTATCTCACACTCTAGTTCCCAACAAATAGGCAATATGGGTGAAGTGGTTGAGGTGGGGGTATTTGCCTCCTTCTCTGTGCGGTACTTAGCTCTGCTGCGGCCTGTGTAGAAAGCTTCCCTCCCGCTTCAGTTAGGAGCCGGGTTGGGCAATCAGAAAGAAGTGCAAAGGGTGCGAGGGACAGGAGGCGACCCGAAGAGAAGATAGCCCCTCCTTTCCCTTCAAGAGACGAGAGGAATTCACAGACGGAGAGAAACTGGGCGGTGCCCGACCAAAGCTCCCTATGGGTTGATGCTGGGCTGATTGCTGCCATAGGAAAGAATATGAGACTAGCAGCAGATCTGAAATACGAGAAGGAATCCTGGTGACACGGCCGCGGGGTAATGAGGGAAGGAGCTCCAGGAGAAGGTGGATTTGCTCTAAATGAAAGTCGCAGCTACTGGGGGCTGCTTTAAGGTGGAACACCATGAGGAAGCAATTGGTGGTGACTGGGGTGAGATACAGCACGTGGTACCACCAAGGGGTGAAGTAAGTGAAGGGGAAGGAAGCGATCGATCACAGTGGGGGTCTCCTGCACCCAACAAAGGAGAGAGGCCTTCTTCTGTAAATGTGGTAGTGACACTACTGGGCTGAGACTCAGGGACATTGGCGCTGTTTAAAATGGTGCAATAACGCGGGTCGTGGTGGCCTTCAGAGGCGAGAAGGTGTACTCCCCCGATGGTGGTGAAGGCGAGCACATAAATGGTACAGCCCAGACTGGCAGCATTGGGTCTTGGCTGATGTAAACTCTGTCCCTCAAGGTTATTGCATCACTGCGATGGTGGGTAGAGGAGGGGCTACTGTAGACCGGCCTGTGTTCCACACAGAGTGATGTCAAGTCGAGTGGACAGTGAGGCGTAATTATAATCTGTATATCTAGGAAAATATATAAGGAGCCCCATCGCTGCATGGTGTGGTTATGTGATGCAATACTGTGACTGGTAACGAGAAGATGTGGTAGGCTGGTTCTGGTAGCATAAATATACGGGCATGGGGTGCTTCAACTGCTACATTTTCTTAAGATGCCCTGTGACTGGTCTTTGCTGATAGCAATATTGCTTGCACTATTATTACTATTGCCTGGGGTACTGAAAGCATTCTCTCCTCTAAAAATACTTCAGGTGAAGCTAGCTGGTCAAGGAACTACCTGTGGCAATTCTACCCTCTATACAAGACCATAGTTGCAGTCAGTTGGCCGGTAGGCAGCTAAAAGGAACTTATTGTGGACACGAGAGTGATCAACCTATGCAAAGCTGAGGCATATTAAACTCTCGCTGATAAAATTAACGGGAATCGGCAAAGAGGGGCACATACAAATACAGACAGTCAATGAAGACATCTTACTAAATCCTAATGCCAAAACCTAAAGATAAGGGTACTCAGTTTAAAAGGAGGCAACCTCATGCTGAATAGGAAGGTCAACTGGAGAGGTGTTGGAAACAGAGTGGGGATACGGGAATAGGACATCTCAAGCAAGATACTGTGGAAGGTGAGAAAAGGGATACGCCAGAAGTCTCTGAAATGGTGCTTAGTAAAGAAGACCTCAAAGAATGTTTAAGAGAAATGGAAGTGAGACTGGCAGATAATTTTCAGCAACAATTCACATCGCTACGTGAAGAACTGAAATCCCCTTTGACGGCGTTAAGGAGGAACTGAAGGATCTGAGCAGAAGAGTAGATGTCACTGAGCAAGGTTTGGCAGCAACATCGGAGGAGGTTCGACAAAACAGTGAACATTTGGAACAATTGCTGAGAGTCTCGCATAGTTTAGAAATACAAGCTGAAGTCTTGAGGAATCGTTCGAGAAAGTCTAATATCCCTATTAAAGGCTTAAGTGAGTCTATTCTTGACACTGATTTAAGAACTACGGTGCAGCAATGTTTTGGGAATTTGGTGATGAATGTCCAGCCAGATGACATTGGGATTGATCGGGTTCACAGAGTCGGCCCGAGGATGAGCGACCCCGGTGCTAGACCTCGAGATGTCCTGGTTGCAAAAACTTAGTTTGCTTTGAAAGAGAGTATTCTACGGGCAGCCAGAGTAGAAGATGTTACAATAAATGGGATGCAAATTCAATCGTATCAAGACTTGGCAGCAGCAACACTTCAGAAGCGAAAAGATACAAGTCAAATAACGCACGCTGTGGTGACTAAACACATCCTGTACAAATGGACATTTCCATTTGAGTTGCTATATACTTTGGGGGAAGTACAACATTGTGTAACTACGAGTGCTGAAGGACTGGCATTGCAGAACATCGAGGAAGATGAGGGACATGGTGAGCGACGGGCTGGCCCCTTCGCTCAACAGGAAATGCGACGATGGAATTGGTCATTGGTAACAGGGAGGAAGGGTGGACAATGAGTGAATTTGAAGGGCCCACGAGGGAACGGGCAGGGCGGAGAGGCTGAAAAGAGGGATGAAGGAAATAAATAACAGAAGTAATGTATTTTGAAGTAAGAAAAGGTCGGGTTGAATACTATTGCTGGCTTAAGGAAAGGCTGGAACAGGAGGCTGGCGGAGGATGTCTTGGAATCCAAGGGAGGTGGTAGGATACTTCCTGGTGGGGGTGACTCCAGGTGCATGACAGGCCTTTGCTGGGGGTTGTCTCCCAGGGGTATCATGGCCAGGGCCTGGGATGGGTCCGGGGAGGGATACATTGGGGGAGGGGGAAAGTTAAAGGGGTAGACAGAGTACAAATGGATGTGGTCAATATTTTTATAGGCGAATTATTTGATTTAGATAGTGAATTATTCAATTCAGTACACATCCACGGTTTTATCTTATAATGTCAGAGGGATTCCCTGGTGAAGCATAAAAAGGGGTAAGCAATACTGAAAAAGTAAAGTGTTGATATTATCATGCTACAGGAGACACACATTAGGAAGATGGATAAACTTGTTTGGAAGCCACAATCGATCTCTAGATTATATCAATCAAATGCAGGTGGGAAGACCTTGGGGGTGATGATAGGAATTAGAGATACTTTAAAGGCATCAGTGGTGCGATATGCAGTGGATAAGGAGGGAAGATATATTTTTGTGCTGTTACAAATGGAACATAAAATAATCACCTTGGCAACAGTATATGCGCCTAATACAGGACAGGGGACATTTTTTGCAGGCAGTTGTTAGCAAACTGGAAGATTTTGCAAGTGGGGAAATATTATTCACGGGAGATTTTAATGTAGCTTTCGATCCCAAAATAGATAGAAGTGGAGGTGGAGAGAAGAAACAGTTTAACCCTGTTAAAGAGAAGTTTAGAAACTATAACGCTGCAGGATGTGTGGCGTATGAATAGGTGCGATGAAAAGGGATATACTTGTTTCCCACATATATATCAATCTGTTTCAAGAATTGATTATGTATGGGTATCGTCCAGACTAATGGTGGAAGTGAAAGGAATAGGAATGGGATTGATAGCTCTGTCGGATCATGCCCCTCTGATGGTCCAGTTTAAAGATAGGGGTCCGCGGCCTCGGCTTTGGGTTTGGACGTTCCCTAGGGAATTATTGCACGATGAAGTAGCAGCTGAGGAAATAAGAATTCAAATAGAAGAGTATTTCTCCATTAATGATAATCAGTCCGTTTCGCCGGAGGAAACTTGGGATGCTTTTAAAGCGGTAATACGCAGTGAGCTTATAGCACTTTAAGTTCAGAGGGAGAAACAGAGGGCCAAGTTAGAAATGGATCTGGAGTCTCAAATGCGGGATACCCAAATGGCCATAGTAAAACATAGAACGAGAGCCTTGTCCACTAAATTGAAGGAGTTGAATAGTCAGCTGAATATGCTGGGGGCTCGGAGAGCAGACATCCTTGCTTCTAACTAAGCAAAGATATTATGTCCGGGCTAATAAAGCGGATAAACTTTTGGCCCAACAATTGAAGGGGATTGAGGTGGTGAAGTTGATACAGCAAATACAACGGCCTGATGGGTCAATAGTTACCGGGACGGAGGACATAACTAAGAACTTTTTGCAATTTTATGAAATATTATATGCGTCTAGCCACCCCGATTATCAAGGGATACAACGTTATATGGAGGAGATAAATATAGCTAAAATTACAACGGAGGAAAGGGACAATTTAGATAGGGTAATTAGCGAGGAGGCGGTGATGGGGGCAATCAAGGTTTTACCAACTAACAAAGCACCAACCCAGATTGGTTTCTGGCTGCTTTTTATAAGAACTACGCAAGGCCTGTTGGTACTGAAATTAAAGGAATTATTCAATACAATAGGTACTAAAGGAGCTGTCACACCAACTATGTCGGAAAGCAAACGTGGTGGTATTTGGTAAGCCTGGGAAAGATCTGACGAAATGTAGGTCATGCAGACCCATCGCCCTGTTAAATATTGATGCTAAGCTGTTTACTAATATCTTGGCAAGGAGAATAGCGCAGCTTCTGCCTGAATTAATGCATATGGATCAATCAGGATTCATATTAGGTAGACAGACCTCGGATAACATCAGGAGAGTCTCCCATTTAATTGATAAAGTTAATATAAAGCAGGATCCTGCAGTTTTAGTATCCATTGATGCCGAAAAGGCGCTTGATCGCGTTGAATGGCCTTTTTTATTTCTAGTGATGGAACACATGGGTGTGGGGGCTCCGTTTATTTGTTGGTGCATCGATACAGTTGGTGATCAATAATCAAGTGTCTCGTAGTATAAAAGTGACTAGGGGAACCTGACAGGGCTCCCCGCTTTTGCCACTCTTGTATGCTATTTATCTGGAAACATTTTTAACTAAAATTAGAGCAAGTAAAGATATAAGAGAAGTTGCATTTGGGGGTGAGGATCATAAGATTGAGGCCTTTGCAGATGATATGCTGCTGACGCTGAGGGAACCAGAACTATCTTTACCTGCATTGTTGGAAAATTGGGGGATGTACAGAGAGTTTCAGGCCTCAAGGCTAATATGGGAAAATCGGAGCTTTTGGAACTAGGTTTATCTATGCTTCAGAAGGAGTTTTTGTCTGCTTATTCACCATTTAAATTTGCAGATAGTTATATAAGATATATAGGAATTAACATAACAAAGAAAATGTCTCTGTTGTTCAACAGCAATAATCCGCAATTATTGCAGAAGGTGAAAGAAGACTTAGGGAAATGGACTTTGTTGCAAATATCTTGGCTAGGCAGGATTGCCACTATTAAAATGGTAACCCTAACAAGGTTACTTTATAAATTTCAAGCTCTCCCGGTTAAAGTTCCTCTATCCATCTTCAAGTTGCTTATTAAAGATTAGACGATTTTTGTGGCTTAATACAACTCAGAGAATTGCATATCGAATTTTAATGGCACCCAGAGAGAGTGGGGTAGTGGGCCTACCGAATTTTGAAAAAATATTATGAGGCTGCACAGCTCTGGGTACTCCGAGAATGGTTCACGGGGGATACTAAGAAATCTTGGGTTAAAATGGATAGAGCAGTGGTAGGGTCCCCGTTGGAAGGTGTAGTGTGGCTAAACAGGCATGATAGGTCAAGGAATAAGCAGACTAGCCAGATACTTAGTCCTTTTTGATATATGGAATTGTCTATTAGACAAAGGAACTTTTTGGGAGACCTTAATTTAAGCCTAGGATGATACAGGGAACATTCAAACAGTGGCGGGATGTCAGCTGCACTAAGATGCGTGACATGATGCAGGGTGGGAAAAGAATTTCGTTTGAGGAATGCAAGCAATTATTGGGTGTCTCGGAAAGAGATAGGTTGGAGTACAACCAACTGAGACATTGGTTAGCTATGTCTGGAAGACTAGAAGTGGCAGGGAGAGAGCTCACTATGTTTGAAAAATGTATAACAACACACGCTGGGAACAAACAAATGGTGTCAAAACTTTATTCAATGTTGATAGAAGAGGGAAAGAGACCGATTTGGGGGTACATGTGCAAATGGAAAAAGACTCTTGGAATAGAACTTCCAAATAGTTATTGGGAACACCTATGGAGGAATATCCCTAAATTAACATTATTCAGATCAGGGAGGCTTGGTATAGGGTTATGTACCAATGGCGTTTCACCCTGGAAAAATTACATAAAATGTTCCCGACCTCCACGGATGGCTGTTGGCGAGAATGTGGAGGGAAGGGTGATTGGTGGCATATATGGTGGGAGTGCCCAAAATTGAAGAAGTTTTGGGAAGAGGTCACAAATCAGATTACAAAAATGGTTCCCTCACCAATATTATGGTCACCTAAGGAATGGTTGAGTGGTTTTTTGTAAGTCCTGATATACCATATGGGTATATGTATTGCTATAAGGTGAAACCAATGACCATGAAGTACTGGAAGAGCTGAATATCGAACACAGGACTTTAGTGCTTTGTTTATTTCTATTGAGAAGACAAACAATAAAAGAGAATTAGAACTAAGTCCGGTGTGTAGTGGTTGGAGGAGGAATAGAGGATTCAAGTTTGATAGAGACTGTCGTAGCAATAGCAGCAGTGGTGGTCTAGTACAGAGAAAGTGGCAGCATCAGCAACCCGGAGCGTTCCAGTCAGGCGTTTCGGGAGCTGCAAGACGAGGAACTGATGGGAGTGAACGCCGTAATGGGAATGGACAAGAGGAGTTAGAAAATCACAGAGGGCAACGTGATGCGTTGCTCTCCCACAAGTGTGAGTGCCAATGTCTAACGGTGAGCAGAGTACCCGGAGAGTCAAGGACTGCAGTATTTGATCCCAGCTCTGCAGCGCAGAACGAACAGATAGACCGGGATGCTAAAAGGACCCGGCTACAGGGAGAAGGTGATGTTCACAAAAGGCTCAACACCAAAGCAAAGGCAGCTGACCTGTGCTGAGAGAGGTTAGACATGTCCCTCTGCCCCACCCCAGCGAGACGGTGGTCGTGGGGATGCCAGCAAAGAGAGAGAAGGACAGACAGTTCCTTCACTGGTGTTGGAGTCACAGCGCTGAGGAAGGCGCCTGCCTTCCTGACGAAACATGCAATGCTGCAAGCATCAAGGAAGAGGACCGGGCTGCAGCGGCAATAAAGGAGGTATGGAGTGGGAGGAGAGAATGGGATACCACGGGCTGGAGGAGGAGATACAACAGCCCGAATGTTAGTGGCAGCACAAAGGTCCATACACTGAACCAAACCTATGGGTACTGGGTGGATTAAAGGAGGCTGAGAAGCATTTATTAAATAAATGTCCGCACATATATGCACACAGTAAATATAGGAGGTGAATTACAATAAAGAGACACACAAGGAGAGTCTACTCTTTCTCATCCCTGTGGGCCTAGGAATACCCACTGACAACAACCATCATAGAACATCACCAAGTGGGCCAGAAACAGGTTAAATAACATAAACAATTGCTTATATACAACAACGCTGTCTTTCTTCAGCCTCTGCTACCCATATCCATAAACCACTCAAATTTGTGTGCACTCACTTGCCCAAACCAAGTAAGTCACTCACATGCAGCTTTTTAATATTGCTCTCATGTGACGGCAAACAACAGAAGTTTACACTTCTACAATATCAGTGTGCGGTACAAATCCTACTAACATAAAATGGAAATCTATGGGAGAGACAACTCGCTTGTGATTGGTTGAGCGTAATACTGGCCATGATGTTGCAGTGCCCACAATATTAAATATAGGCCCAATGTTTAGTGGAAGATAGTACTGCAGGACATTTTCAAGTGGATGCCTCTTTGGATGGACCAGAGTGCAGGAAAAGAAACAATGATGAATCTGTGCAAATAACAGATTCAGACTGAACTTGATAAAAAGGAGTATATAGACGGCAATGTCTCCAAAATATTCACTACTATAAGCTTCAAAGGATTGTCTCCCAGGGATATTAAAACAATCCTCAATAAGAGGGAAGAAAAATACATCCTAAATAGTGATGAAATAGGAGAAGAATCTCTTATCACATTGGGATTTAAGAGTGAAGCCCTAAAGTTCCTTGTGGCAGAAAGGGACAGGAAAGACCAGGGATGTGGATGGTCCCCATTGCATTATAACAGGGTAGGGATACTTCAATTTATCTTAGCAATAGTGTATTAAACAAAATCATAGGAGGAAAGAAAGGATGCACGAAAGCAGCCAACCATACAATCATTTTCCAGGCAATAGTTTGGGGTATTTGAATGTGAGGGTTAGAATAGGTGTTTGGATACAGGACAGTGGACATTTATTAAAATAATGGTTGCCAGTGCTGTACGCAAGGTTTCTGCCCCTTGTAACCTCTCTGGAGCATGTCCCCAAACTCTGTAACTTGACTGTTGGCTTGATACATATTGGGTTTTTTAATGATTTTATGAATTGATGTGGTGTTTTTTTTATTTCAGTACCTGTGCAAATGGTCTGGTAATGACTGAAAGTTTGAATACAATTCATTCATTTATTTTGACAGGTCATGGGAGTGTCCCAAATATCAGCACCAGAGTGCCTGGATACCATGCAAATGGCAACGGTGCATGGTACAAATCCCAGCAAAATACTGTAACATAGGTTTGTAGGGGAAGCACATGAAAACATTCAATAGATGCCAACTCACCATCAGTGCACAGGAGCACTTTCCAGCACATTTTCATGATGCCTTTTGCCAAAATATGTGACATTATTCTAGCAGTATAAAGAATAATGTTCATGCTGGTTGTGACCATACATGTCCATACTGGCTGCACCAATATATGCCAATATTTCCAAATAAGAACCTTCTCATGTTTGCTTTGCACATAATTCGGTTAATAATACTATAAAAAAAGATGTACATTCTGGTTTGGCCAATATATGCCAGTCTCCCCATGTAAGAACATACTGGTGTCTTTGATTGTAATGCCAGTAAAAAGTTCTATGCCACTGTAAGAAAACATGACCATATTGGCTGCACCAATGTAGCTCAGTATGGCCATGTAATTATGTTTTTACCAACACCAGTAAAATATGCTCTGCCACTTTAATAAAACATCTGTGGTGGCTGTCCCAATGTAACACCCTCCATCCCCACTTAAGAACACTCATAAAGTTTGCTTTTCCATACTGCCAGTAAAAGATGCCATGCCACTGTAAGAAATATCAATACTGTCTGCAACCAATGAGGCTGGTGTTTCACATAAGAATATTAATCATTTTGACTTTGCCCATAAAACTTGCCATAGCACTGTAAAAAACCATCCATGCTGACGGCCCTAATGTAGTAATCCACCCATTCCATGTAAGAACACTCAGGTTTGCTTTGCCACAAAGCTAGGAGAACTTGCCATGCTACTGCAAGAAAACATCCATACTAGCTACACCAATGTTGGCCAGAGTTCTATGAAAAACCATTCATCATGTTGGCTTTACCACTGTAAGAAAATGGCCAGTGTAATCCTGCTGTCACATGAGAACTCTCATTAAGTCTGCTTTGCCCATAATACCAGTAAAAAATGCCATGCCACTATAGTAACATGGACCTACTGGATGCTCCATTGTCCTCCAACGGGAGCCTCGCTCCCTGGCCCACATGCACACTGTCATACCAATTCACATACACACACCCACACACCCATACAACATACACTTTATTGTTCTTCACAAGAGCACCCATATAGAGCAATCACACTGCACTCGCATTCAAGCGCATAATAGCAGAACAGCTCAAGGATTCACCATTCCAGAGGTGAATCCTTGAGCTATTCTGCTATTCCAAAAGCCTCATTCCTCTTATGCCTGATGAAGTAATCGGAAGATTACAAACACTTACAAAACATGCCTTTGTTAGCCTAACTAAGGTATCACCTTGTATTTTTTGGAGCAATATTTTTTATATTACCATTGGCTAACACAGTACAAGAAAACTGAACTCTCTCTCTGTCTCCCTCTTTCTCTCTCTATATATATATATGTATCCGACCCTTACTCTTCTAAAATGATGTGAGGTTCTCAAACACAGGGCTAATCTGGCCATTTTATCCTCGCATCCAATTTCTAAGGCTGTCCAAATAAATGGTTTAAGGTTGTGTCATTGCAGTAAGCATCCACTCTCACCTGTGCTTGTGCCGTAGCTGGTGATCTTTGGCAATGGCCTACGATATGGGGCAGGTGAGCTCTTTACCTTGAGGGTACAGTTTCCTGAAGCAGTCAGTGAGCAGATGCACGCCTAGGGTGACAGATCTTACCAGTATGTGCCCATTTGTTGGGTGGCATCTTTTTGGCAAAGCAGGCAGACCAGTGCCTCTCTTGGGGTATCAAGGCTTAAAGAGGTTGAGCACCATAGCAAACTGCACCCTGAAATGTTGCAGTTCCAAGAACCTAATGAATCTCCAGTGATGTGAATATGTACTGCTTCAGAGCGTTAGTAATTTAGGGACAGTTACGGTTAGGGAGGTAGTCAAACACCAAATTTTAATATTATTTCAAAATCAAAGGTTCCAGGCAGTCTCATTCAAATATGCGGGCAAAGACATAGGGGCTTCTTGGCAGGAACAGGTGGTGTATTCGGCAAGCGAGCCTGCGAACCTCTGAACCTCCATAAAGACAAAAACAACTCCCAAGTGGTTATGTCTGTCTACCCTTTCTTAATATACAATATGCATGACCCACTTTTTTGGGAAAGTTATTTGGTAGTACTGTAGATAAATCAGCCAAAAACATATTGGTGATTTGTTAGGTGCTTTTACGGGCAAGCGAGGTCAAAGCGTTGGAGAAGGGGGAAGTGGGGACATAGGATTTGGCAGGATTACAATAGGTGTCCATTAAACTAGGTCACATTCCAGGTTATCCAAGTGTACACCTGCATAAAAGGGGAAATATTCGAGAGCTGAATAATCCATGTGTACATATTCTCCAGAGACAATATGTGCTTGTGTGTTAGACAGTGGAAGAGTCCAAGGCAGGTGAAACCATTATTTCACAGGTTTATCGTTCAGCATTCGGGATCTTCCTGAATTTCTTGTGATCTTCTATCAAATTGAAATTGAAATCATTGTGGGGGAGGTGGAAAGTGTTTTCCAAAGTTTTGACTCTAGGCCCACACTAGCCTTACCATTGCATTGGATGTCTCTTGGCTAAGGTAGTCTGAAGCTTAATGGTCACAAATGATGTCAGGTTTCTTCAGTGGCCATGTTTGTGGATGTCTAGATGTAGGCACCCTGGGCCTTGCTCCTAAATGGTTTATTGAACTATGCATAGATTTGAATTCAACCCTTTGTGTCACTGGTAGCTTATGGGGTGCAATGAGGCTGGGGGTGATACAGTCACTGGCTTTGAAAAGCAGGTGTTATGTTGTTTGTTAGTAACCCATGTACATGTTGTAGTAGTTGTATTGCTGTTCGGTGAAATTAATGTATGTCATCAGTGGAGAGGAATTATAGCATCGAAGACCCAGGAGAGATTGTTTGTGGATAAAACCCTGGATCGATCTAGAGTGTGAGGCAGTTGGAGGCGAGAGAGATGAGGGTGGCCCTGTTTACCCATGCAGTTAACTGCCATTAATACTGTAAATAAAGGAGTCTTGTTTATCTTAACTGTCTTCCAACTTACGCCTCATCATGGTTATTCTAACGGCTCTGTTCAGGATGTGTTTGGGGTGGTATATCTATTTCTTTGATAAACCCGGGTAAAATCAGTTTCAGCAGTTCAACCAGTTCTAGTTTCTATCACGGGGTGGTGGCCAGTCCAGTGTGGTTGGAGAAACAAAATAGATGAATGTGGGTTGGCCAATCCCGAAGATGATTTCTAACTTGGATGCGTTCAGGAAAAGGTTGCTGACCTGTCATTCAGTCTTGTATCGGCTACTTCACCAGGAAAGAGATCAAAGAAATGGATGTTGTTGCAAAGATTTCAAAGGAGGGGGCAAGGTGTCGAATGACTGTAGCATGTAGTTTCATGTAGACATTGAAGAGCCAAGGTGAAGAGGCTGCTCGTTGGGGGACTCCATGTGTAAGTGTATGGTGTGTGACTGGAACTCAATCACTTAGGCTTGGAGGAGCGTGGTGGGCCTTGGATTACGAATGTGGTGAAGGAGGATGACATTGGCTACTGTGCCTTAGGCTGCTGGGAGTGAATATGATTAGTATCCTTGGATTCTTTTTTTTAGTGATTGATGGCTTTCCTCCCTTACTTGTAGGACGGAGGTTCGATTCTGTTCCACTGGCTGTCTGACGCCAGGATGGTAATCATGGACAAGTAATGGACAAGTAAAAAAACTGTCAATAAAGCTAAAAACCTTTCTCGATATCCGCATTGGATAGCTTTTTCCGCAATCTGCAATGTTGCCAACAGTAAAAAAGCTAGAGAGTAGTGTGAGTGGTCAGAAATGTGAGACACAAATAGGTATAGTTTTCTCACAGGTCACCATTTTATTAAATACCAAGGGGTAAGACAAACACCTAACTTTCCCTAGCCCAACACAGATTTCCCTGCCTAACAAACTAAGGCTAAAGGAAAATTACCTAATGTCCAAACGTATCTGCCCCTCACACTAGTACATACAACAACTCATACAGGAATTAGTTGGCTGTTAAACCTTCACGAAAGAACATATAAATGCAAACACAAAAGTTATAAACAAGCATTGTTGTGACCAGAGTTGGAGTCCCTTCCCCTGGATACATTCAGGATCTTTACAACCAAAGTTCGAACAAAGGTTCAATTTCAGGAAAGTTCTTTTCACTAGCCATGTTCCACTCCAGGTAGAAAATAAAGTTAGTTTCATTCCATATGTCCTTCACTTGGCAAAGTGACAATCTTAGTTTCAAAGCATTTCTCACACTTAAAGACAGTTGTTAAAGTGTTCACAGTCTTGTGCTTAGCAAACCAAAAACTGACGTTCTCTTCACATATTAAGTCAGAAGCTAATGTAATACTTTTCTTTCTGGAGACCAATCACGTTTATCACATTGTTATTTCTCCTTCATAAGCAACACCTTAGTCAGGATGGTTCATTCAAAAAGATATATTTTAGTCAGGATGGTTATACAATAGTTCATCAAACACAGTATGGGAATTGACACTTCTTTTTCCCCACAACTTTATACCACATTCAAAGTGCATCAAGTTATCTTCTTCCTGGTCCACTCGCATGCCAGGACTAACCACTATGTGTCCCTTTCCTGGTTTTCTCACCTGCCAGGATAAAACTCCTACTACTGCAGCTTGTACTGTGGTAACGTTTGTTCCTAACTTTCCACGCTTAAAGCCTCAATAGAGAAAGTGGAATCAACAACTGCTTCTTGGTTTAACTCTTTAACTTTCAACACAATTGGCTTACAACTTTTTCCACAAGCTGGCCCTTCCCCAACTCAACGCAACCCTCATACCGAACTTGTTGGCGGTCTACATGACCAGCAGTCTGGATTCCAGAGGCACGGACACTGCTCTTCTGGACACCCGTGGAGAACTGCTTGCATCCCTTGACTCCAATTCTCCTGCTGTCTTCATCCTTCTTGATCTCTCTTCTGTATTTGACACAGTGAATCATTCATCCTCATAAAAAGGCTTCATGACACCCTTGGCCTCTCGCAGCGGGTACTGGACTGGCTCACCTCCTTCCTAACTGACCGTTCCTCCAAAACCATTTAGGGCCCTTCTTCCTCTGCTACCTGTAGCGTCCGAAGGGCTTCATTCTTTCACCCTGGCTCTTTAACATATACCTTTCCCTGCTGGCATGACTCATTTCCACCTTCTCCGCCAACTTCCAGTGCTACGCTGACGATACACAACTTTTCTTCAAAGTTCCCACAGATGGCCTTGCACTCTCCTTCATTCCTGCCTGCCTCTCTGCCATCCAGGCTTGGTGCACTGCCAACGACCTTTGCCTCAATGCCAGCAAAACTGAGATTCTCCCTGTTCGGTCCCCTGCACCATACCTCTTCCCTGCACTCTGGCCTTCCTCCATGGCCCTCCCCTGCGCCCTGCACTGTAGCTAGGAATCTTGGAGTCATCTTCAACTCCTCCCTTTCCTTTATCCCTCATATTCAAGACATTGGGCCTCATTACGAGGCTACCCCCATGGTTTTGTACGATCGGACCGAAAGAAGGTCTGACCGTACAAAATGACCGAAAAATGCTACCACCAATGGTTCGAACACCAAAAGTTCGAATCTTTGGTGGTAGCATTGCAGGTAATAAATACAAAATACTGCGGAGGCTGCGGGGGTGTCTCCCGCAACAACCCGCTCACTATATGTGTGGCATAGTGAGCGGGGTGTTGCGGGGGACACCCCCACAGCACACCTGCAACAACAACAAAAAAACAGGGGCTGCAGGGGTGTCCCCCGCAACACCACGCTCACTATACTTTACACCCCTTCAGCCCCCATAGTATGTAAGTGTGTTCGCATGAGAAAGGTGCAAACTTTTGGTAGTTCGTACCTTTCTCATGTGAACTTTCCTGCCGTGGCAAAATCTGCCGCAGTCGGATCACTTAGGGTCCGGGTTCCAGGAATAGGGAATTACCAGGCCATTCCGACCTTGGAGGGCCCAGTAATTCCCTTTCTCGGGACCCGGACCCGGTACATCCCCATTCCCATTGAGCCCCTATAGGGCTCAATGGGAATGGGGAGGATGTTAACAACGGGCCCGTTAATGACGGGCCCGTTGTTAGCATCCTGGTCTGCTAGCAGCTCCCGCTAAGGACGCCTGGTTTTCCCAGACGTCCTTAGCGGGACCCACGAGCAGACCTCGTAATGAGGCGGTAGAGGGTTAATGGTGCCGGAAGCTCTACCGGCGCCGTTAACCCTCTACCGCCTGGGTCATAATGACGCCCATTGTCAAGAAGTTCCACTTCCAGCTCTTTCTTCTCAAAGGGACTCTACGATTCCTTGCATGCCCCCAGAGACTCAATGTTACCCATGCTCTGGTTCTCTCCAGGCTAGACTACTGCAGCAGCCTCCTCCTCAGTCTTCCTTCCTCCACCATGCGACCCCACCAGCTAAGCCAGAATAGGGCAGCGAGACTTATCCTTGGCCTCAAGCCCAGGGACCGCATCTCTCCTGCCCTACAAATCCTTTACTGGCTGCCGGTCTCAGCACAGATTAAATTCAAATCCCTCTGTATCATACACAAGGCTATCTGGGGCCGGGGACCACTCTATCTTCAATGCTTCCTGACCAAATACTCTCCTTCTAGACTCCTCTGGCACCAACTCCCTGTGGGTTAAGCACTTTGCTAAACAGAGAGCTGGTGGGCGATCACTTTCCTCTGCTGGCTCCCTCCTGTGGGATAGCCTCCCTCTCCCTCTAAGTCTTGAGCAAGGCCGCCTTAAGTTCAGACACAACCTCGACCTTTCTCTTTACCTTCTCCTTCTCCTCCTCTCTTCCCTGCTAATCTTATAGCAGCGTGACTGTTGTGCAGGGCCCTTATGTGTCCCTGGGGCCTTGAACCCCCACATCTCTCATCCCAGCCGCTGTCTTCTGCTGCATTTACTTGGACTCACCCTACCCATGGGTGGTTGCACTAATGTTCCTCCCCTCTTAACACGTATCCTGAGCACTTCTCCATGAGGATCAACGCACCTTATCCCTCAACCCTCCCCCCTCTGCACTTGCACGTTCTGAACACTCACAAGGCATAGCAGGTTTGTCTTCCCTTCCCTTTAGTTTCAGTATTTGTTTTGTACTATTAATGCAATTATTTATCCTTGCTGTAATTCATTGACTACATTCCCCTGTCCCCACCCTGTTTACCCTGTGGGCGCTTTGAAACGGTTTTGCTAATTGTATAAGCACCTAATAAGTGAACAATAAAATAAAATAAAGTATACTGTAGAAAAGAACAATCATTCTCATATTGATCTGTTTGCCAAAGGCAAAGCAGGTTACATTTCTCTCCCCTGTTATCCGCTTTACAAAGAGGGCTTTACTCCTGCAATCTCTGATTTCTACTTGTACACTCTTTTGACTGTTGGAAATGAAGTTTACAAGGTCCTACCAGGAGGTATCTCGTACTGGGACTGTTACATTCAAATTGCCTTGGTGTCACTCTCAGCTTTCGATGTCTTTGGCAATGCAGGTTATAATGTCCCCTTATTTAATATCCCTCTTCAGGAAGGTTGCGTTTCTTTTTCTTTACTATTGCCCCTCTTTGGATTTAGCAATGTGGGTTACAATATTTTCTTATGAGATATTCCCCCTTTTGGCTTTGGCAATGCAGGCTCCAATAGTCCCCTATTCGACATCACTTATTAGGAGAGTTGCGCCCAGTTCACTTAAATTCAACTGTTCGGTATTCAAAATTACACTGCAGTCTTCTTCGGAGCGTCCCGGGGTCACATGCATCAGGCCAATTTACCGGAATGTCTTTGCGTCCCCTTCTGACTTGCCAGTTTTGCTTCTTTGTTCGTCGAGACTCCTGCAGCATTTGACAGCTTCTGACAGCCTGCCACTGCTCGCGCTGACCCTCCATGGAGTTTGTACAGTCCCAAATGCTCACTGGTCAAAAGCTTACACCGGAGCGGATTGTAGGACGTAGAGAGGCTATATGTCCCTAGTACCTAGGGACATATAGCTATGTATCTAGTGCGGGCTAGCTGGCCTCAATACTGCTTCCCGCTGCACGTCCTCTGCATGTCACAGGAATCTCGACCTCCGCCACATTCTCTGCACAGCGTCTCGCTGTCAGCAAAGCAGCGACTCCAACTTCGGCTTCTTCCTGCTGCACCACCTTGGCCCGCACCTGAAAGGCCTTTAAATGTTGTTAACGGTCCTGCTCAGGTGTGGGTAATTACAACTAAATCGCTCATTACAGTGTGATAACTCTGAACCCCTCTTCCTCGTCTCATTACTAAGAGCATTATGGGACTTGAAGTCCATAATGTTCTTAAGATCAAGATTCACAATTTTACAATAAGCCATTAAGACTGTAAGATCATTAGGGTTAATTGTTCAGAGGGTTCTCCCATTCCTCCTGATCAGAGTTCCCTCCCATATGATCCTCCCGCATAATACCACCCGCAGGGTCAGGATCAGGTAGAGGCTGCCTTTCCCTGGCCACATGAGGCATAGTCCAGGTCAGAGTTTTTGGAATGATCACCTCTGGTTCATCACAGTAGCCAATGAAGCAAGCATGAAGTTCTTGCTGTGGCAGTTTAGCATTGCACCGCACTAGATTGAATACATTTCTTGACAAAGCATTCCTGAAAGTCAGACATTGACCCATTCTACTCTCAAAGAAGAGCAGCAGATTTCTCTCGCCAAATGTGCTTTACATTACCTCCCTTCCTGGCTCTGATGGTTGGCACTCCCATGCCAAGATGAAATGTATCCTGCCCTGCACTTTCACTTTGTCATTGCCATATCTCATAAAATAGTTTCTAAAACCGCCTGCTCCACTCTCCGAGCAGCCAGCACCAAATATTACCAAACTCTTCAAGAAAACCACATGGGGAAATAGATACCCACCTCTCGCTTTCTCCGTCTTATTGCAATATTTACTCCTGTCTCATCTCAACCTCTTTTCTTCACATCTACTCATCTCTGTCACTGCTTATCCTCTGCATTGTCCACAAGGCCTTCTGGGGCTTGGGGCCTCAATACCTTCAACTCTCTCTTCCTAAATATCTTCCTTCTCGAGCTCTTCGCTCATCCACCTGCAACTCCCTCAGGGTCAGTCGCTTCTCCAAGCAACGAGTTGGTGGTATATCTCTTTCTTCTGCTGGGGCCTCTCTCTGGAACAGCCTCCCTGCCTCTCTGACACATGAGGAGAACCATCTCTGGTTCCGGAAGCACCGGAAGCACATCAAGACCTTCCTATTTGCTTCTGCTTTCTCTCCTCTGCTCCCATGCTGATCTCCTGGTTGAAACTGAAACTGCTCTGGTTTACCTGGCTACCCTCTGATCTCGGGCCCAGGTCCCCTCCCCGCTGGTTGCATTGCATACCTGCACTGCCCCCATGGCAACCCTTGCCCTCTGGGACTGTTTCTGTATCCCTACAGCCCCCTACCAGCACTTGACACCTGATGTCTGCCCTTACCCTTGCACTTGCCACCAGCTGGCCATACTTTTTATTTATTGTCTTTGTGTTTATTTATTTTATTTATTTATCTTCATTTATTTTTTACGGTTATCTTATGTGTACTGCACTGCCCCCTCCACTTTCCCCCTGCACTTGCGCAATCTCAATGTTACCTGGCCTAGTAAGATCGCTGTCTCTGTCTACCCTCTGTTCCGCCTCCCTTGCCTCGTCGCGCCTTGAAACACTTGTGTATAGGCGCGTTATAAATGCCATTCATATCTTACCAATAATATGCATCCATGTGTCTCTCTCCCTTCCTAATATTCTCCCTATATCTTATTTTCTCTCTTCCCGTTGCTCTTCCTCCTCTTTCTCATTTCCATTCTCTCTCCTATTCTTGTCTTTCTTCTTCTCTAGTACCCTTTCTCCATCTTTCATCTTACTCGATTCCTTGGTCTCAGCTTCTTATATAATACCTGCGTGCTGTCATGTGCTCCCCTACTTTTTCTCTCCCCCTCCTGTACATGTTTATTACAGACTCCGCTTGTGCCCCTTTGTCTCATACTTTCCCCTCAAATGCCATACCTCTCAACCTTTTGAGTCTCCAGAGCTGGTGAAAACAGAGGGCTTTGTTTTTGGCAGGTGATGGCCCATTGAAGTAAATGGGGGGCAGATATGTGAACTGACTCCATGGGGGCTGACACCAGCCAAAAGCGTGCGAGTTGAGAGGTATAAAAAGCTCCATCCCACTCGACCTTTCTACGAGTGTTTCATTTCCCAGCACTCTTCTGCTTTCTTCCTTCCTCTCGCCCTTGTCCTAGCTCTTTCAATCTTACTTTACCTCGCCCCTTAGTATCTTCCTTTGCACCCTTCTTCCTCATTCTTTGCCTCCCTCTCTCCGAATGCTTCCTTTGACACTCCCCCTCGCACTCATCTCTGGCTTCCTTTGTCTTCTCTCCCCACTGCCCTCTCTTCCTTATTTCGGCCATTCATATCTTCTCTGCCCATTTCTTCGCTACCTTTTTCACCCTCCCCCCTCCACCTCAATTCCCCTCTCCACTCCACCCCTTCCTCCTGGCCCATTCCTTTGTCATTCCCCCACCCACTTTTCTCCTTCCAGCCTCTCTCCCTTTGACCCGGCCCCTCCACCTTTCTCTCTCTATCGTCCTGTTCCTCCCTCTCCTTTTCTCTCGATTCCCTTTCAGTCTCTTGCTAACTCAGCCCTCCCTCTCTGCCGCCCTTTCTTTGAACAGTGACAAGGCGTCTGCTTCGCCGAAGAGGGTGCTTGAGTTTGGGGGAGGGAGAGAGGCTCCCGCAGGGGTTGCCTGCCCCTCCTGTCCGCCTTCCCTGGCTGCCGCTGGCATGTTAGCCTTGGGGGGCTCTCTGAGACAGGAATGTGAACCGCAGCGAAGAGAAAAAAAAGCAGACATGCTAAATCTGTGACGGGTGAAATCCTCCCCCCACCACTTCTCTCCCAGTTGCACTTCTCAGGCGTCTCCCTGCGATGGGCCGAGCCTGGGGGGCCGAGCCAGGAGCTCCCTCCCTACACCTTCCTCAGTGGCAGGTCCAAATCAATCTGCGACCGCGGGGGATTGCCTACATCTGCTGCAGGAAATCCCCTCCCCCAAAGGAACAGACCACAAACACCACACACAGCAGTGACCTTGCCGGGAGAGGCATTCCTTGCCTGCCCCAATATGGCCGGCCCACACGATTTTCCACAGAGGCCTACATCCGGCTCACTGAGGACCACCCACTGCCGTCCCCACTTCTCTCAGCAGAAGGCCACCCTTACATACTGTAGCACGCCCACGCTTTCACCAGGTGGAGCTCACGCACACACAATGTACAGTCATACTAATACAGGGTACTTTATTGGCATGACAAGTTTAGAGTTAAGTCCTTCCAAAGCAAATACATGGACATCATTTTGGTTTCCAGATTTTTCTAAAAGTCTTATCATGCTTTATGCGGTTTCTTCTTTTGTGACATTTATGGGCACATTTACAGGCATATTTTACTATTCTTGTTGCTAATTTTGGTGCTTCACTGAGAATGAGGTCACACCATGTGGCCAAATAGCCCTCCCCTACACACAAAAGGGAGGCTCAGTTTATGCGTTTCCCCCCAGGGTGGATTGGGTGCTGCATCGCAATCAGCCTGCGGGTCCTGAGAATAGGGGCCTCTTTCCCACCACCCGAATATAAATTGGGACAGGGAAGGTGCGGAACAAGCAGCGGTTAGGCTTGGTGTCTTGTTGGCTGTATTGCCCCGGTTGTGGTGTGGGCCTAAGTTGAGGGGCACTTGGTGGTGGGGGTCGGGTGAGTAGAGAGGCAGTAGGGTTTTAATAGAACCAATTTTTTAAAAAAGTTATAGAATTTGGGCTCAGGAGGTGAGAGGCATAGGTGCCGGGGTGGGCAGTGCGTTCGGTGTTGTTGGTGGGGATTTTGCGTGGGGCATGCATTGGGGGTTTGAGGAGGACGGAGGTGGGTTAGCAGGTGCAGCATCGTCTGTTGAGGGCTGCGGCTGGAATTTCCGAGCACAGTTACAGCAGTGGACAGGCCGCCGGGTCCACTGCAGTTGGGTCTGTGCAGGTCGCTCGGCAGGAAAGGCGGCAGGGAATAGTTGGTCGGCTATCGGTCTGGGGGACAGTCGTCTTTCCCTCTACCAGAGTATGGGCTGTTTTTTTGGGGGTTTGTTTGGCTGCTTGAAAAGGGGGCGGCGGTCAGGAGTCTTCTGCCTGGGAGGGTGCAGTGTGGCATGGAGGCCAGCAGGAGGGCAGTGTTGCGGCATGTCTACTTGGGAGAGAAGGAGTTTATTCGCAACTGGGCCACAGCGAAGTGGGAGGCATCCTCTGGCAAGTGAGCCACAACAGCCCACATGGGTTTCCCCTGTCAGTAGCGTAGGTGAGGCGATCCCTTAGTGGAGGTGGGTGGGAGCCATGCTTGATCTGGGGCAGGAGATGTTGGTGGTTACTGTGGGCACACTCGGGGGCCCCCGAGAGAGCATGTAATGAAGAGAGCAATTCTATACATTAGAAAAACGAAGACAGCATTTAAATTAATTTATAGAGTGGGTAATACAATTTTGGGATAGGTCAAAGCGGCTAGGGAGATTGAAATTTTAAGGGGGTTCACGTTTAATTTTCCCCTGTGCTAGGTCCAGTGGTGCAGGGCGTGTTAGGCCAGTTTAAGTTGTGTGAGGTGCACAATGTCTAGATGTAGAGGGGATGCGCAGGCCCTGCGGGTGGTGCTGAACTTGCTCAGCAGAGCCATAGAGACCCCGTTGGAGGAGGCAGTGCTCAAGGTTATTAGGGAAGGGGTCGCTAGGGCGGGTAGACAGCAATGCAGAGTGGCTTTGTACGGGGCCCTGGCTGCTGTGGTGGCTTGCACTCCTTCAGCGGGGAGGGAGGCAGTGAGGGATAAGGAGAGCATGATGGGGGTCAGGAGAAGCAGGGAGGACATGCCGAGGCAGGCAAGTAGGGGTCGGGGGCCTCTACGGGGTAGCGGCAGTGAGGATCTGCACAGGCAAAGTGTTCAGGGGCTGGAGCAAGGTGGTTTTAGGGAGCGTTTTGGGAGGAAGTATAGTGGGATAAGGAAGGAGGGCAGAACCTGTCGATAGTAAACAAGGGCCAGGGGAGGACAGTTCTGCAGAAGAGTACAAATGGGAGGGGGCGGACGCCCTCAAACGGGGTTGGTGGAAATCAGGAGAGGGCCAGGACGGTTCCTCCGGACAGCAGAGATACCCAGCAGAAAAGGCGCAGTGCGGCCCCTAACAAAGCAGAAGGAGGAGCAGAGGACGGGACACCTCAGCTAGGTTAAGCGGAGCAGGTAGGGGTTGGGATGGCCCCGCCAAGAAGACGACAAAGAAGCATTGGGGTGGAGGCCCTATGCTTGCAAGAGAAGAACCACCTGGCCCAAGTGGCCTCACGGAACAAGATTGGTATGTAGAGGAGGTCCCAAACAACACCTGCACTCCAGTCGCCCAATTTGATGTACCAGGAACGTTCGCATCAAAATATGTGACATATGATGAGAAAATAAACCAGCAGAGAGCGGCAGTAGGGCTCTGCCCAGTGCCTACCAGAAGAACAGCACCTATTGAAGTACCAATACCAAGAAAACCATGGACATTAAGGTACCCATTAAGAAAACCCTACCAACAAATGAAACAAAATGAAGATTCCCTAAGTACAGTCCCGGAAGAAACCAAAAAGGTCTTAATGGAAGATGAATGGTGACTTCACAAGGACCCGGACTGACTTGCAGATAGAAGAAATGACAACCAGAGAATGATGCAGAGACGAAACACCATGAATAAGGATATCGTGAACCTAAAGTGAAAGGACGATGTCAAAATGCAAAGAAGTTTAAAGCTGTATGCAAGATGAAGACATTCGACCAGTTTACACCTTTAAATATGCTTGGAACCGCAAGAAAGCTAAGAAAACAGTGCAGCTCGGTATGCTTAGTAGGAGAATAGTGCGGTAAGCGCCATTATACATAATCTACCTCAAAACGAAGCACAGTATTATAAGTGTATTTCTACTTTGCACAAGACGCAGAATCAACCCAGGTTACTAAAGGCCAAATGAGAAAGATTAATATTTAGAAAAACGAGAAGAGACGGCTGAAATGAAACGCGGAAGAGGCAACTCGTGCCAGGAAAGCCAAGGTCATACCAATAGAAGAAGCGAACAGTAGCTACATTTAATTGAAACTAAGAACAGAATATCCTGCCTCTGAAAAGTCGAGATAAGAAGACGTAGGCAGGTGGCGGGCTAAATGAGAATCAAATACACAAATTGAGTGTAAAAAGACATATTCACGGTATAAGAAGCACGTGACCAGCCGAGCAAGAAGAGGGTTCACATCTAAGATTGGCACCTGACCAAGCGGAGGTATCAGAACTTTTCCAGACAGACGATGCAGTCTCGAGGCCAACCACAGTGAACTAATTGACACATGGCTACTAAACTGATGATTGATTGTAACCATAATCGGAGGAAGGCCGGGTAACTAAGGGGCACACTGCATCTGGCCGACCATTCTGCGTGCTGCTATGCGAAGTGTGAAAAGTATGCATGGAGCGGTGCCAATCCAATCACAATGGACCAAATAATCTAGGGTCCTATAGTTAGTAGAACCAATGGGACGTCATACTTTTAGTGACGTCTACAGTAGTCATTTTCGAAGGAAGGGCTTATACGCCAACCTGACAGTGTTTACCTAATCCCCTCACTCTGTTACCATATGCAGATATAGTACCTATAGTAAAGTTACCTTCTCCTAACCAATAGAATTGCATGTTATCTTTTGAGTGTTACATGTCAATGATGACGATTTTTGAGTATAAATGTTACAACTTGTATGAAGTTTGTTGGAGCTGAAGTGAGAAGGACGATCGCATCACTGCTGATATCCATAACTCCCTGTTTTCTGTACTTGCCATTAAACGGACTCCCTTTGCCAAACCATTGAGTTGTCCTTATTGATTGGTGTTGGAGTAATGAATCTGCACCATCCATCTCAAGGGTGCAGCTATCTCGTCTTAAAGTACTTCTGAGCAAACCTCGGCTCTATGGGCCGGCCGGGTGTCTCGGAGTACACTTGGTAGCAGAGATTGATGGTTATTGATTATCGATTAGAATAAGACACCCATTGACCGTCAATATAAAGTAACTCTAGGTCTTCGGCAATATCACAAGACTTTTGCCATTCGGCCGAGTAGACCGTGAAGCTCCCCTTAGACAGTGGTAGTGTAATTAAACAAAACCTGCAGGACAAGGTCTGAAGAGACCTGTGTTTCCCCACGTAATACCTTCTCATTCCTACGGGCAGCTGAGTGGGGGAAAAGCCGAAGAAGGCGGTAACAAAGGCGGTGATGCCGAGGGTCGAGAGAGGAAACATGTGAACGATGAGTGAAAAAGACTGAGTGTTTTGGCAAATGTGCGTGCTTTAGAACAAGTAAGGGGAAAAGTTAACAGAGGGAGGCAGGAAACAAAATATAACTTGAAGTATAGAAGAATGCATATATCTAAGAGGAAGGGAATAATGACTCAAGAGTAACTGAGAAGTAACTAAAGGAAAGATACTGGGGAGGACACCGAGAAGAGAGAGGTTACTGGAGAGGACACCCGAGAAGTGAGAGGATTCGCCTTATTCCTACGCTAATATAGCGGCTAGAAGAAACGTAAATAAAGTCCAGAGTCCCAAATAAAGGAGAACAAACAGACTACCACAGCAATTAAATATGTTGCGAAAGGGATACGTTTAAACTCCATGACGGGGTACAATTTAGAGGCAGAGATACATGTGACCAGCTGGTGTTCGTATAGTCTGTTAAATGTCTGCCTTACATGTTGTTTGTTGTGACGTCATAAGTTGAATATTTTCTTTAACAAATTGACTTAAATTTTACGCGAATGAATAGCTGTGATCATATAGTATATACATTGATGTTTTTTGAGTAAAATAGAAGATATAACATTTTGGTGCTCGCTCATATTGTTGGAACTGTTTAAGTCACATGAAGCTTTGGCAAGTGTTATATAAGGAGAAAGGGAACAGATTTAAGCATGGAAGATATAGCTGCATTAGCACACCTATGCAAACAGTTGCCGAAACATGCACCTAAGCTGAAAAAAAGATGAGAATTTCCGAAGGGCAGATGAAAGCAGAAATAAAAAAAACAAAAGGAAGAAGATAGGGTCAGAGAAGAGGTGAGGAAACACAGAGAATTTGATAACAATGTAGAACGTAAGTGAAGACAGAGAGCACGCAATCTTGAATATTTCGGGAGAGAGGTTAAAAAACTTGAGCCAGTAGTAGATTGGGAAGATATATAAGAATCCTTCTCCTCGTACGATTCAATACACAACATGCCTAGGGCAAATATCGAGGATGACTTCGACACCAGAAGCATCGGAGAAACGATCGATAGAATATATGATGAAATGGGGTTAGAACAAATACCCCAAGGGGAGGGAGGAGACGAGCACCTGGAGAGCACTCAACTTTACGACACTGAGATGTCTCCCAAAGTAGTGGGAATAGAGAACTATCCCTGGATAGACTAGAAATAAGTAGGAACAAAGAAGACACAAGAAGTGGCACGATTTGGGCACAGACAATGTCCGACTCAGAAAGGGAGGAGCGCGAGGAAAAGGAGGAAGAGAGAAGGAGCGAAAGACGACTACCAAGGGAGAAAGGGATAATGTGGTCAGACACTAGTGAGTCTGCAATGAGGGCATCAGAGTCAGCCACACAGTCAGACCGACATGAAGAAGTATCTCACGGTCAGAGGGGGGTGTCACCACTGCCCTATGTGAACAGGCTTAGGTCATTGCCAGGCAGGCGGCAATGCAGGAATATTACCCCTACAATAGATAGGAGAACAATGAGAGAAGAGAGAGAGAGCTATTCATCCCAATTTCCGTTACTCGAGAAAGGGGGGGCGAGACCACAATATATTCCATGGCCCCACATGGATCGAGAACATTTGAAAAAAAACTAAGCTTCCAATGCTGCAATCGGGAGCTGGAAAATGGATACACGAGTTAGAAAAAAATGACAGGAGGGAACACGATGTGTGGACAAGGGCAGGTAACCCCGGTGTGACCACAATTTATACCGCTCATCACAGTGCTCCATTTAACAATTACAGATCTGCGGTATGGAAGAGTGTTTTACCCAGACACTTCTGATATCGGAGCTATAATGACATGTAAAATGAAGGAGTCTGAGGATCCGTTAATTTACATACAGAATTTTCAAGATGCAGGGGTACTTGAGACTCATGAATCTTGGGGGAAATATATACCTGTGTTCTACCATATATTGTGCCAAGGGCTGCCAGAGCCTGTACAGAAACAGCTGAAGAAATTGGTAGGAATCGAGGCTAAGCCATGGTCAGAAATACAGCTGACCATTGCACACTATTGCAGGCTACTACAAGAAAAGAATTGCAAAAAGGAAGCTGCACGAAAGGGTGAGGAAGTGAAATTGGTGCAGAGGAAATTGTAAAAATATGCTCTTGAGAGAGCCATGATAACTAGCCCAGCTGAATCGAGCATGCAGCAGGTCAATAATCCACAACAGAATAATCAGGGTAATACAGGGTTTTACCCAGGGGGAAGAGGATTTAGAGGAAGAGGATGCCAGAGCAATCAGGGAGGTTTTCAAAACAATCAAGGAGGTTTTCAAAATATGCAACATGGTAATCAAGATATGTCAAAGGGCAAATGATCCGACCACCGCCAGTATGTTGGTTGTGTGGGATGACAGGTTGTAGAGGAGGTTCCAGACATGGCCTGCACCCCTGCCCCTCCTTTCGAGGTACCAGGAACTGACTCACTAAGGTATGTGACGTATGAGGAGCAGATGAACCAACAAAGAATTGCACTGGGACTCTGCCCAGTGTACATCAGAAGATCCATCCCTGTTGAAGCGCCCATAACCAGACAGCCCTGGGCAGCACAGTACCCTATCAAACAGCTGTACCAACCGCTGAGACGAAATGAAGAGTACCTACAGACGGTCCATGAAGAGACCCAAAGAGCTGTAATGGAAGGCCAGTGGAAATGACACAAGGGCCTGGACAGACTCGCAAATGAACGAAAGCAGCTATCAAAGATAGGACGCCAGTGCGAGTAGCTATGAAAATAGATGTAATGGACACAGGAAAGAGACAATGTTAAAACGTGAGGAAACGTTGCTATGAGACAAGATGGAAGTAACCAACTAGTTAAACGCATGTAAATAGGCTTGGAACGCAAGAAGCTAAGAAAACGATACTGCTTGAAATGCTTAGTAGAAGAATAGAGCGGCAAGCGCCAACTATGTCTACCTCAATAAGGCACGCTATACAAATGAAACTCCATTTTGTAAAAGCAGAAGTATGCCCAGGCGGCCAGAGGCCTTACAGACCTGGTTTCATATCCCAGCCAAAGCCAGGAGAAGGAGCGGAATCGAAACTCAACAAAGAGCAGCTCATGCCTGGGAAATCGAGGTCAACCAGAGAAGGGGAGGAGAGCGTCAGCTAACAGAAATCGAAACTTCAGAGCATACCAGCCTGCCTCGTGAAGGTCAAGATAAGGGAGGCCCCTGCAGGTGGCGAGGCCGAAAACAGAATTAAATACACTAAAAGCTGGAAACTGAAGCAGATTCACAGTGAACAGACATGTGACCAAGACAGGCGCAAAGAATTACCAACGTCTGATGTCATCCAGATCCAAGGGTGCCATAACTTCTCCAAATAAGAGGCTACAGTTTCGAGGCCATGCCCAGCCAACTAATTGACACATAGCCCCAAGATACTGATTGATGGAAGGAAGGCAGGGTGAAACTTGGGACACCAGGCACCTGGGTGTCCATTCTGTATGCTGCTAATTAAAAGTGGAAATTTATGTCTGGGGGTGTAAGCTGCCCAATCACAATGGACCAAGTTATCTAGGGTCCTATATATCGTAGAACCTATGAGACGTTGTACTTGTAGTGACGTCTATCATGTGTGATATAGAGGGAGGGGTGTAGACACCCACCCGATAAGAGTTATCCAATCTGCATGCTCCATTATCATTTACAGATATAACACCTATATTTAAGTTACCTTTCCTAACCAATTATATTGCATGATAAGTTTTTAGAATTAGATGTCAATGATGACGAGTTTTGCATATAAAAATTGTTGTTCAACTGAAGTTCGAGGAAGTCGGAGTGAGACAGGTGATTGCAACAATGCTGATTCCCAACTGATTCCCTGTTTGATGTACTTGTCATTAAATGGACTTCCCTTTGCCAAATTACTGAATCCTCATTATTGAGTCGTGTTGTAGTAAGTGAATCCTGCACCCCCATCCCTCACATGGTGCAGCTATCTTGTCTTACAAGTACTAGAGGGTGAGCACTGACCTATGGCCCGTCGGTGGATATCTCGTCCTCTTTTACACTTGGTAGCGTGAGGATGGTTTCGGCCATCGATTATGGATTATTGATTAATATAGTTATAAGACACCTATAGACCAATGGCATGAAGTAACTCTAGGCCTTCGGCAATATCAAAAGTCCTTTTGCCATTCCGGCTAAGTAGGCTGAGAAGTTTCCCGTGGACAATGATAGTGTAAGTCCATAAAAATCTGCAGTGGGTCTGAAGGAACCCGCCTTTCCAAGCATAACCCTTCTCATTCCCACAGGCAGCCAATCGGACGAAAAGACCGCAAAAGGCTGAAGAGGAAGGGGCGGTGATCCCGAAGCTCCAGAGAGGAAAAAGATGCGATCGGTGAGTAAAGCAACAAACTCGTTACTTTGGCAAATGTCTTGTAGGCATTGGAACAAGCAAGAGAAAGGTAAAGGAATGTGGCAGAGAAAAAATAAAATAGTCAGAAGTAGAGAAGACGTATATATATAAGGGGTTAATAACTCGAGTATAAAAGAGAAAAACGTAAGGATACCGGTGGGGCACCGGAGAGAAAAATGTAAGTATTCGCCTTGTTCCTGCACTTTAATACAGTGGTCAGAAGAAACATGAACTCATAGCCCATATAATAAGCGACAATTAGACTACGATGACATTTAAAGACGCATTAAAGGAGTTTGTTTAAACTCCATGACGGGGTATTGATTAGAAGGCAGGTATATGTACGACCAGCTGGTGTCCGTCTAGTCTTTCAAGTGTCTGTCCTATGTGTTCTGTTGTGGGTTGAATGTAAGATAACTGTATGTAGAACCTATGAGACGTTGTACTTGTAGTGACGTCTATCATGTGTGATATAGAGGGAGGGGTGTAGACACCCACCCGATAAGAGTTATCCAATCTGCATGCTCCATTATCATTTACAGATATAACACCTATATTTAAGTTACCTTTCCTAACCAATTATATTGCATGATAAGTTTTTAGAATTATATGTCAATGATGACGAGTTTTGCATATAAAAATTGTTGTTCAACTGAAGTTCGAGGAAGTCGGAGTGAGACAGGTGATTGCAACAATGCTGATTCCCAACTGATTCCCTGTTTGATGTACTTGTCATTAAATGGACTTCCCTTTGCCAAATTACTGAATCCTCATTATCGAGTCGTGTTGTAGTAAGTGAATCCTGCACCCCCATCCCTCACATGGTGCAGCTATCTTGTCTTACAAGTACTAGAGGGTGAGCACTGACCTATGGCCCGTCGGTGGATATCTCGTCCTCTTTTACACTTGGTAGCGTGAGGATGGTTTCGGCCATCGATTATGGATTATTGATTAATATAGTTATAAGACACCAATAGACCAATGGCATGAAGTAACTCTAGGCCTTCGGCAATATCAAAAGTCCTTTTGCCATTCCGGCTAAGTAGGCTGAGAAGTTTCCCGTGGACAATGATAGTGTAAGTCCATAAAAATCTGCAGTGGGTCTGAAGGAACCCGCCTTTCCAAGCATAACCCTTCTCATTCCCACAGGCAGCCAATCGGACGAAAAGACCGCAAAAGGCTGAAGAGGAAGGGGCGGTGATCCCGAAGCTCCAGAGAGGAAAGAGATGCGATCGGTGAGTAAAGCAACAAACTCGTTACTTTGGCAAATGTCTTGTAGGCATTGGAACAAGCAAGAGAAAGGTAAGGGAGGGTGGCAGAGAAAAAATAAAATAGTCAGAAGTAGAGAAGACGTATATATATAAGGGGTTAATAACTCGAGTATAAAAGAGAAAAACGTAAGGATACCGGTGGGGCACCGGAGAGAAAAATGTAAGTATTCGCCTTGTTCCTGCACTTTAATACAGTGGTCAGAAGAAACATGAACTCATAGCCCATATAATAAGCGACAATTAGACTACGATGACATTTAAAGACGCATTAAAGGAGTTTGTTTAAACTCCATGACGGGGTATTGATTAGAAGGCAGGTATATGTACGACCAGCTGGTGTCCGTCTAGTCTTTCAAGTGTCTGTCCTATGTGTTCTGTTGTGGGTTGAATGTAAGATAACTGTATGTAGAACATATGAGACGTTGTACTTGTTGTGACGTCTATCATGTGTGATATAGAGGGAGGGGTGTAGACACCCACCCGATAAGAGTTATCCAATCTGCATGCTCCATTATCATTTACAGATATAACACCTATATTTAAGTTACCTTTCCTAACCAATTATATTGCATGATAAGTTTTTAGAATTAGATGTCAATGATGACGAGTTTTGCATATAAAAATTGTTGTTCAACTGAAGTTCGAGGAAGTCGGAGTGAGACAGGTGATTGCAACAATGCTGATTCCCAACTGATTCCCTGTTTGATGTACTTGTCATTAAATGGACTTCCCTTTGCCAAATTACTGAATCCTCATTATTGAGTCGTGTTGTAGTGAGTGAATCCTGCACCCCCATCCCTCACATGGTGCAGCTATCTTGTCTTACAAGTACTAGAGGGTGAGCACTGACCTATGGCCCGTCGGTGGATATCTCGTCCTCTTTTACACTTGGTAGCATGAGGATGGTTTCGTCCATCGATTATGGATTATTGATTAATATAGTTATAAGACACCAATAGACCAATGGCATGAAGTAACTCTAGGCCTTCGGCAATATCAAAAGTCCTTTTGCCATTCCGGCTAAGTAGGCTGAGAAGTTTCCCGTGGACAATGATAGTGTAAGTCCATAAAAATCTGCAGTGGGTCTGAAGGAACCCGCCTTTCCAAGCATAACCCTTCTCATTCCCACAGGCAGCCAATCGGACGAAAAGACCGCAAAAGGCTGAAGAGGAAGGGGCGGTGATCCCGAAGCTCCAGAGAGGAAAAAGATGCGATCGGTGAGTAAAGCAACAAACTCGTTACTTTGGCAAATGTCTTGTAGGCATTGGAACAAGCAAGAGAAAGGTAAAGGAGGGTGGCAGAGAAAAAATAAAATAGTCAGAAGTAGAGAAGACCGTATATATATAAGGGGTTAATAACTCGAGTATAAAAGAGAAAAACGTAAGGATACCGGTGGGGCACCGGAGAGAAAAATGTAAGTATTCGCCTTGTTCCTGCACTTTAATACAGTGGTCAGAAGAAACATGAACTCATAGCCCATATAATAAGCGACAATTAGACTACGATGACATTTAAAGACGCATTAAAGGAGTTTGTTTAAACTCCATGACGGGGTATCGATTAGAAGGCAGGTATATGTACGACCAGCTGGTGTCCGTCTAGTCTTTCAAGTGTCTGTCCTATGTGTTCTGTTGTGGGTTGAATGTAAGATAACTGTATTGTTGATTGTTTGAGATGAAATTGGGTTTTACGCGATTCTGTGAAGAAGAGGGAATCGCCAATGAATTGATGGTTTTGAGTTAATTGATAGTATACATTTTAGTGGGAAATAATTGGATTGGAGCTTGCGTATCTGGTGCTCGATCATACTAGTAGAAGGATAACAAACTGTATAAATATTGTTGGTAACGGAATTGAAAATGGAGGAGGTCACCCCACTTGCGCATCTATGCAAGCAACGACCTAAGCATGCACCTAAATTAAGAAAGTATAGCACAGAATGGGTTAAGGGTACCGTCCACAAGATGTTTATGCCCTGGCCACAGAATGGGTCCCTATCAAAAGCTGTCTTACAACACATGAGGACTTATCTACATGCCACATATACAGGCAAGAAGCTGGAGAAACGTCTTGCTGTTCTAGAACTATGGAAGATGTTTTGAGCAGACGAAGGAGGAAGAGCCTCCGGCAGATTGGATATTAAACGTATGCACGGAGGGGGTGAGATGCCTACCGCGCCACCGGCCCCGCCGGAGCCAGCCATCAAGGGAAGTAAGACAGAGGGGCTCTACCCGCTAAGAGAACTAAAGGCAGCCACGGGGTATAGCAACCCCGCACATGAGTCGCCTACGTATAGTAGCAACAACAATAAAGAAATGGACCAGGAAATCAATCTTGCCTCTGCAGTCCCGAGGGACAAGGAGAGATGCAATGATGTAGGAAAGGATCAGGCACAAAGTTGCGCATCTCTCGTTAAGGAGAGAGAGGGAAAGAAACAAAAGGAAAATGAAGGTAGAACTGATGAGATAACATTTGCAAAAGACAAATGGATGGGAGGGCAGATATTGCTGAAATTAGATGTAAAAGGAAGTGTTGATGAAAGGCCAGTAGAGAGGTCTGATGAGACGCCAAGGAGAGAGAGAGAAAAGGAAAAGGAAATAGGGATGAAAGGACAAGAAGGAAGGATAGGCTGGAGCGAGAAACAGCTCGATCGCAAACAGAAGGCAGCCTACGACTAATACAAACAGAATAAGCAAAGGTCAGAAGAAGAGCAAAGGGTACGTGAGAGGACAGTGAAGAGAAGAGAAGATGAGGAAATTAGAAGGGCAAAGGAATGTAGAAACGAAAGGATGAGGGAAGTAGACAAGGCTAGAGAAGAAGCGAGGAAGCGCAAGGAACTAGATGAGGAAGCAGAACGTAAGCGCAGACAGAGGGTATGAGATCTTGAATATTTGGAACGGGAAGTTAAAAACCCAATCCTGTAGAATGGGAAGACATAGAAGAATTATTTCCTGCACATGACCCGGTACCAGGTATGAGTGGGACAAATATTGAGGATGACTTCGACACCAGAAGCATCGGGGAAACGATTGATAAGATATACGATGAGATGAGGCTAGAACAGAGACCCCATGGGAGAAGGGAAGATGAGCGCCTGGAGAGCACTCAGCTATATGACACTGAGGATGTCACCCGAAGTAGTGGGAACAGGGGACTGTCCCCTAGACAGACTGTAGATTGACCAGGACGAAGAACATGCAAGGAGTTGTGTAAACTGGGAGTATTCAGAATCTGACTCCGGTGGGGAAACGGAGGATGAGGCACACGAGGAAGGGAGACGGTGCGAAAAACAGCTCCCAGGGGACCGAGAGATACGATGGTCAGACGCTAGCGAGTCCACAAGTAGGACACCGAAGTCTGACGTGCATTCCGGCCGACATGAAGGAAAACCCCCCGGTCGGGGGGTGTGTCAGAACCTGTCTATGTAGATAGATTAAAGGCATTGATATGAAGACGGCAAGGTGGAAATGCCACCCCAGCGGTAGACAGGAGAGCTATCGGGAAAGAAAAGGAAGACTGCGCATTCCAATTCCCACTGCTAGAAAAGGGGGGAGCAAGACCACAATATATTCCGTGGCTACACATGGACCGAGAGAACCTAAAAAATAAGCTTCCAATGCTGACATCGGGAGCTGGGAAGTGGATACATGAGTTAGAGAAAATGACGGGGGGTGTCACCTTAGCTATAGGGGACATTAAGGGCCTCCTAATTGCCATACTTGGTGAAAGAGCAGACGATGTATGGAAACGGGCAGGCTACCCTAGGGTAACCCTAATTAACACCTCCCATGACGGAGCGCCATTTAATAATTGTAGAGCAGCAGTGTGGAAAGGGATGCGAACGCTATATCCTGACACTTCCGATATGGGAGCTTTAATGACGCGGAAAATGAAAGAGTCAGAGGATCAGTTGATTTATATCCAGAATTTTCAGGATGCGTGGGTGCTCGAAAAGCATGAGTCTTGGACGAAATCTATCCCTCTATTCTACCATATATTATGCCACGTGTTGCCCGAGCCAGTGCAAAAACAACTGAAGAAATTGGTAGGAATAGAAGCCATGGGCTGAAATACAGTTGACAATTGCATATTACTGTAGATTGTTGCAAGAAAAGAATCGAAAAAAAGGAGGCAACTCGTAAGGGTGAGGAGGCGAAGCTGGTGCAAAAGAAACTCTCAAAGTATGCTCTCGAGGGAGCCATGCTGACAAGCCCAGCTGAACCACACGCACAGCAAGCGACTAACCCATCGCCGAAGAATCAGGGTAGCGCAGGATTTTACCCGAGCGGAAGGAGTTTTGGGGGAAGAGGATGGCAGAGCAATCAGGGTGGGTTTCGAGGTAACCAGGGTGGCTTTCGGAATAATCAAGGTGGCTTTCAGAACGCGCAGATGGGCAGTCCAGTTACGCCAGATGGACAGATGGCCCGACCCCCGCCAGTGTGTTGGCTGTGTGGAATGACAGGACATGTGGCGCGCATGTGCGGAAGGCAAGGCATGTGGCAATGCGGCCAAGGAATGGGAATAGGCATGGTGAATCAGCCTGCTGTCCCACACCAGGGCAGTGCCCAAAATCACGCACTGCAGCAGGAGGTGTCAGGCTCGCAGCAAGGTGTGCAGCAAGTGGTTCAACCCTCACACATGGGGAACGTACCGCAGGGACAATCCCAGCAGGCACCACCGCAAATGTCGCAAGGCACAAGCTCCAGAGGGGGAGTCAACCCTGGAAATGGGGGAAATCAGCAAGTATACAGTGGGCCGAACTTATATATGAAGTAGGACAGCTCACGGGGGACTCTGATGTGTTCTATCCTATCAGTGACACCAGACCCTAATAGGGAACCTAGGGTGAATGTCGTCATAGGGGCTAAAGAATTTTCCTTCTTAGTTGACACGGGTGCGACGCGCTCGTGCATACGAGAAGGAAAGTTTTCCTTGTCCGGCGAGGCCATAGATACTCAGAGTTTCACGAGAGCTCACAGTAGAGTTCCCTTTACAGACGCGCTCCCAGTCTTGGTGGGAGAGCGCGAAATGACTGTACCCTTATTATATTCACGTCAAACCTCAGTAAATATCCTGGGTCGGGACTTAATGACTAAGTTGAATATGACAATCGCGTTTACCGAGAATGGTATAGTGTGCTCCACTCCAGGAATGCATTATTCGAACGTGTGTGAAATGATCAAAGCATACTCAGGGCGTATGGCCATGAGAGCTATACCATTAGAGCCGGAAGTCTTCGCATATGGCGTGCAGGTGCTCATGGCGGGATTACCAGGCCTCACTGATAGAACTATGAGGACACCTGATGAGTTCCTATTCAGACCAAGAATACCTGTGCATGAAGAAGAGGGACAAGTATTTCCCTTAATGATACAATCTGCCGCAATGCGAGGGAAAGTGGTATTGGTCGAAGGATATGACGACGAAGGCAGACAATGGTGTGTGATTATCGCCATTGAAGAAGGGTATCGAGCGACTAATGTCACTAATGACGATCTGTTCGAAGAACACCCTGACCTAAGTGGAAGTGGAAGTGGAAGTGAGTCTCATATTTTGGGTACAAATGATCAAACGGGAGGTCCCACAGAGAATGATGTTGGCGCTGATACGTCCAGAACACTTTGATGACGACATGGCCCAAGTGCCTGTCGTGGTATGGACTACAGGGCCGTATGACGTAGGCCTCCTGAAGGGGGCAGGTGAAGTGAAAATTAAACTGAAACAAGGAGCAATTTTACCAAGAGCACGACAATATTGTATGTCAAAAGAGGCAGATGAAGGGATCGCGAAGACAATTTCGGCCATGATTGAGCAGGGCATCCTAGTGACGTCACCTTACAATACAGTGATTTACCCTGTCAAGAAATCAAAGGGAGGGTCTTGGCGATTAAACCAAGATTTAAAAGCATTAAACGATATAGTTGAAACCGAGTTCCCTCTAGTCCCTAATCCATCCACAATTGTATGCAACATACCCACTGAGGCAAAATATTTCACAGTGATTGACTTGAAAAATGCGTTTTTCTCAATCCCGTTGCACCGTGACTCACAAGACCTGACGTCATTTACTTTCAGGCAAATGCACCTGAAAAGCACGAGGCTGCCACAGGGGTACTGTGAATTTTGAATAAGAACATTTCCCCAAACCAGAGAAAGGTGATAAAGAACAATAAAATGGACACTCTGGGCACCACAGTTGCAGTATAAAGAAGGGAACTACATACACAAAGCAACAACAACACTGATAAAACAAACTTTTGAAATAACGTCATGCTCAAGTAGTATAAAGAATCAAGACTCTGATAGACTGCAAAAAAAAGGAGAAGGACAGTTCTTGAGAGCATAACACAGCGTCCTGAAAGCAACCAGTGTCAAGACTTTGTTTACAGAACTTATGGTATCTCCCAGCAGAGACCTCAAGTGGGATGTGCTAACCTACTTCCAGCTGGTGGTAATATCATATCCGACACTCATATGGAGAGAAACCAGTGTCACAGACTTTATTCAAGATCCTGCAAATGAGAAAATAATCTTGCAACTGCTGACTGTCATCAGGGAAGCCTTCGCCAAGCTACCCGAGCACAGCGAAGAGGAAACAAATACTTATGATAAAACAAACGAGATAAAAATAAATGTAATTATCAGTGATTCATACACACTTGAGGTAATGAATGAAGAAAAAGGCTGGAGACAGGGTCAGCACGGAGTGAATGAAAATGTAGCACTGACCACTGCACACACACGCACACTGAACACACTCAAACAAGGGCAAGTGACAATGGAAACAGGGCCTCAAACAAGGGCAACAGAGAAAGGGAAACTGCCTACAGAACGAACAGCTCCAGAAAATAGTGGAAGCAACCAAGAAGAACCAAGTGAGAAACCAATGAAAGATGGCATAGCAAAATCCCTCAAAAGAACAGAAGTAGCCACAAAGGAACTCACAGAGAAAACACAAATGCTAATGGACCCTCTGTTCCCGTTCATAGTCAGAGCTAAGAAACTGCACGAGGAACTGAAAACTAGAACTACAGAGACTATAACAGTAAGCACGCCAGCTCAGACGCAAGGAACAAGCACCAGACCTACGACACAGTCACGCATTGGGGAGTTGGTGAGCCAACGGCGGTTAGAGAACATCTCCGAAAGATTACAAAAGGAAAGGAAAGAAACACAAAACATTCTCCTACCACAGCGATACAGGTAATGAAACCTGCTCCGCTAACAAGCATGCCCAAGAATCCTCCAGCAAGAAAGAGTCATATAGACACATTTAAAGACGTGGTTATAGCTAACTACAAAAGGACATTGAGGATCAAGAGAAACCCACATGAAGACAATAATGAACTCAATGATTACCTGGACAGCACAGCCCATCTCGGAAACAACATATGGTATCAACACATGAAGGAAGTAGGATGAAGACAGTCAGAAGGAGAATGCTTCGTCTGTGCTGTTCCACCAAACAGCATGGGAAAATCCAAGATCTTCGTGGCTGTAGAAATTGATGTACCCATAGCACACTGTACGTCACACGTAGCAATGTTCAACACCAGAGGACAATTTATGGGAAGAGACGCTTCACTGATATGGGCCACTGAAAAGGACTACCCAGATGAAGATGGCTATGTCCAAGACATTAAGACAAGAAACAGGGTGCACACAAGAATCACGTGATCAGATACGAGAATCCTGACGTCAAAGGATCAGGAACACGATTGGTAACAAACCCGAGCCTGAACATTCAAGGAAAAACTGCAGAAGAGGCACAAATCTGGAAGAACAGAGGCCAAATGCAGATCTGGGGAACAGTGGTTTCCCCAAATGGATGGGAAGAAGGAGCAGTGATCTGCCGAGCTTGGATGGTCCTTGGAGCCTGCAGGGAAGCAATAGAAAACTCTCAAAAACTGTGCAAACCCATATGGCCAAAGCTAGTAAAGTTACTAACCTGGGTCGAAGATAGAGGGGGACCCCTACAGATAGTGTCACTGCAGAGCCCGAAGCTATGCTTCAGAAACAATGGCACAAGGAAGTTGGGAGAGAATCTAAACTGCGGAAGAATCTTTGAAGCTCCAGGAATGACACAAGGAACCGCAGTGTCATTTATGGACCATTACTGGGCGTGTGGATCCAAGGCATACATAAGGCTGCTGAAAAACTGGGGAGGCATATGCACACTGGTGAACATCCATGCTCCCGCGCTAGTAATCCCTTAGAATGACCTGAAGTTGGACAGTTTCCCGAAAGCTGATGCTCATCTAAGGAGAAGGAGATCTGTGGAACTGGTATCCAGAATGAAGATAGAAAATTACTTTTCTACCAAATCAGAAAAAGCATTCATGCAATCCCATACAGGCACAGACTGTTTAGACTCACCTCAACAGAATTCACAACACTACTCCTGCCCCACGTCCAAATTGGAGTGAATGCTAAATGGTTGCAGATAACCAGATGGGAGTTATTGCAGACCATCAATACTACTACAAAAGGATTTAACGCGTTCAAGGAAGAACTGAGAGCAATCAGACTGATGACCCTCCAGAACGGATATGTGCTTGACATGATCACAGCGACGGATGGAGGTGTTTGTGTAAAAATCGGAGAATTGTGTTGCACATTTGTACCATCACACGATAAAGAAAACGGAACCCTAACAGAGGCCATAAGTATGTTGACAAACTTGAAAAACCAGATGATCGATGAAAGTGATAAATTGGACGATGATAACTGGTTTGGAGCCTTGTTCTCATGGGTCCCACAATGGATGGCCGATATATTTGAGTTTCTGGGAGCTTTACTAGCAATGGTACTGCTAGGATTCTGTGTTATCAAGATAATCATTACACAGTGCCAGAAAACTGTGAAGAAAGCCATAGGGATGAAAATAATGGTTGATGTCGATTTAGCGCGCACATGCAGCAACCAAGGCATGGTGCAGAATGGCCAAGGGACAGGAGCAGGCACCGCGAATCCACCAGCATTTTTATTGCAGGGTGTTGCACAAAATCACACGGTGCATCAACAATTGTCAGGAGCGCAACAAGATTTGCAAACTCAGAATATAGTGAGTTTGTCCCAACAGTCGCCGCTGCAATTGTCACAAACGATGAGCTCAGGGCAGACCATGAACCCAGGAATGTGAAATAACACTCCCAATGGGGGAAATCCATCAGCACACAGTGGGCCCAAGCTATATATGGATTAGGACAGCTCACTGGGAACCCTGATGTGTTCTATCCTATCAGTGCCACCAGACCCTCACCTGGAACCTAGGGTGGATGTCGTTATAGGGGATAAAGAATATTCCTTCTTAGTTGACACGGGTACAACACGCTTGTGTATACGTGAAGGCAAGTTTTCCTTGTCCGGCGAGGCCATTGATAGTCAGAGTTTTACAGGAGCTACAAGTCGTGTTGCCTTCACAAACGCACTTCCAGTCTCTATAGGAGAATGTGAAATGAACGTGCCTCTATTATATTCACGACAGACCCCAGTAAACATTTTGGGTCGAGATCTAATGACAAAGTTAAATATGACAATCTCGTTCACGGAGGAGGGCATAGTATGTTCAACTCCAGGAATGCACTATTCAAACGTATGAGAAATGATTAGAACATACGCAGGACACACATCCATGAGGGCTATACCATTAGAGCCAGAAATATTTGCATATGGAATACGTGTGCTAATGGCAGGGCTGCCAGGCCTTGCAGACAGAATCATGAGAACCCCAGATGAGTTTCTATTTAGACCAAGAATACTGACACACGAGGAGAAGGGACAAGTATTTCCCTTGATGATACACACAGCTGCAGTACGAAGGAGAATGGCCTTGATTGATGGTTATGATGACGAAGGCCGGCAATGGCACGCATTAATGGCTATTGAAGAAGGATATCGATTGACTTACGTCACCGATGACGATATGTTTGAAGAGCAAGCAGATATGGGAGAGACAATGGTGGAAGGGAGTCTCACCTTTTGGGTGATTTTGATGAAAAGAGAAGTGCCTCAGAGAATGATGATGGCATGAAACCGTCCTGAATATTTTGATGACGACATTGCCCAGGTGCCTGTCTCAGTGTGGACCACAGGACCCTATGACGTAGGCCTATTGAAAGGGGTTGGAGAAGTGAAAATGAAACTGAAACCAGGAGTAATTCTGCCAAGAGCCCGATAATATCCCATGTACAGAGAGGCAGATGAAGGGATCTTTAAGACAATTTCGCTTATGATGCAGCAAGGCATCTTTTGACGCCAGAGTCATCATGCAATACTGCGGTTTATCCGATCCAGAAATCAAAGGGAGGGTCTTGGAGGCTAATTCAGGATTTACGCCCAATAAATGATATTGTTGAGGCCGAGTTCCCTCTAGTCCCGAACCCGGCTACAATTGTATGCAATATACCTGTTGAGGCAAAATATTTCACAGTGATTGATTTGAAAAATGCATTTTTCTCAATCCCGTTGCACCGTGACTCACAAGAACTGACGTCATTCACGTTCAGACAGATGCGTCTGAAAAGCCTGAGGCTTCCCCAGGGGTACTGTGAGTCTCCTTCTATTTTTAACAGAGTCCTACAGATGGACCCAAGCAATATTGCATTGGAAAGTGTTGTCCTGCAATATGTGGATGACATCTTAATCTGCAGCACAACAGAGGATCAATGCAGGCACAATTCTGCTCTGCTATTGACTATACTGGCTGAGAAAGGATAAAAAGTGGACAAGGAAAAGCTACAATATTGTTAACAAGAAATGCTGTACATAGGCCAGCTAATCTCACATGAGGGAAAAAGTGTGACCCCAGAAAGGGCTGAAGCCATACTGAACACGGCTAAGCCACACACGATAAAACAGATGCAGAGCTTTTTAGGCCTGTGCAACTATGTCAGGGCATGGGTCTTCGACTATAGCTCTTACACTAAGCCTTTACTTCAGGCCCTAAAGAAGGCCCAAGTGACGAAAGAAAAAATGTAATGGTCTGAGACCATGGAGGAAGGATTTGATGAACTCAAAAAAGCTATTTGCATAGCACCAGTTCTAGGGATTCCCAATTATGCAGAGGAATTTTACCTGTTTTCACACACAAATTGCAGCATTATGACGCCAGTGCTCACACAGAGAACCACATTGGGATACAAGCCCCTGGCATACTATAGTGGAAATTTTGACCCAGTAATGAGAGGCCATTTCCCGTGCGAACAAAGTTCAGCTGCCGCAGCGTTCGCCATAGAGAAGGCTACAACCATTGTGATAGGTTTCTCAATGACGTTGTATGTCGAGCACTCACTATTTGCTATTATAGAGAAACCAAAGGGCACGTTGACATCCCAGAGAGCTTCTGCCTCTGAGGTAATCATATCAAATCCATTGTTTAAAGTAGTCCGATGTAAGATAGTGAACCCAGCTATGTTTATAGCAGAGCCAGTCACTGAAGGAGAGCCAATACATGACAGTGCGAACTATGAAGAATTCTATGATGAAATTCCCAGGGTGAAAAAAATGCTTTGGCAAAAGGAGAAAGTGTCTTTATTGATGGTTCTTCAAGAATCGATCAAAATGATGGGCAAAGATATACAGGCGTCGCTGTAATGAAACACACCACAAATGGAGAATTTTGAGTACTCCTTAGTGCACGAATACCATCTCACTTTTCAGCACAGTCTGCAGAATTATTGGCGTTGATACTTGCCATTGAGAATCATGCAGACCAGGAAGTACCGGTGTACAGTGACTCCCCATATGTGACGTCAACAGTGCACGCAGGCTTAGCGTGCTGGAAAAGGAGGGGCTACCTCCGAGCAGATGGCACGCCAGTGCAGCATGCAGCCTAATTGGACAGACTGATCAAGGCATTACAGCTCCCAGTGGGCATAGCGGTCATGAAATGTGCCACCCACACGAAAGGGACAGATTTGATCTCACGCGGAAACCAAGCAGCAGACACGGAAGCCAAACGTATGGCATCCAAGAATGAGATGATCATGGAAGTGGAAGTCACTCATACCAATGAGAGAATAATGGTTGCACGAACTACACCTGAAAACTATAACAATCTAGGTCAAACATAGTTGATGGAAATCCAAGGGGAGGCACCACAGGAAGAGAAAAAGCTATGGTAACAGCGATGGTGTTCTTTAAACCCTTCTAACAGTTTGTGGTGACAAGACAGCACTGGTAAACCGGTGATGCCTATAGCCCTGTTAAAATTAGCGCAGGAGCAGCTACATTATCCGGCACACATGACACATCACAAAAGAGAATCTTGCGGCAACGATCGCAGAAGACTGGTTCATACCGAAATTAAACAAACACGCTGTATTTTTCATAGTGAACTGTATAATCTGCCAACAATTCACAGCTGGGCACACATTAAAAGTAATGAGAGGAGTCATCCTGAGGCCAAATGGGCCTTTTCAACACTTGCACATCGATTATGTCGACATGATTCAAGTATGTAACTGGTACAGATTAATTGTTGTGGTGTGTCCATTCTCTAGATGGATAGAGGCAGGTCCCTGTACACACCCAGACTTTACCTGACCTCCCACATTTTTTGTGAGAGAAGTGTTCCCCAGGTGGGGGTGTGTGAAGTCATGAGATCAGATAATGGAGCTCACTTTGTAAATGAGACATTCAAACAGATTAGCTTGCTGCTTGGTATAAAGCACAAGTTTTCGTTGTTGTATCATCCACAAGGTAACGGAAGCTGTGAGAAGTTCAACGGCTTATTAAAGGAAAGGATAGCCAAGTTGAAGCTGACTCTAAGAAAAGAATGATTGCACTGTCTTCCTTTGGAATTGTATGCACTCCGGAACCAACCCGGTTCTGACCATCATCTTACGCCACACGAGATAGCCACAGGAAGAAGAATGCGTACTCCCCTGACACCCCGAGATAGAGCTAGATGTGATGCCAAGTCCACAGGAGAAATCTTAGGGTCTGAAATGCAAAATTACCTATATTGCATGACATCTTGCCTTACTGTAATTTCAGACCAGTTACAGCGACGACGAAAAGGGTGCAGGGCAGCACAGAACACAGAGGGAGAGACTACTACAGGCACAGCTCAAGGACTTTGTGTACCATCCGTTTTCCCTGGAGATACCATCCTTGTAAAGAATCATACGAGGAAAAGGTGGGACGACCCAAGATTTAACAGTCCCTTTACAGTGGAAGACTGCACTCCTTCCGCAGTGAAACTACAAGGCAGGAGATCTTGGATCTTTCTGGGCAATGTCAAGCCCTACATCAGAGAAGGCCCCCTGCCTGCACCCCAACGCGAGAAGACTATGGCCGACGGGGAAGAACCACAGCACGTGCAGACGAGATCCATGACAAAGAATAAGGATGCAAGACCAGCCAGACAAAGACAAATAACTTTTTGCAAATTGTGGCTTAAAATTGGACACTTCCTCTGAGAAAGAAAGGGGAAAAGGACATAAATGAAGGAGACTCCGTGCATCCTAGTTTCAGGGTGAAGAAGACAATTGCAGGTATAAGCCACAACATAGTCTGTTGTACTTGAACTTTGGATTGAGACACATTAAAACGGTGATGAGGAAATAACATGCCAAATTTTGATCGAGGACACATAAATTGGAAGAAAATACAGTATCCAGACTCATTCCACACCGAGACCATATTCGGAATCACTTATGGTGTCCCACAGTAGTGACATCACTAAAGATGTGGTAACATATTTTAATCTAGTGCTAAGATTGTACCCGGCATTGGTGGGGAGACTCACCAGTGTCACTGACTTTCTTCACGATCCCGAAAATGAAAAGACAGTAAGAAGATTGCTTACTGGAATTGCTGAACAATTTCTTCTACTTCCTGAATACAGCGAGGAGAAGCCAAATGTCCAAAGCAGAGAAGGAAGTAAATGAGCTTGTCAATACATTGTTCTTTCAAATAATTGAAGACTGCCAAATCTTATCGGAAGAACAACTGATGTACTCACGTTTCTTCGAGAAAATACAGAACATCTAAGCCAACTCCTAAATAAAATTGTGATTTTAGTTGCACTCCACGCAAATGGACAGTGCAGACATTGTTTACATTGAAGTGAAAGCATACAGTCCTGAACATCAGCAAAACGGGACAGATGTCCCTGTCACCAGAAGACAGCAGTATGGCCCACAACGTTCTCTTTCGTTTAGTCACTGATTTTCCAGAGCTAGTGGGGAGACCAATCGATGTTGGCGTCCACACATTCATCAGAGATCCAGCTAATATTGCACAAATGGACATGCTCTTACATGGAATAGTACTGCAAGTAGAACTCTCTAACCATCAGCAGATCTGAGGAGATTCTAAAAGCTTTCCGCCGAGGGACGGATCGAGAGAACATTGCCAGAGATTTCCTTTCTTCTTTCCCATTAACAAAGACAATATGTCTTCGGGACTGAAGCAGATCAGGGGCACGGACTGGGAACTGACATACTTTGAATATGCACAGTAAAGAGACTTGCTGAATTATCACTTAATTTTGATACCTCCCATATTTTAGTAAAAGAACTGTATCCTGAGATAATAGACAATTCATTATTCACAAGAGGGGGGACAATTGTTAAAGGAGTATAATAAAAGTTAACATTTGGCGAATGATCGAGATGGGTATCCAGAGCAGCAACCTCGTCCTCCCACAGGAGGAATGACGTCCCTATTTCTCTGGAAGTAAATGCTGCCACCCGACATACAGGGGCATACAGTATTTGTGTATTATATTCATCTTTGTTTTATAACCTTACATAGTCATTCCCGTCCCTAGAAGATCAGATGGTGGAATGAAAGAAATTGAAATGGATGTGATTAGCAATGACACACACACACTTGTGGTAACAAAAAAAAGGAAAGCCGGAGACAGGGTCGGCAAAGCATGAATGTGACAAGATTACAGACAACCACACACATGCACACACTGAATGCACACGCAACAGGCCTAATATCAATGACTGCAGGACCACAATCCAATGCGTGGGAAAAGAAAATACTCCCTACTATGAGAAATATCACTACAAGTAAAGTGAAGAGCCAAATGACGGAAACAGACATAGTGGTAAAACAAGAGGAATTGGAGAAGAAACCAACAGAAATGACAGCAATGACGACACTGATGGAGACAAAGACAAACTCAATGAAAATCTCATGAGCACAGCTGATAGCAGAATCCATCTGCCCGTCATTAGCCAGAGCCAGGAAGAGGCAAGAGGAAATAGAAAGAATTGCCAGACTTTCCTCCACTCAAATGGCGCAGATGAGGAGGCCTGCACCATGGACCGGGAGACCTGAGAATCCTCCAGCAAGAAAGAGCCATACAGATGCATTCAGGGATGTAGTAATAGCAAACTACATGAAAACCTTAAGAATCAAGTGGAGTATGCACAGAGATGACAACGAACTAAATGATTACCTGGACAGCACAGCACATTTGGCAAACAACATTTGGTACCAGCACATGAAAGAAGTTGGAAGATGAAATTCAGAAGGGGAATGCTTTGTTTGTGCACTCCTACCATACAGCATAGGGAAGTCCAAGATCTTCGTAGATCGTAGCTGTAGAAATTGATGTCCAGACAGCACACTGTCTTTCACACATAGCCATGTGCAAAACTAGAGGCCAGTTTATGGGAAGTGATGCTTCCCTAATATGGGCAACTGAAACAGCTTATCACGATGAAGATGATTATGTTCAAGACATTAAGACAAGAAACAGAGCTCATACTAGGAACCATGTAATCAGGTACGAGAAAACTGGAGTAAAAGGAGCTGAAATTGGATGGGAAGTAAATCCGAAGCTAAATGTCCATGGAAAAACTCCAGAAGAGGCTAAAAGCTGGAAGAACAGAAGCCAAATGCAGGTTTGGGGAACAGTGCTTTCACCAGACGGATGTGAGAAAAGAGTAGTAATATGTAGAGCCTGGATGGTCACTGGTCGTTACCAAGACACCTTCAACATCGTACAGAATAGATGCAAGCCATTGTGGCCAAAGCTTGCAAAACTACTGACATGGGTCGAAGACAGAGGAGGACCCTTGCAGATAGTGCCACTGGAGAGCCCCAAGTTCTGCTTCAAGAATAATAGCACAAGAAAAATGGGAGAGAACCAGAACTGTGGATGAGTTTTTGATGCTCCAGGAATGGTGCACGGAACTGCAGTAATTATGGATCATTCTTGGGCATGTGGATCCAAAGCATACATCAGACTGCCTAAAAACTGGGGAGGTATATGCACAATAGTGAACGTCCACATTCCAGCATTGGTGATCCCGAAAAGTGACCTGAACATTGACAGTTTCCCAAAAGCAGATGCTAATCTGAGGAAAAGGAGATCTGTGGAACTGCTAACTCGGATGAAGAGAGAGAATTTCTTCTCTGCCAAATCAGAAGAAGCCTTTCATGCAATCCCATATGAACATAGGATGTTCAGCCTCACCTCATTAGTGTTCACAACTATTTTCATGCCAAGATTTCAAGTTGGAACAAATACTAAATGGTTGCAGATAACCAGATGGGAGTTACTGCAGACCATCAACACGACAATAAAAGGATTCAATGCGATTAAGCAAGAGTTAAGAGCCTTCCGCCTGATGACTCTCCAGACCAGATATGTGCTTGACATGATCACAGCTATGGATGGAGGAGTTTGTGCAAAAATCGGAGAATCATGTTGCACATTTATACCTTCTCACGATGAGGAGAATTGAATTTTAACAGAAGCCATAGGTATGCTGACAAAACTGCAGAACCAGAAGATTGATGAAACTGACGAAGTGGATGATGACAGCTGGTTTGGATCACTATTCTCATGGGTCCCACAATGGATGGCAGATGCATTCAAGTTCCTTGGAGCCCTGCTAGTGATGATATTACTAGGCGTTTGTGTTATCAAGATAATAATCTCTCAATGCCAGAAGACTGCGAAAAAAGCCATAGGGATGAAGATCATGATTGATGTCAAGCCAGGATGGAAGCCTAAAGACCAGATTGATGAAGAAATAAGAGACTTTGTGAAGGCCAGCATTCGCGCACCAGAAGGAACAAAGTTTCTCTATCCCATGAAACACAGAAATTATGTGGGAAGATGGGTCTATTGCAGCCCAAATGGACAATGTCAACTAATGACATGGAAAAAAGACAAACATGTAAGGACGCAGGAAGCCTGAAAGTAGTAATAAAGATATGGACTCCAAAGAGACACTTTTTCAAACCATCATGTATAGATCCAGAAGATGAAGAAGGAATGAACTCATGCAATGGAGTGAAGATGAATACAGAAGAACCAAGTAAGATGAATCCAAAGATGGAAGTGAAAGTGGTTGGTGAATCGACCCAGAGGGGGGAGTGTAGAGGGCGTCCCACATAAAACATGCACTCCCGTTGCCCATTTTGAAGTACCAGGAACATTCACACCATAATATGTGACGTATGATGAGCAAATAAACCAGCAGAGAGCCACAGTAGAGCTAAGCCCAGTGCCTAGCAGAAGAACAGCACCTATTGAAGTACCAATACCAAGAAAACCATGGACAGTAAGGTATCCATTAAGAAAACTCTACCAACAAATGAAACGAAATGAAGATTGCCTAAGTACAGTCCCGGAAGAAACCAAAAAGGTCTTAATGGAAAATGAATGGTGACATAACAAGGACCCCGGACTGACTTGCAGATAGAAGAAATGACAATCAGAGAATGATGCAAAGAGACAAAACGCCATGAATAAGGATATCATGAACCTAAAGTGAAAGGATGATGTCGAAATGCAAAGAAGTTTAAAGCTGTAAGCAAGATGAAGACATTCGACCAGTTTACACCTGTAAATTTGCTTGGAACTGCAAGAAAACTAAGAAAACAGTGCGGCTTGCTATGCTTGGTAGAAGAATAGTGCGGCAAGCGCCATTATACATAATCTACCTCAAAACGAAGCACAGTATTATAAGTGTATTTCTACTTTATGCAAGAAGCAGAATCAACCCAGGTTACTAAAGGCCAAATAAGAAAGATTCATATTCAGCAAAACGAGAAGAGATGGCTGAAACGAAACTCAGCAGAGGCAACTCGTGCCAGAAAAGCCAAGGTCATATCAATAGAAGAAGCAAACAGTAGCTACCTTTAATTGAAACTAAGAACAGAATGTCCTGCCTCTGAAAGGTCGAGATAAGAAGACATAGGCAGGTGGCGGGCTAAAGGAGAATCAAATACACAAATTAAGAGAAAAGAGACAAATTCACCGTGTAGAAAGCACGTGACCAGCCGAGCAAGAAGAAGCAAGGGTTCACACCTAAGCTTGGCACCTGACCAAGCGGAGATATCAGAAATTTACCAGACAGAAGATGCAGTCTATAGGCCAACTACAGTGAACTAATTGATACATAGTTACTAAAGTGATAATTGATTCTAACCATAATCGGAGGAAGGCTGGGTAACTAAGGGGCACCCAGCACCTGGCTGCCATTCTGCGTGCTGCTAAGCAAAGTGGAAAAGTATGCATGGGGTTGGTGCCAACCCAATCACAATGGACTAAATAATCTAGGGTCCTATAGTTAGTAGAACCAATGGGACGTCATACTTTTAGTGACATCTACAGTAGTCATTTTTGGAGGAAGGGCTTAGATGCCCACCTGACAGTGTTTACCCAATTTCCTCACTCCGTTACCATATACAGATATAGTACCTATAGTAAAGTTAACTTTTCCTAACCATGTTAACTTTTCAGTGTTACACGTCAATGATGAAGATTTTTTAGTACAAATGTTGCAACTTGTATGAAGGTCGTTGGAGTTGAAGCGAGAAGGACAATCTCATCACTGCTGATATCCATAACTCCCCGTTTTCTGTACTTGTTATTAAACGGACTCCCTTTGAAAAACCATTGAGTTGTCCTTATTGATTGGTGTTGGAGTAATGAATCTGCGCCCCTCCATCCATCTCAAGGGCGCAGCTATCTCGTCTTAAAGTACGTCTGAGCAAACCTCGGCTCTATGGGCTGGCCAGGGATCTCGGAGTACACTTGGTAGCAGAGATTGATGGTTATCAATGATCGATTAGAATAAGACACCCATTGACCGTCAATATAAAGTAACTCTAGGTCTTCGGCAATATCACAAGTCCTTTGCCATTCGGCCGAGTAGACCGTGAAGCTCCCCGTAGACAGTGGTAGTGTAAGAAAACAAAACCTGCAGGACAAGGTCTGAAGGGACCTGTGTTTCCCGACATAAACCCTTCCCATTCCTACAGGCAGCTGAGCGGGAGAAAAGCAAAAGAAGGCGGTAACAAAGGCAGTGATCCCGAGAGTCCAGAGAGGAAACATGCAAACGATGAGTGAAAAAGACTGAGTGTTTTGGCAAAAGTGCATGCTTTAGAACAAGTAAAGGGAAAAGGTAATGGAGGGAGGCAGGAAAACAAAATATAGCTAGAAGTAGAGAAGAATGCATATATCTAAGGGGAAGGGAATAATGACTCAAGAGTAACTGAGAAGTAACTAAAGGAAAGATACCGGGGAGGACACCCGAGAAGTGAGAGGATTCGCCTTATTCCAGCGATAATATAGCGTCTAGAAGAAACGTGTATCCAGAGTCCCAAATAAAGGGGAACAAATAGACTACCACAGCGATTAAATATGCTGCAAAAGAGATACATTTAAACTCAATGTCGGGGTAAAATTTAGAGGCAGAGATACATGTGACCAGCTGGTGTTTGTCTAGTCTGTTAAACGTCTGTCTTACATATTGTTTGTTGTGACGTCATAAATTGAACATTTTCTTTAACAAATTAACTTAAATTTTATGCGATTGAATAGCTGAGATAATATAATATACGAATTGATGTTTTTTGAGTAAAAGAGAAGATATAAAATTTTGTGAAAAAATCGGGATTGGAGCTTGCAGTGATTGGTGCTCGCTCATATTGTTGGAACTGTTTAAATCACGTGAACCTTTGACTAGTGTTATATAAGGAGAAAGGGAACAGATTTAAGCATGGAAGACATAACTCCATTAGCACACCTATGCAAACAGTTGCCGAAACATGCACCTTAGCTGAAAAAATACAGTACAGAGTGTGTTAAGGGGACCGCCCACAAAATGTTTATCCCATGGCCACAGGGTGGGTCCTTATCTAAAGCTGTTTTGCAACACATGACCACATACTTGCACGCCACACACACTGGCAAGAAGTTAGACAAACACCTAGCTGTTCTAGAGCTTTAGAAAATGTATGAACAGGGAAAGGAAGAGGTGCCACCAATAGATTGGATACTTAATGTATGTTCAGCGGGGGGTAAGACGCCGACCGCACCACCCGCCCCATCTGAAATGTAGATTGAAGAAAATAAAGATGAGGGGTATACCCACTGAGATAACTTAAAGCAGCTGCAGGGTATAGCAACCTGGCATATGAGTCACCTACGCAAAGTAGTGATGAAAATAAAGGTAATGATAAAGATAAGGATATCACCTCCACAGTCCCAATGGACAGGGAGAGACGTGATGATGAAAGAATGGACCAGATACAAACAAGTGCATCTCTCGAGAAGGTGAGAGAAGGGAAAAGATGGAAAGGAAATGAAGATAGAACTGATGAGATAGTATTTGCAAAAAATGAATTGATGGGAGGGCAAATCCTATTGAAACTTGATGGAAAAGGCATTAATGATGCAAAGCAAAGAGAGAGGCTAGATGATGTACAGAGAAAAGAGAAAGAGAAAGAAGTAAGAGACGAAAGAATAAGAAAAAAAGATGAACAAAGGCGAGAACAGCTATATCGCAAAGAGCAAGAAAGACAGCTTGATCGCAAACAAAGAGTAGCCAATGGCCAAGACAGACAGAAGCAGCAAAAGTCAGACGAAGAGCAAAGAATACGAGAGAAGAGAATAAAGAGACGAAGGGATGAGGAAATCCGAAGGGCAGATGAACGTAGAAATGAAAAGAAAAAGGAAGAAGATAGGGTCAGAGAATTGGCAAGGAAGCGCAGAGAATTTGATGACAATGTAGAACGTAAGCGAAGAGAGAGAGCACGCAATCTTGATTATCTGGGTAGAGAGGTTAAAAAAACAGAGCCAGTAGTAGATTGGGAAGATATAGAAGAATTCTTCCCTGCGTACGATTCAATACCAGGCACGTCTAGGGCGAATATCGAGGGTGACTTTGACACCAGAAGCATCGGAGAAACGATTGATAGAATATATGATGAAATGGGGTTAGAACAAATACCCCAAGGGGAGGGAGAAGACGAGCGCCTGGAGTGCACTCAACTTTACGACACTGAGGATGTCTCCCGAAGTAGTGGGAATAGAGAACTATCCCTGGATAGACTAGAAATAAGTAGGAACAATGAAAACACAAGAAGTGGCACGAGTTGGGCACAGACAATGTCCGACTGAGAAAGGGAGGAGCACGAGGAAAAGGAGGAAGAGAGAAGGAGCGAAAGACGACTCCCAAGGGAGAAAGGGATAATGTGGTCGGACACTAACGAGTCTGCACCAAGGGCATCAGAGTCAGCCACACAGTTAGACCGACATGACGAAGTATCTCACGGTCAGATGGGGGTGTCACCATCGCCCTATGTGAACAGGCTTAGATCATTGCCAGGCAGGCGGCGATGTGGGAATATTACCCCTGCAATAGTTAGGAGAACAATGAGAGAAGAGAGAGAGAGCTATTCATCCCAATTTCTGTTACTTGAGAAAGGGGGGGGGGGCAAGTCCACAATATATTCCATGGCCACATATGGATCAAGAAAACCTGAAAAACAAGCTTCCAATGCTGACATCGGAGCTGGAAAATGGATACACAAGTTACAAAAATGACAGGAGGGAACACGTTAGCTATAGGGGATATCAAGGGTCTCCTAATCACCATACTTGGTGAGAGAGTAGACGTTGTGTGGACAATGTAGTTACCCTGGTGTGACTACATTTAATACCACGCATGACGGTGCTCCATTTAACATTTGCAGAGCCGCAGTATGGAAGGCACTACGAGTGTTTTACCCAGACACGCCTGATATGGGAGCTATAATAACACATAAAATGAAGGAGTCTGAGGATCCATTAATTTACATACAGAATGTTCAAGATGTGTGGGTACTCGAGACTCATGAATCTTGGGGGAAATCTATACCTGTGTTCTACCATATATTGTGCCAAGGGCTGCCAGAGCCGGTACAGAAACAGCTCAAGAAATTGGTAGGAATCAAGGCTAAGCCATGTTCAGAAATACAGCTGACCATCACACACTATTGCAGGCTACTACATGAAAATAATCGCAAAAAGGAAGCTGCATGATAGGGTGAAGAAGCTAAATTAGTGCAGAAGTTTGAAGAAGAATGATGGTGTGGGGGACACCGGGCCATTGGCGTGAGCGGAGGTGAGGAGTATGAGCACTGTGGAAGTACAAACATACCAGGAGCCGGACAAGGGGTCCCGTGGTGCAGGGAGCAAGAGGTCTGAGGGTTAGTAAGGTCAAGGAGAGGTTCAAGATGTTACCATATATGGTATCACAAAGCCATTGGGGGCACACTTGATGCAGCCACCAAGGAGAGAATTTGGCCAGTGGAATTTGTGGATGTCTTTAAGCTTTTGCATAGGGCTGTGAGGGCGAAGGAAGGATCAAAGGAAGAGGATGAGAAGCTGGCAGCGAGGCACAAGGTCCCGGTAACAATTGACAATTGGACATCGCCCTTTTTGATATATGCCAGTGTGTACTGTGGTAAATACCCAGAGAGGAGCATGGCATTGTTCAAATATATGGTCGTCATTATGAAGGCGTTTATGAGCTTTGGTGGTTTCGCGTGGGTAAGGTATGATGAGGAATTTAGGGCTAAAATGGGAGAAGCTCAGGTGGCGGTGTGGGGAGATATCGACATGGATTCGTAGTTACAGTGGATTGCAACGACGCGGCCTGCGCCCACTTTGCACACAGCAAGTGGCTTGCCTGTGCCTTACCGGCCCTTTCATGGTTGCTCCGTCTTGGACCGGGCTGGGGGAGGAGATAGAGGCCAGCCATCCATGGCATGCTGGGTACTTAACAAGGAAGTGTGCTTCTGGGCAGTCTGCTAGTTTCGGCAGCAGGTGTGCAGGACAGCACACTGTCACACAATGTTGTGCAGTGGGAGACAGAGGACAGGGTAGGGTTGCAGGTAAAAGGGTTGTGGGGAATTGTCTATATGCTAGTGAGACTGGAGAGGTTGGAGGAGGTGCTGAGCTTCTATCCAGACCGGGCCACAGCAATGATTTTGGGGGAGGTGTTTCTGGAGTGTTTTGGGTTGGCATACAAGGGCCGTACTGTAAGGAGGTAGGCGGAGAACTTGAAGTCTGTATGGGAGAGGCCAGTCATTGTAAGACAGAATATGGTGAAGGAAGTGGCAGAGGGGAGGGTGGTAGGACCTTTTCTGGAGTTGTCAGGGAATTTGGTGGTGTCCCCATTGGTGGTTGTGTCTAAGAACGCAGAGGAGGAGTTTAGACTGATCCACCATTTTTCATGGCCAAAGGATATGTCAGTGAACTATTTCATTGCTGAGGATGATTGTGTGATGTCTTATGTGAGCATGGATTAGGCAGTGGAGCTTGTAAGGGAGAACAGGAAGGGGTCAATTATGGGCAAGTGTGACATCAAGTCAGCGTTCAGGTTTCTGCCAGTACATCCGGATGATTTTTGGTTGTTAGGGATGTAATTTGCGATTTGGGTTGATAAGGCGCTGCCTAGGGTCTGAGCAGTTTCCTGCGAGTGAATTAACTCTTTCCTTCAGTGGTGTTTAACATGCAGATCAGGTTTCAGGGGAGTGTTGTATTACCTGGATGATTTCTTGTTTATCAGTACGCCGGGGACAGAGGAGGAGTGTCAGAAGATGCTAGAGGTCTAGCAGGAGTTGATGGAGGATTTGGGGGTTTCCTTGGCAGAGGACACGACAGAGGGGCCAGCAGTGAACCTGACTTTTCTGGGGATAGAGTGGGATTCGGTGGCGATGACCTCATGCCTGCAGGAGAACAAGGTGAGCAAGTTGATTAAGTTTTTGGAGAAGGCAGTGGGGACACGCAAGATGGCGCTGTGTGACATGCAGAAGCTGTTGGGGCACTTGAATTTTGCTTCCCGGTCTGTGGCACCAGGATGCACATTTTGCTGAAATATGGCACGGTCCATGGCGGTGGCAAAGGAACTGCACCACAGAATAAGGGTGTCAGGGGCTCTCAAGGAGGGTTGCAGGTCATGGCTGTGTTTTTTGCAAGTGTTCAATGGTGTGACCATATGGCTGCTGGGGGACCCGGTATCCTGGGAGGTACACGTTTTCTCTGACGCGTCAGGGACAACAGGTTTTGGCGTGTACTGGCGGGGGAGATGGTGTGCTGAGAGATGGCCACTGCACAGGAGAAAGAGAGGGAGGAGCATTGTGTTTTTGGAGTTCTTTCCGTTGCTGGTGGCATTGGTATTGTGGGGCAAGGAGCTGGAGAGCAACATGGTGAACTTTAATGTCGGAAGTACAGCAGTGGTCAACGTGTTGAACAGACCATCTGCCAAGGATCAGAGGGTGTCCACGCTTTTGAGGGAGTTTGTGCTGTGGCGCCTGAGGTGGAATATTGTGTTTAAGGTGACGCAGCTGCCTGGATAGGGTAATGGCATTGCTGAGGCTTTATCTCATTTTCAGTAGCAGAGATTCCATGGGTCAACACTGGAAGGGGAGCTGAAGGGCACCAGATCCCAGAGCAGATCCCAGAGGAGCTATGGCAGCTAGGAGAGTGAGAGCGCTGCAGTTAGTAGAGTTGTCGCTGGCTGAGAGTTCCCAGGTGGCATACCAGAGAGCGTGGTTAGAGTTCCTAAAAGGGGTACCTGGAGTTGGAAAGGGAGAGGTGATGTGGAGGAGAGGAGGAAAGCGTATGTGGTGAACTTCATAATGGATTGCATGGATATGGGTTGGTCTAGGGAGATGATAGTGGGGATGTTGTCTATGGTAAGTGGTTTTGGGGTTTTCAGCCTAGTGGGGGTGAGTTGGTGTGTATGATGCTGGCTGGAAGGTTGGGCACAGGAAAAGGGGCAGCTGAGGTACAGAGAAAGGCGGTAACAGTTGAGTTATTGGGGATATTGTGTCAAGCTATTGGGGGGATATGTTGGTCCCTGTGGGAGAGGGATATGTTAAGGGGATGCTTTACTTGGTTGTTTTTTGGGGCTTTCTGAGTATCAGAGCTGGTGTCGGGCAGTGGGGTGGGGATGGGTTGCGGTGCGATGACGTGTTCTTGACGGAGGACTCTTTGGATATTAAGATCAAGAATTCAAAGACGGATAAGAGAGGCAAAGGGCTATGGGTTCACCTCGACAAGGGAGAGAGAGAACTGTTTCCAGTCAGGGTGGGTTAACTTGACAAAGTAGATGCAGGGACAGTGCTGAGTTGGTCTTCATACAGTAGAGAGGGGAGTGGGTGATGGCAGGGCAGATCCTGTGGGTGATAAGGAAGGGGTTTAGGATGACAGGGGAGCAGGCTGGGGCATTTGGGACCCATAGGTTCAGGTTAGTAGCAGCATCGGAAGGGATGAGATTGGGAATGACTGAGCGGGGACATAAGGGTTAGGGAGCTGAAAGTCAGCAAAATACAAGATATATGTCAGAGACCTGGGGGTGGGGAGTGGAGCAGTTTGGGAGGATTTTGGGGAGCTGGGTATTTCGGCATGGGTATCTCATGCTTGTGACTGTCTCTTTTCACAGATGCGGCCCGAGGGAGAGGAGAGGAAGGTTTCCCCAGATCTGGATCTGCAGCCACTCCATGGTGAAATGGGCAGGGAGGCAGGCTGCAAAGACATTGTTTGATACCTAACTGGGTTGCAGTTACACAGATGTTTTGTTGAGATGGTCGGGGGTGAGGAGTTTGAGGTGAGATCAGTTGTTGCCCATGTTGGCGGGGCTGACGTAGCAGCATGGGGTGCCGGTGGCAGTGCTTTAGCACGCTGGAGAGAATCATTTGGTCAAGGAGCCGGGGGTGGCATTGATTAAGAAGATGATGAGGGATTTAAGTTGGTTGAAGGAGATATGGCCAACAGTTACAATATATTAGACGGAACTGATGCCAAGGAGGGTCTGGAGAGGGGCTTATAAGTAAGGTGCTGTGGAGCGCACACAGAAAAAGATCAATAAGTAGATTGGTAAATTTTGCAAGACCTGGGGGATGTATACACTCGCACACCAGGACATTAAATATGAGGCTTTTGACTTATATCAGGAGAATGGTGTGTACTGGTCTATGATGGGTAATGTGTATTATCTGCTGGATTTGAGGATAGCAGCGGTTGAGTTGGTGAAGACTTGGAGGTAAAAAAAGGTGGGCGACAGAAAGAACAGCCCGAGAGAGGGTTTTTCTGGGTGCCGGAGACACAGTCTTTTGGAGGATGGTTGGGGATAGTAGAAAGGGGTATTAGCGTGGTAAAGGAGGGTTTAGCGCTGCATGCACAGCAAGGCTAGCCCGGGGTACACAAAGGGTGAAGACGTATGGATGAAGCAATGGTGTGGTCTCTAGGAGAAGATGGAAGAGAAATGGGCAAAGAAGAGTGAGAGAAATTGAGGGGGGGAAGAGGGTCGAGGGGAGGGAACAAAGATAATGAATTAATTAATTCATTCATTGTTTGGTTAATTGTTACTGATCAGTAGTCTGTAAGCCCAAAGAGCTAGGTTAGCGATGTGTTGTAAGTTGTGGCCTGTCACATTAAAGCAACCTTTTCCACTCCACACGAGTTTGGGGGATTTATGTAGTTTAGCTCAAGGGAGGTTCTGGGGGTGTGCGTATGTGTTTCCCCCAGAGTGATTTATATTTGTATTTGTATTTATTGTGCTTATGTAGTGCTTTAATGCAAAGTGCTTTACATTATAACAACAAGATACATAGAGATTTATAACAGTAGAAGCAATTTACAAGATATGAATCAAACCAATAAAACAGTAGTTAGGGCAATTAACATGTGAGGGTAAGTAAGGGAAGGAGGGGTGGTGAGGAAGAGAAGGAGGAAGGAACAGAGAGGGTGTTCGGATGAGGAGGTACGGATGGAGAGGTAAGGTAGAGGGGAAAAAAGGAGCAGGTAGGGAGAGTTAAATAGGGGAAGAAGTGAAGGAAGAGAGAGAGATGAGGGGGTAAGGGTATCAGGGGGGGGTGGAGAAGGAAAGATTTCAAGGAAGAACGGAAGCAGGAAAAGGTGGGGATGGAGCAGATTGAGAGAGGTAGGGAGTTCCAGTGTAGAGGGGCTAGGAGCTGAAAGGAGCAGAAATGGGAGGAGGCCCATGGGGAATTTGGGCACTATTGGGCACAAGGAGGCATTTGGGCACTGCACTCCAGGCAGCAAGTGGATCCTGTCAATAAAGGCACCCCTCTTCTCCCAGTTTAAATTGGGGCAGGGAAGGTTCGGGAGCCAGCAACGGTTGAGCTTGGTGGCTTATTGCCCACTCACCCCGGTGGGGGGGGGGCAGTGAGAGTGTGGTCGGGCAATATAGGGGTGGTGATTAACATGGGCAATGGTGGCATTGGTGTGGCAGGCTGGTGCATTTAGGGGAGGAGGTTGATGTGTGATATTGTTTTTGCTAATGTGGCATGACAGCCAGGCTTTGCGGCCAAATGTAGGACAATGGAGATTGGTGTCGAGGGGAGCGCATGTTGAATGAGGGTGTTGGGGGATCGCAGAGGTGGGAACACGGCCCTTTGGAGGATGGTTGGGGAAGCAGAAGGGGTCATTAGCATGTTAAAGGAGGGGGTTAGCACTGTTTGCGCGGACAGGCTAGGCTGGGGGGTAAAAGAGGGGTGAAGAGGCATGGAAGAAGGGGGAGCATGGACTCTGGGAAAAGATGGGGAAGAAGGGTGGGAGGAATTGGGGGAAAGGAGGGGTGAGGGGAGAGAACAAGGATAATGAATTCAATCATTCATTCATTGTTTGGTTCATTGTTAATGGTCAGTAGTCTGTAAGGCCAAAGAGTCAGGCTAGCGGTTTGTTGGAAGCTGTGGCCCATCACATTAAAGCAACCCTTTCCACTACATGCGCATCTGTGGTTTTTTTTGCAGTTTAGTCCAATGGAATACTGCGCTTCACGTGATTAATCACTGACTACCACTTTCTAATAACCCAAAGAAGGCACCACCCCTACTAGCAGCAGGACACCATGGCACTAAATCCAGACTAGTATTAGGTGAGAACTGCAAAAGAGCAGAGGAATCCCAGGAAGTATGTGTTACATTTGTTCATTCTGCCCCCCCCCCCCCGATACTAGTGCTCATCTAGCTCCCTCACACCGTCTCAGGCATTCCAGGCACTTGGCACTCGGCACAAATAATACGCAAGCCAGAAGTCTTGGTGGAAAAGCTCTGTAATGTTAACACACACACACCAGGCTCCGGAGGGCTGCATCGACTCTGACCCCTCCCAGGCCTGGCTCATCATTAAGTACAAATCACAATAAGAGAGAGCGAAAGAGAGAGAGAGAGAGAGAGAGAAAGAGAGAGAGAAGGAGAGACAGAGAGAGCGAGAGAGACATATTTCGTAACATCAGATTGTCTTTGTAAGGCAGGCCCTTATCGACCTTGGAGCCAGCAGCTTCAGCTTCAGCGCTGTGTACTTCTCAAAGAGGGGGGCTATGAATGCCCAGCTCTGAGGCCTGGATCACATTCCACAGCTCAGCTGGTTGTGCTCTTGTTGCGCTCTGCGACATCTGCTTTCATGGCTGTTAGATGTTTAGGCCAGTCTTTATGCCAACTTGTACCAGGTAACAGCATGGCACATGGCATACACGGACAATGTACAACAGGCCTATCTAGGTAAAACACAATGGCCCTCATTACGACCCTGGCGGAATACGAAAAACGATGGCGGAAATGTAATACCGCCATCGAATACCGCCCGTTGCGATCATGACCCGTCACCGTAAAGTACGATGCCATTAGCAACACCGTAGCGAACGCCAACGCTAACTGCACCAAGTACGCGCACGCGCGCCGTGCAAAACCGCAATATCCGCCATGGCGCAACGGTACGCGAATGCTGACCCCAGCGGACATTCACCTAACGCCATCAAGCATGGCGGAAAGTACCATTCCGCCATGGCGAGAACTACGGCATCGCGAACCAACCGTAATGGCCCTACTGAGAGCCTGTACTCCACTCCCTGGCCACATTGCACAACTCCTCGTAGGCGCAATGCAGTCACACCATGCAACCAGTGAAATGTACAAGTCACCCATGCATGCCAACGAACAAATGCATGCAGGGGCCCCAAGTGCCCTGTGAGTGGCCATCCACAATTGGCAACACACCATTGTCGTACTGATGCAGCACAGGCATCTGAAGGTGCAAGTACACCAAAATGAACTGAAAATTCCATGACGCAAAACAACAACAGTCCCCCATCGCTTGCCACCAGTGTAAATCAACATCCAAAGCAGTAACCTGAGGGAGACTGCACCAGCCCTGTACACATGCCAGTAGTCAAACCAACCATCAGCATAAGCACGTACCACACAACTGTACCCAGAAGCCGGAACCCAATGCAGAACACCTCACAATACATCGTGCCACAAATCGGAATATGCCACATTACTAGCAAAGAATAACGCTACACGGTTAATATCAGAATATAAATTTAATGCACATCAAAATCACCAAGCCCATACAGCCATTAGAACATAAACTCACAAATGATCAGCATTACTGTGGGCTGCATCCGCAATAAATGACCAGCTTCCCCATGTGTGATGCCCTGTACCTTCATGGCACACAGGGGCTACATCAACGTCCAAAAAGCCAACATGGAAGCGCCTAGGACCGCAGGGCCGTCCCATGAAGTAGGCACTAGTCCAGCTGGAAGCTAGGTATGCTGCACCTAGCCACTAGTACTGCGTAAGGGCATGTGGGCCATTGGCGATCGTCCCATAAGATCGTAATGGTGCTCCACTGATTAACTCGAAGCTGCAGGTGTCGACTGTAGAAGCCATCTGCAGGAGTGGCGTACAGATGGCAGCGGCAGAAGGGGAGGAGATACCTGTCACCCAAATGAAAAAAATGATAGTATGGGCATCCGAACTCCATATGCATTACTCACTTCATTCAACACACCAAACCTACAACCATATGCATGCTAGCCCACTCATAAGGATCAATTGCACCCAAAAATCACTTGCGAATCATTACGACACAAATCGAGGTGAATACACCATTTCAAACGAGTGTCTGTGTGCATGCGCCTGTCAGAACAGGATCCATCAGATGGGATCATCAACGTGCATAGACACAAGTGATTGAAGGCGCGTCGAGACAGGGAGGGTTCAACAAGGGCAGACAGACGATGGTCCCACTATGGCAGCCTTACATCACATAGCGCAGGGGAAGGGGACAGATTCCAAATAGGCATGTACATGGCAGACTCCCAATTAAATCATCTTTCCATGCATCCATTCATCATTCCCTCATCCCGTTATGAAAACGCCTGAATATTCACTCACATAACATTCGAAATTTCCATTGGGTCTGTGCGTAATGCAGCCTTCAAAATCCACTGTGCTCCTGCCCGGATTCCTTGTGTAGTGAAGTCACATGTATTTGGGAACGTCCTGCCTTATCGTCCACTACGCTATGGCGCATCCCATTCAAACCATATCAATCATTGCATTCCCGCCATGTGCCCTGTCCCAAGGACATTCAACAATAGAACGTTACATTTCCAGTCAGACCTGTGGGCGTCTCCACGCCGCTAGTTGAAAACCGAAAGCGCTGTCCTTCGAATTCCTCATTTGCAACATCACGTTGAAAAGGCATCTGTGAACGCTTGTATTCACAAATACATCTATGCAGTGCGGCTGTGTGTGAAAATGGTAACTGGCCTCAATCACTGATGGGACTCCCCGCCGTCGGTGAACGTCGGTACAGTGCTGCATGAGGGTCCACCGTTGATCGAGCACTACATTCCACTGACCCTTCACAAGTCTGCTCGCGAATGCAAATATAGTATGTGCAACAATGGGACCATAGCAGAATTAACATATAAACCAATATTCCACAGCCATCGGGATTAAGAACATGATTGCAAATGCAAGATGCCATGCGTCGAATTGCAGCGTCGTGTGCGGGACGTGCTCGCACGAAAGGCATTGCAGCTGACACAGGTGGAATGAATCACCACAGGTGAAGGCAATACAGCCTGAAAACACATAAATTGCACACCCAACCCCCAACCACACCCACTCCAGAATGCTACCGGCAGGACTAGCGATGTTGGGCCTGGGGGACCTGATTGCACTGCAAGTACTCCAACTTCAAGAAGAAGACGAACGCCAACTACTACAACAACCGGCCGCACAGAGGAGACGCAGGAGGAGGAGGAGGAGGAGGAGGAGGGCAAGGCATGGCCAGCAAGCCCCACCAGCACAGCCACTACCACCACGCAGGCAGCCCGCAATCCCACGCCTCCGAGCTAATCCGTTCAACCTCACAGCTGAGCAGATCCACACCCTCTACCGTTTGGACCGGGACACCATAACTGCCATTGTCGACATGACACACGCTGACCTTGTCAGCATGATAGATAGCCCAACCGCAATCCCACCCCTACTGAAGGTGGTGTCTGTACTCCACTTCCTGGCCACAGGCACCTACCAGCACACAGTCGGACAGTTGCATGGCATTTCACAGCCACTATTCTCACGGACACTATTCCAAGTGCTTGATGCCCTCCTGAAGCACTCAGACGACTACATCACTTTACCACGCTCGGAGCAGGAGCTTACAAACACAAAAGTGGGATTCCATGCACTTGGCGGCATACCGGGTTGCATTGGTGCCATCGACTGCACCCATGTGGAATTGGTTGTCCCACATGCCATGGAGGCCCAGTACCGCAACCGGAAACAATATCATTCTATCAATGTGCAAATGGTGTGTGACTCCAACAGGATCTTTACACATTGTTCTGCCCGATTTCCGGGATCAACACATGATTCTATGGTCTTGCGGAACTCTAGAATACCACGCTACATGGAGCGACACGCAGGGCGCCGATCCTGGCTACTCGGTGAGTCTCATTTAATGCATGAGTATGTGGGGTAGGTGATGCGTGAATGACCTGGCAGGAAGGGGGGGGGGGTGCGTACGTAGCAATGACATTCCACAAACATCCATTCTTGTCCACATACAGGTGATTGCGGGTATCCACTGAAGAGATGGCTCCTTACACCAATCCGGAACCCACAGGACCAGCATGAGGAGGACTACAACCATGCCCACTCACGTACCCGTGTGGTCATAGAACAGGCATTCGGCCTACTGAAGGCTCGTTTCCGCTGCCTCAGCAGGTCTGGCGGGGCACTCCTGTACCGCCATGAGAAGGTGGCAAAGATGGTCATGGCATGTGTAATGCTACACAACATGTGCGTACGTAGGAATGTGGCCATGCCCCCCGACGCAGAACTGCTAGCACCTGAAGATGGTCATGATGAGGGTGGGGATGTGGCAGCACCTCAAGGGGTCCGCGAGGCACAGGAGGCCCGTGAATTACGGCAGAATTCCATAGATGCATGCTTCTAGCACTCACGCCTGGTGGCTGTTACATGGACACGGGACTTGTGGCACTGTGTGTGTCTGGAACATGCACAATATGGACTGTACGCCAAGATAGGCCTCGTACACAGAGATCAATGTCCACACATCTCATAGGATGAATATGAAGAATTGTATTGCAGATGTGAAAAGGCATTACACACCGAATCGACCCGCCACCCAAAGAAGCCCAACACACCCCCTCCACCCTCCTACCTCCCCCCCGAACACCAGTGTCCAATGACGCTCATTGTCAGTGGGCAGACGCTATTGCAAGCCTCCTCTCCGGGTATCAGGGGCACCCCTGCCTGTGGAGCGCCGGGTCCTCCCAGATCTACGTTGGGGGCTGCCCTGGACGGAACTTGCAACGGATGATGTCTCTGCCTGCTCACGTCCATGCATGTCCCTAAGGGTTTGTGAGAGATCAGTGAGCACACGGCGCACAGCGCAAGTTCACCACATACGTCTTTGGACGTCGCATGCAGTTCCCCCCTCAGGCTCTCGGTACTTCTCTCCATTTGTGCCCTTAGTGTCTCTGTACTTCGCTCCATTTCTGCCCTAAGTGTCTCAGTAGATGTTTCAATAGCTGCCTTAGAACCCCCACATTCATCAGCATGCTCCTTGAGGAGCGTGGCTAGTTGCTGCTGTTGCACTATCATCTGCTCGAGGGACTGTTGCCTCTGCTGGGCCATGCCCATTTGCGGTGGTGTCACAGAGGGGCTGGACGCCTCATGTTGCCTTGCAACAGGCCTTGTGGGGGTTGGCCAGTCGTCGTCTTGTGGGTGCCCCTGCGTGGTTTCCTCATGGTGTACGGGATGAAACATACAGGGGGATTGGGACAGGTCATGGATGTGTCCTACTTCGGCAGCACCGTTTTCTGTGTCGGAGCATGCTGGCATGAATGCAGTGTCACCTAGGGTGCTGCTGCCACCAGAAGCAGTGCCTTCTGTGGCATCCATTGGGGGGACCTGTGGTGCTGCTGTTGTGGACATGCTGGCTGCTGGGGTGCCTGTTGATGTCCCCTCCAGTGTGCTGCCACTCGATTTGTGCAGCTGCCGTGTCTTGATCCGTGCAGCTGAGGTGGAGGGTCTTTGGCCGTTGGTCTTGGCCCTCTTTGCAGGTGTACTGGTAGGGGTGTCCTGAAGCTCGTCGTTGGAATCGGACCCTGTGGTGGAGTAAAGGAGGGCGAGCGTTATTCATGGGTCTGTGGTAATTGTAATGGCAATTGTATCACATGCATTGGGGTGGTACCTGGGGGTGATTTGGGTCAGGGCCTTGGAGGTGGTCTCATTTTTGTGTGCATTGGGGATGCAGTTATTTTGCAGTCTGCAGTTAGGGTGTGCATGCTGCACACGTAGAGTGTGTTTTTTGGATTTTTATATATTTATTTATTTGATCTGACATTTATGGGGCGCTGTCATGGCATTGTATGTGGTCGTTCTCCTGAACATGTGTTTCTATTGCACTATGGGGACACATGGTACTTCACATGGTTGGTAATTGAGGATTTGGCATAGTTTTATTTGGGCCACCTACCTGATTCTTCTGATGTCTGCACTCCTTTCTCCATCCCTCCGACTCCCTCTATGCTCTCCATTCCAATGGTGGAGGCACAGATTTCTTCCCAGGGGGTCAACTTGATGGGTGATTCCGATCCTCCCCCGGTAGCTGTGGCAATGTTCCGGTTGGCAGAGAGTATGCTCCGGACGCGTATCCGTAGGTTGTCCCATCGCTTTCTGCATTGCTGTGGGTTGCGGGGTGCGGTCCCCACCGCACTTACCCGCTGTGCCACCAGCGCCCATATGGCCTTCTTGTTCTCAAGTGCCGTCCTGGTCATTTGCGTAGAGAAGACGACGGCAGCATTCTCCTGGAGGGTCTCTGTGAGCACGGTGAGTTCCTCGTTGGAGAAGTGGACCTGCCGCTTGCGGTCGCACGCTTTTTTAGCAACTTTTCCCATATTTATTTTTTTGGCTGGGGTGGCTAACGGGTTGGGATGTGTCTCAGGGTCGGATTTTTAATGGTTGTGTTGGGATTCTGATTTTATAGGTGTACGGCGTGCTGTTTCCCGTTCCGGCCCCATGTTTTTACTTCCGTTTCCGTATATTTACGGTGACCGTATTTTGCGCTGACCGCTCATTACGGTGACCGCTAAGATGTGTGGCGGAATTGCACCTAGGGCGACGTACGACGGCGGTAAGGGGCGTTTTGGGGTCATTTCCGCCATCGCGGACTTTGCACTTCCGCCATGGCGTAATGCTCGTGCCCGATGGGTCAGAATTAGCCGCACTTTCCTCCATCGTGCAGTGGCGGAAACGCTATTTACGCTATGGCGGTCATGTCAGTTGATTTCCGCCAGGGTCGTAATGAGGGCCAATGTGTCTGTATTCTAGGTATAACTCGCCGTTGGCAAGCATTCGCTGTATGCTAAAGTGAGTACATAAAATGCGATATGCCTGGACATTGTGCACAATTTCTTTTTCGGCTGTGATATATCTTTGTGTCTTTTCTCCTTTGTATTGGCATGCAAGCATACACTGAGGCAGAGTGTTGCCTCTCCCGTTGTTTTCATTAACATCCAGAGAAAGTGTGGAAGAAATCAACAGAAAGCGGCTTTCCTGTGTTTTTCCTCCCATCTTTGCGGTGCCACTGCCTGGAACTGCAACCTCATTCCAGGGCGTGAAACATATATGTATTTGCGCAGATTGTACCGCTTGATTGACGCAAGCGGAATCCAGGAAAAAACTGCACATGCACTGGGTGTGCACTTGCGCAGGCGAAGCCGAGGGATGAACATTCCCCGTTGCCATTGCAACTGTGCGCGCTACCGTTGCATATCTCCTCTGTGTGCATGGCAGAACATCCTGGCGAATTACCTGAATGTGAGCATGGAGAGGCCCTTTAACCCAGGATTAACTCTGCGTTTCTCATTCGCTTTTCCAGGTCCTAGAAGCTTACCGGAGCGAGGTGAGCTTCTTGCCTGGTTTGTGCTTTCCCCCCCATTGCTGAGCCCTACTTATACTCCTTAGCTGTTTTGTTATTCCAGTGCCCCCCCCTCACCCCCCTGCTGGTTGCCATCACACCTTTCCTGGGGTTGCTGGCTGCTGCCCTGGCAACGCTGGGGTGGGGGCGCCACCTGGCTGCCCCTCCCCTTGTGTTTTCGCGCCATCTCGCCCCCACCCTACGCCTAACTCCCCATGCCCTCCATTGCACTGTACTTTGTACGACCCGGGCCTGGGGCATTCGTCTCTGCCAAGTGCATGTGTGGAGATGGCTCAGAATGGCTGGCAAAGACAGAGACTGAACCCCTACAGTATCATTCGGGCGCTCCCATGTGGCGTTACATTGGGGCCACATGAAACCCATACTGTGACGAGATGACAGCTCTGCAGCAGTACAGGGGCCAACAGGGAATAAAACACGTACCACTAGTTCGTTTGCTTTTTACAGAGCGTACCTTTAGTTGAAAGCGTCAAGGAACACGTTGTTGACGCTTTTTCTGAGCCCACCACAGAATCGGCTCAGGCCAGCGGCTCTGCAAGTCGTTATGGTGCTCAAGTTGCAAACACATTTCTTTCGTCACTGGCAGAGCCTTTCACGTGCATGATGGAACTCGCAAAGCACCAGTTAGCTTGCACATCTGTGCTAGTTGAAGGAAACAGCGAAACGCACTCATTTAAAGATTTGTTTATATCCACGATGTCTCTACTTTCTTGATTTGCAAAACAATAAAATTGCTTTAAGTCGCTAATCAATTGTTCAACATCATGAATAGCAATGAGCTGGCAGTTTGTGACATTGAACCTGTATATCTATCATTGTGTATTACACAGCTTCTTTTATTACATATCCCAAATCACTGAAAGTACAGTGGGGTTACCTATATATTTCAGGTTGATATGATCTTGCATTCTGGGACTTATAGTTTACCATCCGTGAAAATTAGAGCCACAGTGTTATTCTTTTGGCTTAACATGTTGCCATAAGGGTTTACATGTTGTCATGTGGCTTTATTATGCAAAGTGTGTTTTTTGTAAGTAAACGCTATAAGACATTACTGTAGAACTTGAAATACAACAATTTCAGCCAACGCTTGTGATCCTGGTCACAATCCTTCCCCCCACACACATTTAACACCCAGACCCCGCCTTCCGCCTCCCCGCTCATCCCCCCCATATTCCCCCTGCCATCTGTCCGAGCATCCCACTCCCTCCTTTTTGGATGCAGCCAGTGTACCACTAGTTCTTTTTTTCTACTTTCATCACTGACACTAAGGCCGAGGGCAGGCTATACTCTTCAGGATGGGTGCGAGCTGACAAAGGAGCAAACTAAACAACCATAGTGCTCTGGTACGAAAATAAAAGAAGGTTCAATCCAGGCTCTTTTATAAATTGGGTATTTTAATTACATCAATAACTCAGACCTCTGTAAAGGCACTCTTTGTTTGAAGACAGGTGTGCACAGGCAATGATTGTAGCAGAAATGTACATAGTTATTGAAGATATCTTTGAAAATGTAGAGAGCGGGGTCTTACATATCACTAAGACCTTAAAATCACAATGTGGAAATAGAGAGAGAGACATGGGCAGGGTGTAATTAATAATATTTTATTTGATGACATGCTTGATTCCACTTACATATGTGATAAATGATATTAATTTTGTTGTTAAAATGTAATAACAATTATACAAAAAATACCTTTTAATGATTGTCTTTGGGGCTCGGGGTTTCTAGGCATTTGTAATGGGTTGAGACGAAATTGAGGCATTTCAGGTCAGTGATTTCCACTAGATCGCAAGTATCAAGATGATCAAGTCCTCTTTAGACGGGCCAACAATACAGTTTAGTCTTTTAGCAGTGATCGGCCCCAATTCGGATGAAAAAACAAGGCGGCAATGGATTGAGATGATGTGCCGAATCGAGCCGAGTTGGCTCGAAAGCACCCCACGATGCTATGCAGTTCTTAAATGGTAATTAGCTCAAGAAAGTAAGCGGCTTGATGGTGTATCCAAAAAGCTGCAACTGTCAAAGGCAGCTCCAGGTGCTCGCAGCTGCTCCCAAAGTGTCTCGAAAATTGATCGAAGCTGGAGCCGAGAGCTGGTGCTTGACTTCGTGATGCTGGAGGGTCCCCGTCCAAAGACTCCAAGGGCAAGACAAGTCCTTTCCTCTGTGCTTCCCAATCAGGAAGGTTTGTAGAGAGCACTTACACAGGGGGTTCTGCTACCTCCAGTGGTCGGGTCCGGGGTACCACTAGTCTCAGCTGCACTAGGCCTTGTCCAGCCAGCCGGTGACCCCAAATATTCCCATGGGATGGTTGGGTGGGAAGAGCTTTCCTCTTCCTTGCAGACCGTGGCCTTCACCTCTATGGGAGAGGACTTTTAAGCAGAGTGTACTCTCAACCAGGTTCCAGAGGAATCCTTCTTGAAGTGTCCAAAGATGAATCAACTAAGGCGAGAGTCGCCTCTCCTTAATAAAGCGGTTGGCCAGAGCAGATGGGTTATCTTGTAGCCTTCTGTAATGGGTCCAATCCTGACTGCCGTCTCTGAATCTTCTGCTTGTTTATGTCATACCCACAGTGCTGTTTCTGCAGGAAATGGCAAGGGGAGACAGGAAGTTTTGGAGCCCTAGAAAATTCTAAGAGGGTGGATCCCTTCCCTAACTGGAAAGTTCTCTCATGGGCTTCTCTACTTCGCCCCTTTGTCTACCCATATCAAAAAAGCTCTTAGTTAATTATCATTCTGGTGTGACTTCCCTTGGCCTGGCAGACCCTGCCCTTTGAAGCACTGGACCTCCCTCTGTTCCCTGTGGGCAGTTCCTGTCTCATTGTGAGACGACAATCCTTTCCCAGGGAAGATAAAAGGGTTTTGGTGGGACCAAGCCCAAAGATTTTCTATGGGCAAAACTCAGTCCCAGTCAGTGAATAGCCCCTGATCAGAAAGACCACAAGTAACTAAGCTGATGTTAATGTTAATGTTAATGTTAATGTTAATGTTAAAGGTCATTTGTACCGTGCACTATCACCACCGGAGTGGTCCCCTGGCTCTCTGGCGGCTCTGAAAGAGGAGGGGAGGTTGAGTTAGTGGGGTGAAGCAGGAAAAGCGCAAGAGAGCAGTGATGTGCTGTTGGCGGCCTCAGCCCGGTGGGTCCATTTGCTGGGCCTGGGGTGTTTGCGGCCGGTAGTCGTCGTGTACTGTTGTGCAAGACTATGTGTGTTTTTGTTTTGTTGTTGCAATGTAGTGAAGTTTGTGCAGTTTGTTGTGCTGTAGGTTTTGGTTGTGTTTGGTTTGGAGTTTGAGAGGTGTATGTGGAAAGGGAAATTTGTTAGTAGGGTTGGTTAGTTTGTGTCTCTATCCTGGTTGAGGCGCTCGGCTTGCGTAGTCTCCCCTGATGCGGCCTTGCCCTGATCCGGGTCCGAATGGCCTAAAGGTTCCTTACTCCTCTGGCCCCCACCTCTTACATGCTCTCTCATAGCTCCCCTTATCCTCCCTTCATACTCTTGTGGGTATTGCACCTGCCAATGTCAACCTCTCAGGTAGTGTGGTGATTTCCAGTATCTCAACAATTCCACACCATTGTGGTACCTGCTGATAATTACGGGGCAAGCGAAAGTGTTGTTGGGATTGTCTGGGGTAGTTGACTCAGTCTCTGTGCGTGCCGCCTCTGTTCCAGTCAGTCCAGTGTCACCCGTCCAGGTGCCGTGGGAGCTATCCTCCCGGGTCGTGGATGTCCGTGTCTTTCCGGTTTCCATTAGTCATCCATTTTTCGGTTTTTTGGTTTCCAGATTTAGTCTGTGGTGTTGAAGAGCCAGGTTTTTAGTGATTTCCTGAATTTTAGGTGATCTTCAGTGTTATTTCTTTTGGGATGTTGTTCCAGGTTTTTGCAGCTAAGTGGTAGAAGGAGGTGCCTCCAAGTTTTTTCTTAAGGTATGGTTTCAGTTCCAGGTGGATTTAGTTGCTTGATCGGAGGGGACTGTTATTTTCTTTTGTAGGAATTCCGCTCCTTGTCCGCTGATTGCCCTGTGCGTTATGCACATTGTTTTGAAGGTGATGCGATATTTTACTGGGAGCCAGTGTAGTGTTTTTAGGGCTGGAGTGATGTGGTTTCTTCTGGATAGTTGGATCCGTTGCAGTTTCCTCAGGAGGTATTCTGGTATTCCGAGGTAAAGGCTGTTTGCATAGTAGATTTTTGACATGATTAGGGTGACGATAGTGAGTGTTTTGTGCGTGAAGAAGAGGAAAGGTAGAATTCTTCTTGCCGTGTGCAGGAGGAGAAAGCATTTCTTCACTGTTGCATTTATTTGTGGTTCCAGGGTTAGGGTGTTGTCCATTAGGACTCCCAGATTTTTTACAACCTTCAATGGTGTTGGTGCGTTTCCCATTTCCATAGGCCACGGGATGGTGGTTTCGTTCTCTTGGTCTTTGGATACGATCATGATTTCTGTCTTTCCTGGGTTGATTTTCAAGTTGTTGGCATCCATCCAGTCGAAGACTTCTTTTAGACAGTCGATTAGGGTTGAATGGTCGGCATCAGTGTCTTTGATTTTGTAGATGATCTGAGTGCCATCTGCATAGTTGTAACATGTAATGTTGTATTTTTTGAAGATTCTGATGACAGGAGTCTGATAGATGTTGAAATACAGTGGAGATAGTGAGGATCCTTGTGGCACTCCACAGTCGTTAACTTGTGTAGTGGATTTGAAAGGTTTGATCCATACGGTTTCTGTTCTGTCTGCTAGGAATGATTTGGTCCAGGGTAGTGCTGTGTCTGTTATGCCTGTGTCTTCTAGTCTTTCAGTCAGGGTGTCGTGGCTCACTGTGTCAAAGGCTGCGGAGAGGTCGAGCAGAATAAGGGCTGAGGTAGCGTTCGAGTCTGCGTTAGTTTTTAGGTCGTCCCAGATGGATAGTAGCGCTGTTTCCGTTCCTCTCGCTGGTCTGAAACCGATTTGAGCTTGATCCAGCAGGTGGTGTTTTTCAACGTGTTCTTGGGTTAGTTTATATACGTAGGTTTCTAGAAGTTTTGCTGGGTAGGGGATGTTAGAGATCGGCCTGTAGTTGGAAAGGTCATCTACGTCACCACTTGCATTTTTTAAGAGTGGCTTGATGTATGCTGATTTGAAGATCTTCGGTACAGTTCCTGTTGATAGTGATAGATTTAGAAGGTTTCTGTAGTGTTCTGCTGGCGATCCTTGTTTGAGGATTGATTTGTAGTTGTCTGGGGGACAGGGGTCCATGGGTGATCCCGCTTTCTTGCTACGTTTTACCAGCATTGCGAATGCCTCTGCTGATATTTCAGGAAAGCTTTGGAGTTTGTGCTGTGGTTCCGTGTTAGGTTGGTTGGATTGTATGTTGTGGTTGGTTGGTCGCTTTTGTATGGTTTGTCGGATGGAATCGATATTTTGTTTGAAGTGGTCTGCCAGGTTGTTGGATAGTTTTTCTGAGGGGGTTGGGGTGTTATCGCAGCCTGGTGGGTTTCTCATTTCTTTAATGATGCTAAACATTTCTTTTTGTGTATTGGTGGCATTGTTGATTCTGTTGTCGTAATGTCTTCTCTTTGCCTTTTGAATTTCCTTCTTGTATGCATGGATTTGTTTTTTGGTACAGTGTTTTTTTCCCTGGGTTGTATTCTTTCCTCCATTCCAATTCCATCTTTTTGTTTTCCTTTTTCATGGTGTTTAATAATGGGGTGAACCACTTTGCCATTGCTCTTTTTTGATGGGGTGAACGGTTTTTCTGGGGCAATCTTGTCTATTGTGTCTGCGATCCATTTGTGCAGTATCTCTGCTTTCCCGTCTAGGTCAGCTAGCTCCAGTTCTGTAGTTGAGGGTTTCGTTAATTCCAGTTGTTCGGCTAGGTTGCTTTCCTTCACGTTTCTTTTGGTGGTGGTTGTGAGTTTCGGATGTTGGATGTAGGCTTGGGTAGGCAGAGTAATCACGAATGGGATGATGAGATGGTCGCTGCACAGTATTTGTATTGGAGGTGCCGTGGTGATGAGTTTTTCTTTGGCAAAAATTGCGTCTAGGGTGTGTCCTGACGAGTGCGTTGCTCCTTTGACTAGTTGTCGTAGTTTCATGGTGCTGAGTTGTTCAATTAGTGAGTTTTGGGAGTTAGCGTGGTTGTCTTCAAACCAGATGTTGAAGTCCACCAGGATGATTAGGTGTTCGTGGTTGATGGCTAAGTTGGTGATGGCTTCTATGAAGTTATCGGCGAATATTGCATCATATGTCGGTGGTCTGTATACCAGGATGAATGTGATGTTGGTTTTGGGCTTGCTGTTAGGTGTATTACCATGGTTTCGCAGTGGGGGATGTTGAGTGGTTTGTCAGTTTTTATTTTCAGGTGTTCTTTGAATGCTATAGCGATGCCTCCTCCTTTTTTGTTTTTTCTGTTTATTTCTAGGCATTTGAAGTCGGTCGGAAGGCACTTTGGAGTGTGATTTTGTAGTTGCCGTCCAGCCATGTTTCTGTGATGAACAGGATGCCAATGCCGTTGTCGTCGAGTAGGTCGAAGATCTCTGTTGAGTGTTTTGACATGGATCTTGCGTTTATTAGATTGCAGTGAAGTTTGGAGGTGTTGTTTGGTTTTTGTTTTGTCGAGATCGTCTTCTGCTTGGTGTTGAGGTTTCTTCCTGGTCGGGCACTTGTTGGGCTGTGGGATTCGGGGTGTCAGCGTCTTCGAAGAGTTCTTCTAGGTTTTGTCTTGGGTTTTTTGTGGTTTCCTAGGGTTCGTCTTCCGGGAGTTGCGGTTGTTGATTGTAAGTTCCTCTTGCTTTTGTGATGTAAGGGGTTATTGCCTGGATCGTCTGTGTGTTGTTTGTTTTGTTCATCCTTCTTTTTCTTTCTTGTGTTAGATTGTTTGATGTTGTTGCTTCTAATGTTGGGTTGGATTGCCGTGGTGGCCAGTTGTCTGCGATGTATGGAGTTAGGTAGAGGGATTTTTCTCTTCTCTCAGAGTTGCTTCGGTTTGTGTTCCTGTCTGTGGGGGTCCAGCCTATGGTTGTTGTTCTAGGTTGCTGTTCAGGAGTGTTTGTTCTTTCATCTCTTCGTCTTTTCCTGGGTCTTTTCCTGGGTCGTTTGCGCGGCATTGTAAGATTGAGAGTTGTTTAGTCTTTGTTTGGTGACGTCTAGTTAGTCCTGCTTTGGTCTGGTTGTTTTGTGGTGGGCGAGGGGGTGTCCGCTACGAGTTTGGGCTCCGTCTGTAGGAGGTATTCTGGCTGAAGTTGGCGGCTTGTTCGGTTGATGTCCTAAGAGGGGAAGGAGGGTGGTAAGGGTTATTAAGTTGGGTGTTGTCGGTAGCTCTCTTTACTGTCCGTCTGCCTGAGCGCGGTTTACTGTGGTGAGCAGGCTGTGTGGGTTGGGAAGGTTTTCTGCTGGTTGGAGGTTGGCTTTGACAGGCGCAGTTCGGACTTTCGCCTTGTGATGCGAGAGGCCCTAGTCAGAGTGGCCCAGCGCCGTAATTCACTGGTGGCTTCTGTCACACTTGAGAGTTAGCTAAATTTGCGAGTGTTCTAGATTTGAGAGTGAACTAAATTTGAGACACCTGTATAGTGGGAGGGAGGCCTATCAATGCAGTTTGGAGATCACACAATGCAATTTGGGCACAGAGGCCTTGCTAAGTTTGAGACACCTGTATAGTGGGAGAGAGGCCTATCAATGCAGTTTGGAGATCAGACAATGCAATTTGGGCACAGAGGCCCTGCTATCAATGCAGTTTGCAATCACACAATGCAATTTTGGCACAGAGGCCCTGCTAAATTTGAGATACCTTTATAGTGGGAGAGAGGCCTATCAATGCAGTTTGGAGATCAGACAATGCAATTTGGGCACAGAGGCCCTGCTATCAATGCAGTTTTGGGATCACACAATGCAATTTGGGCACAGAGGCCCTGCTAAGTTTGAGACACTTGTATAGTGGGAGAAAGGCCTATCAATGCAGTTTGGAGATCACACAATGCAATTTGGGAACAGAAGCCCTGCTATCAATGCAGTTTGGAGATCAGACAATGCAATTTGGGCACAGAGGCCCTGCTAAGTTTGAGACACCTGTATAGTGGGAGAGAGGCCCATCAATCCAGTTTGGGGATCACACACTGCAATTTGGGCACAGAGGCCCCGCTAAGTTTGAGATACCTGTATAGTGGGAGAGAGGCCTATCAATGCAGTTTGGAGATCAGACAATGCAATTTGGGCACAGAGGCCCTGCTATCAATGCAGTTTGGAGATCAGACAATGCAATTTGGGCGTAGAGGCCCTGCTAAGCCCGAGACACCTGCGCAGTGGGAGAGAGGCCCACCAATGCAGTTTGGGGATCAGACAATGCAACCTGGGCACAGAGGCCCCGCCAATTTCGAGACACCTGCACAGTGGGAGAGAGGCCCATCAATGCAGTGTGGAGATCAGACAATGCAATTAGGGCACAGAGGCCCTGCTATCAATGCAGTTTGGGGATCACACAATGCAATTTGGGCACAGAGGCCCTGATATTAATGCAGTTCGGGGATCACACAATGCAATTTGGGCACATAGGCCCTGCTAAGTTTGAGACACCTGTATAGTGGGAGAGAGGCCTATCAGTGCAGTTTGGAGATCAGACAATGCAATTTGGGCACAGAGACCCTGCTATGAATGCAGTTTAGAGATCGGACAATGCAATTTGGGCACAGAGGCCCTGCCACCAATGCAGTTTGGAGATCAGACAATGCAATTTGGGCACAGAAGCCCTGCTATCAATGCAGTTTGGAGAGCAGACAATGCAATTTGGGCCCAGAGGCCCTGCCACCAATGCAGTTTGGAGATCAGACAATGCAATTTGGGCACAGAGGCCCTGCTAGGATTGGGACACCTGTATAGTGGGAGAGAGGCCTATCAATGCAGGTTGGAGATCAGACAATGCAGTTTGGGCACAGAGGCCCTGCTATCAATGCAGTTTGGAGATCAGACAATGCAATTTGGGCACAGAGGCCCCACTATCAATGTAGTTTGGGGCAACGGGGGTGATCACATTGATAAACATTGGTTTTGCCTAGTGGTCAGGTATCTAGGGTAGAGCTGTACCTCTCCCCAACCCAAACCACCCTACCGTTCTCGTCCTTGTAGTTGCTGGTTGACGGCTGGCCACTGGCTTCCCCTGTGGACACCAGCTGACACTTCCTGGGGGGCCTGACACTTCCTGGAGTCGCCTCTGTTTGAGCCGCCCTTGGCCTTGGGGCCCTTAGTCGCCGGGCTGCACGGGCAGAGGGCTGCCCTGGGAGGACCAGTGAAGAAGGGCTCTAGGCCCAATCAGAGCAGGGATGGGCGGGTCGGGAGGCGGGAGGGCACTCTGAGCAGGAAGAGGGTGTGGGGCTGGGGGGGCGGTGTGAGGAGGCCTGGGGGCCTAGTCTCGCAGCCAGAAACACACAGGTGCCCAGAGATGGGCTAACTCACCTCGTGCCGGCTGCCTGCAGTGGATGCAGGGGCCAGTGTGAGGAGGGTCGCTAGACCCTTTCCAGCTGGGTTACTGGGTGAGCGTTAACACTAAGCTCCAATCAGGGCTCGGGGCGGGATGGGAGGCGGGAGGGCTGGGATGCAGGAAGGGGGAGCTGGGTAGGGGGTGGCGAGCTGGGCGAGAAGCGGGCCTGGCCGCGGGTGTTTCTGTTCTTGTTGGGGGGCCTTGGGGCTGCGGGCCTTACCTGGGGTAGCTGGTGGTATGAGCCGAGTGGCTCACGCAGGTCTCAGGGCCTGGAACACACACGGAGCTAAGCTCCAATCAGGGCCTGGGGGCTGCGGGCCTTACCTGGGGTAGCTGGTGGTATGAGCCGAGTGGCTCACGCAGGTCTCAGGGCCTGGAACACACACGGAGCTAAGCTCCAATCATGGCTCGGGACGGGATGGGATGCGGGAGGGCTGGGATGCAGAAAGGGGGAGCTGGGTAGGGGTGGCGAGCTGGGGGGGGGGGGGAGCGGGCCTGGCCACGGGTGTTTCTGTTCTTGTTGGGGGGCCTGGGGGCTGCGGGTCTTACCTGGGGTAGCTGGTGGTATGAGCCGAGTGGCTGATAATAAAATTAGTTCAATATGTTTTAGGCTTTACAATTGTGGAATTCCACAGATCACCATGTCAGAAGCAGACATGGCTTTTATTTAGATTTGTCACCTGCCACCAGATCCTGGGGCCCCAAATCATGTAATTTAATTTATGCTAACGATTGCCCACAGTTAAATGCAGATCCTGGCATGCCAGGCGTTTGGTTCTAACAGTTGCTGGGAGGAATGCACATCACCTTGTAACTGCCATGCTGCCAAATCACAAGGCAGCTGCTGAGACGTGTTAGTAGACAAGCGAAGACAAGTCACATGTGTGCACTATGCTTTTCAGAAATGGGAGTTCTGGTTAGCAGACGTAACTTTCAAAGACAGAGCCATCCGCATCATTTTAGTAATACAAAATAAAAAACGCTCAGGCTATTCAGCCCTCACAGATGGCATTCTGTCTCACACACTAGTTTTTATTTTCACCATAGCTTGTAAGCAAACAGTCCTTTGAATGTCTTTATATGCAGGGCTGTGCAGGAGATGTGCTTCAGGCTCTAATTCTCCCAGGCCACAATGCAGGCAGATGATGGCATCCCTTTGGCTTAATCTGTTTCTCCTGTCTAGCCTTTAGTCACTGAGGCTTCTTCTGAACCCCACAGTAAGCATTAGGGGATTTCCCCAGTCCCTTCTGAGCAGTCTCTGTGCTTGGTGGAGATGGTTCGTGATTCGCCACATGCCTGTGAGAACTCTTGGGCTACTGCGCATTTAGTCGCATGCATGCAGCGACTCCTGTGCCACATAGCCATTGTAAACCCTCTTCGGTCACATCTGACAAGTATTTCCTTGGATTACGCCTGTTTTTTTTTCAGAGACCCCAAACATATACAGAATCTGGGAACTCGATCAGAGTGATAGCCATCCCAAGCTGCATGTGGTGCTACTGCATGGTGGGTGGTTAATCACATTCGCACAGTAGCCATTGAAGCCCCAAAGTATGAAATATGCATCACAGAGGCTTTTCGCGAACTCATCTTGAGGGTGTCAATCTGTGTTATGGAAGTATTTGGCTGTGGTTTGCACTTCACACCACTGTCTGGTAGCCTGGAAAGGTTTGAATTTCCATGTAAGTGGAAATTCAAGCTACGTCTCCCTGTAGGTTACTGTGACAGATGGAGCAAGAATCGCTCAAAGTCTCAAAGGTGGTTCTAGGGTTTTTATTGATGTCTTTGTGTGCCCTAGGGCTCTTGTTTTATATGGAACCTCCATCCTAACCCAGGCATCCCTGACCCGCAGGTTGGTAGATACCGAAGGTTGACCCCTACTGTCTACTTCTGTCTTTAGCTGGGTGTAAGTTCCTAAAGGTTGAAGGCCTTATCTTGCTAAGCGACTTCGTAACTCTCCCTACACTATCCAGTGGTCAGTGTCCTAAAGTAACTTAAACATTCCCTGCTAGTTTCAGACTCTGCCTAACATGCTCACTCTCAGGCTCCTTCCTGCTATTTCCCTTTACCCACTCTTCCCTCCAATACTCCCGTCCCTTCGATATTCTCACACTTCTTAGGTCTTGCTGTCACCCTTTGCCTTACTCCTTCTTCCAGGCCTCTACCACTCCCTTCTCCATGTTCCTACTCCCTCCTCTACACAACTACTCCCACCAAACCAGTGCTTCTCCCTCCAAACCACTATTCCGCCCGCCAGCCCAATGCTCCTCCCTCCAGATCACTACTCCTTCCTCCAGACCACACCTAATCCCTCCAGCTACTACTACTCAAACACCCTCCCTTCACTCAGTACGGCATCCGCTTCACAACCACTCCTTACATTAACCTTTCTAAAAACACTTGCTGCACAAACACACACATGCATGCCATAGTATCACTTCCACTCTCTAGCCAATACCTCATCTGCTGCAAAAAATCGCCTCCACAGTCTGCCACGCCTTCCTCCCTCCTGCTGGTCTCTTGGTCGTCTTCCACCTCCACCTCTGACTTCTGCCAAACAACCCACACTTCCTACTTTCTGCTCCCTCCTTTTATCCTCCCCTCTCTACTTGCATTGGACCTCTCTCCCTAGCCAATCCTGTCCTGTTTTCTCCTCCCAGTATGTGACAGAACTAGGAAATATTATTAGTTGGGGGACAAACCCGCGCCCTTTATCCCGATGTAGGTGCTGCAGAACTCCTTTGGCGGCGCAGGAGGGCAAATGTCCAATTTGGAATTATGGGGCTATGGTGCTTGGCCCCCGCAAGAAAGTATGGTCGTGGGGAGGGTCAGAATCCCTTTTGAATGTTCCTTGTGGTCTAGGTAGTCTCTGATTCCAAGCATGAGCTTGCCAGTCTTTCCCAGGCTGCTCTGCACGGTCTCCATGTGCAGCGATGCAGTGTCAGACCATAGGGTTCCTCCAGCTTCCTTGTCTTCCCCTGGGCTTCTTGGTGCTGCCATGCCAACTCTGACAAAGGATGTACGTGATTCGTTATTGGTACTGTTTTTTTTTTAGTTCTGTACTGTATGGGACATGTGCTAAGGACATCCCACCACACCTCTGTCAGAAGCGACACACACCTGCAGCTTCCCAGTAGTGTTCCCTTACACGCCCCTCAGCGGGAGCCCCCAAGAAAGCCCTCTACACCTTCCCAGGAGGAATCAACCCAGAACTCTGACACAAGCCCCTCCTACATCCAAATAGACACAGCCTTCACGCGGGACCAGTGTCGCACTCGCTGGCCAGAGCAGACACATCCTACACACACAACCAAGGCAGGCTGTAGATATGTGTGGCCTCCACATAGCAGTCAACCAAAGGACCATGCAAGTCTCTAAACAGGGGACAGTGTTGCAGTAACCTTGCATAGGTGAATCCTCCATATAGGAGAATGTGCAACCTCCCACAGGATGTGGCACAGTCTCCACAAAGGGGAACCCGCTTCTGTGGCAGGAGAGCCTACTTCTGTGTGCAAAGGCATCTTGCATACAGAAGTAAGCTTGACATACAAGCCGTGTTCACATAGGAGCAGCCTCCACAACTACCACATGTGCGATCTCTGCAAAGCGGCCACCCCACCCCAGGAGCACAAAAGAGCAGTAAACACACAGAAGCAAGAGCTCCTTTGGCAGAGGATACACCTCACGTGCATGCACATTTCCTCGGATTCCCCAGTGACTTCTCGTTCGAGATCCACGGCACCAAGAAAACACAATCTGGTATTCAGCACTCGCAAAATCAAGCCTTCCAAGCCCTTGTGCACTCTCATCTAGACAGCGGCAATGTCTTCCTCTGGCGCCTTTCATGGCCAACCCCCTAGCAGCCTGCCACTTTGCAATGCAAACAATGTAACCACATCACCCTGGCTCTCAGAGGACTGCACTGGCTGCAATTACAAGCCCACATCCTCTTCAAAGCGGACTGCATCACCAGCAAAACACTGACAGCCAGTGTCTCAGTCCACAGTACCTGGCCCATGAAACTCAAGCTACCTAGAGGCCAACACAATACAAGTAGCCATGACATCCTCAGCATGGAAATCAAGAACTGCAGCATTCCAAAATCCCAAAAAACAGCAAACTGGCCTTGTCATGTCATGCATGTTCAATATGGAACAGCCACCCAAGGGCCGCACTGTGCTACTCAAAATGGGGGTGCTGCCGCGCCTGTTGTATTATTTTGTGAACATACCTTATGAGATCCCGGGATTGTACTTTCGAAAACTTGACTCGGTAGTGAGAGGCTTTATCTATGGGAGGGGGGCTTAGGGAGGAGGGCCGAATCTCATTGGCTACATTGAGGAGGGACTATAAGCAGGGGGGTATCAGGCTTGCACACTTTGAAGCATATTATCTTGCAGGTCAGCTCAGTTCATCATGACCTGGCTGGCAGATGTATTCTCCCAAGACACTGGCCTGCTGCGGGACATAGTAACGCCATTCTATTTGAGGGAAGCACTTTGGGAGAGGACATTCGTCGGGTTGGAAGATGGTGGGCTGGCAAGAACCGTACTCTGATAACATATCTCTAGCAGCAATCTTTGGGCGAACCGGGAGGTGGTCCGTGGCATTGGACGCTGCTGGGAGCCAAATGAGGGGATCACTCTGGGGCACTTGTGCCGGGATGGGATACTGGTGGACTTTTCTGAACTAATTGAGAACCACAACATACCTAAGGGACAGTGTAAGGTGACTAAAATTGCCACAGTCTGATGTCCGGACAGGAAGACGGGAGTTAAGGGAGACGCCACTCTGTACTACATCTAAGGCTTGACGGAAGGGGGTCATGTGATCTCCAGGCTCTACAACATAATATTGGATTTGCTTAGTAAATCAGAACTCGGAGGGCGGGCCAAGTGGGAGAAGGATGTGGGTCGGGTTTTAACAGATGGGGAATGGGCCAGGGTGATGTTGTATACATGGGCGGTGTCCAGGAACGCCAGATTCAAACTGATACAGCTGTAAGTTACACACAGGACATAGATGACCCCACGCGCCATTTCGTAGTTCTCGAGGGCAGGGGTCAGAGATGTCCAAGATGCACAAGTGAGTCGGCAGGCATGCTGCACATGTTTTGGACATGCCCAGTGATTAGAGGGTTCTGGCAGGAAATCGCAAACGGGGCCTCAAAGGAGGGGAGGGTTAGAAATGCATGAGTGAGCACCGGAGGCGTGTTTGCTGGAGATATTTCCGCGGCGCCGCGCAGCGGCACATATAGCAAGGATGAAAGACCTCATTTGCATTTTGTCTAAGCCCAGGATAGCACTGTCTTGGAAGTCCGCGGGAGACCCCCGTATAGGGGCATGGTGGGTGATCTGAGGAGATGGGCAGAGGCAGAAACAGTGGTGTGGCACCGTGCGGTGTACAGGAAACAGTGTCACATCATGGAATGCACCAGCTCAAATGTTGTTTGCGCCCTCGAAACACATGCCGCCGTGAATCTTATGCAACAGCAATGTGTGTGGTACCGAATATATGAGGATGTGGGAACGCACCTGGAGGTGACAAGCAGATGGGGGTCAGACACTTATAGCATGCACAGTTTGTATGTTTTTTGTTAATTACAGTTTATAAACAGGGGCTGTCGCGGTATACAGTGTTTATAACGAAATTAAAATAGTGACAAACTTTTTCAGTGAAACATAAATAATGACAAAAATGTAGAATTTTTTAATAAAAGTACATGGTAGAGGTGTGGTAAGGGGTTAAAAAAGGGTGGCGGGTCTTGACAGGGGGTTAGTAAAGCAGGGAAAACATGGGGTTTGTGGGGGACCCCGCAAAATAAAAAAGAGGAAATAAGTGGACATGTTTTGGTTATTTTAGAGTCACTGAAAAGTTAGTCACTATTTCTTGTCCTTATAAAGACATGTAATCGCTGAGTGCAAACGGGCATGCATGGGATGGAACAGATCTGGAGGGCATAAGACCCACATACTATGGCTCCTTAGGCATAATGTGTGCAAGGACAATAACCACAAGGTGCATGGACAAATAATCCTTGAGACTGCGCAGCGCACGAGAAGCGAGCACTTGCTTCCTCGTTCCTTTTTCTGTAACACACTGCTACTTTTTCTGTTTTGTTTGTGGGTTTTTTCTTTGTGTGGGTGTTTTTTCTTTGTTGAAGATATGTAAATAAAAAGATTTTTTTTTAAAAAGAAAAAAATGGAACATCCACCCAACGCGCAATCTTTGCCACCTACATTTCAGGAAGATACTGAACACACTGCTTTAAAAGGAACACCTTTGCAAACGCTAACCAACCTCTTCCTTTCTCCATCCCCTTACCTAGAATATGCACTCCTACCTAAGTCTCCTTGTCTGTCTGCACTATTCCCCTCCCTGTACATATGTCAGTTCATTGCTTAGCAGCAAGGGTTGCACTATAGAAATTAGCAGCAAGGGCTGCACTATAGAAATTCCCACACCTGCGTATATAAATACAGGTGAAAGGGGTGTGGTTTAAGTATGGGAAGCGTGGGTGGGGGCTGGATTTTGCTTCTAAGGGTGAGCACTGGGAGTCAGGCAGTAGCGGCAGGTACATTTCTATTATTTGTTTTTCTGCACCGCCTCTGTTTTTGTTTCTTAATCACAGGCACTGACCCCTGCAGGGATCCCTTTAGCCAAAATAAATGGTCTCTGCTAACTGTGGTGGGGGTCAGCGCTTCTGATTAAAAAAAAGGAGAGGCAGCTCACTGCTATCATACATTTTGCAGCACCAGACTCCTTTTGTTTCTTAATCAGAAGTGCTGACCCCTTCAGGCAGCCATTTCACCAAGCAGCAGAGACCATCTCTGTTGCCTCTGGGGGAAGGCTAGTGGGGTGAGCCCGGCAGAGCCATCGTTCAGGAGCACTTTTCAGAGACTGCCAGGCAATGTCCTGGCTAGCCCCAGACCACTTAAAGCTCTGGTGGAATACCTTTCAAGACAAGCCCCCACTATTTAACACAAAGAGCTTACATGATATCAAGCCATTTCTATAGAGACCAGTGGTCCTGACTCACCCCCCCCCCCAACAATACACACATCCCATAATCCCTATGACATCCAGTAATTCTCTCTACAAGAGTGAGAGCAGCAGGTATTGTTTGAATTCAACGAATGCTATGTGGTGTGATTGAAGCTTGTGGATATTTGACGCGTCACCACGTTTAAAGTTGATGATGCCCTTCAGTACAATTGAATAATTTGAATGTTTTATAATACCAGTGAGGTTGCACTTTCTTCTTATAGGGCATATGCGCCTGTCTGTGTATCCCCTTCCATGCAATACACCGCGCTAGCCGATAGCCAGTACTTTCCATTCATTTTCGCACCCGCAAGGATCTGCATCGTCAGTAGAAGTATCTTAAAGCTTCCAAAATTGTGCAGGTTATAGTTCCATGGCCAATCAGCAGGATGAGGTACACAAAGGGGAGAGGTCACCCATAGCTTTATGGGCGACCTCTCCCCTTTGTGTACTTTGTGAATTGTACAGCCCACGGCTGCTGAGGTCTTTTTGAACATCTTGAATTTAGTACCACGTAGCATCTTTTAAGTGGTTTTTCACTTACTACTTCAGTCTGCAACACGGGAACCAATTGTGGTTCTCCCCTTGGTGTCCCTCTCCTGGATCCCAGTCTCCATGGAGGAGTCTGATACTTTAAGTTTCACTGAAGCCCAGAATGCTCAGGCCATTGCTGGGCCATCCATTTTTGCCAATTTGCTCAGTGCATTTAATTCAGAGCCCACAATCATGGCGGACCGTTTACTGCGCCTTAAAAAGAAAGCCTCCAGGGCGTAACTGCATGGTCACCTCCTGAAGGAGTATTTAAAATCAAATACGATACCGTGGGGCCTTCAAATGCAGACTGCCCCTGTACTGTTTTTGGACGACATGATTACAAAACTGGCTTCTCCCAGATTGCCATAAAATGTAGCCGCGATCTGATGCGCCACACAACACAGCAGACATTTACCACAAATTCCCTGATAGCCAATGCAGTTTCTAAACTTGAAAACATCAATAAAGGAATCGAGGATTTCAAAAATGTACCTAAAAAACAGTTGAAACTTCCAAAGGATTTATCATTACATTCTACGGAAAAGATTTACCCATATTTACGCCCAGGTTGTAGACCACCACCATATATTTTTGGTCCAATCCCTAGGTCCCAAGAAGGGACGAGATGAAAATGGGTTACTTTTTTGGACATATTGAGCTTGTCGAATGAGGAAACAGAGCAGAGATCCTACCAGGATCGCCAGACAGATTCCAATCAATCCTTTTTATACCGAGGTGGACGTGAGGGCGGCTGTCCCTCGTTCGAGACCCACAGGACCAGCCGACTTAGGACAAGCAGAACATGTCCAATACATGTCACTGCAACTATTCAAGGTGAGTCTCCCTATTTTCAATTTGTCATCCACAGAATTAACTAAAGTTTAATTGGTTGTACTCTCAAGAGGTTTGAGCTTTGTACTCACCCAGGAGGTGAGGGTATCACTACTTATTATCCCCACCAAAAATATTGCCGAATGCCTGGATGGCCATAGGCGATATTTTTTGGGGGGGATAGTTTTTGGGTTTTCTTGGGAGCTGGGGTTGCGGCGGTGTCCCACACTCCTTTAAAAATAATGCAGAGGTTGCAGGGGTGTCACCCGCAGGTTCCATGCCTAAATATCACTGCAAAAATATGGCGATATATGTTTGTATGGCGATATTTTAGCAGGGATATTAACACATGGAACCGAGGTGAGCCCTGACCAAATCGAATTAGTACTGCGAGTATTTTTTGGAAAAGTGCACTGGCAGCTTACTTCATGGACAAGGATAACATAGAGGACCAGGCACTGAACAGGTTTAGACCTCCAGCAACCTTTACTCCAATGGACCACGAAATTTCAGCTGAGTTAATAGCCTTTGAGAATATGATCCTGTGAGAACTGTCCCAACTCAGATCCCTGTGAGAATTACAAACAGAGGAATATAAGTAAAGAAGAATTCTGTGCTCTCCATCAACACCAAAACGATAATTCCTTAGTGATTAAATGAGCCGACAAAGGTGGAGGTATGGTGTTAATGGATGCTGCCTTCTATAAGAACATGGTACAGACATTACTCTCTAACCAGCAGCATTATCAACTCACCAGGGTTGATCCAATGGAATCGGTTATTTTGGGATAGCTTTAGGACCTGTGCAGAGAGGCATTGAGGCAGGCTACAAAACGTAGAAGGAGGCCATGTTCGTCACCCAGGGTGACATTAGGATGCCTACAATATGCGCGTTACCCAAGATCTGTAAAGATTCAATAAATCCTCCCAGCTGTCTGATAGTCTCTCTGTATCAGTCGGTGCTCGATACTAGAGGTCAGTATGCGGACTCATTTTTACAACTGCTTGATGCAGAATCAAGGTCATATTTGAATGACACTACTGATACTTTCAGCCTATTGGAAGGTGCAGAGTTCAGAGCGGATGAAGAGTTATTTGTCTCCTGTGACATATCAGCCTTTTACACCAATAACCCACAAGATGAACCTCTTATGGTTGCAGAAACTAGACACCACACTCGCCCACATCCTCACGGGGTGCCCACTAGTTTTATCATCAGCCTGCTCAAAGTAGTTTTATGCCAGAATTATTTTTCCTTTGAGAAAGATATTTACAGACAATGCAAGGGGACATCAATGGGGCAGTGTTCGCCCCCAGTTTAGCCAACCTGTTTATGAACCACTTTGAAGAGCGGCACATTTATTCCAATAATCCATGTATCTCCTCCATCCGGTTATGGAGCAGATATATTGATGACATATTTCTCATTTGGACGCAGGACGTAGAGCTGTTTATGACTTGGCTGAATGCTCAAAATGACAATCTCAAGTTCACTCATACCAACAGTGCCTCAGAGATTCCTTTTCTTGAGATCCTTATTAAACCCCATCAAGATAAGCCATATAAGTGTCTATACAGAAAACCAACGGACCGCAACACAGCAATATTATATACTAGCCAACATCCCTGTGCACTCTGTGACAATTTACCTTTTAGCCAGTTTCTCCGGTTTAGGAGGAGCTGTACCTACAAAGACGACTATGTAAAAGAAGCGAATGACTTGATTACTCGTCTGACTGAACACGGATCTCTGTTCATAATGCTAAAGCATTCAGCCAAGCATGTGTATTATCTGGATCGTGAAAACCTGATGGCACCGAAGACTATGCCACTGACAGACTTGTCTGTGTGAGGACCTTTTCAAACAAGAATACTTAGGTGAAAAAACAAACAAAAAAAATGGAACTTGGTCCAGTGGACAGGGTGTACATCGCAGTTAACTTTATTCACAATGAAACGCAGAAAAAACATCAAGGACTATGTGATGCACTCAAGGTACTCTACTCCCCATACACTAATCAACACAATCTCCAGCATGTGGAATTTACAACTTGATCTTACCATTGTGGTAACTACAATGCTTGTCAATTTTTTATTTCAGGCACTGAAGTAGTTTACAATAACACCCGGTGTAGGTTAATGACACACATGAATTGTAATACCTCCAACGTGGTGTACATGATTATGTGCCCCTGTGAGCGTGCTTATATAGGCATGACCACTCGCAAAGTGTCAGTTAGTAGAGGGGAGAACAGGTCCCGGATTCAGAACGGGGCGTTGACTGCACCATTGGTGCAACACTTCATGGATCATCGACACACAGACATGGATAGTGGTCGACACAGTAAAACCAGACCCAAGGGAGTATACGACGGGCATTCATCTGTTCAGATTTGAACAGAAATTGATTTTTCACCTGAAAGCCCATGTGTCAGAACTTAATGATAAGATACACAGGGCCTCTTTTTTGTAACCTGATTTTTGGACACAGCTGCTGAGTAATGTATGGTTCAATGCTGGTAGCCTTTTGCAGGCAAATGGGCACTGGGCAGATTCTGGACAAGTGCAACTGGATTTCATTCAAGTCCAAAGAACTTAGTGACTCTACAGCATTTGCTTGTGGACCGAGGACTGTGGACTAGGTCATGTCCGACATGATACTGGTATGATTGCCCAAAATGAAGGGGAAATCATGTTTGATTCACAGGTCTAAAATGGTTGTAAACAATCTGCTTTACTCACGTTTCTAACTTTACGCTGTATGCTTGATCCTCACATGCGATATACAAGATTTCCCAAGCCATCGCTTTTTAATCAGAATGTTCGAAGATGGCCACTGTGTTTTTACGTGGAGAAGCCAGCTGGCTATTTGGAAGTCGTATTACTTTTAGCACTTTTAAATAGCCGTTTCGTGGCCAGTCATCCATAATGGGCCTGCAGACCAAGCGGCAATCGGAGAGGTGAAGTGCTTATCCATGAGGACCTGGGATTATCTTGCATGCTTTGCTCACCTTCAGCCAGTTGAGTCTGAGCTAGGGTGAATAAGCAATTGGAGTAACACTCGCGTGACCACGTTGGTATCCGCTCCTTATCTGAGTCATTGGTGTGACTGAGGAGTCGTGTGAGGGAATAGAAAGGTGCCTGCCTGATATCACGCAGGATACCAAATTGGCGACGAGGAGGTCGACCTGTGCGTGCTGAGATCATAGATCAAGGGATCTGTAGGAGATGGCATCCGGCATTGCAGGTTGGTGCGTTCGGCAGGTGGGGCGACCTGCAATCCTTGCCGCGCAGAGTGACTGAGCAGAATTCGGGGTGGCCCTCACATATGCATGCCCTGTGAATGAGCGAGTAGTGTCACCGTGATTGAGGTTTGCGTGTTGGGTGGACTTTGGACATTTGCACTCAGCTTATGATCTATATTGGTACTTTTTTCCGTGCTATGGACTGGCCTTTGCACCAGGCACCCAGAGGTCTCGCAGTTGAGGTCTGTCCCTTTTGTACCCTGCAATGCACGTTTCAATCTGTTATCTGTACACTAAGTCAACATTAGGTTATTTCACTAAATCTCAAGGACATTTTGTCCTTCACAGACTCCGCTTGGCGATGGGGTCCTGGACCCAATGGAGAGGGTTACACATCGTTTCTAAATTGCACCAAGGATCATGTATTACAAAACACTAATGTTGTATGCTCTGTATTTGTGTCATATTTATTTTATATGTGTACCTGTATTGAGCGCTTTTCGAGGCTCATGTGGCTGTCCCCCTGTTTAATATCAATATTGTTGCATTTTCGTAGGTCTCTCCCTGTCCTGAAACATGTTCTACCCAGAAGAAGACTGGGCCATTTTCTAAACACATGGCCGTGTATGAAGACGAAACTCGAGTTGGCAATTTACATCAAACGTCGCATTGAGTCAGGAATTGTTTTTGTTTTGCTTCTATATTGCCAGGATTAATCAAGCATGTGGTGCTGTGTTTGTTTATACATTAACGTGTGCTAGCATAGGTCTGCATACCATTATTCGTTGGATGCAGGAACCGGTACTGGTGAATTGCTCCCGGGATATACTATTGATACCCCTGCTAATCTAGAGTTGAACTGTCTAGTGCCCATTCCCAAAATGTTTTGTGGTGCTGTTTTACATTTTTTTTTTTAGTTTCATTTCACATGGTGGTAGTGCACTGGTTTTCGGGTTTGCACAGGGAGGTGTTTTCAATTTGTGACATGTGTATTATTTTTGTGCACAAGGTGGACTTTTTGATCTCAATACATTTGTTTAACGATTTTTCAGATAGTAATGTTCTGTGTTTCTTTGAATAATACGGTTCAGCAAAATGAACAACATGTTTTATTAAATGAAATTCATTTGACAACAATTTAGTGATTTGAACTTCTTTACTAGTTGATTAGGGTTTCATCAAGAAGAGTGTAATTGTGCTTTATTCATTACTCAATGTGCAACCATTTCACCTACTCATTTGTTTCAAACAGCAGGATGAGCCAGTCTAGAAGAAGCAATTACTGCATGGCGTTGTGCTTTGCCAACTGTAAGAAAACCCCTAGATGCTCACACCCGAAAAAATACAACCCACTAGGGGAAAAGGCCCAATAAACCTCTTGCAAGGATACAAAGGTTTATTTCCACACAAAAATGGAAGCGCCAACAAACAACTCTGCTGCCGCGGAATGTTCTGGTAACATCGGTAGTACATACAGTAGAAACCCGCGCGGCTAGTTGGTGAGACCCTACACATAGGTCACCTGCTCCAAAGGGGATGCCGGGCCATTGATCCCAGTCCCGTCTGTCCATCTTCTTCCACGTGGGGGATGCTGCATTCGTCATCAGTCACAAGCTGGGTAATTCACCAATTATTTGTAAAGTAAACAACCCATCTCTATCTATGTAGCAGTGCACCTGGTACAAGCAGACAGGAGTCTGGGGGGAAAGCCGAGTTCATGCTAACTTACACACTACACTCACTCCCAGAAACGCCGGCACCTCTCCACGGTCTTCCATCCTCATTTTGGGATATCATTTCATCCCTCCTTGCACCTCGCAGCACAAATCAGGTGATCTAGAAGTGAAGGCAGGAGACCCTGCTTTCTGATCTTTTTAAGCAATTGGGGGTTCAACAGGTTTATGATCAGTGGTCTGTGGCTGGCTGGCACATTAGAATGCAGAGATCCTAAAGCCAGGGCATGTGAGTGCTATAACTTAGAGTTGGTGCTGATGGGGGTAGCAGGTCTGTGCCCTTGTGGGATTGCATTGAACAAAGATGCTCAGCCCTCCTACCATGGCCTTGCAGGGTACAAACTTCCCAGGGCGTGAAGGTTGGCAACATTTTAGGACAATGAGTCTCATTACAAGTTTGGCGGTAGCCTTGCCGGTAAAACCGGCAGGCTGCTGCCGAACTTGCGAATTTTACTGTCACCCGGGAATGGGCAATTACCGGGTTATTACTGCCCTACCGGACCCAGTAAAACATGCTCCCCATTTCCATTTGAGCCCAATAGGGCTCAATGGGAATGGGAAGGCCGGAGGCACCGGGCCCATTCAGAATGGTGCCGGTGCATCCGACATGCTCTGCTCACAGGTGCCGGTCCGCCCACCAGGCCTGTCCTGGCGGGCGATAAGGCACCGCCAGCAAAACTCGTAGTTTTCTGGTCCGGTAACTACAGTACCGGCAAGCCTACCGGTATCATAGTTACCGGACCGGCAAACTTGTTGCCGAGATACAACCTATTCGTTTGCTCATGTTCGTGGCCTAGGTCTGGGATGCTGGCTTTTTGTGCTACATTTAAGTTTTTGTGTTCTACTTTGGGTGCTAATATCTAAAATGGTTGCTATTACTGCATGTGCACTGCACCTACACAGCATACAATCCTTTATTTGTGTAGAAGCCTTTAAGGGCACCCCTGTGGCCCCTGGTCTCTTACATTACTGGCAACAGCCTTTGCCTTATTCTGAAGCATGTGGGGTGCGGGAAGATTGTGTCCCCTTCCCAACATTCCCCCTTTCGTTAATTCTACATTAATGAAATCTCCTTTAAGCCCACCTTTATTTGTCCCTTGCCAGCATTCCTCCTGCAACCTTTCAGCCTCCAAATAAGGCAGTGATCTCTCCTTTGGAACCCATACTCTACATACATGACACAAACTCTGGCCAGACTGGGCATGCTCCTCGGGGGTAAAAGTTATGTATATACAAACCCCATCCACTGCTAAATCAACCCAATGCTCTGTATAATGCTCGGAGTCAAGTGGGGGTGTAGTGATAGTGCCGGGAGGGTATAAGCACTGCTCTATCACCACCATGTGTGATTTATTTGTGCCATCTGATTGGGCAACACTGTCTTTTGTACCGCGAGGTGCATTTGATACCCCAATTGAAACCATAATCATGGCACTGATAGATATTGCTTTGGCATAACATCGAAGTCCCAGCTGGCAGGTGCAGAAAAGTACCAACACTATCACAGGCACCACCAGCTTGACGATTGCTCCCACCCATGACGGTGCCCAAGAGAAATGTTCATCGAACCAATGCCTCTGCTGTATGCATGTGCGATCCGAGATTGTGCAGTGCTCCTATTATCAGCACCAGGGAGCCGTTTTCTGCATCATTTGGAGGCACAAATGTGCAGACGGAATCGCCAATTTTGCAGCAAAACCCTCTTTCCATTGCCGTGAGCAGGTCGAGCACATATCAGTCCTGGATGGTCATCAATCTTATGGCACGCATTTCGACCTTGATTGCATTGAGGCCTTGTTCTGTGTCATTTGCCAGCTGTATAACCTATCATCGCACAATTTGGAGCCACTTGACTTTTGTGGCTTTTTGAACCCCAGGCAGTAGCAGAGATGCGAAAAATGTTTCTTCTTTGCTAAACAGTCTATATTCATTGCATATTTCTTTGAGAAATTTGGAGGAGTCTTGAAACAGATAATTTGATCTTCTTTTCATACGCAACTCGCTCTTTTCTTTCTCAGGTAAGCTATGGAAGATGGGGGGCTGCAACAGGTTTCTGGTGGGCCCCATGATTGCTTGGGTTGTGCAGGCACGTTTTTTGATCTCTTTGCAAGTTGTTCTTCGGGGACCACGATAAACGCTAAGTGCAACATTGCCAGTGAGCAGTGGCCCCTCCATGATGGCAGCAGGTGCAAGAATAGATGCTGTGTGAACAACCCTGTAGTAGTTCATTGATGCAGCAGTGCCTTTTTTGAAGTCTAGAATTAACAATGTTTTATTGCATCTCAGATTGGCCCCTACAAAAACTGTTTCCTCAGTGTAAAAACACAGTTCATGAGTCTTTTGCTGTTGCCCGTTTACTGACTTTTCCATTGCTTCAATCCACGTCAGTTTTTTTATTACGTTTGTTCCAAAATTGCGCATGTCCTTAATTCACTTGAGCCAACACTTCATCTCCGAAACCCAGTAGTCCTCCTGCTGCCCAACTCATTGATGTTTCTTGCCACCTGCTGTCCTCATATTTTACACCTCGTAGGTTCAAGTATGGCCTCTGCAAACACTGGATGCTTTTAGGGTTTTGAGTGCATTGCAGCTGATCAGGATCCATAGTTTCTAATTGTACACTTTGCGCCTGGAATGTGCCTTGCAGCCTATACAGTGCCAGATGAACCAGGCATTGAGCCTCTAAAACTGGTAATTTTTGTGATATTAATACCTTGGGTGCTCCCAACGTTTGTGGTATCAATGAACAGACATAATAACTTCCATTCACCCTTCTCTTTCCCATCAAGCTCATGTCCGCGTACCAACTATTTGAGAATTGTGGTTGATGCACATCTTCTATTGTATGTAGATCAAGTCTGCGGTATTCATCATATTTGTACTTACTTAGCTGCCCTTTTCTATGTGCTAAAATGATGTTATATACATTTGCAAAAGACCTGGTGAGAGCAGAAGGTATCTTGGAAGAAATAATAGAGTAATTGGTGCTATTAACAGTATTGTCACGATTTAATTAATCATTAACACAGGGATCTGTGGCCACAGATTTGTGTGTTAAAAGAAATGGGAACACATGTATGTCTGTATCCTTGGTTGAATGTATATCCTGAATAGACATATTAATAGTAGCATTTGTGTCTATACCCCCCTCTTTTATATACCCTCCCTATATAAAAGTACATCCCAAATATATGCCTAATCCAAATATAAATATTGCAAACAGTCCAGCAACATAACTGAGTACTTATAAACATGAATAGGAACATTTTGACATGGTATTGTACACATGACTTTTCCTAATATAAACAGAATCATTGGAGACAGTTGGGTCCATTGCAAAACCACCTGAAAAGGATTTTTTATTAAATAAGGTCAAAGAAAGGAAAAGGGAGAAAAGGAATGAGAGAGAGAGAGAGAGGGAGAGAGAAAGAGAAAGAAAAAGAGTTGAAGATATAAAGAAAGGAGTATGGGGACTGCAAGAGTACAATCCTTGTACAAATGTAATGAATAGCAGCGTTGTGTGTGGGTATTGGGTGATATCCATTTATTGTTTCAAATGGGGAACACAGGCTGTAAATGAGGGTGGGGTTTGGGCGCTGTGGACATGGGACACTTTAATGGTCTGGTGCAGGTTGGGGCAGGGGTGCTTTGTGGATATCAGAAAAGTGCACCCAGTAACGTAGCTCTTTCACTTTAACAGCAAGAAGAGTGGCATAAATGACCTGAAAATGACCGTCATATCTGGGTTGGTTCCACCGGCAGATAACATTTTTTATGTAAATCCAATCGCCAGGGAACAACTGCAGAGGGAGTGAAGTTGCTGGTGTGTCTGTTGCGGCGCTTGTTGCTTCCTCTGTCCGGGGAGGCGCGATCTGTTGGGAGTCAATTTTTATTGCCTTGGTTACGTAGGACAAATAGCTGCTAAATTCCTCCCCCAAGATAGACGCTGTCCTATGAGCATCTGATGCTCATCTATCAGGAGAGAGCGGGGTGTGCATGCAGCACCCTGTTACCACCTTGTGGGGTGATTAATGGAGGTCTTTGCAGGGCTGTGTGTGCAAACTGAACAATGCAAGTGGCAAACAGTGTACCCAGTCTTTCTTTAATTTAGTGCACAGCTTCGACAGCTTGCTTTTCAAGCGGCAGTTTATCTGTTTCACGATTCCATTGGCCTAGGGGTGGTAAATTGTGCATATCCTTTGCCTGGTGTCTAGTAATGCCAAAACCTTGGTGGAAAGGTTGTTAAAGAAATGTGTGTCATTATCTGACCTTTATTTATTTATTTATTCGCATTTGTTGAGTGCACATCAGACCGAAGGCATCGTGGCGCTAGTTACAGTGTTGCTTATACTTAGTTACATACAGTTCATGTCCGTAAGGTTACATTGGACGAGATATCCTTTTTTTTTTTTTTTTTTTTACAGATATGCAAGAGCAGCAGGAGCACATGAAAACGGGTTTAGTTGAATAGGGCAGTTTTGAGCTTTTTTCGGAAGGAGAAAAGAGATGTATCAGCTCTGAGGTCAGTAGGTAAGGAATTCCAGAGTTTAGGTGCGAGGAAGGGGAAGCCTATGCCTCCTGCTTTGGTTCTGTTGATGCAAGGTATTGCTAGTTGGTTCGTGTATTGTGCTCTTCTTGGTCTTGTGGATTGATATCTACCTATCGTGTCAGATAAATAAGAGGGAGCTGTGAGGTTGATGCATTTATGGGTGGTTGTGAGAATTTTGAAGGAGATACGGTCTTTGACTGGGAGCCAATGAGCTGCCATTCTGGCTTGTGTGATGTGTTCTCTTTTTGGTATGCTGAGGGCTGCTCTGAGAGCATTGTTTTGGGTTGTTTGGAGCCTAGATACGTTTTTTTGGGAGGTGCCGGCTAGGAGCGCATTACAATAGTCTAGTTTGGCTCCTATAGTTGCTCGGGCGATGGAGAGGCAGCTATCCTTGGTTAGGAATGGTTTTATTGCGTTAATGAGTTTAGTACTCAGTGCTGAGGCCGAGACTATGGCGCTGACTTGTTTGTCCATGGATAGTGTTGCGTCTATGTGAACCCCCAGTGTTTTGACTGAGGATAGGACTGGGATGATACAATTGTCTATGTTGAAATTGATGTACAGTGGGTTGAGGTTGGAGAGGGTGGATTTCTGTCCTAGAATGAGGATTTCGGTCTTGTCCCCGTTCAAGCAGAGGCCGTTAGTAGCCATCCATGCTTGTATGGTAGAGTAGATTTGCTGTAGGGTAGAGGCGTCTTGGTTATAATTCCCTGTCAGGGGGAGGAGAACATGCATGTCGTCGGCGTAGTTTGTGTAAGTGATCCCCAGCGCGTCTAGTTTATCAAATAGTGGCTTGGTAAAAAGATTATAGAGCGTGGGGGCAGTACAGGAACCTTGTGGTACCCCACAGTGGATGATGGAGGGTGCTGCATGTGCTGTGTTACAGAACACTTTCATCGCTCTTCCCTCTAAGAATGATGTTACCCAGGATGCTGCGTCCTTTGAGAAGTGTGCAGCGTGTGTCAGGTGACTGGTAAGAGTAGTGTGGTCTACCAGATCAAACGCAGCTGAAAGGTCAAGGAGAAGGAGGAGGGCGGGCTTGCCTTTGTCTAGGATGTTGGTAATTTCGTTTTTTAAGTCTAGAAGGGCGGTTTCAGTACTGTGTCCCCTGCGGAACCCGGATTGTCTTTTACCTAGGATTGCGTTCGATTCAAGGTATAGTTGAATCTGTTTGTGGGCGGCCTGTCAAGTAGTTTCAGGAGGAAAGGGACTGTGGTTATGGGTCGGTAGTTGTTAGGGTTAGCAGGGTCTAGCGTCGGTTTTTTTAAGAGAGGGCGTACCCAGGCCTCTTTAAGGCTGTCTGGGACTATGCCCGTTTTAAAGGATGCATTGATGAAGGCTGTGAGAAGGTGGGCGAGCGGTTCTGCGCAATCTTTGATGATTTTAGGGGGGCATACATCACCCTTACATTGTGAGGGTTTGAGGTGTCTGAGAATGTCAGTGACCTCGGTTTCGGAGATTTCGGTAAATGCAAATGTGGGCACGTTTCTTACTTTTACATTAGGTTTTATCTGTGCATGTGCAGTTTGCTTAGGTAAGGTTTTGAAGTAGTGGGATATTTTGTTTTGGAGGAGGTTTATTTTTGTAAGCATGGCTGATTGAATGCCTGTACACCATGCCTCGTCTTTGACGATCTCATCAGGGCATGTAGGTGGTACGGTTAGCTCTTTGAATATATTGAAAAGTTCTTTAGAGTGGGAGTTGGCATTGGAAATGCGATGGTTGTAGGTTTCAGATTTAGCAAGGAAGATTGCGTCTTTGTATTTTTTTGCTATGGATTTGAAGTTAGCTTTTGTGGTATCGCATGGGTTAAGCTGCCAATTTTTTAGGGCTAAGCGTTTGTCTTTGCGCAAAGTCTGGAGTTCCTGAGTGAACCAGGAATTGGAATGGAAGGATTTTTTTTCTTTTTTGTTTTTCAGTGGGGCAACAGTGTTGACAGCCATTGTGATGGTGTCTTTGAATATTTCTGCGAGGATGTTGGGGTCATCGGAGAACGGGGGGGCTAGGCATGGTAGATTGAGGAGTGCACTGATATTGTCAGCAGTGAGTTTTTTGGCGCTTCTTGCTAAGGTCGCCGGTGCTTTAGTAGGCACTTTAGCGCTTAGTAAAACAGGGATGTCAAATAGAGAAGATTGTGGTCTGTCCATGGGAGGCTAGTTGTCATGATCTCTGCTTCCAAAAGGCCAGGACTTACCCAACTCCCTTGGAAGCAGACCCATAACCCAGGTTCCGAGTGCCAGCCAGTCCCAATTGGGACCTTTTGGACCCTGTCCTGGCGCCAGTGGCACCAGGCTGATAAATATGCCCAGTGCCAGCGCTGCAAGCGCCGGGCTCATAATGCTTGGGTGGACTTACCTGCAGCAGACCATGCTGCTTACTTACCTGCCAGTTGAACCCCTGATCCTCTTCTGTTTGGGACTACTTTTCCTGTTGGGTGGGCAGGAGCCACTCCCTAGGTTCAGAACACTGGAACTCTTCTGGAAACCTAGGCGTGGCTGTGGAAGGAGACACCTAAGCACTACAGGAGGCTATTTAAACCACACCCGATGGATGAATCTTGCTTTGCGTTATTCTGCATCCTCTGCAGCAGAACGCTCATCGTGTCTTCTGCATCTGATCCTGGGCCTAAAGGAAAAAGGCTTACCATCCTGAATCCAGTCTTCAGCAACATCTATAAAGACAAGAAAGAACAGGTTAGCACTACGGTCTTCAGTGACAGCGCATCTCTTACCTGGTCCATCGGCTGTCATCAACGCCTCGCGCAGCATTCCTGCATCTGAAAGACAAAGGCTTACCTACTCTTCACGCGCTCCGGAGGTCATCGCACTGCATTCCGGCATCTGAAAGACAAAAGCTTACCAACTCTTCGCACGCTCCGGAGGCCTTCGGCGCTGCATCCCGCATCTGTAAGACAAAAGAAGGTGCGTTTAAAGACATTGGGTAACGTTAAATACTCACGTGCCATTACTCCATCCACGCCGAACTCAGTGGGCATTCCGGCATCCTTCAGCAGCTCCGAACTGGTACCTGCAAAATAAAAGGACAGTTAGTGCGCATCGTGAAGCAAGCAACAAGCGCTTACTTACGCGCTTCCAGGCGCTTCTATTCCGCATACGGGTCCATCCTCAACTCACTTCAGCCAGTCAACCGCCATCGCCGGAACCCTGCAAAATAAGAGACAGCATTACAAAAGACTTTTAAAGACATTTGAAATATTCGGAACTGACCGTTCGTGAAGTAAACGACGGACAGCAGTCCTCTGAAGTCAAGAGGCATGCGCTACCTATCCAGTGAAGAAACTGGTTACAGCACCCTGCCCCGAGGCAGATGGAGAGCTCGGCGTTCACTTACCTAAGGTGAGAGCGTTAACCTTTGGGGTTCTACAGGAGAGGAGAAAAGGAAAGAGATAGGGACACCCCAATAACCCCAGTTCATTAATCCCATATTTTCTATCTGCAGACATCTTACTCTTCGAGTCAGGCATACAGTGCACAGAGGTCCAGCCCAAAGAGCCAACCGGGTGGTGCACATCACTTTTGAAGATACGGTAGTCGCCCAGTCAAGACCGGCGCCTCTGCGAGAATCAGGTGAGCATTACAGAACGCAAAGCCTACTGCAAAACTCTCGCCCAGGCGCTATGGAAACCTCAGATACCGACCACCTAGCCCGGTTACTTGGGGAACTAAGGGCAGAAGTGCATGCAGCTCGTCAGGAAACGAATGCTCTAAGAAGGGAACTAATTATTTCCAAGGAGCGAACAGACGATCTTGCTAGACAATTGCTACAGTCACAAGCCGGACAGACCCCGTTACCCGCATCAGGGGCAAATCTTCCTTCAACATCCCCTATGAATCCAGTGCAGATCAACCTACCTGGGAATGTACCTCTGGCTCCGCCCGAACGATTTTCTGGTGACCCAAAGAGGTTTGCAGTATTTATCAATCAGTGCCGGTTGCATTTTTTATGCCGGCCAGCAGCCTTTCCAACTGATCAAGCTAAAGTAGCTTTTGTGCTTTCGTACCTTAGTGGCAATGCGGCAGACTGGTCGATCCCTCTAGTTAATCAAGATGATCCGGTTCTCCATGATTTTCAAGCCTTTCAGCTTAGTATGGAAAAACTGTTCGCAAGACATTCACAGGGGCAGGCCTTGGACAATGAGCTTCTTTCGTTGCAACAGGGTAATCAAGACCTTTTGGCTTATATTGCATCTTTCAACAGACTAATAGTGGAAACTCAATGGCCTGAGGACAAAAGGATTACGCTGTTTTATAGAGGTCTACGTGGAGAGCTCAAAGACGTTTTAGCCCAAGTAGTGAATCCCCCACAAGACTGTTCGGATTATATAGACTTAGTCGTTCAAATAGATCACAGACTGCAGAACAGGAAGGCCGATCGTTCCAAGTTTGATGCTCGAGTATTTTCCAAACCACCAACTCCTTCCAAAGGAGTAGACTCCAGGGAACCCATGCAAATAGGGGGCCTGAAAGGACCACTAACACAAAAGGAGCGGGAAAGGAGAAAACAGTTGCAATTATGCCTCTATTGCGGAAACTCAGGGCACTTTCTTCGAGACTGTCCGGTGAAACCAGCCAAGAAGGCGGTAGGAGCTGCAGTTACCAAGGTCACAAACTCTGAGCAGGGAAACGACCTCGCCCGACAAGAATAGAGGTCCTCTTGCTGAGCGTTAAAACCAGTTCCGTGACCTCGCATTTCGTGATACCTATGGTCCTCATTAGCCCTGATCATCCGGATCGATTACATGCGATTGAAGCTTACGTCGACAGCGGTGCCATCGGCAATTATGTGGATCAGGAAATGGTTTTGAGGATGAATCTAACTCTTTGTCCCAAGGCTGTAAAGGACGTCATTACTACAGTGGATGTTACGGAGATAGCCTCCGGACCAGTAACGCATACCACTCAAGAAGTGACGCTAGTAAGTCAAGATGGACACCATGAGAAGATCGTGTTCGATGTGATCAAGGCCCCTCAGTTCCAGATTATTCTAGGGATACCTTGGTTAGAGAAACACAATCCTCGGATCGATTGGCGAGCAAGAACGGTTCAGTTCCCAGAATGTGTCTCTACTTGTCACCCTCCACCTGGTGTTGCTCTAGCAGCAATTTCTTCGGAGACTCCCCAGTTACCTCCCGAATACCTAGAATTCCAAGATGTTTTCCGGAAGGATCAGGCTAACTCTCTACCTCCTCATAGGTCCTATGACTGCCAGATAGACCTGATACCTGGATCTACTCCTCCGTGTAGCAGAATTTATGCCCTCACCGAGCCTGAGAACCTTCACCTCCGAAAATACCTGGATCAATACCTAGCGAATGGGTTTATTCGTCCTTCTAAGTCCCTGCTTCTTCAGCTTTGTTCTTCGTTCCAAAAAAAGAAGGGGACCTTAGAACTTGTATAGATTACCGCGCCCTGAACCAGATCACCGTTAAGAATAGATATCCGTTACCTTTAATCCCTGAACTCCTGGACCAAGTCAGAAGAGCATGCATATATACAAAGCTGGATCTTAGAGGAGCCTACCACTTGGTACGAGTAAAAGAGGGCGATGAATGGAAGACGGCCTTCCGCACCAAGTATGGGCTGTTTGAATATCAGGTCATGCCCTTCGGGCTTTGCAATGCCCCGGCCGCCTTTCAATATTTTATGAACGATGTCCTCAGAGAACTCATAGATGTATGTGTTGTCGTTTACATCGACGACATCCTCGTTTATTCTTCATCGGAATCTGAACATCGGAAACACGTGAAAATGGTCCTCGAGAGGTTGCGTCAACACAGACTTTTCGCTAAGTTGGAAAAATGTGTTTTCAACGTGACTGAAGTTGAATTCTTGGGATTCATATTATCACCTAGCGGAGTGCGTATGGATTCAAGGAAGGTTGATGCAATTCTCAAATGGCCATCACCATCCTCCGTAAAAGGGGTTCAAAGCATGTTAGGCTTCGCCAACTTTTACCGCAGGTTTATCCCCGAATTCTCTCGAATAGTCCAGCCCATCACCGCCTTGTTAAAGAAAAACAAACGTTTTGAATGGTCTACCGAGGCGGAACAAGCTTTCCAGAATTTGAAGACAAAATTTATCTCTGCAGCAATTCTAAAACATCCTCGCCCCGAACTCCCCTACATCGTTGAAACTGATGCTTCGAGCCTTGCCATGGGGGCAGTTCTATCACAGAAGGACCCAGTAACCAATCAGTTACATCCCGTGGCATTCTGGTCTCGCAAATTCTCGCCTCCTGAGATCAATTACACTATTACTGATAAGGAACTTCTGGCTATCAAGTCTGCCTTTAAGGCTGGCGGCATTATCTTCTGGGGGCCTGACACACCGTTACTGTGATTACGGATCACCGAAACCTGCAATATTTGAAAACCGCAAAAGCCCAATCCTCTAGACAACTCCGTTGGGCACTATTCTTTGCCGAGTTTGACTTCATAATTACCTATCGACCTGGTACAAAAAACGGTAAAGCTGATGCCCTTTCTCGGATGGGAGTGGAGGAACACTTGACCAACCCTAAACCTGTACCTATCATTCCCGAACAAAGAATTCTGGGTGTAATAACCACACAATCCATAGAGGAAATTAAGGATAAAACCAGGCAACTTATAACTCCAGCAGAAATACAGAATTGGCATCTGCAGGGAAAGGACTTTGCAGTAAAGGACAACTTATTGTATTTCCAAGAACGATTATACCTGCCCAGCACAGATTCACAGAAAAAGGTGATCTCTTGTTATCACAAGTCTCTAATGGAAGGACATCCCGGTATGGCCAAAACCTCAGAAAAGATCAAGCGCTACTTCTGGTGGCCGTCTTGGAAAAAAGATATCAGCGACTTTATAATGTCCTGTGGAGTATGCGCCCAAAACAAGAGTCAAAAGGAAAGACCAGCCGGCCTCTTACGCCCTATTGACATCCCACCTCGCCCTTGGCATACGCTTTCTATGGACTTCATCACCGACCTACCTCCATGCTCCGGATACAATACGATCCTGGTAATCGTGGACTTATTCTCCAAGATGGCGCATTTCATTCCACTCAAAGGCTTGCCAACAGCAACAACTCTGGCCCGAGAATTTCTCGAAAACATTGTCCGACTGCACGGTTTTCCTTCAGTGCTAATTTCGGATCGAGGTAGTCAATTTATTTCTCATTTTTGGCGAAGTTGTTGTCGGTCGGCTCAAATTGATGTGAGATTATCGACCAGTCACCACCCTCAAACCGACGGACAAACCGAGAGGACCAATCAAACTCTGGAACAGTATTTACGCTGCATGCTGCAACAAACTGAAAAAACTTGGAAAGATATCCTTTGGATAGCCGAATATGCCTACAACAACTCTGTCCACTCAGGAACTGGGAAAACCCCGTTTTTTTTTATACGGCTGTCACCCTCGAACCTCAGAGTTGGATCCACCCCAAGATCTTGGAACACCAGCAGTAGACTACCTGCACTCTACAATCACCCAAGCTTTTAAGGAAGCCGTTTCTCACCTTCAAAGGGCTAAGGAACAATACAAGAAAGGAGCAGATCAACATCGGAAGGAAGCCCCCCAATATCAAGTAGGAGATCAAGTCTGGTTATCCACCAAATATCTACCTCTAAAAGGACCACGCACATTCAACCCAAGATACCTTGGTCCCTATTCCATCACTACCATAGTAAACCCAGTAGCGGTCAAGTTGGACTTGCCCCCTCACATGAAGATACATCCGGTCTTCCACGTCTCTCTTTTAAAACCCGTGCAACCTCAAACCCGACTAACTAAATCCCCAAAACCTATCCTAGTTGATGGAGAACTCGAGTTTGAAGTCAAAAGCATCCTGGACTCCAAGATCTCCAAATCTAAGCTATTTTACCTAATTGACTGGAAAGGCTACGGCCCTCAAGAAAGATCCTGGGAACCTACAGAATATGTCCACGCTCCTCGTCTAATGAAAAGATTTCATCAAACATTTCCTGACAAGCCAAAACCCCCGGGGAAGCCCGGTTTGGGAGGGGCTTGAGGGGGGGTACTGTCATGATCTCTGCTTCCAAAAGGCCAGGACTTACCCAACTCCCTTGGAAGCAGACCCATAGTCTGCTCCGAGTGCCAGCCAGTCCCAATTGGGACCTTTTGGACCCTGTCCTGGCGCCAGTGGCGCCAGGCTCATAAATATGCCCAGTCCCAGCGCTGCAAGCGCCGGGCTCATAATGCTTGGGTGGACTTACCTGCAGCAGACCATGCTGCTTACTTACCTGCCAGTTGAACCCCTGATCCTCTTCTGTTTGGGACTACTTTTCCTGTTGGGTGGGGCAGGAGCCACTCCCTAGGTTCAGAACACTGGAACTCTTCTGGAAAGCAGGAACTCTTTTCTTACCTAGGTGTGGCTGTGGAAGGAGACACCTAAGCACTACAGGAGGCTATTTAAACCACACCCGATGGATGAATCTTGCTTTGCGTTATTCTGCATCCTCTGCAGCAGAACGCTCATCGTGTCTTCTGCATCTGATCCTGGGCCTAAAGGAAAAAGGCTTACCATCCTGAATCCAGTCTTCAGCAACATCTATAAAGACAAGAAAGAACAGGTTAGCACTACGGTCTTCAGTGACAGCGCATCTCTTACCTGGTCCATCGGCTGTCATCAACGCCTCGCGCAGTATTCCTGCATCTGAAAGACAAAGGCTTACCTACTCTTCACGCGCTCCGGAGGTCATCGCACTGCATTCCGGCATCTGAAAGACAAAAGCTTACCAACTCTTCGCACGCTCCGGAGGCCTTCGGTGCTGCATCCCGCATCTGTAAGACAAAAGAAGGTGCGTTTAAAGACATTGGGTAACGTTAAATACTCACGTGCCATTACTCCATTCACGCCGAACTCAGTGGGCATTCCGGCATCCTTCAGCAGCTCCGAACTGGTACCTGCAAAATAAAAGGACAGTTAGTGCGCATCGTGAAGCAAGCAACAATCGCTTACTTACGCGCTTCCAGGCGCTTCTATTCCGCATACGGGTCCATCCTCAACTCACTTCAGCCAGTCAACCGCCATCGCCGGAACCCTGCAAAATAAGAGACAGCATTACAAAAGACTTTTAAAGACATTTGAAATATTCGGAACTCACCGTTCGTGAAGTAAACGACGGACAGCAGTCCTCTGAAGTCAAGAGGCCTGCGCTACCTATCCAGTGAAGAAACTGGTTACAGCACCCTGCCCCGAGGCAGATGGAGAGCTTGGCGTTCACTTACCTAAGGTGAGAGCGTTAACCTTTGGGGTTCTACAGGAGAGGAGAAAAGGAAAGAGATAGGGACACCCCAATAACCCCAGTTCATTAATCCCATATTTTCTATCTGCAGACATCTTACTCTTCGAGTCAGGCATACAGTGCACAGAGGTCCAGCCCAAAGAGCCAACCGGGTGGTGCACATCACTTTTGAAGATACGTTAGTCGCCCAGTCAAGACCGGCGCTTCTGCGAGAAGCAGGTGAGCGTTACACTAGTATTGGAGGTTATGGCTGTGTTACAGTTGTGGTCTACAATCCAATCTAGGATGCGTCCTTTAGCATGAGTAGGCAAGGTGCTCTTTTGAGAGAAGCCTAGGTCTTGGAGGTCCTTGGCTAGAGAGATAGCAGCTTTGTCCTTAGAGTCGTTGATTCCTAAGTTAAGGTCACCTATAAATAGTGATTTTGTGGATTTTTTAAGGTTGTTTCTTAGGAGGTGATTGACTTGACCTATGAAATTAGCGGTTGGGCCAGGTGGACGGTATACGGTATGAATATTTATTGTGCTATTTGGAGAGAGTGCTAATTTGACTGATAGGATGTCTATATTATCTTCCTCTTGGTGGGGTACGGTTCTGATAGAGAGGGTTTCTTTGTGAATAATGGCTACCCCCCCTCCTGTTCTGGCTATCCTATCTTGTCTAAGGATGGCATACCCTTGTGGTAGGGCTAGTGAAATGGCTGGGCCAGAGGCTTTGTTGAGCCATGTCTCTGTGATAGCGAGTAAGTCTAGGTTTTGGGTAGTTATTAGGTCATTTACTTCTAATGCGTGGGCATTGAGTGATTGTACATTGATTAAGGCGCATTTGTATAGCGTTGGGCAAGGGCAAGAGATTTAATACATTGCACATGCCCCATCGAGGAAAAAGCTCATGCACTAAAAATGTAAAAATTTAGCATCTGGATATACACAAGGTCCCACCTCCACCCATCGTGAGAAGGAACACACAACCACAATAAGGTACCACTATCCATTGAACCTTTCTCCCATGTCCGTATAATCAATATGCAATTTGCAGAACAGCCCAGTAGGGCGGGGCAGGATGCCTCTGATAGTTCTTAGTGTAAGGCCAGTATTACAACTCGGACATGTAGTGCAACCTATATCCGTGTTCGTCAAATGTTCCTGTCGCTTGGGTACAAAAAAGTCCTCCTTTATGTCTGCTGGAATGTGCTGTTTGGAATCGTGTGATTGATGGTGTAACTGGTCGAAAGCGACTAGTAATAACTCATGGGACAGTACCGCTTTCTCTGATATCTCTTGCCACCATAAGAGATCTGTCAGGTACTGTTTACACCCTTTTTTCAACCAAAGCTCTTTTTGTTCTTCTGGTGCTCGTCCCTGCAACTCAATCAACTTTGCAATTGGTAGGGCATTGTATGATGCTGGCAACTGCTCAGTGTTAGGTGTTAACACAGGATACTCTAAAACATATGGCACTGGAAGGTATGCTGCCATTTTCGCCGCCTCATCCATGGCAGTGTTATTAGTGTGGGTGGTGCATTTTGCGACTGCCACTACATATGGCTGGGACAGTGCGTGGATGAGCTTTTCCAAAATTGCAGCATGTTGGACTGGAGATCTGCCTGCTCTCCTGAATCCCCACGTCTTCCACCGTGCAGGTCCTGCATGCATTGTGGTAGTGACATATGCTGAATCGGAATAAATGGTCACGTGGCACCCCTGACATGCTTGTAGTGCTTCAATAAGTGCTATGAGCTCAGCAGCTTGAGCCGAGAAATGCATTGGTAATCTCTTCTGCACTAGCATTTCCTATTCTCCATCCACTAGATGGACTGATGCTGCCCCATTGTGCCATAAGCCTGTATCTTGGTCAATTGTGGCTGACCCATCAACAAAAAGTACCCCCCGCCCCCTTGAGTGGCTTATCATGTGCTTGTAGGATGTCATCTTCCTCTCCCTCAAAAGTTACACAGTCATGGTAGGCTAAGTCCTTGTCAGAACACATTTCTGTTAAAAGGATGGCTGGATTAACAGTTTTGCATCGTACAATGTGAATGTTTGGACTTGATAAAAATAATCTCGTATGCAGGCGCTCGATGCAAAGTCAGTGTGGATTTGAAGCATTCTAAAATGGCAAAAACTGTGCGCTCGATGTTACGGAGCATCCCATGTTGATAGTTGAACTCTTCCCAATGGCAAATGCCGCAGAAGCAAGTGCTTGTTCACATGCAAATTGGCCCTGCATCACTTTATCTAGGATACCACTGTAATAAGCCAATGGGTTGTGTCCCATGGTGCTCTTTTGTGTTAGCATTGAAGTCATTAGTTGCCCGTTGGAGTGGGGAAAATAGATAGAACTCTTGCATGTAATCTGGGGTTGCTAACACTGGCGCAGTGGAGATGACCTCTTTAAGGTCATTGAAATTGGTAAGCATGTCCTCCATCCACACTGTTTTGTTGTCACCTTTCTGAGCTTCCTTGAGGCCTTGCAAAAGGGGTCTCATGTATGCTTCATAATCAAGTATCCACGCTCTACAATTATTGCATAGCCCCAAAAACCTCTGCATTTCCTTCACTGTTTTGGGCTGTGGGGTGGCACGAACACACAGGCAGTGCAATCAGGAATTATTCTTTTACCATTCGCAGAGAATAATTGATCCAAGTAGAGTACTTCCTGGAGGCAGTACTGTAATTTTGCCTTATCAACCTTGCATCCCTTAGAGGCCAGAAGTTGTAGGAGTGTTATGGTGTCCTTCCTGCACTGGTGCTCGCTGACACTGAACACTAGTAAAGCATCAACATATTGAATAATGGTGCTGGGCACCTGAATATTGCCTAAATCGACATGTAGTATTTTGTAAAAGATGCTGGGGTACTCGCAGTACCCTGATGCAGTCTTGTGTGTTCAAAGCACATCCCTATGCGTAAACAAAGTGAGGTACTGTGAATCGGGGTGCAAGGGAACAGAAAAGAAGGTATTCTTAAGATCCACCACAGTAAAGTGGGTCGCCTCTTTGGGGATGTAACCAAGTATTGTCACAGAGTTCCGTACCACTGGAAATTCTGCTTGTACAATGTCATTAAGAGGGTGCAAATCCTGAATCAGAATCATTCTCCAACTCCCCCCTTTTGCCTTTTTTATTGCGCACATAGCCGTGTTTCATGGGGAGGTAGATGGTACAATTATCCCCTGATTTAGTAAGGCAATACTCTGGGTAGGTAGCTCAGGGGAAACGCTCGCCTTGGAAGCAAAGACGATGCAGAACAACACAGGTACGATCTCTGGGTCCGTGCTTAGAAATCTCTGGTTATTAAGTGCGTTATAAACAGACAATTATAATTATAACAATGGTGTCCCCTATCCCTTCCTCTGCCTCCCTTGACAAGGGATACTGCCTCACCCGAGGCAACACTGCTCCTGGCTGGAGTGTTATTCGAACCGGGGCCACTCCTTGCAAGAGCCCAACATCGTGAGCATTTGTTGTCCACAACCTTTGAGGGACCTGTTCTAAATCTGTCTCAGTGAAGGGGTACTGCACCATGATATCACAAGGAATAGAAATTGCCAGCACAATCTCACCATCATCTTGTCTATACTCAAACAAGTTTGCATCTGTCACTTCTCTAAGAGACAGTGTTGTGTCAATACACAGCACTGTGCGCCACTCGCACTCTGTGCCAGTTCCAATTACAACAATCCATTTAGCTGACACCACCAGACCCTTTAAGACTAGGGACAGTACTGTTCCTGCCACCAATTCAGAGGACACCACAGGACGGAAAATGAAGTCAGATAGCACTTGCCAACAAGTCTTGCCAATTTGGGACACTGCCTCAAGAAGCATTGATATGCCATTCACAAACAGATCTGGGTCCACAGGAATACTGCAAATAACTGACTCTCATCCCCTCACATGTATTATGACCATTGCTCTTATGGCACACATTCCCGGAGAGGCACACACAATTACTTGGTCTGTGAAGCAAATGGTCATATTCAATTTACTCAATAGGTCTCTCCCCAACAGGTTTATCAGGGAGCTTTCTGAGTATAAAAGAGGTGCACACACCATTTTTCCCCCTATTTTGATGTTGAATTCTTTTGTGTAGGGAACCGTGGCGATAGCCCCAGAGAATTCTTGCATGTCAAGAGTTTCACCTGATAATGGGAAAATTCCCTCACTGATGCATGATTTAGTGGCACCTGTGTCAACCATGAATTTGAATTGCTTGTTACCTATCCCAGGGCCCACCAAAAGTTTCTTGTCATGGTGGACTGTCATGGACAGTACTGGGCAAGCAAGAGTTCTCCGTGGGCTGTCCTAGTTGGGATATGTGTTGGTGACAGGAAACGTGAAAGGGTCATTTCCCACCATGCTCACTCCTCGGTAAGGTATGACAGTGCCATTCTGCACTGCATCAGTCAATGGCATGTTACTCCCATACATGGTGTTCTGTTGGGGCACCAATGGTTGTGTCACTTGAGGATGTTGCATGTGCACACCTGGTGATGGGGTGGTAGTTGAATGTAGGCCTGCTGTATCTCATAGGGTATGTAGGTCTGCCTTGGGAGTTGTACCTGTAGTTGAGGCAGGGGCAGTGGGCAAAAGTTGCTATATGGATTGCATCCTGTCCCATGCCTGCTCTTACACTCCCTTGCATAATGCCCCCACTTTCCACAGCTCCCTACACACCTGTTTTCCTCTGTAAAATCTTCTTGAATTATCCCCAAAAAATTATAATAAAAACAAACTCTCGCCACATGGCCTTACCAAACTCCTCCTCCCCTCATGCATAGCACACTCCCGACTCACCCTACCCCTCGCGTTTATCCCTTGCAAAGGGTGTACTCACATCTGCGTGTTCACCCAAGCTCCTGCATCACGGGTCCCAATAATGTCTTGTACTCTCCCAGGAGCTGCGCCCAGCTCTAAAGAGCAGACAGGAATTCAGTAAAAATGGCTCCTGCACACCTCAGTGGGTTGAGCACTTGGGACTGGTCACTGTAGGTGGGCACAGCCCCGTCAGAGAAGCAGCCTAGAAGCCTTTTTCATCGCGCGGGTCACTGGGATAACGTCGGGGTCACCAAATGTAGGAAAAATGCAACCCACTAGGGAAAAGGGCTCAATGTACATCTTGCAAGGATAACAAGGTTTATTCCCACACAAAAATGGAAATGCCAACTAAGAACTCTGCTGCTGCAGAACGTTCTGGCAACATCGGCATGAGCAGCCAATTATGAAGGTATACAGCATCATCAGTGATATCATTACATACAGTAGAAATCCTCCCGGCTGGTTGGTGAGACCCTACACATATGTTACCTGCTCCATAGTGGATGCCAGGCTATTGGTCCCAGCTCTGACCATCCATCTTTTTCCACGTGGGGGATGCTGCATTCGTCATCAGTCACAAGCCGGGTAATTTGGCAATTATTTGTAAAGTAAACAACACATCTCTATCTATGTAGCAGTGCACCTGGTACGAGCAGACATGGGCTTAGAGTTGGGGCTGGTGGAGGTGGGAGGCCCATGCTCTCCTTCTTGTGGGATTGCATCATACACAAATGCTCAGCCCTCATCCCATGGCCTTGCAGGGCACATTCGTCCCAGGGCACGAAGGTTGGACACATTTTTAAGACAATGAGGGTGTATGGATCTGTGTAGATCTGGCCTTTCTCATCAGTGCCCGAGATACAACCTATTCCTTTTCTCATGTTTGCAGCCTAGGCCCGGGATGCTGACTGCTGCGCTACGTTTAAGCTTTTGTGTTTCACTATAGCTGCTAATATCTAAGATGGGTGCTATTCCCGCGTGTCCACTGCGCATACAAAGCATGCAATAATGTATTTGTGTAGAAGCAGAAGCCTTTAAGGTCATCCCCCTCCCCTCTGGTCTCTAACATTACCAGTGATGGCATTTTCCTTATTCTGAAGCGCTTGGGAGTGCGGGAAGATCGTGTCCCCTTCCCAACCCAACCTGCCTGCTTGTTTGAGACACCATTGAGGAAACATTGGCACAGCTGCTCGGTTATCTTTCAGCACCAAATTCTGCTTCTCTTGTTCATTGAATGCCTCTTCTGCTTCCGTAGCCTGTCTCCAATGTCGCTGCGTGGATCACTACATTCTGGACAAAACGTTCATATCAGATTATTAAGATCTGCCTCGCCTTTTGTAAGCCGCTTTGGCGTTCTTCTGGAGCACTAAGATGCCCACCCGGTGGTGCCCCCAAACTCAGGTGTGCTTATCTGATCGCTATCCCTCAAATACCTGCTCTAAAACGCCTTGAGGACCAATTGTATGGCCAAGGATTGATGTCCCTTCAGGAGGCAGCTGAAATCCCAAGTCTCCACACTCTTTCCTATATGCATTGATTCTTGGTGTATGTTTTGTGCAGACAGTGCTTGGTTGTTTGACCACCACTTTGTAGGGAGAACAATGGTGTCAATTAGTCCTGTGTTGCCTTATCAGAGTAGCATTCCCATCTCCTTATCAAAGTAGCATTCCCATCTGCACAGTGCCAAACTCCAGACACAATGAAAGCAGGACCATTCAAAATATAAAACATATAGAAAGCTACTATTTTATTAAGAACAACCCCAGAGAGGAACATGGCGGCTATAGACATTGTAACAGAAATAGGTCAACAAGAGTGTTAATATACTTTGAGGACAGTTGACCTAGCTTTCAATTGCTTTTTATTCAATTACTTACATGAAAGAAAAAAACACTTTTCAAACAGTAAGAGAGACATTTTAATTGATAGACGCATGATCAAATAAGACACCATAAACTAACATGGGCCATGTGATAAAGTGATAGAACCAGCTCGTTCGGAGCCTTGAAGGGGGCCAGTGTAACACAGTGGATAAGTTGTGCCTAATAAAATAACCATGCCCGAAGGCATGCCACTCTGATCTCGGGAAACACGGAGTGCAGGCTGAGGGTGTGTGTAAACATGGAGAGCATACTGAAGGTGTGTGTAAACATGGAGAGCAGGCTGAGGGTGTGTGTAAACATGGAGAGCATACTGAGGGTGTGTGTAAACATGGAGAGCAGGCTGAGCGTGTGTGTATCCATGGAGAGCATACTGAGGGTGTGTGTATACATGGAGAGCATACTGAGGGTGTGTGTAGACATGGAGAGCAGGCAAAGGGTGTGTGTAAACATGGAGAGCAGGCTGAGGGTGTGTGTAAACATGGACAGCAGGCTGAGGGGGTGTGTAAACATGGAGAGCAGGCTGAGGGTGTGTGTAAACATGGAGATCAGGCTGAGGATGTGTGTATACATAGAGAGCATGCTGAGGGTGTGTGTAAACATGGAGAGCAGGCTGAGGGTGTGTGTATACATAGAGAGCATGCCGAAGGTGTGTGTAAACATGGAGAGCAGGGTGTGTGTAAACATTGAGAACATACTGAGGGTGTGTGTAAACATGGAGAGCAGGCTGAGGTTGTGTGTATCCATGGAGAGCATACTGATGGTGTGTGTATACATGGAGAGCAGGCTAAGGGTGTGTGTAAACATGGACAGCAAGCTGAGGGTGTGTGTGTGTGTGTGTGAGCATTAGCCAGCCCCAGAATGGTGATTCGCCCAATGAAAAGGAAATTCAATATGCATTTTCAGAGGTTTGGGTTGGAAAATCTCTGCTGGCCGGGGAACAGAAACCACCTCAAACGTGGGAGCATGGAAACTGGGAGCCGGCACTCCACAGACTCGCCGAAATGCAGTCCTCACAAACAGGACCTCTCCCCATCGAGGTAGCTCTGATACTATTGTGGGTTTCAAGGCTGCCCTGCACCTTTCAGCATCAGCAATCTTTGATGCAAAAGTCACTTGCAGGGAGGCAACGTCCTGATGCTCTGGGTCCACACACGGTGCTTCCTTTGAAACACCTGACCAACAGGCCTTCGGGAAGGAATCTTTAGGATGCACCCTGGAACCTGCAGCATTGCACATATACAGGGGTCAAGTCCTAAAAATTAAAGTGGGGGACTCCTCAACAAACGCATTGGGATGTGACGTCACCAGAAATTAGCATATGAAGGTGAAATATGCACATTTCATTAAATTGGCTTTGCATAACAACCTAAATTGCACAGGACGAATGGCATTTGCCTTTCATAAAATCAACACACACACAAAACCAAGAGAGGATATTTTCTTCTAATAGAGTTTTTGAAAACGTTAAAAGGTGTGCATGTTTTAAACTCCAAGAACCAATACAAATGGTTTCCCTGGGACTCTCAGGGACATTTCACCTTTCATTGTTTATTTTTCATCAGGTTATATAGTGCAGTGGTGAAGTGTCCGGCCTACAAACCTGATGACTGCGTATTGATCCCCGAGGTCGTCTTTAATTCATAAATTCAAAGTGGGCATTCAATGTTTCTCATTTTAGCTGGGGGGGACTGAGTCCACCCTCGAAATAAAGTGGGGGACTCTGTCCCCCCGCGTGTCCCCTCGACTTGAGCCCTGTGCATATAGTGCCCAGAAGCCACTGCAGGTTTGAGAGCCCAGGAATAAGCCTACGTCTGGCATTCTGCTGTGTCTTGTCCGGCTGACTGTGATTGCATGCTTGTAAAATGTTGAGGGCATGTTTTGAGGGTGTGGCTCATGTATGTCAACTGAGTCTGAGCTGAGAGTGATTGGGATAGGTGGTGGATGTCTCCACGTTTTTGTCATCTTGTCTTAAGAGGAACTGGAACCTTTATAGCTTGTAAATAAATAAAGTCATTTTCTAAGCTCCCTTCTGATCAGTGTCAAGGGTCAACATCAGATACAACCTTGGCAACGAGTTGAAGTAAATAGTCTAATCGTGAGGTGGTGGGGGAGCAGCAAAGAAGCTGAGACACCCACCGCCCCATAAAAGGCAGGGGTGGACTGGCTTATAGGGAATGCTGGAGTTTTCCTGGTAGGTATCTGCACCCTGGACCTCTTTTGTGTGGCAACCTATTTTCTTTCCAAATTCTCTCATGGAAAAAGGGTTGGGCTTGCTGAAAATGCGTAATATGCGACCACTTTTAACATTATTTCCATGTCTTCTTTTGGTTCCCAGTCCACCCCTGTCCTGTGTAAAGGGACCCATCCTCAGGTTCGGACTGGCTTATAGGGCAATGCCCGAACCTAAATCGCAATATGCTAGTGTGGGCCAGGTGTTTTGGTCAAAGTGGGCCAGTTTGATGAGTTACTTCACTGTGCAGCTAGTCGTTTTAACCATTGTTGCTGAATAAATATTCTTTAAATTGCACAATTTGCATTAAATTTTTATCAAAATACCCCCCTTCCCCCTCCTTGGGTACTATTCAAACATTCTGTCACAAATGGAATGAATTTCCATTTGCAATGGTGGGCCACTTTTTCATTGGTGCAGAGAAAATGGTATGCCCCAGTGAGACCCTGCCCGTCCTTAAGGTAAATGCTGCACAACCTAAGAGGCCTATGAGGTATTGGCTGTGCAGTTGAAAGGTCGTTTGCTCATTTTTAGGGAGTAAACACATGTCTGCACGAGGAGAAAAGAGCAGGAAACAGATTGTGGTGAAGTCACTTCTGTGTTCTAAAGAAATTGGTGCCCATATTGTAAAACAGGTGGCTAATTTTTAGGGATCAGATGTGTTCCTGGCAAAGTTGAGGGTCTATTACCCTGCAGTCTTTATGCAGGCTGGGCTTGTTCTGGTGCCCTCCCCAGAACGCAGTGATCCTCCAGCCTGAGGGAAACTAGTAAACAACCCAGGAAGGAAGGGGTCCCATCTTTGTTACTTGTTCCTGGTGGCAAATGAGGATATAGTAATCTGCAGCAAAGCGATAAACCAGCTGCAAGCCCATATACATTGGTCAGTTGGGTGTGGCATTGACACAGGTGGACCAACAATACCTCCATGTCCCTCTTCCTCGTCCCAGTACTCAGCCTCCATGACAGGAACCCTTTAAAAAAATATTTTCTATTGTAACCCATCCAGGGGTGCAAACTCCCCCAGACCCATAATGCACCAGTTAGCATGTTAAAAGCACAACATGGACCCATAGAGACTCCCAGGGAGGGCGTGGTGTGTCTTAAGTACTTTGAAAAGGAGGTATTAGGACTAGGAGTAATAAATAGCACTGGTAAGTAATCCCCACATTACCTCCATATCACCCTTCCTCATTCTAGTGCTTACTTATGAGGTATACTGAAGCTTTCAGAGATAGGTGGGCCCAAGAAAATCTCTCTCTCACTCTCTCTCTCTTACTGTCTCACTCGATGGGCCTCATCGCAGCCTTGGTGGTATCCCAGCGGTAATTACTGCTGACGCAATTTTTTTTACCGCTACTCGGTATGGCGCAATTAGCGCCGGATCCCGAGTAGTGGTAAGGCTGTTAACCTTATTTTGTTAAGAGTCCATAATTGCAGTATTACCGCCACGCTATTACCGCCGCCGGGAATAGCACCGCAAATGGGCAGAAAGTGGCAGATTTACCTCCAGCTCAGAGCTGGAGGTAGATCTGCTGCTTTCCGGCCATACTCGGGCTTGGGCGGAGAGGTAATTGGGCAGTAATAGCATTACCGGTGCATTTCTGCCGCTCCACCCAACCCCTGATGAGGCCCCATGACTCTTTCTATGTGGGCGAGAGTCGTGTTGTCAGGTGAGTGTTTGCTGGAGCTCCTCCAGCCATTGCTGATAGCGGCACGGCCAGAGAAAAAACACGGAAATCGCGGGGGTGGGATGGGCTGTTTATTTTGTAAAAACACAATTAAGGAAATTGGGCCTTGGCATGTGCAACTTAGCTAAAATGACCTAACCCAGCTGAAATGACCTATTTCCGACAGAAGGGTGTTTCATACTTGTTTAAGCCCTTCGTGTCATTGTTGGTGTGTGCTCTCTCCGTATCTCCCGGTGCTATGCAAGGTGTAAGGCGGGGAAAGGACGCAGGAGTGCACTGCACCATTATTCGCTGGTTTAGTGTGATATTTACGTATATAGTTGAATTGCTGCAGACATAAGAACGGTGAGCTGCACGCCTTCAACCATATTGCAGAGCAACAATTGGGTTATGGTCTGAAGGCAAAATATACACACTTTTTCAAAAGGTGCTAATAGCTACAATAGACCACAGCAGGACTTTCTGTGCAATGGAGCCTGTTTCTCTAAGTAAGCAGCACAGTGCTTGTGGGGTTGGAGGGGGGCAAGGAGTTTCAAGGAAGACTTGAGGTACTTTATGGGGTTGCAGGTCTCACTCCAATTGAGGTAAGGTTAATTCCGCATTTCATCCTTCCCGGGTAGTCAAATGAGCACCAATTTCACCCGAGTACAAATTATATTTAAAAATGCTCTATGTAAATAGCAGCACATTGTTATTATTAAGTTCTGTGTAGGCCAACTCAGAGGCTCTGTCAATCTTCACAGTCCAGCAAGGATAGCTCAGGGACGTGTTTGTCTTGGAAGCAAAATAATGTGGTGCAACGCAGGTTCTAATCCCGCTCTTAGAAACCACTCGCTGGTATTAAGCGCGTTATAAATGAACAATAAATAAATCTGCTCATGTTCACAAACTCCACACAGCCATAAACAAGGAACATGGAGATTGAAGAGGGCAGAATGCAAAAAAGGACTTACCTCAATGTTGCAGTACAATGTAAGGCAGGCTGAGGGCTGTAGCTGCATGGTAGTGAAGCCTCCTGCCGTAAGGGCGGGTGTGGATGTCAGGTTGTTCCCACCCCGGGATCACCCGCCCACATCGTTATGTGGGTGGACCATCGTTGCGGCCCTTTCCCGTAGGAGGGAAGTGACGTTGGGGTTGGCGTTAGGGAGTGGGGTAACGGGTTCCGGCAGTCTGCTGCCGTTGTTAAATAAAGAAGGTTGCACTGCACCCCGGCTCCAGCGTGTTAGTCCTTAAGACGGTTAGAAGCCCATGTAAAACCTCACAGTGGAGAGCAGGTAGGAGTACAGAGCTAGCTCGTGCTGCAGGTCGGAGTGTAATGGGAGGTTAGAATTGCAACAAGATGAAATGTTGGGAGAGGGAAATAACAAAGCATGAAATAGTGTTTTGTGTGTGAAAAGGCAGCAACCTACACTGCATCGGGAAGGCAAAACTCTCAAGTTTCCCGTGGCCAGGCTGGAGAAGGCCAACCTGTCCTGTTTTCTTAATTTTTTTTATTCCAGCGCTTGCAGTTTTGCTACATTTCAAATGTAAAAGAAAAACTAAAAGTCCCAGAATCTAAAAGAAAAATAAGCGTGACGGGAAGTCCTTCCCACACACGGCCACGGCAAACCTGACAGTTCTCGGGTAGGGAAAAGAGAAAAAAAGCTTTGGATGTAGCTGCATAATAGAGGCCTTTAATCCCTGTGGGTTAGATGGGGAGGCTGGGCCTTTGCAGGTGAGATGTGAGTGGAGACCATGGCGTGGCCCTATGTTTAGATGTTTAGGTTTGGGTTCATGGTGTATCTACAGCAGTGTGGTTAGTGTGTCTTCTAGTTTAAATTTGGGTGAGCAATAATACTGTCTGGGGCCATTGCCCTGTGTTAGGGAGCATATTACTTGTAACCTCTGCTGTCTAGTCAAATGGTCGAAAACAAAGGATCGAATGACCATTTGATCTAAAGTAAAATGGTTGAAAAAAAAAGGTTGATTTTTTTTAAAATTTATTTATATATATATTTTTAGTTTAGGTTGGTAAAAAAAATGTTTTTAATAAAGAAAACGGGGGGTTCGGGGGGGAACCCCCCATAAAAAAAAAAGAATAATAAAAAAAAAAAAATCGACCATTTTTTCGACCATTTCACTGTCGATCAAATGGCATTCGATCATTTGGTTTTCAACCAAATGACCTACAACCGTAACCTCTTAATAGGACTTTTTAGGATATGCTTTGACAGATGGTACTGAATTCTGCAAGAGTTTTACATCTGTGTGAAGAGGTGTCGCAGTCAAGGCAGGAGGTGCTGCTTCATCGTGCGTTCAACCCAGGTAGTCTTTCTACTGCTTTTACTGTTTTGAAGGAGGAGGTGTCACAGTCAAGGCAGTCTGGGCAGGAAGGTGCAGGACAGAGATCGCTGATGGTCGCCACAACCAACTTGCAGGTATGTGAGGCCGCGACTCAGAATGAAAGGGGTGTGGCTACATCCATCAATAGGAGCGCAAGTGTGTGTACAACGATGGTTGAAGGAAATTTAAAGGAAGACGTTTTTAGAAAGCCGGGAGTAACATCCCCGCCCGTGAAGATGACCCCACGTCAGCAGGAAAAGGGTGAGTGCTCGCCACACTTTGAAACGTGGGGGGGAGAGAAGACTGCTAAGAAACCCACAACCATTAAAAGTTGAGGTGAGTATTGCAGCGAGCACTGCGCTCTATATAGACAGTATGTAGGCTCAGAAATCAACGCCTACTCTAAATCTCACTCAAAACCCCCAGGTGAAGGAAGGGGCAAACCCTGTAAAGCCTGCTGAACTACATTAGGACTCAATATCAACATCAACTTCAAAGACTGGATTGTCAGCTGATGTGACGGAACCCGTTGCAAATGCAAATGCTATAATGGTGCAAACGTAGGACCGCACAGCAAGGATGGCGTATAGGAATGCAACGGGGGTGATATTGCCCAAATTCAGCAGAGTTGAAATCAACCCCCCAGAGTTGCAATGGACCAAAATAATGTCTAAATCGAGTACACTGTCACTCAGCACTTCGGATAATGCATTTATGTCACATTTTCAGAGAAGAAGCTGCAACCAGAAAACACTGTTCACCAAAGGCATTCAGGAAAAGGAGGTGCCAAATGTCAATCCATGAGAATGCAAGCAGATAGAAACATTTGGAAGCCAAGAGGACTAAAACCATATGACGTTCTTAATGGACTGCGTTTCTTTTATCAGAAGGTGAAATCAGGGTGTGGGGGAGACCGTGGATATCGGCCACCCACTACACCTTCTGGAGTGTATAATGCCCACTCAGAGAGTGAAGTTTCAGATCAGCTTCTATTGGAAACCTCCTTGGTGGTAGAAACGGCAGACGACTACCTTTGGATGTCGCGTTTATTAGTGTTCAATGGAATTTAACAGTTGACAGAGGGAAAGGAGAGCCCATCTAGTCCAGATGACCCAACTAATTACAAATATCGGTGGGAGCCAAATGGAGTTGGACTCCGTCGGATTATAGCAGCGAAGTCGGATGAGACATCCACAACGACATTTTACTCAAGAGACCAACAAGAACCTCAGTAAAGAGGGAGATTAGATTCCATAGAACAAGTAGAAGAGGCCAGAAGGACGACAATCGAGATTTCCTCAAAAATAACTCAAACTGATGTTGTTGACCCCCTAAAAGTCCAAACGGGTGCCTCTCAAGGGACTTCGAGAGAGGTTGACTTTTTAGCAATCTCAACTTTAACATCAATGTTGGCCTCGTTTATGAATCTCTATGAGCAAATGGGAGACCAATGAAAAGATCAAACTACGATGTTTGCAATGCTTCATTCAAAGATGGTGCACGTTGAGGGGTTCATCACAGGAATCCAGAACAACTTGGATAACAGCACAGCAAGAGTGTCAAACCTATTGCACACCATATTAGACCCAATCATCAAGGAGTAGCAAACTAGAAGAATGCCGAGAGCATTTGATCTGATGAAGATACAGACACTAGAAGCCCCGGCCACAAAACAGCCACCTTCGATGGCAACGCAGACAGAGGCCCGATGGATTTTCACTCAGAGTTTCTAAAAGGTTGGTGGACTTATTTAACCAGGAGGGTCCAATTCGAAAACTCCCAAGTACCAACAAAGTGTAAACCATACATACAAGATGTTATTGGAGAGGATAATTGAAATATCCATGACCTTGCTGTGAGAACAATGGTTACAGAGGCTAAGGAACTAACAGAGTCCCAAGATCTTGTTCTCTCTAGGTTGGAGTGTAGTAACAGCCTCTTTCTAAATATACCTGCCTCTACTTTGCCCTCTGCAACTAATCCAGAACAGGACTGCAAGACTTGTCCTGGGCCTCAAGCCCTGGGATCATATCTCTCCAGCTCTGAAATCTCTCCATTGGCTCCCAGTGGATGCAAAGATTAAATGCAAAACCCTCTGCATTGTCCACAAGGCTTTCTGGGGCCTGGTTCCAAATACCTTCAGCTATCACTCTGCAAATACCTCCCCTCTCGAGCTCTTCCCTCCTCTACCTCTAACTCCCTCAGGGTCAGTTGTTTTTCAAAGAAACAAGCTGGGGTATATCTCTGTCTTTGGTTGGGGTCTCCCTCTGGAACAGCCTCCCTGCCACTCTAAAACTTGAGGAGAACCAACTCAAGACCTTCCTCTTTGCTTCTGCCTTCGCTCACCCTACCCCCGCTGATCTGGTCTGTCTTAGCACTGTGCACCTGGCCACACTCTGTCCTTTGGGCCCTGGTACCTGCTCACCCTGCCACCCTCCTGCACTGCCTCCAGGCCACCCCTTGCACTGAGGTCTGTATCTGTACCCATACAGTCCCCCCTTTTTTCTTCCTGCACGTATCAGATCTACCCTGTCTGCTGCCTTAAACCCAGCACTTGCCAATTGCTGGCTGCACTACCACTGTTTGTTGCCTTTATTATTTGTTTATTTATTATTATTTATCTGTTTCTCCTTTGCTCCACACTCTTCACTTCTCCCCCTTCCATGCACTTTTCCCCTCCCCCTCTCCCATGCACTTGCACGTTCTCAATATCACTGGGCCTAGTAAGATCATTGTTTTGTTCTCCCCTCTTCCCCTCCCTTGCCTTGTCGGGCTCTGAAACACTTGTGTACGAGCGCGATAGAAATAAAATATCAATATCAATATCAATGGTGACACGCCAGGAAATATAACCTGGAAAGGCAAGATTGGTGGGCAAATTATTGATTATATCTTTGTATCTCAAAATATGATTGCGGCAGTCCAGACTTTGACGTCCTCGAGCGACCACAATCTCTTAAGTTTGACTTGGGTTTCCGTTAACCAGAACAAGGGACTTAAATACACTATTCATCCAGATAGGACTCTAGGAAGGAACAGATTGAGGATCCGAGTTAACAGAATCCCAGGACTAACAGGAAAGCTTAAATTGGCCATACTACAGACAAGCATGCAAAGAGGAAACCAAACAATTGACTACACCATGCTATTTAAAGCTTTTGAAAATAGGAGAGGGAGTAGGAATAAACCTATTATTTGCCCTCGCCATGTTTTTGATCCAGCTGTCATTAAAAGAACAAAAACAATAAATCAGTCTATACCTCCATTAAAGAAACAATCAACTATACAGGCAAGGATCAAGATTCACAAACTAAGACAGCAATATCGAAAATGGCGAAAATAACATAAGAAATTGCTCTTGCAACAAGACGCAGAAGCTATGCTTCAAAACATAAGGACCAAAAATACATCAGAAATTTGGACCATGATTTATGAGCCGGATGTTCCACAGGAGGTATTAGTATCAAATACTATTCCGGAGGCAACATGGGTAACATACTTTTCTAAATTCTACGACCCAGAGCAATCTGAATTTAAAACTGAGATGTGGGATCAATTAGGCATCAATGTCTTGTCTGTGGAGGAAATCATGAGTAAACTGGGCAACTCTAGAGCCCCGGGAACCAACGAGACGACTAACGTCTTACTAAAGCAGGGCCCTATGCAATGGTCTTTATTCCTGATGACTCTATTTGAGTACATCATGAAAACACAATCCATACCAGTCACATGGAAAATAGCAGTGATTATCCCGATCTATAAAAAAGGCCTCAGATCCGACCCTAGAAATTATCGCCCAATTGCGTTATTAGACATGGCCGGCAAGGCATTCGCTTCACTCACTTTGAAAATCCTGACGAAGCAGAGCATCAAATCGAGCCATAGGGACGAATGGCAAGCCGGGTTAGTTAAGGGTGTAGGAACATCACTGTACATTTTTATCGTTAACATCTTTAAGGCTCAAGTTGAGAGAAATAAAGGGAAGAAGATCTTTATGGCCTTTATAGACCTCACACAGGCCTTTGACACTGTAAATATGCCAAAACTATGGAAATAATTACAATAGTGGGGATGTACAAACAATTTATTGGAAGTAATTCAAGATCTTCACTCAGGGACCTCAATGAAAGTAAGAATGGATAAATCAGGTCTTCTGACAAATGAAATCCCAACAAACAAAGGTCTAAAACAAGGCTGGCCATTGGCGCCAGAATTGTTCAATGTATTTATACATTGGTATGTCGAACGGATGTAGTGGGTGGAACGGATGTAGTGGAGGTAACGGATGAAGTGGATGTAAGGGATGAAGTGGGTGTAACGGAAGAAGTGGATGGAACAGAAGAAGTGGGTGGAATGGATGGAATGCATGGATCGGACAAAGTACATGGATTGGAAGGAACGGATTGAAAAGATGGATTGCATAGAACTGAGGGAGTACATGCGATGGATGGAATGTATGGAACGGTTAGAGTGCATGGAATGGACACTGTGCAAGAATGGTTTGATTGCATGGAACGGTTGAGTGCACAGAACACTTGGAGTGCATGGAACGGCTGAGCGCATGGACCGCATGGAACGGTTGGAGTGCATGGAATGGTTGGAGTGCATGGAACGGTTGGAGTACACGGAATGGTTGGAGTGCACGGAATGGTTGGAGTGCACGGAACAGTTGGAGTGCACGGAACAGTTGGAGTGCACGGAACAGTTGGAGTGCACGGAACAGTTGTAGTGCACGGAAAGGTTGTAGTGGCTGGAACTGTTGAAGAGCATGGAACGGTTAGAGTGTGTGGAATGGTTGGAGTGCATGGAATGCATGGAGCATGAAGGCGCTCGATCTCAAGCACCTACTGAAAACCACCATATCACATCACCACGCTTACTCTCTTCTATACAACACCACTCAACTAGAACACAGCGATACTATAACACATTTGGTATATCTGTTCTCATACCAACACCTCCCCATACTCCCCATCATCCTAACTAAACACAGCTAGCCGCACACCCGTCAGCCTAGGCGTTCTCCTCAAGCCTAACGCAGCAGAATCAGTCTGGTATCACCCTACCAGAACGAACACATTACTCCTAATCTCCCAACCACCACACCTACCGCTAAGAGCAGCTATCATACGAGTGCCACACCTGCTCCACACATATCCGGTGCACACATGCACCTTATGACTCTCTCTCTCTCTCTCTTCTGACTTGAACTACGATTCCAGAGGGCATTCAACCTACCAGCGCCTTGAGATCATACCAATGGTACATAACGCGCTATATAAATGCAAAGTAAAATAACATAACATAACATAGGAGATGCCTTTGTAAACATCAGATGCTTCCCACCAAAGATCGGAAGATTTACAATAGGTCGATTAATATATGCTGATGACGTGGTTCTGCTGGACCAGATGCCAGTTGCTTTACAGCAACAACTAGAAATGAATCCATCTTAATCAAGGATTATATCTTTTGATGCTTCGACTGGGCGTAGTAGTAAAAAAAAATATTTTTGGAATTTAATGGGAATACAAATTCCTGAGGTGAAGTCATTCATATATTTGAGAGACTGCTCGGACACAAATAGAAGGGACGCCCCGAGACTAGAACTATTGAGATCTAAAGCAAAAAACCTGGCAAGCCAAGGAAGGGTACTATTGAAAAGATGCTGCAGCTTTTTTGATGCTCCCATTGATTTTGTTCTATCGTATGAAGGCTTTGTCAATCTTAACATATGGAGCAGAAACCTCTTTCTCGTTTCAGGCTGAGAATTGGTCAAGGATTGAGGGGATTTTTTGGAAAAGGGTACTCCGTTTACCTAAGAGTACTCCAATACAGGCAATTCGAATGGAATGAGGCTTAACAGCGATGAAGACCATTGTGTCCTGGAAATCCCTCTCCTTGTACAGAAAATGTATGGATGAATCTAAGAGAGGTGGCTCAGGCACAATGTGGACTGCCAGCTGTACCATATGCCTAGTCATCTTGTGAAGCAGCTGAGAATTCGGCTATGTGCCTCTTGGTCCTCTCCTTCTCTTTAATTCTCAATTTCTTTCATGGCAGAAACCTCTGCAATAGACTCTTCATGATAACAACGCATCCCACATTGTTACTGATTATGTGGTCCCGTCCAGGCGTTTTGGACTATAACTCCAATGCGAGTTAAAGAGTTAAATTCCATAGCAAACGCAGTTGGTAGCCTGCGAGAATCTAGGCCTTTGAACATGGTTGTCCGGAAAGGTAGTGGCTGAGACAGGACAGATGGAAGCAATAAAGAGTGCAAAAACCGATGGAATATAAAATAGAAGTCCACTATTTGGTTGCACAATGGGAGTGGATGAGAGATAAGTCAACAGTATCTTCAGTGCTGTGTATTTAAAATAGTGCTCACAGAGCTGGCAATTAATCCAGTTGAACATCAATAGGTTCCCTCTTAGCCATACAGATAAGCAGCGTAGAACCCACTTTTCCTCCCTAAAAACAGGAAATACTCCAAAACTATAGGGCGTGCAAATATTCCCATGAAAAACTACTGGAAACAATGGACACCTTGGAGTCTGCCACTCTGTTTCCACCCACACAATTTCATGGAAAGTGTGGTACCAGCAAAGCAGCGCCAAAAGTCAGGGCTTCGCTATTACTGCTGCATGAGAGCTTCAAAAGTTATTGGCTTTGAAGGTCTGGTCTAACATGGCGACATGTTTAATCCAATGCTATCTGTATTCTTTTTCAAATTAGTTCTGTGCGATAGGTTGCGTCTCCCTGGGTTGTGGTTTAGCCAAAATAGACCACAAATCAGGTATGTATAAAGTAAGACCCAGAAAGGAGACTGCGCCCAAAGTTGCAGAATGATTTACTATATACAAACAGGTGCCCTGCTTGATGACATATGTTTCAGCCTTTCTTAAGGCCTTTCTCAAATCAGGGCTGCTCAACTAAGATATCAATGTATGGATTTATTGTCTTGAGTGCCCCCATTGGGTTATAAAGCGTATCCGCTCATCTTTGTCCGGGTTAAATCCCTGTCTTAGTTTTCTCGTTTCATCACACGTTTCCTTTTCCCCTGATTTGAAAAAAGGCCTTAAGAAAGGCCGAAACACATGTCATCAAGAAGGGCACATCTTTGTATATAATAAATCACTGTGCAACTTTGGGTGCAGTCTCCTTTCTGGGTGTTACTTTATAATTACTGCTGCATGAGCTGCAGGGAACCTTCAGGTTAAAAAGGCATCTCTTAATTTCAATGAATTTCTAGGTGCAAAGAAGTATGTCTCACTAGTAATTTTGTCCCCAACAAAGAAATCTCCCATTGGGAATGAGATTTATTTTTAGATTGTGGTTAAATACTGTTACTCCAGCTTAAAAAATAGGCAGTAAAATGTTAGCTGGAATCCTGGCTCTCTAAGTCTCTGCTTCCCATAGTTCTACTTTTACAAAAGCCTCTTTTCCACACTGCCTATGACCTCATGTGGAGGGAAACCCCTTTAGTGGTGACGATTTAGAATTTTGCAAAAATTTGCAAGAGGGCGAAGATGCCATCCCCGGTAACTTCAAAAATATATATCCACATATTTCTAAAATAATCTAGGCTGTGCAGTAATATCTTAGTGTTGCTCAAATATTTCACAGTGCTGATGAAGTGATGAAAGTGTCAAACTGCTATGGGAACTGCTCAAAGACACCAAATGACACTCTTCAGCTCTCTGTGCCTTTCTAGCCTATGGATTAAAACACTGTCATGCCCCTTTCCTCATTGCTGAACCACTTCCGAATTGGCACAACAGAAATCCCTTTTACCTAAAAAACTGCCTTTAAACATTGCCACGAAAAACAGCTGTGCTTTGCTTTCCCTGGCACATGTTTGGCAAGCATTTGAACATTGCCACCAAAATCGGCTGGCCTTTGCTTTCCCTGGCACATGTGTGGGAAGAATTTGACCATTTCACCAAGAACGGCTCTGTGTTTGCTTTTCTTTCATCTGAATACCAAAAAATGATGCACTACATCCAAAAACTGCCTTGTTTTACTGCTAATTCACATGAGTGGCAAGGATTTCAACATTGCAACCCAACAAAGCTTTTGTTTTCCCTTTCATGTGAACAGCAGTGCTCTAAAACACTGCAAATGAAAAAAACGGCTTGGCTTGTGCTTTTATTCCGTGTCAAATCAAAGAATCCTGTGCAGTGGGCCTAACCTTCCGTGTTAATGGACCAACTGCAGATGCAAACTCACTTAAAAAGGACAAATTAAACAATTTCATGACCTACAGAACAGCATTTCAAACGGTAGATGAAAAACTTCTTACACACGTGTGAAATAAAGAAAATTTACTTTTAAAAGCCATTATGAAAGGATAGCTTTCCTCGCACAGAAAATGTCCAGTGAAATATGTTTTGGGTGCAGTGTTGACTAAAGCCATGTACATTATGTTTTCCCCCACAAGACTAATCTCACCTTGGAAAAGGCTCAGAATACAAGAAAAAACAGTTTTGAGCTCAGGCACAAAACTCAATTGAAAGCCTTGCCTCCCACTGGAAGTCGCACCTATAAGTGAACTATGCCGCAATGACATGTGATGTGACTGAGGGTGTTATAATTCCATGCTCTGCCTGACTTGAAGGCAGTACTAGCAGGGAGGACAAAGAAAGCAGGTGTGGCTAGAGCCTGGCCAGGAAGTGTGAGTTCCTCCTGCACCCACTACCAAGGACAAACTGGCAAACTTCAAAGGGTGTAATGAAAATCTCTGGTCACCGGCTGAGAAAGGGGAGGACAGTTGGCTGTGGGGAATGAAGCACCACCCTCCTATATGTGACAGATCCTCCAAATTGACATTAAAGGATTGATTCATTTTAGCCGTTTTTCGCAGCGCTCAGAATAAGAAGTAATTTCATTTTCTGCTATTTTTCCATGTGATTTCCAGGCAGTTGTTTAGAGTCTAAGTGCATGTTCCTAGGACTTGGTGGACTGAAATGGCCAGTAAACACTAGTGCCTGGCTGATTTATAAATGTGACAAGCATGAGATTTTATGGAAAGATGGAAAATGAGATTATGAACATGCTTAATAATTTGCAGAGTTACAAACTGTGATATATTTTGTGAAACGGACAGAAATGTGTCAAAGGGCCATGCTACCTCGCACGGAGTTGGCGATCGGCTTACCTAATTCCTTATGACTAACTGAAACCGCATATCTATTTCTTATGTCGGTGGCTAGTATAAATATGAAGTTAGAAAACATAACTAAGTTTTGCTAAAAAGTTGACTTGAGAAACAAATAACTGTAATAAATGTCAAACAGACAGATGGTGCTCCCTTGAACCAATGATGCTATGGGGCAGGAAGAGGAAGGGTAGATTGTCCTATCAGAGGATTGGGGTAATCATAGAATACTCCCTCTAGATTGTAAAGTGAATGATGTAATTTGGGCTATATAAGAGGGGACTGTACTAGACAGAAGGACACAGTCCCACAAACAAGAATCCGGGGAGACAAGAGAAGGAGGACAGAGAGGAGGCAGCTGAATCCTCCCAAGGAGAGTGCAGAGACCAGACTCCTTGCCTAGCAGTCCAGAGTGTCCTGAGATCCAGCTGGCTTTCCAGTATCCCGTCCAGGAGAGTGAAGAGACCAGACCCCTTGCCTAGCTGTCCAGAGTGTCCTGAGATCCAACTGGCTGTCCAGAATCCCATCCAGGAGAGTGCAGAGAGCTGTCCAGAGTGTCCTGAGATCCAGCTGTCCCAAACCAAGGCTTCCTTTGTAAGTAGCAGATAACCCCATTGAAAATCCCATTGCAACCCCATTGAAAATCCCATTGAAAGTCCCAAATTGCTAGTATAATTCATTGACCTTCCCATAGAATGATCTGTATTAGCCTGTGTATGTTAGCGTATTCCCTTGATAAATCTTTCAGCTATCTGTATAAGTCCTTAGTATCATTTGAAATAAATCAATTAATTCCGCCATTGAAATTCACGTTCAAAATTGTTGCCATTCGAAATCAACTATCATGTTGAGTGTTTTTATTAATATAGCCTCAACAGAATTAGTCTCTGTGTAACTGAAAATCGAATTTGCCCGTGTATTGTGTGTATTGTGTGCAATACCCCACAAACTCCTAATTTGCTCTGTCCTATTGAAAACCTCAAACCGTAGTCCTATTGAGAGCAATCCCTTTTGCCTAGAATCCTATCTGTTATGTGCCTTCGTCGTTGTCTTTGGAAAACGATTTACGATTTTGAAAGCTAAACCCTTTCCTTGGCTACCTGTCATTGTAAATCCCATGTAAAAAGAATTTCTATTTGCCGTTTTTATTTTTTCCTTTTGCATTTGCTTTCTTCCCAAAATTGATCTTCCTACCTAATTTCCACGTTGTTCAGTGTACTGATTAGTAGTCTCTAAACTTCTTTATCTCCTCAAGTGTAGCAACACAAATTTCATTTATTCTGTCCCACAGCAGTTGTGAGTAGCCGTGTGAATAATAATCCAAGTCTGATCCAGCCGTTTTGCTAAAAAAACGGGTTTTCACTTTAATTTCTGGCTTCCCATCTTGGGGTGGTGGGCTTTATTCCAAATCCGATTTTTCTCTCTCTATCCTTACTCCTTGCCACTGCCTTCCTTGCAAAGGAATTAAGTTAGCTGATGTTTGGGGATGAGTGTTGCAGGGGGGAGTGCTAAACCTTGATGCTATCATTTGATAAAAAACTGATATTTTTCCTGTTTTGCAATTAAAGACCTGTGTAAACTGTGACAGGATATCTGAAACTAATTGTTCCCTAGCAATCATTGCATTTGTGTTGCCACATATTAGTGGCTGTTGTATTTTGAATATTTTTTCCTTTTTCATTAAATAATAAATGAATAAATATCTTATTAATACACAACGGCCTGGTTCCTAGTCCATTGTGACACAGGGTGCTTGTGGAGGTTGGGTGCAAGACGGGTTGGAGGTCTACTCAAATAAAAGAACCTGTGGTTTATTTAAAATAAAACATGTTTTTATTGTGCGCCACATTCAGTGTCAGGGCAGGAGTCCCTGGCTGGAGTGTGCCGTGTTATGAAACCGTGACATGTATATTCTCATATCAGTTTGCCATCCTAATTTACTCCAGTCAAACACAATCATGCCATCTCCTACATTGCATCTAGAAACGTGCCGTTCCAATATCAACAGTTACAATCCAGTTTAGCCTCAGTTGCATTCTAGTTTCTACTTTACCCTGAGAAAATTCATATGCCCGTTTCACATTTCCCCAAGAAAGTGACAATACCAGTTTAGTAGCTACATGACAAATGTCACCCCCCTTTCGCATTCTCATGCTGGTTTCTGCAAAGCTACAGAAAATGGCAGCCTCATTTTCCCATGTAACTACTAGAAAGGTTCCCTAACTCAAAACAAAAGACATTAGTTGCTGTGTACTTTAGATATTTGTTAACCTCATTCTCCTATGCCACTCATGTTTCCCTCACAGAATTGCTTCATGTCACTGTGCCATCACCCCATGTGAAATGTGCACAAAACCCTCACATACCTCCATCTACCCACTGTATTTCTCCAATAGAAGACGCCACTGTGTTATGTTAGGCTGTACCCAATGCATTGTGGAGTTTTTTGCCAGGGCTCAGCCCTTTTTTTGTTTTGTTTGTTGTAATCCTCTGTATGTCTGTAACATTCTCTTAAATTCTGGCGCCCAGTTACCCCAGGGTGTAGTGCGCGTTACAAATAAATGAAATAAACTAAACTTATTTGTGAGCCTCGCCACTTATGATCTCAGACTCACTTTATTTATGAAGTGGTGATAGTCAGTGCATCCATCAACCACAATGAGCAGGTGCAAGCTGTAGTGTCACCCCAAATATGTCGACACTGTGGGGAGCAGCTATGGGTGGTGGCAGCAGTGGTGGGGAACGGGCCGCCCGCAGTGTCACAGGAGTGCTAGAAAATATTTGGGCGATGGCACTTATTTTTTTTACAAATTAAACACTGGATATATCACAAGTATTTCTCCCACGCATCACTGACATTTGCACGGTCTCCGGTTGACATCAGTCTGGTGCTCATTGTCACTGGTTCCCCGCAATGCACGCAGGCACACTCAGGCTACGGTGAGGGAAAGGTCATACAGTATTGTGTGACTCCCCGCCTGGGTACGGCTGGATGATCAGCATTATCCCAGGAGGGGAGTTACCAAGCACTGTCACTGCCTTCAACCTGCCCTGTCCCTGCTGGTGCCTCAGGCTGCAGTGAGGTCATTGAGCTATCCCCAGCCAAAGCCTGTGAAAGGCAGATACAGTGAAAGCAGAGCAGTCTCGTTTTCCATGCACGGTGGGGTATTAGGAGTCCTGCACAGCGAGATTAACGCTCCCCCCTGATATCTGTGTACAGCCTGCTGTGGCAGGTTCGAATCCTGGCAAAGTCATCTTATCGTTTTCAAGGTGGATAATAATGTCATTTATTATTTCAGTGCCCTGAGACCAATGGGTGTGTAGCGCTATATAAGAAATAGATATTATTATTATTATTGCCTGGCAGTTCAGGGCTCTCTCGCACACTGCACTGGGCATGTGTCAATCAAGTGCGTCTCCAGCTGTTGGCACATAGGTCACAAAGCATACGCTGACAGGGACAGCAACATTTGCATTTTCAGTTAACATGCATGCTGATTTGCTGCAAATGCAAACACTGCAGCTTACGTTGCATTGAAGAACGAGAGGCGCGCAGATCTCAATGCAACGAAGGGTTTGATTCACAAAGCATTTTTCAATGGGATTGTGCCATTATAAAACACTTCTCTGAATCAGGCAGTTAATGTGTAGAGTGCCAGGGCTACTTAGCAGTGATCTTAAATAGCTCCTTACTTGTAGGTGAGTCCCCCATACCCAAAAGACACCCCAGTGAATATTACGTACTACTTGAAAAGTAAAATGGAGAGTTGCTAGAAAAGTCCCTTGAGCCCGCAATGTGTCCTGCGCATAGGACCCGGCAGGCAGGGATTGCAGCAGAAGGACATAGCGGGAAGCAGGCTTCATGAAATAGCGAGGAGGCAGGATAACCGGTAAGGACCCCAGCCATGACCTGTTCACCCCCTTCCTTCTTCAAGTACTTATCTTGAGGATATGTGTGGAGTTCTGTGTTTTAGCAAAATGACTCTGACATCAAGGTGTGGATGAGTAACCTCTTTAATCAGTTTCCAAGCATAACATCCAATTTCTAGAGTCATTATTCATCAGATGGTAAAGTCCGGATCTCACAGACAAGCACCGGCATCCTCTCTCTCAGGCTACATCTCTCAACTCCCTCAAGAGAACACCAGTCACACATAAACATTCTAACCAGTAACATTCCATTGTCAATCATGACACTCACTCCAGATTCCATTAGGATGCAGGATAAGACCGGATCCTTACAATATGCTTTCACTTCGAGCTCTCTGCCCGAACACAAACTACCAGGCCCTTTAGTAAGGCCGAAAGGGCACTGTGATAAACATATGTCAAGGGGGAGCCCAAACCGCACCAGTGCAATTGTCCGCGCGAGAAAGGGGTGGAGAAAGCAAGGGCAGGGGGGTTGGTTGCCGTCTGGCTCCTCCCTGGTGCCCGGTGCACCCGCATTAGTACCACAGGGCTGGCGCCGTTCACTGAGCGCCAGCCCTGATATTTTAAAAACAAAAACTCGGTGGGTGGTGTGCAAATGTGTGCGCATGTTGGGATCAGGGGCGCCGAGTATGCGGGTGATCCAGGGCCCGGCCACCCCCGAGAAACACTATTTTCATGAAAGTCTTTAGTCTTAGAATGGGAGTTTTTTTTCTGCTGGAACCCCCTCCCACCCGGGTACCACTGGGAAAACCAGAAGTCGGCGACCCTGGCTGGGACTCCTGCACACATATTGCCAGCACACCCTGGGTATTGAAGTCCTTCCGGGGTGTGCCAGCGCTGTACATCTGAATTCATCCCTTGGCATGTGCGTGTGGTGGTCCTGCTGGGGGCGTGCCATTGCCTGGGCTGATGCAAAGACAGAAAAAGGGAAGACTTAAGGTGTGTATGTGTGTGCGCGTGCGTGCGTAGGCGCGCCCCTGCTGGCATAGATAGGTGCCGCTTCAGGCATGTGATATAAACAGGGGCACAGTTGTTGTTTTATCCCCTCAGCTCCCTACCGACCCCATACTCACCCTAACCCCTCCAATACAAACCCCATACCTGGGTCCTGCCTTTCCTCCAGTCCACCCCACGCTGTGCTTTACAACAGTATTATAAAGACTGAAAGAAACACAGTGAAAGAAAATGCATTTAAATGAGAACATGAATTTACAGGACGACTATTAGTTTCACTCACTGTCCACTACAGCATGTAACTAACTCTACTCACTCTCTCCTTTCCAATCACCCACCATTCGCACCTCTTAAGAGACATGCCCAGAATTATAGCCACACCACCCCCATCCCATCACCAGTACAGACAGCTGAGCCAGTCGCCGATCACTGCCGAGGAGGGCTTTGTGGCTGCGTGGAACTGGCGTTATGTCGCAAGCAGTCCATTAAAATAAACACAAGCAGTCCGTTGCCAGCGAGAAAGCTCAGTTATATGTGAGAAGGGTAGACAGGAGTCTTAAAAGATGGGCCCAGGTTCGAGTGCCCAGGAAGGGAGAATTAAAATAAAAAATAAATATAGGTGTCCTTCCATGCAGCCCTTGAACGGTGCTCTGCGTGACATATATCAGGGGAACGTCATACCCTTTAGTTCCTGCACACTTCGACCTCTGGAATTACAGTGACCATTCGTGTTATAGATAGGTTGTGAGAGTCTGGCTAGGAGTGAAAGCGTGAATAGGATACGTGCACGTGTTGGTGTTGTGGGGGCAGAGCAATTCTGATGGCTATTATGGACGCGGCCTCTTGCATGCAATTTACACTGACCGTTACTAGCATAGATAGGTTGTGTCTGAGGCTCATGAACATGGTATGCAGTGCTCCTATGTAGTGTGCACTATTGGTGACATGGCATTTAATGGATTTTAACATGTGTTATCATAGAATCACCTGTAAATTGTATGACTTTTTTCCTCATTATTGTCAAAAATAGTTCTGCAAAACGCATCACTTCAACACATTATTTAAAAAAAATGCTCTCGGTGGAACCCCTAATCTTCCATTCATTATTCTGGGCTCCATCGCTTTGCTCGGTCGCGTGCGCTATATTTGAGTAAATATTTAGGGCCTGCCTCTCTAAATATTTACCAGGCTTCAATGCCCATGAATCATAAAATGTACAGGATATTTTGGAATGTTTCCCCAGAGAAGCAGTTGTAAATTGTGTGGCTTTGTATCCCATTTGCAACATACCAGCACATTATTATAAAAGATTTTCTAGGGGAATCACCCTGATTCCCTTTATTTCTTTTGGGCAATGCTCGCAATAATTTCAGAAAAGTACGCTGGAAAAAGGCGCTGCTGTTTGGGCTGCTTTCCCTGCTGGTGGCCCCTCCCCTCTGTGACGCCGTTGCATCGGAGCACCAAATACAAAAAGGGAGGTGGGCCGTCATAGCGGAAAAGCCCACCAGCAAAGGGTGCTGCTTTCCCTGCCCGGTACTGCTGCTGCTGGTGGCTCCTCCCCTCTTCGACGCCAGAGCATTGGAACGCTAAATACAAAAAGGGAGGTGGGCCGTCATAGCGGCGAAGCCCACCAGCAAAGAGTGCTGCTTTCCCTGCCCAGTACTGCTGCTGCTGCTGGTGGTGGCCCCTCTCCTCTGCGAGGCCGGAGCATCGGAGCATCGGAGCACCAAATACAAAAAGGGAGGTGGGCCGTCATAGCGGCGAAGCCCACCAGCAAAGGGTGCTGCTTTCCCTGCCTGGTACTGCTGCTGCTGGTGGCGGCCTCTCCCCTCTGCCACGCCGGAGCACCAAATACAAAAAGGGAGGTGGGCCGTCATAGTGGCGAAGCCCACCAGCAAAGAGTGCTGCTTTCCCTGCCCAGTACTGCTGCTGGTGGTGGCCCCTCCCCTCTGCGAGGCCGGAGCATCGGAGCACCAAATACAAAAAGGGAGGTGGGCCGTCATAGCGGCGAAGCCCACCAGCAAAGGGTGCTGCTTTCCCTGCCTGGTACTGCTGCTGCTGGTGGCGGCCTCTCCCCTCTGCCACGCCAGAGCACCAAATACAAAAAGGGAGGTGGGCCGTCATTGCAGCGAAGCCCACCAGCAAAGGGTGCTGCTTTCCCTACCCGGTACTGCTGCTGCTGGTGTACCCTCCCCTCTGTGATGGCGGAGCACCAATTACAAAAAAAGGAGGCGAGACGTCATTGTGTGAAAGCCCGCCGGCAAAGGGCGTCGCTGTTTCAGCTGTTTGGGTCTGGAGGGATGAGCGAGCTCTGTGCCCTATGTTCCTAAATAGGTCTGTGTTGGCAGCCATAAGTATCCAGTGGAGGAAGATTCAAGCGTGTCTACAAAGGCTGGGTGAGCAGCCCGTAGTAACATTGTTTATAGCCTTGCCCACCAGATTAAGTAGGAACCCCTTTTCTTGCGTGATTGACACCTGGAAGTTGCTGTTGTTGGGCAGCAATTTGATTGGTTTTACTTTCATGCAGCTGGAACTGCACCTTGTGTGGGATATTTTAACAAACCTCATTGTAGCTGGGGGATTTTATCGGATACTGTGGTATACGCCGCCCCAGTGAGACAAGTTTGTGGACCCATAAAAAGAACTGGTCAGCGAATATCTTAAATAGTGTTGAGGGGTGTTGGACTGAGGGTCCCCCAACCCCAAGCTGTTGGGTGTTCCCAGCACTTGCTAAAAGCCATTCCCACCAAAGTCTCACTACCGCGGAAAGGGTGCAAGCAGGACGTGAACGAGGTCCCATAAGGGAAATTGGCTTTTGAGTCTCCAGGACAGTGCTGCTGTAGGGGATTTTGGGGGGGGGGGGGGAGCAGTCTGTTGAAGTGCTAGTGTCCCTTTAAGAAAGAGACAGTGTCACGTGGGCCAGACCACATGGAACGTGACGTCAGGGTGAGGGAGGAGGAAGAAGGGATTAGGCACTTCCTTTTGTATCTTCAATAAAGAAAGACGCATGAATACACTCAGCGTTTCTTCCTTCTTTAGCTGGGCCCTAGAAGCCCAACAACTGGCGACGAGTCTGCTCCCAGACCGCCGAGTTCCTCCTCCTCCTCCTTTTCGCACGAGCGTTCCTGCTCCAGTGCGTCCGGCCAGCTGATCTCAGCAAGCGCCAACGAGCGCCCGATCCTGGGCCCCGCCTACATCCTCCTTCCCCCGCAGCAGCGAGCAGTTCATGCATGCTGGCGGGCCTAAGGCAGAAGCTGCCAACCTCCTTCCCAGCTACAATTGCGCACACGTGGAGTTTAAATACCGTGCGGCAACCTGCCAGCGGTCCCAGCGGATGCCTGCAGTCATGGCAGGCCTGACTGAAAGTGCGCACATGTGGAGTGCGTTACACACACACCGTGCGGCAACCTGCTAGTGGTTTCAACAGATGACTGCAGTCACGGACGGCGGGCAAGTGAAAAAAAAAAACAATCCAGGTGGGTGGCGCTCCGCGTTTGCGTTTTCCCACTGTTACACAGCACCAAGCAGCAAAAAAAAAATAACGATAAAGCCCTCTACAGAGCCAAAGGCCATGTGCAGAGTGCATGTAAACCCACAAGTGTCCCTGGTACTATAACTACCTTACAGGACACAAATCAGAGAGTGGCACAAAGAGCCTGCCAGTGTGCCACAGGACACACGGGCACCCACATTACCATCAAACAACAGTCCTCATCACTGATCACCGAAAGATCCAACCACCATGAGCTCTCCACCAGTGCAACAAGCTCCAACTCCCCAGGCCCCCACAGGGAATGCTACTGTCACCGCATGGCGCATGCCACCCCCGTTCTCCATGACGCCACAGGCCGACAAAGGGGCGAGGTGGGTTGAATGGCTGGAAGACTTTAATACCTTCATTGCAGCCGCAGGCGAAGAAAACTCACCAAGACTACGCAGCATGTTCCTCATCTAGTGGGGAATGAATCCAAAATACTCATTAAGACCATCCCAATTGCTAAACACCCTGATTTTCCAAGACTGATCACAGCTTTGAACAAGAGACTAGTGATCGAGCCTAACAGGGACTACGAAAGGTACATGTTTAATCAATGTACCCAAAGAATTGATGAAATAGTGGATGAATTCATCACTCGCCTACGACTCAAAGCTGCACACTGTCAATTCCATGTCTTCCCCTTTGACAAGGCCATCCGCCTACAAGTCATCGAGGGGTGCGTAACTCAAACCCTAAAAAAGCAACTCCTCAAGAAGCCAATCACCATTGAAGAAGTCAGTGAGATGGCTAGTATTCTTGAAAGGGTCAACAAGCAGGTAATGCAGATAGCGGGCAACACCTCAGCCAAGCAGGACAAGAACGAAATGATAGCAGCAATACAACCAAGCAACACCAGAACTACAGACAGACCCTCCAGTAGCACCTACATAGCGACTCCATGAACACAACCTCAGTGCTACCGCTGCGGGATGGCTTTTCCCCACGCAGGGATATGTCCCGCACTCTCCCAAAGATGCGGAAATTGCAGCAGGGAAGGCCACTTCCAGTCAGTCTGCAGGATAGGCAGACCTTTTCCTACACCACGAATGCCTGCGACACCGCAATACAAGACATTCAATAGGAACCCCCAAGCAAAGCCATATCAAATGTGTCCATACCAGCAAACCCCAAGAAGATATGTTAAGATGGTTGAAGATGTTTACCCTACGGCTGAGACACATGAACAGATCTCACGCATTAGAGATGAATACGACGGACCACCACCACATCAGACCTACTATGGCATAAAACAGCAAGTATTTGAGTACGAAGTTGACCAGTATGATCAATACTCTCAAGATGAATATGTCAATCTCATCATGGATGAAAGAGAAGCCTGAGAAGCACCCAGGATACCCGTGGAAATAGGTGGCAGACACTTCTGCTTCCTGGTCGAAACAGGAGCCACCATAAATATAATGGGTCAGAAGGAGTTTCACCAGATCCCTGAGAAACCAGTGCTAACACAGTCAGCCTCCAAGATATTCCAGTGGGGTGCAGATGTCCCATTGCAGACCATCGGGTTGTTTGGACGTCGACTCATTCATGGTGATCACTCCACAACGACTATCATTCATGTCATTCGGAGCCCGACCAAAGGGAGATGCCTCCTAAGCTACCGGACCGCCTCCTGCCTGGGACTCATAGACATACATGTGCAAGAGGGACTCCATCCGTTCGACGGCACCAGCACCCGACACAAGAGATCACGCATACAACATGCGGTACTGGCCCTCGCAAGTCGGTGCTATAACGAAAGAGAACACAATGAAAGAATGTCCACTCCTATGCAAGTGCCTAGGAAAAATGAAGGGCATGCCCGTGAAACTACACATTGATCCAGCGGTCCGACCCGTTCCCCAACATCCAAGAAGAGTTGGATTTCATCTGCAAGCAGCAGTCTCGGCTGAACTCAGACAACTACAAGAAGACGGAATCATTGAACCGGCACCTGGCCCGACACCATGGGTCTCGCCATTAGTCATAGTGTCAAAGGAAGGAGGACGACTCAGACTGTGTGTATGGCCTACACCGCCATCCAGAGAGAGTGCCATCCAGGCCCAAGGATAGAGGACATGATAGTCCAACTTAATAAATCGATCCTCTTCTCCAAACTGGACCTCAACCAGGGGTACCATCATATGGTACTCCACCCAGAATCGAGAGGCATCACCACCTTTGCCACCCATGATTGTCTCTTCCGCTATAAACGTTTGAATTTTGGCATCTCGTCCGCAGCAGAAATCTTTCACGAGGCCATTAGGCAAGTCATCCGACCAATAAGCGGAGCACTGAACTACATTGACGACATCCTCTTGTATGGACGATCCAAAGAAGAACATGACACAGCTCTCCGTGCCACCTGCTGCACCATACAAGGAGCGGATCTCACCCTCAATGTTGACAAATGCCGATTCAGCAAGTCCAAATTGAAATTCTTTGGGCACATCTTCTCTGCGGATGGCATGACCCCTGATCCCGACAAGGTCTCCACAATTTTCAACCTGCAAGAGCCCAGGCAAGTCGCGGAAGTCAGATCATTTCTTGGCATGGCAGGGTATTGTGCCAGGTACATCCCACACTATGTCACCATTATGGAGCCCCTCAGGAGGCTGCTCCAGAAAGATGTCCTCTTCCTGTGGTCGGCAGAATGTCAAGATGCATTCGACACCATCAAACAGTCCCTCGCCGAGGCCAAGAAACTGGCCTACTTTGACCCAGAGTGGCATACTGAAATTGTAGTGGATGCAAGTCCTGTGCGACTAGGGGCCATACTGGTGCAGTCCAGTGGGATTGACGCCCACTCAAGACATGTAGTGGCATACGCCAGCAGGGTGCTGGCACCCCCTGAGTCCGCATACTCACAAGCCGAAAAGGAAAATCTGGCAGCAGTATGGGCGTGTGAACACTTCCATAACTTTGTGATAGGCAAAAAGTTCACCCTCATCACCGATCACCACGCTTCTATCACTGTTTGGGAACCCCAGAATGAAGATGCCCCCCTGGATAGAACCGTGGGGCATTAGACTTCAAGAATATGACTACCAGATCATTCATCGTCCGGGGGGTCAGAACAACCTGGCTGACTATTTATCCAGACACCCCACAGGCAAGCCAGTGCCAAGACTCAGAGATGTCGAATACATCAGCTACATCACCACAAATGCACTTCCCCCAGCGATCTCACTGGAATCCATCGCCTCAGCCTCACCTGCAGACCCCTCCATGGCACTGGCAATCAGTCTCACCGAAAACAACAAGTGGAAAGACTAAAGGAGGGCACTACAGGAACATCCAGCATGCAGGGACGAACTAGAAAGACTAGCAAAAGTGCATGCGGAATTGCCCGCGATAGATGACTCCATACTCCTACGAGGATGCAGATTGGTGATTCCCGCCACCCTACGATCAGAAGTCATCAAGACAGCTCACGAAGGGCACCGGGGTGCAGACAACACCAAAAGCCAGTTACGGTGCCACGTATGGTTCCCCTTCCTGGATGCTATGGTGGACCGGTGGGTAAAAAACTGTGTAGCGTGCCAATGCATGGCCAAAGCAGAAGCTCCAACACCTTTTCAGCCAACACTGATCCCGGAACACCCATGCGAAAAGGTTGCAGTAGACATTTATGGACCACTTGAATCAGGTGAATACCTACTGTTATTCATCGATGAACACTCCAGGTTCCTGATTGTAAAGCGATCCATGTCCACGGCGTTTGCCCAAGTAGCCGCCGTCTTCAATGAAGTAGTGAGCGAATGGGGAATACCAGAAATCATCAAGTCAGACAACGGTCTGCCGTTCTGCGGCCATGAATTTGAAACATTCGCCAAACACCTGGGGTTCAGACATCAGAAATATCACATCACGCTGGCCCCAGGCTAACGGGATGGCCGAAAGGTTCATGGCCTCTATCAAGAAGACTCTACAGAGAGCCCGAATAGAGAATGTCAACCCCCATCAAGCACTATGCCGCATGCTTTGTGACTACTGCAATACACCGCGCGAGGCCACGAACAAGACGCCAGCAGAACTCATGGTGAAATACCAAGTTCGCACAAGAATCATAAAACATCTAGCAAGTCAGCCAGAAGCAGACCCTGAGATCTTAAGCAGGGATGCAGAACGGAAAGAAAGAGCTTGCATAGAGACCGGTGAAAGAAGAGGGGCACGACTGAAAGAATTTCACATCGGAGATGAAGTACTAGTACAACAAGCAATCGTCAGGAAAACCGATTCTCGGTTTGCTCCAAACCCCCTTCAAGTCACAGCGATAAAGGGAACCATGGTGACTGCTGCAAATGAGGAGAAAGAAGTAACTCGATACAGCTCGCTATTCAAACATGTTATAACCAGTGAAAGTGAGAGACTGCCTCCTCTGGATCCAGATCCAGAGCCACATGACGTCAGAGATAGCCTATGGACTCTTCCCTATTTCTCACCTTGACCAAAAGCGAAGAGACCAGATCGACCAGATGAAAGTTCAAGTGAAGGCACAGGCAGCCGGCCTCAAAGGATCGTGAGGAGGCCAACACGCCTAGTTGAAGAATGTTGAGAGTGCAGCAAGGACATTTGTCCGGGGGTATTGTTGAAGGGCTAGTGTCCCTTTAAGAAAGAGACAGTGTCACGGTGGCCAGACCAAGTGGGACGTGACGTCAGGGTGAGGGAGGAGGAAGAAGGGATTAGGCATTTCCTTTTGTATCTTCAATAAAGAAAGACGTATGAATACACTCTGCGTATCTTCCGTCTTTAGCTGGGCCCTAGAAGCCCAACAGAGTCCGACTAGGAGTGCCTTCCAAGCTTTCGGGTGTTACCAGTGCTGCCAAAAGATATCATCACCATATACCAACAAGACTGTAGAGGGTGTTTAATTTAAAGCATATGGTATTTGCAATATGACATTGCACATGTTTATTTAAAATATATATATAGTTTGTATGTTCTTGCAGATTTTGCACACTGTAGGATCTAGTACTATATTATAATATATTTAAGATGGTTCAAAGGAAATGTATACCTACCACGAATTCTGTCGAAAGAAGAGCCCAGTTTAGTAAACCCACTAACGAGGCTAATGTTCTAATTAACGAGATTGAAGCCCTCCTATGGAATCTTGACCATGCTGAAAGAGTGGACCCTGTGGTTCCCAAAGCAGACGAAGGCAACACGCCATCGCCCTCGAATTGGAGTGTTCTAACATCCAGGTAGATGTGATTTGCCCCTCTAGCACACAAGATCCTGCTACAAATACAAAGGGGGATAGATGCAAAGACCTCACCACCACTGGACTAAAAAACAAACAGGACATTTCTATCCAGAAAGATACATTATTTACACTAGTCCGGCGTTATGAGTGAAAACCTTGCAGATTTTGAGGTCCCACAAACGCCAGTCAGTTGGGTGGGAAAAACCAGAACATTCCGGTAGAAATTAATGTGACAAAATATAATACCTGTATCCATGGTGATATTGCACACCCTGCCATTGAGAAAATTATCTAGCCCTCAGAAATGATTACATCTAATGGATGTGAGGTGCTCTGGGAACCTGAAATCGTCCACAATAATGGCCCTTGCACCATCAACGGCTATGGAGCCGGATACTCCGGCTTTGCAGGGAATAAGCACCAGTGAGGGTGACGGGAAGTCGCAGTTTAGATTGAGGAGGGAGGTTCCTCTGGGGGCCTAGGGGTGGGGGCAAGGCTACTGATACTTGTGTCTGTTGCTCCAAAGTCTTCAAAACACACAGGAATATCGTGGCCCTGATCATTGCACAGCGGAAAGATATTGCTGATCTTAAGGAGACGAAAGAAAATAAAGCACCTGAGTGTGTAGTAACACACTCAGAGAGAAGAGTAACGCGATGCTAGTAAAATAAGATACCTATCAGCTGCAACAAATCCACCTGGGAGGAGGGTTAAGTTGCAGGTCTCATGTTTGACTTTAGACTCCTTGACCTCCTCAGCTGCAGAATCCTGCAGAATGCGATTGGAGATAAGGTCTATCCCCATTGGAGACCACCACACTCGATTCTGTGGGCAAACCGAGGACAGTGAACCCATGGGGGATAACCCGATTGGAGAAAAAGCCTTGCGGCAGAAAAAAACCCGGGAATAGAGATGTCTTTGTCAGGTGTAAACATCTAACGCCGCTGTGGTAGGACTGACCGGCAACGTAATGGATACGAGTAGCAAATATAGAATGGAGGCACAGGATGAAGTAAAGTAGGCAGCGGGGACACAGGGGTTCCAGAAGAAAGAATGATAAGCAGCTAACACCAAGAGAAGGCAAGCGAAAGCGAGGGGAAAGCAAGGGAGAAGCAAGAACAAGCGTCTTACCATGCAGAGAGAGGAAGGGTTGCAAAGCGGAGCGCTGCCGCTCCGGGTCTGTGATAAACAGTTGGCGGTCATCTTGGTGGAGGAATAGACCGCTGATGGTGCTTTCTCTGAGGAACATAATGGTACATTACCCTATTCTCCAGCACTTCCTGATGCTCCAACGTTGCAGTGTGACAGCAGGAGCACACCCACAAAAGGGAGGGGAGTGTAAGGAACGGCAGAGTCCAACAACCAAACAGGGAAATCCATGAAAATAGTTGCGTGGTTATGGCACCCAAAGCAAATGGCAGACAAGCAGTGTCATGTACATCACAGAGATGGGAGGAACAGTTTTGTATATCTTGTTAATGTCCCCAAATTGAGGCAACAAGTAGAGGACTAAGTGACTCCCTAACGGACAAAGTAATCCATTGGAGTCGATCCAAAGGGGTTGCTGTTTAATCATCAGGTCTCCCGGAATTGAACAATAGTAGAAAAGATTATATTAGTAGAGAGCTCAGGGATGAGTGGTTAGTTGGGGGATTACTGTCAATTGACTGTAGATCATACCCTCCAAAGTATACTAACATCATGATGAGACCCTTCCCATCATCAGACACTATTACTAATAATACCACTTTTGACACCTCACGACGACAGGGGACAAATATTTCATCGAAAGTCGTGAAAGAATAACACTTAGTGGGTGAAAATGTTCTCGAAGCCCCCCCCCCAGGTATCCCAGTAGAGTCTGGCTTGGAGGACATGGATTGACGGGCATGCACCTTGAATGTAGGGGTCCAAGAGCATATATCCCACAGGTTGAACCCCACCCTGCATTTGAAGTGCTGCTCCTCTCATGGAGTATAGCTGACCTGGCTAAGAACGTACTTGACGACCAGTGGTGTACTTTCTTAAGATCATTTCAGATTGTATGTTTCCAAGGGACGTGGGCCTTGTCTTCAATGAACATACAGGGTTACGCCACCCATACAATTACAAAGAGGGGCAAATATTATTGTAGCTGGGGATTTTAATGTGCAGTACGAACCTATGGATATGACGGCAGGTGTACTAGAAGAGGAAGATGGGATCTGGAAAATACTTGATTTAAATGCAGTTAAACCAAAAAGACAATACAAACATGCCCGGCTAAGGCTACCTTTGTCAGCGGTACCCGCTCATGCCATATCGACTATATACTTCTAAGTCTTAAATTGTGGGCATCAATCAAGCATTATGCAGTGAGTGATTACCGTCCTCTCACACGGTCCCTACCCCTGCAGACCACCCATTGAGACCCAAAATGAGAACACGCCCATATGTATTGTAGGCCAAGCATGGTGCTCAATAAAGTGAAACTGTGTTGAAAAAACAAGAGTTTTGCCTCTAATATATTTAAGACTATTGCCACCTCTTGAAGGGGAATTTAGCAGCCCTGATACTCAGAACAAAGTAACTATGAATGGTTACATCGCGACTATGGATAATATATGTCCCTTCTTCACCAAAACGTCAAAGAATGTACCTAAAAGCACCTATAAACAAAATCTGCTTGGTATGATCCCCAATGTCGGGCTGCTAAACAATGCCTTATTCAATGTGCAAAGAGTGTAGACAATACAGGTAGGTCATCGTTGCATATTGCTAGAACCCAATACAAAGACCTGATGAAAAAGAAAAAGGTAGACTATGTAGAACCAGCCTGGGAGGCTTTATCAGACGCCAGGACAAATAAAGACAGCGTGGCATTTTGGCACATGATAAGCTCCGGCCTAGCTGACCAGAAGAACATCCAGCATGGAAACCTACCTGAGACTGTGTGGTATGAATTCTTTAAGAACCTACATTGTGAATCCAGACTTCACTTAAAACAGAAAGATATGTCCGGTCGTTTATTTGATTCAGCCTTCTCGCCTTTAGTATTGAGGTTATCCGTGTAGCCATCGAGGCACGGGAACATTACAAGGCCCTGGGACCGGATAAGATACCCATGAACCTATTTTTATCTGAACCTCTCATTTGGGTCCCATACTTGACACGGCTGTTTAATGCCATTACAGCATCTAACCTTGCTGCTAATGCATGGGAAAACCATGAAATTAACCCATTATCTAAGGACGGGACGGTCCTTCTAATTACCGCCCAATCTAACTACTATATTCGGGAGGTAAGATCTTCTGTAGAGCGGTCCTGAAACATCTTGAGAACTTTTTCAGCCCGGGATAAGTACCATCAACCAATGCCTGAGGCTGCAACTACTCGTGGAAAAATGCACAATAGACAAAAAGATTAATGAATTTGGTACTTTTATAGACTTCGAGAAACCATGCGATAGTGACCCGTAATGTAAGATGTGGAATATTTTCATCGAATGAAATATCCTGAAGCACCACTTTTGGCATTATTAATATTACATACTGATAACGAAACAACGGTTAGATGGAACCTAAATGGGGAAGTGTCGCAGCCAGTTAAGATCGAAAAAGGCGTGCGTCAAGGCTGTGTAGTGGTGTCATACGCAGCCGGGCCGATTGGCGGATACTTTCGCATTGGAGGCTCCGGCGCAGACCGTAGTTCCAGCACGTTGTTCCCTCTTACGTGCAGTCTCGGTCTAGCTCTCCGGCAACATGGCGGTCGCTGGGAGGTACTTCAGCCTCTCACTCCCAGCGATCGCGGCGTTGCAACCCCGTTGCTTTTGCTTCCTGCTTTTGGGTGAGAACGCTAGTTTTTCCGTCTCGCGGCTTGTTCCGGGCTATTCCTTTCACCTCTCCTAGCTTCTGGCGAGGCTTTTTTCTCCCTCTCTCTCGCTCTCTCTCTCTCTCTCCTCTCTTTAGTTTTTGCTTTGGCTTTCCTTCGGTTCCCGCGGCTCGCTCGGGCCGCCGGCACGAGTCTCTCACTCTACTCCTTCTTGCGGAGCGAGGGCTTCTTGGTCTCCTCCCCTATCAGCTCATGTCTGCCTCCTCCAAGCCTCAGAAGCCGACCACCCACTCTTCCGCTGCCACTGGAGCCTACGTACCATCAATCTCCTTGGAAGACTCCTGTTTGGCCTCATTTCTTACAAGGGTTTTTTCTGCCGTCAAGGCTTTTTCCCTTGTCGCCTGCTACGGGAGAGGAGTCCCAGGACTGCTTGTTTCAAGCATTCACTGTGGCTTCCTCTCGTGGTAGACAAGTGTCTTCGGCTACGAAGAGAGACTTCTGCTCACGTTGGCATCTCAATACAGAAGAATTGGAGGATTACCGATCAGGTGAGGAGAGTGGGGAGGAGAGGGAGACACAATTGGACAAGTGGCCCTTCAACTCTTTTGTCTTTTTATCAATAGCGTAACAAAACATCCATCCCTACTGATGCTCCACTGCTAGGGAGTGATATATACCCATTGTTACTTTTTGCAGATGGCGCGGTTCTCATATCTCTCACACCAGTTGGGCTGAAAAAAACTGTTTAAACTATTTCAACATTTCTGTTAGAAAAATGGTCTTCAAATAAATGGATCTAAGACCAAGAGTATGGTGTTCATGGCTAAAAGGAAAACGGTGTCTAAATACTCTGTATTGTTGAGTGGGGATAAGATAGAACGAGTTTGTTTTTATGACACCGAAAGGGGCCATTGGAAACGACAGGTTGAGAAGCAGGGATTGTGCTCAGTAGATGGGGCAATTGCTGGTTTTACAGAGGCTCATGGGATCGGAGCTCTACGCGTCCACATAGAGGCATACATGCGACAGGCACAGTAGGCTGCCCTATATGGTTCTGAACTGTGGGGACGGACAGAATGTAAGGTTCTATCAACCATAGAGAAAGGTTCTCTAAAAGAGATGTACTTGCCCTGAAGCACACTGGGTATCAACCATTCGGCAAAACTGAAACATTATTGGGCACGAGTGTGGAGTTCTTCTCATTTAGGAAGATATAGGGAAGCCTTGAAAGATCTTCTATCTCAAGAGGGAGGAACATCAACGGACAGTGTACAAATATCAAAGAATCACTATTATTTGGTCCAGGCGATCTTTGGACAAACCTTGATTTGATGACTCTATCCTCCAAATCTTCTATAAAAAATAATGATCAAACTTATGAAGAAGAAACATTGCTGCGTGCAATGTAGAACTCTACTGCTCTCAAATCTGAACTGGAGCAGGATATTATTATTACCAGGTTTCCAATGGTAACCAACATTCCAAATAGCACTATATGTCTCATTCAGAATAGAAGATCTTCTGTTGGCCGAACGTTTGCATGAATGGGACAGTAAGGTTTCTGACACATGTGGCTACTGCGAGTCTAGGAAAGAGAGTGGTTTGCATGTTATGCTTATTTGCCCATCCATTACGAATCTTAGGAAATGTTCATTGAAACCTAGATGTTTGGAACACGGTATTAGGAATGTTGCAGAAGCCGTGTCTCGTTATTATAGATCCGATATCTATAACTACTGCTGGTCTTTTCTGTGGACAAGCATACACACAAAGCCTGGATAGGGAGGCCGCACGTTCTGAATATGGCAATGTAATCTCAAAAGACAGTTCCTGAGTCAATACTTGAAATCCTTACAGTAGGAGATAAACATTGCGAGGAACACCAAGCTGACATAATAGGGCTATCCCCCCAATAGTATGAAACTATGTATCATATTACTATATTAGAGGTGTCTTATTGAATTTATGGGTACTACATACTTTGTGATGTTGATTGGATTACCGCTTTACCATGTTTTTGTTCTGATTTCATGTGTATTTCATATAATATTTATTGTGGGATTATGATTGAATTACATGTTTTATGTACATTGTCCAAAATAAACATCAAATGACGATGGCAATTTCAGGAAATATTGGGGACCCTTCACCTAAAATGTTCACCACCCCTTGAGGGCTCTGCCACAAATCATTTAGAATCCTGGTGCCCTTGCAGGAGCCATCCGCCCGCCTTTCCCCGGCATCAAAAGCTGCCTGTGCCACTGGGGTGAGTGGCTACCTATAATTCGACCCAAGAAGCAGACATGCCTGCTCTGGATCTACTATGAATTCTGCTAGGCAACACCATTCCAGACCTAGGCTGTGTTCTAGAAATGGTGGCTTCCACGTGATTCTGTCTTTTTAGTTTTACTTTTGGGCCGCGGATGACATTCCAACTAAGACATCCCGGTTTTTTAACATGGACAGGGGTGGAGCTCTCCTGGACCCTCTTACCTCTTCAACCGTCAAACTATACCCCATCCCATTTACACCTCTATGGGGGGGGGGGGCCCGCACATGGACTATCTCCGGCCAGCGTTTTCACCCCCAACAAAAAAAGCATGGGGTACAGGTGTGGAAATCATAAGACCTTAAGCCCCTTCTTGGTGCTCCATAATTGACAGAGAACATAGGTGAAAGAACCATCAAGATGAAAGGTTAACTAGATGCTGCCTGGGATACACCCAGCAGGTGCAGACCAGCCTCCTCATTGGGCAGGAGGGAAGGATGGTGTACTGCTAAATAAACACACAAAGTCATCCAGCATTGGACTCAGGGCTTACGATGCATCAAAACATGGTCTACTATTGGCACAATTGATGAGGACCACAAACGTGGAGATCCATCAGTGGCCGTGTTGCTGTAACGTTAATTCCCTACACATCACACGAAGCACACCTGACCTGCAGTGGCGGAGGCAGCTATTGGTGCCAGGCAGAGGCGTTGCTATGGGGGGATAAGGGGGCAAAAGCCCCGGGCCTTTTGGTCGTAGCCCCGAATAGAACCTCAGGAGCTACAATCAAAAGGCTAGCTAGCCCCGAGTCCTGACAGTCCTGACAATAGCTTAGCACCTGATCTTTTCCAGACCTAGCAACACCCCTGGTGCCAGGGGCGGCGGACAGCTCCTCAGGGGCGCCAGCATTCTAAGTGACTCACAGCGAGTCAAGGATGGTGAATATTTTCACTGGAAAGGCCAAACTAGGTCCACATATCGGCACAAAACAAGCGACCCGAACGTAGCAAGGGAGACCAGGAAAAAACCACCTGCCGCACTCACCATGGCCGTTTCAAGGCAGTCGGTGAAGTGCCATTTGGATAAGGGGATAGGTTTAAGGGGGTTTTCGAGTTGTGAGAGCTGGCGCATTTTTGCCATCAAGCCACTATTGAGGGCTTGCCCCTCATAAAAATTTCACCAAAATGCCAGTGAAAAGGCCACTGTGGTTACGTGTATCAGATACTAATATGGGAGGCTTCTCACCCTGAGGAAATGTTACAAAAATGTGCCGAAATGTACATTTTATGGCAAAATAGTTAAACAAAAATATATAAATTGGTTAAAACGCCATAGAATCTACAATGGGTTCTTTAGGGCTTACAGTGACCATTATTACTGTCATTTACTGGATTTGTCATGTGATACCACACGTTAATAATAAAACGACAGTAAGCACCATGTCACCAACGGTACACAGGAGCATGTACACGAGTTTCATGAAGCTGCTGCCACAGTCTGTCTATGCCAGTAACAATGGGCGCTGCAGATCACTTGCAAGAGGCTGAGCCCCTAATAGAAATCAGCATTGCACTTCCCACACAATACAAACACATGCAATGAATTGCGTTCATGCTTGCACCCCCTCCTACACACCCACTCCCACACATTCAGTCATGCGCCTGCGCATAGACACTCTGCGCCCTAACATACAGATACATACATGCTCAGCTACAGACCCACTCAACTCTTACCTGCGTGCCCACACACACACACGCACACACACAGCATGCATTACAGTCAAACACGAATGCATGGAGTACAAAACAAAGCTACCTTTAGGACTTCCCTGATCTGCAATGAATCTTCTCTTCGGTTAGAGGCAATCGGTGGGTATGAACCCATGCGGCACCAGTGCACTCTGGAACCAGTTCAACACACAGGACTCTCTGACACCACCCATCAACGTGGTTGCTTAGCAACCTGGGGGCAAGTGCATGCACCTCATACTCCAGCGCACAGGAGGCAAGGGCAGCATAACGGTCAGCTGCAAAGGTTGTAACCATGAGAGTGCAGTATTGCATCCTGAATACGAGAGGCCATGCTCATTTTCTCAAATTAGGTGCATCCCTTGATGACCTTATAAGATTCCCAATATTCTTGTTACAGGAGACGTGGTTGCTAAAAGATTATCATAAAGATTACCATTGTATTTTGCAACGTAATGCTAAAAAAGGTGCAAAAGGTAGACCGTTTGGCAGTCTGATTATTGGAGCAAAACAAGATTGTGTTGCGAGTGAAATCATAACTAAGATTGCACATGATAATGACGAGGAGAAATGGGATGGTCCCTTCCCCCAACCTACGTACAAACTGTGGAAAACAACATCACGGCCAAAGAACCTCCGGCTCCACAAATTCACACCTTTTCCCAATGTCCCGGATGCCAATGCACATCCTGACCCAGCTCCACCTGTGAAACCAGGCTGCATCCCGCCCAAAGCACGAGATGGGAATCAAGACAGAGCTGGGACCGATCGCATGGACCAGCTTGACTAAACGTTTCACAACCTAAGCTGCCATCGTTAGAGATAACACAACGACATAGCTGCAACAGACAGAAACACATGTACTGCCACGCACCTGGATCAAACACACACCAACCCACAAGAACAACACGCTCAGTGCTATGGCTTAGCGGACCGTGTATACTCAGACATACATTAATTATTTTTCACATAGGCCAGCAACCGCTGCACAGAAACGCAAGACGCTGGGCGCCAAGCAACGGCAACCCCGAAAGGGCATAGGGGACTTGGGGACCTAGGGGACTAGGAGGTTGCAGGGGACTTCGCACGCTACAGGTCGAAGGGGGCCCTAGAAAAGCAGAAGAGCGCGTCGGATGACGGCAGCCCAGTGCAAGACAACAGAGAAATAGGTGTAGAAGTAATTAAGAGAGTTTAATGCACATTTTTCTTTCCTACTGATAACGGAGAGTCGGAAGTCCCCAACTAGTGGCCAGGTAATGGTGGTATATATTTTCAAATGTCATTGTACTATGGGATAGTAACCCACCATGCGTACCACACGTTAACAACACTCCAATACATATGTACAACACCGCTGCCATACAGAGACAAGCTAGTAAAGTTCAGTATAGAATGGACTAGAGGTACAGACCAAAACATAAGGCTAGCCTGGCTGCCTAATGGTAGCTTCTACAAGGAAACACAACATTCATTGTTAGCGTACTTACACAACACATACACAGGGAAGAAATTGACAAACCATTTAGAGATTTTCGAGCTTTGGAGGATGTTTCAGGGATACGGCCCAGGGATGATGAGCATGCAAGAGGTAAAGTAAGAAGAGGAGAGTGAGGGAGAGGTGTGCACTCTACCTCAGGCCCCTCCCAGCACTGTCGCAGACAGCGCTGAGGGGAGTGAGGAAGAGACTGAAGGGTTATACCCAATAAGAGAATTGAAGGAAGCAGCCAAGCCCCGAGAGTTGACAGCACCAGAAGGATTCTCAAACCCTACATACAACCCACCACCGTATGCTCCGGAGGAACAATACCAAAAAACATCACTTAAGGAGGACATGGTAGGTACGGAAAGGTCACAGGTGAATGATGATGGCATAAAGAAAGCACAGCTTGAATTAGCAGGAACAGGGCCAGACGAATGGATAGCAGCACAGGTACTCTTAAAGCTGCAGGGGACAACCATGGGGAAGGAAAAGGGGGCAATAAAGGCAATAGAAAGAGTGGAAGCAGGAGGAACGCAGAGAGAGGGAGAGGTAATTAACAGGGAAGAAGGGAACCCAACACAGGAGGAAGAAGCAAGACTGGAAGCGAAGATAGACGAACTAAAAAGAACACAAAGCATACTTGCTAAGCAGCTTGAATTAAAAGAATTAAAGAAGCGGGTGCAGCTGGGGAAAGAAAGAGGAGAAAGGATAGAACTTGAGCAGCAATGGGAAGAAGTAAGAGCACGCATACAAGGTATCACGGATAGAGCAGCGCGTATGGAACAGCGGGAGAATAGGCGAAGGGAAGAGGTTGACAGAGAAATGACACTCTGAAAGAAAAAGATTCTATCAGAAAGCACACGTAAGTACGAAGAGGGCAGGATACTAGATAGCCTACTAGCAAGCGGTAGTGGAGATTTGAATACAAAGGATAGGGATGAGAAGGCCCTGGGCGAGGTGAGTAACGCCATAAGGAAGGAACTACGCAGGGTCAGGGCGGAGATGGAAAATAAGGATGAACGGCCAGGCGAACGAGCGCAAAAGGATAACGACAGGGCTACGAGGAGCAAGTTGAGTGCACAGAGTAGCGAATTGGTGACAGCACCCCAGGCAAAGGCAGACATTATGGATGCCGATAAGTACGTAGACATAGATTTGGAACGGGTAACAGTTCGATACCCCCACCCACGTACTAAGCTCACATTCTCTGGGGGGTTCTGTAGTGATGAGGATGAGGAAGAATCATGTGAAGGACAGAGCGATGAAAACAGAGAAGGGCTTAGCAAACTCTACATCACACGTATCGGCACAGGGTCATCATGGGAATGTAGAACACGAGAAGAGAAAACAGCGGACAGGAAGGTACAAGCGCACAGAGGGAAGGGACACTACAAACAGTAACATCGTCAGCCACACACACACCATATGTCTACAGACTCAGAGACCTCCCCAAGCCCAGAAGGGAAGGATCGGCAATAGCGCACTACATGGGCCATTCATACCAATGCGGGGAACGAAGGGGAACAGGGGACACGCAGCATGCACGCAACCTCAAAGACCTTTTTGATGATTTGTCGGACATGGAGGACGACACACAGGACGTACAGACAACACAGTATAAGCTCACACCAGAGGAAATGGCAGAATACACGCATAGGCCATTACTAGAAAGGGGTGGGACAAGGCCACAATATGTACCATGAAAACATGTAGACAAGGAGAACATCAAGTGCAGGCTACCCTCCTTAAGCAGAGGGGCGTGGAAATGGATATACGAAATGGAAACATTTACAGCAGGTCACAAGCTAGCGGTTGGTGACTTCAAAGGGCTCTTGATCTCCATTTTGGGTGACGCTGCAGACGACATTTGGAAAAGGGTGGGGTTTCCTGGGGTGACAATCAGCAACACATCACACGACGGGTCACCATTTTCAAATTGTAGACACGCGGTATAGCATGCATTAAGTGTGCAGTACCCTGACACATCAGACATGCGGGGGATTACGTCACGCAAAATGCGTGAGGATGAGGATCCTGTTAATTACATCCAAGAGATTCAGGAGAAGTGTCGCTTGGAAATACGGGAGTCGTGGGACAAAAAACTAGCTATATTTTATCACATACTGATTCAGGGGCTCCCAGAACCTGTGCAGAGGCAATTGAAAAAGTTGGTGGGGATGGAAGAGAAGGCATGTCCAGATATACAATTAACTATAGTGCACTATTGTAGACTATGGCAAGAGAACATGAAACAGAAAGAGGAAGACAGAAAGGCAGATGAGGCAAAATTGGTTCAGAAAAAGCTACCGAAATATGCCCTAGAGGGAGTGCTCATAACCAGCCCTGCCCCACCGGTACAACCACTAGCACAACAACAATCAACCATACAACAACAACAAGTACCCACAATGACCCAACAATTACCACTCCTGGCCCCATACAACGCACCACAACAATACGCACAACCCATGTGGGGAGGATACACGACAATGGGCAATGGCTACACAAACAACTACAGAGGCAGAGGAGGTTTCACACCAGCCGGGGGGGGGTGGGTTTCGAGGATATTCCCAATATGGACAGCAGGGATATTTGGATAGCACAAGGGGATTACCATGGCAAGCACGGGAGCCTCCCACCTGCTGGACATGTGGGTTGGTAGGACATGTAGCATGCACATGCAGGGCAAGACTGGCACAACCAGGATGGGGTGAACAGGGACAAAATGGTTACTAAGGGGGACCAAACAATTACTACCAACAAGAAGCACAACAGACGGGTCAGGTGCAGATGGGACAGCAATGTACCATGCCACAACCACAGCCCCAACAGCAACCACACGTGATGCCCAACACTCAGCAAATATCACACCAAGCCGCTCAACAGCAGGCACAACAGCAAATGATAACGGCACAACAACAACACATCCACACAGTGCAGCAATTAACATAATTGCAAGAGGACCCACAACAACCCATGGACACCACGGTACCAAAGACACGTACGGGAGGAGTAACGGTCATGGGACATAACCCCTACACAGGTAGTGGACAATCATTGTTCCCCCAATAGGACACCCACAGACTTCCTTGTTATGTCCCATCCTGTCGGTAACACCTAAGCCTGGGGAGGAACCACGCAAGGTGGCAATAGATGACAAGACATACTCCTTCCTAGTTGACACAGGAGCCACTAGATCCTTCCAGCATTAGGGAGGGGAAGTTCAAATTGTCAGGCGATGCCATGAACACTCAAGGAGTTTCTGGGGCTCGAGGGGTGGTTCCATTTACTGATAACATCTCCTTATCAGTCGGAGATCACAACCTATCTCTGCCCTTGTTATATTCAAAACAAGCACCAGTGAATATACTCGGGCGTGACATCATGAATAGATTAAACATGACCATCTCCTTCACTGACAAAGGCATAATGTGCTCCACACCAGGCATACACATGCTCATGGCGAGGCACATACTGCAGGCTTATTGTGCTAAGACAGCGGTAAGGGTAGAACCAGTGGATGCCGAAATATTCCAATACGGGACAGAAATGGCAATAGCGTGGCTACCAGGAATTGAGGGTAAAGTATGGATAAGACCTGCCGCCTACCTTTTCAGGCCAGAAACGCCCACAGGTGAGGGAAAAGTGGCCATAATATCAGAAGACATCAAAGGAATTGTAGCCAGGCAGGACTGGATCACCGTTCACACTGTGGACGAGGAAGGTAAGGCATGGAGAGCAGTAATAGCACTGGCGGAGTGGTGTAGATTAACGCAGGTGTCAGCCAAGGAACTGTTCTCAGACGAAGAAGGAGATGGCGAGATAGTGCTCCATATGAGTGTTTATGTTTGGCTAAAAGCAACATACAAGGAGGTAGCGCAAAAGATGTCAATGGCACTAGAGGCACCCCACCCTGCACCACCTGATTTTTGCAAGGAAGATCTGGCTACTGTACCTGCCTCACTATGGACAACGAGTTCCTATGATATAGGCTGCATAAAGAGCATCGGTGGGGTGAAGATAAAACTGAAAAAGGGAGCAATACTACCCACAGTCAGACAATACCCACTGTCAAAAGAAGGTGATGAAGGGGTTTATGAAACAATAAGCGCCCTAATAGAAAGGGATATATTGCTACCATCAGAATCACCATGCAACACTGCGGTGTACCCTGTGCACAAGGCCAAGGTAGGGTCTTGGTGTTTCATACAAGATTTGAGACCCTTCAACCACATTGTAAAGGCAGAGTACCCGGTGGCAGCTAACCCTGCCACGATATTGTGTGGGATACCAGCAGAGACATCACGATTGATTCACTGTAATCGATCTCAAGAATGCCTTCTTTTAGATACCACTACATCCAGAATCACAAGACCTGACAAGTTTCACATACCACAACATAAAATGGAAACACACAAGGCTACCCCAGGGATACTGTGAGTCACCATCTATCTTTAACAGAGTCATACAGATGGACCTAGGAAATGTTGAGCTTCAGAGCACAGTGTTTCAATATGTAGAAGATATTCTCATCTGCAGCACCACCGAAGAGGAGTGCAGGAAGGACCCTGTGAAAATTCTCATAGTGTTGGCCAAGAAAGGATACAAGGTTGACAAAGCGAAACTGCAGTATTGCCAGGAACAGGTCTTATACATAGGGCATATAATATCACAAAAAGGGCAGAACATTGCACCACAAAGAGTCCAGACAATAATGAATATGCCACAGCCACAGACGGTACGAGAGTTACAGCAATTCTTTGGCCTGTGCAATTATTGCAGAACATGGGTATTTGACTACAGCACATACACAGGTACCTGCTGGCAGCCCTCAGGGAAGCACAAAGAGGGGGGAGAAAGTTGGGGTGGATGAGAGAAATTACTGAAGCATTTAATAAACTAAAAGAGGCCATATCAACAGAACTAGTTCTGGGTACTCCCAACTACAAACAGGAATTCTACATCTCTTTGCATTGTGATGGTGCAGTAATGAAAGCAGTACTCACCCAAAAAACAAGCATGGGACACACACCTCTCATATTTTATAGTGGGTACCTAGACCCAGTAATGATGGGACACTTCCTGTGCGAACAACACCTGGCTGCTGCAGCATTCGCAGTAGAAAAGTCATCATCCATCACTATGGGTTGCTCTACAACACTGTATGTAGAGCATGCCCTCTTTGCAATTCTGCATAAACCAAAAAGCACACTCACTACCCAGAGGGCAACGGGATATGAGATAATACTATCAAGACCAGAACAGAAAATAGTGAGATGCAACAATGTTAACCCAGCACAGTTCATAGCAGAAGAGGTAACTGAGGGTGAACATGCTCATGACTGAACATATGCTATTGAATACTACTCATCCACTCGCAAGATAGAGGAAGACGCCCTAGTGGAAGGTGATGTCTTGTACATTGATGGGTCCTCAAACATTGATCAGAGTGATGGCATAAGAAGAACAGGTGCAGCTGTAGTGCGATTAAGGGAAGACTGGAAAAGCGAGCCAGTAAAATGTGTCAAATTACCCCCACAATATTCAGCACAAGCAGCAGAATTAGGGGCCCTCATATTAGCTCTAGAAGAAAGAAACGGCAAAAGAGATTATGGAACTACAGGCGGCAGCCCCAATGACAGAAAAAGAATTGTGGGTAAAAAGAGGATGCACAATGTACCCAACAGATGCACTATGGAGACAAAATAACACCCTAAAGTAATTATGCCCCTGGCCCTGCTAAAAACAGCGCTGGCCCAACTACACCACCCCACCCATACAGGAAAGGAGGCAATTGCAGCATGAATAAAAGAGTCATAGTTCTGTCCCGAACTAAATGCGCACGTTCCAAACTTCATCAGCAATTGCCTTACATGCCAACAATTTACGGCCGGTCACACGTTACAAGTGATCAAAGGAACAATACCACGGCCTTAAGGACCCTTCTTACACCTGCACATCAACTACGTCGATATGATCAATGTATGCCAAGGCTACCGATACATGATTGTGGTAGTGTGCCCCTTCTCAAGGTGGATTGAGGCTGGCCTGTGCTCCCATGCCGATGCACTTCGGACAGCAACATTTCCTGTGAGGGAGGTGTTCACAAGGTGGGGGGTTTGCAAAGTTTTGAGGTCAGACAACTGTCCACATTTCATGAATGAACTATTCCAGCACATTACTGCGTTACTTGGGATCAAACATAAGTTTGACTGTGCGTACCACCCGCAAACCAATGATGTCTGTGAACGCCTCAACAGCCTCCCAAAAGAAGAGCTGGCTCTACTGCCTTCCTCTGGCCCTGTTCGAGCTCCGAAATAAGCCTGGCTCAGACCACCACCTCACGCACCACGAGCTGGTGACCAGGCGACAAATGCACCTCCCATTAACGCTACCCACAAGAGCCATGTATGACTGTGAAGGAACAAACTATGTGTTTAAACAAGAAATGTATGACTATGTTACTTCTCTGGTTACTAGTGCCTCTTTTATCTCTCAACAGATTCAACAGACACAGGGCAGGTCAGAGAACGATCAACAGGAAACAACTAACAATGAGGACCAAACAGGCGAGTGTGCAGTAAAAGAAGGGGACACTGTGCTCCTTAGGAATTTTAGGACAAAATTGAATGCTCCTAGATTTACAGGGCCACATGTCATAGAAAAGGTGGCACCCAGAGAAGTTAAATTACCAAATAAAGACATTTTGGACACTTATCCACGACATCAAGCCCTACAAAGCACCGACTGCGCCGCATCACAGCAGCGACAGGGTCAACGCATCGGCAACAGCAATGACAGACAATGGAAAAGACACATCACAAGCATTAGATACCCCTAAGGACATAAACGAGTCACAGCCACAGCCCACCCTATGCTCAGGAGATCGCAGACACAAAATGTCCGCACTGAACAATTAATAGAGTTCTAAATGTGAAGATGATATTGGAATAATGAAGAAGGCAATAAAATAAGTGATCAGTGAAAGTTGATAAACAACAGATATTGATAGGGGTATCGTCAATACGCACAACACTACGTAAACACGTGCATGTTCTCTTATTTTTTGTATCGCACATGCAGGTCTTGCACATTGTAATGTTATATGCAAATATTTGATAGAAACACATTGATCACTGCCCAGGCTTAAATGTTGCCTCCCATTGACCACCCAGAAGCATAATCACACCAGTTTATACATGGGATTAAAAGGCCAACCCATTCAATGCCCAGACGGCCACGCGTTTATTATAACGCTTTTATCCAATTCATAGTACGGTCAGACCCTCACCTCCACGCGGCCCTACCCATCTCAGAAAGAGGGCAGTTAGGAGGATGTGGAAGGAGATTTTTGCATGGGCATTGAATGATTATTTGATCCGCAGGGTTTAAGTAACAAATACTAACAGTAACAACACAACATTTTAGACAATTTCAGGCAGGCACCTATATCATCTCAACTCAATAACTGCAGGACAACAGCGAAGGTAAGATCAACATGTCAGTGGTCGCAAAGATTGTGATTACAATGTTGGGGGTATTCCTGACCACTTGGCTGGTAACTGCCGCTGTCTGGCAGGCCTACTATGCTTTGCATGCACCCGCAACACCCAATACTAACATTTCCCTTACTTCCTCTGCAAGGAGCACTGTGTCAGGTGGTACGAGTAGCACGGGACAAAAGGTAAGAAGAGGTAAATGTAGTGTTTCCCTTGATATACATGGGGTAGACACATATCTTACAGAATCCGCACATGTCTCTAACAACATGTGGTATAAACACATGTTCAAAATGTGTAAAGATACGACAAAGAGCAACTGTTACATTTGCTCATTGATCCCGTATGCCATGAGCGCCTCCCGAACATTTGTGGCCACTGAAGTACCAGTGCCCACAGCAGAGTGTCTCCTATATCTAGCGGTGTTTCAGACACGAGGACGATTCCAAGGTAAAACAGCAACACTAAGGTGGAAATCAAGGTCGACATACCCATACGAGGATAACTTAATTAAAACACTACCTATGTTCGACAACTATTGGCAACTCACTGAAGCACTACAGTACATAACAGATGGGCCAAACAAAGGAGAAACAAAAGTAGTGCCACTGGACTATCTACCATGTAAATGGAGCGCAATAGAGATAGGAGGTGAACCTGAGTGCTGGGAAAGCAGATGGTTTTAAGGTCTTAACAGGATGTATAATACTGGGCATGGCATCGCTGATAGGAATAAAGTTATGGATGGCAAGATCAAAACGTACAGCAGAAGAAATTATTGGTATGCACATCCTCATGCCTGCAGTTGATGAATTACACATGGATGTCATCCTCAAGGAACAAGAACGGCTACGCCAACAGATAGTAGAAGCAGACCTGTACCTACCATCTATAAAAGTCTACAATCCACAAAATACGAAGTCATATGTTGGAAAATGGGTCTATTGTAAGCCCGGTGGTAGATGTGTATATATGTATTTGTCATTCGAAGATCACGTCAACTGCTATGGACACCAGGCGGGATAACAAAGGTATGGCGCTTACAAGACAATAAAAGAGTGGACAACTTTGTGGTCGACAAGTCGACCAGAGGGGGGACTGAAGAGGAGAAATGGGATGGTCCCTTCCCCCAACCTACGTACAAACTGTGGAAAACAACGTCACAGCCAAAGAACCTCCGGCCACATGAATTCACACCTTTTCCCACTGTCCCAGATGCCAATGCACATCATGATCCTGCTCCACCTGCGAAACCAGGCCGCATCCCGCCCAAAGCACGAGGTGGGAATCAAGACGGAGCTGGGAGCGATCGCATGGACCAGCTTGACTAAACATTTCACAACCTAAGCTGCCATCGTTAGAGATAACACAACGACATAGCCGCAGCAGACAGAAACACATGTGCTGCCACGCACCTAGATCAAACACACACCAACCCACACGAAGAACACGCTCAGTGCTATGGCTTAGCGGACCGTGTACACTCACAGACATAGATCGTTATTATTTTTCACATAGGCCAGCAACCGCTTCACAGAAACGCAATAGGCCAGCAACCGCTTCACAGAAACGCAAGACACTGCAAGAGTTAGTGCATATGCTTGCAGAGGCTTCATGCTATTAAGCCTGAAGACAGGACCCTATAAATAGATCGATGTACAAAGAACCACACCGCACCGCACACCCCCTTGCCTCATGGACCTTATACCACAACATGCAACCAAGCTGAAGTAGGCCTCAGACCAAAGTCGACAGGCCCAGAGCATACGTAGCTACAAGGTGCTGAGCATGCAGAACAGCCCCTGGCTGGAGCCACCACAGCCAAGGTCACGATGTTGCAATCCACATTCCGCGCTCTCCAAGCCAAGGTGACACCTGCCACTGCTGCGACTACCCGAAGCAAAATACAAATCAAATCCCCGTAATTCTGCCTCAGCCACGGTCTCTCAACACGTGACCAGGCAGACCTGATACAATGCCAATTCCCGAAGACTGAAGAAGCACTGGTGTCCCACGTCTGGGACCCCGCCTGTAACAACGTTTTAACAACATAGACACAGGCGGCGATGGGAAAGGAGCGTGCTAATGGCAGTAGCAGGACCTGTCCATTGTCGTCCACTGACACATAGTCATACATTGTTGCCAGCACCAGGTACATTGCGGGCTGGGAACGACAATGGTCCCAGGCTAGGGGGCTCGCTGATGGACCAATCGGGGCACAGGGGGGCTAACCACTGAAGACATTACAACAACAACCAATCACTTACTCTCCCCATGTAACATTTTAGAAGTAACAATTTGTAGGGATGAACCAAGCGTACCAACTGACTTCTACTTTTCCAATAACCCCTTTCACTGAGGCACAATGTTACATCACTCAGGTACAAAAAGGGTCTGCGAGTCCGACTAAGATGACAAGTGGCCTGGACCTTACGCTCCAAGTATTTGTCCCTGTCCGTTTCCTTGTAATTAACAGCACCAACTAATTGCTCTTGTGTGGCCCCTCTACTTCGTTGGGACACAGAAGGAGTTAGGGCCTTCCGACAGCTGGAGGTCCGCGGACCCCGGGTACGGCTCTGCCGACCACCAGAAATTCACCTAACAATGTGCTGGCAATTCAAATAAAGGCAAACAAATCGCTCTACTGCCCCTAATATATTAATTATTAATACTTATGACCCGCCTACTAGAAAATGTACCATTGAGATACATGATTTGATTGACTTAAAAATTACTGATTGGCTCCTAATTGTGGGAACCAATATGATAATCCTAGGTGCTGACTTTAATTCTCAGTGTGGTGCCACCTTGATGACCCTGAGTTTCAACAATGTTGCAGTAACAAATGTAATGGAAAAGCCTAGCAGTAATGTAAGGAGGGTAGTGTGGAATAATTTTTTGATGGAATGGGAATTATGGTCGCTTAATGGAAAAACAAAAAGTGACTCCCCTGGAAAATGCACTTGGCACAGTGGCAGTAAATCTGCCACCTTAGATTACATTTGTGGGAATGTGTACGCGCTTGAGCATATGAGTGATATTGGAGTTATTCAGATGCCATATAGTGACCATTCTCTTATCTATGCTAAGTTGAATATTTCCCATGTTGGTTCCAATGGAAGGGGTCCCATAAATATTAAAGTTAATAGCAGTGGGTCTAAAATTAAATGGAATGTATCTAATATTAAGAAAATGATTAGAAAAACATAGCAATTAATTAAAACCCTGGATACTGACATCAGCACCATGAATGGTGATGAAATTGAATTAATCCTATGATTGTGAGCTGTTGGTGGCGAAGCATAACCAATCGTAAGGAAATTCGTAATCTAAAGAAATGATGCCTTCCCATGAATGTTTATATTCAAAAAAATAAATTGTTGAATAATAAATAAAGGTGTTGGCGTAAACGCAGAAAATCAGAGAAAATAAAAATAAAGTGGCAGATGATGATAGGCATCTTACAAAAAGGAGGCACCAGTTCGGTGTGGAATATGCCAAATAAAGTTAGAGGTGATTCTATATCTCAACCGCTAAATGCGATAGGTGAAGACAAATGGGTAGAAAACCTGTTGTACTCCATGTACGAAGAGCTTCCTGCTGTTTTTGTGGATGATACTTCGAATGAATGGCCACTGAAGTTTTCTAGGAAAGACATTGCAGTGTAAATTAGGCCCGAATCGGCTTGCCTCAAGCGTCAATAAACATGACCCTAATAGCTGGTCCTGATGATATATTTACTTTGTAAAAAGTTATGTAAAGAAAAGAATATACCTACCTCATGGACCTCGATACTAATATCTGTATTTAAGGCTGGAACGAGAACTGCCCCTGACAACTATCAGCTTTTGTCCATATTAGATACAACCAGTAATGTATTTACCACCATAGTGTTGGATCATCTGCAATGCTGGTCCAAATCAGCTATTACATCCTTTCCAGTATGGTTTTAGAGGGATCTTGTCACAGGGATCTTTGATTCCTCCTTCTTTTGTAAATAGAAAGGGACTTCTATTTGTGGCCTTTAAATACACCCCACGCACCCCCCCTGTTCTTTCATGACTCTTTGTTGGGGAAAGTGGGGTTTTTCTTAGGCGTAATTTTCTTCAGCAGGGAGTGAGAACTCTAGTGTCCCCTTCCATCTATGGTTTGGGGGTTATAGCATGGCGCCTCCTTTTCTTCCTTCTTTTGGGAGTGGGCACTCCAGCCTCCCCTTCCATCTTTGGGTTGGAGGGTGTAGCATGGCATCCCCTTTCTTCCTTCCTTTCCAGGTCCCTGGGGTTTCTCACCGGACACCGCTTTCACCTACAGGTTGGGAGTTAAGGAGGTTAGTTCTCTAGTAAAAGATAGAAAAAGAGTTTCAGTACTTTTTCCTCACATTTCTCCCCTGGAAGATTTACATAGAATTGACAACAACAACATATAGTTATAACATGACATTTCCGTTACACAAAACACATTTTAATTTGTTTTACTTGTACAATAACACCAAAAAGATTACTCTGTGTTTTATACATATATATATATATATATATATATATATATTACACAACCTGCGGTAGTGGCCATTTAGTTATGGTTAAGTTGCTCAATAACTTTGCTTCCCCTGGACGAATCCTTACCAAACTTTGCAAAAAAAAGTATATGGCCTGCTCTGAATCACACATACAGCCCAAAAACGCTGGATGGATTTTCACCAAATCTGCACCAGGAGCGACGGCATGGTCTCGAAAGCGTGCTTTTGTAAATTTGGTGTAAATCTAGCTCAATGAAGCACGCTATACTAGTGCGACTCCATTTTGTAAAGCAGAACTAAGCCCAGGCTACAAGAGGGCCACCAAGGCCGAGATTCATATTCCAGCAAAAGCCAGGAGGGAAGAGCGGAATGAAACACAGCAAGAAGTAGCTCATGCTTGAGAATTCAAGGTCAACTCCAGGAAGGGAGGAGAGTGGCAACTCCGGAGAACCGAAACTTAAGAGCATACCAGCCAGCGCCGTGAAGGTCAAGATAAGGGGGTCCCAAGCAGGTGGTGAGTCAAATACATGAAAAAATGGAAACTGAAGCAAATTCATGGTGAACAGACACGTGACCTGCCAAGCACAAGGAGGCACCAACGTCTGATGTCACCCAGAACCCGAGGGTGCCATAACTTTTCCTGATAAAAGGCTACAGTTTCGAGGCCATATCTAGCCAACTAATTGATACATAGCCCAAAGATACTGATTGATAAAAAGGAGGCAGGGTGAATCCTAGGGCATGAGGCACCTGGGTGTCCATTCTGCATGCTGCTAATTAAAGTGGAGATTTATGTCTAGGGGTGTAACCCACCCAATCACAATGGACCAAATAATCTAGGGTCCTATAGCTTGTAGAACCAATGAGACGTCGTAGTTGTCATGACGTCTGTCACGCGTGATGTCGAGAGTTGGACATAGACGCCCACCCGATAAGAGTTATCCAATCCACATTCTCTGTTACCATATACAGGTATACAGATAAAGCACCTATACTTAAGTTACCTTTCCTAACCAATTATATTGCATGACGAGTTTTGTAGAGTTAGACGTCAATGATGATGAGTTTTGTGTATAAAAGTTACTGTTCAACTGAAGTTCGTGGAAGTCGGAGCGAGACAGGTGATCGCAAGAATGCTGATTTCCAATTGTTTCCCTGTTTGATGTATTTGTCATTAAACGGACTTCCCTTTGCCAAACTACTGAGTCCTCCTTATTGAGTCGTGTTGGAGTAAGTGAATCCTGCACCCCCATTCCTCACATGGTGCAGCTATCTTATCTTACAAGTACTAGAGAGTGAGCACTGGCCTATGGGCCCGTCAGTGGTTATCTCGTCCTCTTTTACATTGGATTCACGGACACCCGCTGGTGTTCGCGGAAACTGCAGTAGAAACATAAAAAAACACAACATTGCACTTGTCAAACTTTTCACACAATCTCTAGGGAGGTGAGTGGTGATGAGGATGGGATGGGATGTGGCCGTAAGAAGCCAAAAATCAGGTGTTTTTTACCCCCAAAGTCTGCAAACAGTCCGGATGTTCATGGGCAGTCCTGTGATGTTTGTGAACAATTCAGTTTTTCGGGGACATCTATGCCTATTTCAGCATGACAGGGTTGGTGAAAAGCAGTTCTTGGATGGCTTATAACTTTGGCGCCACTCAACGAAGATGCATGAAATTGCGGAATTTTATTCTAGACTTGATTCTGAATGGTTTTGGAAAATGTGCAGCTGTTTTGTCAAAAGGGAACAAATTAAGAGGGGGGGGTTCCAAAATATTGTGAAGGTTTATAAATGTGCCATTTGACGAATCTGCACAAAAGTTTGCAAAACAATTTGAAATCTACATATACATATTTTTATTAAGTTTGGTTGGATTTTCACAAGAGGGGGCTAAATTAGAGGTGGGTCTTGACATTTTTAGATGGCTTTTAACTTAGTCGCCGTTTGGCAAATGTGGACAAATGTTTTCAGAAAGATTATAGACCCAACCTTCAATGTAGTCTAAAGACTGAATGGATTTTGTCAAGTGGGGGCTAAATCATATGACTATTATATGTACATACATTTTGGAAAAAATAAAACATGAGCGGATTTCAAACTCGTATAAGGAGTATTGGTAAGGACCTTAAAACATGGTTTTGCAAATGTGCCTGTGTTTTATTTTTTGACAAGTGTCATAATGTAAGTACAAAAAATAGTGATATACCTTTGGTGACTGAGTTATAGCCTGTGGCCATGAGCAGTGGCCAGCTTGTCTGGGTCATGTTATAAGGTCATGACCCGGAAAATCTGGCTACTGGCCATGACCCCAAGGGAGGAAAAATGGTGTTAAAGTGGCCATGTCCACCTGGACCGGCTGGCTATGTGGCACAGTTATTCGAAAGTAGGATAGATTTGAAAGTGAAATAAAATGTCCTCTTGGTAATATGGTCATAGGGTTCTGACTTCACCTTCTGCAGGCTGCCATGGAAAGGGAAGAGGGGTTCTGTATGGAGCCCTACCTTCTCTTTCCATGGTGGCCATCTTGGAAAAGGATTTTCCTTCCTACAGCGGTACGGCGCCGCCATCACGCTGTAGAAAGAAAAATCTATTTTTTAGTATCACGGGTTCCCGCTTTGGGAACCAGGGGTGCTAATGGCCTTTATCCCCCATTGCAGGGACTGCAATGGAGGATAATGGTCTGGAGGGCCCGTTATTTATTTATTTATTTATTTATAATGCGCCGAAGCCCGCAGGCATCAAGGTCACCCGCAGACACACTTCACTTGGGCCGATAACTTGGGCTGCCGGGCCGTTATCCCCCGTTCCGGCCCTTGGAACGGGAGATGAACGTCACATTATTCCCATTAGCAGAACACAAAATGCTAATGGAATGTTGGAAAAACGTATTGAGTCTATGCACTTTACTGAGAAATGTAAAGCAGATGGAGTCTATAAGATTTTTTTTTAGTTCTATTATTTAACTGTGAAAGGTGGTTCCTAAAGGAACCTTTCTTTTGTTGTTTAAAAAAAAAAAAGAAAATGTTTGCAGAAGAGTTTAAAACGTAAGGTGAAGAGGGAAATGATGGAAGAGGCACCAAGCACTAATATGGAGGGGCAGGTGGACAGGGGAAGATGTTGCGCGTGTGTTGCTTCTAAGGTGGTGGGCATTGTTTCTCGTGCTCCTTGATAACAGCTTCAAACGCGTGTCGAAATTGCTTCCCCCTGCAGAGTGGTGTGTTGCAGTATATACAGAGGACTGTTGTCTTCCAAAGATAAGGATCCACAGCCTCTTTTATTGCTTGCAAGGTAGCTGGTGGGATTTTGTGTCCCACAGAAGTAGGCTGTGTGGTCACAGTATTGGTTGAGGAAGATGATGTGGAGGTAGACTACTATTTGCTAAGCAAGGAACAATCTTTCTGAGAGCATTGCAGTAGTTGGATTTGGTGTGACGCCGCATGAAGGTGGTCCTGTAGGAGTAATGTGCGGTAGTCTGCGACTGAGTACAAAGTTGCACTAAGTGCATTTCACTTTTGTAGCTTTAGCCTTTGGGACATTCCCAACAGTGGTAAAGAACTGCCACACCCATGATTCTCTCTGGGTGTTTTGAGGAAGGCACTTCCTCTACCTCATATTTTTGGTTCTCTTCATTGTCTTTGGTAATACTGTGCTTTTTTGTTGTGTGGGTCCTCCAGCTCATGGTGGTGGTGTCTCTTGGGAGGAGGGGTGGCAATAGCTGATGCCATTTTTAAGATAAATAGCAGTTTTGCTACTATTCTTCCAAATATGTGCTTTGTACTAGATTGTTAATGGATAATGAGTAAGAATAGGTGTAGGAGCTGTGTAAGGGTACATTTTGAGCTTGAAAGTTCCTAGATCAGATGAAAATACAGTTCAGAACTGTCCTGGAAGCAAGGACCCGAACGCAAAGTGCAAGCGCATTCATGGACAAATTATTATGCTGCGCGTAAACACATGGTCAAGTGGCACTGTCCGGAAGGTCCACAATGACGTCAGAGGTTTGCGGACATTGACTGAAGCAAAAACTGTGGAAAAAGTATAGAAGTGTTAACAATGATGCTAGAAGGTGGCAAATGGCAGAGTTTTAAGGTGAAATGTTGTAAATTGGACAAAGACGTTCTATATTGGGGTAAGTATGATATTAGTAAGTTGTAAGAAAATAGCATGCACTGGTAAAAACCGATGGAATTCTCTGAAAAAACTTTGTTAGAGAGATGGTATGGTTAAGTTGCACTAATAAAAACCTATAAAATTCACTGAAATAACTTTGCTCAAGGGACATTATGGTTAAGTTGCACTAATAACAACCTATGAAATTCAATGAAAAATCTTTAAGGAACGTTATGATTACAAGTACAAATGAAAAACCTCAGAAATTGACCAGTTATGGTAAGCTAAGCAACCATAACTCGCGCCACCACCGTGCACTGCTAAGACTAACACCCAGAACATCAAAGATGACATAACAAATGTCATTGATGACATCACATATCTGGCCCATTTGTTTTTGTTCACTGAAATATCTAAGCCAGGTGGTTTTGTTCACTGACAGTCCGGATATTAAAATTCAAAAGGTGCATGTACATGGGGCAATAGACAGGCCTCAAACACACAATTCATTAGTATACATGAAGATAAACTTTAATGCTATTAACATTTTCTGATTATGCTATTTTTTTCTTCCTTACTTTAGTTTCCCTGTATGTGCCTTAATTTGTATGCATTGTGGGTCTTCATGTGCATTGTTTGTACTAGCACAAATGTGTAGTAAGTCTTGAATTGTTAGCTAGTTATTACATGTTAAACATTACACAATCACACCTGACATCATGTAACCAACATTATAAACACAACCCCTTGTTTGGACTTTTCATCAAAATTTATTTCACATGGGATGTCATCAGTGATGTCATCAATGACATTTGTGATGTCATTTCTGATGTCCTTGGTGTTAGTTTCAGCAGTGCACGGTGGTGGTGCAAGTTATGGTTGCTTAGCTTACCATATCTGGCAAATTTCTGGGGTTTTTCATTTTTACTTGTAACCATAACGTCCCTTTAACAACGTTTTTTCATTGAATATCATAGGTTTTTATTAGTGCAACTTAACCATAACGTCTCTTTAACAAAGTTTTTCATTGAATATATTTATGTATATATTTCGGTCTGATTTGTCATCCTTCCTTTTCATTCTTCAGATGGTTCCTCTACTTGACTTTCATTTGACCCATCAATCAGTCGCAAAGCGTGTCTGATTGATGTGGACCCATTTTTCTTCTGTTAGTTCTCCGGATCTTGTAAGCAACAGCTGATATTTTATCTACAATTTCAAAGACACCACAACAAGAGGGGGGGAATTTCCGCTCCTTGGCCTGATTCCTTTGAAAATTGTACATGTAAACCTAGTCACATATTCATACTCTTTCTTGGTGGTCTTTAGATCATAGTAGGTCTTCATTCCTTCAGCGATTTTTCTGAATTGCGCTGAGCATAAGCAAAAGCATGCCAGAGATGTTTCCTTAAATGTTCAATGTACTCACGATTAGTACGTACAGGACACATTTACCAGGGTCTGCTCCTGACTCCTATAGAGCAAATGCTGTGGTAACACCATTATTCGTCTGGTCATGGGCTCAAATGGAGACATCTTTGTTGCAGAAGATGGTGTAGACCTAATAGCCATCAGGACAAGCGACAACCGGATGTCCCAACTGACATGAGGCCAGGCGGTAGGCAATGTGGAGTTTTCATTTTATCCCTAGAATATCCCACATCTTCACCATCTCTTCACTGGTAAAGTTGCTTCCTCGGTCTGACTCAATCCTTTGGGTAAGTGGGCTATGCATTCTGTTACTAGCAATGATCCCTCTAATTATTATTTCCCAAGTGCGTAAATGATTAGCCTTCGTGCGCACATTACTTTCCATGTGGACAACTGAATAATGATGTAAGCCACTTTGTGAGCATGCATAGTTAGTGAGATACAATCTCCAAAGAGTTTGGAAGGCAATTTCCCCTTCCCAACCACCGCAATTCTATGACAAGACAGGAGGCTCGCATTATGCTTTACTTTCTTTTATTTGCTGCCACACCAGCACTTTAAAACTTAACTTTAATACTGTACATTTATGTTCTTACAAAACCACAGTTATGGAAAACGAAAATGGACCAGTTTAAACGTTTGTTTCACATCTGCGTGTGATCACTGTAATCACCCGGGAACTACTAGTCCCATGATACTCATGTCTCTGGTAGTCCAATCCTCCCAGCTCTGCGCCTATCAGAGGGCAGCCTCCTGTATAAGAACCCTTGTGCCCAGGTCCTTTCCTCTTTCTTTTTGCTGCCATAAAATAAGTGACATTTTTTCGCTATCTTTGCTTATAGAAGGATCGTTAGTCACGTATATATTTCTATAATTTCTGTAATATGTCAGACCTTCCAGGATTTTGCGGCATGAAATGGCAAATTTTGCGGCACAAACCTTTATTGCGGTATTTTTGCGGGACATTTTTTATTAACTGGAGGGTCTAAGATTGCAACATTGCAGGAAAGAGGCAGAGTGCAAGCCTACAAGAGAGCCAGGGTATCATTATGTATCTTTTGGATTCATTTAATAGGAAGAGTCCCAGATGTCTCTGGCTTGGCAGAACAGTGTTAGATTTGGCTACATTTTTGGTTTAATGTGCATGCCTATTTAATAGTATTAACTAAATTGATCATTATCTGTTGTAATGCTGAAAATATTCCCCTTCTATGTTCTCCAATCCCTCAAACACCAACACACCTCTCACCAACACACATCTCACCCACTCCCCATCACAACTTGCATTCCTTAACCTCTGTCATACAAATACTCACTTGCTATGTCACTGTCGAGTCACAATTTGCACTCCCCAGCCCCTGCCACACTCCAATTCATACTCCCAACTCACACCTTACACTCTCAATTCCTCCCGCAATATACAGTCCTTCATTCTTTTGTGCTGCTTCTGCATCTTGCATCCTTTCTCCCATTCTATCGCACTCTTCCCTCATCCTTTTTCCCAATCTGCAGCTCACTGTCTCTTTCCAGCTAACCGCTTCCTCTCCGCTTTCAGGCTCACTGATCACACGCTCCCTCTACTTTCTGTACCTCCGCTCGCTCACAGAATTCTGGCCCACCGCATCACTGATTCCTCTGCTCCCCTGTGTAATGCTTCCTCCTCTGACCCACTGCTCTCTCTCTGCTTTCTTGCCTATCACTTCACATCTCACCCATCACTCTCTCCCTCTCGCTCCTTTCCCTCTCATAGTGTGACAATTTTTTTAAAATGTAGATTTTGACCCAGATCCTCAAAAAATGGGGCATTTAAAAATAGAGCCCAGGATATGCTATTTTTAGACAACCCATTTTTGGAAATGAGCAGATCACTTTATTCTCAAAGGTGACTGGCACATTTCCACTGGCTTGAGCTGTAGTGCAAATTTTGCGCTGGCCAGCTGCCTTGAATAGGGTTCTGGGTTGTTTGACCGGAGTGTAATTATTTGCGGCGGAACTGACCATAGTCAATTTCGCCGCAAGTTGATTGGCACTTCAGCCAAACAACCCAAAATGTACCTTTCACCACCACCCCCTCCCCCAACGGCTTGGTCGCAGCCACTTCCCCTGCAACCCTGCAGTGTCAGATCCGTCTCTAACGCGGGTCGGATCCGACTCTGCAGGGTCCCTTTTTAGTCATGTTCTTTTTTTTCTGGCCCCTGCCTCCAATTTTGAGGACGCGGGGGACACCCGTGCAATCCCCAAGCCCAAAAATACTGTACAAGGGGAGCGGGTGACACCCCCTCAACACATGTTCGGTATTTATAAAAATCGATTGAATGGTCCTGTCCGAAATGGGTAAAATTGTACCATTCCATTCAATCGATTTTTGTGGGTCAAAATGAATAGTACCTTGCATAGAAGCGCTCTCCCGACAGTGTTCTGCAAGCTTTCAGCGCCTTTCACAGGGACAGGCCCTTCATGGGCCTGCCACTATAAAATGCGACCCAAAAAATGCATTTTTATCCTGTTTGAGGAACAGAAATGCAAGCGACACAGCAGCAGTTCATACCTTTAAAGGAAATGCATGACAGGGTCAGGAAAGACCCTGTCACAGTGGCACCCCCACATCCCGTGCACGTAGGGTTGCCTACAATTTCTTCATACTTAAAAGTGCATCTTGCTTGGAAATGTGGGATGCGCTTTTAAATTGGCAGAAACGCCCCCTGATTTGCTCAAGGAGGTAAAAAAGGCCATCTGAATGGGAGCGCATATAAAATGTGCCCATTCAGGTGTCCCTTGTGGACTGGGCTGCTCTTTTTTTGGGCGCAAGTGATTAGATGTGTTAGCGCATTTAATTTTTTGCATAAAAAAAAGTTTTGAGAAACTGGCACCCTGAGTATTTTTTTTTTTAAACAGTAGTTTTTGCAAATGTAATTTTTTTAAAAAGGAGGCTGTTTTTGCACAAAAACAGCAGTTTTCACAGCATTTTGCGCAAAAAGGGAGTTTTCGCGTCATTTTGCGGGATCGCAAAATCGCTAAAAGCTGGAGGGTCTGATATGTGTATATCAGTATGGCATTACACCGTAGCGCACATGGAATTAGTTTCATTCTCCTCAAAGGAGTTTACCTGAACGCGAAGTGCGAGCGTTGCGCAGCGTATTACATTCAGTAAGCGTGCATTAGACTTCTTTCACGAAAGTTCGAGTGTTGTGAAGAGCGAGTGAGGGCCGGAGCCGCGAGCAATTCCGCTCGCTTCAGGCTGCTGAGCCCCGCGCTCTGTAATAATCGGCGCCGGCGAACTCAGCGGCCATTAGGACCGGTGGGAGCGGGAACCCCCTCAGGTTTTTCCCAGCTTCCCCAGAGATTCTAGCTTCCGCTCACATTGCGCTTGCAGTCACGTACGAGGGAAGTAGTTAACCAGAGCTCCAGATTAATTTCGAAAAAAAAAAGATATATATATATATATATATATATCTTTTGAATACTTTATAAAACGCAAGAAGCGGTTTACAGGCACACACTACATTGCTCCTCAGAAACGTGTGTAGAGCCTGAAGAGCCTTCATCTGCTGACTTCAACGCAGTTGGCCCTGCCAACAACTCGATTATTGCTCAGTTTGTCACCCCCACCAACACCCCTTCCACTTCTCCAGAGTGGAGTCAAGAAGAGTGGGAAGAGGATCCTTCCCAGCAAGAATCAGACTTGACACAGAGTTTTAAGAAGGTACTCGGAGACTCCTTGCAGCAGGCGGTCTCTCAAGGGGTGCAGCCCATTACCAAGAGATTGGAGACTCTGGAAATGATAATGGCTGAACAACATAAAAAGAGCACAGCTAGGAAAAGACGGGCTAGTAGCCCTGATGAAGGAACGTCAGCAGGACACCCCCAAAAAGGGGTTGAGAAGAAGGGGTGTAAAGTAGCCCGGAAGAGCAAGCACTCTTTGACCCCCACGGGCAACACTGAAAGGGTTAACACTGTTCCCCAATTAACAGGCGACCCTGTCGCCAGGCTTAAAGAAGCCTTCCTGGCAAAGAATAGAGACGGCCAGGATAGACCCCCTACCCCAGGGGTGTACAATTTAGGGGACGATGACGAGGGCTATTCGCCCGATGATGAAGGGGGTGAGGAAGAAGAAGATATCAGTAGAGGTGTGGAAGACCCCCAAATCATAGAAGATACGGCAGACATGTTTGACCCCGAAGCCATCCGGCACCCCAAGTCCTCGGAATGGGTACCTTCCCCTAGAGTGGCACTCTACATGGCTCAGCATATCAGAAAATCTCTAGAAAGAGAGGTAAGATCGAGAATGAGATCCCAGTGTCCTAGACCAGAGCTGCCGAATAAACTAACAGAAACCCCTGACTTAGACTCTAAGATGGTTACGTTTGTGACCAAAACAGCTAGAGACGTCAGGAAAGGCGTGGACCGAGCCTGGAAAGGATGTCAGGATAAGCTCCTGGACATTTCGGGTCCTTTAGCAAAAATTATGGACCTCACTGAGAAGTCAAAAGATACAGGTGTGCCAATAGACGCAACCGTCCTGGGCGACTGGGCGCAAAGAGCAGTATGCCTATTGGGCAACACCAATTGTGCCTTATCTTCGGAAAGAAGAAGAGGAATCTTATTGAAGATTGACAACAAGTTGAGCGACCTGGCCATCTACGAGGCGGGCGAAGGCGCCAAAGGTCTGTTGTTCAGCGAGGCGTTCGCTAAAGAAATGGCGCAGTTCGTAGGAACTTATTCCGCTTTAAAGAAAGCCCAGACTTCAATCAGAAAAATCTTTCCAGGATGGATTTTTGCCAGGACCAGACGACATAGGGGTCGCTCGTCCGGTCGCTATAACTCCCAACGAAGGCCCTACAATCAGTGCGCCCAGTACTGGAACTCCAGACAACAAGACTCCTTCTTCCCGGCTAGATCGAGGTTCCCCAGAGGCCACAGGGGAAGAGGATCTTACAGACAACCAGGGGCAGCAGCCGGTGAGTACAGCATGTCGGAGTGTAGGAGGAAGAACCCTCCACTACATGCGAGAATGGCAAGCATTATCAAGCAATGCATGGGTGCTACAGGCAGCAACAGGCCTACAGATAGAGTTTATAGGTACGCCAGTGCAGAGAACAGAACCCCGCCCCATAGTTATGGTGCAAGAGGAAGCAGCGCTCCTGCACAGCGAGCTCAGCAAATTAAAAAGCAAAAATGCGATAGAGCGCGAACTCCAGAGAGATCCCGGTTTCCTCAGCAACATGTTCCCAGTTCACAGAGAGGACAAAATAAGACCAGTAATCAATCTGAAAGATTTAAAAGAATGGGTATTATACAACCATTTCAAGATGGAGGGGATTCATCTTCTCCGAGACCTTCTGCGCTCAGGAGACTGGCTAGCTCGTCTAGATCTCAAAGACGCATACCTAACGATTCCGATAGAAACTTCTTATCAGAAATATTTGTGCTTCCGATGGAAGGGAGAAGTATGGCGCTTCACCTGTCTCCCGTTCAGTCTGTCCTCCGCTCCTTGGGCCTTCACCAAGCTCATGAAACTGGTGGCAGCAGCCATCAGAGAGAGAGGCATACGTATCATCATCTATCTAGACGACATTCTTGTCTGCGGATCAGAAAAAGCTACTCTAGAATGTTCAATGGGTATTCTCACTCCTCACCTCGCTAGGATTCCTAGTGAACCTAGACAAATCCCAACTACGTCCTGTCCAGAGGATAGACTTTCTAGGCTTCACAATAGACTCAGTGAAAGCCTCCCTCGAGCTCCCGGGTCACAAAGTGAGAGCGATCAAGAAAGAACTATTTCCCTTCACAAACTAGCCAGAGTAGTAGGTCTTCTAGCAGCCTCCATTCAGGCAATATTTCCGGGTCCTCTCCATTATCGGGCACTGCAAAGGCTCAAGATAAAACATCTACAAGGAGGCCTGCGATACCACCAATTAGTGACTTTGGACCGCAAAGCCCTCACAGAGCTCAACTGGTGGCTAGAGAATATGGAGGCCTGGAACGGCCGCGCCATTTTCGGCGACGCCCCAGAACTAGTAATAGAATCAGATGCAAGCAGGTCAGGCTGGGGAGCCAGATGCGAACATGTGCAGACAGGAGGGAAGTGGTCAGAGGAAGAGTTACACCTCCACATAAATTGTCTCGAGTTGTTAGCGGGATCTTTCGCAGTGCATGCTTTTCCAAAAGACAAGGTGAAATGTTGCTTACTGCTCAAGATGGACAACATCTCCGCAATGCGTTACATAAACAAATTGGGAGGCACAAAATCCAAAATGCTAGCTGAGTTAGCGAAGAATTTCTGGCATTACTGTCTTCAAACCAGAATCTCTGTATCAGCAAAATACTTACTAGGCAAGCAGAACAAAGTAGCAGACTGGAATTCACGTTATCTTGTGGACTCCAGCGATTGGAAACTACACCGCCAAGTCTTCCAGCGATTGCAGAATCTATGGGGGCCCCTACACATAGATCTGTTCGCGTCCAGACTGAACGCCCAGACATCAAGGTACTTCAGCTGGAGGATAGACCCGGATGCAGCGGGCACAGATGCCTTCCTGCAACCCTGGACAGGGGCAGTACATTATGCCTTCCCGCCGTTCATTATGATCACCAGAGCTCTAGCGAAAGTTCGCAGAGACCAAGCAGAGATTGTGATGGTGCTCCCCCTTTGGAAGGCACAACCTTGGTTTCCAGTAGCGATGGAACTTTCTACGGATTTTCCGAGGATAGTGCCTCAGCAGCCGGACCTTCTTCTCGACCCATCCGGCCATCCTCACCTGCTAGTGACCGCGGGCTCGCTACATTTGATAGCATGCAGGGTTTCAGGAAAAGATGGGACTTGCCTGGAATTTCCCAACTTGATGCAGATTGTATCAGAGTCTCCTGGGCGCCTTTCACCCTTCGGAGCTATAGTGCGGCATGGAAAGGGTGGTCCAGGTGGTGTTCGTAGTACGAGATGGATCCCGTTTCAGCCCCTTTAGTAGAAGTCCTCAACTTCCTAGCTTTCAAATTTCAAGAAGGCGGCGAAACGGAATGGGAGTGTATAGGTCAGCCATTTGGGCGGGCCATGATGAGATAGGCGATTCCGCGGTAGGCGATCACCCAGCAGTTGTACGTCTACTCAAGGGGATGAAGCTCAAAAGACCACCTATGCCCAAGTACAAAGTGTTGTGGGATGTTAGAGACGTTTTTCGCCTCTTTCTTACATGGCCCGATAACGAGAACTTGTCCCGATCTCAGTTATCGGGAAAGCTAGCCATGCTGCTTTGCCTTACAGCCTGTAGGAGAGTTTCTGATGTCAAAGCTCTGGAAATCGATAGGAAAATATTCTATCCGGATGGCATATCTTTTACCATTACTAAAATGACAAAAACAGATTTGAGAGTGATTGACTACCCGTACTTCACTAGTAATATAAAGCTTTGCATAGCGCAATGTATCAAAGATTATGAGAAAGCAAAAGCGCATATTAGGCCACAGGGAGTGACCCAGCTACTCATTACGCGCAGGAAGCCCTATCATGCAGTAGCATCAGCGACCATTGCTAGATGGGTGAGAGAAATAATGCATTGGGCAGGAATTGACTTGTCTCTTTTTGGCACGCATTCAGCCAGGGGGGCGATGGCTTCGAAAGCTTTTACTACAGAGGTGTCGCTACAAGACATTATGCAATCAGCAGACTGGTCCTCTGAGTCGACCTTCAAGACATTCTATTTTAAGACTGTATCGGAAATACCTAATAGGGTGGTGAACAGCGTTGAACAAGCATAATGCGAGCCTCCTGTCTTGTCATAGAATAAAGATTGCCGACGCTTCAGCTCAGGAAGTCTTCATTCTATTAAAGACAAGGAGGCAAGCATTATATCCCACCCAGAATTGTAACATATCAGTTGCATTGTCATGTGGTTAACTTTGTAACACCGTTGCTCATTCCCACCCTCATAATGACTCTCCATTCCTTTTAGGAAATGAGCAGAAAGCTACAGGATGAATAAACTCACGAAATGGAGTAATGTTCTTTCAAGTTGGTCGCGTTTGACCTTAAAGCCTTCAGTTCCGAGGATTGTTAACAGTTCATCCCGAGAGGATCGCTCCGTTGGTGAAGAGACTATTGAGTTTAAGGGCCAGACACAAAGAAAGAGGAAAGGACCTGGGCACAAGGGTTCTTATACAGGAGGCTGCCCTCTGATAGGCGCAGAGCTGGGAGGATTGGACTACCAGAGACATGAGTATCATGGGACTAGTAGTTCCCGGGTGATTACAGTGATCACATGCAGATGTGAAACAAGCGTTTAAACTAGTCCATTTTGGTTTTCCATAACTGTGGTTTTGTAAGAACATAAATGTACAGTATTAAAGTTAAGTTTTAAAGTGCTGGTGTGGCTGCAAATAAAAGAAAGTAAAGCATAATGCTTGCATCCTTGTCTTTAATAGAATGAAGACTTCCTGAGCTGATAGAGTGGGCAATCTTTATTCTTTACAATTCAGTGCAAAAGGAGCATCCTTTTTCCAAGCATATAGGCTATAAAAAAAACAAATATTTTACATAGAAAAACGTGTATGCACAAACACAGCTTTGCATGCTCAGCAGAAATAATAGAATTAGCTGTGGCTAATCGTTTGTTAACACTAGTCAGAGACAATAAAGAACGTATTTAATTCCATTGGGGAAAAACTCCTGTTTATTACAAAAAACAAGTATTGCTAATCACTGATGTGGCTGTCAAAAAAAATCTGAAATTATGCAATTTTTGTAAATGGAATAACTACAACTGAAATGAATGTGTCAGAAAACATGGCAATAGGAGTTTATGTGACACTTTCATGGAGTAATTCAAGGGCCAGGAGAAAATGTGGTAATAATTTGTGTAAGGACGATTAATGCATCACAATAACTGCACCACAGAATATGAAGATCAGAATTCTTGGGGCTCTGCTTACTATCCACATTATGTTCTGTGAGTTATGACAACACTTACTCAAAACCAGCCTTACAGCTAGGAGGCATATGCACCACCCATTTTACTCACTAAAAACAGGCCCAACAAAACCAAGAAACCATGAACATATAGGAACCTATCCCCTACTTCTACTCACAACGTTTCACTGATCTTTTTGAATCTACAACCAGCAGAGCAGTGGTATTGGGAGGAACACGAATATAAGTACTTGGCGGGCCGGGTTTAGTCCTCCCAGCAAATGAGGAGACTTAGAGTGGAGGCTTTACCACACAATCCATTCGAAATATATTTTTTGTGTATAAAGATTATTTCCCAGTGACGAGAAGAACTCGAGGAATCCCACCAGCTAGAAAGAGGGTTCAAATCTGAGGGGAAGCTGTTGGGGCGGAACCATGCACTCTACGTCCTATTGGTAGGGACCAAAAGCACCCACAGTGACATTGATGGGACTCTGAAGGTGTCAACGTTTTTCGATAGGAAAAATACTAAATGGAAGTAACCAGGGAATCCCAGCATGACGACAGGGAATATTCACAGCATGTGAATCTATGAAAGATCAAATTCTGGAGAACATTCTTTTGACACTTCAAGAAGCAGCAGGAGGGAGCCACTCTCCTGAAGAAGAACATTCTGTTAGTTTATCCTTTAGTTATAGTGTGAGTGTTAGAGTAGGATTTGATGCAGGACGGTGGAACTTTGATTTGGCAAACATTTTGACAATTTCTTTAGTTTTAGTTTGAGGCAGGGAACTCCCTTTTTGGAGTCAATAAATGCAATTTTATAACCAAAAACCATGCCACCTTTGTGTCAGCTTCCCTCTTTGACACACTTACACTACTCAAAATCCTTCGGGCAAATTCACATTTGAGTATTATAATGAGTTAATTTGCAAGGGGGCTGCTTTAAAGTGCTTGTGTGACATATGTACAAAGAATAGGAAGCATGGGATGAGGTTAAACATCGTAGTAGCCTGCTTACTTACAGTCGCTATCCGATATTGGAACTGACACTTGGGTTACATAGTGTGGGTAATGCTTTAATTCTACTGCTTGAACATCATTCATATTATTATAACAAACATAAAACAAAACTTGTATCTAAGTCTGGTAACCATTTGCAGAGCGAAAATAGGCAGAGTTATGGTTGTCTGGTAATATCTGAATGTGGCCTGGGGCAGAGTTCGAGTCATACGGTATAAGTGTGGTAGAGTGAAGTATAGGAGTCCTGGGTGGGGACAGAGGATAATTTGATTCACGTGTGCAGGAATATCTTAGTTTTATATCTATTCTTGGAGACACTTTTTCATATTCATTTTTAACCCAAGTTGTGGGTGTATGCTATTTTTAGGTTTTTAAGAGCAAGCTTGCAAATTAGGCAAATATAAATAGGCTAAATCAGAATATCTAGAATAATATAATGTACCTTTATTTTGAGATAACGTAAATCTGATGTACTGGTTGTGGCTTGTGCCTTATTAAAACTTTTCGAATAGGTGGGAATTGTCTGTGTGCGCTGCTAAAATTCTTCTGAGCGGGACCCAGAAGGAAGCTGGGCAAACGCACATGCGCAGAGCTTAGAGGGAACATTGGTTACTAGTGAGCTTTGCTGCTTTACATATGAGGGAGTTGTAATGCAATAACGCATGCCCTTTTGAAGGGTTTTCAATTGTTTCTACTGCACAAATCACAACTTTTCTGCCTGCTCAGAGAAATATTATGGCCGTCAGTTTCTACAGAAATGTGTTTTCAGGGACTTTCCACTTCATTGTATCCATTTGTGGGTTTGGCTGCAGCATGCTTGGATGACTTGTCACACAAAGCATTCACTTCCCAGTAATTCAGCGACTATGTGTTCCCTGAAAAAAACTTTAAATAAAAGTGAGTTAGGATGATCTAATTTATCGCTACAAAACCCTTGAAATTCAGCAGGTTCTCTGATTGATGAACATCTTAACTCGACGTTCACCCAAAGCTGAACCAAATTGTAGCGTCTTTATTGTCCCCCATGATGTTATTTTGTATGTCATTTTGAATCCCTTCTGTGATATCATCTATGTCCTCGTGGGCTTTTTTCAATAGGGTGGACACTGAGTTTAGATGGTCTTCACACCAGCTGAATGTCGAGGGTTTTGTTGCGATTAATCAGCTCACCTTAACTCTCTCTTAACTTCAATTATTGTGCCATGGCCAATATCCTTAAACCCCCTGGTAGTACATAAACAGATCCCAACAGCCACGACCTACATCCATGGCAAGCGCCCTCAGGCTCCACTAGTCAATGTAGTGCTGAGCAGTATAGGGAGTGGGGGATCCTGGGGGCAGGGAAAGAATTCCAGTAATTTGAAAGAGAGATTGGCACACCTGATACCGTTCTTAAACACTAGCTTTGAGACTATGGGTACAAAAGGCTTTTCTATTTGTCATAACAGGTATATTATATGCTAGTGTCAAAGCTGGTGTGTGAAGAATGATATCAGGTGCACCCATCTCTCTTTCAAATTACTTGAATTATTTCCCTTTGCCCAGTGCCTGCCCACTCCCTGTACTCCTTAGCATCCACCCCCCGTGTCCCTTCCTAAAATCCAACCCCAGATACCCTTTGCTGTCCCTGAGCTGCCTTTTTTGTGAGTAGGTAACCTTACCATGTATCTCTCTGTACTTTGTTATGTGACTTTGAATTGGGTGCGGAGAAGTGAATGGATTGTGGTGAAAGGCATGCCACTGAGATCAACATATATAGTTGTCTGTTTTATATATATATTTATGTGCATATATATTTTTTTATTTATTGGGTATTTATAAGGCGCCCATACACAAGTGTTTTGATGCACAAGACAACAAGACAAGAGGATGGGCGCATAGGGAGGACAAAACAAAAATTATCCTATTAGGCCTTGTGACATTCAGATCGTGCTAGTGCAGGGAAGAGGGGAGGTGGAGAAGTGCCGATCAGGGCGGAAGGGCCCATGAGAAAAAGCGAGTGCCAGGGGAGGCCAGGTGGACAGAGCCAGGGGAAAGCAGAGAGTCCAGGGGGCAAGAAGGTCCACCAGCTGAGTGCGAGGTAAGGGGCTGGAGGGGATACAAGGGTGCAGGCCAGCCAGGCTAGTGCAGGGGGATATAAGTGAGGGGGGTCACGGGAGAACAAGCTCAGGGGTAGACTGTATTAGGGGAGCCTGGTGCCCTGTAAAACTCTGAAGGAACCAGGTAGCCATTCAAGAGGCAGGTGTGGGACATTAGCGGGGGAGTGGGAGGGGAAAAGGGATGAAGAGAAAAGGAAGGTCTTGTGAAGCTTCTGGAAACTTAAGGAGATCCGGCTCAAGTCTGAGAGGCGCAGGAAGCCCATTTCAGAGTGAGGCACCTGCGCAGGAATGAGATCTACCCCCACTCTCTGCTTGAAGAAGTGTCTGATCTGCAGAGAGCTAGAGCTAGATGACCAAAGGGCACTACCAGGGAGGTATTTAGGGAAAGAGGGTTGGATGAAAAGAGGGTCCAAGCCCCAGAAAGCCTTGTGGATGACGCAAAGGGTCTATATGTATACATATACATAGACACCCACCATACACCAATAGCCCTTCAAATTGTGTTGGCCAGCACAGTGTCATAAAAAGAGCATGTAGTTCAGCAGCAAATTAGCTGTCAGCCTACGGTTATCTGGGCTCATGGTGCTGCCATGTGTTACCCTAAGTAGACAACTTACTATAATACAACTGCTACCTGTACCACTGACTACACAGATAATCAGGTATCCACATAGGTTGCCAGTAGGATCCAATGGCTACTTGGGCAGCAGTCTCAGGGCAGTATTGTCAGCAGGGAATCTATATACTGAATGCCACCCTAACATGAATGTCTTCAGGGTTGTTAAGAAGGATTTCTGAACTCTGACCTGGAGGGGCAGAGGTTCAGAAGGCCAGCCTAGTTTCTTGGAACAGGGTAACCTCTGGACAAGCCAGACCAATCAGGGTAGCTATGGCAGGCGGTCAAGACTAAGTCTCAAGAGGGGTGAGGGTGACTGAAAGACCTCAATGAGTATACAAAGCAAGGACACTTACAAATTACTCCAGACAGGTGTTATATTAAAAATATATGCACATTTATTACACGGCCTTTGTAAAATAGACCATAGCAAAGAATCACAGTATCACTAGAGTAAACCAATACATCAATATCAATACAATATATATACAAGACCATTGGGATCTAAGGGGTTAAGAGCACTAATTATGTAGACCACCTAGATGGGGAGGAAAACAGGCAGTGCAAATAATATTTAGACCTAGTTCCACATCGAGGATACCCCTAATTTAAGAGGCAGTCCAAGCCCTACGAAGAGATGAGCCTTATGCTCAATAGTACATGCATGCGCTTGTGCCAATGGACAAAATATGGTCTTTTCAAGGGTCTCTAGCAGCTCAGGAAGGTGGATGAGGCGATGAAGAACAAGTTCCCACTATTCAAACAGGACCTCCAATTGAGGGCAGAGGCAGTTGGAGAGTTCGGGATGGAGTTGCTATTTTTCAATAGCGGTGGAAAGGAAAGGGGCCCTCAGGGGACACTTTGTGTCTAAAAATGGGCGCCTGCGCTAGGGGCCACCGGTTTGGGTAAGGATTACTCACCGGTCCCCGATGCAGGCAGACCCAAACTTCGCCAGTACAGTCCACTTCGCTGGCAGGTTCGAATGCGACAATCAGGACGTATCGACACCATGTAGTTCCGATGCAGCGAGGATTCCCAAATGGGACAGTGGTGATTTCTCCGCTCAGGGAGAAAGAATCGGCCCAATTCCACTGCAGCAGGCTTCAGAGGCAAGGGGGTCACAAATGCAGTGAACTTGCACAGGTCGTTGCCACAGCAGGGCAACACGGCAACCGCATTTACTCCGGTCCGGATACACTCGTCTCACTTCACACCTGGGAATGCCCAGTGTATGAAATTTAGTGTGAGGGTGCCGTGGACACAGAGTTAGCAGTATGCCAAGTTTCGAGGGCCTCCTCAAAACGGCGGCGGTGACAGAGCAAATGTCCCACGTAAGCTGGTCAGCCCACTGGTTGGCCCAGGGACACTTCCGAAGAGGCTTATTTGCAGGGTTTGGTGAAGGTGCTGAGAATAGTTGGTCCCATTATTCAAATGGGTCAAAGCGCCTTTGCAGACCTTCTAGGACGACCAGATGCAGAGGGGTCTCACGGGACGACAGCGGACTCAGGGTGCCAAACCTTCCAGCGGGTCCCCAGCGATTCCTTGACTCGGCTTCTGTTGCAGGATACTTCGCTCCTTATCCCTTGTTCGGTCTGAACTCGGGAGATCGACATGGTAGTGGTGTTTCAGCCTCCTCTTATCCAAAGTTCCCTTTGGCCAAAACGGAGAGGACCCAATGGGAGATCTGTTCACAAACACTCACTCCATATATGGACCAATCGCGGACCACGGTGGTCCCAAGCATTCAGGACACTCTAGACTCTCTGGCACCCAGGATGTGTATTGGGAACAGACATCCCATCCCACATCCTGGAGGCACACACACAAGGCATGCAGAAGCCCGCAAAAGCTTTGGATTTCGCGGGAATGTGAATGTCCAAATAAGGACTGACCCGGGTCGGCTCGACCTGGGGAAGGTGAAGGGACAAGATGGCCAAAGGACAGGACAAAGAACCTTATGGCATGGCCATTTTGGAGCCAGGCCACCTATTCGTGCCAATTGCGGTTAACGCAGTTTAACATGGCAAGAAAGGGTTGAAAAATATATGTAAACGAACGCTACCACCAGTCGTGTCCGTGACACATCTGCACAGTTCATAAAAAGTCCAGCAAGAGTTTCTAGGGCCTTTGAAAAGACTAGAGACCCAAGTGTACTGTAAGGTAAGTTACATTGTACATTTGTTACATGTTGCACAAAAGTTGCAACATGAGGAAAGGACTAAGGGAAACAATGTCTCCCAGTACGGACTGTCTTAAGGGCATGTCAGTTTCCCCATAAGAATTGAGCGAAAGCCCAGAGGAGTGCAGCAGAGGGCTGTGCTTCTCTGGCAAAGTTTAGTTACAGGTGTTTAAACAGCAGCAAAAAGTTTGGGGGTTTACACATGGAGGGAAAATTACATCCAAATATGAAATCTTTCCTAACACTACACAGATAATCAGGGATCCACATAGGTTGCCACTAGGGCCCAATGGCTACTTGGGCAGCAATCTCTGGGCAGTATTGTCAGCAGGGAATCTATATACTGAATGCCACCCTAACATGAATGTCTTCAGGTTCAGCCATTTATCAGACGCCCTGGGCCTGTAAGACCCAGGATCAGGCTCCCACCCACATACCAGTTTAGAAAGTGCAATCAAATTAGTTCCCTGGTACCACAACACCCCTTTACTATTGCAACAACTAAATAATACTGCTGAAGTTACCTGCCATAAAAACACCTCCCCAGTTGGCCCCTCACCATTCCAAGGTTTCACAAACCGGTGAGCCCTCCTCACTTCGGTTTGGCACATTTCCGGGTGACATGGTCACTTCCGGTTCCGCTCTAGCAAGAACAGCCCGCCTCCAGTTGACCACCTGCCAGGTCGGTCACTCCCATATCCTTGTATGGAGCATGTCCAGGGCCTCTGCAATCAGTTGTTGAGGAGTCCTGACTGTCCCTAATGGAGTCAGTGTCCGACAAACCCCATCCTGGCTCATGCAGCAAGCGAGTACAGCTTGTGGCAGTATCTGCAGCATACCGCCTTCTCTAGGACCGCCCTTGCAACTCTGTCATGCTTTGGGGGTGGCCCTTCGTGACCCACAATGCCCCCACCTATTTCAGCCCAACTACACACCATAGTTCCTTAGGCACATGCTGCCCTTCCCAGTGCTGCAAACATATCCAAGAGGAAGACATCTGCCCCTTGTCAGACAGGGGAACCCTGTTGCTATCAAAGTGTACTGGTTGCTTGATGAAACCCAGTCCTTCCAGGTGCATAAACTTCTCCATAGCCTTGTTCACCCTTTTCCTAGATTTTTAAATGGCCACATTGGACCCTGCACCTCGACACACGTTCTGCAGCACTACCTTTGACCAAAACATTTCAGTCTTTGGGAGCGTCTACCCCAAGATCTTGATCCCCTCCTGCATTTCCTTTAATAACCAAACCTCTAACCAGCTCTGTGAGGTTGTTCCTCCCGAGGTATACTATGAGTACCCGTTGGTGCTGCCATCCTTTCTTGCTGCCTGCACACACAGGGGAGCAATGCATTCTATTGCATGCCCGGTGTGCCCAGCCAGACCGCCTCAGTGCTCCTCAGTCCCATGCTGCCCTCTCTTTGCGACCACTGTTGAGATCTGAACTATGCTCTCATGACGAAGGTATGGCCAATGACCCACACTGTGACCTGCTGGTGTAAACGACAGGTGTTAACGTCCACATAAAAAGGGTCTTTCCAAAACTACAACACACATGAAAACACACCAATCTAATGTACATTTGTGCACAGCCCCTTCCTAGGTTGCACAAGCGCTCCTTCTGTCAGCCTGTGACCCACCTACTGTGGTGCAGGCGCATTGGCGCCCAGCCCCCCATGGTCAAACGTATATTTTGTACCGGTCGGACTTCCATCTTCCCACGTTCTTTATTGCTGCTACGGGCATTAACTACTGGAATGCCATTGTGGCTGCCCCTATTCTGAAGCCATGCGAGCACCAACCTCCCCTGTGGCCTCCAACTTTTCCTAGTGCCGATTCCAACACCTTTCGAAAGTGAAACAGTCTCAGCGGGGACCCATCCTCATGTACTAGCAGGTATTCCCCCTTCAGGCGGCCTTGCCGCCATATAGTGTGAAAGGGGTCTAGTAGGGCAACTCTCCTCATCTGCTGAAAGGTACAAATCGATCCATCTCCCCTTCCCGCCTGATCCGTCTTGGACCTTCTTAGTGTTATTCTCACACCCATCTTGGAAAAAGTCACATCCCCTGTTGTGAGGACCCTGCATACTTATCCCTCTTTCCTGTTGCAACAAGGTAGCTCACTCTGGAACACCCCAGAAAACACCAATGGAAATGCGGCCCTGAAGAGTGCTACTTCAAATCCGTTGAAACATACCCCCCTGCAGCACTCCCAGCATCCTTACCAATACTCCAAAATCGATGGGATTGCGACAGTCTTTCCTCATTCCTTCCATTTTCCCCCATCCTTTAAGGGCGGCACGCACCATGAAACCCTCGATGGGGTCACCCCTCCATTCAATGTGTTATAATAGACTATTGCTGCCAAGTGCCCCACCGCCCAGTTCCCTGTTCAAGCCTCCTTGTGTGCCCAGATGAGAAATTTCTCACCTTGCTGCTCCAACCGCATTTTGGTGCACCCCAGTTTCTGGACCACACTCCTGGTGTGAGCGAGTGCTCCCCAAGGTCCCAGAGCATCGGGTCCACGAGATCAGCTGCCATAATTTCACTCTAATCATTCCCCTGCTTCCATGGCTGCGGGTGGTCCTTCCTGAACTTCTCCCACTGAAAACCAGAGAGTGTGTCAGCTGCAATGTTAGCAGTACCTCGGACATGTCTTGCCATAAACTCGATATTTTGGTACAGGCAAACCTCAACCATCTTCCTTATGAATCCCAGGACCACTGGGCATGATGCAGATTGTAAATTACATTACAGCCCTGTTATCTGACCAAAAATGCACCCTCCTGTTGCACAACTCCCCTAGCCAAAACAGTAGGGCTAACACAACTGGGAAGAGTTTGAGAGCCAAGATGGTACTCAATCTCCCCTTCTTTCGTCATTGTGTAGGCCACATCTGTGCGCACGAATCCGGGCTCAGGATGACCCTGACTCCTTCCTTCCTTGATGCATCCGAATACATCTGGCTCTCCACAACCTTGTGCCATTGAACCCTGCAGGAAATTGCGCTACATGCACATTTTTCCTTGGTGGGTGCAATTAACCTGATATGATGATGCTTCAAGGCGACATCTGCTGTTCCCCTTGCAAGCCTCCTAGCACGACCCAGGCTGTGAAATTCAGTTTGCCCAACAGCTGCTGCACCTTTTCAAGGGTGGTCCGGTCTTTCGCTTCATGATCACTTCTCCCGGGCCCCGTCTCTTCCCCTGCCCTAGCGGTATGCACAATTCAACCATTAAGCTATGAAATGAGGTCAGGGCAGCGCACTACCCTGGCTTCTTTCTGCCCACAAAGAGGAAATCTTCCAGGTAGTGCACAATGCCCCCTCGCGGCTCCTTCCTGCATCCAGCCCACTCCAGGAATGAGCTAAATTGCTAAAAGAACGCACAAGACACTGTGCCGCTCATGGGCATGCCCCTGTCAAAGTAGAAATGGCCCTGCCACTGAAACCACAACAACTGAAAACTTTCTCTGTGAACTGGCAGCAGTCTACTTGCTGATTCTATATCCACGTCAGCCAACAGAGCTCCTTAACCCACTTCCACCACCAAATCCATGGCCTGGTCAAAAGAGGGATATGTCACTAAGCAGTATTCGGGGGTTCAGCCAGTCGTTGACTGAGTTCCCCTTCGGGAAAGACACATGGTGTAGGAGCCTGTGCTTTCCCTGTTTCTTTTTAGGAACCACTCCTAGCGGGGATACTATGAAGTTTGCAACCGGGGGCGTCGCAAATGGGCCCATCACCCTGTCAAGCTCTTTCTCTTTCTTAATTATTTCAGTTACAATGCATGGTATGCTGTCTGCTGATGGCAAGTTCTGAGGCATTGCCATCAAGGGCCCCACATAAGGAATACCGAACCTGCACCTAAATCTGTTGTACAATAAGTCACGCTCCTTCTCCCTGGGGTAATCATTTAACAATCTGTGTAGCTCAGTTCTGTTAACGGAGATGGGCCATTTACCAGCCACTCCATATCGTGGCCCCCTGTGCTGTCCTCTGCCCCTGTGAGACTCTTGCCCGTGTCGCATGCGGTAGATGGGTGATTGCCCATACATTTTGCATATTCATGAGAGAACTTGAAATTCACGCCCCAGGGGCAGGAACCCCCATTAATGGCGGGAGCCATTCCCTCCCCCATCCCACCATCCTGTGATCCCCATGCCTGCACCCTGCAAGCCACTCTTGCATGGTCACTCCTTGCCCATCGCGGCCTGCTTGCACTGGTGAAAGGGCTGCCAGCTCTCTTTTCTCCCCTCGTCTAACTTACCCTACCAAGCCTGCCGAGGAGTCTTACCCTCATCCCTGCTCGGCTGACTGTACCTTTCCCTTCCATGTATGCTATCCACCCTTCCATTTCCTTTCGATCCCCTGTCACCCCTCGGGGACCTGAGCCATCTTGGACCTGAAATCACGGTCATAATCAACCCAACCTGTTGAACCATAATGCTTGTGTCCCTGTACTTCCACAATACCGCCCCCTGCTCTGTGAACTTCTCCATTATTACTGTAGCTAACAAAGAAAATGCCTTGGTCCAGTTACCAATCATCTGCTCTGGCCTATGGCTTTTCTTCCTTTTCTTATCATCCTCCTTGATTATTGTAATGTCGGGACCCATTTACCTCCTTTACCTGCTTTGGAATGCGCCAGGTCAATGACGATCTCCCTGACAGTAATGGAGCAATTGTTACTAGGATGCAGTCTCCCCCTGCACCTCCAAAGTCTGAGGGTTGTCCCTCAGACCCTGGGACAGTCTATTTTTCAACCCTGCCCCCTGTCACCCCTGTGTGGAGGGACACCCCAGGAGCCGCTGCCCCGCCATTTGAGGGTGCAATGCCCCTGCCTATCCCCCATCCCTGCTGTGGCCTGTTGCTCCTCTCTTCCCAGACTGTCTTCTGCGCCTATGCCTTTACCTCCCCGGCTACGAGGGGGGACTGACCCCTCCAGTGCCCTCGCGAGAGCAGCCGGCTCTGCAGGCTTCTCCCAAACCCCTCTAGAGCTTGCCGCTCCCCAGGCTCCATTTGACTCCTGCTGGACATTTTGCCTCACTCTAAACATTTGCTCCATAAACCTGGCCATGTTGCCAGGACCCCATTCTGGACCCGTTACCTCCTGGCACTTCTGCCGGTACCACGCTACTAGCCCCTGGTGGATGAGCCTAGCGCACTCCCTTCAAGCTGCACCTTATTCTCTAAAGCGACAACCTTACATTTGTGCTGCTGCGGGGCCCTCTTCCTATTTGCCGGCATGCCCGCCACAATTTCCGGCATGGGGGACGGGGAGGTCCAAGGTGGCTGGAGGGTTATCAAGGATAGGACCCTCCTCTGTCTGCCCGAGCCACCTTTTCGCAGAGCTAGTCCCCATGTTGCGAACCTGCTCTTGGAAGATAGCCACTAGCTCAGCGGCCTATCTGCTGTCAAGCCCAAAGCCGCTGCTCCTGGAGCTGCTTTCCCCGCTCTCAAACATGCTTGGTGATCCTTGGCTCGACATTCCACAGACCTAAAATATAGACACAATTAGTTCACTATCTTGCAATGCTGGCCCTGTGCCTCCTTTCCCTTCTGCCAATACTTCACTGCGCTATTCCCAAATGCATCAGCAGAGTAACACGCCCTTACCGGCTGCAGCTGACCCGGTTGCGGCCGCTCACTTGGCAATCTCTCCCTTTTTTCTTCTTTAAAAAAAAAAAAAAAAACCTTCCTCTTACCACTTTCTTGCCCACGTACTCCACTTTACTGCTGAGACAAACCACGAGCAGCCCTTTTTCCTGAAGGTACCTCCTAGACTTGTGGTAGCACATAGACAAAAACGTGTTATTTGCTGTACTTTGGGCCTGCCCCAAATCCGATACTGTGTGCCCTCCAACAGCCATGTGCATTCATGTTATAAGCATGGCTTGGCCTCTATAGACATTGGGGTGGCATAGCGCTCACCGACCAACAAAGCCTCCCTTCTACTTGCATTCAATGAAAAGTTGCATTTATTTTTTATTTATTTGTTTCAACTCGAACCCCTTTTAATTTTTGTGTTTGAGTAATTGTCCTGAAAAAGGACATTGTTTTTTTGCTTGAACCTCCGCATCATAAATGTAACGTCTGTATTCCTTTAGCCACTTAAGTTCAAGTTTCTATGCCTTGCAGAAGTGCCCTGAGAGCCAAACATTGTGAGAAAAAGGCAAACGGGCATCGTGATTGTCATGCGAGCCACATTCAGTCCGGGACTCCTCAACAACTGATCGCTGTGGCCCTGGACTCGCTCCATACAACTACAAAGGTATAGGAAGGGCTGGCCTGGTAGGTGTTATGATATGATAGGTTATTTATGGTTTCTAAGCACGGACCCGGGAATTGAACCGTGCTCTGCTCGGTGCTCTTGCTTCCAAGGCGAGCACGTTGCCCCTGTGCTATGGTCAACCGGGGAGGGTCATTCTCGCAAGAGCGGAACTGGAAGTGACTGTGTCACCCAGAAATGTGCCAAGCTGAAGTGAGGAGGGCTCACCGGTTTCTGAAACCCCGGGAATGGCAAGGGGCCAACCAGAGAGGTGTTTTGTGTGCCAGGCACACTTGTGGCATGATAAGGCTCAGCCTGTGCCATTAGGATGATTCCAATAAAGTGACCATATTTATTCCAATCTGATAAGTTGTTTGTGTCAATTATTTGTGTGGCTTAACATGTGATGAATGTCAAGGGTTGGGGTGCTTCCGTAGGGGCCAGCAGGGGTGTTGCTTGGTCTGGAAAAGACCTGGGGCTACGCTAATGTCGGAATTGGGGACTAGCTAGCCTTTTGGTTGTAGCTCTTGAGATTCTATCCAGGGCTACAACCAAAAGACCTGAGGTATAATCCCCCTACCCCCCTCGCCCCAGAAACGCCTGTGGGGGCCAGCCCAGCTATGTATACAGCAGACGGGTCCCAGAAGTGCTTGCCTCTCTGCCTGTAGGATGGCAGCTGCATGTCTGCGCTGCAGCCACCACCCACTCTCCTACCTCCATCCGGCCTGATGCCTGCACCCGCGAGATATTTCCTAGTTTCCTGCCCTTCCCCATCCGCTCCCCTTCCCCTCCTCCCTTTTCTGTTGTCTCGCAGCACCAAAGCCCTTGTCCCTTCCCCTTCCAGTGCCCTATTTCCTTCGCCAGCCCCTCTTGCCTTCGTAGCGGGCGCCCTTTCACCACCCCCGCTCTCAGCTAATCACACTGCCCCCCCTCCCCCCACTTCTATACCCTCACTCTGTCCTTCTCCTAGTGTGCTCCTCCGCACCGCCTACCCTCTCTCCCCTTTCACCCCGTGACCTCTTCAGTCTGCCTGTCAACCCTCTGGGGTAGAAGGGAACCCATTCCAGGCCCCCTCCACCCCCACTGCTCTGCCTTAAGCTGAGAAGCATCCTGGTGGGAGGGGGGCATACAGCTGCTCTGTTGTTCCATGCTGCAGGCGACAGACCCTTCCACCCAGAATTCCAGGGGGTCAGAGGTCAGATCAGGCATGAAGCCCAAGGCCAGCCAGCAGAGCTTTCTAGTGTCTAGCGAGCGTTGTATCCTCTCGGCTGCCCACTCCCCCGCCCCCCTAAATCAGTCAAGCCGAATAATGATTTCCAGCAGGACAGCAGTGAAAGGGGACATGTTTTTACTGAACGTTTTCAGAACTTCTAAAAAGAACAAATTAAAACGATAACATATATATTTTTGGCTTGGGAATTCAGACTGGTAGTGCCAGAGTTGCGCCTCTTTTAACCAATAAAACATTGTGCAAAGATATACTCTTGCAACATTAAAACATGTATGTGTTGTATGTATATTTCCATTTAGGACAGCCTATGAAATCGCACTTTAAACGCTGTGTTCACAATGAAGCTCTGATTGAAATCTAGTCTTTTTGGAATTGCCCAAAGTTGGGAGGGCAGGTCTCATTGCATACATCCCAACATTATCCATTCCATTAGGGAAATATTAGGCTGCCCATTCCTAGTTTTATCCTTGCATTCTGGGACTTGTAGTCCAGGTTTTAAAATGGGGCAATGCAGGACTTCATGTCCCAGAATGCAAAAGTAAAAGCAGGGCTGGACTATTGTTTCCTGAATTAAATGGATGAAGCTGGCATGCATGTCATGGACTTCTTAAGCTTTGATGAAGTTGTGAAGATATACTAAGATTACACTACTTTTTCTTAGACTTTATTGTGATTGACTGTATTTTAATGATTAATTCCTCTTTTATAATGTGCTTAGTACCATAAACCAGTCTCTAAGGGAGGTGCTGCCTGCCGCCTTTTGGCTGTGTCAAGGTGTTTGAACATTAGGCATGTAAAGCAAAACATCATAATGAAACCTCAACATAATATAACATGACCCAACCAGCTAGTTAAAAGGAAACAGGCCTCACATCCTCCCCTCACCCACCAAAGGTGTGAATAAATGCATGCAAATGCAAGCAAAAAAAACTGCAACACTAAGGTGGCTCTAGTTGATTTGCATGTAGCTTTGGGGAAAGAACACAGTGAGCCCAACAGAAGAAACATTATACAACATGGTCCTACAGATAAAAAATATGACACGGCATAGCATTCCATAACACAGTCCAGCATACCAAACCTAACAGTGTAACACTTAAAAAGGGCCGACAGTAGACCATATAGCGTAGTGCAGGCACATAGCACAACATGCCATTGCTAGGCAGCCCAAACAAATGCAGACGCAACCCAGCAGAAACAGCACTGCGAAGGTAGCCTGTCCCCAGACACATATTACAAATATTGGAGTAGTTGTACACACGAACATGCGTGCACGCACCCACACACATGCACAGCCCTCTGCTCCAGACTCACCGTGTCTGCTGCTGCTCTTGGGGTTGGATTCTCTTTGTAGACTGAGACCTTTGGGTCTCAAAGGAAAGAGGACTCCGCTCCTCACACCCGTAGTTCACTCTGCCCAGGGGTACATCCCCATTTCCTTTCATTAAGAGGTGGCGTTCCTCCTTGAATTAAGACGTGTTGCCAGAGAAAGGAACGTTTGCAGTGGTGGTCACTTACATAAGGCAGGGGGTGGGGGGCAGTGTCACCCCCCACCCCCCACCAAGGGACCCATAGGTGTGTGCAGAGAGCATTAAGGTTCTCTGGAGCGATATGGGGGCACATCAATGTTGCAGAGAGGCACCGATTCATTATTTATTCAAAGTGAAAATAAAGAATTGATCCGGCGCTCTGTAATGTTGAGTTTTCAACTTGGCTTGGCATGCCGCCCTTCAGAAGGGCGCCTCCCGTTTTACAGAGCGTTTCACCTGTGTGAGGTGCTTGGAGCTTGGAGCTCCACACACTCTACGTAACCATCCTCAATCCAGAGGCTGAGAGCGTGCTAGAGGGGCGGCCCCGCCAGTATTATAATCTCTGTTCAAACAGCGCACCAGGATCTTACCCTTACACTCTAAGGCGGGCTAGCAACCTAATGAAGAATGCCATAACAATCATGAGTGTGGGTGGGGTTGAATCATGGGCACACGCGTGTGCCCACGTTCTCTCACTTTGTGTGTTGAGTCTCTTGACTGGTGCACTCAGGGCCGTCACGAGGGGAGTCCAGGGGGGGGGGGCAAACTGCCCCAGGCCTCGCGCTCAGGGGGGCCTCGCGGCCACCTGGATGACATTTCATCTTGGGAGCTGCGAGGTGTCACTAGGATTTTTAAAAAAGGATTAAAAAAAAGAAGTATCACGAGCACACAGCATGATGGGGGTGGGGCGGGGAGGGCCATGGCCCACGGGGGATATAGTGGGCACTGGGCATGTGGCGCCGGCGGCACTGTACAATGTAACAGTTTGCCAGCGCCCGGTCCCAGCATAATTCCACGTGATTTGCAAACCTCGCATTTTGCAGACGACGCAGGCATTGGAGTCAGAGATGAAGTAGTCAAGTGAAATTACTTCAGGACCTGGACTCCAGCGCTTGCGCAGCACTTGTGTTGGATTTCGTTGTGGCCTGGTCCCGGGGTCCTTGGATGATCACAGCAGCGCCTGCAGGGTCCTATAGGCTACAACAGCAGGTGAGGTATCCGAATTTGGTGAATGAGGGTCAAGCGCTAAAAATTTAAGAGGGAGGACTCATCAACAAACGCAATGGGATGTCTCGCCATAAATTAACGTATGAAGGTGAAATATGCACATTTCATGAAATTGGCTTTGCATAACCACTCAAATTGCACAGGATGAATGGATTTGCCTTTCACACAATCAACACACACAACAACAAAAAAAGAGAGGATATTTTCATCTAATAGTGTTTTTGAAAATGTTAAAAGGTGTGCACGTTTTAAACTCCAAAAGCAATACAAATGTTTTCCCTGGAGTGTGCAGGACTGAAATGGGACATTTCACCTTTAGTTGTTAGTTATTTTTCATCAGGTTATATAATGCAGCAGTGAAGTGTCCGTCCTGCAAACCTGGTGAGGACTTTCAAAGAGGACATTCAATGTTTCTCATTTTAGATGGAGGGACTGAGTCCACCCTCTTAAAAAAGTGGGTGGACACCGTCCACCCGCGTGTACCCTCAACTTGTGCGCTGGGTGAATCAATGGTAACCTGTGTGTGTGGTCAGCACCATCAGTGTGTAAACTATAAGTCCCAGAATGCAACATGAAGATAGATATGCATATTCGTTGTCCCAAACTTCCAGCTTATAGTCACATAGCACTCAACCATACCAAGGTGGATGAAAACACCAGATTTCTTTTTTTTGGACGGGCTGAGAGCCCAATGAAGTGATGGGCGTATGGAGGGCTTGGCTAGTGAGGCAGATGACTGTAAGGAGGGTGACACCCTGCAAAAGCGTGCGAGTTGAGAGCTATGATAACGCTAATGCGGCCTTCTGTTTTTCGAATTCATTGGGTTGGTATCTATTAGATTTTGCTCGCGTTTAACACCTCTTTCAGTTCAAGATCATTAGGTTCACGTTTCTCATAATATGTACAATTATGTGGATCCGCCACATGCACAGATGGTCTGATGCCAGCTGAAACCACCACTCAGAGCCTAGAAGGCTCACTTTTAGGCATTCCTATGGTGGAAATGAAACAAACAGCATATCTAGGTGTGCTCCATCAAGCTGCAAATGATGGACGCCTTCCAGCCTTCACTTCCCTGGGGTATATAGAAGTGTTATCACCTTGTTGCTTTTTGACACCAGTTCCTCCTCATCACCCACTTGCTGACAAAGTAGGATTTAAAGATTTTCAGTAGGCATTTAGTGTTTCAGCTCCCTGCTAGCTGGCTGTCTCGCCAGGCCTTTCAGCTCTTTCAGTTGAAAGTGGTTCCTGGGGACCCCAGAAAATGCCCCCATGTTGCCAGTCATCAGTTTTCTAACATGGCAATATATTCCTTTCTATATTCCTTTCGTTCTGGGCTTAAAATGAGCGCTTTCAAATGCTCGTCTTACAGCTGCGTTTGCTGTAGCCCTTTCAGCGGTCACTTCCCTGAGGTACACAGAATTGTTATCTCCACATTGCCTTTTAACACTGGTTCCCCCACATCAACCAACTTCTGACAAAGGGGGATTTTAAGATTTTCAGTGGGCATTTAGTGTTTTAGCTCCCTGCTGGCTGGCCGTCTTGTGATAATTAGTGGCTATTAACTCCTGGCTGTTTTTCTTTGTCTCCATTATAATGTATGAACCCAACGGTGGCCTGAGACTGTTTTCCGCTCTAAGCAATGGGGGCCCCCAACTGTCATGTTGAAATGGGCTCCAACTCATCTTCAGCCAGGCCTCGGTAAAGAAAACATAAGTGTTATCAGGTGGCTTGACTGGCCTACATTGAATATTGGCCAGTCTAGCCAGCAATAACACTCATGGTGAACAGCTGGTCTGTATATACGTTCTGTGGCATGTTTTCTTTTTTACTGGCTGGGAGTCCTTATATGGTAATGCTGGCCCAGAATCCTTTGGGTTCGACGCGCTTTACAAATGCCAAATAAATAAATACATAAATTAAAAATATTGATTCAGCCTGCATGGACATGTATGCGAACACCCAGCAGAAACATGTTTTCATACTGGCACATGATGTGGGCAAAGGCAGCATTAAATGCAATGAAAAATGCTCCTGTGCATGTTTCGTGACTTACATCTACTGGGTTTGTCCGTGGGCTACCATAAAAACCAATTGCAGACTCTATGGCTTTTCATCCTAATTTATAAACAATTTTAATTTGATTCAAAAAATTTTGGGGGCAGGAAACCTTCTCAAGCACCCCTTGTTTGGGCTCCCTCACTGTGCTCTGTCAGTCCCACATAATTGCTGCACACATTTAAGCTTCTCCAGTTCAAAAATTCATCAGCTGCCCCTGAACATCATCTACCTGTCACTGTGTATGATGTGTGTTTTAATTCACACAAAGGGGCAGGGCGCTCCTCCCTAAAGCTGGCGCGCGCACCACCCGCCCCCAGGCCACCCTATATATATATTTATGCATATGGCAAAATTGTTATTCTGGAGGGAACTTGTCTTCAGTACAGAAACATAACTTTGCTGTAGTTGATTTGCTGTCATAATAATTAACCATATTTGGGTTGCTCCAGACAAACTCAATGGGAGATTTCTTGCATCTTCTGTTTGCGGCGGCAACGCTGGCCCAGTGCATAGAATTATAAGGGGGCCACACCAAACGTTTTGCCCCGGGCCTCACCACACGATGTGACAGCCCTGGGTGCACTAAAGGGCTCTGAGCTGCCTAGAGAACAGCAGGCCCACTCACGTACACTGCAGCACAAGCACGTGTGTGTGACATTATGTATGTGCCTCAATATTTGCCATGTGTAAAATAATTTTAAATAATGGTATTTAGTTAGCTGCTTTCCCGTGACCCAGTTATGTATAAGCTATAGCAGTGAATGCAGGGCCTGCCGCCTAGGGTCGATGTGTGTGAGAAAGTGAAGTCCTCCCCTCAGCCAGCCATACTCTCTCTGTGTGACTGAGAGGAGGATTTCACTTTGGGCCCGCGGCCCGCCTGGCCTTCATTCCCGTCCTGAATCCCCACTTCGGAGAGCCAGTGCTGAGTTGCTCGCTGTTCTTGGAAGCCACCCTGCCCAGCTGCGGGCTCTGTTTTCACCCATAGGACCTCCAGCCTTAAGAAGGCCCATCCAGCTCTGGGCCCCTGTGAGGCTACCAGCAGCTGCCAGCCCTGTCACCTATGCACCCCCACCTGAGACGCTCTGTTAAGCGGGGTGACCTGTCAACTCAGGAGGGCCACATGGGCGCGTCAGGGGCGACAGGCCATTGACAGTGCAACAGGCCTGCTCCAGCCCTCCTGCTTCGACTGGGCCTGCCCTGTGCCTGGCACAAATGTATGGTAATCTCGCCCGCGCAGGAGCATTGGGGCTCTATGTCTTGTCTCCGGGATCTAAGTCAGAAGGATAGCCTAGCGAGTTAAAGCTGATCTGATTGTAACCTCTAGCTCGCAAACTTGCATTCCAGTGGCACAGCTCGGTTGATTACAACAGCACCCTCAATGGGGGTTTGTGTGGATTTGTATTCTAAGGCAGATGTTTGAATACTAGTGCAGTAGAACAGAGCACATTTTATGTAAGAGCTGCGCTCGACAGAACTTCCTCAATATCACTTGGACGGTGCAATAGAATCCACTGAGTCTGAGGCTCAGACTCAGTGGATGGAGTGCCTGCAGCGTGACAGAGTGCAGCCCTTAGATCACAGATGAAAATCCATACAAGGCCGACCAACCCCACTATTCACCCTACTGCGCCCAAGGAAAGGAGAACCACTGAGTTGAGCAACAGTAGCCCCCATGGTACAGCTTAGTGACATCGATATAAAAGGTTTGTTTATTCAACATTCATTTGAAACCTAAGACTCAGCGTTGAGCGATAGAGATGGAGACACAGAAGTACAGCACAATTATGTTTTACTATTTCATAAAAGGTACAAACTTGTCGGGGTGTTTTCCCGGGGGCCGGCAGAGCCGTCCGCAGACCTCTGGGGCTGGGGAGGCCCCAACTCCTACCGCGTCCAAAAAGGAGTATGAGGCACACACAAGAGCAAAGTAATTACTGCTGTTTATTATAGTAACAGCAGGGATAGTTCTCAGCTCGTATGCATCCGGAGAGACTCTCAGCGTTAGTGGAGCTAGCAGGCCGTTTTTACCGTAGTATGACGCGCTACTTGCGTCACCTGGGAAAATAGTCACAAAACCTAACGCCACTTCGGGTTGGCTCCCCGAGTGGTAGGGTCAGTATGGTTACATGTAACAGAGGGGATTATTGGATAAGGACAGGTGAAGTGGTACACTTGGGTTGTCCCTAACAGTCGCTACACCGAAATTGTCACAAGGGGGCACTTGGTGATTGGCTAGCCAAAATGGCGTCAGTGGTAAGCCCCTCGTATTCTGATTGGTTTCCTCACGAGCCCCCAAGCCTGGGACCATCGCCTTTCCCAGCTCGCGATGTACCTGGTGCTGGCAACAATGTGCAACTTTGTGTTAGTGGCAGACAATGGACAGGTCTGACTAGTGGCTGAGGTGCATGTCTTTCCCATCACTGTAGGTGTCCAACTTGTCACTTCGTTGTTGCAACCTGCGTCCCAGTCATGGGACTCCGGCGACTTTCTGTCTCGTAAGCTTGGCATCTTGTCAGTTCGGCTTAGTCACGTGTGGAGAGACCGTGGCTGGAGCAGAATTATGAGCATTTGATTTGTATTTTGGCTCTGAGGAGTGCTTGGTGATGGCAGGTGTAACCTTGGAGCTGGGAGCGCGGCATGTGGGGTGCAACATCGCGGCCTTGGCTGTGGGCTCTCGTTGGGGCTCGTTCTGCATGGTCAGCGCTTTGCTTTTTCGTCTAGGAGGTTTTTTGTCTGAGAGGCTCCTGTCTGGGGATTTTTGCTTTTTGCGGACTACTTTGGGCCTAGCTTCTGGGTGGAGGTACACAATCCATAATATGGGGTCGTGAGGAGTGTCACAAGCAACAGTACATACATAGAGTGGCGTCTTCATAGGGATAGGTAGCGAGAAAGCATCTGCAAGCATGCATACACAAGCTCTTCAAGCGTCTTGCGTTTCTGCAGTGCTGTAGGAGGCCTATGTGAAAAATAACAACGATGCAGGTCTGTGGGTGTACCAGTCCACTGTGTCATAGCACTGAGTAAGTTCTTCGTGTGGGTTGGTGTGTGAGTGACCAGTGTGCATGGTGGCACATGTGTTCTTGTCTATTGGCTATGTCGTCATGGCATCTCTAACGAAAATGGTGTTTGTGGCTATTGTCCAATCGAGTTGGTCCATGAGGCTCACGTCGGCTTGACTAGGACGTGGTAGTGGGCAGGCTCCCCGAGCGTGTGGGCCGTGGACACATGGGGTCTTGTCGTCTGGTGATGAAGTGAATGGGTCAACTCCTCTTGCGGGGGGTGCTTGGGCCTTGATGTCCGGGGCCATGGTTTGGATGAGAATAGGGGGAGGGTATTTTCCCATTTTCCCACTTCACCAGTCTGTTCTAACATTCCGGCTTATAATGCAGCCAAAAACTCACAAGCTGTTAAGACGGATTTCTGAACTCTGACCTGGTGGGCAGAGGTTCAGAAGGCCAGCCTAGTTTCTTGGAACAGGGTAACCTTCTGGACAAGCCAGACCAATCAAGGTAGCATTGGCGGCAGTCAACACTAGGTTTCAGGAGGGGTGAGGGTGACTGAAAGACCTCAATGAGCACCCAGAGTAAAGGACACTTACAAATCACTCCCAGTCAGGTGTATATAGATTAAAAATACAAATACATTTATTTCAAGGCCTTTGAGTTTCAACACACAGATAAAATCACAGTAATACTTCTAAGCCAACACAATCCTATCAATATACATAAATACAAGACCAATGTGGTCTAAAGGGTTAATGCACGAAATGGGTCCACAACCAAAAAAGGGAAGGAAGCAGGTAGTGCAAATAGTCTGTAGGCCCTTCTCCATCAAACACAATCCTAACTGAAAGGCAATCCAATCCCTAAGATGAGGGGAGCCTAGTGCTCAAATTTACTTGTGAAGCTGGCGCACGCAGAAGTGCAGATGAGCGAAACAGTGTCTTTTGTCGGGGCTGTAGCAGCTCAGGAAGGTGGGTGAGGTGATGCAGAATAGGTTCACACTATTCGTGGATGGTCTCCCCCTGAGGGCTGAGCAGGTTCCAAGAGTTGGGAATAGTTCACACTAGTAGTGGAAATGTGAGGGACCCTCAGGGGCCACTTGTGCATAAAAATGGGTGGATGCGCTAGGGTTGCAATTACTCACCGACCCCCGCCGCACTCCAGACCAAACTTCAGCAGTCGAACCCACTTCAGTGGCAGGTTCAAATGTGGCAATCTCGCGGCTCTGCAGCTTTCAGCGACGAAGTTACATTGTTCATTTCCAAATGGGATAGTGGCGATTTCTCTGCTCCTGGTGGATGGATCAGGCTTCAGAGCACAGAGGGGCACAGCTGCAATGAGTTTGCAAAGTTTGTCACCACGGCTGGGCGACACGGTAACTGTGTGTATTCCGGTTCGGGTGCTCTCTAAAAAGTTGTGGTGCGTCTCCTTTTTAGGGCTGGACAGGCAATAACCCAATGCTTCAATGTTTCCACATCATCTGGAGTTTTGCAGAAGCGACAGACACTGCTTTCACTCAGACCTCAGATAACTTGGACTTCATTCGTTGGTTGGATATTAAGGCGAATTCGAAGAAATGTATCTCTTAATTTCTTGTCTGGAAATTGTTTCATGCATTCACAGATGGTGTCCAATTTACGAGATTCATGAGAAATATGAGCCACTGACTTATATCGATTTGCGTCCTTGAGAGTATTAATCCAGTCACCTTCTCTGAGTTTGGTCTTGATCCTCATGGGATTTTTGATCAGGGTTTTGATTGAGCATCCAATCTCTTTCAAAGCGGCACACATTTATTCTCGCCATTTCTGTAGCATGAGATTTTGTGATGCCATTAATTGTTTTCGTAGCATTTCCATGATCTCTGGTCGATCAGCTACCAGACATTTTCTGAAAAAACGCAGGCTTTTCCACAGAACCATTGATGCCAGTGAGAAGAGACCCATCTCTTGTCACACTAGTTGAATTGGTACAGATTTAGGTTGTTCCAAAACTTTCTTCCAAAAAAGACCTCCTAAATAGGCCCACGTCTTTTCTGAAATTTGTGCGACCATCTCTGACCCATAGGTGATTGTGGGTAAGACTTTGGCACAATAAAATGTAAGCACTGATACAATAGAAAAACGTCTGTACCTCTGGTTTAGGGCACATTCTTGACGTGTTAAGGCCATGATTGAGGATTTAAGTTGGCAAATCATTGGGGCTTCAGTTATGCTGTCACTTAACCAAACTACCAAATATTTAAATATGGTGGCTTGCTCAATAGACTGATCTTCAAGCCTCCAAGAGTGTGCATTTATTTTTGCCTTTGTTAGACTTCCCAAATGTCAAGATTTTAGTCTTAGTTTTATTGATCTCCAGGCCATTGACTCTAATATGCGTTTGTAGAGAATTCATCTGGCGTTGCAGACCCACTGGTGTTTGATTGACTAAGACGATGTTGTCAGCATAAACTAGTCTAGATATAGTCTAGGGACACCTCCAACCATTGATGGAATAATTCGTATTTGGGGTCTGAGTTCTTTATGTCCACCACAAAGAAGTTGAGGAGGGTGGATGGCATCGGACACCCCTGTTTCATACCCCTGGCTGTGGTTATTCATACTTTTAGCAACGTATTGTGGTGCATTGCCTTTATCAGCTCTATTATTTCCTCCTGGCAGTTTTTCAATTCCAATTTGGTCCATAATTTCATATCAAAAGCTTAAACCAAATCAACGAAAGCCATATACATTTTTGTTTTGGTATTTTGAGCACACCCCTTTATTATATTGATAATAAAGATGTTTACTGCAGTTCCTATACCGCTCACAAAGCCTTTTTGGAAAGGGTTGCTGACTTCTGCGCTTGTGCACCATTTGCAGAAGTGATCTGAGATAAAGGCGCCATACTCTTTCCCAATGATGTCTAGAAGAGCGATTGGATGAAAGTTTTTTGGATTGCCCATGTTGCCCTTCTTGAATACAGGGACTAAAATTGCTTTCTTCCAGGAGGGTTGAATATTGTGTGAGGTGGATATCCGCGTTAACAAGATATGTATAAGCTGTGCCCACTCTGCCGGGTGTTCTTTCAGAATTGAATTTGTAAGGCCATCGGGCCCCAGGGCCTGCAAACTATTCAATTTTAATATTTGCAATCTGATGTCATCAGGACTTACCTCTAGTATCCAAGACTTAGTTCCTTTTACAGATTGCGTTCGTGCAATAGCAGATGTAGGTGCTAAGTATACTTTTCCAAAGTGCTCAATCCACTTTGTTTCACCAACGTGATTGGATTGCTCATTAATTGATTGGTCTCCAGCAGATTTTGTTAAAGTCCAGAAGTTCTTGGCTTTCTTGCTAACCAGAATTTTTAACATGGATTCCGAATAAATTTGGTGCAGTTCAGCTCTCTTTGCAAAAAGTCAGATTTTATAGTTTTGCTTCTCTATTCTAAGGTTTGCAAGGTCTTCTGAAGCCCCACTTCTTGGCCACTCTTGCTAGGTTTCGTACTTGCTTTCTCTACATATCCAGTTCTTGGTTATAAACATGTTGATGATTCTTTGATAATCGGCAGTTGTTGATAACTTTACGTCAGTATGGTTCTAAAAGTGGAATATAATCTACCGCATGTCATCAGTTTCCAAGTCAGATGTTAATTTTTCGATGTTTTTATTTATCAGGTTCAGTCGAAGTCCATCATTGCTCACTGATGTTTCCGCCAACATTCTTTCTTGCTTGCGACTTGTAGTTCCTAGCCATTCCATGGAAAGTAGACGGTGATCACTTTCTTCGGTTCTAATTATCTTAAATGAAGTCACAAACGGTAAGAATGAGCGTGACACAAAGATATAGGCCCTCATTACGAATTCGGCGGTAACCATGCCGTTATTGGCAGCATGGCTGCCGCCGAAATCGCGTCGGGGTCCGGGTCCTCGGAATGAGGACTTACCGGACCATTCCAAGTTCGGAAGGCCCGGTAATTCCTCCCTCCAAGGACCCGGACACGGTCCTTCCCCATTCCCATTTCAGCCCCTATAGGGCTGAATGGGAATGGGAGAGGGAGCAAACAACGGGCCATTACGAGATGGCCCGTTGTTTGCTCCCTCTTCCCCTCGCGGGACCCGGTAAGCACGCCTGGTTTTCCCAGGCGTGCTTACCGTGTCCCGCGAGGGGAATTCGTAATGCGGCGGTACGGAGTGAACGGCGCCGGCACCTTTTATGGCGCCGTTCACTCCGTACCGCCAGGGTCGTAATGAGGCCCACAGTCTATGATGGACCTCATTACGACCTTCCCAGGTCATCTGGGGTGGGTTATCTTGTTTTATTTTTCCATTTAACATATGCATGTCCTTTCTATTCATCAAGATGTTCCACATAGTGCTTGTGTTAGGAAAGATGTCCATTTCATAGGTAATTTTCCCTCCAGTTGTGTATCCCGCAACTTTTTGCTTTGTTTAAACACCATAGTCTGACTTTACCAGAGGAGCACAGCCTTCTGCTGCACTCCCCTGGGCTTTTCACTCACTTTGTTATGGGGAAACTGACATGCCCTTAAAGACAGCCAGTACTGGGAGACTTTGTTTCCCTCAGTCCTTGTTAATGTTGCAACTTTTCTGCAACATGTTGCAAGTGCTCAATGTACCTTCCAGTATAGTGCACATGGGTCTTTCCGTCATTTCTAAAGGCCCTAGAAACTCTCGAAGGATTTTGTAGGAGAAGTGCAGGTGTGCCTCGGACAGGGCTGGTGGCAGCTTATGTTTTCATGTATTTTTAACCCTTTCCTGCCAAGTAAACCACAGTTACCGTGTTTGGCACAAATAGGTGGCCTGGCTCCAAAATGGCCATGCCGCAAGGTTCTTTGTCCTGTATTTTGGCCATCTTGCCCCTTCACCTTCCCCAGGTCGAGCTGACCCAGGTCAGTCCTTATTTGGGCATGCATTCTCCCGCAAAATGTCAAGCTTTCGTTCTGCATGCCTTGTGTATGTGCTTCCAGGATGTGGGCTGAACTGTTTGGTTCCAATACACATCCTGGGTTCCAGAGAGTCTGGTGTGCTGTGAATGCCTGGGACCACCATGGTCCATGATTGGTTCACGTATGGTACGCCTGAATGTGAGCAGATCTCCCATTGGGTCCTCTTCGTTTTGGCACGAAGGAGATTTTGGATAAGAGAAGGCTCCAAACACCCATACCATGTCGATATCTAGAGTTCTCACTGAACAAAGGATAGGATCCAAGTATCCTGAAACTAAGAAGCAGAGTCGAAGAACTGCTGGTGACTCGCTGTAAAGTTTGGCACCCTGAGCCCGCTGTTGTTCCGATGGGCCCCTCTGCATCTGGTCGTCCTAGAAGGTCTGCGAAGACGCTTCGACCCATTGGCATAGTGGGACCAACTATTCTCGGCAAATTCATCAAAACCTGCTGACCAGCTTGTGCAGGACCTTTGCCCTCATACCGCCGCCGATTTGAGGAGGCCCTTGAAACTTGGTACATCGCAAGCTCTCTGTTCATGGCACTCCGACCCCAAATTTCATACACTTGGCGTCCCCAGGTCTGGAGTAAATATAACATAAAATAACAACCATAACAGAGAGTGTCATATCCTCCAGAGGTCCAAAATCAGAGAAATTCTCATCAGTTTGTTTAATCATATTTAAAAAAAAAACTGATTCTTAAACTAAAAACAAAGGTTCCAGAAATGTTGTCATTGCGATCGCATAAGATGGTTTGGTTCCAGAGATCAGTAATGACCAACATTCTTCCATTTCTTGTCTTTGGAAGACTGAAAAAAGGTGATAAAAAGACATGACACTCTCTGTTATGGTTGTTATTTTATGTTTGTTTTTGCAAAAAATAGTTTTCAATTACATGCAAAAAGAACCAAAAAACAAAAAGGTACAAATATAGAACCAACACAGTGAGCTTTATAGAAAATAGAATTCGTTTAAAGTGTGCCTGTTGGCGCTATATAAAACACTCAAAGTGCATTGTCATTGGCGGGGGAGTGGGGCTGCATCCCAATCTGTGAAACTCGCCCAATGGGAATTGGTGTGTGCTTGCCATCTTAGTGCACACTGTTGGCTCTGGTCGCTGGTGGTTTTGCCCTCTCGCCCAACTTCCTGAGTGGAGCTGTGCGCTTATAACAGGACATTGGTAACTGCCATGTGTTTATATCCAATAGCCAATGCAATCAAAATGTAGGCAGTCAGGGCCATGTGCCTTTTATGGGGTATGTCAACTGGTCACTGTCTCGAGGCCCCGTCTGTTTCCACATGAGATCCTTGTTATGCATGGATGCTCTCCTACCACTTGTGGCAAAATAAATCTGTACATGATGGTTGTTCTTCCCTCATGAATGTGCTCAGTGGAGGTTGGCCCCTTAGGGTGGGGGGGCTTCCTCCTTTCTACTTCCACTGTAAGAGAAACTATTTCATGGGCTCTGTCTCTCTGTCTTGAGTCTGACTCTTGTTTATTGGGCACATTTCGCATGTGGGCTGGCCCGGGCCGTGCACTCGGCTGACCCAGGTGGCATTATCAAACGCTGCCAGACCTTGCAGCGATCCGGCCAGAGCCGGCAGCAGGCCACTACACATCTATGTGGCTGGTTGTTGGTTTCTCTTTGTCGTGTTCTCGCCCCTATTTTGAAGTGGGGGGAAGAGTCGGCCAAGTGGTCTCCCGCACGGCGCCGCCCACCATTTGGCCGTCATTGTTGCCAGTGCCACCCCGGGCCCAGACCCTCTGTGTATTTGCCCTACCCAAGAGGCAGAGGGGGAGGAAGGAGGCCACCTGTCTGTCGCTGCTTGCTTTCCTCCCCAGTTTAAGGGCCATGGGGGACATAGTTTCAGTCAGTCTTAATGTTTTCAAGCGCTCCATGGTACACACATAGTGGGGAGGTCCCCATTGTTCACCCCCACCTCCTGTGGCCAGTATAACACACACACATGATGAAATAACCACAGATAACTCTTGTAAGGTTCTTTGGAATATACAAGGTCACAGTTTATTTGGAGCAAACAATAAACTTGGGACGGTCCCAGCCACATATTACATTACAGTCAGGTAAGGGTGAACCGTGTCACCCTATTTGCCACAGGCACAAGCTGACCACGCTTCTGGTTACTACCAGGCCAACACCGGTTACTACCAGTAGGACACTTAGGGGCACTGACAAGGAGGTAGTTGGCATAGAGCCCTAAAAGGGAAGTCAGTGCCCGTCAAAGGATTTGGCTCGATCCCGGCCAATCCTGAGCCACTGCTGCCAAAGCTGCAGCGTGAAAGTCCCTCATTGGCTAGGACCGCCCCGATACTCCGCCTGTAACAGAAAAAAGGAAAATTAGGCACAACTCACAAAACACAATATCATTACAATCTATCTCTACTTTGTAATTGCTACAACTTCTATCTGAACTCGTTTAGTGATACAAACGCCTCACCATGACCCTTACAAACTATTCTACTTGTATTAACAACACCTTACTACTGCGTCACACAACTACTTCTATGCTACTCAACACTTTACCCCTGTTAATATCTCCCTTTCAAGAATACCTTGTGTGGCTGGGTGGGGATCAAAACACGGCAGGAGCTGCTGGACAAAGAGACTGATCGTCCGCAGCTCCCGCCTTATATGTGTCCCCTGGGAACCCGACCGGAAGTCAGGCCCTAGGGGACACCTCTTCCGCCTACACTGGGGAGGAAGAGTAGAGGCTGCCCCCCCCAGAAAGGGATGGCCAGAGGGGACAGCCCGCTATGTAGGTTGTCCCTCTAGCGCCCCTGCGCGGGCCGGTCTGCCTCTTAGCGGGGAGATCCCCATTGGTCACCCCCACCTTCAGCGTGAAAGTCCCTCATTGGCTAGGACCGCCCCGATACTCCGCCACGCTTTGGTGGAGACTTCCGCTACCACCAATGCCGCCATACCTTAGGACAATACTCACCATAACAATAATATGCAGCCAGCCCTTCTCAGTGCAACTTGTATTGCTGTCAAGAACAAGTCATTGCCTTTGTCTGATAGGTGAACACCGTCTGCATGGAGGTGGGAAGGTAGGGAGTTCAAGCAATAATGCCCCACGTAACCCAGGCCCTCAGTCCCTGTGAATTTCTCCATGCTTCTATTAAGACGCTTCCTGGACTTTTCCATGCCCGCCAAGGAAATGGCATCCCTCCAGACCTGTCTTTGCACCACCTCTGACCAAAAAATGTCAGTGCCTGGTAACTCCTGGGCTGCTAGGCGCAAGGCCACCAAGAAGCGTCCCCGACCCAACTTGGTCGGATCTTTGCCGCCCAAATGAATTACCATCATCTTTGGTGCCCCGCCTCCACCACAGTTGCCAGTGAATGCCGGGCAGCAAAGAGTGCCACCTCATTCCAGGTGTGTCCAACCATACCAACTTGGTCCCCTTAAATCCTAGGTTGGGGCCAACCGTCCATTGCATGTCCCTCCTTTCCACCTGCGTTATAAATGAGTGGCCGATCACTCATACTGCGTCATCTGTGGGAAAAAATGAGTGTCATAAATCGGTCATACTATCCCTCCGGACCACCATTGACCAACCACCTTACATATGGCCCTGCGGGAGTGGGGCGTTGGCTAACAGTTTTCAGGGGATGTGCCAGGCTGTGGGCGTATATGGAGCCGATAATGGCCAGATTCCCATGTACCCAACTTCATAATAGTCCGGGGAGACATGCCTTGTGTGGGTGCGATTTCTCGCCGTCACCATAATCAGTACAAAAGGGACCCTATAAAAACTCAAACAGAAAAGAGTTGAGTAAACATTGCTTTATTAACACACAAGCATTCGCGAATGGGCCACAAGTTCAACCGTCTCGCAAAGCAAGTCGTCAAAGTGCCGCCCTTTCCCCTGCACATCGTGGTCCTTTTATACCCATCTGTTTTACATTGTCATACATTGCTGCACATAGATTATGTCCACCACAAGGCGGTCCCTCACAGTCATGACTTTGCATCAACGGTCAACAGTTCAACATCTGCTATTGTGGTTTCCTGTTATCTGTTATTCGCTCTCTCTCGTGCCCCTCTGTGTCCTTATCTCTGTGCACGAGGCTGTGCTTACTCATTCCTTCCCCACCCGTAATCTGCAGATAGTTTTAGCAGGCTCAGCATGCTTCGACATACAGTGACCAAACACAATTCTTCTGTTAAAAACAAGTTCTTGCCAGGTCAGCAGGTCTTAAACGCCGCTGTATAAAGAGAAGGCCTCTTCTTTTAACAAAAGGGTACATTCTTTTAACACATATGGTGATTAGTACAAACTCCAAGTGTGAGCACAACATTACATATGTATGCGTACCTTCAATCCACCCTTTGCTCACACTTGAGCATCAATCTAAACAGTCCTAGCATAAGCAGATGGCAGGAAAGCAACATCATCACATACTGTATGTACCATAATCTTCTCCAGGCCTCCCATGTCAAAAAATTCCTGTTGTACATGGCTTTTATCCATTGGATTTAGGCGCGTTATGCTGGAAGAACACATGGAAACACAGCACGACACACATACCGGGAAGCATTGGATGCAGAGACAAATTCCTACAACTATTGCCGCTAGAACCAGTATAGGCGTAAGAAGTTGCCATCCAATTTCTTTCAGGAGCTTCATCCACCAGCTATCTCCTGACCCTTCCTCCTGGTGGATGCTATCCGCCACTTTATGCAGTTTGTTTACTCCATCCAGGATTCCTGTACTCCCTTCTGGTATGTAAACACAGCATTGGGATCCCACCAAAAAACAGACTCCGCCCCTTTCTGCAGTGAGTATGTCTAAGACATACCTATTTTGGAGAGCCACTAGCCGAATTGCTTTCATTTCATAAGTGATGTTTTCCATTAGGTCTGCAGATTCTTCGATTACAAACTCAAGGGCCCTGTTTAGCTTTTGGATTTCTTGACTGTTCATAAAGATGCCCGCTGGAGGAACCAGGACCCCCATCAGATCTGTAAACGTTTCCCATCCTGTAGGTTGATACGTAGGAATTTTTGGGTTTACTGCTCGTTTATTTCTGCTGTGTATTTCTTTATGCAGAGTAGACGGGGCATATACCATCACAGCCGGCATTATTCTGGCTATGTAACATACCCCAACAAAATCTTTGGCTAACCACAAATAAGCCCTCTTGTTACAGACGTAGGCATGTCCTTCAATCTGTAACAATCCCTTCGTGTAGTTATTTAGATTCACCATTTGACTGCACCCCGAGATCATTCTTTGATTACCTCTTGCGCTCCTCTTAAAACATATATTCTTTGGCCTAAACTCTTGTGTGATGGTGATAGGGGGAGGAGGTTCTCTTACTATCTGTACCATAGCAGGTGCAAGCCCGATTCCCTCAGTTTTGATTTTATAGCGTATCTTTTCCTTTAGAAGGGTTTTGTTCTCTCCTCTAACATAACAAGCGGTATTCGGTATCATGTATTGCTGTGCTGACACTATTCTCATGTAAATTAATGTACACCCGGCATCCTCAGTAACTGGCGATGCGTACACTGGGATGCCTTCACTGCTATGTCGGGGCATGTGGGTGCAGATCCAGCAATCCGTTTTATTCACTACCCCATATGTTGTGTTTATTATCTTCACGTATTCATTTTTAGCATAGTCTTCCGGGTCGTGTTGGTCATAGGCATCTCGATTCCTGCTCTTGACCCAATCTGTTCTCCCTGTTTCATTTGACTCGGGCAACAGGTTCTTTAATTCATATCTAGATGGATGTTCCAGATACCAGAATATTATGGCAAATGCTATTAGTACTACTATCGTGCATACAGAAAACAAAATTTTGCCTCTTGTGGTACAAACTGGTATTTTCCTCTTACCTTCTGTGTTTGAGGAGCATACACTTATCCGTTCAGGGACTAAACCAGCATACACGGGTGTAGACATAGTTCAGTATATGGCTCAGTATACAGCTTATATCAGTTGCAACCTAGCGATATAGCAATATCCCCTATTTAAAGCACCAGTGTCCTTATTACTCTAATAGTGGTAGGTCTCACTGAAAACCTTCACCCGATCTGTCCCACGTCTCGTAGTGCCTGTCCCAGGAGGGGAACGCCGAAGGCCCTTCAGGCTACAAGCCCGTCGTCTTCAGTAAGGCACAATTCTGCTAAAACCAACAAGAGAGTCCAAATGTTCATCTCCCTAATGATCAAAGTTCAAAACAGTGTCCTTACACGTTGCTTGGCACATACACGTCACGGGATCGGAGACGATGGGCACACCTACTAATGGCGTCTGGCAGTACTGTTGCAACCTGGGGTTGGTTGGTTCCCTTTTCCGGAGGAATCAGTAATGGAAGCGTCTTCTTGACGTGATTCACATGGTACCAGTGCGGTTTGCCATCAACTTTTACCGCAGTTTGTGTTGCGAGGAGCACCTGAAACGGGCCCCTCCATCTGGGTTGCAGTCCGCTGGTGCGATCGAAGGCTTTTATAACAACCCAGTCACCGGGCTGCACGTCGTGACCTTCTCCTATCAGAGGAGATGGAGCTACTGCGTTCACCTGTGCATTAATAGAAATCAGTCTATTAGTTAACCCAATACAGTACTGTTGTAATGCAGGCCATGCTTGCTCAGACAATCTCTTAGGTGATATGGGGGTCCCAATACTTGGTGGGCGCCCCATAACAATTTCGAAAGGAGATAAACCATGTGTACGCTTAGGCATAGTACGCATACACAATAATGCAATAGGCAATGCATCCGGCCATTTCAGTCCCGTTTCAGCACAAGCCTTTGCCAGTTTGTTCTTCAGTACCTTATTTGTGCCCTCTATAATCCCAGCTGATTGAGGATGAAAAACTGCGTGGAAACGTTGATCAATACCAAGGGCCTTGCAAACTTTGCGTACTACTTCACCAGTAAAATGAGTCCCATTGTCAGACCATAGATATCTGGGGACCGTATACAAGGGCACCCAGTGTTTCAATATGCATTGTGCTGTGGAGGTGGCACTATTGTCCCGCAGGGGATATGCTTCCACCCATCCTGAGAACCCACATTTCATCACCAAACAGTAGGAATGTTTATTTACAGGCTCCAGCTGTATAAAGTCCATATACACCACCTCAAAAGGGCAGGTGGGTAACTTACTGTGGCCCGCCGGGGCCGGTACACCTTTCCCCACATTATATAAAACACATATTTCACATTGTTTTGCCCATTGGCGACAATACATTCCCAATCTTTTGTTGTACCACACAGTACTTAAAACTTCTTCCATAGTCCTTGCGTTAACGTGAGTTGGACCATGAGCCACACTCACTATCACAGGTAAGTATGCATCAGGTAGTACCCAAGTATTCGTATTGGTATGTGCCCATAGCCCATCTACCGTCTCCTCGTATTGATCATCCTTGTGCCAAGATAGTCTTTCTTCAATGGTTGCATCTGCTTGGATTTCCTTTACGCGCTCCTTCGTCCCTTCCATAATCACATCCCTCCCCACTATGAGCTGTCGGGCTTCCCACCGAGTGTCCCTTGTGGCAGCTAGTTTAGCCATCTGGTCAGCCAAAGAATTTCCCTGCGTGACATAATCCAGTGTTTTTTTATGCGCTGAGCACTTCACTACGGCCACCATTTTGGGCAGCGTAAGGGCTTGCAATAATTCAGCAATCAATCGGGCATGTTTAATAGTATCACCTTGGGAGGTTAAAAACCCACGCTCTCCCCAGAGTTTACCAAAACTGGAAACCACCCCATGAGCGTAGGCTGAATCAGTATAAATTGTCACTTTCATACCGCTGCTTAACACTAATGCTCTCGTTAGCGCAATTAATTCTGCTGCCTGGGCCGATTTTTCACACACTTTCCCACTCTCAATCAACCGTTCCCCTGTAGTTACTGCATACCCTGCTGTTGTCTCCCCATTTGGCAGTTTGAAACAGGAACCATCACAGAATAATATACCCTCATTATCAACCAGCGGGGTGTCTTGCAGGTCTGCTCTACCCTTAGTGTGTTCTTCCATTTGGATCACACAATCATGCCTAATGTCATCAGGTGAGGTGGGCAAAGGAAGCAGTGTCGCTGGATTCAAAGTGTTACACCGTTCAATTTTTACATTACTGGCAAACAGGATCATCTCATACTGTGTGAGTCTAGCTGTAGTCAAATGCTGTGTATGCACTCTATTCAGAAGAACATATACCGTATGTGGAACCTTTACTGTTACTTCACTCCCTAGGATGATACCTGCACTTTGTTTTAGGGCTGTCGCTGCTGCAGCTACTGCTCTCATGCATGGGGGTAGGCCTCGAGCTACTGAGTCCAGAGTGCTAGAAAAATATGCACATGGTCTCTGTTTACCCCCTTGTTCCTGTGTCAAGACTGACACAGCGCAACCTTCCTGTTCATCAACAAAAAGGCAAAATCTCTTAGTATAATCAGGTGTGCCTAAGGCCGGTGCGTGGCATAGAACATCTTTCATAGCTGTCAGGGCTTTTTCCATCTCAGGTGTCCATTCTAATGGGCCGTTTTCTTGTACTTCTTTTAAGGCTTTTAGCATGGGCTGGATCAATACAGAGAATTCAGGAATCCAGTGTCTACAGTAGGATAAAACACCAATTATCCTTCGGAGACCCTTTGCCGTGTCTGGACCTTTTATGGACTGTATCAAAGCAATGCGATCAGTAGACAGGGTTCGCCCCTCTTCGGACAGCTCAAAGCCTAAATAATGGACCTTTTGTTTTACATACTGCATTTTGGCTAGGGCTACCTTGTGCTTATTCTCTGCTAAGTGCATTAGCACCAATCTGGTCACATAATGGCATTCCTCTTCGGTGGCTGCACATAATAGCAAATCATCAACATATTGTATCAGAGCAGTGTTAGCGGGTAGGGCTAGGTTATCCATCTGTGTTTTTAGTGCTTGGCTGAATATGGCGGGACTTTCTGTATATCCCTGCGGGGCTCTAGTAAATCGATACTGTCTATCTCGAAGAGTGAAACTAAACAGGTACCTGCTTTCTTCGGCAATAGGAATGCTGAAGAAGGCATTTTTCAAATCAATTACCGTAAACCATTTCGCTGTTTTGGGAATTAAAGTGAGTACACTTGAAATATTAGGGACAACTGGATATCTGGGTTCTACTATTTTGTTTATCTCCCTCAAATCAATAATGAAACGATAGGGTACCGCTTCATCACCTTTCTTGTGTACTGGAAGGATCGGAGAGTTACAAGGGCTATCATTTGTTGGCTCTACCACCCCTAATCGTATCATGTCCTGTACTATTTGATATAGTGCCTGCTCTCCCTCGTGTGATATGCGATATTGTTTTATCCTGGGCAACCTGGCACCAGGCTTTAGTTTGATTACTACTGGGGAAACATCCAACACTCCTACATCATTCCCATGAGTGGCCCATAGTTCATTCGGGATGTCTTGGAGTTCCGGGGGCAGGGTTTGCATTACTCCTATCATACTCATAGGTTTGCTTATGGTCATTCTCACTCCCTGGGGGGAGCAATATATTGTGGCCCCTAGGGTTTTTAATGCATCAATACCTAACAAGTTTTCTGGGCAGTGATTGGTCAATAGCCACCCATTCTCCCATTTTACCCCATGAAGTTCCGCTTCTACTATTTCACTTACAGGAGTCTTTATTGGATTTCCCCCAAATCCAACTGATACCTTGCTTTTATCCGATAATGGGACAGCGGGGACGGCTCTGATATTCACGGAACTGTTTCCAGCTCCCGTGTCTACCAGACATCTCATGTTTCGGTGGGGGCCGATCCTAATAGAGGCATAAGGCCCCCTTTGGTCTATAGGAACCTGCACCACTCCCGCTATCTCATTCCGGCATCCTCAGGACATATCGCTTGTGTTATCCTGAAAATCATCGTTATAGTATACCCCTTCTCCACATTCTTCACCCTGGCATACACCTTGCACTTGTGTCGTTTGTCGTGGCTGATACAGTAGATTGGGGGGAGGCGGGGCCGGCCAGGGAACATCCCCTCTTGCTTGTCCGTCAAAGGCATTGGGTTGAGGGGGTTTAAACATTCTATTGTCTTGGTTGCCGTACCCACCAGTCCTATTTCCTGGGACAAATGTTGTCTGTGAAGGGGGCCGTACGCCCCTTCCTCTCCCACCACTCTGGGGACACTGGGATTTCCAGTGTCCGGGTCTCTTGCAGAAGGCACATACATCTTGGGGTAGCCCATCCCTCCTCTCATATAGCGCACCTCCTTGCACTGTACCTCTTCCTGTCCCTTGGCCCCCTATCATGTTGCTACTATAGCCCTGTGACGGGCCGTTATAATTGTAGTTATACCTGCCTTGGGGCCCTTGATGCAACTGTTGCATCAACACTTTGGTTTTTAAATCCTTCTCTTGTCGTGCCTTTTGTTGTCCCTTCACTCTTTCCCCTCTTTCGTAATACCTAGCCATTTCGAGGAGATCCCGGGGGTTCCTAGTCATCCATGTACTTTCTGCCCTCCTAATGTTCTCCTGAATTGGCCCGTGGAGCCCCTCTACAAAGTTTGTGGCAAAGTACCGTTGGCCCGTTTCAGACCCTATCTCTAGCCCACTGTGCGCTTTGAAAGCTGCTTCATAACGCAGAAAGTACTGTGCTACTTCCTCACTTGCACCCTGTATCACAGCGGACAGTTTCTCCACATTCACATCAAATGGGGGTAACACCTTTTCTAGAGCCCTCAGGACTGCCATGCCATGCCCCCTTAGGGGTTCAGGATATTCCTCATGCAGTTTTCTATTTTTGCTCGCATCCATTACATCTTTCCATTTTATTGTTTCATTGTCTTTGGCACGAAAGGGGGTCCATATTTCTTCTGGGACAATGGCTAACAATATGTTATCTACATCCTCTACAGTAAATAACCCTGGTCTGAATAACTTTCCTACTTCTTTGTAGAATCCTGCCGGGTCTATACGGGGGTCGGGGATGGACTTGGTGATATGCATTAATTCAATTCGGGATAAAGGGACATACACATAGGTGCGCATCATGTTACCAGTGGCTGCCTCTATGGTGGGTTGGCACTCTCTCATTGGCATTAATAGTAACTTTTCCGTATTTGTTTGTTCACTCACAGGGGAATGCGCTGGTGGCGAAACAGAGGATTGATGACTAAGAGCTTTCTCTTTTATTTTTTTATAATCTTTTAATAGTTTCTCCACCTTAGCCATCCTCCATTCTTCCGCCCCTGAATCATCCACTCTTATATTAGATAGCAGTTTCTTATCCAATTCCGTCCTAATCCTATTCCACTGGGACACATACCTAGGCTCCTTTTCCTCTTCTATATCATCCACCCTAATAAGAAGATATTTAATTACGTTTACTTGTATAGGCCAGCCAAGGCCCTCCATCAGACTCACCAGGGTGGACATGGACTGCGAGTGTATGGATGCTATCATACGATTAGCTACGTTTTGGCCCGCCTGGTCTGCATCTTTGAGTTTAGCCTCTCTTTCCCTCACCTCTCTTTCCCATGCCCTCTTTTCCTTCTCCCATTCAACACCGCCCCTTATGACTTCCGCTATTATGTCGGACATACATCCCCATAACTGAACACTGGACGCAGTCACTGGTAGTAACGCGACAGCGTCCTGATATGCTGAGGGCAGATCCGCAGTACTCTGTCCTCTCAATTTACAGTTACCCTCATGAAAGGTATATAGTTTGGTGGCCACTGTCCTAAATTCCAAAGGTGTCAAACGCCCCAATTGGTCCCGTAGGCTGTCATTGAGGGGTGTGCCATACAGCCCGGTCATAAGGATTTGCAAGTCTCCATCTCTATCCTTTTCTACAGTAGTCGTTCTCCTATGGTCTATCAACCTATCTGGGTCTCCATACTTCATTGGGAATTCCACCCTTTCACCCTCACTGTCTGCCGGTGGAGCTGTAGCTCCTGGAAACAATAATTCAGTCGTTGTTTGTTCTGCTTCTAGCCCTATCACATCTTCATATCGAGGCACCGGCACGGCAGGATACATACCCCCACTGTTCTTAATCATCATATGTCTATCCAACTGATCTAGCCTCTCACCCTTCTCTTTTATCTCTAGATCATGTAATTTTTGATTTACCGTTCTCTTCTGCTCCTTTGCTTTTTGTTTATTCTGAGCATTGCGCCTGCGCATTGCTTCTACCCTCCATAGTCGTATAGCCTCAAACTGTGCGGGTCTGACCCGTCTTTTTACTAATTCTATTTCTACTTTGGATATGCGCTCCACATCAAAGGACCCGGTGTCTGGCCATTTATGCTCAATCAAATCTTTTGTGTATTCGGACCATTCTTTTAAGAACAATGTTGAATTCAATCCATGTTTAATCAACATATCAAATGCAGGGGTTCCTTCAAGGGGGGCATAGTGTCTCTTGCCTATACCTCCCTTGTGGGAAGCCGTTTGACCCATCTTGGCGGTATACCGCAATTGCCTAATACACTCACCTTTCCCAAATATGCACCTATTGGCTAACAATAATAATACATCCTCCTGGCGTATCTAACATATCATATCATCATTTCAACATTACTTCTTCATAGACGGACTTACCGCCGTCCTCTTCACAAACCCTGAATCATTATTTCCTTATTCCATCATGCATCCGTCCATACCACTTATCTTAAGGGTCCCGCCAGAGTGTTCCGGACCCGAAGGGCGACAGCCTGCTGTTCCACCGCCAACGGAGCCGGAAAAACAAGGATGACGCGTTGGTTGCAATCAAAGGTGCGGATTCAGTTGTTGGGGCCCCGTGATCAATTCCTTCTCCGGTTCTGCCGCGGCGTTCCTCACCCAGTGACGGACTGTCGCTCCTTCGCATCCCACTTCTGACACCAAAATTGTGGGTGCGATTTCTCGCCGTCACCATAATCAGTACAAAAGGGACCCTATAAAAACTCAAACAGAAAAGAGTTGAGTAAACATTGCTTTATTAACACACAAGCATTCGCGAATGGGCCACAAGTTCAACCGTCTCGCAAAGCAAGTCGTCAAAGTGCCGCCCTTTCCCCTGCACATCGTGGTCCTTTTATACCCATCTGTTTTACATTGTCATACATTGCTGCACATAGATTATGTCCACCACAAGGCGGTTCCTCACAGTCATGACTTTGCATCAACGGTCAACAGTTCAACATCTGCTATTGTGGTTTCCTGTTATCTGTTATTCGCTCTCTCTCGTGCCCCTCTGTGTCCTTATCTCTGTGCACGAGGCTGTGCTTACTCATTCCTTCCCCACCCGTAATCTGCAGATAGTTTTAGCAGGCTCAGCATGCTTCGACATACAGTGACCAAACACAATTCTTCTGTTAAAAACAAGTTCTTGCCAGGTCAGCAGGTCTTAAACGCCGCTGTATAAAGAGAAGGCCTCTTCTTTTAACAAAAGGGTACATTCTTTTAACACATATGGTGATTAGTACAAACTCCAAGTGTGAGCACAACATTACATATGTATGCGTACCTTCACTTGCTGGAAAGCCGTGGTAGCCGCACCTATTCTAAAGCTGTGGGTGGACCAGCCCTCACCTTTAATGCCCAGGACCCCAAGGGACATTGCCAGAACATTCCGGAATTGAAACACGGAAAGGGGGACGCGTCAGCGTGAATTAACAGGGGGCCAGCACTCGAAGATCTGATCCCCAGGAAGAGCTTGAGGAGATGAACAGGGCAACTATCCTTGAGAGGAGACCCATGCAATTCAATACTAAAACCTTTACTTTGCTGGTCTGTTTTGCTTTTTCTCAACTGGATCCTGACCCCTTCTCCCATGCCCTTGCAGAACAAAGAGATATCTCCCAAGGCAATGGCCCTCCCAGATATGTCATTCTTGGATGTGGAAACCAACTCACTGATCCTAAAAGCTCCGAAAAAAGCCCATGCGAATGCCAGCCTGAATGGGGATATTTCATAATCATTGAAACACACACCTGACAAGGCAGATAATAACTTTACCAGTAACCCAAAGTCAATGGGCTTGCGCACGTCCTTTTGTCTAAGCTCCGATCGGGCCCAGCCTTTCAGAGCGGTGCTCACCAAGAAACCTTTCGTGGGATTACTTTTACCTTCCAGTTTAAAATGGAAAGCTACTGCCGCCAGATGAGATGCTGCCCAGCTTTTTGATTTGCCTTCACAGTGCACCGTGAACACAAACACGCGCACCTGTTCCTCAGCATTGCGCTCCATGCAATTCAAAGCAGCAGTTACATTCTTGAACTTACCATAATTCTGCTGATATCTAAACCGGACGCCGGGTGTGAACGAACGCTCACTTAACTCACAGAGCGCCCTGTCCACGCTACCAGCTGCCACCACTCCTTCCGGAACTGCGCTCCTTCCAACCTGGCCACCGGGTGGGCCTTCCGAAACTTGGTCCACTGAAATCGAGATAGAGCATCAGCAGCAATATTTGCAATGCCCGGCACATGCCCAGCCCTAAATTCAATATTACTGTAAAGGCAAATCTCCATCAATTTCCGGAGCAGGCTCAGCATCGCCGGGCAAGATGCTGACTGTAAATTCATTGCCTGGACAATGGCCTTGTTGTCTGACCAAAGCGCTCTCTTTTGTTGGCCAGCGCTTTAGGCCACAACAACAGTGCGACCACGATGGGAAACATTTCCAACACCAGGATGTTTTTAGTCCCGGCTTTTTTGTGCCACTGTTGTGGCCATCCCTGGGCGCACCACTCTGGCCCTAAAATCACTCCGAAACCCTCGCTACCCGCTGCATCGGAATACATCTGCAGCTCAACACTGGTCTCCCGCCAAATCTGCACCCCATTGAAACTTTCTAGAAATTTGCACCACATCCTTAAATCCGCCTTTAGGGCCGCACTTAATCTGATATGATTTTGGTTTTGTACTGCACCTGTTGTTGCCCTGGCTAGCCTGCGCGCAAAGACCCTGCCCGCTGGGATCACTTTGGCTGCAAAATTAAGTTTCCCAAGGAGTTGCTGCATTTTTTTCAAGGTAGTTCTGTCTTTTGCCAGATTATTCCCAATCTCTGCCATCAACCCTTTGACTTTCTCCTCTGGTAGCCTGTACGTCCCTTCCACAGTATCAATTTCAATGCCTAGGGAAGTCAGGACCCTACACGGCCCCTCTGTCTTCTCTGGAGCTAAAGGAACCCCCATCTCTTTCATTAAAAGCCGGAAGGAAGACATGGCAAGCGCAGTCACTGGACCCAAACTTGCCGGGTTCTTTCTTGGGAACTATGCCTAGTGGTTACACGATGAAGTTGGGGAGGGGGGGGCCTGGAAAAGGTCCGGAAATTCTGCCCAATTACAGTTCCTTGCTTATCTTTTTTTCTACCTCACCTGGCTGATCCATAGCAGAAGGTAAGTTCTTTGCTAACCAGCAGGTCAGTGGGCCCTCATAAGGAATGCAAAATCCTTCCGTGAAAACTTGAAAAAGCAACTCCCGTTCCTGCCGCTTGGGATAATGATTCAGATGTTCAATTAAAATGGGCAAAATGACCGGAGAGGGTCCCATGGTCTGTAAAACAATGCTCTGCCTCACTGTAATGGTGACTGGGGGAGGAAATTTGGCATTTGGGCAATGACTGTCCTTTACGCTGGCCCCTGTCCCCAGAGGCACCCTCACGCTTAATGCACTTGACCAGCGGATGACCTCCCCCACATTTCTCACATTCATGGTTGTACCTTCACTTGGGGCCCCAAGTACAGTTACCTTTGTTGAAAAACTGGCATGTGTTGTTGCCTGTTTTACAACCCTCTTGTGCTCCGTTTGTATTTGAGCTGGCAGATCCGGAATCTTGCCCCCCTGTCCCTGAGGGCCATTGGGAAAGGGGCGACCCTTACCACCCTGGTCTTTCTTACCGTACCAATTTTTCTTGCCACCTTTGTACACCTTTGTACAAATCAGCCCAGACAATACTGGTCCTCTGCTTGCCTCCCATATAAGTGACCCACGCATCCATCTCTTTTTGGTCCCAGGTCATTTGCGGGCAATTCTGCATCATTTTCCTAAATCAAGCCAACCTGTAGACCCATACTGTTTAGTCTCTCTTACAATTGTTTCCCTGTATTTTATCAAACCTGGCCCGTGTTCTGGGTTTTTCTCCAGCACTATCACAGACATTATAGCTAACGCTTTTTCCCAGTTAGCAATATTCTCTTCCGGATGATATTTTTTCTGCCTCTTGTTGTTTTCCTCTGCACTTAATGTTAAGTTGGGGCCGGCATCCTCTACGGCCAAGAGGCTAAATATCTCAAAATATTCTCTGGTCCATACCCTCTCTTTCATGTCCTGGGGGATGTGCCAAGCTAAAGAGGACCTCCCAGACAGCAGGGGGGCAACCGTCACCGGCTGATTTGATCCTGGAGCAGGCGAGGGCATGGTGGGAGCCGCTCCCAAGGTACTGCTGCAATGAATAAGGGGGGTGCAGTAGGGGTAAGGGGGGACCGTTGCTTAAATTGCTTAAACTCGGGCCCTCTCAAACGCTCCTTGACACAGACTGGTTGTCCACCCTTAAGGGTAGGGCCCCACCTCCCCTGACCATCAACAACATTTCCTCCAAAATCAAACCAAATCTTTCATTGCCCAGTATGCCCCCTCCTGGGGATATCGCCGCTGGACTAGTAATTGGAACTCGCACCAGTGTTGGTGCCGGAGCCACCGTTGACATGCTGTTACCTACTAGCGAACCAGGCATTGCAGTGGACTGTGCAGCTGTTTCCACCAACCCAGTTTGTGCCAGCTCACCGGCGACTTGTGGTGGCACCACCACCTGACCCTCGTCTATCATTTTCTTACCCTTCTGCTGACGCTTCCTTTTAGTGGGTAACGGCTTCGGGGCAATCTCACTCGGTGGTGGGGTGTCCACCAAAGGGGGTGGGCATTTACTGCGCATTTACTACCAAGGGCTGGGTGGGCCCTTCAGAAGCTTCTTAGCCCACCCTTTCCCTTCACTGCACATTTTTTCCTGGAACAAAGCCCAAAGTGCTCCTTCGTCCTCATCCTCACTTGAACCTGGGGTGTTGGGAACCTCGTCAATGGTGTTAAACAAGTCCTGTGAGTCTTCAACAGACATCCTAGACTAAAGAAGGGGCAACATTTAAAATGAATACACTGCAGGTTCCCCAGTGCACTGATGGGCTATTGGTCCGCTTGACTTTATCCGGTTATCAGGAAAACAACCTAACATTAACAGGAAAACATTGGCCTGCACCTTACCAATTTTCTTCTTTTTGCAGTGAAAGGTTGCACTCCTTTCTTATCGCTTCGCTCTCTACGAGACCTGTGTTCAGTACAAAAATTGTTGTGTGTTAAAACAAATAGCATTTAATACCTTCCATTCCCCATGGACTGTGACTAATTGAAACATCCCTTAAGCCAGTATCTCACAGCGTTGTGGGGCCACATAATTAATGCTTACAGAATTTTGAAGTCGGAGGAACATCTAGTGCATACATGCTACCATATGCCAAGCAGCAAAAATGATCGCCCGCACAGTTGCTAATCAGTTAGTTTGAAATGTGCTACATGCGATCCTCATCTAAATAAAAGCATTTCATTTTATTTGCCGTGGGAAGGTAGGGGGTGGTTTGGTATGACATGATTTCAATGCGGGCGTAACATAGTGGCCCACCAAAATTAATGCTGTGTTACAAAACAACTTCCCAACACGGTAATTATGTTCAAACATATTCCTGCCCGGCCGAAAGCGTTCCCTTTTTTTTGTTAAAGGGTTGGGGGTCTGGGGGGTAGCAGGGGACTTCCTTCCCATTAGCAATCGTTCTGCCTATTAATCAAATCCCCTTGCCTGCCTAAAGCCACACCGTTCCGAATTGTAATTATTTTTAAACAACACTTTCAGAATATGAAGTTGCAAGGTTGGCTCGTAACCGCCCCACCCCCCCCCCCCCCTTTCAGGTACAAGTCACAACCCTTACTGACTGTGCCACAGAGACAGGTTTTGGATTAAGGTGCTATATAAATAATTATCATTATTATCATTATACAAAACGGATTATTGCGAGAAAAGTAATACACTTGTGAGACTTGTATAAAAACACAACAATATCAAACACCAATTTAGACCCACGCAGTCCATCAAACATGAAAATTAAACCATAGATGCCCCTAACATAGGTTTATAGTGATAATATTGAATACAAAAATGTCGAAAGTCATAATTTCGAAAAAATAATGTTGAAAAAAAAAAAAATTTTTTTTTACTCACGAAACCCCCAAAAAAATATATAAATAAAAATATAAAGAATTCGATTTTTTTTTTTCGACATTATTTTTTCGAAATGATTGTCTTTCGACATTTATTTTTGGTATTATGACTGAACACCCCTAACATATGCCTTCTGCTCGGCAGCCAATAGAACGCTGAACATGAAATCTGTGCAAAGGCGCGGCGGCCCTGCTAACGTTTGCCCCGCAGTCATATACATTAAAAGGAAACCAATACATTTCCTATCAATGGCAAATGCACGCCGAGGATATATTATAAAATCTCCAGTCATGGTTAGCATTTTTGGATCCCTCCAGCTAGTGCGGCGGCCAGCGAGCGGCAACCCCTGTAACCCCCCGATAGACAGGCGATGGTGTGCGCCCAATACTTACCGATCCGAGCAGACTGCTGCAGATGAACTGGAACACTGGAGCGATGGGGATCAAAACACGGCGGGAGCTGCTGGACAAAGGGACTGATTGTCCACAGCTCCTGCCTTATATGCGTCCCCCAGGAACCCGACCAGAAGTCAGGCCCTGGGGGCCGCCTCTTCCGCCTACACTGGGGAGGAAGAGTAGAGGCTGGCCTCCCCCCCGGAAGTGGGTGGCCAGAGGGGACAGTCTGCTATGTAGGCTGTCCCTCTAGCGCCCCCTGCAGGGGCCGGTCCGCCTCTGACACACAGTACACACAGACAAACGGCAGCAAGGAGATAGAGAGAGCTGCACTCCGTTTTTGTCTGTGAGTTGAAATCTTGAGCCGAAGTTTATGGCATTGACTAGTCTAAACCCGTGTTTTAGACTGCACTTTGGTTAGCCTGGCTGCATCACATTATTTTCCTCGTATGTATCTGCTTTTACAGCGCAATCATACATACTAAACAATGACCCTGTTTCTTTTTCGACTGGTTCATGTATGTGCATAAAGCAACATGTGTATGTTGTTTTCTTTTCAAGAAACATTGTGATTGCGACAATTCTTTTAGAAACAAGCATTGGCATTTGGCAATGCCAACAGTTTGGGCATTTATATAGGCATGGGAAAGGCACTTTCATAGTAGCATTAACTGCCCGTTGATAGTGACAGGTGCAAAATAGTGCAAGTAGTCAGGATTCTAATAGCAGTGCCAGGCAAATGCATAATACTTATAGACAAGCCAATACCTATGAATGCCAGTAACAGAGTGACAAAATGATATTTTTCCATCATTACTGGATAACTCTATAATGAATTTCTTTAAGCCTACAAGCGTGTATTAGCGAATAGCTGCTACTATCTTGCATGATACAACATAGTAACAGCTATTCTCAAATACAAGCTGCTGAAAATACACCATCACACTTGCGCATGAACAATGAATAGCCAACTATTCCCAGACCATGCGGCCACACTATGTACATGACTAGCATATATACAGTCCTACTATGGGCCATTCTAGACCTGAACTCCATAACTAGCACCACAAGCCATTACCTCCCACCTGCACTTGGCTTTACCATGACAGATCAACTATCAACACACATGGTTAATCCATCAATACCACAGTCACCTAATAACTTCAGTCATTCAGGTTCACGAACCCCTAATGCTCACATCACGGATAGACCATGTAACACCACCTCCAGAAACCTTAGACTCTGCTCCAGATTTACTGAACTATTCAAGCCTCTCGCTAGGTCAACGAGCAACACAAATACTAGAAAGTCATGCCCACCAACCTGGGGTGTTGCTAGGTCTGGACAAGACCCAGGGCTACGCTAATGTCGGGACTTTCGGGACTCAGGGCTAGCTAGCCTTTTGGTTGTAGCTCCTGAGATTCTATCCGGGGCTACAACCAAAAGTCCAGGGGCTATAGCCTCCATAGCCACCTCCTAGCAATGCCTCACTGACCAATACCACATTAAACGTTATTCATCTCACCCTCCCACCACCTATCAGTGAAAATTGCCAGCAGAACAAACCACTCAATGTACCTCAAAAAAATAATACTTTTAACCAAATCCCATTAAATTCACCAACAGAGAAGAATGCCCCACACGTTAAGGGGGCCCTAATAAATGCCCGTTCATTAGTGGCACATGCAATAGAGATAGCTGACTTCATAGCTATTACCGAATCATGGCTAAAATAGGCAGCTGGCCCCACCCTCTCGCTTGCAGTCCCAGAGGACTATACCATACTCAGAGCAGACAGAACTGAGGCCCATGGTGGAGGCATAGCTATAATAGCCAAAACTAACTTAGCCATGAGACTAACCCCTTCACCTGATGTTAAATCCTGTGAAACCTTAATCGCTAAACTACCGATCTCCGGTTCCAAAACTCTCACCGTTCACTTATTATATAGACAACCTGGCCCCATGATGTCCTTTGAGGTGGACCTAACCACTTTCCTCTCCGACAACCTCAAAAATACCTCAAAAATTCCTACTGTTAGGTGATTTTAACCTGGGGTTTAAGGACCCCCAAAGACCAGCAAGCAGAACTAATCGCTGACTCTCCCACAGAACTAGGCTTTAGCCAAAGAGAAACCCTTCCCACCCATAAAAAAGGAAGAACTGTTGATTGGGTGGCAGACTATAACTGCAAAGCCACTATCACTTCCATCACCCCACAGTCTTGGATGGACCACCACCTCCTAGCATTCTCACTAGAAGCCATTACTCTATCCACTACAAACACCCCATTGGCCCCCACCATACCCACCAGGAATAAAAATAACATTACAGCTGAGAAACTGGTACCCCTAATACTGCCAACACTGAACTCCCTACCGGAGTCCTCCGATCCATCCTGCCTAGCCGAGGAATACAACAAAATAATGTCTGAAGCTTTAGATACCATTGCCCCACTTAAATCAACAAAGCGTAAACCAAAAATGCACCTGAATTCCTAGTTCTCTCCTTACCTCAAATCATTGAGATCGGAAAAAAGAAAAAGTTAAGCCACATGGAGACACCAACCTTCGGACGATAATAGGTCTAACCGTAACAAAATATCCTCCCACTACAAGAAGGAAATAATCCTAGCTAAACAAGACACCTACAATAAGAGAATTTTGCAAGCCAACTCAAGCATAAAAGAACTATTCATAATCCTTAAAGAACTAGACACCCCAATACCTGTGCCAGACACCTGTATGAAGAACAAAAACGGGTGCACCGGTATTCAAAAAGCCTTATCTAACAAAGTAGCTACCTTACAGGACAAGATCACCAAAATAAAGACCTCCTTCATACGTCAATCACACCACCTAGTAAGCCTACGTCTACACACAAACCCACACACCGTTTCACCTTCACCAAAGTGACCATCTTAGAGGTGGAAAAACTATCCTCACCTTCAAACCGTCTAACTGTCAAGGAGACTCTTGCCCAGCACAAATCATTAAAGATGCTGCCAGAGACATATCACCCTTTATCTCAAAGCTAATCAACGCATCTTTTTCCACCGGCACTATCCCTAGCAACCTCATGGGGTCCTGGGTACTCCCACTCCTTAAAAAACAATCTCTAGACCCCTTCATTCCTACTAATTACAGACCCATTACTACAGTCCCATTCCTGCTTAAAATTTTAGACAGGAGTTGCATACCTCCAAATACAGAAATATCTAGAACAAAGCCATCTCTTAGGAGTCCGTCAGTCAGGCTTCAGGCCCCAACACGGGACCGAAACAGCGCTGATAGATCTCAAGGCCCAAATTGATGCACTTTGGGACAATGGATTTGGTTCAATTTGGTAGACCACAAAGTCCTCTTTAACCATCTGGACACGGCTGCACACTTCTTGCAACAAGCAATAAGCTGGATACAATCCTTCCTGAACAATAGGATACATGCGTGTCTTTTCACCATCAGCATCCGTCAACCCTATTCCCATCACCTGTGGAGTGCCACAGGGATCATGTATCTCACCTCACCATGTACAACATTTTCACAAAGCCCCTTTTCGATGATCTTGATGATCTCTGTATCACCTACACTAACTATGTAGATAATACCCAGATCCTCATACCATTGACGGGAGATTATGACAAGGATTTGGCCTTGGTGAACAGGGTGTAACTCATCATCCAGGCATGGATGGCCACTCACGGTCTATGCCTGAATGATTACAAGACTTAACTCATCATCCTCGGCACCACACCTAATCTTAAGAAACTCAGCCACAAAAACACCAGTTTTAATGTTGATGGCATCACAATCAAAGTCGCCAAAGAAGTAAAAAAATGACACCACCCTCTCCTTCTCCAAACAGGTCAACGCTATGGACTCAGCCAAAGCCTACACCTGTAAGAGCTGCCAAGCCCTTCCTCTCCACGCACAGTTTCATTACTTTTGCCAGAGCACTAATTCTTTCGAAACTGGACTACTGCAATGCCCTATATCTGGGGGCCAACAAGCACATTATTAATAAAATCCAGATTCTACAAAACAACTCCCTTAGAGCCGTGTTGGGTATAGCAAAAAAAGCTCACATCTCAGAGACAAGGAGAATGAACAACTGGCTCACCACTAATGATACAATCCTGATAAATATGGCATCACTTACTCATAAGTGCCTTAACAATGCTGCCCCACGCTATCTTATATAAAGATTCAAGAGACAATCATCTAATCGCCCAACAAGAATGGCCAACACTAACCTTCTAACGATACCTAGGTTTAAACGCTCCAAAACTGGAGGATGCAGCTTCCAGTCAAAGCTGCTCAGCTGTGCAACTCCCTACCCCTGGCCTTAAGGGTAGACCAAACATACCCACACTTCAGACTTTTTTTTTAAAAAAACGATTTTATTAATTTTATTCAAACAACAAATAACAAACCAAACTCAATTTACAGTGGATACATAACTTGCTCATAAATGCACATACATTGTTACATTTTCACCCACTGTATTTACCGTCCCACCCCACTCCCGAGCCTACTTTCTCCCATTGTTAGTCTCCACCTCTTGTGGTGGGGAGACCTCTTCAGCCACGCTTATTAAGTCATCATCACTTGGTCCATCATACGAAGGCCCAAATAGTTCTGCTATTAGTTGTCTCCAACCCGCTAGGGCTCCAGCTTCACCCTCTATGTCCCCTTTACACGCTTCCTGCCATGCCACTGTTTCTGCCTCCGCCCACTTCTGCAAGTCCCTCCACCACGTCTCCACTTTGGGCCTGTGACACGCTTTCCATCCCATCGCCATCCTTCTCTTCGCCAGAACATATGCCAGATCTTTCAATTTACTCACATGTTTAAGCTTCTGCGGTCTGGGGAACCCTCCCAACAAACAGTATCCACCTTCATGCAGATTCCCTTGTCTTCCATTTTCTGTGCTATGTCTCTCCAATATTTCGCTATCAGTGGGCATGCCCAGAACACATGTACCATTCCTGCGTTTTCCTCATTACATTTGGGACACACTTGGCTTCCGGCGTTCTTAGATTTGGCTATCTTTAGTGACGTCAGATATGCTCTGTGAGTTATATACATCTGTATTTGTTGCAGCCTAGCATTTCTCGATACTTTTTTATGATACCCATGAGCCCTTTCCCACATCCTGTCACTCATCAGGTCCCCTACTTCTTCCTCCCAGTCCAGTCTAAGTTGCACCACTTCCTTGCCCACTTGAGTCATCATCACCTCATATACTCTAGACATTTCATGCTCCCCTTCGGCTATATCATATACCGTATCTAGTGTGGTGTCCGGTTCCTCTGCTTTTTCCACCTCGGACCAGGTATCTTTAATTTGTTGCACCATCCCATGATACGTAATGTATTGCCCAGCACTCAACCCCGTTTGTTCCACCAGCTCCTCAAATTCCAATATTTTCCCTTCTTGCCACACATCCCCCAATGTTGCTATTCCTAAGAGTTCCCAATACTTCCTAATCATTAACCTTAGTTGCTTTTCTGTTCCCATCATTGTGACCAATGGGATTTGCGAAGAGCACAGGGCCGGCTTGTCCATCAACCGGCATGCCCTCTGCCACATCCCCCACCCAAGACCCAACATCCCCGGGCGACTTCTCAGCTCCCGCTTGGGTAACCATATCATTTCTCTCAAAAAATATGGGGTGCAATCTCCTTGATCCAGCCTATGCTCTAAGGTAGGCTCCGCAGAGAGCCATTTGGCTACATGTTGCAATTGGCTCGCTACATAATATACTTCCCAGTTTGGTAATTTAATGCCCCCTTTCTCATGCAGATTTTGGAGTTTCCACAGGGCTACCCTGTTCCTCATCCCGTACCATAGGAATTCCCTGCATATGCTGTCCAACCTAATAAAGAATTGCCGGGGTATGGAGTATGGGATGTTCGCGAAGCAATGCAACAGTCTGGGCAATGCCACCATCTTGAGCATCGCCCCTCGCCCCATCATTGCCAAGGGGAGTTTCGCCCAGAACTTCATGCTGTTTTCATGCTGTTTTCCAGTTTCTGAACCGTTCTTTCTGTATTATGCCTATGTTCGGCTTCTACTGTATGGTATATGTCTATCCCAAGACATCTAAAGGTTGTGGCCTCCCACGGTATCTGAAGTACTGGCAAATCCTCCGCCAAGAGCCCCCTATATCTGCCCAGCGGGAACACACAGGATTTACTTGGGTTCACAGCTATACCTGAGAGTTCAGCAAACCACTCCACCACTTCTAACACATACTGCAGATTCTCCTCTGGGTAGCGCAAATACAATAAAATATCATCTGCGTATAGTGAAATTAAATGTGATGTTTCCCCGATGACAATGCCTATTGCATCATATTGCTGCCTTAAATAAATCGTCGGTTCCTGGGGTTTTACACGTGGGCAGCTGCCTCATCACTTCTTCTAGCTCCTCTAGGGTGATCGGAGCATCTAGCTCCTCCCTTTCCTCTACACTAATTTGGGGTAGCCTAATATCTTCCAGTATGTCTCCTATTTCCCCTCTGTTGCTCCCCCTCTCGTCCCCGTACAAGCGTCTATAATAGTCTGCAAACTCTTGATTAACCCCCTCTTGCGTATCCACCATGTCGCCATTGTCTTTCACTATTGTTCTGATTAGGGGTCTAGGAGTCTCGTTTTTGTAGAGCCACGCAAGCAGTCTTCCTGGTTTGTCGCCTCCTGCATGTTGTCTTTCTATGTACTTTTTATAATTAAGATTACAGAATCTCTCCCAACATCCTGCACATTTCTGCTGCAGGCCCAGTGCCATTTCTGTATCTGCCTTAGTGTTGCTGCCCCGTTCCAATACCCTCTTCAGAGTCCTGCAATTCCGTCAGAATCCCATTCTGCAGTCCTTTAGACTTGGCTATGGCAATTCCTCTCACTACTACTTTAAAGGCTTCCCAGAGTGTGCCTGCTGTCTTAACACTGCCAGTATTTATCTAGAAATAACTTATTATTTCCTCTCGCATATCCTCCCTCAATACGCTATCTTTAAGCGCTTTTGCACGCAATCGCCATGTGGGTATCCTCCCCCTTAGGGGTCGGTATTGCCACACTAGCAGCAGTGGCGAGTGATCTGAGAGCACTCTAGCTTTGTATTCCGCCTGCAGTATTTCGGTCTGTAACTCCTGCGTGACAAATACATAGTCCAGTCTTGTATGTAGGCCCTGTGGGGCTGCATAGTGTGAATATTGTCTATCCTGCGGATGACGTGTTCTCCATGCATCTGTCAGCCCAAAATCCACCAGTAGTGCATGCAGTGCCTTTTCAGCCGGGGTGGGTCTAACTATTTTAGTGTCTGATCTATCTATGTTGGGGTTCAACACACAATTGAAATCTCTCCCCCCACAATATAGCTCCCCCCACGCTACAACTGAGTTTACTATACAGGGTCCTAAAATACGCAGCTGTATCTTGGTTCGGGGCATAAGTATTTACGATGCAGATCTCTCTATTTTCCACCATCCCTTTCATGATCACCATCTTACCATCCCCCTCTACCAACGAGCTCAGCAACTGAAACGGAACATGTGGGGCCACCCATGTGATTACCCCTCTTGCATAGGCAGAGTATGTTGCACCTACCACTGTCCCTCTCCACTATTTCCGTATCACTTCCAGTTTATCTTGCGTTAAATGAGTTTCTTGTAACAGGGCTATAACCACTTTCTGTCTGCGCAGGTACATCATTACCTTGTTCCGCTTCAGATAACTATTGTGCCCCCTGACGTTCCAAGTGACTATCTTAAGGTCTCCCATGGTTCGTCTCGTGTTCCGTGAGGTGTAGGCTCACCCCATAACTCTTCCCCAACTATAGCAAACCACAGCACACAACCCCTTCCCTCCCCCCTCCTCACCCTACCCCGTCCCCAACAGTTGCCCAGCTTCATCCCTGGATCTCAGGCTCCCCCGCGTTTGGGCCTACCCTGATACCCCAGGCAAGACCCCAGCAGGGTATCACCGCACTATCGGCGACCTAACTAAACTCTAAATGGGGGATGTAAAGGTTGGTCCTGCAAGGCTCCTTGACAAAGTCATGATCGCAATATTTGTGGATCATGTGTTTCCCCCAGCCTGTTCACACCATTTAGCAAGCTGCTTCAGTGACTATATTCAAGTCCCATAGTCTTAAGTTCTGACACCCCCGGTGCCCCTCTCGCTCATTACTTATCCGCGTCACCTCCTTCTCCCGTCCGAACGTCCGACTCCTGGGGGCAACCCTGCGTGTCGAGCCATCCCATAGCTTCTTCCGGAGTTTCAAAAAACAAAGTTCTGTGCTTGTGAAAAACGTTTAGTTTAGCCGGGTAAAGCAACATGTACTTATGCCCCTCTTCTCGCAATCTTCTCTTGACAGCCCCAAAGTTCATTCTGCTCCGCTGCACCATCAGGGTATAATCCAGGTAAGCTGTTATGCTTGCCGACGCTCTTTGTATTGTCCCACCTTTGCAAAAATGTTCCAGGATCCTTTCTCGATCCCTGTAGTTAAGTATTTTAGCGATCACCGGCCTAGGTGCACCTCCTGGCGGTGGTCTCCTCGTTAGGGCCCTATGCGCCCTTTCCACCGTGATCCCCTGAGACAGCACTCCTCCAGTGATTCCCTGTAACAACATTGTTTCAACGAACTCCGTGGGGTTATGGCCTTCTGTTCCTTCCGGCAGTCCAACAATGCGGATATTGTTCCTCCGGGCTCGTCCTTCCGCCTCCTCCGCTCTGCTCTCCAAATTACCCACTCGCTGTACCAGGGCGTGAACTCTGACCGGTGGGAAGCACAGTTCGCTGTGTTCGGGCCCATCTCCTTCTCGAGGTTCTCTGTGCGCTCCACCAGAGACCTAACGTCTTGCCGTAGTAGATTCATGTCTTCTTGCACTGCCCCAACCTGGAGCTCCAGCGCTGTTTTTAGTTCTGTCACCGCCAGTTCAAGCTTGGTCTCCCAAGCCACCTTCAGATCAGCGATCGCCTCAAGGACCTCCTGGTTCGTGCCCATGGTGGCACTGCTCCCAACTTGGGCTCTGTCTTTGCTCCTGGCTCCCTCCGGGCTGGGCGGCGTCTTAGTGTATTCGTCTAATGTGGGTTGCTTACCCTTCAGTCTTGGGGGTTTATTAGACATAGCGCTGTGTCTATGAGTCGTGGGTCAGCCCCTTCACCTGTGGTCTTCAGTCCCAGCAAGGGTGGGTTCTTGCTATCCCCAAAGGGCCGATGGTATCTGCTGGATCACTCAATCGTCCGCACTCTGCTCCCAGGGCACTCCACCAGCGTCTCTCCCCCTTGCTTCACTGGGAGTATTGTCACTGCTGTACCCAGCCGTTGGGGTGCCCCTTACCGCCTTAATAGTACACACGGGCCCTCTCGATCGGTATGCCTCGTCCGTTCGTCAAGGTCCTCGGCTGTGCAGGTCGGGGACCCTCTTTCACTGCGGCCGCCCGGACTGGGCAATGTGATCATAATTTTGTACCGCTAGCGATCCGCCTCTGCTGTTGTCGAACGGAGACAGCTGCTCCATCTCAGGGGTGCGCCCCTCGGAATCTCTTTGTTCTCGGCCGCGGCCATTTTGATGTCCCTTTCACGGCCGGCCTCTCAGTTCCTCCGCCATAAACGTGCAGCCAGCCTGCTCATGCTCTGCTCTGTGCCTTTCCACGCCTGTACATACTTTTTGGGCCGCCGCTGATCAAAAAAATATGCGTTGGTGGCCACCAGGGGGCGCGCAGATGTGGTCTGACTTCGCGTGAGCTCCGCCACTTTTGGTCCCTAAGAGGGATTGAGCCCCCACTTTGACAACCCCCCCAAGATTCTACGTCAGTGTGCTGCCAGCAGAGAGTCCCCCCCCCCTGATTGGTCGAAAACCCGATCGAAAACGACCCCTGCAAACCAGAGATATACGTCCATCAAAAAGACACCACACGTAACGGCTCCGCGGCCTGCTCGCAAGGAACTGCGCAACAGTCGGAAGCGGACCCTAGGCCTGCCGAACGAAGGACGCCTGAAAGACCTAGAACCCTGACCACGGAATTCGCACTCCCGCGACGTCCCGCGCCACAAAAGGAGCGGGACAGCCTCGGTCGAGTCAGCAGAGTTTCCGAAGAGCGAGACCGGGCTAGGCTAGGCCCTGGAACAGCGCTGAGCGGGGAGACGGTAGGTCCGCCCATCCCATCTACCCCGTGAACAACGGCAGCATCACCACGCAGCAGCGGCTTGGACCCCTCACGCCCTAAATGTTTCACCTTGCACAAGAAGAAATCACCCCCAAAGCGCACTCTGGATAACCCATGCGCATTACTGAATCCGCACCCTGGGCATATCAGCAAACGCCTAATTTACGGAGAACACGGACGTCGTAGTGCAGAGGGTAGGGCCCCCGATCCAGGGGCGTGTGCCTCCTCTGACCCTGACTCAGTCTCCCCATCGAACAGCATTGGTGATACTAAGGAACTTTGGGAGAACCAATGGACATTAGGGAGAAACTAGCCACATTCTCCTACGTCTTGACTTCTGCCGAAAACTGTGCCCATACCATGGCGAACCCAAATCCCTCGGAGAGTGAATCAGCAGCTACCAAAGGGGACATTGCCGCCTTGCTGGGCGAAATAAAGAATATGGGTGCCAGCATTGGCTCCAAAATTGACAAGATTACCCAACGTCTAGATACCATGGAGGAGAGGCTCGAAGGGGTCGAGAACAATCAAGCGTCCATAGACAATCTTGAAGCGCAACTCGACCAACGGATGACCGAACTGGAGCAACGAGAGGAGAGCTTCAAATTCAAGCTTGATGACTTGGAAAACCGGGAGAGGCGGAATAATCTGAGGATTTTCGGAATACCGGAACGAGAAGGGGAAACGGAGAGCGATCTGAAGAATACCCTGCACGACATCATCAAACTCTTAGTTGCGAACGATGCGGTTGATGAACCTAAGACAGGGAGGATACACAGAGCCGGAGGGCCCCCAGGCGGACCGAGATCTGTCCTCGCTCGATTCCACCGCTTTCAGGACAAAACACGTATCCTCGAGAAAGCAAGAGGTAGCAACTCAATTACCCTCCAAGGATTCCGAATCTCGATATACCAGGACCTATCAGCCATGACCCTGGCACTCCGACGCACGTGCGGGCCTATTACCAAACATCTGAAAGAAAAGAACATAAGATACAGGTGGGGGTACCCCTTCTCTCTGTCCTTTGAATATAACGGAAACAAAATCAAGCTGAGCTCAGAAGGGGAGATCAAGGCGTACATCTCCGAACTCCTTGGATGAAGCGCAGAGGAACATGATTGGGGAGACCCACTCTACGAAGAAAGAGGATGGCGTATACAGGGCCCCAGAAGGAAACGTGTCAAGGGATCAAGGAAATTTCGGAGAGGTAACACCCCCCCAGGGGGGGAGAACTGATGAACTACAACACTGGTAAGACGACATATACTTTAATACATATGTCCATGGCCTGAACTGTGTAAGGATATCTAGGGTCAAAAAAAGATCCAGACCATGTACACAAAGATGGGGGGTGGAAGGGGGCTCAATCAAGATTATGATGTTATAATAGTCTTGGGGACCCGAGGCGACGGTCCCTAAAGGTGGTTCGATGCGGGACCAGCGTTTTCACCTGGGTCCGCACGGACGCCGTCAATGTGGGAAGGGTTGATTCAGACCAAAATGTACAGAGGATGAAGCAATACCGGCAACACGAAGGATCACTCAAGACGACGTGAGTCCCTATGACCAATATACATACTTGACATGGGTCTGGAATCCACAACCGAAATACTGTAATAATGGCACCAATTGAAGAACAGAAGGGTAGGGAGTCCCTAAGGATAGGAACACTTAACGTGAAAGGCCTCAACTCGCCGACCAAGAGATCACTAGTGGCGAGGGAATTCCGTAGATCTCAAATAGACATTCTCCTTCTACAAGAGACAAAGTTTGCCAAGGGGGAGGAGAGAGGAATACTTGGAAAAAGAGGGGGAAAGGAATTCTGGGGTTTGGGTCCACTCAGGAAAGGCGGGGTCGGAATCCTGATCAAGAAAGGAATCAACTTCGAAGTGGAAAAGACCTGGTCTGATGTAAGTGGGCGGGCTCTCCTGATATCTGGGACAATCTCAAAGGTCAAAGTAACAGTCGCAGTAATATACTCTCCCAGTGGAGGACAAGCCAAGTTCCTAGAAAAGACAATACCCAAAATAATGTTGGAAGCATCCGGCCAGGTTGTCCTTGGAGGAGACTTTAACCAGTGGGCATACACGACCAAAGACTGGGAACCGGGCAACCCCGAGATAAGAAGCCAAATGAGAAGTGAACGCACTGGACTTTCAGACATAATGGAGATATATGATCTACAAGATGCGTGGAGAATTAAACATCCTGATGAAAGGGGTTACACATTTTACTCCAATCCGCACAAAGCATACACCAGGATTGATTACCTGTACCTCACCAAGGACCTCCTTGACACCACAACGCTATCAGAAATAATTCCGATAACATCGTCGGACCATGAAATGGTCCTGGCAGATATAAGCTGGGCAGACTTACCTGTTTCAGGAGGGAAGTGGCGCTGTAATGAAAGCCTGCTCAAAGATGCAGTATTTAAAGTTGAAATGGCAACTGAAATCGAGGAATACTTCAAATTAAACAACAATGGAGAAGTCTCCAAGCAGATAGTATGGGAGGCGACAAAAGCCACCTGGAGAGGCATCCTGATACGAGAAGGATCTACCAAAAAAAGAGAGAAAGATCATTGAGCACAGACTTAGGTCCGAAATATGTCAACTGGAGAGCGAGAAAAGAGAACACCTGGGCACGGACTGCGACAACATCAACATGGCACAATGTAAAAGGGAAGAGCTAAAACTATTGGAGCACAACCAAATAGCACGCAAACTCCGATTCCTCAAACAGAAATTCTTTGAGAAGGGGGACAAGGCCGACGCACTATTGGCAGCCAGACTCAGAGAACAAAGGGCAGAACGGAAAGTCAAAGAGATAATTGAAGATAACCCTACGAACCCCCCAATCCCCCACACTATCCCAGAGAGTTTTGCCAACTTTTACGAGGCGTTGTACACCTCCGAAGTGACTCCAGGGGAATCAGGTACAGAACACTATCTCTCCCAGATAGATATGCCCAAAATCTCGAATCCCAAAACTGAGCTCTTAGAATCCCCGATATGCGAACCTGAGGTCCAAGAGGCAATTAAAAGACTAACTATAGGTAAATCCCCCGGAGAGGACGGTTATACCGCTGGGTTTTATAAAACCTTCAGCAACCAACTGACACCATTCCTGACAGAGCTCTTCAACGAGATATTAGAAACAGGGACGGCCCCCGACTCCTTTACGAAGGCGCTAATAACAGTGATCCCAAAGGAGGGAAGGAACCCCAAACTTTGTGCTTCATACCGCCCAATTTCATTGCTCAACTTGTACGCAAAAATGTACACCAGGGTACTAGCCGCTCGATTAGAAGTACTGATCCCTCACCTCATACACAATGACCAAGTCGGATTTATACGGGGTAGGCAAGGGGCTGATACCATGCGTAAAACTCTTCATCTCATCCATGAATCACCAGACCTACCAAGTGACCCTGCCCTACTGTCAATAGATGCAGAAAAGGCATTTGATAGAGTGGAGTGGGAATTCTTGAGGGCAGTCCTTCGCAAGTTGGGGATAGGGCCGAGATTTAGGAAAGGGATACAAGCAGTATACACATCCCCAACGGCATCTATCTCTGTTAATGGGGAATACTCCAGATGGTTTGGCATGGGACGTGGGACTAGACAGGGGTGCCCCCTCTCAGCTATACTTTTTGCACTCTCCCTAAAACCCCTGGCCCAAAAGATACGATCCGACTCCAGAATAGAAGGCATGCGATTGGGAACAAAAGAATATAAGATAGCACTTTATGCTGATGACATACTTCTACACATTACCAACCCCTTGTATCTGTCCCTCATGCTCTCCAACTATTAGAAGAATATGGTAAACTCTCCGGGTTTAAGGTGAACAAGACTAAATCAATATTGTTCCCTTTGCAAGGAACAAAAGAGGAAAACGAAACCAAGTTCTTGCCTTTAGGCCTCAAACTCGAACACTCTGCCTTTAAATATTTAGGCATCCAGATCACTAAAAACATAAAGGACCTATACGAAGCCAACTTTCCTCCCCTCCTCCAGAGCTTCTCGGCCGATCTGAACAGGTGGGACAAACTCACGATTTCGTGGTTAGGGCGGATTAACGCCATTAAAATGGTATGCCTCCCCCAATTCCTGTACCCCTTCCAGATGCTACCTATCGAGATACCAAATGCGTTTTTTGACGAAGCTAAAAAACTTATGCTTAGGTTCCTTTGGCAGGGAAAAAGGGCGAGGATTGCATTCAATACTCTGACGCTTTCCAAAGACAAAGGAGGGGCAGGTCTCCCCGACCTGCGAACATACTACAAAGCCTCACAACTACGCATCCTTATCCCACACTTACGTGAACACAACCATCTACAATGGGTCCACATGGACAACCATTACTTCTTGCCGGCCACTGTGCCAGAATGGCTATGGACCCCTCACAAAAGGATACAACGGAAAATTAAGGGCCACCCGATATTGAGTACCATCTGGAACATCTGGCAACCAAGCAAAGCAACAAACAAGATCACCACGTGACTGTCCCCACTTAGCCACTTATGGTCCCCTGGCATAAACGATCACATACATGAGGTAGGGAGATTCCAATCCTGGTACGAGGCGGGACTCGAAAGGGTAGGGCAACTCCAGCAGAAGGACAAATTCATTACTCTCCCAGACCTAACTGATGCCCTAGGGATAGGCCCACTGTCCACCTTCCAATACATCCAGATAAAAGCAGTCCTTACAAAATCCATATGGAAAGAAAAACTGCAGAGAGAACTCACACCATTCGAACAACTCTTGCATTCTAAGTCTGAAATGAAGGGTTTGATATCGGCTATGTACAAGGAACTTATCAAATCAGGCACCGGCTCCACGGAACATCTTAGTAGCAGATGGGGGAGAGACTTAGGAGAGGAGATAGACCCAGAACAATGGGAAATGATATGCAAAAACGCATCAAAGACGTCCTTAACCAGCCAATATAAATCACACGCCATCAAACTCCTACATAGATGGCAATAAGACCCACTCAAATTGTCCAAGATGTTTCAGACTCTGAGCCCGAAATGTTGGCGAGAATGTGGAGAAACTGCCGACTACTGGCACATGTGGTGGAGCTGCTCACGCATTAGAGTATTCTGGGAGGAAGTCCTGGCATGGATTAAGGACATAGATGGCATACAGAGAGACGCTGATCCACGTTTGGTTCTCTTCGGAATGGAAAAAAACGAGGACGAATGGACTAGACTTAGGGGTCTTGCCCCACACTTATTATTAGCAGCCCGTGCGCTGCTAGTAACAAAATGGAAATCCAAAAAGGTTCCAAGTAAAAAGGAATGGATCAATTTATCAACCAACATTTATACAATGGAATTGATCACGGCTTCCCTGCATAACAAAGCACCGCAATGCGAGACCTTATGGTCGGAGTTTCGAAGCACACACTTCTCTGAGACGATGGACTCCCAACCCGAAGACACTACGTGATCTTAAATAAACCAAGAATCCCAAAACATTCAATGCAAGCCAGCTAAAACCCATGAATCAAGAAAACCTCATAATAGTGAACCGAACATTACCCACTATGAACATGTCAACAGAGAAAAGATGCCACAAGGATGTCTGCCCAACCACAGGGAAGGAGGGGGGTGGGTATGGAGAATGTTATTCTGATTGTTACTACTAGAGATCCGAAACGAACGCAAGGACGATCAACTGTATAATGAGACTCTAGTTTTGCTCTTTTGATGTAACCACATGCTAACAGAGTTGTAACAAGTGAAACGTTCGAATCTTTTGTTCTTTTTTTGTTTTTCTGTTTATTTTTGTTTCAAAATCAATAAAACCAAATTAAAAAAAAAAAATATGCGTTTCTTGGTCGGATCAAGTACTCGGATCACGGAGCTCACAGGGTTCCCAGCCTATTCCATAGCTGCCAAGCCAAGCCCGCCACCCACACTTCAGACTTAATATTACTAACTGGATTAAAGAAAATTACTGATTAACCACTTTATTACCCCACATTGTATATATTGTCGCCTCTTCGCAACGTACCCCCTGACTAACCATCATGTATCTCTGTACACATCTTCAATGGTCTGCTGCAATACTCTGCCAGCCCTGACGGCTGTATTCTCAGCCTGTATATAATATTTCAATGCTATCTACCACCTACCTGACCACTCTGTACTTGATGACCTTTACCTTTGTTGTATATACCTACTGACTACCTCCCTATTGTAAATTTTGTATTTGCACTGCATATATTGTACAGCACTGTAACCAAGCTGAAAATATCCTTGTATCTTTCTGCGCCCTGATACCCTCGGGTCTGGCGCGCCTTATAGATAATAAAACAAACAAACAAACGTACCACCATTAGGATGCAAAACCTAATGCTTTGTAAGTCATATTTCTATGGGTTTGGTCAATAAATTGCACATTTTTAAAGCCATTTTTCAAAAATGTTCTCGCGGGAGAGAACCCCCCACCTGCACCTCCTTTGGGGTGGGCTGGGTACACTCGATGAACTTGCTCGCTCCCAAATTCGCTCCAACAAATTTACGCCCCACCACCTTTCAAAGTCACCAGCCGCCACTGAACATTTGAGTCTTTTTTGGTGAGAGTGATGGCTCATTTTCTGAAACAACTGGTGGCTTCCATAAATGCAGTTTGTTATTTTTATTTTCCAATTTATTTATTTTTTCTTCTTTAATTTGGGTTATATATATTGCTGACATGCTGCCATTGCATTAGATTCCTACAGCTTTGTGGCACTGCAGTGTGTTTCAAACCCCAGGAAAGTAAGCTAACAACTAGAGCTGAATTAAACAAAGAGGATTTAGAGCACCACAGGACTGTGCTCAGGTCCTAGGGCACATTGCATGTGGAGGGGAAGCTCCATGAGTGAGAAGACATTGGACCACTTGCGTGGGGGCACTAGCATGCAGTGACAGACTGGAGCCCTTCTTTTGAGTTATTTTACTTTGCTTTGACTGTTAACATGAGGCTATTCCATGGCCAAGCCATCCCCAGGACTGAGGAGCAGGGAGGGAAGCCTTCAGGACCCAGGCCAACAAAGCTCAACACCAGTGCACCCAAAGATTGATCTGAGAGATGCCTAGGAAACACACACATTATATTTAACTGCATTTCTCTTTTTATGTTTGTGTAAGATTTTCTTCAAAGCAAAACACAAAATAAAATGAAAATAAATAACACACTACACACTGGGACTTGCAGCTTGATTTCTCCATTATACCTCACATACCGCTCAAGTCACCCGCATTTGTAGGGTGTCACCCGCGTTGGGGACATTTTCACTGCCCCAACACCCCAGTTGTCATCCATAGACTTTGGTAAATTCCCCCGCGCAGGAGTACCTTTACCAACAGTCAAAAATGCATTTTCCATTGGCTTCAGTGGGATAATATTCCAGCCAAACAGACCGGATTTCTCCGGCCTTGCAGAATCAATGGGAGCCATTATGATTGCCCATGTATGTTGTACGAAGGGGACCGCCTCCATTTATCTGTTTGTGCAAAAGGTAATTTCTGTGCAATATTCCTCATTTCCATGACCTAGTGGAAAGGGTAGGAGATTTACTTTTCACATTTGTGTGGCGCAAAAGCGTGAATGGCTCCTGCACGTAATTTTTGCGGGAGTCATTGACAATAAATTCCTATGGAATCTGCCTGCTCCTACCAGTTGGTCATTTCAGGCAGATTCCCTGGGAATCCAGGACTGCAAGTATGAAAATCCACGCTGGCGTTAATGCACCCTAATTTGTAAGGCGGAGTGGGAAATGTCATGGTTTTCTTCCCGAATCCCAACGCTGCCTTACAAATTCACAAAAGCGAGGCAGATCAGAAAAAATGGCTGTAAACACATTTACCACAATTTGTTGGGTATCCAGCTTGGGGAGAAAATTGCCTCCAAGAGGTATGAAGGTAGTACTGGCTGCGGTTGTCATACACAATGAGGGGCCACTTGTTATCCATGCTTGCGTTGGTGTGTGTAGGTCCTGCATCGTTTGCTGAAATGCATGGACAGACCGTGAAACAAGTGGATAAAACGCCAAGCTGTCTTCGGATGCTAACAGCTGCATGCATTAAGCTGAGTAAGGATATAATGTGTGTACATGCAACTATCACTAACACTGGCATCTATCTATCTGTGTATTCTGGTTTTTATAAAGCGCCCTGTCTCCCATAGGCCTCAGAGCACTCACAACAGAGACAGAAACAACGTAAAACACAAGACTACAAAGAGAACAAGATAGAGATTCTATTAGACTCCTCCTTCGTCGAACAGATATGTCTTAAGCAGTTTCTTAAAGATGGTAAGAGACGTGCCTTTTTTTATGGGAGATGGCATAGCATTCCAAATCATCAGAGCCCAGTGAGTAAAGTTTGTGCCACCAACTCTGTCCAAGGTTTTCCGTGGTTGTTGCAGATTCTTTTTTCCATTAGATCGTACAGTTTTTTGATCCGGGGCATGATGAATGACCACACTGCAACGAAGATTTCGGCAGTAGGCTTTATTGTTCACAAGACAATCAAAGAAAAACTCAAGTGTGTGTGCCTTTGGGCATCTTGCGGTTCGGAGGCGCGATGCCCCCTCCCGCCAGCCACTTTCCCTTTTCCAGAGCTCCTTTTTAGACCCAGCAACGTTCTTCCTCTGTGCATGAGCTCTGGTGCCATGTCCCATTTGTGTTAGCAAGCAGGACACTTGCTGCTTCTTGGCTGGGGCCCCCAGAGACTGTGCTGCTGTCTGCCACTCGGCTCTCTTTATACCTGCGTTGCTTCTATGCATGCTCCCATCCTTTATTTGCTTTGACCTACTTGAACAGCCAATACTATTTCCTTTTGTAGGGCAGGTAGGGAGGTAAAAAGTAAGAAAGCTCTCCAGCCACCACAGCAAGCAAGCTCTGTGCAGAGCAAGCTTGCATCTGGATCTGGTTCATTGAGCTTCAGGCCCCATTTCTATACTGGGCAAATTACCCTAGGCAAAAAGTCCCGGGCGCCAGGCTGGTTTCGGCTCCCAGGCCTCTGCCTGACCGCGGCTGACACCTTAACTTCTCCCTAACACTGCAGCCATTAGCTTCCTTTGTAGGGCTTCCTCCTGTCCCCCTTTGAAACACTGCCCCCATTAACCACCCCTGGTGGTGTGGTCGGGGGGTCATTATCCGTTACTCTGTGTTACCTGCTGTAACGTGAAGGGTGTGAGTTTGTTCCTGGGACCAGCCCAAGCACAAAGATAATACCCTCGCCTCCACTGCAAGTTTGAACTTTTTGCAGCACATGATTATCTCATTCTGGAAAAAACAAATCCAGAATATAATATACTTGCATTTATTTGACAACGAGTAGATAACATGAATAAGCAGTCATTTTAGTAAACATTGAGAGAATGCAAGATATAAATCACTAAAACACAGAGAACAAAAGCATACGTTCTTAGATAGTCAAGTTCACGCGCATAATTAAGTACCCTTTCAGCCTAGCCCCTGGCTCCTCTTCCTCTCTGCTAAATTGGATGGTTCATCGTCACAAAAACGGGGAACAAACTGAGGCACAGCATTAAGCAAATAGAAATTTTTGCAAAATCGTTCAATCAAATCAATTTCATCATTCTAATTCATATGAGTCAAAAAACGATATACTTTGTTCTTTTCATCTGTGTATTTTCAATCCATAAATAATATTTATACAGAATCATTAGTAACAAATTGTTTTTCAATAAACATACATTCCATCTCTATAACAATTCAAAGGAGCAAATCAGATTTTTCAAGTAAAAGTCAATCTTATTAACATATTCTCTTCATGTGTAATAATTTATGATTTCCATCGGTTTAAATCCAAGTATTTTGACAGAGGTCAATCCATACTCTCTTGTGATCGATTGAGAGTGTTATGCCCTATCTCTAACTTCGCGTTGTGGGCGATTCTCGCCCTTCTTCAGGTTTAGATATTGGACTTTTCTTTCCTGATTTCTACAAAAAATAATAAATATATTCTAGATTAATGTTCTGTATATCTCTCTCTAATACCAAATGTTAATCTAGAAGATATATATTATTTTTTGCAGAAATCAGGAAAGAAAAGTCCAATATCTAAACCTGAAGTAGGGCGAGAAGTGCCCGAAATGCGTGGATTGAAAATACACAGATGAAAAGAACAAAGTACATTGTTTTTGACTCATATGAATTAGAATGATGAAAATGATTTAATTGAACGATTTTGCTAAAATTTCTATTTGCTTAATGCTGTGCCTCAGTTTGTTCCCTGTTTTTGTGATGATGAACACTCCAGTTTAGCATTTATTCAGTAAAGGTAGCACTTTACTAACTGGGAGCACCTTGAACAGAATCTCTATCCTTTTTTAATAGAATTGTTACAACTCAATGAACCCACTAACCTCAATTTGTGTGCACCTCCACACCCATTGTTCCCCCTCGTCCTCTCTGGCCTTTCTCCCTCTCTGCAGTCAGCGCTTAAGTAAGATATGGCAGGCTAGGAACCTCTGCACAGGAGTATGTTGTTGATTCTGGGCACCCCACATGTGCACAGTGTAAGGCCCGCAGTTGAGTGCCCCACTGCCCCCCTGGGTGCAAACCTTTTATCAGGAGGGCCTGTCACTCAAGGTGATGTCACTTTTCTCAAACCTTCAGTGCCAAAACATGTTTTCTGCTGGAAAAACCCAACTCTGTATCGATCCAAATCACTCTTCCCCCCTCCCATTTCAGAGCCCAGCTGCAACTGGGAAGCACTTCGCTGGAATGCACCTTACCAGTGCCTGAGTCAGCTTGTACTTTTAGCTTGCTTTTCTCCTGTAAATGTGTACTTGTTTACAATGGATGGCAGAGCGAAAGCAGAATGTCTCAGTGAAAGGAGAAAACATGCTTTGCGATTAACCCCTATTGAGCATTTTGTGTGCTTTTTCATTTGAATATAGCTCACTAAAATAAGCGCCTAAGCACTACTAAGCCACCAAATAAGGTAACATAGTCTAAGATTGTCAGCATTCAATACGCTCTTTGAATCAACTATAAGCCATATTACCCAATACAGCACGCTATATGCCTGATATTTAGCATGGTTAGCTCAGCGGGTGAATGTGCCTATGCAGGCTTTGCTCATTACATAATCGCTGGGGGAGGGTGCCTATCCCATGGCGCTTAATGCTGTGCCCTGAGTCTTCCGGTCCTGTGGCCTGTCAGGGGCCCGGGGCCTAGTAGGGAGTCCATCCGCAAGCACGATGGGTAAACAACACATCCACGTGACACAGCAACATTGCAAGGCTTGTATGTTATGTTATAGGCAGCACTCACCATGGTCAGCACAGTGAACGTAATGGAGATTACTCAGGCTGTTAGCGCTGGGGGTCTTGATTCTATTAAAGATATGGAGGCGAGCATGATGCTTTAACTCTTTAATGCCACTCCTCATAGCAGCTTCTTCAAATCTTAACTTTTTTTCTGTTTAACACATTTTTCTTGTTTTTATTTTTTAAACAGTGAAAACATTCAAACCAAATCGTATAGCACCTGGGACTACCAATCACCCTAAGTACTCAGTGTCTGTAGTTTTGAGTCCTGTCCAACAACCAATCCTGGGCCAGCACAGGCTTTGCCTCACATCCGGCCTGTACTTCCTCCTCTTTCTTTGATGAACTTGCAGTAACAGTACAACCATAAATGTCGATCAACAACATCCTTAACATGAAATTTCACCAAATCTGCGTTCTTCCTCCGGTCATCAGCTGACCCGTCTCTCCAGACGCATCACGCTACCCGCCATCCCTCGCCTCAGTTACTTTTGGTCTTGTCACCTAGGACCCAATCAAAGCACACAATTAGAGTGGGAATATGCAGCTGCTAAAAATGTAATTACATCACAGCAGAAATTAGAACCTTCATGGCAAAGAAATATATCAACAGTATGTCATGCAATTATCCCACCCTGCATATAAGGGCAGGATAATGCTTGCCTCTGTGTCTTTAATAGAATCAAGACTCCCAGCGCTAAAGCCTGTGTATTCTTCATTCTATGCCAAGACCAGAGGCGAGCATTATGCTTGTTCAAAGCTTTCCAACACTACATTAGCTACAGTAGCGACTGGCTTAAAATAAAAGGTCTTAAATGTAGCTTCTGAAGACCAATCTGTAGATTTTAATATATCGTGCAAAGAAGCCCCTGCTGCAAATGCTTTGGATGCCATCGCTCCCCTGACAGAGGGAGCCCGAAAGATGTTCAAGTCTATGCCTGCCCAGCACATGACCTCTCTAACCCACCTGGCTTTGGTGGCTGAAGCTACTGTATGAAAATGCATCCTACGCACAATCAGCAACTGCTGCACTCCTGCTGGCCTAAAGTCTCCCATCACTCTCTCATACTCCTTGATGCAACGTGCCACGCACAGCTTGGGCTTGCGAGGGAAATAAGGATATGAAATGACTGTGGACCCACTCTTCATCCTCTGAACAATCTGGAACGCTACCCCTTCTGGATAAAATACTTTCCTGTTAAGTCTCGAAAGCCTTCACGTCGGAGACTCTCCTGCATGAAACTAAACACAACAGCATAGCTAACTTGCCAGATAACTGCTTGTTCTCGGGCCACTGTTTAAAAAGGTGGAAAACCACTTCGACATCCTACAATATGGAATACTTGGGTGTTGGCGGCTTGCGACTCTTCACACCCTGCAATAATCTCACTACTGCTGGGTGTTCCCCGATTGGCCGGCCTTCACATTTCTCGTGACCTGCAGAAATTGCTGACCTATACTCTCTGAGCTTGCGAAAAGGCTCACCCACTCTCGGACAGCTCTGCTAATAAATTTAGAACTTGCACTACAGGTGCTGAAACAGGATGAACATGCTGCTGGGCACACCATTCTTCCCATTTGGCCCATGCGGCATCATAGCTCCTAAGGGTGGAAGGCGCCCATGAGTCTATGATACAATCGGCAGGCACTCTCAAAAGGCACAGCAAGTTCCATCGTTGCCTGAAATTCTGCATGCCAGCATCTGCAGGGACCCTGCTTGCACCAGAGGATGCATCCGTCCCCTCGGATCGCATAGTAGGTCCGCTTCCCATGGAATCAGTCTCGGAAAATCCGAGGAAAGTTCCAGCAGAAACGGAAACCACGCCTGCGATTTCCACAAAGGCACCACCATCACTACCTCTGCTCATTCCCGGCTGACTTTTGCCAGGACCCTCGCTAGCATGATCAACGGGGGAAAAGCGTCGAGTAGCGCTCCAGTCCAGCGGTGAAGAAACACTTCTTCTGTAGGCAATAGTGCCAGAAGTCCTTAGTTATCTCTGCTAACATACTTGACTTTTTTCATCCTAGCTTTTTTATATACCGCACCGCTGAGATGATGTCCATCCTGAACAGAATGCAGCAATCCACTCTCTCTTTGGCGAAAGTCTTCATTGCGAAAGACCCTGCCAGAAGCTCTAGGCAGTTTATGTGTAGTTCTAATTATTCATCTGACCACTTTCCCCAGTCTGCAACAGGCCGCATCTGGCACCCCACCCGGACCTGCTTGCGTTCTATTCTATCACTAACTCTGGCATGTCTCCAAAGATGGCCCTTCCATTCCATTCCAGGCCTCCATGTTCTGCAGCCACCATTGCAGCTCTTCTTTCCCTTCTTTGTCCAACGGCATCATCTGATGGTACCTCACACCTCCTTAAAAGTGTCTGATCTTCAACCTTTGGAGTGCTCTGTAGTGCAGGGGCCCCAGAAAAACCATCTGAATGGAGGCTGCTAGAAGCTGTGCTTTCCTTGCTAGACTCCAAAGTGAAATATGCATCTTCTGAACTGCTATCTTCAGTTCCTTCTTTATCCCTTTCATTTTATGCTGAAGTAACTCTAGTATGGCCTTCGTGGTGTCTACCACAAATCCCAGGAACTCTATCCACTGTTTCGGAATGGGCTCCAACTTCTCTTGATTGATCAGCAAACCGAGGGACGACAGCAGTGCGCTCACCCAGAGCACCTGCTCTGCCAAGGACGACTTGTTCTGTGCTAGCACTAAGATATCATCTAGATAAATAATAATCCTGATCCCTCTGTGTCTGATGGCTTCCTCTACAGGCCTCATCACTTCCGTGAATGCCCAGGGGGCCGATGCTAGGCCGAAAGGCAGACACGCAAAACGACAGCTTTGTCCTTTCCAGAACAATTTCAGAAATTCCTGTGTTCCTGTGCTACTGGAATGGTCAGCTAGGCATCTTTTAAATCTAACCTTGCTCACCAGTCTCCCTTGCGAAGGTTGTCCCTGAGGAGGTGAACTCCCTCCATCTTGAAGTGTGTATATACTAGCCAGCCATTCAACTCCTTCAGGTTGATAACCGGCTTCGACTTTCCCTTCCAGTGCAATTCTCTCTCAAGGAGCATCTTCTCCTCCCATGTCATCCTGATTCATGTCGGGATGTTTATCTGCTGAGGGTAGACTACAAATTCCAGCTTTAAACCTGCTACTGTCTGTAAAACCCAAGCATCATTTTATATCTCGCACCATTTATCTAAATGCAATACAGTACGCTCTCCAACTTTGGGTTAGCTCTCGCTCTGCGCACTTACCGCCAGCAGCGCTTTGTTGTCTGAATCCCCCTCGACCTCTACATCCATGGAAACCTCTTCCTCTGGAGGGGAAAAAGGCATCCTGCTGTCTACTCTCCTCGTTCTGTGCCCTGGGGCCTTGAGACGTTCATGAATTGAATTGACCGGCCGAGCGGCCTCTATGGTGACCAATCCCAGGAAATATCTTGCGGATGGAGGTCTGGGCTTTCTCCAGAGCTGTGTAGGTCCCTACAAATCAGGACATCTCCTTTTGCGAAAACTTCTCCGAAAAGCATGCCTTGGGCTGCCTCTCCTACTTCATAATTAGCAAAGTCTCCTAACTTACTGTCAATCTTCAGTAATAGACTGCATCGCCTCTCAGAGGACAGCATGCAGCTAGCGTTACCTAGAAAGCATACTGGTCTCTGTGCCCAGCTGGCTAGCGTGGATGCATCTACTGGCTCGCCGGTGTCTTTAGCTCTGTCCGCCAAGTCCATTATTTTTGCGAGGGGCCCTGCCATATCTAGCACCTTATCCTGTCAGGCCTTCCAGGCTCGGTCTACCGCTCTCCTTACATCCTTCGTGACCTTAGTCACGAAGGTGACCATCTTGGCGTCAAGCTCCTCTGTGTCCATGACTTTACTAGAGAGCTCCGGCCTGGGGCATTCTGCCTTCACCCTGAATCGCACTTCTCTCTCCAGGGGTTTACGGATCTGTTGCACCATTTACTGCGCCACTCTCGGGGATGGCAGCCAGTCGATTTTGGGTGCCTAATACCATCGGGATCGAACATGTCCTCCATGTTGTCCCTGTCCTCTGGACTCTGGGGTCCCTTTCTGATACTGTGCAAATTATCGTCTCCAATGAGGACTCCCTCATCCTCTTCCTCCGCTTCTTCTGAGGATTTATCGCCTTCATCAGATGCCCCTGTGTTTAACGCTCCTGGCGTACGGGGTAAGAGGTTTGGCACTGCCTATCTCCCTAAAAAGGCACGTTTCAGCTTGCCAAAGGGGCCTGCCACCTCGTGGGGCATCTTTTGGGCCCCTGTTCTCTGACCCTGGGTGGGGGTAGAAGCGTGGGGGCTCTTCCGGGTATTATCCATCCCCTTTTGCGCCACCTGTTTTTTGTGAAGACTCTGTGAGGTGGCCTCACCTGGACTGAGCTCTTTCGTCCTCTTTTTAGGGGCTTTTGAGTCAATGAGGGATCCTAGTGTTGTTAGGCACTCTTGGATGGGTTGTACCCCTTGAGAAACCACCACTGGTAGAGAGTCCCCAGGACCCTCTTAAAACTGAGGGACAGATCCCTGTCTCCCTCAATCTCCTCCTCGCTATAGTCTGGAGTGGTGCTCTCTTCCTCCATGCTCAGTCTTTGGGGAGCAAGACAAAAATACCCTCTGTTTTTTTCTTTTTCTTTTGCCTTCTGTGCCTGCTCATGCGCACTAACTCTCTTTCCCCATATTATCGGGTTAACCTCTAGGTCCTTTCCTCTAAGCTGGCTTGCAGCCAGAAAGGACCTATGCAGCGAATTGTGGAGCTCTGGGGAGAGCACCGGTCACCTGGAGCGAGCGAGGTGATTCACGGTCCCGGTGCTCTCCTTGGGCCACTCTGAGGTAGGGCAATTAGAAAAAAAAAAGCGACGGCTGCTGCTGCTACCCGAAACGAGATCTCTCGCATAACCAACCTACTCAAATAGCAGTATTAGAGTGGGAAAAGAAACGGCGCTCGCCGTCTATACTTGTGTCGTGAACGTCTAACACGTAATTTTAACTCTAGCAATCACACTACTACAATGCTACATTAGCCCCCTTATCTGCTTTCCCTTTCCCCATGGAAAAAACACAGAGCAAGTAAAGGGTGACTTATCTGCTTGAGGAGCAGCAAAGAAAGAGGAGGAACTACAGGCAGATTTGTTGTTGGACAGGACTCAAAACTACAGAGATACTGAGGACATATGGGGATTGGTAGTCCCAGCTGCTGGAAGTTTTGGTTTGAATGTTTTTACTGTTTAAAAAAAATGTGATAAAGTGAAAAAAGTTAAGATTTGAAGAAGCTGCTATGAGGAGTAGCATTAAAGAGTTAAAGCATAATGCTCTCCTCCGGTCTTGACATATAATTCACAGCTTTTTGAAACCAAGGAGCAGCAAGGCTTCTGGTGCTCTGTGCTATCTGCTGATACACACAGGCTGTTATTTTATAATCCGTAGAGCGGTAAATCAAGGAATAAAAACAAGGCCAAAAAGTGGTTTATGCCTTGCGTTATCACCCTCGTTGATTTTCGTTTCATTTGGAGGTGGTGTAGGGACACAAGGCGGAAATTACGTTTTGGTCGTGCATTCCACCTCAGCCTTAAATTGCACATGGTTTAATGCCAGCATTAGTTTTCATGCTGGCAGTAAACCAATAGATTCCTATCAAATCTGTCTAGCGTAGCACCAGCTAAAAGCAGGCGGTTGTCATAGCAATCCATTGTCAGCATAATTTCCAGGTGGCATTTACATTGTTGTACAAAAAGTAGCGTAACATTTCGGAATATCACTGATTTTTGGTATTTGTTCTGTGGCAAGACTCTCAATTTAGTCGAGCTGTTCGGGCCTATGGGGATTAGGTCTAGCTCTGGCTGGGTCTATAGGATTGGGTTCGGAAGGCAGTATGGGGAGGGCTATGGCGACTGCATCTGGGTTTTGGGTTGTTTGTGGATTGGGTCTAGGGGGATGTGGTGACTGGCTCTCTGGTGGTCTATAGGGAGTGGTGGTGGGGGATTGTGTGCTTGGAGGCCATGGTGATTGGGTCTTTCGATGGTGAATGTGTCTAAGGATGGGAGCACAGTGATTGCGTCTGAGGTTATGGCGATTTGGTCTGTGGGGTTGAGGGTTATGGAGAGTGGGACTGGGCCTATGTGGATAGATTCTGTGGACTGTGTTGTTTTTTGTTTTATTTTAATTAAATGCGTCTGGTTAGAAAATGTAACCTTTTGCACTACATATTAAAAGAAAAATGTACATACAACTTAATTTATACAATTATCATCACAGATATAAAAGGATTTTTTTCAATATCATTGTCATAAAACTCCAACATGTATATGAAAGATATATTCATTTTCAGTGAAAAGGTTAAAAGAGAAAAAACAATTAAATAATCCATCTAATATAACTCTGAAATCAGTGCTATGGGGTAAGTAAGATGACCTGGCCAAACATGTATCACAGAATTTAAGGTGCCAACAGTTCTTTTGCAATGTTCCATATGTCATAGAGTGCAGATGTAATGACCAGGGACTGCGCACCACAGAACGTGCTCCAAAATTGATCCGTACTGAAGTCCCCTTTAGTCTTTGTACCCCTTAACGTAATACTGGTCCAACACATTGCATGAAGTCAGGATATAGCGACTGGTTTCAATTTCTCTTGAACATAAGCGACATCTCCTGTCAGCATACGGTATGTTGTTGCATCCACCGATGTAATCCATCATGGGCATAATATTAAAGTGGTGGAGAGTGATACAACTTTTAAGTTTCCTCAAGCACAATTGTTTGAAATATGTGCACGGGGTATTGGGAACAAAGCTCTGTGTACAGTACTGTGAACATCGCCTCTTGATAGAGAGTTTGGCCCTGTTCTCCGAGCAGCCCCATGTCTTGGTCTTAATCTTCAGGATTATAAGGAAATTTGGGAGCGGTAGTGCGAGGTCAGGCCGATGTTATCTAGGTGATGTAAGGCTGATGCCTGAAGGTCGGCCAGATAGTGGTTAAGTGTGCCATAGGCGGGAGGCGGGGCCCTAATGCACCCAGCAGAGTAGAAGCATCCTGTGAATTGATGTACAAATTCACTAAGAATGTACTCCGCTGGATAAGCCAGTGGGCCCTGATGGATGTCATTCATAATTCGCTCCTCGAGACCTCCACTGGTACCTTCAGCATGGAACGCAAGATCTTCCCTTCCAATTTTCCGAACTAGGAGAAATGATATGAGGGCAGGATTTCGAGGCCATATAATATAGCTGGCACGGTGCTGGTGTTCATATAGAGGGCTGCCACATTATGACCTCCCTTTCTGGCTTTAAACCTCTTTATTATTGGCCGTTTTTTTCATTATTTTATGAGAAATATATTCTCCATAGGAGGGAAGCGTTGGAGTTCCCATAGGTGGGTAGCCCAGATATAGATAATCATCTAACACCTCCAGATTAAACTCTGCAAAGGGCCATCTAAACAGGTATTTCTTTCTGCTACGATTCCCTATTACCATAACCTTTGACTTTACTGGATTAATTTCCATTTCATTCAATAGAGCATATTCAACATGTTTGTCCATAGAACGCCGTAGAACGATGGGTGTATGATCCAACAGCACCATGACATCAGCGTAACTCATCCAAAGGAAGGGCTTGTTACAGATTTTTGGTGGAAAATTGCACCAGTTGTTAATACTTTCGTCCATATCAGCAGCGTAAAGATTAAATAAAAGGGGTGCTAATATGCCCCCCAGTTTGAGCCATCGATTGGTTGGAATGGTCTTACTTAATGAGCCGGTCTGATTAATACGTATTTTCACCCTTGTGTCCAGAGGTAGTTGTTTAATGAGGAATAAAAACGCAAGGTCCAAGCCCCACTGTTCCAGTTTAATCCATAGTTCTGGACAGGACATATTGTCAAAGGATTCAGAATAATCTATAAAGAATTAGAACAGTTTTTTCCCATGAGAACCCAGCGTCTCAGCCATTACATGTTTGTAACATTAACATCAACAACGCTACATTTTTGGGTCCTAAACAGAGCTGGTGCAGCGTATCCAGACAAGCACCGCCTTCTGCTGGTTTGCTGGCTGCAACTTTTCCAGCTCTGGTCTTTCCCGAGCCGGTTACTTTGTAAATTCTTAGTGCGGCCCTCGTGGCGCTTGTCGCCATATATAGAGCTTTCACTCAACGGCTATGGATGCAGAAATCCCTGCTACCGCGGGGAGGGGTCGACATAACCCCCCTCTTGATGACGCAATGAGGGACGAGCCCTCGACATGTCTTTCAACTCCCCGTAGAAGAAATAATGCACTTAGAAGTGCTGGCACAAAGCGCGAAAAGGAGGCTGAAACTCAAACTAGAGCATCTTGCCATCTCTAAAATGTTACACATCAACAAAGTTCCTATGGGCGACATTAGAAATTACGTGCATGGTGTCAGTGGTTCCCCCCCACTTCTACATCTAAAGTACTTAATTTTACTGAGATGGAAGCTACTGATGTAATAACTACCATTAACAAGGAACAATATAATGCCGAGGGTTATACTCAGGGGAAGCAACATCCCAAGGCTCTGCAAAATGTTCTGAATGATGCTCAGTTAGGGGATGCCTTGGCCTCACGGAAGCATACAGGGGGGGGGGGTGCTGATCCTGGGAGTCCGTTGTCCTGGTGTCTGTTCAAGGAACAGGTGCTGTTAGATATTGCAGCCTGTATGAACATTGATGATTTCCACCGACTGATGCTGCTCACTTCTTCCAGGGCGCATACTCTAGCAAGGTTTCTCCAGCAAAAGCCTAATCAAGTGCCAATTGACCAAACCTCCCCTTCCCCACATGGTGTACAGCAATGCTGCCAACCAGACAGTGGTGTGTTTGTTACATCTAGTTCCCACCTGCAGGAGGAGTTAGCTATGCCCGTCCCCATTTTGGCGGTAGTACCTCCACGGGCTGCTACTGAAACATCCTCCTCTATCCCGGGTACAACCTCCCTCAAACAGCCAGTTGGGCTGACTGTTAAACATTTTCGATCTTTGCACACAAGAAAGCAATTTATGCCTAACATTGAGAACAATGACACTAAATCTTTCGTATCGGTCCATAGGAACTTTGTCATAACCAATGTGGGGAAAGCAGAAGGTATTGAGACTAGAGACTCTTTGCGTAACAAGGTTCTTGCTTGGCTATGCCAGCAAACTGGACCTGGAGTGGTTAGAACTCTTGACTTGAAGTTTTCACAAAGGATTGACCTGAGTAACTGGTGTTCCGCGCAATCTAGTGACCGTGTTGTAGTTGGATGCTGGTCTACCAATCTCCCTGCCTATTTCAGGCGTTGTAAATATATTCCTAGGGGTGGGTCGAATTGCAAATTAATACTTTAAGTCCCTATCCTCTGGGCATTGCTCGTCCTCATAAGAAACTGGTTACAAGTTTCTAATTGAAGTAGTCGAATTGAATTAGTTGATTAACTGTTACAGGTCTGTTTTGCTCCCTTAGTCGTAATATAATCTCTCAGAGGTATTGTTGTTTGATCTGTGTTTCTCAGTTAGGCCGGTGCCATGATGTTATTGTTAAGTGTGTTTTTTGTATGCTCAGTTGCTATTATGTTTTTCTTTGTCACATGTATGATTTATGTAATGCGCCCTGATGCCTGCTGGCTACAGCGCTATATAAATATACAAATAAATACATAAATGTTGCAGTGCACATATATTGTGAGAGGTATTGTGTCCCTATCGGAAGCCTGTTTGGTATTTATTTTACCAGTGCCTTCTTATTTACCCACTTGCTTAACTTGTTTAACAGGAGAGACGCAAAGATTTCCGAGTTAGTATCCAGCATTGCCAATAATCGATAGTTGGAGAGTTCCAGCCGGTCACCCTTTTTAAAAACAGGAACCAGGATGCAATCCCTCCAACTAGGAGAAATTGTCCCATTGTCAATAATGCGTTGGTATAGGCATTCTAGAAGGGGAACCCAAAAATGTGGCAGGGCTTAAATGACTGTATTAGGCCCTAAATCGGGCCCAGGTGCTCAAGAGGTTTTTAATTTATTTATCATAATTAGAATATCTTCTACAGCAAAGCCTTCGAGCATGATGGCTAATTTTTGATAAGTTACGGGTCCGACTGCAACAATACTATTGTCAAACTAAAGATCGTTGATGTATGTTGTCCAGGTGCTTTCGTTGATTGAATTCAGTTCCTATACTTTGCGGTAATAGTGGCAGAACATTTTGCTGTCATTAGTTGTGAGTAGCTGGAATAAGAATTTCCAGTTAGCATTCTGGATAGAATGTTAATGGTTTCTTATCCATTTTTATAAGCTGTGGCAAGTGAGGCCAATCGACGTTCCCGATCAAACTGAGTTAAACTAGGGGTATTTTAAGTAAAGAGACCTCCCTCAGATAATCTCTTTCTTTTCCTATGAACCAATACATCAAACATGGTAGTGCGAGGGGTGTCGTCGTTACACAGTACTCTTCCCAAAGGTAACATAGATACAAATTTAGAGATACAATTCCACATACACAGGTTACTTTGGGTCAGCAGCTGTACTGGGCTCTTGTGAATGAATGCTTTCTATTTGTGTTGCGAGCCTTTGGATGTTGATTTCGGGCCATATTATTATGTTTCCCTGCTGGGAGGCCTTCAGATTTACAGTCTTTAGCTTATCCCTCCTTTTTTGCCCAGAGATGTTTGTCCAGGTTAGCAGTGCGTGATCACTTAATTTCTGTGAAAGTAAAATGCCTAACATGGGTCCATGATGGTAGGTGTACAAAAACATAGGGCCTGATTACGAGTTTGGCGGTAAGTGATAAAGGGCCTCATTACAACCCTGGCGTTGGACCCTGGTGCTGTTAGCAACATGGTCCATGCCGGATTCTGCCATGGTGCATGGCGGATTTACCGCCCCATTCCAAGGTTGGCGGGGCGGTAAATCCCCATTCACCATGGCCCCTTCCCCATTCCCATTTTTGGCCCATAGGGCTCAATGGGAATGGGGAAGGCGCTAATTACGGCACCTTACGGTGCCGTAATTAGCACCAAGGTCCCTTAGCGGGATGGACTTTAACGCCTGCAAAAAGCAGGCGTTAAAGTGTGAATCTGGCGTTAAGGGTTTAACGGCGCCGCAGCCTTTTATGGCGCCGTTAGCCCCTTAACGTCAGGGTTGTAATGAGGCCCAAAATCAGCAGTAACTACGTTACCACCAACTTTACTGCTATGCCAAATTGCGAGTGTACCAAAAATCAGTGGTAATTCTACTAGCAGAATTACTTTCAGCGGAGTTAGAACCAGCAGTAAATCCACCAGAAATCAGCAGAAACAGCACCGGGCTAATTCCACTGACGGAATTTCCGCCAAATACCAAAACCATTACCACAAGATTACAAGTACAAAAACAGCGGAATTACCTCCAAAAACCGAAGGCAATTCCTCCAAAAACACAGCACAACTACCTCCACAAAAAAGGTAGTTGTGCCGGAGGTAAATACAGGTGTCACAAAGGAAGGCCCAGGTGCACCAGATCCACTTAGGTGGAGTATAACAGGTCCACACCCAACCCCAACACACATCCAAGCAACATGCAGCCACACGCAGGTGTAGATTACAGGCTCCACAACCTGCTAGTCTACATTGAGCTACAGCAGCATGCTGGACCACAGCAGGGAATGAGACAGGTGCAACCAAGGCATAGGAGATGCATGCAGCGGAGGGCACCAATACCACATGTCTGAGCATCTCCATGGACACTCACGGACAGCCAATTAGTCACCTTATACAGACTGGACCGTGCAAACATTGCCGACCTGCTCACCATGACAAAGGCACAACTGCAGAGTGCCATTTCCATCATGACAGCCACCCCCACCTTCCCGTTGAAGCTGGTGGCAGTCCTACATTTCTGTGCCACCGGTGCATTCTAGCACACAGTAGGGACAGGGACACTGCATGACATGTCCCAGCCCACATTCTCCAAGATGCTGGACTAAGTCCTGGATGCCCTAATGACACATGCACACCTGCACATCTCCATGCCCATCACCCAGGCAAAGGTGCATGCAGCCAAGGCAAGGTTCTACAACATTGCCCATTTCCCCAAAACCAATGCAGCATTGAATTGCACCCATGTGGCGCTGGTACCACCCTAGGCAACAGAACAAGCATACCGCAACCGGAAACAATATTATTCGATGCATGTGCAGATGAATTGCGATGCCGACCTCACCATCAGTCACTGCTATGCCGATATCCCGGGGCCACTCATTCACTGATCCCGCACAACAGCATCCTGCCTGCATACATGGAACGACACAGAGGACAGTACACCTGGCTCGTGGGTAAGTAGCACCCAGACCTGGCTGCCAAAAGCACTGACACACACCTGGGGCATGTAAGCAGTAGCAATGTGAATGAACCACAAGTCCCATGATGCAACAACAACAATTCACAGAATAAGCCAGGCACCCTGACTGACCCACCCCAGGACATGAAACATGTGATGCCACAGGGCATCCAGCCATGCTAGGCAGCACCACGCAATTAGGCTAACGTACAACCCAGGAAAGCATTGCCATGTACCCCACATGGAGTAATGCATCACCAAAGTTGACCAGTGCATTGCCAATGTCACAGCAGTGACAGACACCACATGACTTCCCACTACCACAACATGTATGACTGCAAGGGAGCCATGTAGCCAACGTCCTGTCAACCCCGATGCACACAAGGTGCACCGTACCCATCCTCTGAGTCATGCACATAGGGACCCACACATCAGGACCATTGACTTGTTCCACGGCCCTCAAACCGCCATGTCCCACACAGTCAATTCCTGTTTTACAGGTAACGCTGGATACCCGCAGTTGGCCCGGCCAATGACCCCTATGAGAAACCCTGCTACACCACAGGAGGCAGCCTTTAACGAGCCGCAGAGGAGAACAAGAGAATGTATTGAGCGGACAATTGGACTTCTGAAATCCAGGTTCAGGTGCCTACATCACACAGGTGGTGCACTGATGTACAACCACGAAAGAGCAGAGAAAATCGTAGTGGTCTGCGTCGTGCTGCACAACATGTGCATACGCAGGAATGCCAAAATGCCCGCGGATGAGGTCAATGACCCCACCCCCCCCATATCTCTGATGAGGACGAGGCTGCAGGAGGGAGCAGGGCACCACAGCCCATGCGTGGGGAAGCAAGGGGAGGCCAGATGGTCTGCCAGGAGCTCATGGACAATTATTTCTGACTATAGCGACGTGACACCCATACATGCAATGAATGCTTATGTCAGAATTGCATCTAATGAAAATCGTCAAACTGATAAAGATTCAAGTGTATTTATGAATGGCAAAAAGGTGACCCCATCCCCAACACCAACTCCCACCTGCCACCCCCATCCCCAACAACTACCCCCCCTGGTCCCCACCCTAACCCCCTTCCCCCCAACCCCATCACCAACTCCCCCCCCCAGTGCCAAGAACAGCTCCCATTAGCGCGTGCGCTTGTTCCCCTTGTCTGCACGCCTAGCAGCAATTAAGGCACGCCGTTGTGAGCGCCTGGGCGGGGTGCTCGCTAATGATCCCTCAGTAGTGGTAGCAGACTGAGAGCTTCCCTGCACGCTCCCCCGTAGATGGTCCATGCTGAGGTGTATGACTCTGGCCATGGTCTCATGTGATGAGGACATTTGTTCAGCCAGCTCCAGTAACCTCCTGCTTGTGAGGCACAGGCTGGCATTGCAAGTCAGTGTGCTTCTGCAGAGATGGTCAATTGACTTTGGATGCAGTCATGCATGGCCTCAGCATGCCCCAAGTGTTCCTGAGCAATGGTGCACATTTCCGCCTGTCTGTTCCATGTGGTCCATACGGTCCCAGATGCCCTGGAGTGTGGGGCAGGCACAGGCCGTGGTGATTGGCCTTGATCATGTTCTTCATGCTGCCCTTGACGGCGAGCATTCCTGGCCTGATCGTAAGATAAATCCCCCGCATAGCGCAGGGCACTGCTGGAATCACAGTGGGATGGTGGTGTGTGTAGTGGGGAGAGGCTGCACAAGGGGAGGACTCAGGTGAAAATTGGCAGACGGTGGAATGTAGGTGGCTGGACGCAGGTGAGGCACCCTCGTATTCCTGGGCACCCATGCCTGCATTGGCCTGTTCTGATTGGAGGCTGTCGTCCACACTCTGACCCATCTGTGCTTCTGCAGTTGGACCAGATGTGGTTGTGTCCTGGCTTGTCTTTGGCGGAACAGATTGCGCGCTTGGGGTCTGTGCTGGCCCTGTGGGTGTGACCGTCTGGACGGCTGGAGTGGCCGGAAGACCTGGTGCCTCTACTTTGGTAGCCCACTCCCACTCGCCGAACTGCCTTAACCAGCCTCCTCGGTCCATTCCTGGGTGTCTTGCGTTCCTGTTGAGACAAGTTGAGATGTGCATTAACACATTGTTGATGAGGTGCTTGTCAAATCAACATTCACTGTCACGTTCTTTTTCATAACTGTTTGTTGGGCCTTTTGGGGCGGCAGGTAACATGCGTCGGCCGCTGGGTACACGGCATACATTTTGTCTGGATAGCCAGGTGTGGGTGGCCAGCTTGATTTGGTGGTGCCTCCCTGGGATGTGTTTGGCTACATGCTGTCCTGTCGAGTGGTGCATCAGGTCTGTTGGTGGCAGGTATCCGGTGGTGCAGTCAGGTAGGTGCAGTGCATTTTGGTTATGTTTGGGTCAGGTAGCCATGTTGTCAGATGTGTACTCTTCAATGTGTCTGTACATGGGCCATCGTAGCTGAGAGGATGGTGGCTGTGACGCAACTATCAACAGTTGTGCATCCATAGGCAGAGACAAGTTGCATGTTTGCATGATAGCTATGTTGACTATGCATGGGTGTCATGCCAGCGGGGTGCTGTGGCCACTGGTTGCTGTCATTGAGGCCTGGTGCCTCACGTGGATGGTGATTGCTTGCTGGGGTCACGTTGCTTGCTTGCATGGCAGTTTGGGTGTTCGTGCATGCCTACAGGGTTGTCCATTTATTGGTGGATGTGTCACTGTGGCACTCACCAGATTCAGCTTGGCTGCTGGCCCCTAGCTGTGCCGTGCCCACCCCCTCGATCCCAACCATGTGCAGTATCCCACTGACCATCTCCTCCCAGGATGTCAGTTGCAAGGGTTCCACTGAGCCACCTCCAGTGGCAGCTGTCTCCCGGCAGAGGATGGAGATGGGGCCCCTGACCCTGGCCTTGAGGTCATTCCACCTCTTCTTCAAGTCCTCAACCTCACGTTGAACATGCCCTATGGTCGCCACCTTGTCGCTGATTTCTGCACCTATATTGTTTTTGCGCTGTTGGCTCATCTTCCTTTGCGATGCCCCATACAGCTCATTGGAGTGGGCAGCCACTTGCTATGTCAACACTGTAAGCTCCTGCTCTGTGAATTTGGGCTCACACTGCCTCATTTCGGGCACCCTGCCTTTGCCCTTTCACAAGCACATGTTTGGCCTTAGCTGGGTGACTGGATGGCACTCCTATCTGAAGATATTCGATGGATTGTGATTTCCAAAATGGCTGCCGTGGCGCTTCCTTTTATAGGGATGATGAGTATCCGCTGGCGGAATTCCGCTGACCGCCATGGCAGTAACAGTAACTCTGCTAGTGTTTGGTGAAATTAGGTAGTCCCACAGGTTGCTGGGCAGAATTACCGTTACCCCATTGGTGGGTGCGTGCACCTGCCAGGTTGTAATTCGGCAGAAATTCTGTGCCAACAAACAGCAGTAACGCTAATTCCGACCCAGCTGTGTTACCGCTGCAATACTGCCGAACTCATATAATGCCCATAGTCTAATGTTGATGAGGAATTCACATCTGACCATGTATTTGTATTTTTGTATGTATTCTTCATTTGCATGGCGCCTATACATCAAAAAGTGTTTCTAGGCGCCACAAGACAAAAAAAGAGTGGGGTCAGAGGAGAAGAAACAGTAACGGTCCTACTAGGCCTTGTGACATTTCATATTGTGCAAGTGCAGTATCAGTACGTGCAGGGAGAAAGGAAGAGGGAGAAATGCAAGGGAGAGAGTGGCCCGGGGGTGGGTAAGTGTTGAGGGAAGGCCCAGGAGGGCAAGTGCTTGGGGAGGAATGGATGAGGGTTCAGCTACTGCAAAGGAGGGGGGGTGGACCAGACTCAGTAGGCTAATTGGGGAAGGGTGCTGGAAGATAAGTGCTGGTAAGGGGAAGAATGGTCAAGGAGGGCCTGGCCCCAGTAAGACTCATAAGGCCTACAGACAACCAGACATAGAGGCAGGTGGGAACTATCAGGGGAGGTATGGAGGGAAGGAGGAGGAGAAAAGGAACGTCTTGAGAAGCTTCCAGAACTTAAGGAGATCCAGCTCAAGACGGAGAGGGGCAGGGAGGCAGTTCCAGAGGAAGACTCCTGCCAAAGAAAAAGATATGTGGGACTTAGAGCTTTTCTTGTCACGTCTTTCAGGTTCAAGCAGCCAAAATTGTGCATATTCATACATTTGGCCCATTCTATTTCTTCCATCTTCCCTGCCTTGATGGAATATATGCGATTGCTAACAATGCAGTCTCCCTCGTTTGTTAGCAGGTTAGACGGATGGCAGTGGGCATTGAAGTCACCAGCAATTATTATGTTGTCACCCAGGCACTCGTACATCCATTTTATAAAACAGAGCCTCAATTGATTTATTAATGGAAAGAGTGTGTATTTATAAATAAGTGACAATTTACTGAGGGTGAAGGTGGCTCCAGCATTGCTGCTAAAAGTTGAGGAATACTAGGACCTGCTCTCTATTCAACCAACTTGAAACGGGCACATGCCCCAATTGTCAGGCCACCTACAGTGCGGCCTCTCTCTTTGGGCCTCATCACGACTCTGGTGGTAACCCTTAAATCCGGCGGTAGCGCTATTACTGCCGGATTTAAGGGTCCGCCAAAGCAGGACTTCGGCGGATTTCTCCCCAGCTCTGAGCTGGGGGGAAATCCACCGAAAATTCACGCTATTACCGCTGGCGGGAAATCCGCCGGCGGTATTAGCGTGAAATTTCCCCATTGAGCCCAATGGGGAATGGGGCATTCCCGAATGGGCTCAATGGGGAATGGGGATTGACATTACCGCCAAACTCGTGATCCGGCGCTATTAGCGCCGGAGAGTTCGGCAGTAGGGCTAATACCGCCCGCGCTAATAGCGTTACCGTTACCGCCCAAGTAGTGATGAGGCACTGTTACAGGCCGGCAGAGAATAGTGTACCCATCTATCTTAAATTTGGTGCAAACCCATGTCTCTTGTGAGAACAATAAATCATTTTCAGTGTTGTGACTGAAACCAGCTGGTTGGCACAAGAATGAACGAAACCCACCAGTATTCCAAGAAAGCCACATTGTGGGGGCTTCTTGCACTGGGTGTCAATGAGTTGTACATCTCATCAATTCAGTAACCCAACATTCATTTTCTTGATGGAGAGGTTGTCGCATAGGTTGTTTTTGTGATGCTGAAAGTAGGTTGGATCTTTTGGAAGGATTGTCGCCATCAAAGTGACATTGACGACTTGCTTGCGGCATACCGTTAAGAGGTAGCCCAGAGTATGAACCTCCAAATAGCTATTGATGAGCAATTATCTATCACAGGTGAAACAAATTCGTCCAAAGTCTAGTTTGATGGGCTATAATATGCCAGCAGTTCAATATGTAGAATATCTTCAGAGCAGATGGACTTAAGATGACCAATTTGCCGGAATATACCAATAAGAGGGATCTTTTAAGAAATGGGCTCATAGAGGTGGGCTTGATCTCTTCCAGCATAATCCATTTGCCCAATGCTGCACGGGCAGGCTGTTTTCCCCCCACAATAGGTATGGACGTTTCCTTAGCGGTGATGAATCCTGGTCCATAATTAGATGCTCTATTCGAAGATGGTTCAAAATGGAGAGGATTGCTTCCTATATTAGTGGGTAGGGTTGGAGGGCTGCCAATTCCAACTGGTTGGAGGTCCAGAGTAGGGATTATCACGCACTATGTGGGCAGGTGCCTTACATTTTTTAGTCTGTAGTATCATATTACAGTGAGACCCCTCACAATTCAGGCACAACTGGTTGTTGGTTCTCAAAACAGCGACTGGGTGTGGTCGGGTCTCCACTTGAAGTGACCCATCGGTCTATGGAGCCCCTTAATTGGACCCGACCGAATTCTCTGTCAGGTAGAGTGTTTCCGATGATAACCACTGGTAGTGTTTTTTACTTATTTGGCTACAAGTTGAATGCGATGGTGGCGTTCCTCACAGGTGTGAGTTTCCGCAAATGAGACCTTCTTTTGATTTTGGATACTTCGGCCACAGTTAATACAGTTCTGGCACTTCCGCCATCTTGGGTGGCCTTTCTTAATGATTGGAGGAGAGTCTGCAGGGAACTCGATTTCCTCAATGATTGATGAAGACGAAATAGAGTTGTTCAAATCTGCTTCATTTACTGAGGCTGCACTCCCCCTTCTCTGCACTGCTAATAATCAAAGAATGACAAAGGTGATGATAGAGTTCGGTTCTCCATTGGTGGATGTTAGTACGGCTGTGGATTGACCCGCATTGCGCACTGGTTCAAAGCCTGAGGCATTGTTGCTCCAGGCCGTTCCGTTGCAGTTTCTAGAATAATGTCCACCACTATGGACAGCATTCGCTTAAGGTCTGCTTGCTCCTTGGCCATTCCAGAGGATAGACCGAAAAGTGCAGGGAGCGTGGTGGCAACTGTGTTTAAATTTGGAGCTGGAAGGTCCTCATTCTCAAAGGTTGATTCAGAAGTGGTAGAGGAATCAGATCCACCCCCACCTCCAGATGTATCAATTATAGAGACCAACCGTTCCAGGTCTGGACTAGTAGATAGATTAGTGCCTATAATGTTATCATGCTGGGGGGGAATTGCATTTGGTCTGCCTTTGCCTCCGAAAGAATCACATTGTAGATTTAGGCACAGGTTCAATAGTGCATTATTGTTTTTTTTTTTTTTTTTAAATTTCTTTATTGGTTTTACAACATCAGAACAATCAATCATTAATCAGTGCAATATTCGTAGGCCTGAACAGCAGGTCTTAACTATCCCAACTATCCCGTCCCTCCCCCCCCCCACCGAGACCCCATTGGAACTCTCAAGAGGAAAGCGTCTCAGGCTCATATCTCGTCAGGGCCACTTGGACTGTTCGGGGTGCTATCCAGTGACACTGGGTGGAGTAATGGCATCGTTAAAGCCACCCATCGGTTCAAATCTGCGCTAGAGTCCAGTCTCTGTGTTTGGATTGCCGTTTCCCAAGCCGCCGTCTCAGCAGCTATCCATTTTTTGAGGTCATTCCACCAGAGGGCCCTGTTCGGTCCCCTTGCACTCTTCCAGCTCATGGCGATACGTCTTTTCGCTGTTATATATGCCAAGTCCTTGAGTTTATTTAGGGGCTTGTTCTTGCTGGTCCGTCGGTAGCTTCCCAATATGCAGGCTGCCGGCTCATCGGTCACCAGCTCGATCTCAGCGGTCCCCATTTTTTCCCTTACGCCGCTCCAGAACTGCTGAACTATCGGGCAGCTCCAGAACATGTGGGTCATTCCCGCCCTAGGCTCATGGCATTTGGGGCATGTTTGAATTGTGGCTCCCTTGAAGTTCGATATAACTTCGGGCGTGAGGTAGGCTCTGTTGGTGACATATAGTTGTATGAGTTGGAGGCGGGCATTCCTAGAGATTGCCTTGTGGTAGTGTGTTATTTTCCCCCATGATTTGTCCTCAAATTCGATCCCCAATAGTGCATTATTGTTATCGATGTCGGGGGATGAGTGTTGTGCCCACTGCGTTGAAGAATTGTTGTTAAGCAGATGTGGAGATACTGTGGGGTAGTAGGCTCAATATCGACTACTGAGGAAGGAGGGAAAACGCCAGTGATTTCTGTTTGGGATGCCGGGGTGACATCTGATTTATCTTGTTTCGAGTTGTGTATATCACAAGACCCCCCCTACCTCACCCAGAGGCGTAAACAGGGTAGGGCCTGAGCAGGCAAGGCCCACCCAAAATCTATAAATGCCCACTCAGCATTGCTGTGTGGGTATTTGCAGCATTAATGTCATTGTGGTGGGCTCAACTACATTAGCTTCAGGCCCTACTTGCAAGACGATCATGGCTACGCCTCTGCCCCCCGCCACACCCCACCGGTGTTCTAAAATAGGGGAAGAGCTACGTGTTCATTTTGCTGGTCTTGCAGTGTTACCTCAAAGAGTGCACGTAAGTTTCTTTGTTGGTTTCGTTTTTGAAAAGCTGGCAACAGGTTCCAAATGTAAAAGAGTAATGCAAACAAGCGGAATGTGCAATATTAAGAGCTGCTTTGATGTTTTAAAGAAAGAAAAGTCTGAGAAAGACATATGATCAAATAACGAAGTTCGTGGGCAATGGTTGTCTCACCCTATCCTCGGCTATTGGACTGTGAGAATGCGCTCTTCGGTCCACTACCCGACGCGCGCTGAGACGCATGTCGGCCTCCTTTTGAAGTACTGCCTCCAACGTCAGCCCCGGCCCAGATAGACAGGGAGATTAGTAGCACTCTGAAGTTTCACAAGAAACAGGCAGCAAAAGTCGATCCAAGCATGTAGGTTGCACAGGGGAGATTTTGCCGCAATTGAGCAGGATCTCTGGCATAAATGCAGTTAGTAGGGTGAGCTGGTGTGCCCCCTCTGTCCCATCTGGGCCTCTTTTTAAAAAAATATCTGGTGCTGTGTCTCCATGTGCACCCAGGCCCCTGCGTGCGGCCTCGCTCCTCGACTCTTACCCCTTCCTCTACCCCTCCCTCTGCCCACCTCCCGGCCCTCCCTCTACCCGTGATTGGCCACTTGGGCTTACGCTTCCAGAGGCATGCAGCTACACCATGGGACAACGCCATTTACAATGCGGTGTTCCCAGGTGAGCTGGTGTGCCCCCTTATGGGCCTTTTAAAAAAAAAAATATCTGGTGCTGTGTCTCCATGTGCACCCAGGCCCCTGCATACGGCCTCGCTCCTCGACTCTTTCCCCGTCCACTTCACCTCCCTCCGCCCGCCTCCTGGCCCTCCCTCCACCTGTGATTGGCTGGCTCTCTGGTCTTAAATGAACCTCCCAAGGCAGCCCTCTGCCTGGCAGCCCCTCTGGCTAAGGGCCCGAGGCAAAGAGCGGCTCCTACACTGGCAGCTCCAAGATGTGTCCGCAGGTGTCCGCAGGGGAAGCCAGCAGTCAACAGACACCAAAGAAAAAACGTAAGTGTGGCATGGGTGGGGTGTAGAGTAATCACACCAGAAAACCACTGCCACTCTACCTTACCTTCACATTACATAGACTGCTGTAGACTTAATCCATGCATACTTAGAAAGATATGTGAACACCAGCCGGATTTTATCCATGACTATACTTGAAGTGTTGCCTTGCACTGCATGGCAACATACTAGCCTATGATAACAAGGGTCACACCTGAAGGGTGTTGTGGACGATAGCCTGCGTCGCATCTAGATAGATTTGTGAAGATCGGCATCTGCCTACTTCGATGGAATTAGGAAGGTTAGCATACACCATACTTGATAGAACTCTGATAAAAATGCAATTGTCGGCATGTGCCGCACTTAGTTATAATTCTTAGCTTTGGCCTGTCTCGCATGTAACTAGGGTTGTAAATATTAGCATATTACACACCTAGATGGAACTTGAATGTTAGCATGTGCCACACTTAGAATTGAGAACATTAGCCTGTGCCGCATCTAGACAGGATTGTGAGTGTTAGCATGCGCCATACTTGGATGAAACTGTAAATGTTAGCATGCGCCACTCTTAGACAGAATTCCTACCTCTGGCCTGCACTGCATCTAGATAGGATTGTGAGCGTTAGCATGCCCATATTTGGATGAAACTGTAAATGTTAGCATGCGCCATGCTTCGATTATACTGTAAATGTTAGCATGTGCCACAATTAGACGGAATTTCTAACTTTGGCGTGCATAGCATCTAGATGGGACTGTGAATGTTAGCATGTGGCACACCAGGATGGAACTTGACTGCTGCACGTGCCACAATTGAGAAGATTAGCCTGCGCTGCATCTAGATGGGATTGCGAATGATGGCATGCGCCATACTTGGATGAAACTGTAAATGTTAACATGTGCCACACTTAGACGGAATTCCTAACTCTGGCCTGCACCGCATCTAGATAGGATTGTGAGTGTTAGCATATGACACACCAGGATGGAACTTGAATGTTGCATGTGCCATACTTAGAAATGAGAACATTGGCCTGCGCCGCATGTAGATGGGATTGTGAATGTTAGCATATGCCACAACTAGATTGAACTTGAATGTTAGCATATGCCACACTTAGAGTTGAGACCATTGGGTTGCTCCATATCTAGATAATTACTTTGAGGGTTAGCGAATACCACACCTAGACGGAATTATGTAGAGCAGCAAGTACTACACTTGGACATAACTGTCAATGTTAGCATTTTAAATGTCATATAACCCACTAACCAATATAAGCTCAAACTCTCTGCATACTTATCTCACTCAAAAAAACTCACACAACCATCTCTCGCACAGCAAGCTGCACGCAGTTCACCACACCGCAACAACGCACAAGCCGCACCAACAGCACACGCGGACTGACACCGATCCAATACTCGCACCAAAGCTCAGCACCCGGTGTCTACTGAGTTGAAGCTGCCAATAGTACGCCACTCCTCTCACTATACTACCCCCTCTTTACCTTACTAACCCATCCCATCTTCTCCTTTACAGATCCTCCAGAGCGCCTGGGGACCAATTCCATTGGTGACGGTGCACCATTTAAGTACCTTTAACATAACATAACATAACATAACATAACCGAGTGCTGACTGTGAGACTGCACTCTTCGATACACTCCCCAGTCTGTTGTTTGTGTATAGGGTGCTATGGTGGGTTGGCCTAAGGGGCTATGTGACTGCATCTGGGGAGACTTTGTTGAGTTAGGCTAAAGGGGCTACAGTGATTGGATCAGGAGGCTGTGGTGCTGAGGTGTGAGGTGCTGAGGTGTGGTGGAGAGCTATGGTCATTGGACAGGGGTTTGGGTGCTGAAGGTATTGGGTGAGGAGAATGAGGGCTACAGTGTTTGGCCCTGGGAAACTATGAATATTGGGATTTTGTGCCATGGATCCTTGGCACGGGTGTGCCTATCCTCAGGGGTGTGAATAGAGCTCTGATGATTGTGTGTAGATGCGCCTGTAAAGAATGGTCTGGATGGTGTTATTGTGATTTTGTCGAGCTGGGCCACACAGATGGGTCTAGGCTGACTTTGGTCTGGACAGGGAATTCGATGCTTGGGTCTGGATGGGAACAGGGTTATATTAAGAGGTGGTCTGCATGGGGCTCTGAATAGGAGACATGCAGTTGGCAATGACTATAGAGCACTTCAGTAGGCGCATTCACCCGTTCAGCTATCTTACTGGAATGGGAATTCCTGGCATGATGTGCACATGCATAGCTCGGCAGCTGGCATTTTATATCCTGGCGTACCTTGCATGCATTGTAACTGCATTATGGGCAGGGGAAGAAGGGAGGGTGCTGTGGGGAACTGAAGGGAGCAGGGGGAGATAATCCAGAGAAGGGTGGAATGGAAGAAAGGGCCAGGGAGAAAAGAAGGCAGGGGAAGAGGGAGCATGGTGCAGAAAGGGATCTGAGGGCTAGGGAGGTACCACAGGCGATAGGCAGGGGTGATGAGGGAAAGGATAGAGGGAGGAGTTGAGATGGTGCGAAGAGAAAAGAGAGAAGGTTCAGCACTTGGCAAGTGTAGGGTAAAGGCAAGGTCAGAGATAACAGGCAAGGGAGTAAATGTGATGGACAACTTCTCTCAAAAGTACAGGGATGAGTAGTGGCTAAACTGCCTACTCAGCCCCACACTACTACTAAACCAGCATTGATCCAAATAATGTATTTTATTTACTTGAACATTTATAGCAGCACGCACAGCCTATAGGCATCAAGGCGCTAATTACAAATAGAGGTAAAAAAAAGCATATAAAGGTGAAAAGGGCACAGCCTGAAAGATAAACCTCCTTCCCCTTGTGGGGTAGGACAGGATGAGAGCAGAGTATGTTTTCCCGTGGGATGTGGGCTGTTAACAGTAGAAACCCAAACAACTTAAGTACAGTAGTTCAAAATAAAGGAATGGCCAATGAAGGTTCTACACAAAATATAGACCTTTAATGAAACAACAAAATACAAACAAACTAATTAGAAAACATAAGGAAAAGTCATCCATGTACAAGAACACAGAAAAGCAGAATTTTGTGAAACAGGCATTCTGGGAAGATGAGCTGTGGGGTTCAGACACAATGTCACTATTCAAAGGATATATTTTGATGGCTAAGGTAAAGAAGGGAGGGGCTTAAAAGTCACTATGGTTCCAGAAAGTGGATCGAGGGACAGGGCTTCTTCACAGTACTCAAAATATTTGTAAAGAAAAATGTTTAGTCGAGTTTATTAGTGGCATAAACTATTACGACTGGCTTCAATTTACAATGACACGCATATTTCCTTTTTTGTGAGAGTGTTAGTAAGTGACTTGTAAAACTTGATATGTCAATAAATCATAGAAAATAACAAAGTTAACAAATGACTACTAAAATTAGTAGAAAACAAAGGAACTGCCAACAGTATGTCCATTGACGTCATTTGGGGATCGCCAGAGGTCGCAACTGCGACCACTGGGGTCTCCCTTGCGACCTCTGATGGTCTCCTTTGCGACCTCTACAAAAAAAAAGAAACGCTTTTTTTTTTTTTTTTTTTGGTAATTCATGCTCCTGTGTTGTGGCCAGCACCATGTGGCTCTTTACTTGTGGAGTGGCTGGCTTTCTTGTTCAGGCCCCTTAAAAAAAGAAGAAAAATATGAACAGGAGGGCCACAAGTCTAACACTTTGAGCACTGACCGTAAATAAGAAAAAATAGGAATACCAAATCATGTGTCTTTCTGGAATTCTATACAATAATTGCTAGACTCATTAAAGGTTTATTTCAGGCACACTTCAGGGGGCGAGTCACTGATTTAGTCTGTTCTTAAACGCCTCAACTCAGCCTTTCATCCTTCTGAGTTCAATAAATGAGTACCAACACAGGTTGTGTGATATTGGGTGTATATTTTTCTATACAAAGCGCCTAAGTGCTATAAAATAACACATCATTATCATTTAGTTATGGATGTCTGCTTGCATTCACAGTAACTTTGTAATATGGGCCTATACACACTGTTCTTAACCATACATATGGTGATCCATTCTTGTATGAAATGTACATCACATTGTAGTGATATTGTAACCATATTTTTCGTAGTGTACATTGCTATGTGATGCCACTTCCTGTTTTGTCAATGTGTGAAAGGTCGTGTTCCATCGCGTCCCGCGATATCACTTCGGAGTGGGGTCGAATGACATCACTTCCTGTGATGTCATCAGGGGGTCAAGGGTCGTGTGTCACTTCTGCTACCCCTGGCATTTTGGTGAAATGACGTCCCTGAGTATGTCCATCAGTTTCGCCCATCTGGGCTTTTTCAAGGAAAAAAGAACAACACCATAAAATAAAATAAATATAATGTTTTACAAGGTTTTTGAATCTAGGTGTGCTTTTTAAATCACTAAATCCTCCATTTTGTGCTGTATTAATGCTTTTTGGCAATTTTGAATCTAGGTTTGCTTTTTATTCTGTGCATTGTTTGCCTTCCTTTGCACACCTCCTCCTCTGGGACGGCCTGGCTGCTGGGCCCCTTGGTGAATTCCTGTGCACTGTGCAGCTCCCCTGTTTATCTCTCCATCTCTAGCCAAAGTCTGGAAGAAATAAGCTGGAAAAAGCTCCCCTGGACTCTAATCCAGACCTACCTTTCGCTGACACGTCAATGCCACTTCCAGAAAGACTATTATGGACATCCTCTTCACTGTCCCCTTTCCTGACCTATGGACCCCCATCTGGTCTGCACTGTTTCTACTTTCTCCTCCTCACCCATTAATAGTGGCACCAGGTGGGAGGTACTCCTTGCATACTCCTCTGTTAGAATCCTGAGCGCTGGGATATTGAACCCGTCGTGAAGTAGCAAGTTCTTCCCACCTATGTAATTCTCAGGAGTACAAAAGGACAGACTGAGAACTCAATTGGTTGAAAGATGTTGTGGACACACTGGAACCCCGATGGATGTAGGGAAAAAACATGCACGGTTAACACTTATATCAGAACTGTGGTACAAGAACACATATGCAGCCAGATGACTAACCTGAGATAATACTGTAGTCAACACAAAGGAAAGCACTATAGCAGTCTGACCAGCCACCATGGACAAGAACAACCCTGTGGATGGTAACACATCCAATTATAATTGGAATAGGGCAATATGGCAAACAATAGTGGAACAAATAAGCAACTAACTCTTATCAGGGTATCCACTGTAGGAATAATACAGGAGCATGACCGTCCGGTATCCCAAGGAGAGCTGGACCAAGTGTTCCTTCTGATGTTGATCCGGATAGGAACCTACCCCACCGGCAATAGGATGCCTATGATGATGATGCGGCAGTCTTTAGTCCAACAAAAGGGTCCCTATTCCCGCCGGCACGAGGACGCCTATGATGATGATGAGGCAGTCTCTAGTACAGCAAAAGGGTCCCTATTCCGGCCAGCACGAGGACGCCTAATAATAGTTCTAGAATGCCGAAATGTCCGAATCCAATACCAAAATGTGAAGAAATCAATGTCGGTAACAAGAGGTAAACTATAACAGGTCCAAAAAAGAGGGGGAGAAGCCCTGAAGGTAGCAGAATCGAAAATAATCACAGGAGCCGGAGGGTCAATGCGGGAGCAAGTCGAGAGGCGGTCCGTGATCGTAAGCCGGTAAGAGAAAAATGCAGTAAAGGGCAAGACAAAGAAGAATCCGTAACATAGGCAAAGGTCCCAGAATGCAAAAATCGAAACAAGAAAACGCTACTGACAGTCTCAGAATACGATCATAAGCACCGCTTGTGGGCATGGGTGGAGTTATGTAGCAGCGTACTGACAACAGGGGGAACACGCGTTTGAAGTCGGAACGAAGCACGTGATAGCAGGCGCGTACGAGGCAAGAGTCGCCACGGCAACACCCCACGCTTGTAGTTTGGATACCTGCGGTAATACGATCCTGGGAATGCGATCCTGCCAATGCCGTTTTGTGGACTAGCTCTCGTCCTTAGCGGTACCCTGTCAGCTGGTATGGTATGCCTTGCAGGGACAGGGAAAAGAAATTGCTGGGTTGCCTGACGTTTCCGTCATCATTTCCTGACATTCTCATCCTCTAGGTGTATCATTAAGGTCTATCACAATGGCACTATCATGGCCCAAGGGTTCTCAACCTACTCTTCTCCTTCTCGACCAGCGCATACCTTCTCTCATAAACTTCCTCCCTTCTCCTGCCACCCCTGCTTCCTCTCCCCTCACTTCTTCACCACTACTGATGGGAGTACCACGCCCCTCTGCACCTCCTCGGAAAACCTTAAAAGGTGGAAACCAACTTCACTTAGCTACTCTGAATGCTTGCTCTGCTGTTAAATACTCCTCTGGAAGAAAATAATGATGACCCCACAGGGTGTAAAATGCAGGTGATATGGTATACCAATTACCAATACTCACCTCACTTTTTCCAACCTCAAAAAGCAAACAACTGGTATACCACACTGTAGCATACAGGAAAAATGCCACAGGCTAGTCAACAGGTCTAGCACAAGGTTTCCCTTGGAGGATCGCTCTCATTAGGGCCTCCTATTTTCTGGTTCCAAAGAGTGTCCTCATTCACTCTGGCTCTGTGTTTTTTACCTCTAGTTGGCAAGTGATCATATCATCATTGCTATAGATTTAACACTTGAATATTGACCAGAATCTTAGCTACAATTTTTCATTATTTTAATAGAAAACATAAAACAACTTTTGGTGCAAAAACTTCACTGACATTTTGCACAAAAATTATCATTTCTCAAAAGATGCATTATTTTGAATATAATCCTTTGATCAAAATATCAACATTTGAATTAATCATGCACCGTAGAAGACAATAAAAAGTTAAGTACACGTAAAGCGAACAGACCATACAAACATTTTTGACAAAGAGACCCCATAAGTCAAAGTTTTCATTTGGACAAAAAAGTTGTGGATGAACACAAAAAAGTATATTATATTCCTATGGCAAAAGGATATTATAACATTATTTAGTTTTCATCATCTTTTGAATTTACATTGCTTAGTTTTCAACCTATTTTGGTTCTGAAAATCCACATATGTATTCGCCAAAGAACCCCGGACAAAAAGAAACAAAAAACCAATTATTGTTCCTTTATGGGGTTTTAGGAGTAGATAACTAGTGTAAACTAGACTTATATATTCACACTAGTCTGCTGTTTCTTACATACTCCTCTGACATCTGTCTCCTTCTTGAAGACTTTGACCTGGACGTCCTCGCTCTTACTAAGATGTGGTTAAATGCCAGCTCTGTCACTGCTCTTGACACACTCCTTCCTGAGGGCTACAAAATTCCTCTCCAAACCCAGACCCAACAGGACTGCAGGTGGGGTGGCCCTGATCTTCCCTGAGTGGGTTCCTGCTTCCATCATTCCTACTCAAACCTACTCCTCTTTTGAATGCCTCATCTGTAGGCTTGGGGCCTTGGCTACTCTCTCTCTGACACTCACCACTATCTACAGACCCCCTGGCCCTATTTCCCTCTTCCTCTCTGAATGGGCTGACATTGCCTCATCCCTTTCAACCTCTTCTTCCAAACTCCTCCTCCTTGGTGACCTCAACATCCACCTCAACTCTCTTGAATCATCCACCTCTCAGTTCCGGGTCCTATGTGACTCCCTCTCTCTCACTATTTTTCCTTCCAGCCCGACTCACTCTACCGGCCATACTCTTGATTGACTCAGTCTTTTTGAAGCCGAGATGTATGCCAGGAAAGTCAATGAATGCTCTCTGTCCCTTAGAACCATAAACACGGCGACATCCCCATCTCTAATCTGGTCACCAACCACCTCTTTTGGTCCAACCACTCTCTCCTTTCCTCCCACCTGGGGCCTCTTGGCCCTCTATCCGAGCCACCCCCTGCACTGCCAGCCTCCATCGCCGTCGTTCGACGGATGTAGCGAGTGTCAGTTACTACTTTTGCCTCCATATTCTTCCCCCCCAAGCCCTGCTCCTGACTCTCCCTCTGACTCTGTCATTGCTAACCTGCACCTTAGCATCTCTAACACCCTTGACATCCTTGCCCCTGCCATGAGGATCCACCTAAAACCTCTTACCAAGAACAACAAATGGCATGACTCCGATCTAACATCTCTGAAAGTGCAGAGTTGCTAAATGGAAGTGGCAGACCTTGCCCCTATCCTCTGCCAAACTGGCCTGCCGCCTGCTCCAAAGGCAATATTGCTTCTCTATCCACTCCAAGAAGCAGGCCCACATCCAAGTCTGCATCTCTGGAGCCAAAGACAACATGGCAGAAATGTTGAAAATATGCAAGAAACTCGCCAATCCACTTGCAGTCTCCACCTCTCTCCTCCCTTCACAGGCTCTCTGCACTGCCTTGGCCTCCCACTTCACATCCAAAATGCAGGACATCCTGTCCTCACTCTCCTCCACCCCAATCTCTTCTCCCACACCTCCTCCCCTGCCTCCCTTGGCCCCCCTCCTCCCACCCTGCTCACTCTCCTGCCTGCTGCCCATAGCACCGGATGAGTTCTCTAAAGTGGTCCGCTCTATGAAGGCCTTCTCCAAACAGGTGTTTCCCTGCTACTCCAGAACCATCAAGGACATTTCCTCTCTCGCCCCGGCTCTTGCTGATTTCTGCAACCACTCATTAGCCACTGGCTCTTTCCCTCAAGCACTCCCCTGTGCACCCTCTCCTAAAAATGCTGTCTGCTGATGCCTCCTGCCCGACTAACTATGTCCCTATCTCTACTACCCTCTTCCTGGGTAAACTCTTGGAAATGTTGGTCCTCCCCCAAATGACCTTCCACAATTATTGTGTTGGTTGCCTTCATGACTATCAATCTGGACTCCAGGCATCCAGAGGTATGGAAACTGCTCTCCTGAACACCAGTGAAACCATGCTTGCAAATCTTGACTCCAACTCTCCTGCTGTTCTCATTCTCCTTGATCATTCCTCTGCATTTGACACAGTCAACCATTCCATCCTCATAAAATGACTCAGTGACACATTTTGACATCGTTGACCGGGCACTGGACTGGCCGACCTCCTTCCTCACTAACTGCCATTCCCAGCAACAACTGGGCCCTTTCTCCTCCACCACCACTCTCTCCACCTGTGGTGTCCCTGAGGGCTCTATCCTATCCCCATGGTTCTTCAAAATCTCACACAGCTTTCCTTCAAACTTCCCTTCACTTTCCCCACTTCCTCCTCTCTCATCCCGACTGTCTCTCCACCATTCAAGCATGGTGTGCAGCAAATTATCTCTGTCTCAATGCCAGTAAGACAGAGATCCTCCTTATTGGGACACCTCTGCCCTCTTTTCCTCCTACCCTCTGAGCACCCTCTTTGGGCCCTCTACCCCCCCATCTTGTGAGGACACAAACCTTGGGGTCATCTTCGACTACACTCTCTCCTTCACCCCTTACCAAGAAGTCCCACTTCCATCTCCACCTCCTTTGGGGCATTCTTCCTTTTCCCACCTTCCCCCAGAGTTTCAATGTCTCCAGAGCTCTGGTCCATCAGCCTCTTTCTCAATCTCCCTCTTGCCTCCCTTTGTCCCTTCCAGCTAATCCAGCACAGGGATGCAAGGCGTATCCTTAGCCTGAAGCCCAGGGACTGTATCTCTCCAGCTCTAAAATCTCTCCACTGGCTCCCGCTGGCTGCAAAGATCAAATTCTAGACCCTATGCATCATCCACAGGCCTTCTGGGGCCTGGGACCATGCTATCTCCAATTTTCCCTCCTCTAATTCCGACTCTCTGACTGTCAAATGCTTCCCCAAGCAGAGAGTTGGGGGCAGGTCTCTCTCCTCGGCTGTGCCTCCCTTTGGAACAACCTCCCTGGCCATCTCAGAGTTGAGCCAGCCCTCCATAAATTCCGGAAACTACTTAAAACTCTGCTCTTCTCTACCTCTTTCCCTTCCCCGCTAATCACTGCACTGCCTCTGTACCCAGTGGCCTGATCCTCATGAATCTCACAGGACCCCAGGCCCTTCCTCCCAGTCAATAGCAGCACCCACCCACTGCACAGCCCTGCGGGCCCCTGGTTGGTGGCTCCCCATCCTACCTTAGAGAGTCACCTATACCAGCACTTAGCCTGAGGTTCTCCTCCTTGGTTCCTCTTAGCACTTTCCTCCCGGGCCTTCCTCCAGCACTTGTCCACTCTGCTGTTCCCCCTTCCATCCCCTTCCCCTGCACTTCTCCTCAATGCACTTGCGCAGCCAAATGCCACAAGGCCTAGTGGGACCACGACCCTATATTACTGTTTTTGGCATTGTTATTATTTCCTTGGTGCCCTTCCCATTTCGCCTTGTAGTGCTTTGAAACACAATTCTGTTGTATAAAGTGTCTTATAAATGCACAATAAAATAAATAACAATGGCTTTCCATGGCGTTTGCTCTTAATGCGAGTGAAAGAGAAAATACCTGATCACACACAAGTGCTACCTTTCAATTCTCCCATTGTTAATAACTCAACAAACAACTTCTGCTCGCTTCTGTTTATACACAAGTGAATATTAAGCTCGATACAGTTGCCGGCAGTGCTAACGCAAGGAATCAGAATGCCAGGTGTGACTCGCCGGCTTCTGTGATCCTTTCTCCAGGTGTTGCACAAATTATACTGCATTTGGCTTTAATTGTGACAAACACCATTCCTCAATGAAGGTGTCTCCGGTCAAGCGACTTAAGTAGCACCTCTGGCTCCTGAGACCAACGGCTTTACAACAACTTCTTGCCTCGGTCTTCAACGCACTTCTTACACAGCAATCTCTACAATTAGCACCCGTGGCAGGGGGCACAGCCAATCAGATTCTGCGGTACTGCGGGCTGAAACCTGTAATCTCAGCCTCATCTCGGCATGCTGATCGGGTGGTAATGCCACATTACGCTCACATGGGGAAAGGCAGCCTTCCTGCATGCTTCCGCTGTGCAGCCTCTGCACCTCAGAGTTGGAGGGGACAGGACCTGCACAGAAAAAGCAGTTGAAATCTGCTGCACCAGCGTTACGGCATCCCTTTGCTTCTCCCACTTCGGCCTGGATTGCCAACACTGTGTCTTCTTTCTTCTGCTTCTGATACTACTGCACACACTCCAGTCACAGGTCCAGCTCCTTCCAATTGCCTGCACCAGAGGGGGCCTTTTCTGCTTCCCAGGTCCCTTCAGGTGTGGGCTGTTAGGCTTCATTGCCTGACTACTGCTACAGTATAACTCTTCAGTTATTTTCCTCGTCCTTGTACTTATGTGATTATGGGACTTGTAGTCTCCAACACCAAAATGTGTCCTTTTAGGTAACTTCTTGATTTTAAGGGTACATTTATTTCCCTTAGAATCATTTACAGATGAACCATTAGAATTTGTATTTACAGAGGAAGACAATTTACTTAAAGGAATGTTTCTAGATTCCTTTCCATTATACCTCTGGAAGTAAGGAGGATTTCTATCCTGAAATACCTTGAAGAGTCTTTCTGTTGTAAACGTTTTATGGTATTTGTACCCAGAGCCACATATCTTATATGTGGTTCAGGTGCATCATAATGACAAGAAGCCATTACCTGTTTTGGTAACCTTGAAAGGCTTTCTCTTTGAAAGGACAAATACTGTGTCTCATCCCATGGGATCTCCGCACCACCCAGGGCCTTGTCTCCTCCAAGGTGATCCTCCCGCAGTACACCACCCTCAAGGTCAGGATCAGGAAGCGTCTACCTTTCCCTGGCCACCTGGGAGGAGACTTTAGGCAGGGGTTCAGTGAGGGATCCGTAGGATTCATCACAGCTATCACAGCAAAGGCACATGTGTGCACTCTAATTTTGGAATGGATCATTTATGAAAGAGGGTATGATTAGAAGACCTTCCGTTCAGAATTACCCACATAGTTTTATACAATAAAATAAAAAAAGCCATTGCTTTTACCCCCTCAGAGACAGCAATAAATCACAGGGATTGAAAGGAGAGAAGTAGAAAGAAATCTGAGGAGGATGGGGTAAGTGAAAGGGAACAGAAATGAGAGGTAACAGGGAAGAAATAAGGGAACCGTTGGAGGAGATGGGAGCATAAGGAGGAGAGAGAATGGTAAGAGAGAGCAGTGATAGGAGGGGAAGCAGTAGGGTTCATTTGTAGTGCATATAGTGGCACAGACTACATTTTGGAAAAACAGTTTTTTCATTTTCTGCACCAGTCCTTGAGTGTTTGATATGGACGTCCATGCAGTTCAATATCATTGCATGCTTGTTCTTCAAAATGTTGCCATATACCTCCAAATCTCTCTAAACTAGCCTTACAAATTGTCATTCTTAAACAGGATGACGGAAGGATGGAGTCAGCATTAGAGAGAGGGAATCCGAAGAAGGAGAGATAAAACTGGTTGAAGTGGGGAGAGGAAGCATGCTAGAGTGTACAAGGAAGGATAGAGCATCAAAGCATAGGGAAGAGGCAGGTGGGAAGAGTGAAAGATGGAGAAGGGAAAAGGCAGGGGAAGGAGGGAATGAAAAAGACAGGAGAGACATGTGTGAGGTCCTCCTCCAGGACCATATATTCTCTTGTCTCGGACATTAACTTCATGGCCATGCACACCCACTAGTCCTCAGCCTATTAAGCAGCCTGTTGGCAACGTAAAGCACAATCCAAACACCACTGGTATAATAAATGAAGAATTGAAGATAAGGAACATTGGAGTAAGCTGTGAACGACCTGCAAGTGATGGACCTTACCAGTCAGCCACTCTCAATCCTCACAGAGCCCAGCCTTCTACCGAGCAGATGAAGCAGTCAGGGAATTCTGAAGCTTACTTGAACCAGCAACCAAAGTGGACTTCGAGGAAGGATTCCAAGACCAGCATGATCGTGAGCATAGACGCAAACCTCAATCAGGACATGCTTTTCCTCAGGAATGAAACATCTGAGCAAGAGAGTGTTGCCTTTGCATTGTTCGGTCTAACCCAGAATAGGCTACTTTCACAACTTCTGGGGATCTCCACCAGGGAGTACCAGGACACCTAGCCGATGTTTACTATGAAACCAGTATGAAGATCATTTAGTGCACTGTAGAGTCACCTCCCCTTTGCTGCATTTGATAAGGCACGACCAGAAGAGGCCGAACCAAACTGCATCGACATTCCAACCCACAGTGTTGTTGATATCTGCTAACAAGAATATGGCCATGGAATAGAAGGAAAGATCTGAGACCCAGACATGGTGACCCCGGAGAGAAGGATGCTGGCCCCAAATGAAGTCAGGCATTCACAGGTAGGTTTCAGGCAAATGTATGCTTCATGACTTATACACACAAGCCAGACCTAGTTGGCACCCCTAACATGCACTCTATGGGTTCCCAAGTCTAGCTTCGGGACAACTCCTTTCCTTCTGCCACCAGGACCGCCCAATGGATGCCAATGCACCTATTAGCCGTCCCACTACTCGGGCATTTAGAGTCCACAAATACGAAAGGGACCGCAAAGATGGACACTTTCCCACTATGTGGAAAGCCTAGTGGAGGAGAAAAAGACACAAAGTACCATCAACACCAGCCTGCCTGGATAGTCTAAGCATTGGGGAAGAGAAAGTGATAGGAAGGTGATAAAACAAGCACAGAGGAGGTTGGAAGTAGAGTGTTGGGTGCACCTTAATCTACTTCTGTGTTATGGTAATGTGAGTTTGCCCATCTATTTCGATGGTCAAACCCTCATTTATTTTGTGCAATGTAAATTGAGCTCACATAGCGCAACATATGTTTTGGCAGCCTTTTGGAGCACGGTCTGGAAGAGAATGGGGAGGAGAGGAGGATGGATGCAGGTTGGAAGTACCCAAGTCCTGCATGCTGGTCTGTCTCTAGGTGATTTGTGGCACTGCCACTTGGTTGCCTGCCCAGAGGGGAGAACCCTAGTTCCATAGGCTTCCATTTCTGTGTAACCCCTGGTGCTGCTAGCCTGAAACAGAAGGGTTTGTATGCCATGGGGGTCGGTGTCGTGGAGCTGTGCAGAGATCTCTCCGTGGCTGTGAGGTTACTGGTGTGGTGGTCACAGGTGTTCGGCCATAGTGGGCATGGGTGTTTGCCCCTGAAGTGTACAGTGGGAAGAGACTGAAAAGTATACTGAGTCGCTTAGTTGGGGGTCAGGAGAAGGATACTGGACTCATGGGAGGATAGCTCAGGGGCAACGTGCTCGACTTGGAAGCAAGACGGAGCACCACAGGTTCGATCCCCGGATCCGCGCTTAGAAACCTCTGGGTGTTAAGCGCGTTATAAATATCATATAATATCATGGTGATGATTAGGAAAGCAGGTGCTGGCTGCTGTGCTTGCTTTCATTTGTATTATGAAGGTTGCATGGAGGAAGTTAAGGAGTTTTACGGTTTTCCCGTGTCTGCTTTGTGGGCATTTCATGAAAGAGTGTTCCCTTTCCTACTGTCCACACCCCAAACATGCACCCAGTGCAATACTTTTCCGTGAAAAGAACAGCATGATGTCAAAATGAGAGGACCTCCATTACAATGTTGACAGCTTGAAAGCTGTGTCAGTGAGGTAGTAATGGAAGGAGTGAGGCGTAGAGAAAATGGTGAGGCATAGAGTAAATGGTAGTAATGGAAGGAGTGAGGCACAGAGTAAATGGTAGTAATGGAAGGAGTGAAGCGTACAGTAAATGGTAGTAATGGAAGGAGTGAGGTTTAGAGTAAATGGTAGTAATGGAGGGAGTGAGGCGTAGAGTAAATGTTAGTAATGGAAGGAGTGAGGCGTAGAGTAAATAGTAGTAATGGAGAGAGTGAGGTGTAGAGTAAATGGTAGTAATGGAGGGAGTGAGGTGTACAGTAAATGGTAGTAATGGAGGGAGCGAGGTGTAGAGTAAATGGCAGTAATTGAAGGAGTGAGGCATAGAGTAAATGGTAGTAATGGAGGGAGTGAGGTGTAGAGTAAATGGTAGTAATGGAAGGAGTGAGGTGTAGAGTCAAATGTTAGTAATGGAAGGAGTGAGGCGTAGAGTAAATGGTAGTAATGGAAGGAGTGAGGCATAGAGTAAATGGCAGTAATGGAGGGAGTGAGGTGTAGAGTAAATGGTAGTAATGGAGGGAGTGAGGTGTACAGTAAATGGTAGTAATGGAGGGAGCGAGGTGTAGAGTAAATGGCAGTAATGGAGAGAGTGAGGTGTAGAGTAAATGGTAGTAATGGAGGGAGTGAGGTGTAGAGTAAATGGTAGTAATGGAGGGAGTGAGGTGTACAGTAAATGGTAGTAATGGAGGGAGCGAGGTGTAGAGTAAATGGCAGTAATGGAGAGAGTGAGGTGTACAGTAAAGGTTAGTAATGGAAGGAGTGAGGTTTAGAGTAAATGGTAGTAATGGAGGGAGTGAGGCGTAAAGTAAAGGTTAGTAATGGAAGGAGTGAGGCGTAGAGTAAATGGTAGTAATGGAGAGAGTGAGGTGTAGAGTAAATGGTATTAATGGAGGGAGTGAGGTGTACAGTAAATGGTAGTAATGGAGGGAGCGAGGTGTAGAGTAAATGGCAGTAATTGAAGGAGTGAGGCATAGAGTAAATGGTAGTAATGGAGGGAGTGAGGTGTAGAGTAAATGGTAGTAATGGAAGGAGTGAGGTGTAGAGGGAAATGTTAGTAATGGAAGGAGTGAGGCATAGAGTAAATGGCAGTAATGGAGGGAGTGAGGTGTAGAGTAAATGGTAGTAATGGAAGGAGTGAAGCATAGAGTAAATGGTAGTAATGTAGGGAGTGAGGTGCAGAGTAAATGGTAGTAATGGAGGGAGTGAGGTGTAGAGTAAATGGTAGTAATGGAAGGAGTGAGGCATAGAGTAAATGTTAGTAATGGAAGGAGTGAGGCGTAGAGTAAATGGTAGTAATGGAAGGAGTGAGGCATAGAGTAAATGGTAGTAATGGAGGGAGTGAGGCATAGAGTAAATGGTAGTAATGGAGGGAGTGAGGCGTAGAGTAAATGGTAGTAATGGAAGGAGTGAGGTGCAGAGTAAATGGTAGTAATGGAGGGAGTGAGGTGCAGAGTAAATGGTAGTAATGGAGGGAGTGAGGTGCAGAGTAAATGGTAGTAATGGAGGGAGTGAGGTGCAGAGTAAATGTTAGTAATGGAAGGAGTGAGGTGCAGAGTAAATGGTAGTAATGGAGGGAGTGAGGTGCAGAGTAAATGGTAGTAATGGAAGGAGTGAGGTGCAGAGTAAATGGTAGTAATGGAGGGAGTGAGGTGCAGAGTAAATGGTAGTAATGGAGGGAGTGATGTGCAGAGTAAATGGTAGTAATGGAGGGAGTGAGGTGCAGAGTAAATGTTAGTAATGGAAGGAATGAGGTGCAGAGTAAATGGTAGTAATGGAGGGAGTGAGGTGCAGAGTAAATGTTAGTAATGGAAGGAGTGAGGCGTAGAGTAAATGGTAGTAATGGAAGGAGTGAGGCATAGAGTAAATGGTAGTAATGGAGGGAGTGAGGCATAGGGTAAATGGTAGTAATGGAGGGAGTGAGGTGTAGAGTAAATGGTAGTAATGGAAGGAGTGAGGTGCAGAGAAAATGGTAGTAATGGAGGGAGTGAGGTGCAGAGTAAATGGTAGTAATGGAAGGAGTGAGGTGTAGAGTAAATGGTATTAATGGAGGGAGTGAGGTGTACAGTAAATGGTAGTAATGGAGGGAGCGAGGTGTAGAGTAAATGGCAGTAATTGAAGGAGTGAGGCATAGAGTAAATGGTAGTAATGGAGGGAGTGAGGTGTAGAGTAAATGGTAGTAATGGAAGGAGTGAGGTGTAGAGGGAAATGTTAGTAATGGAAGGAGTGAGGCATAGAGTAAATGGCAGTAATGGAGGGAGTGAGGTGTAGAGTAAATGGTAGTAATGGAAGGAGTGAAGCATAGAGTAAATGGTAGTAATGTAGGGAGTGAGGTGCAGAGTAAATGGTAGTAATGGAGGGAGTGAGGTGTAGAGTAAATGGTAGTAATGGAAGGAGTGAGGCATAGAGTAAATGTAAGTAATGGAAGGAGTGAGGCGTAGAGTAAATGGTAGTAATGGAAGGAGTGAGGCATAGAGTAAATGGTAGTAATGGAGGGAGTGAGGCATAGAGTAAATGGTAGTAATGGAGGGAGTGAGGCGTAGAGTAAATGGTAGTAATGGAAGGAGTGAGGTGCAGAGTAAATGGTAGTAATGGAGGGAGTGAGGTGCAGAGTAAATGGTAGTAATGGAGGGAGTGAGGTGCAGAGTAAATGGTAGTAATGGAGGGAGTGAGGTGCAGAGTAAATGTTAGTAATGGAAGGAGTGAGGTGCAGAGTAAATGGTAGTAATGGAGGGAGTGAGGTGCAGAGTAAATGGTAGTAATGGAAGGAGTGAGGTGCAGAGTAAATGGTAGTAATGGAGGGAGTGAGGTGCAGAGTAAATGGTAGTAATGGAGGGAGTGATGTGCAGAGTAAATGGTAGTAATGGAGGGAGTGAGGTGCAGAGTAAATGTTAGTAATGGAAGGAATGAGGTGCAGAGTAAATGGTAGTAATGGAGGGAGTGAGGTGCAGAGTAAATGTTAGTAATGGAAGGAGTGAGGCGTAGAGTAAATGGTAGTAATGGAAGGAGTGAGGCATAGAGTAAATGGTAGTAATGGAGGGAGTGAGGCATAGGGTAAATGGTAGTAATGGAGGGAGTGAGGTGTAGAGTAAATGGTAGTAATGGAAGGAGTGAGGTGCAGAGAAAATGGTAGTAATGGAGGGAGTGAGGTGCAGAGTAAATGGTAGTAATGGAAGGAGTGAGGTGTAGAGTAAATGGTAGTAATGGAAGGAGTGAGGTGTAGAGTCAAATGTTAGTAATGGAAGGAGTGAGGCGTAGAGTAAATGGTAGTAATGGAAGGAGTGAGGCATAGAGTAAATGGCAGTAATGGAGGGAGTGAGGTGTAGAGTATATGGTAGTAATGGAGGGAGTGAGGTGTACAGTAAATGGTAGTAATGGAGGGAGCGAGGTGTAGAGTAAATGGCAGTAATGGAGAGAGTGAGGTGTAGAGTAAATGGTAGTAATGGAGGGAGTGAGGTGTAGAGTAAATGGTAGTAATGGAGGGAGTGAGGTGTACAGTAAATGGTAGTAATGGAGGGAGCGAGGTGTAGAGTAAATGGCAGTAATGGAGAGAGTGAGGTGTACAGTAAAGGTTAGTAATGGAAGGAGTGAGGTTTAGAGTAAATGGTAGTAATGGAGGGAGTGAGGCGTAAAGTAAAGGTTAGTAATGGAAGGAGTGAGGCGTAGAGTAAATGGTAGTAATGGAGAGAGTGAGGTGTAGAGTAAATGGTAGTAATGGAGGGAGTGAGGTGTACAGTAAATGGTAGTAATGGAGGGAGCGAGGTGTAGAGTAAATGGCAGTAATTGAAGGAGTGAGGCATAGAGTAAATGGTAGTAATGGAGGGAGTGAGGTGTAGAGTAAATGGTAGTAATGGAAGGAGTGAGGTGTAGAGGGAAATGTTAGTAATGGAAGGAGTGAGGCATAGAGTAAATGGCAGTAATGGAGGGAGTGAGGTGTAGAGTAAATGGTAGTAATGGAAGGAGTGAAGCATAGAGTAAATGGTAGTAATGTAGGGAGTGAGGTGCAGAGTAAATGGTAGTAATGGAGGGAGTGAGGTGTAGAGTAAATGGTAGTAATGGAAGGAGTGAGGCATAGAGTAAATGTTAGTAATGGAAGGAGTGAGGCGTAGAGTAAATGGTAGTAATGGAAGGAGTGAGGCATAGAGTAAATGGTAGTAATGGAGGGAGTGAGGCATAGAGTAAATGGTAGTAATGGAGGGAGTGAGGCGTAGAGTAAATGGTAGTAATGGAAGGAGTGAGGTGCAGAGTAAATGGTAGTAATGGAGGGAGTGAGGTGCAGAGTAAATGGTAGTAATGGAGGGAGTGAGGTGCAGAGTAAATGGTAGTAATGGAGGGAGTGAGGTGCAGAGTAAATGTTAGTAATGGAAGGAGTGAGGTGCAGAGTAAATGGTAGTAATGGAGGGAGTGAGGTGCAGAGTAAATGGTAGTAATGGAAGGAGTGAGGTGCAGAGTAAATGGTAGTAATGGAGGGAGTGAGGTGCAGAGTAAATGGTAGTAATGGAGGGAGTGATGTGCAGAGTAAATGGTAGTAATGGAGGGAGTGAGGTGCAGAGTAAATGTTAGTAATGGAAGGAATGAGGTGCAGAGTAAATGGTAGTAATGGAGGGAGTGAGGTGCAGAGTAAATGTTAGTAATGGAAGGAGTGAGGCGTAGAGTAAATGGTAGTAATGGAAGGAGTGAGGCATAGAGTAAATGGTAGTAATGGAGGGAGTGAGGCATAGGGTAAATGGTAGTAATGGAGGGAGTGAGGTGTAGAGTAAATGGTAGTAATGGAAGGAGTGAGGTGCAGAGAAAATGGTAGTAATGGAGGGAGTGAGGTGCAGAGTAAATGGTAGTAATGGAAGGAGTGAGGTTTAGAGTAAATGGTAGTAATGGAGGGGGTGAGGTTTAGAGTAAATGGTAGTAATGGAGGGGGTGAGGTGTAGAGTAAATGGTAGTAATGGAGGGAGTGAGGCGTAGAGTAAATGGTAGTAATGGAGGGAGTGAGGTGTAGAGTAAATGGTAGTAATGGAAGGATTGAGGTGCAGAGTAAATGGTAGTAATGGAGGGAGTGAGGTGCAGAGTAAATGGTAGTAATGGAAGGAGTGAGGTTTAGAGTAAATGGTAGTAATGGAGGGAGTGAGGCATAGAGTTAATGGTAGTAATGGAGTGAGTGAGGTGTAGAGTAAATGGTAGTAATGGAAGGAGTGAGGTTTAGAGTAAATGGTAGTAATGGAGGGAGTGAGGTGCAGAGTAAATGGTAGTAATGGAAGGAGTGAGGTTTAGAGTAAATGGTAGTATGGAAGGAGTGAGGTGCAGAGTAAATGGTAGTAATGGAGGGAGTGAGGTGCAGAGTAAATGGTAGTAATGGAAGGAGTGAGGTTTAGAGTAAATGGTAGTAATGGAAGGAGTGAGGTTTAGAGTAAATGGTAGTAATGGAGGGGGTGAGGTGTAGAGTAAATGGTAGTAATGGAGGGAGTGAGGTGTAGAGTAAATGGTAGTAATGGAGGGGGTGAGGTGTAGAGTAAATGATAGTAATGGAAGGAGTGAGGCGTAGAGTAAATGGAGTTGAAGTGAGCTCTCTAAAAGGGAGATATACCCTAGCATTACCCCCAATCTTGGGCAGCCCACCCCTTCACAGACTTGTCTGGTGTAGTCACCTGCCATACCCATCCCCAGAGGCAGGTGGTGTTCGGTACTGCTGCATCCCAGGTACCTGCAATGCCTGGGAAGAATCAGCCCCATGGTGGGAGAGAGGGTGGGGCCTGGGGGCTGGGCATAGGCACGCGAGGGGTGGAGTCTGGGGGGCGGGGCGGGCACAGCAATGTGAGCGTCTCCCTCCCGCTCTAGCATGGGGCTGCCTTATCTGTAATAGCAGAGGCTGCCGTGGGTCAGGACAGAGGTGTAGCGACACCGCGGTTTCTGGGGTTTCTGGATGCCAGTAAGGAAATCGCACGGTGCTGCAGGCCAGGAATGCGGTACAGGAGCACAGCTGTTTCACTGGTACTAGGACACTAGCAGAGGAGGTTACCACCGCGGGACAGGAGGCAGTTTGGACTGACAGGGTTGTTTTTGGTTCCAAGTAATGGAGGAGAAGGAGGGTGTGTGGGGGCGTTCATGTCTGGAATGAGGGGCAGCGACAGCTGTTGGTTCCTAGTACTGGAAACGCAGTTGCTTCAGGCTAGGGCTGGGATGCACTGACAGAGTTGTTTTGTGGGACCTGGTGGGGGAATGGCGGGGTGTGGCATCCCCTCCGTGATATGATCTTCAAGAAATCCTCTCTGCGCTGTCACCAATTTGGAAAGATTACATTCGAATTGTGGAAGACTTTTTATTTCTTCAATTCTCGAGCACATGCCACGCTCAAGGTACGGACGGACCACAGAAACGTGGATCATACAAGTGGTGTCGCCAGGAATCAAATTTAGGAGGGGTGCAGACGGGGGCACTGACAAAAGTAAGGGGGGCCATCGACAAAAGTAGGCGGGCGCCTATGAAAGTGCAATGCGTGATGTCAGAAGCACTCCTGAAGAGAATCCTTTGTGCACACCAATTATCACACTCCACTGCACCTCCCCTCAGAATGCAGGCACTAAACCATTAAGTCACTAATGTTGTGTGCTTCATTATGATTGGAGGGGCTGCTTTTAGCTGCAGGGGGAATTTATAAGCTCTTCATTGATGTGTGTCAGCATTGATTGCGGCCCTGTGTGTGTGCTGTGCTGATGTACACAGCACTGCAGACAGTGCAGAGAAAGTAGCCCAGCTGAGGTGGGGGGTGGGGAGGACCAGGATGTCAGAGGAGGGGCCCAGGCCCCCCCAGCGACGCCACTGGTCATGCATACCTCGCTCGCGCTCATCCTCTAAGCTGGGAGCCGAAGCACGCGCTCCATGATCCTTTGCGTGCCTAGCGGTGGCTGCAGGGTCTCAAGTGAATGCGCTACTATTGGGCACGCATAACGTACGAAGCACTTAGTAAACTATATTACAGAGGGCAGACCTGTTTCTAGGGGTTGGCGACGGGGGCACGGCCCGGGACTCAGAGTGGGGCGGAGGTCACCGCTTTGGTCTCCCCGACTCAGGGACATGTAGTGAGGGCTGACTGTTTCATCAGGTTAACGGCAGTGCTTAATTTGTGGGGGTGTTTGCCAGGGGGTGTTTGCCAGGACTCGGCCCTGGCACTTATTTCTGAGTCCCAGGACTTATTGGAGGTCATTACGACCCAGGCGGTAAGTACACCAACTTCACCACCATGGTGTAAACTATGTTTACACCATGGTGGATGGCGGATTTACCGCCTCATTCCAAGGTGAGTGGGGCGGTAAATCCCCATTTCCCATTTACCCTTCCCCATTCCCATTTTTGCCCCATAGGGCATAATGGGAGTGGGAAAGGCGCTAATTACGGCACCGTAAATTACGGTGCCGTAATTAGCACCAAGGCGGTTTAGCGCCATGGATTTTAACGCCTGCTAAAAGCAGCCGTTAAAAGTGGAATCAGGCGTTAAGGGTTAACGACGGCGTTAACCCTTAACGCCTGGGTTGTAATGACCTTCATTGTCTCAAACTCGCTTTAATTATGGAGTGGTGATAGTGTGTCCATCAACCACAATGAGCAGGTGCAAGCTGTAGTGTAACCCCAAATATGTCGACACTGGGAGCAGCTATGAGTGGTGCCAGCAATGGTGGGGAACTGGCCGCCCGCAGTGTCACAGGAGTGCTAGAAAATATTTGGCCCCTAGCACTTATTTGTTTACAAATTAAGTACTGGCGTTAAAGGAATGGTTCGGCCAAAACATTTTATTGCAAAAAAAGATGGGCAATAATAAAAAAAAATCGATTGGCACTATGTAAAATTTTGAGAAAATGAAGCTCAAAGGGAAGCACATGGGGGCATCCATTTTGTGAAATGGATGCCCGCCGCTGTGCTTGCTTTGGCTTTTGCGGCACTAATGAAGGAAAAGCCAGCCAGCTGTAGTAAACAAAAGCTACCACTGGGTGGCTTTTCCTTCATTGGTGCTGGGACTCGGAGGACGGAGACCAGAGACTACAAGCAGAAAAGCTGCAGCTGCATCTCGGTAAGTGCTATTTTTTAAATAAAAATAAACACTAGCTGCATTTTTTTTCTAAGTTTTCCGGGCTGGAGGAGCCCGGAAAACGTAGAAATAAAACCACAGCTTTAAAAACGTTGTATTTATGTTTGCGGTAGCTTTTGAAGCTACCGCACACATAAATACAACGTTATTGTGTTTGAAAACGCTGCGGTTTTTCTATCCAAGTTTCTCAGGCTCCTCCGGCTCAGAGGAGCCTGAGAAAATTGGAAAGAAAAACCGCAGCGTTTTTGAAACACAACCGCGTTGTGTTTATGCTGCCGTGGCTATCACTTTGGGTGTCCGGTGCTCCCCCAGGGAAGCACCGGAGACACAAAGTGAAAGCCAAGGCAGCAAAAACACAACGCGGTTGTATTTCCATGCCGCAGTGTTTCTGCCTAAAGCTGTTTTCCCATTTGGGGCTTTCGGGCTCCCCACGGGGAGCCCGAAAGCCCCAAATGGGAAAGCAGGTTTAGGCAGAAAGACTGCAGCGTTTAGCATTTCAGAAAACAACCGCGTTGTGTTTCTGCCTAAAGCTGCTTTCCAATTTGGGGCTTTCGGGCTCCCCACTGGGAGCCCCAAATGGGAAAGCAGCTTTAGGCAGAAACACAACGCGGTTGTGTTTGAAAACGCGGTGGATTTTCTTTCCAAGTTTCTCAGGCTCCTCCGAGTGAGCCCGAAAGCCCCAAATGGGAAAGCAGGTTTAGGCAGAAAGACTGCAGCGTTTAGCATTTCAGAAAACAACCGCGTTGTGTTTCTGCCTAAAGCTGCTTTCCAATTTGGGGCTTTCGGGCTCCCCACTGGGAGCCCCAAATGGGAAAGCAGCTTTAGGCAGAAACACAATGCGGTTGTGTTTGAAAACGCGGTGGTTTTTCTTTCCAAGTTTCTCAGGCTCCTCCGAGCCGGAGGAGCCTGAGAAACTTGGAAAGAAAAACCGCAGCATTTTCAAACACAATAACGTTGTATTTATGTGTGCGGTAGCTTCAAAAGCTACCGCAAACATAAATACAACGTTTTTAAAGCTGTGGTTTTATTTCTAAGTTTTCCGGGCTCCTCCAGCTAGTGCTTATTTTTTTTAAAATAAATAGCACTTACTGAGATGCAGCTGCAGCTTTTCTGCCTGTAGTCTCCAGTCTGCGTCCTCCGAGTCCCGGCACCAATGAAAGAAAAGCCACCCAGTGGTAGCTTTTGTTTACTACAGTTGGCTGGCTTTTCCTTAATTAGTGCCGCAAAAGCAAGCACAGGCGGGCATCCATTTCACAAAATGGATGCCCCCATGTGCTTCCTTTTTAAAATTTTGAGCTTCATTTTCTCAAAAATGTACATAGGGACTTAAAAAAAAAAGTGGCAATCCATTTTTTTTTATTATTGCCCATCTTTTTTTGCAATAAAACATTTTGGGCGAACTTGTCTACCAGCCTTAGACAAGTTGGAACCATTAGCCCCCCAGAGGGCTGGGATTTTCAGGGCTGAGTGGGTGCTGAAATGCCAAATGCAAGTAAAACCTAAGAGAAAGGCAGGGTAGGTGAGGGAGAAGTTGAGGTGCTGGACGGGCTTAGTGAGAAAAGACCTCAAGACCCTGACTGTCCAGAATGGCGGGAAGATGGGGGGCAAGGGGTACTAGGTGGAGGGCTGTAGGGGTTAGGTGAAGGGGCAGACAGGTTGCTCTGCCAGGGGAGGGTGGCCGGTGGGCGCCATCACCTAGAGCCCCCATGGCAACAGACAGGTGGCCGGGGGAGGGGTGACAAAGGCAAGAGGAACTAAGGGGAGAAGAAATACAGCAGGGGGGCAGGCAGAGGTCCGCCCCCCAGGTGCATAACAAAGGTAGGAAGGCAAATAAATAAGGCACCCACAAAGGTAGGGATCACAGTGAAAACAAGCACACCCAGTCCAGGTAAGCTTGTGTAAAGGGCCAGAGGAGATCCTCGTTTGAAATCAAACTCACTGTTAAATTGCAGTGCAGGCAGGGATATCCTTTTGGCAGACCTTCGTTGTCGGGAAGAGCGGGTGAGCATTTTCGCTCTTCCGGCAGCAAGGAAATCCAGGACGCGGACTGTGGAAGAGCCGACGTCGTAGCAGCAGGCTCTATGAGGTTAGCCATAGAAGACACCAATTACTGTCAACGGACAGTTGCTTGGTGGAACGACGGGCTCCCGCGCCCTACGAAGGAGGGGCCCTCGGCGGGGGCCCTCCCTTAGTGCCGACTGCCTCACGCGGCACGGCGGCAAGAGGAGTCTGGAGGGGAAGGGGGGGTGGAGGGTGTGGGTGACGTCATCTCCCGCGCGCCCATTGGCGCCATAAATACAACGGACAAGGGTCGCGGGGTCTCTCTTTGCCGGCTCCTCACCGACGTTGCTGTTCGTGCTTGAAGGAGGTTCCAGCGTTCGGGTGGCCAGTGAATTCTTGTTCCAGGAGAAGGGCCGTGAGAGCTCGTGGAGGAAAGTCGAGGTCGCATAGTTGAATTTCGAATTCAGGTACGGTTGGATTTGGGCAGCGAAGGCGTAATAGGGTCGTAGCCGTGCGAGGTGGGCATGTGGGCAGCCTAGGCAGGAAAGGGAGGGGGCGTGTTGCTCGATACGAAGGGGGTGCAAGGGGCGGTCGCAATGTACGGGGAGGCAGTTAGGGAGGGGGGCCACGATGCGTTTTGGCAGCGTGCCTCCCTCATTAGTTTACAAACATAGTTGCTGGACATGGAAATTTGCGGCGGCAGCATGAGGCAGGCCTCTCGAATGCTTCAAATGAGAGCATGCCAACCAGGGTGGGTTAAGGTCAGGCGAGGGGACGCAAGGTGGAGATGAGATTGGGGAACATAATTGAACGGGGGGCACCGGTTTGGGGACAGTGGATTGTTGGGGTCTGAGGAGGGATTGCAGGCGGCACCCTTTTACTCCACTCGGGAAGAAAAGGGGCCCAGCAAACACCCCAGCTAACAGGCCGTGGGGCTGGCGTTAAGGAGGCAGTGATGCACAGGAACACCCGTGGGGGCGTAGTGGGTTCTCCGCGGGGGGGAGGACGGTCGAAGGGGAAGGAGGGGGGGAGAAGCGTTTGGGCGGAGTGCGGCAGCCACTCAAAGGGAACGCCAATGGGGACGGCTTGGAAAGGGAGGACAATGCGACTGTAGAAAGGTGAAACGCCAGCAATAGGGGAGCGCGTGGGAAAGGGGATGCCAATGGAGCGCCCTCGCCAACAGTCACCTTTAAGGAGACGGCGGCAGTGGCATCAGGTAGCATGCAAGGGGCTTGGCAGAGGAAAGAGGGCCACAGTTTGGGAATGGGGCAGGGAGGCAACGCAATGAATGGGCAAGGACAGGGATTCGGTATGCAACCGCGGGATAGGGGGCGCCGGAGCTGTCGGGGTACGGGAGTTAGCTAGTGGGCCCGCACTCACGAGGGGAAAGGTTTACCATGCCTACGATTTGTATTTGCAGCGGGTGGGCATTGGTATGAGGTATGGGAGGCAGCACGCAGGGTTAACCGATAGGGGGCTGCCGATGTCGCGGTAAGGCAAGGAGCGGCAGGGTTGTGGGGCTTTGGAGGAACGGGGGCATGCAGGAGCGACAACATGTGCTGGAGGTTCGGGCCAACTGGGGCCTTGCTGCTTTCGTGGCCTGCTGGAGTGGAAGGGTCGCATCTAGAATGTTCCATTGCAAAAGGCGGGCGGTTGGTACAGGTTGGATCTCATGGGGGATAAGGATCTGCACTAAAAAGTTTTATTGTATGGTGGCATGCGTAGGGTCGTCTCTTTTGTTACAGGGCTGCACTACCATTGCCTTGGGCTGTTTTCGGAGCTTTGGGGTTAGTCATTTGTTCACCATGCAGGGCCTACCGTGTTCGAACCCTGGGGCTGCGGTGCGAGCTGTGCATTGGTCTCCTCTAACATTGGCGAACGGTGTTTGCTTGGTTGGGGGAGGGGAGGGGCGGAATAGGAGGTCTGCGCACGACGGCAGGTTTCATATAGGGAGTGGATTGGTTAAAATAAGTAATTAGCCAGGTGACATGGCACGAAGTTTGGAATAGTGGGTTACGAGTTGTCTGAACCAGCAGAGGGGCCAAACAAGGAAGGGGCAAAGGAGAGCAGTTGCATGCCACAGGTCGTGTTTAGGAAAGTTATTTAAACATGTGGGGGGGGGGTGCAACATTTGGACCGCTCTGGTGGGAAGGGGTGGGTTTGCAACGTATTAAGGGGGATTTGTTCATTGGTGCATGAAGGCAGTGCTTTACTGCTTCGTGGGCTGGGAAGGCGTTTTTTTTTTTTTGTCAGTGGCAAATTAAATTCAACCGCCGGGTGCGGGATGGCCACGACTCAAAATATGGTGTGCCCCTTAGTTGGGATTTTGGGAAGTCGGGACCAAAATCACTAGGGGTTTTTAACTTTTAACGAGTTAATTGGGTAATGCATTGACATCGTGTGGTTTAGGCTCTTTGTTACCGTGCTTGGCCTATTTTGGACACAGGGCGGAAGTCGGCAAACAGTGTTTTATGTCCGCACACGTGGTACCCAATGCCCCCCTGACCACCGAAAACCTGCACGTGGTTTTCCTCCCCCCGTGGAGCGGCTGCAAAAACCTACCCAGCCATCACGTATCCACCCAACCACCCCCTGCATGCCCGTGGGTTTTACTTATCAAACGTCGCCCGTACACTTCTCCATACCCGAAAAACGGTCCTTACTTTTTATTTGCACCCTGTCTCACAACCTGTCACCCATGTGCAATATGAGGCGGCGCATTCATTTTAAATGTGCCTCCAAACCCTCGCAATCCGCCTGGTGCATTGAACCTCGAACTTGAATCGCTGCACCCCGGTTTCATCCACTTAACATCTGAAAGATGAACATTTATTGTGCAACACTACACAAAATCGCACATGCATCTTCTCATAATCATTAGCTTTGGACCACTAAAGCAAGAGTGCCGACATTTGAAATTGAGCGGCCGGCCAGGGGAAGCCTTATGGAGTTAGCTACACTTAGGGTGAAAGGGGGGGGGGGGCGGATCGCATGGAGCGGCAGGGTGGTGGGGCACTTGAATTATTGGGGCAGGCAGGCCTATATAAGAGGTGGCAATGCAAAGGGAGTGAGTTGTACGGGCGACTGCTTCAGTGGCCGGTCGGTATGTTTTCCTCCATGGCATTCGTTCTCAGGTGTGTTTTCCTTGTTCCCTTGGATCTCACCCATTGCTCCTCACCTTTCCCGGGCCACCCTTAATGGGCATGGGCAACAAAGGGATGTCGGGGAGCTCCGTTGCCTCGTGGGCTATGGCGGAGCACTCACGGGAATTCAGGAAACCCGGCAGAGGGGCCAAACAAGGTATGGGGACATCGAGCAGCTGCTGGAACAGGTGGGGTTTCAGGAAAGCAGTTAAGCACGCAGGCGGGGGTGGGGGGGGGGGGGTTAACAGTGGGATCGCTCAAGGGGGTGTGGGCAATATTTGAGGTGCGCCGGTTTAGAGTTTTTCTGGAAGGTAGTGGTTTTCCTGCTTCGTGGGCGGGGAAGGTGCTTCAGGCGGTCGTCAATTTACTGGTGTTTAAGTGTGGGGAAATGTTTTGTTGTTGGCATCGTTTGGTTTTGCTACACTGGGGGTTAACTAATATGTGCAGTTGGATGGGTTACACGAAGTCGATTGCTTTAATGATTAGCGTTTCGGGGAAGGCGCGTTGCAATTGGGGGGAGAAAAAAAAAAAAGAAACAATTTAAACTGTTATGAGGTGGAAATGGAAACTAGTGGCATGGCATAGGGCGTGCCTTCATTAAAGTTTATTCCAAGTGCGGGCGGGGGTTAATATTTACGCGCTCCAGGTGAAGGGGTGGGGTCTGCTGGTCCACTATCAGGTGCATTGTGGGCTACACGAGGTTATGAGTCACACCTTCGTGGGCTGGGGTAAGGCGTTTTGCTTTTCATTTTATCAGGGTAAACAGTGGCATGTAAAGGGCACCATGGGGCGTCATGGCAAAGGGCAGGACAGTATGGGCGCCGGGGCCGTGGTTCATTTCAAGTTAAATGGGATGCAGGATGAGCTGGTGCCGTGCCTCGCAGGGCGTCCGTGTGATGCAACGGTGTGCAGAAGGTACCAGTGGACGAGGCAGGGAGCACGAGGGACCAGCGAAGCGGCTCACAGGGCCTTTGGGGGATGCAGCGGTGTGCAGGAGGGAGCGGTGCAGCACCTCGCAGGGCTGCATGCAGACGGGTGCAGGGGGGACATGTGCGCAAGGTAGCTTAGTGCCGAACAGGGTCGGACTGGGCATAAAGTTGACCCGGGCGCCAATTAGAAAGTGGCCCACAGTTGAAAATGCCAAGTCAGTCCTTTTGGGCCTACTGTTTGGGGGTATCCAAGGGGCAGGCATTGATGAAATGTGAAGTATATTGTGCATGCAAATAACATTGATTCAGCAAGACTGTTCCAAACTACTAGCCGCATAGTCATTTTGCTCTCTTTAAGTATAAACCCTTCGACCTAGCTACGCCACTGCTTTCTACCTCGGGTGTGGGGAAGGCGTTTTGGCATTCTTTTAAAATTAAATTGTTTAAAGTACGTGAGGGTTTCGCTTTCAAATTGGGGAATGTCATTTGTTTTGGGCTTTCTGGAAGTTGGGACCACGCTGGGGAATGGGGGTTGCAACCTTAAGACGTTGTATGTCCAGTGCTCAAACTTGTGCATAGATGGGGTACACAAAGGGAATTGCGTCACCCCTCATGGGGTGGGGGAAGGTGTTTTGCATCACGTTCAACAGTAGTACAGCAGCAATAAGGCCCGCCAAGGGGCTACAAGGCAAATGGCAGGACGGTTGTGTGCAGGGGTCCGTTGGTGCGCTTCCGGCCGGGGCGGGGGGGGGTTGGATACCCAACGGGCATGGGGGCAGTGGCCACGGCGCCGACAATTAGGGATAATTCGCTTTCAATATACGGTGGGATGGTCGCGTTCTAATGTTTTGTTGCATAAGAGGGGGGATTTCATACATCGGGATCGTGCTGTTTGTATGGATTTGCAAGGCTAAGATTGCCAATGTCATATGGTTTAGTGTGTAAAGGAGGGTATTTGTGTCCTGCGGTGTGCTCAAAGTAGGCTTTGTGTTCATTCGGCAATTCCTTTCGTCGGCATTGCAGATCCGATGTACTTAGCAGGCACTTAGTCAAAAACGCAGCATGGCAGTTGCACTTAGCAAGGAGAGGTGGAGGTTTAAGCTAGGGGGAAGGTAGGGTGCGCAAGCCGGATCCCCCTCTCTCTCTTGCAGGAGAGGGGTGCTCTGGCAGGCGTGTGGAAGGGGGCAAAGGGAGGGGGCGCCAGGAGGGACTGAGGACGTGCATGGTGACAGGGGGGGTTGCAAGGGAAGAAGGGGTCGGGGAGGGTAGAGCGGACACGGGGAGGGGGGTGGAAGAATGGGACAGGATTCTTAGCATACGGAAAGGATACGACATGGGTAAATGAGTCTATCAAATCAATAGTCATTAAAACATTGCTTAGACAGATGCAACAACAGAAGTGATCAAAAGGCTTACAAATGAGGGCCCACAAGGAAGGGGGGTGGAACGCTATAGACTTGCCCATTAAGAAAGGCCATTAGTTGGCCCGAAACGCCCGCTCCCCAACACTTAGGGGGTTTTGGGGGCCTCCGCTAGGAACGGAACGGTCAAAGGAAGGCCTCATTTCGGAACGCTGCTGCCAGGTCAGGGGCCCTCCTGCAAGGGAGTACGGAACAAGCAGCAAACAGGAGGAGCACCAGCAGGGAAGGCTGCAGCACCATTCATCACGCCACCGGTTCTAGCCGGAGGGCCTGCGTGTCTGTTGCGGATGGAATGAATGGGGGTAAAAAGAACAGGTTGGTATTATAACTGGGGATTCGTGCACTAAGGCGACCAGGTGCATGAGGAGGAACTCACTGCGGCCGGTGGCCCGCTGTGAGTCGAGGCGGTGACACCGGTCGCAGCGACCGGGCTCTTGCAGACAAGCCCAGCGGATGTTACCTGGTGTTCCCGTTAGAAAGTACTGGCGGATACCACAAGGGGAACTGCACAGCCATCAGCTTATTAAGAACGGCGCCCAGGGGTATTAGACTCAGGGGTGGCCCACGTTAATGGGGAGGGTTAGGGGGCTTGGAAGACCTTTCCAACTCCAAAATTGGGTGGGGGAAATGGGAAGTGCATCGTTGGAAACTGAAAATTGGAAAGCAACAATGAAGTCAGCAAGGGGGGGTGAATTGAAAGTTTGCACTGTAAACGGGGCTCCGGCAAGTACGTTGGTAACTGAGGGGAAGGGGGGCCCCTGGGAGTTGGAGGATGTTAAGGGGGGGTTCAAGAGAGGGGGGCCCTTCGTGATTGGCAGCTTAAGGAGATCAAAAAGAAACTGGGGGGGGCCTTGTAGTGCGGGGGGTAGGGGCCAGGAGGAGCAGGGGGGATAGTTGGGGAGGACCCCTCTTTAGCGAAAAGCAGGGGAAGAGGATGGGGATAAGAATGATGTTGGGCTCTGGGGGGATAGGTAGCGCTTGTTGGATGGGGCTCTCTAGAACAGGAGGCCGCGATGGGGGCCGGAGGGGATGGGACAACCAAGGCGGCGGGGAGAGCTAGGGCAGATCGGGGTCTTGGCGGAAGGGGGGAGAGGGGCTCCCTGGCAGGATGGGTTGGAGGAAGACCTGTTTGGGGAGAGATAATTTAACAATAATAATAAGCCAACCCGGGGAAACGGGAAGAGGGAATCCTGGGGTAAGAATAAAGGAGCAAAAAGGGGAAAGGAGACCGGAACGCATCCTTTAGAAGGAGCCTAAGCGGAAATGGAGAATGGAAAGAAAGTAAAGCACGGAATAAAATTGCACTTAAATAGCGTTGGGGAAAGAAAAATGAAAAGAAAATTGCAAAACAAAGAAATTGCCAAAGGGTAGAGAGGGACTGCTGAGGAAGGGACTGGGCGCCCGCGTCGGGTCCCCCAAGGACCCGAAGGGGCGGGGGGGAAAAGTTGCTTGCTCTCAGCGCAGAATCCTGAGTGTGAACGGAACACCTGTAAGCTAACTCCTGACTTTATGTGTAATAAAGTTTGCTCTGGCAATTTTTTCTCCCACTCATCCTACTGGTCTCTGCCTATCCTTTGGGTGGATGGGGGTTGGGCTAATTTGGGAGGAGGGTAGCTGGGCAGGAGTGAGAGTCGGAATGTGGAATGAGAGCTGGGGGGGGCGTTGGGAGCAACAAGGTCTGCCACCGTGCCACCCCACTGAGGGTGTCGGCGCTACCACGGGCTCCCGCGCCCTACGAAGGAGGGCCCCTCGGCGGGGGCCCTCCCTTAGTGCCGACTGCCTCACGCGGCACGGCGGCAAGAGGAGTCTGGAGGGGAAGGGGGGGTGGAGGGGGTGGGTGACGTCATCTCCCGCGCGCCCATTGGCGCCATAAATACAACGGACAAGGGTCGCGGGGTCTCTCTTTGCCGGCTCCTCACCGACGTTGCCCTCCCGCCCGCCCTTTACAATGTTGTACTGATGTGTGATGTTTTCTCTTGCAGACAAGCCCAGCGGATGTTACCTGGTGTTCCCGTTAGAAAGTACTGGTGGATACCACAAGGGGAACTGCACAGCCATCAGCTTATTAAGAACGGCGCCCAGGGGTATTAGACTCAGGGGAGGCCCACGTTAATGGGGAGGGTTAGGGGGCTTGGAAGACCTTTCCAACTCCAAAATTGGGTGGGGGAAATGGGAAGTGCATCGTTGGAAACTGAAAATTGGAAAGCAACAATGAAGTCAGCAAGGGGGGGGTGAATTGAAAGTTTGCACTGTAAACGGGGCTCCGGCAAGTACGTTGGTAACTGAGGGGAAGGGGGGCCCCTGGGAGTTGGAGGATGTTAAGGGGGGGTTCAAGAGAGGGGGGCCCTTCGTGATTGGCAGCTTAAGGAGATCAAAAAGAAACTGGGGGGGGGGCCTTTTATTGCGGGGGGTAGGGGCCAGGAGGAGCAGGGGGGATAGTTGGGGAGGACCCCTCTTTAGCGAAAAGCAGGGGAAGAGGATGGGGATAAGAATGATGTTGGGCTCTGGGGGATAGGTAGCGCTTGTTGGATGGGGCTCTCTAGAACAGGAGGCCGCGATGGGGGCCAGAGGGGATGGGACAACCAAGGCGGTGGGGAGAGCTAGGGCAGATCGGGGTCTTGGCGGAAGGGGGGAGAGGGACTCCCTGGCAGGATGGGTTGGAGGAAGACCTGTTTGGGGAGAGATAATTTAACAATAATAATAAGCCAACCCGGGGAAACGGGAAGAGGGAATCCTGGGGTAAGAATAAAGGAGCAAAAAGGGGAAAGGAGACCGGAACGCATCCTTTAGAAGGAGCCTAAGCGGAAATGGAGAATGGAAAGAAAGTAAAGCACGGAATAAAATTGCACTTAAATAGCGTTGGGGAAAGAAAAATGAAAAGAAAATTGCAAAACAAAGAAATTGCCAAAGGGTAGAGAGGGACTGCTGAGGAAGGGACTGGGCGCCCGCGTCGGGTCCCCCAAGGACCCGAAGGGGCGGGGGGGAAAAGTTGCTTGCTCTCAGCGCAGAATCCTGAGCGTGAACGGAACACCTGTAAGCTAACTCCTGACTTTATGTGTAATAAAGTTTGCTGAGCAATTTTTTCTCCCACTCATCCTACTAGTCTCTGCCTATCCTTTGGGTGGATGGGGGTTGGGCTAATTTGGGAGGAGGGTAGCTGGGCAGGAGTGAGAGTCGGAATGTGGAATGAGAGCTGGGGGGGGGAGTTGGGAGCAACAAGGTCTGCCACCGTGCTACCCCACTGAGGGTGTCGGCGCTAAGGCGGGGTCCAGAAGGTCGAGGAGCCTGCCACCAGAGGAAGCCCACAGCTGAGTGTCGACCTGCCCACCAGAAAGGACAGAGAATGAAGACCGAAGAAAGAAGGCTGCTGCGTCATATCGGGGGAAGCATCGCAGCCCCTGATTCACCGGAGCAGAGAAGACTTTTGGGCAAACTAAAGAGAAGTACACAGCTGAGAGGAGGCCCGGGCCAAGTCGCAACATTGTTGCAGAAGCGGAGCGAGGCAGAAAGAGGGTGAGAAGCACAGCGCTGCAGAGACGAAGCAGACCTGGACAACGGGGCTACAAGCCTATCAAGTTTAGGCACTGTCTGCTGGGCGGGCATTTCGGGAAAAGGAGCCTGGGTCGTTTTTGTAACAGAAAAGAAAATGTTGCAGGCGTCGGCAGAGAACGCTGAAAAAGACAGCTGGGGGGAGTTTGATACTAGCCAGGGAACATTTCTGGCTACGGTTCCCAAAGACAAGAGAATCCAAAGCCACCACTCCTAGGGGAGTGCAGCAGGGCATTTTTACTGCACAAACTTGATAATACCCGCCACAGGCAAGCAGTGGCAACCGTTTTAATAAAACACAAAATACTGACCCGTAAAATAGGGGCAACTGTTGCCAGGACAGACCAGTGTGCAATAATACCGGCCACAGGAACTAGTGGCTACGGTTGGGCACAACCTAGTGGCTTGGGGAATGGCAGAAGAAAAGCCAAAAGAGAAAATGAGCTGCGTTTATGGGCAAAAGCAGCAGAAAAAGAATTTGGGGCGCAACGGGTGGAAGATACAATACATGTCATGGGCCAGAACAGGGAAATGTCACTGCTACTAATTGACGAGAGCAGTGGCAGCGAATCAGGAGGAGCAGACGAGGCGCTCCTTCCCAGATGACAGAAGAGGAAAGGAGGGGCACCCAGCACAGCTGCAGGGAAAGCAACCGACAAGGGTCCAGGGAAGAAAAGCAAGAAAGACAAAAAAACACAGATACTGTGAAAAGTGCATGTAAAAAGGAATAATGAATGTGTTCTGCTCATGCAGGGCCGTTTTAGGCAAGACTCCCAAAATGGGCGACACGAGCAAAAATAAAGGGGGACACAAGAAAGAGGGAGAAGAAGGCACTCATGGCTCATCCGACTCAGACAACAGCACCGACAGTAGCAGGGATGAGGAGACGGAGCAGCTGCAAGCATAAATGAAAAAGAAGAGCGTGATAAGTAAAGAGAAGAAAAAAGGGGGTTCAGAGGGCCCAACAGGCCAGGTATTAGGAACAGGCAAAACCAAAAAGTAAGGAGAAAATGAGGGGAAGGGCACCTAGGATGAGGGCAGAGCATTGGGGAAGACAAAAGGAGCAAAGAAGGGACACGTAGGAATCCCAGTCCAGGGGCAAAATGGGGATGCAGACAAACCTATATTTACTGGCTTGGTACCCGGCCAGATGCCAGACAGCCAGGACAAGGGTCCTTTTATGACTAAATTCGGGAGAACAGCAATGGGGAAAGATGTGCACAGGAGAACAAAGAAGACAATGGCATGGAACATAGATGAAAAGGTTAAGACTAAAATAAGGCACACAGAGTTCATAGACATCTTTTCACAAATGGAATACCAGGAGAGGGGCTATAGTGTCTGTAGAGACAAGAAGAAAGATGAGGAACAGGGGGCCAGCACAAATGTGGCAGTGGAGCAGACCTTTGAGAATTGGATGTCAGCATTCCACATCCTATCCACCATTATAATGCAGAAATATTTGGAGGAGCGAATAGCATCGGTGGCATACAAGAAGAGGGTTTTTAGAGTACACAAATCCTTTGGGGCAGACGCATGCTGGGAATATGATCATGACTTTCGCATGCAAATGGATTGTTACCCAGATCTAGGGTGGGATGAGGAAGATTCTAGCATCTACACCTTTAACGTAGTAAAAGAGAAATGGGAGCACTTACTTTAAAACTCGTGGAGCTACCAAAAGAAACCATATTGGCAGAATAATTACAGGGGTAGCGATAACGGGTACCAGCGGGCAAGGAAGCAGCCTTTTCGTAAAAAAGCAGTTTGGGAGCCAGCGGAGCTGGCAGCGTAGCATGCCACCCACTACACAGGGCGGTGGGGGACAGGGGCAGCCCAAGGACCGTCCGCAATTTCCTGGAAATAATAAAAAGGTTCATGCAGCTGGGGGAAGGACTGTAAATTCAGACATCGGTGTGGTAGATGCAGCGGGGACCACAGCAGTGACACATGCACCAAGGCAGCCACATCCAGCTCAAGGCAGAGCAAGGGCAAGAGGCCATGTGGGTCAGGGCACAATGGGAAGGTCACCTATAAGATTAGAAAGCATGGAAAAGTGGCTGCAGGCCTTCACTGACAAAAAGACGGCCAAACTAATAAGAGACAGGTTCTCAAAGGGTTGCACCATCTCAAGGCTCGCAGGACATATCACAGAACTTGAAATCGGCAAGGGATAACCCAAAACTGGTACGGGAAAAAACACAGAAAGAAAAAGAGCTGGGCAGAATGGAAGGACCATTTGAAAAAATACCATTCCAATAATTCAACTGTTCACTCCTGGGACTGGTAACCAAGAGGGAAGAAAGGGAATTCAGATGAATCCACCACGTATTTTACCCCCTGGGAAGTTCGGTCAATGACGGCATCTCCCCTCTAGAAGCAACAGTGACATACACCGATTTCCAGGAGGCAATGGAAATGCTCAGGGGGGGCGGGTGGGCAGGGGAGCATGGCTGGCAAAAGCAGATATTAAATCAGCTTTCTGGCTCCTCCCGGTACACAGTGCATCACACCCGTGGCTATGCTTTCAGTTAGGGGGTAGTTACTACTATGACAAGTGCCCGCCCATGGGGGGCGCAATCTCGTGCTCATATTTTGAGAATCTGAGCTCATTTATACAATGGGCATCACTAGGGTAATGTCGGGAGCACGGGTTGTACATTACCTGGATGACTTCTTATTTGTAGGTCCACAGCATTCTGTTGTATGCAAGAAAGTGCTAGAAAAGTTCATAGGCTTGTCAGGGAGTGGGTCATCCCGCTAGCGCAAGAGCAAAAGGATGGCACTGCCACAGACAATTTAGTTCTTGGGGATATACATTTATTTCAAAGAAAGGGTGTGCCACATAGGACGAGTTGGCAGACTTGGCCTCCATCATCAAGAGGTTGAAGGCAAAAGATAAGGTAAAGTAAGGGAACTGAAGTACCTGGCAGGAACGCTAAACTTTTCAGGGAGAGTGACACCACAGTGGCAGGTATTTCAAAGGAGCATCGAGCTCAGACCAAGAGGGGCCTCACAGAAATACCACAGGGTCGGGCTGGGCGCATGCATTAACAAGGACCTGGCAGTATGGACGTATTTCTGAGAGATTTCAATGACACTGTTATCTGGCAAACGCCTATCAACCAGAAAGGCAAAAGAGTACTGTTTACACATGCAGCAGGAGCAAGCAGGTTTTGGCGCAATACTGGTAGCTAAATGGTGCGCAGAAGCGTGTCCAGAAAGCTGGCAGGCACTGAGGCGGACCTGGAACATCACGCTGCTGGAACTATTTGCAATATGGGTAGCAGTATGTGTTTGGAGCAGAGAGCTGAGTGACAAAGAGGTGACCATGTGATCTGATAATATGGCAGTAGTACAGGGGCTCAACAAAGGGAGCGCATCATGCCCACTGGTGTGGGAGGTGTTCATGGCAATAACTATGAAACATTGAAGAATAACATAGTGTTGAGAGCCAGGCATATCCCCAATGAAGTGAAGGATGTCACTGATGCTCTGTCTCACGAAATCACAACTCAAGGCAATCAAAGATAGAAAACACCTGTGAAGGCAAAGAAAAGCCAGAGAGAGGACCTGGCCAGGTCATACAAAAACTCACCAAGAAAGCCTTAGCCCTGAAAACGGGTAAGCAATGTGATTACACCTACACAACATAAAAAAGGTTATTGAAAAAAGCCACGAGGTTGACATAACAAGCAAAGATATCTGCAGATTTATGGAGTGTAAATTCACACAGGGGAAAATCAAACGTAGGCCAGCAGCACACTTAGCGGCAGAGGTGTATGCAGTAAAGGTAGCCAGGGGGACAGACCCAACAAATAGCCCCTTAATAAGATATGCACTCAAGGGATGGGCCAAATTTGAAGGGAACAAACCAGACACAAGGAGACCCCTGAATTGTGGGAAATTGATATGCCTGTTGGCAGCACTCAAAACAACATGCACCAACAGCTACAAAATAGCATTGTTCAGGGCAGCCTTTGCACCGGCACACTTTGAGGCTTTCAGGATAGGGGAACAAGTGGCACAGAACACAGCGGCAGTGGATGGGCTTGCCATGGGAGAGATTAGCATGGGAACAGAGTGCATGACAACATCTTTAAGGAAGTCCAAATGGGAAAAGGGAGGTCGATAAACCTACAATGCATCAAACAAAGGGGCCACTGACCCAGAAGCATCACACATAATTTCTTAAATGTATGGCCAAGCCAAGGGGAACAAGTACTGATACACGAAGATGGGAAAGACCTCAGCAGGTTCCAATTCCAGGCAGTATCACTTGAAGAAAGTGATTGGGAACGTAGGTTGGGACCCAGCAGATTTTGGCATGCACTCATTCTGGATAGGAGCGGCTACATCTGCCTGGGCTAGGAGCCTGTGATTCAGAGGAGCTAAGAGAATATGGGGCTGGAAGTCATACTGTTTTAATAAAGTTATGAGGGAATAAGTAATCTAATAGCAACACGTTCTCCCCTGCAGGTGATGGCCCATACAGATCGGCATGGATAATGGGCCACTCGTTCTTGGCCCGGGCAGGGAGATGGATAGAAGACGTGAAGCTAGGGTTACACTTCCAAAGAACAATTACCTCCTGGTGGGGGACGCTGGTAGGATATCCACGAGAGACTGTCCAACCTATTCATCTTCAGAGACCCACCAGAATACTTGGTGATACATCCTGGGGGTAACCATTTGACACATATGGGGAAGGGTCAATTGCAGAGAGATAGATGCGAATCGCTGAACTGCATATAAAACTGCTGGAGGGGGACCAAAGTATTTATGTCGGCGGTAGGGCCCAAGAGGAAGTGGAATGGAGCAGAATGTAGAAAAGCAGTAAAGACTTCATGGAGGAAACTAAATAAAGCCCTTGAAAAATTCTGCAGAACACAGGGCTAAACTTCATCAGGCACGGTTTGTCCCAGAAAAACCCTGACCTGTTTCCCCAAGATGGGGTACACCTTTCCCCAAAAGGGATAGAGGTGTTTATGGATAGCATATTTAGAACCCTGGCAGATCGGGGGTACAAATAAGGGTGATTTTGGGGAAACCTGAGCGGCCGGGCCTCGCACTCAGGTGTGGGGGCACATGTCTAAGGAGAGAATGCCAGTTCATTTGATAAGAGGCACCAGCCGAGAATAGAGGAAGCAACTGGAGGGCAAAAGTCCAGCTTGCATAAACGCAAAGGAAGGACTTTCCAGCAAAGCTCAAAGAACAGTAGAAAGACCACTGCCAAGGATCGAGGAAGAGCTCTGAAGAACAACATGGCTAGTGGCGGGCATCACTTCCCTTGGACACAAGGTGTCCAAAAGCACACCTTTGGTTCTGGTTTTGAATTTTGTGGTAAATAATAAAGCCTGGTGGCCAATCTTTTATTCCACACATAAATGGTACAGTGTGTTTTTTGGTAGGGTAAAAAGTAAGATTGGAGAGCAAGGGTGCCTGCACTACTCTGCCTAGACCACAGGCCCCTGAACAACCAAAAAGGGAAGGAAGATGGAGGGCCGGGGGGTCAGGAGTTCGTTTGTAGGGGGCGGGCAGGTTGTTCTCCCAGGCCGAGGGTGGCCGGTGGGCACCATCACCAAGGGCCCCCATGGCAACAGACAGGTGGCTGGGTGGGTGCAGGGGGGGACAAAGGCAAGAGGCAGGAAGGTGTGAAAAAGTATAGCAGGGGGGCCGGTGGAGGCCCGGCCCCCAGGTGCATAGCAAAGGCAGGGAGGCGAATTAATAAGGCAGCCAAGAAGGTAGGGATCACAGAGAAAACAAGCACACCCAGTTCGGGTGAGCTTATGCAAAGGGGCAGAGGAGATCTTCGATTTCCCAACCAACCCACCCCGAAAGGGGAATAAAGAAAAGGAAGATGGACACTGGGTGAGAGATGGAGAACAAGAAAAGAAGGAAGGAGACGCCGAGTAGCATTTCGGTAGCCGACCAAGTCGTAGGCGGCACATGTCTAAAGAGAGAATGCCAGTTGGTTTCAAAAGAGGTACCAGCCAAGAACAGAAGAGGAAACTGGAGGGCAAAAGTCACGCTTGCATAAACGCAAAGGAAGGACTTGCCAGCAAAGCTCAAAGAACAGTTGAAAGACCACTGCCATGGATCGAGGGAGAGTTCTGTAGAACAACGTGGCTGGTGGCGTGCATCACTCTCCTTGGCCACGTGGTGTCCAAAAGCACACCTTTGGTTTGGTTTTGAATTTTGTTGTAACTAATAAAGCCTGGTGGCCAATCTTTTATTCCACACAAAAATGGCACAGAGTATTTTTGGTAGGGTAAGAAGTGAGAATTCAAGGGTGACTGCGCTACTCAGCCTTAGAGGGTGAGAAACATCAAGGATGGGGTTAGTGCGTGGAAAAGGGCAAAGAACATGAACACAGGAATGAAAGGATAAAACGCAGAAATAAAATGTTTAAGAATGCCGAAATGAAAAAAAAGAGGGGGGGGGAATAAAGTGAACATTGCATGGAAAGCAAAAGGCAATTAACGAGGAAGAGGCAAATCAAGTGTCAAAGGAGAAAAAAACAGTAAAGGGGCTAAAAGATCAAATGAAAGCAGGGGATTGAATACAAAAGAAAATATAATTAATATATAATTAATATAATTCATAAAAGCAATGATGTAAGAGGGAGAGAATGCTAGCCAACAGTAGGAACATGCAGTAGACGGGATCAGGAAAGGTTGTGCTGCACACACAGAAAAGGGGAACAAGATGAAGGAAGTAATTTTCCCATCTCTGCCTGGCTCATGGGTGCTTCCTAAACCATAACATCCTGGTTCTCTGCCTGGCAAGTTGTATTTTACCTACCTGGTGGTTGTGGCCTGGGTAAGTGTCAGAACTCAGCCCTACCTGACAATGATTACCCAAGCTTACAGCACAGGGAGTATTGATTCTATTAAAGACAAGGAGGCAAGCATTATGCTTCACTTCCTTATTAGCTACTCTCCATCAGCCCTTCAAAACTTTCAAATTTATAAATATATATATATATTTTGATCTATTTAATTTATTATTTTAAACATCAGTTCATTGTATTCATTTATTTATTGTGTATTTAAGTTACATAAATGAAACTTTCACACAGCACAGCACAGCATGTTAACACAATGCAAAGCACAGTTTAAAATAGCAAAAGAAAACAATCCAAAAACATCCAATACATTAAATTCATGTCAAACACTACGGATCGATTCATAAAACAATTTAAAAAGAACATTTAGAATTCCATCTCAAAACCAACACTAAACTCAAAAGCACCAATTATACATAATTGAAAATAGCGATTAACAGTGACATTTCATTAGTATTTAAAATGCTGATCCACAACTGGTGGGCCCCAGTCAGTTCTTGGCTGTGAATAAATCTGCTCAGTTTACTGTATCTGAGATCCTCTACGACAATGCATTTCATACATAAATGTCTTAAGGTCTCAGTGTCAAGACTGCAATGGCGGCATAACCTTTGGGCCTCTTGGAGGTTTTGCCTCCTGCCCAGGACATCCACACATGGCAACAAGTTCAACTTAAATCTTAATACTTTAGTTCGAAAATCCCTTGAAGGGTGTTTGGTCAGCATTACATTATTTCACATTCCAATTGAAATGTTTATTAAAACATGTGTGGCCCATTAAAACCTCTTATATCTTGACCCATTCATGTCTGTAAAGCTTTAACTTCACCTTATTGGGATTCGTACAAAGTTCTTCTGCATATCTGAATATCACAAGCTACCCCTCACATTTGCTTTTCCAAGCCAGTAGGGTCTTGCATGCTCCTCTGACCATTTTGATTCCCAGGTTGACACAAAGAGTGGACGGTGGAGGAGATAGAACTGAGGCATAGAGTTGTAACATCTTCCACTCTACAAACATACCCAGAGGAAGTAAGCCTAGTTCATATTGGATACCCACCATAGGCACCAAACCTGGCAGCCGGAGCACCTTTCTCCATAGGACAGCCTCTAGCTTGACCAGGGAATATCCCCCATAGTGGTCTCAGCGCCAAAGATCAATTTAGGTACCAGTTTCTGTCTATAGTTTGATTATTGGTAAAACTAGGTATCTTCCAAATGTACAATCAAACTGTCTCAACTGAGGGACACATGACCAAACTATCAACCTTTTCTCTTTGTACAGTGCCATTTTTGATTTGCCAGAGTGGATGCGACTGCCCAAATATTTAAAATAGGCGTCAAATCGAAGATGCTGATATCATCTGCATAATTAAGATTTTGGATTTTTGTATTGCCTAACTTAGGAGGATTGGTGCATTTTAAGTTCCAGCCCGTCTCTTTGATATGAAAATGGATCAAAAAAGGATCTTGGATACAACCTTGTCGCAGCCCCTGATCTGTATTAATTCATTTCATGCAAGCACCTTGGGTATCCAGCGTATCCCTTATTTGTTTGTCTCTATGCAGAGTGACCATAATACCAACCAGAGCGGCTGGGCAGCCACAATTAGTTAGCTCTTTTCAGAGAGTTGCTCGGTTCATATAATTAAATGATTTACTGACATCAAGAAAATGGTACCACAGAATTATTAAGGCCTGTCAGCACCCATTTTTTGAATCCAGCTTGGTTGAAATCAAAAACCCAATTTATCGCACCACGCCTAGTTGACTCCTCATATGCGGTAATATTCCTCCCTTCAGCAGAGGTGTACAACTCCAAGAAGTGAGCAACCCAAGTTCTTTCGGCTATTGGCTGAACTTGCATAAAGGACTCCAGTCCTTTTGATTTAATCGGATTCCAGAACATGCCTGGATGATTCCTCAAGAGACAACCCAGCATTCTCTCTGCATCATTAATCAGCATTAAAGTGTGTGTCCTTGTAGCCAATTTAAACATTTTAAATTCAGGATTATTTTCTCGACAAAAGGGAGATTTTTCTTCTGCAACATTCTTATGTTTGTACGTAAAGCTTTCCTACGATTCTGCACCTCCACATCTAAAGCATGTTTATGTGACAGAGACGAGACCCCCATTTGCAGGCACCTTGAGGATGTGAGCTCTCCCAAGGTAACACAAATAATATGCTCAAATTCCAGTGGGTCACATAAACTCTTCCCGCTGTTATAATGGCTCTCAATTTGGCTACTAAATGGCGCAGCTATCTTATTACACCATCTCGCTCTGTGCTCTCTAGGATTAATTGAGACCTCCAGATGTCTCACTGGCCTTAATTCCAGACTCTTTGTCAGTACTGCATATGTCAGTATCGAATGATCACTAAGGGATGAGCGCAAAATCCTCAAGGTGCCTCCTTCGCTTGCAAAGAAAATGAGGCGAAGATATAATCCACAGTCAACCTCCATAGCTTAGTAAACCACAAGACATTTGGAGGTATGTCACCATAAATTGTGCCATTAATGGGGATTAAATCCCATGCCGCTAATTTGTGATTGGTCAGAAGACCATTTGCTCTCTTCTTATTCGAGACATCTACCCAGTCAGGTTTCGAGTACCATTCATTACTTAGATATTCAGCGTTAAGATAACCCACTGCAATTTTGTATGCTCCCTCATCAGGGGTCTCCTCAAGCAATAGGAAGGAAAAATATGCTAAAACGTAATCTAGAACAGCAATATTGGCATTAAAATAAATACATGTTAAACTCTAAAAACACATGTATTGCCATGTCTTCCCATTCCAACAGTGTCAATAACATACCAATTTGTTTCCCAATAATCCACTGGTTGCACTTCACTGCTGTTAATAGCCCACCGGATGGGAAGCCCTTCAGGCCCCTCTTAGCGTTAATAGCATAGATTACATACCTATCCAGTAATGGAGTACCTATTATGAGAGTCTCATGCAAACATACAATGGTGAAGGCACCCAAAATACCCTTACTTTTGATGATATTTACATACCCTCTTGAATACCAGGATAGTAAATGCATCTGGAGGCTAATGCTTCCTGGTCGGTATACAAACCAGAGATCTATGCAAAGCGCCTACAATGTTAGGCCAGTCATAACTAACCTCTCTTCTTGGCTTTTTAGTTCTGTCCTTTTCCATTTGATGTAGCAACCCCCCTTTATTTGAGAACCTTAACTTTAGACGTCTTTCTGGTTTCTCCTCTTCAGATTTTTCCCTGGAGAAACTGTTGGGGGCATTATTAACTTCCATGTGAAGATGCTCAATCACTTCATAACCCAGAGACAGCAGTGCTTCTGCCAGAATTACATTCCCAATTATCCGGGTACGTGCACACCATTTAGCCAAGTCAGCACAGTTGTCGTATACGAAGTCAACCAACTGGGTGTCACTCGAGTTCACTAAGCGTAAGCTTGGAATTTCCAAAAAACCATCAGTTAAATAACTGTAGGAAAAACAAGAAAAGGAAAAAGGGGAACTACTATCACCCATAAACCCGTAATCCTTCTGCTTTCAGTAGTCCTGCGTACCCAGCCCCTGGCCAATCAGGGTACACTCCACCTCCACGTATCATGTCTTGCCTAGGTCCCTTACTCTTCTTTTGTGTGACCTGCGATTCACACTACATCATAAAAACGTAACCAATGAACCAGAACTGTTCGAACAACTTTAGAACTGTTCCCGGAACTCCACTCTTGGCATGTACCAACACGTGACCCTGCAGGGGTAAACACTCAACCGCTGATGTCAACTCATGGCTCTCGCCTGATCAGCTGTTTTTCTGCTGTTCACCTGCAACATTAATTAAATGGCAATTAGGGAGGGGAATACGCTCAGCATCCATACATAAAAAAGCATGTCATCTACACACAAAATGGGTAATCTCTGTGGCCCTCATTAGGACCCAGGCGGTAAGTTACCGCCTGGGTCGTACCCTTACCACAATGGCGTAAACTATGTTTACACCATGGTGGTTGGCGGATTTACCGCCCCATTCCAAGGTGAGTGGGGCGGTAAATCCCCATTTCCCATTTTACCCTTCCCCATTCCCATTTTCGCCCCATAGGGCATAATGGGAATGGGGAAAGGCGATAATTACGGCACCGTAATTATCGCCAAGGTCCCTTTGCGGCATGGATTTTAACGGCTGCAAAAAAGCAGCCGTTAAAAGCCATCCCGCAAAGGGAACCTTGTAATCAGGCGTTATGGGTTAGCGCCGTTTACGGCGCCGTAAACCCCTTAACGCCTGAGTCAGAATGAGGGCCTGTGTCTTTAATAGAATCAAGACTCCCTGTGCTGTTAGCTTGTGTAATCTGCATTCTATGTCAAGACCGTAGGCAAGCATTATGCTTGTTCAAAGCTCTCCACTACTGCCGCTGCTAAGGCCGATACAGGCTTGAAATAGAAAGTCTTAAATGTGGAGTCACAAAACCAATCCACAGCTCTCATGATATCTGCAACGACACGCCTGCTGCAAAAACCTTGTAAGCTATAGCCCCCCAGGCGGAATGTGCCCCGAAAATGGATACGTCAATTGTCACCAAGGCCATCACTTCACCTTACACACCTAGCTATGGTGACTGATGCTACTGCTTGAATATGCTTCCTATGCGCCATCAAAAGCTGTGATACGATTTGCGTTCTGACTTTGCAGTAATAACCTTGTACTGCTTAATAAATTGTGGTACATATAACCAGAGGCGTAGCCAGGATTGTCTAGCAAATGGGGCCTGATGCTAATGTAGTTGGGCCCACTGCACTGACAAAAATATCCGTAAATACCCACACAGCGCTGCTGAGTGGGCCTTTACAGATTTTGGGTGGGCTTTGCCCCTCAGGCCCTACCCTGCCTACACCTCTGCATATAACTTTCTGTTATGGGGGAAGCAGGGGTAGGACATCACTGTGGAGTCCCTTCTGGGTGTAACACCTTTCTATCTACTTCTAGAGCTTTCACGTCAGACACGCATACAAGAAACTAAACATAGCAAAGTGGCAAGCTTGCCGGACAGCTGCTGTACCGACAGAAGGTCATTACGTGGCTACTGATTAAACAGCTGGAACATCGCATTGATGTCCCACAAAGAGGAATATTTCAGTAAAAGGGACTTACTAACCTTTACCCCTTTGATCAATATAACAACCCCTGGGTGCTCACCTATCACCTATCGACGTGTCGTCCACTAGTTCATGCCCTGCTGAAATGGCGAATCTGTACACCCCTACTGTTCTGAAGGCTTTCCCCTGATCTGGTAGACTCAGTAGGAAATTAATTATCTACACTAGAGGGGCAGAAACAGGATGAATATTTTGCTGCATTCACCATCTCTACCAGGTACGCCATGCAGCACTATAAATCCTATAGTGGATGGGGCCCAAGACACCTTGATGAACTCGGCAGCCTCTTCTGAAATTCCCGACATATTCCGTCTGTGCCGGAAACCCTGCACGCTATCAACGCTTGGTTCTGCTCTTGTACTAGGGGGTGAACCATCCCTGCCGGATCTGTCAGCAGGCTCGTCTGATAAGGAATCCTTTCCATGGGAAATCTGAGGAAAGTTCCATCAGAACTGGAAACCAAGCTTGCAATCTCCTCTCTAGCGTCACTATCCCTACCTCTGCCCTGTCTCTTTGAATCTTTACTATTGCCCTCGCCAGCACTGTGAAGGGGGCACATACGTAATGAATATTCCCTGCCCAAAGTTGCAGGAATGCCTCCGTCCCCAGGGCTTCCAGGTCTAGCCTCCAACTGAAATACTTTGGCAGTGGAATGTTCAGTCTGGAAGCAAAGAGGTCTGTACTGAACAGACCTCATCTGTCTTGTAGTTTCTCGTAAAATGCTCTGCGCACCTTCCAATCACTCGAATCCCGTAAATAGTGGGAGTTCCCTTTCCGATATTGTGTCCTGTGTACCCTCAAGATATTCCGCAGTGAGCGAGATCCTCCTGTCCAGGAAAAAATTGTCAGAAATCTTTTGCTAGCTCTACTAACATCCTGGATCTTGTACCACCCAACTTGCTGATATAGCCCACCGCATATATGTTGTCATCCGCAGCAGAACGCAACAGGCGCCTTCCCTTTGACAAACGCTTCACTGCAAATGAGCCCACTAGTAGCTCTAGACAGATGATGTGTAAATCTAGCTTTGCTGGAGACCACTTTCATCCTGTTTCTAACTGTCGGCACCTTGCGCCCCAAACTGACCTGCTGGTCAGACTCTATGATGAGCTCTGGAATGTCTCTGAATATGACTTGACCATTCCATTCCTTCATATTGTGGAGCCACCACTGAAGATCTGCTTTGCTCTCCTCGTCTAGAGGGACGAGCTGGTGCTAACACATTCCTCCCTGCAGGTGTCTGATCTTTAGCTTTTTCAAGGCCCTGTAGTGCAGCGGGCCATGGAAAATCGCTTGGATGGAAGCCTGCAAGCAGACCCACTACTTTCTCTAGGCTCTGAAGCAATATAACCGATCTCTTGAGGACTATTCTCGACTCTTTCTTTATTGCTCGTATCTTCTGACGTCGTAGCTCCAGAGTCGCTCTCCTGGTGTCCACTACAAAGCCCAGGAACCCTGTCCTCTTTCTGGGGTTCTGTGCTGATTTCTCCTTTTTCACTAGAAATCCTAGTTCGGTCAAGACAGTGGCCACACACTTGTGCCAGCAGCTGCACTTTGTCCTCTGTCATGAACAAGATATCGCCCAGATATATGATCATTCTTACCCCTTTCTCTGAGCGCCGCTGCCACTGGCCTCATCAACTTGGTAAAGGCCCACAGGGCTGAGGAAATGCCAAACAGCAGGCTTCTGAACTGCCAGGACTGCCCTCTTTAAAAAGGGGCAGTGATCTACTGCAACTGGTACGGTGAGTTAAGCGTCCTTTCGATCCAGCCTCGCTAACCAGTCTCCCTTTCTGAGCATAGCCCGAAGGAAGTGAATCCCCTCCATTTTGAAATGTCTGTAAACTAACCAGCTGTACAACTCCTTTAGGATGAGGACCAGTCTCACCTTGTCTTTTCAATGGACCAGGAACAAATTACTGTGGAAATCCTGACTCAGGGAGCTTGCTCGCTCTATTGCTTGTTTTTGCACCAATTACTCTAATTCTGCATCTAACATGCAGGCTTCCTCCTACAAGGTCTGCATCTGCAGAGGGGGCGGGCTGTGCTTGTCTGGGGATTTCCAAAAATTGTAGGTGAAAACCTGCCACTGTTTGGATAACCCATGCATCACCTGCTAGCTTGTGCTAATTTTCCATAAAAAGCTCTGCCCTGGCCCCCACTGGTGGGCAATGCTTGCTGCGGCTGCTCACCTGTGGATGAACTTTGATGTTGGTAGAAACCACTATACCTGCGTCCTCTGGCACCTCTGCCTCTATTGGGGGAGAACGCGTCCTGCTGCCCCGTCTCCCAATATTGTTCTCTAGGTCATTGGGGTCTTATCTGGGAATTAAAGCGACTGGTCAAACGACCCCTGTGTCAGCCGGTCCCTGAAAACATTCTATTGGGAAAAACTTTCCTTATAGATGCCTGCGCCGTCTTGAGCACGGTAAAGATCCCCACAAACGTATTAATCTCTGGCGAATTTTTTGCCAAAGAGTAGCCCGTGGGCTCTTTCTCCTGTCCACCAATTTGCTATCTATCTTCATGAGTAGGGTCCCCTGCTTTTCAGAAGAGATGGCACAAATCCCACCACCAAGCATGCATACAGCACGTTTTGCCCAATTAGCCAGCACTTGCGAATCCACCGGATCCCCGGTGGCTTTGCGAAGTCCATGATTTTCTCTATGGGCACGGATAAGTCAAATACCTTATTTTGGGAACTCTTCCATGTTCTGTCCATGACTTTTCTGATGTCCTTGGATGCCTTTGTCACAAAGGTGAGCATTTTAGGGTCTAGCTCCGGGGTCTCAGCTACTTTAATCGGTAGCTCCGATCTAAGGCATTTCAACCTCATTTGGAATCTAGACTCCTTTTCTAGGGGGGTGCACATCTTTTGGGAATGTAGAGCCTGACACTCAGAGATGGCACTTAGTCTGTTGATCTAAGGTTTCTTATAGTGTCCGGCTAAACATATCTGACATATCGACAGGGTCGTCGTTCGGGGTCTCTACTGCACTGGCTTAGACTCGTGAGTATTCACAGCATTCCCTGTTCGTCCTCAGTGTGGTTGTCCTCCTCTGTGGACACCTGTGTATCCCCAGTATTTTTCAACCTGGGGAAGGGGGTATGAGGCTTGCCAAAACTGATTCAAGCAAGAAAGTGTTCTTTAACCTGTTGAATGCATCAGCTGCCTCTTGGGGCTTCTTTCTGTTTCACCCCATATCTGCTCCAGAGGGAGTAAAAGAGGCCTTTCACTTCTGGGATTGTTTGCTCCTCTGCATTGTCCCCTTCTTGGGGTTGTTCATGGATGGACTCTGATCAGGATTATCTTCCTCCTCACCAGTGCTTTTCTACAGAATGTGTTTTGCCCAAAAGGTTCTCCAAGACTTGTAATCTGCCCTGTAGGGACTTCACTCCTAATGTCACTGCCTGTGTCAAGGAGTCCCGTAAGACTCTTTTAAAACTCTGACTGAGGTCTTTACCCTCCTTGTGCAGCTCCTCTTGATCCCTTTCCCCATTCTGCGTGAGGTCTCTCAGGCTACCAGCCATTTAAAACGTGTGCAATAACACGAGTGCCCGCTTAAACTGCTGCACTGAAAGAAGCGTGAAATGGTGTTTTGAGTGCTCGCAATGTCGCGCTCATTCCCTCAGAAATGCTGTTTCGGCTCCAGTACAATGGAAGGGCTGAGGATCTCACACCTCTGTGTATGCACTCTTTCAGGGTGATCACACGTGATCTGGATGATGGACCATGAACCAGGCTGGTTGGTAAAATGCAATATTTATTTATTTAATTTAAAATTCAAAAGACATCGCACACTTTTTAATATGCGGCATCAATCACCAATGGGGCGATAATTACAATAAGAATGTGAGCAATGCACTGGGTTTAACCTGCTAGTGAAACATATACACAGCACAGTGGAATTGGAACACTTTTTGATTTAGGAAAGATAGCACCTAAGTTAGAATTTCCCCCTGCAATCTTACCTCAACCCACAAATAATCAAAGCTGAGTGGATAACAGACACAGCAGGTAATCAGAAATAAGAGGCAGGAAACGGAATCCAAATCTGAACTTCCCTCCCCAAATAAGAGAGAAAAACGGATTTTAACCCCCTTCAATGTTATAAAATGACACTCGGAAATTGACAAATAAATAATGAATGTGTGTTAAAACCTTGAAGCAAATATATTTCCTCACTAAAGCAACAAATCAAATACACTAACAATAACAAAGAATGGGTTACCAAAAGCATACAATTCGAAATTGAGTGGAAAGTTTAAAAGATTGCAGCAAAATGGCATGTGTGAAAGTTGCATTTTTTCCATTCCCGCCTAAAATTGACCAAATGGTTTTTAATAGCTATATATCTCAGGTACAATATGGAAGTGAAAGTAAGACTCTCGCTGGTAAATTGAGAGAGATATGGAAGGTAGAGTGAGGTTCGTTTTTAGGAAAATAGAGCAGTGAAAAGAGGAATTGGCTTTAAAATTGAAAGGCAAATCTCACTTAAACTAGATTTAATGGCTAAGAAAAGAGGAAGGCCACCCGTGAATATCAAAAGTTATGCTGCAGTTGTAACCCTTCACGCAGTGTACCCCTTTTCTTAAAGGAAAATTAATTTATTTAAATATAATATCGCTGGTGACTTAGGATCTATGCAAGACAGAAATGAAGAGAAACGTGGCGCTAACACCAGAAACCAAGGGCAACGTTGCACGGATAATTCTGACAGTTTTACAAGTTAGCCGGGTAAGGATGGGATGACTTAGAGAGTGGGATAAGGACCAAGGCAAGACAAGATATACTATACAGAGTGCCTGGCAAACATCAGGGATGCCACTTCTGGAATGGCAATTCTGGTCTCTGGATACTAAAGGTCAAGTTGGATGGCAGGATGTCAGGATGGCAGGATGCTTCCCAAAAACACCACAACTTTCCCCTTTGGTTATTTGGGAATTTTAGTGGGATTTCAGAATTGAGGCATTGTTGGAGCAGGATCAGCAATGATTGGGTTTTGCAGTGGGCCCTGGAGTAGGATCAGCAATCTTTTGCCCTTGTAGTTGGGATCTGGAATCTGGATGGATGCAACAGGAACAGGACTCCGGGGCAGGAGAATAAGGACGAGTGTGTGTGTGTGTGTGTAGAGTCTTGTCAGGGACTCTTATTTATAATGCCTAGTGACATCATCAAAGTATATGACTGGGGCAGGCTTAACTAAACATGCCTCTAACAATGGGATTGAACAAAGGTGACAGTCTCTGCCTCGCTCTCAGCTGGTTGGATTTTAGGAAAATGATGTCAGATTTATGAGGTGTGTTTTTCAATGTCCAAACACCTCCCACAGTTACTTTAACTAAAATCTGATTTTGCCACAAGCATACATTTATACCATTGCAATCTCTTAGCAAATTATATACACAGTGTCACAGGTTTCGTGTTTTCTCACCTGTTTATGTTGCCTTGCGGGATCCTTTGCCAGGGTTTTCTTCCGTGCTGTTCGGGCCTTGTATAAACCCGCTCGGCTGTCGTCTGATTCCAAGATTCGTTCAGCTTCTTCGTCCGGGATCAAGGAAACTCCAGGAAGACCAGGAAGGAAGAGTTCACAGGGGGGAGGTGTGCGTGGACCGCGGAAAGAACAGGTACAAGGAGAGGGAAGGGAAGGAGAAGGAGAGCGTCCGGGAATTAGAGCAGCAACTCAGTTCCAGGAGCACAACGCGACGCACGTCTAGCCTCAGCTAACGATAGCGTTGAGATGCGCGGAGCCGCAGGGGCGTGGTTAATTTATGGAAAGTGCTGCATGGACATAAAGGACGATAGCCCGCGTTCTGCGAATGCGTCCATGTTGGGTGTACTACAGCGAGTAACCCCCGACGTGCCAGGGACCAGGAGGACCAAAAGGGGCGTGATCGATGGATCATGACAGCATGCCCCCTTCTAAAACACGTTTCCGGGTTTGCCTGCATGTATTAGATGGAATTTTCTGAGCAATCTGGGGGAGTTTAGGTTTGAGACTGGTTCCCAGGTACGTTCACTGGGTGGATAGCCCTTCCATTCCACCAGATATTGAAGTTGTCCTCGTCTATATCTGGAGTCACATATTCGAGACACTTCATATTCTAGCTGGTCATTGACAACCACAGGACGGGGTCTAAGATTAGTCCGGGTGGTTTGGATGTAAGGCTTCAATAGAGATTTGTGAAAAACTGGATGGATTCTATTCCAGGAGTCTGGTAGTTTAAGTCGAAAGGCCACAGGGTTAATGACTTCTTTTATAGGAAAGGGCCCATAATATCGAGGAGCCAACTTATTCGGTCAGAGATGTTGGGGCAGTAGCTTCGAAGATAGCCATACTTTATCGCCAATGGTGTACGAAGGCCCTGGCCTTCTCCTCGAATCTGCATAGTGCTTAGTTTGGATCTGTGCTCTTTCTAGATGTTCCTTGGCTTCTCTCTGTACATTGATGAGTGTTTCAATCCAGGAATCGACTGTTGGAACCAGTGTAGGATGCGGAAGGACTGAAGGTAGTACCGCAGGGTTGAATCCATGGCTGCAAAAAAAAGGGCTGGTCTTAACTGCCGAATGATCCGAGTTGTTGTAGGCGAATTCTGCCACTGGTATCAGAAGCGACCAATCATCCTGGACCTTAGTAGAAAAACAACGAAGGTATTTTCAAGGGTTTGATTCACTCGTTCTGTGACTCCATTGGTTTGGGGATGATATCCTGAGGAGAGGGCTCGTTTGATTCCTAGTATCCTGCAGAGGTGTTTCCAAAATTGAGAGATATACTGTGGTCCTCTGTCCAATATAATCTTGGAAGGAAGTCCATGCAGTCAGAAGATGTGTTCCAGGAAGATTCCAGCAAGTTCTGACAAGGATGGCAACTTATACAATGGTGTAAAATGGGCCATATGAGTGAACAAGTCAATGGTGACCATGATAGTGGTATACCCTCTGGATGGTGGTAATTCTACAATAAAATCTGTAGCGATGACTTCCCAAGGTCTTGTTGGTGGAGAAGGCTGTAATAAGAGTCCTGCTGGTTTCTGGTTGTCATGTTTGTTTTGATTACAGACAGAACAAGATTGCACGTACAGTTGAACGTCAGCCTTCATTCTGGCCCTCCAGAATTGTCTGTGTATTAGACGGAGGGTGTTGGAAATGCCACGATGACCGGAGTGAGGGGTGTCATGGCAGAGATTTATTATCTTTTGTTGTAGTTTCTGTGTGGGAATAAGCAGGATGTTATTTTTAAACAGGTATCCATCCTGGGTTCTCAGATCCCATTGAGTCCTTTTCGAAGGATCCTTCCAGAGTTCCGAAGTCTGAGTTTGCATACGAATGTCTTCCAGGAGATTGTTTGCTTGAGCTACAAATATTGTATGGGGAAACATCTTGGGATATGCCCGATCTCCCGGAGGTTCGTAGTCTGGACGTCGAGAGAGGGCGTCAGCTATTAGATTTTGTGTCCCGGGGACGTGGTGAATCTGGAACTGGTACTGGGCAAAGAAGAAGGCCCAGCGAGCTTGATGGCTGTTCCTACATTCCAAGGCCTGCAGTACTTGTAGGTTTTGATGGTCCGTGCGGACCTGGACAGGATGCTTCGCTCCGAGGAGTAGATGACACCACTCGGTGAAGGCTTGACGGATGGCCAACAGTTCCTTTTCCAAGACTGAGTAATGGGTTTCACTGGGAGTTAACGTCCGGGATAGGTAAGCGATGGGGTGTTCCCTCCTGTCCCCGAATAACTGTTTGAGGACGGCTGCAATTGCATAACTGGAGGCATCTGTCTCCACTATGAATGGTCGGTTGACATCAGGTTGAGCCAGGATGGGAGCTTGTGTAACTCAGTCTTCAACCGTTGAAAGGCTTCCTCTTGTGTTGTGGTCCAAAGGAAGGGTACATCTTTCTTTAATAGGACAATGATTGGTTGGACTATCTCGGAAAAGGAAGGTATGAATTTCCTGTAGAAATTAGCTAAGCCCAGGAAAGACTGGATTTGTTTCACAGAGGTAGGGCTTGGCCAGGATAGTATAGCCTTAACCTTGGATTGATCCATTCCAATGCCTTCTGGACTAAGGACAAATCCTAGGTAGTGTACAGTAGAAACATGGAAGATGCCTTTCTCGGGCTTTGCCAGGAGATTGTTTTCGCGTAGTCGTTGTAACACTGCCTTTACATGTTCTTCGTGCTTGGATATGTCCTTCGAAAATATTAGGATACTGTCCAGATAGACAATCACAAAAAGCTATAGCATTTCTGAGAATACCCTATCCATGAAGCTTTGGAAGACTGCTGGGGCATTAGCAAGTCCAAAAGGCATGACCAAGTATTCATAATGACCAAAGGGTGTTCTAAAGGCCGTTTTCCACTCGTCTCCTGCCCTAATGCGAATCCGATGGTAGGCACCCCTGAGATCCAACTTGGTGAAAACAACTGCGCCCCTTACTGCCTCCAGAATGTCCGAGATGAAGGGTAACGGATAGCGATCCTTAAGGGTGCATTGATTTAAGCCTCGATAGTCCAGACACGGTCTGAGTTCCTTGGTGTCTTTCTTGGGAACAAAAAACAGTGAGGCCCCTGCTGGGGATTTAGAGGGTCGTATGGTGACATTTGCAAGATTAGTATCCAGGTATTCTTGAACGGCTTTCTTTTCAGGTTCAGATAAAATGAACATCCTCCCAAAGGGAATTACAGCGGAAGGGTCAGTTTCTATAGCACAGTGTCATGATGCCTACCCCCGGGGACCCAGACCAAGTCCAGCAACCCCAGAAGCAGGCATCAAGTTACCCCAAGCAAACCCAACAACCCCCGCTAGGGGCTATTTGGGGTCAGTCCTGGCGCCTATGGCGCCAGGCTCATAGATTAAAACTTACCTGATGCAGACCATGCTGCAAGAGCTCCAAGCCAAACGAGGCTTGGAAGGGACTATTTTACCTAGGGACTATTTTTTTACTCGGGTGGGGCTGGGGAGGAATACTTACCTGGGACTACTTTGGGGGCTATTTAAACCATGCCCGAAGAGCAGCACACGCTTCGCGTTATTCTGCAGCCAGCAGCGTAACGCTCACCATGCCTGCAAGTCTGCATCCAGTCTTCTGCCACGCCCGCCTTGAGTTTGGAGCTCCTAGAAAAAGGAAAAAAGAAGGAGAAAAGGTTAGAACAAGAGCAATACCTTTGATCCTTACCTGAATTCCCGATCCATCGCGCCTTCGAGCTGGAAGAAAGAAGTTATTTTATGCGTGTTGCCTCGCCTGCTGCAGCGCCGCGCTGAACTCACCGGCCTTCGCAGCATCTTCAAATTTCACTGCATCCTCCTGCATGTTACCGCTGCACTCCGCTACCTGTGGAGAAGACAAGAACAGCAAGGTGAGCCAAGGGAATACACAGAGGAATACCCTCCATAGACTTGCCTGATTTACCACCGGGGGTACTATTCTTCTTCACGGGTCGGCGCAGCTTCCATTGCATCCTAGCCGAACCCCGGCCCCTAAGGGGAAACAAAAGGACAGCAAGGTGAAACAAGGGACTAACAAGCGGAACCCCCCTCACCACAAAAGACTTACCTAATTTTACCGCCGGAGGCATTATTCCCCGAGACTTCATACTTTCTCTCAGCGCCTGAATAAGGGAGAAAGCAACAGGTTACATATGGATATTATTTTATCGAACTGTGTTGGATAATACAAATCCTCACCAGAACATTACCGGTTGCCACGAGGAACTCTTCAGTAGGGTCAAGCTGCAACCTGCAAGGAATCGGACAAGAATGAAAGTCAGGCATTTGAACTCTTACGAACTACATACTTACGGCGTCTTGCCGGGAATATCAGAGTCAATATTGTCCTGGAACTCACCAATTCCTTCGAGCCAGTGAAGCAACTGGTTATCTACGCGCCCCTGCGCTCAATGCAGGATGGAGAGCTCATCTTTTCAAATCATCAGGTGAGACTACAAGAGGGAACATCCAAGGTGATCAGTGGGGAGAACAGAGGGGTGGGGGGATTTACGCTCAACTCCACGGGTGGTTAATTCCCTTTCTCCACTTGCAGAAGAATATTCCTACTGGCCAAGCGAAGGAAGCTAGGTGGGCCAGTCCAGTCCATCATCTCGGCCCTACGCGTCACATTGGTGGAGACCGCAGCAGTCCAGTCCAGATCAACGCCTCTGTGGGAGCCAGGTGAGCGTAACAGAAAGCGAAGCCTACCCACAAATTCCCACCCGGGCGTTATGGATACCTCAGAGACTGACTAATTGGGCCAATTACTAGGGGAACTCAGGGCTGAAGTGCATTCCGCCCACCAAGAAACCAATGCTCTTAGGGGAGAAATGATTTTGTCAAAGGAGCAAACTGAAGATCTTGCTAGGCAACTATTGCAAAGCCAGGCTGGACAAGCACCCCTACCTGGTTCCGGGGGAAATCCGGCTCCTGTGTTATCGAGTAACCCTGTGCAAATAAACCTACCAGGACATATTCCATTAGCCCCACCAAAACGCTTTGCCGGTGATCCCAAAAGGTTTGCCGTGTTTATGAACCAATGCCGCTTGCACTTTTTATGCAGACCTGGAGCCTTCCCAAATGATCAAGCCAAGGTAGCCTTTGTATTGTCATATCTCAGCGGCAGTGCAGCTGATTGGTCGATTTCACTAGTTACTCAGGATGACCCAATTCTTCGGGATTTTCAGGGCTTTCAAACTAGCATGGAAAGACTATTTGCCTGGCACTCCCAAGGACAGGCCCTGGATAACGAACTTTTGTCCCTACGACAGGGTAACCAGGACCTTCTATCCTACATCGCGACCTTTAATAGGTTAATAGTGGAAACTGGATGGCCTGAGGTAAAACGAATCACGTTATTTCATCGAGGGCTTCGAGGAGAACTCAAGGATGTCTTGGCTCAAGTTGTGAACCCACCTCAAGACTGCGCTGAATATATAGACTTAGTGGTCCAGTTAGATCACAGAAATCAGAACAGAAAGGCTGATCAAGCCAAGTTTGAGAATCGGGTGTTGGTCAAAACCCACGCTAACCCCAAAGGAGCAGATGCTTCAGAACCCATGCAAATTGGAGGGGTTAAAGGACCCTTAACCCAGAAGGAAAGAGAAAGGAGACGGCAAATGCAATTGTGTCTATATTGTGGAACTTCTGGACATTTTCTACGGGATTGCCCTGTAAAACCACCCAAGAAGGTGGTAGGAGCTGCTGATAAGAGCCATATGGAGTCAGACTCGGGAAACGACCATGCCCGACAAGCGTAGAGGTCCGCTTGCCAAGCTTGAAGAAGGATACTCAGACCTCGCATTTCATCATACCAATGGTCCTCATAGATCCAGGGCAGCCATCGCGTATGCACGCAGTAAGGGCATACATTGATAGCGGGGCCATAGGAAACTATGTGGACTATGAATTGGCTTCCAGGATGAATATACCTCTCTGCCGAAAAACCACCTCAGATGTCATCACCACAGTCGATGAACTGAAATTGCCTCTGGGCCTGTAACCCATTCCACCGCAGAGATGACACTATTGGGTCAGGATGGGCATCGAGAGACTATTGTGTTTGATCTAATTAAAGCCCCACAGTTCCAAATAATACTGGGGATACCTTGGTTGGAAACACATAATCCTTGTATTGATTGGCGAGAGAAGAGAATAACCTTCCCGGATTGTGCACAAACCTGTTACCCAAAGAAAAATCAGAACGCAGGCTTGGCCTCAGTAACCACAGCAGTCATGCAACTACCTCCAGAACACCAAGAATTTCAGGATGTCTTCCAAAAGGAGCAGGCAAACACCTTACCTCCTCAAAGATCGTACGATTGTCAAATCGATCTCATACCCGATGCACAACCCCCTTGTAGCAGGATCTATGCCCTTACGGAACCTGAGAACCTTCAACTATGACAATACTTAGACCAGTACCATGCCAATGGCTTTATTCGCCCATCCAAGTCCCCTGCATATTCAGCTTTGTTCTTCGTACCCAAAAAGGAAGGTGACATCAGAACGTGCATAGACTACCGCGCATTGAACCAGATAACTGTTAAGAACCGATAACTGTTGCCTCTGATCCCTAAACTACTAGACCAAGTGAAGGACGCTTGTATATACACTAAATTAGATCTCTGGGGGCATACCATCTGCTACGCGTAAAAGAGGGCGACGAATGGAAGACTGCTTTCCGCACTAAGTATGGGTTATTCGAATACCAGGTTATGCCTTTCGGCTTTCGGGTTGTGCATTGCACCAGCAGCCTTCCAATACTTCATGAACGATGTCCTTCGTGAACTCATTGACGTTTGTGTTGTTGTGTATATCAATGATATTCTAGCATACTCCTCTTCAGTATCTGACCATGTGAAGCAAGTCCGAGCAGTCCTTGAGAAATTGCGCCAGAACAAACTATATGCAAAACTAGAAAAATGCGTTTTTCATGCCACAGAAGTTGAATTCCTTGGGTTTATCCTGACCCCAAAGGGAGTCCGAATGGACTCACGAAAGGTGGACGCAATCCTTAAGTGGCCATCACCAAGTTCAGTTAAAGGAGTACAAAGCATGCTCGGCTTTGCCAATTTCTACCGCTGATTCATCCCAGATTTTTCACATGTCGTACATCCCATCACAGCACTCTTGCAAAAAAATAAACGCTTTATGTGGACTGAAGAAGCTGAAAATGCCTTCCAAGAGCTGAAAGCGAAATTCACGTCTGCACCTGTGTTAAAGCACCCGCGCCCTGAACTTCCATACATAGTGGAAACTGATGCATCCAGTCTAGCCATGGGAGATGTCCTGTCTCAAAAGGACCCCGAAACTGGCCAGCTTCACCCAGTAGCATTTTGGTCCAGAAAGTTCTCGGCACCCGAGTTAAACTATGCGGTTACCGACAAGGAGTTATTAGCCATTAAATCCACCTTCAAGGCTTAGCGGCATTATCTTCTCGGTGCCAGGCATACCATTACTGTGATCACCGATCACCGGAACTTACAGTATTTAAAAACAGCCAAGGCCCAATCGTCACGTCAACTCCGATGGGCATTGTTCTTTGCCGAGTTCGATTTCGTGATAACCTATCGACCAGGTTGTAAGAATGGTAAAGCAGACGCCTTATCCCAAATAGGGATGGGAGAGGCAGAAGTGAACCCAGAACCAGTACCTAAAATTTCCGAACAAAGGATTCTTGGCATGACTACTCTACAGACACTAGAGGACATTCAGGTAAAGATCCAGCAACTCTTCGATCCTACAGAACTGCAGGACTGGGTAAAGAAAGGCCCGGACTACTCTGTCACCAATGATCTGCCTTATTACCAAGGGCGGCTATTTCTGCCACACAAGGAACTACAAGAGCCAGTCATTTCCCGTTATCATGATACCCTAATGGAGGGGCACCCAGGTATTGCAAAAACTGAAGCTAAAATTAAAAGACAATTCTGGTGGCCCACCTTGCGAAAGGATATCAAATCATTTGTGATGTCTTGTGGCATTTGCGCCCCAAACAAAAGTCAAACGAAAAAACCAGCTGGACTCTTACAACCTTTAGACATTCCGCTTGCACCATGGCACACCTTATCATTAGACTTTATTACCGATCTACCTCCTTGTAATGGGTTTAACACCATTCTACTTATTGTGGATCTTTTTTCCAAGATGGCCCACTTTATTCCTTTAAAAGGACTACCTTCAGCCTCAATCCTGACCAAAGAATTCCTTGAAAACATTGTTCGCATACATGGATTTCCGTCCGTGTTGGTTTCTGACCGGGGCAGTCAATTCATTTCACATATTTGGAAAAAATGCTGTCAATTGGCACAAATCGATGTGAGGTTATCGACCAGTCACCCACCCTAGACCGATGGTCAAACGGAGAGGACCAACCAGACTCTCGAACAATACCTGCGTTGTATGTTACATCAGATGGAGAGTAATTGGAAAGACATTCTTTGGATCGCCGAATATGCATACAATAATTCAGTACAATCTGGAACTGGACAAAGCCCCTTTTATACCTTATATGAGCACCATCCTCGAACCTCAGACCTTGACTCACCCCAAGATTTCGAAATGCCCGCAGTGGACCATCTGCACGCTACGATTACACAAGCCTTTAAGGAAGCAACTACACATTTAAAACTGACGAAAGAAAAATACAAGATGCTGATCGGCATAGAAGTGATTCTCCACACTACCAAATAGGGGACCAAGTATGGTTAGCCACAAAACATATACCTCTAAAGGGAACACGGTCCTTTAACCCCAGATATTTGGGACCTTACTCTATTAAGGCCATTATCAACCCGGTGGCTGTCAAGTTGGACTTACCTGCTAATATGCTAATTCATCCCGTCTTTCATGTGTCACTTTTGAAGCCAGTACAACCAGGGACAAGACTAACCAAGCCAACAGACCCCATCCTTGTAGACAGAGAACCCGAATTTGAAGTTAAGAACATCCTGGACTCCAAGCTGATAAAGTCAAAACTTTTTTATTTAATCGACTGGAAAGGTTACGGACCACATGAAAGGTCATGGGAACCTAGTGACCATGTTCATGCGCCCGATTGCTGAAAGAATTCCACCGAAATTTCCCAGACAAACCGAAACCACAGGGAAGAATGACTTTAGGAGGGGCCTTGGGGGGGAGTGCTGTCATGATGCCTACCCCCGGGGACCCAGACCATGTCCAGCAACCCCGGAAGCAGGCATCAAGTTACCCCAAGCAAACCCAACAACCCCCGCTAGGGGCTATTTGGGTGCAGTCCTGGCGCCTGTGGCGCCAGGCTCATATGGAGAGCCAGTCCTGGCGCCATAGGTGCCAGGCTCATAGATTAAAACTTACCTGATGCAGACCATGCTGCAAACTTACCTGATGCAGACCATGCTGCAAGAGCTCCAAGCCAAACAAGGCTTGGAAGGGACTATTTTACCTAGGGACTATTTTTTTCCTCGGGTGGGGCTAGGGAGGAATACTTACCTGGGACTACTTTGGAGGCTATTTAAACCACGCCCGGAGAGCAGCACACGCTTTGCGTCATCCTGCATCCAGCAGCGTAACGCTCACCATGCCTGCAAGTCTGCATCCAGTCTTCTGCCACGCCCACCTCGAGTTTGGAGCTCCTAGAAAAAGGGAGAAAGAAGGAGAAAAGGTTAGAACAAGAGCAATACCTTTGATCCTTACCTTTGATCCTTACCTGAATTCCCGATCCATCGCGCCTTCGAGCTGGAAGAAAGAAGTTATTTTATGCGCGTCGCCTTGCCTGCTGCAGCGCCGCGCTGAACTCACCGGCCTTCGCAGCATCTTCACATTTCACTGCATCCTCCTGCATGTTACCGCCGCACCCTGGCACCTAAAGAGAAGACAAGAACAGCAAGGTGAGCCAAGGGAATACATAGAGGAATACCCCCCATAGACTTACCTGATTTTACCACCGGGGGTACTATACTTCTTCACGGGTCGGCGCAGCTTCCACTGCATTCTAGCCGAACCCCGGCCCCTAAGGGGAAACAAAAGGACAGCAAGGTGAAACAAAGGACTAACAAGGGGAACCCCCCTCACCACAAAAGACTTACCTAATTTTACCGCCGGAGGCATTATTCCCCGGGACTTCATACTTTCTCTCAGCGCCTGAATAAGGGAGAAAGCAACAGGTTACATATGGACATTATTTTATCGAAACTGTGTTGGATAATACAAATCCTCACCAGAACATTACCGGTTGCCACGAGGAACTCTTCAGTAGGGTCAAGCTGCAACCTGCAAGGAATCGGACAAGAGTGAAAGTCAGGCATTTGAACTCTTACGAACTACATAATTACGGCGTCTTGCTGGGAATATCAGAGTCAATATTGTCCTGGAACTCACCAATTCCTTCCTGGTTATCTACGCGCCCTTGCGCTCAATGCAGGATGGAGAGCTCATCTTTTCAAATCATCAGGTGAGACTGTAAGAGGGAACATCCAAGGTGATCAGTGGGGAGAACAGAGGGGTGGGGGGATTTACGCTCAACTCCACGGGTGGTTAATTCCCTTTCTCCACTTGCAGAAGAATATTCCTACTGGCCAAGCGAAGGAAGCTAGGTGGGCCAGTCCAGTCCATCATCTCGGCCCTACGCGTCACATTGGTGGAGACCGCAGCAGTCCAGTCCAGATCAACGCCTCTGTGGGAGCCAGGTGAGCGTAACAGAAAGCGAAGCCTACCCACAAATTCCCACCCGGGCGTTATGGATACCTCAGAGACTGACTAATTGGGCCAATTACTAGGGGAACTCAGGGCTGAAGTGCATTCCGCCCACCAAGAAACCAATGCTCTTAGGGGAGAAATGATTTTGTCAAAGGAGCAAACTGAAGATCTTGCTAGGCAACTATTGCAAAGCCAGGCTGGACAAGCACCCCTACCTGGTTCCGGGGGAAATCCGGCTCCTGTGTTATCGAGTAACCCTGTGCAAATAAACCTACCAGGACATATTCCATTAGCCCCACCAAAACGCTTTGCCGGTGATCCCAAAAGGTTTGCCGTGTTTATGAACCAATGCCGCTTGCACTTTTTATGCAGACCTGGAGCCTTCCCAAATGATCAAGCCAAGGTAGCCTTTGTATTGTCATATCTCAGCGGCAGTGCAGCTGATTGGTCGATTTCACTAGTTACTCAGGATGACCCAATTCTTCGGGATTTTCAGGGCTTTCAAACTAGCATGGAAAGACTATTTGCCTGGCACTCCCAAGGACAGGCCCTGGATAACGAACTTTTGTCCCTACGACAGGGTAACCAGGACCTTCTATCCTACATCGCGACCTTTAATAGGTTAATAGTGGAAACTGGATGGCCTGAGGTAAAACGAATCACGTTATTTCATCGAGGGCTTCGAGGAGAACTCAAGGATGTCTTGGCTCAAGTTGTGAACCCATATATATATACCAAATATCAGAGTCAATATTGTCCTGGAACTCACCAATTCCTTCCTGGTTATCTACGCGCCCTTGCGCTCAATGCAGGATGGAGAGCTCATCTTTTCAAATCATCAGGTGAGACTGTAAGAGGGAACATCCAAGGTGATCAGTGGGGAGAACAGCGGGGTGGGGGGATTTACGCTCAACTCCACGGGTGGTTAATTCCCTTTCTCCACTTGCAGAAGAATATTCCTACGGGCCAAGTGAAGGAAGCTAGGTGGGCCAGTCCAGTCCGTCATCTCGGCCCTACGCGTCACATTGGTGGAGACCGCAGCAGTCCAGTCCAGATCGACGCCTCTGTGGGAGCCAGGTGAGCGTAACACACAGTCTTCTGGTCTATGGGGAGGTAACGCCTGGACAATGGCAGTGGAGAAGACATCAGAGTAACCCTGGTATATCTCCGGAACCCGGATAATGTTTGAGACAGAGATTGTACCTTGGTGATTCGTAGGAGGTCCTTCTGATGGTGTCGGAGTAAGGTCCGACAATAAACAGTGGGACATACAAAATTCTGAGCCCAGAAACAAGGAACCCGCTGCCCAATTGATGTACGGATTGTGTTTTTGAAGCCAGGGCATTCCCAAAACCATTGGGTAATGGGCCGACTTGAAGATGTCAAATTTTATCCTTTCTCGATGGTGGTTTATGGCAAGTTCGACGTCCTTGGTCTGAAGGGTTATGGGTCCTGAAGAAAGGGGTCTTACATCAATAGCTTCTACAGGTTGCATGATAGTCCGGGATTCGCAAGGAATATGGTGTTTAAGACGAGAAGACTGCCGTGTGAAATGACGCTGGAGCATTGGGCGACTCTGTGTAGGAATGTGTGTTTCTCTTCTGTGCATTTGGGGGAAAGATCACAACAGATTAAGATTTTAAACAGGGTCTACTGGACAACTAAGAGATTATGCAAATGAGGTGTGTCTGATTCAGATATTTGTTGGGGATGCTATTATGGAGTGGGAACTTTGGAACACATGCTTTGGGAATGTTCGAGGGTGAGAGATTGCTGGAGGAAACTTTGCACAATTTTCAATGATGTGCTGGGGCTTTCCCTAGATTATGATTTTTTACATTAATTTTAGGAGATGATGAAATGCTGGATGATTTATGTATATCTCAGAGCAAGTGGCTATTTAGTGGTTCCATCATAGCATAACTACTGTTATTAAGAGTATGGAAAACAAGAGTGCCTCACAATGATGAGTGTTGCTAGGATGAGATGTCAAAACAGATATAGAAAGGGTAATGTACAGTCACCAGAAAAAGAGTGCTCAGTTTGAAAAAATCTGGAGAAGATTTTTAGATCTGTATTGACTGTTCTTTTGTTGTTGTGTGTGGGGGTTCATTCTGAACTGTTGTTACTGTAAAAACTGTAAATATAAATTGCCAAGGACAAGGCCACATTCGCCCCCTAACATATTCCTCCACAGGTTCTGCATATCCACTTGCGCTAGATTCCAAACAACTATCTCAAAGTGTAAGATCCGCAGTTGCAAGTGGGCAGGGCATAACAAATAAAGCTGATACAGATTTTCACAAACATTTTTCACAAACATACAGGTTTTTGAAGAATATGCAATAGGCTAATTCTAGATGGATACCCAAACAGATACATACCATCTCGTTGGTCAAAAGAACATTCAGACAGAAATGCATGAAGTTATCTCTCCATTGTCTATCGGGAAATTGCCTGTCCACTTATGACCTAAACTCAACTGACTGTATAGGGTAAACGCCCATTGGTCAACTACATATTTAGCCAATCCAATCCAAGAATATAGGTCATCAAAATAGATAGGTTTTAAGAGCCTTGATGAATGCCACTAAGGAAATCATGTTTCTAAGATCAAGAGGTAAGAAATTCCACATTCGTAGACCATAGATAGAATAACGCCTATCATCCCTTTGGATGCAGGATGGGGGTACTAATAGTCATGTTTTCCTCCGATCTACGTGATCTGATTGGGTGGCAGGATGAGAGGCTACTTGCTAAGTATACCGGGGAAAGTCAGTTTACATATTTGTAAACTAAAGAAACGACCTTGAAGTCAATTCTTTGACCTACCTGCCAACCAATGTAAAGAAATTCATAGTTGCCACAATTGAAAACATGCGTGCTCTAAAAACTAGACCAGTCTACCAGCTGCATTCTGGGCTAATTGCAAACGCAGTAATTGTTGTTTAGGAATGCCTATCAGAGTAGCATTAGCATAGTCTAGTTTCTAGTTCACCAACGAACCAACCGCCACTGGCAAATGCCATAAAAGGAAGGGCTGAACATAATAACCATAGAGAACATATTAATTGAAGGGTATAATTGAACCATAGCTGCCAATAACATCCTAGATTCTTAACCTTCGAGGCATAAGTAGAAGGTAAGCCAAAAGAGCAGGGAGTTGTAGCGAAAGCAGTTCGAGCTTTCATTAACTGTTCTGGCCCTAGCACTATGATTTCAGTTTTTTTCGGATTGAGTCCGTCTTCACGGGAGCAAATTGGCCAGTGTAGAAAGTGGTTGCAGCAGTTAAGAACCGCATCAAGGCCTACTTACGAGGATCACTCAAAGGTTGTTCTTGCCAAAGTCAGCAGTCCACAATGTCTAATTCCAAATGGCTGACTCAACTCTTCTTCCTTCTCGGGTTTACAATTGAATACCATTACATTTGATGATAATAAGGCTGCGATTCTATATCAGGACCAGAGGCGAGCATTGTGCTTTAACTTTCTTTAATACTGTATCTCACAGCACTTCAAAACTTTAAAGATTATGTTTTATTCATTTCTTTACAATAACCAAATGTATAAACGAATCAAGGGACTACACATTCCCACAAGTCCCTTGTTTCTTATAGCCATGAGGCCTTCCATCTCCACCTATCAGTAGTCAGGACCCCTTATGTCTCAGATCCTGCCAGGGTCCCTATTTCTTTTTACCTTCTCACAGAGATAAGTAGGGAATGGGATACCTCTGTGATAGTATTACTATATTTGTTGTGTTTTGCTATTACGAAGTAGTTGTATGGATATATTTGCATGCTTTGCCTAGACAAACACTGATTTGTTCGATTAGGTGTCCAAGGCGCACGCGTTATATGGCCCGATAGTTTGTGGACCTAGCGCAGCCAAAGGCAGAACCTTACATGATAGAGAAGGAGCGGAGTCAGAGCCGTGAGCAAAACGCGCCCACGCTTGGCAGCCGGTACCACTCATGCAGGCAGTGTGGATTCAGAGCATCAGCATTGACACTTCCCGTCCCGCGATGAGTATGGGAGTGGAACGAACGAGGATGTCTCTTGTGCGAAGCTGCTTGTACAATAGAAAAAGAAACAAATAAAGACATATGACTGATGACCCTTGCAGCAGCTTGCTGAGTACAAGCAGAAGGTGGCACTACTCTGGTTCAACTAACAGTACACTGTACCTGGGACCCCTCTTTTTGAGCCTTACCAACTGGAGAATCTCCTTCTAGAAACCCTCATGGCGTCTAGGAGCACCTCCCCTGAATGAGTGAGGAGGAATGGGTGGAAGGGTATCCGGTCATTGCATCGAAAACCAAAGCATCGACAGTCATACCATCTAAAAAAGAGCATCTAATAAAAAGCATCTAATGCAGTTATTTAGATGGTAAAGGGTTTAGTTTAATAAAAATTGGGTTTACAGGTTAAAAAAAGGGAAGTTGGGAGGACCCCCCATTAAAAAGATTTTTTTAAAAACAAATGCATTAGATGCTTTATTTTTTAGATGCTGTTTTTTAGATGGTATGGCATTAGATGCTTTGGCTGGCGATGGAATGACTATAAACTGGGTGGAAGACGTCCTGGAAGAGGACAAGGATCTTTCCTTAGCTTCAAAAGAGTCCCAGGTGACTCCTTAATAGTAGCAGTGTCTCAAGGGGTTCAGCCCCTTCGGGAACGCCTAGAAGTGCTGGAGTCCATGCTGGTCACCGAAAATGCAGGAGCGGGAGTGCACAGAAAAAGGAGGGCAGATAGCCCAGGAGCAGGTACATCAGACAGACACCTCTGCACCGGGGTTGAACGAGTGGGGAGCAAGCATACTCGGAAGGTGAGGTGGTTGCCACCTTCAGCAAATTGAAGAACGGCTTCATGCGAAAGTTGGCAGTGCCGCACCTCCTACCCCCTACCTCAGGGGCGACTAATCTAGGGAAAGATGACGGTGGACACTCGCCTGATCAGGAAGATGAGGGTGAGGATGAAGAGGTGTTCATGGAAGTTACCAAGAAACACCCAGCTAAGGGTCCCCCGATACTAGAGGATGACAGCACAGCCGACATGTGCGACTCAGAAGCCACCAGTCACCCCAAATCTACAGAATGGGTGCCCTCACCCAGAGTGGCATTGTACATAGCCCAGCATATCAGGAAGCCTCTAGACAGGGAGTGCATTTTGGCATGAGAGCAGAGTGCCCTAGACCGGACTAACTGGGCAAAATATACAGAAACCCCGGAACTGGACCCCATGATTGTGACCTTCATCACAAAGACATCCAGAAACATTAGGAAGGGGTTTGTTCGCGCTTGGAGGGGCTGCCAAGACAAGGTTTTGGATCTAGCAGGCACCCTAGCGAAAATAATGGACCTTGCTGAAGGACCTAAGATACAGGAGAGGACATAGACACACATACGCTGGGGAACTGGTTGCAACGCAAACTGTGCCCTTTCGTCGGAGAGGCGAAGAGGGATCTTGCTGAAAATAGATAGCAAACTCACTGACATAGCCACTTATGAGGCAGGAGAAGGAGCGAAGGGAATGCTGTTTGGGGAAGCCTTTGCGAAAGAGATGTCCCAGTTTGTAGGAACCTATACCGCTTTGAAGAAGGCGCACACGTCAATAAGGAAAATATTCCCGCGGCGTGTTTTTGCAAAGTAGGCCCCAGGGTCCGCGGGCCCAATACTGGGAAGGCAGACAGCAAGACGCCTTTTTCCCAACAAGGACCCGGCACCCCAAAGGGCACAGAGGGATAGACACCTACAGACAGCAGAGTGCCAGAGGTAGTAAGTGCGCAGTGCATGAACATTCCGGTGTTAGGGGGCAGAACAGGATTGTTTTTGAGCAAATAGCAAGAGCTATCGAGCAATGCCTGGGTATTACAAGCAGTGGCAGGCTTGTATCTAGAATTCACAGTGAGACTGCAAAGGGCGATACCCCAGTCGATATATATGGCCCAGGAGGAGATGGCTTTGCTGCAAGTAGAATTGCGCAGTCTAGCGAACAAAGGAGCTATAGAGCGCGACTTGTAGGGAGAGACAAGCTCCTTCAGCAATATGTTCCTGGTTCACAGGAAAGACCAGTGTTCAATCTGAAAGATCTAAATGGATGGCTGGTCTACAGACATTTCAAGATGGAGGGGATTCAACTCCTCTGAGATCTGCTCTGGAGAAGAGACAAAGATGCCTACCTTACCGTCCCAATTGCAGTAGAGCACCAGAGATTTCTCTGCTTCTGTTGGAACGAGGAGACTTGGCAGTTCAAGGGTCTCCCGTTCGGACTAGCTTCAGCCCATGGGCGTTTACAAAGATTGTGAGGCTGCTAGCAGCAGCCATCAGAGAGCGGGGAATCAGGATCTTCATCTACCTGGACAATATCCTCATCCTAGCACAAGACAGTGCTGTGCTCCAGGAGCAGGTGCGCTGGATGTGCAAACTTATCACCTCCCTTGGTTTCCTGATAAACCTAAAGAAGTTGGAGTTAAAGCCCAAGCAGGGGATGGAATTCCTGGGTTTTGTAGTAGACACCAGGAAAGCTACCCTTGAGGTGCCCACGCACACGCTCAAAGCCATAAAAAAAGAACTGAGATCAGTGATTAGGGTGAAAAACTTTTCGCTTTGCAATCTAGCCCGAGTAGTGGGGCTTCAAGCGGCATCAGTTCAAGTGATATTTCCCAGACTACTGCATTACAGAGCCATGCAGAGACTGAATAACAGACACCTTCAAGGAGGTGCAGGATAGGGTATCACCAGACAGTCCCCCTAGACGAAGAGGCATTGACAGAGCTAGAATGGTGGTTATAGAATATGAAAGTGTCAAACGGCTAAGTATATTTCAGCGACGTTCTGGAACTAGTCATAGAATCAGACGCGATCAGACCTGGCTGGGGGGCCAGGTGCGGAAGATTACAGTCAAGCGGCAAGTGGTCCGAGGGAGAATTACGGTTGCACATAAATTGTCTAGAGTTATTGGCGGGTACAATTCGCAGTGCACACCTTTGACAAAGACTAAGCCAATTGTTGTATCCTCCTGAAGATGGACAACATCTCAGTAGTCCAGTACATAAACCGGATGAGAGGCACAGCGTCCAAGATGCTGGCCGAGCTAGCGAAGGACTTTTGGCACCACTGCCTGGAGCGAAACATAGTGGTGACAGCGAAATATCGGCCAGGAGAGCAGAACGTGCTGGCGGATTGGAACTCGCGCTACCTCGTAGACTCCAGCAACTGGAGGTTACATCCAGCTGTATTTTTGCATGATTGCAAGACGTCTGGGGTCTTTTCGACACTGATCTCTTCACATCTGGATTAAACGCTCAGACTCTCAGATACTTCAGTTGTAGGATGGAATCAGGAGCGATGGGAACAGATGCCTTCCTCAACAGTTGGGCTGCAGCAGTCCATTACGTCTTCCCTCCTTTCATCATGCTAATGAGGTTATTGGCAAAGGTTCGGGGGGAGGGCGCAGAAGTAGTGCTGGTAGTCCCATTGTCGAAATCCCAGGTCTGGTTTACAGTAGCAATCGAACTTTGTTCAGATTTTCCTCTAATGATTCCTTGCAGGCAGGACCTTCTTCAGGACGTGACAAGGCAGCCACACCCGCTGCCAGCCAGGGGAGGTTGCAGCTGATAGCTTGCAGAGTTTCAGGAAATTATGGGAGCGCCAGGAATTTCGCAGCTCGCTGCTGACTTCATCAGGGACTCATGGGTGCCTTCCACTCTACGGAGCTACGGAGCTACGGCACCACATGGGACAGATGGGAGAACTGGTGTGTACAGCAGGATGTTCATCCCGTTTCGGCACCTGTAGTCTAGGTGCTCAAATGTTTAGCTTATCGCTCGTGCAACGGGTGTACATATAGGACGCTCAGAGTTTATAGGTCAGCAATATCGGCCAGACACGAAGGAGTGGACGGTAAACTTATTGTGGAGCACCCAACAGTGATACAGCTTCTGAGAGGCATGAGATTACATTACATTCATGTTTTAACCGTTCTTTTTAGTGTATCTCCTAGAAGGTTTTGCTTTTTGATGTATGTATAAAGAGGCAATATGCCCTTCAGTGGCGGGTGACCCTGTAGGTACCAGCCCGCCACCCAAGTTAAGGGCCGAGCGCATCACAGCAATAGTACGTTGATACTTTTTTTACTTTAAAAAAAAAAAAAAATACCATAGCACCCGTGCAGAAGGCGAGGAGCAGGGAAGGGAAGCACCCGACCCGATGAGAATGCTCAGAATGCAGTCTTTCCTCAGTAAATCAAGTCCGCGTTCCAAGAATTCTCATTGGCTGACGCCACCTCCCAGGTTACTAATGAAATTTCTAATGCTGTGTTTTATGATAAGCCTCCAGCACCCAAATACTTTTCTTGATTGGCCTGACAACGGTCAACTCTCTGTGCCTAGGCTATCCTGGAAGCTGGTGATGTTGCTCTGTTTAGTTGCATGTAGGAGGATCTCGGATGTTAAAGCTCTGGAGATAGACAAAAAGATCTTCTACCAGAGAGCTTTGCATTCAGTATCGCTAAGCGTACTAAGAGTGATTCCAGAGTGACCCCCTATCCTTATTTCCCTGATAACCCTAAATTAAGCGTAGCACAATATATCAAAGATTATGAGTTGGCAACAGCAGCAGTTAGGCGCGTGGAGTGTCCCAGTTACTCATAGCGTGTAGGAGACCTTATCATGCAGTGGCCGCTGCCCCAATAGCCAGGTGGGTCAGAAAAGTAATACATTGGGCTGGCATAGATTCAGCTAGACGTGCTATGGCATCCAAGGAATTCTCAGCAGGGGTATCATTGCAAAACATTATGAGATGCGATGACTGGTCTTTGTTAGGTAAGGTTTCCACAGAGCTGGTAAATCTTCCTTTCCTGGTTCAACTCCAGAACTTTTTACTTTTCTAGTGGGATATTTTACATTAATACCTCAGTGAGTGGGAACCTTTTTCCACACTCACCTAATCTTTAACTCTTTTTATGGGTGTCATTTTTAAGACTCTCCATAGTGTCTTTTTAAAGTTATCATGTATAACAACTTATTGGCAATAAGTGCCTGTTGTTGCGGGGTTGCCCTAGCGGCTCCCCTTTTAACTTTCTCTGGCTAATCTTGAGTGAACTACAGTTCCCAAGGATAGAAAGGATCTTTGGATCCCTTTTACAATTGATTCAGTGAAACCAGCACACCCCACCTTATGTAGAGTGCTGGGGAGATACAATGTATCCCCTTTCACATTAAAACTGTAACAATTCTGTTACAGTGACAAGCTTACCTTTAATGGCTGGTGGCAGTGATACCTTTTACTAATCTGGAGCACCTTTACCGAGGGCCGTAATCACAGCTGCAGTAAAGGCACCTATGGGTGCTCATTTTACCAAAATGGACCCTGTCTTCTTTTTCTACCATTTTAGTGTTTCTTGTCGTTTCTTGTTCCTTCCCCTGACATCCAGGGCAGGAAATACCTTTCTTTGAGTTTTGTCTTTGGCGGGAGTCCCCTGGACACCCCGCCCAGCGCCAGTCAGTCTGTAAGCACAGGAAGTGGGGGAGGAGTCCAAAACTTCCCCCTCCTTTGTCTTACATCTTCCTTCAACTGGGACAAAACCCAGTGGGGGGCTGGCTGTCCTGATTGGATAACCAGATGCCCCTTTCTTGTAAAATGCGGGGAGAGAATGCAGAGGTTGTGCTGTAGTTCCTGATAAATACTGGAAACCTGGAAGATGAAGTCATGTCGACCACTGGAACAGAAAACTGACGAAGGAAAAGCAGCAGAGATGATTTCCAGCAACCAGATAGCCTGCTGTGTAACCCAAGCCTGCTGCAGCCCTTCCTTCCGATCTACCTGGGGTCTCCGAAAACGACGACCCGAACCCAGAGCCTGGTGAGACCCACTAGACTCAAGAAGACCTGCATTTTGAGCCATTCCACGGGTTGCTGCAACATTGCGTCTTGCAGTACCCCAATACGCTGGTACCTCCAGCCACTGTGCGGTGCACGGTCTTCCGAATCTCGCTGAAACTTCGTTGGTATCCTGGTGTATCTCAAGAGACACAAATCGAGTCTGAAAAGTCCCCTCACAAGAGTGCTGGACCTTTTAAATGACGAGAATTCAACCGCGATTTTCTGTCTTCTTCTGTGCTCCTTGAAAAGTGGCCAAACCCGCAGAACCCCATTCAGCCAGGAGAGAAATCTTGCCTAGAGCCTTCTTCATCGATCCCTGCTGCAAAGTCCCTTCTGAGGTCTTGTGTTCAGTCTCCAGGACAAGGAATACACTGACCGGGTATTTGGCTGCAGTCCCTGAAGTTCTCCTGCTGCAATCTCTTCTTCATTGCTGTGGTACTGTGTTGGCTTGGGTATATACTTACCTTAAGCCCGTTGGGATTTCTGTGTAGTCCTGGGGTGTTTTCTGTTATTGGGAGGTCCCTCATCCAGTGAACCCAGTCCCACTGCTAGAATCCTGCTGGGGTGCCTTCTGTGAAGCCCCTGGACCCTCTTCTAACCCTAGAAGTAAAGTACTCACCTGTTTGCCAGTTTTCCTAAGGAACTCTGACTTTGCTACTAAAGAACTTATTCTAACACTGCCTGTTGGTCACTAGTCCTAGTGACCCCCCCTTCTGCCACTGAGAACACTCATGCTCCAAGAATAAGGGAAAGACTTTGAAGGGATTGGGACTTCTGCCTAGAAAAGAAATCAAGTGTTTTACTTACTTGTAAAGAGTTGGTGGGTAACTGTAATTCTCAGAGTGAACAGTTACAAAAGTTCTTACTGATCTTGAATGTGTGAGGCACTATTCTTAAAAGTATGGTTAACATCTTTTCTTCCTTAGCCACTGTTTTACCAGTCTAAAAGAAAGTAGATGTAAAGGTATTTTACTCTCCTGTGATTAGGTTGAGCCTCTTCACAAAAGTAATGTGTTTGTTTCACCAGATTATTCCTGAAGGGTAATTGTATGAGTCTCCTCCAACTGTTGGTATCACCAGGTTAGTCCTGTCAGGATAACTGTATGAGTGTCCCCCAACTGGGTCTTGCTTCTCCTGACTTGCTGCTAGCCTGTCCTTAATAAGTCTACATTAGGTTGTTGCCCACCTAGAATAACTATCCAGTAAAGTGTGACATTGGATTTTACTTTCCCCTTCATTGTGAAGTTAAAGTATGTGGGTTTTACTTACCTTGTGTTGGCTGTGTGCCATCCAAAACAAGTTACCAGAGTTATTGCTTACCTCAATCTGGGGTTCCCTGATTTCCAAAGCATCTGTAATTGTATATTACACCCTTAGGTTTTACTCACCGGGTATAACTGTATGTTATGACAAAAGTAGTTGTAGGTTTCTACTGCACCTAGAATAAGTGTTTCACTATTCACCAAAAAGTATATTGTCCAGTTGACTGTTTATGTGATTCGTTCCAAGAGTCACTGTACAACTGGAAGGACCTACCCTTGCATTACCAAAAGTAATCAGAAAGTTACCATTGGTCTTTTACTCCCAAAGAATAGGCTTGACCTATACTAAATGTGTATAACAAGGTTTTGACTTCCCTAGAACTACTGTTAGGGTTTCCAAATAAGGTCTATACTTGGGGCTGTGTACTTTCAAGTATAGTGTTGTGTTTTATATTGTGATTTCATATAATGTGTTAGTACTTACTTAACCCCTAGATTTATCTGGGCCTACCTGTATTTAAATAAATCCTTTATTTTTACAATACATAGTCTTTCAGTGTTTCTTTGGATCATTTGTATTACAATTTCACTTGTACTGTATCTACTGCACTCTCTCCCTCCTAAGATAAGCCTGGCTGCTCTGTCTACGCTAGCCTGAACTCAGGTGGTACAGCCTTATACTAAGAGTGGAGTCTAGTACTGCCTCAGTTGAATGGTTTTACTAGGCCCTTAGTTGGACATCAGAAAAACTGTCCTAACAGTCTTCAGAATCCACCTTAAAGACATTTTACTTTAAGCCAGTGTCTGAAATTGCAGCGACTGTAATGAATAGCTTTGAACACGCACAATGCTAGCCTCTGTCTTGACATAGAATGGAGATTACCCAGGCTTATAGCGCAGGGAAGTCTTGATTCTATTAAAGACATGGAGGCAAGCATTATTCCCACCCAGAATATGCAGTAGAGATGTAATGCTTGTGCTTATACCATTTTCACCCATTACTGAATAATGTAGATGTATTCCCACCCTCATGGTGTCATTCTCTTCTTGCTTCATAGGGGATGACCAGAAGGTGACGTAGGAGACCGACCAGGGCGGACCATAGGTTTTCCTGCCATTCAGAGTTCGACTGGAAGCGCAGTAGCAGCTCTTCCCAGGGCTGTTGCCCTTGTCTGGAAGGAACTTGGACATTGTTGTATTTGGAAGTTCTGGTTTACCTTAACACAAGTTAGTGGACGTTACAGCCAATGAGGAAGGGGTCCTGGTAGAATGTGACATATAAGGGGTCCTGGCTACTGATTGGTGGAGGTGGAAGGCCTCAGGACTAGAAAAACAACGGACTTGCGGGAATTGTAGTCCATTGGTCCGTTTATCCATTCTGTTTTTGTAAAAGAAAATGAATGAAGAGATAAAGTTTAAAGTTTTGAAGTGCTGTGAGATGCAGTAATAAAGAAAGTTAAAGCATAAGGCTCGCCTCCGTGTCTTTAATAGAATCAAGACTTCCCTGTGCTGAAAGCCTGGGTAATCTTCATTGTAGAGCGTAGTGCCTTGAAATAGGAGGAATTCACATGAAGCACCGTATAAAAACATTATTATTTACTCACAGGCTATCAAGCATAGTGCCATTAGAGGACAGAGATACTCAGGTAGATGCTGGACAAACTCAATTTGTTAGGGTGAAGGCTGGTGCCACTCAGCCTGCAGGGGAGAAGTCTTTAAACTTGAAACTGCAGTGCTTGCAGCCAATGTTTATGGGGTGTTTAAATAGAATGTTAGTGTGTGTAAAGGTCTCATTTTATGAGACCGGCTGTCTTCTGCTCCTCTCTCAAGTGTACCTCCCGTTCTTAAATTCCTGCTTGCCATACAAGTAACACTAGGGCCACCCTGTGGCCCTCTGTGCCCGCTGCCTGAATACTGGGCTCAGCCAAAGTCATGTGTCCTGCTGTACTGATGAATGGGCCAGACGCTGATTGTCAGATCCAGCCTTGTCACCAGGACTCACGGATCCATCAATGGCACTATACAGGTGTATAGGCGAAGTGAGGCGGGCCAAGAGAATTACCTATTTCCCCTTCACTTGCTCTCCTTCCGGCCCTCCTTACCCTACGCACTCCCTTGCCAATGACTAAATGAGCAACTCAAGGTGAGCCATGAAACACGTCATAAATGACTCATCATATCATATATCATTTGTTAGTACTTAAGTCTTACTAAATTGGTTTATTAGACTGCGCTTCAGGTCGGTCTCCAGCCTCTATGCTCGGGACCAGGTATCAAACACGTGCCGCTCAGCGTAGTCTAATTATTATTATTATTCTTATTATTATTGGCAAGAAGGGCATATTGCCCCAAGATAATCTCTCATATGTGCATATATGTTGTTAACTCTCCACTTTACCGCTTCTCTAGCACTCATGCATTATTTTGACCGACATCATAAAACACAGCATTAGAAATTTCATTAGTAACCTGGGAGGTGGCGTCAGCCAATGAGAATTCTCGGAACGCGGACTTGATTTACTGAGGAAAGACTGCGTTCTGAGCATTCTCATCGGGGTCGGGTGCTTCCCTTCCCCGCTCCTCGCCTTCTACACCGGTGCTAAGGTATTTCTTTTTTTTAAAAAGTAAAAAAAGTATCAACGTAATATTGTTGTGATGCGCTCGGGCCCTTAACTTGGGTGGCGGGCTGGTACCTACAGGGTCGCCCGCCACTGAGGGGCATATCGCCTCTTTATACATACATCAAAAAGCAAAACCTTCTAGGAGATACACTAAAAAGAACGGTTAAAACATGAATACATGCTTCATAATAAAATTCCTCTTAAACGAAAACAGTTCTTCTCAATAGTATCGCTATAAGAACAATTTAACCAGCGTTAAAAATACAAAAATTAGGAACGTGTAACCCCCAGCCCAAATGGAGCCCTTTTAGGTGGGGGGCTATAGGTAGGCATAGGTAGGGGTTTGAAAGGATAGAATAGAATTAAAGAAAAAACACAGGCACAGTGAGGTGTTTTAAACAGTTTTACAGTAAAGTATATGGGCCTCATTAGGAGTGTGGCGGCCACGGAATGAACGGTGCCGGTAAGGGACCTGCACCGTTCATTCCGGGCCGCCACATTATGAGTTCTGCAGTGGGTCGCGCTCTTCACGCCTGGTCAGACCAGACGTGCAGAGCGGGACCCGCTAGCAGACCAGGATGCTAACAACGGGCCCGTCATGAACAGGCCCGTTTTTAGCATCCTCCCCATTCCCATTGGAATGGGGATGTACTGGGTCTGGGTCCCGAGAATAGGAATTACCGTGCCTGCTTAAGTCGGCATGGCCTGGTAATGCCCTCTTTTTGGGACCCGGACCCGGTACCCAGTTTGGGGGTAGCCATGCCGCTAAAAACTGCATGGCTACCTCCAAACTCCTAATGAGGTCCTATGTCTATGACTGTGTTGTTACTGTGACTTACCTGATTGTACTAAGTATCCCCACTGTGTGGCACACATGGAACCTTTGGACTGAGAACAATGCACAGGACACCCCTGCCAACAAGATTGGACTTACCTCGTTAGAGAATCCAATGTAGGAGAGGACTGTTGAAAAATTGTAAGGACAGAAAACAGATATAGATAAAATGGAAAAGAGAGAGAAGAGAGAAGGGATAAGAAGAACAGTGTGATAAGTACTTGTTGGCTGGCCAGCTCGCCAGAAATTGTAACACTATATTCACGTCCCATAAATGCGTGTACTTGGGACCAATGGGTGCTCGGAATCTAGCCCCATTCATGAGCCTGACCACTGCCAGGTGATCCCTGAGCGGCATCCCATCTAACGGCGAGTGGCCTGCTGATATTACTGATCGATACACCCCTATCGCCCTGATGGCTTTGCATTCTTACAGGAGGGATTCCAGAAAATTAAGGACTGCCAGTATAGGGGCTGAAACAGGAGAAATACCTCACCCTTTGCACCAGCTCTCCCATCTGTCCTACGCCACGGCATAGCTCTTGAGTGTGGAAGGGGCACAAATGTCAGAGATGAACTAGGCAGTTGGGTGCAAAATTCCTGGCAAAGACCATCTTCCCCTGATATCTAGCACGCCATCAGCCGGAGTGTGCCCCTCATTCTCAGAGGATGAAGCGTGCCAGCTGGGTCTGTGAGGAGGTCCACGTCTGACTGGAGAATCTGCAGGAAATCCAAAACCATACTTGTGACTTCCATATGGGTGCTACGATCACTATCGTCGCTCTCTCTCAACGGAACTTAACCAGAACCCTGCTCATCATTATAAGCAACGGAAACGCATAGTGCGGTTCCCTGCTCCAATCCTGCAGGAAGGGGTCCTTCCACCGCGCGCTCGAGTCTACACTCCAGGTGAAGAATTGACTTGTCTGCGCATTCAGCTTGGACGCAAACAGATCCATGTGGATCGGCCCCCACAATCGATCCAGTCTCTGGAACACTCCCCTGTCAACCTTCCAGTTGCTGGAATCCATCAGGTATCGTGAATTCCAATGCGCCACTACATTTGAGGTCCCTGGAAGACACTCGCCTGTCACTGATATCCCTATCACTGATGATTGAAGAAGCCTATTTGTTGCAACCCGAGGCAGACTTGATATTCGCGGGTGACTTCAATGTCAATATCCCTGTTCAGACAGAAGGAAAGCGCCTCCTCGGATCGGAGTTCTACCAAACTAGAGGGGAATCCATTAATAAGATCACCCAGGGTCAGCTCTGGGGTAGTTTCTTTGAGGATTGGGGGTTTACTAATGTGGCGACGCTCTGGGGTGATATGGCGGATAAAGATACTTGGTCCAATGGCAAATTCTCATCCAGAATAGACTACATCTTTGTTTCTGCCTCACTGTGTTATCTGGCTAGCTCTATGCGTATAAGGGAAATCAAATGTAGCGATCACAAGATTCTGGAGGTTGAATTTAGTGGTATGGACCATGAGGTATGCACTGATACTTTTGGTCAATCAAGCCGGAACCTGTATTGCTTGGCATAATGATAATGTTGATCGTTTCAACGCTGTATTCCAACTTGACTTCCAAAACACTAGTCTAGGGCAGACATTTTCTATTTACTGTGTTGGCCATTTTGATCATTATGTACTAACAACTATTAATCAAAATATACATGTAGCTAAGGCAAATGCAAGGAAGTCAAACCATCTCCATGCCTTTTGACGCTGGAATTAGAGAGTTAACAAACCTGCTTCAAAGGGAATTAAGACATATGCGTAGAGATAACCTATCTGATACTGACAGAGAGGCTTTGGGGAGCAAAATCAGAAATAAATGGAAAAATCAAATTAAAGCCTACAGAATAAGATGTATCAGGGGGACTGTGAAGCAATGCTGGCAGCTTTGAGGGGCCCTACCGCCAGATCCTTCTGGGCCTTAATAAACAACCGTAATTTCCAACAGGCCCAAATACAAACTTGTGTGGTAACAGAGCAACAGTGGAGGGGCCACTTTGGTTTAGTGTATGAGAACGCCAAGAATATAAATCCTTTGCGGAAAGCAGTTTTAGAAAATCCCTGGGATTTCCATTTCGATAAAAGTGATATTAAACTTTTGATAGATAAGGCCTCCTCGTTGAGGGCGGCTGGACCTAATGCATTGGCAAATATTGTCTTCAAGGGAAATGTAACTGTTTGGGCTAAAATACTTTTCCTCCTATTCAAGGAATAGTTAGACTTCGAGCAGTTCCTAATACTTGGCATATTGCTTACATTGTGCCAATCTATAAAAAAGTAGACAGGACTTCCCCTGCAAATTATAGACCTATAGCACTCTTGGATGCGGACTCAAAGATCTTTTCAGGATTAGTACTGAAGCACATCCAAGAGTGGGCTGAGGTGAATAAGATACTATCCTGTCTCCAATTTGGTTTTCGTAAAAAGGTGGCTTTGGATGTGGGGGGACTGCTTATGAACATATTACAACAGAAAGCTTGGAAAAAAGGGAGTACACAAGTCTATGTGGCGTCAATTGACCTAACTATGGTCTTTGATATGGTGGATAGGAACATTCTTTGGGGGAAACTATAGCTATTGGGGCTACCATCGCACTTACTGACAATATTGTACCACTTGCATGAAGGATCCAAGTTACAGGTACGTTTAAATAACTCGGGAATACTCACACAGACGATCAGTGCTACAAATGGTTTACGTCAGGGGTTCGTATTCCCACCGACAATATTTCATCTGTATGTATAAGATGCTGGTAAAGATATTGAAACAGCTGCTTTTGTGCCACCTACAGTTGAGGGAACTAAGATTTCATGGTCTGCTTACGCGGATGATTTTTTGTTGTTTGATCACACTCCCAGGGGACTGCAACGCTTGTTAACAAAATTTAGAGACTACACCATTGCTAACTCTCTTTTGATAAACGCAAAGAAAACCGTGATACTACGGTTACACTGCAGTGCTACAAGGGGTAAACCTGTTTGGTTTTTGAATTACCAAAGATTATGTGCGAAACCGCATTTGAGGTATTTGGGTTATCCAAATTTTGAAACCAAAAGAAAACAAAATTATCGGCAATTCTTGGATAAAAAGGTGCAGTCTTTAATTGTCCAACTGAAAAAAATGGATGTAAAATATGGGAAATTTTCATTCATTCCGACCCTTCGCTACTATAAATCCAAGACTATGCCACAGTTTTGTTATGGTTTGGAGCTCTTCCCCAGGTGGGCCATTGATGAGCTGGACAAATATGCGGCTAAGATTTTAAGATCAGTGTTCACATGCTTGCCTAATTGTGACCCCCTCGAAGTGTTGCGCTACAAACTGGGTTTATGCTCCATTAGAAGCATTGTTATGTGGCGTCGAGTATGCCTATTTAGGAAGTTAATTGTAATCTCTAAAGATACCATGTATGATCTGTTGGGGAACGGGATTCGATCTGGTACATGTGTCTCAGAACATTTAATTGAGTTAACAAGGGAAATCCCTGCCTATTTATCTTCCTTTGGCGCAACATGTGAGTTGCTCATATTCAAACTAAACAAAGCAAACAAATATGCAGAACAACTTGATTGGAATACCACCTGTGCAAAGCTAGTTGGAACTAAACTATATAGGTACTTGGTGACTGGTTACAAAATCGGGGGCGGAGTGGAGTTTTATTTGACTAAGTTTCCTGATAAAGGGTGGCGTAATGAATTTATGCGCTTTAGATGCAATGTGCTACCGACCATGGAAATTATAGATCTGCGGGAAAGGAAGAAAGGAATGTTCTCACTTTGCAGATTCTGTGGTATATTTGGGTTAACTGAAACCCTACAGCATGTTCTAGTTTATTGCATTGCACTTCGAAGTGAACGTATACATCACTTTCTAAAATTTGTGAATATGGATAATGTGGACCTTACAAGACTGTGGCTTGAAATGCTACATGGAAGTAATTTATCTTTGCAGCTTGCGGTAGTAAAATTCTTGGGAAAGATTGCTCTATCAGTCAAGCAATATGAACTAAGTAGAAGTATTAAAATGTAATACTGTCGTTTAATTGAGTGGTTGTAATGGGTAAAGTTAGCAATAATGAATGAATATGTAACACATATGGTTTCTTTCTGTTTTCCTCTGTTTTAATCTTGATTTTTTGTATATATTAATTATGTTTTATCGATTGAAAGATGATCTGTAAAAAGGTATTTAAATGTGGTCTTTTACTTTGTATGTTGAAGAATTCTTTTTGTAAAGGTTATGTATAACCAAAACAAATAAATAAATAATAAATAATTCTGCTAGGAGCCTGAACCTTGCCCCTCCTAGGTGGTTTATAAATGTTCCCCATTTTCAGTAGTATATAGAAGTTTGCCTTGCCTTTTGTAAATGCTTTTATTGTGAATGACCCCGCTAACAGTTTTAGACAGTTTATATAAAGCTGTAGTTCTTCTGAACTCCACATTTGCCTCCTGTCTTTAGACTGCTACATCAAGCCCCCCATCCTGCTGGCATCTGATTCTATGACCAGATCGGGTCTGTCTCTGAAGAAGTTCTGGAGCCACCAGTGTAACTCTGTGTTTGATTCCTGGTCTAACAGAAAGAACCCTCGAGTGATATTGCAGGCCCTGCTGAATGTGTCAGATCTTTCATTTCTGGAGGGCTCTATAATGCAAGGGCCCAGGGCAAATGGCTTGAATAGAGGCCGATAACAGGCCTACAACCCTCACCAGAGCTTAGAGAGTGATGACTTGCTTTTTGAGGCAAAGCCTGTTCTCCTTCTTGATCTCTCGGATCTTCTTTGCCGGGAGCTCCAAGGTCACTTTGTGAGGCTCAGCATTTCAACTATGTTTGGCAACGGATAAGTGTGAACCTTGTTTTTGTGTTAAGGCTAAATAGGTACACGTATATTCTGATGTATTTGTGGTTCACCTTTCATGAAAGAAATATAGGTGTTAACCACTTAGTGGCCTTGACATTTTCTATGATACTATCCTTTATCATGGTGTCCAATAGATATTCCAGTTTGTCCTGTAAACAGAAAGGAACCTTCCACACTTGATGCTTTACAGGTGTATCTGTTGCCTTCATGATGATGTGGTGTGTAAGTCCCTTTAGTTTCCCTACAGTATTTGTGAAGACCTCCAGAAGCTGATTGACCAGTACAGGTTATTTTCATTGGGGATTCACCATGACTATAGTTGGCTTTGTTTGCTCTGTTGTCTTATCATAGTGTTGCGTAAAAGACCTGTGCCTCTCCATGGCCATGTTGGATTTGGTTATGTAGTATTTGTTGCATGTGCACTGGTCTTGATTCCCGGCTGCACAGGAGCAGGCTAAAGGTGTCTGCAGCCTTCTTGTGTCTATCGGCATGTGGTGTTCCCATCCGTGACCTCTAGATAAGTAGGTCACTATGGTTTCCACCTTTCCACTGGAATGGGCAGAATACCAGCACGTTAAAGGAATTGAGTATGTTACAACACGTACTGTCATATGAGTGAATTCACCATGCCTGATGCCAAGTTCATTGACGTGTTCTGCTTGGGTATGCTCTCAGAAATTGGGACCATTCTGCTGGGGCCAGCTCTAGATGCTGACAGGTCAGCATATGCAAAACTAGGCTATGGTGTGCTGTTGTTGTTGAGGCTGTGGAGGTAGGCTGGATTGGGATGACAGCTGGCCTCTATGCCTCAACGGAAGTGCTGTAATAGCCCCACACTCCTATGCTAGCTCCTTTTAGTGTGCTGAAGCTTAGGTCTAAGGCTAGTGTTATAATTGTAAAGTCCCATGGCAAGTGCAGTTTGGAAGGCTTGCTGAGTGCCAGGGTTTGATACTTTAGGGCTGCTGGCTTGCCGATAGCTATGTCTGGCCAACACAATGGGCCTCATCACGAGATGGGCGGTATCCCTATTGGGGATTACAAAATCATTATAATAAAAAAAGACAGTCACAAGGGGGCCTTGTTGGGATACCGCCCAACTTTATTTGCATTACCGTCCACACGTCCGATGTTATTACCGCCAGATCACGGGTTGGGCGGTAAATGTTATTCCCCACTGGGTACATTGGATCCAATGGGGAATTTCCAGAGCATTTATTTCAGTGTGTTTACCTACAGCTCTGAGCTAGGGGTAAACACGCCATATACTCATGATTGGGCAGACCCTTAAATGTGGTGATAACCACGTTACCACTGCATTTAAGGGCTACCGCCCAACTTCTGATGACGCCCAATGACTGCTGCCAGAGATTTTATGGCAGCTGCTCTGGTGGCGTGGTGGAGCTCTTGGCCACTGCTGTGCTTGTTATTAAAGAACAATATACCCAACAGGGTTAGTTCTTTCACTGGTTTCCACTTTGAAGGCTTGTGTAAGCTGGTACTCTGGTACTCTAGCTGAGTGCATACCTGATTACCCATTGAGTTGAGGACTATATTGCTAACTAAGGTATGTTCAGCCTGTGGAGAATTCAGAGCAGGGCTAGCACCAAAAACCTTGACATACATCACATTTTATACCACCCAAATAACTTACAACATACTACCATTTTTGATTGGAATAAACATGGCCACTTTATTGGAGTCATCCTAACGGGCGGTCCTATCCCTACTCAGGCCACAAGTGTGTCTGGCATGCTAACACTTCCCCGGGTGGCCCTTGCCATTCCTGGGGTTTTACACTCGGTTTCCGTTCTAGCGAGAACGGCCTACCTGTGGTATCCAAATGCCAGGTCAGTCACTCCCATAACCTTTGTATGGAGCGAGTCCCAGGCCACTGCAGTCAGTTGTTGAGGAGTGCCAACTTTCCCAAATTGTGTCAGCGCCCGTCAAACCCCATCCTAGCTCATTCAGCCAGTGGGTTTAGCTCACAGCAGCATCCGCAGTGTACCTCATTCTCTAGGACTGCCTTCGTTACTCCACCTGTGACAAAAAGAAACATATTAGAACAGTGCCAAAAAATCCCTATTTGAAAAAGAAAATGGCGTTAACGCATGCACCAAAACACTCCTGTTCAAACCTTATTACCTGTACCTAAGCTGGGAGGGTGGGTGGCTGCTGATGCCTGGCTGCAAACGTGTTAACTCCTGCAGCCTGGGCCATTTTATGTGCCTCCCCAGGGCCAGCTGATTCCAGCCAGACCCTGGGGGCAGGCCCTTTCCATCCCCTATGCCACCCCGCCTTGGAAGTGGGAGGTGAGCCATATGCAGGGGCCACAGGGTCAGCCCGCTATGCATGTGTCCCTCTAGTGCCCACTGTATAGGCAGGAGGCTCCACTTAGCCGGGCTAGCCCCTACAGAAGCACCTAAAACCTTGACATACATCACATTTTAGACCACCCAAATAACTTAGACATACCACAATTTTTGATTGGAATTAACATGGTCACTTTATTGGAGTCATCCTAATGGGCGGTCCTAGCTCTATTCAGGCCACAAGTGTGCCTGGAATAAAAACACTGTCTCGGGATGCCATTCCCATTCCCAGGGTTTTACAAACCGGTTTGCCCTTATCACTTCTGTTTCCGTTGTAGCAAAAACGGTCTGTCGCTGGGATCCAGCTGCCAGGCCAGTCATTCCCATAACCTTTGTATGGAGCAAGTCCCGGCCACTGCATTCAGTTGTTTTTGGAATCCCAACTGTCCCTTATGGTGTCAGTTCCCGTTGAACCTCATCCAGCCACATGCAGCCAGCAGGAATTGCTCACGGATCGAATCCGCAGCGTACCTCCTCTAGGACTGCCCTCGTAACTCTGCCACACTTTGGAAGTGGCCCTACACGACCCACAATGTCCCAACCTATTTCTGCCCACTATAGCTCTTTAGGATGTCCCCAATACTCACCATAGGTCTTTTGGTGCATCCTGCACTTACTAGCACTGCAAACATGTCCAACAGAAAAACATTGTTGCCCTTGTCAGACGGGGGAAACCCATCCTTAGCAAAACGTATTGGGTCCATTTCGCTGTTCCATTCCTTTTTAGCTTGTAACACACTCAACAAGTCCACAGCACCAGTGCCACTCTGGGTGGGGGTGTGATACCCAGAGGTCATGGATGCTGTGTGTTCATTCGGGATTTTCCACAAGATCCTGATTCCGTTTGTGACCTTCTCTGTCTCCAATTTCGTACCAGTGGGGACCAAGTGGTTCTAGCGATTGCTGGGCCAGGAATGGATAATCTCTAGCAACCCATCATGCCCACCAAGGGCCTGACAGTACTGCTCCCCAATCATCCTCAAATGGAACAGACGCACTAGCCTGTCTTTGTGGACACCCTCAGCTGGTTCCCAGGTGCAGTCCTTGGGTCCATAGCCCTTCAGTCGATAAGGTAATGAATCCGACCCCTAACACTTTTAGTGTCTTGAATGCCTTTGACTTCATATTCCGTTCGATGATCGATACATTTGGTTTCTGGAGGCTTTTTGCCATGGCGTATGTTTGGGCGTGTTTTCTTCAGCAATGAGACATGGAAAACAGGGTGCACCTTTAAGGAGTCTGGTACTGCTACTTTGATTGCAGCCTATCCCATCCTTGCCTTGATGGGGAATGGTCCAAGATACCAGGGTAAGAGTGTTCTTGGTCCGTTTAGGTATATATGTCTGGTGGAAACACACACTCGATCCCACAGCTTCCTAATAATCTACAGACCCCCTGGCTACGATAAACAATTCTCAAAAAACCTCTGCGACTCTATTGCCACCCTCCAACTAAACCATCCAAACCTCATCCTTCTAGGAGATTTGAACATATGGCTCGACATTCCCACCAACCCTATGACACACTCTCTGGTTGACAGCCTAGATGTGATTAACCTCCAACCCCACATAAACGGGCCGACCCATTATAAAGGACACACTCTTGATGCCATCTTCAGCTCCAACAACTGGATAAATCTAAACCCCCCCACCCCTATCATCTGGTCCGATCACTTCATTGTTTCTTTCGCCATTAGCTCACCCAACCCGTTTCCCGTACCCGAACCTGAACCTCTGATTCTACGCAAATGCTGGTAGAAACTAATAATCCTTCCTGACCTAGCCGAGGCACTCCTCCAGTCTCCCCCGCCCACCTGCCTACCCAATAATCAACTAACCCCGACGCCTTTGACCCATGGCTCAACACCTCACTAATGTGGCTCACACCCTCTTACAAACCATCAGCCCACTGTGGCCTATTTCCTAGATGGTTCACACCTGAATTGAAGACCAGTAAACAACTATATAAATGCCTAGAACGCAAATGGCGGAAAGACAAAACTCCCCTAAGCAGATCCACCTTGGCCCGGCACCTTCATCAGTACAAGGCCGAAATCCGAAAAGCAAAAAAAGCCCATTACAACTCCCGAATCCTGAACTGTAAAAACCCCTGCAAAGAACTTCACAAAATCATCACCGAAATCACCAAACCATCATGCACCACCACCGCCGCAACTCCCTCACAATCGCTGTGCGACTCACTCTCTCTCCACTTTTACACCACTGCTCTCGAAAGAACAAACGCTCTAACCAACAAACTAGCTCTTTTACACCCACCAGGCAACCCACCCTCCATACCGCCCATCCCACCGCCTGCGACCACTACCCAACCAACGTTCGACTCCTTTAGTTCAATATCAGTTGATCAATTTGCCAAACTTCTCTCTGCCCGCAAACCGTCCAGCTCTCCGCTGGATCCTTGCCCAGCCACAACCCTCAAAGCAAATTTTGCATCTACCTGCGCAGGAGAACACGCAAGAACCATCATAAATGACTCCCTTGCCTCGGGAATCTTTCCCGACGCATTGAAAACGGTTCACGTCAAACCTCTAATAAAAAAAACCTTCCCTCGACCCTCTTGAGCCCAAAAACTACCGCCCCATCTCAAACACAAGGTTCCTTGCCAAACTCATCGACCGAACCGCCTGCTCCCAGCTAAATGCCTTTGTCGAAGCCAACAATGTCCCCGCCCAATCAGGCTTCAGAGCCCGACACGGAACTGAAACCCCCCTAACCTCAATCTGGGATGACCTTAAAAACACCACAGACTCTGCGGGATGTGCCGCATGAATCCTTCTTGACCTATCCGCTGCCTTCGACACAATTAACCACTCAATCCTCCTTGACCGCCTCCACTCTCTGGTAATTTGTGCAACTGCTCGCAAATGGATAGCATCCTTCCTCAAAAATAGGAACCAAATAACCCTACTCTCCACCTTTTCCTCCCAAGCCCGACCAGTCGACACAGGAGTTCCACAAGGAGCATGCCTATCAGCCCTCCTGTTCAATCTCTACATGGCCACCCTCCCACAAATAATTCGCTCTCACAACATCCTGTGCTACAACTACACTGATGACACTCAACTAAGTCTAAAACTCCTGAACTCAAAACCCAACTACCGACCTGACCTTGCTTCCTGCCTCCTCGACATAGAGCTCTGGATGACCACAAACCACTCCCTGCTAAACCCCTCCAAAACTAAAATCATGGTATGCAGCAACACCGAACTTCTTCCACACCCACTACCCTGGCCATCTGCCATGGGCAACTCACCAACCCCCTCTAATTCGTTAAAAAACCTTGGTTGCACCGTAGACTCTGACCTAACACTCTCGCGCCAAGTCAACAACATCTCAAAGTCCTGCCACTACCACCTTAAAACTCTTAGCCGCATTTTCCCACACCTCTCCTTTCCCAACACACTCTCTGCGGTCAAATGAATTGTTATATCAAGACTGGACTACGCTAACCCCCTCTACCTCGGAGTCCACGCATATCAACTGACTAAACTACAAAGAGCACAAAACGCCGCAGCCAAACTGCTACTAGCGCTTGGGCCGAGAAACCACAACTCCCCAGCCCTCAAAACTCTGCACTGGCTTCCGGTTGCCCGAAGGGTGACTTTCAAAACCTTATGCATTTCTCACCGAGCACTGCATAAAACTGGACCTCAATATCTTCAAGGCAAACTAAAACCCTATCACCCTGCACGTACTCTAAGATCAAACTCAGCCGGCCTCCTAGTCATACCAAAAACAAACTCAGTCAGGTTAGGCGGATCATCATTCTTAGCCTTGGCCCCCACTCTGTGGAACGCACTCCCACTGAAGACCACATGTCTTTCCGCAAATTACTGAACACTTGGCTCTTCCCCTAAAACCGACCCCGAACTCAAACTAACCCAAACTGGATGACAGCATCGCAATGACTTTGCCAAATGCTTTATCATAAATAGAAATGCAGCATCATGATCCGAGGGAGAAATCGAAAACGAATAACCTCTATTGGTTAGCTAAAAAGGACAAACAAACTAGAATGAGTATACATTTTTTTTTTTAAAAAAAACCCAAGCGATGTAAACTAAAAAGGACAAACGGAATAAAATTAATAAAGTAGATTAAAGCAATGAAGTGGATAGAAGAATAAGTTGTACCAAAGCAGTAAAGCGATGGAAATAAATGAAATGGATGAAATTATTGCAATGGGCGAAAGGAATAAAGTGAAGAGGATGGAAAGATGAATAGAAGAGACGGTTGAGTGCACGGACAGATGGCATGAAATGTATGAGTGCATGGTATAAATGGAAAGTACAGAATAGACGATTCAAGTATGCAAGACAAGGGTAGTGCATGAGACAGATGGAGAGCACGGAACGGATCGAGTGCCTGCGACAAGTGACATAGGCTGAACCGATAATGCAGGATGAATGAACAAAGTGAGCGGATGATGTCGGTGGAGTGGATGAAACGCATAGAGCGCATGAGTTCGTTGAGCGGGTGAGTAGGTTGAGCAGATGAATGTGCAGAGCGTATGAGTGCGCAGAGCGTATGAGCGGATGAGTGCGCAGAGGGGATGAGCGGATGAATGCGTAGAGCGGATGAGTGCGTAGAGCAGATGAGTGCGTAGAGCGGAAAAGTGCGTAGCGCGGAAGAGTGCATAGAGCAGAAGAGTGCATAGAGCGGAAGAGTGCGTAGAGTGGGTGAGTGCGCAGAGCGGATGATTGCGTAGAGCAGATGAGTGCGTAGAGCGGATTAGTGCATACAGCGGATGAGTACGTACAGCGGAAGAGTGCATAGAACGGAAGAGTGCGTAAAGCGTGGTGAGTGCGCAGAGCGGACAATGGCATGGAGCGGACGAGGGTATGGAGCGGACGAGGGCATGGAGTGGATGAGAGCGTGGTGCGGATATAGGTTGTGGTGCGGATGTTGGGTGTGAATGGATAATAGAATGGAGCGGATGTAGTGTGTTGAGCAGATTTAGGGTGTTGAGCAGCTGCAAGGTGTGGTGGTGTTAAGCCGATGTGTTGGGCGGGTGCGGAGCGGGTGTAGAGGGCAGAGCGGGTGTGGAATGCTGAGCGTGGAGTGGGTGTAGAATGCGGAGCGAAGAGCGGGTGTAGAGTGCAGAGCGGGTGTAGAGTGTGGGGCGGGTGTAGGATGCGGAGCGGTGTTGAGTGCGAAACAGGTGTCGAGTGTGGAGTAAACGGGTGTTGTATGAGGATAGAACGGGTGAAGTGGTTAGAGGGAACGGGGAAGTGGTTAGAGGGAACGGGTCAAGTGGTTGGAAGGAACAAGTGTAGTAAGGCGAAGAAACGGGTGAAGTGGGTGGTAGGAACAGAGGATAGATCTGGAAGAACGGGTGATTTATATGAACGAGACGGGTAAAGTATGAGGAAGAACGGGTGAAACATGTGGACAAAATGGGTCAAATACATTGAATAGAACGATTGAAGTATGTGGATAGAACGGGAGAAGTGGATGGATCGAATGAAAATGTGGTTGGAACGGAGGAAGTATGAGGTTGGAACAGGCGAAGTATGTGAGTGGAACGGAAGAACTACGTGGAACGGAAGAACTGGGTGGAACGGATGAACAGGGTGGAACGGATTAATAGGGTGGAACGGTTGAATGGGTGGAACGGGTGAACAGGGTGGAAAGGGTGAAATATGTGAACGGAAAGGGTGAAGAATGTAGAGGGAAAAGGTGAATGGGTGGTACGGGTGAATAGGATGGAACAGGTGAAATATGCGGACGGAAAGGGTGACGTATGTAGAGGGAAAAAGTGAAGTATGTAGAGGGAAAAGGTGAAGTATGTGGTTGGAACGCATGAAGAATGTGGATGGAACGGATGAAGCATGTAGATAGTACGGGTGAAGCATGTGGATAGAACGGGTAAAGCATGTGGATGGAAGGGGTGAAACATGTGGATGGAACAGGTGAAGCATAGGAGATGGAACGGGTGAAGTATATGGATGGAACAGGTGTAGTATGTGGATGGAACGTGTGAAATATGTGGAAGGAAAGGGTGAAGTATGCGTATGGAATGGGTGAAGTATGTGGATGGAACGGGTGAACTGATGTAGAATGGGTGAAGTGGGTGGAATGCGTGAAATGGTTGAACGGATGAAGTAGGTGGATGAATGAACGGATGAAGTAGGTGGATGAACGGGTGATACTTCGGAACCGGTGAAGTGCGTGGAACCAGTGAAGTGGGTGAAACGGGTGAAGTGGACAGAACGTGTAAAATGGGTGGAACCAGTTAAGTTGATGGAACGTGTGAAGATGAATTATATGTGGATGGATGACGCGTAGAAAAAGGATAACGTGGCTAGAACGAATGAAAGGAGCAGTGCATAAATTGGTTGGAATGCATAAAATGATTGAAGTGCTTGGAACGAGTTGGGAGTGCTTAGAACGAAGCAGAGTGCATGGAACGGATGCGAGTGCATGGAACGGATGCGAGTGCATGGAACGGATTGGAATGCATGGAATGGATTGGAGTGCATGGAACGGATTGGAGTGATGGCGCGACTTACATGGAAAGGTTTGGAGAGCATGGTACGCCTGGAAGAGCACTGAAAGGAACAGTTTGAGTGCTTGAAACGGTCGGAGTACTTGGAACAGTCAGAGTACTTGGAACGGATGGAGTACATGGAACTATTGGAGTGGGCTTGACCTAATGTAAACCACCATACTCACATCTCCACGCTAACTCTCTTATCTACACCACCACTCAAATAGAACACAGCGATACTATGACACCATTCGGTATAGCTGTTCTCATACCATCATTTGCCACACACTCCCCATCACCCTAACTAAACACTGCTGGTTACACACCCACCAGCCTAGGCGTTTCTCCTCAGGCCTAACGCAGCCAAAACCGGTCTGGATAACAACCTGCCAGAATGAACACATAGGGCCTCATTCCGAGTATGGCGGTAAGGGATAGCGGCCACCGGTAACGAGACCGGTGCCGGTGATCCCTTACCGCCATACTCCGAGTTCCCTTTGCGCCCTCGCCCTTAACGCCTGCTTTGAGCAGGTGTTAAAGTCGAGCATGCAAAGGGGCCTCCAAGCCAATAACGGTGACCGTAATGAACGGTCACCGTTATTTGCATCTTCCCCATTCCCATTGAGCCCTATGGGGGCTCATTTGGGAATGGGGAAGAGCCTTGGTGAATGGGGAATTACCGCCCCGCCAACCTTGGAATGGGGCGGTAATTCCGCCAACCACCAAGGCGCTGCCGGTCCGGGTACGGCGTCAACCAAGGCGTTAATAGCGCCATTGGTTAGCGCCGTACTCGGAATGAGGCCCATACTCTTGATCTCTCAACCTCCACACCTACCGTTAAGAAGCAGCTATCACACGAATGCCACATCAGCTGCACACATATCTGGTGCTCACACGCACCTTTTGACTCTCTCTACTCTCTCTACTGACCTGAACTTCGGTTCCCGAGAGCGTTCACCTACCAGCGCCTTGAGACCATACAAATGGTACATAAGGCGCTATATAAATGCAAAGTAACATAACATAACATAACATCAGGAGCGGAATGCAGTTTTTTGCCTGCATGCTTCTTTTATATTGCTTTGGCTTGATCTAGATGGTTCTTGACTGTGGTCAGTATTTGCTTGCTCTTAGTATGGTGTTCCTGAACTGAAGGGTTGCATGTGCAGTGTGGCAGCAGGCTACCAACTGTACAAAAATTTGAATGGAGAACACACTGTGGCTGAGTGAGGTGTGTTATTGTACACAAATTCAACTGCTCAAAGAACCTCTGCTCATTCTCTGTCAGTGTTGGCTAGTGTACATCTTGAGTACTGTTCCAGAACCTGGTTAGCTCTCTTGGGTTGACTGTTGGTTTGTGGATGGTAGCTGGTGGACATTCCTGAATCTAACCCCTTCCAAAAGTGCGATAAAAACTGGCTCCCTATGTCCTAAATTATCATGGTTGGTAACCATGGTAACCTACATGTTTTAGGAATACCAACACTAATTCTAATTTAAGTGGAATGAAGTGTGCCATTTTGTTAAGTGATCTAATCTAACCATGACGAGGACGGTGGAAAATCCTCTGCTCTTAGGAAAGTCCAATACAAGATCCAAAAACCAGGTGTGCCACAGGGATGGGTAAAGGCTGTAGAATGCCTTCAAAGTCTTTTCGTAGGTTAGGCCAATACAACCCCTGTAGTTTTTGGATGGTGTTCTTGATACCTGGATGTCCTGCCATGAGGGAGTCAAGATGAATCTTTAGTGCTAGTTCCTATAATTCCAAAGAAGATAGAACTAGAGCAGTACCTTGATATGAGAGGCGGTGTATGATGCATTGGTCTGCACTTGCAGATGCCCACTCATGCATTGCATGAAAGCACAAGTTTAACCTGTTCAAGAAACAGAGTAGTTACTTTGGTTTCCATTAAGGCTGCAACAAACCGATGAAATGGAAAGACTGGGGGTAGTTCTTGTGGTGTCCCAGCTTCATCTTCTTTTTCCTCACTCATTCCCACTCGTGACAGTGCATCTGCCTTGCCATTTTTTACTCGAAGTGGAAGGTAATTTGATTATCGAAATCGGTCAGGGAGAGTGCCCATCGAAGCCGTCTCGCCGATAGAACTTTGGCTGACTTTAGGAATTGTAGGTTCCGATGATCTCTGTAGACTGTTGTGATGTGCAGTGCTTGCAAGAGATGATGTTGCCACTCCTTGAAAGCGGGCTTGATGGCCAGCAATTCTTTATCGATGAATGTGTAATTATTTTCAGGAGGCGTGAATTTCCTTGACAAAAAGCGAGTGGTTGTAATTGGCCATCACATCCTTTTTGGGACAGTTTAGCTCTCATTGCCACGTGTGATGTGTCCATCTCAACGATAAACAGTAGTTCTGCTCTAGGATGGGAGAGGAGTCGGCCTTAAGTAAAAAGGTGCTTGAGTTCGTCAGAAACGTCTTGTTTGTTCCTTAAAAGATTGGTAATGGGGTGTACAACTCTGGAGAACATTGGGACGAAGCATCTGTAGAAATTTGAAAACCTTTCACTCCTTTGATGGATCTAGGAAACTGCCACTGGAGGATGGCTTCCACCTTATGGTTGTCCATGATGATCCCTTCTGGTGTCAATATAAGTCCCAAAAATTCAATTTGTGGAATGAACACTCTCTACTTTAGCAAAATGTTTATGGTTTTGTACCTTGGTTAAAATCACTCGTGCATGTACATGGGTGATGTGTTCCGGCAAGGATCTTAAGTAACTTAAGATGTCGTGGATGTAGGCCACTGCACATATGTCAATGAATTTCCGGAGCACACCATTCAGTATTGGAATGCTGCTGGTGCATTGCAAAGTCCAGAGGGCATTACTTCGTATTTCTCCAAATATGGTCCGAAAAGCGGTTTTCTGTTCATTGCCTTCTTTTATGGTACCAAGTGTTATGTTCCTCTTAGATCTAATTTTGTGCACACTTTTGTGTCCTTGACCTGGTCCAACAAAATAGGTATCGGAGGTAACGGGTAGCAGTTCTTTATGGTAATCTTGTTGAGTGTGTGGTAATCAATGAACATAGATAATAGGAAAATAGAGGGGTGGAGGGAAGGCATCTTGAGACTTAGAAGGTTGTATGGAACCGTTTGCCAGGCATTGGTCTAAGTATTTTCTGAGATGATAATTTTCTGGAGTGGTTAATGCATAGATTCAGCTGCATGGGACTTGCACGTTCAGAAGTGGATCTATCTGACCATTATAAGGCATATCTGGAGGCAAGGTGTTAGCCGGTTCTTTCTGGAACACGTCCACGAATTCTCTATATTCTACCAAAGAGTAATATGCACCACTGTTGTATCGGCGATAAACGTCCCAAATGCTTGTATCTTGATGTTGTGACTGCTGGGAAACCAATGTGCACTACAATATGGAGATGTGAAATCCACGTCTCTTTTCCTCCAGTTGATGTGCGGGTTGTGCATAGCTAACCACAGCATTCCAAGTATTAACTTGAACTGCAGGACATCAATCAAATCAAATTGAATTCTTTCTTAGTGGCCATTACCACAAAGCATAGTCAGCGTCTGAGTATAGATAGTGACTTGACCAGAAGTTAAGGTGTTTTTTCCTATGCTCATATGTGCACTCTTATGGTCTAAACATATCCATGGAGCTGTGTGCATTAAAGCAGAGGGACAGGATGTTGTGTTTATGTTTCCTATTTTTGTTGGGAGTATTTTTACTCCCCATTTTTATTTTTCAAGTATTTACCTATTTTTAGAGAGTAAAGGTTACTGGTGCAACCCTTATCTGTAGGGCTGGTTCCAGTTGTACCACTAGATCTATATACTCTGCACTGTTTTGCAGAGGATTAACCACCTGTGCGCGTATATCCGTTAATTCGCCTTGCGATTTACGATACAAAAGAGAGGTCCTCTTGTGCTCTGGCCAGTACGTCTTGGCTGCTAAATGACGGAAGGAAACAATGAGAGCCAATCATTCCTAGGAGCCCTGTCGCAAAGTCAGTAGCCGATTATTTGGTGCTTGGGTTTGTGTTTTTCCGGCAAATCCTTTATCCAATTCCTTTTGGAAAGTCTTTAAACCCTGTATGATAGATCTTCTGTGTCTGCTAATGGAATATACCAATCAGCTGTATCTGCCCCTAATTATGATAGAACAATGTGCTGTCATCAGAAAGGCTGTAGGGCAACATATGAAATGGAAACAGCACTGGTTCGTGAATACACGGTACTACTGCGGGTTTCCCATTATCCATTCTTGTGGTGCAAATGGTACCGGGGGATGTTACAACCTGCATGGGATATGCCACCTAGGTAGCAGCCTCTACTGCATTTTGTGAGGACATGGCTTCTAGTCTATGCAATGGGGTCACTTGTGCTTGGAAGGTGTTAACTCGTTGTATGAGGATTGCAGTTTCTGTTCTAGCATGTAAATCTGCACTGAGGTCTTGTATACGTTTTGCTAAACCAGCCAATGAGATGGTAGGGTCCATGGGGTATACTCGTGGCTTAGTGTTCTGTCACACCTTACCTTAGAAGTGCCAAACCAGAAGGAATGCTGTGAACACTCCACCTCCTCCACCGGGTCACCTCAGGCTTATCTAATGCTAAACTTAGGAGGTCCAGTGAAAGGAATGGGCATTTATGTGTGCCTTCTCCCTCCATATTCCCTGATTGTGTGGTATGTAGCAGTATCTCAGCCTGAAATGTGTCTTGTGTGGTTGATGTGTATTCTGCAAAAGAGGGGGACACAACTTACTGTTAGCTTCCCCATTGAGAGCCCTCTTCCCACACTAAAACCTATAGGATTCTCTCCCTATCTGAACCACAGGGGACATTGTCCTTCAGCTGCTTCCAGACTTGTTAAAGAAGCACAAACCAGGGCCGAGTAGACCTGCTATATTAGGCTGATGTCCAAAGAAAAGGAACACGCCCAGTTACTTCAATGGACTATGTTGGTGAGGCTTTTGAATAGAGTCTGTTCCGGATTGCCATCAAAGAATAATTCTTATCTGATATCCAAGGAGACTATTGCTTGTTGTCTTGCTCTATATTTCATATAGGGATGAAGTGCCTGGGTGACACAAGGAAGCCGGGGCACCGAACTGAGCAGAGTGCAGAACACACAGTGGTAGCATGCGGAGCATGAGGAGACTGGACCGAATTTGAGCAGATAAGTACCAGCACATAAAGACAGGAAACAGGCGCGACCATGCTCAATAGAGTGCGACTGTCTAAGTAAGTGTCTCACCATGTGTTTTTTAATTTTCTTCTGTTGCAGGGTTGCCGGAGCCGATTCAGAAAAGCAGTGGAGCCAGCATCTGAAGAACAGTGGGAACAGCGCCTGAAGAACAGCAGAGCCAGCGTCAGAAATCTGCACTGCGACGTGATGGGAGACAACAGAATGAGAACACAGAGGAAAGCGCGCATCCAGTTCTGCAATGCTATGCAACGGTGTGAGTCTGGCAGGGTTTTTATACCCAGAGGTCACGGCTGCTGTCTGTTTGTTTTTTTTCTCAGAGGATCACATGATTTGTGGTAATTTAAGTCCTGATTCTGTTTGTGACCATCTCTGTCTCCACTTTCATAACAATGCGGACCATGTGCTTCCAGGCATGGCTGGGAAAGGAATGAATGTTCCATTGCAACCCGTCAAGCCCACCAGTGTGTGACCTCACATTCTCAATGGATTTTTATAGAATGTTTTGTGAAACGATCTCCCTTCTTTTGCTTAAGTAATACTCTTCATTTTTATCGCAAGGTATGTGTGTTGGTTCATTTACTGACGCTATTCTGGTATTATTTCCTAAACCCAATAAAGATCCCGCCTTTAAGAATTATTATCCAATGTCACGAATTAATTCTAATGCTTATATCTTTGCCAAAATTCTTTCCAAAAGATTAGATAAATGTATACACTATTTAATAAATGCGGACCAAACTGGATTCATCTAAGTTTGTTATGCTACTTCTAAAACCCGCTTGCTTTGCAATTTACTAGCATATACAAAAGATCCATTAGATCCTTATGTGGCCATTGCATCTGATGCAGAAAAAGCATGGTGGGGTAGATTGGATTCAATTAAAATAATGATTACACCTGTAATATTATACACATTATCTACGATCCCAATCTCTTTTCCAAAATATATATTTTTTTAATTGATATTCTTTTATGAAATTTTCAATGAAATTAAAAAAACAAAATTGCTCTTAATATACTGAAGTTATATAAAACATTGTGTGGTATTTAATTTCCTGATTTTCAAACTTTTCATGCCTTATATATTTATATCAACTAGTCGCATATGTTAACTGTGATAACCTTCCAGGGGATCTTACTATTTGGTGTAAGATTGAGATGAACTTGATTGTCCCATTCCTTATTAGAAAAATCAGCAGAATTACCAACAGTGGTAATTCCACCAATATTCCCATTGAGTCCTATGGACTCATAAAAATGAGAATTTAAAATGCCTACCACCACTTGTAATCCCATGGTAAACCCATGGGACCAAGTGGCGGCAATAGTAATTCTGTTCGGCGCTAGTTCAGCAGTAATTCTGCCAACCTACTACCAAATTTGGTATGAGCCCCAAGGACTTCTATAACACAATTGTAACCACCATTGTCTCTGTAGTACCTGAATGAGCCCAAAGAGTTCCAACTAAAGATGTATCTAATTATCCGAATGATAACTCAACAAATGCTAAGTTCTATGACCTATTAATTTCCAAAGATGATGATTACGTATTAGACTCCTTGGTTATTAAAGGCTGTGAAAGGATCTAACAGTGTGATATTCACCTGAGACGAAAGACGGTCTGGATACAGAGGTTCAATACTTCGATAGGTGCTAATTTATTGTAAACTTTATTTTTTACTCTTAATTGTGTTTATCTCACACCTCTGCGCATATCCAGATGTTCTCCTAACATGCAAAATGTTTGTTAGTCCTGTAAACTACCCAATGCAGATTTTATACATTTTCTCTTTAAATGTAAATTTGTTTATAAAAACAAAGATTGTGAATAAAGGTATTTGGTGAACTTCACAAAACATCTTTAAATATAAAGCACCTCGGGTGGGTGCTGCTGAGCTGCGGCAGAGATGGCTGCCTAGTGTGTGAGCTCCACACTCACTGAAATCCTGTCTCAAAAATATCCTGTTTCCACGACACCTTACAACAAGATTTATGGCTGACTCAACTCCTGAGTGCTGCCCCCGTTGATGGTCCGGCGGCTGGTAAGATCAATCCCCGGGATCTGCAGATATTTGCTCTGGTGCTGAACGCGGCCTTCCAACAGGTGGCATATGCCGGGACGTGGCCTGTGGTGGCTGCGCAGAGTGTGCACACGGAGGCGGCTTGGTACTACGCTGCAGCGCTGGAGCCTTGCAGTTTCAGTGGGACTGACTGCAAGGTGTGGAGAGACTGATGCACCAGCGCAGCATCCCCTGCTCCTGCCTGATAATCCCTTGGGTGTTCGGATGAGGGGGTACTGCTATGGGCCCAGGGACATCTGAGACAACAAATGCCCAGCTGTCTTTTACCTTTTCTAAGCGGGATCGGTTCCCGGGTGCATTTCCCTTCGGTAGGGCACATGGGCAACACTACACGCAGCTGAAGGAGACCCGGTCTCACAATCTTACTGGTAAGACAATCGTGTAATCAGCAGATGGCGGCCTGAGTGTGTCCTGATTCTGCCTGACTGAATGACCGTTCTGACCGTGTTCTGTCCTCCAGTGAGTCCACTGCTCATCGGGTACTCGCCATTGCCGGTGCCTCTAACACCTCCCCTGACTTCTCTTGCCATACTACGATAAGTCCTTGCCCACTGTCAAATTCCATTTTCTTTCTCGAGCGGCACTATGACTGATCTTCTGCGACCCCACCCCATCACGCTTTTTACATTTACTATGACCCATGGGAGTGGGAAAGGCAGAAAGAGACCCATGGATTCCTTCACGAGCACATCGAGGCATGAGGCAGCCCCTGCGCAATCTCTGACTGCTGTGAACAGTGACAGCTCCTCCACTGGAAATGCTATGGACCCATATATTTCCATGATGCAGGCGGGTTGGCATCGGTTAATTCCAAACTTGAAGACATCAGCGCCACTGTCAATTCTCTCTGTGCCATACTGGAAAAGGAAGGTGGCCGCAATACAGCAACTGAGACTCGAGTGGGTGAGCTGGAGGACTTTGCTAACACACAGGTGCAGGATTTGAAGATCATAAAGAACTTATGGCGGTCCGTGTAAAGTGTGAGGGCCCCGAATCGCGCTCTCGCTGTAACAACATAAGGCTGGTGGGCATTCCGGAAAAAGCCCAATCGTACCGTTTCTTGAGGAGGTGCTCCGATTCTTGTTTGCTGAGGAACAGTTCTCGTCTCAATTTCTTGCTGAAAGGGCACATCGCTCATTGGCACCACCTCCGAAACCCGGTGCACCTCCTTGTACCGTCATCGCCCGTCTGCTCAATTATTGGGACCGAGATATGATCCTTCATCTGGCCCATGATAAAGGAACACTGCAACATGGATCTGCCAAGATACATTTATAACCAGACTTTTCATCAGGAGTTCAAGCTGCTAGACAGAAGTTTGACCAAGTGAAGTGCTCCCTACGTGACAGGCAGATTCCTTATGCAACAATCTTTCCTGCCAAACTTTGTACCCAACATGCTGGTAGATGACACTTCTTTGAGCCTCCTGCAGAAGCTATGTCCTATAGTGACCGTTCCATTCCACTCCCACCCGATGGTGGTCCGGAGTCTGATCAAAATAATTTGCCACTGTGGTACTGGCGGCTGATACTTTTTGTTTGCTGAAATCATGTGTGATTTTTTGACAGGATTATACCTCATGTTGTGTCTGAGGATGTTATAGTTGAGTGTGATGCTATTACCGGTTTTTATGGTGTCTTTGTTGGGGCTGGCACAACGCCTCCTGCTGTTTTATGCTGATTTATGTTCTTTGTTCATGGTTACACTGTCATTTTGGGTAGACAGTGGTGGTGGGGGTAGGGGTGTTGTGGGGTTTAAAATGTCATAAGTTGACAGTCTTACATAGAGCTCCATTAATCAGAGCTTGCATGGTTGTTTTCCTTATAGGGTCATATCTGATTAGGCTATTTGTTGATCTAGATGGTGGGTGCTAGTCAAAAGATCAGGCTGTTAACCTGGACTATTCGTGGGTTAAACACCTCAGTGAAGTCTAGGAAGATCATGGCTTATGTGGAGAGACACAAGGTTCAGATACTGATGTTGAGGGAAACTCATGCGACTGGGACGGTAACGGAATCCTTCGCCCGGAGGTGGGACCTTCAAAGATCGTATACAGATTATTCGACGCAATCTCGGGATGTCCTCACTCTGGTCCACCACTCACTGGGATTCCAGTTATTGAGGAACAGGGTTGAACCACTTGGTCGTTACATTATTGTTTGGGGAGTTGGGCTGGTCACTGTTCCGTGTTAGGCAACCCTTATGTACCCAATTTAGACAATCCCGACTTCTATCATCAAATTGCTGATTTGTTGAAACCCAACCGATGGGATCAGGGTACTCTGGGGTGGTGATTTCAATACAATTCTAGACACTGAACTCGACAGGACCTCTACTACACCCTGACTACTGACTAGGGATGCCCATACTTTGGTTAAATCAATGCGTTATATACCCTGTGTCAACGTCTGGAGGGAATTTCATACATCAGAGGGGGAATACACTTTTCATTTGTCTGTTCATAATTTGGGGTCCCATATAGACTTATGGCTCATTATGCCCTCTGTGGTACCCATGATCGGTGACTGTACTATTTTCCCTCGTATGATTTGCGACCATTCTCCAGTTCTTCTAGTTCTCGATCTTATAAAGTCCTCAAAGTCCTCTTCTTCATGAAGAATGCCACCTTATTTTCTTCAGGACACCAATATAATAGAATTCCACCTACATTTTAAATTATCGAATTTAAAAAAAAAAATGTTGGGTCAGTACAATCCAGTTTGACCGTATGGGAAACCTTTAAGGCCTCAATACGGGGATTGATACTTTCTAAATCCCATGGATCACTCAGGGTCATTTGGCAGGAACTCCCAACTAATGGAGGACCACATAAGGGAACTGGAAAATAGTTATGCCGAGTCCCCGGATGATTCCTTTCTCAGGCAAATTCAAATGCGGCTGGATCGTTTCCATGTCTTGGCAGATCGCGAGATCCTGTATATTATTGTCCCTGCTAGGGCAAGGAAATATGGGGAGGGAGATTAGACCAGCAGTTTGCTATATAAATTGATTAAAGCTGAAAACTAATGACAGCCCATTGTTAGCATTGGCGGACAAGGTAGCGAGGTGATTGCGGATGGGACTAAAATTAACAATATGTTTGCTGAATTCTATTCTGCGCTCTATCCTAATAGCGATGTGGTTACTCAAGACGATCTCTCTCACTACTTGATGGAAATTACACTTTCCTTGCTGCCAATCGATGCCATGCAGACTCTGGAGTCACCATTAACGATTGAAGAGATTGAACTGGCAAACAACGCTCTAGCCTCGGGTAAGGCTCCCGGTTCCAATGGGTTGGGGATAGACCTCTATTAAGTATATCGACAGGAACTCGCCTCAAAACTGCTGGGTGTTTGGGAGGAGTCACTAGCTGTGGGTGCCCTCCCCCAGTCTTGAAGAGAAGCAGTTATTACTGTAATTCTCAAACCTAATAGGCCCCCTCAGGACGTCTCCTCCTATAGACTACTTTCGATGATTAATTCAGACAGTAAAGTGTTCGCAAAAATAATGGCCAACTGTCTGCTTCCTTTACTGACTCAACTGGTCCATCCAGATCAATCAGGTTTTATACCCACAAGATCTACAGCCCTAAACTTGCATTGATTGTTTTGTACCATTGCTCAAATTGATCCCAATGTTAAGGCGGTTGCAGCGTCTCTTGACCTTGAGAAAGCTTTTGATTCTTTGCCCTGGCTATATATGTTTGCGGTGCTCTGCCATTTCGGATTTCGTCCCTATATCATGAGCTGTGTTTCCCTGTTATATGCCATCCCAGTTGCTAGAGTACATACTAATCATACATTGTCAGAGGTGTTCCCTTTGTGCAGAAGCATCAGGCAGGGTTGCCCATTCTCCCCTCTTCTGTTTGCCCTTACAAAAGAACCCCTTACAGCCCTTTTTGACATAAGCATGGTAATGATATGATCCGTGTCTTCATGCTTCCAAGGCGAGCACGTTGCCCCTGAGCTACTGTCAAAAAACAAGGCATCAGGCATCAATAAGGGCATCAGGATATATGGAAACCCCAAATTATTTCTTTATATGCTGACGACACACTACTCTATGTCTGGGACCCTGAAAACAATTTGGCGCCCATTATGAGACATCACAACAAGTACAGTTGTCAATTGACAAGTACAGGCCCTCTTTGCATTTATAGTGTTTAACCACAGAACAAGGACCAATACCTTTTGTTAGAAAATAACTAATTAGAGAAACAGAATATAGTTAAAAAAAACATATTTATTGTTTTATAATTTTTGATATTCATATAATGTGACCATCATCTCCCTAAAAATGTGTACCTAAAAGGACAGTTGTTGATTGATAATCGTTAAAATCTAATTGTAGAAAAAACACCACATCAACCCGTGACCTCATATATCGATACATTCATCTCATACTCTTTCATCCCCATTCAAACCAATTCCATTCATACTTGTGCAAGCAACGCAATATCTAGTGTCTGTTCAAAGATAAGAACAACTGGTCTATCCCATAGACCTTGTGATGCTGGACAATATTTGTCATCCAATAAAGTGCATCAACATATAGTCTGAAGATAGCATATATTGTCAGATTGCTTTGAATATAAACAATTGCCACAATGTTTTTGTATGAAACCAAGTACAGTCTAAATCCTGTGTGGAGTTCGAACTACGGTTGTGTCGACTCGTGTTTCGGGCAACTAGTTAGACAAATTCCAACCAGTGCACCTCATCAGGATATATAGATAAAAGAGAACACATTTTGTAAATAACTCGATGTGGTGTATGTAGAGTTCACTTGTCAAGTAGTGAACTATTTTTGTTCTTGTGTATTTCACATTTCCATCCTTCGGTGAATTCCGTCAGTTGCAGAGGAGGAGAAAGAAAAAGAAAGAGAACACATATTTCAATGAAATTCTAAAATAACAATTTAACAGTACACACCATGGGCCTCATTACGACCCTGGCGCTAAGCGAAAAACGATGGCGGTAAATGCTTACCGCCATCGTTTTCCGCCAGGTCCGATCATGACCCGTGACCGTTAACTACGATGCCAATAGCGGCATCGTAGTTAACGCTGCCGCAAACTGCGCTAAGGGTGCGCGCACGCGACCGCCCACACCGTACTTAGCGCCATGGCGGAAAGGCACGCAAATGCCGACCCAAGCGGACATGCACCTAACGCCATCAATGAGGCCGCTAAGTACCTTACCGCCATGGTGCAAATAACGCCATCGCGAACCAACCGTAAAGGGCCAATTCAAGTGAATGCAGCTGCCACAGGTGCACAGAAACAGCACAGGTGAAGGCAATACAGACTCAGGGGAGTATAAAAAGAGCACACCCCACCCCTACCCACACCCAGTCACACTCCACAATGATGCCAATACGACTAGCAATGTTGGGGCTGGAGGACCTGATAGCAATGCATGTGCTACTACAACAGCAACAGCAACAACAACAACAACAGGCAGCACAGAGGAGACGCAGGAGGAGAAGGAGGGCAAGGCAGGCCCAGCAAGCCCCACCAGCACAGCCAGTGCCACCACGCAGGCAGCCCCCAATCCCACGCATCAGAGCCAATCCAAACAACCTCACTGCTGAGCAGATCCACACCCTGTACCGTTTGGACAGGGACACCATCACCGCCATCGTAGACATGACACACAACGACATCGTCAGCATGATAGAAAGTCCAACCGCCATCCCCCCCCTACTGAAGGTAGTGGCTGTACTCCACTTCCTGGCCACAGGCACCTACCAGCACACAGTGGGGCACCTGCATGGCATTTCACAACCATTATTCTCACGAACACTCATCCAAGTGCTCGATGCCCTCCTCAAGCACACAGACGACCACATCTCATTACCACGGACTGCCCAGGAGATTGCAAACACCAAAGTGGGTTTCCATGCACTAGCCAGCATACCCGGTTGCATTGGTGCCATCGACTGCACCCATGTGGAATTGGTGGTTCCACGTGCCATGGAGGTACCGTACCGCAACCGGAAACAGTTCCACTCTGTCAACGTGCAAATGGTCTGTGACTCCAACAAGATCATCACACATTGTTGTGCCCGATTCCCCGGATCAACCCATGATTCCATGGTCCTGAGGAACTCCACAATACCACGCTACATGGAGCGACATGCAGGCCCAAGATCCTGGCTACTCGGTGAGTGCGATGTCATGGAAGTGGGCATGGGAATGACGTACCAGTGCATACTCCACCTGGCTGAAAGGGGGGGGGGATGATGCATACTCCACCTGGCTGAAAGGGGGGGGGGGGATGATGCATACTCCACCTGGCTGTGAGTAACACAGAGAACGGATACAGAGGAAGGCCACTCACAATGCACAAAACCCCTCTGCATACATAGGGTGATGGCATGCAAAACAGGCCATGGCAGCAATGAGCATATACTGGTTGCATAGTGTGAATCAATTAGTGCATGTAGAAGTGAGCCAAGGTAACAGTTCCATGCCAGCCATGGTGGGACATCATGTTCCTGATCAGACAACATGACTGACACATACATTCTCGCCTACATACAGGTGATGCAGCCTACCCCCTGAAGAGGTGGCTCCTCACGCCAGTCCGGAACCCGCAGAACCAGCACGAGGAGGACTACAACCGTGCACATACACGTACTCGTGTGGTCATAGAGCAGACATTCGGCCTCCTGAAGGCACGGTTCCGAAGCCTCAGCAGGTCTGGTGGGGCACTCCTGTATGGCCATGAGAAGGTGGCAAAGATCGTCATGGCATGTGTCATGCTGCACAATATGTGCGTCAGACGGAATGTGCCCCTGCCCCCTGACGCAGAACTGCAACCACCTGACGATGAGGATGAGGATGAGGAGGGTGCAGAAGGGGCGCCACCACATGGAGGAGGCGATGCACAGGAGGGGCGTGCCATGCGCCAAAGTATCATCAACCACTGCTTCTAGCACACACGGCTGGTGTTCATCGCATGGAGACTGCACTTGGGGCACTGTGTGACTCTGGGGCATGCACACTGAGGACTGGACACCAATAAAGCACACATACGCAATGAAAATGTCCACACATTTCCTTTTTTGAAACGAAAAAAGTGTATTTGAACTATGAACTGTCGTGTCACACCCCCTCCCACCTCCCACCTCCCCCCTGCACACCCCAACACACCCCCTCCCACCTCCCACCTCCCCCCTGCACACACACACCCCCAAACTCCCCCCTTAACTCCCCAACACACCACCCCGCCACCCCCCTGCACACCCCAACACACCCACTCCCCCCTCCACCCTCCCCCCCCCCTGGAATCCCAACAAAGGTGTGAGTTGGTCTGTGCAGCAGTGTCAGTAGTAGGATTCCTACACTGTCCGGCCACTATTGGCAGCCCCCTCCACTGGCCCCCGGGGCACCCCTGCCTGTGCTGCGGAGGTTCCTCCCCGATCGGCGGATGGGGCTGCTCGGTGTCGAGCTGGCAACCGAGGAGGATCCTGCCTGCTCATTTGGACGCATGGCCCGTATTGTCTGCACAAGGTCAGTGATGGCGTGCCGCACAGCAGCTAGTTCCGCGCAGATGTCCTTTGTGGACGACTCTATAGCTGCCTTCACAGTCTCAGCACATTTCTCCATTGCTGCACTTGACCCCCCACATTGAGCAACATGTTCTTCGAGCAGCGAGGAAAGTTGCTGCTGCCGGGTGGCAATCGCCTCCAGAGAATGGTTGGAATTCTGGCCCATGGCTAATGGCAGTGGTATTCCCATTGGGCTGATCTGCCCCTGCAGCGGGGATGGAGTGGCTGGCCAATCGTCATCCTCTGGCTGACCCTGTGTGGCATCCGCATGCGGGCTGCTTAGGGACAGGTAGGGGGAATGAGGGTGGCCTGTGGGGCTTCTGACATCACTCTCCTCAAAGATCCCTGCTTCGCTATCGGAGGAGGCAGCAATGGCAGCAGTCTCCCCAATTGTGCTGCTTGCAGCAGAGGCTGTGGCTTCTGTGGGCATGATTGGTGTGATGTCTGCTGCTGCTGCTGCTGCTGTACTGCCTGCTGGGGTGGCTGTCTGTGCCCTGTCCTGTTTCCCTTGCATGGATTTTGCCTGCTGTGGTGTTTTCCTCGGGACGACAGAGGTGGAGGGTTGTGGCGTTGGCACAGTTGGCCTGGCCCTCTTGGTGGGTGTGGAGGCTGTGGTGTCCTCTTCCTCAAGGTCGGAATTTGAGCCTGTGGTGGGACAGAGGAGGGAGAGTGTTATTGATGGGTCTGCGGACATTGGCCGGGCATTGTGGCGACTGGCATCTCATCAGTTAGTACATGTGGCACATTTCATGCAGGGGAAAAAAGTTGTCTCCCTTTTGTGTGGAAGTAGCATGGAGGTATGTGGGTGCCTGCAGTTAGGGTGTGCGTGCTGCATGTGTACAGGGTGCAGATCGGATGTATCTGTGGGCAGTCTCCTGCTGATGTGTTGCATTCACACTATGGGCCAACATTGTACTTCACATGAATGGACTTAGGTGAGATTTGCATGCCTTGATTTGAGCCACCTACCTGCATCGCCCGATGTCGGGGCTCCTCTCTCCATTCCTCCTACTCCTTCAATGCTCTGCATTCCGATTGTGGAGGCACAGATTTCCTCCCATGGCTGCAATTTTATAGGGGACTCCGATCCTCCCCCAGTTGCCATTGCCAGGTTCATGTTGGCTGAGAGTATGCTCCTGACTCTGAGCCGGAGATCGTCCCACCGCTTGCGGCACTGTTTGACATTGCGGGGTGTTGTTCCCACGGCACTGACCCGCTGAGCTACCAGTGCCCATATGGCCTTCTTCTTGGATATGGCCGGTCTTGTCAGTTGGTTGGAGAATACCACTGCAGCGTTCTCCTGGAGGGTCTCCGCTAGAATGGTAAGCTCCTCTCTGGAGAAGCGGTCTTGCCGCTGGCGGTCACAGGCTTTTTTCAAAACTTTGGGCATCTTCCTGCAGGTAGAAGGTTGAAGCCGGTATTGGCGGGGTCTCAGGCTCGGATGTCCAGTGGTTTCGGAGGATGGCAATGGATTATGTTTTTAAAGATGGCCGCCGTGCTCTTTCCCGTTCCGCCGCGGTGACGCTACTTCCGGTTCCGCTTATCTACGGTCACCGCTAATTGCGGTGACCGCTAACTACGGTCACCGCTATGTACGGCGGTGGCGGTGGTGCACCTTGCGCCGCATACGATGCCGGTAGGTGCCGTTTTGGGGGCATTACCGCCATGGCGCTGTTTACATTACCGCCATGGCGTAATGCTCGTGCGCGATGGGTCCTAATATGGCGCACTTTACGCCATCGTCCCACGGCGTTAACGTTCATTACGCCATGGCGGTAATGACGGCGGATTACCGCCAGGGTCGTAATGAGGCCCCATGTATTTAAAAACCTAGAATTGTCAACCGTCTTTCAGCATCATCAACATTTAAGTTAATATCAATAAGAAGAGAAGAAACAATATTCCTATATGTTTCAGAAGGTTTGTGCTGGTACCACTGCCACACAGGAGGACTCCCCCAACCAGCAAGCACACACTGGGGGCAGGGTGCCTGAGGAGAACATAAAGAGAACTCAAAACATGGCCACTTCTTGATGAATGTTTCAGTGTCTATGGGTTTGACACCCACCCCCGACACCTACATGGGCAGTTTTTAGGCTGCAATCAATTTTCCCATATCTTACATTAATGAGGTTACTGGACTAACCTATCCAGACTTCAGGAAGTTGTGACTTACCTAAAAAGTGGTTAGCAGACGAAGATTGTTTGGAAGAAGGCCTCCATTTTGTATGGATATATAGAGGCACTGTCTATGAGACATACATGAATTCTCCAGCTTCTCGGGATACAAGATCAATAATTCAATATCGGAATTACTTCCACTCACTCCGGCTACGACACAACCATCGGACATGTTGGGATTCCGTTGGTCCCCTCTTCATATCAGGTATTTGGGTGTTATGGTCTCTATAGAGAGATAGTCCCTGCATGCTGATAACTACAAACTGTATCTACATCAATCAGACGCCAAGTTGGGGTTGTGGATTAAACTAAACTCCCAATGTCACTGTATGGACGGATATCTTTACTAAAGATTATTGTCCTTCCTACGTTGCTCTATTTTTTCGGTAACATTCCCTTGTGGCCTGGACAGTTCTTTTTCACTCACCTACAGTCATTTCTCTCTTTGTTTGTCTGGGGTGGTGGTACCGCCAGGTTGACCTGGCAGAAGCTGAGCGAACCATATGGTTGTGACCGCCTATCGGCTCCAGAATTCGAGCTTTATTAGTTGGCATCTAAAACTCATTTTATGGGATACTAGTACCTGGATGCGGATAAACCTGCTAATTTCCAAATAGAAAAGTACTCGGCTGCAGCCACAGATCTTCAATCAATGTTATTCTCTGATCGTTTTTTTGATTCTTGCATGTTTGATCCAGTCAGAACTACCGTGAATGCATGGTCAAGGATATTTCAGAAACTCGGACTAGATGTCCCCTACAACATTAAGTCTCCCCTATGATGCTACACTGGTATCTCTCCTACCTACGACCCGCAGTTAAAAAAGAACATGGGATGATCTGGCCAGCTGACCTTAGGTGATATGTTCCCAGCGGGTAGCTTTGTTTCTCTCTCCGACTTTTCGTCAAGAGTGGATGGAGGCTCACTACTGGTTCTCCAATACTACAGGATGCCTGCAGCATTTCGACAGAGGTGGCCCTCTTTTCCCACTAAACCCACAACTCATGACTGTATAAATTCTGTGGTATCCAATGACGGCACTAGGTGTGGGGTATCAAAACTTTATAATTTACTGCAAATAAATATACCATCCCAGAATACCATGATATCCACTTGGGATCGGGATTTGGGCTCCACTTTTGACGATGCGCAATTGTCCAGATATTGTCAGCTCACAAAAATGGTATTCCTCACTGCGAGTTTGAGATTGATACAGTTCAAGATGTTGAACCATCTATATTATACCCCTGCGAAGATTGCTAGGCTTTCGCCTGACAAACTGGCCACTTGCCGAGCCCAGGGCAGATTCTTACCATATGTGCTGGGCATGCCCCCGATTCTCGAGTTTTGGCGCAGAGTTGCAGAAATTACTGCTAACATACTGGATATCTCTTCTTCTATTTCCCCACTGAAATATCTTTTAGGAGAGGCAAGGTCTCAGTTAAAGTTTGTAGGCTCTTCAATGTGGTTTGTGCAGTAGCTAAGAGATGTATCTTGAAATGTTGGAAATCCAAATAAGCGCCGATTGTTGAGAGGTGGCTACAAGCGCTAGTATATGTTAATGAATGTGAAGAGGGTTTTGTTTTAACCATTTTCCCACCTGTCGGCCCAAGGACATTTGGGTTTATTTCCGACTTTATCTGGCAAAACGTGAACATGAACCATGCTGATGATTCCACGACTAGCGTTTAAAGAATGCTATGCCTATGTTATTGTTATGCAATCCTTCATTCTATTGTTCTTATACCGTACTTCTAATGGCTCTGTGGTTGACTGTCTTATAAATAAAAGTTTTTTAAAAATAATTAGTACCCGGCGAGGGCGCAATCAGAATGCAAGAGCCATTCTGATTGGCCCTCGCCGAGTCATTACCAGGCCGGGAATCCCTTTGTCGGGATTCCACAGCCTTTGTCCCCGGCGGGGGGCGTGGCAACTCCTCAGCCAATGAGGAGGCTCGAAGCGGGGCCATCCCCGCTCCAAGCCTCCCCACGGCTGAGAGGCTGCTTTCACCCCCCGCCGGGGACTCGGGTAAGTCTTTTTTTTTATTCCCTTCCCTTTCCATCCTCCTACCCCCCCCCACTTACCTTCTTGTTCCTGCGTCGCCGGCGGGGGACGAGGGAAGCCTCCAGCTGTGTGGAGACTCGGAGCGAGGCCATCCCCGCTCCGCGCCTCCACACGGCTGGAGGCTTCCCTCGTTCCTCGCCGGGGACGCAGGTGCTTTTTTTTTGTTTGTTTTTCCTTCTTCCCCCCCCTCCCAACCCCACTTTCCTTCTTTTTGATCCTTTTTCGGAAGCGGGCGCGCTGGGAACACTTGTGTTCCCAGCGCGTCCGCTCCCGATGGCGCCATGGAAAGGGAAAACGGACTCCGTTTTCCCTTTCAATAGCGGCCATTTTCTTGGTTGTTTGTTTTTTATTTTCTGTCCCGAAACGCTGCAACGTTTCGGGACAGAATAAATGCTTTTAGTGCCCCGGTCACGCAGCTATTGTGGGCTGGGGTACTAATAGCAATATGACCCTCGCGGCGGGGGCATTATCGACTCAGGTAATGCCCTAGGGCCTTCGTTAAGGCCCGAGCTGGGCCCCGGGGCATTACCTAAGTCGGAAATGCCCGCGCCGCTCGGGTCATATTGCTTAAATAAAGCACCTCTTACATTGGATAATGTAATTATAGGACCTCTTGGTTATTTTGATACTATCGAAATTAACGAAACTTTTAAAACTATTTTTTAGCCATTGGTTTACACATTATCTCCTGATACTGGAAATGTTTAGATAAATTATCATATGTATCCTGGTGGAATAATATTTATCATGCACATTGTGTTGAAAAATGTTATGCTTATTCTATAAATGATAAAGTTACATTTAATAATAAATGGATTGCATTTATAACATTTGTAAACGCATCAAACAGTTAAAGAAACTATAGAAACTTTACTTTTTTTTAAAAAACCTTTATTTTTGTTTTTTCTTTGAACATAATACAACTTCACACCCACATTAGGGTGGACTTAAACTTTGCGGCGAACCCCATTCTCCCCCTCTCTTCCCCCCCCACTCCACCTCCCCTTTTAGTTCAGTGTCCTCACTTGTATGCATTGCACCATTCCAGTTCATTGTTTCATGGAGCCAGAGGTGCTAGGTCAGAGTCTTCACCGGAGCGTATCCTCTGTTTCTGAAGTGTCTGCCGGGGTGGAAGGAGCCTCCTCTGCTTCATTCATCAAGAATAGTATCAGAGGGCACCAGATGTCCGGTGGACGGGCATATAGGGGCAGTTGTTTAACGAAGTCTGTTTCTACATCTTGGCAGTAGAGGATGACTTTGCACCAGGCAGCGATTGTTGGGGGGGGGGCCTCGGCTCCAGGCCATGGCAACTCTCCTACGGGCTAGTGTCAGCAGAAGTCCTGCCAGTTTCCTTATTGGTGCGGAAAGTAGTTTTGTCATTCCAAGTAAGGCTGCTGTTTGGATCGGTTGTATCGCTTCCCCCACAATTGCAGCTGTTGTCGCTAGGACTTGGTTCCAGAAAGGGGTTAGTTCGGGGCAATCCCATGCAAGATGGACAAAGTCTGCTGAATGTGTCCCACATCTTTCGCATTTTGCAGATGCTTCAGGGTGATGTTTGTTTGCTTTTGCTGGTGTGTAATAGGTTTGGTGAAGAAAGTTGAAGTGGATTAGTTTAAAGCGTGAGTTGAGGGCAATTTTTTGTGTCTGTTTCAGGATGTAGGTCCAATCCCCTTCTGGTATGGTTATGTGTAGGGACTTTTCCCATCTGACTTTTGCGCGAGTGATGCTGGGGGTTGTGTCAGGGATAATAGATTTGTAGATTTGCGACACCAGCCTGCCCTCGCCTTGTGCCTGTATTACGTTGTGCAGCAGTTGCCAGGTTGGTGGCTGACATGGGAAGTTGGGCAGGAGTGCTTGCAGGGTGTACCGGGTCCTGAAGTAGAGGAAAATGTCGAGTGCGGTGTTGCCGCCTTTCAATTTTGCTTGTTGAGGAGTTATAAAGCCGTCCTCAATGAAGAGGTCTCCTAGGGTCTTTATGTGCAACTTTTCGACCCATTGATTTTATTTATTTATTTATTTATTACGCGCCAAAGCTCGCAAGCATCAGGGCGCGACGAAAAGACTCCGGGACCAGGGATTCACGGGACAACACAAAAGAAAGGAGAGGGGAAGCAAAAGTAGCGACCCAATGTGATGTAGTAGAAGCCTAGTTATTTGAAGAGGAAGGTTTTCAATTGCTTCCTGAAGATTTGAATATTGCTTTCCAGTCTAAGGCTGCAAGGCAGTTTATTCCAATAATGATAATATTGATGGAATACTTTCTCTGACGTCAGTGGAATCCCTGGTATGAACTTGACGGGCAGAAGGGGAAGAGTATCGCGTTTGTATCCTGTACTTTTGGGCTAGCTTCTTCCAGATTTTGTAAGTCTTCCAGATTTTGTCAAAGCAAGTCGAGAGCATCACATTCATGGTGGTGTTGGGGACAGGGGTATGGCTAAAGATGACAGCAGTTAACAGGTTAGGTGTTGCTAAGGCTCGTTCCACTTGCACATGAGGTCCGATTGCTTGAATGGCGTATCAGTGACTGAGGAACTGTGCCTGCGCCGCCCAAAAGTATTTCTCCAGATCTGGAAGGGCTAGACCTCCACTTGTTATTGGGAGTGTCAGTGTTGCGTGTGCCACTCTAGCCGGTTTGCCCGTCCATAGTAGCTCGAGGACCATGCTTTTCAGACTGTTCACGAAGGTTTGAGGTAGCAATATTGGGATGTTGGTGAATAGGTATAGCAGTTTTGGTAGGATCACCATCTTGACCAGGCAAGTTCTTCCCCAAAGAGTTAGTGGTAGGGTCTTCCAGCGTGTCACTTTTTCCTGTAGGGATTTGACCACCTCTTCGTAGTTGTCTCAGAATGCCTCTTGGTAACTTAGCGACATTTGTATCCCCAAGTATCGGACTTTGGATGTTTTCCGTGTGAGCTGGAAGTCGTCTGCAAATGGCTTGGTGGTCGAGATCAGCGGGAATATGATGGATTTTGATTGGTTGATTTTTAATCCGGAGGCCGCTCCGAATTTAATAACTTCTCTCATGACCGGGTTCAGATTGTCTTCGGGGTCGCGTATGTACAATACTACGTCGTCTTCGTAAAGGGATATGATGAGCTTGTGTGGTCCTATGATGAGTCCCCTTTGTTGTCGTTGTTCTCTTAGGTTGGAGGCTAGTGGTTCCATTACCAGGGCGAAGATCAATGCCGATAGCGGGCAGCCTTGTCTGGTGCCTCGTTGGAGCTCTATGGGGGGCGATTTTGATGTACCTACGATGATGTTAGCTTGTGGCTTGGTATAAAATAGAGATACGAGTTTGAAGCCCAGTCCCATCCCGGTGAGTACAGCGAACAGGAATGGCCATTCCACCAAGTCGAACGCCTTTTCGGCATCAAGAAGAATCGCGATTGCCTGTTGTGAGGGGTCTAGTGCTTCGATGACGCTGAACAGTCTCCTGATTCCGAAGGTCGTGTTGCGGCCTGGTATGAAACCTGCATGGTCTGCAAGCACCAGGGCAGGCATCAGTGGCATCAACCTGTTAGTGAGCACCTTTGCGAGTATTTTGTTATCGAGGTTGAGCAGGGAGCTGGGACGATAGGATGCGCAATCCTCTGTTGGCTTGCCGGGTTTGTGTAGAAGAACTACGTTGGCTTCACAGGAGGATTGGAGGAGGTTCCCTTTTTCCAGTGTATACCGCTGCCAGGAGGAGAGCTAGGGTGCTTGCGAATGCTTTATAGAATTCTCCCCTTAGTCCATCTGGGCCAGTAACTTTGGAGATAGGGAGAGTCTTGATGGTCTCCATGATCTCTTCTTGTGTCATCAGTTCATTCAATGGTTCACGCAGGTGATTTTCGACCCAGTACAGCTCCGTGTCTTCAAGGTACTCCAGCGGAGGGTTTGAGTCTCTGTTGTGTTTGGCGCTGTAGAGATCTTGGTAGAAGAGCCTGAATTCTTCCGCTATTCCCTCGTCGGTGTGAACTATCTCACCTTGCTTGGTCCGAATCCCTTCTATTGGAGACAGTTTGTTGTCGGCTCTGATTAGGTTTGCTAGGAGGGCACCGGGTTTTTGGCCTTCTCCATACTGTCTGACCTGACTGCTGCGATTTAAAAATTTGATTTTGCGATCTGCTGTGGTGCTGAATTTTTGTAATTCCTCTTTAGAGCGGCTGTTATTCTTGGATCGGCCGTGCTTGTGTTTTGTAGTTCTAGGTGTTTTAGCTTCTCTTCGCTGGTTGCCAGCTCGGGCCTAATGAGTTTGAGGATACCGTTTTCTTTGGCGAGGCAGACCCCTCTAATAAAGCACTTTAGTGCTTCCCAGATTGTGCTGGCTGAGGGAACTGACCCTATGTTGGCTTCGAGGAACACAGTGATCTCCTCTCTCAGTTCGGAAGCAAATACCTCATCTCGCATAAAGCCGGTTTTAAAACGCCACCGCTGTAGTGGGGATTTAGGGTTGGATGGGTTGAGACTGAGGATTATTGGGGACTGGTCGGAGAGAGTTCTTGGCTGGATGTGCCACGGGCCACTTGTCAGTGGGTCATTTGCTGATGTGAAGAGATAGTCGATCCTGGAGCTCGTGTTGTGTACCGCGGAGTGAAAGGTCTAGTCTCGTAGCTCCCCATTGGATGCCCTCCATGCATCTTGCAGGTCAAATGCTCTGCAGATTTCTTTTATTTGAAAGCAGGGTTTGGATTGGGGCTGTGGAGTGGACTGTGATCTGTCCGGGGTCTTGGGAGGAGAGATGGGTTAATACCAACCAAAGTTGTCGGCCCGTCCACGTTTGGTGCATAGGAGTTGACGAGGGCTATTTTTTGGCCCGCTATGATGCCACTTACTAGGATCGCTCTCCCCTCGGTATCTTTTGCTGTGTGAACAAGCCGGAAGCTGGTCCTCCTGTGTATAAGAATTGTGACTCCTCTGGAGTAAGATGAGTATGAGGAGAAGTATCTGTGGCAGCCCCAGCTCTTAGCCCACTGGTGATCTTTCCCTGGGAGTAAGTGTGTTTCTTGAAGCATGGCTACGTCCACTTCATGTCTTCTTAGGTACTGCAGAATTTTCCTGGTTTTGGATGGGATATTGCCTCCTCTTATGTTCCAGGTTATCATTTTGAATGGAACGGGTTAAAGTCTATGTTGATCCGCTTTTTGTTTTCAATGATCGATGATGTTGTGGCTAGGTTTGGCCTGGTATTGTGGTCGTTGCCTGGAGGTTCATCAGCTGGACGGTGTAGCAGCGCTGATGGTGAGCTGAGGGGTGGAGGGTCAGAGGGTGGCATTGAATGGGTGGCGCGAAACTTTCCTAGTTCCCTTGGTGAGTACTGTCCACGGGCAACTCCCAGCTGGCCCGTACCGCTTCCCTCCCTAGGGTGGGCAACCCCCAACTGGCCCACAGAAAGGTCTCTTGTCAACAAAAAAGAACAAATGGTGGTCCATGGAGTTGCCATGCCGTCGGGTGTATTCCCACCCATTAACTCAACTTGTGAACTAAACAGTTGCTGTGCTAGGGGGACTTGGGTCCTCCCAAGTATCCCAGCCCCGCCTTAAATTCATTGTGGTTGCTAAAAGCAGGCGTTAAAATCAGAATCAGGCGTTAAGGGTTAACGGTGGCGTTAACCCTTAACGCCTGAGTTGTAATGAGGGCCACTGACTGTGATTCGCTTCTCCAAGAACTCAACACCACCCTCTAGACCCACATCAACCAACATGCCTCAGTGAAATAATGCACCCTCAAGCCTAAACTTTCCGCACGCTGGTACACTCAAGAACTCAACTTAAACAAAAGAACCATCACAAAATAGGAAAAGACTTGGCGAAAACCTTGCAGTGCATCCGACCTCACCCTGATCAAGGTACTATGTGCTCATGCAAATGACCGATCACCACTGCCAAGGCTAACTACTACCAAAACACAATAGCAAAGGCCAACAATGAAAGCAGAGCCCTCTTCAAAGCCATCAAGCATTGCATCAACTCTCTCTGTCTGACCCACTAATACCGCACTCCATCAAAGAATCGACTGCCATCAACTCTTTCTTCATCAACATCGGCATGAGCCGCAAGCACATAGGCATCATCGCCACAATTAACAGCAGACTGCACATCCCATCACTCAAAACGACCACTATCAGGACAACCTTCAAAACACTCACTATGGAAGACCTCACTACCAACCTAACACCAATAAGGGCACATCATACGCAGATGACATCCTCCCTACCTCCATACTCAAGACACTTCGGACCGAAGCACTCCTCCCTTACCTGACAATCACCAACAGCTCCCTCACGTAAGGCACCTTCCCCTCAACCCTCAAGAATGGACAAATCCTCCCACCAGCCCTATAGATGAGGGGTGTATCGGCCACTTTTACTCCCTAAAAAGACAAAAAATGAAAATGGGGAGTAAAAATACTCCCAACAAAAAATAAGAAACGGACATGTAGGACCTTGTGCCCCTGCTTACCACCAACACAGCTCCATTGGAGTAGTGCACACAGTACCACAGTAAGGAACTACGAAACAGGTATTTTTTTAATGTGTAGGAACAACTAGGTGTGCAAAGGAATTATTCTAACAAAAACATTTCCATTTTCCAATTAAAGCATTTTTACTCACTTATAAAATACTCATATTGGGAATTGGACTTACATTTTTACTCCCTAAAAAAGAAAATGTACTCCTAACTTTAAAAAATAGGGAGTTGCCCCTTAAGCCTTTTAGCATCCTCAGACCCATTTAGCCGCTTGTGTTACCCCTTAACCTCTTTAGCTGCGACCAAACCTGATGTGTCCCTTCTCTTGACAACCCCAGTCCTATTTAGTCCCTTTTGTCACATAAACCCCTTTATCTTCCACCACCCATTTTGACCCATTTCTTGACCCCGGTCCCATTTAGTTCCTTGTGCTGCCCTTAACACCTTCATCTGCCCCAGACCTGTTTTGCGCCTTCTCTTGATCATCAGTCCCATTTAGCCCCTTTGGTTGCCCATTAACCACTTTAGATGCCCCGACCCGTGTTGCCCCTTTTCTTGACCCCCCCAGTCCCATTAAGCCACTTTTTTGCTCCTTAAACCTTTAAGCTGCCCCAGTCCAAATAACCCCTTTAGCTCCCAAGTGCATGGTCATAGAAGTCACAGATAACCTAAATACATATAACATTACACGAGGGGAGTGCCTTGTGTCAACCAAGAGGAGGGGTGGGGTCACTGAGGGGGAGATCTCTAGATCACCGCTGGGAGTCACTCTTGATGACCAGTATGAGGGGAGCGCCTTCGGTCAATCCCCGGCAGCTCGTGCGCTATTTTGGGCGTGCTCCCAATGACTCAGAAAGGAAGCCCTGCTGCTCTGCGGAACATGTCCCCGAGCCATTCTACTAGAAATGACGTCAAGGGACTGGCAGTACTGGCGCGCCGCCCCACGTGTTGCCTTGGTAACGCGGCACCACTTCCGGAGACACAGGCCGTGTGCGCACGCCCGCGCCCAGCTTTCATTCATCCTTTCAGTTAAGTAGAGTATCTGTGATTGTTACGGCGTAAACAAGGCCATGGTGTGTGTGCTTGACTGCGATTTTCTATATTTGAGTAACCAAACGAAGGCACGTACGCTTCGTCGTATGGCGTTTGCTGTGCAAATACCACTCGAAAGTACGTGCCTGCTACAAGTGCTCCTCTTAAAGCCTGACTCCAATATTTTTGGGATTTACATTTTCAAAGAAATAGGAACATGAATTATTGTCCAGCATTAATAGCATAATTGTGACAGCAACAATTTCTTTTCATTGAGGCAGTGGGCCCACATACGATGGGCTGCATTTTGCGGCCCTCATAGTAACAATTTAATGTATTTATTTATTGGTCGCTTGCATACTTGCCAACCCTACTGATTTAGGCAGTAGGCTACTGCTTTTTAAGCAGTCCTACCGCCTACAGATTTGGGTGACAGATCCTACTGCTTTTTACAGTGGCAGGTAGTTTATGTGACTCTAAGGCAGTTCATCTGTGCGGTGGGTGGTTAAGTGGTACATATGAGCGATGGGCTCAGATCAATCCACTGACCTGACAGCTACTTGACTCTGCCCTGCACCACTGTCCGGAAAAACCTTAGGTGAACCACCAGTGAAGGCAAGTGGCATCGCGTACCACCATCTCACAGCATCTGCCTACCAGACTGAGGGGGGTATCAGTCTCCATGTTGTTTGGTGTTCAACCTGGACTGCAGGAATAAATATGTACTGCCTGAGCTTCTGCTACAGAGCAGTGGCAAACGTTGCCTACTAGCTCTCTGTAATTATTTTCTGTGAAGTTAGATAATTTAATTTGGTGTTAATTTACCATTCACAGTTATACTTTTTAAACATTTGAGCATCTTTTCATGTTGTGCTGTTTCATGTGTCGTGCATTTTAAAATGCTCCAGTGGTGACAACAATGTATGTTTTGTAATTTCCTGTGATTTCATTGTTAAGTATTATTTTTGAAACTTGAAAAATCCTACATCTTTTTGGTCACAGAATGTTGGCAAGTATGCGCTTGTACAGGAAGTACATACCGTTTCAAAGCGCCCACAGGGCAAGGGAGGCAACAAGGGAGTGGAACACATTACATAACATTAACAAAACACAAAATATTTTTTGTGGCAGGAAGTAGAAAGGGCAAACCTACTGTGCCCTGTGAGTGTTCAGAACGTGCAAGTGCAGCAAGGAGGGGGGGGGGAAAATTGGGGCAGGCACTAGAGTGTCTGTGCTCGTGGGTGTTATGCCCTGGCTCCAGGGCACCGGAGCAGGACACAAAGTTGGTGGGATGACCATCACCCGGAAAACAGGGCATGCTGGGCACCATAGAGGGCACCCTGTGGTTTTCGGATCAATGGATCGCTGATAACGCTGGGGACACCCAGCAAACACTGTAGGACAGGGAACAAACACCCTGTCAGCCCATGTTCACATGGGCATCCTCATGGCCCTAGGCCAGCACGTGACGCGGCCGGAGTTGCCCAGCAGGGGCACCGGCACCATCCAGCAGAGTTGCCCTGCAGGGGCTCTGCTACTGCAGCTCATCATGAGGGACGGCATTGCCCAGCAGGGGCGCCGTTTTGTGATATGGCCTGACATGGTAGGCCATCTGCCTTCTACGCAGCGCTGCACGCTGCAAAAGATGACACAGCAGGCAGGAGTCTGTTACTTTGCAAGACTGAGCGGGAGGCCGCTCATTCTTTTTATTGAATGCCGTCACGTGGTTACTGCCACGAGATATAAGCACGAGCCCTTGGGAAATAGCAAGCTCCCAGGAGGGGTGACACGTTACAGTGGGTGAGCAACAGATGAAGTGCATGGTATGGTGAGTGCTACACGGCCTGAGCCGCGTTGGGTGTAAGTGCGAGCCTCCATGGCGGATAGCCAACACAAAGCATTAGGTATGGAATTTGAGCAGCAACATATGAGGCAGATAAGCCACTAATGACCAACAGCTCATTCGTGGCAGTACAACGTAGCAATGTATTCAGAAAACCTACCTACCTTCCTTCCTTCCTTCCTTCCTTACCACCCTCTCTGTATCTTTCCCCTCTCATCTCATGCACTCCACTGCATGGATTCCCTTCTGCTCCCCTCCCATCCCTATTGTCAACAAATCCCAATCCTCCGCTGCGTGACAACAATTTGGTTGCACGACCTGTACCTACTCAAACCACATCTTTTTTCAAAAAAAGTACTAGATTTATTTAGTTTGGCAACTTTTAAAAAAGTATAAAGAAAACATTTAGAAAAAACAAAACAGAAGAAATATGAAATTATCAAATTAATTATGCAGTGCCTAGTAAGAACAGTCAAATGATATACACTATTGCAAATGTTTATTGTTATAATTCTGTGCTATAATAATAAATAATTTTCAATTGCTACATTCAACGCTTCCGCCATTCCCGACATTAGTTGGGCCCAGAATGTGCTTGTTTTTTTAAACTAACCTCCCAGACATGGAATTTTTTATTTTTGAATCGAAGTTTATGCAACTAAGATATGCATTTTTTTCAGGTCTCAATCTCACTTCTATTTCAAAGACTTCAGTGGTTTAGGGAGATTCTCCTCATGCCCATTAGTACGTCAGTACTCAGTTAGTTATATCTAAATTGTAAGAGGACCCTCAGCCGGGATTCACTTGGGCATTCTTTGAAGGAGGATGCACAATTGCTAGGTATCAAAACGTTTTCAGCACATGTTTAACACATCCTTTCTCCTTATTAATAGCTGATAAACTATCCCAATCTTTAATTTTCTTTATTGACTTTAGATGTAGATGAGCTGTCTCTACCATATCCTTATTGCGAAAAAAGATTAACTAGCCCATGAAATATAGCATCTACAGCGTAGATGTTTTCACTAAAACATTTCAACATTTAAAAATAAAAGCAGTTTACGCTTCACTTCCCCTAGAGGAAATGTCTAGTACAAAATTAATCAATTCGATTGGAGTAGATTGCGACAGTTGAAATAGTGTTTGTAAACTAAAACTTCACGTTTTTTTAACCAGTTTAAATGATCGTAAACCCATATCTCTGTCCCATACCGGTCAGTATCTATTTAAGCTTTTATTAGCTTGATGATGGGCATAACCGTATGGCTCCTTTGATTTTCATTAACCAAATTCAGGGCATTCACTAAGCGTATAACTTTCAACTTTATTCCAGTGATATCTAAACTCATCAAACAAAATGACTCTCATCAAACAAAATGCCCAGGTGTGTATTTATATACTCTCTCTATATTGGCTTTATTTAAGTGAGGTTTACATTTTGTTTTGATGTGGCCTACATAGTTTTAGTTTTTTTGGTGTCAGTTTCGTGCCAGTGACTCACCAATATACAGAAAAAGTATCAGGAAGCCTCTTTAAACCCAGTTATCTTGCATCTAGTAAAATTAAGTTGTCTGCATATGCCTGGCAGAATAGAATTCAATCCACAAGGCAGGGTTAAAACCTTTAAGTTGAAAGCACCTGGCCAGCCATAAAACGTCATTCACCACCTCAATTGTACACATACACACAGCACATCATTTCTTACTCACCAAAAGTCAATATTATCAGCCAATAGCTAGTGGCGAGTATACATTTGGCGCCGTGCACAACAGAGTAGAAGAAAGTGGCTATTCTGAATGCAGTTCGAGTTGGTACCAGTGATGGAAAGCAGGAGCCCTGACCAGATATGACCCTATAGATGCTGTGAGCCCCACTACAGGGGGCTCTAAGACAATGCAAGTCCTATTCAGCCTCGGCTCTCCCAGTTTAGGGATTTTGGTAGCAGAGTGGTAGACCTCAGTCCTCAGCAAAGTCAACCCCAATGTGCCCTGGGGATTGGCAGGAAGAAGAGCTTTCCTCACCGGTGTTCAGTTCTGGCAGTGGTCTTTGGAAAAAGGACTGCTTTTCCAACAGGCTGCAAACAAATACTTGAAGGCTCAAAATTGAATCAAAGAGCAGTGGGAGACCCTCTCTTTTATAGGTAAAAGGCCACAGGGGATTTGATGAAAGCAAGCCTGATCTAAGAGGTCCATTCTCCATCGTTGATACTAGTAACACTTGTCTCGTGATGTCATACACAGAGTGCCAAATGCCATAGGAAGTGGATAGGCCAGGAAGGAGAGAGAAACCCACAGAAAAGTAAAAGGAAGGAACCCTTCTTCAAACCCCTTGGGCTCTCAGACTGGTCTTACTCCAACCCTTTTCTGTGCCTGTATTATTAAAGGCTCTGTAGTGTGTCACTCTCCATTGTGAGGCAAGCCATTGACATAGAATAGCCTATTTGAAGCTAGGCTTCCAGGAGATCTCCTGTTGTGAGCTACTTAGACTGGCAGGGAGGAGTTACCTTCCTCCTAGAGAGTCAATGGAGGCAGACATATCCTGTATTTTCCCCCATTCACTAGAATGCAAACAGTCAGGTGTCTGGAATCCACGTTGCATCTCGTAGCGGGTCTAAGCTTGCACGGTTGACAGTGGTTTGCTACAAATCAGATGTGGCTTTTAATAATTGTATGAACCATAAGCCACCATACCAAAATCTAGGTTGCCACATGTTACGGGTGATCATATTACGCACTCTAATGGGGGAAGGGTGTAGGTGGGCACACAATATACATCTTATGCCTTAACTTATAACTTGACCCACCTCTTACCTTTTTCCAAACCCAGCTTCCCTGGGTTCGAGATCACCCCAGTGAGCCCTGCTGTGAATGTGGTGAAGGTAGGAAAAGTCAGAAGATTAGGGCAGGATCCCCAAATACCTCTATGAAAAAAGACACAAAGTTAAAATAACTGGCACACAAAAGGAAAGGCGGATAAAGGGAGGCTGGTATATGGTCATTTTAGTAGTTATATGCACACTTTTTCTCTTCCTGGCACAGCAGCCGGGTTTTGAGAGTTTTTTTGAGAGTCTTTTGCAAAAGGGGAAATCATAAAACACTTTACACAATGGGCCTCATTCCGACCCTGGCGTTAACCAAGGCGCTATTAGCGCCTTGGTTGACGCCGTTATTTTTCCAACTCTGCTATGGTGAATGGCGGAATTACCGCTCCATTCCAAGGTTGGCGGGGGCGGTAATTCCCCATTCACCATGGGCCCTTCCCCATTCCCATTTTTGCCCCATAGGGCTCAATGGGAATGTGGAAGGCGCTAATTACGGCACCATAAATTACGGTGCCGTAATTAGCTCCTAGGTCCATTTGCGAGTTGGTTTTTTAACGCCTGCAAAAAGCAGGCGTTAAGTACCAACCCGCAAAGGGAACTCGGAATAGGGCGGTAAGGGTTTAACGGCACCGGTCTCGTTACTGGTGACCGTTAACCCTTACCGCCCTACTCGGAATGACCCCCAATGTCCTTAGCAGCAGCTCCTTTAAATAGTTAAAATATAGAAAAGTCTTTAACAAAATATATACAAAGTCCATACAGCGAATTGTACAAAAAACTATTTATAAAAACCACCTTACTTCTGAGACAACCTGGCTATGGCTGACTCAAGGTCTTTGCTGTTGTTCTCCCACAATATTCTTCTTGGTATTGGTCATCACGCTTTTTCGAGATGTTCCTGGCAAGCAGACAGCGGGCATCAGCAGCAGCAGCAATGTGTGGGGGCTCCAAAGTCCTTACATGAGCTAGGCTGCATGTGCAAGATGCAGCCAAGCAATCAGATACAGCATGGGGAGAGTCCCACAACTCTTTTACACCTGGGCCACGTTTGCCAGGTGTGGCCCATGGAGTCCTAGGGGACACCTGTCAGGGGCAGCCCCCTTTACTTAGATGCAGCCCCAAGAGGGCTACAAATGGAGCACCTGTAAACCTTTAGGGAGTTGTCAGTGGCGCTCCACTAGCGCAGTAATGTTTTTATTTTAGAGGAAAGGGACCCTCGAGCATTGACGCATGGGAGTGACACTCCTATTTCCAGATTATCCAGGCAATGGTTTATCATATTTATGATGGTTTTGGAACAGGGAAGTAGACTTAAATGCAGTGACATGGCTTTCAGAGCAGATGTCAAACTGGGAACCTGTGCCCTCTGATCCTGATCTGCGACACTGGAAAGCAGGAGCTCCAGAACTGCATACCGATGCAGCAGGACACAGCTGTACACTATGCTTTTGGTATGGAGTTTAATGAAAGTGGGCTCTGGTTACCAGAGCACACTTTCTGAGATGGATTACCTGCATCATTGTATTATTAATACAAATCAAAACAGCCAGGGCTTTTACACCATTGCCAGATGGCAATTCTTCAAGTGGGCAAACTAACTCAATTATTTATACCCCCCTGAGTTGGCTATCACCTTCTGCTCATTATCTTCTACATTTTCATGTCTTGATCCATCTTGCACTCTCCCAATCCCTTCTTAAATCAAAAAATGAAAATTCAAACCTGGCTACGGCCCTCTAGTTAGCCCAAGTCCAGATTCTCCTTATCTGTAGTGCCACCTCTTGCCAACTCGCCTGAATTGACATTTCTGGAGTTCATGTACCTATGAACACCATGACCAGACTTGCTCCTTCACTTCCTTTTGCCAATGCTCTAAACCATGAATATCTCTAGACTTCTGCACTATCCTTTTCTTCTTGCTTCCCACAAGAGATCACTCTCTGCTCTTCCTAGCAAGTCCCAACTAGTACACTAATCTTATTTCCATTCTTTGCACTCATTCTCCCAGGCTTCCCATGAACCTCCAGGCTGCCCCACCCCCGAAACTCTATTATTTCTCTACCTCACTCTCTGTTGACAACTTTGACAGTGACCTTTCCGAAATCTCTAATGGTATAGAACAGTCTTTTCTGCCCTCTTGCTCCTCTCCATCCTCCTCCTTCTTTTGCTCTCCTGCTTCCATCCTCACCTTTTACTCACTATTGATCTTCCCACTCACCCTCGACTGAGTTGGTGCTTATCCAAAAGGCTGCCCACGCCTTCTGCGCTCTTGCTATACTCTTTGCAACACAAACATTTAAAGTGCTGGACCCTTAGACTGGTTCTTCCTTTCAACATTTCACTATTTCCTGGTATCTTCCCATACCGTTTCAAGATGACTACCAACATATACCTACTTTGAAGACACTCACTACCTAAACATCTATCGACCCACCTGCTCCTTTATCACTATTCTGAAGTTTTCAAACATATAATCAACCTCAACTATGACTACCTGGAAGCCAACAGACTCAGTGAACCCCCTTCCAATCTGGTTTCCACAGCATGTCCTTGATGGAGACACTGATCATCCATGTCCCTGACTCCGTCACTAAGGCTCACTGTTGACATCTGTCATCTATCCTCCTTATCATTGACCTCTTTGGTAGTTTGGACACAGTTGATACATCTGGTTCTCTAATGGCCAGATCAGGCCTTCCTGGTGAGATTTCGGGATCTTTGCACTTTCACCAATCGTGCTTTGAAGCAAACTGTCACATACTGCACCCTATAGCTGCCATTTCCCCTTTCTTTGTCATCCCTTTCTCTATCTTTATGCCTCCATCCCAAAGACCATATTGCTCCTATAAGTGATCATGTGGCACAGCAGAGTAGTCAGGTGTTGTGGACCTCGAAGAGTAGAACCTGGTGTTCTCGTTTCAGAACTCTCATGGCCCAATCAGACTCTTCCTGGTGAGGTTTTGGGTTCCTTACAATACCCTTCTTTGTGCTTTGAAGCAAATTGTAGCAGCACGCAATAGCCACCATTTACCCTTCCTTTGCCCACTGCTGCTATCCCTACCTTTATCCCACTCTTCCCAAACCCCAGTTGGTCCTAGCATCAGTCGCGTGCCGCAAAACATCCTCGACTCATACATTCCCAGGGTAGCCAGCCCAGGCATCCAGCTATGGCACAACTGTTTGTCTGCCGCCCAAGCCTGGCATCATCCCACCCCAAGCCCAGCTGGGTAATATTATATAAGGGGCGACACTCATGAATGAATCCCCGATTTACGGTTGCTCTCCCAGATTTATTCATTGCATAGCCATAGTTATCCAGATTAAGGGTTGCATAGCCAGATCTACTGTTACATAGCCCCATCCATTTACTCCCACTTATCCAGATATATTTTATTTACATAGCCTGATTTACTTTGTTGCATAAATATGGTAAATTGTTGCATAGCTAGATTTATGTTTCCATTGCCAGTCTCGCTGTTGTTTAGACGTATTTGTTGTGTTCTATCATATTCATGTTCTACTTAGCCCTATGGATTTCATAATTATGTTAATAGTTGCATAGCCTGATTCATCTTTCTATTGTCATACTTACTGGTGCGTAGTCAGATGTACTGTTGCACAGTCTGATATATCTTTGCAGTGCCCGACAAACTCTTGCTTAGAAAGATTTATTGTGCTCAGCCAGATGTACTGGTGCAAAGCCAGATCATTTTTTTAAACAGATTTACTCTAGTTTAGCCAGATTTATTTGCCCAGTAAAATGTACTGTTGCACATACAGATTGGGCCTCATTACACGGTAGGAGGTAACCATGGCGATAATAGCGCCCTGGCTGCCTCCAAAGCCTTACCGACTCCGCCCTGGTGAATGGAGCAATTACCGGCCCATTCCAAGGTTGGCGGGACCGGTAATTCCCTATTGCGGTACCGTTATAAGTCTAAAGTCCCTTTGCGGGTCCTGTCCTTAACGCCTGGAAAAACCAGGCGTTTAGGGAGGACCCGCAAAGGGAACTTGTAGTAGGGCAGTAGGGGATTACCGGCACCGGTGCCCTTACCGGTGCCGGTAATCCCCTACCGCCTACCGTGTAATGCGGGCCCATTGATTTTTATTTAACAATCACAGATTAAGTACAACAAAACTGGATTTCCTTTCTTTAATAATCAGATTAATTGCTGCATAACCTATTTGCGCAACCCTGCGTAGCTTGATCTGTATGTTGTGTACTTAGATTAATTGTTGCATGGAGAGATTTATTGTGCTCAGCCATATTCATTTTGGCATGTCATGATTTATATTTGTACAGACTATGTGCTGCACAGCCAAGACATATTTGCTACATTATTAGATTAATTGTTGCATTAGTAGACCTACTTTTGTGCATAGCAAGATCTATTCTTTGCAAAACAAAAATTAAGTGTTGCATGGCCTGATTTAGATGTGCAGATAGACAGATGTATTTGCTGCACAATCAGGTTAACTACTGCGCAGGCTGATTTATCTTTCCATACACAGATTTATGTTACATAGCCAGATTTATTTGTCCATATTCTGACAAATTGTTTCACAGAGAAATTGATTTGCAACATAATCGTATTGCTAGAGATACATGTTTATTTGCTGCATAATTAGAGTAATTGATGCATTGCCAGATTAATTGTTGCACAGCCAGGTTCATTGGTTGCATAATCAGATTAATTGCTGCACAGACAGATTAATTTTCTACATAAACATATTACTTGCTTCACATCCAGATTTATCTATTGCATTATTAGATTAATTGTTGCACAGTGTGGCAAACTGGTATGATTATCGCCCAATGTCAATGTTTTCACAAGAAAGACTGAGACACAAACTTGATGTAAGGCTTGCTTTCATTACCCTCTTAGTGTACCAAGTAAAGCTGTCAGTGATATGACTTTATAATCAAAATGTCAGGATGAATTAGTCTTCAAGTGTCTTGGTGTGAGATTAATCGAGGGGCCAGTCTTTCAACAGAATAGGTCCCTCCCCTCTCGCCCTCCTGTCTCACTAAGCGCCAGAAAACAATCCAAGCAATCCTAACACAGTTATAGGTGCAAAGCAAGGTGCTTCCTCCAGGTCCCAACAAAGCATAAAGGGACACATTAAAAGGTTTACTCTTTAAGGACGATGTTGTTGCACCTACCAGTGTCGGACCGATGGGGGTCATCTGACCCTTGGCACTGGGCATTTATTTTCTCCAGCCACAGACTCCCTTTTGTAGGGTATCCAGATGCCTTTATGGTCCTCCTGTTTGCTTGCTTGTAGGGGGTTTCTGTGGAGCAGTCTTGCAGGCCAGACTGGGACCCAGTTTGTTGCTTCCAAGAGAGTTTGATACATCCTGGTGTAGCTTAGTGGAGAAGTGTGGCCCTACTCTTTCTTGTTGTCCACTGCTACTCTTCTGGATCATCATGGGCTCTCTTCCTGCCATGTCTGCTCCCGGGTGGGCTTTCCTGTCCCCCAAAATGTAGCTGTGCCATCTAATTCCCCCACTCGCTTTGCACTTTCCTTTAAATCACTGTGTATCTCTGTAACCACCTTGTCTTCTCAAAGTGGGAGCTCTCTCTCGCTCCGTCTACTCCCTGTTGGTCTCTGCATATCCCCCTCTCTAGGCTTTTAACACTTGGTTGCCTCTCTCAATGGTATCTCCGTTTCACTCCCCAACTGTCATCTAACTTCCAGTCATCTTCCTCCTACTCCTCACAACAACACTCTTTTTTCCAGGTTCTTACTACAAAATGGTATCTTCCTCTGTTGTATCTCCAATACTCTCACCCTGGAATCTCCCATTTCTGGGTTCCTGTTACTTAACAATATCTCTTTTCTTTCTCTCCAAGATGTTATCTTCTACCTGTTTCTTTATAATATTCCTTGCTTTCTCCCTCCTACTATTCACTCCCTTCTGTGCTACCATTCTCTTGCCTCTTTCCAGATGATACCACTCATCTTCCTCTAAGAGGTGGTTTCCCTCTGTTGCTGCTTCCAACCATTCCCACTCTCTTTCTCGTTGACTCCATTTCCCTCTCCACCTCATTATCTTCCTTCCTATCTAACTGTTTTGCTTCCTTCTCAGATGTCTACCCCTCCTCCAATTTCATTACATTGCTCTTCTCTAAGCCCAACAGTACCCTCAATTTTCTCATGACACCACAATACCTACTTTCCAAGGCTCCCGTTTTGGTCTCCGTCTTGTCCACATCTCCACACTTAGGATGTTACAGGTCTGCTGTCTTTTCCTTCAAGCTCTACTAAGGACTAAAATGCACTGTGTGGGCTGGCTGCATTTTAAAGTCCAGTTGTTAATCCCTGTGGCTGTTGCTTTGAAACATTGGTTGAATAAGTACTGTGACAAATCTGAAAACTTTGTCACTGATTCTCTGGAAGGGAGCCTCTGCTACGTGGCCAGGGAAAAGCAGAGGCTACCTGACTCTGAAAAAATGTGAGGTGAGTGAGGGTATAAACTGTCTGTGAGTCCGCTTAGGCCATAAAGCTTGTGGTGTGGCGATCTGTGTCTCCAGCACAAAAAGGTTTTACCCTAAACCTCTTGTAAAAAGTCAGAGTCATTTGAAGGATCACGCTAAAAAGACCAAAGACCGAGGCCACACTCTAGATACTGCACGTTACCATGACTATGGAATGAGATATTATTTGAGCCACTGAATAAGTGCCAATATTACGAGACCACTAATTAATTGGATATTATAGATAAGTTATCACACACCAAACAGGCAATCATATTAAATCACCAGGGCCTTGAAAACGACCCAATGTCGAAACACATGTCGACTGTAACAAGAAAAGAAATCTGGAGCAACACAAACTTTGAATTTATGTGAAGAAGAATTTGGCGATATACTTTGCAAGACATCATACGTTATTTACAGGCATAGCGCGAACCACCGGTATAAACAAACAGCTCTTGCTACCTGACCCTGGGAGTGGCTATCTGCAGGAGGACCACGTGGCGGAGGACCACATTGGAACCTTTTCGATGGAAAGACCATAAACCGGTGAACGAGAGAGCCAGAAACTGATGAGGCACATGACTTGTGCTGACATTGTGGGGGACCCCGAAGGAAAGCAGGTTGCAGAGCACAGTGCAGAGGCCAACGGGTATGTTGTACAGATGAGCGAGACCGGCAGAGGTTCGCCACTTTTCGACAACGGTCAGCTGGAGCTGTCAAAGTCAGTGGAAGGTAAAGCAGAAAGCGAACAACTCGCCGGATGCAAGACCAGTCAACGGACTGGGAGCGCAGACGCTGTGGAAACACGAGGAACGCTAAAGACGCCATCCATGACCGGTAAGCCTAGAGAGAGTGAACTGGTTACCAGGAAGCGTCGAAGTGAATGACATGTACTGCATACTACGCTAGAGAGACAGAGAGTGAATATTATCGATATGAACATTGTTGAAGGAACAAGCCTAAGTAAAGGTAGGCAGAGTGAATATTACTGACACAAACATTGTTAAAGGAACAAACCTTAGTAAAGGCAGAGTGAATATTACAGATACAAACATTGTTAAATGAACAAAACTATGTTAAGGCAAAGTGAATTTTACAAATACGAGCATTGCTAAAGGAACAAGCATTAGTGATGGCAGTGCAAGTATTACCAATACAAACCTTGTTGGGAGAAATAGCCTAGGTAAAGTGAGTGCAAGTATTAATGATACAAAACCTATTGAGAGAAAGAGCCAAGGTAAAGGCAGTGCAAGTTTTAAATGAGCTCTGAAGTTCACACACAAGAAAACATGGCAAATTATTTTCTCACTCGTGATGAGGATAGGGCAGCTCTTTTTGCCCCAAGATGAAGCACGCATAGTGCATTTAGAAACACTCCAGGTATCTCTGAATCACTTAGACAAAAATGTATTAGATTAGAGAGACTCACGTAAGGATATTAATACATTTTGGGAGATAGCCTCACTCACCAACTATTTAGAGAATTAAAAAATCCCTAGGGGACTGAGAATTCTCATCTTCCCTAATTTTGAAAATGAGGAACACAAAGATCTTGCAAATGAATGGGAGGCTAATCTTCATCAGAGCCCTACAAAATGTTGGAACTCCTAATCTCACATGCCAAAAGGGAACACATTAGGGTAATTAAACAAATCGAGACATTGAGAGATGAGATTACTAAAATGAGTAATCCGGAGACAACTAAAAATAAACACTTTGAGAAGATGAATGAAATATTGAGTGAATATCAAGATGAGATTAAGATAAGGAAATGTAGAAAGTACTTTAGAGATGACAAAGACTATCGTCAAGATAGGGTTTACACGTTTCAAACTAAATATAGTGATGGTTTCTCAAGGTCACGTGGTAATACACCTATCAACACTCCGGTTAGCTCAGATCCAGACTCGGAGGAAGAGGCAGGTGGAGCCACAGAGGACTCAGCTGTAACAAATCATGGTTTTTAAACCATATAAGAAGGTACAAAAGGGGCTCCCAAAAAATCCTCAAACAAGTCAGGTTTCAGAATTCTCCAATAACACATACTTTAACAACAACCGCCACATTAGGAGCAGGAGGGGGGGTGGAAGTTCAGACGAAGACATAGGAAACAGAGGAATTCTTACCAGATCAACTGCCAGGAAACAACAGGGGAGATAAATATCCCAAATCTAGTTGTGAATTTATCAGATAGAACTCTAAGACCGAATTATCAGTTGTGAACAAGGGACTTTCTTATGCACCAACATCAGACACTAACTTTGTGGAATTCCAGATTGATTTATTCAAATTTATTTGGAAGTTAAAGCTTAAAAAATATTTTGCCACACACGTTAAGATGTATGTACCTATACCACTTTTGGACCCTTTAAGCACACATACTGTCACACATATTAATGAGACCCGGACTTTACTGTCACTTACTAGTGAAACTTCTCCAGACTACTCTTCAATTTGTAAAGGTTTAGGTGCACACAAGCGAAGGCTGAAACTTGATGAGCTTAGACCACAATCTAAATTTACTCAAAATGTGGGTACTGATAATGTCAGAGACTTTCTATCAAGCAGTAATACATGTAATACATGATAAGCATATGGATAGGAACAAATCTAAGAGGATAAAACACTACTCCAACCTGAAACAAGATGAACTTCTTGCACTTAATAGACTAGCTAAAGATAACGCTATAACTATCAAGGAAGCAGACAAAGGGGGCAATGTTGTGATCCTTAGTACCTCTGATTATATTGAATGGAAACACTTATCAACTCCGGACTTTTACAGAATTCTACCAGCCAATCCCACTAGACAAATAGTAAATGATTTGTTGGCAATAATTAATGAATGACGTAATTTGGGTTTCCTGACGGACGAGAAAAAGAAATACTTGAGTATCTCTAAGCCAACAATGCCCACAATATATTTCTTGCTTAAAATTCATAAAGCTTTTGCAAGACTGCCCGATGTAAGACCTATCGTGAGTGGGATTGGCTAGGCGACTAAAGGGATTTCGAAATATCTGGATAATGCTCTCAAACAATCAAGATGCCCTCATATATTAGGAATACTACACATGTGCTTCAAATCCTTTCACAAGTGCAATGGCTTGATCATTACTTATTGGTCACTCTGGACGTGACTGCATTATATACCAGTATAGATCATTCTCTAGCAGTAGCAACTCTTGATTTCACATACCGTAATGAATCTGCATCCTATCACACGCACATTGAAATGCTAAAGATGTTTTTGAAGTTCATTCTCAATACCAATTTTTTTCTGTTTAATGACAAGTACTATGCACAAGTTAAGGGCGTAGCCATGGGTGCTAAATACACCCTTTCACTTGCAAACCTATTCATGGCACAAATGGAAGAAACACATATTTTGAACAGTACTGAATCTTGCAGCAACATTGTCCTCTGGAGACGATTCATTGATGATGTTTTTATGATTTGGTCTAGTACTAAGGAGAACTATTTGCAATTTTTGAACTACATTAAAGACAATTCCTTTGGGATCAAGTTTACTGGACATTGCAGTAGTGATAGATTGATTTCTTGGATCTGAGGATTTTCATACTAGATGGTGTAATCAGTACAAACACCTTCCGTAAACCCACTGAAGCCAACTCAACTCTTTTTTTTCCACAAGCTGCCATCATAGATCTACCATTCGTAACATACCAGGGGGTGAGTTCAACAGGGCCCGCCAGAACTGCAGTAGAGATCAGGACTTTGAGATGGAATGCAAACTCCTATCAAGAGGCTACTTTAAAGAAAACATCAGAACTAGTCTGACCAGGTACAACAAGGTGGAGAGCCAGTACCTTACAACCACAAAAACGAGTATCGAAATTGAAGAACACTATTGATGTCGGTACCACATTTTCAAAAGACTCTAATTGTTTGTACAAATTACTGCAGAGGCATTGAAACATTCTTTTACTGGACAAGGATATCAAGCCCTTTCTGGCTGAGAGGCCCAAATGTGTCTCTACAAAAGCACGAACAATTAAAGATAAGGTCAGTCCATCATTCTTTTAACCTGTCTCTGACGTCCAGGAGACTAAGTCCACATGGTTAACTCCAACTATTGGGTTTTACAAATGTGCTAACTGCACTATGTGCAGGTTTGCACATAGCAATACCAACACATATATTGATTGCAATGGCTGTAAACTTATGATTAAAGATCTTATTAATTGCCGCACCACATATGTTGTTTATGCACTTGAATGTGTCTGTGTAAAAACCTACATAGGTTCCACCATCAGACAACTCCGTATTAGAATTAGAGAACACATGGCAAGTTTAAGCAGTCAGGATCCTAAATTTCCACTTGCCCTCTATTGGCAGACCATGCATCAAACAAGTAGCAAGGATGACATACGTTTCATAGGTCTGATGAGAGTAAAGAAAGGGAAAAGTGGTAACATTCTTCTGAAATTGAGACAATTTGAAGCAAAATGCATTTGCTTACTAAGCTGTACCAAGGACGGGTTAAATATTGAGATGTATAACTTTTTGTGAACCCGTAGGATCATGCGCAGTGTAAGCCAATGTTATTGTGTATTATAACATAGAAGCAGCTCAGGGAATTGTGGATTTTGTTAATGATAAGCCATTTAATGCCTTCAGCACTCCAATGTTTTTAATTACTATATTCTAGTAATTAACATTGATGTGCTTTGAACAGTGCACTGTGGACGCCTCAATTGAAAAGCATAATTTTTACAACACTCTAAGGAATCACTTGCGAACCAGCAATTCGACTAAAGTGTCTACTTTTGAACTATGAGCTTCTAACAACTCATCATTTGAATGAATCCACTGTTGATTGTTGTTATATTCAATGTTTAACCAAATCACAGCATATATAATTTCAACTTTATCATGTTAATTTTTACTCAACTTGAAATTGCAGAATGCATAGCAACAGCAGCATTATGATGAATGATGAATTAGATGCTGTATCTCATATAAACACGGCTTGTCTTCGGGTTGAACCATATTTACTTTCATTTTCGTGCAGAATCATTGTCCGCATGTGTGTAGGAGGACTGACTGGTCCACTGAGCATGCGCAGAAGTAATGAGTACCCGCATTGTTCAGCGCGCCGTACACTTTACTTCATCTGTATATATACCAGTTAAAGCAGCACTCGCAAACGTGACAGACGCATCTGTGCAGAGATCGAGCCCTCAATATTAGGTAAGACACACAGCTGACTAAAAAAATGGAAGTCATTACTTCAGGGTGGCTTTATTTAACGGGACATGCTACCCTAAAAACAATAATATATCATTAACCCAACATCCTATTTACATTTTTGCTAGGCCTTTGAACAATTGGAAATGCCTAACTGCGGTAGGACCTGGTTAACGGTGTCTTACCCTAATGAAAAGGACTAGATTCCTTCTTGCGCAACATTTGGCGCCATTAACATCCATGGGTGAGTCACTATTAACATTTTGACATTTAACAATAGCATGCTATTATAAACTCTATTCTGTTTGTAACAAAGTGTGTGTAATTGAGTTACTGCTTTAAGCACTTTATAGGACCTCGACCTAAATCTCCAGACAAGCTACAATTAGCACAACTTATATCTAGGATTGGACCCTAGCTCGCAAGTCTTTTGGTGAGATCCAACTTCATATAATGCATCCTACTTTCTTAAAACCTACACTACGGAATCTTCTGACTTAATGTGTTTCTAATGTGACATACATTAAACCAATCCATAATTAATGTTCTACGTGGGCCAGTCTGACCTTCTGAATGGTAATAATACTACTCTTATGATTACGGGAGAAAAATAATTCTTCAAATCTGATATAGAGCGCTGGTGTTACACTCCTTTGGTAGAAGGGCCAATATTTACTTTTCATGGGCTATCTCAATACGGTACACATTGGGCGCTTTCATTGCACATCAATGCGAACTAGTTTGTAATGTGTTAATGTATTATGTTGAGAATATAACTTACAAAAAGGTTTTGTTTCTATTGCTGTACGTGCCGCATCCCTCAACGCTACACACATGATCGCCGCTGTTTTCGAATGGGGTATGTTAACAAACGTTTTGTTTATTTTGGTTATTCATATAATTGTTGATTATTTAAAAATGATTGCATAATTGAATATGTGAACTTAACTGTTTGGTTCTGTACTTAAACTTGATTACAATGTCAGCCTTGATAACAACGAAGGTCGAAACACGTGTCGGATGACACTCTGCATCAATAAAGACATTGATGATATACTTTGGAAACTAACAACCTATGACTTTTTGTATTTTGTACTTTGTGAACCTTAGCGCCTTATACTTTGGGCAAGAGCGCGATAGGTCTGTCACACCTCAACCTTACACATTTTAATGATACAAACCTTATTGAGAGAAAGAGCCCAAGTAAAGGCAGTGCAGGTATTTCTGACACGAACATTATTGAGGGAAAGATCCTGAGCGAAGACAGTGAAATCATTGCAAGTACAGTGTTAAAAGCAATGGAAGTAAGAAAGGGTCACTGACCCGATATTGGGACATTGTTGTATATTGGATAAAACAGAAAGTTAAGCAAAGAGCGGAGTAGCCCTGGCAGGTTAGTGAACCAGGCAACCAGTGAATCTGGGACTTACACCCAAGCAAGAAAGTGAAGACACCTTGGCAGGCGAGTAAACCCGCGGTAACAAGGATAAAGGATAAAAGGGAACAGGCCACCATACACTGGCAGGATCGTATACCAGGGAAAGGAAGAAGGATTGAGAAAGCCCAGGAGGACAATATACATGTATGTGTATCTGTTAAGTGAAGACTCATGCCCCATTAAGGATTCAAGAGAACTCTGCGAGAACTGTGAGAAAGCATCATCAAGATCACTAACACAAATCTAGAGGAAAGGAAGCCCCTTTCCTGGTGGAACTTTGTTTTGTTTCTGTTTATGCACCTTAGAACTTTGTTTGGAAATTCCAGAATAAGCTACACTTATAGCTCAAAGAAATCCCAATTTTCACCATATATTTAGGTTAGAATGTAAGGGTCAGTTTAGGGTTTTGGACACAGGACTGAAGACTCTATGTTTGTTTAACATCCTGACATAGACGTTCCTTAGTTCTGTTGAGGTAGGGAAACCCCTCATAGAGTTAGGGATAGCTAGGATTTCCCCAACCCCTCTTATTATTTTAATGATAAAAGTTTATCGCCAAAACCTAAGATGCCACTGTGTCCAAGTCTTACTACTGATCTCTTGCAGTACACAAATCCAGAATCTCGATTCAGGTAGATCCATGAACCCTGAGTATGCCAGAAATAATTGCTTTTTTGGCTCAGCAGGGATTAGGGTGACTCGGATACCCGAAACGGTGGATCTGTTGTTCATACTGTTACCGTCGCAGGGCAATAGGACTGAGGCTTCCTCACACTAGCCAAATCTATTTGCTGCATAATCAGTTTATTGTTGCATAACAAGACTCACTCTTACATACACGGATGAAGGATTGCAGAGGCAGATTTATTGGTTTCACAATCAAATTAATCTGATCCAATTGTACCTTTTATTGTTATGAAATGTTGCACTGTATATTTTAAGGATGGGATGATTGGTTTTAATGTTTTAGTGCCTCATTGCAAGTAAGGCGGTAAATTTAGCAGTGCGTCCGCCTCAGGGAATTATTGTTACTGCTGTGGTGTCTGGCAGAATTACTGCCAAATCTGGAAAAGACGGATATGCACATCAACAATCAGCGGTATAATGGTAATTCTGCCAGTTTTTAGTGTTACCGCTGTGAAATTATTTGGAATACCAAACAGTAATTCCACCAAGCAGAAAACCGCCATGACGCAAATGGGAAGGGTTAGGAGTGTGTTTGGAATGTGCACCAAAGGAGTTTCACATACATGTGTCACATTATGTTTATTATGATATCAGTGATGCTTTACATGGCATTTTGTTGACATAACATTGTGTACAACATCCATAGAACCCGGCACCTCTGGGAGAGGTCTGGAGTGTGTAAAGGTTCCAGGTTCTAGGACTATGCTGTTGCTGGATGGCAAGCTGTGAGGTTGCTGCCTAGGACCCTACTTACCAATACTGGGTTTCACTTTATATTGCTGGCTCCTCAATATTCATTCCTTAACTGCAAGGTCTGTTGCAGCCATCTTTAAAAACTCAATCCACTCAAAATCACCATTTTGGAAGTGCATTCGGAATCTGGAAGTCTGCCAGATCATGTCAGGAGGAAGAGGGAAAGGCAAAGTGCCCACAATGCGGCTTTGCAAGCCCAAAATCCATGAGGCACAGCTCATTGTGTTCGCCGAGCAGGTGGTGGCCCATTCGGAAGAGCTCTATGGGGCACAAAAACTGAAGACTTCCCACCACTCCAAAAATGCCATCTAGAGTGAGATCCGGGGCAAGGTGGTGACTTTGGGGACAGTGCCATGAGACTCAGAGGACCTTATGAAAAGTTGAACAACCTCAAAGCCATGGGCCACATACTCATTGCTAATCGCCGTATGGAGACAGCACTCACATCCTGGGAGGAGGCAGTGATCAGTTTACTGCACATGGTGGGCCTGGAGGGTTTCGGATCAGCTGAGGTCTGATACACCAGCCAGGAATACCCTGGTGAGTACATGAGTGTACCATGGGCCCATTTCTCACCGACCCCAATAGATTGTCAACCTACACACTTGCAGTTAACCTGCAGAGCATAGGGCAGACAATGCACAAGCAACACATCAAACACCTTACATCAGGAGGCACGGGGGTGGTAACCCCCAAAAAGACCCACCATAGAGAAGGAGGAGGGCCCCCATGTAGGACATACATCAGAGACATGCAACAACAGGTATCATGGACTGACAATGAATCACAAAATCCATCACCATCCCCTGTAGACAGTGTGCACCACACCCATGTATACACAATGCATGTCAGCCACAACCCACAAAATTCATTGCACAAATCCAGCAGCTGCTGGTGGCCTGACCCCGCAGACAAGTGCAACAGATCAGTAGCAGCAAGGCCTCTATGCATAGTATGTTCCACCTAATACTGCACTCACACTATGTGGGTAATAGGCACCCATCATACAATAGGATTATACATTTCAAATACAATATGGGCCCAGGTCTACATGGGCACCCAGGACCTTGCAGAACTGTTAAGTGCATGAGAGCACCGGCCAGCAAAGGTAGACAATCCCAACAGTTAAGAATTACAACCAATCATCAATGCTGTTACCTGTGGCACTTCCTGATATTAGAACAAGCCCCTTTTGGGACTGTTGCACACTCTCCACCCATTGTTCCCAACACCCGACAGCTAAACTGCAAGAAATCACACCTGACAACATTTCAACAAGGGTAATCAATCACAAATGCTCCAGATAGGATTTTGAAGTAGGAGTATTTTACTTCCTATTTTTGAAAGTTGGGAGTAAAATTCTTTTTTAGGGCGTGTAAAGATGCAGAGGAAGGCAGCTTACCAGGAGGTGTCATGGTAGTTTGCAAATACTTTTATTGCATTCAAAAACCTAGCTATCCCTTATTGTAAGAGGTGTTTCCCTGCCTCAAACTAAAGACTATGGGGTCTCTCAGAATGTCCGTAAACTGAAAGTACCATCCTGAGTCAAAACTCTACCTCTGTACCTTGCACTACAATTAAGAGTCCTAATCAAAAGTAAAGTTATTTCAGCAGGAGAAGGACTCCCTTCTACTGGTGTCTTAAAATAAAGTTAAGTTCTTCAATACTTCACTCAATACCAGTGGGGATTACTCCCTTCCCCTGGACTTGGATTACATACAGTTCTAGATGTGGCCAGGAGGAATGACCCCCTTCCCCTGACTTCTCTGCTAATGCTCAAGCTGGATCCAGGGGGGATGACTCCTCTCCCTGGATAATGGTTTCACAAAACCTCCAATTGTGTACAGGGGGAATGACTCCCTTCCCCTGAATGCTAGTATCAACAAAGTTCCAAATGTGCCCAGGGGAAATGACTCCCTTCGCCTGTGTGTTAGTTTCAACAAAGTTCTAGTTGAGGTCAGGGGGGAATAGCTCCCTTCCCCTGTCTCCTTAGGTAACTTTGACAACTGTCCCAGGCTTTCCTTATCGCATCAGTGGTCTTTTATTTATCACGGTTTGGAGGGTTCCTCCCTCCGATATTGACTGTGTACTTATTTGGGTCCCAGACCCTGTTAGCTCCCCTTTCCTGTCAGGCCCACTTGGTTCACCCTCCTGTCAAGTACTGCCATGAGGAGGATGAATTGTTTGTTGATATACATGACTTTGGTTTGGGTCTTAGCCCCTGGTTTCTATTCTTCTTTTATTAGGCCCACTTAGTCCACTCCCCTGCCAAGTACTGCTACAAGGAAGATGACTCGCATTAATATAGCATTCACTTCGGTTTGGGTCCCAGACCCCTGGTCGCTTCCCTTTTCACTTGGCCCACTTGGTTGACTGTCTTCCCAAGTACTGCCACAAGGAAGATGTTTTGTATCAATATAGATTTCACCTTGGTTCTCATCCCTTCTCACTATGCCACTTGGTGTACTCTCTTCCCAAGTACTGCCATGAGGAAGATACTTCGTATCAGTATAGATTTCCCCTTGGTTCAGGTCTCAGCCCCTTGGTACTCTCACTAGGCCCACTTGGTTGAGACTCTTCCCAAGTACTGCCATGAGGAAGATGATTCTTATCGTTCTTCCTGTGCGGTTTATCCCTTTCCCACGCCTCCAAGCCCCTACTACCAGTCTCCGTGATATGATTGTTACCTTTGTTGGCTCCGGGAGTCTTCTGGGGTGCATGCGTCGTCTCGCCGGGCTACACATGTGTCTCTGGCCTCTGCTGCTCTCGCTCCACATACCTTCTTCCTGGTCTCTTCACCGACGGTGTAGGCGCTATTACTGGAACATTCAGTTTGTCTCCCAGAGGTCACGCCACCGTCTCCCAGGCTCCAGTCACCTCCTTGGCCTTCTCCATAACGCCATGCAAAGGACAACCATTGTCAGCCTTTGGGAGCGAACTGCTCTCGGATTTCTCACTGTGTCTTCTGCGTCTCCTATGAACATCCCGGACTGTCATTCGTGCTGGTATGTGACTCCCTTATTGGAAGTCCTTTTCAGTTTTTATGTGTTTCATGGGACGACCCCCACCTGCTGAATTCTATACCATTCCTGTATCTTCTCTGTACCATTCTTCATGGCTCCTGGTGGACACTTCGTCAAAGTACTGGCCTTGCTGGTAATGTTCCTGCTTTAGGTGATCTTTTTGTGTCAGTACTAGAGTTAGTCGTACTGGGCCTCCTAACGAGGTTGTCGGTAACCCGCCGGTAGCACCCCCGTAGCTCCCTACCGCCACCTGATATCCCGGATCCGTGCCCCTACAGGCATTCTCATAGTACGGCGGGCAGGAAAGGGTGCCGGTATGTTGCTACCTACATCCTTATTTCCAGACCGCCGTACTTGGAATGAAGCCCACTGTCTGTATTATTAGCAATCTTCATCTCAGTAGAAGTAACTGGTATAATGTTACAGTAACAAATAGAAGTGCTGTCAAGGGGGTTGGTGGAAAGGTGGTAACGGGCTTGAGAGGGTTAGGTTTGGGGTGTTGTGCCGACTTTTACCCCGGTGGTCATCCTTATCCCCACAAGGGGAGTCCCTCCCCATGAGTTCCTCCTGCATTAAACCACCCCTAAACTCATGAGAAGGGGCTCCCCCTGGAGAGAAGTGACAGCACCTTGTGAATCGTCACAGGAGTAAAAATGTAAGTCTAATTCCCAATCAGAGTATTTTAAAAGCGAGTAACAATGCTTTAACTGCAAAACGGAAATGTTCTTGTAAGAATAATGTACACCTTGTTGGTCCTACACATTAAAAGATACCTGTTCACTTCTTGCAATCAGGCAATAATAATAGTAGTTTCTTCCGGTGGTACTATGTGCACTACCGGCCCAAACATATTCATGGAGCTGTCTGGGTGAAAGCAGGGGCATAAGGTCCTAAGTGTCTGTTTCATATTTTTTGTTTGGGGTATTTTTACTCTCTATTTTTATTTTTGCGGGGTATTTGCCTATTTGTAGGGAGTAAAAGTGGCCGGAACACCCCTTATCTGTAGGTCTAGTAATCATGCAATGTTCCATGTCTCCCAACAGGCACACAAGTCAGCCTGGAGCCCTTGGAAGGGCCCAGCATATCTGCCACTCCTGCTGCTGCTAGTGGCTATATTGCACAGGCTCATGCTGCCTGATCCATTGTTCCAGCCCCCAGGAAGCCACGTAGCCACAAGGACACCACCAGGACAATGCTGTCCGAGGGCACTGCTACAGCCACCTCTGAAGGCATGACCACATCTGCAATAGTTGTGGCAGAAACATTCACCATAGGAGAGCTTGCAGGAGTACCTCCTACCCAGACACCTTCCACCACTGCTGGCACAGAGTCTGGGGTACAAACTGAGGCTGTAGGGCAGTCCACTGTACAGGACACAGACAATTTACCTGCCCACATTGCAGCACCTGTGCCAAGCACCGCTGACACCACCACCACATCTGCTCTCTCCCCTTCCCAGCATATCTCCTCTTCACACCAGTCCACTCGCCTTATCATCTCGCCGTGTCATGCATAAGACAAAGAATCCCCACCAGAGGATGATGATGCAGATGGAGCAGATGTTGATGGCTCCAAGGGAAAGCACCGCCATGTTACACCGAGCCGAATTCCCCAACACAACAGATGATGCCAACTGGGAATTGCTCACGCGGATTGAGCAGCAGCAGGAGAGGATGAAATGGATTTTCCACCAACAACTCGGCCACTCCCAGGCAATATGAGACACAGTTCAATGTGTCTCCAGGAGGGTGGCAACTGCCCTGGACAGTTTTTGTTGGCGTGCTCCAAATAGCACAGCTAGCACAAAAGTGATAAGCCAAAGGGTTTGGGAGTTGGCAAAGCACATGTCAGCAATAAATGAAAATGTCTCACTGGCCATAGCCCTCACCCTGCAGCACATCCTGGGTGGTGGACCGGCCAGTTCATTGTCAGCTACACCAACAGAGGGATCCGTGGTGAGCACACCACCAAGGCACTCGCAATGGTGCATTGCTCGTGCCACCACTACAAAAAAACAAAAAAAGATGGCAAAAGGAAGTAGTGGACATTTACATTTAATGGACCGCAGACCACAAGGGTGTGGGGAGGGTATGGTGTTGGGGATTAAGGTGTGGGGAGGTATGGTGTTGGGGATGCGGGTGTGGGGAGATAATGGTGTTGTGAATTAGTGTGTTTATCACTTCCTCAGGTCTATCCTGAAGTGCCCTGTTGTCACATGCATCAGAACCGGGAGGAGGGGGGCATTGGAATGTTCCGCCATATGCACATGTTGTGCAGTATTGCGTATATTACAACGATTCGTCTGACTTTAGCTGGTCTGTATAGGAGTGCCCAACCTGAATCTTCCCGTTAGGAGTCAAAATGTACGCTCATTGCATGTAATGGTCCTCTTGTGTGCCTTGTTATCTCCTGCGGTGTACCAGGGTTCCTTACAGGAGTCATAAAACTTTAACTGCGGATAGCCTGAGCCACCTACAACAGATTGAAAGGACAGTGTGGAACATGACAGTTGGTTGTCAAAGTGCACGCTACTATTCCTATTGTGCTGGTCGAATTTGTGTGCTCATATGTGTTTGTGGATGATGCCCGGTATCTCGCTTGGCTGTGGCAGTGCCTTTCAATGGGCTCTAGAATAACATTGCTGTGTGTCCTGTATCATTGGACATGGGTATGAGTCTGTTTGGGCATCACCTCTGATGGTGATGGTGCTAGGCCATTTACTGAGCTATCCCCGCACATTAGCAGGAAATGGTTTTTTGGATTTCAGTGGGGCATTGATTAGTGCAACGAATCATGTGCCTGCTTTCGTGCATATCATGATAGTCTGTAGTGTTTCCTCAGGTCACTCTGTAGCAGGTGGAAAGTGGGTGAAGGGCTATGGCCTATTTTATGTGTCTTCGACTGGCATAATGGGACTTGTATGCTCACATTTGTTCTTATGCCTGTCTCCTATGAGTGACATCATTGTCAGAATGACTACTTACACAAAAGCCAGGTACGCTGTTCCCTCTGTGTGTTCTCATAAACTGAAAGGGTGCTGTTCCTCAGGACCATGATATTGTTGGTGGCACCTGGAAATCATGACATATGCATTGCATGTCATCTGAATGTTCATGGAATTATACTGTTTCCGATTCCAATGACATTGGGGAACTTGGCAATGACTGTGATGCTGGAAATGCATCGGAGGGACAGGGCCTCCGTATCCTTGTCCTTTACTGCTTTTTATCGTGTGTTCTGTTGTGTTTTCCGCGCAGGAGTTCATGTGGGACTCCTGGCGGTGCAGCTCTTTCTTTTGGTTTGGTGAACGGACCCGTGGGATACCCTTATGGCACCCATGGGTGGGGGTACAACCCTGTGCCCCTAGTGTATGTTTTTGGGCACCTGTGGGTGGCCCGCAGAGCAGGGTATGGGCTGGTGGCAGCTCCATGCTGAATTTGACAGGTGCGCAGAGTATCCTCCATTTTGGGATACCCCGGCCCTGCCATTGGGATCAGTTGATTCCTGATGGAAAACAAGATGGCCTGGTGGCCTCTTGCTTTCTATTACCCATTACCTTGTTTTCCCAAAGTCCTGGGAAGCCCTGACTCTGTCCCTTCCCCCTGACTGGCTGTTGGGTGGAAATGCCATATATGGTGTTGTTGTGAAGGCCCGGCCAGACTAGCTGGAGCCTTGCCGGTGATGTATGTTGTGGGTACCTCCTGTGTTGAATGGCTTGGTACTTGTCCCAATACACATAACTTGTTGTGAGTGTCTGGAGAGAAGTGAATGGCCTGAATACCTTGTGTGCCTGATTGGCTGCCTGCCTGCATGAATGCCCATAGTCGTGATTGGATGCTTGAGTGTGACCCAGCGGAATGAATGGGAGATCAACAGTATATCTGGGGACCTCTCACTGCTAGGAATCGTGTTCAGAAGCTGAAGTCCACTACGATGAGTAACTGGAGTAACTGACGCTTGACCTTGAAACCCTGCTGGACGAGAAGAATTGCTGTTGCTCTCCTTCGCAATCTGAAAGCTGCCATGTTTCCAAGGACTGACCCAGAGAGGACATGGTAAGGCGCCCTCTTCTCAAGCTACGAGGGACCATCGTGCACAGCTGACCTTTGCCAACGCTCCCTGGTAGACAGACCTTCGACAGGCTGCCGACCCGATACGGGGACTGCTGCGGAACTCCAAGGAGAAGCACTCGGACTGTTGTCCGCCACTGTCGACGACCGTCGTCGCCAACCGGAGCCGCCGTGCTCCCGTTTGCCTAAGAACTTCCATTGATCATCGGACGCTGTCGTCTGCATCGTCACCTGCTTGTCTCCCGCTGGAGAAGGCCCGACCGTCGACGCGCCGAGGAGCATCCACCGGTGGGTTTCCCGCCACCTAAGGACCACAGAGACGCCGACGACTCGATGCCCTTTCAGGGCCACAGTTCTTCATCATCTCTTTGCGGTCCAGAACTATCGTCACTAAGGTGCCCCGCACGCCTCTTCCTTGCAGGACGCCAACGCTCTGTCGTCGACGAGCACCGCTAGGAACGAAGCTGCCACTTCCCTGCCGTAGTTCACCCTGTTCACCGTTGGATGTTCGACGACCCGTGACTCCTGCCTTAAAGGGAGGGCACTCAAGAAGGGCTGTCGATTCCCCGACACCGAACGCCAAGTTCCCCGACACCTCTCGACGATCCGTGGCTCCCGCCTGAAAGGGAGGCACTCAAGAAGGATTGGTCGACGCATCGTCGAAGAACTCTACTCCACCAGGTACATTGGGGGGGTAAAACCTTAATAGGAAGAAGTGAGACTATTGAACATATGGACTGGGCTTGTGCGATATATCTTGATTTACAGGTTGCCCAGGTGGGGGGATCTCCACACAAAACTGTGCCTAGCGGTAGGGGTCAGTCTTCTGCCTATTGTTTCAACCATCTTACATTCCTGCCTATCTCTATTGCTGGTTTCCTCGTTATTAATCTGTGTGACATTTCAACCGTACAGTTGATGCACTTTAATGAGATTTGATAACATTGGTGGTACCACTTTAGAATTGTATATATTTATCATTATTGACTTCCAAGTACAAAGTGCGTTATTGTGATCGTGTACATACCCTTGAATATTAATTATATAAAGACTGTGTTTTCAGTAATACAGTGTGTGGACATTCCTTTGTGAGGGTTCGGGGACTACACTGTACTTAAGAGCCAGCCTGCATCACCTCCTGAGAATCTAGGCCTTGATTGCTCGACTACGTTACCAATAATAGAGAATCTTGGCTGGGGTCCTCTGTGCCTCTCCTCTACCATATAGAGAGCGGAAGTACAGACACCCCCTACCAGTCTTTACAATGGCATAGAACCGTGCCTTTGCAGCATGCACCTAAGCCTGGGTGGTAGGCATGGAGATGTGTTTATGGGCATGCCTTATGAGCACATCCGACACTTTCTACAGCACATTTTAGAATGTTAGCTGGGACACCCCGTGGCATCATCCAAACAGTGTGATTGAATACACCCGTGGCTCAGAAGTGGAGGAAGGACAACAGCTTCAGCATGAGTGGCATGGTAGTTCTGATGGGGATGGTGCTCTGAAGATCAGCCTCAATCGGGGTACACAGGTCTGAAATGATGTGCCGGTCCAATCGATAGAGTGTGACTAATTGTTCATCAGTCAGTTTCCAGGGGGATGGACAGACAAGTGGTATGGGTAACCTCTGCAATATATGTCACCTCTGCCTTTGTGGTGCCTGTATCCTTCCCTGCTGTGGCCTTGCATGCTACTGGAGCTCAATGAACAGTAGCAGATTGTAATTGCTGTAGTTCATGTCTGGCTGCATGTTGCTTCAAAGTGTGCTTGGGGAATGTCACCTGGATGCTTTTACCTCCACCTTTTTGGTGGAGGTAACTACACTCCATTTTTGGTGGAATTACTGGCCATTTATGGAAGTATTTCCATGGTATTTCCACTTGTAATATGGAGGAATTACCATTTTTATTTATGGGCACAATTCCGCCAGGGTTAATTCCACTCTTTTCAGCGCTAATTCCACTGGTGGTAATTCCACCTGTGCTAATTCCACCAGTGGAAATTACCGCCCATTTTCTAGAACCTATAATTCGGCGGAGTAAAAGTGGCGGTAATTCTGTTACCCACACTTTTTCCACTTACCGCCCAACTTGTAACAAGGCCCTTCGTGTTTTAACTTGATAGTCTGAATGTATGAAAGTTTTGAATTTTACATTTTGAATTGTTTGTATGAAATTTTATGGGAAAATGTTTCCCGAAATAAAGTAATACTGCACTGAAACTGTTCCCTTGCCAAACATAGACCTGTCTAGCCAAATTAATTTGTACATAGCCAGACTTATTTTTTGCTTAAGTAGTTACTCTTGCACAGGTGGATGTATTTGCTGTATAATCAGATTAATTGTTTGCAGATCTATTTTTGTTTAGCCAGATTTTCATTTTGTTGACTGGATCGTTTATCACACTATCTGGCTAAATTAATGAATGCATTAATTAATCTTTTATAACACTCTTAATACCGGAGACCAGTCTCTAAGCGCAGACTGGGATTCAAACTGGTGTTGCTCTGCATTGTCTTGCTTCCAAGACAAAGATGTTGCCACTGAGCTATCCTCCTCAGCACAAACTGATAGATGAGTTATTGGGCAACTTGATTGCGTGATATTAACTATGTTTGCACATCAAGATGAACTTTTACACTACTAGTGTGAATCCAAACCTAATTGTTACTGTGTTCCTTGTTCTTTAACATGTGTTGATCACTTTGGCAACACCCTATCCCAGATCGACAACAATACCTCCCTAATTGCACCTTACTGTTTGTTCTGCATCACCTGACTGACTGCTACACTACACCAATGTGCATGTCTCGGAAGTAGTTTCTGCACTTCATCCCATCATTGTATATTAGTAAGACTGCTTAATGCCCTGAAAATGGTAGATAGCCAAATTCAAGCTGAAGAGAGATGCATGAAAGCAAGGAAGACCACTCTCACAACGCTGATCAACCAATGGTCATGAAATATTGGAGGTAGTCTTAATGTCTGTGGAAGGCAAATGGAGATTATGATTATCTAAAGAATGTTGATGGGAAATGTCATTATAAGTGAACTTCAATCATAAATTATATCCAACTCAATTCCTTCTGCCATCAAAGAAGCGTGGGTCACAGCCCTCCTAAAGAAACCCACCTTAGACCCTACCATCCCCACAAACTGCTGCCCTATCACCACAGTACCTTATTTCCTCAAAATCCTGGACCGCACTGCCTGCGCACATTTTCAATCACACCTTGAAAACCACAATCTGCTAGGTACCCGCCAATCAGGCTCTAGATCCAAACACAGTACGGAATCTGCCCTCCTCAACCTCAAGATCCAGCTTGATCACATCAGGGATAATGGCGAGCTTGCAAACCTGCTCTTACTAGACCTATCTGCAGCTTTCGACCTGGAAGATCATGAAATCCTCTGCAAACACCTCACCACAACTTTCCACCTCTCCCCGGAAGCCACCTTTTGGATCCAAACCTTCCTATCTGGCCGACCCACTAGAGTCTTCCTAGGGACCGAATCAGCGGAACCCATACCCGTTTCCTACAGTGTCCCACAAGGTTCCTGCCTCTCTCCTGACCTCTATAATATGTATACCAAACCCCTCTTGGACCACCTAGACAGCCTCAACATACCCTACACCAATTCGGCCGATGATACACAAGTCCTCCTCAAAATCACAGGAAACCACGAACAATACTCTACCAACATTAACCGCGTCTTCAGTATCATACAGGCATGGATGGCCACTCATCACCTCTGATTGAATGATGAAAAAACAGAGATCCTTGTCATGGGATTCCCCACACTGCCTCAAACACCTCAGTCCTGCCTTCTTCTCCTTCTGCATCGATGGCAACACCATCCCCTTCTCCGCCCATGTCAAAACACTAGGCGTCTACCTTGACGCTGAACTCAAAAAGCAAAAATATGTCCATGCAATTGTTTCCTCTGCAGCCTATTCCACCAAACTCATAAACCTCTCCAGAAGATTCCATCCTCCAAATAACTGCCTTACCCTAGCCAGAGCCATCACAGGCAGAAAATTGGACTGCTGCAATGCCATCTTATCAGGGACCTCTACCAAAAATATCAACAAACTGTAACTGCTCCAGAATAACGCTCTCAGAGCTGTTTGGGGCATGAAGCGCTCCGATCACATTTCACAAATCAGCCAGGAGTCTAATTGGCTCCCCTTCAAAGCTCGTACTGACTTTAAACTGCTCACTATCATCCGCAACTGCCTACACAATACTGCCCCCTACCTCATGAACCGTATCACCAAGAAACATAACACACGCAAAATCTCAGTTCCTCCACCACATCTGCCTAGCACATACCAAGATTTGCCAGAAAGCGAGTTTGAGGCTCCTGCTTTACCACCATCGATCTCACACTTTGGAACACCCTCCCTTAGCATATCCAAAACGAAGGCAGATATACACTCTTCCGAAAGAAAAGAACATTCTCACTAATTAACAAATACATGTAACTCTTACAGCCCATTGTCCACTTCTGAACATGACGAACTATGTATGCTGAAATGGAACCTGACTGTTACGAACCATACTGTAAAGCACTATGTACTGCCTTCTTAGCGCTGTGATACCTCCGGGACCAGGCGCTACCAACAAATACAATAAATAAATAAAGAGAAGAGTATGTTGTTTCAAGAAGGACTAGGGTTTCATATTCAGCACTAAGCCTAGAGTACCTTAGAGAGAAAACTCAATTTTGAATAAAATGCTTGCATTCAGGGTGGAGAAAAGAAACTTTGCCCACCAATGCTATATTTACTCACATACTTGTGTTCTGCTTTCTTAGCACAATTATACAAAACGTTAGTTACACCGTCAAATGTATAACCATGTATTACTAACAGATCAGCTACAAACATATTATGATTAGGGAGCGATTCTTAATTGGGTTAACGATGCACATCGTACTGGTTATCTCTGGACAACGTGGTGTGACCATGGGTGGCCAGGCTTGCCTGTCTCCTCATAGAAGACCTTTGTAATAATTAGGAGTAAATCTTCCTTAGTGAGCTCACAGAATCTCCCACTCATATAAACATTTCCGTTTAAGGTGTCGAGCAACACAGGGTTGGTAATACTTGAGATAGTGGGCTGCCCACTACTGTGTTTGCTCTGTAGTGCTGCTATTAAAGATTGACAAACTAACCTTACACAAGATTCAAGACCTGTGTCTGATTTCCACAACAGTTTTGATGCCTTTGGCCTCCGATTCATTAGCGGAAGTGGACCACAGAGGAGTCAGAGACGAGCCTGAACCCATAGACCTAGGGCCCTTTACGATGAGGTAGCAATACTTAGAGATAGATGAGGATGCAGATTTTACTCATACATCAATAATCAAAACGACTGAGGAAGTTGGCAAAGCAAGTTAATGTTTTATTTGCAATTATCTAAAACAGGGAGTTACAACGGACATCAACGGTCGTTCGCTCGATTTCTCTCAATGCATTCTATAAAAATCATAATTTTTATAGTCAAAACTCATCATCAGTGACATCAGACTACATGGCAAACTACAAAAACCTACTTGGGGATGTGATAGGCTTAAAGGGAACATCTAAGTATATGTTCCATAATAAAGGGGGAAGTGATTGGGTCTCTAACATCAGGTGGAAAACTAAGCCCTCCTCTAGTGCAAGTCATCTTCAGCGTCACAAAATATACGTCGATCCATTGGTTACACAAATGATAGGGCTCTCTGTTACGGTGCCCTCTATAATTGGTTGCCACACGTGTACCCTTCTGTAGTATTCCACACGCCAGCAACACGCAGGCTGGTACTCCAGGTGCTTGGTGGGGTTGGCCTGGTCATGCCTCCCCACCCAATTAGCCCAACATCTATCATCACTCTGGCAGTCTGCCAGTCAATTAAGGCTTTGAACCTGGCCTTGCAGAAGCTCTCTGTGCCTGAAAATAAAAGGGAGTATAGGCATAGTTTATCTTCTGGTTTCGGTGTAGCTCGACCCAATGTCTATTTTGATCTGACAATGTAACTAGAGGCCGAGTTTCCAAGCTCTTTGCTGCATTTAAAACTATTAAATGATGCACTCTTGACGCCTTCAGTGTTTTTCCATTCCACCTCAAATAGTAGTTTCTTTCTTTCTCACAGTCATGTAACTACTGGATGGACAACCAGGCTGACGGTGGCCTCGGCTTATTGGTGTTGGGCCAGCCAAGCCTTTCTTGAATTCTCCTTCGCCATTACCTATTTTCCAACTGCGTCACACTGAAATCCTTGCTATTCACGGGGTTCAAGCTCTGCTAAAGTGCATTGTGCAACATCCGGATTCTATGCATTCCTATGTATATACATTGGTGCATCGCTGCAATCTATTCACTACGTAGCCAGCCTTAAGATCACTTTGTCTACTTGCGTTACTGCATCTGTACAATTCTAAACTGATTTTGCATTTTCTTTAGCGTTTCTTTAGTATGAGCATCTTCATTTCCAGCCCGAAATGTTGCTCATCTTTAACACCTCCTCTTCAGATCTTATAGAATGTCTATGTTCTTTTGCCTTGTGCATCTTTTCTGGGTGCGTCAGTTCTGCTTCGCATGACATCACCAGTCTTCTTTCTTACTCATTTTCACACTTCTTCCGGGACTTTATCCAGAAGGCTATCACATCTTTGTTAATTGCATATGGGGTTTTCTCAATGGATATCTAGTTTCAAGGATTCTTTGCGGTACAGGCATTCTCACTGATACTGCATGTGTTGCAATTTCCGGTTCCCAACATATAGGGGCAGAGCTTTTGGTGGGGGTACTTGACTTCTCCACTACAAGCCACTCAGGAATGCCTGGGCCCAACAAAGAAGGTATGATGCTTTGTCTTAATTGGGAGCACGCTTGGGTAACCATCAAGGGTGTGGAAGTATTTGTTCAAATGAAGGAAAAGCAAGTTTTATTCCGAGAAGTGTTTTTATAAATGTTTATAATTAAAATTGTTTGGTTGTATATGTTTATTGTGTTTGTCTGTGCTAACTTGTAACTGCTATTCTGGATCTGTTAGAAATAATGCGCTTAAGAGCCCCATCCAGTCTGGGGACAAACTGCTGTCACTAGTAAAAGCACTTGCATTCATACACTACTGTTAAGGGCTCATGATAAGTGTAGAGAGTCAGTATTGTTGTATGAATGGCTCTTGAATGAATGTAAAAAAGAGGTGTGTGCACAGTTAAAAACCACCAGAGAACTGGCGTACTACTTGCTCAATGCACACAAGACGTTATAACCAGGATCAATTTGGCACTTTAGGGCTGGTAGCAGAGAATACTGTAGGGGTGCCTAAAAGTGACAGTTGAGTTTATTGTCTGTCCACCCGTTTCAAACCTGATTCTTGTGTGCAGCCATAGACCCAATGTTTTGGCAATTGTGGCGTTGGGAAAGACTTATTTCTTTTCCCCCAAGTCATCTCAGTTCCTGTGTTTTCCGTAGGAAAACCTAGTGACAGAGACTCTCAACAAGCCCTTTTACATTTATATTTTGTCTATCCTAGCACGGGATCTGATTAGCCTTATATATCCTATCTTCAACCTTATGTGTGTCTAACCCTTGTCACCTTCACTTACATGTCTCTGCACTGGTAATGGTGTTAATGGCGGTTATAAGCAGTGTCTCAATGCTGTTGTATGGGACATGAGCTGTTCCAGGTCTAGCGGCATCTCAGCACTGCAGCACGAGGCATTGCAAGGATCAGCACAGACTGCCTTACAATCTAATCCTTGTCTTACCTTGTGATGGGATAATGGAAGCAGTTCAGGCAAAGCAATTGCCCCTTCTCGCTAAGGGAAATCCAGGCTATTTTATGTACTAAAACGATTCAACCAGGACATGTACATATCACTATTTTCATGTATTAATGTCAATGAAGCTGTTCTCCAAAAGAAGCTATATTTAATCTTATTACTATTGTTAGCCTATGAGCAGTGGCAGGGACCCAGTGATCAAAGGTCCACCAAAGGCAGTGGGATTCCTTCTTCGATTGGTATGCATAGGCCAAATGACATTCTGAGTCCAAGACCAGAGCTCTGAAAGATGCCCAAAGAAACGTCCTCGAGCATTTAAAAGAACTGAAATCATAGGAAGTGAATTTTGGCGTCTTTAAACACAGAAGTTACAGTAGGCTCTATCCAGTGCTCCTACAGGTACCCCTGTTGAAAGAAACCCCCGAAAATATCTTAGAGTTGCATATTCTTGCTATATTGACATTGAGCCTGATCAGGCACCAGATCAAGTCCAAGCAGCTGCATCTGCTCCACCATCTTCACTGGGAGGGCAAATTCCATTTCAGAGCTTAGATTCATTCCTCAGTGAACAACCCGCATATAGTCAATCCACTCCCATATGATCACTGCGAGGCTCTGCATCTTGATCGCATTCAACTATGATGCGCTGCATTATCCATGGCTGATTTCAAATATCCTTGGCACCTCACCTGTATCTAATTCATCTGCAACCTATTAAGGGTTTCCGAATATATCCCTCTTAGCTAACAATGCAGCATACATGTTGAGACAGGTAATACAATAGTATGCTCTATTTAATATTGTGAAAAGATTTTGTAAGAACTGTGAAGATCCTTTTAAGTTTCATGAAGTGTTACAAGTTATTATCTACTGCTACAATCCTACCTGTGTTGATTTCAATCAGTTGTTAAGAGCTGCTATCACTCCTGACCTATTCATTTTAGAGGAACAAACAAGTAACTGGCCATTGGAAGAATCCCCAAAGTATACTTTAAAAGAGATGACTGACGGGATATTCTGCACCATTAGAAAAATATGCCCATAGAAGAAGGCTTGGCTAAGATAAATACATATAAGCAAAGTAAAGGAGAGTACCTGGCCGATCATCTTGAGAGGCGTAAATTATGTTTTAATAAGTTTTCATGCAAACCCAATGTGGCAACGACTGCACAACGAGCCGTGGCTTCTGCATTCGTACTGGGGATGTAGCCCAAAATTGCCAAAGGAAAACAGGAGTACTCTGTAGAAGCTGGTTCTTTGTCAATGAATACTCTGACATCTTGATAGGTACAAGTAACTTCTTTACTTAGTTCCATGTACATTTCATCAGGTTCATCAAGTCAGATAAGTATAAGACAGGGACATCATTCTCAGCATCCACCGGCATCCCCTGTCCAGGTAGTCACATCTTTCAACTGACACACATAGAACCCACTCATACAACAGCATTCTCTCAGCCTGCATTCTACATCAATCACTCCAACATTCCATGCATTCCAGGCAGGGTAGAGGGAAGACTACATCACAACATACTCATTAGCTGGTAAGGCAAAACCTTGACTGAGGTGTTATTAGCTGCACAACATTTTCATGAAAAGGCAGAAATAAACTATGGAGGCTAGATTAATGGCTTTACCAAATTCAGCAACTGCAGCCTTCACAATGAAGGATCGGTCACCGAGCAGGACCTAGCTTTCGGGGAACTGAGAGGGTCAGCAGAAGAGGAGTTGCTGTTAATGTTGAACAAGGAGGAGCACAAGATAGATAATGAATGTGCACAACCAACAGTATAATTATTGTAAAGAAATTGGACACTAGATGTTCTAGTGCCGAAATCGATCAGCTCATCAGTAAGCATAAACAGCGCAGCACCCCCATTCTATTTCGCAGTCATTTACACCATCTCCATCTCCTGCTATGTTTATTATTGCAAAACTGATTTTGCTTGATCCTCCTGCTTCTAATGTAAAATATGGTGTTAGCGGGAAGTTTATTTATTGTCTGTTTGATGCTGGAGTGTCACACTCAACTTGGAGAGCTTCTGAGTTTCCACATGTTCAGACTGGGTGGTAAATGCAGTTTATAATTGAGGTTGACCAATACTACATCCACATCACAACCTATGACTGTTACTTTGAGTCTTCTTTCCGAGCATCATATGTTTCTATTGAGTCCTTCTATGCCAGTGAATGTATTAGGCATTGGTTTATCATGTGAAATGGTGTAGAGGAGGTCCCGAATAAAGCCTGCACTCCAGTCGCCCATTTTGAAGTACCAGGAACGTTCACACCAAGATATGTGACTTATGATGAGCAAATAAATCAGCAGAGAGCCGCAGTAGTGCTCTGCCCAGTACCTATCAGAAAAGCAACACCTATTGAAGTACTGATACCCAGACAACCACGGACAGTAAGGTATTCATTAAGAAAACCCTACCAGCAAATGAGACGAAATAAAGATCACCTAAGTACAGTCCCGGAAGAAACCAAAAAGGTCTTAATGGAAGACGAATGGTGACGTCACGGGGACCCGGACAGGCGTACATATAGAAGAAATAACAACCAGAGAATGACACAAAGAGATGAAACTCCATGAATAAGGATATCGTGAACATAAAAGGGAGAACAATGTTCAAATACCAAGAAGCTTAAGCTGTAAACAGGGTGAAAATATTCAACCAGCTAACACCTGTACATATGCTTGGAACCACAAGAAGGCTAAGAAAACAGTACGGCTTGCTATGCTAAGTAGAAGAATAGTGCGGCGAGCACCATTATACATAATCTACCTCAAAATGAAGCAAAGTATTATAAGTGCAATTCCACTTTGCACGAAAAGCAGAATCAATCCAGGTTACTAAAGGCCGCATGAGCAGAGATTCATATACTAGCAAAACAAGAAGAGACGTCTGAATCGAAACTCGGCAGATGCAACTCGTGCCAGGTAAGCCAAGGTCATACCAATAGAAGGAACGAACGGTAGCTACATATAATCGAAACTTAAGAACAGAATATCCTGTCTCTGAAAGGTCGAGATAAGGAGGCGTAGGCAGGTGGCAACCTGAATAAGAATCAAATACACAAATTGAGAGAAACTAGACAAATTCACGGTGTGGGAATCACGTGACCAGCCGAGCGAGAAGGAGCACGGGTTCACACCTACGCTTGGCATCCGCCCAGGCAGAGATATCAGAACTTTTCCAGACAGAAGATGCAGTTTCGAGGCCAACCACAGTAAAATAACTGACACATAGTTGCTGAAGTGATGATTGATTGCAACCTTAATTGGAGGAAGGCCGGATAACTAGGGGGCACCCTGCACTTGGCTGACCATTCTTCGTGCTGCTAAGCAAAGTAGAAATGTATGCATGGGGTTGATGCCAACCCAATCACAATGGACCAAATAATCTAGGGTCCTATAGTTAGTAGAACCAATGGGACGTCGTACTGTTAGTGACGTCTACAGTAGTCACTGCTGATTTCCATGACTCCCCGTTTTTTGTACTTGTCATTAAACTCACTTGCCAAACCAATGAGTTGTATGTATTGATTGGTGTTGGAGTAATAAATCTGTACCCCATCCTTCTCAAGTGTGCAGCTATCTCGTCTTAAAGTGCTTCGGAGCAAACCTCGGCTCTATGGGCTGGCCGGGGGTCTCCGGAGTACACTTGGTAGCAGAGATTGATGGTTTATCGATTATCGATTATTTATTAGAATAAGACACCCATTGACCATCGACATAAAGTAACTTCGGCAATATCACAAGTACTTTGCCATTCAGCCGAGTAGACTGTGAAGCTCCCCGTAGACAGTGGTAGTGTAAGAAAAACTGCAGACCAGGGTCTGAAGGGACCCATGTTCCCCACGCTATCCCTTCCCATTCCTACGGGCAGCTGAGCGGGTGAAAAGCTGAAGAAGGCGGTAACAAAGGCGGTGATCCCGAGGGTCCAGAGAGGAACCATCCGAACACTGAGTGTTTTGGTAAAAGTGCATGCCCTAGAACAAGTAAAGGGAAAAGGTAACGGAGGGAGGTGGGAAAACAAAATATAGCTAGAAGTAGAGAAAACTGTGTGTATATATATATATATATATATATATATAGGGATAATGACTCAGGAATAATTAAGTAAATAAAGGTTACCAGGGAGGACACCCGAGAAGAGAGAGGTTACCGGGGAGGACGCCCGAGAAGTGAGAGGATTCACCTTATTCCTACGCTTTTAATACAAGCGGCTAGAAGAAACGTTTACCCAGAGTCCCAGCTAAAGGGGGAACGATTAGATGACCATGACGGTTAAAGACGTCGTGAAATGGGTACGTTTAGACTCCATGAAAGAGTAATGATTAGAGGCAGAGATATCTGTGTCCAGCTGTTTGTTGTTCGTCTAGCCTGTCAAGCATCTGTCTGTTTTCTGTTGTGACATCATACATCAAAAAATGTTCTTGGAGAAAACTGATTTAAATTTTACGCGATTGAATAGCCGAGATAATATCACATACAAATTGATGTTTTTTGAGTAAAATAGAAGGTATAACATTTTGTGAAAAATCGGGTTTGGAGCTTGCATTGTTTGGTGCTCGCTCATATTATTGGAACTGTTTAAGTCACATGAAAGTATTGACAAGTGTTTTATAAGAGGAAAGGGAACAGATTTGAGCATGGAGGACATAACTCCATTGAAACACTTATGCAAACAGTTGCCGAAACATGCATCCAAACTGAAGAAATACAGTACAGAATGGGTTAAGGGAACCGCCCACAAAATGTTTATGCCATGGCCACAGGGTGGGTCCTTATCTAAAGCTGCCTTGAAACACATGACGACATATTTGCACGCCACATACATGGGCAAAAAGCTAGACAAACGCCTCGCTGTTATAGAACTTTGGAAAATGTATGAACAGGAAAAGGAAGAGGAGCCGCCAGTAGATTGGATACTTAATATATGCTCAGAGGGGGGTGAGACCCCTTCCGTGCCACCCGCCCCATGCGAAACAAAGGTTGAAGAAAATAAAGACGAGGGATTATACCCGCTGAGAGAGTTTAAAGCAGCCACGGGGTACAGCAATCCGGCATATGAGTCACCTACGCAAAGTAGTGATGAAAATCAAGGGAAAGATAGGGATAAGGGTATCACCTCCACAGTCCCAAGGGACAAGGAGAGACGTGATGATGAAAGAAGAGATCAGGCACAGACAAGTGCATCTCTCGACAAAGAGAGAGAAGGGAAGAGATGGAAGGGAAACGAAGATATAACTGATGAGACAGCATTCGCAAAAAAAAATGGATGGTAGGACACATTTTATTGAAACTTGATGGTAAAGGCATTGATGACAAGAAACAAAAGGAAAGGATAGAGGATGTACAGAGAAAGGGAAAAGAGAAGGAATTGAGAGACGAAAGGTTAAGAAAGAAAGACAGACACAGGCGAGAACAGCTATATCACGAAGAGCAGGAAAGACAGCTCGATCGCAAAACAAGAGCAGCCAATGATCAAGTCAGACAGGAACAGCAAAGGTCAGAGGAAAAGCAAAGAATATGAGAGAAAACAATAAATAGACAAAGAGATGAGGAAATTCGAAGGACAGATGAACGTAGAAATGAAAAGAAAAAGGAAGAAGATAGAGTCAGATAAGAGGCGAGGAAATGCAAAGAATTTGATGACGACTTAGAAAGTGAGCAGAGACAGAGAGCACGCGATCTTGAATATCTGGGGAGAGAGGTTAGAAAACCTGCTCCAGTAACAGATTGGGAAGACACAGAAGAATTCTTTCCGGCGTACGATTCAGTACCAGGCACGTCTAGTGCAAATATGGAAGATGACTTCAACACGAGAAGCATCGGAGAAACGATTGAAAAAATATATGATGAAATGGGGCTGGAACAAACACCCCAAGGGGAGGGGGACGACGAGCACCGGAAGAGAGCACCAGGCTCTACAACACAGAGGATTTCACCCGAAGTAGTGGGAATAAGGAACTATCCCTGGATAGATTAGAAATCAGTAGGAACAATGAAGATACAAGAAGTTGCGTGAATTGGGGGCAGACAATGTCCGACTCGGAAAGGGAGGAGCGCGAGGAAAATAAAGAAGGGAGGCAAACCAAAAGACGACTCCCAAGGGAAAAAGGAAGAAGATTGTCAGACACTAGTGAGTCTGTACCGAGGGCATCAGAATCAGCCACGCAGTCTGACCGACATGAAGAAGTACCGTTGCAATTATCGCAGACGAACAGCACAGGGCAGACCCCGAACCTTGGAATGGGAGGTAACAATGGGAATGTGGGAAATTCATCAGCGGACAGTAGGCCAAATGTGTAAATGGACTAGAACAGCTCACTGGGAACCCTGATGTGTTCTATCCTATCAGTGACACCAGACCCTCACAGGGAACCTAGGGTGGATGTCGTTATAGGGGATAAAGAATATTCCTTCCTAGTTGACACGGGTGCAACAAGCTTGTGCATAAGTGAAGACAAGTTTTCCTTGTCCGGCGAGGTCATAAATACACAGAGTTTTACAGGAGCTACATGTCATGTTACCTTCACAAATGCACTTCCAGTCTCCATAGGAGAATTTGAAATGAATGTGCCTTTACTATATTCACGTCAGACCCCAGTAAACATTTTGGGTCGAGATTTAATGACAAACTTAAACATGACAATCTCGTTCACGGAGGAGGGCATAATATGCATAATATGTTCAACTCCAGGAACGCACTATTCAAATGTATGCGAAATGATCAGAGCAGACGCAGGGCACAATGCCATGAGGGGTATATCATTAGAGCCAGAAATATTCGCATATGGTATGCGGGTGCTTATGGCAGGATTGCCAGGCCTTGCAAACAAAATCATGAGAACCCCTGATGAGTTTTTATTTAGACCAAGAATACCGATGCACGAGGAGATGGGACAAGTATTTCCCTTGATGATGCACACAGCTGCAGTACTAGGGAGGGTGGCCTTGATTGATGGTTACGATGACGAGGGCCGACAATGGTGCGCAGTAATTGCCATTGAAGAAAGATATCGATTGACTGACGTCACCAATGACGATCTGTTTGAAGAACAAGCAGACATGGAAGAGACAATGGTGGAAGTGAGTCTCACCTTTTGGGTAAAAATGATCAAAAGAGAAGTACCTCAGAGATGATGTTGGCACAACACTGTCCTGAATATTTTGATGACGACGTGGCCCAGGTGCCTGTCTCAGTGTGGACCACAGGACCCTATGACGAAGGCCTTTTGAAGGGGGTTGGAGAAGTGAAGATTAAACTGAAACCAGGAGCAATTCTACCAAAAGCCCGACAATATCCCATGTCCAGAGAGGCAGATGAGGGGATTTCTAAGACAATTTCTGCAATGATGGAACATGGCATCTTAGTGACGTCAGAGTCGTCATGCAATACTTTGGTTTATCCGATTAAGAAATCAAAGGGGGGGTCTTGGAGGCTAATCCAGGATTTACGCCCAATAAATGATATTGTTGAGGCTGAGTTCCCTCTAGTCCCTAACCCGTCTACAATTCTATGTAACATACCCATTGAGGCAAAATATTTCACAGTGATTGACTTGAAAAATGCATTTTTCTCTATCCCTTTGCACCGTGACTCACAAGATCTGTCGTCATTCACATTCAGACAGATGCGTCTGAAAAGCACGAGACTACCCCAGGGGTATTGTGAGTCTCCATCTATTTTTTTTTAATGTAGTTCTTTTTTTTTTGTTTAACTTGTCTTTATTGATTTTCACATGTCAACATAACAGCAAACAGTTGCAACATTCCCCCCCCCTAAAACTCCCCTCCCTCCCCTTGGGGCATTAGAGTCCATCTTTCGGGGATCTCATTATGTGCTGAAAATAACCGCTGCTTTAATGTTATGGGGGCACCACTGTTCAATGAAGTCTGATTCAAGATATTATTGGACCCCTCCCCATTCCTTTGCAAACCTGTCCCTCGTTCCTTGGATCGTGTGGGTGACTTTCTCCATCGCCATTTGGGAACATACCTTTTGTAGCCACGAATGTCAGTGGGGTGTCTTTCTTTTTCCAATTTTGGGCAATTGTTGTCCATGCGGCAATGAGCAATCCCATAAAGCTTCTCCATTGTGTCTTTTTGTATTTCCTTGCTATTTCGTCGCTCTTCCACACATCCATACTCCCTCTCCCATTTGCCCCACCTCTGGAATCATCTTCCCCATCTCCCACTTCACCTCTTCCCAGAAGGGTTTTATCCCTTTACATTCACACCAGGTTTGCTTCCATGTTCCCACCTCATTGCATCCTCTCCAGAATTGATTTGAAGTTTTGGGGAACATTGCGTGCAGTCTTTCTGGTGTATAGTGCCATTGTGTTACTATTTTGATCCACATTTCCCTTGTCTCTGCTGAGCGCGTCATCTTGGGAATCAATTTCCATAGGTCCTCCCACTGTTTTTTGTTGGTTCCTCCCCCAACGTCCTACCCCACTTGATCATGTATGACCACTTGATTTCTTCCTCCTGCGAGTTTATGAAGAAGTAAAGTGTCGATACCCATTTCTTCGCCACTGTATTGGAGATGACATATTTCTCAAACAGCGTTAGGTTTCTCGTTGCTACTTTGGCTATTTCTGGGGATTTTAGCCTGTGCCTAAGTTGTTCGTTTCTATATTTATCCCGTTTGTAGAGTGATGAACATGGGTAGCAGGACTCATGTAGCCTGATTTCGTTGTCAATGTACATTTCCCCTATTTTCGTGATTCCTGCCTCCTCCCATTTTTCATATGCCCCTTGCTCCATCCCTGGTGGGAATTGGGGATTCCGACATATAGGCATGAAAGGCCTAGTGAAGTGGTCATTATGCCTTCACGTGTTTGGCTGTCCCACGCCTCCATTGTGGTCTTCATTATTTTGCTTATCCCTATGTTGGGGTGTCTGTGATGCCTCTGTGCCCAGAGTAGTTCCAGAAGCGGTGTTTTCGCTACTGCCCTGTCTTGTTTTGCCCAAATTGGCTGTGGGTTTTCCCCCATCCATTCCCGAAGAACCTTTAGTTGCGCCGCATGGTGGTATTTCTTAAAGTGGGGAAGCGCCAACCCCCCCTCCCTGGTTGGTGCTGTGAGGATCGTTCTAGCTATTCTCAGGGTTTTCCCTTTCCATACAAAGGATGAGATCACCTTAGATAGTGTTTTGAAAAAGGTGTTGGGGACTCCCACCGGGAGAGCCTGGAAGTAGTATAGCAGCTTAGGGAGGATGGTCATCTTGACCGATTGTATTCTGCCCCACCAAGATATCATCAGAGGGTTCCATCTTCCCAGGTCTCTGCGTATGTTTGCGAGAAGTTGTGGGTAGTTTTTCCTGTACAGTTGGCCTACCGTGTGTGTTACGGTTATCCCCAGGTACTTTATGCCCTCTACTGCAATCTTAAGGTCCAGTAATAGAGTCCTGCAGATGGACTTGAGCAATATTGCACTAAAAAGTGTCGTCCTGCAATATGTGGATGACATCCTAATTTTCAGCACAACAGAAGGACAATGCAGGCACGATTCTGTTCAGCTATTGAATATACTGGCTAACGGATATAAAGTTGACAAGGAAAAGTTACAATATTGTCAACAAGAAGTGCTGTACATAGGCCATCTGATCTCACATGAAGGAAAGAGAGTGACCCCAGAAAGGGCTGAAGCCATACTGAACACGGCTAAGCCACACACGATAAAACAGATGCAGAGCTTTCTAGGCCTATGCAACTACGTTAGGGCATGGGTCTTCGACTATATCTCTTACACTACGCCTTTACTTCAGGCCCTAAAGAAGGCCCAAGTGATGAAAAAAAGATTGAATGGTCTGAGACCATGGAGAAAGGGTTTGCTGAACTCAAAAGAGCTATTTGCACAGAACCAGTTCTCGGGATTCCCAATTATGCAGAGGAATTATACCTGTTTTCACACACAAATGACAGTGTTATGACAGCAGTACTTACACAGCGAACCACGTTGGGGTACAAGCCCCTGGCATACTACAGTTGGAATTTGGACCCATTAATGAGAGGTCATTTTCCTTGCGAACAAAGTTTAGCTGCCGCAGCATTCACCTTGGAGAAGGCTACAACCATTGTGATGGGATGCACAATGACGTTGTACGTCGAGCACTCACTATTTGCCATTCTAGAGAAACCAAAGGGCACCTTGACATCCCAGAGAGCTTCTGCTTATGAAGTGATCATATCAAATCCATCGATTAATGTAGTCCGATGTAAGATAGTGAACCCAGCTATGTTTATAGCAGAGCCAGTCACTGAAGGAGAGCCGATTCATGACTGTGCAAATTATGAAGAATTCTATGATGAAATTCCCAGGGTGAAGGAAAATGCCTTGGCAGAAGGAGAGATCGTCTTCATTGACGGGCCTTCAAGGATCAATGAAAATGATGGGCAAAGATACACAGGCGTTGCTGTGATGAAACACACAGCAAATGGAGAACTTCGAGTACTTCTTAGTGCTCGAATACCATCTCAGTATTCAGCACAGGCTACAGAATTATTTGCGTTGATACTCGCCATTGAGAATCACGCAGACCAGGAAGTAACGGTGTACAGTGCCTATGTGATGTCAACAATGCACGCAGGCTTAGCGCGCTGGAAAAAGAGGGGCTACCTCCGAGTGGACGGCACGCCAGTGCAGCACGCAGCCTTATTGGACAGGCTGATTAAGGCACTGCAGCTCCCAGTGGGCATAACGGCCGTGAAATGCGCTACCCACGCAAAAGGGACAGATTTTATCTCACGCGGAAATTAAGCAGCAGACGCGGAAGCCAAGCATATGGCATCCAAAAGTGAGACGATCATGGCAGTGGAAGTTACCCATGCCAATGAGTGAATGATGGTTACACGAACTGCAACTGAGAGTTACAGTAATTTGGGGCAAACACAGATAATGGAACTCCAAGGGGAGGCACCACAGGAAGAAAATAATATTTGGAAATGTTGAGGGTGTTCTTTAAACCCCTCTGACAGCTTGTGGTGACAAGACAGCACTGGTAAACTAGTAATGCCTGTAGCCCTATTGAAAATAGCACTGGAGCAGTTACATTACCCGGCACATATGACAAAAGAGAATCTAGCAGCAACACTCGCTGAAGAATGGTTCATACCGAATTTAGCTGAGCACGCTGCATTCTTTATAGTGAACTATATAATCTGTCAGCAATTCACGGCCGGGCACACATTAAAAGTAATGAGGAGTCATCCCAAGGCCAAATGGGCCTTTTCAGCACTTGCATGTCGATTACGTCAAGATGATTCAAGTATGTAACGGGTACAGATACTTAATTGCTGTGGTGTGTCCATTCTCTAGATGGATTTAGGCAAGTCCATGTACACACCCAGACTCTACCTATGGGGCCACATTTTTTGTGAGAGAGGGCGTCCCCAGGTGGGGGGTGTGCGAGGTCATGAGATCAGATAATGGCCCTCACTTTGTTAATGCAATATTCAAACAGGTTAGCTTGCTGCTTGGTATAAAGCACAACTTCTCGTCGGCGTATCATCCAGAAGGTAATAGGTTCTGTGAGATGCTCAACGGCTTGTTAAAGGAACAGATAGACAAGTTGAAGTTAACTCTAAGAAAGGGATGGTTGCACTGTCTTCCTTTGGCACTGTATGCACTTCAGAACCAACCCGGTTCTGACCATCATCTTACGCCACAAGAGATAGCCACAGGAAGAAGAATGAGAACTCCTTTGACACCCCGCGATAGAGCTAGATGTGATGCTTAGCACGATGGAAAAGGAGGAGCTACCTCTGAGCGGACAGAACACCAGTGCAGCATGCAGCCTTATTGGACAGGCTGATTAAGGGACTACAGCTCCCAGTGGGCATAGCGGCCGTGAAATGCACCACCCACACGAAAGGGACAGATTTGATCTCACGCGGAAATCAAGCAGCAGACATGGAAGCCAAGCATATGGCATCCAAAAGTGAGACGATCATGGCAGTGGAAGTTACCCATGCCAATGAGTGAATGATGGTTACACGAACTGCAACTGCGAGCTACAGTAATTTGGGGCAAACACAGCTAATGGAACTCCAAGGGGAGGCACCACAGGAAGAAAAGAATATTTGGAAACGTTGAGGGTGTTCTTTAAACCCCTCTGCCAGCTTGTGGCGACAAGACAGCACTGGTAAACTAGTAATGCCTGTAGCCCTATTGAAAATAGCGCTGGAGCAGTTACATTATCTGGCACATATGACAAACAGGAAAAATTTTAGGGTCTGAGCTGCAAAATTATCTGAACTACATGACATCTTGCCTTTCTGTAATTTCAGACCAGCTGCAGCGACGACGAAAGGGGTGCAGGGCAGCACGGAACACAGAAGGAGATACTACTAAAGACGCAGCTCAAGGACTTTGTGTTCCATTCATTTTCCCCTGAGACACCGTCCTTGTAAGGAATCATACAAGAAAAAAGTGGGACGAGCCAAGATTCAACAGTCTTTCACAGTGGAGGACTGCACTCCATCCGCAGTGAAACTACAAGGCAGAAGAGCATGGATTTTTCTCGGCGATATCAAACCCTACAACGGCGAAGGCTCCCTGGCTGCACCCCAATGAGAGGAATCGTGTAGCGACGGGGAAGAACCACGGCACGTGCAGATGAGATCCATGATGAGGAAGAAGGACGCATGACCAGCCAGACAAATATAAATAACTTTTTGCAAGTTGTGGCTTAAATTTGACACCCCCTCTAAGCAAAAAAGGGGATAAGGACATAAATAACGAACACTCTGTCATCCTAGTTTCAGGATGAAGAAGAAGAACTGCACGCATAAGCCACAACATAGCCTGTGAACTTTGGACTGAGGCACACTTAAGCCTTGATGAGAAATGAATATGCCAAATTTTGACTGAGGACACTTATATTGGAGCAAATACAGTATCCTGACTCATTCCATACCGAGACCCTATTCGGAATCACCTGTGCTGTCCCGCAATAGCAACATCGCCAAGGATGTGGTCACCTATTTTGATATGGTGCTAAGATCATACCCGTCATTGGTAGGGAGGCTCACTGTTAGGAAAGATTTCATAATTGTATGTATTTTTCCCTCCATGTGGTAACCCCCAAACATTTTGCTTTTGTTTCACACACTGATCTAGACTTTGCCAGAGAAGTGCAGCCTTCCGCCGCACTTCTCTGGGCTTTCGCTCAATTCTTCTGGGGAAACTGACATGCCCTTAAGACAGTCAGTACTGGGAGACTTCGTTTCCCTTAGTCCTTTCCTCATGTTGCAGCTTTTGAGCAACATGAAACAAGAGTGCACCGTAACTTACATTGCTGCGCTCTTGGGTCTCTAGTCATTCCAAAGGCCCTACAAACTCTCGCTGGACTTATTATGAAATGTGCAAGTGTGTCACGGACGGGACTGATGGCAGCTATCGTTTCTCTTGTGTTTTGAGCCCCTTTTCGCCATGTTATCCGCACTTACCGCGTTTGGCACAATTACACAAGTGTTTCAAGGCGCGACAAGGCGGGGGGGGGGGGACAAGGGGAGACAGACAACGATCCTACTAGGCCAGGTGTCATTCAGATCACGCAAGCGGAGGGTGGAGGGGAAGGGAAAAGTGCAAGGGGGAAAGGGAATGGAGAAGTGCAGTACAGGTTTAGTAGAACAAGATAAATAATAAGGGCCAGCTGGTGGCAAGTGCAGGATAAGGGCAGACAAGTGCTGATAGGAGGGGCTGTAGGGATACAGAGACAGTCCCACCGTGCAGAGGTTGCCAGGGAGGCAGTGCAGGGGAGAGTTGCAGGGACGCGGACCAGGATAGGTAAATGGCCCCATTGCAGATTCAGTGCAGTTTCAGTAATATTAACAGGAGAGAGGGGGAGAGAAAGCAGAGGCAAAGAGGAAGGTTTTGAGGTGCTTCCGGAACCGGAGATGGTTCTCCTCAAGTTTTAGGGAGGCAGGAAGTCTGTTCCAGAGGGAGGCCCCTGCTGCGGAGAGAGATCTACCCCCAACTCGTTGCTTGGAGAAGCGGCTGACCCTGAGGGAGTTGGAGGTGGATGAGCGAAGAGCTCGAGAAGGAAGATATTTAGGAAGAGAGAATTGAAGGTATTTTGGCCCGAGGCCCCAGAAGGCCTTGTGGACAATGCAGATGGTTTTGAACTTAATCCTCATAGCCACTGGGAGCCAGTGTAGCGATTTCAGTCCTGGAGAGATACGGTCCCTGGGCTTGAGGCCAAGGAGAAGTCTCGCAATCCTGTTCTGGATGAGTTGCAAAGGGCGGAGAGTAGAGGCAGGCAGATTCAGATAGAGGCTGTTATAGTAGTCTAGCTTCGAGAGAACCACAGCTCTAGAGACAGTGAGCTTCTGGGGGAAGGAGAGGAAATGAAGGATACCTCTGAGGAGGTGAAGCTGGAAGTGTGACTTCTTAGAGATGTCAGATATGTGATGAGAGAAAGAGAATGTGGAGCCGAAGATGACCCCAAGGTTTTTAACCTTGCAGGTAGGAGCAGGAAAAGGGCCAAGAGAGGCCGGCCAGAGAGCCGGCCAAATGAGTGGCCTGGCTCCAAAATGGCCATGCCACAAGGTTCTTTGTCCTGTCCGCTGACCGTCTTGCCCCTTCACCTTCACCTAGGTCGAGCCGACCCGGGGCAGTCCTTATTTGGTCATGCACCTTCCCGCAAAACACAACGCTTTTGCAGGCTTCTGCATGCCTTGTGTGTGCCTCCAGGATGTGGGCTGGGATGTCTGTTCCCAATACACATCCTAGGTGCCAGAGAGTCTAGAGTGTCCTGAATGCCTGGGACCACCGTGGTCTGTGATAGGTCCACGTGTGGTGTGAGTGTTTGTGAACAGATCTCCCATTGGGCCCTCTCCGTTTTGGCGCAAAGGGAAGTTTGGATAAGAGGAGGCTGAAAACAGCACTACCATGTCGATCTCCTGAGTTCACACCGAACAAGGGATAAGGAGCCAAGTATCCTGCAACAAGAAGCTGAGTCGAGGAATCGCTGGTGACCCGCTGGAGGTTTGGTACCCTGTACTGCTGTCGTCCTGCGGGACCACTCTGCCTCTGATCGTACGAGATGGTCTGCAAAGGCGCTTCGACCCTTTAGAATAGTGGGAACAACTATTCTCGGCACCTTCAACAAATCCTACACGTAAGCCTTTGGAAGCGTCCCTGGGCCATCCAGTGGACTGACCAGCCTACACAGAAACCTTGCTCTGTCACTGCCATCTGGCTTACTGCTAATCCCGTGTCCTCGGCACTCTCACACGATTCGTACACTTGGCGTTCCCAGGTCTGAAGTGAGACGTGTGCTTTGGGACCGGAATACACGCGGTTGCCGAGTTGCCCTGCTGTGGTAACAAACCTGTGCGTGTTTGCTGCATCTGGGACACCCTCGACCCGGACTCCTGCTCTCGCGGAATCTACACGGCATCGAGACGTCCCTCTGATCGCATCTGAACCTGCCAGTACCGAAACTGAACCAGAGAAGCCTGGGTCTGCCTGCATCAGGGACCGGTGAGTAGTCAATACCGTAACTGGTCGCCCTCCCGCAGGAGCCTGTGGCTTTCCATCGCTGTTGTAAACAGCAACCCCTTTCCCGCACTCAAGCCCTGCTTCTGCCCCCAAGTGGAGGCCTTGCCTGAGTCACAGGGATTTGTTCACCATCTTTTCGTCCACCTTTCTGAACTGCCTGATTTCCCTGAAGAGACTCTCCTTTGCCCGTTGGCATCCGCGTGTGGAGGTACTTTCTAGCATAAGGCTCCACTCTTCGTAGGGCTCATACTTCCTTCTAGTTAGATGGCCTCGGATGTCGAACTGGGTCTAACGATTACTTGCACTGCCTGTTTTCCTCCCCATCTAGGTGGTCTGCATATTTCGTGCTTCTAACTCTGTAGACCCCTCGGTCTTGTATATATATTGTATTGATTGTGATGTGTTGGTTCACTGGAGTTTTACTGTGATTCTTTACTATGGTCGATGTTACAAAGGCCTTGTAATAAATGTGTCTATATTTTTAATATAACACATGTCTGGAGTAATTTGTAAGTGTTTTTGCTTTGTGTGATCATTGAGGTCTTTCTGTCACCCTCACCCCTCTTGAGACTTAGTCTTGACCGCCGCCATCGCTACCCTGATTGGTCTGGATTGTCCAGAGGTTACCCTGTTCCAAGAAACTAGGCTGGCCTTCTGAACATCTGCCCCTCCAGGTCAGAGTTCAGAAATCCATCTTAACACTCACCAATGTCAAGATCCTGAAAACAAAAAGACAATAAGACAACTGCTCACTGTCATTGCCAAACAATTTCTCCTACTTCCTGAGTACAGTGAGAAAGAACCAAATGTCTCAAACACAAACGGAAATAAATGAGCTTATCAACACATTGTTCTTTCGCATAATCGAAGACTGTCCAACTGTTATCGGAAGAACAACAGATACACTCACGTTTCTTCGAGATCCAGCAAATACAGAACACCTAAGCCATCTTTTAAATAAAATAGTAATCTTAGTCGCACTCCACGTGACCAGACAGTGAGACTTTGTTTACATTAAGGACAAAACATATAATCCTGAACCGGATGTCCCTGTCACCAGAAGACAGCAGGTTGGCCCACAGTGTCCTATTTCGCCTAGTCACTGACTTTCCAGAGCTAGTGGGGAGACAGATCGATGTTGACATGCTCACATTCATCAGAGATCCAGCCAATATTGCAGATGGGAATGCTCTTGCATGGAATCGTGCTTCAGGTGGAACTCTCTAACCATCAGCGGAGCTATCTGAGGAGATTCTAAAAGACTTCCGCCGAGGGACAGATCGAGGAAGCAGTGTCAAGAATTTCACTTATTACATTTTTTATTTATTTTGTCCTCATTTCTTCATACTGATTAGCACATAATATGTCCTCAGGGCTGAAGCAACTCCGAGGAGTGGACTGGGAGCTTACTTACTTTTAACATGCACAGTAAAAGGACTTACTGAAGTGTTATTTAATTTGATTTTTTCCATAGTCTAGCAAAGGAACTGTATCCTGAAATAAGAGACAATCCATCACCCGCAAGAGGGGGGACACTTGTGGAGCACCTGCCACTCTTAAACACAGAACTCAAAAGACGATATTGGTTAAGGGAATACAATAAATTTGACATTTGGCGAATGATCGAGATGGGGGTCCAGAACAGCAATCTGGTCCTCCCGCAGGAGGAGAGACGACCACTCTTCTCTGGAAGTAAATGCTACCGCCTGACATACAGAGACATAATGTATCTATGTATCATATTCATCATTGTTTTACTATCATTAACAATCAGAAATGCATTTTTTATAGGTGCACAAAGCGTTCCAATTCCAGTGCACCCAACTAATGATGCATGCATGAAACCCACAAAAGCAACCAGACCTTATATAGTCATTCCATCCCTAGAAGATCTGATGGAGGAATGAATGAACTTGAAATGGATGTGATTAGCAATGATATACACACTCTTGTGGTAACAAAAAAACAGAAAAGCCAGAGACAGGGTTGGCAAAGAATGAATGAAGAAAGGTTACTGACAACTACACGCATTCAAACACTGAATGCACTAGAAACACGAAACAGGCCTGGTGTCAATGACTGCAGAACCACAAACCAAAGCAGAAGAGAAGAAGAGACTGCCTGCCATAAGAAAATCCACAGCAGATGTTGTGAGAAAACAAGAAGAGTTAAAAAGAAAGCCAACAGAAGCAGTCGTACCACAAACCCTTAAGAAATCAAGAACCAACTCGGAGAAACTCTCTGCACGGACACAACTGATAGTAGACTCATTATGACCATCCATAGCCAGAGCAAGGAAAATGCAAGAGGAACTAAAAAACCAAACCACAGAGACTGTATTGCCAAGCACATATGTTCCAACGCAAGGGACAAGTACCAGTTCTACAATACAACCATACACTGGACCAGTGTCGGGGTGGTTGGTATGGGCATTTGCAACCAGCAGGAGAAGGATGTATGAGGAGAAGGAAAGAGCTGCCAGACTCTTGTCCACTCAAATGGTGCAGATGAGGAAGCCTGCACCATGAACCAAGATGCCTAGAATCCTCCAGCAAGAAAAAGCCATATAGATGGATTTAGGGATGTTGTTATAGCAAACTACAGGAAAACACTAAGAATCAAGAGAAGTATGCATGGAGATGACAATTAACTAAACGACTACCTGGACAGCACAGCACATCTAGGAAATATATTTGGTACAAGCACATGAAGGAAGTTGGAAGACGAAATTCAGAAGGGGAATGCTTTGTTTGTGCACTCCTACCATACATCATGGGAAAATCCAAGATCTTCGTAGCTGTAGAAATCGATGTACAGACAGCACACTGTCTGTCACACATAGCAATGTGCAACACAAGAGGCCAGTTCATGGGTAGTGATGCCTCATTAATATGGGCAACTGAAACAGCCGATCCCGACGAAGATGATTATGTTCAAGACATTAAGACAAGAAACAGAGCTCAGACTAGGAATCATGTGATATGGTACGAGAAGCCTGGAGATAAAGGAGCAGGAATAAGATGGGAAGTGAACCCAAGACTAAATGTCCAAGGAAAAACTCCAGAGGAAGCTCGAAAGTGGAAGAATAGAGCCCAAATGCAGATTTGGGGAACAGTGCTTTCATCCGATGGGTGGGAAAAAGGAGTGGTGATTTGCAGAGCCTGGGTGATCACTGGGTTCTACAAAGAAACTGTTGACATCGTGCAGAATGGCTGCAAGCCATTGTGGCCGAAACGTGCAAAACTATTGACATGGGTCGAAGACAGAGGAGGACTCTTGCAGATAGGGCCACTAGAAAGCCCAAATTTGTGCTTCAGGAATAATGGCACTAGAAAGATGAGAGAGAATAAGAACTGTGGATGAGTCTTTGATGCTCTAGGGATGGTGCATGGAACTGCAGTAATTATGGATCATTATTGGGCATGCGGATCCAAGGCATACATCAGACTGCCAAGAGACTGGGAAGGCATATGCACAATAGTGAACGTCCATATAAAGTGACCTGAATATTGACAGTTTCCCGAAAGCAGATGCTCACCTGAGGAAGAAGAGATCTGTGGAACTGCTGACGTGAATGAAGAGAGAAATGTATTTCTCTGCTAAATCAGAAGAAGCATTTCATGCAATCCCATATGAACACAGGCTGTTCAGCCTCACCTCATCAGTGTTCACAACGATTTTTATGCCAAGATCCAAGTTGGAGTAAATACTAAATGGTTACAGATAACCAGGTGGGAGTTACTGCAGACGATCAACACAACCATAAAAGGATTCAATGCGATTAAGGAAGAGTTAAGAGCCATCCGACTGATGACTCTCCAGAACAGATATGTCCTTGACATGATCACAGCCATGGATGGAGGAGTTTGTGCAAACATTTGAGAATCATGTTGCACATTTATACCTTCTCACAACGAGGAAAATTGAACTTTAACAGAAGCCATAGGTATGCTGACAAACCTGCAGAACCAGATGATCGACACAACTGACGAAGTTGATGATGATAGCTGGTTTGGATCACTATTCCCGTGGGTCCCACAATGGATGGCAGACATATTCAAGTTTTTGGGAGCCCTGCTAGTGATGATATTACTAGGATTTTGTGTTATCAAAATACTAATCTCTCAGTGCCAGAAAACTATAGGGATGATGATCATGATTGATATCAGGCCAGGATGGAAGCTCAAAGACATGACTGATGAAGAAATAAGAGACTTGTGAAGACCAGTATTCACGTACCAGAAGGAGCAAAGTTTCTCTATCCCACGAAAAACAGAAATTATGTGGGAAGATGGGTTTACTGTAGCCCAAGTGGACAATGTCAATTAATGACATGGAATAAGACGAACATGTAAGAACGGCAGGAAGCCTGAAAGGAGTAATAAAGATATGGACTCCAAAGAGACACTTCTTCAAACCATCATGTATATACCCAGAAGATGAAGAAGGAATGAACCCAGGCGATGGTGTGAAGATAAATACAGAAGAATCGAGTACGTTAAATCCAAAGATGGAGGTGAAAGTGGTCGAGGAATCGCCCAGAGGGGGGAGTGTAGAGGAGGTCCCGAATAAAGCCTGCACTCCAGTCGCCCATTTTGAAGCACCAGGAACGTTCACACCGAGATATGTGACGTATGATGAGCAAATAAATCAGCAGAGAGCCGCAGTAGGGCTCTGCCCAGAACCTATCAGAAAAGCAACACCTATTGAAGTACCGATACCCAGACAACCATGGACAGTAAGGTATCCATTAAGAGAACGCTCCCATCAAATGAGACGAAATAAAGACCGCCTAAGTACAGTCCCAGAAGAAACCAAAAAGGTCTTAATGGGAGACGAATGGTGACGTCACAGGGACCCGGACAGGCGTACAGATAGAAGAAATAACGGCCCGAGAATGACACAAAGAGACGAAACTCCATGAATAAGGATATAGTGAACCTAAAAGGGAGAACAATGTTGAAATACCAAGAAGCTTAAGCTGTAAACAGAATGAAAATATTCAACTAGCTAACACCTGTGCATATGCTTGGAACCGCAAGAAGGCTAAGAAAACAGTACGGCTTGCTATGCTAAGTAGAAGAATAGTGCGGCAAGCGCTATGTTTACATAATGTACCTCAAAACAAAGCACAGTATTATAAGTGCTATTCCACTTTGCACAAAAATCAGAATCAACCCAGGTTACTAAAGGCCGCATGAGCAGAGATTCATATTCTAGCAAAACGAGAAGAGACGGTTGAACCGAAACTCGGCAGATGCAACTCGTGCCAGGTAAGCCAAGGTCATACCAATAGAAGGAACGAACGGTAGCTACATATAATTGAAACTTAAGAACAGAATATCCTGTCTCTGAAAGGTCGAGATAAGGAGGCGTAGGCAGGTGGCAAGCTGAATAAGAATCAAATACACAAATTGAGAGAAACTAGACAAATTCACGGTGTGGGAATCACGTGACCAGCTGAGCGAGAAGGAGCACAGGTTCACACCTATGCGTGGCATCTGCCCAGGCAGAGATATAAGAACTTTTCCAGACAGACGATGCAGTTTCGAGGCCAACCACAGTAAAATAATTGACACATAGTTGCTGAAGTGATGATTGATTGTAACCTTAATTGGAGAAAGGCTGGGTAGCTAGGAGGCACCTTGCACCTGGCTGACCATTCTGCGTGCTGCTAAGCAAAGTTGAAATGTATGCATGGGGTTGGTGCCATCCAATCACAATGGACCAAATAATCTAGGGTCCTATAGTTAGTAGAACCAATGGGACGTCGTACTTTTAGTGACGTCTACAGTAGTCATTTTGAAGGAAGGGTTTAGACGCCCACCTGACAGTGTTTACCCAATTCCCTCACTCCGTTACCATATACAGATATAGTACCTATATTAAAGTTACCTTTTCCTAACCAATAGAATTGCATATTAACTTTTGAGTGTTATACGTCAAGTATGATGAGTTTTCAGTATAAATACTATGATTTTTATGAAGTTCATTGGAGTTGAAGTGAGAAGGACGATCGCATCACTGCTGATTTCCATGACTCCCTGTTTTTTGTACTTGTCAGATGGACTCCCTTTGCCAAACCATTGAGTTGTCCTTATTGATTGGTGTTGGAGTAATAAATCTGCACCCCCATCCATCTCAAGGGTGCAGCTATCTCGCCTTAAAGTACTTCGGAGCAAGCCTCGGCTCTATGGGCTGGCCGGGTGTCTCCGGAATACAATGGGTTGTACTATCTATTGCTCCCCTAATGGTTTTTAATTAGATGTTCTAATACACAGGGAACTGGATTTGTTGCTGTGTTGCACGAGTCTCCAAATTCGAAAAAAGAGCTGGAACAATATTTCATTGTTGAAACACGGATTGTTGGACCTGAGTCCTGCGCAATTATTTTCCACGCATGCAAACACAGCTGAACAAATATTGAATGTGGAACATGTACACATTACTCTGAACCCAGCCAAACCTCTTATTTGTATCCCACTGTACTCCATTTCAAAAGAAGAGCATTAAAACCTGTAATTGAATCATTGCTTGAGCAAGTAATTATTGTGCCAGCCTGTACACCTTCCAACCCTCCTATTTTACCTGTAAATAAAACGGGAAAGGAACAGATCGATTTGTGCAAGACCTCTTAGCTGTCAAAGAAGTGGTTCTGCCCACTTTCCCTGTCATTCCTAATTCCACAACCATTTTATCTGGCATTCCCACATCACATTTCAAAATAGTGGTCTGTGTTTTGCATTCTTTTCTACACCTGTACACCCTGCTATTTAATATCTATTAACATTTAATTATAAAATGTATAGTATAATGTACTCGTTTATCACGGTGGCAGGGGTAAATATTTCAAGGTGCAAGCTATAAGCCAGGCCTAAAAAGTCACTCACCCCCTCAGTCCTCCACATGCACATAGCATACAATTTCTAACTCGCCGGAGTCAATTATCACTTGCCATTGGCTAGTAGCAGGTGAACATTTTAAGGCCAGACAAGGGCATGTGGAAAGTCTGGCACTCTTTTCTCAGATTTAAAGAAAAATCTTGATTTGCTGGTGTTCAAAGGGCAGTCCATTTTGATTGTTTGTCGTTAACCATTTATCCGCATCCCACTCACTGGAAGCTTCAGAACAAGATTTTATGTTACGAACCCCAGGCTTCGCAGCTTTGGAACAGCTGCAGAGGTCTAATCCAACCATTCCGGAATGGCCGATGGTGAAGACCAGGACGCTGGAACGTCGCGCACAACGTGACACCTCATACAAGGAAATAAGGATGCCTGAGCTAGCAACCACGGTGTGTCTCAACTTTCAGTTTCCACTGCAGAGTGAACGCTGCTCTGTTTTCTCCAGTACTGTAAATACCCGGTTCCCTTGCGTATTCCCGTTCTGTCCTGGTTTCTTTCCCTCCTGGTTCCTTGCATTCAGCCCCTCCTTGTCCTGCCCATTCCTCTATGTTGTTGTGATCTTAATTCTGCTTCTTGTGCTCTCACCTTACCTGGACATCATTGGGTTTGTTCCCCCTTGGAGTAGCTGTTCTCTTTGTCTGCACGTCTGGCATCCTTTTCCACTGCCTTTGAGGTTTTTTCTGCTCTTTGCTTTTTCCTCCAAACGCTCTCAGCCTGCACCTCCCAATTGTCTTTCAGTGCACCCAACTACACCAATAGCCACAGTGGCAGCCCGGAAAGGACCGGCCTTAGCTTTATCGCTCTACCCGGCTAGCAAGAAGTCAGGTAAGGCAGGTTGGTGAAATTCTATTGATTTATTGACAGCTCTTACTTTGAAAGGATATAAATCCTCAGTAGTGTCAGGCCCGAGTTCATTATCTTGGCCATGATATCTTTGTAGGGGAGAAACACCTATCTAAAGATTGAATTTATTCATGTATTTATTTTTGCATTTATTTCAGCACACAAAGCCCTGAGGCATCTAGGCGCTAGTTACAGTAAGTGCTTGTTACAGTTCGTAGGTAAATAGGGTTACAGCATAGTGGAGGTTGGTGGAAGCATATTCTTGCATACCTCACCTCAAGTTACAGGGGGCTACATCAGACATGCATAGGCCAAAAGACAAAATAAGTGCAAGTATATAGACTGGCAAAGCCTTGCCTCATTACTCATTTAGTGATAGGCAGTGTCTTGGCAAATAATTCATAGAACAGTTTCCCCCTGTCATGGGACTTCACCCATTGTGCCCGGGATAGGAGCAACACATGAGATACCGTTTCATGTCAGAACTCCCCTCATAAAAGTATACCAACATTAGCTTGACAAGGCTAAGTAAAAGGTAGTGCCATGACAAAATGACAGTCTATATTATAGTAGCGCTATAAAGCCGAAAAGCGTATACATACAATGCTGTATGCTCCTAGAGGTCTGTAATAGCCTTGTATTGCAAACGTAGCTACACAGCAAGATGTGAGCTTTTATGTGTAACCAATCATTATAGCAAAGCGCTTAGCAGTTTAACACAGCTTATTTATTCATACATACATGCATGCATGCAGACATGTTTAAAAAAATATATATATAAGGGCATCGGCTGTGCCCTGAAAAACCCAGGTGGGCGTATGTTTTAATAATCACAGAAATCAGGGTGAGAGGTCACATATTCATTTCATATTATTTCATGGCAAAGTATCAATAATGTTTCAAAAGAAAGTCAATCACAGAAAGTGTTTCGACCTTATGTATTTAATTCACGTGTTTATAACAAATGTGGGGATAGAGTACCCAGAGACATTCAAATTTGGTTTTAAAAAGTATACAATACAGGTAAGTACAACCCAGTCAGGTGGACTGGATTTTGAAAGACAAACAACATGTTTTGCTTTCATTCAACGACATATTGTGTTTTACAAATACCTTGTGGACACAGAACTGATTTCAGTGAACATAACAAACGTGTATCAGTGTGTGGAATCAACACTGAATCAGTAATGGAATCGTCATGGTGTTTCAGCCCAGAGCCAAGCTGTTCAGTGAAGCTTGTGTGTGCAGGCCTTCATCAGGAAATGTGGTAGATGGTAAATACAAATCCTGGGTTCTCTATCTACAAGTATTAATGGGAGAGGGGTTGAACGTAAGTTGTGTGACCTCGAGGATTTTTAGTACATTATTCAAATAGCTCTAAAAGATGCTTGTAACTGAAAAAAAGGAGGAACGCTATGTTGGATTAGCATGGTTTATGTCTTACCGTAGACTATCCTGTGCTATGGTAAGTCCGATGGTCCACTCTTGCGTGGATGACAACTGGCATGTGAGTCGCAAATAAGGTGGAATGGCCGTGAGAAGGAGATAGCTACCTAGAACGACACAAAAAACCATAAAGAGGTTTATAGTAAAACCTAGTCTAAACAGCTCAAGTGAGGGTAACTATTACGAGACGCGGGTCGTATTTTACCTTCAGATATTACTTTTTTTCGTGAGTCTTGAGCGTGCATCTGATTCCTGAGGGAGTGGAAAAAGGCAGCTGTTCTGAGTATCAGCCGGTTGCTTACGAAATCTGTGCCGGGGGGCAGTGTGATACAAGATGTCACAAACCATGTATTCGGGCCAGGGCCAATGCTCATAAAGACAAAACACCCCTATCTAGGATAAATTGGTAGGTGTTAATGATGATATCTACAGGGCCTAATTTATTAAGAAATACGGCAACCATCATGCGGTCATAAGCCTGTGAATACACACTTATATAGTGGTGAAGTTGGAAAAGATTCAGTGATGCCCATAAATCCCATGTGATGGAGCTTTAATGAGTCTTAATGCTTAAATCAGGCAAGAAAACACGTACTTAATCGTGGCAAGAAGAGCGAGTCCTGCTGTCTGCCGTGTGTGCACCGAATGCAGTAAAGGAGCCGTTGTCATGGGAGTCGCTGTATACATGCCAGCGCGTAGCCATGTCTGGGCCGGTCTTGGCACGCCCACACGGACGCGTCAGTGTCCCGCAGTCCAATAGTGATCTGCCCTTTCTGTGAGAGGGGTCGTGTGCTCGTTGCCATCCATGTGGGAGTAATAATGTACGTGAAACGACACATACTGACACCGCCTGCTAAGGCGTGTCTGCACCAGTGCACGTCTAATGGGCAGCATCATATGGTCTTGAGGGGGCAGAGTATACTTGAAGAGCCCGCCCGGATAAGTGCTTGATTCATTCACAGCTTGAGATCTCAACGGATCATACTGTAAACCACGAGACACACATAAATTGTCTTATTGTGTTAGCGTGGGGGACGCAAGTTTCACCATGTCTGTGGATTAAAAGTAGTGTGTGCCGCAGATGGATCGTGAGTGGTGCGCAGGTCACTTAGTCCGCAAAAAGATTCCTTGCTGCATTTGCCAGATATTAGTTATGTCTACAGCCGGTATGTAAAAATGAGCTTGATGCAATGGTTACATAGCTTGTGATTCCAAAGCAGGGCGTCATTAATATTAGTACAACAACAGGCAATGATTATAAATTATGTCACATGCAAGGCAGCTAGCCTTTGGATACAGGCAGAAGGTACAAACTCACACCTTTGGGGTCTATAGTGTGTCATTCACAGAAGGAATTTGAAGAATTCATTTGGAACCAACATGGATTATGCAAATAAACAACAAATATGGCCATTGCCCAATTGGCGACATGTACAACATGTATAACTGGAAGCATATGTCGGTTGCTGCTCGTTAACAACTCACATCTTTGGGAATGTTTGTGTGTCATTCAAAACATGGTGCAATATTCTTTTGGAAGCATAATGGATTAGACATATGAGCAATACAAGTATGGCCATTGCCACATTGGCGACATGTACAGTATGTATGATAAGAAGCATATGTCGGTAAAGAACACTTGTTTTGTTTTAATTCCGTGTGGATAGTCACTGTAATTCATGGAGTATAGGGTTTTGTGATACTCCAATTGTACATTGGGGCCTGGTCGCACAGTGTTGTGCAGCTGTGGCCAATTGTGGTGGCTAGTGGAAGAAATGTTTCCACTCTACAGTTATCTTGAGACCGTTTCTGACAGTATTGAGTTTATGCACCCATTGCTGCTCTAACCTCATCAGTGCCTTGTCGATGTCTCCACCTCTTTTTTGTGGGGTCAGTTGTTGTATAACCGTCCAAGTCATGTCTTCGTTTGAATGCCCCAGTCGGCTATAGTGTTCCACCATAGGTTTATCTGGTGTTTTGATACATGATCTGTGTTCAGGAATGCACTGTTTAATGGGTCTGATGGTCTTGCCTATGTACAGCAAATCACAAGGACATTTAATGCCGTATATTACAAACTTGCTGTTGCAATTGGTGTGACTCTTGAGTATCCGGTGGTAGTCGTTGTGGTCTAAGCTTTTTGTAGGAATGGTGAAGCGGCACGCCACAGTTTCCACACCTGTAGTGTCCCACTACGCAAGGTAGATTTTATAGTGTATTGAGTTTCTTGGTGGGTTCTACATATTTGTGTACCAGAGTGTCTCTTATATTCTTGTTTTTCTTAAAATCAAAAATGGGTTTTCTTTCCAGGGTACCCTTGTTTTTGATTAAGTGCCAGTGTTTGTTGATGGTATTCTTGGTGAGAACACTCAGGGGGCTGTAGGTAGTGACACAAATGACCCTGTTCATGGCTATTTTATTCTTGCGTGTGAGGCAAATTGCCCGGTCCGTGTTGGCCGCTCTTTTCCGTGCCTGTTTTATAGATTTTTTTGGGTAGCCTCTTCTGGTCAGTTCACGCTGTAGGCTGTTGACATGGAGTTTGTATTTGTCTTTACCGGAACAGTTCCTTCTGATCCTGAGGAATTGGCCGTATGGTAAATTGTACTTGAGGCCTTGGGGGTGGTAGCTGGTGAAATGTAATAGGCTGTTACTGTCGGTTGGTTTTCTGAATAGTTCAGTTTTCAGACGGTTTCCCGATCTGTATTTATGTAGATCCAAGAAGTCAACTGCTTGGTAATTCCATTCGATAGTGAAACGAATGTGATCGTTGCATGCATTCAGCCACCAGTGGAAGAGTACAAGATCTAATTCAGTGCCCGTCCATATTAGCAAAAAGTCGTCAATGTAACGTCGCCAGAGCCGTTTATGGGGTTTGGAAAAATTGTGGTCATCATGTATGTAGTCGTCTTCATATTTGGCCATATAAAGATTGGCAACATCTGGGGCGAAAGTTGCCCCCATGCTCACCCCCTACACTTGTTGGTATAATTGTTCTCCGAACAGGAAAAAGTTCTCGGACATAGCAAGCCAGACACATTCCAGAATGAAGTTAGTGGGGTCATGGTAGAGTCTGTCCTCTTGTCTAGGCACATTTTTAGAGCTTCTAAACCCTCTGCCTGAGGGATGGAGGTGTATAATGATTCAACATCCATAGTCGCTAGAATGCACTGCTGAGGGAGTTCGATTTCTTGTAAGATCTTAATGACGTCTGTGGTATCTTTTATATACAATGTCATCTTATTGTTACGCTCACCTGGTCTCTGCGGAGGCGTTGAGGCACGGTTGCAACCCTCCCTGAACTTGAATCACTCCTTTGAGGTCTCTCCCTCAGTAGAAAAGCTGTGAGCAGCGGTACGTGGTTATACTGCTCCTGCGTGGAGATAACAGTTTGTGAGTGCACCAATCTGTGATTGGTGCACCTCTCTAACCCTTCACCTGAAAGTACGGTTTCTGTGAGCATACGCCGGACCATAGAGCTCACCTGTGAATTATGGAAGATAAGCTCTCCGTCCTGCTACTTCTGGCAGGGGCGTGTCGAATGGGATCTAGTTCCTTCACTGATCCCTGATAAGGATTAGTCCAGTCCAGCTGTGACTATGCTTCTCCTTATGATTGGTATGTCTTTCTTGAGCTCTTGTGATGCTGTTCATTCTGTTTAATGTCTTTATATGTTGCTCCTAATCATGCCCGCAATAATGTCTCTCTTCTGTTTTCTTTCCTTAGATGGAAATGCGGCCTCAATGCAGTTGTGAAACGCGAGATGCGGCCGGATGGAAAATGGATGCTACCTTAATGTTCGACAGCAGGTAAGTGATGGTTTGAGGAAAAGCGCAAAGTATGGCGAAGCGCATCCTTAAACAGACTGTTTCTTTGATGTCTAACCTTGTCTACTGTTTTTCCTTGCAGGGGCTGCTGTCGACGATGGAGCGTGTCATGCTGCGGTGCCAAGATGAAGATTTCGGCGTTCCGGAAAGTGTAAAGATGAATACTTGTTTCGCCAAAGAGATGTACAGGTAAGAACAGCTGGTATGTATGCTGGCAGGAAGCAGGATGTCCAGCAAGCAGGATCTTCAAAGGTAAGTCTGACTGAATAACGCGAAGCGTCTGTCTTGAGGATCGGGGCAGCTTATGTAGCTGAGATTGTGGGCACGCCCATTTAGGCCGGCTTACCAGCCACATCCTGCCACTCCTAGAGAGTGAGCACATGCAAAGGCAATCCATTAGCAGCCACACCCAAGAATACACTTGGGGCTGCTTAATGGATGGAATGTTCAGGGTTAATGCATTCTGCTTAATGGATGGAATTTTCAAGGTGAATGCATCTGAAGTGCTATGTCCATAATAAAAGCTTTTTGGTGTTAAGTGGATGTTCTTTTTACTTTTGTTCATGAGCCTGGCACCAAAGGCGCCAGGACAGTGTCCACCCAGGTCTCTTGTGCATGCGACCCCTGCATGCCTGTGCGCCTGACTTCATGACCATGACACTTACCCACAAATGGTTTCAAGAAAAAATCGGTGTATAAGGAAAGTGGCTCTAGGAGTGAGTCGCAGACAGAGACAATAGGTCTTCTATGGGGTTGTCTAGCATCCTTGTGGACTTTGGGTAGAATATAGAAGGCTGGTATAAAGAACTACTATCAGGATAATCTGAGTCGAGAAGAAAGGAAATTTGTGATCGAACTCGGGCGTGTTTTGTTTAAGAAGTCGCGCTCACCTTCGCAAATCCAACCCTCTTGTTCTGCATGTTTGGTTAGATTGATGATTTCTTCTTGTAGCCTTGATGTTGGATCATGGTCCAGTATCTTGAATGATGTGGCATCAGTAAGTAGGCGTTGGCATTCTCTGTTGTAATTTATGGTGTCCATAATAACGATTCCCCTGCCTTTGTCTGCTGGTTTGATGGTGATGGAGGGATCTTGATTTAGTTCGATCACAGATTTCCTTCTCGACTCAGATTATCCTGATAGTAGTTCTTTCGAGAGTCCTTCTGATAGTGTCTTGGTGACTAGTTTTTCAAAAGTCTCAAATTCTGCCGGTATGGTATACGGTGGAAGCATAAATGTGGATTTTGGTTTGAATCCAGTGGTGTTTTCAATGACTCCACTTTCTTGGGTATCTGCAGTGGAGTTTGCTTCTTGGTTCTTTGGTAAATAGATCTCAAAGACGTATTTCAACCTGATGTTTCGAAATAATCTTTTCAACTCAAACTACTCTGGTCACCTTTTGATGAGCTTGAATAGAGCCTTACAGCCACGGGCTGTACTTAGACAAAAAATATAAGAGGGCACCTGGCCATGCCCTGAAAAACCCAGGTGGGTGTATGTTTTAATAATCACAGATATCAGGGTGAGAGGTCACACATTCATTTCATATTATTTCATGGCAAAGTAGCAATGATGTTGCAAAAGAAAGTCAATCACAGAAAGTGTTTTGACCGTATGTGTTTAATTTGCGTGTTTATAACAAATGTGGGGATAGAGTACCCACAGACATTCAAATTTGGTTTTCAAAAGTATCCAATGCAGGTAAGTAGAACCGAGTCATCAAATTCATCAAATATTAAAAGGCATCAATTCATCAAATTCATAGTTTTAACAAAGCCTGCTAAACCTCTCTAATATCTAATAGAATGAATATTAAGACATATTTTCCAAATATAATCACAATTCAGTGAGCCAAACGTATGAACCCAATCAGATATTGTTGGCAGGTATTTCATCCAACCTATGCTTAGAGCTTCACATTCTTAGACCAAATGTCGGGCTGTTTCAGTAGGGACATGATAACAGAATCTGCAATTGGTCTCTGGCTGAGAGATCCTTCCTCTTCTTAACAGTATCTCTTTAGTTAGCAGAAGGTTCCATCCCCATGTCAATAGAATCATTCCATAGTAATTATTTGGGAACTGAGACAGAATCGTAGAAGGGCTCGCCCGCCTTCTATGGTCAAATACCAAATCTTTCAAGGATGGATACAAATGAAATAAATCAGTGCCACAAACCCAGTCATAGTCAAATAAAGCGTTCTTAACCCTGTCTGGGTTTGCGAATAAAGTAGCCATATTCATCACCATATTTTCAAGAATCCCTAAGAAAGGAAGTCGCTATTTAAGCATTATGCCCTGAGCGGTGGGGGCATTACAGAGTCAGGTAAGGCCCCGTGACCGCGGCACTAAAAGCTGTTTTTCTGTCCCGAAACACTGCAGTGCTTCGGGTAGAAAAAAAAAACGACCAAGAAAATGGGTGCCAGGAAAGGGAAAACGGAGTCCATTTTCCCTTTCCATGGTGGCCATCGGGAGCAGATGCGCTAGGAACATAAGTGTTCCCAGCGCATCCGCTCCTGAAAGACGACAGAGAAGAAGGTAAGTGGGGTTGAGGGGTGGTAGAGGGAAAAAAACAAGGCACACCAGAATCCCCGGCAGGGGACGATGGTAGCATCCAGCCATGTGGAGGCGCGGAGCGGGGATGGTTCCGCTTCGAGCTTCCACATGGCTGGAGGCTGCCACGCTGCCCGCCGTGGACAAAGGCGGCAGAAGGTAAGTGGGGTGGGGAGGGCAGAGAGGTGGGAGGAAAGGGGAAGAAAAAAAAAAGCCTTACCTGAGTCCCCGGCAGTGGGCGAAGGTAGCATCTCGGCCGTGGGGAGGCTCGGACGGGGATGGCCCCGCTTCGAGCCTCCTCATTGGCTGAGGGGCTGCCATGCCACCCGCCGTGGACAAGGCGGCTGGAATCCCGGCCGAGAATCGAGGGATTCTCGGCCGGGTAATGTCCCGGCGAGAGCCAATCAAAATGCCTGTTGCATTCTGCTTGACTCTCGACGGGTACTAATATTCTTTGTATAATGGATTTGTTCCACTAAAAACTCATAGAGGGAATGCAGTATAGGGGCAATCAATTTAAATTGAAAATAAGGCAAGTAGCTGCCACTGCACTCGTGCCTTTATATAAACAATCCCCAATTCAAATCTGATTGCTGATACTGGTATAGCATTCGGCACCTTCAAATTTTTAGGCCCAATTTTCACTTCAATTAGGTCCACAACAGAAAAGATAGATTCATCAACCAGTACCAGGTTATAGGTTAGTTTCTGAAACAATCTTACCTTAGTAGAAAATAAGAGCTGTTTTGATTGAAAAACGTCCATACTTCCTATCAATTTTCAACACCTGATTGGTCAGGAACTTTCCTTTATTTATTAGGCTCTCTCTGGTGTAAGCTGCCCATGGCCAAACACTTTTCTGAAAGCCCAGATAAACCACAGAGTCCACAGTTCCTATAACTTTATTTTCCAGAGACCAAACCCTCCCTTTTGATTGTTTACCCCAGGAAGTGGCTAAAATCCAGGTCTTACTAGGATTAACCACGGGGCCATTGTCTTTAGCATAGAGGGACAATTTGGCCAGGAGACATTGTAAGCAAGTCCAAGAATTGCCGAACAACAAATAATCATCTGCGTATGCCAACCATTCCACTCCCATCAAGCATAACCTTGGTGCAATCAATCCTGCCCCCACAAGGTAATTTACTACGTCAGACACGTAAAGATTAAACAGCAACAATGCCAAATTACATCCCCTTCTCAAACACGTGAAGGTTTTAATATGTTCCAGCAGGGCACTGTCCTTAGTCTAACACAAATGCTGGCATCCTCATAGAGGCCCATCAAGAGCCTCAAGAATCCACCCGGCAGACCCTAACTAGCAAGTTTGGTCTATAGCCTGTTCCTAGATATCTTATCAAAGGCCATTAAGAGGTCAATTGAGGCCAGGTAAGTACATCCATTTCCCTTTTTCCATGCTGAATCTTAAAGGGCCCTCACCACCAAACCGTTCAGATTTGTGGAATGTCCTTTCCGGAAACCTGTCTGCAATTGCTACGTCTACCAGTTAACTACGGCCATTCTTATCCATGGCCTAAAAGAAGTGAGGAGAACATTTTACAATCTGCATCGATAAGTGAAATAGGTCAGTAATTCTTTGGGTCAGACCTTGAACCGCTCTTAAAAATGGGGACAATATTAGCAGTGTTCCATGAGACGGGGAGAATCCCTGAGTCCATTATGCTCCCAAACAGTATGAACAACACCTTTGACCAATTTGCAGGATCCAGTTTTAGGGTGTAGTTCGTAAGACCATTTGTCCCAAGAGCATGCAACTTCTTACACCTCTTAATTAGATACCCGATATCCTCACACTCGTTCTTCATAGCTCACAGAGACTTGATAATATATTTTGGATATCCCAGTCGGGTTCTATATCTATTGAGCCACGCCCGTAAATATCTCCAAAGAAGTCCACCCATTGGGTTTCTGTGACAACATTCCATTCAATGTCCAGGGCATTGACTAATACCCAGAATGCACCATAATCATGTTTATTAGGGTACACAGCATAAATTCCACATCTATCTGAAAGAGAGTTGCTTTTTTTGATTTACAGAAGTTTCTGTATTTTTGTTTTAATTTCTTCAGTTCTAAGCCAAAATTAGCATTCCCCTTACTCCCGTGTTTCAGAGCCCTAATATCTCTATGCAGTTTCCTCTTTTCTCCTACCATGTCAGTATTATAAACATGGGGAGTTTTACCCCTAATCTTACTTGAGAATTTTCAGTTCAGTTTTACTCCTCCATTCAATTCCCTCATGAATTAATCAAAGCACAGAGGGTTAAATACCCTCAACTTCCATTCTAGAGGGGTGCCTCTGACAACACTGCCCAATTCCTCATTCATGATCGCAACGTTCCGGTCTGACCACCTAATCGCATTCCCTGCACAAGTGGATTTTACGTTCTCCATAGAGGAGCGTGACCATGCTTTAGTTGTAAAATTAAATTCAGCAATAAGAATTGCATGGTCACTCCAGTTATTATGATGAACTGAAAAGCTAACATAGCAGCTAATAAAAAATGCATCAGCAAAGATGTAATCCAAAGTCGAGGAGAACACCCCCGATGCCAGGTTGGGATGTTTTCTCCCTCCCCAGTTAACATGGAGTTAATTGAACTCAAACCCAACACCTCCATGGTTGACCACCACATCCAACCATTTTGGACTTTAGGCTCGTTTCGTAGGCTCTCCCAAATCACATCCCAATTTTCATCCAGTTTTTCTGGAACAATACAGTTTGAGTTAATATCCCCTCCCACAAGTATGTTTCCATCTGGGTAAGTGTTAGCCCATGTATTGATGCAGTCAGAGATAACCTGGAGGAAATCCTTCAAATCTGCCACTCCCCGCTGCCAATAGATATTCATAATTAACCAATTTGTTATGCCTCCAAGGGAGGCTAGTATCAATGCCATCACCCCGAATGGAAGATTTGAAATCAAAGAGGCCCTCATTCCTAAGGTAGAGCCCACAGCGATCAGCAGACCCCACAACCACCCCCCCCCCCCCGAGGACCTCCACCCATTACTGGCCATGGCTAACTGAGCAAACACCTGATAACCATCCAGGACTGGAGGTTGCAACAACCATGTCTCCTGTGTCTCCTGGATTAATAGTATATTACTTAATCTCAGCATTTGCATAGCCTCAATGTTACTAAACAGATTTTGGCTTCCTCTGGAGTTCCAGGATACAACTTTTAAACCCAGCTTCTGGATACTCCTGTTGCTATGCTTCATTTATAAAACCCCTCTAGAACCTCACTCTTTATTGAACTCCTGAACCCTTTTGATGGTCCCTCCAAAGCTACAGAGCCATTTTTTAAAATCAAGCAAGAATTGTCAAATGTTCCAGCCTTAGATCTACCAAATCATTAGAAATCGTTCCCTCTATATTGTGATTAATGGAAGGGTTGCACTCTAGGAGTGATGAGCAAAATGCATGGTGACAAGCACCACCCTGCTGTGCATTACAGTGCTGCATTAGATTCTGTGGCTGCAGGTTTACTATCTTGTTTATGTGCAGTGACAGCAACTGCACTGTTAGTACAAAAAGCAGACATTTTGGTTCAGGGGTATCCAGTTACTTTAGCATTGCTTCATACCATTTTAGCACTGCTTCTGAAAGGGAAGACCCAGCATATATCGAACTCATGTTTAACCAAATACGAGAAGTTATTATCTCTGCTACTAATGTAACTGCTAGGGATCAGCCAAAATGGGTAATTTAGTTCTGTGGGATTCCTGGGGAATTTGACCAAATCTGCCAATTTCGCACATGGAGCGGAATTGGCTGTTTGGTGCCTTTTTCCACACTAAATTTTGTTTATGTAATTTCACTTTTATTAAAACAACATTTTGGGCTGGACAATTTGCCAAAATGTCATTTATGTGTGTGTTTTGGACCACAGAAAAAGCTAAATTATGTACAAAACAACATTTTTGCCATGAGAAATCCCACCAAAATTGCAGTACAGAAGGGGGTAATTTGCCCAGCTGGCGAAACGGAATTGTTTGCGAATTTTGTTAAGATGGATTTCTGAACTCACAACAAATTACACTCAGTCAGGTGTATATATCAAAAATACACATATATTTATTAAAGGCCTTTTAACTGAAACACAAAGTAAATCTCAGCAATATTAACAAAACTAACAGAACACTAGCTAGGAAACATGTATACAGTAACTATTGGCCTAAAGGAATATTACACAAGTAGAGATCCACAACCTGCAAAGAAAGGAGTCACACAGTGTGAATATACTTTAGGTAGTCCTTCATCAATTCAAACCCTAATTAATAGGCAGTCTAGTCCCTAAGAAGTGTGGTGCCTTGCGCTCAATAGTACATTCAGTGCTGGAGCACTCGATCGTGCAGTTAAGTTCAAAACGGGTCTGTTCAAGGGGCTGTAGTGACTCAGGAAGGTAGGTATGGTGATGAAGAATAAGGTCCCACTATTCAAGGAGGGTCTCCACAAGAGGGCAGAGCAAATTCCAAGAATCAGGAATAGCTTGGTAGAACAGGCTACCTTGACAAAGGAGAGTAGGCCTCAGGGGACACACATGTGTAAAGGACTATGGATGCGCCAGGAGCCACCAGTAAGGGATGCAAGTACTTAACGAACCTCAGCGCACTCCAGACCAAACTTTGCCAGTCAAGTCCAGTTCGTTCACAGGTTTGAATCCTGCAGTTCGCATCTCTGCAGCTTTCAGGGGCTGCGTTCCAGAACCTCAGGCCATGGCAGGACAGTGGCGATTTCTCTGCTTCTGGTGAAGGGATTGGGATAGTTCTACTGCAGCTCGTTTTAGGGCATAGCAGCAAAGTACCCACTATGTTTGTCACCACAGCGGGGCAGCACAGTGACCGTGTATGCTTGGGTTCAGGCGGACTCTCCTAATTCCAGACCTAGGAATGCTAGGTGTACGAAACTCAGTGAGAGAGGGCCTTCTACCCAGATCTTACAGTCTCCAAAGGCTCAGGTTGAAACTCGAGATGGCAGTGGTTCCAGGGCAAATGTCCTGTATGACGGGGTCAATTCACTGAGCAGTCCAGGAACACTTCTGAGCAAGCTCGTTTGAAGGTTAAGTAGGAGGTTCTGAGAGTAGTTAGTCCCCCTACTCCAACGGGTCGGAGCACCCTTGCAGGCCTTCTATGATCAGGGGCTCTGACGGGACAACAGCAAGGTCAGGGTGCCAAACCTTCCAGCGGGTCACCAGCGGTTCCACTGATTGGCTTCTTTGCTACAAGATACGTGGCTCTTTTACTAAGTTCAGTGTAAACTCAGGAGATCGATTTGGGATGGGTGTAAGGTGCCTTCTTTTATGCAAAATCTCCAAAATGAAAAAAGAAACCAATAAGAGATCTGCCCACATTCAGCCATCCCAGATGTGGACCAATTATGGACCACGGTGGTCTCAGTCATCCCAGAACATCAGACATCCTGGCACTCAGGATGTGTATTATTGGAACATTTTTTTTTTTATTTTCAATTTTTTTTAATTGTATTTGGTTTAAAAGAAAAGCTTTACAATACACTTCATAAAGACATAAACACTTATTACATTTCAAAATTAATATTGCGAATAAAATCAAAAACACTCAGAAAATCCCATCAAAACTACCCCACAAACAAAATCTAACACATTGAATTAATTCATCAAAATACAAGTAAATTATCCTCAAAAATACAAATATTTCATAGACATGTTTCATCCTAGACAAAGTTACATTTAGAACTTGACACAAGCCCTCCACCATCTTCCGACCTAGACAATCAGGTCACATCACTTTGCATGATTCTCTTTTGAAGAAGATGCTCCTCAATTATATATACAAAATGTGTTAATCTAAGCACTAGATTTTGGCTATTCACCCACATACATCTTTCCCATAAACTTTCTTTACACAACCAAGATGAAGAGAACCGGTACGATCCAAACATCACAGCCCTCTGCAGTTGAATGCACAGTATATAATCAAGTGCTTTAGAGTTTCAAGTTCATTAGTATGACTACAAAATCGACATCATCCAGTGGTGATGTTCACCACACTATGATTCCAATATTGCACTCTTTCATTTATCATAAGTTGATTACGTTTGAATCGCAAGTAGGCTTTTCTTGCTTTGTTACACGGAAAGATCTCTAAATATCGTGCCCGCTCACCCCATTTTCTCCTAAATTTCGCGTAATCATAGTAAGCTTTGCTGTTGCCTATTTTCTCCGACAATACACACCATTCATAACGCTGGAATTTTCTTTTACATGATGGAAGATCAGCAACTAAGTCTTCTTTAGAAATCAGCGTTACATCCAGGATTGCCTCCATTTTGTTTTTGAATTTCAAAATGGAAGGGAGACGCCCCCCGTTAACATAACGGCAATATCTTCACATAAAGACTGTTTCGGCAGAGCAAGCATTTTTGCGTAATTGTTAAGCATACGCCAGTGCCATTTGGCAGACGGGGGCAATAAACCAAGTTCATGACAGATGAGCATATTAGGAATCAAAGGCGCTAGGCCAAGTACCTGCTTCCACAACCTTCCCTGTAAGAAATCCGAAAATCCCTCCATCTCGAAAGTGTAGATGTCAAGGGCATATAGTAGAATTGGTTCCACTTTTAAAAGGTAGAACTGAATACTGGGCAACCGCAAGAATTTACCATATCTATGTAAAATGATCTTCATCTGGGAGGTCAGCGACTTCAATTTGTCACTAAGCACCTCCTTCCATATAGTGTCACGCCCCCATCATCATCCACGCGTCCCGTGGACACACCCCATAAACCAGCCCCCACTACCACCACTAAAAAACGTGCTAGGACATACTCTCACCTGCAGGCCTGCCGGCAAGGGGTGGGACAAGGTCAGCGACGCCGGTATCTGCCTCATTTCCGATCCCGGCGTTGGTTTCCATCCCGGGTTGGCAGTTGCCGTGGAGACGTGCCACGGGCATTCTACAACGTCTCCGTTGCCGGCGCCTGGGAGCTCCTCCTCAGCACCTTCGATCACGTGGCGGATGACGAGAGTCACGTCATCGCTAGTCAGCGTTCAAAAGCGACGCGCTGACTGCCATCCAGTCCTTCACAGCTGATCCTGTTGGGCGCATTACGGATTACGGATTACAGACTACCACTTTGCTATTTTGACCTCGGATTGATCTTGGACTCTGATTTGGTTCTTCCCATCATGGTACCTTTGCCTGGAACTTACTCCCTTCTGATTACGACCTCGGCTCCTCCCTTGGATTGATTTTTGGATTTCCCTTGCTGTACCTTGCTGGAACTGTTTCTCCTGGACTCGACCATGGTTTGTCCCCGGGCTGTTATTGGATTGCCCTTTTGTTACAAACTCTGTTCTTGGATCACGTACTTTTCAGGACTCCCATACCTGATTGGCTCACAGTTTCTGGCTTCTACGTCAGGTGGTGATTACATCCTCCTAAGTGCATTTCCAGGCTGCCATCCTGTCGTCAACCTTGCCGGCTGCCTCCGATAACATCCCTACACCAATATTGGGTACCGACCAACTCCTAAGGGTAAGCCCCATTGTAGATTTCTTACGTATTCATATTCAATTCTAGGGTTCTGTGTTTATTATCTAACCCCGTGTTTGCCTTACAGTGGTTGTGGGGGGCATCTTCCGGCATTCCTGGTTCCGGCTGACGAAATTCGCCACCTGTGGCCTCAAGGACCGCTCGGCAGTAATTTCTTGTTTGCTCGGGTGGTACTTGGGGACGGAGGTATCATCGTCTACACGACCATCAAGTCTTAACATATAGCAACAGAATAGCTGCTAGAGAGCCAGTAGCACAGATACCGAATCGAAATGGTCTGGGGGATACAAGCACCATTGAGATACCAAGTAAATTTGGATATTTTCCTCTTGCCATCTGCAAATGAGATAATGAAAGATTTGGATGGATTTACTTGTAGGTTGTGCTTGGAGGCGTAGCTATAAAAGAAATTAAGTTTGGCCTGAAGGTCAAAAGGGGTACGATCTAAAAATAGCAAATGATCCCCAAAACAAATCCAATTTAACATTAGCCTACCCAATTTGATCGGGTATATGACTGCATCAAACCAACCAGAGTCTAAGTCTGCTAAGTATAAGTTAAATAGGACAGCGGCCAGATTGCACCCCTGTTTAAGTCCAATCTCGGTAGCTATCGAATCTGTCATGGCCCTATCCTTAGATAACCTTATTGTATAGTTGGTATTTTGATGTAGGAGTGCAATGATGGCGACCAGATTAACTGGAAAACCCTGCAGTAACATCTTCTCCCATAGCACGGCTCTAATCACTGTGTCAAAGGCGGCCGTGAGGTCAAAAGCTGCCATGTAGCTAGGACGAGTTTTAGAATGTTTAGTTTGTAAATACAAATCAGCCATTATGGTTGCATTAAGGGGACATCCTACATTTTTACAAAACCCTACTTGGAATCGGGGCAACAAATTGAGTCGCGTAATATACTTCTGAATTGACTCCAAGATTAGGAGGGTAAATATTTTTGCTGAGACATCCATCAAGCCAATGGGCCTAAAATGATTTGAGTCATCTACCCTTCCTTTTTTGTAGATCGGTATAATGATCGCCGAACACCAAGAAGGAGGAATTACACCTAACAGGAGGATGGTATCATATTTGGTCTTTAAAATCTTAGCCCACATTGCCGGATCAGCTTTAATAAGACACGGAGGGATGCCATCAGACTCGGGCACCCTAGAGCTCTTGATCTTGGAGCCCCACAGATATCATCAAGAGACCACATGGATTTTCTCACTATCAGTGTCTCGAACTTCCTGGATCTAATAGTTTCAAAACCCCTGGCGAGAGCATATTTACTTTTTATATACTCCACCCAGGTTGCAGTAACTATAGCTTCCTTTAAGGGTTCCACAGCCCCTGTAATGGCTCTAAGTGTCGACCACACATGTCTGGTATCATTTTTTAGTAAGTGATGTATCATGCTTTAATTGTCCTCAAGAGTTAATTCATACTTTAAGATCTTCATCTTGTTTCGATATGACAGGGTCATTTTATGTTTATGATGCATGTATGTGTGCCCCTCATAGTTTATTAGGCGAAAGTGTCGGAACTGTTTCCTTTTTTCTTTCCTATGATTCACAATATTCAAATTATAGCAGTGTCGATGCATAAGAGCCCCATAAGCAGCATTCTGTTTATGCACCATCTCATTCACATGTACCTGTATTCTCCACCTATTTTGAAGTTCCGCTAAAATGCACTCAGAACCATACTGGGTCGATGGAAAGGAAAGAAAGGGATCATCCCTTATACTTAGGGTCAATTTATGACACGATCTGGGATCCCATCTCACAGATATGGATGAATGATCAATTTCAATAAGTGCCAAGGCAGGAAAAGGTGTATATCGGCACATCGGGACATTCAGGAACAATTTCAAGGCCAGGTGATCACCTAAGCTGAGGTCACAAATCAACGTCAGTTCCACTAGTTGCAGGAGGCCACTCGATACAAATAAGTAATCAATCCTGGAGCTGCAAGACCGTTGTGACCAAGTATAGTCATACAGATCCTTCTTAGGAGGCACTAGTTGTATGTCCCCTGCCATGAAGTATTCAACCCACTTCTTCCCATTACGTATCGAGTTGGGCCCCAGGGCATGGAGAAAACTCCCTCTTTCACTTTCCACATTGAAGCAAGTGGAGTTGAAATCCCCGCCCACAATGACTATCATGCCCGGATTTCGGATGAGAGCATCTTCCAGAATCCTATCCAACTGATCACTCATCACTGAGTAGGGTAGAAGCAAATAACTAGGGCACCCCCCAGAGTACCACCTGGAAAACTAGGTTCTACAACTAAAAGGGCCTCATCAGAAAACACAAAATTAGAGGCAATCCTACATGCTTTATCAATCAGTTTCGCAGTATCAGAGGAGCGCCTTGGGATCCTCTTTTTGCTGAAAATATATGTCATATCCCTCCACATCAAATCGAGCCAAATGCATAGTCTCATGGATCAAAATGACTTCCGGGTGTGACTCTACATCGAGGTGTGTGGCCCATAGTGGAAAATTACTCATGCCACACGAATTCCACAACATAACTGTCACCCCGGAGCCATAATTCTAATGTTTCTCGTTCGGGATATGTGCCTGAATATGTGAGGAAGGATTTGGCCCTGATAACCGTGTGAACGCCGCCGCAAAACTCATGAATTGCCTAAATAGGTCTTCGCTAATTTGTGGGGGGGCATTTCCAAGCGGCAGATTCTCAATGGAGGCATTTACACAAATGACGTTGCTTGTTCTTCAGAGCAAAATATGGACAGAGTAAGTCCTATCAGCTCAAAGTCCTCTCTTTGTTCCCAAATCAAGTGCATGATAATATAGGAGTGGTACCCGCATATCATACTAGTTGGGTTGTTGGATGATAGTCTGATCCAATCAATATCATCAGATCTAATTGCTCTTAAAGAAGGGATAGCCTAAAAGGCCTAAAGCATAGCAGATCGATTTAAGCTGGTTTTCCCATTGGGTGAAGAGTTACATTCCCACCCCATAATAGATGGCATTTCCGGGGTAAGGACCCATGCCTCAAGAGGAGGCTCAACCTCCATCTGTCCCATAATAGGATCCAAATCCCTGATATTGCTGGCGGATTTAGAAAGGGCCTTTAGACAACTCACAGGCTGCGTCCCGCGTCCCTGTCCCCCTCATTTACCTTTGGTACGATGGAGTTAGCTACGTGAGTACTGGGGTCCTAGGTTCAACTAACTGGGCCTCTAAATCACACCCTATCCCATTAGTCAAAGGCGTCTCTGCAGGGACGCATCTCCCCTCTGACTTCCCATTTCCTTTGTTCGCCATATTAGTGGGCTTTACCCCACTAAGACTTTTAATTCTATTTGTCGCTTTTTTGGTGTGGAGTGAGGAATAACATTTTAATAAGTCGATTGCTTTTGTTTAATCGAGCCAAATGACTCCACACTAAGCAACACATCATTCATTTTAGCTCTGGGCTCTAATTGGAGCACTTGTTCACTTGTTTTTTTGTTCAATTCTTTCCTCTTGGGTGACTGGCGTGAACGGTCAGCATTCCCTGAATCAATGTTCAATAGGACTTTAGATTCTTGGTTGAGCTGTTGTAGATCTATGATCTCATCTTCATTAGATAGATTACATATATCCTTGATGAGTAAACCATGATTATCGTTTTTCTTTAGAAAATCGTTCTTAGACTTTTAGCAATAGCACTCAGTCTTAGCTTAATAGACCCTTCGTTTTTGTGCCCTGGCTACCAATATTTTTTGTTTTCTAGTCAACGCTGGCTATGGACTAGATTCTGGGCCACTAATCAACATAATAGGAACAAGTTGCCCATACTTAGCCTGCAGGCCGTCCTCCAAGTCTAATAAGTTGGTGAATGCAGAGGGACTGTCAATGGGCTCCTGATTTGGTTGCAAATCATCCAAATCTTCCTGCCCCTCATTAGAGGGGAGCTCCTGCTCATTGTGGATTTCCTGTTGCCTCACTGTTAGCCCATGCAGAATTTTCGGAATTGCCAGCGAATTGGATGTAACCACCTGGGCCAAATCTGTCACCGGCAATCCCGGTTTTGGATCCCCCTTCCACCCATTTGAGGCTACTAATTCGGTGAAAGACTTAATGGGATTTCCGACCATCCTGTGGTCAGCTGGAGTTTGTATGGCAATATCCAGTGTAGCTACCCTTGTGTTATTTTTACCAACAGTGCGCGAAGCAACTGCATCACAAGCAAATAGGAAGCCTTCAATCCGATTCACTTTGGATAAAAATCTCCACAAGTGCTCCCTTCATGAGTGCAATTTCACAGTGGGTCTCGTCATGACCTTTGTCCAGCAAATGTAGGATCCTTGTCACTACAGGAAAATCAGTGCTCAATGCTGATGAATCCAGAGGATGCTGTTCCACAGGAGCACCTAATTCAGGGGCCCTCATCACACAATTATATGAGGATGTACCTAAATCCGGGTCCGAGAGCATTAGGGCAACCAACGGCTTCGAATTAACTTGTGCCTCAGTTGGAGAGCTGGATTTCAGATTACAAAACTCCTCCATTGAGTAATCGACCTTGTGGGCACCCATACTGATGCTCCCCTCCCCCATAGGGACGATACTCTCAGGTAATTTGCTAAACATATGTACGTTTTCTATGCCATACCTACTTTGATTAACCAGGGTGGAGGGGCAGAGGAAAAACCTCATATGTTTCTCTAACTTAGCCCCTATGGCTGGGGCAGTCATGGAAACATCAGTGATTTTAGACCTACACGCCTCATTTCCCATTTTACTTAGTAACTCTGAGCGTTCATGCATTTCAAGTTCAGGTCTGAGTGCTTCATTACCCATCATATGTTCCACTTTATTCATATCCTTCAATTTGAATGTTCTTAATGGTGTATGCACATCTAAATTCCCCTCCACTAGGTCACCCGCATGTACATGCTGCTTATACTGAATTACAGCCACCTCCCGTATATTTAATGACTGCAAGAGCAAAGCGGGCGGTAATTCCTCACATCTAGAGGTGCCTACTTCATTGTTCTCCTCTTGAGTATTTGAGCACACCGAATTCACACTTAGTGCCTCTGCAGACTCCAAGGACAATCCTAAGCAAGGCTCCAGTGGAGACTCATGGAGTTTGCGGCCACTACAGAGTCCATTGACCATTTTGCTGTACTCCGCGATCACACACAACACACACACACACAAGATAGACCGCCTCCCCAGCAAAAGGATCAAAGACAAGACAAAATACAGCAGTCTTCCACACAGGAGGTTTTACTAGCAAATAATGGTCCCAGCGGGTATGCGCACAAGGATAAAGAAAAATCGAGTTTTAAGAACTCAGAAGAATAGTGCAATAACACCACGCTGGAACGTGTATAATTTACTTACGTAAACCTCTGCAGGATCCAGAGATTGAGTGAGAAAAGGAATCCTGGCCATAAAAGTAAGTTGCATCCCGATAATCTATGGCTGTCCTGATGACTTCTTGCTGCTTCACATGGACCAATGTTTTGTTAATTACAGTTTTATAGCGCTGAAGATCCAAAGGCAAACACTATTATGTGCAAATGCAGGCTCATTGGCCACTATGCGGGCCGCTTGATTTTGTAAGATTTCGAGTTGTGAAATTTGAAGTTTCCAGATCCAGATAAAAGTGAGTTCCAAGACGGTTTGGAAACTACAATGGCGTGTGCGATGTTTTTCAAATGATGATCTAGCAGGAAAAGGCAAAAAGACGGACATTGTATCAGGAAGAGCTAATAATAGCATTTACAATGGCAGACATATCCATGAGGGGGTCAAAATACTCACAGAATGTTACTTTGGACAAAATAGGTAAATTAATATCATCAATTAAAAGTTCAGGTGGTACATTTTTATATTTTCTCAGGCTGGAAGGCATACCTGTCAGCATCATTTCTTTGGCTTTATTCCTGGCCGGCCACATGCCTGAAACCGAGGAGGTTCTTTAATGCAATTGCAGTTTTCGATTCCCAGCCTGGTGCCCCAATGGTGTTTCTGTGGTTAGATTCTTGTATGATCTTTGATTCCGTGGATTGGTCTGGACACTGTTGAGTAAAATGAGATTGGGGTCAAACTCCTCAGGGCTGTTGAGAGTCTTGTACACAGGTCAACTGGCCACATTAAGAATCAATGGGTACACCTCGAGGGCTTTTCCATTAGTCAGAGGTGCCTGCAAAGGCGTCCCTTTATCCCCATCACTGATCTCGTTGGCCTTTGAATTGCTAGCGGAGTGTCTGAGGATAGATCCCATTCTAAAATGATTCTTATGGCCTACTGGTCCAGTGGACGTTGGCCTTAATTATAAGTGGGCCTGTGTGGTATAAATGTGCTGGTAATACCATATATCAGCACGTTACTGCACCGGTCAACTACGACTTTGCCAGTGAGATGGCCGGAATGACCTCCAGCTGAAGGTTACCTTACTGGCAAACAAAGACAGTATTACAGATGCTGGTAATCCCGGCGCTTGTAATACTGGTAAATACCCCATGGGGTCCTATGGGACTACATGAAAAGGGACGTTCCACTGGACCGAGTGCCGCTAACAGTATTACTGTTTCCCGGTATCCTGGCGGCATTACCAACAGGATACCGGTAAACCTATAATGAGAGCCTATAGTCTCCTTGTATGGCAGTGACCTCCTCCTATATCTTAATCAGCTAGAGGTATCCACCCCTACAGCAATAGGCATCATGAGGGAGTATGGAGATAGCACAGTGGACTTTGAATTACCTGGGATAAATGCACTTTTATCTCGATAGCAGGCTGGGATATTCCAATTTCCTTGACAGTGCCTACTCCATATTAAACCATACTCCTTCATGTATCTTGGGATTCAGGTGACAAGAGAACTTCGGGAAATTGATATGGGTTACAGGGTCTTGAAAGATGAGATGTGTAGAAGGTTACTGTGGAAATGCACTTATACTACAATGTAAGGGATGTACTGGAGTCAACGCCACTTCTCTTGTTCTTGGTTGTTGGGGCATACCTTCTGAGGAACACGAGGGATGTTTATGTGGCATCTTTTTTATTGTTATGTATTACACCTAAAACAATAAAAATACGTTATTAAAAAAGGTGTCAAAAAACAGGAATTGGCAAACATACAATTTTAGGCTTTTGTGTAGGCAGGGGATAAGCATTTTCTAGGCACTCACATACTGGGACTACCTGTTCGTATGAAACCAACTGCTGGTAAATGGTGTGAGTGCCTTTATATGATGGCAATGCCTTCCAAATGCCTAATGCCTCTACAAAACTGTTGGCTTTGCCGATGTGTATCTCACTTGTACTCCCAGACTGCCTACAATAATCATTTACAATGGGTGTGGGTCTAGCTCGGTGAGCAGAACCCTTTTAGTAGCAAGGTCTCCTTTTGTTTTCGGAGACACAATAATTGTAGAGTTTAACCAACAGCCTAAGATGCGACAGGGCAGACATGTGCACAACAAAACAACAAAAATGTGTCAGTAAGTCAAGGCCAAAACTATTGGCTTTGCCAATGCTTCTCCCCCCCACCCCCAAGTACTCTGTGCGAGTAGCCTCAATGTCAATCAGTTCAAAACTGAGTTAGCCAAAGATAGAGAAGCTTGTGTCACTCCTAGTCTCACACTTTATCGCTCACCACAAAGTTGTATGGTGTCACGCCCCTCTCTTATGTGTATTGTATACAGACGGCTAATTTTCATGAGCCTACATAATGGCGCAGAAGTGGAAATAGATGAGACAATCTCGTTCTGTGTTTCACCGACTTCATGCCATTTTGGATTGGGTTCCCTGAACAGAGCTGAGAAATCCGTTCAGTGCATTATATTTGTTGCTTTGTTACAACATTTATGTTTCCCCCACTCTGTGCATCTCCACCTGCAACTCATTTTTGATGCAGGTGGAGAGGCGTGGATCCCTACAGATTCTGACCACCCTTTCGTGTGTGCTGAGGACAGATGTAGTTAGCAGTGATGCAAAGACATGGCGGCAACCATTCCTGATGTACGCACACTGGTATTCTTAGTGTACTAGCCGCATTGGGTGGAATTAGGCACTAAGCAGATGCAGCCCGGCCGGCCAGGTAATTAACACCAGATGCTCCGCCATCATCAACACGCCTCGGAACAATCTGTGTAAATGTGTGACCTCATTGACTCTCAGCGATAGAGAGAACCTTTCCTCCATCTGTTTGGTTTGTCTTATTCCATAATGCCCAAAGGAAAGTGCTCTTATTCATTTATTTATTTATTTCCCCGTTTATAGAAGCCCTTGGGCATCTACGCGTTGATTACAGATATGAGAGAAGTAAGTACATAAAGTTTCAAGGGTTAATTGAACAAGTGTGTCTTGAGATTTTTCCTTAAAAGCTGGTAGGAGGGTTTGGATCGTAGGTGCAGTGGAAGGTTATTCCAGAGGTTTGCTGCCACCACCGGGAAACTGGACCCCCTGGCTCTTTTGCGCCTGAATCTCGAGATGAGGAGGCAGTGACTGGTGGAAGATCTGAGCTGGCTGGCAGGCGTATTTTTTTTGAGTCTCTGGGCTAGGTAGGAAGGGGCGTTGTTAGACAGGCAGCAATGGGCAATTGATAGGGTTTTGAACTGAATAACCTCAGCCCTTTACGATACCTGGCAATTACCCTGGAGGTGGATGGGGATGCAGAAGTTACTCAAACATCAATAATCAAAATGACTCGGTTGGTAAAAGGATAACTGTTTTATTTTCAATTGTCTAAAACAGGGAGAAATAACAGAAAGGGTCCCAGTCACACTGCGCCAATTAGTGCAAAGGTTGAATTGCAGTCTGGTGTTTATTTAGGATGGTAATACAGCCTGACACGTGTTTCGAGCTTTACTGGCTCTTCATCTGAGGCTGATGTATCACATCAAGTAACCATATATACAATATTTCCACACATTGAATTATAATTCCACCAAAATGAAATATTGTATGTAACAATAAAGGCACCAAGTTGGGTCACAGAAGGGACCGTTTGCCAAGGCTAGGCAAATACGGTAAATAAAAGATAAGTGCCACATTTCAAATGTCATTAAAAATACACATTGTTGGCGAAGTTAGCCAGTCACTGGCAAGCACAACACCAACTTAATTGCAAGGATTTTATCCAATTTGTAGGTCTGGACAAAGTCTCATTGCCACCAAGAGGTGGCAATCTGACATTGAAGCTTTGCCAACTTGAGGCCAGACTCATTAGTAAATATCGGACTGTGTATAATGGCCTCAATTCGGACTATGAATTTGCAGTATTCCTATAATTTTACATGATCTCAGACATAATTGTAATTTGTGGCTCTCTAGCAAATGTACTTGCCAATGTAACCTCACTATATGGATGTCTAGCAATATTGAATGTATCATTCTTCATTACAAAGGCGCAATTGCATTTTTATATGGAATTTTACAGCGTGACCTTTGGACATCCTTTGCCAAATATATGTGGGCCAAAATAATTTGTTGCCAAAATAAATTGTTTCCAAAATGTATTCCCGGGTGACTTAGCTAACCACTTCCATCCATTTATCCTAATCGTGCCCAAACCACTATACGCTTTAGCTATACCTAATTGGTTTTCCAAGTGTGGATTTGAGATTTGTTCCTGTAATTGTTCGCCTCTTTATACAGACCATGATCGATAGGTTTCAAAGTGACCTTTTTACGCTCATTTAACTGCTTTCAAGTAATTCTTTTCTAGTGTTTTATGCTTCTTAGCTATCTATATATTGTTTCATTTATTCCCCATATTACATCACCATTCAAATTAACATTATGGATACGTATTTGTACGAGGAAAGGCTACCTGCACCGACACGGCAGGCTAACTATCTTCCCATTGTTAATTAAGTGAGAGTTACCTCACCCAAGATGGCGGCCTCCCACGAGCCACCATTTGTTTTGGACCCAATCTGGTCTAGTGGCGACATCACCGGGGCGCTGTTTTTTAACGTCTCCTCAAGCTCGCGCTCCCTCGCGCTCGAGGTTATTTTGTTGCTACTTCACCTCACACCAGGTAAGACCTTTTTCTACGGCACCTAGGCTCTTCATGAACGTTCATTATAGCCGCCGTACAACGGCACCAGCATGTTGAATTCTAACGTGGTGCTTACAATACAAACACTTGCTCATGTACATTAAGCGCCATTTGGGCGCTAATAACTACATAACAGCACTCCCATTATCTTTTATAATTATTTAAAATTATTTAAAATGTTTGCCTAACTAGTCATCTTTATCATTATTTGCCCACCCATGAGGCACAATCAATTCATTTACAGTGTGCTTTCTATGTTCCCTCTTACCTCAGATCTCGCCGCAATTGCAAAGAGTCAGAGGTATGTTAAGTTATTCCTTTTTACACAAAATTAATTTGGAATCACCTATATTGGCCAAATTATTAATATGTTAACCCCTGATTCCAGTTGAACTACTCACAGGCAAAACTTTGCCATTTCCAGAATTGGCCAATTGAACTTCAAACACAAGGTATCATTAGAATTAAACTCTTTCACCCCCACATTCTTTTGACAAAAATTGTTTTTGATCGCGCTGGCCTAATTATATTGACACTAATGTTGTGTTTTTGTCATTATCTCCCCAGCCCCTCACCCTTTCTTTATTTCCCCGGCTTCTATCTACCTTATATTATCTCGTTTCTGCAAAAATGTGTATTTTTAATGACATTTGAAATGTGACACTTATCTTTTATTTACCGTATTTGCCTTGCCTTGGCAAATTGTCCCTTGTGTGACCCAACTTGGTGCCTTGATTGTTACATATAATATTTCATTTTGGTGGAATTATAATTCAGTGTGTGGAAACATTGTATATATGGTTACTTGATGTGATACATCAGCCTCAGATGAAGAGCCAGTAAAGCTCGAAACACGTGTCAGGCTGTTTTACCATCCTAAATAAACATCAGACTGCAATTCAACCTTTTCACTAATTGGCGCAGTGTGACTGGGACCCTTTCTGTTATTTGTTATTGTGCAGTGGCAGTACACTGGCAGTATACCCACACCTCCCAGACACCTGCAGCCTTTGTGCCACTCTACTTTTTTGTACAAGCGCTGTGGATAATATTGATTTACTCTGCTACTTGTTGTTCTTGTCTAAAACTGGGATCACAACGAACATCAACGAATTTGCTTGATCCTATTACTCAAAGCAGTTAATAAAAAACATGGTGTATATATCAAAAAGTCATCATCATTGACGTTGACCTACTTCACTACCAACAGCATCCAACGTGGCAAACTACAAAACCCACTACCAACTATGATTGGCAATGAGTGAATATCTTAAGTATATAATCCATACTAGTATGGGATAGTAAGTGAAAGTGACTAAATACACAACATCCCATTGGCTACAAAAACTATAGGACTCTTAATCACCTGGTCCCCTACAATTGGTTGGCGCTCTAACTTTCATCAGTACTTTACCACCTACGTCTAGCAGCACGAAGATTGGACTTCCAGGTGTTGGTGTGCTCCTCTTAGCCCCAGCTTTCCACCAATTAGCATATCAATCTATCATCACCTCAGTGGTCAATGTAGTCGATTAGGCTTTGAAGCTCGGCCTTGAGTTTATTCTGTACTGTGCAGAATCAGGGGAATGAAGGCACGCTCTGCCCTCATGCGTAGTTGTGAGCATCTTGCTCATCCAACTTCATTCTTCCCCTGACTATAGAACATGATTTAAAGCTTTTACTGTCTTAAAAATACCATTTTTTAATAGACCTCTGACATCTTCCGTGCTTTGTTCATGTCTTTCGAACAGGAGCTGTTCTTTCACACGATTCTGTATCCAATGTCAGCTCATTCCAACTTGATAAGACTTTTGCTGCTTCACTTCATGGCTCATCCAGCCTCGTCTGTTTGAGATTCATTTTTAATTGATGTGTTTTCTTACTGGCCACACTGTAAAGAGGCCTTCCTTTTTTGGTAAATCCCTGCTATAATACGTAGTGGAAACATCCATCCTTTACTCCTTGTGCATTTATGTATACATTGGTGCATGCCGCAATCTATTTGCTATAAAGCTAGACTCAAGAATACTTTGTCGCTTGCATTTCTTTTGCATCTGTACACGTGTAAACTGACTTAATTTCTTCATCCATTTTATGGCATAAGCTTCTCCACCTTGATCCCAAGATATCACTTATCCTTGATACTTTCTTGATGCCTTATATAATATCTGCATAGTCTCTGCATCTCTTCGAGGCACGCCAGCTCAGGTCTGTATGATGTCATTATTCGCCTTGACCATTCACTTGCTCTGCTTCTTCCGGGATTTAATTCAAACAGCCATCATATATTCTTGTATGTAGGTATGGTTTTCTCAATGGGAACCTTGCCTCTAGGATTGCTTTTGGCCTTTGTCGTTTTAACTGTTCCACATACGTCACATACTCTGGTTTCCAACATTCAGGTAATATTGGTGAAGTGGTTGAGGTGTACTTGGCTCCGCCTCTACACTCCCCCCTCTGGGCGATTTATCGACCATTCTCTCCCTGAGATCCTGCTGATTTCACATGCTCATCTTTGTTCCATGTCATGAGGCTGCACTCCCCATTTGGACTGCAATAGAGCCATCTCCCCACATACTTCTTATGATTCCTTCGATATAGGAACTTTTTTCCTTCAGGTACATAGATAATGGCCATCACAAAGTCCCTGATTTCTTCATCTGTCAAGTCTTTGGCTTTCCATCCTGGTTCAACATCGATCCTGATTTTCATCCCTGTGGCTTTCTTGGCTGTTTTCTTGCATTGGGAGAATATTATCTTGATCACACAAAATCCAAGCAATATCATTAATATCAGGGCTCCAAGGAACTTGCAAAATGCCTTCCATCTATTGTGGAACCCAAGAGAAGAGTGACCCAAACAAGCTGTCATCAGTAATATCTTCTACTTCGTCAATCATCTGGCCATGGAGTTTTGTCAACATACCTATGGCCTCTCTCAAGGTTCCATTCTCGTCATCATGAGAGGGTATGAATGTGCAACATGATTGTCCGATTTTTGCACAAACACCTCCAGCCATAGCTGTGATCATGTCCAAGACATATCTATTCTGAAGAGTCATCAGTTGTATAGCTCTCAACACTTCTCTGATACCATTTAATCCCTTTATGGTAGTGTTAATTGTTTGCAGCAATTCTCATCTGGTGATCTGTAGCCATTTGGTATTTGCTCCAACCTGGACACTCTGCATGAAGATCAATGAAAACACTGATGCTGTCTGGCTAAATAGTGTGTGCTCATAGTGAATAGCATCAACAGCTTCTATAGATTTTGCTGAGAAATAATTCTCCCTCTTCTTTTTATCAGCTCCCCAGATCTCTTCTTTTTTAAGTGAGCATCTGCTTTCGGGAAACTATCAAGGTGTAAGTCACTTTTCGGAATCACCAATGCTGGAACATGAGCATTCACTAATGAGCATCATCCTCCCCAATCCTTAGGTAGCTTCATGTATGCCCTGGATCCACAAGCCCAATAGAGATCCATGATTACTGTTGTTCCATGTATCATTCCTGGTAGATCAAAGATTCGACCACAGTTCTTATTTTCTCCGTTCTTGTGTCAGTAATTTAGCAACTCTTAGCCATAGTGGCTTGCATCCATTCTGCACAATGTCAATGGCAGGTTTATAACACCCAATGGCCACCCAGGCTCTGCAGATCACCACTCCTTCTTCCCATCTGCCTGGTGATAACGCTGATCCCCAGATTTTCATTTGGACTCTATTCTTCCATCCACAACTTTCTTCTGCAGATTTTCCTGGACCCTCCAGTCTTTTGTTTACTTCCCATCTGATTCCAGCTCCTTTTCACTCTGGGCTTATCGTATCTGATTACATGATTCTAAGTATGAGCTCTGTTTCTTGTCTTTGTATCTTGGACATAGTAATCTTCATCTGGATCTGTCCATTCAGTTGCCTACTTGAGATAAGCATCTCGACCCATGAACTCGTCTCAGGTTCTGGAAAGTGCTATGTGTGAAAGGCAATTAGCTGTCTAGACGTCTATTTCGATGGCTATGAAGAACTTAGACTTCACCATACTATAAGGCAGGAGTGCACATACAGAGCATTCCTCCTTTGAGGTTCTTCTTCCTACTTCCTCATATGTAATACCATATGTTGTTTCCCAAACGTGCTGTACTATCCAAGTAATCATTTAGCTCAAAGTCATCCACCCCGGTATCTCTTTTAGATCTTGTTCTTTTCTTGTGATCTGCTATGATTAGTTCATACAATATGTCAGCTTAACTCTTTCTACCTGGACCAATCTCAGGAACACTCGTCAGTGGACTAGGTGTGTTTACATGCATTAACTGCCTAGGTTCATCTTTCAACACCCATTTCTTTTGTCAACCTGATAAAGCCTGTCTTTGGTGTCCAAGAATAATCTCTTAAAACACTGCTCGCTGATCATCAGTAACGTTTGTCTCAGATTTAGGTGATTCCTCATCCTTCTTTGGAACAGGGATGACCACATATGGTCTTGTTTACCTAGTAGTTGCAACATTTATACCCTCCTTCTGTTTAGAAAGATTCTCATGTGTTTTTGCTCCTTGCATATCTATGTGATAGGAGGTTCGCACAGTGAGTGAAAGCAATATTATTATGACAGAATGCAAGCATAAATAACACAGAGGTATGTCAGTTTACAGCATTGTTTTTTTGCACAACGTGGACGTCTCTGTGAATCTGGCATGATGATATTACTACTAATACTGCCCATTTCATTGCCTAAGGAAGGAAAAAAATAAACTTTAATGTGGCAAAATGATGTACTGCTTCTGAAACTGCTGATTTCACTCGACACCCTCCCTTAGTCAACCGACTGCTTACTGGATAATGAACATGAATTCCCAGTGGACTCCTTGAATCGGCCTCTCACTAGATGACATGATGATTTTCTTTCAGCTTGAAACAATGGTTCTCTAAAGCCAGTAATTCCTCGATCTGTCCCTCGAAGAAAAAAGCCTTATTCAGATCTCAGAATTCTCGCGGAATAAGCATTTACTTGAAGTATAATGTCTCTCAAAATCTCATTCAATACTGCATTATTTCTTGGATCCCTTAGCAATGTGCGCACATCTGTGTGTCTTCAAACAAGTTGTGGACACTCTTCACCCAGGTAATAGAAGACCAAACTGACCAGTCTGTGTGCATTGTCAGCTGTTAGGGGCATTTGTACTTTCCCCACTGAATTCAGGAAGCTGCAGAACTTGCTCAATAATTGTTGCAAGCAATCTCCTTATGATCGGACCATTCTTAGGATCTTGCAGAAAAAAATTAATGCTGGTAGCTCTCCCCACGATTGCAGGATATGTGCGTAGAATAAACAGAAAAACTTCAAATAAGATCTGTGAAATGTTGTCCTTGGGCACCACCACAAGCAGATCAAAACAGGAACTCAGTGAGGAATGAATCAGGATATTGTACCCTCTTCCAGTTGTCGAAAACGAAATCAAGATCTGGCATATTTTCTTCTTATCAAGGCTTAAGCATGCCCTCAGTCCAATGTCACAAACTCCTGTGGCTCTAGAACAGATATCTTACCTTAACTCTCCTCTAAATGACTGAAAAGAGTGTTCAAAATAAGCCACAGTCCAATGAACTCTTTTCCTTTACACAGCTTAGGTGTCCTTCTTCCTCATCATAGACCTTGTCAGCATTTGCTGAGGTTCTTCCCCGATGCTTGCTTCAGAAGGATGCGTGGGTGGTGGGGTCTCTCCAGCATAAATCTTTATATCTCCTAGAAAAGTCAAAGCGTGTCTGCCCTGCACTCTGACTGCAGACAGCGTGACGTCTTCTATGATGAGAGGACCATTGAAGCAGGGCTCATCCCACTTTTTTCTTGTATGATTGCGAATTAGGATTGCATCTCCGGGAAACACTTTAGGAACACATTACTCTTGAAGTCCATTTGTTGAAGCATCTCCTTCTGTGTTCTGCGCTGCCCCACACTCTCTTCGCCGTAACTGACCTGAAATGACAGAGATACTTGAGGTCATACATGTAAGGTAATCATGCGACTCCATTCCCAATAATTCTGATGTTGGCTGGGCATCACTTCTAACTCTGGATGGGGGTTGATGGGTATCCTCATTTGCCTACCTGACACTATTTCATGGGGGGTAAAATGGTGGTCCGAACCTAGTTGGTTCCGCAATGCATATAATGCCAGTGGTAGGCAATGCAACCACCCTTTCTTCAAGGTAAGCTTCAATTTGGCTATTCTTTCTTTAAGCAAGCCATTGAGCCTCTCACAGATCCCATTTCATTGGGGATGATAAGCCGAAGAAAACTTGTGCTTTATACCAACGTCAAACCAATCTGCTTAAAAGTTTGATTCACAAAATGAGGACCATTATCTGATCTTAATATTTCACATATTCCCTATCTAAGAAATATTTCTCGCACTAAGAATTTAGCTGCACAGGTACAGTCTGGATGTGTACATGGACCAGCTTCAATCTATCGTGAAAAGCGGCAGACTACTACAATAATGTATCTATACCCATTACATACTATGCAAATGCTGAAAGGGGCAATTAGGTCTCGGGATAACTCCCCTAACTCTGCGCAGTGTATGCCCAGCAGTGACATTTTGACACATGATGCAATTTACTACATAAAATGCAAGTGTTCTAACAAATTTGGTACAAACCAATCCTCTGATATAGTTGCAGCGAGGTTTTCTCTAGTTGTGTGCGCAGGGTAATGTAGCTGTTCCAGCGCCACTCTTAATAAAGCTACAGGCATTACCTGTTTACCAGTGCTGTCTTGTCGCCACAATGCTTCAGAGGGGTTTAAAGAACACCTTCTTCATGCCCACAGATCCCTCTCATCTTGAGGTGTTTCTGCCTGAACCGCTATCAATTGTGTCTTCGAAAGATTAATATAGGGGTCGGACACATTCATCCTCACCACCATTTTTTCATTTACATTAGGGGTTTCAAAGGACATGATATCTTCTAAACATGCAGCATGTTTGGCTTCATTGTCTGCTGCCTGATTTCCACGTGAGATAAAGTCTGTCTTTTTAGTGTGAGCTGCACATTTAACGACTGCGATGGCTACTGGGAGTTGTAGTGCCTTGATACGCCTGTCCAATAAAGCGGCATGCTGCACTGGAGTGCCATCCGCTATGAGGTAGCCCCTCCTTTTCCAACGTCCTAATCCTGCATGTACTGTCGACGTCACATAGGCGGAGTCAGTGTACACCATTGCTTCCTGGTCTGCATGATTCTTGAGCGCGACTATCAGCGCCACTAACTCTGCAGCCTATGCTGAATAGTGAGACGGGAGTCGTGCATTTTTTTGAACTCCCCATTGGCTGTGTGTTTTACCACAGCAGCACCTGTATATCTCTGCCCATCCTTTTGACCGATCCTTGAAGAACCATCAATAAAAATAATTTTCCCCCTGCTAAAGCATTTTCCTTTATCCTATGGATTTCATCATAGAACTCTTCATAGTTCGAACAGTCATGCGCATACTCATCCTCTGCCAATGGTTCAGCAACAAAAATGGCAGGATTCACTATTCTGCATCAAACTATTTTAATCGCTGGATTTGATATGGCTACCTCGTAGGCAGAAGCCCTTTGAGCAGTCAGTCTCCCTTTTGGTTTCTCCAAGATGGCAAATAATGCATGTTCAACAAACAATGTCATAGAGCATCCCATCACTATACTTTCAGCCTTCTCAAGGGTGATCGCGGCAGCTTCCAAATATTGTTCACACGGAAAATGACCCCTCATTACTGGGCCCAGAATCCCACTGTAATATGCAAGGGGTTTTCACCCCAATGTGGTTCTCTGCGTAAGGACTGCTGTCATAACGGTACCATCCGTATGCGAGAATACAAAGAATTCCTCAGCATAATTAGGAATCCCTAAAACTGGAGCTGTACAAATTGTCTTCTTTAATTCATCAAACCCTTCTTCCATCTCCTCAGTCCAAACGCTTTTCTCTTGTGTAGCCTGTTCTTTCTTTAGAGCTTGTAACAAAGACATTGTATATGAACTTTAATCAAAGACCCATGCTCTGACATAGTTACACAGTCCCAGAAATCTGTGCATATGCTTTATCATGTGTGGCTTTGTGGTTTCCAAAATAGCGTCAGCTCTCTCAGGAGTAACCTTTTTTCCTTCATGTGACATCAGCTGACCTATATACAACACTTCTTGTTGACAATATTGTAACTTCTCTTTGTCAACTTTATATCCTTTTTCAGCAAGTGTAATCATTAACTGAATAGAATCGTGTTTGCATCCTTCCTCTGTCGTGCTGCAAACTAAAATGGCATCTACGTATTGCAACACAACACTTTCCAGATCAGTATAGCTCAGATCCTTCTGGAGAACTCTATTGAAAATCGATGGAGACTCACAATACCCTTGAGGTAACTTTGTGCTTTTTAACTTAGTTTGTCTGAACGTAAATGACGTCAGATCCTGCAAGTCTTTATGCAAGGGGATACAGAAAAACGCATTCTTTAAATCGATTGCGGTAAAATATTGTGCTTCAACAGGTAAATTGCATAAGATTGTAGCAGGATTAAGAACTAGATGGAACTCAGCCTCTACAATCTGGTTAATCGTGCGTAAATCTTGAATTAGCTTCCATGACCCCCCCTTAGGTTTTTTGATAGGGTACACTGACGTATTACACAGTGACTCTAACGTCACCAAGATGCCTTTATCCATAATGGCAGAAATCGTCTTAAAAATACCTTTATCTGCCTCTCGAGACATAGAATATTGTCGTGCTTGAGGTAAAATTGCCCCTGGTTTCAATTTAATCTTCACTTCCCCAAGCCCTCTCAGTAGGCCTACGTCATAAGAGCCAGTAGTCCATAAAGAAGCTGGCACTTTTGCCAAGTCTTCCTCAAAATGTTCAGGACGCTTTTGAACTATCATCATTTTTTGTGGAACTTCTCGTTTGATGGCTCATACCCAATAAGTAAAACTCATTTCAAATATCACTTCGTCATCTGATGGACGATCTCCAAACATATCCTCATCAGTGACGTCAGTCAATCTGTAACCCTCCCCAATGGCAATTACTGTACACAATTGTCTGCCATCATGATCATTCCAATCAAGCAAGGCCATTTATCCTAGCACTATGGCTGCTTGTAGTTCGAGAGGAAAGATTTGCCCTTCCTCTTCATCCATAGGTATCCTTGGCCTGAATAAAAACTCATCAGATATTCTCATACTTCTGCCTACCAAGCCTAGCAGACATATCAACAAGATGCGTACCCCATAATGAAAAACTTCAGGTTCTAACGGGATAGCTCTCATGGTCACTTGCCCTGCAAATGCAAATGCAATAATGAATTCACTCATGTTTAAGTAATTAATTCCTGGCACTATTCCTTCATCAGTAAACAAAATTGTCATATTCAACTTAGTCATTAAGTCTCGACCCAATATATTGACAGGTGTCTGCCTTGAATACAGCAGTGGCAGTGGCACTGACATGTCACATTTTCCTATTGAGACTGGTAAGTCTTCAGTAAAAGCAACTCTACTTGTAGCTCCTATGAAACCTTGAGTATTCCTGGCATTGCCAGCCATAAACATTTTTCCCTATTTTATACACGAGCGTGTTGCACTGACGTCTACCTGTCAAGACTTGATTGTAGTGAAGATTAGAGGGGCCTCCGTTCCCAAGTACCACACAGGGAGAGATAATATGACTCTCTATACGATCCTTGAGGCCACAGGTGGGAGATGCTGGAACGCCGGAACCACGTAGCACTGGTAACCTCAAGGCCGTTGTAAGGCAAACAATTATTAGTACAAACAATCACATTTGCAGTATACAGAACGGACTAGTACTGTCCAGGAAGAAGCTTACCAAAGTGTGGTAGTAAGGTCGCTGCTAACCATACAGGGGCCTGAGATACAACTACGTGGGGGCGCGTGAGCAGCAACTTCAGATGATGGTAACGGTGATGGTGACTTGGGATGGTGGTCAGAGTAGTCACCAATTGCTGAGCCCATGTGCAGTTGTTGACGTGGAAGAAGTGGATGTACGTAGGTTCGTGAAAAGTGGAAATCAATCCAGGGAAGAACCAAAAGAAGTCTGGTATGAAAGTCCAGAGGTCAAAAACAGCCAGATATCCACAAGGGAAAGTGCCAAATCCAAAGAGAAAGCCAAAAGAAGACCATAGTTCGAGGTCCGAGTTCAAGTAATCCAGGAATCAAGATTGAAGAGCAAACGCCAAACATAGTCGTGAAGAACAGCTGTGAAGCGATGTGTGGTCGCGGGAACTCTGCTTTTATACCGTTTGATTCCTAGTCACATGCCCCAAAACAGAATGACGTGATCGGGATCTCCTTGTCACGTGATCCGGAAGTGAACGTGACTGCCTGACTCTGCCTGACCCAATGCACCACGGCAGTTGCCAATGCAGAAATGGCTACAACCGGGACCGAATGTGACTTCTGCTGTGATGTAAGGTATGGACCCCAAACTGCTCACGCAGCCCCCGTCCTACATGTGTACCGGATGTTGGGATTGGACATGCTGCGGGTAGTCTAGCGGGTGTGTGGACATGATGCATGACAGAGCTCCCCCCCCAAAGGCCCACAGCCCCGTGGGCAGGACGGTTGCTCAAGGTGAAAATGGGAAACGAGGCGAGGAGCATGAACGTCCCCAGCAGGAACCCAGGAACGCTCCTCTGGACCATACCCCAACCAATCCACCAGATACTGCAACCTACCCCTAAAAATGCGGGAACCCAAGATACCAGAGACCTCGTACACATCAGGGGTGTCCAAAGAAACTGGGGCAGGAGGAGCATGGAGGCGGGTAGGACAAGGGCAGGGATTGAGCAGGGAGGTGTGAAAGACAGGATGGACACACCAGGCAGCAGGAAACGATAAGCCACAGAATTGATCACCTTAGACACCACAAAAGGCCCAACGAACCGGGGCATTAGCTTGCGACAACCCGGTAAGCAGAGGTGAAAGGCTTTTTGTCACCCGCGGACTTCAGGGATGCCTGGGCTTCTTGGAGAGGAATAAGGGTCTGGGAATGGACAGTGGATAGATCACGGACACAGGCAGAAGCAGCAGGATTGCCAGAAAGGGAGAGATCAGGGAAAGGCAAGGTACGTGGGTGCTGACCGTAAAGGGCATAGAATGGAGAAAAACCTGTGGTGGAGTGCAAGGCGTTATTGTAAGCGAATTCAGCGAGGTGTAATACGTAGAACCAGGACTGCTGATATTGCAACGTTAAACAACGCCAGTATTGCTCCATTGTCTGGTTCACTCGCTCAGTTTGTCCATCTGTTTCTGGATGGTAGGCTGAGTAACATGCGTCTACACCAAGCAGTTTAGTCAAAGCCCGCCAGAAACGGGACATGAACTGGGGTCCTCTATCAGAAACTAATATGGTGGGTAACCCAAACAAACAAAAAATGGACTTGAAAAACAACCCAGCTAATACAGGGGCGGAAGGAAGACCTGAGCATGGAATGAAACATGCCATTTTTGTGAGTGAGTCTACCACTACCCATATTGTGTTAAATCCTTGTACTCGGGGTAGGTCAGTCACGAAATCCATGGTAAGAGTGTGCCATGGTCTTGGGGGTACAGGTAGGGGTTGCAGCAGAACGGACTAGTACTGTCCTACGGTTTTTGCATTGGGCACACACTGAACAAGTGTTCACATAACAGTCGACGTCCCACTTCATTGACGGCCACCAGCACCAGCGCTTCAACAGAGCCAGTGTCTGTCTCTGTCCGGGATGTCCATTGATGGCGGTATCATGGGACCATTCTAATGCAAGTGTATGGGTGTCAGTGGTGGGTAAAACTAGTCTGTTCTGCACAAAGGGTAGACCGTCGTAATACACAGGGTCCCATTCAAACAAATGATCAGGATGTTGGGCCACCCAGGTACGGATAGAAGTCAACATGGATAGAGGTGGAGTGCAAAGGCAAATTACGTTTTTCCGTTCCAGTAAAGTTTCGGGAAACACTGGTAGAGAAACACCCCAAGGGGAACGGGACAAGGCATTGCCTTTCCCATGTGCTAACCCAGGTCGATGTTTGATTTGGAAATCATAGGCTGCAAAAAACAGATGCCAACGGACCTGGCGGCTATTGACGCACTTTATGCGTCGATAATCCACATATGGTCAGAAATTGCCTTCTTTTTTGGGGACAAAGAATATTGGACTGGCCGCAGTTGAATTGGATGTACGTATGTGTCCTAGTTTTAGTGGTTTCTGAATGTATGATTTCATAGCTTGCTCCTCAGAATGGGACAGGGAGTATATGCGCCCAGTAGGTATGGAGGAATCGAGGAACAGATCTATAGGGCAATTGTAAGTATGATGCGGAGGGAGGACCTCGGCTGTCCCCTGGTCAAAAACCTCCTGAAAGTCGTGGTTGACCATAGGAATGCCCATAGCGACCGCCCCTACCACATGAGGACTGGATGTAGATTCCCCAGCGTCCTCCAAAGTAAGTTGTGCGACAGCACCCAAAACCTGTGCGGGTGTCCCGTCTCCTTCAGGCAAGGTGAGACAAATGTTTTGGCATACTTTGGATTTAAAGTGTACTTGCCCCAATTTCCAATTGATAAGCGGATTGTGTTCTTTTAACCATGGAATACCCAAGATGAGACCGAACTGAGTCATGGAGATCAAGTCAAAACATATGGTCTCTTTATGGATGGTTTGGATGATCAAGGTGAGGGGAACGGTTTGTTGTTTGATGGGGCTAGACACTAAGGCTGTACCATCAACGGCTTGGACTGGTTCCGGACATGATTTATTCACCAATGGGAGATTCAAGTACAAGGCCAAAGTGATGTCAATGTAGTTCCCAGTGGCCCCAGAATCAATGACAATCGCGACTGGGTGCGTGATATCCGGAGTTGGTTTCAGAATGGCTTGTACAATAACGGGCGTTATGCAACCAAAAGCGGGCACTGAGGCCGAGGAAAAACAAGACAAGCTCGATCCAGTCCCCGGATCTAAGATCAAGCTGTCCGAAAAACCTGGTTCTTCAGCTTTCGGCGACGAGGACATTCTTTGATGAAATGTCCGTTCAGGCCACAATAGAAACAGGCGTTGTCTGTCCTTCTACGTTCCCTTTCTGTGAGAGAGATAGGACTACGAAATCCCCCAATCTGCATGGGTTCCCCAGAAGACTCAGAAGATGAAGTGGCGGGATGTGTACTAGAGAACCCAGCTTCGGCCCTTCGTTCAGCTCGTCGGGCGTCCACCTGCAGGGCCAAGTCCACCAGGTTGGGGTATTGTGTTGGTAAAGAAGGAACGACTGAAAGGGCGTTTTTCATAGAGTTGCTCAGTCCTCTATAAAACACCACTGCTTTCTTGCTTTCCGGCCATGAAGTTTCAACTGATAATTGGTTGAAACGAGTGATGTACTCTATGAGTGTACCTTTCCTTGACTTAAATCCAATAATTCGAGATCATGTGATTGGGCCTTATGTCTAGTATCAAAAACCTGGGTCATTTCTGCCACTAATAAATCAAAGTCGTACAAGGTAGGGCTGCCTTTTTCTAACAAAGGGTTGGCCCAGGCAGCTGCAGTACCTGCCAAATGAGACAGAGTAAAAGCTGCTTTAGTGGTGGAATCTGGGAAGGCCAATGGTCTGCACAAGAAATGTAATTTACATTGATTGAAGAAAGTGCAGAACTTCCTAGGGTCACTGTGGAATCTCTCAGGAGCTGCTAACGGAAAGGGAGTGGGAACCACCACGGGAACGGGTGGTGGCACACTGGGTGCTGGGGGTTGTGGTGCTGGGGGCTGTGATGCAGCATCCCCGAATTCTGGATCTGCAGGAAGGGGATGTTGGACACTTTGTATGGAATCAAGACGTTGTGAATGGCTGTGGTGTTGGTTGCAATATCAGCCCGTAAAACTGTGATTGCTTGAACCAAAGCGGCCACGGGGTCATCAGCTGAGGCCTCCATAACCTAAACGACAAGTGGCTTCACAGTCTGTCGAGGCTTGATTGTCGTGAAGATTAGAGGGGCCTCCATCCCCAAGTACCACACAGGGAGGGATAATATGACTCTCTATGCGATCCTTGAGGCCACAGGTGGTAGATGCTGGAACGCCGGAACCACGTAGCACTGGAAGCCCCAAGCCCGCTGTAAGGCAAACAATTATTAGTACAAACAATCACAGTTGCAGTATACAGAACGGACTAGTAATGTCTAGGAAGAAGCTTACCGAAGTGTGGTAGTAAGGTCGCTGCTAACCATACAAGGGCCTGAGATACAACTACGTGGGGGCGCGTGAGCAGCAACTTCAGATGATGGTAATGGTGATGGTGACTTGGGATGGTGGTCAGAGTAGTCACCAAATGCTGAGCCCACCTGTAGTTGTTGACGTGGAAGACGTAGATGAACGTAAGTTCGTGAAAAGTGAAAATCAATCCAGGGAAGAACCAAAAGAAGACCGGTATGAATGCCCTGAGGTCAACAACAGCCAGATATCCACAAGGAAAAGTGCCAAATCCAAAGGGAAAGCCAAAAGAAGTTTGTAGTTTGAGGTTCGAGTTCGAGTAATCCAGGCAGGAATCAAGTTGAAGAGCAAATGCCAAACAGAGTCATGAAGAACAGCTGTGAAGCAATGTGTGGTCGTGGGAACTTTTTGCCATTATAGCTCCCATATCAGACGTGTCTGGATACAGCACTCTAAGTGCTTTCCAGAATGCCGCTCTGCAGTTATTGAACGGTGCTCCGTCATGAGCAATGTTAACCGTAGTAACACCAGCATACCCTGCATCAAACATCATCAGCTCTCTCACCAAGGATGGCAATCAGGAGTTCCTTAATATCCCCTATAGCCAGGGTATTTCCTCCAGTCATCTTTTCTAATTCATGTAACCATTTCCCAGCGCCCAAAGTTAAATTCGGAAGTTTACACCTCAAATTATACTTGTCCAGCTGGGGCCAAGGTACATACTGTGGTCTAGCTCTCCCTTTCTTCAGCAAGGGAAACTGTGAGACCCACAAACTCACTCTCATCTCCCATTGTCTGTCTATTCACGGCAGGGGTAATATTTCCGCATCGCCTTCTCCCTGGCAGCGACCTTAATCGATTCACGTATGGTAGTGATTCCCCCCGCTCACCATGAAGTTGCCCTTTCGGTCGGTCCGACAGTGTCAATGGTTCTGATGCCCTAGGTACAGGCGCATTTAAATCTGACCATCTTACTTCCTTATCTATTGAAAAACATACCCCAGAACCACATGCGCCACCCCTCTCTTCTCCACGGAAGGTGCCTCTGTCTTCGTCTGGCGTTTCATGTGCCCAACATGTATAACTTCTCTCCTCCTCCTCTCTATGTAGAGTCAGTCTATCTAACTGTCATATCTGTGTCATACAACTGTGTAATCTCAAGTCGATCACTTTTTCCCTTTCCTTTTAATTCCTTTTGGGCTCTCATGTCATGATACTTATCAATTGCTTCCCCAATACTTCTAAAGTCAAACTCGTCCTCTAGATTTACTCTAGATGGGCCTGGTAATGACTCATATTCTGGAAAAAACTCCTCTATGCCCTCCCATGCTACTTCTGGATCGGGATCCCTTACCTCCTTCTCCAGGTGATCGAGATTAGATGCTTTTTGCCTTCTTTTTCGTTCTATGTCATCATCAAGCTCTCTATGCTTTCTTGCTTCCTCCCTTATCCTGTCTTCCTCTTTTTTCTTCATATCCCTCCTTTCATTTGCTGTTCGTATCTCCTCGTCCTTTTGTCTTTGCATCCTCTTATCCCTTAACTTCTGTTCTTCATCTTCTATTCTTTTCCTTTCTAATCTCTCCCGCTCATCAATTGCCCTTTGTCTGTTATCTCGTTTTCTCTTCTCCTCTGCTCTTTTCTGCTTCTTTAATTGTTCATCTTGATATAACTGTTCTCGTCTTTGTCTATATTTCCTTTTTGTCTCTTCTTCTTTCGATTGTTCTTTCCTTTCCCTATCTTTTTTTCCTGTCCACCTTGATCTTCTCTTTGTCTTACATCCTCGATTCTTTTACATGGAGTTTGACCAAAATCTGACCACCCATCCAATCGTTCTGTAGAAGTGCTAACTCATCAGCCTTATCTCTTTCACTCTTCCATCTCTTTATTACACTTCCTATATTTAAAGAGGGGCTTGCTCGATCACTTCTCTCCTTATCGTGTCTCTCCTTGTCCCTCGGGACCTTAGGAATTGCATCTTTCTCAATATTTTTCACTGAGCCCTCATCACTGCTTTGCACAGGTGACTCATATGCCGGATTACTATACCCTGTTGCTGCCTTAAGGTCCCTTAATGGGTATAACCCATCGTCTATCTTGTTTTTGCCGTCCTTTTCCAGTGGGGCGGGGGGAGCAGAAGGCTCCTCACCCCCTCTTTGCATATATTGAGAATCCAATCTATAGGAGGTGGCTCTTCTCTTTCCTCCTGGTACTTTTTCCGAAGTTCTAACCTCGCTAGTTGCTTGTCTAGCTTTTTTCCTGTACATGCTGCATGCAAATATGTTGTCATATGCTGCAGGACTACCTTCAACAGTGACCCTCCTTGCGGCCACGGCATAAACATTTTATCTGAAGTTCACTTAACCCATTCCACACTATACTGTGTACGCTTAGGTGCATGTTTCGGCAACTGCTTGCAGAGGTGCACAAGCGGAGTAACATCCTCCATTTTTGACTCATCACTCTTGACTATCAATACTGGTTTGCTTTTGTCACAGGTTTTTAGAAAAACAATAAGTTTCCAGACGAATAATATAATATGAGCGTACACCAATCGTCGCAGGCTCCAATCCCTTTAAATCACGTGTTTTACTTTAATCTTGCTAAAAAACACCATCACCTTAAATTCAAACAATCACTTAAATTCTACAGCCTCGCATTTCTCCTTTTTTCACAAATCACGTTTAACTATGACGTCATTCCCAATTCATAAATACATAAAACAAACAGACAAACAGACACACTCGACCGGTCACATATATCTCTTATCTCTCACAATCTTTTCTCTAAGATTCGTCTTGCCCTCTAAATCAATACTCCATACAGAGTTTAAATCAACCTCTTTAAGTCTGTCTTTAACCAAACTCGTCGTCTAAGCTTCCACTATGGGATTTTAGGTTAGATTTCTTCTGATACGTTCTTTAAAATGCAGGCTCAGGGCGTATTCTATTATCGTGGCACTCTCCTCACGATACCTCCCAATTGCTTGATCTCACACAAGTCAATTTCTATTAACTATTTAACACTTGTATTCTCGGGTTATGTTTATCCAACCTCCATCCATTACACTTCTTCCCCTTATCACTTCTTGTCACTTATAACCCATACATAATTTTGCCAACTCGCTCAGTTTTTACTCACCATTTGCACATTCGTCTTCCGAACCTCGGGATCGTATGCCTCTTTTACCGCCTCTCCAACTTCCTGTCCATTCAGCTTCTCGTAGACCATGGGAGGGGTTTCCGTCTGAAACCGGAGGGACCCGTCAAACCCTACTTGCAAGATCTTAACAATTTAAACTAAACCACTATCTACGGGGAGCTTCACGTCCTGTTAGCCGAATGGCAGTGGTTGTGCGATATTGCCGGGACTCTAAAGTTTACTTATGTTGATGTATTTTAAACCATTCTCTCAGCTACCAAGTGAACTGAATAACCGCAGGCCTTTAAGATAAGTAGCAATTACCCTGGAGATGGATGGGGCTGCAAAACTTACTCAAACATCAATAATCAAAATGACTCAGTTAGTTGGTCAAAAGGATAACTGTTTTATTTTCAATTGTCTAAAACAGGGAGCACAACGAACATCAACGAATTCGCTCGAACTTCTTATTCAAAGCAGTTCATAAAAAACATGGCTTATATATATCAACTCTTCATCATTGACGTTGACCTACGTCACTACCAACGTCATCCTACGTGGCAAACTACAAAACCTACTACCAACTATGATAGGCTCTGAGTGAATATCTAAGTATATGATCCATACTAGTATGGGATAGTAAGTGAAAGTGATAGGTTTCTTAACGTCAGGTGGGGCAACTAAGCCCTCTCTTCAAAATGGCCACTACAAACGTCACTAAATACACAACGTCCTATTGGCTACACAAACTATAGGACTCTTAATTATGTGGTCCCCTACAATTGGTTGGCACTCTACCCTTTGTCAGTACTTTTCCACCTACGTCTAGCCGCACGCAGATTGGACCTCCAGGTGCTGGTGAGCTCGTTTTAGCCCCAGCTTGCCACCAATTAGCATATCAATCTATCATCAACACAATGCTCATTGTAGTCAATTAGGCTTTGAAGCTCGGCCTAAAGTTTGTTCTGTACTGTGGAGAATCACGGGAGTGAAGGCACGCTCTGCCCTCATGCGTAGGTGTGAGCATCTTCCTCGTCCAACTTCATACTCCCCCTGACTATAAACCACGATTTCAAGCTTTTACTGTCTTAAAAATACTATTTTGTAATAGACCTCTGACGTCTTCCGTGTTTTGTTCATGCCTTTCGAACAGGAGCTGTTCTTTCACACAATTCTGTATCCAATGTCATTCCAACTTCATAAGACTTTTGCTTCTTGGTTTGACTTCATGGCTCATCCAGCCTCGTCTGTTCGAGATTCATTTTTAATTCATGTGTTTTCTTACTGCGCCACACTGAAAATGAGGCCTTCCTTTTTTAGTCCAACTCTGCTATAATACGTAGTGGAAACATCCAACCTTTACTCCTTATGCATTTATGTATACATTGGCGCATGCCTCAATCTATTTGCTATAAAGCTATCCTCAAGAATACTTTGTCTGCTTGCGTTTCTTTTGCATCTGTACATGTGTAAACTGACTTCATTTCTTCATCCATTATATGGCATAAGCTACTTCACATTGATCCAAGATGTCACTTATCTTTGATACTTTCTTGATGCCTATAGAATATCTGCATTCTCTAGTCTCTGCATCTCTTCTAGTCACGTCAGCTCAGAGCGGTATGACATCACCATTCGCCTTGACCATTCACTTGCTCTGCTTCTTCCGGGATTTCATTCAAACAGCCATCATATTTTCTTGTATGCAGGTACAGTTTTCTCAATGGGAACCTTGCCTCTAGAATTTCTTTTGGCCTTTGTCATTTTAACTGTTCCACATACGTCACATACTCTGATTTCCAACATTCAGGTAATATTGGTGAAGTGGTTGAGGTGGGGGTACTTTACTCCTCCTCTACACTTTTGAATTTGATTTTTTCCCCGACAGGGAGCCAGTGGACGGATCACCTAGCTTTGGAGTTATGGTCAAACTTACTCAGGTCCTGCGCTGTATGAAGAGCATTGTTTTGGAGAACTTGGAGCCTATTCAGGTTTTTTTCAGAAGTGCCACAGAGCAGGGCATTGCAATAGTCTAGCTTGGATCCGACGATGGCACAGGCCACAGTGAGGCGATTGTCATTGGAGAGGAATGGTTTGCTCGTACTTATGAGTTTCATAGCATAGGCAGCTGTGGAAGTAATGTAGTTAATTTGGGGGGACATGCTGAGTGAGGTGGTAAGATAGATGGCCAATGTTTTTTACTGACCAAGGAGGAGACGGGAATATTGTGGCCATCGATATTAAAGAAGTGTTTGTTGGTCAAGGATCGCAAAGCAGGCTGGCAGGCCAACTAGAAGGAGCTCTGTTTTCTCATAGTTCAGACAGAGACTGCTGGGCCATCCAGGTTTAGATTGTTTCGTAAACAGTATACACATTGGTACAGTCCTGTGCATGGACACCTGTTAGGGGATGAGAATTTGGGTGTCATCTCGGTAGTTTGTGAAGGAGATACACAGTGAATAGATGTGGTCAAATAGAGGTTTTGCATATACAATATGGAGGGTGGGGGAAGCACAGGAGTCTTGCAGTGTTAGGAGTAGGGGAGCAGCACCGTCACCTGCGGAGACTCTAGATGTTTGGTTGCCAATGAAGGAGGAGATCCAGCTGGCAGCTTCCGGAAAGAAGCACGCAACCAAGGTCAGATGGTAGCATAGGGTCTTATGATCAACGAGATTGAACGCTGCTGATAGGTCAAGTAGCAACAAGAGAGAAAGCTTTCCTGAATAGTTGGCGTTGTCAAGTTGGTTCTTTAGGTCAAGGAGGGCTATTTCTGTTCCATGTCTGGGGTGGTAACCAGACTGGCGGGGCTGAGGATGTGCTGTGCTTCCAGGATTTTTTGTATTTGGATGTAGGCCACTCTTTCAAGGATTTTCAGGAGGAATGGGATGGTAGCGATATGCCAGTAGTTTGTGTAGACGTAGGGTTAAGTGACCGTTTCCTAAGCAAGGGGGGAATCCAGGACTCTTTAAGAGATGAGTGGACAGTGCCTGCGGTGAAGTTTGGTTTGGTTTAGTTTAGTTTATTCATTTATAAAGCGCACCAAACCCTCCGGTATATAGGCTCATAGGTTACAGAAGCATTCAAACCATTGACAACGGTGCAGGCATTGCAAGTGGGTACAGTGATGATATATACAATATGTACGAGAAGGTACAATGGTGCAGATCAATATACACATATATAAGCAGAGATACAAACCAATATAATAAAACAGCAAATAAGTACAAAGATACAGTACAGATAGGTAATGTATTGTTGGAGGCCGAGTATAAGGCAAAAATGCGGATATGTATTGTTGGAGGCCGAGTATAAGGCAAAATGCGGATATGTACAGGAGAGATCATAGTGGCATCTCTAGGTGTACTTTATGACTGCTCTTCAGTGAGAAGCCAGTTTTGTATCTACTTTCTGAAACAGAAGAAGGAGCGTATGTCCATGAGGTGCGTAGGTAATGAGTTCTGGAGTTTAGGGGCTAGTACGGGAAAGCTGCTGCCCCCTGAGTTATAGAGGTTAAATCTTGGGACTTATAGACAATACTGATGGGTCGCTCTAGTGGGGCGGACAGAAATGTTTTTGGAGATTTTGCACGTCAGATATTTGAGAGCTAGGTTAGCCAAACATTTATGTGTTAGCCCTAGTATTTTGCCAGAGATTCAGCTCTTTATGGATAGCCATTGGAGGTTACGCCTGGTGGCTGAGATGTGGTACGATTTAGGAATGTTGAGGACCGATCAGAGGGTGTTATTTTGAAGTGTTTGCAATTTAGTTAGATTCTTTTTGGAGGTTCCTAGATATAGTGCGTTACAATAATCAAGTTTAGCGAGAATGAGAGCTCTGGCTAGAGTCAGACAGTTGGCAGATGTCAAAAAAGGTCTGCATGAGTTTATTAATTTACACGTGTAGGCAATGGCCGATGCAGTTGGGTTAACGTGTCTATTCAGTGTTAAGGAGGAGTCCAAGTAGAATCCCAAAGTTTTGACTTCCAGGTACAATCCCAAGGTTTTGACTTCTTTGTAAACCTGTATGATATTACCATCAATGTTGAAGGCTTTGAAGTTGTTGTCCAGTTTATTGAGTTTAGTTTGGGAGACGATGAGGAGTAATTCCGTCTTGCATCGTTGAGGCAGATGCTGTGTGTGGCCATCCTTGCCTGGATGACAAGATAGATTTTGTTCAACAGTTTAGAGTCTAGGTCATAGTTCCCAGTGACGGGAATGAGTATTTGGGTATCATCTGCCTAATAAGTGTAGGTGACCCCTAAATGGTCAAGGTCATCAAACAAGGGCTTACTAAATATATTATAAAGTGTTGGTGAAAAACATGAGCCTTGAGGAACTCCACAGGTCACCTCTGCTGGGTCTGGAGATGCGTTAGGTGAAAAGACCCTCATTGTCCTTTGATTCAGAAATGATTGGATCCAGGTAATGGCATTGTGGGAGAAATGGGCAGCAGTTGACAAGTGAGTGCAAAGTACATCATGGCTGACCAGGTCAAAAGCGGCTGATAAGTCTAGTAGTAACAGGATGGGTAGGTTGCCTTTATCGATTTGTTCATCCATTTGTGTCTTAAGGTCTATTAAGGCAGTTTCTGTACCATGTCTGGGCCTGAACCCTGATTGTGGTAGGCCAAGCAGGTTATGACTTTCTAAGTGAGCCTGGATCTGAAGATATGCTGCCCGGTCAAGAATTATCAGCAAGAAGGGTACTGTTGTGATAGGGCAGTAGGTAGTGGATATGTTTTGGTCAAGGTTGGGTTTTTTCAGTAGAGGGAGTACCCAGGCATCCTTGAGATTGTTTGGGACAGTGCAGGTCCTGAAGGATTTATTTATGAAGGAAGTTATAAACGGGGGCAGGTCTTTAGCTGCCTCTTGAATAATATTAGGTGGGCAGATGTATCCTTTGCATCTGGATGGTTTGAGACTGGTAATTAGCTTTTCGACCTCTGAGATCGAGAGTGGTATGAATTTGAATTGGTTACTGGGTACAGCCACTGCGGGCTGGATTTTGTTAGGCAGGGGTTCCGAGGAGTAGTTTCTATTTTGGTTTGGAGCATCGATATCTTGTTGATGAGGGCATTTTGGATTTCAGCACACCATGATTTGTCTTTAGAGCAAGTTTCAATGGGTGAAACAGGTGATTCAAGCTCTCTAAGAATGGTGAAAAGTTCCCTAGAGCTAGACTTAGCGTTGTAGATTCTGTTGTTATATGTCTCCCTTTTAGCTTGGAGGATGGCTATTTGTATTAGCTAGACATTTTTTGGAAAGCGTCTTTGTTAGAAGTGTGGGATGGTTTTTCCTGGCAGTTTCTACTCGTCTTTTAGTATTGCGTAGAGATTTTAGGTTATGGGTGAACCACGAATTGAGATGAGCCCGAGGTTGGGCTTTGCACATCTTCAGTGGTGCTATTGTGTCGATGGCATGTTTGAGAGTTGAATTGTATAATTCAACTAGAGAAGATGGGTCGGCAGTAGCATTAGTGAAGTTCAGGATGGGTTCTATTAGGGGAAGTACTTTCTCTACTGTGATATTTTTGATGTTTCTGGATAGAGTGGGTGCTGCCAGTGTTCTGCTGAGGTTAGATGGTGTGCTAGCCTGGTTGAATGAAACAATATGATGGTCAGACCAAGCACAAGGTGTGTTGGTGAGAATCGAGGTCTGGCAGTTCAAGTCCGCAATCCAATCAAGGATTCTACCTTTGTTGTGTGTAGGCATAGTATTCCGGTGTGAGAACCCAAGTTCTGTATTTGAGTTGGCTACTAGCAAAGCAACTGTGTCGGTGGTGTCATGGAGGCCTAGGTTGAAGTCGCCGAGCAATAGTATTTGAGAACTGGGTTTGGTGTCAGTGGACAGGAGTAATGAGATGTCCTCATCAAATGTGGATAATGGACCTGGGGGTTTGTACACCAAATGGAGATTTAGCGTACTTGTGGCGGTGAGAGCGAGTTTCATGGAGAGAAGTTCTGCAGAGGGTAAATGTTGTTTAGGTAGGGCTCTAAGGTTAAGGTGATTCTTGGAGATAACGGCCACTCCTCCCCCTTTTGCCAGATTCTCTGTCTAGTCTGGTAATAGAATAATTGTCTGGGATTGCTAAAGAGAGAGAGAGGGACCAGCGACAGCGTGTAGCCAAGTCTCGGTAATGGTTAGTAGGTCTAGGTTATTGTATGTGATGAGATCAGCAATTTCCAGGGCATGTGTCATTTAGGACCTTGCATTTATGAGAGCTCCCTTGATGGGGGAAGGATTTTCAGTTTGCTGGAAGATGCTGTAGAATTGTTAAGGTTGGTGGTGTTGCAAATAGGTAAGGTGCGGGGTGATTTGGCTACTTTGATCTTCTTACGGATGGGTTTAGTGTGTTCCATAGCTCTTGGTGATGGGGTGATGACTGGGATTGCAGAAGTCTGGAACCTAGTCTAAGGTTTCTAATTGTTGTAGTGCAAGGATTGTTGGGTACCAGTCGTGAGGTGTGTGTATGTGTCCGTTGGGGGAGGCTGCATATAATATGTGTTCAAATTGAGGTGGATCTCCAAGCATTGGGGGCAGGGAGATGGGCAAATGGCCATGGTGGCAGGGATGGTGTAGGTTCTATAGTGTCATGGTGTGGTAGTGAGGTGGACATCCTAAGGGACAGGCTCCACTTGCTAGGTGGAGGGGTGCCAAAATAGGTTGGCTGCATGGTTATGCACTTCTTCAGTCTGCATAAGGTGAGAGGGTCATGGATGTGCAGCATGATGTATAGTAAGGCTGGACTGATTGAATATGCAGTAGGATGGGTAAGGTCTTCCTTACAAACATGATTAATGGGCATAGTGTATGCATACAGGGCACAATGAGCTACAGTTGGCAGATGCAGGACACAATGGCTACAGCATAGGTATGCATAGAAGGTACCAGGCATTCATTAGCATATGTGATCTACGAACAAGTGTGATTCTGGTTACAGTCTATAGATAAGCTAGCAAGTGTTACACGCTCGGCTGGACATTGACTGAACTGGGCAAATTCGCAGTGCAGACGGTTAAGTCAACTTTAGGCAGTGGATTATAGATGTATGCTGCAAAGTGTCAATACCCCTGGGAGTGCAGGCGGGCCTGATAGGATGCAGAGGTGCTAGACTAGTCAAGTGACTTAACAGAGGCAGGCTGGCGGTACTATCAAGGTGCAGAGTTGTGAGCACATAAGGCTGACAAAGATGGCAATGCAAACGTGGGCAGGATGCTAATAACAATGCTAACAGTGCATATACGATGAGGGAACAGATAACAATACAGATGTAGGCAGTAAGCGAGTAATCATACAAGTACCGGCAGCGTGCAATTAACAATGTAGTTGCTGTGAGAGAGTTGATGACAATGCAGATGTAGGCAAAAGGCGATTACCCGTACAAAAATCGTCAGGTTACAAATAACAGTGCAGATACAGGTAAGTCGGCAGGGTTGCTGTTTATGATTAAGTCATTCAGCTACCATCTGTTGGCGTGCCGTATTGTTGTCGACCAAGGATTTGGGCAACCGTGGCATAGCGCTTGTTGCCCAGATGTAAGGCATTTCAACAGATATATAATATGTGGGTAGTTGACCACTTTGATAGATGTGGACTGCTGTGTGTAGTTAGCGATAGTTACCAGTGTAGCAGTTTTCGCTGCAGCGAGAGTTCAGTCAGTATGGTTACGGTGAGATTTGAAGGTTCGAGAGTGTTGTATGGTGAAAGGCTAGAGGCTAGCACATAGGGCTCCAGGCATTTAGAGTGGGAGTTCAATGCGTGCAGTGTTGATCACGGCATTCAGAATATAAGTGGGGGTCATATGGTGGCAATTTGCTTACCCAGCAGTTGGATCAGATTGCGTAGAAGGCAGTGTGGCTGGCCCCTGGCTCTGTAACGGCGCGGACAGGCCCAGACAGGTCCAGACAGATCTGGTCTTTAGTGGGGCCTCATGGTGAGGGCCGGCGTCTGCCTGCCGGTGCACCTGATTGGTGTAAGTAGAGGCAGGCGACCAATCAGTGTGTGCTGGCGAGGTGTTAAGCCGTTGCCTCACAACTGGAGGAGCTCGAGGCATCCGCCATTTTAGAATGGTCAAAGTCGTTCCGAATTCGGCCTCAACATTGCATGCATTGACGATGTCCGTGATTAATGGGAGAAGTGGTTCTATGCATTTTTTCACCAAGGTGGCTGGGCAGATATCACCTTTACAGCGTGAAGGTTTGGTCCCTTCAAGATTGGGTCCAGGTCGGGCTCAGAGATAGGTTTGAAGTTTAAGAGGTGTGAGTATGAGTGGATGAGTTGTTCAGGGTGTTGTGTGGTGCTGTTGGACAGGGTACCTGGCTTGGCTTTGTTTTGCATTGTAGTAGTGTGATTTTTCTGGTGAGGGCATCTCGGATGTTACTACACCAGGTGTTATCTTTTATGACAGTCAAAGGGGGTGGGATGGGAGATTCAAGTACGCGAAGGATGGTGAATAATTCTCGGGAACTCGAAGAGGTCTTCACTATTCTGTTATTGTATGACGCTGCTTTGTTTGCATGGATGGCTTGTTTGTACTTCAGGTAACGGTCTCCGAAGAGGGCTTTGTTGGCCGTGGTGGATGCCTTCTGCCATGCAGCTTCTGTTGCTTGTTTTTCTGCTTGAAGCAAATGGAGCTCTGAGGTGAACCAAGTATTTTTGTGTTTGGTATTCTTTGATTGCGTGGCCCTGAAGGTGTCGACAGAAAGGCGGTGTGAGCGCTTTGTAAAAACAATAGAAAACAGAACGTTAACAATAAGGGACATTGGAACCATACACATGCATTAATTAAATGGCAAAAAAAAACATGGTTGATAAAGTATAGAAAACATTCGCCATCCAGAAGGCTTTCTGCTGGTCTACCATATTCTGGATGGTGTAGTACTCACTCTAAATCAAACGTGCTTTCAGTAGGCAGTTCTGAAGATTTATCATTGGTCTAGGTCTTTTGTTGACCCATTCACCTGCCAGCCCAGACTTTTAAGCACTACATGTAGCAAAATCTTCAAAAGCCAGGACCCGCAGACATGCAGGCTTGCATAAAAACATTATTTAAACCATCAGTGGAAATCATGCAGAAAGCACTGTTAATAGGTCTAGCCCTTTGATCGCCTGTAGTGTAAAAGCCCTACATCCCAGCTCACAGCACATTGCGAATGTCCTAAATCCATTGTTACATTGAGCCCCACTCTTACCCATCATGGTGCTTACCTTATGAGGCGCTCAACCTATGGAGACAGCCAATTCTGCTACAAGCAGCTTTTCAAGAGTCCTGTTTAAGCTTCTCCCGACAGCACCCTTACGATTTAGGAAGTAAAGGACAAAGTCTAGACAGCACACAGGGAGTGAGAGTCGGGTCCAGAACTGTGACGACGAAAAGCAGGACCCACTATAATGAAGATTGCCAGTAAGTGATCCGAACATTTCCATTCCGTCCATCTTCATTGTTCCAGTCCATACCTTATGAGGATATCCTAAGCACAACCAGGTATGGCTGCCTTAGAGATTTCAGACACAGATCCCCTCCCTGACGTCTGCCTAAGAGGCAGTCAAATACACAGTGGAGCACCAGTAGGGAGAGGCACCTTCTTTTGCTTATTAGATAAAACAGTTGTCTGTTGCACCCACCTGTTGAGAGTTAGTCTAGACAATTTAGTACATCTGTTGCCTGCACCAAAGGCTACAGAGTGAAAAGATCAAAAAGAACCCCATCCTAGCCAGACAAATTCACACCACTCCAACAGCATTCAATGAATGTTACACCTGAGTACCAGAAGAATTAACCTAATGGAACATAAACTTGGCAGTATCCGATACATTCTTAAATAAAGGTCTGAAAACAAGAGGGAACCTAACTCACCCAGGCAAGACATAAGTGATTACCACCAGACGGTTCCATGACATTTCATTGCGGGATGTTTTTTGCTGGGTTTTTTTACAGCAATTTTTTTTTCTCGTAAAAACCCATTGAATTTTTTGGGGGATGGGTTCCCCCCTCCGACTCCCCATTTTCGATGCGAATAAACATCCCGTGGCGAAAGGACGTCGTACCCACCAGACATAAACTCCATCTCTATGAAGAGCCAAAAGGAGGGAATTTCACTGTCAATACCAGTTTGCGGTCTCATGCAGGTAGAGGGGAGCAGATAGGCGAACGAGATGATATGAAACTTCGACATACACAAGGAACATAGTGGTCAAGTCAATGTCTGCAATCCCACCTCAAGGAGCTCAAAAAGCATTAATAGCTGCTAGCAGAGCCATAGGTATTGGGATTGCCAAACCCTTACCAAAGACTTATTGGAAAATAATCAAGGCTTCTCATGGAACCACATAAGAGAACATGTAAAGCAGAAGCCCAGGCAGTAGAAGCAGCCCAACTCTTACATGATCACAATATAGAGGGGCATCCTGTGCTGTTGAGCCACCATTGCCTCTTAATTTGACAAACCCTTCTGAATCAGCCCTCATCTCATGCCAAGACCCAAAGTCAGATGAAAGACTGGCTAGGTACAACCTACCCACTCAGCAAGATAGAGAGTAACTAGCCCGGAGCATGGGCCAAGTGGAGCAGCAGGGCAAATCAAGATGGCTTTCACCACCAAGAGTTGCATACTAAGACATTCACCATTCCTTTCTGGCCTTTACCAGTGCTCAGGATTAGAGAGATATAGGTACGGCAAGCAAGATACTATTCACCAAGGTACTCCTACAGCATTTATCATCCATGCTATCAGGTCTATACTACGCGAACAAACAATAATTAGGACACCGGAGGTCCCAACTGAGGGCAGATCCAACCACAGAACTCTGACCTTACGGGAAACAAACTCTCTGTGAGAGACAATAATACAATGATTGGGAGGTGGGAAAAGCCTGGCTCGAAGTGTGTAACCAAGCATTCTTCTTAACCGGAATGAAGAAAGCTGTGAGAAACATCAAGACAGAGAGTGAACCAGGTATTCCAGAAATGTGTTCCTGCCTGAGGATCGTCTTCAGATTGCAGTCCCTGCCTGAGGATTGCAGAATATATCCTCAAGTTGGATGATCTTCTGTCCCCAGAACATTCCCAACGCTGCATGCTCACATCTGTAGTGAGAATCAGGAGAGCTGTGGAGGCTATATCATTCCCTTTGAACAAATCTACCTCAACATGCCACTACTTTAAACCTATGGGAAAGCAGGGAGACACAGGAGTCAATTCATCGTTATCATGGGAGTCCGGAGAGAAACATTCATGGCATGTCCCACCAGAACCTCAGATATAGCCTTGCCTATGGGACCTTGGACAAAGCATTTGTCGTCTTGATGCCAGAGAAGAGCCGGAGGAGCAAGTGATGTCAAGACAGGCCTCCTGCAGTTTTGAAACTGTGAGATTTCCAGGCAGGAATTAAGACTTTCCTTTCGTTGGAAAGGAACACAGCCAATGAAACTGCAGATACATTTTGGATTTCTGATCATTCTTCTTCTACCCCAGATGTGTGTGAGATCTTTGGGCCCTGCACAACTTCTGGATGTTAATGTGGTGTGCGTTTGTTTATTTGTGGGCCTAGCAGCGGGTAGATAATTAAGGCTTTCCCGATCTTCGATCTTTCTAAGTTTGCTTGTGGAGGTGTGATGAGTGTCTCTCAGATTCCTGATACAGTCTGCCGGTTGCTATTGCTGAGCCATAGCTCTGTAGAAGGCTGGACTAGTCAGTTTGGTAAGTGAGCTATGCTGTCAAGGCAGGTGTTCCAAAGGCCCTGCCCATGTGCCTGGCTGTCTAGGCTTTGTGCATGCCACAAAGTTTGCACTCACCACTAACCATTGGCGAGTAAGAAATGGTGTGCATCTAGACAGCTGACATTCTTGCCATGGCATATGACTTTTATGCTTGTCTAGTAGCTTGGAAGTTCACATGTTCTATCTTGGTTTTTGGACGGGTTTACGTGATGCTAGATACGTGCTCTATAGGCGATTCTAATGGAATGGCGTGAGGAAGGAATGCTTTGGTCCAAGTCTCTGGTATTGCTGGGGTGTCCAGTTCTTCCTCTGCATGCAAACATGTCAACCATGTAAGGGCTGGTGTGTTAGCATAACAAGATCTACCATTGTTTGTCCAAAGTAGGAACAGGCTGGAAGTATGAATGCATAACATCAAAAAAATAAGAGTTTAGTCACTTTAAACATGCCCATGAGAGCAAGGGGTACAGAGTTTCCTTTTGCTTTGCTACCCCCTATTCCTACATCTGCTGCTTGAAAGTTGTATTTATGGATTTATATATCTTACACTCGTCCTACCCCTTCCACTGCCATATTTGTTCCACTGGCAACAGCTCCCAGTTTCACTCCCACGCGCTGCATCTCTTAATCTCTCTCCCTTTCCTCTCTAATGGATACATTGAACACAGAATGCAACAAGGACCAGGGGTTGGCAGGTAATTGGTATATTTTTCAATTGGTGCAAAACATCACACTGGGCCTCATTACAACCCTGCCGGTCTGGTCTGAACTGGCGCGAGGAAAGGCACCCGCTCGCAGACTTTGACAGTAGCACCGGCACCATTATGAATGGTGCCGGTGCTACCGTCTTCCCCATTCCCATTGAGTCCTATGGGACTCAAATGGGGATGGGGAGTAACGTTTTCCGATGCCTGGCTTCAGGGACCGCCGGGGCTGTGATGCCCTGGTGATTCCCAATTTCCAGGAGCCGGAAAAATACACAACTCCGGTGGCAGCCTGCTATTTTTACCAGCACGGCTGATGTTGGAGTATGAGGCCCATTGAGATGTTATGCTATGTTGCTGGGAGTTATACCAGGCACTTTTCCCATTTGCAGGTGTAGCGCCTGGTGTTAGGCCCATAAACTTACCAGGGCCTGTACCGGGACACACTGGAACCACCCCACTCTGCCGACCAGCTGGTGAGGTGTGGCACTGGACAACCTGCAATTCCAAAAATATGTTACTACAGAAGTTGGTCTACAATCCTGGGTTCGTGATTTATTTATTGCACATATGATCAAATAATGACTTTGTACAATCACCCTCATAAGATAATTCCCATATTCCTGGGTTCCTGGTTTTAAAGAATACACAATACACAGGAGTGGATTTTCTTTACTTTTTCAGGTTTTTATATAAAAGAAACCACTTAAACGTATTAGCCAATTAGACCTTCTTCCGTTCACTATTTGCCTACTCCCATTTTTCCACTCGTGGGTTATTTCCATATTGAGGGTAGAAGATACCCTCTCTGAGAACCTTAAGTAGGTTCATGTACACAATTTTATTGGGCTCCAATTTTTACCAAATAACATTTCAGACCATTCATGTCAATACCACTGGCAGCTGCAGTCTGCCCTTAGTACCAATTCCCTCTTGTCAATCAAAGTATAAGATGTCACCCAAAAGTATAGTACTTGGTATGCATAGTCCATCAGCCTTCTGCACTTCATAACCACCCCCGCTATGCCATGGTTGCCTGCCATGGGTTAAAGAGATGGCCCTTAAGGTGCCTTGCTGGCTGTCAGTTCCACTTATGTTGTAATTGATTGGGCTTGTGGAGCCCAGTCCTTCCCTCTGTGGCAGTGTGTGTTTTCATTACTAAAGCTAACAGCCCCAATATCCTCTGTGGCGGTGCTGTAATTGTAACTCAGGGCTGTCAGCGCCTTTCTTCCCCCGCCCCCGTGGCAGTATTTGTAATTAATTTCCTCCGTGGCAGTGCCAATAGTCAATTTCTTCCGTATTATTGTTTTCCTTCAATGCGAAAAGTACTTGTTGGACTCCGTCCTGGTCTTGCCCATCTTTGCAGAGCCAGGAACAGACTGTCGCACTTTGCTGTAGAGCCCTGGCTGTGCAGGACGCAGCGCCCGGGCTCCAAGTAAGTCCTGCATCGTTCACTCTCACTGTCTGGCCCTGGGCAGGGGCAGACGCACTCATTACGCGGGCCAGGCTTTCTGTCCTTCTGCATCCATCCGGGAAATGGGGGGCACAGTGGGAACGCGCAAGCATTTCTCCCTGGGTGTTTTTGGGCGCTGCACAGGCCAGCAAACTGGCCTGCACATAGAGCGCCTCCCTGGGGATAAGGGACAGGGAAGGTTCGGGAGCAAGCGATGTTTAGGACGTAGCATTTGTCAGGTCGCTGCTCCTGAGCCATCCCTGCCTTGGGGCCTTTTCCGTGGTGTCGGTAGGGGGTTTTGTGAGGTATTGGGGGGGAATTGTTGGCTTTGGTGGGTGGGTTGAGTTATATATAAAAGTATATATATAATTACGTATAACTTAGGTTTATTTGACTGAGATGCTGTAAATAAAGCATGCGCCCACTTACCTGAAGGGGAAGTTGACCCACTGTCCCCCGCCGGTCCGGTCCAACTTTATCCTCGTTTCTGTTTCTTCGTTGCTTGCTGGTAGCAACGTGAGGTAGATAGGGCTAGATTGGGTGTGGTGTGCGCTGCCCGGGATCGCTTTTTGGGGGAGAGCAGCGTGTCATTTGGCTGCCACTTGTTAGTTGGTGGCTGGATTTATCAGGGCGGCGGGCAGCTTTAGCAGGACGAGGGGGCTCTCTCCATGCGCAGGCAGTTACCTGCAAGTGCGGTGCTTGTTGTGGCCGCCTGGGGACAGTGCTGTACGCATCCTCCGGTGACACTCCTGTAATTAGTGGGAGAGCTGCTTGGACATCAGGCAGGTTGTGGGGGGAAGTGTACAATTAGAACCAGTTCATGGAAGTTATTACTAACACGAGATATCAAAGACGTGGTGTGCATTAGCTAGTGAAGTGCCATGTAGGTTTTCTTGGATTTGGTAGCATTTTTAACCCTGTGGTGGTGCGGTCCCTGCTGGGCAGATGTGAGATATATATATATATATATATATATATATATATATATATATATATATATATATATATATATATATATAAAATTAAATATATATATATATATATACGTACATATATATATATATATATATATATATTTTTTTTTTTTTGTCCGGTACAACTTATAGAGAAACAAGCCCTGAGCAGAGTGATTTATCCTATCAAGGCTGATCAGTAAGACGATTGTAGAGTACTGAGAGTAATGCGTTGGGGGGGGGGGGGTTGGTTGTCTTTATGGGATCAATTGTCATTTTGGGGCAGGATGGCAGGACAAGGTACCAGGCCAAGTAGTTTGGTGGACGCCCAGGCTTTGCGGGAGGTGCATTGAGCATTATTAGAAGGGCATCAAAAGCCCAGCTGGAAGGAGAAGTACAGGAAGTTTTGGGGGAGACTTGGCCTGGGGAGGGGAGGCCACAGCGCAGAGCGGCTTCAGACAGGGACCTCGCTGCGGTGGTGGCTTGCAGCCCGTCAGCAGGGAGGGGTGAGGTATGGGACAAAAGAGCCAGAAAGAGTAGGAGGGATATACCCTAGAGGGCAACTAGAAGTGGGGGAGCAGATGTCAGGGGGAAAGGTAGCGGGCAGGTTGAGCCGGGCGAGGTTGCTAGCGGGGGAAGAATAAGGGCAGAGGGGGGCACAGGACGGGTTAGTGAAGATGTTAGGGTGGGCTTGGACCCAAGAGGGTTGACTGTGCAGAGGGCCAGAGGGGGGAAATGCCCGTAGAAGAGTGAAGGTGGGAGAAGGAAGACTCTATCCCTGTTAGATACTGAAGGAAGGGGAAGGTATGGAACGACCTCCACGCAAAATAGGGTGGTATGCAGTGGGAACGGTATGGCCACTGTGGTTACAGAGATGGTGGAAGGAGAGGGTTTGAGAGCGGCCCCTCTGGCAGGCAGAAGGGGTCAGTCTAGAGGGCGCAGTAGGGCCCATAGCACAGCGGAGCACAGGGTGGAGGAGAGAACCCCTCGACCGAGAGGAGAAGAGTAGGAAGAGGTTGGCGCAACCCTGCCAAGAAGACGTGACAGGAGCATTGGGGTGGATAAAAGGTATTTAACAGGGCAGAATTAACTGGTGTAAGAGAATTGTGTGCGTTGGGGGATAAGGAGCAAGGAGAGTTGCAGGGGAGAGAAAAGGTGCAGAGGAGTTTAAGGTTTGAAGGGGAAGACAGGTGCGGGGCAGCAGGAGTGCGATAAGACGGCGGGGAGATTGGCCGGGAGACTCTTCTGATGTTTTTTGTCCCTGCAGCAGGAGCCCGGTGAGGAAAGAGAGGAGTAGTATTGGTTTGGAGGCCAGGATGACACAGCTAGGTGACAGAGGGGCAGGAAGAGGTGAGCAAGAAAGGGAGTGGTCGGCGGCATGGGTCAGGCTGGGTACCAGGTAGGGGACACACAGTGGGGGACTTGGAGCAATGGGGGATGGGGAAGAGTTGGAGAGGACGGTGGAGGATGCAGGGAAGGACAAGAAGATGCCTTGTATGGACATTACAAAGGCCCATGGCCTGCATCTGATGGTGGCGACAAAAGAAAAAATATGGGCAGAGGAGTTTTGGATGTTTTTAAACTCTTGCACAGGGAGGTGAGAGCTAAGGAAGGGTCCAAGGAAGAAGAGCGGGAGTTGGCCGGAAGACCAAGGGTACCGGTGATCCTTGAACATTGGACATCAGCATTTATTATATACGCATATAAGATACGATGAAGAATTTAGGGCAAAGGTGGGTGAGGACAGCCAAGCGGTATGGGGAGAGGTCGACATGGACCTATGGCTACAGTGGATGGCGGCTAGGCGTCCAGCACCAATGCTGCATAGAGCAAGTAGTTTACCTGTGCCTTACCGGCCCTTTCATGGTCGCCCGGCCTCGGAGGCGGGGGCAGGCAGGGGTTAGCCATCAACAGCATGCTGGGCATTCAATAAGGAAAGCTGCACGAGAACAGTGTGCAAATTTAGGAACGAGTTTATCCGACGTGCGGGACGGCATCCGGTTACACAATGTTTTCAAACAGGTGACAGAGGGTGGGGGCCGTGGGGCAGGACGATGAGTTGTGGGGAAAGGCCTATACTCCAGTTAAAGTTGCAGTTCTGGAACAGTGGCTTCGTTTTTACCAGGATAGGGAAGGGGCCAAGATTTTGGGTGAAGGTTTTCGTGAGGGTTTTAATTTGGGTTATCATGGTCCAAGGATGCAGTGGTGGGCAGACAATCTGAAGTCTGCTCGGAAGAATTTGGAAGTGGTGAGAGTGAACCTGCACAAGGAGGTGGCAGCGGGGAGAGTGGCAGGGCTGTTTGCAGATTTGTCAGGTGACATGGTGGGTACCCTTTGGGGGTTGTGCCTAAGAAGGACAGCGGGAGAATTTAGACTAATTCACCATTTATCATGGCTGGAGGGCATGTCAGTGAATGACCTCATTGCACCGGAAGACTGCAGGGCATCCTATGCCAGTGTAGACCAGGCAGTGGGATTATTGAGGAAGGAAGGTAGCGGGCGTTCATGGCCACGTGCGTTATCAAGGCAGCGTTTTGTTTGTTACTAGTGCATCCGGAGGATTTCTGGCTGCTGGGGATGCAGTTCGAAGGCCACATTTTTGTTGACAAAGCGTTGCCAATGGGCTGTGCAATTTCATGTGCATTGTTGGACCGTTTTAGCTCTTATTTGCAGTGGATTTTTACTTACAGTTCGGGATGTGAGGGAGTGTTGCATAATTTGGGCGATTTTCTTTTCATCAGTGGGGAGGGCAAAGAACAGGAATGTCAGAGGATGCTAGAGGTGTTTCAGACATTGATGCAGGAATTGGAAGTGGAATTGGCGAAAGATAAAACTGAAGGGCCCGCGCGATGTTGACCTTTTTAGGGATAGAGCTGGATTCTGTGGCCATGACCTCACTCTTGCCGCACGACAAGGTGAGCAGGCTTGTAGGGTTGCTTGAGAAGGCTGTTTCAGCCCGGAAAATGACACTCGTGGACATGCAGAGGTTTGTTTGTTTGTTTGTTTGTTTGTTTAGTATTTATTATGCGCACCGGACCCTGGGGTATAAGGGCGCAGGAAGTAAGAAGATGTACAGCTTAGAGCATAAATTACAGGTTACAGTTACATGTTACAGATAATTACCAGTTACAGATGTAAGTTTACAATGCAAGTTTACAATCATATGGTACAGATGCTGTGTAGCAAACAGGCGTGAGCATTATCATAATTTCAATTAGCAATAGCTGTCGTCAGCCAGTTAATTACAATTTGCCTGAATTTGGAAAAAGAATGTTCTAGCCTCGCGGTAGTGGGTAATTTGTTCCACAATTGAGCAGCTTTGACTGGGAAGCTAGCTCCGCCTATGGTGGTCAGTTTAAAGCGAGGTACTTGGAGGCGATTGGTGTAAGCAAGTCTGGTTTGTCTTGTGGGGTGTGATCTGGTGAATCTGCCCTTAAGGTATTGAGGGGCTTTGTTGTGTAGAGATTTGTATGTGAGAGATGCAGTTTTAAGTCTGATTTTCTCATGGGTGGAGAGCCATTTGTGTTTCCTTCTTGTTTCTGTAATGTGTTCTCTCCTGGGGATATCCAGTGCCGCTCGGAGGGCCTTGTTTTGCTGTATCTGGATTTTGTTGATGATGGATTTAGAGGCTCCTATGTACAGTGCGTTACAATAATCTAGTTTAGAGATGATAAGGGCTCTGGCTAGTGTTAGACAACTGTGCTGGGATAGGAATTGTTTTCCTGCTCTAATGAGCTTACATGTGTAGGCTGTTGAGGAAGCTAGGGAATTTACCTGTTTGGAAAATGATAAGGTAGAATCAAGGTAGATCCCTAATGTTTTAACTTCTTTAGCAACTTGTATGCAGTTCCCATCTATGATGAAGGAAGAGTAATTTGTGCTTAGTTTATTGATGAGGGGTGCGGTGCCTAGGATAAGAAGCTCAGTTTTATCATCGTTCAGGCATAGGCCGTGGGTTGCCATCCATGCCTGAACGATGCTGTATATTTTGTTCACCAGTGCTAGATCTTCTTCGTAAACCCCCGTGAGTGGGAGGAGGATCTGGGTATCGTCGGCGTAGTTAGTATACGTGATACCCAGATGGTCCAAATCATCAAACAGGGGCTTAGTGAATATGTTATATAGCGTTGGTGAAACGCACGATCCCTGTGGCACACCGCAGGTAATAGGGATGGGGTCTGCAGCTGCTGTAGGTGAGAAAACCCTCATGGTGCGGTCACTAAGGAAGGATTGTATCCATGCTATGGCCTCAGTGGAGAAGTGTGCTGCTGAATCTAGGTGGTTGCATAGGACTTTATGGTCCACTAAATCAAAAGCGGCCGATAGGTCTAGTAGCAGGAGGAGTGCTGGTTTTCCAGAATCTCGTACTTTGTCTATTTGGGCTTTAAGGTCAATGGGTGCAGTTTCTGTGCCGTGAAGAGGGCGGAAGCCAGATTGTCGGGAGCCTAATAGTTGGTTTAGGTTAGTGGGGCATCTCAATTACACGTGTCGGGTAGTGGCCCCGGGTCGCACTTTTTGTAGAAACATGGCACGTTCTATGGCGAGGGCTAAGTACCCACATCACAGAGGTTGTCAGGAGCAGTCAGGTAGGATTGCAAGATTTGGCTAACATTTCTAGAAGAATTGAATGGGGTGTTGATGTGGCTCGAGGGAGACCCAGTTTCGTGGAAAGTTCTAGTTTTTTCAGATGCAGCAGGTTCAGGAGGTTTTGGAGTGTTCTGGAGGGGTAAGTGGTATGCTGAAAAGTGGCCTGACCATTGGCAGAGAGGAGCAAGGAGCATAGCCCTTTTGGAGTTTTTCCTGTTGTTAGTGGCAATGGAGTTGTGGGGCAGAGAGTTGCAGAATATGAAAGTACATTTTAACATCTACAAGCGTCTAGGACTGTGTACATGAGGGCATGGTTGGGCTTTATAAAAGGGGGAGCGTGCAATTGGAAGTGCATGGAGGATCTGGAGGAGAGAAGAATGGATGATGTGGTTGATTTTATACTGGGGTGTATCCAGGGCAACGTGGATCATGGGGTTGGTCCAGGGCAACGATAGTAGGGAAATTGGCAAGCATTGTTTTTTATGGGAAATGGTTTTGGGGCTTTCAGCCCAGTGCCGGTGAAATGGCATGTAGGATGTTGGAAGGATGGGCAAAGGAAAAAAGGAAGGGTAAGGATTGCAGGAGACCAGTTTCAGTGGCCCTCTTATTGAGGTTGTCCAAGGTTTCTGGGGAGGGGGGTATGCTGGTCATCATGGGAGAGGGACATGTTTTCGACCTGTTACATTTGGTTGTTCTTTGGGGCATCTAGGGTGTCGGAACTGGTAGCGGGTAGAAGAGGTGAAGGAAGTCTAAGATGGGGAGATGTACACTTATCAGAAATAGGCGTAGATATAAGGTTTTGCAGATCAAAGACGGATCAGAAAGGCCAGTGCTTTTGGGTGCTTCTGGATAGAGGTAGTAAAGAGTTGTGTCCAGTGAGGGTGGTAGCATCGTGGTGGGAAACATGTAAGGGAAGAGAGGGTTTGGTTTTCCAGCATGAAAATGGGACTGAGGTGACGGCAGCTCAAGTTCTGGGGGTCATGAGGAGGGCTCTGTTGGCTTGGTGGAGAGAGCTGAAGATTTTGGTACTCATTCTTTTAGGATGGGGGTGGCATCGGAAGGTAGTAGGATGGGTCTATCTGAAGAGAAGGTTAACATTTTGGGGCAATGCAAATCGGCAAAATACAAGGGATACATTAGAGAGCTGGGTAATGGGGCCGGTTGGTAAAGGATAGAGATTATGGGGTTGGTGGGGGGGGAGGATGCAGTTGGTGGAGAGAAGGCTCATTAAAAAAAATCTCTTTCAGATGTGGCACGGAGGAGTGGTGTGTTGCCGAAGATCTGGATATGTGGATACTCCATAGTTAAATGGGCAGGGCTTTCCCTGCCCATTTAACTATGCAGCAAAAAAGAATTTTTGGGACCCAATTGGATTGTAGTTATAACATTGCTTTAGTGAGATAGTTAGGGGTAGGGGGGAGTAGGTGGGGCCAACTGCTGCCGATGCTAGCGGGTTGGAGGCAGTGTCATGGGGTTCCAGCAGCAACAATTTTGCATGCAGGGCAGAACAATCTAGTTATGGATACAGGGGTGTCACTGCTAAAAAAGATTAAAAGGGACCTGAATTGGTTAAAGGAGATATGGCCCGAGGTGGGGTTGGTTTGGATCAAGTTATTGCCAAGAAGAGAAAGGAGGGGGGCTGTGAAGGAAGGTGCAGTAGAAAGGACGAGGAAAGCGATTAACGGGGAGATGGTGACGTTTTGTGGATCCTGGGGGGTACAAACGCTGGCGCACCAGGAGATCATTTACGAGTACTTTGCATTATTTCGGTAGGTTGGGGTGCATTTGACGTTATTGGGGAACATGTATTATCTGGGTGATATTAGGTTGGCTGTGGAGGATATGGTAAAGAGTTGGAGGTAGAGGAGAAGTTGGGTAGGGAAGGGTTGGGGCAGAAAGAGCACCACAGGGGTGGATTTGTTGGTGCCAGAGACATGGCCCTTTGGAAGAGGGGTGGGGGAAGCACAATGGGGTAATAGCACTGTAAAGGGGGGGGGTGTTGTTTGAATGAACGGGCTACTCCAGGGGTACAAAGAGGAGGAAGAGATATTAAAGAAGGAAGCGCATGGCCTCAGGGAGAAGATGGGAGAAAGCGGGAATGAAGTTGGAGAGGAATTTAAGGGAAGGGGAGAGAGCAAGGGGCAGGAAGGAAGGAATTTAAATTGTTTATTTATTTTTTTATTGGGGAATTTAAATTGTTTATTTATTTGTTTGGCAATTGTTAAATTGGATATGTTAGTCAATAAGGACACAGAACCAGGTTAGCGGTTTTGTGAGCTGTGGCCTGTCACATTAAAGCAACCTTTTCCACTGAAAAGTGAGTCTGTGTAATTTTGTGCAGTAAGCCCAAATGGAACAGTGCCTGGTCCGGGTGGGCTGTTGCCTCTCAAGCCAAGCCACGCATTTCAGGCCACCCTGCTAATGTGGCCCCAGGCCGGGGCATTTCTTCAGCCCGGCTACACCCCTCACAAAGGCAAATCTGTGCTTGGCTGCAGCTGACATATACAGCTCACCACTTCCTTGATGCCCTATGGGAAAGGTGGTACAGTCAGGTAAGTAAGGCAAACACATCCACATTAAATAAAATGTTTACAATCCCTTCACTGTGTCTGTGGTTATTTTCATTTCTTCCCTTCTCTATCCCCCTCTATCTAAATATACATATAACCCCCTACCCGTCAGGACCCCATTTGAGCCGGAGGTTACACAGGTGTCATTGTGTTGTGTGACCCTTTAAGTGTGTGACCCTTTTGAGATGGTGTGTCCCTCTCAAGTGTATTGCCCTTTTATGATGGGCCATGACACCTAATAAAAGGAGCCCCTGCATACAGGTGCCTCAGAACGGCTGCAGACTCCAAGAATGGATCTGTTGTCTCTGTCTCTCACTTTGGGCCTGCAGGCCCACACCATGTGATCATGGTCCTGCAGGTTCCTGCTGGTCTGGGCCCCCCCAGATCAGCCTGGTGCCCTGGGTCCAGCCCAGGCACCCTCCATCTAGGATGCTCCCGGCATCCATGCTGCCCCTGGCACCCAGGCCATATCCCTATGGTCTGACAGGGTCCTGCCTTGTAACCACCATAAGTCTGGGTGACCCCGGCAACCCCACATAGATCATGCGCCCCCAGCACCTGTGAGAATAGCTGCGTGCCCATGTTCAGCCCCACAATAATGGTGACAAAGAGAAGGATCCCTGCGGTGTGGTTGCCTCAGAGTCATGCCAACAACCCCTGCCTGAGAGGGGGTGGTAAAGTGAACTGCCACATGCAAAGGCACAAGAGGGTTTCAGCTCTGTGTGAGTGCTTGAACGCCCCCCAATGCTAGCAGGCCATTCCAACAGCTCATGTGTAAGGCCAACAAAAGAACACCCTCATCACACCTCACTCAAGGTGCTCAGTACTGGTTTAAGCAATGCGCACAAAAAAGCGCCCCAGTGCTCGCACCACAGTGAAGGACTCCACCAGCAGCCCCTCCGCCTCACAAGGCACCTACCTGGCTGCGGCTCTCTCCCCATGAGAGTGCTCTTGAGGTCGGGAGGTGTGCTGCAAGGCCTCCTGCCAGAAAGGGGGGTAACAGGCTCCGAACCCCATCCCTGTCAACACCCAGAGACATTCACGCCTGGGGAAACCTGAATGTGGCGCAACCTAGGCGCCCTGCTACCCGCGTCTCGCTGCCAGCCCCAACATCAAGCAAAATGAACTGGTCTCCTGCAGTCCTGCAAATGCTCGGAGAAGACTCAGTAAACATGTGTTTAGATCCTGTGAGCCTGCATGTTAATGATATGCTTAAAGTAGTCCCAGTTAAACGGATGCAGAGCTGTGCTCCCGTAGTTTGTAGGCATGCTCTAAATGGTGCCAGCAGCTAACAATGGCGTCATTCAGTGGTTGAAGTTCCACCTACCCGAGTTTAATAAAGGGTCTTGTAAAATGTGGTAGAACTGCCAACATACCACGAGCAGTTCGCCAACCATGACTGTCACCTGCTGAATTTGTTTAGAGTGCTCAATATGTGTTCTATGTCTGCACTGCCTGAGTCTCTATGTGTATTTCATTTGTCTACTCTACATTTCCGAGGTGGTACAAGTATTGTCGGTCTGTAATGGGGGGAATCATTTATGTTTCAGTAACTTTTGTTTTGTTCGTTACAAAAAAGGAGGAGTCCCTCACAAGTGTATTGCCCTTTTATGATGGGCCATGACTGTGTCACGGCCCGACCTACTAAAAGAAGCCCTTGCCTACACGTGCCACAGAATGGCTGCAGACTCCAATAATGGAACTGTTGTCCAGCGTCGGATTGGCCCCTCGGCCTTTCGGCCCGTGGCCGGACCGAAATCGTCACTGTGGATTGGAGGGCCGGTTTCTGGCCATGCCTGGGCCGGTTTGGAAGAAAATAAAATTGAAAACAAAAAGAAATCACATTGTTTTTTCTTTCAGAAAGCCTTTCATCCTTTTTGGGTCTATAAATGAGTACCAACACAGGTTGGGTGATATTGTATGCATATTTGTTCTATAAAAAAAGAGCTTAAGCGTAAGTGCTATACAATAGCATATTATCATTTGGCCTTGGACGTCTGCTTGGATTCACAGTAATTTAGCGCAAGAGCAAGTTCATGTTAAGTTCCGCTTTGCCGCTGGAACTCCTTGTTGGACGCTGTACTTGGTTGCTGGTTCTCTGCTACGGATCGTGTTTCATGGACTTGTGTGATTTCCTTTGATTCTAATGAATGCAGTGCTTTACTGGCGCTGCCTATGATCGACAGGCTGCTTTTGCCCGCCCAGGAAACTTCGTGCTCAATGTGTTCAAAAACTACTCTCATGCGCACAGTGTGTGTGCAAGTTCACGTTAAGTTCCGCTTTGCCTCTGGAACTCCTTGCTGGACGCTGTACTTCGTTGCTGGTTCTCTGCTACGGATCGTGTTTCATGGACTTGTGTGATTCCCTTTGATTCTAATGAACGCAGTTGACTTAAGCTACAACGCCTGATTAGTGACTCTGCCTGCTGGAAACTCTGCCTGATTGACTCTGCCTGATCGTGTTATTTGTTTGTTTTCAATGCTTTACTGGTGCTGCCTGTGATTGACAGGCTGCTTTGGCCCGCCCAGGAATCTCTGTGCTCAACGTGTTCAAAAACTGCTCTGACGCGCAAAGCGCACGCGCACAGTGCACGCACACAAGCAAATTCACGTTAAGTTCCGTTTTGGCGCTTCGCTGCGGCGCGGCAGCCGTGGTCTTGCTTTCTGCTCTAACTTGGGTCTGTTTTATAACGCTGAGGTTTCTTGGTGAGCTCTTCAGTAGTGTAGTTAAACTGTATTTGGGTTTATGGTGTTTGTAGCTTATACACTTAAATCTTAGATCAGAACCCTCCTTTTGGACTTTTAGAGCCAAAACAAAAACATGGCTTTCCAACAAAAACAAAAAACTACAGAAGCAGGCAGCCCAATTAGAGACGATTTTTTATGGACCCAAAATCACAATCATTTGCACACAATTTTCCAGCCATCAGCTCCCAGTTCGCCAAAGGATGTTGATCAATCTGTGATTATTTGTGGCAATTTTGAATGATCATGCCCCTTGTAAGCCAACCCAAGGCCCGTTTTCCACCCAGCTGCCGCAGTTTAGAAAAATCATTTGTCTAGTTGACGATGAATGGGATGATTCAAGTGTGCAGGCTAATGAGCCTCAAGACCCTCTCAAAGCAGTGGCTCACGAGGAATCAGAGTTGTGTGAGTCAGTTCCAATAGTCCAACATATTTTGGGTACTAGGGGCAAACGGCCTTCTCGACCGAAGCCCCACAAACACCTTTCAATGTTGAAAAAATCTAAAAACCTCCTGGATCGTAGAGGCGTCAAAAGTACTCTCAATGCCTTTTTCAAAGCTATTTGAGGTTCTGTCCCTTTGGCATACTCTTCCAACATGCAACCCGGGTGTCTTCATCAGCTCCGGCTGTGTCAAGTATTTTGCCACAGGAACCTGAGGCACCTGAAACTCTTACGGTTGCTTTTAGTGCTGACCAGGTGACTCGTAAAAACCAAAATAGACTTCAATACGCTCTTCTCAATACTCTCATGGAGACTATTGCCCAAACAGAGTTTGTGCCTCAAATTCCCATACTCCCTGGCTCTGATGGCACCAAAACTACTTCTAAACTTACTCAGCTGCTGCCATCTTCACTTACTAAGGACCAGGGACTTATAGCTACTGATCTATTAAAGCGGGCAGTGGATGCATATTTGATGGAACAGCTCCCATGTCCAAAAGATCCTCAGCGAGTCTTAACTCACTCAACTCAGCCCCCAACAACTAACATCCCTCATCCAACGTGCATACCTTTTGAGTCTCATCTCACTATCCATGATACACTTACGAATTATGTGTGGCCCCAGAATCCCCCCTATCCAAATGGAAAAAAGACTAGCTTTAATACTATGAATCATGAGTGGTCTAATGCCTCTACTAAACTACCACCTCTGACGGATAATGATGCTCCATTCTCATTCATTTTGAAATGTAGAAAAGGACAATTTCCGATGTATGATTTGAATAGACGTAGCATCTTGAATATCTTTAAAGATGTGGTTGAACTTCAAGACGTTACGTCGAGAGATATTGAACAGATTGAATTAATTTCTAACACATCTTCATTAATTGTCAGACTATGGATCCCATCTGGGTATTAGCTAATATAGTTTGGCAGGCAAAAATGGCCCTATTTGAGATGGGCTTTCTACTTGCCCAAGAGCCAAAATTTCCTCCAAATTCAATTAAGAGCCAGATACCTAAATCAAACATTTATCTGAGTCATTCAGCAAATAATGTTAATACTACTGACCCTCAAAACTTGCGAAGATATTAACCATTAAACACACCAGACCAACAAGTGTTGACAATCGTCAGTTGGAATACGAGAGATCATGCTCATCTTCAATCTTCTATTCAATCCCTGTCCACTGATTTTGATATTTTGGTCTTCCAAGAAACCTGGTTTACTGTGCCTCCAATCTGGGATGGATATGATATTGTTCTCTCTCCAGCCTTGATAACTAGAGGATGACCCACATCAGGTCTCCTTATAGCGGTCAATCGCACAAGAGGTCTGTCCATTGCACATTGGACTGTTGAAAATATCCATTTACAACTAGTCAAAGTGACATTTGCTGCCCAATCCTTGGCTGTTCTTAATGTCTATAGAAATCTGATGGCTTGGCCTGATGCCGCTTTTTATGACGGTCTGATAGACATTTGGAGTTGATTAATACTTCGGCTTCAATCTCTCATGCGATTATCATGGGAGATCTAAATCTAGATTGCCATAATCCAAAGTGGCTGACCAATGCAGTGTCCACTTGGCAAAGCTTTATGACAGAGAGAGATTTTCAGATGGTTAATGGGTCAGTTACTGGTGATTTCCCACCCCAAACTACATGGTTTCGTAACACTTTTTCTAGCACTATTGATTATATATATGCTGATCAGAGTCCGTTCAAAAAAATACAGAAGCTAGAAATTAGCACGCAATCGTATAGTGATCGCAAACTGCTCGCCATCTCTGTTGCTTGGAATGACCTGAAGTCTAGGGAATGTACAGAGAATGTTGGGTTCGGGGTTAATAATGAAATAACAAGAATACAATGGACTAATCTAAGGGTTTGTGAATTTGAGCGTCTTTTACATCGGATATGCCCAGAGTGGGGCTGCAATATACCGAGATTTTAATGCCTTTTGTTCACACCAATACACTGCCGATTAAGGCACAAGTCAAACATAAACATCACTTTCATCAGGCCATTTTGGTCAAACGAAGAGAATTTAGACAGCTAAAAAGAATGATCATCTCTTCGCATTCACAGTCCCGATGACAAGAACTAACATTGGCTAAAACCTGATATAAAATAAAAACTGGATAACAAGCCATAAATCATTAATGTTTCAGAGAGATAGTGAACATATGGCAATTGCAATGAGTAATAAAAATTCGGCTGAGGTGTGGCACCTGCTTGATAACCATTCAAACATCAGACAAGCAGAAGCCCAGCTCAATGCAGTAAATGACGCTGAATGGGTTGCATATTTCTCAGCATTATATGCAGACAGCACATTTAAAGAAGCAAACTATGTGCAATCACTTGAGGCCAGATGGTATCTAGACTTCACCCTAGCTGAGATTGAAGACACCATCAGAAAGGCCAGTTCATCCAGAGCATCTGGCCCAGACAGCATTTCGAATGACACACTTAAAAGCAACTCTATAGAGTGGGCCCGTATTCTATATCGCATCTTTAAACTAGTTGTGTCTTCTAGATCCATCCCGACCTCTTGGCAATACTCTGTGATCATCCCGATCTTTAAAAAAGGGGATAGATCTGCAGCAAAGACTTATCGACCAATTGCTCTATTAGACTCCCCAGGGACAAATGTTTCTAAATTTGTGCTGCACGATTTCAACAAGTGGACCTTAGCTAACAACTGTCGAGATCCTCAGCAGACAGGATTTTTTACGGGCATGGGTACTCAAATTAATTTAATAACTATAAACGCCATAAAATCCCACTGTCAAGAAAGTAAACAACCATTATATCTTGCTTTTGTAGATTTAAATTCCGACTTCGATTCTGTCTCACAAGTCCTTCTGTTTGACAAGTTAAAGAGAGATCGATGCCCCACTACCTTATCTGAGATCATTTATGCCCTAAATTCAAGCACATCGATATGTGTCCGCTTATCTTTGGATGGGATTCTGTCAGTTCCCATTGTAACCGCTCGTGGGTTGAAACAGGGGTGCCTCTTGGCATCTGCTATTTTCAACTATTTTAGTCACGACATGACTCATGTTTTCAACAAGGTGGTTTCTGACTCTCCCAAGATCAATAATGAGCAAATACACACTTTGATGTATGCTGATGGTATGGTCTTAATTTTAAAAACCCAGAGTGGTCTGCAGAACCTACTCACGACACTTAATTCTTACATAGTGATCAATGAACTATTAATAAATACGAATAAAACCCAAATAAGCATGTACTCACCTAAAAGCAATGGTTGTAATAAATACTCATGGCACATACACCAAATAAAACTAGAGTTAGTACCTCAATACATCTACCTGGGTATGATTTTTGAAGGCTTAATTCAACCAATAGCCCATCTTGAACAAGTGGAGAAGAGATTAGACACTGCAATATAACAATCCAGGATAGTTATGCACAGGTATGGAAAATTCTCAGTTAAACCAGCTTGGTTCTAGTGGACCCAAAAAGCTGTCCCATGCATTCTATACGGCTTAGAAACTCTTGCTGTAACCACTAAATGTATTTTTGATAAATGGGAAGCCCGCTATTGGAAAAAAGTATTATCTTTACCACCTTCCATACCGTGCTCCTGGCTTCGATATGAGCTGGGCCTAATCTCCCTCCAAGCCTTATATGAGTGGCGATTATGTTCTTTGTTCAGAAAATGATTAATATCTACTGTAAATAATGTAATCTTAAAAGAATTGACCGCATATATGTCTACAACTAATCATAAGTTTCGACGCCTTTGGACCAACAGGGTATACTCCGTTCTTGCTAATGCAGATGCAACAATTGATATGCTAATTAATAACCCTGATAAGGCAACAAATTAAATTTACAGCACTGATTGGATTAAGACGTGTGAGTTATGTCGACTTTATGTAGATGGGGATTTTGAGCGTTTTCCACCAAAGAAAATGAGATCCTTACCAGCATATCTCATTGGAGCACCCTCACCAAAATATTGCGCTCTAATTTCACGCCAACTCGAGCCCTGCTCTTGAAACGAAAAATAATAACAAGACAAGATAGCTACTGCCGCTTCTGTAATTCAGAAACTATCCCGGAAACTCTGAAACATAAACTAACCCCATGTCTGGCTCTAGTTGAAATGAGAAAAACTAATTTCTCAAGACATTGTCAATATCTTGGCATTCAGGAACCAGACCGATGTTGGTCAATTATACCGAATAGTTCTTATTCGCCAATCCAAATAGCTGCTGTAATTTCTTTGGTTAGCCTAAAATTGGAGAACGATAATGAAACTGTGATCTCAAATAGGGAAAAATGTAGGCATTTAACAGAAGTGGTCAAATAGAATTTTTGTTTTAATCTCTTTATAGTCATTTTAAGTTTAGATATTTTACAAAATGGAATGAAATAAGATATAGGGAAATTGTATAGTAAGGCTGAGAGTGATTAATTGATAATTGAGGTGAATTATTTAATGTGGACAATTTGTTTTTTTTGTTTTGAAATTTGAATTGTTTGTGCAGATTTTTATTGTCGTCTTTGTGATAAATATTTGAAAGGTTGATTTAATTCAACCAATTCAATAAAAAATAAAATTAAAAAAAAGTGTACTTAGGAACAATGCTATTTGATGCCACTTCCGGTGATGTCATCAGAGGTCAAGGGTTGTGAGGCGAGGGGTGGGCCACTTCTTTTGGGTGACCAGGCCTATTTCTCGTCCCAGTCCGACCCTGCTGTTTTCTCTGTCTCTCACTTTGGGCCTGCAGGCCTACACCGTGCGATCATGGTCGTGCAGGTCCTGGCTGGTGTTGGCCCCCTATATCTAGGATGGTCCCGGTATCCATGGTGCCCCTGGCACCCAGGCCGTATCCCTAGGGCCTAACAGGGTCCCTCTCTCTAACCACTGTATGTCTGGGGACCCCAGCAATCCCACTAAGGTACTGGGCCTCCCAGCACCTTTGAGACTGGCTGTGTGCCCACAGCCAGCCCCACAATAATAGGTTAATGGGGATAAAGGGACAATGCAAGATAGCTTTGCTGTGTTGATGCGACTTTGTGCAGGTGTGTTTGTAGGGTGTCTGTTCCAAATGCATAGAAGTATTTGTGTCCATGTGCCTGCGGTGCTAGGGGACATTGCCTGAGGCGGTGGTATGTAAATTGCTTATAGAGGTGTAGAGTTCTATTGTTTACTGTATGTAGGGTGGGATGTTAAATTGCAGTCCCACCAGCCCAACACAAGCACTTCTCACATAGATCCGCCGGAGCACCCGGGGACCACACAAACGGCAGTGGCGCACAGCACAAATCCCAGCAACACAACATACCATTATGTCACTCTAAATTACACTGTACTCTGCCACACCACACCACACTGTCTCCATGACATTATGTCCAGAGCCAACACAGAGACCTTAAGTGCTATCCACAGTGCACATAGGCCTGACAATCAGTGTACTCAAATGGTTCACAATGCACACATTCCTAGAGTTGTGTGTACACACTGTTAAGACGGATTTCTGAACTCTGTCCTGGCGGCGCAGAAGTTCAGAAGGCCAACCTAATTACTTGGAACAGGGTAACCTCTGGACAAGCCAGACCAATCAGGGTAGCGATCGCGGCGGTCAAGACTAGGTCTCAAGAGGGGTGAGGGTGACTGAAAGCCCGCAATGAGCACACAAAGCAAGGACACTTACAAACTACTCCAAACAGGTGTTATATTAAAAATATATACACATTTATTCCAAGTCCTTTAAAACAATGACCGTAGCGAGAAATCACAATACAACTCTAGTAAACCAACACATACCATACCAATACAATATATATACAAATACAAACAAGTCTATAGCGTTAGATGCACGAAATGTGTAGTCCACCTAAAAGGGAAGGAAAACAGGCAGTGCGAAATAATGCTTAGACCCAGTCCGCCTTCAGAGGCACCTAACTAAAAGGAAGTCCGAGCCCTACGAAGAGTGGAGCCTTGTGCTCAAAAGTACCTGCACACGCTGGTGCCAATGGGCAAAAAGGGAAGTCTCTTCGAGGGAATCAGGCAGTTCAGTTTAGTGCACAAATGAAGAAGAACAGAGTTCCGCGGCTCAAGCGCAGCCTCCACTGTGGGCAGAAGCAGAGCGCGAGTACGGAAAGGCGTGCTGTTTTGACACAGCGGGGAAAAGCTATGGGCTCCTGCAGGAGGGCGACCAGTTCCTAGCTATGCTACTCACCGGTCCCCGATGCAAGCAGACCCAGGCTTCTCCGCGTCAGTTTCAGTCGCTGGCAGGTTCAGGAGAGCAGGGGACGTCTCGGCGTTGTGTAGTTTCTGCAGCAGCAGAGTTAAGTTAAAGATGTCCCAAACGAAGTGAACCCGCACAGTTTGTTACCACAGCCGGGCAACGGAGCGGCCGTGTGTATCTCAGTCAAATGTACGCTACTCACTTCAGACCTGGGAACGCCAAGTGTACGAATCGTGTGAGAGTGACAAGGACTAGAAATACAACACAACCTGGTGGCGGTTACAGAGCAAGACTCCTGTGTAGGCTGGTCAGTCTGCTGGATGGCCCAGGGACACTTCCGAAGGCTTACGAGCAGGACATGGTGAAGATGCCGAGAATAGTTGTCCCCGCTATTCCAAGGGTCAAAGTACCAGTACAGGCCTTCTGGTTCGATCAGAGGTAAAAAGGGTTTCACAAGGCGACAGCAGAGGAGCAGTCCTTCAGCGGGTCACCAGCGATTCCTCGATTAAGCCTCGTGGTTGCAGGATACTTGGCTCCTGTATTCCTTCGTTCGTGAGAACTCAGGAGATCGACATGGTAGTGGTGTTTCCAGCCCCCTCTTATCCACGGTTCCCTTCTCGCCAAAACGGAGGGGACCCAATGGGAGATCCGCTCATCAACACCCACACCATTCGTGGACCTATCACGGACCACGGTGGTCCCAGGCATTCATACCACCCTAGACTCTCTGGCACCCAGGATGTGTATTGTGACCAGACATCCCAGCCCACATCCTGGAGGCACACACAAGGCCTGTAGAAGCCCGCGAAAGCATCCGTGTTTCGCGGGAAAGTACATGCCCAAATAAGGAAGGCCCCGGGTCGGCTCGACCTGGGGAAGGTGAAGGGAGCAAGACGGTCAGCGGACAGGACAAAGGAGCCTCGTGGTCTGGCCATTTTGGGAGCCAGGCCCCCCTTTTGGGTTAAGCGCGAGAAATGCGCTTAAAACGCCAAAAGGAGCTCAAAACACAAGAAACGATCGCTGCCACCATTCCCGTCCGTGATTCATTTGCACTGATCAGTTACAATCCAAAAAGAATATCTAGGGCCTGTAGAAGGCTAGAGACCCAAGAGAGCAGTAACTTAGCTTACAGTGCCCTCTTGTGTCATGTTGCACAAAAGCCGCAACATGATAAAAGAACTACGGAAAACAGCGTTTCCCGGTACTGACTGTCTTAAGGGCATGTCAGTTTCCCCGTAAGAATGGAGCGAAAGCCCAGAGGAGTGCGGCAGAAGGCTGCACTTCTCTGGCAAAGTCGAGATCAAGGTGAAAAAACAAAAGCAAAAAGTTTAGGGGTTGCCACATGGAAGGAAAATTACCCACAATTACGAAATCTTTCCTAACACACACACCCCCCCCGCCAATGTACATATATGCCTCGAGATGCATGTGTGCTCTAGAGCAAAAAAGAGTCTTGTTGTACATCACATATGCCCTGCAGTGTACAGAGACGCATACTTTGCAGGTATACCAAGACATACACAAAGAAAAACTCCTTCGACACTGCACACATGATTTGCGTTGGTAGTGTGTACACGATTTTAAGTGGATGCGTGCCCAGCGCACTCAAGGGCCATGATGCTCTGCATACCTCCGCTGATGTGTGTGTACCGATATCTTCAGCACACAGAGACCCAAGCAGGATTTTTAAATGTTCCCTGTTTCTAACTAAAAGCATGGTAGAGTGGAGGGGAGAGAATGCATGGCGACAGGGGTTGAGTGGTTTGTGGGAGGAGTGGGCGGGTTGACGTCTTACCTTGCTGCCTCCCACTCTCAAACCTTGGAACGAGCCAGGCTGTGAACTGAACTCTCACCAATAGAACTCGCCTCATCTTTCACCGGACTAGAGTTCCCTGCACCTACTCCTGCATGATCAAAGACAATCATCAGGACAGCCGCTCACCCTCTTTCAGGCCCTACGCCAGGTCTTGGCAGCTGCTTCTAAGAACTAAAAGTCTCATTCCTCGAAAGATCTACCCCATAAAAGTATCTGTACTGTCAGTGCCAGGCATCCTTCTTCTCAAATGTACCTATTACTGAGACTTGCAGGTAACTCTGCCAATGTACAACAACCGTTACCCGTAGCATCGCCTACTACCTCAGTCCTGCAACCTGCACACAGCTTTCCCATCACACCTCAAGCCTGACCAGCAGCCGTCCCTGCATTTGTGGGCCTGTGACCTGCCACACAGCTCTTCAATTGACCCTCATCCCTGCCCTAAAGCCACCAAATGCAATCCAACAACATGACCTGCACAACACTCCGCCAAAGCATCTGAACCTGGACCACGTCTGCTATTCCCGGTTGAGAGTTTCATAATGCATGTCACGCCTGACCTGCAACGGCTCTTGCTACATAGATAGCATTGAGCTCAGCTCTATTGAAACGCCTCAATCCTAACCTGCTGTGGACTCACACATAGACATAAGTACAAGTGTCCTTGAGTCATGTCCTAAGGACAGAGCTGCTGGCGGCGTATTTTATTATTGACAATACAGTGTCAATACTTATATCACTTTGTGGCAGGCCTAAGACGTGAAAAATAATACTGCCGATGAACAGACTATTGCAATGCACGTTGAACGCAGGCGCGGATCTCCGTGGGTGTAGAAACTCGGTGGACGAACTGCAAGGCGCCTCCTTCACGGGCCCTGGTTTCCTGGCCTGTGCCAGGAAACAGCGGCCACATTGGTTCATGTGCAGGCCGCGGCCACTTCCGCCCGCCGGTACACTCAGCCACTTCCTCTTCGTCGCACGACATCCCATGCGCCAAGTGGGGAACCTGTCGCCCCCGGGCGGGCCCCGCAGCATTGTCAGGTTCAGGTCGGCGGCCGCCGGCTGGCAAGTGTTAAATATTCATATCCAGTAGTAAGTTTATATATGTGTGGAGGAGACGGGGTCTGCCCCTGAATGGCAGTGGTGGCTGTGTTTTCTTTGCTTCAAATGCGTGGGGCTAATTTTGATAAAGCAAGGACGGCTGTGGGCAGAGCAGTTTCTAGATAGTATTGCCCAGGGCGAAACTATACACCATTTTAAACAGAATTTCATTTCTCTAAATGAAGGGCGCGCCTCTAGATGATGCTTCTGCTAAAGCTACTTTTGCTTTTACTGTAACGTATTTTTCAAACGTATTTTTCAAAAAATTTGTTTGCAATTGAAAGTGAAACAAGAGCCAATAGATCTCAAATAAAGGAAAATAGGCGGTAGTGGAAATGGAGGCAGTTCCCAGCTATATTCCCAACTATATTAAGTACGGTTAGGTTATAAATAATGCCTTGAAACTACTTCAAAGCACTCCAGGGGAGGACCGGAGAAGTAGAAAGGCTATGTTGGGAAGCAGTCATGTTGACACATGATCTGCGTACCTAGACATAATATAACAATACTTGCCAAATGTTGTTAGTGCATCCGTATTTAATGGGAAAACCTGATCTATGGTGAGAGTACTGCAGTCAAGCATGGCAATACCTAGAAAATGGCATGAGTACCTAGCCATGTGATGGCAACAGCTACCTAAAGGGGTGAGTCAGTGCTTTAAGTGGGATTAGAAATCGAGGGGCTTGGGCTCTATTTATGGGGTGAGGCCCAAGTATGGGTGTAGGTAGACCACGCCCCCTATCGAGAGCCCCCCTCGCCTAAGAGGTGGGGGCTGCTAAAAGAAGTAGAGCTGGGGCGCACTGGCATTATTACCTTGACCTTGATACGCCCAACCCCTCCTTTACATAAAAGAAGGAGCTGGGCGCACCAAAGGTGTGACACCAGTGTGCCCCAGCTCACACCCAGCCTTTTCATTGAAGGAGCCACGTAGTGCAATTCTTTAACCACAGACTCCTCGAATGAATCGGCTGCCTGCTGCTGATGGCTCTGTACTCTGAAACAGGAGGAGGGCTGGACTCCACAGCTCTCCTTTTGTTTCTGAACAAATAGCCATCACCCAGCATGAGAAGCCCAGGGGCTTCATGCTAGGTGATGACTATTTACTCCGAAACAAAAGGAGAGCTGTCCAGTCCAGCCCTCCTCTTGTTTCAGAGTACAGAGCCATCAGGCAGCCCGAACTGCGCGGTTACACTTGCTGTTTGCAGGTGTCAGCACTCCGGTTTAGAAAAAAGAAAAGGCTTCTAATCCGAAGTTCTGATACGTGCAAGCAGCTTGTGTAACCATGCAGCCGCTACATGGGCTGCCTCGGGTGTCAGTGTGGCTGGAGCTAGTCGGGGGTGGGTCTCGGAAGGGCCTCGGCTTGGGAGCCCTCAGGAGACTGCCGGAGCTCGGCCCCAGCTAGCCCTGGCCCACTTAAAGCACTGGGGTGAGTTCATTGGTATATTATGTTAACTTCTGGCAAATAGTTGCATACCAGATGGATAGCTCATGTGCAACGTGCTGGTTTTGGGAATGGCAATGCCATCCTACAAATTTGAAACCCTGGAGGCACTAACTTCGGCACCTCTTCATTCGGAGGCCAATGAATCGAGTGCCATCAGTGGGTAAAAATAACACTGATAAATGCAAAGCTTGGAAGCTGTCCATCTACATGAACCGCTATAAAAATCACCAAATTGTTATTATATGATGAAAGTATAACACCAACATATTGGGGTACCTACTAAATTGTTGCTGTTGTGCAGAAGCACCAGGAGCATTCCAAGTGCTAGATGGAATTACCAATGAACGATCTCAGACCCAAATAACCAGACAGACTCAAAGAATATGGCAAAAATACTACTTTATTATCAGCTCAAATAAAGTAGGGAAACCTGGTGAACAAACAAATTGCAGATCATTCACTTTCCTACATTTATTTCGAATACACAAAGGATTTATACCTCGATGTACGTCAGCTATGACATCATCCTACGTGGCAAATAGTTAGAAGTTAGTAACATAATTAGTTGCCCCATATCTGGTAGGCATACCTTGAACTACTTCTAAATACATATAGTACAGATTAATAGCAGAATAACATTAGTGGATTGTCTTCTGAAACAATATATTGTACACTGCTACATAGGCCCTCATGATTAGTTGGCATTCCTTCCTAACCTTCGACATTCGGCTCTTTAGCAGCACGTAAGCAAAACGAAACCCAGGTGCAGGGAACATCAGACCACTGCCCACTTGGTCAATTAGCCTACCATCTCTCATCAGTTAGGCTCTAAGCCAATACTTCTTCTCTGCAGTTGACCTTGCTGACTGTTCTCTTCATTGGAACCTTTAAGGGTGTGTAAATACATCACTATCTTCAGTTGTAGCTTAATGAATAGGCCTTGTTTTTGAGTCTTTCACCACGTGTGAGGAGACCATGATTTTGTCCATTTTGACCTTTTATTTAGTGCTATTTAATTCCGTTATGCTGGCTGCTATTACTCCTCTTGGCCTCTCAGACTTGGTTGCTGCGTCCTGCATAGGCTTTCTGCTTCTCTGATTGTTCAACACTTGGCATTTGCAAATGTTTTCTCCTTTACTTAATCTAAGAGAAATATGCTATGTGCATGTAGCTTATCCTCTTTGACTCCCCTTGTGTCTTGCAGCTACCCCTTGATGTGGCATCCTTGATCCCTAGCCAAACAGATAGTCTTTGTTCTTCGCACTAAGCTTTTTTCCAGCACCTGTCAGCTCTGCAGCTCTCTCTTCAATACTTCTTTGCTTATTATGTATACAGTGTCGACATCTGTCTTTTCATCATAATCACTATACTCGCATTATATTTTCTCCTTAAGCAAGCTTCTATATATCTCATCTACCTTGCGTTTCTGCGTATATAAATTTACTGATTCTCTTCTTACTTATCTTCTTAGTATATATGATTTCTTCGTATTTGCATACATGTTCTTCGTGTTACTTCATTATTTAAGTATTCACATTTTGTTTCAGTGCGCCTTGTGTCTTCTCTTCATGACGTCACTTTGCTCTTGTCTGATTTCTCTTATAGCTCTTGTATATCCAATGGTGCATAAAGACATCTTGTTACCACATCAATGTAAGGGTACATTTGACATAGTTGTCTGAGTGCATAACATCTCTCATATCTTCAATGCGGTATTGGGATGATATCTGGTGTCATCCACAGCATCTTCCTGTTATTCTTCCAGTATGATGGAGGAGAGGGGGTGGGCATTAGAGATGATGTGTACATCTGCCTCTCTACATTCCCCCCTCTGGTCCAGTCCGCAACCACCTCCTCATCAATCTTCACCTTTTCTGCAGTCATTGGTTTCTTTGGAATCCATATCTTCATCACCCATGCCCCCTGCCCTCAGGTCACCTTCATTCTTTATGTGCTCATACAAACTGTTGGTCATGTGGCAACACTCCCCAGTCGGTTGACAAAATATCAAACATCCTACATAGTTCTTATGATCCTTAGTGTAATAAAACAATAAAACTTAATTCCTGGGGATCGCAGGTGGCTTCCTTTCAGGTGCTCACGGGTGGTTTCTTCAGTCTGTATGTGCTTGCAAGTCTCAGCATTCACATTGATCACTATCTTCATCCCAATAGCTTTCTTTGCTGTCTTTTTGCATTGTCCTATGATTATTCTTATAAGACAGAATCCTAGCAATACTAACACTATTATTGCTCCATGCAACTTGAAAGCATTCGCCAACCAGGTTGTAACCCACGAAAACAGGGACGAGAACCAGTCATCTTCTTCAGTCTCGCCTACTCCTTCTTCCATTTTCAAATGTAGGCTTGACAGCATAGTTATTGCCTCTGTCAGGGTTCCATTTTCTCTATCATGGGCAGGTATATATATGTGCAACAGGAAGGCCCGATCTTCCACTGCTGCAATCAAGTCTAACACATAGCTGTTCTGGAGGGTCATGTGTCTGATAGCCCTCAATTCTTCTCAAATCACATGAAATCCTTTCATTGTCGTGTTTTATATTTGTAATAGCTCCCACATGGTTAGTTGTGACCACTTGCCGTTCACTACAGTCTGAATTCCTGGCATGAACATTGCTGTAAATATCACTGTTAAAATATCTCTTCTTTCTTTGGTGTGCATCCATCTTTGGAAAATCTTCGTTATGGGGATCACTTTGGGGAATCAACAATGCAGGAACATGTAGGACCACTATATAGCATATTCTTCCCCAATTGTGAGGCAGCTGCATATAAACTCTGGATCCACAGGCCCAATAATGGTCCATTAACATGGCAGTTCCTCCATTCATTCCTGATACGTCAATTATCTGCTTGCATTCCTTGTTTTCTCCAAATTTAGTCAGACCCCTGTTCCTGAAGCACACAGTGTGGTATTCTTCATTGGTAGTATGGATACAGGTCCTCCTTCATTTTTTACCCATGTTAATAACTTTGCATACTTGGCCCATGATTTCAGACATTCATCATTCACTACCTGCACTATATGTACTGGTGCTGTCATCAATAGATGTGCGCTACGCGCTAGCCTTCCACCTACCCATCCTTTGCTGGTTGCTACCCATCCATTTACTAATAGTTGAGGTCTCTCCCAGCATCCTGGCTATCCTGGCATTTCCATTGCATCAGCATACCCCAGTCTCTTTTGTTCAGTGATCCTTAACTTGTCTCCAGTCATACCACTGAAGGAATACATGAGAATTCTACTTTTCAGTCTGGGTCTTTTTCCATTTGCTGCATTTTTATGTATTCATCTTCATATGGAAATGTCGTTGTCGACCTCCATCGCAGGGTTACCCATCTTCCTTCAAATTGTCTTCTTGTGCACACTGCTAGATGGTTGAGCTACCTCACATCATGTACAGGTATTTTCTCTTGCAATACATGTTCTGGCTCTGCTCATGGCATAAGGGATGAGAGAACACACGTAGAAGCTTTTATCTGATGTTCTCCTCCCCACATCCTCCATGTGCTGATAACACATGTTATTTTGTAAATGGCCTGAATTATAAAGATAGGCATTTATATCCACATGATCTTCTCAAGCACCTCTCTCACGCTGGGTAATTTGTTTGGAAATATCAGGGGAAATATTAATCGTGCTTTTGTTAGGAATAAAAGGCGATGTCTCATTGCTTAATACTTCATCTGCATTATTAATCATTATTTGACGAAATGCCAGAATAATAAGGAAGAAAAGAATAATCATTGTACAAAATGAGGTTACAAGAAGTATGCCAAAGAAACGTATCAATCTCCTTGCTGGCAGTGATTCTATTATAACTTTAAAAATTCATTTTTTTTAAATTCTAAATTCAGCGTGTCATTTTTGTCACTTTTATAACCCACACTTTTTTATAATAGAAATCGCAAAATGATGCGAATGATGATCCTGAAAATAATAGGACAGTTTTTAGTATTTCCCACAAATGTAACAACATTGTGTCGTCTTACTAAAGCTGGTTAAGACTGCAGTATGTAAGTGAAAACAGCATACAAGAATGTGTGCAACGTTATTGTTATAGGCAACATAAAGTGTAGTGTGCTCTTCTTCTTTGTATCCGATCACCAACGCATTGTCGATTTTGCCTATCTAGAATAGTTCTGGAACTGCTGCAAAAGTAATTCGTCCTTTCCCCTTAGACCTGGGAATTTTTAAGATTCAAAGTGTCTTTATTCTTTATTTCGATAAGTCTTACACAAGCTGCTTCACTGTCAATGGGTGCAGGAGGGGTCAAAGTCTCTCCTTTATACATCTTTATGTCATTAAGATGCAGTCGGCTTTTCTTCCTACGTCTTTCACTGTGGTGGGAGTGACCCCTCTACTAGGCATGGTCCTTCAAAGCAGGGTGTGTTCCAACTGCGTACAAAACTTCTTACAAGCACTTGGTCCCATGGGTACAAAATAGGCAATTTTTTACAAGTCACTGGGATCAACTGTTTGGCTGTCTTTTTCAATATTTTTCTACCCTTCCCTCAGATTTCTGATCTATTGAGAAATAAAAGAAACACTAGCTGTCATATTTGTTAAATAATCATGAATCTCATCGCCTAATGTTTTTGCTACACTGTGGGCATCAGTTCCTATTTGAGTGGGAGGAGCAAGAGGTACTCTCACGTAGCATCCATTCACCAACTCATGAGGAGTCAGATGGTGATCTGCGCCAGGCTGATTCCTAAGTGCAATTAATGCAGAGGGTAGCCAACCCTTCTTCAGAGTTATCTTTACTTTCGGTATCCTCTCATCAAGGAGTCCATTTAACCTCTCACAAACACCATTCACCTGTGGGTGATAAGCAGATGAAAAACTGTGCTTCATGCCTAATAGAAGAGTTACCTTTTCATATAGTTCATTTACAAAATGTGGCCCATTATCAGACCGCACACACCCCATCTAGGAAACATCTCATGTGCGAGAAACTTGGCAGCAAATGTGGTATTGGGGTACGTTCAGGGACCTGCCTCGATCCACCTGGAAAAGGACATATTACCACTAACATATACCTGTAACCATTGCATATTTGTAACATATCCACATAATCTATATGTAAATGCTGAAATGGACAATTAGACCCGGAGATTGCTCCTCTCACTGTTCTCAAATTGTGCCCTGCTGTGAACTTCTGGCATATAATGCAGTTCACAATAAACTGTGCCACATGTTCTAATAAATATGGTGAGAGCCAGTCTTCTGTGATTATGGCAGCAAGATTCTCTCTAGTTGTGTGCGAGGGGTAGTGAAGCTGCTCCAGCGCCACCTTAAACTATGCTAGAGGCATAACTGGCTTTTCAGTTCTATCTTGTCTACATAGAGCCTCAGTGGGGGATAAAGAACACCCCTGTCTCTTCCATAAATCCTGCTCTTCTTAAGGGGCTTGACCTTGTAGCTCAATTTCCTGAACAATATTTAAACCTTCCTTTACCATCATGCATGGTCCTGACATTTGCTTAACACTTTCTACTCTAAAATCAGAAATATTTGAGAAATATGCTGCCCTTTTGGCTTCAATGCCTGCAGCTTTGTTACCAAGAGAAATCATGTCTGCCCTTGTAGTATGGGCTGTGCATTTTGCGATAGCCAATAGGAGCTTTAATGCCTTAATGAGTTTATCTAATATAGATGCATGTTGCACAGGTGTGCTGTCTGCATGGAGGAACCCCCTCCTTTTCCAGCAGACTGCCCTGTGTGTACGGTTGATGTCACATAGGCGCAATCAGAGTACACCATCACTTCCTTATCCCCATATCTCTGAAGTGCAGCCATAAGTGCCATCAATTCTGCAGCTTGTGCTAAACAATGGGAAGGCAATCTAGCACGTGTCACTACTTCAAATTCACCACTCCTGTTTAACTTCACTACCGCCATTCCCGTATGCCTTTCTCCCATCGTTTGGTCAATTTTCGAAGAACCGTCAAAGAATAGAATTTTGCCCCCTCTGAGAGCATTTTCTGTAACATGGGGATTATCTTAATAAAATTCACTATGCGTTGTGTGATCATGTACATAGTCCTCCTTTCCCACTGGTTCTGCTATGAATGTTTCTGGATTCACTAATCTACATCCAACAATTTGGTTCGCTGGACTCAAAATACTTACACCATACCATGATGCTCTTTGTGTAGTCAATGCACTTTTGGGCTTCCCTAAAATAGCAAATAAGGAATGCTCGACAAATAACGACATTGAGCACCCCATAGTAATAATTGCAGCTTTTTCAGTCGCAAAAACAGCAGCAACTAGCGCTTGTTCGCAAGGATAATGTCCTTTCATTAGTGGGTCTAAAATCCCACTATAGTAGCTAATGTTATATGTCCATGTCCTAATGCCATTTTATGTGTGAGGACTGCTGTCATTACTTCTCCATCTGAGTGTGAGAATAAGTAAAACGCTTTGTTATAGTCTGGAATTCCTTACACAGGGGCTGTACAGCTCGCCTGTTTTAATTCTTCAAATCCTTCAGCCATCTCATATGTCCATGTTATCGTGCTTTTGCCTACCTGTGCTTCCTTGAGTCCTTTTAAATGTGATTGAATATATGCACTGTAATCATACACCCAGGCCCCGCAATAGTTACATAGGCCTACAAATTGTTGCATTTCCCTCACTGTCTCTGGTTTGGGAGACTTCATAATTGCTTCTGCTCTCTCAGGTGTCACCTTTCTCCCTTCTTTAGAGATTAGCTGTCCTATGTACAGGACCTCTACCTGGTAATATTGTAATTTCTCTTTGTCCAATGTATATCCTTTCTCTGCTTTTGTGGTCATTAGTTGAACTGAGTCTTTTCTGCACATTTCTTCTTATGCCTTGCTGCCCACCACTATATCATCTACATAATTAATTATTGTGCTCTCAAACTGTACATTACCCAGTTCGATCTGGAGGACACTATGAAAGATCGAGGGAGACTCACAGTTCCGCTGAGGCAGTGTTGTGTGTTTCCAGCACTGGTTTCTATACGGAAATGAAGTCAAATCTTGTGAGTCCACAATAAGGGGTATTGAAAAAAAGGCGTTCTTTAAATCTATTACTGTAAATTACTTGGCTGTGGCTGCAATATTGCATAATATCGTTGCTGGATTCAGAACCAGAGGAAACTCTGCTTTCGACTATATTGTTTAGGGGACAGAGATCCTGAATAAATCTCTACGACCCCCCTGTTGATTTCTTCACTGGCTACACAGCCATGTTACGTGGGGATTCAAATATACCTTCATCTGCTCCTCTGGACATGGGGTACTGCTTTGCTTGTGGCAAAATTGTTCCTGGGTGGAGCTTAATTTTAACTGCTCCTGCTCCACTCAATAGGTCCACGTCATATGGACCGCTGATCGATAAGATGCTTGGCACCTTTCCTAACTCTTCCTGGAAAAATGACGGTTTCTTTTTTACCAATGCCATTCTCTGTGGTATTTCTATATTCCCTACTTTAATCCAATAAGTGAGACTTATGATAAATACTAATTCATCATCTGAATAATCATCTCTAAACAGTTCTTTGTCTGTTAAGTCTGTTTATCTATATCCTTCACCAAGAGCTATTACTGCTCCTCCCCCTCTTCCCTCATCATCTGTCCTATGGACAACTACCCATTCCTCTCTGATCACTGCTGCCTCTAGTTCTAGAGGGATAACCTGTCTTTCTTCATCATCACATCATCCATAGGTATTTCTGGCCTAAATTAAAATGTATCAGGTATTCTCAATAATTTACCTACCGTTCTAGGGAGCCACGTTAACAACACATTTACTCCATACAAAAATACTTCTGGATCTAAAGGAACTCCTCGCAGTACCTTTTGGCTTGTAAATGCTATATAAACTCTTACATTCATGTAATATATCCCTGGATTTGAACATACTATCCTCTGTCAGTAAAAGATATAATCATGTTAAGTTGTGTCATCAAATCACATCCTAATATGTTAACTGGTGTCTGCCGAGAATACAATAGTGGCATAGAAACGTCATGTTCTCCTATAGAAATAGGTAACTCACCAGTAAAAGGAAATAAACTCGTAGCCCTAAAGAAATACCTGGGCATTCATGGCAATGCCAGACATTGGGTACTTCCCCTCTCGAACACAGGAACGAGTCGCTCCAGTGTCTACAAGAAATGGAAATGTCTTGTCTCCTGTCGTTGCCCTGACCCTTGGTTCCTCTTGGGGGTTTGGTGTCACTGATAGTAATCAACACATCAGGTTGCCCTGTGGGCTTTCCTATTATGGATATAATTTCATCCCTGTACCTGTGAAAGGATTTCCTCCTACCACGGCCACACTCTCTATTCTAGGTGGGGGTGCTTGTGGGACTCCTGTATTCACATTCCATTGTGACATTCCTTGTTGTGTCTGCACTTGCAGGGTCTGTACTTGTTGTGTTTGCATAGGCGCTTGCTGTGGTTGCCCTTTTGGCGACTGTGCGTGCAATGGAACTTGCTGTGCTTGCTGTATTTGCAGCACAAGTGTCTGATTCTGCGGGTGATCTTGGGTATAATATTCTTGCGGTTCTGCATTATACTGTGGAGAATAGCCCATCCCCCTCTTGGAGCTTGCCAGTTCTGCTGCATGCCCCCTAGACTTCTACATGTTTGATGCCCCCTCTACTTCTGCATGTTTGTGCCATATGTCCTATCCTCCCACAATTCCAACATTACTGCGGCTGTCCTCCATTAAATCCTCGTCTTCCTTGAGGGTTTTGAAATCCACCTCGCCCCCCTCTTGCCCATTTTTATCTATATGGCATCCCTACATTTCTTAGCTGTGCTGGCTGTAACTCTTGTGTTGCCACACCTTCACCACTTGTCAATACTGCTTCTTCTTGGTGAATTTTGACAATTCTTTCTGACCTAACTTTGCTTTCTCCTGCTTTCTGCTCTCAGCTTTTTTCTTATTCTTCTCTTGTAATTATCGACAATGATGTACAACTGTCAACTGTATTTCTGCCTTCGCTTATATCCCTACCTGTTTCTTCATTTGCCGCTGCACTGACTCGGGCAGTTCCTGACATAAAATATGCTAGAATAATGCTACTGTTTTATCCCATGGTTCCCTCATCTCAAGACGCCAATGCTCTTGAATCTCTTGAATAAAGGCAGCAGAATCTTCGTCCTCACCCATTTTTCTTGTCATAATCGCCCCATGTCTGATTTGTCAGGATATTGTACTCTGAGCCCCATCCATACATCTCCTTTGCAATTATTAAATGGTGCTCCATCATGTGTCGTGTTTTGTGTCATTACACTCGCATACCCTGCTCGTCTCCAAATGTCATCAGCTCTCTTGCCTAGAATGGCTGCTAGCAGGCCTTTTATGTCACCCACTGCTAACGCCATTCCTGCTGTCATTCTTTCTAAGTCCTAGATCTATTTTCCAGGCCTGCAGTCAAACTAGTGTAGAGAGGCAAATGTAAACGTCATCTCTAGTGCATGCCACTCACCTCCGCCATACTGGAATAACAGCAAGAGAGCACTATGTGTGACACCAGGTATCGTCCCAAAACTGCATCTAAGATACGAGAGACGTTATGCACTCAAACAACTGTATCGAATATACCCCCACACTGACGTGGTGGAAGGATGCCTGCATACACCACTGGACATAGAAGAGCTATAAGAGAAATCAGACCAGAGCACAGTCATGTCATGAGGACAATATATAAGGATGCACTGATACGATATGCGAATATTTGATTTATGAAGATGTAACTGAAGTAATAAGAAAAACATGTAAGCAAATGCGAAGAAATTCTATCCATTAAGAAGATAAGTGAGAAGGGGATCAATAAATTTACATATGCAGAAACGCCAGGTAGATAAGACATATAGAAGCTTGCTGCAGACGAAAACATAACTCGATTAAAACCACAATGTTGAAAAGATGGACATCAGACTCATGTTAAAACCAACCAAACTACCTAAGAGACAGACTAGGACTACAGAGCAGAAAAATGCTGGAAAACAGCTTTGTGATGTCTATTGGCCTGGGATCAAGGATGCCACATAAATATTTGCAAGGCACAAGGGGAGTCAAAGAGGAAAAGTTTCATACGCAGGACATATTTCTCTTAGATTAAGCAAAGAAGAAAACATCCAAGTATTGAACAATTAAAGGCACAGAAAGCGTATGTGAGATGAAACAACCAAGTCTCCAGAGGCCAGGAGGAGTAATAGTACCTAGCATAACTGAATTAAATAGCATCAAATAAAAGGTCGAAATTGACAAAATCGTGGTCTCCTGCCACGTGATTCAAGACTCAAAAACAAGGCCTATTCATTAGGCTCTAACTGAAGGTAGTAATGTACCTACACTCCCTTAAAAGTCCCAGAGAAGAGAACAGTCAGCAAGGTCAACTACAAACTGGTGAGAAATGGTAGGCTAATTGGCCAAGTGGGTAGTAGTCTAATATTTTTCCCTGCACCTGGGTTTCATTTCCCTCACGTGCTGCTAGCAAGCCGAAAGTTCAAGGTTGGGAGAGAATGCCAACCAATCATGAGGACCTATGTAGCAATGTACTATATAATGTTCCAGAAGCCAATCCGCTGCTGTTATTCTGCTATTAATTGGTATTATACGTATTTAGATGTAGTTCGAGGCGTGCATCTCAGATACCACATTCCTACCAGATAAAGGGCAGCCAATAATGTTGTTAACACCTAAATGATATATAGGTATATATGTTCCCTTAACCAATCATTCAGCTATTTGTTTGCACACCAGATTTTCCTACTTTATTTGAGCTGCTAATAAAGTAGTATGTTTGCCATATTCTTTGAGTCTGTTTAGTTATTTGGGTTTGAGATTGTTTATTGGTAATTCCATCTGGTACTTGGAACGCTCCAGGTGCACACTAGGTAATTTACATTTCCGATTAACTTTATACATTTGTGGCCACGGCATCTATTGTGGTCATCCTCCCCCTTTCTCTAATGATGGGAATTGTGTAAATCCTGGTCCACAATCATACCCATCTACACTTCTCGTCCTTCAGGTGGGGATAGTTTCGCCCGTTCGTGTTTGTCCTGGCAACAACCTTAATCTGTTTACATACGGCAGGGATATATCCCCTCCCGGCGCTATTGTACTTGTGGTTGTTCAGTATATGGTGTCGGTTCTGGTGTTTTTTCTTTTGGGTTTTCTAAATTGGACCATTTAACCCCTCTTTCTATGCTTGGGTCTATCCAAAAACCCCATGTGCCCTATCTTTGCACTCTTTCGTTTTCCTCCCTTTCTTCATCTGACACCATTATACCCCAGCTTGTATGACTGCCATCCCTTTCCTCGTCATCAAGATCGAGTCTACTTAAGGACAGCGTTCTATGCTCGTCCATCATTACATCATCCAATCTGCCTCTTGTTTCTTTTGGTGGAGTTCCTTCGATATTCCTTTTAATTTTGTAACCATCTTTATCCCTCATTTGCCTATATAAATCCCCAATCCTTTTCCCTATGCCTTCTGCCTCATTCTCATCAGCCCATGTCTGTATTCTTGGTATCTCTTGAAGCTCCCTGCTGGTCTGTTGTGACCCTCTCCTCTCTACTTCCCATCGGTCTTGTGTTTCAATTGGCACTATACATCTATTAACCAAGTGATCTATTTCGTCTTCCTTTTGTACCCTACTCCTTCTCATTTCCATTTTCTCTTCTTCCCCTCTCCTTCTTTGCAACCGACATTCTTTCAATCTCTCTGTTCCTATTTCATCACGGTTCTTCTCAATTCTCTCTTTCTCTTTCTCTTTCTTTTGTACCTCATACCTTCTTTGCTATTCCTTTAGCTTCCCCTCTTTTTCTTTCTCATCTTTATATGCCCTCCCTTGTTCCTTTTTCTTCTTTTACCATCCTTTCTTCTCTTTCTCTAACATCATTGATGCCCTTTCCAACTAACTTGAGTAATATCTGTCCTCTCATCTATTCGTTTTGCACTATTTTCACTTCCTTTGTCCTTCCCTTCTTTTTGTCTCTTAGCTTCTTCCTCTATCTCTACCTGTCAGTCCCTTCTTTCATCACGCTTCTTATATTCATGCGTGTTGACATATATGTGTGTTCTTTAATTTTGTTTTCTTCCATGTTGTCCTCACTGTTATAAGCAGGGGGCTTTTATGTCATATTAACATACCCTGCCACTGCCTTTAGCTCCTTTAAAGGATAGAGTCCCTGTTTCTCAGTGTCTGTACTCTTGTTGTTTTCAGAAAGAAAAAGAGGAGCCGAGGGTGTTGCATCCTCCCTTTTATGCTGATTAAGCATCCAGTCCTTTTCAGGCAGATCTTCCGTCTCGCTCTAACACATTTTCCATAGTTCTAAAATGGCTAACCTTTTCTGTAACGTCTTCCCTATATATGCAGCATGTAGGTATGTTGTCATATGTTGTAATACGGTTCTTGATAATTAACCTTCTTGAGCCCAAAGCATATACATTTTGTCAGCCGTGCCTATACCCATTCAGAATGGTATTTCCTAATCTTGGGTGAGTATCTCGGTAGTGTCTTACACAGGTGTAGCAGGGGTTTGTCTCCTATGATGACAGTTGTTTTTGACTGTCAATACTTATCAGACTTTTTATTCTTGTTTTACTCTAATCAAATATACCACAATAATCAATTTGGGCAAGCACCATTAATCAATGCCCATTAACAAAACACTGTATTTTAACCCATTTTAAAGCCTATACAATGGTGTTCTCTTTATTCCTTTGTTTATAGTTCTATCGATTCTTGCTGACCTCCAGTTTTATTATTAATATTGTAAGAAACATTTTTTATTTATTATTTTTCTCTGCTTTTATCCTTCTCTGATCAATGTCAATCGCTTGATTTTAATGTCTGATAACCAGCTAGATTATTACTATTGTCTTATGCCTCCTAGCTTAAACACAATAAAAGTTTTACACTGACATATTTATAACCCCAAACAAATGTGCACTTTCATTTTCTGAGATCGCCTTCCTTTACTTTCTCTAATAAATGTATCTCATCTCAAGTTTACCCCTTTTTGTAGTTTGGCACGCATTCTTCATGTTGGTCTTGCCTTAGGAATCCCTACAAATACCCCACTTGGAGTTTGATGCGTGTCCTTCTGTCCAATTGGAACCAGGGATCGAGGTATCTCTCTCTCATTTTAAACTCCAAATCCTGTTGCTATATATATATTTAAACTTACAATACAAATCCTCCCCTTTATCTGCCACTTTCGATGCTCTACTAACATCGGATGCTCAGCTCGAGTCCCTCGGTATCGCCTCTTCCCTAATCAACCACTTTGCCATCTGTCTGCGAGGCGCCTGCAGCGACCGGAAAGGAATTTCACCGAAGGGGCACCTGCTGACCGTCCTTTTCTTACACATGTGTTTTTCTCCCTTCTCCACAGGAAACTCTGCAATCTTCTGACTAATGGTGGAAGACGTCAAAAGTCAGAGAGTCTAGATCTGGGCCCGGGAGAGACTGGACCAGAACCCTCCTCTCCTACCAAAATCTGCAGAACCACCTGGAGCATTCCAAGTGGCAGATGGAATTACCAATAAACGATCTCAGACCTAAATAACGAGACAGACTCAAAGAATATTTATTATCAGCTCAAATAAAGTAGGGAAACCCAGTGAACAAACAAATTGCAGCTTGCTCACTCTCATGTACATTTCGATTACACAAACGCTTTATACATCGATGTACGTCAGCTATGACGTCATCCTATGTGGCAAACAGTAAAAACCTATCGAAAGGAGAGATTGGTTAAGGGAACATATATACCTATACTTTATTTAGGTGTTAGTTAGTAACATAATTGGCTGCCCTTATCTGGTAGGCACGCCTTGAATTACCTCTAAATACATGTACTACAGATTAATAGCAGAAAAACAGCAGCAGATTGGCTTCTGCAACAATGTATGGTACCCTGCTAAATAGGCCCAATCTTCATCAGATCACTGCCCACTCGGTCAAATAGCCTACCATCTCTCACCAGTTAGGCCCTAAAACAAGGCCTCTTCTCTGTAGTTGACCTTGCTGACTGTTCTTTTCCTTGGTATATTTAAGGGAGTGTAGGTACATCTCTATTGTCATTTGGAGCTTAATGAAGAGACCTTGTTTTCAAATCTTGCACCACGTGTGAGGAGACCATGATTTTGTCAATTTCAACCTTTTATTTAGTGCTATTTAATTAAATTATGCTGAGTGCTATTATCCCTCTTGGCCTCTGGAGACTGGTTGCTCCGTCTTGCATAGGCTTTTTGCATCTCTAATTGTGTAACACTTGGCATCTGCAAATGTTTTCTCCTTTACTTAATCTAAGAGAAATAAGTTATGCGTATGTAGCTCCTTCCCTTGTGCCTTGCAATTGCCCCTTGATGTGGCATCCTTGATGCCAAGCCAAACAGATATTCTTTGTTCTTTGCATGAAGCTGGTTTGCAGCGCCTGTCAGCTCTGCAGCTTTCTTCAAGGCTTCCCTGCTTATTATTTAGAGTGGGCATCCATCTTTTCATCATGGCCACTTTACTCGCATTATATTTTCTCCTGTAGCAAGCTTCTATATGTCTCATCTACCTTGCGTTTCTGCATATACACATTTACTGATTCTCTTACTTATCTTCTTAGTATATATGATTTTTTCGTATTTGCATGCATGTTTCTCTTGTTACTTCAGTGACATCTTCATTCTTCAAGTATTCTCATGTCTTTTCAGTGCACCCTCGTGTTTTCTCTTCAGGATGGCACTTTGCTCTGGTCTGATTTCTCTTATAGCTCTTCTATATCAAATGATGTATGCAGACATTCTTCCACGATGTCAGTGTAAGGGTACATTAGAAACGGTTGTATGAGTGCAGAAAGTCTCTCATATCTTTGATGAGGTATTTGGACGATACCTAGTGTCATGCACAGTATCTTCCTGTTATTCGTCCAGTATGACGGAGGTGAGCGGGCGGACACTAGAGATAACGTGTACATCTGCCTCTCTACATTGTTGTCTTATGGCAAAAGCTGGACTTTATTTGTGAGGACCTGACAAGGATGTAAGTTCATATTTGATGACAATGCATTTAAGTTGTTGCATGTGAACATACTCTGGCAAACCCAAGCAAATGATGGTAACTTGGACAGGCAATTGTAACGCTATGCAACTTGTGAATGTACATGAGGATGTATGTGATCTCAATACCTCCAGTAGCAAGAAAGAAAACCATTACACTAGACACATGTCAAAAACTGTTGGCTGTGTCATTAATTGTTGCTACAGTCATTGTTTTCTACCTTTGCACATACATTCCTTTCACAGTCAATAAAACACACACACACATTATCAAACAAAGGAAGTAATCCCCATAAGTGTAATCCCCTTAGTCATCATCCTTTCATTTTTTCCAAATCCTGACCTCTTTGCTAAAGATTACAGGGCAGCAACAAAAAAATGTGTACAAACATTGCCCTTTTCCATAATTACTGAAACCATGTTTGCCTCCCAGGAGAGAGCATAGTTTGGCAAGTTGACTCCATGTTACTCGAGCATGTGTTTCCAGACTTTTGTTTAATAGATCAATGCATTTTGGGGGTTGTAGTCTTTAGTTTAAACTGGATTAATTAATCAGAAAACAATGATTTTCAAAAGAAATCTCAGTGGTGATTCACCCATTTTATTGCCCTAAAATATTCAAGAAAATGAGCCTAGTCACCTGCTAAAATGCCATACATTAATGCCAATTCCACCCCTACGCATGTTACCTAGGGGTAAATGTGAATGTACATGAGGATGTATGTGATCTCAATACCTCCAGTAGCAAGAAAGAAAACCATTACACTAGACACATGTCAAAAACTGTTGGCTGTGTCATTAATTGTTGCTACAGTCATTGTTTTCTACCTTTGCACATACATTCCTTTCACAGTCAATAAAACACACACACACATTATCAAACAAAGGAAGTAATCCCCATAAGTGTAATCCCCTTAGTCATCATCCTTTCATTTTTTCCAAATCCTGACCTCTTTGCTAAAGATTACAGGGCAGCAACAAAAAAATGTGTACAAACATTGCCCTTTTCCATAATTACTGAAACCATGTTTGCCTCCCAGGAGAGAGCATAGTTTGGCAAGTTGACTCCATGTTACTCGAGCATGTGTTTCCAGACATTTGTTTAATAGATCAATGCATTTTGGGGGTTGTAGTCTTTAGTTTAAACTGGATTAATTAATCAGAAAACAATGATTTTCAAAAGAAATCTCAGTGGTGATTCACCCATTTTATTGCCCTAAAATATTCAAGAAAATGAGCCTAGTCACCTGCTAAAATACCATACATTAATGCCAATTCCACCCCTACGCATGTTACGCCTTCCTTTGGTCATTTACTTTCGTGCCATTCTACTGCCACCACAACTACCTACTACTGCTGGCCATCTCTGGCCCTTTTGATTAAGCCAGTAAAAAAAGAAAAAGCAGCTCTTTCAGACCATCACATTCGCTGAAAGTGTATGCGTGTTTAGTTTCACAAAGAGATGCTAATTTAGGAGGTGGAGTCCCCGAGTAGAGTTTTAAGCCATTGGCTGCATCAAGAGAGATAGGTGGATATGGGTAGGGCTGGCTGTTGTCCCCTTCCTTGGTCTATGCAGTACTGTCTATCCAGGACGGGGATTAACAGGCTGCCTGCTCCGCAACACCCCTGCCCGCCAACTGTGTCCCGTACTGTTGCCCATTTGCCTGCTCCTAGAAATGGGCCTTATTATGGGAAATGGCCCGAACAACTGAGGAGTCACTGAAATTGTGCTGCCTCTGTCCCCACCACCCATATTTTGGGCCAGGCTGTCACTTCACCAGACGGCTACGATTCAGAACATCTCCACCGTACTCTGTCATGCTCAGGATGTGGTCCATCGAGAACTACTACTATGGGAGTTGCCATTGCAACCTCTCCTTCTCAGTAGTGCAATTTGACAATGTTGAGATGGGAGGCTTCCCATTAGGCATTAACTTTACTCTCAAAACCAGCTACAACGAAAATAAACGTAAACCATTTGTCTTTCTAAGATAGATCAATGTTCCCAGTCCAGCATAGGGTCCAGAGTCATGGCAACAGCGTAGTCAATCAGGTTCGACAATACAGCATAAAACAGTCCAGCACTAATCAGAGATCCTTTTCGGAACCTGTTAGAACATCATAGATAATCAAAGTCCTCAAACCAGTAAAAGAAATCTAGTTCATGGGGGGGCGTGGCCAACCGCCATGTAGAGCGGACGCGACTTCGGCAAGCTCCGCAAGATGAGCCATCGATAAGCTGTTTTTCCTGTATTTAAGCCGGCCTCAGCGCCTACAAATCATCCCGAGAGCCGCCGGCGGCGACGAGAACCTCCTGGACCCTTCACACGCGAGGGTGGAAGCCCGGGAGCCGAGCTGAGAGGATCGCACACCCCACGACGCGGACAGCCAAGATGGCGGCTCACATCTGCTGAGCCATCCGAGAGAGGGCCGCCCTGCGCCGCCGAGCGGAACGGCGAGGGGGTGCCCCTGCTGACCCCCCGGTGGCCACCCCTGCGGTAGGCTCGGGAGCCCCAAGCCCGAAAACGAGTGATCGACTGAGGCGGACGAGGGCGCCTGCTGGCCCCGCTGTCGGAACCGCAGGGGACGGAGGCCCGGCTGGAACCGAGGCCCAGAGATCGCGCACTACACCGAGTGCGAGTGCACCGGCCACCTCGCGCTGCCCCGGTTGGCGATACCACCGGAGCTGCGCACCCCTGCCCGAATTGCGCCACGGGGGGCGGAGTGCTGGAACCGCGGCATTCGGAACGGGCAGCTACAGAAAGGAGTTCCCCCCCCCCCACCGGGCACCGAGAAAAGCAGCGCGGGCCGAAACGCGAAGACTTTCCACGAACTACCATATCAGGCCTAGCCAGGCCGTATCGCACCCCGCGGTGCCTGGAGGCCCTTGAGAACCGGCGCCGGAGCGCTTGACGCCCCGCGGGAGGGCCCGAAGCGTGGACCATAACCCTCCGAGCGCCGGAGGACATCAAGCGGGCAACTTCCACAGCGAGGTGAGGGGATGTCCTGCCCGGATAAGTCAGCGGGGAGGGGGACCAGGTCTAAACAGCGGCAGACCACCCTGGATGCCTACACAGCCCCCGAACCCCCCAGCCCTGAGTGCCCGACCATGGCGACTGCCGCAGGGGACACGAGCGCTACTCCAGCGACGCCTGAACCCACTAACTTGCAACTCTTGGAGGCCATCAAGCTAATCCAAACGACTATGGTGAATAAAATCGACGCAGTGGCCATAGATCTGGGACTCCTCCGCCAAGACGTCCGCTCCCTGGCTAATCGAACGGAGGCACTCGAGACTCAAGTACGCGAGAATTCCGAAGCGAACACCCAACTTCTCCATGACATGGAAGGCCTCCAGCAAACGGTCAAAAACCTCGAGAACAAGGTGGAAGAGGCCGAAGGGAGGGCCCGCCGGAATAACATCCGGCTGCTCGGACTGCCTGAGGGCATCGAAGGCCCAGACCCCACCAACTACGTGGAAAACCTCCTGCTGCAGGAAATCGGCGCAGAGAAACTATCGCAGGGGTTCTCCATCGAAAGGGCCCATAGGTCGCTTGCCAAGAGGCCCCCGCCAGGTGGCCCACCCAGGCCCATGATTGCTAAAGTGTTAAACTACAGAGACCGCGAGGTCGTCCTGGCGTACTCTCGGTCAGGGGGCCAGATATTGAGAAATTCGGCCAGGATCGCCATCTACCCCGACTACACTTTTCAAGTGCAGATGAGCAGGGCCCAGTTCATCTACACCAAAGCCAGGTTGAAGGCCGCTGGTTTGAAATACATGCTCCTTTACCCTGCTAGGTTGAAAGTAATACACAAGAACAGAGCCCACCTATTCGACACACCGGAACAAGCCCGGGACTGGATGGACGAGCAGCAACTACCAGACATAGACGACAAGAGGCGCAGGCCGCGCTGATACACCTACCTAAGACTACTGTATTATACCGCACCATAAGAACACTGCAATCCAACCCCAGGAGCAGCTGAAGGGATCCTACCACGCGGAACACCGAGGTTTTAGCTCCCTCAACCCCCCAGGAGCTTGTGTTTTTCTGTTTTTTCAGGGTACGTTTACCCACCCGTAGGGCACCCGAAGACCATGCCAGGTCCTAGGGAGCGGAAACGGGACAGTCACGACGAGGAGCACCTTGTTAGACCAGTTATTTGTTGGGGAAGTTCTTTCTTAGGGAAAGGGGTGCCGGATATCCGCACCCTAGTTGGGATCCCTAAAGTTGACACACCGAGACCACAGGACTCCTCCAATACCACAGCACCTCCAATGAGGCCTCGACCGGGACCTGGACTAGTGAGAGTACACCACCTTGACTATGGCTGAGAGAGTGAAAGTGATGACATGGAACGTCAGAGGCATGAATAGCTACGTGAAACAGCGAAGAATTCAAGCATACCTGCGACGATGCAAGGTAGGGATCGCCATGCTTCAGGAGACACACCTAACGGAGGCTAAACTGACTGCGCTAGCCAAAACCTGGCGGGGGACCTTGGTGGGATCCTCCTACTCCTCATATGCTAGGGGGGTCCTGGTGTGGATTAACCCGTCAGTCCCTTTTAAAGTCACGGACACAAAAACGGATAACGAGGGTAGGATGGCGCTGGTGCAGGGTACCATGGAGGGAAGAGACCTATGCCTGATTAGCACATACGCACCCAACCATGACGCCACAGCTTTTTTCCGCTCCTTGAGCCCTAGACTATGCCCCCACGCAAACAGCACCATGATCTGGGGCGGGGACCACAACTGCACTTTAGACCCCCTCAAAGATAGGTCAGACACCAAACACTCCCGCCCGTCCCCCCCCGCCAAGATACTATCCAAACTGATTTCCAATCTGTCCCTTAGCGACCTGTGGAGGGAACTGAACCCGGAGAGACGGGAATACTCCTTCTTCTCCCCGCCACATAACGTCCACACTAGGCTGGACTACATGCTAGTCAGCCTGGAGCAGCAAGCCACTTTCAGCGAGGCACAATACTTACCCAGAGTATTATCAGACCACTCACCCCTGTCGGTCACTTGGGAGGTACACCCGCCCAGACCCCCTATCCCTACATGGAGACTGCGAGCAGAAGCATTGCTTGACGCGGCCTTCAGGGACCACGTACAAGACAGCACAGACGAATATTGGCTACACAATCTAGGCAGCGTAGATCGCATCAGCACCGCTTGGGAGGCGTATAAGGTGGTCATGAGAGGGGACATGCTGGCAGCGGTAGGGGGAACCCAAAAGGCCATCACGAACGCCCTGGCAAAAGCAGAAAGTAAGCTGGGGGAGCTGGAGAATAGAGCGAACCCGACCCCCGAGCAGGTACGGGAAATAATAGCGCAGAGACAAGCCTGTCTGTCACACTGGGAGTCCCTGGGGAAACTAAGCTACGCCAAGCACACGGAAAGGACACACGCCCTGGGAGACAAGCCCGGCAAACTCCTGGCCTGGCTGTACAAAAGGGAATCCCCTAGGACCCCCATCTGCCACATCCTCAGACCAGATGGCACTGCGGTGCACACCCAGGCTGATATTAATATGGTCTTCTCCGAATACTACCAGGACTTATATTCTCAAGCCCCGCCCCCGTTAGACACCGGGATCGAGGACGCCCTAGACTGCATAGAGTTACCCAAACTAGACCCACAGTTGGCCGCAACCCTGGAAGACCCAATCACCCCAGACGAGGTCAAGGCAACCATTAGATCTTTACCCTCTGGGAAAGCCCCAGGTATGGATGGTCTCCCGGGGGAATTCTATAAGACATATGAGGAGACCCTCGCCCCGCTGCTGGCACAAGTGTACAATGAGGCTTTCGAACGCGGCATACTCCCTGACTCCATGAGGGAAGCTGTAATCATCCCCTTGCTGAAGCCCGGCAAAGATGGAACAGATTGCGGTTCCTATAGACCTCTCTCCATGCTCAATGTCGACTGCAAAATACTTTCGGCACTCCTCGCCAACAGGCTACGCAAGGTGATCCCCCTGTTGATTCACCACGACCAAACTGGCTATGTACCTGGGCGCTCTATCACTGAAAATTTACGCAGGTTGCACCACATCATATACCGCACTGAGCATGACACCCAGAAATACGCGGTGGCATCACTAGACGCCACCAAGGCCTTTGATTCGGTTAATTGGGAATGGTTGTACGCCACCATGGCCAGGATGGGCATTGGACCCGCCTTTCTTAAATGGACCCATTTGCTTTACACACACCCCGAGGCTAGAGTGCGTACCAACAAGACGTACTCTGACAAATGGCCCCTCCACAGAGGCACACGACAGGGATGTCCCTTATCTCCCATGCTCTATATCATTGCTGCTGAGCCAGTGGCCGCGTACATCCGGCAGGAATACGGTGGGGGAGGCATTATACTTGATGGAGTGACTCACATCATCTCCATGTACGCGGACGACACCCTCCTCTACCTCAATAACCCTGAGCATCTCCTGCCCTACATCTTGGAGACTCTGGACTGCTTCCAAAAACACACAGGCATCCAGATAAACAAAGACAAGTCGTGTCTCTACCCCCTCGCAGCGCTACACAGCAATGAGGGCGGACCCCTGCCCCCACTGGCTCTCCAGTGGCAGGTAACGTCCTTTAAATACTTGGGCATTGTCATACACCGTAGCCCGTACACAGAACACATCCTCAACACAGCCAGATCAAAGGACGCACTCACCAACTCCATGGCCTTCTGGGGCAAACTTCCCCTTTCTGTGGCGGGGAGGGCGGGTCTCCTCAAAATGGTAGCGCTCCCACGCCTACTGCATTGCTTCACCAATGTCCCCTACAACATCCCCTCAGCCTTTTTCAGAGAATTGAACAAACTCTGCAGAGAATTCCTGTGGCAGGGAGGCAGGCACAGGGTGGGGCTTGACATCCTCCAGAGACCCTACGAGAGGGGCGGACTGAAAGTCCCTAATTTCGAACTATATTATCTGGCCAGCCAATTGAAACACGTAACGCACTGGATGGCGGATGAAACCACCACTGACACCAGACTTCTCCAGCCGGCCCTGCCACTACTGCTACTTAGAGACTTGTTGTGGGTCGGGAAGGGGGCTCCACAACGTCACCCATACCTGGCCATGTTGGGAACCCAGCTCTGGAAGAGGGCCTGTAAGGCTGTGGGGCTGCGAGATCCGTACTCCCCACAGATCCCCATCGCTGCAGTCATGGCGACACCCTCATGGGGGCACACCGAGGCTCGCTCGGTATGGGAGCCCCACGGAGTAGCGACGCTGGGCGACCTCATGCACGAACACGAACTTTCTACATTCTCCGACCTCTGCGAGTCGACGGGCCTGCCCATCGGGCAGTTCTTGCTCCACGGGGCAATAACTCGGGCCTTAAGGAAGAGATGGCCTGAGGCAGACAATCGATTTACAGAGAATGAAACCATCGAAACCTTGCTGGACACAGCCGAGGGAGGCCACGAAACCTCCAGAATATACGAGGCCCTGTTACAGGCAACAACAACGAATGAACTGAAATGCAAAAAGAGATGGGAGAGCGAAATGGGCCTTGTATTCGAGGACAACGCATGGGAAAAGATACCCACTACCACAAAAAGACCTCCAGAAATGCACGCCTCCAATTAATACAGCTATACATCACGAACCGAGCCTACCTCACACCTGACGCCATATCTAAGTTCAAGGGGGCCTCGCCACAATCATGCCCCAAGTGCCATGCGCCACAAGCAGGAATGACCCATATGTTCTGGAGCTGCCCCATGGTCCTGAGGTTCTGGACCCAGGTACGAGATAGGGTGGCGCTGGCCGGGATAGAAGTCGAAATTCACGAACCAGCAGCTTGCATACTGGGGGCTTACAAGCGAAGCACCAAGAACAAGCCCCTAAATAGACTCCTGGACTTGATTTACATAACGGCGAAAAGGCGCATAGCCATGAGCTGGAAGAGCGCACGAGGACCTGGTGAGGCCCTTTGGTGGTACGATCTCAAGAGATGGGTCGCCGCGGAGACGGCGGCTTGGGAAATGGCCATCCAGGTACAAAAACTTGACTCCAGTGCAGATCTTCTCCGCTGGGTAGAACTGACTGAGCCGCTCCTCCGTTCAGCGACATCGGCCAGCACTCCAAACAGTCCTGGTAGTCCCTGCTCGACACATGAGCATATTGAATGATTGGGGACTGACCTGTGGTCTCGGGGGGAGGGGGGCGGAACGGGTGGGGAGGGATTGTTGAGGTTGTTGGGGGTTTTTTTTTTTTTTTTTTTTTTTTTTTTTTGTGTGGGTGTTACACATATTACACCGCCATACCACGCACTGTTTGTTATATGTTTTGAAAAACCAATAAAAATTTTTCAAAAAAAAAAAAAAAAGAAATCTAGTTCATGATGGAGAACAAATAAATTGTGCAGAGGTCATCTACTCTGGAATCCGCCTGCAACATAAATATTTACTCTCCATTAGATGACTACTGCAATAAACAGAAAGAACAAGGGTCAGTTGGGAGGGATAATACTTTCCTACATGTCTCTTAACAAATTGTAAACCCACACTGAAGATAGTGAGAGAAAGTAGCCATTATATTTCCAGATAGAAGGCCAAATATCTTGCAAAACACTGTTAGCCACATGCTGACCACATTTATGATGACATGTTTTGAATGTTGACTCTGTGGACCAATCAGCTGCTTAGATAATGTTTTCTAACCACCCCAATCCCAACAAAACTCACTTGGAGGCCATAGTACCACTGGCAAGATGAGCCCCAAACAAGGAGAGATATTCCCTGCCTCGATCAATCAGCGCACCCATCTCACCAAAGAAGCTGTTAAAACAGCTTAACAGATTTATGAAAGTAGATGAGTAAATGAGAGGCAGAAGCAGGCCTCTGTATCTTAGTCTTCCGTTCATTGAAAATAATTTACCACGCATAATTTCCTCTATAAAAGAAGGATAAGATACTGAAATGGTCATACACTTTGTCCTTCAGGAGATTAAACCTTGTAATCAACATCCAATGCCTTAACATCCGAGACACGTTTGATGGAGATAACGCTAACACTGTCAATTTGTCAAATAACTGCTGTAAAGACAGAGAATCATTGTCAGCACAAAATGAAATAAATGGGAGGCAACATTAATGTCTCAAATGTTGAATAATTCGCCTTAGGAGGAGCTTTAATGTGAATGGAACTTAAAGGTTTCTGGACCAAGAAATGTTTACCCACCAGCTCCTCTTTGACCAGGGTGTGACCTGCAAGTATTGTTGACGTAAACCCATGTATGGTTCTGTAGGCCTTACTCCTTTAAACAAACAAAATTACCACCTCAACTGAAGGGACAAATAGGATTGAAGTCCCCATCCGTGCACCAGCACACCCACCATGCCTGTGCCAGCGATTTGGCCTATGATCCTCTGATGACCTGCAAAGCATTTTCAGAAAGGCCGGCGTTAGACCAGGAAAAGCTGAAATCTTCAAATCAAAGAGGGAGCGGTGATACCGAAGGTCCAGACCATGTAGACTGCTCTATTTGCAGATGTTTGAGAGGACAGGAAGTGTCTGGGTAGATTCACCTCCAGCTCCAACAGGAAATGAAACGATGCACGTGTCAGCCAAAATGGGGGGAGAAGGACAAGGGATTCCTGATGTCTGCACATTTGTACCAGCACCCTGGATATCATGGACAATGGAAGAGAGCATAACCCTTTATATAGAATCAGTCCTGGAGGAATGCATCTACTGCCAGAGCATCTGGATCCTGGCGCCACCTGAAGAACTGGGAAAACTGACCCTCGGAGCAAGAGACCAATAGATCTGTGTCCATGGGAGACCAAAGGGTTTGAAGACCACCATTCTGTGGTTGAGCATTCAGTTGCTCCTTTTCTGCAGGTATCTGAAGTTAGTACCTGTGACCGTCTTGGCCAACCATGAAGGTACTCTGCTTGCAGGGTTATATCCCTGTCTAGGCAAAAGTGCTAGAGGCGTTTTTACTCTGTTCCACTTCAAGCATTTGACATACCTGATCCCTGATACATTGTCCATCATAGGAAGGACACAGCAATTTGTTTGATCTTTTACCAAGCTCTTCAAAGCAAAGGAGTCTGCTAGATGTTCCAGACAATTTATATGATGCAATGTCTCTACTGCAAACAACTTACATCCTGTGGAGTTGACTCCCGTCCTTGCTCCCATGCTTAGATTACTTGCATCGGACTCTAGAACTATGGCGGGAGAAGTACCAAAGATCGTACTCCTGTTCCAATCCTCCATTTGTTTGAGCTACCAAGAAAGATCTTATCTGGATCATGAGTCAACTGATTTAACTGGGAGTAGGAAATAATCTTATGTAGGTGATTAGCCTTGAGACTTTGAAGTGCTCTGTAATGGGTGGGGGACAGAAATATGGCCTGGATAGAGGAAGAGAGAATCCTTACAATTCATGCCAGGATTCATAGGGAGAACATGTTCTTCCACAGAATCCTGTAAATCCTGTGTCAAATTCTCTTTATTTTGTTCTTTGGATGAAGAAGCAGGACAGATTGCTCAGAATCTATTACGAAGCCCAGAAATTGAACAAATTGAGGAAACTCGAGAACTGATTTCTTGCCATTTGTGACAAACCTCTGATTTCTGTAAAATGGATATTGTTATCTGCAAGTGAAACTGAAAAACATGTGGTTACGGGGCCATCAGAATCATGTTATCAAAGTAAACAATTATCCTTATTCTCCTTTCTCCGAAAAAACCTATCAGTAGGCAAAGCAGTTTAGTGAAGCACCCGGGGTGTGAGGAGAGGGCATACATGCAGTTGCCCAATGTCTATTTCTGTTTTGGATGATGGAAACCCTGACTTTTTTCAGCACCTGGCCAATCAAATTAAAAGTAAGGGCAGCATCATTTAAAAAGGAAAATCTGTTTATTGGCATTTAAGACAAAAAAGGAACATCAAGAACAATCCAAACAAATTCCAACACCCTGCCCCCCCTCCTCACCCTTCCAGCCTTAACCCATGTATGAACCATAGCATATGACTCCTATTAAATGTAAGGAAATCCAAGCCCGTTTGATATCCTTGTCAAGTTCCATCTGCTGTGGTTGCCTCACTCGTGACCTCTTTAGTGTTCCTCAAGTATCAGTTTCCTCGTACATTCTCAGGGTGGTAAATCATCAGGGGAGGTTATTAGGCCGTTAAGGAGTGTGTTCCAGTACCAGATCATTCATCTCCCCCACCTCCCTTGCTTGGTATGATCAACCTCTCCGCCGCCACCTATCTCTGAAAATCTTGCAGCCATTGGCTCAACAAGGGGCCTTTCGGGCAGTTCCAGGAGATGGCCATTCAGCGTCTCTCTGATAATAATGAAAAGGCAGCTATTTTCTTTCTACATCCTCTTTTATCCCTCCTTGTAGGACCCCCAACAACCAGATCTTGGGTGAGCATTCAAATTGACCCCCATATTAAGTAATTTGTTTTGGCAGTCACATTATGCCAGGAGTCCTGTATTATTGTACACACCCCTAGCATGTGCCAGAACCCAGATGAGTCGCATCGGCACCAGGGGCACATAAGTGAGTTATCTGGGTTTATCATGTGTTGCTTCTGGGGGGTCATGTAAACATGATGTAAGATATTAAATTGTATCACTTTAAATTGGGCGTTTTAAGACACCTTACTGATCTGCAACATATTTTAGACTATGCTTTTTCCTCAATCGCCTCTTCCGTATACCTTTCCCACTTCTCTTTCACTGTCAGACGAGGCAGGGTTTCACTATCTTGTAGTGCTATGTACAACCGTGATATTGCATGTCTTTCAGTGGCTATGGTCAGTAGAGCGTGGAGAATTGGAGTGGCTGGGTGCTCCTCTGGTTTAGAGTTCCACTTAGTAACTAGGACCTTCGCTAGCCTGGCAAAATCCAGGAACTGACCCTTGGGCATTTGAAATGTCTTGGTCCACTTTGTGAAGTCCATCAGGCTCCCGCTTTCAAATAGGTCTCCTATTGTCTGGCACCCTGCAGCAGTGCATCTGGCATCCCCAAAGTCCCCAATTATTGCTGCTATCTCGGCGCCACCCTCAGTGGTATGTCAGGACTGTATCCCTCGCACATTCTATACCTGATGGGTCACCTGCGTTATGCAGGATGCATTTGATCTTCTCACATCTCTCCAGAGAGTAGTTCCATCACTGTATAGTATATCTGGGGTTCCCCTATTCGCAATCTATCAGCTCCATCATCTCTGACTTCCCATCTAGTAGCATGTTGGAGGTGGGACGCCAAGAAGATTAACTCAAAGTCGTGTAGGGTGGGTGTCCCATCTCGATGCTTCCTGCATAGTGGAAGGACAGTCATCATGAATTGAACTGTCAACATGAATTAAACAATACATTTTTCCCTCTCTTTCTGAACTACAAGGAAGCAGGGATTTCCCTGATATCTAGTGGAATATCTAAAGTTTGATACTAGTAACTGATCTGACCGTCGAAGGGGCTGAGAGCATAAGATGAAGTGAGGATGTGAGGGGCTTTTGGAGCAAAACTAGGTAAACCACCAACTCATGTAAAGGGAAGAGGCGCCGTAAAGAGTCTTATGAATTAAAGTTAGGAGTCTTACCTGAATTAGAAGCCGATGGAGCATTTTCAGAACCAGGGACATATGGGCTTGTTTACAGCTATTTGTTACAACATAAGCCGCAGCATTTTGGAAAATCTGATGGTGCAGGATGAACTGTTTAGTTAAGCCTGCCTAAAGGCAATTACAGTAGACTAATCTCACCCCAACTCTAGCCTGTGCCAAAGTGCCACAATCAGCTTCACATATCAGAGGTCAAAACGGTCATAAAATCATGATACAGTAATGGATAGAGCTTGTTAAACTGTTGTTAGGCGGAACCAAGGACAATGAGGAGTCAGAAATCATACCCAATAATTTGACCTGGTCTACCACTTGAATAGTACAGTTTAACCCAGGGAGGCCAGTTTTAGGCCTGAATGACGACCGCTTTATACTTGGTGCATTGACACTTCAATCTGAGACAATTTACTTGGTCAGGGTTTCTCCTCAATCTATTGTCTGCTCTTCGTATCTTTTTCATCATTAAGGCGTAATCCCCAATATACCATATGTTCCCAATAGGCTTTACTATAATTACTTTATTTTTTACAGGTGCAATTTTGTTAATGGTTTGAGAAATAACAGAATTCCCCACTGAACTGCAGTAACTCCTGATGGGGAGGACAAATTGGGAACACTAGATATGCATCTTTCAAACCAACCTTGGCCATCCAGTCCCATCCCAAGTGGGTATCCCCTAACAGACAAATCCCCTCATCTGTAAATGGCTGTAAACCACAAAGGCATTCAAAGGCCTTCAAATTTATGACCAGTCGGAAACCCGTGTCCCCTTCTGTAACCAGGAAAAATTGTATTGATAAAAGAAACTGCGCAAAATGTGTTGCTGGAACCACTGTTTTCTTTATAACGACAACCTGTACTTCCAAATCTATTTAAACTGCCTCTTGGCATCGAACGCCAATAGAAGTGAAGGAACCAGCTTGCAGGGAGGAGAGTAAACTTTCTGATACACTAATGCTGTCTTGAGAACCCATGGGTCCGAAGAGAGATTTGACCAATAATGAAGAAGATGGTGAACTTGCCACCCAAGCGTTCCTGGGAAGAAACATGTAAACTGAGCTTGCTTACCTGTAGAGGGGTGGGAGTGCCCAGATCTTCAATTAAATAGTTATCTGGTAGGATTCCCCTTTGTGGCCAGAAAGATCACTGTCTCCCTCTGGAAGAGAAGGATCCAGTTTGAACACATTGAAATTTGACAGAAGGAGCCCTAGCAAAGGTAGCCAGAGGAGTCGGCTCTACCTCTTCCAGCATTGGCAAAAAGACAGGGATCAAAAACTATTAAAAGGTTTGCCTGTGCCTTGTCCAAGTCTGCAAACATATGCACATAAAAAGACAGATCTTTAATATATCTATCCCCGAAGAAGGAACCCCAGGCTTTGGGTCAAGCTTCCATGGAATCCATGTCCATTAGTTTTGGGTCTATATGCATCAGAAGTGCATTCCTTCTTTCTCATGACAAAACAACATTTGCATTGTAGAGCTGGCAAACTGGCCGCTGCTCCCAGACTCTTAAATTCTCCACATCAAGATGAGTGTTGTTTACAGTGTTATCCTCCATTAAATCAAACACCTAGGAAAGTAGATTACAATGTTCGGGAGCTTATCATGACTGTGCTTCATCAATTTCCTTCTTGGGGTGTTTGCTTTTCAGGTCTAATTCAGGTTCTGGGCCACCTTATCAGGAAGGATGTTGCTAGGACACTCCAATCTCTCCTCCTTCCCCAAGGATCTGTGAACTGTTCGGAAGGAGTGAGGGTCTTCCCGCCCCCCACCCCCTAGGCAATACCAATGGAGAAACAAAATCTTAGGAGCACAGCTAGGGAGGAGGGGGGAAAGGAGTGGACACAGAGGAGGGTGTGTGACAGCTCTAGTGCATGCACTAGGGGCAATATAGTAGATACAGCTGAGAACGGCATCTCAGCTAATGGCAGTCATTTTTGAAATTAGGCACAAGCACGGCCCACAGAATTATATCTTTTAGTATTAGACCCCTTGCATGAGCGCGAACATCACCGCCACCACGGCCTGGTCTCACAGAGCCCATGAAATCCTCCATTCTTCTAAAGGTTACAGGCCCACATGTACAGGGAAAAATGTACACTGCAACGACATGAGAAGAGAGCGGCGCGCCTCTTGGCAGTACCATCCCACGGGAGAGATAGCAAGACCCTCCTGCCCCCAACGATACCCACATGAGAAATACAGCTTTGCAATGCTTTTATCCTGAGTCCCCTGCATACCACAGGACCATCCAAACCCATACCACCAACCATAAAACCTTTTACACCCTGCGATCGTGCCTTCACAAATGGGTCACGTGATTTGTGCAGCAAGGTGCAGGGTGTTAGCACATTATAGCCCAAAACGAAGTTGGAGGACCTTGGGATTTGTTGATCTGTCTGAGAAATGAGTGCCGCATGCGAGTTAGTATGACCTCAGCCATCCCCTGAGCTCATCCCTGTAACTGCCAGGTTCACACCTACAATGATAAAATAACAATGTTTGTGTTAGTAGCCAATTCATTGTTAGGCCAACTTCACCGCGGATGACGAGCCCAGCAGCGCCCACGTGGACGGAAATGGAGAGATGAAGATGGACCAATGGCTGACATCCCATATGGAGCAGGCCCTACATGTATAGAGCTCTTCCAATTAGGATTGTAGAATTGTACTATATGTAATTACGTCATCAGTAACGTTTTTTGTGCTTATAATGTGGTGCACATGCCTACGGAGCTCATAACGTCCTGCAGCAGCACAGTTCTTTGCTGATGCACTTTTATTTTGTAGAATTTATGACTTGTTTTCCTTGCAAGCGGTGTCTTGGGCCTTTTTAACTAGCGGGTTGCATTTTCTCTGGAGTGAGCGTGCAGGGGGGGTGCCTTCATTTGGTGACCCTGAGGTGATCCCAGCCTCCCCCGCAATGACGGACCCACCTGCAGTGACTAGTACCAAGATGCATCATTACCAGAGGGGTACAGGAGCCATTTTTACAGAAGTCTTGTATGATCTGTGAAATGGGGCGCGGCTCTGGGGAGACTGCATGCTGTTGTTAGAACCCCGTGATGGAGGAGTTCGGGTGAACACGCATATATAAGTATACCCTTGCAAGTGATAACAAGTATGGGAATAGTATATGGGGAAGAGTGTGGGGTGTGAGTGAGTGGCAGATAAGGGTGGTTGTAGAGTGTGGGTGTGATTTTTTGCTTTTATTATTATTGATTTTTTAAGGAAGACATTATGGAATAGAAAACAGGTGTGCAGGCAGCCTCCCAAAAAAGAAGGTGGTACCACTTATATTGTGTTACGGAGGGAAAAAGAAGTAAGTAGGAGCCCCACCTAATTAGTGGTCTCGAATATTGTAGTGGCTGTTGTTTTAGCTTGTTGTTTTAGCTTTTTATTTTAGCTTATTGTTTTAGTGTCGTGTAATTTATTCTTGTAATAAGGTGAAGGCCCGAGGGGCGTTGTTAAAGTAGTGGCTTGTTTTGAGTGCGTCGAGTGTGGGAGTGGGTGCGTGTGAAAGGGAATGGAGGGAAAGAAATGTGGGCTCACGGAGAGGAGGGAACAGAAAATAGATTTTTTGACTGTGACATCTGCAGCGTGTGAAGCACGCAATTTGGAGTGTACGCAAGCTTTAGAGCACGCATATCAATTTAATGGGAGGGGAGACACCATTAGAGTGCAGGTACAAGGCCTTGCCCTTGTACCAGGAAAACATTGAGAAGTACCATAAGCAATGGGCAGTAGAAACACAAGGGGGTATGCCTCGCTCCTGGTCAGAGCAGGGCACTCACAACAAGGGAATTTTGTTGGAACATATGACTGCCTTTCTAGCAGCAAAGTACAAGGGGAAGCAGCTACAGAACAGAAAATACATTTTAGATTTGTGTAAGATGTTTGAGGATGTGGAAGACACTTATGGGGAGAGGCACAGAATACCTCCTGAGGGAACATGCCGGCAGAGGGAAGTGAGACACAGCCAGAATATAAGGGGATATATCCGTTGGCAGCCCACCTAGTAACGGGCTCCACAAATCCAACCTATGTGTCAACCCTGGCCACTGCTCCTCTGCCCCGTAAATACCCACACCCGTAACCGCTCTGCCACAGGAGTGCAAAGGACAAAAGGAATTATAAGAAGCACTAGAATCAGCTGAAGCAGAGTTAACATGATTATGAGCAGTACAGAGTGAAGCGAAGGGGAGCTGGCTAAATGAGTGGAGAGCAGGGGACATTTTATTCAGATTGGACTGTACAGCAATAAACGATGTACATATTGAGAAGAAAGAGGGAGGGCAGGCAGGCAGCACAGGGTATGGGACAGCGGGGTCCAATAGAGGGTCAGGTGAGGATCCAGGAGAAGATGGGTGGAGTACAGTAGAAGACTTTGAGGATGACAGTGAAGAGGAAGCGCAACAGGCACCTGAAATAGCACCCCGGGTGGAGAGTTTAAGGGACGAGAGGGTAAGGAGGGAAGTGTCGGAAGGAAGAAGTGGAGGAGGGTAGGATTTCAGATGCCCCTGATTCACAAGGGCATGAGCAGGGCGCAGTACATGCCCTGGGCACAACTGGACAAAAACAATCTCATTAAGCCGCTCCCGCCGTTAACAGCGGGGCAGGTAAGTGGATATATGCATTTGAAAAACAGACAGACGGTGTGCCCCTAGCTGTGGGTGATATGAAAGGTTTTCTGGTGGTGGCGATCGTGGGAGAACAGGCTGGGATGTGTGGATAAAAGCAGGGTACCCAGGAGTAAGGTTAGATGACAATGCGCACAATGGCGCCCCATTTAACAACATCAGAGCGCAGGTGTGGCACATGCGTCAGCAAACGTACCCCGACACCTCAGACCTACAGTCCATTATGCAATATACCATGGGCGATGACAAAGACCCATCGCAGTACATTATTAAGGTCCAGGAGATGTGAAGGGCGGAGATGGGGGACCAGTGGGACGGATCAGTTCCTCATTTTTACTTTGTGATAAAAAGAGGTTTAGCAAAAGAAGTGCAGAAGGCACTAGACAAAATTGTGGGCATTGAAGCAAAGGGGTAGGCGGAGATTCAAACCATAATATTGCACCACTGAAAATGAATTAAAGGCCAGAGAAAAGGAAACAGCACAACAGCTGCACGCAAATGAGGCAAAACTGGTACAAAGGAAGTTGCTTAAAATAGCTGTGGAAGGGACGGTGCCCACGCCTGCACAGCCAGAGATGATAGGGGGCACGCAAACACTGCATATGGCAGAACAGTGGCATTCTGGCAAAGAGAAGGAGGAAAAGGACAGTGTGGAAGGGGGCCTCAACACCCCGTTCCCGAATGGCAGGAAGGAGGGCAGCAACGTGGGAGAGAAGGGTTTAGAGGTGGAAGCGGTGTATTTGGGGCGTTCGGAGAAATGGGCCCTAGAGCTATGGGTACATCAATATGGAAAGTGGGGACACTTTGTGAGAGAGTGCAGGAGCAGACAACTCCTGCGGTAGCCATGCCGGTAAAACTGGCAGGCGCCACCAGAGTTGTCATTTATTCCGGCATTAAAGCCCCGGTGGTCCGTGAAGTCAGGCATCGGAAAATGTTACTCCCCATTCCCATTGAGTGCCATAGGACTCGATGGGAATGGGGAGGACGGAAGCACCGGAACTGTGTGCAACAGTGCCGGTGCTTCCGTCAAAGACTGCAGGCGGGTGCTGTTCCGCCTGCCAGGTCTGACCTGGTGGGCGGGACGGCAGCCACCCACAGAACTCGGAGTGTGCTGGTCCAGTAACAACAGTGCCGGTACACTTACCAGCACCGTTGTTACCGGAACGGCACACTCGTAATGAGGCTCATTGTAATCAGGTCATTCTTGAAGGTAAATTCAGGTGCATTTTTCTTCTGTCTAATAAATTTTGAGTTGTAAACTTAATCTTAAACACGTGCTGTGGCCCAGAATATCATAGGTGTAGGAAACAGTCAGCAGGGGTTTAATTAATGATCATTTTAGAAATGGACTTACTAAGAAGGAACCTACTTCTCTGATGTCCAACATACCACCAAAGCAAGAATACATTTCTTCAACACTTCTTAGATGTTCAATTTCAATAAAAACTTGATTGTACTTATGTTTAAGGATATATGTTTGGCATTAAAAATCATTATCCACGTTTGATCGGATGTCAATAAGCGATAAACGGAAATAAATGTATGGAAATGTTCTCGCCTTAATGTGCTTAGCTTTGCGCATTCAACCAGGAGATGTTCTAGGGTTTCAGGATGACTCATCAGGTTGCAAAATCGACAGGTAGATTTAGATCTATTGTGCAATCTTGCTGCAGCTAGTGCATTTGTAGGCCATAGATCTGAACGTAGGTGCATTAATTGAGTTTGATATAATTGGTCAGGGAACTCCTCCAAGTATCTTGGAATTTGATTTTGTCTTTTTTGAATAAAATGTCTGGTGGTAAAGACCTTATATTTATTACATTCTTGCCAGGTGGCATTCCAATCAGAGTACCAGCATTTTGGCTTTTCTCGATCAGGGTTGTTATCCAACAGGGTCTGATCAATGTCAGCTCTGGTCATTGTTAGAATGCAATATTGTTACCAAGAAACTAGGGACCTCTGTGAAGTATTTTCTAAGACAGTGGCTAATGATGATATAAGAGAATTGCAAAACGTGTCTTTGTTTATTCATTTGTTATATAACATTATGGCATTCCATGAAACAATCCTTTTCATCGATAATAGCCCTAGTTCATATCGGACTATTTGAATTGGGAAGCTTTTAGGTATAGGCAGTATGTTCTTCCAAAAGACTCCCTCTAAATGGTCCCAATCTGGGTGATTTTCTGGGAGCTTAGTATGGGCACCATAAATTATAGCAGGGTGTACTTTTTATTTGTAAAATGTTATAATGGGCAAATAGGAAAATGTTCAATACTTCTTATGGACTGGTCTTGCTTGCAAGCACATTGATTACCTTTTATACCTCAAGTCGTTTTTATACAGCAAATCTGCTTTGTTATCGTTCATATTTATGCCTGGATATTTGTACATAGGTATAAGTCAAGTTTCTGTGTTTCTATTGTCCATTTAAAAGAAGATAGTTTATTTGAACTTCTGGTGCATTGCAATCTCAAAATATTATATTTGCCGGATTCAATAGTGAGCATGTTTTCTGTTGCATATTTCATTAGCCCCTGCAGTTGCCTCTGAAGCCCCATCGGAGTCTGGTCGACTATAACTAGATCATCAGCATAGAAGAGATGGGGGATTAGGTAGCTACCAAGTTTAGGAGGAAAGGCTCTCGTATTTTGCAGATGTTTATGCATATCTCTAATATAAAAATTAATGAGAGTTGCAGCTAAAATACAAACTTGTTTCAAGCCCCGGTAAGTAGGAATAGGCTGTGATAGTAAGCCTTCTTCATTTAGTTTAACTTGTACGAATGTATTTGAGTAAAGTTGCTGTAGTACCTGTAGGATGTCATTTGGACAGTCTGCTTCCATTAATTTTTGCCACAGGATTTTCCTATTTATCGAATCAAAAGCTTATTTGAAATCTATAAACGCTAGGTATATAGGTTGTTTAGATATCCAAACTTGGTTTTTCAAGGCTGTGGTCACACAGTGCCTATTCCAGCGACAAATCCAGATTGATCCAGATTGATGAGGATCTATTATTTTTGCCGCTTTGAGCCATTTATTTAGATCTTTCAATATCAATCTTGCAAAGATTTTTCCAGCAATATATAATAGGACGATCGGGCGATTGGTATGAATGGTAGGCACCGATTTCCCTTCTTAAATATTGGAACCAATATTGAATGTTTCCATGTCTCTGGGATAAGTCCTGTGCTTATCACTCTTTGAAATATCACATGGAGAATTGAGGCCCATTTGTGAGGATGAGCTTTTAGAATAGCATTTGAGAGCCCATCTGGCCCGGGGCTGGTGATATGCTCAGTTTTTTAATTTGGATCAAAATATCCATATGATCAATTTGTAACAAGGTGAGCTCATTTCGGTGTAAGTTTATCATAGTGGTATTCACATTAAAGTCAGCAAATAGATTTAAAAAATGGGTTGTCCATGTGTCTTCCGCTATTGTTTTCAAAAGGAGTGACGATGTGCTCTTATTGGTTCCTTCATTGCAGAGTTTCCATATATTTGCACTTGATTTTGATGCTAAAGCTGTCAGCATTTGTTCATTTGCTTCTTGCGTTTTCAGTGCTTTGTGCTGTTTTACGAAATGATTCCAATACATATTATGGATGGTTATTTGAGAAGCTGCGGTCCAATGAATTTGACTTTGGCTACCATTCATATCTAGTTTAAGGCCAATCAACAGGCCAGCCATTGGTCTGCCTTTTGACTGTTTGATGGCAGGAATCCAACCGTTGTTATAGTTTGACCATAGAGGTTGTATCATTATCCAAGTTTCCTGTAGTATGATTATATCATAAGTCACCAAAGGGTGATTACTGCTAGTATTCATAAGGTGTTTGAACCCCTTGGTGTTCCATACGGCCATCTTAACACTGCGTCGAGTGGAATTTGGCTGTCATTAATGATTTGAATTGTGGTTAGTCTCCTTTATCGCTTTCTTAAGCCAAGTCTATGGGCCTCATTACGACCCTGGCGGTCCGGAAATAACGGTGGCGGTAAACCCGCCGCCACCGTTGTTTCCGGACCGCCTGATCCCGACCCCTGCAGGCGGGAGGTGATGTTCCCGCCAGGTCTGACCTGGCGGGTTTAACACCTCCCGCATGCAGGCGGATGTTTCCATGATCCCGATTCCCATTGAGTCCCATAGGACTCAATGGGAATGGGGATTTACACCATTCCGCCTCCGTGATTCCCGGAAAACCGTGGTTGTAATGCCCCGGTAATTCCGGGAATCACGGAGGCAGAATGGTAATACGAGTCCGGCGGTAACCAGGCGGTTTTACCGCCGCGGTTACCGCCGGACTCGTAATGAGGCCCTATGTCATTTCCCGATCAGAGTGGTTAGAATTATCAAAATAAACTGCTTGTGTTAATTTGCCTCTACTACCCTCACAGTTTATAATTAGACGATGTAGATTTTCTGAAGTGGATACTGTTTCTCTGTGAGATTTCAAGAAGTTATTTTCTCTATCATATTTTCCACTTAGAGTTTGTGTCACTCTCGTAGCATCCCAGTTTTTGCTAACCGATAGTGTGAAGCATAGTTTCATTAAGGTATCTTTCCCCCCAGATAGTTTTTTTAACAATTTGTGAGGGAATAGTTAATCTTCCTGTGTCCATTTGACGAGTTCTATTAAGGTAATGTGTTTGGATATCTTGTGAATCAATTAATTTAAAGTCTTGAAAATGGTTTGAAGGATTGATCAATTAGGGAAAGTGTCTCCTCTTTCTCTCTTGTTCATTGTAAGGCTTAAAGTGTTGTGGCGATGTAAGGTTTTTCCAGTCGCCCTACTAGAGTCTCTATTGGGTGAAGTGGTTAAGTGAGCATTTTGGGCATTTTCTCTGGTGTATGCACCCCTTCTCAAGTTGGGGCATTGGTGTAATCTATCTTTTGCAGTATATGAGCAGTCTCTTATTTGGGGAACTCGCTGCTTCATGGGCTTAAAGGGTAATTTTTTCTTTCTTTGTTTATAAAGTACAGTTTCCCTATTGTTACGAGTGACATTATGGGCCCTTTTTTGTTCCATGGTAGCGAAAGTGCCGTTTTACGGAGGAATCACTTCAGGATGAATATTATATTGGGGCGTGCCAGGTGGCCGATCTGAATGTTCTTGTTCAAGCCTGTAATTTGTTAGGGAAGTAACAGAGTAAGTTGAATAGTTCATAATGTCTTCATTTTCTACTATATTTTCTTCATCTCCCCCTATAAGCGCGGCAGCAGGAGCTTTGTTTAGGATAGAATCAGCACAATTTTGATTATTTGTTACAAGTTGTTCTTTGGAGGCAGCTAGGTTAAATTTGGATCTTGTGTCTGTTATTGTTTGACATGGAAGGGTTGTTAATGCGTCTATACATTTTTAGATTTGCTCTTAGATGTTTTGTTTACTGTCAATTGATTCTTGTTTTTTTGGGGGGGATTGAATAACCATTCTCTTATTTCCTTTTTTACATTTTGGTATTTGGAAAACCTTGTATATTGGTTCTTGAGTCGAGTATTTCTACTATAGACATCTGTTGCACCAAATCAGTTTGTACAGTGTCATCTACTAAAATATCTGGTACAGGTGTTTCTACTGACAAAGGACCCATCCGATTCTTTACCTTGGGTTGCAAATTTTGCATTTGGATGTCATCAAGTATGGATATAGGGGAAGATAGCTGTTGATCTTTAGAGGTGCTTACATTTTTCTGCGGTAATACAGCAGCTATCCAATTGATTTTAGCAGACAGTAAATTTAATAGGATAGGATGTGCTTCTGTCTTTTTATCCAATGATTCGTCGATTTTAGCTATAGTATAGAGACCATTGTTCATGGCTGATAGAGTGGTCTCAATAATTGGAATTCAGTGTTGCTTTAACCCAAAGGATGGTCTTGGGGTGGGTTTTGCAAAGGCCATTGCAGAGGAAACAGGGGAAATAGTAGAAGTATTTGGTGATTCTGGATATAATATCAGAGAGTTAGATAGATTTGTCATTTGCAACCTTAGCAAGATATAGTGTTGTGTTTACGGTATTGTGTCCTCCTTGCTAAATGGCAGGGATACATCAGCTTTCAAAGGTTCCTCTCGCGCCAAGCAGGTTTCTGGCATGACATTTGTGGGCCCTTGTTTAGTCATTTTCCGTGCAGGAGGATTCTATTGTGCTCAATTTTTAAGAACTTGTGAATATAGTGTTGGGAAATTCGCACTATTACCTTCATGAATTTGGGTGTGACATATCGCTATATCTTCTGTTTGTTTTAGAATTTGGTGCCTTTTCAGTTGAAGATCCGGCTCTGTAACGTCCATAGGGTCTCCTTCAGTGGGCTGGGCTAAAGGTTCTACCTCCGTGATATGATGTGCTCTTCAGTGGATGGTACGGGAGGATTTACAGATATGGCATGAGAAGTCAAAAACTTGATTTGCTTCTGTAATCTTTGGTTGTCAGACATTTCTGATGTTAATGTTCAATGATTTTGAGCCCTTACATTTTGTTTTTTGAATCAGCTTTACACTTTTTCCTGGAGGTCACTTGCGGAACTTGGTTTGGTACAGCCGATGTAACTGATTGTCGAGTTCCAATAAGAGTATCAGCATGGATAGGCATTGACTTTTTTAAAGTATAGAGGGCCAACATTATGTTTGAAGGGGAGAGAGCCTTCTTGACTGATCGGAAGTAACTCTATTATCAAGCAAGCACCAGAGAAAAAGGGCGAAATCAATAATGAATGTATGTTCGAGTAGCGGGACATCTGGTCAGCTTGAACAGCTGAACAGCCGAACAGCACTCTCAAGCACTGCCACAATGTGCAGTCATCAGAGTTTGAGGTCTTGTTGGGAGAAGTGGACAGAGCTTGCTTATCCGCTAAAAGTAAAAGAATAGACTTTTTAGGCTCAGAGTATATTTAATTGTCACTGTGGTCAGTTTGAATAAGGTAAAGAGCCTACCACAAAGTGAATGAACAGACTTAAGGGCAGAACCACACAACAGGTCCACGCAAGGAGAAACAGTGCAGCCAATCCAAACTGGGAGCCCGGGTAGAGAAGACCAAACAGTCCAGCACGTACAGCACTCTCGAGCACTCCCACGATGCGCACGCACGTCAGAGTTTATGAGGTCTTGCTGGGAGAAGTGGGCGGATCTTGCTTAGCCACACAAAGCGAATGAACAGAGTCATGGGCAGAACCACCCCACCGGTCCCAGCAAGGAGAAACAGTGCAGCCAATCCAAACAGGGAGCACGGGGAGAGAAGACCAAACAGTCCAGCACGAACAGCACTCTCGAGCACTCCCACAATGCGCCTAGCAATGTTTTCACAAAAAAAAAGATCCCAAGGCTTTTTGGAATTGTGTGCCCCCTACCCTGGGACAGGTCAGGTCTATTCAAGCAACTTGAATGAAAGAAAATTCTTGGGTTAAATATATATCTGATCTTCATCGGCTTCATGATGACAATGATAGTTTGCTGTAAGATATAGGAAATATTATTTCATTAGGGTCTCCTACTCATAAACAAAATCACACCTTGATATAATCAGGCACTCTTTCTATGGCTAGGGCCCATATGATAGTTGTATATACATACTCCAACAAAAGTAAGCTATCTGGTCTAGCACCCCTGTATTTAATGCCTGAATCAGCCATTGTAAAGTTAAGGATTGTTGTCAGGGAAATATTATGATTCCTATACAAAAAAAAGGGTAGGAAAGATATTTCCGGTAATTACCGACCAGTTGCTCTACTGAATGCCTGCGGAAATATTTTTGCCAGATATACTTTGGAGTTTCTTCAGAACTGATGTGCTGAATACTCCCTTTTGAGCAGGCAGGATTTAGGATAAATCATTCCAGCGCTGTTTGCCTGGCAATGAAATGCCAGATGAAAAATACAGCAGAATACAGCAAGCTAAATTGTACGCAGTATTCCTCGATACTCCTACGTCCAGTCCCCCTTCTGACATACTCTTGGAACTACCCAGTCACTGTAAGACGTGACCAGTGATATTTTACACCAGAAAACTCTCTTGATTTAAATGCCTAACATTTGTATGTACTCATGTGACCCTGAAGGGAGCTGGCCCCGCTAGTCCTTTTCTCTGTGGTGGACTGACTGGAGCCTCCAATGCAGTGTGGCATTAACACCCTTTTTCCTTTGATTTGATTTTCTTGCTTTCTTCTTTCTTTTTTATTACCCTTCCGTTGCACTTGGGCCCATCCACATAAACTGGGTAAATCAATATTGACAAACAGATCCCTATGGTGGATCCCTCACTCCCTCTGCTGGGAGTGGCTCGTAGGTAACCACTGCCGAGACCACTGCTGGTCCTGTGATGTTCTTTCAGTCAGGTCCCTAGACAAGATCCTTCAATGGTGGAAGAAGACTTTTCCAGGCTTCTCTCTCTGTAACATCAGGACTTCCTGGACCACAAGCCCCTGCAGCAGGTAGGTTACCTTCCTTCCTTTAGTACACCTCTGCCTATGGACTCATTTATGTGGGTCTGCAGGCTGGGAGAGATCCCAGTGGTTCCCAGATTGCTGGAGGTGACCCTGAGGTACCACATTCCGGAGCTAGAGTGGGGCAGGAGCCTGAGGTTTCCCATCAAGGGCTAAGCCTAACTATTCCAGGGCTCGGACTGTGGATTGCGAGGAAGGGGCTAAAACTGCACAAAGCCTAAGGATCACCTTGAGGGGTTAAAACTGGGTCTAAGCCCAAGGATCCCCACATAGGGGCTAAAACCAGACTGCAGTCTGAGGCTTCCACAAAGGGGCTAAGGTGTATAAAGTGTGAAAGGGGCTCCCCGAACAATCTTGATCCCTCTTATCTATCTCTTATCTAGCCTATCAGGCCCACAACATATGAGGAGTTGCACAAGAAAAATGGTAGCTTTGGGCATGTTGCTTGCTGTTGTGGCTAAGCCATTGGAGAAGCCCCCTCTATCCTTCCAGATGAAGTCTAGATCAAGATCCTTTGGATGCTTTATGGGCTTTCAAGAAGGCAAAGTGAGACACCATGACAGGTAGCCCTCAGATCACCAGAAGAAGCAGCAGTGCTCAGCCCATCACAAGTACGCACGGGCGTAGCAAACAGGAGGTAGGGGGTTTAAATCCCCCCCACAATTTTAAGCAGGGGGATACAATATGATTCCCCCTGCCCCCCAGAATCTGGAGCAAGTGAAAAGAAAGGCTGTTTATTTTTCCAATTGGCAAGCATGGCCTTTTGTTTATAAACCAGCCTTTCTTTGCCCAAGTGCTTGAAATGTAAACAGACCGTGTTTTCCTGTCTTTGAATTGCCCATTAAGGTCACTGTTCTGTGGAGTAGGGGGTGAGTGGGCGCATAGCTGGATGATGTCGCACCCTCTCCCACCTTCTTGTCAGAGACTGGAGGGCAAATCCGAGAAATCAAAGGCATTCTTCAGAGCATCTTTTCAAAGATAGTGAAAAGGTTTTAATGTTAAGCCCACAAAGTCACTAAGTAATCTTTTTTGTATGATTCAGAGTTTAAAAGGTATTAATACAATGGTTGTAATTTCGTAATGTATTAAAAGCAAATAAAAGCCATGTATCCCCTCCTCAACCCTACTACATCCACTGGCCTGTGACAAAAGCACTGGCGTGGGTATCTTTGTAGTGTCAAACGATTTCAGATTGGCCTGCCCCCATTTACTGTTAAATTGCTTTATTTAGATTTACAAGGTGAGAATTGCTCTCCTGTCAAACACATACTGGTTATTTTTTGTATGTGGTGGGTTGGAGAGGAGACCTATGCTTTTGGACCAGCAGGATTCAAAAACATCACACTTTGCAAAAGAGCGTGCTTTATTAGCAGTGCGTACTGAGGGCCTGACAAGAAATCTATTGCAAAACTGATATTTCACAGTTTGCCACAGAGAGAAGATGTGACAATTGTTCCCGTAAAACACATTTTTTACAAGAGGGGTAACTTTTCCTAACCTTTTGGATGGGAGCGCAATATATCCTCTGCAAATCTCAACTCAAGCACAGAATGAAAGAACAGATAAAAGGTAGATGTTTGAGTAAAACATCATTCACCACCTGAACAAGAGGAGTATTTACTGAGCTGCAGTTTCCCAATCTGGACCTGAAGGAGCTTTTCAGTCCCCAGCCGTGGAAACACTACTTTGTGGTCCCATTTCCTACTGGACCTACTTGCTTGCACCTGGTGGAGACCTGCTGCCTGCCGTGAGCGGTGAGAAATGAGAGGTGGACACAAAGTTGTAATGTTTTCAACATTAGCCATTTTTATAACGATAAAAAGAGCTGTGGATAAAGGCATATCTGACATATCCTAACAAAAGTCTCCCTGCCTATGAAACTAAAACTAAAGCAAGCTGACCATGTGTCCAAAAGATATCTGACCCTCACACTAACATACACAATCAACAGGTGCATTGTGAATGTCTACGTTTCCAACTCAACAAAAATGTGCACAAATCCAAATGTGGAATTCCAACAAATCACTCCTTGAGCCCAGGGGTTGTAACCCTTCCCCTGAACTATTTCAGGAAAACTTGAAAGTGTTTTGTTCCAACAATGTTCTGTTAAAGTCAATGAAAGTGTCTCTTTCACAAAATTCCTTTCCTCAGATTGGCAAAGCAAATGTCTCTTATATAGAAAACTTTTCTCAGGATGGTAAAACAAATGTCTTTCCTATAGAACACTTTTCTCAGGATGGTAAGCACATTTCTTATTAACAATTGCTTCAAATGATAAAGTGTTTATTTCACGCAAATGTTCAAAATTATGATTTCCTGGTATATACTCCTGACAGGAAGTTCTCAACTGAATCGCTAGATATCCTCTTGTACTCCCCTACCAGGCATCTTTCAATTTATCATTTCCTTTTCTTTACCTTATGAATTCCTGGTGTACTCCCCGGCCAGGAATTTCCCCCTTCTGGTTCACGCAGATCCCCTGATGCACACTCCTGCCAGTTATCTCTTTTTCAAAAAGGGCTCACTGCCTGATATGTATCTTTAACTAGGTCTTTTCTACAATGTTCACTTTAATTTAAAGTATAACTCAGTTGCACTTCTTCGATGTTTCTACCCTGTTGACTCCAGGTATTACTTGTTCCAATTTCCCCCTTATTGATATCCCAAATATGAGGGGTTGTTCAGGTTCTGTCAACTTCCTTCTTAGTGTCAATTGGCAATGCTAATTCCCCAAACCGACATTGCACATAAGGGGAATCGTACCAATTGTGCCCTTTTATTTCTTCTTTAGTGGCTCTTGGCTTATGGCAATGCTTTTTCCAAATGTCCATAAACTGACATCTCATACAATGACAATTGTACAACCTTTGCCATTTTATTTCTTCTGTCTCTTGGCTTATGGCAATGCGGGTTGCAAGGTTTCTCAAATTGACATCTCATATGAGGAGATTTGTTCCCCTTTTGCCCTTGTCCTTCAATTCTACTTAGTTGGTAATCAAATTGATTCCCCAAGTGTTTGTTAACTTGTTGGCCTGTCCCAGGACCCCCAACTCCTCTGGGTGGACTCAATGGTGTAACATAGAGCTGCCGCAGAGAGTTTATGTTGGACAGGCTTCCCCGGCTAAGCCGAGTCTCTTTCGGTTTCCGTGTCAGCTTTTTAGTCTTTCGACGATGGAACCATTGCTCTCACCGTTTAATGTCTTCTTGCTTCTAGCGGTCCCTCCAAGGCACCCGCTATAACTTTACCAGAGTTCCTCTCCTTCGGTATGCTACGCCTCCACGTGGATGCCTGTAAGCATCTTTATCTTCCTGCACGGCTCGTCTCTGTGAATCTGCCTTTTCCTCTGGGTTCGCTTCACGCTCCGCGCTCTTTGCAGCTCTCCTTTCCTTTCTTGCAGGTGATTTTCAAGTTTAAAAGTCCTGCGCACCTGATTGTGAACCTGACAACTAAAACATACTTTTTACTTGGTATTACTTTCACTCCACACTGACTCCTTGCTCATATTCTTCGTCTCAATACTTGAGGCTTTCTGGGACGTGGAGTCCCAAGGGTTCTTAGACAGTTTTAAGTTACATTGTTGGACACTTATAACAACCATCAACACCATGACATGTTAAATGTGTTTTAGAGATGTTATGTACTTATGAAGAGTAAAAGAGTTCTGTTGGGAACTTCTAACAAAAGGGATTTTACCATTGATGGGTTCTGCACAATGACAACATGCCATTAGGGACTCAGGAATTAGGGGTTCTTCTTCACTGGAAAGGAAATAATACTGCATCTCTCCTGTTGGAGTCATCACTTCCCGCCGACCGTCATCTCCCCCCATGTGATTCGCCCTCAGAATGCTACCTCCAGGGTCAGGATGAGGTAGCGGCTGCCTTTCCCTGGCCACATGCGAGGAGACTTTAGACTGGGGTTCAGTAATGACTCTGCAGGATTCATCACACTGCTCACTTAGCCACTCACTCCAGAGCAGGGATGGCATCGGAGCCTTTTACATTTTTTCTGTTGAAATGCGCCATGGAGCTTTGGGGCCGGGAGCAGGTTCCCCGGGTTGGACGTCTTATGAAACGGAAACAAAAGTCTTTCATTTGGGACATTGCAGATCTTCTTTAATTATGAAACAGGTACAACATTTGCCTAGGTGTGCTTTGGCAATAAACATGCCAGAACTGACCAGGGACATCATAGCACTGCACATTCGCAAACACCAACACCAGCTAACACAAGTCCCTGGCCGTGTACGCACACAAACCTCCCCAGCATTGTGTATACACCAAAATACTGCACTGCACTGCACACCCACATCGCCCCGCTGCGGCCATACACCACCCTACATGACACACCTGCACCACTTAGCACTGCACACTCCAATGCCCAGCACTCTTCATACACACCATCCACTGCACTGCACACATGCACACAGCCCCAACAATGCTCTACATTTGCATCATCCACACAATGGGCTCCATTACTGGGTTCCTGCAATGAGGACTTATCGGGTCATTCCGACATAGGAGGACCCGGTAATTCCTCCTTGCACGAACGATTCCCTATTCCCATTTGAGCCCCCAGAGGGCTCAAAGGGAATGGGGAGGGAGCTAATAACAGGCACATTACAACTGGCCCGTTATTACCTCCCTCTTCCCCCCGCGGGACCCGGAAAGGACGCCTGGTTTTACCAGGCGTCCTTACAGGCTCCCGCAAAGGGAAGCTCGTAATCAGCGCTCCCGTAAAGAAGGGTGCTGGTCCCGTTCCGGCACCCTTCATTACGGGAGCACCACCCTTGTAATGAGGCCCAATGAATAAATGCACACTGCCCAACTCTGCTCTTCACACACTTCCTCGCTTCCTGCACTCACATCATCCCCAAACTGCATGCAGTCTTACAGCCCCAAAAGGACTCTGTACACACGGACACATTGGGCCTCATTAAAAGGTTGCCGGTCTGGTAAAATTGATGCCGGTATCACCGTACCGGCATCCTTTACTGGACTGGAAGTCGTCAAAGTCGCAATGCCGGTGCCACCGATACTGGCAGGGACCCGCCGTGGCCGGCCACAATGTTGCCGGTATAATCGTTGACACGCGGCAACCGTGCAAGTGACACCGTCATGCCACATTTAGGCCCACATTAAGAGGTGAACAGACATTAAATTACCGGCATGGGCATGCCAGTAATAATGGATACAATGATGCCGTAAATACAGCATCGCGTAGCTGTAAACCTGCCACGGATGCACACAATCCGTACAGATGGAGGCAATGGAGTCTGGCACAGCACAAAAGGAGCACTCCCACACACCACACACCACACCCCTCCCAAAACCACGATGCTGCCATTAGCACTGGCAGTACTGGAGCTGGAGGGCATGCCTGCACTGCCACTCATTGAGGAGGCAGTGAGCTAGAGTATGCGGCGGAGGCGCAGGAGGAGAAAGGGGGCGAGAATGGATCCGCAGATATCCATTGTGCAGGCATTTGTACCCCGCAGGCAGCCACCTATCCCTCGCCTAAAAGCCAGACCATTCATCCTAACACCCGCTCAGATCCACACCCTGTACCGGCTGGACAGGGACATCATCACCACAATAGTGGACCTCATACATGATGACCTGGTGAGCCTAATCAACATCTGGACAGCCATCCCTCCCTTGCTCAAGGTAGTGTCTGTGCTACACTTCCTTGCCATAGGCACTTATCAGCACACAGTGGGGCAGCTGCATGGAACCTCCCAACCCTGTTTCTCCCCTGTGGTCAACCAGGTGCTAGTTGCACTCCTGTCCCACGCACGCAGCATATTAGCTTACCACAGAATGCGGAGGAGGCGAATGCAACCAGAATAGCATTCCATGCACTTGCAGGCATGCCAAATGTAATAGGTGCGCTCGACTGTACACATGTGGAGCTGGTCGTCCGGTATGCTGTGGAGGTAGTGTACCGCAACAGGAAGCTGTACCATTCCCTGGACATGATACCTGGCTGTTGGGTGTCTAACCACAGGGGCATGAGGGGTGTTGAATGTGGGGGGGGGCAGTTACCAGCATAGGCAACCTGTCTGCTGGGTGGGCCATGAGCAGCATTGAATGGACGGGGGGGGGGTTACCAGCATAGGCAACCTGTCTGCTGGGTGAGTCTGACCACAGGGCCATGAGGGTGTCGGAACATAGCATAGGATTGCATGCATGAGGAGCACAAGTGCACACTGCATGCATTAATCCATCATCACTCCTGCAAAAACCTGTAAACATTACCAGGTATGCATTGAAGTGCTAGAGACTGGGTATGGCAATAGAAGGCTAAGTCAGATGAGGAATTACACCTAGCAACCTCGTCATTCCTAACCAGAACCACATGAAACCACACAAAACTACACCACGCACAGCGTACTGGGTTCAACTGTGACCATTGTAAATGAAACATAATGTGCAACACAACTAATGCATGCAAATTTGTAAGGCCTTCACATCCGTGTCTACATGCAATCAACAGACACAGTGCACACCCAAGCACATGTATCAGGAACATCACAAAACATGAACCACATGTACCACAATGCACCACTCTGTAGTGAGAATGCATGAAATACATGATCTCAGCAAAGCAATTCACGAGTCATGCTGCCCTGCCAGAGAGAATACCATCTGCCACACAGACAAATTCAGTCACTGCACTCAGTCCACAGGTACACCGCAGATCAGTATGCCTGTCATGTCACCTTAAGGTACACCTCCAAGTACAATGGGTCAAGTATGAACATTTAAAATATGAAAATTATTGACTACCACCAAGATATGATTGAGAGGTGCAGGACTCATCAATGTAGCTTTGTTCCACCATGCTGACACCCACCCAGCCGTATTACAGTAACTCAACCCTTCACCCGTGGAACATACCACCAATGGATATCTGACCCAGTCATATGGGGGAAGTCATCAGTGGATGTGTACATGGAGACCTATATATGTAGAATGCATACTGGGGATACCACTGTATTACATGAATCAAATTAGGCAAATGTGTGAGTTGCCACTGTATATGCACAGTCCATTTGCATTGGTAACACATCAATGAAATCTGACACCATTGTGGTCTCTTGTACTTGAATTGTGAGAGTGCAGGTTCACAATCAACGGGCTATGTGACAGCAACTGCACCCATCCCCCAACCCCAGCTATGGAGCAGCCCTAAATTCAGTTTACCGTGTTCATAAATTATGACACATGCCATGTATAGTTTTGAATCCCTGTGCTTGTGCTTAGTTGTATTTTATTATGAACACTGTACAGCTAGTGCTAGCATGGAATGACCGCATTATTCACAAGTACCCTTTCTCTTGCTCCCATGCAGGTGATGCCGGGTATTTCCTGATGGGCTGGCTCATTACCCCCACCGGGCAACCACACAACAGGCACGAAGAGGCCTACAACCGTGCACATGCACGCACTCGTGTCACCATCGATCAGACATTTGGCCTGTTGAAGGCCCTGTTCCGCTGCCTCAGCAGGTCGGGGATGGGCCCTTATTTACAGCCCCGAGAAGGTGGGAAAAATTGTGCTAGTATGTGCCCTGCTACCCTCGCTCCTGCTCCCATGCAGGTGATGCCTGCAGGTGATGCCGGGTATCCCCTGATGGGCTGGCTCATGTCCCCCATCAGGCAACCACACAACAGGCACGAAGAGGCCTACAACGGTGCACATGCACGTACTCGTGTCACCACCGATCAGACATTTGGCCTGTTGAAGGCCCTGTTCCACTGCCTCAGCAGGTCGGGGGGGGCTCATTTACGGCCCTGAGAAGGTGGGCAAAATTGTGCTAGTATGTGCCCTGCTTCACAACATCTGCATCCGGCGCAACGTCCCCTACCCCCTGACTTGGACATGATGCCACCCGAGGATGAGGAAGATGCTGAAATTCCTCTGTGCCACAATGGCAATGATGGACGTGCAACACAGCAAGATTTAATTGACCACTACTTTTTATGGACTGTAAAAAACACAGCACTGGGCATGGGTTACACTGGGCACGGGACACTGTACACTCAAGAAGCAATGTCCAATCATGTTTTTTTCTGAATAAGGATTAACTATGTACATATTTGCATTTTTTACCTAACACTACTATCCCGTTAAATCGATCCCACACCCCTTCCCTCACTACCCTCACACCCAATACCCCTACACCCCTCCACCTCTACCTCCACTACCCAATAACCCAACACCCCCTCCCACAATACCCCAACTAACCAATGCCCCAACACTCCCACCACCCCAACTACCCCTTCCCAACTACACCCTCCACACATGCAGTAGTCACTTGTCCTATTTACGCCCCCTTTTTGGAGGAAGGGGGTGAGGCTCTTGCGGGCGATTCAGTCGCTGCGAGCGACACACAGGGCTAAGCTGGATGGAGCTGCTGAGTGTTGTGCTGGAGGATGGGCCGAGTATGGTGGTGATGTTCCGTTGTGCGGCGATGGCGGTCACCAACCTGTCAATTGACTCAGCCATATTTGACATCACATACCCTCGCACACTCCTCGCCAGGTGGTAGACACCCTCTGTGGCTCTGCCAAGCATTCTACGCATTTTGCGCATTGGAGTCCAGCATAGTCTACCTTGTGAGCTGCGCCTCAGTGATGTACTGGGTCACCAAGGCGTTCATTTCCTGCTGCCGCTGTTCCATACCAGTGAGGCGCCCCTCAATTTATCTTATGTGGCGAAGGCCTGGTAGTGGCAAGGGAGGTAGGCTTCGAGGGCTTGGGGGAGTGAACAAAGCTTCGTCATCATTTCCACCTTCGTTATGTGTGTCGGGCCCACTGGCTTTCACTGTGCTGTTTGCACCAGAACCATCTGTAGGTGTTGCATGTATGGTCGCTTGTCTGGGTGGAGTGGATTCTGGCTCATCCTGCTGGCTGTGCCCTGGGGATTGTGCCTCCTCCTGCAGGCTGTGCACCGGGGCGTCTGGCTCATCCTGCAGGCTGTGCACTGGGGCTTGTGCCTCTTCCTGCTGGCTGCGCACTGGGGATTGTGCCTCCTCCTCCTGGCTGTGCACTGAGGATTGTGCCTCCTCCTGCAGGTTGTGCACTGGGGATTCTGGCTCGTCCAGATGATGTGCCTGCTTGGCCGCAGATGTTGCAGAGTGGCGGGGGGCCTGGCTGGCAGGTGTTGCAGACTGGCGGGGGCCTTGCTGGCAGGTGTTGTAGACTGATGGGGGGGCCTTGCTGGCAGGTGTAGTAGACTGCCGGGGCCCTTGCTGGCAGGTGTAGTAGGCTGCCGGGGGTCCTTGCTGGCAAGTGGAGTAGACTGCCGGGGGTCCTTGCTGGCAGGTGTAGTAGACTGCCGGGGCCCTTGCTGGCAGGTGTAGTAGGCTGCCGGGGGTCCTTGCTGGCAAGTGTAGTAGACTGCGGGGGGTCCTTGCTGCAGGTGTAGTAGACTGCCGGGAGTCCTTGTTGGCAGGTGTAGTAGACTGCTGGGGGCCCTGCTGGCAGGTGTAGTAGACTGCCAGGGGGCCTTGCTGGGAGGTGTAGTAGACTGCCGGGGGTCCTTGCTGGCAGTTGTTGGTGGGAGCTGGGGCTGCTGGGCAGCCTGTGTTTCCTGGTGCCAGTGGGCTGCGCGGTAGATGCAGTGGCACGCTCAGGTCTTGCCATGGAGGTGCCTGGCTCCGCGGTGGCAGCGGCGACGTGCAGTGATTGACAGGGGTGTGGCAGCATGTTCACCCTCACTGTCAGATGATGTGCCTGTGGCGGACAGTGAGGCACGCCTTTAGTGATGGGTGTGCATCCATCTGACATACATTGATGCTAGTACATTCAGAGTAATGTGCATTGTCATGGACATGTTGGAGGGACTGGCATGGTGAACACAAGAATGTGGGGAGGATGCAGTCTGGGAGCACCCTTGTAGTGTTGCCATAGAGTGCGCAGTGTCTGTTGGCTGGGGTACTTGTGTCTAGTGGCTTGGGTGTTGTGGCCATGCCACAGGGGCTGTGTGCCATGTGGAGTTTGAATGTCAAACTGATGTGTTCCCATTGCGTACCTTGATGCATTGATGTTTACTCTGCGGGTATGGACATGGTGGGTGTGACAGGTGTGCAACTGGTGCTGGTGATGTGTGCATCTTGAAATGCGGCGACTTTGGCCATGTGGTGGTACAGTGGTGACGGAAGCAGTTGGAAAGTGATGTGCGTCTATGTTCATGCAGATGGTACTTGTGTTGGAAATACAGGGGACATGTGGGGTGTGTCAGTGGGGTTTGTTGATTGTCTTCGTGGCAGGTACATTGTACTTGTGTGGGAGGAGGCATTTGATAGGTGCAAATTCAGCAGGGATCTGGTGCCATTTACTTGACATTTGGACTTCACCATTGGCATTGGGGATACAAGGTGTGTGAGGTGGCTTAGGGATTACGGTACGCGACATTCACCGTCATCAGCAGATGTGGTTGCTCCCGTCTCCGCATCTGCTACTCCCTTGCTGCTCTCCATGTGGAGTACGGTGCTGCAGGTCTCCTCCCACGCCTGAAGTTTGATAGGGGATGGCCCACCACCTCATGTGGCCAGCCCCTGGCTGCGCTCTGCAGCGAGGAGGTTGCTGACACAGAGATGTAGATCATCCCACCTCTTCCGACAATCTCAGACGGTTCGGGGTGTTGTCCACACTGCTGAGACTTTGCAGGCCACTTCCTCCCATATAGCCTTTTTCCTGAGTTATGCTGGCCGCCACAGATCAGCGCAGAACACCACATCTGCATGCTCCACAAGTGTATCTGCCAACATGTTGATCTCCTGCTCGCTGAAACGGGATTTGCGGCGACAGACGACGCATTTCCTAGCTGACATGGTGTACTTTGTCGGTGTCTACTTGGTTTACCAGTTGTTCTCCTGTAAAATGAGGATTGCAATGGGTTGCATTTTAAAGATGACCACCGGTGCATTTCCCGTTCCGGCGCGATGACCTTGTTTCCGGTGCCGGTAATACCGGTACCGATAATTACAGCATCGTGGATGTAGGAGTCAGTGGCCCTCATTACGATACCGGCGCTAAACTATGGCGCTATTAGCACCATGGCTGGTGCTGGTATCGTAACGTGTCCGCCATGGGCAAATGGGGAAATACCGCCCCATTCCAAGGTTGGCAGGGCGGTATTTGCCCATTTCCCCATGGCCCTTCCCCATTCCCATTTTTGCCCCATAGGGCATAATGAGAATGGCGAAGGCGCTAAGTACGGTACCGCAAATTGCGGTACCATACTTACCGCGAAGGTCCCTTTGCGGGTCCCTACTTTAACGACTGGTGTAGACCAGCCGTTAAGGTCGGGTCCTGCAAAGGGACCTCGTAATTAGGCGTTAATGGGTTAACGGCACCGCAGCCTTTTACGGCGTTGTTAACCCTTTAGCGCCAGGGTCGTAATGAGGCCCAGTGTCTGCTGCATCATCTATGCCGGTATCAGGGCCTTTGGGCCCATTAGTGGCATGCCGGTGCTACCGTTTCTGGCATGCCGGAATGCGCGTGCACGCTGACTTGGAATCTACTGTTGATTCCGGCAGCAGTGCTACACGGAAACGGTAGTACCGGCACGCCGGTAATTTTTATTTTTTACCAGCAAACTCATAATGAGGCCCATTGTCCTCAGGACTCACATACAGGTTCTTTCACTTCACACATGCTCACACACTACAGTATTGTACTGTACACAGAAATCAACCTCGCCACCACACACATTGTTCCAAGCACTTCATTCTAGTGTACAAAGACACACTAAGCCCAGCACAGTACACACACTGCCCCAGCACTGCAAACACAAACTGCCCCAGCACTGATTGCACACACAGCACTGCTTCAACATGGCCTCAGCACTAACCGGCATGCAAACACCACCAGCCCAGCCCAGCACTACATACACAAACATATATATACACACGCACACACACTGCCCGAGTACTGCACAAACACCACTCACCCTAATGGACAGACTGAGGTCTGGACTTGCTGTGCTGGTGGTCATAATTGTATGTTGCTTAATTGTGATAAATGCAAATAATCACTGGCCTCACTGTTCTAACTTGGTACATTTAAATCCACTATGGCTTTTGAGAACTTGGCATGTTGGTGTCTGGCCCATGTGTAAATTGTGCATAATGGAAGCTGTCATTGAAGTCCAGGTTGGGTGTAAATGAATCTTTCCCTGCTGTGCTATCTAGACATCAGGGAACCTGCCACTGCCTCCTCTTTGGAATCATGTAGTTATACTAATTGTGCATAGACTTGACAACGATGTGGGTACCCTGGTATGGAATGGTAATGGTGCAAGAACCTGGTTTATTGAAGGCAGTACCTGGTAATGGTATGCATACCTTGAATTTCTATAAGAAACCCTTACAATGGTGACTGCTGGGCTTTCGATGTGATTACCTGGTATAGGATAGCAAGATACGGTACATGGAGTATCAGAGTACGTCATGATAATATCTAACAAATTGTCCTACTCTCTGGGTTCATGATGGAAATAGCTGGTAATTGGCTTTAATGCTTAGAGTTATGATGACAATGCCTATATAATTCTTAAGAATGAGCCAGAACGGTTGGCTTCATCAACACCAAAGTATCTCTCCCACAATGTCTCAAAAACACAGAGAATTTGTTCTATTGTTCTACCAGACGCACCCGGTCCACCAACTCACCATCTCATGTTTCAAACGACAGAGATGTGGATGGTCTAGCTTCCTGGTCATTGACTTCAAGAACTGGAGCTCATTACCTCCAGCTCTCTGAGTTGAGCATCATACTGGTTTTCCGGCAACAGCTCAAGACCTTACTCTTTTCTACAAAACTACCCTTTGTCTGAACACTATATGTTTTTTTTCAATCTGAAATCATGTCTGCTATGTCTCCTTGTAACCAGCGCCTTGATGCCTCTGGGCTAAGTGCGCTTAACAAATGCAAAAATAAATAAATGCTTGTTCTAGGTGGTGTCTAAAGTGTTACAGCAGGCATGTTAATAGGCAAATGAGTAATTGGATTGGACAACCTTTATTGTCCTCATTACAAAAAATAGGGTTCTTACATCGCACTTCATATCTAAGTCCTGTTGGAGTCCAGCCTCTTAGCACAGGGCCAGATTTTAAACCCATGCTGGTCTGCGTTGTCTTCCTTCCAAAACAGCGTGTTTGCCCCAGAGCTATCTTCCCAAACCCAGTATCTGGGACTCCTCTCCCTCTCTCAAATTCTCCTATGCCCAGATCGGCTTCTTTTACCACCAATCTCACTCTTCTAATTTGTTAACAACTCTCCTCCGGTCTACTCCTTTCTTCCACTCCCTCCTAGCCCCCACCTTCCGTTCTCATCCATTCAACTCTTCCACCAACCAGTGAGAGCCTCTGAAATGATTGTTAAATAAAATCAAATATTTCCTTCTGTCTGGACAATTAACAACCTTAGCCAGCATCAACATGTATTCTTCAGTCTCAGAACTGGTAGACATTTTATGGAAGGATCCTTCCCATTGAAAACGTTTTCTTTTCACAGACAGATGAAGCCACTTCAGATCCTCTTAACTGCTCCAGCTTTGTCCTGCGAGGCTGATAAAAGCTTCAGTACTTTGTAATGACTGAAACCCTTGCTACATTCACAAATGTCTCAGAAAAGACTGACTCATGTTGCTGTGTGCAATATACATAAAGATAACATGGATCTGGAAGAAAATTAAGCAATAACAAAAGAATTTGTCATGCATACTGAATGCCACATACAACTTAATAAATGTGCATGACCCTCACTGACTATTCAATTCTAGGTCTCTTTTTATTATGTGGCTATTCTTCAAAAGATAGATGGTAAAGGAGAAGGCAAACAGCAGTCAAGGAAATGGGGATGATCAGTCTAGATGGTATTTCTTGTTTGTCCTATTTGTCATATTGAATGTATTTTATATAATTATATTTCTGACTTATGCTTCTTTATACCATTGTAAATGAACCATTGTGTGCTATGTCATACAGAGTGGTTTTGCAGTGGTTTGGCGGAGGTTCGGCCTCCACGGTACAAAACATCATGGACTCGAGAAAGTGCAAGAATCAAGAGGAGTGAGTGAACGAACAGCCTCTAATCCCCTGATAGCTGACTATTCAATAACTATAAACACCCTGCATACACTCCATAAGTGAATTTTGAAAGCACTAATACGAGCGCACTAAATGAGAGAACTGTTGAATTGGTGAAATAATAGCTCGGGTCTTTCGAATTGCTAGCACAGCAGCGAAGCACTGAGTAGTGAGTGCAAGAGGCGGAGGCCGAGTCCAACCCGATTGTCAGAGAGATGAATTAGCGGATGACAAAAGTAATGCGCGAGGGGCTCCATGTGGGAATATATTGTCGGGCCGCACTCGCAGCCAAGCTAAGGCGAAGCTAACCTATGCGGACTTTGATCGTGGATCGAGCTTGGATACTCTGGACACATCAAGTTGCCTAGGAATGGGAGAGGAGGAAAGGGAGCTACCTAATGGCTTGGCTGGTTTTCCACGAGCCGCGCAGCCTCAAAGGGTCTCTGATAGTACATGGCAAGGGAGGCCCTGATGGTGAGATGGAAAATGAGGGAGGTCCAACTGAGCCAAGAAATAAACTCATTAAAGAAATAAGGTCAGAAGGAAGAAAACAATTGAAAGAGACCTTCAAAGAATGTGGAGTGCTGAATTCAACTTACGCTACTAGAAAATACCCAAAGGAACAAGAGGAGGAAAACTTCAGCAAAAGGGCCTCACTAAAAGGGGTGGAGGAAGAAACTCATGGGCTAAGTGGAGAGGAAGGAGAACAAATGGGAATGGATTTAAATGGCCCAATGAGTAAACCCTGAGAGGACCAGTTAGAAGGACATCAAGGGACTAATAAGAGAAGAGAGGGCCAATCACCAACGAGAACCAACTTAAACCAGCATGATGGACAGGAGGAGGAGGATCCCAAATGTGTTACCCATTGAGTGCAGCCCTAAAGAACAATTGTGGCCAAGGAACCCTGCAATGGCAAGAGGAATGAAAAGAGGCTAGCCCTCAGTGGCACACCAGGAGGGTGTAGGGGGAGATCAACCTCAGAGTAATATGTCCAAGGGAGGGTCCCCTCAAAAAAGTCTAAAAAACTGGTCAGAGAAATCTCCAAAGAGGCGCTTTTTTTACAAGAAGACGGGCCAAGAAATACCCCTTACTGAAACCAAATGGATAAATTACAGTGAGAAACTTTTGGAAGAAAGTCACAAGAAAGGCCTAGTGAAGAGAAGCAAACTAGAGGTGACGGACTTGGAACTCCTAAATACTTCAGCTAAACTGGACTCAATTTCTCTCGGAAGATGGAGTAAAGCAGAGGAAATGTCTGCCATGTGGATCCAAGTTGAAGAGACCAGTCAGGGGGTCCCAGAGATGACAAACCTAAGTCCAATCACGGAGTCATTGAGGTCGGAAGTAATTCTGACATCAAATAACAACCCCCGTCCAGATTTGGGCGGGAGACCTATGCAACCTAAACCTAAGGAGAAGGAAAATCAGAGGAGGAGATGAGGGCACAACTTCAAAGCGTGAAGCCCCAGTTGAACATCGAGGAGGAGGTAGTTTGGGGGATTGTGGAAAGCTTGAGAGAGAGAGGGTACAAAATGAGTGAGAAGACCCCTCAAAGGTCAAGGACCTCAAAGAGAAGGCCACGCAAACACAGATGGAAGAGAAAGAGAACGAATCATCGAAAATAGGATAGGGAAATCATTGTATAAACGCTAACACAGTGGCAGCTCTAGCGATAGTTCTGGCTCTATTCACAAAATTGTATGACCTCATAAGTGACACTATAAAAGATCAGACAGCCCTTCTGGCAATGATGCACACAAAACTGATCTATGTGGAGGGTTTTGTAACAGCGGTCCAGGTATATTTGGACAAAAGCTTGGACCGACAGGTGAAAGCCATCCAGTGCACCTTGGAAAACGTGACTAAAGAGCAAAAGGAAAGGAGAATCTCAGTGTCAGATCACTGTTACACAAACAGCGGGAAGGAATACCTGGCTCGACAGTTGAACCCATCGTGTAGCTGACGAGTTCTTCCTGTCAATGTAACCATTAGGTTTTCAAACTTAAATAACCTAAAGGATCTATTGACCGAAAGATGTTTTGGACCTCGTTGGACATCGCTGGCTGTAAGGGAAAAAGACACAATGTCAAACCAGTGCAATCTTTCACTGTAGTAATCAAACATGTATTTCTGAGAACACACCTGTTCGGGGATAGTTAGCACAGAAGAATACTTGAACAGTTTTGTTCGCCTTAAGACACCCAAAGATGGAATCCTATAGACAATGTCTAGCTATGGTATGGTATGTAATGAGCACAAAACCAAATGACAAGGAAAGTTTTTCTTTTCTTACCAACGTTGAATCCTGCAATTCTTTGAGAGGAGGTCCTGAGGTTTGGGAGAAAACGCTTGGAGATGTTGACAGAGAAAAAACTGTTCCAGAAAGCAATCCATGTAACCCGCCGGCACAAGGACGCCTAAACCTGACAAGAGATGTGCAAAAAGGAAGTCTTTAGTCAAGGAACTGTCTCTTGCACCGCCGGCATGAGGACGCCTGAAAATACATCAACACGTCTCTAGTCCTAGCACTGCGAGTCCTTGCAGTGTTATGTGTGAGCGGGAAAGAAGACACAATGGTACCGACACCGACCTTGAACAGAAGTGTGATGAAGTCCAAAGATAGGGCGATCCGGTAAATGTCAGGTAAAATAGCTGAGAGTGCGTGAAGATCCAGAAGTCTGTAGCGCGTTCCGAGTTGGCGTGATGCGAGCAAGACAAGTACAATCCATGAAGGAAAAGACAAAACGAGAAAAATGTTCAGTGTCAAAAACCAGGTAAGAAAGTTTCCGTAACAAAGGGTAGCCAAGCCAGTTCCAGGAATACAAGCCGGAGTAAAAAACCAGAGGTTCGTAGACAAGAAAAGCAAGTAGCACTACTGATTGAAACAATTCAGAAGCACGTGGTAGGTGCTTATATCAGATTACCTGATCCAACGCACGCGGAACGGTCGTGATGACGGACCGCGTCTAACATGAATTCGATGCCACAGTCACCATGGCAATCCCCAGTGTCTCTGAAACAGCAAGCCGCGCCATGGAACAATTCAAGTTCGAACATGATCCTGTCATTTGCCAGCAGGGTTTATCTTTGCTACCGGAAGTCTATGCCTTGAGGCAAACGGAGTACATAATGAGAAAAACACTTGTTGGTCTTTATCTTATGAAAACAGGAGAATTAGTTAGCATCAGCTTGTTACTGCTTGTTGATGGTTTCCTGACACTCTGCCTTGCCATTGATGACACCGACATCGGAGAAGACTATAGCAAGTGCAGGCAATTTGGAGGAATGGCCAAGAATACCATCACAGGAACCCGTCCTCACAACAACAGCACTAGGTGTGAGAAGGTGAGACAAATCTACCATTGGCCTACCCCTGGTGCGCGACCATGCATCAGTCTTAAACAATCTCCTAGGGAAGTGTGGATCACTATGCCCCCCCTGCTCTTCTGTCTCAGGGACTTTGTGCACTGTGTTACTCCTAGATTACTCCTAACAACATACTCCTATGGACACACTAACATAAGACACAAAGAAAACACATAAAGCGATTTAACAATAGAAACACTTTTATTCATACATAGCAATGCATGATGCAAACACTACTATAATGCAAATCTCGAATTTGCACCTTTTATGCTGCTGCTGACAGCGGCCGCTATTTACCGCGGCATGCTGCACTTTCATGCTTTTCTAATGGCCTGTTGTGTTTTCATTTTCCTTTTTCCCTTCCTCTCCTTTGTTTGCCTTGTCAACCCCCCCTCACTGTTTTTATTTACATCTACTTTATTGTTCAATCATTAACTTAATTGAATTTGTATTTCATGTTGAATCTGCCTTTTGTACCATTATATTATTGTGTTTTGTTGTCCAGTTTAAATTTTGAATTTCCTTTGTTTGATCCACTGCCCCTTGTGCCACCGTATCTGTTGTCATGGCTTCCGTGAATGTTTTCTACACTTTTTTTATTCTTTGTTGCAATCTGTGTCATTTTTTATTCAACATTTATCAGCCTCAGATGAAGAGGTTTGGCTCGAAACACGTGTCAGGCTGACCATTCAACATAAATAAATACATTACTGTATTTAAAAAGGTTTTGCATCCTTTGGTGCAGTGTGTCTTGGAACTTCTCTGTCTATATTCTAAGTGCACACTCAATGTGTGTCTCTCTACATGCATACATAATACATAACAACATATCTCTACATGTGTCTCTAGATGGCGTTTCAAATATAACAGGCCTCATTCTATTGCAAATGCATACAAAGTGGCAAAATAATATGGATAGTCTAATGATGCTACTTTATGTCACTACTAATCAGTACTAATCAGAATGTATGATGGATAACTAAACAGGATGCAATGATGGATAACTAATCCCTAAATGGGTAATGATTCTCTAACAATGGGTAATAATTTGTAATGATAGCAAACCAGGCTTCGCCATACTATCAGGTTTCACATAGGGAAGACTATAGCAAGCGCTGACAAACTTGACGACCACCCAAGAGTCTCACCGCAGAAATCTGTCCTCACGAATCAGGTGGATGTCTCAGTACAAACTTTGGTAGAGACAGTGGTGATTGAGGAAGAGGAGGTCTGGACCAGGGAGGAGGAGGAGGCAAAGCTACCTCTGAGAAATTCCGTTTAATGCCTCAATAGTGGAAGACCAAGAGGAGGTGCAAGGAGAAAGAAAGGGAAGAAATAAACCAATACCTAAAGAGCAGTCACTGGCATATGCAATCTTCGCATAGACAAGTAAAAATGGATTAAAAAAGGGAAGAGAGGAAAGAAACTAAATCCAATGCCGGTGTAAAGGCAATAAAGCAACTCTCAACCCCCCCACCAATAGAGAAACTAAAGGCGTTTGTGGTGGGCAGTAAAGTCAACAAACCACAGAATGCGAAATGTAAGAGAGGAAGAGTAGAAGATGCACCTGCAAATGGGAGCAATGAGGGAGGAGATGATTCCTCAAGGGCCAGCTTTTTATCAACAGAAAATATATGGGAGCTCCTAAACCTGGCAACTTAATAATAAAAATAAATAATAATAATAATAATAATAATTTCACATTTATATAGCGCTACGAACCCTCAGGTATCTGAGCGCTGCTTATTATTACCCACGGTGTGTGGTGCTCATTTATCGACCTCGGAAGGATGAAAGGCTGAGTTTGGCCCTGCCGGGATTCGAACCTGCGTTAGCAGGCTCTGCACGATGTCAAAGCGAGCGCTCTACTCGCTGTGCCACTTGACCAGCTATCATTATTCATTATCAGCCCCCTGATCATTATTCTAATGATCAGGGGGCTCTGTTATAGCTTGCAGCCTTAGCCTGGGACAGACCAATGCCATTGAAACATCATTAAGTCGCGATAAAATTGAATAAGGGATGGATTGAACAGTCAAATGGTGGGGAGAACCAAACCTAATAGCCCACCACCTCCATTGTCTTGCAAGGAATCTGTTATGGTCACTTATGTTAATGGCTGTACGGATGTTGGCTTGTGGGGATCTACCTTTAACAACTCATTCAAATGTATAAGAGAGGGAAGGGCAGTTGCCAGGCAATTTGCCAGAATCTTACTGTAGATTTCTGAGTCTATATTTAAGTGTGAAATAGGGCGATAAGTGGAACAGTTGGACCCTGCTTTCCCTGGTTTTAAAAATAGAGAGATTGTGGATTCTCTCATTGTGTAGTTAACGGTTTTGGAATTGTGAGTTTGGCATCATGGAAGGAGACACAGATAACAGATTCAATGCAACAGAAGTAAAATGTTTAACTTTAATGTCAGAATGGTGTGAAGGCTAACTTTCCCTATGCTAAGGTGGGATTTCCCTACTGAAAGAAACTAAGGATAGTCTGTGTCAATAAGTTCTACTTAAAAATCTGTCTGTGTTCAGAACCTATGCTTTCCCTCACAACTAACATCAAAACAATGTGTAGGGATGCCAACCATAAATTAAACAGTGTTCCAAATGTAAGGTTCTGAGATATTTCCAGCTCGTGCTTATTTTTCCGCTTTTCCGCCCCATGCATTAACAAGTTCACCAAAGTGTTCAAGTTACCTTCTCTTGGATTTAAGGCAATGTAGTCCCACATCTTTTTAAATTCCAGGATACCCTTCCCCAAGTTCAATATATTCTCATGGAAGCAAGTTTCAGGGTTCCCTTCCCCAAGTTCAATATCACATTTGTCACAAAGAAACCCCCACCCGCTGCTGATCACCCTTGGGGCAGAGAATCATCACCCGTCCAGAATAGAGCCAGTGATCAGAGTTCAGGGTACCAATGGACTAGCAGTGAAGCATTGGAACCCAATGCCATCAACTAAAAAAGAACAAACAGAGGATAGGTAGGTACTACCAATCAACAGGAAAAAGCTTAACATCTGCCACTAACATAAAACGAATACTAACACTCAACCCTCTTTACACACCTCTTACATACTGCTCTACAGACAACCAGAACTCCTTAGCACAGCAAACCGCACATTCTGCACAACACCGCAACCACAAAACATGGCACACATAACCTTGCACAACACCACATGACTGCTGCCTTCCGAATCTCGCACCCAGGCTCAGTGAACGGTCCATTCGAAATGAAACTGCCAACAGCACATCACAGCCCCCTTGCTTTTTTTCCCGCTCCTCCCACTACCCCCTCCTTATTTTCACAGAGCCACCATAGCGCCGAGACCACGCAAGTGGCACCTCTGCGCGATATAAAAACCTTTAACATTAACAAAAGGAAGTATCTTGAGGCTTTGACTTTAAGCTAATTTCCAGCTATTCTTCACAGCTCAGGGTTCCCTTCCCCAAGCTTTATAAGAATGAATAGCAGTTTTCCTTTTGACACAATAGTAGGGTTCCTTGTCAACATATAGGGGTTTTCTGGTCTTGGCGCAGTTGTTGGACCACACGATCCACCATTCACAGGTTGCGCAACCAAGAACCTTGAATTCTCTTTAGCAGCTCAATATTTAACAAACAAAGTAATTTCTCAAATGCAGCTCCAAAAACAGTTTCTCAGTCTTGACTTCAACCCTGCAGCCAGAGTTCTTAATTCAATATAGTTTCCTATTTTCTTTTTAGTGCGTGATTCAACATTAGCAGGTTCGCTATTTGTGGTTAGCTCATTATTCAATATTGGCAGATATGCTGCTTTCATTCAGTTCTTTTTCAGCATTAGCAAGTTTGCTGTTTCCATTCAGTTTGTTTTTCAAAATTAGCAGATTTGCTGTTTTCATTCAGTTCGTTATTCAATATTGGCAGTTCTGCTGCTTTCACTCAGTTCGTTATTCAACATTAGCAGATTTGCTATTTCTCGTGTCACTTGCCTTTTGTTCATTCAGATAACTTCACAGTTCCATCTGTAACTGAAACATGTAGTCCCTCTGCGCTGTTTACTACTTTTTCAGCCTGCCCGTAGTGCCCCGGTCTCCGTGTAACTTCCCCAGCCTCCGGCGGTCCTTGCTTCTTTCCTCCTTCCTTCTGACTGCTGCTTCAGGCTGCGTGGGGACAGGAGCTCAGCTGGTATAGGCAGTTTCAATACCTCTGCGAGGCCGGACACAGCGTCCTCTTTGCTCGTGCCTCGCTGCAGCTTCTTTTGCTCCCACTTCACATGGGAGGTTTCCCTCGATTTGGGGATGTCGGCCGGCATCCTGTCTCGTCTTTGAGTCCCCGCCACAGCTTCCTCCAGACACCTGGGGTTTTCTGTTGATCTCTTCCCAAGTTCCTCGGGTCTCTCCCTATCATCATTTCACAGCTTCTCCTTTTATACGCCTTTGGTACTTCAATAGGCTGTAGGTGTAATCCATTATTCTGTTTAAGAGGACATGCCTGACCTTCATACCTTGCAGGCATCTCTTTCATCCCAGCACCTAACTGGTAAGAATGTGTGGTATTCATTACTCTCAGCTGTCTCTTCCTCGTCTCAGTACTGTCATGTGTCCCATTAGGGGAAAGAAGGAGAGTTGATCTACGGTAACCCATAAAGCATGGCGGAGGGGTAGGTTGGTTGTCATTAGGATAAGGGAGATACCATGTCTCGTCTAAAGGCACCCCCATTCTCAATCCCCAAGGCCCCTCCACCCAGGTGATCCTCCCTCGCTTGTCCACCCCCAGGGTCCGGATCCAAAAGCGATGGTCTTTCCCTGGCCTCCTACATAGAGGATCCAAGGGGAGTAGGTGTGAGAATACCCTCAGGTTTCTCACAGAATCTTGAAAGAAGTTGAATAATTTAGACAGAATAGCAGTGAGTTGGGGTTCTGAACAGTTTATAGAAGCGGGTGAAGCAATCTGGATCAGGGGTGTTATGAGACGGTAGAATTTTAATCACCACCTCAATCTCCTCTGCAACAATGGGTTCTTCCAATAGGTTGCCTTGGGAATCTAATGGACGAGGGGAGTTTTATAGGTCATAGGATGTCATGTGGGTTTCCCAATGGGGTTGGCTCGACTGCCATTATTTGTGAAAAGAAACTGAGAGCTATTTGGATTTCTGAATCTGCCATTATCATCCTTTAGTTTGGCTATATCGTTTTGATGTTTTGGTCCTCAGCAGTTTAAATTAGAGCAATCTGTTTGCTTTATTGCCACAGATGTAGTACATTTTCTTGGTTCGGATTATGGATTGCGCCGTTCTATTGGAAAGATGAGCCTCTAATTTAGCATGCGTGATTCTGAGCTCTCAAGGGGCATTAAGGGAGGTCTTAGTTTGAGGGATCTCTCAGACCTCTCCACTTCTGCCTCCATATCCCTATGAATCCTGACCCTAGCTCTGATGCTGGTCTAGCATGGTCTTTGAGATAGGTTCCCCTCTGAGCACCATCTTAAAGGCATCTTAAAGGCATCACAGATGGTGTTGGGAGATTAATCTGTTGTATTGTTAAGGTAGGCGCCAATAAGGATGAAAGCTCTTGGTTAATGGTGAGGTCTATTAACAGGGATTCTTTCATTTTCCATGGAGGTTTAGCGAGAAAATTAAGGAGATCTACTCAAAGCGGCCTTTGTAGGAGAGTGATCTGAGAGGGTTCTGGTGCCTATTTTAGTTTCCACTATGAGGAATTAAGGAGGAGGACATCAAGATCAAATCTAGAAGTGAATGTCCTCGATGAACGTGGGAGAAAGAAAAGTCCCTCTCTTTCCCATGTTGAAATCCCCACACATTGAAAATATTTAAGATTTTCATGAGGTTCAACAAGGCCCAAGCATTCTTAAAATCTGAGTGTTTTGTCCTGTGTAGTTTTTGGTGTATTAAAATCCCCTTTAACCAATGTGTGCCTTTCCACAAATGCTGCAGTTCTAGGGAGTAGGTTTAGATTTTTGTTAGGGTGATATACTGCGGTTATTGGCCAACGAGAACCCCTCTAGACATTAGATAACATCTCTAGGGATCTTTCAAAGTGGCAAGTTTTGCAAAGAGAAGGGTTACTACTCTCTACTTTTCTCCCACTATTGAAAAACAATGGGCTGGAAAGTGGTTAGAGCCCATTCGTGGTTCACCCATCCTTAAGAGATGAGTTTCTTGAAGGACGGCACTGCCAGCTGTGAGAGTCAAGATGGGATCCCTCTGCCTTTCGAAGGGGAATTTAGCCACTGGACATTTAGGGAAATTATTCAAAGGTAACTGGAAGGTCAACCAAAAGATTATTCTTGACACTTTCTGTTAGTTTCTTTCAACAAGCTTGTTAGTCAAGACTGTACCATCCTCAATCAACAAATTGCACGACAGAAAATTACTTATAAAACAACCTAGGAATTCCAGCTTGATAACAAAATTCACCTACATGGGAAATAAGAAAAGAAGGAGTAAGGGACAAATGAAAGATTATGCTTGCAAGCATCTAGGCTAATTTTGAGCTTTTGTGGGGAGTAGTGCCGCAGTGACACGCCCGTCCAGGCTGAAGTGGTTATTGTTGAATACTGTTATTTTTTGGGCTGTAAGCATGGTTCAAATCCTCTGAAGAATTATGGGGCAAGGCCCTTGTCAGGGGAATGTTGAAGAGGACCGTCAAATGGGGCCTGGTTTCAATGATACCCGCTGGATATTAAGCCGATCTGTGACCTTATTTTCTTTACATAGTTGGTTGCCCACACCTATTCCCTCTGTGTCTCTGTGGGTCTTCCTGGCTTGGGGTTCAGTGTAGGTGATTTTCTGATGTATTTGGGATATCAGAATGTAGGTGAACATGAGGTTGTCGAGCGTAGCCATGTGCAGAGCTCACTTCATTAGTTTCTGCTGTTACACAGAGGCAGCCATGGTCTTCCCCACTTGGGAGGGAGTCCAGGATATCCTTCTGACTTGCATCCTCTTCAACCATGTCAGAGCAACCTCTTGGTGGCTCCAAAGACGCCTGGCCATTATGGCCTTTTGTAGTTCTTGGTTCCTTAAGCCAGGCAGCGAATTACAAGTACAGGGCTCTACCTCGCCTCCAACTGGAACCAATCTATCCATCCAAAGCAGATGTGATCTCTATTCAAGATCTTCCAGGGGAGGATATGTGTTGGTATAGCAATCTGACAAGTGTCGAAATTGATGTTCCCTTTTCAGACCATGTTACTTCTGCAACAATGGCAACAGATTCCAAGGTGGGGTGGGAAGCCACAGTGACCTTGAGGACCACGGCCTATACTATCCCGCTCAAAGACTTTATTGGAATTGCAGTCAGAATGAGAACTGCATTCTCATGTCGTGCAGAAGCTGCTTCGGGAGTGGGGACACCCAGCACTGAATCTTTTTGCCACTCACAAGAATTCGAGATGTCCTTTATATGCTTCCCGCCTTTGGATGGGTCCAGATTCTTTTGGGAACACCCTTTTGATGTATTGGCAGCGGATGTGCCTATACATTTTCCCTTAATTCCTGCTAATTCACAGGGTCGTCAGGAGGCAGCAGCAACTCGAGCTCAGTTTCCATGATTCAGGTTGTCTGGCAATGTTTCGGGTTCCCAGACTTCAAGAACCTAGTGTCTGAACCCCCCTACATTTGCCTTGAAGAAGCAACATTTTGTCCCAGAGTCAGAGAAAAATTCTGTACTCATTCCCCCCACCCCCCGTTTCTGAATTCATCAGGCTAGTTTCTGAGAAGCTAATTTCTGGCCACATTGAGCTATCAGAGGACAACATGCGGATATCATGGCTGCTAGAAAGAAAAGCACACATGACCAGGATGAAATCAAGTAGGCCTGTTTTTGCAATTGGTGCATCAGTGGCCATCTCAAATCTCCTCCCAGTGGGATAACGCTTAAGAACATCAATGGCTTGTTAAATGGTAAGGCACCCCACCTTCAAAACCTCATTCTTCCTTTATGAGGGAAAAAATCTTATGACTGATGTATAAAATAATTGACCCAAACCTATTGCATTCTTGAGATAGAATTGTAGCTATCCCCACCCAAGAAGCATCAGTTTTTAAGAGAAACACTTACATGATAAGGAGGAATGGGTCTCAAAGTGAGCTTTTCTGCACACTACAGAGAGCCATTGTGTTGAACCTTGCTGTGCCTTATAGATAGCCATTGTGTTGAAACCTTCTGCACACCACAGATAGCCATTGTGTTGAACCTTGCTGTGCCTTATAGGTAGCCATTGTGTTGAAACTTTCTGCACACCACAGATAGCCATTGTGTTGAACCTTGCTGTGCCTTATAGGTAGGCATTGTGTTTAACCTTGTTGTGTTTTATAGATAGCCATTGTGTTGAACCCTGCTGCGCACTACAGATAGTCATTGTGTTGATCCCTGTTACGTGCTACAGACAGCAAGTCTGCTGAACCATGCTGCGCACTCCGAGTAGCCATTGTGTTGAACATACCACGTTTAAAAAACTAGCCTCTCTGCTGAACCCTGCCATAACCCAACAAGCGAGAGTACGTAATATCACTACATTCCCCTGCTGCCCCTTAGTCTCCCATCGTGCAAATTTCCACTACTATCGGTGCATGGCCAACGCATCAAACTCACACTGCCTAAAACACTGCCAACAACCAAGAGAACCCACAAGGAAAGACAAGCAAACGGCTCAGCGGGAGAAAAACTCAAGAACTGATGGAAAAACAATCCACACAGCACCACAGTAAGGATAACGCCTCTGTGAACTGGACACAAGACCCAACCAAGAGACCCCACAAGGAAAGACAAATAAACAGGACTCCACAGAAGGAAGACTAACCACTGCAGATGGTCAAAGAAGGCACCAATAAAATATCAATCCTATACAGGATCCTCCAATAGACATCTTCCAACCACTAATCTCCACAGAGGGACTACTCGCCACTATGAGCCAACTACAACAACTTTAAAAACCACAGGTCTCGACAAGGGAAGATGAATAGCAGGGAACCAAAGGAGAGCTTTCACCACTGTGAACCCTAACAATCACAACTAAACAACTACAAATCCCCCCAAGGGAAGTTACACTACACCTAGTTAATCACAGGAAGGCTTTTGCAAACTGTGAACCGATATCTTCAGAGGTCACCACAGGGAGAACATCTGCACTGACAACTCTTTATGGCTACCTCTATGCAAAACTCAAGAACCCACACAGCTGAGCGACCAAACGGAAACTTGCAATAAAACACCTAACCACAGTAGGAGAAAGGGGAGCTGAAATCACAGAGTTCCCGCCACAACCGACTGCCTAATGGACTTCTGAACAACGAGGTCAGCCACCCACTGCCTAGCCAAACCCAGAAATACTGAGTGAATCCAAGGCATAGGAAGAACCTCTCCCCTCCCCACCCTTGTCCCCCATAGCCAAAGCAACCAACGGATGCAGCAACTGCCAATCAGTTTTCAAACTCAGAATTTAATGACCTAGGCTAACCCAGTTACCCAGAATCAATTTGGGAAAGCGGAAATACCCCCTGCAACCAGGAAACCAACCAACTATCATCAGGGCCGGCTTAGACCAACGCAGCAAAAAGGCTACCCCAGTCCCCTTAAAGTCCAATCCGTGCCAATTCACCCCAAGAACAAAGCCATACTCACAACAATATATGTCCAGTATGCCACGCACCAGGAAAGTGCGACGCATAAGGAACCTCCAAAACAGAACCAACGAAGGGGAACCACCTGAGAATACCATGTTAGGAAATGGACGCAGGCTATGGGACTACACCCCAGCACACTCAATGGAAATAAGCCCATTTGCGAAAACAATAACAAAATCGCTCTAACTCACACCCTACATGTCAACCCGCCAACCATGATCGCTATGTGACGGAAGGTTAGACATCCAATTCCTCATCAAAATCTGTCTTGCTCAAAACTACAGAGTCATAATGCACAACTGCCTACTCCACCCCTTCCACCAGATTCCAGCTAAACTCTAAATTTGTTTGTGGCCTTGTGGCTTGGTGAAGCGTTGTTCCTTATACAATTCCACATCGTTTCACCAATCTGCATCAGATTTTGCATAGTTACCTGCTAGGACCCCCCGGACATTACTGGCTACATAACATTTGTATACCCCACCTCTTTCCCCAGATTTCAGCACCTTCACATCTGAGCCGATTGCCTGAAATCGGCGAACCATCAATGTGGTCATGAAAGGACCTATTATCAACCCTAGAATGCATGATTTCTGGGACATTTGTACCGCAATGCACTGCAACAAACTGCACCATGCCACGGTGAGGCAACAGGTGGGGAGAGAACACAGTAGGTCCCAGTATGCAGCAGCACACAAACAGCATCTACCTGGGAATGCCAGATTACCTGTTGAGAAAGCTACAACAGATACAGAATACAGTCGGAATCCACGGAGCCTCTCCCTAGGAGCAGGAGCTCCCTAGCATCGCCACATGTCTCTGGATCCCTTCTCCATCTGCACATCACGGCCATGATGAGGAGGTAAGCTGCAGGCTCACGATCAGCTGCCCACAGCTCCCCCTTCGCTCCACCGTCACGAGAGCCATTAGGAGCTCTAATAAGCAATATATGCTTATACGCCAGTAGAATATCCTGCACCCTGCTTTTAGTTTATATTTATCTGGTGCCCACGGTTCATTTATCTTTGCAGAAGGAGGATGCACTACCATAAGATGGTCACCGCTGCGAGTGCTCCCTGCGCCTGACTCTGTCCGCCCAGGCTGCCTGACTTCCCTGCTTTGCCTCGCTACGATTGGCTGCTCACTCATAGCCAACCACAAGCTACCGTCAGGCGATAAACGGCCTGCGAAGTAAGGCCAAGAAAGAAGGCTCCCCTGCTGACGGAGCTGACCGAGCGTGCCGTGCTGCGGTCTGCGCCTAGTCCCTAAGCCCTGCAACCTGCCTTTAATTTGGACTTCCTACAGGAACTAGCAACGCTGTACCACAAGACTCTATTGCTTCAGCTTCACCCCCATGCACTCCTACTACGGCCGGTCGCCATCCATACACGTGAGCCACCATGTTTGTTTGCTATGCTAGGTGAAGCTTCCACCCCAGCTAGACTACTAGTCTCCCATTGCTACCCTACTACTTGACTTTAATGTATTGCCCTGCCATACTGCATTCTGCCAGTAGCATACTAGATTGGCAGTCAACAAATTTTACTAATGAAGTTATGTTGCCCTGCTCTAGCAAATTGCATCTAAGTATTTGTTCTCTAACAATTCTGGCACCCATTGCTAAATTTGAATTTAGATATGCTCTGTTTCTGCGTTTGAATTAGCTCTGTTTATGCTCTGAATTAGCGCCATTTTGGCTCTCTTTGCTAAATTTGAATCTAGGTGTGCTCTGTTTACACTTTGAAATAGTTATGTTTACACTCCTGAGTTAGCCAAAATTGCTGATTATTAAGCCCCAGCCAATTTGCACCTACTCCGGGCACCTCAGCTTAGCCTAGCCTAGCGACATATCTGCGCTTAGCGTCTAACTGCTATCAATGGTAATAGCTGAATGCATGTTGATTATGCCCCACTGGCTAATTTTCGAATCTAGGTGGTAGTATATTTGTACCTTGGAAATTACCCAGCAGTAGGAAGCTCACGTTAAAGTTACTCTTTATCACAACAGAATGCAGGCACTGCTAACTTTGACTATGTTCCCATTCTGTATTATACCATCGGCCACCCACTGCACTAGAGGTCATTACTTTAAGTTTGACGAAGGGTTAGGTAGACTGAGATGTCCGCGTCACCACCCTATCCCATGCCCTACACCATTCCTTCCCACACTACCCCCCTTTCCTACACCAACCTCAACCAACTTACATCTAGCCTCCACTTTGTGCATATCACACGACAAGTTGCCCCATGTGCCTATAGCCTCAACCACCTCCCCTCCTAACACCTCTAAACGCAATGAGAGACTTGCCAGCAGACTACCGTCCAGCAAGCACTCAGCAGTGGAATTTACACATAAGTTCATACGACCAAATCGCCTTGGATGCACGGATAATGACTGCAGGCGTAAAAAGAAAAGGTGTACAGCCTTACTGAACAACTTAGGGGACATTAGCCCCAGTCTACCAACAAAGGTCCCACAAACACAACCCACTAAGGGAGCATTACTGAACGTCAGGTCACTGTAGCACATGCAACTGAGATTGCCAACATTATCGAGAACAATAACCTTGATTTCCTTGTAATGACAGAAACTTGGCTGCATGAAGCAGCAGGCCCATCTATTGCCCTAGCCATCCCAAATAATTACTCCATTCTCCGTGTAGACAGACCTAATGCTCGCAGAGGAGGAATAGCCATTATCTTTAAAGACACTCTTAATATAAGACCAGCCACCCCTACGTCACTGACATCATGTGAACTCCTCTCAATGAAATTCCAAACCTCACCGAACAGCACCATCACAATACACATCATTTACAGGCCTCCAGGACCCCCTGGGTCCTTTGAAGAAGATATCACAGCCCTAGCAGCCGACACCATCAAACCTATGGCGCAAAATATCATCCTAGGAGATTTCAACCTTGGTTATAAGGACACGAGCGACCCACACGCAACCTCTCTAGCCTCGGCACTACTAGAACAAGGCTATACTCAAGTTAGCACCATACCCACACACGAAAAAGGAAGGATACTTGACTGGGTTGCGATTATAAATTGCACCATCACCCTACCTGATCCGACTCCACTAGTATGGTCAGACCACCATCTTATCACCTTTGAATTGCATATCAACAACCTGGAAAAGAAAGAGCCCTTTATTGCTCCACCGTGCCTCACAAGGAATAAACGTAACATTACAGCAGATGCTCTAGTTCCTTTGGTAGCCCCCCTACTCAATGCCCTACCGGACACCAATGATCCCAACAATCTAACATCTACAATGAGACCATGACTAAAGCCATTGATACTATTGCTCCACTAAAGTTACGTAAAAGTAAACCCACAGCCCACCTTAACTCGTGGTTCACTCCAGAGCTAAAAATACTCCGCACTGAAAAAAGAAAATGGGAATCACGTTGGAAATCATCCCCTACACCTGAAAATAAATCTAACCTTGCCATTATTACTGCTACCTACAAAAATAAGATAATCCAGGCCAAAAAAGAAACTTATAATGACAGATTAGCTCAAGCCAGCTCCAGTACTAAAGAAATATTTAACATCCTAAGAGAACTAGAGAACCCCAACCCACCGCCAGACACATGCACTAAGGACAAAGCCTGGTGCACCAATATCCAAAATGCCCTCTCCAATAAAATTAAAGGACTGCAGACCAAAATAGCTGACAAAAGATCCCAACTAACAGCCATTACACCAGCACCTAACCCCACCCCTCACACCAACTCAGATTTCACTTTCAAAAAAGTCACCATTCCTGAAGTCCACAAAATCATTGCGTCTCTCACAAACCATCTAGCTGCAAGGGCGATAGCTGCCCAGCTCTGATTATAAAAGATGCAGCTAGAGACCTTGCCCCATTCATTACCAAACTTGTAAACTCCTCCTTCTCGAACAACTCCGTCCCGAGTAACCTCAAACAGTCATGGGTCCTACCACTACTGAAAAAACAGACCCTTGACCCAGCTATACCCACTAACTACAGACCAATTCCGACAGTCCACTTTCTACTGAAAATTCTGGACAGAATAGCCTACTTGCACATACAAGATTATCTGGAAGCTCATAAATTACTCGGTACCCGTCAATCTGGCTTCAGACCTCGGCATGGAACAGAAACTGCACTTGTCGACCTCAAAAGCCAGATCGATGAATTGAAAGACAAAGGAAAGATGGCCATCATACTTCTACTCGACCTCTCTGCGGCTTTTGATCTGGTGGTCCATACTTTGCAACCACTTATCCTCTGCGGCCCACTTCTCCAGCTCTGCAGTTGCTTGGATCCAATCTTTCCTCGCTAACAGAACTATGTGTGTGTTCTCACCGTCAGCAGATGCTGACCCCATCGCCATCACCTGCGGAGTCCCCCAAGGATCCTGCGTCTCGCCCACTTTGCACAAAATTTTTACAAAGCCACTATTCGACAAACTGGACCGTCTGGGTGTCACCTACACAAATTATGCAGATGACACCCAGATACTCCTACCCCTCTCAGGAACCTATGATACAGATGTCGCGCGGATTAACAAAGTCTACTTCATCATTCAGGCATGGATGGCTACACATGGCCTCTGCCTGAATGATGATTCCTGTATGGCCTCCTTCTCACCTGTCTCCCCCTCTGAAGTCTCCACCCTCCTATCCAAAGCCCATCCCACGTCTGCCCCTACTGACCCTCACCCTTCCCTTCTCATCCCTAAGATTTACCCTCTCCTTGTCCCCTACCTCACTTCCTTCTTCAACATTTGTCTCTCCTCCGCTACCTTTCCCTCTGCTCCCTTTCCTTTCCAAGCTTCTCAAACGCCTTGCATACTCTCAACTTTCATCCTTCACCACTAATTTCTCTATCCTACCACCCTCCCAATCAGGCCTAAACACTCCACTGAAACTGCTCTCACCTCTATTCTGAACTCCCTTCTTACTGCCCGTCATGCTAAACAATCCTCGATCCTTATTCTCCTTGATCTCTCTGCAGCCTTTGACACTGTTGATCACCCCCTCCTACTTCACACTCTCTCCTCCTTTGGCTTCAAAGGCTCCGTGCTGAACTGGTTATCCTCTTACCTCTCCTCCCGCTCCTTTACAGTCTCCTGTGGTGGTCGGTCCTCTCCTAACTATCCTCTTGATTATGGCGTACCCCAAGGTTCTGTTCTTGGCCCTTTTCTCTTCTCTCTATACACCTCCCTCATTGACCCTGTTATCTCCTCGTTTGACATCTCTCACCACTTCTAAGCCGACGACACACAACTCTTCCTCTCCTTCTCCTCCTTCTCAACTGACCTCCACCTACAGCTCTCTTCCTGCCTCACTGCCATCAAGAACTGGATGTCTTCCCGATTTCTCTCTCTTAACACCGACAAAACAGAAGTCTTATTTTTTCCCTCTAACTCTCTTCCCCCTTTTTCTCCTCCCCCTTTCATTCACTTCCCTCCCTCCAATCTCCCTATCTCTTCTCAGGCTCGCAACCTAGGCGTTCTCTTCGACTCCTCTCTCTCCTTCTCCCAAAACATCTCCCTCACTTCTCGCTCCTGCCGCTTCCACCTCTTCAATATTCGCAAAATCCGCCCCTCTATCTCTTTCCACACTACTAAACTCTTAATCTCCTCCCTTATCTTCTCCTGCCTCTTCTACTGCTCTTCCTTACTCTTTGGACTCCCTAATTCTCACCTTGCCCCTCTTAAATCTATCTACCACTCTAATGTAAGCACCCTTTGTCTCCTTACCTCCCGTGACTCCATCTCTTCCTCTCTCTCCTACCTTGGCTGGCTTTCTTTTCACTCACAACTTAAATTTCAATTTCTCTGTCTTGTCTTCAAATCTCTTCATGGTCTTGCCCCCCCTATCTCTCCTCCCTTCTCTCCTTCTACTCTCCCTCCCGTTCCCTCTGATCAGCTGACCATTTCCTTCTCACTACACCTCCTCCTCCCTGTGCCTCCTCCCGTTTTCGCTCCTTCCCGCTCTTAGCTCCTTTACACTGGAACTCCCTTCCTTTTGCCATCCGTTCTTCCCCCACCCTCCCTTCATTCCGCACTTCCCTGAAATCTCTTCTTCTCCATCCTCCTCCTTGAATCCCCTATCCCCTTCTACTTCCCCCTTCTTCTCTCTTTCCCCGACTCTCTCCCTCCCCTCCTCTACCCCCTTTTCCTCCCTCCCTTTCCCCCGCTTGCCCTCCTCCTCCTTCACTCCACCCCCAACCTGTCCCTTCTCCCTTCCCCCCCCCCCTTTCAGTTAAATTGCTCTTTCCATTGTTTTGTTGTTTGATTGATTCATATTGTTATGCTTCAACAGTTTATCGTTCATGTTTTATGTATCATGTTGTTCTTTGTACAGCGCTTTGGCGTAAGGCGCTTTATAAATCAATAAAATACAAAATACTAATGATAAGACAGAACTACTCCTAGTCGGATCACCTAATAACCTTCTTAAACTAAGTCCTCACTACACAAATATCGTCATCGATGGGAACAGTATACCCATAGCCAAACATGTAAAAACTTTAGGTTTCTACTTCGATGCCCAGTCTAACCTAACGAAGCAGATTAACATGACCTCTTCGGCCACAGCTTACACTGGCAAGTTGGTCAGAGCCTGTAGACCTGTACTATCCCCCGCCAGTTGCCTTACACTGTTGAGAGCGCTCATACAATCCAAATTGGATTATTGCAACAGCCTTTATCTAGGAGCAAACAAGTCCATTGCAAATAAACTACAGATTATGCAAAACAACGCGCTTAGAGCAGCGTTGAATATTCCTAAAAGAGAGCACATTTCAGAAATCAGAAAGCAACATAGGTGGCTCTCTATACATGACAAAATCGCACTAAAAACTATTTGCCTCACACACAAAGCGATTAACTTCCAAGCCCCCGCCTATCTCACAGACAAGTTCACATGGAAGGTATCCAATAGATGCACTAGATCATCTAACACACCATCCTTGGTGGTGCCTAGATACAATCTAAAAAGAGCCGGAGGCTCTAGCTTCCCGGTATTAGCCACCCAGCTATGGAACACTCTCCCTCAGAACATCCAAACCATTCAAACCTTCAAAAATTTCAGAAGCCATGTTATCACATGGATCCTTAACAAAACACAAAACAGCAGCCCCTGATACCACTAATAGCTAGCTTGTCTGCTCAACTAGTATACGTGTCACCCATTCTATACTACTGCTATGACCCAATGTATAATATGTATAATGTTTAATGTATATATGTACCATTGTAATTTTACAAACTGTATTAATGTTTACAACTGTCTATACTATGACTTGTAACCACTTCCAGCCTCAAGCACCCAATTACCTCTGGGTCAGGTGCGCGATATAAATAAAATAAACAAACAAACAAATAGTGGCAAGACTACTACTTAAACTCATCAGAATAGACCACAACACAATGGCACTAAGAACGCTGCATTGGCTGCCAGTCAAAAAGCAAATCTTTTTCAAAACACTGTGCATAACACACAGAGCGATACACAGCCAAGGAGCGGAATTCATCAAGGAAATATTCACCATCTACAAACCAAAACGACCACTAAGATCCAACAATGACAACCGCACTTGAACCGAATAAAATATTCCAAACAAACATTTGGAGGGTTAGCTATCTCCTGCATAGCAGCAAAGCTCTGGAACTCGCTCCCAACGGAAATACGAATGACAGAGGGGCATCTCAACTTCAGGAAGCTTTTAAAAACATGGCTCTTTAACGATCCAAAGAGATTTTGGGACAAGGAAATGTGTTGCACTTAGATGAATTTTGGGGAGTAGAAAATGTATTGCACCTAACTAACCGTACTAAAAACTCAATATTCTGCATTGTCACCCTCAAACTCTAAACTAAACATGGCCCTGCCTTTACCGCACCACAAACCACACACACTTTGCAAAACCCAACAAGAAACCAAACAGAAACTGACGCTTTGAAAAACAATTCTGTTTTATAAAGCGCCTTACAAATGCTCAATAACGTTTTAAAAAAAAATAAACACAAGCACATACAAAGCACCCCAACACCACATGATGGCTACCAACCAAAGCGCACCGACACTCAGTGACTGTTTTTTTCCGAACTGAAGCTGCCAACAGCACATCAAAGCTCTCTTGCTCACCTCCCTCTCAATCCCACTAACAAACCCTGCCCCTCCTTTCCATTGCAGATCTGCCTAAGCGCCAGGAGACCATGCAAGTGGCAGCGGTGGGCAGTACAAGATCACATAATATATAGTACACATATTTTCACAAAACATACAGCAACATGTTTAACATATTTTTATAAGTTACACACGTAATGTGCATGCGTTTAACAAACGTATGTATATTGTTTTTTGACATACAACTCCTGGAGTTAAAAAAGTATAAAATCTTGAAAGCCGGGGAAAACTCGTTTTAAGGACCCTATTGACAAATTTGTAAATTTGTTGTCAAAATCACCTGAAATACTGAATCAGAGTTTTCTATCAGTTTATTCAGAGATAGAGAGTGTAGGCGACTTGGCAGATGTTAACTTGCCTATTCCAGAGGAAACATCCCCTCTTTCTCGGTTGGTGAGGGTTCTGACTATTGAGTCTTCTGAAAGATTGCCCACATCAAAGATGACAGCCGGGACTAAACTCTCTCAATCTTCTAAATTGTTATCTTTAATGCCTATCTTTCTCGCTCGTGGTACTGACCCTCCAAAGCAGAAGAATAGTTCTATTACAAGACCGTTGAGAGAGTTGAGGCAAGGATCTGACGACAATACCTATGATTCGCAGCCACAACCTATAATTAATAGAGAAACAGAAGGCCCTTCGGCTGCGTTAGGTTTGGGGAAGTCCAATTTTCAGACTTTGAATCACCAGGCTGTGGCGGATACATCTTTTCTCACCCTCCTGGAAAAAAGACTGAGGCTTGCTTATATAATGGAACATAATGTTATTACTAATGTAATGTAATTTGTCATTGTATAGCTCCTTTTCCCATTGGTATGGCCTCAAAGCGCTGTAGGTGAATGCCCTTGGGGGACCGAAGTCCGAGGTATGGGAAATTCGTCAGAGGAGTTTAGAATGCGTATGTGCATTTTAGCCAATACGAAGGTAGGTAAGAGTGGCCAAGTCCCTATTAGCTACACATGTCGAGCTGGCATGTGGATGGGTGCTGTGAGGTAGTCTGGAAAGTATGCAAGTGCAGGAGACTCATTAGGTGTCCAGCTATACCACATTTTTGTTGTGGTGGATTGCTGCATTCTTATGGCATAGGTGTTGTGCGATGCCTCTTAAGTAGTGTATGATAACAGATGCATGCGGGTGGGTGGCTGTGCCTTCGGCTATTTTCCATAAGCATGGAGTGTGATACATACCATGGTCTGCTGCAGTTTATTCTCTCTGTTGCTATATTTCATGGCGGGTACATTGCTGCCCTGGCCTACCTGTGAGGTGATTAAATAGCCCAAGAAGAGGAATGAGTTTGTCATGATGCAGGGGAGTGGAGGGCGTGGAAGCTAGGTCTTGAGGGCGCTAAAGAAGGCAAGGTGATCCTCTATATGGCAGATGCTAAGGGGAATTGCGTTCCGGATTGAGGGGGCTTGGACGGAGATGATGAATCCCCCTATTCTTCTTGATGTGAAGAATTGTAGGGAAACTCTGAAACAAAAATAGGCGATGTATGTTTATTATTAAGCTTTAAAAAATGTAAAGTTGTGTTATATATTTCAAAATTTTAAAACAAAGTACTATTAAAATAAAATATTGTAAACACTTGTTACTTTCACATAAGAGAATTTAAAAAATGTGCAAAGGTACAAAAATAACAAAATTATTGAAAAGGTTACTAAAAGAGGTTGCAACATAAATTTTCTTTTTAAATAAATATGCTAATGTGCAAAAATATGAATGACAATATTTACATATGTACAGTATGTTCTATAACCAGAATATTACTTTTTTCAAAGTGTGGCGTAATTGTTTTTTTAAAATTTTTGCAGCATTCATTTCTCCTACTGCAATAATATTTCCACATTTTAAACATCCTTAAAAAGAATCAAGATATTGTACATTAATGTCTGGTAAAGTTGGGAGTACCACGGAATCACCAATTTGATAAGTTTTAGGAATTTTGGAAAGTAAAGGTTTATTACATTTTTGTACTGTTTCACTTTCTATATATTTTCTTTTTATAGTATGTTTTTCAGTTGTGGTAACTGCAGTTGAACTGGGATTTTAACTTTTACTGCCTTGATTTGTTTTATTTTCATAAACATTTTTAAAATGTATGCCTAATAGACATATTTAACAGCATTGAAGAATTTCCCAAAATATTTTTGGGGGATTACCTCTTTTTAAATGTGATTTGAAGATGACTTCTGTCACGTTTCAGACACCATCCAGGTGAGGAGTCTGGAAGTAGTCCCAAGACCAAGATCTTAGGTTTCCAAATGGCATTATTTATATTAGTATACTTGTTTTCTAAATATTTACTTGTAGTAATGACACAACTTAAAATGGTTCTATGATGTCACTGGTGGGGACTTTTAGTGTTGATGTTCTTTCTGTAAGTGAAGGTTCACATATAGAAACAGAAGACGTACCAATAATTGGTAATTTGTCCAGTTGGTTGAGGTGGAGAGCAGATGTACTAAGTTCTAATGTTCGAAATACTGCTACCTTTAAAAGTTTTTTTAAGTCTTTTTTTTAGGTAAGAGAAGTTGCCACAGTTGGAATGGGACTTTGTTTTATAAAATATCAGTGGCAGAATTATTATTTTTTACCGAATTAAATGACTTCTTACAGTTGAAATGGTAGTAGTACTAGGCAAAACATTTATGTTTGTAGTCTGTGAAATTAAATTTTGCCCATTTGACATGATTCTAATAACAGTACTGGAGGAGATATATGTTTCATTTAGCAGAGTATTGGAATAGTACTAGTTGCAGCACCAGGTGATTTTTGTTTTTCATTTTCTCTTGCTACAGCACTGTCAAGTATTGTAACATTGGTACAGGTAGCAATAGGCAATGTAGTAACAGGCAATGTAGGTTATTTTATTATTAGGCATGAGCATTCTAAGGAAAGTGGGTAATTTAAAGGGACTCATTTTTTGCATTTTTAATTTGTTTGTTTTGGGTGTTTGGAATGGGAAATCAATGAGGTGTGAGACATGCAACTTGACACCAAACATTTGCAGTATTTAACAGCAAATGTCTATTTTGATTGTTTTCTTTCAAATCTTTTGAAGGCGTTGTGGAGACTGAAGGAAAGACTTCATCAGGAGGCTCTGTGCCAAAAAAAAAATATATGAAAAGAATGTATTAATAGTTGTTTGTTATATTAAATTACTTGATGCTTTAATTGTTTACTATTCAAATTATACAATTCAAATATTTAAATAATAGTTTGCAGCCTTTGAATATTTATTTGTATGCTTAGGAACAAACACGTTTTAACTCTTACCTACTAACACAATATACTTTTATATTTATGTTATATACTAACATACACTTACCATGTTGTACTTCTTTTTTGAAGAGGAAAGTAGCTGCCATCTAATTCCACTGTAATAGTCTTTTTGGTAGGTTCGTTCTTTTGGTCTTCCTCGTGAGGTATATTAATTTCTAAAAACGTTCTGCAGTTGGTTCACTTTCAATAAATAAGTCATCAGGTCTCTTGTTTTTTTTTTGTCCTTTGTAGACAAATGTTTGTGGTGTTTTTCGTTATGATGTTCTTTTTCTTTTGCAGCTTTTTTCATGCTTGTGTTTTCTAGCAGAAATTAAATCACAAAGCACACTTTTATTATACTTTTGTTTAAAAAGTACCATTTATTTTCCAAGGACAGTGCTTATTAAAATGTTTTGGACTATTAACTTAAAAGAAAAAACAATTTATTTGAGGAGAAAAGATTTTTGTTTACTTGTGCTCACCGTACACATTTTTCTTATATAGGTTTTGTTATGACAGTAAAATATACTTACATGATTTATGATGATGTTTATTTTTGGAGTCAATCATGGGTTTACATAAATTAAAGTTTTTGTAAGTTATTAATTTTTAACATGTGTGAGAATCAAGCAATTGTTCTATTAACTAATTGAAAATACATTTTTATTTACTTCTTTCATCGAGAACATGTTTACAGACGTGTTTGTCTTTGCAAAAAAAAGACCCAGCATACATTTAATTTTGAAAAATAAAGGAGCATACATTTACTTTTAAAATGTTATTAATTGTATAGTGGGCGCATCGGGTGAGTGTTTAGGCGAGTACTGTTTCGCTGAGCCCACCTTGCTACTCCTGCTACGAGCTACTTGACTTACAAGTTCCGAGAAGAATGTTCCCTCATTTCACACGCATTGGAACCGACTTGGTGTAGCCCTGCCTCCTAATTCCCACAAGCCCTAGCAAAACAAGGGGCCGCGTGCATCGCGCGCACGCATCGGGTGAGTGCTTGGGCGAGTGCTTGTTCGCCGAGCCGACCTTGCTAGTCCTGCTACAAGCTACTTGACTTACAAGTTCTGAGGAGAGCGTTCCCTCATTTCACACGCATTGGAACCGGTATGACCTTTATTATAAACTGTGACCCACAAAGTACACTGAATGTCCCCTGATATTCCAACAATTTACTGAAAACGACTAAAATTTTGTTTATATCCCTTGTGCAGACTTAGCGTAGTCCTGCCTCCTAATTCCCACACGCCATAGAAAAACAAGGGTCCGCGCGCATCGACTGAATGCTTAGGCGAGTGCTGTTTCACTGTTCTGCTGAGCAGCGAGTAGCAACTCCCTAGCACTTCAATACCGGCTAATGAATAAGCCATATGGTAAATTGCGTGCACTCGAACACAAACTTGAGCGACTTAACAATGTCCATCTATACGCTGAAAACTCTCATATCCTGCCTCATTTCAAAGCAATGGCGTTAGCTACCTTAGAACAAAATGCTGCTAAAAGCACCCGAAAAAGTAAACATGGGAAGGCTGCTTGCTCGAAGTCTCTAACAACAGATCTAAGAACCATTTGGCAACCCCTGCCCAAAGTGCAACCTAAACCAAATGGTGAAAATGAAACTTCGCCCATGTCAAGTGTTCGCGATCCTTTAACTCTGATGAGCGGAAAAACAACGAACAGCGTGATCCCTAAGAATCCCTCTGTGCTTCACATATCAGATGAAGATATTTTGGAATTCCCATCCAAATGTGGCCCCTGCCCATTCATGAAGCTTTCAAATAAAACAAAACCAGGGGAAACAAAATTTACGAGCGTGAAAACTAGAACAGCAGCCATGATGCACACAGATGACGGCATAATGACTATGCTGTACTCTCAAGTCATCAAATGTAATACGGCAATTATACCAATAACCAGACTCCTTACAGAACAATGACTCCGTAACGACCAATAATGAAGCAAATCAACTTGATGCTCCCGAACATCTTGAACTCAGGTCTCATGACGACGGCAGTATAGAACAAAGGAGGTCTCCTCTAAGCAGTTTTTTCTCCCTGCTAGGACCGTGCCTGAAACACAGCTGGGCACTCTGATACTACACACATCCACCCTTTCTCACTCTCCTATATTTCAGCTGAATAAGTCGAACTGTAGCACTAATTCATATATAACATCGGATACATCCTTTATCAAGCCCACCTCGAGACCTTCATTAGGCTTAAGACAACCACCCACTCGTGCCTTTCAAATTACACTATCTGCTCTGAATAATGGATTACATAGTCTGTCCAGGCTACATGATACATTAGAAAACATGTTTCTTGCACAATCGGAAGCTCTAAAAGAGACCGTGATGAAAATTGACTGCCTAACTGCTGACTTCCATGAACATAGGGACATCATTGCCAAAAACCACCTTTGCAATGGCCTAGCAGCTTCAAATGACATGTGCCCCCCTGAATACACCTCTCTCTCAAATACCAATCACAAATGCTGAATTGACCCCCTCACATCTTAATGACAAAAATGACTAAGCAGTGATAGCAATTGATGACAGTCAAGAGCCAAGAAGTGCTTCAATCACAACCGAAAATGTGAAGGATTCAGTATTCGAAGTATTCACCAAGCCCAAAGGTAAAAAGAAAATAGCTAAATCTAAAAACATCAAACAAAAAATGAAAAAAATGAAAAAATACCAAGAAAACGAACACTTCTAAAATAAAAAAAACATCAGTGCCCTATCGATACCTGCCAACAGCAATGAGATTGAGCATCCTGGCTTACACCAAAGCATTCGAGAAGAACAAAGGATTGCCAAGACGAACAGGCAAGACAATGACAACCTTAACAAAGACCCGCCCTCCATACAAGACGGTGAAATCAAAGATGAGATCATGAATCTTTCCACCTACTCGATAACAACGTTACAACCAAAAGATGACATTGAAACAACTGATGGAAACGATCCTAGCATCAGTGATCACCACAATGAGAGTAACCAAAGTGGTGCACCATCCAGAGTATGGCTACATGAAGAATCACAAAATGACAGGCTCTTTTTAACACTAGCCACAAACTAAAGAATATAAGTGCATCTTTAACTGAAGACTTAGCCAATAGAAAAAGCGCTCACTCATACAGAAAAAAATGTAAACAAACCCAATGACAACTCACGGAAAAGCAAATGGGAACAACAAAGTAATAAAAACAAATCAGGACCTATAAACAATGATGCGAAAATAATCTTGTCATAACTATGATGGATAGAGAAAGATGTGATCCCTAACCGAACAGGACCACTATCCTCACAACCTTTCAAGCCATCCCCAATTTAAAATGAATTGAAACAAGACACATCCAAGCGATACACATCAGCAACACTCGCAAAATGGACACCGCCACTTTAATAATACCATCACAGATCGTGAAAGAAAGAATATGGAGCTCAAGAGACCTGCTTGCTGAACAAGGCTTTAATTTAAACATCAAACACGCCTACATAATGACCAATAGCAACTATAAAAGCCATATGCAAGAAGAACGTCTAATAAGCTGCGAACGCCAGAGAGGCAATCTTAAGCGAGAAGCATTCTGCGAGTTTAATAAAGCAACTCCACATACAACGAAATGGTCATAATCAAAAAATGCAATTTAAAAACATCAACCACTATGCATCTTACTAGAGCCATGCCTTAGTGGCCAACCACTTGTTTAAATAGCTGTATGTTATGTTATGTTATTTTGCACTTATATAGCGCCTTATATACCATTGGTATGGTCTGAAGGCGCTGGTAGGATGAACGCCCTTGGGAACCGAAGTCCTGGTCAGTAGAGGGAGTAGAGAGAGTCAAAGGTGCGTGTGTGCACCAGGTATGTGGGCAGCTGGTGCGGAATTCCTGTGGCAGCTGCTTCCTAGCGGTAGGTGTGGTGGGTGATAGATCAGGAGTAAGTGTTCGATCTGGCCGGAATTATCCAGACCGAGAGTGGCAGCGTTAGGCCTCAGGAGAATGCTTGGCTGGGGGTGTGAGACCAGCAATGTTTGCTTAGAGTGATGGGGAGTGAGCGGCAGATGTTGATATGAGAACAGTTATACCGAATGGTGTCATAGTATCTCTGTGTTCTAGTTGAATGGTGCAACATCCGAGGCTTCAACCACTTACAGGTTATAAATCCTGACTTGCAGCTTAATAGATATGACCTTATCCTGTTACAAGAAACCTGGATAACATCACAACCTGTCTTACTTGACTATGAAATATGCTGGATTCCAACCATCAAACCAATTAAAGGAAGACTGATGGCAGGCCTACTAACTGCAATTCGAATAGATTCAGGAGGCAAACTAACACCATGGCAAAATCCACACCCTTGCATCCAATTGGTTAAATTACAATTCCCAGCCACTACTAGCTCTTCCTCCACACAAATAGCTATTCTGAATCCATACCGGAACTCTGCTGTCATATCTGATGATGATTTCCTTAAACATGTTTTCACCCTACTAGAAATAGCAGCAATTGATCCAAATTATTCAATAATAATTATAGCGGGCAATCCTAATCTACAATGCTTCCGGGCTGACAGTACATCCAAATCCACTAAGGCAGATAGATGGATGAAGTTGATGAAAGATAGAAATCTTACAATCTTGAATGGCTCCATCCAAGGTGATATCGCTTCAAAACCAACTTGGAAAGGAGATAAATTAACAGCCATACTGGACTATGTGTTTATAATACTCACAATATCAACAATGTGGATAAGTTTTCTGTTATTTCATCTGAAGATAGTGATCACAATCTACTCGAGATCACTTGGAATGAAATTCCTAGTACACCAAGACAATATTACAATAATGATCTGATATTAAACAATGGCAGTTTTAAAATAAACTGGACCACAGCTAAATTACATCTTCTCAGGACAATAATGACAGCTGACAGCTCATACAGCCATAAAGGGAGGAGGCATATGCAAGATTCCTCTCAAAACTACTTCCTGACTATGTTTCAAGAGAACCCACAAAAAGGCTATCGGTCCTTTATAACTTACAAGCATACATACGACTCAAGAATCAAACAGATGAAGATTAACATGAGAGCTGAATTTAAAAAATATAAGAATAACCGCTATAGAAAGGCAAAAAAACTCTCTGCCAAAATAAAAAACAAATACAAGCTGCTAATGAAGCAGCATAACGCAGTTAAAATCCAGAATGACTATGAGAATATAATTAGAGCGATATCTACTCAATCAAGTGCACAAATATAGCACTTACTGAAGAAGGCAAAGACCAATGCAAATACCTCATTGTTACTGAACGCAATAAATTAAATCATATGGATAAATCATTACACAGCCTTATTTGCAGAATATGGCAAAGAAGAAATACAACTCAAATTAGAAAACAACATCAAAGACCTCAAATTTAACTCTGATGACATCTTGATTCAAATAAAAAAACTCTGCTTGTCACGTGCCCGGGGTCCGGATGGGATAACAAACGCTGACCTAAGAATGCACCCTGAGCTATGGTCTGACATTCTAAGCTAGATATATAAAACAATTGAATACACTGGAACCATACCCCCTTCATGGCAACAGTCCGTACACATTCCAATCTTTAAAAAAGGAGACAGAAAAGACCCCTTCAATTATAGACCTCTAGCACAGTTTGATTCTCCAGGGAAAATCTATGCTAAACTAGTTCTCTGTGATACGCAAAAATGGCCCAATCAAACGCAAAGAAAAGATCCCCCAACAAGCAGGTTTTATCCCAGGTGTGGGGACTGCATCCAACTTATTAACAATCTCAGCGCTAAATGAAAAAGCTAGAAGATCTGAGCATCCTTTGTTTCTAGCTTTCGTCGATTTCAAACATGCGTTTGATTCTATATTGCGATCCGGATTGTGGCAGAAACTGAAAAAGGCAGGCTGCCCAGAACATATCCTAAACATACTATATCAGCTGTACACAATATATCTGTAAGAGTGAAGTTGGATCAGAAAGGCATCTTATCGCAACCTATCCAGGCGCATCGTGGCCCCAAGCAAGGATGCATACTTGCAGCTACCCTATTTAATTTTTACAACAGCGAAATAGTGAACAACTCAGGTCGGTCAAATCCTTTTGTCCGAAAATTGGGACTCAACCAGTTGCGCAGCTATTAAATGCAGATGATCTAGTCCGTGCTGATCAGACCCCCATCGGTTTACAACTATCACCTTTACAAAAATATGCTCTGGAAAATAAACTCTAAATAAATGTGAAAAAAACATCCCAGGTGTGGGGACTGCATCCAACTTATTAACAATCTCAGCGCTAAATGAAAAAGCTAGAAGATCTGAGCATCCTTTGTTTCTAGCTTTCGTCGATTTCAAACATGCGTTTGATTCTATATTGCGATCCGGATTGTGGCAGAAACTGAAAAAGGCAGGCTGCCCAGAACATATCCTAAACATACTATATCAGCTGTACACAATATATCTGTAAGAGTGAAGTTGGATCAGAAAGGCATCTTATCGCAACCTATCCAGGCGCATCGTGGCCCCAAGCAAGGATGCATACTTGCAGCTACCCTATTTAATTTTTACAACAGCGAAATAGTGAACAACTCAGGTCGGTCAAATCCTTTTGTCCGAAAATTGGGACTCAACCAGTTGCGCAGCTATTAAATGCAGATGATCTAGTCCGTGCTGATCAGACCCCCATCGGTTTACAACTATCACCTTTACAAAAATATGCTCTGGAAAATAAACTCTAAATAAATGTGAAAAAAACAAACATCATGAAACTAAAGTTTGGAAAGAGATCTTACAAGCTATCTGAATTTAAATGGTCCATAAACTGCACCTCTGCTGTGCACGGACGAATACAAATATCTAGGTACCAACTTCAATAACAGCAAATCAAATGTCCCATATAAGTCTGAAATAAAACAAAAAATGGAAACACTATGTTTGCAAGGAAAGATAATCCATGCCAAATATGGGAAGTTTTCGCTCTCCCCAGCAATAATATATTACAAACAAAAAGCTATTCCTTCAGTCATCTACGGAGCAAAATCCAAACTGTCAGCCAGATTGGGACATCATTGAAGGCATCTTTTGGAAATCATCACTACCAGTACCATGCAGCAATACAATTGCTAACATTTGATATGAACTTGGTCTAACATCACTTAAAGCAAAAATAACCAAATTGAGAGAATTTTGTAAGCGAATAATGGAAAGAGCGGACATTGTCGAACCCACCCTTCGAAACAACCCAGATAGAGCCAAAAGAAACTGTGGAACATTTATTGGATTGATTGATAAGTGAACAAAATGCAGAAGCTATAAAATGTGGGATTTTAATTTTTTTCCTCTAAAACTAATTGAGCAAGTTCCCCAATATATGCTAAAATATCCAGATTAACAATCCTTTGCAAAAATATTGTGATTACGGCTGAATTTATGGCCTATGAGAGCCATCACGGCAATACGACAAAAAGAGGAAATCTATAACACCAAATGCAGATACTGTGATTCTGAAACTGATAACGAAACATTAGAACATCTATCCTATTGCGAAAAGAAGCCTACTACAAATTCTTTGAAAGTTATCGCATTTTGGACCAAAAACAAATTAATTAATGCAAGCCACATTTCGCTAAATCTGGCAACGATAAGATTCCTAGAGAGAATACAATGGCAATAATATTAAACCCTGAAAAAGAAGAGATAATGCGAATGAAACAGAAATGTTGTGAAATGAATATTGAATGGATTTAAATGAATGTAATGTAATGATTTTAGAATTGACAATTTGGAATACCATACCACATCAAATTGCGAGAGGCTTTAATATAAAGCCGAAACGCAAAAATAAAATACAAAATAGTGGGCTTTTTCTGTATTATTTGAAAGGTTTTCACAAAATGTTTACTATTGTTCCTAAGCGTTGTGGAAAGGTAGCACATTTGGGCATGGTTAAAACATTTACAAACAACAAACAACAAAAGTAGTCAACTGTAGTAGTGATGCTGATCCAATACTTATAAATCTAGGACTTTTATTCCCAAAACATTTCTAGCCAGCATGTGTTTCGACCTCCTAGGTCTTTCTCAAGGCTATTCATCAAGTTGAGGCACTCATTCTAGAGGCATATCCATTGACAGTCATGGATTTCCATGCTAATACTGTATAATACTTGGGCCCATATTCCTTTGTGATTGCCATGTCATGCTAAATTCTGTGGATTGGGTTAGTTGCTCGTTAAGCATAAAAATCGTCCATGATAATCAAATTTTGTATTTCATTCCAGTTTTAGATAGCTGCTGATCTTTCAGTGGCTGCCTTACTTAGGTGCAGTCAAACCGCTTTTGGCATGCCGCATGTACATATGATTTTGGGAATAAAAGTCCTGGAATTATAAGTATTGGATCAGTGCAATTACTACAATTGACCACTTTTTTATTTTTTTTATTTAATAATGGGTGCAGAGTAACACCTATGCCAACCGGGGTTGCAGCAATCCACACTATATGTGATTACATTGCTGTAGTTCACAGGACGCATGCACACTTTTTGTTGGCACATGCGCATTTCAATCAAAAGGTTCTACGCAGTGATTTTGTTTTATAAGTACTGATACTGATCTGTGTAATGTACCCTGTTTCCAGCCATTAATCATATGCATCCATAACCTGGGTGTAATGGACATTAGGCATGTGTTTGTAGTTGGTACGTCCTTCTATGGAGCAGCATAATGATAGTGAACATGCGCACAATGCTTTTGTAACATTTTGTATCTGGTTGTTTCGTCCTGCATATGCAAGGCAGCATAATGACAGTGAACATGCGCACTATGATGTAATGTATGCCTGCACTTGTAAAGTTAATGGGCCTCATTACGAGTTTTCCGGAAAAAAAACAACAATATCAGCATGCCGGTGCCACTGTGTCCGTGTAGCACTGCTGACGGAATCTGCGTAGATTCTGAGTCAGCGAGTACGCGCATTCCGGCATGCCATTAACTGTAGCACCGGCATGCCGGTAAGGGCCCCCAACACCACGTTACCGTCATCCCTGATATCACCGGTACCGCGATGCTGGTAATAACGTCACCAGAAAAAACTTCATTGCGCCGAAACAGGAAATGCACTGGCCATCTTGAAAAACGCAATCCATTGCAATCCTCAGCTCACAGCACTTGAACTGGAGAACTGAGTAGGAAGGAACGTAGCTGACCAACATGACAACCAGGCAAGGCACCGCCCATCGCCGCAAACCCCAATTCAGCGACATAGAACTGAACATGTTGGCCGACACACTGGTTGAACATGCAGATGTTGTGTTCTGTGCCGACCTGCGGTGGGCAGCCCAACTAAGTAAGAAAGCGGTATGGGAGGAGGTGGCCCGCAAGGTCTCAGCGGTGGGGATGACAGCCCGGACCGTCCGCGATTGATGCAATCGGTGGGACGACCTCCGACTGCGGGGCCGCAACCTTTTGTCGGCCCAGCGCAGCCAGGGGATGGCCACAGGAGGCAGTCCGCCATCGCACATCAAGCGTGCCACATGGGAGGAGACCTGCAGCCCCGTCATGAACATGGAGGGCATTGATGGTGTTGGACTTGCCAAGATGGGAGCTGGATCAACGGATGATAATGATGAGTCTTCCTTACTGTAATCCCAAAGTTACACCACACTCCTTCCTCCTAAACCCCAAAGGAGAAGTCAAAAAGCCAAGTAAGTGTCACGGATTCCATACTGCAGTAGCACCCACCTAAAGCCACCTCCCACACAACTACAATGTACCTGCCACGAACACAACCAACAATCCCCACTGACACACCACACATAACCCCTTAATTGACAACACAAGCACGATCAGCATGCACACACACACATACACATAAATGTACAGCTGCAGCCCTTCCCACTGTGGCACCTCATGGCAAGATGCACACATCAACTTCACCAGTTGCACTCCTGACACACCCACCATGTACATACACGGAGGGCCCCATATCCGGCGCTGTGTAACTAGAGGCTCAGGTATTGTATCGGCAAAGAGCCTAACGAGGAGCCCGACGAGGAGCCCGTGCAGGAGATGCACATCTAATGGGATGGTTTCAGGACGCACTTAGAACTGAGATTCGTCCACGAACCCTCTCCCTCTTGTTGATTCCGGGGCTTGCGTCCACTTGGGAACCGCGATTGAATTAATTCTCTACGGCATCCCTCCTGTCCCCCACATGATTCTGTTGACTTGGGGCTTACCTGGCCATGGCTACAGAAGTTGTTGGCAACTTGGGAAGCTGCTTCGTGCAGCCCTAAGATTGTAAAACTTGTTTTTTCCTGATGAAGACATTGATAAATGATCCGAAAAAACATCGAAACCGTTTGAGAAAATTGGGGATGTGGTCATATTTGACATCCAAATTTACCCACTCCTAGAGTAGACCACTTCTTATGACAACTATAGTGGTCATGTACATTGATTGCACTTTACTAAAAATGTAAAAGCTGCTAGCTATGACTTTTAACAGGCTTTACTGTATATGTATTGTTGTTGGGTATATAAATTGTATGGAATGCGTATGTATGATGGTTGGATGTGGACGAATGAGCGAATGATTTATTGTCAATTGTATGAATTATATTGATCACTCTGTTCTTAATACTCCTGCAATGTAATGAATATGCTAAGTGCAGATTAAATCACGATTAATTTGTTTATTCAAAATTTCTTCTGAGCAAATTAGTTATACTAATACCCTAGCCCAGAGTGGGGAGTTTCCTGCATCTTTCAGAGATACATACACGCAGTGTAAACATCAAAGGCTCAACGTACAGAATGTGTGCACATCAGTTCGAAAATCAATCACCACATCGCCCTGTGGTATGGCCACAACACGCAAACCACTACACACCTGTAGTCCACCCAACAGACACCATGCACAACATGTCTGCACCGTAAGAATGCCCCGATACTGCATCCCCTCAGGTCCTGTGTGCACCATGCCAGGCCCTCCAACATGTCAATGACAATGCGCATGACTCTGAATATAGTATCATGGATGCATGTTGGATGTGAACACACCCATGACCAATGCACTGCCTCACTGTCCCCCACAGGCACTGGAACAGACAGCGCCGCAGCGAACACACTGGCTGCAGCAAGGAGCCGTCAACCTCTAAGTCGAGACCAAAGCCTGCAACGCCTTCCACGTCACATCCCCCCTGCCAAGAGGACATACAGGCCGGCTAGCAGAGCAAGGAGCCACCATCTACCTCTAGCAAGGCCCCCCAGAAAACCACGACTCCTGCCAGCAAACTGCTCCCGGCAACATCTACACCTGGCAGCAAGGCCCCCAAACCAACATCCACTCCTGCCGCCAAGGGCCCCAAACCAACACCCACTTCTGCCTCCAAGGCCACCGGTAAACATCCACATCGGGGGCACCAGAGCCACTTCAAGGGGAAGAGCCGGAATGCCCTGTGGCCAGTGAGCCTGAGGAGGCACATTCAGCGGTTCAGGGTGAGCTGGGTGAGGCAGCTCAATCCGCACTTCACAGTGAGGTAGACTCACCAAACCGCAGCCAGCAAGAGGAGGACGAAACAACACAACCCAGGCAGGGGAGCACGCCTAGTGCACCTGCACATGGCTCAAGTGCACACAGCGCAGCAGAGGACATTGCCCCTGACACCTACAGCGACAAAGCTGTCTTCAGCTCCCAGCCCACCTCCCCTGGCAGCACATGCACCACAGCACATCAGGGACATTGAGGGGCGAATGATGCGGATGGAAAACCGGCAGCAAGCAATGCAGGCCCTGGTGACCCAGTTTGTGTCGGACGCTGAAGTAACACGCCAGGCCATGCAGGACGGCCTGCATGAGAATGCAAGGATGGTGAGCAGGGCTGTGTACCGCGTTGCCAGGCGCATCTGTGAACGAAATGCAGCAATGACAGCCCTTGCGCAGTACATCACAAAATTGGCAAACGCCATTGCCGATCAAGTTACTGTGCCCAAAAGCCCCCCAACCCGGTCCATCACCGAACAATACACCGGCTAGTTCCACTCAGGCGAGCCCTGTACGTCGCTCGCAGCGACTTGTGTGACACACAGAGGCTCAGCCCCTCCTCCAAAAAGGGGGCGTGAATAATGGAACTCTGAATTGCATGTTGAGTTGCAGTACTAGTGAAGTGGGGGTGTTGGGGTACTGGGTGTGGGGGTAGGGGAGTTGGGGTATTGGGTGTGGGGGGAGTTGGGGAGAGGGAGTTGGGGTATTGGGTATGGGGGAGCGTGGGGGGAGGGGGAGTTGGGGTAGTTGGTGTGTGGGTAGTGGGGTATGGGGCACAAGGGTCAACTGCATTGATATTGGTGGTAGTACTGCATTGCCAAATTTGCATAGTTTTTCTCTGATCAATACAGCATGTATGAGAAAGAAAATCACTTTACTAGACATTGCTTCTTCAGTGTGTGTCAATTTAATTATGTACAGTGCCCAGTGCCACCCATCCCCAGTGCCCTCTTCTCCAGTCCATCAGAAGTAGTGATCAATTACATCTTGGCGTGTCGCATGTCCTTCCTTCACATTGTGGTGATGAGGATTTCCACCATCATCATCCTCATTCTCAGGTGGCATCATGTCCGTGTCAGGTGGCAGGGGTACGTTGCGTCGGATACACATGTTGTGTAGCATGGCACATACTAACACAATCTTCCCACCTTCTCCAGCCTGTAAATGAGTGCCCCACCCGAACTGCTGAGGCAGCAAAACCGGGCCTTCAACAGACCAAAAGTCTGCTCAGTCGTGACACAAGTGCATGCATGTGCACGGTTGTAGTCCTCTTCATGCCTGTTGACTGGTTGCCTGATGGGGGTCAGGAGCCATGGCCTCAGGGGATACCTAGCATCACTTGCATGGGAGCAATAGAAAGTGTACTTGTCGGGAATTCCTTGTAAGCACTGCCTGTACAGTGTTCATGATTACATCATGCAACAGACTATTAATGACTGCACATGGCATGTGACTTATTCAAAGACCCAGATATGTGTACTTAGGGATGATCCATGGTTGGGGGGGTCAGGAGGGGTGCTGTTCATGTCCCAAGGACCATTCAATCAGAAACAGCACTCTCACAAATGAAGTCCAAAAGCCCTTGATGTGCTCACATCTGTTGGATGTGTTACCAATGAAAATGGCCTATGAATGCACAGTGCATAGTGACACATTTGCCTAATGTGCTTCATGGAACACAGTGGTTTCCAAATCATGCATTCGACTACTTGATGTCACCATGTACATGTCCATCAACGCCTTCCCCCATATGACTAAGGCGCATTCACATTGGTGGTATGTGCCGCCGGTGAAGGGTTACATTTCTGTGATAAGGCTGGGTGGGGACTGGCATGGTTGGAATGAGGTACTTTGGGGGAGTTCTGCAGCTCTCAATCATATATTGGTGGTGGTAACTGATTGATGATTGTAATCGTTTCCATGTTTGGAGCTGTCCCTTAAGGTGACAAGACAGGCATACTGGTCTGCGGTGTACCTGTGAAGTGAGTGCAGTGACTCAAATTTCTCTGTCTGGCAGCTGGATTTAGCCCAGGCATGGCAGCATGACTTGTGATATCCTTTGCTGCGCTCATGTATTTCATGCATTGTGACTGCAGGGTGGTGCATTGTGGTACCTGTGGTTCATGTCTTATGATGTTCCTGATGCATGTGCTAGTGTTGGCACTGTGTATGTTGCTTGCACGTATGCACAGCTCTGTAGGCATGCCACATCTGCATCCATTGGCTGTGTCCCACTGTCTGGTGAACTAACTAGGGTCACAGTTTTAGGCACCCAGGACGCTGTGTATGGTCTTGTTCCATTCTATGTGTGTGATTTGTTATTGTTCAGGTTGGGAATGTAGAGGTATGTAGGTCTGGTTCCTCATACGACTTTAACTTCTGTTTCCCAACGCAGTCTATCTACACTTCATTGTATTCACGGTAATGCTTACTCCTATTTTCAGGGGTTGATTATGGATTCATGCATGTGGGGTGCACTTGTGCTGCTCATGCATGCAATCCTGTGCTATGTTCCAACATCCCTCATGGCCCAGCCAGCAGACAGGTTGCCGATGCTTGTGCCCCCCCCCCCAATCAACACCCCTAATGTCCTCCCTGTGGTTAGACTCACCCAGCAGCCAGGTACGTTGTGCAGCGTGTCGTGCCATGTTGCGGGGAAGCGGGGAGTTGCGCAGCAACATGGCATCATGTGTAGAGCCAGGGAATCTTGCACAGCAATGCGTTATGATTTTGCGTGCATCACACACCATCTGGACACCCAGAAGCCAGGTATGTTGTGCAGCGTGTCGTGCCATGTTGCAGGGAAGCGGGGAGTTGCGCAGCAACATGGCATCATGTGTAGAGCCATGGAATCTTGCACAGCAATGCGTTATGATTTTGCGTGCATCACACACCATCTGGACATTCAGGGAATGGTAGAGCTTCCTGTTGCGGTACACTACCTCCACAGCATGACGGACTACCTGCTCCACATGTGCAGTCGAGGGCACCAATTACATTTGGCATGCCTGTCAGTGCATGGTATGCTATTTTGGTTGCATTCACCTCCTCCACAGTCCATGGTAAATTGATGTGGTCCCTTGCGTGTTTCAGGAGTGCATCTTACACCTAGTTGAGCACACGGGAGAAACAGGGTTGTGTATGCCATGCAGCTGCCCCACTGTGTGCTGGTAAGTGCCTGTGGCAAGGAAGTGTAGCCCAGACACTACCTTTAGCAAGGGGGGGATGGAAGTCCGGATGTTGATGAGGCTCACCAGGTCATCATGAATGAGGTCCACTATTATGGAGATGGTGTCCCTGTCCAGGTGGTACAGGGTGTAGATGTGTGGAGGGGTTGGGTCAAATGGACTGGCCCTTAGGCGAGGGATTGTTGGCTGCCTGCGGGGTACAACTGCCTGTACTATTGGTATGTGCTGGCCCAGTCTCGCCCTCCTTCTCCTCCTGCGCCTCCGCTGCATTCTCTGATTCACTGCCTGCTCAAGGAGTAGCAGTGCAGGCATGTCCACCAGCCCCAGCATTGCAATTGCTAATGGTAGCATTGTGGATTTGGGAGGGGTGTGGTGTGTGGGAGTGCTCTGTTTGTGCTGTGCCAGACTCCATTGCCTCCACCTGTGCTGACTGTGTGCACCTGTGGCAGGCTTCTACACAGCAGATTCCTATTAACGCCTGCTCTGCGATGCCGGTGTTTACGGCATCATGGTATCCATTGTTACCGGCATCTCCATGCCAGTGATTGCATGTCCATGCAACTCTTAATGTGCACTTGGCTGCAGCATGATGGTGTCACTGACACGGCTGCCACGTGTCCAAGGTCATACTGGCAAGGGAGAGGCCGATTGCAGCAGGTCCCTGCCAATGCCGGTAACACCGGCATCGCTGCTCGTAATACTCGAGTCCGGTAAACGATGCCGGCACATTAATGCCGGCATCGATTTTACCGGACCACCATCCTTGTCATGGGGCCCAAAGTCTTTTGAGTTACTTATTTGCATGCGCATATGTATAGTGTTCCATCGTGTTTTACAGTAAGAATGTGTTTTTTTCCAGATGCGTATGGCGATTCAGGACGCTGTTTATGGTCTTGTTCCATTCTATGTGTGTTATTTGTTATTGTGCAGGTTGGGAATGTAGAGGTATGTAGGTCTGGTTCCTCATGCGACTTTGACTTCTGTTGCCCAACGCAGTCTATCTACACTTCATTGCATTCATGGTAATGCTTACGCCTATTTTCAGGGGTAATTATGGATTCATGCATGTGGTGTGCACTTGTGCTGCTCATGCATGCAATCCTGTGCTATGTTCCAACACACCTCATGGCCCAGCCAGCATACAGGTTGCCTATGCTTGTGCCCCCCCCCCAAGCAACACCCCTCATGTCCCTGTGGTTAGACTCACCCAGCAGCCAGTTACTTTGCATATGCATACTATACACATAAACATTAATTGTTAAGATCTCAAAATGGCAAATTCTATTTTCCCAAACATTTTCAGTGCCCAAATTCGAGATGAAATCTAGGCACTTGCCAAAAATGTGAAATTTGAAGTGGCCGAATTTGAGATATTTCGGCTGACAAAATATTTTCTTATAAGAAAACCCCATGTTAAAAGATGTTCAAAACGTGATCAAAGTAACGTTTTTTTAAACTATGAAACTGTTAATTTGCAATTGTTAAAATCTCAATGTTGAGGCGGCTGGCTGCCTTACAATATTACTCTGGAATATTTTCAGATTAATTCTTGTAAGCTTTCGGAAGTTCTGAAGAAAAGTAATTTTCTGAAACTGACAGATATGGAACTTTGATGTTCGGGGCTCAACTGTGAAGTTTTCTGTGAGGATTTCTTCTTTGTGGTTTTCTTATCCTTTTTCCTTGCCGTCCGGGTCTCATGAAGAAAAGGGCGAGCCTCCCCTGACGCCACCCTGCTCAGTAGAAAAAGCACCAGGCAGGCTGACACTGGGGAGACCAAACAATACAGGAAAAAAAGCAATGAAGGAGAAAAAACCTGCTGTAGTAATGGAGGCAGTAATACAAGGTAAGTTGCCAGGAAGGAAGGGGGAGTCCCGATGGAATGAAAAGGGAGTCAGAAGGCGAACAGGGAGGATGAGCGGAATAAGGACCAGGAAGGAAGGACCAGGGGGGAGGACAGGATACAGGAGAGGAAAGGCAGTGAAGCGGTGAGCGAGGAAAACACTGACTGAAGGAAGAGAGGTGAAACCAAGTGTTGAGACGCGAGGTTCGCTGAGTCTCCGGCTGCTATGAAGCTCAGGATCCAAGCGTGCTAGCAACTAGACTGTGTCCCGTGAATGGGGAACACTAGCGGTGGCCATGGTGGAAGGAAACATCGCCGCTGTTACTGAAAAGAACACTTGCGGCGGCCATGTTGGTTAGGAAAAATGGCTGCCGCGACTGAAGAGTGAACTTTTCCACGCCCTCCAGAAGGGTCTAGCCCCGGGGCACATGACAGAAACTCCATAGGAACTTCTTCTTAACCGTCACTATGCCTTGCGCTAGTGCGAAGGCATTATATATATTATGTATATATATCTATATATATATATCTATAGATATATATATATATAGATATATATATCTAAACAAGACGAGGCAGGGATGCCAGCACAGGCAGTCTACCCAACGTGATCACACGATCTGTCAACAATCCGAGGGACAGGCCGAGAGGCAGGAAGACCTACAATTAAATATTTTTAACATCTTTACCCGGGCTCTCACAAGAGAAGAAACATTGGTACTATCATTAGGTCTATCCTTCAGCCCCACCCATCTATATGATTACACATCAACTAGGGTTGACCTCTTCAAGTTCCTGAAAAAGTTAAAATCAACTAAATTCTATGCGACAAAGGTCAATGAAGTACCCAGGAACAAAGAGAAATCATCTAGAACAATCTCTTCCCTCACAGATAAAGACATGGTTAGTCTTATTTGTCTTGCTAATATGGAACAGCAAACAGAAGCGGAATGGGAGAGGGCATCCACTTTGGATAATGTGACATTGGAAGTACAATTTGGGATACCTACTGATGTTGCATGCCCTAGCAACTTCAAACCTAAGTCTATTTTTTGTCCCAACATCGCATGTAGCCCTATTGACACCTTTGAAAGTCTGCTCCTACAAGACCTCAAGAAACTACCCGTCAAAATATTACCATCTTCCAGAAATTTAAATTTTCTGCAATTCAAGGCTTTAGAGGATTTAAAGGCACTTGAGGGTTTTTCGTTGGTTACATGTCCTTTTATGACTAAATAAAGACTATTTTTTCTAGAAGATGGTATGGTCATGTGTGCAAGGGATTTTTTGTGACATGTTTTTGGGGAGTTTTTTGTAGTGTTACAACTCTCCATCTGCGTGTGTTTATATATATATTTATATATATATATATATATATATATATATATATATATATATTCACTTTGTTAAATGGACGTTATGTTTAAGTTGGACTAATAAAAACCTATAAAATTCAAAGAACAAACTTTGTTAAACGGACGTCTTTGATGTCCTGGGTGTTAGTTTTAGCAGTACACAGTGGTGGCGCGAGTTATGGTTGCTTAGCTTACCATAACTGGAGAATTTCAGAGGTTTTTCGGTTTTACTTGGAACCATAACGTCCGTTTAACAAAGTTGTTTCTTTGAATTTCATAGGTTTTTATTAGTCCAACTTAACCATAACATCCCTTTAACAAAGTTTTTTCTGTGAATTTGAAAGGTTTTTATTAGTGCAACTTAAGCATAACGGCCCTTTAACAAAGTTTTTTCATTGAATTTCATAGGTTTTTATTAGTGCAACTTAACCGTAACGTCCCTTTAACAAAGTTTTTTCATTGAATCTCATAGGTTTTCATTAGTGCAACTTAACCATAACATCCCTTTAACAAAGTTTTTTCATTGAATTTCATAGGTTTTTACCAGTGCATGCTATTTTCCTTCAATTTACTAATATCATACTTACCCAATATAGCAATATTTGTGTCCAATTTCCAAAGTTTCACCTTAAAACTCAGCCATTTCATACCATCTGGAATAATTTTTAACACTTCTATACACTTCTTGCAACTATTTCAACTAGTTTTGCATCCGTAGATGTCTACGAACATCTGACTTCATAGCGGACCTTTCAGACAGTAGGGGTGTCATGGGGCCTCATTACACGGAAGGCGGTGAGCCATGGCGCTATTAGCGCCATGGCTCATGCCGGTAAAATACCGGCACCGCCTTGGCGGAAAGGGGATTTACCGCCCCATCCCAAGGTCGGTGGGGCGGTAAATCCCCCTTCCGCCATTGCCCTTCCCCATTCCCATTTCTGCCCCATAGGACTCTATGGGAATGGGGAAGGCGCTAATTACGGCACCGCAATTTTGAGGTGCCGTAATTAGCTCCGAGGTCCCTTAGCGGGTTGGTTTTTAACGCCTGCAAAAAGCAGGCGTTGAAGCACCAACCCGCTAAGGGACCTCGTAGTAAGGCGGTAGGGATTTACCGGTACCGGTATTTTACCGGTACCGGTAAATCCCTACCGCCATCCGTGTAATGAGGCCCATGGTATTAGTTTTATGACGTACGATAACCTTCTTGCCAAATGACGGTATATCATGGTTATCGCGGTATAGCAGGTGGAGTTAACTAATCTTCACAAATATTTTCTGAAAGGTCATACATTGTCAGATTTATCATCAGATTTATCATCACAAACCAAACCAGGCACCCAATTATTTCTATTCAATAATAAATTCTATAATCAGCTAAGGGGTACGGCTATGGGAACTAGCTTTGCTCCACCCTACGCAAACTTTACAATGGGTTGGTGGGGAAAAAACAATAGTATGGACTGAAATCAACAGTAAATACACCAACCAGGTTATTCTTTGGCTGATATTTATTGACAATCTTTTTATCCTATGGAAAGGAGATGATAAAGACTGGTTTGACTTTGTGAAAATTCTGAACATCAACAAACTGAACCTACATTTCACCGAAACACATAGTCAGGAGGCAATCATCTTCCTTGATGTGGTAGTAAAAGCAAATCAACATGAAATAATTACTGAACTCCATCGAAAACCGACGAGCTCCAATATGCCACTATTAGCAAGCAGCAACCATCCTACTGCTTTAAAGTGGAGTATTCCATATGGCGAGTTTGTTAGAATTCAACGAAACTGTTCTAATCTGGACTGCTTCGACAAAGAATGTAGACTAACTGCAATAAACTTCAAGAAACAAAGATATCCAAAAGTCGTACTGTAAAGAGCATATCTAAAGGCTCGAAATTTGAATCGTACAGAATTACTTTCAACAAATCGAGATTGCGAAGAAACTGATCAAGAAAACACCATTCAGCTCATCCTAATGTATGGCACACATTCCGGTGCCATTCGCAAAATACTCCAGCGACATTGGAATGTGCTACGTTCGGATGAAGTTCTGGCATCATACCTAGGAGAAAAAATAAATATCACATATAGAAAGTCTTGTTCCATTAATGATTTACTTGTTAGCAGCTACATGCCACCTGTAACCAAAACACCAAACACCGGCACATGGCTAACCCGAAATGGAAATGGTTTCTTTAGGTGTTCAAAGTGTAAAGCCTGCCAATACGCCATGAACAGCACCACCTACACACATCCAGTATTGGGCCATACGGTGGAACTAAAGGCAAGAATTACATGCAACACGGAATTTGTGGTATATGCCCTCATGTGCTCGTGCAAGTTATGGTACATTGGAAGCACTATTGGCAAGCTAAAATTGAGAATTCTCCAGCACATGAGAGCAATCAAGAACTTCGATGTTGCATATCCAATGGCAGTACACTTCAAAGAAAATTGAAAGTTTCAGATTCTTCGGTGTATATCATGTGAAAGAAAACCCCAGAGGGGGTAACCGAGAACTGGAACTTCGACAAATGGAAACTAGATTTATTCTAGATTTTGAAACCAAAAAGCCAAAGGGACACAATTTGAATGAAGAATTGTACACGTTTTTAGGAACTTAAAATTGACATACAAGTCTGAAGCAAGTGTGGCAGAATCTAACATCTTTTTTTTCCCAACAGGTTTCTATGTGCGTCAACAACAGAATCATCAAAAAAGTCAACAAAAAAGTGTGTTCCACCATCAAATAGCAAATTGATGCTAATGGAATCACAGAATTTTTGCTTACATTCTGGTTGTAGTTTCACTTCAGAATTTACAAAAATGGCAGGTGCCATATTTTGTTTTTATTGGTGAGTAGGTGATAAAGCACAGTCTTGTGTGGTTTCCTTATCTCAAATCCTTTAGTGTTGCTTAGAAAAAGTCATGACATATACCCATGTGGTTGAGTAATGCAATACTGGTAATAGCTGGGACCCTGTGGACAAACATAAAACCATTGTCTAAATTTTAAGACAAGTATAGTCTATTGTATATGATATTTGCTATAGATAGTTACCAATGACACAAAGTACCCGTTCTTAACACAAACCTTTAATGCAGCGAGAATGATCATGCATGATGCATTTACGATATACAATTTAAAAAAAGGCACTAAGCACTTTTTATATGTGGAAAAGAACACATTTTGGCAGCTATGTTTTTATATTTATGCACTTAGCACTTTAAAATCGTAATCGGAATAAGAGTTGTTGCCATGCTTTTGTCAAGGAATTTAGCACCTTCATATGCACTATGCACCTTATTAAGGAATTAGCGATTGTTGCTGCTATAGTTCTGATGCACTAAGTACCTTATAACCTCAAGGAAAATAAGAACAATACTGCCTACCTTTTCCCATGTTTCTAAATGCCACAAGCACTAATATCATAATATCGGAAAAACTACTGTTTTGGTTTTATTCATACGTAAAGCATTTCTCAAGTGCTACATATTTTTATTGAATGTATAATAATTATTGCAGTCATGGCTTTGATGAATTTTAAAATTAGACAAGCAATTGTCCTTCTCTGTAAAACCGTATTTTCTACACAGGGAAAATACAATTGAAAATGGCCAATCATATTCACTAGGCATATTTAAACTCATAATCCGCAATATTTAAACTCATACATGCACACCACTATTGGTTTGAAAACTAGTTCAAAATGGCCGCCTTGATATTCGTGTGTAGAAGGTGGAGAAAAGAGGAAACAGATATAGGACAATTGCAGAGTGGAAACCATAGAGACTAACAATGTGTAAGAATATATATGTATCACCCTGGTGTTTGAAACATTTGTATGTGAACAAGCAGCGATCACGCTGCGAAACGCGTCATACTAGCGTTCTCCTTTTTTAACATTTTTTAATGGTTTAACAATTAATACAATTTTGGATACTATGAGAGGAAAACAACTGAGTCAGGCTGGTTCTTGAAGTTACAGCGCAACACAGATGTGGGAATCGATTGGAGTGCAGATCCTTCTCTGGGGCGCCGGAGGTCTGGCTGCTGTCCCCTTTGTTTAAATATATATATATATATCATTAACAAAAAACATTGTTAAAGTGACGTTCTGGTTAAGTTGCACTACTACAAACCTATCCCCTTTACTGAAAAAACTATGCTAAAGGAAGGGTCTGGTTAAAGTGGCCTTCTAAAAACTCAGTGAAAAAACATTGGTGAAGGGACGTTAGGCTTCAGTTGCCCTAAGAACAACCTAGCAACTTCAGTGCAAAAACTTTTGTTAGAGGAACGTTACAGTTACTTTGCACTAACAACACCCTATCCATACTATGATTACAAGTAAAACCAAAAAAACCCAGAAATTCACCAGTTATGGTAAGCTCAGCAACAATAACTCGCAACTCACTGTGCACTGCCAAGACTAACACCAATGACATCAAAGATGACATCACAAATCACAAAGGTCTTGCTTCCTTTAGTATTTCCACGCATCTTGTTGGAAGATGCAAATGTCTGAATTCTATGCCTTCAGGTGCCATGCTACCAAGTTGAGTGTCTGTAGCTTTGGGTGTGTTAATTTTCCAGATTGTTGTTCTAGTAAGTTGTGCACTACTTCAGGTTTCATTGATGGATGAATTGCCATCCTTGTGAGATGGGGTGCCATGTTTGTCTTGCCCACATTGGAGCAATCAGTATTATATTAAGATGTTTATGGCATAGTTTCTGCACTACTTTGCAGAGTTGCAGTTTTGTGGGGCGGAGTGGGGGGGGAGAGCCTAACCGAATATCAAAGACCAGTTCATCCATAGTGTGTTCCCTAGTGACCCATTCTCTGGGTACCTGGATGCGAAGTTGGGGCATTTGGCATTCTTGGCAGTTGCAAACAGATCCACTGTTGGATCACCCCCATATTGGAAATTCAGTTTGAGGGTGTCTGTGTAGCACTCCCACTTGTGTTGTTGATTGATTGATTGATATTTTATTTCTATCGCGCTCGTACACACATGTTTCAGAGCGCGACAAGGCATGGGAGGGCAACAGGGGAGAACAAAACAGCAATCTTACTAGGCCCAGTGACATTGAGAAAGCGCAAGTGCATGGGAGAGGGGGGAGGGGAAAAGTGCATGGAAGGGGGAGAGGTAGAAAGTGCGAAGCAGAGGAGAAACAGATAAATAGCAATAAATAAATAAATAAAGGCAACAAACAGTGGTAATGCAGCCAGCAATTTGCAGTGCTAGGTTAAAGGCAGCAGACAGGGTAGGTCCGATAAGTGCAGGAGGAAAAAGGGGGGGCTATATGGGTACAGATACAGACCCCAGTGCAAGGGGTGGCCCGGAGGCAGTGCGGGAGGGTGAGAGGATGACCAGGTACCTGGGCCCAAAAGACAGAGGGTGGCCAGGTGCACGGTGCCAAGAGAGAACAGATCAGCAGGGGAGAGGGGGAGCGAAGGCAGAAGAAAAGAGGAAGGTCTTGAGGTGCTTCCAGAACCGGAGATGGTTCTCCTCAAGTTTTAGAGTGGCAGGGAGGCTGTTCCTGAGGGAGGCCCCAGCCGAAGACAGAGATCTACCCCCAGCTCGTTTCTTAGAAAAACGACTGACCCTGAGTGAGTTGGATGTAGAGGAGCGAAGAGCTCAAGAGGGGAGGTATTTGCGGAGGGATTTTGGACCCAAGCCCCAGAAAGCCTTGTGGACAATGCAGAGGGTTTTGAATTTAATCCTTGCATCCACTGGGAGCCAGTGAAGAGATTTCAGAACTGGAGGGATACGATCCCAGGGCTTGAGGCCAAGGACAAGTCTCGCAGTCCTGTTCTGGATTAGTTGCAGAGGGTGGAGAGTAGAGGCAGGTAGATTTAGAAAGAGGCTGTTACAATAGTCTAAGCTAGAGAGAACCAGAGCTTGAGATACCATGAGCTTCTGGGGAAAGGAGAGGAAAGACAGAGTACCTCTGAGGAGGTGCAGTCGGAAATTTGAATTTTTAGAGACCTTAGAGATGTGGGTGGAGAAGGAAAGGAAAGGGTGGAGTCAAAGATGACCCCGAGGTTCTTAGCCTCGCAGGTGGCGGTAGGAGGAGGGCCAAGGGAGGCCGGCCAGAGAGTGAGGGGAAAGGATGGTGAAGGTGTGCCGATGAGGAGGATCTCCATCTTGCTGGCATTCAGACAAAGATCATTGGCGGCACACCAATCTTGAATGGCAGTTAGGCAATCAGAGATGAGAGAGGGAGAGGAGGTGGCAGAGGGCAGGCTGAAAATGAGTTGAGTGTCAGTGTAGCACTGGAAATTTGAGCAGAAAATGGCAATGCAGTGGGCGAGAGTTGCCAGGTATTGGTTGAAAAGCCAGGGCGAGAGGTTAGACCCCTAGATAGATGAAAGGAAGGACCCAAGTTGGACCTGGGCGGGTCGATCTGAGAGGAAAGAGGTCAGCCAGGCCAGAGCCTGATCAGTGATACCCACGTTTTCACGGATAAGGTTGAGCAGGATGGCATGGTTGACCGTGTCTAAGGCAGAAGAGAGATCGAGGAGATGAGGACAGAGGGAATGTTAGAGTCAAGGTTGGTGAGCAGATCTTCACGGATGTTTAGGTGTGCAATTTCCGTGCTTCTGGCAGCTCTGAAGCCAGACTGGTGGTCATGGAGACAGCCAACAGAATTGGAATGAAGGTTAAGCTGAGAGATGGGCAACTTTTCCAGGAGTTTGCCAAGAAAAGGAGTAATGGAAATTGGGCGATAGTTAGCTGGACAAGAAGGATCAGCTGTGGGTTCCTTGAGAAGAGGATGCTTCAGAGGGGAGGGGAAGGATCCAGAGGCAAATGAGTGGTTGCAAAAATCAGTAAGGGCCGGAGCGAGGGTGTCAATGTGGTCCTTGATGGTTTAAGAGGAACAGGGATGAACCTGTTTTGAAGAGGCTTTCATAGATCGGACTTCTCTAGCAACCTCGTCAGGGGTGAAAAGAGGAAAGGACGAGAAGGATGGTGGGAGGGTGGCTGTAGGAGGGTCAGCAAGCACAGATGGAGAGGGAAGAGGAGGAGTGTGGGTGGAGAGGGTGGACAAGATGGCCTGGGTATTTTAAATGAAGTGAGACGCAAGGGCATTGCAAAGAGCCTGGGAGGCAACAGGAGGGGTAGAGACTGCAGCAGGGTTGGCCAGCTCCTTGCAGATTTTAAAGAGTTCGGCCGAGTTGTTAGATGACACAGAGACACGAGCTTGAATGTGGACTCTCTTCTTGGTGAGGACAGAGAGTCGGTATTGCCTTTGTAGCAGGCGACAGGCCAGTTTGTCAGAGGATGAACAGGAAGTCCTCCATTTCCTCTCAGCTGCCCTACACTTATGTTTAAGTGTAGCTAGGTCAGAGTCATACCAGGAATTGCACTTGGCTTTGGACTTCAAACGGATCCTCATGACAGGGGCAAGAACATCAAGCGTATCAGAAATTGAAGAGTACAGCAGAGACAGGGCTGTATCAGGATGAGAGACAGCCAAAGGTGGAGGAGGGGAGAGAAAGTGGCGGCAAATGCCTCAACTGACACACGCTTCATGGGCTGGATGTCCGAGAAGGTAGGTGGCAGTGTTGGGGTAGGCTTGGCTTGGGGGGAAGAGAGGGAGAGATGAGAGGAGGGAGTGATCGCTCCAGGAGAGAGGAGAGGTCAGAGGGATGGAGAGGGGGGGTCAGAGGAGATCAAGACATCAGGTTTGTGCCCTGCAGAGTGAGTCGGGCCAGAGGGGAGGATGGACAGGGAGAGGGAGTCGCAGAGGTCACGGAAGAGTACAGAGGAGGAGCAAGGATAGTCTAAATGTATATTTAGGTCACCGAGGAGGAGGAGTTGAGTGATAGAGGCCAGGAGGGAGGAGGAGAGGTCTGCCTATTCAGAGAGAAATTAGGTGATTTGACCAGGAGGCCGGTAGATGGTAACCACAGTAAGAGAATGGGTAGGCGAGAGAGAAAGCCTACAGACAAGGCATTCAAAAGAGAAGTAGGTCTGAGTGGGAATGATAGAGGCAGGAATCTACTCAGGAAAGATCAGGGCTACCCCCCCACCGGCCCGGGAGGATCTGGGTGCTAAGAGGATCTTGTAGCCATCAGGGAGGAGAGTGTCAAAGCTCGTAACAGAGCTGGCCGTGAACCATGTCTCAGTAAGACCAAGGACATCAAGGTCTAGTTCTTCAAGGAGGTGGCAGATGTCAGAGGAGTGTTTGACGGCAGAGCGAGAGTTGAGAGTGGCAATATGAAGAAGGTTGCCAGCCTTAAAGACCTTCCAGGGAGGGGTACAGATCAAAGGTACGCCCTGCGGAGCAGAAAGAGCCCTAGGACTGGCAGAGGAGGAGGAGGAGAGAGAGAGCAAGGTAGCCAAGGGGGGAGAGGAGGGGACAGCAGGAGATGAGAGGAAATTGATGAGGTGAGGGAAGCGCCTATCAAAGAGGAGGAGATTGGCCTGAGGGCCTTGGACCATGACAGTGCCATTTAGGTAGACATTAATGATGACTTTAGAGGAGTCGAAGGAAGCCATGAGAACTTCCCAGCGAGTGCCACCATTAATGGGAGAGGAGGAGATATGGCAGAGCACAGAGACCATATGAGGAGTCCATAGATCTGGCGAAGGAACGACAAAGAGGATGTCGGTAAGGGTCTGTCTGGCGGAAGCATTGGAGTAGGTGTTGGCGATAGGAAGACCAGGATTAGAGGCCAAGATATCCTTTTTGAACTTCTTCCTACCAGCCTTAGTGAGAAGGGAAGGATAGTCAATGGAGAAGCAGTTGGAGAAGATAGGAGAAACGGAAAGCGCCATTGGGGTGGAAGTAAGAAGAGGATGGAGATACTGGGGGGGCTAAGGCAGGTAGGTGTGAGACAAAAGAGAGTGGTGAGGTCACTGGGCTGGCAAGGTACAGAGAAGAAACAGTATACAAGCAAAATACAGAGAATTTCGCACTGGGCAGCAAGATATGACTTTTAAGAGCAAAGCAAAAACAGCAAAATTTTACTTTTAAGAGCAAAGCAAAAACAGCAAGATTTGACTTTTTAGCACAAAGCAAAAACAGCAAGATTTGACTTTTAAGAGCAAAGCAAAAACAGCAAGATTTGATTTTTTCAATCTTTGAATCGGATGTTGGCAAAGGGTTTAGGAAGCACTGCGCAGCAAGATGACAACATGGAAGCAACAAGCAGAAAGAACAGTGATAGTCAAAGGCAGTAGAAGTGAGTCCATAAGGAGGGAACTAACCCATAGTTCTGGAGGTGGCAAAGTCAAGGCAGTCCGGATTTCTTAGAGGAGAGAGGTGGCCGCATCATTGTGGTTAAGGTGCAGGGAGGACCCCAATTAGCGTTCTGGAAGCGGACAGAGGGCAGACAGGGGCCTTGGAAGTGGGTCTTTGCTGAGAGGACCGGCTGAAGCCTGCCGGTCCCTGATTGGATGGAAGAAAACACTCAGCAACCAATGGGAGTGCAGCACAGGGAGAGGTGATTCAGCACAGCCTGTCTACACGACAAAGAAAACTATGGCAGCCATCTTGGAAGGGCCAAAAACAGTCAAATAAGCATTAATAGGAGGAGAAAACGAGTGCTTCCAAAATAGCAACGCAGCTCCAGGTATTAAAAAGCTCAAAACATGGCTGCACAATGAAAATGACAAATAAAACAGTCCTTTCCAACAATATTATGCACATTTCCTCTACTTTTCTTTTTCTTCTTTTTTTTTCAAATTTTGCTTGAGAGTGTTGAAACACTCAGCTTATGTTATCTTCCACTAGTCCTGTGCTAGAAGCGATAGCATTAACACATTTTCAGGCCTTGCAAATTCTTAAAAATCCAACTAGAACTGTAGGGGTGAGTTCCTTAGTTAATATCAACTTAAGAGAAATACACTCACCCCATGGTGATGGGTGACAAAATATTTACCAGTGCATGGCACCATGAGCACACTTCATATTTGGTGCAATGCTGCCAACCATGTACAGTTAAACCTATTTGCCCATTACTGCAAACAAGGTTTGTGTGCAGTTAATGTCAAATAAAAGTTTCAAACATCCCCATATACGCCAGCAAGGTCAGCCATCATGCAAATGATAGTGTCCCTTCATAAACGTTCCTTGCCAATGCAAGTGGGCTAGTAGATTTTGCAAGCCCTGAACGTGTTCCTCCTTGCGTTTATTGAAAGGATAAAAGTGTAATTTTTATGGCCACGAGTTCAAACACATTTCTGTGTTCACCTTACTCATTTTGTTGTCCATGCTCCCTGTGCAGTGAGCTCTTGACAAAATGCTCCCCAGCCTACCAATGAGGCGTCTATAGTCAGTGTTACCTACACTGGTGGTTGCCTTAATAATCTTCCCTTTAAGAGATTTGATTTTGTCCACCAATGTAAAGCACTTATAAACCTCTTTTGAGACCACCTCTAGATCATCCCATCCGCCAGATAATTGCAGAAACTGACTGCAAAACCACTTCAAAATGGTACCAATGATTTGACATGCATGTGGTACTTTGTAGATGCAGGATGCCATCATGGCTAAGTGCTTCATCACTGTCCTTACTGATATAGGTGCCAACCTGGTAGTGAACAATTCAGGCTAGTATTGCCTGCACTACTTCTTGACATGGGTATTCTAATGCCCGTTCTGAGTCCAATATGTCACCTAGAAACCTTTTCCTTTGGCCGTCAACAGGCTTGACTTTGTAACCAGCCTGCGTAAAAGATCCGCTTTGTCTGTGTGTTCTTTAGACAACCTTCTAATATTTTTTATGTTATGATAGGGTACATAGGAATATTCTTGCGGTGGAGGTGTGCTGCCACTACCGCAGGCACCTTGGTGAACACACATGGTGCTGATGCTATACCAAAAGACAGCGGGCCTCATTACGGAAAAACCGGCAGGTTACCGCCGGACCCGTATTACCATTCCGCCTCCGTGATTCCCGGAATCACCGGGGCATTGCGACCCGGGAATTCCGGAGGCGGAATTGTGTAAGTCCCCATTCCCATGGAGCCCCATAGGACTCCATGGGGATGGGTACAATGGAAACACTGGTTCCGTCTATGACAGAGCCAGTGTTTCCATGTCCAAATGCAGGAGGGTGGTGTTGAACCCGCCAGGTCAGACCTGGCGGGAGTGACACCTCCCACCTGCAGAACTCTTAATCAGCCGGTCCGGAAAGAACGGGGGCAGCGGTTTTACTACCACCGTTCTTTCTGGACCGGCATGGTCGTCATGAGGCCCAGTACCTTCAATTGGTAGTATTGTGTTCCTACCTTGAATCTTGGAAACCAACTATGGCTCAGGAACATTGAAATATGAAGGAATGTATCTTTGATGTCTAGTGTGTCATGCATAGGCTCTTCTCGAGTAGTGAGATAACCTCTTGAAGTGTAGTCTTTCCGATCTTTTGCAGTTTTACATACTTGGTTGGTTGAATTAGATCAAACACTGGTCTCTTGTTTTTGTTTTGTTTGTTTGTTTGTTTGTTTGTTTATTTATAGGGCGCCAGAAAACCCTTGGGTAGCTAGGTGACAGAATAACAAGAATGCTTAGAACTTGGTTACAGGTTGCATATTACAGGTTGTTGGTAACATAAATTGTATACAGTAATTACATTATGTACATTCTAAACATGTAAGGGTGGAAAGGTAACAAATTATATACAGTAAATACATTATGTACATTTTACATGTAGGAGTGGAGGGGTACGTGTGTCATCAGATCACAATGCTCAGGGTCACCGGTTTCAGAGGTCGTTGCGCCGAAGCCAGGTGCGGGTATGGTGCCTGAAGCTGTTGTAGGGCTGGTCCCTTCTTAGTTCAACTGGTAGGGTGTTCCAGTACTGGGCTGCTTGCACAGGGAAGCTATTACCTCCTGTTTTTTTTTGTCGGAATCTAGGGGTTTGGAGGCAGAAAGAGTTGGCTGTTCTGGTTGGTCGTGCAGTGGTTTTTCTTACTATTCTAACCCTAAGGTATGGGAGGCTGCATTGTTCAGACATTTGAATGTTAGTGTGACAATTTTGAAGGTGATCCTATCACTAATTTTTAGCCAGTTGTATTTTCTCCGCACATTCGAGATATGCTCTCTAGCTGGGAGGTTCAGGGCCGTTCTGAGCGCGTTGTTTTGTAGGGTTTGAGGTTTATTGATGATGTATTTATTTGTGCCTTCATAAAGTGCATTGCAGTGATCCAGTTTTGAGAGGATTAGTGCATTGGCTAGGATAATGCAGCTAGCTGGTGAGAGGAAGGGTCTGCATGCTTTAATAAGTTTACCGGTATAGGCTGTGGATGAGGCCAGGGAGTTCACTTGTTTCTTTAGGGACAAAGTGGAGTCCAAATAGAAACCGAGGGTTTTCACCTCTTTGGCGACGGGGATTATATTGCCATCGATATTGAAGGAGCTGCAGTTGGAATCGAGTTTTCTTAGGTTGTTCGGTGAGCCTAGAATGAGGATCTCGGTTTTTTCGTCATTCAGGCAGAGGCCATGGGTTGCCATCCATGCCTGAATGAGGGTGTACATTTTGTTTACTAAAGCTGTATCCGTAGTGAAATTGCCCGAAAAGGGGATGAGGATCTGGGTGTCGTCTGCATAATTTGTTTAGGTCACACCCAGTCTGTCCAATTTGTCGAATAGAGGTTTAGTAAAGATATTATACATCATTGGCGAGACACAAGAGCCCTGTTGGACTCCACATGTTGTCTGGATAGGGCCTGCAGAGTCTAAGGTGGAGAAGACTTGCATGCTTCTGTTGTCGAGAAAGGATTGGATCCAGGCTATGGCTTCACTTGAGAAGTGGGCGGCTGATGCTAGGTGTTTGCAGAGTACTGCACGGTCCACTAGGTCAAAAGCCGCCGACAGATCAAGGAGGAGTAGCATAGCTGTGTTTCCTTTATCGTTGAGCTCGTCAATTTGGGCTTTGAGATCTATAAGGGCGGTCTCAGTGGCGTGTGCGGTCTGAAGCCGATTGACGAGTGCTGATGAGTTGGTTGGTCTACAGGTATTTTTGGATTTGGAGATAAGCCACTCTGTCAATTATCTTCAGGAGGAAAGTGACAGTAGTGATGGGCCTATAGTTGGTGGGGATGGAGGGGTCTAAGGTTTGTTTTTTAAGCAGGGGGAGAACCCAGGACTCTTTTAAGCTACTTGGGACGGTGCTAGATGAGAAGGAGACATTGATAAGTTTAGTGACGAAGGGGGCAAGGTCTCTGGCGACATCCTTGATTATCTGGGCTGGGCAGTAATCGCCTTTTCAATTGGATGGTTTTAGTGAGGCAATGATTTTTTCAGTTTCATGAGTGAGAATTTGAAGGGTGTTAGGCTAGGTATGAGCGTGGGCGTGGGCGTGCTGGGAATTTCACTAAGAGGGAGCGAGGCTTTTTTTACAGCAATTTTTGATTGTAGTGTTTTTACTTTATTTGCGAGGGCATTTTGGATATTGGTACACCATTGCTTGTCTTTGGGTACGTTATCAGGTGGTGATATGAGGGATTCGAGTTCTCGCAAGATTGCGAATAGTTCCTTTGTATTGGAGCATGCTTTGGGAATTCAGTCGTTATGGACTTCTTTTTTAGCTTGGATGATTGCTTTCTTATAATTTGTAGCGCACGGTTTGAGTTTAAATTTATTTTCAGGTGTAGGGGAGTGTTGCCATACAGTTTCAAACTTCCTTTTTTCCAGTCTCAGTTCTTTTAGATAGGGGGTGAACCAAGTATTAAGGTGGGATTGTTGTTTACTTTTACAGTTTTTCTGTGGATCGATGGTGTCCATGGCTATGGCCATGGTGTCGTTGTATATTTTAACCATGTTGTCTGGGTCAGAATCAAATGGCAAGGCATTGATGGTTGGGAGGAGCAGGGGTAAGTTATTGTTTGGTGTGATGTTTTTTCTGGATCTAGTAGGAACAGATGGTGCCATTGTTTTTTCAATTCTGGGCATCTTGTTAAGTGTTAAGTAGAAATTGATGAGGAAGTGGTCAGTCCAAGGCTGGGGTGTCATTTTAGTGATAGTAGTGGGGCAGTTGGAAGTGGCTACCCAGTCTAGTATTCTGCCTTTGTCGTGGGTGGGGGTGAGGACTTTTTGAGTGAGGCCATGCCCTTCAAGCATGATAGCGATGGCTTGCGCTTGTTTGTCATTTGCGTCGTTAAGACCTAGGTTAAGGTTGCCAAGGATCATTGTCTGGGATGACTTTTTTGTGTTGCCTGCTAGGAGGCTGTATAATTCCTCTTCGAAAAGGCCCTGGTGGCCTGTAAATGAGATAATTAGTTAGGGTTTGGCATGGGGATATCGGTAATTTAGCGGCCAGGAGTTCACAGGATTTTAAGGTGGGTAGTGTTGTTAACCTTACATTCATGTTGGATTTGGTGATGATGGCTAAGCCACCACCACCTCTGGCGTTAGGGCGGTCTAGTCCTAGTAGTTGGTACTCTTTGGGTATTGCTAGGGAGAGGGCTGGACCTGCTGCGTCATGTAGCTAGGTTTCTGTGACTGCTAGGAGGTCAAGGTTATCTAAGGTAAGGAGGTTGGCTATTTCAGTGGCATGGGCCACGACTGATCTAGCATTGATCAGAGCTCCTGTTATGGAGGTTGTTTTAGGTAGACAGTTGATGTTAGAAGTAACTGGGATGGGTTATTTCATTAAGGTGCTAGCAGGTGATTGTAATTTAGGTTGCGTTGAGCTCCTAGTCTGGTTTTTGGGTATGGTACGGCGGTTCAAATAGGCGTTGCTAGGTAACTGCGGTTCATAGAGGGTGGAGAGTCTAGCGCGAAGCCTAGAGTTTCTGTGGAGAGTAGGGCAGGGTGCATGTTTAAATTGGTCCATAGTTGCCAGTATAAACTGTAATAACAGCAGTGGGGCGTATGTTAATAAGGTTGTGCTAAAATGCATTCTGCTAGAGTGAGGATATAGTACTATATAATGTGTCGTATAGATAAGTGGGTTGAGAGCACAGAATCCTAAGGCTGGCACAGTAGGCGGTCACTCGATTAGGGCACAGTGGACTAGGATAAAGCTAAAACAACTATTGAGAGGTTCGCTACTGGGCTAGTCAATAGTCTAGGCAATAGGCTAGGCAATACTCAGAGTCAAGTGCTGTAGTCACAGATCGTAGTGGGCAATACAATGTGCTAACACGCATATGTTCACAGTGGTAAGTAAGCCTGGTAAGGAGCATGGTAAAATGTGGCCTACGAACAGCAAGAGGCACGGTCAAGAGGGCAATGTGGACTATAAGCGACCATAGGTACACTCAAAATGGCAGATGTGGCCTAGGACAGAGCAACATAGGCATATCATATAGTTCAGCTGTTTGAGTGCAGAAAAGCAGTTCTAGCAGAAGGGCTAAATGCGGTTTGCCAAAATACAGTTTCATCACGTGTATACAAGGTAGACATAATATGCAATTAGGTTACAGTGAATATTATGATGAGAAACCTTACTCAGATAGGCTAGGTGGGAGGCAGTGCTAGGCTAGATGCTGATTATGATAGAGAGGCATTGCGCTTTGCTGGAGCTACAATCATGGTGGGCAATATTGTGGCTCGCAGACAATAAGTTACACCTTTACAGTTCTTTCTAATGAACGGATATGAGGACAAGCATAAGGTGCAGAGCAAACCTAAACTCTACTGGAGCATAGACACTACTAATATACTTATAGATCGCACAGGTAGATAAAGGAGCATAGGTAAAACAAGGCAATGTAGCGCAAGTAATCAATAATAGAATTGCTAGACTTACGGCGACATGTTTGTATCAAAGAGTCAGTGGCAGTTAGTCTTGGCGAGGGCTCAGTACACAGTGCTGATGGTCACAGGGGTAGTGGAACAGAAAAAGGGCAGAGGTTCTGGGCGAACGGCAAGAAAGGCTGAGGACAGGCTAGGACAGGTATTGCTCGCTGCGCCATATGGAAACAAGCTGCACCTCACTGAGGAGGCCCAACAATGCCGAAACATGTCTGAGGTTGCTTGTGCTTCCGTGCAGAGGGGACCTGGCCTAGCAGTTTGGGCTGGGCTGCTACCATTGGTGGCAGGACCAGACTGATTTGCATATGGCTAGACCCCTTTTGCAATGGCGCAGACGTGCTAAAAAACGGTGGTGTGGAAGGTTGCCCAGAGCAACGCCAGTGGTAAAGATTTATTCAAAACCTTCAACCCATCACTTTTGTGGTCACAGTTTGTCTCACTATGTGAGAGAGGGTATGCCCAGACGTGGGTCCCTTGCTCGCTCCGCCATAGGGAACCAAGCTGCACCTCACTAAGGAGGCCCAACAAGGCCGAAACATGTCTGGGGTTGCTTGTGTTTCCATGCAGAGGGGACCTGGCCTAGCAGTTCGGGCTGGGCTGCTACCATTGGTGGCAGGACCAGACTGATTTGCATATGGCTGGACCCCTTTTGCAATGGCGCAGACATGCTAAAAAACGGTGGTGTGGAAGGTTGCCCAGAGCAACGCCAGTGGTAAAGATTTATTCAAAACCTTCCACCCATCACTTTTGTGGTCATAGGACAGGTATTGGCCTTGTTTCCCTGGGCCTTGGTAGGAGTGGGCCGGCTTTTCCTACGGGCTCACTATTGGTGGCTAAGATCAGATCAATAGCCAATCGGTGCTCAGCATACTCTGCTGGGCTCAGTTAAGCACTGGAGTTCGGTGAAAGATTGCGGGCGGCCATCTTTGAAGGTGCAAAACTCTGTTAGCATCTAGATCACAGCATAGAGGCTGCAAATATTTTCTTGCAGCAGGGCATCTCAATAGGCAGAATTAGCAGCGATAAATGCGATTTTCGCTCGAGTGCTGAGAGTGCTGAGTCTTTTTGGTACTTGAAAACAAAGTGAGTAGATGCCATTTGTTTACCTGGAATTGTAAAACGGGTTCTATGCCACTCTTTAGAAGCACAGCTTTGACTTTCTTTTCCCGTAGTTCTTTGTGTTCTATTGGCATCCTTCTAACTTGTGGCGGATAGTCACCTAGTGTTTGGATTAAAAGGCTTCTAAGTCTAGCACCCATTGATCTAATTATATATCCCGCCATGGGTCGGTGAAAGTTGTTATACATACTCCTTCTGGAGATGCCTTGGAGGGGACCTGTGTCTGTGAGTTATTGTTTTGAGGATTACAGTGCCCCTCCTGAGGTTGTTCCTCTTCCCTTAGGCCTCTGCATGTGTCTCTTTTGAGAGCAGAGTAGGTGAACCGTTGAGGCTGTGACCCCGAGTATCGAGCTCGGTATGCGGGCTGGCTTCTTCCGAAAGGAATGCAAAATCTTGTTTGAAAACTCTTGCCTGATATTTGCCTTAAAGATTTGAGTGTGTCGTAATCATTTTTGGCTCTTTCAAGATCATCAACTACTGCCTTCCCAATTAATTGAGAATCCTCCATTGGTTTATTTAAGAGGGCAGCCTCAGTTTCTGATTTAAATCCAGTCACTATTAGCCATGCATGATGCTTGGTGACGTCTGCCCCTGCTATTTGACACCCTGCCATCTACGCTGCACCCAGGCTTTTTTTAATTATGTCATTGGCTGTTGGTTTACCTCCTGTAATATTTTACAAAGGACCTCTAAAGCTCATTAGAAACCAGTATACCTCATTCCTCCATGTCATCCCACTGTGACCTGTTGAATTTGGACAGGAGAGCTGTTACATTTGCTATTCTGATGCTATATTCCGCAAAAACTGTTACCTTTCTGCCCAAGGCAAATATGTGTCTGATCTTTGAGGCACGTATTGGCCTTTTTAAAGTATGCTTATTTAAAAACTACTGTTAAATAAATAATTATTTATAAAACAGTTACTTTGGCTACATGTATTGGTGGATTTCATTGCTACAGCTCACATTTACCCCTCTTGAGATAAACCTGGCAGCTCAGTCTCACTGCCGACTTGTGTGGTACAAGCCTATACCAAAAGGTGGGTTGCCCAATACCAAGAGGACAAGTGTTGTGTAGTCTCCCATAGGGTCATGTTTGCTGTACTTGTGCCCAACTAAACCAGCCAAAAGGCTAGGCTCCATCAAAAAGTGTAGCAATTGTAACATGCCAAATATGGATAACTTTAATGAGGAAGCCCTGATTGTCCTGACAGTAGATCAAATGAAAGACATGTGTAAAACCAGGGGTATGACTCTGAAAGGAAATAAATGTGAATTGATTATAAGGTTGTTGAATCATCAATGTTTGGGTAGTAGCCCTGTAACACCTACACACCCAAGTAATATGTAAGATATTTTATTTTAATTGATTTTATTTATTTATTTGTATAGCGCCGACCGCCCGCAGGTTTCTTTAATTTGGAAGGCCTTATAATCATCAGAGAGTTTGGCACGAGCCTGAGTAGAGCCGAAAACCATTCATTCGGTCTTATTGCCGTTCAGGCACATCCAATTATAGTCCATCCAATCTTCAATGTTTTGGTATAGTGTGTTTAATGTCATACTGTCTTTAGTATGATCCCCACTCAGTTCTAAAACCAGCTGAGTATCGTCAGCATAGTTGGTAAAGTAAACCTGGAGTTTTTGTAGTAGCTCACATAAGAAGCAAATGTATAGGTTAAAGAGCAAAGGGGAAAGACTAGCTCCCTATGGAACCCCACAGAAGATATTAAACTCGGATGAGAATTTGTCGCCCCAATGTACTCTGGATATTCTGTTTTCCAGGAATGATGACAACCAACGTATGGACTCTTTAGAACAGTTTGCAATTTTCTCGCGTGCATTCTGTAGGAGCTGGTGGTCTAGCAGGTCGAATGCAGCACTTAGATCTAACAAGACCAATAGGCCGGCCTTTCCCTTGTCCATAATTTCCAGCATTCTGGACTGTCATGCTGAGAACCTGGTGTCTGCAGAAGCTGCTGAACCCCCGACAATCCACCCAAAATGTGGCACTCTGAGCTGACATATATATAACTGCTCAGTTTACCTCACTTTCAGGGGAAAGGGGGAAGGGACAAAGAAACAAACACCAGGCTGGAAGCCATCAACTCGCTGGTTCATCACCTGTAGTTAAAACATAAACATGCAATACACCTCATTACTCAAAGGGTCACTATACTAACCTTAAACTCTACATCCTTTACCAAAATAGTCAAAAACCATACCTGGTACTTCTCTTCAGTATGCCCAGAGAAGTGATAAGCAGAAAAGACTTCCTTACTTGTGGACCAGAATCTTATAGATCATTCAGCCTTCTCAGTAGGTCCATGAATGTAATTTTTTAACTTTGTAGTTCGTCTGCTCCACCCTAAGATTCTTGAACAAGGTCTAAAGTTCTTCAAATAAGTTTAAGGAAGTTCTTTTAAGTTCTTGTATTTATTTTTATATTTTCTTTGTAGAGTGTCTTTTACTCAGGAACGAATTTTAAACTTGCGATGAAAACTTCTCGTGGAAAGCCAGCACACGCGCTAAAATCCAAACCGCGGGTAAAAGGCAAACGCGCTGAAAATCCCAACCGCGGGATAAAACTCATGCGCTTTAATCCAAGTCGCGGGAAATACGCACATGCGCTGAAAATCCAATCCGCGGGAAAAAACACATGCGCTTTTCTCCAAGTCGCGGGAAAAAAGCACACGCGTTGAAAATCCAAATCGCGGGTAAAATGCACACGCGCTAAAGTCCAAGACGCGATAAAAATTCACTCGCGCTAAAGTCCAACCCACAAAAAAAATACGCATACGCGCAAAAACCAAATCGCGGGAAAAAGCACACGCGCTTTATTTTACCCTTGCGTATATGAACAGTAAACGCAAGTCCATAGTTCACGCTCGCGCTTCATTCTCACGCGCAGAGACACACGCGCGGGCTCAAAGTAACGGGAAAAAACTCACGCGCTAGTTTGAAATGACACGTAGAGATGAAAACAAACGTACGCGCTTCAATTTTTTAGATACAGATTTGCGAATTCAATCCCTTTAAATTAATTTAACCTTTTTACAAAGTTCATCAAAAATGGAAAGTCACTTATCTTGTGATTGAGACTTGAAAACTTCTTTTCTCAGAAAATTGGAAATTTCTAACTCCTGTCCTGTGTCTCCACCAAACTCCATACACGACTCCTGTTATACTTTCAGATATTCCGCTCAACTGCTTGAAACTTGTCACCCTTGAACAAGTTAAGCAGGAGCTGCTAGGCACACGACCTCTCAGCTGGGCAAGGACGATGAAAGGCAGTTTAGAATGTTCATTGTCCTCCCTATAAACAATCTCCAGCCAATTAGAATTTAGACTGAGAACCTCCATCTTGGCTTGGGGTATTTTCCATAGACTGCAATGAAGGTTAAGGGCAAAATTGGCTGTTTAAAAATATAACCCATAATAACTTCCCAAAACCTTTCTATACTAAATATGTGTCTCCCCTGACCCAATGTAAATGAGTATATGATACTGTATGTAAAGAATATGTCGCTCCAACCTGACAGTACCTGACAACTGTAAGTCCAGCATGCCGGTCTCGGTGCTGTGAGCCGCTCTAAAGCAAGATTGTTGGGGGTGTAAGATCTCGTGGCATTCCACATACTCCTGAAGTTGGGCTGTTGCTATTGTATCCAGTATTTTGAGAGTAAAATTACAATTAGTAATAAGTCTTAGATTGTTGGGGTCTCGTGGGTCCAACGTAGGTTTTTTTACTAATGGTGTTATTGTGAACTTTTTTTATGTTACTAGGCACTGTTTGGTCCCGAAAGGAAGTGTTAACAATTTTAGTGAAAAGAGGGGCAAAGATTTCAGGATGCTGTAGGATAATCTTAAGAGGGAGGATGTTTCGGCGCATGAGGATGGTTTCATGGAAGCTAGGGTTTTTAACATGACTTCTGAAGAGATAAGTAGGAATTGAAACTTCTCCTTTCCAATTGTCGATGATTGTTCAACACGGAGGCTACATGAAGTTTTTATGCTTGTGCCAGCGCAATGTGATCTCTAGCTTTAGATATTTTGTTAGCAAATGCTACCTGGGTGTTTTCGCATTCAGATTGTGATGGTATAAATGCCGGGGCCAACGCTTTGGGCTTCTTTATGGATTTGAAAATATCAAAGAGCTTGCTGGCTGAATTAGCAGAGGCTTCGATTTGTCCATTCAAATAGTTCTTTTTCGCTTCAATGATTTTGGTTTTATAGGCTTTCTCAACTAATTTCCAACTTGTTTTTTGATCTTCTGTTTGGTTTTTCAGCCATTCAGCTTCACTACATTTTTTTTCTTTCTCGAGAGTGGTGAGTTCAGGTGTGAACCATTTTTGGTGGTTGGAGTTTGGCCTAACAGTTTTTTCTCTATTCGGTGCTTTCTGGTTTGTTAACAAAAGCATCTGCTGGTCGTATTTCTTGATGATAGAATCACACGTGTCACTTTCATCAATGTTAGCCAGGATGCTATTGATACAGAGTTGTAGGTCCGCACTTCCAATGTTTTTAACATTTCTGGAAAAGACTTTACTTGCCTTGTTAGTCTGTTTTTTTGCTGGAGTAGGTAGATACAAATCAAATACTATTTTGTAATGGTCGGTCCATATACAAGGAGAGGTGACATAGTTATTGGTCTCAATGTTGTTGGTTATGATCCAGTCCAGTTGGTGGCCATTAGCCATGGTGGGTTCGTGGTTCATAACGTTAAAATGTATCTTATCCAAGGTTTTTTCAAGGATGATAGCTTCCTTATCTTTTGGGTTTCCGCGCCATCGGTTTAGATTGCCAAGAATGATAGTGGATTTGTTTAGGCCTATAAGTGAGTCTGCAAGGATAGTGAGTTCATCGTTAAATTCAGATTCCAAGGAAGGAGGTCTGTAAATGAGGATAAAGTTAATGCAATTGTTGTCAGTGGGACAGTGTTTCAGGTGAACAAGAGAGTGTGGATGTGAAGACGGGCATCAAATCTCGGATTACTATGGCTACCCCACCCCCTTTCCCATTCTCTCTGTTAGTGTAGTAGACTGTGTAACCCATGGGTACCGCCAAGGCACAGGTCGGTCCTATTGGATCTTGTAACCACGTTTCAGTGATACACATTATGTCAATATTATCTGACACAATCAAGTCGTGTACACATGAGGCGTGTTGATTAAGGGAGCATGTGTTCAGTAGGCAAACCTTCAGGTTTTTTGACAGGGGTATTCGTCGTGAATTTGTTTGGTTTCTATCCTAGGCAAATCGCTAGGAGGTACCTGATCAGCTGGGATCGACCTGCAGGAGGGGATTGTAGTATCATTCATAATGGGATCATGGTCCGGGAGCACTAGAACGCTGTGGGCCATGTCTAACGTTTCCTGTGCTTGTGCGTGTATGGCTCCTAATTTCTGTAGGTCTTGTAGTTTAGAAAGGAGATCGTTGAGCTTTCCTATTCCCATTCTTACCTAGGTAGGAAGGCAGGACTGAGCCTAGAGGAGAAGATGCAGAGTTTCTGGCCACGGACAGCGGAATTGGTGTGGACGGGCGCAGACCGGCTTGCCTCTGGAGCGCCGGCGCTGAAGCGCCTGACGTTTCAGTAAATAGCCGCTATAGCCGATGATGATGAGGATGCTAGTTTAGAGTCAAGCTCCAATCTACAAGAGGAGTAAGAGGAGGTAGAATAGTCTCAGGTGACACTCTCTGCCACAGCCTGCCCTTATGCATTTGTATTTGTATTTATTTTATTTGTATAGCGCAGCCAGGCCCGAAGGCAACCGGGCGCATATCTTCGACAGTAAGTTACAAAAAGACATAATCAGATAAATTACAGTGTGGTAACAATCAAGGCAGAATTACAGTTAACATTGCAAACAATTTATATACAATGGAACAGTATCATACAAAGCAGTAAGTAGTCCCACGGTCATGCTGAGAGAGTCAGGCTATACCCATTGGTTCATGTGTGGTGGCTAGCCAGAGCTTTGCATTGTGTTTGAATAAGTTCAGTGAAGGTAGATTTCTGATGGGGAGTGGCAAGGTGTTCCAGAGTTTAGCCGCCAGGACTGGGAAGCTAACACCTCCGGCTGATTGCAGCTTAAATCTGGGGATGGTGAGACCTTGAGTTTGGTCAGATCTAAGAGACCGCGTTGGAATGTATTGGGTGAAGCGGGAGGCTAAATAAGTAGGGGCCTGGTTATTTACCTATTTGTAGGTAAGGGCCAATGCTTTAAGGGATATCCTTTGGGAGACTGAAACCCAGTGAAGGTTCTTCCTAGTTTCTGAGATGTGGGCTGACCTGGGAATGTTGAGGGCCGCTCTGATGGCATTGTTTTGGGTGAACTGGAGTTTGTTAATGTTCCGTTGATTGGTGCCTTGGTATATAGCATTGCAGTAGTCCAGTTTGGACATAACCAGTGTCCTGGCTACGGTGATGCAATTTTGTGTGGTGAGGAATGGTCGGCAGGCTGTGATCAGCTTGCAGGTGTAGGCCGAGGCGGCTACAACTGCATTGGTTTGTCGGGTAAGGGAGAGTGTGGAATCAAGGTAGATTCCTAAGGTTTTAGTATCTTTAGATACTTTAATGGAGTTGCCGTCGATATTGAAAGAGATAAACAAAGGGTTCAATTTGTTTGTCTTTACTGCAGGTATGGGTGCAGGGGAAGGGGATTCAAATTCTTTGAGAATTGTGAATAGCTCCTTCATGTTGGATTCTGCTTGGGAAATCCGCTGATTGTAGGTCTCTTTTTTGCGTGCAAAATCGCTTCCTTATAGTTAAGGGAGGTGATAACAAGGCGGTCTTTATTGGATTCGCATGGGCGACTTTTCCAAAGAGTTTCAGCTTTGCGCTTTTCTTTACACAGGACTCTAAGCTGTGGGGGGAACCAAGAGTTCAGATGGGCTCGTTGTTTGGCTTTCCGAAGTTTGAGCGGAGCAATAGTGTTGATAGCTCTAAGAAGTGTACGGTTGAAGGTGTCTACTAGGACAGTAGGGTGTTTGTGCTGAGATGCACAGTTTGTGAGGATGGGGAGGATGAGAGGGAGTAGTTTGTCCCTGGTAATGTCTTTTTTGTTCCTAGTAGGAATGGCAGGGGCTATGATGGGTTTGGAGTGGGGGCTGGTGGCTGGTAATTGGAAGATAATGAAGTGATGGTCTGACCAGGCACAGGCATGGTTAGAGCTTATCGAAATGCTGCAATTGAGATCAGCAATCCAGTCAAGTCTTCTGCCCTTGTTGTGGGTAGGTTCAAGAATGCGCTGCTGTAAGCCTAGATTGGCAAGAGTGGTAGCGGCCTCAGTGGCCAGGTGGTCCTTAATATCTGTTAGGCCGAGGTTAAAGTCACCTAGTAGCATCACCTGAGAGTTGGGTTTAGTGTTGTCGGTCAGGATGGACGTGATGTCGTCTGTGAAGGAGCCAAATGGTCCTGGAGGTCTGTAAATGATGTGTATGGTTGCAGTTTTAGTCGGAGATAGGGTAAGTTTCACCAATAATGATTCAGCAGAGCTAAATTGAGTGTTGGGGATGGTTCTCATAGTGATGTTGTCTCTATATATGAATGCGACTCCCCCTCCTTTGGATGCGGAGGACTGTCGGTCAATTCTGTTGATAGTGTAACCATTTGGGATCGCGAGGGCGAGGAGTGGGCCGGAGGCTGCATGAAGCAAGGTTTCGGTAATAGCAATGAAGTCAAGGTTATGGACGGTAATTAAGTCAGTAATATCCAGAGCATGGGCCGTAATGGATCTGGCGTTGATGAGGTCTCCCTTAAATTCATTAATAGAGGTGGGGAGGTGAGGTGTCATCTGTGTGGTGGACTGTGAGGTGTTGCTGCAGCTGCGCTGGGCACATGGTGGGCGGGGCAGTCTGGATCTGAGTCTGAGATTCCTAGACTGGAGAGTGCATCAGCCATTTTCCATTGGGACCCCACAAGGTCCACATTTAAGCCCAGAATATGTTTCTCTTGAAAGACTAAGATTAGAGTTGGAGTTCAAGAAACTAAATGCCCAAGATGAAGCCAAACATCAAGAGGTGAAACTAAGAGAAAGAGAGATGCAACATGAAATGGATATGAAAAGGATTTCCCTTGATTCTGCTTCCTTTTCAGGGTCCTCTAGGTCTGCTATTCCCAAGAGGCCCCGCCTGCCCAAAGAAGCAGTGAGTATGTATGAACCTAAACTTACTGTGTTGGATTGGCTGGGTACGTTTGAATACACCCATCGTCTTCAAGGGATCCGTGGGAATGATTTTATTTCCTGGCTCATGTCTAGGCTCCCCCTGAATGGTTGTGATGGATTTGGGTGGCATTGAGTGAAAGGACTATGAATCTGTAAAGCTGGCATTAATAGCCAGATTTGGGAAAACTCCTTCCCAGTACCTTAAGAGCTTTAGGACCCTCAAAAAGACTAATGGCACCCGTTGAGCTACCTGGGTATGTGAATGTTTGAAGAACCTAGATGGTTGAGTTAAGGGGTACAGAGTGAACTCCTTTGAAGGAATGAGGAATCTATTTTTGATGCCTGCTCTCCTGAACTGAGTTAGTGCTTGGCTGACCCAAAAGAGATTGACCCCAAAAAGCTAGCACAAGCTGCTGACTTGTGGGTAGCCAACAGGACCACTCACAGGGACCATGGGGCAACTCACAAGAAGGAAGAGGGGAAGCAGCACCAGAAAGAGGGAAAAGAGAATTCTAATTCCAACCATCCAAAAGAGGGCCACAAACATAGCAAGGGTAAATTCCATGGGAAACCTGGAAGGCGTAGTGAAACCTCAGGTGCCAAACCAGAGGTAGGTCAACAGAAACCCCCATCCCAGAGAACATTTGGGAAATGTTTTGTATGTGGGTCTGTAGATCACGTGAAAGGGGATCCCAGATGTAAGGGTAAACCTTCAGGGGTCCACACTGCCTCCTTAGCCTTCATCCCTGAGGGAGAAGCTCAAATCGCAAGTGCACATTTTCACCTACTGGCTGAAGACCCCATTGGAGTTCAAGCCAGTGTTTCTTTAGAGTCCCTGGGTCTGTGGGAACAACAGAATATGGATGTGTACAACTCCATACCAGATAGCACAAAATGATATAAAGACAGTGTTCTTGTAAATGGTCAGGAAACCCCTGCCATCAGAGACACTGGGGCAAGCATTACAGTGATAGATGAAAGTGTTTTCAAACCTGAGGATGTGGCTAAAACACCCAAAGATCCCACTAAACTTGCAGGAGGCCCTATCCAAATGGTATACAAAAATCAGAGAGTGGGCCAGTGAGTGGGGGATGACAATTAGCACTTCATTTATCATTTCATATATATAGATAAATGCATATTAAAAACAAATTCTATTTTATTTTATATAAATCATTTAAAAGCAAATTCATGTACATATTACACGGCCACGATAGTGGCTGTGTAGTTATGGTTAAGTTGCTGTTTCCAGAGGAAGAGCACTTTTTGGGCGGCTTATAACTCCGCTCCCCCTGGACGAATCCACACCAAACTTTGCAAAAAAAGTATATGGGCCACCGTGAATAATTTCGCAAAGTATGGTGATGTTTGGTCCAGGGGGGGAAAAGTTATAGGGGGATCCCAAAACGTCTTTTTCCCATAGACTGAATGGGGGAAAACTTTGCGCATGCCTACAGCCCAAACTGCTGGACGGATTTCCACCAAATTTGTGGCAGGAGCAGGGGCTTGTTCCCGAAAGCGTGCTTTTGTAAATTTGGTGCCAATCTGTCCAGTAGTTTTCTTTAAAACGACCAAAATGTATGTCTCAAAAATATATGTGATATCTATGTCCGCTCCACGGACACACTTCCCTGTTCGCTCCGCGGACAAGATAACAATTGGTTAAGGGGCTCGCGTCATGACCACAGACACGCAACGTGTCCTCCGATTGGCTGGAGTGAGGCGTGATGTGCGTCAGATTGTTTGGATGCACCCGACATCTTGGATCCACCGACAGCGCGGCGGCAAACAGAGGCGGAATGCTGTTTTGGGGAGTGTTTTAGTGTGTCAGAGTGCTTGGGGAGGTTTAGAGAGTAAGAGATGGGTGAAATACTGTATTTGTTTAGGCGACAGGTGCTAATGATGTATTTGCCATTGCTCGCGCTGTCCGGTATGTTTGTAATTACTGAAAATGAGAGGTCTCTTAAGGATAGTATTTACGTCCGTGCTGTGCGCAGGCAAGCTGAAACTGTTCTAAGGACACGCGTGGTGTTAGCGAACATTAAAATTGAGTACATGCTGCAGTTAAAATTTTTGTTTCTATGGGTGTGGTCCGGACTCATAAATCGCCATCGGTGTGATATGCTGCGGTGGTTGTGGCCAGGGCCTAGAGTCTTGGGTCCATGGCAGTAGGCCGTAGGCCGTAGGCCATACACCCATGACTCTAGGCCCTGATCACAACCACCGCAGCATATCACAGCAATAGATACACCCGTAGTATCGGATTTCGATCAGGTGGTTGTAGGGAGGGCCTAGAATCCTGGGTGCATGGCCAAAGGCCATGCACCCAAGACCAAATTTATATGTAGTGAAGTTATAAGCCACAATGGGTGTGATATGCTGCAGTGTTTGTGGCCAGGACCTAGAGTCTTGGGTGCATGGCCAGAACAAAGTTATAAGCACTGAAGTTATAAGCCATCATGGGTTTTATATAGTGCGGTGGTTGTGGGCAGGACGTATAGTTTTGAGTGCATGGCCACAGGCCGTACGCCGTAGGCCATACACCCAACACACTAGGCCGTGGCCACAACCACTGCAGCATATCACACCCATACATCACACCCATAGATTCGAATATCTATGAGGTGGTTGTGGGCAGGAACTAGAGTCTTCGGTGCAAATTGAGTATATGCCGCAGTTATAATGTTTCATTGTATGGGTGTGACAAGGAGTTATAAACCACCATGGTTCTGATATGCTGCAGTGGTTGTGGCCAGGGCCTAGAGTCTTGGGTGCATGGCTGTAGGCTGAAGGCCATATACCCAAGACTCTAGGCCCTGGCCACAACCACTGCAGCATATCACACCCATGGATACAGCCATACAATTGAATACCATGGGTTTCATATACTGCGGTGGTTGTGTCCAGGACCTAGAGTCTTCGATGCAAGACCAAAGTACTAAGTACTGAAGTTATAAGCCACAATGGGTGTGATATGCTGCAGTGGTTGTGGCCAGGACCTAGAGTCTTGGGTGCAAGGCCGAAGGCCATGCACCCAAGACTGAAGCTATAAGCACTGAAGTTATAAGTCAGCATGGGTGTGATGTGGTGCGGTGGTTGTGTGCACGACCTAGAGTCGTAGGTGCATGGCCACAGGCCATGCACCTAAGACCAAAGTTATAAGCAGTGAAGTTATAAGCCACCATGGGTTTGATATGCTGCGGTAGGACCTACAGTCTTGGTTGCATGGCCGCAGGTTGTAGGCCGTAGGTTATACATACAAGACTCTAGGCCCTGGCCACAGCCACTGCCCCATATTACAGCCACAGATCACACGTATAGATTTGAATATGTATGAAAAGTGTGAAATTATACTTACTGTTTCATTTGTTGAGATTCGATATATTTTTTACATGACTTTAGTACTTGGAGGAAATATTCTTTTTCAATTTCTGTGATAACAGAAAAGAGCATGTTAGTGTTTGTGTTTTATAAAGACTTATTACATTATATAATAGACATTTTAGCTTTTTTTTACCCTCATATTTAGTTTACAAACCAGTGTACTGTGCATTTTGCTCAGTTTCTATGTTCGATTTTCAAATCATTAGGACTGGGGGGAAAAATTCCTTGTCGGATTAAAAAAAACCTTTCTTTGCTATGCTACATTTCTTTGAGTGTTCACTTGTTGTTTCTGGTTAATGTTCTATATGTTGACTTGTTGCAGATTTTTCAAACAGTTAGATACCTGTTGGCACATTCTAACTGTGTATTTTTTGTTTCAATTCAGTGGTATTCATTTACCTGTGTGGTTGTTATGGAATCTTGGGCAGTTAGATACCTGTTGGCGTATTCTAACTGTTTATAGTCTTTTAATTGAATTTTTGTTAATGTTGCAGTACACATTAGTTATTAAATTTTGGCTTTAAGAATATTAAATAAGCGTTCGTAAGATTTGCTGGTAATCTCTGCTTTAGAGTAATGCTACTATCATTACATTTGAACCAGCTACATTTCTTATTAATATATGCAGTGTAGTGACCTGCATTGGTTGTGGCTCCTTGGCTCCTACATGGTAGATTATACCTATTGTTGTGAAGGTTTTCTTACCAAGTGACACTTGACCGTGTACGAATCCAGTCAGCTTGCAGTTGTTTTTGGTACCATCTGCATTGTAATGTAGAAGCATTGGACCAGATAGTTCTGTGTCCGAGTGATTTTTTCGGAGTTTGTGTTCCTTCTTAGAAGAAGTACCTGATTTACTTTCACTAATAGGTTCTTCTTTGGTTGTGGTAATTGATGAAATATTAGCTTCTTTTACTCTCTTTGAAGGATTTGCAGTCAGATTCTGTTGCATTTCTGTTTGAATTAGTTTTCTTTTACAACGTTTTCCTTTTTGTGGAACAGGATATAATTTCAGATGGGGGGTGTACAGTGAACGTAGTCTATTGTGTTCTAAAATGCAAGGAATATCAGCGTTCACTTTACTTGCATCAAAGTTGATTAGAAATAGACCGTCGAGTGTACGTAAGCGTGATAATGCTATGTAGCTAATGCCTTCTTTAAAGACTGTGTTTCCAATATCTATCAATGCTTTGGGGGGTCATTACGACCCGGGCGCAAAGGGATACCGGGCACCGGTAATGACACCGGTGACGGTAATCCCTTTGCGCCCTATTCCGAGGTACCTTTGCGGGTCCTTCCTTAATCAGGGTTTTAGCAGGCGTTAAGGACGGGACCCGCAAAGGGACTTCAGAGCTAACAACGGTACTGTAATTTACTTTACCGTTATTAGCACCCTCCCCATTCCCATTCAGCCCTATGGGGGCTCAAATGGGAATGGGGATTGACATTTTCAATGGGGACTTACCGGTCCCGCAAAGGTCAGACTAGACCGGTAAGTCCCCATTGAACCAGGGCGGACACGGTACCAGTAATGGTGCTAGTCATGGCGCCATTAGCGCCATGACTTGCACCAAACTCGGAATGAGGCCCTTTGTCTACGGTAAGACCTTGGGATTTATGAATGGTGACTGCATATGCTAGAGTTAGAGAAAATTGTTCTCTACATACATACATGTCTTTGAAGAGAAGGAATCAAGCTGTTGAGCGCCCTATCCTTTTTACTTTTGCAAGTTTGTCAAAGAGAATATTGACAAACTGAATGTTGTTGTCACGTGGGTATGTTTGAAAGCCAACAACTGTACCCAGTGCCCCATTAACTAGTCCTTGCTCCATGTCAAGGTTACGTTTCAGCATTACTCTACAATTTAAGGATAATTTTAATACTTTTTCCAACCCAGCTGTGTTGGAGATTGAATTTTCTAAGGTATTTAGTCTTGTTGTGGCTTGCTGACACATGGGTAGTGTCATACCATGTACGTCCAATTTCTCTGGGAAGCAAATTTCAATTATTGGTTGCATTTCTTTTTTTAACATTGTTTCATTGAATTTGGAACAGCTTGCAAGAGTTGGCATTAAGGCCATACAATTGACATTTTTGTGCGCTAATTGTTCCATAACATCAGTTGCACATGTGTTATCGCCATTAAGTGCACAGATGTTCCGGGCTTTCAATATTGCTTGTGTTTCTTGAGATAGTACGCCAATTCTAATACTTTTTAAAATGTTGGCGTAAGTGAGGTCTGCAGATTGACGCATGTTTTCTGTTAATTCTCTGTATTGGAAATGTTGCCAAAGGTTGACATTTCCTATGCTGCCAACAGTTTTACGACAGAGTTTGTGTCCTAAGGTTTTAAAAATAGGTTCACCTTTCACTGGTGTCAATTGTAGAAGATCTCCAAAAATTATAATGTGCTTTCCTGCAAAGAGTTCTTCGTACTTTGTTTTAAGTACTTCTTGCAATCTGAGGTGTATCAAAGCCAACATTAGATTGGAGACCATGCTCACTTCATCTATTAGTAGCATTTTCATTTGTTTTAATACTCTGCGTAGTTCCATTGCAGCTTCTGTAGTAAGTTTGTAATAGTCTATTTTGTTTTGGTGTTCTACTGGAAGGAGTAGTAATTGGTCTAAAGTGACACTGCCTATGTTGTAGGCAGCTAAACCTGTGGGGGCAGTTACAACAGCTGACAGATTGTTGTTTGTCAACTGTTGAAGGAACTTGCTGATGATTTTGATTAAGAATGTTTTGCCTGTTTTGCCTTCACCACTGACGTACAGCAGTATAGGTTTGTAATTTTGGCAGGTACATTCTTTATTTTCGTGTTGTACACCATGTGCAATTTCTTTTGTTACTTCTTCAAAAATGGTGCGCTGGTCTTTGTTAAGTTTTGATTGTAGTACAGTTAAGTCTTCTGTATCTTCTTCATAGTAACACATGCTGTTTTCCACTTCTGTCATAGCTACTTCTGTCTCATTTGCTATTAGTGGCTGTCCTAGTGGTTCTTGGCTTCCTGTTACAGAAGGTTGACTACTGTCCGAAGTGTCCTTATCTAGTTGAGCCTGGAGTTCCTCTTCGTGTTGTTGTTCATTGTGCAACATTGTTTTGTACTGCGTAAAGTTCACATCGGTGATAGTGCTTTCATTTGCTTTGAAAGTGTCTTCATAGCAGTCATAGATATCTAGTATGTCTTCTTCTTTTCTCCATGGTTTAAAAAGTTGTAGCAGGGACATGTAATATAGTTATTTCTGTTGAGGAGTTTTTAATGACAATTTGACATGATTAATTAAGCTTTGTTTTGTAAATTTCACTAATCTGCCTTCACAATTTGTCACTCTATATTGCTTTCATCGGGTTTTATATTATTTTTGTATGTAAGGTTTTGGGCTATGTGGCATAGACACATGGTTTCCAAAGTGGTACTCCTGTTCGGGTAGTATGTGTCTAGTAAATTGTTTTTCAAAATGTCTTGGATGTTGGGATCATTTTTGGCTATTGTTTCTATGTCCTCATGTGATTTGAGAATTCTTTTTCTAGATTTAGCAGGACCAAGACTTAGCCATACTATATTTTCAGATTTTCCATACAAAGCAGTACCGGTTAAACAATCTGCAGCTCCATACGTGCCACATTCTCTATAAGAGAGCATTTTTATGCCTAGGCTGTACAATTTCTGAGACAATGTTCTTGTCTGATGATAGGTCATTCCAGAGGTCTTGCAGCTCTGTTTTTTCTGCTTTTGTTAAGTAGGCTATACCATATCGTGCAACTGCAGTGGATTTGTCTGCAATGTACTGCACATCTATGTTTGCATTCCATAAGAGGGCAATGATTGCATTGTAATCATTGATATATTTTGATTCTTCTGTTCTTTTTATGTAATACGTGTTCTTAGGTGGTTTACCTTTAACACTATGTCGAACTGAAGACATGAAGTTGTTCACTTCACCTGTTTCTGTAACTGGTCTAGGGAAACCAAAGCCCCATTTGTGTATTATTTCCCTTTGTTTTTGTATTTGCAACGACAATATGTGCCACATTTGTGTCTTTGAAATTGTACAATTTGTCCACGAAGGTCACTATGTGTCGTTTGTGAAGGGATTTCACAAGTGACATATTTTTGGATGAACTGCAAAACAGTGGCATCACTGTTCTGACCAAATGTAGGTGCTCATAATCTGGATATGTGGTGCTCCTCTAGCTTGGTATTCTTTTCTCCAAAAGAAGTGTTGCACTTCTCCAAGGGGAGGAACAGTTTTATTACAAATAAAGTGTAGCATAGCCATGAAACGATGGTGGAAATATCTTGAAACATTAACAGGATCTAGAGAGCAAAGTTCTCCAGGGTTAGTATATCGATGTTGGTTTTGTTGTTGTTTGATATGCGTAGGAAATTATGTAAATCTTCCCATGCATATTCTGCACAACGTAATGTTACAAACCAAGTGGGTGGTCCAAGGTTTCTGATCATACAACGTACATCTCTGTGACATCGGAACCAGTATTCTTTCGTACCACGCATGTTTGCAAACAGATTAGTTATGCTTGATTGTAAAACATCATCTTTTTCTTGCACTTTTTGTATTAATTGCGTAGCTGACATATTTTGAAAGTGGGTTCCAGATTTCAATATGTGTGCAACTCCGTAACATAGGGTTGCTAGTTCACTTTCAAAGAGTAGGTGGAATATGTATTCCACATTTTGTCTAAATCTTTTTGTGTATCCTGATGCTGTTATCTGAGTGTGTCTATCATTGTATCTTCCTCCTTTGCCAGTAGGAAATAGTAGTGGAAAAGCACATGCTTCTATACTTTTTTCCCATATGCTGATTGTTGAACCTTTGGTTTGTCGCATTTGGTAAGTTTCTAGTGCATCATCTATGCTTTCATTAGAGTGCAATGGATGAATTGTATAATGGTCCAAAAGAGTGGATACTGCAGTAGGATCCAGAAGTTCAAATTGACCAGTTTCTGATGATTCTTAAATATTGAGGAACCTTAAGGGAAACAACTGAAATTATTCATTTCTTTGTAGTATTCATGATTGCCTTTCAGATATTGCAAGGCTTGTCTAACTTTATGTAAGTCCACGAGTTGTTGCCAAATTCTTTTGTCTTTTGTGGGAACACCATTTACTAAGACAATTAAAGGATGCTCTATTGGACGTTGCACTCCTAGAGTGTGCACATTTTCTGTCAGATCTAATGGCAAATAAACTACTTTGCCAGGAATGCCTTTCAACAATTCAGAGGGAGGTAATTTTGCTGTTTTTGGTTGTAGACGTATTATTGCTTGAAATGGGTGTACTGTTTGAATTATGATGCTCTCATACAAATTGAGTTGTCGGAGGGGTTTTGGTAATGGGAATAATTCCAAGTTATTTGTGATAGCACGTGAAGGAGTTTGGTTGTTATCAAGTTTTGTAGTGGAGTAACTGCAACATATTACGGGTTCACTTATTTTGTATTTGTTTTCTGCTAAAAGGTAGAGAGCTAATTCAAACCATTAGGAATCTTCATTGTCTTCTATTTTGTATGTTACATCTATAGTTTTTGTGTTACTTTTGTAAAAAGTTCTGCGGCAACACACACACACATGGTTTGGTACTTCAGCGGATGTACCTTTCAATTTTAGTATTTCTTTTTTGTATGTGTGTAATAGGAGGTTGCCAAGTGCAGAATTGTTGCTAGTCTGTTCGAAAACTGTTGCATTTTGTAAGTGGCTTTCACTTCCAAAATATTTTCTCTGGATATACGGTCGATTTCGTCTTGTAGGTATTTGGGTGTACCATGCAGAAGAGTGTTATTTAAATTGGCTAGTTCGAAAGCTGGACTTTTAGCATAGCACAGTTCATACACTAGATTTCTTACATTTGAATGATGTGTTGATATCATTTTGATATCATGGAAGGTGCTTTTGCAAATAGGTCCTGAAATGCAGGCTAATGAATGTCCTTGTAGTCCTGTGTATTTGCGCACTGGACAGGTATCCATATTTTGCAGCACTTTCATTTTGGTTTTGTCTTTACCTTTCACATACTGATGGAGGAACTGGCATAAAGATTTGAAAGATTTGTTGGGAATGTTACACATTGACATGCACGGCCATTTGTATACTGGACGTTCTGGTTCAGTCGAATGGAGAGGTAATTCTGAGTTTTTTGGGGATACTTTTGTAAGCAGTGTTTCTTGTTCCATGATGGTATTATTGATTTTTTTCATATCCTCGTCCACTGCTATGGATGGCAATTGTGTTTGTTTGATTTTGTTTGTATGCTTCTTCATTAAAATATGGTTCTGTGGTCCTCGTGTGACTCCATTCACCTCCACAAATATTTAAGAAGTTATTTTTGTTGACATTCCGTTTATTGAGAAGTTTCTTTTGTAATTTAGTACTTAATTTTGTTAGTGGTTTCATCCTGTTTAAAACTAAAATAAATAGCTTCCTTTTGAGAAGGATTGCACTGTCTAAGAGAGCTTCTAGAATTAAATTTCTACGGTAGGTTTTAAGGGTTGTGGATGATTTCACCCCTCTTCTTATTAGATTCTGAAGGACTCTGTGGTGGAACATTTTTGCTAAAATATTTTTTTTACTATGGTTTCTTGCTAGAATATGAGGATTTATAGGAGCAGTGTTAGCAGTAGTGGTAGCTGAATTCTTGTTAAGCATTTTCTGTTTCATGCCACATTTTGATAGAGGAGGCAAAGATTCTGTAGTTGAAGCTTCTTTTGTTTTGCTAAATGACTGCATTAGCTGTTTTGTTTGAATGTTTTTTGCAAACACTGGTAGAGATGGATGCTTACTTTGAACACTTTTATTTTCATTTGCTCTATTTCTGCGTTCCTTTCTACGGACTTGCTTTTTGGTAGGCATTCTTTGGGGTCTGTTGAAAAAAAGAAGGTAGGGGTTGGTCTGTTTTACAATGTATGTGTGCTGTGTGCATGCGTGTATGAGTTTGATGGGGAAGACGTTTGTGGTGGTGTGTGAATGTGCATTGGGCAGTTACAATGAGTTGGGAAGGCTATTTGTCTGTTTGTATGTTACTATACTGTGCTTCAGATGAGAGTAGAAAGTGAGCTAGTGGTGAGGAGACGCATTAATAGTAAACGTAATGGTATAAAATTATAACATGTATTTGTTTTGTAGTACTAACATTCTAAGGCTTGTGTATGTTATTTGTGTTCCAAAAACGGGGATTTGTGTGCCATTCTGCCTATTAATCTTTATTTAATAAATGGGAATTTGTGGGCAGAATGGTTCAAAAATCAATGTTTTTTTGGTGCGCAAATTGCATGAATGACCCACACATTCTCTTTGAGGAACAGTAAGAATATAAAGGTAGTATTGTACTTACTTTTTTTGTGTAATGAGCAGGTTTCTTCGGATATGTTGTTTGTAGTGTAGAGGCTGTTGTAAAAGGAAGAAGTTAGTAATGTTGTGTGTTTATAGCAGTGATGTTAATGTGCACGTTGATTTTTCTGCTTTCGTGGAAGTATTCCCTTTTCATATCTCAACACAGTGTATGCGTGCATTTCATTTGACTATGTGCAGCATTTATATGTTATTTGCAGTATGTTAGTTCAACCTGCTTTGCAAATGAGTACAATTTTAAGTTCATAAAATTCCCTTGTTTTTTTCCAGCTGTGTTGTAGATAGCAGAGAGGTTTGGAAGTGATAGGTCATTATAGTAGATGGGAAAAATTTGAATACTTTCATATTATAAGTAGGCATGCGAAAAATCGGGGTACATGAGAGGGAGTTGTCACCACAGCAATCGGGAACGTTTATTTTTCTCATGTGATCGCATTGGGAATAGCATTAATTTAGACGAAGTTTCGCGCGTAAATCGGGAGGGTTGGTACATATATATAGGTTATGCGGGAGATAGTAATAAGTAGTGCAATTTTTCAATAAAAAATCGGGAGTCTCGCGTTTAAAGCAGGAGCATTCGTATGTATGTTTTGGCTATGCAGATTTAGTAGCATTAATTTGTTTATATGGAATCATAAGAGTTGTACATGTACTCTGAATAAAATATGCATACCTGTACTTTGTAATCATGCATGTGGGTATGCATGGAGCTGTAAGTAGAAATCCTCGAGACTTTCACAGTAGTTTTTGTAGTAGGTGCTTTGCAATGATATGAGACTTGTTTTCAGAGTGGTCAACAGTACATTTGAAGTGTGGAAGTCCTGATGATGGAGTTAGATGTAGAGGTCTTGGATGTGATTGGTGGATGGTTGTGTGACTGCTTAGCTGTGTCCAATGAGGGAATGGATTTGCGAGTGATGTGGAAAGGGTAGAAGGACTGGCTACGAGTTATGTGCCGCACGGGCCACACGCCTGTCCGCGGGGAGGGCGTGCCACATACAGGGTTTTACAGCAAAACCAGCATCGAAAGGGGACTATAGGGATCAGATGTTGACATTGTTGATTTGTGTAGAAAGAGAGTGTGTGTAGTGAAGATGGCAGAGGTGGAGACAGTAAGGTTGTTGGTGCTCGGAGATATTTTTGTCCATGGTTTACAGCACTATTCTCAATGTAGGCATGTAGCAAACAATTTCGAGGTAAGAGGAGTGGAGGTGCTGTGGAGCGCTGCAACTGACTGCAATGTAGAGGCAATTCTCCAAGTTTGCAGAGATATGTGTAGGATGAACAGTCCCCATGTGGTAGTTTTGCACTATGGTGCTTTCCATTTGGGCTACGTGAGTTCACCTACTTTGTTGGGAGATTTGGAACAGTTGGTTCAAGCAGTCATCAACATCTTTTCAACTGCGAAAGTAATTTTTCTGGATTACTTCCTAGAGCAAAATGGGACAACAGTTCTGTTTTTTGTCCTGATCAAAGTATTGGTAGGCGTGCAATCAATCGCGGCATGCGTGCTTTCATGTTAAGAGCTGGTATGTTTTTCTGTAGCCACGAGAACATTGTTTCCAGTAATGCAGCTTATTTTGAAGCAGATGGTGTTTCTTTATCTTTTTTGGGAAATGCCATGTTCTTTTGGAATGTAAGGCTTGCTTTGGAGCAGGTTATGTGATGATTGTAGGAGTAAAGTAAGAAGAAAAAAAAGAAAAAATACAAAATAACAGGTGTCTGTCAGGCATCTGCAAAAAAAACCCCCAAAAAACGGCTCTTTTCAGAGCCCATCTTAAAGGGGAAATGGGGAACACTATTTCAATGTACAGTCGTCCTGCTTGGATCCTCTACATGTCCGCGGACATGGCAGTAGTCTGCAGGCAGCACGTTTTACATACGGGGATTCTGGGGTGGAGAGGCATGCATATGAGAATGAGCCAAGCTAGGGATTGGTCAGTAAAGTTCAGTGGGTGAGTTGTGAATGGAGAGATTTAGTGAGAACGTCTTTTTCCTGAGAGGAGAACAGACAGCTATAGCTGTGTGTGAAATTTAGTAAAAAACGTTGTTAAAGGGACGTTATGGTTCAGTTGCGATACTAAAAACCTGTGAAATTCAGTAAAAGGACTTTGTTAAAGGGACATTATGGTTCCAAGTACAACCGAAAAACCCTTGAAATTCGCCAGTTATGGTAAGCTAAGCAACCATAACTCGCACTACCACTGTGCACTGCTAAGACTAACACCCAGGACATCAAAGATGACATCACAAATGTCATTGATGACATCACTGATGACATCACATGTGCATTTACTTTTCATGAAAAGTCTGTACAAGGGATTCTTATTATAATGTTGACAAAAAAGTGTCAAGGGTAATTCAGATTTTCAACACATTCGTTCCAGAAAGTCATAATTCTATTAAAGACACAGAGGTGAAGCATTATGCTTTCTCTTCAACTTTACTGATCAGCAGCAAAGAAATAACCAATAAACATGTAGTACAAAATACATAAAAAACTACCATAACCATGTTTTTAGAGTCTTTGTAGTTAATTTCTTATTGGTCCTCAAACTGACCATGTGATATCCCTAACCAATCAACAAGTCCTTAGTCCTTAAAACCTCCTGTCCTCTTTCCATTCCTCCTCTTTCTTTGTCCCGTTGAGGTTGCGTCTGGTGCATTTTTGAAATTCCGTCCGTTCCATTCCAATCCTAGTTCAATTCACGGATTGCTTGTTGTCTGTCACCATCCCTACAGAATCATAAATTAAAAGAGGTGACTATAAACCGAAAAATGGGTGGGACAATCATAAATTCAACTATACAGTAAGTAACCTTCTCTTCTTATGCATTTACAGCATTACATCATATTGTATTCATCATGCATTTTTTTATTAATCATAATAAAATTGTCAACAATTCAGTATTTTATAATACATTACATTCTTACGATTGATAGGGTTGGATAATCCTTCGCCTCTGTGTCTTTAATAGAATTATGACTTTCTGGAACGAATGTGTTGAAAATCTGAATTCTATGTCAAGACCGGAGGCTCGGATTATGCTTGTTCAAAGCTTACTCACCACTAATGATGTCGCACTTTCCATGGGTTTGGAATAGAAAGTTTAAAAGTCAATTCATTCGACCAATCTGTAGACCCCATAATGTCTTCTACTCTAGCTCCTATGTTAAAGGCTTTTGTAGCCATCGCTCCTCTGGTTGAATGAGCTCAATATTTCACTATATCAATGCCCGCTTGTACCATCACCCATCTAAGCCATCTGACTATGGTAGCCGGTGTAATGGCCTTAAATGGTTTACAAATTGCTATCAATAATTGTGACACTCCCGGAGGTCTTACTTCCCTTGTCATATCCTCATATGCTGCTAAGCATCTGACTGGACATAATTTTGGGTGTCCCGAGAAGGCTTCATGAGAAATGGAACTCAAACCTGTCTTGGTGCTTTTCATTATGAGAAAAGTCACTCCGCTCGAAGATACACTTTTCCTGTTGACTTTCAGTGCTCTAAGGTCCGAGGATCTCTTACAGGCTAAAAGACATAAGAGCATGGCTAACTTGCCTGAAATCACTTTCCTGGATAAATTTTGATTATCCAGCCATGATAGAAATAATCTCAAGACTCTGTCTATGTCCCATAATTGATTATATTTCTCGCTAGAGGGCCTGATCATCTTTACTCCCTTAACCAATCTACATATCAGTGGGTGTTCTCCTATCGCTAAGCCTTCTAATCTAGGGTGTCCTGCCGATATTGTGGACCTGGCCGTGTTAATAGTTCCTTTCCTTGAGCTGCCAGTTGTGCTAAGAAATTAGCTATGTGTACTACATCCGTTCCATCGGGATGAATATTCCTCTCCAGACACCAGCTACTCCCTCTAGCCCATGCTGATTTATAAGCCTTGTGTGTCCCTGGATCCCAGGATTTGCAAATGATGTTTTCAGCCTCATTCGATAATACTGGCCTAACCCAAGATCTCCTGAAATCGCCCATGCTATCAGGTTGGGTCTTCCTGATCTCACTGGTGGATGGCTGAGATCTCTGGGGTCTCGAACAATTAATTCGTCATTGGGTAGTACCACTGGGTTGTGGTGTGATCATTCCAGCAGGCTGGGAAACCACACCTGCCCCATGCAGTCTGGCGTAACTAGTACTAGGGATGCTCTCTGGCGTCTCACCTGGGCTAGCGTCCTTGCTATCATGGAGAATGGAGGAAACGCATAGTTTGTCTGTTGACCCCATAATTGCAGGAAAGCATCTGTCGCCTCTGCTTCGGGGTCTTGTCTCCAGCTGAAGAACCGGGGTAACTGTTTGTTTAGTCTTGATTTAAACAAGTCGACCTGGCATGGTCCCTATTGAGTCATCAGCTCTTGAAACATCCTTTCGTCCAGCTTCCAATCGCTGGCATCTCTGAGGTACCTGGAGTTCCAATCGGCTACCCCGTTCTGATGGCCCAGCAGATATTCCGCCGTCACTGAGACTCTCCTCTGAAGAAAGAGTTCCCAGAAGTCTTTTGCCAGTTCTGCCAGTAGCTTGGACCTTGTCCCGCCCAGTCTGCTGATATACCTGACCGCTGAAACATTGTCCAATTTTAGTAGGACACAACATTGTGCTCTCTCTTGAGTCCAGCACTTCACTGCAAAGGAGCCTGTTAGCAGCTCCAGGCAGTTTATATGGAGAGCCGTCTACTGATCCGACCACTTGCCCCCTGTCGACAGGTTCCTGCATCGGGCTCCCCAGCCCCATCTGCTGGCGTCGGATTCGATGACCAGGTCCGGGAAGGAACCAAATATCGCTCTCCTGTTCCATGCATCCATGTGGATTAACCACCATTCCAACTCTTCCCTCACTTCTTGTGAAATGGCCACCTTTGATTCGTAGGAAGCGCCCCTCCTGAGGTGATAGATCTTCAGCCTCTGGTTTGCCCTGTAACGTAGTGGTCCTGGGAATGTTGCTTGGATTGATGCCGCTAGGCGGCCCACTAATCTTGCAATGTCCCTCAGTGACAGTACTCCTTTCGCCAGTGTATGTCTTAGCTGTTTTTTGATATTGTTCACCTTGGGAATGGGTAGACTGAGAGTTCCTTGAATAGAGTCCACTATGAACCCCAGGAATTCCATTGACTGTTCTGGAACTATACTGGATTTCTCCCATTTTACCCAGACTCTCTAACAATTCTATAGTTGTCTGTACCTGTTCTAATAGTGTTTCTCTCTCTTGGCACATCAGACGTATGTCGTCTAGATAAATTATCAGTCTTATCCCTTGACCTCTGAGGTATGTTACAACTGGTTTCATCATTTTGGTGAAACACCATGGTGCTGATGCTAGGCCGAAGGGTAGGCATCGAAATTCCCATGTTGTTTCCTCTCAGATGAATCTGAGGAATCTGCAGTGTTCCTCTGCTATGGGAATAGTCAGGTATGCATCTTTTAAATCTATCCTGGCTAGCCAGTCTCCCTGAATTAAGGTATCTCTTAAGAGGTGTATCTCCTCCATCTTGAAGTGTCTGTACACCACGTATTCGTTTAGGCCTCTCAGGTTTATAATTGGTCTTGTCTTGTGTTTCCTTTTTGCTAGAAACATATTGCTTATGTATCCCTTTGATTGAACTGTTACGGCTCTTATAGCTCTTTTGCTTGCTAACCCTCGCAATTCCCCTCTATTAATAATGTGTCCTCTCTGCTCATTTCTAGACCCCTTGGTGGGTGTCCCTGATGTGGTATCTCTAGAAAGTCTATGTAAAACCCTTGTGCGGTTTGTATTACCCAGGAATCTCCCGATATAGCCAACCAATTTTGTAAAAACTGAGCTGTCCTCCCCCCTCCTTCTGGGGTGTTTAGGTGTGGGTAGACTGTTCTCACCTGGGTTGTTTTGCTGACGTTCCCCTTGTCGCCAGTTTCTGCCTCTTCCTCTACTCCTTGATGGAAAGAAAGGTGTTTGTCTATGTTCCTCCTGTTCTCACCACTGTGCTCTGTCTTGCTAGGATCGACTGTAGTGGAATCGGCCAGCTGAGCGACCCCTGCCTCTATTGGCCTGTCCAAAAATGTGCCCCCCGAACACTCTCTTAAGAGAGGCTTGCGCCTTGTCCAAAGCCGTATAGGAATTCGCAAATTTGGTTAGATCCTTGATAAAGGAGTCCCCAAATAGTTTACCCTTCGCGGTTGACGCTGATTCCGAGGAGGCCAACTCGCTCAGATTAGGATCAATCTTCACCAGCAAAGACCTCCTCCTTTCTGTGGTAATGGCATGGTTGGCATTTTCCAACATATATATCTCCCTATGGGTCCACCCGATTAGAACTGACGGGTCTATCGGCTCTCCTTTGATTTTAGCCTCTTCTCCGATCTGGAGAATTTTTGTGAGGGGTCCTGTCATATCTAGCATCTTGTCTTGGCATGACCGCCAAGATCTATCCAGACCCTTCCTCACCTCTTTCGTGTATTTGCTCATGAAGGTTATCATCTTTTCGTCTATTTCGGGTGTGTCCGCTGCACCCTCTGGGAGGTGAGGTCTGGGGCATTCCACCCTCATCTTACTTCTAGCCTCTTTGGCTAGTGGCGCTCTCAAGCGCTTCTTTAGATAAGGTGCTATTCTTTTCGGCGGCTCCCATTCTGAGTACCTAGGATGAATTAGTGCCTCCGGATCTAAGTCATCGTCCCCTGCACCATCCTCCTCTGTCTCCTCTTTTTTCTTTTTCTTAGGCGCTTTGTGGCCTTCTTCCTTAGAAGAGGATATAGAAAATACTTCTTCCTCTTCTGAGTATTCTTCCTCCCAGTTGTCCTCACCCTCATCCGAGGTATCTGAGGATCGTTCCTGTCCCCTGCTAGGCCCCGCTTTTGCTCTTATCCTTCTCCTTTTACCACCCTTCCCCTTAGGTGGTGTGCCCGTGGGGGTGTGGGCTTCCTCTGCCCTGCGGGCTGCTTTTCTCCCCCCTTTAGATTTTACCTTTGCTTTGAGCCCTTTGATTTCCTCCAGGCCCTATGAGAACTTGAGCCAGTCCTCCATCAGAGCTATCTGCTCTGATCCATGTCCCAGCAAAGCCCACAGGGCTTTTTGGAGGACCTGAGTCATCTCCGTGTGGCTCCTTTTTTGGCTAATACTAGCCTTACCCTCATCACTGGAGGATCTCATGCTTACACAGAAACACTACTGGGGAATTCAATAGTTTATATATATATATATATATATATATATATAGACCAGGGTTTAAGATCTTTCTTGTAATCTCTCTGTGAAGAGAAATATATATATATATATATCTATATATATATATATATATATATATGGGTACATATTTATTTGTATTGATCACCTGGTTTGTTATTACATATAAAATATATATCAATTGTCAGGTTTACTTGAGACTGTGCCTGTATATAGTGCGGTACCTTAGAGTGGCCAGCAGGGGCGCTGTCGTGTTCCTGACAGAACGCTGCGCTCTGATCGAACATTACGTTCTGAAGCGGAACGAGATTTCTATAAATATAGATCTTTCCGATCTAAGAACAAAGCTAATGTTCAAAGATGCGCGTAGCACTCACTCCGTAAACGTCTCAGCAATGAGAAATAGAAAAAACGGAGAGAGAGAGTGCCGGAACTACGCAGTCCCTTCGCACTCTCTCCTTTGTGCATGCAGTGCCCTCTCTGTCGAGTCTTTGAAGCTGCGGTCCCCGGAGCACCAGCCCCGTCGCAGCCGCGGCTTCAAAGAAACCATTAAAACGAATGCGGATATGCTCGGCCGCCTGTCAGCAGTGCGCGCATTTGCGTGCCTATTAATGTAAACAAAACACACTTCACAACTCTCACACAATAGTAAGAAAAATAAAAGGCACTTAACTCGCTGCCGAGCAGCAAAGAAAGAGGAGGAATGGAAAGAGGACAGAAGGTTAAAGACTAAGGACTTGTTGATCGGTTAGGAATATCACATGGTCAGTTTGAGGACCAATAAGAAATGAAGTACAAAGACTCTAAAAACATGGTTATGGTCGTTTTTATGAGTTTTGTGTTACATGTTTATTGGTTATTTCTAATACCTTCTAATAATTCTATACTAAGGTACACATGTAGTAACATAGGCATAGTGTGCAGCAGACATGATGAAGATGCAATATTAATAATCTTGCCCTATCACATATTGTGACTAGACCCTAAAGACAGTAGTCTAAGTGCAACGTGTACACATATGAGCATATCCAGGAAAAGTACAGTAATAAAAAAACAACAGAACTATAACACAGTGTTGATAACCTTACTAATCATCTTCATACATAGAAAGCATTGCTGTCTTCCAAGTTTGTGTTTTCCCCTTTGTATATGTTTCATATGCTTTGAGTGGACCCTAAGTGAATAACTGTAAGAACATATTTGAAGTATAAGTCTACGAATATAGTACTTTGTTCTATACTATAGTACATTTTTTAGTTCCTGACTGTTACTGGACTAGATATATCAGTAAAGGAAAAAAGAGTGAGCCAGACACGTGATGTCATCAGGGATGTCATCAATGACATTTGTGATGTCATCTTTAATGTCCTGGGTGTTAGTCTTAGCAGTGCACAGTGGTAGCACGAGTTATGGTTGCTTAGCTTACCATAACTTGCGAATTTCAAGGGTTTTTCGGTTGTACTTGGAACCATAATGTCTCTTTAACAAAGTTTTTTTTTAATGAATTTCACAGGTTTTTAGTAGCGCAACTGAACCATAACGTCCCTTTAACAAGGTTTTTTCACTGAATATTATTTACATTTCACTTCACAAACATTAATAATGTTTATGATACAATTTTACAAAATGTTGGCTTGCACACTCTAATAATCCTACGTTCAATTCACATTAATTCACTCTCCATACGCTTCACAGTCTTCACTCATCTGAGACCCACTGTATCGGTCACTTTACTCCATTGACAATTTTTGACACAATTAGGCTCTTCTTGTCTGATATTGGGTAACTCAATCTGTATACCAATATTTCAACAGATTATATTGCCTAAACGTGTTTTGGTTGTCATAATAGGACTTCAGAACCAGTGTCCATGCAGTAGTGCAACCTTCTTCAGGACCAAACAGGACCCTCAGTATGTCCTACTTCTCATAGTAGGATGATGCATGCCACCTAAAAGAACAATAAATATAGCCATTGTCACTTATGACATCCCCCTCTAATTCATACAGTACTTTTATTGTATTCTCTATAACTATTAAATAGTCATATAATCTTGCTCACCTCTATGTAACGTTATGTGAGGATGAACCAAGATGTGTGGACATATCCTAACTTTCCTCCTAGGCTTCAACCTGATTAATATGGTTTCTCCTATAGAGTCAAGAAGCAAAGAAACAATTGTGTTGATCAAACATCAACCACATAATAATCAGATACAGCTCAATCTTGATAGCAAAAACATGGTCCCCATGCCTATATTTTAGCATAACCTTGCATACTCACTTGTCTTTGATTAGACACTGTTTTATCACTCGTCTACAATTAGACACTGTTTTATAGTTCTAATGTGTTTAATTGTTTCCACATAAATCCACGAGGACAGAGAAAATTCTTCCTCCTGCGAGGAAATACAGATGTCTCTGTTATTTGTTTGTACTGAGTGTGTCTCTCCTAGCACGATCGGGTAGATATATACTCACCCTGATACTGTCTGATATAAGGTAGAGGCTGTTCTTCCTTAATGATGTTAAATAATTTCCTTATGGCTGATTATGGACTCATCTTCTGCATCACCATAGCGCAGTTCAATGCTAGACGGTTCGCATCCTGCAAGATAGATGGTAAAGATATTTCTTTTATAACCATACACCTCAGTATGTGCTCAATTTCATTTATGAAGTATTTATCATTCTACATATATTTTGCGTGAAGATATCCATTGGGACCAATAACTTTGCCCGAGGCTGAATCGCCTCTGAATTGTCGCATTGGAATTCTCATTTGTATGTTTAGTTGAGCTCCACCTATATATGGTGGTTAATGCCACTCTCTGAACAGTTTCTTTGTAATTCGGTGTATACCGTATTGGATGGCCATTAGTGCCTGTATTCATTGATGTAGCCGGTACATGAAACCAGCCCTATATTTTGTAAGCAATATTCAATCAACACTACAGCTAAGTCAATGCCTAGTCTGGGATGCTGAGGAAAACCCGTATTGATGTATTTTTATGTCCAGTTCAGTACTCTGGATGACAACCCTTGTATAACACCCCCCTCTTAGAATCCCCCTGACCCCACTGAGGTTTGTTTTGCAAATTAAAAGGTTTATTTGAAAAATTAACAAGATATATATATATCACACTGTTATAAGAAATTAATAATTGATATCACACTGATGAATATAATGTTGATCAACAATGGGTAACCTAACACTAGCACACTTCTTTACAGTCAATGAGGAGTGGGTATAGGATGGATAAGGTAGCAAAAATACTTTTATGGTTTCAAGGGAAATGGAATGAGGAATAAAATGCAGTACAGAAATACTTGATATGATTTTAGCAAAAGATAAGATAATCACTTTTTCTCTGGCAATTCACCCCCCCCTATGCAATGTAAGAAATGGAAGGAGATGGAAAGAGGAGCACACAGTTCCTAGGAATGCCATCAAATACAATACGAAATTCAGTTCCTTCCCAGCAAGCTTAGAGGAAACAGGTAGAAGTTTGAAACACAGGCCCAAAATGCTTTGAAGGTGATGACAATGAAGTGAGAAATGTGCTAAAATGCTTTTAATTCCCTCTAGAGGTTCAGGGTGGGTGATATCTAGTTTATATTAGTTCAGGCTCACTTTAGCAATGCTCTATGTGTAACCAGCAGGTTAAAATTAATTTTAGCAAAAGAAAGCAAGAAGCTGCTGATTTTTTACACGTGGCTGAAATTGTGCAAAATGTCAAATCACGGCAAATTTACTTGCGAGTTAAATCTCATTCCTAGCACAAACGGTTCCTGAGATACGGACGATTTTGTGAAAGTAGTTTTTCAGATTTGAAATTTTAAAGCTCAGAATGACAGATGACAGTTTTCAGTTTTAAAGATGACAGAATGACACGATTCTAGGAGGCAGTTCTAATAGGCTAAAATAGTTTGGATTAGATTATTTTAAACTAAGAGATTGGTTTTGGCACAGTGAGTACTCACACTATATTTTTGAAATAAGCCGTCAAGGTCTGGTCAAGTTGGACGGGACCTCCGGCGGGTGGTTCTGAACAGCGGTCTGGTCTCTGGTTCTGCTCTCAGCACTGCACAGTTCTGGTCTCTCTGGATCTCTGGTCTCTCTGGATCTCTGGTCTCTGGAGGTTGATGGATTTGAAGTCTGGAGTCTCCCGGCAAAGCGTCCCGCAAGAAAGTGGAAAGTGAATTCCCTACCTGGGTTTCAGTGCCCTTTTTATGTGTTTTGAAAATGGGTGTGTGCCTGGGCCTAGCTAAGCCTGCCCCTCTCACTTATCATTGGCCAAGTTTTCCTCTCTCCCTTGATTGGGGGGAAGAAATGAAGTGTCAGAGTGATGCTGTAGGTTTTATGGTCAGAGGAACCTCCCCTTGTCAAATTGCACACAAATCTATTTCTGATCCAAATACATATTTATCTATGTACCATTTTTCTAATATTATAGGTCCAGTTAACATATTTTCTGTAGCACCAAACCATCCGATCCCTGTCTTTGTACGATGTTGTGTCCACTGATGACAGAATTCTCCCCTTTTCATCCAGATAACAACCTCTAAACCTTTCCATATTTTACACAAATGTGCACCAGGGATATGGGTTACCGATGATAAAGTGTCAGATTTTTAACATGCATACATTTGGAGTAACAACCTTTTCTCTGCTACTATCCCCACGAACATCCCACAGGGTCCTAACACCTCTTAAAATGTGCACGGAAAAATCCCAAGAATAATGATATTATTTATATAATTTTGACCAGTCCACACTATGAGTTATCTATCTTTTTAAAATTATGCCCTGGTCAAAAAGGGGTGTGGCTTCCCACATCACATGGAGGAATAACTGGTTTATCCACTTCCCCCAAGCTCAGCTTGCTAGCAGAGGCACTGCCCCTCCCAGTTTCCCCCAAGAGGAAGCCACCTTACGGCCCCCCAATATAACATTTGCCTGAGCCAAAGAAGGCCCATTGTTCAGTTCCCTGTAGTCCCCAGGTGCCACTCCCCATTCAATCAACAGGGCCATGTGATCTCCTTTTGGTGGGGCCAGCAGGATGCAGCCAGGCCTGGGAAGAGTTGTTGAGCCAGTTCAACTCCTGTCGGGGGTAGTTGTCAGGCAGAATTCAGCTAAATGTCACTTTAGTTCCCAGTTCCCAGTTTTCTACATTCAAATCCAACTTACATGCAGCTATTTTTTATATATACATTAAATAATTACTTCCTTCAAGCCATTTCAGAATATAGTTTTACATTGTATCCACCTCTTAGCAAGTCTTTCCTAGGCCTGGTTTCGGTTCATTTGTTCATTTTTACACAAAAGTCTGGTGGTTTTAAAACGCCGGCTTTCTGATAGTGGTGAGCACCGGTACTGCATCCATTTTTGACATTAAGAAAATTAATTCCCCACAGTTCTGGGTTGCTTTTGGCAATCAGCATTGCCATTCCCAATGGTTTCAGGCTACTGTGTGTGTAGCCCACTGGTGGTTTTAGGCGGTGCCCTCCTGTGCTCACAACATAGGCAAAAATGGGTGGCAGCCTATTCTTCATGTTTTTCCTGTGCACTCTCTGGGGAGTTCTGGCCATCATGATGTTTTCCATGCCAGTACTGCACAGTTTTATGGTAGGGCTTGGATGCATGGGTAAAAACATCCCACAAGCTCTCCCTCTTGTGATGGCCATTCTGAACTTTCACTGATGGAACTCGCAAGATCTGGGATGTTCGCCTCCTCTTCTTCCAATTCCGTAGATGGCACAGTTCAACATCTTTTTCTCCCTCCAGTCGATCAATCAGTTCTCCTTGCTGGTCCTGATGGGAGGATTGGGTGGTACCCCGGGCCCCTCGGATCTTCGCTCCCGGTCCCCAGGTCGCCTTCCGTGGTCAGTCTCCATGGTTTCATCTCTCCTAGGATGATAAAGCAAAGCGGCAATACACATTCCTAGACATTTTTCCACCACTATTAATGGTGTGGCGAACATATACATTTTATAAATCAGAAGATATGAACATATACATTTTCTCTTTTAAATTAGGAGACAAGAACATATATATATATACAAGAATCACAGAATTTTATATGCTATATGTGGAATATTTTAGGGTTGGAACTGAATTACTCTGGAGCGGCCCCCTCTGGGATTCCAGTGGATTCCTCCAGTTGTTGCAGAGTGTGCCTGGGATGGCAACACTTCAGCTGATTAATATGGACCCACTTATCTCCCCCTTCTGCCAAATTGCCTTTGGGGATGCAGATTTTGTAGGCAACAGGGGAGATCTTGTCTATAATTTCAAAGGGTCCCTTACATGTAGGCAAACATTTTCGCTGTTTGCCTGGTTCCTTTCGAAATTGTATAGATAGACCCGGTCTCCCACATCATATTCCTTCCTGGTGGTCTTCAGGTCGTAGTGGGTTTTCATGCTATCAGCTGATCTTTCTAGATTCCGCTGAGCATAGGCAAAAGCATGTTGGAGGTATTTCCTTAAATTCTCCACATACTCATGAGTTGTGGAGGCATTTATCAGTGTCTGCTCCTGGGTCCTGTAGAGCAAATGCCGAGGAAGCACCATCTTGCGTCCAGTGATCAACTCAAATGGTGACATTTTAGTTGCAGATGAAGGGGTAGATCTGATGGCCATTAGGACCAGAGGTAATCGGATATCCCAACTTGGCCCAGAATCTGCCTCAAACTTTTTTAAGATGCTCACAATGGTTCGGTTGTAGCGTTCTACTGCCCCGGAGGAAGCTGGCCGATAAGCAATATGTAACTTCCTTTTGACCCCCAGTATCACCCACATCTTTGTCATTACTTCACTGGTGAAGTGGCTACCCCTATCTGACTCAATCCTTTGAGGTAGACCAAAATGGGAAAAGATGTGGTTAATCATCAGGGCAGCTGCTGTTTCTGCCTTGCAGTTTGTGGCCGGGAGACATTCCACCCACTTGGTAAACAAGCATGTAACGGTCAACAAGTACTTGTTTCCTCTAGACGAGCGAATTACAGGGCCTACAAAGTCGATTTGCAAATCTGACCATGGCAGTGTCATCCCCCTCTTTTGGAGAGGCGCACGGTGCGTGAGGGATGATGGCTGAAATTGTGCACACACAAGACACCCCTTCAAGTATTAGTCGAGGTCCTGCCCCATGTGTGGCCAGTATGCAATCTCTCTTAAGATCTCAAGTGTTGTGTGAAACCCCCTATGACCGGCGGTGGCCGCATCATGGGCGTGACTTAACATCAGGCTTCGGAATGACGTAGGGACCACCCACTGATCATGGCCAGCTTGGGATTTCCTTACCAACAAACCGTCTTGGATTCGGAACCTTTTTGGACATTTCATCAGCACTCTTAGGTCCTCTTTCCCAATGTAATCGGTATCCGTCAGGGGAAAGTTCTCAGGGTCCTCAATGTGTTGGTAAAACGTACCAATTATTGGATCCCCCTTCTGAGCTGTAATCAAATCAGCATCAGGGGTCTCCTTACTCCATTGTGCAGTTGAAAGATCATTGTGAGCATTTGTCTGGGACCTAGTGATAGCAGTGACTTGGATTAACCCCAACAGGGACTCTATTTCTATTAGATCCCCTTGGATGGCCCCGGTTTTGGCTAGCTGATCAGCTAAGTAATTTCCAGTTTTGTCTGGTCCCTCTACTTTGGAACGACCCTTGATCTTTTTCCAGTAGATGGTCATCCCATTCGATGTGACCAGATCATCAATATTTTGAATTAGCTTCCCATGTTTCAGGGGTTTGTTATTAGATCATAACATGCCTCTGGTTTTCCAGTTAACCAGGTGCTCCACGAACCCGTACATAATCCGAATCTGTGATTATGACCAGTTTGTGGAGTTGATGTTGGACACCAGTGAGGATGGCCTGATGCACAGCCATCAATTCTGCCACCTGACTACTTCGGGGACCAATTTTGTATCCAGCGGAGGGTTCTGGAAACTCCTTCACCCATGCATTCCCTACGCCGGCCACCAGTTCTTTCTCCCCGTTGTTGTCAACATGGTAAGAGCATCCATCCACATGGACAGTGGGCATTCCCTCACACTTGTCTTCTTCAAAGACTTTGTGTGGGGAATTGAGGTATGCCTCCATGTTGTCCTTGATTTTTAGACTTTCGTCCTCGAGACATTTTTCTCTGGCACAATCATGCAAGTCAGCCAGACCTTGCGCGAGGTGACTCTTCTTGTTTTGGCCATATCTGACCTCTACAGGAAAGCCTTGCATTGACAGAATCCAGGAAGTAATTCGGGAATTACTCACATTTCCGGCCCGGATTCTGTCACTTTGAGGATATTGCAGAGGCTGGTGTGGAGTATCCACTAGGATGTGTTCCCCCTGGATAAACGGGCGGTAATTCTTCAATGCCCACACCGTTGCCAGGAGTGCCTTCTCACAATCATTGAATTTTTCCTCCACAGAGGATAAAGTTTTGCTCGCATGGGAGATTACTTGATTGACCTTGTCATGCTTTTGGTATAATACTGCCGTCAAGCACGTATTAGAAAACCCTGTCTCCAGGAAGAACTCCTTGTTTCTGACAGGGTAAGCTAGGCAAGGCGCTTGTGAGAGGCTTCTTTTGAGTTGTCTTACTGCCTCGGCTTGTTCTGGACCCCATTGCCACTTGACCCCCCCTTTCAGGAGATGAATCAGGGGTCTGGTGATCTCTGCGTAGCCCTCAATGAACTTTCTGCTGTAATTAGTCAGTCCAAGGAGGCTCCTTAGTTCCCGCAGAGTGGTGAGGTTTTTCAGTTTCTGAAGTGCTTCCACTTTCTTTTCCTGGGGACAATGACCCTGAGGAGTAATCTCATGCCCTAACAACTGTGTCAGAACATAACGGATCTCCGCTATTCCTCCACAGATGAACTTTTGATGAGGACATCATCTACATAAGCCAGGTTACCCCTCGCACCCAGGTTGGGCATGGACTTATGTAGGAAAATGTTGAATTCATTGCCGGAGTTGAGGTATCCGAAGGGAGTCCGGGTCCATGTGTACTGCTGGCCCCCAAAGGTAAAAGCCAGTTTGTATTGGTCCTCCCTACTGACAGGCACGGTCCAGTATCCATTGGTCAGGTCTATTGCTGTGAATACCTGTGACCCTTGAATCTGGGCCAGCCCTTGGTCAACGTAGGGCAGAGGCCATCGGGAAGTATGGACCCGTTTGTTGAGCTCCCTAAGGTCGGCACAGAGTCTCCAATGGCCGTTTGGCTTCAATATTCCCAGCACTGGATTATTGAAGGTGCTGTGTACTGGACGGATTATTCCCCGGGACTCAAGGTTCTTAATCATTTTAGTAAGGGACTCCATGGATGTGAGAGGCAAGCGATAATGCTTCACAAACACTGGAGTCATGCCAGGGTCCGTGGGAATTGTTGTTGTGTGGATGTCGGTGCGACCACAGTCATATGAGTCTACCACAAAGAGATCTTGGAAATCCAAGAAAACTTGTTTCAACTTTTGCTTCTGTTCCAGAGTCACACAGGCATCAGCTAGGTTGACTCTCTCTTCCACCATCTGCCTGAAGCCTGGAAAGGCTTCTGGTTTGGCTATCTCAGCGGCCTCCTCCAGCTGGGTGGAGAAGTCCCTGGTCAGAGTGCTGATTTGGACTGGAGGCTCCAGGCGGGAAAGGCAGCCCTCATGGACCTGGAAAATCACCTTATCCCTCCTGAAGTCACACGTCACATCTTTCTTACCATAAGGGCAGGAAGTGTCCACCAGGAAGTTCCCCCCATGCCGGGTGAAGATCCTGTCTGGTGTTGTATTGTCCTCACTGTCACTGTCACTGTCAAAACAGTCCTTGGGGATCGGTTCTAACAGTTCATTTCCTAGATCAATGGAAAAATGTCGGTCATCAACCGCCATTCCAATAATGGTGCCTGCGGCTGGAGTAATGCTCTTTAAGTCGCTGTTATCCACCTCTATTGGAATGGTGTCATGTTCTATGTTGACTAATGGAGTTGGGTTTACCCCAAACCCTTGCTGTTGGAGAGAAGCATTTAGATGTATGTAAGCATCAGGGTTTTTCAATGTTTGTCCTCTTTTAACCTTCACTTCTAGGGAGAATTGTGGGGTCCTTTCTGGGATGGTGACTCCCTCTTTAAGCTGAATTTCAACTGCATAAGGTAGCAATTGAGCTGACCTAAATGCTTTTTCTTGATCATCAAAGCCCATGGGATTATCCGCTAATCGAGACCAAGCTTTGAAGTTTATTAGGTCCAAACTAATGGCGAAGCGATTGAGAATGTCACTGCCTAAGTAAAAGGCGGCAGTGACGTCTCGCACGACCCAATAATTATGGACTATGCTCTTGTTGCCAATGGAGATTTTGAGCATACACCTTCTTGGCAGGAGATGTTTCGAATTGGGTGTTTCCAGGTCCATTTCCCATTTGTCTATCAGTTTGATTGTGGGAATGGCTGGATCTTTTGGGAGTTGGTGAAACATGGCTTAGCTGATGAAGCTCTTACCGTTGTTCACACACACTCGGGCGAGAACAGAGTCCTTCCCCTCATTTAACTGAACAGGGATGAACAACTGATCTCCAATTTGCTGAATATCAGCCAGGCTCTGAGCTGATTACACATCTTTCTGAACTATTGGGGTGGGAATATCTGGTTGTGGATTGGTAAAGAATTTCAGAGTATTTCCTTCCAGTGTGGAATACCACCTTAAACTGGAAGGAAGGTTGATTTTCAGAAATAGAGAGGACCCCCCATCACCAGTCTGTTGTCCTACTGCTATTACTGTCACGTCTGGAATCTGGTTGTTCTGGAAGTGAAATTCTACTTGGTCAGATTTTTGTTCAACCATGTGGCAGGTGCCATTTAAACTAACATGGTTGACACTCTGTTTTAATTTTATTGGTCGGCTAGTCTGGCTCCAGAGGACCTTGTTTACACAATCTATTAGGGGTGACAACCTTCTCAGGAGGTCATTCCGTAGTAAATAAGGGGTGCACTCTGGAGTCACTACTATGACCGGGTGTTTCACCTTGTCGCCCAATTTTAATGTCCAAGTCTGCAGTCACTTCGACGGGAATTTCCTTCCCGTCAAAGTTCTGCAGTTGTCCAGGAAGAGAGGTGAGAGGAATACGGTAATTCTCCCCCCTTCCTTCCTGCATTTAGTTCATCAAAGGCCCTTTTGGACAGAAGGGTAGCTTGGGATCCAGTGTCCACCAGTGCCGAAATTGTACCCTGCCCCTGTACTTGTTCGGGGGCATATCTGCCCTCCTTCTCCTCAAGGGGGCACAGATAATGCACATTTTTGGGCAACTGGTGGGCTAACTTTCTGGTTTTGGACATTGCTAGCGAAGAGATTTGGGCAGAATTCTGTGGAGAGCCTTGGGAATCTGAAAGAAAAAACTGGCAACTGGAGATCAGAGCCATTGTGGGTTCCCCTGGTTCCGGTTCTGGGCCGCCCACCACCCCCCTTTTTGGAGGCAGTCACCAGGATGGGTTTGAACCAGGGGATTTCGGTATTGTGGGTTCTGGGATGAGATTATGGGCGGCGGTAGCTCAGTCTCCATATCTCCCCAGTCTGGATTGGAATTCCTTGGGACCCATTTTTCTTTGGGAGGAGTTCCCCCATCTCTAAAGGAGAAGATCCTTTTCCCAGGATCCTCTGAGGATCCCTTTCCCTCAAATTGGAAGATCTGTACCTCCTCCACAAACTGGGCCTGTTTGGGTACTTTGTTTCTCCTACCCCTCCTCTGCTCCTTTGGAGGCAGATTTTCAGGGGCAGGAGATTTTGTTTCCGGTTCCTGGGTTTCCAGGGGCTGTTTACAAGTCAGGAAGGAAGCTTCCTCCAAGGCTTTACACCCCTCTTCCCCTTGTGCCTCCTCCCTGGGAACCGGTGGGTTACCGGGGTGCTGCCCCCGTCATTGTTCTGGAGCACCAGGCCAAGAGTTTGGGGCATTCTGCGGTGGCATGCTCATCTGAGGGTTCTGTTGAGCCCTCAGTATGTGACCCAGATCCTGTGCCATATTTTGGACCTGGCGCTCAAGTTGTGAAACCCGCTCAGGCTGATACGGGGCTCTATTTTCTCCCCTGGGCTGATCCCGGGAAGGGTAGCTATACCTTCTCTGGTAGTACCCCTGGTTGGGAAGATTTTGGTACCCCTCCACCCTTGGCCTCGCCTCTCCCGGATTAAGTTGTCTGGGCTCAGGGAATTGGGGAAAGAAGGATGGATGATTTTGGGGCTGGAAATTGGGTGGATACCTGGGAAAAAAGTTCTGCCCAGGATTTGGTGAATTTCTGCCCTCCTGGGGGACGTTAGGAGGGAAGTTCCCTGGGTCAGGTGCTTGGCTGGATCCCCCCCTTGGGCTGGAGGAGTCCACACATAACCCAGGATGGGTCGGTTTCCCTTGTAGCGGGGACTTACATAATCAGGGGAGCGAGGGACCCCATTTGTGGGACTACCTCCTCGACTTCCTGTCTGTGACTGGCCGGAGGGCCTTCTGGGCTTTGAATTATTTGGTGCAGGCAGGTTTTTAGGCCCCCCCATCTCCAAATCTAAAACGGGGGCAACCTTTACCTCTGCCACCTTGGCAGCAGCAGGGGTGCTGTTGGTTTTGGGGTTTTTCTACGCATTATTTTTATTTTCTATGGGCTTCTGCACCTCATAGATCCGGGTAGCCTGTTCAATGACCCAGTCTAGTGACCTCTTCTCGTGAAAATCTCTCACTAGCTGGGTCATGATGTATTTGGGCAAGGCACGGAAAAAAGTATTAACAAACTCTTTGCTGTCTGTGCGCACCCTTTTTGTAGTCTGTGCAAAAGCACGCTTTAACTCCTGCACAAATTCTTGTGGGGCCTGATCCTGCCCACATTGCAAATTGTAGGCTGCCTTGCGAGCCTCTTGAGGATTTCTGTGCACAGAAAAATGTTTCAAGATGGCCGCCCTGTATGTGGACCACCTTGAATGGTTTTGATCCTCCAGCCCCACAAAGAAACTGGAGTATTCTGGTGAGAAGGTCCACTTTACATATTGAATACAGCTTTGGCTGTCCTTCAAATGGAAAGTCTCCATCATTTGCTCATAGAGCTCCAAGTGTTCCCAAACAGAATACTTGGCGTTCTTATGATAAGGCATGATGACACTCCTTATTGCCTTTATTTGTTTCAATGGGTCCTTAAGGAAAGCCCTTTTTGCCTTATTGGCCTTTTTGGTTCGGGTAACCCTGGTCTATTCATCCTCCGACTCAGAAGCGCTGCTCCCAGAGGTGCCCGTCTGATCTTCCAGGTTTTCCCGGATTCTGCGAGCCTGGGAATGGCTGGCAGAATGTGGGGACCTGGTCTCCTGTGTCCTGTGACGCTCAGAGGAGTCTTCAGATCCCTCCTTGCTACCAGGATTTGATGGGTATCCCCCCACTGACCTAACTGGGCAGAGGTTTTCAGGATGCACTTAGTGGGCCTACACTCCTGGGGTTCCCCACTAAATTGCACTGTGTTTGGGTGCCCATACCCGGATGCCCGCCCCTCCATTCATGGGTGGTACTGGCCTATGAGCCCCATACTTTTAGCGGGATACTAATCTGCCATCCCTGTGGCCCCGTGCTCATGTGCGCCAGAGAACATGGGGGTGGCAGAGTCCAGGGACTGGTAGAGGTGAAGGCCTCTGGCACTAGGGCTCCTGAGGTTATGCTCAGGAGTTTCTCTTTCCCAGCGAACCTCATCTCTATCCGCCCCTGCTCCCTGTTGCAATGCACGAGCCTGCGCTTTCAGTTCCTCAGTTAAGGCCTTACTAGACTCTATCAGTCTCTCCTGCATCGCTACCTGTTGCTGGAGCCTATCATTGTGCTGGCAGAGAGCCTCATTCTCTCTCTGTGCCTCCTGATTGGTCCTGGAGTACTGGGCCAGTCTTTGCTGCAGGAGGGTTACCTCCTGAGCTGTGTCCCTATTGGCCTGCTCCTTTCTTGACAGAGCATCCTCCACCCTCCTGGTGTGCTCTAACAAGTTCTGGTGTTCTTTTTGGAGGTCACCCAGTCCCTGGAGGGCCAGGTGATTTTCTTCCATTTTCCTTTTTAAGTGGCAAACTTCCTGGCCTAAGGTATCCCTTTCCTGACTAAGAGCCTGCATCTGTGCCGCCAGGTCAGCCTTTTGCCTTTGGAAGGCACCAGCTTTCTGGCTGGCGCTCCTGATCACACTCTGCCTGGGTATCCAGGTCTTTCAGAATCAATGTATTGCTTTCCTCTTTCTCTGTGTCTAATCAAATTTGCAGGGTGGCTACCTGCTCTGTGCATGCCCTGTTGAAGTCCAGTTGTTGCTCCAGCTTTTTCTAGCTCTGCAGTAGGGAGTCCAAACCTTCTTGGTACTCCTTCTGCAAGGCCAGAAATCTGGTATCCTGGTCAGCCTTTTCCTGTTGCAGCGTATCCATATCCTCCTTTATTTTAGTGATGTACTGTCTGCTGTCATTTTCTGACTCCTGGCCCCTGAGCAGTCTCTTCTCAGAAAAGTCCAGGTCAGATTGGGCCTTTTCTAACGCCATCTGTTGCCTATTTGCCAGATCTTGGCCTTCAGCACATTTGTCCTGCATGGCTCCCATATATAGATACAAATATGCTGCTATCCTAACCTTCTTGTTGTGTTCATCTTTAGCTTTAGGAGCCATGCATAGTTCACTCAGGGCCACATGTAAGGGACCCTGATCTCTGCAGATATCTAACCCAGTTGCAGTGACCTGTTGCGTGATTGCCTGCAACCACACATCCTGGCCCTGCTCAATCCATTCACCTCTCACAAATAGCTTATGTAAGAAGTGCTCTCTGGCTATTTTGATGTCTACCAGTGTCGTCATTCTGGAATTTGAGTTCCTTCCTGACTTACAGAAATTTGTATTTTATTTTGCAAAAAGGACCATCTCCTTAGAGCGTTCCTTTGAGGGGTGCTTTCACAGTGTAAAACAGCGTGGTGATCTAACCGGATATGTGTATCCGGTCAGTTGGCACACTGTATTAAGCTGCACAAATGGTAAATCTAACCCAGAATATCCCGGCTCCGAGCCCCCACTTTGTAAGCGATATTCAATCAACACTAGAGCTAAGTCAATGCCTAGTCTGGGATGCTGAGGAAAACCCTTATTGATGTATTTCTATGTCCAGTTCAGTACTCTGGATGACAACCCTTGTATAATACCCTCCTCTTAGAATCCCCCTGACCCCACTGAGCCAAGAAGTAGGTTTGTTTTGCAAATTAAAGGGTTTATTTGAAAAATTAACAAGATATATATATCACGCTTTTATAAGAAATTAATAATTGATATCACACTGATGAATATAATGTCGATCAACAATGGGTAACCTAACACTAGCACACTTCTTTACAGTCAATGGGGAGTGGGTAGCGGATGGATAAGGTAGCAAAAATACTTTTATGGTTTCAAGGAAAAAGCAATGAGGAATAAAATGCAGTACAGAAATACTTGATATGATTTTAGCAAAAGATAACATAATGACTTTTTCTCTGGCAATTCCCCCCCCCCCATGCAATGTAAGAAATGGAAGGAGATGGAAAGAGGAGCACACAGTTCTCAGGAATGCAATCAAATACAATACGAAATTCAGTCCCCCCCCCCCAGCAAGCTTAGAGGAAACAGGTAGAAGTTTGAAACACAGGCCCAAAATGCTTTGAATGTGATGACAATGGGCCTCATTCCGAGTACGGCGCTAACCAATGGTGCTATTAACGCCTTGGTTGACGCCGTACCCGGACCGGCAGCGCCTTGGTGGATGGCGGAATTACCGCCCCATTCCAAGGTTGGCGGGGCGGTAATTCCCCAATCCTCATTTACCCTTCCCCATTCTTGCCCCATAGGGCATAATGGGAGTGGGGAAGGCGTTAATTACGCCACCGTAAATTACGGTGGCGTAATTAACATCAAGGTCCCTTAGCGCCATGGTTTTTAACACCTGCTAAAAGCAGGTGTTAAAACCTCCATGGCGCAAAGGGAACTGGGAGTATGGCGGTAAGGGATTACCGCCACCGCTCTCGTTAGCGGTGGCCGCTATCCCTTACCGCCATACTCGGAATGAGGCCCAATGAAGTGAGAAATGTGCTAAAATGCTTTTAATTCCCTCTAGAGGTTCAGGGTGGGTGATATCTAGTTTATATTAGTTCAGGCTCACTTTAGCAAAGCTATATGTGTAACCAGCAGGTTAAAACGAATTTTAGCAAAGGAAAGCAAGAAGCTGCTGATTTTTACACGTGGCTGAAATTGTGCAAAATGTCAAATCGCTGGAAATTTACTCGTGCGCGTCGAGCGTAATTATGGAGGCACTATAAGGTTCGTTGGAATGCCTAAAATCTTAGCTTTAAGATGAAAGTTAAATCTCGTTCCTAGCACAAACGGTTCCGGAGATACGGACGATTTTGTGAAAGTAGTTTTTCGGATTTGAAATTTTAAAGCTCAGAATGACAGATGACAGTTTTCAGTTTTAAAGATGACAGAATGACACCATTCTAGGAGGCAGTTCTAATAGGCTAAAATAGTTTGGATTAGATTATTTTAAACTAAGAGATTGGTTTTGGCACAGTGAGTACTCACACTATATTTTTGAAATAAGCCGTCAAGGTCTGGTCAAGTTGGACGGGACTTTCGGCGGGTGGTTCTGAACAGCAGTTTGGTCTCTGGTTCTGCTCTCAGCACTGCACAGTTCTGGTCTCTCTGGATCTCTGGTCTCTCTGGATCTCTGGCCTCTGGAGGTTGATGGATTTGAAGTCTGGAGTCTCCCGGCAAAGCGTCTTGCAAGAAAGTGGAAAGTGAATTCCCTACCTGGGTTTCAGTGGCCCTTTTTATGTGTTTTGAAAATGGGTGTCTGCCTGGGCTAGCTAAGCCTGCCCCTCTCACTTATCATTGGCCAAGCTTTCCTCTCTCCCTTGATTGGGGGGAAGAAATGGAGTGTCAGAGTGATGCTGTAGGTTTTATGGTCAGAGGAACCTCCCCTTGTCAAATTGCACACAAATCTATTTCTGATCCAAATACATATTTATCTATGTACCATTTTTCTAATATTATAGGTCCAGTTAACATATTTTCTGTAGCACCAAACCATCCGATCCCTGTCTTTGTATGATGTCGTGTCCACTGATGACAGAATTCTCCCCTTTTCATCCAGATAACGACCTCTAAACCTTTCCAGATTTTACACAAATGTGCACCAGGGATATGGGTTACAGATGATAAAGTGTCAGATTTTTAACATGCATACATTTGGAGTAACAACCTTTTCTCTGCTACTATCCCCACGAACATCCAACAGGGTCCTAACACCTCTTAAAATGTGCACGGAAAAATCCCAAGAATAATGATATTATTTATATAATTTTGACCAGTCCACACTATGAGTTATCTATCTTTTTAAAATTATGCCCTGGTCAAAAAGGGGTGTGGCTTCCCACATCACATGGAAGAATAACTGGTTTATCCACTTCCCCTAAGCTCAGCTTGCTAGCAGAGGCACTGCCCCTCCCAGTTTCCCCCAAGAGGAAGCCACCTTACGGCCCCCCCAATATAACATTTGCCTGAGCCAAAGAAGGCCCATTGTTCAGTTCCCTGTAGTCCCCAGGTGCCACTCCCCTTTCAATCAACAGGGCCATGTGATCTCCTTTTGGTGGGGCCAGCAGGATGCAGCCAGGCCTGGGAAGAGTTGTTGAGCCAGTTCAACTCCTGTCGGGGGTAGTTGTCAGGCAGAATTCAGCTAAATGTCACTTTAGTTCCCAGTTCCCAGTTTCTACATTCAAATCCAACTTAGATGCAGCTATTTTTTATATATACATTAAATAATTACTTCCTTCAAGTCATTTCAGAATATAGTTTTACATTGTATCCACCTCTTAGAAAGTCTTTCCTTGGCCTGGTTTCGGTTCATTTGTTCAGTTTTACACAAAAGTCTGGTGGTTTTAAAACGCCGGCTTTCTGATAGTGTTGAGCACCGGTACTGCATCCATTTTTGACATTAAGAAAATGAATTCCCCACAGTTCTGGGTTGCTTTTGGCAATCAGCATTGCCATTCCCAATGGTTTCGGCTACTGTGTGTGTAGCCCACTGGTGGTTTTAGGCGGTGCCCTCCTGTGCTCACAACATTGGCAAAAATGGGTGGCAGCCTATTCTTCATGTTTTTCCTGTGCACTCTCTGGGGGGTTCTGGCCATCATGATGTTTTCCATGCCAGTACTGCACAGTTTTATGGTAGGGCTTGGATGCGTGGGTAAAAACAACCCACAATTTTGCTTGGCTCGCTGTGTCATCACTGCACCTCAGATAGATATATTATACACGCGTATACATAACTAGTGCATGGTACCCTTTTTATCGTGCAGGACCAGGTTTTAGAATCAGGCACCCCCTCTTTTTGATCCTATCCAAATGGTTCCTAATGTACCATCTCTCATCCAGTGCAATAATATGACTATTAGAATTCCTGTTAGTGTACAGAATGAAGTGCCAGGGAGAGTGCTATTCAGAAATGATTTGAAAACTCCTGCAGTTGTATCTAGTACCCCCAGGCCTCCCAGTAAAAAGAAGAAAGAGCAAACAGGATTGGCCAGAGAGATAACCTTGATAGACTCTCAGTTTGAGGTTGAGCAGATTTCCAATACCTCCAGTCCACAGGAAGGCCACCCTTCTATTTCCCAGAAAAAGAAAGAGACAACAGAGAAATCCAAGGTCTCTGGGAGAAAGGAAGGTTTCGAACCTAAACATGTCCACAGGACAAAGACATCCCCGGGAGGACTGTCCCCGGTCACTCCAGTGACCCATTCCCCAGCTGAGGCTGAGTGGGATGACCAACCAAACTCTATAGAAACAGCTACTGGTGACACAGAGCTGGAAGAACACCTTCCCTGAATTGGAGATCTGGATCCTAGAGACCAACCTGAGCTGCAATCTTTACTTGCAGAAGGTGGACCCTGTAGGGCAGACTTCAGCTGCGGACAAAGAGAGTGTCCCTCTCTAGACGGTCTGCACAAGCAGACAGCTTTCCAGCTGGAAGAGCAAGAGCCAGGGAAGCATAGGCTTTACTGGCAGGATGGCCTCCTCTACCTTGAAACAACTGAGTCTACCCCAAGGGACCACAGGAGACTGGTAGTGCCCCAGGAGGTGAGACAGAAGTTCCTACAGTTGGCACATGAGATTCCTCTGGCTGGCCACTTGAGTTTCAAGAGGACCAAAGAGAGGTTATCTCTGTACTTCTACTGGCCCAAGATGGGAGCTGATGTAGAGCAATTCCGTAAGAGCTTCCAGATTTCTGGCAAGAGTGGGTCCAAGGATATGGCACCTTTAGTGCCACTCCATGTGCTTGGAGTCTCTTTTGAGAGGGTAGGGCTTGACATTGTTGATCCCCTAGACCCTCCAACTTCTTCAGGCAAACGATTTATATTGGTTGTGTTAGACCATGCTACCCTGTATACTGAATGCATACTGTTGTTTCGTGCTTGCTGTGTATGAGTGAGCTGAGAGAATGTTAATGTGTCACAGTGGAATGTTTGGATGTGAGTGTCTGAAGGTTTCAGCTTTAGTCATATGGGGGAAAAGTCAGCCTGGGTGATGGGACCCAGTGGTTTGCGCTGTTCCATCTTGAAACAACTTACAGTAAAGCTTAATTGAAGGAACCTACAAGAGTGTCTAAGAAGCAGCTTTATTACACTGGCAACGAGGAAACTAAGTACAAAGAAACTGTGTGCTGAGAAGAAGAAGATACTTTTTAAACAGAACCGACAAACGGGTACTCACACTGTAGACAGTCCTAAATTCTGTCAAAAATTTGAATTAAATCTCCATATCAATTTGAAGCTAGTGCTTGCGAAGGCTAGTCACTAAGGATAAACCAAAGAAGAAGTCTAGAGTATGCTGACAATAAATTTATTGTTGAAAGCACAGTTCTTAATGGATCAGAATTTTTATACTTTTGACAAAAATGAATAAAAGCAATTGGAAAACATTGAAGAAAAACATAAGAAATAACATTCATCATGAAGACATAGAGTACAAAAGAACAACATATTCATCAAATCGCAAACGTGGATTGTTCAAGAGCATTTAATGAGAAGAATAAAACAATCCTTGCAGGATACCATTTGTTCCTACAGCATGGGGCCTTCCAGGGTGTATGAAAAATTACCCTGGTAGGTGTAGAGAAAAAATTAAATTAGCTAAATTCGCATGTTTATCTGCCAACGTGTAGGAGGAAACCATAAACTCGTTCCCAAAGGGAACAACACACATAGATTTCACGTTTCGGCGTGCCAGACTGGCATCAATAGTAGAGGCCTTCCTCAGGGCAGGATTGGAGTAATTTGATAAAATCACCCTAAAGGGGGCAGAAATAGAGGGGACATAGATTATACATACAACCTTCTGTTGGGACAACTTCAAAGGAATATCAAAGTTCAAGAGTAGCTGTCTTTTAGTATGCGGAACACTCACCCAGAACAGTTTGGAGTAGACGGGGTGGAGTCCGTGGGAGCTACTTTTCTAGTTTATTAAACTTCTTGCATGGAGTAACGGTGCAACCTGGTATTCAGAAGAGAGTGAACCTGATTGACGGTTCTAGGCTCGCTGTGGGGGTGTGCTGACAATGGATGATTTGTGTCATAGCCTGGTTTATCTTTTATGTTTATGTACGATTGTAATTGTGACATTATGGCCTGACACAATTAGCCCTGATTTGAAAAGGGCGGTTGTTTCCGCTGAAACACGTGTTATCACAAAGGGCAACTGTACAAAAAATAAAATGATACCACTTATCACAAAAAATTGCGTGGACTCTACTTAACACAAACACAAATAAGTGCACTAAAGGAACTGGGCGCAAGTTTAAAAAAATGTTTAAGCAAGTCTAATACAAGTCAGAAGAAAATCGGATGGGCACTCAGAGTGGACAGTTTATCGATATGGGATCCGGATACATACCGTATTAGTAAGCAGCACAAGCGCGTTGTTTTGGAACACTTCGGCGGCTGCAATGAATCCTTGGCAAGTGACAAAGTACACCATGCCGAAAATGGGCAGAAGAAGACACATATTTTGTGTGGGGCTATGAAAAGAGGATGAAGACAATGTTACGTTTGTATCCTTTTGGAATTGTGAAAAACCCAAAGTAGTTTTCTTTTAAGTATGTAGGGAATAGTGGAGTGTGTATGGTTAGGAAAAATGGTAAGTGGGATTTAAATGACATGAGGTGTGATAGTCCATGCATGTTCGGAGTGATGGTGAAACACTGAGTGGCAACCAGGTTAGACAGGCGTGTGAAGTTCCCCGAATGTTTACCTGAAATTAAATGTATTCGAATTAAAATTGTTGAGGATCTGTAGGTTAGAGGTGCAGTGCACCCATGGACTTGTAAGAAACAGAGTTATTCATTTTGTTAATGGCAAGTGAAGTGCCAGAATGTGTGAGGAGCCAAGAGTAACCTTAGAGTTAATCTCTTTGAGGAATTTCAGGATATAGTTACTATGCGCCTAAGGAATTTTAGGGATTAAAGGTATTTAATGTGATGTGGAGAATATGTGAGGTGTGTTAGACGTACCTCTTTGAGGAATTGCAGAATTAGTGGTGCAAAGCACCTATGGATTTTTAGGTGTTGAAAGACATTTGGGATAATAAGGGCATGGTGAGTGCCAGAGTGTATGTGCGGTTAAAAACTGATTTTGATGAATTTTAGGTTACAGGTGCAACAAATCTAAGGACTTTTAGGTAGTGAAGTCATTCATGTTGAAGTTTTGACGTGACTAGTAATGTAATTAACCATGCTAGTTGAGAGTTATGTAAGCATAGTGTGAATGGAAAGAGGTGTTTACATGAAAAGGCTTGGGTGGATCGCGCCCTCATTTAAAGAATGGGTAGAGAAGGGGTGTATATTGTGTCACAATGTGGAGGACGCACCTTCTGTGTATGTGAGTGTGACAGTGAGTATCATGGGATCTGGATGGTCGCGCCTCCAGTTGATACAAGTGAAGTATGAAGTGAAGTATATAGGTATGGTATCCTACATTGGTGGGGGGTCGCGCCTCCCGGCAATTAAGTCAGTGATCTATAAAAGTGAAGTATAAACAATCGTATGGTCCCGTTGTTCTGATTGTGCAAGAGTTTTTGTGTTGACAAGGTGTCTCACAGGTATGGAGGGTAGCGTTTTTTTTGGTATGAGTAAAGAGTTTTGGTATTTAGGTTCAAGGATGGTGACCTTGTTGGATGATCACCAGTAGTTGAACAAATTCAGATGGGGTGGATGTCACGCATGCACCTCTTAGAATGGTTAGGGCCTGGTAGGGGATGCCTGTCGACCAACCTGTGGTATATGCATTAAAGGTGCTCCGCACTTGTTAAGTTTGGAGTTAATGTCATGATGTGGGTCTTGTTTTTTTTAATTGATTTTCTTTAAATCAACTGTGCCACCCATCCTCTGGGTTGTAGGTGCAGTGCCATTGCTGTACAACACCATGGGTGCAAGATGGTAATCGATTGTGATGTGCGATGGTTTCAATGTGCCTGGCCGGGGGGGGGGGAGGGGGAGAGAAAGAGAAAGAGAGAGAGAGAGAGAGAGAGAGAGAGAGAGAGAGAGAGAGAGAGAGAGAGAGAAAGAGTTTTTTTTTAAATGTTTTTACCTTTTTGTGTCAGCACTCCCTGTTTCACCCGAATTGGTATTTAGAAGCTTGGCAGTGCTCCGGAGTGGCAGTCTGGAGGTCCGTCTGTGGCAGGGATGGACGGAAAGGGTCATGTTTTGCTTACTGATGGCAGAGAAATGTGGCTTGGTTGCCCATGAAGGGGCAGGTGTGTACTCTAGTGTGGCAGGATAGATGCACATTTGTGACAGGAATGGGCGGGAGGAGTCTTGATCTTGTTATGAAGGGTTTTACATAAGTTTGTAGTGCCTGGGTTTTGTTACCACATTTTGTAGAAAGTTAGTTCCGCCTGGTTTGATGCATCTGTTCTCTGGTGGAGCTTTAGGGGAGGTATGAGAGTTGTGTGAATGGTGTTTATTAGTCAGCAGTGTGTGTGTGTGTTCAATTTTGTCCACCTGTAACGGAAGATGTGTTCTATCGTACTTGCTGTGTATGAGTGAGCTGAGAGAATGTTAATGTGTCACAGTGGAATGTTTCGATGTGAGTGTCTGTGAAGGTTCCAGCTTTAGTCAGTTGGGGAACAAGTCAGTCTGGGTGTTGGGACCTAGTGGTTCGCTCTGTATCATCTTGAAGCAACTTACAATAAAGCTTAATTGAAGGAACCTACAAGAGTGTCTAAGAAGCAGATTTATTACACATACCTATGGGAACTGTTATTGCTCAGGCAATGACTATGGCCCTCCCTGGTATCTTTACCAGGGTAGGTTTCCTAAGATGTCATCTCTGACAGGGGATCACATTTTAAGTCCCACCATATGCAGACCATGTAGAAAAACTGTGTAGTGACTTACATGTTCTCAACAGCCTACTGTCTCCAAACCAATGGGTTGGTAGAGAGGTTCAACAGAACTATGAAGAACATGAAAGGTGGTTTAGAGGAACCCCTTAGAAGAAAGTGGGACATTCTACTGCCATGCGTTCTCTTTGCTTATAGAGAAGTCCCTCAAGCAGAGGTTTGGTACAACACCTTTGAACCTCTTTTTGGTCATCCATTCAGAGGACATTTGGCCCCGATCGACGAAGGGTTGGAGAGTGCTCCTTCCCTACAGCCAGTGAGAGTCACTGACTATGTGCTAGGCCTCAGGAAGAGGTTGGCACTCATGATGACAGAAGCTTCAGATAACCTGAAAGCAGGTCAGGCTCTGGTCAAACATTGGCATGACCAGAAGGACAACATGGTGAGTTTACTCCAGACCAGCTTGTTTTGCGTATGGTACCTTCAAGGCAGAGGGCCTTACAGGACAAATGGATTGGACCCTTCAAGATTGTAGGCAAACCTGGAAAGGTCAATTATTTAGTGGATTTTGGCAATCCCAAGGAGGCTCCTAGGGTCTATCACACTAACTGTCTGAAAGCTTATGTTGCCAGACCAGAACTAGGAGCTTTGCTTCTATCCTCTGATCAAGAGGAGGAGGAAAGTGAGCCTCTCCCTGATCACCTGAGGGGGCAACCCTCAGATGTGACAATTCAAGGACTAAAACTCTCTTCAGATTTGACTCTGCAACAACAGGAGGAGTGCAAATCAGTTTCCACTGTTAAATCAGTTTGCCTCCCTGTTCTCACTGACACCAGGATTGACCCCTTGGGGCCAGCATGATATTCTCGCTGGTGGCAGTCTCCCTGTCAAAAGCAGGGATTACAGAATGTCAGATCATGTAAGATCCCACATAAAGGAAGCAGTCAAGAAGATGCTTAATCTTGGGGTTATTGAGCCATCTACAAGTCCATGGGCTAATCCAGTTGTACTAGTACCAAAATCAGGAACCAAAGAGTTGAGATTCTCTGTGGACTATAGAGCTCTTAAAGCAGTCACCCCGACTGATGTCCATCCTTTACCCAGGACAGATGAGCTGGTGGACAAACTTGGTTCAGCCAAGTTCCTCAGTACATTTGATCTGACCCCAGGCTATTGGCAAATAGTTCTGACAGACCATGCCAAGTAGAAAACTGCATTTCCACCCCAGGAGGCCTCTACCAGTTTAAGGTTGATGTCTTTTGGACTTAAAAATGCACCTGCTACATTTCAGAGGATGGTGAATCAAGTTCCGAATGGGTTAGAGGACCTCTTCATGGCATACTTGGATGACATTGCAGTGTTCAGCCCCACTTGGGAAGAGCATCTTCACCACCTATGATATGTTTTGCAGGCTCTGGAACAGGCCCATCTGACCGTGAAGGCTAGTAAATGCCAAATTGGTCAGAGTAAAGTGGTCTACCTTGGACATGAGGTAGGAGGAGGTGAAATATGCCCATTGCCAAGAAAAGTACAAGTTGTACAAGACAGGGCCACCCTTACTACTCAGGCCCAAGTGAAAGCCTTCATAGGTCTCACTGGGTATTACAGGAACTTCATAGAGAATAGTTTCTCCCTTGAATGTGCTCTCCTCACCCAAATTCCTCAAGAAGGTCAGGTGGAATGAGGAGTGCACTAACGCATTTGACAGACTTAAGAAAGCCCTTATCAAGCTCCAGTCTTGAGAGCTCCTGACTATAACCAATCCTTCATTGTACAAACAGATGCTTCCAACACAGGGATAAGTACACTTGAGTCAACTGGTTGAGAAAGGCAGGGAACAACCTATCTGCTTCATCAGTAGGAAACTGAAGGACCGTGAGACAAGGTGGACAACTATTGAAGGTGAATGTTTTGCCATTGTGGGGTCACAGAAGATGTTTAGGCCATGCTTGTATGGATCTACTTTCATTATTCGGACAGACCACCAACCCATGAGATGGTTAATGCAGATGAAGGGGGAAAATCCAAACTTGTTAAGGTGGTCAATCAACCTCCAAGGGTTTGATTTCACCATAGAAAACAGGTCAGGGTGTAATCACCAAAATGCTGATGGTCTCTACAGAATGTATAACTGACTGGATTAGGAGATTCATCCAGGAGTGGATTAAATCCTCCTGTCCCTCAGTCTGGAGCGACGAGTGTTAGGAAGAATTCTCATTTCTGTGCTAATTCCTTTCATCCTTAGAGACCCCCAGCCCTTTTGCTGGACTTTAGAACTTTTCAATTTTAACCCTGGAGTGAGTGAGCCCTTTTTCTCACTCTCTCATGTTTTTTGACCTGATTTGGATTATGTGTTTCTAGATGGGCAGGAAGTGAGGGAAGTTCCCAAAACTCCCCTGTCCTTTGTCTTTAGGAATGCCTGAATGCACCCAGTCCTGATTGGCTGGCTTGCTGGTCTTTCAGGACAGCCACCCTGCTATTTGAGTGACAGCTAGGCTGTACATGAATGGGAGAAACCAGCTTAAAAGGCGAGGGTTTTGGAACTGAGGACAGTCAACCACTGGGAAGAACAACCTGACGAAGAAACCGTGAACGAAGCTTGCTGCATCCTCCTGGACCTTTGAATTGCCAGGTGAAGACCTGCTGCTGTGTTGAAACTCCTTTTTCTGATCGACAAGAGATGCTCTGGAAAGGACGACTTCTTCCCTCGGGTTAGTGGACCACCTAACCCCGAGACAAACTCTGCAGGACCATCTTCCCCGACCGGATGTACTTCTTTGCTGCTGCAGGAACAGAGTGCCAGGGGTCGAGAAATCCATTGTCGAGTGAAACGTCTGTGAACCGACCAGAAGCTCCAGGAGTCTCCCCAGGACCCTCGAGGAGCACGATGACCAGAGCTTGAGTCCCCTCACCAGAGTGCAGGACTCAAGGAGTGAAGGAAGCCCAACCGGTATCCTAGATCTGTGGTGGTGCTGTTTACCAAGTGCTGAAACCGCGCCGTGCTGCTGAGCCCATAGCTGCCACTGACCTCCAAATTGCTGCCACAGGAGTCCTCCAGATGTCCTACCTCTTGTCCCCACGACTGAGACCTAGGATCTGCATCGCTGCAACCTGACAGAAGCCACTTGGACCACTCTTCTTCTAACCAAAGGTGCTGTTCTGACTTGGGGTACTTACCTCAGTGTCTTTAGCTTTGCTCTTCTCAGTTGAGACTTGCAGTAGCTACCTTGCTAGTGTTGATTTCAGCTCTACCCATTACAACTGTAACAGTTTGTGACCCTACAGTGAATTTTCTTCAACAATCTCTCTAACTTTGTGCAAGACTGTCATCTGATAAGTGCCTCAGCTCCATAGACTGTACTCCAGTTGACTTTGGTTGTCCTGGCTCCCTGCATACTCTTCTAGTCCATTTGACTTTGATACTTACTGTCCCTCATAGGTGATAACTTGGTTTGAAACTATTATTGCTGGGAAAGGTTTTTATCTAGACTGCTCCGAGAACCTGTTTAACCCTTTTCCTTCCCTTAACCTTTCCTTTCTGGAAAACCTCATAATCTACAAAACGTACTCATGATATATAAATGCTATTACTGTCCTAGTTAGTGAAGTCACCCCAAGGTGTATGAAGTGTGTAAGAAGCATTTCTAAAGAGTATCTACTAGAGTTGTGTTGATTCTGGAAAAGTATTTTAAAGTATATTCGATTGTAACACGTATTGCCCTTTTTAAAGAATGCTCATTTAAAAACTACTGTTAAATAAATAATTATTTATAACAAAACCCTTGAGTGTAAGTGTTACTTGGCTACTTCATTGCTACAGCTCTACAGCTCACATTTTCCCCTCTTGAGATAAGCCTGGCTGCTAAGTCACACTACCAACTTGTGTAGTACAGGCCTATACCAAAAGGCGGGTTACCTAATACCAAGAGGAAAAGTGTTGTGTAGTCTCCCACAGAGTTACTACATCAATTCTTGCCTAACACTTCCCCACAGTGGATTTGGGGAGAGCATCCTTCAGATGGTGCGAGCCAAATATATTACTCCTTTGGCAGGACTATGGATTAATGAGACACTCTCGGATAGAATTCCATTGAAAAGGGGTACTAAATAAGGAATCCCTCGCTCCACTCTCCTTTTCGCAGTATCTTTGCACCTTTTCTGATTTAATGGAGGGAATCTGACGACATTATGGGTATCCCATTAGGAGGAGAAAATCAAAGAGCAATGGCTTTTGCCAATATGCTATTGACCTTATCTGACCCAGGCAGATCTTTCCTAGACGTACAGAGAAAACTCATAGAATTTAGGAAGGTAGCAAGATTAAAAGTGAACCTCGACAAATCAGAGATTCTTATTCTAACCCTGTAGGGAGCACACCTATAGACAACGATAGCAAGCTTGGCCTTCACATGGGTAACCAAGTTCATAAAATATCTGGGAATAACAATCACTAAATCGATTGAAAAAATATATGAAGCCATCTTCCTAGTCCTACTATGAAAGATTAAAGAAGAACTCCTTAGATGGGAACCCTCATCCATCTCCCGGTTGTGGCAGAATAGCGTCTGCCAAGATGGTGATCATCCCTAGAGTGCTGTGTTACTTCCAGGTTTTGCCAGTCCAAACCCCCAAGATGCTAACCAACATATAATGTGGTTGGTACTCGACCTTCATAAAAATGAATCTACTATGCTCGTGGTAGAGTATATTTTGCAAGGCCTGATGAGTGCCACACTAGGTTATTTTTTCTAGAAGTTTAATGGCATCTGGAAGTACCTTTACATATTGACTGTTTTAAATGGGGGACCCCGTCATTGTCATAGATCTCGTTTCCAAAGCTGACAAATTGTGGGCTACTCCAAATTCATCCAGGTAATCGTTTATATATTAACAGATTGTTGAGTGGTCTGCTCGCATGCTAGTGTGAGTTTCACCAGCACTGGAATTTGACCCAAGGTTACTTTAAAAACTCCACTACCAACCCAGGTTCACATACAGAACACCCTGCAAACCATTTCCCAATGTGGTCTCGATAACTCAACGCATCCACAAAGTAAATTAGGTCTGCCTCAGGTGGGGTAACATTGGTTAAATCAGTTTGGGGTGTCAGTAAGAAATCAGTAATAGCAACACAATCGAGGGGTTGTGTTGTTCACCAGCCTGGGGATTGCAAAGCACCTGGTTAGAGTAACATTGGAGGAGTTACTCATATTTACTAGCCTGTGACAGACATATGCAGCAGTTAGGTTTTCAATAAGAGAGAGATAAGTGCGGTAATGCAACTTCTAAGGGGGTCTCCCAATACAATATTTGTACATTGTTTTACAGCAACTGCATAGGCAGTAACTGACCACAGGCAAGGCTGCATCCATGCTGCAGCTAGGTGTAGCTCTTTGCTATAGTAAGCCACTGGCCTGTAGTGAATACCATGTCTTTGGATGAGGACAGCTAAAGCAAATCCATTTCTCTTGTGACAGGGAGACCTGATGCAGGAGCATCAGCAAGGCTGTTTTTTATCTTGGGAAATGCCTCTTGGCTTCTGGAATCCACTGCACTGGTTCTACAGTGTAACCCTGGTGTAACCATTTCTGCATATCTTAGAATCCAGTTGGCAATACTCTACTAAACCCAAGAATTCCCTCATCCAGGTAAGTTTGGGACCTTTTATGCTGCCTCATTTATTACTTGTTGACCTTTTGTAATGTCCTGCACCTAATAAAGTACTCTGTCTGCACAGCTGTCATTTCTGATAAGATTTCTTGAGCCCCTTTTCTGCTAATGCAGTCATAGGCACCTGGGTGTATTATTAACACGCCTCTTATGACGGCGAGGCTATCAAGCAGTCTTCCACATACTGGACTAACTCTGACTGTAAAGGTACATTTGGCAAAACAATCCATATGCAAGGATCATCTACTGGCACCGGCATCCAGTAAACTGGAAACATGTGTCCCCCCCTATTCTGCATGTACAAATGGACCTTTCAGATCTACTGATATTAGGGGTTCCATCAGAACCTCTTTGCCTTTGTTCAGTCAGAAAGGATCCTGAAGAATGAGTGGGATTTACGGGAGCGTAGACCTGTTCATTTGGATTTGGGTAAGGAGCTGAGACTTTCAAATTTGCATCTGGAAAGGGGGCAGGTTACTTGCGGGTGGCCCTGTGGAGTATTTTGTCAGTATTTGGAGTATTTGGTCGCTGGTGTCTATATATTCGGTCTTCCAGTGGCCCACCTGTTTACAAAAATTACACACCAATTGGTTTGTTTCCTCACAGTCCTGGCTGTCCCCACTGATTTGGGTACCACCCATCTACCCCATCTATCCTACCTGTCCTTGAAGTCCTATTTGTCCCTTGACATACTGGGTAGTGGTTTGTCACTGCCACTAGTTCTGTCAGGGGCTTAAGCTGTCACCCGAAGCACACTGCCTTTAATTGTGCTTGTACTTTTGGTAACAGACGTGTCACAAAAGAATAAGCAATGGGCTTCGGTGGTCTCGTTGGGTTTGGAAATACCAGAGGGCTTGGGTAAACACTACCTTAAGTTGATCTAAATAATATGCAGGTGATTCTTCCTTGTTTGGATTAGTTTACTATCTTAGAACCGTCAGTTCTCCAGGGGTAGACTTCTGGGATTGGTGAAGTCCTGGGCTGGCCAATTGGCATGCTCTGTAACCTGGTGTCTCACCTGAGGAAGCATTATCACCCTCATGAGTTGATTCATAGCCACCCAGGCAGGATTATAACCATATGTTACTGGGAGCAATTCCTCTACAAACTGATGTGGTTCTTCTCTAATATTGAGGAATTCTTACGTTTTCTGGTATCTATGGGACATGTCCCATGAATAGGCAGGGTTGCTGCTCCCCATCCTCCTCATGTCCCCCCTGACATCTGCCTGAAAGATGCTTGGAGGATCTTAGAGTCCTGTACAGTACACCTTATCTTGTCAGTGATTGAGTGTAAGCTGGAGGCGCGTCAGGTAATGGAGTCTCTCCGAATACCCGAGGCACTAGTCTCGGGCTGCACTAATTCAGAAGATCTTGTGGCTATACAGCAGCGGAGTGCTGGATAGCTCCCGACGCCGGTGCTACCATTTTCCTTTGTCAAAACCCTGCTATTCCTATAGTGCAAGCTCTAGTAAAGAAGTCTACAATGTTTTCAGCTGATTCATTGACCTGCTCATCTTACTCAGTCTTTCTTTGTATCAGCTATTTGAGGGTCCATGTTGCCCTGCCACTCCATTTGACAGATTGGGAGGACAGAATGTTTTTGAGGACAATGTCTTTCAGCCCCTTTATCTTTGAGTCAATACGTCTAACCATCGCCTCTTCTAATTGGGTTGCAACTGGTCCCCATTGTTGGTGGCTTAGTATTCCCTACTGTTTTTACAGTGCCCGTTTTAGTGCCCCCTAAAATGTCTAGGTTAAATGTCCCTTCTATGGGGAATTGAATGTGCTAATTGAGTCGCGTCAGATAATGACAAGAAGTTGCGAGTAGTGCTGGTAAAGTTGGTGGACATGAAATGTGCAGGAGAGCCCTTTGGAGGGGGCCTCCACCTGTGTTGACTGTCCTTTGCCCATGATTTATCCCGTTTGTCGTAATTTACCTGGTAATTACTGTAATCCCCCAGTACCATGCACTCTTTTGCGGTACTGAGAAGGGAGGCATATTTACCAGAGATTCTGTGGAGTGGTCTTGAAAAGAGCTGAGGGGCACTTGACCAGCAAGCATTAGTCTTTCCACATTCAGGCTTTAGTACCCACCAGATCCTATTTTTCATCCATTTTACTGGTTCCCTCACTATCTTGGGGGGATTGCTCAGCGGCAACGTGCTCGCCTTGCAAGCAAGACGGCACGAAGCAACACATGTTCGAACCCCGGGTCCGCGCTTAGAAACCTCTGGGTATTTAAGAGCGTTATAAATACAAAACTAAGACAGACAATTCCTGTAACAGCGCCTCAATGCCTGCGGGCTGTCTGAGCGCTTTAAAAATGCAAATAAATAAATGAAATAAATAAATAATACAAAAAATATAAAAAACGAAAATGCTGATAAGCAGATCAGCCTCTTCCGAGCACCTTAAAATAAACCTGAATCTGAATTTAGTCAGACCAAACTAAAGGTATAGAAGTAAAGACTAAAAGCTCGCTACCAGAACAGCCCTAACTAAATTGGCACCGACAGTATCTTGGCTGATCTATTTCAAGGTAGAAATATTATATAACTGCCAATACCGCTGCAATAAGGGCCACATTCATGGAAGCATTTTATAATGGCACACTCCCATAGGAAAACATTCTGTGAATCAGCTCCTAAAACTGGCAAAAACAAGTATCAGAATTTCTCCAGCATTGGATCTTTCATAGATTCAGATGTTTGAATATTTCCTGTCGTCAGACCGGGAATCCTTGGTGATTTAAATAATTATAAAAAAAATGTAATATATATACATTATTTCCATAGAAAATGAATGTAGATTGCCCATTGTGGCCTATGAGCCATTCAATGGTGTAGTCCCTCCACCTCACTTTGGTCCTTATGGCTCTAACCAATGAGGTGGCAGGGTTTAAGCTCCTCCCCAAGCAGCCATCTTCAGATTTTTCACTGCAGTCTTGCAGACTAGAGGAATCCTCCAGCTCTCTGAGCTTTTCGTTTATTCTCATTGTTTAACTTTTTCTCAAAGAAGATATTTCTACCTTGATCTCCTGATCAAGCTCTTCCTACGTAGTGCTTTTGGGAAATTCTTCGAGTGAAACTTCTCTTCACACCACGTCAGAAGGACCAACTGCCAAGAAGCCTTCCCTATTCAGGGACTGCATTAGATGCAAAAAAAAAGCTGGTCTACATGAAAGATCATTATGAGCAGTGCATATACTGCCTTTACCTTCATGATATTCACAAATGTGATATTTGTGAGACTTTTTCCCAACACAACTCTTCAGGACAGACACAGAAGACTCCTGCTACATCTGTAATCAAGAGGACACTCTTCGGATGAAGGATCAGTGAAAACAGCCTCTCTGATGTCGATGAAACCCTCTGAGAAGCAAACTTCAAAAAGAAGGGCCTCCTCAATGGAAAAGAGCATTTCCCGATCACATAAGAGCAAGGGGAAGGTGGAATTGTCATCTCTCACACCCTCTCTTGGCTCTGGAGACCAGAAGAAAAAGCTTTCTGAAGGAAAATCTACCTCCAAAGGTAAAGAGGAGTTTTCAGATAATCTGGGGGGGGGAATCGTCTATGAAAATGATGTCTACAAGCTGTTACATTCGTTCGTCCTGCTCCCCCCGATACTAGTGCTCATCCAGCTCCCTCACACCGTCTCAGGCATTCCAGGCACTCGGCCACAAATAATACCCCAAGCCAGAAGTGGGGTGTAAAAGCGCTGTAATGCTAACACACACACATCCCAGGCTCTGGAGGGCTGCATTCGACTCTGCCCCCTCCCAGGCCTGGCTCATGCTTATGTACAAATCGCAAGAACAGAGAGAGAGAGAGAGAGAGAGAGAGAGAGAACATATTTCGTAACTTCAGATTGTCTTTGCAAGGCAGGCTCTTATCAACCTTGCCTTGGGACTTGATCCAGCAGCTTCTAAACTGTACTTCTCAAAGAGGGAGGCCTATGGATGCCCATCTCTGAGGCCTGCCTGTGGCGGCAATCCACAGTAGCTGCTGTTTTCTGCGACATCTGCTTTCATGGCTGTTAGATGTTTAGGCCAGTTCTTATGCCAAATCATTAGGCCAGTGTTCCTGTTTAAGATGTGATGTATCTCAAACCAAAAGAAAGTGCAGAATCAGAAATGTACCAGGTAACAAGCGGCACCAGCGGTAAGCGCCCGTCGACGACCAAGCCGTCAAACGAAACCTAAAACATCCACGACAATGCTCAAAACCTCGTCGTTGACGAGTAAATCCTTGTTGTCGGAATCAGCCACTAAGCAATTGTCGATGAAGGAATCCTGTCGCTCGTCCACGAAGCTCTCGTCGACGGAGAAGGAACATCACCTGTCCACGAAACCATCGTCATCGACGAAGAAACCCTCGTTGACGAAGCCAATCATTTCTTCATCGACAGAGAAAAGTAAATCCAAAACACCGTCCATGGATTTCACAGGTACGTCGCCCAATGAAAGCAGTTTGAACAAGCCAATGGGCACGGCCCCTCACACACCAGAGGACCACTATCAACCAATAAGAGTTCAACTGTCTCCCTTAAGATGACAGAGCTTCCAGACATCATCGTACAGGAAGAATTTTCGGACATCGAATTCATATGTGAACAGCTGATTCTCACTCCCAAGGAGAATAGTCCTCCCTGGCAACCCATTACGGAGGAGCCCACAGATCCATATGATCCAGAACTCATGGTGTCAATGTAAAGGATTATTGACAAATTCAATAGATGTCGTAGGCAAAGACATCAATCTTCTACACCGATGGAAGGATCACCTCAGAGGGATATTTCACCTCTTCATAACACACCAAGAAGCTCCAGGAGCAGACCTCATAAGAGAGCGCATTCACCGGAGACTCCCTGTAGGTCTAAGAGCAGGATGCTCAGTGCTTCACTGCCAAGGGTCTCTCTTCCGAGTTCATCGCCTAGACAAAAGTCACCTATAAGGGAGCCTACGGTAGTTCCATCCACCGCATCAGTCTCAGACAGGCAATAAGACCCTTTCAAAGACTTTTCAGGCCCTGAAGTAGGGGTGCTTACCCATGAGCCGGACACGCAAAGCGAGTGGGACAATTACACCGTAGAAAAACCTAGGAAGAAGGACTCCCCAGGAGAGACTTCACCACCCGACGATCTGGTATCTTTTCATACCATTATCGGTAAAGTGGCAGACCTTTTCAATTTGCAAGTCACATCAGAGGAGAAGAAATCGGTTCTTTATGAACATAGAGATAAACGTAGGAGGACAATCACTACAATTCCTCTCTTAGATACAATATGGGACACTGGAGTTAAGATTCTGGCTACAGCATTGTCCACTCCTGCACTTGCATCAAGACCGGAGAAAAAGAATTAGGCACCTGACACAGCACCACTATGCCTAAGAGGGCACACTAAACCGGATTCAGTTATTACGGTGGCAACCTGGAAAAGATTGGCTAATCCATCATCTCCCTTATCAGCTCCACCAGACAAAGAAGGGCATAAATTAGAGGCCATGGGCAGGAAGGCCTCTTCGTCAGCTTCTCTGACCATCAGGCTGGAAACGCTCTTGCCATGACAGCACGACTAGACCGTGAGCTATGGCTTTGCATGTCTAAATTAGCCAAGCACTTACCAGCAGAACTTCAGGAAGAAGCCAGAGCAATCATATCGGGAGGTGAGGCTACTTCCGATCATATGATCGATGCAGCAGTGGACATAGCGGAATCGGGCTTCAGGCAAATGGCCCATGGTACAGTCTTAAGGAGACAAGCCTGGATGAAGGCTACGAACTTTAAATCAGAAGTTCAGGCTCAAATATTAGACATGCCCTTCGATGGGCAAGACCTTTTTGGGAAGAAGGTGGACGACCATCTCAAGGGAATAAAGGCGGACATTGATACTACACGAGCCATCAGTTACCTTAAAGACAAGGACAAAGATCGTAGATCCTTTCGAGGTGCAACATCCAAATACAGTCACCCTTCCTATGGTCATAAAACTCAGGGGGGCAACACATTTCAAGACAGATACCATCAATCAACAAGCAGATACACCCAAAGGGGAAGGTGTGGTGCTGACCATGCCAAAACCAAGAGCAAACAGAATTGACAAATCCTGTCCTCCACTCTCACGACACACCCCGGTGGGAGGAAGAGTTAGCCGCTCTTACCAACGCTGGCGAAGTTTAACATCGGACAAGTGTGTTTTGCAGGTGATTCACAAGGGTCACCCCATTGAATTTCTGGATCAACCACCATTCCTTGCTTCCACTTAAGGTGCATCTTTTAAAACAGGTCAGGTTCACAAACTGCTCCTAAAAGCAGCTATAGAGCCGGTTCCAGACCTTCAAATGGGAAGAAGCTTCTTTTCCCGATTTTTCCTAGTGAAAAAGAAAAACGGTCAGTGGAGACCGATACTGGATTTGAGAGCTCTCAACAAGTTTATCAAGCAAATCAAATTCAAGATTGCATCCCTCCAGAACGTCCTCCCATGGCTAAACCAACAGAACTTCCTGGCCACTCTAGACTTGGAAGACGCCTACTTCCACATCCCCATTCATCCTGCCCACTCAGGTTCGCAATAGGGGAGTCACATTTTCAATTTCGTGTCCTCCCATTCGGACTGAAGTCAGCACCAAGATTGTTCACCAAGTGTCTGCCACCGGTGGCGGCAATCCTCAGAAGAACGGGAACAGAGGTTTTTCTGTATTTGGACGACTGGCTTATAAGGGTGAGTCCATTCAAACTCACGAGCACAGCAGTTGCAATAGCAATAAACCTTTTGAAGAGGTTCAGCTTTTTGATAAACGAGGCAAAATCCTGTCCAATACCCAGCAATACAGTGCTCTTTCTGGGAGCAGAATTCAAAACCATCATACCCACAGTAAGACCATCAGCAGACAGAATATCAACATTAATCCATCTGACCTCATGGTTCCAAGACAACGTGACAGCCACGGTACGCTCTTTCAAATCTCTTTTAGGAATGATGTCCTCATGTATATTCCTCATACCAAATTGCAGGCTTCACAAGAGACCCTGGACCGCCAATGGAAGCAAGCCTCTGGGTCATGGGAGGATACCATACACCTACCAGCAAGTTTTCACAGGGCCCTTCAATGGTGGGGCTCATCTCAAAACCTGCTGCGAAGAATGCCTTTGCAAGCTCTTATGTCAACCTCTTTCCTCAGGACGGATGCATCACTATCAGGATGGGGGGCACACCTGGCAGAGCTGCAAACAAAGGGCACATGGTCCACCCTAGAATCCCAACTACATATCAATGTTCTGGAGCTCAGAGCTATACAGTGGGCACTGAAGGCCTTCCTACCGGTGCTAGCAGGGCAGGTGGTAACCATCCAAACAGACAACACGACCCCCATGCAATACACAAACAAACAAGGGGGCGCGAGGTCGGAGATGTTGTCTCAAGAAGCACAAAAGCTGTGGGCCTGAGCGTTACATCAGAAGGTTCAGATCAAAGCAGAACATCTGCCGGGAGTGGACAATGTCTTGGCAAACAAGCTAAGCAGGGACTACATGGCAATCCACGAATGGGAGCTAGACGAAGCAGAAGCCCAGCGGATATTTCTCAAATGGGGACATCCGCAGAGCGACCTATTTGCCACCAAAGCCAACAGGAAATGCCATAGGTTTGCCTCCAGATATACAGAACACCTCTCAATAGGGGACGCCTTCTCAGTGGACTGGACAGGGAAATTCCTTTATGCCTTCCCTCCGATCCGCTCATAGCGAGAGTACTTTACAGACTGAAAGAACAGGCCTGCTCAATGATTCTAATAGAGCCGGATTGGGCTCGCCAAGTTTGGTACCCAACCCTGCGACACCTGTACCGATGGCCCCTGATTCGCCTCAAAGTTCATCAGAGCCGCTTACCGCAACAGATTCAAAAGGTTCTCCACCACGACCCAGCAAGCCTATCACTCAGGGCGTGGTTCCTGAGCAGTGAAAATTAATCCATTTGAATCTTCCTGCTGAGTGCTAAGATATCATCAAGGCCTCTCGGGCCCCACCCACTCGGATCACTTACATTCCGAAATGGACTTGTTTCACCAAGTGGTGCAAAAATTCATCGGTGAACCCTCTCGCACCTTCGATCGAACAAGTACTACTTTAACTGTTGCATCTGGCCAAAGCAGGGCTCTCCCTTTCATCTATCAAGGTACATCTATCTGCAATATCAGCATACATGACAAATCCAGGTCAACAATCTTTGCTCACCAAACCAGCGATCAAGATATTCCTGAAAGGATTGATGCGTACCTACCCACCAAAACCAACGCAGATTCCTTCATGGAGCCTGAACACCGTTTTAGCAGCACTCCTGGAACCACCGTATGAACCAATTCATAGGTGTGACATAACATGTTTATCCTGTTAAGTGGCTTTCTTAGTAGCCATCACATCAGCCAGGAGGATTAGTGAGTTGCAGGCTCTCTCATCAAAATCTCCTTTCACCTTGTTCCTTAAGGACTGCGTCATAGAACGCATCCTAAATTCCTACCCAAAGTTCTGTCAGAAATGACGCTCACAGAGCACATCGTGCTTCCAACCTTCTTCTTGAATCACACATCTAATGCAGAGAGATCCTTACATTCGCTGAATGTAGCAAGAGTTCTGAAATGTTACATACAAAGAACTAAGGAATTCTGCTCCTCAAATAGACTTTTCATTGCATTTACTGGCCGCACAAAAAGGCAGCATATTTCAAAGCAGAGCTTGGCGCATTGGGTATCCCATTGTATCAGTCAATGTCACTAGGCTAAAGGGGATCCGCTCGCCTCCTTCAGCTCACTCCACCAGAGAGAAAACAGCTTTGGTTGACATGGAAGAGGTCATAGATGTGACTTGGCCTTTGCTGCGAGCTAGGGTTTTGGGGACCATGGCTGACTATGCCAAGAGTTAATGTGAGACACACCGTCTTTGTCAGCATTCTAATTGGTGGCCAGCTTTCTCTTACTTGATTCTGTAGAGTGTAGGTTTTCCCACAGTTTGCAGTCTTCTTTGGGATGTCCGCCTGCAACAGGATATGCATTTCCTGTGTTACCTGCCAATATATTCAGTGTAAGACTTCAGTTAGGACAGAGTTGAGATCAGATTTCTTGCATCCGAAACCAGGAAAAAGTAATGACCATTTTACCTGAGAGTCCCCACTCCACCATAGATGTCCCCATGGTAACATTTCTGATCTCAGTGTTGATCCCTGCTGTGATCTCCTGTATGTGTTCATGAGCTGTTAGACCAGAAAAGTAATCCCATAGTCGAATGATACATATAGTATGTTGGCCAGAAGTGAATCGCATCATGTGACAAACATGGCAATCCAAGAATCGTCAGTGTAACCAGAAGGGCGTTCATTTTGTGAAATGTCAGCCATTTTAAACACTTTGCAAATATATTTGCAGGAAGTGACATCACCGGAAGTAACATCAGCTGCAATGTGTGCTTGTTATGCGGTACTACACAAATCTGGATGCATTTGCTGTGGTGCATCCAAACCAAGGAAAACATTAGTTGACACAGACTCTGTTCTGGTTCACTCAAACCAAAATAAGGCTTTATGCAGAATTTGGTATGGCATTTAATACAGTTCAGCAGACAAAACACTCACCTAAAATATAAAAAAAAAATACTTATTGCGCTATACAGAGTAACCAACGGAACACATTACATGAACAGATGATCAGAAAACCAAAGATCAACAAGTAAGGAGATATGTTTTTAAACGAGACTTGAAAAGAAGAAACAGAAGGAATAGAATTCCAGGTCTAGGTGCAAGAAGAGCAAATGAACGGAAACGTGATGGGGAACGAGAAGCAGCGAAACAGAAAAAGATTTAGACCGAAGTGAATGAGCTGGAGAATAAAAAGGAACTAAAGAAGATAGATAACAAGGGGCGAGGCCCTAAGGGCACTTAAGAACAATACAAAGAGAATTAAAAAGTAGGTGATTTTCAAAGGAAAGCCAGTGCAAGGAGTGGAGTGCAGAAGTGATTGAATCTCGAGGACCACGAGTAGAGAGAACTTGAATAGAAGATTGATAAATGGAGGGAAGAGGAGCAAGATAAGATGCAGGAAGACCAAAAAGCAGAGAAGAACAGTAGAACAGACCAGAAAAGGCAAAAGAGGAGATGAGAAGCTTAGCAGAAGGAATGGTAACGAACCGATGACCTTTTTGAATAAGAGTTGTTATTGACAGGAACAGGAAATAGAGGATACATGCACGCACCATACTCCATAGTGCCAAGAGGCCACCGGGCTAATATAAGCTCTCCAAATAATAACGATAGGCTCCCTCACTGCCTGCAATATAGGGCTGCCCTTACAATCAGACCCAGGGAGTATTCTGGTTCCAGTCTAGCCCTGATACTTGAACTCTGCTCTCAGGGTCATGACTTAAGGATATGCCCATTCTCTGCTCCATAGATTTGGGGATTCGCCCAGAAAGCTCTTGATTTTTATGAAAGCATTGTCGGCGTGGGGAAAAAATAGGGAAAACTTGCATCAAACTATCAGCAGTGTTGGTGCAGGCTTTCTTCGAACAGAATGAGAAGCAACAGGGCAAGCTTCTCTCTTACACAGAATACAGGCACAGTAATCCAAGCAACTGGTCAAGCTCCCCATGCATAGAATAGGTGCATCATGAGCAGCAATGGTGCAAGCTTCCCTCCGACACAAGACAGGTACAGTAATCAAAGCAACTGGCCAAGCTCCCTCTTACACAGGATAGGTACAGCATGAGTGGCAATAGTGCAAGCTTCCCTCTGACAGAGCACAGGTGCAGTCATCGAAACAACTGGGCCAGCTGCCCCTTACACAGAATAGGTACACATGAGCGGCAATGGTGCAAGCTTCCTTCTGAGGACAGGTACAGTAATCGTAGTAACTGGGCAATAGGTAGTACAATATGAGCAGCAATGGGGACTGCTTTTATCTGGCATAGGATAGGCATTAGCAGCAGCCATACACACCTTTCTCTTACACCTTACAGCACATTCAACCAGTTGAGCTAAAACAACACCAGTGCAAGCCCAATTTCTGCACTGTAGAAACGGTGCAAACATTGCTCATGCACAGCCAGGCCAGGAAATGCACAGAAAGAAGCACAATAAGCTCTAAATGAAAGGTAGACAGGTGCCAACGAGCAGCATGGCGCAGTAAAACTTATTTCACACACTGTAGACGGCAGGTGTCCACAGTTGGGCAAAGGGATTATGCAGCTGGTTAAATGGCAAACCAACCACAGTCACTTCAGATTATGGATTGCTCACTGAAGAGGTAGAGGAGGCTGCAGGCCCAGCTCACTGTGACACAGAAAAGAGCTGCTGTCGCTACCTTCCTGGCATGGAAAAGGGAGGACACAGATCAGCCTTTGAAACTGCAAAAGGAGGATTCATAGAAACATAATTAACGTGAAATGAAAATCCTTGTGAGCTAACCCTTTCATGAGGACATTGGAAAAGTGATTTTTTTATATTTTACCTGTCACCGTTTCTTTTCTTGCAATAAAATATACAACTTTTCAAACATTGCGATGTTGGGATTTTACATTGCAGAGCATATTTGACATTTAAATAGGCGGTCATCATGCCCTTGTTTTTAGGGACACCTTAATGAAACGGCTGACAGCGCCTTAGCAGCGAGCGTAATGACTAATACAGGATTGTTTGTTTGTTTATTTATTTGGTAATGCGCTCCAAGCCCGTGGGCATCTGGGCGCAGCAGTACAAGATGACTCGAAGCTTAGTTACAATGCCTGACACAGGCTATTACAGAAAAACAATGGTTGCTTACAGTAGGTGATACAATGCATATAGAATATCAAGTTTAAGCGCAAAAGAGCAATATTTTAACAGGTTGTGCCGTTTCCACTAGGGTGAGGGTCGTTGCATGTCGTTGTTGTGCAGCCAATTGAGAGCGTAGGATCTGAATCTTGTGTAGGGTAAAGGGCATCTAAGGTCGGGTGGGAGTGTGTTCCATGATTGTGCAGCTCTAACTGGGAAACTTGCACCGCCCGCTGTGGTAAGTTTGAATCTGGGGACTTCCAGTAGGAAGGTGTTGGCAGATCTCGTCAGTCGGTTAGAGGGTCTCCAGTTGATTCTTTCCGCTAGGTAGGGGGGTGCTTGATTGTTGAGGCATTTAGAAGTGAGGGAAATAGTTTTAAGTAGGATTCTGTCCTTTATCTTTAGCCAATGGGCTCCTATCCGGTGTTTGGAGATATGTTCTCTGCGTGGGATGTTCAGAGCTGCTCTAAGAGCATTATTTTGCAATCTATGGAGTTTATCAGTGACCGACTTGTTGGCACCTGAGTATAAGGCGTTGCAATAGTCGAGTCTGGACATGACAAGGGCATTGGCCAAGGTGAGGCAGCTGGCACTGGACAGGAAGGGTCTGGCGGCACGGATGAGTTTACACGTGTATGTAGTTGAGGAAGCGAGGGAATTCACTTGCTTTTTGAGGGTGAGAGCTGAGTCAAGGTAAAAACCCAGCGTTTTGACCTCGCGCATAATCTTAATAATATTGTTATCAATGTTAAATGAGGTGTAGTCCGGGGTGAGTTTGGATAGTTTGTGGTCTGAACCGAGGAGCAGGATTTCAGTTTTATCGTCGTTCAGGCAGAGGCCATGTGTGGCCATCCATGCTTGAATGAGGATGTAAATTTTGTTCACCAGAGCCAAGTCCACTTCATAGTAGCCCGAAAGGGGTATGAGGATCTGGGTGTCATCTGCGTAATTAGTGTAGGTGACGCCCAGGCTGTCCAACTTGTCGAACAATGGCTTGGTGAAGATATTGTACATAGTGGGTGAGACACAGGAGCCCTGTGGGACTCCACATGTGATTTGGATGGGGTCAGCCCAGGTGGTGGAGGAGACCACTCTCATAGTCCGGTTGGCTAGAAAGGATTGGACCCAAGCTATAGCATCTCCTGTGAAGTTGGCAGCCAGCTTGAGGTGGTTGCATAAGACTGCATGGTCCACCAGATCGAAAGCTGCTGACAAGTCCAGTAAGAGTAGCAACGCTGTTTTCCCATTATCCTTAAATTCCTCTATTTTGGTTTTGAGATCTATCAGGGCAGTTTCCGTGCCATGGAGAGGGCGGAAGCCCGATTGGCGCAGGCCTAGTAGATGATTAGCTTCTAGGTACTCTTGAATTTGGAGATAGGCTACTCTGTCGATAATTTTTAGTAGGAAGAGTACCGTGGTGATGGGCCTATAGTTAGTCGGGATAGAAGGATCGAGGGTTTGTTTTTTGAGAAGGGGGGAGGACCCAGGATTCTTTTAGGTTGGCTGGCACTGTGTTAGATTTGAAGGATGAGTTAATAAGCTTTGAGATGAAAGGGGCTAAGTCTCTGGCAGCATCCTTTATTATTTGAGCTGGGCAGCTGTCGCCCTTACAGTTATAGGGCTTCAGTGAGAGGATGGCCTTTTCAGTGTCGAAGATGGAGATGGGTTTAAAGCTAAAAGGGGGGATAGTGGTAGGTTCAGTTACTGGAGGCAGTTGTTGATCAGTAAGAGAGAGGGTGTCTTTTTTGTTCATTATTTTAAGTTGAAGGGTGGAGATTTTGTTTGATAGGGCATTCTGTATATTAGTGCACCATATCTTGTCCTTTGGGACCGTGTCAGATGGTTGGATAGGGGATTCCATTTCCCGGAGGATGGCAAATAGTTCCTTGGTATTCGATTTGGCATTGGTAATTCTGTCATTGAATACATTTTTTTTGGTGTTGATAATTTCAGACTTGTAATGTTTTGTAGCTTGGGTTAGCTTAGCTTTGTTGTCGTTAGTGGGCGAATTACGCCAGATGGTTTGGAGTTTTCGTTTTTGCTTTCTAAGGTCCTCAAGGTGGGGGGTGAACCAGGCGTTGAGGTGGGCTTCTTGCTTAGCTTTGCGTAGTTTTGCAGGTGCAATAGTGTCTAGTGCGTGAGACATAGCTTTGTTAAAGGTGTCTACTAGTGTGTCTGGGTCAGTGTTGTCATTCAGACCGTTAATAGTGGGCAGGAGGAGGGGGATAAGTTTTTCTGTAGTAATATCTTTTTTACTTCTGGTAGGGAGTGGTGGTAACATTTTGATAGTCTTGGGACTGGGGAGGTCAAGTGTGGCAGTGAAATTTATTAGAAAGTGGTCAGTCCATAGTTGAGGGGTGATGGAGGTGATGACTATGTTACAGTTGAGTTCTGAGACCCAGTCAAGGGTTCTGCCTTTAGCATGTGTGGGGGAGAGAATTTTTTGGGTAAGGCCTTGGTCATTTAGGATAGCTGTTATAGAAAGGGCATTTTTATTGCCTGGCTCATTGAAGCCGATGTTGAAGTCACCCAACAGCAGCGTTTGCGAGTGTTTTTGGGTATTGTTCGCTATGAGGGTAGTAAGGTCATCTTCAAAGGTTCCCAGGGGACCTGGGGGCCTGTAGATCAGGTAAATGGCTAGCGTGCAGTTATTGGAGAGTTGCATTTTTGCTGAGAGTACTTCGCAGGAAGCGCAGGGGTGTGAGGTGGTGAGTCGGATAGGCAAGGTGGTTTTCGCGATGATTGCTAGGCCACCGCCTTTAGCATTGGGTCTGTCTACTCTGTGGATCTGGTAGTTGTCAGGTATGGCTAACATCAGTGAGGGTCCTGCTGCCTCATGGAGCCAGGTTTCTGTTACGGCAAGGAAGTCAATGCTACTGTTGTTCAGTATGTCAGCAATTTCAATTGCGTGTGCTACCATGGATCTGGCATTGATAAGGGATCCAGTAAGAGTTAGGGTGTTTTTGGGAATAGGATGACTTGCAAGTCTTTTTGTATGCTTATTTTGACTCTGGCGTATCTTTTGGTAGAGGTGAGTAGGAGTTAGGGTTGGAGTTAAGGGTGTCGTAGCTAGAGTTTGCTTATCCATGTGTGTCTGTATAGATGGGAGTCTAGCAGTATTGTTAGTACTATTTCTTTTAGGTTCGTAAATGCAAGGTAGCCTTGCCCTGAGTCTCAGGTTTCTATCAATGGGGGGACGAGAGCTGAGGGTAGCAAAGGTCATGATTGTAGCTAGGAGGGTCAGGGAGGTCAAGTTTCTACACATGGTAGTTGGTGTGGTCCGCAAATGCACTTTACTTCCCTTGTTTGGTTAAGATGTCTGGCTAGGGTGGCGCAAAAGTGTGGTGCGGTGGCTGGTTGAAGCTGGGGCTGCGCCTAGTGATAAAGGGCGTGATATTCACGAAACACAGTATGGGCTAGGGTGCATGGTCAGTTAATGATGATAGGGCGCAACACAATCAAGGTGGTCCGATTAGCGATCATAAGGCGCAACACAGTTAAAGTAGTCCGTTAGCGACCGTAAGGCACAACACAGTTAAAGTGGTCCGTTGGCGACCATAAGGCACAACACAGTTAAAGTGGTCCGTTAGCGACCATAAGGCACAACACAGTTAGAGTGGTCCGTTAGCGACCGTAAGGCACAACACAGTTAAAGTGGTCCGTTGGCGACCATAAGGCACAACACAGTTAAAGTGGTCCGTTAACGACCATAAGGCACGACGCACTGAGATGAACCATGAGCACCAGGGTATAAGTAACATCAAGAAAACTAGGGTCTGAGTGCGTGGGCACAGCCAAGGTAGTTATAGTGGGTACGGGTGTGGATCAGATCATGCAAACATGAATCGATACATTAGCAGCGCAATGGGACGCAAATTTAAATGCATAGGTTCATGGGTAACTAGAATCGAATTTAGCAAAAGGATAGGAGCAGTGCAGGGGCATCTAGATGCGAAATGGCGCAATTAGGCAGCCAACAGTGCAACACAATTTACTAGGCACAGTATAAAGTCTTCTAGGTACAAAATGGCATTTGGGCTGGCATTGCAGACTGTGTCAGGAGATGAAATGCGAAGTATCCGAGTGGCACAATATAGGCAAGGACAGCATAGACATGTGCAGCCGTGTGGGGTGGCAACATTAGTTAGACAAGAGCGTAAGTAATGCGTTGTGAATTAGACGCTTCTAGACAGCAGCTGGTGTTATGCATGTGGCAGCACTGGCTTACCTGGAGCAGCACAGGCAGAGTTTATGGCCCCTGGCTCCTGTGGCTCCAAACAGGCACACAACAGGCCTTAGTATGGCCTTCGATTGGCCGGCGATCTGCCTGCCGGCGGTTCCTTCTGGTGAAATCGAGGTGCAGCCTCGATTTCGTGCCGCGATGCGCCCGGCATGGGCAAGTCATGCACTTTGTGGGGACAGGGTCAGACAGGCCCTGTTCCGATGGCACGCTCGCTCCGTGCCTGGATCCTCGTTCCTCGTATGGATCCTCTGCTGGGCTGGGGGGCTGGGAGGGCTCCTGCCCTCACCCCTCTAGGTGGATGTTGGGAGTGGGGGACCTGGGGCACACAACAGGCCTTAGTATGGCCTTCGATTGGCCGGCGATCCGCCTGCCGGCGGTTCCTTCTGGTGAAATCGAGGTGCAGCCTCGATTTCGTGCCGCGATGCGCCCGGCATGGGCAAGTCAAGCACTTTGTGGGGACAGGGTCAGGCAGGCCCTGTTCCGATGGCACGCTCGCTCCGTGCCTGGATCCTCGTATGGATTCTCTGCTGGGCTGGGGGGCTGGGAGGGCTCCTGCCCTCACCCCTCTAGGTGGATGTTGGGAGTGGGGGACCTGGGGCACACAACAGGCCTTAGTATGGCCTTCGATTGGCCGGCGATCCGCCTGCCGGCGGTTCCTTCTGGTGAAATTGAGGTGCAGCCTCGATTTCGTGCCGCGATGCGCCCGGCATGGGCAAGTCAGGCACTTTGTGGGGACAGGGTCAGGCAGGCCCTGTTCCGATGGCACGCTCGCTCCGTGCCTGGATCCTCGTTCCTCGTATGGATCCTCTGCTAGGCTGGGGGGCTGGGAGGGCTCCTGCCCTCACCCCTCTAGGTGGATGTTGGGATTGATTTATTCGAAGGCAGGGGCCCGGCCAAACGCACAAAAGCTGCATCCATGGCCGTATTGCCTGAAATACACCAAACTGTATGTGGCTGGCTCGTGGACACAAACGGGCCAGCTGCATCCAGGCTGCGGGCACCAGGCATACAGTTAGTCTTACACAAGCTTTCGGATAGTACAGACAGGAAAGAGTCCACTCATTTAAACTTTCACTTACCTGTCACACAGCAAGGAGGCAAACCATACACACACAGGTCCACACTCAGCTTCTTCTTTCTTGGGAGTTGGGGACTCTCGGCTGAGAAGCGAGTAGGCACAACTAAGCCAAACCCAACCACACCCTGGCTCTCAGGGCCTATGCTGCTAAACTGTACAGACTGCAACAAGTGAAGACGGCTCTGCTATCGCTCTAGTGCACCACTGTACCCACCCAAGCCAGTGTTAACACATTTAATTGGCTTACAAACAACAGCCAATGAAATTAAAATAAATACTCTGTGACTAGGCAGATGCAGGCTGCAACCCAGCCCGTCTAGTGTTGACACACTGTTTGAGCAGATTTCATTTATCAGCATAGTTGGTGTAGTGGTTAAGATCCTGGCCTGTGAACCTGGCAAACGTGGTTCGAATCCCAAAGACAGCATGAGTGTGAAAACACTATAACTTGTGTTTTTTGTACCCACAGCCAGACAGCCTCTAAAATACCCAGGGGGGGGACGCCGTCCACCCGCTGAAAAAAGTGGGGGGACGCTGTCCACCCGCGTGTACCCTCGCCTTGAGTATAAGGTTATTGTGCCTTAGTTTCCATATGCAGTCTTTATAGCATAGCAAATATGGCGCCCGAACAGGGACCCTCCCATTAATGCTCCATCGCATACATTGAAGTTGAAGGAAGGCAAAAACCTGTCGAGGACAAAGCCGTCGGATCGGAAGGTGTTTGGGGCACCCCTGTAGAAGTGATGACACGCCTCAGCAGATCTGTACACAGCCGATCCCTGATCGACGAACAGCGCCCAGAGAGCATCAAGGCGAGGGTCCTGGGAATGAGGCAGATTGAGCCAGACACGCAGTCGCAACGATTCTTGGTTGCATCTATGTACGGGCGAATTGCGTCCTGAGTGATGAATTGATTGATCAGGTGAGTTGGGCCTGTATTCTTAAATGTCCTGATATTGGTAGAGTGTTGCTCTTGCAAGTTCAAGCGCCCAGGGTAAGAATTAACCATGCCTGGGAAATTGTCTTCCTGTTTAGTGAGTTTTTTTCACTCCGGTAGACAATCTTTGGAAACTGGCCAGGTCGCGCCACCCGAAGGGTGGCCGGCACATGAAATGTACATCAAGTATGAAATAGGGGCAATGGTGTTTAATGCGGTTTGGCATCATCAGACCAGATGTGTATCAGACCTTCAGTGGCCTAATAATGGGAGCTTTGAATTAGTACATGTAGAGCACCTAGAATCAGTATTGCTACGTAAACAGGCCAGACCTGCAGCGTTTGACGTTGTAAGAGACTGGAGGAAGGAAGCTAATCTCTGTTTGAGAAGTAGGGAGAAACACACACGTAGACCTAAAACAAATGTAGAGAAAGCACGAGAGCATGATCAGCACCAGCAGACAGAAGCCATTAGGAACATGGATAGGGCTTTCCAATTAGATGTACAGAAAATATATCATTCACAAGATTTGCATACATCAGATGAGCTAATAAAATATTAAATGAGCGAAGAAATGAACATCAAAGTACTGACCTAGTTGCACCTCTTCCCTATGTACCTCCCATTCCCTTTTTCTAGGCAAGAAGTAAATACTATAAAGCAGACGGTTCCTGATATTAGGAAAAACCTGGCAGTATTCTATAAGGAAATTGAATCTGTTTTAAATTCATCTGTTTTTACATTGAGTGACATTGATTTACTGTTTCCTGTGATTCTTCCTGTAGATATATGGAAACAGGTTAAAAATATAAATGACGTGCCGATGTTAGGAGATACATGGGAGAATTTGACTAAAATTGACAGTGAGAGAAAGGCTGGAGAGAAGCCACCACAAGTAATGTTGGCCTTGCCATCGCGAATAGTAGAGAAATTGAAAACCTTAGTGCTTGCAAAAATAATAGTGTGGGATAAATTGACTGCTTGTTTACAAGGCAAAGAGGAAGGAGCAACAGATTATTTTAATCAGTGTGAAGAAGTATTGGCAGATTTAAGTGGTCAAGATCTAAGTACCGAACCCAGGAAGAGATTGTTGATAAGTTTGTGCGAGGGTTGTTACCGAAAATTCAAACTTTAATAATGACATCTGAAAGTGTATGGCAAGCGAAATCACAAAGTGAAGTATTACATATGGCCCAATATTATGAGAACAGAGTAAATTCAGAAAAGGATAAGGAACTAAGGGATAAAGGAGATTTGAAAACAAGAGTGTTGTTACAGCGAACAATAATAGAGCAAGTAGCGAACAATAATAGAGGTGGTGGGAACGCACCATCTAGAGTCCAATTTGCATTAACGTCCAACATGCAAGGGGGTCCAATAGGGATTAATCAATGTGCCTATTGTAGACACGAAGGCCACTGGCGAGCACAGTGCCCACAGATAAAGAATAGAAATGGGACTTTTCCGAGAATACAGAATAGAGGTCGTCCAGGGCAGAATCTAAACCAAAAGGGGTCACAATTTCAGGATAATCAGGGTAATCAGAATCAACAACGAAACAATACGAATAATGGTGGAAATGTTTTTGATAATCAGTCCAATGCATTTTACTCTGGCAATTTTACATCTGACAAAGTACTGTTCTACTAGGACAGCCGAAACAGGGGTTGGAACCAGTACCTATTCCCGTTGACCAGAAAGGGCCCTATGTAGAAATGAAGGTCGGGAATGGGGAGCACATTTTTTTAGTGGACACAGGTGCACAATGTTCAATTGGCCATAAGCGGGTTCCAGAAATACCTCTGTCAGGGCATATAAATGTCTCAGTAGGGTTCTCTGGTATGCCAGTAGTTAGTCCAGTTTCACTACCAGTACCTATAAGAATAGGTCCATTTACAGAGTCTTGCTCATCTCTTTTGACGAAAAATTGCGGCAAAAATTTGTTGGGATTGAATTGGTTGAAAAGAATGCGGTCATTTATTGTTCACCTGATGGACAATTTTGCCACAAAAGACTATCGTTTCACAATTTGTATCTATGCCACTACCGACTGAATTGAGTAAAGTACCGGCTTGAATATGGGCAGTGAACGACAATGATGTTGGTTTTTGAAAGTAGAACCAGTAAAAATTGTTTTGAAAGAAGGAATTACATTGCCATGTATTCCACAGTATAAATTTTCGGCTGAGGGAGAAAGAGCATTGAAGTGAGATTTAATTACAAGAAACATAATTGGAGAAACTGCTGGTAGTATTTGCAATAGTCCGATTCTTCCGGTTTACAAAAAAGGAGGTAATGATATACCTTATTTTATAATTGATTTACGCTGAGTAAATAAATTGGTTGATCACCAATTTCCATTTGTCCCGGATGTGACTACGATTTTGACTATGATTCCAGCCTCTGCATCGCGTATTTTAGTGTAATTGATTTGAAAAACACATTTTTTAGTATCCCAGTACATCCAGATAGTAGAAATTTGTTTGCTTTCACACTAGGAGGACATTCATTTACATTCACACATATTCCACAGGGTTATTTATAGTAGAGCATTGAAGGAACAACTAGTCATGCTTGAGTTACCAACAGGGTGCGTATTGTTACAATACATTGATGACTTACTCATAGCAGCAGACACCAAAGATATTTGTAAACAAAGCACTGTTGCATTATTGACACATTTAGCGGCACATGGACACAAGGCTTCGCTAAAGAAATTCCAGTATTGTCAAAAGGAAGTGCCCTATTTGGGCAACCTCCTTTCGAAGGAGGGAAGAGGATTGACACCAGAAAGAATAGAAAGCATCTCCGATATGCCTATTCCAAACACGCAGAAAGAAGTCAGGGCTTTAATTGGCATGGCTTCATATTGTAGGCAGTGGATCGCTAACTTTTCGATGATTGTGAAATCAATAGTGGCATTGACAAAGAAGGATGTTACCATACCTTTGCCATGGAACATGGAATGTCAAGAAGCATTTGACCTGCTCAAAGCTGCATTATGTTCAGCTCCAGTTTTGGGCATGCCAAATTACGACAAAAGTTTAAAGTTATTTGTGCATGAAAACAATGGATGTGCTTTGGCTGCTTTGACTCAGGAACACGGGGGAAGAAATAGACCATGCAGCTACTTCTCTTACACGTTGTATCCTGTTGCATGTGCTTTGGTGTGTTTGCGAGCTGTTGCTGCTGCCGCTGCATCTGTAAAACAAACCGAGGGAATGGTTTTAGGTCACGCTTTAACCGTAATGGTAGCTCATTCAGTGGCCGTTCTTTTAAATAGAACGCAGATGCAACATTTCACATCAGCCAGATTAACAAGGTACGAAATTGTCCTATTTGCACTGCATATTCAAATTAAGAGATTTTACGCTTTAAATCCGGCAGGGTTAATGCCTCCTCCCAGTGAAAAAGGGGGTGAAAAACAATTTTCACATGATTGCTTAATGGTTACTGAACAAGAGACAAAAGGAAGAATTGATCTGACACTCCACAGAAAGAGCCAGATGGAGAACTGTTTTGTGAGGGTTCTTGTTTTAAATTACCAGATGGCACATCAACTGCTGCTTATGCCATCACGACACTGAAAACTATTATAGAGAGCAAACTCAGCACAAACTGCAGAAATAATAGCGTGAACATGTTAAATTTCTGCAAACCTCAATGTAAACATATCTACTGACAGTCCGTGTGCCTTTGGGATGGTACACAATGTTGGTCGATTATGGGCTGAAAGAGGTTTCCTGACATCACATGGAACCAAAATCCAACATGGCACTTTGATAGTGAGACTGTTGTCAGCACTTGCGCTTCCCAAACGATTAGCAATAATTAAATGTGAAGCACATAAAAAAGTAACATGTAATGTAGGAAAGGGAAACGCATTTGCAGACAAAATTGCGAAACAAACTTCCACTGATTTGCACACAAAAATGTATGTTGAAAAAATAGGAGTGTCCTGCATGATAGAAAATTGAATTGAAACAGTTAAAGAAATACAAGCAGAAGCTACTCTAGATGAAATTTAAAAAATGGTCCGAGGGTCCAGCAGAATTAGATTCTGAGGGTTGTTGGGTGGACAAACAAAATAACCGATGGATGTTGCCAAATGCCTATGTAACGGCAATGGTTACTATGGCTCACAGTCCAACACACACATGTGCTAGAAAAATGATTCAGCACCTGGATTCTGTATGGCAGAATAGGCACATCAGAAAAACTGCTGAAAGATTGGTTCAGAATTGCATGACTTGTTTACAACATAACATTGGGATGGAACATTGACACCAGTAGGAAGTTTTGGCCCACCGTTTATGCCATTTGAAGTTGTCCATTTTGATTTCATAGAAATGGAGAGGTGCCAAAACTATAAGTATGTCCTCTTAGTGGTCTGCGCATTCAGCAAATGGGTAGAGGCCTATCCCCTGAAAGATTGTACAGCTATGTCCACAGCTAAATCCATGCTAAAAGAATACTTTCCCCGATTTGGACTATCCCGTGTCATATGGTCAGATAATGGACCACATTTTATTGCAGCCGTGATATCAATTTGGAGACCTGTGCAAATTTGCAATAAGTGATTCCATTCGGCCAGACACCCGATGAGTGCCGGTTTGGTAGAACGCCAAAATGGTATCTTGAAAAACAAGCTGAGCAAAATGTGCGCAGGGAGCAATTTGAAATGGCCCGATGCATTGCCACTGGCTTTACTATGCATGCGAACGGCTGTGCAGGCAAGGGCTGGTCTCTCCCCCATATGAAATTGTTATTGGGAGACCAGCCAATGTCTGGAATGTGCCCCGACCGAAACGCTTGAGGGACATCGAGTATCCATTACTTATTGATTACTGCCAACAGTTGACTCAATACTTGTGTTTGATTCATCAGCAGGTGCAGGAGGCACTTCCTGTCAGATATACAGGCCCAGGACATTGTCTGCAGCCAGGTGACTGGACTCTGGTGAACATTTTTGAAAGAAAGTCTTCACTTGCACTGCGCTGGTCAGGACCTTTCCAGGTGGTACTGGCCACGCAGACTGCAGTCCGAGTGAATGGCAGTAAACATTGGATCCACGCAATACACACGAAAAGAGTTCCGTTTCCTTTGCCACCTGAGAAAGAGATTGATGATCCGGACGTTGAAAGCAAGACAGCTGTACGTGATCAAAGATATTGTCACCAAATCCCCATCAGAAGTACTTCCTAAGCCCGAGAAAGGGCCTGGGGAGATTGCAACGAAAATTGAAAGGCCAGAGTTGCCTCAACATTGTTCATCATCACTCATTGCATCACGAATTGGCACCGATCCTGCATCCGGAAATGAGAGTGCATTGTTCATCGATCATACTGGAGCTGTAAGGTACAATCTACGTTCACGAAGTGATCAGCTTTTTTCGCCTTTGTTTCTGGCTCACGGATGGAGCTGGGAACAGAGGCTTAGGGAAAAGGAGCATATGAGCTGTATCAGTTGAGAGCTCCGACTCGCGGTTTCCCAGTGCCACCATTGAAAGTGAAGGTCTATTGCAATCTGGCATGGACAAGTGGGGCAAATGATACCGACACTATAAAATGGATACTTGCTCCTGCCTTTTTGGAGCTCTGTGGATTAACATCAGTTTGCTGTCATCTAGCTAACCTGGATTGGCCTGAACTTTTGTTGCTAACGCGTGTTGCTGTGGTGAACTTTTCCAACGAACACTAAAAAAAATTTCCTGAAGTAAATATTATAGACGATGCCTATAGTCGGTCCTGCTCATGCCTGCACCAATGCTGTTGATGATATAAAGATTTATATTAAGCCTACTCCAAGACTTGGTTTAGAAAGAATAATATGCTTTTGATTATGATACTGCTTTGCATTTTAATTACACTGATCCCAGTGTTTTGGTATCTGGAGACTCTGCGTCCCTTAAACTCTCTCGTCTGCTACCAATGCTCCTACAATGAGCAGCCCGGTGCATGTTATGCAAATATGCAGATGATATTGCCATTTGGACTACACGCAAGTCGGCCTTCATCGCCTTTGTAGTGATACACAAAATTGCAACCTTGCCAATCAGGGCTTTAGATGACAGCATTAGCCGCTGAAAGCCAATAGTGTATTCAAAGTATGTGCCAAAAATGCTGACAGTAGTCTATTTTAGCACTTCCACTATGCATTAGTGAGCTACAAGGAATATGCAGGCCTAGTAGGAGTGATAGGTCACATTATGCAGGCAGGGCGAGGGCCCCGAGCTCTGTAGCTAATAGACAATATTGGAGTGTTTGGAACATTATGGCACCTATATAGCGCTTAGATAGCCAGTCTTAAGCGCTATGAACACTAAGCTATGAGTGCATGTCTTCTAGAGAATATTCTGCCTCACTAACGGTAGCCCTGTAAACTAATCTCCCTTTCTCTGGGAAGGCACTGATAAGACATTCCTGAGCTTTCGCGCAGATGGGCTCCAGGGAGGGGCTCAGAAGAAGGAGCACAGTGGAAATTTACAGAGCTGGTTTTTTCCATGAGCCAGCCTATATTTTGCACAGGGAAAGTTCTGGAACTGTGCGTCATGGACGGACAGCACGAGATTATAAAATATGCATGCTCACATGACTCAGGTGGGAGATCGTCCTGTGGACTTGGTTCGAGCAAGATCAAGTGCCCGGAATTTGGAGCTCTGACGGCACCCAGCAGCGCTGTCCTCTGAGCGGGGCTTGTTACAGCTAGCTTATGAGGGCCAGGGTCTCCCAGTGCTGATTGAAGGGGCGTAAGACTGTGTTTCTCTATGTTTCTCTATGTTTTTCTAAGTTCTATGTTTCTCTATATTTTGCATTTCTCTAAGTTTTGTGCTTTGTAATCTTCTCTAACTTGAATCCCAAAATGTATATGAAATTCACGGTTTAGAATAAATACTAAAACTTATTGAAGGTGTCATTTGTCACTAGCATGAGTTCACTGCTCAGCACAATAGAACCTGTATTTTGGGCTGAATTGGGTATTTTTTGCTCTCAAAGGGCTGGCCCCGAGGAAGATTTTGCACATATCACATTTGGTGGCAGCAGTGGGATTTGTGAAGAGCAGTGCCTTGCTGTGAAATGACAAAATTGTGTGAGAGAACACAGTGCAGAGTGAGGAGCAGGCTGTCGCATTTCCTTGGGGGTCTCACTGCAGCTCTGAGACTTCAAAAGACAGCAGCGTTGTGTCGGCTTGCCGTGGCCGATAGCTTGTGTGGTTAAGACTCCCTTCAGTAAATCAGTCGTGACTGACTTATTGCTTGGGAATGGAGCCAGGGAGTACAAGGCGATAAACAAGCGGGAAATGGCTTTGTTTAAAGCGCTCCGATGAATGGTCAAGAAAGATGTATGTTCAATTAGGAAAGAATTTTATCATGCGGTTTCCCCAGTTTAAAGTTGTAATTTGAAATGCAAAGTGAGACGGAGTTCTCAACTCTATTCTGTCATGAGGGCAGGGAAAATAGTTGCAAGGATTTGACATGCAAATTGTGAATAGTAATCTAACCATTGACTCAGCCCCAGTGTGCTAGCGAGTGGGGGGCTGTAATGTACGGAGGCGAAGGTTCGCTTTTTAATGTATGCTTTTGAAGTGTTGACATTCCTGAAGATAACGTGGGGAATGAGCCGCGTTTAGGAGAAAGAGTAACATCTGTGCTGAGAGCCTAAAGGGTTTGTTTTTCTTTTGGCAACTGTAAATTCCATGTGCTGGTGGCGAATTCTGTTTAAAGGAAACACACAAAATGACTATATTGCATTTTAAGCTGTGCCATGCTTATAATGGGTGAAAGACTCACTTAAAAAAGAAAGTGAGTGAATGTTATTTGGATTTTCGATTTTTGTGTATTGATTTGAAATTGCAGTATCAGTTTGCAATGGTTTGGGGGGGAAAAGACAATTTATATTTTTCTAAATTGCCCCTGGAGTATTTTTTGACTGTTCCCACGCTATGCCATGGATTTGTACTGTTGCCTTATAAGTGATGCATGTTTTGGAAATAGTGACCTGTTAACTGTGGTACATGGTGAAAAATGTTGTTGACACATTTAACAGCCCACAAGCAATATAGAGTGTGGGATGCTCTTGCAGAGAAAAGAAAAAAAAACGTTCAGGGAGCTGCACTACACATGGCATTTTTTAAATGCACTGAAATAAGTGGTTAGAGTCTGGCAATGGTACAACAGAATGAAAAATCTGTGTGTGATAAGATAGCACAAAGATTTAGTGGTTTGTGGGTTCTTTTGATAGATCGCACATTGCATTGGAGTGAGCTTGTGAAGCCAAACTCAAGGTTACAAGGAAAAAGAAAAAAAAACGTATGCTTTTAAATGGGACATTGATCAGTTCAAAACAGTCTAAAAGACGCTTTGACATTTTGCAAAATTACATGGAGTAGAATCTGATGACAAGAAAAAGTGCCTCTTTTGAAAATAAGAGTCTTGCTGTGTGTGCAGAGCTTGTGCCTTGAAGATAACTTGCACTGTCTTGGGCGAGGTGCGCAAAGAAAAAAAAACTGTTGGAGGAAGGCAGAAAAAAGCAGAATACTGCGCTCCCGTTTATTGAAATGGTGTTTACAGAAGCTGGCAGATATGAGAGCTTTTCTGAGTTGCTGGAACAGTGCAGGAAAGAGTTAATCTGGATGAACTGTCTGAAACGAGTGCCTTTCATTGAAGCCGCCACAGTTTAAGAGTTATGGAGCAAAGAGATAAGCTTGCTGCGTGAAAGATAAACAATGACATTCCTGCATTCCATCCCCTGTGAGAGACACCGTCAGTGTGAGCAAAAAACTGAGGAGGTGGGGGTGCAAAGACAGAAATGCTGAAACAGAACTGAAGGCAATAATTGCTGTGAGTGAGAAAATGAAAAAGAGCACAATTTACCGTACACATGCTGATGTACGCATGCTTTCTAACACCGGCATGCAAAAACAGAGCTGAGCAGAAGTAAAGAATTTGCCCAGTATCAACACTGGAAGGAAAACAAATGCTGCATGCAGAATGGCAGATGGGCACATCGCTTCTGAACATTTGGGGAACCTGTGCATCTGTGAATGGGCTAAGAAAAGACAGCTGCCCATTTCAAGAGACATTGCCGTGCAAGCTGCATCCCCATGCACCATGTCATGTGATGTGATGTGAAGCAACATTGCTGTGCAAGCTGCATTCCAGTGCTCCATGTGATGTGAACTGAAGTAAAGCGCTGTGCACTGGAGAAGAAACCTCTAGGCGCTTTGAGAAGTGAAAATACACAGCTGTTTAAAAATGCAAGCTACATTGCCAGGGCTGGAGTAACTGACAAAGACATTATGGCATTCCAGATGGAAGCAAAACTGACAAAAGCGCTTAGCCGTTTTGCAAGAGACAACATGCAGAGCGGGGCTTTGGAGTGTAACATGAACACTGCACATTAGCCATGATCCAGAAGCCTCACGGCTTAGTGCAAGAATGAATGATTTGTTGAAGCAACAAAAGAAACTGACTTAGACTATCGCTCTCAAAGGGGTGGGCCAAGAAATCAGCAAACACCCTTTGAGAAAATGACAAGTGAAAAAACCAGAGGCTTGTAAGACACTAGCTGTATGGAGAAAAATAAACAAAGCTGCTTGTGCAACTGCAGGCGGTATTGGACTGAAAGACTTTACCTTTGAAATATGGAGTGATGCCAGCAGGGCAACCTAACTCAAGATCATGAGACATCGGAAGCAAGTTGGCACCTGGCATTTGTGATCGCTCTGGTGACAAAGAAAAGCATTGTGCGACCTGGGTACTTATTATATGGCTTTTGTAAAAGCACAGATCAGTCTGAGGTACCATTGACCAACTATGATCGCATTGCACAAATGAGTTTGTGATTAGGCAGTTACACCCCGTATGGTTGAGTGTAAATAAGCCCCCAATAACATGCAGAAGAGTGACAAATAATTGTGGTAGCAATGATAAAGTGTGTAGTTACCTGATGAGACTTCTGAAGGTGGGGGTGGTGTTAAGGGAAGGGGTGGATAACGCTGATATTGAAGTTTTGATGACATCCTAATGTGAAGGATAACGCTGACATTGTACTTTTGATGAAATCCTAACATTTCTGTTTGTATTTTGCCTAGGCAAAAAAGCAAGACAGTTGCGTGCCATTATTGAAGTAAATGTGTGCAATTTGCGGGTGACACTGATCAGTCAAGCAGACGCATTCTCAGAGAAAGCGAGTCACTGCGTGATGAAATATGCGAACATTGAACGTGTCCTGCACCGCACTCAATGCTAACATGCATGACGTATGAGGACATTTGTTCTGCAACCTGCGAAAGGTGTCCAACAGAGTAATAACTTTTGCTGAACTGGCACGGTGCAGACTTGGCTAGTTATCAAATATTTGATGCTACACATTCAAATGATTCAGTTGCTGGAAATAACTTAATTGACATGTCTTGCCTTTCTTGTTTAAAGGACTGTGGACAATGAGTTGTGGACTGTAACATCATGCACCACAAACAGCTGTGTGACACAGTACTTGAATGCTAACACATTGAAAAATGGTTTTTAAATGCACTTTTTGAGATGAATCTGAAAAAACGAAATGGTTTTGCTCTTCCAACTGAATTGCTTTAACCAGAGATGTTTTGCTTTTTGAAAAAAAAAAACTTCTACGTTGCACGTAAGCAGGAAAATGATTTATGAATTGTTGGGGCAGCAGGATTATGCAAGCAGAAGTGTAATTTATTTTGAGATAAGATGAGTGCGCACATCAAAGTCACCTGTGCGTAGGTTAAGATCCTTAATTTGAAGTAATGCTGCCAAGTGTGTGAGCTCCAATTTGAAATGGTAACTTTTGAAACACTGGATACTTTTACAGCCTTAAGGCAGGTAAATGAAACCATGACTGACTTGATATTTGATTTTATGACACAGTGTGAGACACGGTTTTTGTTAAACCAACCAGTTTCATGTTTTAGTGGGGACAGCCGTCTCCAGCACACTAATGCAAAGAGTCACCTTTTGATTGTAGACATTTGGAATAATTCTTTGGAAAAGCGCTACAAATTAGTATCCACATGGAATTGCTAGCGTCCTGGCCCGGCACATCGTAAGACATCTTTTGTCACTGACTCATATGACTGGTGTCTATGAAATACTAGGCCCAAATGTTTCAGTGAATGGATACAACGATTTGTCTAATTTGTTTAATGTGATGTTTTTTTCTGACCAAGAAATGCAGCAAGTGTTCTCGCCAATATTTTATGGACTATAATTTGACTAAATGCATTTTACACAATGGTGTGATGAAACAGCCACTGCCGGATGGTAGTATGGTGTTTGTAGCTAAAACTAATATTGTATATGGTAGATATCCCACTTGAAGAAGGGTATTCTCCAAGTCACAATAGGTAGACACTGTGAACATGTTAGATTTTCCAGTAGTAAGGCAACATTTAAATTGTAGGCTGGTAATGCACACCTCTATTATTACAGTGATACACTTAGACATAGATTTATCACGAGGCAATGTTTCCTTAGTACTACCAAGCTGCTACAAATGGAGTCCATTTCTATGGCCCATCACCAGAGTGCGCGTAGATAGGGAGTTAGATTCATTTATTGCAGGAGCAGCGGGGAGTAACAGGGGCTTTATATGCTTGTGACATAGAAACTGTGCACAATAAGCTAGCCACTATGGGTTCTGATGCCAGCTCTGCTATAGAACTTCTGGCCTAGTGGGGCCCATTGATACGCCCAACACTGCTACAAGTATTGGCAACCACTGGAGATGGCAGAATTTTAGGTATGAAGACATTTTTTCTGCCATAGGGCAGGTCAACAAGACTGCTAAATACACATGATGCATTTTATGGCAAACATTGTTAAATCAGCAGGTGTTGGCTTTTTACTGGGTGGGGGCGACCATCCTCCACACACTGGCACACAGAGCTACAGTTACCAGCATACATATGGATCAAATTGCTTTCTTTTGATTGCATGAATAACACATGCCATGCTTGATGTAAATTAGTAGAATTGTTTTTATTTAGATAACCTGGTGCCCATGGGTTCACCTTGTTCACGAAATTAGATGGTCTCTGGTTGGGTTACACATATATGGGGAAGTGTCTAATCACACAGCCCATAGTCACGTTTGAATGCCCTGGGATCAGGGGGAGGGTAGGCCCTTAGAGTGAAAGGCTGCCAGGTTTTAGAATTGGTAACCATACATAAATGCAATAGTGCATTGTAGATTAGACTACACTGGATTGCCTTGACATTCTAACTGCATGCTGCTTTTTAACTGACAATCAGTTATACAATAAATTATTTAGGTATTGTTGTGTAGGCCAGGTTTTGGCTAGAGTAAATGTCCATGTTCACTTTGTGTAGGTAGTTTTGTGTAGGCCAGGTTTTGACAAGGGTATATGTCACTGTTCACTTTGTGTACATTTTTGTTTAGGTAGTGTTTTACCTTGCATGCCACGCTGACTCACCGCTAGAAGATAGTTTACTTAAACCTCTTGCAAAGCCCCAAGGTCTTTATCACTGCACTAAATACTATATTGATGGGTATTAGTCAGCATTGTCGCACACACTTTGAGTAGGGGTGGAATGTAGTGATACACAAAATTGCAACCTTGCCAATCAGGGCTTTAGATGACAGCATAGCCGCTGAAAACCAATAGTGTATTCAAAGTATGTGCCAAAAATGCTGACAGTAGTCTGTTGTAGCACTTCCATTATGCAGTAGTGAGCTACGAGGAATATGCAGGCCTAGTAGGAGTGATAGGTCACATTATGCAGGCAGGGCGAGGGCCCCGAGCTCTGTAGCTAATAGACAATATTGGAGTGTTTGGAACATTATGGCACCTATATAGCGCTTAGATAGCCAGTCTTAAGCGCTATGAACACTAAGCTATGAGTGCATGTCTTTTAGAGAATATTCTGCCTCACTAACGGTAGCCCTGTAAACTAATCTCCCTTTCTCTAGGAAGGCACTGATAAGACATTCCTGAGCTTTCGCGCAGATGGGCTCCAGGGAGGGGCTCAGAAGAAGGAGCACAGTGGAAATTTACAGAGCTGGGTTTTTCCATGAGCCAGCCTATATTTTGCACAGGGAAAGTTCTGGAACTGTGCGTCATGGACGGACAGCACGAGATTATAAAATATGCATGCTCACATGACTCAGGTGTGAGATCGTCCTGTGGACTTGGTTCGAGCAAGATCAAGTGCCCGGAATTTGGAGCACTGACGGCACCCAGCAGCGCTGTCCTCCGAGCGGGGCTTGTTACAGCTAGCTTATGAGGGCCAGGGTCTCCCAGTGCTGATTGGAGGGGCGTAAGACTGTGTTTCTCTATATTTTGCATTTCTCTAAGTTTTGTGCTTTGTAATCTTCTCTAACTTGAATCCCAAAATGTATATGAAATTCACTGTTTAGAATAAATACAAAAACTTATTGAAGGTGTCATTTGTCACTAGCATGAGTTCACTGCTCAGCACAATAGAACCTGTATTTTGGGCTGAATTGGGTATTTTTTGCTCTCAAAGGGCTGGCCCCGAGGAAGATTTTGCCCATATCAAGACAGCCTTCTAAACGCTCTTGCAGATTATAAGTGAAGATAAACCCCCTTAAATCTAACATCGTAATTTTCAAGAGATCCCAGAAGAGGATACAATCCTTTACATGGCAGTTGGATAACCAAGTCGTCCCAATATCTAGTGAGATTATCTATCTAGGTACACAGATTAGCGCATATCCAACCAAAGGGTCTTTTCATCATAATTTGGATGTTAACATTTTGAATTTAGGGGATCAGATGATTAAAATTAATAAATTCTGTAGGTTCTCCTCTTATAAAATATTATGCAGGAAAAGTAGTTCCCCTCCTTACTATTTGTGTTATGCTCACCTGGTATCCACAGGGACACCACCCAGCCCTGGTTTGATGATTTGCACTCTCAAACCCTCTCCGGTCCCTTGGTAAGGCCTCTGGTTAAAAATGGGTCTTAATATTGTAAAAGGGGGATTCTCCGTCCTGCTAATGGCAGGGGCGCGTAGATGTGGGGGGCGAGCAGGAACCAAGTACCTGCACTGGTGCCAGCCCCCCTGTGGGAATCCAGGCCTGCTGCGACTCTGTAGGTTTTCTGCTTTACACTCTTTATATGCAGTTCTTATGTTCCTCTTAGTTCCAATCATAGTGTCTTGCTGCTTTCCTTTTAAGTATGGAAAGGTATTTTGGTGTTGTCATGCAGTTTGAAGAGGAGCATGGGCCAGTAGGCTAAAGTGCTGTGTGCGCGATGCTGTCCGGTGAGTACTGCATGATGCACGGCGCGGTTTCGCCTTTTATATTGCTAACCTGTGCCTTTTCTCTCCTTGCAGGTTGCGATGTTCCTCGCCGAGCGCCGTAATGTTCCAGCAATGATACTGACCAGGCGAGGACTACCCAGGTAAGAATTGCGTGGCTTTCTTCATTCGGGAGGAAACAGGAGTAAACACTTACTAATGCTGTCTTTCTTTCTCCTCTTCCCAGGTTATGGTATTCCAGGATGCATGCGGTGCCGGATGATGGAGTTCGTACCTTTAGGCGAGTGGAAATGAAGTCGGCGATGGATTGAAGAAAGGATACTGTTCCAGGTAAGTTTCGTAGTGTTCTTTCTCTCTCTGCAGGTCTTTGGTTTCAGGTAAGCTGTCATCAAAGAACTGGACATGGTGAGCGTTACGCTGCCGTTTGGGTGCAGTTTAAATAGTCTCAGGTAATGTAGTCCAGGTAAAATAGTCCCAGGCCTGCCACACCCAAAAGACTAGACCGCATAGCTCAGTTCCTTGTAACTGAGCTATGTGTGCGCCTCCATGTTGGCTGAACCCACTCCCTCTCAAGCCTCTCACCACCAAGGTAAATAGTCCCATTCTAATGTTGGTCTTCATGGTGATTATGAGCCTGGCGCCAAAGGATGAGGTTTTAAGGCCTTTAACCTGGCCCTAACTGGAAGGCTGACTTGCCAGTGAGGGCAAGGGTCATGACAGCTTGGTTTAGAATGCAGTACCCCGAGTTTTGGTACTGATGGGTAAAATTGGAATCCAAATTGTGGAAGAGAACGCTCAATCTCCCGAATACAGTCCCTATGGTCGCTATTCAGTATGAATTGGGTCCGACATCCCGTTCGGCTTCGATGGAGTAGAGGTGGGTCTCCAACTATAGACTTATCCTTGCTCCTCCTCCCTTAGACATCTATAAAGATATGGCAACTCAGCTAATAAAAAAAAACAGATAAATGCTTTAATATATTGAGAGCTCTACTGAGATTCTATCTAATATGGATACAGATACTCTGGTGCATAAGCTGTTAAAATCCAAACATAACATTAAATAAGGAGATTGGATTAGAGCAATCGACCAAATGAGAATATTAAAGCTCTACTCTTCCTCCTTGTGGATAAACCCAGATCTTTTCTGCCTACCTATTTGAGTAGGTCAACAGATCCTAGTGGGAGGGCCGACTCCCTCAGAATTAGGCTGAATATACTTCCAACTCTGGAAATACAGCACGTGAGGGTTAGGTTAGCAAATCCAACTGACATTGGTCATAGTTTTGAGCTGGAATCTAAGCACTCGATCCATCATGTGCTGATTGATTGCCCTGGAACTTGGGTCCTCAGATTGAGTACATTTGTCCATAATATTGACCATCTAGAATCCCTCGTGTTCTGGGACAGACTTGTCTCAGGCAATGAAGTGTTCCTAACAGAAGTGGTATATATCGTGAGGGCCCCAAGATCATAAATAATTGGAAATTAGATGAAAGAGCCGGTGAATAATGGGGGGGGGGGAACTCTCAGAAGCAGGTAGTTTAAGTAGGTTGTGTCGATTAGTTGGTTTTATTTGAATGTTGTATATAATTATGATTCATATGTATTAATGCATTTTCCTTATGAAATTCAATCATCTAATTTTTATGTTTTATGATGCTGTGTACATTGATTGAGGTGTAAAAGTCAAAATCGATTTGGCAAAAACTTTAAAAACTCTTAATATCCTCAATATGATTTGTTCTATTAGTACTGAAGTCTCTGGACTACCTTATTTCACCACAATGAAGTGTAATATGGTTTCTTAATGTATTGGCAGGCATCTTATGTGGTCGTAGATGGTGCAGTAAAAGATAAGTGATTAATACAGCACCCTCAAAATCCTTCCACCACCGTTCTACAAAAATTGTATGTACCAGTCCTTCATAGTACGGGAGATGAGAAGAATTGCCTACACTGCAAAAATAATTAAATCTAAGGAAAATGTAAATGAGATTGGATAAAATTGATCCTTTCTTGGATTGTAATTGAGACGGGCAGAAAAGTTACGGCCCGTTTCCTATAAATGTCATCTTGTACATCATTGAAAAACAAGAAAATATGTACTTGCTAGAATTGTTCCCTAGCAGTGTAAAAAGATGAGTATGTGGAAGCGCACAGACCTTGGTACTGTAATAAAAGAAAACTTTGGTCAATGGAATCGAGAGGGAAATTTTTTTCTTTATCAGAAGTAATATGCACACCCTGCCCCCCCAGCAACATCACATGGTGCTCTGACCGGTTTAGATCTACTGGATTGAAAATATCTTTTCCAATTTGAGCTATTTTTGGTCAAAAATGCGGGGGGGGGGGTAATACCCCCCTAAAATCCCTGCCCCCAAATCTCCACACCTTAACCTACCCTCTGACCCCTTAAAGTGTTTATTAGGTTTCTTTTTCTGTAGTGGACTTTGGGAATGCCAAATAACCTCCTCCCTATTGGCACTGGTCAAAACTTGCCCATCATGAACTAGGACAGATCATGTGCGCCAAAACTACAATTATGAACGATGGGCCTGCTTGAGGGCACTGGAACAAGGCCATTAAACTGAGACCTGTGGTTCATGCTGGCTAGAACAATGAGCCCTTCAGCAGTGCAGGAAATCATCACAGGGGTGGAGGCACTACGCACCTCACCAGAGGACGAGACCGGAAATTAACTTGTTCAGCCATCTTTAACCAGGAGAACAGTCACATGGTATTATACATCAGAATGAATGGGTTCCAATGTTTTAGGTGGGACTAACGTGCACTAGGATGGCATTATAAAAGTGGTGGTGTGGGGGGGGCATGGTGAATAAGTCAGGGAACGGTTAAAAGGCAAGGATGCAGTCTGTCTTTTAATCAAACTAAAATATTCTTGCTTAAACCTCACCAAAGTTGAAAGAGCAGGGATTTATGTTCACAGAACATTGCAGGTAAAGGGGGTTTTAAGGAGATTAGGTGGCATTTAGCTGACTGCAGAGTAAGGTCACAAGCCCTTCCTCCACTGGGATGGTAGGAGTGTAGCAAGATACAGCCAATTTCCCTGTGCAGGACTTTGGCCTCAAGGCTAGCAGTGACCTGGCGGAGTACGATCCACCTAAAATACAGTTTTGTAGATAGGTAAGCTGTGCAAGAGGAATGGTTGCCTTATAGGCAAAACAAGCAGTCCTAAAGTATGTTGGCAAGAGAAATCAGTATGGTTCCCTCACGATCACAGAAACGTGGTTGAATTAGTTTTGCATTATAAGACGTGACATGGTATGTTGGGCAGCACTTATGATGAATGCCAGTGAGGGACACATTCCCCTGCAAACCCCCTGCGCCACCCCACGCAACCCTCAGTCCACCACTCCTCCATCCCCCCAATGATGCAGGCAATTGCGAAAGCCAGGACTACAGTTCTGATCTAGAGGGATAGCCAGTACAACCAGTTTGGACCTTTGTTGATATGGTGTAGGAAGGGGACAGTGCTGTGCAGTGTGATGCAATCAGGATGCATGACGGCCACCCTTGAATAATATCCTACTTAGATTGGCGACTAAATCGGTAAGTGGGATTGAGCATCGGGTACATGGTTACTTGTCATCCAAGCTTGTATGGTGGTGAAGCAATTCCTGAGGTTTGACATCCTTTGAGAAAGGATGACAAGGTTTCCAAGCTAGGAGCCTTGACTGCACAAAGTAAAAGGGATTTTGAATAGTCCAAAGCATTATGACCACAGACCACGAAACACCTTTTATAGTTGGCAGTCATCTTTTCCACAATACATGGAGTTCCAGCATACATGACACATGGGTCTGAGACTTCCAAGGCTTCAACGTTTTTCCGGCCCATTCCCCTAGTCCCTACAAGTCAAACTTGTGCCAAGATTACAAAATTGCTATCGATTAGGGCAATAAAGTGATACCCCTTCAGTTTCAGGAGGACATCTATGCAAGCTTTTTCCCTAGTTACCCTCAACCCCCGAAAACAGCTTTTGACGTTGGCCTCATTCTAGACCTTTCAAATAACCACACCTTCCTCTCTGACGAGGTTAAATATTCACTAAGACTCAGATTCGTATCAAGGTGACTTTGCTCTGGACCTCCAGGATGTGAACAAGTACCCTCATTTGATGTCCTCACTGCAAGCATTTCAGTACAACACAACAAACCAGTACTTCCATTTTCAAATTCAATCTTTTGGCTAGGTTTCACGAAGGTCATGGCTACAGTAACCACCTTCAGCAGGCTGGACGGCATCCACATCTATGCCTTCCTAGATTATGCCCTCCAGACAAGAGCATTGTCCTCCCAACAAGTGCAGATCGGCCCATCACCTAACTCAAATGGTTCTTAATTTTGTTTGGATGCACAACCCAACAATGTTTTTCTCAAGAGCATAGAAAAAGATTTTTATTCAACCGACAGACTCACCAATGTCACCAGTACCAGCACTGACATTCCAGACAATACTGGGCCTTCTAGCCGTTGGGGTGTTCTGTTGCATGTGAAGATGATGCACAACCATCGCTTTTGGACCAAATGCTTCAGCCCCAATACACCATGATCTCAGATCACACCAATATCATAAGAACTCACTGTGGACAGATCTTTTGGAAGGCTCTTCCTTTCATGAAATGGAGTGTTCAGAGGCAATGAAGGGAGCTTTCAGATTAACAAGCCTCTGGAATGGTCATGTCCAGAACCTGACATTCCAGTGTACTCGAAATCTTATTTTCCCGGCATTCAAAGGGTCTTTGCCTTCCCATTTACATTTCAAAAGTACTGCTCTATAGACAACACTGCCACATTCTACCTGAATAAGAGGAGAGTCAAGTCTCCAAAACTATGGGAAATACGAATTGTAAATCGGTTTCACCTGGTTGCTACTCACCATGCTTGAACCCTCAGCAGACATCCTAAGCAGGCTGTCCAAAGTGACTGGCAACTCCATGTATACTGGGACTCTGCCATCCACAGTCAAAGCTCTCCTACCCTAGACCAGTTTGCCACTCAGTCAAACTGGACCTCCCTGCTTTTTGCCTCTGAAAGGTGGTAGGAGACCATTTGCATGGGGATGTATTTCTTATCCCATGGCAGGGGCAGACTGTATGCCCCGCCAACTCATGCCAAAAGCTGAAATACAAGTTGCAATGACTGGCACATTTTTTAATTACTGCCCCAACATTTACTAATTTTCGGACTACTAGTGTCCCAAACTCCACACCGGCTGCTTCTGATAGATCTCCTGCAACAGAGGCAGGATACTCCATCCCACCCAACATTCAAACTTCAGTATTCGGTGTCCTGCGTCCATCTCAGGAGGGGATTTTTTTTTTTAAACTTCCTGTTAGTGAACTGCAGGCATTGTTACACTCCCTTTCTGGTGTTCACAACGATAGGTGGTCTTCCGACCCCAACCAACCCATGATGGTTAGAGTTTTACCAAAAATGTATATCAGCACAAGTTTCCTAATGTGCACTGTGATGCAGACATACTCTTTGTATCAGCAGAGCATTGATATTCTACCCTGAAGAGACGCTGGGTACTAGAGCCTCCTCTCACTATCACTCATGGTCATCTATCGCATCAGGACATCCTAGAATTCCATTGCTCGGTGGACTGGATTACATTTGAACACTGCCGCTTCTAAAGTTCCCCTCCAATCGGCTACACACATTGGTGAAAGCGAAACCATCTTATGTTGAATTCAATCAACAGGCCACAACAGCACCCTCATGGTAAACAAGTCAAGACTTCTGCAGGCTATTGCATACATTTGATTCTAGGGCGACATCCAGTTGGGCAGGCAGTGCTACTGAACATCTTCAGCCAAGCGCTTGTGGCAGGGCTCTGCTTCCACCTTCATTTTTGGATATGTGCTTGGTAATCTTGTGCAAGTGTTGAGGAAAAAAGGTGACTGCCCTAGCAAGTTACTCACATTACTGTTGGGTAGTTTCAGCCCCAAGACAAAAAGGACACTGCACCTGGCTGACTGGGCCATAAAAATGCAAAAATACCTGGTGTAATTTTGGCAGACCGAAAGACCAGCATGGAAATGTCCACGCTGCCAAATACCATAACAGACAGGAAAAGGATGAATACAATTAAGTGTGCCCTGTGTGTGAAGGTAAAGGCTGAAAAGAAATAAGGCCTACTTTCCATTGTAAGCTATTGACACTGAAATGCTATTTTCCCCAAAGAGAAAGCGGCCATAGAAATGTATAAATTTGGGTTGAAATGTTTACAGAGCCAACTCCCTGGCCTAAAACAAGCCTAGGTGTAAAGGAATTGCATCATTCAAAAATACCAGTTTTCTGTGAATGAAGAAAAGCTGTGCTTAGCACAAAATACATTTTCCCCCATGAGATTCAAAGGCCCAGAACTACTCCCATTTAATGCAAGGGTTAATCTTGGCTCTACCCTTCATCTAAGAAACTCTTGGAAGCTCACAGAGCCAAGAAAGGGACGAAGCTCGTCCCAAGCTTAAGTTTTACGAAGTGAACAGATGACCACCGAAAACATGAGACTCAGCCAGTAGGGGTGAATGTTTAAAAATACAGAATTAATATAGTCCAGGGTCCACTGACAATGATAGGGACTGCCACATGAGTAAGGGAGGGGGGGGGGGGGGGGGGGGGGAGTTGCTCAAAGATGATAAGGACCCAGATGGGCATTAGCCCAGGGCAAAGAATGTAAATGTTAGGGCCAGCAGAACAGGGCAGGCAGAATAGACAAAGAAGCAGGTGGCCCAGACCAATGTCAGTTTGAAGAAAGGAAATGTAATGTGCAATTGGCGTCAATATGTCATTTTTACAAGGATTGTAGAGAGGATGCTTGGCAAATCTCTGGATCCGTAACGCTCTCAGAAATCATTCAATTATCTATGGAAAGCTCCATCCAAAATTTCCAACTCTGAACAATGTGGCATATGGAACTGACGTTATGTAGAAATGTGACGACAGTTTCCCAAATAATCTCAAAGCTGAGATTCAGGGAGGGGATAGCTTATTGAACGATATGATCTATATAGAAAATCTTAACTGTTCTATTTGTTGAATAAATAAAAAATCTGCCATTCAACCCTACCACATTGGGCCAAGGCCAAACACATTTCATTAAGTCCGGCATCGTCAGCAATGCCAGGAATCGGATGCTCATTTGTAATTTGGGAAACATTGCCATGCTGTAGTTAAGTTCCTAACAGAAGTGGTCAGAAGAGGGGTGGGTCTAACTCACCAGAGATGGTACCTAGTAACCAAAGGACCCAATCATCGAAAAAAGGGAGCACAAAAAAAAAAAGAGGTCCAATCCAAATAATAAGCTAATAAGCTGCCATCTGATAATTTATACATTGTGAACTGCTGGAAAAATATCTGGTGAACCAACATTGCCAAGGAGGTTCATCAGACCAGGAGTAAGACTAAAACCTGGAGAGGCAAATAAAGGGATAGATTCTGGAGGTCTCCATAACTGAACTCTAGTATCCAGAAGCCTTGATGTCTTTCTAATCACAAAACACAGATATTCTATGCAAGAACCAACCAATCTTTTGATTTACTATCTTCCCCTTATTGATTGGATGGATGGGCAGACCAAGTAGATCCATAGGATTTTACCAAAAATGTAATCAACTCCCATTTAGTCAAAGAACGCGAGGGTGGAGGGCTCAAAAACCTCAGTTCCCTCTCCTAGCACGGATTACGGTATAGGCATTTAATATAAGTGGGTATCGCTTACCTTATTGTTGCCAACTCTAAAATCCCATAAAGGAAGGTGTACTTATAAAAAAAAAATTCCTAACTGTTCACCGGTCCCTAGACCCTGCCTTAAAGCAGAGGGGTGTTAAAGGTTCACTGAATATCTGGGTTTGGGCTGTGGCAGAAACATGTTTTAACGTGAAGTCCATGATTAAAAGCATACCCTCTACAGAGCAGGATAAGGGACATTTGTAGAAGAGATTATCCATTATATATAAAAATTGTTTTTTTAGACTGTAGTGCTGCAACACTGCTAGCATTGCCAAGTGCACATGGAATTTGAAAATAAAAAGCACTGCACGTGTGTTTTGCCAATAGAAAAGTGTTGCCAATACACAAGGTTTAATCGAAATAACATGCAAGTGTAGGATCCGATCAGGTCTCATGTTCTTAAGTAAGCCCTATTCAAAGTATATTGTGAAGTTAAATTCTTCTGTCATGTCCATGGTGCTGCACAAGAGTAGTCGAATTTTATGGACATCCGTTTCTATGTAATCAAAGTGGAAATAACCAAAGAGGGCAAACTGTACATGCGTGGTTCAAGAGTCTGATCTGTGTTACCCTAAACCAACTGGTGTTCGCAATGTGTGTGAAAAGTGAATTTTCAGGAAAGAAGAGCTTTTGGGCAACAGAGTGAGGCGGCGTCTTGATTGTGTAAATATTAAATGTTGCATATATATATTTTTTTTTTCCATACACCAGCCTGGTTCTTAGATCTCCTATTGCCAATGAGGGAGGGATCTATGTGGTATGATAATATTTGCGGACAGGGCTAGATTTAATTATTTAAGCCGGTATATTGGTGTGGCGCGCTCGATTGAGGGAAAGGATTCAAAATTGAGGGCAGCTAGGAGCAATTTAGCTCCTGCTACTAGCCTAGGAGAGCCTGGTTAGCAACAGCTACGAGTATCCGTAAGTTCTACCTAACGAACATGGACACTGACCCGCCCGCCAACCCACACAGTAAAACATTCAGAATGATCAACAGCAGCCAGTGTAGGATGCACAAGTCCTCAAACCTTTATTGTCTGTTGGGTGTCAACACTGCATCTCGATCTCCGATCCCGCCCATCATCCCCAACAAAGGACAAGACCACAAACCCAACACACAAAACTCAGACATCACAATACACAGCAACATAGGATCAATACAGGAGACTGGAGGGGTGGAGATGGTGCCTGGAAGCCTCAGGATGTACAATAAGTACCCCAAAACATAAAACGGTATAGGGGTAAATAAAAAAGGTTTACCTCCCCACTACCCCAGCCTCCAACATTGTCAGACCTTTCTTTCAGTGCATAGGAAGCCGGTACCAAAGAGGTATTTAGAGACGGGCAGATATACTTGAACTGGCCCAAACACTGGAGGAAAACAATAGTGACCGGCCCTATGGCGAAATGTTCCGATATGGTAATTCACAGCTAAAAAAAAAAAAAAAATGTTCAGCGTATTAAAAGTTGAAGAACCAGTTCCGACTGCACCCGTGGAGGCAAGGGTATCATAAATAAATGTACTGGACTGAGTTGGCCCTGTGAGGCACTCATTCCTGGGGCTAGTGAAATTCTGAAAGCGGCCTGTGCACTCAACATAGCATCGCATAGGTGATAGGGGAGGGATTGCAAGGGGGCAGGAGATGAGGCGGTGCCCTAAAACACAGAGAAACACCAATTGATACCCGTGACATGGTGGTAGGGAATAGACATAAGGGAGTTTTACAAAATTAAAATCATAGGCGGACAATAGACCCGAGAACCAAGCCACCCCCACCCAAACAGAACACTGGCTGGAAATGCACCCCGTTTGATCGTTGAATAAGCTACCTACCATGGCACCAGCCACTTGCCACAGTATCAGCAGCCACCATAGATCAAGGCAACTACACTTCCCACCACACCAGGGAAAATAAAACTTTAATGCTACATAGTAGAGCTGGGGAGAAGACAGGGCGGTCGGTGAGCGTCAGTCCTTTGACAGTGTGCACTAACATGGTCTTCACCCCCGCCCCACTCAGCCCCAAAGTCTGGTCAAAGAGGAAGCAACACCCTACTTCACTGATAACACTGACCGCCGAAGTAACGGGACGCCACTCCCGTGTACGACCTATTCCCATCTTCCAGAGTACTTGCAAGGCAGCCACGTTTCCATTCGAGTCCACATTGAGATTTTATTTCAACCAATAAAAAAATCAATCGGTTTTTCTTCGTTTACCGTCCTTAAGTCTGGTCCATGTAATTCAGTCCTGAATACCCCAAAAATATAAACACAAAAACCAAGGGCCTATCCAGCGGCCATTGCCTCAAGGAGTGAATTCAGATCCAAGAGATGCCAGCAGTGTCCATTGGGCAGGGCCTACCCTCCGCCGCGGCTCCTGGTCCTTGAAGGCCACGAGTCTTACACAGGTCCTCTGTAGACTCCACAAACTGTCTGTCACGCGAGAGAAGGTTCCATTACCCTACGCCATCACAAATTCCGACGCCAGGTCAGCTGCCACCTCAGGTTTCCACAGCATGTCCTCCAAGTCCAGGCTGCCTTCGCTGGACACACTGCCGTGACTGTTGGCACGAGCAATTTTACGATTAGGCAGCCAGTGGTAGGGCGCACGTGCATCACGGCGTGCCTTCCTGCGCATACGCTTCTGCTGCATGAGCAGTTGCAACCTCTCCACCTTGCAGCGTGTAGCCCGGTTCTCGGTTTGCCTCGTGCGATCACCTGAGGAGAAAGGCAAGACAGTGTTACAATACCAGAGAAAACGGGCATCCAAAACAAATAAGACAGGGAGAACATGCAAGGGGTCCTCACGCTTGCTTATTACTGAAAACTAGCAACACTCTCGGCACAGAATATGTAAATGAGTTGGCTGTTCACCTAGACACGGTCTACCCCTCCCTGCCCGCCCAACGTCCTTTACCTCAGTTCTTAGTTGTGAGGTCTCCATCTCTTTTACAGGAATCATGGTCCAGTCTCTCTTCTGCTCTGGTGGTATATACGAAATCTAGCATCTCGAGAAATGTCTAGGAGACATCTACCCCTCTCCTTTTCTGGTACCAATGTCTCCTTTCTTGGTCAATGTCCTCAAAAGGCACGGCCCGACATATATGGGCACATGCATATTACAGCACGGCACACAGAATACAGTTAATCTTTTTGAATGTTTAGAGACTTGTCGGGACTAGCTTGCATCTATTTGAGATACTTATAGTGGAGGTGAAGTTGCAAGAAACCTACCTGCGCCCTTTTACTACCAAGTCTAGAGGGCTGGCAATCTTACATCAGCTATTTCTGTGGTGCTACATGCTACATCAGCATGAGGGGCACCTTGTATTCACCGAGATATGCTTCGTGAAGACTCCACGACCCTTTGGCAATACCCACGCCCCTAATTTAAGGGTGGTGACTCGTTTGATGTGGGAGCCGCATTGACTTGGCTCCAGTTTTGTATTATCTGGGACTTCAATCACACTCTGGACCCAGCTTGTAACAACGATGCAATGTGTTCCCGATCCAACATTGTGTATAATATGCTCCCTCATTTCCACTCCCTCTCTCCACTACTTTGGAATGATCTTCTGCTTCCTCCATGTACTACTCCCAACTCTACCAGTATTAAATCCAACCTCAAAGCTCTCCTTTCTGAGGGACCTGGGTCCTAGCACTCTACGCTACTGCATTGCCCCATTTTCCACTCTACCCATCTCTCATGGACAACCCTATAGCACATTTCCGTCACCTCTCCATCCTTAATTCAGCACTTTTCCCACTATCCCGTTCGCATGTCATTCTGTCCTCGTCCCTTGTTTGTTTCCACCTTCATCTGCAAAATCCCAATCACATGCCCTCACCCCATTGTAAAATGACCCATTTCCTCCACTTTGTTATCAATGGTAAATTCTGTAAGATTGCGGAAAAAAATGCATCGCTTTCCTTTTGATGATTTTTATTAACAAATAAAATGTTGCTAAGCTCACATTCTAAGGTGTTGGAGACTGCGAAACAGGTGTGCAAACCTTGAAGAGAGTCATATAATGGTGGCCTCAGGAGTTTGCCGACCACTTCATACAGATGATCGGGTCGACAACCCTGCATCAAGCTTGCCATCAGGAGAACTGAACAGGAACTGACGCAGAACTCCTATAATCGGGAGCGTTCGGTGACGTAACAGAGCTCTGCCATGAATCAGTGTACTGGTGCACGGACAAGTGGACACCGTGAGAACAAATTATCAGCCATATTCTGTATTAACAGGCAAAGAGGTTCAAGATGTTTGCACCAGGCTACTCTGGCATTCCAACTTGGTGGTTGGGTAGAGAGGTACTGCATACAGAGTCCACAAAAAGGGGTCAACAGATTTGTTCAGAAGTTTTGCACCCATGGGTTTTTAATGAGATGTACACAATCCCCCACCACTACCTCCTTGGAACTCTTTGCATCACAGGAGAATGCAACAAGTTCATCCTAGAACCTGGATGTGCTTGGAAAAATGGGGACAGGGAGGCTGGAACCTCATTGCATCCCATGTATGCCTTTCCGAAAGTCAGATTGGAAGTATCCCAGTGACCCCACTATGCCCTTCAGTAGGAGACGAAAGCCGTTACCTTGTACAGAGAGGTCAGTGGTGCCTCTATCCAGGATATGGAGACTAGGGGAGATGTGTAGTAATGGGGAGGCAGATCCTGCATAACTATGGTCTCTCAAAGGAGGTAGTCAGAGGGAACTAGAAATAAATCCATTTAAAAAAAAAAAAAAACAGACCTCTCCTGTGGCCTCTCCAATGTAATACAAGAGTTAAAGGGGGTAGGTGTCCTTAACTGTAGTAGACAGCCTTTAGGTCTTTCGGGATCCTTGGGTAGGCTTAACAGAAGAGGTTTGAGTAAGCCAACTGTAAAGGGGTTGCCCTTTCCAATCCTCTGGCTCGGACAAGGGTGCTAAAGAAGACGGAGTTGCAGTAATCTTGCTTTGAGCCCATCTGAGGTTTGGCCACAGATGGTTTTCCAAGTAGCCATAACATCTTTGAGGCAAGAGTTAAATAGGTCTCCCCTTCCCTACGGTGTGGCAAGGCACTATAAATCTAAAACAGGAGCCCCATTTTCTTCCTACGGTCATGTCAAAGTTTCATTGCTAATAGAATGTCTGGACGCCCACAGCCTTCCAGGCTTTGGCATCAGCGGGACAGGAGGTGGGCATTTCTGACCTACCCAGAAAAGTCAGACAACCTGTACATGACTTCTAAACCATCAGCGAACATCCCCAAGGGGGTAGGTTCAGCATTCTCCCTGGCGTGCCTCTTCCAGCTATAATGCAGGGCTGGGCTACAAGCCGTGTGGAAGATGCCATGGAGATTCCATAGTTTGCATTTGAAGGGCAGCCATCTGGGTGAACAAAGGATGCCTCATCTCTCATGTGTTGAGTACAAAGGATGCCCCATCTCTCATGTGTTGAGTACAAACATAAGCATGGGCACCCCGCTGAGGGTTATATTCAGAGGCACCACAAAGGTGAAATGATGTGTACCACATACCAGGTTCTTCACTGGCTTTGTCCATCTCTGGTACTTACTTTTGGTATTGTGACGAAGAATAGGGACATGGGAATGAATTACCAACCAGTAAAGTGCCTCCTAGTCCAACCCTTCCTCTTGTCAGTACTTACTACTTAACCATGACCAGAGTGAAAGGTTAACTGAGAATTCAGAAGGTAGGAGGAGATATTCCAGAGTGACAAGTCAAGCTTAGTAAATTGTTCCCACTAGAGAAGAATTGTTTGGTGACGAGTAGGACTAAAAATAATGAAAGTAATATCAGCAGCAAGCCACAGCCTCATAAAGAGCCATACCGTGACCATCCTACCCCACCCCCCCTTCAAATCATCTTTTCGCTCTTGGCACTACTATATGGGTCTCCCACCCCCCCCCCCCCCAACCCCTTGCAGTGCTGTATTCTGAGATTACCCTCAGTTCCAATGGCTCTATCCCACATACCCTTCTAACACCTAGTTTCCTTGGAGTCATGCTTGATAAGATCAGGGCCCTTCAGGTGCAGCATCAGTAGCAGGGAAGGCAAAACCCATGATACAGCAAATCTATAGACTGGAGATTGCTCCCACACCACCCACAGCAAAAGATGCCATCACAACTAAGGAGGTGGGATGATTGCTTCACCCAGGAGGTGGCACACATTCAGAGATTCGATGGCAAGACCGCTGCAAGCTGCTATGGTTTTTGATATGAAACCGTATGAGCAGTCATTTGGTGTCCATCTCGATCTTACTCCGGGTAATTGAATGGACGCCTGTCACCAGGTTGCTTTCCTTTAGCTATAGTAGTTACGCTGAACATCCAAACACGTCTCCGCTGCCAACACGCTTCCTCATATCTACTGCTACAACATGCCCACATTTCTAAGCACTATACAAGTGACTGCAATATCTCACGCCAAATCATAAACCGGTGGCGGAGTTGCAGCACACCTTCAGGTAATGCTAAAGGCTGTGCTTCGAGCCAGAGTTGCCTACAGAGCACTGGCGTATGGTATGCGTACCCGCAAGCAGCTCCGTGTGCCTGTGGGTATTACCTCCCACAAGGACGCAACAGGCCTTCTGTGAGGAGGGGAACAGGGGGAACTTGTGAGGAGGGGCACGGGAGTAACTTAATATGCTTTTCTCTCTCTTCAGACAGATACGGATGGACAAGACCAGTTGACCCAAACGCCAGGATATGACAAGGCAAAGGGGTGGGAGGATGGGGTTAGAGACAGGGATGAACTTGTTGCTTTTAAGCACTTTGGCTTCCATCCATGGATGCCCTTCCTTGGGCATTTTGTTTAAAAAGGGAGGAGAGGAAGCAATGTCGCTGGAGGCAAGGGCAGGGCCGTTAGCCTTCTACAGTAGGGTTCCCACACCCATGTTCTATTATGAAATCCATGCTGCAGTTCTTTTCAATGGCCATTCTGGCGGATTCAAAGCTTAGGGTGTAAACATTAAGTACAAGTGATACCAGGGCACCGTGTACAACAAAAAGAAAACACGAGTTGACAAACAGCTAGAACATTGTGGCGATATTGACCCTGAACACCCAAACCACCTTCCCCTGGAGGTGAAGATGAAAGGACTTCAAAGCCCCGCATAGACCCCCGCACCAGAAGGTTGTCATAATTTGGCAGATATTATAGACCTCCAGCATGATAGTTGCCAGTGTGCGCTCCCCACCCTCCAATGAAGTCAGTGGCGACTGATCTGGCATGTAGGAGGGGGTGGACTGGTGCACCCTTGACATGGTTGGCAGCATCCACCACCAAAACGGTTGCGTGGAGGGGGAATTGGAGGTTAAGTGTCCCTGTTGCACAAGACTTGCTTCCAAAGATTCTTGTAGAGGTCTCATCCGAAGCCTGCAGCGCTGTATCAAGGGGGATGGGAGAAATAACCCCGGAGAGATTTAAACGAGCAGACTGACGCCATTTGCTTCAGCGAGAACAAGTTGGCCTTTGCTAGAATGGCCATGATCCTGTCGACCAACGGGGTAGCCATGCAGAAAAGAAATCTCGTTAGTTGCGTTCACAGGAACAGCATCCGCTGGGAAAGAGTGAAGCAGAACTTGCTGTAATTGACCGGCCATACATCACACCATAACCTGTGCGGATTGTCTAGGGTTCTCTCTGTCCCCCAACCTCCCGCACCCCGAGTGCGACGCCACAGAGCTCCAGGCATTCAAAGAAAACCCTCAAGGTGGACTTGAAGCCGAAGAGGGGCACATTGAACTGATACGACTGGGACTTGTTCCTGCAGGAGTATCCGGAAGGATAAGAGTTGAAACAAAAAGACCGGCAAGACTGAAGTCCCTTTTGCATATTGAAAACCATGACTTTCTGAAAGGCAACAATGCCAGCAGTTCTTTCTTACTAACATGCAGTTTGTGTCCATCTTGATGGCCTGCAGAATCGACTTTTTTACTGAAGAGATCCTCGTCATCAAAAGGAATATCCATGACCTTACCTTGCACTTACGGCCAGAAGTTGATACCCTTCAACCATCCCAGTCTATGCGGCTCCACTCTGTTTCCCCATTTGCCAGAAGAATGTCCACTGCAACGGACATAGCGACTTCAGCCGCACAAAGAAGTTTAAAAGAATCCCAGTCATCCAGCAAGAAATCCACGATGGGGTCCAGCTTGTACCACAGTTCTAGCACAGCATGACAGAATGACCAAGGAATTGGCAGCAAAGCATCCAGCAGTCCATTCTTTATCAGGCAGAACGGTACCTAGTGAAGAAAGGTTGTCAGAATGTTAGCAGGCAGCAGAGACATGGGTTGGGCTGGCAGGCTTTGGGGCTCCATTTCTTCTCAAACCGGTAATTTGTGTCTTGATCGTGCAGCCATCTTCCCAGATGTAATGTAGCGCAGGGGTAGAGAGTCCTTCGTACCTGCTCCCGGCGTGGATACAGGAGGCCTTCCTTAATCTGCTCAAGTATCAGAACAAACATTCTAGTAGCCTTGGTCATGAGAGAATGAAAAATGCCAGTCTCATCGGGTGGATCTAGTGCACCATCTGCAGGAACAAAGCCACACTCGGTTGTTCTAGTAGGAGTAGAGGCTCCACCCAGAGGCGCGCCATCCTCGCAAGAACAAGAGGGCGCACATCTAGGAGGAGCTGGGGCCGCAAGCAGCTCTCATGGAGGTGGTGGACCAAGAGTACCCTGCTGCAAGATACCCAGTGACAAAAACCCAGCGACAAAAAAACGTTTCCTTCGGTTGACTAGCGGTATGTGCGGAGGAGAAGCCGGAGCAGGAACAAAACCTGATGGTTGCATGGCGGAGTGGTTATTGGCAGAGGCTGAGCAGGTAGGTACCATTGATATCACCCATAGATTTAAAATGGAGGTGCATATATAATACTCATCAGTGATGTGTTGTACTGAAAGTGTTCCCCCTAGGGAGAAGTACAAAGAACACAGGTAGACAGTGGACAGATACTGCCGTTCTGTCTTCAGCACCAGGGAGATCCTCCAACATACGGATCTGTCCTTAGTTTGCCGAGTCTTCATAAAATTCTCTTTGCTCTATAGAGGGCTTTTCCCTCCTTTTTATCATGGCACACTCAGACATGGTATAGGCTAACAAAGTAATCATCGCCAAAATATATGTGGGGGTTACTGCCCTGTTTTTAATGTGTCATATTTCTAGCTCTTAGTTACACATAACCAACATCAGCCCTCCCTGGGGCCACACTTGCCATAGCCGTGCACACTGTTATGGTCATAAAATAAAGAACAAACATCATAGTCTACATTTTTGATTTGGATAAGAAGTTAATTTAAGCATTTCTCTTTACCTCCTTATTCTATCCACTTTTAGATAAGCGACCCACCAGCACTGACTCGGAAAGTGATCGAGACGTAAGCCAGATAGAAACTTCTCGGTCCTTTCTGTATTCCCCTCTGCTGGTCACCATTAGTTGATATGCATGTACACTCAAGTGAGGAACTGATTCCGTGCAGACATAAGGTTCCTTTGTACATCTCCCTGGTGGAGACTCTTTCAGTACAACATCACCAAGGAGTATTATACATGCCCCTCCACTTTGAATATATGGGTGATATGCCCTCTTTTGTGCCAATACATTTTGCTTGGGCATAACCCAGTCCTGACTGATAAGCACCTAACGTTGTGTGAGCCAATGATGAAAGGACATCCCCTTCTTCGTCATCTGAAAACACCCCTCCTTCGAGGTCTAAGTTGGTGATTTTTCATCGCTGACCAGACAAACAACTGAGTGGTGGACGTAGACTGGCAACGAATCGCAGCAAGTCTGTTCCATCAAAGAGCGAAATCGTCAACTTCATGGCCAAAAGGCGGTGTCAGATGAGACAGTCAACAAAGCAGTTACCGAGACCTTCACGGACTCCTGGTGGCTTGGGTACATGAACTGCGAAACTGGACAGATTTAGCGTGGGCGGCATGTTCCCTCCTCACCCTCTTCCCACAAGAAGCCTTCACGTAGGACCTCGACCTCTTGGGAGGGTGGGGGGAGAGGGGAGCTTCCGCTCCAGCATGGCTCCGAGCAGAGGCCACAGTGCCCTTGTCAAGCCAAGTCGCCAACCTTCTATAAAGGTCCCGGAGGGTCTGGTTTGAGAAAGAGTAACAGACGAGTTGACAATGATACAGCCAGCAATGGATCTGAGATGTAAAAACAACCATAGGAAAGAGTTCCGAGGCCTTCTGGAAAAACAGTTTAGAACGAATGAAGGATGACTCTAAGACAACAGATTTCTTCTTACCACCCATTCGAGTGTTGAAGGTGGCCTTCCAAGGGTTGAGCCAAGGTAGTCTTTGCCTATTGGGTGTGGGGCACTATGACCCAAATGTACTATAAAGGGAACACTAAAGTGACTGTTTCCAATGTAAATGTAACCTGCCTTAATGCTACACAGGATTACCAGCGGGACAACAGAACATGTATAAACAGCATGTGAAGCTATGAAAAATCCAATACTGGTGAAATGCCCCAACTACAATTCACTGAAATTGTGTACATTCGGGCTATGCTAGGATTGTCAGATTTCACAAACTGGGACCATACTAATAATTTAAACCACACATACTGGCATACTTTGGTGTTACACAACCAGACACATCAAACTGGGATACATTTGAACCGTGTAACCACCATAGTAGATTGCCAGCCAAAAGCAGATCTAGATGCATGCCCACTGCAAATTGTAGCAACCGTGCAAAGAGACCACCATATTGTGCCAAAAGAGTCACACATGACCCAGTTCCAATTTGAGGCAAAAATACATTACTACATCAGGGTATCAAACCCGGACAACCTCCAAAAAGGAGGGGGAAAAACAGGTAGCCCATCAAGCTAGCAGTATTGAATAACGGGCTTTGCATTCCTTGCACCTGGTGAGCGATAAAGGCAAGACAACAAGTTTAAAACATGGAGGTTATAGAAGCCTAGTAATTTGCATTTAGAACGTTTTCTGTTATCTGGGACCTATCACATACGGGACCCACAGGACAGGGAGATTGGATCCTGCCGTACCCTTGGGCATAGAGATATTAGCGAGTTGGCGCTTGATACCAGACGCTCTTTTCTCTCCTTGCTCACCATGCACTTCATTGCGTTTAGTTGAGTGTGAAATGTGGGATTTCCTAGAAATAAACTGGGGCCCTCAGTTGGTCATTTTTAAGATGCCCCAGCATAGTCAGGATTCTTAATCCGAGATTGATATAGCACAGGGTTTTGGAACATTACTCCCATGATCCCTTGCCATGCACTGTGCTGGCTGCAGCTGTAGTAAAACAGCTGGAGAGCCAAAAGGTTGCAGAGTCCGAATATCGCATCTACCTCACTATTCCTTCCACTTTCGATCTAAACCCAAGCCAGTCACGCAGGGGTTGGAATCTCGCTTTGCACATCAGAAGAAGTGCTCAATTTGCAAACTATCAAACTGGCTCACTCCTTGGAAAGCAGAGACTGCACCAGGTTAATATACTGGGACTGGTGTTGGATACCAACACCCAGCAATTACACCTGGCAATGATTGAAGTGCTAACGCCATACACAGATCATTGGTTGGATCAGATGGGTTGACAAATAGTGCTTGGAAGCAGCAGAGAATGGTAATGGCTGCACCAAAATAACGCCCACAATCCTTAGCCACACCTTCTGGTTACTAAGTGCGATAGACCCTTCTCGCCAGTCCCTTTGGTGCAGTGTTGTGTGCACATTTCTAAAGCACTCTTAATTGTGTCAGCTAAAGGAAGCACGGGGAGTGGGTTTGCCCTATACTAAACCACATGGCCACATTTGGAACGGTTTCCAAAGTCAGCAACTGGGGAGATATGTGATCCCAGCCCCCACCCCGTTTGGCAGACGCTAGAGTAAAGGATCTAAATGGACGGCCGAATATAAAACGTCCCACACAGTGCGCCAAAACTCAATACAAATGGGCTGGTGGCAGGGACATCGGTTCACAAACCCTCGTCGCTCCTCGAACGCACTATAAATAAAATATATGATTGCATTATCTGCTAGATTCATCCAAGCTCCCGATTGACACTCCTTCGAATCCTGTGCAGCTTTTGCTCCGAGTGTCATTGGCCAACTCCTCCGAGGTCCAACGGTGCTTCATCACTGGCCTCGCACCACTGCTTACAAATTGCGAAGTACTTAGCCACGGTTTCAAGTACATGTTTGTGGTGCTGGTAGTCATGAATGGGCAATTGCCCAATGCAGCGCTTGTACAAAAAGGGAATGTGTTGCTGGCACAAGTTAAAGATTCATGCTGCAGTTAGCACCAGTGCCGGCCAGTTGGCCAATCTGCCGTTGCTTTCATCTGTGCAGTTGCTCAAATTGAAGAAACCAGAAACCAGCCAGATGCAGTAATTCTGGCGTCAGGAGCACAAATCCAGTCATTCGGCCCATTGCACCATCGTCTGGCACTAGGACAGCCAATGCATGTGTGCTTAAAGTTGCCAGAAGGAAACGGGGTAAATCGCAGAGTCAAACCTGCACATTGGGGTTGCAGGCTACAGCTTTTGCTATTCAGCCCTAAACCACAGTGGGAGAACCAACCTTCCTGTACCAACAGAGTACCAGCCCGTGGGATTCTAGGAACGTGTGCTTGGTTTAAATATGCCTACATAATGGGGGGAAAAAGCTTCATTCCTCAAAATATTTAGCCGCTTACAGTGGTTTTGCTACTCTGCTAGAATGTCCTAGATTTAGAAAGGGGAAAAAGCTAAAATTATAAAACGAAACAGGACTGGATAGGGCTGTCTGGAGGAATGTTGCGGTGAAGAGATGTATCCGGTTTTCCGGAACCAACATAGTTTGCACCATTTGGTCATCAAGTTTTGTGAAGTTGCAGATATAATACGTGCACTACTGGCTATTCTGCTGAACAGCTTAACTGTATGCCGATACCAGAATTTAATTTCCCAGTGGGTTATAAAAGCAACAGCGGCATGGTTTGTGGACAAGTCCAGACACTACAAACCTTATATTGACAATCCCCAGAGAGGAAGGCATGGGAAGCCAGACAACAAACCGGGTCAGGGTGAGAGCCGTGCTCAAATCTAACTAACATGAACCCCTGTCACCCACACCCCTCAAATGGTATATAGGAATCTCTAGACGTGCCCAAACTATAATGGAGTATGCATGAGCAAACGGAGGTAATAGGCCCAAGTCCACATTTATGAGGTTCAGATCTGTAAAAAAAAAAAAGGGGGGACAGATTTATCAACATGAGATATTGTTAACTGGGGTACAACAGAGTTAGAGAGTTGCCATTGCTGAAAAAGCAGCACGCCAAAGCGACGGCCACCATGCTCTCCATGAAGAATCTCACCAGTGATACTGGATATAGCATAGGCGGCCTCATCTCACTCTAGCAAAAACTGGTTGCCAGTATATGTTCCCACGGAGTGTGATGGATGGGCGAATACTAAAAGGCTCCATTTTTGGCCGGATACTGAGTTTGTCCCATACAAGCAGCGAGACTTGAACTCAGTTGGAGTTCCTTGGCTGCGCAGATTAAGATTCGTTTATAAAGTACAGGTTCATAAAATTATGTGCTCTGTGTGCTAGCAATACCAAGAGAGGAAACTGGGAATAAGTCATGCAAGTCCCGTCACAATTTAAGGCACTGAATGGGGCCCGAAGTGGGATGAGGAAATGGGCGTTCTAGGAAGATACATTCCAGAGTGGGTGCCAAACCATGACCTAGTTCATTGTATCAAAGTGATCATATTGTAGACCTCGAAAGTACATCTAGCAATTTCCTTGACTAGCTTTGAGACATGTTCATGCTAAGGAGATGGAATAAACTTCCTTCACTCGTGAAGGGTTAGGGAGGCCTAGTCACCTGTGCCGCTTGTGTGAAGACAAGCGCTCTGGGAACCATTCAGACATGTGCTTACTTCTTGTAAGGCAATGACCAAGCCCCACGCTAGATATTCTATGAAATACACCAGTGGTTTGCCGGATATCCAAAGTGAATTGTTTTGGTTTTCCGGATATCCAAAGTGAATTGTTTTGGCTCAAATGTTTCTAGACCTAGTTGGGGTTGGATGCAGAATACACAAGCCTGGGAATAAGGTGGGGTGGTTCGGGAAGTAGAGCCACCACCAATCAATGGTACAGACCCTAGGGAGTCACGAGGGAGTAATTGCAATGAGAGATGCGCCATTGTACCATCCAACCAGGGAACAACCATACTTGCACTCAAAGCTTAGCACAGTGAGTGCACCAGCCCTTAACTCCTGGGTGTATACAGCCAAAGTGGCACTACTTTAGAGTGGCAAGATGACAGCTAGCAATAAAGGGGGACTTCTCCCTCCATCCCCCTTAAAGAGGCAAGTTAACCGGTGGAGTGTCGTTTGAGCACACAGAGGCTTCACTTCTTCTGCACCAGAAAGGGCCCCTCCCTCAACAGATCCAAGGTAAGACAATCCCATTCTTTCGTGCAGAGACTCCCAGTGCTAAGTAGAGTCGCAGGTACAATCCTTGCATTGAACAGTTTTGCTGTGCCTCCCAGACCCCAATGTATACCTTTGTTTAAAAGTATACGCATGGAAAAGTTTACCCAAACCTGCATGTCTCCGTCGTAGCAGAGCTCTGGCTGTGCTTCGCAAGCAGCCAGTATTCGATAGGAGAAATTAAGTATTATAAACGGTTAATCAGAACTGATTAGTCGGACTCCCAACCACCAACCATTGAGTTGCTCCAACCCCAGTAGACCAACGGTATTCGCCTCTGTCCCGGGTTAAGGGATGCCAGCTGGCTGTGCATGGTCACCGGTTCTCGACACAAGCCTAGAATGACTAAGGACACCACACAGGCTGCACAAGGAGTTCAGGGAAGGTAGCCCTCAGCGTGACTCACCCACAGGCTTGCACAAGCGGATTTGGCTCTGGCACTGGACCACCGAATGCAGCGGCTGCGTCGTTGCGGATTTTGCAGAGGTAGTTTTGGTGTTGTGGTCTGAGGAAATGTCTGGAGAGGCAGTGCACTGCGTTTGGCATCGCAGTTGAGTCAAGGACTGGGGCATGCCCTGGTAGTGCCGTGTGGCACTGAGGAGGTCATTCAGGATCTGCAAAATGGTGCCAATGTCCCGCCGGGGCCGGCCAGCGCTGTCCTGACAGTTGGGGTGTAAAGTGCCTGGAAATAAGGAAGAGAAATTGAGTGAGAACAGTTCTCCTCTAGGACGACTCATAACCAAGGGCAGTTATCAATGTGTGCGCTACCACAGGTACATGCCGTCAACGTCTTCCCACCACATTCACCATCAGGACACCCTATGGTTAGACCCCACATCTTACCCAAAAAGCATGGCACCCAACCAGAGCCATAATTACCTTCTCAGGCCCTAGAACTGCTCTCCACCCCCCCCCCCAAACCCGGATTCCTGCTGCATAAACAAATCCGTACCAGAGAAGGTGCCCGAGAAGACTCCAGGCGCGTGGTTCACAAAGCTCTCAATGATGGCACCAGGCTTTCTAGATCGACTGCTGGCTGGGGTGCTGCTGGTGCCCGAACTTTTCGTGCCGCTACTCCTGGAGCTGTGACCCACCTGTGCGGAGAAATCAAAGTGTTAAAGGTAAATCACTAGTGTCAGCAACGGGAAGCCTCTGCCAAGACCATTGCATCCATCACAAAACTAAACGCACTCCCATTTCACCCGCCATGTGGCACCATGCAGGGTCAGGGAGGGCACCACAGGGATGAATGAAGGCGAGTAAGGAGGAGGGGGCGGCGGTGCAGAACATAAACACAGTATGGAGCCTCAAGTGGGTGCAGGCCGACTATCACCCCCCCCCCCCGTGATGGAAGGAGTCCGGGGCCCCACCAGGGGACACGAATGCTTGGCAGTACAGGACCCGACAGTGGAGTGGCACATTGCAAGTGGACATATTCGAAGCAGTCATGAGCGCAGCTGCAAATACTGGCCCGATTATGCACGATGGTCCGCCGCTCACCTCTGGGCATGGAGTGGCGCCACTGTTGGTCTTTGCAGTCTTTGTGGTGGTGCCATGAGATCGGAAAATGCCCGCAGTGATCGGGGCGGTGTTCGCGGTGGTGCAGTGCAACGGTGTGCCTGGCGTGGCTGGAGAGGCGGTGTGCTGGCACGGGGCTCCAGGGACACGGACAAAGCTGGAGCCGGTGTGCAACGTTCGGTAGTGGGCGGCAGACGCAACTCCGCCACTCTCGCCCCTGCTGGTGCTGCTGCCGCTCAGCACGTGCCGGTGCACGCCACCATTCTGCTGGGCCGCGAGCTGAAGCTGCACAAACATCATGTGATCGCCAACACGTAGAGCGAGGGTTAGAGGAGACCGGCCAGACAGGAAGTCGTTCACCTGCAAACGTGAGAAAGGGCAGTGAGAAGAATGCTGGAACACCAGTGCACAAAGCAAGCACCCCACAGCCCAGGCAGGGAACCCTCGGTGCAATTGCCAATACATCAGCTAGTTATTAGAGGCACCTGCGAGCAGCCAAGCCTCAGGTTACCAAATGCATTATTCAACTTGTGTAGCAGCACCTCCTCCACCCCCTCCCGCGAACACCAGCCCAAGCCCAGTGTTCAGGCTAGTTTTCCCACCCCCCAGTTTTGCTTCTAAAGCAGGTTCTGGTTCCGGTTAGTTTTCAAAACTCGATGGCCCAGATCTCAAGTAACTTTGAGGGATGCTGGTGAAGTGTGAATGGGCAGACTCCCAGACATGGACAGCCTCCATGAAACCCGATGCCAAGCAAATGTATGCAGACTGGCCTGCCAAGGCTCCAAGCAACGCACCCTAGTCTTCCCACCAAAACAACCTTCAAGAGATGCCACCTGGCTTTGCGTGTGCTTCGGTATCGCAGGGGTATTAGATTCAGGCATGGCGACTTGGAGCAACCCAGGCATGGCGACTTGGAGCAACCCAGGCATGGCCACTTGGAGCAACCCGGCTACAATTCGAAATAGAAACTTATCTCTGGGAACGATTTTAAAAGTTGATAAAAGTGTTAAAAATGTTCTGCTCATAAAATGAAATGTATTTTTTTTACTTGTTTGGAATGTACTTTATGTTGTATAAGGTTTTATGTAAACTAATCATACAACAATAAAAAAAAATAGAAAATGTAGCTGCCTGGGGAAGGATAGCAAAAGCATTAGAACAGAACCACCACTCTTGGTGCTAGTATCGAAGAGATGGGACAACATCAATTCTGCTCTCGACCCCTCTTCCGGGGTTCTGCACAGTTGGCCCGAGAAGTGGCCTTTGCACGGATATGTCGATCCGTTCCGGGGGTGGAAACACCGCGGCACTTCATGAAATGTTTCTAGTCCAGAGCTGCACGTCCCCTACACAGAGTGATGAATTCCAGCACTGCTGTCCCAATAGGCCTACAGCAATAGAAAGTGAGTGCAAGGTCTATCTCCCCACTACCTCCCTTCTGCATTGCCCTATCATCACGTGATTTACACGACTAGCGCTGAGAAAGCCCTGTGTTCAGTGTGACAAACCTACAACACAGAGCCCAATGGACCAAGTGTGTGGATCCATGTATTTCTACATGGACCAAGACACCAGAGTTATGGTGCACCCACACAGGAGCTCCGCTGCTGCTCACACCAGTGAAAAGCACAACAGATTATGCCGCTCAGGGGGCCACCAAAGTGATTAGTAAGCTTTTCTTTAGAGTCTATGGCCTACATTAGCCCTCAAGATTCTCGCACAGAAGTTCAGTCACAGTTCACTGTGCCAGGACTGGGCCAAACCGTCCCGCCCCCTACTACACCACTGTAACCAGTGTCAAGGAGTCTCGAGCCATGGCTTTAGAGAAAGTGCAGAGAAAAACAAGGCATGTTCTTGGGTTGCCAGAGATCAAAAATACACCCTCCCACACTCTCCGACCCCCCTGGTGCACCTTTCCGCCTACTAGACTCCTGCATCTCCCATTTCACCATATAGCGACTAAGCACTGCTTTGGCACTGCAGAAGAAACATTTGCGCCTACTTTCCAGAACTCCATTTCAGACAGCCGGGAAAGAAACATTTGTAAAATGCAAGGAGAGAGATGAACCGGTCTGGAAAAATAAATACTATAAAATCAGGAGCATTATTTTAGAAGCCACGTCCCCATATGCAATGATGCCCGATTGCTGGAGACTAGGCCGGCCCGTTCAGCCCCAATACGACCCATTGGAGATCAGCAAGGACACCATTTACATAAGAACAGTGCACAAGGACGTACAGGCTAGGCTGGCAGAGCCCCCTCCCTCACTAATGCATCTTCAAATCCATTGCATGCGATCTAGGCATGGAATCGGGGGACGTGGTGCAAGTAGGAGTTGGCATCTTGAGCTGTGGTGTGCCCTGTGTGTGGTAGCAGATAGGACTGGTGTCGGTTACAAAAGGAGTGGGGGAATGGGTTGCTGCCAAAAATGATAGTAGTCAGGGGTTGCCGATTTAGCAGAGCAAATACGATGGAGACGGTGGGGGGGGATTGGGGGGTGGAAGCAGTGAGAACATGCATGGACGGGCCTAAGAGGTTGAATCAAGGACAGAGAAGAGGGGTGGAAAGAATATTTAAGACAAGGTTCATTTTGTCCAATCCGTGTAGATAAAAGCAAAAGCAGCCCACGGGGAAAGGTTGCAAATAGTCAAACAATACACGGTCGGTAACATTGTTCAAAATTCCAACTGCAGTAATTTTTGAAACATGCCAACTAAAGATAATAAAAATAAACCTACACTAGCATGCTGGGAAAGAACGGGCCTTGGAGTCGGGAAAACCTACTGAGGCAGAGCAGATTCGCTGCAACAAGACTTACCACTGCACAGGAATATATGCGCGGTGGGGGTGGGGCGGCTGTACCCCCAGTAGAACGTAATGCCCATTTTTTAAAATTGGCTGGGGAACCTAGAACGTACCGACACTCTGATCTCCTCAACACGAAGGCGAACACACTGCTGCCCGCTCCTTCCCCCCCTTAACGCTCCATGCCCCCTGTAAATCCTCTGGGACCCTTCCGTGGACGAAATAACAGGATTCGCTCTAGATCCAGCTCCCTTGCCCACACCCCAATACTCCAGCACTTGGGCTAAGTACACCGCCCCAGATCAAGACAAAGGACTCCTCCCACACAATACCCCAGAGCAGTCAGTCCCAACAAGCGCCCGCCTAACGCGCCCCCGGCTTCCTAAAGGAAAAGCTCTGAGCTGGGCTCATAACCCCTCCCCCTTCCACGAACAGATGCCTTAGGATTTCAGCATCACGAACCTCTCCCATCAGCCACACTGGATTCTCCCCCCTCCCCAACGTGTCACGACTGTAGCCGCCCCCGCAAGCCGAGATCGAGGAAGCTCGGCTCGAGGCCACACAGACGGTGCGGGGGATAACACCAGGTACAATGAAGGCTAAGGGGGTTTGCGTCAAGTGGGTACAGTGAACCTCTTACATACTCAATGGAAACAAGTACTATGTCGACGGCTCCGGGATAAAAAAAAAAGGGGGGGGGGGGGCTGGAGGTATCGGCTCAAGAATCCGTGCAATGGGGGTGCGCAGGTCTCCACTGGTTAGTGTGAATAGCATGTCCGTGAAATCATGCACACATCATGTAACCATCAATCGCCACACACTTAAAGGCGGGCATATACACATACAACAGTGGTGTGAGATCTACATTCAGTCAGCCCTCCAATCCAATGGAAGGACGGCGGCATTGTTTTCGTGGTACAGTTTGACAATTTGCTGTCCCACTCTCGGCTGCTCCAGAGAGGCGGCGACAACATCAGGCACCACCACCAGAGAACAAAGCCCACCTCACTATTGCAGCCTTACTTTTCCCCTTAAGCCATAGTATTAGAGGCGGGTTGCCATGGGGAAGGGCGCCTGCATGGTATGAGATCAGGGAATCAGCAGATTTTAATTTCACTGTACAGCAACAAAAAAAAAAAAAAAACAGCCGTCTGCCACACCATCAGAAATGGAGTAGCAAGCTAGCAGCCAGTCACAGAATGCAAGCCCTTCATGCTCACAGCGCCCCCCATTCATCACCAAGAGCACCACTCACTACTTGGCCTGAACATTGCACTTAGAAATTAAGTTATGGGCAATACTTGGAAATGCGAAGAAGTCAAAGCATGTACTGTAGGGACATCTAGCCCCACCCTTCCAGGTTACAGCAATTGCTATATCAGGATCCCTCGCAACATGGAATCCCAAGGCTAGTCTTGCATAAATCCTCCTTCCAGCAGGAAGGACAGTCCCTCCCCAGATTGAAGAGTAGCAGTTTCAACCCTGGTGAATTTGCCCGGTTCCTGGCAGCCCTTAAGTTGGGAGGTGGTCATGACCACCAACATTGCTTCTTTATTAGGAGCTAGATAAGGGACCACCCCAAATACAAGAGAAACGGACAAGCATAAGCTGGCCATTGCGCGCGCGCACACACACACGGCATCAATGTGACTGACAGTTAAGGGGTTAATGTGCGCCGTACAACAAGACAGACACCCCCTCGTGCAATAGTAAAGGGAACCGACTAAATGAGCACATTGCAGACGCAGGGCCAGCTGAGCGCCCCTTGCAGCAGATTCCCGGAGCAGCAGGCAGTGGGCGGGACCTCGAGCAGGAAGGAAGCCGAGGCCGCCGCCCCCCTCCCCTGATAGCCTGTGCCGGCGTTTCTCGGAACTGACTGAGTCACCGCGCGCCAGGCTGGCAGCTCCGGGGCGCCGCCTGTGGTGCCCCAACCCGCAGAAGAGGGCGCTACCGTCGCCGAGGGGAGAACCTAAGCGCACGAGTATCGAGATGAGGGCTCCTCCTCGGGGGGCGCCTCGCCAAAATGGCGGGCGTCGGCCGGGATACACCGCATACACGGCCCATTGTCGCCGACACATGCAGTGCCGAGGGGTCGTCTGGTATAAATGGCAGCTACGTCCGTGTCAGGCGCTGCCCCTCCATGGGGCGGCACAGCACACCCAGCTGCTTAGGCACGTAATTCCCACGGGTGGGGGTTCTTGGGCGGGCGCACCTCCCATGGTGTGATCCATAGACGCGTGGAAATTGCATGACCGCGAGACCAGATGCCTCCCCATCCCCAAGTGCAGCTCTCGCGGGACTGGACGTTTTTTTTTTTTAAATGTTAAGAGGCACACAAACGGGTGAGCTAGTTTGCAAGAGATTTGAAGCACATCTCGAAACCAGGAATACAGCAGCCCCCCCCCCCCTCCGTGACGCTTCTAGGCCGTCTAATTCTCAGAAGTGATTTGCATGCCGCCGCCATAGCCAGGCGGGCGTGGGAACGGATATAGAAACAGTCATTACGCGAGCGCCTCCACCGGTGCTGGGGGAGAGAGGGGAGGCGTAGGGGTCGCCTGCCACAGGCGGGAATCAACAAAGGGAGTAACGGCACCCCCCCCACCTGAGCACATGCACAGCAATGCATGGAACGGGTCCAGGCTTATATTTGTAAGACCCTTTGTTGTAAAACAGTAGCTTTGTTTCAAGTGATTTTGTTTTTCGATCGTAATAATCAATACGTCTGGAGGCGTGCAGATCAGCCATGGTCTGTCCACGGGGAAGGTGCGAGTGGGTCGAAAGCACCCTGCAATTAAGTTCCACGTATCCTATTGCCCCTTGCACCATTTCCGCTCTGCCCTTAGCGACGTATCTTTTTTTATTAAACGGTCTGGGTTAGTCTCGTAGATGGTCTCCGCAATGGTACAGGCCTGGCATTCCCGACCGTAGAGCAGCGAACAGGAACTCCAGTCAAAACTCGTAAACGGCGAAGGGGAACACTGGCGGCCCCCTTCCAAATATGGCACTAAACCCAAATGAATTCCAACTCGCTGACTGACACTGGCTTTTCTCAAATCCTGTTTAGCTGGGGGGTGGGGGGCGCGATGGAAGGCAGAACAACAATGTCGCCACTAGGGGGTGCTCCACGCAGCTGCCGTCCATTTTAGCCCCACCATGTGTCATTGCGGAATTGACCGAGACCCCAACAGGGACTGCCACCTGTATATCTCCAGAGGTGAAGCACAGCCCCCAGGGCTGCACAGCAGAATATCTTGACCGTCAAGGTTGCACATGTTTCAGTCCTACTGGTCCACAGCAAAGAGTGCACAGAAACGGCAATCACTTGTGAATAATAGTGACACCACACATAGCATGCCTGCATTGGCATAACTGGAACATGCTCTGGGCAGCTGCCATGACTAAAGAGAAAACCACGACGAGCTACTATACAAACGGCACAGAGGAGCTAAAACATGATGTACGGATACCTAGAGAGTCTTCCGCCAGCCTGGGTGTGTATGTAGCCCTCACCATTTTCGGACTGTCATATAAGGCAATATGCATATGGACGAACCAAAAACGCTGGTGTGGGCCAGTTTTTTGTCAAAGTGGGCCACTCTGTTGGCCAATGTGGCCCAGTTGAGGAGCTATTTCACTTTGCTACTAGTAGTTCTGACCAGTGTTGCTGAATACATTAAAAATCCACAAATCACCTCACATTTCATCCAAACAAAACCCCATGCTAAAGGGAATATCCATTTGCAACTGTGGGTCACTTTTTGAAGGTTTTATACGAATTGCTCGAATTACAATTGACCGAATTGTGAAGGTCAATCTTAACATATGGGAGGAAGCCCCGCAAATCCCATATATATCAGTCAATTGTGACCCTTTAAAATCGGTCAATGTTCATTTGAACAATTCTAAACCAACAAGTCGGGTAATAACATTAGGGTTATGTATGGTCCAGGTCCACCCCCCCCTCCTCAAAACACATTATTTCGATATCTGAACTTCTACCCCAATACACTGCGGCACCTAAGCTGACCTCCAGTGACCGCGAATAGAGACTGGACATGACAAAACAACCCTTCTAGCACGTAAGCCTCTCCCACGGGCGCGCAAACAGCCTTACCTGAGTTTCCGTCAAGCTTTCCAGGGCCTGGATCACCGACTGTTCCGGTCTGGACGCTTGTGACTGGCAGAGAAGAAAAAAAGTGTGGGTGGGGGGTGGTTAGATGCTGCACAACACACAATTCTGCCCCTAAACCAGCCTCCCCTCCCCCAACCGTTCAGACACGTAGACTGCCAACTCAGCCCTCCCTAGTACCCGACCCCTCCCCCAGCCCCGCGATAATACCTGCCGCCGAGTAGCACCACTCACCATCAGACCCGCCTCCACGGTCGGCACCAGGGTGAGCTTGCTGCCGTCCGTCACCCCCGAATCCTGAAGCCTTCCCGAGCTCAGGCGCCTGTGGAGGAAAAGGGAGGGGCGTCAAAGAGGTTCGGACCCGGCCAAGGGTAGCGGGGGTATTGGCCATACACGTATCCCCCCCCCGGGGGTGTAATCGATATTACTTTTAGCATTCCACAGGTATGGGCAAGCTTTACCGACCCCGATATACAGAAACGCTCATTTTACCACTTAACCCTTGCTGTGCCAAGCGGGTGCTAAACCCTGAACAAAAGAAAACGAGAGATAAAGAGCAACTGCAGGGTGGGCCCGCACACGCCAACCCAAGTGAGAAGGCAGCCCAGGGCCTCCATGCACAACTGCACAAAACCCCCCCACCCCACCGAGTACACATGGGGGCAATACTGTTACCCCCCAACCAACTCCCCCTAGAGAACTTGCGCGGGGGAGAGTCGCGTCGCAGAACAATGCTCACAGAAGACCAAGCTTCAAACAAAGAACGCTGCATGTGCCCCTTCCCCCAGCGTCTCAAAAAAGAGACATGGCTCCCGGTCAAAACGACGGCTCCGAAATACCACACCGCCGTGTCTGCCTGGGGTCACCCATCGACGACCCCCCCTCCCCGCAGACACCCACCCGCAAGTGGCTCACCGTTCCCTGTGCAGCAGGCTCAGTCTCTCCCGGGGTACCCGGAGTCGTTGTGCCAGCCTCCTCTCCAGTCCCTCCACGGTCTCCTCGGCCGGGACACTCAGCTCGTAGCGGGTCCCAGTGGTGCTCTGTACAGAGAGCTGCATGGGGGCAGCGGCGGGCGCTGCGTGGGGCGGATCACAAGGCGCCCGGCGAGGGCTGCAGCTCCGGGGGTCCATGCGGTAACCTGGCAGAGAGATACATCCGTTGAGAGGGTGCAAAAGGGGAGACCACTGCAGACTGTGCTGACGGCGGTGGTCTGTTCCGCATTAAGAATAATATGTATACGGGCGAGTATTTTCAACCAGGGACACAAAGACAAACACAAAAAAAGTAATGCGGGGGGGTGGGGGGGGGGGTCAGGGGAGAAAAGGGTATACGGCTGGGAGAGAGGGTGCCAGAGATTGAGGTTGTGTGGGGGCAGGGGTGCTGAGCTACACTGTGACCCATTATTCGCTGCCCTCAAGGTGAACGAGGTGCCACCCGCGGGACCCTGGAGGACTTTCGTCTGATGCAAGCCAGCTGGTGGATGAGGGACTCGAGGGAACTTCTTCTGAGGCAGGGGTCATTCTGCCTGGAAGGTCGCCTCCTATAGAAAATACATATGGCGAAGGGGTCTTACCTCGCGATGATGTATTCCTGGAGGGGGTAGAGGAGCGCCCCAGGTCCTTATAGCGGCTGGCTGCCGGCTGGGGGTCCTCTTTTACGAGGGTCAGGCGAGTTGCCGCTTTCGGTAGTATCTCTAGCCTTCAGAGAATCCGTCCCGTGTTATTCCTCCAGCTGCTGACCGTTTCCGACGGTAGAAACAAGTGTTCCAAGCAGTAAAGCACCCTTTTCCGGGTGAGCCGTGTTCGTTGGGTTTCTTCCTGGGGGGGAAAGGGAGGGATCTTCCCGGTGCAGCTCCCGATCCTCCCGGCTTCTCTTAGTCCTTGCGGCTGAACCTAACTAAAAGTTACATTGTGTCCTCGTCCGTTCGAGGCTCCCCCTCAAAGGGCGTGTCTAACCCGCAATTCAACCAATAGTAGCCCGATCCCGCCCAGCCACAACTACACTCTAGCCAATGGCAGTTGGATCTCCGCACACGTATCCTTCAGCCAATAGTCGCTGTTTCTAGTCCCGCCCCACGTGGCCGCCGGCTGCCTAACTCCCGCCTGTAGACAGCATAACCGGAAAATCTGCCTCATTATTGGCCAGAAGACCCAGCGGGGCGTGTCCGCTGGGAAGCACTGAAATCGCTGACCCTCACGGGTTCCCTGATGCCCGCCCCTTCCCTCAGCATTCACCATTCATAATATATGATGCTTTACAACAAAGAGCTGCAGCTGTGCGAGGGAAAAGGGGGGAGAGGAAGCAGAGCCTGCGGAACGAGGGACGTAGGGATGAACGAGGAGGTGGGAGAAAGAGAAGTGGGGAGGGATAAGGAAAGAGGCGGGCGAGAGAATATCACAAAACACACAGGCAAAATTCGCAGACTATCAAAACATGTTCGAAAATTAAACCACAGGTAAAAGCTGTCAGCATTAAGTATACTGCAGGCAAAGAATACACCCTTGAGCGTTTCATTTCGCTTCCTCGGGGGAAGGGACGTTTTGACACTTGAAGTGTTCGGTTCAGGAGGGAGGTCAATAAAAAGTGATAATCGTAATAATTTTCCTTAACGCGTGGGTGTTCGCATTTGTCAGGTTGGTTTATAATCCTACCAAGACATTTTTTTTCAAAAAATACCCTTTATTATTATTTTTCATTTGTATTTGGTTTATTCAAACCTTTACAAAACAACAAAAAACATAATAAAATCTAAAAACATTACAGAAAAAAAGGAAATTCCAATAAAACGCCCTTTATTATTATTATTTTTCATTTTTATTTGGTTTATTCAAACCTTTACAAAACAACAAAAAACATAATAAAATCTAAAAGCATTACAAAGAAAAAAGGAAATTCCAATAAAATGCCCTTTAGCTAAAGCGTGTGCTTCATGTTACTGCATCAGAAACATTTGAACACTAGGTATTGGTTTTGTGTTGGGGTGGGCAGCATACTTGGTGTTGAAGGGGTTGTAAATGTGTTGTAGGGAGTAAAGGAGAAAGGACACGAGACATGGGATCACCCAATCCATGAATTCTCTGTCTCGGCCACCTCTTTTGCCATTGCATGTATGATGTGTGTACCCTAGTAATTATTTATTTATGTTTACATTTGTAGATCGCACAAACCCCCAAGGGCTCCATGCACTATATTTATTTTATTTTTTTATTTTAATTTTGTTGCTTGTATAGCGCGCCAAGCCCTCAGGCATCTGTGCGCTTGCTTACATAGAAAAATTAACAAAAGTTGAAAAAGGTTACATACGTACATTCATTTACATAATTAATTTTTACAGTTCAGGCGGCTTTTACATTGGAATCCTATAACAGTAGCAGATGCTTGGGAGAGTGGTGGGGTGTGTTGAGCACCGTGGGCTAGTCTATGGATTCCACAGTGACGTGTGTTCGTTGTGTGGGTGTTGTGCAAAGAGGTGTGGTTTTAGCTGTTTGCGGAAGATCCAAAAAGAGTCTTGGGCTCTGAGGTGAATGGGTAGATCGTTCCTGAGTTCGCTGGCCATCGCAGGGAAGCTGACCAGTTGACTATAGACTTGACCAGTTACTTACAAGGCAGTACAGGCATGATATAACATAGTGTGCTTGGATTGACAATTCTTGAGGCGATGATCGTCTGATGAGGTTATTTGAACAGCAAGGAAGGTGGGAGAAGGTTCCATTGCTTGGCTGCAATGGCAGGGAAGCAGACCCCTCCAGCTTTGTCCGGTTTGAATATGGGCTGGGTGACTCCGTGGGCGTAGGCTGCCCTGGTGGGTTGAGGGAGGATGCTGAATTTTTGGGATACATAAGGGGGGCCTCTTTGGACAAGCATCATGGCCACACTGCCACCTCACCAAGATTATATTTGTTATTTTATAATGCACTTAATACCGGAGATCAGTTTGAAAGCGCGAGGCCGGGATTCAAACCTGTGTTGCTATGTGTTGTCTTGCTTCCAAGACAAACACGGCGTTGCCCCTGAACTATCCTCCCAGACCATGTGAATGTTTCATCGATATTACACTACCCTGATATTGTAAAGCCCCTAAAAAAAGCACTGCTTCACTTACTTTTGTTGCTTTTGTAAAGTAACTCTTGTTGAAGAGAAATAAACAGAAATAGCAGTAATCAAGTGAGTTTAGCTGCACATTGTTGTAGTGTTGTTCCAGTAGTTATGTTGGCGTTTCAGAATGTTTGTTTTAGCATTACTAGAGTGTTGTTATGCAAGTGGAAGGAGGATTCCAACCTGAGGAAGTCAGGTGCTGCAGGCTGCATCATGGCGTCTGTACAATAAAGGTGATGTTATCCCTAAACAGTGCTCATGATCATTACCAGATTGGTGACAAGTGGATGGGAACCTGTGTAAAGGAAACCCACGGAAGGAGAAGTTAATGGTCACAGGAATATCCTCGGAAACAAGAGTTGCCTTCTGGACGGCACCGAATAATGCATGAACAGCAAACCGGACAGGTTATACCTTTTAAATACTTGGGTTTATCGGCTATGTATTTAAAAGGTACATATCCTTTAGTATTCTCAAACAATTTGGGGATGTTACATTATGCATTGTTGATAGACAGGCAGGGAGAGGGCCCTAGCTCTGTAGCTAATGGACATTTTTGGAGTGTTTGGAACATTATGGCACCTATATAGCGCTTAGATAGCCAGTCTTAAGCGCTATGAACACTAAGCTATGAGTGCATGCCTTTTAGAGCTTGCAGATGGGGTTAATACATCCCTGCTTCCCTTAGAATATTCTGCCTCACTAACGGTAGCCCTGCATGGCCCCAAGCTAATCTCCTTTTCTCTGGGAAGGCACTGATAAGACATTCCTGAGCTTTCGAGCAGATGGGAGCCAGGGAGGGGCTCCAAAGAAGGAGCAGTGGAAATTAACAGAGTTGGGTTTTTTCCATGAGCCAGCCTATATTTTGCACAGGGAAAGTTCTGGAACTGTGCGTCATGGACGGGCAGCACGAGATTATAAAATATGCATGCTCACATGACTCGGGTGGGAGATCGTCCTGTGGACTTGGTTCGAGCAAGATCAAGTGCCCGGAATTGGAGCTCTGACGGCACCCGGCAGCGCTGTCCTCTGAGCGGGGCTTGTTACAGCTAGCTTATGAGGGCCAGGGTCTCGCAGTGCTGATTGAAGGGGCGTAAGACTGTGTTTCTCTATGTTTCTCTATGTTTCTCTAAGTTCTATGTTTCTCTATATTTTGCATTTCTCTAAGTTTTGTGCTTTGTAATCTTCTCTAACTTGAATACCAAATGTATATGAAATTCACTGTTTAGAATAAATACTAAAACTTATTGAAGGTGTCATTTGTCACTAGCATGAGATCACTGCTCAGCACAATAGAACCTGTATTTTGGGCTGAATTGGGTAATTTTTGCTCCCGAGGGCTGGTCCCGAGGACGATTTGGCCCATATCAAGACATTTGGTGGCAGCTTGGGGATTTGTGAAGATCAGTGCCTTGCTGTGAAATGACAAATTGTGTGAGAGAACACAGTGCAGAGTGAGGAGCAGGCTGTCGCATTTCCTTGGTGGTCTCAATACAGCTCTGAGACTTCAAAAGAGAGCAGCGTTGTGTCGGCTTGCCGTGGCCGATAGCTTGTGTGGTTAAGACTCCCTTCAGTAAATCAGTCGTGACTGACTTATTGTTTGGGAATGGAGCCAGGGAGAACAAGGCGATAAACAAGCGGGAAATGGCTTTGTTTAAAGCGCTCCGATGAATGGTCAAGAAAGATGTATGTTCAATTAGGAAAGAATTTTATCATGCGGTTTCCCCAGTTTAAAGTTGTAATTTGAAATGCAAAGTGAGACGGAGTTCTCAACTCTATTCTGTCATGAGGGCAGGGAAAATAGTTGCGAGGATTTGACATGCAAATTGTGAATAGTAACCTAACCATTGACTCAGCCCCAGTGTGCTAGCGAGTGGGGGGTTGTAATGTACGGAGGCGAAGGTTCGCTTTTTAATGTATGCTTTTGAAGTGTTGACATTCCTGCAGATAACGTGGGGAATGAGCCGTGCTTAGGAGAAAGAGTAACATCTGTGCTGAGAGCCTAAAGGGTTTGTTTTTCTTTTGGCAACTGTAAATTCCATGTGCTGGTGGCGAATTCTGTTTAAAGGAAACACACTAAAATGGTTATATTGCATTTTAAGCTGTGCCATGCTTATAATGGGTGAGAGACTCACTTAAAAAAGAAAGTGAGTGATGTTATTTGGATTTTCGATTTTTGTGTATGTAGTGATAAGCTGCTAGGCGCTTGCAGTAACCTGCATTTGCACTAACCCACTGAGCTATCTTGTGTGTATTAGAGCCTATTCGAAGCGTGGAGGAAAATGCTGACATCAACCAGGACTCTCAAACTGGGTGAGCCTGCATGCTTGCAAGGGGTTAATTGCAAAGGCCTTTTTTGAAGACATAAAACATCGTGCTTTAGCAAGAGGCTCCATGCAGTTCGTGGGAGCCAGGCATTGCTTTGCCCGTCTTCGCTCTGCAAGTCAGGTGCACTGATAAGACAAGAATGCAAAGAAACAGTGCCCGAAGCCTGGGAGCCAAGACTGGCTGTTTCCAGTCTTGTAACTTTCCAAGCAAAAAACATGTTTACTGCCAGGAGGGAAGAGCCTAGAAGCTTCTCGAAGAGCTGACACGTCATGATGATTGACGTGCAGCTCCTAATAAGAGAACTATACTTGGACCAGGGAGGGGGGACTCATCCTGGACTGTTGGAAAGACGTGCGTATCAAGGACAGTGCCTGGACGACCAGCTGTGCGCTATCAGGGCCGAGGCTCCTAACATCACATCCCTGCTCTGGTGTAGGACTGTGGGGGCTTGGCCAGTCCTCCCCTCCTCTGCTGAGGAGTGCCGGGCACCAGATAGCGGCGAGGGTCCTGGATGTGATCAGATCGTATCTTCATCTACATTTCATTAGGAGCGTAAGACCAAATAATTGCATATTCATCTGTGATTGATAATTGGCATTATATAGCTTGCACTCTCTATTTCCACATTATTATAAATTGCTGCTTAGTTTTCATTAGTCATTGTAGATAATAAATGCAAGCATCATATTCTGTGTGATTGGCTTTTTTCCAGACTGAGTTCATCGTGCTTCTTAAACCTTATTTGTGTGGGAAGGTAATTAGGAGTGATTTACTTTGCACAAAGGGCTGGATCCCAGGGAGGTGCGGGTACTGTTTATCACTACAGTGTATTGATTTGAAATTGCAGAATCAGTTTGCAATGGTTTGGGGGGAAAACAATTTATATTTTTCTAAATTGCCTCTAAATTGCCCCTGGAGTATTTTTTGACTGTTCCCACGCTATGCCATGGATTTGTACTGTTGCCTTATAAGCGATGTATGTTTTTGGAAATAGTGACCTGTTGACTGTGATACATGGTGAAAAATGTTGTTGACACAATAACAGCCCACAAGCAATATAGAGTGTGGGTTGCTCTTGCAGAAAAAAAAACGTGTAGGGAGCTGCACTAAACATGGCATTTTTTAAATGCACTGAAATAAGTGGTTATATTCTGGCAATGGTACAACAGAATGAAAAATCTGTGTGTGATAAGATAGCACAAAGATTTAGTGGGTTGCGGGTTCTTTTGAAAGATCGCACATTGCATTGGATTGAGCTCGTGAAGCCAAACTACAAGGTTACGAGGAAGAAGAGAAAAAAAAAACGTATGCTTTTAAATGGGACATTAATCTGTTCAAAACAGGCTAAAAGACGCTTTGACATTTTGCAAAATTACATGGAGTAGAATCTGATGAGAAGAGAAAGTGCCTCTTTTGAAAATAAGAGTCTTGCTGTGTGTGCAGAGCTTGTGCCTTGAACTTGCACTGTCTTGGGCGAGGTGCGCGAAGAAAAAAAAAACTGTTGGAGGAAGGCAGACAAAAAGCAGAATACTGCACTCCTGTTTAATGAAATGGTGCTTCAGATATGAGAGCTTTTCTGAGTTGCTGGAACAGTGCAAGAAAGAGTTAATCTGAATGAACTGTCTGAAACAAGTGCCTTTCCATTGAAGCCGCCACAGTGTAAGAGTTATAGGCAAAGAGATAAGCTTGCTGCGCGAAAGATAACCAATGACATTCCTGCATTCCATCCCCTGTGAGAGACATGTCAGTGTGAGCAAAAAACTGAGGAGAGGGGGTGAAAAGACAGAAATGCTGATCAGAAGTAAAGAATTTGCCCAGTATCAACACTGGAAGGAAAACAAAGGCTGCATGCAGGATGGCAGATGGGCACATCACATCTGAACATTTGGGGAACCTGTGCATCTGTGAATGGGCTAAGAAAAGACAGCTGCCCGTTGCAAGAGACTCCGTGCAAACTGCATTCCCATGCACCATGTGATGTGATGTGAAGTGAAGCGACATTGCTGTGCAAGCTGCATTCCAGTCCTCCATGTGATGTGAACTGAAGTAAAGCGCTGTGCACTGGAGAAGAAACCTCTAGGCGCTTTGAGAAATGAAAATACACAGCTGGCAAAATGCAAGCTACATTGCCAGGGCTGGAGTAACTGACAAAGACATTATGGCATTCCAGATGGAAGCAAATCTGACAAAAGCGCGTAGCCGTTTTGCAAGAGACAAAATGCAGAGCAGGGCTTTGGAGTACAACATGAACACTGCACATTAGCCATGATCCAGAAGCCTCACGGCTTAGTGCAAGAATGAATGATTTGTTGAAGCAACAAAAGAAACTGACTTAGACTATCGCGCTCAAAGGGGTGGGCCAAGAAATCAGCAAACACCCTTTGAGAAAATAAGTGAAAAAACCAGAGGCTTGAAAGACACTAGCTGTATGGAGAAAAATAAACAAAGCTGCTTGTACAACTGCAGGCGATATTGGACTGAAGGACTTTGCCTTTGAAAAATGGAGTGATGCCAGCAGGGCAAACTAAATCAAGATCATGAGACACTGGAAGCAAGTTGGCGCCTGGCATTTGTGATCGCTTTGGTGAAAAAAGAAAAGCATTGTGCGACCTGGGTACTTATTATATGGCTTTTGTAAAAGCACAGATCAGTCTGAGGTACCATTGACCAACTATGATCGCATTGCACAAATGAGTTTGTGATTAGGCAGTTACACCCCGTATGGTTGAGTGTAAATAAGCCCCCAGAAACATACAGAAGGGTGACAAATAATTGCAGTAGCAATTATAAAGTGTGTAGTTACCTGATGAGACTTCTGAAGATGGGGGTGGTGTTCAGGGAAGGGGTATATAACGCTGATATTGAAGTTTTGGTGACATCCTAATGTGAAGAATAACGACATTGTACTTTTGATGGCATCCTAACATTTCTGTTTGTATTTTGCCTAGGCAAAAAAGCAAGAAATAACAGAAGTAGATGTGTTCAATTTGCGGGTGACACTGATCAGTCAAGCAGACGCATTCTCAGAGAAAGCGAATTACTGCGAAACGTCCTGCACCGCACTCAATGCTGCTAACATGCATAACGTATGGGGACATTTGTTCTGCAACCTGCGAAAGGTGTCCAACAGAGTAATAACCTTTGCTGAACTGGCACAGTGCAGACTTGGCTAATTATCAAATATTTGATGCTACACATTCAAATGATTCAGTTGCTGGAAATAACTTAATTGACATGTCTTGCCTTTCTTGTTTAAAGGACTATGGACAATGAGTTGTGGACTGTAAGATCATGCACCACAAACAGCTGTGTGACACAGCACTTGAATGCTAACACATTGAAAAATGGTTTTTAAATGCACTTTTTGATATGAATCTGAAAAAACGAAATGGTTTTGCTCTTCCAACTGAATTGCTTTAACCAGAGATGCTTTGCTTTTTTGAAGAAAAAAAAAGAACTTCTACGTTGCACGTAGGCAGGAAAATGATTTATGAATTGTTGGGGCAGCAGAATTATGCAAGCAGGAGCGTAATTCATTTGGAGATGAGATGAGTGCGCACATCAAAGTCACCTGTGCGTAGGTTAAGATCCTTAATTTGAAGTAATGCTGCCAAGTGTGTGAGCTCTAATTTGAGATGGTAACCTTTGAAACACTGGATACTTTTACAGCCAGCTTTAAGGCGGGTAAATGAAACCATGACTGACTAGTTATTTGATTTTATGACACAGAGTGTGACACGGTTTTTGTTAAACCAACCAGTTTCATGTTTTTGTGGGGACAGCTGTCTCCAGCACACTAATGCAAAGAGTCACCTTTTGATTGTAGACATTTGGAATAATTCTTTGGAAAAGCGCTACAAATGAGTATCCACATGGAATTGCTAGCGTACTGGCCTGGCACATTGTCAGACATCTTTTGTCACTGACTCATATGACTGGTGTCTATGAAGTCATAGGCCCAAATGTTTCAGTGAATGGATACAACGATTTGTTTAATTTGTTTAATGTTGTTTTTCTGACCAAGAACTGCAGCGAGTGTTCTCGCCAAGATTTTATGGACTATAACTTGACTAAATGCATTTTACACAATGGTGTGATGAAACAGCCACTGCCGGATGGTAGTTTGGTGTTTGTGGCTAAAACTAATATTGTATATGGTAGGCATCCCACTTGGAGAAGGGTATTCTCCAAGTCATAATAGGTAGACACTGTGAACATGTTAGATTTTCCAGTAGTAAGGCAACATTTAAATTGTAGGCTGGTAATGCACACCTCTATTATTAGAGTGATACACTTAGACATAGATTTATCATGAGGCAATGTTTCCTTAGTACTACCAAGCTGCTACAAATAGAGTCCATTTCTATGGCCCATCCCTAGAGTGCGCGTAGCTAGGGAGCTAGATTCATTAATTGCAGGAGCAGTGGGGAGTAACAGGAGCTTTATATGCTTGTGACATAGAAACTGTGCACAATAAGTTAGCCACTATGGGTTCTGATGCCAGCTCTGCTATAGAACTTCTAGCCTAGTGGGGTTCATTGATACGCCAAACACTGCTACAAGTATTGGCAACCACTGAAGATGGCAGAATTTTAGGTATGAAGACATTTTTTCTGCCATAGGGCAGGTCAACAAGACTGCTAAATACACACGATGCATTGTATGGCAAACATTGTTTAATCAGCAGGTGTTGGCTTTTTACTGAGTGGGGGCGACCATCCTCCACACACTGGCACGCAGAGCTACAGTTACCAGCATACATATGGATTAAATTGCTTGCTTTTGATTGCATGAATAACACATGCCATGCTTGATGTAAATTAGTAGAATTGTTTTTATTTAGATAACCTGGTGCCCATGGGTTCACCTTGTTCACGAAATTAGATGGTTTCTGGTTGGGTTCCACATACATGGGGGAAGTGTCTAATCACACAGCCCATAGTCACGTTTGAATGCCCTGGGATCAGGGGGGAGGGTAGGCCCTTAGAGTGAAAGGATGCCAGGTTTTAGAAGTGGTAACCATACATAAATGCAATAGTGCATTGTAGATTAGACTACACCGGATTGCCTTGACATTCTAACTGCATGCTGCTTTTTAACTGACAATCAGTTATACAATAATTATTTAGGTATTGTTGTGTAGGCCAGGTTTTGGCTAGAGTAAATGTCCATGTTCACTTTGTGTAGGTATTTTTGTGTAGGCCAGGTTTTGGCAAGGGTATATGTCACTGTTCACTTTGTGTACATTTTTGTTTAGGTAGTGTTTTACCTTGCATGCCACGCTGACTAACCGCTAGAAGATAGTTTGCTTAAACCTCTTGCAAAGCCCCAAGGTCTTTATCACTGAACTAAATACTATATTGATGTGTATTAGTCAGCATTTGTCGCACACACGTTGAATAGGGGTGGAATGTAGTGATACACAAAATTGCAACCTTGCCAATCAGGGCTTTAGATGACAGCATTAGCCGCTGAAAGCCAATAGTGTATTCAAAGTATGTGCCAAAATGCTGACAGTAGTCTGTTGTAGCACTTCCATTATGCAGTAGTGAGCTACAAGGAATATGCAGGCCTAGTATGAGTGATAGGTCACATTATGCATTGTTGATAGACAGGCAGGGAGAGGGCCCTAGCTCTGTAGCTAATGGACATTTTTGGAGTGTTTGGAACATTATGGCACCTATATAGCGCTTAGATAGCCAGTCTTAAGTGCTATGAACACTAAGCTATGAGTGCATGCCTTTTAGAGCTTGCAGATGGGGTTAATACATCCCTGCTTCCCTTAGAATATTCTGCCTCACTAACGGTAGCCCTGCATGGCCCCAAGCTAATCTCCTTTTCTCTGGGAAGGCACTGATAAGACATTCCTGAGCTTTTGCCCAGATGGGAGCCAGGGAGGGGCTCCGAAGAAGGAGCAGTGGAAATTAACAGAGTTGGGTTTTTTCCATGAGCCAGCCTATATTTTGCACAGGGAAAGTTCTGGAACTGTGCGTCATGGACGGGCAGCACGAGATTATAAAATATGCATGCTCACATGACTCGGGTGGGAGATCGTCCTGTGGACTTGGTTCGAACAAGATCAAGTGCCCGGAATTGGAGCTCTGACGGCACCCGGCAGCGCTGTCCTCTGAGCGGGGCTTGTTACAGCTAGCTTATGAGGGCCAGGGTCTCCCAGTGCTGATTGAAGGGGCGTAAGACTGTGTTTCTCTATGTTTATCTAAGTTCTATGTTTCTCTATATTTTGCATTTCTCTAAGTTTTGTGCTTAGTAATCTTCTCTAACTTGAATACCAAATGTATATGAAATTCACTGTTTAGAATAAATACTAAAACTTATTGAAGGTGTCATTTGTCACTAGCATGAGATCACTGCTCAGCACAATAGAACCTGTATTTTGGGCTGAACTGGGTAATTTTTGCTCCCGAGGGCTGGTCCCGAGGACGATTTGGCCCATATCAAGACAAGGGGAAAGTGTTGTAGTGGTCTTCCAGAAGGTATGTTCTAGCATTAGTTAGTAACACTGCGTGTGTAGAATGTTGTTATGCAAGTGGAGGGAGGATTACAACTTGAGGGAGTCAGTTGCTGCGCTTTGTTGCTGCTGGCTACATCGTGGGGTCCATACAATTAAGACGACGTTATCATTCCAGCGCCTAGACATCATCGTTACCACAGTATGCCTAGACAAATATTATTTCTATACACACTGTGAAAATAGGCTTGTTCCATGCTTTGGGCATATATATAAGTCCATAAATGACTCAAAGGGTATGATGTAATGATCTCCTGCTTTACCAGGTTTTTTGAGGCACCTCTATTCCAACCGTACTGCCACTCAGACGTACATGGGGTTCAAATACTGCTCAGACTGGCACTCTGCAATCTTACTATGATTGTAGGTACCAGTCAGGGAGGGACAGGCAAGTATAGTCTGCCAACTTGGTATGCTATTCTGCATGCAATGGTTATGCCAATCTCCCATCGGAAATAATATGTATGCACAGAATGTCTACACATCTTCGATGTTTTAATCAATTCACTTATTGTCCAACAAATTAGAGCTACATATTATCCAATCATTCCCTTACCAGCCTCTGCCTCCCCTCCCGCATCACCCGCTCAATCCAACCCCACTGACACACCTCATCATGCTCCTTTGAGTAGCTGGGAACTCCTACCAGCCTTAGCCATTATAGTCAATGGTAAGGGATTGCTGGAGTAGTAGGCCAAAACATCTGGAGGGTGGCAGGTTGCCCACCACTGGATTCGGGAGACACTGCATTTGTGAGGGTAAACATGGTTTAGGGGGGCCTTTCACCACACAGGCACGGCCATTCCATTGCAATCCATGTTGTATATACATGTGTTCCACGTAAATCTTCAAATGGGGGGCCTCGCTGCAACCCCTCCAACTCCCAAAGGAAAATCATCAAATTGCTCAGTTTCTATTGATTTGCACGACGATTGCCTAAAATAAAGGTGGGAACCGAGCAGCGATGCTGCAAAGGGGAGAATAGACAGGTGCAGTAAAAATTAACACACAGCAGATTTGTCCGGCTCCTGGTTGCTTTGGCAGGACTAGAAAGAGGGCTGCTGGTGTGTTTCGCAGTCAAACTCTGGATTGGGCCTACGGCCCCATGTTAGGTAGAAGCCAACTAAAGGGGTGTGTGCCGCATGCCCCTCTCACTCTCACAAAAGTGCACCATTCCCCAAGCAGACTAGACATGCTCTGTCTCGCCTGGGCCCCGAATGGACTGGTGCCCGGAATATGCCAGGGTGAAGCAAGACGCCCATAATAGTTAACAGCCCATACAGCGGAATCTGCATTTGTGGTGTCTTGGCAAATCCTGCCAAGAAGGAACCCCTCAACCCCAAACACTTTTGTCAGGACCAGTCATGCAAAACAGATAGTTGATTATTCTGATAAATATAGGCAATATGGTTGGCCTTTGTGAGCGGAAAGGGCAATGGGGCACCATGAGATTTTCTGGCCCCAACTACTGTGAGCCCAGGCAAGAGCAACAGTTGCATCATGTTCTGTTGATCCTACCGACACAAAAAACTCTTCTGCAAAACTGCACAGAGGGAACGACATGGTGGTCCAACCGAGAAGATGGGGTCTTGATCCCACTAAAGGCAGAAAGAGGCTGTAATGAGGTGGGGTGCCAATGGCAGAAGAGAGGGGTGATGATACCTCTCACATAAGAGAGAGGTGGGGTCGGAGGGACAGATATGGTGAGAGAGAGGCATAGAAGGAGGGACAGGGGTGGTCAGAGAGAAGTGAGAGGGGAGGAGATGGGGGAGACTGCTAGCGAGAGAAACAGAGCGTGGGTGTCCGCGTGTAGAGAGCGAGTGAGAGCCATCGAGGCAGGATGGACAGAGATGGTGGGAGAAACAAACGTGAAATGGGGAGGGGCGAGAGAGAGGCAGAAGGCGAGAGGTTTGTATTTTATGTATGTATACCACCAGAGGAGGCGTGGAATTTTAGGCTGCATACGTAAGAGAATGTGAAGTGACTAAAGGAAGCGTCACCGTAGGTGGGTGATGGAAGCTTGCCTGCTGGGCCACTAACAGCAAGTATTAGAAAGACGTTAGTTGTAGACAGGCAGTATAATGTCATTGTGTGATAAGAGGTGGCATTATAGCGTCACAAAAGAAGAGGGCACAATGGTATCATGACTTCACTAGCGAACGAGCGGAATCCTGCTGTCACTGCAGAAGTTTGGGCATTGGGGCTTTAATTATGGCTGGAGACAATTAACTGAGCCAGCGTAACAATAATTCCATTCACTACATGCAGGACTAGTATAAAACGTGCGAGCACAGGGTCCTGACCCCCAATTATTCCACATCCTCGAGTAGTGGCAAGAGTTCCTACCTCCAGTTCATGCTGACAGCTAGAAAGTGTCTGCAGGAGTTTCGATGTAAGCCCACATGTGCAGTTCTTGAAAGAAATCACACTCTACACAGGTGTCCCACCGGCAGGCGTGTTTCACTTCCTGTCATTTCAAAACACATTCTCGTCCGCATCCCGCCCACAAACACACATTTCCATAACACCGATCAGATTTTGCTGAATTGAGTGCAATAGTATTTGGGCAACAGCGAATGTTGGAGCTTCAGTTTAAAAATACAATGGTCGCAAAGGAAAATTTAGGGGTAGCACCTGGGACCACAGGGGTCGCGTCCGCGACCCTTGTTGACTCCCAAATGATGTCCCTGCATTGTTTCCCCACTGTATTGTACTGTAGGTGTTGTTGTTACTCCTTAATGGGTGTCCTCAAAAAGTCCCATTCTATAATATTTAAGTGTTCCTCTCAGCTCTAAAATCGTGGCTTCAATGTCTTAACAGGCCTGCTGTTCTGAGGCTGAGGGGCACTCCAGCGCCCCTCCCCCAGATCACTAAGGATACCCTTGACTTTCTGATGGATGACCTCTCCCTGCGATCTCTGATACTTGGTTCCCCGCCCCAGCACCAGTGATGCTTGCCTCCAAGGGTTTCTTGGTGCAGGGGCGCAGAGTATAAACTGGTCTCCCTACCCCCACCCGGGAAAACCAAAAGTCGGCGCCCCTGTCTTGGTGTATTTTGACAGAGGGATGGACGTGGACCTAAGGCGCTCCAGTGTCTACCCCCCCCCCCTCTGCACATTCCTGTCTGCTAACAGCTGTTGAGGGGAGTCTGGGAGTGGGGGGGCAGGGAGGATGTATTCCTATCCTTGCTTCTGCTGAGGAAGGTGCTGTCTTTGGCTCCTCATGGGGGATATAGGTGGGGGGGCTATGGAGAGGGGTTTGAGAGGGGTTGGGGCCACATGGGCCCTAACTAGTGTGGGTCCTGTTGGTGGCAGAAGGTTCAGGCACCCAGGATGGCGGCCTGGTTCATTCTGGCTTCCAATGAGACATGTATGTCTGGCTTCAAAGGGCAAAGATATTTTAAACGTCGCAGCATCTGCAATCCATGAAAGCAGTGTTTCCTCCTCCATTCCACCGGCCCTTCCCTCTGCCGCTAGACCTCACTGTGCCACCCCGCTGCAACATTTATCCCTCTGCTGCACTTCCACACGAGACTCCCTCACCATACCTCCACCCACTTTAAATAGAACACCCACCCTTTGCAACATTACCAAATAGACGAGGTAGTTTATTAGCATGACATGTAAGGTAAGGTTACACAACGTGTTACAGTCTCTTCAGTAGCCATCGTTTTGGTTTTCACATTTTCTTCTAACGGTCAATATTGCGGTGTGCACTTTGTCTTCTTAAGTGACGTTTGGACATGTGCTGCTCTCGCTGCTAACTCTGGTGCTTGTCCAAGGATGACGCAGACCTGCTCTTGTCCTATTTTACATGCACGCGTTTCATTATTCTCGCAACATATGGGGAAATCAGTGTGCCAATGTCTTTCTATGCGTGACATTTCAGGAGGTGGTCTCTCTGGATCTCTGCTTCTAGCAAGCCATATTGATGAGAGATTGTCTCCCCTGGGCTTCCTTTGTGAGCTGTCAGGCAGTCTCCGTTTCCAGGCTGTGGTCCCTCAGTCTGGATTTCTGAGAGCTCTGTAGCATTTCAGCTTGTTGTGCTGTCCTAGTTCTTCTTTCCAGTACACCCCTCTCCCATTTTGTTCTGCTCGTCTTTGGTTTCCTGGACTGTCAATGTGTAGGGCACTGCTCAAGTGAGACTGCATTTCTGTAGGATATTGTTAAAGGGCTCGCTTCAAGTGTGTTGCTGCTGGATCTTTTAATAGATGGACGTTGTATCTCGCTGTATCTCGCTACCGGACTGCCGCCCCCCCCATTATGATTTAAAAGGACCTTCTTTTCTTTGGATGGCCTGCCTGATCCACGCAACCCTCCAGGCAGCGGGGACCACCGCTCCCCCCAGAAGGCCCAGCATCCCGAGAAGCAGCGACGCCACTGCTCACTGCGTGGCCCTGCCCCGTGCTTCGCTTCCCCTCCCCCTCCCTCTCCCGCGAGCTGCCTGATCTCCGGGGTCAGGGCCTGCTCTTTGTATGCTTGAGAGGTACTCGGTATGCCTGTGTGAGGGTTGGGGGAGGGCGTTGGTGGCGAGAGGTGCTGTATAGGCTCCAGCGGAGAAGCAGCGAGGCGCCTGGAATAGCAGGGCCTCTTCTCTTGGCAGGAGGGGCCAGGGTAGTGCTCAGCGTGGGGCCTCCCCCTACTGCTGCTGTCTGAGCTCCGAGGTCAGGGACTGCGCTTTGATGCCTGGGAGGTGGCGTCTGGAACCTCTCATCCCACACCCAGTCACGAGCACACATTGCTCCATGGGCGGAGCCTGGCCCGGCTAAGCAGGAACCACAGAGAGCAGCAGCCAGGCTGGGGGAGGGGAAGGCTGGGGAGCTGCGTGTGCCAGGGCGGTAGCTGTGGCGAGAGATGACTAGCCAGCGGAGCTGGCAGCGTGCCAGACCATGAGGCACCCATAAATGTCCCATGCGGACTCTAGACCGTATTCGAATACTGTGCTCCTCTTGTGCATGTAAACACTCAGAAATATAGGACAGAAACGCCGTACAACCCAGATTTGGCAATCATATTCCTAGAGATGCCAAAAAAGCATTATTGTGCTTTTCACTGCGTGGGGGGAAAGGCTGCTCTGGGCGGGAGGAGGAGGAGGAGGAGGGAAGGTGGTTGCCAAGCAGGAGCAGCACCGGCTTAGGTGCTGGAGGGAGTTCCTGATTTGTAGGGTCTCCCAAGGGATGGGTAAGTGCAGCATGACACAGGGAATACATGGCAACTGTTGGCCTGGGGGCAGGTACAAATCAGTAGCCAAACCCACAATAAATACATTTGCTATATATATATCCAGTGCTCCATCGACAAGGATATAGGCTATACTGCACTGATGATCCCCAATGAAAGTGAAACATGTATGCAGTTGTGTCGATCCATGCTGTTGGGGGCCCCTCCTCGGATCACCGGGCGGGCCTCTGCGTGTTGCGGGAGTACCCGACACAGACCATCAGTGCTGCGCTCACGCAGCAAACAAAAGAGCAGGGAGCGCCACCCTGCTCGCACCGGAGCCTACCACGTGGCTGGGGGCTCCCAGCTCACTGCAGCCCCGGCTCTGGTAGCACCCAGGCCAGGGTCGCACTGCTAGCCATGCTCACATGGCACATCATCCATAAAGGACGGTGTTGCCCAGCAGGGGCACCGTCCTCGTGCTGGGCCCCGTCCCAGCACGCAGTGTTGCACCAGCATGGTGCTTTACAGAAACGACACCGGAGTCATAGTTGGATCGACTGACGAGCCAGAAGCTGCTCGTTCTTTTTATTAACTCGGTCACATGGTTCCCCCATGTGACCAAGACAACAACACTGGAAGATACCATGTCTCCCAACAGGGGTGACATGCAACACTCCTCCTTTTTCATAACAACAAATTAAATGGGACATGATACACACTAACACTACAACCCATAACTCCCACACACACGCACCCTTTATTAACCTGGGTGAGTGGGTCCACTACTGCTAAACGGCACCAATGAGGGTTCCTGGCACCACATAAAGCATTCCACATGTACAGACGTTGACCAATTTACATTGCCCACTGACTGGGCCATTTTAAGCAATTCCAAGTCTGCAGGCTTCCAGCCTTCATGGTGATATCTACGGTGCCCATTTTGCACACTCGTGGAGTAGCAGGAAACCACTTTGCATCCTCACCAATGTTCATTTAGGACAGTCATACCACGGTCAAAGAGGCCGGCAAAGCTGCACCTGGGAAGGCCCGGGGTCCACATTGGCCAATCCACAGTCTGGGGGGGGCACCTGTGATGGAGTACTGGCACCATGGCGGCAGGCTAGTCATTACACTTCCTCTCCCTCATGGGGGTGGGTGGCAAGAAGACATCGGTGGCAGGTTGCCTGAGCTGCAGGCCTAGGAGGGCGCACAAGCACTCATGAGAGCTGCAACCCTCCCTTTCCATTCCCTTTGCATAACCAATCACCACCATGGGCCCAGGTATGTTTCAGGACAACCGAAACCCGTGCTCTCTGATCTTTGCTCCCCACGTGGAGCACCGCATGCCTCCTCACCGCCCATGCCCGGGTCTGAAACGTGCCCATGTGATTTATTTGCTCTGACATGGAGCGCTTTTGTCTTCGCTTTCCGCTCCGGAGCACATCAGTTCACTGATGTCTTCTTTCTTTTAGCTCCGGCATGGAGCCCACGACCATTGAGCTCCCGCTGTCCCAGGATATGCATTGGGCACCGGGGCTGCTCATTTCTTCTTGCTCCGACCCATAGCACTCACACTTCACCACCCATGGGCCCGGGTCTGAAAAGAGCCCATGCATTATTGAGCGCTCTGCCAGAGTGTGTGTTCATTATACTTTTCTTTTCACTATCGGCGGCCCCAGGCACACATGGGGAGCCTACCCATGCATGGCCAGCATCTCTGACCTGGATTGCTGCACGTTCTTGACAAAATGACCCAGGGTTCCCGTTCCGGAGGCTCTGAAGATTCAGAGCAGTGCAGCGGGGCTTCTCCTCGCGCTGCTCATGCTGCCTTCCCTGCAGCCATGGGGTCGGGCCACGCACCCTCCTTCGCTCAAGTTCCTACACGGTCGGGGCCGTGCACCGTCATGTGGGCACCAGGCGGCCTGTGCCAACAGGACACAGGGCCTTGGGCCTCCCACAAGCTCCGCGCACAGATGGGCCTCCAGTCTCCCACACAACAACCGTGGGTCCAGGCGATCCTCGTCGCCATTGTTGGGGGCATCTCCTCGGATCACCGGGCGGGCCTCTGCGTGTGTCGGGAGCACCCAACACAGACCATCAGTGCTGCACTCATGCAGCAAACAAAGGAGCACCCCACTTGCCCTGGAGCACCAGAGCCTACCATGTGGCTGGGGGCTTCCAGTTCACTGCAGACCCGGCTCTGGGGGCACCCAGGCCGGGTCGCACTGCCAGCCATGCTCACATGGCCACAGCATCCACAAGGGACGGTGCTGCCCAGCAGGGGCACCATCCTCGTGCTGGGCCCCGTCTTTGGGCCCGCAGCACGCGGTGTTGCACCAGCATGGTGCTTTACAGAAACAACACCATAGTCATAGTTGTATCGACTGACGAGCCGGAAGCGGCTTTTTTTTTATTTTCCATGTGACCAAGACAACAATACTGGGAGATACCATGTGTCCCAACAGAGGTGACATGCAACACATGCCATCTTTCCTGGGTTGAAAAAGGCTACGTATGCAGTAGCACTACCCTGTAGAGAAAGACATTTTCCTGGAGCAAAGGCTTGACATTTGAGCTCATTTGCATGCCCACAACGTGTTGACCATCAGACTCGGAACTGAATGTGAACATCCAGTAATGGCCACTGGATGGTGCTGTGCTGTGCGCGACTTGGCTGAGATGACGCATTTTACTTTCAAAGCTTTGGTGTTTTTTTTCCTCCAAATCTTTTAAACACACCATAATTGTGCGGACATATATTTGAAGACACATTGACATTACTTCTATCATTGGAGGACTGATGCAATATATGTGTTATTTTGTAGTTTCTAAGGTAGGTGGGCACCAGGAAACCTCCCCCACATACCAAATGAAGTAAATGAAATGTTTGACCAGGATAATATAATTTGGTGAAAAGGGAAAGCTGGGATTTGAGCCTTGGTTCCTACAGTCTCAGTTAGCAATTTGACAGCAGGTACATCCCCTCTTTAGTTTTAAACCAATGTAAAGAGAGGGGGATGCCAGATAATTAATTGGTAGAGACAAGGCAGGGAGTGTGACGTCACTCTACTCTAAGGCAGTTCAGCAAACCACCCATACCACCCTTTGTGCCGCCACACCCCGCACAACACAAACTCCTTACCGCCCAGCCTGTCTAAACAATGCAAGACCCTCACTTGGCACCTTGCCTACCCACCAGTATCCATTATGTAAGTTATTACAAATATGTATGGGGTAACACTAGATTATAAATCCATGCGATTGACACATTCCCTACTGTGAAAATAAAACAAAATCACTGCTGGGAAATCCTTATTATGGTAGTTAAGGAAAATAAGGCAGAGCAGGTAACGTTATTTGCTCAGAATACGAGAAGCATCGAAGGTGAAATTTAAACCTGGCGTCCTCGTTTCATGGTTTACAATTCAGAAGGCAGAGGAGATTCCATCTGCCATCTTCAGTTTTTGAACCAAGAAACCCCTTTTTGAAAAGTAGTTATTCATGGGTACACCAATACATTGCTCAATAAATCTGACTTTCAGAGCACAAAGTCACAATATAAAGCAACCTGACAAAATATAAGAAAACATAATAGAAATCGGATTAGAAATCTTATAAAAACGGAATAGACACAGGTTAAAAAATAAAGTGTGCATCATTTTGCCAGAAAAAAGGAAAGGTGACAAGCCAGCCATGTAATTAGGGGCAGTGGCATGGTGGTTAGGTTGGGATCTCAGCAACTGTCATTCAATTTGCCGAGCTACCTTTCAAGCTGTGTACCTCATTTACCCTTTTCCAACCCCATTACTCTCTGAAATCCTTTCTTTGCACCTCATCGGCCGCCTGAGAACAACTTTCCCTTACAATTAACTATCAGACATCCCTCTCCCTTCTAGGGTCTCGGGAGGATAGCTCAGCGACAACGTGCTCGCCCTGGAAACAAGACGACACGGAGCAACACAGGTCCACGCTTAGAAACATCTGGGTATTAAGCACGTTATAAATAACCTATCATATCATATCTTCTTCATATCCTGTAGTCACCCCCTTAACTTTCCCATATCCCTTAATTTCAAATTCCTTGTCCCCCATCTGCTTCAGTTGCCCATCACATCAGGCCTATTCTTTGCCCCTCACCACTTTCTGTTGCCCTGGCTCACACAAAGGTGGTATCTGCCAGATATGACAAAGAGCTGTGGATAGGAGCTTTGTGGCAATTGTGGCACCTGGGTCTGTACTTGTACAATGAACAGCTAAAGGCGCCAAGGGAGACGTGGCTTTCATTGTGCCCCCAATTTGCACTTCCTTGGAAAGACAGCTGCATACGTCAATTCATGGAGACAGAGGAATACTACAGGTTGATTCCGTCTGAGGCTTGTGATGGGAGTGGGAGTAATGGGGGGGGCACATTATATTTGTGTTTACAAGGAACGTGGTGTGTATGTGCATGTGTTTGTTTTGTTGTAAATCTGTGTGACTGGTTATGTGTCGAGTGTATCTGTGGCTGTCTATGTGGAAGGATATTTCATAGGACTGTGTATATATGCATGTATGTTGTTGATTTGTATGTGTGTCTTTTGTAGTTTTCATAAGAGTGTTCTGGACCACACAATAACACACTGTCGGAGACTCACGTTGTAGTTTACTAATAATGAATACCTGGATTTTAAATCTTTCTCTGCATGTTTGTCAGCCGTGGCAGAAAACCAGCCCCAGGAACCATCGACAGCCATGACTATAGTACCATCTAGTAACACGCAAGGTGTTCTTTGGGCGGCTCCATAATCAAATCAACAGGGATCAAGGCCACTCAGGCCTCGCCTCACTTTCTCTTTATAGCTGGATTTTTTTTTTTACATATTGCAGCCCTAGCCCACGAAGCAACATCCTTGCCAGTCTCAGGGAAAATTGCCCCTTGCCCTGTTCTCCGCCCACCCCGGCTGTGACCAGAGTTGCCCCCCTTTTTATCAACAGCCCATCCACCTCCAACCCTCTTTCAGGAAAGACCTTTTTCTAAGAAGAGCATGATCCACCCACAAAAGTCCTGTATGGTGAGAAACTCCAGAGCGGGCACCCAGGGAGTAGGGATTGGCTTTCGTTGCTTAAATATGGAGATTTGTAGGGAGTGCCTTACTGCAGATATTAACTCGGGAGGTGTAGGCTTTCTTTAGTTGTTGAAACACGGGGGTGTAGGGTGACCTTTGTTGTTGGCACAAAGGTAGTAGGACAGCACTGGGTTGGAGCCTATGGGGTAAAAGTGGGGCCTCAGTAATTATGGCATTGAATGTAGTTGCAGCAAAGGGCGCTAGGTGCGTGTTATGGTTTGTCACACTCAGTGAAGGCCTCTTTGTGTGCGTGTATGTGCACACACATCAGCTCTGTGCTTCAGTATTCTCCAATGGGCTAGGGGAGTTTGCTGCTTACTCACATGCCTAGTTAGCCACTGACTGTTAGGCCTGGGCAGTAGTCCCTTGTGCATAAACCACATGGCCAAAACATATGCCTTTTTGCAATGTTTTAACTGGCTTCAAAATTACGCAACCACAATTTTTGGCACTCATCCTAGAATTCATCACAAATTGTGCAAAAGTCAAAATAGTATGATACAAATCTGTCAACCCCGCCCCTCCCAGCTCTAACTGCCTCCTTCAGTGACCCCAATTTCTAGGTTTCTTCTTTGCTTGTTTGTCCTGTTTAGCGCTACTATGCCCATGGGCTTCTGATCTAGTGCTTTAGAAATTAAATAAATTATATATATTACCAGGGTCGGACTGACGCATAAAATAGTCTTGGGCACCAACGAAAAAGTGGCCCACAGTTGCAAATGGGAAATAGTACCCAAGGGGGAGGTTTTTGATCAAATCTGATGCAAATTGTACATTTTATAGAATATTTATTCAGCAACAGTGGTCAAAACTATTAGCCTCATACTGAAGTAACTTATCAAACTGTCCCACACAAGAATGTTGCATTTTTAGTTCGGTCATGGGCCTATTGCCCTATAAGCCAGTCCGAGCCTGCACCCAGGGTCGGACTGGGGCATAAAATTGTCTCGGGCTCCAACAAAAAAGTGGCACACAGATGCAAATGGGAATTCACTCCTTTTGTGACACTGTTTGAATAGTACCCAAGGGGGAGGTTTTTGATCAAATCTGATGCAAATTGTACATTTTATAGACTATTTATTTGGGAATCGTACCAAAATGTCACCCTCACAATTACGACGACCGAAAAAGCCGTTTATTTTGGACCCCCGCTTACACCACATATATTATATGTGGTGGGGTATAGAATATAATATTAATATCGGGCGGATGCGGGGGTCTCCCCCAGATTTATATGTGGTGTAAAGGGGTTTAAAGGAAAAGTCTGCATTTTCGGCCGTCGCAATAATCACATAAATCCTTTATTTGCAGAAATAACTCATCAAACTGGCCCACATTGGCCAAAAAGGGGGCCTACTTTGACACCAAAAACTAGGCCACACAAGCATTTTTCGTTTTTGATTTGGTCATGGGCCATTGCCCTATAAGACAGTCTGAGTCTGTATTTTACTCCCAAATGGCAGCCCCTCTACCATCCCTCACTAGTGTAGCTGTTGGTGGGTGAGGTGGTCCCTCCCTGCCTCCAGGAAACACTGTAGAGCGTGGAGTAAAACCGGTAGACACTGTCCTGGAAAAAGGCAGGACACATTTGGCGGACATGCTTAATGGTGGGCATCTTTGGGAATCCTCTGTGGGGGCTGAAAGGGACCACCTTTACTTGCCCCCTCATAGTAGAAGAAAGTAAGGGAGGGAATCGCTCATGCAGTCGCAGGAGCTCAACAGTTTATTTAGGAAGTTCAGATTGTTCAAACTCTCAGAAATAGTCTCCAAAGGGGTGCACATTTGTGGAGACTGGGTCCGCCTTTCCCTCTCTAACTTGTGTACCCTTTCTTTAAGCCTATGCATCTCCTCTCTCTATGAGCTTCCAGCCTGTGCCCTTAATAGTCTATTGTTCTAATTGTATGCATATTATTGTTCCCAATTTCTGTATCCCACGACTGTACAATACACCGCTGCGTCACAGCAAGGGGTGTTGCTAGGTCTAGAAAGGATCAGGAGCGAAGCTAATGTCGGGACTGGTGGGACGCGGGGCTAGCTAGCATTTTGGTTGTAGCCCCTGAACTTCTATCCAGGGCTACAACCAAGAAACACGGGGCTATAGCCCCCTCAATCCCCCCTAGCAACGCCTCTGGTCACAGCTCAGTTCTTGCTAAATAAAACGCACAAAAACAAACCAATAGGCCTGTTGGCCAGAAACGTATTTCCTCTCTAACGCCCAGATCAACATGAAAACACTGTAAAGAGAGGAACTTTCCGTCTGCTTTTAAACCTGTGAACCTAGGTACATGTCTCTGCAAAGACATTGCTATGCATTCCTATTCCCCCATGTCTGCTCTTTACTCTTCTAGGAGAGCCGATACGAGAGGAACCCCATACAACAATATGCACGGCCGGGCACAGGAAAAAGGGGCACAAAATAGCCAAAGAGATGGGGTGCCCCACCTGACACACATGATAATCTTGCAGATGATGTCCCAGAGAAGCGCCACACTGTGTGTTCCAGAGCACAAAGATGTTATGCTGTGGAATTAGTGTTTTAGCAACTGAACACGATGCAGGGAGGTTCATGATTTCACACTGAAACTACTGCCCTGATGAAGGTGGTATAAACTAGTGTTTTCTACCGAAACCGGTGACAATACTATTGGATGTGTACAGTAGAGACACACCTAGGCAAATAACTGATTCAGAATAATTCCAAGTGAAGGTAAATCATCCAGAGAAAATAATTACAAATATTAGGAATAGTAAAGAGCAGACATAGGGGAATAGGAATACAGAGCAGCCCGTTCCCACGTTTGCAAAACGACTTTTAGAAAGGTCTTTCATACATGGTGGTAAAATAGTTATAAAACAGATTATGGTTGGCAGCGAGAGCCCTGATAGCGACCAAATGGAAATCTCCTCTAGCCCCAGGAAAGAACGAATGGATTAAACTCGCCACAAACGTTTACGTGATGGAAACGATCACTGCCTCCCTGCATAATAAATCAGCCAAATGTGAAACCCTTTGGATGGAGTTCAAGAATAAATATATCACACCTACCCCTGACTCCCAGTTAGAGGAACCCTTAGAAGCTTGACCTTATGATGCCAAACTCAAAGAACAATACAAGGGGTGAGAGACCCATTTCCAGCGGCCATGGTGCTGCCAGATGTTGCACTGTGTCAATTATGCATTCCCAGTACTTACGTTAAACGACTATACCTATGATGTACACTAATCCAAGTGGGGAAGGGGGGTGGGAGTGGGTTGTGGCGAACAGGGGAAGAGACATACCCAGGCAAACGGAACTGTCACAAAACTAAGTGATTCCTGTCATGATCACTGCTTCCAAGGAGCCAGGATCTGCCCAACGTCCTTGGAAGCAGGCCCCTAACCCTAATCCTAGGCACCAGCCGGTCCCCACAGGGACCTTTTAGACCTTGTCCTGGCGCCGGTGGCACCAGGCTCATCAGAAGCATCGGTCCCGGCACTGGAAGCGCCGGGCTCATCATTGGTGTGAAGGTGCTTGGGTGGACTTACCTGCGGCAGACCATGCTGCTTACTTACCAGCCTCTTAGAAGCCCTCGGTGAACAGGGACTACTTTCTTACCTGGGTGGGGCAGCTCCACTCCCTGGATACAGCACTGGAACTCTTCTGGAAGCAGGAACTCTTTTCTTACCTAGGCGGGGCCGTGGAAGAAGACGCCTCATCACTCCAAGGCTATTTAAACCACACCCGATTGATGAAACGTGCTTCGCGTTATTCTGCATCTGCAGCAGAATGCTCACCGAGTCTGTTCCAGCCTTTCTTCTTTTGATCCTGAACCTGCAAGAATTATACTTACCATTCCTGTACCCGATCAACATCAGCACCTGCAAAAGACCAGAAACAACGGGTTAGCAAGACGAACTTTACACGCAGTGCTTACTTACCTGATCCATCGGCAGCGGCCGTGTCTCACGCTGCACCTTCGCCTGCAAAGATCAACAGCATTATTATACTTACCGGCACGCTGTGCATTCCGGATTCTTCACGCTGCATCTTCACCTGCAAAGACAACAGCATTATTATACTTACCGGCACGCTGTGCATTCCGGATTCTTCACGCTGCACCTTCATCTGCAAAGACAACAGCATTGTTACACTTACCGGCACGCGGCGAATTCCGGATTTCTTCATTTTGCATCGTCGCCTGGTAAGACAAAGAAAGAGACATTAAGCAGGTACTTACTCACGCCCATCACGCTCGTCGCAATCAAACGCCTGCGAATACTCCGGCGCCTCTTCAACACTAACTAATCTGCAAGGAAAGAGACAGTTAGAGCGCTTGCCATACTTACGAATTTCCAGGCGCTTCACTGCCACGCATTAAAAGACTATAAAGACAAAAGGTGTCCAGAATCTTACCGGCCGTGTAGACAACGACGGTAACCATCCTCTGAAGTCAAGAGGCCAATGTTTCACCAGTGAAGGAACTGGCAACGGCACCCTGCACTAGACGCAGATGGAGAGCCCAGCATTCACCTATCTAAGGTGAGCACGTTGACCTGGGAGGGGGGCTCTACAGACAAGCTGGGAAGAGAGAGATAGGGATATTCAACAACCCAGACCTTTAATCCCCATATTCTTTCACCTGCAGAAACCTCACCCTTCGAGTGCGAATAGGTTCGACCCCAGAAGCCAATCGAGTCCTGCACATCACTTTTCGAGTCACAGACACCTTCCTGCCAAGACCCGCGCCTCTGTGGGAATCAGGTGAGCGTTACAGAACGCGAAGCCGACCACAAAACTCCTACCCAGGCGCAATGGAAACCTCAGACACTGATCAACTAGCCCAGTTGCTTGGGGAATTAAGAGCAGAAGTACATGCAGCTCGTCAGGAAACGAACTCTCTAAGAAGAGAACTGATAATTTCCAAGGAGCGAACAGAGGACCTTGCTAGGCAGTTGTTACAAACGCAGGCAGGACAGACACCTTTGCCCATTCCAGGAGGGAGTTGTCCTTCTGCATCAGCTTCAAATCCAGTGCAAATCAATCTGCCCGGTAATGTGCCCTTGGCTCCGCCCGAACGCTTTTCTGGTGATCTAAAGAAATTCGCAGTGTTCATCAACCAGTGCCGCCTGCACTTCTTATGTCGACCAGCTGCATTCCCAACAGACCAGGCCAAGGTGGCTTTCGTGCTTTCTTATCTCAGTGGCAGCGCTGCAGATTGGTCGATCCCTTTAGTCGCCCAGAATTATCCGGTTTTACATGATTTTCAGGCCTTCCAGTCCAGCATGGAGAAACTGTTCGCAAGACATGCACAAGGGCAGGCCTTGGACAATGAACCTCTCTCATTACGACAGGGTAATCAAGACCTCTTGACTTATATAGCCTCTTTCAATAGACTCATAGTGGAAACACAATGGCCCGAGGACAAGAGAATAACGCTTTTCTACAGAGGCCTGCGTGGAGAGCTCAAGGATGTGCTAGCGCAAGTTGTGAATCCTCCACAAGAATGTTCTGACTATATTGACTTAGTTGTCCAATTGGACCATAGACTACAGAACAGGAAGGCAGATCGTTCCAGATTTGATACCCGAGTGTTTTCTAAACCACAGACCTCGAATAAGGGAGCTGTCACTGTGGAACCCATGCAAATAGGGGGCATGAAAGGACCTTTAACCCAGAAAGAGCGGGAAAGAAGAAGGCAGCTGCAATTATGCCTCTATTGCGGAAACTCAGGACACTTTCTTCGGGACTGTCCAGTGAAACCAGCTAAGAAGACTGTAGGAGCCGCGGATACCTGTACCACAAATTCTGAGCAGGGAAACAACCTCGCCCGACAAGAGTAGAGGTCCTCTTGCCGAGCGTTAAGATCTGTCCCGTGACCTCGCATTTCGTGATACCCATGGTCCTCATTAGTCCTGAACGTCCGGATCGTTTGCATGCAATTGAAGTTTACATTGACAGCGGAGAAATCGGTAACTATGTGGACCGTGAAATGGTATCAAGGATGAATCTACCCCTTGTCCCTAAGGCAGTAAAAGACGTCATCACTACTGTGAATGGCACGGAGATAGCCTCCGGACCAGTAACGCATGCTACCCAAGAAGTGACGCTAGTGAGTCAAGATGGACACCGGGAGAGAATCGTGTTCGATGTAATCAAGGCCCCTCAGTTCCAGATCATTCTGGGAATCCCTTGGTTAGAGAAGCACAATCCTCAGATCGATTGGCGAGCAAAGACGGTTCAGTTTCCAGAGTGTTTTACCACTTGTTATCCTCGGCCTGATGTTTCACTGGCGGCGATCTCTTCTGAGGAGGTTCCCAAATTACCTCCCGAATACCAGGAATTCCAAGACGTCTTCCGGAAGGATCAAGCTAACACCCTGCCTCCTCATAGGTCTTACGACTGTCAAATAGATCTGATACCTGGAACAACTCCTCCTTGCAGCAGGATCTATGCCCTCACCGAGCCAGAGAACCTTCACCTCAGACAGTACCTGGACCAATACCTAGCTAACGGGTTTATCGGTCCTTCAAAATCTCCAGCTTCATCGGCTTTGTTCTTCGTTCCGAAAAAGGAAGGAGACCTTAGGACTTGCATAGATTACCGCGCCCTAAATCAGATCACTGTTAAAAACAGATACCCGTTACCTTTGATCCCTGAACTCCTGGACCAAGTCAAAGATGCATGCATATACACAAAGCTGGATCTCAGAGGAGCCTACCACTTGGTACGGATAAAAGAGGGCGATGAATGGAAAACGGCCTTCCGCACCAAGTACGGGCTATTCGAATATCAAGTGATGCTCTTTGGACTGTGTAATGCTCCTGATGCTTTCCAATATTTTATGAACGATGTCCTTAGAGAACTCATAGACGTGTGTGTTGTTGTCTACATTGACGACATCCTCGTCTATTCATCATCTGAAGAAGAACATCAGAGACACGTTAAAAAGGTTCTCGAGAGATTGCGTCAACATAATCTTTTTGCTAAGCTTGAGAAATGCGTTTTCAACGGAACGGAAGTCGAGTTCCTGGGATTCATATTGTCACCTAACGGAGTCCATATGGATTCAAAGAAGGTTGATGCAATTATCAAGTGGCCATCACCAACCTCTGTAAAAGGAGTTCAAAGCATGTTAGGATTCGCTAACTTTTACCGCAGATTCATTCCTGAATTTTCTCGGATAGTCCAGCCCATCACCGCTCTGTTGAAAAAGAACAAACGTTTTGAGTGGTCTTCTGAAGCAGAACAAGCTTTTCAAGACTTAAAAGCTAGATTCATTTCTGCACCTGTTTTAAAACATCCTCGCCCAGAACTTCCTTACATCATGGAAACAGATGCTTCTAGTCTTGCTATGGGGGCAGTGTTATCACAAAGAGATCCGGTCACAAACCAACTACATCCTGTTGCCTTTTGGTCCCGCAAGTTTTCGCCTCCCGAGATCAACTATTCAATTACAGACAAGGAACTTTTGGCCATCAGATCGGCCTTTAAAGCCTGGCAGCATTATCTTCTAGGAGCCAGACACACAGTCACCGTAATGACTGACCACCGCAATTTACAATATCTAAAGACAGCCAATGCTCAGTCTTCCAGACAGCTTCGCTGGGCTCTGTTTCTAGCAGAATTTGACTTTATAATTACTTATCGACCAGGCAGTAAGAACGGAAAAGCGGATGTCCTCTCCCGGATGGGAGTAGATGAACATTTGATCAATCCAGATCCAATACCCATAATCCCAGAACAAAGGATTTTGGGTTTGGTCAGCACTCAATCTTTTGAAGACATCAAGACCACGGTTAAATCACTCCTAACTCCGGCCAATTTGCAGGACTGGCAATTAAAGGGAAAAGAATTCTCAGTAGATCAAGACCTACCATATTTCCGAGGACGATTGCACTTGCCCTGTGAGAAATTACAAAAACAAGTAATCTCCTGTTATCACGATTCTCTAATGGAGGGGCACCCTGGCATTACCAAAACCATGGAAAAGATTAAAAGACATTTCTGGTGGCCATCGTGGAAAAAGGATATTAGAGACTTTGTAATCTCCTGCGGTGTGTGTGCCCAGAATAAAAGTCAAAAGCAGAAACCAGCCGGCCTATTACAGCCACTTGACATCCTCCCTGTCCATGGCATACCCTGTCCATGGATTTTATCACGGACTTACCTCCATGCTTGGGATATACTACCATCTTAGTAGTCGTGGATCTATTCTCCAAGATGGCTCACTTCATACCCCTGAAGGGCCTACCTTCAGCCTCAGTATTGGCCTGAGAATTCTTGGCTAACATCGTTCGCTTACACTGTTTTCCTTCGGTTTTAGTCTCCAATAGGGGAAGTCAATTCATCTCCCACTTCTGGCGCAGTTGCTGTCGTCTAGCCCAAGTTGATGTAAGACTTTCGACCAGTCACCATCCCCAAACTGACGGACAAACCGAAAGGACAAATAAGACACTAGAACAATATCTACGTTGCATGCCCCAACAAACAGAAAACCCCTGGAAGGACATTCTTTGGATCGCTGAATACGCTTACAACAATTCGACTCATTCTGGAACCGGGAAGACTCTTTTTTTCCTATTATACGGACACCATCCTAGAACCTCCAACCTGGATCCTCCCCAAGAAATTGAAGCACCTGCTGTGGATCACTTGCATTCGGAGATCACCTGTGCTTTTAAGGAAGCCACTGCCCATCTGCAAAGAGCTAAAGCTCAATTCAAAAAGGCAGCCGATCGGCACCGTAAAGAGGCCCCTCACTACGCTGTAGGAGACCAGGTCTGGTTATCCACTAAGCACCTGCCCTTAAAAGGACCCCGCACCTTCATTCCGAGATACCTTGGGCCCTACCGCATATCTGCCATAATTAATCCGGTGGCTGTCAAATTGGAATTACCTACGCATATGAAAATACATCCAGTATTCCATGTCTCCTTATTAAAACCAGTATAACCAGAAACCCGATTGACTGAACTCCCAGAACCCGTTTTGGTAGACGGAGAACTCGAATTCGAAGTAAAGAACATCCTAGACTCCAAAATCTCCAGATCTAAATTATACTATCTGGTTGATTGGAAAGGATACGGTCCCCAGGAAAGGTCTTGGGAACCCTCAGAACATGTCCACGCACCTCGTCTGGTCAAGAGATTCCATCTGAATCACCCCGACAAGCCAAAACCCCCGGAGAAGACACACTTAGGAGGGGCCTTGAGGGGGGGTACTGTCATGATCACTGCTTCCAAGGAGCCAGGATAAGCCCAACGTCCTTGGAAGCAGGCCCCTAGCCCTAATCCTAGGCACCAGCCGGTCCCCACAGGGACCTTTTGGACCTTCGAGTGCGAAGAGGTTCGACCCCAGAAGCCAATCGAGTCCTGCACATCACTTTTCGAGTCACAGACACCTTCCTGCCAAGACCCGCGCCTCCGTGGGAATCAGGTGAGCGTTACATTCCAATGACGTCTTTTACTTTGCATTGATTGTCTGACATGTACCTCTGGAAGATCTATAATTTTCTTTGACTACTGTTTGCCTCTCTTTTTGTTTTTCTAAAACCAATAAAGAAAAATAAAAAAAAAAAACAGATTATGACCAGTTTTAACCATAATTGTTATATTAATGATACAGGAGTGGCCAGTTTCCATAAACCAGGTAGTGCAGATAGGGACAGTTCCCTTCTATCTTTCACCTAAATAGGTGGCCCATCACTGCTTGCTAGGTCTAGCACACTGAAGAGGGAGACCTACCCATCACTGCTTGCTATGTCTAGCACACTGAAGAGGGAGACCTACACGTGGCCTTCGTTGCACCTATCCCACACTCATCTCTTCAGCAGAGAAATGATAGGTGCACACCGTTCTGTTCCCCTCCTCCCCATCATCCATGTATCACAGGTGTGAGAAACGCTATTCACTCAGAAAACCGTACAGACCCTATCCTGATGACAGTGTTGAAGAGGTACAGCTGCAATCAATGGAGCAATTTGACTGACTGTAACCTTAAAGTAAGCCGATGACGTCACAACTGACACTATGACATAGATGCATTAGACATGAAGCACACAGGCATCCCTGCATGAAGTTTCGCAGACACTTAGGGCCTCATTCATGGAACGTTTTCGTATGGGATTTCACCATTATAAAACACTTTCATGAATCAGGCCCTTAGACTTATTGTTGGCAGACACGAAGAACATGCTTATGACTCACATAGATAGAGGACTGACACATATGAGCTGCTTGCTGATGCATAAACGCGACTAACATGGGAGGCCATGTAAATCAAGATTGAACCCACAAATAAATTGGAATGAATGGAAGTAGCTGGAAGGGCCAGAGAATACAGAGAACAAGCGGACAGGCTGAACCCGCTGAAACATGCAGACCAGGCTTCCAGTGCAGCCACTGTGCGCAGCTTTGCGAAGGACACAGAGAGGGCAAGGTTTCAAGTTAACAGGAGAGATAGGACACCTGCAAGAATACAAACTGAAATTCCTTATAATTGCAAGCAGGAGAAAACAATGTTGCGGTCCCTACTCACTGATCTGAACCTGCAAGACAGAGCCTATTTGAACCAGACTAAGGTGGCTGTTCCCATCCAACTGAAGGCAGGATGATACAAAAGTAATACCAGGTTCAAAGACGAATGTTCTGTCTCAAGGCCTAGCAGATCGAGGATGGTAACTTGTTGAGAACATACAGCACCTTCGGGTCGTTCTCATCACCTTGAATAGTTGCACTCGGCCTCGTAACATTCCAAAGCTCCAAGGCTGAGAAGATCCTCTTTGCCCAATTCCTATTCACCTTCCACTTTAAGCTCACATTTTGTTGCACTGCCCAATCACAGCACACTAACCTGAAATATCTGTATCTACAAAATTTAGAGGCGGTAGCAGGAGGAGGCACCAGATATGTTTTATCCAATTGTTACACCAACCACCTATATAATGTGTACGTAGTCTACCTTACTAACCAATCCCGATTCACATTAGTTTTTTAGCGTGACATTTTATTTTGTGACGTCATGCGTCAAAAAGTATGGATGACAACCGATGAGCGAGTGTTGGGGAATGCTGCATTGTTCAAATCTCAATCCCTGTTGTTGATTTTTGAATAAACACAGTAAAATTTTGTCATATGGCTGAATCTTCAGTTTTTTGGTCTTCAGCCCAGTTCCTCTTGCATTTAAAAAGGGAGATTGATAATAATTCCCCTGCCTGACTTCAACACGTGCACAAACGGGATACTTAACATCTTTGCAGGGACATGTACCTGGGTTCACAGGTTCAAAAGTAGACAGAAGGTTCCTCTCTTTACAGTGTTTTCTATACAAAACCCATCACATGAAATAAGGAGAAACTTACTTTTTATGATATGGGAGACAAATATAATTTGTTGTTTAGTTGATCAGTTCACAAGCTTGCACTACTACTAGTAATTTAGTTGAGCTTCTTTCTAAATCAGTGGTTATGTCACATAGACATATGAGCTTTGTTATACTGGCTGCACGTTTGGTTTAATTTGAAAAGGGGAAAATTCACTTGCCGAACCTTTATCCACTCACTGACTAGACTGAACAGAACCTGAATAAAGATTATAAATCAATATGCTTCTTTGGACGACAACACACAATAAGAAGGGTAAGGCGGAAAGCCCAATTTAAAGCTCCTACAAATGGATCTTTAAAATGGATATGGTTGATGTAGGATGTTTTCCATTGAAATTACCTTATTCGCGTCTTTTGTCTGACAATGAATGTAGGCATGATCAGGCCATTAAATGTTTCATGGTAAAATACAAGTTTCACTCGAGATCATCATGGAAGAAAGAATTTTCAGCTAATTTGCATTGGACGGGCAAAAAAAAAACTTTTGAGCAATATGCGGTCAGATGTGCTTCTTAATGGGAATTCATACTAGTCAGGTCACTTTAAATGTCATAACTTGGAAATGGCCTTCACATACAACAATTTCATTAGTACACGTATATATTATCGAACATGGTCCATTTTTGGTTTCTTTGAGCGAAAAACGTTTCAAAATGGTGCTGCACATCGTCGCTTGCAGGATAGCTGTGGAGATATAAGGTAATTGTCCTCAGGTTTATGCATCCAACTAACTTGCTCCAAAAACTAAATTAGACACCATATCAATGAAACAAAACCAAACTGTTATATTTACCCATAAGCAACTATTTAAAAATGGCTTGCCCTTTTGATGGTTTTAGCACTATGATTATACCTCATATTTAGTTGTCCCTTCAGTCTTTTCACAAAATAATATTCAAAATGGTGGCACCCATTGAATGCCACGTGGTACATGAAAGCATGCAGAATGAGAATGTTTATCAGATAGGGCAAGTATACTAGACATTGCTTTCCAGTAATAATTCAAATTGGCTCCTTAAAAAAAATGTAATATCAAACTATTTCTCAGCATTAATTTTAGCACATCATCCAACATACACTGTACTTTTTATATAAACATTGGAGGCCATACTTCAAATACCAATAGAACGCACAACTTGTGAAAAAGCACCAGAGGAACTGTTTTTTAAATGAGCTCCAGCCCTCATTAAAATATAGGTAAACACTATTCTATTATAATTCTAAATAATCTTAGTCCCTTTTTGTCTTCAGACACACAACTATTTTCTAACAGAACAAAGAGGCTAGGGAAATTATATATCTAACAAAATATTGACGCTTTACTAAACAAACAACATTATTATTACCAATTGATTTTTAGACAATTCTACAATACTTACATTTTTTAAATAATCTTATGCTCATCGGACCAAAAATATGGGAGTTATCTCCCATGTAAAATATCCTACATTTTATTCAATATTATGAATGTTCATGTTTTTCTTGCATGATGGTCTAAGTGCCACCTGTTAAACCTAGGCTCATTTGTGTAGCACTTTGTGGTTGACCGTGTTGAATGTGTAAAAGAGGTTCAGCGGGACCAAGAGGCATGGGCAGGCCTTGTCCATGATGAGGAGTGCTGTGTCGATGACCTGGATGTGGCGGTCTCCGTAATACATCTTGGTCAGAAGCCAGATTGGTATTCTGGAAGTAGCGTTTGTTGGACAATCTTTTCATTCAGTTGTTGTGTGATGGACCTCTCAGTAATCCACATAATGAAGATGGGTGATGGGGGTGGGAGTTTGTTCGGTCATCCGAGTCAAGTGTAGACTTCCATAGTAGGGGTAGGATTTGGTCAATATTCAATGTGTCAGGGAAGATTACTTGCATGAGTAAGGCTTTGATAGTGTGGAGAACAGAAGTGGGAGCCTTTCCTGTGATTATCTTCAGGATGGAGGCTGGGATGAAATTGTTTTGTAGGGGGTGACCTTTAGTGATGTGACAATGTTTGTGAATGGTTCCAGTGTTAGGGTCTGGAATTCTGAGATCATGGGACATCTTGAGGCATGGCGGTATGGCTGGGATGTCTATGGTGGGCAGGCTGTTGTCAATGTAGTGATGAATATTGCTGATTTAGTCTGTGAAGAACATGTTGATTGCTTTGCATGTCTCTTTGTATTCGGGTACTGCAGGGCTTGCAGGGAGCCAATGCAGTGTTCAACAGCCTTGAAGATGGTGCTGCTGCTCTTGTTGACGGTTTTGGCTGTGTATTAATGTGCTTTGGCTGAAGTGATCAGAGTCCTGTCGGAGGCAGTCAGCTCTTCTATTGTTTTTTCTTCAGATCTTTACTTGTTTTCAGATGACACATTTACTGTCAGTGAGTTCTTGTGTTTCAGGGTGTGTATGGCTTGGTTTTGGTGGTTCGTAGTTTGAATGGTTCTTGCTTGTTGGCAGAGTTAGTTACAGTGAGGTGGTTGAGCATTTTGTTGATGTCCAATGAAGGAGTGAGTGTGGAAGACAGGATGGTGAGGTTTTCTTCGAAGACATCCCCCTTCTCTAGTCCACTACCTCCTCTACCAAATGTAATCTCCTCTGCTCTCCTCTGTCAACCACCTCCAGCTATGAGTTCTTCCTCTTCCGGGTGTAATCTCCTCCATTGCTAGTAAAACAAAGAATTGAGTTAAAAGTTGTATGCACTGTCTAGAAATCTCTCTGGGGTGAAGGGTCCAAATACCTTCACACACAAGCCTCACAATACCATCTGCCGGGATCTTTAGGTCGAGTGGCATGGCTCCAGAATCCCAACAGAAAGTAGAGAAGAAGAAACATGGAGGAGAAACACTAAATTAACAAGGAATCCCGCTCTGGGGGCCGGCATGTTCTAGCACGGATCATGCATGTGCCAGCTGAGTGTTACTCAAGTCTCAGTTTGCTTCCATTAAGCATTGATCATTCGTCCTGGCTCCCGGTATTGCGGAATTGAGTTTGCTGTGATCTGCAGCATTTTCTTGTTTCTTGCACTCTACTGTTTGGAAACCTGTTATTCCTCAACCAACATCATTCCAGTGTGTTCCTGACCAACCCAGTTTTGCTTTGTACCCTTGTTTTCCGGGGCTTGCGCTAGTTGGACAGTGTTTCTGTTTCCCAAACTAAATCCCTTGTCTCTCCTTTCCTTCTCGAGGCAAGACACAGGGAGATTTTGTTTTGTTGTTCTTGTTTTTTTCCTACCCTTGTTTCCCTGGCTGCCTGTTGTTTGTAGTCGGGTTGTTTCTCATTAGTCCCAGCTCTGCTCACTTGGTTCCTTGCCGAGTGTGGGGTGTCGTTTTGTTTGCTAGCTTGTAGCGTGATACATGCTTGGGTTTCCATGCAGTACTGTCAATGCTACTCCTAGATGATTACCATTGATGCGTATTCTGTTTTCTTGCCCCTGTGTGATCGACATGGTTCCTGTGCATACATATATGGGGCACATGGGGAGCAGGTGCAAGTGGATCTAGGTCACCTGGCCTAAGCCCCACCCACCTGGTGCCTTCCTGGTTGCCACTCGTTTTCCCTACTTAAGCGGCCCTCCATCCTCTTTTCCTTTGATGATGGGGAGGAGGTGCAAGTGGATTTAGGTCACCTGGTCTAAGCCCTGCCCACCCGGTGCCTTTCTTGTTGCCACTCTTTTTCCCTAGTTAAGCAGCGTTCCAGCCTCTTTTACTTTGCAGATGGGGAGCATGTTACCTGACCTAGGCACTACACACCTTCTTAGCCATGCCTCTTCCTTTCTGCTCTTACCTCTTCGTCTGCCCTTTGCTTGAGACGCTCTTGATCGAAGAAAAGGGCAATTCCTGTTTGGACCTCTTCAGACCAGGAGGACACAGGGCCCGAACCCCTGCTCAGACAGCAGGTAAGCATGTACCAACATGTTTTCTCCATCTGTCCCCACAGGCCATCACCAACATCAACTTCTCCGGTGCTCGAGTGAGGACAGGTTCTCCGTGGCACGGTAAGTTGTGCATTTGTAAATGTTTAATTCTCGCACTGCAGCGCGTTTAGGCCCGCTCCCTCCTCCATTTGTCCCTGTTGGTTCCTTGTTTGTTGGCCACCCCCGTCCCTGCCTGCCCTGCGCTCCCATTGGTTGGCAGGCCTTTTAAAATCAGCCACCCAAGTCACCCCTTCCATGGCAGGCCCCTCGGTTAAGGACCAGAGGCTAAGGACAACTCCAGTGGGGTCTGCCGGTGTCTGCTGTGGTAGCACATAGCCTGCAGCCCACGACCGGCTGCAATTGATCAAGTAAGTCAAATCTGGGTATGTTGTCTTGTGCTGTGCTCAAAATCGTAGCCTTTTTCCCCATTTTGGGAAAGTCGAATCTGCGTGTGTTGTATTGTGCTGTGCTGAAATACTTAGCCAACAACTTGGTCGCGTGCGCTTGATCGCATCGTAGGTCCCCTCATCCCATTCTGTTCCCTCCTCTTGCATTTCCCTTCCTTCCTCTCGCATCTCAGCCCTTCCCTTTCCGATCTATTTTGTACTATTCTGCCACTGTCTCCTGCTCCACTGTTTTTCTGGCATTACTTTGCGTTGCCTGCATTCTTCTTCTAGGTTCCTGCTGTGTTCTGTGCCCTGTTGACTGTATTGTTGACTGTATTGACTTGGCGTTTACTCTCTGTGGTTCTTGATATTGTGTTGCTATCCACGGTTTGTGGCATCGCATTGCAATTACCTGCATTATACACTTCCAGGTTCCCTGCTGTCCTCTGTGTTTTGCGTTTTTGGTCCTGTGTTGTATCTGCTTTCTTTACTTCCGGGTTCCTTGTTGTGATTTGTGCTTTGCCTTGGTTCTGTACTACCTCTACATTCTCTACTTCTAGGTTCCCTGTTGTGCTTTGCCTTGGTTCTGTACTACATCTGCATTCTCTACTTCTGGGTTCCCTGTTGTGCTCTTTTCTTTCTGATGGTTCTGTACTGCATCTGATTTGTAGGTCCGTTGTTCTTGTTCTTTGTTGTGCCCCACTCCCTTTCGTGTCCCCCCTGGGGCTCCCTCCTGTATGCCCACCCCCCTGCCCAGCACGACCTCCCCTGCCTGGCCTCTCCTGCCCATAGCCCCATATTTTCTCTCTGCACCCCCTATGGTGCTCTCTGCAGGGATGTCAATTAGGGGTCACCAGAGGTCGCAACTGTGACCTCTGAGGTCTCCCTTGCAACCTCTGTGGTCACCCTTGCGACCTCTAAAAAAAAGAAATTCATTTTTTTTGGGTTTTTTTTGTAATGCAAGCCTCCTGGGCTGTGGCTCTTTACTTCTAGGGTGGCTGGCTTTCTTGTTCAGGCTCCTTAAAAAAAAATAAGAAAAATAAGAACAGGAGTGCCACAAGTCTAACAGTTTCAGCACTGTCTCTAAATAAGAAAGAATAGGACTACCAAATAATGTGTCTTTCTGGAATTCTATACAATAATTGCTAGGCTCATTAAATGTTTATTTGAGGCACACTTCAGGGGGTGAGTCACTGATTTAGTCTGTTCTTAAACGCCTCACTCAGCCTTTCATCCTTCTGAGGTCCATAAATGAGTACCAACACAGGTTGGGTGATATTGGGTGTATATTTTTTCTATATAAAGCGCTTAAGCGCTGATGTGCTATATAATAACACATCATTATCATTTGGTCATGGATGCTTGCATACACAGTAATTTGGTAATATGGGCCTATACACACTGATCTTAATGATACATATGGCGATCCATTCTTGGATGAAATGTACATCACATAGTGCTATCGTAACTATATTTTTTGTAGTGTACAATGCTATGTGATGCCACTTCCTGTTTTGTCAACCAGGTAAATATCATGTTCCATCGCTACCCGCGATATCACTTTGGGGTGTGGTCAAATACATCACTTCCTGTGATGTCATCAGGGGGTCAAGGGTCCTGTGATGTCACTTCCGCTACCCCAGGCATTTTGGTGAAATGACATCCCTGGCTCTCTGTCTCACCTATCTTTTCTAACTGCTTTTCTATCGACTATCCTATCCCTCTCACTAAGTCTGACAGGAAGAAGCTCAAAAGGGACATCCTGGTCTCCAAATCAGGCTTCCTTATCGCCGATACCTATACGAGTGCTTTCTCCAGACAGACCCTTACCGAAAATACTATTTGTCGTTCCCTCCCCATATGGTCTCTGTTTTCTCTCCTTTTTCTTCTTCTGCCATTAATGGTGGCACCCGGTGGGAGGCCCTCCTGGCCCCCTTCCACTCCTCTAAAACCATAATTAATCTCCACTTAAATGGCACAATCTTGGTCCACGGCCCTCATGCCAATCTTCTCCTCTTTGATAGATGCTTCCCACACCTTATCAACTTACTTTCCTCTCCTGCTATCCCGTCTTACCTCTATCTTGCTCCTCTGCCGCCCCTTCCTTTGCCACCTCTTAGGCACCCTCTAATGCTTCTTTGGCCACCCTGTTGCCTTCCTCCTCTGCCACCCCTCTGGCACTCTCTTCTCCCTATCTGACTATCCTGCCTTCTCTTCCTTCCTCCTCTGCCCATCCTCGGGCACCTCCAACACTTCTGCAGGGTGCACCTCTGGCCTGTACCCCTCCCTGGAAGTCCTTCAAATGTGGCAACCTGCTCCACGTCACTACTCTCAACTCTCAATCAGCTGTCAAACACTCCTCTGACATCTTCAATCTCCTGGAAGAGCTTAATTTGGATGTACTCGGTCTCACAGAGACTTGGTTCATGGCCTGCTCTGTCACAAGTTTCGACACTCTCCTTCACGATGGCTACAAGATCCTATCTGAACCCAGAACCAACCGTCCCAGTGGGGGGTCTCACCTTGATTTTCCTAGAGTGGATCCCTGCTTCTATCATTCCAGTGCAGCACTACTCCTCCTTTGAATGCCTGGTCTGCAGGCCCTCCATCTCTCCTGCCCTCTCTCTCACTGTGGGCACTATCTACAGATTTCCCTCTTCCTCTCAGAGTGGGCTGCCCTCTCCTTCTACATTCTTGCCTCTACCTCCCAACTTCTTGGAGACTTGAACATCCACCTGGATGCTACCAGCCCTTCTTCATGACTCTTTTGCAACCTCTGCGATTTACTCTCTCTCTCTCTCTCTCTCTCTCTCTCTCTCTCTCTCTATTCTTCCCTCTGGCCTGACTCACTCTGCAGGGCACACCCTGGATGTTCTGATCTCCTCCGACCTTCCCTTCTCTAACGCTCTCACCACTTCTCTTTCTTGGACTGATCACTTTTTCCCTTCTTCCCAGCTCTCTCTCCCCCAGCACTTGACACCTGATGTCTGCACTTACCCTTGCTCTTGCCACCAGCTGGCCACACTTTTTATTTATTGTCTCTATTTATTTTACTGTTTATCCTTTGTACTGCTAGCCCTCTCTCCCTCTCCCCCTCCACTTCCCACTTCCCCTGCACTTACGCGATCTCAATGTTACCTGGCCTAGTAAGATCGTTGTCTCTGTCTTTCCTCTGTTCCCCCTCCCTTGACTCGTCACGCCTTGAAACACTTGTGTATGGGCGCGTTATAAATGCCTTATCATATCATATCATTCCCCACAGGTCAAACCGACACCAGCACTGCCACCTACCTTCGCGGTCATCCGACCCATGAAGCGTGTGTGAGTTGAGGCTTTTGCTGCTACTTCCTCCCCATATCCAGCACCTTTGACTGACTCACACCCTGACACAGCCCTCTCTAACCTTCATCTCTCGATCTCTAACACTCTGGATGTCCTTGCACCTGTCATGAGGATCCGCTTGAAACCCAAATCCAAGTGCAACTCTTGGTACGATTCCGACCTCACTGCCCTTAAACGCAAGTGTAGGGCTGCGGAGATGAAGTGGAGGGCCTTGGCGCATCCCCTAACAAACTGGCCTGCTGTCTGCTCCAAAGTTAGTACAGACGCTCTGTCCTCTCCAAGAAGAGAGCCTACATCCAAGCCTGCATCTTTGCGGCATCTAATAACTCGGCTGAACTTTTCAAACTCTGCAAGTAGCTGGCCAATCCTGCTGCAGTCCCTACCTGTCCTGTTCCCTCCTAGGCCCTCTGCATGGCCTCGCCCTCTCATTTGACTGCCAAAACTCGGGACATCCTGTCCTCCCTCTCTTCCCTACCTTCTCTTCCCTCCTCCTCTACCACTCCTGGCCCGCCTGAGGCTGTCTCTCCTCCTCCTTTCCCCTGTTCACCCGTGACGATGTTTCTAGACAAGTCCGATCTATGAAAGTCTCATCAAAGTAGTTCTCCCCTGCTCATCCAGAACAATCAAGGACCACATTGACACCCTTGCTCCAGGCTTGGCCGATTTCTGCAATCACTCCTTTGCCCTTGGAACTTTCCCCTTTGTCACTGGAACTTTCCCCTCCCCCTTAAGCAATCCCTTGTGCACCCCCTTCTAAAAAATCCTGCTGCCGATCCTTCCTCTCCGGCTAACTATCGCCCGATCTCCATCACTCCTTTCCTGGGCAAACTCTTGTAAAAGCTGGCCATCTCCCAGCTTAATCTACATACTGAAATCTGTTTGCTGCCTCCATGACCACCAGTCTGGCTTCAGAGCTGCCAGAAGCATGGTAAATGCTCTCCTGAACACACCGTGATAACTTGCTCTCCAATTTTGACTCTAATCTCCCTTCTGTCCTCATTCTCCTTGATCTATCCTCTGCTTTTGACATGGTCAACCATGCCATCCTGCTCAATCGTCTCCGGGACTACCTGATCAGGCCCTGGCCTGCTAGACTTCTGTTAGGCAGAATTATATGCAGTACCCTTTGGGAACACCACACACAATTAAGACTACAAGTGACAGTACAAATTATCCTTTGGTACAAGCCTGTACTACACAGTTAAAGTGGTAGCGATGGCTGAGCAGCCAGACCTATCTCATGAGTAAGTGAGCAGTATCAAATAGTTACACAAAGGACAGCAATTACTATGATTCAGGCAAACACTGACTCAAGGTTTTCAAAAGAATATACATGTATTTCACTCTTCAGTTGTATAACATTACACCATTATAAGCAGTTTAACAATCACACTCGTAATACACCCCACCACTTCCCTTAAATCCCAGACAAGTTAAGCTCACAAAATGAAGTGGGAGCAAAATGGCACTCCAGCAATTTAAATGGGAGGGAAAGACAAAGTTAATAGAAATTGAACCACACCAACAGGTAAGTACTCAGGGCAATAGAACAATAGGAACTACAGTGATGGAATCAGGTAAAAAGGCTAAGGGCCAAAGTCAATAGGACAAAAGTCTTTTGCTCAGCATCACACGGTTCAGAGTAGTTCGCGGTAAAGTTCGTGCCACGGATTTCGGACGAGGTTGGGTGGTAGAAAAGTTAGTTTAAAAAGAAGAGAAGGACAAGCCCTCGTATTGGAGAAAGATTTCACACACTTTACCCGCGGCTGAACGAAACGAGCAACCAGGTTTGCACAGTACCTTAAAACAGAGAGGAAGCTGTAGCTGAGGCGGACGTTCCTGGTAGTTCCTGTAGGCTCACGGTTCCTGAAGCGACTGTCAGACTGACACGAAGTAGGAAGACTGGAGTGTCCTGCACTACCCAGGGAAGAAATCAGCAGCAGGGCAAAGCAATGGATACAAGGTGCGCTCCTTAAAACCCAAGCAGGGTCCGACCTTCCTGGCTATCCGGCCCACTGTAGCTCTCTACAGCGAATTCGACCAGAGGAAGGGACCTGGCTTGCAGTTTGGGCGAACTGGTTGGTCCCACCAGCTCGAGGGAAGAAGTTTCCTGGAGGATCTTCTCTGTCGATGGATTCTGACGATTCGGACCTGCAGGAGGGCTTCACCGGGTGGTTTCGTTGTTCAAGGGGTACTCTTCCGTCCGCTCCTTGTTGGTTCTTGCGTTCCAGTGGCGACTTCCAGTTCCAGAGACCTGCTTTTTATGCAGTTTTCCCCCATTCATACAACCTAGCTGTCAATCACACAGCAAGGTGGCTGCCCTGGCAAGGACAGTCACCTAGCCAATCAAACAGGAGTGTGACTTGGATTACCAAGGGAATCCATGGCAGGGGTCCGAAGACCCCTCTCTCACATCCTGCCCACCCAGACTTTCAGGCACCTTACGGAGGGCTTCTGTGCAGAAGCCCGCGAAAAGGCGAGAAGAACATGAGAAAGACTTTAACAAAAAGAAACGGTGACTAAACCCAGCCGGAGCCAAAATGAAATGTATTTGGTCAAGCGGGTTTATGTTCGAGGCTAATATGATAGCCTAAAACAATACCATGGTTATATAAGATAACCGCGGTAGAAATGTTAGGGTAGTTACCACTGCCACCAGCCAAGTCTTGATGTAAAGGGAGCGAAAAAGTACTCCAAGAGACACCGACAAAAAGGGATAGGAAGTAACCCTTTCCAATACTCCATGTAAGATGGGGTGTACTGGGTCTGTAGTTAAAGAGACTACATAAAGTTAATGGCAACTTTACATGTTTCTGGGAGACAGTAGTCAGTCCCAGAAAAATGGAGTCAGAGGAAAGTCTAAAAGACAACCCTGTGTTACTGCACTGAAGGTGCTGTGTAACACACACAAAAATGGTGCTCTTGGAGTAGGTGAGGCTCCAGAGCCCAAGATTACACAAATGGTAAAAACACACACAGCAAAACACATGTAAGAGTGGGAAAAAGGCTCACACTCTTACCAGGTGAAAAAAATAAATCCTAGAAATCCAGCAAAGCTGCTGAGGGACTCATTAGGTAAGGGAAATTAGCCATTTATGAGAATTCTCCCTAACACTCTCCTTTCTCACCGACCGACCCCCTCATATCCAACTGGGGTCTTTCCTCTATCTCTATCTCTACTTGTGGTGTTCCCCAGGTCTCTAACCTCTCCCCTTGGCTCTTCAACCACTACCTGGCACCTCTTGCCCACCACATTGCTACTTTCTGCTCCAATTTTCAATGTTATGCGGATGACACTCGACTTTCTTTCAGGCTCCCATAAGGCACCTCTGCTTCTTCTCTCATACTAGAATGTCTGGCCGCAATTCAGGAATGGTTTGCCGACCAATGACCTCTGCCTTAATGCCAGTAAGACCGAGATACTCCACATTGGAGCACCCGCTCCCTCTTTTCCTCTCTCTCTGGCCGCCCATTCTGGGCCCTCTTCCTGCTCCTTTCTGTGAGGCTAAGAACCTTGGTATCATCTTTCGACTACACCCTCTCCTTCTCTCCTCACATCTCTAATGTTTCTAAGACGTCAAACTATAGGCTGCACCTCCTCAGAGGTATTCTTCCGTTTCACACTTTCCCCCAGAAGCTCTCTGTCTCCAGAGCTCTGGTCCTCTCTAGGCTGGACTATTGCAAAAGCCTCTTTCTAAATCTTCCTGCCTCTACTCTTCCACCTTTACAACTTATTCAGAACAGGACTGTGAGGCGTGTCCTCAAGCCCAGGGAACATATCTCTCCAGCTTTGAAATCTCTTTACTGGCTTCCTATGGCTGCAAGGATCAACTTCAAGACCCTCTGCATTGTTCAGAAGGCTTTCTGTGGCCTGGAACCACTCTACCTCCAACTTTCTCTTCCAAAACATCTTCCTTCTCGAGCTCTCCGCTTATCCACCTCCAACTCTCTGAGGATCAGACGCTTCTTCAAGCAGAGAGTTGGGGGCAGAGCTATCTCCTCGGCTGGGGCCTCCCTCTGGAACAGCCTCTCTGCTTCTCTCAAACTTGAGCAGAACCACCTTCGGTTCCGGAAGCAACTAAAGACCTTCTTTTTCGCTGTTGCTTTCTCTCTTCCTCTGCCCTGCTGATGCACCTGACTGCTCTGCGCACTGTTCACCTGGTCATCCTCTGAACTTGGGCCCAGGCTCCTGCATGTCCAATTGCCCTCGCACTACCCCCGGGCTCCCCAGCACTTAAGGGTCTGTATCTGCCACCCTACAGTCCGATCTCTCTGCACTTACGAGCCACCCGCTGGCTGCACTTGTGAGTTAACTGCACTTCCCCCTCCCGCCCCCCCCATGGCACTTCTCCCCTTCCCTCTTCCCCGCACTTTCGCGATCTGAATGACACAAGACCCAGTAAGATTATTTCCCCCTCCTTGTCTTGTCACGCCTAGAAAGACTAGTGTACAGACGTGTTGTAAATGCCATATCATAGCATTGCATAGCATAGCTGTTATCCCAGGTTGGTGGTTCTTTCTCTGTGGGTATTGTCTCTGAGTTTCCTTGTATAATACTACTACTGGTGTCAGAATGGGCGTAATTTTAGGGGGAGGCAGGGGTGTTTGTCCCCCCGCCAACTTTCATGGCACACCATTCTGTCCCCATTCATTTGGCTGGGGCACCTTTTCTTCAGATGTCATGTCCCCCCCAACATTTTCAGCAAAGTTACGCCACTGGGTGTCCGTTTCTCACACCCTGCCCTTGCTTGTTCTGTTTGTGGACTCAGTGCATGCATTATATGTGGGGGAGGGGGGGCTTGCTGAGCTGCAGTGTAATCACCAGGGGCTTCTGAGTGCTTGTACCACATCCCTGTTAGTATTTCTGTAATATCTGCCTTACCTTGCACAGCGGTGTGTGCTAGTTGGAACCGAATGAAAGTTCCTAATCGGTGTGAGCTCCCTGTGTGATCTTCGCCAATGACCTCTGCCTGGTGTTTCCTATTGATGTCCATTTGACCTCGCTGCTAGCCAGTACGCAAAGCCTGCGGATGCACGGACCGTTTTGTGGCAGGGCCGATGCCACGTCCACTATGGTGGGTGGTTGTGGTGCGACCTCACTTCTGTGTGTACGCAGCCCATAGGTGACGTGTCAGGGATGTTAATACATTACTGACATCACATGAAGTTACATAACAACACAGGAGCCACATACCCCAAACAAGTCAATGTGGGCGCGAAGGGTTTGGCTATGTGCTCCGACTTCAGAATCGTCAACTGTTCTCATGGACCACAAACATTCTCTGGTCCTCCAAACCTCCACTCAGAAACATTCCAATAGTTCAGAAAAAGGGGGAGTAAGGAGTACCAGACTGAAAGAACGGATTATTTACCATCACTTTTGAAAAATATGACGATCAGAGCTAACAGGTATGGTGTGTTCTGCAAGACCTGTCTGTTTTCCTCAAGTCATTCATGTGTATTTTTTAACAGTGCGCGCTACTTGCCCATCATAAATGCTGGACTCGAAGTACCAGAATGCAAAGTGGTGGGAGCCTAAAAGGGAAGAATGGCGGAGCATCTCGCACCCGATGGGGGCCCCCTGGCGGTTGCTGTAAATTCTCCCTGGATTGGAGCATGCGAGCACGTCATCTGCACGTACTAACTTTTTGATCCAGGCATTCAGTTTGTTGTTATGCGCGATTTACACAAACATCCCTGCCGGATAAAAATAAAAAAAAACATCTGTCGTAAAAATGGTCTGGATGTCTTTGTTAAGAAAATGAAGTAACTGTTTAATTCATTCTAATATTTTGTGTGTACATGAAAGCAGAGCAGAGTGTGGGATGTTTGGGTTGAGATGAAAATGGTCCCATGTCACTTCCGATGGCCAAAACAATCACCGCGGTGGATCTGAAACAACCTTAAAGACAGTGAAACAAGGTCGCTGCCAACCCTGCTCGTGACTGACTCAAAGAGTAGTCCCTTTCTTCTAAATGAGGGCTCTGAGTGTAGGGGGGGCGGTGGGCGAGTTTTGCAGTGTCGGGCGATCATTGGCCCCCTTAGAGTTGGAGCTTTGGCGGTGCTGCCTCATGGATTCCAATGGTGTGCTGGCCCTTCTTTGGTGTGTGTGGTGTGTGTGTGTGCGTGAGAGAGAGAGAGAGAGCGAGAGAGAGAGAGAGAGAGACAGAAATATCCCTGTGGTGTGACGCATCCGCGATTCAAGGGAGCAACCGTCAAAACTGCTCAGGCATGCACTTAGAAACTGACGTGTGAGAATCCTGTGGGATCTGGGACGCTCCACGTGCAGGCGGGGCCCAGTGACTGAGTGATGCGCCCCGCCGGGTCACTGTTTCCAGTGAGAATCCTCGGAGGAAGAGAATGCATGGAATGTGAGCAGGCAGCCCAGATGGCAAACACATGCATACTCCAAATGTGGAGGGGCCCAGCCTGCAGCCTCCTCTCTTCACAACCCCAGACGTTCCTTCTGGCACCCATCATAGGCATGCCAGAATACAGGGGCACGTGAGGGCACCGGCCACAGCCTTTCAAAGTCACTTGCTTGGCATCGTCCCCAGCCCTACTGACTCTTCCAAAGCATTTCCCTGTCTGGTTTCTCAGATTTACCGAGTACCAAATGGACAACATGCACTCTTCCCACCCTCATCGTACTGGGGATGAGGCGGTTGAGAAGTGGTCGGAGTAATGTGGGTGGGTTTCCTCGGCAGAGACGTATCCAGGATTGTCTAGCAAATGGGTCCTGAAGCTAATGTAGTTTGGCCCACTGCACTCACAAAAATATCTGTAAATGCCCACACAGCGCTGCTGAGTGGGCATTTACAGATTTTGGGTGGGCCTTGCCCCTTAGGCCCTACCCTGTCTACGCCTCTGGGACTGAGGAGCAAGACCCCAGTCCAAGCAGGTCGAGCAGCACCTGATCTCTTCATGGAACCGAATCAAGTGCAGTTACGCGGCACTGCAAATATGTACTTTCGGCTCCTCAGCATGGTCATGTTTGTGCCCAGTCTGCATATTGTAAATTATTTCTCTGGGGTTTTTATATGAATCACTCTCTCAATCATTATATCAATTATTAAATCTGTTAGTAAATCATCCTCATTATACAAATAAATATACCTAAATGGGAAGGAGGGCAAATAACACCAATGTGGTTTCCTGGCGATCTGCCTTAAAACAAAGAGCATTTTGCGACCATAAGAATTACTGCAGAATGTTATATTTGCAATACGTCTGTGATAGTGATTGGCGCATTAACCCCTTCTGGCAAGTATTACAAGCTTGATTCTCTGATCCTTTCATTTGTCACAACACTCTCCCTAACAGGAAAATGTCTGTAAACCACAAACCATGTGTACCAATTTGGGCAGTGCTCAGGGGTGTTGCTAGGTCTGGAAAAGATCAGGGGCTAAGCTAATGTGGGGACTGGCGGCACTCTGGGCTAGCTAGCATTTTGGTTGTAGCACCTGAACGTCTATCCGGGGCTACAACCAAAAGACCTGGGGCTATAGCTCCCTCAGTCCCCCCCAGCAACGCCTCTGGCAGTGCTTGTTTATGGATGTAGGGCTTGGGCTGTTCTGCTTGATGAGTGAAGGTCTCGTTTCCCTAAATGCTTCACAGAGCTTGTAAATCAATCACTCATTGCCATGCCTTGAAAGTAATTTACAGTCAGTGAACATGCTGGCAGAATGTGGCTGCAGCTTCATGAACGTGATTTACAGTAGTGACAATATTGGCATAGATTGTCGGTGCAGGTTCATGAAAGGGATTTTACAATGACTTTACTATCATAGATTGTGGCCACAGCTTCATGAAAGTGATTTACTGTGTACATACTGGCAAAGATTGTGGCCACTCCTTCATGAAAGTTATTTATAGTGACCAGCAACGTTGATGGCTGCAGCTTCATGAAAGTGATTTACAGTGGCAATTCTACCATATGTCATGGGCGCAGTTGCATGGAAGTGATTTGCAATGCTGCTATATGTTGTGGACACAGATATAATGAAAAAGATGTAAAATGCTCTTGAACCCTGATGGTGCAATGGCATCTGCTGGATTCTTTCATGTTACTCTAGAGAACCAATTGTAAATTGTATGGCGTTTTACCCCCTTTGTCTCAAAAACTGTGCTATAAAATGAGCCATTTCAAAACATTGTTTAAAAATGTTTTTAGGGGAGAAACAAACACCCATCTACCCCAGAACCAGACTACTGTACCTAACGCTCCTTATCTATGCTCGGTCGCCACACTAATTTCTGGGAGATGGTAATGCCCCTCCTTTAAAAATACTCAAATGCCACCTCCGACTGTGAATCATTTACAATGCCAGTGCCGCCTCAAGCACCAAAAGTCACCTTCTCCACTGGAATACACACACTAATGTTACAGGCTGCAGCAGGGACGGCTGGTATGTTTGACAGCCAGGTGCCGCGCCTTGTTTCTATACTAGGGGAAAAATGTGCCACTGCAGCAGCATGATCATCATGCACATTGCGGAAACATGGTGGCACAGGCCTGCATTGGAGTCTATGGCACAAGCTGTGCTTCCTCGAGGAGCTTGTCGGGGGTTGCAGGGCTCTCAGGGGGGCCCTTCCATTTTGTATTACACTACTGAGTAGGTAACTGCTTTTCTAATTAGTCCTGCCACCTACAGATTTTTGTAACAGATGTGTGTGTGATATATATATATCCGGATAACTCAGACGTGGTTACATTTGTGCTCCATTGCTTACCTTTGAGGGGTCTGTTGTGTGTGTTCTTCAAATAATGAGTTGAAGGCAGAAGTTGAAATACCTACACGGCTATTCAACAGAAATATTAATATTTATGGGCACTTGACTACCGGTTGAGCATCATGGAAATCAGAAAGGGACAATAAAGTCACTCCAAACGGATGATTAGTGTATTTTACTACATAATGGAGGTTTTGAGGACAGGTAAAGCATATTGGAAGGAGGTTCACAGGTGTGCTAAGTAGATAAGGAAGCAGAACCAAACTGGGAGGCTATTCAAGCACTGAACGGAGGAGAAGAGGGAATTTATTTGTAGGTACCACAGAAAATTATCATGGTAGTTGGGACACAGCAACAACATGAAAAAAAGAGAAATACTAAGTGGATAGGTTGTCATTTTCACATGGTGAATGGTTTACTTGTGGTCAGAAATTCTCTTCTAGGGACTGCCATGATTGGATTCATCTTCTCTGGTCAACATGTCTTGTGGTGTTGTTACGTCAATTATGTCATTATTAGGCCAATTACTATTTTGAACATTTTAAAAATCCTTCTTTTTAGTGATAGACGGTCAGCAGGTATGTAATAGCTGCCATGTAGACCCATGTGAGGCATGTCAGCCCCATCAAGTTCTATTTCTTTTGCATTTTGGGACTTGAAAGCCTGTATTTGTAATTAACATAGCATAACTACAACTACCAGTCGACGACCATGCTGGAGCCTCCAGACCCCAGTCTGCTGGAAAAGGAAATTAAGGAATACTGAGAGGGTGGGAAAATCAGACTAGTTAATAAAATACACATGGTGTGGATTGGAGAGGCAATTGTTTTGTAGTATTGTGTGTGCATGTAGGTCTGCCTGCGTAGATCATCTTAGGTTAGTAGAATTAGTTGAGTATGTTAAAAATGTATTGTTGTTCAAATAGAACAGCTTTGAAGGTTGGTGATTTGAAATAAATAATGGGAGTTGACTGTGTAAGGGGCTCAAGTATATGCTTGGGTTATCCTTGTAGAGGTTTTGTGAAAGAATAATAAATACAATAAAATATACCAGTATTGCCACTATAAGAGTACACCTTTATGTTGGCGGTGCCCAATATATGGCAGCATGCCACTGTACAAAGATGTATGCTGGTTGCACCTAATATATGGCAAAATTGCCATTATAAGAACACACTTTCAGGCTAGCAGTGCCTAGTATATGACAGTGCCCCACTGATCTCACCTTTTGATTCTGACTGGTTCCAATATATACTAGTATTGCCACTGTAATAGTTGGCTATGTGTAGGATAGGCCAGTATTACCATTGTAAACTATTTCCTGTACAATATATGTTAGCATGCCACTGAACTAACTTTGTAATGCTGGTATTTCCCGATACATGCCAGTATTGACACATAATACCACTTTCATTCTGGCTGTGCTCAGCATATCGCAGCATTTTCTATTGTAAAACAGTTTCATGGTGGCTGTACCCAATATAGTTCTACTGTAAGAACACACTTTCATACTGGTTGTGTCCAATATGTGCCAGCATGCAACTGCATGAAAAGGTTCATGCTGGATATGCTCCATATACATTTATATTAAAAAGCTTTTACACTGCACCCATCATCCCCATAATGGTCTTGTAGCACTGAGGCTTGTTGTCACAGATAATCTCAATGACACACCACAACCCAAAGACAGTTCAAGGGTTTTTATTAAGTTTATTATTTATTTACATTTTTAAAGCACTCACAACCTGCGGGCATCGAGGCGCTCTTATAGGAATTGTTTGTTTTAGTTGTGTAATTGTTTGTCTTAGTTGTGTATTTATAATGCGTTTAAATACCCATAGGTTTCTAAGCGCGGACCCGGGGATTGAACCTGTGTTGCTTAGTGTCGTCTTGCTTCCAAGGCGAGCACGGTGTCGCTGAGTTATCCTCCTGGGCTGCCGTCCTCCTCTCTCTCTCTTGTCCAGATAAAGCAAGACAAGCCCTAACCCAGAAGTCCCTACTCCACAGGTTAGTATCTGTCAATTGTTTACCCCTACAATCCAGTTTCTGCGTTGCTATTCGCGAGGGCCTAAAGAAAACTTCCTTATCTATCTAACCCCCCTCTGGAACTTCTGAAGTGTGACCAATGGTGTCTTTTGCTTAGTTCTCAGGGGTTGTACCTTTCAGACACTCAAACCCCATTCTTTTTTCTCTCGCACCCTGATGTTCCTCTCCCTGTGGGTCTATATTATATTATAGCACTTCACCCGCTCTTCTCCTCTCCCCAACTCCACCCCCTTTGCTCTTTTCTTCCTTCTTGCAAGCTTACACACAATACAGTACCACTTTCTATCACCCATCAATGCTTCACCTTCCCTGAAAACCGCTGCCATGTTCTTTTTCCACCATCCATCCTCCTTCTGGTCTCTTAGTCTGCCATTTCCTCCTCCTCTGACCTCACCCAAACAACCCGACTCTTCTTTCTTCCTGTGACCTCTTCCATCATCCTCCTATTGCTCCCATTGGTCTGCTTTCCCGGGCCAATCTTGCCTGGTCTTTCCGACGTGGAAGGAGCTACATACATGAATAGATGTATAAAGGGTTTAAGCCCGCCCCTTCTCATGTGCTGGTTTGCTGGGACTTAGCAATGATGGCCCATTACAGCAAGCGGTATAAGGTTTCTCCAAGCTGTGGGTTTGTAGCACCTTTTGATGAGCTGTTCCACTGCTCCATCACAGGTGAATGTGCTGCTGTGGACTACTTGTAGTTCTTGATGGAGAGCCGCTCCGTGGCTCCATTACCACTGATCATGGTCTTTAAATTTAAACTGTGCAATGTGCAGCTTTTCAAGTATGCTCTGACTCTTAAAGCAATGGGCCGTGCAGGGCCGCATAGCGGCTCCTCTTCGTTTCGCTGCCGGTTGGTCTGCCGTTTGGGGTGGTCTGGCAAAGCTATTTATTTCTGCAGCTAGTTGTGGACTGATGTTTTGCAGATTCAGCATTCTAAAGGACCCTTGCTGGTTCACCACTCTGCTTCTTGGAATCTGTGGTTCTCTAGAGAAAACAAGAGAGAAACTGCCCCGCATCTTGGCATTCAGATATAGGGTCATTAGGCGTGGTGCATTTGCCAATCATACGTGTACATAAAGCATGGAAAGTGGCTGGGGCCCTCACAACTGCCTCCTACCCCTTTAGGTTAGAACTGGCTCTGGCTTCCACCCTGGTAACCCTCCCACCCCAGGATGAGAGAGGTCCCCATCCACTCTTGGCAGGGTCAGAATACTGACCCTGTAAAATTGTCAAGATAGTGGCAGATTGTGCCCTCCTTCATTGCTGCCACTTGACACGGATGGTCTCAATAATCCACTGACAAGGAGAGTGGATTTACAGTGCTTGATTGAAATTGTACAAAAATGTTATTAGAAGGCCTGGATACTTCAAATTAAGGGGGTCCCCATGGCTCTCTCGACCTCCACGTGGGCTCCCTTCCCCCTAGTCCTTAGCTCCTACGATGTCCCCAAAGGTTTCTAAAGCATGGTAACCCCTACTGTCTGGCTGGTTTCTAATGTGGATGAGACTTTCTATCTATCTCCCTCTGGGACTTTTTAAGGGATACCTGTTGTCTGTTTAGACAGCCAGATGTCACCAGGGATTCTTTTCCAGTCCCTTCACTTGTTACTCTCCACCTGTAACTGGTCTTTCCTCCCTCCGTGATCTTTCTCGTCTTGCTCTCTCAATGCCTGTCTCCTTTTCCTCTATTTTTGTCTCCCCCTTCTTCTCTCCCTCTTTCCTGTTACTCTTAAACAGCCTATCAACCTCCTCTCTCACTTCACTCCCTTTTCCCCATCTGTCCCACCTCCCCAAAACTACTCCTACTACAAGTTTGTTTTCACTCTCTCCTCTGACATATTCTCTCTCAGACACATCTCCCCCTCTCCCTCTCTATCTTTTTTTTAAAAACAATTTATTTAATTTTACCATAAACAAACACACAACAAAACCTTGCAGTACATTTCACAATATTTCAATATTTTACATATATCATCCTATCCCTTTCCCTCCCCCCAACGTCGAGCCTTCTCACATCACGATCCGCATCTACTTCTTCTAGGGGGGTTCCCCTTTCTATGTCCTCAACAGAGTCCTGGTCGCTTGACCAGTCCTGGGGAGGCCCATATAATGTGGCCACTAAGTGTTTCCAAGCCAGGTTTTCCGCTTCTTCCTCCCCTCCTTTATTACCCGCTTCCTGCCAGGGACGTCATTTCACCAAAATGCCAGGGGTAGCGGAAGTGACATCACACGGCCCTTGACCCCTGATGACATCACAGGAAGTGATGTCATTTGACCCAACCCAAAGTGATATCGTGGGAAGCGATGGAACACGACCTTTCACCCATTGACAAAACAGGAAGTGGCATCACATAGCATTGTACACTACGAAAAATATGGTTATGATATGACTATAATGTGATGTACATTTCATACCTGAATGGATCGCCATATGTATCGTTAAGATCAGTGTGCATAGGCCCATATTACCAAATTACTGTGATTGCAAGCAGACGTCCATGACCAAATGATAATGATGTGTTATTATATAGTACTTCAGCTTAAGCGCTTTACATAGAAGAAATATACACCCAATATCACCCAACCTGTGTTGGTACCCATTTATCGACCTCAGAAGGATGAAAGGCTGAGTTGAGGTGTTAGAACAGACTAAATCAGTGACTCACCCCCTGAAGTGTGCCTGAAATAACCCTTTAATGAGTCTAGCAATTATTGTATAGAATTCCAGAAAGACACATTTTTTGACATTCCTATTCTTTCTTATTTAGGTTCAGTGTTGAAAGTGTTAGACTTGTGGCCCTCATGTTCTTATTTTTCTTCTTTTTTAAGGGGCCTGAACAAGAAAGCTAGCCACTCCATAATTAAAGAGCCACATGGTGCTGGCCACAACCCAGGAGCTTGCATTGCAATTTTTTTTTGTTTTGTTAAAAAGATATTTTTTTTAGAGGTCGCAAGGGAGACCACAGTGGTCGCAAGGGAGACCTCAGAGGTCGAATTTGTGACCTCTGGCGACCCCCAAATGACGTCCCTGCTTCCTGCCACACTGCTGTTTCAGCTTCAGTCCATTTCCGAAGATCTCTCCACCAGACTTCTACCCTTGGTCTGTTACATGCCTTCCATCCCATGGCGATTGTATGTTTGGCGAGTATATATGCCAAATCCTTTAATTTACTTACATGTTTTAATTGGCGTGGTCTAGGGAACCCTCCTATCATACATGCCCACGCTGATTCAACATTTATCTTAATCTCTTTATCATCTAGCCGGCAGGCTATTTCTTCCCAGTACTTTCCAATTTCTGGACATGTCCAAAACATATGTGTCATCCCAGCATTTTCTTCCCCGCATTTGGGGCATGTTTGTCATTCTGCGCTCTTCAGTCTGGCTATTCTCTGGGGAGTCATATATGCTCTGTGGGTTACATATAGCTGTATTTGCTTCAACCTCGCGTTCCTAGATACTTTCTTGTGGGATCCTTGGGCCCTCTCCCACATCCAGTCACTCATGGGTTCACCGACATCTTCTTCCCAGTCATGTCTTAATTGGGTCACTTCCTTCCCCACTCTGGACATCATTAGCTCATATAGTCTAGAAATCTCATGCCCTCCTTCTGCTATATCATATATCGTTTCTATGGCTTCGCCAGGCTGCTCTGCTAGTGTTATTTCCGACCATGTCTCTCTAATCCGCCGTACCATTCTGTTATATGTAATATACTGCCCCGCATGTAACCCTGTTTCCTCCACCAACGCCCCAAATTCCTTTATCTCCCCCTCTTGCCATATGTCTCCCACTGTTACGATCCCCACCAGTTCCCAATACCTTCGAATCGTCTTCATTAGTTGCCCTTCTCCTCCTGTCAGTGCCACTAACGGTTCTTGCGGAGAACTCGGGGTTGGGTTTTCCAAGACCTGACAGGCTTTGCGCCATAACTTCCATCCCAGTACCATCATTTTTGAGCGTTCTCTCAACTCTCATTTGGGCAGCCATATCACTTCTTTCAGGAAGAATAGGGCACACTCCAGTCTCAACAATCTCGATTCTGAGGTTGGATCTTCTGATAACCACTTGGCCACATATTGTAGTTGACTAGCTAGGTAATAGATCTCATAATTTGGCAGTTTTATACCCCCTTTATCATGCGTACTTTGCAGCTTCCAAAGGTCAATTATATTCCTAGTCCCGTCAGGGACGTCATTTCACCAAAATGCCAGGGGTAGTGGAAGTGACCCCCTGATGACATCACAGGAAGTGATGTCATTTGACTCCACCCCGAAGTGATATTGCGGGATGCAATGGAACGCAACCTTTCACCCGTTGACAAAACAGGAAGTGCTATCACATAGCATTGTACACACTACAAAAAATATGGTTACGATATCACTATAATGTGTACATTTCATACAAGAATGGATTGCCATATGTATCGTTAAGATCAGTGTGTATAGGCCCATATTACCAAATTACTGTGAATGCTAGCAGACGTCCATGACCAAATGATAATGATGTGTTATTATATAGCACTTACGCTTAAGCGCTTTATATAGAAAAAATATACACTCAATATCACCCAACCTGTGTTGGTACTCATTTATCGATCTCAGAAGGATGAAAGGCTAAGTTGAAGCGTTTAAGAACAGACTAAATCAGTGACTCTCCCCCTGAATTTGCCTGAAATAAACCTTTAATGAGTCTAGCAATTATTGTATAGAATTCCAGAAAGACACATTATTTGGTTTTCCTAATCTTTCTTATTTGGGGTCAGTGCTGAAAGTGTTAGACCTGTGTCACTACTTTTCTTCTTTTTTTTAAGGGGCTTTAACAAGAAAGCCAGCCACTCCAGAACTAAAGGGCCACATGGTGTTGGCCAAAGCCCATGAGCTTGCATTGCAAAAAAAAAAATATATATATTTTTTTCTAGAGGTCGCAAGGGTGACCACAGAGGTCACAAGGGAGACCCCAGAGGTCGCAGTTGCGACCTCTGGTGACCCCTAAATGATGTCCATGAGTCCCGTGCCATAGCATAGGAATTCTCTGCATATGCTCTGTAGCTTAATGAAGAATCGCCTTGGTATCAGAAATGGTATGTTCCCAAAGAAATGTAATAATCTTGGCAACACCACCATCTTCAGCAGCGCCCCTCTTCCCATCATTGCCAAAGGGAGCTTAGTCCAGAAACTCATGCTATTTTCGATGTTTTTTACCGCTTTCTCTGTGTTATGCTGGTGTTCTGCCTCCACCGTGTGATAAATGTCTATGCCCGGGTATCTGAACGTGTTGACCTCGCATGGTATTTGTAAGACTGGTAGTTGATCCCGTGGGATCCCTACATACCTCCCCAACGGGAATATGCATGATTTTGTGGGATTCACTGCTATGCCAGACAGCGACACAAATCGCTCCATCACCTCCAGGATACATTGGAGGTTTTCCTCAGGATATCATATGTACAGCAACATGTCATCTGCATATAGCGAAACCAAATGCAGTTCTCATTGTATACTGATCCATATTACCTCATACTGCTGTCTCAAGTATATTGCCAGGGGCTCCACTCCCTCTCTATCTTTATCTTTCCTGCTCTCTTTCTCACTCACCTTTCACACCCACAGCATCACACCACACAACCGGTACCACTCACAAACAATACCTTACCTGCACTCTCACAAAACAGTGCCACAGTCTCCTCTGCACTCCACACCCATCCTGCCTGGTCTCTTGGTCCATCATTGCTCCATCTGACCTCACCAGAACACCCTTTAATTTCATATGGGCGTTTATAGCCCAACCTATCCCAGTCCAACAATGCTCCTGGCTCTCATTAGCCTCCCTGGTCACATGCTCCTCTTGACCAATCTCTGGCCAAGATTTCCTCCTGGGGCTGGTGACTTCCCCTGGAAGGCCAGAAAATAGGGTTTAGCCCCACCCCGTGTTCAATCTCCATTTGCAGCGTGGCAACCATGTGTTCAGGCTGCTTTCTTTCCTTTTGGCTTTCTTCATGTGCTGGTGAGTTTCGTTTCTAATTGGATTTTGGAAATATTTCTGTCCATCCCTGCTTACCTGCTTTCACTTCTTACTCTTAGTTAGTTTTCTGTTGCTCCAGGATTTCCTTGGGTTCCATCTGGGGTTGGTGGGTCTGGTGTTGGGACCCGTAGCCCTTTTGGGCAGGGAAAATCTCAGCCCATTCCATTTCTGGTCTCGATTCTATTCCTTGGGTTCCAGTCCGGTTTTTCTTGGTTGCGCCCAGGTGCACTTTGGAAGTTTCAGTTCTGAAAAGGACAAAAGATAACTTTGGCCAGAAGGGAGGCTGACGGGCTTTGTGGAAGAGTCAGTGGTACTAGCAGTCATGGATAAAGCACAATCAATGGGGACAATGACTGGCCCACCCCCTTCCCCAACTCCCTCACCCCACCTGTGGCAAATGCCCTGGCCGGTCACCTGCCCTAGTCTGGGAGAGGTTGCCGGCCCCCCTTGACAGGGTCAAGACCATGATGACCCGGTCACACACTGTAAGAACACAATGTCATGCTGGCTACCCCCAATATATGCCAGCTTGTCATTCAGTGAAAATGTTCATGCTGGCTGTGAGCCATACGTGCCAGTACTGCCAGTGTAAGACATTTTTATGGTGACTGTGATAAAATATATGACAGCATTGTCCTGGGAATAAATTCCCATGCTGACTGTGCTTTATGTCAGCATGCCACTGCAGAATACATTTATGCTTTTGTTGTGAATATGTATACTGTCCGTGTGGCCCTCCTGCTCCACCAAACACATTGATGTAAGACACATCACTCAAACACACACACACACCTGCATTCTCTCAAATATGCAAACTGCATTTAAAGCATACTGCTTCTTACTGCCTTTCTTATGCTTAATCAATAGTTCATGTACACTTTGTCTATACCTGCTCCCACTTTGCCCTCATTCCTTCCTCCCAAGGCTTAAGTCTGGATACCCCTGGTGTGGGCCCAATTTTCCAAGCTACTGACAAGCCTCAGCACCGGGAGACCATTTTGGTGGTAACGGCACATTATACAACACTACTTATATTACTGCAGTCAACATACATACCACAGCCCTAGCCAATGCATCCTATCTAGCAACACGAAGATCCCTTCAGGGCAGAAATGCCTCTATTCTCTCCAAACAGATCACTCGGAAACAGACCCACACACAGAAGTCAGGGTACTTGTGGTCTGCATGCATCACAACAGTAAATCTATCATGCCATGTTAGATGCCATCTGTCATGCCTATGTTAGATGTCGCCGTGTAAGATGTGGCTGGCACCATATATTTGCCTATCAATCTATGTAATCAATATTAAGCACTTATTGTAACTGTATGAAGCAACATGCATGTATGCCTTCGAATGCACTTATGTAACTAAGTAAGCCTTCTTAACAGCGCTGTGATGCCCAAGGCCAGTCGGCACTTTACAAATGCAATTAAATAAATAAACAAATTAATTTTCCCTCACTAATCTGCCCCACCTCTCTCTTTCAGAGCCACCAGAGCACCCGGAGACCATGCAAATGGCGGCGCAGAGTGGCATAAATTCCTGTAACATGACATACAGGGAAGCAATTGCGCAGGAACAAGACAGAGATGTGCTCCGGCAAACATTGTGTCTTGCTGGAGCGCAGTTCCATGTAGACCCGATGCCCAAACACCGCCCAATTTGAGGAAGCTCTCTGCAAGAATCTCCTTACCATTGTGCATTTGGAGTCTGTGGAGAGTCTCAAGGTCAGCGGCACTAATGAACGACCTCACAAACAGCCACTGGAAGTCCTCCTTTTCTCAACAGGAAAGCCCAAACTCAAGCAATGATTGAAACGTCCAAAGTGTTAGATCTGTCTATTGCTTTGCACACATCATACTGTCATGGTGACTATTCTGACAGATGAAATGAGCACCATACGCAGCGTGAATTGCATGCTAGGAAGGAATGCACGTTTGAACTACTATTACAGACAGGTTTGATAAATTGGTGGCCATTCTTATGCTCCCAAAATGCACTTTGATTTTATGCAAAGCAGCCACCATCCTATATTCAGGGCACCCAAATTAGTCAACATCTAGCTTCATCCCTCAATCCCACCCACACCACTGATAATTCCCATGCCCCCCCACCTACTACCCCCTCACCCGCACACGAGGTGGGGAGTTCCCCCTGTAAATTGTGTCCATTTCCAGCTGTGATGGCATATGTTGAGTCAGTGTAAAAGATAATTACTTTACGAGACTTTCGCAGAAGCTATTTTTAAAAAGTTTCTTTTCGTTTCTAAAAGGTGATGGCATCCTTTCTCTGGCTGGTCCTGAGCTCCATCTGGGCACCAGGATGCCAGGCAGATGGTGGAAGCAGCACGATGCAAGGGTTGTGGGGTTTGGTGCCTCCCTTCACCCTTAAGAATCAAGACGGCCGATGGGGCCAGCATTTTGACCGCAGGGAGGGAGAGATGGGGATAAGGAGGGTTTCATTTTGGTCAGGGGGCTTCAGTTTACAGGGCACATTGACCACAAGGAAGGCCATGACGTCATCGTCACAAGCTCTCACATCTCCCTGTGGCCCAGCGAAGTTCTGCCCATACGTCAATTGACTCACGACTCTTGCACATCATGACAAGAGATCACCAATTTTTCGAGATCACCAATGTTTGCATTTGCAAAGACTCTAAATATGTTTAGATCCTTTCCCAACACAAACACTGCCACCTATGCAAGGAACTCATTCCATAATGAAAATTAGAACCGTTTTGCTTGATTCTTAACTCTTAGAAGTCTGCTCTCTTTATCGGAGAAACCATGACTTAATAATGAAGTTTATTAGGTTCCACAGAGAATTATATTCACTCCAGCATTCATTACATATTCTCATTGTGTGTTAGTAAATAGTGACTAAGAATGGTAATCACATGCTGCCTATTGACCAATACATGTGCATGTTGCCGACTGTATGGACATCAGTTTCGCCAATACTCAGGCTTTTCCAAGGCATACAACTCAAATGTTCATTTAACAGCTCAAATGATTGTCAGCATGATGCAGCTAATACATTCAGCCCATAATCGAATATATACGATAAAGGTAATCCAAAATGAAATGTACAGGGACACGGGCGAGAGTAGAGAATTTAATATTAAGTTGCATTTGAGGATCTATCATAAGAGATGATTCAAATAAGGAAAGATGGTTTAAGGGTATTGTGCGTCCACACACCAGCACAGAACCAACCAATAGCAGTGTTGGCCAGGGTCAGACTGGGGCATAAAATTGTCTCGGGTACCAACGAAAAAGTGGCCTACAGTTGCAAATGGGAATTCATTCCTTTTGTGACGCTGTTTGAATAGTACCTGGGGGGGGGGAGAGAGTGTGGGGGTCTGATACAATGTGATGAAAATTGTACATTTTAAAGAATATTTATTCAGCAACACTGGTCAAAACTATTAGCTACATTGTGTAGTAACTGATCAAATTGGACAATAAAGTGCCCAATTTGACCCAAAGAACTTGCCCACACAAGCATTCTGCGTTTTTGGTTTGGCCATGGGCCTATTGCCCTATAAGCCAGTCCGAGCCTGGTGTTGGCCGCATCTGGAGAGTTTAAATCTACATGCATTGTAGCTTTGAAAGTGGCATGGAAGTGCTTGAAGAATCACGTGCTCCAGGCGATGTGCACCCTGTCCTCCTTGTGCTTATAAACTATATACACCTCATCAAAATATAAAGAGTATCCATATATGGCAAGAACCTGTTGGCTCCAAAGAATTATGCATATCGCCTGTGTAGGTCTTTCCATTTCTAGTTGGTCAAAATGATATCTGGATGTAGGAAATACAAATTTACTTTGCCGATATATTGGTTCTCAATGAACAGACTACGTGTAAGCAGAAGAAATAATAAAAGAGTACCTGCATATATGCTGGGCGTCTCTTTGCCATATGGACAAAATCCCAATAATGTATCCATTCCTTCTTAAATATTCATTTATTTACTTTATATATTTTTTGTATTTGTAGCGCGTACTGCAGCCCCAAGACATTGAGGCACATTCACAGAATCTGTGATCGGAGTCTGTTAAAGCAGTTATCGTGAACACCTGTAGCTGAGTATCTTCCGAGTTGTTACCTGTAGCTTCTGGGATGGTTAGTGGTTTTAGCGTCCCTTGTGGCGCCGCAATGATTTTACTCCTCTTATATCCGATACCACCGTCATTATGCTCTGACATCATATGTAAACACGGTTCATGCGTGTTGGGTCTTCGGCCGTATTATGTTGCATGGGTGTTTTTATTAAATCCTGTGCCAAAAACTCAAATATTAAAATTCAGAGGTGACTCCAAGATTATGAAAAGAGAATGGAACGACACTGGGGCTCATTACGTAGTTCGGCAGTAACCGTGCCGGTGCTACCAGTGGGTTGCCTCTGGAACCATAAATATTTACCGGCGCCTGACTTCCCGGTGCCACCGGGGAATTACAATCCCGGTGGCCCGAAAATCAGGTGCCGGTAAAATGTTGCTCCCCAGTCCACCATGGAAGCACCGGCACTGTTGCTAATGGTGCCGGTGCTTCCGTGACGGTCTGCCTACCGGAGCCGCTGTGGCCTGCAGGGTCAGACCTGTCAGGCACAGTGGTCCGGCAGTCAGACCTGTAGAAATACCCGTCCGGAAACAACAGTGCCGGTAAGTTTACCGGCACCATTGTTTCCGGAACAGCATACTTGTAATGAGCCCCACTGTTCACTTCCTCTCACCTCTGTGAATAGAACAGGTTTAGAGTTTGATATGGTTGCTCGTAGCCCATGAAGGGACTGGCCACAAAGTGGTCATTATACATAATTCTCTTTCTTGTTAAGGATGTCCACAGTAAAGGCGCTGGAGAAGCGTTTCCCCCCGGGGTGATTTTGGGCACTGCACAGGCCCCTGCGCATAGAGCGCCATGTGGGGTATTTAAGAGGTAGGGAAGGTTCGGGAGCAGTCAACGGTTAGGACATGTGGTGGTGGTGACAGGTAGGGTTTTGGAAGCGTTGTGTTTAGGGACATGGGTTTCTTTGGGGTGGGTTTAACATTTTTTTTAAAAACACTATAAATGATGTTATCTACATTTTGCAACAGGGAAATAAACTTGTCCTTCCTACCCGCACCGTGTGGGTGCGGGTAGCAAGGACAAGTTTGGGGGGGTCATTTGTAGGGTGCATGCTAAATAGTGTGCCCGCAGCGTCGTGTCAGGGCATATACAGCAGTGCCTGAGCCTCGCCACCAGGGGGCAGTGTGGCGTTCTTCAAGGGGCAGCCTCCTTTATGCTAAATCAGGCAGGCTCTTGCTAGGCAGCCGGCGTGTGTGTTGCCAGTTGTTGCCACGTGGGGCAGTGTGGTGCGAGGCCTGCTAGAAGCTCATACATAGCTGTTTTTTTTTTTTTTTTTTTTTTTTTTTTGATGTCTTAGTTTAGTGATAAACTTTTGCATCATGATAGATCTTATCTAAAAACGAAGAGAATGTATGAAGGGTTTTTACAATTTTTTTCGTTTGAGATGAAGGATATCAGTGAGAAAAAGGACAACTGTAAATATGTATTTGTTATTAGTTCCACTGAGGATGGTGTTCCATCTTTCATCCGTGGTCATTTCTTTTAAAGCCAAATCGAAATGGGCCCCAAATTGCATACGTTGGGCTGCCAGAGCCGAACATTCCATAACTAGGTGAAATATGGTCTCCGGAGTAGTTTGAATTTCACAAAAACGGCAGTAATTATTTGCTTTAGGGATCTGGTTTGTTATGGCTAAGTAGCAATTTGTCGGCAGGATATTCAATCTAATTCTCAAGAATATTGATCTAATCACTGGATCCGGAAATAATTGCAGGTATGGTTGTGGTTGATTTAGTTTTCTATTGTCCTTGTTGCAGTGTAGCGTCCGCTTGTAGGAGTTCTTCTGTTCAATGGTTTTGAGCCAGTCATTTTGTAGAAGTTTAACTTTGGCATGTTGGGGGCGCTTCATTAAAAGTTCTTGAGATATTTCGTCTTGTTCCATTTCCTTGGCGATAGATTTTTTCCATTTTAATAGTGCCGTGGTATTTAATGTCGCCGTTTTAGTTTTGAAAATTTTAATTGCCGGTGTCTTGTCGTCGGACAGAAGTTTGCGATAGATGTCAAAACGTTTCCATCGTACCATTGAGGTGATTGATTGAGTTGCAAGTTCGTACCCTATTCGTGGCATGGGGTACGATTTTGGTAGAGATAGGATCTTACGCCAGAATATGGACTCAAATTTCGTCCAATTTACTTCTTGTGCATTCAGCATTGTTTCAGAGCCGTAGGTTATTATTGAAATGTATTTTTGCCTATAGTACGCAATTATTGGTTTAAATGAAAACTTTCCAAATTTTCTGTGTAGGATACAGCCTTGGCGTGCCAATGCTTGCGCCTTCTGCTCGATTTTATCCAACCATTCTGCTTCTGTATTTGATTGGTTGATCGTAATACCCAGATACTTGAATGTTGTCACGTTTCCCAACTTGATTCCATTGATGTTGAAGGTCGGTTGTTTTTTTGCTTTAGGTTGAGGTTTCGTCAATTGCATAGATTTTGTTTTATTGATGTTGATTGTTAAGTCATTTTGGATCATGTAGTTATTCAGGGCTGTGAGTGAATATTGCAGTCCATATGGAGTTTTGTCCATTAAGACAATATCGTCTGCGTATGCCATTATGGAGACAGGGGTTGAATTGATTTTTGGGGGGTTTAATTTGTTGTTTTCCAGATGTTGTTCAATATCTGATGTGTAGAGGTTGTATAGAGTCGCTGCTAAAGGACATCCTTGCTTCAATCCGTTAGATGTTGGTATTGCTTCAGTGGTCATTCCTTGTTTTGTAAGCCTGACTTTTATAGAAGTATCTGAGTAGAGCAATTTGATGGGCTCGAGAATGTTCGAAGGGCAGTTCCATGTTTTAAGTTTCGCCCATAATTTTTGCCGGGATATCGCGTCGAAGGCCATTTTTAGATCGATGAACGCGGCGTATATCTTGGTCTTGCTGTTAATCGCTTCATGTTTAATAAGATGTAGTAGAAGAAGATTGATGTTCGTTCCAAGATTAGGGGTGAATCCGGTTTGTCGTGTTGAGAATCTGCCCGTCGAGTTGGCCCAGGCAGTAAGTTGTTTTTGTAGGACTGATGCAAAGAGTTTCCCTAAAGGATCAAGTAAGGCAATGGGGCGGAAGTTTTGTGGCTTATCACGCGGGCCTTGTTTGTGTATAGGAACTATTGTTGCCGTTTTCCAGGTGGTAGGAATTTGATTATATGAATTTATAATCTCAATTATCTTGTGCAGAAAGCTTGCCCATGCCGAGGGATCTTGTTTAAGCATGGCATTCGAAAGTCCATCAGGGCCCGGGGCTCTTGAGGTGTTAAGTCGATTTATCATGGATAAAAGATCTTCATATGAAATGGAAACTGACCATTTTATGTTATTTTTGGTTTCCTCTTGTTCAGGTGAATCAAGTAGAGCTGCATACATGTTTGAAAAATGGCTGACCCATGTCTCCTTTGATACATTAGCTGTTAGCTTTTGTTGTTTTTGATGATTTTCATTCAAGAGATTCCAGAGTTCTTTGGTATTATTCGTCCGATATGTTTTCATTATTGTTTCTGCATCACTTTGTAGTAATATTGCTTTTTGAGATTTTTTCCAGTTATTGTAAGTTTGTTTTAGTTTAGCGATCTGATTGGTGTTTTCCGGTTGTCTATTTTTCTTTAACTGTCTTGTTCGTTTCGCTAGCTCCTTTTTTTTTGCTGCTATTTCCTCATTGTAACTGTGCAGATGGGTTTTTTGTGAGCGATTTTTGACTGTTAGCTGAAACGGGAGCAGAATCCATTCATAATTCAATTTTTCCAAATCTGGTTTTTTGGAGGTTAATAGTTTCTTTGGCAGTTGTGTTAGTGCTGTTTGTGGGATGCGAAGTCTTGATGATGTACCATCCAGTTCAAGTAAGGGTAGTACTAAAACTGCCTCTTGTTGTCTGGTAGAGTATGATTGAACTGTTAGCATATTGTGATCGCTAGTATCACAGATTATGGTTTGAGCAATGTCGACCGAATCTTGCAAAGTTTGGGAGAGGAAGATATAGTCGATGATTGCTACAGAGGAAGCTCTCCTCCATGTTGGTATAAAGAGGGAAGAATTATTTTTTGCATGGTTTAGCAAGTTAAGATCTCGGATATGGATTTCTTTCATCCATCTTAACGCTTTAGCGGATAGATGTTCAGGTAATCGTGGAGTACCAGTTTGTGTGATGAGATTGATGTTTAAATCTCCGCAAAGTATTAGTTCCAAGTTTCTGTGGGTGTCAATTAGGTTATCGACTGTAATGAATACAGCGTCGATAAATTCATTAGTTGTAATGGCTGCAGGATTCCAGTAAAGATTGAATATGGCAATTTTTATTTCATCATTTTCTTTTTGGTCTCGATGGGTCTTTATTGTTATTATGGTCATCTGGATCCACGGGTTTATATTTTCGGTTGTCAATACTCTCCAATAAGGGTTTATTTTAATTAGAGTGAGGAGACCTGATGCTGGCCTTCCCTGATTTTTTTTTATAGCAGGATTTAGGAGAGCAAGGAAGCCATCGCATGCTGGTGTATCAATAATCCAGGTCTCTTGTAGACAAATGATTTGAAAGTTCTCAAGATCAGTTGATGGCTGAGTGTATAAGTGAAGATTCCCTCTTGTATTCCATGAGCACAGTGACCATGTAAGATTTTTATTGTTTAATTGTTATGAGTATGAGTAGGCTGAGCTTCTTGAAGAGATGGTTTCAGCAGATGAAAGCTCTAGATCGTAAAGCCTTTTAAAGGGTCGATCATGACGGTTCCATTGGTCTGCTCTTTTGTCTCTGATCGTTTTTTCGTTATTGCTGTGATGGTCATTTGTGCGAGCGGGCCTATCGTTTCTTGCCGAGTGTTTCCTTGTCGTTGTGGTGGCCCAGCATTTGAACCCAAGTTTTAGAAATTCAGCACTTTTTGATACTATCAGTTGTTGGTCATCTTGATTCGAAATTTCAGCAACAATTTTGTCTAGGTATTTGTGATCTTTAAAACTGATTAAATCAATCTCAGTTGTTGTTATGTGTTGTAATTGAGGTATTGCTCCAAGCAGGCGGAGAGTATTTGTTCTGTTCATTATAAGAGGTTCTTTTCTGTTGATTCGATTTTCAATATGAATTTCGTAGATTTGAGTTTGTTGCAATGGGTTTATAAACGTTGGCAAAATGCAGTCGGATGTAGATGTTATGTGTACAATGAAAGAGTTGTCCGAGACTTGATCAGAGTCTTCTGCTAACAAAGAGCAATTGCTAACGGATAATATGATTGAATTTTCCTATAGAGAACTTTCTGAGATTTCTTCGTATTGCAGTCTCGACTGCGGGTCTCGGGGGCTGTTGTATTCATCGAGTATTATGTAACTTGAGGGTATTACAGATTGTATGTCTGATGACATATCGTTTGAGTCTTGGTGTTTATGGGTTGTACAGTTTAGTAGATCATCCTCTTGGGAAGCGGAGTCTGATGTGGATTGAGGGCGTGAGGATGGTGTTCCGTTCTGTAACTGCCTAGTAATGACATTGGTCGTATCCGCTGATTTCTTCTCCACCGTTCTTAAATTGGTTTTTTCCAATAAGTCCAATGTTCTTGTTTGTGGGATTAGTTCTGTGGATCTTATTGCTCTGAGAAACGCTCTGGAGCCTATTTGTCGTTTTTTGACGGTTTTAGGCTGTGTTGGTTTTGCAGCAGTGATTGCTTTTTCTTTCGAAAAGATCTCGTATTGTTCCATTTTATTCTCTTTTGGATGGCCGACGCTTCGTGCCTCTTGGTGTAAAGTTGGAGCAGCCACGAATCTCTGTTGGGTGGTGTTTCCATCAGGTATTTGCAGTTGTGCCTTTATACTTTGTATACGATTTTCATTTATTTGTGGAACTAGTGTTTGATTATTTCTTATATCCACCCATTGGTTTTGTTGTTGTTCACGCTGTGCTTTGAGAAGGGTTAGTAATTCAAGGTTTAGGCTTGTTTTTTCCTCTCGATCGCTTCTAGCCATTTCTGCTAGTCGTTGTTGCCAGCGATTTGATTGTTCCGCTTCTGAGTTCAGTCGGACTTCTAGTGTATTGGTGAAGTTCTCGATGTATATCTGTTTAGAATGAATCATGGCTAACAGAGTTGCTTGATCTTTGATGTTATCCTTCATTGATTCTTGGATCTTAATGAAGGGTATCATTGATTGCGAAAGCACTCCAATCAACATATTTTGCAGGTCAAGCATCGTAGTTGGAATCCTGGGGTTGGTGTTTTTGTCCTGTTCAGTGTTCACAGATGGTGGGATTGGACGTTTGCTTTCTGAAGCATATGCTGCCTGTTTTGACTGCTCAGTTTTATTGAAAATGTCGGGCGTGTAAAATGATTCATCTGTATCGTAGTTAAACTGATTGGGGAGCTTGTGGTTACCCGATTGAATCGTCTCATGTTCTTTTTTGATTGTTCTGTTTCCAAGGTCTTGTAAAAGACAAGGCGTTGAAGTCAGTTGTGAGTTATGGATTCCTGATGTTGTGCCAAATATTTCTTTTCGTTTGTCAAGATTTAGCATGATAGATTCGATTTCTGTTATATCCATTGATAGTCTTTTTGCCTTGGTTATAATTTGTTTGTTAACATTTTCAGTTGCTTGTGGATATTTGCCTGGGTTGTGTGTTTGAAGCCATGCAAGCTTAGCTAGTCTTGCTTTCTCCTTTTTCGCTTGCTGAATTACAGTTATTTGTGAGTTGTTTAATGTTATGGAAGTCTGTTGTTCTTCTAATTGTAAATTGTGAGGTTCGTGAGGTCCCCTTTTGTTAGAGGGGTCATGTGATCCAATTCCAATGGTGGTTATATCTGTATGATCTGTGTTAATGACCTGTACATTGACTGTTATTGGGTTAGACTCTCCTGTGCAATCGTTTCCTTGAATCGATTCTTGATTGGCTATGTTTGCTTGTTGTCCTTTTATTATGGAAGTTGGCGGCTCTTGGCTTTTCTTTGCATCGTCGAAGGCTTGGATGTGTTCTATGAAGGACCGGTGGTTTGGATCAGCGTTCGTGTTATGTGTGTATGGTTCTTTGTTATGCGTCTGTCGATGAGGGACTGCAGGCAATTCTTGGTTTCGGTTCCCAAGTGATGGTTGAGGTGAGTTAGTTGATTTCTCAGATTGGCCTTGTCTTGAGCTCATATATAACGGTTCTTTTATGTCTTTTATCCATTCGTCACAGTTTTCTTTTTGTTCTATTTCATCGAGATGTTCTTCATCGGTTTGTTTAGTAGTTTCTATGGGCAGAATGTTTCCGCTTACTGAAATTTCAGGCGTACTTGATAGGCCTGGATAGTGTGATGTATTAGGGATGGGGTCTGGCAAAGCTGGTTCACCGTAAATTTTAGGTATATTTAAGTCGCTTTCCTTTAGGAGTTTGTTTTGAACGATTTCTGCTTGAGGTACACTTGATATTTCCTCATAGTTGTTATCAGAGGCATGTTTAATAAGGTGATGTTCAGTGTCGTGAGTAGCGGTCTGTATCTGGGGGTTCCGTGTCTGTTTTGCTAGCTGGACTCTCGAAAGTGATTGTTCTAACGTCAACTGTGATACGTCAAGGACAGACAATGCTGCTGTACCTATTTTGGTTCTTAATCTTGTTTTTGGTCGCACGGTAGGTTGTTGCTTCGGTCTCGGTGACGACATTTCTTCTTTAAGTAAATCACCCACAAGAGAGCGAGAGTTGCTAGCAAGACGTTAGAAGCTAGGTATCAGATTCTCAGTTCTTGTTCTTATAAGCTCTTAGTTGTTATAATTGGTTCCGGGTAATGTTGTTTGCCACAAGATCCAAGGGACAAGCCCTTTCGGTCTCTTGTGGGATGAGAGGTTGGGGATCCCGAGATGACGTCTCCGTTGGTTTGGTAATATTGTTCACCACAAGATCCAAGGGACAAGCCCTTTCGGGCTCTTGTTCTTATAATCTCTTAGTTGTTATAATTGCTTCCGGTTAATATTGTTTGCCACAAGATCCAAGGGACAAGCCCTTTCGGTCTCTTGTGGGATGAGAAGTTGAGGGTCCCGAGATGACATCTCCGTTGGTTTGGTTGTAGTGTTCACCACAGGATCCAAGGGACAAGCCCTTTCGGTCTCTTGTGGGATGATAGGCTGAGGGACTCTGTCTGATGTCTCTATTACTTGATAGTATTTTCCGTCGCAAGATCCAAGGGTCTGACCCAATCGGTCTCTTACGGGGTGAGAAGTTGGGGGTCCCAAGGTGACGACTCCGTTGGTTTTGGGGTGTTGTTCGCCACCAGATGCAAGGGTGGAGCCCTATCGGTCTCTTGTGGGGTGAAGAAGTAGAGTGTCGCAGAGTGGCGTCTCCGTTATTTTGATAATGTTGATAGTATTGATAATATTGTTCACCACAGTCTGAGGGACTGACCCTATCAATCTCCTGTTGGGTGAAAGGTTTAAAAATTCCAAGAGTGTAGCTCCGTTAGTTAAAGAAGAAATGAATGGGGATCAGTTGGCAGGAGTGGAAGCGGTCTTACAAGCCTTGTACTGTGAATTCTGTCGCAAAAAACCGTAAAGTGTTTACAGGGTGCTCTTAATTGTTCACCTGCATCAAGTAGCTTGGTTAGTCTGGTCTCAATGACGGCAATAGCGCTGGGGAGGGTATAGGGCTGTTTCACAGATTTCCTTAACTTATTAGGGAGAGATGTTTTCGTCACCAGATAGAGAGTAGAGGGGAAGATTGATGGAGTTCTCAGAAAGTTTGGGAATTAGCGATACGTGCTAGGTTCGTGTAGCAGTAGTACAGCAGAATATGAATAGACAGTGAGTGCAGGTGGCAATCGGGCGGACGTGTCGGTGGAGAAGGGGGAGGGACCTAGTCGATGCCGTCGGTGGTGGAGGGGTAATGAGTTTGGGAAATAGCAATACGTGCAACGAAGGCTAGGTTCGTGCAGTAGTAGTACAACGGGAGATAAATGAGCAGTGAGTGCGGGTGAAAATCGAGCGGACGTACCGGGAAGGGGAGGGTGGGGGGAGAGTGGGGAGGGGAAGTGAAAGACGCGGTAGGCGGGGTACCAGCAGCAAATGGTTAGCAAAGGGTTGAAGGAAGTTCGCCTCTGCAGAAAGAGTAGGGAGCTGGGAAAAGTGAAAGCGAGGGAGGGTTTCTTACTTGTGCAGCGAGCCCGTTGGGCCGGGTAAAGATGTGGCCAAGCTTTGTTCAGATTTTTTTTTTTTCTCCAGTTTAGACGGCAGTCCAGTGGGTGGATATGGCGTTCTTGGCAATCTTCAGATGGAATAGACCGGGGTCGCGAGAGCGCCGCAGGAGCCCGCAGAGCCCAAAGACCACAAGACTCTGCAGCAGACTCCGCCTCCGCTGTTTTTTGCTTTTGCTGCACTCAGCCACGTGGCTCTGTGGGCAGCCCTTAGGGAAAAGGGGAGGTGGTGTTTACATAGGGGTAATAAATAATATTAAACAAAAAAAAAAAGAAAGAAATAAAACTAGAGATAATATACTCTAATAGTATAGTTTTTGTGTCAGGAATTTATTCATTGGATTGCTGGGGTCACGTGTTCCCAGCCAGTTCCCGGTTTTTAGGAGTATTTCCCTGCTTTAGGGGGGATAGTGCCGGCCTGCCATTGGTGTGTAATATAATACAAAGGGGGAGTTGTATAGGTTACAGGTAGGAAGCCTGCTATTGCTTCCAACATATATATTTCAGGTCAGGCCACACAGAGAGATATTATTGTTCAGGCTCGGGAGCCAGCTAATTTTGGGAGTGCCTCAGGGAGCAGCGTCATTAATTTGAATTATTTTCGGATTGTAGCAGGATGGCAGGACAGGACTCTGGACCTAGTGGCTTGGTGGAGACACAGGCTTTGAGGGAGGCCCTTAGTATTATTAGCAGGGCATCTAAAGCCCAGCTGGAAGGGGCAGTAGGGGAAGTTACTGGGGAAAAGGGGACTGGGGAGGGTAGGCCACAGCGCAGAGCGGTGTTGGATGGGGCCCTTGCAGCAGTGGTGGCCTGCAGGGGTTATGGGACAGAGGGGTCAGAAGGAGCAGAACGGAAGTACCTAGGAGAGCAACCTGGAGTGGATGAGCAGACGGTGAAGGGACGGTTAGTGGGCCAGGAGCTATGGGGTTGGGGGAGGCCACTAGCGGAGCAGGGACAGGGGTAGAGGTGGGCACAGGTCAGGTTAGGGGCAGGACCAAAGAGGGGCAGAGGGACAGAGGAGGAAAATACCGGCAAAAGAGTGCAGGGGGGCGGTGGAGGGCTCAGTGGAGGGCTCAGTCCCTGTCGGTTAGTGAGAAAAGGGGAACGACATCCCCGCCCAGGAGGGCATAAGGTGGAGGGCATAGTATGGCCCCCGTGGTTCCTGAGGATGGCCTGTCTGGAACACTGCAGAGAACAGATTTGAGGGCGCAGCACGGCCCTTAGCACAGATGAACACAGGGTGAAGGAGAGAACCCCTCCCCCAAGAAGAGAGGAGCATGAAGGGGTTGGCGCGACCCCGCCAAAAAGACGTCAATGGAGCGGCGGGGCAGACACCCCAGGCTCACCGGGAGAAGAACTGCATGGCCCGAGCGTGCGCTCACAACAGCAATGGTATTTCACTGGGGATGATGAATGGGAAGAGGAGAATGTTGGACAGTGGAAGGATGATGAGCATGATGGGTTACGGGCGAGGGAAAGGCCAAGGAGGGCTTTAAGGTTTGAAGGGGAAGATCAGGTCTGGGGGTGCAGACGACAGGAAAATTGGCTGGGGGAAATCTGCTGATGTTTTTTGTCCCCGTAGCAGGAGCCCGGTGAGAATAGATAGGAGGAGTGTCAGATGAGGCCAAAATGCCAGGGCTAGGTGACGGCGGGGCAGAAAGAGGTGAGTATGAACGAGAGTGGTTTAAGGCATGGGACAGGTTGGACACGAGGTGGGGGACACGGAGGGAGGGAACTGGGGAAATGGAGTCTCTGACTGCAGGGGCCTTGGTGAGGGCGAGTGGAGGGAGTGTCTCCTCTGTCAAAGTACAAACTGACAATGTGGCGGAGCATGTGGCCCAAGGGGTGATTGAGGTTCCTAAGGAGAGGAATGCAGAAGGTACAGGGAAGGACAAAAGGATGAGCATTACAAGCCGCTGGGTGCGCATTTAATGGGGGTGACAAAAGAAAATATATGGGCAGGAGAGTTTGCAGACGATTTTAAACTCCTGCACAGTGAGGTGAGAGCGAATGAAGGGTCTAAAGAGGAAGAGAGGGAGTTAGCCACAAGACCAAAGGTGCCGAACACAATTGACAATTGGACGTCAGCATTTATTATATATGCAAGTGTTTACTGCAAGAAGTTTCCAGAGAGGTGTTTAGCATTACTGAAATACATGGATGTAATAAGGAAGGCTTTTACGAGTTTCAGAGGTTTCTCATTGGGTGAGATACGATGAAGAGTTTATGGCAAGGATGGCCGAGGATAGCCAAGCGGTATGGGGAGATATTGACATGGGTCTATGGCTGCAATGGATGGCGCAGACGCGTCCAGCACCAACGCTGCATACAGCGAGTGGCTTACCTGTGCCTTACCAGTCCTTTCATGGTTGCCCGCCTCAGAGGGGGAAGGAAGTAGGGCTCAGCCATCAGCAGCATGTTGGGCATTCAATAAAGAAAGCTGCATGAGAATGGTGAGCAAATTTAGGCACGAGTGTAGCAGGGACGGCATCTGGTTACACAATGTTTTCATACAGGGGACAGAGGGAGGGGGCGGGGAGCAGGGCAAGGAGTTGTGGGGAAAGGCCCATACTCCAGTTAAAGTTACGGTTCTGGAATAGTGGCTCAGTTTACCCGGACGGGGAGGAGGTCAAGCGTTTAGGGAAAGGTTTTCGCAATGATTTTCTAAGTTGGGGTATCAAGGTCCAAGGAGGCAGCAGATGCAGTTCAAAGGCCAAAGTTATGTTGACAAAGCGTAGCCTAGGGGCTGGGCACTTGTATGTGAATTGTTTGTGCGCTTTGGCTCTTTTTGCAGGGATTTTTACTTACAGTTTGGCTTGTGTAGGAGGGTTGCATTAGTTGGACGATTTTCAGTGGGGCGGGCAGAGACCAGGAATGTCGGAGGATGTTAGAAGTTCTGTCAGATAGTAAGGCAGGAATTGGGAGTTACATTGGCGGTAGGATAAAACGGACGAGCCGGCAGTGGCATTGACCTTTCTAGGGAGGGAGTAGGATGCTGTGGCTAGGACCTCACGTTTGCCGCACAACAAGGCGAGCAGGATGGTAGGTTTGCTTGAGAAGGTGATAGCGGCCCAAAAATTATACTCGGAGACATCCAGAGGCTAATGAGGCATCTCAATTTCGAGTGTCAGGTAGTTGCCCCGGTTTTCACTTTTGTAGAAACTTGGCGCGGTCTATAGCGGAAGCTAAGTACCCACATCACAGGGTGAGGTTGTCAGGAGCGGTCAGGGAGGAGTGCAAGTTTGGCTAAGAGTACTGGACGAATTTACTGAGGGGTTCTATCAGAGTCTTAGCACTCGGGTGAAGGATCAGAAGATGAGAGGCACACAAGGGGATAAGTGAGCAGTGATGCTACGTGAAGTGGCAGGTTATGAGTATTGAACTGCATGGATGGAGGTGCGCGTTTGGCCCCTGGTGCAGTGGGGTGGAACAGCGATGAGAGTTAAAAGGCATTGACGGGAGCGCATGTTTGGCCCCTGGTGCAGTGGGGTGGAAAAGCAGTGAGATGGAGCTGCATGGACAGGGGGGCACGGTTGGCCCCTGGTGCAGTGGAAAAAACATTGATGATATGGACGTAGGATACTGGAAGGTTGGGCAAGGGAGAACAGGAGGGGAAAGGACAGCAGGAGACTGGTTTCAGTGGCCCTGTTGATGAGGTTGTGCAAGGCTTTGAAGGGGGTGTGCTGGTCATCATGCTAGAGGGACATGTTTTCAACCTGTTTCCACTTGGTTGTTCTTTGGGGCATTTAGGGTGTCGGAGCTGGTGGGGGGAAAAGAGGGGAAGGAGGTCTAAGGGGGGAGATGTTCATTTATCAGAATTAGATGTGGATATAAAAATCAGCAGTTCAAAGACGGATCAGAAAGGAAAGAGCGGTGGGGTGCTTCTGGATAAAGGTAGCAAGGAGTTGTGCCCAGTGAGGACGGGATTATCTTGGATGGGGACACGTGGGGGAAGAGAAGGGTTGGTTTTCAGCACAAAGACGGGTCGGTAGTGGTGGCAGCGCAAGTTCTAGGGGTCATGAGGAGGGCTTTATAGAGAGAGAACAGAAGGTTTTTGGAATGCATTCTTTCAGGATGGGGGGGTGTTTGGCAGTGGCAGAGAGAGACGCATACAATGTGTTCTTTTGCACGGAGGAGTGGTGAGTTTCTGCAGACATGGATTTGTGGGCATTCAATCGTAAAATGGGCAGTGAAAAATGTGAACAAATTGTTTTTGGTACACAATTGGGTTGCAGGTACAACACTGCCTTATTGAGGTTGTTGGTTGTAGGTGGGCTTAGGAGGGACCAATTGCTGCCCATGTTAGTGGTATTGAGGGAGCGCCAGGGGGTTCCGGAGGGAATAATTGTACATGCAGGGGAGAATGACCTAGTTAGGGACACAGGGGTATCATTGTTAAGGAAGATGAAAAGGGACCGTAGCTGGTTATGTGAGATATGGACCAGGGTAGGGCTGGTTTGGACAACGTTATTGCCAAGGAGAGTATGGAGGGGCGCAGTGAACGAAGGGGCAGTGGAAAGGACAAGGAATAAGATTAACAGGGAGATGGGGACGTTTTGTAGTTCTTTGGGGGTGCAAGTGCTGGAGCATCGGGAAATAATTTACGTGGACTGTTCAGTTTTTTGGGAGGATGGAGTGCATCTCTTGGTATTTGGTAATATGTATTACCTGCTGGATGTTAGTTTGGTGGTGGAAGGTATCATAAAGAGTTGGAAATAGAGGAGAACTGTAGGAGGGGCCGGGGCAGAAAGAACACCTTAGAAAGGTGGTCTTCAAACTTTTTTGGCCGGGGCCCCCCTGAGCAAAATTTGGGCAGGTCGGGACCCCCCAGAAATGCCAAATGGACAGTATATATTGCGCACCGTCACCTGCTCCCATCACAGTCGCTGGGCCCCCTCATCCCAGTCCTACCCAGTCCCTGGTCTCTCCCCACCTCATCACACACCCTGGGCTCTCCCCACTCTGCGCCCACCACTATACCATGGTTCCTGCCCATTGTTCTCCCACCATAGTCCCTGGGCCCCCCCCATCCGGTTCCCAACACAGTCTGAGGGCCAGTGGCGGCTGGAGATTTTATTAAGTGGATGGGCATAACTATTTCCCCCAAAAATGCCATAGCAACCGAGCATAGTGAGGGAGCCCGAACCAATAAAGGGGAGATCGGGGGGGTTTCCCCCTGTGTATTTTTTTTAAATAATGGGTTAAAATGTTGCATTGTAGAGCATACTTTTAGCAAAAAAATGGGTAAATAGCCAAACAGTTTGCAATTGGTGCTGGGGGGCCCAGGGAGAAGGCATGACATTTTTTACTGGACATCTATGATAGATGTCCAGTAAAAAGATACCATCCCTGTCCCCTGGGCCCCACTGGGCCTAAAACAATCCACATGATTATGTGTGTATGCAAGGCGCTGCACATTCATACATCAATCACTCTATCATTCATCATCATACACTCACTCATAACATAAGCATACACGCATCCATACACATGTTTAAATAAAAACAATGAACATAAAAGTACCTTCTGCATTGGCCTGCGTGTGGGTGCTGAAATGCTCTGCTCCAGGCTGCTCTGTCCGTATTTGCGAGGCGCAGGAGCTCCCCCTCGGACATACAGACATGCAGTGCCCCAGCCAGCATTTCCAATGAGCTATGCAATGCTGGCGAAGCAAAACGCCCCAGCATTTGTATGGCTCAGTGCAGTGAGCATGTGCGGCTGGGGAACTAAACTGAACTGTCAAAGGGAAACAGTGTTTCCCTTAGGGAGTTCAGCCAGCCCAGGAGCACTCCATCAGCTGGAAAAAGCAGCTGAGGGAGTGCTCACTGTTTCACTGGACTGGCTCCATAGCTCCTCCATAATGGGTGAGGGGCCACTGGGTGGGCGCCCCCTCGCCATTACGGATGAGCCGCTAGGCTCGGATTGGCCTATAGGGCAATGCCTGTACCAAAAATGTAAAATGCTAGTGTGGGCCAGTCAAAATGGGCCAGCATTTTGGCCAATGTGGCCCAGTTTGAATTACTTAACTATGCAGTTAGTAATTTTGACCATTGTTGCTGAATATATCACAATTTACTTAAATTTTAACACAAAGCACCCCCTTGAGTACTATTGAAACAGTGGGCCTCATTACAACCCTGGCGGTAGCTGTGCCGGTAAAACCAGCACGGCTGCTGCCAGAGTTGCATCCGGGTCCGGCACCCTCGAATGGGCAATTACCGGGTCATGGCGAGTTAGGTGGACCTGATAATTGCCCTTTCGCGGGTGCCGGTACCGGTAGATCCCCATTCCCATTGAGCCCCAGCAGAGTGAGCTTTGTTTTAATCCCTTGGTCTCTACTAATTCCCAGCAGAGTGGTCTTCTTCTAAAACATAGAGCTCAATGGGAATGGGGAGCTCGGATGCACCGGCAATGTTAATAACGGTGCCGGTGCATCCCACAAACTGTGCTCGTGGGTGACGCACGGCCTGCCAGGTCAGACCTGGCGGGCTGTCAGGCACCCGCGAGCACAACTCTTACTATGGGGGTACGGTAGCAACGGTGCCGGTAGCTTACCGGCACTGTTGTTACTGTACCGCCATAGTTGTAATGAGGCCCAGTCTGTGACTAAAGGAATGAATATCCATTTACCACTGCGGGCCACTTTTTCATTGTTGCCTGAGACAGTTTCATGCTTCAGCCCGACCATGTGAGCCACCCCTGCCCATTTCTTCCAATCTAAACAAAAGAAATAAAAAAAGAACATTTGTTTTTTTTTTATTTATTTTTTTTAGAATCTCATGCTGAGCTCTCAGGGCCCCCCAGGGATGCACCCGCGGACCCCTGGGGGTCACGCCCCACAGTTTGAATACCGCTGCCTTAGAGGATGGTTTTTCTGTTGCCGGGGGCATGGCCCTTTGGAGGAGGGGTTGGGGAAGCACAATGGGGTAGTAGCGCGGTAAAGGAGGGTGGTGGTGCTGTTGCACGAACAGACTACTCCGGGGGTACAAAGAGGGGGAAGAGGTATTGAAGAAGGAGGGGCGTGGCCTCAGGGAGAAGATGGGAGAAAGCGGGAATGAAGGTTGAGAGGACTTTAAGGGGACGGAAGTGAGCAAGGGATTGGAAGGGAGGAATCGTAAATGGTTTATTTATTTAATTGTTGGAAAATTGAAATTGTTTATTTATTTAATTGTTTGGCAATTTGTTAAAATGGTTATGTTAGTCTGTGAGGCCGGGGAGCCAAGTTAGCGTTTTTTGTGAGCTGTGGCCTGTCACATTAAAACAACCTTTTCCACTTAAGCGAGTATGGGTATTTTTGTGCAGTAAACCCAAAGGTAAAAGCAAGTAGAGTGTCTCTTTCCTATCCAGAGGGTCCATAGAAAGGCATATAAAATTACACTGGGGAGAATTCAAAAAATGGTTTAGCTATTTCCTCGCTTTTGTCTGGAACCACGGGACCTGAATAAGCATAGTTGCTTAGTATGGCTGGCGCTAGAATAAATTGCAATATGTGAAAAATTATCATGATGCCTCTTCGCTTTTGTCCTGAGACACAGGACCAGTTTAGGCTTAATGACATCTAATTGACCGCACCTGCAGTACTATTTGGGGTGTTTCTTAGCACCATGTATAGTGCAATGGGACTAGTGCACCTCTGCATCTTCCTGGGTTAAATTACAAAAGGTTGAGTTTGACGTATACTGGGGTTGCTAGACCTAAGGTTTTCGAACCACACACAGGTGCCACTTGCATGGTCTCTCGGCGCTCTGAAGTAAAAAGGGACAGGGGTAAGGTTAGTGGGGAGAGCGGGAATAGAGCAAGGGAGCTGTGATGTGCTGTTTGGCAGCTTCAATTCAGATGGACTGTTCACTGAGCCTTGGTGCGAGATTCGGGAGGTGGCAGTCATGTGGTGTTGTGCAAGGTTGTGTGTGCTGTGTTTTGTTGTTGCTGTGTTGTGAAGGGTGTGCGGTTTGCTGTGCTAAGGAATTCTAGTTGTCTGTAGTGTGCTATGTGAGAGGTGTGTGCAGACGGTTGAGTGTTAGTATGAGTTTGTGAGGTCAAATCTTAAGTTTTTCCGGTTGATTAGTAGTGCCTACCCATTCTCTGTTGCCCTTTCTAGTTGTATCAGTGAGGTCGCTTCTGAGGCGCTGCCTTTCAGTGCTGCACTGCTAGTCCGATGGCCCTCTGAGCTTCGATTGCCGGCTCTGTTTTGGCCGTGTGCTGGTTCTCCAATCCCATTTTAAGGCTGATGAATTACCAACAGAACGATTTACTAGAAAAAAACTCTCCTAGACCAACAAGAATAACCAGCCCCAACTGCCTTCTAATGCCCAGATTTAAACTGTCCACTATTGGAGGGTCCAGTTTCCCAGTTAGGGCAGCTCAATTGTGGAACTCCCTACCTCACGCACTTAGATCTGACCTAACGTTCAACAAATTCAGAAAGAACACAATAAAATGGATCACTGAGAATGCTATGTAACCCTCCTTCTCCCCACACTCCTACCGCATGTATTGCACCTAATATAGATTTGCTATTATGTTAAGTCAGCCCTCTGACTTGTTGTCAGCATACTGTTTGTACTTGTACTCTATTGCCTAACCTTCATCCCGTGGAGCCAAGAAAATTGTTCTACCATGTTCTGTAAACTTGTAACTTCTGTAAACCTGTAACCTCTGTAACTAAGCTGTAAGCCTTCGTGTCACATGCGCCCTGCTACCTCAGGGTCCGGCGCGCACAATAAATAAAATAAACAAACCAATGTGGAAATTGTGACCTATGCTGGATGTGTGGACACCTGTACACCCTGCATTCAAAATGTGTCCGAAACAATATCTTTGGACCTCTAGAAAGACTTCAAACTCTGTGTTCTTTTTTAATCCATGTGTGGGGCCCTCAGTGTACAGATAAATCTTGCTTCCGTCTCCGCCTCGCGCTGGTACTTTAGTTTGGGAAATCGCTTAAATTGGGAGTGCCCATCTTTAAGAGTTAATAATTTTGCAAGTGCCATAGCCCACAACCTGGAGCTAAGACTTTCTTTTAGAGACACGCAGCCTCCCTATACCTAAAAATTGGCCCACGCATGGAAACACACTTTCTATCATTTACAGTGCAGGTGCGGAACTATGGGGTCTGACAGCCACTCCACTAAATACAGTTTTGCGTGGTATTAGCAACAGGGACATTAGTTGGCATCTGAAGATGGCTAACCCACTCAAGAGGGCGTGCACTTGCCTCATCCAACCCCAAGTTTACCCCAAAACACCTGGTGAAGGTGGTCACCTCCCAACTGATCCAACACACTGAATCTGTTGATTGTCTCCACGACCACCAGTCTGGTTTCAGAGCAGTCAAAGGCACAGAAACTGCACTACTGAACACCTGTGAGGACTTGCTCTCTAATCTCAATTCAAACTTTTCAGCCGTTTATTATGCGTCTGGATCTTTCCTCTCCCTTTGACATGGTCAATCATGCCACCCAGAGAAAGCGGCTGTGCGACACCTTTGGCATCACGGGTCTGGGACTGGGCTGGTTGACCTCATTCCTCTCTGACCAACCTTCCCTGGTTCAACCGGGTCCTTTTCTCTCCCATACCACACTCTCGACCTACAGCATCCCACAAGGCTCTATCCTCTCGCTGTGGGTCTTCAACATTTACCTTGCCAGTCTGGCCCACCTGATCTCTTCCTTCTCTCCTCACTTCCATTGTTATGCAGATGCCATGCAGCTCTCCTCTAAGCTTCCCTCTACTGCCCCCTCTTCCTCCTCTCTTATCCCTGATTGCTATTCAGGCATGGTGTGCTGCCAATGATCTCTGCCTAAATGCCACTAAGACTGAGATCCTTCTCATTGGAACCCCAGCTCCCTCCTTCCCTCTGGCCACCCTCTATGGGACCCCTCCCTTCCCCCTCTTGTAGGGCAAAACATTGGTGTCACTTTGACTCCTCTCCTTCTCTCCTCACATCATGGACCTGGCAAAGAAGGCCCACTATCAGCTGCACCTCCTCAGAGGCATTCTCCATTTCCTCACCTCCCCCGAGAAACAGAATGGGCCACATTACGAGTCTGGCAGCAACCTGCCGCCGGTAACACCGGCGGGTTGCTGCCGGCATTGTAACACTTTTCCGGCACCTGATATTCCAGTGCCACCGGGACATTACTACTTGCAGCCCAGGATGTCAGGCGCCGGAAAATCTTGTTCCCCATTTCTGTGGAGTCACACAGGACTCCATGGGAGTGGGAAGATGGATGCGCTAGCACCGTTGCTAATGGTGCTGGTGCGTGTGTGAAAACTCTGCAGATGTGTGCCGTTACTCCAAGCAGGTCAGACCTGTCGGGCGCAATGGCCCCTACCCGCAGAGTTGTAGTTTGGCGGTCTGGGAAGGGTGCTGGTACGGTGTGACCGGTACCATTATTTCCAGACTGCCACACTTGTAATGAGGCCCAATGTCTCCAGAGCTCTGGTCCTCTCTAGGCTAATGCCTCTTCCTCAAACTTCCTTCATCCTCCCTTCGCGCACTTCAAGTAATCCAGAATAGGACTGCAAGACTTATCCTTGGACTCAAGCCCAGGTCCCACATCTCTCCAGCCCTAAAATCTCTCCACTGGCTCTCAGTTGCAGCGAGGATCAAGTTCAAGACCCTCTGCATCATTCACAAGGCTTTCTGGGACCCAGCTGCATCCAACTCTCTCTTCCTAAATACCTCCCTGCTAGAGCCCTTCGGTCTTCTAGTTCCACGTCTCTGGAGATCAGACGCTTTTCCAAGCAGAGAGTCGGGGGTAGATCTCTCTCCTCCGCAGGTGCCTCCCTCTGGAATGGCCTCCCTACCCCTCTCAGGCTTGAGCCGAACCTCCATAAGTTCCGGAAGTTCCTCCAGGCCCTCCTTTTCTCTTCTTCCTTCCCTGCAAACTCCCCCGTCTGCCACAATTACTTGCTGCCTGGTTCCCTCTGAGTTCTACAGGGCACCAGGCCACCCCAGCCAAGTCCACCCCCCTCCTCGCACTTAGCATGTGGACCCTCACCCCCTGAACCCCATGCAATTCCCTGGCACTTGCCCTTCTGGCCTCCCCTTAGTACGCGCCTAGCCCATACATGTCTACATTTGAAAATCAAAATTCCTGAGATGTATGCCCCGCCCAAAGCCACACAAGACTCCACCCATTTGCACACAGCTCCGCCCACCTGTCAAAAAGGTAAACTCAGTTGTTGTAGCCCTCAGTTTGCTTACTATATCACTGAAAATAATTCATTCAATGCTATAGTAAGCAAAATGAAGGCGGCGGCGCCGCCGAAATAATAGTGCTTTCAATCCATGTCACTGGATTGAAAGCACTATCATTACGGCGGCGGCGCCGCGTTTTTTTGCTTACTATAGCACTGAAAGTCATTCATTCAATGCTGTAAACTGAAGGTGCTGCCGCCGCATTAATAGTGCTTTCAATTCAATCACATGGACTGAAAGCACTATTATTTCGGCTGCGGCGCCGCCCTTCATTTTGCTTACTATAGCATTGAATGAATGATTTTCAGTGCTATGGTAAGCAAAATGAACGCGGTACCGCCGCCGTAATAATAGTGCTTTCAATCCAATGATATGGATTGAAAACACTATAATTACGGCAGTCGGGTGTCGCATTGAGGGAGCAGCGGCCTCATGTAGTGGTGATGCTGGCAGTGGGCATGAACATTTTGCGGCTTTTCCGGGTCCCGCCCACTTCTCCACCCGCCGCCGGTAGCCAATCAGGTGGAGAATATGACGGGACCCGGAAATAATCTCAAAATTCCTTAGATTCAAGGGACTTTTCCGGAGACCCGGAGAAATGCTTAAAATTCCGGATTCTCCCGGAAAAATTCCGGAGGTTAGGCAGGTATGGCCTAGCCCCTGTGGCCCTCTTCTCCCCCCCAAACCACCCCTTTCTCCTGCACTTCTCTCCTTTACCCTTCCCCCCCCTAGCATTTCCCTTCTTCCCCCTACCAGCTCCCCTGCCCCTCTCACTTCCTGTTACTGCACTTGCAGGATCCAAATGTCACAAGGCCTAGTAGGACCGTTATTGTTAATCTTTCTTCCTTATTCTACCCCCTCCTTTTTTGTCTTGGGGCTCCTTGAAACACCATTTGTTGTATAGGCGCCTTACACAAATATCCAATACATACACAAATAAATAAATAAAGAATACAGCAAAACTCCCTGCTTTCCTGCTTAGTCGGACTCAAAAGGCAGGATGGCGCAAATGGTTCCCCACCAGCGAGATCCGCTGCTGTGCCCCCCATATAAGACCCTGCCGCCAAACAGAGGCCCGTATGGAGAGAATGTCGGGCTGCGAATCCGGGCTCCCACCCCCTCGGGCTCTAGTAACCGTACACCTCATACACACACAAAATAATAGAAACAACAAATAGATAGCGCGGCGGCATTACAAGAGTATATAACGTGGTTGGCTTTATAAAGGGCCGCAATCAGTTCCATGTTGAACTTTATGCGGGAATATAGTAATGTATTAATTGAGGAGACGCTCCTTTAAACTGAGCACTCCGGGTGCCCGACATCTTGCCTGATGGAGAAAGGCGGGGTTGGGGGGGAGCGTAGGTTGTGCCTGCCATGCGGACTCCCCGGGGAGGTTATCACCCCGAGCCATGGCTGGGCACTCCATTACTGACCAGCCTGGCCTCACTGCCGGCTGCCTTTTCCATCGCGTTGGGGGAGGGAGGGAGGGAGGCAGGAAGGAGATCCAGGACCTTTAACCCATCGACCTTTCACCCCGTTACTAAACAAAGGCCCGCCCTTTCCGAAATAGCCCTCATTTGATAATGAGGCCATTTGCAGAAGTTGGTTTGGTGGTGCTCGGCCTCCCTGGCTGTGATAAGCTGGGCTGGCGGGAGTGAGTGAGTGAGAGAGTGTGGAGGCTCTAAACACGCTTCATCTCGGCTCCCACACTGATCCGATCCTGCTGCCGTTTATAAATAGAAGCAAGTGAAACGCCTCCCTGGCTCACCTATGATAGCACAGGGTGTTTACAGGGAGGTGCACAGAAGTCTGCAGCCTTATCTGCACCAGCGAAAATACAAACATGAAGAACTGAAGGTCCTGCTGAGAAGATGTAAGTGCCAAGGGCGAGTCCTTTTTGCATAGACTTGCACAATAGCCTGGCACTTACGGGGTTAATAGTATTGATAATCAAGTACCTCTCTGAAATCTGAGGAAAGCCAAATGTCACCCTGGCAGGGGTGTTGCTAGTTCTGGAAAAGATCCGGGGCTATGCTAATTTTGGGACTGTCCGGAATGGGGGCTAGCTATCATTTTTGGTTGTGACCCCTGAGCTTCTATCCGGGGCTACAACCAAAAGACCCAGGGCTATAGCCCCCTCAGCCACCCCTCCCCCTAGCAACGCATCTGGGGGTGGGAGTCATGGCACTGACTTGTGCGTGACAGTGTGGCTTAGGGGGAGCTCTGTGCTAATCCAGGGTAACAGGATTTGTGGCGGGCAGGGATGCTCTTGGCAGGGGCGAGCATGAACAGAGAACAAAGCGGGGTACACAGCTCTTGAGTCCAATAAATGGGGTCTCCGATCTGTTCCCATGATGCAAGCTTGCCATTGTGGGTTCGTCTCTCGTGGTTTGTGGTTGGGGGCAGTGCTTTAAGTGGGATGAGAAATCAATGGGGTCCCCAACCAGACAACAAATATTTATATTGGGGCATTGCTTAAGAAGTGCTCGGCGTGGTCTAAAGGATGCACCCCATGACATTATAATTGTGGTGTATATATCCAGGGCTATAAGTGGGGGAAGAAATTGAGGGAGGGGGGCCTCATTTGGGGGCATGGATTGTGGGGTGGGCGTGGCCTAAAAAAGTACACAAACTGTAGTAAGGTACGCAAACAAATATAAAAATGCATGTAAGCATTTATATATTTGTATGTGTACCTTACTACGGTTTGTGTAGTATGCAAATAAAAAATGGCTTGGAAAGCACACAAACCATAGTAAGGTACGCACATAAATATTTAACATTTGTATATTTGTGTGCATACCTTATGGTTTGCGTACTTTCAAGCCAACTTTTTAAAACACTTCCATGTTTTAAAAAGATGGCTTGAAAAATAAACAATTCAATCTATCTTTTATAAAGCTTTGCCGACGGACAAAGCCTGAGGCGTCTTTGTCCGTCGGCAAAGCTTTATAAAAGATGGCTTGAATTGTGCACTTTTCAAGCCATCTTTTATAAACCTCAAACTATTTCAAGGAATCCCCAGGTTCACCGAGGGTTAAAGACGCCCCAGCGACCTGGGGAAACAAAGGCACTGGCCGGCATCGAAAGATCGCCAAGACCACCACTGCACGCCCAACCGGGCTCACAGGTAAACGTCAACCAAGCGCTACAACTTGGAATAGATAATTATGGAATATGTTAGCCAGTACGAGCGCCTTGGGCCGCCTCACAATCACACTCACACGCATACCGAGATGGAGACTCAGAGACATGCCTGTGGTTTGCGAGGTCCCGGCGGCAACTGGCGTACGGGGCACGTTTATTGATAATGCGCATGCGCGAACCCAAACGAGGGTCGCGCATGCGTACATGCTCTTTACTCCGTAACAACCCTCCTTTTCTTTAAACAGAAAACAAACAACAATCGGTAACATAACGGTGACTCAATGTGAGTCGCTTAACCTTGGTCGCTGAATGCTCAGTCTCCTGAGTCCATGAGGTAGCCTTTAAATCGAGACGGGGGCTGTCTACCCTATCTGGCTGGGTACCAACTGCTACTCCCAAAGGTCAGCAGCGGTGCTTCCTCATTGGGTCCAGGTTCCTCTGCTCTCTACGCCTCTGGCGGACGTTCCCTCACTCCTGACTCAGATGCCGCTTCCGGCGGCCCTTCCGCAAGACTTGAGTCCACTTTCTTGAAAAACGACTTATTCCTGGTTACAGTTCCTCTCCCATTGGCGGCGGTTACCATTGAACCTCTCACATGTGTCACTATCCAGGGTTGCGGCTCGTATGTGAGTGACAGTTTCCCCTCTGGATGGCGGTTCTTGACCAGCACCGTATCGCCCACTATCACTTCCTTCTCCTGTAGATGTCTTCTCTTGCTCTCCTTCTCGTTCCTGGCCATTCTTTCCTGTCTGACCCTTGCATCATCGATCACTCCTGGCGCTCTCCCTTCAAGTTCAAGTAGGAGCCCTCTTGGGCATTGTCTAAACAGGGCCTCCACTGGGGAAACCCCAGTGGACTGATGGGGGTTTGTTCTGTACTCCCGCAAGAACTCAAACAAGTTTCTCCTTAGTTCCCCCCCTCCATTTGCAGAGATCCGAAATGTCTTGTTCAAAGCCCTCATGAATCTCTCCGCTTCTCCGTTCGCCCTGGGCCAGAGGGGTGTCACCTTCCTGTGTTGTATTCCCCTCTCCTCCATATACTTTGCAAACTGACTCTCCATGAACGGTGACCCATTGTCCGAGCATAGGACAGTCGGAAACACATGGGTCGTGAACATTTTCTCTAGGGCTAGGATTGTGTGGTCACACGCGGTGGATTCCACCAGCTCTACTTCAGGATACCTTGACCACTGGTCTATGACTGCTAAGAAGTACATCCCTCTGCCCGTCGAGACAAAATCTGCATGTACAGTTCCCCGTGGTTGTTCGCTCCTGTACATGGATTTTATGGGGGTGCCCTTTCTGCAGGATTAGCGGCCTGGCACGGCAGGCGTCTCAGCACATGCTCATCCACTCTCTCTTCCAGGTCGGGAAACCACACTTTCGGCCTCAGCGTCGCTTTGGTTTTGGCAGACCACTGGTGGCCGGTATGCGCTAGTTCAAGCACCTTTGGCACAAGTGCACATGGGAGCAGGCCTTCCTCTGAGATCGATAGTTCGTGCCTCACCTTCCACAGCGTTTGCAGATCCCATTGCGCTCTCACCTCTCGCCTTGCGTTGTTGTTCAGGATCTCCTTCCACTCTCCACTCCTGATTGCTGACTGTATGACCTTGAATATTTCGTCTTCGTCGGACGCCCTGACCACATCTTCTCTCGACAGTGCTACTGGCAAGGCCACTTCCACAACGTTACGTACTATTTCCTGACACGCCACAATCTCCCCTTGGCCTTGCTCCCGTCTGCTGTTAGGATGGCGGGACAGGTAGTCGGCGGGATTGTTTGTCCCAGGCCTGTACTGAAGTTTCGCCCCGTATTCTATGAGTGACAGCATCCAGCGTTCATTGGCGCGGGGAGGTTTCGAGGATGCCCCAGCCATGATGGGGATCAGGGGCTTATGATCGGTGACCACGACAACAGGCTTCCCAAGGATGTAGAGGCGGAAGTGCCAGCAGCCCCACAAAATTGCAAGCGCTTCTCTCTCAATTTGGGAATACCTTTTCTCTGTATCTGACAGCGCCTTGCTTGAGTATGCGATGGGACGCATACTCCCTTGTGCGCCTGCCTGCAGCAGCACAGCCCCCAAGCCCACGGGGTTGGCATCCACCACAATCTCTGACTCAATCGCCGGATCAAAGTAGGCCTTCGTGTCTTGGTCTGACAGTGCCATTTTGATGTCCTGGAATGCTTTTTGTTCCATTTTGTCCCATGTCCAGAGCACGTCATTCTTCATCAGGGCTCGGAGAGGTTCAGAGAGTGATGCCTGTCCTTTGATGAAGCGGCCGCAATAATTCACCATGCCAAGAAAGCTGCAGACTTCTGCTGGTGACTCAGGTGCTGCGGCATTGCGAATATCGCGAACCTTTTCCGGGGCGGGTGAGATCCCCCTGCGTGAAAGACGAACCCGAAAAACTCTATGCGGTCTTTGATGAATTCGCATTTACTTCGGTGCAAGGTCAAACCTAGTTTGCTCAACCTCTGCAGGGTCAGTTCTAGCCTCTTCATGTGTTCCATTGCCGACGACGCAAACACAAAAATATCGTTGCTCATGTTGAGAACCCCATATAAGCCAGCCAGTGCTCCCCTGATCGTGTTTTGAAACACTTCGACAGCGGAAGATACGCCAAAGCTTAGTCTCTTAAATTGGTGTAACCCCTCGTGGGTCGTGAAGGTCTTAATGTACCGTGATTCCGGGTGGTGTTCAAGCTGGTGGTAGCCGGAACGTAGGTCCAACTTTGAAAACAGTTGGGCCCCTTGTAGCTCACTGACTACATCGTCCAGCGTTGGGGTAATGTGGCGTTCACTTTTTATGGCCGCATTGGGCAGCCACATGTCCACGAAGATGCAGACAGCACACGGTTGCTTGGGTTTGGGTACTACTACAATTGGAGATACCCACTGCGTGGACCCTTCAACTTTATCGATAATGTCCACCTCAATCAGAGTTTGTAGCTCTTTCTCCACTTGCGTTCTCAAGTGGAAAGGTATCCTCCTATGCTTGAGGGCGGTGGGCCTTACAGTCTCGTCAATGTGCAGGCGAATCGGTTCCGCTTTTAGCTTGCCCACCCCTTGGAAGATGCTTTCAAACCTGCTCAGGAGCTGTTCAATGTATGACTGGTACACTGCTAACGTGAAATGAACAAGGTTCGGGGCCTCGGATGCTGCGCAACTTAGAAGAGAATGTGGGCTGACGTCCGTCATATAAAATCGGGCTTTGATCACATTAGGGCCATGGGTAACTGGTGCAACAAAGACCCCTTGGATCGGCAGCGGCGTGTCACCCCCGAATGTGTAAATTCTGGCTTTCGAATTTTCCAGCTGCAGTGGGCCAGGGAGGACCTTGTAGTGTTCAGTGGCCAGAACGCACACGGATGCACCTGTGTCTATGAGGACCGGTGTGGGGGTGCCCTTAATGTCCACTATGCAGGTGGGTTGCCTTCTTTTCTTGGCTCCCGTAGCTATATTTGATATGAAGAATATTTCTTCGTCCTCTTCTTCCTCTTCAGCCAGGTTGAGTCTCTGCGTGTCTTGTTCCAGCGTAGCTCCACTCCGTGGCCTCCTGAAATTTCCATTGCTAGGCCTCGTAGGGCCCCTGTGGGTCGTCACTGGTGCTGCAGCTCTGCACATTCTTGCGTAGTGGCCTGGTGTGTTGCACCTGCCACATACTCTTGACTTTGCGGGGCAGTCTTCTGCGTGCGGTAGATCATACCTGCAGTACTGACTCATTGCTGGGGTGCCCTGGGCGGGGGATGTGTCCTGACGCTTCTGGCTCCACCGAGACTTTGATGGGGTGGACTTTCCTAGGGCAAAAGTCTCTTCACCTTTGCTTGGTCGTACGGCCGCGTCTATTTTTGCCCCTCTGCTTTCTGCAAGTTCATATACCCTGCCAGTGTCTAAGATTTGAGCCAGCGTCATCCCCGGCTCTCGCAGGATTTGTCTTCGCAACTTACTTGAATTGCACCCTTGTATTAGCTGGTTTCTTACCATCCCTTCTTCATTGTCCCATCTGCACGTGCTTGACAGTTGGCCCAGTCGCGCACAGAATTGGTCTAGGGACTCATCGTCGTGTTGCTTTTCACTACACATCACGAACCGGTCAAAGTCCACATTCGAAGGCGGTATGAAATGATTCTGAAGAGCAGTCTTGACGGCGGCATATGTTACCACCTGAATGTTCAATGACTCATAGATGCAGAGTACCTCGGTCCCTGCTGAATACAGCAGCGTTGCAACCTTTGCATCGTCGTCGTCTTCCCCGTGTCGCTCTGATGAACATGTCCGGCTTCTTGATCCATATGAGCCACTTGGGCCCCAACTTGGAGGGAGGACCTGATGTGTCGAATTCCGGCATTGGTGCCAAAGTGCCATGCTGTCGACTTGACACTTGCTCAGGTGCCGCTGCTTCACCTTCTTGGTCACTCATTCTCACAGGCCGCACAGGCACCTCATCCACTTGTGTGAGGCCGCAAACCTTTCTCCCCCAGACAGCACTTTAATGCTAGAAATATTGTGGGAAGAAGTGAGCTTCCTGTCCAGCAACTGGTGATCACTGACCTTCTCTGCAGCATGCAGGCACCCTTTCCCAACAACACCTCCTGGATAGGACCTTCAGGCTGGGTGAATCGTTTATTATTATTTTTTTTTGTTGGGCCCTCCAGGGCCAAAATCTTGGCTCCCTTTGCAGGAGAACCACGAAAGTTCCAAAAATTGTATGTAGTTCAATAACGTGGGTAGCGCACGAGCACCCTCGCGGGCCACTACTACCACACGTGCGAATCCAAGATGGCCACCGTGGCAGCATTGAATTCCAGCTGCGTAGTAAGATGGACTGCCACGCTTTGCGGATCGTAACTGCGTCGCAACACCCACTCACTACACCCTGATATCCTCATCGCCAATGTTAGCCAGTACGAGCGCCTCGGGCCGCCTCACAATCACACTCACACGCATACCGAGATGGAGACTCAGAGACATATCTGTGGTTTGCGAGGTCCCGGAGGCAACTGCCGTACGGGGCGCGCTTATTGATAACGTGCATGCGCAAACCCAAACGAGGCTTGCGCATGCGTACATGCTCTTTACTTCGTAACAGACTAGTACCGAATAAGGCACAACCGCACTAATTGATGCATTAAATGTTATATTTGTTATATTGTTATATTGTTATATTTGTAACCTTGCGTTTCACATATATTTGTAACCTTGCGTTTCACATCCCAGGTCCTTTACTGACATGCCCTCACGGGCTCACCCAACCACAACATTCCACCAAGACAGGCCATATTTCCCTCACTTGGGACCACGCATCACGATATGCAGCTCTCACTCGTCCCCGCCGCTGGAAACTTTGCCGGCACCCGCTCTGAAGCTGCTCTGCTGCATTTGTTTGGGGGTTCGGGGAATTGCAGAGCAGTCCGGACTTCGTGGCGGAAAGGCAGCGGGAGGACAGGTGTGGATCGGCGAGTGGAACATCAGAGAAGGGGACCAAAACTGCATCTCACAGAATGCACTTTTTGTTTGTTTCTGGGCTGGAACATCAGTGGTGCTTCCCATAGAGTTTTTGGGCCAACCTAGAGCCTAGGGGTCAGATTCTCATATACGCCCTGCTGCAAAAAATTGAGCAATCACCTACTTTGCTGCTTAAATAATACGAATGGAGCAAATAGGGTTGCCCCTTACCTCTATCGTCTAAGGATGTTTTCAGTAGGGTGGAAACGAGCAGGCTGTTTTGTTTCTTATATTTGCTGCTTAACATGAAAAAAAGGTTACAAACACGTCTTTTTTATTATGCAGCCACCATAGTACTTTTTCATCTGTTTATGATATGATATAATTGGTTATTTATAACGATCTTAATACCGAGAGGTTTCTAAGCGCGGACCCAGGGATTGGACATGTGGTGCTCCGTGTCGTCTTGCTTCCAAGGCGAGCATGTTGTCCCAGAGCTATCCTCCCGAGACAGCCTAGTGCAGACGCTTATTGGATGATACGGATTGGCGCTGAACCTGTTTGCTCAATTCCTTATTTTGAAAGCTTTTGCTCAATTTTCACCACTGGTGCACATGTTAGATAATCTGGCCCCAGTATGGAATCTGCCATTTGTTTAATTGCACATAGCCTGCATCACATTTAGATAAATTTGTGAATATTACCCTGCGTCACATCTAGACAGGACTGTGAATATTAGCTTGCGTCACATCAAGACAGGATTGTGAATATTAGCCAGTGCCACATTTAGATAGAATTGTGAATAGTAGCACACATTTAGATAGAATTGTGTATATTAGCTTGCGTCACATCTAGACAGGATTGAGAATATTAGCTAGTGCCACATTTAGATAGAATTGTGAAGATTAGCCTGCATCACATCGAGACAGGATTTGTGAATCTCAGCCTGGGCCACATTTAGATAGAATTGTGAATAGTAGTTAGTGCTACATTTAAGAAATGCACAGACATTCACACACCACATCTAGAAAGAATTTGGAAATTAACATGCATCACATCTAGATAGGGATGCCACTAAACAACCCACTAAAAATCTCACCCTTCTGCCTACACCTCTCAAACTATAACCAAACACAACCACACCTCTAAAGCACACCAAACCGTAGGAACTTCACTACACTGCAACAACAAAACAAATCGCACACAGCCTGGCACAACAGAACATGACCGCTACCAACCGAAAACCACACCTAAGCTCAGCCAATGGTGCTAACCGAACTGAAGCTGCCAACAGCACATCACTGCTCTCTTGCATTTTTCCCGCTCGCTCCTACTAACTCACCCCACAACTTTTCCTTTTCAGATCCGCCAGGGGACCACTCCGGTGGTGATGGTGTGCAGTACAAATGTCCTTTAACATTAACATACCAGGAATCCATTTCTAATTTAACTCATGCCCATACCTGATTCACCCCTCCAGGGAGTACAATACCCCCTCACCCACACCCAACATAGTAGTTTTATTTTTCCTGCCTACCTGTCAGGATCTTTGGTGGGTGACTTGGCCACCTGCTGCTCGGTCGATTCCTCTCAGTGCTAGGCTTGTGGGGGCACCTGTAATTTTCTGTGCCCCCTGCACTCTCTGTTGAGCTGTGAGGTGCATGGGGGCTGGGATGTTGGTCTCCCAGGCACTCATCCTACGGGACAGGTTAGCATGGATGGCCTCATTTTTACATCTGCCCAGCCGGAGAGTCGATCTGGGCCCGAGTGTCGGTAAGTGGGGACTGGGGATGGGGCCCTTGGTCCTCGTAGGAGGTATGGTGGAGGAGAGCTTCTTGCTCCCTCTTGTGCTTTCTACCATAACTCTTGGGTCCACTCTGGTCTCTGACGCTGCTTTTCATGGTGTGGAGATGGGGATGGGGCTCCTGTGTGCGGCCACCTCTAGAGGCGATCGCATTGTTCTTGGTGCTCGCGGAGATGCCAGCATGCCCCGCCAGGTGTCTCAGCAAGGTCCTTCCCTTTTAATAAAAGGGTATTATAGCATGGTGACCGGTGGAACAAGTGATCAGTGCTTAGACTTGGTCTAGACCCACGTACGGACTGCCGTTTATCTCCTTGGAGTTTATATTTGTATATGTGTCTGGTGCGTTCCGCGGGGCGTTTTTGGATGCGGTGTGTTGCAGTAGCAGGCACCACACTGGTCGGGCTGCCGTACCTTTTTGGGTGGGCGTGTGCACTCTTCAGGGCTGCCTCACTGGGTCAGGGGGTCATGTGATGGGCCCAGGTGCAGGGAAGGAGGCCACAGCGTGGGTTTGCCTGATTACAGTTTGATGAACCTGGTCCCTTTGTCCCTTAATTTAAGGGGCTCTGCTGGAGTTACTTTGCCTTCTGGTCTTTTGAGTGTGCTGGTGCTCTGCTCTTGGGTTGTTCTGCAGTTTGTGGTGGCTTTCTGCTGCTACCTTGTGGACATTTTTGCTGCTGGTTGCCTGAAGTTTTTCTGCCTGTAGAATCTGGTTGCAATGGTTCCTTGAAAAAGGTGGTGTAAGCTGAAGCATGTAGAGGTGAAAAAGTGACACTGCAAGTTCACTGTTGTTGTCTACGGACTCGGACCAGTGTCCTTCTTCCAAGCGTAAAAGGGCTCCTGCAATGTCGGATAGGTTGCTGGTCTGCATTTGTAGGAAGGTCTTCGAGATGGAAGCTAATGTGCGTAAGAAGTCCAGGTGCTCCAAGTCTTTGGTGCTATCGTCTGCTTCTTCTGACTGAGAGTCCTCCAAGTAGATAAGGAGGTTTTAGCTGCAGTGTTGTGGCAGGTTGGCGGAGTACATGGGGTTTATCAACCACCCCATGTGCCTAATGTGGTATCTGGGCCCAGGTCTCCTCCCTGCCAGTTCAAGCATACTATCAGGACAGGACTGCTGCTGCTTCCTGAGATTCGGTAGGAAATCCTCAAGGACTTGTGGGAACCTGAGAAGGTGGGAATTCCTCGATTTATGGCCAAGCTTTAGCCCTTGCAGGGCGAGGAGGGTGCGCTGCTGCAGGGACTTCAAGTGGATACTTTCCTGTCTAGTCTGGTGGGTCGCTCATCGAGGGCGGCTGTGGAGGCGGCTGTTTGAGATCCAGTGGACAAAAGGTGAATTTGGCCTTGAAATTGTCTTACGCTGGGGCACACATGGCCTTTCAGGCTGCCACATACGCCTCTTACATGGCAGAGACTGCTTTGGGTGGTTTTCGTAAATTGGCTCAGCTTGTGCAGGTCAGCTGTGCCCCCCTGTTGCAGGTTATGCGGTCTAAGGTGGAGCTCCCATCGGAATTGGCGTATTATGAGTTCCTGCTGAAGCAGTGACCAATGGGGGATGCAGTCGCGGGCCGCCATCATTTGCACCTCTGTGACTGGCATTTGCACCTCTGTGACTGGCATTTTGATGGGCATCAGAAAGCTGTGGTCTTGAAAAGTCCATTTGAGGGCAAGATGTTTATTGATTCTCTGGAGGACAGGGTGCATTGTGTTTTCAAAGGAGATAAGTCCACTGACAAGCTTCATCGATGCTCTGAGGTGAAGCCCAAGGTTGGGTCTTCTGGTGGCAAGAAGTTTCGGAGTCATGCTGTGTCAATGGGGTGTTTTCGGAAGCCTTCTGGTGGGAGTCGGTCCAGAGGGCTGCAGAAGTCTGGCATACCCTTTGTTCCAGCACCTTCGCAGAAGTCCTGATGCCAGATGTGTTGAGGGCAGGCTCCGTTGGTTCTGGCCTGTCTGGAGGGCCAGATCTTCCGACCTGTCGGGGAACAGGATTGTTCGATGGAGTTACCGGATTGAATTTGTCTCACACAATCCCCATCCTCTCCGTGTTTGGGAGTGTTGGCGACTCCCTTTCCCAGGAGGACAGAGTGTGCTCTGCCCATGACCCAAAGTGTTCTGGAACGTTTGAAGAAGGGGGTGTTCCAGGAAGTTCTCAGGACAGAGAGGGTCATGGGGTTCTACGGTTACCTTTGTGGTGCCAAAACCCAATGGCAAGTTCCGGCTGATCATGGACCTCAAGCGGTTGAACAAATGCATACAGACTCTGCATTTCAAGATGGAAAGTATTCAACGGATCATACTGTTGATCGTGGAGGTGGACATTTTGGTGTCCATGGATCTCCAGGATGCGCACTTACACGTGCCCATTCGGAAGTCACATCGAAAGTATCTGTGATTTCTCTTTCTGGGCAGACATTTCCAGTTCCGGACCCTTCCCTTTGGCCTGAAGACTGCTTCCAGGGTGTTCACGAAGGTGTTGGGTCCGGCGGTGTCTCTTCTTCATGCCAGGGGGATACAGGTGTTTCTGTACCTGGATGACTGGTAACTCAAACCTTCCTCCAGGGAGCTGTTGATGGAGCAGGTAACCATTGTCTGTCAAGCGTTGAAATCTCTGGGGTTCCCAATTGGGACAACTTTTGTTTGGAGACTTCACAGTATCTGCAATATGTAGGGTGGGTTCTGCAGCCACTAGTTTGGGAAGTCCACCTGCAGTGTCTTTTTGGGCTTGTGATAAACTAGGACTGGGCTACAGTCAGGGAAGTTCTCTGGGTTCAGGGTCACGTGGCAGTGTGTGTCTTTGTAGTCCCTTGGGCACGTCTGCACAATCGTCTGCTGGTGTCCCATTAACAATGCTCTTGGAGGATTGATTCCCAGCTGTACGAGTCTCGGGTTGTCCTTATCCCGGAACTGTGGGTTCCGCTCCAGGGGTGGATGGATCTGGGCAATCAGTTCCAGGGTTTTCATTTGGTTCACTGTTAGGAAAGATTTCATTTTATATGTAGTTTTCCCTCCAGTTGTACATCCCCAAACATTTTGCTGCTGTTTAAACACCTTAGTCTGACTTTGCCAGCGGAGCACAGCCTTCTGCTGCACTCCTCTGGGTTTTCACTCACTTTTTATGGGGAAACTATCATGCCCTTAAGACAGTCAGTACTGGGAGACTTTTGTTTCCCTTAGTCCTTTTCCAATGTTGCAACTTTTCTGCAACATGTAACAAGTGCACAATGTACCTTACAGTACAGTGCACTTGGGTCTCATAGTCAATTACAAAGACCCTAGATACTCTCGTAGGACTTTTTTTGGAGATGTGCAAATGTGTCATGGACAGGGCTCGTGGCAGCTTATATTTTCATGCAATTTTATCCCTTTCCTGCCATTTAAACCGCGTTAACCGCGTTTGGCACGAATAGGTGGCCTGGCTCCAAATGGCCATGCCACGAGGTTCTTTGTCCCGTCCTTTGGCCATCTTGCCCCTTTGCCTTCCCCAAGTCGAGCCAACCCCGGTCAGTCCTTATTTGGACATGCAGTTTCCCGCAAAACGCCAAGCTCTCGCGGGCTTCTGCATGCCTTGTGTGTGTGCCTCCAGGATGTGGGCTGGGGTGTCTGTCCCCAATACACATCCTGGGTGCCAGAGAGTCTGAGTCTGGAGTGCTGTGAATGCCTGGGACCACTGTGGTCCGTGATTGGATCATGTATGGAGTGTGTGTTTGTGAGCAGATCTCCAATTGGGTCCTCTCCATTTTGGCGCAAAGGGAAATTTGGATAAGAGGAGGCTGAAAACACCCATACCATGTCGATCTCTGGAGTTCTCACTGAACGAAGGATAGGATCCAAGTATCCTGAATCTAGGAAGCCGAGTCGAGGAACCGCTGGAAGGTTTGGCACCCTGAGCCCGCTGCATCTGGTCGTCCTAGAAGGTCTGCGAAGACGCTTCGACCCATTAGAATAGTGGGACCAACTATTCTCAGCACCTTCAACAAAACCTGCAAGTAAGCCTTCTCGGAAGTGTCCCTGAGCCAACCAGTGGGCTGACCAGCTTGCGCAGGACCTTTGCTCTGTCTCTGCCGTCGTTTTCGAAGAGGCCTTCAAACTTAGTATACTGCTAGCTCTGTGTCCCCAGTACCCTCACACTAAATTTTGAACACTTGGCATTCCCAGGTCTAAAGTTAGACAAGTGTGCGCCAGGACCGGAGTGAACGCGGTTACCTTGTTGCCCAGCTGTGGTAATGATCTTATCAGGTGCGCTGCATTTGTGAACCTCTTGCCCCTGAAGCCTGCTGCAGCGAAACTGGCCTGATCCATCCACCAGGAGCGGAGAAATTGCCACTATCCTGTTTGGGAATCCTCGCTGTATGGCCGGAACTGAAAGCCGCAAAGACGTCCTTTTTGTCGCATTTGAACTTGCAGCCGCAGTGGACCCAACTGGCGAAGTTTGGTCTCGAGTGCACCTGGGGCCGGTGAGTAACCCTAACCTTAACCGGTGGCCCCTAGCGCCTCCACCTAATTTTACGCACAAGTGCCCCCTGGGGGTCCCTCTCCTTTCCACTGCTAGTGTGATCTAGCGACACCTTCCCGAACCTTGTAATCACCTCTGCCTTACAGTGGAGACCCTCCTCGAATGGTGGGAATCTAATCTTCATCACCTCCTCCACCTTCCTGAGCTGCTAGAGACCCCTGAAGATACCCCGTTTTGCCCACTGGAACAACCGCGTGCACCTGCACTACATGTACTCTTGAGCATAAGGGTCCTCTCTTCTTGGGGTTTGGACTGCCTCTTAGTTAGGTGTATGTTTGATGTTGAAGGGGACTAAAGACTACCTACACTGCCTATTTTCCTCCCCCTCTAGGTTGTGAACTTATTTTGCGCTTTTAACCCTTTAGACCCCCAATGGTCTTGTATATATTTCGTATTGATTGTGTTGTTTTGATTTAGTAGGATTGCTGTGATTCTTTTACTGTGTGTTGAGTTACAAAGGCCTTGTAACAAATGTGTTTACATTTTTGATATATACACCTGTCTGGGAGTCATTTGTAAGTGTCCTTGCTCTGTGTGCTCATTGAGGTCTTTCAGTCACCCTCACACCTCCTGAGACTTAGTCTTGACTGCCTACCATAGCTACCTTGATTGGTCTGGCTTGTCCAGAGGTTACCTTCTTCCAAGAAACTAGGCTGGCCTTCTGAACATCTGCCCACCAGGTCAGAGTACAGAAATCCGTCTTAACATTCACCCCTTACTGGACATTGTTACTACCAACGCCGGTGGCCTCGGATGGGGGGCAGTGTTTGGGGCCCAGAGTACTCAGGAGCGCTAGACGCCAATGCAGGCGTCACAATTGTCCAATTGGAGGGAGCTGGGGTGATCTTCCTGACTCTCAAGATGCTTTCCTGTGCCACATGGGGGTCAGCTTTTCTGGTCTGGTCAGACAATATGTCGGCTTTAGCGTAAACCAAACGACAGGGTGGTACAAAGTCACTTCATAGCTACATAGCTAGCATTCCATTTGGGATGTTGTGCTGAGAGCAACTTGCTGTCTTTGCGAGCAGTTCATGTCAGGGAGGTGGACAACGTCCAGGCAGATGGGCCTAAGCAGGTCACCCGATTGGATCATGACAGGTCAGTGTTTAGCATGATCTGTCAGAGGTTCGGGTCACCAGTGCAGGACCCGTTTGCTTTTCCGATGGATGCTGAACTGCCCCGGTTTTGCTCCAGGATCCATCTCTGGGAAATTGGGGGGGGGGGTCGATGCCTTCACAGTGGAATGGCCGAAGGGCTTCTTTCTCCAATGCCACTGTTTCCCAGGGTACGGCTGAAGATTCAGGACTCAGGCAGGGTTGGAGGTGATTCTGGTGGCGCTGGTGTGGCCAAGGCGCTCTTGGTACCCTCTTCTTCTCGACCTGGCTATGGCTCCGGCATGGTTTCTGCCCTTGTGCTCATGCCCACTATAGATGAGCCCTCCTGCCTCTCGGATTCAGACTTGGGGGACGGGAGGGTTTAGAAGTTGAGAGGCAGGGATTACGCAGACAGTTGTAACTCCACAATTGGCATTAGCAATTCAGAAGTCCAGGCGTCCCTCGATGCTGAAGGTGTATGAGGCACACTAGAAGAACTTGGCAAGGTGGTCCGATAGGAAGTTAGTGCATGCTATGGTAGTGGCATAGCACAAAATATGGGGGCAACAAATCACTGGTTGGGCCAGACTAGATTACATGCTTGTGCAATACATACGATCATGCTGCTGCCGGGACACGCCGCACGTCATACTAGGAGAAATATATGAATGTGTTTTAATGCATTATACATCACACTTTCTGTGAAAAATTGGCTAAAAAGCTAGAGCGTATGCAATTGTTCTGTAGGGTAACACCAATCTAAAAATCCAATACATGCAATTCACCAACAGTGTTCAGGAACATTAATGCTTTCATTAATGTAACGCTTTGCTATTAAAAATGCCATGCCACAGTGAAAACCTGTTCTGCTGACTGCACAATTTATACCAGTCTAGACACGTAATAAACATATTACAGTAAAACATGCCATGCCACATTAAGAAATACCTAGACTGGCAGCACTAAAATGCCAGTCTAGCCAGGTAATTACACTTAGCAGGACTGCTTTATCAGAGATGTCCAGTTACAAAAAATTCAAGCCAAAGTAAGAAATGACTAGACTGGCTGCATCAAAATGTCTGTCAAGCCACTAATAGCCTGGACGAGGATGAAAATTATGATTTAGCGCATAAACCCCGCAACCATCCTATCCCCACACATCTCCTCTCCCTCCCACCCCCTACCCCAACCTCCAAAATCAGCTCCTCTGCTCAGAATTACCTCCACGTCCCTCTTCCTGATCCCAATGCTTACGTCTGAGGCACCTTGCCTCAAAGGTAAGTACTGGGACAAGGAAGAGTGGATCTAGGAGTAATGGAGAGTACAGGTAATTAAGCCAGGCATTACCTCCATGTCCCTCTACCTCGTCCTAGTACTTGTGAATGAGGCAATATGCCTCATACACAAGTACTGGGACGAGAAAGAGTATGGACAGGAGTAATGAAGATTACACATAAGTAATCACGCTGGAAAAATAATCCAGAGAGGAGAATTGCTAAAAATATGCAGGAGAATTGCAATTAATATGCTGGCAATCTATAAAAGGTGCTCACCTTTTAAACCCAACAAATTATTATGAAATAGTCTAAGGAAAACAAACTCCAAACAGAAGACATGTTCTTTAAAGACACTTTTATGTGGTCTTGTGGTTAAGCGTCTGCATTGGAAACATGGCAGTCTGGGGCGAAACCTTAGTAGCTGAACACTTGAGCAAGCAAAGATTTTTTTTAAATGCTGGCTTCAAAAAACACGCAACAGGGTATGCGGTGTGTCCGCCCTCTGTAAAAGGTGGGTGGACACTGTGCGGACACTGTCCTCACGCATGTATCCTCAACTTGTGCCCTGAAAATCAGCACAGGACCAGAACCCAAGAAAATGACCGCTCCAGTCTCCAAGACTGTAACTTCTCCCGCCACATCCTGGGCAAATATTAATGACTCAGTTGCCCCCTCATCCTTTCCACTTTCACCCCACATTTGTCTTTCAGCAATACTCTGTTTTATAAAGATATCTTGAAAAGTACACAAACCATAGTAAAGTACTCCCACAAATATATGAATCCTTAGAGAAATATTCTAGGCAAAGTGCTTACAATTGTGGCATTATTCCCCCCACCTTGAATGCAAGACTACAAATACTCAAATGCAATTCAGCAGAAGGCAAAACATGGCCTGTGGATTTTGAAAATATCTTTTCAAGACTTAAAGACTGATAACAAAGGTAATGTATAAAAAAGATGGCCTGTTTGGTGTGTTAAATCTGAACACGTAAAAATAAGGCTGGCTGAAAGGCCTGCCACCTCACCGGTTTCTAGGGAAGGCTGGCAGAGTTCTGGTGCACACGTCACACCATGGCAGCCAAGAACAGATTGCAGAGTGGAGTACCGCACCTCTAGTGGTGGAGAACCCGCAAAACACACGGCCCTCTGCTATGCTGTTAAAGGTGATCCTTGTCACTCAGTAGGGCTAAGAGACTTCATTTGTGTGACTTCTAATAACTCAACGTTTATGAAATGAAGCAAGTGAACACAATTAGGAATAGTTTTAAAAACGTTAGAAACTGACAGAAACGCAAGAGAACAACATGGCTGCCGGAGCTCTGAACTGGCTCACACTACTGCAAGCTTGCCCGCGAGAGTCGGTTGGAGGGGCGCCTTTGCCAGTCGAACATTGTTGCAAACCTGCCCAAGTGCCTCGGCTGCTTGGTGCGGGTGACCCATGTTCTGCCAGGCTGGTGAAGAGGGTTAGAAAACTACGCAAACAGCAACGACTGGCATTCTCTGTAGAATTCAACAACGTGCTATTTATTGTTGTACTTAATCAGGTTTAAATAAAGGCGCTTGTGTAATTAGCAAGCTTCAGGTCTCCTGTCAGGTTTTGTGTTAGGAATACGTTTTACCGTGTAACTCTGAATGTAGGCGGAGTCCACAATGATTCACGCAATCCCTCACAAATAGACGTCTCTCTATAAAAACTTTTAAACGAAAAAGCACAGCTCAGGAAGATGCAATCCACCTATTTTTTTTTATCAGGTCAGGGGGGGCCTGCATCATAGAATACCATCACTGGCTGAAGTAGAGCCCAAGTTCCTCTCTGGTGTCTTTACCCCTAGCTGCTGCAGACGTAGGTCTGTGCATTAAGTGCTGGCCTCAGAATCAGGAGATCTTTCACCTACATGTCATCGAATCTCGGCAAGACTCGCTCAGCATTGAAATTAAAGTCCTTGGTGACTTTAAATTAACAAAATTGCTACATCCGCCCTGCGTCCCGCTACGCGGTGACGCAGGGCGCTCTAATAAAAGCCCTGCCCCCGAGTACGGGAGGCAGTTCCGGGCCAACCTGAGTACTGTGTGCTGTGTGGTTTCTCCGCTCCCGCTGGAGCTGCGACACAGATGCCGTGCGGCCTTGTGCTTTCACTAATCCGGTCTCCCCGCGCGCAGAGCCACGGAGGCCGGATCTAACAATGGCGACGAGGTGAACTACTCGAGACACACGCGCTCGACGCTCGACAGGTGCTGATGGCCCACGGCCATCGAATCTTAATTTCTGGACACCCGGTGGGGGGGGATACACACGTGAACTCCCACCCCCAAAAAAAAAAAAAAAACACACCAGGGGGAAACAACCCCCACCTGCATCAACCTGACCCATCCTACAAAGGGCGGACCACCAAAACGTGGAGGCGCCAGGACTCTCCATCTGCCTCCCATGAGCCAGAAACACCAGGAAAACATCGGGGAAGGCCCAATGCTGATCCACAGCTACTAATTCAGCACGTGTGCATGTGGTGAGTGCCGGACCTGGCAACTGCTGCCCATCTGGACAGTCAAGGGATCGCCCAGGGACCTGCACCAGGGTCAGGCAAGTGAACCCCAGCATGGCTACCGGAACATCCACCCCCAGACCCGGGACACCGTCGAGATTGGCAGCAGACCTATCGATGTCATCACCACAGGCTCGCCCGCAAGGGAGCTCCCCGGGTATGATCCAGCCTTTTGACCCGTTCACTGACCCATCATCAGTTGGCCCCAGGTGGCAGCTGTGGATCCAGAAATTCGAAATGGCGATGGAATGCAAGGACATAACGACTGCCAGTAAAATGAGGTGGCACCTGCTGCTAAACGTGGGGGACGAGGTACTACACATATTTAACTCTTTAACCATTGATGATGGCCAGGACGCATACCAACAAGCAAAAGATGCCCTGACGGCGCAATTCCTTCCACAATTAAACTCGGACTATGAGACCTTCATATTCTGCACCACCATTCAGGCAGAAGAAGAAACGTTGGACGCCTACCACACACGGCTGAGGAAGTTAGCTATGTCTTGTGAATTTACCAACGTTGAAAAAGAAATCCGGAGGCAACTCATCAATGGCATCCATTCGGAAAAACTGAGACGGATGGTACTTGGTGAGAAAGGCATCTCCCTTACACGGATTCTCGAGTTGGGTCGACAAAGAGAACTGGCACATACCAGGGCTGCCAACATGGGGGCAACGCTACAAAAACTACAGCCCGCCCTCACTACAGCCATAGTGTCCCATGTCACCAACAGACAATTCACGAGGGACGAGGATGGTGGCAGCTACGCACAAAACAGGTGGCAGCCACGCGTCCCGGGTCCCACAGAGTGTGGATGGTGTGGTGGACCGCGACATGGACGGCATAACTGCCCCGTGCAAGGAACAACATGCGGGGCATGTGGTAGAAAGGACCACTATGCGAAGGTATGCCGGTCAGTGGGCACCCAGGCACAGCCCCCGCAGAACACTCAAGAAAAGAGCGGGACCAAGAAGAAGAAGCAGGCCAGCTTAAGGTGAGTCGAAACCGCCAATTCTTCGACCGAGGAAGAAGGGGATGATGTCTCAGGCATACAACATGAAGCCGGCAAGGAACAATGGAGAAAAGGGAGGAAGGTCTACCTAGTGTCTACGTTGGATCAAGGGCAGATAACACAGAGAAAGCATCTCCGAAGGCGCAAATGTTTGGTCACCCTTCAAAATCAGCAAGTATGGATGACCATCGGCACAGGAGCCTCCGTAAATGTCATGCCCACAAACATGTTTCAAACGTTACAACCCCAACCAGATCTGAAGGACACGGACACACTGCTGTTTGCGTACGGCAGCAGGAAGCCCCTACCGGTCGTCGGCAGGTTCCGCATCACTCTCGTCCACGGCGAAAACAGACAGCGGTCAAAAATCTACGTCGTGAAGGCGGGGATTGAATGCCTCTTGAGTGGGGACGCGGCTGAAGATCTGGTGTTAGTCAAGTTCATCGGCCAAGTGGATGAAGTGCAAGAAGTCGAGAGCATTTTGAAGCACTATCCCAACCTGCAAAAGGGGATAGGGTGTCTGAAAGGCAAGACTATCAGACTCCACATTGACGAGTCGGTACAGCCGAAGGCAGTGAGACACAGGAGGACACCATTCCACATGCGAGAACAAGTGGAGAAAGAACTCAAAGCGCTGGAAGAAGCCGGAATAATAGAGGAGGTGACTGGGCCCACACCATGGGTCTCCCCGACGGTAGTAACAAGAAAGCCTAAACAGCCCGGCAAAGTACGGATTTGCATAGACATGCGTCTTCCGAACACCGCCATCAAGCGGGAGCACCACATCACACCCACGCTCGATGAAATCGTGGCTGACCTAACAGGGTCGCAAGTGTTCTCCAAAGTTGATCTGAAAGTAGGATACCACCAGTTAAAGCTTCACAGAGACTCTCGCAAAACGACCTTCTCAACACATCTGGGTTGCGGAGGTACAAACGCCTGAGCTTCGGGATATCATCGGCGGCCGAAGTCTTCCAACAGACAATTCAAGAGGTCATCCGAGACATACCTGGCGTTCTCAACGTGAGCGACGATATCCTGATTCACGCTCATGACAAGGAAGAACATCTCAAGAGGCTCCAAACGCTACTGGGCAGGTTAGAAGGCGCTGGATTAACCATACATAAGGAAAAGTGCGAGTTTCTCAAATCGGAAATCACGTTTTTTGGGTACAAATTCAGAAGCACGGGCATTTCCCCTGACCCCCAGAAGGTTGCAGACATTCAAGCCTCAAGCCCCCCAATGACACCCATGGAAGTGCGCAGTTTCCTGGGCATGGCCCCCTACTGCGGCAGGTTCATCCGGAATCTGGCCACTCTCTCGGAGCCCCTACGCGAGCTGACCAAGCTAAACGCCAAATGGGAATGGGGGCAGGAGTGCCAGGAAGCTTTCGAAAACATTAAGGAGTCCCTGTCTGTCGACACAAAAATGGCGTACTATAACACCGAGCTCCCGAGGGAATTGTTCGTGGATGCGAGCCCCGTAGGGTTAGGGGCCATTCTCATGCAGGTCACCAAAGAGGGGGAGAAGAGGCCCATCGCATATGCATCAAGAGCTCTCACCATGACAGAACAACGGTACTCCCATATCGAGAAGGAGGCCATTGCCTTACTATGGGGGTGTCGTCAATTTCACCTATACCTCTATGGACGGAGATTTACGGCAGTCATCACAAACCCTTACTACCCATCTTCATAGGCACGTCACACCCCCCGGCAAGGATAACGAAATGGTTCCTGCACCTCCAGCAGTACAATTTTGAACTGGCCTACCAGCCGGGAAGTGGAAACCCGGCGAACTTCCTCTCAAGGCACCCTCGAGCAGCAACCTCACAAGAAGTCCAAGTGGCCGAAGAGACCGAGGAGCACATATGCCAGGTGGTGCGAGCCATGAGGCCAAAGGAGGTCAGCATTGAGGACATTGAGTCTGAGACCCACAAAGACCCATTTTGCGACCTAGTGAAGGACGCCATCATCTCAGGCGACTGGAAGACCTTCATGAAGAACACCCATAACAGGACATTGGAAGGTTTTTCTCTCCGGGATGTTCACCGTAAGACAAGACCTGTCGATCACGGAGAGCGGACTGCTGCTCAGGGGGAATCGGATTGTCATCCCACCAAGCATACAAGACAGAATAGTGGCACTGGCCCATGAAGGACATCAAGGGATGGCACGGACAAAAGCTCGGATCAGGCACCGGGTGTGGTTCCCACAGATCGACGACAAGGTTGAAAATCTGGTAAGCACATGCCTACCCTGCCAGATAACCGGGGCTCTGCCTGAACCAGAACCCATTCAGTCAGCGGAACGTGGTCGTAGCCGTTGCGATGCCATCAGCATTAATTTCTGCACACTACGGGAAGGCCTTTACCTCCTGGTAGCCATTGATGACCACTCCTGATACCCCGAGGTCGAAATAGTGGAATCCACAGCAGCGGTGGCGGTCATCCCTGCCATGGAGAAGATGTTTGCGACACATGGTTTACCCACCACCATCAAGAGCGACAATGGTGCCCCTTTCGAAGGGGAGGAATTCAAAAAGTATATGCACGAACTAAACCTCAAGTACCATCACATCATACCGAGATGGCCCCAGGCGAACGGTGATGTAGAACGTTTCATGAGGACCCTGAATAAAGTACTAAGAGTGTCCAAGGTGAACGCCAGCCCGTGGAAAATTGACCTGTACCGTTTTCTGCAGAGCTACCGGGTCACCCCTCACAGCACGACGGGTGTCCCGCCAGCTGACCTCATGTATGGCACCGTAATAAAATCCTCGATTCCACTTCACCCCAGCAGGACCCCGGACGAAGTCGATAAGGAGCGTACGGAGAGAAGGAGAACGAGTGCCAACGCACACATGAGTGCCAGGAGGAGGGCGAGACCGTCCGACCACCAGGTGGGCGACCAGGTGGTCATGTTGCGAAATCCGACAAAGTCAAAACTGGACACCAGATACGAAGAGCTCCCATGGACCGTCAGTGGCAAGCAAGGGACCATGGTGATGGTAACGAGAGGACGCCGCCAGGTGACACGAAATGCGTCGTGGTTCAAGGCAGTGCCACGCCACCTGTGGACCGATGGCAAAGGCCACCAGGAAGAGGAGGCATCCCAGGCCAACGAAGAAGAGCCCGCTTCCCGCCAGGACGAGGCCGCAGCGGGTGACAGGACGTGGGAGCAGTGGAGCGAGCCGGACATGGATGAGCCACACAGTGAAGGTGCGACACCCTGTGGTACAGCGGGGGTGACCCCCTGAGATGGGCGATATAGCTTGAGAACTGCTAAAAGGCCCATCCGCCAGACTCAAAGACTATGTATGGTAGTCGGCTCCCTGTGGACTGTGAGTAAGGAGGGTCCAGGGATGTATAACAGTTTAATGTTGTTTGAACTGAAGTTTAGTGTTAACCTCATTTGAAATAAAGGAGGAATGTTACATCTGCCCTGCGTCCCGCTATGCGGTGATGCAGGGCGCTCTAATAAAAGCCCCGCCCCCGAGTACGGGAGGCAGTTCCGGGCCAACCTGAGTACTGTGTGCTGCGTGGTTTCTCCGCTCCCGCTGGAGCTGCGACACAGATGCCGCGCGGCCTTGTGCTTTCACTAATCCGGTCTCCCCGCGCATAGAGCCGCGGAGGCCGGATCTAACAAAAATCAAGAATCAGAATACAAATGTACCGCTAGCTACAGGATCATAAAGTTAATTGGAGAGGATATCACCAGCGTTAGCTACAGCCGACGCTCAGCGCATGCTCGTTGCCTCGTTCACACAGAGGAACTGCACGCGATGGCCTGGGCCAGCAGGGAAAAGTTGCAACTCGACATTGTTGCAAGCAGCCCACCAAGTGCAGCGTCTGACGGCACAGTGACTCATGCTGTGGCAGAGTGCTAGGTTTAGCATACTGAAACAAAAACAGGCCCTGGTAGCAAAAGCAGTACCGGCCTGGGGGGCAAATGCCCCTTTGCCCCCCCAGCCCAGTCTGTCCCTGACAGGGAGCCCTCGGACTTCAAAAAGTCACTGAAATAATGTCTTTATGAGGCTGATTGACTTTAAAAAACTATTTTTTAAAAATGTTATTTTATGTACTTCTAGTGCGCCGATGGTGTGTGCTGGTGTTCCTCCTTGGGACCTTCCCTTGGTTTTGTGCGCTTTTCTGGACTCTCCCTTTGAACCAGTGGAGTTCATTAATGTCAAGTTTCTCACATGGAAAACTGTGTTTTTGGTGGCCATTACCTTGGCAAGGAGGCTGGGTGAAATTGCAGTATGGTTGTGCATGGCTCCATTTCTGAAAGTTATCCCAGATTCTCTGGTTCTTGGACGTGATCCCGGTTTCTTTCCTAAAGTCCTTTCAAAGTTCCATCAGGCACAGGATATTGTGCTGCAGTCTTTTTTTCCCAATCCCACCTCGCCTGATGAGGAGCGGTGGCATGAATTTTATGTGAAATGGTCTGTCTTGGTCTACCTGGACAGAAAGGCGTTTTTTTCGACAGTCTGCAAAGTTACATTTGGGGGTCCGAAGCCTGCTTGACGGCGTCAATTCCTATGATTAGCAATTGGATTAGGGAGGCCATTACATTAGCCTATTCTATTCTGGGGCACACGTGTCTTTGCCAGCTGCTGTTCAGAGTCGCTCTACAAGAGGCATGGCAGCATCTTGGGCGGAGGCAAGGGAAGTGCCAGTTTGAGAGATCTGCAGGGTGACTACCTGAGCCGACCCCAATATGTTTAGACACTATCGCCTCCATTTGCACATGCAAGGTTGTTCCTCCTTTGGAGGGGGGGTGTTGAGTGCTGACACTGCTATTCAGGGGTGATGTGTTGTGTTGTTCTGAAATAATGTTGGTGATTGGGTATTGCAACTGCACACTGGTTGGTCTATGTTTTTGTGTTCATGGATCAGTTTTTCACCACTGTCATTGCTTTGCCTCACAAGTAAGTACTGGGCGAGGAAGAGGGGCTTAGAGGTAATGACCCAGTTACTTAACGGTATTCTGCATTACTCCTAGTCTTACTCTTCTTAGTCATAGTACTTACAACTGACCACCCCAGCCCCCGCCCACCCTTGTGCGGTGTGAAAAGCTGTGTTAGGGGATATTGAAACTGACATGTTATGGGAGTCGGGGAGTATTGTATTGTCTGGAGGGATGAGACAGGTATGAGTTAAAAGATGGAACAGATTACATTTATGGAGGTTGGACCTCACAAGTAAGTACTGTGACGAGGAAGGTTAGGACTAGGAGTAATAAAGATTACCGGTAAGTAACTGGGTCATTAAGAGCTAGGTAGTATTCTTTTCCACAAGTCTTACTTGCAAAGCTTCAACTCACATGATGAATCAATGTGACAGTATATAATAGAAACAGGTTTGAAAAAACAAGCATGATTCATTAGAGAAAAAAGTTGGCCACAGGAAGATTCCAAGGGGTGCAGTGGCATGCAAGTTACACACAGATCTCAGCAATGCACACACAACTGGCTGCCCTAACTTCCCGGTTTGTGCCTCCTAATCCGTCAGAATAGGACAAGCAGTTTAGGAAAATGCTGCCTGCCCACACAATACATAACCTGTTGGGTGGGGGTTAGGTAGCTGGAGGCTACAGTTATAACTTACCTGAAGGTTGTAGCTGCCGGGTGGGAAGAGCTTGTCAATCAAGATGGGATGCCGCAAAATGGCTTTTTTCTGCAATGCAGGCAGATCCTAAGTCTCTCGAGGTTATCGTTAACGCCACCTTCATCACTCACAGTGAAGTCCTGAGAGCAGGCTGAGGTCCGTCCAAAAAAAAAAACGGGTGCATTAGGAGAAGGCTGCTCACTTATTTATGTGGCGAGTGGCTGCCAGTCGGTCTACAAGCCTCTCGAGACTGCTTCCTCCTGGTGTGCAGTGAGTGTCACGTGATACAACACACCCCACAAATGACCTGTGCTGGATAGTGTAGAGGGGCAGAGTGGCCAGCCAGCAGCATCAAAGACTCCAAGGCTGATCCCGTGGTGGTTTCGGACCCACTCCCTACGTGTGATCAGCACTCTTCCCCTTCCCTTTCAGGCTAACCTTTAAAAACACACTAAAGGGAGGGCTGGTCGATAGTCAGCCACACATACACAGCTCATGCTTAGCACCAGGTCAGGTGTGTGTTTGCGTGCTGCTGAGTGCTGTGCTCACAGTGTTCTTCGTAACCTGTTTAAGCCCGGGAAGGGCCAACTGGGATTTCTTTGATCAATGGCCTCCTTTGACGCCAGTGCTGTGTGTGATAGTAAGATGCACCATATAAAGCAAACTATTAAATAGCTATGTTTATTTTTACCATGACACTGCTTTGTATGCTAATCCAGAGAAAAGTGTTTCGAAGAGAGCATCACTCCACCAGCTGGTGGCATAGCCATGTTAACAATGGGCTTCTTAGACGTCTTTTTTTGTGGCACTGCTTCTGAGCATAGAGGCGTTTGCAGTTATGTTAATGTTAAAGGTATTTGTACCGCGCACCGTACCAACGGAATTGGTCCCCAGGCGCTCAGGCGGATCTGTAAACGAGAAGGTGGGGGGGGCATGGTTACTCGGGCGGAGAGGGAGTAGGGAAGTGAGAGGGTGATGTCCTGTTGGCAGCTTCAGTTCCGTTTTCACTGTGCGCTGAGCTTGGGTGCGAATATCGGATTGATGCAAGACCTCATGTACTGTTGGTGTGGCTTATGTGTTCATTGTTTGTAGTTGCGATGTCGTGAAGTGCATGATGTTTGCTGAGGGAGAGGGTGGTTGTGCAGATTTTTGGGTGAGATAAGTATGCAGGAGTTTGAGCTTTTGGGTTATTTACAATCCCTGGTTCTTTTCCTATCTATTCCTTGTCGGTGATCCATTACTGCCAGTGTTTACTTTGCAGGTCACGATATTATTGACATATCATCCTACCCCTTCCATCCTGATCTCTCCCTGCTCGTTCTGTGGTATGATTTTAGATTTCTGTCTTTCAGTTGCCTGTGTTTACTTTGCAGGCCAAGATATTATTGTTTTTTGTTTATGAGATAAGTATGCAGAGGTTAGCGCTATTGGGCTAGTGGCCACTCACAGTCCCCGGTTCTCCTCCCGTCCACTCCCCGTCGGTGATCTACTGCTGCCTGTGTCCACCTTACAGACTACGATATCACCGACACATAATCCCTCCCCTTCAATCCCGATCCCTCCCTGCTCGCATCCCGGCAGGACTGAAGCCTTCATCCCTCTACCGCTGTGTCTACTTTGTAAGCCAAGATATTTGACATATCCTTCCCCTTCCATCCTGATCTGTCCCTGATCGTTCTTTGATATGATTCTAGCTTTCTATATTTCAATTGATAGGATATGCCGTACATTGGTCTTCCTTTACTTGAGTAGATGGGCAGTAGCTTAGGGAGACGGTTCTGATCGGTAGCCACTCTGTTTTGTTCACCACCTGTGTAAGTGCCTCTTAACCATTCTTCCTAGTTACGGGGTAAAAAGCCAAGATTTGAGGAGTTTTCTGAATAGTAGGTCTTCTCTTGTGTTACGTATGTTCTTTGGTAGATCGTTCCAGGTTTTTGGGGTGAGGTGGGAAAAGGAGGATCCCCTGAATTTTCTTTCGTTGTAAGGTTTTGGTTTCAAACGGATGTCACTGCTGGATCTTAGTAGCCTTCTTGGGTGTTGTACGTTTAATTTTTCTCTTAGAAACTCTGCGCCTTGGCAGTGAATTGCTCTGTGCGTTATGCACATTGATTTGAAATTGATTGGCTGTTTTATTGGTAGCCAGTGTAGCATTTTCAGTGCTGGTGTGATGTGTTCTCTTCGAAGTAATTTGAGGAGCCGTCTAGCTGCCGTATTTTGTATGAGTTGGAGTTTTTTAGGAGTTGTTCTGGCATGCCCAGATATAGGCTGCTAGCATAGTCTACTCTGAACATGACGAGAGCGATGATGATGAGTGTTTTGTTAGCGAATGACAGGAATGATAGGATCCTTTGTACGGCTTGCCGGATAAAGAAGCATTAGTTGATCAGAATGTTTACTTGTGGCTCTAGGGTGAGTTTATTGTCCATCAAGACTCCCAGATTTTTTACAATCGACAATGGAGCTGGAGTTGGGCCAGGTTCTGTTGGCCAGGGGATGTAGTGAGTGCCTTCTCCGTTTTCTGTGAAGATCATCATTTCTGTTTAGCCTGGGTTGAGTTTGAGGCAGTTCGGAATTCACCCAGTTGTAAATTTCACATAGTCAGTTATCCAATGTTGTGTTTTCTTCTTGTGCATTTTGTATTTTGTAAACTATTTGCATGTCATCAGCGTGCCCTTCCTCAATGCCCACCCAAGAGATCTGTTTGCCTGTTCTTACTCTAGGCCTTGGATTGGTGTACACCAGACAAACCCACCTTAAGAAGCCCTCCCTGATGCTAAAGCGGTGCAAGACCTCATATTACCAGTCCCACCAAACCGAGTCAAAGGCCTTAACGGCATCCAAGGAGGCAATTGTGCACTCCAAAGTCCAGATCAGCAGTGCCATCCGTGATCTGGTGAAGCCTTCTCAGAGAGAGAATTCCAAAACATAAATGAATCAATTTAGTATTGGTGATTCATTTCCCAAACCCCTGCATATATTGAATGCACAAGGTCATAACAAAACATATACTTTTATTGTAAAAGTTATCAATTTAAAAAGAGGGTAATGTTGCACAATATGTAACATTCCATACTGGCAGCCACTAGACATAACAATCGATACAAAGCATTTTACACATAAAAACATCAATACATGATTTGATTGTACACAAAACACATAGGCCTCAGAATAAATCAACGTTTGTCTCAGTTGTGTTATAATAGGAACATCTGTTCATATTATAACACAACTGGGACAAAAGTTATTATCAATCAAATAATGTATTGATGTTTTTATGTGTAAAATGTTTGTATAGATTTTTATGTATATATCTTTTATATGGTTTCCCAGACAGTAGAGAGGAAGACTTTGTGGCATGTTCTATGGGTCTATCTGGTGTGTGTAACCAGTTTATAAATAAGAAGCCTTCTCAGAGTCCATGCAGTATTTCTACCAGGGACATAACAAGTTTTGTCCCGGTGGACCAGGGTACCTATCACTTGCTTTAATCTAGTTGCTAGTGCTGTCGTAAGGATTTTACAGTCCTGCTTGACCATGGACAGAGGCCGGTATGAACTATAATCTCATGGGTGCTTGTTTGGCTTCAACACTGGGATTAAAATGGACTCCTGGAAGGGAAGAGTTCCACCTTGTAGGCCTCCGGTAGTGTGTCAAGAAGCCAAGGTGCCAATGTTTCCGCAAATTCTTTATAGAATCCCCCCGGGAGTCCATCTTTTCCAGGGGTCTTCCCAGATGGCAGGGCACTCATGGCAGTCAGCAATTCCTCAACAGTGAGCAGGGCATCTAGCAGTTTCCTTTGCTCTGCCCCACGACACAGCAAAGTTATGTGTGAGAGAGCCTCCACCATGTCATAGCCACATGCCTCTTTTCCCAGTGAGTACAGAGCCTCGTAATGCCTAGTGAACACTGTATTAATCTCCCTCTGTCCATATTTAACGGTCCCATGCACCCTCTCTGATAGCACTAATCATCTCCCTCTTATCATCCCTGCTGCATAGCCATGGCAGCAGCCAACCAGGTTTGTCACCCCTGCATGCAATTTCCGTGTGTACTCTGCAAAACCAATTTACTCAACCGATCCCATGCCAATGGGCACTTATGCCGTAGTTTAAAAAAGTTGCTCGACTCCTTCCTGATTTCCGCATGCTCCGATGTCTGTTTCAATACCCATGAGGGAGTCCAATAACTCTCTTTGAAGCCATTTTGTCTACCGCTGCACCCACACCACTAGCTCAAAGGCTTCCCATAGGGTGCCCATCCCAGTCACACAACCCGTGTTGGTGTCAAAATAAGTCTCTTTGACATCCAACCAAATACTCCCTGAATACAATGTCCATTAGGGCCTTCGTTCTTAGTCTCCAGCTGAGAATCGGTGGCCTGTCCTGCCTTCCAAGCAATGTAATGATCAATGGGGCGTGGTCTGAAAGAACTCTCGCTTGATACCCTGCATCCTCAAATTCCCCAATCGTTTTGCATCGGCGAAGATATAACCGATGCGGGTGTGTATTCCATGAGGGGCTGACAAATGTGAGTAGGAGCGGTCCGTCACATGAGTTGCCCTCCATATATCTGTCAACTCAAAGTCTGCTAATAGCCTGCCCAGAGATTTTGTCGGGGGAGCAGGTTTCTGAGATCTGTTATGCAACCTATCCATCAGCGGGTCCATTATACAATTAAAATCACCTCCCCATATCCATCGGGCATCCCTATATGGGAACAGCCTTGAATAAATTGGGGAAAAAGGATGCTGCAGCATGATTAGGGGCATATGAATTGATAATGCATACCTCTCTACCCTCCAGGAGCCCGAGGACCAACACCATACTGCCCTCATCATCCTCTCTAGTTTCCAGGAGTCTGAAAGGGACTGCCGGCACAATCCATATCAGAACACCTCTAGCATAGGCAGAAAAAGAGTAGCCATACAGCTTGTGAGGTGTGTCTCCTGAAGCAGAGCTATTCCTATCTCTTTCCTGCGCAGGTATGCAAATACCTGCACTCGCGTGATATACTCATTTAGGCCTCGAACATTCCACTTCAGCAACCCCAGGTCATGCTCTGACCCATCGACCCCTCTCCATTCTCCAACATCCTCACCACCCTTCTGATCTCCAACACCCAGGCTAGCTCCTACCTCCACCAGTCAGCATATATAAACCCTACCATGATCGGCCCTCCTCGCACAAGCAAGAAAAAAACCCAAACCCGCCCAGTACTCCTTGCCAACACAGAGACTGTAAACAAACAAAAAAAAATCAGTCCAGGGAGATAACCAAACAACTTCCCCCCCGTTCCAAACAACAACAGCCCAGCAGCAGCGTGACTGCTCAGGCTCTGCCGCCTGTCCCGTACCCGCCACCCTCTCCCCAGGTAGCATGCAACATCTTGATGTCCTAAAACTGGCATCCTAATTTACAATTGGGGTGTTTGACAGTCACCTGCAGTGGCAGCCGTTTGGGCACCAGCTCGACATATTAGTGTCTCAGTTCAACATTCTCCCACACTCTTGAATGTATCTTTTGCTCTTGACCGAAGACTGCGTCCCTTCATTGTCCTAGCCAGGATGGATCATGGCACATTATTTCCTCTGCTCGGAAGCTGTGGGACCCCCTGTGCGTCCATCCAGGCCTGTGCATCCTTTGTGTCCTCAAAAAAGCATGACGTACCCTTGTGTAAGACCTTCAGTTTAGTTAATAAATCAACATATATTGCAGGTTTGCCTTCCTTAGTCTCTCCTTGGTGGGCCCAAACATTGCTCTACGTTGCTGTACTAGGACTTTGTAATCCGGGTATATCGCCAGCTTTGCGGATCCCCTTGTGATGCAGAATGCGAGTATCCTTTCCCTGTCTTTTATAGTTCATGATCCTCACAATCATTGGTCTCTGGGGTGCACCAGGTGGGGGCCTCTTCGCCAGTGATCTGTGCACTCTTTCGACGGTAAATCCCTGTGTCAACGTGCCAGGATCGACCTCCTGCATAACCATAGTTTCCACGTAGGCCGTAGGATCTCTGACTTCCTCTCCCTATGGCAGGCCGCAAATTCGGACATTATTTCAGTGTGCCCTTCCTTCCGCATCCTCCGCACGGTGTTCCAGGGTCTTCACCCTGTTCATCAGATCTTCCACTTGTGTTTAGGTATCGGTAATACTGGTCGTATTATCTTGGACCCGCTGTTCCCCATCTCTGACGCATTCTGTGAGCCCTCGCACAGCCTGGCGCAATAAGCCCACAGCCACAATGACTGCATCAATCTTGTGCTCTAGTGCTGTTTTCAGTGTAGCAATTGCCGCCAGGATTGGCTAGCAGGGTGAGTGTACCCAAAAACAGCCATTAACCAAGCACATAAGTAATCGGATCAAAAATGTATTAATAGAAATTGGCATTTGATTAGTATTGCTGACCAGCAATTATGAAAACCCCCTTTTTGCTTTTAAGAAGGGACAGTGTATTAAACAATGTCTAGTAAAAACTTATAAAAGTTGAAAGAAACGGTTAAGGACACCTTTCATGGGGAATGCAACCTGTGACAGGCCATTATGGTTGTGGATAAAGTGTGAATTGTAAATACACATGAGTGACTAAGCCCTTTAGTTACAATACTTTTATGTGGTAATTGGGACATTTTTCGAACTGCCAAATGAAACAAGTGATATATGCTATCAAATGTCCCATCTCATATTTATATATAGGAGTGACCACTAGAAAAATAACTACTAGAATAGGATAACATCGCTCCAACCTGTGTAGAAAGGATCATATCAAACTCCTTGTACAGCATTATCTAGGTAAAGGTCATAACCCTCATATGTTTGAGTGGTGGGTTGTAGAAACAGTCATGACAAGCTTAAGGGGAGGTAATATAAAAAATGTGTTATTTTTCAAAGAATAAAGATGGATTTATCATTTGAAACCTCATAAGAGTGGCTTAAACTAACACATCCAATGGTTCAATCATGCCACTAGTTAATCATGAGGGACTTGATTATTAAATTTAGATCCAAATCCATGATGACTTTAAAGAAAGTTCAATAAAATAATGGAAACTGTGTCTAATCCATTTATAAACACATGAGATGCATATTATGTTAGCCATACACTTGGGCATAATAAAACACTGGCATATAAATATTTGCAAACGTTATGAGCAACAAACCCTGTCAATGCATGCATGGTAAGATGGTCACCAAATAGCTCACATTCACACTAACTAATGTAGTGTTACTTCAATAAAAACATGAATATGATGTTAAACCCGCTGTCAGAAAGGCACGCTGGTGGAGGTGTGGCTGTCGGGGTCCTGACACACCGCCATCAGCAGCCTGTCCATCAACAGGGGGTGGTGGCTCCCATGGACGCTCAGACAATAGAGATCCCGTTTAAGAAAAGGAAGCACTACACTACCCATGAACGCTTTGCGTGTCGGGCCTGTCATGTGATATCATCACGCTCTGTCATTCTGCCGCCGGGAGGAAGTGCAGTGTCTGGTTTACAGCATTAAAACAATGGTGTGCTGCGGCTCCGGTGTTTCTAAACTGCTTTGCTGTGAGTTTCCTTCTCTTTGGTGCTTTGCGTTTCCTAGACTTGTGATAGGGACTGCACCCTCGTGCCGTTCCGTGTTCTTTTTGGACTTCCAATCACTGGTAGGAGGTGTTTGGGGGGGGGGGGGCACTCGGGGTGGCTACTGTAATCTGACATACGTGTACCAACTGTTTGTTGTTTTTTGTTCTTTCTAAAGTCTGTTTGTGTGTCCTCCTGCCTTTTCATCTGTGCCCCTGGCCTGGTGGTATCGTTCCTATTCCACAAGCTGCGTTCTCACCAGGAAAGTCTCCCTATAGTAGGAGACCCTTCAAGCCCACCTTGTGTGGGAGTTGGGACCATGACCGTGTCGTCCCTTCTCACATTAAAGAGAATGACTAGGAGAGTAACCGGAGCCTATGTAGCAAGCACCAGATAACCATGAATGGAGACTGTAGTAGATTGAGGGTGCCGCGCATAAAGTGAGCAGACTTGGATCAAAGGTCACTGATAATATCTCTGCGTTTTGTATGCATCCAAATGAGGAGCTCAGACATATATATTTTAAAAGATTGTAGCCAACGAAGGGGTCCTTCAGCAATGAACATTAGAACGGATACACAAGTACAAAGAAGTGTATGAACGCTAGGGATAACAAGTAAGTGAATTAAAAGAATGCTGTGCTACTTATTTATTAAGATATACATGAAATTATTTAATGAGGTTACTGACATACATTTTAAAAGATACTAACATTAACAGAAGATGTGATTATAAAGGAAAATTAGAAGAACAACAGAATGAGAAGTGTTTAAATAATTGAAAGGTTTAGGGTTTAAATAATTGAGAATGTTGTGAAAAGAATTTTTATCAAGTTTGAAAGTAAGAACAAATGATTTGTTTTTCGCAGACGTAATACAATGATCGAAGATTTGTATATGGCAAACAATGAATATGGTAAAGAACAAATGGGAATTGTAATTTAGATTGAATCAAAGTAATATGATTTGTAGGGGAGCAACCTATATGGCAGATAGAATATTCACAAAGAGACCAGGAAATATATTTTGTGATGAAACAAGAGGGAGAGTCATCCTGATGAAGACCCTGCAATAATGATTTAGGGTTGAAACGGGCATGTAGACATTGGATGTAGTTGTTTATTGGGACAACACTTTTGTACATATATTTCTTGAGTTTAAAGATTTTTGTCTTAATTTGAAAACATACAAGTTAACATAAATAGTTATAATATAGCAATGAGCAAGTAAATACCAAATGTATGTTCAAAAGTTAATACAACCCAATCAGAGGCCTAGTAAAAGAGCAAGAACCATGAGAGTAAGAACTTCAGTTTTGAATAAGGGTGGGGGAGACATGACATAAACTAAGAACAGAACAATAACAGCACATAAACACAAGGAAGAGTGGAAGTAAGGGGAAGGAAAGTTAGGTCTTAGTGCAAAAATTGGTATAGCAAGACGGCAATCTTACAGGAGTTTGACAAGTTAAGAATTCAGTGAACTATTTCCATTTGAGTTCATGTTTGGATAATAGAGAGAGGGTTGTGGCGTTACACCTCTCTAATCTATGGATGTTACAAACTGAGTTCCACCACATTTTGTGATTCAACTTATCCAAGATTTTTCAGTTAGATTATCCAAGTTTTTCCAGTTAGATGTTATGGTTTTGTAGGCTATTAACAGAAATAGATCTTTAAGAGAAACACTTCGTAAAATGAGAACCTCTGGTTGAAATTCATATTGGAATTTGAAGATACCTTTCAGAACCTTCCATATGCTAAGTCAAAATGAGTGAACACATTTACATTCTAGCACCATATGCTTAAATGATCCTAAAGGTTGCAGGGAGCTCCAGCAGTTGTCATTTTGTACAAGGCCACATTTGAATAGCAATGAGGGGGTAACAAAGACTCTATGATGGAAGAAATATAGGGTTTGTAGTAGACTTGCTGAAGGGGTCACTTTGGATATGCGATGTCATACTTTAGGCCATTGTAGCAGATCGTCCAGGAGAGCACAGTCTTGCTGCCACGCTATGTAGCCATCCCCCACATTTTCCATACAGGAGTTGTCAACAAAGAACTTATAAAATGTAGAAGTGGAGATATTAGAATTTCACAATGATTGTAAGCCCACAGAATTAAGAATAATATCTGTACTAATCAAGGAATTATAATATTTATTTTTAATGATGGATACAAATTGGTACAAAAAGGAGATCAGGGCACAAAACTGGGTTGCAAATTGGTCAAAAGAAATAGGAAAGCCTTGTACAAATAATTGATGTATATATTTAACACAGAGAGAGAGCCACAGTTTCCAAAAAATGGACCTCTTTTTAATTTTAATTAACGGGTTGAACCATATGTATGGCGAGATATACTGGGAGGACTTTAGGGTGTTTGCAAACAAAAATACGTTCTAAGATATTGAGCAGATAGGATAGTAGTGGTGCATTTGATAAATCTGCTTTTGGTCTTGATAAGGTGGCAATCGGCAAGCTCTAAGGGGTGGACCAGGGCTCTCTCCAGACACAACCAGCGGGGCATATCAATAGATCGCTCAGAAGAGAACTACATCTGTACCTGTTTAAGACTAAAAGCCATATGATATTTTTTTTTAATCTGGAAACCCAACACTCCGAGAGACCCGCGATTTCTTGAGTTCACGTAAAGAAATTCTGTGTCTCTTTTTCCCTCAGAGGAATTTAGCCAGACAGGAATCTATAGATTTAAAAAAAGATGAAGGAAGGGGAATTGGTAGAATAGAAAGAGAGTATAGAATGATTGGAGAGATCATTTGAATAGATTCTAGTCTATCCCACCATGACGAGTAAAGAGGGGACCAGGAGTTTGTTAGTTCATTTATCATAGATAGTATAGATTCTGTATTACATTTGGTAATATTTTTGAAAGAGGTGGAGAAATGAATGCCAAAATATTTGATGCCATTAGGACACCAGGTCATGCCAGAGGACTGAATATAATGGATGGTACAGCATACATTAAGAGGTAGTATTTCTGATTTGTCTGTGTTAAGTTTTTATCCTGAAGCTAAGGAGAAGTGGGAAATGAGGTTTAGAAGATGTGGCAAGGACTTGTCAGGATCTTTAAGGAATAATACCACATCATCTGCGTATGCTGCAAATTTAATCTGTGTGTCACCACTCTGTATACCTTTTTAAGTACTTATTTTGTCACATTCCTTCAAGGAGGGGTTCAAGAGCTAATATTAAAAGGAGCAGGCATCCTTGTCAGTGCCCCTGAATAGGGGGAAATATGGGGACATTTGGCCATTAATAAAGATAGCTGTTTTAGGATTTGAATAGAGTATTTTAATCATGGAGTGAAATGGGGTTTCAAAGCCATGCCACTTCAGAGCCTCAAAGATATAGTTCCATTCAACCAGATGAAAGGCTTTTTCAGCGCCTAAAGTTACATAAGGATCTGTGGAGCTATGCATATTATGCAGGATATTTAAAAATAGTCTTATATTGTAAAAAATCTTTCTGATGCATCTTACCTTGGTTTTTCTCACTTTTACACATGCAAAAACAACATGTTGGGCGCGGCCATCTTGTGCTAATCTTATCTGTGGATCGATCGCCTTAAGTTCAAGTTCGCTCGTGGCAATAAATCAAAATACCCACCCCTGAAGCTGACATTACTAGACGTGTTCGGTCCATTCCACAACACCAATGCACGTCTTGTTTCAACGTTTTCTGTCACCAATGTATTGATGTGTCTCCATGGAAATGGCAGGATGCCACTTTTCTCAAGAAGTATAAACGGGCCCTTTATGATGAGGCAACACTCTAGTTTCTTAGTCAACAGTTTCACTGTATTTAGTTTAGATCCCTGTGGCCCGTTTCTGCTTGGTTGAGCTATCTTACCAGTACAAAGCCCCTGCAACCCATTACTTACAGTAGCGGAACTGAATTCACTTGTTACTTGCATTTTGGCTAAATCTTTGTCAAACAATTTCAACAATACAGTCCTACCAGTACGAGCCTGAGTATTCAGAGGAGGACCTAATGGAAGGAGAAGGCTGCCAAAACGATGGGGAATCAGACAATAGTTTGCAAGATCAATCACCCAAGCATTAGCCGCAGCCGAGTCGCATGGGAGATGTTTCAACGTGGTGTACCTGCAATCGTTGCGAGGTCATGCCAACCGAGGTGGAGAACTGATGCTGCCGAGAAAACTCTGGATGCTCGGCCTACATAGTCGAAGAAGACACACCACTGTTTTGCGTTACAGTGGTGCATGATTTCAGAGTAGCCTGCCTCACAAGGTCCGTGTTGAGGATTATGATGGTGCTTATGCACGAACTTCCAGGAACAGTTCGGCCACGCGATACAAGTAACGAGTGAGTATACTCTAGATGTGATGTAATTTTTACTACCTAGACCATTTGAATTCATGTTTTTCTCCTACTTTCTCCAAATTGTGATCCATCTCTCTGTAGAAATGCAGCTCTGCCTTCCCCAGTGCCTCGCACAGCAAGCCATCACACACCATCGACTCCCCAGCCAGCTCCGCGCGAGCACTGTTCTTGCGAAAGTCCTGCCATGCCGTTGATACAATTCTGTAGTATCATTACCAAAATAATGTGCTCTGCGGAGAGCGTGAGACCGTGACAAGCCATATCCCAAGTGTACATTCATCTCCACTAAACGTCCTGTGCCCTTTCAACCCCAACCCTTCCAGTCCAGGGTCCCATCAGCCCGGACCCCCCAGTTGCTTTCATGCTGATACTCATCTGACCCCCTTGCACTGACCATTCCAGAAGACCCACCACAGCCCTAAGGCCGTGCATCAGTATATTCTGCCAAAAGCAACACACCTCCACCTATATCACTAGGATTCAAGCAAGGCAGATGGTAGATCAAACCTCTGTGGTGTTTTATAATTATTTATGTTAGCATATAGTGGGGACTTGTGCTGTAAGGGTTCCCGCCTTCTTTTTTCTAAGGGCAACTAAGCCATCGAATTTGGGATGCACTTTTTGAAGTTGGCTGCTCAACTTATCAGGTTCATTCAATTAAAATATGTATGTTTCTCTTTCTCAGGTGGTACAAGCTGGTGGCCTATCGTTCGTTTACATGGTGGCTTTATGGGAGGCTTGGATACCGCAATCGACGAGTAATACCCGCCTGTGTCGTTCAAGCCATTTGTGACAAATTCCCCAGTGAGAGCGGACAGTACAGGGGATTTTCTCATACTGTACATCAACCTCAAGTATACAATTTCTAGTTTGTTGGTGCCATCAACATCAGCCAATTAAATAAAATACAACTGAGGAAATAAGGATATTTTTGGAGTTTTTCAGTGAGTTAAGAACACGCAAAATCGTCTGAGTGTCATGCTAAAATGGTTGTTGCCCAGGTGGACTGTAAACGAATGGAGGCACTGGAAATAATTTGCAAAGTGGTCTCGTATTACAAATTTTGATCTAGCTCCAACCTTTTCATATGATATGATGTGAAAATAAAATACAAAATAGGCACAGAGTGCAGAGGCGAATATGGAGATCTCCACAGTACCCAGTAGCACAGTCCAGCCCATGTTGGTGCACTTTTGCGCCCAGCTTGTCCCCATCCATCCGCCTTCCAGTATCAATGGCATTTACAATGGTCACACACCTATGACCATGCGCTCCCAAGGGGGCGGGGTGGGTGTGACAGCTCAAGTTGTAAAACATCATGTACACTTCAAAGGCATCTTCCACATGTTTACCATTGTCCACATGGCCTCTTCTGACCCTTTGTCTCCAGACTCCGCTCTTCAAAGCCCAGCCCCTGCAATCAACAAACGTTTGTGTCCCTTCAGCATTGTTCCGGCCTTTTCTTGCTCGCCTCATGCCCATCCCCCCATCCTTCCAGTATGCATGGCATTTCGCACCTATAACTGTGCGCTCCCAAGGGGACTGGGTGGGTGTGAACGCTCAAGTTGTCAAACATTGATGACAACCAGGTTTGCATTTGTGTTACAAGCCTGGCCCTATTGCCCTATATGCTGTACGAGTAGGCCTATTCCTGTGCACTGGAAAGGCGGCAAGGTGGGTTCATACGGGATATGGGAACCATTGCCATGGAGGCAAAGTAGATGTCTATGAACAAGTCATCCATTCATTCACATACACACCCACTTGGGTAAGCCTTTATAAACACCTTGACATTTACCTTGAGAACATCTGGGAGATCTACTAGGTATATCGTCATTAAGCTACCTGTTCACCGGATACTTGTTCTTCTGCTTGCTGAATCTGCTCATCTGTTCACCAAAGTAAGGGTACATCAACTAATTACTTCCCTATGTTCATCCGTTACTAAGAATGTTTATGTCTATTACAACCAAATGTACCCAGATTTTTACTGTTCATATATCTCAAAGACTTAAGTATTAGCGAATAGTTCAGGTATTTTCTTCTCGATAACTGCCACAATTCATCACTGTGCATTGTAGTAGAATGTGCAGTATAACAATTGTATAATAAAGTTGTCGCAGAGTTCACTGGGATAGGTCACACAGCTTTTCTGTCTTTATTCTAATTAAACTTTAACGCCAAATATCTGGTGCAAATTGCTTTATTCATATTCATCCAGTATTATTCGTGCTAATAGTTCAAAGTTCTTTATACAGATCTCATGCACTTTTCAAGAATGCCATCATGTGTGGTTGTTGGTTGCACTTCTGCAAGCCACTCCAAATTTCAGGGTACGAATAACGGGAGGCCACCAGGGGGTGCAGGCGTGATGGCTGCCAGATCGTTCGGCTCCCCTGAAGCCCCGAGAGATTTGTGGAGTAAACTGGGATAAAAGGAACGTTATCCTCCTATAAAGGCTGAAATCAGGTGGGGGAACTCCTGGGGACTCCGGAGATACCTTCCCGAGTCTTGGGGGTGCCCGGGTCCCCGAAATATATATCTTGGAGCATCCACGCTTCCCCTCCCGCCTCCGGGCCCGTGCCACGCACGAGGTGAAGCTCCGCGGCTGAGCTCCTCCTCTCCGCGGATGAGCGCCTTGCCGGGATCAATCTGAGGAATCGACACCCTGCACCTCTGAAGGCAGCACTGAAACCCTGTGAGAGTCCCTCTGAAACCGGGGCCCTCGCCCGTGGGGGCCTCCTCAGACGAGCCCACCTTCAGCTTCCGCTGCGGCAGCTCTGGACGTTAATACGCTTTGGGCCTCCACGGCCGGACCCCGGCCTGCTGCACACACATCTGTGTATCTCGACCCGGGCCATCGCTGGAGCGCGCCCGGCTCCTTCCTCTCCTCACCCCCCAGGTGTTGGGGAACATCTTCGTAACAATTACCATAAGGACTCTCCCCGGCTACTGCTGCGACACAACTCTTAGAGGCCTACACCGAACAGGCCCGGGCCGTCGCGGGAGCGTGCCTAGGCCCCTCTGAGGCCTTTGAAAGCACCCACCGGCCCCACTTCGGAGCAACCGTGAGTAGTGGCTGTCGGGGGGTTGGGGCATGACCCGCCCGTCCTAACCACCACACCTCATCGGAGTTGGCGCGGATCGAGGGTACCGTCTCCCCGAGCCCCAGGGGGAGATCTCGAGGAACTACGAAGACCTAGAGATGGAGACACCCCATGATTTGCAAAGGAACCCTGGCAAGATACTAATTCATTCCCCGAAAACAAGAGATGGAGACCAACCCGCCATTCACGCCGACCCCCGACATGAACACCATGCAGAGCAATATCCAGACAATCCTAGATGAAATCAGGGGGATGAGAACGGACATGGGTGCCAAGCTGGCCGACCTCACCGCCAAGGTCTCCACGTTGGAGGATAGAATGGAGGGGGTGGAGAACAACCAGGCATCCACCGTCTTCCTGGAGGCTCAGATGGAGGCGAGGTTCAAGGAGATGCATCGGCGTGAGGGAGAGCTCCACTTCAAAGTGGACGATATGGAAAATCGTGAACGGAGATGCAACCTGCGATTCTTCGGCCTGTCGGAGGTGAAGGGGGAGACCCAGACCGGCCTGGAGGGCAAAGTGCAGGAGATCATTAGGATTGTCCTGGGAACAACAGGGTTTGACAGGGTTCATCGAGCTGGCGGAGGCGGTAGGGGCCCACGCTCTGTGCTTGCGAAGTTCCACTATTACAGGGACAAAGCAAAAATACTTGAAAGAGCTAGAACCCTAAGAGAGATACAATTCGACAACTCCAGGGTGGCAATATACCAGGACCTGTCCGCCCTCACGCTACAAATAAGGAATAAATGTGGCCCGATCAACAGGTGGCTCCAGGAGAAGGGGGTCCGGTACCGCTGGGGACACCCATTCTACCTATCCTTTGAGTGGCAAGGGGAAAACTTTCAGCTTGTTACAGAAGAAGACATCCAAAGAGGCATTGACGAACTGATCGGGGTCCCTCCGGGGTCCTCGGGGGAGAGCGGTGGACCCGACAGAGACCCGAGTCAGGCCCCACGGGGCCCTGACCACAGCCAGGGGAAACACAAAGTGAAGGGCACCCGGAAATTCAGGAAAACCAGACACCCCTGGGAGGGGCGTGGAGGACCCGCATGATTACGGGATAGAGGGGAGAAGAAATGGAATGGAGTGCTGATCGGTTGTGGTTCACTCGCTCGCCCCGGCAAATTGAGGAGAAGCATTTGTTCCACTTCTGCGGATGACAAAGCACGCGCGGTGGGTCCGAGTGACTGAGAGGTAAGGGGAGAAAGTTAAGAAATGTGATGTTGTTATGTTGTTGTGTTGTATTGCATCTGACCGCAGGGTCCTCACGGGCCCCCTCATGTTTGGGGGCGATTTATGTTACGTTGTGATGTTGCCACGGTTGGCGAGGCTTAGGCCGCAATTGAGGGCTGAAGGTTTCGGGTCCCACCTGTTTGAAACACGGAGGGGGGTTGTTCTCGGTCGTCGGAGGGTGGCCAGCTGCATCCCCCGAGGCCCTCAAAGATCCCTCCAACTCACATTGGAAGCTAGTTCACGGTTGGACCCAGCTCCTATGAGACACGTGGCAGGAGTAGAGGGGACTGGGGTAGGGTAGGTCTTGTTGAGGGACTGGACCCCGACCAAAGCTGTTGAATGTTCCTAAGGGTAAATGTTGGAGGGTGCGCTCCACACTATTTATCTCTCGGGGCCCAGGCAGCGGCCCTGGTGATTCGTTGACTAAACCCGATGTCTGTCGGGCAATGGAGACGGACGCCTACCAAAATGGGTAAGGGAAATGGGGAACCGGGAAGGGGGCAGGGGACGGGGGAGGGGAAAGAAATAGGGAACGCCACGCCATGGTTCTGGGGTTCAAGCCAACAGATGATAACGGGGGCATTCACTGAGGTTTCACAGGGCAAGGATAGCGACGACCATGGTTGAAGGTCGGATCGGTACGCTCAACGTTAAGGGTCTCAACTCGCAGAACAAGCGGTCTCTCACGAGTAACTTATTCCGCAAACAGAAATGACTGGCCCTCTTCCTACAAGAAACCCACTATAGAAGGGGGGCCGAGTCAACAATTAAGGGAAAGGAGATAGGCAGAAACTTCTGGGCCTCGCACAAATCCTCTAAGAAGGAGGGAGTGGGTATCCTCTTGGGTAAATCGCTGCACCACACCGATGTAGAGACGAAGAAGGGCTTTGGAGGCAGATTTCTGGCGATCAAGGGGTTAGCCCAGGGTGCATGAGTCACACTAGCCACAATATACGCACCCAACGCCGGCCAAGTCAAGTTTATTCGCAGGGTCTTTGGGGTCATGGACGGGTGGGCCGAGGGAGCCACAATCCTGGGCGGAGACTTCAATCTCATTACAGACCCCCATCTGGACTGGTGGTCAGCCAAAGGGACGGGACCAAGAGCCCACACAAAAGACAATCTCGCCTTGAGGGACCTCCTACAAGAATACTACTGGGTTGATGTATGGCGCAAATGCTGGCAGACCCCTGGGGGTTACACGTTCTTCTCCCCTCCCCACCAAACTTACACTAGAATTGACTTACTGCTGGTCTCGGAGGAGGGAGGGGGAGAGGTTGGGGACCCTACGGTTGAGTCTGTGACCTGGTCAGATCATGAGCTCCTCGTTATGGAATGGCGGTTGCAAGCCACCGTGAAATCACGTAGGTGGCGCTGTAACAATACCCTCATGAGGGACCAGGTGTTTAGGGAATTCCTTAGGAATGAAATGAAGGCCTTCTTCCTATCGAACGACACAGGGGAGGTCCCAATGGTCTCAGTCTGGGAGGCAGCGAAGGCCACCTTCAGGGGTCTCCTCATTGCAGAGGGTGCAAGCAAGAAGCGAGAGAGGGCCCTGATAGAATCCAGACTCCGGGAAGACCTGCGGGCCATGAGGGCACAGCTCACCAAGGGAAATATAGGCCGCGAAAACCTCCTGAGTGAAATGAGAGAGAAGAGACAGGCTCTGCATACAATCCTGATTGGAGAGGTAGTTAGAAAAATGGGATACACGAAGCAGAGATACTACGAGAGGGGCGACAGGGTTGGAACTCTTCTGGCACACAGTCTAAGGGGAAATAGGGCAGACAGACACATAGAAAAGGCCAAGGACGGGGCGGATAACACCCAGATAAAAACTGAACATATAGCATAATCATTCGTGGCCTTTTATAGGGCCCTCTATACCAAACAAGAGGGTGAATCACTGGATGAAATTCAAAAATATCTTGATGACCACCCCCTACCCAAGCTCACAGACCTAGAGAGAGAGACACTGGACAAGGAGATAACGGAGGAGGAGGTGGAGGAGGCCATCAAAAAGCTTAAAATAGGCAAGACCCCGGGGGAAGACGGGTGCACAGCGGATTTCTATAAACAATTCCAGTCCGAACTAACCCAACCGCTGACCAAATTATTTAACCACATCAAGACCTTAGAAACCATTCCACCAACATTCCTGCAGGCTGTAATCACAGTTATCCCTAAGCCGGGCAGAGATCCAGCGGAGTGTGGCTCATATAGGCCCATCTCGCTCCTGAACACAGACGCCAAGATCTTCACCAGGATCCTGGCGACACGTCTAGAACGGTGTTTCCCCCGGCTGATCCACCCCGATCAGGTAGGCTTCGTAGTAAATAGACAAGGAGCGGATAGTATGCGCAAAACCCTGCACATATTGAGCTCAAATGGAGTGAAATCCGATGGTGCCCTTCTCCTATCTCTAGACGCGGAGAAGGCGTTCGACAGGGTGAGCTGGGCCTTCATGGAGGGGGTTCTATCGTCCTTGGGGATGAAACCCAGGTGGCGGGGATGGATGACGGCCCTCTACTCCCGCCCTTCCGCTAAAGTGGTGGTCAATGGAAGAGAGTCAGAGTCCTTTCCTTTAGAGAGAGGCACAAGACAAGTATGCCCATTGTCCCCCCTCGTATACGCCCTGGTGATGGAACCTTGGGCTATAGCAATCAGGACTAACGATCAGATCCAGGGTGTTAAGATGGGGGAACTGATTACAAAATAACCCTGTTTGCCGACGATGTCCTCCTGTACCTCTCTAAACCATCCCAATCTGTCCCAGAGGTGTTGAATAGTCTGGAGCGATATGGTTCCCTGGCAGGCTACAGGGGCAATGTAGATAAATCAGTGGCATTCCTGGCAGGCCAGCTCAACGAGACCGAGAGACAATATATCGATAACCTTCCGTTTTGTAAACGTACAGAGGGATTCTCCCACCTGGGGATCCAAATTCCATCAAACCTAGGGGATCTCTTCAAAGTAAACTACCCGCCCCTATGGAGGTCGATCAAACACGACCTGGGACGTTGGTCGAAATCCGGCCTCTCATGGATGGCTCGCCTCAACTCCATCAAAATGGTAATCCTCCCCAAATTCTTGTACCTGTTTCAAATGCTGCCAACCCAGATACCAAACCCATTCCTCCTGGAGATCAAACGGGCCCTTGTCCGTTATCTATGGGCCGGTAAATCCCATAGAATTGCCTACGACACTCTCACAAGACCCAAAGATGAGGGTGGGGTGGGTTTTCCCGATCTTGACACCTACTATAAGGCGTCACAATTGCGCGTCCTTGTTGACCACTTGATGACTGGCCCAAAGAAACAATGGGTAACGTTAGACAACAGACTCTTCTCACCGGTCACATTGGACGAATGGCTATGGGTCCCCAAGACATCTATTCCAAGAAGGGTTCTGAAACACCCAGTGTTGGAAGTGCTGTGGTCTATTTGGAAGGAAGGGGGTTACCTGAGATGGCTCACAACGTGTTCCTCACCTTTGAGCTGTATCTGGGCCCCACCACTTTGGCAAGGGATGAACGAACCACTAGCCTTCCAGCAATGGTATGAGGTTGGTCTTTGTAGGGCCGGACAGCTCTGGGTGGATGGGGTGTTTATTTCTCTAGGTGACTTGAAGGACGCCCTGGGCCTCCCTGACCTCTCCCCCCTTCAATATCTACAGCTCAAGGGTGCCCTTACCGAGAGCAGATGGGGAGACACACTTAGGCGGGACCTAACCGATTTTGAGAAATTCCTCATAACGCACAAAGGTACCAAGGGGGTGATATTGCGGCTTTATAGCTTCTTGCTGTTCTCTACCCCACAGGACCCCCCCATCTTCCCAAGTACAATGGGGGAAGGACCTGGGCACCCCTATAACGGAAAAGAGATGGACCAAGATCTGTAGGCAGGCACACCGCTCCACAACTGCACCCCAATACCGCCACCAGGCCCTGAAGTTGATACACAGATGGCACTACCCCCCACAAAGGATAGCCAGAATGAGAAAAGGCTACGACCCCCACTTTTGGAAATGCCATGTTGAAAAGGGAGACTATATCCATATGTGGTGGAAGTGCCGGTGGCACAAACCTATTGGAGTGAGGTCCTGTCATGGATAAGGGGAGTGGACGGATTGGTGAGAACTCTGTCCCCCTGGCTGGTGTTGTTCGGTATTGAGGTTGAGGGGGGCCCCAAGGTGAAACACGACCACATGTTGCAGGTCATGCTAGTCGCGGCTAGATGCTGCTGGGCCCAGAAATGGAAATCACCCCGACCTCCGGGGGGGGGGGAGTGGGTAGCGAAAACACGAGCAATCTACGATATGGAGTATTTGACCCACCTGATCAATGAATCCAAATCTAACATCGAGGCCCTATGGCTGCCATTTTTTGACAAATACGGGAAAACAGCCTGAGGCACGAGTAACCATCTCAGACGGTTCTCTTGATGGGAACAACACGATTGTGGCAACCCCTTTGGAGTGGGAGGAGATCGATTGTTACAAGACATGTGACTCTTATATGTTGGACCTTATTTTTTTAGCACCGTTTCTCTCTCGGAAGCAACCCTATGCTCGCATTGTATCCTCAGATGATGTGCTGGACCCTGTTGTTGTTATCTACCATTAAACCATGGCGTGGGATAGGGGGGGGGGGCGGGTGTGCGAGGTGGGGGGGAGGGGAAAGTTGTGACCTCACCTTGATATATATGGATGTTTGCATTCTTTTTTTAATTATGTCATAACTGTAAAATTCCAATAAAACCAAATTTTCCCCCAAACATTTCAGGGCACTATACTGCATGCATTCCCAAAGGATATTGATTTTATAAGAATATGGCTTAGAAATTGTGGTTGTGAAGTGGACGAGATTGAAATTAGGGCCCAGGAAATCAAGGCCGACATGAGGGCCAATCGATTCCATGTTTGCAGCCTGCACTTCACACAGGATATGTACGACCAATCAAGGTACACAAAAAACGTCACCCGCAAATTATTCCTAAATTGCTTCCAAATGCCATCCCAACTCAATTTCCGCATGCGGATGGTGAGGTGAGGTGAGTAGTGAATGTTGAGTTTGTTATGTTTCTTGGTATGTGGGACGATGGTCTGCATTAATAAATATTATCTTCCATCTGTTTATCCACATCACTGTTCATTACTCCATTTTTCATAGTCACTGGATTCAACACAAGTGTCAAATATTTCATCTTAGTATACTTCATCTTTCCCCGCTTTCTGGAGCCTCTGACCAGTAAATGGGATCATTGATGATTACTTCCATAGTGCCCCTTGGAAATTATGTTTGGGAAATGTGTTGCTTGACATATCCTTCTTAACTTAGAGCACATTGATGGAAGAACAGACCCTCGCAATTGACTCAACCATCGACACGCCTTCTATCCTAATGGTGAGCCCTGCTGACCCGCACAAAGTGAAATGTTATAGCGTCTCATAAGTCCAATTTTCAAGAACTCATTTTCCTTTTCCAATGAACTATTTTCATTCATTGGGCTGAAAATTAAGGAGCAACATTTATTTAATTTCCGGAGCCAACATCAACCTCATACACAGTGCAAGTAATTATATTACACTACTCTTTGTATGCGATTGAACTACTTGCATGCGGTATGCTTTCAATGTAAACATATCAAAATGTATTCTGTGCAGAACTGGCTATTTGTACAAAGTGGCAAGTATGAGTTTGTGTACGTGTGTACCATTGTATGCATTTCAGTTCAGTATGTACCTTCTTCTGCATTGCATTTTTTCTGTTTCATTTAACTTTTTAATCCATATTAAAACAAGTGGTGTATTATAGGTGGATGGTGGATCTTCAACTACTATCGCATCCTCCTTTGGAACAGGTCCACAGCTTGAGGTATTTCTATTCACATTTCACTTTCAAGAATCACAGTACATCCAAAATTGGATATACTTTGAGACATAAATGTATGTGACCGTGCAGTGTTTAAAACGTTTCTGTTTTTGGTAGTAACATTGCACTTCCCCCCCTAATGCGGAACAGTTACCAACGACACATTATAAAGCTAAATACTTTGCAGGGCAATATTTTAATCACTATGTTTTACAGGGTCTCCGCAAATCAAGTCCATGTTTGAACTCGCATGGATATCAGGTGAAATATGAACTGAATGTTATGATCAAGTCATGTACACTCGATTCGAAGTTTTATCCATACTAACGTTCTATTTGTGTTGCGACAGCTACCCTAAAAGGATATGGTTCAAAGTCTATGTAAAATACTTAGCTTGGAGGTGCTCTGTCGAATCCAAACTTTTATTGTGCACTTTGGCTGACATTGTATTTTTTTGTATATTACTCTATTCAAGGAATGTTCTCCAGATGTGGACTTAGAAGAGGTGCATGGAACCGAGGTATACATTTATGAAGTGAAATTGGGCATCACATTGCATTCTAAATACATTTTCATTATGTCGCTATCTTTTCAGTCCGTCTAGTTGTTTTCAATTTGTAGATATGTACTTATGTTTGTTTGCTTTGAAATTAAATTTGCTGTATTAAAACCATGTAAAAATGTTTTTTGCAGCTTCATGTTGCCACTGTTTCGAAGCAAATCAAGAAACCAAGGGTAAAGAACGCACCAGTTTGTTTTGCACAAGCTTTTGAGCAGATATTTTAGTCTTTCTAGGTTTTTAGTTGCAAGATTGTATTTTCTGTATGTGTGCAATACATTCAGCATCTTCTATTTATTCTTTTAGAAGCCAAGAAGTAAGAGGAGTAAAAAGATGCAGACATTGCTTGTAACCAAAGTTGTTGCTTGCACCGATTTCACATTGGAGCAACTAATATCTCAGGCGCAGCGTGGCACAGTCAACAAGCAGACTAGTGATGCATTTGTCCAGTGGCCGGAAAATGAAGGAAATGTCCCATGCACCCCTTACAAAGTCAGCCTGGACCATTGCTACTTCGTGTCAGGTCGAACACATGAAAATGAAGAAAGTGATGTTGAATTGCAACTGCTTGCTGGCCCCTTCACACAATCTACACCCGCTACAAATTTTCTACCAAAAAAACATTTAAAGTTAGCTGTTTCTCAAATTCATGTTGAATTATCACATCATGAACTGACAGAGGTTGAAGCTTCAATGAAATTGACCGATGATCTTGCACAAGATCTCGAATTCAATTTTCAAGTCTTGAGGATTTGTCCACCACCGTCGACTCACAAAAATCAGTACTGCAGGACGATTGGCTACTAAAGAAGCAAAAGTACATTGTGTTTGATAGCTGCCTGATAGAAATTGTACACATGCTCAAATGTGAACATACAATTGTGGTCAAGATATGCGGGGAGACATTGGTGAATGTGTCTCGCGTATTATAAGGCACCAACCTGAATTTCCAAGCAACCTGTGTCCACCTCCATAATACATTTACATGGTCTGCTCAACCGATGCTCGGCAAAGTGCCAGCTGGGAATATAATTTGTTCAGCAGCTTTACTGTTCAGCGGATCGACTTTCAGCAAGATTTCAAGTTTTTGTCAGTTCGTGGGCCTTGAGTTCCTTGCTAAAACTACAAATACCAAAGGGAATTCGTATTCCCTGCTATTAGTCATGCTTGGAAATTTGAACAGAAGTCAATGGACAGTACATTCTCTGGCAACGTTTTTGGCTAGCTGGCGATGAACAGTGTGACAGTCCAGGATTTTCCGCAAGGTACTGCATTTACCACTTTCAAGACATGGAAAGTAAAAACAAATGTGAGTTCTGTGGTGGTGCATGTGTCTGAATGTTCATCGTCTGTTGCCATGGGGAACCATGGTTTCATCAAATCCATTCAACTTCTGCAATCCAGGGGAATGGAAATAGACATGATAGCCACCGACAGGCTTGTTTCAATAGCAAAGGCCATGCAAGAGCAGTTTCCACACATTCGGCATCAATCTGATGTATGGCATGTTGCAAAATCAATCAATAAACAAATTACAGCTGCTGGGAAAAAGAAGGGTTCGGAAAATATTATAAAATGGTGTCAGTCCATCAGTAACCATCTTTGGTGGTGCTCCAAAACTTGCGATGGATCTGTAGAAATTCTACTTGAGAAATGGCGTTCATTGATGCACCATTGTACCAACGAACACGCACGGATAGAAAACCAACATTTCCACGAATGTGCACATGGACCGTTGTCGAGAGAGGCGGAACGGAAGAAGTGGTTGGTGCCATGTTCACCTCCACACAAAGCACTTGAAAAGATTGTGTATGATAAAACGCTTTCGAGAGACCTGAAGGGACTCGCCGATTTCTGTCACGCTGGAGATTTGGCAGTGTTCCATAATATGTGCCTAAAGTACAGGCCCAAAAGGTTGCACTTCGGCATTAAACGGTATGGAGGCGAGAACGAGATTAGCAGTACTTGCCCATGACAGTAACGTAGGTAGGGATCAAGCAAGAACTTCAGGAAAATTGGGGGTGCCACGTTACTACAAAGCCTTTACAAAATGAAGCAAACAATGGGTGGCCAAGCCAATATACGAGGAAATGGATTTTGAATTTGTCCAAGATCTGACATTGACTGTGTTGGCCATGCATACTTATGAACTGGAAGCTGATTTTGTTCCCAGGACCCATACAATGCCACAAAACATTGCAATCAAGCCTTGTCCTCCAAAATCCGAACTTGTCATAATGCGTAGTTCTAGATTCAAATGATTTGTAGCTCCCTGTAAAATGCGTTCACATTCACATCTGGAGGTGTAAGGTGTAATCAATGCCAAATCATAAATGCCAAAAAATAAAATTTGAGTTCAAAAGAAACTGTAATTGAATATTACACCCCTTGGTCAAACTCCCCTGTATTAAATGTGATATCCCACATCAAAGTTATTGGTTTATACTGTGCCTAGTATATGAGTTTCACTAGATCATACACATATATTGTCCAGTTCATTCTGGTATGTGATTACTTACAGAAAAAAAAGTCACGAAAGTTCTCTCAGTACAGAGTGAATTTTGGTGCCTTTGGAAAGGCCTAGACCGAACCAGTGCTCTAGATACAGTGAGCATCTGGATTAAGGTCAGATCATTGAAGGCATAAGGCAGCGGGATAGAAGACAGGCAGTCAGAGGCATTCAATGTTGGCTTTGTTAGCCTGTGCCACCCAGGTATGCTCAGACTTCTGAAAACTGCTCTGATGCCAAGGGCACACCCTACTCGAATAGTGGGAACCAATTCTTCAATGCCTCATGCCCCTTCCTGACTTGACTCCGACATCCCAAGAAGAACCGTTTTTACATTCAGCGGCACAATCATGCACTTTCACCTGCTACTGCCATTTTAAAAACATGTTGACACACTGCTCAGGGATGTGCTGTGTCACCTGTGTTGCATGATGGTTACAGAGAGGGCTGACCCAGAAGCCTTTTGGAAGGCCACATCGCCAGTAATGAGATCACACACAGTGTCTGAACATGCACCGTTCATTGGTAAAACAGTGTACATAACAGTATTATACAGGGGGTGGAAGGCTACAATTGTTTTTTGCTCATCCGTCTATTGATTTCAGCGTGTGTAAGCTAGGATCATCTCTCCATGTAGCTAATGCTAAGCTGTGCTTCCTGTTCTGAAACACGGTACTGCCTCAATGCCTTTTCTTTCCTCCGCATTCTTTGCCAAAATCGAAAGCTAAATGTTTCTGCCTTTGAATAGGACAAGTGCCTTATTGTAATTTGGCCCTGAATGCTAGGCAGCAATTGCTTGAAGGACATAGGTTGTGGGGAATAGAAAAAAAGATAACTTTAACAATTTTGAGAGTGGACATGTACCACCAAGTTAGTGTGAAAGTGTGTGATACATCATTCAGAGCGGTTGCTCTGGAACTAACCATGGAATTTCCAGAAATTATGTAAATTCAAGTTTACATAACACTTTTATTGGGATTAAAAACGAGTAGGGTGAGGTGCTGTATGTATAATAATTAATTGACGGTGGGGTAAACATTGTGCATGTGCACTGTGATCGCTTTTCGAACAGTAATCTTGCAAGCTTCGTTAAAATAACATTGGTCCGGGGTTCAAGCTGAATTGTTGCTATGTTTGTTCTTCGTTTTCTCCATTTGGTTCTCCATCCCATTGGGAGCTATACCTACTTCACAGCGCTCAAATTGTACGAAACTCGTGGTCTCAAGTAGTACACCTTCTTTTCATTTGTGTGTTAAATATTGGATGTGTGGTGCTAATGATTAGGTTCCAAACAATTATGAGTTATACGGTAACTTGTATATTAAAATAAAGAATGGCTACTGAAATGTATTTTTATTGTGTTTTGTTCGCAGATACTTTGTACTGTACTGCCCGTGCCATAGCGCGCAGGTACCAGCAGATGGCTTCTGGAGTCAGCACTGGAGGATTACCATAAGCAGTGTTTTTTTGATCAGCGTTATGTGGGATGATTGATATGGCCCTATGTGTCCATTTGCGTCCCCAGCAATAAGGAGCAACATGCCAGCATTCATCATGTAAGAACGCATAGAAACAAGAGCGTTGGGCTTTGAAAGTGCAAAAAAGACATGTCTTCTCCCACACGGAGCATCAACGGGGGGGTCATTAAATTGGTTTGCTGTTGTGTCATATGGCAAGACAAGGACACAAAAGGACAAAGAACATTGAGCGTTCATCGTAATCTGCATAGCTTGAGAGTCATGCGATCGTCGCCAACTCTAACTTACCTGCAAAATTAAAAAATCGGTTCTTTCCTGGAGTTTATAATTTCGTGTATACATTCTTTGAAAAATAAAAGCACTTGCAACATTGCAGACTATAGTTGATGTATCATTGAAATATTCTATATGGAAATGCTATTTAGGGCACGACAGAGAAGGTACGCTCTGGGTGTGGATGTCTGTGATTATCTTCTGTTTATCTTCCAGTTTCTGCGGGTGTGGATGATGACGTGGCACGTTGGGCTACGCTGGCCATGAACATAATGAAAATAGGCAGAGCAGATCGTTGGGACAAGTGATTTCAGCTTCGGGGGCGAGTGTTTTGATTTGTTGCCGCGAGCGCACTTGAATTTAGGGCGATCGATCCACGGATAAGATTAGCACAAAATGGCAGCGCCCAAAACGTTGTTTTCGCATGTGTAAAAGTGAGAAAAACGAATGTAAGCTGCATTGGAAATATTTTTACGATTCATCACTGTGCTTATAACGACTTGCCCGAACGATGGAAGGAGAGGAAAGGCAAGGGTGAGAATGCTGAAGAGGGATGAAGGAATGGAAGCGAGGGAGGAGAGCTAGAAGAAGAGGAAATAAAGGGGTGAGGCTGGTGAAGAGGGGTGAAGGATTGAAAAGAGAGTAAAGGAAAGACATGAGAATGGAGCAGTGGAGTGAAACAATGAGAGCAAGGAAAAAGTAAAGGCAAGAAGAAAGGGATGACAGGGAGCCTGGGGAAGAGTTAACTGACAAAACGCTCATCGTAAGACACTTCTTGAAATAATGTAAAATGACCTAACAGCAGTCTGACCTCATTCATGCATAGACAGACTCATTGCACAGGCACTCAACAACTACATGCCGGGTTTCTTTTGGGTTTTCCTTGAATCTTGATTGTCCCTGAAACCTTGTTAGTATTTTGATAGGCCGAAGTGTTTGGTCCCACACATTTCCTCTACGGCCCTTCATCTCAAAAAGTGCCACCTGTTCATTCCTCTTCTGATGCGCACAGCATTCATGACACAGAGCAACACCCAGGCAGGGGGATTGCTAGCAACACATTGAGAGTTGTGTTACACAGCATAGCCATCCTCAGTCATCAAGCCCATGCTGCCACCCCTGTGGCCTCCGATCCAGTTTACCTCCACTGTGGTCCTTTGATACAGTAAGTGAGGCCCACTTCCATGGTTATATATACATGGTTGCTCTTGCTGGGTAACCTGAACAACTACTTCAAAGAGAATTTTTGGAGGTGTTTGCAGGTGTATCCGACAAACAATGCATGAATCAATAAACCTGGTAGTGCGCTGAGCGAGAACAGTTCTTGGGTCACAAGGCCTCACCTGCATGCACGACCCGGTTTATTTATTTATGCATTGTGTGCTGGGTTCTCATGCTGATTTATCTATTTAGTTTGTACCAAGCAGACAGTGTTGTGATATGCACTTAGTTATATAGGCCAGACCATTTGCACGTTTGTCTTTAGGCCATTCCCATCAAGTCCTAGACCACGCCGATCGTGCAAGCCACGCCCCTAAATGACCCCCCCCCACCTCTCCTCAATTTCTTACCCCACTTAAAGCACTGCTTGAGACTATGCACACACCACACCAGCGAGGTGATATTAGGCTCTCCTGACTCATATATCTCCCTCAGGCTATTGGTATCTCTCACCACAATCGCATCCCACCCTGAAAGTCAGTAAAACAGGAGCCTGCTGTTGTGTCTCATAGGCGCGTGCGCGTTCAATCCGAAGGAGGCCTCGGCCGCCATTTCCAGGCAAGTGCACGGCGCGGCTTTAGGAAGGCAGGGTACGCTGCAGACCACCGAGCCGGCAGGCGCTTGGAAAGGACACATTACTGGAACATGTATCAGCAGCTCCTTCGGCAGAAACCAGGATGCGTTCATCATCAGTGCGCTCAGCTTCCCGGATATTTTCGGGGATACCAGCAGCTGAACGCAGAACATCCGGAAAGGCCCATGAGCACACAGAGAAAAATGTCTTCACGTCAAAGGTGAGGGTTGCGCGGTAAAATGAAATGCTACCTTTCCCGAAAAACAACAAAAAGACCAATATGACTCCAGGAAGCCATTACAGCCCTGTTCCGTTTCCGGTGTATTGTGAGACTGACGGGTGTGACATCCGGAGTTCCGTCATCCTGGGAGGCACGGGCACGCATGGAACTACCCACCTGTACAGATGAACCCCGAGCAGGAAGCAGTGGCGTCATGGTCTAACTGGGAACTAAGTAATGAGTCTCCAGCTTTACCCTGCGTCGTGGAGCATGGCACGGTCTGTTGGCTACGTAATGGGTCTCCAGATTTACCCCGGCAAACCTCCATGACTATTCCATGGAGCGTGACATGGTATAACTGTGACCTAAGGAATGTGTGGCCAGCTGTATCCAGCATCATGGAGCATAGCACGCCCAACTGGGGGATATGTAATGTGTCTCCAGCTTTACCCTGCAAACCTCCATAATATGTGATAGAGGGATGCATGATCTAGCTTTACCTGAATGAGCTTAATAAACGCCTTGCAGCATGACATGATCTCACCGAGATATATGGAATGGGTCTCCAGCTTTCCCATGCAGAGCTTAATAAACACTCCACGGCCTGGCAACGAACTATGTAATGGGTCTCCAGTTTTACCTGACAGCGCGTACTGGGCCTTCGTGGTTTAAAACATAGTTGCCTACCCCTCCTAGGCTGGCGAGCCTGTGCTATAATGGCTAAACTGTGAGAAAAGTAATGGGTCTTAAGGTTCATCCTGCGGCCTTCCTTAGTATGGCACGGAGCACGACAGCGCCTCAATGACCCCGCATGGTTTGTGCGCTTTATAAATGAAATAAATAAATGACATGGTCTACCCGAGGGCTGTGCAATGGGTCTTCAGCTTTACCGGATGGGCTTGGTAAATGGCATGCAGCATGCCATGGTCTAGCTAGGAGCCATGCCATTGGGCTTACATGGAATTTCTTTGTAACTTAATTGCATGCTCCACCAATGCTGGATAGTCCAGGTTTTGGTGGAAACGGTGAAAGAATGCAGTGTACTGGGAATAAAATCACCCCTGGAAAACCCTATGCTAAAATGTCTACAGTTGAGAAAAATATTAGGGTGCATGGCCGAGTCAGGCCTCCGGGATGCAAATCTGTGTCTTGTAGGTTACACACAGACCTCTGTAGGCGGTCCTCCGCTCACAGAGACCTCTTACTTGCTCCAAGCCCTGGTACCCACCACTCCCCCCGAGAGGGCCCTCGGGTGGTATGTATACCAAAATAGCCGGAAGCTTTGAGTAATGCATACCTTATGCAAGTTCACACTTTAGCTGGAGAGCATAATACATCAATCCTAACAGCAACACTCAAGTTTCACCACTTTAGTGTCTGGAGTCTGGCAAAGTATTTCAGTATTGAACCATGTCATCCTTGCTCCCGAAGAGCCAGGGAGTGGCATTCGGCATTGCAGGGGAAGTAGGACGGATATTGGACTAGTGACACAATCATCAAAGCTCCCCTGGAAGAGAGTACCGCCACACCCTGAGATCTGCTGCACTCCCCCTAGACCAGCCCTGAGAGTACAGCTTGCTCCAGACACAGCGTGCCTCCGGTACATGTCTCTTGGAACCCGCTCCACCCAAAATGGGAACTTAATCAGGAATCTGCCTCCTATTATGAAGGCAGAGTGGGATATGTTGCAGGATTCATGGTAGACACAACAGACCTTTTCCAAGAAAGAGAACAACAGACACACGACGACTGCCTGGTCATCTGATGTTACACTAGCAATCTTCCCAAAAGAGGAACGGCTTCCCAGGAGGGAGAGGGGCGATGAGGAGGAGAGAATATATTAAGGCCCTTGGTGGACCAGCAAGGAGGGGCACTGGGTGCACTCGGGTGCCTTTTTGATACAGCAGATTCTAAAATGGAACTACTCAAGAAAGATTGTGTTTTTCTGTCCGAGGGGCGAGCATGCGACCCATATTGAGCTCCTGAACCAGGGGCAAAAACAATGTGCCATGTGCAAGTGGCAAAACAGGAGGTGCTGGATGGAAGGTTTAGCATTAATTGCAACCTCTGGCATTGCTCTGGGCAGTCCTCGCCTGCCAAGCCATTGCAGAAGGGCAAAGACCATATACGAAGCACAAGTGGGGCACAGAAAGTAGAGGGGATGGATGGAGATCTTGAAGATATGACTGAGCATAGCCAAAAATCATGTCGATAAGATAAAATACACCATAGATTTGTAAAGAATGAGGTAAGGCCTTGACAGAGCAATGTGTAGACCACTCATGAGAGAGGCAGTGATGTGCCATCATCAAAGAAGGGTACAGTTTAGTGTGCCAGGAGCGGGAAGCGAGTGCTGCTAAGGCCCTGTGCTTAGGGTGACCAGACGTCCCGGTTTTCCTGGGCCAGTCCCGGGAAAACGCCCTCCGCCCCGGGGTCCCTGGAGTTTTTTAATTGTATAAACCCTGTCCCGAGTTTGCAAGGGTGGGTGACTAAGGTCCCGGTTTTTGCCGAGATACGATTTCGAAATCCCAAAATCTTCCTGCGCAAATGGGGGCGTAAAATGCTTTTCATGCCCCCATTTCCTCCCATTCTCCTCCCCGGCTGCTCTCCTCCAATGAGGAGGGTGCCTGTGAGCCCTCCCCCTATGACCCCTCTACAACAGGCCAACGACATAGAAGTAGGACTATCGTTTTATTTCTGTATACTTTAGTCCCACTTCGATATCTATGACCTGTCCTACTTCTAGATCTATGACCTGTACTGGTCACCCTACCCTGTGCTACAACCTGGGTCCTGTCTCCTTTCCACCACGGTCCAGCACATGAGGGATCTCATGTCCTCAACCCCATTCGGTTGCGACCCATGGGAGATCTCACATGAGAAACAACTGATTCTTTCCTAACCCGGCTAGCTTTTGGAGGAGGGATCTGCATCTTTGGATTTCAGCATGTTTTGGACTACAACTGCCATCAACCCTAGCCAGCATAGTCAATGATGTGGGATCATGGGCATTGTAGTGCAAAACATCTAGATAGCAGGTTGTAGTGCCCAGCTTGCGAGACACTGGCCTGAAATGATGCTGCCTGGCTGGAGCTAAGCCCTACTGGCTTTTTAGGGGGACCAATCTGATAAATTACTAATATCGAGCAAAGTCGGAAGGTCTTTCTCATGCAGCAAGTCTCCCTGCATACCTCAACAGATAGGTCAGCTGGCTTCATTGCACAGCCACCTTTGTTTAAGAATACTGAAAATAACCGGTCTAGTGGTTTGCAAGAGCCGGCAGCCTACATGGAAGGTAGACCCGAATTAGCGTGGGATGCTCGCGGGCTGTGGAGAGAATCTTCGCTGTCCAGATAGTATGCTATACTGGCTGGGGATGGCGGCTGTGGGGCAAAATACCTTGAGCATTGGGGGATGCCCACTCCTCGTCTAGGGCATATCTAAAGGTGCACCTCATGCCCTTGCCTCCAAATAAATGAGCAGAGATGAGTGTGCAAATGGGGAGGAAAGGAGGTCGCCCACTCCCTGAGTATGCGCACAATTCCTGGCAGAGTATAAGGCACAGGACGGCCAAAGCACACAACGCCACAAAACATGGGTCACTGGTGAAAACTATGCACGCACGAGCCACGGATTCATCGTTCCCAGCGGTGTAACTGTTCCACGAGTGTGAGGTAACGCATCACAGTGCGTCCAGCCCGAGGCCAGCTCGCATGTTCGACTGGTTCTGTGCAGGAGAGATGAGCGTTGGCCACACGAAGAAGCAATCTATGATGAAGCGGGATTGGGGAACCGGACAGCTGGGCGTGGCAGCGACACTACGACAGAACTACAGTGTGGCAGGAAATGTTAAATGTTAAAGGTATTTGTACCGCACCGCGCACCGTCACCAACGGAATTGGTCCCCAGGTGCTCAGGCGGATCTGTAAACGATAAAGGTGGTATGGGTTAGTAAGGTGAAAAAGGGAGTAGGATAGTGAGAGGAGTGGTAGAGTAAATGGCTTCAAGAAACCACATCCTAAGAGTTCGCTTTTTGTGTGTGCATTGTCTTCTGTAACTCAGGCCTTGTACACACATTCCCTGTCATTTGTAGAGGGCCCTGTTCAATGGCAGGCACTGTTTAATAATCTGGGCATCTTGTCTTTATATAGAATTGTAAACCCTGGTCATTATCTTGACCGGCCACACAGGTTATTGTATGTTAATATGCGTTTATAATGCGCCAAATCACTTATACCTGCTAGTATAGAATAATAGTGACATCTGGAAACATCCTTCGTTTTATGTGATTTGATTTTGGCATTTTGCATCACGCCACAGAACACTAAACGGCTTCAAGGCTCCATTTTCAGGGGTATAGCCAGGCAGCTTTTGGGTTAGGGAATAGAAGGGGGGTTGTGGAGGGCCGGTGGCACATTTTGTTAACCATTCACAGCAGAAAGTAGGCCTTCTCAGTTAACATAGTATAAAACAAAAACATTAAAAAAAAAGGTCTCGGAGCCCCTCTAGCGAGAACGAACAGGAGTAATATCTATTTGCATGTCAGTTTGCTTAGAGAGGCCCAGCTCCACCTCACTGATGGGGTCCGACTTGGCCGAAACCCGTGTCTGGGGTTGCTGATGGTACTCTTGTTCAGAAGAGAATTGCCTAGCATGTCAGTGCTGGACTGCCCAAGTGGGTGGGACAGGGGTAGAAGAGTACTGAAAAAAAGAAGTGGAACTGTGGGCCTGGCAAGGGAGAGGGTAGGCAGAAGCACAGTGCAACATGTGGCAAGGTGTTCCGGCCGGGAAATTGCAACAGCCTAAGTGACTAGTAACTAAGGATCATATTACAACTTGACACTTGAACAATGCCATGAATAGACAACTCCTCTATATAGAATGGTGAACATGGTCGTAAAAAGTAGAGGAATGGTAAACAAAAAAATAAAAGTAGTGGAACACCGCTCCCGACTGTTCCCGCTCACTTCGATCACTGGGTTGGGACCAGACTGGTATGCAAATGGCTATTTCTCTTTTGAGAAAGGTACAGTGAGCTAAAGTGTGGCTGTGGACTCTCGAGGGGGTACCTACCCACAGAACAGGTTATTTGGCTGTATTGGTTCTCGGTAGATGGGCTCCCAGACCCTCTGTAAAACAAAAACATGGCCATAGATTGTTTGAATAAGTGCACTAAGCACGATCCTTGTAACTGGGCACCAAGCGCGTAATAGTACAGTGAACAAAATGCAACTACATTACATCTCAATAGAGTAGTATCTTGCCACCAGAGTACCATGGAACTTAAAAAAGACCAAAATCACGTTATTACAGAATGAAGCAAGGAAAAACTGCAACAAATGTATCCCTTAATGGCCAAGAAGTTGAGCAAGTTATAGACTACACCTAATAGATCTCAGAAAAAGTGCACCTGGAAGTTTTAAAATGACAATAAAAATATTCCAAGAAAAGCCAAACTGGGAGTTCTATGCCATCAGGAAGCAAGTGGCATACTTCAAGCCACCAGTAAAAGAAGTGGAGGGGTGGAGACAAGCCCCCAATATGATACCAAGAGTTCTGGTTCAGGGGAAATCCCCACGCCCAAGAAACGGAAAAGTCCAAAGATCTGACAAAACCAACAGTTTATTAAGAGATCTCGTAAACAGGGACAGATATGGACATCACAGGATTTCCAACGCTCTCTCAAAAGGTTACAGGCTTGTCAACATCTTTTAAAGGGTTGTGATGTCATAAGTGACACGTTATTCTACAAAAACCTAAGGTAGGCTGGGGTTGGTTAGTGAGGCAAATTACATATAGTTTCCATATGATATGATAGGTTATTTATAACATGCTTAATACCCAGAGGTTTCTAAGCGCGGACCCGGGGATCGAACCTGTGTGGCTCCATGTCGTCTTGCTTCCAAGGTGAGCATGTTGCCGCTGAGCTAGCCTCCCGAGACAGGGGTTAGTGCTCTGATTGGTTATTGTTATTGGGCATTTATATAGCGCTCTATATATTATTGGTATGATCTCAAAGCGCTTGTGAGTTGAACACCCTTGGGGACCGTAGTCCAGGCCAGTCAAGAGAGGATAGTATAGGGTGCTTGGGTGCACTCAATATGTGTGCAGCTAGTGTGAATTGTCCGATGGAAGCTGCATCCTAACACTAGGTGCAGTGGTAGTGAGAGATCAGTTGAATGTGTACAGTCAGGTGGTTGGTTTCCGAGACTGCATTCCGACGGCATTGGGCTGTGTAGGACGTATTTGTGTGCATCTAGGTCGATTTTGTTTCATGGGGTATAGCTGCATTCTAGAAGGAAGTTGAGGTGTTCATGGAGTATTTTTGTATGTGAGCAACTAGGCCGAAATTGATCGAGGGGTATAGCTGCTCTCTATTGTGTTTTGGTATAAAGTAGAGAGTGGGCATATTGGTAGGAGAGCTGAATGTCTGGAGTGGATGGTTTATTCTTACAAGCCCGTTGTTCCTGAATCTTGATAAGTTGGTAGCAGGTCGTCCTCATGTTTCGTTGTAGTGACACTCTGAGGTTGATTCATTGCTAGGAGCAGAGTAAGATATGCTTGTTCGGACAGACAGTCATTATTCTTAGGCTCAGCACTATGCATTTTAGGGGTCCGGTTTCCGGGTCGTTGGTTGTGGTTTATAATGGGTTGCAGGGTAGTATTATGCATAACATTTGGCTATATGGCAGGAGCTATCTCGCACCAACATAGTCGCTTCAAGCCCATATTCTGGTCTCTGGTTGTGGTTTATGGTGGGTTGCAGGGTAGGTCTAGGCAGGATATTTGGTTATAGGACAGGGGGTGTCTCGCAATAGCGTGGTAACATAAAGGCAGTCAAACTATAGCATAGGCTGTATAGAGGCATTGTAGAGTCTGGGTGCTTTTGCACCTATGTGGGGTCGTATCTTAGGTATGTAGTTGGATAGGGTTTGGAGCGAAATGGGATTATCAGCTTGATGGCGCGAGAGCTGCTAGGCCTGTGTAGTAGACTCGGGAAGTGGAGAGGCAGCAGCTACATATCCTAGGCCTGCAGGACGCTAAGGTTGTCAACTGTGGTATCCATTTCGGAATTCTATCATGACTTATTGGTCGCTTTCAATGGTCTCATCGCTCGGTATTTCCCTGAACATTTGTCCATAGGCTGTAATTACTTTATAATGTAATGTCACGGAAGGATATGCACATTCTTGTGGCTCCACCTGTGACCACTTCCTGAATGTTGCAAGTAAAGGCATGTCAGGTTAGTGCATTATAATGGGCTAGTGCAACAAAGTGTGAACTGGCGTGGAAGGGGATTGGTCAGTGAGGTCTTCTCAGCCTTGGTACATTGGACGGTTACAGCCCATGATCAACAATTCAAGGTTGTGATAACAGGCCCAAAGACACTGTCTGTACCAATAAGGTTACCATCTCTGATCCTCTAGGCTTGAGTTTAGTACATTTAACATTCATCCTCGTATTATTTTGTATCGTCTGTCCTAAGCTGAATGGGAACGAAGGTCTCTATCTGGCTCGAATGAATAGGCTTTGTCCCCCAGTCTCAGATCACATGTTTAGAGACAACTGGCTTGATTTTCCTGGTCCACATTTATGATGATTTTGAGCATTTATGCATGCAGGTGCCTAATCTAATCAGACTGTTTCTAACGTCTACCTTTGTTTGTATCCTTGAATGTCGATGTGAAACTCTCTCTCCCTTGATAGCCTTGCCTGGAACACGTACACCGGCTGCACGACCAGTCTGGTCCGTGCTTTCCTGCTAAATCAGCAAGTCAGGCCTCCCCTGCGTTCCCGTGCTTTCTTAATGCTTTCCATTCACTTCAAGGCGGCTGCCTCTTCCATTTTGAATTTCATGGCTACCTATGTTAACTACATTCAGTGTTAAGCAAGCTTCATGTCTTATTCTTGTTAGTCTTGTATTAGGGCATAGCAAGGAGTATATGTACTCTATCCAAGTGGGTCAGAAGCAGGTTCTTTGTGTCTAAGAGAGGTATAATCTAAGTTTCTATGTAGCTTCGTGCAAGGGATACATGTGTGCTTCATGTGTAACGCATCTATGCCTTGGTCTTAGTTGTGACTTCATCAGCTCACTGCATGGTCAGTCGGTCCACTTGCTCCATCGTCTGCAAGCTTATCTCTTCTACGACGTCACCAGGATAGGGATGGAATGGTTGTCTGAGCAAATAGCATTTGTCACATCTGCGGTACAGTGGTGATGGAGAGGAGGGGGCCAGGAAAGATGTACACCTGTAATTTCTGTATCATCGGGGTGGGCGAGGGGTGATGAGGGCCCCGTTTATTTGTCCTTCTTCAATCTACCCTCTGGTTGAGAAATCGACCACACTTCTGCAAAGGTTCTTCCTATTGACGTATTGCTTTGAAGTCCAAACCTTGGTAACCCCCCTCAGGCCACCATGGTACTTCACATGTCCATCCAAACTCCAGGTCATGTAGTAGAACTCTCTATCTGGTTTGTACCACACCCATCATGTAGCTGCGTGGATCCGGGAGGTAAAAGCATTTCGTGTCTGGAGGAAAAAGGGAATCCTGATTCAAGTGTGACTGCAGTACTTCAAGAGTTTGTGTTTGTCTGTTTTTGTCTCTACATCTAACAATATTTTCATGCATATTGTGCTTTTGGTAGTCTTCTTGCACTGTGCCATAGTTACTTTGATGGCACAGAATGCGAATAGTACTAGCACTAGTGCTGCTATTAGCACCTTCAGTCTGTTGGCTTTCCAGGACGGTATCCAGGAAAAGATATACAACAGCCTATCATCATCTTGCCCTGATGAGTTTGTGATTTCTTCCATCTTGGCCTGCAGATCTGACAGCTGCATTATGGCTTTTGCAATGGTCCCATTATCTTCATCATGGGCAGGAACGAATGTGCAGCAGGATGGCCCGATATTTGTCAGAACGCTTTCTCCATAGCTGTGAAAAGAACCAGAATGTATCTGTTCCGAAGGGTCATGAGTCTGACGGCTCTGAGTTCATCCTTTATAGCATTAAACCATTTCACAGTTGAATTGATTCTGTACAACAGCTCCCATCTGGTAATCTGGAGTCATTTGGCATTTGCATTGGCCTGTACCCCTGGAACAACTGATGCAAAGAACATCTCAGTCCTACTGAACACACTTTGCTCTTGCAGTATTGCATCAAGTGCTTCTTCCATCCTGGTTGAAATATAATTTCCTCTCTTCACTCCGGTCGGCTCCAAAGATCTTCTCTTCCTCTGGTGTGTATCCATCTTGGGAAATCCATCTACTTTTAAGTCCTTCTGAGGCACTACCAATGTGGGTGCATTCAGCTGCACTAGAGAACATATCCCTCCCCAGTTTGGTGGTAGTTGCATGTACGCCTTGTAACTACAGGCCCAGTACTAGTCCATTAGTACTGCTGTGCCGCCCTTCATACCAGGTATCTTCGATGTTTGATTGCATCTTCTGTTCACTCCACCCTTTACTGGACCATCATTTTGGCAAAGGGCCTGCTTCTTTTTCGACCCACGTGAGCAGTTCAGCACTCACCGCCCATTCCTTGAGGCATTTGTCATTGTCCTTCTGTATCACTTCCACTGGAACTGCCGGGAGTGTGTGTGCTTTGCACCCCATCATCCCTTCTACCCATTCATTTCCTGTGAACACTTGTCCATACACCAATAGTAGAGGTCTCTCCCAGCATCCTACTCCCCCTACTTCCTTTTGCCCTGTCTTCAGGCATTGCAACTCTGTTTGTGTTAATATTCTAGCTTCTCCTCGATTTGGCCATCCAATATGTATTGTATAATTTTAATTGCGCTCCAACTGTCTTTTATCATTGCTTGAGTTATTATATAGCTGTCCTCAGAGGGAAACGTCTTTTGTGATATCAACCGCAGTGTGGCCCATTTCTCTTGAAACTGGCCTCTTGTGGTGCAGAGTGCTAATTGCATAAAGCAGTGTGCTCTGGCTGCTGAAATCTCTGTTGCTACAAATGTCCTGGAGGCGCTCATAGCATAGGGGATAAGAGAACAAACGTAACAGCTCTCTCTTGAGGTCTCTCTCCCACCTTGGTCATGTGCTGGTACCACATGTTATTCATGACAGGAGCCAAATTTGACGTATCAGCATTTACATGTTCAAAATCGGTGTTAGCGCTTAGTTTAAGCATTTTTATTTCTTGGGACGTGCTGGTGACTAGCTCAGTTACAGCTGCGGTTGCTAAGGGAAATAGGTGTTGTGTTGGCATATGCTTAAGTGTGTGTGTAATACAGTGCAGCTCTCTGTAAAGCAAAGAGGTAGAGACAGCAAAATGCAAAGAAAACCAATACAATAGCTCTTGCAGCGCTGTCCTGTGTTGCATATTTGCAGGCCCTTGGCATCTACCATGAGTTTGAACCTGATGCTTATCAAAATGTACAACTTTTAGGATCATCATTGTTATAATGGGTCAACCTCTCCTGTGGAAAAATGGTACTAATAAGGCAGCAAAGAGTCTCTCAAAAATGAATTGAACTTTAGGGTTACTGAGCAAGGCAATAATAGACACTTCACGCCTTTTAAGTATTGGATAGCTGTTTGCAATGTAGATGAGGAAAGCATAAACAAAGAATTTTTCTGGCACCCTTGTATCTGTGTCCCTGTAAATTGAAAAAGTGTTACTCTTCTGTATTGTGCAGGTACAATAATACTCGTAGAAAGTCAGTTCATATAGTCATGCTGGTTGCTGAATGTGAAAAGAACAGCGTGCCTAAACTAGTTTTCTGTATGCTCCTATCTAGCTCTGGTTCTGGAACGTGTCTGAATGTGTTGCTTGTCTTCTTCCACTTTCGCTGTACCGTCTGCGTGCTGGGAAAGGGGGGTCTCGCCTCTGCAGGGCTTGACATTCTCGGGTAATTCCAAGCTTTCTTGCCTAACAATTTTACAGCTTTATCAGTGGCTTGCTCTACAGTAAAGGGGCCATCGAATCGGGGCCACTGCCAGTTACTGTTAAAGTTCCATAACAACATCAGATCACCTGGGTAAAGGGGTAGGGCTTTGAGCAGTTCTGGCGGGTTTACTAATGTCGTCTTCATCATCCATCTTCAACCTCCCCTGCCTCGCCTTCAGCTGTTGAGAGATAAAAGAAGCACTACAACTGCCATCAACTGGCGGGTTTACTAATGTCGTCTTCATCATCCATCTTCAACCTCCCCTGCCTCGCCTTCAGCTGTTGAGAGATAAAAGAAGCACTACAACTGCCATCAACCCTAGCCAGCATAGTCAATGATGTGGGATCATGGGCATTGTAGTGCAAAACATCTAGATAGCAGGTTGTAGTGCCCAGCTTGCGAGACACTGGCCTGAAATGATGCTGCCTGGCTGGAGCTAGCCATCATCGAAGCAAGGTACTCCTACATCTCATTACCCAAAACAGTGGCAGCATTCTGGGCATCCGTTAGTGCTCTAGCGGGCGGAGCAAGTGGGAGGCACTTGTGTCGCCTTGTCACCACCTCATGGGGAATGAAATGGTGGTCAGAGGCAGATTGATTGGGCAATGCGAACAGGGCTATGGGTAGGCAGTAATGCCATCCCTTTTTCAGTCATTTTAACTTTTGCAAAACATTTTCTTGGCCATTGAGGCATTCAGAGTTCCTGTTCGCCTGTGGGTGATACATGCAGGATCATGTATGCTTTATTCCCAGTAGGATCATGATGTGCTTGAACACTTCGTTTTACAAAGTGTAGTCCATTATCAGACCGAGATCTTTGCACAACCCCTATCGCGGGAACACCTCTCTAACGAGGAATATCACTGCACAAGCAGCATCGGGTCGGCGCATGCACCGGCTTTGATCCATCGAGAAAATGGGCATACGACCATTAGACTATACCTGTAGCCATTGCAATTTTGAACGATGTCCACATAATCTATATGTAGATGTTGAAAAGGCCCATTATGCCGGAGTATTGCTCCTCACACTACTTGCAACGTGTGTCCTGCTGTGAAAGGTTGACAAACAATACAATTATACATGAATGCACAACATGCTCCACCAAGTTAGGACAGAACCAGTCTTCTGCTATGTGTGCTGCAAGAATCTCCTTACTTTTGTAGGTTGTGTAATGCAGCTGTGTTAAGGCTGTTAATGCGAGGGGCATGACCGGCTTTCCGGTGGTCTCTTGTCACCACATAGCATCCATGGGGGAATACTGAACACCCCCTCCTTACCCACAATTCCTTTTCTTCTACTGCTGCTTGTACCTGTAATTCCATTATTTGGGTGATGGACAATGAATTAAACCTTTCTTGCATTACCATGGAAAGTGCCGGTGTGCGTCTATTGGGAGGAATAGCAAACGCTGGGAAATATGCTGCCTTTTTTGCATCTTTGGCTTCGTTGCCGTTGGAAACCATGTCTTCCCCCCCTTGTGTGGGCTTGGCACTTCACCACAACAACGGTCAAGGGGAGTTGTAGTGCATCCATAATTCTGTCCAGTAGGTGGCGTGTGCTGCACTGGCATGCCATCAACACATCAGAAGCCCCTCCTCTTCCATCGTGACAGCCCTGCATGTACATCTGATGTCACGTATGCAGTGTGGGAGCACACTGTTATCTCCCCGCCCTCATGTGTTTCTCGCTCTATTATGAGTGCTACCAATTCTGCTGCTTGTTCTGAGAAGCATGCGGGTAACCTTGCGCTTGCCACTATGTCAAATGTCCCATTCTGTCTTCGTTTTACCACTGCTGTCCCAGTATATCATTCTCCTGATGTCTTGTCAATTGTTGAGAACCCGTCAATAAAGAGCACCTCTCCTGAACTGAGGGCATTTTCTCTGATCCTTGAGGTATCATCATAGTGTTCTGTGTATTTAGTGTAGTCGTGTGCATAGTCTCCCTCTTTCACAGACTGTGCTATGAATGTCGCTGGACATACTTTTATTGCTGGGTTCAAGATGATCACCTCGTAGCCAGATGCTCTCTATGTGGTCAATGTGCTCTTGGTTTTCTCGAGAATGGCAAAGAGGGCATGCTCCATGTAGAGCGTGGAACTACAGCCCATGGTGATACTTTCCAACCTCTCGATTGCAAAGACAGCTGCAGCCAAGGATAATGGCCTCTTATTACTGGATCCAGAAGCCCACTCCAGTAGGCTATCAGTTTGTGCTCAAAAGTACTTTTCTGTGTGAATACCGCTGTCATCACTGCTCCATTCGAATGTGAGAATAAGTAAACTTTTGCACTGCAATCAGGGATTCCAAAAAGGTGGGTTGTGCATATTGCCCTTTTCAATTCATCAAATGCTACTGTCATTTCACCTGTCCATATTAGCTTACCATCCCCCCTCTGAGCCTCCTTCAGTCTTTAAAAGGGGTCTAGTATATGTGCAGTAATCGAACACCCAGGGCTCTGCAATAATTGCAGGGACCTAAGAATTAATGCATCTCGCTCATGTTCTTCGGCTGTGGAGTTTTCATAATCCCCTCAGCCCTTTCAGGTGTTACCTTCCTGCTGTCTTGTGAGATCAACTGTCCAATGTATAGAACCTTTTCTTGGCAGTATGGTAATTTTGCTTTGTCCGCCTACCTACTCCTCTATAGACAACTGACCTACGACAAAATCTTTGTAGGCAACTTCATAGATGCCATCACAATCTTGGCCATCAAACACAATCGCCTGATAATTCTAAGGGACTTCAACATATGGTTTGAAGAAGAGAATGCAAACTCACAAAAATCACTAATTAAGCAGCTCGAGACAATGAAACTGTGCCAGATGGTTAAAGGATTGACAAAAAAAGTAGGAGATACTCTTGACTCAATCTTCGCTCACAAAAAACTGATCTCAACTGCGCCACCAATACAAATACTATGGAGCGACCACCTCATCATACCATTTGCGATCCAACTACCAGCTAAAGCAACCAAACATCCCCAAAAGTTCCCTGCGATCCGGAAAGGTAACTGCAATGCCATCAAAAGTAGTAACTTGAACAACTGGAATCCTCAAAATCATCAACCGCAAACCTGGCTGGAACCGACCTAGACGAAAAAGCAGACCTAATCCAGAAATGGATCGCTGATACAATAGACGGCATCTCCCCGTAAAAACTCCATCCCATCACAAAAGAAAGCACTGGTAAGATGTTTTACACCCCACCTCAATACAATGAAAAAGATAAACCGGAAACTTGAACTAGAATAGAAGAAAAACTATGACCAGGCAAAAATAATAAACTATCACAAATCCAAGCAAACAAAAAGGAAATTTTCAAAGCCAAACATAAATACTACGCCAAACGAATCACAAAATCCACCCAACACCCAGAAAGAAGATTTACCATCATAATTGAGATGAGAAACCCACCTGGATGCAACAACACACCGGTACCTTCACAAAAACTATGCGATGACCTCGCAGACCACTTTAAAAAATCATTGACATCGGATCATACAAAGCAGACCAATCAACCAAACCATGCACCATACTCCACCTACCCTGGAGCAACATATCAAGCTAGAAATCTTCACCCAAATATTGGGAGAGAGATTCATCAAGTAGGTGGAAGATAGCAACAAAGCAGACTCCCCAATGTACCCCTGCCCACCATACATCTATAAATCAATCCTTACACAGGGCACGCAATTGAAATGTCACAGAAACCTCTTCAACGAATCGCTCTCAACGGGGAGAGTAACGCTGACTTTCAAATCTGCGTACATCAAACCACTCTTCAAGGATAATACAGGTGATTTGGAAGACCTCTCTAACTCTGGCAAAACTGCTAGAGACCTATGTCTACGAAGATACACTGGCACATGTAGAAAACCACCAACTATGGGCCCAGGCACAAGTCAGCTTCAGACCCATGAGAGGGACAGAGACAGCACTTCTCTCTATCTGGGATGACCTAAATACCAACACAGATTCCAACTCAAACTCAGCACTACTATTGGACCTCTCCACAGCGTTTGACACAGTCAACCACAACATCCTCATCAAGAGACTGGAAGAAATAGGGATCACCAAGGCGGTGCTGTGCTGGATTAAATCTTTCCTATCTGAAAGAACAGAAACAGTATGGATAAAACCATTCAAATCTGTGCCGCGGGAATCCACATGTGGAGTATCACAAGGATCCTCCTTATCCTCACTCCTCTTCAATATCTACCTGACCCCATTAATCAACATCATCAAAAGGCACTGCCTCATCGGCTACAACTACACAGAGGACACTCAAATCATCTCCAGAAACCAGGGAGGCAACCATTACATCTGATGGACCACAGAACCAGGAACAGCCCCCACGCCATCCAAAATAGTCAAAAACCTTGGAATCCTAATGTACAATGAGCTTACCCTATAACCACAAGTAAACGCAATAATCAAGAAATACTTCTTCCACATGCACATGATCAAAAAGATTCTACCATTCCTCTCCTTCATACACAAAACTTTGGCCATCATCTCCCTCATCATATCAAGGATAGACTACGCCAACAGCCAATACCCCAGAATGCCGGATTATCTACTGAAGAAACTGCAACATATAAAGAATGCAGCGGCCAGACTTCTCCTCAAACTCTCACTAAGTGACCACATCAGACTAGCAGTAAAAATGCTACATTGGCTGCCAGTCAAAAAATGAATCACATTCAAAACAATGTGCATAACAGCCAGAGCAAACCACTCATGAGGGCCAACCTCTGTGGGACTTCCCTATATGTGATTCTCATTCAGTAAGTAATGCTCATGAAAAACACTGGGCCTCATTACGACCCTGGCAGACAGCCGTGCCCGTAATACAGGCACGGCTGTCGGCAGAGTACTTTTTTTTCTGGCGCCCTGGAATGGGCAATTACCGGGGTATTACAACCCTGGCGGACCCGGTAATTGCCAATTCCAGGGCGCTGGAAAGAATTCTTCCCCCTTCCCATTTGAGCCCCATAGGGCTCAAATGGGAAGGGGGAAACCGCATGCACTGGCACCATTTATGAATGGTGCCAGTGCATGCGGCATGCTGTGCTCGCGGGTGCTGCTCTGCCCGCCAGGTCCGACCTGCAGGGCAGAAAGGCACCCGTGAGCACAACTCGTAGTTTTCCGGTCCGGGAAATACGGTACCGGCAACCTTACCAGTACTGTAGTTCCCGGACCAGCAAACTTGTAATGAGGCCCACTGTCTCAATATATGAATAGTCATCCCAAAACAGTTCTTTGTCAAGTCAGTCAGTGTGTGTCCTTCCCCTACTGCAATCACTGCTCTGTAAGCTCTCCCCGTATAATCAATCCCAACAATCACTACACTCTCTTCCCTTACTATAACTGTTTCCAATTGTAATGGGTATACATGTCCTTTCTCAATGTCAAGGGGAATTTCTGGCCTGAGCAAAACTTGTTTGTTAACCAGAGTAGTTTACCCTGTATGCCTGGAAGCCATGCTAGCAATATATCCACCCATACTTAAATACCTCGGGATCCTGTACGGTCTGGCTGCAGAATGCTTGAAACATTCTTGTGCATTCACATAGTGAATCTCTGCAGTAGAGCACATTATCCCCTGAGCAGTGAACGAGATAGTCATGTTGAGCTTACTCATCATCTCTCTTCCCATTATGTTGACTGGTGTCTGGTGGGAATATAACAGTGGCACGGAAAGGTCATGCTCTCCCACCAAGATTGGCAATTAGTCAGTGAACGGAACCAGATCTGTGTCCCAGAAAAACCTAAAGTATTCATGGAAATGCCTGAAACGTGGTATCTCCCCTCCATACCACAGGACTTGGTGCCTCTCATATCTACAAGAAAGGAGAAAGCATTGTCACCTATGGTTACCCCCACTCATGGTTCCTCATTTCGGTCGGGTCTAACAGATGGGACTGAACACTCAAGTCAGTCTGTGGGCTGTCCTATTGTAGGAATAAGCACAGGATTCCCTCCCACTACAACTACATTCCCTAGCCTCGGCATGGAAGTCTGTACTGTGGTATTGAGATGTCTCGTGGCCACAATATTCTGTTGTGCCAGAGTTTGCTGGATTGCCGGCGGCTGCTGTGTATATACAGGTGCTTGCAGTGTCTGTGTCATGGGTTGTTGTGATTGCACCAGTGCATGTTGTCTGATGCTGTTTGTGGGGCATAGGTCTGTGTCTGATCTTAGGCATAATAGTCAGATTGCTCTGTAGTATATGCTGGTGGATGTGTCGCCACACTCTAGGGTCTTGCCAATTGTGTTGCACTCCTCCCTTTCCCCTACATAATCGTGCTATGTGTCCCATAGTTCCGCATGACCAACATTGAAACAGTGGTCCTCAGTGCTGGGGATGTCCCCCACTGAAACCTTCTCCTTCTTGCTGCGCATAATGTCCCGCTCCTCTCCCCACGGGTATGCCTCCTCTTCCCTGTACCATACTTCCCCCTGCCATTTGCTGCTGATACTGTGCATACTGTATAATGAAAGAAACTCATGGTGTCAACAGTAAAGACAGACACAAGTAATCACAGTGCAAGGGTGGTTATTAAACTGTATGCAGGTTGTAAAAACGCCTAATCTAAACCTAAATCTAAGATGGGAGCAATGTCGACCATCAAATGAAATAAGGCAGTCCTAGTGGCGTTGTGTGAAATAAAAAGGGCCTATACTAAGAAACCTATTGTCAAACCTTACAGCTAATAACAAAAAGGGTGTTGGATGGTTTCAAGAAAAGAATAAAGTGTTCACAAATAATATGTCAGGATGCGGTTGCTTGGATCTCCCGTCCCCACATTTTGAGCACAGTGTAAATTGGAATCTTGGAGCACAGTACACCCTTGAGCTTCCCCAGCACGAGACAACAGTTCCACTTGCAGCTATCAGTACAGTCGATGGTCAAGTCTCGTTTCTCTTGAAAGTCTCTTGCCTTCGAGGGCCTGGCATATTCAACAACAAAACAAAAGTCCCTCAACAAAATGAATGTTCGTTTCCTGGTTCTACTTAGGGTGTGAATTCTTCACCCCTGGGTCACCCTCTTCCGGCCGCTGACCCCTCTTTACATTCAGCCTCACTCCTCCGGGTTCACTATGGCTCGTCTCTCACTCATAAATCTTAATGTCTTTTTAAACAGTTCCAGTGGATATCCCTCGGCCGGGTTCACTCTTTGTCAACACACTGTTTCTTGGGACTTCAGACTTTGCCCCCTTGTCATCAGCATCCCTCTTCCGGTTTCACTCTTGCCAACTTCACATTCATATTTACTTTCAATGTTTACAGGATTCACTTCCCTTGTTTTCTCATGTGGCGGGATTCACTTCCCTTGCTTTCTTTATAGTTCTTAGGTCAAAGGCTTTTGACTGTACGGCCATTTTGCTTGACCTCCTGTATGACCACCTTGACCTATCTTGGTGGCTCTCCTACAGCCTTCAGGTATCTGTAGTTTTACCGAGATGAGGATCGACCAGAGTTTCTCGGAGCAGCACCCATGTGGTACCGGTCCCCTTCTGTAGCTTGTCTCCCCTTTACAATTTTACAGTTTGGTGAATTTTTCTCACTTTGCCACTTTGTGACTTCATTCCCCAGTTCTTATCAGCTCTCCCTTCGACTCACAGGGCTGTGATGAATTTCATGGCTTTCGTTGTAGCTGGAATCAAGGCCGGTACCATGATAGCAGGAGTCTCCCTCGCTCCGGCTTATCAACGTTGATATGGTGCATGTACCGTTGACATCTGCTGCAACACACTTGGGCCATTGTCCTAGGTTTTACGATTCCTTCTGCTGAGGTTTCGCTGGGTTTTCTCGAAAAGTGCAAGGTCAGATCTCTCCTCGTCAGCCTCTCGATGTTTTCTGCCTTTCTCCTCCTTTTGAACTGCCAGGTATGGATAGCTGTTTCATGGTGCGGTCTGCCTTGCTCGTACTGTGCTCTCTTGCTCCACCTTTTATTCCTGTGGAGAAGGGAAAGGGCCGTCAGGTGTGTGTGAGTATGATCAATTGCCTGACTTTGCCTGACCCTTGTATTGGGACATGTCAGGTAAATGGCTCTGGGGTTTGTCTGTTCTCTGGTGTCTTGTGCAAAAGTGTTCCTGTCGGAAAAGGGGGGTAATGGTTTTGAATGTGCTGCGTGGTAAGATGGGATAAAAAAGTGTTGAAAGGAGGGGGATAGTGTGTCTCACCTGTTGGTGTCCCACTCCCACTCCCTGATGACCCACCATCCAGGTGATCCTCCCTCACTGGTCCACCCCCAGGAACTGGATCCAATAGCGATGGCCATGTCCTGGCCACCTGAATGAGAGATCACTGGGTACTAGCTAGGGAGACACCTTCAGGTTTCTCACAGTAACCACTCTCTCTGCGCTTGTCAACATCACCCCTTCCATCGCTTCTTCTGGTTTCCTTTCCTCGCGTTTCTTTCTCACATTCTCTTGCATCAACCTACTATAATGCACTATAGTCAACTGAATTTTCGACCACGGCTTCGGCTCCATCCCCACTCATTTCTTCAATTGCATCTGTACTTGCTTGGTAGTCCCTCACGGAATAAGTGGTAAAACAAACACACGGTTTTGTCCACGGTTCACAAGTCTTAAGACGCCAGTGTTCTTGGATCTCTTGAATATATTGAATTGGGTCTTCTTTCTCCGCATTTTGCGTGCTATAATCGCGCTTATGTCAGATGTGTCTCTGTATTGTACTCTCGGGGCATACCAAACGGCCTACAGTTGTTGAAAGGCACTCTGTTGTGCACCATATTGTGTGCCGTGAAATTTGAGGATACCCTGCTTGCTTCCAAATGTCATCAGCTACTTCCCCAAGAATGACAGAGAGCAAGCTCTTCATGTTGCCCCCGCTAATGTGTTTCCTGCTGTCAACCTTTCTAACTCACAAAGCCATTTTCCTGCCCTTGCAGTCAGCGATGGCATTTTACATCTCAAATTGTCCTTCGCCCTTTTCTAATAGTGATCATTGTGTCAGCCCCATACTCCTCTCAGGCTTCCTTATGTCTTTCATTACTGTAAATACTCCCGTCGTGCTAGCTCTCTTCTATCCTGGTAACGCCATCAACCTTTGCGCATACAGGGTAACATCATCTGTGCTATGCGATCAGCTTTCGGAGCGCTTGGTGCGCCCTTCAGGTTCTAGCTTCCTTCTCTGCATTTCCGCCTCTTCATCCCCTAGTGTCTCCCATTCTGGTCTCCCTCTCGCTGAGCGGCTGCGCAAACTCCTTCTCCCTTCTTTGCCATCACTGTCCCCTTGTTTCTCGTCTGTCCCCATTGTCTCTATACTGTCATTACTCTCTTTGTCTCCTTCGTCATCGAAGCTCAGTCATTTTAGTGTATTTTCTCTCTTGTCTCTAACATCCCCTCATCGCTCTACCCTGCAAGTCACTTCCTTCTCTCGGTGGGGATCCTGCTATGCTTCTGCTTACCTTAAGGGACACAGCATTATCCCTCCTGCTTCGATACAATGTCCCAATTCTCCTTCATATGTCTTCTTCCCCTTCTTCGTCCGAAAGTCTGGGAACTCTCATTACCTCTTCCACTTCCTTAAGGCGTCCATCCCTACTTTCCTTTCTTTCTTGCTCTTGCTTTTTATCCCTTTCCTCCTTCTCTTTGCGCTGTTGCTCCTTAATAAATCTCTCAATCTCCAATTTCCTTATCTCCCTCCTTATTTTTGCCTTTCTACCGCAGCTTTTCTTGTTTCCCTCTCCTCTGCTTCCTTCAGCTTTCGCCTCCTTTTCTTTTCCTCCCTCTCCTTCTCTACTTTCTCTAAGTCTCTCCTTATTTGTTGCTGTTCCTTCTTCTCCTACCTTTCTTTGCTCCTTCCTCCATTTTTTCTACCCATACTCTTTTCCACTCTTCTATTCTCTTTCGTTCATCCTCTTCCCTCTTTTCCCTTCACATCTTAGCTTCCCCCTCTGGGCCTCCGGGCTCCGCTGTACCCCTTGCATCTAGTTTAAGCAATATTTGTCCTCCTACCCACTCATTCAGTGGGACTGCCAAGCCGTCATCCCCTTTAAGCTGCTGAGCCGTCTCCTCACCCTCCCATCAACTATGATTGCAGCGTGCTGTGCTCCTTGCGCTCGTCAGTCATGGTACCTACTTTCTGATTCATTAGGTTAGCTCTGCTAAGTTTGTCTTCACTGCTGTATGCCGGAGGTGCATACACAGGATTGGCGTAACCTGCTGCTGCTTTAAATTTCTGATTTGACTGAGGAGGAGCAGTGGGTGCTTCGCCACCCACATCATGCTGGCTGAGCATCAACTCTCACTTTGATGGATCTGCCTCCCCCTCCTCAAACATCTTCCATAGCTGCAATATTGCTAATCTGTTGCTCAATTATTTTCCTTTGTACACAGCATGCAAATATCTGGTCATGTCGTGCAGCACAGATTTCGAAAAGACTTCCTCGCCATTTTGCCCACTGTATTGCAAGTCCATTCCACGCTCTACTTGCAAATCTTGTACTCATATCGCGGAAGGGACTTGTACAAATGTCTGATGGGAGTATCCTCCATGATGCTATGTCACTTTCTGACTGCTGATACTTAACCTCAAAGTGGGATTCTTGTGTTTCAAACCAAGGCAATCTTATTTTTACAGTTCTTGTTAACAATAAATAATCTCCTCCAAAATACAACATCTGATCTTTTCCAGCAGCCTCTCCGGCTTCATCAATTTCAACAAGGATGCAGACCATAGAGCACCCACAACCTAACTTCTGCCCTTAAAGGCCAATCCAAACCTTCAAGAGCTCCCAGAGCCGTACCCAATGGTACTACAATCTTATCGTTTTCAACAACCTCAGCCTCTCGAGCTAGCCGAGCCTTCTCTTTCCAACCGTCACCTTACAGCGCTACAGAACAAAACCGTTTCCCCTTTTCTCCACCAACATTTGTGCCCCACTGCGGGCCGACAACCTCCAGCTAATGTGCTATGTCCAATTCACCACCTGCTTCTGACATCATCAACCACTATGCATGCAAAACATACGAGTGAACTCTTAAACCAACACAAATACCCCCCAGCCGTCCTGCTTTTATTCACAGGGGATCATCTCTTAAAGTGCCCACTCAGGGGTGTGGCTCTTCTTCTACACTGCAGCATATGATAACTTTTTCATCTTTGTATTTTTATTCTTTTTATTTTTTCTGTAATAGTCAACAAGGTGCCACCTTTCGTAACCTAAGCTAACGCCCAGAAACAGGGATCACCTCTTCATCTGTAAACTAAGCTAGCACCTAGAAACAGAGATCATCTCGTCATCCATAAAAAGATAACAAGTCAGAACACAGCAAATCCCTCCCCACCCATATTTGTCAAGATTGCTGGACTCATACATTCCCTCTGTGGATTCGTTGAAGCCCTCGGACACCGTCACTCACACAATCTGCCATGCCGCCTTCTGGTCTGCCGGACATCCCACAGGGAGTGGGCAGAAATTTCACTAAGGGGGCTCCTGACGACCATCTCAATAGTTCATGTGTGATTTACAATCTGTTCCTCACGGTCGCAACGCATACCTTCAAGCTTACGGTGAGGAAAAAACAGTACATTGCCAGAGGCATTGATGAACTGTCCTCTGCAACCACTTGAAGTGGAGGGATGGGGACAAGCCCCCAATATAATAGAAAAAGGTCTGTTTCGGAGGAAATCTGCACGCCAAAGAAACTGAAAAGTCCAGAAATGCGACAAAACCAACTGTTTACTAAGAGATCTTGTAAACACAGACAGATATGGACATCACAGAATTTCCAATGCTCTCTCAACTGGTTACAGGCCTGTCAACATCTTTTAACTGGTTGTGACATCACAAATGATGGGTTATTCTACAAAAGCCTATGGTAGGTTGGGGTTGGTTAGTGGGACAAACTACATATAGTATCCATATGGGGGTTAGTGCTCTGATTGGATATGCATAATCCAGTGGCTCCACCTGTGGCCACCTCCTGAATGTTCCTAGTAAAGGCATGTCAGGTTAGTGTATCATAATTGGTTAGTGCAATAAAGTGTGAACTGGCGCTGAAGGAGAGTAGGGATTGGTCAGTGAGGGTGTTCTCAGCCTTCGTACATTGGATGGTCACCAACCCATGACCAGTAATTCAAGGTGATGAGAAAAGCCCTGACGGTGCTGTCTGTACAAATAAGGTTACCATCTCCGACCCTCTAAGCCTTGAGCTTAGTACATTTAACTTTCATCCTAGTATTATTTTGTATTTTATGTCCTAAACTGGATGGAAATGAAGGTCTATGTCTGGCCCGAATGAACAGGATTTGTCCCCCAGTATCGGATCACGTGTGTAGAGACCACTGGCTTGACTTTCCTGCTCCACATTTACAAGGATTTTTCGCATTTATGAATGCAGGTGTCGAATCTAACAAGACTGTTTCTAACATTTGCTGTCTGTATCCTTGAGTATCGATGTGAAACTCTCTCTTCCTTGATAGCCTTGGCTGGAACAGGTACACCGGCTGCACGACTAGTCTGCTCCGCGCTTTCCTGCTAAATCAGCAAGTGAGGCCTCCACCTGCGTTCCTATGCTTTCTTAATGATTTCTATTCACTTCAATGTGGCTGCCTCTTCCATTTTGATTTTCATGCCTACCTATGTTAACTGCATTCAGCATTAAGCACATCTCATATCGTATTCTTGTGCATCTTGCGTTACGGCATGGCAAAGAGTATATGTCCTATATAAGTGGGTCAGAAGCATGTTCTTCGTGTCTAAGAGAGGTTTAATCTAAGTGTCTGAGTAGCGTAATGCAGGAATGCATGACTGTTTTATGTCTAAAGCACCTACGTCTTGGTCTTAGTCGTGACATCATCAGATCTCTGCATGGTCAGTCAGTCCACATGCTCTATCGTCTGCATGTTTATCTCTTCTACAACGTCATCAGGATAGGGTTTGAATGGAATGGTTGTCTGAGCGAATAGCATTTTGTGAAGGTGCGGCAGGGCTCTCAAGCAGTCACCCCAATTATCAGCTGAGAACATTTGGGCCCATCAAAGACCCTCTGCCACAAGAACGGAAGACTCAGCGATGGGGAAAAGTTACTGTCTTTTATTAGCAAACAAAATGACAGGGATCACACCAGAAAACAAGTATCCTCTGAGTTCTCTACTTCCAAGCATGCGTCATCCGGTTTTATCCCGATGTTACATCACAAATCCAGGTTCCATCCCAGAAAACTATCACACATTCACATTGGTCAGCTTTGGTAGGATACATATGGGAACTGTATGAGTTAGTTCTACAATTGGATAGCCATTTCTAGGGCCCCCTACCAGGACCACCTCTACTAGTATCAATCTACAATGTTACATGGTCGTAGAGAGACCATGTGCCCTTGCAACAAATTATCCCCACGTGAAATCTGAATCTGGATTGGTCAGAATGTGTCCTCCCATCCCTGGGTCCCTGGACAGTTACCAGACTGAGTGTACCTTTCCAAGGCAATAGGAATGAATATGGAGGTGCAAAGTGTTCCCTAATGTTGCCATCTCTGATCACCTAAGCCTCGGAGAGTGCAGTCAGTTAGCAGCTTGTGGGCAACACTTGTAACTTTTTCCCTTCTCATTCCATGGGAACAGTCCTCTTCGTCTACCTTGACTGAATGGGCATTATCCTGTTCGGCTGGGTCATGTGTGTGGAGACCACGAAATGAAGCTGACCTGCTTGTAATTATGAGGCGTTTAACCTGATTTTCTGCAGGTGGCTCATTGTCTTGGTGACTGAAACTTTTCCATCTCTGCTTGTCCTTGGCTGAGTGCTTTGTTTCTGCTCACCTCTGGCTGCAGGGATCATGTCAGCTTTTCCGTGTGCTCGAAGCCTTTCTCACCTTGCCATCCATTTCAGAGACCTATAGCAGCTATCATTCCCTATGGCTTCTCCATGTTAATAGTAGTCAAGCATGTGCAAGCGAAATATATGAACTCTTTGCATCTTTCTGTTTCAGCTTTGGCAAAAGATATGAATATATAGAGATAGGTATGGGTATCCATACTCTACCTACGTGAGTCATAAGCATGTGCTTCGTGCCTATATGCAATAGATCAGGGCATGTTTGTATAACTTCATGAATGGAAGAATATGTAATTCATGTATAATGCGGGTAAGTCGTGATTTTATTTATTTATTTTAATACTGTGCCACACGCCCATGGGCCTCACAGCGCACAATAGAAAAACAAAAACAGGACTAACAAACACAAAAAGAGGGAGAGTATCCAGGAAATTAAAATTTGTGAATAGACTGAAAGAGTATAAGGCGATCTGCAAGATATTGGGGTGCCTTGTTTTTCTGACACTTATATTCAGGGACAAAGGTTTGTGGGTGATTCTGTGTTTTAAGGGAAACCAATGGAGCTCCCTCCTGGCACTGCCGATATGGTATCTATGAGATAACCCATGGACCGCCTTAACAGCCCAATTCTGAGTAACTTGACAAGCTTTGATGTTGGCTTTTGAGGTGCGTAGCAGCAGACTGTTACAATAATCTAGGCGCGAATTCTCCAGAGCCGTGACGAGCAGTGATCTACTGCAAACAGAGATGAAAGGGTGAATGTGTTTTAGGAGCTTTGTAACATACCCACAGGTGGCACAAATATGAGCAACCTCTGGTCCCATTATGAGTTTGGGTCAAGGAAGGACTGAATGTTAGTGATGATGTTGTTTATTTCTGGCTTTGCAGTTAGTCAACCTGCTCAATCGATGTCATTTCCATATCATCCAAGTCAACGATTGGGTATAGTCTGAATGGCTGTCTGAGCGAATAACGCTTCTCACAGCTGCGATACATTGAAGTTCGTGGTCATGGACCTAGAAGTGAGGCACATCTGTCGTTTCTCTTCCTTCGTGCTGAGGGTCGTGTGGAAGGCATGAGGGCTAGATTTGGCACCCCATCTACAGTTTCTCACATCTGCGGTCGAGTGGTGATGGAAAAGAGGGGGCCAGGAAGGATGTACACCTGTCATTTCTGTATCGTCGGGATGAGGGAGAGACCAGAGCGACGGGGGCCACGTTTTTTTGGCCCTCTTCAGACAGCACAATCTCCCCAGGCCTTCTTTGTGGGAGTGTGGAGTGGGGGTCTACACTAAAAAGAAAGGGGATGCAAATGGGACAAATTGACCACAGATAGTTTGTGTACACAGAAACTGCCCAAACCATGGCGGCAGAGCAGAGCTAGGTATTTCCATCCTGCTGCTCGGCATGCAAAAGGGCGTATTTAAATTCAGAAGTTATATTAACAGCAGTAGTCCAAACTCCCTAGACTACCAGCCACTGCAAGAACAAACAGTAGAACCTTTGAAACAATCCCTTCAACAATATGTTACAGAATTGTGTGCATTCAGCAGCAGTGCCCCACAGTTTGAAAACAATGTAAACCAAAGACAAGGGGAGAAATAATCTAGCGACTTAGAACAGGCCCTAAAGAAGCAATACACAATGTACTGGAAAGCAGAACTAGGGCAGCACAACAAGCATATGCGCCAGGTCATTAAAGCAACACTTTAAACTTGCAGATTACCTAATGTTTGTAATAAAAAAATGAAGCTCAGGAAAAATCTCACCAAATACAGACTGAGTGACCACATGCTGGTAATAGAGACTGGCCAACACAGCTCAAACGAGAAGCGTGGGGGAGGACATAATCTATCCACAATGTGACTTGGGAGAAGCAGAAAATGAGAGACACTTCTCCCTGAACGAACTATCCTGCTTATATAGGCATTAAGGACACTTCTCTCCCCACATTTTGTGAGAATAAGGAAGTCTTTGCAAGTAAATCTGGGCAAGTACAGCTCTGTTCCCTCTTTGGACAATTGCCAGATTTGACAGGTACAACAGCAAAATATGTTTATGCATGCCACCAAAGAAAAGAAGGTGCATAAAACAATATGGACATTTAGAACTAAGCTGACAAACAAATGGCCATCAGTGAAGTGGCAGCTTGTCCATAATGGGCGACGGGGCACCGACCTGTTTATGGAGAAGCCAAAGCCAGCCCAGTGAAAACCTGAGCCCCCTCTCAGCGTGCAGCCTGCCCTGAGAGAATGCTCCTAGGTACACTGTGTTCTGGGGAAACAAGGTTTCCCCATTGGGAAAGTAACCAAGCTGCGCATGGAAACCGAACCATGCAAGGCTGGGGGGTTTTGCTTCCCCAGCCTTGCATTCTCGGGAGGATGGCTCAGGGGCAACGTGCTCACCTTGGAAGCAAGACGACACGGAGCAGCACAGGTTCGATCTCCGGGTCTGCGCTTAGAACCTACTGGGTATTAAGCGCGTTATAAATAACTTATCATATGCCACTGTACATGCTGGCTGGGGTATAACCTCCTTAAAAAATGCCCACGGGGTACCCCTGAGCCTATTCGTGAGTTAGAAGGGCCTGGTCGGTCAGTGTCTGACGCTCCACCTCATTCTCCAAGCAAGAGAAATCAGGGAAAGATGTTTGATTGACAAATCTCCCTGCTTCCTGCCTATAGGGTGTGCCAGGAGGGTCTTCTGGAGTAGTTGTGCTGAGGTGGCGGTAGCCTGGAGCCAAGCCGACAAACAGATTAGCATTTTGTTTGTTAACAAATTAAGTATGTATGTATGTGTGCGAGCAAGTATGAGTGATTGCATATTTGTGAATATGTGTGCAGTATGTATATTTGTGAGGTTGCATGTGGGCCGGCTGAGGTGGGCCTGGTATAAGTGAAAGTGAATGAATGACTGACTTTCAGTGAATGACTGCAGAGGATTTCTGAATATGTGAGGGCATGAATTGGGTATGTGAGTGAATTTTTATGAATTTTTTAAAATCACAGTGCATGTATGTATGTGTGAATCAGAGGGGCTGTATGGGTATGTGACTGCTTGTGTGATGAATTTGTATCAATAAGTGTGTGTGTGGGAGTGTGTGTGTGGGAGCCTGGTGAATTGGAATAAATGTGTGTGTGACCCTGGGGGTGGTTTCCTTACTGTGGCATGGCATTTCAGACTGGCATTAAGGACAAAGTCATCACGATTAGTGTTCTCACGTCTGGGGGCATTTGTGTAGCCAGCAAAGACATGTTTTCTTACTATGGGCATTGCATTTCAAACTGCTGTTAAGGGCAAAGCCGACATAATGATTGTTCTTACATATGGGGGAGGGATTTTCTGTAGCCAGCAAAGACATGTTTTCTTACTGTGCCATTACAATCTTTTCTGCCCTCTTTTTGCTCCCAGCACATATAAAAAGATCGTGCAATTTCTTATACTTTTTCCAAACCCGAGCCTATTATTATATGACTATCAGTGGGTTTGCAGCTCATTCAGTTTGTGTATATGATCACGTTTAGCTCATTGTATTTATCTCAAGGAACTTTGAAGTCAGACTCACGGTCTGTTTTGAAAGGAATATTTTTTCTATACTTCTCTTTTATCCTCTGCAATTTTTGTTATTTGTTTTTTATTGCAGCTGGAGTCACCTATCCTTGGGTGTTCCTTTGAAATCTTTTGTAAAGCTGCAGACCGGCTCCTTTATGCATAAAGGTCAGTTTTTAGTTTTGTGTTTACTTATATTTCTCTGTTCTATTTTCCCGTTCTTTTTATATATGGGTAGCCCTTTGATTCCTCTTTTTGTGTTCCCTTTCGAATTTGCAATTATTTTCATCAGGCTTTTGTATACTATTTAGTGGTGTTTTTAATTAGGTACACACATACTTACTAGTGGTTTATATTTATATGCAGGGTCCTTCAAAAGAAATTGTTTTTGGGTCCTGAAGAAGGCTTTGGTCATTAAAGTTTTAGACACCAGCCGAAACGTCAATCCAGTCAATGAAGAAGTTGCCCAACATCCATATTAGTGGTCCAATACATGTATTTAGTAATATGATACTGTATTAGGATTTGTTTTACTTCTAGTATTGTCAATAGCACAGGCCCTATTGATGGACGTAGTATAGGCCTTATTGACGTAGACCCGCAGCTTAGATTTACATGTACGTTGGGCTGACAAATACTGGTCCATCGGCCCACTCTTTGGCACAGCTTCAACTCTCTTTACATAGGGTTCTTCAATCATGCAATTTATATGTTGAACGGATGATATTTCACAATCATTTAACGTTTATGTGTCTACATGACTGTGTTTTTCTGTTTGACTTATTTTCTGAACACGCATGTCATGTTTATATTTATTTTTCTCTTTTTTTGCGTGTACATTCTGGTTCTCAGTATTTAAAACTGATTCCATGTATTAATGTATGTACAAGGTAACAGTTGCATATGTGCAAAATATATTCGGATTAAATACGAATATGTTGTTTTTGAAAAAATTGCAATAGTAAGGACTGATTATTTACTCATTATTATTTTGTGTCAGCCACTTAATGGTTCAGTTAATTGATATGTCTATGCAAATTTTGTTATGTGACCCAATTTAAATACCGGTCCATAGTCTGTCCTGTTTCTTTTTTGAAGGTTGTGGATGGGAAAAATTGTCCACCTCAACCTTTACTACTGTTTTTTTTGGCTTGATTTTGAAACATTGTTGCTGCAAGTTGCAGCTATATGTTGGGAACTTCCCTTTGGTACATGTTCTTACTGTGGCATAGCATTTAAGCCAGCATGATGATTTTTCTTACATATGGAAGGTGGGAGGTTGGGCATTTATGTAGCAAGAAAAAACATGTTTTTACTATGGTATTGTATTTTATACTGGATTTAAGGGCAAAGGGCAGCGTGTGGCTAGTTCTTATGTATGGACGGAGGCATTCCTGTTGCCAGTGAAGACATGTTTTCTTACCATGGCGTTGCATTTGAAAATGGTGTTTTGGCCTGGGCCCCACCTGAGTAAAATTTGGGCAGGTCTGCCTCCCACCCCCAAAATGCCAAATGGACAGTATGTACAAATGGTTATGAACTATTGCGCACCATCACCGCACCCAACTCCCAGTATAGTGCCTGGGCTACCCCACCTGCTCCCATCAGTCTCTGGGCTCTTCCCACTCCATCACAGACCCTGGGCTCTCCCTGCCCTGCTCAACCACTACCCCATTGCTCACGCCAAATTAATTTTTAAATGGAGTGGCATAAATATTTCCCACAAAAATGCCATAGCGACTGAGCACACTGAGGGAGCCTGAACCAATCAATGGGGGATTGTGGGGGGGGAGGTTTCCGCCCGTGAATTGTTTTTAAATAATGGGTTAAAATGTTGCATTTTAGAGCATACTTTAAAAAAGAAATGGGTAAAAGGCCAAACAGTTTGCAATTGGTGCTGGCGGGCCATAGGGGAAAGCATGGTATTTTTGGCTGGACATCTATGATAGATATCCAGTAAAACAAATACCATCCCTATCCCCTTGGCTCCACAGCGCCTCCGAAGGAGAGCTAATTTTGGCAGGTGGGTGTCATGGTCATGAAGTCAGGGGCACGTGCATACTGGGGTTGCATGCACAGGAGACCTGGGTGGACAGTGTCCTGGCGCGTTTGGTGCCAGGCTCATGAACAAAAGTAAACAAGATCATCCATTTAACACCAAAAAGCTTTTATTATGGACGTAGCACTTCAGATGCATTAACCTTGAACATTCTATCCATTAAGCAGGATGCATTAACCTTGAACATTTCATCCATTAAGCAGCCCCAAGTGTATTCTTGGGTGTGGCTGCTAATGGATTGCCTTTGCACATACTCACTCCCTAGTAGTGGCAGGGTGTGGCTGGTAAACCAGCCCTAATGGGCGTGCCCACAATCTCAGCTATATAAGCTGCCCCGATTCTCAAGACAGACGCTTCGCGTTATTCTGCGCTTGAAGGCAGCGTAACGCTCACCGTCGCCTGAGGTCAGATTTACTTTTAAACATCCTGCTTCCTGGACATTCTGCTTCCTGCCAGCATTCTTACCAACTGGGGGAAGCTGTTCTTACCTGTACATCTGTTGGGCGAACCAAGTATTCATCTTTACACTTTCCGGAAGGCCGAAATCTTCATCTTGGCACCGCAGCACGACATGCTCCATCGTCGACAGCAGTGCCTGCAAGGAAAAACAGAAGACAAGACAAGGTTAGACATCGAAAAATCAGTCACTTTAAGGTTGCGCTTCGCCATACTTCGCGCTTTTCCTTAAACCATCACTTACCTGCTGTCGAGCATTGCGGTAGCATCCATCTTCCATCCGGCCGTGTCTCGCTTCTCACAGCTGCATTGAGGCCGCATTTCCATCTAAGGGAAGAGAACAGAAGAGAGACATTATTGCGGGCATAAATAGGAGCAACATATAAAGACATTAAACAGAACGAACAGCATCACAAGAGCTCAAGAAAGATTTACCAATCATAAGGAGAAGCATAGTCGCAGTTGGACTGGACTAATCCTTATCAGGGATCAGTGAAGGAGCTAGATCCCATTCGACGTGCCTCTGCCAGAAGTAGCAAGACAGAGAGCTTATTTTCCATAATTCACAGGGGAGCTTTATGGGCCGGCGTACGCTCACAGAAACCGTACTTTAGGCTGAAGGGTTCGAGAGGTACAACAATCACAGATAGATGCACTCACACACTGTTATCTCCACACAGGAGCAGTATCACCACGTACCAGTGCTCACAGCTTTTCTACTGAGGGAGAAGCCTGAGGGGTGTGATTCAAGTTCAGGGAGTGCTGCAACCATGCCCCAACGCCTCCGCAGAGACCAGATGAGCGTAACAGTGGGTAGGGGGAATGTGCAACATGTCTTTGTTGTAAAACCCTCCTCCCCCCATCTACCCCCACTCGCCAAAATCAGCTCAACGGACCAAAAAAAACACACACACATTCACACAGCAATCACTCTATCATTCATACGAGCACCCATCAGCATACACTCACTCATAACACAAGCATACATGCATCCATACATCTACTTAAATAAAAAATAAATGAACATAAACATACCTTCTGCAGGGGCCTGTGCGGGGTGATGAAATGCCCCGCTCTAGGTTGTTCTGTCCGTATGTGCGAGGAGGTGCAGGAACTCCCCCGCTCCCCCTCGCACATACAGACATGCCCCAGCCAGCATTTCCAATGAGCTATGCAAGGCTGGCGAAGCAACGCCCCCAGTGTTGCATGGCTCAGTGAGCATATGCGGCTAGGGAACTGAACTGTCAAAGGGAAACAGTGTTTCCCTTTGACTGTCCAACCAGCCCAGGAGCACTCCCTCAGCTGGAAAAAGCAGCTGAGAGAGTGCTTAGTGTTTCACTGGGCTGTCTCCTCGGCTCCTCCATAATGGGTGTGGGGGCCACTGGGTGGATGCCCCCTCGCCCATTATGGATGAGCCGCCATGCTCGGACTGGCCTATAGGGCAATAGGGTGATGCAAGTACCAAAAATCAAAAATGCTAGTCTAGGCCAGTCAAAATCGGCCACTTTTTTGGCCAATCTGTCCCAGTTTGATGAGTTACTTCACTATGCAGCTAGTAGTTTTGACCATTTGTTGCTGAATAAATATTCTTTAAATATCACAATTTGCTTACATTTTAGTAACCCTTGGGTACTATTCAAACAGTCTGTGACTAAAGGAATGAATATCCATTTGCAACAGCGTGCCACTTTTTCATTGGTGCCTGAGGCAGTTTTATGGCCCAGTCCGACTATGTAAGCCGCCCTTGCCCATTTCCTCCAATCTAAACATTTTTTTAAAAATTACATTTCATGCTGGGCTCTCGTGTCCACTCTTGGATGCGGCCACGCCCCCCTGGGGTGGTGGGGTGGGGGGGCCCACAGTTTGAAAACCTCTGTAAGGGAAAAGTCAATCTGACGTGTGCTCTTAGATATTGTTGTTTGTTATCGTTATTTTGCATTTATATAGCGCCTTATATACCATTGATATGGTCTGAAGGCGCTGGTAGGTTGAACGCCCTTGGGAACCGAAGTTCAGGTCAGTAGAGAGAGTCAAGGTGCGTGTGGCAGCTGGTGCGGTATTCATGTAATAGCTGCTTCTTAGCTTCTTAGCAGTAGGTGTTGTGGTTGAGAGATCAGTTCGGTCTGGCAGGAATTATCCAGACCAAGTGTGGCTGCATTAGGCCTGAGGAGAACGCCTGGCTGGGGGTGTGGAACCAGCAGTGTTTTACTTAGAGTGATGTGTAGAATGCAGCGGATGTTGGTATGAGAACAGTTATACCGAATGGTGTCATAGTATCTCTGTGTTCTAGTTGAGTGGTGGTGTAGAGGGGAGAGTAAGCGTGGTGGTGTGATATGTTGGGTTGTATGCTTTTTCAAACCAATCTCTGCATTCTAAACCATACTATATACTATATACGTCACGCAATTCAATGTGCTCCAGTCCATTCCATGCACTCCTATCCACTCCATGCGTCACAATCTGCTCCACACACTCTGGTTTGTTCGACGCACTTATGCACTCCAATCCGTCCCGCGCGTTCTAGTCTGCCCCACGCATGCACTATGCATTCATCTTTTTTCCACACTCGCCCGCTCAACGCACCCACCCGCACAATGCACTCAGCCCCCTCTATGCACTTTTGTATGTGTAGCCAGCAAAGACAAATTTTCTTACTCTGGCATTGTATTTTATACTGGGTTTGAGGACAAAGGCTAAGGCAACATGATGATTGTTCTTACATATGAGGGGGCATTTGTGCAGCCAGCAAAAACATTTTACTATGGCATGGTATTTTATACTGGCTGTATGGGCAAAGGTAACATGTGGATTGTTCTTATATATAGAGGAGGGCATTTGTGTAGCCAGCGAAGAAATGTTTTTTTGCTATGGCATGCTCTTCTATGCTGGCGTTAAGGGCAAAGCCAAGATGAGCGTGCATTCATGTGGGGGCCTTTGTGTAGCCAGCAAAGACATGTTTTATTACTATGGCATGGCCTTTCACACTGGCATTTAGGACAAAGCCAACACAATGGGTGTTGTTACAAGCGGGGGTCGGGGGAGCATTTGCGCAACCAGTAAAGATTGTTTTCTTATTGTGGCTTGGCTTTTTTTCCCCTGCAAACCCAACATGAGGAGTGTTCTTATGAAGCCATATTAGTCTACATTGGTGCAAGCAGTCTGGGCGGTTTCTCTTACGAAGGCATGGAATTTAATTCTGACATTGAGGGCAAAGCCACGAGGAGTGTAGACTTATGTTGGGATAATGGCATATATTGGCAGAGCCAGGGTGGACATCGTTTCTTATAGTGTCATTACTATCATTATGGGCAAAGTAAAAGTGGATATATTATTTTGTGGGACTACTGGCATATATTGGTGCAACCAGAATTACCATATATGATTGCAGTCAGCATGAACATGCTTTTTAACACAGCCATAGAGTAGGAAAAGCCATTGTGAAAATGTCGGAAAATGGTTCTGTAGACCGTCGGTGACTTGGCATCTAATGGGTTTTTGAACATCTTAACCTTCGAAACTGTTTGTACACCATGCAGCTTTTAGGATAGGGAGTTTTTGCCACAGTAGAATTTGTTGAAGTAAATTTATTTTAATTGTTTTCATCTGATTTTGTCGCAAATGTGGTTTAGGAAATAATTAATGTAGAGGGAGTTGCGGGGAGGGGGTCTCCCCCGTATATATATTTGCAACAAAATCATCCTGTAAAAAAAATAAAAAGGACGAAATCTACTCCGGCATAAACGATTCGACCAGATGGCATAGAACCGCTGCCTTTTACTCAATTGAACACTGAAAAAGTGTTGTAAAAGGAACCATTTCATCCAAATATTTAAAAAATGTCTTGGTGTAGAAGCCCCCTAAACTCCATATGCTTGGTTAGAAATGTGTGCATCCCTCCAATTAAGAATGCCACCACTGCTGAAGAGATTGTAGCATTTAGGTAGGATTTAACGTAAACGTATCTGACCTAACAAAAAGGCCTAGTAACAAATTCCTCTGACACCAAAAGAAAGACTGGACTATTTAAAAATCCAATAAGGTGGCCCTTTGAAAATAATCATTTAAAACATCTTTCATTTTGAAAATATCATTAATCCACACAGATGAAAATGTAATTTTTGGTATTTATCTGTTAACATGAAATAATAACATTTGTCTTTGGCAACAGTATGGCATGTCTTGAGAAAGACCAGTGGTCAAAACACCTGTTGGCGCACAAAACGGAGAAAACGGACAGAACAAACAACAGTAATAGACGGACAGACCAAACAAACCGAGTTTTAGAACAGATTAGGATTGAGCACAATCAGTTTGCTTAAATTGAATGAATCAAGGGAAGTTGACAGACAAGTTAAGTTATTTACTAAGAGCATTGTACATAAGACCCATTACCCTCCCCATCCATAGTTGTCAACATGACCCGTTCCAATCTGTAGTTGCTTATCAAGTTCTGTTTCTTTCTCATCATTCTGGGACTTGCAGTCTGAGTTTTATAATGGGAAAAGTGGGAATACAATTCCCAAAATGCAAAGGAAAAAAACAGGGCTGTATAAGCACTTACAGATTGTAATGGACATGCTAGCAAGTATGCTCATCCGTTTTCGTCACAGTCTTCACTCAATGTAGACCACGTGCTCTCACCACAGATACTTGCGACCACCCTTTCAATTGAAAAATGGCACAATGATGTATATTTGTAGTTACCTCTTCCATTTTCAACCGGTTAAATCCATCCTTTTCCGGGTCTGAAGACCATCTCTCCCATCCTTGGTCCTGATAATGTAGAAGTCCCACATTCCACAGGAAGTGGAATCAAGGACTTTGACTAGGAAGAGTAGTCCCAGAGTTTTGAAGGTTACCGGCAAGAAATGGGGGCAATAACAGAACCTAGAATAGCATTTGGAATGTGTTTATTTCTCAAAATCGAAAAGAGGTGCTAGTGGAAGATTGAGTGGTATATACTGCGGTTATTTGGGGAGGTGTGTTGTAATGTGTGTCGTCAGGCACAGACAGGGCACACGTCGAGAATGCATAGACAATGACAGTGTCTGCCCACTTGTTCACATTGGGCAGGCGCCACTCCCTGGATGTCCTTGATGCTGTCAGTGAAAATAGAGGTAGTTTCGACCCTTGAATAGGATGGCCAGATTTTCCACAAAAAAAACAGGGACCGCCACAAACATTAGAGGAGGATAAACCCCCTACAGCGGCCCCTTCACCTCACTCTATAGACCCTCTGCACTCCCCCCACCCCCCGTCCTGTGCTGATGTTGTGATCTCACACAGTAAACAATTTCCTTTTCCAGCACTGTTTCTTTGTTTAAACTGTGCGGATGTGGCTGTAAAACTAAGCATGTGAAAAACACAGGAGACTTTGCTTATTGGTATTCCAGACCTTGGATATATCAATTTTCCAGCCCATCTCTGTGGCACAATCAGTTAATTTGTTTGGCTGTTACCGGAACTATTGGGGTTCCGAGCCCATCAGAGGATGCCTTGTAAAATTACTTAACTATTCAAATATTTATGCGCTTTCCAAATGGTATGTTAAATTGTGGTGATTATGAAGAGTGGTCACCCTCCCTTTCCCCAAAACAGGGACCGGGTTTTGAAATAAATGTTAAAGGTATTTGTACCGCGCACCGTTACCAAAGGAGTTGGTCCCCAGGCGGATCTGCAAACGAGAAGGCGGGATGGGTTACTAAGGTGAAGAGGGAATGGGATAGTGAGAGGAGTGGTATTCTGTTGGAAGCTTCAGTTCGGTATACAAGGCGCGCTGAGCTTTGGTGCGAGTATCGGATCAGGGTCAGTCCTTGTGTGCTGTTGGTGCAGCGTAGTGTTGTTTGTTTGTTGTTGCAGTGTTGTGAAGTGCATGCGGCTTGCTGTGGGAGAGGCGATTGTGTGTTTTTTTTTGTGTGAGTTAAGTATGCAGACCTTTTGAGCTTTTTGGTTATTGGGTTTATATGTTTCGCAGCTAACCCTTCACAGCATGGGCAAAGTGCTGAGATTCTGAGAATCCTGTATTATGCTAATATTCACAGTTCCATCTAAATGTGGCACTTGCCGTCTGGATGGGATGCAGGCTAAAATTCACAATTCTGTCTAGATGTGGCACTTGCTAATATTCATAGAAATATATTGGTTGTTAATTTTCACAATTCTATCTAAATGTGGCGCATGCTAATATTCACAAATCTGTCTAGATGCGACGCAGGCTATTATTCAAGAATTCTATCTAAGTGTGTCGATTGCTAACATTCAGAGTTTTGAGGTAAGGTAATTTATAGTGGCAGGGCTTTCTGGAGTAGAGTAATTGCTCTACCCCCCCCCCCCCCACCCATACCACACTTACTTTGCTTGTTGATGGCAGGTCACTGGCTTCCCCTGCTGACACTTTCTGGAGCCGCCTCTGTTGGAGCCGCCCTTTGCCTTGGAGTCCTTAGCCGCAGGGACTGCCGGGAAGAGGGCTGCCCTGGGGGAGGCGTTTAAGATGAGAGGGCTAGCCAATCACAGGTGGAGGCAGGGTTGGGAGGTGGGTGCAGGGGAGGGGAAGAGGAAGGGAATGAGTGGGGAAGAGAGGCAATATGCAGGGCCTGGGAGCACAATGGGACACGGCCAAAAAAAGCTCTCGGGAGCGGCGAGGAGGGGGGGAAATTCCGGGCCCAGTCTTGACAAAACCGGGACGTCGATCAGTATGTCGCGTTACCAGGCCAGATACCCACAGGAAAGGGTGAGCAAAGTGCACGTCAATTGTCTCATATTGGAATTTTGCTCTGCAGGGAATATTTCTATACCGATTCTTGGGTTTAAAGGGTGCACCCTTCAAATTTTGCAAGCAACGTTATAGGAAAATCCCTCTCAAAATGCTCATGTGCACTTTCTTCGATTAGTAATGACCAAGGAAAGAAAGATATTTCACTTTAACATAAGTGCACTTCCTGTGATGCCAATTGCTAATATTAATCAGTCCCCAAAACGTCTTTTTTTTGGGCTATTGTCTTGATATTGGGAAAATCTTCCTCGGGACCAGCCCATAGAGCAAAAATTACCCAATTCAGCCCAAAATACAGGTTCTATTGTGCCGAGCAGTGAACACATGCTAGTGACAAATGACACCTTCAAAACGTTTTAGTATTTATTCTAACCAGTGATTTTCTGCAACATTCTGGGATTCAAGTTAGAGAAGATTACAAAGCACAAAACTTAGAGAAATGCAAAATATAGAGAAACATAGAACTTAGAGAAACATAGAGAAACACAGTCTTACGCCCCTTCAATCAGCACTGGGAGACCCTGGCCCTCATAAACTAGCTGTAACAAGCCCCGCTCAGAGGACAGCGCTGCAGGGTGCCGACAGAGCAACAGGCTCCGGACACTTGATCTTGCTCGAACCAAGTCCACAGATCGATCTCCCACCTGAGTCATGTGGGCATGCATTTTTATAATCTCGTGCTGTCAGTCCATGACGCACAGTTCTAGAACCTTCCCTGTGCAAAATATAGGCTTGCTCATGGAAAAACCCAACTCTGTGAATTTCCACTGTGCTCCTTTTCTGTGCCCCTCCCTGCTTGGAGCCCATCTGCGCGAAAGCTCAGGAATGTCTTATCAGTGCCTTCCCAGAGAAAAGAAGATTAGTTTACGAAACCATGCAGGGCTACAGTTAGAAAGTCGAGATGAATTAAGCCTATGTGAGCAAGCTCTAAAAGGCATGCACTCATAGCTTAGTGTTCATAGCGCTTAAGACTGGCTATCTAAGCGCTATATAGGTGCCATATTGTTCCAAACACTTCAATAATGTCTATTAGCTACAGAGCTGGGGCCTTCGCCCTGCCTGTCTATCTACAATGCATAATGTGACCTACCACTCCTACTAGGCCTGGATATTCCTTGTAGCTCACTACTGTGTAATGGAAGTGCTACAACAGACTACTGTCAGCATTTTTGGCACATACTTTGAATAAACTATTGGCTTTCAGCGGCTAATGGTGTCATCTAAAGCCCTGATTGGCAAATTTGCAATTTTGTGTATCACTACAGCTATAAAGTGGCGCTTTTGTACCAGCTATGAGCCGAAACAAATGCATTGCAGTATAGTTAGGAAGAGATGGCATCTGAGGTGGGACACAATGCTTGTTGCAGGTGGTGTTTGGTTATTTGCGCACCCATTGACTCCTCATGGCCATGCTGATCACTATGGCCATTCCTGCCCACTTCCTGCCCTTAATGCCAAAAATACACCCTCCTGAGATCTTCTTGAGCTAACTTTATCAAGCCTTAAAATCAAACTTTGCTCTCAAAGTACCTACCAGGGTTTTTTCAAAGCAGTCTCGTAAGAGCTAATGCTTTAATTGGTACTGTGAGTGTGACACTGGTGTAATAAAAATGTCTTAACCAGGTCTACCTTTAGCCCCTTGATTTATAAGCAGTATGCAGTCCTTTACTGAAGTCCTGTTAAAAACAAGCATTAGCAAAGGCAATTGTTTCAGGTTGTATATAGGGAATATATTTGCCAGACATTGCCATTATATGTCCGTGCCCACTTTGCCTCAATGTGACCGCCGTAATAATGTTGCTTACAATCCATGTCATTGGATTGAAAGCAGCATTATTTCGGCAGCGCTGCCGCCTTCATTTTGCTTACTATAGCACTGAAAATCATTCATTCATTCAATGCTATGGTAAGCAAAATGAAGGCGGCGACGCCGCAGCCGGAATAATGCTACTTTCAATCCAGTGACATGGATTGAAACAGCATTATTTCGGCTGTGGCGCCGCCTTCATTTTGCTTACCATAGCATTGACTGAATGAATGATTTTCAGTACTATAGTAAGCAAAATGAAGGCGGAGAAAATGTTTCTAAGGACAACAACCGGATAGAATACATGAGGGACGCCAAACTGGAAGAATGAATCCTTACAGGACATCCACGAATGTTATAGGCAGCATCAGGTTACCATACCCTTGAAAAATCAAGGAGGGAATTGCGGAGAAAATTGCAGTTGGCGGCAGTCCCCCTTGAGTCTGCTTTCCCTGGCTGTTGTTTTGTGTGTGGGAGGACCCACTTGAACTTTACTCAAAAACTCCCTCGACCGCGGAGGGAATTGCGGAGAAAATTGCAGTCAGCGGCAGTCTGCGGCGGCTGTGGTGCTGAGAGCGGGGCTGATGGCAGCCGTGGCGGGGAAGCAACCCAGGCCAGCGTCCTCCACGTAAGCCCACCTCTGGAGAAAGGGCGGCAGTTAAGGAGTTCGAAAAAACACATGGACAAATCTATGCCCCACGGCCCTTCTGAAGAATCCGAAGTGGGTCAAACTCTAAAGTGGGTCGAAACAGACGGACCGCGCCCCCCCCACGCACATTCACCCTAATGCGACTACTCTGTAGCCTGTTGAGAACCCGGGAGCGCATCTCGGATGAGAGGCCCTGCTGGAGGACACAGGTAAGGAGTGGAGGGAGGGAGGATTGTATGGTGGGGGGGAGCTGGAGCAGGACGGCAGAGCGCCCCTCCTTCTCCATCCACCTGTGGGCGCCCCCGACGTAGGTGGAGAAAATAAAACAGAGACTGTCTCATTGGGGGGGAAAGGGGCCATCTCGACGCCGCCGAGTATGTCTTGTTTGCCTCCCCAAAATCAAATAGTAGTCCACATTCAGCAGCACCCCTGTCCGCCTCCATTCGGGGAGGAGCTGCAAATTGATCCACAGGAAGGCCCGGTTTTGACTATTCCGGCCCAGTCAAGCCCCATTAAAGACCCGGCTATTTCTGCAGCAACACCCTCAACTTGCTGAAACAGTCCCAAGGGTCTCTCTAATGTAAAAGCAAACCAATGCCAACCACAAACAAACTACAGCTCTTTGAACCAGCGCCTGTTAAAAATAAAGACAGCTCCTGCCCGAAGAAAGCGCTGCGTCCACCTATGCCAAAAATCTGGCAAAAAAGTGCTGCATAGCCTTTGCTTAAACATCTCAAATGCACCTACAAGCCCTAGAAGAGATCTACCGAAAGGCACAACGAAAACTGCTGCCGCAAGTTCGCCAGTAAAAAACGTTTTTTGCCAAATTCCGCAAACGGAAAGATACGGCACCAGAAGAACTTTCGGGTGCAGAAATCTTGATAGCGGTCGCTGATCAGGCCGCCCTCCAAACAGGACTGTCGGATCAACACTGTAAAGGGGGGGGGTGCCAACGTCGAATGCGGAGGGGGTCAACATGCCCCAGATTCCCCTTTTGCCTGCTGTCAGATGGCATTTTGGATCACCTAGACCACCCGACCTCCCCCGGCAGCAGCCGCTAAACCCAACTCTGCGGCTCTCAGTGAAGGGAGGGCAGGCGGCCCCTAGAGATTCACCAAAAACTGTGGGCGCGAACATTTTGGATCCCAAGGCAGTTCTTCCTTTTGCCGCTACTTTACCCTCATCTGCACCCGATTCCATTGGCTTGCTGTCATCATCTGCAATAAGCTGCTTGGATATGGTGATCCCCCCTTTGGAAATGGGGACTTCTCTCCCCACGCACTCTGTAATCGGGTGTGGGGGGGCCAATACATAGCAAACCCAGGCCCAAAGTCGCCCACGGTAGACGTACCGTCTACCTCAGTCCCCAGTGCACCACAGCAAATAGGTGTACATTTGTCAGACCAGGCCGTACTAGCAGCAGGTTTCAGACCTACCCCTTCTTTAGATCAATCGAGAGGCTCTCGCACTCAGCACAGCCCTTTGAGAAACCGACGGCTAAGTGAACTACCGGCAAACACCCCTAAAGATTCTCTGGGGAAAAAGCCGGACTTAATGTCCATCATGTCCACAGTATCGATTGCCCTTGCCCCTTTTTGCATATTGTATGAATCTATTAATGACACCCTAAAAGATCACACATCAATTACAGCAATGATGAACAGCCGGCTGATTTTCCTTGAAGGGTACATTAATGCTTTGAACAATCGAGCAGAAAAAGAACAGGGGGGTCGCTGTGATTCAGTTAGAAAATCTTCTCATTTCGAGCAAGCCAGTGCTGACACCTGTCCAGCTACAAGTTCACCAAAAACTGCTGAAATTAGCTCCCAGACCCCATTGGCATGGATGACCAACAAAAGCGAGATTTTTCTGGAACAGAGGGCAGACTTGGCTAGACAAATACACCTACAAATAAGAAAAGAAAACTTCCGGGCCAGAGCACAAATGGCTCCATAAACAACGAGGTGATTGTGATCCAGTCCGGCAGGAACGACCAAATCAGAATCGACCCCACAGAAAAGGCTGCTTCTTCCTCAAACAAAGACTTCTTTAATCCAGTTCTGCGCAAACCGAACAACCTGAAAGTCTGCTCACAACCTTTGTTTCAAGCAACGGTACCTTCAAGCAGTGAGGGGGGACCCTCTATATGGCTCCCGACTCATGCTCCAGCAGGAACTGCCCCAAGCGATGGGTCACCTAAGACCAAGCCTACAAACGCAGATACCACCTCCTGCGCTTCCTCCCTTAAAGAAGTGGCGGCTCTTGGTACTGACGAGGACCTAATGAACCTAAGTGTCTATTCGGTTTCCGAAACGTCAGAAATCGCCCTCTCATCAAAACTCATTGAAGAAACCGACTCTCAATTTTTAACTCTTGAAAATCGCTGCAAGAAACTGATTGCAAAATCCACCTGGGGCCTAGACGCAAGAAGTGTTCCACATGTTCAAAAATGCTCCATCGATAAATTCAACACTGAACGCAAGCCATCATTAGACACGAACCAAAACAATCGGGATGAAGCTAAAAGACGTTCTCTGTCCCCAGCATGGCAATCTGCAAAGAAGAGCAGGCGACAAACAAATAGAGATCGTTCAGACACTAAAGCGAATACCCAGTTTGAAGATCTTGAAGGCCCCCATTTAGAAAAAGACAGCCAAAACCAAGAAACCAGAAATTGCCATCAAGCTCCAAGAAGACTCGCACCTTCAAGTTAGAACAACTTCTCGATAGTAAGAAATATATTATTCTCAACCGTGGATACGTGCTAAATCTTTTCACATGCATCCCGTCTTTGAGGCGTTTGAGAACTGAAGATATTGTGTTGGTTGAACTGATCCATGAAGGAAAACAAGCATATTTGTATATTTCCTCTACTTCAGTAAAAAACATGATCTCGGATGCCACTGAAAACTTTCTAAAATTGGGGTTCGAGCTCCTTGAACTGACCGTAAAGGGTCTATCTCTGACTAAAAACAAGCGCGCTGAACTTGTCCAGACCGTAAGGTCCAAAGGCTCAGCCGACCATGTTTTTGACACCCCAGAGCTCTCTTCACGGACAACAAAGGATCACCTCCCAAAAGATAACCAACGCAAAGAACCCAGGGCAAATGCCCCGGAAGCACAGAGTCGAAGTGTACACCAGAGTTTTGGTATTTCCAAACAAATTAATTTTGAGACATCAAGAACGACCTTGGACAACTCAGCTTACAAAGATCCTCTGGCCATAGGTCGGTTCCCCAAAGGGCCATTAGACCTCATTCAGCAAACAATTTCGCAAGTTCCGAATCAAAGTGAAATGTCTCCTTCCTCTAAAACAAAGCAGACACCTCTTGCCCAACTCTGGTATTGGATTCTGAAGGCTCTAACATCGAACAGGAAACAATAGCAATGTGCCAGTCTTCTTATGGACACTGCAACTGAAAGATCTAAGTCGTCAAATAAAGAGGTGGCCCTGGGGTCCTGGAACACAAGGGGCTTTCTACATTTGACCAAAGAAGGCGATATAAACCTGGGTCAATTCGACGTCCTTTGCATCCAGGAATCCTGGATGACGGACAAACCAACCATGGACGGATATACAGTACTGTCATCTACGCATTTGCTCATCACACTTCTTCAATGGGAGCATCTTACAGACTCGAAAACAAGGCCCCTGATATCATTGCTGGGTGTCATAAATGCTTATTGGAACCCTCTGAACATCGATGACAAAAACTTTCTTCTGATGGTGGAAAAAGCTATTGACACAATGCTGGTAGACCATCCAGCAGTAAACATAATTATATGTGGGGATCTGAATGCGACCTGCCGCCCACGGGAAACGACAAGTGTTCAGCAAACGTTTGCGCGACACAGAGCAGCCAGAGGAAAAAAGTGGAACATCCTAATGTCATCAAGAGCTTTCGTGAACACAGGAGACCTATTCCCAAGATTAAACCAGCTGCCTTCTTGGTCGAGAGTAGGTTCTTCACCGGACATCGACCACATTTTTGTGACCAGGTCTCTAGCGACGCAAGCCGTTTCCTTCGAGGTAATTGCCTCAAACGCGAGCGGCCATAACCTGCTGTTGCTAAAGTGGAAATCACTTAACATCGAAAAATCTGCAATGCTGTGCCAAGTCGAGTGCAATCAACAAAGAAATCGTCTGAAACTCTCTGCCAGATCGTTGGCGACTATTACATCACAATATCTAAGCATAACGAAACAACGATCAGCGAAAGAAAACTCCTACAGCTCCTGACTACCAGCCTCTGTTGGTCCCATTCACATCCCAAAAACCTAAACCTATGTCTGGTCCTCGCAGCCATGCATATTGCAAGATCCTGGTAGATAAGCGTTGCGACTTAAGGAAACTGAAGCGGCTAGCTAACACCCAGCCCACACAAGAAAACCTCAACCAATTGCGCAAAGGACAAATTGCCTATAAATCCTGGGTTATGCACCATCGTCAAATGCTTTATCAACAGGACTCAGAACTGATGTTGCAGAAAATGACCCTTCAGAATTCCCGGGACTTTTGGTCATTGTTGAGATCTACCGTTACACCAGGGGAAGAAAGCTCGGCCAATAATATTGGCGAAGAAATTTGGATGAATTTTTTCAAAGAACTCTTCAAGCCTCCTTCTATGATCGAAATCAAAGATGACGTCGTAAAGACACCGTGGACTGACCTAATTAATAAAGAGAACATAATAGAGGTCATACGTGGGCTCAAATCTTCAAGAGCTCCAGGTCCCGACGGGATCACAAATATTGACCTCAAAGATCATCCGGAGGAGTGGTCAGAGCTGATCAGTGCGATCTTCAAGCGATGCGGGGACTCAAAGTCTATCCCACATTCCTGGACTTCTTCCATAGTGATACCCATATTTAAGAAGGGCAACAAAGAGGATCCCTCCAACTACCGCCCCATAGCACTTCTCGACGTAATCGGAAAGGTGTTTGGGGCCCTGCTCCTAAAACAGTTCCAGCGATGGGCAAAAAACACCAAGTGTGCGGATCCTTTTCAAACTGGATTTACCAAAAACATTGGGACCTCGGCAAACATCCTGTTTCTGAGCGCATTAAAAGGCAAAATCAGCCAGGGGGCCCCCCTCTCGTCTTTTTGGCCTTCATTGACCTGGCTCAAGCATTTGACCAGGTCAATAGAACAACTCTATGGAGAAAACTTCGCAAGTGGAACTGCCCCCAGGAAATTTTGCAACCTATTCGCACACTTCATAAGAACACCAGGATGAGAGTCAGGTTAAATAGAGCAGGGCTGTTATCGAGGGAAATTCCATCAGGTAGAGGAGTGAAGCAGGACTGTCCCTTAGCCCCCGCCCTATTCATAGCATATATGGGCGACTTCCAGAAAACCGAAGCCTCAATTCGATCTTTTCCACCAACTATGGGCTCCAGGAAAACAACCCGCTTGCTATATACAGATGATATGATCCTGATGGATATTACTCCCATCGGTCTCCAACGCCAACTGGACAACTTGGCAGCATTTATACAGGTCAATGATCTTCAAATTAACGTAGCTAAAACCAAGATCCTTGTCTTGGAAAAGTCGAAAAGGAGAAAAGAACGACTGAATTGGTTCCTTAATGGTACAGCACTTGAAAAGGTTCACTGCTTCAAATATCTTGGCGTGATGCTCGATTGTTCAAAAACCAACGCAGCAGCTCAAGAAGCTTTCCTGAATAAGGTGCGGAAACTATCTGCTCAAGCTCGAGTGGTGGATAAAAAATATGGCCGATTCTCACTGGTTCCAACCCTAAGATTCTATCGAGCGAAGGTGGTACCCTCCCTGTCATATGCGGCAGAAGCTATGCTGCAAATTCCAGCAAAGCGTTGGATCCGGCTAGAAGGGCTCTTTTGGCGCTCTGTCTTGGGCCTGCCTAAATGCACATCTATGCTGCTGATCCGAAGAGAACTGCATCTCCTCTGGCTGGCAGCAACCATCGAAATTAACAGCCTGATGCTTTATAAGAAAATCCGGCTCCCAAATTGTCCTACCATCTTGGACATAATCGGGGAGGAAATCCAAGGTGCAAAATGCACACTGCTGAAAATCTGGGAAACAGCGTGTAAAAACAAGCTAAACAAAATCTCGCAATCAGAAGAGGAGCTCCTACAAAACCCAATTAAAATAAAAAAGGAAACTTGAGGAGCTCGACTGGATAAAGCCTCTTGACGGGGCGGCTCAGTTTAAGTCAACTAACCATCTTCCTTTACAACAAAGCAAGTTGAGTACTATCCCGAACTACCTCGCCAAATTTCCCAACAAATCAGCAAGAAACATCTTTTTGAGGGCACGCCGAAACCTTTTGGAGACCAACGAGATTCTGGCGGTTAGAGGTCTATCCAGTTCAAATAGATGTTGCTTCTGTAAAAATGATGAGGAGCTTGAAACTCTTCGGCACCTTCTTTTGTAGTGCCCGAGACCCCAGGCAATCAGTGAAAAATACGTCCGCCCACTTCTGTTGGCATCGTACAATCAAGAAGAAGAACTCTGGTGGGAGAGACTAATTAGCAGAGAAAGGACCGCCTGGACAATCGCCACAACACAGACTCTGAAACAGATTCTTGGGCTGAAATGTCTTTTTGCAAACAACGGCAGTGAATAACTGGATAAACAGTGACTTTCAATACAGTGACTCGTAATATTCTTCAATATTTTTCTTCTACAACTGTTGATTTTCTCTTCTTTCTTGTAAAAATCATTTCTTTTGATTGAATCAAGTAAATAAAAAAAATAAAAAAATGTAGGCAGGTATGCTAGGTAGATGCGCCGTTTTCAATCTGCTACCATTAATGGCCTGTCACTCAGTACCATAATGGCAATGCCTGGCAAATACCACTACTATATCTACACAATAGCCAAAACTGTTGCCATTGCCTATGTTCGTTTTATTAAGATGTGTGCCCTGGGCGCCGACCAATGCCACGGCAGCAGGAACTGTACTCAAGAAGACATGGAAATGTGCGACGATGCCATGTCAGATGACATAATTGATGAAACTTTCCGAAGCTGAAAAGCGAGAGGCTTTTTGTTTAAAATAGAAGCCCCCTTTTTGCCACTCCATGATGCACCTGCGCCAGGCCTCCGCCAGGCCTCAGCCAGGCGTTCACCGAGATGCCCACGCTCACCTGCCGCCTCCAGCAGCCAGAGCAGCCGAAGCTCTTGTTGACAGCACGTGACACTGCCAGGGGCTGAATTCCAAGGCCACGCACGGCTCAGCCCTGCCTGGAGCGTGGGGTGACCTGGCAGGAGTGACGAGGCCATTCCCAGCATGGAATGAGGATGCGCCGGTGACTGGGCAGGTGTGAAGCCGAGTCGCGCACCTCGAGTCAGAGGAGCGTCACACACATGCGCAGGGCGAGGAGCCCAGTGAGTCAGGGCCCGTCACCACAACACCTACAGCACAGGAGATTCACGCATGACACACGGCTGCCAGCACAGGAGATTCAAGCATGACACACGGCTGCACGTGGGCGCTGAAATACGGGCGTACAAAGTACACACGTACGCGGGGCCCACATGAGGCATGAGCGTACCCAGAAAGCGCACGAACAGGGAAAGGAGACACACCTCGCAAGCGAACGCGCATATAGAGCCTACACACATACACAGTACAGCCGCACCTGCACAGCGCAGAAGACACATATATAAATACCCTGCATATCGGCATGTACTTCGTGTGTGTTATCGGGGGAGGTAGGAGCTCTCGCCTGCTGCAGGGACTAAGTAGTCCCAGCCTCCTTCAGGAGACGCCACCTTGACTCCCACCACAGGGAGAAAAAGCGTCGATTCCTGCTCTGATCGGTCCTACCTAAACGGCAGCGGAGGACTGCAGCGAAAGATACAGGGAACCCTCCAATCGCATTTTTCAGTCAAGATGGCGCCGTAGCTTTAGGGCAAAGCTTTCACTTCCAAGAATGTTCCTGACAGGCTCTTATTGCGGCTCCCCGGCCATGGCCCCTGGCTGCTGGTGATGAGCAATCACGCTCGCAGCCAGGGGTCTACCCAACACACCTCGGGGTAGGCTAAAACAATACATCGGATAATAGAAGTGGTTTACTGCTAACACTCAGTTGAAAAGCATTTGCATGGCAACTGATTTGCTTCACCCTATCCAGTCGTTTATTCATGTATGGGCAATTTACGCTGTAAGGCGGTTTTACATCTCTCTCTCGGATTCCTGCCATCCCCTCCAACCCTGGGTTTGCCTTGCAACACAGTAACAGGCCTTGTTGTGTTCTCTTTGCCTCGATCTCTTTGCCCCTGGCCTGTAGTGTCTTCTCATACAGACTGTTGCATGGGGCCTGCTATGGACATCCAGCAGGCCCCAGGGTGCTATGGGGTATCATACTTAGAGGTCCAGTGCCTCTGGGTGTTGGGGCCTGCTAACCCCGCCCCCCCAACCTCCCTCCCCATTACAGAACACGACATTACTGGGCTAGTTCAGAATCGTAGGATCGACAACAATTAGGATGTGCCACTGCTACACACATCGTTATAGACATACAACACATATCTACACACTAAACATAACATGCAGGTGACAGTCGCAGTTGACGAACCGCTGGTGGAATGTAGGCAGTTCGACCACATGTAACAAACCCTTTATTAACCTGGGTCAGTGGAACTTCCACCACTGCATGACGCCATCTCTAGCTAATGGCACCGGTTTATAGTGATAATTTCGAAAACAAAAATTTTGAACGTCAAAATATCGAAAAAAAAATATGAAAATAAAAAAAGTCGCATTTTTTTTCATGACGTTTTTTATTCGAAATGGGGGGGGTTTCTTTTTTTTTTATTCCCGGACCCCAAAATAAATATGATAAAAACAAAATTAGATTTTTTTTTTCGATATTATTGTTTCGACATTATTGCTTTCGAATTTTTTTTTGTTGAAATTATGACTGACCACCAATGGCACCATTAGAGCATGCCTACAATCTTACGGGAACAGATCTTTGCATCCATTTAACTGTGATATTTTAAACACATACTTTACATGCAGGCCCCCAGCATCTGAACACATGTCCACTGAGCCTTCTCCAGGGCATTTGCAGGACTGCAGGAGACCAGTTCACTTCTCACTAGCGGCGTCCGTTCAGGATAGTCATTTTCACGGGTCCAGATGACAGGGTGTCTAGGCCACTTCTTCTCCTCCACCAGGCAGGAGTCGCTGCTGCTGATGGGGCCACAGCAGTCCTGGCCTGTCCCATCCTCCTTCTACCAGGCAGGACGACAGGCCCGGTGATGTAACAGCTCAGGGTTGGCAGGAATTGCCCCCAGGGCCACATCGGCCTGGTCCATGGATGGCGGGCCCGGCAGGGCGCACACCAGTGGCAGGGCGATGAGGCCCCTTGGTAGGCAGGCTGGGCGACACTGGTGGCAGGACGTCAGGTCCTCACCACTTCCTTCCTTTCAGTGCTGCCGACCTGCGTGGCTGCATAGCACGCTGTGCAGGTACGAGGCACACTGGGCTGATCCAAGCACTGGGTCAGCCGGAGCGCTCTCGAAGCAGCATTTCTCAATGCAGACATGCACTTGTTTTTTGCTGCCATACCGAGTGCAGGTGGAACACTCGTGGTGTCCATACGTTTTGCTGCAGTCCTCAGCCTATGCACACCCAGCCTTCATCACAGTAGGCATCCATCTTTACTTTATTGAGCACACTCTACTCCTGAGCACACTTCAGGCACTCCATCTGCAGGAGCTTTGCTTTTGTCTGTCATTGCACATGAGCCCAGGATCACTGTGGGGCCTTATGTCTCTCTTTTTCTTCACCCAGGGAGCACTGTATCGCTCCGGGGCCGAGATCTGCTGAGGGCCATGTTTCCTCCTGTTGCGTCGTACAGGCAGGGCATGTTGTACTTCCCCTCCCTGCCTCCATGCCCCGGGTTCAACAGTGGGCCATCTCCTTGTGGTTTTCTTTTCGTGCTCCGGCATTGAAGCACTACACCTTTCTCCTCCTTGCTGCAACATGGAGCTGGCCACAAAGGCACTGCCGAAGGCCCCGGGATTTGCGGGGGGGGGGGGCATATATTTCCTTTTCCTTACACCGGCACGCATTGCTTCATTACTTTCATCCCCCTTGGCCCCAGGCTCTATAGAGGGTCGTGCTCATTTTATTATGCACCACCGGTGGGGGCCGGGACTGTCACTTCCCCAGCTCTGACCCCATTACAAAGGGCTCCTCAGCAAGGACTGTCCCAGCTCGGATACCGATTTCGAACCAAACTGGTTCCTATTCAGCCGTCTGATAACCCTAGTAATAGAAAGAGGAGGTAGCTCTACAAAATAGGCCCCTGTGGCATACTCCCTCCATCTCACAAGTCCTTCAACTTCCTGGCACTCTTAGGCTATTTGCCAAGACATCCAAAAGCTTCAACTGTAGACACGACCTCCCGGATCCTAGCCTTTTTTGGATCTAAAACAATTCGGTTTCGGGCCAAATGACCGCACCAATTGTTCCAACCCTTACAAAAGTCCAAAAAATGCATACCACCAAAGTTTCGAACACCAAAATTTCGGCTCTTTGGTGGTATGCATTTTAGGTAGGTACAAAGACTGTAGGGGTGTCGCCCACAACACCCCGCTCACCATATTATACAGTGTAGTGAGTGGGGGTGGCGGGGGACACCCCCACAGCTGTCCGACAAAAAAAAGAAAAAAAAAGTAAAAAGGCTGCGTGGTTGTCACCCGCAACACCCTGCTCACCATACTATACAGTATGGTGACCGGGGGTTGCAGGGGACACCCCTGCAGCTTACCGACCAAAAGTCACAAAAAAAAGAAAAGAAAAGGACCCTGCAGCGCCGGTTCCCGATCACGGAAGTGAAAGGGAACCAGCGTCGCAGGGACACAGGATGTCGGAAAGGAAGGTAAGTAGGGGTGTGGGTGTGTGTTGGGGGTTTGAGTGGGGGTGTGTTGGGGGTGTGAGTGGGGTTGTGTGTTTGTATGGATGTGGTGTTTTTTTTTAATGGATGTCCGCATGGGAAATTTACAAACAATTTTGTAGTTCGTACATTTCCCGTGCAGACTTTTTGTATGCAGTGATTTCCGTCACGGGCAAATCACGTAGATTCAACAATTCCTTTAGTAATGGCAGGACTGAGAGCATCATTCAGTAGTTTAATCACATTTCTCAACCAGCAGTCCACAGCCATCCCGACTCACTATCTCAAATGACCCACCTTCCAATTTCTAGCATCGATATAATGAGACCTCACATTCAAGGCTGATACGTGCTGTAGGAGGGATGATTCTGAATAGATGCCCCGTCTTAGGAAGGCAAAATCCTATATGCAGCCTCGAAACACCTAGCCACAATGAGATCCCACTCAGCCATGGCACTATGGATTGGCCGATTTGTAAGGAGAATATTCCAAGGGATGCCAAGCCAGAGGTTAGTCCCAATCCGCCTCCCGGTCACTTCTCAGCGGATCCTGCTGATGTCATTAAGTGCAATACATTGTTACGGACCATGCCAATTACTACTTCCTCTGGTCTGGCTGATTCTCATAAGTAATTGGCTTGCCTGCTCTCCTCCCTGGAGACTGGGACTCTAAATTATCAATCAGTATGCGCTGCATTGTCACACAGTCATATTCAAATAGAAAGGAATCTAGGAAACTTCAGGCTACTTTCACAGCATACTATGCAATTCACTGAGGTCACTAGCCCTCACTTGTCACCCACTGGCACACCTTCTTTTCTGCTTGATTTTAATCCAGGCTCTCCACTCTCACAACCAACACTCCCAACAATCACCGGCAGACATTTACTTGACTCTTGGTCCAGCTATATTGCCATTTATACATAACCTCATTTGAAACAGTGATTTGTCTATTGAGCACCCCTAAGGGTCCGCTGATGGATGGATATGCATTACAATATGTCACAGAGGTGACTGCCAACTTTGCAAGTCGATTACACTTTGTCTCTGTTCAAGCTGCTTAGCTTTAGGCTTGCTGTGTTACAAGGGGTATTGCAGGGAAGCATGATATTTTGTTGCAATTCCCATTTTCCAAAGATCAGACACTCAGGACTGCTCCGGGCAGGGAAATGGACCTTCAGGGGACTCAGGTGAGGGGGGCAAGAGGGGGTAGCGAGTGGTTTCTCTCTAGAGGACCGGGTGTCCTGGAGACTGGCGATGGCAAGGTCAATGATGTCGGTATTTTTCTCTATTGGTGACTATGTATTACCACAACCACATTTGAATACATTATAATACATTTTTTACTGCAATAACGAGATGGTACAGACAAGCAGGATTGTATCTGTGTCTTAGCTAACAATTGTGCATGTAATTTGCATGTGACTGCATGTTAGTCATTGTACATGTGTTCTGCATTTAAAGTATAGCTTTCAACTGTAGATAGCTGCCCTAGGGATTGATAGACTATTTATAATGCCATGCTCCCTAATGCTCCTGTCCTTAACGCCTGGAAAAACCAGGCGTTAAGGGAGAACCCGCAAAGGGAACTCGTAGTAGGGTGGTAAGGGATTACCGGCACCGGTGCCCTTACCAGTGCTGGTAATCCCTTACCGCCCATCTCGTAATGAGGCCCATTGTATTGCTCCTTTTATTTACAAGTTTTCACAGATTACAGTCTTCCAAAGGGCGTTCATCCACAGCAGCGCTTCCAAGCCATAACATTGGCAGTAAATGCTATATAAATATCAAATAACATAACAAAGAGGCCCAGAAAAACAAGTCATGCCACAGTAAGAAATAGCTGGGCTAGTAGCATTAAGACAACAGTATAGCCACGTAAAAACATGTCACGCTTGCTTTATCATAGATGTCCAGTAAAAATTGTCATGTCACAGTAAGAAATTAATAGACTGGCTGCATCAAAATGCCAGTCTATCCACGTAATAACACATATCCTGCTTGCTTAATCATGGATGGATGCCCATTAAAAATGTCATGCCACAGTTCAGAAATGGCTACACTGGCTGCAGCAAAACAGCAGTATAGCCATGTAAAAATATGTATCATGCTTGCTTTATTATAAATGCTCAGAAAATAAATGTCACGTCACAATAAGGAAAGGCTAGACTGGCAGCTCCAAAATGCCCTTCTAGCCATGTAATAACAGATATCATGCTCTAATTATCATGGGCAGATGCCCATTAAAACCCCAATAGTAGTGCACCCACATCCCCCACCTGCCAAATGAGCTCTTCAATGGACGTCCGGTCCAGCACAGACACACACACATACACATTCCTACAACATTTAGTCGCTCTTTTATTTACACACACCATTCACTCGCTCGTTCACACATGCACCCATACACCATATACTCATTCACAAGCTCAACCACCTACCCATACGTCATAAACTCACACACATTGCATAATACATAACAAAACATTTGTATGCATGCACGCATACATACATACAAACATACATCATAAACATGCAGCTCCCATGCAAACACAGAGACTTGCATAAAAGGTTGGATTTTTTTCCCTGCTGTTTCCTGGCGGCATGGGACTCCTCTCCAGGCAGGCTTTCAGCTCCCATGCTCAGTGCCGACAGGAAGCAGGAAGAGCTTCCTGGTTCTTGTCATGCACAGTGGAGTCAGAGTGCCTCCATCACGCGCCACAACCAGAACATTTATTTCTGAAATCAAAGTGTATGTACTGTAAGGGTGCGAAAGGAGGAGATCGACACACAGATGACAGTGTTGTGGTTGAAAACTTTTAATTAGGTTAAAATAAAAGAGGATACCCCTAACTGTCCCTAATACTAAGATGGGTTTTCTTGCCTCAACTAAATACTAACGAGTCAGTCAGGATGTCTATCAAAAGAAATAGTTCACTGTTGTGTGTCAAAACCTATTACCATCCTTTGCAATCTTTAATTAACTAAGGGAAAAAACAAGTATCGTCTTAATCCAGAAGAGCGACTCCGTTCTTCTGGACTGAAGCTTTGTGTTCACCGTCTGATGGTGAGACGTGTTTCCCAGATTATATAAACATAAATGTCTAACAGTTCTCTTGGGGTATTTCTCTGTTAATAGAAGGCAAAATAACGAAAGTCTCTTCAAAGTACTTATTCTATTCACAATACCAGTGGGATGGATGGTCTCTCCCCTCTGGCTCTTCACAGTTCCCATTACCAAGTCGTATGGCCCGTCCCTTGGTCTCCTTAGGTTTTCACAATTTAAAATGCCACGCGGTAAAACTCTTCCCATGGCCTTCTTAGGCTTTCACAGTTCACACTGTCAAAGTGTATGATTCTTTGCTTGGCCTTCTCAGGCCTTCAAAGTTTACAATGTCAAGGGGTATGGTTCTTCCCTTAACCTTCGTAGACTTTCACAACTCACAATGCCAAGGGGTATGGCCAAGGGGTAAGGCAGACAACATTTTGAAGGTTTCTCAACAAAATCCATTTTATTAAATTAGACGGCTGGATAAACGCCTCACTATCCCTACCATGACAAGGATATTCCTGCCTGAAATAAACAAAAGGAAACCTCTAGCAAAGGAAATCTGTCCCTCACAGTTATACATAAAACAGATAAATAAGGAAATGCGTGATAGTTCAAAACAGTAGTGATTGAATTTGTAATGTAACCACATTCTCTTTATAACCTGGGTGAATTCCCTTTCCCCTGGTTTAACCGTGATTCTGCTTCACAATTCAAGAACGGAAAATAAGGAAATCGTGATTTGCAACAAAGTTCCAGCACAGTTCGGTGCAACTACAACTTGTCAATAGAAAGTTCCAACAGCGAAAATAGAACACTCTTCCTTTTCCTTGAACAGGTTCTCAGTTCATCAATAGCAGCAATAATTATCTTGGGCAGGATGATTTGCCACAACTGATAACTTCTAAAAAAATATGGCTTCTTTGTAACAGTTTTACACAGCTCTTCCTTTAGCACCACAAAGAACATACATTGGGCCTCATTATGACCCTGGTAGCCGTGCCAGCAAATACTGGAGTCATGAATTTACTGGTGCCTGGGAATGGGCAATTACCGGGACATTACAGGCCCTGTGGACCCAGTAATTGCCCATTCCCGGGTGCCGGTGGTTATTAGTCCCCATTCCCATAGAGTCCCATTGGACTCTATGGGAATGGGGATGCCGGTGCATCCGACATGGTCTGCTTGCGGGTGCCAGACCGCCCGCCAGGTCAGAAAAGGCACCCGCGAGCAGAACTTGTAGTTTGCCAGTCCGATAACAACGGTGGCGGCAAGCTTAACGGTACCATTGTTACTGGACTGGCAAGCTTATAATGAGGCCCATTGTCTCTGTCAGGGCCACTTTGTAACACTTCCTCAACTTCCACCTGATTACTTCCATGCCAGGCCTAATACCTCAGTTCACACCTGGTTTACTCCGATGCCAGGTTGACTCCTTCAAAGGTTTACCATTCGGGTATACTCTCCTGCCTGAACAGCGTTTCACAACAAATGCTTTTGTGGTTAAGTACAACTGACAAGAGGTTCACAACACTTCACATTATTCAACAGATTGCAGCTTCAAAACTTTCAACATCTCTTCAGGGAAAACAAGATTCACATTGGTGCACTTTAATACTCTTCTGTAAATAATGCTGCTCTCCTTTTGGATATTCCTTTCCAGAAGGGCACCCTTTTTGCCACTCATGTTTCCCCACTACACAAGTAACCAAAGACTGACAGGGCTAGTGTCTTTTCCGGTTTCTCCCTTGGCTTTGACAATGTAAGTTTATACCAGCTTTTACCATATGTTGTACAAAGCATGGACAACACGTTTCACAATGTATGGACCTTTCATTAGCCCCCTTCTGCTGTTGGCAATATCTGCTGGATTGTATTTGCCTTCATTCTAGTCTCTCATGGCTTGTGCAATGCGTGTAGGTATTAATTCTTAACAATGTCACCCCATCGGGCCACTGGGTTTGCCACAGACTCACACATTTGCAGTTAGTCATTTGGCTTTTTTACATAATTCTTTCACTGCTTTTCACTAGTTTGTATTAGAAATTGCTTTGTGAACTACTTTTACTCATATGCGAGTGATGCTCCTGCGGCTTTTCAATAGTTTGGGATTCAAAATTGCTTTCTGAACTACTTTCACTCATACGCAAGTGTTCCTTACTCACCGAATGCCTTCCTTGCACACGCAAGTGGGTACAGAGCGCTCCAGGGTCATTACCAGCCTGTGAACCCACGCGGTAAGGTGTGCACTTCCATGCTCTTTGCAACTCAGCAAACTGCTTCTCTTAGTCTGCCTTCGCTCACACCACCTGAAATAGGAGCTTGTTACGCTCACCTGGTATCCACAGGGACACCACCCAGCCGGGTTACTCGCTGGTATGCTTCTCAGCTTTGCCCTGATGTGGTCTGTGGGGAAGGTTCTGCCTGAAAATACAGGAGGACTGTGTTCAGGACTGACCGACTGGGGTAAGTATCCTCCCTCCACCCCCGTATGATTTCAGTCCCTCAGGTGCCCTCTCGTCACCTTGTGGTAGAATTAGGCATGCTCTCCGTCCTGCCTTCTTTGCAGGGGCGCGTTGTCTTTCATGGGCGAGTGCGGTCCAGTTACTTCACTGACGCCGGCCCGTTTGATTTTGTTCAGGTAGATCTTATTGTTGTTCTTTAGTTTTGTTGCTATCCTACATGCCTTTCTTTGTTTAAAATGTCTCTTTTTTTCTCCCTTAGGTATGCAGAGCTTCAGAACGGCGAACTGGCTTGGTTGAGCCCCGCTGGCAAATGATGGCGCATTAAGAGCGCTATGATGTGGTAAGTAAGCGCTATGCGCAGCGCTGCGAAGTCTTGCCTTTGCTAACCTGTGTTTTCCTTCCTTGTAGGTCGCAGTGTTCTTCAGCGCGAGTGGAATGTCCGGAGTGGTGCCAGTCGAGAGGCGACCAGCCAGGTAAGCCTTTTGAGCAGTTCGTAATTTGTAAATGTCTCTGCTGCTTTCTTTAATGTTGCCTCTATCTTCCTCTTTCAGGTCGTTCTGTCCGGGAGGCGTGCAGATTCGAGGAAGCTGTTCTCAGTAGCTGCGAGTGTTTAAAGATGAAGACTGCAGGTAAGATGCTGCTGCTAATGATGTTCCTTTTGTCTCCTTGCAGGTTCTGCTTCTCCGAGATTCGAGGGAATAGCTAGACACAGTGAGCGTCACGTTGCAAGCTGCAAAGTAACGCGAAGCGTGTTGTCTTGCTCGGGTGTGGTTTAAATAGCCCCAACAAAATAGTCCAGGTAAAGTAGTCCCTAGGCTACCACACCCAAAACACTAGACCGCATAGCTTGGTTCTTAGGAACCAAGCTATGCGGATGCCTCCATGTTGGCTGACAATACAATAAAGTAGTTCCCAAGCACATTGTTTTTCATGGTGTATGAGCCTGGCACCATAGGCACCAGGACTGGCCCCATGAGGGTTTTTGAAGAGAATGCCAGGCTCTAGAGGCTGAGTCCTGACTCCACCTGGCCAATGGGTTTGCCAGAGGGGGATTTGGGCGAGGGTCGTGACAGCTCCTCTTGCTCCTCCCCTGAGGCCCTCTGGTGCATGCCAGCCACCAGAGACAGCCTTGAGGCCTTCGGGAACATGCCAATCACCAGGAGACAGCCTCCTGGGAAGGAAAGCTTCCCTCGCGTTCGCTTCCCGCTGTGCATCCTCTGCAGAACAGTTCTCCAGAGTGCAAGCTTTCCACTAGCACGCTTCCCGCTGCTCAACTTCAGGTTTCAGGAGACACAGACTCTCTGACTACCGGCAGCTGATATCTGTCGAACTGTGGTCCTGGCATCTTCTCTCTCCTCCAGCCTCTTCCTGGGCTGCCTGACGAACCACGCTGCTTCTGCTTTTTGCTTCCTCTACTTCTCTCTATGGCCTGCACCTGAGGGGGCCTTCTAAGCCTCTCTGTCTCCCTCAGGTGTGGCTCATCTGAATTAATGATCTGACCACTCCTGCAACATTGTACCTTTTTAACCATCTTCTTCCGCCCAGTACTTGGGGAATTCTGGGTCTTGAAGTCCCTAATGACAAAGTTAGTTTTTTGAGTTTGACTTTTACTTTTAAACGCACATTTGTTCCTTATAATATGCTTTAAAGGAATATCATAAGGATGAGTCACCAGACTTGATTGAATAGGGGAAGGCATGCCGTTATTATTCATAGATTTCCGTTTACTGTACCTTTGGCTTTAGGATGTCTTTAGCTTTACAAGTCTCCAGAATTTTGGAAGTGTTTTTATTTCTTCCAAGGCCTAGGAGTGTGTGTTTTTTTTCACCCCTATTTACACGTGTCCCTTATGGAGCAGCAAGGTGGTTATTACAAAACATCATTACATGCTTTGGCATTGCAGAACCATCCTCCTTAGAGGAAGACAAATACTGCATCTCTTCCCATCGAGTCCTCTCATTCCCCTGGGCCTTTTCTCTTCCCAGGTGATTCTCCCGCAGAAAACCACCCCCAAAGGATCTCAAAGTGTCTGCCTTTCACTGGCCACCCGGGAGGAGATTGTAGGCATGGAATTAGTGAGGAGTCTGCAGAAGTCATCACAGTATGATTTCTTCCTTTGGCCTCCCCAGGCTTCCACGACTGACAATATTTATTTATTTGCATTTATAAAGCGTGCTAAGCAGCCCTGGGGCATTGTGGCGCTGTTACAGAAAGCTTACTTGGTTACATAAGAATGGCAGTATCACATTTCTGTGGCTCTTGGTTACAGTGAGCCTGATAAGAGACAGTTGATGGTTACATTGACATTGGCCTAATGATAAAAGACAGTTGATGGTTACTTTGAGATTGCAATAGTGGGCAGAGTTACAATGAATATGAAAACACGGTGGTCTGGAGGGCTACCTGTTACAGAGGAGCACAGAGAAACCTTCAGATTCCTGTAACCTGCTGTTGCATGTGGCCTTGTGTGTGAGGTGGGGTGAGCTAATTGAAGGGCTTTGTTTTGAGTGCTTTGCGGAACGATAGGTGAGAGGCATCATTCCTTATGTTTGTAGAGAGGGCATTCCAATGTTTCGGAGCTAGGAAAAGGAAGCAGGGACCTTCCACTTTTGCCCTCTTGAGGGTGGGGACATTGAGCTGATTGGAGTGGTTCGAACGTTTGGCTCTGGATGAAGAGGTCCTGCTTATTCTCTTTGAGAGGTATGAAGGGGCTGTGAGTGAGAGGCATTTATGGGTTATGGCTAGGGTCTTGAACAGAATACGTTCTTTGACCGGGAGCCAGTGGGCATCACGCCTAGTGTGGGAGATGTGCTCCCTTTTGGGAATGCTCAGCGCCGCCCTGAGAGCTTTATTTTGAATGATCTGTAGTCTTTTCAGGTTTTTTGCTGAGGTGCCAGCAAAGAGGACGTTACAATAGTCCAGTTTTGCCCCAACGGTGGCTCTGGCTATTGAGAGGCAGTTTTGCGTGGATAGGTAGGGTTTTACTGCATTGATCATTATGATTGTGAGTGCAGCCGAGGAAGCAATGGCGCTAACTTGGCGAGTCATGGAGAGGTTGGAATCAATGTATACCTCCACGGTTTTGGCTGCTGATGAGACAGTGATTTGGGTGTTGCCTATGGTAAAGGTGCTTTATTGTTCGTCAAGTTTGTTGAGCTTTTCATTGAGACCTACAATGAGGATTTTGGTATTGTCCCCGTTGAGGCACAGTGCATTTGCTGCCATCCATGCTTGGATGGTGGCATAGGTTTTGCGCAGGGATTCTGCGTCTTTTTCGTAGTAGCCTGAGAGTGGTAGGAGGACCTGGGTGTCATCGGCATAGTTTGTGAAAGCTATGCCGAGATTGTCGAGTTTGTTGAAAACAAGTAGGGTGAAAATATTGTATAGGGTGTGTGAGGTGCAGGAGGCCTGTGGGACTCAGCAGTGGATGGTGATAGGTGTTGCCCATGTCTGGTCTGAGAAGACCTTCATGGCTCTACCTTCGAGGAAGGAGGTGATCCAGGCGGTAGCTTCAGGAGTGAATTGTGCTGAGTCCATGAGTTTTCTGCAGAGTGTCTTGTGGTCCCCAAGATCAAAAGCTGCAGACAGGTCGAAGAGGAGTAGCAGAGCTGGTTTGCCTTGCTCCATCATTTCCCCTAGTTGGAATGACAAGGAGTATGGCTTCTTCCCTTGGCCTTCCCAGGCTTTCATAAGTTCTCTGCTATTTGTAAGGCGGGCCTGGGTCACTATCCTGGCAGGTACTATGATTGTTCATTTTATGGCTTCTTTATTTAGTACAGCAGACCAGGTTCACTACCCTGCCAGGCACTGCTATTGTTTGCATACTGGTTGTTATAACAGCTCAGTATTTGGGGTTCCCAAACCCTTGTTCCATCTGTATTTACTTCTTCATACTCTTTTTTGCGTTTAGGGTCCCAGACCACAATTTCACATGCAGGCTTTATTCCCAGTCTTAAACTCCAGGGTAATTTGACCATTCTTAAGGGGTTCCCAGATCTGTCCTCCATTCCCACCAGCTAGTTCCGGCAAGCCCTTACCTTCAGGAAGCTTCCATTTAGGCTCTGGCCTGCTGCAGTAGTTGATCCGTTCTGCTCCATGTTCTCCACGTCGTCCGCCCCAGCGATGGCATCTCTGTAGCTGCTGCTTGCTACTACTCTGCTGTGCCGGCATGTATGGCACAATCTCTTCTCTCGGGCAGACCTCTGTGGTTTGCTTCGAGCAGGGCAAAGGGTCCTTCTTCCTCTGACCCTCTCCGGAGGCTTCTGCTTCTCGCCTCGCATCCTGATTCCTCTGGTCTCCATTCTTCCGCTTCGCCGGCCTGCTTGAGGTACCTCGGGGGAGGTGTGATGAATCCTGCAGAGCCATCACTGATCCTCAGCCTAAAGTCTCCTCCCATGTGCCCAGGAGAAGGCAGCTGCTCCCTGATCCTGACACTGGGGGTGGTATTCTGAGGATAGATCACATGGGAGGAGATGGCTGTCAGGCAAGAGTATTGACTCCAGCAGGAGAAAAGCAGTATTCTTCGCTTTCTTGCGAGGAAGATCCCTTAATTACAGAGCTTTAGATGCATGTTTTCATTAATCAGAACCATTTAAAAATAAAAATCTAACAACTACTTTGGTCCAACAAAACCCTATTCATTCTTCATGTGTGCATGATAAGCCTAGAACATATTCAACATCTAATGTTTATGGTGATTGTAGTCTGCACAAAATTGTCCAACAATGTAACTTGAAATCATTTGGAACTTCCTTGGATTCTAAGTCCCAGATAGCTTCAAGTGCTGAGACAAGGAAGAGGAGCAGGGACTCAATATGGAGGGAATGTGACACCAAATGTTATGTGCAGTCTAGTTGTCAGAATCCAAGTCAGCTGCGTGGGATATTTAAACTTGGAAATCACCTGCAGCTGGCACATCGATGGAGAGAGGAGAATGGCAGCAGAGTGAGCGGGGTTGGAAGCAGAGGCAAACTCACAGAGAAGAGCCGTGGGAAAAGCAGGAAATATTTCCCGGTAGCAGACTGGTGGCGTTCGGGACTGGAGAAAAAGAACTCCAGTGTATTTGCATTTTATTTGTAGTTAAGGTAAATGGTGAGCAGCATGTCCTGGGGAGATGCGGTCCTGCAGAGCTCCACTGGTTCATTCGGCGAAGGACTCCTAAGCCGATGCAGAAACCAAACAATACTCTGGCAAGAAGGAGAAGCTTGGTCATCGAAAACTCCTTGCAGCTGCCGCACAGTAAACCAGTGATTCTCCCTAAACAAGTAGGGCCCCAGGACCTGCGGACACAAAGAATATTTGGGAAGCAATTTTGAATACTGACCAAATAGAATTGAAAAGAAAAGGCAAATATGGTACAATTCTCCTGGTATGAGATATCAGTTAGAGGAAACCTGGAACCAGCATTGCCATAAACCAAAAGGCATTTTAAAAGAAACAAAGCGGCAAAAATTGTAGAATTCTCCTGATATTAGATGTCAGTTGGGGGAAACCCGGAACAAGCATTGCCAAGAGCCATTGAAAGAAAGGTTGACAGACAGAGCTTGAACAAGCACTCATATATGGGATGTCAGTATGAGGGAAGTCGGGACACTTAGTATCTGAAGTCAACAAAGGTGTTTTATGGAAGAAGTACAATTGTGTAATACTTAAGAGGATTGTGTATATTGCACAGCGACCTGATAAGAGCATCAGGTAGTGAACCTTTTTGGAAAGAGATACCCGGCAGAAGAGGACCCCAGGGGATATGGGTGAGACAAAGGGGAGATGTTCCTGGCAGGAGAGTAAACCATGACTTGCCAACCAGAGAATTTAAAGAGACTTGCCTTTTGTCGTACTTTAATCAGTGTTGGAGAAAAAACATTTGTTTATCCATTCTGGAAAGTAGAAAAGGCTTTCCTTTGCCATATTCCAACCAGTGTTGTGGAAAAGACATTGGTCCTCATTACAAGTTTGCCGGTCCGGAGACAACAGTGGCGGTAAGCTTACCGGCACCGTTGTTTCCGGACTGGCAAACTCCAAGTCTACCTGCCAGAGACGCTGTGTCCAAAAGCGCAGACCCTGCCGGACACAGCAGCCACGGTAGGCAGACCGGCACGGAAGCACTGGCACCGTTACAAATGGTGCCGGTGCTTCCGGGGTCCCCATTCCCATGGAGTCCTATAGGAGGAATGGGGACTTACAATTTACCGGCGCCTGCCTTTCCGGAACGCTGGGGTTGTAATACCCTGTTGTTTCCGGCAAGTCCGCTTCCGGTAAATCATTACGGGTCCAGTAGCAATCTGTCGGTAGTACCGGCACAGTTACTGCCGTACTCGTAATGAGCCCCATTCTGTTTTACCATCCTGAAAGATTAGGAGAGACTTCCTCTTTGTTATATTCCAACCAAGGTTGTTTCAAGAGACATTTGTTTTGCTATCCTGAGGAAAGTATTAGGTAAAAGAGACATTTGTATTGCCTTTAAGAGACCGTTTTTTAACAGTCTACCTGAAATAATCCAGGGGAAGGGAACCAAAACCTGGACACAAGGATTGTTTTGGTTGAAATTATATGTTTAAGTTCTTTCACGTTTTTGCTTTAGATTTAGTGTCATAGGAAGGGACAATCGCTTTAGCTTACGGAAAGTTAGGCCTTCATCCAAACACCTTTCTGTTAATAAAATGGCTGATGCTGAGATTGTTACCGCTCATTTATGAACGCTCACAGAGGGCTGGACAAACTCTAAAGTCCTTCTTCCCTTTTTATGTATCAGCACGATACGGATTGTCCGTATTAACTAGACAGCTGGAGTTGGTTCCGGAGTGCGCTCTCCATTACTCTGCGCCTCTCACTTTTCCAAGATTGATACAGGGAGTCTCTACTCTTCTTCGTCTTGGTCTTTTGAAAGGTGTTTGGATGTTCTACCTTACATAGGTACATGGAAGAGTGTGGAATCATGTTACCCTGTATAGGGTAGGGAGATGAGGCAGGGTATGGAATGTTAGAGGGTATACCTCATTCTCCCCTGATAATCGTCTCCAGTTCAACAGGATTTCCCTCCCATGAGATCCACCTGCTGAACCCACACCCAGGGGGACTCTTGGGTAGCGGCCCCACCTCCCTGGTCCCATGGGAAGGGGTTCCCTCTAGGGAAGCAAGGACGATATCCTGGGACTCATCAAATTACTCTGACTTCAATAAGAAATTATTTCTAAAGGGCCCTCCTCCCCTGGACATGGTGGGCGGGGCTGCGCTTGCCCCCACTATACCAGTGAATTAAGGACCCACCTTTATAGATCACAGTTAAGGCAATGGGTCCTGCAATGCCTTGGGTGCACCTTGTCTGCAGGGAGTGCCTATGTTCAAGACTGAATATTAGCTATGATTAGCTTCTCCTGACAGTATTGAAAAAAGGAACATGCCTCATGGTTTAATTACTATAATCCAGGCTCTCTACAGTGAAAACAAGGCGGTCGTCAGAGTTGATCTGGGTGGAGAAGTTACTGACCAATTTAATGTTACAAGAGGTGTCAGGCAGGGATGCGTCGTGGCCCCATTATTGTTTTGTATATTTATGGAGGTGGTCATGGAGATGTTGCTAGTCGAAGTCAAAATCCCCCAAAGACGGGCCATAGTCGTTATCCTTGGCTTTTGTTTTGCGGATGATGCAGTGATACTGTCCACCACTGTCCAGGGACTGACATTGGCCCTCATTACGACCCTGGCGGAATTCGCGGTGCTAAATGCACCGCGGAGCACGGCGGAAAGCCGCCGATAGCGCCATGGGGGTTGGCGGATTTACCACCCCATGCCGACCTTGGCGGAGCGGTAAATCCCCAATCCCCATTTTGCCCTTCCCCATTCCCATTCTTGCCCCATAGGGTATAATGGGAGTGGGGAAGGCGTTAATTACGCCACCGTAAAGTACGGTGGCGTAATTAACAACGAGGTCCCTTAGCGCCATGGATTTCTCCGCCCGGTAAAACCAGGCGGAGAAAGGCTCCATGGCGCTACGGGAACTCGTAGTAGGGCGGACGGGTCCGCCGCGAATAACGCTGGCGGAAACCCATTCCGCCAGGGTCCTAATGAGGGCCATTGTCTATATTGACCTTCCCAGGAAAATGTGAGGAGCTAACGTTGAGCCTGAACACAGAGAAAACAAAGACAATGGTGTTCAGGCCCAGCTTTGGTAAACATCAGAAGGTTGATATCAGAGCAGGGGGGCGTACCACTGGAACAAGTAAAGGACACAATTATTTGAGAGTGGGCCTTGGACAATCCAATTGGCCTAGTGTGCGGTAACTCTGGTAAAATATAGTGGTGGGGCACATGCGTTTTTCAACAGGCATGGGAAGAGGACCCATTTCCCCAGCACTGGCCTTATATAGGAAACGGGCAACAGCAGCTGACCTTTTTGGGAGGTAGCTTTGGGGGTACGTGGACCTAAAACCACTGTCTGTGGTAGAACATACATTTCTAAAGAGCCTCTTATGGCTTCCCCAGAGCACAACCAATGCCCTACTGCATCTTGAAATGAATGCATGTCCTATAGATGTGATTGCTGCTTCGAAACCTGTTGTGTACTGGCTATGGCTCTCACCGGAACTTGTGTCATTCGGGGATGATTTGGCACACTTGTTAAGTCTTGAGCGAGCCACGAGCTTGCCCTGGGTGGCACATGCGAAAAAGGGCCTCTTTGGTCTGAATGAACAGGAAGCTTGGTTAAATCCAATGACGATTAACAAGCCAAAGTCAAAAAGCATTCAAAGTAAACTGCATGATGAAACTTGAAGCTATAGTTCAGTAGCAGCCTGCAGGAGTTTAAAGATGGCACCCAATTTTATAAGAGTAAAATTTGACTTTGGTTTTGAATAATGTATGGACAAGATGAATTCTCTGTCTGCTCGTGCACTAACTTTAGATTAGGCACTCTGAAAATGGCAACGTTTACCAAGTCATGGGGACAGGAAAAATTGGGTAAATGCTTAACTGCCATGGGTCCCCCACCCCCCCTCTGCCAAGGCCTTTGTTGAAGATTTCAGTATTTCACCATGCAAAGCCTTCTAACATTTTCTCCTTCATTAACCCCTTAAGTACCAAGGACGAGCTATCTCGTCCTTGGCACTGGGGAGGTAATCCCAAGGACGAGATACCTCGTCCTTGGCACTTAAATGTTGCGAAGAGACTGTAATTAATTCTTTGTTTATTTGCCCAAATACCTGCACACCGAGATCTTTGTATCTTAAGCCCTGTTTAAGATCTTCAGTGTTTGCACTATAAGTGAGGCCCTAGAGTTGTGTAAACGTACTGAAGATTTAGAAAGGGTTTACAGAGTGGCTAAATGTATACACTGTGCTTGGCTCAGTAGGCTTAAGATACAATCTGCGGCCTAACGTTTTCATTCATTTGTTCACTTAGGTGGAAGCTGTACCTGTCTCTTTATAGCATCATAATGATTTTATTCTTTGGGGCTGCAAGTGTTTCTCTTCGCTCTCCCAAAACTTTGATGAATTGTATAGTCATGTAAACTTGTTTTCATGTGTTTTGGATCTTTTTTAATGTGACAAATGTGTATGTTTTGTGATGTTGTACTTGTATCGCTCTCCGCTGAATAAAGGTTATATTGATTGATTGATTGATTGATTAGCTTGAAACCTGCCTATACTATTTGGCCTTTCATGGCTAACCCTTTTAAAACGCTTAACATTAAGGCACTGAACCCAGGGTAGTTGAAGTGTGCACCCTGATGCCTCAGCGGTCAAGTCCTACAAAATAAATGGGGGGCTCATTAGCATACCAATTAAATGTGGTGTGACCAGAAATTAGCATATTAAGGTGTCCTATGATAAAAGTGGGCGGCTCGGTCCACCCTCGTGTACCCTTGACTTGAGCCATGCTTGATGCCCTAACCTTCAGTGGGCCAGGGTTACCCAGAGAAGCCCCCTTTTACGCAGCCACATTCTCTGACCCGATTGGCTGGCTGTCAACTGCCTGGTTGCTGGTTTTCTTCTAGCTCTTGGAGAAGAGCATTCTGTGGTACCCAGACGTGTTGCCTACTGTGCAACCCAGAAACAACCGTGGTAGGTACCACAGCTAGCGCATGTGTTCCACACGAGGTCGCTAAAATGGCCTGCCTCATTCCAGGAAGGATGTCAAGTGCTCCTCTTGGGTTAAGTGCAAATACATTAATGTGAAAGGTAATACATATCTAACAATTTACAAAGCAGTGAAGAAAACATACTGATATGAGGAAATAGTGAGAAAAGAGGATTTTAATATGGAAAGAATATGCACCTCAATACAAATAATTGACACAAATGCATTCAATACAATCAACACAGATATTTAATAACTACAAAGGAAAATAAGTTACAACATGAACACAGCAAAGGAAACAAAAGCACAAACAATATATATAAAGGTAATCAAATCTTGAAGATTTTAGGGTCGATGAAAGAATGCATCCAAAAGATATTACACATGTTTTGACAGATTAACCGAGAGATTTCTGTGGGACTTAGAAGACAGAGTACATGAATTGGGAATTAGGGGTTGAACTGGGCTACTTAGATCGTAAATGGGTGGATTGGCGAGTAAGATGTTGCTACATGTCTGGGGTTGTTAGATTAATTCTCCTGGGGTAAACCTGGGACACCTTTCACACAGAAACGGTGCAGCTTTTGGCCACTTCTCAAATAGCCGACCCACACCTGTTGGGTCTCACTGCAAGCAGACAATTGGACAATGAAGAGAGTGAATCAAATGCAAGGTTTAGCCAGACACAGCTCAATGTCGCGCAAAGAGCATACCTCACCCCTAGTAGAATATCCACAATAGGTAGAAGAGCAACCCAAAGCTGCCCTAGATGCGCAACGGAAAACGCAGATATGCTGCATATGTTCTGGGCCTGCCCAGTAATAACACATTTCTGGGATGGAATTAAGGCAAGAGCGGCAGAGGGTGGAATCCACATGCAGGCGTGGTCACCAGAGTCTTAGCTGCTTGGACTGTTCCCGAGAGGAGGCAAGCCAAGAAGACACTTAGCCAAAATGAAAAACTTGATGAGTATTGTGGTGGAGTGTCGAATAGCGGTAGCGTGGAAATCCAATACTGGACCGACCACAGAAGCATGAAGGGCAGACTTGAAGCGATGGACACTGGCTGAAACAACAGTATGGGCATTGCAAAGAGGGGCAAGCGAAAGCAGTGATAAGATATTGGCCTGGAACTCATTGGTGCAGGAACTGTATGCACCCAAGGACGGAAACAACACAGACAAACCCAGTGAACCAGAAAATGCCGACATGAACGCAGGAGAAAGTGGAGAGCATCGTTAGAAAAGGGCCAAGCCAGAAGAGAAGGGATGAACTTGATATCAGATAACCCTAAAGGTGAAGATACCCAGTTGCATAGAAGTAACGAGAGATCCGAGTACAGACTACCAGGACCGTGCGTCAAGACATTGAAGATGTTAAATACTCCCAGCACGACGTGCAAGAATGAATGTCGTGTGTTATATAAATGTTGTGTAAAAAACAATAAAGAGTTAAAAAAAAATGAAGAGAGTGAATCATAAGAGACAGGTATCCCAGTCAATAACACAACACCACCATTTTATCCAGCTTCCACTACTAAAAATACCATAGAGTACATTAAAATAAATATTACAATATATTCTGTCCAAACATATATACAACTTCAAATAGCTGCTACAACTAAAAATAGAGTTTATAAAATCCCAAACCAAATCTCAATGACATTGCTTTATCAATTAAACCCGCCACATCATAGATAAGATGTAAATCATGGACATTCAGAAGCCCATTTAGGGCGTCCCTTCTCATTTTAAATCCAAGTCTATAAAAGTGGGGTCTGTTAAAAGATTTCTGTAAGTTTCTATATGTAGTGCAAGACAGCAAAAAGTCTGAGAAATCATCAATTCCACTATTTCATAATCACATAAATTGCTGGACGAGGAACTAATCTGCCACCAAGGTTTTCACTGGTTATTATTATTATTATAAAGGTATTTATTGAGCGTGGACCTAGCTCCGAGAAGCAACAGAGCGCTTTACAAACGAATACACCAACACAGATAAATGATGGAGCGCTTTCCAGAAGTGTACAATATTACAGATGCATAACCGAGCGCTTTTCAGTGGTAACAATGGAACAGATGTACAGCTGGGGGTAGGATACAGAGGGGGGCAGAGGACTGGTACAGCTGTACCAGGTGCTGGCGGGGAGGATGGGGTGGGTGCCGTCTAGCGAGTCAGGTGGCGCGAGGGGCGACGTGATGGCCCTGGTTCAAAGAACATTTAGGCCCATGTGGGTTAACCACCCACTCACTTATTCATTGAAATCTGACTTTCAGCAGGGTTTAATGTAGCATTAGGACCTTGAGCTGCCATTCTCCAAAATATTCGGTTATCCTTCCTTCTAACCAGTTGTTTTAGTCTGAAGGCCTTTTTTTCTTTTTCATTCGTTTTTGTAATCATTTTTCAATTGAGCATTCCTTTCATTACAGATATTGTTACAGTTATGTTTTTATGTCATTCACACTGAGCCCTATGGCAATTATCATCAAACCATACTTAGTTTTGTTTCCTATTCTTCCCCCTTTGATTAATTTTACAACGTTTAATACGAAAGGCCCTTGAGTCACATTGAGTAGTTAACATCTCCAGTACTTTTGCCCCTAAAGCACTCCCTTTACCACATACAATTTCAGCCCCAAGAGACCCACATTTATTAACATCAACAGACTTCCCGTCTTCACTCTCAAGATGCCCGGGAGCACAACTCCTCCAAATGTGACTTTCAATTCCCGGATCTCGATATTTCACTGAATGATCAGTCAGCTTCTTTAAAGTGTAAAATAGAGGATTATGATCACTTTCTAATCAATCAATGGTCTTAAAATCAGTACAGCGATTAATTAAAATATAATTGATTATTGTAGAATAACTATCGTAAACAAAGGTGGGATGAGGCGGATAGCTGCAAGGAAACTAGCATTCAGGTGAGTTAGACAATATATCATCATGAAATTGACCAACACTCAACCACTTCCGTCCCTATTACAGTTTAAATTGGCAGAAGCCCTCACATCTTCAAACATCTCCATCATCTCTGCATGAGAGCCAGAAATTTTAGCATTGAAATCCTTCGTCACAAGAGGCAATTTATCTCTATGGGTGTGAAGTAATCTTTCCAAATAGCCACCTTCCCACAATGCTTTCTCCGCCTCCATGTTGCAATGTAAACCCCTGGGAGCATGGTAGCTCCCAGGATGTTGTCATGGGTCACGTGGCAGTAGCCACGTGACCAACATAATAACAGTAAGGGGCCGCTTCCGGCTCGTCAGTCTTGCCACCATCAGGCTCCAGCGTCGTTCCTTGGAGCACCAAGCTGGTGCTGCGCTGCGTGTGCTGGGCCCAAGGACGGGGCCCAGCTCGAGGACAGTGCCCCTGCCGGGCAACGCCATCCCTGTGGGTCCACCCTGCCCTGTGAGGTGGGCTAGGGTGGTGACCCCGGCCTGGGTGCCCCCTGGCCCGGGGCGCTGTGCCGGGTGCACCCGGCCACGTGTGGAGCTCCGGTGGTCCGGAGCGGGTGGGGTGACCCCCACCCATGAGTCTGCGGCATGAGGGCCGCACCAGTGTGTCCTGTCGGGTGTCCCCCAACCTAAGTATGGAGCTGCCCAGTGACCCGGAGCAGCCCCCAACAATGGCGACAAGGAATGGGCCGTGCGTGCCCCGGAATCATCATGGTGTGGCGGGCCAAACTAAATCTGGGCCCGCGTAGGAGGTATGGCGTGGCGGGCCCAACTCCAACTAGACCCGCAGGAGGAAAGGAGGATGGCGTGTTGCCTGCCCGTCCCCTGAGGGAGACGGGTGAAGTCCACGGCATCAGCCGCGTGGGTTGCGGCATCCCCTCCACTACTGTGGAAGCAGACTCTGCCGCTGCAGGGGAGGGGAGAGATGCATGGGCGGCGTCGGCCGCGAGGAAAAGGGGGAGTCTGCCCCCACCACCACCAGCGGGGGCGAGGATGCTGTCTCCCCTCTCCCATGGGGGGGTGAGAGTGTCCCGGCGTTGGCCGCGGCGAGGAGGTGCTGCCTCCCGTCCTCCCCGCAACCCACGGGTGAGGGGGAGAGGAGCGGCGAACATCACCGCACGAGAAGTGATGTGGGCCCAGCTCCAACTGGGCCCGCAGCAGAACTGCCCGGTCCACGGGGGGAAGCGTGTGCGGCAGAGGAGACGGCAGTGTCGGCGGCAACGGGGTGAGCCTGCCCCCCCCTAAGTGAAGGCGGACCCCCATCGGGCCCCACGAGCCGGGAGGAAGCCCGCAGCAGCCCCCATGTGCCCAGGGCATGCCGCGGCAGAAAACAAAAAAAAATGAAAAAAAGAGATGATGCAGGCCCAAACCCATCTGGGCCTGCCAAAGGAACAAAGGAGGCGGGCCCAGCACCAGCTGGGCTCGCAAGGACAAGGGAGTGCTCTCTCGGGGGAGCGGGCAGAGGTGATGCATGGCGGCCCCTCCCCCAACCGCAACACGGAAGGGAGCTGCCTGCCCCCACCCCCAACAGAAGCGGGGCCCATCACAATCCGGGCCCACGACGGAGAAGGAAGCCCGTGGCAGCCCTCAAATATCTGTGGCCTCCCGCGGTAGAAAAAGAAAATTGCGAGGAGAGCTGCTTGCCCCTCCTCTGCCCGGTGGCCCCAGGCTATATGAACAGCACGGGTTGTGGCCAATGATGGGGAGGAGATGGGTGCCCCTTCCAAGAGGACATGAGGTGGCTGTGGCCGAAATGAAGAGGTGAGCTGCCTGCCCCTCCCCCACCCGCAATTACAAAGGCGGGCCCAACTCCACCTGGGCCAGGAAGAGAAGGAGAGACAAACAAAGGGGCACAAGGCCACACTGCCTCACAGGGTGATCACAGGGACCCAGCATCTGGGGAAGGGGGGAGGGACGGCGACTTTTGCGAGTGCGGGGTCTCCCCGCCCAGCAGCGTGGGCACCCTGCCTCTGTTTCCTGTCACCTGCCCCACGAAGGGGAGGAGGTGCAACAGGGGTCTGCCATCCGGATGCCATCACAGGAGCACCTAGATCATGGACTTGGCCGATGTGGCCCCTGGGCCTACCCGGATGCAGCTTTGCCGGTCCTCGTTTTGTCTTTTGGTGAGTGTCCAAGATGAACATCAGTGAAGAACCTAACTGGTCTCCTGCAGCTCCACCAGTGCAGAAGAAGGGCATCATTATCGACACCCCTGTGAAGTCCGAGGGCCGGCCGACACTGCCTTGCCTGGAATGGCCCAGCGGGCGGACAATGTTATGTGGTGTACATCTGCACATAGAGAATGCTTTGTGTGGTGCCAGGGGTTTGAACTGGTGGTTTGTGTGTTAGTTGGACCACTCACCCAGGTTAATAAAGGGTGTATGAGTAGAGTAGTCATAGGAGTAATAGTGCGTAGTTAGTGGAATATGTTTTGTTTTGTTGTTTATTAAAAAAATGGAGTGGTGTTGCAATGTAAACCCCTGGGAGCATGGTAGCTCCCAGGATGTTGTTGTGGGTCACGTGGAAGTAGCTACGTGACCAACATAATAAAAGTAACGGGCCGCTTCCGGCTCGTCAGTCTTGCCACCATCAGGCTCCAGCGTCGTTCCTTGGAGCACCATGCTGGTGCTGCGCTGTATGTGCTGGGCCCAAGGACGGGGCCCAGCTCGAGGACAGTGCCCCTGCCGGGCAATGGCGTCTGGACGGTGCCCCTGCCGGGCAACGCCGTCCGTGTGGGTCCACCCTGCCCTGTGAGGCGGGCTAGGGTGGCAACCCCGGTTTGGGTGCACCGGGTGCCCCCGGCCACCGGTGGAGCTCCGGTGGTCCGGAGCGGGTGGGGTGAGTCTGCGGCATGAGGGCCGCACTAGTGTGTCCTGTCGGGTGTCCCCCGACCTAAGTATGGGGCTGCCCGGTGACCCCGAGCAGCCCCCAACACTCCATAGTGGGGGAACAGGGGGTAGATAAACACTAACTAGAGCACAAGGTTCTCACCATTGTTAGTATCAGATAGCTCCAGTACAAGGAAGCACTAGTCTCAGTAGTCAATGTTACAAACCATATTAAACAAATTACTATGAATTAAAGTAATCAGAATGCCCTTCTTTCGACCCCTTTTACTTTGATATGATGGGTTATTTATAGAGGTTTCTAAGCGCGGACCCGTGGATCGAACCTGTGTTGCTCAGTGTGGTATTGCTTCTGAGGCGAGCATGTTGCCGCTGAGCTATTCTCCCGAGACAACTTTGTAATGCCTTCTGTGGTAAGGAGTAAAATCCAGACTGAAACCACAAGAAATCAACATACGTCTCTTGTAAACATATAATATCAAAGGTGTTAATAAAGCCCAGTCTTGATCTACACGTTTGTCACCAAGACCAACTATATTCAATGAAATAATTTGTACCCCTTCAACTTCTGAACATTGTCAGGTTACTGGTTTAGTAAAATCTATACAGTTATAAAACTTTTCTCTTTAAGTTTCTGACATCATTACTAAATATTTGGGAAGCAGAACCTGTTAAAGATCATTTTATTCAGATCTTTAATGAATGGGGAGTTACCTCAACTGGGCCACAATTATCTTACTTAGTGGGCGGACAAACGCCTTTGCCACTTAGTGGATATTACGTAATCTAGGGAGTGTACCAAGTGTTGTGCAGATCACAGTGGCACCATCCAAATATACTTCCACCCCTTCCTCAGCTATCAGTCAAAACAGCAGCGCCGCCCTAAGTAGCAGCCCTAGAAATAGTTTTCCTCCAACCAGCACCACAATCAGAAAGATACATCTCAGGCTGTACATTTATGCCTCTAGGACTTGGGTTCAAAGATGTGAGGCTGTGGAGGCCCTAGCCCAGATGACTGCCTGGGTTGGGGTCACCTAAAGCGCCAAAGACAGGATCCAAAATTACAAGAAAGGACCTAGACACCCAGACCGCCTGCTTGAACTTCCATGTGGGAACTAGCAAAGGAGCCCCCTCAGAAGTGCTTTTAGTTTCCATACGGATTTCGATAGAGGACTAGGGTACTGCGTAAGGTGCCAAGAAACAGCCAGCCAGCACCCGTTAATTGAGTACATCACCATTAATTATAACAGAGTGAAGAGTCAGATGGTTAGAATTATCCTGGTACGTAGGTAGCGTGTCGACCCAGAGTAAGTACTACCTGGCCAGTTTTTAAGTGAAGGAGGAGCGGCTGGGTTCCCGATGGGTATACTCATCCTGAGACTGGATGATATGACAAAGCTGGTATAGGTAGGTGTCCAGCATGGCCAGGTTTGCTTAGCAACAATCTCATTGAGTTAGGCAAGGTGTGAGCTGTGATCCGGCAACACATCTGGAGCCCTATGCATTCTGGTTCATGCACCCCTGGAATAGAAAAGCTGTTAGTGGAACAGGGCAAAGTACATTGGCTATCACAATTGTCTTTTCTTTAAATGACGGAGTCAGTGCTGGTTAAGGTGGCTCCAGTGTTTGACCTTGCAGAGATCTGTCCATTCTAGACAACATTGTCTAAGTTCCAGATACAATTTCCCATTCTAGAAAGACAGGATCTGGCCAGGGAGAAGGTGATATCACTCCATGTTATAGAAGATGGGCTCATTTACAGTGAAGCAGAGAATCCAGAGTCTGGAACCATTAGGAGACAGGTTGTGCCTCAGTGCCAAAGGGCCTTCCTGGTGTCTTTAGTCCTTTTTGGGACACCTTGGGTCAAAATGTCATTGGAGAAGCTGTTTCCTCATTTTTACTGCCCCATTGTGGGACTAAGTAATAGAAGGTCCTGCAGAACCTGACCAGCTTGCCAGCTGTTTAGGAAGTCATGAGACCAGACAAAGGTTCCACAGATGCCACTGCAAGTAGTGTAGAGAAAGGCAATGCTGCACTCTTCACCGCACCCGCCACGCGATGGGACACATACATGGCTCGCGCTTAGGTACCCAGACTTTGTACTCCTTATGAACATGGCAGCCCTAATGGTAGCCCAGATCCTGATGGTAGCCACCTCAAAGGCTAATCACACACACCTGCACATGAATTTAGATCCGAGCTCAAATTGTAATAAATACAAATTATGTTTACATTCAGCGAAAGCTGCACCCTAAAAGATTGTTTGTCAAAAACTTCCATCGCACTTTTATGCTTGCTATCTAGCAGCATTGAAATAAATCATTTTATGTCACGTCAAGCCAGTAGACATCATGGATACAGAGCAATCTCAGAATGCCAACAGGTATGTGCAGTAAGCCTGTGTGGGGTACTTTGATAACTTTGTACACTACACAATATCTAGTTTTAAACCATATTAATGACTCAATTTCCAATTTCAAAAATGTTTTTATAAAAAAAGGCACTCCCACCTACTACCCGATTTGTTTGTAAAATGACTCAAGTATATGAGCCACTTATCTTTCTGGTGCAAGGGGCGATTTTTGTGCCCCCCTTCCGCCTTCAACCTCTCCTGCCCCCTCACTCGTATGACCTGGATATAATAAACTAATCCTCTTGGAAGTATACACAGTTCAGGTGGTTAACTGGACCATTGTGGTGTCTTTCAAATGGAAATGTCTCATCACAGCGCCAATTGCCTAAACAGTCTTGCCCAAGAAAGGCTCTGCTGATAACAGTAATTGCTAAGCCGTTGTGGCCTCAGACGCTGCTCGTGATCTGCATTTTGTCCTGCGCATGACAGCTCTGAAGGTCAACAGTCCTTTCAGCAACGGTTCGGAATTTCTCGAGGAGGGGGAGCGGGCGTTAAAGCCTAATTAACCCAATACTTTTGCTCGCCTGGAACAAGCGGTCTTTGCTTTCATTTGTTCACAGTAAAGGACGTCTGACCATGTTGAATGATTACAGCCACCATAGTAGAATTAAGGAACCACAGCTAACCAAGTCGAACCCATGTGCAATGGACCATGTGCATATCTTGCAGTACTAGCTTAGTTGCATTTTTATATAGAACTTTAGGATGGATTTCAGTGGGCTACATGAAGTGCCCCTTCTACACAGATAACCGGCCTGATCAACATGAAATACCTCTGGCCTGAATGACTACACATGGTACGCAAAGAGAAGGTCTGCCTAGAATGCCATAGCGTGCAGAAAATAGGCCTGACCCGCACAGACTATCCTAGCCTATATGAAAGTATGCAGAAAGTTGGCCTGACCTGCATAAATACCCTGATGTACACTGCATGCCCATTTATGGAGAGAGAAGACCGGACCTGCATGGAATATGCCTGACCTATATGAAGTGGCTCTTGCATGCAGGCAGTGGGCCTGACTTGCATGCTATACCCCTGGCCAACATGAAGTGTCCCTTCTACGCAGATAACTGGCCTGACCTACATGCTATACCTCTGGCCTGAATTACTACACATGGTACGCAGAGAGAAGGCCTGCAGAGAGTGACTATAGCATTCAGAAAGTAGGCCTGACCTGCACAGACTATCCTGGCTTATATAAAGCTCTGAAGAAACTAGACCTGACCTGTATGGATACCCTGGCGTACGCAAAGTGCCCATTTATGCAGGGGGTAAGCATGACCTACATGGAATATCTCTGTCCTTCAGGCAGCAACTCTCCTGAATCATCCACCTCTCAGTTCCGGGTCCTCTGTGACTGCCTCCCTCTCACTATTCTTCCTTCCGGCCTTACTCACTCTGCGAGCAACCATCTTGATGCCCTCATCTCTGGGGACATCCCCATCTCAAATCCGGTCACCACCCCCCTCTCCTGGTCTGACCACGCTCTCCATTCCTCCCACCTGGGGGCCCTCTATCCGAGCCAACCCCTGTACTGCTAGCCTCCTCCCTCGTCATTCGACTGATGAAGTGTCAGTAACTGCTTTTGCCTCCCCCATCATCCCCTCTCCGACTCCCGCTCCTGACTCTCCCTCTGACTCTGCCATTGCTAACCTGCACCTTGCCATCTCTAACACCCTTGACATCCTTGCACCTGCCATGAGGATCCACCTAAAACCTGCCACCAAGAAGAACAGCTGGAGAGTTGCTGAATGAGTTGCTGAATGGAAGTGGCAGACCTTGGGCTTATCCTCTGACAAACTGGTCTGCCCCCTGCTCCAAAGGCAATATCGCTTCGCTATCTGCCCCAAGAAGCAGGCGACATCCAAGCCCGCATCTCTGTAGCCACTAACAACAGGGACAAACTTTTCAAAATCTGCAAGAAACTCGCCAATCCACTTGCAGTCTCCACGTCTCTCCTTCCTTCCCAGGCTCTCTGAACTGCCTTGGCTCCCATTTCACATCCAAAACTCAGGACATCCTGTCCTCACTCTCCTACACCCCATCTTCTCTCCCATGCCTGCTCTCCTGCCTCCCTTGCCCCCCCTCCTCCTACCTTCTTACTCTCCTCCCTCCTGCCCATAGCACCAGATGTGGTCTCTAAAGTGGTACGCTCTATGAAGGCCTCTTCCAAACATGTGCTGCCCTGCTCAGCCAGAACTATAAATGACATTTCCTCGCTCACCCTGACTCTTGCTGACTTCTGTAACCACTCCTTCACCACTGGCTCTAGCCCTCTTTATCCTCAAGCAAGCTCTTGTGCACCATCTCCTACAAAGGCTGTCTGCTGACTGCTCTTGCCCAGCTAACTATTGCCCTATCTTTACTACCCCCTTCCTGGGTAAACTCTGGGAAAGGATGGTCCTCCCCCAACTTACCATCCACACGGACCTTGTTGGCTGCCTTTATGACCATCAATCTGGATTCTGGGCATCCAGAGACACAGAAACTGCTCCCCAGAACACCTGTGAAACCATGCCCACTTCAACTCTCCTGCTGTTCTCATTCTCCTTGATCTCTCCTCTGCCTGTAACACAGTCAACCATCCCATCCTCATTAAACGACTCAGTGACAGCCTCAACATCACCGACAGGGCACTGGATTGGCTGACCTTCCTCACTAAGCACTCTTCCCAGCTGCAACTGGGCACTTTCTCCTCCACCACCACCCTCTCTACCTGTGGCATCCCCCCCAGGGCTCTATACTATCACCATGGCTCTTCAATATCTATCGTGCCCTTCTTGCGCACCAATTTTCTCCTTCTCTCCTCATTTCCAGTGTTATGCCGATGCCACACAGCTTTACTTCAATCTTCCCCCTACCTCCCCCTCTTCCTCCTCTCTCATCCCTACCTGTCCCTCATTCAGGCATGGTCTGCAGTGAATGATTTCTGTCTCAATGACAGAAAGACAGAGATCCTCAATATCTGGGCATGTCTGCCCTCTTTTCCTCACACCCCCTGGCCACCCTCTTTGGGCCCTCTAATCCCACCATCTTTTGAGGTCAAAAACCTCTTGTTCTCTCCTTCACCCCTCACATCATGGACCTTAACAAGGACCTTAACACTTCCCTCTCCATCTCCTCAGAGGCATTCTTCCTTTTCTGACATTCCCCCAGAAACTAAATGTCTTCAGAGCTCGGGTCTTCTCCAGGCTGAACTACAGTAACAGCCTCTTTCTCAAACTCCCTCTTTCCTCCAGTCACCCCCTCCAGCTAATCCAGAACAGGGACGTATCTCTCCAGCCCTAAAATCTCTCCACTAGCTCCCGGTGGCTGCAAGAATCAAATTAAAGACCCTCTGCATCGTCCACAATGCATTCTAGGGTCTGGGACCATGCTATCTCCAACTTTCCCTCCCTAAATACTCCCCTGCTAGAGCCCTCTGCTGCTCTAATTACAGCTCTCTGACTGTCAAACGCTTCTCCCAGCAGAGATTGGGGGGGGGGCAGGTCTCTCTCTTCGGCTGGTGCCTCACTTTGGAACAGCCTTCTTAGTCCTCTCAGACTTGAGTCGGACCTCAAGTTCCGGAAACTGCTCAAAATGCTGCTTTTCTCTACCTCTTTCCCCTTTTCCCTCCCCTGGTAATCACTACACTGTCGCTGTGACTGGAAGGCCTCATCCTCATGAATCTCACAGAATCCCAGGCCCTTCCTCCCATTCAATAGCAGCACCCTCCCACCATTGCACTGCCCTGCGGTCCCCTGCTTGGTGGCACCACATCCCACCTTGTGAGTCGCCTGTACCAGCACTTAGTCTGAGGCTCTCCTCCTCGGTTCCCCTTAGCACTTCCCTCCCACGCCCTCCTCCAGCACTTGTCCGCTCCTCTGTTCCCCGCTCCATCCCCTTCCCCTGCACTTCTCCTCAATGCACTTGCACGGCTGAATGCCACAAGGCCTAGTAGGACCACAACTGTATATAACTATAACTTGTAACTTGTATCAAGCATTACCCTGTTGGGCCGCATTCCTGTAACCCTGAATCAAGCCTTCTTACGTTCCTCATAGCGCCTCGATGCCTGTGGGCTGTAGTGCGCTCTATAAATCAAAAAATAAAATAAAAGAAACTGTTTGGCCATTGTTTTGTATTCCCTGTTTCCTTCCCATTTAACCTTGTGGCGCTCAATAAAATAAAAACATTAAAATAAAATAAAGCACAAAGTGTAGGTCTGGTTTGCATGAAATACCACTTGTCTACAAGGAATGCTCTTACTTTGCAGGCAGAGGCCGAGGCACGTAGGACGAGTTTCTGCCCTGCAGTGAGTGCATCTAGTCAGCCTGATTCCGAACTCGTCTCAATATGAAATAAACGCTCCCCTCCTTTGGTAGCCCCCTTCTTTCCCTTTCCTAGTCCCGTCCAGGTTTTCATGTCCTTCCTGTTAGGTTTCAACTCTGACGTGCTATACTGAGGACCAGGAATGTTTGGACTCCCAACTCTCTTAAGGTGCTGAACAAACTATAACAAGTGAACAGCTTTACATATTTTAATTAGTAGTTATTTTGGTGTAAATGCTTTATATATATATATATATAATGCCCAACGCTAAACAGTGAAAAAATACTATCTCTACACTTATTAAACCCACGTTGACAAGACCAGCCTTAAAAAAAACTGTACCTCTCCCCACCAAATGCCAAGCTCCCAGCAACCTAAATGCAGGGAGGGAGAGTAAGTGTAGCCTCTCCACTGCCCCTCCAGCGCACATCATGAGGCATTTCGCCCGACACCATGCTCGTTGGCTATCAAGAGTGTGCAGCAGAGTGTTAGAGTGATCCAGACATCAGCCACGTACCAGATTTGTTGCAGAAGCCTTTTGCTGAAATAAATCTTTTTACCACCTACAAGTCAGTGCCATATCTCCATTCCGCTCTCTCCTTTCCTATCACTCTCTGACCGGCCTCCCTTGGCCCTCTTCCTTCTCCCACCTGCGAGGCTAAAAACCTTGGGGTCATCTTCGACTCACACTCTCCTTCTCTCCTCACATCTCTGACGTCGCTAAGAAGTCACCCTACCAGCTGCACCTCCTCAGAGGTATTCTTCCTTTCCTCTACTTCCCCCAGAAACTCACTGTCTCCAGAGCTCTGGTTCTCTCTAGGCTGGACTACTGCAACAGCCTCTTTCTAAATCTGCCTGCTTTTTCTCTCCGCCCTCTGCAACTCATCCAGAACAGGACTGTGAGACTTGTCCTTGGCCTCAACCCCAGGGATCGTATCTCTCCAGCACTGAAATCTCTTCACTGGCTCTCAGTGGCTGTGAGGATTAAGTTCAAAACCCTCTGCATTGTTTATGTATCTCTACAGCCCCCACCACCTCATGGCACCTGATGTCTGCACTTACCCCTGCACTTGCCACTAGCTGGCCGCACTTTTACCTATTGTGTTATTTATTCCATTTATTTATTACTGTTGATCCTATGTATTGCACTGCCCCCCACCCCTTCCCCCCGCACTTTCCCTTTCCCCCTCCCCTGCACTTGTGCGATCTCAATGTCACCTGGCCTGGTAAGTTCGTTGTCTCCGTCTTCCCTCTGTTCCCCTTCCCTTGTGGCGCCTTGAAACACTTGTGTATAGGCTCGTTATAAATACCATATAATTCATTTTAAATACCCCCTAGTGTCACGTTTCAGAGCACACAATCCATGTTCACATAGTCAGTCACTAGAACCTGTCCCCCATGGTCACAAGAGCAGCAGAGACCCAGCGTGAACGCCACCCACGTGCCATCATTCCAACAGTGCCTTAATCAAAGGACCACAGGATCAAATCACCAGGAGGAGCGCTTACATGAGAAACGCTGCCTGCCCAAATAGCTGTAAAAACCGTCCTTCGGTGGTTCTTGGGACTACTTGTTTTCTTACCTGGCGCGTGAGCAACAAGCCGGTATGTGCTCACTTGTTACTTCGTTTTGTGCTTTTTTTTTAAGAGTACTTGCTGCGAAATTTGCACGTTCTGTATTTTATAGAAATTGTTTAGAAATGTTACTGGGCAGTGTTAGCGGTCTCCGATGGGCCGCCTCCGTGAGCCCCCCACCCCCTGTGGTAATGAGACACAGAGACGGAGATGTTGTCGGTGTGGGCTCCCCGGTGAACTGACGTCACCAGGAGCCGCCCCGTTTATTTAAACAGGCACGCGACGGAGTTGACGTCACTCCGTCGCGTGCGTACCCTTAAAGGGGCAACGCCACACTCCTCCTTTTCCATAACAACAAATTGGAAATAAGAGTACTTAACTAGCACACATCTATGACACATATCACTCTATAAGTTTCAACAAAAACTCCCATTTATTGACAGCCACCCCGGATCCCCCGTGTGTACCTGTCATGGCCTGACCATTAGTCCCCGGTCAGCCTCCCAGCTCAGTCCGTAACATAATCACTGAGACGGGCAGGTTTCCCACGCCCTGATCTCAGGGGGTACCTCCTGCCACCGTCCATGGCTGGTGTTCCTGGACTGGGTCCGCCTCGAGCCGGCGATTCCACTACGGGGCGTTCTCCCCCACCTTCATCCAGAGCGCCTTCACTTTCTCGGTTGTCCGGGTTGTCCACTCTGGGGTCACCAATCTTCCTGAAGAACGACGCATTCCTGGTTACCGATGAAGTTCCATCCGATGCAGTCACCATTGACCCCTTGACAGCTACCACGTCCAGGGGGGCGGGTTCATACGTGAGAGACAGTTTTCCATGAGGGTGACGATTTCTTACCAGCACCTCATCCCCCAGCGCGATGTGTGGGGGTCTGAGCCCCCTCCGGATGTTCTCCATCTGTGTCCTGACCTGTCTGTCCTCTTCCACCTGCTCATTGTCGATGACGGCGGGGTCTCTGTCCCCCACCTCCGGTATGACATCCCTCGGGCACCGCTGGAATAGTGCTTCTGCCGGAGCCACCCCCGTAGATGAATGAGGGGTGGTGCGGTACCCTCGTAGGAATACGTACAGAGCCCTCTGCAAACACTCCCCTTTTCCATGAGCAATGCGGAACACCTTGTTGAGGGTGCGCATCATTCGCTCGGGCTCCCCGTTGGCGCGGGGCCACAGCGGGGTGACCCGCCGGTGTTGAATTCCATACTCTTTCATGAGCTCTGCGAAACTCTCCCCCTGGAATGGGGCTCCGTTGTCCGAGCACAGCACAGAGGGGAGGCCATGAGTGGCAAAGATCTTCTCCAGCGCCACCACCACGTTCTCAAACGCCACTGAGTCTATAAACTCAACTTCCGGGTACCTCGACCACTCGTCTACCACCACTAGAAAATGCGTGCCTATGGATGTAGACCCAGAGTCGGCGTGCACCACTTCCCATGGTCGAGTCCCGCGGGGCATTGCTTCAATGGACGGTTCCTTCTGGGCCGGGGCCGCCGCCTGACACCACACACAAGAGGCCACGAACGCCTCCACCTTCCGCTCCAACTCAGGAAACCACACCTTCTGACGGAGGCGAGCTTTGGTTTTGGGGGCCCCTTGATGACCTTGGTGCGCCAGCGCGATGACCTGTGCCACTTTGGCCTGGGGCACTACGATCCTTTCCCCTCTTAGCAGTAGCCCCGACTCGGAGAATGTTAGTTCCTCTCTCACTCTCCACAACTGCTCGAGAGTGACCCTGGCCTCACATGTTCTTCGCTCCACCGCCTCCAGCACTGTCTTCCAGGCACCCTTCTGCATGGCCTCCTTCAGGACGGAGAAACACTCGTCGCTTTTCGAAGCCGCCTCAAGTTCCTCCACCTGCATGGAGTTGGGTGTCGCAGTCTCTATGACCAGGCAGACGTGTTCGTCGGCTTCCTCCGCCGACGCCGACACCTGCGAGTCGTTCCTGGGGTGTCGAGATAGGTAGTCCGCCGCATTGTTGGCACCGGGACGATAGGTCAATGACACCCCATACTCCAGCAGGGCGAGCATCCAACGCTCAATCCTCACTGGCGGGCGAGATGACGAGCCCGCCATGATCGGCAACAGCGGCTTGTGGTCAGTGACCACGGTCACGGGACGCCCCAGAATGTAGAGGCGGAAGTGCCGACAGCCCCACAGCACCGCCAGGGTCTCCCTCTCGATTTGAGAGTAACGTTGCTCAGTGTCAGACAGGGCCTTGCTGGCGTATGCTATTGGCCGGACCTCCTGGTCTTTTCCCACTTGCGTGAGCACTGCCCCTAGCCCATATGGGCTGGCGTCCACCACGATCTCCGTCTGCAGGCTCGGGTCAAAGAATGCCATGGTGTCATGCGCCGCTAACTCCCCTCGAATATCGTCAAATGCCGCCTGTTCCATGTTTGGCCAGGAGGACCTGGATGTCCTCTAAGTATACTGCGTATGCGAACGTGACAATACCCAGTGCCTCCGCCGCGGCACAGCAGAGCAGGGTGTTGTCGCTCACCGGTGTAACGTAGAATCGAGCCCGTATGTGTGAGTCCCCATACTGCACACGGGCCACGAATACACCGTCTAGAGGCAAAGGCCGGTCCCCGCCGAAGGTGAATATGCGTGCCCTCGGCGCAGCCAGCACAGGCGGGGCCAGCATGGTCTTGTAATGCTGGCGGGCCATTACATTTACAGATGCGCCAGTGTCCACTAGCATCGGCACAGAGTCTCCATTAACCAACACGTTACACCTGGGTTGTCTTTTGGAGCGGGACTTGAGTACGCTCACACTGGACACGAAAAACACGTTCTCCTCATCCTCGTCCTCCTCCTCCTCCTCCTGAGGGGCTCCTTCGTCACCTTGGTCCACCTGGGCAACGTTGGAGGCCCTCTGGGGCCGGAAGAAGCCGGCTCGAACTGGTCCCCTCGGCACAATTTTGGGGGCGGCAGACTTACACATTCTGGCGAAATGGTCAGGGCCTCCGCATCTGCCACACTTGACTCCCGTTGCCGGGCACTCCGCGGGGTGCGGGAGATCATAGCCACACTTCGGGCAGGAGACATTCGACCCCTGCGCGCGCTGGCTCTGATTGTTCATGGGGCGCCTCAACCCGCGGCCTCTTCCGACTGCACAGATCTCTTCCACCTTGGCTGGGCGAATACCCGCTTCCATCCTGGTTGCCCGCAGTTCAGAGACCTCGTGGCACCTACCCAGTTCTAGGATGCGAGGGAGGGTGATGCCCGGCTCTCGCAGGATCTGGCGTCTCAGTTTCCCAGAGCTGCACCCCTGAATGAGTTGGTTCCTAATCATGACCTCGGGGTCATTCCAGGCACACGGTGCTGCCAGACGCCGCAGCCGCCCAAAGAATACATCCAGAGTCTCATCATCTTTTTGGCGAGCCGTTCCCATAAGAAAACGTTCATAGTCCGCATTGGCCATTGGCAGAAAATGATTATGGAGTGCCTCCTTTGCCGCAGCAAACGACCCGTCCACCGGCTGCAGGGACATAAATACCTCATGCACCGCCGGACCAGCAGAGTACAGGAGGGTGGCTAGCTTGCCGTCGTCCGTTGTTTCCATTGTGGCCCTGAAGTACATCTCCAGCCTATCCATCCACATCTTCCACCTCTGTCCCAGGCCCGATGGAGCACCCGAGATATCAAACTCAGGCATTGGCTGTAGGGACCCCGGTGGTTTCGGCGGAGGGGCAGGTGGAAGCACAGGCGGTGCCGGACCCACAACAGCAGGAGCAGCAGCAGCAGCAGCATCCTGGTTCATGGTGGAAAGCGCACAGGCACCCCACAAGATTGGCAAGAAAGGGGCCGCAACTCACCACCAGCCGTGATCTTCGTGAAGGTGTCACTCCAGCCAGCACGCAGACAATGATGTGTCCAAAAATTGAGTAGAGGAAGAGACAGACTCCTATTGCAACAGCAGGCTCCCCATGGAGTCTCCCTGCCTCTGCTCGACAATAACCGTGAAAATTGTCAAAATTTCCTCACGAAATTGACATGTGCTGTGTTCAGCGACCATCCGCCGCTGAAGTTTCCAAAAATTAAGCCCGGATGGCTCACCGACGCTTCGTTATGAAGCCGTGAGTCTCCGAGGCCTGTTCATCAAAATGGCCGCCGGCCGCGTGCGTCGCTTCCTTCTCTGCGGTCGGAGTTCGTCGCGCGCTCACATCCGATCATCTGCGCTGCGGCGGAACTCCCCCACGTGTCCCAGGAAGCGATCCCGGTCTCGTCGCCACTGTTAGCGGTCTCCGATGGGCCGCCTCCGTGAGCCCCCCACCCCCTGTGGTAATGAGACACAGAGACGGAGATGTTGTCGGTGTGGGCTCCCCGGTGAACTGACGTCACCAGGAGCCGCCCCGTTTATTTAAACAGGCACGCGACGGAGTTGACGTCACTCCGTCGCGTGCGTACCCTTAAAGGGGCAACGCCACAGGCAGTATGAATTGATTTTACTGGAATCCTCTGCGGCTTTTTATAGTTAGAACTGAAGTGCTGCATTGATTTTACTTTTTATGTGCTTTTAGCCTCACCAGCCACATTTCATTGAACTGTTTCTTGTATCACGATCGCCTCCCATTGAACTACAACTTCCAGCAGTTTTGTAGTTTTTGGGACTACTTGTTTGCTTACCAGGCGCGTGAACCACAAGCCGGTCTGTGCCGGTCCGTACTGTGGTGTGTGATAAAATAACACTACTACCCAGGTCTCTTAAGTGTGTTTTAAACATCCGTGTTACACGTACGTAATGCATCCTTTAGACGCAATCAAGATTGCCAAGAGCTCACTTTGAATGAGCGTTAGGGACGGAAATATGCTTTAAAGACACACACGTTACACGGACATTGTGGCTCCTTCCACAGCGCTCCTCCCACTCTCTTTGGCACCCTAAAAATACGACTTATGCAATACTACACAACATAATAACACGATACAGGATACACAGGACACAGTAGCGGATTTAACGGAGCACAGCATGTCAGAACCGTGTCAATTGTATGATGAAAAGACTTTAGAAATTCCCTCAGTCATGTGGGACGGTGCTCATGCGCACATTGGCTCAGCCATTATTAGTCTGGTAAAAGAACAGGAATATGACACTAATAAATTGACTTTACCCAATAAAAACTTCATTGCTAAATACTCATTCCATTGTTAAACACAGATTTAATCGTGAGCCAAGACGTTGACATAATATGCCTTGTGGTGCCTGCCCCTTTAAAGGCACATGCGTGGCGGAGTGACGCAAATCTGTCGCGTGACGTAATAAACGGGGCGTGCCACGGATAGCCAGTGCGACTGTCGAGCCCGCACAGAGAGCACAGTGTACCATGTGTTCTGTATGGTGGGGGATCACAGGGCGGAGGGGCCCACCGGCCACTTGCAACAGTGGCGACGAGATTGCATGGTTACTCCGACGCAGACCCGCAGGGTTAAGGTAGTGAGATCTTTGGAGGCATATTTCTCCCGAACTTCCATGCTGCGGAGTCGGTGAGGTTGATGCGGTCGGCTGCCATTTTGTCCACGTGGTGGTGAGGGTTGTGGCTCCTATTAGGAGTGCTCATGCGCCTCCCACGTTAATGTATGGACCCCCTCACGCAGGGGGCAGCATTGTGTTGCTGGAAAATCTTTTTGGAGTTTTTTTGACAATCTTCACGTTGAGTTTGAGGTGATGCGAAGGGGAGGCCTAGGAACATTTATTTTTCTTTTCTTCTTCCCCTGTGTCCCACCCCACTAAATCTTTGGGACTTTTGGCCTATGGGCTAAGGACATTTATTCCATATTCCTAGCTGTTTGGACATCAGTGGAGGGGCAAACAATACAGCAAGCCCGAGGGTGGAGTGGTGACAAGCGTTTGCACACTCAATTTTTGGATACTCTGGAAAACACATCTTGTGACTGTGTGGACTTGGTGGAGGGGCGATCACCATATCTAGCCCGAGGGGGAGTGTTGGCTAACATCGCCATTCTCAATATTTTGGTGCATTCTTCCTGGAGGAGGCCATTGTGAGTTGCGGCCCCAGTATTCAAGTTGGGGGTTGTACGCTCGCCACCATGGGTGACCAGGAAGATGGAGAAGGAGCCCCGGCAGTGCAGACAGGACCAGCTGGCCCAGTGGGTGGGCGTGTGCCGAGACAGCAAAGGGCGCTCACACCAATGCCTGAGTTTGATATTTCTGGGGCCCCGTTGAGCCTCGGGCCAAGATGGAGGCTTTGGATAGATCGGTTGGACATGTACTTCCGGGCCACGGGTGAGATAGATGAGGACAGCAAGGTGACAATGCTGCTATACTCGGCAGGACCAGCAGTGTTTTAGTCCCTACAACCAGTGGATGCATCGTACATGGCGGTCAAGAATGCGCTGCGCAAACATTTCATGTCGTTGGCCAATGCGGATTATGAACGCTTCGCCATGTGTAGCGCTAGGCAGAAGGACGATGAGTCTCTGGACACTTTCTATGGACGTTTTCGCCGGATTTCGCTGTGGTGTGACTAGTAAAACCCGCAGACCATGATCAGGAACCATATCATACAGGGCTGTTCGTCTGGAAAGCTGAGAAGACAGGCACTGCGGGAACCGAGACTCACGCTGCCACACGAATTAGAGCTGAGCCGTTGCCATGAAGTGTCGGAGGTGCAGGTGTAAAAAATGGATGCAACAATTCAGCCAGGGATGTCAGAAGAGGCGTGTGCCATGGGCCGAGGGCAAAGAGGAAGAGAGGCCAACACCCAAGCGGGTACCCAGCGTGACAGAGGAGCCAGACCTCTCAAGTCCTGCCTCAAGTGTGGGTATGATCTTTTGTACCCCGCAGAAAGCCCTGTGCAGGGGAAGGCATGTGGGCACTGTGGGACACGCAACCATTATGCCCGGATGTGTAGGGCACAGTTGCCTGTTGTGGTGCAGAGTGGGCTGGTAAGGGCAGGCTTCTTCAGACAACAGTGCACGCCCAATGTTTCCCAAATAGATCAAGGGGAAGATGGTGACATGAAGAGGAGGATGAGGAGAACATTTTCTTCATATCTAGTGTCAGTGCACTATGTGCTATCACCAGAAGGCAGCCACAGTGCCTCGTGAGGGTAAATGAGTCGACGATACCTGTGCTGGTGGACACAGGGGCGTCAATCAATGTCATTGCCAGGGTGCACTATAATGGCATGGTGGCACTGCATACATTGCAGAAGCCCAGAGCGTGACTATTCACTTTTGACGGTGAGCAGCACATTCCTTTGGCCGGAGCGTTTGTGGCCAAGGTTGAACATAGAGGGTCGTCCATCAAGGCTCGATTCTATGTGACGAGCGTAAGCAGCAACATGCTCGTGAGCTGTGCGGTGGCAGAAGCATTGGGCATAGTGAGTTTCGCCTATGCAGTGTACGTGGAAGCTGTACAGGGACTTTTCGCGAAGTACAGTCAGCTGTTTGAAGGAATAGGCTGCATGGCCAGCGACCCGTGAGGCTGCATATTGACAAGTCCATACTGCTGATTGCGCTCAAACACCACAGAGTCCCATTCCATCAGTGGGACCTGGTGGACAAAGAACTGGACAATCTGATGGCACTGGACATCATCAAGAAGGTGGATGGACCTCCCTCGTGGGTGTCATCAATAGTCATTGCACGAAAGCCAAAGCATCCAGACTTGTTGAGGATCTTTGTGGATATGAGGCTCCCGAATAAGGCTATCAAGCAAGAGGAACCTCGCGCCCACGATCGACAACATCATTGTGGAACTGCAATGGGCGTGTTTATTGTCGAAGCTTGATCTGCGAGTGGGTTATTGGTATGTTAATTGCTGCCACTAGCTGCAGGGCCTAACAAAGCAGCAGGGTTGATCCGTGGCACCTTTGTTAGTTAATCAGCTTGGCTATGGCAGGGGTAAGATTGGCACTCCCCCTTCCTGGAGATGGCATGGTGCCCTCTGGCTGTCACAATCCAACTGAATATGACAGGGCGGACTGTTCCTGTAGGCTGTGTCCACCCAGAGTACATAGGTCTATGTGTGGTGTGAGAATAGGAAAATGTGTGTGGATTAGCCCCACACATTTTCCTGAGGTTGGTCTACCATAATTCCATTTAATAAATAAATTCAAAAAGCCCAGGCGATCGCATGCCCACAATGTAGATGGTCCGATTCCTCACATGCACCAACTAATCGTACACTGCCACAGCAAGAACAAAAAATCTAGGACACAGCAATTGAAAAGGAACCATGCCTACCCTGAAAGAAACAGTGAGACCAGCACATGCCGTCACCGTCTGCAATGTTTCGCTCTTCAGATGTTTTGAACTGCACCTCCCATTAGCTCTAACCAACACGGTCAATGATGAGGCATCATGGGGGTTGTAGTCAAAAACATCTGGAGAGCCACACATTGCAGTTCCTTACGAGACAGATGACAAAATTATCGTAACTTTAAGGAAAAGCAGAAATGCAAGCAAGATAGAAACAATCACACTAAAGTGATCCAAGTTAATCGCGCCTAGAAACACTTGTGTACAGGCGCATTATAAATGCCATATCATATCATATCTTAATGCAACAGAGGTAGCAGTGTCAATCATACAGTGAACCACAAAGCATACCAGGAACGTGGCAAAGCATGCACATGTTATCCATCATCAACTTAGTTGTCTTATAGAACCTGGCCTTGTCCGAGAGGTGACACATTGTGATCCTGCCAGGGTGTTACCAGACCTTAGTCTGTGGAAAGGTATGGGAGCTTTGGAGTGAAGGTCATGGTCAAATAATATAATTTTTGCTAAAATATTTGGAAACAAAAGCAGAACGTCTACAAACCTCAATCTGGAGAACTTGAGGAGAAAGCTGCACACGTAAACGACAAAACAACGCGCATTAAATGCAGGAGATAGTACGGCACACAGAGTGGTAACAAAGTAGATGGCCTACACCATTGTATCACAAGAACTCAATGACAAACAAGGAGGGACAACCCCAACTGCCTCAGATACCCATCACCGACCACAAAGCTTACTGAGGTTACAAGATCACGCAAATAGAGCACACCCACTGTTAGGTGAAATTCAAGGGATGCTTGGCAGTAAGAAAACTAAATGTAGCCAAGAGACTCTCCTACATCCTAGCCTGTGATAACCCACAATCTTTTGGAATTGGACCTCTGCAGAGAATAACAGGTACTTGTCAAGTTTGAGACGCATCAAAGATCCTCTGTGCTTCATGGCTTGTAGCTATGACTATCCCAGAATTCACCCTCCTGCCACTGTAGTAAACCAAAGTAACAGAGTAGATTAAGAAAATGAAAACAAGATGCAAGAAACAAAACCAGTAACACTGTGTCCACAACCTTTCAACAGGAAAGGGAGTTGATCTTCACAGTAGATGTGAGCACAAATGGCAGAGTGTCCCTAATAATCGAGCCGGACCCCATCACAGAGTACACAGCAACATAAGCTTTCAAATCCCACAATGATCCCGAGAAAACAACGCCAGGCATTGAAAGTCAAATCCTAGCATGCACCTGTGCAGCCGAAGTATCAATGGGGCAGGAAGGTTGCTTCTGGAAAAGACCACACACCCATCAACATACTGGTCTCAGGGGTACCAGGAAAGTAACACTTTGACTTCCAAGATTCACAGCCAAACTCCACGGGTCCCACAGTGCAAAACAGCCATGATGCCTGGCTATCTAGGCTCCCAATGGAGAAAGAGCGCCTGGAGACCATGGAAATGGCAGCCGTGTGTGGTATAAATCAACTTAACATAACATACCTAGCATCCCCAGCAGTAGTACTGATCATGGCTAAGCCTTGCTCTGTATCACTTTTCAACCATGCTAAACCTTCCCCTACCTAGGTTTCACCCTGTCTTCTTTGCATTTACTGCTACTCAACTACCTCCTCCAACTCCGTCACCCTAATCCTTATCTATAGGCTTCCCAACCCCCTTCCTTCTTCTGTTACCTCCACATTCTACTGCGCTCCCTTCCTACTGAGGTGACCTCAACCTAAAATCTCCACCAACTTGATCTTGAATAGATGCTGACTGGCGACTCCCTGACTGCCTTAACTGGCAAGCTGACCAATCTTAGTGGCAGCTCCCCGGAGCTCATTTTCTCATATGCCTTCCTCACCTCAACCTTCCACTCACCAGCGATATCACATTCCACACAGGACAGGCCTCCCACCTACCCCATTGGATAACTCCCTTTGCTTCATCCCCGTACTCAATGTCTCCTGTCCTCGATCCCCCTGTGCCGCGTGTGCAACGTTTCCTCTTTCCTGCTTGCCTCTCTTCAGTGGAACTCTCACTCACCCGATATCAAAATATTTCAACTATTCCTGCTTTCATATCTGCCCGCAAACTCTTGTTTCCTCACCATTGAAGGGCATCCTGCTCTTACACACCACCTCACCCCTCCACCTTGAACAGCACCTCTCCCCTATTCTACATATTTATTCAACTCTAAAAACGTATATTTCCACTCTGATTATCTCCATATGCTGTAAATAACTCTTGTTATAGGTCTGCGCTGTTCCAGCTCCATGTTCTCACTAGAATCCTTGCTTGGCACCACCAGGACCATTACCCGGCCTATCGTATGGCTCCCTGCAAAGGGATGGCCTCAATCTTTGTTTTCGTTCTCTTGATTCAGTGATTTCGTGGAATATCAGTCCGGACATTCACTCAGTGATTTCTATCCACTGGTCAGATAATGCTGCCAGTCTAGTTAACATCTAGATGTCTAGGCAAAACAATGCTACACTCCTGCACTCTCTGCTTTAAAATCAGCTATTAGAAGCCACAAACGCAGATTGAGGAATGACCCTGCCCCTAGTAGCTTTACCAATAAAAATCTCAAAATGGCCGGTACAGATCTGTTGTTTCTGAAGCTAAGAAACATTTTTACACTCAACGTATATAATCTGCATCCAGCTCATCCAAAGAGCTCTTCAAAATCTATAACAACCTGAAAAAGGCAGGCATATCTTCTTCTCCTCTGAGCTGCTCACCAGCATGGCCTAACAAAATAGACATTTTTGAATGATAAAATCTTGCTGATTGGAAAGTGTATTAAGACCTTCCTTAATTTGTCAAGTGCCAAGCATGGTCTTAACTCTTTGCAGGGCCTGCAGTGGGCACAACTGTCCTGTGTCCAGTAATGACATTAAGGATATTCTCATTTCTCTTACAACCTCCAGTTTCCCAAGAAATCTTTGCCCCGCTCACATTATCAAGGATCGTGTAGATCCTCTTGGTCATTGCTAGGCAACAGCATCACATCCTATGTTAATGAAGCCATAGTCCTTAGATGTGTTTAAACACTCCTGGGTAACGCCACTATGGAAAAAGCCTTCCTTGGATCCCAGTCATTGTTCCAGTTCCTGTCCCATCACGAACACTCCATGTGTATGGAAGATATTAGATTAAGCTGCCTTCCTTTAATTGCAGGCTTATTTAGAGTCACAACAACTGCTGGGCAATTGCCAATCTGGCTTTTGCCGATGTAGAGATACTGACATGGCTTTCCTTGACATCAAGCTCTCTCTCCTGCAAATTATGGATCAGGGACAGGTGCGCTTACTGATGCTACTTGATCTTTCTGCAGCGATTGACACTGTCAGTCATACTCTGGTCCGTCAGTGTTTCAGAGAAGTGGCTAGAGCATCAGAAATCTTCTGTGAAATGGCTATCCTCTTTCTTGAACAATCACACATCACATAAAAGTAGCGGCCCACAATTTATAATCTTGACTGTGTTAAATTAGAAGTTCTACAGGGGTCCTCTGTATTTCCCCTAATTTTTGTAAACATTTGTATTGCAAAGAAGAGTTTATTTTTTCATTTTAGATTTATAGAGCACACTTTAGCCCACAGGCATTGAGGTGCTATGAAGGACGTAAGAGGGCTTGATTAAGGGTTATAGTAGTGCGGCCCAACAGGGTAAAGCTTGGTACAATAGGTTACGTTACATAAGACATTTGAAGTTAGACGCAGTGTTAGTCCAGTTTTAAAATCACACGAGACAGAGTATAATGATCTGTTCTGGAAAAGTGGTTTTAGTGGCACACCGACTACACCAGCAATTGCAACTCTAGGCTTTGTAATTTCCTTGAATCTTTAAGAAACGTGCTCATGTGTTTGGCACTAGCATGTTTAGGATTTAATAAAACTCGGGGAACTTTTTGTACAGTCACTCTTGGACCTTCGCGACTTGATGCAACATAACAGTATTACAGTGTTGCAATAGTGCGTGCAGGAAACGAAGACACAGAGTTCCCCCACTTCGTTTGTTAGAAGTGAAAAAAGAGATTTCTGCACCCATCTATTACTGCGCCACAGTGGAGTTCAGGTATCAAACAAAGCTCGTTTTTCTTAGTTCATCATATATTTATTGGTGGCCCATAAAGATGACACGTGTTTCGGCACCCTAAATGTGCCTTTTTCAAATCTGGGCATTAAAGATTGTTTGATATACTATCATCTGAGTACAAAAAAGCTCTCAGTAGAACCCGACGTGTGAAGCTAAAAACCAGATTTTCAAGTGCTCGCAACGCTTATGAGTCTGATGGGACTCTTTTTGACAACACGACATCAGAGAGCTTTTTTGTACTCAGATGATAGTATATCAAACAATCTATAATGCCCAGATTTGAAAAAGGCACATTTAGGGTGCCGAAACACGTGTCATCTTTATGGGCCACCAATAAATATATGATGAACTAAGATTTATTTTTAACAAACCCCAAGCTTTGTTTGATACCTAAACTCCACTGTGGCGCAGTAATAGATGGGTGCAGGAATCTCTATGTTTAGGATTTAAGATGTTTTAACGTAATGTATTAATTAATGGCTACTTTTTAACATTTTTCTTTCTTAATTCTTATTCTTTTTTTAATGTAAAAGACTGTCTGCCTCATCAAGAGTTGGGCAGTATTCCAGCATATTTTCCGTCTAACGCTATTTGGGCTAACACTGCAATGCTTGGCGGAAAGTATGCCAGATCAGGAGTCCGCGTGCACACGCACAGGGACATAGCGTTAATGCAAATAGCGTTTGGTGGAAAAAGTGGCCAGGAACCCAGAAATCCAGCGGGCATTGCGCTACCACCCAGCCGCGGCGCTAATAGCATGCGGGAAATGAGTCACGCCGTAACAGGAAATAAAGCAGTGGCCATTTGGACATATCAAATCTCAGCCCCTGCAAGCCATCCACCCCTGTTAACCTAGGAAAATGTCTCAGAAATGCACCAGGGCAAGTCAGCCCTAGATCGAGTGAGAAAACCGAGGTTTACAGACCAGGAGCTTGCCATACTCGTAGAGGAGGTACAGGGCCATCAGGAAGAGCTGTATGGCCCACAGCAGCGCAAGACAAGTGCTCAGCAGCGAGCACAGATCTGAAGGCAAGTCAGCCAGAAGGTGTCTGCGGTGGACCGTGTGCCCAGAGATGGGGAGGACTGCCGCAAGCGCGTGAATGACTTGCGGGTCCGTGTCCATGGTCTACTCGCCCAACACAGGAGTGAGAGCATGGTGACTGGAGGAGGGCCAGCACCACCACCACCGGAGCTGACCCCCTCGGAGGAGCAGATGACGACACTGATCGACATGGGCAGTATTGAGGGAGTTGGAGGAGCGGAGGCTGGCAATGGTACCCAGGAGGCTGCAGGTGTGCACCCCCCCTGAAAATACATGAATCTGTAAGGGCCACGCCTCGAGACCCCGAGTGAATGTATGTGCATGCAATGTGTGTGAGGCACCGCAGCCACCCATTACTGGCCCCTCATACCACCGTACCCTAGAGCCCCCTGGTGCCATAAGTACGTACAATGTATCAACCTAGGGGCCAGGGGAAAGACATCCAAGACATGAAAGACATGAAGAAGTCACACCAACATGTCCAAGCAGTATCCCTCCCCCGTACCACGATCCACCAATCACAACATGGTGTCTCACTAAAATGCTGCAATGGCCAGGCATGATAGAAACTGTGTCCAAACAATAGCATGCTACAAATCTAAGCTGCCCTCAACTCGTATAACACTCTATGTACCCCACAGGCACACATCGCTCATCACAGGCCGATGACGATGGGGAGGAAAGAACAACATCCAGTCAAAGGTCCCACTGCGCTTCTACCAGCAACACCACCCCACAAAGGGACCAGCAAGAAAAGAGAAGATGCAGGACACATCCAGGTTCACCCCACCATAGCCCAACCAGACGGGTGCAGCGTCCACATGGCAGCAGGGCGACAGCGCCTCAAACACCGGAGGCCACCACAGGCACTCAGGATGTAAAGGGAGCCACCAGTGGGACTGACTGCTGAGGCCCACAAACACACAGCAGCATGACACACTGCACTGCTGTCGTCACCCAGCCTCAGTGTCGCACAGGAGATGGGCACATCCCAGGGAAGCCCAGAGCAGGTGCCAGTGGATGCACACGCTCCACATGTACGAGTGCGTCGTGCCTGCACACCTGAGCCAGATGTGGACACACCATCTTATGGCTCCCCTGAGGATAGGCACTCCAATCGCAGCAGCCCCATAGGATAGGCACTCCAATCATAGCAGCCCCATTAAAGGTGACACCATGTCCCCCTATAGCCCCCCTCCAACCCAGCGCAGAGCTGTCACTCCAATCCCCAGCACACCTGAAAGACCCATCGTCACGGGAGCAGCCGTGATGGGGCGGCTGGATGTCATGGAGGCCAGACAGCAGCAAATTGAGGCCATGTCAATAGAGCACACCCGCCAGATTAAGGCTATCAGCTCTACCATACGGAATGCAGCAAAGTCCATGGCACGTGACAATGCACGGAACCGTAGGGTCGCAGAGGGCTGTACAGCGGCCCTGACAGGTTTTGGTCAAAGGGTACGCGAGCCGTGCAAGGTCCAATCCGCACATGCCAGCAGCTGCAGGTCTCAGGAGCAATACCATCTGCCTCATGAACACCCACAGAGAGATCCCTGGAGGCTTCGCCCAGGCGCTATTTCCTGCGAAATTTCCCCCATTGTTCACCAGAGGGACCCGGCCGTGGGAAGCGCCCACGTCAATGCTAGATCCACCTGACACAGTTGTGCTGAGTCCTGGGCACATGGACCCACTAGCACTATTTTGGGGCGTTCTGAGGTGGGTGGGGGATTGTGTGATGGGGACTTTACAAGGGGGTTAGGGGAATTGTGTGATGGGTAGTTTAAAGGGGGGTGGGAGATTGTGTGATGGGGGTTTAGAGGGGACTGGGGGGATTGTGTGATGGGGAGTTCACAGGAGGGTGGGGGGATTGTGTGATGGGGAGTTTACAGGGTGTGGGGGATTGTGTGATGGGGATTGTGTGACGGGGAGTTCACAGGTCCTGTTCAAAATGCATACAAAGCATGGACATTCATGATTGAGTTGAAGTGCTCTTTATTTTCCAAGTGATATGTATCAAATGTATCAATCCAGTGGATCAAAAATAATTGTCAATCAAAGCCTGTCTGGCCAACCTCGCCTCCCTCACCACATCCCTGAGTGCATGTGCCACGGCTTCAGTCACATTTTCATCATCACTCCCATCCCCAGGTAGTTGGCCATCAACATCAGGGGGCAGTGGCCCATGCGTGCAACAGCAACTGTTTTGCAGCATGGCACAGGTAAGTATGATTTTGCATACTTTCTGTGGTGCATACATCTATGCCCCTCCTGTACGGTCTAGGCACCGGAAGTGTGCCTTCAGCAGTCCAAATGCACTTTCCACACAGATGCGTGTACGCCCATGGGCAATGTTATATGCCAGCTCAGCTGGAGTGTGTGGATTACGCACAGGGGTCATGAGCCATGTGTACTGCGGGTATCCAGGATCACCTACACAGGGGAGAATGCGTACATTAGGACAAGATTGGTTCAGTGGGTGTACAAGGATCAGTCATCAGTGACACTGGCAGCAGAACCAAGTATGTATTGAGAAGGTTCATGCTATCTCAGTAAAATGTGGCATACATCCTTCACCTTCTGAGACATGCATGGCCCGAGGTTTACATGCAGCAGTGTATCAATTAATATGTGAATGCTTTTGTGTGTCACTTTCATGTAGTACACGTATGCTATTTTCAATATGGTTACTTTCAATGTGGTGGGTGCTGTGCAAGGTACAGCATTCAATCAATGGTCTACTTACTGCATGCAGCACCCCTGTGTCTAAATGCCACAGTACTCTGTTCCTTATTAGTGGAAGAGGGTACCCTTATATCTGCATGTTCATATAACATGTTAGGCCATGTGTCGTGGCATTCGCTATGGCTGGTGTTGTGTTTGCTACTTGGCACGACCATGTACATTTGGCCGGGCATGTCATTGGCCAATCAGGGATGGTCATTGTCTTGACTCTGGCTACTCGTGTATAGTGGCTTTGTGGATGTGCCTTCATTAGGACTCTATTGACAAGACTGCCTGGTGGCCAGGATGGGATGTCTCTTCTGTGTCAGGAGAAGGAGCAGCACTGCGACATACACAAGATGCTTTGTGGTAGTTTGGCTTCCATATGTGACTGTGTTTTCACAAGTGTGTGCCATACAGACTGTGTTCTGCTCTGTTGAACGTGTGCAAGGTTTCACGTGTGAGGCACATGCATGGAAATGTTGCAGTACTAGTGCTGCCTGTGTTTCATACTAGCATGCAGCGATTCCTCTGTGTATTTGTATTTTATTGAATTTATATAGCGTTTTAATCCAAAACGCTTTACAAGAGGGACCAACAATATACAGCAAGCATTACATAACAATTGAATTAAACCAGAAAGCAGTACAAAAACAATTTACATCATGGAAGGGAAGAAGAGAAGGGAGGGGGCAAGAAGAGAGAAGAGGTAGAGGGTACGAGGAAAGGTGAGAGCAGAAGTAAGAGAGGAGGCAGAGGGAGTGAGGGAGAAGGAAGGAAGAGAAGAGGATTAAAAAAGTACAGGACATATGGAAGGAGGGGGTAGAGAGAAAGGAGAGAGAGAGGTGGAAGGGAAGTAGGAAAAGGAATAGGAGGTGTGGGTGAGAGTACTAATAGAAGTAAGAGAGGAAGCAAAGGGTTTTAAGGAGGTGAATGAAAGAGATAAGATTTTAGAGAGGTATGAAAGTAAGTGAAGGAAGAAGTAGAGCGGATGAATAGAGGAAGGCGGTTCCAGTTGTAAGGGGCAAGGAGTTGGAAAGAGCAGAAGCCAGAAGGGGCACAGGGTGGGATGGAGAGGAGAGTAGGTAGAGATTGGAAGAGCGGAGAGAACGAGAGGGAGTGTAGAAAGTGAGGAGGGAGGAAAGATAGGGGGGGCAAGACCATGGAGGGATTTGAATACAAGACAGAGGAAATTGAATTTGCCCCCACACCCAACAGATGTAATTTGGCATGCATTTGCGGCTAGTTTTGTACTCGCCCAACATCCATGTGTTTTGGCCTCAGTGCATCTCCATGTAGGCTGGCAGAGTACTGATGCGCAGGACCATGGAGTCGTGGGTGGATTCTAGGTAGCGGGCGCAGCAATGGGTGAAGGTTGGGTCAGGGCTACACGTCATCTGCATGTTCATAGAATGGAAATTCTTACGGTTCCTGTAGGCTGTCTCATGTTGCCGGAGTGCTACTAGTGCTACATGTGTGCAGTCCAGGACTGCTCTGACGTTTGGGGCTTGGGCAATGGCATAAAACTGGGCTTGAGCTGGGTGACCTGTGCCTGTGTGGCTGGCAATGCAATGTGCTCATTGACATGGAGCAGCCGTGCATCCAGCACCTGTCCCATCACGGCACTGAAGGTGGACTGGGCCATGCCATGCATCATGGCAACAGTGTGTTGGTAGCTGCCAGTCCCGAGGTACGGTAGTACCGACACAAGCTTGACAAGTGGGAGCACAGCAGTGCTGAGGGCTATACGGCTGACTATTTTAGCCTGGATTGTGTCCAGCAACTGTGTGATGGTTGCCCTGTCCAGCCTGTACTTGGTCACTAGCTGCCTATCAGTCAGGGCCCAGGGTGTTGGCCTGACCCTGGGGATGGCTGGCCGCCTTGATGGTCTCCTCCTCCTTCATCTCATCCCCACCACCCCTGTGCTCCCAGGGCCATGGGCTGGTTGGCAGGCCTCTGTAGCTCCAGGCGCAGCAAGTAGATGTCATCATCAAGACTCCCGGCTCCAAATGGCAACATGGTGTTTGGAAGGGTGTGTTGTGCATGGGTGGGTCTTTTGTAGGCCTCGGGTGTGCATTGTTTTCACCTGGGCCCTTATTGCTGTCTTCTCCCTGCTCCTGCTGGTGAAATGGTGTTGGGTGGGTGTGTTGTGCATGGATGGGTCCTTTGTTGGCCTCTGGTGTGTATTGTTTTCACCTGGGCCCTTATTGCCGTCTCCTCCCTGCTCCTGCTGGTGAAGTGGTGTTGGGTGGGTGTGTTGTGCATGGGTGGGTCCTTTGTAGGGCTCTGGTGTGCATTGGTTTCTTTTACATCCAGCATTTGGGTTGTGGTATTTTCGGCGGTTTTAACGCTGGTTTTCTGGCGCTAATAGCACCAACGCCGGACTTGTGATGGCTCTGTGGTAGCGCAATTGGGTGCCAGCGCCATTACAGCTGGCGTTGTTACAGCCGGCTGTACTATCGCCGGCTGCAACAGCGTCTGTAGAATTTACAGTCGTGATCCGGCAGAGCAGTGTTGGCTGCGCTAATACTGTTTCTGCCGCATTTAAGGGTTAGTGCCCAATTGTATGTTTAATCATGTTAAGGTTGACATTTTTTTTTACCAATAAACATTAAATATACAAAATCACACAAGTTGCAGATTTTTATACCTTTTATTGGACTAATGGAAAAATCTATGCAGAAATGGATCAAGACATTATCTTACGAAGTTCCACAGACCACTTTATCAGATGTTGCTGAGTGAAATGATTTGTAAAGGAAAGTCACAGCACAGATCGTTCTCAAAACAGAAAAAAGAACATTTCATTGGCTGGAGTAACAGAATGAATGGAATGTGTGCCTAGAATTGCGTTCTTATGTAAAAGGCCATGCACACTCATGGAAGTAGGAGACACAACGGATTGAAAACAGTGCATATTCTGGGAGTTACATTTAAAGACAAAAGGAGAAAGAATTGATTATTTTCACATGAACCATTAAGTTAGGTGCAAGAAGTCTTAAGGTGGGCCCTGCTAGTTTCCTAAGATTACTGACTTTATTTTAAAAGGTGTATTGAAGTAAGAGGTTTGAAAACAGATAATTGGGAAACAAGGACAGTTTGTATTTTAATCACAGAGGGCCTCATTACGAGTTTGGAGGTAGCCATGGTGCTATTATCGCCATGGCTTCCTCCAAACACAGGTCCAGATTCTATGAATGAGGAATTACCGGTCATTCCAACCTTGGAGAACCCGGTAATTCCTCATTCAAAAACCCATCCCCATTCCCATTTGAGCCCCCATAGGGCTCAATGGGAATGGAGCTAATACCGGGCCCGTTATTAGCTCCCTGATCCCCTTGCAGGACCCACAAAGGACGTCTGGTCTGACCAGATGTTCTGAGCGGGTCCCGCAAGGGAACCTCGTAATAGGGCAGAATGGGTTTACCGGCACCATTACTGGTGCCGTTAAACCCATTCCGCCCACCTCGTAATGAGGTCCAGAGTCTAAAAAAGTGTGTGGCATCCTCTAAATAGCGCCAGGGCATTTTAGTGATTCCATTGTAGACGCTAAGGCTTCCTGGCTGGTATACAATTTGGCACTACAAAACTGTGCTCTAAGGATTAACATCTAAGGATGCAGTCTCCAATGTTAACTTACTATGCCTGAAGCTTCTCAATGGTTTCCTGGCTTGCATACAGTGTGGCAAACGAAAAAAAAGGTTACACATTTTTGGACGGTGAAGTGTCCACTGTTATCTCAGTTTGTCTCATGCTTGTTAATGGTTGCCAAACATTTGAGCTTAGACATCCAAGATTACCGTGATGGGTGTCCTAGGCCCAACCGAGAAAATGCAGTAATACTACGAATGTCTAGGGTCAGGGAATTCCACAGTCGAAGACCATAAATCGAGAAGCGCATGTCACCCCTATAGACACATCTGTAAGGTAGGATCACCAATAGATATATGTCTGCAGATCGTAGCAAACGCTTTGGCTCATAACGAACCGCGTTAATGGAGAGATAACTGGGTGCAAGTTTGTGTACGCACTTACTGACCAAGCAGAGGATTTTAAAGTCAACCCTTGACGGGAAGTAATTGGAGTGATCTGCAAAGGGGGCAGATCTCCACCGTTTTGGGAAGTTTAAATATCAATCGTACTGCTGCATTACGTGCCCTCTGGAGCCCAGCCAATTGTCTATTGGGGATGCCTGTAAGGGTGCCATTTCCCTATTCTAATCTAGAATCAATCAAAGCTCCTACCACAGTCGCGTGATCTTTTAGGGGAACAAATGAGATGGCAAATTATAGAAGACGAAGAGAGTAGAACACTGATTGTACCTTGTCTCCACCTTGTTGCTCACTGCCAAGGATGGACTGCCATATACACTCTAGGTCCTTGACCTTGGTAGCAAATGCCAATGGGGAGTAGAGGATACAGGGTAGAAACGGGCACCTGGATTGATCCACCAGAAAATACTTGGGACCAAACATAATCAGCTCTGTTTTTATTTGTATTCAGTTGGAGTTGATTATGAGTCTTTCACTGACCCACCTCTTCTAAGCATTGCACTACTTTAGACAGCAACTCTTGTGAAGGCATCATGAAGAAGGACACAGACAACAGATTCCAGATTCATAAAATCAGTTGGATTAAATGAAATGTCGCAATGGAAAAAGGCCTAACTTGCCATATGCTAAGGTGGGATTACCCTACCTAAATAAAACTAAGCATAGTCGGAGTCAGATAGTTCAATTTAGGAATCTGTCTATGTCCAAACCCTATGCTTACCCTCACAAATATAACCATACAATGTGTACGGATGTCAGCAACCAAAAAGAAAACAGTGTTTAACACAAAGGCCTGAGCTTCTTCCAGCTTGCAGCTTTCTTTCAGCCCCCTTATCCAAGTCAAAAACCGTTTAAAAAAGCAAAGTCTCAAAATTCCCTTTCTTACCGTTAGGAGGCAATAGTTCTATCCAGGTCTCAGGGCTTCCATTCCTCAAGTAAGGACTTGGGGTGTCCTTCCCAAAGTTCCAGGTAATACAGTTCAAACAACCTTGAAAATAGATATTCCTGCTCAGAACGTAGGGTTCCCTTCCCCAAGTTTCAAGTAGCACAGTTTAAACAGCCTTGAGATCACATTTTCCTAGTTAGGACTCAGGGTTCCCTTCCCCAAGTTTCAATTAGCACAGTTCAAAAACCACACAACATATCTTTGTCTCCATAGTTCAGGTAATGTTGATTTGAATATTTGTTCAGATAATTTGCAGCTTGCATATAAAGTTTGCTTGTACTAAAAGTGTCTTTTCCCCTCTATGGTTTCCAAAGGTGTTAATTCTGTAGTGGTTACAAAGTTTTACTTCTGTTCGGCATTCAATAATAATATCTCTTGCTTAGGGTTAATTTTCCCTCCATGTATAGTTCAAGAGTTGTTCATCTTGCTTTACTTAAATAGTCCACTGCTCAGAGACCTTTGAGAATGTGTTCTTGCCAGACACGACCACTCTGATACAAGATATTCCCCTTTGTTTGATAATTGACAAATATAATTGTTTGTTTTATTTTAATTTACTGATTGAATGTTCAGAGACTTTCGAAAATGTGTTTCTAGCCACAAGTGACCTTTCCGATACAAAGTATTCCTCCTTCTTTGATAATTGTTGCTCTCCACACGTAACCACTCCGATACAAAGTATTCCGCGCAGGAAATGCTCAAGTTGACACACACGTGCACTGGGTTTCTCAATCCCCAGAAACTCACTGGTCGCTTCAGAAGTGTTTGCTGAAGTACTGATCAAAGGGCCTTCTTCCTTTAGTTGTGGGGCTCCAGTTCCTGCCCCTCATACACTCCTGGGGCAGTCCTCCACCACAGGGGAACGGGCATGTTGAGTAGAAAGGGAATGGATAGACTTCCAGAACGGCCCCTTCACAGGTCCCAGTCTGCTCCAGGTAGTTCCAGATCACATGCCACGCCATAGCGTACTCTGCTGCATGCACCAGCATCCTGGTCCTTTTCCCGTCGTTCCCCTTTGCCAGTGGGTTGGGCTCCATTTATAGGTGTGCATGATCAATCAGCCTTGCCTGACCACCATTAAGAAGACATGCCTGACCTACACTGCTTTTAGCAGGCATGTTCCTTGTCCCAGTACTAGAGTGGTAAAAGAGCTTTGTCTTCATTGCTCTTAGTTACCTTTTCTTCGTCCCAGTACTGTCAAGTGTCAATGGTGTGTAAATGAGGGGAACTTGCTTACAATAGCCCATAAAGGTTGGGGAAGGTTTGGGATGGCCGCTAGTAGGAAAAGGGATTGCCAGGTCTCGCCCAAGGGCACCCCAACTTTTCTAAACTTCCGTCTAGGTTTTCGATGTTTGTCTTTTCTCCTGATGTTATGTTGACCAGAGGGAATAGCATAACAATATCCCACAAAAGCTTCTGGGATTAGGGTTTCATCATGGAGTGGAAAGGGAAAATAACGTGTCTCCCCCGAGGAAATGTTCTTCTCTCTCCCCAAGAAGCCTCTACCCAGGTGATCCTCCCTCGCTTCACCACCCCAGGGTCAGGATCCAAAAAGCCACCTGGGAAGGGGATCCAAGCGGGGAATATGTGAGGACACTCATTTTTATCACACTTTGCTGTCTTGCTCACTCTAACATAGATCTGGGTATCCTCTGCATAAGTGTGAAAGTCCAGATCACATTTCCCAAAAATAGCCATGGCTGTAGGTATAGGTTGAACAGCAAGCGAGATAACGATGAACCTTGAGGAACTCTGCAATTCAATTGGATTGTGTTGGAAAGATATCCTGTTAATTTGCCTCATTGTAGACGATTAGGAAGGAATGATCTGTACCATTGCAATGCATGATCAGATACTCTGCCCCCTGAGACCAGTTGAGACAGTAAAATCTTATGATCCACCGTGTCAAATGCAGTCGAGAGATCAAGCATCACCAGAAATGTTAGCTATCCATGGTCAGCCACTTTTAGGATCTTGTCCCAAACCGCCACCAAGGCAGTTTTGGTTCCATGATAAGGTCGAAATCCGCAATGAAAAATGTTGAGCAGTGAATGTTTTTCAACATGTTCCTGGAGCTGGCTGGTTACTACTTTTTCCAGGATTTTGGTGTGCAAGGGAAGGCCAGCCACTGCATGATAGTTCTGGAGATCATTGGTGTTGAGCGTTGGCTTTTTCAGCAGTGGTGAGACCGTTCATAGTTTAGAATACCTTCCTTACAAGCCCAAACTTCGTCCAGAAATTTCCCTGCCGCTCCACTGTCTATGAGTAGAAGTGCTTCTATCTTCTTGTGGGGAAGAATGAGAAGGAGGTGAACTGACAACAAGTGGGAGTCAAAATCCTTTTCTCCGGTCTGTGTGACCAATAGGGAATCCTTCTTGTTTCCCCAATCCTGGGTTCCTCCTAGGACCAGGGTCTTTCGTTTCCCTGACGCTGGGGAGGCACTTCAGGGCAGTCTTGGAGAATATGGTTGTCTGACCCACAATACATTCAAAGGCCTAAATCCTGTCTTCTCTTTCTCTCTGCAGGGGATAAAGGTCCATGACCCGAACCGATTTGCATGGGTTCTTCCTTTGGAGTGTACCCAGAAGTTGAGGGTGGCATGACTGGAGTCGAGCATGACTGTGGTTTGTTGGAGAGTTGCCAGCGCTCGGTCTTTCTTTCCTTGAGTCAGTAATCGATCTGTAGAGTAAAGGTGATCAATTCTGTGAACGTAGCAGGTCGAGCTATTCTTGCCAGCTAGTCCTTCAACTCTTAATGCAAGCCTCTTCTGAAAATGACATATTGTGTCTCCTCGGGCCAACCAGCCTGGGCCGCAGTACGTTTGAAATCACTGATGTAGGTCATAAGGTCCATTGATCCTTGACAGAGATCCAACAGGGATTCATAAGCGGAATACACCACATCCAATCTCTCAAAAGTCTGTTGCAAGAGGGCCAGGAAGGATTGGAAATCCTGTAAAGCAGGGTCAGCAGAGGTGACCATGGGTGTGACCCAGGCCAATGCGTTTCCCACCATGTTGGACATCATCAACCCAACTCGGGATTGGTCAATGGCATGAGTAGTGGAGCGAAAAGTAAAGTAAACAATGCAGGCATCGATAAACTGCTTGAGTTTCTTTGGTGAGTCATCATACTTGCCGGTAGCCAAGGCCATTGGTGGGAGGCCTACAGATCGGTCTCCTGCAGTGACCATGTGCTTCATTATGTCATATTCGGCTTTGACAGTTTGTAGTTTGGATGAGAGACCCTGTAAAGAAGCTATCAGCTCCTGAACCTGTTCGGCGGTAGCCATGTTGGTGATAATACCTGGGCCTTGCAAACTGTCACCGTCGACAACTAATGCCCCCTCCTCACCTATATCGTCTTCAGTTGACAGTTCCTCCTCATCTGGAGTCTTCGTTTCCCTCTTCCTCAATGATTTTCTCTCGTTGTAGAGAAGATGGCGTCTTTCTTAAATCCAGAGTCCAAGAATCCAAAGTGCAGGTAAGTACGTGAGAAGCAGAAGTAGATCTAAGAGGAGAGTCTCTTTGAGCGGGAGACAAATTAGTCTAGAAGAATAGGCAGCCGTTTTGAGAGAGCATGCACCAGAGCAAATACTGAAACTAAAAGTGGGAATCGAATCCCTAAGAAATGACAGCTCCAGGTATTGGGGAAGCAGTGTTCGGAATGCGGAGGAGCCACGTAGTATTATAACCAGCAAAGGAATAAGGCAGCGGAGATGAAAGAGGCTGCCGTGAATGAGTGGGTGAAGCCTCGAGGGACTTCCAGTCAGTGGTCCAGCTGCGGGAATGAACACAACTGCAGACAAGCTGAGCCATGATGAAATGCAGTCATAGGGAACGGTCATGGAAATAGGATCTGCTGCAGGCAGGGGCGCCGAGTACACGGTGCTCGGGGCCCCGGACACCCACCGGCAGAATGAAGTCGGGGCTGAGCCCCCCCCCCCCTCGGGCCGGAGAGAAGAGACGCAGTATGGATGGCCCTTTGTTCCATCCATACTGTGTCTCTCTCTGGAGGCTCAGGTGAAAGCCGGGTAAAAAACGATGTTTAAAAATTGAGGGACGGATGCAAAACAAGAGGCTCTTATTTTTATTTTGCACCTGTGCGTCAATTTCTAGAAATCGTTTTGGTTTGGGTATGCTTCTACATCTGTGCACCCGGGTGCACGGATGTAGAGGTACATCCAACCCAGAAGGATTTTTAGAAATTGACGCAGAGAGGCAAAGCAAGTCTGTCCCTCAATTTAGAAAAATGTTTTTGGGTTGGATTTATTTGTACATCTGTGCGCCCCTCTTGGCAAGACGGGTGCACAGGTGTAGAAGTACACCCAACCCAAAATGATTTTTAGAAATGGAGGCACAGATACAAAGCAAATCTGTCCCTCATACATTATACAAGAGCTAATATATTTAAAGGGATGGAATGTAGCAGCACTATTCAATAACCCAAAGTGCTTAAGCATAGTTGATGTGAAAATACTACACTTCTCAGCATTGGGACAGGCTTCTACACCTTTTATGGGGCAGCACTGATCCAGCCTACTGGACAGCTTCACTTTTAATGGCACTTCTCAATAGGACTTCTATACTTCAATAGGAAATGACCAACACTACCCGCAGGGAATTGCACACTCTTGATGCCACCGAATCAGCACTTCCACCCACCACAGCTGCTTTATTTTTAATGGCACAGTGCGTGTACTTCTCAGCCACTCTGCTTTACATTTAAACAGACCGAATTGTCATTTCTCAGCAGGACTGCAACACTATACTATTGTGTTCTGTATGTTGAGTGCTTCTTCACCACCAATGTAGGTCAATGGCACTCTCACAGTGTCTAAATAGTAGATGTGGCTACATTCAATTGGCAACAGGCATGTCCCGAGCTGCCTACTGTCCATAAGCTGCCGCTCAGGATGTTGTAAACCGTGATAGGGCAAAGGATAGAAGGGTCGAGCCTGTAGGATAGCAGAATCAGCAAGGTCTTAAAACCTGCTCACTCATTCTGCAGTGAGGGGCCATGGGGCAAAATGAGCCTGATCCAACATACAGGTGGTTGTTACCCCTTTATCTCTCCTGAATGAAAGAATGAGCTCTCTCAGACACAAGTTATCACCCCTGCACACACAATGAATGCATATGGTATGGATCTATAGATCGAGAAATCTGGAGTGAGAATTCAGTGCGTTTTAACAGAAATATAATTGTCTTCCCAGATGGGAGACTGACTCCATTAATATACATGGGGTCACTGAGATGGCCAAGAGTGAAACTGTACATTCAGTTGTGAGATTACCAGCAACGGGTATACTATGCTCCAAGGAGTGATGTGCCCACTCAATATATCACACTGTTTAAAGGTGTGAGACACATCCCGAATGCTTGCCCAAAGAACCTTGGCCAGAGTTTCACACTGAAGTAGTGAGCATGTGATCCGGGGTCTGCAGCCCACACACACGCATGGGATTCCCATGCTCCCACTTGCAAGATATGCACCAAATTAGTGAGATTGTGCTCCAAGGTAGGAGGCACACGCACAGTCTTTGCTCTGAGGTTTGACACACTCACAGCATGGGATGGCCTTTCGTTCTCCCATCCTAGTTGTGTTGCTCTGCCTTTTGAGGGCTACTACAACCTGGATGATTATAGAGGTTTGGAGAAGGGGCAGTGTTGGCCTACTGGAATGCAACTGGAAGGTTCAAGCCTCCTTCTTACTTGACTTTAAAATATGCAGTACATGCTAGCCAATGTTTCCACTGTTCTGCCCCCCACCACCACCCTCGCACCAAGTTGGTGACTACGTGCAAATGCGGTCATATAACTGCTGGTGCTGTCACTTCCTATATTTGGGGACCCCCCGGCAAATTCATGAGTCGTCTCCCCTGGCTGCAGGCATGCAGAGAGCAGAGAAGCTGCAAGGGAGCACAGCCTGAGAGCAGCATATCAGGGTGGCTGATGGCACACTGAGGAAGGAGGAGCCGCGGGAAGGAGGATCCCAGCTGAACTCGAGCGAGGAAGGAATGAACCGCAAGCAAAAACGGTGGAGCCGTGCAGCGCGACTCAGAGGGATAAATCATGGGAATGCCTTGACCAACTGTGGGTTGAGCAAAACTGCAGAGGGCAGGAGGCAGAGAGGGAGAAGCCTCAAAAGAGACGAGAAAAAAGGCAGGAAAAAATACAATGTTACCAGAGCGTGCAAACCAAGAGGAAACAGTAAAGAAGGTTGCATGCTCTTAAAGCCGCCTTGAAGAAAAGACTGAAACAGCCAACAATGTACAGAATGAACGTGTTGGAACGTTCAATGGAGGATCTTCCATCTCCTCCACACGCTCTAATTGTGCAGGCTGATGACAGGTACCCACCTATTAAGAGAAAGGGTCTTAAATACCCCAGGAAAGAACATAACCCCCATTCTTTACAAGAAACCCAGATATCTCAGAGAGAAAATCACCCGCTTCAGTCCGGATCCCAAACCCTGAACTCAAAAGTGTACAAAACCCATTGAGAACTTAATACAAACCCATCAGAAGAGAATCCAATCCCTTCAGAAAAAAAACAATGCCCACAGGAAGTAATACCCCCAACCTCATTTAAAACAAAGAAACCCCTTCAAGAACGGAAATCAAGCTCCTTCGAAAAAAGAATCCAACCACCTCAGACATAAAATACAAAGCTAGTTAGGAGAAAGGTCGGGTTCTAGTTCTGGAACTCTCCTGTGCTAAGTTCTGTTTGATGGTTTTAGTGGTCCCGTGTTTACTGTGTGCAAGGTCACAGGTAGGTAGGGGTGAACCCACACCCCTGGACAGGTAAAACGAGACAGTCCTGGTTACATCACAAACCAGGACTGTCAGAGGGGGGAATTTTGGCCCCTGGACGAGCCCCTTAAGATTGAATATTCAGATTATTTCCTGTTTTGGGTCTTGAGATTAGAGCTTGGGCTGTGAATTGCAGCTCCGGCGACACTGGTGTGCATCGAGTGATCTCCAATGCACACCAGTATCGCCGGAGCTGCAACTCACAGCCCGGGCTCTAATCTCAAAACCCAAAACGGGAAATAATCTGAATATTCAGCCTTAAGGGTCTTGACCAGAGGCCAAAATTCCCCCATCTGACATTCTTTTTCTTGCCTTGATAAAGACCACCCTCCACTCCCCCGAGGTCAAAACACGTGTCGTCTGACCACCATTAGACTATGTTGTCTACACTAAAAAAATGTCACTGTAAAACACAGCAACTAGCGTGGAAGCTTTCTTATACACAAGTTTCTCAAGAGTGGAACTGCGAGGTAACCAGGACTGTCTCAATAAAACACAAAGCCCCTCACAGAAAAGGATGCCAACCCCCCCATTGGGCAAAATAACACACAGCCTTAAAAAAAAAAACAATACCATCACAGTAAGAAACTCACGCCCAGAGAATGGCACCCACCTCCCCTAAAACAAATTAAACCAAACCACTTGGAGATGCACAAAAACAGCAATGAAGGCAAACCCATGCCAGAGTAATGCAAATCCTTTGTGGTTGTATGTCTGCGTGCCTGTGTTTGGAGTAGAATAGGTTGGAGTTATGTGCCACCAACCCCCTAATCCAAGCTACCTGCAGGCGACATTTTGGATAACGTATCAAGTCGGAAAGGTTTGAACCAAGATCTCTTCTGTTTTTACTGAGAATGGAATCAAAACCCGTTCTGAACAAAGCTTATAGATGTTGTGGTGTCTTTGGAAAGGGGTTTAAATACTTCTGGGACACCAAACAAAGGCCATCTCACCAAGACACCCCAAACCATTAGAAGTTAAGCAACCCCCATTTCACCCACTTCATCCAACTTAATGGAGGTCAAATCACACACTCTATCAAAGGGAACTGATACAACTCAGAGGAATGAAACAAGGGCTCTCCCAGCAAGGAACCTAATACCATAAGAAATGAATAAATCCACCCTTCAAAGAAAGGAGCTCTGAGCCCACCGCCCATTAGAAATTACCCAGACTAAAGAATCCAAACACCTCAGACAAAAAGAAACAAGGACCCTACCAGCAAGGGGCCCTTAACCATCAGAAAGTAAACAACTCCCAGAGATAGGAGATCAAACCCCCCCAAACCATCAAAGGTAACCCAAACCCGTGAGAAGGGAATCCAAATGGCTTGGAGAAATGAAACAAGGGCCCTCCCAGCAAGGCAACAGGAGGAGGCACTGCAGCAGCACACAAGGAACAAGTCAACATTTCCTACTTCCTGGTTGTTGAAGGACTTCTGATCCACCTCGTACTAGATCAACAAACCAGCCTCTCTACCCTACTTACTTACACAGCACCCTCATACAACCCAGCTTTCAAGAAATACATCCTCAGGTGTAATTGATAACCTCGCAATAGAGCACAAACACCTAACCGTCTTCAGAGATTTCTACATTTGGCACAAAGAACATACAGCTTCAGCACCTAGAAGTCTGAGCTCCTACATGGGTGGCTTGCACCTGAAACAAATTCTAAAAGCAATGGCGTTGATGCATTCTTCTGTGAAGAAGGCCTGATCATGACCTCCCCACACATTCAGGTACTATGAAGCAACCATCTAACGATATCTGTTACTCTCTACTGACCAATGTGTAAACTCTTGGCCCACAAAGGCCAAACAACCACCACTAGGAGAAGCTGGAAAACTCTAAATCGTGAAGAACTCAGAAATCTAATGGATGAGATTAAGCCAAATCCCCATAACCCGGATCCGTCACTACTGGAAGAAAACTTAGCAACACAACAGAACTGGATAACCAGGGCACTTGATACCTCACACCATAAAAACACACCACCCTCTCTGTAAAAAAAAAACGAAGAAAAATGGTTCACACCTCCATCTGAGAACCTTACAAAAAATAAATAGACCTCTTGAAGAAATGTCATGTGGGAAACACTATGCCTAACAAGACAAGTTAGCCCACTAAAGACAAAGCCACCACTACAAAGCTGAAATCCTAAAATATGTCAGTAAGGGCACTGACCCAGAGAAAGAACTTTCCGAAATCCTTAATGAGATGAAAAATCCAGCATTCTGAGGCAAAGTGCCGACCCCAACCCAAAAACTGTGAATAGATCTCACCCAACCGCTTTAGAAATAAAGTATCAAGCTTTCAGCATGCAATTGACTACGCAGTAAGGAACGGAAGCAACAATCAATTCCGTAGCAGTGACCAGATTTAAACCACTATCTGAGCTGGACTTCTAAAAATTGGTAAATCTAACCAACAAAGTCTGTTCTTTAATGGACCCATGCCCTGCAGATAGCTACAAAGAGATCCTCACCAAGGAAAAACTGGCACTGTAATTTTGGAAACTGATGAATTGTTCACTCGAAACAGGAATCATACCAAGAGCTTTAAAAACTGTCTATATCAAATCTCTTCTAAAAAAGACAACCGACAATGCAGAAGACCGACCTATCTCAAAACATACCATACCCAGACAAAATTCTCTAAGAAAAAAAAGATTCTGCATGCTCCAAATTCTGGGGAATGTAGAGTCTAAAACCCCAATTTGATCATGCACATGTAGATTTTAGACCTATGAGAGGCACGGAATCAGCTCTATTATCAATTTGGGATGACCTCAAAATATCTGCAGACGAAAGCACAACCTCAGCACTCATACTCCAAGATATATGCAGGACCTTGACACAGTCAACAATGTACATGAATAAGAAGTCTCAAAGAAATAGGACTCCACAACATTGAGTTTCAATGGATGAGATCCTTCATAGGAAACAGCACATACATCAACTGACTTTGCCTTTCCAGTGTTAACAGTCGGACCATAAATTAAGGTATCCGGCTAGGATCGAAAGTCTCACTGCATCTATTCAACAACCTCAATGATGAAGACCATAAAAACATATGTGTTCATGTGTTGCAACTACGAAGATGACACTAAAATTATATAGAAAATGACCACTGACGGAAATTCCAGCAATACTCCCAGAAGCTACCTCACGCATGTAAATTAATCTATGACTGCTAGCAAATTAAAACACAACCCAGAGAAAATAGAAATAAAGCTAGTCTCGGCCAATGCTGCACCTAAAACACCTCTACCATAGGCTCCTGAAATGGGTAACTGGCCTAGAACATCCAAAGTGATCCCACAATCTATGCATACTAATGAACAACATCCTCGTGCTGTAACCCCTAGCCAACACAACAGTCAAAGGTGCTGCTGTCATCTCCGCCCAATCACGGATCATGCCCTATTTCACTTTCCCACACTGAATGTATAATGTCCTATCGCTGCTGCTCCCAAGAAACGATTATGCCAACAGCATCCATCATTGTATGCTGAACTACCTGGCACAAAAAAAGTGCAACAGATCCAAATGACTGCAGCTGGACTATTACTCAACCTCAACAGGACATAAGGCGTCACATAACACCAGCCCTTCAAGCACTGCATTGGCTAGCAGTAAAAAAAAGATGACCCTTTGAGACCCTCTGCATCACCACAGGAGCAGAATTATATAAAACGAAGTTGCACACTACCAGTCAACCCGAGATCTAAGACCCAGAAATTATGTGTTATTAGAAACCAGAAGATTCTGCAGGGAAAGACATGGACGCGGCGGTGGACAGGTTTTGGAACAGGCTACAAAGGGAAATCGGCACACACAACCACTTGAAATTAAGGAAAAACCTAAAAAAAAAAAACCTGCCTATTCAATGCATAATCAACAGAAACTAGCCAACACTCACGAAACAGCAAAAACGGTACCTCTTAATTTAACTAGTTACATACATAGACAAACCATAAAGGAAAGTCATGCCGGTCCGCGAATGTTTGTTTGCAAATCAACTTATGACCCTCGGAGAACGACACCACTGGCCAGAACATGAGGTGCACCGCTAAAGCGCTAAGAGAACGCTTTCCACTTTATTATCGAAGTTCAGCAAAGAACACCAGCCCGCTACAACTACAAAGAAGGCCATCACAATCAACAGTTGCGTCCTGAGCTAGCCCACTATACAGGAATACAGCTGAAGCAGGTACTATGATTAACTCTTATTTCTCACCACATGCAAACTCGAACATGCCAACCTGAACTTGGATTTAAAACAGGCAGGGGATGCTCAGTGAGACTCTCACTGAGCTTGGAGACGCCTGATGTGTAGTCAATACTACTTTGAAGTTAATTCTTTGATAGTCAATAGTATAATGTCTTTTTTGGCCAACCTCATGAGGTTGAAAGAATAGTCATCTTCACATTTATTCAAACTTCCAAGTGCTCGAGATTATTTTATTCAAAGTTCATTAGCAGAGGCCTGAGGACACTTTGTCCTTCTTCAGGGAGGTACACCGGATGCACATACAGTGTAGTCTTGCAGAGGTGTAAGAAACGGGCGCCAGGCCCAATTGGAGGCGGGCGGGAGGCACAGCAGGAAGCGGTTGGGGTGGAAGCAGAGGGAAACACCCTTTGCCCAGACTCAGAACAACACAACGCTACACCTATATCACTAACTGACACACCCAGCTCCTGGCCAACACACATCCACACTGGAAGCACTAGGTTTCCTTGATGAACACAAGGCCTTCAATGCTTCTAACAGATGACACCCAGGAAGCTCTCACACACGCAGAGCTCGGAGTACTTCCCATCTGCACCGGCAACACAATCTTGCTGGTTCCATCTCCTCCTAACTAATCAAGCCCACCCAATCTCAGATCCACCAGAGCGATTAGAGACCATGTAAATAGCAGCAGGGCATGGTGCCAATCCTAATGACATAACATCACCCAACCCGATCAAAAGGGACCCAACCTTCCCTTCAAAGAAAGGAGGTCAGAACAAATTACTTATTGAAAAGAACCCCAATTCTCTCCTCCCAACTGAGAAATCCAAACACCTCAGAGAAACGACAAAACAAGGAACGCGTCCCTCCCACCGCCCGCACCCCTGCAATGGAACCGAAAGCATCAGAAAGGAAACAATCCCATTGACAAAAAGGAGCTCCAACCGGACTGCCCATCTAAATGAACCCAACAACATTGGCAGAATCCCAACCCCCTGAGGAATGAATCCCAACCCCCCTGAGAAAGCTGAGAAAGGAAGCCAACCCCCTAGAAAGGAATCGCAGCCCCCTGAGCATGGAACCCAATCCCCTGAGAAAGGAATCTCAACAGACCGTAGAAAGGAAGCCAACCCCCTAGAAAGGAATCCCAGCCCCCTGAGAATGGAACCCAAACCACTGAACATGGAACCCAATCCATTGAGAAAGGAATCTCAACAGACCGGAGAAAGGAAGCCAACCCCCTAGAAAGGAATCCTAGCCCCCTGAGAATGGAACCCAAACCCCTGAGAAAGCAACCCAAACCCCTGATAAAGGAACCCCAACAGATCGGAGAAAGGAAGCCAACCCCCCCCCCCCCCCCCCCGAGAAAGGAATTACAGCCCCCTGAGAAAGGAATCCCAGCCCCCTGAAAAAGGAAACGAACCCCCTAGAAAGGAATCCCAGACCTCTGAGAATGGAACCCAACCCCCTGACAATGGAACCCAAACCCCTGAGAAAGCAACCCAACCCCCTGAGAAAGGAACCCCACCCCCTGAGAAAGGAATCCCAGGCCCCTGAGAAAGGAATCCCACCCCCTGAGAAAGGAATCCCAGACCCCTGAGAAAGGAATCCCAGACCCCTGAGAAAGGAATCACAGGCCCCTGAGAAAGCAAACCAACACTCAGCGAAAGGAAGCCAAACCTCTCGGACAAAAGAGCCCGTGACATTCAGGTAGTCAACAGTCATAGCTGCCGCATATCTTGTAAAAAAAAGGGCATTCCTGCGGGTATAAACCGACCCCGAATCGAAGAGGGTGCTCTATTTGGAATCTGATGCGTTCGTTGATGCAGAGGGTGAAAGAGACCGTCTTACACGGAGGTGCAGCGTGTGAAGGGACTGGCCTATGGCCACAATGACTCAATGAGTCAGTGGCAGAGATCAGCCGATGGAGAGCAAAACATGACTGAGGTGACAGTGCGTGACGACATGGGGTACAATGCGCCATGGGGAGGTGAAGGGATTCGCCCCACATCACGGAGGAGCAGTGGCACGGAAGTGAGGCGAGGTGAATGACACCCCTGATAGCACAGGAAGTGCAACGTCGGGGTTAGATTAATAGGTGACGAAAGGACCCGCCTTTGGTCACACTGAGTCAAAGGTGCAGCCGGGGTAAGCGTGAGGCCGGGGGAGGTGAAGGGCGCGCCTCTGGTGACGATGTCACTGGCAGGCTGAGGCGAAGGTCAGGAAGGAGGCAGAGCAGGGATCAGGTGACGTCGACACAGAAAGGAGCAGGGTGCTGTTGACCGGTCACCTGTGTGTGTGACACACCTGCAGGCTTTGTGCCGGCTACAGAGATACGGGAGGGTGGAGGGACACGGGAGGGGGGGACAGATGTGGAGAAAGAAGGGGGCTAGACTGGAGGCGAGGGGGAAGGGCCAGGGGCTGGAATGGAAGCAAAGGTCCCCGCGGGGGCGAGGGTTAATGGGAAACCGAGCACGAAGACGGCAGAGAGTCCGGAGGAAGGGAGAGGGGGCCATGGGGGATACGCTGTCCCCCGGTGACCCGCTTCTTTTGGCACTTACACGCATGGCAACTTCCCTCTATATGAATCATCCACGCGCACTGTAAATATTTGGCAGCTTTTACCCGCAGCCCTGTTCTAGGCCTTGAGGTGCTTGGGTGCCAGCCAAGCTCCATGGAAACCGCCAGAGGTGGGACTTGTTTGGCCGGACCTCTGACCCCTGTGGGAAGCAGCAGGTGCGACGCCAGCACATTCCTCTCCCCGCGCCCTCCCCACCTCGCTGTCCCGCGGTGCTCCGAGCTGTAAAGACCAACGGTTGCTACCAGCACCCCGCCTCCCCCCTCACATAGCCGCCTTCTATTCCCACTTCCCACATACCTTACCGTAATCTTCCCTGCCTCGCTAAATGCCCACCCACGCACACGGCATGGTCCCCACACACTACCTGGCGCCTTGTCTAGCAGTTCCACTCTCCCCTGACCGCCTCCATGGATGACAACACCTGAGAACACGCAAGATGGCGACGTGGAAACAGAAAGTGCGAGAAGTGAACGTCCCTATTGACCTGTTTGCATCTACACCACTGGTAAGGCCCCAAGCGGGCCCCAATAGGTCCGCCTCCGCACCCCTTCCCATCACAACCACCAGCACACGCTACTCAGCCATTCACCCCTGAGCGGTCTTTAAAAGGAGGACCAATAACTTATGTACTAAGGACACCACCTAGCCTGTGTTGTGCCAATGCCAATGGACAACAGCGGATGATTGGTTCGTCCCTCCTACCACTGAAGCAGGCGTGGAACCTAGGCTGGACCTATGGATCATTGTGTGCAGCATGGGTGCGTTGTTTTGTGGGAAGATATGTACAGGTGCAAAATCATGTGTGGCTGTATGCTGCCTATGGCAGCCAGTAACACGCGTACATGCCGTGGAAAGTGGAGCGCAAGTAGCAGATGTCTGCTGCATGGACCAGGTGGGCTCAAGTCGAGGGTGCACGCGGGGGCAAAGGGGGCCGATCCACCCACTTTTTTCAGAGGGTATATGATATGGCATTTATAACGTGACTTGCAACTGATGCAACAGCCGGGGTTGAGGCGGGCAATAAAATGGCAAAGTCCATAAAGCCCCCTGCATGTTGAATTTGGGCGTTATATAACAGTAGGACTTTACACTAGTGACCAAAGCAAAAACCCATTGGCCAACGGCATTGAGACTTTCTCTATACCCCAGTAGAAGCCGCCTGGCCATTAAACTGGTCACGATTCCCCATGGTGGGCCAACAGCATCAAAGTTTGTGGGGCGACCTCTCTGTATGTGGCCAGGGCTTCGCTCTCAAGCCGAGGACCGCTTCAAATTCAATAGGGACAAAAAAAAACATTTTAACATCTGTTATCATTACTAAAGGGCCCGTGAGACATTATGCAGTACCTCTCTGTTGTAAAGTAGATCCTTGAGGCAGTAGCATGCCTTTAGGAATGTATTATGTTACAAGGTAAATCAGGTTTATTAAGTATTAATAATCAATGGAGCAAAGATCCCACTGACTACCACCACGCAGGCTACATTTCCCCCCAAGTGCCTGAGTTGGAACTAAGAACAAACAAACATTCCACACACCCACATAACATTCTCCAATGACATCATAGCATTCATATAGACATCCATGCAGGAAGGGATGAGAAACAAGATACAACAATAATAACACACACACCCACGCAGGTGGGCATGACAACAAGGAGCAACACACAGAGGAAGAAGCATAACACACCTTCCTACCTACAATAACACACTGACCACAACCACCTTAACCAGAGACTGACACCCAACCAGGCGTAACTGACATTCACAAACGTACACACACTACCATCAAGGAAATACAATTCACTTTCCATCCACCACTGCCACTGGTGGACGATCTAGATGGCCACTCTAGAGTACCAGCCTGCCCCTTCTTGGCCCTACATTCTACCGCCATGAACCACCAGACAAACAACCACTCCTTCCATCCACCACTCCTACTAATGTAACTCTAGACTGCCCCTCTAAAGCACTACGTCACCCCTCCTTGGGCCAGCACGCTGGCCTTCTGCACCCCAAAAAATCTAATCTAACTTCCAGTGGCAACCACAATCTGCACCGATCTGCAAAGCTAGCACACACCCACATGGAGAAGACTCTTTCAGACACTCAGACTCAAACACCACATACACAAAGTGAAAGACGCCACAAAAAAACAATGCAACCACCTTGAAAGACCATACAGTAGGTCTACTACCATACTGTAAGTCAAACCCAGCACGAATGGCAAAACAACCAAATGGGAACCACCATAAAGCAGGACTACTACCATAATGTAAGTTTGGCACAGCTCAAACTAAAGGTCCCACTGGCAAGATGGACACAGGTCACCAACTGGCCAACCTAAAAGAGCTCAAACCCAAAAATCATGAGGGTAGAGACAGTTGATCAATCTCACTCAATAAAGAATATATGGTAACTACTCAGTGGCAGGGCTCAACAAACACATTAAAATCAAATCATACAACATGTGTCCTTACAGATGTCCATCCATACCCGCTAACTCCAAGACCAGATAACACATCATCTCGACAACTCCAATGGGTGTAATTCACCAGCTGTTCCCGCCACCCTCCAAAAACACCAAGACTCCAACTACAGGTAACAACTGGAACTCCATATATATAGGTAACAAGAGGACCTCGAACCTTTCACTGGCAGGTGGGCGTCCCCAGCCAAACCAGCAACGGCTACCAAGCTGCGATGTGGAAAGTAACCCCCCCCACATCACTCCACACTCCTCACATGCCAATGAAAACAAAAGCATGGACTACGCCCACATACATCAGAGTACACTCCCTAAGAAGCGTCATGCATTCATCACTGATGCAATAGCAAGTCTCCAAACTTGCATACACATCACGCAGCACAATAATGCATTCTCGCTAAACAGCGTGCATCAAAATACCATTGTACTATTCCTCCTCCACACACAATACTGCATTTCTCCAAACTCCCCAGACTCACACTCTTCATACTGTAGGAGTACTCACCAATAATAATACATACATCAACACTGTGAACAACGTTATAGCTAAAGGTCCATGTCATATACGATAAACAGTTGATAAAAGCAGCTAAATCCAAGCTGTAAACCCCTCAACCCTGCAATTCCTCAAAATGGGTTAACACTAAATGATCTATCACTGTTACACCCCAGGCACAAAGAACCACACATCGAAACTCACTACATAGTAAAATTATGACATGCAAAAAGTCCAATGCCGCCACCTTGCAGCCATCAAACTGCGAATCCTCAAAATGTGGTTATTCTATGGCATGCAGGGTTGTAAAATAGATTCTCGAGGCAGCAGCATGTCTTTAGGAATGTATTATGTTACAAGGTAAATCAGCTTTCTTCAGAATTCATAATCAGAGGAGCAAGGATCTTATAGGGAGAGCCCACTGGCTCCCGCCACCAAGGCTGCATTTCCACCAAGTGCCTGGGTTGGAACTAAGAACAAACATAAACATTCCACGCACCCACATAACATTCTCCAATGACATCATAGCATTCATACAGACATCCACGCAGGAAGGGAAGAGAGACAAGATACAACACTCCGTCCTACGGTCATCAGCGCAAGCACCATTCATTTGCACCTACACTGCTCCCGTTCCCTTTATGCTCACCGCCAGGAGTTTCCATCACGACGAAGACCCTGTGAAAATAGCATTACTGTGACAAGACCATGAAGAAATCCTACCCACGAGAGGATGGAGTAATGAGGCTCGAGCCTTGGTATCCAATAATCACAGCTGATGGAGAAAATCTGTCAGCAAAAAGAAAGAAGGCCGGAGTTAGGTGTTTGGTGCTGGGACTGTGCTTACACTGCAGATCCCATTTCCGAGCTCATGCAGAGCCAAATCAATGCATCTTTCTGAGGTTCAGAAAATGTGTCCTGTTAAAATGCCAAATATGTAATACCGGCCTCTCTTGGCCCTCTTCCTGCTCCCACCTGTGAGGCTAAAAACCTCGGGGTCATCTTCGACTCCACACTTTCCTTCTCTCCTTACATCTCTGACGTCTCTAAAAAGTCACACTATCAGCTGTACCTCCTCAGAGGTATTCTTCCCTTCCTCTCCTTCCCTCAGAAGCTCACTGTCTCCAGAGCTTCTCTCTATTGCAGCTGCCTCTTTCTAAATCTGCCTGCTTCTACTCTCTGACCTCTGCAACTCATCCAGAACAGGACTGCAAGACTTGTCCTTGGCCTCAAGCCCAGGGATCGTATCTCTCCAGGACTGAAATCTCTGCACTGGCTCCCAGTGCGAGATAAGTCCAAAACCCTCTGCATCGTCCACAAGTCCTTCTGGGGCCTGGGGCCTCAATACCTTCAACTCTCGCTTCCTAGATATCTTCCTTGGAGCTCTTCACTGATCCGCCTCCAACTCCCTCAGGGTCAGTCGCTTCTCCAAGCAACCAGTTGGTGGTAGATCTCTCTCTTCGGCTGGTGCCTCCCCAGTGGAGTAACTTTTCTGAAAATGTTGGGGTGGACATGACATCTGAAGAAAAGTTGTCCCCAGCCAAATTAATGGGGACAAAATGGTGTGCCATGAAAGTTGGGGGGGACAAACACCTCTGTCCCCCCCTAAAATTACGCCCATGAGCCTCCCTCTGAAACAGCCTCCATGCCTCCCTGAAACTTGAGGAGAACCATCTTCGGTTCCGGAAGCACCTTAAAACCTTCCTCTTTGCTTCTGCTTTCTCTCCCCCTCTCCCCTGCTGAATTCCTGGCTGATACTGAGGTGTTATGACCGGCTCTTGGTCATAGGGTTCCCTCCAAGGGACACTCAGGATACACAGGCCAGGTACGCATAGTGGTTACTTTATTAGCTTCTTAGGTTACAGGATCAGATGTCAACAAGTCATTAGGAGATAAAGAGGAAAGGGACAGGAGCCCACTGGCTCCCACCACCCAGGCTCACATAATCTAACTGCCTGGGTTAGAACCCATTCAACCCCAAACATTCTAATCTCACACTCCAGACTCACAGCCTACATTCTGATGGTGACATCAATCCTGGCTCAGCACACATGCAAGTATAAGAGCCAACCCTAACACCTCCTTTCCTACAACAAACAAACACACCTCAAACACACACTTAGAGAAAGCAACCCTAACACCTCCTCCTCTTGCATAAAGAACAACACACACTTTCCCAACAGCAAGACACACCTCACTCTCAGCAGAGTTCCGCTAACCCCAGAGATTGAACAAACAGGCGTAACTAACATCCTATGACAGTCCCAGCCGCCACAACTAACATTCCTAACCAATCAAAACATCACAAATCGCCTTCCGTTCCCGCCTGCCACAAAGGAACCTCGAACTGCCACTTTCGAGCACTAACCGCCCACCTCGGCAAACAAACCACAACACTACCAAGACCAACCAACACACAGCTCCTTCCGTTCCTCTCTGCCACAAAGGAACCTCGGACTGCCACTTCCGAGTACTAACTCTCAAAACCGGGAAAAACCAGGTACTGTCATAACTGCGCAAGATACTTACTAACAACCCAACAATCTACCTGGGTCACCAAGAAACCACAGTCACAACTCATGCCGCTGTCAAATCCATTCCAAAATTCAAGCAACACAGACACACCTAATCACCAGTCACTCACCTCATCACACCAATAAAGAAACGCAACCAGCTGTCACTAAACAACCACCACCAGCATAACGCTACAAATGTTGGCCAGACAAATGAGCCCTTCAAAACCAAATAAACACCCCAAAGTGAACACAGCTGCAGATGAAACGTTGCCAGGCTTCTGAAATTAATCAAGAGCGGACTCAAGAACAATTCCAAAAGTCACCTAAAGTTAAAAGAAAACACTAAATGCAATGTAACTTGCATCTCCAGAATTCCAAGCAATCCCTGGACCTTAACAACTCCAGGGTCACCAAAAACATCAAAGCTTCACACAGCTTCAAGTAACCATTTTCTACTCCGCAGAGCTAGACACCTTCAAAAACAACATAGAAGCTTCACACAGCTTCAGGCACTAGTCCCCTGCTAGATGCCTCTGGACTGCTCCGCAGAGCCACAATCCAAACCAACATAAAAGCTTCACTAGGTTTCATGTGAACTCCTCAGAGCCACCAATCATCACAAAAACACAGCTTTGCAAAGCTTATGGTACTAGTCTCCTACTAGGTACCTCTGGACCCCTCAGAGTCACTAACCAATTAATCAAAGTTCCAACTAGCGTCTATACTAGCCTACCACTAGTAACATCACTAACCCCACAGGGCCTCAAAACACCAAACACCTCCAACTCCGCAGAGTCCCCTGACCAACCCTGGTCATGTACATCAATTAAAACATAATCCAAAAACAATAAAAGATTTCAAAACCCAACACTGGTCATGCACCAACACTAAAACATTCACATACTGCTACAACACACACACAAACATGTTCAAAATACAGACAACCCCGGCATAGAATGTTAACTGCTAAGGAGCGCTGCAGTCACTCTGGCAGTCATCATGGGTTGCACATCCATGCACGCACAAACAAAACATCACACCTACAATGCCTCAAAAATGGTTATAGTAAGCATTGCAATGACATATCAATAATCACATTATAAATTTCAGATCTCATTTCCTAAAAGTCCATGTTGCCAAAGCATGGGCAACTCTAAATGCTGAAATGACTCAAAGATTGTGGTAACCATTAATGACCAACATCACTCTTATTGTGCTTTAAGATCACAAATCTCACACCACACACACACAAGCAAAACATAGTCTTAGGATGATCAGAACATTGAAACATAGTACATCCAAGTCACATTTTCTAAAAGTCCATGTCGCCATTAAACAGGTAACCTAATATGCTAAAATGCCTCAAAACGTTATACTAAGCATAATAGGATCAACACCCTTTGATTGTCCACCTCAATCAACCTCATATGTGCCACTCACACACAACCCCTGTCACAACACAAATGTGGAAACCAACTTTAAATGAGACCTAAACGTGCATGTTGCCAACTGGGGCCAACTCTAAAACCAACCTGCAATGCCTCAAAATGGTTACATCTAAAATAAAATGCATCTCCTATTCTAAGTGCAACATCATTCTCACTAATACTTCACTACTAATTCACTACTAATGCACAACAGTACTCTTCAGTCACTGCTTGCCACATCGTTGCTCAATCCATTATGACATTTTACTTTTAAATGAAACTCCAAAATTTCTTCTGCAAGCATAAACTAATCATCCCCAAAAACTACTATCATACCCAAACCCAAACAGTAACCATTTTCTCATTGCATGGTCCCCACCTCAGACCAAATCAGCATAGCGTCTATTCTCATTAAAACCTTTAGCCTCCAGGTGCATAAAAGGCACAATTACGCTTACTTGGCATGGAAATTACACTTCCCCTTTTTAAATAATGCTGGCATAGTCACTCAGGAAATGGTGGCACACTTGGGCAGCCTCATGCAACCCTGCCAATGTCTCCTCATGTACCAGGGGGCCTGCTCCTGGCAGACTCCAACAGGCCATCCTTGCCCCAGGCTCCATGGGGCAGGGTGCTTCTGACACCCCTGGGTGTCCGCCTGCAACAGCCCTGGGGGCTGACTAAAGAAGTACTTGGTGGCTGACTCAAACAGCCCTGAGTGCTTTCCATTTCTCCAGACTCTTGGACAGCCTCTAATGACTCCTGGCCTCAAACAGGGCACTCTCCATTCTTCCCAGGGGTCTCCTCTGACAGGCTGTCCCTTCCAGCCCTGGGTGCTTTCCATTTCTCCAGACTCTTGGACAGCCTCTAATGACTCCTGGCCTCAAACAGGGCACTCTACCTTCTTCCCAGGAGTCTCCTCTGACAGGCTGTCCCTTCCAGCCTGGTGGACTGGCTCAAACAGCCCTGGGTGATTTCCATTTCTCCAGACTCTTGGAGAGCCTCTAATGACTCCTGGCCTCAAAGAGGGCACTCTACCTTCTTCCCAGGGGTCTCCTCTGACAGGCTGTCCCTTCCAGCCCTGGGTGGACTGGCTCAAACAGCCCTGGGTGGTGGGTGCAAACAGTCTATGGGGGGCAGTGGGCTCTCCCTCTCTCCTTTCATTCACTTGTCCTCTTGCCTGCACCCCCCCGCAGCAGAGTCTCTTCTCCTCTCTCACATGACATCACACAGGTACCTGTATCTCCTTTTGCTTCACTTGGTGTCCACTCCAAGGTCCTCCTTCACCATACCTTGGACCATCCTCGTCGCCAATTGTTATGACCGGCTCTTGGTCATAGGGTTCCCTCCAAGGGACACTCAGGATACACAGGCCAGGTACGCATAGTGGTTACTTTATTAGCTTCTTAGGTTACAGGATCAGATGTCAACAAGTCATTAGGAGATAAAGAGGAAAGGGACAGGATCCCACTGGCTCCCACCACCCAGGCTCACATAATCTAACTGCCTGGGTTAGAACCCATTCAACCCCAAACATTCTAATCTCACACTCCAGACTCACAGCCTACATTCTGATGGTGACATCAATCCTGGCTCAGCACACATGCAAGTATAAGAGCCAACCCTAACATGAGGCTGCACTGGTTACCTGGCCACCCTTCTGTTCTCGGGCCCAAGCCCTGCCAGTTGCACGCCTGCAATGCCTCGCTGGCAACCTCTGCACCTGGGGACTGTTTTCTGTATCCCTACAGTCCCCCCAACAGCACTTATGTCTGCACTCACCCTGCACTTGCCACCAGCTGGCTGTTTTTTATTTATCTTGTTTATTTTATTATCCCATGTACTGCACTTTCTCCCTTTCCCCCTTCCCTTGCTTGCACTATCTGAATGACACTTGGCCTGGTAAGATTGTTGTCTGTGTTCCCTCTGTTCCCCCTCCCCTGCCTCATTGGGCCTTGAAACACTTGTGTATAGGCGTGTTATAAATGCCATATCATATCAATGCTGTGAAGCTGGACCATACAAAACAAACTATTTTATCAGTTATGTATATTTTGATCTTTTATAGCTCAGTCTCTAACAGTGGGACTGGGATTCGAACCCCAGTTGCTCGAGCAGCCACCGGGATTCAAACCTGTGTTGCTCTGTTTTGTCTTTGTCTTACAAGACAAAAGCGTCTCTCCCCTGAGCTATCATGGCATGACACAAGAACACTGCTGTCGGATTCAGAGCAAAGTGTTTGAGAGAGGCCACCAATCCAGTAATGGGTGTAGAAGTCTGCTTTTTCTGGGTAGGGTTTATGAGCACAGAGGCGTTCACAGTGGGAACAGTTGAACATTTTTTTTAACCGAGCTGGCATCCTCCACTGCCTGGGCTGCTGGCGGCCTCCCAGTCCGCCCATGTACCCAAGTGAATGCGGTAAAGGGAGCCCCACCGAGTAAACGGGGCCTCTCCCACTCCCCACCTACAGCGCATGTCCGCACAGAACTCTTCCGGCTGGTAATTACAGGCCGCCTGAACTGCTGCGGCCAGCTCTATTCAGGAATCCCTGAAACACACCCACTCAAGCCACAAAGGGTGGAACAGCAGGTCGCCAGAGAGAACCCTGATTAAAAGAAACACGACAGCATCAAGCCCACACTAAATGCCAAAACTCTTTGCAAAATAGGCCCCAGGCTATGGCTAAGCACTGGCATCGCGGCAAAGGCGGCGTGGGCTGACAGGCCAGCTCCTCTGAAGGGACGGTATGGCTGGGGAATTCAAAGACGTGCCACCATGCACCCCTGAAGTATGGTGCTATTGCAGGTCCACTGAGGCCGGTGGAACCATGCCCGCAAGCCAGATATGCCAACCACCACTGAGCCCTATGGCGTAGCTAGTACCTACTCAGCCTTTCTGCCTTCCAAGGTCGATACATTGAGAGCCATTCAATCATGCAATAGTGACAGCTATTATTACAGCACTTAGAAGCAACAGGAATAAATAGTGCACGAAGCGCTGTATAAAAACCTAATATTATTTCATGCCACTGCAGGCAATGGGATTATACGTTTACGTTTTAGTTCCAAAATTCTGCCTCACTCTGACTCCTAGGTGCCCTAAAGGCCTGCAGTTGCTGTCTGCAACCATGCCTCTGCTAGAGGAGGAGAGCTGTACAGGCGGCAGCACCACACAAAGAAATACAAAGCCTGACTCCCCACCTCCACTACAGGGAGACGTATAGGAAGAGCAGGAGGAGAGCAGTGGGTAGGCGGAGCACCACCTCTGCCTACCGTAAGGACTTGAAGACAGGCGAATGATATGTGTAGCAGCAAGCAGGAAAAGTGTGTGTGTGTATGATGTATCTACGTGTGTATCTCTGTCTGAGTGTGAGCATGTGAACATGTGTGTGGCAGTTGGTGAGCAGATGCATGTGGATCTAGGTCACGTGGCCTAAGCCTCAGCCACCTGTCAATCCCTTTAAACTGTTGGTGCCTTCCTGTCTTTGCCAACCTTTCCCCCTATTTAAGCAGCCCTACAGCCTCTTTTCCTTTTCAGCAGGTGCAAGTGGCCTAAGCCACACCCACCTTCATAGCCCTGCCTCTTATTTTCCACTCTTAACTCTTAGATTAAGGGTGTCTCTCGGCTGGGCGTCTGAAGTTATCGGCAGATGAAGAAAAGGGCAATTCCTGTTTGGACCAGGAAGACCCAGGGCCCAAATCCCTGCTCAGACAACAGTTAAGCACACACCAACATGCGTTTTCTCCCTCTGTGCCCACAGGCCATCTCCACCATCACCAGGCAACTTCAACGACATCACCCCTCCTCTAAGGCATGGACTCCGCAATTCAGCAAGCTCACCCACATCAGCCCCAAGCCCATCTTCAGCCCCTCACCATCCATAACACGCAAGTTGATGCTCGCTGACGTCTGCTCAGCTATCAACTATGAATCAGACTTTATCGACCTCATCACTACACACAACGTTGATACCATCTTCATTACTGAGACCTGGCTGACACCCCCCTCCACCCACATCCTAGACATCCTTGTCCCTGACGGCTACAGCATCCAACACAGAGACCGGCCGAGCAAGAGGCAGAGGACTCACAGTCATCAACAAGACCTTGTGGTCTTGCACCAGACTTGTTGACAACATTGGCTCCTTCAACGTCCTCTTCTGCCACTTCCTGCTCTCCCCGACAGTCACAGACACCTTCCTCCTCATCTACAGACCACCGAAACCCAACTCCGTCTTCATCAGAGACTTAACAACATGGTCACCATCATGTCCCTCAAACACACCAACATCTTCCTAGGCGACTTCCACCTCCCAGGCAACAAGGCCACCAAACTGAAGAAGGAAGCTCTCCTCAGCCTTCTCGACACACTCAGCCTAACACAGCACTCAAAAGACCCAACACACGAGAAAGGTAACATCCTCGACCTTATCATCACTGCACTGTCTTCCCTCCACTACAGCTCTCCTCTCCCGCTTGACTGTTCTGACACCACCCCAGTCAAGATCGCCCAGCAGAAACCCATCAGACAAATCTTTAGGTCCTTCAAGGACTTCCCGTTGGAAACCCTCACGGACGACCTCACAAACGTCCACCTTACATGGACTGAACACCCCCAAACAAACTACGACTCTCTACTGGAAGCACTCAATGCCACCCTCTCAGCCTCAATCGACCGATACGCGCCTCTGAAACAACACACCTGCATACCGAAACCGTCAGCACCTTGGTGCACGCAAGAACTCAACAACAGCAAAAGAATTATCAGGAAACAAGAGAAAACCAGCCGCAGCTACAGGACTGCATCCGGCATGGCGCTCCTCAAAGAACTCGGAGCAAGCCGCTGACAACTGATCAACACCGTCAAGTCCTCCTACTATCAGAAGACCATAGCAGAAGCTGATGACAAAAGCAGAGCCCTCTTCAAAGTGATCAAGCACCGTTTCAACCTGCTACCTGACCCTGCCGTATCAAACTCCATAAAAAATGCACTGCCATCAACATCTCTTTCATCGACAAAATTAGCAAGATTCACCAGTGCATAGACATGAGCTCTGCATCCACAGACCCACCACACTTCCCTCCTCGCGAAATCGCCACACCCTGTACAACTTTCAAGACACTCTCGACCTGGCCATCCTCAAAGCCACGTATACAGACAACATCCTAAAGACCCTCCCTGCAGAACATCTCCTCCCTACCTGGCAATCATCATATGTTGTTGCACTTCTTGATCCAGCCTCTAGCAGCACCCTTTATACTGTAGTATTTACTGAACCCGGCATATGTACTAAGTGAACCCATCTAGCCATCTTTCTACGACAGACCTTAATACCGTGAACTATTCGTACTAGTATCACTGCGCACCTAACCTGTCACCCTCGTTGAATATTGCTCCATTGCCTCTAATGACCGCATACTCTCTGTACCATCTCACCTAGCCATCAATGCAATGCTTCTACTATTTTGTCCTGCCTACTTCACCATATAGCCCTGCATACAAGTGCTTGTACAAACCCCACTCAGCTATCCCAACTAGTCATGTCCCCCCCACAGGAAACCAGAACATGCTCTAAAGGCACATACATCTATCAAGGCGCAGGCCTGGACCATATTCGCTGACCAAGACACCACCCCTCTCTTGCCCCATGCCATTCTTACCTACAACAGCAGCCTTCCCCTCCATAGTAAACAAAACATCTACCACTCCACAAACCTTGCTCTTAGGCACAGTAGCCATAGAACTCACACTCGCTCCCCACCACGCTATAGTAGCAAGTACTGACAGCCCTTTCTCCACTACCATTTAGACCACCCCATGCCTAGGATCCATGCACCAGACGCGCCTCAGGTCAAGAACCCACAATCACACCCTTGTACTCAAAAGACCAATAATGGGGGCCTCCAGGAGACTTAGAATCTCCTCCTGCACTCACCAATGCCTTCCCGTTTCATAGAAACAGGATACCCCACACTCCAATCTCTCCCAAACTCCCACTAACAACCCATACAGGACATGCAAATCCCCCTCCCACACGCTTACCACCTCAGCTACCGCTCCTCATCCCAAAAAAACAGTATTCCTATTCCAAAGCCCTTCCTGCTAAAACTGTCTACACAGATCCACTCTCCTCGCCAAGCCAACAAAACTCTTCTGCCAACACACTCCTGAAAGAGGCATTACTAAATGTGCGTTCACTAGGAGCACATGCCATAGACATACACAACCTCATCCTGGAACACCAACTAGACTTCTTAGCAGTGACTGAAACCTGTCTCCATCCAGCCTCAGGTCCACTACTGACTAGCCATCCCACCAAACTATACCATTCTCAGAACTGACCGCCAAGATGCCACGGGAGGAGGAGTAGCCATCATCGCTAAAACCTCCTTACAGTTCAGAGCCTACAACATAGATATAATAGACGGCTACAAATTCCTAGCCCTTAAACTATCCACTGATCCCAAAACAACACTGAACTTCCTCATAGTCTATGGAGCACCTAGCTCCTCTAATCATCCAGATATAGATATCCCATTGCAGGTTACCCCTTTCCTTAAACATAAGACCAAATTCATACTTCTAGGAGACATTAACCTGGGTTTTAACAACGTTCTTGACCACAAAGCCACAGCCTTCCACACTGCATTGCAGGAAATGCAGTTAGGCCAAATTGTCAACATACCCACCCATACAAAAGGAAGAATCCTAGATTGGATCTTATCCCTGAACACCATAGTATCCCTTGAAGACATCCTAAAAATCTCCTGGTGAGAACATTTTCTAGTCCGCTTGAACGTATCAACTTCAAAAGCTCAAGAATCACCCTCACCACCACCTATTCCAATTAATGGTGAGAAATTCACATAAGCTCACATCAGAAAACCTGACCCCAGTCCTCCATAAGCTACTCAACGCACAACCCAAAATGAATTCCCACCCTGACAGCATATCCCTATTTTACCACTCCTGTTTGAAAACAGCTATTGATGAAGTAGCTCCATGCAAGTCTAAGCTACCTAGACCTAAACTAACCAACTCCTGGTTCAATGACGAACTCATCGAATTTATAAGAAACAAAAGATCACTAGCACACCTTACTAGAAAAAAACCTCTATTGAGTCCAAAAAAGAACTTCAGTTAATCTCACAAAAATATAAACTACCAGTTATTTCCCACAAAGCCAGCACCCTGAACCTACGCATCACTAATGCTGCTTCAAACAGTAAAGAATTATTCTCAATTCTTAGAGAATTGGAAACACCCCTCCCTCCTCGTAGCCCAGCTATCGCTAGTAAAGCATGGTGCACCACCATCCAGAATGCCATAGCCACCAAAATCAAGTCCCTCCAAGACAAAATCGTCATGAAAAGAAACCTACTGGCCCACAGTACCGACACCGCTCCAATCGTCCTGACTGATAACAAAATATCAGCAACCCAGTTCAACTTCACCCCCGTCACCCAAGACCAAGTACTCAAGACTATCGCCTCCTTCAAACCTTCAAATCCCTGCCAAATTAGTCAAGACCTGTGCTCCTACCGTAGCACCCATCATCACCAAATTTATAAACGCTTCCTTTAGTACCAACTCCATCCCTTCAGATATCAAAGAAGCCTGGATCACGCCCCTGCTGAAAAAAAACCACTCTGGACCCCACCATTCCCACCAATTACAGACGCATTACCACAGTCCCCTTACTCCTTAAAATAATTGACAAAATTGCATACACGCAAGTACAAATACATCTAGAAAACAATCACCTATTAGGCGATAGACAATCTGGCTTTCGACCCAAACACAGCACAGAGATAGCACTACTTGACTTAAAAAATCAGATGGACGCTATCAGAGACTCAGGGACCCTATGCATCCTACTATTACTCGACCTGTCTGCGGCATTCAATTTAGTATACCATGATAAATTATGCCTAGCACTATCAAAAATGTCCAATTCTCTAACGACGCAACCGCATGGATCAAATCGTTCTGATCAGAACGTATGTCCAGGGTAGTCATTGGCGAGGAGGCAGCGGATCCCATAACAGTCCCCTTAGGCGTTCCGCAAGGATCGTGCCGCTCCCCCACTCTCTACAATGCCTATACGAAACTTCTTTTCGCAGCAATAGATGCCATGCGAGTAATTTACACCAATTTTGCGGATGATACACAGATACTTATCCCAAACACTAGCAATATAGATCGCGACTCCATCCTCATAAACAACATCTATTCACTCGTTCAGAACTGGATGGCAACAAACAGTCTCTGCCTTAATGGAGAAAAGACTGAGATCCTCATTTTAGGCTCACCAGCCCGACTGAAAAAGCTACATCAGGACTATACCTCTATTGTTATAGATGGTACTTCCATTCCCATCTTCAACCAAGTTAAAACCCTAGGGGTCTACCTAGACTCAAGCCTAACCATGGGCAAACATTCAATTCACTTGCCTCATCCACAGCCTACACAGCCAAACTCATTGCCCTCAGTCGACAATTTCTCACTCCACAGAACTGTATCATACTAGCAAGAGCCCTACTCTTGCTAGGCACCACTCGAAAAATTTAGCCAAACTGCAATTATTGCAAAATAAAGCATTAAGAGCAGCCTTTGGAATAAAAAAGGGATCACATATCACATACAAGAAGAGAGGTACTCTGGTTACCTATTCAAGCTAGAATCCTACACAAAACACTTACCACCATACATAAGTTCATCACCCAAAATGCCCCTACCTATCTGAATCAATGCCTCAATTGAAAAACGTCAACCATATCTCTCAGATCTAACTCCAGCACCCACCTGATTATTCCCCGCTTCAAGAACTCAAGAACAGGAGGATCAAGCTTCCCCGTAGCAGCGCCCAGAATCTGGAACTCACTCCCCTCCAACATAAGCAATAAGCCCTCCCACACTCTGTTTAAGCAACTCCTAAAAACCTGGCTATTCAATAAATTCTAACCTGTCTATCTCACAAGCCTCATTTACAACTACATATTTTGATGATTGAATTTAATTGTAGACTGTTGTTAACTGGCTTTTCTCTGTAACTATCATATCTTGTTGTTATTACCTGGCATTTCTTTGCACTGTAACCAGAAAGCATTACTGCAATTACTGTAACCTACGCCGTGATAACCCAGGGTTTGGGTGTATAATCAAATGTAATCAATAAATAAATAAATACAAATCAACAGCGCCCTAACTCAAGGCACCTTCCCATCAACCCTAGAGACATGACAAATCCTCCTTCTACTAAAGAAACTCACTCTGGATCCAGACAACCTAGGCAACTTTCGCCCCATTACCCATCTTCCCATCCTAGGTAAGATCGTCGAGAAAGTGGCTGCATAACTGCAGCAACACATCGACACTAACAATCTCCTCCAGACCTACCAATCTAGGTTCAGACCCAGATGCAGCATGGAGACAGCAACCATACTTGGCAACTGCCACCCCTGCCTCCTAGTTCTACTCTACCTCTCGGCCGCTTTCGACATAATAGACCATGGGTGCACAACATACGGCCCGCGGGCCAGTTGCGGCCCGCCATGCTCTTTTGTCCGGCCCGCGAGGCTCAAAGACTTTCTTAATGGAGGGTGGCCCGCGGCCGCCCTCCATTAGGAAAGTCTTTGTTGTCTTCAGGGCCGGACAAAACACTGGCCCTCATTGGCTCAGCACACACACGCACCACGTCACTCCTACGAGCCACGTAATGCGTGTGTGCTGCACCAATGGAGGGCCAGCACTACGGCTGGCGTGGTCCATAAGGCTTGATGCCGGAAGGCATTTCAGCCTTGGACCACGCCAGCCGTAGTACGATTCCAGCGTTCCAGCTTACCTGCCTTCCAGCACGTCTCCGGTAAGTGCTCTGTTTGTGTTTGTGTGTCGGGTTTGTTTTGCTTTATGTTTGTGTGTGTATGTTGAGATGCGGGTGTGGGGGGGGGGTCGGATGTGTATGAATGTTTGTATTTGAATGTATTTTGTGTGTGTATGTTGAGATGCGGGGGTGGGGGTGTGTGTCGGATGTGTATGAATGTTTGTATTTGAATGTATTTTGTGTGTATGTTGAGATGCGGGGGTGGGAGGTGTGTCGGATGTGTATGAATGTTTGTATTTGAATGTATTTTGTGTGTATGTTGAGATGCGGGGTGAGGGGGTGTGTCCGAAGTGTATGAATGTTTGTATTTGAATGTATTTTGTGTGTATGTTGAGATGCGGGGGTGGGGGGGTGTGTCGAATGTGTATGAATGTTTGTATTTGAATGTATTTTTTGTGTATGTTAAGATGCAGGGGTGGGGGGGTTGTGTCGGATGTGTATGAATGTTTTTATTTGAATGTATTTTGTGTGTATGTTGAGATGCGGGGGTGGGGGGGTGTGTCGGATGTGTATGAATGTTTTTATTTGAATGTATTTTGTGTGTATGTTGAGATGCGGGGGTGGGGGGGTGTGTCGGATGTGTATGAATGTTTTTATTTGAATGTATTTTGTGTGTATGTTGAGATGCGGGGGTGGGGGGGTGTGTCGGATGTGTATGAATGTTTGTATTTGAATGTATTTTGTGTGTATGTTGAGATGCGGGGGTGGGGGTGTGTCGGATGTGTATGAATGTTTGGATTTGAATGTTTTTTGTGTGCTGAGTTGGGGGGTGGGGGTTCGGGTCTGTATGGGTGCATGTTTGTGTGTGTGCTGAGTTGGGGGGTGGGGGGTTCGGGTCTGTATGGGTGCATGTTTGAGAGTGTGTGCTGAGTTGGGGGGTTTGGAGTTGGGGGGGTTCGGGTCTTTATGGGTGCATGTTTGTGTGTGTGCTGATTTGGGGGGAGGGGGGTTCGGGTCTGTATGGGTGCATGTTTGTGTGTGTGCTGAGTTGGGGGTGGGGGGTTCGGGTCTGTATGGGTGCATGCTTGAGAGTGTGTGTGCTGAGTTGGGGGGTGGGGGGTTTGCAGTTGGGGGGTTCGGGTCTGTATGGGTGCATGTTTGTGTGTGTGTGCTGAGTTGGGGGGTGGGGGGTTCGGGTCTGTATGGGTTCATGCTTGAGAGTGTGTGCTGAGTTGGGGGTTTTGGAGTTGGGGGGGTTCGGGTCTTTATGGGTGCATGTTTGTGTATGTGCTGAGTTGGGGGGTGAGGGTTTGGGTCTGTATGGGTGCTTGTTTGAGAGTGTGCTGATTTGGGGGGAGGGAGGGTTCGGTTCTGTATGGGTGCATGTTTGTGTGTGTGCTGAGTTGGGGGGTGGGGGGTTCAGGTCTGTATGGGTGCATGCTTGAGAGTGTGTGTGCTGAGTTGGGGGTTGGGGGGTTTGGAGTTGGGGGGATGGGGGGTTTGGGTCTTTATGGGTGCATGTTTGTGTGTGTGCTGAGTTGGGGGTGGGGGTTCAGGTCTGTATGGGTGCTTGTTTGAGAGTGTGCTGATTTGGGGGGGGTGGGGGATTCGGGTCTGTATGGGTGCATGTTTGTGTGTGTGCTGAGTTGGGGGGTGGGGGGTTCGGGTCTGTATGGGTGCATGCTTGAGAGTGTGTGTGCTGAGTTGGGGGGTGGGGGCGTGGGGGGTTCGGGTCTTTATGGGTGCATGTTTGTGTGTGTGCTGAGTTGGGGGTGGGGGTACGGGTCTGTATTGGTGCTGGTTTGTGTGTGCTGATTTGGGGGGTGGGGGTTTGGTTGGGGGTGAGGGGGCCATGGGGTGGGGGGTTTGGTTGGGGGTGAGGAGGCCATGGGGCATAGTGTTTGGTTGGGGGTGAGGGGGCCATGGGGTGGGGGGTTTGGTTGGGGGTGAGGAGGCCATGGGTCATAGTGTTTGGTTGGGGGTGAGGGGGCCATGGGGCATAGTGTTTGGTTGGGGTGAGGGACATGGGGCATGGTGTTTGGTTGGGGGTGAGGGGGCCATGGGGCATAGTGTTTGGTTGGGGGTGAGGGGGCCATAGGGCATTGTGTTTGGTTGGGGGTGAGGGGGCCATGGGGCATAGTGTTTGGTTGGGGGTGAGGGACATGGGGCATTGTGTTTGGTTTGGTGTAAGGGGGCCATGGGGCATAGTGTTTGGTTGGGGGTGAGGGACATGGGGCATATTGTTTGGTTGGGGGTGAGGGGGACATGGGGCATAGTGTTTGGTTGGGGGTGAGTGACATGGGGCATTGTGTTTGGTTGGGTGTAAGGGGGCCATGGGGCATAGTGTTTGGTTGGGGGTGAGGAACATGGGGCATAGTGTTTGGTTGGGGGTGAGGGGGTCATGGGGCATAGTGTTTGGTTGGGGGTGAGTGACATGGGGCATAGTGTTTGGTTGGGGGTGAGGGGGACATGGGGCATAGTGTTTGGTTGGGGGTGAGGGGGACATGGGGCATAGTGTTTGGTTGGGGTGAGGGGGCCATGGGGCATAGTGTTTGGTTGGGGGTAAGGGGGCCATGGGGCATAGTGTTTGGTTGGGGGTAAGGGGGCCATGGATGGGGCATAGTGTTTGGTTGGGGGTAAGAGGGCCCTGGGGCATAGTGTTTGGTTGGGGGTGAGGGGGCCCTGGGGCATAGTGTTTGGTTGGGGGTGAGGGACATGGGGCATTGTGTTTGGTTGGGTGTAAGGGGGCCATGGGGCATAGTGTTTGGTTGGGGGTGTGGGACATGGGGCATAGTGTTTGGTTGGGGGTGAGGGGGACATGGGGCATAGTGCTTTGTTGGGGGTGAGTGACATGGGGCATAGTGTTTGGTTGGGGTGAGGGGGCCCTGGGGCATAGTGTTTGGTTGGGGGTGAGGGGGCCATGGGGCATAGTGTTGCACTCCAAGAGTGAACCCAATAATAAAGCTAAAACAGGCACAGTTAGGAGATGTTCATCTTTGGCTTTTTGAGGAAACCTGACTCAACGAAGGCCATACTCCTCTTGGGCAACCCAAATAGCAAACTGTAGCAGTCCAAAATAACGGCATGTCCAATCTAGGGTCAATAAAATATATATAAGTTAATTAAACAGGCGAGATACAATAACTAAATAGAAATAAATTATAACAATGGAAAATGTGTAGTACAAAATGTAAGTTTGAAATGCAAATAAAAATCGTTACCCCTCAAAAACATTCTTTTTCCATGTGTTTAGTACAACTTGGGGGTTTAAAAAGCCTCCTGCCACGCCCCGCCTACCGCCCCGCCCACATTTACTTTTCGGCCCACTATAGCCCTCATGTAAGGTACTTTCGGCCCTCTGTCAAAATCAGTTGTGCACCCCTGAGACCAACAGGTGCTTACAGACACCCTACATCAGTGCATGGGAATAAGCAACAGTTTCCTATGCTGGTTCAGGTCCTAACTCGCCAACTACCAGCAGTTTGTTCAGATGGAATCCACTAGATCGCCAGTGCTACCTGTCACCTGTGGAGTCCCGCAGGGTTCCATCCTCTCCCAGTGATCTTCAATCTCTACGTGGAGCAGCGGGAGCCCTCCTAGCCACACAAAACATCAACACCCACCAGTACACCGACAACACACAGCTATACCCCAAGATCATCTCTATCAAGGACATCCATAGGCTCAAAACCCTCCTTTTGCTGATCCAGTCTTGGATGTGCAGTGTATACTTGAAGTTGAACCCCTCCAAGACCAAATTCCTACTTCTCACCAACAACACCGAACACCCAACGAATACAGACCTGGCTATCAACCATGAACTCAGAGGGCTTCACACAGAGCTCACCGCCTGTGCCGAGTCCCTAGGGTTCCACATCGACAAACAACTTTCCAACAAGACACATATAGCTAAGGAAACTCAGACAGTTTGGTACCAGCTCTCCCTCCTGAAAGTCAAGCCCTTCCTCCTACCAGGCAGCTTCAGATCCATCATTCAAGCACTGGTCCTATCGCACCTGGATGGTGCAATGCACACCTCGAAGGTATCCTGTCATCCTCCCGTGGGCCCCAGAGAAGTGTCCTACATGTGGCTGCACACCTCATCAAGGTTCTACACAGATATAACCACATCACCCCAGCCCTCACCAACCTTCAATGGCACCAACTGCGTGCACAAATTACCTACAAGTCTTGCTGCATCATCTATAAGGCGGTCGCCCTCAAGTCACCTAGCTACCTTGCAGAGAAGCTCAGCATCTAAGGTGGACAGCGCACCACCAGAAGCCAGGACACATGGAGACTTCAAATCCGCTGCTGCACAAAGGAATGGACCAGAAAACAAGCCTTGTCTTCCTCTGCCCCAAGACCTCCCTGTCAGCAGCAGACTCGGCCCCACAGTCCTTCAATTCAGAAAAGAACTCAAGACCCACCTCTTCATGGAGTCTCTCCTCCACAACATGTAGGCCATCACGTCGCCCCTCGCGCCACCTGACTTTCTAGACGCCGCCCACCCCTCTCCACCCCACCATCCCATACAGCTGTACCCCTCCTCTGCACCCCTCTTAATCCTACCCCTGCTGTATATCTGTTCTGTTGTCACCTCTGAAAAGTGCTCTGTCTTGCCTCACTACTGTTGTATACCTCTATAAAGCGCTCAGTTATGTATCTGTATTGTGTATACCTCTGTAAAGCGCTGTGTTGCGTCTCAGAGTTAGGTCTGTGCTCAATAAATACCATAATAATACTGTTTGTATACATGTGTCTGCGTGTGTCTTACTTCTGAGTGTGTGTATTAGTATGTACATCTATGCTTGAGTGTGTGTATGTGTGAGTGTGTGTATATCTGTGTGTGAGTGTGTATATCTGTGGATGAGTGTGTCTTTGAGTGCACATGTCTGTGTGTAAATCAGTGTATGACCCAGTGTGAATGCACACATGCAGGGTCAGACTGGGGCATACAATGGTCTCGGGCACCAATGAAAAAGTGGCCCACAGTTGCAAACGGAAATGTATTCGTTTTGTGACGGACCGTCTGAGTAATACCCAAGCGGGAGTTTTTTGATACAATGTGATGCAAATCGTGCATTTTAAATAATATTTATTCAGTAACACTGGTCCAAACTAACTTCCAAACTGGTCCACTTTGACCAAAAAAACTGTCCCACGCTATCATTTTGCATTTTTGGTTAGGGCATTTCCCTATGGGCCAGTTCAAGCCTGCCCTTGTGCATTTGATGAGCTCCTGATTAAGTGATGCAACGGCTACACAATGGGCATCTCAGGCGCTGGGTGGCAACCTTTGCTTTAAAGGCATGGGTCACCGTATTGCCTTGGCAGTTTTCTGTAGAAACAAAAAAGTGATATGTGCTCAACTAAGGGAATATAAAACTGTCCCAGCAATGTGTGGATAGCTAGGGTAGCATAAACACAAGCAGGTAAGTGATGCATAAATGGACCCGTGAGCATGTCCCTGATCATATTAAGGTTTGATATTACAAGCATTTGGCATATGGTTAGCTGAGGCAGAACATGCATCTAGCCAGATAGATAGCTCAGAGGTAACGTGCTCATCTTGAGAGGTGGGCAATGCCAGTACAACATGGGGTTGATTCCCCCTTGAGTGCTTAGAAGCTGGAGGAGTCTGGTGTGAAGCTCGATTTGAAGCACCCGTAAGAAATGAGACAGTGCACGGGCCACCGGGAATCTGATGCAGTAAATCGCCGCCTGGGAGAGCAGCATTAAAGAAAGAATCATCTGGTTGTCAGGACAAAATCATCGTGTTTACTAAAAAGAGAAAAGTTGGCATATGTGGACAAAATATGAAAAGAATTAGGAACCTGGGATCAAAAAAAAAAATAGTACGGTGTCAGGATATGGCAAGATCATATTTGAGGAATTTGAGTAGGTACTAAGACACGCTAGTGGGGATAAAAGGAGCATCTGCGGAATGGAGAATACTCTGGCAGGTTTGGACTAATCAGGGCCTGCAGCATGTATGCATGTTGGCCCCTATCTGGTTCAATCAACATGTCACAGATCTCTCACCTTCAGAGATAAAGTAAACTATTTCCCTCCTAAATTAGCCTAGACATGTGCAGATACCAACACACATTGTCAATACAGTTCTCTTCAGACAAACTGCAGCAGGTAAGGCAAAACTCATGCCAACGGGGAAATATCATGCCCACCTCACCTACCAAGTGGAGGGCGGGGACGGGGAACCTTGATAAGGTGGAACACTTTTGCTACCCACAGCAACACAAAAGAGGTGATGGCTGGAAGGCTTTGAATTCATCTTAACTCCTGGCATTACTCCAGGGACCCTCCAGGCCATCGTTCTTCACCTGCTAAGCCATTACAGAAGGGGAAAGACCATAAGCAAACCAAGCTTGATCCCACCCCAAAAGGGGCTGTCCAGCTCGAAGCTTGTTCACGTCCCTTCTACTTTAGACCACAAGCATCCCCAAAAATGTTTTGGCCTTATTGGGCCTCATCAGTGAGGAGTAGCTTGGATCTCTAGACCCAGCAGGCAAGAAACACATGTCTGGGCACACCCGTCCCACCCGGGGTGACTACAGCAAAGCAAACACTTTTGCTACCTAGCAACATGATTCAACAGGGCCTGATCTTGGTTAACCCCTCAATATACAGGTAAGTGCACAGTAGGGTTTTATAACAGTGCCCTGCAGCCATTTATGGGGAAAGTAGGATCCCTATCAACGGCCTCTGCTTTAAACACGTACCCATCAAAAATAGCCTTCATGTTAATATATGTTACAAGAGTTAAAATCGGGGTGCATGGTCTGCAACAAATTGATCACTTTTTAGCCCCCACGATCTTTCAGTCAGAAGAGTCTTGAGCTAGGCCTTACTTGAAGCAATGCTGAGCTATAGCGGCTAGACTGTTCCTTGTTTTTCAGCAACCTCTTCCGCAAAATGTCTTCTTGCTCAAATCTGAGATGGGATGGTCTGTTTCTAAATTACAATGGAGACCGTGTGGCTCTAAATGTGGATAGTCACCTTAATAATTTAGTGGTGTCAAAAATTTGGGATACAGCTATAATTGCCACATGAATTACCTATAATTACCAAATCTCCAGTCTGTCCTTTAGCATCACTGCCTCGGTGTGACTACATTGGTGCGAGATATGTCCTGTCCTATAACCAAGAATCCTGCCTAGACCTACCCTGCAACCTATCATAAGCCACAACAAGGGACCCGGAAACAAGCTCCCTTCCACATAGTGCTGAGCCTAAGAATAAAGACTCTCTAACCATGCAAATAATAACTTACTCCAGTACAACCTGCGATTCTTCCTCGGAGTACTGCTACCGCAAAACATGAGGACGATCACGGCCAGCTCATCCAGAGCCAGAAAGTAACCAGGAACAGTGGGCTCCTAAGAGTAAACCATCCACTCCAGACACTCACCTCTCCTACCGCTATGCTCACTCTCTACTTTACACCTTCACGCAATAGAGCGCAGCTATACCCCTCTATCAATTCCGGCCTAGCTGCACACATTCGAACAATGCTCCATGAACACCTCAACATCCTGCTAGAGCGCAGCTATACCCCACGAAAAGGATCAGCCCAGCTGCACATATAAACGTCCTGCACAGGCCTAATGCTGCTAGAATGCAGTCTCGGAGACCAACCACCTGACTGCACACATTCGACTGATCTCTCACTACCACTGCACCTAATGTTAGGGTGTAGCTACCAACAGGTAAATCACACTAGCTGTACACATATTGAGTGCACCCAAGCACCCTATACTACCCTACTCTCTCGACTGATCTGGACCATGGTCCCCAAGGGAGTTCAACCCATAAGCGCTTTGAGATCATACTAATGATACATAGGGCGCTATATAAATGCCAAATAATAACAACATGAGATGCCCAAATACACCTGATCTGCCTTGTTTGGTGGTGACAAGTGCATGCAGAACAAGCAGTAAGTGTTGTAGGTACGTAATTAAAATAGGATACACAAAAATATCCAGATGACTTTTTATTATTTCAAATATTTTTTTAGAAGCTTTCTGATTTAGCTAAAGCTAGTCCTCCAACCATCACTAGGTAGCCCTCGTGCGATGACTGTCCCTAGTGGGAGCTGATGTGCCACCTATCTAGGATTAGGGGATAGATAGAGAAAGCAGGCTGTGATTTATTTCAAACTGCAATTTCAGAAGTACAACAAATAGTGTGACTAAAACAAATTCCATACTATACTAAAATCCATAAATACCGGAACAAGGAGCACGGGAGGGAGTGTAGTTTGCTTTTAACATAGCTCTCAACTCACCCGCTTTTGGCGGGTGTCACCCGCCTTCAAAGCAGACGAATCACCCGCCAAGTCCCTCATACGCCCATTCACTTCAATGGGCCTCTCACCCGCCAAAAAGAAAATCGGGTGTTTTCACCCGCCTAGGTGACAAAAAAGGTTGGGAGCTATGTTTTAATGCCCCCAACGCTTGTCTTCACTTGTACAACTTTAAGACAGCAAAAAACAGGTTAATTCATCTAAGACGTCTGGTTGGTGTTCAGATATTATGCAATAAAAATGGTTGACCGGTTTCAACCCCATTTTCTTCAAGAACCAAACATAGGCGTGACTTTTTGTGTGGCAAGTCACTATTAAGCTGCAGGAGACCAGACTGCTAAATCCTTACCCCTGTTGTAAACCATATTATTGGTGCTGTCTTCTAAGTGTTGTGCCAGGATGTGCGTCATGTGTCACCGCAGTCTGGTTTTCCAAACTGGTGGTACAGTCCTGTTCATGCAGAATGGAGGGGGAGATATGTCTGTCTTCATCAACTGTTTTTTTTTGTTAGGAGTGATGTCTTCTTTCGTTCTATTTTAGATTTCAAAGACACGAATGGCAGAATGTTCACGCGGGCTGCTAAATTTTATTAAAACACACATAAAACCTTTATGTACCCCAACATTCCATTAACTTTCCTCCACACTTAAGGGACCTTCCTGTTGTGAAGCCACTGCCTCCCTAGAGCACAAAGATACACATAGTGGATCTCCTGTTACAGGGACCTTTCCTCCTACGAGTGCAGCCTGTGGAAACAATAATATAACCACAGGGCTAGGGGCTGAGATGAAAAATCAGGACGACAAACTAACAGGGCTACAGGCGGAGACAAAAGAAGGAACAGAAAATTACTGTACAGGAAATCACGAAGGACTATAATCCATCCTCTTACATTCCTGGTGCCTTCAATGCCTGTGGTTTGGTGCAGGGATGAAGGGAAACCTAGATAAATGGAAGTAACTCCTACCATATTTTAGTAAATGTCAATAGGCTAGGAATATCACCATCACCAGTTGCCAGCGGACGCCAAAATTCAGGCGACAGTAGAAGCCGTTCAATCTGAGCAAACACATCCGACAAGGTAAATCCAACTGACAACCCACGAGTACAGAGCAAACAAAAAGAAGTGTTCTTGCTAGGAATTAGACTTTATACAACTCGTGAGTAGCGTTTGAACCCTCCTAGTCTTAAACAGTTGAGGAGTACAGAGTCACATCCAGCCACCCTCTCATCATTTCAGGGAACGGGGAACAGATGTTCCGGGTTGTGTCACGATACGCTGACTTGATGACGTCATGCGTTCACGCACACAGACTGCTGGGTACTGCAGTTCACTGCATGTCTGAGAATCGCTCGGCGGGGCAAAGGATGCGAATGTCTCTGGCACTCTACTTAATTTGTTTACCTCCTACCTCTCAGGCAGACACCAGTCTGTCCAGATGAACCGTTCTAACGGACTCCAGGTCTCCTGTGGACACCCGGAAGGTTCCATCCTCTCACCAATCCTTTCTAACCTTTACATGGAGCCTCTGGGCACCCTCCTCAAAGATATAGCCATCCACCAATACGCAGAAAATACTCAGTTGTACATGAGAGTAAATAGCACACAGGACATCATTCATCTTTGCGATTACCTAGCCATCATCCAGTCCTTGATGTTGACTGCCTACCTCAAACTAAACTCATTCAAGATTGAATTCGTCCTCATCGGTCTGCCCGCTAAAAAACAACCTTTCCAACAATGGCTCAATGATATGCGGCTAGAAGGATTTGATCCACAACTCTCAGACTCAGCAAAATCCTTAGGCTTCACCATTGACAACAATCCCTCCTTCCAAAACACATAGCCAAGAAAGCCCAAATAGCCTAGCTCAGAATCTCTACCCTTTGAAAATTCAAACCCTTAACCCCGCTGCAGGACTTCCAGACTGTAGTGCAGGCCCTTGTGGTCTTGCACATCGGTGGAGGAAATGCTCTCCTGACAGGGCTCCCAGGGGCTCACTTGGCTCCCCTAAAAGCAGTCCACCACGCTGCAGCACATTTTATTACAGGAGCACAGAATTTGACCAAATTACCCCATTCCATGTGACCTACAATAGCTTCCACTCCAAACAAGGATACTGTTCAAGACTTCATATCAGTATCATCTACAAAGCAGTCACAAGTAGCACATCTGCGTACTTGCTGGTTAATCTCCACATATCTGGTGGCACATGCTCCTCGCGCAGCAAATCGACCAACCGGCTTGAATCACAACTCTTCTCCAAAGAGAAGACCTGCAAACAATCCTTCTCTTGTCCTGCACCCACCCTCTGGAACTCGATCCCAGTGTCAGCTCGGAATGGCCCCACAATTCTCCAAATTCACAAATCTCTCAAAACATGGCTCTTTCAACAATACCTGAACAAGGACTAGTTCGAATAGACACACATACAGACGTACAGACCTCACAGTACTGCGCTACTGTTAAAAGATGCCAGTCCAAATGCTGGCTACCCAAACTCTGTACAGCGCTCCGCTGCTCTCGAGCTAGGTCAGCGCTTTAAACAATAAAATAAAATAAAATGGTGGAGGCAGGATCTGGCGGCCCACTGTGCAAGTCGCCATGGGACACGGCAGTCACCTACACGACCAGGATTGTATCAGTGGCCTGTACACCGAAAGCAAAAGAGGTGAGTCCTGACAGTACCCCCCACGTAAAGATGCCAGTCCTCCATGTTTTTGCAGATGGGAGATGTGAAAGGCATGTAACAAGCAGGGCGTGTGTATGTTGGATACAGGTTTCCATGTCCAGTCTTCATACCCGTTCCGATCCACTAAATAATATCCGGTCCCATGATGCGCACGCGTATCCAATCAAGCCTGCACTTCATACTCTTCCTCACCTTGTATGATGAGGGGGCAGGTTTCTGCAAGCGACTGGTACCTGCTAAGTATGGTTTAAGCAGACTTACATGGAACACGGGATCGGCATATCAATTTGCAGGAACGTGTAGTCTGACAGCAACTGGGTTAATGCAGGTCAATGTTGCATAGGTCCCGATATAACTTGGCAAGAGTTTACACTTGCCATGTAATCAGAAATGAACTGTGGAGAGCCAGACCTTATCTCCAGAATGGTAAACAGGGGCCGGTTGACGCCAGTGATCAGCAAATCTTGTAGTGTTATCTTGGTCTTCCTTGAGATGACGGAACAGTTGGGTGGATATGGGTCAAGGAACGTATTAAATCGGTAGCAGCAGGAACCTGTACAGGTATAGGGGTACCTTGAGGAATGGTATGTGGATGGGCAAATAATGGTGAGACTCCAACCGATGAATGCAACCATTTGTTGTATTCAAATTCGGCTGCCCCTAGAAACTGTCAGCCAATCTGTTTGATATTGTAAGCATAAGCAACGTAGAAACTGTTCCATTGTCTCAAGGAATGCACCCAGATACCTTTGGGTTAGGTGCGCTTTACCAATGAATGAATAAATAAATAAATTGTGTCATTAACTCTCCCATCTGCCCATCAGTTCGGGGATGGTACGCTGGTACGGGCTTCTATCCAAAATGACCGGGTCAATGGATGCCGAAAACGTGACATGAATTGAGCGCCTCGGTCAGAGATAATGATTGACGCAAGACCAAAAAGACGGACAATGTTATCAAAGACCAAGGAGGCCAGATCACGTGCTAAGGTGGACAGCGCATCACCAGAAGCCAGCACACATGCAGACATGAAATCTGCTGCTGCAAAAAGGAATGGACCAGAAAACAAGCCTTCTATGCCTCCGCCCCAAGACTATGGGACCTCCTCTGCGTCAGCATCAGACTCGCCCCCACTCTCCTACAATTCAGAAAAGAACTCAAGACCTTGACAAGGTACAAAATGATCCATCTTGGTAAATGCATCTACCACTACCAGTATGGTAGTTGGACTCTTGACGGGAGGCATTTCCACCACAAAGTCCATTGAAATCACAAAGCAAGGTTTATGAGGATTGTGTATTGCTTGAAATAGACCTACTTGCTTACCAGGGCTTGCTTTACACTGAGTGTATATCTCACAGGTTGCTATATAGTCAACTACATTCCGTTTCATTTAAGGCCACCAACACCACCTATATAATTGTTCCACAGTTTTACGCTAACCTGGTTAAGCAGCCAATTTAGCTTCACGGGACCACTGGAAGGCAAGCAATCGACTGGTGTTGGGGACAAACAGGCGCTCTTGGACGTAGGGGAGCCTCCATATCTGAAGGGTGTTCTTTTACCCATTGACGTATATTATCTAAAATGGGATGGGAGACAGTGCATACACAGACCACTGTTTCCTTGGGCAGAATTGGGCAATCATCCTGAGGGGTAGGCATCCCCCTGCCAATCTAGACAGTGCATCTGCCTTGCCATGTTGACAACCAGGAAGGTAGGTAACTGTGAAATGGAACATGGCAAAGAATATCGTATCTGCCGGACATTGGTACACTTGCCATGAATAAGAACCTGCAAATTGCGATGATCAATATAGACAGTCAGTGATCAGATGTCTAGCTCCCAGGAGATGATGCTGCCACTCCTTAAAAGCAGCCCTGATAGCTATGAGCTCTCGTTCCATAACAGTATAATTTCTCTCACAGGGGGAAAGAGTTTGAGAGAGGTAAGCCACTAGATGTAGCACTTGTGTGGAGGAACATCTCTGTGATAATATAGTATCAAGGGCTACTGCTGAGGCATCTGCCTCCATTGTGAAAGGCAAAGAGAGATTGGGATGTTGCAAGACCAGAGCCAATCTAAAGGCATCCTTCAACATCTGGAAAGCGTTTTGTGAATCTTTTTACCACAAGAAAGGCACAAAGGGGCGAGACAGTTGCTCTAAGGCAGCCACAATAGCAGAGAAAGAGCCAGTAAAACCCAGATAGAAATTGGCGAAGCCTAAGAAAGACTATTGTGCCTTAACAGTAGTCAGAGTCGGCCATCCTAAGACCGTTTCGACTTTGGCATTGCTCATTTGTATTATGTGAGGTGTTGGTACAAAACCAAGAAATTCCACTGAGGTGGCATGAAAAACGCACATCTCTGCTATAGCAAAGAGGGCATATTCTCGTAATCTTTGTAGGATTTGCTGAACATTTTGGACATGGATTTCTTGGGTTTCTTAGAATATCATCAAGATATACAACCACAAAATGATCAAGCTGATCCCTGAAAAAATAATTAATAAAGTTCTGAAAAGTAGCCGGGGCATTGCAAAGGCCGAATGGCATGACCGAATACTCATACAACCCTGGTTTGGTTTTAAAGGTGGTCTTCCATTCATCGACCAAGCACATTCAGCCAGATTGTATGCCCCTCTAAAGTGAAGTTTAGTAAAATGACCGATTATTGTAGTCGATTAAGCAATTCTGTAATTAACAGAAGGGGGTATTGATTTTTTAAAGTCTCTAAATGCAAAGCCTTATCATCTACACAATGTCGGAGTTCCCCTACTTCTTGGGTACAAAGAAGGTGGGTGATGTGGCAGGAGACCTTGAGGGGTGAATATTACCATTTTGTAAGGCCGTATCGATATACTCTTTCACCCTTGAGGAACAGGTACCAAGTGAATAGGGCAGTCATATGCTCGGTGTGGGGGCAATTGTCCAGCTTGTTTTTTGTCAAAGTCATCCAAAAAGTCTTGATACTCTTCTGGTATAGTGTGCTCTGGGTCCTGTAATACTACTGCTATGCTTTGAAGACCTAAAAGCAAGGCCAGACAAGGGGAGCAAAATGTGGCAGGATTAGAACCAAAACAGTGCTCTTTACAAAATAGGGAGGTAAGGTTCACTGTTTGATCTGCCAAGTCAATGACAGGGTTATTTTGTCACAACCATGGCATCCCAAGGATCACATTGAGTTGCGGTGCAGATATTAAATTAAAGGACAGATTTTTGCTATGTTCATGATGGGTACTCATTTTCACTATTTGAGTTTGTGCAGTTACTTGGCCGGAGGCAATGAGGGTACGGTCAACTGCACGTACCGATTCGGGTAAGGATTTGGTCTGGACGGGGAACCCATGATCCTTGGCGAACAGAATATCCATATAATTACTGGTAGCCCATGAATCAACCATTACTGGTAAAGCCAAATCCTGGGTGTCAGTTAAATGGAAAATCATTTGCAGTGCAGTCATTTTTATTAAATAAAAATGGAGTGGAAAAACGCCTCTCTAGCCCTAGTTTAAAGCGGAACTTCCCTACCTAGAAACTAAAACTAAGGATCGGTCTGTGTCAGGATGTCAGTAATTGAAAAGCCACCCATGTGTCCAAAACAACCTATCCTGACCCTCACACTTATAAACAAACAATAAAAAGGTGCAAGGACATGTCATTAACTTGATGTTGGAAAAAGTGTTCAAAACTAAAAGTGTAAGAATGACTCCAATGAAAATGTTTGCCACGGTTAAGTCCCTTGGATCGTTTGTGTCTTCACTGGACTCACACATTTCTTGTTCAACCAAAAAGCTCTGTTCAAGCAAAAGGGTCTGTAATAGCCTTTCTGTAAAGGTTCTTGTAACTCTGGAGATTACATGGTATACTCCCCTGCCAGGAATCTTTATACAGTTTTCAGGTGCCTTGTGTACTCGCTTGCCAGGACTTCTCTTTAGGGTTTCCAGATCACCTGGTGTACTCTCCTGCTAGGAATCTTTGCACAATTTCCACTGCCTGGTATACTCGCCTGCCAGGGCTGCTTATGGATTTCACAGTTCTGAGATTCAACTTCAGCTGCCTTGGGTTTTCACCTGCCATGTTTCTTCATGTGCTTCACAGATCCTTGATACAAAATACCTAATTTGGTTGAAAAAAACTCGATCGAATGGTATATTTGAGTGATTTCAGCCAGTACCATTCGTTCTCTGCTGAAAATACCGAACACGCAGGGCGGGGGTTGCCGGGCTGTTTACCGCCCCCCGTGTTTGGTATTTTTGGCCTCTGGGTTTGCGGGGGTGTCCTCTGCTTCCTCGACCTCGGAAGCGGGGGACACGGAAAGAAAAAAAAAGAAAGAAAAAAGCATCAACCGATTTCCATCGCTGGCTGCAATTAAGGAATACAATGTTGAAATACACTGGCCTTCTTCAATAAAAAATTACAAACATTTATAATACAACAAAAATGGGGCTGGAAAATATCTCAACAGCCATAATTTGCCAACCATAAATGCGTAAATGTTATCCTTTCCCCAATATCACCAACTTACACTGGATGAAATGCTCAGGCGGATGACATATAGCAAAACCTCTGGCTCCCCTCGTGATCATCGCCTGCTGTGTTTTATAATCTGTTTGCAAAGGCACCTGTGTTACATCAATGTTGACCACTGGTATTAACACATCGTTCCATCAAGAGCAGCTGAGAAAAGCAGTTTCTACATCTTTCCTAAAAAAAAGAAAAAGGCCTGACTGGGTCCCAAGAAGTGCCGATCCCATATGGAAACTGTGCCACCCGGCTAAATTACTGGAATCAGCAGTACTGGTACATTTGCTGGCGTGCATTGCAGATAACCAATTGGGCTGCAGCTCTAGATGACCTTGAGTTGACCAGGGACCTGGGGTGGGTATTCTTGTGTTACTTGACTATGGCCTCTTGACACTGTGTGCCATTCCATTTGGCTCAGGAGGCTGGTAGAGTTTTAAGGGCATCGATTGGTACAGTGTTTTTTTTAACAGCAGGTAACATCTTGTATATATCCCACCCTATTAATCTGAACCATACATTAGTTCCTGTTGGGTACCACAGGGCTCAGAGAGCTGACCTCTGCCATGTGATACCTACGCACCTGAGCAGACAAAATGAGAAGTTTTGGGTTTCTATTTTATAACTATGCAATGACACGTCTTGTTAGCAGTGTCCTCTTCTGCCTCAATGGATGGGATCAGAGTGACAGTTAGAAACTGTCTAATAATCTAAGGATCTGAGTGGACGAAAAACATCTCTCAAGCTTAAGGCATCAAAAACCGAAATCCTGATCACGGTCCCCCCTCGAGGGAGAAATCGATTCACTCTGGCCATCATTACGGGCAGGGTTGGACTGGACGAGAAATAGACTCGGTCACCCAAAAAAAAGTGGCCCATGCCTCGCCTCAAAAAAGTGGCCCACCCCTCGCCTCACGACCCTTGACCGCTGATGACATCACTGGAAGTCATGTCATTTGACCCCACACCAAAGTGACATCCCGGGAAGCACCGAAACACGACCTTTCACTCCTTGAGAAAACAGGAAGTGGCATCTTGTTCCCAAGTACTCTAAATTACTGTGAATCCAAGCAGACGTCCAAGGCCAAATGATAATATGTTATTGTATAGCACTTACGCTTAAGCTCTTTTTTTTATAGAACAAATATGCTTACAATATCACCCAACCTGTGTTGGTACTCATTTATTGACCTAAGAAGGATGAAAGGCTTTTTGAAGAAAAAACAATGGAGGAAAAAAATATTTTTTTTCTTTGATTTTTCTTTCTTCCAATCCGGCCCAGCCATGGCCAGAAACCGGCCCCCACTCGCCAGGGACGATTTCCGCCTGGCCACGGGCCGAAAGGCCCAGGGGCCAATCCCACGCTGATTACAGCTGGCTGCGCTTGTTCCATTCAAATCTGAAAATTATTGTGGGCCGAGAGCACTCCACACCCCAACAGATTGCTCAAGTGGTTTTCATGTGCCCAGGAGGATTTTCTCTAATTTGGATTACACAGGAAGAGTTCAGGTGGGGATTGGACTATGCAGATAACCTCTATCTAGCTATCCAAACACCTGATGGCTAGAATTCAGAAGCTACAGTAATCTTGCCAGCCCTCCTCTTGGAGATCACATCGTCCCAGTGTAAGAGCTCTTCACTGGCTTCGGCGGAGAGACGCATTCACTTCAAGGTATTATGTAGGACCTATAGTGCCTATTACGGTTAGGAGCCCTCATGCATGTATGATCGCCTTATCCGATTACCCGATATCAGTCAACGGGACAGCTGCGCTCATCTACCCCTGCCAACCTAGAGATGCCCCGAGTCTGAAGAATCAGATTCGGTGCCTCTCCTTTTCTTTGTTGGTCCCATCTGTGTGGAACCAGCTGCCTTCCTTACTTCACGAACTTGGACAATCACTTTACGTTTTGGGAACATCTAAAAACATGCTTATTTCAGTAGTTCCCTGCGCTACATCTGTACAGTTTCTGGTGCCAAGAGGCCACCTGTGCAAAGAAACACTCTAGAAAATGTGTTAACATGACAATAGGGAACCTGATCAGTAAATGGCTGGAAAAAATAGAAACTGAGTGTTAATCGGTGCATTGTGGTAACTACTACGATACAGTTTACACTGTGACACAGCACCCACCACAGTTTGATTCTGTACAGGGCAGCTGCTTTCCGGGCACACTCTGTGGTGGGATGACCGATAGCTCTGCTTGGAAGCACTCTGCGCTGCATCGTTCCACATGTATCGAAGTTGCAATGAGCGTCAACAAAGTGAAACGATGACTCACTTTCCATTGGAATGTATTTGGCTCGGGGAATATGCAGCAGCGACCAGCAGCAAGTCAGTGTTAGTGTAAAAAGAGGGTCTGGCCTACCAAATGGGTGACGCGTGAGAGCTGTGTTTTAAAGGGCTGGCTTACATGTGTCAGTGAAAGTCTTGTTTTTTTGCCAAAGTGCAGAATGCGCTTGACATCATACATTGTTGGGACATGTCAATGAAGTTAACTCGCCTGTTTGGCTCGCTATTAACACGTGCATGCATTGCAGGAAGGGTTAACAGGGTGACTTGTCCTCATGATTCTTGTTATTGGTCACAGTCTTTGGAACACCTGATTCATGGAACGTTTTCCTATGGGATTGTGCCATTATAAAACACTTCCACGTACCAGGCCTTAGCACAACATGAGGGTTCAAGGGAGAGTGATGTGAGGCTAAGCTGCCGCTGACTTCTGTAGGCAGTGTGTTCACAGGGGACGCCAGTGCTGCAGACATGCGGAAATGCAGTGATGGCGTTGCGCGCTCTAAAGACAAGGGAAGACAATAGTCTGCTGATGGACAGGTGGTCAGGCTGAAAGTTAACATAGATACATAGGGCCTCATTATGAGTTTGGCGGTATTCTGGTGTAAATCTACAGAAATACTGCCAAAAGAAATTACTGTTATCACCACTTGGACCCGCAGATTTACAGCAGGACTGTAGTGTAAAGCGATGTAAATCCCAATTCTTGAAGTCCATAGCACCCCCACAGGGATTTTGGCAGAATTACCACCAGCGGTAATTCCATTGCAGTAGTTCTGTCAATTTCTGGCAGAGGAAGTTTTACCTCCAATTTTCAGTTGGAAGTAATCCTACCAACCTACCGCCAAACTCGTAGTTCAGCGGTGTGGTAATCCGACTGTTTCAGTAATGGAATTACCACCATGTTACCAGCACATTTTCCACTGCATCGCTGTACTTGTAATGAATCCCATAGTACCTTGAACTGCCGTGGTACATGGCTGTAGTGCAAGAGTTGCCTGGCTTCCAGGTGACAGTTTAAGGAGCTCATGTGCAGCGCCCAGAAACCCAGACCATGCTCCTGCAGACAAGTCAGCTCATCATTAAACACATGCTTTGCCAACGGCATCTATCGATTCACATTGTCAACGCCATGTTTCAATAGGGAAAACCTATCAAACCGAGAGAGAGAGAGAGAGAGAGAGGTCAATAAAAAGAGATACCATGTTCCTATGAGCATGAAGCCTCTAAAAGTGTACTCCGGCCGAGAGGGCCCAGCGTGAGTAAGGAACAATCTTGGATGGAAACAACTGACTTCACTGACTAAGGCAGAGGTATACACATTGTGGGGCCGGACGCGAGACCACAGAGCCCCTTCTTTTTAGGGAGTAATGAAAAAGCGGGTCAGGGGAAGCCCTGGGCAGGTGTGGCTCGTCCATAATAGGCAAGGGGTTGTCAACCCAGTGGACCCCTCACCCATTATTGAGGAGCCGAAGAGCCAGCTCAGTGAAACACTGAGTGCTCCCTCCGCTGCTTTTTACAGCTGAGGGAGTGCTCCTGGGCTGGCTGAACTATCAAAGGGGAAACACTGTTTCCCTTTGACAGTTCATTTCCCCATCTGCACATGCTCAATGAGCCATAGAAGGCTCGGGGTGCTTTGATTCACCAGCCTTGCATAGCTCATTGGAAATGCTGGCTGGGGAACTGCATGTCTGCATGTGCGAGGGGGAGCTCCTGCGCCTCCGAGCACATACAGACAGGGCAGACTGGAGCAGGGCATTTCAGCAGCCACACTCAGGCCCCTGCACGCATGTGCAGGGACCAGGAAGCTTTTGCTTCCCGATTACTGTTCATGATGCAGGAGCTGGAGCGCTGAGGAGGAAACTTCAGGAACGGGGCAGAAGGTACGTTATGTTCATTTATTTGTTATTTATTTATGTGTATGGTTGCGTGTATGCTTGTGTTTTAAGTGAGTGTATGATGGTGAGTGCATGATGATGGGTGTGAATGATAGAGTACTTGCTGTGTGAATGCTGTGTTAATGTGTGTGTGTGTGCATGTGTGTGTTTGTGTTGATCGGTGGTGCTGATTTTAAAAATGCCTTTGTTGCAAAATCCCCCCCAACCACCTGCCAAAATCAGCTTTCCTTCTGAGACGCTATGGAGCCCAGGGGATAGGGATGGTATTTTGTTACTGGACCTCTATCATATATGTCCAGTCAAAAATACCATGCTTTCCCCCTGCGCCCCCCCATGCCTTGCATAGTGACATAATCACTTTGTTTGTGTGTGTTATGCGATGTGAGGCCCAGGGGTCAGGGATGATATCTTTTTACTGGACATCTATCATAGATGTCCAGTAAAACATACCATGCCTGCCCCCTAGGCCCCCAGCCCCAATTGTAAACTGTTTGGCTTTTTACCCAATGTTTTCTTAAAAGTAAGCTTTAAAAAGCTATATTTTGGACTCATTAATTTAAAAATGTCCCTGGGGCAGAAAGAGCCGCACTTGATTGGCTCAGGTTCCATCGCTACGCGCAGTTGCTGTGACATATCTGGGGGATAATTATGCCCCTCCACTTATTTTTATTTAATGTATTGGTTATTTCTATGGCGCCTATACACAAGAGTTTCTAGGCACCATGAGACAAAAAAGGAGAGGGGTGGGGGATAAAGGATAAAAACCAAACAGTGATGGTCGTACTAGGCCTTGTGACATTCCTACTGTGCAAGTGCAGAGGCAAAAAGTGCAAGGGAGGGTGGAAATAGGGGCAGGACGGGGGAGAGAGGGCGCAGGTTGGAGTGAGGGGAAGAAGTCCAGGAGTGGGGGGCACAGGGAGAGCTCAGCAAGAACTAGGGGGAGCCACGGAGGGCAAGTGCAGGGGAAGAGGGGAAAGGAAATGTGTGATGGACAGGGTGGACCAGAATCAGGCTAGTCCGGGAAGGGGGCCTGAGGGAAAGTGCAGGTTAGGAATACTGGAGTGGGGGTGGCTGGTTGAGGGGACCTGGGTCCTGAAGACTCATACGGGAGCAGGCACCAGTCACAGCAGCAGGGGAAAATTAGCATGGTAGGGGGTGAAGGAAGGAGGAGGAGAAAAGGAAAGTCTTGAGGAGTTTCCAGAACTTAATAAGATCCAGCTCAAGTCTGAGGGGGGGGCAAGGAGGCCATTCCAAAGGGAGGCTCCTGCTGACAAAAGGGATCTACCTCCCACTCTCTGCTTGGAGAAGTGTCTGACCTGCTGAGAGTTGGAGCTAGAGGACAGAAGAACTCTAGCAGGAAGGTATTTAGGGAGAGAAAGCTGGATGTAGAGGACCCAGGCACCAGACAGCCTTGTAGATGATGCAAAGGGGCTTGAATTTGATTGTTGCAGTCACCAGGAGCCAGTAGAGATATTTTATGGTTGGAGTGATGCTGTCCCTGGGCTGAGGCCAAGGATACGTCTCACAGCCCTATTCTCGATTAGTTGAAGAGGGCAGAGGGAAGACAGAGGCAGATTGAGGAAGAGGCTGTTGCAGTAGTTCAGCCTAGAGAGAGACCAGAGCTCTGGAGACATTAAGCTTCTGGTAGAAGTGAGAAAAGAAAGAATGCCCCTGAGGAGGTGGAGCTGAAAGTTGGACTTCTCTACGCATATCTCGGACCTTGCCAAGAAGGAGAGAGAGGAGCCAAAAATGACCCCAAGGTTTTTAGTCTCACAGGAGGGTGAGGGGAGGGGACCCAAGGAGGGTGGGAGCGGAGACAGGGAGCAGGTGTGCCATTGAGAAGGATCTCAGTCTTGCTGGCATTAAGGCAAAGATCGTTAGCAGAGCACCACGAATGAATAGCAGTCAGGCAATCGGGTCTGAGAGAGCAAGGGAAGGAGGTAGAGGATGGAAGCTTAAACAAAAGTGGAGTGTCATCAGCATACCACTGCAAGTGAGGCGAGAAAATGGAAATCAAGTGAGCTAAAGGGGCAAGGAAGATGTTGAAGTGCCATGGCGATAGGATAGAGCCCTGAGGGCTGCCACAGTTGCAGAGTGAGATGGAGTATAGGAAAGGGCCCAATTACAGTTGGAAGGGTCGGTTTAAAAGGAAGGTGGTCAGCCATGCCAGTGCCTGGTCCGTAATGCCTAAGGTATCACAGAGACGATTTATGAGCATGGCATTATTGACCGTGTCAAAGGCAGAAGAAAGATCGAGAAGGATCAGAGCAGAGGGAGAGTTAGAATCCATGTTTGTGAGCAAGTCTTCACGGGGGTTCAGGAGAGCATTTTCCGTGCCTCTGGAGGATCTGAAGCCAGACTGGTGATCGTGGAGGCAGCTAGCCAATTTGGTGTGGTGGGTCAGTTGGGGTGATGGAGAGAGAGCGATAGTTAGCCGGGCAGGAGGGGTCTTCAGATGGCTTTTTTAGTAGAGGGTGCACAAGAGAGTGCTTGAGGGGTTATGGAAAAGAGCAAGTGGCAAAGTAGTAGTTACAGAGGTCAGCCAAGGAAGGGCCGAGGGAGGAGATGTTGTCCTTGATAGTCCTGGAAGAGCAGGGGAGCACCTGATTGGAGGAGACCTGCATAGAACGGATTACTCTAGAGACCTCAACCAGTGCAATGGTAGAGAAATAGGAGATAATGGGTGGGAGGGAGAGGCCAAGGGAGGCAAGAAAAGAGGAGGGGAGTAGATGACAGTGAGGACAGGATGTCCTGCGTTTTAGTGGAGAAGTGGGAGGCAAGTACTGAGAAAAGTGCCTGGGTGGGAAGAAGAGAGGAGGATACTGCAGTAGAATGGGCGAGTTTCTTGCAGCTTTTGAAAAGTTCAGCCATGTTAATAGTTTCCCCAGAGATGCGGGCCTGGACATGAGCCCTCTTCTTGGAGCGTATGGGAAGAGATTATTGCCTTTGTAGCAGACGACAGGCCAGTTGGTCAGAGGATGAATTTAAGGCCTGCCACTTCTGCTCAGCAGCTTTGCACTTGCGTTTCAAAGCTGCCAAGTCAGAGTCATACTAAGAGTTGCATTTGGAGGTAGGCTTCATGCAAAGCCTCATGGCAGGGGCAAGGATGTCCAGAGTATTAGAGATGGAGAGATCGAGATCAGCCAGTGCAAAGTCAGTAGGAAAGTCAAAAGTAGGGGTGGGAGGAGGGATGAAGGTGTAGGCAAATGCAGCCACTGACACATGCTTCATTGGTCGAATGACAGAGAGGGAGACTGGCAATGCGGTTGGAGGCATTGTCTGGGTGTCAGGGAGCTCAAGATGGGAGGAGAGAAGAGAGTGGTCAGACTGGGAGAGAAGAGTAGTTAGAGGGTTGGAGAGTGGGATGTCTGTTGAGATGAGAGCATCCAAGGTGTGGCCGGTAGAGTGGGTTGGCCAAGAAGGAAGAATTTTGCGAGAGAGTTGCAGAGGTCACGAAAGAGAACAGTGGCCATATCCGGAGAGTCAAGATGGAAGTTAAAGTCCCCAAGGAAGAGGGTTTTGGGGAAGGAGGCCAGGAGAGAGGTGGAGAGGGGTGGGTCTGGGAGACTGGTAGATAGTGGAAAGAGTGAGGGAGACAGACAGCCTACAGATGAGGCATTCAAAGGAGGAGTAGGATTGAATGGGAATGATGGTGGACGGAACCACTCAGGGAAGATCAGGGCCACTCTGCCCCTAGGCCGGGAGAGCCTGGGATTGGACAGGATCTTATAACCCTCAGTGAGAAGGGTGCCAAAAGCAGCGACGGAGCTGGTTTTGAACCATGTCTTGATGAGAGCAAGGATGTCAAGGTCTTCAAGGAGGAGACAGATGTCAGTTTGACAGCGGTGCGAGAATTGAGGGTAGCTCAGTGAAGCTGGCTGCCCCCTTTTAATGTTTTCCGAGGCGGGTACAGGGGTAGGGTACCATCACTGGATGGGGAGAAGGAGGGGGGATGGAAGACAGTGGTGTGGAAGAAAGGGGGGGGAGTTGAAAAGAGAAGGTAAATGCCTGTCAAGAAGAAGGAGATTGGGCTGAGAGCCCCGGGCCATGATAGTGCCATTACGACAGAAATTGATGATGCATCTGGAGGATGAGAAGTGGGCCAGAAGCACTTCCCACTTAAAGAATTCCCCAACTGCTACTGGCCCTGGGACTGTGCTGGGAGCGTGGCTGGGCGAGCCCAGGGACCGTGGTGGGAGCAGGATGGGGGAGCCATGGAATAGTGGTGGGAGCAGGGTGGGAAGAGCCCAAGGACATTGGTGGGAGCCGGGTGAGGGGAGCCCAGGGTCTGTGGTGGGGTGGGGAGAGCCCAGGGACTGGATTAGGAGTGGGATGCGGGATCCTAGAGTCTTTAATGGGAGTAGGTGGGAGAGCTCAGGCACTATATTGGGAGTAGGGTGCAGTGATGGCGCACAATAGTTCATAGCCATTTGGACTTACTGTCCATTTGGTATTTTTTTGGGGGGCCCGGTCTACTCACATTTTGTTCAGGGGGGCCTAGGTCAAAAGAGTTTGAAGACCACTGGACTAAGGTGATGCAGTTAGACGTTATGGGGGATGGAATGAGTGTAAGGTGCAATTAGATCAAGTTTGGCATGGACATGGATTTGAAATGTGATTTTTAGATCTCCTCTTTGTTCTAAGTAGACTTGATGCAGGGCTATGGTTTGTACTTACCTGTTACCCTGGTGGAGGTATTATGGTTTGTTTCCGAGGCTGGGGTACTCGGCGTGGGTCTGATATTGGGGAGATCTACCTGCACGTGCGATAGCACAGCGAGTAGAGCGCTCGCTTTGACATCTGTGCAGAGCCAGCCGACGCAGGTTCGAAGTCCCGGCAGGGCCAAACTCAGCCTTTCATCCTTCCGAAGTCGATAAATGAGCACCACACACCGTGGGTAATAATAAGCAGCGCTCAGATACCCGAGGGTTCGTAGCGCTATATAAATGCTAAATTATTATTATTATTATTATGCATGGGACAGTTTGAGTGGGGTAGGAATCATCACCTTAGTTCAAGAATTATAAATACCGGTGCAGAAAAACACCCCACAGAGAATAAGGGAGGGCAAGAAGACAAGGTATGCCAGACAAACAGCACTGAAGGATTAATTAAAAAAAAGAATAATGTAATTGTCAATCGATTATATAGCGCAACCTTCACCAGTGGCATCAGGGCGCTATAAGATGCAGATGGATAGCCTAAGATTTTCGCAAATAAATGAGTTTCAATAGCTCCTAGCAGAGCTTGAAGTCCTGAATACCTCCAAGAGAAAGGGGAAGCAAGTTCCACAACTTAGGTCCGGCCAAGTTAGGAAATCGGTTGGTAAGTGAGAAAATTATGTCAGACTCTCTCCCATAGTGGAGGGACTATAAGGAAAGTGTGATCTGTGCATCACCAGCTCTATAGAGTGGGAACGAAGAGTTTATGTGGCATTGCACCACAGTCTGGAAAGTGGGTGGTTGTGTGCTAGTGTTAATTTAGCATGCACAAGGTAGCACCTCACCCCAGGAGTCCCACGTCTACCTGGGAGACCAGCAGTTGAGGCGTGGGTGGAGGCACTGAAATAATCAAGGTTCATGAGCATATTCGGCTATAGTAGTGAGAAGGTACAGAGCGATTCCCATACTCAGGTGACCAGTAAATCAGGTCCACCACAGTGGATACCGCCGTTCCCTGTACCGAGGAGACAGATGCCACCAGAACAACCGGAGGCCTCAACTTAGGTCTTTTATAGTTTGCTGTTGCCATTTCCTTCAAGGTTATCTACCAGCCAAGGCCCCTGAGGGGCAGGTGTCAAAGGGCTGTCTGGCAGTGACAGATCGGCCAGTTTCAGCCTGCAGTTCACAGTTATTGCGCCGGGCTGTTGGGGGAGGTTGAGGGCATAGGGAAGGCTGCTGGCTCCCTGATAAGTATGGCCTCAGGGAGAAGAGGTCAAGGAAAGGTATGCCAGCATACTGCTCACTTTCTGGAAGCCCTATGCATGGCTCTGTTTTTGGGAGCACTGCGGTGGAGTAATGCAGTGGTGTAATGCACAGCTCTACCACATGTCAAAACACAAGAGGCGATCACTGGAAGGTTTAGAATTAATCTTAACCTCTGGCATTGCCGCTGGCAATCCTCCAGACCAGCGTTCTTTGCCTGACAAGCCATTACAAAAGGGGAAAGACCATATGCAAATTAGGCCTGGTCCCACTCCCAAAAGAGGCAGTCAAGTCCGAACTGCTCGGTCACATCCCTTCTGCATGGACCACAAGCATCCCCAAACATGTTTTGGCCTTGTTTGGTGGGCCTCATCTGTGAGGAGTAGTTTGGGTCTCTAGGCAGAGGCATAGCCAGGATTTTCGAACAAGTGGGGCCTGAAGCTAATGTAGTAGGGCCCACTGCAGTGACATTAACATCTATAGATGCCCACACAGGTGCTGCTGAGTGGGTATGTACAGATTTCGGGTGGGCCTTTCCCACTCAGGCCCTACCCTGTTTACACTTCTGTCTCTAGGTCCAGCAGGCACAGACCCACGAATGGACATACTTGTCCCACTCGGGGTGAATATAGCAAAACAGAAGAGGTGATGTCTGGAAGCTTTACAATTAATCCTTACTTCTGGGCAACCCTCCAGACCATTGTTCCTCACCTGCCAAACCATAACAGAATGGGAAAGAGCATATGCAAATCAGGCGTGGCCCCACCCCAAAAGGGGCAGTCCAGCCCGACCTGCTAGGTCACAGCCTTTCTGCTCTACCACATGTAACACTTGACAATGAGCAGCTCTCGCTGTGAAATCTTAGTTGACCTGTTGCAGGGGGATTTAAACAGTGGTCAGTTCTTGATGTATATTTCTTGGTGGTGTGTGTATATATACTGTGCAGAGTTTGAAGTCCAGGAGCCCACGCGCATTACGTAGACACATCGCAGTACAGCTATCCATTGAGAATGTGCTTTGTAGGCAGCAGCTCAGCTGCCTTCTGCTGTGGGCAAGACACAGCATAACGGCCCCTTTCCGTGCAGCGAGTATGGAGGGATGCCTCCCCTGCTGCCCCATTCAGGCACCGTGGACATGCTATGGCAGTGGTCTTCAAACTTTTTTGGCCGGGGCCTGCGAGCAGAATTTGGGCAAGTCGGGACCCCCCAGAAATGCCAAATGGACAGTATGTATTGCGCGCCGTCACCTGCTCCCATCACAGTCGCTGGGCTTCCTCATCCCACTCCTACCCAGTCCCTGGTCTCTCCCCACCCCATCACACATCCTGGGCTCTCCCCACACTGCTCCCACCACTATCCCATGGTTCCCGCCCATTGTTCTCCCACCATAGTCCCTGGGTTCCCCCCATCCCGTTCCCAACACAGTCTGAGGGCCAGTGGAGGGGCATAACTATTTCCCCCAAAAATGCCATAGCGATCGAGCATAGTGAGGGAGCCTGAACCAATAAAGGAGGGTTCGGAGGGGTTTCCGTCTGTGAATTTTTGTTAAATAATAGGTTCAAATGTTGCATTGTAGAGCATACTTTTAACAAGAAAATGGGTAAATAGCCAAACAGTTTGCAATTGGTGCTGGGGGGCCCAGGGGGCAGGCATGACATTTTTTACTGGACATCTATGATAGATGTCCAGTAAAAAGATACCATCCCTGTCCCCTGGGCCCCACTGGGCCTAACACAATCAACATGATTATGTGTGTATGCAAGGCGCTGCACATTCATACAGCAATCACTCTATCATTCACCCGAGCATCCATCACCATACACTCACTCATAACATAAGCATACACGCATCCATACACATGTTTAAGTGAAAACAATGAACATAAACGTACCTTCTGCATTGGCCGATGTGTGGGTGCTGAAACGCCCTGCTCCAGGCGGCTCTGACCGTATGTGCGAGGAGGCGCAGGAGCTCCCCCTCGGACATACAGACATGCAGTGCCCCAGCCAGCATTTCCAATGAGCTATGCAATGCTGGCGAAGCAAAACACCCCAGCAGTTGCATGGCTCAGTGAGCATGTGCGGCTGGGGAACTAAACTGAACTGTCAAAGGGAAACCATGTTTCCCTTTGACAGTTCAGCCAGCCCAGGAGCTCTCCATCAGCTGGAAAAAGCAGCTGAGGGAGTGCCTACTGTTTCACTGGGCTGGCTCCTTAGCTCCTCCATAATGGGTGAGGGTCACTGGGTGGGCGTCCCCTCGCCATTATGGATGAGCCGCCAGGCTCGGACTGGCCTATAGGGCAATGCCTGTACCAAAAATGTAAAATGCTAGTGTGGGCCAGTCATAATGGGCCACCATTTTGGCCAATGTGGACCAGTTTGATGAGTTACTTAACTATGCAGTTAGTAATTTTGACCATTGCTGCTGAATATATCACAATTTACTTACATTTTAACACAAAGCACCCCCTTGGGTACTATTGAAACAGTGGGCCTCATTACAACCCTGGTGGTAGCTGTGCCGGTAAAACCGGCACGGCTGCCGACGGAGTTGCATCCGGGCCCGCCAACCCGCGAATGGGCAATTACTGAGTCATGCTGAGTTAGGCAGACCTGATAATTGCCCTTTCACGGGTGCCGGTACCGGTAGATCCCCATTCCCATCTGAGCGCCATAGGGTCAATGGGAATGGGGAGCTCGGATGCACCGGCACCGTTAATAATGGTGCGGGTGCTTCCGACGAGCTGTGCTCACGCGTGCCGCACGGCCTGCCAGGTCAGACCAGGCGGGATGTCAGGCACCTGCGAGCACAACTCGTATTATGGCGGTACGGTAGCAACGGTGCCGGTAGCTTACCAGCACCATTGTTACCATACCGCCACAGTTGTAATGAGGCCCAGTCTGTGACTAAATGAATGAATATCCATTTACAACTGCGGGCCACTTTTTCTTTGTTGCCTGAGACAGTTTCATGCTTCAGCCCGACCATGTGAGCCACCCCTGCCCATTTCTTCCAATATAAAAAAAAAAAATATATATATATATATATATATATATTTTTTTTATATATATATTTCATGCTGAGCTCTCAGGGCCCCCCAGGGATGCACCCGCGGACCCCTGGGGGGTCGCGACCCACAGTTTGAATACCACTGTGCTATGGGCTATTAAGGCATCATTTGTTGCGGTGGAGAACAAACGTTCCTTGCTACTGTTGTAGACCCTGAAGTCCTGAGATGTTGGTGGATTGCCCCCGCAAAAGAGATTGTGAAATCTGGAGATTTTATGCTAATTTATTTTGGAAAATCATCCTTTAAAATACACCATTTGTCCCCATTCTTTTCCTACATTTTTTGTACGTGTGTCTCTCACCCTCAAATCCTCCCAGCAGAGGTGGGGTGTCCTTACACCCTATTTAGTTTGCACTGTCTAAAGGGGTTCCAAAGCTGGGCAGGCTTGGCGAATGCCAGCTTGGGGCGGCTTGGAAAGGCCACTGGGGATGGGAAGGACGCGCATGTGTCAGGAAATGGATTCTGAGATGGGAAGAGTAACTGCAGGAGCGTCGGTCATATGGGTCTTTTGGGAAACCTCCAATTGGCCTGTCCCCTTTGACCCCACACTTGACAGCCATAAGGATCCTCCGACCACGCTAATACCAGATGCTACCCCAGAGGTCAAGCAGAAGCCACGGGCAATGGGGAAGGTAATCATTGTATGTCATGGTTCTGTAACCCTTGACCCGCCAGACGTTATGTACTACAACTCCCATCAGACATAGCATCTTTAATGGTGAGGGATCATGGGAGTCATTGTCTAACACATCTGGTAAGTTAGCCTTTCATACCCCTGATTTTGTTTTTATAAAGATTGTATGGAATGTTCTGTCGTTTTGTAGTTCCTTCAACAACTAACGAGTTGCAATTCACCAACTCACTGGTATTACCTCCACGTCGCTCCTCCGCGTCTCAGTACTTACTAGTGAGGTCCCGACCTCCAACCAAGGAATCCATTCCATCTAGTAACTAACACCCAGACCTGCCCCCACCCTTCCAGACAGCACAATACTACCCCAGCCCAATAACATGTTCGTTTTTTGTTTCCTGCCTACCTGTCAGGATCTTCGGTGGGTGGCTGGGCCACCTGCTGCTCTGTCATTTCCTCTTCCTGCTGGGCTTGGAGGGGCACCTGTTTGTTCCCTTGCCCCCTTAACTCCCTGCTGGGCTTTGGGGTGCTTAGGAAGTTGGTCTTCCAAGCCTACTTGCTGAGCGGGGGGGCCTGGTTGAGCTGGCACCTGTCCCACAGGCCCTGTTGGGCATTTCGAACCCGGGAATCAGTGAGTGCGGGCTGGGGGGGGGGGGGGGGCCTTGGTTGTCCTGCTAGGTATTGGGATCAGAGCTTCCTGCTCCCTTTTCTGGTGCTGCCGAGTTGCTCCGGTCGCCCTATCCTGGGCTACTTTTTTGTCGCATGGAGACGGGGACAGAGCTCCGGTGTGCGCGGCACCTCTATGGGTGGTCACATTCTTCCTGGACCATGCAGGGATACAGGCAGGGCCCGGTGTCTCTGTGAGGTCCCACCTTTTTTAAAAAAATTAAATAAATGAATCAACATGCACTTGGCTCGCTCTAGGGAGCGTTTGGATGCTGGACTGGTATGACACCGGTTAGGCTTGCTGGTCTTCTTTCTGGCCATGGCACTTGCATGCCCCACGGCTCACTGACTGGGTCAGCTGGTCACGTGGTTGGCGCTGGCACATGAGGGGCGACCACAGCATGCCAAAACGGAAGCATATTGAGTTGGCAGGCGACACCGCGAGCTCACTGTCTTCCTCTACGGACTCTGGCTGGGTGATTTGTTGGTCTGCATTTGCCAGAGGGCCCTGAGGAAGGTGCCTAATGTGGTATCCGGTTTCAGGCCTCCTATGTGCCAGTTTAAACATACTATCAAGGCAAGTCTGCCGTTGCTTCCTGAGATTGGTGAGGAAGTCCTCAAGGACTGGCGGGAACCTGAAAAGGTGTCAAGTTCTCGCTTTATGGCCAAGCTTTATCCCTTACATGGAGCGAAAGGTGTGCTTCCGCAGGGTTCTTAGATGGCTACTATCTTGTCCAGTCTGGTCAGTCGCCCACTGATTGGGGCTATGAAGACGACTGTATGGGTTCCTGTGTACAAAAAGGTGGGTTCAGCCCTAAAAAGGACTTACGCTGGGGTGCATTGGGCTTTTTGGGCTGCAACATACGCCTCCTACACGGCTGAGACTGCTTTGGGTGGTTTTCGTAAGTTGGCTCAACTTGTGCAGGAAGGGGCGGTCTGTGTTCCCCTGTTGCAGGCTGTGCAGGAAGGGGCGGACTGTGTTCCCCCAATGTGGAACTCCCAATCACATGCCAAATCCCAAAGGATTTGGCATATGATTGGGTTCATGCTGTGACTTCCCAGACGGGCACTCTGGCCATGACCCAAAGTGTCCTGGAACTATTGGAGAAGGGGGCAATCCAGGAGGTTCCCAGGGGAGAGGGCTATGGGGTTCTACTCATTATATTTGTTGTGTTCAAACCCAATGGCAGGTTCCGTCTGATCATGGTCCTCAGGAGGATGAATACGTTTGTGCAGACTATGCATTTCTAGATGGAGAGTCTTCAGAGGATCATCCCATTGATTGAGAATTTTGACTTTTTGGCGTCCTTGGATCTCCAGGATGTGTAATTTCCTGTACCATTTCGAAGGGTTGCATCTGAAGTATCTGCGATTTCCCTTACTGGGCAGTTCCAGTTCCGGACCCGAAGGTGTTGGGTCCATTGATGGTGCTCCTTCATGCCAGGGGACACAGGTTGTTCTGTATCTGACTGACTGGTTCATCAAGGCTTCCTCCAGGGAGCTGTTGTTGGAGCATGTGACCATCGTCTGTGGAGTGTTGAAATCTCTGGGGTTCCTGATCAATTGGGACAAATCTTGTTTGGAACCTTCTCAGGATTTACAGTATATAAGGGCCCATTTCTTAACCGCACTGGCACAGGTTCTGGTGCCGCTGGACCAGTCAGTCCGCCTTCAGCGTCTTTTGGAGTTTCTGCTGAGCAAGGATGGGTTACAGCCAGGAAATTCTCAGGGTGCAAAGTCACATGACAGCGTGTTTCTTTATGGTTCTGTGGGTACGGCTTCACACGAGTCACACTTGCACCGCTCTTGGAGGTCGGATTCCCAGATGTATGAAGCATAGATTGCCATTTGCCCAGATCTGAGGCTTGAGCTCCAGTTGTGGGTGAGCTTGAACAATCTGTTATGGGGTTTTCCATTGATTCTGCCCTTACCATTTTTACTACCAATGCCAGCGGTCCCAGGTGGTGTTTGGAGCCCAAGGTGCTCAGGGGCGCTGGACACTAAAGCAGGCTTCACAATCGTCCAATTGCAGGGAGCATGGCAGCCATCTTCCTGGCTCTCAAAGCGGATTCCCATTCCATCCAGGGGTCGGCTGTTCTGTTACAGATGACCAAATGTCAGCGTTGATAGCGTTGATGTATGTCATTCAACAGGGGGGGTACGAAGTCACAGCGATTGGCGACTCTAGCATTCTGGTTGGGATTCTGGGTGAAGAGCAACCTGCTATCTTTGTGGCAGTTCATGTCAGGCGTTGGACAACGCCCAGGCCGATGGCCTGAGCAAGTTTTTCCTGTCGTCCGATTGGACCTTGTGCAGGTCTGTGGTTCGCATGCTCTGTCAGAGATTCAGGTTTCCGGTGCTGGATCTGTTTGAGTTACCGATGAATGTCCAAATGCCTGGGTTTTGCTCTAGGTTACCGTCTCTGGGGACTTGAGGAGTGGATTCCTTGACGCTGGAATGGCAGAAGGTGCTTCTTTATGCTTTTACTCAAATCCTGCTGCTTCCCAAGGTACTGCTGAAGATTCAGAATTCTGGGTCAGAGGTAGTTTTGGTGGCGCTGGTGTGGTCAGGGCACTCTTGGTACCCCCTTTTTCTCAACCTGGCTGTGGCTCCGGTATGGCTCCTTCCCTCATTCTCCTTCCCATGCCCTCTCTGGATGGGGTTTGGTCCTCCTTTCTCTCAAATTGCGAATATGGGGGATGGGAAGTTGGGATTGCGCATACAGGACTTGACTCTGCAGTCGATGATGGCGATTTGAAAGTCCAGGTGTCCCTCGACGTTCAAGGTGTATGAGGCACATCAGAAGAAGTTTGCAGGATGGTGCGCTAGACAGTCTCGGAGGGCTATGGACTGTACCGTACCTTTGATCTTGCAGTTTCTGCAGGATGGCTGGGACATGGGTCTGGCAGTGTCCTCTCTTAGGGCCCAGAGGGCAGCAATCGGGATTTCAGAGAGGCCTGGATTCTTAGTTGAGTGTAAGCCGTTGGTCTCCCGGCTGTTAAAATGTTTCCGCTGTCTAAGCCCATGGTGTTTGCTGGTGTTCCCCCTTGGGACCTTCCCCTGGTTTTGTGTGCTTTGCAGGACTCTCCTTTTGAACCTGTGGAGTCCATTCATATCAGGTTTCTCACATGGAAGACAGTGTTCTTGGTGGCCATTACCTCCGCGAGGAGGCTCGGTGAAACAGGAGGATTGTTGTGCACGCCTCCATTCCTGCAAGTTCTCTTAGATTCTTTGTTTATCAGATGTGGTCCGTTTTTCTTTCCTAATGTTCTTCTGAAGTTCCATCAGGCACAGGATATTGTGCTGATGTCTTTTTTTTCCCAATCCCGCCTCGCCTGATGAGGAGCAGTGGTATGAATTGGATGTGAAACGGTCTGTCTTGGCCTACCTAAACAGAACGGCATCTATTCCACAGTCTCTGTTTGGGACATTTGGGGCTTCAAACCCGGCCTGAAGGCTTCAATCTCTACGATTAGCCATTGAATTAGGCAGGCTATTGCCATAGCCTATTTTGGGGTGCATGTGTCTTTGCCGGCTTCTGTTTAGGGATGCTCAACAAGAGGCATGGTGGCATCTTGGGCATCAGCAAAGGGGTTGCTGATTCAGGTGATCTGCACGGCAGCTACCTGGGCCGACCCGAATACGTTTACCAGACACTATCCCCTTAATTTGCACTTGCAAGGGTCTTCCTCCTTTGGGGAGGGGGTGGTATTGAATGTTGGACCTGCGACTAAGCCCATGTGTTATGGGGTTTTGAAATAAAGTTGGTGATGGGGTTTTGCAACTGCACACTGGTCGGTCTATGGCTTTGTGTTCATGGATACATTTTTCACTGATGTCATTGGTATGCCTCACTGGTAAGTACTGGGACAAGGAAAAGGCATGTGGAGGTAATGACCTGGTTACTGAACGGTAATCTCAATTTGTACCCCGGCGAGGGGGGTGTGGTGGCCTCCCAGCCAATGGGGAGTCTCATGGTAATCCCGCTGCCCAGAGCCTCCACACGGCTAGCAGCCACCATCTCTCCTCGCCGGGGAATCAGGTAAATCGTGCCACAGAAAGAGAAAACAGACTACGTTTTCTGTCCGCTGCGGCCATTTTTCAAAACGTTTTTTAACTCTTTTTTTTCCAGCTGCGAAACGCAACGCGTCTCGCTGCCGGGAGAAAACAAACATTAGTACCCCGGTTTAACGGGCCGGAGTATTCATGGCAATAAGACCCTCGACTGCGGGCCATTACCGCCTACGGTAGTGCCCCTGGGGCCTTTCGATAATTCCCTCACTATGCTCAAGCCTGTAACTATGGGCCCCGGGGCCATTGCCTTAGGCGGTAATGGCCCACAGTCTTGTGGTTTATTGCCACTTTAGTCCTAGTCCTACTCTTCCTCACCACATGACTTCACTTATGACCCTCCTCCATGATGTGTTAGGGAGTACTGAAACTAATATGTTGTGGCGATGGGAGTACTCTCTGGAATGGTGGGTCAGGTATGGGTGAAACTAGCTTCTGCCTAATGGCTCCATGGAGGCCCCAGTCACAGCAGTTTGCAGTGCTGGGTTCGATAAACTGAAGGTTCTGATCAAGATCCTGCCCCTGCCCCTGCTCCTACCCACGATCCGCACACAGATAGTCCCCTCAGCAATAATGGGTTCGCTGGACTACTGTAATGGAATTTATTTGGGGCAACCTAAACGCCAGATTCAGTGTCTTCAAATACTTCAGAATGTGGCAGCCAGTCTGGGCGTGAACTCACTTAGGATGAGGTCTGCTGCAGCGACTTCATTGGCTGCTGGTCACTGCCAGAGTCGAGTTTAAGACCCTCTGTGTTACTCATCGGGCCCTTCACGGGGGTGGGGGAGCGAGTGAGCTGAAAGGTAAGATTGAGAGGTACCACACGACTCGATGCCTTCGCTCATCTGCTTTGGGTCTTCTCAGAGTGCCTAGGTATCAGCGCGCATGGACAGGCAGCTACTCCTTCTCGGTACTAGCCTTAACTTTATGGAACCGGATTCTGCTATCATTGCCATTAACAGAGGAGTACCTTCCCTTTTGGAAAGCACTCTGTATTGGCCCAGGGTGATGGCCCCTTGCGCAAGCACCTCGCTGCGCAAACACAGACACGGACACAGGAGCATTCAGGAACACGTCTTTATTCTTCTAACATCCAGCTCCAACTGCTGGTCCCCCGACCCTCCCACGTCACTTCCCTCTCTGACCCGGAACAACAGTGTCAACGTGACATCCCCCCCAATTTAAACAGTTACCCAACGGGGTGATAAACCATACAGCAACATGGTTCGCTAAGCCATCTCCTCTTTGAGGCGGCAAGGCTTATTCCTGGCCCTCTGTGGTCTAGAGATGAAACGTTCACTAGAACCGCTGGTGCCCAAAACTCTCGACGTAGACCTCTTGCCCGGAAGCTGCAGAATCCTCATGGTCACCTTGATAGGGATCATCAGAGATGTAGTCAATGGGTATCTCCACTCGGCCACTTAGCCTCCGGGCTCCGCACAGGGGAATTTTCTTGAAATGAGAGGAATTTCGAGTGGTTGTACCATTGTGTCCTTGTGCCGTGATCATGGAGCCCTTCTTCTCCATAATGATCAGGGGTTCCTCATGAAACATTGCCATGTGTTTGTATGTTTGAGGTTGTCTTAGAGCAACTACATCTCCTACCTCTAGGTGGGGGTCTTGTGCCGTCGCTCATCGGCATATGCTTTCATGCAATCTTCTGCAGCTACATTGCGCTCTCTCACTTCAGTGTCTACAGCCGGTCGATCTTCAGGCAGGGTGGCTTGTGGTAGTCTCATGCGGATGTCTCTTCCGAACATGACTTCAGCGGGTGTTTTCCCTGTGGAGCTGTGGGGTTTGCTTCGGTAGTCCCTCAAAAGTTGGTGGGGTGTGCTTCGGTAGTCCCTCAACAGTTGGTGGAGTACTTGCTCATATGGCTGACCTGTGAACCTGGCTACCTGCAATGCTCTTTATTAAGTTGGCCATGAACCGTGCAATCATACCATTGGCCTGAGGCCACAATGGGGTGACCTTGTGGTGGTGAAACCCCATTGTTCACTGAATTTTGCAAAGCTGTGTCCGTTGAACGGAGGGCCGTTGTCTGTCTTCACTGTCCGAGGGACCCCGTATGCCGTGAAGATACGATCCAAACTGGGATGACGTGGTGGGCTGCAGTCCAGGATATGACTTGAGCCTCGGGATACCTGGAGAATTCTTCCATGACGGCTAGTACATATCTCCTCCCTTCTATTGGGCCGAAGAAGTTGGCTGCCACGTCTTCCCATATGCCTCCAGGCAGTTTTGACATTATCAGTGTCTCGGGGTGGTGATTCGCTGTGAGGAGGCAACACGGGGGGCACAGTAGTTCTTCCACCATGGAGTCTAGCTGTGGAAAGCACACCTTGTGGCAGAGCATGCGCTTCGTGGAGACCACGCCTCTGTGGCCTTCATGTGCAAGCTCGATCAACTTTCGTTTCAGAGAAGTCGGGATCACCACCTTGTGGCCTTTCAGCAAGAGATTGTCCTCTGAGAGCGCCAACTCCTCTTTCACCTGTAGCAACCGATCCACCTCCACCCGTACCTCCTCCATTGCTGAACGATCATGTTCTTTGACCCTCCATTAACCTGAAATGAGCCCCTCACATATGATTTGGCAAGCCTGGTCCGTTTCCACTTCTTGGGCTATCTGTGCAGGCTCGATCCCTTCTGGTAATGCTTATTGAATTAGGTACCGGAGGTTCCGGTCCGCCACTGATGGTTCAGGGATAAACTCTGTTCTTGGATGTCGTGATAAAAAGTCAGCAGGATTTTCTTTCTTCCCCGGTCTATGGACGATTTCAAATGAATAGTCCTGCAGTCACAGCCCCCACCTCACGAAGCGGTGTGGCATCTTGGCTTGTGGGTTGCTGTATAAGAACAGGAGTGCTTGATGGTCTGTCACTACCCGAAACGGCTTGCCATACAGAAAGAGGTGAAAGTGTTCACACGGCCAGACCACAGCCATGCTCTCCTTTTCTTCATGGGAATACGCCTGCTCAGTGGTCAGCAGGCTCTGGCTTGCATATGCGAGGATGTGGGTCTGTGATGGGTGATTTGGGTCTCTATGGGCTGAGATGGCACCTAACTCGACGGGACTGGCATCAACCGTTAGTTCAGTCTTCCTTTCCGGATCGTAGTCGGACATGTTCTTCACGTAGTGAAGTCTTTAATGTAGCTTGAGCAGCAACTGGCGAGACCCAGAAACAACCCGAGTTCTGATGTGTTACTTGGGGGCGACGTTTCATTCGGTGCAGCGACCTTGTCAGGATTGGGTGCCATGCCATTTTCGGAGAATATATGGCTAAAGAAGCGTAGTGTGACTTTCCTGAACTCACACTTCTCTTGGTTGAGAGTGAGGTTTGCAGCTTCCAACTCTTTACACATTTTGGCTAAGGTTTCATCATGTATTCCCACATCCGTCCCGAAGACCAAGATGTTGTCACTATAGTTTATGCAGTTTGGGATGTGTTTTATCACATTGTGGACTTCAGATTGAAATATCTCCACCTCCAATGAGACCCCAAAGCTTAATCTCTTATAACAGTATAGCCCCAGGTGGGTAACGAAAGTCGTGATGTTCCTGCTCTCAGGGCTTAGAACCAATTGATGATACCCTTTTTTCAAGTCTAATTTTGAAAAGACTTTGGCCCCGTTCAGTAGATCGATCATGTTGGTAATGCGCGGTGCCATGTGTCTCTCTCTCCGTATGCCTTGGTTAGGCCTCATGTCGACACACAGCCGGATTGCATCAGAGCCTTTCTTGGGCACCGGAACAATGGGCAACACCCATGTGGTGGGTCCTCTGGCTTGCTCTATAATGTCCTGTTCCAGCAGCTAGTGTAGTTCATCCTCCACCTTCTTTTGAATGTGCACCGGTATGCCCCTGTAATGTTGCGCTATGGGGCGCACCGTCTCATCTATGTGTAGCTTCATCTGCCTGTTCCACAGTTTTCCGATTGCTTTGAAGAGTTTGGGATATCACGGTTACTGGGTCAATGTATTTGTGTCACCATGATCTTATACAGGACATATATTAGACCTATCTCGATGGCTGCCTTGAACTAAGTACTTTCCGTCGCCAGCACATGTATTGGCACTCTTCTCTTGTCCCTTGTAACAGCACGATCTCTCGAATTGTCCAAGGCACTTAAGGGGTGTCTTGGTGCCATAATCGTAAACGCCAACCGTGGCGGGGACCTATTTTGGGCAATCTGACAGCTCTTTGAAGACTTTCTCGCTGACTACGTTCACTGTAGCCCCGGAGTCAATGAGAAATTTTGTTGGTCTTTTGTTGAGTTTTATGATCAGTGTTGGACTGTGTCCGGTCGCTACCTATTTACCCAGGGTGTAGACATATGCTTTTCTTCTCTGTTCACTCCCCGATTAGCTGACTTCCAATTCAGATGGAGATTGTTCCACCAAGTAGCGCACGTGGTGCATGGATCTGTGTTCGGGTCTCACTCGACTGATGCATCTCCTCCTTTCACTTCTTTCTCTCCTCTGTCTTTCATTACCCGACTCCCGCTCCTTTAGTTCAGGGTCATTCTGTCTTGGTGAGAGATGCAGAGTTGTCCCCGGGGTCTGAGGTGCCGAAGGCATAGTTCTAGGTTTAAATCTTGGGAATGCTTCTCTGGCTCTCTCTCTACCTTTGTCCCTGGACAACCGGTACACCGATTTAAAGTGTCCTTCCTCTCCGCACGTGGCACAACACTGGCCAAGGGACGGGCAGGTCCCTTCATGGGGGTATTCAAACCCACATGTGAAGCTAAACGGTTCCTCAGGTCTCCTTTCTTGCTGTAGTCGATGTATCGCATCGGTTGGCGTGGCAGTATTAAAGCTTTCAACTTGTGAATCTATAGCTCTCTCTGTACGTGCGGGTGTCAACATTCCGTCCAAAGTGCAGGATTTCTGTAGCAGTTTCCGTCTGAATGTTTGTGATTCGCAACCGGCGATGATTTGAGATCTCAATGCTTCCATATTTTAATAGTTTGCAAAGTCAGTGTTTCATTTTGATTCTCAACCTCATGACATATGCGTCCATGGTTTCACCCTTCGCCTGCTTGCTGCTGTGGAATAGGTGGCGCTCGTAGTCCTCATTAGTGTGCGGGGTAAAGTATGCTGATAGCACCTCCTTCAAGTCACGTATGGAGTCAATGGTGTCAGCAGGCATCTCATCAATGATGTCACGTGTAGCTGGCCCTACGGCCAGGTTGAGAAGGCATTTTTGTCTATCATCCTCTATGGGCCCTGTGACCTCCATGTATAGCTCAAAGTCCCTTATCCAACAGGCCCACCTTGGCCCCATATTGCTTGTGTCGGTGATGTCAAAAACGCCTGGCATTTGCACAGCCAGGGAATCTGGCAGTCTGTGTGGAGCTTGTTCTGGCTGGATTTGTGCCCCTTGGGCCTGGGCAGCCTGCCCTGCACCTGGGGCAGACATTCTACCCCCTCCTGCACAACTTTATTATTTCAGTGCAGTCCTCAGCGCACCCAATGGCTCCACAGCCGCCTAGGTATTTGTATTTTGTATTTATTAAGTTTATATAGCGCTTTACATTTCAACAAGAATACATAGGATAATAGAAGCATACATTTACAAGACATGAAACAAACCATCAAAAACAGTATACAGAATAATTTACCACGGATAATGTAAGAATATAGATCAGGGGAAGGAAAGGGGGATGTAGCAAGGGAGGTCGGGTAGGGGGGGAAGATGCAAGTACAGGGGGAGGGTAGTAGGAATGGGGAAGATGTAGGGAGGAAGGATGGAAAGAGGGATAAAGGGGGATAGGAGAAATTAAAGAGGGATGTCAGGACGGGGGGGGTGAAGAAGAAAAGATTTCAAGGAGGCACGGAAGGAGTACGAGGAAATGGAACGGATAGAGAGAGGAAGAGAGTTCCAGTGCAGAGGGGCAAGGAACTGAAAGGATCGTAAACGAGAAGAGGCACAAGGAGAAGGTGGAACAGCGAGTAGGAAGAGATCAGCAGACCAGAGGCACAAGCACCATGTTGGAGCTTGTCCAAAATATCTCCTGGGTTAAATTGGGTGAAATGGGAAGGATGGCCGCCAAATAGGCACGAGCACCACATCCTGGATTCCTCCTCCTGATTCCCCCTCTCACCGTATTTATTTATTTCACAGTCGCGGCTCAGGAGTACCAACTGCTTCCTGCAGCGTTCTGAAATGGGCGGACACAGCGTTATCACCGCCGCTGCGGCCCGGGAGCTCCCACTGCTGCTCGCAACACGTTCCACGTGGGCAGGCACAACTTTCACCCTTTGCGGCCAGGTCGCCATGGCCTCTCCGTGCGACACGCCATGAGGGGGGTTGCTGGCGGTCACGCCTCCAGGTGCCCGCTCTCCACGCACCCCGACATGGGTCCCAGCACCGATGGTGCTCCGGCCTCGTCACCAGTGTAATGGCCCAGGGTGATGGCCCCTCGCGCAAGCACCTCGCTGCGCAGACACAGCCACGGACACAGGAGCATTCAGGAACACATCTTTATTCTTCCAACATCCAGCTCCAACTGCCGGTCCCCCGCCCTCCCACGTCACTTCCCTCCCTGCCTCCCGCCTCCCTGAACTGCAACAACAGTGTCAACGTGACACACTCAAACGTATCTTTTCTAATCTGTTTTGGTCTGCATGGACAGGACTCCTTCAGGTTCCCTAGGGTCCACCTGGAGCCTTAGTGCCTAGATGCCCTTGGGCCTTAGGTGCACTTTATAAATTCTGTTTACATTACATTGCATTACATGGGTGTTAGTAAAAAGATGGTATGATTCCTGGGATGGGACCTCACTAGTAATTAGTGAGACGATGAAGAGTAGGGCTAGGAGTAATGAAGAGTAACGGTAAGTAAACGGGTCACGAGCGCCATCTACAATCGGAAGGATAAAAGGCTGAGGCTGCCTCTGGATCCAAACGTACCACCTTTACATGGCACACGGAACCCTGTAGACTGGGCCCCATGAACACTCCGGATGGGAACACTGCGTTTACACCGCAAACAACCGGCTGCTTGTAAAAAGACCATCCCTATTTAAGTATTTATACCGGCCTAACTGGGGCACAAAGAAGGGCTGAGCATCAAAAAAGATAGCCCACAACGCCCCTGACGGGTCCAGGGTTCAAACTATATATTTAGTGCAGACATGGCCCAACTCTGGGTAAATCTGATATGAAACGCTGATCGTGTCCGGAAACCCTTTGAAGCAGCCATAAGACAAAATGTGGCTGACATGGTGGGTGATATAAAATAAATGAACCTGTGATATTCACAGTGAGGGAACTTTGAGGCGCCACTGCCACCCAGTGGCGTGGAGAGGAAAAAGGTAGCAACTATGAAGAATCACGTTGAAATGTTTTCCAAGAGGTACCATTGGGGCGGTCACGGTAGAAACATTCCACTGGGTCCTCACGATACTTTTACCGCAGAAGTTCAATTTAAATGGAGGAAGCACGATGGGCTTTTTTATTAATTAAAATACGTGTCTTTTTATTAAACGGATGTGTTAAACATGTAAAGTTTGTTTTGCTGTTGAACAAGTATTGACTCGACAACAAGGTATGGGAACAGACTGGACGTGCCCGAGATTCAACCACCACAGTCTGGTTCTCTCTAAGATCGAAGGTTGCCGAGTAAAAAAGCTATTAGATTCGCAACCATTCTCCTTGAAAAACAAAACTGCATTACCTCCACGTCCCTCTTCTTCGTTCCTGTACTCACCTATGAGGCTCCGCCTCCCATACAGGACATTTGTTCTCCTTAGGAGGTATAAACCTCACACTTACCCACAATCCCCAGTTCTTTTTTCCTGTTTCCAAGAGGGACTGCCTCTTCTTGGAGTAGGCTCTGGGGAGCATCTTGGTGTGCCCTCCTGGGCAGAGTCTCCGGTGGGATGGCGGCAGGCGCCTGGTGAGGTGGTGGTCCCTGGTCTCCCTGTGGGGCTAGACGTCCTGTTGAGCCTGGATCCACGCCTTTGGCCCTACTGCAGGGCTTGCAGGTTCTTGGGTGGCAGGCTGATTGTGGCTGAGTTTTGGAGGGGAGGTGCAATCGGCCTTCCATGTTTCCCACGGCCTGTGGCTGCCTTGGCTCCGTATAGCGAGAAGAAGGTGTTGGTATGCCCTCCCCGCTGCTTCTCAGCTGTCATCTGCGGCTCTGCCTGGTTCGGGATAGGGCCTTCGTTGGGCCTCTCGCCCTTGCTGCTCCTCATTTGCCTCTGGCAATGCGGACAGATTGCGCTGCTCAGGTCACCTGTCTTTGTTGGACGAATGCTGGCTACATCGTTGCTGCACTGTTTTTCCTGACATGTAATGCAGATGGCTCTTCTTTTTTGGGTTGGGATTCATGGTTGGCGCTCCTCTAGACTTGGGGCCTCATCACGAGTATCCCAGCGCTAATTGTGCCAGAATATATCATGAATGTCAGGCCGACCTCTCGGTTCGTCGGAACCAAATTCGTCGTTATGCAGAACCCACTCCTCCTCACCTGATTCTTCAGTAGACTCCTCGCGTCTTCGCCCCTTTTTTCTTGTTGATTTCTTTTTAGAGAAGAGATATGGTCTTCCGCGGTTAGAAGCCACCCTGTTCCCACTAGTAAATCAGGGAAGCAAGGGACCCCCTCACCGCAGGAGCCGTAGGAGAGGAAAAAAGCGTTAGCTAAAAAAAACCTCTCGTGAATCTCGATCCTGATGAGGAGCCAGGTAAACCAGACAAGCTGTTTCTCCAGAGGAGTTCCGGAATCGAGGGATAATAGAGACCGCGGGTTGGCTAGTTGGAAGGGAAAACGGAAAGGAAAAAGACAGGTAAGTCCGGGGGAAGGATAGCAAATATAGAAAAGGAGGGCAGAGTACCGGGAAGGAGCAAGGCAACAAATGAGGGCAGGAAGGGACGATGACCGGCAAAAAAACACCGGTCAGGAAGCAGGCAAGGAACTGGAGAGAGAGCACTAGCGAAACGGAGCGTGAAAGCTTCAGTTGCAAAGCGCCGGACAAAACAAAGAGGCGTGGTTAAGAGCAAAACCAGGAAGAGGTCGGAAAAAGACTAGAGCGTAGCAACAGGAAATGGGGAAAAATATGGAACAATCAATGGCGGCGGAGTTGCCATCGGTTTCTCAGACTCCAAGGGAATCTCGTTGCAGACGGCATGACAGTATGCCCCCTACCATGGGGCACCCCCCCTGGCTTGTCGGGGTGAAGTCTGTGAAACAACCGCACCAGACGAGGCGAATGGATGTGGGAAATAGGTTCCCAAGAATCATCCGAATGTGGGTAGCCCTTCCAATGAACAAGATATTCTAGTCTGCCTCCCTTATATTTGGAGTCCTGGATGGCTGCCACTTCATATTCGTCTGGTGGTAAGTCTATGGGTTTTTGGCCGTTAGGTATTCTTCGTTTGTAGGGGTCTTCCCGATATTCTTTCAAAAGAGAGGAATGAAAGACCGGATGAATACGTTTCATGTAGTTGGGCAACAGAAGCCGGTATGCCACCGGGTTTATCCTTTCCGAGATGACATAGGGACCCAGATAGCGCAGTGTTAGTTTGGAAGAATGCAACCAGCGCGGAAGGTACTTTGTAGATAACCAAACTTGGGTCCCTTTTTTCCTATGGGGAGAAGGAAGGCGCAGTGGATTGCTGGAGGTGCTATAGCGGATCTTGCTGGCTCGCAGACTAGTATATGCAGCCTTATGCGCCTCAGAAATATTGGCAAGCAAGGCATCCACGGAAGGTATATTCCCAGGAGGAAAGGGTCTGATTGGCAAGAAACGGGGATGAAAGCCATAGGTACAAAAAAAAGGACTTAGTTTGGTGGCACTATGGGCGGAGTTGTTGTAAGCAAACTCGGCTGTAGGTAGAAGACCCACCCAATCATCTTGCTGAGAATTGGTAAAACAACGAAGATACTGCTCTAACAGAGCGTTTAATCGTTCTGTCTGGCCATTTGTTTGCGGATGGAACCCTGAGGACATAGCTCTTTCAATACCAAGTCTCTTACAGAGCTCTTTCCAAAAGCGGGAGGTATACTGGGTGCCTCTATCAGATATAATCTTGTCTGGAATACCGTGTAACCGGAATATATCCTTGGAAAAGATAGAAGCCATTTCGCTGCTGTTGGTAGTCCTGCCAAGGGAGAAAAATGTGCCATCTTAGAAAAACAGTCTACGGTCACCATGATGCAGGAGCAACCATCCGAAGGAGGTAAGTCGACTACGAAATCGGTGGAAATTACTCTCCATGGACTCCTAGGCGGTTCTTCTAGTTGTAGATATCCAACCGGTTTCTGAGTGCTGTATTTAGATCTGGAGCAGATGGGGCAGGTCGATACATACTTATCTACTAACTTTCCCATCCCTGACCACCAGAAATGATGTCTGAGTAGTTCCAGAGTGTTCTTAATTCCTCGATGTCCAGCTACTTGGTCATCGTGACACCATTTTAAAACCTGTAGACGGGAGGTGGAGTCTGGTAGAAAAAGACGTCCTTTGCAAAGATATACGCCATCCTGAAGGAGGAGATCCTCTGAAGCCCTTACCAAAGGGGGTTTATCCAGGTTGGCAGTGGCCATGCGTACCCCTTCTAGAAAGGCATTAACCGTACATATCACCCTTTTCTGGGGCAACATGAGGTTTAGATGTTGATCTGGTACACATTCGGCAGAGGGTTTTCTGGATAATGCGTCGGCAAGCACATTTTGGGTTCCGGGTAAGTAAGTAAGGACGAAGTCATATTGGGAAAAAAAATGGGCCCATCGGGCTTGTCGTGAATTTATACACTCCATACTTTGTATGACCTTTAAATTTTTATGGTCCGTGCGCAGTTCGAAGGGAAAAACAGCCCCTTGTAAGAGATGTCGCCACTCTTCACATGCCACTTTCATCGCGAGTAGCTCCTTCTCTATCACAGAATAATTCCGTTGGCTAGGGGTTAGAGTCTTTGACACATAGGCTACTGGAAATTCAATGCCATCATGTTCTTGTAGCAATGCTGCTCCCAAAGCTGCGGACGAGGCGTCAGTTTCTATTATGAACGGGAGGTCTTGATCCGGTTGACGTAGAACTGGAGCCGAACAAAAAGCAGTTTTAAGTCGGAGAAAGGCGTCCTCTGCTTCATCGGACCAAAGAAAGGGAGAAGTAGACTTCTTCAACAAACAGGTAATGGGCAATACCTTATCGGAGAATTCAGAAATGAACTTGCGATAGAAATTTGCTAGTCCGAGGAATCTTTGGATTTCCTTAACAGAAGTCGGACTTGGCCACTGTAAGACGGCTTCTACCTTTCGAGGGTCCATCTGAATCCCCTCGGCAGACAAAATAAACCCAAGATACGGAACCTCAGCTACCTGGAATACACACTTGTCTGGATTAGCCTTTAAATGGGCTTCCTTAAGTCTTTGGACGACTTGATGAAGATGTTGCGCATGTAATTCAGGGGATTTGGAAAACACTAGAATGTCGTCCAAGTAGATGATGGTACAGTTATACAACAAGTCCGAAAAGGTGCGGTCCATAAACCGCTGGAAAACCGATGGGGCGTTGACCAGACCAAATGGCATCACCCTATACTCAAAATGACCGAAGGGGGTCCTAAAGGCAGTCTTCCATTCATCGCCGGACCGAATGCGAAGCAAATGGTAGGCTCTACGAAGGTCGATCTTGGAGAACACAGTGGCACCTTGTACGGCTTCTAATATATCCTTAATCAAAGGCATCGGGTACCGATCTCTAATGGTGATTCTGTTCAGTCCTCGGTAGTCGATGCAAGGTCTTAGTTCCACCGAATCTTTTTTGGGCACAAAAAACAAAGATGCCCCAGCAGGAGAACGTGAGGGTTGAATGAGACCATTTTGGAGATTGGAGTCAAGGTATTTCTTGAGGACTTCTTTTTCCCTCAGAGAAAGGGAGAACATTCGCCCAAACGGGACTAGGGCCTCTGGGACCAGGTCGATACCGCAATCCTCTGGTCTATGTGGAGGTAATTCTTGGACTTCTTGGTCTTAGAAGACTTCACTAAACTTTGCCAGGTCGATGGGAATGGTATGTATTCCCACGGTATCAGTTGTTGGACAGAATTCGGACATGACTTGGACGGTGGCATGTTTAGTCTCTGGAAGACATTTCTTCAGACAATGATCAGAAGAAAAAGACATCTGATTGGTTCTGCAGTTTATGGTAGGGTTGTGTTTGCGCAACCATGATACCCCGAGTATGACCGGGAAATGGGCAGCTCTTATTAGGTCAAACTGGATAGTCTCTGTATGCTGAAGCAGCTTCATCGTCATGGGCGGAGTGGTATGCGTAATCAGACCAGAACTTAAGGGCTTGCCATCAACTCCTTCCACCTTCTGGTCTTCATCTTTCTCTAGTCGTCCTATGCCGGATTGGTTAGCCCACATGATGTCCATGAAACATCCTGCTGCTCCGCAGTCCAGTAAAGCCAGGACTTCATAAGATCTTTGATGAAGGGTGAGCTGTACTGCCAGAACCATAAGACGGGTGTCTTCTGTGGATGAGATGGATGTTATGGACATTGAGACGTAGGGACCTGGGAATCCCCCTCGGTAACTTGTCCCCACTAGTTCCGAGAGTGGGGCGTTTCCCGACCGTCGTGGAGGTACTTCTGGACAGTCGCGTAACAGGTGTTGCTTAGAACCACAATACAGGCACAAATTATTGTCCTTCCTTCTCCTTCGTTCATCAGACGAAAGGGGCCCTCGGGTAGTACCTATCTGCATGGGTTCATCCTTGGTCTGATGGGTGGAGGAGGTAGTGGGTAGACAAGGCTCGGAGAGTATAGGCGTGAATCGACCTCTTCGTCTTTCTGTACGCCTCTCGGAAAGGCGGAAATCCAATTGGAGAACGGTAGACCATAGTTCCGACAAGGTTGCAGGTCTGGGCATACGTGCAAATTCATCCTTTAGTTCTTCTCTGAGGCCTCGACGGAAAACGGTGTATTGAGCCGCCTCTTGCCACCCGGATTCGGCGGCAACCCTCTTAAAACGGGAAATGTAGGATAGTAAATCCGAGCTACCCTGACGGATGTCAAGCAACTGCTCACTGGCAATCAGGGCTGTTTCTTGTCTCTCAAAGGCTTCCTTGAATTGTGCCGTAAAACCACTATAGTCTTGCAGCAGTGGGCTAGCACTGGTTACTAATGGGGTGGCCCATGCCAGTGCGTTTCCAGTAAGATTGGATATGAGAAACCCTATGCGGGCATTATCGGAGGCATAAGTCTGGGGTCTGAAAGTAAAATGTATTATACATGCCTCCATGAACTCTTTAAATTTCTGTGGGGAGCCGTCATATTTACCCGTTGCCAGGGGCATAGGGGGTAATTCTGCACGAGCTCTTTCTTGATTATCAATACGTTGCTTTAGGGCCGTATTCTCTACCTTGACAGTTTGCAATTCCTGTGTGAGGTTATGTACCGCAGCAAGCAACTCCTGTATCTGTTCAGCCGTAGCCATGGTTGGTTCATTTAGGCTTTGCAATCTATCATGAATGTCAGGCCGACCTCTCGGTTCGTCGGAACCAAATTCGTCGTTATGCAGAACCCACTCCTCCTCACCTGATTCTTCAGTAGACTCCTCGCGTCTTCGCCCCTTTTTTCTTGTTGATTTCTTTTTAGAGAAGAGATATGGTCTTCCGCGGTTAGAAGCCACCCTGTTCCCACTAGTAAACCAGGGAAGCAAGGGACCCCCTCACCGCAGGAGCCGTAGGAGAGGAAAAAAGCGTTAGCTAAAAAAAACCTCTCGTGAATCTCGATCCTGATGAGGAGCCAGGTAAACCAGACAAGCTGTTTCTCCAGAGGAGGTCCGGAATCGAGGGATAATAGAGACCGCGGGTTGGCTAGTTGGAAGGGAAAACGGAAAGGAAAAAGACAGGTAAGTCCGGGGGAAGGATAGCAAATATAGAAAAGGAGGGCAGAGTACCGGGAAGGAGCAAGGCAACAAAGGAGGGCAGGAAGGGACGATGACCGGCAAAAAAACACCGGTCAGGAAGCAGGCAAGGAACTGGAGAGAGAGCACTAGCGAAACGGAGCGTGAAAGCTTCAGTTGCAAAGCGCCGGAAAAAACAAAGAGGCGTGGTTAAGAGCAAAACCAGGAAGAGGTCGGAAAAAGACTAGAGCGTAGCAACAGGAAATGGGGAAAAATATGGAACAATCAATGGCGGCGGAGTTGCCATCGGTTTCTCAGACTCCAAGGGAATCTCGTTGCAGACGGCATGACAGAATACTTCCCAACACTATCAGCGTTACTGCAACAATGACCGGCGCAATTTGTGGCGGATCCCGAGTTGCGGTGGGGAGATAAATCCCCATTCCCGTTGGGTCCATGGGTTCCTCGGCGCTATTAGAGCCGGCACAATTAGAGCCGTGCAAATAGCGGCTGAAAGGAGGGATTTTTACCTCCAGCAAAGAGCTGGAAGTAAAACTCCCATGTTCTGCCCAACTCTCGATGGGTGGATCTGTAAATGCAGCGGTAATAGCGTTAGCGCCACATTTTCCCACTGCGCCCAACTCAAGATGAGGCAATTGGTCTTTTCTCTGGCCTTGTCCAGTGTTGGGGCTTATGACCAGTGGGGGTCCTGTTTCTGGCAACCTGCCCTGCTGTCTCTGTGCTGCTGGTGGTGGTGCTTTGCGGATACCACTGTCGTGTGGGATGTGTGGAGGTCTGTGCAAGATCGGCAATCTTGGTGCCTCGGCCTTGCCGCCTTTTGTCTCCTTGTGGTTGCTGACTTTGGCTGCTCGTCCTGCCCTGCTTCCGGGGTCTTCGGGTTCGTGTGTGTCAATGTATCCAAGTTCGATGTATTGAGTGCCACTATGGGCTGTTACTGTCCTCTGTTGTTTCAGCACTCTGAGACCTGTGGGTGGGTGGTGCTATGTCCGTAATGTATTTTCACTGTTCAAAAGTTGTGGCTCACCTGGCCCGTACACGCTGCAGTTGCTTGTGTATTCCTGCTTCTGTGTGTTGCTGCGGATGTCTGCCTGTTCCCATGTTCCTGTTGCCTTTCTCTGCCTTGGTATTGGGGCTGGGCCCTGGTGGTCTGCCTTACCAGCTTTGGCTCTGGATGGTGATTGATTTTGGGTGTCCGGTACCCCCTGGCCCTCACCAGGGGGGTCTCGTTGTTGGGATCTGTGACTGTGTTGTGCTTCGTTGCCTGGCCCTCTAGCTCATCTGGGCTGAAGGCTGAGCCCACCGACAGAGGATATGGTGGTCAAGGGGGAGGACAGAAAGCCTGCAAGGCCTGCAGCAGCCATACTCTCCTGGGCTCGCCACAAAAGATGAAGTGGTCGTAGAAAAGCAAGGTCTTGGGAGACGAAGGGCCGATATTATGATGATGAAGGGAACAGGACGAATAGGATTCAGAAGAAACGTCAGGTGAAAGTGCAGATGAAAGAGAGTGATCATCCCTGAGCCCATCGTCAAGAGAGAAAACTTCCTAGAAAAAGAAAATTCAAAAGGAGGAAGAAGAGCAGGGCGATGTCTTCGACCCAGACTCCCTCATACATCCCAGGTCATCAGAGCGGGAACCCCCACTAAGATAGTTAATTATATCAAAAAGAGGATACGGAAACCTTTATCTAAAGAGGCCAGGAATAAACTCAGGGCAGAATGCCCCAGACCCCACATCCCTGACTGGGTGGTGGAGACATCAGAGTTAGATGAGAAGATGCTTTCCTTCATGGGAAGGTATGGCAGAGACATATAAAAGATATCGACAGATCCTTGAGGTCGTGCCACAATAAGGTTTAGGACATCCTTGAAGCGATAACAAAGATTTGGCAAATGGCCAAAGAAGCTAAACAGCCAGATCAAAATGTTGGCCCAGAGGTTCTAGCTGGTTGAGCAAAAAGGGCGATGTGTCTCCTGGGCAATGCCAACATCGCTTTAACCACAGCACAGGACAAAGCACAAGCTTCTCTGAAAAGGGTAGTCAGTAGCAAGGTTTTTGGAAGGGCTGTCAGCGGTACGGGCCACTCAGCCGGCCGATATTAGACTTACAGGTACAACTACAGCAACAGAAACAGCTGGAGAGAACAGAAAGAACGAAAACCGAACCCCTTCTTTCAATTAAGGGGGAAGGGCTGGAGATCTAACAACAGAGGTCAACAAGCAGATACAGATGCATCAGGGTCAGAGCGCTTCAGCCCTGCAATCAGTTGCAGTGATCCCAGAGGTAGGGGGGAGAATGTCACAGTTCATAGAAAAATTGAAAGAATTATAAGAAGATGCCTTGGTGGACAGACAGAAGGTTTTCCATCTAGAGTTCTTTTAACACCCAGTACAAGTGGAGTGGCCGAGACTATTGTTTTCAACAGGGAAGCCAAAGAGACATCAGACAGAGGGATCTCAGAATTAGAGCGGGGAAAAAGGCCATTACGTATACAACAGGCTCCATGGTTGGTTTTATAAGCAACATGTTCTTAGTAAAGGGCAGACGAAAGACCAGACCAGTGATAAATCTAAGAAACCTGAACATTTTCATTGTTTACAGACACTTCAAGATGGAGGGAATCCATTTCTTAAGAGACGGGCTACAAACAGGAGGCTGGTTAACGCGTATAGACCTCAGAGATGCTTATCTGACAATTCCAGTGGCATGGGAGCATCAGCAGTTTCTACAATTCTACTGGTGAAGTCAGAGATGGGAGTTTACAAATCTGCCATTTGGGCTGGCATCAGCACATTAGGAAGCTGATGAAACCAATAATCTGTCACCTAAGAGAATAAGGCATCAGGTTGATAGTTAGTTTGGACGACTTCTGTCTAATGGGCCAGAGCAAGGAGTTATTAGAACAGGTGAGAATAACAACTGACCTATTACAGAGTGTGGTATTCCTGTTCAATTGGGAGAAGTCGGAGTTGACACCAGTGCAGTTGATAGAATTTCTAGGGTTTGTGATAGGCACGAGGGCAGGGACCCTAAGTCTACAGATACTGAAGGTAAATCTAATCAAGAAAGAGATCAGCAATGCTAGCAAGAGAAATCATTTCACTGAGGGAGAAAGCCAGGTTGGTAAGAAGACTGGCTCCCTCCCTTCAGGGTATATCTCCAGGGCCTCTCCAGTACAGAGCACTACAACACCTGAAAGTTCAACACCTCAGGCAGGGACTAACATGCAGAGTACCAATATCAGCAGAGGCCAAAACGGAATTGTGGTGGTGGTTCCACCACATGGAGGCCTGGAACTGGAGAGCAATATTTGGATTCTCCCCAGACCTCATAATAAAATGAGATGCCAGTCGATGTAACTTGTGAGCCTGTTGCGGACAGATGTCAACGGGAGGCAGATGATCAGGGAAGGAGTTAGAGTGCCACATTAATTGCCTGGAACTATTGGCGGGATCCTTCTGAGTGAAGTGTTAGACCCAGGACAGAGCGGACTGCTGCATGTTGCTGAAAACGGACAATGTTTCCTCGTTAAGATACATCAACAGGCTTGGAACGAGGTACAAGATGCTAGCAGAGCTAGCAAAAGATTTCTGCCACCTGTATTTCAGACCCTAATGAAACTACAGGGTCCATGCAGGACAGACTTGTTCACATCCAGGCTGAACAGTCAGCTGCAACGTTTCTTCAGCTGGAGGCCAGACCCAGAAGCGGAAGCGATGGATGCTTTTCTACAGAAATGGGATCCGGAGAGGGAATATGCATTCCTGTCGTTCACCATGATTCTGTGAACGCAGCACTAGTAAGGAGACAAAAGGCAACAGTAGTGTTAGTGACACCAAACTGGAAGAGTCAGGTATGGTTCCCAGACCATCTAGAGATGTCCATCAACAAGCCGCTGATACTCCCACAACACAAAATGATAGCACAGGGACCTACGTGCCAAGTTCATAATAGTAGAGGAAGGGAACCCGAGACTGATAGTATTGGCAATTTCCAGAGTATCTGGCACATGCCAGGACTGTCGGAAGATGCTGAAAGACTCATCGAAGAGGCAAGGGCGCCAGGCAGGCATAGAAATTAGCTTGGTCAAAATGGAATAGCTGGTGTTCGGCAAGAGGCGTACATGCCACTGGAGCAGATATAATTCACATACTGAATTTTCTAACAGCTCTGGCAGATCAGGGAAAGGCATACAGGACAATTAATACCTGTAGATCAGCCATATCCTTGGGACATTCTTAAGTAGAAGGCCACCCAGTAGGGTAACACCAATTAGTTTGCAGACTCCTCAGAGAAGTATGGCTTATACAACCTCTGACGCCCAGGTATTCACGTATGTGGGAAGTAAACAAAGTACTGAAAGTATTTCTCAATTGGCCAGACAATGAGCATCTAACGAGGAAAGCAATATTGACAAAGCTCACAACACTGCTTTGTCTCATATCCTGCAAAAGGGTGTCGGACGTTAGAGCATTAGAAGTGGACCGGAACTCCCTTTCCCCTTCGGGGTCACGTTTTATGTTAATACGATACACAGCATTTCCAGATCAACCTAGGATTTTCCTGGTGTGATGTCTGACAGCATATGAGGCTATGACAGAAAGCTTTAGACCAGCACAGGTGACTCAGTTGCTTATTGCTCTAAGGAAGCCATTTGCAGCAGTAACATCAGCAACCTTAAGATGGAGCATGCAAAAGGTAGGCATTGATATCAGAGCTTATGGGGCTCATTCAGTCAGGAGCGCAAGGGCGTCGAAAGCCCATACGGTAGGAGCACGATTGAAGGACATCTTAAAAGAATTGATTGGTCAAAGAGTCAACTTTTAAAGATGTTTATTTTCGACCAATTGAACAATTGTAATCACTGGTGGTGAGTAAGCTTTGAACAAGCATAATCTGAGCCTCCGGTCTTGACATAGAATACTGATTTTCCGTACTAACGTTACAGAAAGTCAAGATTATATTAAAGACACAGAGGAATAGGATTATCCGACCCTATCAATCGCTGCATGTTGAATGTTTGCTCAGAAATTGTGATGTTATTTAAGTAATGTACAATGTGAAGTTTTGTGAACATGCGATTGCCCACCTTATTATTGGTTATTCTCAGCATTGGTTTTGTTTTTCTTACAGGCAAAGAAACTAAGTCGGCAGGATCCAGAGGTCAGCAGGAACAAGAGACTTTATGTTGTAGTGTCAACCGGTTGGGGAAAGTGCGTTATATTATACAAGTCAGACAAAGAAAGAGGAAGGAAAGAGTGTGATGCTGGAAATGCATCAGAGGGACAGGGCCTCCGTAGCCTTGTCTTTACTGCTTTTTATCGTGTGTTCTCTCATGTTTGTCATGCAGGAGTTCATGTGGGACTCCTGGCGGTGCAGCTCTCTCTTTTGGTTTGGTGAACAGACCCATGGGATACCCTTATGGCACCCATGGGTGGGGGTACAACCCTGTGCCCCTAGTGTATGATTTTGGGCACCTGTGTGTGGCCCACAGAGCAGGGTATGGGCTGGTGGCAGCTCCATGCTCAATTTGACAGGTGCTCCGAGTATCCTCCATTTTGGGATACCCAGGCCCTGACATTGGAATCAGTTGATTCCTGATAGGAAACAAGATGGCCCCATGGCCTCTTGCTTTCTATTGCCTGTTACCTGTTTTTCCCAAAGTCCTGGGAAGCCCTGACTTTGTCCCTTTCCCCCTGACCGGCTGTTGGATGGAAGTTCAATATATGGTGGTGTTGTTGTGAAGTCCAGGCCAGACTGACTGGCCTTCCCAGTGACTGTATGTTGTGGGTACACCCTGTGGGTGGGACCTGGGTGAATGGAGTGTGATGAATATGCATTCTGTGTTGTGGGTGTCTAGTATCTGGTGTTTGACACAATGACTGAGACAGCCCTGTCCGAAACTAGTATGAATGCAGTATGGAGTGTTGAATGGCTGGGTACTTGTCCCAAAACACATAACTTGTTGTGAGTGTCTGGAGAGGAGTGAATGGCCTGAATGCACTATGCACCTGATTGGATGCCTGCATGTATGCCCTTCTGACCGATTGGTTGCCTGGGTGTGACCCAGCAGAATGAATGGGAGATCAAGTAGTATATCTGGGGGCCTCTCACTGCTAGAATTCGTGTTCAGAAGCTGAAGAGTAACTGGAGTGAAACTGAAGCTTAACCTTAAAGCCCTGCTGGAAGAGAAGCATTGTGGTTACTCTCCTTCACAATCTGAAAGCTGCTGTGCCTCTAAGAACTGATCCAGAGAGGACCTGGTAAGGCGCTCTCTTCCCGAGCTACAAAGGACCATCGTACACCAGCTGATCTTTGCCAAAGCTCCCTGGTAGACAGACCTACGACAGGCTGCTGACCGGAGACGGGGACTGCCGCGGAATCCCAAAGAGAAGTACCTGGACTGTTGTCCGCCACTGTTGACGACCGCCGTCGCCGACTGGTGCCGCCGTGCTCCCGTTTGCCTAAGAACTTAATTTGAGCCAAGGACGCTCTCGTCTGTATCGCCGCCCGCTTTATCCCGCTGGAGAAGGCCCAACCGTCGATGCGCCGAGGAGCATCCGCCAGTGGGTTTCCCGCCACCTAAAGACCACAGAGACACCGACGACTTGACGTCCTTGCTGGGCCACAGTTAAACATCTCTTGATCTCCAGATCTACCGTCACCGAGATTCCCTGCACGCCTCTTCCTTGCAGGACGCCAACGCTCCGTCATCGACGAGCACTGCTACGAACGAAGCTGCCACTTCACCGCCGTAGTTCACCCTGTTCTCCGTCGGACGTTCGACGACCCGTGACTCCTGCCTTAAAGGGAGGGCACTCAAGAAGGGCTGTCGTTTCCCCGACGACGAACGCTACAATTCCAAGTACATTGGGGCTGTAGAACTATTGTAGAGGGAAATAAGACTCGTAGAACAATATATGGACTCAGCTTGAGATACATCTTTTCTTTACAGGTTGCCCGTGGGGGGGGGATCTCCACACAGAATTGTGCCTAGTTGGTAAAGGCCAGTATTCTGCCAATTGTTCAACCATCTTGCTTTCCTTCCCCTCTCGACTGCTGGTTTCCCCTTTATTGATCTGTATGGCATTTTAACAGTATAGTTGATGCACTTTAATGAGATCTGATAATAATTGTGGTACCACTTTAGAACTGCATATATTTACCATTATTGATTTTCTGAGCATAAAGTGAGTTATTGTGTTAGTGTACATAACCTTGAATATTAATTATATAAAGACTGTTTTAACTAATACAGTGTGTGGACATTCCTTTGTGGGGGCTTGGGGACTACACTGTACTTCAGAACCAGCCTGCATCACCTCCTGAGAAGCTAGGCCTGAATTGCTCGACCATAGCTAACGAATAGAGAATCTTGGCTGGGGTCCTCTGTGCCTCTTCTCTAGCATATTCTCATGATTCCTGCCCCTCATGTCCCCAGCCCTCTAAGATGTCAGGCTGGAGCCAGGCCACGATCACCTACATGGCCCTCAAGGGCCTCTCCATCCCTTCAAAAACCCACTTGGAGTCAGACTTGGCACTTGTAGCGCATTGATGGGGACAAGATGGATGCCCCCACATATTTTGGTTCCCAGAACTGCATGTGCGGCCTAGTCTTTTGGGTGTGGTTCAGCCCAGAGGCACCTGGGATACCCAGAGACTATTTAAGCCAAACCCAGGCTGAGAAACATGCTTTGTGTTTTCTGCACCTGCAGCGTGACACTCACCGTGTTCGGATCGGTCTCCAGTAGGCCTGCATCTTTCTTCTGCGCTCAGCTCCTGCAAGAACAAGAACTCTGTTAGGAACAACCTTACCTTGTGGCGCTTCTGCCCATCAGTCATCGCTCCTTCTGTTCTGCGGGCATCTTCGGCGATGTCATTCCCATCCCGGCATGCCGCTTCCTAAGAAAAAGGGAAAAGAACAGAAAAAAGGCATTAGTAAGCATTCTGCAAATCTTCGCTTACTTTTAAATACTGTACGAGCTTCAAACGCTTACCTGAATCCCAGCCGCTCTGGGGGAACTCTGTCTCCGGAACTTCTCATCCATCTGCAAGAGGGAAAAGACACTCCAGGTTAGCGTGGAAACATCTAGAGGCGCCGCATACCACTCTTACCGACCGCATTTCTTCTTCATAACCGGCATCCACGCTGAAAACTTTGCGGCACCTAAAAGACACAGAAAAAACTCAGTTCAATGCAAATACGAAAGGGGTGCATCGCGCATTGCCCTCTCACTCGCCTTCAACGCTACTCATCTCAGCAGCATGCCGCCATCCCCGGACACCGTCCATCATCTAAGGAAGGAAAGGAGCGAAGTTAGAGAACTGTTCAAAAGACTCATTATACTTACCTGTCGGACTCTTGCCAGTGAAGTAACTAGGCAGCAACGAGCCTGCATCAATCAACGCGCCCCTGCGCTGAAGGCAGGACAAAGAGCACACTATCCAAGAAAACAAGGTGAGCTGTGGATCAAAGGGAAGGGTTGGACCCCGGGGAAGAAGGGGTTCAAGCACACAGACAATAGAGAGTTAAACTCTACCAATCCTGTATTTCAGGCCCAGTCGAATAGCCTGCAGGGAAGGGTTCGAGGTCGTAAGAGGTCAGAACAGGCTGAGTGACGTCCCTGTGGATACTAGGTGAGCGTTACACATATAGAGAGCAGAAGTACAGACACCCCCTCCAGTCTTTACACTGGTGGCAGCGGTGGGATGCTTATGGTTTTAAGAATCAGTGTATAACCGTGCCACCTACAAAATATTTGCACTTTATTAAATTGAGGTTTAGTTGTGTACAAGATAACTGCATTACAAGCAATGGAATCTATTGCGAATGGTAAATTGCCTCGGATGAGCTTAGATGCCATCCAGAGTGCTTGTGAAGCCAGGGAGTTAGACTTTGTGGATAAGTCTAGGGCTGAGATGATAGCTGTCCTGGTGGACTACCAGACATTGTGAAACTCTTGAAGGGGGGGATGCAACCAATGAGGACTCTACCCCGAGGGTTGTCACCAAATCTGTTTCTGGGAATGCCACCATTCCTGCTGCCTCTGTTCCGAACCCCAGCAATTCCTTGGAGCTTGAGTTATTAAGGATGAAATTGGCCTTTGAATATCACAAGTTGGAAATAGATGCTGAGCTTAAGAAAGAAGAGTTGGCACAGCAAGTGGAACTCAAGAATAGGGATCTTGAACTCAAAGGCAAGGACACTGAATGTCAGCGAATCCAGGTAGAGAAAGCTTGAGTGGAGACTTCAGCTAAACCAGTTGAGAGTGTCAGGTCCCCAGCAACCAAGTTTATGAAAGATTTGGTTGGTGTGTATGCGGAGGGTTCTGATATCCTCCAATGGATTGAAGCATTTGAAATGGCTTGTGCAATTCATGATATTGATAAGAGAGATTGGGCTAAGTGTTTGTTAAAGAGAGTACCTCAGACTGGATAGGACTGTATTCTGAAACTAAATGTGGAAGAAAGGGGTCAGTATGAGTGCATGAAGTCTGCCTTAATTGCCAGGTTTGGCAAGACGCCTACCCAATACCTTAAAAGGTTCAGGGAGTTTAAGAAACGAGAGAATGTCTTGGATTGACTGGGTGAGTGCTGCGCACATGAACATGATGGGGGTGGATTGATGGTTACAAAGTGAAAACGTTTGTTGAATTGTCCCACCTTTTGTTTTTTGAGCATTTTTCGGAAGCCTGTTCACCAGAGCTGCGTCAGTATGTTGCTGACCACAACATTTTGGACCCCTTTAAGCTGGCTAGGTTGGCTGACAAGTGGGTCTCCCACCGGGTGTACCCTAAGGACTCCAGCGGGAAGGACAAGGACAAAGAAAAGGGGACCTCTCAGAAAGCGGAGGAGTCCCAAAAGCAGTCACAGTCGGGTAAACCAAAACCTTCCTCTCCGAAGACCCAAAAACCTAGTGGGGATAAGTCTGTTGTGGGTGGGAGTAAGAGTAATGGTCCGCCTGCTCCAAACCGGGGTCCCTGGTGTTCAGGTACTACACCCCACACTCCCGGCACATGTTGGTATTGTGGGCCTCTGGATCACCAAAGGGGTGACCCAGAGTGTAAGGGTAAGGCACTGCAGTCCAGGCTGTCAGCCTGACCTATACCTACTCCGTACCGGAGGTGGAGGCCACTGTTCTCACCTTCTCTACCAGAATCACTTTCGGTGCTCCCGTAGAGATTTCCTTAGTGTCCCTTGGGGCCTGGGACCAGTACGCCGACACTAGTACTGGCGACTATCCCGCAGAACACTCGTAGGTTTTGGAGAAGTGTCCTCTTGAATGGCCAGCCTTCTACTGGTTTGAGAGCAAACCAGTAGAAGGCTGGCACTGGGGCAAGCATGACAGTGATGGACAGGACCCTGCTGAAGCCGGAGGACTATGTAGGTGCTCCTCTGAGAACCACCAGGTTTGCTGGTGGGCCTCCCAAATTATCACCTGTAGCCTTAGTCAACCTTACGATTGGAGACAAGACAGCGAAGCTTCTGGTCCTGGTTCAGGACAACGTGCCTGCGAACATTTTGTTAGGAAACGATTTGGTCGAGTTGGGGGATGATCACGGATGGTCTACCCATGGCTGCTGTGGCAGTCACCTGATCGCAGGTCACACAGGGTCCGGCTGCAAGCTCAGTACCCTCGCCGACGTGGAAACCCAAGGCACGAAGGAAACGGAAGAGTAAGAAGGCCACCTCTGTGGAGGGAGCCCCTGCTCTTCCTGCTGTTCCGACAGCACGCATTGGGATCCAGGCTCCGGACGGGCTGGGTCCAGTGGTGATCCCCGTCTCAACTCCTGTGGGAGAAGAGCCAGAAGACTCTCCTGTGGGAGAGGTTCTCAACCCGGAGGATCATCCCCGACCTTCAATGCTTGTCAGCTGAAGGGGGAGCCTCCCGGGCGGACTTCTGTAAGGGACAGAGTTAGTGCCACTCTCTCGAGGGTCTGAGGAAACAGGCCCTGTCCCAGGCACAAGGAGAAGTGCCTAGGACATTCCGGATCTATTGGGAGGGTGAGCTCCTTGTTAGTGAGCCCACTAAGCCTGAACCTGGTGCCCTCAAGAGGTTGGTGGTACCCCAGGTTTACAGGCCCTTCCTGCTGCAGTTGGCGTATGAGGTGCCCTTAGATGGTCATCTTGGTTCCAAGAAGACTAAGCAGAGGCTCTCTGCCCATTTCTACTGGCCTCAGATGGAAGTAGAAGTGGAGTCCCACTGCAGGACCTGCCCAACTTGTCAGTTGTCTGGCAAGACTGGAGGCATTGTCATTGCCCCACTGCAGCCATTGCAAGTGGTTGGCACACCGTTTGAGAGGGTGGACATCGACATGGTCGGTCCCCTTGACCCTCCCACTTCAGGTGGACATCGGTTCATCCTGGTCTTGGTTGATCATGCCACCAGGTACCCTGAGGCTATACCCCTTCGGGTTGTTATTGCCAAAGTGGTTGCCAGGGCTCTCCTGGGTATTTCACCCATGTTGGATTCCCCAAGGAGGTTGTCTCTGACAGAGGATCCAACTTCATGTCTAGATACATGAAAACCATGTTTAAAGAGTGCGGGGTAACCTGTAAGTTCTCCACCTCTTACCATCGCCAGACCAATGGTCTGGTTGAGAGATTTAATAAAACTCTCAAGGGCATGATAGGTGCTTTGGAAGAGCCCCTAAGGAGGAAATGGGATCTCCTCCTGCCATGCCTGCTGTTTGCTTACAGAGAGGTACCTCAAGAGGGTGTTGGTTTCAGCCCCTTTGAGATACTCTTTGGACATCCCGTGAGGGGGCCCCTTGCCTTGATCAGAGAAGGTTTGGAAGCCACCCCTCCAGGTCCCGCCAAGCAAGTGGGGGACTATGTGTTAGGCCTCAGACGGAGGATGAGACAGATGATGGGTCAAGCAACAGCAAATCTCAAGGCCATCCAGGAATTGAATAAGTACTGGCATGACCTTAAAGCCTCGCAAGTGGATTGGACTCCGGGACAGGAAACCCTTGTGATGGAGCCTAGAGCTTTGGCAGACAAGTGGACTGGACCCTTCAGGAACATCTCCAAGATGGGCAAAGTCAATTATCTGGTTGACATGGGAATCCCAGGGGTAGCCCCTCAGGTATTCCATGTTAACAGGCTCAAGCCTTTCCACAGGCGAACAGAAGTCTCATGTCTCTTGCTAGCCTCAGAGCAAGAAGAGGATGAGAGTGAGCCCCTTCCTGATTTGCTGCATAGCAACCCTCAGGATGGCTCAGTGGAGGGAGTACATCTCTCTCCAGATCTGACGACAGAGCAGCAGAGGGCCTGCAGGGCTTTGCTCCAGCAGTATGCCTCTCTGTTTTCCCTGACACCAGGCCTTACACTTTGGTGTAGGCACGAAATTGACACTGGTGACAGTGTGCCTGTCAAAAGCAGGTACTACCGTATGTCAGATACAGTTAAGAACCACATCCAGGCTGAGGTCACCAAGATGTTGGATCTGGGCATTATTGAACCCTCAACCAGTCCCTGGTCCAGTCCAGTGGTCCTTGACCCCAAGGCAAGTTCCCAGGCAGGTACCAAGCATTGGAGGTTCTGTGCGGACTACAGAGGAGTCAATGCCGTCATCAAAACTGACGCGCACCCATTGCCCAGGGCTGATGAACTTGTGGACACCATAGGTGCTGCCAAATTTGTGAGCATCTTTGACCTTACCTCAGGCTATTGGCAAATAGCTCTGACGGACCATGCCAAGGAAAAGACGGCGTTCTCAACACCAGAGGGACTACCAGTTTAGGGTCATGCCTTTTGGGTTGAAGAATGCCCCTGCCACCTTCCAGAGATTGGTCAATCATGCGCTCAGTGGCCTGGAGGCCTTTTGTGTGGCCTACCTAGACGACATTGCCGTCTACAGTTCCACCTGAGAAGAGCATTTGACACACCTGGATAAGGTGTTGCAGGCCTTGAAAAGGGCTAACCTCACTATCAAGGCCACCAAGTGCCAGATAGCTCAGGGGAAAGTCACGGGAAAGTCACGTATCTTGGTCATGAGGTAGGAAGGGGTCAATTCCAACCTCTCCCCAGTACAGTACAGGATGTACGTGACTGGGAGACTCCCACTACTGAAACCCAGGTGAGAGCCTTTTGGGGCCTCACTGGGTACTATCGCAATTTCATGGCAGACTATGGAACCATAGCTGCACCACTGACAGCTCTGACGTCAACCAAACAGCCTAGGAAGGTTAATTGGACTGAAGACTGTCAGAGGGCCTTTGATGGCTTGAATGAAAGTCTGTGTAGGGCACCTGTGTTGTGTGCGCCTGACTACAGCTGACCCTTTATGGTCCAGACGGATGCCTGCAACACCGGAATTGGAGCGGTCTTGTCCCAGTTAGATGACAAAGGAAGAGAACATCCTATCATATTCATCAGTAGACAACTCAAGGGTAGAGAATTTAGGTGGGCTACTGTTGAAAAGGAATGTTTTTGCATAGTTTGGAGCCTTAGGCGTTTTAGGCCCTACCTTACAGGGTCTACCTTCCAGGTCCAAACAGATCATAAGCCCCTGAAGTGGCTTATGCAGATGAAGGGTGAAAACCCGAAACTGCTCAGGTGATCCTTTAGCCTGCAAGGGCTAGACTTCACCATAGAGCACAGACCAGGGAAGAGTCACGATAATGCAGATGGCCTTTCCAGAAGGTATGTTGACCGTCTGGATGAGGGTGTCTATCTCGTGGGAGATTAGGCACCCTAACCTCAGTCTGGGGGGGGGTGACTGTGATGCTGGAAATGCATCGGAGGGACAGGGCCTCCGTATCCTTGACCTTTACTGCTTTTTATCATGTGTTCTGTCGTGTTTTCTGCACAGGAGTTCATGTGGGACTCCTGGGGGCGCAGCTCTCTCTTTTGGTTTGGTGAACAGACACAGGGGATGTCCTTATGGCACCCATGGGTGAGGGTACAACCCTGTGCCCCTAGTGTGTGCTTTTGGGCACCTGTGTGTGGCCCACAGAGCAGGGTATGGGCTGGTGGCAGCTCCATGCTCAATTTGACAGGTGCTCTGAGTATCCTCCATTTTGGGATACCGAGGCCCTGACACTGGAATCAGTGGATTCCTGATGGGAAACAAGATGGCCCCCGTGGCCTCTTGCTTTCTATTGCCTGTTACCTTGTTTTCCCAAAGTCATGGGAAGCTCTGCCTCTGTCCCTTCCCCCTGACTGGCTGTTGGGTGGAAGTTCCATATATGGTGTTGTTGTGAAGTCCAGGCCAGACTGGCTGGAGCCTTCCCAATGACTGTATGTTGTGGGTACACCCTGTGGGTGGAACCTGGGTGAATGGAGTGTGTGACGAATACGCATTCTGTGTTGTGGGTGTCTAGTATCTGGTGTTTGACACAATGACTGAGACAGCCCTGCCCAAAACTGGTATGAATTCAGTGTGGAGTGTTGAATGGCTGGGTACTTGTCCCAATACACATAACTTGTTGTGAGTGTCTGGAGAGGAGTGAATGGCCTGAATGCACTATGCACGTGATTGGATACCTGCCTGCATGAATGCCCTTCTGACCGATTGGCGCCTGGGTGTGACACAGCAGAATGAATGGGAGATCAACTAGTATATCTGGGGGCCTCTCACTGCTAGAATTTGTGTTCAGAAGATGAAGAGTAACTGGAGTGAAATTGAAGCTTAACCTTGAAGCCCTGCTGGAAGAGAAGAATTGCTGTTGCTCTCCTTCACAATCTGAAAGCTGCTGTGTCTCCAAGAACTGACCCAGAGAGGACCTGGTAAGGCACCCTCTTCCCAAGCTACGAGGGACCATCGTGCACCAGCTGATCTTTGCCAAAGCTCCCTGGTAGACAGACCTACGACAGGCTGCCGACCAGAGAAGGGGACTGCTGCGGAATCCCAAAGAAAAGCGCTTGGACTGTTGTCCGCCACTGTCGACGACTGTCGTCGCCGACTGGAGCCGCCGTGCTCCCGTTTGCCTAAGAACTTAATTTGAGCCAAGGACGCGCTCGTCTGCATCGCCACCTGCTTTATCCCGCTGGAGAAGGCCTGACCCTCAACGTGCCGAGGAGCATCCGCCGGTGGGTTTCCCGCCACTTAAAGACCACAGAGATGCAGACGACTCGACGCCCCTGCTGGGCCACAGTTCTTCAACATCTCTTTGCGGTCCAGAACTACCGTCACGGAGGTGCCCCGCACGCCTCTTCCTTGTAGGACCCCAACACTCCGTCATCGACGAACACCATTAGGGATGAAGCTGCCACTTCACCACCCTGTACTCCGTCGGACGTTCGACGACCCGTGACTCCTGCCTTAAAGGGAGGGCCCTCAAGAAGGGCTGTCATTTCCCCGATGACGAACGCTACAATTCCAGGTACATTGGGGCTGTAGAACTATTGTAGAGGGAAATAAGACTCATAGAACAATATATGGACTGGGCTTGAGATACATTGTTGCTTTACAGGTTGCCCAGGTGGGGGGTGGGTGGTTCTCCACACAGAATTGCGCCTAGTCGGTAAAGGCCAGTATTCTGCAAATTGTTCATGCTTTCCTTCCCATCTCTACTGCTGGTTTCCTCTTTATTGATCTGTGTGGCATTTTGACAGTATAGTTGATGCACGTTAATGAGATCTGATAATTGTGGTACCACTTTAGAACTGTATATATTTACCATTATTGATTTTCTGAGCACAAAGTGAGTTATTGTGATAGTGTACATAACCTTGAATATTAATTATATAAAGATTGTGTTTTAACTAATACAGTGTGTGGACATTCCTTTGTGGGGGCTTGGGGACTACACTGTACTTAAGAACCAGCCTGCATCACCTCCTGAGAAGCTAGTCCTCGATTGCTCGACCAGCGCTACCCTATAGACAGGGGCGTTGCTAGGGGGGGCTAAGGGGGCTATATCCCCTGATCTTTTGGTTGTAGCCCCGGATAGAATCTCAGGAGCTACAGCCAAAAGACTAGCTAGCCCCCAGTCCCAACAGTTCCTACATCAGCTTAGCCCCGGGTCTTTTCCAGACCTAGCAACTCCCCTGCCTATAGAGAATCTTGGCTGGGGTCCTCTGTGCCTCTCCTCTGCCATATAGGGAGCAGAAGTAGAAACACCCCCTCCAGTCTTTACAAAGAGGAAGCAAGACAAGGTTATGGACTATGAGAGCCAGGATTGGAAAGCAAGTTCACATGTATAGAAGTTCAACCAATCATAAAGAGACTACAAAAAGACTTTTTATGGGAAATGTAGTGTTTTGTGATAGTTTTTGTTATTGAATGTTTGATGCTGCTCGAGAAAAGTAAAGAGGAGTATGCATAATCCTTCGCCTCTGTGTCTTTAATAGAATCTTGTCCTTCTATAACATTAGTATGGAAAATCAGTATCTCTGTACATTGCGTCTTACAGACAAACACGTGTTACACAAATTATGTAAGGCCAGAATGCACTCATTCTCCACATTTCAAACAAAATGTACTGGCCTTACCTTTTTGTATGGAACCTCCTCTCAGCGTTCCTGTCTGGGGGTTTCCAGGCAGGGACTTGTACATACCATTGTAAACTCCACTAAATATATATATATATATATATATATATACATATACATACACACACACACACACCCCTTCTGTGGTGAGTGAAAAACAGCTAGTTTGTGATGCAAGACAGCCAATGGTGTCATCTTATAATGCATGCCGAGATATGCATGCAATATTTGTCCAACTAGTCAAGCCATGTGTAACCTTGGAGTGCAGCTTACAAGTATAACGCTTGGTGGAAGTTGCAAAGTAGCACACGCACCTAAAAGCAAACAACCTCCACATTTTGCTTATCAGTTACAAACTTGTGGTACATGTTGCGCTCTGGGAACTCGGAGTAACTAGGGGACGCATTAGAAACTTTCAACTTTTTTCAGTTGAAGAAAGATGCCTCGAGTCTCAAGGGGTGGCCAAAGCAACTGCCCTCATGTTGCCAGTCCGCAGTGTGCAATATATCCCTTTCTTAGTTCTGGGGCCAGTGGCGTAAAACAAAACGTGGGGGGCCCCCCTGCGAGCCATGCTGAGGGCCCCCTCCCCAACTCGGCAACAAATCACGGGTCACGCCACACTCTAGGCCGGCCTAGATTGTCATGCTTGCGCAATATACACAAACGTGCTGCTGAAAGGGTATGCTGCACACTGCACTAGGAGAAAGATATAAATATATATTTTAATGCAATATACAGCACACTTTCTGAGAAAAATTGGCTATAAAGCCAGAGTGTTTGCAATTGTTTTGTAGGGTAACACCAATCCAATACATGTAAGTCACCAACCGTGCACAGGAACATTAATGCTTTGCTATTAAAAATGCCATGCCCCAATGAAAACATGTCCAACTGGCTGCACAATGTAGACCAGTGTAGACACATAATAACATTACAGTAAAGCATACCAGGCCACATTTAGACATACCTAGACTGGTTGCACCAAAATGCCAGTAAAAGCAATAACACTCATCAAGAAGAGCACCCACATTAAAGCTTGTGTCTCCGCTGCCTCTACCTACATGGCCGAACTCTTTAAAATCTGCAAGGAACTGGTCTATCCTGTTGCACGCTCTACCTCTCCTGTTCCCTCTGTACGGCTTTGGCTTCTCACTTCTCACTTCTCTGCTAAATCTCAGGACATCCTGTCCTCTATCCCTTCTTCCGCTCCCTCTTCCTCTCTTGGCCATCTCTACCTCTCCCCCTCCTTTTTCCTCTTTCTCTCTGACAACACCTGATAAGGTTTCTAGACAAGTCTGATCTATGAAAGTGTCGTCCAAACAGGTGCTCCCCTGCTCCTCCAGAACCATCAAGGACCATATTGACACCCTCGCTCCAGCCTTGGCCGATTTTTGTAATCCCTCTTTATCCACTGGAACCTTTCCCTCTCCCCTTAAGCACTCCCTTGTGCACACACTCCTCAAGAAGCCATCTGCTGATCCTACCTGCCCGGCAAACTATTGCCCAATCTCCATCACCCCTTTCCTGGGCAAACTCTTGGAAAAGTTTGCCATCTCCCAGCTTACTCCCCACACTGAATCTGTTGGTTGTCTCCATGACCATCTGTCTGGCTTCAGAGATGCCAGAGTCATGGAAACCGCTCTCCTGAACACCCACTCTCTAACCTTGATTCCAGCATTCCTTCTGTCCTCACCCTTCTTTCCTCTGCTTTCAACACAGTCAACAATGCCATCCTGATCAATCGGCTCTGTGAGAACCTGGGCATCACAGATCAGGCCCCGGAGTGACTGACCTTCTTCCTCTTGGACCGCCCCCCATCCCAGGTCCAACCTGGTCCCAATCTCTCTGCCACCTCTCTCTACCTATGGTGTTCCCCAGGGCTCCAAACTCTCACCCTGGTTTTTCAACCTCTACTTGACCCCTTTGGCCCACCTGATCTCTACCTTCTCATCTAACTTTCGGTGTTATGTGGATGACTCAGCTTTACTTCAGGCTCCCCTCAGACTCCTCTCCCCTCTCGCTCCTTCCTGACTGTCCATCCGCGATTCAGGATTGGTGTGCCTCCAACGATCTCTGCCTTAATGCCAGTAAGACGGAGATCCTTCTCATTGGGACCCTGGCACCAGCTTTCCCTCGCTCAACCTGGGCATCCGTCTTGGGCCCTTTTCCTTCAGCCTTCCTGCGAAGCAAAAAACCTTGGTGTCATCTTCTATGCCACTCTCTCTTTCTCTCCTCACGTCTTGGATGTTACCAAGAAGTTTCACTACCAGCTGCTCCTCCTCAAAGTGACACTTCCCTTTCTCACTTTCCACCAGACACTCACTGTCTCCAGAGCCCTGGTTCTCTCTAGGCTGGACTACTGCAACAGCCTCTTTCTCATTCTGCCTTCCTCTACTCTCCATCATCTGCAACTAATCCAGAACAGGACTGCAAGACTTATCCTTGGCCTCAGGCCCAGGGATCATATCTCTCCAGCCCTGAAATCTCTCCACTGGCTCCCGGTGGCTGCAAGTATCGAGTTCAAGACCCTTTGCATTGTCCACAAGGCTTTCAAGGGCTGGGGCCCGCACTACGCCCAACACTCTCGTCCAAAATACCTTCCTTCTCGAGCCCTTTTCTCAGCTACCTCCAACTCTCTAAGGGTTAGACGCTTCTCAGGCAGAGAGTGGGAGGTAGATCTCTCTCCTCTGCAGGTGGCTCTCTGGAATGGCCACCCTGCCCTTTCAAACTTAAACCGGACCATCTGAAGTTTCGGAAGCAACTCAAAACGTTTGTTTTCTTCTTGGCTTTCTCTCTCTCCCTCCCCTGCTAACCTACCTGTCTGCTGTACCGACCGGTTGCTTGGATACCCTCAGAGTCTCTCTGGGTCCAGGCTCTTTCTTGATCGGTCACCCTTGCACTGTCTCTGTGCCTACCATGAATTTAGGGGCTCTAACTGTAACCCTGCAGCCCCTTGTTCGCCTTGCACTACTCATAGCTGTGCTGCCCTGGCTGCACTTACTCAGAGCATTGCAGCCCTGTTTTTACCTCCCCTCAGCCTTGCACTCCCCCCTCCCTTTCATCGTGCACCTCTCGTTCTCACAATGACACAAGGTCTAGTGAGATTGTGTGTCTTGTCCTCCCTCTATCTTCCCTCCCTTGTCTTGTCGCGCATAGAAAAACTTGTGTACAGGCACGTTATAAATTACTTTTATTATATCATTTTATCACAGATGCCCAGAAAAATATACAATGCCACAGTAAGAAATAGCTAGACTTGCAGCACCCAAATGCCAATCTAGCCATGTAATTACACTTAGCAGGACTGCTTTATCAGAAATTCCCAGTTAAAAGAATGTCATACCAAACTGAGGAATCACTAGATAGGCTGCACCAAAATGCCTCTCTAGCCACTAATACCACATATCATGCCTTCTTAGCTTGGACATGGACAACCATTATGATTTATTGCACAATCCCCCCCCCCCACACATCCCCTCTCCCTCCCACCCTCTACCCCAACCTCCAAAATCAGCTCCTTGGACAAGAATTACCTCCACGTCCCTCTTCCTTGTCCCAGAGCTTATGTATGAGGCTCCTTGCCTCATAGGTAAGTAATGATAATGAAGTGTTATTTATATAGGGCCTTAATCCAAAACGCTTTACAGAGCACATATTTACATACAATATCACCCAACCGAAATTGGTACTCAATTTACTCTGGTACTCTGGCTCAAACACAAGTCCTGGGATGAGGAAGAGTGGGACTAGGAGTAATGAAGATTACAGGCAGCTAAGTCGGGCATTACCTCCATGTACCTCTACCTCATCCCAGTACTTGTGTATGAGGCAGAGTACCCAAGTACTGCCTCATACATACGTACTGGGATGAGGAAGAATAGGGCTAGAAGTAATCAAGGCATTAAACACAAGTAGTGGCGCAACACCATTGAGTTGACTGGGCTTCAGCACTCCCCCCACCGCCCACTGACATGTTGTGCTATGTTTACGCGACCTGGCTGACCTTTAGAGCAGTTGCCGGACAGAACAGGACACAGATGTTAAACGGCACCTGGGTTTTGCTGTTAATAATGGCCCAGCAATTACCAACGTAAAGCATTTCACTGCTAGTACCTGCATTCAAATGCCACGTTTTTTAGGCAATTGCGATCTGGGTCTAATACTTGCATGCCAGGGGAGTGCTTGGAAGGGCAGAGAGGGAATAGGAGACTTAAAGGAGAGAGTTAACTGCTTGTAACATTCAAGCTGCACTAGAAAAGTCTCATTCAAACGCGTAAAGAAGTTAGATGCTCCAACACAAATAAGTTTGCCCCTCCCCACCACCCGTGAAGTTAGCACCTCTCCCAACATTTGAAGGGTTAGCCCCCCGAAATGTATATTTTGTTGTGCCCCTGTACATAAGCACACACACCATTCACCATATACACACCCAGCCATCCATACCTTTAAGTGTGCACTCTTAATCATACAGGCACACCCAGGCAGCCATCCATACATTTAAGTGTGCACCCTTTCACCATACACTCGCACACGCAACGGTAACCGTGCTGGTGCTACCGGCGGGTTGCCACCAGACCCGCAAATAATTACCGCCGCCTGACTTCCCAGTGCCACGAGCTCTTCCAAGTACAGCAGCCAGGAAGTCAGCCACCGGTAATTTCGGTAATCCCCATTCTTATTCCACTAGGACTCCATGGAATTGGGGACAAGGAAGCACCGGCACCGTTCTTAACGGTGCCAGTGCTTTCGTGACGGATCTGCCTACTGTGGCTGCTGTGCCCGGCGGGGTCAGACCTGTTGGGCACAGCAGGTAGACCTGTAATATGCCGGTCCGGAAAACAACAGTGCCGGTAAGATTACCAGCACCGTTGATTCCGGGCCAGCATGGTCAAAATGAGCCCCATTGTTTTTTTTGAAGTCACTAACTTCATTAAGAAATTATTCAGTAAAAGGACCGAACCATAACGGAACTAATTTCTTTGTGAAGGAAGAGTGACTTCAAAAATAAACCATTTATTGATGAAGTCATAGGGCTCTCCCCCACTCCATGACATGGAGCCCTCCAGCCTAGGGTCTTCCATGTCATGGGTTGAGGGGAGCCCTCAGCCTTCAAAAAGAAAGTTTCTTTTTGTAGTTACTCTGCCTTCATAAAAAAATTATGTCTGTTACAGAATTAATTTCTTTATTAATGCAGAGTGAATTCAAAACTAAACATTTTTTTTGTTGAAAAAAAAATCTTTTCTTTTCTTTTTTTTTTTTCCAAAGTGGGGTCCCCTCCCAGGACATGTACTGGCGGGGCCCCCCGCACCGCGGGGGTCCCTGTTACACCAGTGTCTGGGGCTTAAAATGCACACTTTGCAGTGCTTACCTTACAACCTGCATTTGCTTGAGCGCGTCCTGCAGTCCCATTCCTCGGGGTATACAGAAGTGTTATTAACTCATTTCCTTTAACACTGGTTCCTCTACATCAACCACTTGCTGATAAGGAAGGATTTGCATCTTTTCCATGGGCAGTTAGTGTTTCAGCTCCAAGCTGGGTGGCCGTCTCATGATTTCAAGCAAAATGCCTAATCCCCCTTTTAACCAGCTGGCTGACTGTCTCCATTATAACGTATGCACCAGACAGTGGCCTCAGACTGTTTGCCACTCTGAGCAAGGGGGCCACCACCATCATGTTTCAGTTACTTAGCAACATTTTTAGTTTGGGCCGTCTATAAACCAAAACTATTAGAGTACAGATAAGGAAAAATGGCACATGAGAAGGGGCACAATGCTTGTAGGTGTTGTTTGGTTATTGGCACATCCCTTGGCTGCTCATGGCCATGTTAATCCCTATGGCCATTCCCATTCAGTTCCTGTCCATCCCCGCCCAAAACGCCTCCTCAAGGGAACTCTTTGAGCTCTCTTTAATTAAGCCGTACCATTAAACTTTGCACTTGAAGTGCCCGCTAGTTTCAAAGCGGTCTTCTTAGAGTTAAAGCCTCATTATGAGGTCGGCGATAAAACTCACTGGTAGGCAGCAGACTACCGCCGACCCTGACCCTCTGTTTCCATCGCCCGATACCCCGGTGCCACCGGGATATCATGATCAGTGATAGAACGATAAAACCCCATTCCCGTGGAGTCTGATAGGACTTCACGGGAATGGGAACACTGAAGTAGCGGCACTGTTCCTAACAGTGCCGGAGCTTCAGTGAAAACTCTGCTGGTAGGGGCCTGAACTCCCGGCAGGTCAGGCCTGCCAGGAGTTCCGTGCCCCTACCGGCAGTCTCTTAGTTTGGTGGTCCATAAAGGGTGCCGGTACATTGCTACCAGCACTGTCATTTCCAGACCGTCAAACTTCTAATGAGGCCCAATTAGTTAATTGGAGCTGTAATCCCGCTGCTGTTGTAATAAAAATATCTTAACCAGGCTTGCCTTTAGCCACTCAATTTGTAAGCACTATGCATTTCCTTCACTGAAGTCCTGTTAAAAACAAGCATTGGCAAAGCCAACAGTTTTGGCTTGTGTATAATTATTAAGCATTTGTCAGGCACTGCTATTAGATACCCAGGTACGTGCTCCATTTTACACCTGCCAGTTATAATACCACTACGGCAGTGCTTGGCAAGTGCCTTTTGCATGCCTACACAAGAGCCAAAACTGTTGGCATTTCCAACGCTTGCTTTTTCGGTTATAGTGCTCGCGTGTAGATCCTACACAGTTCCAGAGAGCATTCTTTCTCTACACGGGTCATACTATTCCTGACACACATGGCCCCCCATCGCATATTTAGTGCTTCAGTGCTGCCTCTTGAAGCAGTTGCTGGTACTCGATGGACGCACAAGAGAACTTCCGTCAGTAAACACACTGGGTCTGATTCACAGAATGTTTTCCTATGGGATTGCATCATTAAAAACACTTCTGTGAATCAGGCCCAGTATTCCTTGCTTCTGATGTCCTTCTGCTGCTTAAATTAAACAAAGCCCATCAGCAAAGCATTGCACCCACAAAGGGAGGCGTATCTTTAACCTCCCCTTCCTTGGACTGTCTTGACGACCACACAGCCAGATTTTCATTTATTTCAGCACACAGCGCAGATTCTGCAAATTAAGGCTTCCACACCTGCTGCTAAGTGTACAGGGTGGCAGGAGTGAAGCATTTGTGAAATGTGTGCCCTGCTTGGAAAGAGCGGATGGGCATCCGTCGTGGCTATCTGTGCAGAAAGGGGCTTCCACCAACATGATCTTGGCAGTGGTAAGATATTTAAAATGTAAGCGCTGTTGATAATGGATGTTTTATAAGAGAACATGTGTCGAGTTTGTATAGATTAGCAAGGATTTGTGCTATGGTAATTTTGTATACTTTTGATTTTTTCTCCTTTTCACTGTTTTACATGTTTCCCTTTTAAATAGATTGTAAATGTTAGAATTTTTTTAAACCAAGTACAATAAATGGAATAATGTTTTCAGCACACTTCTGAAGTGGAAGAAGCAGCCTATTGCACCCAGCTTCTGAAACACGTGGCCTCAGTGACAGTGCCATGGACCTCTTGCATGCCACGTTGGACCTGTGGAACATTTCACCAAAGATAAGACATGGTGTGACAACATCCAAACAGCCATGCGTAACAAGCTGAATTTACTACAAAGTAAAATCCTGAACACAAAACACACGCTCACCAGCCCACCCACTCCCGCCCCCACGCCCCTCTTCTCCTGACACCTCTCCCCTCTACACTTTCAAGGCCATACAGAAGCAGGACAAGATCAACCTCATGAAAACTATAAAGCCTTCCAACTGTAAGGGTGACTCTTGCCCGGCTGCAATTATCAAGGACTGTGCAGACACTCTTGCTCCATTCCTAACAGCCTTTGTCAACGCTTCTTTGCTACTGGGAAAGTCCCCTCTTGCCTCAAGGAAGCCTGGGCCCGACCCCTCCTATAAAATAAAAAAAATAAAACACTTGACCCCCACCTTACCTAATAACTAAAGGCCCATCACCACCGCCCCTTTCTTACTTAAGATATTGGATAAAGCAGCATACCTACAAGTACAACACTTCATAGAAGAGAACAAACTCCTAGGGTTACGACAATCCTGCTTTCGCCCCGGGATTGGAACAGAGACCGCTCTACTTGACCTCAAAAACCAGATGGACGATGCGAGAGACCAAGGTAAACCGGTCCTACTCCTACTTCTTGACCTCTCTGCGGCATTTGACCTCGTAGACCATAATGTCCTATGCCACCACCTCACCTACACAGCCAAATTCTCCCCTGACGCCACTGCATGGATCACCTCCTTCCTACAAGGTAGGATCATGCAAGTTTTCTCTGATCTAGCCTCGGCCTCACCCACCAACATGCTCTGTGGAGTACCCCAAGGCTCCTGCCTCTCCCCTACTCTTTACAACATCTTTACACACCACCTCTTTCTCATCCTTGAAGCCATGGGTATCTCCTACAGCAACTACGCTGACGATACTCAGATCCTCCTCACACTCACAGGCAACTATGACAGACTCCACGACTCTTAACATTTACACCACCATCCAAACGTGGATGGCTGTCAACGGACTCTGCCTCAACTCATACAAGACAGAACTTCTGCTGGTAGGATCCACTGAAAAATCTTGACACCCAGTTCAGCCACTTCACCATTGACTCCATCAAAACCCCAGTATTTGACTCGGTGAAAACCCTTTGAGTCTATCTGGACTCCAACCTATCCATGACGAGACAAGTCAATGCAATTGCCTCTACTGCAGCCTACCATGCAAAACTCATTAACACTGCCAGGCCCTTTCTCTCCAAAGAGAACTGCACTAACATAGCCAGAGCTATAACCGGCTCTAGGTTGGACCATTGTAACATACTCTTCCTAGAGACCTCCACATAAAATCTAGAAAAACCGCAAGTAATCCAGAACAGTGCTCTGCGTGCAGCCCAATGTATCTCTAAAAGAGAACACATCTCGGACGCTAGAAAATCAGCCCATTGGCTCCCAATAAAGGAGAGGGTTATTTTCAAGGCCCCGACTCTTGCCCATAAATGCATCCACCTCTCTGCACCGGCCTACCTATCACAAAGAATCCACCCCACCACATCTACAAGGCCAACCAGGACACCCTACGCAAACATGCTCACTGTGCCCAGAGTAAAAAGAGCCAGGGTAGGAGGTGCTAGTTTCCCCTACCTTGCCTCCCTACACTGGAACGGCCTTCCTATGACACTTTGTGCCAAAGCCTCACTCAGTGCCTTCCGCAAAGCCATAAAAATCACTCTGTTCGCCTGATCAACACCACAGTCCCCGGGGACTACTCACCACATCTCTTGATAAACCTGGAAATGTAACTGCAACTAGCTGACTGTATTAATGTGCTACCAATGTAAAATATGTAAAATATGTATTCTGTACCTCCCTGCAACTACGCTCCCTACAAGTAACAGCGCCACAATGCCCATGGGCTGTTTGTACGCTATACGAATGTAAAACTAAATAATTAAAACAAGCACAAGAGTTTGATTAGTGGTGTGGGGTGGGGTCGGGGGGGATCTAGGTTAGTGCCGGGCACACATTTCTCATTCCCAATGATCACAAACAGTGAAAGTGTCACTGGACATTTCCTCTATTCATGCCCCTGGCAACCCTTCTTCGTTTGAGACATGGGGTCCTGTGCCTCATGGACCGGCCGCTCTTTTACTCATACGTTGTAACTTTGGTAAATAGATACACATCTGATCTTTCCATCTCTTAACAATGAAAGTATTGCTTTCAAGTGGGCATTAGCTTTGCAGTGCCCTAGTGTGCCCACAGACTTCGTTTCCCCGTATAGTTTCCTTGACCGTTGCTACACTGCACTTGTGGTGACAGTTCGGACAAGTGGAAAAATCTTTTGGCGCTGTTCTGCTTTGATCCCGATGATGTCGTGAAGAGCTTTCACAGTCGATTGAGAAGAAATGGTATGGTTCTTTGGAATGGTACCATCACAAAATGGTAGTCTGTGTGGTATTCTTTCCTATAAATCTGGCCTTCTTTCGTGGTTGTGGCGTGTCTTCTCAAAAAGAAAAGCCAGAAGGCTTCTGCTTTTGTCTGTGGATTTCCCTGCAATGGTGTTGGGAAGGACAGAGGTTTTTCCCACCCCCTAGGCGATACCGAATGAGAAACAAACTCTAGGGAGCACAGCTAGGAAGTAGGGGATGCACACAGAAGAGGGTGCACAATCGCTCTAGTGCATGCATTAGAGGCTAAACAGTAGATGTAGCTGAGAACACCATCTCAGCTAATGGCAGCCATTTTGGAACTTGGGCCCAAGCGCAGTGAACAGTATAATGTTTTAGTATTAGATCCCTTGCATGAGTGCGAACATCACCCCCACCCCGGCCAAGTCTCAGAGGGTGAACCCTTTGTTGTTCTAAAAGTCACAGGACATTGCACACAGGGAAAAGTGCACACTGCAAGGTCATGAGAAGCAAGCAGCGCCCCTCTTGGCAATACCATCCCACAGGAAGATAGCAAGGCTCTCATGCCCACAACGATCCCCACACGAGAAATACAGCTTTGCAATGCTTTTATCCTGAGACCCCTGCATGCCACAAGAACATCCAAACCCAGACCACCAACCATAAACCTTTTACACCCCTCGATCGATTACTAAGATCAAAAGGCAAGGCTATTGTGCCTTCACAAATTAGTCACGTGATTTGTGTAGCGAGGTGCAGGGTGGCGGAAAATTATAGCTCATAATGAAGGTGGAGGATCGTTGGGAGTTGACCATCTGCCGAGGAAATGAGTGGAGCGTGCGATTTAGTGTGACCTACCCTCACCCACCGAGCTCATCTCTGTATCTGCCAGGTGCACAGTTGCAACATAGAAAACACTGTTATTAGCCAATTAATTGTTAGGCCAACTTCACCGCGGATGATGAGCCCAGCATCATCCAGGTGGATGGAGATGGACAGATGAAGAGGGACCTGTGGCCTGGCATCCCATATGGAGCAGGCCCTACATGTATAGAGCTCTTCCGATTGTACAATTACATCATCAGTGACGTTGTTTGTGCTTATAATGTGCTACACGTGCCTATGGAGACCAAAATATTCGTCGGCAGCAGAGGTCTTTGTTGATGCACTTCTATTTTGTAGAATTAAATACTCATTATCCATTAGCAGGAGCTGGGTGGGAATCGGCTTAGGGATTAGCATGGCAATGGGCAGTCAATGGGTGGGAAAACAACCATATCCAAGCAACACAAATAGGCTTTGTGTGCCTACTCATGTGTCATTTATATGCTAATGAAATAGTGTTGGCTTTTAACTGGTGCTTTAGCACCACCTAATTGCCAAAACTAAAAGGGGGAGAAAACCCAAGATACGTTTGTGATGAAAGCCCTGCCTAACGTGAAATAGACTCGTCTCCGACCCAGACAGCCATGGGGGAGGGGGAGGACGACAATGGCCTGACACTCGAGTCCCTCTTTTTAGGCACTGGTCAGACGATTCCAAGCCTGGTCGCCCAGAATTTCAAAGTACCTGTTAGCTCTGCCTCTGACGCCCATGATCTCTCACCAATCACTATTCTGGCTGGAGCGGATGGTCATGATAGTCCAAAACATGGACAGCCAAATGTTTCAGACCCATACCTTACAACTGACAAATGCGGGGGTCGGGTGAGCCGATGTGTGACTTAGGCAGCTCTATCAGCGTTTTGGAGGTACTAGTCTATCTCCCTAGAACCTGGGAATTACAGACAATGCTTCATTGTTGCGGACCATCCTTGTTCATATGGTCATTATTAGGCAAAGGCAGGAAATGGTAGTATGAGAAACCAATGAATTATTGTATTTTCGACCCAGATTTTCTCCTCTATTAACCCCACTCTTGCCCTTCATTTCCGGGTCTCCAAACTCATACCTTATCCGGACCACTTAACCACTCCCTTTGGCACCTGCTCCCACCACTCGTGTACATTCTTGGGGGAAGTTTTGTTTCTCGAAACGTACAAATCCCAACTTCTTTTTTGGATAAATGGGGTTTTGCTATTTTCCCAATCCACCAACCCCACCAGTGCTTATCCCCCAATAAACAGGCTTCAGTCGGAATAAGGAAACACATGCCCACAGACTTTGATAAGATAATATTAGTCCATACAAAACATAGTCAATGAGTGACCAGCCATCCAATTTGCAAAAGTACAGCAAAACCAAGATCAATTTGCATACTGCATGAAAAGCTCGCTGAAGATGTGCCAAGGCTCGTGCGGGCCCACCTTTGCCTACAGCGGAGATGGTCTGGTGCACCCAGGGGTGTTGCATTCTGCGTGTGGAGGAAACAGCAGGATATCAAAAGACCCACACAATTGAGAACAGGAGCCATGGATAGCAATAACCGCTCTCTCTATTCTCACTTCCACAATTAATCAATATAAAGACATTACAAACTCTCGCAGGCCTAAAATGAAAGTCACTCAGTTCATCTCTTTAATCCACCAAGCAGGGCTCTTCCTTGATCTGCTAGGACGTTCTCCAACCAAATCAGGGGAGGCCTCATCCAGCGGCTCTACAGGTCAAGCAATGTTCTCACCTTCCAATGTTTCACTGTCTTCTGAATAGCAAAGTTCTTCATCATAATAGGCCACTTACGTTGTTAGGTCACAACACACCATGCATTTTATTTTGAAGTACTGCAAATTTGTGTTAAATTCTTTTGTCTTGTTTCCGGCCATTATCAAGGAACCTTTGGTTCTGACTATTTTGTGAATGTCCAGATGAAAAGGCGATGCTGCATTATGAATCATGGATTGCTTGACCAAGACAGTATTAGCAACTTTCCAGAGGTGTTGCTAGGTCGGGAAATGATCCGGGGCTAAACTCATGTTGTGACCTTCGGGACTCCGGGCTAGCTAGTCTTTTGGTTGTATCCCCTGAGCTTTATTCAGGGCTACAACCAAAAGACCCGGGGCTATAGCCCCCTACCCCCAACCTTCTCTAACCAACTTTTCTCTGAAACCCCAGCAAACTGAAACTAGTTTCCTTTTGACTCCATAATGCTTAATGGGCACTTTTGCCAAGAGTGTCACGTTCCCAGGGTTTCAGGTCACCACGATAAGGCATCCTGGGATGTGGCTACATGAGACCGTGGTTCACATATGATTCTTCGAGCCTTGGTTTTTGACATTTTCCTGTGGTGCCGTGTGGAGCATTTAGTCTCATAGTAGTTGATAAAACATTTGTTCTAAAGGTCGATCACCTGTAGAGTTTCCGTTAAGATATGCATGAAGCATTTGACTGTGCCATTTGCTAAGGACCACAGTGGTCTGACATGCCTTTGTCGGAAGACCAACTATTCAGCAAATTCTCTGAAGTCTTGGCATGTGAAGGCCAGCCCATTGTGTGACTTGACCACTTTTGGTGTGCCATACGCTATAAATATTTGGGCAAGCACAGGGATAACAGCCAACGCCACCGTGGACATGATGAACGGAGAATCGGGATATCTAGAATATTCATCCATTGCTACCGGGATGTATTGACCAGACTGAAGGGGCCTGAAAAAGTCACTCATCTTCGTCCCAGGAAGACAGAGACAATGGTGTCACCTAAAGTGGTTCAATGAAAGTTTGAGAGGCAGATGGGAACCACACCTTTCAGCATAGGATTCTCTTGGTTGACAGTTTCCTCCATGTCCTACATGGGCCACGTCTACGCCACAGAAACATTGGGATTACAATCGTTTTCCCCTTTTAGCAGGATACTGTATTCTGGCACTGACAAGTGGTCCATCACCATGGGTTGGGCAGTTCACTCGTGTGGGTGGCATCGCCTAGGTTTATCTCCAAATTGAATAGCCAGGTTTTAAGTTGTTTCCTGAAAGTTATGTGGTCTTAGGTCGTTCTGATTTCCTTCAGGATCGAGTTGGGCTATCAGATAGGAGAAGGTGGTTCCTCCCACTTTTCTGTTCTCATATTGCCTTGTTTTTGTTTTGGCATTTGGTGCTGGATATTATTTCTCTTGTCAGTTGGTTCGGGTGATTTTTTGCTTGGCTGAATTCGGCTCCTTGTCTGTGTAATGATTCATGGGCAATGCTTAAGGCTTTGAAGTTGATGAGTTTCTTTACTGGTCGCCAGCGTAGACAGCTTAGGGCCGGTGTGATGTGCTCTGTTCTATTCAGTCTTAGGAATAGTCTTGCTGCAGTATTTTGCATGCGTTGTTTTTTGGTGAGGCGCTTGGGCATTCCTAGACAGAGACTAGTTGCATAGTCTATCCTAAATAATACCAAGTAGATGATTGCAAAGCTTCTGTGTGCAAAATTGAGGTAGGGGAGAATCTCACAGGAGGTAGACATTTTGTTTGCCATTGCGTTGACTTGTGGTTCTAAGGTCAGACAACAATGCCTGTTGCTACAAACCATAAGCTGGAAATGAGGGATAAATACAGAATGAAAAACAATAACATAGCTACAAATACCCAGAGATCATGCAACAACTTCTAACTACTTCTCCCTTCCACACAACCCACACCTCCCACCTACAACTCATGCTCAGGGGGCTAGAGAATCAACCCACCAAAACATGTAAACCACACATTGCTCGCTAGCCTAGCTACAAACCCATAACCTCTAACAACCATGAGAATTTCCTTTTTTTTCTTTTTAAAATCACTGTTGACGTCTCTGGCTGGGTTCCATGCTCGGGAAACAGGTGAGGGAATATCTGTGTTGGACTGTTGTCTCGTGGGGGAATCGTAATTTCTGTTTTAGTTGGGTTATTGTTTGCCACCCAGGTGTTTATGATTTTATGTTGCTGAGGCATTTATTGAGGGTATTGTCAGGGGTATTGCGGTTTATCTTACAAGTTTATCAAGTTATCCTAAGCAAGCCCAACAACCCCTACTAGGGGCTGTTTGGGTCCGGTCCTGGCGCCTACCGTGCCATATGGAGAGTCAGTCCTGGCGCCATAGGCTCCAGGCTCAGATTAAAACTCACCTGATGCAGACCATGCTGCAAACTTACCTGATGCAGACCATGCTGCAAGAGCTCCAAGCCAAAAGAGGCTTGGAAGGGACTACTTTACTTTTACTCGGGCAGGGCTGGGGAGGAATACTTACCTGGGACTACTTTGGAGGCTATTTAAACCACGCCCGAAGAGCAGCACACGCTTCGCGTTATTCTGCATCCAGCAGCTTAACGCTCACCATGCCTGCAAGTCTGCATCCAGCCTTCTGCCATGCCCGCCTCGAGTTTGGAGCTCCTAGAAAAAGGGAGAAAGAAGGAGAAAAGATTAGAACAAGAGCAATACCTTTAATCCTTACCTGAATTCCCGATCCATCGTGCCTTCGAGCTGGAAGAAAGAAGTTATTATATGCGCGTCGCCTCGCCTGCTGCAGCGCCGCGCTGAACTCACCGGCCTTCGCAGCATCTTCACATTCCACCGCATCCTCCTGTATGTTCCCGCCGCACTCCTGCACCTAAGGAGAAGACAAGAACAGCAAGGTGAGCCAAGGGAATACACAGAGGAATATTAGTTACCCTCCCATAGACTTACCTGATTTTACCACCGGGGGTACTATTCCTCTTCACGGGTCGGCGCAGCACCCACTACATCTTCGCCGAACCCCGGCCCCTAAGGGGAAACCTAAGGACAGCAAGGTGAAACGAAGGGACTAACAAGAGGAACCATCCTCACCACAATAGACTTACCTGATTTTACCGCCGGAGTCCCCCAAGACTTCATACTTTCTCTCAGCGCCTGAATAAGGGAGAAAGCAACAGGTTACATATTGACATTATTTTATCGAACTGTGTTGGAAAATACAAATCCTTACCAGAATACTACCGGTTGCCACGAGGAACTCTTCATTAGGATCAAGCTGCAACCTGCAAGGAATCGGACAAGAGTGAAAGTCAGGCATTTGAACTCTTATGAACTTTATACTTACGGCGTCTTGCCGGGAATCTCGGAGTCAATATTGTTCTGGAACTCACCAATTCCTTCGAGCCAGTCAAGCAACTGGTTATCAACACGCCCCTGCGCTCAATGCATGATGGAGAGCTCATCTTTTCAAACCATCAGGTGAGACTATAAGAGGGGGCATCAAAGGTGATCTATGGGGAGAACAGCGGGTGTGGGGGGAATTTACACTCAACTCCACGGGTGGTTAATCCCTTTCTCCATTTGCAGAATATTCCTACGGGCCAAGCAAACTAAGCTAGGTGGGCCAGTCCAGTCCGTCATCTCGGCCCTACGCGTCACATTGGTGGAGACCACAGCTGTCCAGTTCCGATCAACGCCTCTGTGGGAGCCAGGTGAGCGTAAAAGGTACTGCATGTGTAGTTCTAGGCCGTCAGTCCATGTGATTGAAAAAGCTTTGTTGGGGGGTGTGGGAGTAAGGAGGTGTTAGGGGTATACATGTTGAAGAGTGGGGAAGAGGCTTGCTCCTTGTGGTACACTGCAGGTGATATTTTTTGTGTTTTATGTAAATGTGGGTTCTTTCTGATTGGTCGGTGTGGAAAGATTTCAGCCATAGTAGTGCAGAGCTTCAATACTAGATTCCTCTAGTCTCGATTAGAATTGTGCGTTTGGTCATATCCAAGGCAGCTTATACGTCCAGTAGTACGATGGCCAATTGGGTGGAATTGTCTGCATTACATTTTAGGTCGTTCCATTTGAAGAGGAATGCTGATTCTGTTCCTCTCATGGGTCTGAAGCCAACCTGGGATAGGTCAAGTATGCCATTGCTTTCTGCATGATTGAGTAGTTCTTTGTACACATGGTTCTCCAAGATGCTCACTGGGAACAGTAGGTTTGATATCAGTCTATAGTTAGTAGGGTCATCTGTATTTCCTAGTCTAATCTTTTAGGAGAGGTTTGATGTACACCGATTTGAATGACTTGGCACTATTTACAGGTTTAGGGGTAGATTCATTAGCAGGTAGAGGGCTGGTGTTTTGTGGGCAAGTAGATTTTTTGTAAATGTCCGGTGCGCATGGGTGACTGGGAGATATGGGTGGTTTCTGGGAGGATGTTTGTGGACTTGCAGGATGAATCGATGGCCTGTTGTATTGCTTCCATTTTTGCACTTACATGAGCCATGATGCTGTTGCATAGGCTTTGCAAGGGTACAATGCTATTACATGAAGTGATTTCTTTTTTTATTTCCTTGATTCTAAACCTTCTTTTTGTAGATTTGTTGCAGATTTGATTCTCAAGGTATACTATGCTTTCTTGGCTCTCAGGACTGTACATTTATAAAGCCAAATGTGTCATTGGTAGTCGATTTTTTGTTCATCTGGTTGTAGTTCTTCATCGCTTTTCCAGTTTTTTTTTGTTTTTTGTTTAGTTCCTTCTGTTCCGCTGTGAAGTTTTCCAATGTGGGTTTTAAGGGTATTAGTTAGTCTGTGATCCAGATGTTAGTGTGCTCTTCAACACAGTCTGGTGTCATTTCATTTAGATGGGAGGCATCTAGTTTGGCGGTTTCAAATAGTTGTGTTAAAGTTTCAAGGCCAAGTCTTTTCCACTTTCTTTTGTCCCTGTGAGTTTTGTTTGTGTATCACGCTGGTCGGAATTTTGGCAGTGAAAGGGATCATATGATGGGTACTGGTGGGCTGGCGGTAGAAAGTTTATGCCTGCAAAATATTGCATCTATGCCCGGCTCTGTACGTGGGCCTTTTCACTATTTGTTGGCGATGACGTTTCCTGTAGGGCACGGTGTTGTGTCATTCTCTTCCAAACCAAATGAAGACTCCCAGAACAATTATGTTATCATGATTTATGGATAGGTTAGCTATGGCATCTGCAAATTACACAGTCTGTAGATCAGACAAAAGAGTACATTGAATTGGTGATTGATTCACATTCTTCTAGCTCTTGTGATAAGGCGCAAATGTGATTTTTGTGCGCAAGAGCCCATCCGCCTCATCCAGTTTTTCTCTTAGACTTTAGACTGCAATAGTTTGTAGTTGTCCGGTATGTCTTCACGAAGGACTACTTGGTTGTAGTGGGAGAGCCATGTTTCTGTCAAGAATACAGCAGCTGTGAAAGCTTCACTAGGTCATACGTTTCGGTTTTGTGCTTTGCCATAAATTGTATGTCAAGTAGGCTGGAGTGTGTGCAATTTGGCTTTTGTTAGGTATCATCTCTGTTGGGCTGGCCTGTTTATTGCTGAGTGTGCAGTTTTGTATCCCTATTAGGTTGCATATATATATATGTGTGTATATATATATGTATATATATATGTAGGAGGCAAGCAATTCTAGTGTAATTCTGGTGCTTGTAGGAATCTCTAAGAAGTGGTCTTCTACATTGTCTGGTTGTTTTTTGGCTGTGGGGCAGAGGTTGAACAAGGAGAGATGCGAGCGAAGGGGAAGTGTGAGCAGGGAGGGGGCCAAGCTAAGAGGAGGCGTGAGCAGGGAGAGAGTGTGGGGGCTAAGACAGGAGAAAATGGGGCAAAGGCAAGAGAACAGATCTGCATGGGGCAGTTGTGAGCAGGGGTGCAAACTAGCAGAGAGGCACATTTCAAGCAGGGCAACAGAGGGGGTGGTTAGGGTGCAAACAGTGAGTAGTCAGTCAAAGAGTACAGGTCCCATGGTGTGAGCAGGAGTTGGAGGGTGGGGACAAGGTGCATACTTCACAGGCAGAGGGGTGGGGATAGATGTCCAAGGGCACATGGTTCACTGGGCAATAGAGGGCACAGTGAGGCAAACAGCAGGGAAGATGAGGTAGACCAGAGGTGCCATAGTGTAAGCTGGGTAACTGAGGAAGGGGGGTGGGGGAGGGTTACAGTGTGCGCTTGGCAACCAAGGAACTCAGGAGGGGCCATGGTGCAATCTGAGCAAATGGCCAGGGTCGAGCTGGGCAAGTGACTGGCGGTAGGGCAGCCAAGCTGGGCAGCACATGGTAGCTGGGCAACTAAAGGACAGAGCACAAATAGAGTAGGGCAACTGAAGGGGATGGAGGAATGACCAGGGCTTTAAGTTGGCCAGGGCTAGCCACGTCTCATCCCCAGGCAGTCTCCAAATATTGCCCTTGAGCAGGGCTTTGCAGGGCTCTCCGAACTGACTTTCCAGACCACTTCCTTGCAGCAATGTAAATATAAAGCTAATTGACTAACCTGCTCTTTGCCAGTAGATATAATACATGCCTCACTGTAATTGTATTTCTGGTACTTTTATCTGCTTAGATTCACAAGCTCTGCATAGTCCGCCATCTAATGGTAGTCACAGACTATTACAAGATTTGTTTTCGAAACTCAAAAACAGACATCAACAAGGCGCGTTAGTAATTCTATCCCTAGTGTGTACTGTACGCATGGTCCTTCACGCATCGAGGTCCCTCATATGGTTTGTTTCGGACATGGGGTTGCATGAAGTGTAGAGGGAGTACAGATGTTATGTAGCAGAAACAGTGATAAACCAGAAAACATCTATGTGCCTTCTACTCCAGTAGGGGTAAAAGGGTGGGAGCATGTGAATCTAAGCAGATACAAGCACCAGAAATACCATTACAGTGAGTATTGTATCCCTTGTGGATCTGCTTAGATCACATGGTCTGTATAGACTAGCGAGCGGTATCTAGAGAAGACAGGGTATGGGGGAGTTTTGAAGAAAAGGTGGGCATCTGCGCTATCAATTGGTTACAGTGATCAGTCCAATATGTCCTGCAGCCTATAACATGGTTTGTCTGAGAACCAAAACTCGAAGGTTCCCAATGGTATTAGGTATGGGTGAATCTGCAAACCTTGTTTATTAATGGCACTGGAGAATGGTTGGAGCCATTAGTTTCCCCGATTATCAGAGTTTGCAACTTTTGGTTCATGTTCACATGTAAGGTTTAAGGTAAGTTTTAGTAGATATCCAGTTGGCTTAGTGGAAGTGCTAGGTGCATGTGAAAAAGAAGCCAACACATGTTTCGACCAAAGTCTTTGTCAAGGCTGTGTATAAGTGGTGAGGTGAGAGGGTATTGGGACAAGGTAGGTGCATGTCAGCACAAAAGGTATGGATCATACATAACAGACATACAATAGTAGAAAGAACAGTGATTAGGTGGTGTGTGAGGTGTCATTGTGGTGACAATGCGAGTTTACCTTTGAAGCACATGATTAATAGCATATACAAATTTCAAGTCACATTGATTATTCAGCAGAAATGTACCAAGGAGAAAGTTGGTTGTGGGGCGGGGGGAAGAGAAGGTGGAGATTGGTTAGGTAAGATAGGGGCTGGTTAGCTAGTGTCAAAGCAATAAATTATGAGGGCTCTTACCGGAGGGCAAGTGGTCCTTCATAGGGGTGTCTTGAGTTTTGAGCATTCGAGCAGTGTCCGTTCTTGATAGCTGGCTGAATAGCCAATCTGGCGGCTACAGGTATCAATTAAGGATTAGAGGGGCAGCAAGGTAGCTGTGTTTTAAGGCGAGGATAAGCAGCATGTGTTGGATGATCAATTACAGCTGCAGGGTGTGTGTACGGCTCAAGGTGTCGCTGAGGCAATGGGTATCAGTTGGTGTGGTCAAAGGTGCTCCCTTGGGAGATTGGGTAGCCTGGGCGGGCAATAAGAGAAGGCATTGTCCGTCGTGCTTCGATTAGCAGCGCTTGCTCATGTCGGCTGAAAACAAAGCCATTGTGGGTGCTAGGATTCCAACATGTGGTGTCCGACAACCTCGGTGAGTCGAGCCGCCTGGTACAAATTGCGGGGGTGTTTAGAGGTGGTGGTGGTGGAATACGTGCTTACAGAAAAATTGCCATATCCTCGAGATCGATGAAGACTTCGGTAGATGATTGCCACCAAGGCAAAGACGTTGAGGACAATCTGGGAAGCATTCAAAGTCTGGACAAGAGGGCACCTCCTCTCCAAAACACTGGGCACATTGGAAGCCATCAGTAACAACCTAAACCAAGCGGAAACCACCCTCCGGGCGCTGGAAAATGCGGATGCACCAGGCAACAAGAGCCTTATGCCACTGCAGGACAGCTGGAGAGAGTCAGAGTCTGGGTGGAACGAGAAGTAAAATACATTACACAACCAATCGGAGCCAGACGATACGGGGAGGGCAACAAAGCCGTCACGATGATGGGGAACCGGATAAAAATCAGAACAGGGATTCAAACCAATTACGTCCATTATTGGGGCAGACAGGTCGGACCACACAATGCCAGACAAGATCAACAAAGTCTTCCCAGACTTCTACACCGAGCTATACAAGAACACTGACCAAGTAACGGCACAAGCACCAAATGTCCTTCATCCCACTCACTAGGCTAGAACAGAGGGACTGGGAATTACTAGATACCCCACCCCCCTTTACAAATAAAGGAAATCGGTCAGGCAATTAAAGACTTAACAGCGGGCAAGACCCCAGGCCCGGACGGCCCCCCAGTGGACATTTACAAACGTTACTCAGCCGAGCTGTCCTCCAAATTACTAGGGCTATGGGAAGAGGCCCCATCATCCGGTACACTCCCTGAATCCATGAGGGAAGCCACCATAACTGTCCTACTCAAATCACACAAGAGCCCACAAGATCATATTGCCCCCTCTTGCTAATCAATACAAACCTCAAAATATATGCTATGGTAATAGCAAATAGGCTTCTCCCCCATATGAACAAATTGATACACCCTGACCAATCTGGGTTTATACCTACCAGATCCACAACCTTGAACCTGCGGAGACTCTGCAATTATAGCGCAACTTGACCCAGACATGTATGTAGTGGCGGTTACGCTTGACGCTGAAAAAGTGTTTGACTCGGTGTCTTGGGGATAAATGTATGCTATACTGAACCATATGGTGTTTGCTTCGTACTTCCGCAGCTTTATCCGGCTATTACACAAAGATCCCAAAGCTAGAATCAGGATCAATCATACCCGGTCCCCAGCCTTCACCCTACAGAGAGGCACACTTCAGGGGTGTCCCGTGCCCCCCAATTTTTTATCCTCACGATGGCACACCTACATCATAAGCAATCTGACAGGGACATTTTGATCGGAGGTCCCCCCCCAGCTTGTCTCGCTTTACACAGATTACACCTTACTATACAGAAATAATCCTTGAAACCAACCCATTACCGGTCATGCAAGACATCACAGAGTTTGCTAAATGCTCTGGCTATAAAATCAATCAAGCTAAATCAGAAATAATCCCTCTAAAACAGCGCCACGAGATCTGCAGCCATGGCACAATTCCGCTGGTCACCAAACTCAGCTCGCTATCTTGGAAAAATCATAGCTACTGACAGAGACACTCTACAATACCAACTATGGCCCCTTCATTTCACAGCTAGAGACCAAACGGATGCTATGGAATAAACTCCCCATTTCATTATATGGTTGCATTGGCCTCCTTAAGATGGTAGTGGTCCCCAAGGCCCTACCTATTATGCAATATCTCTACATGGCCGGGCAAAGCATTTTTTGATAAACTGCAACAAATGGCATCCAACTTTGTTTTAGGGCGGGGGTACAGTCAGACAGAGCTGGGCCAAATTGAGCAAGAAATTCAATACAGGGGGACTGGCTGCACCAGACCTTACCATATACTACCACGCGGTGAAAGCTCACTATGCTAAATATTTTGTTTCAGGGCACTGAGGCATATGCCCACATACAAGTGGAGAAGCAAGCTGTCGCCCCAACGACATATGCTCCATTATATTTGCCATGAAACACAGAGTCGGGGGTGGGGGGGGGGTCTGTCTAGATCCAGTGGCCAGCACTACACGGGCATGGGCTGCACTACATCAGAGTGGGTTGCACACATCCGTACTGGTGCCCCCTCCCCAAAGTGGCACTACCCGGACATCGCCCCCACACTAGATGCTGCAATGCAGAAGAAATGGGACCCCGGAAAAGACCTGAAACTAGGTGACCTGTTCCGCGACAGGGAATTGGACATAACACAAAGAAGGAAATACGGGCAAAGGCTCACAGTAACCCTACAATACCATCGCCTAAAAGCAACGCTAAAACACAAATGGCCTTTGTTCCCCAGGGAGCCGCCACCCGACCCATTGATACTTGACGTGGGTCAGGATGGGTTCAAAGATTCCATCTCGAAGATTTACAAAACGGTCCAATCCCACACCCACCCCAAAACACAATGAAACCCAAATGGCAAAGGGATCTGGAAACAGTAATCGACGATACACAATGGGCCAGATACTGCCAATATACCAAATCCATATTGCTCAACACCAACCTGAGGCTAGTCCAATACAAAATACTAAACCATTTACACATTACCCCTGGGAAAATCGCCAAGTTCGACCATTCCACACAACCCCTATGCCCCAAATGCAGACTCCCTGAGGCCAATTCCTTCCCTATGCACTGGGAGTGCCCACATACAAGAACATTGGGAAGATGTGGCCTCCAACCTCAGCACCATCTTCCGAGATCCAAATACTGGCTACACCTCTGGAATATCTCCTCCGGGATACTGGAAAAGCCTCCACCAAGACACAAAGACTTTTCTTGGTTGCAACTGCTGTGGCCAAATGCAATATCCTTAGGCACTGAAAGGCGAAGGAAGCCCCCACAATTCATGCCTGGTTTCAGGACCTGCTCGAAACATACGAATGCAAGGTCAGTTACGTGAGAGGTAGCACACCTTCGAGCCAACCGATGGACATCTGGGCCCTCCCTCAGGCGATACCTGAAATGGCGGAATAACTGACATTCCAAGTGTCAAGCCATAGACCTCATCAGGTTCCTGTAATAATTGCCTGTTGTACTACCATATGCAATTATCTGTACCATTTACTTATTGTTAATGCATTGTACCCGTCAGGGGTAAAAATAAAGTTTTTAAAAAAGATCGCTCCAGAAATTGTTTGATTTGGCTCGGGACTAGAGTAATTTCTTTACGTTGATGGAGAAGCCCAAATTGAAAAGAAGGTCTATTGTCTTGTTTATCATTTGAAAATTTGAGGAGATTCCCCAGTGGTACAGATAAAAGGTATACAAGGATTGACTGCACAGGTGTGCTGCCACTACCGTAAGCACCTTTGTGAATACTCTTGGCGCTCAAGTGATGCCGAAGGGGAGGACTTAACTGGAAGAGAACTCCTGCTATCTTGAACTGCAGATATTTCCTGTGCGCAGGGAGCATTGAAATATGAAAGTAAGCATTTTTCATATCCAATGTTGCCATGTAGTCCCCTGTTTTAAGAGGGGGATTTCCTCTTGAAGCGTGGTCAATGCAAAACCTTTGGGGCTTGACATTTGTTTGCAAATCTAATACTGATTACATGAAAAGGTCTTTCTTTGGCACAAAGGAGTACATTTAATAAATACCCTTATTTACCCGATTTGCTGGGGCGATCTCCATGGCGTCCTTTTCCAGCAGTGCCTTTACTTCTTTTAAAAGTATGTGCTTTTCTTATGGCATCCTTTTAGTCTGTCTTGGTGGGCGGTTGGGTGGTTTTTGTAACAGTTCGATACAATACCCAGTGTTCTTTTCAACAGTGGACCACACCCACTTGGAGGGGACCTGTAGCGGTGCGTCAATGTTGAAGCCTCTACCTCTGGACCTTCATTTCCTCTTTGAAAACCAGAAGAGGAAGTTGGTCCTTCCGATGGGCCCCAAGATTTGAGATGGGCCCCAAGATGAATACTGTCCACCCGGAGTATATCCGGAAGAGCACTGAGCACCTTGACCCCGAACCCTTCTGGAGTTTGAGGAGCCCTGTTGTACATAGGGCTTGTTTGTCAACTGGCCAAGTGATTTAAGAGCGTCATACTCCTCCTTCACACGCGAGGGCATCTTGTACAGCTTTACCAATAAAAGTACATTTGACTCCACCGCCATGTTAAGGAGAGTGGCCCGAGTCTCCCACTTAAAACCAGAATATCCAAGTCAGGCGTGGCACTTGACGAGCGTACCTTCTGCAGTGATGTGGCCTGCATGGTCTGCTGCCTCAAGATTATTTTTGAGGATGCAGTTTGATACCTTCTTGCCCTGTACAACAGTACAAATTGAGATTTTAGATGTTCTGGAACTGCTTCAATCTGATGTTCCAGGTCATCCCACTTGTTACAGCCGTAACTAGCTAGAAGCGTAGTGTAAGCGATTTTGGCTCGATATGCCGCTGAGGAGGCAAACCTTCTCCCAAAAGTATAGATTTTCTTGCTTTCCATGTCTGGCAGGGCCTCAGCCGATGCCAGGGGAATGCCCACCCTCTTTCCGGTAGTGGTGACTAGTGAATTAGGTTTTAGCTGACCCCTAATATACAGAGGCTCAGTGGGCGCTGGTCTGAATAGTTGCTCTATTCTGGGATTGACTGCCCTTGTGAGATTAGGCACAAGTAGGGAGTGCTGTATATGTCTTTGTACAGACTGTAGCAGCGGAATAAACTGAGTGGCTGACTTTCTGTCTCCCAGAATGTCCTCCGCAAAGTCCTTGTGCCTCTTGAGTGTCAATATTAAAAGTTTGAGCAGCCTTCAGCAGCAGTTCTTTAAATTGCATTTGGTTGTCAATGGGAGAATATGCTGCCGCCTGGTCTTGGTGGTCAGGTGACTGGATGATGTCGTAGTATTAATACAAGACCTGAGAGGGGTCCTGGTAGGGCGAAACCGGAGAGGGCCTAGAGCAGAGCTGCTTGGCTGGGTCTCAAGACAAGGTTTTTTGGCAGGGGGTTGGTGCGCCAAAGGCCCCTGGCTGTGAGGCATCTAAGGGACGTTAGTTCTTCTGGATGCCTGTCCACAAAACATGACATCCTTGTTCAGGAGTATAGTTGCATGAAGGTGGTAAGCCAGTCATGGTAGGGGTGGCTAGGGAGGGAGTCTGGGTCATGTGGTGCATAGCCCCCAGAGAGTTTGTCCATAGGGGAAGAAGAATGTACAGCCCAAGGGCTTTTTGAGGGCAAAGACATCAAGGATTTTGCTTTTAACAGGGTAGCACTGATGTTTTTTAGATTAATTCTTGCGTTATCTGCATTTGTTTGTGGGATGCCGATGAGTCTTTCAGTCCGGCTTCGGAGGTCTGCTGTGAGGCGAAAGCGTACAGAATGGCCCAGAGGACAGGAAAGAACCAGAGGCTTTTTCCGGGGATACTGCATGGGCCTCAACGCTGTACGATTTTGTTGAATGTCAGCCCTGGGGTATACAATTTGAGCTTTTGGGCTTGTGTGCGCTATGGCCTCTGGGTTTCGTCTCCATTACAGAGCCGGCAGCCTGCTTATTGGAGTCAGGGGCCCACATATGGGGTTCAGATGAACCCCGCTCACCCTCAGCGTCACTAAGGGCACCGATACTGCCCTCACCAGCATTTGGTGAGTCAATCTGAGAGTTTTAGGTCAAAAATGTTTGCAGGACTTGCAAAGCCTTTTGGGGTGATCCACAGGGAGACAGTAATTGCACACTCGGTGCATGTCCTTCCACAGGAATTTGATGACAGGTAGGGCAAAATTATAGGGAGTTTTGTCCATTATTAATTAAAAGGGAAATTTGGCGAGAAAACGGGATGGCAGTATATGCATTCTCTAAAGAAGTCAGCTTGGAGAACTCCCCCCTCTATCCCTACTGTAAGGGCTGAAGCTCGAAAAGGCCCGTGTAGACCACATCTGGTCATTGATGATGGAGTTGTCCATCGAGCAGTCTGTTAGTAGTGCAGCAAAAGCAGACAATAAGGAAAGAAAGAAAAGTCTACAAATAAACATTCAACTAGTCAAAGGCATCAGCCAAGAAAGGAAATCTGCAACTTGCGACCGACCGTGATGGCAGAAAGAACCAATCTGAGGGCCCTCAACACGTGGAGGACCATGGGTCCATTGCACGTCACACTAGGGATAGTATTACCAACACACCCTGTCGACGTCCGTTTGAGTTTCAAAAACAAATTTTGTAATACTCTGCAACTACCACTAGATGGCAGACTACGCAGAGCATGAGATCTAAAGCAGATCCACAAGCTCCAGAAATAAATTATATAGACACACACCTCAAACTGTTCAGATACACATTTTACTCATTTATGTATCATTTATTTATGTACATCCATGACAAGTAATGCATTTTCCATGTTCTGAATCTATACACAAAAACTCTTGCTGTAAAGATGGATTAATAGGAAAGGCAAGCAAATACAGGCCCCATCTATAGAAGAGCCTTTTTTTGTTGCAATTCATAAGGCTATGGTAGTATTTGGAGCTCATCCAAGGGTTTCACCAAAATAGGTTTCCAAATTTCATGTTAACTAAGCAAGTAAATTAAGAACCAAACGTACAAAGAGCTGTCCTACTTCACATGTACAGAACACCATCAACACAAGACCATTATCTGTGTCGTGTGTAGTACAGAAGGAAAATCCCATTGGCAAAGTGGGGATCTCTGGTTGTATTGTGCAGTGTATTCAAGAATGCTATAAACTACAAAGAACCTGCAGTGCTGCAAATTGAAGGCCCACTCCATTAGTGCAACAGAGGCTACAATATGGTCTAAGAAATTAGGTATGTTCTGAATCAGTGCTGGTGTGAACAAAGGAAATCTAAATCTGGTTGACTACTACAATATAGAAGTTATTTCAAATTTCTGCCATTTATATAGCGCATAACAGTGGTTAGGAAAGGGCACGACCACCAACCCTACCAAAACAAAACCTCACACCTCAAATTCTGAACTAAACGCAACCAAACCTCTACAGCACTACATACCGCAGGCACTACACCACAACAAACCAAACATAGCCTCGCCCAACAGAACACGACAGCTACCGACCAAAAACACTTAAGGTCAGTGGTGTCAACCGAACAGCACATCACAGCTCTCTTGCTCCTTCTCCCACTCCGTCCTACAAACTTCCCCTTACTTTACAGATCTGCCAGAGTACCAAAAAACCATGCAGGTGCCAACAGCGTGCGGTATAAAAACCTTTAACATAACTGTAGCAACAGTTAACAGCATACATGTTATCTGCTGATGAGGTTTCGAGACAAGTCCGGTCTATGAAAGTCTCGTCAACACAGGTCCACCCCTGCTCCTCCAAAACTATTAAGGACCACATTGACTCCTTGGCTCCTGCCCTTGCTGACTTCTGCAATCACTCCTTCGCCTCTGGAGTCTTCCCATCCCCTCTCAAGCACTCCCTTGTGCACCCACTTCTTAAGAAACCCTCTTCCGACCCGTCCTGCCCAGCTAACTATCGCCCTATCTCTATCACTCCTTTCCTGGGCAAGCTCCTGGAGAAACTTGCCATCTCCCAGCTTAATCTCCATGCTGAATCTGTTGGTAGCCTTCATGACCATCAGTCTGGCTTCAGAGCTGCCAGAAGCATGGAAACTGCTCTCCTGAACATCCGTGAGGACCTGCTCTCGAACCTTGACTCTAACATTCCATGTGTTCTCATTTTGCTTGATCTCTCTTCTGCCTTTGATACCGTCAACCATACCATCCTGCTTAACCGTCTCCGTGATAACCTGGGTATCATTGGTCAGGCTCCGGCATGGCTGACCTCTTTCCTCTCAAATCGACCCTCCCAGGTCCAACTGGGGTCTTTCCTCTCGGACATCTTTTTTTCTACCTGTGGTGTCCCCCAAGGTTCTAACCCCTCTCCCTGGCTGTTCAGCTAGTATCTGGCACTTCTCGCCCACTGCATCGCTGCTCTCTGCCCCAACTTTCAGTGCTATGCGGATGATACCCAGCTCATTTTCAGGCTACCCTCGGCCTCCTCTTCTCCTTCCCTCATCTCGGACTGTCTTTCTGCTATCCAGGAATGGTGTGCCGCCAACGACCTGCCTTAATGCCAGTAAGACCGAGATTCTACTCATCGGCACACCCACTCCCTCCTTCCCTGCAGCTCTCTGGCCGGCCTCTCTTGGCCCTCTTCCTGCTCCTACCTGCAAGGCAAAAAACCTCGGGGTCATCTTCGACTCCACACTCTCCTTCTCTCCTCACATTTCTGACGTTTCTAAGAAGTCACTACCAGCTGCACCTCCTCAGAGGTATCCTTCCTTTCCTCTCCTTCCCCCCAGAAGCTCACTGTCTCCAGAGCCCTGGTTCTCTCGAAGCTGGACTACTGTAACAGCCTCTATCTAAATCTGCCTGCCTCTACTCTCCGCCCTCTGCAACTCATCCAGAACAGGACTGCGAGACTTGTCCTTGGCCTCAAGCCCAGGGACCGTATCTCTCCAGGACTGAAATCGCTTCACTGGCTCCCTGTGGCTGCGAGGATGAAGTTCAAAACCCTCTGCATTGTCCACAAGGCCTTCTGGGGCCAAATTACCTTCAACTCTCCCTTCCTAAATATCTTCCTTCTCGAGCACTTCGCTCTTCCGCCTCCAACTCCCTCAGGGTCAGCCGCTTCTCCAAGCAACGAGTTGGGGGGAGATCTCTCTCCGCAGAAGGGGCCTCCCTCTGGAACAGCCTTCCTGCCTCCCTGAAACTTGAGGAGAACCATCTCCGGTTCCGGAAGCACCTCAAAACCTTCGTCTTTGCTTCTGCTTTCTCTCTCCCTCTCCCCTGCTAAATCACTGAAACTGTACTGAATCAGCAACTGGGCCACTCACCAATCTCGGTCCTTGGCCCAGCCACTCTCCCCTGCACTGCCTTCCTGGCAACCCCTGCACTGCGGGACTGTCTGTATCCCTACAGCCCCCCTTCCCAGCACTTGTCTGCACTTGCCACCAGCTGGCCCTTATTATTTATCCTGTTCATTACTAACCCTGTACTGCACTTTCCCCCTTGCACTTTTCCCGCCCCCCCCCCTACCCATGCACTTGCGCGATCTGAATGAGACCTGGCCTAGTAGGATCGTTGTCTGTCTCCCTTTGTTCCCCCCTCCCTGCCTCGTCGCGCCTTGAAACACTTGTGTATAGGCGCGTTACAAATGCCATATCATATCAAGTAAGTTGCTATATTCAAACTCGTATTTGTTTATGTTGTTGCCATTCAGGAGCCAATGTATTATCACAACATGTTATCAGTTTACCAAGAACCTACAAAGGTTCTCAAGCAGTACCTATAAGGACACAAAAGGACACAGCCTGTTCAGTAAACAGATCCATCTTGGTCAGGAGGGCCTTCTTTTAGGAGAATAGAAGTACCAGATTCTCTGGACATTCTTCACTTCAGAATGGCAACGAGCTGAACCCCTGGAGGCACTACTGCTTCCTTCCTGACTGCTGCCTTCTTTCACTCCATGCTCCTGGTTTCATCTGTTCTGCCCACTCACCAGTGCTCGTTCTGCCTCCCTGGTGTTCAGTTTTCACTGCTCACCCCCTTACTGTGACTGCATATAGGAAATAACCCTCTATGCCCGAGCAGCCCCTGAGAAGCAGACCCTCCTCTACATGGTTGCTGCCACCCAACTTCCTGGCTTCTACGAGACATCTATGCTGTGCGCTGCTTGGCACAAGCCAATCGAGGCCGTTCATGGAGCAGGATCACCTCGACCCCTTTTCTGTTCCCATACGCTGCTTGAGCAGCTCTCATCACAATCTACAAAGTTTGCCCAGCTTAGAGAAAGCCTCTTTGGAGCAAGCACGAACGCAACACTGCATTATCCCAGCAGCTACAAATACTACCTGTCTCATAGCAGCTGATCTCCTCAAATTCTGCCTTTGGAGGGCCACGCGACCTCTTCAATCCCTATGTCTTGCGCTGTCTTCCAGTCAGCCCAGCTTGAGGACCCTGGCAGCCTCCTGAGGCAGCAGCTATGTTATGTTTAACATTTATATAGCGAACCGGGTACCCTAGGGCTTAAGGGCGCTTCGAAACGAAACATTCACAATACACAAACGGACAGGCGGGTAAAACCCAAATAGAAGCAGAGGGTTCGTATACAGAGGGAAAACACAGATGGAAATCCAACCTACGAAAAGAGCAGTTTTCAGCCCTTTTTTAAAGATTTCTATGGAGGTAATAGTCCTCAATGTAACAGACAATGAGTTCCAATAGAGAGGGGCTGCCGAGATGAAGGCTGAGTCTCTGGATTTTTTGGTTTTCACACGTGGCAAGGCCAGAGTGTTTGTTTCATCGGAACGCAGGGAGCGGATGTTATTTTTTACTGACTAGTTCTTTTAGATATAGTGGCATAACTCCATGTATGCATTTCTGGGTGATAAGAAGCAATCTAAACATAATTTATAAGCTATCATATGTTGCTGCTTTGAGAACTTATTCTGACCTGCTATTGCCCGTAAGGCAATTGGAATATTGTTGAGCTCCAGACACTGTTTAAATCACCAGACTTTAACTACTCGAGCCATGCAAGTCCAGAGCATCCCATACTGCGGCTCGCCCTTTCTCGATTTATGAGTGTACACTGTTTCACTTGCCATAATTGTGTATACCCGCGCGGGGGGGGGGGGGGGGGGGGGGGGAGGGACGGACTATCAATGTATGTATATATATCTGAATGCTCTTCTAATTTATATGCATTGGTTGCTCCGTTTATTATTGTGGGACATTGGAGCTTACCTACAAGTTCTTGCATTCAAGTATACTCTCTGTCATCGGTCTCCACTACTTACTGCAGATTGTCATGAAATACATAGGACAGCGTTTTGCCAGCTATGCTTACAGACACATTTGTCCCGCCCATCTTTCCACCTCCTTATCCCTGCCTACTATATTATACAGGTTGTCAAGGTTATAACGGTGCCAACACAGCTGTTGATTGCTTAAATTAACAGGTCTAATTTACCTCCTCACTTCATCCACTCGCCTGGTGAACAATTGGTTTCATGGGACACATAGAGGGATGATTTCACTGACTATGTAACTGCCATCGACGGCCCAAATATTTATATTGAGAGGCAAAGAGCTCTCTTAATGCACCGTTTGGGATATGAGGGCAGAAGTGAGTCTTCCTGAGTTGGCTACAACTCCCCAAGTAGCTGGCGAGTGTGCAGATCTACCCACTGCATATGTCATCCTTAAATAATTGGACAAACATTATGACAGAAAGGTCAGCATTAATTTGCAGCCCTACCACTCCAGTACCAGGAAAAATGCCAAGGATGAGTCAACAGTGCTTAGGGAGCTTGCCAACAAGTGTAATTTTGGCCCATTTTATGATGCACGCCTTTGTGATCATTTTATGTTAAAGTCAAAGAGATTAAAATAAGAGAAGATCTGGGCAAAGGGTGACTCTAGTTTAAGATGCTGTGCCAGAAATTGGAAAAAGGGTAGAACACATGCCAGCATGTATCAAAGAATCAGACTCAAGAGAGAGCAAAGACACCATTGGTGTGGTGACATCTCACATAAAGAATCCAGTAAGAAGAAAACCAGTTGAAAGGAGATGTACAGGAGCCAAAGGTTGTGCCAACAACAAACCATTAGCTTCTCCTAGTCCCACTAAATGTTTCTGATGTGGGAGTTACTCTCATCTAGCTAATAACCCTGTATGTCCAGCACAAAAAACTCAGTGAGGGAAATGTGGAAAAAAGGGGCAATTTTACCAAGTGCTGTCAAAATATGTCCCTGAAATGTTGTGAAGGAGATCTATGAGAATGAATGTCCAGAGGAACTTCTTTCTGATGAAGCCTCTGGCATCAGGTGGTCTGTATGTGAAGTGCCCCTCCCCACACCCCCCAAAACAAAACAAAAAAAACTTGATGAGAAGCCCCACTCCATATTATTAATTAATGGTGTAGCAGTACAAATGCTTATTGATTCAGGGTCAGACTACATAATCATTAATAGGGATACGTGGCAGTGCAAATTCTCAATTGTGAAACCCTCATGTCAAGGCTAGTGCCAACGGTAGCTCACAAATCACCATGCTGGGGCGTTTTCTGCCAACTCTGGAGGGAAATAAAACCACTACAGGCAGGATTTGTGTTTATGATGCAATTAGGATGGCACCAGCAGCAGGACATGGGCTTGACAATAATAACCAAAGTTCCTGGATGTGTTGCCGTGATCACTTAATCGCCTGAAAACATACCCGATGTGTTCGGGAAATGGGATGCGCCACAAGATTAAATTAAAGAATGGGCCTATTCCTGTAGCTGCCAAGTTAAGATGTGTTCCCCTTGTCCTTAGAGAAGAAGTGTCCAAGAAAATCAGAATGTTAATTGTGGAAGACATCATCGAACCCGTTGAGGCTTCTGAATGGTGCTCTGCAGTGGTAGTGGTTAGAAAACCAAAATGACTCAGTGTGGACCTAAAGGCTTCAAATAAATGGGTGGTTGTGTATCGCTTACCCCTTCCAAATAGGTCAGGTTCACATCTGGTGCTAGTGTTTTCTCCACCCTTCATCTAGCATCAGCATACCACCAGATCAAACTCCAACCTGAATCCAGAGATCTCACCGCCTTCAACACTCCGGATGGCACAATTGGGGTTAAAAGTATTGCATTGCGACTCATCTGCTGACACTTTATTATTATTTATTTATAATTTTAAGAGTGGGGAATGTCAAGGGTTTTGACCCATGTTGAATTATTAGGCCAGAACAAAACTGAATCAATAGACTGGGTAGATGTGGGGATGAGCTGTCGCCGCCCATCATTCTATCCCAGAACCAGGAGAACCACGCAGTTTTGCGCACAACAAAACGGTCGCCTAACCTGCCACCCACCAGTGCAAGCGCGATGGACCGGAAGCGCCAGGGGTGAAAGGTGGTGCCAAAGGAAAAATAGCAGTGGCTGTTGGATCAAAAGCGCCTTGAAATCACTGCAGTTTCTCTGAAGTGCAAGCACAAAATGTCCATTTCAATGTGTTCAAAATCCATTTTTAATTGATGTCAACAAGTGGCTAAAATCAGGGGCACAAGACCACTCTAAAGATTCAACCTTCTTGAGGGGGGTTCCACATCACCACTCAGCTGTAATGATTCCCATCAAAACAATGTTAAGCAAGGATCATAGACTATCAAGCAAAATCCCCTTTTTGAAATGCATCAATTCAAGACAACTCCTAAAATAGGTGCAGTACCAGCTTTGGACACAAGCCGGCGCTAGCGGTCTAAACTGACAGTAGAACTGTACTTCAGGAGTGTCCAAAGGATCCTGAGACAGCTGAAAACGTTTTGGTTAATTAAGAATTTAAACACCTGCTGTTCCCTGAAGACGGGCTGATCCAATTAACATTGCAAGAGGCTGGGAAACCTTCTCACCTCAGAACTACACACAAGAAGCCAGAAGATCACATGGACATGCTAACCAAATGCAGAGTGGCCCCCTGGCCTGCTGACCTCAGCCAACACAATAGACTCTTGCAATTGAATGGGGTATGTTAATTTGAGTGTTGACTGTAAACAGAGCTCTGCCTGGAAAAAGAGACATGTGATCCCTAACTCCCAAGTTTCTGGGGGCGGACCCAGACACTTTGTGAATTGAAGGCAAATATATATTTTATAAAAACACGTAACCAGATGACAGAAATGTACAACTTTGGGATCTTTAAATTGACACATTCACTCCCAGTTCAAAACTAGGCTGGTCGCTCTGTGATGTTCCTAGCCAAACCCCCGCTAATTATTAATACTACAGACTCTGTGTTTATGCTAGAGACCTAGTAAATTAACGGGATATGGGTAGAAAGGCGGTGTACATGTGTGCCATTTTTGGTAAACACCCGATATTGGTAAATCAACTAAAAACGAAAATAAGTTTGTCATTTTTGAATGCAAGCCCCCAGGAAGATCAGAGTTGGGCCAGAATGTACCTTAAGTAATCTGTAATGTGTACATTTAATGTCAAACAACTGTATCTGGGAAATGTGTAGTTATGAAAAATGATTTCTAAGGTAAAAGCAAAGGGGCGTTTCTTCAATAGATCGTAAATGGCTGACATCACTCTGACACACTATCCTTTCTCAAATCAGGGACCAAAGAATCCTTTGACCTATTAAATCTTGAGAGGGTTGGGCATGCAGAATTAGCCGACCCACCCACTTTCTAAACACATAAAGAGAGCAACTGGAAGCCAGATAGGCACTTTCTTTTTCACTTTCTGCGGAGCATTTTGACAGACAACTTCACATCCAGACTTCAAATCCATCAATCTCCAGAGACCAGAAATTAACTCCAGAACTTGTAGCAGAGAGGCCTGAATCCACAAGCTGAATCCTTTTTCAGCAGGCCTCCAAATCATTTGCAAACTATTCAACAGCCGGGCGAGCTGTTTTTGCCAAGAACTTTTGCCAGCACCAGAGACCCAGAAGGCAGAATTATTCAGAGAGACCAGACCAGATCGCTGTGCAGTGCTGAGAGCTGACCCAGATCGCTGTGCGCGGAACCAGTACCAGAGAACCGCAGCCAATCCTGACCCGATCCGTGACGAAGTCGCATTCCTGTCCAACATATAGTGTGAGTACTCAGCCAGGACTGTGCAAAACCAATCTTAGTTTAAAATAATCTAATTCAAACTATTTTAACCTATTGAGAACTGCGTCATAGAAATCGTTTCCCTTCCTTTTGATTCAAAGCTGGAAAATTGTCCTGTCATTCTGAGCTTTACTTTTATTTTGAGAATCTACCTTCACAAAATCGTCCGTATCTCTTGAACCGTTGGTGCTAGGAACAAAATTTAACAGTCAATTTAAAGCTAGGATGCTGGGCTTTTCAATGAACCCAGAACCTTCTATTCATTATACTTTTTCCGTAGAAGTGCAGCAATTTGCAATTTGGCTAAAATTTCTTCACGTGTCAAAATAGCAGCTCCTTGCTTTCCTTTGCTGAAATTCGTTTGCAACCTGACAATCATTCATAGAACATTGCTAAAGTGATCCTGAACTAATACAAAGTAGCCGTCACCCACCCTGAACCTCTAGAGGGAATTAAAAGCAATTTTAGCATATTTTTCCCTTCTTTGCATACCACCGTTAAAGTACTTTGCCTGTGTTTAAAATCATCCCTGTTGATCTAAGCTGGCTAGGGGGGAACTGAATTGGGATTGTACTGTGATTGCATTCCTGAAGACTCTGTGTGTCACTTCCCCCTCCTTACATTGCATAGAGGGGGGTGAATTTCCAAAAGGGGAAAAGTGATTATATTATGTTTTGCTGAAATCATATCATGTTTATTCCTGTGTTGCTTCTTTTCCACCTTGCATTTCCTTGTACCATATAAAGCATTATCAGCTACCTTATCCTCTATACTACTCCTAAGTAATTACCCAGTGTGCTCCTATCACATCATCCATTGTTGATCACTCACTGTCGTGTGTCTAAGTGGGATATCAATTATTAATTATATAAAAGTGCAATATATATTGTTTAATTCTCAAATAAACCTTTTAAATTTGCAAAACAAACTTACTTCTTGGCTCAGTGGAGTCAGGGGGTTTCTAAGAGAGGGGTGTTGGGTTGTCATCCAGAGTACACGAACTGGACATAAAAATATATAAATAAGGGCTTCCCTTGAGCAATCCTAGACAAGGCACCGACTTAGTGGGACTGCTCGATTGGAGTCATTTAACAGGAAGGATGTTGTGGGTGACATCTGTCACTTCTACCATCAGGATATCCTAGTAATGGTTCCTCTACCAAGGATTGTGATGCAAAATTGAAGTTGGACAAACTTAGTCTGTCTGGATTAACTTCCCAAAAGTCAAAATGCTGTTTTAGGACTACACAGATTGATTATCTGGGGCATTGCTTATTAGGTGAAGGGATATTAGCCAGGGAAGGATTAGTTCTAATTATTCTTGTTCTGCAGACCTCACCACCAACAGATGAACATAAAGTGATGTCATTTTTAGGGGTTGCTGAATACTACTCAAAATTAACATTTCAGATAAATGCATAAACACAAGGAATCTTTGCAAAAAGGACAAACATTTAAATGGACCAGTGACTGTGACAGCATTTTGTAACATTAAGAGTGTAATTGCTAATGTTCAAATTCCTTCACCTTTTGATACATCCAAAGATACCTTTATAATGACGATACCAGTGGCACAGTGTTCGGCACAGTCCTCATTCAATCAAACAAAAAAAATTAAAAGACGATTATACATACATATTCAGTCCTTGAAAAAAAGGCATTGTCAGTAATATCTGCGGTTAAGAAGCTTAAAACCTTTTCATGGGGCAGGACATTCTCCATTGTTTGAGCATAAACCCTTAGTGGCAGCTTTTATGTCAAAAGGGTTGCATGGCTTTTCCAGACGCATAATCAATTAGGTAACATCTATAGAAGGCCTGGTTTCTAAAAACAGGCATCTTGCTGGAAAAGATAAGGTCATAGCAGATTATCTGTCCAGGAATTTGGTAGCCACGTGATGAAGATATGGAAGAGCCACTACAGGATGTATTCTGGGTGTGTGGGAATCTCACAGTAAGATTGGGATAACTCCCTGAGAAATTACCATGAACTTAGTAAGGGATCTGGTACTAAACAATTGGTCAGAATGGGTCCCCAACATGGGCTTAGGTTCATTTCACAAAGTAAGAGATTAATTGGGAACAGAAGGCTGCAACATCATGGGAGGTGGTTGAATCATTCCTTCATTACTCCCTTCGGAGTAAGGAACACATTACTAGAATTAGCTCAGTCACCTGGGTATCTCTGAAACAAAAGGCATTCTTCGCTCAGACTACTGGGGGCCAGGGTTGGACTCTTGAGATAGAAGTAATTAAAAGGTGTACCATATGCTCTTCGTCTGACAAAATGCTTAAAGCTCATGTACAAACTCTCAAAACCAAATAGTTCCCATGGGAATACATAGCTCTAGATGGCTTGGGTCCATTAGCATCCAAGGATGGGCAGAAGAAATCTGATTGTTTTAGTGTACTTCTATTACAAATGGGTACAGGTAAAGTCGGTCCTTGAGGCGGATTCCAGGGGTTTACATTCATGGATATTTTCCACAGCGAAGGAAAATATTAACAGACAACGGGGTCCAATTCACCCCTAGAATGATTAAATGTTTGCAGGGGGAAAGATGGGTGTAGAACATCACAAGACAGCTGTATTCCATCCCTCCACAAAAGCTATGGTGGAAAGGTTTAACGGGACTCTATAATGCAAGGCGTTTGTATGTCCATTCATGCTGGGAGAAGTTAGGCAGATGACATAGAAAAGCTGGCTTTGATATATAGACTTACGACCCATGCGACAACAGGTTTGATCCTGTTCTAAGTACTAAGAAGAAGGAAAGCTGCCACTCATGTATGTCCTCCGTGGTTGGGGAGGACAATGTTTATAAAAGGGGACGAACAGGGATTAAGAGAAAGAGTAAGGGTAAAAACTTAATCCACAAAAAGCACGTATGACAACATATTTAATGTTAAACTCACAAGAGTAGAACATGGAGATCAGGTGTGGGTTTGACGACCTGTGCATTATGGGTGGACAAAGTACTGGACAATGCAGAAATCCTAAGGGATGGCCACACATGGAATAAAGGCAGAATTGCCATAAGGCCTAATATGGAGTGAGGACCAACTTTCTTGATCACCCTGGTATATTGGAAGGGAGGGGTGTTATATGTACACCTCATAAAAGGTTCGGATACACATTTTAGTCATGTATGTATTGTTATTTATGTAGCATGTGTTATATTAGGGTTTACCTTACAAGGATATGAACATCCGTTACAAGTAATGCATTTTTGGAGAATATGAAAGACAACTGTAGTAAACAAACATGTTATGGAACAGTTAAAAGCATTTATAAACATGTTATGGTAAGTTGCTATATTCAAACTTGTATTTGTTTATGTTGTTGCCATTCAGGTGAAAAGGTAATATCAATAGGTTATCTAGGTGACTAGAACCTACAAAGAAAGCAGTATGTATAAAACACAACCTGTTCAGAAAAGCAGATCCATATTGGACAGGAGGCCTTTTATGAGAATAAATACTTAGAGAAAAAGTACCCGATTCTCTAGACATTCTTCATTTCAAATAGGTTCGAAATCAACCTAATTAAAAATGTATTTGATTATTGCAACATATTAAAGTCTTAAGAATCTTTCAAGGTTTCTTTGGGATTGCATGGTGCAGTGACCGATTTTGATTTGAAGCTCTATTTTATACATGAATATATTTTTTTTAGTCAATATTTTTTAAGCACGTCATTCAATATATATTTTAAAGTAGAATGTACTCCTTTCATTGCACGTGTTGAGTCACTTAATTACATAGGGCCCACCTCTTTTAAAAGCTTTGGGATTTAAGGGTGCCAAGACCTTTTTTAGACCTTCAGCCCCAAAAATGTACATTATGGAGCGCTATTGCCCACCCACCTCCAACATCTCTCGATTTATTATCCCACTTAGAACACTAGTGATGCCCTAGGTGCGAGTTTGGCAGCTGATGGTGTGGTTGGGCAACGTGCAAGCTCAGAAGCCTGGGGAGGGTGGCCGAGTTGCAACATGGAACGAGTCCAGCCAGATTTGGCTCATCCGCACGGAAGAGTAGCTGCAAAGTGAGCACCAGAGGCGAAGGACTCAAGGTGCAAGCTGGGCAGGTGGAGTTGTACGTTCCATTATTCATGTTACAATACTGCCGCGGTTTTATACCATTGGAAAACAGCGGAGATTGATGTGAAATGGACCGAACAAAATGACATGCAAACAATTGATGTAAGGTGCTGTCTTACTGTCTAGTCTTCCACGTATGCATGGTGAGGTCGTGACGTTCAGATTGGAAATGAAGAGAGCGTTGACTGCAGAGTGTTCCCTGTGTGAACGTTGGAGAGAGGCTGGCTGTGAGAGAGGGTGTGCTGGATGTTCCCTTACCAAACCGGAGTCTTGTGTCCTGCTGTAAGCTTTGGGCTCATATCCTGAACTGTAGTAACAAAGAATCTTTCCTTTGGTACCTGCGGCTCCCGGTCATCTATGGGGATGGGCATTTTGCAACAGGGGGCTACAGTGCCAGCTGGGGCAGTTCAGCGGGTTAGCTGCAAGTGTGGGAGGGACTAAGATGAGAGCCGAGTAGTTGGCGGGATGGGGGCAGGGTGAGTGGGACAGACCAGTGATGGGCAAGGTGCAAGCAGGCCAGACTGAAATGCAGCTGGTCAGTAGGGAAACTAGCTGTGCGCCGGGCAGCCGAGTAGGGACCCCAGCGGTGCAAGCTGGCTGGAGGTGTGGGGGGTGCTAGTCACCTGCAAGCTTGGCAACAAAAGGATGAGGGGCACTAGGCAGAGCTGTCCAATGGGCAGGAGGCGAGGTTCACCCTGGCCAGCTGGTGGATTAGGGTAGGGGCATCACAGTGCGGGCCAATCAGCGGGGGGAGGGGGTCACAAGGTGTAAATTGGCCGACCCAATAGAGATCAGGTCAGCAGTGAAGACTAGCTGCGAGCTGGATAGTCGCAGAGAAGGGCCCCCACCCCAAATTAAGCGCTGAGCAAGGGGACAGGCCACAAGTGTGAGGGAAGGTGCGAGCAGACTGGTGGGGGATTCGGGGGGGGGTACAGCTGGAGTTGAGGCAGAGTGGAGGATTGGAGTACGAGCTGGGAGGGAGAGCTATCTGGCCCGCGAGGCAGGTGAATGTCTGGCTAGAGGGAAGTGAGGCGATGCAGAACGAGAGATACAAGGGAGAGAGAGGCTGTGGAAAGGGTGAAAGTTGGCCAATGTAGCCTAATGGGAGCAAATGATTTGCGGACCCCTTTCCTCAGTGACCAGTTTGTACTCTTAAAATACCAGAGGGTAATTTGATAAAAGTTGGACGTCATAGGCATCGGATTGCATGCATAGTATGATAATTTGTAAAAACATACTTTCTGCCCATCAGGATTTTGGTACCTTTGTGTGGGACTGAAAAATCTCTGCTCAGAAATATTACAGTGACACTATGGCAACCAAGGATACCTAATCAATCAAGGGACAGCCAACGCCACTTACTCACAATTCACCAAAACAGAGCCAACACCCGAGAGAAGCCAAGCATTTTTGGGGAGAGAAGTGGAAATATAGACTATAATGGCTATATTTTAAACTGGTGGACCCACCTTCAGCAAGGTAGGTCAGTTGATACTGGTGCAGTGTGTAGGAGTACAATGTGTGGTAAATGCACGGGTGCTTGGCAGTTACATCCCTGGTGTAGGCAACAATTTTGAACCAGGCCGGGAAGCAAGAAGATCGTTAAAGCAGCAAAGGCAAGAAGGCAGAAAGTAGTGACAGGACAGTATTGGACCAAGGATCGGGAGGGGGCAAAGAGGAGGTGAGCACATATTACACTGCCACGAGATAACAGAACATGCCCACAATTAAACGTTCAGTCAATGATCGGCGTAGAAATCCGTAGCAACAGGTTCACACAAATAACAGACTCAAGTGGTCAGGTGTCCTTTATTGCCTCTTCAAAGTACGTGGATATAACAATCTGTACAAAGGGGGGAATGAACTGGAGTCGATAACACATGCTGGACTTCAAAGGTCTGAGGGGGGAAAACAAAAAGGGGTTAGAGGATGGTGTACATCATGACATCAACGCATCTCAACAGGCTGCTGCTACACCCACATCACGTAACACACCTGAATCACTCCAAAGCTTTTACAATGGCCTCGTTGGCTTGCAGGTTAATCATGGCCTCGGCTTTGGCCACCTCATCGGATGCACTGGCCAGCTCGGACTGGGCTTTCTCTAGGTTTGCCTTTGCTGACTGGAGAGAAAACAGCAATGCATGATCACCAAGTGCCAACACATGGAATAAATGATCCCAGATAAAAAGCAAGCTACTTCCCCCACCTTATAGTTTATCAGGGTCACCAACCACCCCAAACCCACGCCACCGCCCCCAAAATAAAGAAGATGGTTTCTCTTGTCCCACATTGAATAGTAATTATGCTGTACCATTGCCATATCTAGGGCCACCCTACTCAAGTTTACTTTTAAACAGTTTGATGGATGTGTTATAAAATACGTTCAGATGTATAAATCCGTGGCTTTATTACACGAGTTGCGTAGGTCACACTACACGTGAAAATAACTGGACTACTGTATTGTTGTATTTGCCAATAAATGTATTATGCAAGTTAACAAAGAATAGATCTGTTGGATCAGTGCTTGCACAGAGCTGCATGTCTCTGGGACAGACCCACAAAACGCATGCATCCTGTAGTAAATTGCTACCAATACTTTTAAAAGGCAAAGACCTGCAAATTGTACAATGGATACACTGGTGACACCGCCGAGTGTAAATAACCCCAAAAACAGAAATCGTAGGATGCTACTCACACTGATATCGAGCATGTCTAGTGGAAAGGCTTCTTCTGCTAGCACCTGCACTGAAGAGTCTGCATTGACAGTCACTGAGCCACTGCTCACTGCAACAAAGAAACAGAGGACAAGGTAAGGAGTACGGACAGGAGATTGTCCAATATGCCTTCCAACAGGATACTAGAAAAGAGTACAAGGCCAAGGACGGTCACCACAAAGGGTAGTTACACACTGTACCAAGACCAAAAGGAAAGCTCCTGACCGAGCCCACACGTGATGTTTTCACACTGATTGTGACCCACATGCAAGGCACTGTCTATTAGGAACCTTATTTCACTTGCTTATCTGCGGTGCTGGCTCCGGATCCTCACAAATATATATATATATATATATATTTGGGATGGTAAAGGTGCCCGGCAGTCAGATGGAAACAGAGGCTGGTGGCCGAATATTAATAGTTAAATGTTTTACAAGTAAATCCATGAGATACCCACACATGTGCAGTCATTTCCTAATCACATTCCTGCTGTTGTACAAGTCAGTTTAGCCCAGATGCGGTGTATTTGGTTTTCGCTGACATGCTGCCTTCCCGAACAGCAGCCCGGCGCAGATATTAATCTTGAATGCGGCAGGTGGGTAAGGGGACGTGGGCGCAGCGCGACAGGAAGTAAGAAGGTTGATGTCCGGGGTGGGAGAAGGGGGCATTGGCAGGCTCAGAGGGAATGAGGTGGAAATAGAGATCTGTAGAGGTCTGGGGTTGTGCGACACATCGGCCGAAGAAGCGGGGGATGAAGGGTTAGGAGGAACCAGAGGGGAAGTGGGAAGTAAACCGTGTCAGAAAGCCCAGCACGGAAACGCTGGCTTTACAAACAAAGCCTGCAATGAGCCAACACGGAAACCATAAGGCACCCCCTTGATTATTTTTAAGCCAGCTTGTGTTTCATGTTTCTCTGAAGAAATGTGAATTTATGGGCCTCTGTTTCAGTAGAAAGGGAGTCCTTGCATGGGGATTCATGAAATTAACTCCGATTCCAATACTACAGAAAATGACTGCAATTCCATTTAACGTTTTCACTTCTAGAAGCCTTGGCTCCCACACATTCTTATTGATTCGTTTAAACTTAACCAAGCCACTGGTCTCAATACCTTGGTGACTTTAAGTGGGGGAGCAGGGGCAGTGTTTTATCAATCCTCAATATTATATTTTGCAGAAAGGGCTCAACCTTTTTCTAGAAAAGGAGCAAGGGCTACTGCCGGTTTTACCAAAACTGCAGCAAATGCTAGCCGCGAAAGACCTTGCTTGCATCCCTTACAAAGTAGAAGAGGGATGACGCTTCAAAAGAAATATATATTAGTTTTCAAAAATTGTTTAGCAGAGTTTGCCAATTAAAATGTTCTTGATTAGCAAACAGACCCATTTGATTAGCAATGTTACAGTATTTTTTAATGCCACCAGAAGTTATTTGTAACCAGGACATAAAATGAGCATCAATACAGCATTTTTGTGCAACGCTGAAGTAAAACATTAGCGAGAAGAGTCAGGCCTTGCAAATGCTTTTCAAAGGTGTTCACTCGTCCATGTGATGCATCTTCTCCAACAAAATATAACAGTTTACACTATTGGATTTAGATATACTATTCTGGACTTTACTGTAATGTATTGAGAAAATGCAGTGTTATACACTAGCATTAATATATTACGTAACCACTTACATGTTTTGAAATGGAATTGCCTAATGACCTTTTAAAAAAAAAAGTAACACATACTGGTCTTTGCCAGACAGGATATAGTTGGCTTAAAACTATAATCCTGATTACCTCTGCAATTATTTGAAGGAAAAAAATTATTCTTACCTAGCACTCCCACCCAGGCCTTTGGCATTTGAGTGGAGGAGATGATTACTGCTGCCTTTCTCTCCATTAGCCCCTTTGAACTTGCAGTGAACAGAGCGCGAGCTGTGCTTTCATTGAACAGGGTAACTTCAATAGCTATTTTTGCTACACAAGTGTCAATTTGATTAGCAAATGTACAGAATTGCATGGCAAATTGCTATGCGACGCTGCTCATTTTATGCTTTGCAAGACATCGATTGTGAGAAACCATGCATTCTGACCAGCCCTGCGTGCATGTGGAAGTGCATTTTCTTCACCGGATCCAAGTATGCCGACTATTTTACAGGAGGAAGTCTCCAGCAGCCCTCAGGGCACAATCAGATGCATCTGGTCCAAGAATACTAACTTCCACTAGACCTAGTGTACGAGATTTACAGAGGCTAAGCTACTCGCTGTTGCTCCCATAGAGGGAAGGAGAAGATGGCAAGGCAACTGATACAATATAACATGTTCAAAAACTACTAAAGACCAATGGCCACTTATACAAGAAATGTCAAACTAAATCTCTGCCTCTAATCATGGAGGTACGGCTCCAAAGAAGGAGTACAATAATGGTGGGGCACCAAGGCATGAGAACAAATATCGCATCCTTCCTATGTAGAAGATATTATAGATGGCTAAGGATATCCACGCAAGCTCCGCCCCCCTACACATAGCACAGTCCCGATGCCCACTGCACCTAGACCACAGCACAGTGCACAGATGAGGGCATCTTGCGCAGGTTCACCATGCTCTTACTGTCATGGACCATAAGGGGGGGTGCAGTCCGATTAGTAGGCCCTACCTCCAAAAACAGAGCTACCAATTTCATTTTTGGGAATGGAAATCAGAACAGGTCAGGCAATGTCTTGGTCGCAGATGACCATTCTACCACACAGGAATTCTGCAACTTTATCTACCAGCAATGCAGGGACAAGGTTTCTCAGCAGTAAATGTATTTTGTTCTCAGTAAATGTTTATTCTACCCATGTAGGTAGGAGAAAGACGGTCTAAACTACCTACGCATGTAGGACCTAGAACTTGGGTCCATAAATGTACAGCATGAGGTTGGGGGGTGGGTGGGAGACCCAAGGGTGCGCCGGAGGCTCAGGCACAACAAGGAGGGTGTTCTTCTGTAGAGGTGCCTAGCAGTTGTCCATCAAAGTGCTCTTTCAGGCCTGCAGCTCTTCATAGGATTCTCAGTCACAGCAAATGGACAGGTCGAGGTCTATTCCAATGTACACAGACCTACCTAGAAGAGGCCCTTTGTGCTTTCCTAAGTGGACTGGACTCTGCAGACAAACAAGCAGGATAGTTACTGTTTTAAAGGGGGTGGATGCATGGCTAAGACTGAAGGCACACAGACAGGTGGGCGTTTTGTCTTTAGAAAGTACTTCAATGAGTATGCAGGTGCACAAGCTGCTGGAGCTAGTCCTCAGCATGGGTTACCCGGGCAGTGCTCTTTCATATGTAGTGGGTTTGAACATTCCTACTACTTTGAGAGACAGACAGTTCTAAGTTGTGGGGAGCTTCCAGTGACTTGCCCAGTTCCAGGCTCCGTCTTCTAGACTCAGATCGCTATGGGGCAGCCATGGTAGTAACTAATGAGCAGGTGCAAAACCTTGCCTTTTACAGAGTGTGCAGACTGTTTAGATGTCGGCAGTTTAATAGGCCTTAAGTGCAGACTGTACTCAGGGGGGTATGGTGCCTAGAAGCCCCCCAGTTAATATTTGGGTATCCTGGTACCCAGACCGTGGCTTACCACACTGCATAAAGTTACTAAGGTGGCTGAGCTTTCCCCAAAAAGCTAAGATCGACCATTTTGTCAGTCTGTGCTTCGTGACCATTAATACACATTTGTGCCGGTATGCTCTGCGAGTCTGCTTTTAAAGTTGGAATGTGATTTACAAGGCCCTGTGTGGCTAGGACCTGAACATTGAAATGGATTTTGAGTGTGGCCACCGTCCGAATTCCCATCCCCAATTAACATATTTGGGCTCCAAGCAAGCACTGGAAGTAGTAGTTCCAGAAGGTTTTCTCTGGTAATCTTACTGGTGTAAAGTGCTGAACAAGGACTACCCTTACACTGGACATGGTCTCCCAGCAACATCGAACCACTTGTGAGCTACAGCAACCAGACATCACCTACCTGTCCCAAGCTTGTTCTTGCAACTGCCACTTGTGAACCGCACCATGTGTTACACCCGGTAGGCCAGCTCCCCAACCAGACACCCAATCATTGCTTTGAAAAGCACCTTAAAGTCTGGCTTCATGCTATTGAGCCTCGAGTACAAGGCAAACAAGGTATTTGCAGTGTTCTGGTCCCAAAGTCCTTAGTAACAGACCCCACAACCTACTTTTCCAAAGACATTCTTCATGCAGCCATTGCTGCTGAAATGATTGCCTGTAAACTCCTGCCTTCAAGAGCCATAGTTAATTTCACTACAAAGGTCTGCATTCTCTCCAATAGGGATCGGATATTATTGTTTATTAGTTGTGTGCATTTTTAGTTTAATTAAAAAGATGTATAGAACGTTGGACGTTCTCATATTAAGTATTCAGTGTACTAATGCTTTTTGGGTGGCTCCGGTTACCAGTTCACATCCCCTTCTGAAGATTAAAGGCTGCCATCAGCCTATACCACCCACCGGAGGTGAAGGAAGGGTACTCTTCGGGTTTTGCCTTGCTCACGATTTTGATCACTGATTTAGGAGGAGGGTGGCTGAATAGTCGTTTTAGCCTCTACTCAATTCCTGCAGAGCAGCAGTCATTTTGTCACAAGGTGCCTTTAAAGTAACCCCATAAGAAAACAGCCCACTCCAAAAAATATTGTTCTGATTTTTTTAGTGTCTTGTAACTAGTAACCCTTAGATCTCTTGCCCCATTGGCATCTATAGCTGCAATCGGTGCAGAACAATGCCTGCACCTTGCCAATGCATTATGGGAAATTCAAATATGAGGAGATGTTTTAGCTCCATTGTCATCAATTGGTATTTTCATTTTAACTTTGTTTGGGACTAACCCTTGGTGGCCTAAAGCCTATGCCTAGCGTGTTCACCTTATTAAAAAAAAAAAGCATGCATGTTAACAAATGACGAGAGGCGGGACTTGTTGTTTTGTGTGAAATGGAGTCACATTTAGCCATTTTAATCCTGAATCCACAGGATCTTCAATTGTGAGCTGGGTCCTTGCTGGGTTTCTGCATTTCCCAGTTGTTCGTGATGACAGACTTGAAAATATTATATGCTCCTAAGAAATACACATGCTCCTAAAAAATACACACCGAAGGACCCATGCAGTCTGCCAACGAAATTATTCTACGGTTTAACATTATTCAGGTCAATGTTTGTCTGGATCTAAGCTTTATCAACAACCGTTACAGTGCTTCCTAATCATGTGTATGCCAAACAGTCTACCTTTCTCCAGCATGCAGACATCGGATGGGAGCAAAGCAGTAGGAACAGTATGCTATTCTACTGTCCATGCAGGCCCGTTCTCCTGAAGACCGGTGTTCTACGTTCAGCTCAGTGTTCTTTGCAGCCCCCACCCAAGCGAAGAAATGCTCAGTTGCCCGCCCTCCCTAAAACAGACTAGTTGCCTAAAGCGTGGTTTTGCCAGTGAAAAGCAAGACTGAGGGCACACAAAGGGCAGTAGACTGGCCAGCGGGTGCGCTGGTTCTGGGAAGGGGATTTTGTTGGAAGGAGGAAATTGTTCTGTGGTAGAAGAGCAATAAGCACAACCAAGGAAGGGCATGTGTACAACATGGAGACAGTGCAGCCTCTTTGGCTTGGGGAGTGCACAACGTAGATTTAAAACTAGTGTCATGCTTGGGTCTCTTTCAGAACATATAAAAAAGCACTGAAATAAAAAAGACTTTGAAATCCTAACCACTCAGCCAACAGGCAATCCCCACTGAGCGTACTGGGGGGGGGTCTCAGTTTTGCCACCCAACAGCACACCAGAAAAGTCAGTAAAGGGTTGTGAACCACTTGAAACTACACCATGCATATGGAAAGCCTGAAAACATGACCTCCCCGAGATAAGCCACACACACCCCATTCTCTCATTAGGCAGAACAATATATTGCCCGCAGAACAGTCATGATAGGGATACGCTATGCTTTACAATGCAAATACACGCTCAAGGGGCCAGGTGATCTACCAATGAAAAGATCCTAACTTTCAAAAGTGCATTTTGTTTCCCTACACCCCACACCAAACTAACCCTAGTAGAACCTTTGCCTTGGACACCATATATTAGCCGGGGAAATTAAATAATAAGAGCATTTATCCACAAATAAAGATAGAAACCCTGGGTAAAGCCTTGTCCCATCTTTGGGGTTAAAATATTTGGGTGGGAGGGCAAGAGTATGGGGGGGGGGGTCACCTGCCAAAAGATTTTTACAACAGAAGCTGTATGTCCCACAGAACTCACTCAAAGTCCAAGTGTTATCAATTATCAAAATATGAAAGAAAATTGGCCTACTGCAAGGTTCTCAATTCAGCACTTGCAGTCTGGCAGTGGTAAAAATATGCCTGATGCTCCCAAGAAGAGCACCATGGTGGGAAGGGTATTTTCTTCAGGGACCCATGTTTTGCCAGCAGTAAATAGGCAATCAGATTGAAAGCAGGAATATAAATATTGAGGAATTTCTGCCACACACTGTAAACGTAGGCTGGTGAGCAGCAGGGATTGGTGGCCTCCTATTGGCCATATTAAAGGCTTCAAGAAATCTAAGCGTAGGACAAAGAAAAAATTAAAATATACTACTCTGATGAATCACAGGGAGGTCAGATAACTTCGTAGCACAAAGGAATACGCAAAGGTCCTTCCATGGGTGAAAAACCACATAAGACGTTCCATCTAGACGCAAGAATATTTACCTATAAGTGTGCAGACCGAAGTGAGAGCGCACAACCGAGCATGAAAGAAGAAGAAGCTAATCAAGGTGGGGTATCCTTGCTAGCAGACCAGACTAAAATCGACTGGAAATAATCATTTACAAAGAATGACTTCTGCAGATTTTAGAAAGTTTTCATATGGCTTCACTGATCGCAAAGCCTTTGCAGGGACTGTCCAGTCTCAAAAGGGAGATCCTTTGCAGTATTAGGCTTGAAATTCTGGAACCTCTCCACAACCCTGAAAACAGAATATACCCTCAAGACGGACTATGATCATCCAGCTTCATGAATAGAGGAGAACTAACTCAGATATTGGGATCATATACAAAGAAAGGAAGTACTTGTGTGCCATCACATTGATAAGAATCAATGAGAAAAGCTCAACAATAAATGGACTTTATGAAGAACACATTGAAATAGAAGGATAATGATGGTTTAAAGATAATCAAGTGCGAGGTCATCATAATTGCACAATGGGAAAAACAACGAGGACAATACATACCAAGTAATGGAATACTTTTACCATTATGTGAATATGTTCATTTTTTGGACAAGTATAGGTTTAAAGATTCGTTTCACCAAGAATATTTTTCTGATACTATTAGCGCACAAGTAATTCCATTCTCTGGATCTAATTATATTGGTCGAAAGACCGCATATGCAGTCTCACAAGTAATACATGGAGCATTAGATCGGTTCATATACAAGTCAATTAAGGCAGAGTGGACTTGGATCATTGGCATCTGACATTTTTGTTTTTAACTTGGTTTTGCTTTCACACAATCACCAGAATAACTTCCCCTCTTCCTCACGACTCCAATACTTGACTATATGATTAGCATTCCTGCCTTGCCAAAGGGCACATTTAGCGTTACCGGATAACATTGAATTTGCCGGCATGTGATTTCATCGCCTGCTTTTACATCACTAGGCTTTTAAACGTGCACATTCCATCGAATGTGCTCATCGTTTTTTTTTTTTGGGGGGTTCCCCCTAAAACCCCCCACCCACACTTGTCCATCCGCCCAAACCCTTATTTGCCCTTCCCCAACCCCCCTAAACAATTCGATGAGCACATACGACGTAATGTGCATGTTTAAAAGCCTGGCGATTTAACAGCAGGCAATGAAACGTCGTACCGAATTTGCCTACCGTGGCCCTGTGAAAGGTTACCCGAGGCGTTATGTCCACTTGTTTCTTTGTACTATGAATAAACTACAAGCCCCAGAATTTCTGTAACTCGCCTGTCATGATTTTCAATTCATCCTGCATGCCAAGCCTAACCTCCACCCCCAAAGCCGCTCAAAATACCCACCTAGGGCTGTGGCAGGTTTTTAGGTAGAGAATTGTGGGATGCTTTTACCCACGCATCCAAGCCCTACAACAGAACTGTGCTTTACTGGCATTGAAAATATCATGATGGCCAGAAATCACCAGGAAATGCACAGGGAAAACATGAAAAATAGGTTGCCATCCATTTTTGCCTCCGTCAATGTTAATACAAGAGGCCATTGCCAGGCCCTATCCTTTGGCTACACACAGAGCAAAACCAGTGCTAAGGAATATGGTGCTGTTCAAAATCCGTTTTAATTAATGTCAAAAATTGACCAGATTCCAGAACTTTCAAGCAGAAGGCCTACTGCAAGCTAAAAGTATTCTCAGCTGGCCTTACAATTTTGCAAACTGATTTACCCCAGACTTCCAAGGGGCACATCAGAATAAAACAGCCGGGCTGTGCTGTTTGATTCTAGCCAAGAACTTCACCAGAACCAGACCCAGAGAGCAGTGCTGTATCCAGAACCGCAGACCAGACCGCTGTGCAGTGCCAAGAACTTTTGCCAGAACCAGAGATCCAGACCAGCAGAGCAGAGAGAACCGCAGCTAAACCTGTTGACCAGATCTGTGACAAGGCCCATTCCTTCCAAAATTAGGAGCGAGTATCCAGCCAGAGCTGTGCAAAACCAATCTTAGTCTAAAATCTCATCCTATCCATTTCAACCCATTTAGAACTGCATAGAAATCGTGTGTCCATTCTGTGATTTCAAACCTGTGAAAGTCTCATTTGAATTTTACTTTATTTCTGAGAATCTACCTCCACTAAATCGTCGGTATCTTTTGAACGAGTGAGATTTAACTTTCATTTTAAAGCTAAGAACCTAAGCTTTCCAACAAGCCCAAAAGCGACTTTCTACTCATAGTGTTTCCGTAATCGCGATCGACGCACTCGGAAAAAGTGCTGCGAATTGCAATTTGACTCAATTTCTCCACCTGTCAAAAATACCTGTCTTTTGCTTGCAACTGCTGAAATTAGTTTTCAATCTGATAATCATTCCTGATTAATTGCTAGTGTTGACCTGAACTAATTCAAAGTAGCTGCCACCTACCCTGAATCTCCTATGGGGAATGAAAATCATTTTTAGCATATTTTTCACTTCATTGCAAATCACATTTAAAAGTATTTCTGCCTTGTTTTAAAGCATACCGGTTGCTCTAAGCTTGCTAGGGGGAGGGGGGGAAGGGGGAGAACTGGAATTTGTATTGCATTTGATTGTATTCCTGAAAACTGTGTTCTCTCCTTCCATCTCCTTATATTGCATAGGGGGGGAGGGGGGTGAATTGTCAAAAGAAAAAGTGATCATATTATCTCTTGTTGAAACCATATCAGTTTATTTCTGTGCTGCATTCTTTCCATCATTGCCTTTCTATACTAACTCCTCACTGATTGAAAAGAGTGTGCAATTGTGACATTACCCATTGTTGATCAACATTATATTCATAAGTGTGCTATCAAATATTAATTTATTCATAAAAGTGTGATAGTTTATTTTTCAAATACATCTTTTAATTTGCAAAACAAACCTACTTCTTGGCTCAGTGAGGTCAGGGGGATCCAAAGAGAGGGGCGTTATACAAGGGTTTATCATCCAGATCTATGAACTTGTCATAAAAATATATAAATAAGGGCTTCCCTTGAGCATCCCAGACTAGGCATTGACTTGGAGTGCTGAATTGAAGTCACTTAACATAATACTGCTGTACCCTATGCAAGCCTCTGCACAGATTTGGCTCTCTGTGCTTTGTTCAAGAGAATAAACTACACCCCCGAGCACCTGACAGTATTACTATTGGACAGCAACAGTGTCATGTGCCCATCTAGAGAACATAGAAATCAGTGTGTATGATAAACATTAGATGTTAACAATTTCCCTACGCATTTTGATTACTAAACCAACAAGAATTGGCACTTGCCATACAGTGTCTTTTATAGTCCTAATTGGAAACGCATTAATAATGCTCTCCCTTTCCTCTTTAGCATTTGTGCAAATGTATTCTCTTGAGAGAATATTGGAGCATTAAAAAAACAGTACAGTCAAAAATACAATTCCAATAAAGTGACGGATACAGGGAATGTGCCCCTTCTCCCCAGGGGGGAGCCAGTAGGTGAAACCTTTAAGCTAAACACCCCAAAGCAGTCAGGGAAAGCAGGATCCAACTGGGGGTGCCCTCCCTCCCGCATGGTACGGGCATTCACTAGACCAGTGTAGCACGTAGCCCCAAGGGGCCCGGCTAGTTGGGCTACATGCTGGCTCTCTGGGGGAAACACAGAAAAAGACAGACACTGGGGTAATACATTATTTTTTAAACGTGTTGTGTGTGTTTATTTATAAGTGTTGGAACAGACCATCCAGCCCATGGGGCTAGGTGAAAAGGTTGAAAGTAAAGTAAAAGATAGAACAATAGAAAAGAACTCCCCTGCCCAAGAATCGGCTGGGCAGGGGAGAGAAAGTATCCAGGAGGATTTAAAAAATAAAGACAGTTGAACAGAAGGAGAGAAAAGAAAAAAAGACAGACAACTTGGAGGGGGCAAATCGGGAGTTCACTGCCTCGAGCTGCCCTTTAGGGCTTTAATCCGTTCAAAGGTGCCGGGCGACAACAGCGATCCGCTGCAGGGACTGTGCAGAGGGGCCGAGCTGCTATGCCGGACGGTCCCAGAGACATTCATGGCCAGGACCGCGTGGCTGTCCGGGTCCATCAAGAACAACCCAGCCAGGACCACGTGTGGGGGCAGCCCCAACCGGCTGCCCGGCTGTGACCCCAAAGGCCTGCCTCGTTGCCAGCGAGGCGGGCCGTTCATCAATTAAATCCTCCCAGGCTGCGTATGTCAGGAGCAGCCCAGGAGGGCACGCAGAGACGTGCAGCGGAAGCCCCAACCCGGGTGAAGAGAAGTCAGTGTGCAAGCCCTGGGTCGCTCCGTTGAGCGGCCCGGGTGAAGAAAGCTCTGGGCTGCCCAATGGAGCAGACTGGGTGAAGATGCAGCCCGCCCCCTGCGTTACCACAATGCATTGCTGAGGGGGCGGTTAAAGAGGAGGCCTGACACACTGCAATGAGCGCAGCAGCGTCCCCATCATAATGGGGACACCGTCGGCTCCAATAATGGTGCCCGGGTCACATGGCGACTTTCGGGTGGGTCCCCCAGCCAATGACGCCCACCCTAAATATAGAAATACAGTGGATCGCAGCTGTGAGTGTGGGCGGTCCCCAGGAGCATAGGGGGCCACACAAGACAATTAAAAGAATGCAGGATGTGCAGTGGCCTCACGTGGTGGAAAGGCCCACCCTGGAAGAAAAGGAGGGTGTCAGGACTCACCTTGTCTTCTGTGGGGCAGGGCCCAGTTCAGCCAGTGTCATCAGGAGCAGCTTCTTATTGGACAGTGCTAAAAGAAAGGTACTGTGAAGGGGTGGCAGTGTGCAGGAGTCACCCCATTGTTATAAGTGTTTTATGTTGAGAGTCTAGGTATATATGTATGAGATTAATGTTATGTAGGGTATATGTTAATTAGGGGGAAATAGAGAGTTGAGTATTAGGGGAATGTCAAGTAGGGTAACTGCCACGTAAGGATAGATGGGTTATTATGTAGATGGCCATGGTTATTAATTGGGGGTAGAGGGGAGGCACCCTGGCGTGAAGTGGTAGCATAGATTGTGGGCCTGCAAAAAGTCGCCTTGCATGATGGGACCATCCACAGAGGCCATCCTCTGGCCTCACTCTCCACGTGGGTGGTACCCGAGTTTAGGAAGGGGATTGGTTGCGGCAAGCTCATCCTTTGGGTCCCTGGGACCCCTCCAAGGAAGGGTGAGCTGGCGTAGCTGGCCCCTGCTTAGATGGAGCTCACGCCAGGGGAATCCTAGGGTCTAATAAGGGGATGTTTAATAATAATAATAATGTTTAATAAAGAGGGACCCTGTTGGGGGGGGGGTCTCTAAAAATTCTGATGTCTGTGTCTGTTAATTATCAAGGAACTCAGGGTGTGGCCCGTCTCCGTATTCACCCTTTTTATTTTCAGGTTGCTCAGCGCCCCCCGGAGGAGCGGGTCTGGGATGGTAGGGTGGTGTCAGTGAGTCAGTTCCTGGCGGGTGGGGACAGGGGCTACAAAATGATTTGTTTTATCCTCCCCTGTTTTAGGACTTCAATACATTTGTTCGTTATATGGGACTAATGCACTGTTACCAATGCATACATCTAAGAAAGTTGTGGTTTCTGACCATCTTCAAGACACCATCAAATTGATATGGAGAATGATACATAAGACCTATCCCTTCACTACAACGAAGGAGAAGAGCCCATTTGTATTGTTGGAAGGGCCAAGAGAGACCCGCAAAGCTACACAGGAGAACCCTCCTCAGTACCAGACGTGGTACTCAGCGCCACAGTGGAGCCCGCAGAACCCTCGGTCGCCAAGCCGCAGCAGAGGACAAAGATCCAGCACAGATAGCCCAGCGGAGGGAGCTGGAATCACCGGACAGCAAAGACATGAAGCTGACAAGACCCACCCAAGAGTTGCCGGGAAGGGATCAACTGCTCCAACCAAGACAAGCAAGGTGACGGAATCAGAGCCTGAAACAAGGAGAACTGCCAGCAGCAAAAAGGTACGTGGTGGTCAGGGGAGTCAGGAGGTACGCTTGAAGCAGACCCCAAGACGGGGTGGGAACAAGGCAACTCAAGGCAGGATAAGCAATAAATATCCCCAATTTGGGGCAAAAGTAAACCAGCCCCCAGGTGGGTCACAGAAAGGACCCCAACATGGGGATTAAAACTGGATACCCCAGGGAAGGGTAACCAACAACAAGATTTGAGGGGACATTATTGGAACGCTTCCACATTAAACACTGGGGACGACCCGGAAAAGGAATTCAAATTCCAAGGGTATCAGGCGCACTGGCCTAGTATGAAGTGCATGATATATCCAAAAGGAGATCAGAAAAAAATAGGGACTTAAAGTGAACAACCCAGGACAGGGGAGGTGAAAGAATCTTGGATTGAAGGGTGCGAAGAACCCCTCTTTGAGGAAAAGACAGAATATCGGGTCAGAAACCAACCACTATTTAATCTTATGACAAGAAGTCCTCACTTTTTTTTAATCTTTACCAAGTTTTCTTTTCTGCATTAGTGGTAGGGACAAGAATCAGTGAATATTAGGTTCTGGACGACGGACAGATCTTATGTAGTGGGACATCCAGATTACCACCCTTTTGACTCCGTTCCTTTATTAGAATAGGGCCTAGACTATAAGGACAGAAAAGGATATTTTGAATAAACAGACCAGTCATACAAAATGCAACCTTAACAGTCTCCCGATTGCGACTTAACCCAAATAGTTGAGTAGATACCCAACATCCTACTCTTCTATTCGCTTGTAAACTGACAAAGCTACCTGCAACCAATCACAGAGGCCTCAAATTATGCAATCATTTGCTAATGGCTAGTGATAACTGACCCTTGGCAAGCAAAAAATAGAGTGCTGTATGTATAAAGGAAATAGAAGGGGGACAGGGTTAGTGACTTCTTGCCTGGCTGACTAGCGGCTTGCAACTCGACATCCCCCACCCATATACTTAACTAGGTTTATATCGGTAAATTACTTCAATATATTAAAACGGTCAAATTTGAATTCGAAAAATGGACTAAGTGTCAGGTTTTAGCCCGATGAGCAGTTTAGTGAAGCTGCTTCCCGCCACCAAAGCGGTTCAGCCTGGGCATTTTCTTTTCCATCCAAGTTATTGAAGCATTAAGCCTTTTTAACAAAAGTAAAAAAAACATCTGGAAAAATTGTCTAAGTGTCAAGGCCAAGCCTATGCCCATAGACTAGATCTACAGTCATTCTATTAGCCGCTTCCTCCATCATACCCATGCAGGCACGTCCTGTGGGATCAGTTCTCCAAATTCTGCCCCGATCTGGAAGTATTTGGCCTCCAACTGATTCTGTGAAGTCTTTCCCCTCTCGTAAGCTGGTTTAGAAAGGCTCAAATCCTCCACTGTTCCATTAGCCAATCCTAAGCAAGCGGGTGTCAATTTAATCAGTTGCACTAGCCGTCCTATTAGTTTCCCATTCCATTGAAGCAAATTTGACTTTCTACATCCACACGTGTAATCTGTCACCTGGCCCAGAAACCTGGGTACGATAGTTTTCCATCTTGGAAACACCACCCATGCTGCCTCAGCTCATCTTAAAATGTGTTTGCGCCAGTCGGTTCCATTTCTCATTGACCATCATGTATCCCACCAAATGTTTAGCAACTTCAGATTAGAATGTGTACAATCCCCTTAATTGCAGCAAATAAGCATCTGCTTTTCATGACGGTGCACGAACAAGCATTTTTTCTTTGCACAATATCACATTTGAAAATGGCGGATTCGTTTTTCTGCAACATGTATATGCTAAAATGTTAATCGTTTAAACTGAGCATTTTACACTGCACAAAGCGGTGTTATGCGCAAGGATGTAACTACGTTTCTATTACAGCTCTGTAAACAATCTGTCACATTTTTAATAAATGGCTGTTCTTCCATAATAAAGTGAGGGCACTAAATCAATGCTTTTACAAAATTATTTGTATGCAAATATGAGCTAGAATTGAAGCCTTTTCATAGTGAATCTCTTATGCTTTTTACACAGAGGAATCATATTTTAAAAGTACAGCGCTATTCTGGCTTCAAACCGGCACACTTTCATGTCACTTGAAGCAAATGTAGACTATTCGGGGTTTGTAATTGCGGGGAGCTGGGAGCTATTTAGCTCATGCTGCTAGCAAGTAAGAGCCTGGCTAGCTTGAAACCAACAGCTACTTTTGACTCCTAGGGCCAACTGGGGCCTTCTAAACATGTAAATGTGCCATTAACTTAGAGTATTTGAGAACGTTAGAGGAATTAGAACACATCTAATACACATTTAAACACAATGGTTCATACAAAATGGGCAAAAGGTTAAAGACATCCCTGGTAGCGCCTGGTTCCCCTGCAGTAGCTCCTGCCTACAAGCAGATGCCCGACAACCAGGAGCTGGTTTTAGCTCCTGCTCTTCGAAATTTCGAACCCTCGGCTTAATAATGGTTGTGTATTTTATTTGCGCTGAAAGGAAAGACGGTCAATATGCACAAGTGAGAATATGCAGATCTATGTGTTTTTCAAAGCATGTCAGTCAAAAGGCTGGTTCATGCCATAGGAGGCTTGCCACAAGTCGAGAGATGTTAGATTCACAGGTTTAGGTTTTATATAGTTTAGGACAAATATGCCTCAACAAAAAGCATCTCACACACTATGTAACTCAACTGTAAACTCATATCTCGGAAACCAATTGATATAGATGCAACTAAGCAGACTACTTCGGGAGGGGTGGAGGGGAAAAGGGGAAAAGGGGAGGGACTGCCTCCCATGCCTTCTATATATTCCACACAAACTTGTGGAATACCTCAAAACTGGGGTACTTTGTCCTTTCTGTTAACTTTATCTACGGTATCACACAAAACAGAAAGCAGAGCGCTTTTCTCGAACTAATTACTCAAATTACTATCAATGTGTAGCCCTAGAACTCTCCTTAAGCGGAAGAACACTTTCCCTTCATGGTGCTTACTGACCCTAAGAAGCGCAGTGGCACCGCCTATCTAAAAGGGATAGGTAGAAAGACTCACCCTATTCCTACAATGAGTTAGGTTAGTTAACCTAACACATTAAATGTCCAACTGGACACAAACACAATTAGAATTAAAAATTACAGTTGGGATTCATTCTTCCCAGACTGAGTGCTTGGGTTAGTCAGGCAGCTCACGTGGGACTGTGCGTCAAACAAAAGGACAATTTATTCACCCTCTATGAAGTGTGTCTGGCTAGCTCAAAGCCAAGAACAATAAAAACATTTGGATTTCAAATAGCACTCTTATTGTGGTTACACACCCTGAAACTAGTTACATTCGGGTGTAGGTACAATAGATAGTTATTATACATTCGGGTGTAGGTACAATAGATAGTTATTATAAGAGATTGTGATTCAACATAAAATACAATTAGGATGTAGGCGTCGCTAGTCGATATGCCAATTGCTTGAGTCAACTATGTCACCTTGGTCAGGGGACATGGTGTGTTCGACTGGTTTCAATGATTTTCCCTTTCGTGCATCATCTTCTTCAGGACCAAATCTGTGCACCCATCAGATGCTTTTACTGTTATGTGGGCAATTAATTATTATGATGTACATCCAGTGGCAAGTCCAAACGGGATGTTCGCCGGGTCGGCGCTCCTACATAGGTTCTTAACTGACTGATGTATAGTTTCCATGTTTTCAATCTGCCAGGCTGGGTCTGCAGTATTTTCTAGCAAGTCTGGTCGGTTTTTAGCACTTTGTTTTATCTGGGGTGGATGTACATCATCATTGCAGTCTAACACTTTAAAGAAAAATACATTTACTATGGTTGTTAGAACATTTACAGTTGTGGCAACTAATACATTTAAACTATTTGTATAAAGAAACTTAACTGTGTTGCAGTACGATTATTTTGTGCCCGTGTTCCCAAGCACCTGTGTCAGAGTAAAGTCTTCAGAGTAGCTTGTGCTACCAATATGTAAGCAACAGGTGTATTAGAGGCTTTTAGACTGACTTTTCAGGCAGCTTTTAGCCTAATTTCGTGCAGCAGGGATGTTTGGGTGTAAATTGTTAAGTCTCTAGCCAGTCACTCAGTTTGGTCCTCGCTGAGACTAAGCTGGACATCAGTAGATGCAGTTGCTGGTTGGATGATCTCAAGACAAACCGATCTCTCTAGTGTGTCCACTGCAAGGACCGCAGGGCAGGAGCAGTGAAGAGTACTCGCAATAAACTTGTAAGAAAATAGTTGTCTGATTTCTATCAAGCTGTGTTAAATAGGAGGTGGATGGTACGCCTAACAATTACTATCAACAATAGGCTAACACCTATAGGGTGCACCCATCAACGCAGACCTAGAAAGCTCACCAAAGTACTTCTTTGCTTCACCCTCGTCACTGAAGACCGTGACGACGCCGGGGCACAAGACCTGGAGGGTAGGAACATGTGCAGGGAGGATCCCAAAAGCTCCAGTCATGGTAGGCACATCCACCTGCTTCACACTGGCACCACTGAAGAAGACCTTGAAGAAGAAAGAGGGAAAGGTCAGAAGATGCCAGAAGACTCCCACCAACAAACCCACCCACACCCCACTACTGAAGCCCATCTTTCTTGGTGTCCAATGATTCAGCCTATTGACCAGTGTTCCTTAAGTGGAAATTAAACAAGTTATAAGAACTGTGCGGCGGCCCTTTCAGAACAGTACCAACGTTTTATTTTTTACTTCTGACAAGTAGCCTCTACAAACAGGCACTGTCACCATTACAGACCCCTAAAACCACAGAAAACTCCCGATGAGGTCTTCCAGGCTTTGTGCTCCGAAATGGCTGCAAGGACCAATAATTGTTTTAGATCCATCCAATGAAGAAAGTAGCAGAGATTGAAACGAGGGAACAATGCATCAAGCAGATTACGGATGACATTGTGACTGATGCGACCACCGCAAGATTTATTCTCGATGCTTAATCTGAAAGCCGGACGGCAACAGCTCAAACCAGCCAAAGAATTCTAAGGCGATACCCATGTTCTGCATGCAAGGGACACTGGGGGGTACAATACATTCTGAGCCATCTGCCTCAGATTTCTTCCAGAACACACTAAGAGCACGTGGTCTAGTCGGGAAAGAGCCCTGAAGATCAGCAATGACCTCTTATGTTGAAAAGGAGCTCCTGGATAGGCTTAAGGTCATTCTAAGCAGGCTGAGGGAATTCCAACTATGAATCGGTAAAAGCAGGATTTAAACCAAAGAAAAAAAGCTTTCTAGATATAAATTCTATAACGATGGGATCAAAGAAGGTCTAAAAGACAGAACATGACATGAAGACTGTCGTGCCGAGAGTTTCTGAATAGCAACAGTTCTCAGCTTCCCAAACTACTTTGGCGGTTCCCTCCTTTAACTTGTCACAATAACCAACATTAATGTTTGTATGAATAAGTAATGGGAGAATAATGGTTTAAAAAGAAAATGAATATTAAAAAAAAGAATATACAATAAAAACATTTTAAAAAACCAAGCTGTGTCTACACAAATTAAGCCTACTTTGATATGATTTAAGACCAGACAATAGTAGAATATACCAGCTCATGCCGACTGGGTGCAGAGCTGAATCCAACAGGCAGACCAGTGTCCTACACTGTGCCTTACACTGGAACAGCACAACACCTACTGAACAAAAACACGCAGATGGAAAACGAATAAATCACAATTTTAAGGGGCATCCAAGTGGTCACTGGCTACAATTCGTTAGTAATGTTTCCAACAGGGCATGGCACTAGAACCCTGCTTAACTGCTAAAATTAGCCTAACAACTGAGAGGCACAGCTTCTTGTTAGCACTTCAGCCAGTAAGTGACAATCATGCCGACTTCCTATTGAGCCGACCCAGTAGTTCATGAGCACCAGTCAAAGTAGCAAAAGACGCTGAATCCCATTTTAAAAACGGCCTAACAAATAACACTGGAATGCCTCCAAGAAGAGGACATTGCTTCGAAAATAGGATAAATGACTACTTTATGCTCAAACAGTATGAGGGCCCTGGAAAAAGAAACGGATTCTGCAAACCAGCCGCCCAAAAACACATGCCAGAATTTGCCTAGTAGCCACAATGGTGGTCCGTGCTGTAGAAGTCAGCTTATTGTTAGTGAGATCCATTCAAGTCATAACTGTGTTGCGCTCTATAACCAGGTGGACATGTTAGCGCATAGTCACCAGGGTGTCATAAAATCAAGGCAAGAGTGAAAGTATGCGCTCTCTCGGTAATAGACGAGATGGCAGAGAACATAAGATCCTATATAATTTCAGGCCATAAGAACAAGCAACACCCCACATAACTGATATGCTTGCAAGAACATAGTAACCATCAATGTAAAAATACCAATGCAGATGTTGGCACTAACTGCAGATGGAGGATTTATACCCCATAGTCATTGTGGGCATTTTCAACCATGAAAGTGGAGCGATCTACTACAGCCATAGACTTCTGTCCCAAGTAGTTAAGATAATATAGACGCACGGCATCACAAAGGTTAAACAGATTGACAATGGTGCAGGGGTAATGAAACAAAATCTTTAAAACATACATGGACAAACTGGATTACACTAAGATTACACCTTGCTGGATTCAAGAAAATTGAAGAACAAAATCAGAATGATACCATATGGAATGAGGGCAATTGACAGGACGTCTCTGGATTAAGGAGAAATTAACAGGTAACCCCAAGCTAAACCATGGAACGAGGCAAATCAAAACCATGGTGGCAGGAAATTCTCATCCACAGTACCATATCACTCAAGTCGCAAGGGAAGAAAGCGAAAAACCAAATGAGTAAAGAACACAGGAGCCAGAATGAATATGTATAAGACAGGAGTGTTGCTGGATGGTTCAAAAAAGGTAGCAGGCGCTCCTCTCCAGAAAGAACATGGCATGATAACCTGTTCTGAGATGAGAGTTTGCAGCACACGGTTTTTGCTCACTGTACCTTTCACAGATGGGAAATAACCATTTGCATATCAGTCTTTGTCCTGCCATTGGTGGGACAAAGACTGATATGCAAATGATATTTCCCCATCTGTGAAAGGTACAGTGAGCAAAAAGCGTGTGCTGTAAACTCATCTCAGAACAGGTTATTATGCCATGTTCTTTCTGGAGATGAGCAGTGTTGCTGGAAGTGCTAGTGGGCAACAATCCACAGTGCAGAATCAGAAGATCATTCATCATGGCACCACCCATCATCCATAAGAATGCAACAAAGACGACCTGAGGCACTCTAAATTCACAATATGGGTGATCATAGCAACTCGAAATATGCGACCTAAAGCATCTAGCCATGATCTGCATCTGCACGCTAAAAGCTCTGGTCCCACAGGGAAGGGGGAGAAAAGGTTTTGTTTGGTTTGTGGTGTGTGTGTGTGGGGGGGGGGCAACAGCGAGAGGCCTCTGTTGCCTCCCCAAATAAAAAAGGGGTAGGGCCTTGAGTGGCAACAGCAGGCAGAGAATGTACATTCTCGCCCGCTGTTCCAGCCACCTGATCAGCCAATGGCCCTTCCCTGGATGCAAATGCATGTTATCCATTTCCCCCCCTTTCTTACAATACCACCCAGTGATACCATCAGGGGCCACAGAGCAGACCCCTCTGAGCAAGCAGGAGGATACCCTTTCAGAATTATGTTCTTCTTCGATCAGATTTAATGCATCCAAGCAATGGGAGCACTTCCTCATTTCAAACAGAAAAACGTGCAGTTTCAGAATAGCTTTGTCAGTTTAATTACATACCAAGTGATGTTACAAGTGAGACACCCACTTTGCTTAGAAAGGCGGGGTGGAATTCTTTGGCAACTATTTTCTCCCCAGCCTCATTCCGTACAAAGCCTAATCTTCACCCCCGACTCACAGGCTCAACTTTACCAATTTCACTACATTTTACCACAGCTGGTAAAATAAACGGGCCGAGCGCTCGCTGCTGCGATCCATGTTTGATCTGCCAGTCGCAGATTTGAATCCTGGCAAGGACAACTCAGGCTTTCATCCTTTTGAAGTCGATAAATGAGTACCGACTTCAGTTGGATGATATTGTATGCCAGCATGTTCTATGTAAAGCGCTTTGGCGAAAGAACTATATAAATTTGCACATCCTTATCACAGCCATTCAATGATAGGACCATCCCACAATTCTCCCCCTGTACTAACTTAAAGGAATGGTTCGCCTAATATTTTTATTTCAAAAATAGATAGGCAATATTAAAAAAAATATATATATACACACACACTCGCACTTAATTCCTATGTAAAATTTTGAGCTATTCGAGCTCAAAATTTGCAAAAGCAAGCACATGGGCGCATCCATTTTGTGAAATGGATGCCCGCCTGTGCTGGCTTTTGCGGCACTACTGAAGGAAAAGCCAGTCAGCTGTAGTAAACAAAAGCTACCACTGGGTGGCTTTTCCTTCATTGGTGCTGTACGCGGAGGTCGGGGACCGGAGACTACAGGCAGAAAAGCTGCAGCTGCATCTCGGTAAGTGCTTTTTTTTTTTAAAATAAAAAAAAAAACACACTAGCTGCGTGTTTTTTTTTCTACGTTTTCCGGGCTGGAGGAGCCCGGAAAACTTAGAAATAAAACCGCAGCTTTAAAAACATTGTATTTATGTTTGCGGTAGCTTCTGAAGCGACCGCAAACATAAATACAACGTTATTGTGTTTGAAAACGCTGCGTTTTTTCTTTCCAAGTTTCTCAGGCTCCTCCGGCTCGGAAGAGCCCCGAGAAACTCAGAAAGAAAAACCACAGCGTTTTCAAACACAACCGCGTGTTTCTGCCTGCCTTGGCTTTCACTTTGGGTCTCCGGTGCTTCCCCAGGAGAGCACCGAAGACCCAAAGTGAAAGCCAAGGCAGGCAAAAACACACGCGGTTGTGTTTGAAAACGCTGAGGTTTTTCTGCCTACAGCAGATTTCCCATTTGGGGCTCTCGGGCTCCCCACGGGCCCTCCCCACCCCCTCCGAGCCTGAGAAACTTGGAAAGAAAAACCGCAGCGTTTTCAAACACAATAACGTATTTATGTTTGCGGTCGCTTCAAAAGCTACCGCAAACATAAATACAACTTTTTTAAAGCTGCGGTTTTATTTCTAAGTTTTCCGGGCTCCTCCAGCTAGAGTTTATTTTTTATTAAAAAAATAGCACTTACCGAGATGCAACTGCAGCTTTTCTGTCTGTTGTCTCCGGTCCCCGTCCTCCGCGTACAGCACCAATGAAGGAAAAGCCACCCAGTGCTAGCTACAGCTGGCTGGCTTTTCCTTCATTAGTGCCGCAAAAGCAAAAGCCAGCACAGGCGGGCATCCATTTCACAAAATGGATGCGCCCATGTGCTTGCTTTTGCAAATTTTGAGCTTGAATAGCTCAAAATTTTACATAGGAATTTAGAACAAAAAAAAGTGCGAGTATATTTTTTCTTAAATATTGCCTATCTATTTTTGAAATAAAAATTTTAGCCGAACCATTCCTTTAAAAGCCTGTTTTTACCACCCTTTGACTCTCAGCCAGTCCTATATCTGCTGCAGTAAAGTGTCCAGTGGTTAATCAGCAGCAGTGGGATTGGCGAGCGGGTGGGGAGGATACCAACTTTACCCGATACCCCTCTTGCTATCATGGCGGGAATACAATATATGAGTAGCTGGTTTAGAGGCTCACAAAACATAAGCATTCTTGTGCATGCATCCATAATTTGATTTATTTGAATAAAACAATTACATCGCACTAGTAACCACCATACAGGAAAACAAATTGCCTTGTCAATAGGGGAAGCTCTCCTTCCCTCTTGTTCAAATGGTCTCATAACCGAGACATACATCCAAGTGATTATTATCAGTCGTCGCCAGGTCATCTTTATCCTTAATATAACTCAATCTCGTATGCTTTGCAAACACGTATCCCTCCAACCCTCCCTTCCCCACCAACCTTCTACCAGTTACCTTCACTCACACAGATCATGCTCTTTAGCTGTACCCTGGGCGGGTCACAATTTGCCTATCCTCAACATGGCTCAGAGCCATACGACTATGGTGGTGATGTGCGCCTTACAAAAGTCTAAACGTAAGTAGCTTACAGGGCACTACGAATGTGATAGCCCTGTTATTATTGAAAATAATATTCAGAAAATGAATAGGACTTAAGTTGAAAAAAAACCAGATTTTGAAGCACAGTCAATGCGGACACTGAACAAGTGTGTTTGGGTATGGGGCGAGTGGTGGGAGGCCAATTTGGTTTACAAAGCCTCCCTTGGAAACATGGTTGTTTAGACAAATAATTTAAGAGAAATACAGGAAAGAAAAAGAAAAAAAAATAGGAATTCGATGGATCCCATAGGCCCCTAATAACTGACACCAATAAACACTGACACCAGAAATATCCAACTGCCTCATTGTATTTGTAATTTTATTTATAAACGCGCCAGAAGCCCACAGGCATCAGGGCGCACACAGACAAGGACAACAGAAAAGACGGGACAATGCAAAAGAAAAACCTTGTCTAATAAACCTTTAGGCAAATAGTTTTCTTAAAAGACGAGTGTGTGGAAACTGATCTCAGGGCTGTGGGGAGGTCATTCCAGATTTGAGAGGCATTGTTGGCAAATGATCTACCCAATCATTTCACTTACTTACAGAGAGGACGGGTTAGTATTAGATGATCTCAGTGAAGGTAAAGGTGCATACCATGAGATCACAGATTTCAGGTACCCAGGCACCTTTCCGTACTGGCATTTATGAAGAAGGGTTCCTGCTTTAAATTGACATCTAGCCATAATGGGTAACCAACGAAGTTCCCACCGAAAAATGGCTTCTCCTTGGGACTTCATTAATGATTCGTACTGCGTCATTTTGGATGGTTGTAGGCGTCTGAGGCTTTATCAGCCCCCCGACAACAAGTGCATTACAATAGTCTATTCTTGAAAGGATAGTGGCTCTAGCAAGGGTGGCTGAGTTATCCACATTTAAATAAGGCCAGATGTTCCTGAGAAGCTTAAGATGGTAAGCACAGCTCTTAGAGACTAGATTCACATGTGCCTCAGCACTTAAACGCAGTCAGTTTGAACGTTTTAACTTTCCCCTAACGTGAATGGGATAATCTTAGATGGAAAACAGCTGATAGGAGCCTGGATGTTTGACTTGTGCATGAGCAACTCAAGTCTTGCCTTTGTTAAGGCACATCCAGTTGTAGCAATAGTTAGGCAAGAGCATGGCAAGCTTCCCATTTCAATGAGTCTACCCACTCTCCATTGCCGGAATGAACACCTTACTGCAATCCCGAGGTTGGTCTGAAAATTCCATTTCATTTTCTAAACCAGTAATATCCATCTCCTTAGTCACTCGCTCGAATGCGGACTGGAACAAAAAACTGCGGTAAAAAGCCAAATGGCACATGGTTTCAAAACAAACTGGATAATCTGTGAAATGGTGTATTTGAAAGAAAAAGGTCGGCTGTGTAATGTTCCTCATTTACACGGCGGAATGCAAAAACCAGGTGTACACGCTTGTACACCACCCCTTTGCACCCCACTGTGCCAAATGAAGTAAACACTGCATGCAATATATACATGGCGTTTACAGGCCGCATTAGCAATTAATGCCTATGTTTGTTTTAATGTTTGTAATGCGCACCAGACCCGAAGGTATCATCAGGGCGCAATAAGCATCAAGCAGGTAGTTCAGCTTAGGCTATGGAGTCTGCTTGCTTTTTGCCGTTGTAAAAAGCAGGCGAACTCCATAGGAATCTACAGCATTCGCCAGCATGAAAATCCATACTGGCGTAAATGCTGGAGTATGTATACAGCAGAGAGGAAGGGGGTGGCGGAATCATAACCTACAAACAGCTGCTGGATGAAAATGGGGCGTGAAGTGAATGAAAGGAATAAAAGCTTTATGCAAGGTCTTTACGCATTACATTTACGTTATGCCCTGGAGCAATATGAGCTCATAAGTCTTCAATGTGGACAGCAAAGCCCCCACACTGGCCTGTTACGCCAGCCCTTCAGACACTAGCCTAAGTGCCAGTCTAAGACTGAATACTGCCTCCCACACCAGAATCTGGAGAAGATTTTAAGAGGCCAGAATAGTTTCAACCTTTGGAAGCGCGAGCAGATACTTCCTGTGTGTTAGTGCAACAAATTTAACAAAACAGTGCAAGGGTGCATTTCTCACCCCATGACAGACACGGCTTTCTCGCTCAGAGGACAGTGAGGCCCACCTTACCTCAGGCGAGTAAGTGGGCCAGTAAATGCAGAGCTGCGAAGGGGACAGGGTTTCCGCATGGTGTAGCCTGAAGTGCGCCGGCTAGATCAGATGGACAGGAGCGGCAAGCAAGCACTGGGTACTAAGTGACCCACAGGTAGGTGGCTGTGCGCCGATGGGGCAAGTGCCCTCCAATGCTCATTCACAATTAATTTGAAGCCTTTATGGAGGAGGAAATGCTTGGGTTTTTTCTCAATTGTGGATTGAATACTATAAGGTTCTAGATAGCAGTAAGCTGGGATTGTGCACCCTGGGTCCCCTCAACACCCGGGGAAAATGGAGGCATATGGAGCCCGCCCTGTCCTCTGCCTCCACTCCTGCATCTGGGAGGAGTAAGATTAGGTTCCCCCAGAAAGCGAAGGATCTAATCAGGGAAACTGTAGAAGAGAAGCCAATAGTTGAGACCGGCCCTCCCCTCCATCTTTTTATAATCACACAAATGTGGAAAACAAAGACCTAAAGGGGAAGTGCCTCGATCAGGAATCAGTGAGGAGTACACTAGAACGTGTGACCTTTATTATGAATTTTAAGGTATAAAGCCTTGTCCATCAAACCCAGCATACAGTTAAGCAATTTAAGAAAGCCATTAAGGAGGGTCTTCCTAATTAAAGGCATCAAGTACATGATTCTTCAGGAATGGTAGGAGCCTGCCCGAATCTGTCACTGATTCATGAGGAAAAGAACAGTTTATCCCCACATCTGCGAAATAAGATTTCTTAATGGAGTCTATGAGATTCCTCATACATGGCAGTCTTTGCTCAAAGACTTCCAGAAACTTTACACTTGCATTGAGAAGGGGACAGGCAGCCCTTTACTTTTGGACACCAAGCATCACCAGGTGAAATGTTTGTCTGATGTAGCCTATGAGGTGGACAGGGTTGCCTCTCACAATGTAGCAACAATAGCAGCCAGGAGACAAATCCAGTCCAGAGACTGGCAAACTAAGAATTCTCAGAAGAAGTTGGCCCCAAGATTATTGGGCTCCAAACTCTTTAGCAAGGAATTGGAGAAAAAAGTACACAAAAACGGGAGGAGTATTTGGGAATTCCCAGAAAGAAGCAGAAGATTTAGTCACCATGACATTTTGCATTATTGTCCAAGCCTAAACTCCAGTAGTCTGATAAAATCAGACCAGCCTACAGGACAGGCAGTAGGATCCCCAAAAGATCAGATCTTTCCACAAAATGACCTGCTCCTGAGGGTGTTGAGCTTTGTGCAAAGCAGCTTCAATATAGAATTCAGCTTATACCCTCCAGGCGCATGCATCTTGAACATCCCATAATCTCGAAATCTGTTAACGAAATCCTGCATTTGGGAGAAAACGTTAAACGGGGGGAAAAAGGCATTTTATTATGTTCCACGGCCATCTTGGGGTCAGGATTGCCAACTCACAGATGTTCCTGGTCCCCCAAGGTGTGAGGTAGTTGCAGGCTGGTCCTGGACTTGAAGAGGGTCAACTAGTACATGATCAATGGCAGATTAAAAAATGGAGACAGTGAAGTGAATCAACCTGTTGATAAGCACCAGAGGGACTAGTATGATGCCCATAGCCAAACCCACCCATCACGTTGCAGCCATTTCACAGAATTGGGTGAAATGGCAGTTCCCCGGCAGTTTTAGGAGGGTGGTAAGGTTTCATGAATCATGAAAAATAATTTCACAGGTTTTTGAGAAGAGGGGGTCAAAAAATAAAAATAATTTAAAAAAAAATAAAAATATATCGCAGGGAAATGGCCGCCGCTGCGACAAGATGGGATCGATTCCCCTATTGCCACATGCCCGTTCTTGAGGTTCTCAGTCATGGGTCTCCATTGTCAAATTACAGTTCTTCCAGTGGACCTCGGCTCAGCACCATGGGTTCTTAAAAAGTTCTTTGGACCACTCTCATAGAGGTTCATGAGAAGGGCCTCTAGGGCCTACCCCTATCTGGACAATCAACTGCTCTATGGCTCAGGAGGTGAACAAGATAGTAGTCAGTGTGGAATGATTTCACGTCCACTCATGAACCACAAGAAATCTGAACCAGAGCCCTATCATGACTCCCTACTCATCAGGGAAAACTTTGCCAATCGTCTTTCTTACCTTGCGGAGGACAGGACAGTCTGCATCATGAAGAAAGTAAGAAGGTTATGTCCGGATTTAACCCAGGAAGCCAGGTGTCATTTTCTGTAAAGGAGATGATCTTTGCCCAGCAACTGCTCCCTTTAGGTTCTCTAACACTCTGACTTTAGGGCACACAATAAGGGTCACAGTGTTTTCCACGTCCACCAGCCATTGGATAAGAGACTACATGCTTGACATATTTGACTAAGGGTTTTTCCCTCCAGCATGTGGAATGTCTACCAGAAAGATGGCCGCTTCTTGGACAGATGCAAAGGGGGCTTCTTTGCTACACATTTGAATGGTGGCAATGCTCGATTTACAGTCCTGACAAATTATTACGCTTAGGTATACTTCTGTACTCAGCTGATGCAATTTATCAGTGTTAGGTTGTCCTCTGCTGTCCAAATGGCAAAGTGCACCTCTGTGTGCCCTTCCACTTCAACAACAGATCTCATTTTAACAATAAACAAGAACAGTTCTACGCAGTCACCTTCACCTTCCACTATCGCAAACATTCGGAACAATTTCAAGTTGTCACCTCATGACCTTCCTCTTTGCATCTGCTCCCCCTCTCCCTTGCTGATCTGTTCTCTTGGCACTGTGCATCTGGCCACCCTCTGTCCCCTTTGCCCAGTTACCTGCTCACCCTACCACCCTTCTGCACTGCCCCCCGGCCGCCCCTTGCACTGGGGACTGTATCTGTACCCATACAGACCTCCACCCCCCCCAATTTTCTTTTTGTTATGCAATTAGACTTACCCAGTTCTGCTGCCGTAAACACACCAAACCCTGTTTATTGCTCCATTATATATTTTATTTGTATTTATTATTTATCTGTTTATCCTCTGCACTTTCCACTCTCCCATGCACTTTTCCCCCTTTCCCTTGCACGATCTCAATGTCACTGGGCCTAGTAAGATCATGTTTTTGTTCTCCCCTGTCCCCCTCCCTTGCCTTGTCATGCTCTGAAACACTGGTGTATGAGCGCGATACAAATAAAATATATCATATCAAGTTACACCTTTCCACCCACACTTCTCTTCACAGAGGGCACGGCGGTTCCAGTGTCAATGAAGTCAATTACTGGCTCAACGTTTCAGTCTCTAAAGAGTGAAACGCTGTAGCACAAATTGCTCCTCACAAGCTAAAACTGAAAGTAGGCCCACAAAGTATCCTGCTAGGCAATTTTATGCCATCACAAGGACTCTGCAATGGTGCAAGGTTGACAATTACGCGTCTAAAATGGCAGATCATAGAGGTCAGTGTAATTGATGGAACTTAGATACTGTTCTTATAGCATAACTCATTCCATCTGATAAAAATATGCATTTCAAATTCAAAAGAAGACAGTTTCCTGTACATTTAGACTTGTCAATGACCATTAATAAGTCATAGGGACCTACACCGCCTTCCTGGAGGTGATCACTGGTAATTCCGATATTTAGGAAGGGGGACAGAAGTGAGTGTATGAATTACTGACCGATATGGATATTTCAGATGCAAGAAAGGCACATGTTATGGCGGGAACGAGATATATATCTATTAGTACTCGAGGGCTGGCCTCTTCAGGAAGCAACAGTGGTCTTACAAGTCATGGTGGGTGAGGGGGTACAAAATGAGGGAATTATACAAGGGAGGTGGGAGCTAACAGGGGGGGTGAAAACTGATCCCAAAATCATGTTAGGTGTAAGTGAAGGGTGTGTTGTCCTACCTACCACGGCTCCGACCACCATGCTGGCTCGCAACACCTGCAACCTGACCAGTGCCTGGATCATCCCACTCCTTAGGCATCCCCTGCCCCCTACCAACAACACAGCATCCCTGGTAAAACACTTTGCTCAGCAATACTGTAGAGCTCCTGCCCTCACTCAAAGCCTGGAAAGCTAAAAGCCCTCAACTCCTGGTACATCCCAGAGCTTAGGGGCACTCGCGCAATTTTTTTTTTAAAGCAGCCGACGCTGACTGGCACAAAGAAATCACCACAGCCAACAAGTCACTTTGCCAAGACCACCCTCCTTTACAGACTAAATATTCATGCTGCCCAAACTGGAACCTACAATCATGTCCTCAAGCTCCTGTGAACTATGCCATCCTCAGAGAGCAGGTGACACCCCTAGCTGCTCCTTGGTGTAATACCTTCCACAACACCGTTACAAAAAAAAAATTGCACTACTGCAAGCCAAGATATCTAGCACCCTGTCAAACCCACCTCACATCCCACCACATGGGGAACCTAGAAATATTCCTCCCTTCAAGTTTAACCCATCTGAGTTTCCTCTCCCGGCAACATCATTCAAGGCCTCAAAAACTCTCGATACAAAGGAGACACCTGCCCAGCCTCCATTGAAAAAGTATGTGCCAAACATCTTCTCCCACTCCATCGCCGACGTTATCAAATAATCTTTGCCACATGCACGGTCCCACCTACTGCTAATGAACCCTGGATCTCCCCCGTGCTAAAAACAAAAAACCTATCCCTTTACCAGGCTATCTCCACCAACTACCGACCTATCACCACAGTCCCATTCCTTCTGAACTACGTCACCTACTGACAAATGCAGGAATTCCTAGAATTACATAATTCTGGGCATACAGCAATCCGCCCCAAGCACGGAACCGAAACAGCCCTTCTGGATCTCGAGAATAAGCTAGATGGTGCTAACGATCTAGGCAACCTTGCCCTCCTCTTACTCCTTGACCTTTCCAATGCCTTTGACCTTATCGATCACCAACACTCTGCCATCACGTCACATCATCTCAGTTCGCTACAGACGCTGCCAACTAAATCGCCTTATTCCTAGCCGATAGAACCTCTTGTGTCTTTGCCGGCCAAGCCTCTGCGTGCCTCACAATAACTGCCTCCCACACTTTACAATATCTACACCTGGCCTGTAACCGCTGAATGTCTTTTTTCTTGGTTCAATAGTGTTCTTTTCTTTTTGCAAAAAGGTTTTTATTTGTGGTTAAAGGGTGTCGATTGTATAACCATTTAAATCACGTTAAATAAATAAAAAATAAATCTACACCAAACCACCATTTTATCACCTCGCTTTGTTGGGCATCTCAGATACTAATAACGCAGACAACACCCAAATTCCTGTCCCCCTAACCAGCAACCACACACACAGGTGCCCCTTAGAGTAAATATAACATACAGGACCATACAATCAGGTATGGCCACACACAGCCTCTGCCTCAACGACAAAAATACAGCTTCTCCCCATAGGCTCCCCGACTCAAACAGCTTAACTAAACCAATGATACAAAGTCCTCACCGTCCACACTATCTTGGTTGCTTCTTCAGTGAAAACTCTAGGCGTTCACCCTGACTCGACAGGTTAACCATATTGCCTCCATGTCTGAAAACGCCACCAAGTTTATCACTGCCAGCAAACCCTTCCTTACCGCTCAGAACTGGCTCGATGTTGCAGATGTTCTCATCTGTTCAAAACTTCACTGCTCTGCTGCACAGCTGCCAAAAATCTGAGCAAACTCCAAACAATACAGAACAAAGCACTGCAAACAGTTCTAGACATTGGCAAAGCATGACCACATCGCTCAGGCCAGAAAAGGCACCACTGGCTCCCAGTCAAGGTCAGAATCAAAATCCTCTCCATTACTCATCGCTGTCTAACACTACAACTTACCTTGTACAAAAAACTCCCAGAGATTGAAACTAAAAACAAAAAAAGCCAGGGAGGCCAGCTTCCAGGCTGTCCCTCTACTCTCTGGAACAACCTCCACTCACCTATCCCCCTGCAAGATGAACCATTCTACAACAGCTTCAGGAAAAAGCTCAAAATCGACCAGTTTAACTGACATTCCTCCACTTCCACATACACCGTATGTTCCTTTCCCTATTTTGATTGTTACCAATGCCTAGATGCCCACAGGCTTTGTGCATCTATATAAATCTCACACATTGCCTTCCACAAAGCAGTCAAGACTCTACTCTTCACCCTCACTCACCCAGTTGCTACATATACTGGGTGACAAAAATGAATTTTATGTATGTAACCTGTATTAACTCCAGAAAGCATATCTGATGCCTACTGTAACTAAGCCCTCGCATGTAACAGTGCCTCGATGCCCCTGGGCTGTTTGCACGCTATATAAATGTAAAAAAATATATTTTTAGGGAGAACCCATTTCTGGAACCCTGCACAGGTGGTGGAGTGCCCATTTTCTTGAGCACTATTCAGGATACTCACTCTCAGAGGCCTTGCTAGGGGGGGCTAAGGGGGCTATAGTCCCAGGTCTTTTGGTTGTAGCCCCAGATAGAAGCTCAGGTGCTACAACTAAAAAGGCTATCTAGCCCAGAGTCCTGCCAGTCCCGAGATTAGCTTAGCCCCTTATCTTTTCCTGACCTAGCAACACCCTTGCTCGAGTTGTTTTATAACCTCCATGAGGGGCTTTATCAGGGGGTGTGCGATGATGGGCATGGAGAAAGCAGAATTTGAGGCCAATGAAATGATTGCGACGGGTGGGAGGAACGGCCGTCATTTAGTTAGGATTGTGAGGAGGAAGAGAAGGACTAGGTGTGAAGAAGAATAATAGTCAAATCATTAAATAAGAGTGCTGCTACTTGCAGTCTTAGGCAGTCGTTGCTCGATCACCATCTCTCCCAAATTCAGTTTTCACCATGGTTATGTTCCTTCCTTATCGGACAGCAACCAAGCACTTACCTCCTAGGTTTGCCAAGTGCTCAATTCACAGCCCATGGCTCGACAGCCAAATTCTAAAACTTACAAATTGAACTACGCCCACTCTCTCAATTCAGTCTCTGGCAGGTCACCCACCTGCTGCCTCACCAGGAATTACAATTTCAGGCTCAAGGACTGCAACGAACCACATCGCTTTCTCACCTCTGCTGGAGAGCAGAACGTGAAGCTCATGGGCTGCGGGCCCAAAGCCGCCGCCTCTGCTGCATACGCTCGATGGGCCTGAGCGAGAGGGGCACGGAGACGTAGCAAGCGGCGAAAGGCGGACATCTGCATGGTTGACACTGTCTGGGACACCGGCACCGGAAGAGCACCAAGGGCAAGTGGGCGGAGCGCAAGGCATCCTGGGCAAGCAAGAAGGCACACGAACTTCAACTCCCAGCAAGACTCGCGGCTCAAGCGCAACAAACCGGAAGTAGGCTTTGAAAGCAAGCGCAATGAGTAGGGCATGGTGTTATTTGAGCGCCACAGAAATCCAATGGAACACTAGACCGCTGCCAGTCTATCATCGAATGTATCAGGACGCGTCGCCATGCTGGTGCACACACTGCCCTTGAAATCCCTCTCTATTGAATGCAGGTAGCGTGATTGTCAGCCGCAAATAGTTCAACGCGCTCCCTCGAATTGTAGCAGTTGGAACCGGGCTTCTTTCTTCGTATAATGTGCACATTTAAAGTGTTTTTTGATCTGCGTGTATTGTTTTAAACTAAAACTCTTTAAGAATATAAACCCCATTGATATTGCTAGTTTTGTTGCAAACGTCACATGTACAAAATATGTTACTGTAACATATTTATACTAAGGTGGTGTGCAAGAAGGCAGAGATAAAGAACATCAGACAACGCACTTCCTACCTGTCCATTTTCTCAGTTCCATGCTTGACACCTTTAGCCAGAACTGGTTTTTGCTTCCATTACACGCTGGTACCTGTAGTTTCGTTTTTCCCATTGCTAGGGTGGGCCTAGAAGTACCAGCATGCAGTGTGGAAAAAAATAACAGGATTCTATGGCATGACAGGAGGCTTCATATTATGCATAACAATGGCTAATCCCCCACACTAACGTGAGATGGGGGTTTAGATTCTATTAAAGGCAAGGAGGCAATTATTAGGCAATACAATCTTTACTCTGAAACCACAGCAGAACAACTTTTACAAACAAAAAAAAGTTGTAAAGAACAGAACTAAACAGAGTTCAATGTCAATGTAAGGGAGCTCCCCAATCCATCATGGAGGACAGGTCATGCCCTGCAGGAGACCAATGAGCAGGAACCCTTCCTTATAAAAGTCCATTTATCTAATCCCAATTCCTCTTTCTGTAGCTGTCTTGAACCAGACGTCCACTGCACAGATCAGACAATAAACGATGAAGGCAAATCCAGTGAAGCTCTCGTACCAAGCACTCCATAACTTGTAACTGCGAGCCACACTCTTGATCAGAACCTCGACTCGTAGCTGAAAGAACAACAAGCAAGAAGGGTGGGTGGTTGGGAAAAACAACAAACCAAAGAATGTTCTCTCTTGAACCACCTGTGTACATGCGTGTCATAATTGTCATATATCATATCCAGGGTAGGTGGGTGGGATAATAATCGCCTCCTTGTCTTTAATAAAATCTAAATGGCCCATCTCAGGTTAGTGTGGGGGATTACCCATTCTATGACAAGACAGGAGGCCCATATTATGCAAGTTCAAGGCCCTTGCATCTCATTAGTACAACATGATCCATACAATAGAGCCAATATAATAAAATAATATAATAAAATAATAGGAAAGGAAAAAATGTTTAAATGCTTTCATTAAATCAATCAGCTGACCGCAAGAGAATTGCCCAAGACTAGGTTGCCCTAAAAACTGTCTTATAAGGCATTGTCAAATCCACTGCAAGAAAAACAGGAAAATGTGCCAATTCCAACGTTCCTTACAGGCCACCAAAACCAACTGGTTAAAGAGGGGAAAAACCTTGAACAAAATTTTCCTATACTAATAGGGTAGGACAAAACTCATCTGAAATAAACGCCTCCGTTGTCCAATCAAACATTTAAAACACTTAAAAGTCATACCACCTTTGGGAACCTAGAAAGCAAACCAAAGAAAATAAGCACCTAGCTCTCCTGGAGATAAAGAAAACTACCCCATAGGGCTGAAAGTCTTGTAGGTTCCATCACATGCATTAAAGGAAGATATCGCATTAGAAACAGGGCATGTCACATAACTACACTAGGGAACCAAGAGGGAAAGACAAATCTTCAAAAAGGTAAAATGGGAGTAAAAAGTCATTTTTATAAATTTGTAACAGGACGACCCATCCTGCGCGGAGCTGAAAAGCAATAGACTTAACCCACAATTGTCTTCAGACATGTGTATACTAAGGAGGGATGTCTTCTGGAGGCAGAAGCAGAATGGAAGAGAGGAGCGCCACCTGAGAAGCTAAACCTGTCAAACCGCCAACACAGAGACCTTTAGACCTCCTGAACTCTTGAAGAAGAACTCTGCTATCGTGACAAGAGGCAGATATTTACAAACCTGATTCTTAAGAGGCCAAACTTGGCAAGGAGAAAACATGTATCTTACATCCAATCGCTACCATTATAGTGATATCTAAAACCCCCTTGTAGATATGCCCGGTGCTTGAACCTTGTTCCCTCCTCCCTGGTGATAAATCCCCTAGAGGATCAAAAACTAACAGAAGGAGGACACCTAAATTCCAAAGTCTTAGCAAGACTCTAAACTGCAAAGAAGTGATCACTAAACAGTTAAACTGAAGTTGCACACCAGAAGAGGTCTAACCTCTATTTCAGCCAATTTGGAGATCCTTGAAGCTCACAGCACCCTGAGCTGGCACCTTATTGCAAAAACAAACTCTTGTGAAAACCCAAAGGTTCACCTGCCATGCAGGTGACTAGGAGAATCAAGTCATTAACTAAATATATATATCCCAGCCCTCTGGGAATCGTACTGGCAGACACCTTCTGATTGTTAATTTAGAGACGCTGGAACGCATCGTGATAGAGGGTCATAATAACTTGGATGGGAGATTAGTATCACTCCCAGACCCCTCTATCCCACCAAGGGATATTGAGCCTTCCCAAATGAGGAGAACCCTCCCCCACTTAACCAAGGGAAAAAACCTTTCAACTCAGAAGAAGGCTACCCTGAGGACCACATTAAAACCCCGCTTTACACCCTTAAGAGAAATAAATACACTCTAGCACCTCTAACCAATCCCCTGACCATGGACAGGCTCCGCTTAACCTATTGAAATACCAGGAATTAGCGCAAAGGAAAGAAACTGACGGGAGGGAAATGCTCAGTGCGAGTCTGCACTGGCCACGAGTCAGAACTCCTGTAAAAAGGAAAACCAGAAAAACCATCGGGAGATACTCCAAGAGGTGTATATCATGATACAATCTCCCCCAGGGATGGCGAGAAGGGGAATGAGGGGGGAAAGAACTCAGGGCTAATTATCAATGCCTCGTAATTGCAAGGTTGTGAAAGAAATCTGGGACCACTGTCCCCTCAAACCCTGAGGTCTGAGTCTCTGTATTCGCTGTATTCGTGTGAGGCTGACTGGCCACTAAGGGAATCAGGGGAAGGAAAAAATTAAGCACATTGTCCATAGAAAAACAGTACTTACCCAGTACTACGAACCCTCAGGTATACGAGTGGTGCATATCACTACTACGAACGGTGTGTGGCATGAGGTGTTCACTTATCGATCTCAGCAGGATAAAAGACTGATTTAGACCTTTCCAAAATTAGGAACCTGTATTAGCAGGGTCAGCACGGATGTGAAAACCAGCACTCTATTCGCTGTACCATAGAAAAATATATGTATATATAAATATATATATATATACAACTAAAGAGGTTAAGCAACGCTCTCGAGGGTACAGAAGCCTGCTTGTTCTCCTCGAGCAGAGGAGAAATTGCAACACTGTTAGATGGTTAGCTGAACCACAGGTCAAGCTTTGGGGGGAAAACCATGGGGCAGGTACTATAAAGTAATTATTTGGCAACTCGTCTATCTGATACCATCAAGTGTTTCCAAACACTCCATCCAAGTAGAACATGGTTGCTCAACTTGCCATGCAACAAAACTGAACAGTTACCCTCGAGCTGACCCTGTCTCCACCAAAAGTCCAATAGAATAATGAATGTCCAATGGGACAAAAAGTAAGAGAAAAACACGTCCCCACTAAAGAGAGCCTTAAGCCCTGCAGACCTCAATAGAGGCATAACGCATCATCTTTTTTCTTCTGCATGTTGAGAGAAAATACTGCCTCTTAATCAGCACAGGTATTGGGTGGAGCAATTGATATCGGGGAAAGCAAAACCTAAGGAAAGGACTGAGTTGTCCTGAAACTAACTAAGGTAAAGGGCGACAGGATTTTAACTAAAAGACGAAGGTTAACACCAGAGTGATGGTTAGAGAGGAAGGTACAACCCCCCCATATGGGTCTGTTTACAACTACCTCCACACACTCTTTTCTTTAAAGTACTTAATAAATAAATAATATATAAAATATATAATATATCCAAAGAAGAGGGGTTATGCCCTCATAGGGGTCCGAACCCCTGGCCCTTATATAAGATGATACTTACTGAGCTATCTGGGCCACTGACACTTCTGAAAAAACGCAAATGTGTTCCAGTCAACACTTAAACATATTGTTTTAGCAAAAAGCGTACACTGAGCAAGTGCACCTCAACTGCTCACCCCAGCAGGGTGTGGCAACCAATAGTACACGAGGGAGCACCTCGCAGTAGAAACCAGGCGAAGCCTGAAACCGAGCAGGTTACGGCACGCTTACAAGAACAAAAAATGCTGTCAGCCATATGCAGCAACTAAACAAAGCTGCCGACCTTAAGGGAGGAATACACTGAGCAAGTGCACCTCCAACTGCTCACCCGAGCAGGGCGTGATGATCAGCAGTACACGAGGGGTAACCTCGTATTAGAACTCAGGCAGAACCTGAAACCGAGCAGGTTATGGCACACACCAGTTAAGGTAATCACCAAAGTTGCCGACTTTAAGGGAGGAAAACACTGAGTAAGTGTACCTCAAACTGCTCACCTTAGCAGGGTGTGGAACCAGCAGTATACTAGGAGCCCCCTCGCAGAAAACACAGGCAACCTTGCCACCGAGCAGGTGACTGCACATTTCCAGGGAAGATAATGACATCTGCCACCAGCAGCACCCAAACAAAAGAAAACTGTCAAGTTTTAAGGGAGGAATACCCTGAGCACGTGTACCTTAAACAGCTCACCCCAGTAGGGTGTAGGAACCAGCAGCACACAAGGGGTTAACCTCTCAATAGAATTCAGGCAGAACCTGAAACCGAACAGGTTATGGCACCTACAGTGAAGGCAAATCACCTAAGCCCTGTGCCGCGCTTAAATAAATAAATAAAACAGCAGATTGGCAGCGTATGAGGCTCTTCAGTAGGCGAACTAGTGTGAGTATAAGCTGAAAATATCAATTTAAACACAAAAATAAAAAGTCAATTGTAAATATATATATATAAATACATATATATGTATACACACATGTAAACACATATACATAAATATACATATACATACACATCCATATGTGTACATTGCCAATGGCAGGTAGCAAACCCAGGTCCCACTGCACGTAAACCTGCAACCTTCTCATTAAGCTAAGTCGCTTGTGTGATGAAACAGAAGCCTACCATATGTACATATACATATAAAAATATATAATAAATATAATAAAGCCCAAAACCTGGAGGCGTTCAACTGAAAAAAAAACAGGGAGGACACAGCTGCACGCCGTAGCTTCACCCACGAAATGAGGGCCTAGCGAACTGTCTCCCATCCAGGTCCCAAGAGCAGGCCTAGCATGTGTGTCAAGGACTTCATACGCAAGCCGCGTATAAATAGAAACACACACGCGACGCGTGTGAAGAGAATGAAAGTACCCAGGGCTGCCAGTCTTTGCAGTTGTGACGCACGACGGGTAAGAAGCTGAGCTTCTTTAACAGACCGCACGCGTCACCAACAAACCTACGGGAAATGCGCGCTGGCTCCGGGGACTGGAGGCAGCCGCGCAATGAAAACAAACTTCCCCTGAGGGGAAAAAGCGTTACACGCGTCGCCGCCTGAGTTTTTATGAGGCAGGCAGGCGACACTAGTTGCAAAGAACACAGCGAACCCGCCGCTCAGAGCAGTGACCTGAACGCGGCACTTAGCCAATTACCAATACACATGAAAATAAAAGACACTTTCACTGTCACAGTGCAATAAATCAAAACTCTTTCAATATATAAAAATAAAATACCACTCTAAACTCCATATATTCAACACTAAGGCAAGACTAGGAGGAGTGACTTAGCTGTGGATTCAGCAGCAAAGAAAGAGGAATTGGGATTAGAGTAATGGACTTATATAAGGAAGGGTCCCTGCTCATTGGTCTCCTGCAGGGCATTACCTGTCCTCCATGATGGATTGGGGAGCTCCCTTACATTGAAATTGAACTCTGTTTAGTTCTGTTCTTTACAACTTTTTTTTGTTTGTAAAAGTTTTTCTTTGCTGCTGTGGTTTCAGAGTAAAGATTGTATTGCCTAATATGAGCCTCCTGTCTTGTCATAGAATCTATACTCTGAAACCACAGCATTAAAAAAGAAACTTTTACAAACAAAAAAGTTTTAATAACAGAGCCAAATAGAGTTCAATGTCAATGCAAGGGGGACTCCACAATCCATCATGGAGGACTCTAAACCAACTCCTCTTTCTTTGTTGCTGACACCACAGCTAAGTTACTCCTTCTAGTTGTGCCTTGCATGCTAGTCAGTAGAGGGCATAATATTTATAATTTATTGCAAAAGTATATATATATGCTATGTGTATAGTGTTTACTTTAAGTTACACTCTTACTGCTTCACTTTGGTGTCACTAATGCTGTTATTATAGTGTGTTAATCCTCGTGTGTCAGCGAGGCTTTCAATTTTGTAAAGTGTGTGTGACTGCCGCTTTATGTTTAGCGGTATTTTGTTTTCATTAGCAGCTGTGCTTTCGACAGAGTTCTTGCTGCCTTTCAACCTGATGCGCGCGGCCCTGCTGGAAGCTTTAGCTTCAGGCCAGACGTGCGTCGGCTTTCTAGAGCCCGCCCACTCCAGGCCTACACGTGCGGGTTTGTCAGAGGTTTTCTCCTCAGACCCGACACGTGTGGGCCTTTGTAGTTAAAATTCTGCCTCCGTACGCGGCATTCTTTCAACATTCTCTGTGGGTTGCGAGACCTGCCCACTTCATATGCTGCGTGCCCGGGCCAGATAGAAGCTTTTCTTCAGGCCCGTTGCGCAAGGATTGGGGCCCAATAGCTCAACAGATAGAGCGTGGGTCCTTCAGTGCAAGCACGCAGGGTTCAAGAATACTCTCAGGGGAGCGTTGTATATTTATTTTAATAAATATATATTTTCAGAAATGTTATGACATGTTTTATATTTGTTGGGACATTCTCTGTGACACAGTCAGTAAGTGTTGTGGCTTGTATCTGAAAGGTTGGGGGTCCCAGCAATCCTCAAACTTCAAATTGTGAAAGAGTTGTAAAATAATATTAATTTTAATAACATATATAGGTATTTTCTTATGTTAGGACTTTGGCAAATGAGCACTGGTGTGCCTCCCACCCCTACCCTCCTGTTGCCTTTCAGAAGACTTTTTGCTTCAGGTGTTGCGCAGGTGAGGGGGGGCGGTTTGCATGCTACTGTGATGTGTGTGTGATCTGCAGGTTCAAATTACAGCAGTCTTCTCGGCCTTTCATCCTTCTCAAGTAGATGAATGAGTACCAACACTGTTTGGGGGATATTGTTTTTTATTTTTTAACTTCATGGGAAAAGAGCTTAGGCGTAAGCGCATGATATACCTGCAGTTTCTTCGGCACAGCTGATTAGCCTTATTATAGGGGTACCCCGGCCTGCTCGGCTTCAGGCTTTGCCTGAATTATAGTGCAAGGTTTCCCCCTCGTGTACTGCTGGGTGCCACACCCTGCTAGGGTGAGCAGCTTTGATGTGCGCTTGAGCAGTATGATTTTCCTCTGTTACGGCGAAAATAGGAGCAGTGTGTTAAAGGGGTTTTAACCCTTACCTGCTCGGTTTGCGGTTTTACTGACTGTAAATGATGACATATTTTCATTTTATGTCCTTCCAATAAAAGGAGAAGGTTGTTAGACACATATGGGAGCCCTATATGGCTAATCAGCCAATTGTGCTGCAGACAGTCTGAATTTTTCACTGCTAAGTCAAAGCATTATTTCTTCGCAAACTCCCTGTAGGTTACTATTAAATTAGATACAGGACAACTCAGTCCATTTCCTTTAGTAATGCCCTCCTTCCGCCCCTTCCAGGGTAAAGGTTCAGGAAAGTTGGACTAGTTCCGACACTCCTGCCCTGTTCCTCTTTAGTTCTAATAGCTGCTCTCCGCAGTCTCTATTTCTTATTCTGATAGCTCAGAAATCTGGATTTGCCTCCAAGGAGGCGCAAGTGAAACTCTGGTTCCCCATTTTTTTTGGTGGCTCACGTTGCTAGGGGGGGCTATAGATTATCCCTCTATCAAGGGACCGACCACTTGATGGTACCCTTTTGGTACCCAAACAAAGGGACACACCCCATAAAGGGTGGATAAGTTCTGGAGGAGTGGTAAAGGCAAGTTATTAGAGGTGTGGGGTCAGATCTCCGGACTTTTGGAACTGGCTGATGGCCTGCTGATGTGCAATTCCTGCGGGACAGGTTTTTGGGAACTGTTTGCCTGCTCGGCATCACCAGCGCCTACATTTCTACAGAATGGCGTAAGTAATTTTTTCATTTGACTTCATCCCAAATTGACTCTAGGTAAGGTTATGATGGTACCCCTCAGGGGATAGGGCCCGCTCCTTTGGCAGTTTTTACTCCCAGAGCTCTACCAATTTCCGTCAAGGCGCTTTAAGAGGCGCGCACAATTACTCCTCTGCTCGAGAAGGACAAGCACGGCTTTACCCTTAAAGGAGTTCTTTCAGCTCCATTGGAGGGGGAGTGCCGGCAGGGGTCCTGCTAGACCCTATGGTACCTTCACTCATGTTTCATGTGATAGAGGTTTTTTCTCTTTGTCCATTTCTCTTGCATCTCCCCCTATGGTCCAATAAGGACAAGCAGGTTTTGATGAGTGCTGGGGGTCAATGACCTCATCTTTGGCAGGACGATGGTGCCAGTGTCGTCCTCATTTAGTTGGACCTCAGGGATGACTTTCGGGTCCCGGGGATGTTTTCCTCCTCATCAGGAGGTTTGTCTTCAGTTCCACTGCGGGGATCACGCTTTCCAATGTTCTTCCCTTCAGTTTGGCCCATGGTATTGTCGACGGTGATGTTTCTCTTCAGGTCCTAGGGATCTGGATGATTCTTCTTGGAATAGTTAGCGGTGTCCCTGTTACAGTCATGGGTTTGTAGTCTTATTATAAGTGTGAAAGGTTTAAACGGTTAGATTAAATATTCTTCCCCTCCCTGTTATAGGGCATTAACGCCTCAAGACTAAATGTCTTCGCAAGAGTCTGTCTTCCTCGCTGTAAGGGTTTGGTTCCCGGAGGTCAAATTGGAGCTCCTTTAGTGGCTCAGACTCAAGGATGCCTAGATTGGCAGACCGTTTTTCAGTCTCCTCTACGGAGGTCTTTCAGGATTTTGATACCACCAGACTGGACTAGGTGCCAAGATAGGATAAGTTTCCTTAGGCAAGAGTAGTCAATTGAGCTTAGCAGCTGCACGTCAGCCGTTTGGAACTGTTAGCAGGCCCCCTTGCAGTCATGAGTTTCTCTACGATCAATGACATTTTTGGTGCATTTTTTCAGAGGGGCAATGTTTTGATGTGCGATACATCAATCATCCGGGGGTTGGGGGTGAGATCCTGGGTCCTAGCAGGTTTAACATGAAAAAAAAGGGTGTTTCCCTGTTTGCATTGTAAAGCGGAGTATTATCCAGGAGTAAATATCCATGTTACGATATGGTGGTTTTTTCCAGACTTCTCTGGGACGGGAGGAACTTGATGTTGGTCAGGACTCTCTCTTTGCCAAGATTTGATGTCTTCGGTTCTGTTTCAGTGATTATTTTGCCTCGTGACGTATATGCTAAGTTTTTCCCCACTCTACATTTGGAGTAGGGATCCCTGTGCACTGCCTTCCGATTTTTCCTCCAGGATTGGTTGAGTTTTCCCCTTTTTTTTTGTATGTGTTTCTCCTTTGCCTTGATAGCAAGAGTCCGGTTTCGGGTGCGTAGGCAGTCAACAACGATAGTGTTGGCCTTTTTCGAGGGTGCTTTCCCAGCCCCACTGGTACTGACAGTTGAAATTACTAATTTGCCCCTCTTCTCCCATGGCCTCTCTCCATCTCGACAAGTTGTTCTCTTTTAAGCTGACCCTTCAGGATCTTCTCTCCCTTAGTTAAGTGGAGTTTTCATCTCTTCTTGGTGATTTCGGGGATTTTTCTTCACAACTTCGGGGCAACCTCTGATAAATCAGGGTACCCTTCGGCTTGGATCCGCTGCGTTAGTTGGTGTGGTTCACTTTAAGGTTCAGTTTTCTCCCTTACGGTACAGATAGCTAACTCCTGGTGGAGTTGTTTAAGAAGCAACATTACATGTCGATGAATTAATTTCTCTGCCACTATATCAAAGAAACATGTTGTTGCTAAGACTGGAGTCAGTGGATAAGCAGTCCTTCGTGCGCAGGGTCTTCTAGTACATTGGCATTAGGCTCCAAACACGCTAGGTGTTTTTTCTTCTAGGAAGACTAGTCTGATTTGTCCTTTTCTGATAACGGTTGTCTATTCTATAATGGTTTCCGAGTCACCTATACGGGTTTGTTCCTGTTAAAATATATTTTGTCTGGTATCAGAGCTTTTATTTGGACTATATAAAGATTCCTGCCTCAGGGGGTCACTTTCCTCATTGTAAGGAGGTTTATGTGTTTGTTTACCTCCATCTCTCATCCAGGTTTTTCAGAGAGTTTGATATATGAGTAATGAAGTGTGTTTTTAAAAGATTGTGAATTGAAGTACAGAGGTTCTTAACCTCTCAATACCTCTCGGATGCTTTCATTGTAGGAACAGTTTTATGCGGGGAAGCTTCCCCCCCCCTCCATTTGGTCTAGACAGAGTATATAAGTTATGCGTGAAGAGGGACTTAATTACTTGTTTGGTTCTTCAGTTAAGGTACTAGGGTGTTTAGGACATTCTCCTGGGGGTGGCCTGGGGAAACAATTATCAAGCAGCTGATTGGTCTAAGGAATACTCATTTAAAGCATTTTATTTGATCTCAAGTGTATGGTTCGTGTTGGGGTTATTGTGATGCAAGGGCTTTGAACTTGCATAATATGAAGCCTCCTGTCATGCCATAGAATGGAAAATCCCCCTCACTAACGTGACAGGGGGTTTAGATTCTATTAAAGACAGGAGGCGAGTATTATCTCACCCACCCACCCTTTGTTTTCTGTTTCTTATAATACCCACCCACCCTGTTATGTTTCATATTGTTTCAGATTTTGGGTGAGAGTTACTATCCAGAAGGGCTTCGCCATAGCTTCAGGCTGCGGAGAGGTTGAGATCCTTCCAGTTTCGCAGGATCCTTTCTCCGTGCTACGCAGTTGGATCGTTACAATGGGCGTCTGGTGCAAGACAGCTGCAGAAAGAGGAGTTGGGTTTAGAGTAAAGGACATATATAGAGGAGGGTCCCTGCTCATTGGCCTCCTGCAGGGCATGACCTGTCCTCCATGATGGATTGGGGAGTCCCCCTTGCATTGACATTGAACTCTATTTAGTTCTGTTATTGAAACCTTTTTGTTTGTAAAAGTTTTTTCTTTGCTGCTGTGGTTTCAGAGTAAAGATTGTTATGCATAATACTCACCTCCTATCTTTAATAGAATCTAAACCCCCTGTCACATTAGTGATAGGGATTTTCCATTGTGTCGAAGATTTAAAACAGGATTGTCTCAAAGATTTCACATGAACTGGGAAACTTGCCAGCTATGGCACTTTCATGCCCCTCAACCAGTTAATACAAGACAAGTGAAGTCAAATTTTTGCAAGTGTGATCCCATTTAAGTCAATGGCTATTAACCATTTTATTGGGAGGGTTGTGAAGGTTTGGTAGAAGGGCGGTCGGAATGAAGCATGTGACAGAAGTTGGTATTGTAGGGTGGCATTTATTTTTTCAAAATGAGGGTCAGTGGAGAGGTATGCTCCAGAATACGTGCCACTATTTTGCAGCACCAGCTCCTGGCAGATAAACAGTAAAGAAGATTTCTGTCCCGTTGAGCCGGTCGACCAACACCCTGGCCATGATGAAATATAAATAACCAGGTTAGTGTGGAATAATAACACTTGTGTTTTCTAAAAAAAAAGTAAAGACACTAATCCTTGGGAGATAGTAACAAGTGCTACTATCCCGACAGATAACTAGCAAAGAAGTTTGCTGTCCTGTCGAGTCGGAAGATACAAGAACTTTGACTTAGCCCGAGTACAATTACACTAAAAAATAAGGTTAGTGTTTACCACCATGAGACAATAACTCAAACGCTAACACACACAGGCATTAATATGATTTTAATAATTATTTTTCTCTATTAATATTGTAATGTTAAAACACAGATGAACTGAATGGAGTCCAGCAATTGGGTCACACTTAAGAAATATTCACGTCCTGAAGAAGGCCCAAAAAACCTCGTCAATAAGCGTTCGAGTTAACGCCTAATAGACCTCAGGCTGAAACATATGTAGACCAGCAAATAAGGCCAAAATAGAGTGCCTTATTATGTAGGAGGCCACACAGTAATGGCTGTCCATAGAACAACTGACTCTGTGACTTGTTGACAATCTTTTATTTCTCTGGGCCACTATTTTTGAACATCAAAAGTGCCCTAAAGTAAAAGGCTTTGTTATTTGCATTTGTCGTGTATTATAAAAACCTAAGAAGTGCTTGACCTATGTATGTCATGTTATGATATGATATGGCATTTATAACGCGCCTATACACAAGTGTTTCAAGGCGCGATGAGACAAGGGAGGACAGACAATGATCTTACTAGGCCAGCTGTCATTCAAATTGTTCAATATACAAGTCACATACTTAACCCGCCCAAAACAAATCTCTGTTGTGGATAACAAGAAATTGAACATTATGTCTTTGGTTCATACAACCAAGTAGAGGTTTTTATTTTTGCCTGTTTATGATAATGTTAAAGATCTGTTTTTAGATTGAATGTGTTGTTTCTACACAGTGAAAAATGTACAAAGTATAAGTGGTGTGGTTTAAGTGGACACGGGGGGGGGTAAGCAGTACACTCTGCTGCTGTACATGTTTTGCACTCTTCCCGCAACTGTACTGGTCCCCCGATAACAAAAATATGGAAGTACCCAATTAATAACTGCACCTGGGTGGCAAACACTGTCATAGAAAGTGGGAGAATTCAGGTTTTCAACACATGCTCTGCAGAAAGTCATAATTCGATTAAAGACACAGAGGTGAAGGATTATGCTTCTCTTCCTCTCTTCCATATTTACTGTTCAGCAGCAAAGTACAAACCAATAAAACATAAAAACACAAAACTCAATAAAAAGTACAATAACCATGGTTTTAGAGTCTTTGTCATTCTGTTCTTATTGGTCCTCAAACGGACCATGTGATAACTTACATAGTGTTCCGTGTCCATAAATCACCCTGTCCTTCTACTATTCCTCCTCTTTCTTTGTCCAGTCGAGGATGCGTCCATTGAACTTTGTAATCCCATCCGTTCCATGCCAAAAGAGTTCAATTTCCAGATTGTTTGTTGTCCGCCACCGTACCTATAGAAACATAAAGTAAATGGTGACTGTAAACCGAAAGAGGGTGGGACAATCATTAAACCAACCACAATTTATCTATATTATCCTTTTGTGCATTTAACAAAACTGTACCATTTTAATGTATTCATCATGCACCATTTCAGTAATTGCAGAAACATGTAAAAGATTTCAGTACTTTTACATTCCATTACATTATTACGATTGATAGGGTGGGATAATCCTTAGCCTCTGTGTCTTTAATAGAATTATGACTTTCTAGAACAAATGTGTTGAAAATCTGAATTCTATGTCAAGACCGGAGGCTCGGATTATGCTTGTTCAAAGCTTACTCACCACTCACAGTGCCACCCTTTCCATTGGTTTGAAATAGAAAGTTTTAAAAGTCGTTTCATTCAACCAATCTGCCGACCTCATAATGTCCTCTACTCTGGCCCCTATGTTGAATGCCTTGCTAGCCATCGCTCCTCTAGCTGAGTGAGCACCATATTTTACTACATCAATGCATGCCTGCTCCATTACCCATCTAAGCCATCTGGCTATGGTAGCCGGTGTTATGGCCTTAAAGGGTTTACAAATTGCTATCAGTAATTGGGATACTCCTGGAGGCATTACTTCCCTTGTCATATCCTCATATGCTGCTAAGCATCTGATGGGGCATAATTTTGGTTGTCCCGGAAAAGATTAGTAAAATATGGATCTCAAACCTGTCTTGGTCCTTCTCGTTATGAGAAAGGTCACTAAGTTAGGTGATACACTCTTCCTGTTGATTTCTAGTGCTCTAACGTCTGATGATCTCTTACAAGCTAATAGACATAGTAGCATGGCTAGCTTGCCTGAAATAGCCTTCCTGGATAGATCCTGATTATCTGGCCATGATAGAAATAATCTCAAAACTGTGTCTACATCCCACAATTGAGTATATTTTTCGCTAGGAGGTCTAGTCATTTTTGCTCCCTTTACTAATCTACAGATCAAGGGATGTTCACCTATCGCTATGCCTTCGAGCCTAGGGTGTCCTGCCGATATCACGGACCCGGCCGTGTTGATAGTTCTGTATGCCTTCCCTTGGGCTGCCAACTGTGCTAAGAAATTGGCTATGTGTACTACATCCGTTCCATCGGGATGAATATTCCTCTCCAAACATCAGCTACTCCATCTAGCCCATGCAGATTTATAAGCCCTGTGTGTTCCTGGAGCCCAGGATTCGCTAATGATGTTTTCAGCCTCATTCGATAGTCCTGGCCTAACCCAAGATCTCCTGAAATCCCTCATGCGATTAGGTTGCATCTGCCTGACCTCACTAGTGGATGGCTGAGATCCCTGGGGTCTCGAACAATGAATTCGTTGTTGGGTAGCACCACTGGGTTGTGGTGTGAAAATTCCAGTAGACTGGGGAGCCACACTTGCCCCCTCCAGTCCGGCGTAACTATTACTAGGGATGCTTTCTGGTGTCTCACCTGGGCTAGCATCCTTGCTATCACAGAGAAGGAGGGAATGAGTAGTTTGTCTGGTGGCCCCATGACTGTAGGAAGGCATCTGTCGCCTCTGCCTCTGGGTCGAGTCTCCAGCTGAAGAACCGGGGTAACTGTTTGTTTAGTCTCGATGAAAATAAGTCGACCTGGCATAGTCCCCATCGAGTCATTAGATTTTGAAACACTTCCTCGTCCAGCTTCCAATCGCTTGCATCCCTGAGGTATCTGGAGTTCCAATCGGCCACCTCGTTCTGATGGCCTGGCAGGTACTCGGCCGTCACTCACACTTGAAGACAGAGTTCCCAGAAATCTTTTGCCAGTTCCGCCAGTAGTCTGGATCTTGTCTGGCCAGTCTGCCCAGTCTGTTTATGTACCTGACTGCCGAGACATTGTCCATCTTTAGCAGGACACAACATTGTGCCCTCTCTTGAGTCCAGCATTTCACTGCGAAGGACCCTGCTAGCAACTCCAGGCAGTTGATATGAGTCGACTCCTGATCCAACCACCTGCCCCCTGTCGACAGGTTACCGTATCGGGCTCCCCGGCCCCATCTGCTGGCGTCGGATTTGATGACCAGGTCCGGGGATGAGCCAAATATGGCCCTCCCGTTCCATGCATCCATGTGGTGTAGCCACCATTCCAACTCTTCCCTCACTTCTTGGGAGATGGTAACATTTGTTGCGTAAGAAGCACCCCTCCAGAGGTGTCTGATCTTTAACCTCTGGAGTGCCCTGTAATGTAGTGGTCCTGGAAATATCACTTGGATTGATGACGCTAGGCGGCCCACTAACCTTGCGATGTCCCTCAGTGACATTTCTCCCATTGCTAGAGTGTGTCTTGGCTGCTTTTTGTATCGCTCATCTTGGGAATGGGTAGACTGAGAGATCCCTGAATAGAGTCCACTGTGAACCCCAGAAATTACATTGCCTGTTCCGGTACTATTTTGGATTTTTCCCAATTTATTAGGAACCAAAGTTCCTCTAACTATTTCATTGTCGTCTGCACCTGTACTAGTAGTGTTTCCTTTTCCTGACACATCAGACATAAGTCGTCTAAATATATTATGAGTCTTATTCCCTGACTCCTGATGTGCGTCACCACTGGTTTCATCATCTTGGTGATAAAAGCCATAGTGCAGTATTTGGACAGAATTCTTCCTTCTGAAATCAAATTGTAATGAAAACATGTGATTGACCCTTAAAGATGTATGGATAATTATGGATAAAGGATGGACTCACCTTCTGTTAGTACTTTACCTTACTTTTTAACTAACGTTTTATTCTGCTTCTTTTAATTTTGTTATTTTAATATGTGTATGTACATCAAATGTGAATTATTTGTTTTAAATTTTCTTTTTGAAAAGTTGACTTGTTCAGCTACGTCAAAAAAAATTATAATAATGTTCTTCTGCTATGGGTGTGGTTAGATATGCATCCTTTAAATCTATTCTGGTTAGCCAATCCCCTTGAATGAAAGTATCTCTTAACAGGTGTATCCCTTCCATCTTGAAGTGCCCGTACACTACGTATTCGTTTAAACCTTTCAAGTTTATAATTGGTCTTACCTTGTGTTTCCCTTTCACGAGAAACATGTTGCTTATATATCCCTTTGAGTAATCTGTTACTAGTCTTATGGCCTTTTTGCTTTCTAGCCCTCTCAGCTCTTCTTCCAGCAATAATTAGTATTCCCTGTTTAGTTCTAAACCCCTTGGAGGTGTCTAGAAAGTCTATGTGAAAACCTTCTACGGTTTCTATTATCCAGGTATCCCCCGATATAGTGAGCCAATTTTGTATAAACTCTGCTATTCTTCCCCCTACTGCTGGGGTAATTAAGCGTGGGTTGTTCGCTCTCAAATTAGCTGTTTTGTTGATGCTCTCCATGCCACCAGCTTCTACCCCTTCCTTTGCCCCTTGAAGGGAAGGAGGTCTGTCTTTCATCCTCCTGATCTCGCCACTGCGTTCTGTCCTGGTAGGATCTGTTAAAGGGGACTCGGCCAGCCGAGCGACCTCCTGCCTCTGCTGGCCCGTCCAAAAATGTCTCCTAAACACTCTCTTGAGAGAGGCCTGTGCCTTGTCCAGCGCCGCATAGGAGTTAGCAAACGTAGTCAACTCTTTAATGAAGGAATCTCCAAAGAGTTTTCCCTTTGCAGTCAACGCTGACTTAGAAGAAGCTAGTTCACTTAGCTTCGGGTCTATCTTTACCAGTAGAGACCTCCTTCTCTCTGTGGTGATTGCGTGGTTGGCGTTGCCCAAAATACATATTGCCCTCTGGGCCCACCCGATCAGGATCGTCGGGTCCACTGGCTCCCCCTTCTCTCTGGCCTCTTCACCAATCTGTAGAATCTTAGTGAGGGGCCCTGTCATGTCCAGCATTTTCTCCTGGCCTGACCGCCAGGACCTATCTTGACCTTTCCTCACGTTCTAAGTGTACTTACTCATGAACGTGATCATTTTTTAATCGATCTCGGGTGTATCTGCTGCACCCTCTGGGAGGTGAGGGCTAGGGCATTTTGCCCTCATTTTACTCCTAGCCTCTTTTTTAGCTAGTGCCGCCCTCCTTACCTTTCTTAAGTAAACCGATATTTTCTTAGACGCTCCCACTCGGAAGTCCTTGGGTGGATTAGTGCCTCAGGGTCAAAATAATCACCTGCACCATCTTCCTCTGTCTCCTCCTTTTTTTGGCGCTTTGTGGCCTTCTTCTGAAGAAGACATGGAATATACTTCGTCTTCCTCCGAGTATTCTTCCTCCCAGTCTTCTTCTCCCTCGTCAGTTGTCTGAGGATTTATCCTGCCACCTGCTAGACCCCGCCTTTACTCTTACTCTCCTCCTCTTACCACCCTTCTTCTTTGGTGGTGTGCTCAGCGGGGTGTGGGCTTCTTCTGCCCTGCGGGCTGCTTTTCTGCCCCCTTTTGTTTTCCCCTGTGCTTTTAGCCCTTTGATCTCCTCCAGGCCCTGTGAGAACTTGAGCCAGTCCTCCATCTGAGCTATCTCCTGTGGCCCTTGTCCAAACGAGGCCCCCAGGGCTTTTTGGAGGACCTGAGTCATCTGCGCATGGCTCCTCTTCTGGCTAATATTAGCCTTTCCCTCATCACTAGAGGAACTCATGTCTGCACAGAACACTGGGGATTTTTGACTATAAGCCAGGAGTTATATCATCTCTTGGAGATTGCCAATATATATTTTATAATGTATTGCTTGCCTGACCTGTTTTTTTATATATATATATATATATATATATATAGAGAGAGAGAGAGAGAGAGAGAGAGAGAGAGAGAGAGAGAGAGAGAGAGAGAGAGTGAGTATATCAGGTTTTACCTGCAACTGTGCCCCCTTGTGACTGTCTTTTTTTAATATAATGGTTTTGTAGCGGTATCTCTCTCTGGCCTGCAGGGGCGCTGTGATCAGTATTCGCGTAGTGCTATAGAACATTGCGTTCCGAAGCGAACGCGTGTATTGTATCTCCTGATAAGAAGAATTCAAAGCTTGTGTAAATATGCTCTCAGTACGTTATTCTCACTCTCCTAATGGTCCACGGAATAGTGGGAGCGCCGCAACTATGTGGTCCTGTTGCACTCCCCCTTCCGTGACCGTATTGCCCTCTGTGGCTTTCCTCAGAAGTTGCGGTCACCGGATCACTAGCCCTGTCGCGACCACTACTTCCCAATCATCAACACTCGATGCAGATATGCTCCGCCACTAATCTAGATTGCGCACGTGCGTGTAAGTCTGCCTAAGTAAACACACTGTCACCATAACATATACATTCATACGAATAATAAAAAGGGCACTTAACTCGCTGCCGAGCAGCAAAGAAAGAGGAGGAATAGAAGGACAGGGTGATTTATGGACAAGGAACACTATGATTGGTTGAAGTTATCACACGGTCCGTTTGAGGACCAATAATAACAGAACTACAAAGACATGTTTTATTGGTTTGTACTTTGCTGCTGAACAGTAAATATGGAAGAGAAGCATAATCCGAGCCTCTGGTCTTGACATAGAACTGCATTTTCCCACTGGAGTTCATTGGGATTAGAATTATTTTAGGAGGGAGATAGTAAAAATATGCATCATTTTTGTGAGCACCACCTAAATCCAGTGAGTTGGCACCTATGGCTCCTGGGAGTCCCAATAGTTTGAGTGGATTAAGTAGGTGGTGGGGGCTATAAGACAATGATGAGGCCCACCCCACAAACATTCCTTCGTGGTTCTATTTTGGAGAAGAGGAGTCACTGTGGCGGCGACAGGGAACAGGATTATTGGGCTAGCATACCTTCCAAAAGTACTGATATATAATGTATATTATAGTTTTTTAAGGTAATGTCCTGGGTATTGCCTACCATCTAGCCTGCACACACATTTTTCTGTCATTTCTTGTGCTTGTTATAGAGTCCAGGGCCAGGCAGACTGACCGTTATCCATACCGGGAGAACTAAATGTTGCAAACCCATGGTCTAGACTGACTACCACCCATGCTGTGGGTGCAGCAACTCAGTGCCTGACGCAGACTGACTTACAGAACAAACTGAATTTTAATTTTCTAACATTTATTGCCTCTAGCTGTCAACACTGACACGATGAGAAGTCTTTAGCCGCCAAAAGAGTAAATGGTACGCTGGTGATGTAAAATGTCTGGTTATTTTCAAGTTATGGAACAAAAAGCTTTTTTTCTTTTGGTGTGAAAAAAACATACCATTTGGGAAACATTTAAATATATGTAATACTTACTTTTTAAGCACCCTTGACAGATCTAAATTCACTTAGCTACCTTAAGAAGATACCATTAAAATGAAGCAAGGTCTGTAGCCGTAGGTAAGAAAACATACAGCTAGATGTACACGATTCATCGTAGCAGCCGAGCATACAGCTAGAAAAGCTCCTGACCAATTGACTCTATGGAGCGCCGACCCGCTTACAAGACACTACATTCTACATTCCACCCATGCCTCTTTAATTCCATCCACTCATCACCCTCAACCTTAATTCCATCCACTCATCACCCTCGACCTATATAACACATCTCCCGTCCTTCCTCTCTCATCATTCCTCACTCCACCACCTCGCCTCAGTTTCGCCAACCTTCTCAAGTTTCACACATGTCCACCTTTTAACTCTCACCGCACCCCTCATCACCTTCTCCACTTGCACACGGTCACTATATAACAGATCACTCGATTTCTTTATCACTCCCTTTTTAATCCTCACCCAATCACCTATTTGAACTTCAGTAGGCTTGCGCCCAGTGAACTCATTAACTCTCCTCGTCAACATCTCCTTCTTGCAGGTCCCATTCCTTCTTACATCCTCTACCACACAATCAGACTCTCTCACCCTTCCCAACCATGGCAGCAATACTCTTGTTTTACCCTTTCTACCTCTCATCTCAAAAAGGGTTACTCCAGTCACTGTATCATCCTGAGCGCATATAATCGTTCCTTCACCACCTTCTTATTGTGTCTCCCTAACACACCTGCCATCCATATCGCATCCGTAATGGATCTTTTCCCACTCCATTACACTCAGGATGATAAAGAGATTTTCTTTTGTGAACAATTCCACATTTCCTCACATAACCACCAAAAACCTTTTCCACAAATTGGCTTGCATACAGTGTTACTATGCTTCCTGGATAGCCTTCGCTTCCAAAAATCTCATCCAAAAATGCAGTGACCACCACTGCATATGCTGTGACCACCACCGCATTTGCTTCCCTCACCATTTTGAACGCCACCCACCTAGAAAACAAATCCTTCAATACTATAGTAAACGTGCCATGGTTCTCACCAAGATGAACTGGACCAACCACATCCATGCATAACTCATCCCATACACCTTTCGTTACCTCAACCAGCGGTTGCGCTTAATCCACCACACCCTTAACCGCCTTTTCACACTCAATACAATTTTCCAGTCTCCTCTCTATTTGACGGTCACATCCTGGCCACCAGTAATCTTCTCTTAACAAAGCCTTCTTTCTCGTTACTCCAATGTGCCATATACATCAGTTTCTCTATGTTATGTTATTTGGCATTTATATAGCGCTCTATATATCATTGGTATCACCTCAAAGCGCTTGTGGGTTAAACGCCCTCGGGGACCGCAGTCCAAGTCAGTCAAGAGAGTAGTGTTATAGGGTGCTTGGGTGCACTCAGTATGTGAGCAGCAGATGCAGTTGCTTTGTGGTAGCTGCATCCTAATCCTAGGTGTGTTGGTATTGAGAGATCAGTTGAATGTGTGTTTCTGAGAGTGCATTCTGACGGCATTAGGATGTGAAGGATGCTTAGGTGTGCAGCTAGGCTGATTTGTTTCGTGAGGTATAGATGCATTCTAGCAGGATGTTGAGGTGTTTGTGGAGTAATGTTCCCATGTGAGCAGCTAGGCGGAAATTGATTGGGGTGTTGCTGCGCTCTATTGTGTGTTGGTGTAAAGTAGAGGGTGAGCATGGTGATAAGAGAGGTGCATGTCTTGAATGAATGTTTTGTTCGTGCGAGCCCGCTGTTCTGGATTACATTCATGAGCTTTGCGATAGCTGCATTCAGTGGCAGATGGGACAGGGGGTAGCTAGGCACATGTAGTGGACTCGCAAAGCCGCTTGTTAGTGGACCTACATCTAACGCCTGCCGGACGCTAAAGTTGTCATCAAGGGTCCCTGTTTTCTGATTCTGTCTTGGTGACTTGTTAGTCGCTTCTAGTTGTGTCATTGCTAGATATCTACTCGAACATTTGTCAGCAGGTTGTACTTACATTCCAATGTAGTGTTATTGGAGTCGTGGTCTATAGTGTTGTAGTGTTTTAGCGGCCTTAGATGGTCTTAGTCATGTTTTACGGAAAGAGGCAGGTTTTTAGAGCTTTGCGGAAGGCCATGTAGTCATGGGTGTGTCGAATGTGTGGGGGGAGTGAGTTCCACAGTCTTGGAACCAAGGTTGAGAAAGCAGATCCTCCAATCCTGGCTGAATTGGAGTTTGGAATCACTAGTAAGAGGGCAGTGCTTGATCTTAGGGTGCCTGAAGGGAGGTAGGGTTTAATCTTCTCTTGTAGGTACGTTGGGCCGGTCTTGTGCACTGTTCCGTTTGTAATGCATAGGGTTTTGAAGGTGGCCCTTCGTCCTACAGGAAGCCAAGGAAGGGTGCGGCAAGCGGGCGAGATGTGGTCTGTGTCCCAGGGCGAGAAGGAGTTTGGCAGCAGCGTTTTGGGTTCTTTGGAGTTTGTAAATTGATATGCCTGTGCTCCCAGGTATAAGGAGTTGGCATAGTCCAGTCTAGAGATAACAATGGACATAACAGCGCAGAATTGGTTGGGGTAGGTGAGGTAAGAGAAAATTTGTCTAAGGAGTTTTAGGTGGAAGTGACAGGAGTTTGATACATTATTGATCTGACGGGAGAGAGTTGGGTTTGAGTCCATAGTGCAGCCAAGGTTTTTTTACTGTTTTGTAGAGGGGGTGGGCATGTTCCAAGAGAGGGGGACCATGGAGTGGTTGTGGAAGAAGGGCAGTATTGCCGCACAGCATGAGTTCAGTTTCATCTGTGTTCAGAAGGAGGTGGTTTTTTGTCATCCATCGGTAAATATCACTAAGCCAAGTTTCAAGGTCTGGACGTGGGTTGGTGCTTTTTTTGGGGAATTCTCAGGAGAATTTTGGTGTCATCGGCCTAGTTGTAACAGGAGAGGTTGTGCGCACCGATGATTCCTGGAAGTGTGGTCAGATAGAGGTTAAATAGGAGAGCAGAGAGGCAGGCACCTTGGGGGTACTCCATTATTCACAGTGCAAGCTGTTGAGAAAAAAGGGGAGCGGGAAACGATTTGTTTCCTGTTGCTGAGGAAGGACGCAATCCATTAGAGTGCCGAGCCATGGATTCCTAGGGAGTGGAGGCGGTCACAGAGGATAGAATAGTTAACAGTGTCAAAGGCTGCTGACAGGTCAAGGAGAATCAGCCCTGCACAACCCTGAGAGTCTGCCGAGACCTTGATCATCCCAGATCGAGATCAGAGGAGTTTCTGTTCCATGGCGCGGCCTGAAGCCTGATTGCACAGGGTCGAGTAGCTTGTTGGATTCTACGAAATGGTTGAGTTGGGAGTATGCAGCCCGATCAATGAGTTTCGTGAGAAACCTGGTGTTGGAGATCGGTCTTTAATTCTTAGGGTCAAGAGGCTCAAGGGATGTCTTTTTTAGAAGCTGTTTGACATGTGCTATTTTGAAAGCTTCTGGAAAGGTGCCAGAGGTGTGGGAGTCATTTCGTATGGATCTTGCATGTTCTCCTGCGCAAGTAGAGGAGAATATTTCTTTCCGAAATATATCAATGGTAAGGGAACAACTACTCAACCACATCTGTATAGCAGGCCTCCCTCTACACTCCACTCCTCTCAACCCCAAATACACCCTCACTTCATCTTTCAATCTCCCTTTTTCTGGCCACTCCGACCTCACATATTTTATAACACCTTCCATGTCGCTATTCATTTGCATCACTATTTCCCATTATGCCCTTCATACGTTTATGTTAATGTTTAAGACACTAGTCACTGCCTTCATACGTTCGAAGCTTGGAGCTTCCCGTGTCCCTGTTTTCCCAGAAAAGCTACTGTGGCACCTCGAGGGACTACTGAACTGCTAGGAGAGCTACTGTGAGTTTTATGGTGCTGCTGGACTGCTTGGTATCCTCTCGGTGAAGCCTTTTTTCTCCCATTCTCGGTACTGTGCAGTGAGTCACAGATGAGGAGTGGGGAACTGGGTTTCTCTGCAAAGTTGTATGCGAGGTGGAGGTGAGCCATATGACTTGTGTGTTTATCGAGTTAATTTGTTACTTCGAATTGCCCCATTGATTTCAGTTCCTGCATAATGCATGTCACTAGAGCAAGAATTTTTGAACACACCCTGAAATATACAGATAAGTGCTCTGCTTTAACCAAGCATAAAGGGCGGGGTGTTGTTGAAGCGCCCATTTATTCTGGTATGTGAGAGAGATCACTGGATCAGTCACTGCAGGAACAGATGGGAGGCCTTCTAACGCCTGGTGACTGCCGTATGATGGTTAGAAGTGCCCAACGTAGACAGCGACTGCAGCAAAAAAGACAAGAATCAATGGGTTATGACTCTTCTTTTATATATGATGCTTCAGCTACTAATTTTAATGTTAAAATAGACCCCATGATCACTCCGGGACAACATAGCGTCATTATAGGTCTAACTGAGATCCCTCAATTAGACTCCTGAAATTTTGTGTGAAAATGGTATCCTTGGTATTCTTGGATCTCAAGCCGGGAATTTGACCTGCTTAGACCCGGCACTGAATGATGAAATGTTATCCCCCATTAGTTGCACTGACAATTTCACCTCTGAAACTCCCTCCAACTATAGTGGGGAAGAAAGTGAAATTAATGTTACCAGTAGCTGGCGGATGACTAAGGAGAGAATTATTCTTGATTTGGATAAATGTGAGAATGCTACAGATTTTCTAATGTGGTTACAGTTTTTCAATACTTCAATACCACGGTTGAAGAGAGTAAACAAGGAGTGTCAAACAGATCTTCCTCCAACATCGACAATCTTTAGTAAGACAAAGGTGAGCTGCCTAATGGATTTAGAGCCACTTTGCACCTGTCTGGCTGCTAAGGTGGTGCCTGATGTAGATTGCATCACTGTACGGAACATAGATCCTGGTATAGTTACGCTTCCTGGCCTTATTGTTCCGGATTGCAACACTATTAGAAAAAGTCCAACCTTGCCGGCAACTAGGCGTTCCTTGGAGTGAGGCATACGTGTCAAAAAGATATCCATATTGACAAGGGGGGTCCTGGGAGTCTCTCTGCCAGACATTAGTCCTGGTTATGAGAGACTTACCCAGAGTCTTTAGCTCACTATCTTTCACAGAGAAGAAATATCCCAAACATATCAGTCTTTGTCCTGCCCTGGGGCAGTCCAGCACCGAAATGCTAGGCAATTCTCCTTTGAACAAGAGTACCAACAGCATCCCCAGGCACGTGTTTCGGTCTGGTTGGACCTCATCAGTAGGGAGGAGCTGTGCCTCTCTAAGAATAGTGAGCAAGGGGTCCACGTCTGGATTCCCCTAGTAACTTAGGCTGAGACCCAAAGTTACTGAATATGCAAATTGACAAGGGGGGTGCTGGGAGTCTCTCTGCCAGACATTAGTCCTGGTTACGAGAGACTTACCCAGAGTCTTTAGCTCACTATCTTTCACAGAGAAGAAATATCCCAAACATATCAGTCTTTGTCCTGCCCTGGGGCAGTCCAGCACCGAAATGCTAGGCAATTCTCCTTTGAACAAGAGTACCAACAGCATCCCCAGACACGTGTTTCGGTCTGGTTGGACCTCATCAGTAGGGAGGAGCTGTGCCTCTCTAAGAATAGTGTCCACGTCTGGATTCCCCTAGTAACTTAGGCTGAGACCCAAAGTTACTTGAATATGCATATTGACAAGGGGGGTCCTAGGAGTCTTAGAGAGGCACAGCTCCTCCCTACTGATGAGGTCCAACCAGACCGAAACACGTGTCTGGGGATGCTGTTGGTACTCTTGTTCAGAGGAGAATTGCCTCGCATTTCGGTGCTGGACTGCCCCAGGGCAGGACAAAGACTGATATGTTTAGGATATTTCTTCTCTGTGAAAGATAGTGAGCTAAAGACTCTGGGTAAGTCTCTGCAACCAGGACTAATGTCTGGCAGAGGGACTCCCAGACCCCCCTTATTAATTTGCATATGCAAGTAACTTTGGGTCTCACCCTAAGTTACTAGGGGAATCCAGACGTGGACTCCTTGCTCACTATTCTTAGAGAGGCACAGCTCCTCCCTACTGATGAGGTCCAACCAGACCGAAACACGTGTCTGGGGATGCTGTTGGTACTCTTGTTCAGAGGAGAATTGCCCCAGGGCAAGACAAAGACTGATATGTTTAGGATATTTCTTCTCTGTGAAAGATAGTGAGCTAAAGACTCTGGGTAAGTCTCTGCAACCAGGACTAAGGTCTGGCAGAGGGACTCCCAGGACCCCCCTTGTTAATTTGCATATGCAAGTAACTTTGGGTCTCACCCTAAGTTACTAGGGGAATCCAGACGTGGACCCCTTGCTCACTATTCTTAGAGAGGCACAGCTCCTCCCTACTGGTGAGGTCCAACCAGACCGAAACACGTGTCTGGGGATGCTGTTGGTACTCTTGTTCAGAGGAGAATTGCCTCGCATTTCGGTGCTGGGCTGCCCCAGGGCAGGACAAAGACTGATATGTTTAGGATATTTCTTCTCTGTGACAGATAGTGAGCTAAAGACTCTGGGTAAGTCTCTGCAACCAGGACTAATGTCTGGCAGAGGGACTCACAGGACCCCCCCTTGTTAATTTGCATATGCAAGTAACTTTGGGTCTCACCCTAAGTTACTAGGGGAATCCAGACGTGGACCCCTTGCTCACTATTCTTAGAGAGGCACAGCTCCTCCCTACTGATGAGGTCCAACCAGACCGAAACACGTGTCTGGGGATGCTGTTGGTACTCTTGTTCAGAGGAGAATTGCCTCGCATTTGGGTGCTGGACTGCCCCAGGGCAGGACTAAGACTGATATGTTTAGGATATTTCTTCTCTGTGAAAGATAGTGAGCTAAAGACTCTGGGTACGTCTCTGCAACCAGGACTAATGTCTGGCAGAGGGACTCCCAGGACCCCCCTTGTTAATTTGCATATGCAAGTAACTTTGGGTCTCACCCTAAGTTACTATGGGAATCCAGACGTGGACCCCTTGCTCACTATTCTTAGAGAGGCACAGCTCCTCCCTACTGATGAGGTCCAACCAGACCGAAGAATTGCCTAGCATTTCGGTGCTGGACTGCCCCAGGGCAGGACAAAGACTGATATGTTTAGGATATTTCTTCTCTGTGAAAGATAGTGAGCTAAAGACTCTGGGTAAGTCTCTGCAACCAGGACTAATGTCTGGCAGAGGGACTCCCAGGACCCCCCTTGTTAATTTGCATATGCAAGTAACTTTGGGTCTCACCCTAAGTTACTAGGGGAATCCAGACGTGGACCCCTTGCTCACTATTCTTAGAGAGGCACAGCTCCTCCCTACTGATGAGGTCCAACCAGACCGGAACACGTGTCTGGGGATGCTGTTGGTACTCTTGTTCAGAGGAGAATTGCCTCGCATTTCGGTGCTGGACTGCCCCAGGGCGGGACAAAGACTGATATGTTTAGGATATTTCTTCTCTGTGAAAGATAGTGAGCTAAAGACTCTGGGTAAGTCTCTGCAACCAGGACTAATGTCTGGCAGAGGGACTCCCAGGACCCCCCCTTGTTAATTTGAAAAAGATATCCATGCCTGAGATTGTCCATCCAGTCCTAAAAAGTCTAGTTGCAGATAAAAGGAATTTGGTGATAATGAATGTGAGAAGCGCTTCAGAATAATGTCCTGGCCTGGCTATGTTCCAAAGTTGGTAGGAGGTGGGTCAGGACTCAGGACTTTAGACTCCTGCGCAGAGTTCACATTAAGGAGTGGTCCCTGACTGAGGACTGTGACTGTATTATCATTGGTTGTGGGCACTGTAATTTACCATCTTTTCAGATTCGTCGTAACTTATTGGGAAAGCCTTCTTCCACTACAAGTTTAAGAATTGTACTAGACTGACTTAATTTGATGTTTTCTATGATGTTTGTTTTGTATTTGTTGATTGTGTTTGCTCATGTTACATGTTTTGTAGCCTTCTGTTGCCTGTGGGCTTGTTGGCGCTATATAAACATATAAATAAACATATAAATAAATAAACTTGTATGGCGACTTAGATAAAACAAGAGTATAAAAACACACCATAAATCAACACAGTATAAACACAATAGCCGTAAAATAAAACTCCATTAAATATAATAAAAACGAGACCATAAAAGGAGATGACAACATCAATATTCAATCAATAAAATCATCAAGAGTTAAAAGCAGGAGCAGAGGTCAGCAGGAAAGCATCAGCATATGGACAAATAAAGTCAAATAAACAAGCAAGTCTTCAATGTTTTCTTAAAAGAAGGAAATGACGAGTCCAATCAAAACGAACTTGGCAACTTATTCCAAGTATGAGGAGCAAGGAAATTAAAAGAGCATCTCCCTGCTCTTTCCAACTTAATCCGCAGCACCCCAGCAGATTGCCATGACATGATCTCAACGATCATGTATAATGCCTTTCCTGAATCCTCCTTTTCAAATAAGCATGATTTTTGCCATAGATGCATTTATGTGTGGTAGTGAGCATTCTGAATTTCAAACCCTCTCTTACCGGTAGGCAATGAAGTGCCTTTCGGGGTCAAGTAATATGCGCTATTCGACTAATGTTGGAAACAATTCAAACCGCACTATTTTGCAAAACTTGCAGTTTAGCCACATATTTCTGTTCAATGACGACAAGAAGGCTGGCGCAATATTTGATTTCACACCTATAATAGCCCGTGCCAGGATGACACAGTTCTCATTTGATAGTAAAGGTTTGATGCAACAAAGTAGCTTTAAGTAGTATGCTAATGACAAAATAAAATGTAGTTGGTCAGTTGATACTGAACATGTTTTTATATGTAGCATTTCCTTTACCTGTGACATCATTAGTTTGCTCATGAAGGAAGTCCCCATATCCATTAAGATTTCCTTCAGGAACCCAACTCGTGAAAAGTATGGGAAAAACGTTTGAGAATTTGTTGGGTTATAGTATTGCGTAAAGGAAATACTTCAGGATAGCTAGCGAGTTGCATAATCCACTATTGCCAATATATATCAGTTTCCTAGCTTTGATGATTCAAGAGGCCCAACTATGTCCATGCCTATCCGTGAAAAGGGCACATCAATGATTGGTAAAGGTTGCATTGGAGCTGGGGGCGGGGGAGGGAATTTGAAAACTAGTCTTCTGGCATAAGGCACAGGTAAGCACAACCTTTTTCACATCGGTTTAGATCCCTGGCCAATAAAAACAACTTAATATTTGGCATTGGGTTTTATCCGCTTGTCATATGGGAGTGAGCAATCTCTAACACAATTCTTTTGTGACAGTTAGGGACCATGAATACCATCATGACCAAGGTCCCCTCTATATAGTAGCCCAGTTTTCAGGAAATAAAATACCTCCCGCCCCTTTCTCTCTGCCCTCCTCCGCGGGCAACACCTGAAGGTGAGCTCATTTCTTTGGGCAAAAGCCAAGTCCAGAATAATTTTGGCTTCTTCTCTCCAAGGGTTTTAGGTGGAACAACCTCAGATGTAGTGGGGGTATCTATGTATGCCTCTCCAAAGCATTGGCTTCACCTCACAGTCTCATCAGAGTTTTTCATTTCCTTTGTCTACAGAAATTGAGCCCTCTCTAGAATCCTCTGGGCAATTATTCGTCCTGCCTTTACTTCATATGCCTCCTTTCTGCTGTTTTGAACCAAGACTCTATAATCAGGATCTATGACATCTGCTAAAATGTCTAGGCCACATCGCCAAGCTAGGCCTCATTTGGAGGCGAGTCTAATGTAAGCTCTGGTTAGGGTATTAGGACCAAATCAGTTGGTATTAAAACACGGTCTCCGGGTTGTATCAACTCTCCCCATCTACTACATAAATCAAGCCCAATGGAATGTTCTGTAGCTACTGATGGATTGGAAGCTCTGTTGCTAAGTTTCTCAAACCTTAGTGTCCCCCAGTTTGTGTCAACTGAGCCCGATTCCACCACTGACACCATATGCAAGGAGTCACGAATGAAACTCGGACACAAGTTAGCCATTATTTTGGCTAAAGACATTTGGGCCTCTCTGACCCTGCTCTAAGGCAAATTTCCCTACTTAAACCAAAAACTAAGGTTCTGACTGTGTCAGAATGTCCAAAACAACATTGTTCCATGTCTAAAGGTCTATTCTGAGCCTCACACTAAAACTAAAAGCTAAGGTGAAACAGGAAATGTCTTTAACCATGGGAGATTTAGAAAAGTGTTCACAAAAGAAGAATAAATGGCTCCAACACAAAAGTTCTTCAAGGATAAAGGTCCTTGCTCCAGAGCAGAAGGTGGTTCCCTTCCCCTGGATTCCCCTTTACTCTCTGAAGTTTCACATAAAACAGTTCCCTGTGGCTTTTTTGTCCCATAACCATATTGAGGTACAAACTTGTTTGACTTTGCAATTTTGTTTCTTTCAATACACCTGATATGCTTTTCTGACAGGGTTTTGCTTCTTCTCTCCAGGTTCACACAATCCCTTTTCTAGTCCTAATGTTTCCACTCAGGACCTCTTTATTTCACACAGTGATAGTTGCCTGGTATACTCTCCTGCCAGGGCTTCTTGTATTCACACACGGTCTCTGCCCTTTCCCAAAGTTGCACATATACTTTGTCTATCTGTCCTCTGGATATATTATCCGGTCTGGGGTTTCCCCTATATTAGCATAATACATATTCATCTGCTTGTAAGGGTTTTGTTTGCCACTTCATTCCCCTTTCTATATTAAGTTAATTTGTTCTTGCACCCTCGATTGCTTGTGGTTTAATAACTTGCATTCGGCATGGCCAACGATATTCGTCGGGGTCCCTGTTGGCTCTGGGTGGGCTCAACGGCTCTTGTTTTTTACATTTGTTTAATTTGGTTTAATTGTATAAAACAATTTTTACAAAAAGAAAGAATAAGCATTCTTAATATATTGATCTAAGTTCAGGCTGTAGTCCAAAGTTTCTTAGTAGAGCTTTCTAGTCAGCAAACATTTTACATCCATTCTTTTAAGAATGTGTAGTGAGGGATCGGAGCTTCTTCGTATGGATCGCTGGTCAAGAGGCATCCGTCTCAGCGCTTTAATTCTCACTGTTTCGATCCAAGCCAATCATCCTAAAAAAAAAACACTACTGCTATCACCCAGCTGGTCTTTTCTCCGCTCATTAAGCGTGCCCACCAGTCTTCTTCGCTATAATGATGGAGGTCTTTAAAGAAGTGACCTAACCAGGTATTTCTTCCTTCGTTTACCCCCAAACAAGCTAGCATGAGGTGCCTTACAGTTTCCACTTGGTTTGGATTTTGAGAAACCTGACAGTTGTTGGAGGTAGATTTTCCTCTTATGGCTAAGATCTCATTTGTGCTTATCAGATTAAGGCGGATTCGTCGAAAACGTTGCCGCGTTCTTTGGTCAGGATGTTTGGCAAATATGGTATGACTTTGTTTAATTTCCTGATGTTGACCGGTAGGACTTTAGTAATTTTGAAGTTGTCGGCTTCCTCCCATGTATGTATCCAGTCGAGTTCTGATATCATCTTTTTCACTTTTGTTAGGTTTGTTATCAGCTCCTCCTCTTAGCTTCCAATGTTGTCCAGTAAGTGTCTGTTCTTTGCTCTCCATTTTTCTAACATTGAGTTTTGCCCCCCATCCATTTCTCTTTTTATAATCTCGAAGATCAATTGAGGTGAAGGGAGGATGGTCTTTCAATAGAACATTAGAGCATTTTGCTCAACCATTGTTCTAATAGACATTAAGCTTAGTTCTCAACTAATTACAGTCATAGGGATTGCTTGGGGTAATGCCAGTACTCTTTGCCAGAAAAGGCCTTCCAGTTTTTGCCAGATGTTTGCCGGAATGTTTTGCATTGCTTCAACTCTGTGGATTAGTCCTGGGGCCACCGTGGCTTTATTCAGTCCAGTATTGGATTCAAAGAAAAAGACCATATTTTTGGTTTACTGCTTTGTTTTGAGCTGTCAATGCTTTGATCTTCGAGTAGAGATTTTCCTGCATCAGTGTTTCAATTGCGCTATTATTCAGTATGATTCCTAGATATTTGAAACATGTGACTTTTTCTAATTCTGTCCCATCAGCAAACCATCTCAAAGTTTCCATTGTTTTCGAGGTCTTTTCAAAAGACATTACTTTTGTTTTTGCCTTCTTCAGTTCCAGGTGATTTTCTTTTAAGTAGGCTATCAGGTTGTTCAGCTGCCTCTGCAAGCCTACTGGTGTCTGATCTATTAGAATTATATCATCAGCATAAAGTAGTCTGGAGAGTTTCAGGTTTCCTAATGTTGGAGGGAACGCTCTGATCTTCTTCTGGTGGTCCATGAAATCTGCTATATAGGAATTATACAGGGCCGGCGCCAGAGGACAGCACTGATTTACACCAAGCGCCGTGGTTATCGACTTTTTTAGGAGGCTACTTCTGCTCAGTCTTACTGTCATCGTTGTTTTAGAATAAAAGGCCTTTATTGGTTCCAAGACTGGGCCAGGACACTTTAGTTGGTCCAGCTTCCTCCATAAAGTTTCCTGGTTGACCTGGTCAAGGCCTGGACCAGGTCAACGAAAGCCAAAAGAACACAGGATTTGCCCTCTTTTACCTTTGCTTTCATAGGAAATGTCTTTTACCGTGGGAGATTTAGAAAAGTGTTCACAAAAGAAGAATAAATGGCTCCAACACAAGTTCTTCAAGGATAAAGGTCCTTGCTCCAGAGCAGAGGGTGGTTCCCCTCCCCTGTATTACCCTTTACTCTCTGAAGTTTCACATAAAACAGTTCCTTGTGGCTTTTTTGTCCCACAACCATATTGAGGTACAAACTTGTTTGACTTTGCAATTTTGTTTCTTTCATAACACCTGATATACTTTTCTGACAGGGTTTTGCTTCTTCTCTCCTGGTTCAAACAATACCTTTTCTAGTCCTGATGTTTCCACCCAGGACCTCTTTATTTCACACAGTGATAGTTGCCTGGTATACTCTCCTGCCAGGGCTTCTTGTATTCAGGCTGTAGTCCAAAGTTGTGCTCAATAATATGATATTTGCTGTGGTGTCCATGCCCCTGACAAAGCCTGCCTGTTGAGGATCATAGTTTTTTAGGGTTTGGTTTATCCATTCTTGGAAATTGTCAAGGGGAAAATATCCAATATTTTTCCCAATTGTATCTAGCAGTGCAGTAGGTCAATAATGCTGAGGATTGTCTTTTGCACCTTTTTTAAAAATGGGATCTACATTTGCAGTCTTCCGCAAAGGTGGTATTTCTCTCCTTTTTATGTAGTTCTGGAGCACCTCACTAACAAAGAACGCCCATGCCTCTGGGTGTTTTTTTAGATCAAAGTTAGTTATCCCATCTGGGCCAGGCGCTCTTGAGCTGTTTAGTTTTCTGATCTTCATCGCTATCAGTTCTCTATCATAAGGAATCTTCCATACAGTCTTGGGTTGGAATTGGCAAGTTTATGGTTCATTTGCTAGCTTTTTGTAGAGGGTCGTGAAATGGTTTACCCATTTGTGTTCTGCCACGTTGTTCTGTATGGTTGAATTTGCCTCTTTTGTGCAAGATCTTATTAATGCACAAAAGTTGCTTGTTTTCTTCCCACACAAGGTGCAAAGCAACTCTTCCGAGTCTGCCTGATAAAGTTGGTGTTGTTGGTGCCGTAGCCAGTTACTATAATTTTTCTCGGCTGTTTTGGCCACCGCCATCAGTTCGGCGAGCCCTGACTTTTTTGCCAATCTCTTTATTTGTCTTAGGGATTTCCTTTTCATCAACCACTTGCTGGTTGTACACATGGATTTTAGGTTTAGAGGTAGATACACTCTTACTCTTTTTAGATTTCTAAACTGTCAATAATGGATGGTAGTGAATCTCTTGGATAGACTTCGAATTGCCCTTTGCATTAAGACTCCAGTATTTTTCTGTCAGGGTCTTGATGGCGTTTTCGTTTAGCCTGAGATGGGTGTTGCCGTTGCAGTTTTCTACCTTTGCTGACATTTGAAGGAGTGATATGCGGGAGGATTTCCATACTGATCAATATATTATGATCACTATGTTTCGTTCTCACTACTTCAAAGCTCTCAATTAGGGCCAGAAGTTCATGTGAGACATGAGTGTGATCCAATGACAATATCATCCTGTTTCGCTCCCATGTAGGAACTGGTGGTTTCGCTTTGTCAACCGTCTTGTGTAAGTTATGAAGGTCGTTCAAATCCATTAGATTCTTCCATTGGCTCCCTCTTATCGATGAAGATGTGCAGTTTTTATAGGGACATTTCTGCTCCCCGTTATCCATACAAACTGCGTTCAGATCTCTTTTAATTTTTATGTAATGTATTAGGTGAAGTTCGTTGGCCTCTTCTATAATATTTTCCATGGTCTTTAAATAGCGTTCGTTAGTGGTTGCTGCTGGGTTCCAGTACGTATTTAGTAGTAAGATGTTTTCCACTTTATCCTTATTCTTGAGCACACTCGGAACATGCCAAGCAATCAAAGACGCTTGAATTAATTTGATTGAGCATAATACACTCACCAGTTGTAGCCCACTGCCTGATCGAATAGCTGTGAGGAGACCAGATGACGGGCAGCCTTTTGGGCCTTTTACAGCAGGTGTATAGGCCAATTCATATCCGTCTAAGCTCGGTACGGATCTCAACCAGGTCTCTTGTAGACATAGCACGTCAAATGATCCCAGTTTGACATTGCTTGCAGAGGTCAGGTGTCCAAAGCCTCTGGTGTTCCATGAGGCCATTATGATTTTGACGTCCTCTGGTGAACGATTTACGGGATCCTTGTTTGGTGATAAGACACCTGGGCTCTTGTTTTTAATGGCTGATTGTTTTTTTGTGATAAATGAACCCTAGAGGTCCAGGTCAATTTCTTTTTAGGCGTTTTTAGTTTGCAATTGGGCCGCTATATTATTCTGCTCCACTCTTTTCACATCTGATAAATCTTGATCAAAAGTTATTTTTAATGAAGGGAGTGGTCCTTTCGACAATCTCTCAGTGTCCCTGCTGTTGGTTTTGTCTTCCTTGTCATCTGTGGAGTGTGTGTAATATTTTCCGTCTTCTTCTTTTGATTGTTTTCGTGGCGCATCTGTCTTCAGCTCTGTTCGCTTATATTGGCGAAGGTGGTTTTGTAAAGACTCGTATACTCTCTTCTGTGGTGAAGAGTCACGCCTCAGCGATCTTACCCGCTCCTTTGTTGTCTTTGGCCAGTAGATCGTTAAGTGGTCTCTCAGGTTGTGATTTGGTTTCCTTTCTTCTCGATGCTTTTTCTTTAGTGCCTTCTGAGTTGATTTCAGTGAGGTCATATCCCAAGATTAACAAGTTGTCACTAGCTTTCAGCAACGAGTGCTTCAATGTGGAGATATGAACAGTCCTTACGCCCTTTTTGACTGGGCTCTACAAACCTTATCTCGTCCGAGTGGAGATGTCTCAGACTCAGAACATGGTCGAACAGCACCCTCCCTGTGGCTGCTCCGTGCGCCGGCGCTATACTGCTGGAGCAGTACATATGGACACACTGCGATCAGCCCGCCGACCCAGCAGATCACACAGAGCCACGGAGCATCGTGGCTGTTGAGCCCCATCTCGCCAGTGCCTGTACCGTTGTGCCCGCACCCCCGCACCCTTGGCCCCCCCACGTTCGGGCCCACAAGGAAGGAAACCCGACGAGCCATACCTTCTCAAAATGGCCATCACTATGAATGCACAGCTCGCGTTCTCCCTGGTTGCCTAGCAACCACGTTTGCATATCGCGCAGCTACGAGGACCGGAGGCAGAACCCGGCCCTAAACATCCAAAGGCCCGCTAGCCTAAGGCCCTTCCTGTCTGCCCCTGTCCACCACTGCGCTACAGCGCGGGACGCTACCCTGTCGTCTGCTATGTCTAATCCTTACGCCTACTACGAGCAAACTAGATTACGTGACCGTTCAGCTTCGAAACAAGGAGGCATGTGAGAGAACTCACGCGCCTTACCCTCAGGACCCCTTGTTTCACAATGCATCCGGACGCACCTCACCGAAAGCACAACAACAGATGACCCTACCCTCTTCCTTGGGGAACCGAACCTGACCACCTTCACGAGGTAACACTTAAACCTTCCCTGCCACCCACATCTTGCCAGCCACTCCCGCTTACCCACATCGGCCCAACCAGCACTCAGTACGGCCTACTTGCGCTCCCAAGTACTCTCGGCCATTACAGCAGAACTACTCCCTTATCATGTACCCGCTGTTTGTTCACCCCCTCTAACTTCCTACGCATGTGGTATGCGATCTGACCCCACCTAATGTATGGTATGTGCATCGCCCATGCACTGCCCCAACCACCCATACTCCATGTCGCCACCATCACGAAGTAGGCGGCAACCTGCATTTGGTCCATGCACCACCCTTAGCTACAATTAACCTGCCTATTGTTGATTTTGCATTGCCTTAGTGGAAATTGAACCTGCCTACTGCTGATTTTGACTTGCCCTAGGGGAAATTGAACCTGCCTACTGCTGATTTTGCCTTGCCCTACGGGAAATTGAACCTGCCTATTGTTGTTTTTTGCATTGCCCTAGTGGAAATTGAACCTGCCTACTGCTGATTTTGCCTTGCCCTAGGGGAAATTGAACCTGCCTATTGTTGTTTTTTGCATTGCCCTAGGGGAAATTGAACCTGCCTATTGCTGATTTTGCCTTGCCCTAGGGGAAATTGAATTTGCCCATAGATACGAAGCATATCCCCTAGGTGCTCCCCCACCATGCTCCTTAAAGCCCTCCTCACTATACTGTTCCTTTCTCTGCCCTCTGAAATAACATTCTTCACTCAGCCACGCATGTATCCGACACGGCCGACTCACCCTCAGCCACCAAACACTATGTCTCACCCCAGTCTTGCACCACAGACTTCGCACCTGGCGACCTCCACAATGGACCCTATGACACCCACCTTAGGCCTCCAACACCTCAATACCGACATCAATCCCTACCTCAATGACCCAGCTCTCTGGTTGGAACACTTCGTTATCAAACCTACTCCGAACCAACTGTGCCCCTCATCTCTTAGAAATAAAAGATTAGGCACGAGATTCCGCATACGCCCTACCCGTTGTAACCTCCCTTAGCAAACACGACACACACTCCCGTGCCCACCCACTGCACTCAATAACAGCTAACTCCCCTCTACAGAGGCGAAACTGCCTGTCATCAAAGGCGCCCTTATCAATGCTAGATGCCTCCCAGCGCACGCCTTAGACATAGCAGACCTTATAACATAGTCAGATCTTGACTTCATTGCCATAGCGGAAACTTGGCTACATGACGCATCCGGACCTTCATTGTCCCTTGCTATACCACCCGGCTTTAGTATAATGAGATGTGACCGCACCTCTGCGTCCCACACTAGAGTTGGGGGCCTTGCCATCATCCATAAAATCACTCTGGACTTAAGAGTAATGACCAACACCAAACTCTAGTTAGCTGAACTATTATCAGTCAAACTCACACTAACACCTAACCAAACAGCCCCCTCCACCTCATTTACCGACCCCCAGGCCCTGCACCCTCCTTTGTTGGCGACATATGATATGATATGATATGATATGATATGATATGGCATTTGTAACGCGCCTATACACAAGTCTTTCAAGTGTTTCCACCCTCCTCCTCGACAACACTAAAAACAACTCACAAATCATCATCCTGGGTGACCTCAACCTGGGACTCGGTGACCCCAAAGACCCTATTGCACTAGATCTGGAAAACGCCCTTTCCAACTCTGGCTTCACCTTGCACATCCAAGAGCCCACGCACTCTAAAGGCAGGACCCTTGACTGGCTAGCCAGCTCTAATTGTAATATCAATGTCCTGGCCATCACCCCCTGCCTCTGGTCAGACCACCACATTATCACCTTTAATATTGAAGTCACCCCCCGCATCCCGACAAAAGGACATAACCAAAGAGAAACTCCACCCACTACTACTCCCTACACTTAAAGCGGCCACTGACTCCTGTAACGACCCGACTGCCTTAGCGGACATCTATAACTGCAGCATGCTGACAGCTATAGACTCTATGGCTCCCATCAAATTAAGGAAGGCCAAACCACGAGCTCACCTGAACTCCTGGTTCACCCCACAGCTAAGAGTACTCTGCAAAACCAAACGCTGTGCCGAAAACCATTGGAAAAGCCACCCTTCTGACACGCATAAAGACGGCTTCTTCCTGGCCTCGCTCACCTACAAAGCAGCCATTATAGAGGCGAAAAAAGAATCCCTTAATAATCGCATCCTGCTTGCTGACTCCAATTCTAAGGAACTATTTAAGATCCTAAAAGAGCTTGAAACCCCCCGTTACCCCCGCCGACACCTGCACTAAAGATAGCAAATGGTGTGCTAACATTCAGGCAGCGTTACTGAATAAAATCACCATGCTTCAATCTAAAATCACAGCCAAACAAGACAGCCTGAAACTGGACAATCGCCCTCCTACCGCAGCAGGGGCTCTCTCCCCTGACGTGCCCAACTGAAAACGATTTGCCTTTTCACCTCTCACCATTGCAGAGGTAGAAAACATTATCTTGAGGATCAAACCGTCCAACTGCCAGGGCGATCCCTGCCCTGCCCCTATTATCAAGGAATCTGCCCACGATGTGGCCCCATTTATCATTTCCTTCATCAATGCCTCCTTTAAAACAGGAATTGTCCCCGACAACCTTAAGGATGCATGGGTGATCCCCTTGCTCTAAAAACCGTCCCTCGACCCTAGCATACCTACTAACTACCGTCCCATTACCACTGTCCCGTTCCTGTTAAAAATTCTAGAACGTGCAGCATACCTGCAAATCCAAGAGCACCTGGAAGTCAATAATCTTCTAGGTCTTAGACAATCTGGTTTCCACCCTAGACATGGAACAGAGACAGCTCTACTAGACTTAAAAACCCAAATTGAAGTACTAAAGGACAACGGCAAACTTGCCTTGTTACTTCTACTCAACCTTTCTGCAGCCTTCGATTTGGTCAATCACCAAATCCTATGTAAGCATCTTCACTCGGCCGCCCATTTCTCACCATCAGCCACGGCCTGGATCAAATCATTCTTGAGTAATAGATCCATGCGGGTCTTCTCCCAATCTGCAGCTGCAGATCCTTCCCCGATTAACTGTGGCATCCCCCAGGGCTCTTGTGTGTCGCCAACACTCTGTAACGTTTTTACAAAACCACTCTTTGATGTACTTGACTATCTGGGTGTCTCCTATACGAATTATGCTGACGACACCCAGATACTCATTCCCATTACTGGGAACTACTTGGCTGACACTAAGGCTCTGAATGATGTCTACCTGGTCATCCAAGCGTGGATGGCACAACACCAGTTATGCCTTAACGATGACAAGACTGAGCTCCTCATCTTGGGCACTACACAACGCCTCAATAAACTCGAGCCAATCTACCAATCGTTTATTATCGATGGCAACACCATCCAAGTGTCAAAAGACACCAAAACCCTAGGCGTCTATCTTGACGCCACCCTATCCCTTTCCCGACAAACAAACGCAGTCAGGTCCTCCTCAGTTTACACCTGCAAACTCATCGCAGCTTGCAGGCCATTTCAGACCACCCCAAATACGGTCACTTTGGCCAGAACTCTCATCATGGCCAAAATTGACTATGGGAGCGCCCTCTACCTTGGAACCAGCCAAGAGAATTTGAACAAACTGCAAATCACCCAGAATAACGCCATCAGAGCAGCCCTAAACATCCCACGAAATCACCACATCTCGGAATCCAGATCCAACCTACACTGGCTACCGGTCAAACAGAGAATTTCACTGAAAGTCTTAGGCCTCACCCACAAATGCCTAGCCAACCAAGCTCCACCATACCTCTGCAGTCGGCTATCCCGCCACGCGCCTACCCGCCCGCAAAGAACGGCTCAGACCCACTGCCTAACCATTCCTAGGTTCAAACTACAAAAGGTGGGTGGATCTAGCTTCCCCGTCCTAGCGTCCAAGCTTTGGAATGCCCTCCCCCTCACCATCAGATCTGAAGAATGTTTTAGTGCCTTCAAATCTAAAACCAAATCCTGGCTCTTCAACCAGCCTTGATTTCCTGACTTGCCTTGGGAAATCCTGCCCTAATCTACTTTCTGTAAATATGTATATTGCTGTATGCCTTGAATTACTGTGCACTGTTTCATGTTTTGAATATATGTAACTGTTTGCTTATGTAACCTTGTCCAAAGATGCGCCCTGATGCCTCCGGGCCTGAAGGTGCGCATTACAAATAAACAAATACAAATACAAATTATTGTTCGCTGATTTAAGATCAAATTGTCTTCCAAATTTAGGATTCTTTCTATCTTAAAAGTTCAGGTGTCATGAATTTTAGTCTCTCCCTCGGTTTTCCATCTTTCCTGATTCTTCATTTTGCCTTCATATCTCCCCTGGTGTGATTTTCTGTGTTTGCTGTTTTTACGTTGTTCTTTCCCGTTGGTTTCCCTGTGGTCGTGGCGCTTTGTGGTGTTTTTAAGTTGTTCTGGTGAGTACTTTTCTTTTATATTTTTGCTTGAAGGAGTGCGATAATTATCGCATTTCTGTCTAGATTTACTTTCCAAGTTACTATTTCACTTGTCGTGATGCCATGCTCTTTCGATCGTATCTCTGTGTTCATTTGGTCTTGATATAGCTTGATCGCCATGAATCAATTGGCATTTGTCATCAATTATTATGAAAGTCGGGGACGGTAGATCCAAAATCAAGATTTTCTTTTTGTGTTCTGATAGGAACACACCCTCGATTATGACCTCTGCCTTTCTCTTTTGCTGAGGTGCAGGCATCCATTCCGATTCCGAGTCTTCCACCGTGTAGAGACTCAGGTTCATTAGATCAACGGACTGATCCTGCGCGTCCTCGTCCATGGTTCTGTCTTGGTCTTTTCCCTTCTTTTGTGAGTAGTGTCCCGTTAAGTCTGATGTTAGCGATTGTGAGATTTGAACTGACTTTTTTTGCATCTTCAGGACTCCTCAGGTTTTTCTTTGTGGTCTTGAGGTGTCGGATTTACTGGGGGGCCTTTTTCTCTTGTTTCCTCTTGATCTTCATTAGATTTGTGTGAAAAGATTCCATATATTGCTGGATGTGGGACGATTCTCTCCCGTCAAGATCTTTTTTTAGGTTCTTGACTGGGCATGGGTGCTATTTGTAGCTGAGATGACAAGGTGGAAAAGACAGAGCCATTACCTCTAGGTCTTGCCCTAGGGGTTCCGATTGATCAAACAAATAGTTTACGTTGTTTTCCCAGTCTGGCTACTATGTTTCAGTTCTCCTATTGATTTGGATTTTGGTCGTAAGTCCTTGGAAGGATCGGTCAATTAATCGAGCCGTATGATTGCTGTCTCGTTAGCCGGAATGGTCATAATTGCTTCCAACTCCATTGTCTGGGTGATCACAGATGTAAAGTTTAATTTTTTTGTGGTCGACGTTGTCATGATTCGTTAGCTTATCAGTTGTTAGGTCTGATGTTGTTGTCGTGAATGGATCTTTTAACTGCTGCTTGTCACAAATTATTGCCACTACATATCCCTCTAAATAGGACAGTTTGGTGTGCATTAAAGCCATGAGAGTAGTGTGGTCTTTTAAAGTTTCATTCAGGGCTTCATACAGCATGCTGAATGGGGCTAATGCTATTGTGACAGTCGACATAATGGTTAGTAAGTCTGTTTTTTTAGGTGGAGATTCTTTGGATGCTGTGGTTGAAATTTCGCTCAGACGTCTATTCTAGGGCGGCTTTCTTTTGACCGTACCTCGTGATGGTGTAGACTCAGAGCAGTTTCTTTTTTTTTTACTCTCTTGAGGCTGCTGTTGACTTATCCTTTGGAAAGTTGATTGAGGCCTATTGGCTGTCTTTGGTTGTTGTAATCGAGTCATCCATTAAAATCTGTCTACAAAGTTCTCTGGGTGCTGAGTCCGTCATGCCCTCACGGGTCATAGATTCTTTCCCCCGGACTTCCAGCGTTCTGATGTTTGGGCCCTCTCGAGGCTCTAGGGGTGTATAATTTGATCCCTTCTCATTCCCCACTGCTGGTCTCAGGATGGCTGAAGGTTCTTTTGAGACTTCAAGGTCTCTTAGGACTTTTGAGGTGTCAGGGGGTTCCAAATCCACCGTCTCACTATAGGTCTTTAACAGAGGTCTGCCAAAGTGCCATTTTTGGGTTGCTGATGTTTTCTCTATGGTGTCCGCCGGACGTTCCTTATCTCCTGGGGGGTCCTCTAATACAATCGCAGCGTTTGGGAATGAGGAAGCGTTCAAGGCTTCCACCCCTTCAATGAGCTCGGCGTCCGAGATTTCCTCTATGCACAGGCTGGTTGCTATTAGCTTTTAAAAAAAAATGTTTTGCAGCGAATCTGATATCCAAGACTGTTGGCAAGCAGAGAAGGGAAGAGCCTTATTCTTCTGGCACTTTTGTCTAAGCACAGGATGTCCTGTTTTTGTGTTTGTTCCTCATTGCTCTGCTTTGCTGCGCATTGTGTGTTGTGCAACTCTCAGTGTTTTACTTTCTCTTTTTCAGTTTAGCCGGCCCTTTGGCTTTAGCTGACTTTTTGTTTTTGGCCAAGGGAGTGTTCGAGGAGCTTGACCTGGGTTTCAAGATCTTCGGGTCTACTGCTTCTGTAGCATGCTGTTTGTCCAATATCGCAGGAGTCCTCTGGTTGCCACGCTTGCACTTTTCGGGAGAATTGAAGCTTTGATCCTCGTGGTCTTTTGCGCTGTCCTCCCCCTCTGCGATGAACGGGTACGTCTGGTTACATAGAGGACTCACCAAATCTTCTCTTTCGATTATCGGGTGTACATCAATGTATATGGTCGGTTTCACTAAACCCGAGTTCAAATTTGAGTTAGAAATAACAAGGGTCGCTTGCTGCAGGCAGATGGAGTCTTTATCCTTATTTTGTGGTGATGTCGGTGGGCCGATAGTCTCTTTATTGGACATCCCCTTCATGTTGTCCCCATCCGCCACAGCGTGTCCGCCCTCCTGAGAATCTCCCTGCGACCCGAGCCGTGCTCGAAGGTATCACCACTCTTTAGCAGACCTCTCCACCCGCTTCAAGACGCCTTGGACGTGGGGTGTGATCGAGGTTGCAGTCGCAGGAGGTCCATGAGATGAGGGAGGGGGTACATGAGGAAAGGTGCACGTATCAGGTGCAGGTTCTGTTGATATTTCGCTAATCTCTGGATCATGAAGTTGTTGGGATGGGTTTGGGGGGGCTTAAAGAGTCACTAAGAGTTGTTACTGCAGACGCTACGGCCGATAAGTTTGGGCGCCATCTCTTACCTGGCGCTAGAGGGTTATCAGTCTGCGGAGTCTTGGAGAAGGGTTCTCTCGAGCATGATTCCACAATGTGTTTGTGACCACTCCGCAATGGCTGTCCATCTTCTTCCATGTCGCACAACGCCACAGCGGCCATAGACTGCCAAAGACTGCAGTCCACTCAGCAGTCCACTCAGCAGTCCACTCCGCGGCAGAGTGCAGTATTATAAGGCAAAAGTGGGTCCTCCCACAAATGAGTCAAGACAGCCAACAGACTAAGCAGGATCACAGGGAAGCAAGGGTGACTGCCAAAGATGCTGGACGTCCAGGGGAAAGAATCTATGACCCTTGAGGGCATGACGGACTCCGCGCCCACAGAACTTTGTAGACAGATTTTAATGGATGACTCGATTGCAACAACCAAAGATAGCCAACAGACATCAATCAACTTTCCAAAGGATAAGTCAATGGCAGCCTCAAGAGAGTAAAAAAAAAACAATGAAGCCAAAGAAGAATCCAGAAGAACTAATGGTGGCGAAAGGCAACAAATCCAGAGGGAAACTAACCACAGTGGAAGCATTTGCAAAAAGCCAAGACAGACCCATAGGGGACGGAGAGGCAGGACAAGCCAAGAGTGCTAAAGACAACATGGACTGCAGGAACCTGCAAATATTGGACGCAATTGCAGCGTTACAAACAACCCTGGAAACAAAAATTGATGCAGTCAGGATAGACGTGGGCTTATTAAGGCAAGACGTGAGAGAACTGGCGGGACGCACTGGTAAGCTGGAGGAGCAAGTGAATACCCAAGAAGTGCTGCAGACAGCGAGAAAGACGTCAACATTCTGCAGCAGAGAGTGAAACTACTTGAGGAATGGGCTGAGGATGCTGAAGGACGGGTGCACCGCAACATCAGAATGTTGGGTCTGCCAGAGGGAATGGAAGGATCGGATCCCACAAACTATGTTGAAAATCTATTGTTACAGGAAATAGGCCCTGGGAACCTCACACAGGGGTTCACCATTGAAAGAGCGCACTGATCCTTAGAAAGCCACCGCCAGGCGCTCCACCCAGGATGATTATAGCTAAAGTCTTAAACTATAAAGACAGGGAGAAGATCCTAGCATTCTCCAGAACAGAGGGCAACATACAAAGAGCCTCCACTAAATTTGCTATATACCTGGACTACACCTTCCAGGTGCAAAAGAGGAGAACCCAATTTATAACTACGAAGGAAAGACTGAAAAAAGTCGGACTGAAATACACCTGATGCGCACAGGTCCATGGTTTGCGCATTACAAATGTTGTAAACTAAACATGCTAATATACCCGGCTAAGTTGAAGATCCTACATAACAGCAAAGCCCTGTTTTTTTAAAACCCGTCTGAGGCACAAGACTGGATGGACAGAGAAAAATTACTGGCATCGAATATTGACTGACCAGGGGAATGCCTGGATATGCAAGAACCCCCAAGCGGGAACTAACAGAACAAGGTTACGAGGCCTAACAAGTTGGAACCCACCACTCAAACACAGAAATGTTATGCATACGCAAGTACTCTGGATCAAAAACTACAGCTGCTGTTCAAAATTGGAGTGCAAGCAGGCCTAAGAAAGAGCAGGCACTCGCAGCCGAGTAGGAGGAATAAGGGCACAGAGGCCTCCTGCTTACCACACACTTTTGTTAGGGTACAATGTCAAGGACCCACCCGTTGGGCACCAAACGCCTAGTCCTAGGACTGGGCAGTCAAGGAGCGGAAGCGGAAAAATCTAAACATGCATAGCATAGCTGAACAGGTTAAGTTGGGAACATTTCTGTTGAGCAAGGAGGGGTGGGAGATGTTGTTCAAAAGGGAAGGGGGGAATCCTGATAACAAATTGTGAAGATCTCACACACCAATAATCAAAGCCATAGAGAAGTAATAAAACGCCTGGGAAGCCCAAGCGAACAAGGGGCCTCATTACACGGTAGGCTATTAGCGCCATGGCTCATGCCGGTAAAATACCGGCACCGCCTTGGCGGAAAGGGGATTTACCGCCCCATTCCAAGGTTGGAGGGGCGGTAAATCCCCCTTCCGCCATTGCCCTTCCCCATTCCCATTTCTGCCCCATAGGGCTCTATGGGAATGGGGAAGGCGCTAATTACGGCACTGCAATTTTGCGGTGCCGTAATTAGCTCCGAGGTCCCTTAGCGGGTTGGATTTTAACGCCTGCAAAAAGCAGGCGTTAAATCCCCTAACCCGCAAAGGGACCTCGTAGTAAGGCGGTAGGGATTTACTGGTATTTTACCGGTACCGGTAAATCCCTAACGCCATCCGTGTAATGAGGCCCAAGGACACAATGGCTGGTTGCACGCGGGTGGTGACCTGGAACATCCAGGGTCTGAATAATTATGGGAAAAGACAAAGGGTGATTTGGAGGCTGAAAGAAAGAAGAGACACACTGGTTCCTTAGTTTAGAACATACTTGTGGAGACACAAAATAGGAATCGCCCTATTACAGGAGACAAACTTAACTAAACCCAGACAGTACAAACTAGCACAAAAATGGGGAGGAGTGGGTGGATCCACGTACTCGGCGTATGCCAGAGAAGTCCTCATTTGGATTGCTCCGACGATCCTTCTGAAAGTCTTACACACCAAAGCAGACTATGAAGATAGAATGGTAATCATATATGGCTTACTGGAGAACAGGGGAATATGTATAGTGAATACTTACGCACCCAATCAGGACACCACAATATTCATTTAGTCCCTATATGCACGGCTAGGACCGTATAGAAATGAGGTTATGATATGGGGCGGGGACTTCAACTGCACATTAAACCCCCTATTAGACAGGTCAGACAAGAGGTTCAAGAGACTGGCTCCACTAGCTAAAGTTTTGGGTACCCTTCTACACCAATTCCATCTAGTTGACATATGGAGGACCCTCCATGAGGCAGAAAGGGACTACTCACACTATTCCGCCCCACAAAAAGTACATACGAGATTGGACTACCTATTCACAGGGGAAGACAATATGAGAGAATTTGAAGAGGCAGACTACAAGGCAAGGGTGTTGTCTGACCACGCCCGCTGATACTCAAATGGGTTATAACAACCCCTAGACCGCCCATTCCAATCTGGCGACTTCGGAGCAAAGCACTCCTAGACATAGCATTTAAAGAACACATGAGAGATCACACGACAGATTTCCTGAAGGTCAATGAGGGCAGTGTCAAAAGTATGGGCACAATAGGGGAAACATATAAAGTGGTGCTTAGGGGGGAGATGGTAGCAAAAGCATGGGGAGTGCGCAAGGCCATCACCTCAGGTTTACAAGAAGCAGAAGTAAAACTTGCTGAAATTGAGAGGAAGACCAAGTGCGGGTGAGGATCACCCACAGGAGGAAATTAAATTGAGGCAAGAGTGCCTGACCCAATGGGACATGGAGTCGTGCACAGGGGGATAAACCTAGCAGAATGGTGGCTTGGTTATACAAAAGTGACAACAAGAAAACACCAATATATTCGACCCAAAAAGCAGAGGGCCATGTAGACAACACTCAGGTAGGAGTGAACAAGGCGAATACTATTGAGAGCTATACAAAGACTCTCATGCGGCTAGACGTGAAGAACTGCAAGAAGCACTAGACATCATTCAGTTACCAAAACTAAACAGCCAACAGATACTTACACTAGATGAGCCCATAACCAAAGAAGAGGTGGTAGTTACAATAAGAACACTGTCCTCGGGCAAAGCACTGGATATGGTCGGGCTACCAGGGGAATTTTACAAAGAATACACAGAAAAGCTAGCAACCATACTAACAAGGGTATACAATGAAGCATTTGATACAGGGACACTCCCGGATAGCATGAGACAGTAATCATCCCCCTATCGAAACCCAATAAAAATACAGAGGAATATGGTCCTACAGACCCCTGTCTATTTTGAATCGTGACAATACAATTCTCACAGCACTATTGGCTAACAGGCTGAGGCTAGTAATATCAGGAATTATACACCCAGACCAAACAGGATATGTTCCGGGTAGGAACATCTCCTGGAACTTGAGAAGATTGTACCATGTTATATATAGTACTGAGGGTAAGGAAGAACAGTGTGCGGTTGCCTCTCTAGATGCAACCAAAGCATTTGACTCTGTGCATTGGGACTGGCTATTCGCCTGAATGGCTAAATTATGATTCGGTCCGAGTTCATGAGATGGGTGAAAGTAATATACAATACACCCATGGTCAAGTTTAGGACAGGAAGCACTTTCTTGGACAGATGGGAGTTAGAGAAAGACACCAGACAGGGCTGCCCACTATCCCCAATTTTGTACATACTAGCGGTGGAACCCATAGCCGTATTTCTTAGGCACGAATATGTGGTAGCATGAATAATTATATACTGGGTATGACACATAGTGTCAATGTACGCGGATGATATGTTAATATACCTGTCGCATCCTGAAGAGAACCTACAGCACATATTAGATGTATTGGACAACTTTCGTAAACTGTCAGGGATAGCTATAAACAAGAATAAATCCTGCCTGTTCCCACTGGCTAAACTAGCTTCGACAAGGCAGAGTTGCCGGCCCTACCGCTGCCATGGAGCAAGGATTCCTTCAGGTACCTAGGATTAGACATTCATCACAACCCAAAACAAGAACACACCCATAACACTATCAAAGCAAGAGAAGGGTTGACAGAATCCATGCAATTCTGGGTGAAAACTGCCACTGTCGGTTATGGGGAAAGCAGCACTATTAAAAATGGTGGCACTACCGCGACTAATGCACTGTTTCGGGAACATGCCATATAACATTCGGAGACAATTTTTCACCGAACTACATAAACAGTGCAGAAGATTTCTATGGCAGGGCGGTAGACACAGAGTGGCTCTTAACACGCTACAGAGGCCCTAACAAGGGGGACTGCAGATTCCAAACTTGAACTATACTATCTAGCATGCCAGATGCAATACGTAATCAATTGGCTGGCAGATGACCCCACAGTATACAGAGCACTTCAAAACCCAATCCAACACCTATACTCGAATGATCCAATATGGGCAGCCCTCCAGAACCATGCAAATACCCACATTTAGTTAGATTAGGCATGCAAATATGGCAGAGTACTTGCAAAGCAATAGGAATGAAATACCCGATATCGCGACAGACTCCGCTTGCAGCGGTGATGTCCGATAAGAGAGGACTACGAGCTAGTGTGTGCATGCACTGGGAGTCCTGTGGCATCAGCACAATAGGAGACCTCAGGAAAGAAAACAAACTGCTAGAATTTCAAAAACTACAAGAAGTGACAGGGATACACAAGGGACAATTCCTGCTACATAACTCTATGGTGATTACGATAAAACGCAGATGGCCAAATGTAGGAGACGAAACAATAAGCAGAGATGAAATAGAAACAATAATAGACATCTCGGAGGGAGACCACGCCATATCAAATCTGTACGATGTGCTGATTGAGTGCCACTCAAGGGACGAACTAAAGTGCACAGCGGGTTGGGAAGCCGAACTGGGGAAGACTTTTGCAGATAAAGACTGGGAGAAAGTAGTGTGTTACCATAAGAAAGTCTCTAGGAATGCCAGATTACAGCTACTACTATTATACATCACACAAAGGGAGGGCATACCTGACACCAGAAGTGATAGTCAAATTCAGAGGAGCAGGCAGGAATGACGCACATGTTTTGGGAATGCAAAGTTATACAAGAGTTCCGGAGACAAATTACCAATAAGGTGACCCTGGCAGGTATTAAATTAGACATCCAATCCCCTGAGGCATGCATACTGGGTCTCTTCCAAAGGAGAACAAAAGGTAAAACAATGGGGAAGATAAAACATTTAATATACGTGTTGGTCAAACACAATATTGCATTGAACTGGAAAATGGAAAGATGGCCAAGTGTTGGAAAATGATGGAAAGAATGAGGGAAATGGACAACAGCAGAAACTGGAGTGTGGGAAAGGGCACTAAGGGAGCAAAAACAAGACCGAGGGGTGGATATACTGCAGTGGACAGCCCTAACAATAACTTTATTTATCCAAGACAGGTGCCAAGTGGAACCAGGAATGCAAGGCGACGAAGTGGCAAAGAGGCATGAGGAGAACTAATGAAGGAACAGGAGACGGGAATCAAGGCTTCCAAGTGGGAGAGGGGAGGGACGGGTGGGACAAAGTTGGGGAACAACATGACTATGCAAGTAAATACTGTCTAAATTGTATGTTAGTATCAAAATCAATAAAGTTTTCTTTTTAAAAACCCTCATGTCTCTCTTCCCCAATATTCACTTTCAATGTTATAAGGATATTTTCCAGTTTTCTTAAAGTTTGGCGTCACAATTGGACCCTCTGTATATGGGTAGTCTTTGTACAAACATTTCTTGACTGGAAGTTGCAGGTCATTCACTTGTTAAAGTATATCTCCAAAGTTCCATTCGCTTTGGAGTCCAATATATATTGGGTTCACTTGTATTGCTGAGGTTCTGTTCACTTTATGTATTAGATTGTTTGGCTCAAAGCAGTGTTGACTTGTAGATTGAACACATATGACGTTTGCTTCCATTTGAAAGTTTCATTCACTTTTAAGCGTGGCCCATAATGGGTTTATGTGAATTTTAAAGCTCCATTCATTTAAATTCTTCATAGGTAACAGTTTTCTTTCAGTTCGGTATTCAATAAGTATGAAGATATGTTTGGCAAGCTTTACATTTGATTCATAATTTAATATGTTTTAAAGGCCATCATGCAATTCACCTCTTTGTTATATCTTTATGGAACGCCTTCTAATAATGTGCCCAGAACTCAGAGACTTTCACAATAACTGTGAAAGGTTACATTCAATTAATTTCGTTATTATAAGTCTTTGTAGATTGCCTTTGTAACATGCTGTAAGGAACTTGTGATGGCAACAGTAAAGACAGACACAAGTGATCACAATTCAAGAGTGTTTATTTTAAACAGTAAATGCAGGGTGGAAAAACGCCTAACCTAAATCTAAGATGGGAGCAAGCTTAGACCATCAAATGAAAAATAAGGCAGTCTTTGTGGCGTCTGGTCAAAGTAAAAGGGTCTATACTAAGAAAATAACTCTTGCCAGTCCTTACAACTAATATTGAAAAAGTGTAGGATAAGGTTTACAATAAAGAAATAAGTGTTTGCAAATAATAGGTCAGGATGTGTTAGCCAGGTGTCTCCCTTGCCCACATTTTGAGCATGGGACACTGGAGCTTTCCCCAGCACGAGGTGGCAGCTCAGTTTTCCACTATGAGGTACTTCGATGGTTCAGTCTCTTTTGCTAAAGTCTCTTCCTTCGATGGCCTGATATAATCAAAAGGAAAACAAATTAAAGTTCCTTTCCTACAGCGGTTAGGGTGATAGTTCACCCCTGTATCCCCGTCTTCTGGGCGCAGACCCCTTTCTCGAATGGCAGCCTCCCTCAGTCAGGTTCACAAAGGCTTTTATTCCACAAGTGCCGGGGGGAACAATCCTCTTCCCCTGGTCTTTCTTGATCTTCTGGTCTGCTGAGTACCAAGGGGGACAATCCACTTCCCCTGGTCTTTCTCTACAAGACTCAGACCTATTTCTTCCCGAATCTCTCACAGCCAGGATCAGACCTAGTTCTTCAGGTGTCCGCCGGTCTCCCTCAGTTGGGCTCTGACTTGCTCTCTGTTCTCAACCTCTCTTCGCCGGGTTCACTGTGGCTCTCATGCATAAGCTTTTATCTTTTTATATTCACCAGTCTTTGGGTGACACCTTTTCCCCAAAGGATCCCCCTCGTCCGAGATCAGAGATTTCTTGACTGTTTGCCTCCCTCTGTCAGGTTCACTATGGCTTTTAGCAACCTTCACCTGTTACACTTCACACGTCTTATTGTCTTTTTAAACAACACACCGTTGGACGTCCCTCTGTCGGGTTTGCTCTCGTCCCCACAGTGTCTTTATCCCTTCTTACTCAGGATACCTTTCCCTTAGTGTTTCACTAGTATTTCGGTCAAAGACTTTCGACTGTACAGATGATTTTGCAAGACCCCTGTATGACCATTTTGACCTTCTAGTTAAAGTCCTCCTAAGGCCTTCTGGTTTCTGTAGTTCCAAAATGCAGGATTCACCAAGTCTCTCGAGTGAGCACCCACGTGGTGCCGGATCACTCGGCCGCTGGATTTCCCCTCAATATTTTTTATTTTATTTATTTTGTTTATGGTTTATATAAACCTTAACAAAAATTCAAACAAGTCTATAAATCGTGAACAATTTCATACAATCACTATTAAAAATTGCAACACATTACTTGCAGACATATACATAACGTCCATTAATATAAAAAGAAAAAAAGAAAGAAAAACAAACAGCTTTCATGTAAAACAAATCCTAATCCTCTAGATAAAGTCATACCCTAAAATCATAAGACACACAAGCACTTCATACTTGTGAATAAGTATTGTGACTAAATATTATTACTAAATCCTTTCACGTCAAATCACACACATTTTTTTAAAACACAATAATACTAATTTCTAAGCAATTTCATTTCCATGAAGCATCTTCAGCCATAACAAGTCTCGATTGACCAACGAAATTGAATTCACAAATTTGGGAAAGTACAACATTATTTGCGGAAGCAGAGGTTGGCACACAAGCAATAAATGCTCAAGAGACTCTTCCTCGCCATTCGATCCACAGAATCGACAATTTTTCCCTATGTTGCCATTCAAATGTCATATATTTAGTATTTCGTTCCTCTTCATAACGTTCATCCTGAAACGCATGGTTTCATTTCTGATTCATCTACTTGGGTACTTACTTAGGTACCCCTCAAGTTCAGGATGGAATTTCTAGGATGAGGCCGCTTGAGAGTAAATCTTAGATCTTATAATAGACAAATTATTCTCATACCAATCAATACCTTATGCTTTCAACCTCTACCTTCAATCCCATCATGAAGACATCCGAAATATCTGCTCCCAACAGTCCGTATAGATCTTCCTTCTTTGCTATAAGACATTTTCTCCATAAGGCAACTCTTTTCCATTGAACACAGGATTTTAAAGATTGAAGACCAAATTCATATCTTAACAGTTTTATCAGAACACTTTTAGGTAAGTAGAACAACACTCCCCTCCATACTACTCCTTCAAATATGTATTCCATAAACTCACAAGCAAAAAATTCCATACCATAAAGAAGACGAGGCAACACCTTCATTCTATTGAACTGTCTACACAGTACCATTGAGAATTGTCCATACTTCCTTTCAACAAGACGCATTTGTCTCAGGGCTACCAGTGCCTTCTCCTGAAGAGTACTTTTTGATGCAATTACAGACCCTGCAGAAGTAAATGAATAGCCCAGATATTTGAACGCCTTAATACTTTTTAAACGTTTTCCTTCACATAGCCAAGTAAAATTTGACTGAGCCTTGTTTCTTCTACCCATCCTTACAATGACGATTTTTAGAGGATTAATCTGGAGTTTTAGCTTGTTGACAAATAACCCAAAGGCGTTAATCATACGCTGCAATCCCACTCTGGTACCATCCAAGAGAAGAAAATCGTCAGCGTATGATATCCAGCTCACAGCTAACCCTCATATCTTCGCTGGTGCCGGACCCCTACGATCCAGTTTTCCACCCACACCGGAGGTGTATACATTGAAAAGGGTAGGGGCTAACATACACCCTTGTTTGAGCCCCTTTGAAGTGTCAATTTCCTTTGTCAATAGACCCATCGCATTCAGCCTCACCCTTGTTTTGGTTTTGGAGTACATCAAAATAATTAGCCCGTTGGTATGTCCAACTCAAAAAGCCTTCTCCATAGTGTCGGCGATCCACCATATCGAAGGCCATAGAAAGGTCCATTGATGCTATAACTGCTGGCTGGGCTGCCTTACCAACTGCCCTCCTCTGTATACTCCTCGGGTCAAGTCCTCCACAATCTGGTTTTCCCTTAATATTAACAGTTCTTTGAACTTCCCTCAAGTTGCTACTTTGCGGCTTTCATTCAACACAGTTCGGTTTCTTAAAGGCTCTCCCCTCGACCCACCGGCTGTGATGAACCGCTTGACCTTTCTTGTATGTGGAGTCAAGGATGGTACCACAGTAGCAGATGTCCCTCTCTGTCCTGCTTATCAACAGAGACATGCTCTGTGTACCGTTGACATCTGCTGCAACACACAAGGTCTTTTCTTCGCGGTCTTACGATTCCTTGCAGGGAGGATTTGCGGGTGTGGTTCACAAAGGGCAAGGTCGTTTCTCTCTTTGATGCCCCTTCAGTTTGCGCTGCTTTTCTCCTCCTCTTCAATTGCCATGCTTGGATAGCTGTGTCGTTGTGCGGTCTGCTTTGCTCGTATTGTGCTCTCATGCTCCACCTGTTATCCCTGTGGGGAAAGGAAAGGGTTGTCAGGTGTGTGTGATTCTGGTCAATTGCCTGACGCTGCCTGGCCCTTGGGTTGGGACATTTCAGGTAGTTTTCGTATTAGTCCATTGTTTTTCACTGTATGGGAAGGTGTTTGTGTTGGAAAAGTAGGGTGGTATAGTTTCCAAGTATCCTACAGGGTCGGATGGGAAAGAGGTGTTACCTGGAATTATAACCCTTGTATTAGGGGAGGTTGGTGACCTTAGAAGGGGGAGATTGGTAGGGTCTGGGAAAGAAATGGGAATGACCGGGTTTGTTATCGTGAAATGTGCAGGGGGTATTGTGGGAATGGTAGTGTTTTGTTAATGCCGATTGAGAGTTTGGAAAATAATGACTGGGAGTATTTGGATAAGACACAAGGGAAACGGGGATTTTGTGAGAGATAGTTTCTGGATGTAACAGGGTTTGGGATCCTAGGGGATTTGTTGTACACTGAGGGGTCATATGATCTGGGCAAGAAAGATTCAGTAGGAGGAAGAGAGGCAGATGTAGAGCAGCCTACAAAGGTTTTAGGGATTTCTCCTTCCTCTCCCTCTGCCTCAGTATAATACTGCGTGTCACCTGGGGCATTTCCCCGAGCATAATCCCGGGTTCCCCTACCCAGGTGATCCTCCCTCGCTCGTCCACCCCCAGGGTTGGGTTCTGGGAGCGCCAGCCTTTCCCAGGACACCTGAATAAGGCTGCAGGTGTGAATGTGCAATTAGCCTCGTCCGACCATCATTAAGGGGACATGCCTGACCTCTACAACTCTCAGCAGGCCTTTTCTTCGTCCCAGTACCATACTGGTAAAAGCACCTTGTCTTCATTACTCCTGAGTTGCCTCTTCTTTGTTTCAGTGCAGTTAGCGGTTATATATGAGGAAGTCAGATGAGTTGACTCATAATAATGTTGGCATCGGCTGTGAGTATCTTCAAAACAGTCTGGTTTTACTGGTTGCCTACTGCGAACATATGAAAAACAGTCTGGCTTCACTGTTTGTTTCACCTGGGAGGAGCTAAACATAAAAACTCCCCTCCCGACGTGGAGCGTCGTAGGAGTGTGTTACTGTGTTCCGATGCTTCGGTGTGCCATGGCCCGGAGGCTTTGAACGGTTGCACTTGGCACCGACAAGTCTGCTGAGGCTGAATCGGATCATCAGTGGGAAATCGTATTATTGGACATTCTAACAATTGGACTTGAATCCAATACGAACAGTGGGGAAATAGCCATATTGCTTTTCTTTCCCTGTGCAGAGCTTAATTTCTAGGGCATGCACAGGGTCTCTGTCCTTTACTGCCGATCCGCCAGCCGGAAACCTCTCTGAAATCAGTGACTGCCTCTACATAGCTGCAGTGAGTAGTTCTTGATCGTTGTTTGTTCCCTGTCTTGAATGGCGGGAACTATGAACACCAGTAAGCAATGCAAATATACCTTGAATAGCACTACTGGGGAGGCAAGCGTGCACGCAGCCCGAATGCCATGGGCCCTTTATCTGAACTCCCTAAATCAAAAAAAGACAAACAGGCCCTGCTTGATGTTTAGCAACCTAAAATCTCTGGTTTTCTCTTTGCTGCTAAATGTGCAGTGAGTCAACTGACTTTCTAGTGAATTTTGGAATGCTTAATCAAGACATTGCAGTGGATACCTTAAGCACTGACTCATTCTATATTGATAATAATGAATCGCTTTTGAATATATGCCTGGGCCTTCGCAGGGACTCCCTTAGTGGTGGCATTGCACCCACTGATGGGACTTTGGTTTTTGACAATATCATTGGCTCAAATTATTTGGCAAGCCCTGATCTCCAAAGACTTGACTCAACAACGGAGTCTCAGACTCAGCTAGTGATTATGAGAACATTCCTCTAACCAAAGCTCTATCCCATGTTAAAGTGGCGGAGGACACGCATATTCATTTGTCTTCTGCCACTAATTACATGACTAAACTTGATGCCCTATTCAGATTGTGCACCAGAATTGCTGAATCACAACCAGATTTAAAGTTTATCCTGGCCAAGGTGGTTGATGTTGTTTTAGACTGTCAAAATAACCATTCCAGGCACTATTAGGGCAATGGACATAGTTACCACCAGTACCGACATAGCGCCTGTGCAAATAAGCATGACCAATAGTACAGACGCACAATGAACGAACTGTCCAATAGTCCTGACAGGCAATACCTCCTCGGCGACCGCCGACATAGAATCTCATTCATTGGCAGAAGCGACGTCGGAATGCTGGTACTTTGCACAGAAACTGAGGAGGAGGAAATGAATGAAGTGTGCCCCCACCCGCTCTGAGGGGCAGTCAGCAGTGATATCAGCCCCTATTACTGCTAGCATACAACAACTTAAATCATTAGTCTCCAGCAATAAATCTGCCCTTCTCAATAGAGTTGTTATTATCAAGGATCAAGGCAATGGTAACACACAGGAAGTCCTCTTGCGGGGACCATTGGGCAAATGGCTGCACTCCAGGGCATCTCTGCCTGGAGAAAAGTCGCTGCGACCAATTGAGAAGGGAAATGTACCATCATCATTGATTAGTACCGACATTGTCATCTCTTCTGCCAATACTTACATCCCTGGCCGGCTGATACATCTAATATAGTGCCAGAACACAGACCTGCACATGTCCTTTCTAATGGGGGTGCCCATTCCATAGATTGTTTCTTGGCAACCCATAAACCTCAGTCCAATGGCAACGCAGATCGGTTTACCATTGGAAAATGGGTTCAAATCTCTGAAATCAATCCTGCACATGGCAGCCCGTTCCTTAACTGTTCTAATTTAATGATCTTATAGTCTTTAATCCCTAAATTTAATTTACATAAATTTTGAAGACATACTCCCTATTGATCTACCGCCATCGGGTAACCCATATAACTGGGCATTAATCGAATCTGTGTCCCTGGCTGTTGTGTCATTGCTATGTTCTTGTATTGTTGATTTTCATAGTTTGAGTTTTGAACATACGGTTTGTAGGACACATACAGCTAATTTGGACAGTGTTACTGGTTACAATTCCACGACTATGAACCGACCCTCATCAATGTATTCTGGAGCCTCTGTTACTGAAAAGTCTACCCTTAGAGCAAATCTGATGAACTGTAAGCCATGTGCCACTGGCCTACAAGTAACGGTCCATTGGTTTCCAGACACTCTGAAGGTCTGACAATTGACCCACTATAAATGTAAGCCACATACATTGGCTGTGTTGAAATTTCAGAGGCAATATCTCTTTTTTTTAAAACACCCCGAGGGGATCTAGCAACTTTAATAATTGCGAGATCTTCCTACTACAAGAGACTTGGCTTATTAATTCTTTTAATCTTGATGGATTTCGAACTTTGTCGGGCTGCTACGCAGTCGGCTCGAGGTCGACCTAAGGGTGATCTGGCAACTGGAGCCAGATCACATATTGCTATCAAACCATTTCCCTCTGATTCCAAGTCCCCATACGTATTGCCTGCAGTGGTTTCCCTATCTGAGAACGTAAATCAACTTATGCTTGCTGTTAATATATATATATATGCCAATAGCTGACCATGAACCTGAATTCATAAATGTTTTTTTCATACTCTGTAAACTGCTAACTGACTGGGAGGATTTATATCCAAATGGGTTGTTAATCATAGCTGGGGATTTTAACAATCCCTCATTTAAGGTGCATCCCATCAGCGGGGCGACACCGGAGTGTCCTCTGTCTGAGCTGGATAATCTGGGGCTTTATCCACCTCGTTGTTTGAAGTAGGGCACTTTTATTCATGCCTACGAATTGCTTTATTTGAATGCCAAGGAGCAATCTGTATCTCCACCACAACATGGTCTAATAACATTTTGTCCCCATGTCTGGACTATATCTTTGTGGACCAGCTTCTCTGGGAATGATGTTGTGCCCTTGACATCAGCCACAACACCCTTAGCGATCAAGCTATATTGAGATGGTCTACGACTCGCCTATCACTTTATCCCAGATGGGAACCAAGATTATCATCAGAAGCAGTACAATCATATTGTCTTGTCTGACTGTAACGTCAACAAGCTCTCCAATTTCTTTGCCATTCACAGCACTGCTATTCTCTGTTGGCTAAGGTGCTATGAGTGGAATTTTTCGTCTCTCGATGAATATATTGGGAACACATGTATTCCTTTCTCAGCAATTGGGGAAGCCCCTAGTTCCCGTACCTGTTTATTTAATGTGGTAATACAAAAACAAAAAAGTGCATATCGGCGAGCCAGAGCTGGTACTCAAAAAGATCCGAACTTAGATGATACATAGAAAAGTAAGCACCATAGTAATCCCTCAACCAGATATAAATATAAAAATTGGTTAAGAATGCACAAAGCATCACTGTCCAACACCAATTGGATATTCTTATTCAATCTCCTTAAGAGTAATGATAATGAAAAGTTTTGGTTGCTTATCAGGAAATGTTCCTCTGAAGTGACCAAAAGTGATGAGACTGTAGTATATGAGGATGCATGGGTGGAATCCATTACTTCCCGCTATTATGATGCTACTTGCCAGCCCTCGATAAATCCAGCTCAGTCTTATGAGCACAGTGGGGCCCTTAGTTTTGATTTGCTGGATATCCAGCTTGTCATTAGGGATCTCAAAAAATTCCAGTGTGCCAGACCCAGATGGGATAGCTAATGCTGTCATTAGATCCAATACTAATCTCGGGGTCCTGTATCTTACTTGATATGTTTCATGAGATCTTGAACTCTGGTAGTATACCACCTAGCTGGAGGACGTCTATACTCATACCAGTTTTCAAGAAGGGTATACAAAGTAATCCATCTCACTACCGTCTTCTCACCATGTTGGAGAGCAGTTCCAAGATATTTGCATCATTGTTGCTCAAAAACTAAATGCCTGGGTGGAAAGCAGATATCTGTTACATAAATTCCAAACAGGTTTTTGCAAGGCTCATTCCACTTCTCACAAAATTAGTGCCCTACTAAGTGTCATGTCTAAAGCTTCAAGTAAGGATGGCAAGGGCTTGTATATGTGTTTAATCGATTTCTCCAAGGCATTTGACACAGTTAACTGCCCCTGTCTTTGGGGTAAATTGCATGAATGGGGCATCGATCCTCAACTGTTATATTTTATTATGTCTCTATATTCTGACACCTCAGTGAAAATTTGTACTAATCAAGATGGTCATCTGACTCAATCGATCGCCACCAATTTTAGGTCTAAAGCAGGGATATGTGCTCACCCTGATTTTATTTTATTTGTATATTTCGGACATGGTGCAAGCCATTAGGCTTGTGCGCTATTTCCCTCCCTCACTACGTGGTGAATCATCCCATGGCTATCCTATGCAGATGATACTATCTTGTTGAATCATACACCAATTGGTCTTCAGCGTTTGATTAACGCTCTGGTTGCTTATGCCAGTCTGAACCACCGTGTCATCAATATTAGTAAAACAAAAATTCTAATAACTGGTGCCGGACTTAAGAGTCACTTAGTCTATACTTGGAGAATCGATGCAACACCTTTTGAAGTGGTTGACAGTTATTTATGTTTAGGGTTTCCAATTAAATTCCACCTAAACAGTGCAACTCTTTGTACGACTCCGACCTCGTCACCCACAAAGGCAAGTGCAGGGTGGCTGAGAGGAAGTGGAGGGCAACAGGTGCACCCTCTGACAAACAGACCTGCCGCCTGCTTCAAAGGCAGTACAGACTCTCTGTCCTCGCCAAGAAGAGAGCACAAATCCAAGCCTGCATTTCTGCGGTATCTAACAACTCGGCTGAACTCTTCAAAGTCTGCAAGGAGCTGGCCAATCCGGCTGCAGTCTCAACCTCTCCTGTTCCCTCCCAAGCCCTCTATACAGCCTTGGCTTCTCATTTCATCACTAAAACTCAGGACATCGTGTCCACCCTCTCTACCTCTTCCTCTTTCTCCTCCTCTTGCCCTTCCTCCTCCTTCTCCACTCCTGGCCTGCCTGTGGCCGCCTCTCCTCCTCCCTCCTCTTCCTTTCCCTTGTTCACCCCAGACAACATTTCTAGACAAGTCTGATCTAAATCTCATCACAACAGGTTCTTCCCCGTTCATCCAGAACCATTAAGGACCACATCGACACCCGTTCCCCAGCCTTGGCTGATTACTGCAAAAATATTTGCCACTGAAACATTCCTCCATTAAACACTCCCTTGTGCACTCCCTCCTAATGAAGCCCTCTTGCGATCCTTCCTCCCCGGCAAACTCTTGGCCCATCTCCCAGCTTAATATTCACACTAAATCTGTTGGTTGTCTCCATGACCACCAGTCTGGCTTCAGAGCTGCCAGGAGCACGGAAACTGGTCTCCTGAACATCCGTGAAGACCTGCTCTCTAACCTTGACTCTAACCTTCCTTCTGTCCTCATTCTCCTTGATCTTTCTTCTGCCTTTGATACAGTCAACCATGCCATCCTGCTCAATCGCCTCTGTGATAACCTGGTTATCACTGATCAGGCCCTGGGCTTGTTGACTTCCTTTCTCACTGATCGACCCTCTCAGGTCCAACTGTGTTCCTTCCCCTCTTCTATCGCTCTCTCTACTTGTGGTATTCCCCATGGGTTTAACCTTTCTCCCTGGCTGTTCAACCAATATCTGGCACCTTTTGCCCACCGCATAGCTGCTCTCTGTTCCAACTTTGAGTGTTATGCAAATGACATCCAGCTCACTTTCAGGCTCACCTCGGCTGCTTCTACTCGTTGTCTCATTCCAGACTGTCTGTCTGGAATTCAGGACTGGTGTGCCGCCAATGATCTCTGACTTAATGCCAGTAAGACGGAGATCCTACTCATCAGAACACCAGCTCCTTCCTTTCCTCTCTCTCTCTCTCTCTCTCTCTCTCTCTCTGGGTGCTGTAAGGAACTCATGGAGGCAACAGTAAAGACAGACACAAGTGATCACAGTTCAAGAGGGGTTTATTAAACTGTATGCAGGTTGGAAAATATCCTAATCTAAACCTAAATCTAAGATGCGAGCAAGCTTCGACCATCAAATGAAAAATAAGCCAGTCCTAGTAGAGTTGTGTCAAATAAAAGGGCCTATACCAAAAGAAAACTATTGCTCAATCTTACAACTAGATATAGAAAGAGCGTAGGATAGGATTCACAAGAAAGAAAGAAATGTTCACAAATAATAAATCAGGATTTGGTGACCGTCTCACCCTTCCCCACGTTTTGAGCATGGGACAGGGTTGGGCTCTTGAGCACAGCACTCTCTTGAGCTATCCCAGCACGAGACGACAGTTCAGCTTTCACAAATCAGGACCTTCAATGATTATGTTTCTTTCACGGAGAAAAATGTCTTGCCTCCTAGGGAGTAATGCTTTAACAAATATAAATAAAAGGTTCCTACTGTTCCGCTTACACATGGGTGATGTTTCTCACCCCTAAATCCCCCTCTTCCGGCTTCAGACCCCTCTCGTAGTCAACCTCCCTCCGTCGGGTTCACTCTGGATTTTCACAAAAAACAGTTCACCTGTTGACTTTCACAAGTCTTAATGTCTTTTTAAACAATACTCGATGAACAACCCTCCGTCGGGTTCAATCTTGTCCTTCTAACGTTCTTTAGGGTATCACGCTTCGCCCCTTCATGTCGGCTTCCCTCTGTCGAGTTCACTCTTGCCAACTATACAAAGTTCTTTCCACTTTTTACCTTAGCGAGTGCTTTTCAATGGTTTGTTGGTCAAAGACTTTCGACTGTACAGAGGATTTAGCTGGACCCCTGTATGACCACCTTGACCTTTTATTTACAGCTCTCTTAATGCCTTCTGGTATCGGTAGTTTCAACAAACGCGTGATCAATCAGAATCTCTCAGAGTGAACTCCCATGGGGTGCCGGGCCCCTCTGCAGCTGGTTTTCCCTTCATATTTGCAGTTCTTTTAACTTTTCTCAAGTTGCTACTTTTGCAGATTTCATTCAACACAGTTCGGTTTCTTATCGGCTCTCCCCTCGACTCACTGGCTGTGATGAACCGATGGGCCTTTCTTGCATCTGGAGTCAAGGACGGTCCTGCAGTAGCAGGCATTCCTCTCTGTCCTGTTTATCGGCGTATGCATGCTCCGTGTACCGTAGCCATCTTCTGCAACACACGCAATCTATTCTTCGAGGCCTTACGATTCATTGCAGGGAGGTTTCGCGGGTCTGTTTCCGAAAGGGCAAGGTCGCTTCTCTCTTGTCGCCCCTTCAGTTCTCGCTGCCTTTCTCCTCTTGAATCGCTGTGTTTGTAAAGCTGCGTTGTCGTGCAGTCTGCCTTGCTCATATTGTGCTCTCATGCTCCACCTTTTCTCCCTGTGGGAAAGGGAACGTGTTGTCAGGTGTGTGTGATTCTGGTCAATTGCCTGACTTTGCCTAAAACTTTTATTGGGACATGTTAGGTAAACGGCTGTGGTGTTAGTCTTTTGTGGTGTGCAAAAATATTTGTGTTGGAAAAGGTGGGGGCAGTGTTTCTGGATATCCTAAGTGGTAGGATGGGGAAAAGGTATTGAAAGATAGGGGATACTGCGTCTCACCCCGTCGGTATCCCACTTCCACTCCCCGAGGACCCTCCATCCAGGTGATCCTCCCTCACTAGTCCACCCCCAGGAGTTGGATCCAATAGCGATGGCCTTGTCCTGGCCATCTGGATGACAGATCCCTGGGGACTAGCTAGGGAGACACCTTCAGGTTTCTCACATATCCTTCCTCCATGTGATGTAGCCACATTTGTTTCACATCGGAACCGGGAAAGAAAATCTACATTTCCCTGGTATTTTTCTTTTCTGTGTTCTACAGTGAAGCAATAGGGTTGTAGCTCTAGAAAACATTGCATGACCCGAGGGTTGGAGTCTTTGCGTTGGCTAATCCAAACTAGTGGTGAGTGGTCTGTAACGAGTGTGAATTATTGTCCCAATAGGTATTATCTGAGATGGATAATGGCCCACTTGATGGCGGCCAGGCACTGTAATTCCATAACATAGTAATTTATCTGACGTGGGAAAAACTTGAGATTAGTGTTAAGTATGGTGTGTTCCTGTCCATCACAAATCTGGGACAGAACGGCTCCTAATCCTGTAAGGGAGGCATCCGTCTGTAATACAAACTCCTTGGAGAAGTCAACTACCTTCAGGATTGGGTTTTGGCACACAGTCTATTTTAAGATTTTATAGCATATATCGTCCTCGTCATTCCAATTAAGTTTCTGGGGTTCAGCATTTTTAAGTTTATGTGTCAGCTGGGCTGTTTTGTCCAAAAAGTTGGGGATAAACCTACAGTAATGTCCTATTAACCTGACAATGGCCTTAAGATCTCTTTTAGTCTTGGGAGTTGGTGTATCCAAGACAGCTTTTACCTTTCATGTTGGGGCTGTACAGTCCCATTCCCTACGAAGAAGCCAAGGTATTTTACGGCTGATTGGGCCAGTCTGCACTTAGCTGGATTAGCAGTTAGACCCGCATTTCTGAGGACTTTCATGATGTATAAAGATGGAAGAGATGGTCCTCCCAGGTCTTGCTATAAATGACAATATCCTCAATATAGGCTCCACAGAAATCAGAATAGGGGTATAGGATCTTATCCATGAGGCGTTGGAAAGTGGCTGGCGCGACGTGTAGGCCGAAAGAGAGGACTTTAATCTGGAATAATCTGCATCCTTTTCCTTATCTGAGCCATGTACGGGAACTTGCCAGTACCCTTTGGTTAAATCTAGTGTAGATAGAAAGGTGGCTGCTCCGAGTTTATCAATTAGGTCATTGATGCGCAGCATGGGATAGGCATCGAAGTCCGAGATAGCATTAACTTGATGGAAGTCGATGCAGAATCTACAGGAACTGTAGTGGTTTAGTGACCAACATGATAGGAGTGGACCATGGACTTGAGGAGGGCTCAACAATATTGGCTTTCAACAGTTTGTTGACTTCCTCTATCACTATCTGTTTACAAGTTTCTGGGAGTTATATGGTTTTAAGTGAACCACTTTACCTTTTGGTGTTCTAATATAATGGTATGTACCTTTTACTCTTCCTGGTTTTTCTGAGAATAGATCGGGAAATGAGATTACTACATCTTTTACATGTTCTTGTTGTTGGATCGATAACTCGGAAGGAATTAAGTCAAAGTTATCTATGTCTTCGGAAACTAGATAGGCTAGTACTTTGGCATGGGTGGCTGATGGGTTCTCTTTCCGCTCTTTCAATAGATGTACATGATCTAACTGGATTTTCTATTTTCTGTCTGGTTGGCCTACTTTATAGTTACAGGTACCCATTTGTTCTGCTATCTCATAGGGTCCGTGCCACTTGCAGACAAGTTTGTTTTCTGAGGTGGGTAAGAGGACCAGTACTTTCTGTCCTATGGAAAATGACCTTAAATGTATCTTTTTGTCATACGTGGCTTTTTGTTGGCACTGGGCCTTTTCCATATGAGTACAAACTAAGGATCTAACCAATTTCATGTGTTCTCGCATTCTGGTGACTGGTTGCAAGATTGGAATAGGGGCCTCCTCTCGTTCTTCCCAGGTTTCCCAGAGAATGCCCAAGACATCTCTGAGCTCTCTTCCATAGAACAATTCAAAGGGAGAGAAACCTGTGGAAGCCTGGGGGGTTTTCCTCACTGCAAATAGTGCCCATGGCATCATCCGGTCCAAGTCCTTCCTGTCCTTGTCCACCAATTTCCGTAAAATTAGATTAAAGGTTTTATTGAATCTTTCTACCAAGCCATCTGTTTGTGGATGGTATACAAATGTTCGTAAGGTGGTGATGTGGAGTAGCTCTTTCACTTCTGCCATAAGCTTACTCATAAAATCCGAACCCTGTTCTGTTAGTATTTCCTTGGTTTTTTGCATTGGGAATGCCTCGGGATATCGGGTCGCATAATCCACAATCACAAGAACATATTTATTGCCCAATCTAAGTGTCTCGAGAAGTCCAATTATATCCATACCAATTATTGAAAAGGGGACTTCTTTGATCGGTAATGGATTCAGAGGGGCAGGTAATGGGATGTGCGTGTTGGTCTTTTCACATATTTCACATGTCTGGATGAAAGCTTGTATATCAGCGTGAATACCTTCCCACTAATATGTGCCTGGGTTTTAGATTATCCTAAATGTCCCCATGTAAAATGGGAATGTTTGATCTCTAGTACAACATTCCGTTGGCTTTTGGGTATCACCAGCTGTGTTTTTACCGAACCTTCTGTAGAGGTTTCTCTTCTGTAAAGCAACCCTTGCTTTATGAAGAAAAAGGGACTTCCCTTCTCTATGCCTATTTCTTCTGAAACTGCTTGTAGAAAAGCTTCCGCAAGATCGGGATCATTTCACGGGGCAAAGGCTAGGTCGGAATAGATGGTGGGTTCTTCCCCCTTCCTTTCTTCGATATTAAGAGATTTATCATCTTCCCCAAAGCCTAAGTTACCTCTTTCTGTTTTATCTGGTTCACTTTCTTTAAACTGAGGGAATAGAGCTCTTTCTAAAATTCCCTGGGCAATTTGATCTCCCCGACGTACCTCAAAAGGGGCCTCACCATGATTCTGTAAAAGAACCTTCACATCCCCCCTGAAGTCGGGATCAATAATGCCTGCTAAGATGTCTATCCCATGCTATGCCATACTTTAAAAAGACTGAAACCAAACAGTCTACCTGGGTTGGCAAAGCTTCAGCTTCCATCCTGATGGTCCACATTCTACAAGGAAGCACTTTACAACACATCGCATTCCCTTGGTCATCATAATCACAACTATATACACACAACTGAAAACTCTTTACATAAGGTGATGCTGCTTCGCTGTTGCTTGCTCTTCTCTCATGTCTGTTCTTTAAACACACTTTTGGGTTTGATTTATCAACATTTCATCGAAGTCTACACGCAGTGTGAAATGTCCTACACATGCACAGGCTTCACTATGGCCACCATTCCCAGATTCCACACCTGACCACCCTTCACTCTCACGGCTTCTCTCAACACCTGCATCACCTGGATTGGTTTGGTATATAACAACTCACCTTCCCACTACTCTTTTCTTCACACTCACGCGATCCCCCACTTTTATTTCCACACCACGCCTCCCCAACTTCTCATTGACCTTCCACAACATTCACCTTCCTGATCTCCATTTTGTAACATCTTCCAAAACACAATCTGATTTACAAGCCCTCCCTAACCAGGGAGGCATCACTCTAGTGCTTGGTTTCCTTCCCCTCATGAGCTCAAAGGGACTCACTTGGTACTTGTATGATGATCCAAGCATAAAGCATACAACCTATCCCTAACAGCTGTCTTTCTGTCCATTCCACAAGCCTTCACCATCCTCGCTGCCTCCATTATGCATCTGTCTCTACCACACCATTCGTTTGTGGGTGATTATGGGCGGTTTCTTATGCTTCACACCACAAAAACTAAGATATTGTTGGAAACACCCACTAACAGATTTTCTTCCATTATCAATAAATATAGAATCAGGCAAACCCTCCCTTTCAAATACGCTTTGCAAAAATCCAATCACCACTTGAGACGATATATCACTCACCACACGA